>NC_057862.1:260848440-265957178 GCF_019393635.1 Dromiciops gliroides | reverse complement strand
GGGAATCAAAAGGACTACTGAATATGGTCCTTACTTCCAGTGTCACACCCAGAGCATCATATGCAGTCCTGGAAACAGTCCACCAATGGGGAAGACACAGAAGCTTTGTTTGAAATTGCTAAGTACATTGCTTTAAGTACCAGTGTAAGGCCAACCCTTCCATTGGGAATAGAAGGAACTGCCTTAATTCGGTTTTTTGAACTCCCTCTCTATCACAAAGAGTGAACAACGTTTAGGAAACCACATAGCCGTGGGAACAACTTCATTAGATCAAAAATTGAGAATATCTTATTAAACTCTTAAAGTCTAGAGTGCTTCTTTCAGTTTTGTCAAGGTAAGAGCATGTTAAATACACTTCAAGAAAGGGAATCCAAAGGACTACTGAACATGTTCTTTACTTCAAGTGTCACACCCAGAGCATCATATGGAGTCCTGGAAACAGTCCACCAATGGGGAAGACACAGAAGCTTTGTTGGAAATTGCTAAGTACATTGGTTTAAATACCAGTGTAAGACCAACTCTTCCACAGGCAATAGAAGGAACTGGCTTAATTCGGTTTTTTGATCTCCCTCTCTATCACAAAGAGTGAAACACGTTTAGAAAACCTCATAGTCGGGGGAACAACTACAATAAATCAAAAATTGAGAACATCTTATTGAACTGGAAAGGCCAAGAGTGTTTCTTTGTTTCTTTCTGTTTCTTCACGTTAAGTGCATGTTAAGTACACTTCAAGAAAGGGAATCAAAAGGACTACTGAATATGTTCCTTACTTCCAGTGTCACACCCAGAGCGTCATATGCAGTCCTGGAAACAGTCCACCAATGGGGAAGACACAGAAGCTTTGTTTGATATTGCTAAATACATTGCTTTAAATACCAGTGTAAGGCCAACTCTTCCATTGGGAATAGAAGGAACTGCCTTAATTCGGTTTTTTGAACTCCCTCTCTATCACAAAGAGTGAACAACGTTTAGGAAACCACATAGCCATGGGAACAACTTCTTAGGTTGTTTTCAGTTTCTACACGGTAAGAGCGTGTTATGGAAAGTTCTAGAAAGGGAATCCAAAGGTCTACATAATATGCTCCTTAGGTCAAGTTTTGCACCAAGAGCAACAGAGGGAGATATGGAAGCAATCGAGCAAAGGCGAAGACACAGAAGCTTTGTTGGAAATTGCTTTATTCTAAGAACATTTGTTTAACTACCATTGAAGGCCAACTCTTAATTAGGGAATAGAAGGAACTTCTTTAATTCGGTTTCTTGAACTCCCTCTCTTTCACAAAGAGTCAGAAACGTTTAGGATAAAACGGAACAATGTGCACAACTTGATTAGATCAAAAATTGAGAACATCCCATTCAACAGTACAGGCCTAGAGTTCTTCTTTCTTTATTTTCAGTTTCTTCACAGGAAGAGCGTGTTATGGAAAGTTCTAGAAAGGGAATCCAAAGGTCTACTAAATATGCACCTTAGATCCAGTTTTCCACCCAGAGCATCAGATGGAGATATAGAAGTAGTCCAAAAAGAAGAATACACAGAAGTTTGGTGGAAATTGCTTTATTCAAAGAACATTGGTTTAAGTACCATTAAAGGCCAAATCTTCCATAGGGAATAGACAGAACTTCTGTAATTCGGTTTTTTGAACTCCCTCTCTTTCACAAAGAGTCAGATACGTTTAGGATAACCACTAAACATAGGAACAACTTCACTAGATCAAAAATTGAGAATATCCCATTTCACAGGACAGGCCTAGAGTTCTTCTTTCTTTATTTTCAGTTTCTTCACAGTAAGAGCATGTTAAGTAAAGTTCTAGAAAGGGAACCCAAAGGTCTACTAAATATGCTCCTTAGGTCCAGATTTCCCCCCAGAGCATCAGATGGAGATATGGAAGTAGTCCAGCAAAGAAGAATACACAGAAGCTTTGGTGGAAATTACTTTATTCAAAGAACGTTGGTTTAAGTACCTTTGAAGGCCTACTCTTTGTTCAGGAATAGAAGGAACTTCTTTCATTTGGTTTTTTGAACTCCCTCTCTTTCACAAAGAGTTTGACATGTTAGAGATGAACACAAACCATGGGAACAACTTGATTAGATCAAAATTGAGAACATACCATTCAACAGCACAGTCTTAGAGTTCTTTTTCTTTTTTTTTTTCAGTTTCTACACAGTAAGAGCATGTTATGGAAAGTTCTAGAAGGGAATCCAAAGGTCTACTAAATATGCTCCTTAGGTCCAGTCTTCCACCCAGATCATCAGATGGAGTTATGGAAGTAGTCCAGCAAAGAAGAAGACACACAAGCTTTGGCGGCAATTGCCTTATTCTAAGAACATTGGTTTACGTACCTTTGAAGGCCAGCTCTTCCATAGGGAATAGAAGGAACTTCTTTAATTCGGTTTATTAAACTCCCTCTTTCACAAAGGGTCAGACACGTTGAAGATGAACACAAGCCATGGGAACAACTTGATTAGATCAAAAATTGAGAACATCCCACTTCACAGGACAGGCCTAGAGTTCTTCTTTCTTTATTTTCAGTTTCTTCACAGTAAGAGCGTGTTATGGAAAATTCTAGAAAGGGAATCCAGGGGCAACTAGGTGGCGCAGTGGATAGAACACCGGCCCTGGAGTCAGGAGTACCTGAGTTCAAATCCGGCCTCAGACACTTAACACTTACTAGCTGTGTGGCCCTGGGCAAGTCACTTAACCCCAATTGCCTCACTAAAAAAAAAAAAAAGAAAGAAAGGGAATCCAAAGGTCTACTAAATATGCTCCTTAGGTCCAGGTTTGCTCCCAGAACATCAGATGGAGATATGGAAGTAGTCCAGCAAAGGAGAAGACACAGAAGCTTTGGTGGAAATTGCTTTATTCTAAGAACATTGGTTTAAGTACCTTTGAAGGCCAACTCTTCCATAGGGAATAGAAGGTACTTCTTTAATTCGGTTTTTGGAACTAGCTCTCTTTCACAAAGAGTCAGACAAGTTAGAGATGAACACAAACCATGGAAACAACTTGATTAGATCAAAATTGAGAAAATCCATTCAGCAGCACAGTCGTAGAGTTCTTCTTACTTTATTTTCAGTTACTACACAGTAAGAGCGTGTTATGGAAAGTTCTAGAAAGGGAATCCAAAGGTCTTCTAAATATGCTCCTTAGTTCCAGTTTTCCACCCAGAATCAGATGGAGATGTGGAAGCAGTTCTGAAAAGGGGAAGACACAGAAGCTTTGATGGAAATTGCTTTATTCTAAGAACATTGGTTTAAGTACCATTGAAAGCCAACTCTTCCATAGGGAATGGAAGGAACTTCTGTAATTCGATTTCTGGAACTCCCTCTCTTTCACAAAGAGTCAGACTCCTTTAGGATTACATGGAAACCTGGGCACAACTTGATTAGATCAAAACTTGAAAACTTCAATTTCAAAAGGACAAGAGAAGTGAGCATCTTTCGTTATTTTCAGTTTCTACACAGTAAGAGTGTATTATGGAATGTTCTAGAAAGTTACTCCAAAGGTCTATTAAATATGCTCCTTAGGTCTAGTCTTCCACGCAAAGAATCAGATGGAGATGTGGAAGCAGTTCTGAAAAGGGGAAGACACAGAAGCTTTGATGGAAATTGCTTTATTCTAAGAACATTGGTTTAAGTACCATTGAAAGCCAACTCTTCCATAGGGAATGGAAGGAACTTCTTTAATTCGGTTTTTGGAACTAGCTCTCTTTCACAAAGAGTCAGACAAGTTAGAGATGAACACAAACCATGGAAACAACTTGATTAGATCAAAATTGAGAAAATCCATTCAGCAGCACAGTCGTAGAGTTCTTCTTACTTTATTTTCAGTTACTACACAGTAAGAGCGTGTTATGGAAAGTTCTAGAAAGGGAATCCAAAGGTCTTCTAAATATGCTCCTAAGTTCCAGTTTTCCACCCAGAGATGGAGATATGGAAGTAGTCCAGCACAGGAGAAGACACAGAAGCTTTGGTGAAAATTGCTTTATTCTAAGAAGATTGGTTTAAGTACCATTGAAGGCCAACTTTGCCATAGGGAAGAGAAGGAACTTCTTTAATTGCTGTTTTGAACTCCCTCTCTTTCACAAAGAGTCAGACTCCATGAGGATCACATGGAAAGATGGGCACAACTTGATTAGATCAAAAATTGAAAACATCCCATTCAAAAGGACAAGCCAAGAGTACTTCTTTCGTTATTTTCAGTTTCTACACAGTAAGAGCGTATTATGGAATGATCCAGAAAGGAAATCCAAAGGTCTACTAAATATGCTCCTTTCCCCCCAGAGCATCAGATGGAGATATGGAAGAAGTCCTGCAAAGGAGAAGACACAGAAGCTTTGGTGGAAATTGCTTTATTCTAAGAACATTGGTTTAAGTACCTTCGAAGGCCAAGTCTTCCAAAGGGAATAGAAGGAAACCGTGTAATTTTGTTTTTGGAACTACATCTCTTTCACAAAGAGTCAGACACGTTAGAGATGAACACAAACCATGGGAACAATTTGATTAGATCAAAATTGAGAACATCCCATTCAACAGCACAGTCGTAGAGTTGTTCTTTATTTTCAGTTTCTACACAGGAAGAGCGTGTTATGGAAAGTTCTAGAAAGGGAATACAAAGGTCAACTAAATATGCTCCTTAGGTCGAGTCTTCCACCCAGAGAATCAGATGGAGATATGGAAGCATTTTGAAGAAACAGAAGCTTTGGTGGAAATTGCTTTATTCTAAAAACATTGGTTTAAGTACCTTTGAAGGGCAAGGCTTCCATAGGGAATAGAAGAAACTTCTTTAATTCGGTTTTTTGAACTCGCTCTTTCACAAAGAGTCAGACACGTTTAAGATGAACACAAACCATGGGAACAACTTGATTAGATCAAAAATTGAGAACATCCCATTTCACAGGACAGGCCTAGAGTTTTTCTTTCTTTATTTTCAGTTTCTTCACAGTAAGAGCATGTTATGGAAAGTTCTAGAAAGGTCTACTAAATATGCTCCTTAGGTTCACATTTCCACCCAGAGCATCAGATGGAGATATGGAAGTAGTCCAGCAAAAGAGAAGACAGAGAAGCTTTGGTGGACATTGCTTTATTCTAAGAACATTGGTTTAAGTCCCTTTGAAGGCCAACTCTTCCATAGGAAATAGAAGGAACTTCTGTAATTCGGTTTTTTGAACTCCCTCTTTCACAAATAGTCAGACACGTTTAAGATGAACACAATCCATGGGAACGACCTGATTAGATAAAAAATGGAGAACATCCCATTTGACAGGACCGGTTTAGAGGTCTTCTGTCTTTATTTTCAGATTCTTCACAGTAATAGTGTCTTATGGAAAGTTCTACAAAGGGAATCCAAAGGTCTACAAAATATGGTCCTTAGGTCCAGTCTTCCACCCAGAGCATCAGATGGAGGTATGGAAGTAGTCCAGCAAAGGAGAAGACACAGAAACTTTGGAGAAAAGTGCCTTATTC
The DNA here is from genome assembly GCF_019393635.1 of Dromiciops gliroides. NCBI lineage: Eukaryota > Metazoa > Chordata > Mammalia > Microbiotheria > Microbiotheriidae > Dromiciops > Dromiciops gliroides. The sequence goes on along the minus strand of NC_057862.1, from coordinate 265,951,718 downwards.
TAAGAACATTTGTTTAAGTACCTTTGAAGGCCAACTCTTCCATCGGGAATAGAACAAACTTTTTTAATTCGGTTTTTTGAACTCCCTCTTTCACAAAGGGTCAGACACGTTGAAGATGAACACAAACCATGGGAACAACTTGATTAGATCAAAAAGTGAGAACATCCCATTTCACAGGACAGGCCTAGAGGTCTTCTTTCTTTATTTTCAGTTTCTTTTCAGTAAGAGCATGTTATGGAAAGTTCTAGAAAGGGAATCCAAAGGTCTACTACATATGCTCCTTAGGTCCAGTTTTCCACGGAGAGCATCTGATGGTGATATGGAAGTTGTCTAGCAAAGGAGAAGATAGAGAAATTTTGTTGGACATTGTTTTATTCAAAGAACATTGGTTTAAGTACCTTTGAAGGCCAACTCTTCAAAGGGAATAGATAGAAATTCTGTAATTCGGTTTTTTGAACCGAATTCTCTTTCACAGAGTCAGACACATTTAAGATGACACATTTAAGATGAATTCTCTTTCACAGAGTCAGACACATTTAAGATGAACATAAACCATGGGAACAACTTGATTAGATCAAAAATGGAGAACATCCCATTTCACATTACAGGCCTAGAGTTTTTCTTTCGTTATTTTCAGTTTCTACACAGTAAGAGCGATTTATGGAATAAGCCAGAAAGGAATCCAAAGGTCAACTTAATATGCTCCTTAGGTTCAGTTTTACCCCCAGAGCATGGGATGGAGTTATGGAAGTAGTCCAGCACAGGAGAAGACCCAGAAGCTTTGGTGAAAATTGCTTTATTCTAAGACCATCCGTTTAAGTACCTTTTTAGGCCAGCTATTCCATAGGGAATAGACGGAACATCTTTAATTCTGTTTTTGGAACTACCTCTCTTTCACTAAGAGTCAGACAAGTTAGAGATGAACACAAACCATGGGAACAACTTGATTAGATCAAATTTGAGAACATCCCATTCAACAGCACTGTCGTAGAGTTCTTCTTTCTTTATTTTCAGTTACTACACAGTAAGAGCGTGTTACGGAAAGTTCTAGAAAGGGAATCCAAAGGTCTACTAAATATGCTCCTTAGGTCCAGTTTTACCCCCAGAGCCTCAGATGGAGATATGGAAGTAGTCCAGCAAAGGGGAAGACACAGAAGCTCTGGTGGAAATTGCTTTATTCTAAGAACATTCGTTTATGTACCTTTGAAGGCCAACTCTTCCATAGGGAATAGAAGGAAGTTCTTTAATTCGGTTTTATGAACTCCCTGTTTCACAAAGACTCAGACACGTTAGAGATGAACACAAACCATGGGAACAACTTGATTAGATCAAAATTGAGAACATCCCATTCAACAGCACTGTCGTAGAGTTCTTCTTTCTTGATTTTCAGTTTCTACACAGGAACAGCGTGTTATGGAAAGTCAAGAAAGGGAATCTAAAGGTCTACTAAATATGCTCCTTAGGTCCAGGTTTCCACCCAGAGCATCAGATGGAGATATGGAAGCAGTTCTGAAAAGGGAAAGACACAGAAGCTGAAAATAATGAAAGAAGCTCCCTTCTCTTGTCCTTTTGAAATTGAAGTTTTCAAGTTTTGATCTAATCAAGTTGTGCCCAGGTTTCCATGTAATCCTAAAGGAGTCTGACTCTTTGTGAAAGAGAGGGAGTTCAAGAAATCGAATTAAAGAAGTTCCTTCCATTCCCTATGGAAGAGTTGGCTTTCAATGGTACTTAAACCAATGTTCTTAGAATAAAGCAATTTCCATCAAAGCTTCTGTGTCTTCCCCTTTTCAGAACTGCTTCCATATCTCCATCTGATTCTTTGCGTGGAAGACTAGACCTAAGGAGCATATTTAATAGACCTTTGGAGTAACTTTCTAGAACATTCCATAATACACTCTTACTGTGTAGAAACTGAAAATAACGAAAGATGCTCACTTCTCTTGTCCTTTTGAAATTGAAGTTTTCAAGTTTTGATCTAATCAAGTTGTGCCCAGGTTTCCATGTAATCCTAAAGGAGTCTGACTCTTTGTGAAAGAGAGGGAGTTCAGAAAAGCATATCAAAGAAGTTCCTTCCATTCCCTATGGAAGAGTTGGCTTTCAATGGTACTTAAACCAATGTTCTTAGAATAAAGCAATTTCCATCAAAGCTTCTGTGTCTTCCCCTTTTCAGAACTGCTTCCATATCTCCATCTGATTCTTTGCGTGGAAGACTAGACCTAAGGAGCATATTTAATAGACCTTTGGAGTAACTTTCTAGAACATTCCATAATACACTCTTACTGTGTAGAAACTGAAAATAACGAAAGAAGCTCACTTCTCTTGTCCTTTTGAAATTGAAGTTTTCAAGTTTTGATCTAATCAAGTTGTGCCCAGGTTTCCATGTAATCCTAAAGGAGTCTGACTCTTTGTGAAAGAGAGGGAGTTCAGAAAAGCATATAAAGAAGTTCCTTCCATTCCCTATGGAAGAGTTGGCTTTCAATGGTACTTAAACCAATGTTCTTAGAATAAAGCAATTTCCATCAAAGCTTCTGTGTCTTCCCCTTTTCAGAACTGCTTCCATATCTCCATCTGATTCTTTGCGTGGAAGACTAGACCTAAGGAGCATATTTAATAGACCTTTGGAGTAACTTTCTAGAACATTCCATAATACACTCTTACTGTGTAGAAACTGAAAATAACGAAAGATGCTCACTTCTCTTGTCCTTTTGAAATTGAAGTTTTCAAGTTTTGATCTAATCAAGTTGTGCCCAGGTTTCCATGTAATCCTAAAGGAGTCTGACTCTTTGTGAAAGAGAGGGAGTTCCAGAAATCGAATTAAAGAAGTTCCTTCCATTCCCTATGGAAGAGTTGGCTTTCAATGGTACTTAAACCAATGTTCTTAGAATAAAGCAATTTCCATCAAAGCTTCTGTGTCTTCCCCTTTTCAGAACTGCTTCCATATCTCCATCTGATTCTTTGCGTGGAAGACTAGACCTAAGGAGCATATTTAATAGACCTTTGGAGTAACTTTCTAGAACATTCCATAATACACTCTTACTGTGTAGAAACTGAAAATAACGAAAGATGCTCACTTCTCTTGTCCTTTTGAAATTGAAGTTTTCAAGTTTTGATCTAATCAAGTTGTGCCCAGGTTTCCATGTAATCCTAAAGGAGTCTGACTCTTTGTGAAAGAGAGGGAGTTCAAAAAGCATATCAAAGAAGTTCCTTCCATTCCCTATGGAAGAGTTGGCTTTCAATGGTACTTAAACCAATGTTCTTAGAATAAAGCAATTTCCATCAAAGCTTCTGTGTCTTCCCCTTTTCAGAACTGCTTCCATATCTCCATCTGATTCTTTGCGTGGAAGACTAGACCTAAGGAGCATATTTAATAGACCTTTGGAGTAACTTACTAGAACATTCCATATAGCACTCTTACTGTGTAGAAACTGTAAATAACGAAAGAAGCTCAATTCTCTTGTCCTTTTGAAATAGAAGTTTTCAAGTTTTGATCTAATCAAGTTCTGCCCAGGTTTCCATGTAATCCTAAAGGAGTCTGACTCTTTGTGACAGAGAGGGAGTTCAGAAAAGCATATCAAAGAAGTTCCTTCCATTCCCTATGGAAAAGGTGCCTTTCAATGGTACTTTAAATAATGTTGTTGAAATAAAGCAATTTCCACAATAGCTTTGTTTCTTCACTTTTCAGAACTGCTTCCATATCTCCATCTGATTCTTTGCCTGGAAGACTAGACCTAAGGAGCTTATTTAATAGACCTTTGGAGTAACTTTCTAGAACATTCCATAATACACTCTTACTGTGTAGAAACTGAAAATAACGAAAGATGCTCACTTCTCTTGTCCTTTTGAAATTGAAGTTTTCAAGTTTTGATCTAATCAAGTTGTGCCCAGGTTTCCATGTAATCCTAAAGGAGTCTGACTCTTTGTGAAAGAGAGGGAGTTCAAAAAAGAGATAGTTTCCTTCCATTCCCTATGGAAGAGTTGGCTTTCAATGGTACTTAAACCAATGTTCTTAGAATAAAGCAATTTCCATCAAAGCTTCTGTGTCTTCCCCTTTTCAGAACTGCTTCCATATCTCCATCTGATTCTTTGCGTGGAAGACTAGACCTAAGGAGCATATTTAATAGACCTTTGGAGTAACTTTCTAGAACATTCCATAATACACTCTTACTGTGTAGAAACTGTAAATAACGAAAGAAGCTCACTTCTCTTGTCCTTTTGAAATTGAAGTTTTCAAGTTTTGATCTAATCAAGTTGTGCCCAGGTTTCCATGTAATCCTAAAGGAGTCTGACTCTTTGTGAAAGAGAGGGAGTTCCAGAAATCGAATTAAAGAAGTTCTTCCATTCCCTGTGGAAGAGTTGGCTTTCAATGGTACTTAAACCAATGTTCTTAGAATAAAGCAATTTCCATCAAAGCTTCTGTGTCTTCCCCTTTTCAGAACTGCTTCCACATCTCCATCTGATTCTTTGCGTGGAAGACTAGACCTAGGGAGCATATTTAATAGACCTTTGGAGTAACTTTCTAGGAACATTCCATAATACACTCCTACTGGGTAGAAACTGAAAGTAACGAAAGATGCTCACTTCTCTTGTCCTTTTGAAATTGAAGTTTTCAAGTTTTGATCTAATCAAATTGTGCCCTTCTGTAATTCGATTTCTGGAACTCCCTCTCTTTCACAAAGAGTCAGACTCCTTTAGGATTACATGGAAACCTGGGCACAATTTGATTAGATCAAAACTTGAAAACGTCAATTTCAAAAGGACAAGAGAAGTGAGCATCTTTCGTTATTTTCCGTTTCTACACAGTAAGAGTGTATTATGGAATGTGATAGAAAGTTACTCCAAAGGTCTATTAAATATGCTCCTTAGGTCTAGTCTTCCACGCAAAGAATCAGATGGAGATGTGGAAGCAGTTCTGAAAAGGGGAAGACACAGAAGCTTTGATGGAAATTGCTTTATTCTAAGAACATTGGTTTAAGTACCATTGAAAGCCAACTCTTCCATAGGGAATGGAAGGAACTTCTTTGATATGCTTTTCTGAACTCCCTCTCTTTCACAAAGAGTCAGACTCCTTTAGGATTACATGGAAACCTGGGCACAACTTGATTAGATCAAAACTTGAAAACTTCAATTTCAAAAGGACAAGAGAAGTGAGCTTCTTTCGTTATTTTCAGTTTCTACACAGTAAGAGTGTATTATGGAATGTTCTAGAAAGTTACTCCAAAGGTCTATTAAATATGCTCCTTAGGTCTAGTCTTCCACGCAAAGAATCAGATGGAGACATGGAAGCAGTTCTGAAAAGGGGGAGACACAGAAGCTATGATGGAAATTGCTTTATTCTAAGAACATTGGTTTAAGTACCATCGAAAGCCAACTCTTCCATAGGGAATGGAAGGAACTTCTTTAATTCGATTTCTGGAACTCCCTCTCTTTCACAAAGAGTCAGACTCCTTTAGGATTACATGGAAACCTGGGCACAACTTGATTAGATCAAAACTTGAAAACTTCAATTTCAAAAGGACAAGAGAAGTGAGCTTCTTTCGTTATTTTCAGTTTCTACACAGTAAGAGTGTATTATGGAATGTTCTAGAAAGTTACTCCAAAGGTCTATTAAATATGCTCCTTAGGTCTAGTCTTCCACGCAAAGAATCAGATGGAGATATGGAAGCAGTTCTGAAAAGGGGAAGACACAGAAGCTTTGATGGAAATTGCTTTATTCTAAGAACATTGGTTTAAGTACCATCGAAAGCCAACTCTTCTTTAGGGAATGGAAGGAACTTCTTTGATATGCTTTTTGAACTCCCTCTCTTTCACAAAGAGTCAGACTCCTTTAGGATTACATGGAAACCTGGGCACAACTTGATTAGATCAAAACTTGAAAACTTCAATTTCAAAAGGACAAGAGAAGGGAGCTTCTTTCGTTATTTTCAGTTTCTACACAGTAAGAGTGTATTATGGAATGTTCTAGAAAGTTACTCCAAAGGTCTATTAAATATGCTCCTTAGGTCTAGTCTTCCACGCAAAGAATCAGATGGAGATATGGAAGCAGTTCTGAAAAGGGGAAGACACAGAAGCTTTGATGGAAATTGCTTTATTCTAAGAACATTGGTTTAAGTACCATTGAAAGCCAACTCTTCCATAGGGAATGGAAGGAACTTCTTTAATTCGATTTCTGGAACTCCCTCTCTTTCACAAAGAGTCAGACTCCTTTAGGATTACATGGAAACCTGGGCACAATTTGATTAGATCAAAACTTGAAAACTTCAATTTCAAAAGGACAAGAGAAGTGAGCATCTTTCGTTATTTTCAGTTTCTACACAGTAAGAGTGTATTATGGAATGTTCTAGAAAGTTACTCCAAAGGTCTATTAAATATGCGCCTTAGGTCTAGTCTTCCACGCAAAGAATCAGATGGAGATGTGGAAGCAGTTCTGAAAAGGGGAAGACACAGAAGCTTTGATGGAAATTGCTTTATTCTAAGAACATTGGTTTAAGTACCATTGAAAGCCAACTCTTCCATAGGGAATGGAAGGAAGTTCTTTAATTCTGTTTTTGGAACTTCCTCTCTTTCACAAAGAGTCAGACTCCTTTAGGATTACATGAAACCTGGGCACAACTTGATTAGATCAAAACTTGAAAACTTCAATTCAAAAGGACAAGAGAAGTGAGCATTCTTTCTTTATTTTGCGTTACTACACAGTAAGAGTGTATTATGGAATGTTCTAGAAAGGATACTCAAAGGTCAACTAAATATGCTCCTTAGGTCTAGTCTTCCACCCAAAGAATCAGATGGAGATATGGAAGCAGTTCTGAAAAGGGGAAGACACAGAAGTTATGGTGGAAATTGCTTTATTCTAACAACATTGGTTTAAGTACCATTGAAAGCCAACTTTTCCATAGGGAATGGAAGGAACTTCTTTATCGCTTTTTTGAACTCCCTCTCTTTCACAAAGAGTCAGACTCCTTTAGGATTACATGGAAACCTGGGCACAACTTGATTAGATCAAAACTTGAAAACTTCAATTTCAAAAGGACAAGAGAAGTGAGCTTCTTTCGTTATTTTCAGTTTCTACACAGTAAGAGTGTATTATGGAATGTTCTAGAAAGTTACTCCAAAGGTCTATTAAATATGCTCCTTAGGTCTAGTCTTCCACGCAAAGAATCAGATGGAGATATGGAAGCAGTTCTGAAAAGGGGAAGACACAGAAGCTTTGATGGAAATTGCTTTATTCTAAGAACATTGGTTTAAGTACCATTGAAAGCCAACTCTTCCATAGGGAATGGAAGGAACTTCTTTGATATGCTTTTTTGAACTCCCTCTCTTTCACAAAGAGTCAGACTCCTTTAGGATTACATGGAAACCTGGGCACAACTTGATTAGATCAAAACTTGAAAACTTCAATTTCAAAAGGACAAGAGAAGTGAGCATCTTTCGTTATTTTCAGTTTCTACACAGTAAGAGTGTATTATGGAATGTTCTAGAAAGTTACTCCAAAGGTCTATTAAATATGCTCCTTAGGTCTAGTCTTCCACGCAAAGAATCAGATGGAGATGTGGAAGCAGTTCTGAAAAGGGGAAGACACAGAAGCTTAGATGGAAATTGCTTTATTCTAAGAACATTGGTTTAAGTACCATTGAAAGCCAACTCTTCCATAGGGAATGGAAGGAACTTCTTTAATTCGATTTCTGGAACTCCCTCTCTTTCACAAAGAGTCAGACTCCTTTAGGATTACATGGAAACCTGGGCACAACTTGATTAGATCAAAACTTGAAAACTTCAATTTCAAAAGGACAAGAGAAGTGAGCATCTTTCGTTATTTTCAGTTTCTACACAGTAAGAGTGTATTATGGAATGTTCTAGAAAGTTACTCCAAAGGTCTATTAAATATGCTCCTTAGGTCTAGTCTTCCACGCAAAGAATCAGATGGAGATATGGAAGCAGTTCTGAAAAGGGGAAGACACAGAAGCTATGATGGAAATTGCTTTATTCTAAGAACATTGGTTTAAGTACCATTGAAAGCCAGCTTTTCCATAGGGAATGGAAGGAACTTCTTTGATATGCTTTTTTGAACTCCCTCTCTTTCACAAAGAGTCAGACTCCTTTAGGATTACATGGAAACCTGGGCACAACTTGATTAGATCAAAACTTGAAAACTTCAATTTCAAAAGGACAAGAGAAGTGAGCTTCTTTCGTTATTTTCAGTTTCTACACAGTAAGAGTGTATTATGGAATGTTCTAGAAAGTTACTCCAAAGGTCTATTAAATATGCTCCTTAGGTCTAGTCTTCCACGCAAAGAATCAGATGGAGATATGGAAGCAGTTCTGAAAAGGGGAAGACACAGAAGCTATGATGGAAATTGCTTTATTCTAAGAACATTGGTTTAAGTACCATTGAAAGCCAACTCTTCCATAGGGAATGGAAGGAACTTCTTTAATTTGATGTCCGGAACTCCCTCTCTTTCACAAAGAGTCAGACTCCTTTAGGATTACATGGAAACCTGGGCACAACTTGATTAGATCAAAACTTGAAAACTTCAATTTCAAAAGGACAAGAGAAGTGAGCATCTTTCGTTATTTTCAGTTTCTACACAGTAAGAGTGTATTATGGAATGTTCTAGAAAGTTACTCCAAAGGTCTATTAAATATGCTCCTTAGGTCTAGTCTTCCACGCAAAGAATCAGATGGAGATGTGGAAGCAGTTCTGAAAAGGGGAAGACACAGAAGCTTTGATGGAAATTGCTTTATTCTAAGAACATTGGTTTAAGTACCATTGAAAGCCAACTCTTCTATAAGGAATATACGGAACTTCTTTAATTCTGTTTTTGGAACTTCCTCTCTTTCACAAAGAGTCAGACACGTTAGAGATGAACATAAACCATGGGAACAACTTGATTAGATTAAAATTGAGAACATCCCATTCAACAGCACAGTCGTAGAGTTCTTCTCTCTTTATTTTCAGTTTCTACACAGGAAGAACGTGTTATGGAAAGTTCTAGAAAGGGAATACTAAGGTCAACTAAATATGCTCCTTAGGTCGAGTCTTCCACCCAGAAAATCAGATGGAGATATGGAAGCATTTTGAATAAACAGAACCTATTGTGGAAATTGCTTTATTTTAAGAACATTGGTTTAAGTACCATTGAAAACCAACTTTTCCATAGGGAATGGAAGGAACTTCTTTCATTTGCTTCTTTCGTTATTTTCAGTTAGTACACAGTAAGAGCGTGTTACGGAAAAATCTAGAAAAGGGAATCCAAAGGTCTACTAAATATGCTCCTTAGGTCCAGTTTTACCCCCAGAGCCTCAGATGGAGATATGGAAGTAGTCTGGCAAAGGAGAAGACACAGGAGCTTTGGTGGAAAGTGCTTTATTCTAACACCATTGGTTTAAGTACCATTGAAAGCCAACTCTTCCATAGGGAATGGAAGGAACTTCTTTAATTCGATTTCTGGAACTCCCTCTCTTTCACAAAGAGTCAGACTCCTTTAGGATTACATGGAAACCTGGGCACAACTTGATTAGATCAAAACTTGAAAACTTCAATTTCAAAAGGACAAGAGAAGTGAGCATCTTTCGTTATTTTCAGTTTCTACACAGTAAGAGTGTATTATGGAATGTTCTAGAAAGTTACTCCAAAGGTCTATTAAATATGCTCCTTAGGTCTAGTCTTCACGCAAAGAATCAGATGGAGATGTGGAAGCAGTTCTGAAAAGGGGAAGACACAGAAGCTTAGATGGAAATTGCTTTATTCTAAGAACATTGGTTTAAGTACCATTGAAAGCCAACTCTTCCATAGGGAATGGAAGGAACTTCTTTAATTCGATTTCTGGAACTCCCTCTCTTTCACAAAGAGTCAGACTCCTTCAAGATTACATGGAAACATGGGCACAACTTGATTAGATCAGAAATGGAAAACATCCCATTTTAAAGGACAAGAGAAGTGAGCTTCTTTCGTTATTTTCAGTTTCTACACTGTAAGAGTGTATTATAGAATGTTCTAGAAAGGGAATTGAAAGGTCTACTAAATATGTTCCTTAAGTCCAGTTTTACCCCCAGAGCATCAGATGGAGATATGGAAGTAGTCTGGTAAACAAGAAGACACAGAAGCTTTGGTGGAAATTGCTTTTTTCTAAGAACATTGGTTTAAGTACCTTTGAAGGCCAACTCTTCCTTAGGGAATAGACGAAACTTCTTTAATTCTGTTTTTGGAACTACCTCTCTTTCACTAAGAGTCAGACAAGTTAGAGATGAATACAAACCATGGGAAAAACTTGATTAGATTAAAATTTTGAAAATTCCATTCAACAGCACAGTCATAGAGTTCTTCTCTCTTTATTTTCAGTTACTATACAGTAAGAGCTTGTTACGGAACCTTCTAGAAAGGATATCCAAAGGTCTATTAAATTTGCTCCTTAGGTCTAGTCTTCCACGCAAAGAATCAGATGGAGATGTGGAAGCAGTTCTGAAAAGGGGAAGACACAGAAGCTTTGATGGAAATTGCTTTATTCTAAGAACATTGGTTTAAGTACCATTGAAAGCCAACTCTTCCATAGGGAATGGAAGGAACTTCTTTGATATCGATTTCTGAACTCCCTTCTTTCACAAAGAGTCAGACTCCTTTAGGATTACATGGAAACCTGGCACAACTTGATTAGATCAAAACTTGAAAACTTCAATTTCAAAAGGACAAGAGAAGTGAGCTTCTTTCGTTATTTGCAGTTTCTACACAGTAAGAGTGTATTATGGAATGTTCTAGAAAGTTACTCCAAAGGTCTATTAAATATGCTCCTTAGGTCTAGTCTTCCACGCAAAGAATCAGATGGAGATATGGAAGCAGTTCTGAAAATTGGAAGAATCAACAGCTTTTGTGGAAATTGCTTTATTTCAACAACATTGGTTTAAGTACCTTTGAAGGCCAATTCTTCCAGAGGGAATAGAAGGAACTTCTGTAATTCCGTTTTTGGAGCTACATCTCTTTCACAAAGAGTCAGACACATTAGCGTTGAACATAAACCATGGGCACAACTCCATTAGATCAATAATTGAAAACATCCCATTCAAAAGGACAAGAAAAGTGAGCTTCTTTCGTTATTTTCAATTTCTACACAGTAAGAGCATATTATGGAATGTTCTAGAAAGGAAATCCAAAGGTCTACTAAATATGCTCCTTAGGTCCAGTTTTACCCCCAGAGCATCAGATGGAGATATGGAAGTAGTCCAGCAAAGGAGAAGACCCAGAAGTTTTGGTGGAAATTGCTTTATTCTAAGAAGATTGGTTTAAGTACCTTTGTAGGCCAACTCTTCCATAGAGAATAGACTAAGTCAAGAAAAGATGACCTTAATCAAAGTCACTTCACTGTAAAGCTGAATTAGATTCCTTCATTTATGAGATTGGAAACATTCACAGAGGTCCCATAATAAGTGACCTTAATTGAAATCACTACACTCCAGAACTTAAGGATCTTTCCTAGTTTACCTGTTGGGCCAATTTGACTGATGTCTAGAGAGAGATCACCTTGATCACAATCACTTCAATGGAGAGTTTCCTGAGGTACCCTGGTTTGTCTCATTAGTATCCTTTATTGAGGCCAAGCGAAAAGTGAACTTAACTGAAACACACTTGAGTGGAGAATTGAAGAAGGTGCCTTGGTTCACCAGACTGAATGCCTTCACTTAAGGCTGGAAAAAGATGACCTGAATCAAAATCACTTCACTGCACAGCATGGTGAGATACTTACTTTACCTGATTCAGAAGCTTGATTAAGGTCACTATGTAAGTCCTCTTGTCGAAAAGCCTTCACTGCAAGACTTCATGATGATCTGCAGTTCACTGGACTGAGCACCTGAAATGTAGGAAAGAGATGGATGAGTGTATTCAAAATCAATTCACTGGAGACCATAGTGACATCCCTTAGTTTAATAGACTGGGCACATCCTCTGAGGTCCTGGACTTGATTCAAATCACATCCCTGGAGCTTCCTGAGTTCACCTTATTGATGCATTAAGTGAAGTCAAGGGGTACATAACCCTCATCAATATCACTTCACTGTGGACCTGAAGAAGCTTCTGATGTTTTCCTGATTAAGGAAATTCATTTAGTTCACATTATAAGGGACATAAACTGAAAGCACTTTTATGGAAAACATAATGAGTTTCTTTATTTCACCTTGTTGAACACCTTAACCCTAGCCAAATCATAGATGACCTTAATCAAAGTCACTTCACTGGAGAGCAGAGTTAGATTCCTTCATTTAGGTCTCATTAGAAGGGAAGGGAATGGAAATCCCTGTAATAGGTTGGGGACATATATGTAGGTCATATGATGAGGGAACGTATTCCAAAACATTTCCCTGGAGTACTTACAGAGTTTCCTTACTTGAGCTTACTGAGTAACTTAAAGAAAGTCAAGAGAGTCAGCACCTTAATTAAAATCACTTCACAAGAAAGCTTAATTAGATTCCTAAATTTATCAGGTGGGTGACATTTGCTGAGGTCCCATTATAAGTGACTTTAATTGTAACCAGTTCACTGGCGGGTTTAATGCACTTCCTTAGTTCACCTTATTGAAACCTTGAGTGAAGTCAAGTGATATATAACCTTAATCAATATCACTTCAAGGGGGGTGTGAACAAGCTAATAACTTTTTCCTGATTCAAGACATTCATTTAGGTCCTGGACTTGGTTCAAATCACATCCCTGGACATGTAATGAGCTTCCTTACTTCAACTTATTGAAAATATTAATTGAAGCCAAGAGATACAAAACCTTCATCAATATCACCTCACTGGGCACCTGAAGAAGCTACTCATATTTTTCTGATTAAGGACATTCATTGAGGTGTCATTAAAAGGGAAGGAAATTGAAACAACTGTAATGGAAAATTTAATGAATTTCCTTTCTTCCCCTGGTCTGATAGGTTATCTAAAGTCAAGACACAGATGGCCTTAATCAAGGTCTGTGCACTGGAGAACTGAGGTAGATTCCTTCATTTAGCAGATTGGGGATATTCATTGAGGTTGCATTAGAAGTGACCTTAATTGAAATCCCTTCACTCCAGACCTTAATGATCAGTTCACCTGTTTGGCCATTTTAACTGAAGATTAGAGAGAGATGACCTCAATCAAACTCACTTTCCTGATTAAGGACATTCATTGAGGTCTCAATTAGAAGAGAAAGGAATGGACATCACTGTAATGGAAAACTTAATGAATTTCCTTACTTCACCTGGTCTAAAGTCAAGACTCAGATGGCCTTAATCATGGTCCCTGCACTGGAGAACTGAGAACAATTCCTTGATTTAGCAGACTGGGGATATTCATTAAGGTTGCATTAAGGTTGTGACCTTAATTGAAATCCCTTCACTCCAGAACTTAACAATCTTCCTTAGGTCACCTGTTTGTTTAATTTTGTTTTTGGTTTTTTTGTGAGGCAATTGGGGTTAAGTGACTTGCCCAGGGTCACACAGCTAGTGTCAAGTGTCTGAGGCCAGATTTGAACTCAGGTCCTCCTGAATCCAGGACCAGTGCTCTATCCACTGCGACACCTAGCTGCCCGTAGGTCACCTGTTTGGCCAATTTAACTGAAGTCTGGAGAGAGATGACCTCAATCAAACTCACTTCACTGGAGAGATTCCTGAGAAAGATTGGTTCATCTCATTAGTAACCTTTATTGAGGTTAATTTATAAATTAACTTAATTGAAACACACTTCAGTGGAGAACTGAAGGAGGTACCTTGCTTCACCAGATTGAACACCTTAACTTAAGGCTAGAAAAGAGATGACCTGAATCAAAACAACGTCACTGGAGAGCCTAGTGAGAGACTTAATTTACCTAATTCAGAAGATTTAATAAGGTCACTGTAGAAGGAAGGTTAGTTGAAAACCCTTCAGTGCAAGTCTTCATGACAATCCACAGTTCACTGGACTGAATGCCTGAAATGTAGGCAAGAGATCATGAGTGTAATCAAAATCGATTTACTGGAGAATATAGTGAAATTCCTTAGTTTATGGGATTGGGCACATTCATTGAGGTCCTGGGCTTGGTTCAAATCACATCCCTAGACATGTAATGACCTTCCTTACTTCAACTTATTGAAAATGTTAATTGAAGCCAAGAGATACATATCCTTCATCAATATCACCTCACTAGGCACCTGAAGAAGCTACTCATAGTTTCCTGATTGAGGACATTCATTGAGGTCTCATTTAGAATGAAAGGGAATGGACATCACTGTAATGGAAAACTTAATGAATTTCCTTACTTCACCTGGCCTTAATCAAGGTCCCTTCACTGGAGAACTGAGGTAGATTCCTTCCTTTAGCAGACTGGGGATATTCATTAAGGTCCCATTAAGGTGACCTTAATTGAAATCCCTTCACTCCAGAACTTAACTATCTTCCTCAGGTCACCTGTTTGGCCAATATAACTGAAGTCTAGAGAGAGATTACCTTAATCAAACTCATTTCACTGGCAGTTTCCTGAGAAAGATCAGTTAATCTCATTAGTAATCTTTATTGAGGTTAATATTTGTGAACTGAATTGAAACACACTTCACTGGAGAATTGAAGAAGGTGCCTTGGTTCGGGTGAACTAAGAAAGCTCATTCATTTCCCTTTGAAATTGTTCTCCTTGTGTTCCTTTATAACGTGACTGTAAGTAATGTTTGTAATCAAAGTCATAGAGTGCCCTGACTGAGCTCTGCAGTTCAAACTTATTGATTGAGATTATGTCTCTTTTCGTTTCAGTGAACATTTTCCATTAGGTGAAATAAGGAACCTTATTCCATTCAGGGAAGAAATGCTTTTCTTTACACTCAGTTATCAGGTTGGTTCAATGAACGTCTTGAATCAATTAAAGAACTAAGCTAACTGAGGCCTCTACTAAAATGTTTTTGATTAAGCTCATTTCACTCCTTGCCTGGGAGAAGCAATTTGATAAACTGAACTAAAGGAGCTCATTCAATTCCCCACTGAGGGTTTGACTTACAATGGGACTTAAACCAATGAACATAAAGTAACATAACTTCCTAACAAAGCCCCCGGGTCAGACATTTTGGTGGTGTTTATCTAGGTCTACATATGAGTTAACGTGTCCAACACTGGAAGTAAGGAACTTCTTTAAGTAGTCCAGTGAATTGCCTTATAGTCCTACAACTAAGATACTGGATAAGGAAAAAGAAAGAAGCGCTCTACTGATGTGCTTTTGATTAAAATCCTCTGAATCTTTGCTCTAATGAAGGTGTTCAGTAATGTGAACTGAGAAAGCTCATTCATTTCCCTTTTAAATTGTTCTCCCTCATGTTCCCATATAATGGTATAGAAAATAATATGTGTAATCGAAGTCATTGAGCTCCTTGACTGAGCTCTCCAGTTCATACTTATTGATTGAGATCATCTTTGTGTTCCTTTCCATGAAGTAAAATAAGGAACCTCATTCTGTCCAGGTAATAGTGTTTTTATTTAAATTCAGTGATTACTCTAGTTCCTAAATCAGTTAAATAATGAAGTTAACTAAGCCCTGGACTAAAATATTTTTGATTAAACTCATCCCATTCTTTGCAGTCGAGAAGCTGTGCAATAAACTCAACTAAGGAAGCTCATTCAATTCCCTACTGAAGGGTTTTGACTTACAACAGGACTTAAACCAATGTACATAAAGTACTGTATCTTCCTAACAAAGCACCCCGGGTCGGACATTTTGGTGCAGTTTATCTAGCTCTACATTATAGATAACGTGGCCAACAATTGAAGTAAGGAACCTCTTTAAGTAGTCCAGTGAACTGCCTTTGGTGAACTTTGCTTATTACCATCCTCCAGTGAATATACTGAATCAGGGGGGAAAAAAAGGAAGAGCTCTACTGAAGTGATTTTGATTAAAAACATCTGAATTTGAATAAAGCACCAGCCCTGGATACAGGAGGACTTGTGTTCAAATACAGCCTCAGGCACTTGATACTTACTAGCTGTGTGATCCTGGGCAAAACACTTAACCCTCATTGCCCTGCAAAATAAAATAAAATAAAATAAAATAACAAAAGAATGTCTGAATCTTTTCTCTAATGAAGGTGTTCAATAAGGAGTACTCAAGCAGGCCAGTCATTTCCCCATTTAAATGTTTTTCCTCTTGTTCCCTTAGAATTAAGGTAATTTTTGTAATTAAAGTCATGGACCTCCCTGAATGAGCTCTCCAGTTCAAACTTATTGATTGAGATAATCTTTGTCTTCATTTAAATTAGGTGAAATAAGGAACATCATTCTGTTCAAGAAAGTGTTTTTGGTTAAATTCAGTTATTACTTTACTTGAGTGAACATCCTAAATCAGACAAAGAACTAAGCTAACTAAGCCCTCTACTGAAATGTTTTTATTAAGCTCATCTCAGTTTTTGCTGTAGAGAAGCTATTCAATAAGCTGAACTAAGGAAGCTCATTCAGTTCCCTACTGAAGGGTTTTGACTTACAATAGGACTGAAACCAATGTATATACAGTAATGTAACTTCCTAACAAAGCTCCCCTGGTCAGATATTTTGGTGGAGTTTTTGTAGCTCTATATGTTAGTTAAAGTGGCCAACAATAGAAGCAAGAAAACTCTTTAAATGGTCCAGTGAATTGTCTTTGGTGTACTTTATTTATTACTGTCCTAAAATGAAAATACTGAATCAGAAAAAAGAAAGAAGCCCTCTTCCACTGAAATGCTATCATCTGAATCTTGGCTCTAATTAAGGTGTTCAATAAGAACTCAAGCAGCCCATTCAATTCCCCAATGAAGTGTTTTTCTCTTGTTCCCTTATAATGAAGGTAATGTTTGTAATCAACGTCATGAAGCTCTTCAGTTCAAACTTATTGAGAAGATCTCTGTCTTCATTTCCATTATCGTGTGGCATGAGGTGAAATAAGGAACCTCATTCCGTTCAGGAAATTGTGTTTTTGGTTAAATTCAGTTATTATTTCAGTTCAATGAACATCCTAAATCAAAGAATGAAGCTAACTGAGCCCTCTACTGAAATGTTTTTCATTAAGCTCACCCCACTCTTTGCTAAAGAGAAGCTTTGCAATAAATGAACTAATGAAGTTTATTCCATTCCCTACCGAAGAGTTTTGACTTACAATGGGACCAATGTACATAAAGCACTCCAGGTCAGACATTTTATGCATCTATTGATAATTGCATTATTATTGTTGTTGTTAATATGCTCTAAATGTTTCTCTTTTTACAAATATTGTCCCAATTCTGCATTCCTGGTGTAAATCCCATCTATTAATGGTATATAATTTTTGTTCTATGTTTTCTTAGAAATATTTGGCCTATAGTTTTCTTTCTCCATTTTGATTTCTCCTGGGTTAGGTATCAAAAATGTATTATAGAAGGAATCTGACCTATTTTTGAACAGTTTTACAATACCCAAATTCATTTTTCTTTAAAAGTTTAATAGAAATTACATGTAAATCCATCTGGTCCTGAGTTTTCAGGGGGTGTGTGGCAGGGGAAGTTCATATATATTTATTCAATTTCTTTTTCTATAGCTGAGTTATTTAAGCCCTCTTCTCTGAGCATTTTGTATTTTGTTACCATTTCATCCATTAGATTGTCAATCTTATTTTATTTATTTGAAATAGTTCCTAGTTTTTTTTATTCTTTTCTATTGTTGTAAATTTACCATTTTCATTTGCAATACTCCTAGTTTAGTTTTCTTTGTTCTTTTCTAAATTGTTAGCTAATGTTTTATCTATTTTGTTGTTTTAAAGACACTTGTTAATTTCATTTAATTCAATTTTTTAAAGTTCTCAATTCTATCAATTTCCTCTTTGATTTTCAAGATTTCTATTTCTCAATACCAAAATATTTAATTGAGAGGTTAAACAAATTTTTTTAGCATAATTTTTAGTTATTTCTCTAATTCCTTAATCTTCTTTTATTGATGAAAGTTTTTAGAGACACAAATTTTCTCTTCAAGATTATTTTATTTACAACCAAAAGATTGGTATACTTTCTTATTGTTGTTATAGTTAAATAAATTATTGATTATTTCTATGATTTATTCATTGACCCAGCCATTCTTTTTTTTCTTTTCAAGTCTACAAGAATAATTATTTAAATGTTTTTGTGCAAAAGCTTTCTAATTTTATGTAATAAAAATTATCTATTTTGGATTTTGTATTGCTCTCTATATCTTCTTTGGTCCTAAATTTTTCCTCTGTCCATAAATCTGACATAAACTATTACATGTTCCCCATTTGCTTATATGTAAATTATATAGCCGTTTTGACCTTATTTTAGTATGTAGTGTGAGATGTTGGTCTGTATGTGGTTTTTCTATTCATTTTTTAATAAAAATTTTTATTTAAAGTTTTGAGTTCCAAAATCCATCCCTCCCTCTTTCCCTTCCACCCTCCTTGAGTCACTAAGCAATTAGATATAGTTTATAGATGTACAATTATATAAAACATTTCCATATTAGTCATTAGTCATAAGACTCTAATAAAAGAAAAAAATGGAAGAAAGAAAGTAAAAAATAACATGCTTCAGTCTGTGTTCAATCAATATCAGTTCTTTCTCTGAAGGTGTATAGTATACTTCATTATCAGTTCTTTGGGATTGTCCTCGATCATTGTATTGCTGAGAATAGTTGTCATTCACAGTTCTTCATCAAACAATATTACTGTCACTTTGTACAACATTCTCCTGGTTCTGTTCACTTCATTAATTCATGTAAGTCCTTCCAGGTTTTTCTAAAATCATCCTTATTGTCATTTCTTATAGGACAATAATACTCCATTACAATCATATACAACAGCTTGTTTAGCCATTCTTCAGTTGATGTCCAATGCTTAGACACCATAAAAAGAGCTACTTTCTTTTGTTGTTGTTGTCTCTGGGATATAAAATTAGCAGTGGTCTTGCTGAATCACAGGATATGCACAGTTTTATAACCCTTGGGCATAGTTCCAAATTGTTCTCCAGAATGATTGGGTCAGTTCACAACTCCACCAACAGTAGATTAGTGTTCCAGTTTTCTCATATGCCTTCCAACATTCAACATTTTCCTTTTTTGTTATATTAGCTATTCTGATATGTGTAAGTCAATACCTCAAAGCTGTTTTAATTTGTTATTTCTCTGATCAATAGTGATTTAGAGCAATTTTTTTCATATGACTAGAGATAGCTTTGATTTCTTTGTCAGAAAACTGCTTTTTTTGGGGCAGCTAGGTGGCACAGTGGATAAAGCAATGGCCCTGGATTCAGGAGTAACTGAGTTCAAATCCAGCCTCAGACACTTGACACTGGGCAAGTCACTTAACCCCCATTGCCCCCCCCCCAAAAAAAAAGAAAACTGCCGTTTCATATCCTTTGACCATTTATCAGTTGGGTCATCTGACTTGTATTTTTATAAATTTGACTCAGTTCTCTATATACTTAAAAAATAAGGCTTTATCACAGATTGCAAAAATTTTTCCCAGTTTTCTGTTTTCCTTATAATTTTGGTTGCATTGGTTTTGCTCGTGCAAAAGCTTTTTAATTTTATATAATCAAAATTATCCATTTTACTTTTTGTAATGCACTCTATATCTTCTTTGGTCCTAAATTCTTCCCCTGTCCTGTATGACAGATAAACCATTCCATGCTCTCTTAATTTGCTTAGGGTATCACCCTTTTCGTGTAAACCACATACCTATTTTTAGTATAGAGTGAAATACCTAGTTTTTGCCATACTATTTTCCAGTTTTTCCAGCAGTTTTTGTCAAATAATGAGTTTTTGTTCCAAAAGCTTGGGTTTAGATTACTATAGTCATTTACTACAGTGCAATTCATACCTATTCTATCCCACTGATCCATCACTCTATTTCTTAGCCAGTCCCAAATTGTTTTGATATTTACCGCTTTATAATACAGTTTGAGATCTGGTACAGGTCTTTTGCATTTTAAAATTGATTTTCTTGATATTATTGAACTTTTGTTCTTCCAGATAAATTTTGTTATTATTTTTCCTGGATCTAGAAAATAATTTTTGATAGTTAGATTTTTATGGCACTAAATAAATAGATTAATTTAGGTAGGATTGTCATTTTTATTTTATTGGGTTGGCCTACTTATGAGCATTTAATATTTTTCCAATTGTTTAGATCTGACTCTGTGTGAAAAGTGTTTTATAGTTGTGTTCATGTAGTTCCTGATTTTGTCTTGGCAGGTAGATTCCCAAGTATTTTATGTTGTCTACAGTTTGGAATGGAATTTCTTTTTCTATCTGTTGCTGCTGGACTTTGTTGGTCATATATAGAAATACTGATGATTTATGTGGGTTTATTTCATATTCTGAAAGTTTGCTAAAGTTAATAATTGAAATTATTTAAGTTTGTTAGTTGATTGTCTAGGACTTTCTAGTATAACATCATATTTTCTGCAAAGAGTGATAGTTTTGTTTCCTCATTGCCTATTCTAATTTAATTTCTTTTTCTTCTCTTATTGCTATAGCTAACATTTCTGGTACAATATTTAATAATAGAGGTGAAAATAGGCATCCTTGTTTCAAACCTGATTGTACTGGGAAGGCATCTAGTTTATCCCCATTACAGATAATGCTTGCTGATGGTTTTAGATAACTATTACTTATCATTTTAATGTAAGCTCCATTTATTCCTATGTTTTCTAGTATTTTTAACAGGATTGGGTACTGTATTTCCAGTCATTCTTTAAGTAATTTTGTTTCTAAGAAATGTTTGGTCTTTACTTTAGCAACTCTTTATTAAATATATTTTTCATACATTGTAAAAGCTGTGTCCTTTCTGCTTTTCTTCATTTCTGCATTTGTGAAGTTTTTGCGCCCTAATACATGGTCAATTTTTGCAAAGGTTCCATAATACAGCTTAAATAGATGGTGTCTGACAAGTCTTAGTGCAGTTTTAAGTTTTAGTAACTTTGTATATGTATATATCATTCTATTTCCATTCTAGAGGTCTTTCCTACCTATCTTTTAAAAATTCAGTTCAAGTCCTTTAATTTTTTTTTGCTTATTTCCTTAGATTACTTTATTAGTTTATTTCCTTAGGTCTGAGAGGGATAAATTGAGGTCCCCCACTTAGAATTATACTATTTATTTTTCTCTATAACTCTTTAGATGCTATGTCATTTGATGCCTATATATTTAATATTGATATTCACTATCTAGGGTCCTTTTAACAAATTATAGTTTTCAGGTTTATCTCTTTTAACTGTTTGTTTTTGTTATTGCTATGTTTGTTTGCTGTTGCTTGCTGTCACTGCCTTTGGGGAAAAAAAAAACACAACAAAAAAACTTTAGTTGAGTCATAACAGATTTTGCTCCAGGCCTTTTATTTTTATTTCAAGTGTGTTTCTTGTAAGCAAGTTCTGCTTTCTAATCTATTCCACAATATTCTTTCATTTTATTTCATCCCATTTATATTCATAGATATATTAATACTGTATTTTCCTCCATCCTATTCACTTATATTTTTCCTTCTCCTTCCAAAGAAGAGAAGAATGAGAGAGAAGGTATGAATTCTTGATTTGGTGTAAACTACTTCTTCTCTCCTTCCCCTTTTTTCTTTTAAGTCCCTCTTAAAAATTCATCCTGCTTATTTAGTTTAAGACTAATCCTGCCTATTAATCTTTCCTCCCTTCCTTTCATTTCCTCCTTTCCTGTGTATATTCTTTTCTCCTCTGCAGTTCAGATGACAGTGATCATCCTCTTTTAATTTTTACAGATTCTTCTTTTTGTGTATCCTAATTATGTAAGATAATGTTCCCATTTTTTCTTTCTTTCCCCTCTCTCCTCCTTGTCTCCTTTTTGATTCTTCTTTTAAATCATCAAAACATAGCAAAACAGGCACTCTGTCCAACCCTGGTGATGACAGATATCTGATGGGATACATGTCTCCTATTATTATAATATATACAGTTTATCCATGTTTATTTTCTTATAACTCTTTCATATTCACCTCTATATTTGTCTATGTTTGAAAATTTTTAAGCAGTTTATGTCTTTTGATTAGAAATATTTCAAAGTCCTTAATTTTATTACAGGTCCATTTTCTGCCATATTCAGTTTTGGTGGATAAATTGTTCATTTATAAAGGATCCTTTGCCTTCTGGAATATTGCTCTCCATTTCTTTATAGTGGTAGCCACTAAATCTTTTATGGTTCTTATTGTGTCTCCATGGTACTTGAATTCTTTCTTTCTGACTGCCTACAGCATTTTTCTTTGATATCGGAGCCTTGTATTTTGGCTATAATAGGAGTTTCTTTCAGGAGGTACCAAGGCATTTTTTACTTTTCCACTTTGTTCTAAGAGATCTGGGCAGTTTTCCTTTATAATGTCTTGAAATACAATGCCTACCCTCTCTTTTTTGGTCATGGTTTTCAGGTATTTCCAATGATTTTAAATAATCTCTCCTTGATCTGTTTTCCAGATCACTGTACTGCTGTTTAGTATTTGCAGAACTCCATCTCTTCCTTCTTTCATCTTCTGCCATTTTTTCCCCTTGGATTTCTCAATCAGAATACATTCTGGTGAATTTTCTACATCATTGTGGAGTAGTTGTGTTGGGAAATTGACTGTATTTCTTCCTGATACTTTTCTTTTTTTGGGGGGGGGGGAGGAATGAGGGTTAAGAGACTTGCCCAGGGTAATACAGCTACTAAGTGTGAAGTATCTGAGGTAAAATTTGAACTCAGGTCCTCCTTCCTGAATACAGGGCTGGTGCTTTATTCATTGCACCACCTAGCTGCCCCCTTCCTGCTATTTTCAAATAACATTTGAAAGAAGTTTGTTCTCATGGCAGTGTTCTCAAAAGACCTTTGTTATGTTTTAAGAATATCTCACAAGGAGAAAATACTAAAAGCAACAAGAATAAAATTTAGATAGAGTGGAGCTACAGTCAGGATCACACAAGACCTAGTACCTTCTACATCAAAATACTGCAGGTTTTGGGACATTATATTTAGAAGAGTAAATAATCTATATACATATATACATACTTGTGTGTATGTTTTATTGTACCAGTCTCTAGGGCAGGGTGGGGAGAAAAAAATTAAAAGTTCATAGCAAAGAACAAAAGAAAACTTAGAAGGAAGCACAGAAAAAAGGGTATCTTTCAAAACAACATGTAATATTTATTACATAGGGTTTTTTTAAGTAAAGTTTGAAATAGAAATTCATGGTTTTTTTCTTTTAAATATAATTTTTCTTAATACATGTAAAAAAATTTGTAACATTCATTTTTAAATAAAATTTTGAGTTCCAAATTTTCTCCCTCCCTTCCTCTTTTCTGTCCTCCCTGAGATAATAATCAATTTGATATAGGTTATTTATGTGCAATCATGTAAAATATATTTCCTCATTAGTCATGTTTTATAAGAAACAGAACAGAAAGAAAAAATTATGAAAAAATAAAGAAAGTGGAAATAGTATGCTTTGATATGCATTCAGACTCTATCAGTTCTTTCTCTGGGTGTAGACAGCATTTTCCATCATGAGTATTTTGTAATTGTTTTGTTGAGAAGAGCTAAGTGAATCACAGCTGATCATCACACAATGTTTCTGTTGCTGTGTACAATGGTCTCCTAGTTCTGCTCACTTCACTTTGCTTCAGTTCATGTAAGGCTTTCCGGGTTTTTCTAAAATCTGCTTGCTTGTCATTAGGAAATCCATGGTTTTATATTGAATCTTATCTTTATGTGTTGTATACATGGAAATTAATATGATGGGATCTGAGTTACTGTAATAAGTTGCAAGTGGGAAAGATCTTGCTGTTTTGCTCTGGATTTGTAGTCATTCCATTGTCAAAGTATGAGTTAAATTAAATATAGAACTTGTCATATGTATAAGAGTCAGTTCCTGAAGTATCTTCAGAATTATATGACAGAGAGGCTTGTGAAACAAAGATATGAATCTATTAAGTTGTGAAGTTAAAGTCTCTGAGAAAGTAAAATTTAAGACTCCCTGTTTCCAGAGCTAAGGAAGCAAGTTGCACCCTGAACTTGGCAGGACAATAATCCTTTGTGATCACCCTCTGAATGATCTCACCCTCTGGTGAGATCACACAATTCACAAGGTGTTCTCTAGTCAAAGACAAACACTGGACAAAGTCAGAACATCCAGCAGTGAATCAGACTTATCACTGCTTGCTGCTCCCTCATTGTTAGGGCTACAATTCACTGATAAGTCACTAGCATAAGTATTGAGATCTTCTCAACCTATCCCAGGTCCCCCCACTAGGAGTGGGGCCCTGGTACAAGTGTCTATAGCTCCACCTTGCTTCCATGCCTTTCTCCTCATTTAGAAAATAAACTCTAATTCCTGACACCTGTCTCTGGCCTACTTTGTGCAGCTCCAGCCATAAATGGGTTAGAGACCAGTTCTGGAAAAAGTCTGATTGACACCTCTTTTGTTTCTGTTCTAGGGAATGGGATTTCAGTACAGTCAGTTATGTTAGTGGAGAGTAGTAACTTATGAGATACCTTGTGTTACCTTAATGGGAAATCTGATTTTACTTATATTTGCTATTTAATCTAGTATTAGAACCTGTGTGTAGAGCATGTCCTTAAATGCATAAAAAACAGTTGTCACCTTAATGAAGTTCCCATCGTTTAAAGGGATTCTGAGAGCAGTTGTCTAAGTTTAAATCCATTTTGACATGGTTAAATAACTGAACGTTTTACTATAATGTTTCATATGTTTCTCTCTGTATATTATTGAGGATTATTATATTTACACATCCCATTCCAAGTCTTTTATTATTATTAAGCATCTTAAAAAGACAAAATCATTTATGTAATAGTGAACCTAGGAATGAAAAAGCATATACTTACCATGAGTACTAGTTATAGCAAGATTAAATTGTAATTTTTCATGATGAACTTCTTACTGTTAAAAATGTGAGATTATAGTCAATACTTGTTACCTTGAAAATGTGATCCTTGAGAGCTGAATTCACCCAAATCTATGATTATTGGAACATGCTATTTGAGATCTTATGGAATTGTAACTGATATTGTTCTGAGTCTGACTACAGGCATGATCATCAAGGAATGCTGTTAACCCAAATGATCCATGATGCCAGCAACATGCATGAACTGCAGGTGGAGTTCTCATGGGAAAGGTGGGGAGAATGACTATTGGCATGGGCTGAGGTAGAATTCTCCTGACAGCTTCCCCAGTATGACATTTACTCTCGAATGGAAAGTAGACCACCTGGCTGACCAAGTTTGGCACAAGACAGTTGGCTATCTGTATAACTTTAGACTGGAATTTACATGAAATATTCCCTTATTGTATAACTATGTACCTTTTCTTTTTTTATGGCAAATTTCTATAATCATGTTAGGTGTTCAGTATGTACACAACTAAATAAATCTTTTAGCTTAATGCTGAACTCCACCTGAGTTACAGTAAGATGCAGGTATAAAATTGGAGATATTTGGTCTAGAATTTAGGTCCTTTCTATATTCTAATCAAGTAAATAAGTATTTAGTCTTATCATCTGTTTGTTACCAGTTAAAGACCTTTAATTTCTCACAGTGGTATGGGGATAATTAGGCAAATGATGCAAAGAATTGTGAAAACAGGATATAATTCTGTTATTTAGTGAGGCTAATATCATAACTGTCTCAGTTGTGTGTTAAGGAAAGAATAGCAGCACAATTAGTTATATGAAGAGAAAATTGGCTTGTGGTCCATCTTATAAATGATTTAGAGAGATCCACTTTTACTAGCAGTTATTCATTTGAACATGGCTAGAAGTTGAAGATGTTTTATTATGAATTACTTACTGCTATTGCATTGTTTTGAAATTTATTATTATTATTATTATTATTATTATTATAGTGGGGCAATGAGGGTTAAGTGACTTGCCCAGGGTCACACAACTAATTAAGTGTCAAGTGTCTGAGGCCAGATTTGAAATCAGGTCCTCACAAATCCAAGGCTGGTGCTTTATCCACTGTGCCATCTAGCTGCCCCTTGAAATTTATTATTAATGTGTGTGTGTGTATATATACATGTATGTATGTATACATATATATATGTACGCACATATACATATAATCCTAGAAACTTGTTACAATTGAAGTTAATCTTGCAACTTTTAAATGAATTCATTTTTGTATCAGAGTTCATCTTCTTATAAAAAATCTTCTGTTCTTAATTCCTTTTTTTGTTTGTTGTTTTTAGGGAGACTTAGTTTGGAATTTTATTTTCCAAATTACATGTAAAAACAAATTTTGACATTATTTAAAAAAAACTTTGTGTTCTAACTTCTCTTCCTCCCTCCCGCCCCACTCCCCAAGAACTTAAGCAATTCCATATAAGTTATACATGAGTTGTCATGCCAAACATCTCCATATTAGTCAGGTTGTAAAAGAAAACAGACAAAAACAAAACTTCAGATTAAGGAACTATCAAAGAAATTATGCTTCAATATGTTTTCAGATACCATCAGTTCTTTCTCTGTAGATGGATTGCAATTTTCGTAAGTCCTTCACAATTATATTGGATCACTGCATTGCTGAAAATAACAATGTCCTTCACAGCAGATCATCTTACACTATTGCTGTTATTTTATATACAGTACATTTAACTCTGCTTCAGTTCATGTAGGTCTTTCCAGGTTTTTCTAATAGCATTCTGTTCATCATAACTTTTATATAGTACCTTAAACTTGACAAAGAATTTTCTTCACAATAGCCCAACAATATGTTTTGTCATTATAATCAATCATCATAACTGCTTCCCTCCATCCCATGATATTTATTCTATTTTCTATCTTCTTTTACCCTATTCCTTCTCAAAATTGTTTTGCTTCTCACTGCCCCTCCCCCACTCTGCCCTCCCTTCTTTCACCCTTCCCTCCTTATCCCCTTCTCTTCCTACTTTCCTGCAGGGTAAGATAGATTACTCCACCCAATTGAGCATGTATGTTATTCCCTCCTTGTGCCAACTCTGATGAGATTAAGGATTTTGAGTTAATTCTGATGTGTGTAAGGCTCCTTCACTTCCCCACACCTCCCCCATCTCACTCCATATGCCCTTTCTTGCTTCTTTCATGTGAAATTTCACCCCATTCTGCCACTCCCCTATCCCCTTCCCCAGTGTATTCCTCTCCCCTCTCAATTTTATCCCAAAGATGTCATCATAGGGTGGCTAGGTGACACAGTGGACAAAGCACCCACCTTGGACCCAGGAGGACCTGAGCCCAAATCCAGCCTCAGACACAAGACACTCATCAACACTGACTGCCCCACCCCCCCAAAAAAAGAGGAACAGAAAAATAAATGCTTTACAGGTATTATCCCTTCATAATCAATTCTCACCTGTGCCCTCTGTCTAAATTGATCCCTATCATCTTCCCTAATACTTGGAAGGCTCTTATGATTTAGACATATCATCTTCCCATGGAGGAATGTAAACAGTTTAACCTTTTAACATCTTTCATGATTTCTTTTTCCTATTTATCTTTTTATGTTTCTCTAGGGTCTTGCATCTGAAAGGCAAATATCTGAAAGTCCTCTTTTTCACTGAAGTCCCATTTTTCCCCCTGAAAGATTATACTCTGTTTTGCTGGGTAGGTGATTTTTAGTTGTAGTCCTAGTTCCTTTGGCCTCCAGAATATCATATTCCATGCCCACCATTGCTTTAATGTAGAATCTGCTAGATCTTATGCTATCCTGCCCATGGCTCCACAGTATTTAAATTGCTTCTTTATGGCTGCTTGCAATATTTTCTCCTTGACCTGGGAGAGCTAGAATTTGGCTATAATATTCCTGGAAGTCTTCCTTTTGGGATCTCTTTCAGGAGGTGGTCGGTGGATTCTTTCAATTTCTATTTTACCTTCTGCTTCTTGAATATCAGGGCAAT
Organism: Dromiciops gliroides; assembly: GCF_019393635.1. Lineage (NCBI taxonomy): Eukaryota > Metazoa > Chordata > Mammalia > Microbiotheria > Microbiotheriidae > Dromiciops > Dromiciops gliroides. Next base: position 265,923,857 of record NC_057862.1, on the reverse strand, counting down.
TTTCCCTGACAATTTCTTGGAAGATGATGTCTAAGCTCTTTCCTTAATCATGGCTTTCAGGTAGACCAATAATTTTCAAATTGTCTCTCCTGGATCTATTTTCCAGGTCAGCTGTTTTTTCAAGGAGATATTCCACATTGCCCTCTATTTTTTTTTTTTATTCATTTGGATTTTCTTTATTGTGTCTTGGCTTCTCATAAAGTCACCAGCTTCCATTTGTTCAATCCTAAATGTTAGGCAATTATTTTCATCAGAGAGCTTTTTTTTTTTTTTTTCAGGGCAATGGGGGTTAAGTGACTTGCCCAGGGTCACACAGCTAGTAAGTGTCAAGTGTCTGAGGCCGTATTTGAACTCAGGTACTCCTGAATCCAGGGCCGGTGCTTTATCCACTGCTCCACCTAGCCACCCCCCATGAGAGAGCTTTTGTACCTCCTTTTCTATTTAGCCAATTTGACTTTTCATGCTGTTGACTTTTTCTCATGTCTTTCCTACATTATCCTCATTTCTCTTTCCAATTTTTTCTCTACCTCTCTAACTTTCTCTTCAAAGTCCTTTTTGAGTGTTTCTATGGCCTGAGACAAATTCATATTTTTCTTGGAAGCTTTAGATATAGGGGCCTTGACACTGCTATCCTCTTCTGAGGGTGCACCTTGATCTTCCTTGTCACTAAAGAAGCTTTCTATGGTTCACAACTTTCTCTGCCTACTCATTCTGCCCATCTTTCACTTGACTTTTAACTCCTTCTTAGTGTGGAGTTCTGCTTCCAGGATATACTATCCCAAGCTTCAGGGGGTCCCAGGTGTTATGATTTAATGAGGAGCAGTTTGTTCACTCACCTGGCCCTTTCTCTGGTCCGTAGATAACCCCAGGCCAACCTGCCAATCAACCAGGCAGCAAAACTTTATGTGCTGTCATTGCTAGCTCCGACAAGCCTGCCCCCATCCCAGACCTGGGCCGCCACCACTCAAGGTTTCTTCCTGGTTCTGTGAAGCTAAAAAATCTAACTGTGATGTTGAAAAATTTAATGAGTGGTCACCTTAAATTAGAAACTTATAGCACCAATATTTGGGCATTAAGTATTTATTAAAGTATATTAGGGGTTATTAATGAGAACATGTGGAGAAAGAAAGAAAAGACCCTTGCTTCCTGCACCTACAGCTGCTCCTCTCACCACCTCCAATGGAAAGGGGCTGATCCCCCATTCTCTCTCCAAGCAGAAGCTCCCTGTAAGCCTGCCCAGGCATGGTCCCCCCACACAGCTCCAAGCTAATTGGCTGATAGCAGTGATTGACATGACTTACAGGCATTTCTATGAAGAGATGTAACTGTTTGGATGCTAGTCCCATGCTTTTTCCTCAGGGTGGAGCTGCCCTGGTTCTCACAATGTCTTTCTCAACAGGGTGGTGGTGCTCTGATTCTCACAGTTCCCTACCGGGGTATGACATCCAAATCCTCCCTTAGCTCCTGCATACACCTCCACAGACTCCCTCCCCACCCCCCACCTTGCCCCCTCTCCCAGCCAGCTGTTCAGCCCTTTCATTAGACCATGAGCTTAGTTCCAGAAGACTCCGGCAGCTGATTCAGAGGCTCCAGGGTAAGTTTCTCTGGTTCAGTCTACCATGGGCTAGATCTGTGTCCACACAATGGTGGGGCTGGACTTCACTTATAGCCTGGATCCCCTTTCTGCCAAACTTCCAAGCTGTCTTTGGCTGGAAAATAATCTCGACCATCTTTTTGTGGGTTCTGCTGCTCCAGGAGTTGTTTTCTGGCTGTCTTTAGAGGTTTTATTTTGGAGTCAAGAAGTCTGAGCATGTACTGCCTTTCCTCCACCATCTTTTCTTTGTTTTTAATTCCTTAGCAGAATCTCATTTACTTAATAGGGAATGAATAATGCCAAATACAAAAACAGGGTTCTAATTTTATGTTTGTATCTGAGTTTCTTTGATAATAACTAGTAAATTCAGTATTGCAGTTACAAGCTTCCACTGTCCATCTACTCTCTCTTTTTTTTTTTGTGGGGAAATGGGGATTAAGTGACTTGCCCAGGGTCACACAGCTAGTAAGTGTCAAGTGTCTGAGGCCAGATTTGAACTCAGGTACTCCTGAATCCAGGGCCAGTGCTTTATCCACTGCACCACCTAGCTGCCCCTCCATCTACTCTCAAAATAGAAATTTGCTATGAGAGTTAGAAGGGAAACATATGACAGTATCAAAACTGGTCCTAAGGCTTATTCCACCATATGCAGAATATCTGTCTAGTATGCAGAACTAGATGGACAGATTTCTTGTATGGGAGAATGAATTAAGAAGAGACCAACTATAGCCTTCCCAAGTGAAACTACTTACCTTATTCCAAGGAACAGATATTCACTAGGCTTGCAATTCAGATGTCACTCCTATTGAGCTACTAATGGCTGATGGTTTTTTTTTTCTTTCTTTCATTTTTTTCAACTCTAAATCTTTTTATTTTATTGTAACATTTTTTAAATCACAAAAGTATTCTATTATTTTCCAGTTACATGTAGAGATAGTTTTCAACATTTGCTTTTATAAGATTTCTAGTTCCAAATTTTTTTTACCTCCCTCCCTTTGTTCCCCCTTCCCCAAGACAGCAAGCAATCTGATATAGGTTATATATATACGATCACATTAAACACATTTCTTCATTAGTCATGTTGTAATAGAAGAATCAGAACAAAAAAGTAAAAACCTCAAAAAAGAAAAAGAAAACAAAAAAAGTAGAAACAATATGGTTCAATCTGCATGCAGTTCTTTTTTTTCTGGATGTGGAAAGCATTTTCCATCATGAGTCCTTTGGAATTATCTTGGATCATTGTATTGCTGAGAAGAGTTAAGTCAATCACAGCTGATCATCACACAATGTTCTTGATGGTTCTGCTCATTTCACTCAGCATCAATTCACAATTTGGATGCTATACTATATATGTTTAGTATTGATATTAATTCATTATCTATGGTATGTTTTAGCAAGATATAGTTTCTTTCCTTATCTTTTTTATTTAGATTGTTTTTTGCTTTTGTTTTGTCGAAGATAAAGATTGCTACCCCTGCTTTTTTTTACTTCAGTTGAAGTATAATATATTCTGCTCCAACCTTTTGCTTTTACTCTGTATCTCTCTGCTTCAAATATGTTTCTTTTAAACAACATATTGTAGGATTCTGGTTTTTAATCGACTATTTGCTTCTGTTTTATGGGATAGTTCATTCCATCCACATTCACAGTTATGATTACTAACTGTATATTTCCTTCCATCCTATTTTCCCTTTTATTTGTACTTCTTCTCTTCTTTCACCCTATTGCTTCTCACCAGGATTTTGCTTCTGACCCCTGCCTCTTTCAATCTGCCCTCCCTTTTATCAGCCTCCCTCCCTTTTCTTTCCCCTTTCTTCCCCTGCTTTTGCCCTCCCTTCTATAAGAACCCCCCTTTCTCCTTTCCTCTTTTACTTCCCTAAAGGGAAAAAAAATAAAGTTTCTTTATCCAAATGGGTATATATGTTATTCCCTCTTTGAACCAAATTTGATGAGAGTAAAGTTGAAACAATGCTCACCCCTCCCTTATTTCCCTCTATTTCCCTCTTCATATGTAATTAACCCCATCCCACTTCCCCTTTCCTCTCCTCCCCCATAGTCTCCTTTTTTGAGTCCCTTTAGTTTCTTTATATCCTCACATCAAAGTCAATTTAATAACTATATCCTCTATGTATATACCTTCTTTCTGTCCAAATGGAGATACAGATCTCAAGAGTTATAAGTATTATCATCCCACATAGGGATGTAAATAGTTTAACCTTATTGAATAAGATTTTTTCCATTTACCTTTTTATACTTCGCTTGAGTCTTGTATTTGAAGATCCTGTATTTGAAGTTTTTCTGTTCAGTTATGGTCTTTTCTTCAGGAAACCTTGAAATTCCTCTATATCACTGAATATCCATCTTTTCTTCTGAAAGACAATGCTCACTTTTACTGGGTAGTTGATTCTTGGTTATAATCCAAGCTCCTTTGCCTTCCAGAATATCATATTCCAAGTCCTTTAATGTTGAAGCTGCCAGGTCCTATGTAATCCTGACTGTGACTCCATGATATTTAAATTGTTTCTTTCTGGCTATTTGTAGTATTTTCTCCTTCACCTGATAATTCTGGAATTTGGCTACCTTATTCCATGGTATTTTCCTTTTAGGGTCTCTTTCAATGACTATTTTATCCTCTGATTCAACAATATCAGAGTAGTTCTCCTTGACCATTTCCTGGAATATGGTGTCTAGACTCTGTTTTTGATCATGGCTTTCAGGTAGTCCAGTAATTCTTAGATTATCTCTTCTGGATCTGTTTCCCAGGTCATTTGGTTTTCCAATGAGGTATTCCACCTTTTCTTCTATTTTTTCATTCTTTTGATTCTGTTTGATGGATTCTTGGTGTCTCACGGTGTCATTACCATCTGCCCAATTCTAATTTTTAAGGCATTATTTTCTTCACTATGCTTTTGCACCTCCTTTTCCATTTGGCCAATTCCCCCCCGCCCCCCAATTTGGCCAACTGAATTTTTTAAAGAATTGTTTTCTTCAGTCAATTTTTGTGGTTCCGTTTCCAAACTGTTGGACTTTTTTCATAGTTTTCTTGTATAACTCCCATCTGAGTTTGTGTTTAGGTCTTCCCTGTCACCATAGGAGCTTCCAATGGTAAGGGCCCCTTTCTGTTTCTTACTCATATTGTAGCTTATTTTTTGACTTTTAAAGTTGAGGTCTGTTCCTGTGGCACAGGGGTCACTGTTGCAAGATTCTTGTGCTGGGGGATAGGGGTCTGGTCACTGGCTTTCTGCTCTGAGGCTTCTGTGGCTTGTGGATTCCTCACTGTCCTGGGCTTGATCCCTGTGCTGGGATATCTTGGCCTAGTAGTGCCTTTCCTGTGGGTGGTTCTCTAGATGGCAGTTTGCCCTCTCAGTCGGTGCTGGTGGATCTTACAACTGGCCTGCAGTGCCACCAGTCTACTGAGCCACGCCTTAGCTGCTGATCTGTGTTTTGGCCTGGAGAGTCCTGCTGAGTTGCCCAGACACACTCCACACTGTGCTGAGCTCCCCTTTTGCCCAAGTGAGACAGACCTTTCCTGAAGTCTTCTAAATTATCTCAAGTTGGAAGTTTGTATCTCTCTGTCTTTTGTAGTTTCTGTAGTTCCAGAATTTGTTTAGAGGCTTGATTTAATGTTGTTTTTGACGGAACAATGGATTAGTGTTCCAAGTTTCCCACATCCCCTCTAACATCCAACATTTTATTTTGTCATATTAACCACTCTGCTTTATTAACCAAGTTGCTAACTCTGACTTGTTTTAATTTGTATTTCTCTAATCAATAGAACATTTTTTATGACTATGGAAAGCTTTGATGTCTTTGTCTGAAAACTACCTTTTCATATGCTTTGACTATTTATCAATTAGGGAATGATTTCTATTTTTATAAACTTGACACAGTTCTTTATATAATTGAGAAATGAGACCTCTATCAGAGATACCTGTCACAAAAATTTTCCTCAGTTTTCTGCTTTACTCATAATTTGGGTTGCATTGGTTTTGCTTGTGCAACCCCTCCCCCCCCCCCGTTGGGGGGAGCAATGAGGGTAAAGTGACTTGCCCAGGGTCACACAGCTAGTAAGTGTCAAGTGTCTATATATTTCCTGGGTTTGTCTTGGCAGGTAGACTCCCAAATATTTCATACTATCTGCAGTTATTTTAAATGGAATTTTTCTTTTTCTTCCTGTGGGTTTAGTTAGTAATATATAGAAATGTCAATGATTTATGGCAGATTATTTTATATCCTCCAGGTTTGCTAAATTTATTGTTTCATTGAGTTTTTTAGTTGTTTCTCTAGAATTCTGTCTAGGATTATATCACATCATCTGTAAAGAGTGTCTATTTTGTGTCTTCATTGCCTATTCTTGCTCCTTCAATTTCTTTTTCTTGTCATTGATATAGATAGCATTTCTAGCACAATATTGAAAAAAAGTGGTAATAATGGACCTCCTTGCTTCCCCCCTGGTCTTATTAGGAATGCTTCTAATTTACCCCCATTACAGATGAAACTTGCTCTTGGTTTGAGAAACTTACTGTGAGATACAGTAACAACCTGTTAAAGTAGTAGACTCTTTTCAGTTAGGGAAAAGCATGCCCATATAAGGAACAGCAAGGCAATATTATCTAGTGATTTATGTCAATTCAAGAATTTGAGAAAAGGAAGTTTTTCAGGGCTAGATGGAGAACTGATAAAAACCAGTTTGAGGGGCAGCTAGGTGGTGCAGTGGATAGAGCACCAGCCCTGGATTCAGAAGGACCTGAGTTCAAATCTGACCTCAGACGCTTGACACTTACTAGCTGTGTGACCCTGGGCAAGTCACTTAACCCCCACTGCCTCACCAAACCCCCCCCCCCAAAAACCAGTTTGAGCTGATTCTTGCCAGTGCTCTAGTAAAAGTAGGTAGAAATTCAACCCTAGTCACTATTCCATTTGCTTAAAAGACTTATTAATATTAACCTTTCCTCCTATGCCTAAAATCTCCACCCTATTTTCAATCAAAGGTTGCATAAATGTATATATGGATGGGAGGGGTAACATATCAAGGAGAATTTCGTTAGAACTCTTCTGGGTGCAAATTAAAACAACTCTGAGGTACCACCTGACACCTATCAGATTGGCTAAAATGACAAAAAAGGAAAATAATAAATGTTGGAGAAGCTGTGGAAAAATTGGAACACTAATGTATTGTTGATGGAGCTGTGAACTGATCCAACCATTCTGGAGAGCAATTTGGAATTATGCCCAAAGGGCTATAAGCAATACCACTTTGGGGTCTTTTCCCCAAAGAGATCATAGAAAAGGGAAAAGGACCCACCTGTTCAAAAATATTTATAGCTGTTCTTTTTGTGGTGGCAAGGAATTGGAAGCTGAGGGGATGCCCATCAATTGGGGAATGGCTGAACAAGTTGTGGTATATGAATGTAATGGCATACTATTGTGCTGTAAGAAACGATGAGCAGGAGGAGTTCAGAGAAACCTGGAGGGTCTTGCATGGGCTGATGATGAGTGAGATGAGCAGAACCAGGAGAACATTGTGCACAGTATCATCAACATTGTGTATTGATCAACTGTGATAGACTAGATTCTTCTCACCAATCCAACGGTACAAGAAAGTTCCAAAGGACTCATGATGGATAAAGCTCTCCAAATCCAGAAAAAAAAAAAAAAAAGAAAAGAAAAAAAAAAGGAGGGGGCAGCTAGGTGGCGCAGTGGATAGAGCACTGGCCCTGGATTCAGGAGGACCTGAGTTCAAATCCAGCCTCAGACACTTAACACTTACTAGCTGTGTGACCCTGGGCAAGTCACTTAACCCCAATTGCCTCACAAAAAAAAAAAAAAGGAACTGTGGAATATGGACACTGATTGGACCATACTATTTCTTTTGTTTTTGGAGCTGTTGTTTTTCTTTTTTGAGGTTTTTCCTTCTTGCTCTGATTCTTCTTGTATAACATGACTAATGTTTAATGTTATATATCAGATTACCTGCTGTCTAGGGGAGGGGGGAAGGAGGGGAGAGAGGGAGAAAAATTTGAAATTGGAAGTCTTATCTAAACAAAGGTTGAAAACTTAAATAAATAAATACATTTAAATTAAAAAAAAAAAAGAACTCTTCTGGGAAGATTGTGAACCTGATGTAACTGACCTATGGTGACTCAGGGGAGGGACTTACTGTGTTATGGTTTAGGATAAATATGGGCTGTACATCTCAGCACTTGCACTCACTGATTGTTTTTACTATGGGTGCTCATTCTCATGAGAATGTAATAATAAGCTTTTGTCATACCAAAGTTTCCTCTGAAAGAACTTATTTTGAGAAGGTGGTCACCACCTGTTTCTTACAGTATGGTTTGGTAAAGGAATGAAGAGGGAGAGATGGAAAGCCAATAGATTATAGTCAGATAAGGAGATTTCAAAATTCTTGATGGCAAGATCAAAGGTTTGATTATCTTTGTATAAGTGTTGTGTGGCAGGGAAATGAGTCTTGAGGAATTGGGAGATTATGGTGTTTGATGGAGTTGTAAGAAAATAACTATTAATAATGGGTTTCAGGGGCAGCTAGGTGGCGCAGTAGATAAAGCACCAGCCCTGGATTCAGGAGTACGTGAGTGTGTGACCCTGAGCAAGTCACTTAACCCCCATTGCACTGCAAAAAAAAAAAAAAATAATGGGTTTCCTGGGGGGACCTAGGAGGGATCCAGTCTTTGGTTGGCTTTCTACATCTCCCTACTTCAGAGGTCACTTTTTAGGAGGGAGCTCTAATTATGTGTCAGGGAGTGCAGGGTATACAATAGCAGTGGAGAATAGACTCTTTGATTAGCTTTTTGAACTGCTGGGATTAAGCAGGCACCTATCTGGACTTTGACTTTGCCCTCAGGGGGTTGGTCTTCCATTAGACCCTGATGTCATCATGGTAGAGCTCATTTTAATATAGACTACCCTCAGGTCATGTCAACCAATGGAATTGAGTGTATAAAAGTCACCTCAATCAGAAGAGGAAAAAGACTCAGAACACCAGGCGAACACCATTCTTGACAGGCACTCTAGGCTTGGAAGGCTGTCTGGTTGGTGAGTGCTCTCCTCTTAGGGCAGCATAGGTAAAGTAGGGCTTCTGAACTCTGCTTGGGGCCATGTGCTTTCCTACAGACAATATGGTGCTGGGAGTTTTTAGGCTTGTTAACTGTCTAATGTGAAAATTGGAACGACACCCCCTGCTGGGAGGGACATTGTGAGCTCTGGCCTGAAAAGAAACCATGTGACTTTAGCATCCGGATGTTACTGCCTTTTAGTTGTGTCAATCAAAGTTACCAGCTAATTAGCTTGGAGCTATGTGCAAGGATGGCTTCCTGTTTGACAGAGGGGGTTCTGGGAGAAGCCGCTGGGGAGCAGCCTTTTTGGTTCCTGACTTGGGCTTGGAGGTCAGATGCTGGGTCTCTTAGACAGATGAAATTTGCCTTTCACCTCTCTCTCCTCACCAACTTCTGATATACTTTAATAAATACTTAAAAGTCTAAACTCTTGCTAAAGCTTCTAATTTAAGGTGACAACTCATTAGATTTTAGACATCATAGCTAGAATTTTAGGCCCTTACACTAATATTCTTTACTAATATTTAATATACTTTAATAATAAATACTGCCTAAATGGGTATAATAGACATTATTTTATAAGTAGCAATATTTTTTAAAAAGCCAGTCTGGCCCCCAACAACTTAGCTAGAAACAGCTAGTGACCCCCAATAATTTTAAATAAAACACAGAGTTACCGGAGTTGCAGAGGAAAGACTGTGAGCTAGGTATTGACCTCATTGAGAAAGGAACAAGAATGTCCTAGAGGTCTATAGACAACAGCTACCAGAGTTTTGATTGGCTTAGAAATATGGATTGAATAAATCTCAAAGGAGAAGAAGTTATTGAGTGATGATAGTGGAAGAGCCTGAAAATGCCAATGAGGAGCAAGGAGTAAATCCAATTCTGCTATCACAAACTAGTGAATCAGAAGCATGAGTGGAAGTGCAGTTCAGTGCTGGAAATTGTAGCCAGGGCGACTCTTATCATTAGGAGGGTGCCAGGACTCAGTAATTACAAGTAGTTGGAGTAAAAAAGGAAAAAAGTTTAGCATTCAATTTACTTTGTTACCTATGTCTAGAGAACACAGTGGAAGAATGGGAGGTTGGGATGACAGCATATTGCTTTGAAGGGAATGGGAATAAGTGAGAGTGGGGGATGGAGAGTGCGGTCTGAACAATGAAAAGGAGGGTTCAGAATCACTAGGATGGGGTGGGAAATCTTTTAATCATTGAGAAATTAGTTCAGGAAGTACTTCCTATGATCCGTAGGTCAGGCAACTGTTTATGCCTGTAAAGGGGGTGAATTGTGTTAGATTCTTGGTCATAGGGAAGGTAATTTTTGTGAAACTGTAAGTGGCTGGAAAGGGTGCCTTCAGCACAAGATTATCCACAATTATTTCACAAAGCTATTATTCTTTCTTTTTCCATCTTGATTCATGTAAGGCTGGATCTTTTCCTACTTCAACCAAAACAGTCTTGCAAGAGATTGAATTCAGAATTATATGAGAATTCAACTAGCTTCCATTGAGCCAGACATTAAAGAGATTTGCAAAAATATAAAACAATGCCACTCTTCTCACTAAGTTTTTCTGTTTTGGAAAATACTTATTTTAAAAATGTAATGGATTTATTATTTTTGAATTTATTAACAATTATTAATACTCAAACATTTATCGAGATCAAGATGTATCAGATGACATGCTAAGTGCTGGGAATATAAAAAGAGGCTACTAAGTACACCCTGTCTTCAAAAAGTTCACACACTAATGAGACAAACAACAAAATCAAATGTATACAAACAAGGTATGTACAAGAGAACACTAGATAGAACTAAACTTATCAACTTACATGCCACTTATAAAAAACCTTTTTGGAGTCCTCAAATTTATCAAAATGCAAAGGCCTCCAACCAAAAAATTTGAGAACAGCTGCTCTAACTATTAATGACTCTGTTTGGATTTTTCTCCTTGAAAACTGCCTGTTCGTATCACTGAGACATTTATCATTTAAGGAAACCATCCGGTGTAGACCTCTCTATAACTGATTATTGAGCTGTTGGATGAACCTGGTGGCTCCCTCCGGGTGGGGCTGGCCGGACCTTGTTAGCGAGCGTTCAGTTTCTCAGGCCTTCTCTGCCTTTTTGAGACCTGACCCTCTGGGGTTGCGAGGTCTTTTCCCCAGGAAAGTATGACTAGATAGTTTAGTAAATCCTAAATTAAAGGCTCAGTCATGAGCTGTATTTCCCGCGAAATGTGCCTACTGCCAGTCTTCAAGTCAAGCACAGGGGTGCCGATGGTGGGAGTGGGGACAGGCTAGAGCAAGGACGAAGATGGGAGAGGCACAGAAAGAAAAGAAGGGATGATTGGAGACTGCAGAGAATGGGCGCTTGAGGGAGGAGGGGGAAGACAACCAGTCCTCTACCTCATTTCCGGCGAGAGATCAACGTGGATCTTGATTGGTTCATTGACCCGCGAGCTCAAAATGGACTCGGCCAATCGGTCGACGCCAGGGCGGCTACCAAGCAACTGAGGAGCTTGGAGTGGGTTGCTTACTCTCTAGTTGGTAGCCTTTTTTCTCCACGTAGTCTTAGTGCGCAGGCGCTTGCGGTCTGTCCGATTACGGCTCTGGAGTAGTTAGTGGGGCGGGGCTCGGAGTCTCGACCGCTGGTTAGTCCTTCTCGCTGTCCGGTCCCTGTTGTGACTGAGCGAACGCGCGCCGAGCGGCCACTCTCTTCTCGCACCAGCTGTGTTGGTCCAAGTGCCTTTCCCCTTCCCTGCAGTCCCTCCGCTGACCCGGGGCCAGCCACAGCCATGTAAACCTCCTCTCCCTCCTTCCCTCCTTCCCTCCCTCCCTCTTCCCCGCCGCCCCCCGCACCACCCCAACCCCTGACTTGATTTGGGCCACAGTCTCCCAGCTTGGGTCCCTCAGGGTCCGGCCGCAGCCTCGCGAGTGTTGCCAGAGCTCGCTCTCGCGCTCTCTGTCTCTCTCCCTCCCTCCCTCTCCTTAGCCCCAACCCGGGCCGCACCGAAAGAGGGCCTCATCAGCTGGCCGTCCCAGCCTGCTTCCCCCCTCCCCCTCCCCCCGCACCCCCTCCGGCCTCCGGGGATAGGCTGCAGCTGGGACAGGGGCTTGGCCCACAGAATCTGGCCGGCTTGCACCATGGCGGAGAAGGGCAGGCTCAGCTTCCCTGCGGGGCCCGGCGCTCTGAACACGCCTGTGCCCATGAACCTGTTCGCCACATGGGAGATCGACGGCTCTAGTCCCAGCTGTGTCCCCAGGTAAGAGGGTCCATCCCATCACCCGGACTGGGGCCAGGTACACTACTTCACAGGCGTAGTCAAAGTGGGGTGAGGACTTTCCGAATTTGTAAAGCGGCGGGGGAAAGCCTAAGGAATTTTTTCTGCCTTGAGTCATGGGGGGCGGGGGAGGGGCGGGGAGAAGGGTTTTTCTTCTAAATTGAGAATATAGATTTGATGAATAAGAATTTCATTCCTTTCTTTATTTCTTCCTCCCCACCTGTGGGAGGAGCATTGTAAAGCTTCAGCAGCACATTTGTGAACTCCTGTCTGAAAGCGTAGCTCTAGGCTCAATTATTAAAATATACCAAGAGATGAGATCACTGAGGCTAAACATCATACACCTAGGTTGCCTATACTATATAGGCAATAGTCTTGTTTGGTAGATCATTCCTGGATCGGTAATGAAGTTGCTCCTCGGTTGCAAATCATTAATTGTTTAGCAATCTGGGTGATTTATGTGCGTGGCTCATTTAGATGTCCTATCACTTGGAGCCGGGGTTATTTTCCTAGAGGAAATGTTACTTAGTAGCAGCTTAGTTTTTGCTTCTTAAAATTCAGTTTTCAACATAAGGGATAGGCTTCATTATAGTGGGCCATTGTTTCTGTGCTTTGTTAAAAACTACAGCACACAATCCATGTAAGTATTTATTAAGCCCCTGGTATGTGCAAAACACTGTGCCAGTCACTAGGGATATGAATAGACAGTAAGCATTTATTAAGCACCTACTATGTATCAGTTTCTGTGCTAAATTCTGGGAATACAAAGAAAGTCAAAAGACAGTTCCTGTCCTAAGTGCTCACAATCTAATGTCAGCAAGCTAGATACAGGAAATAGGAAATAGAAAATAATCAACAGAGGGAAGGCACTATAACCAAGAGGGATTGGGAAAGGCTTCCTGTAGAAGGAGGATTTTAGCTGGATCTTGAGGGAAGCCAGAGAAACCAGGAGGCCGAGATGAGGAGGGAAATCAATCCAGGCATGGTGAAAATGCCCACAGGAGAGTTGTTCATGGAGCAGTAAGGAGGCCATTGCCACTGGGTGGAAGAGTAATGGGATAAGTTAATAGGATATGTAAACTATAAGAAGACTGAAAAGGTGGTGGTGGTGGTGGTGGTGGTGGGGTTGGGTTATGGTGGATTTTGAACACCAGAGGATTTTATATTTAATTCTGGAGGTAATAGGGGGGTGTTATGGTTGCATCTGTGCTTTAGGAAAATTACTTTGGTGGCTGAATGGAGGAAGGACTGGATGGGGAGAAATCTGCAGCAGGCAGAACAGCAGCAGACAATTGGAATAATTCAGGTATGAGTAGGTAAGGACCAGCACCAAGGTGGCAGTCAGAGGAGAGAAGGGGACATATTTGAGAGATGTTGCAAAGGTGAAATCAATAGGCTTTGACAGTAGATTGAGTATGAGGTCATGAGAGATAATGAGGAATCAGGATGATATCTAGGTTGTGAACCTGGGGACTAGGAGGTGCCCTTGACAGTAATAAGGGGAATTTTGGAAGGGGGAAGGGTTTGGGGGGAAAGATGAATTCTCTGTTAGACATGTTGAATTGATGTCAGTAAAACAAAATTGGAGATGAGATATTGGAGGTCAGAAGAGAAGTTTATCAGTTGAGAATAATCAGCATAAAGAATTCATGGGAATTGATGAAATCACCAAGTAAAAAGAGGGAGAAGAGCACCCTGAATAGAGCCCTGTTATCCATGTCTGGATAAAGATCTAGCAAAGGAGACTGAGGAGTGGTTAGAAAAGTAGGAGGAAAACCAGCAGAAAGTAGTGTCCAAAAACCAAGAGAGAAGAAAATAATGAGAACAGAGTGATTGACAGTGTCAAAGGCTACAACGAAATAAAGATTTCTGAGAAAAGGCCATTGGCGTTGACAATGAAAAAGGCATTGGTAATTTTGGAGAGAGCAGTTTCAATTGAACAGTGAGGTTGGAAACCAGTGAGAGGAATGAGAGGAGAGGAACTACTATTTGTAGATGGCCTACTCAGGGAATTTAACCAGGATAGAAATTATGATAGTTAGCAGGGATGGAAGAATCTAGTGAGGGTTTTTTGGGGATGAATCATTTTTGTTCTTGCTTTTTGAGGATGTTAGTAGGAAATAGGGATGAGAAGTGAGCATGTTTGTAGGGTGAGATAGAAGATAAATGAGAATGGGGATGACAAGACTGTCTTCTGGAGTAGATGAGATGGAATGGGATATATTTTATATGTGTGTCATAGACTGCCCTCAAGAAACTTAACATGTTGAGAGAACATGTTCATAGAGTATGATTGTGAGAAAGAAGAGAGATCTAGGTAAATTATATTAAGAAAATTTGACACAGCTAGGTATAGTGCAAAGAACATCATATCCAGGATCCTAGCTCCTTAATGTCTCTGGGCCTCAGTTTTTTCAGCTGTAAAATAAAAGAATTTTGACTAGGTGACTTGTTAGTTCTCTTCCATCTTTAAATTGGATCCTCCTTTCACTTGGGGAGATCAGGGAACACTTCAAGAGGAAGTTATTGCTTGAGCTGAGCCTTGAAGGATTCTGAAAAGCATAGTTAAGGAAGGAAGGGCATGAAAGATGGATTGCTTACTTCTGATAGGGGCAGAGGGGAGATGGAGTGAATAGGAGAGAACATGTAGAATTTGGGAAATAGTGATATTGTCCAATTTAGCTGAAATAGAAAGGTGAGTAATACACTAGAAAGGTAGGAGTGGCACAGACTTTAAATTCCTGGCTAAGGATTTGGTTTTGATTTTGGAGGCAAGATGGAGCCACTGAAAATTTTGGACCAGATGAGTGATGATGTTGAGGTCTGTTTTAGTAAGATTCTAACAACTTTATGATATATGAGAGGCCAGTTAGGACATTATAATAGTTCAGGTGAGGGCTGACCTGTAGTGGTGGTTAGTGTGAATGGTGAAGAGGAGACAGATATGAAATATTGACAGGATTTTGGAAGCTGAGTCACTGTGGTAATGAGGAAAAAGGTAGAATTGAGGAGATTGAAATTTTGTACCTGAGTGATTAGAAAGATGGTGCCATTAACAGAAATAGGGAAATTGGTAGTAAAGGCAGGTTTAAGGGAAGATGAGAAGGGAAGAAGAATTCAGTTTTTATGCCCATGTGATATCTATAGGGATATGTACAGCACATTTTTGGAATTCAGCTAAAACATTAGGCTTGCATATCATTCATTTGTGTAGAGATTATAACTGAACCTTTGGAGTAGATGAGATCACCAAATTAGAGATTATAGAGAGAAAAGACAAAGCCTAGGATACAGCCTTTTGGAACACCCACTCTGAAAGGAAGGGAATAGTATTCATGAACCATCAGAGAAGACAAAGATCATTCAGGAGAATCAGGAAACAGAATTATCATGGAAGCTGTTGGAGAAGAGACTAAAACATGAGAGAAAATGGTCAGCAATGTCAAATTGTATGGAATAGTGAAGGAGCATGAGGAATGAAGAAAGCAATCATATTTAGGAATTAGGAGATCATTGGCAATTCCCCCAGAGCCAGGGGGTTAAAGAGTGAATTGGTAGTGGAGAAGAGTATAGACACTCTTTGGCATTTAAAATCTTTTAGGATCTGGCTCTGGTCTACCTTTCCAGGCTAATTACTTCACATGTGTATATGTGCATGTATATGCATGTATATATGCATGTGCATTGCATGTATGTATACACATATGTGCCCGCACACGCGGGCGCGCGCGCGCACACACACACACACATATAAAAGTATATGCCTTACTTCAGATAGAAAGTTCAGCTACATTGGCTTTAGTGATATTCCTTACATGTGCCCTTTTAGAAACACTTAGCTTATTTCACTCAGCTCTGGTGCCACCACCTATGGTGCCTTTGCCATTTCTGCATGTCTCCCTTTGAAATTTCTTTGTATTTACTTTGTAGGTGTTCCTTCACCTCCCCCCTCCCCCCCAACACACACTCTTTTCCTTTATAGACTATAAATTCCTTGAGAATACAGAATGTTTCATTTCTTTTGTATCTCTAGCACTTAGCATGGTTCCTAGTAGATGCTTAATAATGCTTCCTAAGGGGTTGATCAATTCTTCTGAGAGGATAGCATTTCTTAAGTGAAGGATGGTGGTTTTTTTGTTTTGTTTTGTTTTTTGTTTTTAAGGATGAGGGAGACCTGACAATGTTTGTCAAAGGTGAGGAAAGGCTTGTTAGATAAGGAAAACTAGAAGAATGAACAAAGGGCACAAAAGCCAAGGGCAAGCTCCTGAATGAGATGTCCAAAATGGTTTTAACAATGCAAGGAACAGGATAACTAACATAACTATATCAAAAAGGAATGGGGCAGCTAGATGGCAAAGTGGATAAAGCACCGGCCCTGGATTCAGGAGTACCTGAGTTCAAATCTGGCCTCAGACACTTGACACTTACTAGCTGTGTGACTCTGGGCAAGTCACTTAACCCTCATTGCCCTGAAAAAAAAAACCAAAAACAAACAACCAAAAAAAGGAATGGGCAGCCTTAGGAGGTTATAGGTTCACTTAATTGGTATTCAAAAAGGCTTGATGTCTTCTTGTCAGATATTAAACTCACATAGAAACAGATTTCACAAAATAGCATCTATTTTTTGCTGTATTTTTATTTTGTTAAACATTTCCCAAATGGTTCCATTAACACTTGAAAGTTTTGCAGGCCACTTGGAGACTGGAAGTTTGATGACTGTTTTAGAAGATATTCTTTAGGTACACTGGCCTATTGTCTTTGGAGTTTCTTCCAGTTTTGGGGTTCTGTGAGATGTGGGTGAATAGGATCAAGGGCAGGGTCACATCATCCTTTGACTGGAACAAAGGAGTGATTGGGGAAGATCTAATGAGATTTTGAAGTATGGATTAAGGAATATGAGGGTGCTTACAAGGTACAGCTTTAATCTTCTAAGTAAGTTTATTTACAGGGTAATGAAAGTGGGGGGCTCCAGGTGGAAGTTTGAGGAGAAAGAAGATATGGGATAGTTAGTTGTTGTAAGGAGACACAAATAATCAACAGAATTGCCATAAACTGTGAGGACTCTATTGCACTATCATGCAGAATTTTGTGACTTCCTCTTTTAGCATTTGTAGATTGTCAGGAGTGGGAGGTAGTGAAGGAGGGTCACCCACTATCTAGGATTAAACAACGTAAGACTAGTAGGACAAGATACAAGGCATTCAAGAATGGAACAAAGTGCTTTGTTGGACTGGTTAACCTGTCAAGATTGTGAAAGGAGGAAAGTAAAGTCAGAATAGGGGTCAGTTATAAGAACAGGGAAGAATTGATAGATCAGAGGTCCTGTTAAAGGTCAAAGAATAATTTTAAGGAATGAGGAATGAAAAATAATAGCAGGCATTTGAAGATTTGTGGAACAGTTCATTATTATCTCATTTTATCATCACAATAACCCTGGGAAATGGGTGCTGTTATTATCCTCATTTTTCAGATGAGGAACTGAAGCACTAAGGTTAAATGACTTGCCCAGGGTCACACAGCTGGTAAATGTATGAGGCAGGATTTGAACTCAGTTCTTCTTGATTCCAAGTTGAGCACTTTATCCACAATACCACCTATCAAAGGGGTAATTTCTGAGTTTAAAATCTTTGAGGTGAAACTGATTTTGGTAATAATGGTTAAGTTTAAGGTGTGATGACCTCTGTGGGTGACTGAGATAGCATGAACATGGAGCTCATGGGAATTGAGGAGGTATATGACCTGAGAGCATGTGGTGTTTGAAAAGAACAGGACTATTAAAGTCACCAGGTTTGAGAACAGGGGTTTGAGTGGAAAGGAATTCTGAGCCAGAGATTGAATTTGTGGAGGAAGAAAAGAAATAGTTTCTTGTCCGATAAATGGCAACAAACAATTTAGGATCTGGACAAGTTGTGTGAATTTAAGAGAAAAAAGATTGCAACAGGAAAGTTGCCAGAGGGCTGATTTAGGCTATGGAAAGAGGAAGGAATATGCTGATGCCCCCTGGCACTTTGTTTTAATGGTATGCATGATTTTTTTAAGAGGTCTTTTATGGAGAAAATGGCAAGGAATGTGCTATCTTTAGAACATAGGATTTGCAATATTGTATAGGAGGCAGCAACAAAAAACATTCCAGAGAAAAAGAAGAGCAAGAAAGTAAAATGGCCATCTGATGAGGTTTTACAGATAGCAAGCTGAGGAAAGATGGAAAGCTAAAGGGAAAAGAGAAAGGGAAAGCTATACCCAACTGAATGCACAATTTCACAGAGTAGCAAGGAAAGATAATACAGTTTTCTTAAATGAGCAATGCAGAGAAATAGAAGAAAACAATAGAATGGGAAGGACAGGAGATCTCTTCAAGAAAATTAGAGCTATCAAGGGGACATTTCATGCAAAAATGGGCATGATAAAAGACAAAAATGTTAGGGACTTAACAAGAGATTAAGAAGAGGTGACATGGATACACAAAAGAACTATATAAGAATGATCTTAACATCACCTATATCCACAATGGCATGTTTAACTGATCTAGAGTCAGACATCTTGGAGTCAAATGAGCCTTAGGAAGCATTGTTAATAATAATAATTGTAGTGGAGGTGATGAATTTCTGAGGAGCTATTGAAAACCCTAAAAGAGGATGCTGTTAAAAGTGCTGCACTCAGTACACCAGCAAATTTGGAAAACTCAACAATGGCCACTGGATTGGATAAGATCAGTTTGTGTCCCAGTCCAAAGAAGGACAATGCCAAGGAATGTTCAGTTTACTAGTTGTACTCATTGCACATGCCAGCAAGGTCATGCTTAAGACTGCAAGCTAGACTACAACCATGTGTGAACTGGGAATTACCAGAGGAACAGACTGGTTTTTGAAGAGATAGAGGAACTAGAGATCAAATTGTCAACATTTGCTGGATAATGGAGAAAGCAAGGGAGTTCCAGAAAAGCATCTACTTGACTGCATGGATCACAACAAAATATGACAAGCCCTTTAAGAGATGGGAGTACCCAATCATCTTCCTTGTCTCCTGAGGAAATTGTATGCCAGTCAAGAAGCAGCCAGTTAGAACAGAAGATGAAACAACTGATTGGTTTAAGATTAGGAAGGAACTACTACAAGGCTGTATATTGTCACCATATTTATTTAATTTATATGCTGAGTACATCATGCAAAATGCCAGGCTGGATAAATCAGAAGCTGGAATTAAGGTTGCTGGGAGAAATATCAACAATCTCAGGTATGCAGATGATTACTACTCTGATGGCAGAAAGTGAAGAATTAAGAAGCTTCTTGATGAGGGTGAAAGGAGAATATAAAATCTGTCTTGAAACAACATTAAAAAAACCTAAAATCTTGGCAATTGGTTCCATTACTTTCTGGCAAATAGAGGAAGAGGAAATGGAAGCAGCGTCAGATTTTGTATTATTGGACTCAGAGATCCCTACAGATGGTGATTATGGCCATGAAATTAAAAGATGCTTGCTTCTAGGAAGGAAAGCTATGGTATATCTGGTCAGCATACTAAAAAAGCCAAGACACTACCTTGCCGACAAAGGTCTATATAGTCAAAGCAATGTATGGCCGTGAGAGTTGGAGTATAAAGAAAACAGCACTGCAGAATCAAGGTTTTCAAATTGTGGTGCTAGAGAAGACTTTTAAGAGTCACATGTACAGCTTGGAGATCAAATCAGTCAATACTTAAAGAAATTAATTCAGGCTGTTGATTTACAAGGTCCCTTATAGAGCTAACATTCTGTGTGTAGATGCATTGATTTTTGAAGTTTGGTACATATCTGGAAGAACTGTGTTCTTTTTGGAATATCACCCAATTAGTCATGTATAATTAGACTTTTGTATTGTTGTTGTTGTTGTTTGTCCTTCGTTTTGGAAGAGGACCATGAAATTGGGGTGGTGATCTCATGACTTGTACTGAATTGGATTTAAGTGAGGGAGGGCTGTGCAAGGTCACCAAGCTCACTTTCTCCTCCAGAGTCATCTGGGTCCGGTAGCAAGATATCAGGATGACTGGAGATGTTTAAATCAATTAGGATTAAGTGACTTGCTCAGGGCCACACAGCGAGTAAGTGTCTGAGGTGAGATTTGAACTCAGGTCCTCTTGACTCCAGGGCCATTGCTCTATCCACTATGCCACCGATTGTTTTAGAGTTTTGAGTCATTTTACAATTAAGGAGGTTAAATGAGTTAGCCAGGGGTGACACTATTAGGGGAGGCAAGAGGGAGACCTATGGTTTCATTGATAGTGGGAATTCCTTTTACTGGCATTCACTCTAACAATGCAGATAAACAACTCCTTTGTAACTTAGTATTTAGAGGTTTCCCTAGGAGAGTCAAGAGGTTAAATGACTTGCCCAGACACACAGCTAATATGCATGTGAGGGAGGACCTGAACTCAAGTTTCCTTGACTCCAGAATTAGCCCTCTATCTACCAGCCCAGGCTACCTACCTCTCCTGCAAATAATTTAACAAGTATTATGATTTTAAGATTTAGTTTGTTGTATTTTAGCAGAATCTAGGCAGGTAGTGTATAGAGTGTCAGGCCTGGAGTCAGGAATATCTGCATTCAAAACTGGCACAGATGCTACTTTGTGTGGCCCTGGGAAAGTAACATTTGCCTCAATTTCTTCATCTGTAAAATGAACCGGAGAAGAAAACTCCAAATGGGGTCATGAAGAGTTGGACACAACTAATCAACTAAACAACAACTTCAGCAGAATTCCTTAATGTTATTTGAAAATATAAAAGCTATAATTATTTTAACATTAATTTTCATTGACTAATTATTTCACACCATGTATCATAATGTGTTGCATATAGTAGATGCTTAGTAAATTTTCTGGGAAAGAATAGATGAGTTTTTAGCTTTATCTGAAAGAAATCACTTTCAAATATTTTTGCAGTATCACCAAATAGGTTTTATGTACCCACAAATGCTAGGGGTGGGGTTGGATGTTGATTAAAACGATGCCCTTTTGAAGCAAATTATAAAGTATTTGTGTTTTTACGAAAGTAATTTTTGAATAGTAACTTTGTTCAGTGCATGTGTTCATGGTCTGTAGTCACATCTCTGTGTGACAGCCGTGTACAATGGGATACTGCCATTGGATAGGGTCATTTATGAACAGAGGCAAGACAGAAATTTCTATAAATTTTTTTCATGTAGGTACACAAGAATTTTGATGTTTCTTGATGACTAAGAGAATAGTAGTATTAAGTGTGGAGAGCTGGGTTTGAGATCAATTAAATTACTCTTTGTGGGGGAGAAAGGGAAGATGATAGTTAAAGATAATAAAATACATTTTTGGAGGAGAGGAGGAATTTACTATTGACTATTGACTAATTGCTTGAGTTCTATTTTTCCAAATGAACTTGATGTGAATAGAAAATCGCAATTTTCAGCGTGCTTCATATTCTGATCAATTAGCTCTCTGTAACATGTCTTTCTCAAATGAAGGTGAAAGACTTCAAAATGGTAAGGAATTTCTAAGTATTACTTCAATCAAGAAGTCTTTATGGAGCACTTAATATTTGTCTAGCTGTGGCCAAGTGCAAGATAACCTTGTAGTATAAATTATAGCCCATAATATCATTTTCCGAGAATATACAGGATGGGGCAAAAGTCATGAAGGGACTTTAGCATTTAATAACCCCTTTATTTTGGGGGGTGTTTTTTTTTTAAGTGAGGCAATTGGGGTTAAGTGATTTGCCCAGGGTCACACAGCTAGTAAGTGTTAAAAGTGTTTGAGGCTGGATTTGAACTCAGGTTCTCCTGACTCCAGGGCCGGTGCTCTATCCACTGCGCCCCCTATTTTTTGTTTTTAATTAACAATACCGTAGCATCATATACAGTATGTGTGTGTGTGTGTGTATAAAATGAATGTGCATTACTCATAAATTGCAAAAAATAAAGAAAAAATAATTTTCAAGAGGTTATGAAAACATTGTGACTTTTGACCCACCTTGTATAGTCAGGTTAGAAAAGGAAGGCCAATGCCTATGTTAAAGAATACAAGATAATAGATTTGGAATAAATTCTGGACTTGTAATTTCATTGGTATAGAGAACTTGAACTTCTCCAGGAGGAAACTCCTGCAGATGCAGATTGACACCTGATCTGTGAGTTATTTTAGATCACTGACAGGTGAAGTAGCCAAGCCAAAGGCATGTATGTCAAAGGTTGGACCTGAACTCAGGTATCCCAGTTTTGAAGCCACCTCTCTGTTAATGATACTAAGCTGCTTCTCTATAAGATAGTAGAATGTGCTTAAATGTCAGTTAGTATACTGACTTTTAAGGACTGCAGATGTTCAGAGAATGGAGGGCATGGTGACAAGAATTTCAATTGAATCTTGAAGGAAGGGTAAGATAAGACAGACAGGAGAGCATTTCAAGAAAGAGGAGTATGTAAGCCTCTGTTCAAGTTCATTTAAGGTATCTGATATATGAAACTAAGTCTTAGATAGGAAGTCTTTTGTTCCATGATCCATGTGCTCTTTACCCTAAAACCATACTATATGGTCTTCATTTTTTATGTAGTACATTTTTTCTAAGGTTTACTTATAGATGGATGGTGGGTGCAAGTAAACTGCATGTTTCCAGTGATGACTTATTCTGGGGCCCTAGGATCATAGAAAGAAGTGTTAGAAGTAATGCCATCCAGGAAATGTATGATTTGAAAAAGGCCATTAGTTGATTATACAGTGAGAGGAGGGGCTGACAGTGGACAGCCTAAAGGCTATATAGCACTGTTACAAATAAAGAATAAAAAGACCAAGAAGAAGGAAATGTGAATAAGAATTGCATAGGTTAAGATTTGAACTGATACTGGGAATACTCATTTACATTTGTATGCATATTTTTTGGGGGTTGGGTTGAGGCAGTTGGGATTAAGTGACTTGCCTCGGGTCACACAGCTAGTAAGTGTTAAGTGTTTGAGGCATTCAGGTCCTCTTGACTCCAGGGCCTGTGCTCTATCTACTTCACCACCTAGCTGCCCAAGATAATACTAATTCCCCTTTTCTTCTTCATTTACTGTAAATATTTCTTTTTCATTTCGGATATTGGCAATTTAGTGTTTCACATTACCTAATAGTTAATCCATGATGAGGTTTTCTGACTCCAAGCCCAGTGTTTTATCCACTGAGCTACCTGGCTACTTCCTAAGCAAACAGAGGTTAAGTGAGTTGTTTAGGGTCACACAGATAATAAGTGTCTTAGGACAAATTTGAACTCTTCTTGACTCCAGGCCTTTGGATCTATCCCTTGGGCCTTTTTGGGGGGGGGGGCAATGAGGGTTAAGTGACTTGCCCAGGGTCACACAGCTATTAAGTGTCAAGTGTCTGAGGTCAAATTTGAACTCAGGTCCTCCTGGCTTCAGGGCCAGTGCTTTATCTACTGCACTACCTAGCTGTTCCTCCCCTCCCCCCCAGCCTTCTGTCTGCCCCAAGACTAGCCCCTCTTTCCCTTCAGGTTTTTATTGCTTTCAATTTTAAGTTGTTTGATTTTTCAGAATTTCTATTTTTGTGTTTAGTTTTGGTTTTTTATTTGCTTTATGTTTTTTAGTTGCATGCCCAGTTCATTTATTTATTCATTTTCTTTCTTGTTGATTAAAAATGTTTGGAGATAGAAATTTTCCCCTTAGAGTTGCTTTGACTGAATTGCAAATACTGTCTCATTGTTGTCATTTTCTTGGATGAAATAATTCATTGTTTCTGTGATTTGTTTTTTGATACAGCAATTCTGTAGAATTAGGTTATTTAGTCTCATTTAATCCTTCCTTTAAAAACTCTTTATTTAATGTAGTTTTAATTGTGTTGTGTTTGATAAACAATTTAGCATTTTGATTTTCTACATTTGTGAGGTTTTGATACCCTTTGAACATGGTCAGTTTTAGTAAAAGTTATATGCATAGCTGAGGAATACACACACTTTCTGTTTTCATTCAGTAATAGTAACTTTTTAAATTAAATTTTATTTTTCTTAACAATCCACCTTCTCTCCACCTCCTGCTTCCAGTTGAGATGGAAAGAAAAATTCTTGTTTCCTCAATGTCTATGTTAAAAAAAAAAGGTATCTTAATCTTCACTGGGAGTCTCACCTGTTTATCAGGAAGTAGGTAGTATGCTTCATCATGAGTCTTTTGGAATTGTGGTTGGTTATTGTGTCGATCAGAGTTGTGT
The DNA here is from genome assembly GCF_019393635.1 of Dromiciops gliroides. Lineage (NCBI taxonomy): Eukaryota > Metazoa > Chordata > Mammalia > Microbiotheria > Microbiotheriidae > Dromiciops > Dromiciops gliroides. The sequence goes on along the minus strand of NC_057862.1, from coordinate 265,899,716 downwards.
GAGAATATTATTATTACCAGAGGCCCCCCGCTGTGAGAGCACGCCTTGACCTTTCTAAGGTTCAGCGTCCCAAAGTTACTTTACATCAACATGAGACCACTCTCAACTAATCAGCTTGAAGCACTGTGTAAGGCAGTTGGTTTTGGGAATTAGTGGCAAGAACTTCGTGGGGTTGGCAGCTGAACCAGGAGTGGTTGAGGTAGTTAGGGTTTTCCTATTCTTTCAGAGACACTTGTTCTCTCTTTGTTAACCCTAATATATTTTAATAAATGTTTAATACCTAAACTGTTAAACTGTTGTCCTGGTTAGTTTTCCCCACACAGGAGACAGATAGGGTAACCACACACACACTTTTAGTTTTACCCCTCACATTTGTTAAGTCTTTCAGTGTTGCGATTGTCAACCAGATTTTTTTCCAGAACTGATCTCTAACCCGTGAATGGATGGAGCTGCACAGAATAGACCAGAGATAGGTGAGTCAGGAATTAGAGAGAAAGTTTATTTTTTAAGTGAGGAAAAAGGCTTACAAGCAAGGTAGAGCTATAGACACCTGTGCAGGGGCTCATGCCTAGTGGGGAAGTAGTGTGGAGAGATCTCAGTACTTATACTAGTGACTGCTCAGTGAGTTGTAGTCCTAACAATGAGGGGGCAGCAAGCATGTGACAAGTTTGATTCACTACAGGACGTTTGACTTTGTCCACTGTTTGTCTTTGACTGGTGAATTGTATGACTAGCCCAGAGGGTGTGATCATCAAGAGGGTGATCACTGAGGATTGTTGTCCTGCCAAGTTCAGGGTGCAGCTTGCTTTCTGGGCCTTAGCTCTGGAAACAGGGAGTCTAAATTTTACTTTGTCAGAATATTGTCACTATGTAAAAGTATTCTCTTGGTTTTGCTTACCTTCTACATTAGTTCTTACAGTTTTCCCCAGGTTTCTCAGATTACATTGTTTTCATCATTTCTTAAAGAAAAATAATATTCCATCACATACTTTATCTTGTTCAGCTGTTTCCCAATTTATAGACACACATCCCAACCCCTTTTCCTCCTTTTCCAATTCTTTTCTACCACAGAGAGCTTCTATAAATATTTCATAGCCTTAGAGTTTGTTTTGCTTAGGACTTAATTTACCCTTTTTCTTAATCCTCTCTTTCCTTTTTCATCTTTTCCTCCTATATCCCTATTGAAATGTACTGCTGTGTCCAATCATGTATATACCTTTCCCTCCTTTGATCAGTTTGGATGAGTGAGGTTCACTAGATTCCTCCTTTTTGTTCCTATACTTTGTATAGGGTTGTTCACCATGATTATGTTCCCCATCTGTGAGGGAAAACAATCCTCTTCTCAATAATTCTCAGGAATTCAGCAGCGATGTAACAAAGGCTCATTTATTTCCTTCTCATGAAAAGGAGGCACCCTAGTGTGCAGCTAGTGGGTGAAAAGAAAGGGGGCTCACAGGCCTTGTTTTAAACCCTAGCCCCTAACGCGAATGGACCCTCCCCTTTTTCTTTTTCTTTTTTAAAAACTAATTAATTAATTAATTATTTCCATTACATGTAAAGATAGTTCTCAACTTTTGTTTATACAAGCTTTCCAATTTCAGATTTTTCTCCCTCCCTTCCCCCTCCTCTAGACAGCAGGTAATCTGATATAGGATATATATATATATATATATATACACACACACACACACACACACACACACACACACACAATAACATTAATCCTATTTCTGCATTAGTCATGTTATAAGAGAAAAATCAGAGCAATGATGAAAAACCTCAAAATAGAGAAAACAACAGCACCAAAAACAAAAGAAATAGTATGGTTCATTCAGTATCTATACTCCACAGTTCTTTTTTTTTTTTCCTTGGATTCGGAGATCCTCTTCTATCATGAGTTCCCTGGAACTCTTCTGTACCATTGCATTGGTGAGAAGAATATAGTCCATCACAGTAGATCAACATTCAATGTTGATGATACTGTGTACAGTGTTCTTCTGGTTCTGCTCATCTCACTCATCATCAGCCTACACAAGACCCGTTTCTCTGAACTCCTGCTCATCGTTTCTTACAGCACAGTAGTATTCCATTGTATTCATATACCACAACTTGTCCAGCCATTCCCCAATTGATGGGCATCCCCTCAACTTCCAATTCCTTGCCACCACATAAAGAGGAGCTATAAATATTTTTGTACATGTGGGTCCCTTTCCCCTTTCCATGATTTCTTTGGGAAAAAGACCTAAAAGTGGTATTGCTGGGTCAAAGGGTATGCACAGCTTTATCGCCCTTTGGGCATAATTCCAAATTGCTCTCCAGAATGGTTGGATCAGCTCACAGCTCCACCAACAATGCATTAGTGTTCCAATTTTCCCACAGCTTCTCCAACATTTATTATCTTCCTTTTTTGTCATATTAGCCAATCTGATAGGTGTCAGGTGGTACCTCAGAGTTGTTTTAATTTGCATCTCTCTAATCATTAGAGATTTAGAGCATTTTTTCATATGGGAATAGATAGCTTTGGTTTCTTCATCAGAAAACTGCCTGTTCATATCCTTTGACCATTTCTCAATTGGGGAATGACTTGGATTCTTATAAATTTGATTTAGTTCCCTATATATTTTAGAGATGAGGCCTTTATCAGAAGTACTGGCCACAAAAATTGTCTCCCAGTTTTCTGCCTCCCTTCTAATTTTGGATGCATTGCTTCTGTTTGTACAAAAAATTTTTAATTTAATGTAATCAAAATCATCCATTTTGCATTTTATAATATACTCTATCTCTTGTTTGGTCATAAACTGTTTTCCTTTCCAAAGATCTGATAGGCATCACCTCTTATGTCTAAATCATGTATCCATTTTGACCTTATTTTAGTATAAGGTGTAAGATGTTGGTCTATGCCTAATTTCTGCCATATTATCTTCTAGTTTTCCCAGCAGTTTTTGTCAAATACTGAGTTCCTATCCCAGAAGCTGGAGTCTTTGGGTTTATCAAACACTACATTACTAGTGTCATTTACTACTGCATTTCCTGAGCCTAGCCTATTCCATTGATCTACCACTCTATTTTTTAGCCAGTACCAGATAGTTTTGATGACTGCCGCTTTATAGTAAAGCTCCAGGTTTGATACCACTAACCCACCTTCCTTTGAATTTTTTTTCATTATTTCCCTGGATATTCTTGATGTTTTGTTTTTCCAGATGAATTTTGTTATTATTTTTTCTAGCTGTATAAAATAATTTTTAGGTAGTCTGATTGGTATGGCACTGAATAAGTATGAATAAGTAAATTAATTTAGGCAGTATTGTCATTTTTACTATATTAGCTCTGCCTATCCATGAGCAATTGATATCTTTCCAATTATTTAGATCTGATTTGATTTGTGTGAAGAGTGTTTGGTAGTTGTGTTCATAGAGTTCCTGGGTTTGTCTTGGCAAGTAGACTCCCAAGTATTTTATATTATCTACTGTTACTTTAAATGGAATTTCTCTTTCTATCTCTTGCTGCTGGACTTTGTTGGTCATGTATAGAAATGCTGATGATTTATGTGGATTTATTTTATATCCTGCTACTTTGCTAAAGTTGTTCATTGTTTCAAGTAATTTTTGAGTTGATTCTCTAGGATTCTTTAAGTATACCATCTTATCATCTACAAAGAGTGATAGTTTTGTTTCCTCCTTGCCTATTCTAATTCCTTTAATTCCTTTCTCTTCTCTGATTGCTAAAGCTAACATTTCTAGGACAATATTAAATAATAGGGGTGATAATGGACATCCCTATTTCACCCCGATCTTATTGGGAAGGCCTCTAATTTATCTCCAATGCATATAATACTTGCTGATGGCTTTAGGTAGATACTGTTTATTATTTTAAGGAAACCTCCACCTATTCCTAAACTCTCTAGTGTTTTTATTAGGAATGGGTGCTGTATTTTGTCAAAAGCTTTCTCTGCATCTATTGAGATAATCATATGATTTTGGTTGGTTTTCTTATTGATGTGGTTGATTATGTTAATAGTTTTCCTAATGTTGAACCAGCCCTGCATTCCTGGTATAAATCCCACCTGGTCATAGTGTATTATCCTGGTGATCACTTGCTGTAATCTCCTTGCTAATATCTTATTTAAGATTTTAGCATCAATATTCATTAGGGAAATTGGTCTATAATTTTCTTTCTCTGTTTTTGCTTTGCCTGGTTTTGGTATCACCACCATATTTGTGTCATAAAACAAATTTGGTAGAACTGTTTCTTCGCCTATTTTTTGAAATAATTTGTATAATATTGGAATTAATTGTTCTTTAAATGTTTGGTAAAATTCACCTGTAAACCCATCTGGCCCTGGGGATTTTTTCTTAGGGAGTTCATTAATGGCTTGTTCAATTTCTTTTTCTAATATGGGTTTATTTAAGGATTTTATTTCCCCTTCAGTTAACCTGGGCAGTTTGTATTTTTGTAAATATTCATCCATTTCATTTAGATTGTCAAATTTATTGGCATACAGTTGGGCAAAATAATTCCTAATTATTGATTTAATTTCTACTTCATTGGTGGTAACATCACCCTTTTCATTTTTGATACTGATTATTTGCTTTTCTTCTTTCTTTTTTTTAATCAAATTAACCAATATTTTATCTATTTTATTGGTTTTTTCATAAAACCAGCTCTTAGTTTTATTGATTAATTCTATAGGTTTTTTGCTTTCAATCTTATTAATTTCTCCTTTAATTTTCAGGATCTCTGGTTTAGCATTTAATTGGGGATTTCTAATTTGTTCTTTTTCTAGCTTTTTAAGTTGCATGCCCAATTCATTAATCTCTTCTTTCTCTTTTTTATTCATGTAAGCATTTATAGCTATAAATTTTCCCCTAAACACTGCTTTGGCTGCATCCCATAGATTTTGGTATGTTGTCTCATTATTGTCATTCTCTTGGATATAGTTATTGATTGTTTCTATGATTTGTTGTTTGGCCCATTCATTCTTTAGAATGATATTATTTAGTTTCCAATTGATTTTCATTCTACTTTTCCCTGGCTCTTTCTTACATGTAATTTTTATTACATCATGATCTGAGAAGGATGCATTTACTATTTCTGCCTTTCTACATTTGACTATGATGTTTTTGTGCCCTAATATATGGTCAATTTTTGAAAATGTGTCATGTACTGCTGAGAAAAAGGTATATTCCTTTCTACTCCCATTCAATTTTCTCCAGACATCTATCTTGTCTAACTTTTCTAGTAATCTATTCACCTCTTTCACTTCTTTCTTATTTATTTTTTGGCTAGATTTATCTAATTCTGAGAGGGGGAGATTCAGATCCCCCACTAGTATAGTATTACTGTCTAATTCCTCTTGTAACTCATTTAACTTCTCCTCTAAGAACTTGGATGCTATACCACTTGGCGCATACATATTTAATATTGATATTACTTCATTATCTATAATACCTTTTAGCAAGATGTAATTTCCTTCCTTATCTCTTTTAATGAGATCTATTTTTGCCTGCGCTTTGTCTGAGATAAGGATTGCTACCCCTGCTTTTTTTACTTTAGCTGAAGCATAATATATTCTGCTCCAGCCTTTTACCTTTACTCTGTGTGTATCTCTCTGCCTCAGATGTGTTTCTTGTAAACAGCATATTGTAGGATTCTGGTTTTTAATCCACTCTGCAATTCGCTTCCGTTTTATAGCAGAGATCATCCCATTTACATTCACAGTTATTATTACTGACTGTCTATTCCCCTCCATTCTATTTACCCCCTTTGTACTTTCCCCCCCTTCTTTCACCCTATTCCTCCTCACCAATGTTTTACTTCTTACCCCTGCCTCCCTCAATCTGCCCTCCCTTTTTATCACCTCCCTCTCTTTTCTTACCCTTTTCTCCCTTGCTTTTGTCCTCCCTTCTATCAGTCCCCCCTTCCCCTTCCCCTTTTGCTTCCCTAAAGAATGCACTAAGTTTCTTTATCCCAATGAACATATATGTTATTCCCTCTTTGAATCAAATCTAATGAGAGTAGGGTTGAAACAATGTTCACCCCTCCTTTCTTTCCCTCTATTGTAATAGGTTGTTTTTTTTCACCTCTTCATATGATATAATTCATCCCCTTCCACCTTTCCTCCCCTTAGACTCCCTTTTTAACCCCTTAATTTTTTTTTGTATCATCACATCAAAGACAATTTATATTTATACCCTCTGTGTAAAGTCCTTCTCTCTGCCCAAATACATTTACAGTTCTTAAGAGTTATGAGTATTATCTTCCCGTGTAGGGATATAAGCAGTTTAACCTAATTGAGTTACCACCCCACCCCCCACCACCCCCTGTTTACCTTTTTAAACTTCTCTTGAGTCTTGTATGTTAAGATCGAATTTTCTATGCAGTTCGGGTCTTTTCATCAGGAAAGATTGAAAGTCTCCAATATCATTAAATGTCCATCTTTTCCCCTGAAAGAGAATGCTCAGTTTTGCTGGGTAATAGATTCTTGGCTGCAATCCAAGCTCCTTTGCCTTCCGGAATATCATATTCCAAGCCTTGTGGTCCTTTAATGTTGAAGCTGCCAGGTCCTGAGCAATCCTGACTGTGGCTCCATGATATTTAAATTGCTTCTTTCTGGCTGCTTGGAGTATTTTCTCCTTCACCTGATAATTCTGGAATTTGGCTACAATATTCCTTGGAGTTTTCCTTTTGGGGTCTCTTTCAGGAGGTGATCGGTGGATTCTTTCAATGATGACTTTATCCTCTGATTCTATGATATCAGGGCAGTTCTCCTTAATAATTTCCTGGAATATAGTGTCTAGATTCTTTTTCTGGTCATGGCTTTCAGGCAGACCAATGATTCTCAAATTGTCTCTCCTCAATCTGTTTTCCAGATCAGTTATCTTTCCAATGAGGTATTTCACATTTTCTTCTATTTTTTCATTCTTTGATTCTGCTTGACTGATTCCTGGTGTCTCTCATGGATTCCTTATCTTCCAACTGTCCAATTTTAATTTTTAAGGCATTGTTTTCTTCAGTGAGATTATGCACCTTTTTTTCCATTTGGCTAAGTGAATTTTTTAAGGCATTGTTTTCTTCAATGAGATTATGCTCTTTTTTTTCCATTTGGCCAGTCAATTTTTGTGCTTCATTTTCCAAGCTGCTGATTCTTTTTTCATAGTTTTCTTGTTTTGCTTTCATTTCTCTTCCCATTTTTTCTTCTACCTCTCTCAGTTGATTTTTAAAATCTTTTTTGAGCTCTTCCAGGAAGGCTTTTTGTTCTTGAGACCAATTCACCTTCCCTCGTGAGGCTTCACATGTAGGCAATTTGAGGGTATTGCCCTCATCTGAGTTTGTGTTGGCTTCTTCCCTATTGATACAGAAGCTCTCAATGGAGAAGGGCTCTTTTTTGCTTCTTACTCATTATTGCAGCTTATTTATTTATTTTTTAAAGTTGAGGTCTACTCTGGGGGCACCAGGGCCCCTGTTTTGGGCTTCTTGTGCAGGGGTGTAGGTGTTGTGTGACCGGCTTTTTACTCTGAGGCCTTTATAGTGTGTGCAGTTCGCCCCCCTGCACTTCCTGTCTGAGTGCACTCGGCCAGGCACCAGATCCCGGCACCCAATCCTGCCTGACCCGTTCGTGGCCCTCCCAGCCGGTGCAGGTAGGTTTTTCCACTGTCCTTCTGGCCACGAGATTTTTGAGCCAGGTTCCAGGAGTCTCAGTTGTTTGGCTGTGGCCCGCAGCTCCTGCTGACTTGCCCTGACCCCCTTGGCGCTGGGCTGCTGCCCTGCGCTGGGCCTCCCTTTTGCCCCAGTCAGACCGACCTTTTCCTGAAGTCTTCTAAATTATCTCTGGTTGGAAGACTGTGTCTCTCTCTCTCTCTCTTTGCAGGTTCTGTAGTTTCAGAATCTGTCCTGAGGCTTGATTTAATGTTCTTTTTGAGGGAACAGAAGGAGAGCTCAGGCAGCTTGCTGCTTCCTCTCTGCCATCTTGGCTCCACCCCATCTCCCCCTTTTCATCATTACTCAAGGGTTACAATCTACATGCAAAAACTAGCTAATAAGAGTGCAGTATTCCTGGTCCTTATTCTTCCTTATATGGACATAACTCCGGAGCTGACCTTATTGAGAACAGGGCTCCTTGAACCATGTGATTTTGTTAGCCAGAGGAGGAGGAGGGAATCTGAGACCTTTGTCCTAAAAACAGGTCGGGAGGAGTATGATTGACTGTTATATCCTCATTGAGAGGAGACAACTACCCATTTTCTCACAATCTCTCCTCTTTATTTTTGACTATTGGGCTCCTCTCATTCCATTTATTGAATATCTCCTCTGCCTCTTGGTCTAAATCTGTGAATATTAGCATTTGAATGTTTGCCTTTACTTTCCCATGTGGGACCAATTTTTAATTGGGGAATGTTAGCTAAGTGGCTCACTGCAATATTGGGGCAAGGAAGGAGACCGGTAGCCTCCCTCAAAACAGAACAGGATTTATTTTAAGAACGAACTTAAAAAAAACCCAACACAAACAGAATCAGTAGGATCAAGGGAAAGGAAATAAAATGGGGAAAGGGAAATTATACAACCTGACAAAACACCACCCCCCAGGAATCAGCTGAGAATACACAGCAGCCTCTTCCAACGTCTTCCAGCTAGAATGTGGAGGGGGGGACCTCCCTTCTCCCAGCACCCCCATGCAGTCCCCAGCCAATTGGCTGGCTGCTCTGCCAGTCACAGGACTACCCTCACTAGGCTTCCAATCATTATAATTTTGCCAGGCCCATGTAGGCGTCAGTGAGTGGTGATGACATGAGGTGCCAGCACCATGGCAATGGCTACAACCAGTGGGTGGAGTACCGTGTGGTTTGCAGAGCCCCAGGCCAGTGCACTCCGAGGTTTTTCTTTCAAATTCTTGCCAAAAGATGGGGTCATAAAAACCTCAAATAACAATTAATTCTTTACACCCAAGTGGAGTAATCTTTGTGAGAGAAGTCTCTATTAGCCTCTGATTTAACCCTCGAAGGAAGGGAAGTATACAGCATTAAACTCTTGCCACTATAATGAGAGTAGTGAAGATTGAGGCAGTGAAACCTTTCCATTTCCCAAACCAGGATTCCATCCATCCCATCCAGGTGGTGTCAACTGATGAATTTTCAGCTAATTCCTCAGCCAGTAAACTTAAGCCTTTAATGGCTCCAGTTATTGAACCATCAGGGGGCGGTATTATTTGGGATAAAGATGCAGCATTGTCCGCCCAGCATGACACACACTCGCCCTCTTTCTGCTAACATATCAAGGGCTATTCTGTTTTTCCAAGCCATTTTGCTAGTTGCAGCCAGTTATTCAGAAATACCCTGTACCTGGTTCCAATCTACATTTTTAGTTATGGTTACCCACCATAGGAGAGATTCTGGCACTCCCCATGGGACTCCTATGCTATCTAGGTAGATTGAAGCATCAGATAACCCTTTTTGTCCCTCTGGGCTACGTTTCTTTCTTGATTTAGACTCAGATTCGCAGAAATGCTCAGATGCCATGGTAAAGGGGGTGGCCAGTCACACCAACCCACAAGTCCCAGCCCAGTTAGGGGGTAAGGTTGGTCTCAACACTTTTCCACCACAGTACCACCATAGGTTGCCTTGGGGGAAGATCAAGGTTGAAAAATCTACCAAGTTGTTCTCGGTTACTTCCCATGTTTGGACACAACTCATATTACCCAACACCAGAAAACCTCTCACACATCTGGAAAGACAGGCGGGATGGTTTCCTGGGACTCCAACAAAGGTGGGTGTGATCTTTTCTGCTGTCCTTTTTATTACAGGGAAGAGTAGCTCCAAATCCCTGCAACTCTCATCCTTTGCCAGCCTGTTCTGGTATAATTGAAGGAGACACAGGAACCCTTCCAGGCTAAAATCTGGACTTAGAGTATGGGCAGCTGGTCTTCCCAAAGTGCTGACCCATTCCATCCAAGCATTTGAATCTCCGCACCCAGTCTATGTCTCTACTGTCTGTCTCACATCCTTAACTTCAATGGCCTGTAACTCAGGAGTTTCAGGGTTTCGTAATGCCCTCTTTGGACTCAGAGAGGTTATTTCTGGAGTCTTAAAAGGATAGGGTGACGTAGGATCCATGGGATTTTCAAAGGATATTCCTATTCTTCCTATGGGGTCAGTTTCTCCTTCTGATGCCCACATACCAAATCCATATGTTAGAAAGGTCAGTCTGTTTGGGTTGCATTGTTCTTTTTGCTACTCATCTCCCTGGATACTTCTTTTAGTGGTGTTTTTTTTTTTTTCATCTAGATGTGATTTTATTATTTTAGTACATAAACCAAAATTTATGCAAACTAGAGCAGAGGCTGTGGATGATTCATATTTCCAATTGGGTGGGAGCACTCTCTTGGTCTTGTAGTAATGAGCCAGCCTGTGAATTCAGCTCTTGTTGAGAATCAGATGGAATTTAGAATCCTTATCCTTTCTATTTCTCTCAAGATGCTTGCAAACAGCAACAGCTTTCTTGTGTAAAGAATTAATTGTTATTTGAGGTTTTTATGCCTCTGTGAGTACTGGCCTGGGGCTCTGCAAACCTCACGGTGCTCCACCTACTGGTTGTAGCCGCTGCCATGGCGCTGACACCTCACGTCATCACCACTTGCGTGACGCCTACATGGGCCTGGCAAAATTATAATGATTGGAAGCCTAGTGAGGGCAGACATGTGACTGTCAGAGCGGCCATCCCATTGGCTGGGGCTGTGTGGGGATTTTCTGGGATTGGGGGAGGAGAATTGGGTATTCTAGCTGGATGCTGGAAGGCAACAGGAGCTCTGCTGTGTATTCTCAGCTGATTCCTGGGTGGTGGTATTTCTTCAGGTTGTATAATTTCCCTTTCCCCATTTTATTTCCTTTCCCTTGATCCTACTGATCCTGTTTGTGTTTGTTTGTTTTTTTAAGTTCATTCTTGTTAAAATCAATCCTGTTCTGTTTTGAGGGAGGCTGCCGGTCTCCTTCCTTGCCCCAATATTGCAGCGAGCCACTTAGCTAACGCTCCCGAATTAAAAATTGGTCCTCACACTTGATCAAGTGATAAAGATCTTCAGGAAGATCAGGGGCAAGTCCCTTGGACTTTAGAATTTTGTTGCCAGTTACAAAACGCACTTGTGCCACACCATGAGAATCCCTCAGGATCACACTGATCTGGGAGGATGTCAGGACCTTCTTGGCCAGCTTGTAGATCTGTTCCTTCATGTCGTCCGAGGTGAGCTTCAGCCACGTGGGCACACTGTGGCGGTACAGCAAAGCTGACTGGTGGGACAGGCCCTTCCTGGGAACATGCATGCAACCCATGATGGCGACGATCAGGGGGCGAAAGAGCTCCCTTAGTGTTATAAGTTGGTTCTAGGCACATGCATCTCTCATAATCTCTAATCCTCTGCTGTACCCCAAGATCATGGTTACACAGGGCAACCTTACAAGTATCAGATTCTACTGTTTGGACTGACACGTTCCTTTTTGTCGTGATACTGTGCACTGGAATGGATTCAAGGGCATGACAGTACCCATTCACCATTCTGGTCTTGATGGTGCATGTGCCTTTCAGCAGGCCAGGGATGAGTCCTCATTCCTCCATCTTCCCCCCATAATACCCATCCTCTTTGCTCCTCCACTACTTGTTTGCCTGAGCAGCTCCCACTACCCCAAGATGTTACTTCCCTTCCCCCCTTTTTGTACCAGGCTTAGTATATTGACCTTCTACTCTATTACCTCCAACAGGTACCCTTAAACTAAAGTCCTCCCACTCCCTAATAGCATGCCATACACCAGGGGTCAAATACCCATGCAAACATGATCTCCCTCAACAGGTCTCCTCCCAGGCTCATGCCATCAGGCAATTATGTGTACCATAATAGATAAACAGGACAGTATTAATCCCAACCCACTCTATGAATCCTACCTGCCCCCCTTTCCTTGACTCCAATGAATAGTGTACATTACAGTCTTTTAAACTTCATCCTCAGTCCATCAGATTCCTTATTCACAGTCCACTGCTCATGCTTTGGCTCTGGTTTTTCTTCTGGTAAAGGTGCCCCTTTTACTCGAGAGTAATGAGTCCAGTTTTGCTCCTCAGTCCTCACAGCAGTGTTGGTGATAAGTAACACCAGGAACAGCTCTTCCCAACTTGTTGCTCTTCCAGGCTCTTATCAATACCCAGCCTCCAGGCTTAAATTGGTGAGCTGGAAACTCGAGAGGAGTCTGGGCCAGAAGTCCCTTCTGTCAGACCGAGTAAAGAAACAGAGGCAGAGAGGCCAGAAATATATTCTCTGAGAAACGTGTCTTTCATTTCTATTCTTGGGAATTCTGTTTCCCTTCCCAAGTAAGGATACCCAAATAACATCTCATATGGGGATATTTTTACATTCTTCCTAGGGGTGGTTGTTTATCCTAATTATCCTAATTAGGGCTAATGGGAGACATTTAGTCCACAGAAGCTTGGTTTTGTAAGTGGCTAAAATTAGCCTTGGGTGCCCCAAATGGGCCACCCCTCCCCCAGCATGACTGCTGTACCTGGAACCGCCCCAGGAACATTAACCTCATGAGCCCATGCCCCACTCAGCGGGAATATGCATGGAAAACCCAGGCATGACACAGGTTTCTCAGCCCAGCCTCTGGGGCTTAGTACCCCTGCCAGCTTTGGACACCTGCCCTGGACTCGGCCAAAGAATTAGCTTGGGGGCATGGGTGCGGCCGGCCCATGGTTCCTGAGGGAGGTAAGTTTTTTTTTTTAAGAGATGCAGGGGGTAGTGAAAGGGAGGACAGGAGACAAAAAGAAGCTGTAGTGAAGAAGAGCAGAGGCGGGAGTTGGTCGGTAGGTAGCAGATGGAGGAGAGGAGAAAAGTGAAAGGGCACAGTTGGGAATAGACACAAGGGGGACACTGGAGAAAGAAGGCAAGAGAAAGGGAGGAGATTTTAAGGTGGCAGGTGAGAAAGTTTAAAAGCAGTCAGGTAGTATATTCTATTTGTCTTTATTCTTATCTCTAAGTTTACCCTGTTTTTGTAATTCAATTGAAGGAGGCTTCTTAATCTTCTTTCTTATCAATTTGGGAGAAGCAGTTGGGGTGGCCCTTACAGACTGGCCTGTAACAGCCTATAGCCCCACAGAGAGCTAGCCAGCTAGCTTGTTAAAATTTTACAGAGATTGGCTTAGTGGGGAAGACAAAGTTACAGATTAGAAAGCCAGTTATAATTTCTCATCTCAAACAGTTAATACTATTTTTACATGATTGGCCAGCCAGCCAGCCAGGAGTTTACAGATTGGCAAACGGTTTTATAAATTTTACAGTTTCAAGCATTAATTTAGATATTTGTGGGGCAGTTAGGTGGCACAGTAGATAGAGCACCGGCCCTGGAATCAGGAGTACCTGAGTTCAAATCCAGCCTCAGACATTTGACACTGGCTGTGTGACCCTGGGCAAGTCACTTAACCCCAATTGCTTTACCACTTCCCCCCAAAATTTAGATATTTGCTTTTTTAATGTTTGGTTCTTTCTTTCTACCTTCCCTGAGGAGGGAGGATGCCAAGGAGTGTGAAAATCTCATCTTATTTCTAAAACCTGTATTATTGATTGCAGAGTTTGAGCAATAAAGTGGGTCCCATTATCTGAGTCTATATTCTCCACCAGTCCATACCTAGGAATGATCTGTTCTAATATCAGTTTAGCCACCACTTGGGAAGCAGCCTTTCCTGTGGGGAAAGCCTTGACCCATCCTGTCAGGTGATCTACCAAGACTAATAGATATTTCAATTTCCCTATCAGTGGCATTTCTGCAAAATCTGCCTGCATACTCTGGAATGGTCTCAGTCCCGGGGCCTGAACCCCAAGGAATTCATTGACTTTTTACTTTCTTATTTATTTTTCGGCAAATTATACAGCCCTCACTAATCTGCTTTGCAATAGTATAGATCCCAATGCATCCATACCTTCTTAATATGATATCACACATAGTCTGTGGTCCCAAATGGTTCCCCTGATGCAGAGTGCCCATGAGTTCTCTCATGATGGCTCTGTTAACCATTTCCCTCCTTTCAGGAAGTACCTATCACCCTTTATCCATGCATTGAGCCCCCACCTCCCTGAGTTTTTTCTTCTCTTATTCCAAAAAGATTGGGACCCTTACCACAGTCGGTAAGGTTGGTATCAAGACCATTAATTGGTTCACAGAGACCAGTTTTTTTTTGCTTCCTCATCAGCAAACGTATCTGTACCCTGGTGTCTGGCTACATGTACTACAGCTATTTTAAATTCTCTAAAACTTTCTTTTTCAGTTCATGGTGTGTTAGGCTTAACACATGTACTATTCCAGAGGCATACTTTGAATTGGTATATATAGTTCCTAAGTCATTGGCTAAGCATTTTATTGATTCAAAGAATTTTACTAATTCAAAGAATATAGTTCACAAGTTTGTGCTGACCAGTTGTTTGGCAGCCTTCCACTCTCATGGTTCTCATCGATTATAGCATAACTGTTATGTCTCCTTCCCTCCACCACCCTGGAGGACCCATCTATGAACAAGTGTTTCCCTTGAATAAATGGATATTCTTCTAAGTCCCCCTGAACTTTCGTTTGATAATCTATAAGGTTCAGACAATCATGCTCCAATGGATCATTGTTCTCACTAACACCGTGCCATAGAAAAGATGTGGGGTTCAGACAGTTTTCCGAGTCATTCTTTTCTAATAAAATTGCCTCATGTTTCAAAATTCTAGAATCTGTAAACCATCTCCCTGCTTTCTGGTTGAGAATTGTTCTAACTTGATGAGGAGTGCCCACCACAAGGGCTCCTCCAAATGTCAGTTTCCTGCTTTCTTTTACTAATAGGGCAGTTGCAGCTACTGCCTGGATGCATTCAGGCTATCCCCTTGCTACTGGATCTAGTCATTTTGACAGGAAGGCTACTGGTCTTTTTTGTCCTCCCCAGACTTGTACCAGAACCCCTAAAGCTGTTCCCCTATCTCCATTCATGAATAAGTGAAAAGGTTTTTGTAGAGACGGAAGGGCTAGAACTGGGGATTTAATCAATAATTATTTCTTCTATTTGCTCTTCTCTTTCTGTCCACCTTATGACATTTGGCTCCTCCTTCAACAACTTGGAATATAGTGGTTTAGTTAGTTGGGCATAGGAGTCGATCCATAGCATACAATATCCTACCAAGCCCAAGAACTTTTGTAGTTCTCTTTTTGTTTTAGGCAGGGGGAGGTGATGGATCCCCATAATCCTTTCAGGGTCTAGTTGTCTTCTTCCTGCACTTAATAAAGTGTCCTAAATATTTTACTTTCTTCTTAGCATATTGTAACTTGGATTTGGACACTCTTAACCCCTTATCTTCTAAAAAATTTAGTAAGTCATTCATTGGTTGCTTGTGCTACCTCCATCCTTTCCTCCCGGCAACCAATAAATAGATCATCAACATATTGGAGTTGAGTTATGCCTCTAGATAAATTCAACTCCTGGAGTAACTCTTCTAAAATCTGACCAAACATTTTTGGGGACTCAGTATAACATTGTGGGAGTACAGTCTACCTGAGCTACTGCTTCCTCCCATTCTGGGGATCTTCCCATTCAAATGCAAATAGATCCCTGCTTTCAGGATCTAGAGGGCAAGCCCAGAATGCATCCTTCAGGTCCATTACACTAAACCATTCACTCTCAAAGGGGATTTTACTCAGTAGGGTATGGATAAGGGTCCAGGACTACAGGGTGTTTGATTTCTACTATTTTATTTATAGCTCCTAAATCTTATACCAACCTATAGGAGTCATCTGACTTTTGGATAGGTAATATTGGGGTATTGAATGGGGACATACATGGCTCCAACAGGCCATCTCGTATGAGTCCCTCTATTACAGGGGTCAATCCTTTGCTTCCCTCAAGTGAGACTGGATATTGCCAGACCCTCACTACTATGGAGGGATCTTTTAGATGAATCTTAATGGGGGTAATCTGCAGCTTTCCCCGGTTACCCTCACTTGCCCAAACGGAAGGTTGAATTATCCTTCTTCCTCCCTCAAAGTTAATAGCCTAGTCACAATTTTGTTTCCCTGTACCTCAGGATTTACTCCCATCTCTACTATCCAATCTCTCCCAAACAGATTCACCCCTGCTTCAGGGATGTACAGAAGTCTCCCATAAATAAATTTCCTTATTGTTATATTCCAGTATGGTTGGTTCAAAATAAGGTGCAGGGAAGGTTTCCCCTTTTACTCTCACTATCATTAATTTCTCTTGTTTGCCAAACAGTAAAAAAAAAAAAAAAAAAAGAGTATCAGAAAAATCACCTGCTCTCCTCTTGGCCCCACCCATAGGTTTATCAAGGGTTCCAGAATAAAGAACCCCTGACTTCCCTAGTCATCAAATTCCATCAGGGAGAGCACTTTGGCCTCCTCTTCACTACTCAGGCAGTTCCTCTGCATGTGCCTAATTTTTCCACACTTGAAGCAGGTGAGGGGTTTCCTCTCAGTGCCCCATCTCCATGGGCTTCCCTGCCCTGCTTCCCTTGAACTATTTCTCCCATACTGGTCACCTTTCCCTTGATACCTCCTGGGAAATTCCCCTGGGGGATTTTCCCTACTATTATTCATTCCCTGCTTTCGCATGATTTCGGTCATGGTAGACACCATAATCCTAGCTTTTTGCTTCTGTTTCTCCTCTTCCTTCCTTACAAACACCTTTTGTGCTACCCTCAATAATTCCTCCAATGGCTTCTCACTCCACCCCTCGACTTTTTATAATTTCTTATTAATATCTAGCCAGGACTTGGTTACAAAGTTTAATTTAAACATTCCTTGTGCTAGCTGACTTTCAGGGTCCAGATTTCCATACCATCTTATCTGATATCTCAGTCTCTCTAAGAACACAGAAGGAGACTCATCCTTCCCTTGCTGTATTTCAAAGGCTTTATTGAGATTCTGACACTTAGGGACTGACTCTTTTATTCCTTGTATTATCAATTCCTTAAGTCCTGCATATGATTCTGGTGATTCTCATTATTATTATCCCAGCCTGGATCTATATTTGGGAATTTCTGATCAGCTGGGACTACCCCCCCGCATGGCACCTTTCCCAATTTTCCATTGCCAACCTTCTGATTTGCTGTCTTTCCTCCTCAGAAAATAGAGTGCTCATAATTGCCATTAACTCCTTCCAGGTATATGTACTGGGACCTAAAAATTGATCAAACTGCTCCACTAATCCAATGGGGTCTTCAATAAGGGTCTCAATTCTGTCTTAAAGTTTCTAATATCTAGGCTGGTTAATGGAGCATCTACATAACCTATTTCACCCCCTCCTAATAGAACTTCCCTTAATGGGAACAATCTTTCTTGTTTACTGACACTGGGTTCCTCTACTTTTGATCCCAGAGGGAGATTCTGGATATCCTTATGAAGTTGGCAGAGCTCTCTCTGGAGAGTTCCATGTGATTTAGGAAAGGTTCCAGAGGATGAGGGGGCCATAGAACTCAAGGCCCCCTCCCCCTCTTGTATTCCAGATGCTCCCACAACTTGGGGTGGGAGAGCATAGTGGGGAGGGGTCAAGTACTCTAATGGATCCCACTTTGAGCTATTCTCCATGTCCTTAGTTTCTTTATTCCATAGGGGAAACAGTCTTGTATCAGACAGCCATAATTTAGCATACTCCCCTTCTTGATTTTGGGGATTTTTACTATTCACATATACATTTAAAGCTTGACATACCCTATTTTCATTAGACCCAAAATTAGGCCAAAGGGCTGAACTTCCCTTGAGGGGAACCCCAGTCTATATTAGGCAACAATATTTTTATCATTCTCTTTTTACATTTTCCTGTATACCTCTCAAATTTATCTCAGCTTTCTAATTTGTCTCCCAAAGGGCTGTCTTTGGGAATTTCAGGAGATGTACTTTCTTCTTTTTCTGTATCACTAGAGGTGCCATTCTCCATCTTACTTAGTTCCTTCAACACAGTCTCTAATGAACCCTTTGAATTCTTGGGAACCACCCTTCCTGGCACACCTGATTCCTGTGGGCTCAAACCACCTGACACATTGCTTGGCACGCCTGATGCCTATGGATTCAAACTGCCTGACACCCCGCTTGGCATGCTTGATGATTTTTTCCCCAGGGCAACCACCCAAGGAGTACTCCGACAGTCCTTTCCTCCCCTGTTCTGATAAATTCTTGCCCCCTTGGTGAGCATGCTCCACCCTGCATTTTCAATGTCTCTGTTGAGTTCCTCGGGCTCAGGAGTTGGGGCGGGGGCCCCCTCTGGGCTCCAACAATTTCTTGGCCACTGATCCTGTCGAAGAGTACTGGAACACGGAGGGTTCCCTGCAGCTCCTTAAATCTCGGTGGGACCTCCAAATTGTGAGGGAAAACAATCCTCTTCTCAATAATTCTCAGGAATTCAGCAGTGATGTGACAAAGGCTCATTTATTTCCTTCTCATGAAAAGGAAGCACTCTAGTGTGCAGCTAGTGGGTGCAAAGAAAGGGAGCTCACAGGCCCTGTTTTAAACCCTAGCCCCTAATGCGAATGGACCCTCCCCTTTTTCATCATTACTCAAGGGTTACAATCTACATGCAAAAACTAGCTAATCAGAATGCAGTATTCCCATCCCTAATCAGTTCTTCCTTATATGGGCATAACTCAGGAGTGGACCTTATTCTTCCTTATATGGACACAACTCTGGAGCTGACCTTATTGAGACCAAGGCTCCTTGAACCATGTGATTTTGTTAGCCAGAAGGGGAGATGGGGATCTGAGACCTTTGTCCTAAAAACAGGTCAGGAGAAGTATGATTGACTGTTAAAAGACAACTAACCATTTTCTCACACCATCCTTCTCTTTTTTTCTACTCCCCCTTTGCCCCTCTTTTACCATCATCAAAACAACAACACGTACAGCTGAGGAAGAACATCTAAAGAACCTGGAAAAGACTTCTCTGCAATCACACCTGAGATTATACCTGCAATACAGAGCTGCATCAAAATGATGTCCTGAGAATCATCTGTAGGGGATGAGACTTCCAGGGACTTAACTGGACATTTCCCTTATTGTTTCCCCTTTCCGTGTTGTATACACTATTTGTAAGATTTACCTCCTAAAGGGCACTGCCCTCTTTAGTTTTGTCAATGCATTGCTCGTTTTTCTTTTTTCCCTTCACATTGTTAACCATCATAAATCCCATAGTTAAGAACCCTTTGTAAAATATTTGTAATAATGATTCTTTGAGGAAGCAGTAGTTTCTCAACAAATCAGATGGGGGATTGTGAGAAAATAATTATTAATGATGCATTTCTTTTTTTTTTTTTGGCGGGGCAATGGGGGTTAAGTGACTTGCCCAGGGTCACACAGCTAGTAAGTGTTAAGTGTCTGAGGCCGGATTTGAACTCAGGTACTCCTGAATCCAGGGCCGGTGCTTTATCCACTGCGCCACCTAGCTGCCCCTAATGATGTATTTCTAAGGGAAACCCAGAGATCAGTTTTATTGCTCTCTCTCTCTCTCTTCCTCACCCCAGAAAGTTCAGTTCTTGTTCACCCAGGTGAACAAAAGAAATGGAAATGTTTAGCCAGGTGAAAAAGCACACCTAAACACTGGAATTTGCCCTTTTGCATACTCTTTAGAACACTCTTAATTTATGTCATTTAGTGGAACTGAATGATGCTATAACTAATTGGCTTTGATTAACAGTGTATTGACCGGGGCAGCTAGGTGGCGCAGTGGGTAAAGCACCGGCCCTGGATTCAGGAGTACCTGAGTTCAAATCCGGCCTCAGACACTTAACACTTACTAGCTGTGTGACCCTGGGCAAGTCACTTAACCCCAATTGCCTTACCGAAAAAAAAAACCCACAAAAAAACAAAAACAGTGTACTGACCCACCTCTGTTCTCTCTTTTTGCCCTTTCCTACACCTCTCTTAGGCCTCACTCTTATTTGCTCTTCCTTCTAGTACAGTGTAGGTATGAAGGCCTGAGACCATGAGAAGTTAGGGAGACATGCGGTCAATTCTTTACTGGAATATATGATCTTAATAATAAATGCTTACTGCTCAAATGGGTGCAATAGTCATTAACATATAAATAGCAATCAATAATTTTAGAAAACACAGTTTATCTTAATAATTTTAGAAAACACATCCATAGGACTCCTGATGATGATAGGGTTCTGAAGAGACACATAGTCCATCTCTCTATATTAGAATGTAAAGATTTTATCTTTTTTAGTCCCTGATGCTCATGTTTACTTTTTTGTGTTTCTCCTGATGTCCGTCCTTTGTTTTTATGAAGCTTCTGTCTTTTCATCAGGAAGTGCTTTTGCTATCCTTTATCTCATTAAAAACCATTTTTTTTTTCACCCTGTAGGATTATACACAGTTTTGCAGAGTATGTTATCATTGGTTATAAGCCATTATCCTTTGTTTTTGGAATATTGTGTTCCAAGCACTCTGCTCCTTTATAGTAGTGGCTGCTAAATCATGAGTGATTCTGACTATGGTTCTTCATTATTTAAGTACTTTTCTGGTTGTTTGTAGTGTCTTCATTTATTTCTTTATTTGGCTACTTATTTATTTTGACTTTGTTGGGAAACTGAATTTTTTCTACAGCGTACCTAGGAGTTTTCATGGAATTTCTTTCAGGAGGTGACAGGTATTTTCTTTCTATTTTCATTTTGGCCTCTAATTTTAAGAGACTGGACAGTTTCATTTTTGATTTCCTAACATAGGATGTCTAGATTCTTGGTTACGGCATTTAGGCACTCCAGTGATTCTTAAATTATCTTTTTTGGGGGGGTTTGGGTGGGGCAATGAGGGTTAAGTGACTTGCCCAGGGTCACACAGCTTAGTAAGTGTCAAGTGTCTGAGGCCAGATTTGAACTCAGGTCCTCCTGAATCCAGGGCTGGTGCTTTATCCACTACGCCACCTAGCACAGCCCCCTTATCTTTCTTGATTTGTTTTCTGGGACATTGGTTCTTGCTATGAGATATCTAGCATTTTCTTTTTTTTTTAGTCTTTTGACTTTGCTTTTATATTTCTTTTTGTCTCATGGAGTCATTGGTTGCTATATAGTTTCTTTAATTTTCAGGGTTTATTGTTTGCACACTTTTGCTTCTCTTGTGCCAACCTGTTAATTTGCTTTCCGGTTATTTTTTAAAAATGTATTTAGAGCTTAAATACTAAATGAGAGGGAAAGTTTTCCCCCAATTTTCTGTATTCCTTCTATACTTGGCTACATAGGTTTTACTTATACAAGAAAAATTTAATTTAAAATAATTGAAATTATTCATTTTACACTTCAAAAAGTCTCTCACCTTATAATATAATGTAAGGTCCGATACTGCTGAAACTATTTCCTTTACATCTTTTTTTTTTCCTGGTTTCTTTGAAGCTCCTGACTTTCTGTTCTTCCAAATTAACTTTATTATTTTTTTCTAAATCAGTAAAATAATTTTTTTAGTGATTTGATTGGGATGACATTGAATCTGTAGATTAGTTGGGTAAAATTGTCATTTTATTTTAATTTTTTAAATCATAAAAGTATTTCATTATTTTCTAGTTACATGTAGAAATAGTTTTCAACATTTGTTTTTTATAAGATTTCTAGTTTCAAATTTTTCTCCCTCCCTCCCCACTCCTCAAGACATACAATCACATTAAACATTTTTCTGTAGCAAATGTCTGCTCCTTTTTTGGAATATAAAGTGTTTTGTTTTTCTAGGATCTCAGGATCAGCTCAGGCTGGGCATTTGCAAACTTTCATTGCTCCCAGAGTCATCTGATCCAGGGTGAAATATTATGTAAATTCCTTACTTGAGCTTGGATCTGAACAACACACCTTTGGGATTTTCTCTCATTGAAACTTTAGTCTACTGCTGCTGAACTCAGTCTTTATCAGCCATCTGGAAAGCTCTTCGGGTTTATTGACAGAACAGCTGACTCCCCTTTGGTCTAGTTATTCTGCTACAGACTGGACTGGGGCTGGAGCTGGAACCTACACTGAACTTGTTCTTTACTCCATACACAGCTTAGAGCTTACTACTCCTTACCTTAGAATTCCATTATAGTTAAAGGTTTCTTCCTCAGTCCCTTCCTGGATCTATGACCCAGGTACTGGGCAATGTGTGACAGAGGTGCCAACTGGCTCCTGTTTCTGTACCCTGAAGAAGTTTAGGTACCTCTTTGCTTGATCTAGGACTTTTTTCTTCTATTTTACAGCTATTTCTGGCTCAGTTCTGTTTCCACTGTCTGCACACCTTTCTGTCTGTCTCCTTATGCCAACCTGTGGTAGAAAAATGACTCATTATGATTTATTTCCCTTGGATTTCCCCCATCAGGACTGTGTCTGGGATGTTTAGATCTTTGTGGAGGAGTTGTCGGGAAGAACTTAACTATGCTTCTTTCTATTATCTGCCATAGTCCTAATTATGTTTTTGGGTTGTTTTTTTTTTTTTTTTTTTCTGGTGAGGCATTTGAGGTTTAGTGACTTGCCCAGAGTCACACAGCTAGTAAGTGTTAAGTGTCTGAGACCGGATTTGAACTCAGGTCCCCCTGAATCCAGGGCCAGTGCTCTATCCACTGCGCCAGCTAGCTGCTCCCCCAATTACTTTTAAAAAGTTTTTTTCAGGTTCTTAACGTTTTTCTTTTTATCTTTTTGTTAGATGTAGCTAGTTCTGAGAAAGGCATACATTGAGTTCCCCAACTCTATTGTAATTTTGCTATTTATTTTTTCTTGTAATTTGATCAAGTTTTCCTTTACATATTTAGATAGTATGTCATTTGGCATTCACATATTAGGTATTGGTATTTAATGTCTCTTGTGCCTTTAAGCATAATTTAACTTTACTCCTAGGTAGCTAGGTGATGCAGTGGATAGATCACTGGCCTTGAAGCTGGGAGGACTTAAGTTCAAAATTCACCTCAGACAGTTACTAGCTGTATGACTCTGGGCAAGTCATTTAACCCCAATTGCCTTAAACAGCCAGGGCCATCTCTAGTCGTCCTGAAGACACTGAACCCAGATGGCTCTGGAGGAGAGAATGAGGTTGGTGACAGCCCTCCCTCACTTAAATCCAATTCACTGCAAGTCATGACATCACCCCAACGTCGTGGTCCTTTTCCAGAACAAAGGACAAACAACAACTTTACTCCTTATTTCTTTTACTCTCAGTTTTTTGCTATTGCCGTATCATGACTGCTCCTATGGCCCCTGAAGCATAATAAATTCTGCTCTAGCCCTTTATTTTAACTTTTTGTGAATCTTTTTGTTTAAACAAACAATATCTTGTTTGAGTCTGCTTTCTATTTTCTACTTTCCTCAGATTTATGGTTGAGTTTCACTAATATTCATGATTATGATAAGTAATTGTTATGTTTCCCTCCATCATGTCCTTTTTGCTCTATATTCATTCCCCTCTTTACTAAAGAGAAAGTGGTAGTGGAGAAGGCATGTAATCAGTACAGAGATCTTTAATTGAAGCAGTTTGCTTCTATTCAGTGCCCCAACTTTATTGGACATCAATCCCTGGTATATACATACACATACACACACACACACACACATTCATACATACACATGTATATATGTATAATATATATTATATATCATACTTCTATTCTTCTAAATTGTTTTTCTTATTTAACTTCCTTAGTACCCTTTGAAAGCATTAAGGTTCTAAAGGAACATTTGTTATAATAGCATATTAATACTAAGTCATCATATAGTTCCTTCTATTTACTCAAATACATTTACCTTTCTAGGTTTCTCTGGAGTCTTGATATTTCATAGTTCCCACTCAGCTCTTGGACTTTTTATCAGAAAAGTATAAAACCTCTGTATTCAATTAAAGGTCCATTTTTTTTCCCCACTGTAGGATTATACTCAGCTTTTGGAGTATCATATGTATCATAAGTCTCTTCTGGTTTTCAGTAGAAACTGTTGTTTTCTGTGAATCCTGACTGTGGTTCCTTAGTATCGCTTCATACAGCTCATTTCTGGCTTTTGTAGTATTTTTCCTTTATTGTAGAAGCTCTGAAGTTTGTTTATTTGTTCTTAAGGATTTTCCTTTTGTAAAAGTGATGGAATCTTTGTATTTTCACTTTGCTTTATGGTTCTATTATATTTGGGAAGTTTTATTTATGATTTCATTAAATACAGTTTCTATGGTTGTTTGGGTTTTTTAATCATACTTTTGAGTCTGATTCTTAATTATCTCTTCTTGACCTCTTTTCTAGGTAATTTGTCTTTTTTTTTTTTGCTGGGGCAATGGGGGTTAAGTGACTTGCCCAGGGTCACACAGCTAGTAAGTGTCAAGTGTCTGAGGCCAGACTTGAACTCAAGTACTCCTGAATCCAGGGCCGGTGCTCTATTCACTGTGCTACCTAGCTGCCCCTGGTAATTTGTCTTTTACAGCATATATCTTTTTTTTTTTTTTTTAAAGTGAGGCAATTGGGGTTAAGTGACTTGCCCAGGGTCACACAGCTAGTAAGTGTTAAGTGTCTGAGGCCGGATTTGAACTCAGGTACTCCTGACTCCAGGGCCGGTGTACCACCTAGCTGCCCCTACAACATATATCTTTTATTTTTTTCAATCTTTGGGTTTGGTTCTAATATTTCTTGCAGCTTCATGGAGTAACTGATTTATATTTGGTATGTTCTAGTTCTCCATTTCTTGGGTAAAGTTTATATATTGTCTTCTAAACTACTTAATCCTCTAATTGTTTTCAAGAGCCTTTTTAAAAAAATCTGTTTCTTCTTTGGTATTCATATGTTCTTGTGGAAAACCCACTCTTGGTTTTGCTTGCAGTTGTTATGAAATTAGCATTGCAATAATTTTTTATACTGGTGGCTAATTTCTTTGATTTATTCTTTTCTTTAGCTTTAATTCTTGAATTGGGGTTTTGTGCCACTTCCTACTATACTTTTCATGGGGTGGTTCATTCTGCTTAGTCTAGCTGCTTTTTTTCATCTTTCCAACTAAACCTCCCACCTCCCTTCCCACCCCTAATTGAGAACACAAGAAAAACAAAATCCATTACAAATATGTGTAGTCAACCAAGACAGATTTCTCCTGTCACTATGTTGCATTCTGCATTCTGAATTCTTCACTTTCCTTATCAGGAGGTGGGTACCATATTTCCTTATTAGTCCTCTGGAATACTGCCTTGCTTGATCTTCATCTTGATCTTATGGGTTCTTGTGCTCTTCAGAGCAATGGATCTTTAGGTTGTCCCTTCTGGAATCTCAGAACAGTGTTTGAGACTCAGAACCCTAGATTCTGGACTGTCTCTGGACTGGGCACTACAACATCATGCTTTTATATGCACCATGCTAGTAGCTGCCTTCTACTGTTCCCCAAGGGTTCTAAGGTGATCACCATGGAGCTTTTTCAGGGTACTCTCCAATCTTGCTGGTTTTGCACAGAGCCATAAGCTCCATATGTCTATGACAGTCTCCAACAATTCTGAGAGACTCACTCTTGTATTCTGCCTTCTAGATAACTTTTTCTGCAGTTCTGGGGCAAGAGAATTGATTCACTGCAATTTCTTCTTGAATTTCTTCTTCTTCTTTAAATTCAGTTTTATTTTCCATTTTTAATTTTCTCCATTCTCTTTGCCTCACCCCATTGAGAAGGTAAAAAACCCAAAATCTATTACACATATGTATCATACAAGACATTCCTACATTAAGCTATGTCCAAGAAAAGAAAGAAAAAGGAAGGGGAGAAAATATGCCTCAGTCTTCACTCTTTTTTTTTTTTTGGTGAGGCAATTGGGGTTAAGTGACTTGCCCAGGGTCACACAGCTAGTAAGTGTTAAGTGTCTGAGGCCGGATTTGAACTCAGGTACTCCTGAATCCAGGGCCGGTGCTTTATCCACTGTGCCATCTAGCTGCCCAGCCTTCACTCTTGAGCGTATCATGTTTCATCATGAGTCCTTTGTAATTGTGGTTGGTCATTGTGATGAACACAGTTACAAAATTTAAAAAAGTTAACTTTCTTTACAATATTACTCTTATTGTATAAATTGGTTCTCCTGGTTCTGCTCACTTCACTTTTCATCAATTCATATGTCTTCTTAGTTTTTTCTAAACTCTCTAGTTATCATTTCTTATAGCACTATAGTATGTCCTCACATTCATATACCATAATTTGTTCAGCTATTCCCCAATCGATGGGTAACCCCTCCATTTACAATTCTTTGTCACCATAAGAAGAGGTACCATAAATATTTCTGTACATATGGGTCCATTTCCTCTTTCTTTGATTCTTTGGGGTACATAGCTAATAGTGGTACTGCTTGGTCAAAGAGTCCCCTAGTTCTTTTAAAAGATGAATGAGAATTTTCTTATCTCAGACTGGACTATCATCCTATATGTATAATTATAGTATCTGTAGTTTTTTCTTACTCTTTTACATTTGGTCATTGTAGATATTTTACAGTTTAATATCTTTTGGAGTATAGTTCCAGTTTGCTGTCTAGAATGGTTGGACAAGTTCACAGCTCTTGCAGCAGTGCATTAGTATACCTGTTTTGCCATGGACCTTCCAGCATTTGTCATTTTTCTTTTTTGTCGTGTTAGTCAATCTCATAAGTGTGAAGTGGTATCTCAGAATTGCTTTAATTTTGCATTTCTCTTCATTATTAGTGATTAGAACATTTTTTTCCCTTATGGCTATTGAAAGGTTGGATTTCTTTCTCTGAACACTGCCTATTCATATCCTTTGATCATTTATCAAATGGGGAATGATTCTTTTCTTATTTATTCTTGGTGGTAAGCCTTTATCTTTTTTGCATTTTAGAATATCATATTCTAAGATTTACTCTCCTTTTTAGTTGTCAGTATCGGATCTTGTGTGATCTTCCAGGTTCCATAGTATTTGAACTTTTTGCTCTGGCTTTTGTTGGGACATGTCTGGCAATTTTGTTTTCTTTTTTTCTTTTCTTTTCTTTAGGAGGTAGCCTCTACTTTCAACTTGCACCCTGTTTATAATAATGTGGGATAGTTTTCAATTACAAAGTGATATATTTAGGCTTTTTACTTTTAGGTTGGGTTTTCCTGATTGTCTGACTTTAAATTATATCTTATAAACCTATTTTCTAGGTCAGGTTTTGTGATTGAAGTATAGCACATACTCTGGATTCACTCTTCCATTTCCCAGTACAACCGAATATAGTGGTAGCCATGAGAGGTAAAGACGTGTCTTGAATACTTTATAGCTCAAAAAAACTCCATCCCTGTACTTCCCTTCAAAATTATTAGTTTATAATAAACTTTTAAAGAATGGGTATTTACTACAGTGGTATAGCTAGTGCAAAATATCTCCAGCAAAAGTCTATAATACATATTCATACTAGTACATATTAAATTCAGGGGAAAATAGGCTCAAGTTTAGAGAATATATGCAAATAGGGGTGACTTTTACTGGAGAATACAAGATATCCCTCTTAAATATGATACGGCTTTTCTGTTGGATTCCTTGTGTGGCTTTTCTTACTGTGTTCCAACTGTCCTTGTCTCCCAAGCTCACAAGGTCCTCCTCTAGCCAAGGAAAGAGTGGGAGCCTTCTATTTTACTCAAAAGTCATAGAATATGATCTCAACCAATCAAAATACACTTCCTTTTTGATGTTATTACAGTTCACCCAGTGACTTTCAAGAAAATCTAAATTGATCAAGACGTCTTCTCTCCTCTTTATTAGGGCTTGGTATCTTGTTACTCTAAGTGACTCAGTTATAACCTCTCTGCCCCATATAACTTATATTTTCTTCTGTTTTCCAGTCTTTTTTATTCTGTTTTAAGATTTCTTGTTTCCAGAGTTATTTTTATTTGATTTATTCTAATTTCCAGGGAGTATACTATTTTAATTAGGTTTTCCAATCCAAACCTAATCTGTTTACCTTTCAATTTTTCCCTCTAGAATTCATTTCATTTTTTTTTACTTCTTCCAAGTACTCTTGTAATACTTTTGTCAACCTGAAAATTAATGAAAGCTATCAATATAATAAAATTAAGGTCTTTAATCTAGAGTACAAAGACAAAAGTGAATCGCTTACTTTATAGGTTTCACCAGTTAAGTTCTTTTATATAAGAAGGTAAGGGAGTGATGAGATTATTTTTGGGAGGATTAACTATCAAATAGTTTCACAAGGTAAGTACATTAAGAGCCCATAACAGGCACATAAAGAAAGCTTGAGATTCTTTGGAGGGGAGAGTTTGGGAGATCTACAAAAGAATCCAAAGCTAGAATTGACAATGTCTGGTCAGCCCCAGGCAATTCATTGGCTTAGGCGAAGTCAGTCAGTTCTTGGTCAATTATGTTTATCACTTGTGACCAAAGAATTTCAAAATAAATGCAGCTAAGGTGAGAAATGAGACATCTGAGAACATACTCTGAACTTTCATGGTGCCATCTTAAACGAAAGTCATAAATTTATACTATTGAATTTCACCTTGAGGCTTGGTGTTGAACAGTAGATAATTCTATTACTTTTTTGTACTTGGACACTTTCCTCTTTAAGCCTTATTTTATTTTAAATGCTTTTGGCTTTTGTTTTATATTCCTTTCTTGATATATCCTGCTTTCCCTTGTAACAAAGTAAAGCAAGTCAGTAAAGCTGATGGATTCACTGTCCATAGCTGACAGTATATATAACATTTCTCTCTCATGGTCCTGACAAGAAGTTGACAGTCCCCTAGTCCTTTCAAAAGAAGAATGGGAATTTTCTTATCTTAGACTGGACTGTCATCCTCACAGATCTTTTCCATTTGGCTTTTCAGGCTGTTCACTTTCTTTTTTTCATGACTTTCCTGCATCCCTCTCATTTTTTCCTCTACCTCTCTTACTTTATCTTCAAAGTCCTTTTTGAGCACTTCTATGGCTTGAGACCAATTAATATTTTTCTTGGAAGCTTTGGATGTAGGAGCCCTGACATTGCTGTTCTCTTCTGAGGCTGTACCTTGATCTTCCTTGTCACCAAAGAAACTTTCTGTGGTTCACACCTTTTTCTGCCTGCTCATCCTAGTAATAGGACTGGAGTTGGGGTGGAGACAAAAACTTAAACCAGACACTAAACTTACTGAGGAAGGAAGTAGAGTATCCTGGAAGTTGGTAGATAACAGCTACCAGTGGAGGATAGGGGAACAAAAGTTACTCATTGTTGAAGGTAGGGTGAAAACCTGGAAGTGCCAGTAGGGAGCAAGGAATAAGCCAATCTTCCCACCCTGACCACTGAATCTGAGGGGAGGAATCAAAGTAGAACTGATAATGGATAGGGTGGCCAGGGATGTGGTGTCATTGGGAGAGAACCTTTTCTCATTGAAAGTCAGTAGATGGAGGGATTGGGAAAGAGTTTGTGCATTGTGGAGGAGGCTTTCAGAAGAGCAGAGTGGAAAGGGGTGGGGCAAGTCTGGAATGGTTAAGGAATGAGCCCAGCAGAGTATTAGTGGTTCGAAAGAGGCCCTAGAGGGAGATAGTTTGAAGCCGGGCCTTATAGGCTCAGGAGGCCCAACTCACAGCAAGCAAGAAGAAGCAGAAGATATAGGCTGGGTAAGTTTGGACAGGAAGCAGGAGCTGGCAACTCTAGTTGGGTCTGATTAGATAGGTTTCCAGGAGCATTGGGAGGGCTCTGGGGCCAGAGATTGGTGACTTGTATGCAAGGCTGACACTGGAAGATTTCTTGGGAAGTCTCAGGGACTGAACAGGCAGCAGGTCCTCTGACTTCAAATCCAGTGCCATTGCATTTGGGACATTTTGCAGTGTTTATAATGATCATAAGCTGTAACCTTTTACAAAAAGCCCACCAATATTCTTTGTAATGAATGAATGTATAAAGTATTTGTTAAACACTCTTTATGTGCTAAGCACTGGGATACAAATGGAAAAGTTATGTAGGGGGGCAGAGCCAATATGCCAGAGGAAAGGCAGTGACTTCCCTGAGCTCTCCCCAAAACCCATCCAAATACCTTTAGAGAATGTCATAAGACAATTCTTGGAGTAGCAGAACCCACAAAAGGACAAGGTGAAATCATTTTCCAGCCAGAGACAAATTAGAAGGTCAGCAGGAAAGGTCTGTTGTACCAGGGTGAGAGTGGAGCACAGTTGAGCACAAGCTGCGCAGGTGGAGACCCAATCCCAGTGTATGGCCATGCCAGCGAACCAGGCCTTGGGAGCTTCTGAATGGACTGTGGCAGCAGCTATTTCTGAAACTCAGCCCAAGGACAGTGAGGGGGTCGAGTGGTTGGCCAGGGGGATATTATAGGAGTCTATTTGCTGGTGCTGAGGCAGGACTCTTTTGCCCATGCTCTGATCTGGATCACAGCCTTGGGTAGCAGTCCCAGGCAGGTAAAGAGCCCAAGCACAACAGAGCTTGAAGCCACAGTGGAGCAGCATTCTGTTCGTAGTTCCAAGGCAGAAAAGAAGACCTGTGGTTGCTTGCTTACCAGAGCACAGGCCAGGAGAGTGGTGAACATACCTCTCCTTAAATCATACCACCTTGGAAGAACTAAGGACTTACAAATTCCTAGAAGTATCTTGGAGAACAGCTACTCAAACCCCCTGAAGCTTGGGACAGTGCACCCTTCTCCCTGGAAGCAGTGCCCCACTTTAACATAGAGTTAAAAGTCAAGAAATAGGCTAGGAAAATGAACACAGAAAAAAATGCTGACCCTAGAAAGTTTCTGTGGTGACAAGGAAGATCAAAATACACTGTCAGAAGAAGATAAGAGTCAAAGCTTCCGAGAAAGATATGAATTGGTCTCAGGACATAGAAGGGCTCAAAAAGAAGTTTGAAAATAAAGAGAGGTAGAGGAAAAAATGAAAAGAGAACTGAGAGTCATGCAAAAAAATCATGAAAAAAAAAAAGTCAACAGCTTGAAAAGCCGAATTGGCCAAGTGGAAAAAGAGGTCCAAAAGTTCTCTCAAGAAAATCATTCCTTAAAAATTAGGATCGAGCAAATGAGAAATCCAGAAATAATAAAGCAAAACCAAAGGAATGAAAAAAATAGAAGGCAATGTGAAATATCTCATTGGAAAAACAACTGACTTGGCAAATAGATACAGGAGAAATAATCTGAAAATTATTGGACTACCTGAAAGCCATGATCAAAAAAAGAGCCTAGACGTCATCTTCCAAGAAATTGTCAGGAAAAATTGCCCTGACATTCTAGAAACAGAAGGTAAAATAGAAATTGAAAGGATCCACTGATCACCTCCTGAAAGAGATCCCAAAATGAAAACTACCAGGAATATTATAGCCAAATTCCAGAGCTCCCAGGTCAAGGAGAAAATGTTGTAAGCTGCCAGAAAGAAACAATTAAAGTACTGTGGAGCCACAGTCAGGATAACACAGGATCTAGCAGCTTCTACATTAAAGGATTAGAGGGCTTGGAATATGATATTCCAGACGACAAAGAAACTGGGATTACAACCAAGAATCACCTACCCAGCAAAACTGAGTATAATCCTTCAGGGGGGAAAATGGGAATTCAACGAAAGAGAGGACTTTCAGTCCTTCTTTTTCTTTTTTTAATTTTTTTTTTTTTTTAGCGAGGCAGTTGGGGTTAAGTGACTTGCCCAGGGTCACACAGCTAGTAAGTATTAAGTGTCTGAGGCCGGATTTGAACTCAGGTACTTCTGACTCCAGAGCTGGTGCTCTATCCACTGCGCCACCTAGCTGCCCCTCTTTTTTTTTTTTTAAGTAATAAATGTTTTTCTTTATAATTTTGTGTTCCAATTTTTATCCCTCTTTCTCTCCCTCCCCTACCCCCTACCTAAGGTGGCAAACAATCAGATATTGCTTATGCTTGTATAATTATGGAAAACATAACATATTTGCCGTTTTGTGCAAAAAAAACTTGTTTAAAAGAAAAAAATGAAAGAAAGTGAAAAATAGCATGCTTCAGTCTGTTCCATCAATATCAGTTCTTTCTTTGGAAGTGGATAGTATTTTTCTTCAATAGTCCTTTGGGGTTGTCTTAGATCACTGTATGGTTGAGAAAAGTCAAGTCACCCACAGTTCTTCATCAGACAATATTGCTATCTCTGTGTGCAATATTCTCTTGGTTCTGCTTACTTAATACATAATTTCACATATGTCTTTCCACACCTTTCTGAAATCATCCTGCTTGTCATTATAGCACAGTAGTATTCCACCACCATCACATACCACAGTTTGTTTGGCTATCCAATCGATGGACATTCTTTTAATTTCCAGTTCTTAGCCACCACAAAAAGCACTTTGTCATTCTTGATGAAAAGACTTAAGCTGAATAGAAAATTTGACTTTGAAATGCAAGACCCTAGAGAAGTATGAAAAAAGAAACAAGAAAAAGAAAATCATAAGGGATATTAAAGGGTTAAACTGTTTCCATTCCTACATGGGAAGATGATAGTATTAAAGACTAAAATTCTAGCTATTCTGTCTAAAATATCTAATGAGTGGTCGCCAATAAATTATAAGCTTTAGCAAGAGTTAGACTTTTAAGCATTTACTAAGGAGAATAAGAATTTGGTAAAAAGAGAGAGAAAGGCCTACATTCATCTATCTATTAAAGGGAGAGCTCATTTCTAGCTCCCTTCTCTGCCGGAGTCCACAGGAAAGAGACCCAGTCAGAGCGCCAGGCTCCCCCTTCTTCCTCTCACTAACAAACGTCACTTCCTGATGCCAAAGAAAAGACCTTCACCTCATGGGCGGAGCTCTTCTATAGTAAGTCTCCAGAAGGTGGCGTCATTCCATTCATTACAGTCCCTGCTTTGTTTCTTCAAGAAACGGGGCGTTTCCTTGATGAAACAGTCAAAATTAACAGAATATAATACCCTATGCTAACTAACAATATGTTAATAACAATATAGAAAAGGGAGAGAGGAAAGTTTTGTCCAGAGGGGCGGTTTTTTTTGTCATGAACTGGTGCTTTGACATTGGTCTTGTAAAGGGAGGGCCTCTGCAGAGAGTACATGTTACAGATGGTGTATATTATAACAGAAAGAGAAAAAGAAAAACAACAACAACAACAAAACTGTTCATTTAAAGTCTCTGAAAGTCTTTTCTCAGGTGTCCTCTAGGTGTAGTTATGGAATGGAAGTCTTTTCAGGGGTTGATGTGTGGATGTTGGTAATCAGCCAGGAAAATTTCCTACAAAATTGAGTTTAACACAACTTTAAAATAGCTTTGTCAATAATCAAATCAAATCAAACAATGAAAGTTCTCAAAAACATGTCTAAGGGAAACATATAATAAAACAAAAATTGAAACGTTCTTTAAAATTAATATTACTATAGTCCCCCCTTGTGGAGGGTAAATTGAGAAGACAATTGCTGCGATATTAATTTTTAAAAATAATTTTTATCTTTGTTTCATCACATTTTGCATCATCTGCCTAATTATCCTCATGCCATTATGAGAAATTTAAAAAATCTAATATAATTGGTAACAGGTGTCAAGGCCAAATTCAACACTGTATTTATCATGACACCTGAGATAATTATGGGGGTTACCATAAAAGAACAGAGAGATGATGGGATATGAGCATTCCCACACTTGAACAATATATACTGCCCATGCAGTATGCCAGACTTAAAATAGGTGGATGGAATATATGTCCATGCCACTGAACATATTGGAGGAAACTGAGTCAGACTTAATCACATGCATGGGATGGAGATGTCCATGGCATCAAGCATATAGGAGGGGGCATAGAAGCCAGGTGAAGAATGAGATGAGTGGGTTCAAAACTTCCAGCCATCTGTACAGTATTGTGGGGGAAATAAAATAAAATATTAAACCAAGAGAATCCAGCCTCAACATTTGTCAAAAGCCATTCCCTCGGCCATACCTTGATTTCATGTGTGTCTCCCCTCATGTGACAGTTCAGTGTCTGCTCTTGCAGGTATTCCTCTTGTGATTGGATGGCATCTTGGCCAACTGGCATCTGATAATTCAGAATAAAGGCAATTAATGTCTTAAATGATAAGTTCCCATAATCCAAGTCTCATGGATTTTAAAATTGAGGATAATAAATGATCGCAAAAAATGTGAATACATCTTGAATCAGAATATAATATATAATTATGCAATAATTTCAAATAATACCTTTTTTTTACTAAGTATAGAATTACTTTTGTGAAAAATCAGAACCTATTTAAATACAAGTTAAAGCACAACACAATATCAAAGAAAACTTTTTTTGAAAAAAAGAAAACTTTTATAAATGTTCCCCTCTTTTTTTTTTTTTTTGGAATATGGTTATCAAAAATAATACTTCTAGAATCAATTTACACTTGCCATGGCAAACAATTTGCCAGGGAAATGCTTTAAAGAGTTTGATCAAATAATCCGTTGAGAAAAAAACAAAAACAAATAACTCAGAATATGGGAGCACAATACTCCTAGAATTAACATTGTATTATGAAATCAAAACCATCTTGCAATGTTTCAAAATTAGATGAATGAATGAATAGAAGAAAATACACATAAAAGAATAAAAGACAATAAAATTCAAACTAGGGAAATCTAAATGAATATGAACTTAATAAGAGTATTATAAAACATAAACTTGATCACATGACTATAAAAAGCTTGTACAAATATTTTCTTTTTTTTTAACTAAGTATAAAACACAATCTCAAAAGCATGAAAATCTCTGAATAAACCCATACCATTAATTTCAAAATGTAGATGTAATAGCATAGAAATCCTATGTAACCTCTGAACTGATACTATTAGTGAATTCAGAACACTTTTGATTCCGGTATCTAAAATCCCCAATACTCATTATCAGTACCTTGCTGCTTACTTCTACATTTCTGTAAAATATATACCCTTCCGTGGCAAAAGAAGCAGAGTCTTGAACTTGAACTTTTTCTTCTTTAACTCCTCTATATTGTCTGTCGGTCTTTTCATAATACAAATGCTTTATAAGGTTACTAATTAAAGACAAAAGCAGATTAGCAAAATTATGAACAAAATGAGCATATCTGTAATTTAAAGGGTTTTCTAAGGTTGTCTCAGAAGCACAGGCAGGCTGGAGAAGGGCTGAGCCTGAAGCTGCAAATGTAGGTAGAGAAAGATGCGCATGTGCATCAGATCTCTGGACTTCCCTGGCAGGAGAAGCCATGGCCTTGGCCATGGGAGGAGTAGAAGGTGGGGTCTGGAGAGGAGGGGAGGGACCAGGGCAATTTGAATCAGACTTGATTTTGAACTCAGGCCCTACCCCCACTGCTAGGGGATTAAAAGCTTCTAGAGGTTGGGTCGTTGCTTCCAGGCATGGAAAATTAGAGCAACAATTAGTGTTAGAACTTGGAAAAGCTGCAGGAATCAGAGATTTCTCTGAAAAAGCATGGCTGGGAGAGAGAGGGATATTTATATTCCCTTGTGTGAGCACC
Source organism: Dromiciops gliroides (assembly GCF_019393635.1). Lineage (NCBI taxonomy): Eukaryota > Metazoa > Chordata > Mammalia > Microbiotheria > Microbiotheriidae > Dromiciops > Dromiciops gliroides. Next base: position 265,864,334 of record NC_057862.1, on the reverse strand, counting down.
TTGTTGGCTCCTCTAACAAAAATAAGAATAAAAATAGAAAATCCACAAAAACAAAACATTAACATGATCTTATCTTGCATTTGTCTGGTTAAACAGACTAAACTCAAAAATAGGGTAATTAGGGAGTTTAAAAGGTCCATTTGAAAATTTAAAGGTACTTAGCAGTTTAAAGGGACAGGGTAGGGGAAATTTCTTACCCAACCAGAAGATCAGAAGATGGAGGTTTCAGCTTTCCTCTTTGTGGTCAGCCATCTGTTAAAGGCTAAAATTCTAGCTATTCTGTCTAAAATATCTACTGAGTGGTTGCCAATAAATTATAAGCTTTAGCAAGAGTTAGACTTTTAAGCATTTATTAAGGAGAATAAGAATTTGGTAAAGAGAGAAAGGCCCACATTCATCTATCTATTAAAGGGAGAGCGCATTTCTAGCTCCCTTCTCTGCTGGAGTCCACAGGAAAGAGACCCAGTCAGAGCGCCAGGCTCCTCCCACTAGCAAACATCACTTCCTGACACCAAAGAAAAGACCTTCACCTCATGGGCGGAGCTCTTCTACAGTAAGTCTGCAGCAGGTGGCGTCATTCCAATCGTTACAATAGTTGTTACTCATAAGAATTTTCTCATTATTAGGGCAGCTGAATAGAGTATATTTAGACAGAGGGCACAGGTATGAGTTGAATATAAAGGGATGAAATAGTTAAAAAAATAAAGTTAAGGGGTGAGAGGAATGCACTGGGAGAAAGGGAAAGGGAGAGGTAGAATGGGGTAAAGTATCTCCCATAAAAGAACAAGAAAAAGCTTATGGAGTAGAGGGGAAGTTGGGGGAAGTATTGGTGCATGAGTGAACGTTACTCTCATCAGAATTGGCTCAAAGAGGAAATAACACACACTCAGGAAAGTAGTAGGGGAAGGGGATAAGGTGTGTGTGTGTGTGTGTGTGTGTGTGTGTGTGAGAGAGAGAGAGAGAGAGAGAGAAATAAGGGAGGGGGCAATAAAAGAGTTAAGTGACTTGCCAAGGTCACACAGCTGGTAAGTATCAAGTGTCTGAACCCGGTTTTGAACTCAGGTCCTCCTGAATCTAGGGCTGGTGCTTTATCCACTGTACCACCTAGCTTCCCCTCAAACTCACTATTGATAGGAGAGATGCAGGTCAAAACAATTCTAGGATACCTATTGGATTGGATAATAGGACAGCAGAGGAAAATGACAAATGTTGTTGGTAAAGTTGTAAACTGATTCAAACATTCTGTAGAGCAATTTCAAACTATGGCCAAAGGACTATAAAACCATGCATACTCTTCAACCCAGTAATACCACTACAAGGTTGCTATCCAAAAAGAGATACACAAAAAAACCCCAAAAAGTTGAATTTGAAATTGAGGAGATGCTCATCAATTGGGGAATGGCTGACCAAATTGTGGGATGAGAATGTGATGGAATGGTATTGTGCTATAAGAAATAATGACCAGGATGCTATCAGAAAAACCTGGAAAGACTTAATTGAGCTGATACAAAGTGAAATGTACTGTATACAAAATAACAACAATATTGTACGATGATCTGCTGTGAATGACTTAGTCATTGTCAGCAGTACAGTGATCCAAGACAGCTCTGAAGGACTTGGGTTCAAGGGTCCTTGACTCTCTCCATTAGAGTTTGAGGAGACGTGGTGGCCAAGGTAGTAGTGGTTCTTGTGGTGCTGGTTGTGCTCATGGTTGTACTTGCCTGGTACTTGCTACCTTCTTTCTCTCCCTCAGGGTACCAGGTAGGCTGGCTTATCTGCCCTGAATAAGTGAATCATGGAAAACCACAATCTATTCAGAAATAAAGTTTAAATTGATCATAGTGGGCTTAAGCAAGCTATTGTATTTTGCCAACATGTAAGTAGCAAAATAAATCCTCCACATATATTCAGGAAAGCTAGTTGTTGTTAATGAAGGATATCAGATGGATTTCTAATGTACCACACTAATAGTCATTAAATTTTAAGAGAAGATTTCCATCTTATTGCCACCGTTCTTTAGGTAAAGAGTATATGATTTACTTATAATTAAGAATCACTCTGCTAGCATTTGTTAAGTGCTGTGGTATTTGGTCTGGAGTTGTAGATGAAAAAAAAAAAACAACAACAAAAAAACCCGAACCAATGAAACTACTAGTGTCTGCTATTATTGTGGAAAGTATGAATTATCTTAATGCTATGTATTAGCTTAATGCTTTGAATTTGCAGTTGACCATTTGTCTCCTCCTTCCTTTCCCTCTCCTCCAAAAGAGCAAAACCCTGTAGCTTTATTAAAATACCAAATGCAAAGTTGGATAGACTTTTGATTATTTCAGAAACAAGTATATCTGACCATTGACTCTTCTGTGTTGTAGTTGCCTATTCATGAGGAACAGGCTGGCAAACTAGACAATTCCCAATTATTTTACTTTACTCTCCCATTCCTGCTTACTGGAGGGTTTGCAGTAGGCTGGCATATTTCACTATGAGGTCACACTGCTGACTTTTCAAATTAATAACTGAAAAGAATGACCCTAGTTAGGATTTTGGTATGTCTTCATAGTAAAAAAAATGTTGAGTAGGTTGGTTTCTTCCCATGAAGTTATCAGCCCTCGGAATTTATTTGGTTAGAGTATTCTTCTTTAGCTCCTCTACTTTATTATTTTTTTAAAGCATTTTATTTTTTCCAATTACATGTAAAGATAGTTTTCAACATTCATTTTTGTAAGGTTTTGAGTTCCAGATTTTTCTCCTTTGATCCCTTGCCCTCTGCAAGCAGCAAGCAATCTGATATAAGTTATACAGTACAATCTTATTGAACATAGTCATGTTAGAGGAGAATCAGAACAAAAGGGAAAACCACAGAAAAGAAGAAACAAAAAACCCCAACAAAAAAGCATCCTTCAACCTGTATTCAGACTTCATAGTTCTTTTTCTGGATGTGGAGAGCATTTTCCATCATGAGTCTTTTGGAATTGTCTTGGATCTTTGTATTTCTGAGAAGAGCTGAGATCATCACAGTATATCTGTTACTGGGTACAATGTTCTGGTTCTGCTCACTTCACTTAGCATCAGTTCATGTAAGTCTTTCCAGGTTTTTCATAAATTTGCCTTCTCATCATTTCTTACAGCACAATGGTGTTCCATTACATTCATATACCATAACTTATTCAGCCATTCCCCAATTGAAGGTCATACCCTCAATTTCCAATTCTTTGCCACCACAAAAAGAGCTTCTATAAATATTTTTGTACATGTGGGTCCTTTTCCGTTTTTGTATGAACTGTTTAGTATATAGACGTAGCAGTAGCTAGGTCACAGTTTTATAGCTCTTTAGGCATAGTTTCAAATTCTCTCCAGAATCGTTGGATCAATTCACAACTCCACCAATAATGCATTAATATTCCAATTTTTCCACATCTCTGACATTTATTATTTTTACTTTTTTCGTCATATAAGCCAGTCTGATAAGGTGTGAGGCAGTACCCCAGAGTAGGTTTTTTAAAAAGTAATAAACATTTTTATTTATAGTTTTGAGTTCCAATTTTTATCCCTCCTTCCTCTCCCCCCTCCCTGAGGCAGTAAGCAATCAGATATGGGGTATACATGTATGATTATGTAAAACATTACCATATTAGTCATTTTGTACAAGAAAACTTGAATGAAAAGAAAAAAAATGAAAGGGAAAAATAGCATGCTTCAGTCCATGTTCCATCAATATCAGTCCTTTCTTAGGAGGTGGATAGTATGTTTCATCAATATTCCTTTGTGATTGTCTTGGATCATTGTATTGTTGAAAATAGTTAGGACATTCATGGTTCTTCATCAAACAATATTGCTGTCTTTATGCACAACATTCTCATGGTTCTGCTCACTTCACTATACATTACTTCATACAAGTCTTTTCAGGCCTTTCTGAAATCATTCAGCTTGTCATTTCTTATAGCACAATAATATTCCATCACCATTATATACCACAGCTTGTTTAGCCATTCCCCCAATTGATGGGCATTCCTTTGATTTCCAATTCTTAGCTGCCACAAAGACCTGTTATAAATATTTTTGCACAAATAGGTCTTTTTCTCTTTTTTTGGTATGTCTTTGGGATATAAACATAGCAGTGGTATTGCTAGATCAAAGGTTATGCACAATTTGATAGCCCATTGGGTATAGTTCCAAATTGCCCACCAGAATGGTTGGATCTTTTCACAACTCCACCAACAGTGGAATAGCATCCCAGCTTTCCTACATCCCCTCCAACACCCAATATTTTCTGTTTTTGTTACGTTTGCTACTCAGAGAAGTTTTCATTTTCATTTCTCTTTTTTTCCTTGACTTTCCAGCATCACTCTCATTTTTCTTTCCATTTTTTCCTCTACCTCTCTTACTTTTCCCTCTACTTCTCTTACTTTATCTTCAGAGTCCTTTCTTCTATGGCCTGAGACCAATTCAGATTTTTCTTGGAAGCTTTGGATGTAGGAGCTTTGACTTTGTTATCTACTTCTGAGGGTGTATTTTGATCTTCCTTGTCACCAAAGAAACTTTCTATGGTCCACATCCTTTTCTGCCTGTTCATTTTCCTAGTCTATTTCTTGACTTTTAACTCTGTTAAAGTGGGGCACTGCTTCCAGGACACACTGTCCCAAACTTCAGGGGGTCCCAGGTATTACAGTTTAAGGAGAGGCACGTTCTGCACTCGCCTGGCCTGAGCTCTGGTCTATAAATAACCCCAGGCCTATTTGCTCTTTTATCCAGAAACAAAAAATTTGTTTTGCTGTGTTTGCTGGCTGTGGTGAGCCTGTGCTCTTCCCCACCTGGGCCGGCACTCAAGACTGCTTCCTGATTTCCCAGCACAGGCAAGCAGAAACCCCTTTAAATCTCCTCCCCAGCCAGCTGCTCAGCCCTCTCACCAAACTGTGAGGTTAGTTCCAGAAGAAGCTGCCACTGCAGCCAATTCAGAGCCTCCGGGGATCTGTTTCTCTGGTGTGGCTTGCCTGGGGCTGGATCTATGTGGGCACAGCCATGGGTCTGGATCTGCATGGCACAGCCACGGGGCTGGGCTTCACTCCCACCCTGGTACAACAGACCTTTCCTGCTGACCTTCTAAGCTGTCTTTGGCTGGAAAATGATCTCATGCTATCCTTTTGTGAGTTCTGCTGCTCTAGGAATTGCCTTATAGCATTATTTGGAGGTTTTTTCCGTATTTTGTGGGGAACTCCGAGAAGTTACTGCCTTGCCTCTGCCCCACTGAGCAACTTATTTCTCTAATAGTGATTTAGAATAATTTTTCATATGACCATAGATAGCTTTGATTTCTTCATCTGAAAACTGCTTATTCATATCCTTTGACCATTTCTCAATTGGGGAATGACTTGTATTATACATTTGATTCAGTTTTCTATATATGTCAGAAATGAGGCCTTTAGCAGAAACACTGGCCTATAAACATTGTCTACCTGCTTTCTGATTTCCTTTTAGTCTTGTTTGCACACAACTTTTTTAATTTAATGTAATCAAAATGATCCATTTTGTATTTCAAAATAGTGTCTATTTCATCTTTGGTGATAAATTTTCCCCCCTCTTCTTAGATCCAACAGGTAAACTATTCCTTCCTCTTCTAATTTGCCAATGGTATCACCCTTTATGTCTAAATCATGTACCAATTTTTACCTTATTTTGATATACGGTGTAAGATGTTGCTGCCATACTATTTTCCAATTTTCCCAGCAGTTTTTTTTTGTTTTGTTTTGTTTTTTGGGAGGTTTTTGTGGGGCAATGGGGGTTAAGTGACTTGTCCAGGGTTGCACAGCTAGTAAGTGTCAAATGTCTGAGGCAGGATTTGAACTCAGGTCCTCCTGAATCCAGGGCCGGTGCTTTATCCACTGCGCCACCTAGCTGCCCCCTCTCAGCAGTTTTTGTTAGTGAGTTCTTATCCCAGAAGCTGTAGTCTTTGGGTTTAATCAAACAGTAGATTGTTATAGTCATTTACTACTATGTCTTGTGTGCCTAACCCAAACCACTGAGCGACCACTCTACTTTTTAGCCAGTACTAGTTTTGATGATTTCTGCTTTAGTTTTAGTTCTGGTTAATTCCCTTGATACTCTTGACCTTTTGTTCTTCCAGATGAGTTTTGTTGTTATTTTTCTAGTTTTATAAAATGATTTTTAGGTAGTCTGATTAGTAAGGCACTGAATTATTAAATTAAGTAGAATTGTCATTTTCATTATATTAGCTTGGCCTTCCTGTGAGCAATTGATATTTTCCCAGTTGTTTAGATAGGATTTTATTTGTGTGAAAAGTGTTTTGTAACTGTTCATATAGTTTGTCTTAGCAGATAGATTCCCAAATATTTTATATTGTCTGCAGTTATTCTAAATGGCATTTCTCTTTCTATCTCTTGCTGACAGGCTTTGTTGATCATATATAAAAGTGCAAATGACTTATGTGGATTTATTTTACATTCTGCAACTTGGCTAAAGTTAATTGTTTTAAGTAGTTGTTTTTAAAATTTTTAAATTTTTAAATTTTTTAAAAATTTTAGACTTTTATTTTCCAAATTATATGTAAAAGCAAATTTTGACATCTATTTTAAAAAAATCTTTGTCTTCCAACTTCTCTTCCTCCCTCCCCTCCAACCCCCACCTCAAGAACTCAAACAATTCAACATAAATTATACATGAATAGTGATGGCAAACAATTCTACCTTATCTTGGTTGTGAGTGAAAACAGATAAGAACAAAACTTCAGATTAAGGAATTGTCCCCCCCCAAAAAAAGTGTTTGTCTGTTTTCAGATACCATCAGTTCTTTCTCTGTAGATGGACTGCAATTTTCCTAAGTTCTTCAGAGTTATATTGGATCATTGCCTTGCTGAAAATAACCACATACTTCCCAGCAGATCATTTTACACTAATGCTGTTATTTTGTATATAGTACATTTCTCTCTGTTTCAGTTCATGTGGGTCTTTCCAGATTTTTCTGGTAGCATCCTGTTCATCATTATTTTTATATAGTACCTTGAACTTGACAGAGAATTTTCTTCACAGTAGCCCAACAAAGTAAGTACCGTATGTTTTGTCATTATAATCAATCATCATAACTGTTTCCCTCCATCCCATTCCCTTCCAGTGATACTTATTCTATTGACCATCTTATTTTGCCCTAATCCTCCTCATAAGTGTTTTGCTACTCACTGCCCCCTTCCCGGCTCTACCCTCCCTTCATTCACCCTTCCCTCCTTATCCTCTTCCCTTCCTACTTTCCTGAATGGTTAAATAGATTAGTCTTCCCTATTGGATGTGTATGTTATTCCCTCCTTGAGCCTATTCTGATGAGGTTCTGGCCTTTGAGCTAATTCTGTTTTCTAAATTTTTCTTCCTTCCTCCCTCCTCAACTCTCCCTATGAAATCAAGCAATTCAATATATGTCACATATGTGGTGTTATGCAGAACATCTTCACCTTCATCTAAAGTGTTTTGCTTTTTACAGGTCCCTCCCCCAAACTTCCCTTCCCTCCTTCCCCTCTTCTACACCCCCCCCATCTCCTCCCACTTTTCCTCAGGGCAAAAATATATTACTATATGCGTTTGAGTATGTATGTTATTCCCTCTGAGCCAGTTCTGATGATAGTGAAGTTCACTCACTCCCCCTCTTCCCCTCCCTTCCATAGGCTTTTTTCTTGTTTCCTTCATGTGAGCTACCTCTCCCCATTCCACCTCTCCCCTCCCCCTTCCTCCAGTCTATTCCTCCTACCCCTCATCCCTATTTTAAAGATGTCATCATGGGTTAGCTAGGTGGCACAGTGGACAAAGCACCAGCCCTGAGCCGAGGAGGCCCAGAGCCCAAATCCGGCCCCAGACACCAGACAACCCACCCTGTTTGCTCCACAAAGAACAAAGATACACAAAAAATAAATGCTTTACAAATACTATCCCTTCATGTTCATTTCAGACCTGTGTCCTCTGTGTATTCCTTGCTGAAAAAGTTCTTTTGAGTTGGAAGTATTATTTTCTCATGTATGACTGTAAATAGTTTAACCTTTTAATGTCCCTCATGATTTTTTTTTCCTGTTTACCTTTTTATGCTTCTACAGGGTCTTGTATTTGAAAGTTAAATTTTCCATTCAGTTCAGGTCTTTTCATCACAAATATCTGAAAGTCTTCTTTTTTATTAAAGTCCCATTTTTTCCTTTGAAAGATTATGCTCAGTTTTGCTGGGTATGTGAATTTTGGCTCTAGTCCCAGTTCCTTTACCCTCTGGCATATCATATTCCATGCCCTCCAGTCCTTTAACGTAGAAGCTGCTAGATCTTGCTTTATCCTTACTGGAGCTCCACAGTATTTGAATTCCTTTTTTTCTAGCTGTTTGCAATATTTTCTCCTTGACCTGGGAGTTCTGGAATTTGGCTATAATATTCCTGGAGGTTTTCCTTTTGGGATCTCTTTCAGGAGGTGATAAGTGGATTCTTTCAATTTCTATTTTAGCTTCTGCTTCTAGAATATCAGGGCAATTTTCCCTCACAATCTCTTGGAGGATGGTGTCTAAGCTCTTGTTTTGGTCATGGTTTTCAGGTAGTCCAATGATTTTCTTTTCTTTTCTTTTTTTTTCTTTTTTTTTTAGGGCAGTGGGGCTTAAGTGACTTGCCCAAGGTCACACAGCTAGTAAGTGTTAAGTGTCTGAGGCCGGATTTGAACTCAGGAACTCCTGAATCCAGGGCTGGCGCTTTATCCACTGTGCCACCTAGCCACCCCTTTTTCTTTTTTTTTCTTTTTTTTTTTTTTAGTCCAATGATTTTCAAATGATCTCTTCTGGACCTATTTACCAGGTCAGCTGTTTTTCCAAGGAGATATTTCACATTGCCCTCTATTTTTTCATTCAATTGGATTTGCTTTACTGTGTCTTGGTCATAAGGTCACTAGCTTCCATTTGTTCAGTCCTAATTCTTGGGCAATTATTTTCATCAGACAGTTTTTTAATCTTTTTCCATTTGGCTTTTCAAACTGTTGACTTTTTCTCATGACTCTCCTGCAACGCTCTCATTTCTCTTTCCATTCTTTCCTCCCTCTCTCTACATCTTCCTTCTGTCTCTCCTACTTTCTCTTCAAGTAGTTTTTTTAGTTGATTCTTTTGGATTCTCTAAGTATACCATCATATCATCTGTAAAGAGTGATAGTTTTGTTTCCTTCTTGCCTATTTCTTCAATTTCTGTTTCTTCTCTTAATGTTAAAACTAACATCTCTAGTACAATATTGAATGATAGTGATGATAGTGGACATCCTTGTTTCATCTCTGATCTTATGGGGAATGCTTTTAACTTGGCCTATTACATATGATGCTTGCTGATGGTTTTAGATAAATACTGCTTATCATTTTAAGGAAAGCTCCATTTATTGCTATGTTCTTTAGTGTTTTTAATAGGAATGGGTACTGTATTTTGTCAAAAGCTTTCTCTGCATCTATAGAGATTATCATATGATTTCAATTAGTTTTGTTATTGATATGGTCTATTATCAATTGTTTTCCTAATATCGAACCAGCCCTGCATTCCTGGTATAAATCCCTCCTTGTCATAGTGTATTATTCTAGTGATAAATTACTGTTATGTCTTTGCTAATATTTTATTTAGTATTTTTGTATCAATATTCATTAGGGAAATTGGTCTGTAATTCTCTTTCTCTGTTTTGGCCTTTCCTGGTCTAGGTATCAGCACCATATTTGTGTCGTAAAAGGAATTTGGTAGGACTCCTTGTTGCCAATTTTTCCAAATAGTTTATATTGTATTGGAATAAATGTTTGGTAGAATTCACTTGTAAAGCCATCTGGCCCTGGAGATTTTTTTCTTATGGAGTTCATTGATGGCTTTTTCATTTTCTTTTTCTAAAATGGGCTTATTTAAGGATTTTATTTCCTCTTCTGTTAATAAGGGCAATTTACATTTTTGTAAATGTTGATACATTTCATTTAGATTGCCAAATTTATTGGCATATAGTTGGGCAAAATAACTCCTAATTATTGCTTTAATTTCCTCTTCATTGGTGTTGCATTCATCCTTTTCGTTTTTCATACTGGTTATTTGATTTTCTTCTTTCATTTTTAAAATCAGATTAACCAAAGGTGTATCTGTTTTATTGTTGTTTTTTAAATAAAACCAATTCTTAGATTTATTTATTAATTGTATAGTTTTCTTACTTGCAGTTTTATCAATCTCTCTGATTATCAGAATTTCTCATTTGGTATTTAATTGGGGATTTATAATTTGTTCATTTTCTAGCTTTTTTAGTTGCTTGCCCAAGTTATTGATTTCTTCTTTCTCTATTTTATTCATGTAGGCATTTAGAGATATAACATTACTGCTAAGAACTGCTTTGGCTGCATCCCATAAGTTTTGGTATGTTGTCTCATTGTTGTCATTCTCTTTGCTGAAATTATTGATTTTTCTATGATTTTTTTGACCCATTCATTCTTTAGGATGAGATTATTTAGTTTCCAGTTATTTTTTTGTCTGTCTTTCAATGGCCCTTTATTACATGTAATTTTATTGTAATGTTATCTGAAAAGGATGTATTTACTATTTTTGCCTCTCTACATTTGACTTTGAGGTTTTTATGACCTAATGCATGGTGAGCTTTTGTGTGGGCATCTTGTACTGCTGAGAAAAAGGTATATTCCTTTCTATCCCCATTCAGTTTTCTCCCAATGTCTATCAGATCTAATTTTTCTAAAATTCTATTCACCTCCTTAACTTCTTTCTTATTTATTTTGTGGTTAGATTTATTTAGTTCTGAGACGAGGAGGTTGAGATCCTTCACTAATGTATTTTTACTATCTCTATCTTCCTTAACTTCTCTAAGAATTTGGGTGCTACATCACTTGATATTTAGTATTGATATGACTTCCTTGTCTATAGTACTTTTTTAGCAAAATGTAGTTTCCTTCATATCTTTTAATTATTATTGTTATTATTAATTATATTAATTAATGAAAAATTATCTATTTTTGCTTTTGCTTTGTCTGAGATAAGGATTGCTACACCTGCTATTTTTACTTCAACCTGATGCATAATATATTCTGCTCCATCCTTTTACCTTTATTCTGTGTGTATCTCTCTGCTTCAAATGTGATTTTTGTAAACAATGTAATTTAGGATTCAGGTTTTTAATCTACTGTGCTATCTGCTTCCATTTAATGGGAGAGTTCATCTCATTCACATTCATAGTTATGATTACTGTGTATTTCACTGCATCCTATTTTTCCCCTTGTTTATATTTTTCTCTCTCCTTTCACTCTGTTCCTCCTCACCTGTGTTTTACTTCTGACCACTGCCTCCCTCAATCTGACCTCCCTTCTATCAGTCCCTGTCCCAGCCCCCCTCCCCAATTTTTCTTTCCCCTTTCCTCTCCTTCTTCCCTATGGCGTAAGATAAATTTCTATACCCACTTGAATGTGTATGTTATTCTCACTTTGAGCCAAATACCATGAGAGTAGGGTTCAAATAATGCTTACCCCTTCCCTTCTTTCCCTCTATTGTAATAGACCTTTTGTGCCTCTTCATGTAATTGTAATTTAACCCATTCTGCCTCCTCTTTCCTCTTCCAGTATAATCTTCTTTTTCACCAGTTGAGTGTGTATGTTATTCCCTCTTTGAGCCAGTTCTGATGAGAGTAAGGTTCACTCACTCCCCAGTACCTCCCCCATCTTCCCCTCCATTGTATAAGCTTTTTTGTTTGTTTCTTCTTTTATATGAGATACTTTACCCCATTCCACCTCTCCCTTTCCCTTTCTCCCAGTGCATTCCTCTCACTCCTTAATTTTATTTTTTTAAACATATAATCCCTTCATAGTCAACTCATACCTGTGCCTTCTGTCTAAATATACTCCATCCAGCTGCCCTAATAATGGAAAAGTTCTTATGAGTTCCAAGTATCATCTTCCCATGTAGGAATATTAACAGTTTAACCTTTTAATATTCCTTATGATTTCTTTTCCCTGTTTAGCTTTTTTAGGGTCTTGTATTTGAAAGTGAAATTTTCTATTCAGCTCAGGTCTTTTCATCAAGAATGCCTGAAAGTCCTCTCTTTCATTGAATTCCCATTTCTTCCCCTGAAGAATTATACGTGGTTTTGCTGGGTAGGTGATTCTTGGTTATAATCCCAGTTCTTTTGCCCTCTGGACTATCATATTCCAAACCCTCATCCTTTAAAGTAGAAGCTGCTAGATCTAACTGTGGCTCCACAGTACTTGAATTGTTTCTTTCTGGCAGCTTACAATATTTTCTCCTTGACCTGGGAGCTCTGGGATTTGGCTACAATATTCTTGGAAGTTTTCCCTTTGGGATCTCTTTCAGGAGGTGATTGGTGGATTCTTTCAATTTCTATTTTACCTTCTGTTTCTAGAATGTCAGGGCAATTTTCCCTAACAGTTTCTTGGAAGATGATGTCTGGGCTCTTTTTTTCCCAAGTCAGTTGTTTTTCCAATGAGATATTTCACATTGCCTTCTATTTTTTCATTCGTTTGGTTTTGCTTTATTATTTCTGTACTTCTCATAGTCATTAGCTTCCATTTGCTTAATCCTAATTTTTAAGGAATCATTTTCTTCAGAGAGCTTTTGTACCTCTTTTTCCACTTGGCCAATTTTGGCTTTTCAAGCTGTTGACTTTTTTTTCATGATTTTCTTGCATCATTTTCAGTTCTCTTTCCATTTTTTCCTCTACCTCTCTTTATTTTCAAATTCCTTTTTGAGCCCTTCTATGTCCTGAGACCAATTCATATCTTTCTAGGAAGCTTTGGATGTAGGAGCTTTGACTCTGTTATCTTCTTCTGAGGGTGTATTTTGATCTGCCTTGTCACCATAGAAACTTTCTAGGGTCATTATTCACAGGTTCTGTATTCGCAAATTTGCCTACTTGCTAAAATTTAATTGTAATCCCCAAATCAGTACTTGATCCAGTCATTATTTGACATGCATTATTTGACAGAATAGCAAAGGCAATACTCATCTTCTTATTTAAAGTCTCATCCTTTTTTGCAGTCTATTTAGTGGCACATTTCCCACATTTTCATACATTTTGCTGGTCATTTTACTGAATGAAGTGCTAGCCAGTGTTCCTTACTTCAAAAAGGCGGTTATGTGCCATACTAAGAAAAAGTGTTAGATAAGTTTTGGTCAGGCACGTGTCATAGTGCTGTTGGCTGTGAATTCCATGAATGAATCAGCAATGAAATACATCCAGAAAAAGTAAGAGGAAATTTGCTAATCTGCTTCAGAAAGTGCTAAAGTCAATGTTGTAACCAGAGGCACACAGGAAATTAATTTTGTATTTCCCCAGGAGCAATGGTTTAGTATTTGCTAATTCAGTGTTAAAGGTAACTTTATAAAACATAACTATACATTTCTACAAAGAAGAGAGTGAGGTTCATTTTCTTATCCCTGCTCCTGGGCCACATTTGGTCATTATAATTATAGTGTTCTGTTTCTTTTTTATTGTTGTTCTTTTTTTAATATTAATTTAACATGAACATTTCAACATACAAAGAACAAAAAGGAGGACTGTATGAAAATTTGAACTTACTATGAACGCTTTTTTAAAAATGCATATTTAACACAGTAGTAACAAAACTGTTCTGCTTATCTGTGTCTCTTCTGAACTTCTTTGTACTCTCTTTTGTGTATTTGAAATGTTTCATAGATGTTCTTTTCTTGCCTTTTTTTTTTTTAAAGTGAGGCAATTGGGGTTAAGTGACTTGCCCAGGGTCACACAGCTAGTAAGTGTTAAGTGTCTGAGGCTGGATTTGAACTCAGGTACTCCTGACCCCAGGACTGGTGTTCTATCCACTGTGCCATCTAGGTGCCCCTTGCATCACTCTTACAATCACTTTCTACCCTCCTTTGTGCTTGATTTTCTAGAATCTCCCTAACTCTTTGCTTTTTTTTGACATCCTCTTTGGTCCAGTTGGTCTACTGTGAAACCACAGAGTTGTTCTAGTTTGCATTTGTGTTATTAGTGATTTAGAGAAGTTCTTCCTGTTAATACTCTGCTATTTGTCTTTTGAGAAATATTCACATCCCTTTCTTATGATCTCTTGGGGAACGGCTCACTTGGTCTTGCATGTTTGTGTTAAATGTTCTCTATATTTTGGTATTAGACTCTTATTAGAGATAACAGATGCAAAGTTTTCCCATCACCCCTCCCCCAGAAATAAATAGTCATAATTCTAATAGTAGTAATTTAATTTGTGGAAAAAATTTTCAATCTCACGTAGTTGAGATTATCTTTTGTGATTGTCTTTATTTCCTTTTTGATTAAGAATACTTCCTCTAGCTGTAGCTATTAAATTTTGTGATCTCATTCTCTCTCTCTCTCTCTCTCTCAATCTCTCTCTCTCTCTCAATCTCTCTCTCTCTCTCTTTCTCTCTCTCTTTTTAGTGAGGCAGTTGGGGTTAAGTGACTTGCCCAAGGTCAAGTGTCAAGTGTCTGGGGCAGGATTTGAAATCAGGTCCTAATGACTCCAGGGCTGGTGCTCTATCCATTGTGCCACCTAGCTGCCCCGATCTCATTCTCTTTTAATGTTTGGGGGTTTTTTTTGGTGGAACTTTCATATTCAGAACAAGTATTCATTTTTAGTTTATTGTGGTAAATGGTCTAAGGTGATAAAGTAAACCTAATTTCTATCAAATTGCTTTCAAGTTTACCCAGGTGTTCTTGTCAAATAGAAGTTCTTCCCCAAGCTGTTTACATTCTTGGGGTTTTCTAACACAATTATTAAGGATACACTTGATATAGCCATAGATCAATCTCATAAAGATTTCATAGATATAAGAAAGTCATATTAGTTCAATACTTAGCAATATCTTCTCTCTTTTTTGGGCTATTAGTATAATTTGAAGGGTTTTTTTCATCTTTTTTCATCTTTCCTTTTGAGACATTGAAAACTGATCACTAAAAGTCTCTAAAATTGTCACTTCTAGCTCAGATTTCCCGGATCTAAGATCTGCGAGTTCCTGATCCAGGTTTGGGTCTTTTGGCTTATGTGTGTGTATGTGTGTGTGAGTTTCAGTAGATTGCTTCTGGATTTGGTTATTGTTAGCTCACTGGAACATTTTGTAGCTTCAAATTGACTGTACTATTGGCTCCCCTTTTGTCTGGGTCTTTTGCTCTGGTTATTCCACTGCTTTCTTATGTCTTGAGTAAAGGCTAGAACTTCTGTTCCTGGGATTAGAGCCACAATGTTTCTAGAATTTGTTCTCTACTCTGTATAAAGTTAGGGCTCACATTTTTCACTCTTTCTATTTCCTCTGGATCTATGGGGTTGAATGGGGTTGTGGGTGACAGAACTGCCAGATGATACTTGTTCCTGTTTCCAGTGGTACTTGAGGGATCCTTTGGAATGCCTTTCTGCCTTGGTCATTCCTGCCCTGGTTCCTTGTCTCTTTTCATCTATCAACAATGTGTATAATGTATTCTTCATGTATTCTTTTTTAAAAAATAAAAGTATTTTATTATTTTCCAGTTACACGTAGAGTTTTCAATATTTGTTTATATAAGGTTTCTAGTTTCAAATTTTTCTCCCTCTCTCCCACCCGCCCCTAGACAGCAGGTAATCTGATATAGGTTTTGTGTGTGTGTGTGTGTGTGTGTGTGTGTGTGTGTGTGTGTGTGTGTGTGTGTGTATATATAATAACATTACACATATTTCTGCATTACTCATGTTATAAGAGAAGAATCAGAGCAAAAAGGAGAAGCCTCAAAAAAGAAAAACAACAGCACCCAAAACAAAAGAAATAATATAGTCCAATCAGCATCCATATTCCACAGTTCCTTTTTTTTTTCTGGATTTGGACAGAGCCTTTTCCATCATGAGTCCTTTCTTGTGCCATTGTATTGGTGAGAAGAATCTAGTCACATTTGATCAACACATAATGTTGATGGTACTGTGTATAATGTTCTTCTGGTTCTGCTCATCTCATCAGTTCATGCAAGTCCTTACAGGTTTCTCTGGACTCCTCCTCCTCATTGTTTCTTACAGCACAATAGAATTCCATTACATTCATATACCACAACTTGTTCAGCCATTCCCCAGTTGATGGCTGAACCTCAATTTCCAATTCCTTGCCACCACAAAAAGAGCAGCTATTAATATTTTTGTACATGTGGGCCCTTTTCCCTTTTTTATGATCTCTTTGAGAAAAGACCCAAAAGTGGTATTGCTGGGTCAAAGGGTATGCACAGCTTTATAGCCCTTTGGGCATAATTCCAAATTGCTCTCCAGAATGGTTGGATCAGTTCATAGCTCTACCAACAATGCATTAGTGTTCCAATTTTTCCACAGCTTCTCCAACATTTATTATTTTCCTTTTTTGTCATATTAACCAATCTGATGGTACCTCAGTTGTTTTAATTTACATCTCTCCAATCAATAGTGATTTAGAGCATTTTTTCATATGGGAATAAATAGCTTTGATTTCCTTATCAGATAACTGCCTGTTCATATCCTTTGACCATTTCTCAATTAGGAAATGACTTGGATTCTTATAAATTTGATTTAGTACCCTATATATTTTAGAAATGAGGCCTTTATCAGATGTACTGGCCATAACAATTGTTTCCCACCTTTCTGCATCCCTTCTAATTTTGGATGCATTGCTTCTGTTTGTACAAAGCCTTTTTAATTTAATGTAATCAAAATCATCCATTTTGCATTTCATAATATTCTTTATCTCTTATTTGGTCATAAACTGTTCTGCTTTCCAAAGATCTGATAGGTATACTATTCCTTTCTCTCCTAATTTACCTATTGTATCACCTCTTATGTCTAAATCATGTACCCATTTTGACCTTATTTTAGTAGAAGGTGTAAGATGTTGGTCTATACCTAATTTCTGCCATACTGTCTTCCGGTTTTCCCAGCAGTCTTTGTCAAATACTGAATTCTTATCCCAGAAGCTGGAGTCTTTGGGTTTATCAAACAGTATATTACTAATGTGATTTACTACTTTGTCTCCTTCATGTATTCTTGGTCAAAACTTGTCCCCAGGTCTCTATGTTTCTCTAAAATACCCCAAGGTAGAAAAATGTCTCAGTAACTATTTCTTGTCTTTCCTGATCAGAATTCAAACTGGTGCATTTTCTAGATCATTGTAGAAAAGGGTATTGGCATGATAGATTTAATTACTTCTTTCTTGACCTCTCTATGACCTTTGATACTCTTTATTATTGTTTGTCCTTGTTTTCAAAGAGGATCATGACAGATGTCATGACTTGCAATGAATTGAATTTAAGTGAGGGACAGCTATGCAAGGCCACCAACCTAACTCTTTCCTCTGGAACTATCTGGGTCCAGTGGAAAGATATACATTTGGATGACTAGAGATGGTCCTGGATGTTTAAGGCAATTGGGGTTAAGTGACTTGCACAGGGTCACACAGCTAGTGTGTGTCAGGTGTCTGAGGTTGCATTTGAACTCAGGTCCTC
Organism: Dromiciops gliroides; assembly: GCF_019393635.1. Lineage (NCBI taxonomy): Eukaryota > Metazoa > Chordata > Mammalia > Microbiotheria > Microbiotheriidae > Dromiciops > Dromiciops gliroides. The sequence continues at coordinate 265,846,869 of NC_057862.1, read as the reverse complement.
CTGAATCCAGGGCCGGTGCTCTATCCATTGCACCACCTAGCTGCCCCTCCAGTTTCTTATTCAACATCTTGAATTAGATGTCCTTTAGAAATCCTAAACACTCAAGTCATTATCTTTCAGACCTTCTATTCTTCTAAATTTCTTTATTACTGTTGAGAGTACCTCCATCCATCCTTCCAGTTACATAGGTAACCTAGGTATCATCCTCAAATTCTCATTTTCTCTTAAACCCCATTTCCAGTTTGTGGCCAGTCTGTCAGTTTTAACCTTTGTGATATCTGTTGCATAGCAATGCTCCTTATCCCCATCTCCTGCTTGCATGTTATTTGGTCTGATTAGCCACAAGCATTCTCCACTCATCAGTTAAAGGGATCTTTCTTAGTGTATATGTGATTATGTTGGTTCTTTGATGTTCAAAGCCCTTGGTTGTTCCACATGCATGAAATGCTTCCCATTGAAAGCCTCCTGCTTTCCCTAGTTTCTTTGAAATTCTAGCTATAATCCCAATTTCTACAGGAAATTTTTTCAGATACCTCTTGATCCTAGTGGGCACTTCACAAGTATTTATTGACTGCCTGATCTACCCTTTCAATTCTATTGTGTCTCATTCTTCTTTTCAATATAATATTTCTGGAACTTTTCTGTTTTGGGGTTCCTTTCAGGTTCTGATGGGAAGGATGTTTCTTTTTACACCTTACCCTCTGGTTTTAAGAGATCTGGGCAGTTTTCTTTTAAAAATTCTTACAGGGGGCAGGTAGGTGGCACAGTGGATAGAGCACTGGCCCATGAGTCAGAAGGACCTGAGTTCAAATTTGGCCTCAGACACTTGACACTTACTAGCTTTGTGACTCTGGGCAAGTCACTTAACCCTCATTGCTCTGCCCCTCCCCCCCCAATTTTTTTTTAATTAAAGAAAAAAGAATTCTTTCAGTATGATCAGTCCCTTTTTTAGGTCATGGCATTTAGATAGTCCAAAAATTATTAAAATTTGTTTTTATTTTTCTTTTGTTTTAAGATACATTACTTTTTTCCAGGTTTTTTGTTTTGTTTTGTTTTGTTTTACTTTGCTATTTCTCTTGAATCATTAGCTTCTATTTTGGTCCATTCTAATTTTCAGGGACTTTGTTATTTGGGCAAGGTTTTGTATCTCTTGTGCCAGGGCCTCTTAATTCCTTTTCCAGTTCTTTCTTTGCATAGCTTTAATTTCTTTTCCAGCCTTTTTCTTTCAGAATTGTAATTGCGGCAGCTAGGTGGTATAGTGGATAAAGCACTGGCCCTGGATTCAGGAGGACCTGAGTTCAAATCTGGCCTCAGAGTCTTGACACTTACTAGCTGTCTGGCCCTGGACAAGTCACTTAACCCTCATTGCCCTGCATCCCCCCCCCCCATTGTAATTTAATTGTAAAAATATTATTTAAGTCTTTTTCTAAAAGTTCTTGCTTCATTTTTTCCAGTAGTTCTAATTAAATTTATACCTGATGTATATTTTTCTCTAAAGCTTTGCTTGCAAATGTCTTGGAGTAATTGTCTTTTTGTGTTGTAGCTTTTTATGTTGGGATTCTTTTTTTTATTCTTTTATTTTTCCAGCCTACTTTCTGACTATGGATTTGAGGTTAGGGCTATGCTTAGTACACTTTTGCAGAAAAGGTCTGCGTCAGTTCTGTTGCTCCCTTCTTTCATGTATTTAATGTTAAGTTATTAAATTATTTCAGGAACAGTCTAGGGAAATATAAACGTTGTGCTTTCAAAGTGGTTTGATGACCACAAGTTCCTGACCTGAGTTTGGGTCTGAGCAGTTATAGACCATTGCTGGACCTAGCTCCTTTTAGCCAGATGGGAAGTTCTGCTGATTCATAGTAACAGAATTACCAGCGTCCTGTTGGTCTTGGATTCTTGCTCTGATTATTCCTCTTGAGTGTTCAGACTGGGCCAGGTGATAGAGCTGAGACCCTTAAGGATTTTAAACTACACAGCTCCTAGTTGATGTTGAATTTCCTCCTTTCCCAGTTACCACCTGCAACAAAACTTCTAGTTGACACCTTTTACCATGAATATTTCTTCCACTGGCACATAGCTTTTCTAAATTTGGAGGAGGAATTTTCTTTTATTTTGAGGAGAGCTTGCTATATTGCTTCCTGCTCATCTTTTCTTCCTGTTGTACCTTATTCTTAGAAAGTTCAATTAGAGCAAGTGATTGAGAGGATATTGACCCATTGTAGAATTCTTTGTGTCCAATACTGTGTAGTTAATTGTTAATTTTACTTCTCCATGGTCATTTCTCTCCTATTTGTCTTGAAATCTCCCTCCTCTGCCAGTGTCCTCCCATTCTTCTAGAAGTCAGAAGACTTAGGTTTGAATTCCAACCTTGCCATTTATTGTATGTATGACCTTGGATAAGTCACTGCATCTCTGTGTCTGTTTCCTTGCTGTAAAATGAAGGGATTCAACCAATCTGATAGGCATGAGGTGATACCTCAGAGTTATTTTAATTTGCATTTCCCTACTTATTAGTAATTTAGAGCATTTTTTTCATATGATTGTCCTTGATTCTCTCAAAAACTACCTATTCATATACTTTGATCATTTCTCAATTGGGAAATGGATCTTATTTGATAAATTTGTCTCACTTCCCTATATATTTGAGATGTGAGACATCAGAGAAATTTCTTATGAAATTTTTTCACCCAGTTTTTTGCTTTTCTTCTAATTTTGGATGCACTGGTTTTGTTTATGCCAAACCCTTTAATTTCATGTAATTGACCTTAACCATTTTACCTCCTGTGATTCTCTCTATCTCTTGTTTGGTCATAAACTTTTCTGTTATTCATAGATCTGACAGATAGAATTTTCCATGTACCTCATATTTGCTTTTGATATCTCCCTTTATGGACCATTTTTTAAAAAAGACTTTTTTTTTTTGGTGGGGCACTGAGGGTTAAGTGACTTACCCAGGGTCACACTGCTATTAAGTGTCAAGTGTCTGAGGCCAGATTTGAACTCAGGTCCTCCTGAATCCAGGGCTGGTGCTTTATCCACTGCGCTACCTAGCTGCCCCTATGGAACCATTTTAACCTTATCTTTGTGTGTGACATGAGATATTGGTCTATGTCTAGTTTCTGCCAGACTATTTTTCAGATTTCTCAACAATTTTTATCAAAAAGTTATTGCCCCCTGAAGCTAGAACTTTGCGTTTATCAACTAGATTACTATGGTAATTTATACTGCATGTTGTTTTGTGGTGAACCCAGAGGGCTCTCTGTCGCCTCTCTGACTGAGTTCCCCCTCCCCATACTTGGGCCATGGTCACTGAAGCAGCAAGAGTTTCCAGAGACAATGTTTGGCCGGTCTCCCAGGGTCTGAGGACTCGGCTGTGCTAACCTTGCCCTGTTAAGGCCTAGAACAAGTTCTGACATGTTGAGGCTGAAAGGTTGAAAAATTGCCCTTATTCTCTTAGAATTATTCCTGCAGAGACTTTATTTGATTTCTTTGTGGTTTTTTGCTTTAAATACTGAGCTATCCTGAATAATAAATCGCACACAGTTATTCACCCATAAGGTGGTGCTGATGTGTCAATTATTAATCATCTCCAATCCTCAACCCCCATCATGGGCTTGAACCCGTGACTCCAACATTGGTAGGGACACAAACATTACTTATCATAGTTTTTCTGACCAGTTGTCCATTTCCCTTATTGTCTCTGGACTGAGAGCTCCTGAAAGTACTGTAGCTGTTATTATCACTGTGATGTTTTAGGACTTTAGACAGTCCTCCATCCTGGTCTTACAGACTTCTGCCAACCTCTCAAGTTTTCTTAGGTAAGAAAAATATCTCACTCTGTCTTCTTGTTGCCTCTGCTGAACCAAAATTTGACTTGACTTGTTATTTTAAAGTTGTTTAGAGGGGAGTGCTAGGAGAATTGAGCTGGATAATTGTCTCTAATCCACTATCTTTGCTCTTCCTTCTGAACAGTTTTTCTTTTTTCTTGAAATATGGTAAAAAGATTCATTAATTTTTTTTTATCATTGCTTTCAGGCAATCCCATAACTCTTAGCTTATCTCGCCCTGATTGGTTTTTAGCTTAGTTTTTTTCTTTTTTTTTCTGATGAGGAAGATTTCATTTTTCATCTTTTAACTTTGTCTTTACTATTTTTTTTTTTGATGTCTCATGGAGTCATTGACTTTTTCTTGCCCCATTCTAATTTTTAAGGAATTTCTTTAATGAGCTTTTGTAACTCTTTTTCCATTTGGTAATTTTTGGTTTCTAAGAAGTTATTTTCATCAGTGAAATTTTGTACCTCTTTTACCATTTGGCCAAATCTGTTCTTTAAAATTTTATTTTAGTCAGCATTTTGTGTGCCTCTTTTACTATGCTTTTAATTCTTTCACAATTTTCTTGCATTGCTCTCATTTCTTTTCTCAGTTTTTCCACTACCATTCATTATTTGATTTTTAAGATCACTTTGTGTGTGTGTGTGTGTGTGTGGCAATTGGGGTTAAGTGACTTGCCCAGGGTCACACAGCTAGTAAGTGTGTAAAGTGTCTGAGGCCGGACCTGAACTCAGGTCCCCCTGAATCCAGGGCTGGTGCTCTATCCACTGCACCACCTAGCTGCCCCTCCTCACCATCTCTGAGCTGAGAGCTTCTGATTCTTCTGTTGCTCTTGCTGCCACTTCCAAGGCCTACAGCTGGTGTTGCTGCCATGTGTGCTCTGAGCTAGCTACCACCCCAGTTTTTCAGACTTCTCCTCACCACCTAAGTTGTCTTGGGCTAGAAAACAATCTCATTCTTTTGTTGGTTATGTTACTTCAAAATTAAATTTGATTTGTTATTTTAAAGTTGTTTGGAGGAGAGTGTTGTGGAGGTTTTGTTGGAATGCTGTCTCTACTTCACAATCTTAGCTCTGCTTTTCACTATATAATATTTTAACATGAATATTAAGGAAAATTTCCCAATATTTCAAGATGTCATAAAATGGAATGAATCACTGGAGGTAATGCGTTCCCAGTCATTGGAGTTCTTTTAGCATAGAAATTGGATGTGACTGAGCAGATTCATGTTTGCTTATTAGTCAGACAAAATTATTTTCGAGGCCTCTTCTATCTCAAATCTATAGTGTTTTTTTAAGGAATCTGATTGTTTTAGTTTTATGTGAGTTTTTTAAATCATAGTAATTCCCTTTTTATTATTTAGCAAAAATATTCTCTTTTGTTTGACGTTTCTTGGTAGAAAAAGAGAACAAATGCATTCTATTTTTAAGATTTTGTTTTGTTTGTTTTTGTTTTTTTGGTGAGATAATTGGGGTTAAGTGACTTGCCCAGGGTCACACAGCTAGTAAGTATCAAGTGTCTGAGGCCAGATTTGAACTCAGGTCCTCCTGACTCTAGGACCAGTGTTCTATCTACTGTGCCACCTAGCTGCCCCCTATTTTTTTTTGTTTTTTAAAGAAAAACTCTTATCTTTTTGATTCATAAAAAAGAAATTGTTACAAAGCAATAAAGCTATTGCAGGCCATTTGCTCAGCTTGAAAATGGTCTTAGTAGAGTGTGTCTTAGTAGAAAACAAACCCTTTTTCTTATTCTCTTACTGTTTTCATGTACAGGGAACAGAATTTGTTTAAATAATTTCTCCCTTCTTGAACTTTAGAAAACAGATAATGGTGTGGGTGGGTGTGGCTGTTGGTGTGTATCCACACACCTGAGCATCAGAGAAATAATACCATAAATTTATCAATTTACCCCTTTTCTCTTCATTTGTTCTACATAATTCTTTGGGATTGAAAAGAACTTGCTAAGTTTATTTTGGCTTTAACACTCTTCATAACAAACTACATTTTAATTTCTCCATATTTTATCTTCCTGTTGTCTCCAAAAATTATCTCTTGTATTTTCTTATCAGCCAATTGTAATTATGTATAAGCCTGTTTGTTTAGCAAGATATATATTTAGTAGATATATATCTTTGCCAAGAGTGTTACAAGTGATAGCAAGCCACTGGTTACTTGGTTAGTGCTTTAGGATGCTTTAGGTAGATCAGTTTAACAACTGAGTTGAGGATGGATAAAAGTGGGAAGAGAATAGGCCCCAGGAGAGAATTTTGTTGGGATTGACTTAGATGAGGATCCAGCAAAGAAGACAGAGAAGCAACTTTTAGGTATCCATTTCATTTAAGCTCTCAGTTTTGTGGGTGTTGACATTGAGCAAAATAGGTTCTAATTTCATTTATTCTTTATAAGTTCTTGTTTTTCATTTTAAATTTTTTGGCAATTGGGTTTTCCACTCTTCCTTAGATTATATAACCATTTTCTTCTTTTTCTACTTTCCATTTGATCTCTTTGGGGTTTTTATTTTTTGTAGATTCTATTTTTTTGTTTATTTGGAGTTTTACAATTTGATATTTTCCTAGGTTTTATTTTTTAAATTGCATACCCCATTCATTAATTTGCTTTCTTTTGTTGATGAAAGTATTTAGAAAGAAAAATTTCCCCTTAAGGACTACTTTGTCTACATCCTCAAAGAATCGACCTTTATTTCTTTCATTTGATCTGACAATTCTTTGGCATTTAATAATTTAGTTTCCATTTAAGTTGGAATTTTTTTTTCAAATGACAGATAAAATTTTATTAAATGCTTCCTATGTACCCGTTATTGTTCTAAGCACTGGAGTTGCAAAAACAAGAAAACAAGACAGTAAGCTCTCAAGGAGCTTACATTCTAATAAGGGAAGACAAAACTTGAATAGGATTTTAAAGGGGTGAGAGAGGAAAGGAGCAATCTGTATGAAAGTGAAGTACACCAAAGGATGAGCTATATTGTCTGAGCCTTCTCATATTTTGTTGGTTCTAGTCAGGGACTTATCACTCATTTGGCCACAGCTTTGAATTATTTCCGTTGGGCCAGCAACAGTTTGGTGGTGGAACAGATTGAAGAGTGAAGAGGAAGTGAAGAATGAGCAAGCAGTATGTCTGGGCCTTCTCATATATTATATTATGAATTACATATCAATTAATTAATAATTAAATTAATTTAAAATTAATTAACATGAATTATAATTTTATTAAATTTTGGTGAATAAAGAATGTATTTAATATTTCTGCTTTTCTACATGTTTATAAGGTTTTTATACCCTAGTATAGGTTAGTTTTTGTAAAGGTGCTATCCATAGCTGAGAAATGTGAACTTTTGTTAAGTGAAGTCCAAGGTCACCCAGGTACTCTTATGTAGCTCAGCTGAGGACTTGAACCCAGATCCTCTGTCTGAAAAAAGACTCACATGAATTGGTTCCTTTTATTTGGTAAATTAAGAGGTATGGTACTAAGCTTAGAGAATGGGGCACAGGATTGCTTGGGAGGTCTGAGGAGAGGATGGAATAGCTTTTGTTGTAATTATTTTAGGAAGAATAAGAGGACTGCCTTGCTTCAGTGAAGGCCCAGTTGATACTACATAACATGAATTGTAATGTAGCATTACTGCATGATTCTGAGACTTCCTCCAGTTGTGTTCAGCAGTAGGCTCAAAGGATTTAGGTGGTGGGGAGTAATAAAAGACTGAGGTTTGTCAAGGGATAAGAAGTGACAGGAAAAGGGAGGATGAGGGATTTGAGAGTAGATAGCATTGTAGATTTAATTTTATTAACTCTCCAGTGGGAATTTGGAAGGAAGGGAAAGTTAGAGCTGAGCTAATGGCCTGAGAAAGTGATATGGGTGACAAATAGGTTTAGTAGTGTTGAGGTTTAGGGAGAGATGAAATGATGTGGGGTTATGGTCAGAAAAGAGGAATGTTGGGCAATCTGAGGAGATGGTGTGGATGAAAGTTTTCATGTTTTACTAGCCAAAATGATTAATACATTACTGTTTTGTATTTCTATGCCTTTTTTTGTGTGTGGGTATATTTTTGTGCCTCTCTGGTAAATAAACATCAGGAGTCATTCTTTTCTTCTCTACCCTCCCTCCCTCCTTCTCCCTCTCTCTCTCTCTCTCTCTTTGCTCCCATGGCATATGTTACAGTGTTCAGTTTTGGTTTTTTTTTTTTTTTTTAGTGAGGCAATTGGGTTTAAGCGACTTGCCCAGGGTCACACAGCTAGTAAGTGTTAAGTGTCTGAGGCCGGATTTGAACTCAGGTCCTCCTGAATCCAGGGCCGGTGCTCTATCCACTGTGCCACTTAGCTGCCCCCAGTGTTCAGTTTTAAGAAGGTACACATTACATATTTAGTGAACAACTGATTACCTATTTCTGTTTATAGCATATGAAGTAAGGTGCTTAATAACTTTTTTCTTTTTTTAGTGAGGCAATTGGGGTTAAGCGACTTGCCCAGGGTCACGCAGCTAGTAAGTATTAAGTGTCTGAGGCCGCATTTGAACTCAGGTCCTCCTGAATCCAGGGCTGGTGCTCTATCCACTGTGCCATCTAGCTGCCCTGCTTAATAACTTTTTAATGGTAATAATGGTTAAGAAAACAGACAAAACCTAACAGTTCCTGTATCCTGAATCAAAATGTTTACTTTGGCTAGGTATTTTCCTTATGTAGGTCGTCTTCATTTGTCTTTTTTCTGGGTACCTCTCATTTGGTTTCTACATAAGCAAAGTTGCCTGATATATTAGTAGATCACTAGTAAAGTAAATACTGTTTATTTGTTCTCACTTTCAGGTTATGCAGCCTGACCTTAAAAAAGCTGATTGTTTTCAAGGAATTGGAAAAGGAACTCATCTCTGTTGTAATTGCAGTCAAAATGCAGGTAATGTACAAACATGTACCTGTTTTTAAAAAAAGCTACTTGATTATCAATGTAAGGTCTTTGACTTAACCTAGGTGGATAAAAGTGACTGAATTTTAAAAATTATAATAATTCACCATTATACATCAGATTTACAAAAAACTTTTCTTACAATAGTCTTCTGCATTAGGTGTTGCAAGTTTTATTATCCCTAATTTACAGGAGTAGAAATAAATTTCTCACAAATATCTCACAAATTTCAGGCATATATTGGATTATGGACCTGGCTTTCATCCTTTCAAGTTCTGTGCTGTTCTCACTATAACTCTGTTGAAAAAAAGTATTAGCATTATACTCTGTGTTATAGACATGAGCCTGCCAGAAACAATTTTTATTAATTTATTATTATTCTAAAATGAAACATTGTCCTACTTGACATAGAACTTTTGAAACTGACAATCTAGTATTCACATTTATCTTTCCACAAGTCATTGTGAAAGTCTGAGTTATAGAATTCTTGAACATGGGAAAATTTCACAATATGATAATACACAAATCAGAGTTAACATTTCGCCTCATCAAATAGTCACATCAGCAAGAGTGTATTAAGTATCTACTATTTGTCTATTGCTGTGCTAAGTGCTGGGAATACCAAAAAAATTTTAAAAATTAAAAAAAAGGCAAAACCAGTCCCTACTATCAAGGAGTTCACATTCTAATGGTGAACACAGTATACCAACATCTCTGTACAAACAAAGTATATATATGAATAAACTGGAAATAATCTCATGGAAAAAAGTACTAGGATTAAGGGGCTATTAGGGAAAGATTATTGTAGAAAATGACATTTTAGTTGGTGCTTGAAGGAACCCTGGGAAGCCAGGATATGGAAGGAGAGAATTCCATACATGAGGAAGTGAAAATGCCCAGAGGCAAGAGATGGAATGTCTTATGCAAAAAACAACAGGGGCATATTCCTTCATTTGTTCATACACACACACACACACACACACACACCTCCCTCAGTCTTTTTTTTTTTTTGAGGCAGTTGGGGTTAAGTGACTTACCCAGGGTCACACAGCTAGTAAGTGTTAAGTGTCTGAGGTCAGATTTGAACTCAGATCCTCCTGCCTCCAGGGCCGGTGCTCTACCCACTGAGCCACCTAGCTGCCCCCCACCCCCCCCCCCTTTTTGGTTGTTGTTTTTTTTAATAATTGATCTTTTTTTTTTTAATTTATTTTTTTTGGCGAGGCAATGAGGGTTAAGTGACTTGCCCAGGGTCACACAGCTAGTCAGTGTCGAGTGTCTAAGGCCAGATTTGAACTCAGGTCCCCCTGAATCCAGGGCCAATGCTTTATCCATTGTGCCAACTAACTGCCCCAATGTCTCCTTCATTCTTAAAAACTCTTAATTGATCCTACCTTCCTGGTAACAAATTTTCTGTATTTCTCTTACCCTTCTCATCTAAACTCTCTGAAAAAGTCATCTACACTCTATGCCTCAGATTACTCTTATTTTTCTAAAATATCTGCACTGTTGCTTCTAAATTCATCATTCAACTGAAACTGTTCTCTCCAAAGTTATCAATGGTTTCTTAATTGCCCTAATGGCTTTTTTTCAATCCCCATCCTTCTTGACCCTGTAACATTTAGTTACTGTTGATCACTTTCTCCTACAAATTGTCTCTTCTGGATTTTCATGACACTTCTTTCTCTTAGTCCTCCTCCTAACAATCTTATCATTCCTCAGTTTACTTTTCAGGTTCTTCATCCTTTGCCACATTCCCTAAATGTGTGTGTTCCCCAAGTCTTTCTCTTTTGTTTGTTTGTTTGTTTTGGTACTTTTTCTTTTAGTGATTTTATCAGTTTCCATGGGTTCAGTTATCTCTACATAGATGATTCCCAAATATATCTAGCCTTAACTTTTCTCCTGGGCTCTATTCTCACCTCACCAATTGCCTGTTGGACTCAAACTGAATAAACATTTTAAAATAAATATGTCCAAAACAGAACACATTATCTTTGCTCTTAGACTCTCCCCTTGTCCTCCCTTCCCTAGGTGAACTTCTTTATTATTACTAAAGGTAGCATCATCAGGATCAAAATCTCAGTGTCATTCTTTTTTTTTTTTTTGGTGAGGCAATTGGGGTTAAGTGACTTGCCCAGGGTCACACAGCTAGTAAGTGTTAAGTGCCTGAGGCCGGATTTGAACTCAGGTACTCCTGACTCCAGGGCCAGTGCTCTATCCACTGCGCCACCTAGCTGTCCCTCAGTGTCATTCTTGACTCATCATTTATTCCCAACCTTCATATCCAGTCTTTTGCTAATTCTTGTAATTTCTTCCTTCACAACATTTCTTGTATTCATTCTTTTCTCTCTATTCACATAGCTGTCACCTTGGTGCAGGCACTCCTCAACTCAAGCTTGAACCATCAAAATAGCCTTCCGATTGACTCTCACATACCAACTTATCCTCTACTAAGCTGCCAAAGTGATTTTCTTATTTCCCCTCACCTTCCCCCATTACTGCTATCCTTTCCACCACTCAGTACACTCCATTGGCTCCCCATTATGTACAACATCTTTTTGTTTTTCTTTTAATGCCCATCATAATCTGGCCTCTTCTTATTTTTGCTGTCTTCTTATACTGTGTTTCCCTCAAAGTATTCTATGATCCTGTGCCACTGGCCCTCTTGCTTTTATTCACACACAGCACTCTCCCCCATGCCTTTGCGTCTTTTCACTGGCTGTCCCTCATGTTGAGAATGCCCCTCCTCCTCACCTCCTGGAAGGAGAATGGAATATTTATTCTCAAGTGGTAATCCTTGCCCAAGAGAATAATTCCCTGAAAACTAGGATATACCATACAAATCAGTAACCCTATAAGAAAACATAAAATATTAGAACAAAATAAAAGAATTGTAAAAAATAGAATAATATATAAATTATCTATAGACATTCAGATAGAAGCAGTTTAATTGTCAAGGGACCAAAATCAAGACTGGCAGCTTCACTACAAAGCAGAGTAATTCTTGGAATACAGTATTTCAAGAGCCAGATGATATAGCCTTATAACCAAGGATAATTTACTGCAAAGTTGAGTGTAGTCTGAGAGGGGATTAAAATGGTCTTTTAGAGGACTTTTAATCATTTCTGATGGAATGAATAGAGCCGAGTAAGTACTTTGACACTAGAAGGGTAAATTTAAACAATTGGAAGGAACTTTGTGATGGCATGGTGCTAACATTCTAATAGGGTGAAAAGATAGAAGAGTCCCTTGAGAACCTTGATATCTTCAAAGAGTATTTCGGAAGGTAAATAGGAAAAATGGAGGTTCTTGGGAGTGAACTGGTTCTCTTCCGAATATTTAAAGAAAAGGGAAGTTAAAAGAAATACACTAATTCAGAAAGGAGGAAGATAGAGTATGTAAGAAGAAGAATACACAAACATGAAGGGATGGATGGAGGGTAGTGGACATCATCACTCTTATCTGAATTGGACAAAAGAGAATACATATATGCACACATATACACAAAGAGTTTGGTGCAAAAGTACAATGAACACAGGCAGGGAAAAAGACAGGGATAGGAGAGGGGAGGACATTAAGAAATGGTATGAAAAACATATGGTACCTACTTTGCTGGGCTAATATGAAGAAAATTCTTTGTCAAATTTAAGGTACTATATACAGGTTATGATGAACAGGATACTATCAGAAAAACCTGGAAAGACCTACATGACCTGAAGCAGAGTGAAATGTACTGTATACAAAATAACAGCTTAATAGTGTAAGATAATGTGCTGGAAAGCATGTGGTTATTTTCAGCAAGGCAGTGATCCAATATAACCCTGAAGGACTTATGAAAATTGCAATCCATCTACAGAGAAAGAACTGATAGTATCTGAAAACAGATGGAAACAATTAAAAAAAATTTTTTTTGACAATTCCTTAATCTGAAGTTTTGTTTTTTTACTGTTTTCTCCCACAACTTAGCTAATGTAGGAATGTTTTCCATGACTACTCATGTATAACTTATTTTGAATTGCTTGAGTTCTTGTGGGTGAGGGGTGGGAAGGGAGGGAGGAAGAGAAGTTGGAACACAAAGTTTTTAAAAATTGATGTGAAAATTTGTTTTTTTACATATATTTTGGAAAATAAAATTCTATTCAAAACTAAAAAATAAAAAGAATGGTATGAAATTGCTGCAGATAAATAAGAGTGGGGAAGAAATGGCTGCAAATAAATAAAACTTCCTGATCCTGATGGGCAGAAGTAGGAAGAGGGAAAAAAAAGAAAAGAACTAAACTACAAAGTGGTTTCTTAGATTGTTTCTTAAATTTTTGTTAAATGGCCGAACAATGGTACATTAATGTAACAATAATTTTACCTCATAAGAAATGATGAAATAGATTATTTCAGAGAATCTCTTAACTCTACATTAAATGAGCAGAAACAGAACAAAAAATTTATACAAGGGCAGCAACATTGTAAAGAAAAACAACATTGAAAGACTTAAGAACTTTGATTAGTGCAGAACCTTGTCTCCACAGTACCTATGATGAAACATGTTATCCACCTCCTTACAGAGGTAATTGACACAAGGTATTGGGTGGATTTTTTGGACATGGGATTGTATGAATTAATTTTGTTTAGCTATGCTTATTTGTTACATGTTTTTCCTTTCTGTTCTTTGTTAATTAAGAGGGAAAGGGAGTTAAAATAATGATATTATTTTTTGTCTTATTTTGATTTTTTAAAATATGTTTTTATTTACATCATTAAATATTTCCCAACTACATGTAAAATTTTTAAATATTCATTTTTTAAAATTTTGAGTTCCAAATTCTCTTTCTCCTTCCCCTCCCCCCATTTGAGCAGGCAAGCAATTTAATATCATGTGAAGTATTGCAAAACATTTTCATATTAGCCACATTGCAAAAGAAAATACATACCCAAAAACCCCCCCTAGAAAAACAGAATAAGAAAAGTATGTTTTAATCTGCATTCACAGTTCAACTGTTCCCTCTCTGGAGGTGGATCATGGGTCCTTTGGAATTGCCTTGAACAGAGTAACTAAGACCATCCTTACAATATTGTTGTACAGTGCTCTCTTTGTTTTGCTCACTTTACCTTGCATAGGTTCATATAAGCCTTCTCAAGTTTTTCTGAAACCTTCTTGCTCATTATTTCTTATAGCACAGTAATATTCCATCACTATCATATATCATGGCTTGTTCAGCTATTCCTCAGTTGATAGATATCCCCTCAATTTCCAATTCTTTGCCACTACAAAAAGCTGCTATAAATATTTTTCTACAAAAACTTGATTTTGATCTTTTTGACTTAGTAGTGTGATGTATTTTTTTAAAAGAGAGACATTAAACCATTTTAAAGAATGCATAGAAGAGAATTGAAAAAGGTGCAGGGGCAGGGGGCAGCTAGGTGGCACAGTGAATAGAGCACCAGCCCTGGAATCAGGAGTACCTGAGTTGAAATCCGGCCTCAGACACTTAACACTTACTAGCTGTGTGACCCTGGGCAAGTCATTTAACCCCAATTGCCTCACTAAAAAAAAAAAGAAAGAAAGAAAAAGGTGCAGAGGGAAGCAAAGGCAAACATAGGCATTTTGAAAGTTACACGTAGAATTTATACTTATTAAAAGGTTGTGGTAGGAAATGGAAATTTTCAGGTTCCTATTTGTGTTCTGCTATGTATATAGAAATCTTTTGTGTGGGTCAGTTCAGATTTTAAAAAATGAATAAGAAATAGCTTTGCTAATTCTCAAAAGGGAAGAGAGAAAACACTACTGACCTTTTTTTACAAGTCAAATATGGTCCTGATACCTAAAACAGAAGAACGAGGCGATGAGAGTATTATATACAAACGTCATTGATGTATATTAATAACAAAATTAAAAACAAAAAACCTCTAACAGGACCATAATATATCGTCCTTCCCCCCAACTCAATATGACTAGATTAGATTTATGCCAAGGATGATTCTATATTAAGAAAACAATCAACATGCTACTTTGGGCCAAAGATAGCTGCCTAAAAAAAGGAGGCAAACTTTCCAACTCCCAGCAAAACCCTGAAGTTCACACCAGGCCAAATAATGAAGAAATCTGATGAGAAACTATAGTAAGTGATTTCTTCTAATCAATAAGCAGATCATCAAAGGAGGTACACCACCAAAGCCCCAGAAAGACCAGAGATGGCCAGGGACAGCATATAACCTGCAAGCTTCAGTGTTTGGAGGCCTTGGGAATGAAAGGCCCCCTGATAAAGTCCCAGGGAGATCAGAAGGCCCCAGGGTGAAGACTTTGGAATCCCTGAAGAGGGGGTTAGGCATCAACCATTAGTAGCACAGTGCTGCAGAACTCAAAATAGGAGACACTAGGTCCAGGGCTTCTAAAATTCTAACCCTCTATCTTAAATCATAGGGGGCCCTGAAGATCCAATACTCTGAAAATCCTAGAACTTGTGGGAGTTGGCAGTTTGTACAGAAGCCAACGTAATCCAGGTGAAAACCAAAAAGGGCTGACTGCTTCACCTCCAAGAGAGGGGTGATCCTGGAGCACAACACGCACATCAGGAAATAAAACTAAAAAGAGAAATAAATCAATGAATATACTCATGAATATAAAAATTCTTCTTCATCATTTTAAATTTTTTTATAATAAACATTTTTATTTATCGTTCGGGGTTCCAATTTTTGCCCCCTTTCCCTCCCTCCATTCCCCCCTCCCTGAGGTGGCAAATAATCAGATATGGTTTATACATGTATGATTATGTAAAACATTACCATATTTGTCATTTTGTACAAGAAAACTTGATTTAAAAAATGAAAGAAAGTGAAAAATAGCATGCTTCAGTCCATTCTATCAATATTAGTTCTTTCTTTGGAAGTGGATGGTATGTTTCATCAAGAGTCCTTTGGGATTGTCTTGGATCATTATATTGTTGAGAATAGTCAAGTCATTCACAATTCTTCATCAAACAGTATTGCTGTCTCTGTGCACAATGTTCTCTTGGTTCTGCTCACTTCACAATACATCATTTCATACTTGTCTTTCCAGGCCTTTCTGAAGTCATCCTGCTTGTCATTTTTTTTTTCCATCACTATCATATAGCGCAGTTCATTTAGGCATTTCCCAGTTGATGGGCATTCCTTTGATTTCCAATTCTTAGCCACCACAAAAAGAACTACTCTGAATATTTTTGTACAAATAGGTCTTTTTCTCTTTTTGGAGATGTCTTTGGGATATAAACCTAGCGGTGGTAATGCTGGATCAAAGGGTTTGCACAGTTTGATAGCTCTTTGGGCATAGTTCCAAATTGCTCTCCAGAATGGTTGGATCTTTTCACAATTCCACCAACAGTGGATTAGTGTTCCAGCTTTCCCTTTACAGTTAAAGCTTGTAGCAAAATCTATCCATACTTGTATTCACTTTCAGCCCCATGCCATATGATTTCCATTGCTGCTATGTCTTTACTATTAAACTGTTCTTTCTGTGGTCACCTGTGATCTTTTTGCCAAATCCAACAATCTTTCCTTAATCTATCTCCTTATTGACCATCCTGTGGTGAAGTCCATGTTCACATATTTTCATTATCTCCTAAGGATTCAGCTATCATTATCCCCTAAGGATATCAACTATCTCTATGCAAATAACTCCAAAACTACATATCAGACTCCTGAGCTTCAGTGTAATATCTCCAACTTCTTTCTGGCTATTTCTACCTGGAGGTAGCATAGTCATCTCAAACTTATCACATCCAAAATAGAACTGAGTTTTCTTTACAGTATTGCATTTTTGTTTTTCTCCAGGGAATTACCATTCTTTCAGTCATCCAGATTCACAATCTATCTTAATTCTTTAATCCCTATGTCCAGTCTGTTGCCTTGTTTCTACTTTCCCAACATCTTTTGCTTCTGTGCCCCGTTTCTCCTCCCCCCCCACCCCACTGCCCCGTTTTTTGGATACTCATGCCGAAACCATCATTATCCATTCGCTAATTATCTCTTGTATGGACTTTGCAATTGCCTCCTAATTGTTCTTCCTGCATACAGTTGTTTCCTTCTCCAACTCAACTTTCTAATAGCTATCAAATGGACTTTTTTTTCCCCAACAAACATTTATTTTATTTTCCATTTACAGGTAAGGGTAGTTTTCAACATTCATTTTCATAATATTTAGAGTTCTAAATTTTTCTCCCTCCCTTTCCTCCTCCCTTTCCTCCCCCCTTCACAAGATCGCAATCAGGTCATATATGTACAATCCACAAGTGTTCTTTTTATCAGTTCTTTCTATAGGGGTGCATAGTATGCTTCCTCATTAGTTCCTTGGGATTGTCTTGGATCATTGCACTGCTGAGGGTAGTTAAGTCATTCACAATTACTCATTGAACAATACTGCTGTTACTACGCACAATGTCCTCTCAGCTCTGCTCACTTCACTATACATCAATGTTCATTAGTCTTTCAAGGTTTTTCAGGGATCATCCTGTTTGTCATTTCCTGTAGCACAAGTCCATTCCACTACAATTATATAACACAGCTTTTTCCATCATTCCTCAATTGATAGACATTCCCTTGATTCTCAATTATTAGCCTCCACCAAGAGTTGCTATAAATATTTTTTGTACAATTTTTCCCCCTTTTCTCTTTTTCATGATTACTATTGTTAACTGTTTCCTTTTCATCCTATTCCCTTCCCCATGATATTTATTCTATTATCCATCTTCTTTCATCCTATCCCTCTTCAAAAGGGATTTGATTCTGTCTGTCCCCTCCCTCACTCTGCCCTTCCTTCTTTTGCCCCTCTCTCTTTATCCCCTTCCCCTCCTATTTTCCTGCAGGGTTAGAGAGATTACTCCACCCAATTGAGTGTGTACATTATTCCCTCCTTGAGCCAATTCTAATGAGACTGAGCTCTTTGAGCCAATTTTTATGATTGTTAGGCTCATTTACTGCCCAGATTAAATAGATTACTCCACCCAGTTGGGTGTGTCTATTAGTCCCTCCTTGAGGCTGCTTTGATGAGTTTAAGATCTTTGAGCCTTTTCTGATGAGTGTAAAATTCATTTACTTCCCTGCTCATCTCCCATCTCTTCCCCCACTCCATAAGCCTTTTCCTGTTTCTTTCATGTAGGATTTCACTTCTGCCCTTCCCTCTCCCCCATTGAATTCCCTTCACCCCTCAATTTAACCCTAAAGATGTCATCAACTAGCTAAGTGACACAGTGGAGAAAGCATCACCCCTGGACCCAGGGGGATCCCAGCCAAAACCTGGCCTCAGACACAAGACAGTCGCCCACTATATGACCCCAGGTATGTCCCCCAGCTCTAATTTTTTTTATGGTTCTCTAGGGTCTGATATTTGAAAGTCAAATTTGCCATTCAGTTCAGGTCTTTTCATCACAAATATCTGAAAGTCTTCTTTTTCATTAAAGTCCCATTTTTTTCCACTGAAAGATAATGCTGAGTTTTGCTGGGTGGGTGATTCTTGGTTGCAATCCCATTTCCTTTGCCCTCTGGAATATCATATCCCATGTCCTCCAGTCCTTTAATGTAGAAGCTGCTAGATCTTGTGCTATCCTGACTGGGGTTCCACAGTACTTGAATTCTTTCTTTTTGGCAGCTTGCAATATTTTCTCCTTGACCTGAGAGCTCTGTAATTTGGCTATAATATTCCTAGGAGTTTTCCTTTTGGGATCTCTTTCTGGTGGTGATCAGTGGATTCTTTCAATTTCTATTATAGCTTCTTCTTCTAGAATTTCAGGGCAATTTTCCCTGAGAATATCTTGGAAGATGATGTCTAAACTCTTTCCTTGATCATGGTTTTCAGGTAGACCAATAATTTTCAAATGATCTCTCCTGGACCTGTTTTCCAGGTCAGCAGTTTTTCCCAGAAGATATTTCACATTGCCCTCTATTTTTTTATTCATTTGGATTTGCTTTATTGTGTCTTTCTCATAAAGTCACTTGCTTCCATTTGTTCAGTCCTCATTCTTAGGCAATTATTTTCATCAGAGAGCTTTTGTACCTCCTTTTCCATTTGACTTTTCAAGCTGTTGACTTTTTTCTCATGTCTTTCCTGCATCACCCTCATTGGTCTTTCCATTTTTTCCTCTACCTCTCTAACTTTATCTTCAAAGTCCTTTTTGAGCACCTCTATGGCCTGAGACCAATTAATATTTTTCTTGGAAGCTTTAGATATAGGGGCCCTGATGTTGACATCTTCCTCTGAGGTTGCCCCTTGGTCTTCCTTGTTACTGAAGAAACTTTCTATGGTCCTCACCTTTCTCTGTCACCTCAAGCTTCAGAAGTCCCAGGTGGTATGATTTAAGGAGAATCAGGTTCTTCCTTGCCCAGTCTTTTTCCTGGTCCTAGATGACCCCAGACCAACTTGCATATCAACCAGTTTTGTGTGTTTTGGTTGTTAGCTCTGATGAGCCTGTGCCCCTCCCCAGCCTGGGCCACTTCTACTCAAGCCTACCACCTGGTTCTCAGTAGGGGTGTAAAATCCAAGTTCTGCCTTAGCACCAGCATAGACCCCTGTAGTCTCTCCCCTTCTCAGAATAATGTTTTTAAGTTTGTAAAATAAAATACTTGGGATTATAGATTGAATCAAATAAAGTTATCCAAAAAATTCTTTTTTGACAAATTCACTGATCCCAGGTTAAGAACCTTTATTTATAGTGACTTACTTTGCAATCTACTTATTAGGATCCCTTTTGGACATAAAAGTGGGGGTACCTATGTTCGTTTATCTTTATCTTTTTAGATTATTTACTACTTCAGATCCTTTGAACCCCATTTCAGTGCTGTGCACCAAATTATAAATACTTAACCATTCCTTGGGATGAACTCTACTATAACATGGAAGCAGATAGCAGAGTGTATTAAAAACCAGAATCATACAATATGTTGTTTACAAGAAACACATTGGAAGCAGAGAGATACTGTAGAGATATTTTGGCTAACTAGCCTAATTTGGGGGGACTAAACTGACTGGGGTACTTAATCTGGGACTATTGACTAACTGGCTATCTGACTGCTATTAATTTAATGTGGGCCTTTTATAAAGTTCCACCACACTGCTCCACTCCCAAAATTGATAAGCAAAAGATTAAGAAGCCTCTTAACTAAATAATCAAAGCAGAGTTTATTTATGAGATACTATTTAAAATTAAGAATACAGGGAAATAAAATGTACAACCTGACTGGTTCTGGCCTCTCTTTCCACCTGCTGGCCTGGAACTTTTTTAATACAATAAGGGCCATAGATGCCTCTTGCCTTAGGGTTTGTTCCACTTTAACTGCTCAGCTCCTTCTAACTCCATGCCCCTTTCACTTTGTAAATCCCCCTGCTTCTAACTTTTCTCTCCTTACTGGCACCGCTGAACCCCTGTTTCTCTCTCACCAACCTCTCCTTCCGTTCTCCTAGTGCTCCAGTGTCCTTCTCTGTTCCGTTCATCTCATCAGCCCCCCTGCTGTCTCTAGTCTCCGGAGTTCTCCTTAATCTTGTCCTTTGGCCTCTTCCTCTTCTTGCTCTTTTTCTCCTTCCCCCGTCTCTTAGTGCTCCAGCCTTTCTGCTCTCTTAATCTAGTCATCCCCCCTTAATCTTGTCCACTGGCTTCCCAGGGTCTATATATATTTTCCTTTTCTCCACTCAAATCTCAGGGCTTTTTGCACCCCCATACACACCAAGCTAATCTGCCAGCCAGGGCTGCGGTTGGAGGGCCCACTCGAGCTTCCCGTGCATACTACACCCGGGGCTCCAGGGGCCCATGCCCCGGCTGTGCTCCTGGGACCTCGGCACAGGCTACAGCAGAGCCTGGCCTGGATGAGCCCGGGATCTCTCGGATAGATCCTCTCAGGGTGGAGGGAGCTGGGGGCTTTTCCCCCCCAGCTGTCTGACCTGGCATCTCATACAACCCATGGGGTTTTTTTGGCTCAGCTGAAGCTGAGGGGGAGGGGCACCAGTACCTCCTACAGTGAAGAGTCCCTGAGGGCCTAAGGCTTTCTAATCTCAGCCCAAAGGTAGGGTCCCAAAATCAAAATAAATTTCCACAATACAAGCTGGAGCAGAATATATTACACTTCACCTGAAGTTTTTAAAAAAAAAAAAGCAGGGGTAGCAATGCTTATCTCAGGTAAAGCAAAAGCAAAAATTGACCTAATTAAAAGAGATAAGGAAGGACACTACATTTTGCTAAAAGGTACCATAGATGGTGAAGTGATAGCAATACTAAACATGTATGCACCAAATGGTACAGCATCCAAATTCTTAGAGAAGTTAAGTGATTTACAGGATGAAATAGATAATAAACCTATATTCGTGTGAGACCCAACCTCCCCCTCTCAGAACTAGATAAATCTGACTGCAAAATTAATAAGAAAGAAGTTAAGGAGGTGAACAGAATTTCAGAAAAGTTATATATGATAGACTTCTGGAGAAAACTGAATAGGGATAGAAAAGAACATACTATTTTCTCAGCAATACATGGCACATACACAAAAATTGACCATGTATTAGGCCATAGAAAACTCACATTCAAATGAAGAAAGGCAGAAATAGTAAATGCATCTTTTCAGATCTTGATGCAATAAAAATTATGTATAATAAAAGGTCATGGAAGGATAGACTAAAAATTAATTGGAAACTAAATAATCTCATCCTGAAGAGTGAGGGAGGTCAAACAACAAAGCATAGAAATAATCAATAGCTTCATCCAAGAGAATGACAATGAGACAACATACCAAACTTGTGGGATGTAGCCAAAGCAGTTCTTAGGGGAGATGTTATATTTCTAAATGCCTACATGAACAAAATAGAGAAAGAAGAGATCAATGAATTGGGCATGCAACTAAAAAAGATAGAAAAAGAACAAATTAAAAATCTCCAATTAAACACCAAATTAGAAATTCTGAAATTTAAACGAGAGATTAGTAAAATTGAAAGCAAGACAACTATAGAATTAATAAATAAAACTAAGAGCTGGTTCTATGAAAAACAACAGCAACAATAAAATAGATAAACCTTTGGTTAATTTGATTTTTAAAAAAGAAAGAAGGAAACCAAATGACCAGCATTTAAAAAAAAAAAAAGGTGAACTCAACACCAAGGAAGAGGAAATCAAAGCAATAATTAGGAGCTATTTTGCCCAACTGTATACTAATAAATTTGACAATGTAAATGAAATGGATGATTATTTACAAAAATATAAATTTGCCAGATTAACAGAAGTGGAAACAGAAGACTTGAATAGCCCCATTTTGGAAAAGGAAATTGAGCATGCTATCAGTGAACTCCCTAAGAAAAAAAATCTCCAGGGCCAGATGGGTTTACAAGTGAATTCTCCCAAACATTTAAAGAAAAATTAATTCCAATACTTTACAAACTATTTGGAAAAATAGGAGATGGACTCCTACCAAATTCCTTTTATGAGACAAATATGGTTTTCATATCTAAACCAGGAAAAATAAAACAGAAAGAAAAAGATAGACCAATCTCCCTAATGAACATTGATGCAAAAATTCTAAATAGAATATTAGCAAAGAGATTATAGCAGTTTATCACCAGGATAATACACAGTGACCAGGTGGGATTTATACCAGGAATGTAGCGCTGGTTCCATATTAGGAAAATTATCAACATAGTTGACCACATCAATGACGAAACTAACCAAAATCATATGATTACCTCAATAAATGCAGAGAAAGCTTTTGACAAAATACAGTACCCATTCCTATTAAAAAAACTAGAGAGCATAGGAATAAATGAAGTCTTCCTTAAGATGATAAACGATATCTATCTTAAACCATCAGCAAGCATTATATGCAATGGAGATAAGTTAGAGGCATTCCCAGTAAGATCAAGGGTGAAAAAAGGATGTCCGTTTTCACCACTATTATTCAATATTGTACTAGAAATGTTAACCTTAGCAATAAGAGAAGAAAAAGTAATTGAAGAAATTAGAATAGGCAAGAAAGAAACAAAACTAACACTTTTTACAGATGATATGATGATATACTTAGAGAATTCAAAAGAATCAACTTAAAAACTACTTGAAACAACAACTTTAGCAAAGTTGCAGGATATAAAACAAACCCATATAAATCATCAGCATTTCTATAAATGACCAAGAAAGTTCAGCAGCAAGAGATAGAGAAATTCTATTTAAAATAACTGTAGACAATATAAAATGCTTGGGAGTCTTCCTGCCAAGGTAAATCCAGGAACTATATGAACACATTTACAAAACACTTTTCACACAAATAAAATATGATCAAAACAAATGGAAAAATATAAATTGCTCATGGGTAAGCCATGCAAATATAATAAAAATGGCATTTTTTAAAATGACATTTCTACCTAATTAGTTATTCAGTGCCATACCAATCAAACTACCAAAAAAAGTATTTCATAGAGCTAAAAAATAATAACAAAATTCTTCTGGAAGAACAAAAGGTCAGGAATGTCAAGAAAATTAATGAAAAAAATTCAGAGGATGGTGGCCTAGCTGTACCAGATCTAAAACTATATTATAAAGCAGCAATCATCAAAACTATTTGGTACTGGTTAAGAAATAGAGAGGTAGATCAGTGGACTAAGTTAGGCACACAAAACGCAGCAGTAAATAAATATAGTAATCTTTTGTTTGATAAGCCCAAAGACTAACCTCCAGGATAAGAACTCACTATTTGACGAAAACTGGAAAATAGTATGGCAGAAACCAGGTATAGACCAACATCTTACTCTGTACACCAAAGTAAAGTCAAAATGGATACAAGATCTAGATATAAAGGGTGATACCTACAATAGGAAAATTAGAAAAGGAAGGAATACTTTACTTGTCAAGTGTGTGGAGAGGAGAATTTATGACCAAAGATGAGATAGAGAACATTATGAAATGCAAAGTAGATCATTTTGACTGCATTAATTTAAAAGGGTTTTGTACAAACAAAACCAATGCAAACAAGATTAGCAGGAAAGCAGAAAGTTGGGAAACAATTTTTACAGCCACTATTTCTGATAAAGGTCTCATATCAAAACTATATAGAAAACTGAATCAAAAATATAAAAATACAAGTCATTCCCCAATTGAGAAATGATCAAAGGATATGAACAGGCAGTTTTCAGAAGAAGAAATTAAAGCTATCTACAGCCATATGAAAATAATTTTCTCAAATCGTTGTTTATTGGAGAAATGCAAATTAAAACCACTCTGAGGTACCACCTCACACTTATCCAATTGGCTAATATGGCAAAAAGGGAAATTATAAATATTGGGGGAAATTGGAACACTAATGCACTATTGATAAAGCTGTGAGGTGATCCATCCATTCTAGAGAGCAATTTGTACCCATGCCCAAAAAGCTTTAAAACTGTATCTACCCTTTGAACCCAGCAATGCCACTATTAGATCTATATCCTAAAGAGATCATTAAAAAGGGAAAAGACCCACATGTACAAAAATATTTATAGCTGCTCTTTTTGGGGTGGCAAAGAATTAGAAATTGAGGGGATGTCCATCAATTGGGGAATGGCTAAACAAGTTGTGGTATATGAATGTCATGGAATACTCTTGTATTATAAGAAATGATAAACAGATGGATTTCAGAAAAACCTGGAAAAACTTATATAAATTGATGCTGAGTGAAATGAGCAGAATCAAGAAAACAGTGTACACAGTATCAACAACATTATGTGATGATTAACTGTGGTAGAATTGACTTTTCTCAGCAATACAGTGAGCCAAGACAATGCCAAAACGTTTATGGTGGAAAGTGCTCTTTATATTCAGAAAAAGATCTATGGAGTCTGAATGCAGATTGAAGCATACTATTTTTACTTTTATTGTTGCTTTTTTTGTTATTGTTCTTGTTTATTCTTTCTTGAGGTTTTTTTTCCCTTTCGTTCTGATTCTTCTCTTACAACATGACTAATGTGGAAACATATTTAACATGATTGTAATATATAACCTATATCAGATTGCTTGCTGGCCTTGGGAGTGGGGAGGGAAGGGAGGGCAGGAGAAAAATTTGGAACTCAAAAAAAATCTTTACATGTAATTAGAAAAATAAATTTTAAAATTAAATTAAATTAAAAAACAGTCATCAAATATTTATTAATTACCTAACATGTGCCAGGCACTCTGCTAAGTGCTGGGGATACAAAGAATGGCAAAATAGAGTCTTTCTCTCAAGGAACTCATGTGTAATGGAGACAACCTGCAAAGAACTATGCCAATTTTTTCTCCAGGGGGCAGCTAGCTGGCACAGTGGATAAACCACCTGCCCTGGATTCAGGAGGACCTGAGTTCAAATCAGGCCTCAGACACATGACACTTACTAGCTATGCGACCCATGGCAAGTCACTTAACCCTCATTGCCCCCCCCCCAAAAAAAAACCCCGGTATTATAAAACAAGTCAGATATAGATATAATTTTCCTCTTTTGTTATATTTGCCACTCTGATAGGTATGAAATGATAACTAAGAGTTGTTTTAATTTGCATTTCTCTGATCAGTACTGATCTAGAAAAATTTTTCATATGATTATAGATGGCTTTGATTTCTTTGTCTGAAAACTGCCTGTTCATATCCTTTGAGCATTTATCAGTTGGAGAATGACCTGTATTTTCATAAATTTGACACAGTTATCTATATATTTGAGAAGTGAGGCTTTTATCAGAGATAGTTGTTTCAAAAATTCTTTCCCAGTTTTCTGCTTCCCTTGTAATCTTGGTTATATTTGTTTTGTTTGTGCAAAATCTTTATAATTTTATATAATAAAATATATATTTTGTTCTCTGTATCTTCTTTGGTCCTAAATTTTTCCTCTGCCCATAAATCTGACAGATAAACGATTCCATACTCTCTTAATTTGCTTTATGATAGCATCCTTTATGTGTAAATCATGTACCCATTTTGACCTTATTTTAGTATCAGGTGTGAGATGTTGGTCTATACCTAGTTTCTGCCATACTGTTTTCCAGTTTTCCCAGACGTTTGTTAGCAAATAATGAGTTTTTGTTCCAAAAGATTGGATCTTTGGGTTTATCATATACTAGATTATTATAGTCATTTATCATGGTGTAATTTCTATCTATTGAATAATCTTTTCCTCTGCTTTTAGCCACACCTTCCTTACATCTTTGGTTATGTTTTGCGTCTCTCTCATTAGTGTAAGGTGAGTATCTGTCCAAATTAGTTGCATCTTGTATCAGAGATTTACATGACTCTTTTCATGATCTCTTTATATACTCAAATATTAATGGAGTTACAATCTAACTGGGTTTCCAGATCTAATCTCAGGGAAGAGACATTGCACAATTAACTTTCCTAACGTAACTAGGTTTATTATTATAGATCTCTTACACATCTCCTGTCTAATTGAACAACTTATTATTGCTACACCGTCTCCATTGTGTTTCATCTTTTCCCAACTCTGCTGCAGACATTTTAGAGGTTTTTGTCTTTCACACATAATATGGTTTGACTCTTGCTGATCTTCCAACATCTTTAACACACATAACTGGATATAATGCATTATTTGAAGCTGTTTGAAGATCATGAGTCAGTGAGGACTCTAAAGGAAGATTTGGAATGTTCTCTAGGTGAAGATGAGATGATAGTAATCGGATATCTTAGATAACTGCTCTGAGACTTACCAACTGTGTGCGTAAACTGACTTAAGAAAGGTTTTTCTTCTGTCACAAAGTAACCTTAAGCAAATAATAAAAATGATAATAGCATATACATTCTTTATAAGAACGCTGTGAAATATGTAGTACAGTTGTGTGTGTTCCCATTTTACAAATTAGGAAGTAGGATCAGGGAGGTAACTGTAATTACACAGATATTTCATATATAAAAGCAGCTAAAAACAATAAACAAAAATAAGTAAACAAAGGAGAAAGAACTCAACCATGGATAGCCACTATGGGGATAGAGAAGTTCAAGGTTCATATTCATAATGGAGCTTAAAAAAGCCACTTCTTTTTCCAGTGAGAAACCCAAAAAAGAATTTTTTGAAGAAGTTTTATAAAGGACTCTAATAATCAAATGAGAGATCAAGGAAAAATTAGAGGAAAAAAATAAGAGCAATGCAAGAAAATCAACAAAAATGTGAAAAGAGTGTCAACCAAGTTGAAATAGAGAGTCAAAAACTTAAAGAAAATAATTCCTTGAGTTCCTAGAATTCAGCAAGGGGAAGCTAATGACATTCTAAGATACCAGTAAATAAAACAAAATCAAAAGAATGGAAAGTAGGAAGAGGAAGCGATATGTTTCATCAGAAAAAACAATTGATCTGGAGAATAGATCAAGGAGAAACAAAAAGACTACCTGAAAATTATGACCTAAAAAAATATTGATACAATAATACAAGAAATTATCCATGAAAATTGCCCTGAAGTTCTAGAATAAAAAGACAAAGCACAAATAAGAAAAAAAAATCCACTGATCACTACCTAAAAGAGATCCCAGGAGGGAAACTTACAGGAATATAATAGCCAAGTTTCAAAACTCCCTGGGTAAAAACATAATATCACAATCAACAAGAAAAAAATTTTAATATCATGGAGGTACACTAAGGATTATATAAGACCTGGCAGCTTCTATAGGTCTTGGAATACTATATTTCATAGAGTAAAAGAGCTGGGGTTACAACCAAGGCTAATTTATCCAGAAAAGTTAAGTATAATCCTGAATAATAATTTTTTTAAAAGCATATTTAATGAACTGAAAGACTTTCAGGTATTTGTGACAAAAGCAGCAGAAATTATGGAAAATTTGACATATAAAACCTGGGAGAAATATGAGGTAAACTCATTCAGGTCAAATTGTTTATGTGTGCTTATATCAGTACTCTTATATTTGGATAGTTTGAAAGGAAGGCTGAGCTGTGTATAATGGGGTGATTCTAAAAAAACTATGTAGAGAATGACAAAAGGATCTCATACAAATGAGCCATAAAAGGAAGAATTGATACAGAAGAAGCTAGTTAAGGGAGGACAGGTAGTCTTAGAACCTTACTTTCATTGGGAATGAGTTAAAGAGGGAACAACATAGCCATCTTTTTTTTTTTTTAATAATAAACATTTTTAAAGTTTTGAGTTCCAATTTTTATCCCTCCTTTCCCTCCCTCTCCTCCTCCCTCCCTGAGGCAGTAAGCAATCAGGTTATACATGTGCAATTATGTAAAACATTGCCATATTAGTCATTTTCATTAAGAAAACTTGAATAAAAGCAAAAAATGAAAGAAAGTGAAAAATAGCATGCTTCAGTCTGTGTTCAGTCAATATCATTTCTTTCTTTGGAGGTGGATAGCATGCTTCATTATTCCTTTGGGATTGTCTTGGATAGTTGTATTACTGAGAATAGGTCATTCACAGTTCATCATCAGACAATGTTGCTGTCACTGTGCACAATGTTCTCTTGGTTCTGCTCACTTCACTGTACATCAGTTCATACAAGTCTTTCCAGGACTTTCTGAAATCATACTGTTCGTCATTTCTTATAGTACAATAATATTCTATCATCATCATATACCACAGCTTGTTTAGTTATTCCCCAATTTATGGGCATTCCTTTGATTTCCAATTCTTAGCCACCACAAAAAGAGCTGCTATAAGTATCTTTTTACAAATAGGTCTTTTTCTCTTTTTTTGGATATCTTTTGGGCATAAACCTAGTGGTATTGCTGAATCAAAGGGTATGCATGGTTTTATAGCCCTTTGGACATAGTTCCAAAGTGCTCTCCGGAATGGTTGGATCTTTTCAGAAACTCCACCAAGAGTGGATTAGTGTCCCAGCTTTCCCATGTCCCCTCCAACATCCAATATTTTCCTTTTTTAAAAAATATTTTCCACTCTGATAGATGTGAGATGATACCTCAGATTTATAACATATATATCTAGAAAGTTATAAAAATCTTCCAAATTCAGAAAGAAATAAGAGGGCAAGACTATAGGGAAGAGGATATGGGAGGGACTCTTAGAAGGCTAGGTAAGTTAAGGTATAGGAGTAGAGGAATGAGAAGGAGTAGGGTAAATAGGGTGAGAAGGATAGTGAGGAGAAATAGGAAGGAGGGAAATATATAAGTAATTATAGCTTAGAATGTACATTGATGAATTTACCCATAAAACAAATAGATAACAGTTTAAAAATTTGAATTTAACAATATATTAAAAAATAAAAATGAGAGATATATCCAAAAATAAAGTAAAGGGCTCTTCTTTTGGGGGCAGCTAGGTGGCACAGTGGATAAAGCACCAGCTCTGGATTCAGGAGGACCTGAGTTCAAATGCGGCCTCAGACACTTGACACTTACTAGCTGTGTGACCCTGGGCAAGTCACTTAATCCTCATTGCCCCTCAAAAAAAAAAAAGCAGGGGTAGTAATCTCTGACAAAGTTAAAATAGATTTAATCAAAGGAGAAAAATAAGGAAACTATACTCCGTGTCAGCACTATTATTCAGTATTGTTTTCGACCATTTAAAATAACTAGACAGTATAAAATACCTGAGAGTATACCTGCCAAAACAGACACAAGAACTTTTCATAAAAATAAAGTGAGATCTAAATATTTAGAATAATATTTATCGTTCATGGGTAGGTAAAATGTAAAAATGACTATTTTACCTAACTAATCTATTTAATACCATCCCAACTAAATTACTTTTTAAAAATCTTACTGAGTTATAAAAAAAATAACAGCAGTTCATTTGGAAGAATAAAAGTTTAGGAATTTCAAAGAAACCAGGGAAAAAAGATGTAAAGCAAGGAGATTCAGCACTATCAGACTTTAATTAGATTATATGGCAAGAACATTGTTGAAGTGTAAAATGGATAATTTAGATAATCAATTTATTATATAGCCAAAATCAGTGTAGTCAAGAATAAGAGGAATGCAGAAAACGGGGAGAAAATTTATAAACAATCTCTTAGATAGGATGTGGTTGTGTTGGAGTACTGCTGCAATGTAGGAAATGATGAGCTGGTTGATTTAGAAAAACATGGAAAGACTTGGACCTATAAAGGATAATGCTTTCTACTTTCAGAGAAAGAGACGCCAAATGGAAATATGCATAATATACCCTAAGCATATGTGTATGAGTGTTTTTGTGTACATATGTGTATATTTATAGATTTCTGTGTACATGTATAAATCCATCTTTAATTGTAGCTTTCTTTAGTGTGGGGAAGGGACAGAGGGAAGGGGAGGGGGAAAATAAAGTAAAAAGTACACAGCAGAAAACAAAAGAAAATCTACAGGGAAGCAAAGAAAAGCTAGGTAGCTCTGTAAACATTGTATTTTTTTATATAGATTTTCTTGAAGTGGAACTTTTTATCATTTTATATTGAATCCTCTTGTGTTCTGCTGTGTATATGGCAATGTTCTTTGTTTTCATGTTTTGTATTCAAATTAAAAATGAATAAAAATTTACCAAAAAATAATCATGTTCTTTTACTTGATTAGTATCTTTTCATTCTTTTTATCCTCCACTACGGAATCTAATACAGATCTCTTCAGGCAGTGAGGAGCAAGTCAGGAAAAGCCGTTGCCTGGTTGAAGAACTTGAAAATTTTTTGAGCAGCTCCTCAGCTTCCCCTTTGATGGCACTATAATGGGGAAAGAGGGGAAGGATAGCTTAGTAAGAACATTATGTGATGAAATCTACTAGATTGGATATGTTACAATAAAGGTTTTATCATTTCTTATTATGTGTTTAACAAAATTTCTACAATTGGGGTCCAATAAAACCACTAGATTTTGAACAGCTCCATTTTAAAGTCCGGATTTAGTTATTTAGGATGTCATCATTCAGTAAATTGATTGTTTCAACATCTTGAAGACATCACCTTGGTCAGCCATTAATTGTGGATCTCTTTTTTTTTTTTAAGTGAGGCAATTGGGGTTAAGTGACTTGCCCAGGGTCACACAGCTAGTAAGTGGTGAGTGTCTGAGGCCGCATTTGAACTCAGGTCCTCCTGAATCCAGAGCTGGTGCTTTATCCACTGCGCCACCTAGCTGCTCTAAACTTGCCTTTTTTTTTTTTTTAATTGTGGATCTCATATGACAGGGAATTTTAGAAAGTAATTTGCCTATAACTGATTTTTCTCTGTATAACTCAGATAAATTTTTCCATAACTAGATTCATCTCATTCAGGAGGCTGCTGTTGCCTTTCTATCTGGTGAGAGGTTTTCTCCCTTTTTATTATAGGGCTCAAAACGAATATTGAGGTCTCATGAAATTGTGCTGCCCCCCAGTGGACAAGTGGAAACTGATCTTGCACTAACATTTTCACTACAGGTAATTAAATTATTTCAGAGGTAAATGTACAGTGACTAGATTTTTGTATTTGATTTCAGTTTAAGAAAGTTTTCTTCAGCCTTAAAATTGTCTATTGTAGAAACTTGTTTCTTTTTCACAGCTTAACTTTTACTGATTAGAGAATTTCTTTTGACTTAGTAGAGTTACCATGTCTTTTTTCACTAACCATATAAGAAATATGCAAACAAAGGATAAAAATACATATAAGGCAAATTTTTCATGCTAACTTTTTCTGGGAAATCAATAAAGAAGGAAAACAGTTCAAATAAGTATTTCTAATGTGTTAAGTATATATATTTATATATGTTTATATATCTGTCTGCCTATTTATCTAGGTAAACTACGCATGTAGGATTTCTAGCTAAAATGCTAACGTAGGGAGCCTAGCTTTCTCATATACACTGCAGCAATGTCGTAAGAGGGCACCAAGACAAATCAACAAGCATTTATTAAGTGACAACTTAAGTGCTAAGCAGTAGTGATACAAAGAAAGGTAAAAACAGCTGTCCTCTTAAGAATTAATCTGAGGGGCAGCTAGATGGCGCAGTGGATAAAGCACTGGCCCTGGATTCAGGAGTACCTGAGTTCAAATCCAGCCTCAGACACTTGACACTTACTAGCTGTGTGACCCTGGGCAAGTCACTTAACCCTAATTGCCCCGCAAAAAAAAAAAAAAAAG
Organism: Dromiciops gliroides; assembly: GCF_019393635.1. Classification (NCBI taxonomy): domain Eukaryota; kingdom Metazoa; phylum Chordata; class Mammalia; order Microbiotheria; family Microbiotheriidae; genus Dromiciops; species Dromiciops gliroides. The sequence goes on along the minus strand of NC_057862.1, from coordinate 265,815,130 downwards.
TAATCTGATGGGAAGATAACATATTGACAAACAACTATATAAAAACAAGATATATGGAAGATACAATGGAAATTACCTTGGGAAAAGACACTAACAATAAGGGAAACTGGAGAAAAAACATCTTACAGAATATGAGATTTTAGTTGAGGCTTGAAGGAAGTTAGACAGAGGTGAGGAGAGGAAATATTTTAGGTATGAGGGACAGCTGGTAAAAATGCCCAGAGAGTTGAGAGAATCAGTGTCTTTTCCAAGGAACAACAAGGAGGCCAGTATCACTGAATCACCGAGTATATATGTGTAAGGGAGTAAGATGTAAGAAGACTGGAAAGGTAAAAGGGTTATGAAGGGCTTGAAAAGCTCAATAAGAAGACTTGGTATTTGATTTTGGAAGGAATAGGGAGCCAATGGAGCTGCTCCTTTTAAAAAAGGGAATTACATCATCTTTAGGAAAATTAATTTGAAGCTGAACAAGACCAATAAGCTGAGTATTGCAATAGTCTAGACATGAGACCCTACTGGGTAGTAACAGCGTCAGAGGAGAGAAGATGGCATATACATGAGGGATCTTACAAAGAAATCAGTTTAACTTTGTGACTGACTCGATATAGGGTCTGCAAGAGAATGAAGAATCAAGGATGATTATTACTGCCTTCAGTAGTAATAAGGAAATTAGGAAAATGTTCAGGGGAAATACAATGAGTTCAGTCTTGGGCATGTTGAGTTTGAGATGTCTGTAGAGGTAATTAGATAATTTTTTTTTTTTTTGTGGGGCAGTGAGGGTTAAGTGACTTGCCACATAGCTAGTAAGTGTCAAGTGTCTGAGGTCAGATTTGAACTCAGGTCTTCCTGAATCCAGGGCCAGTGCTTTATCCACTATGCCACGTAACTGCCCCGAGAAAATTAAATAATTATCTAATTCATGATTCTATCAGCTCCTAAGGGGGTTCAATTGTTATCTATATGTAAGATGATTCTCAGTTCTTATTAACTGCTCTCCTAATCTCTAGTTTCACATCTTCAACAGCTTATTAATTATCTCTAATAATTAGATGCTTATCTAATTATTAGAGAGATTAGATATATAATTAGATAGGCATCTATTATTAGATAGATTATATAATTAGATATGTAATTATTAGAGATAATTAATAAGCTCTTGAAGACATGAAACGAGATCAGGAAAGCAATTAGGGATAGATAAATAGATTTGAGAATCATCTTACATAGAGATAACAATTGAACCCCCTTAGGAGCTGATAGGATCATGAAATAAAAGAATATAAAAATAAATGGTGGGGGCAGCTAGGTGGCTCAGTAGATAAAGCATTGACCCTGGATTCAGAAGTACCTGAGTTCAAATCTGGCCTCAGACATTTGACACTTACTAGTTGTGTGACCCTGGGCAAGTCACTTAACCCCCATAGCCCCACAAAAAAAAACCAAAAACCAAAAATAATAATAATAATAAATGACCAAAAATACCAAAGACCTCGATCTAGTCTAGGCCTTTGATGGGGAGGTGAATGAAACCAGTCTGGTAATCAGAGCCTAGAGTCAGTGGCATCTTTTCCTTTTCTTGTCAGTGAAAAAACGTTGGGGAAAAGGCAAACTCCTTGTTACTGCCCAAGAAGGCAGGATGGGAGAGGGAAAGTACATAATGTGAATACTTCTGAGCTATCAGAACTATAGCAGGAGAAAAGGCCATCTCAATGACCAGGTCCATATCCAGGGAGTAGGGGAGAGGGAATGATTTGTAGAAGGTCTTGATACTAGCAAAATCTTCAGTCTTTGATTGGGACCAGTAAGGGCCATAGCAGGGATGGAACCAATTCCCAATTCAGGATTGTGAAAGGAAACAAAAGGACCTAGGCCAGAACATGCTTTGAGCCACCTGGAAAGGAGATAGTATCCAAGGATCATTGCAGAAGGAAAAACCTGGCACCAAACACCACATCGAGAATTTGGGTGGCAGGGACCTCTAGGTTACAGATAGAACATGACCAAACAGAGCCAAGAGTTTGGGAGGGGGTGGGGCCTGGCCATAGCACAAAGTCCAGATCCAAAAATGTAGGCTTGAAGATGAATTAATGCATGGATAATGAAAAAACCTCTTATTATTAAGTGCTTACTAGGTACCAAGCATGTTCTCAAGATATAAATACAAAAGTAAGGCAACTTCTTTGCCTTGAAAAAGCTTATAGTTTAATAGGACTAGATAGTAATTAAAGGGGTGTGGTGACTAGGGAGGTATATTTTGTTTGGAAAGTTTTTGGGGTAGTGAGGAGAGTGACAGAAATTACTGACATACCCAGTTCTAAAACTGGAAGGTGTATGTGAGTTAAGGAGGGAGGAACACATGTGATAGTGAGAAGATAGGGAGTAAAGTAAAACTAGAAAAACTAGAGCCAACTAAGACAACCACAAATCATGGAAGTGAGACCCCCTCAGAAATGGGTTTGGGGGTTGATAGGGTTAAATTCTTTGTGTCATAATTTCTGGTCCAGTTGGCCCAGTGACTGGTAAGAAGATGTAGAGAGCAGGGAGATGGTGATAATATAAACAGAGGAAAACTCCTAATAAAACAAAACAAATGTACTGGTTAAAAGAAACCTAAATGATTAATCTAGAAGAAGAGAGTAACTTCATAAATGCAAGGGAGAAGAATGGTTTGACCAGAAGGATCGTCATGATTCCCAAAACAACCTTTAGTACCGTCCCAATCTCCTGGTCATTGTTCATGGGTTCATCTGTCCAGGCCTATCTGGTGGTGTGTTGTGGGGAGAGGAGAGTGAGAAAAAAGGTCCGTGGCATCATCATTACCATTATCATCATTGCTAACATTTATATGGATCCTAATATGTGCCAGGTACTGTGCTAAGTGCTTTACAATTATTATCTCATTTGATCCGCACAGCAACCCTGCCAGATAAATGATATTATTATCCCCATTTTACTGATAAGGAAATTGAAGTAAACAGAAAAGAAGTGACTTTTCTATGGTCACACTGCTAGCAAGTATCTGAGGCTGGATTTGAATTCACATCTTCCTTGTTCCAGGCCCAGTTCTCTACCCAAGGTACCTCCTAGTTGCAAACATTTATTTAGTACCTACTATGTGCCAGGTACTGTGCTAATTACTTTATGAATGTTATCTTATTTGATTCTCATGTCTACTCTGGGAGGAAGGTGCTGTTATTATCCCCATTTCACCATAGAGGAAGTTTAGGCAAACAGAAGTTAAGTGACATACCTGAGGTCATATACCTAGGTAGCACCTAAGGCTAGATTTAAACTCTGGTTTTCCTAACACCAGGCCCAGCACTTCTATACAACTGTGCCCAATGACATTGGGTGGAGCTCCACCCCAAAGGCAGAATCTAATTCCTCCTGACATAGACTGGTCAGAGTGGGTACAGGAGAGGTCACCGTAGATTCACTTCACCAAATTCATTTCTTTTAAGATTTTAACTCTGCTGATGCTTACTGGAGAACCATCTGTCTTCAAGGCATGATCCTAAAAAATTAAAAGCTCATTCATATCTTGTCTTTAAGTGTGGAATGCTTAAAAACAATACAATTTCATTTTCTTTTTACTGGCAATCCAGCTTTTAAAAAAAACATTAGGGACAGAAAATCCTGGTTTTTAATGATATTTTACTCTTGCTATAAATTATTTTAAGCCTCCTTTAGGCTAATTGCATGGGATTATTAATCAGTATTATTGTATTCCAGTATTGTGCTAAGCATTGGGAATACAAAAAAAGGCAAAAGATACTCCTTGCTGCTAAGGAGCTTATAATTTATTGAAAGAGACAAGAAGTAAATAATACATAGGATAAATAAGAAATAATTAATGAAGGAAAGTAACTCAAATTAAGAGAGATTTGGAAAGTCTTCCTGTAGGAGGTGGGATTTTAGTTGAGACTTGAAGCCAGGGAAGCCAAGAGGCAGAGATGAGGAGAGAGAACATTCCAGGCATGAGAAACAACCAGAAAAAACGTCCAGAGTTGAGGGATAGAGTTATTCGCGGAACAGCAAGGAAGCCAGTGTTACTAGATAGAAGAGTACATGGGGGAAGAAGGAGAAGTAAAGTTGTAAGATGACTGGACCAGTGGAGGGAGGGCTAGGCTTTGAATGCCAGAGGTTTCTGTATTTGATTCTGGAAGTGAAAACAAACCATTGGAGTTTTTTAAGTATGGGAGTGACACATTCAGTGCATTTTAGGAAAATTCCTTTGGCAGCTGAATGGAGGATGGATTGAAATGGAAAGAGATTTGAGGCAGGCAGAACAACTTATCACAGTGTCTAGGTGTGAGATTATGAGTGCCTGCATCAGAGTGGTGACAGTATTAGAGGAAGAAGGGAACATATTTGAAAGGTGAAATAGACAGGCCTTGGCAACAGATTGGCTATAGGAAGTAGGGAATAGTGAGGAGTTGAAGAAGACACCTGTGTTGTGAGCCATGGGGAACTGTGAGGATGGTAATACCCTTTACAGCAAGAGGGAATTTTAGAAGAGGGGAGGGTTTGGGGGTGAAAGATAATAAGTTCAGTTTTGGACGTATAGAGTTTAAGATGTTTACTGGACATTCAGTTCAAGATGTTTGAAAGATAGTTGGAGACTTGAAGTCAACAAAGAGGTTACAGCAGGATAAGTGGATTTGAGAATTGTCAACATAGAGATGATAATTAAGTCTATGGGACCTAATGAGATCCCCTAAATGATAGAGGGAGAAGAGAAGAGGACCTAGGACAGAGCCTGTGGGACACGACCATTAGTTGGCATGACCTAGATAAGGGTCAAACAAAGGAGACTAAGAACTTTCAGGTAGGTAGAAGGTGAACCAGGAGAGAGCAGTGTCCCAAAAACCTAAAGAGAAGAGATTATGAAGGGGAAAAGGGTAATTGATAGTGTTAAAGGTTACAGAGAGGTTGAGGAGAATGAGGATTGAAAAAAAGACCATTAGATATGAAGAGTCCATCAGTATCTTGAGTGATTTTGAAGGATGAAATCGGAAGCCAGATTGTAGGAAATTAAGAAAAGAAAATTGAGGCACCTATTGTAGATGGCCTTCTCAAGAAATGTAGCTATAGAGGTCAGAAATGATATAGGACAGTTGTTAGTAGAAATGGAAGGATCAAGCAAGGGTTTTTCTGGGGGGAGGGAGGAGATTGAGAATGAGAAAGACATAGAAATGTTTGTAAGCAATAGGGAAGGAGCTAGTAGATAGGAAAAGATAAGTAAGAGTAGGAATAACAGAAGAGGCATTGTTTTGGAGAAGAGAGGATAGAACGAGATTTCTTGGGCAGGCTTTGCCTTGGCAAGGAGGAAGGCAGCCTTTTCATGTGTGATAGGGGTGAAGGAGCACATAGTGGTAGAATGTATCTGTTATATAAGATGAGGAAAAGGATTCTGGTGAATGACCCTACCTTTTTCTGTAAAATTTAAAGCAAGGTTCTCAGCTGAGAGGATTGGGGTAAGGAGAAGCAAGAGAGGTTCAAGGAGGGATAAAAAGGTTTCGAAGAGCTACTGTAGAGAATAGGATAGTGAATTGATTATGGAGGTGTAGAAGGATTGCTTAGCAGCAGTAAGGATGCAGTTGAGGTTGTTTAACATAAATTTGTAATAGACCTAGTCTAGTGTCAGAATGATTGCATGATTTTCTCTACCTTTCTTCAGCAGGAGTGAAGGTGGTGGGAGTGATCTAGGCAGAGGCTTAGCAGGGTGTAATAGGTGAAATGATAAGAGGCCAAGAGAAAAGGACTCTGTAGATTTGAACTGGCTCACTAGTGGGTTAAGTTGGGGGAAAAAGGATAGAATGGTTTGTGCCTGGAAGAGAACTGAGGGGTTGAGGGGTTGAGGGATTAGAGAGTTTGATATGGGAAGGCTGAGAGAGAGGAGGAAAGACTGTAGATTATAGCAAGATAAGGAGATTTCAGATTCCTTGAATATGAAGGTGGTGCATTTGTGATAGCAAGATCAAGAGCACGATGACTATCTTTATGTGGTCTAGGAGTAGGTCCGAGGAAGTGAGTAGGTTGAAGAACTGAATAGTTAGGGTGTTTGAATGAGTGTCATTATGTATGTTCAAGTCCCCTGGTATGAGGGCAAGAGTTGGAGAGGAAGGAAAGATTGTGAGCCAGGTACCAAGGGGTTCCCTCCTTTTCCCATTTATAAGGTTCCCTGTATTGTTAAAATTGCCACAACCACAGGGTATTTGACTTCCTCAGGTCACTTGGACCCTTTTTCACAGCATGGCCTTTCTTCCACTTTAAGACAGCAAATTAACCATGGATTATTTAATATATATAAATATGTAAATAGTATTTAATAATAATGATTATTGGAATCAAATTCTGCTAACACCTAATATTTTCAGCCATATCTCAGAATAATCCATTGATTCAGGTTTAGGATTGAAACACAGCTTTGTTTATAATAAAGAATTTAGAAAGTTACAATTGTAAAAAATACATTGCATGTCCTTTTGCCTTTACATTCACCAGAGTAACAGAACTTGCTCAAAAAGAATTTCCCATTGAGTAGGGGAAATTTCTTTAGATATCATTAACAGTTTCCCAGTAAACAGATTTTTTTCATGCTCTTGATCTTCTGGCCCACCAATTCCTGAGGATGGCCCTCTTGAACTCCTTAAAGAGTTTAGACATTTCAGCTTCTTTAAAAGAGATACCGTTTCAACTATAGTATATATAGCATACTGTTTAAAACATAGAAAACCGGTCACAGGGAGAGAGAATTTTAAGAATCAGAACCCATGAAAAACCCTGTCCAAATAAAAATATGCATGCCATATTTCAAGAAGTTGTAAAAGGAAACTGCTTAGATCTCTTAGAAGGGGCAAAGTCAAAATATGAAAAATCCCCCAGTCATTTCTTGAAAGAAACCCCAAGTTGAAAATGTTCAGAAATGTCTTAATAAAAATTGAGAGTTTCTAGGTGAAAGAAAAAATTGTTAACCATAATAAATAAGGAACTGGTCAGTAACATGCAAGATCCTGCTGCAACTCTTCTTATGAAATTCCAGCAGAGGGAAAAGAGACAATTATCCCTTCCCATTTCTGCTATTTTTCAGTGACCACAGAAAGATTTATGAAAGATAAACACAGTGTCTGAGCATGGTTTTGTTCTGTTTTCTTGGTCTTAAAAAAGGAAAGAAAATGGAGAGAAAAAAAGAATACAATAGGGAAGAAGGAGGAGGACATTTCTATTTCTCATAATTATGCTGTGTAATATGAGTATATGAAGAAAAGAAAGTTGAACATATACACAAAAAACCATGTGTTTGCTATAAAAATATATTAAACTATATAGGGAAATATGTTGGGAAAAATTAATATAAGGGAGTTTAAGAAGGAGTTTAGGAGGGAATAGTCTCAAAGAAAAAACAACTTTCACAGGGTGAATGATAAGGATACAGACTCAAGAAATGGGAAGAACTAATAATGTAGGTCTGGAGCAAAGGAGTGGGAACAGAACATTTAAATAATTGAATACTGGTCTTAATCACATTACTTCTCTTTTGTCACCTCCTTTTTTATATAAAGGGGAAAATACAGATGGGAAAAATGAGAAAAGGAATACATAATTAATAGTCATTTACTGTGAATGTAAATAGGATGAATTTGCCCATAAAATTCAGGAGAGTAGCAGAATAGATTAGAAGGCAGAGTTCAACAGTATGTTTTATTTACAAAAAAAACATACTCAAAACATAGAAAGATTCACATGGCTAAAAGGCCAGAGCAGAATTTAGCATGTTTCAGGTGGATTGATAAAAAGTAGGGTGGTCAGGGCAGCTAGGCGGCACAGTGGATAGAGCACCAGCCCTGGATTCAGGAGTACCTGAGTTCAAATCTGACCTCTGACACTTAACACTTACTAGCTGTGTGACCCTGGGCAAGTCACTTAACCCAATTGCCTCACCAAAAAAAAAAGAAAAAGAAAAGTAGGGTGGTAACTTTGAGCTCTAAAGCAAGGCAATAGTAACAAGAAACATGATTAAAATTGACAACAGAAAGATACATTAAACTTAAATATGCTATCAATAAAGAAATGTGGCATTTTAAATTATATGTGGTTGCCTTATTCCTGTCCCAAGGTTGGGGAAAATTAGCTGGGGTTTCTAATATATTGCTTCTTACATATAAGAAACTTTAGCATTAGTTTTGGGCATTAAGCATTTATTAAAGCATACCAAATATTAGTAAAGAGAGAACACCTGACTCAGAAAGTTAAGGCCTGTCTATCCTATAGGAGAGATAGAGCTCAGCCTGGCTTCCTTCTTTCTCCAAGTCCCTCACCACAAGTGTGTCTGAGAGTGTGTGTGTGTGTGTGTGTGTGTGTGTGTGTGTGTGTGTGTGTGTGTGTGTGTGTGTGTGTGTGTGGTCCGGAGGAGAGATGGCCCTTCCACCCTGCTCAAAGGTAATTGGTTATAGGGGCAGCTAGGTAGTGCTGTGGATAAAGCACCAGCCCTGGATTCAGGAGGATCTGAGTTCAAATGCAGCCTCAGACACTTGACACTTACTAGCTGTGTGACCCTGGGCAAGTCACTTAACCCTCATTGCCCCACAAAAACAATCAAAGCTAATTGGTTAGCATTATTCAAATCTATTGGTTTACTGGACTTGAAGGTGGTCCATAAGTAGAACATGCTGAGGTCAGAGTTTAGAGAATGCACCCTCTGAGGGCCAGGCTTTCAGGTAGGTGTGGCTTTAATTAAATTAACTTTAAGTGAGTTAATCAGCTAAGTCAGTCCAATCAATCTTAATATTGTCCCCTTGTGGGGCCTCTGGGCATCCCCAAACCCATTATTTTCTCACAAAAATATGAATACTAAATATTATATACACTGAATAAGCATAGCATCCTTCTATTTGAAGGAAAATCTTTATAGCATTACATGGAGAAATAGAAAAACTATAATAGTAGGAGACCTTAATGTACCTCTTTTTAGATCTAGACAGTTTGGGGGTTTTTTGCTATAGACAATTCTAACAAGAATACAAATAAGAAAGAAGTAAAGGACCTAAATGGAATTTTAAAGGAGTTAAATATGAAGGTATCTGGTGATTTCTGAATAGGGATTGAAAGGTAAATACATATTTCTTAGTTTTGCATGGCACCATTATTAAAACTGACCCTGTGCTAGAGTTTACAAACCTCATAAACAGATGCAGGAAAACAGATATAGTAAATATATCAATTACTAACCAGAATGCAATAAAAATTATGATTGGTAAAGGGAATATGAAGAAATTATTTGAAACTCAAAATGATGGATTCACCACCAGCCCTGGATTCAGTAGGGCCTGAGTTCAAATCCAGCCTCAGACACTTGACACTTACTAGCTGTTTGACCCTGAGCAAGTCACTTAACCCCAATTGCCTCACCAAAACAAAACAAAACAAAAACCCCTCAAAATGAAAGATAAGTTATTAAAGAATTGATGGGTTCTAGAACAAATTATAGAAATCATAGGATACTAGATCTCAATCTGGAGAGGACCTGAAAAACCATCAAATAAAACCCCCATTTTTATAAAAAAGCAAACCAAGATGTAGAATGGTGAAGTAACTTGTGAGTGATATGTCAGATGTAAACCCGGTTTCAGTGATTACATTCAATAGTCTTTCCATTGTACTTACATACTAGATAACTTTAATGAAAATGACAATTGCATGGACTTTGAGAATGCTGTCAAAAATTTTTTTTAAGGGAGAATTGGTATCTTCCACGATTTTTTATCTTCTACAGAGAAAAATAATAGAACAGTGGAACAAACAAAACTAAAAACAACAAATAAAAAATCCTAATTCAGTTCATAAATTGAAAAATCAAAGGAGATGATCAAAACTGAAAAGCAAAACCCCCACTGAATTAATAAGTATGACTAAGAACTGTTTTTGAAAACAAAAAACCATAGATGCTACTAGCTATTTTCATAAAAAATAAACCAGATTAACAGAATGAAAACACAGAAAAGCAAATTCACAAATGTAAGTTCAACAAATGAAGAGGAAATAAAGTAAATTATTAGAAACTACTTATTCCAATTGTATGACAAAGCTGACTGACTAAATGCAGTGAGTGGATATTTATAAAAATATAAAAAACTCTGATTAACAGCAAAAGTAATACATATTTTAAGTACCTAATATCATTTAAAGAATTTGAAAAAGTACCACATAGGGAAAAAAATCTAGAAACAGATAAAATTGTGAATAAAATCTATCAAATCTTAAAAATATATATATATTTCTACTATTACATTAATTGCTTTTGCAAAAATAGGAAAGGAAAGTATCCTACCAAACTCCCCTTATGAGGTTCCTGCTTCTGAAACCAAAGAAGTAGAAAAATAAAACTATAGATCAGTATCCCTAAAAAATATAAATTAAAAATGCTGAATAAATTTTAGCAGAAGGCTGCAGGATTATATATTTAAAAAGACTACACTATGACCATAGTAAATTTACAATAGGAAAACTCTCAACATTGTAAATAATTTTAATAAGAAAATAAAGTCCACCTGACTATATTAATAGAAGTATATAAAGATTTTGGTAAAATATAATAGCTTTTTATGTTAAAAAAAATTGTTTTTAACTATAAGAATAAGTTGGCTTTTCCTTTTGATAGACTATGTTTAAAACCAAAAACTATCATTAGCTGCACTGAAGATAAACAAGAAGTATTTCCAGTAAGATTTGGTCTAACATAAGCATATCTATTTTTGCCACAGATATTTGACATAGTTTTTTAAATATTAGCATAAAGCTTGAGAAAGAAATCGAGAGAATAAGAATAGATAGAGGAAACAAAATTATTGCTTTTTGCAGACCATATGATCTTTTACTTAGAGCAACCTGGACTGTTAACTAAAAAGCATGAAGTAATTTAAAATTTCAATGAAATACTAGTATGTAGAACAAACCAACATAAATAATCAGTGTTTCTGCATATTAACAATAAAACCCCATGGAAAGAGATGGGGGGAAAATCCATTCTATATAACTACAGGTTGTTGGGAGTCTAGCTACCAAGAAGTACATAACAGTCACATAAGCCATTTCAAAATTCTCTTCATAGAAATAAAGGAAGATTTAAATAATTGTAGTTGTCAACATTTTTAAAAAGTACTTCCAAAACAAATTTATAATTCATTGTTATGCCTATCAAACTACTAAAGGTAAAGCATTAGAACAAGAAAAAATAATTACAACGTTCACCGAGAGGAACCAAAAAAAAAAGTAGGAAGAAAGGGACTTTAGAAGTACCAGATCACAAATGTATTACAAAAGTAGTAATCATCAAAAGTATTAACTACTGGTGAAAAAAAGAGAACACAATTGAATATGGTAGCATGGTGTTTGATAAAGACACCAGGGGTAAGAACCTTCTATTTGACAAGCCTGCTATTTAACAAACTTGCTGGGAAAAGTAGCCAACAGTCTGACAAATAAATTGGAAAATAACATCTATCATTTAGAACAATGAGCTCCAAATGGATTCATGATCTAAATATAAAAGGTCATATCACAGTTAAATTAAAAGGGAAGGGAACTCACTCCAGGGGATGAATTCTTGGTGCTGCTGTGACATGAACTCATGACATCACTCATGACATGACGAAGTGATTGAAAGAAATAAAATGGACAATTAACTGAAATTACATAATTACATTAATATATTGATATTTATTATAATTATATAAAATTATTTTATATAAACAAAATGATTGTAGTTAGAATTACAAAGGAAACAGTTAATTAAGAGAGAAAAGTTGATATCCCTTATAAAGGTCTGATGTCTAAGATATTTAAGGAAATTATGATATAAATATATAAGAACAAAAGTCATTCTCCTATAAATGTTCACAAGGATTTGAACTAGCATTCTCAAAAGAACAATGGCAAGATATCAGCAACAGTGTGAAAAAATACTCCTACTCACTGATAAAGAGAAATATAAATTAGAAAAACTGTATGGTTCTACCACATACCCATTAGATTAACAAAGATGACAAATGGAAATATGGGATTTTGAAGGTGCTGTTAGAGGACACTAATACAGTGGTTGAGGAGCTGTCACTTTATCCCATCAGTAGGAATAGGGATAGAGACTGGATTGTGTTTTCATTAGTATAGAGAACTTCAGAGTGAAGAAACTCCCTTCAATCAATGAAGGTGAAGAGCATTTCTAGTGAATTTCCCTGAAACACAGACCTAGTGTGTGTCAGAGGTGGGACCTGAACTTAATCTTTGTGCCTCTGATGCCATTTCTCTATCCGTTATGCTGTGCTGTCTATTGTTGTGAAAAATGATTTTCAAGTATACTCAAAGTCACTAAGTGGTATACTATTTGAGCTAGTTATATGCTACTACTATTTACATACCCTAAAGATATCAAAGAAAAGAACCCATATGTACAAAAAAAATTGTAATAACATTTTTTGTTTTATTAAGAAAAAAAGGGGGGCAGCTAGGTGGCGCAGTAGATAGACCATTGGCCCTGGATTCAGGAGGACTTGAGTTCAAATCTGGCCTCAGACACTTAACACTTACTAGCTATGTGACCCTGGGCAAGTCACTTAACCCCAATTGCCTCACCCAAAATAATAAACAAACAAAACAAAAAAAATTTTTTTAAATTAAAAAAAACTGGTAACTGTGAATACCTATAATCTGGGGAATCAATAAACTAATTCTGATATATGAATGTAATAAAATATTATTGTCCTGCAAAAAACATATAATTCAGAGAAACCTCAGAAGAATGATTTGAACTGATGCAAAGTGAAGTAAGAAGATTAAGTTTTTCGGTGTGTGGTCCAAGGATCCATGGGGTTCCTCAAGACCTTTTCAAGGGGTCCATGAGGTCAAAATGGTTTATAATGTCATTTTAATTTTTAATACAATAGATATTGATAATGTTAACAAAAGGAACCTGGCCCCCAGAAAAACAGAAACAGAATGAAGCACAGTTGTCTATATTAGCACCCATTTTTATTTCTCAGCAAGATTGATGTGAATGCATGGAGGAATCTTAAGAGAGGACCCCCCACCCCCACATTCACTCAGAGAAGGGTATATTTAAACAGCAGGGTCACAGTTTTAGGAGATACAGTTAAGATTTATGGCCTGTTTTGTTTTTTCTGGTGAGATGTCTGTACAATCAAAAATCTGCCACCAGTACTGATAAAGACAAATAATTGCGTTCCTCATTCCATTTGCAATCTGACAGTTCAGGTCTCCAGCATAAATTGTAAAGCAAAGGCAGGGAAAGTCCTTTGTAATCTCAAACTTCTTCAGAGATTCTACTACTACTGCAATGAATTGTTGGTATGTCCTCATATAGTCCTCTGGTTACCTGGATAACTTGGCGGGGGGTTCAAGCAATTTAGAGTATCTCTGTTTCTATGATAGACATAACTAACATAAACAAAAACTTTTGGGAGAAACGTCCTCAGTTTTGAAAAGTGTAAAAGTCTTGAGACCAGCAAGTTTGAGAACCAGTGAATTGGGTTATTTGGGGGGGGGGAGGGCACGGGGCAATGAGGGTTAAGTGACTTGCCCAGGGTCACACAGCTAGGAAGTGTCAAGTGTCTGAGGTCAGATTTGAATTCAGGTCCTCCTGAATCCAAGGCTGGTGCTTTATCCACTGTGCCACCTAGCTGCCCCCTAGATGATTAATTTATACATTGACTAAAATACTATAAAGGGAAACTAAAGTTTTAAGAACAAAGACCAATCATGGCTCCTGAAGATTGATGCCAGAGAATTGATGAGACTAGAGTTACATAAAGAGAGATTTTTAGACATAGCCAACGTATGGTTTTGTTTTGTTTTTTTTACTTATTTGTACTTTTTTTTTTTTTTAAGCAAGGGTCTTAATTAGGGGGGGAGTTGTGACGGTGATGCAGAATAAAAGATAAAAAGGGAGAAAAGAACATCAGTAAAGTTTTAAAATTACACAGAGCAAACGAATGTTCAAAAGATTCAACAGGAGCAATCTCCTAATGCTCTACCCAAAGGTCTGTTATGCTAGTTTTTACAGAAAAAGTATGCAAACTGTCCTTGAGATGATTGACTTTGGGAAATAAGGCTCAGCCATTAACATAGCTTCCTGCTTTCCTGGTCTGAAGAATATGGTGCTCTTCTCAGATTTAGGAAGTCAAACAAGCCTCAGGAGAAAGTTGTGCTCTACAGAGTCAACATTTCTCCCTGAATATTATTCCCTGTTCTCCAAGTCCTTCCTCTGGTATGACTAAGTAAACTTCTTTTTGTAAGTGTTGGGTGGACTACTGGCATTTCCTTTCATTCCAGTTTTGAGCAGGGCCATTGGGCTGGCTGGTCAGCTCTGATTGGTTACTGAAGATGACACAGATAAGCAGAATGATGATTTTTCTGTAGTTTTAAGTTTCAAATACAACCCTCTTTCTTTGTTAGAGGTGAGGGAGAGTTATAGGAATCTTCATGCTTGTTTGTTTTTGTTTTTGTTTTTGTTTTTTAGTGAGGCAATTGGGGTTAAGTGACTTGCCCAGGGTCACACAGCTAGTAAGTGTTAAGTGTCTGAGGCCGGATTTGAACTCAGGTCCTCCTGACTCCAGGGCTGGTGCTCTATCCACTGCGCCACCTAGCTGCCCCTCTTCATGCTTGTTAATACTTGTCAAGTTCATTTTTTTAAATTACAGATTATTCACTTTTTTCCCCATGAAAAAACTTCCTCCACTCATACATATTAACTATCCTCCTTTTAACTCCTTTTAGAAAATTCATCTGGGGGGAGTAGGCAGGGGCTGTATGTTGCTAAGAGGTTAAATGACTTGTCCTTAGACACTCCTAGGCCTTTGCCATATTGCCTTCTATTTTACATAAGACTTGAAAGAAGTTAGACTTGGCCTAAAAATGTTTTCCCTTAAAATAAAGAAGACTGTGGAAATATAAAATAAAAAAGGTAATACATCATTGCAAATATAAACCATAATATTTCTGAAGTGTACTTCTTTATCCAGTTCACATTGTCATCTCTGTAGCCCTGGAATTAATGGATAAATATAGAGATAATCTAATAGGTTGATGTCACAAAGTCTATGGATAAACCAATTCATACCTTATAGTGGATGCTCATTAAAAGTTAAAGCCCTTTGTTCTGCCCATTGACTGCATACAGAAAACTCATATTAACAAACATAGACAAAAACTAAAATTGTCTGAGGGGTCATTCCCCATAATTTTAGGTTTAAACATTAATAGCATGAGTTTATAGCAATTTTGTGGTGAATTACAGAGAAACGAAAAGGATTACAATAACCACTAACAAGAGATTCTACTTAATTTACTTACCAAATCAGCCTGGTTCTTTTTGTTCTTTTCTTTTTCTGTACGTAATGGCTATCTATTCCTCCCCTCCCTCTTCCCAGAGACTGAATATATTTGTGTCTGACTTAATGAGGACATTATCTAGAACACTGCAGCTTAAAACTTCTGAGCTCAAGCAATCCACCAACCTCAGCCCTCCCCAGCAGCAGGGATAACAGTTGTATATCATCATGTCTGACCTCTTTCCTTTATTCTTTCTTTGGAAATTAAAATATTTTAGTTTTATATCCTTTTAAACCTTTGATGTTTATTAAAAATCTTTTTATGTTTATAAAAACATCTTTACTATAACAATGAAATTAGTGGTAGGGCAGAATTTTAATAGAAATGGGAATAAGCATTTATTAAGTACCTACTATACACCAGTCATTGTACTGGTCACTTCACAATTATTTCATTTGATTTTCACAACAACCCTGGGAGATAGGTGTCGTTATTATCTCCCTTTCACAATTGGAAACTGAGTTACCCAGAGGTTAAATGATTTGCCCAGGGTCACACAGCTAGTCGGAAGCAGGTTTTGAACTCAGATCTTCCTGAGTCCAGGCATAACACTATGCTACCTACCTGCTCTAATTTTTAATTTTAATGATTTTAATGAATGTTATTACAAATCTGGGTTTGCAAAAGAATTTTCTATTTTTCTGAAAAGATAAAATCCTTCTCAGCTTTTTCCTTTTTTACATCCGTTTCCTCTCCTCTAAAAACTAGCTTTGTTATTTCAGCCTTTACATTATATTATTTGATGATCTTGGAATTGGTAAGGTTGACCATTCTGTATATCATTTCCATTTCATATAAAATTTACACAGTTTATACAGCATCAGATTCTAATTTGTCAGCCTGTGGTTGTTTTCAGTTTATATTTTTATTTTTAAATTTTAGATAATTTTTTTTGTATACTTATGGCAATACAGAATTACTTAATGTCGTGATTATATATAATACATTGTCATTGTAATACATTGTATGAATGTAACACATATGAATATGATACAATATAGGAGTGGCTATGAATATATTAAAAATATATTTAGATAATCTGGTGACCAAAAGGGTCATTTGATTTAGGTATGTGGTGACAAACTACATGTGAAGCAGTGCAGGACTTTATAGGAAACAATAATTTTTCATTTACATACATGGAAATTACATTCATAAACATGGGCATGATTAAAATGGAACTGAACAGAATGAAACTTGTTAGAATTTTAATGTATGTTAATGAATATCATTGACTGTCTTATATAGATGACTATCTTACATATCTTATTTACATACTATCTTGCATACATTAAACCCATTTTTAGTCTGGCTACTATTAATTATGAGCCATTTATAAACATCATAAAAATATATTTGCAGAAAGCCTCTTGGCTTTTTATACCTTTTTACATGGATGTAAAACTGAATTTCAGTTCCTTAAGGATAATGGACCATATTACTTGTGCTTTTTAAAAAAATGTAATATTTATAGAACTATTTAGTTTCTAAATCTTAACAGAGATTAAAACATTTAAGTTCCCAATTGCTAAAATATTGTCAGATACCAATTGTTTGGGGATTTTTTTTAGCCATGTTATGCTATTTAACTTGCTTCCTACTTTCCTCTTCAGTATAATGGAAGGCCTTGATCTGTGTTGGGGGAAAGATTATTATAAACTTTATAAAGTCAAATAATAAAATAATGTCATAAGTGTGGAAGTTTTAATTGTCGAATTGTATTTTACAGTATCCTCATTTCTTGAAAAGAGAAGGCAACAAACTTCAGATTATGCTGCAGAGAAGGAAACGATACAAAAACCGAACTATTTTGGGCTACAAAACATTGGCAGTGGGATCCATCAACATGGCTGAGGTAGGTTCTTAAAAATCTAATAACTGATAGATGAATAATTGTAAATTCAAAGATGTACACTAGAGTCTATTGCATTACTCATTATAGAGTGCCATTCACTATAAAGTAATATAGTGATTAGATTACATTTAAAAATTGCAAAAAGAGGAAAGTTGTTAACAGAATACCAGAAAGATCATTATAACAGTGTTTCAGTTCAACAAATGTTTATCAAGTATCTACTATATTGAAGGCACTTTGCTAGGCTTTGGAAATACAAACTTGAAAAATTATATACTTTTCTTCCTTCAAGTAGCATACAGGCCCCTGATGTACCAAATTTTAGGCCCATTAATATTATGCAAAAGCTAATTACTGTAGAATTATTGTTAGAACTTCATTCATAGGGCAGCTATGTGGCACATTGGATAAAACACTAGACCTGGATTCAGGAGGACCTGAGTTTCAATCCGGCCTCAGACACTTCACACTTACTAGCTGTGTGACTTTGGGCAAGTCACTTAACCCTCATTGCCCCATAAAAAGAAAAAAAAGAAAAGAAAGAAAGAAATTCATAGGAAGCCAGAAATAGCTTTTGGTATAAAAGATAAAATTGTAAAATACCTTTAACAAAAGCAACACTTTTATGTTAAAAACTTGTTTTTGTTACTGCTTTATAGAGGCTTAGCAGAGCAGGGAGGTTGATATGAAGTATAGTGTGATATGGGCAGAAGAAAATTTGAGGAAGGATAGAATGCCTTTAGCAAGAGGTGGCCCTTGTGCTACACTTTAAAGAAATAGGATTTTAATAGAGATCAAGAGGGACTATATTCATGGTAAGATAGGCTATCTTATCATTAATTTGGCTGAAATGTAGAATATGTGAAATTGGTCTGAGAATTAGAGCCAGATTGTGGGGAACTTCAAAGGAGGGAGCCACTGAAGAACTGTGTGTAAGGGAGTGACCAGGGCATTAGAAGATTATGTCAGCAATTGTTGTTTGTCTTTTGTTCTTGAAAAGGACCATGATATCAAGGAGGGGATATCTTGATTTGAAGTGAATTGAAGTGAGGGGGGGCTGTGCAAGGTCACCAAGGTTACTCTTTCCTCCAGAACCATCTTGATCCAGTGGCAAGGTATACAACAGGACAACTGGAGATAGCCCCAGATGTGGGAGGCAGTTAGGGTTAAGTGACTTACCCAGAGTCACACAGCTAGTATGTGTCAAGTATCTGAGGCCAGATTTGAATTCAGGTCCTCCTGATTCCAGGGACAGTACTCTATCAACTCTACCATCTAGCTGCCCATATCTCAGCAACTATGTGAAGGATGAATTAGAGAAGATACTGGAGGCAAGAATACTGGTTAAGTCTATTATACTGAGGCGGCTAGGTGGCGTAGTGGATAGAGCACCGGCCCTGGAGTCACTTAACCCCATTGCCCCGCCAAAAAAAAAAAAAAAGAGTCTATTATATTGTAATGTATAACCTATTTTAAATTGCTTGCTGGCCTTGGGAGGGTTGTACAAAAATTTGGAACTCAAAAAATATTTTTACATGTAATTGAGAAAAATAAAAATTAAAAAATTTTTAAAAAGAGTCTATCATAAACATTTTTGTTATGGGGGAAGGTGATGAAGGTCTGTCTGAAATAAGTTTGAGTGTGGAAAAAGGAAGGTAATATTAATAGTAGCTGGAAGTTTATTAGACTTGATGGAAGATAGAAGCCTAAGAGGTAGAGCCATCATCAGAAATAGTACTGTTTCTCATGCCTAAATTGAATTCTCATTTCCACTTTTAAAAATTCTCTGTATTATGCAGCTCCTACGCCACCTTCTTTCTGGCAACGGGGACAAATATGAGGAGGAAGATGATGAGTTTAGTTTGGAGTTTAAGTTTTAAGGTACCAGGAGCATGTCCAGGTGTTAATATCTCAAGTGTTCTTAGGACAAGGTTTTTTGAAGATCACCCACATTTATGAGATGGGAGAATGATGAACCAATTCAAGAGATAAACAAAGAAATGTCTGGTAGGAGAAGAACCAGGAGATCAGGGGCATGAAAGGCAAGGGAGGAGTGGTCATTTCATATGATGCAGAGAAATTGAGGAAGTTGAGTACTGAGAAGCTGCCATTGGATTTGGCAACTGAGAGAGAGCAGTTTTAGTAGAATAGTGGGGTCAGAAACTTGATTTCAAGAACTGAGGAGTAAATGAGATCAGCATAGACCTGTCTTTTTCACAGTTTAACAATGAAGATGAGAAGGGAGATGGGGTGATAGTTGAATGGAAGGCATGACATAAAACCTTTAAGATAGACTGAAATTTTCTTGTGTTTTTAGTTGACTTTAGCATTTCAGCATATAAGACATATATTTTCTTTCTCATAGCTCTTATAGCTATAAAGAAAAATAGGAATTTTGTTAACAGTGATAGAGTTAATAGTGATAGTTAATAGTTAATAGTGATAGAGAACATCAGGCATCTGCTAGAGCTCTTTCTATGTCAAAAACAGGAAAGCTAATACATTTTTGACTGATTTCATACTTCAAAGAGTAGAGAAATCAATAAAGCAAGATCCTAGTCTAGATCTTATTCTCATGACAAGTACCAAGTTGGAGTGGAAATAATGGGGAACATTATAGTGTCAATAACCACTCCCTGGTAGTTTGTGATAGAGGAAAAAAAATGTCAGCATAGACTTGACGTATACCCTAGACTTTGGAAAAGCAGTTTTCAAAGGATTCAGAAGAAGTAGACCCCAATGGTTTAAGTAAATGGATTCTACAGAGAGTGTTAACCTAGAAGGCATGGGAAACTCTCAAAATGAAATTCTGAAGACACAAAGGAAAGCAGTTCCCATGAGGAGAAAATAGAAGAATTGTTTGAAGATCTGTGTCAGTGCACATGCAACTCGCTCGAATTAGATATCTTCTAAAGATCTCTATCAAAGATGGAAGCAGGTAACAATGGTCCTCTATTATAAGAGCATGGCTTTGTCCCATATCAGCAATGGGTAAAGCTCAGCGTGAGCTAAAGCTCAAGTGGGAAGCTAAACAATGAAGGCATTTTTTAAAGCTAGATTATAAGAAGGAGGAGACAATGAGAACCAAAGAGGGGACATGACTGTTGCTTGGGGTGGATCAGATAGATGACCACAGAAAGAAGGGCGAGTTATTCATGTTACATCTATTTTCTCTGCTAGGATGAATTAAGGAAATATTAAGAAGGTTTCTGGTTACCCTTGATAAATTTCTGTCACCTAGCATAGATGAACTCATCCCTGGATGTTGGAAAAAAAATGAATGCTACAGAATATTACTGTGTTCTAAGAAATTACAAGAAGATATGAATAGGGGCAGCTAGGTGGCACAGTGGATAGAGCACCAGACCTGGATTCAGGAGGACCTGAGTTAAAATGCGGCCTCAGACACTTAACACTTACTAGCTGTGTGACCCTGGGCAAGTCACTTAACCCCAATTACCCCGCAAAGAAAAAAAGAAGAAAAAAGAAGATATGAATAGAATGAATATAGCATGGAAAGATTTATATGAACTGTTGCATAGTGAAATAATTAAAACCAGGAAAACAATCTACATAATGATTACAACAATGTAAACATGAAGAAACACAATGACAAAACAACTGAAAATCAGTGTTGCATTTCATGTGATGTCAATTTTTTTTTCCTCCACTTTTTTCAAGGCAGTCCTTTATTATAAGAAATGGCTCTAAAAGATGGAGAGGGAGAAGAAGGGATAAAGGGGACATTTAAATAATGTGAAAAGAAAAGATATCAATAATTTAAAATGCCACACTAACTGTATTTTTTTTTATGAGGAAGCTGAGGTCCAAAACGTTTATTATTCTCCCAGTGCCATAAAGGCAGCAATCATTTAGTAAACAAGCATTTATTAAGGAGCTGCTGTGTTCTAAGCACTAGGAATACAAAGAAAGACCAAAAGAAAAAATCCTGAACCAGTCCCTGTTCTCAAGGAGCTCACAGTCTAAGAAAGACAAGACAAACAACTATATCCAAACAGTATATGTATATTTGTGTGTATTTGGGCATAATCCCAGAGGGAAATCAAAGGAGGACTGGTAGTGGCTTCTTATATAAGGCTGGATTTTAACTGAGGCTTGAAGGAGAAAACAAGGGGTAGAATTGAGGAAGGAGGGAGTTTCCAACATGGGAGACAATGAGAGTCAGAAAATGGAGTGTTGTATGCAAAGAACAGCAAGGAGTACATAAAGGGCACAAAAGTTTTGTAAGAAGACAACACAGGTAGGAAAGGACCAAGTTATGAGAAGTTTAAAAAAAACCCCAAACATGATTTTATATTTGATCTTGGAGGTTGTAGGAAGCCCCTGGAGTTTATTGTATAGAAAGATAGCATCCTTTACTTAAAGTAATTTGGCAGCTGAGTAGAAGATGGACTAGAATGAGAACAGATTTCAGGCAGGAAGACCAACCAGCAGGCTATAGCCTGTTATGATTTGATGAGGTCCTCCCTGCATCAGGATGGTAACTTTGTTAAATACAAAAAAGAAGACATATTTGGGAGCTGTTACAAAGGGTAAAACTAAGACTTGGTAAGTGATTGGATGCCCAGGGTTAGAGAGTGGCAGAGGTGGGATTTGAACCCATATCCTCTCCAAATTCATTCATCTTTCCACATCTTACCACACAACACTTTGTTTGAAAAAGATCTGGGGCAGCTAGGTGGCACAGTGGATAGAACACCGGCTCTGGAGTCAGGAGTACCTGAGTTCAAATCCAGCCTCAGACACTTACTAGCTGTGTGACCCTGGGCAAGTCACTTAACCCCAGTTGCCTCACTAAAAAAAAAAGAAAAGAAAAGAAAAAGATCTGGAAGTAGAGTGGGCACAATATAGTAGGAGTCAGCAGTGTTGTATGGCAGCCACAAAAGCTAGTTCAATCTTGGGCTATGTTGAGAAGCTTAGCTTTTAGGAATTCAGGTCAGACCTTATCTGAAAATTTATATTCAATTCTGGACATCACAGTGTAAGGACATTGACTCTCCAAATCTTGCAAAAAAGAAATCCAACCTTATGGAGGGTGCAAGAATAAATATTACCTGGCAATTCTGTTGCTCACTACCCTGGTTCAGGGTCACAAATCCAGGACTAACTGAATTGGAGAACTGCACCTAAGGTGTTCATTACAAGGTAAAGACTGTTCATCTTAGGCTGTGTACTGAGTAAGTTCAGAATAGTAGGTTCTTGGGAGCAGCTAGGTGGCACAGTGGATAAAGCACTGGCCCTGGAATCAGGAGGACCTGAGTTCAAATCCAGTCTCAGACACTTGACACTTACTAGCTGTGTGACCCTGGGCAAGTCACTTAACCCTCATTGTCCCGTTCTCCCCCCCCCCAAAAAAAAAGAATAGTGGGGTCTTAGTTTCTACCATTATCTCAATCTGTCACCTGCAACAGAATAACCAGGATGAGAATGCCAGACCCAAGTGGAGCCTGTCCTTCTGTCATGCTGAACAGAGCTTTGCAGCTAGCTGACAGTATTTGAATCCACTAGCAGGCTGTTGGAACTTTCAACAAGGGATAAGCCAATAGAATTGTTGCACAGATCCAAGCCCAGGGGGTCAAGGCCTTGCAAAGTTTGGACTAGCAGAACAATGACCAGACTTTGCCCTGGATCAGACAACTTGGAAGCACTGAAAACATGCAGTTTCCTAGCTTGAGATCATGGAATAATGTAACACTCAGTACTCTAAGAAACCAGCATAAGAACCCAAGAGGACACAAGTTAGTTAAGACATTCTCCCCAGAAATACTCAGCCAAGCCTTAACATAAAATCTGAAGTCAAGAAGTAGGCTGAAAAAATAAGCAAACAAAAGAGAAGGGTTTTTTTCTCATTTATTTAGAAGTTTATTTTTTCCCCCAAATTACACGTAAAAACAGTTTTTAACATCGATTTTTAAAACATTGTGTTCCAATTCTCTTCACCCCCCGCCCTTAAGAACACAGGCAATTCAGTATATGTTATACATGCATAGTCTTGCAAAACATTTCTACATTTGTCAGGTTGTGAAAAAAAAAACAGTAAAAAAAAACCCTTAAGAAAAAGGAATTTTAAAAAAATTATGCTTTAATCTATATTCAGACACCATCAGTTCCCTCTCTGGAGATGGATTGCATTTTTTTATAAGTCCTTCAGAGTTGTCTTAGATTATTGTATTGCTGAAAATAGCTAAGTCATTTTCAGCTGATAACTTTTACAATGTTGCTGTTACTTTGTATAAAGTACCTTTCACTTTGCATCAGCTCATGTAAGTCTTTCCAGGTTTTTCTGATAGCATCCTGCTCATCATCTCTTATAGCACAATAGTATTCCATTATAATCTCCTCCCACAAGTTGTTCAGCCATTCCCCAAATTCAGCTTTTTGTTTTTTATCTTTTTGGATACCAACCTAGTAGTGGTATTACTAAGTCAAAGAGTTTTATAGCCCTTTGACTGTAGTTCCAAATTGCTCTACATAATGTTTGAATCAGTTTACAACTTCACCAAGAATGCATTAATGTCTCATTTTCCCCATATCCCCTACAACATTTGTCATTTTCTTCTGCTGTCCTATTATCCAGTCTCATAGTTATGAGGTAGTACCCCAGAATTGTTTTGACCTGCATCTCTCCAATCAATAGTGAGTTAGAGGATTTTTTTGGGTATGGCTATAGGTAGCTTTGATTATTTCATCTGAAAACTTCATATCTTTTGGTCATCTATCAATGGCTCTTATTTTAACAAATTTAACTCAGTTCTCTTTGTGTTTGAGAAATGAGGTCTGTCAGACAAACTTGCTTCAACTTTTTTTCACAGTTAGTATTGCTAACTGTATTTCCCTCCATCCTATTCCCTCCCTATGACATTTACTCTATTTTCTATCTTCTTTCACCCTGTCCCTCCTCAAAAGTGTTATGCTTCTGACTGCCCCCTCCACCAATCTGCCCTCCCTTCTATCATCCCCCCTTCCTCTCCTACTTTCCTGCAGGGTGGGATGGATTACTATACCTAATTGAGTGTGTATGTTATTCCCTCTTTGATCCAGTTCTTTTTTTCTTTTTTTAAGTGAGGCAATTGGGGTCAAGTGATTTGCCCAGGGTCACACAGCTAGTACGTGTTAAGTGTCTGAGGCCAGATTTGAACTCAGGTCCTCCTGACTCCAAGGCCGGTGCTCTATCCACTGTGCCATCTAGCTGCCCCCTTGATCCAGTTCTGATGAGATTAAGGTTCACTCACTCCCCAGTACCTCTTACATCTTCCCCTCCACTGTATAAGCTTTTTCTTGTTTCTTTTATGTGGGATATTTTACCCCATTCCACCTCTCCCTTCCCTTTCTCCCAGTGTATTCCTCTCACCCTTAATTTTTTTTTAAAGATATCATCCCTTCATATTCAACTTACACCTGTGCCTTGTGTCTAAATATACTCCATCCAGCTGCCCTAATGAGAAAGTTCCTATGAGTGACAAGTATCATTTTCCCATGTAGGAATGTAAACAGTTTAACTTTTTAATATCCCATATAATTTATTTTTCCTGTTTACCTTTTTATGCTTCTCTAGAGTCTTGTATTTGAAAGTCAAATTTTCTATTCAGCTCAGGTCTTTCCATCAAGAATGCCTGAAAGTTCTCTCTTTCGTTGAATTCCCATTGTTTCCCCTGAAAGATTATACTCAATTTTGCTGGCTAGGTGATACTTGGTCACAGTCCTAGTTCCTTTGCCCTCTAGAATATCATATTCAGAACCCTCTGATCCCTTAATGTGGAAGCTGCTAGATCCTGTGTTATCCTGACTGTTGTTCCACAATACTTGAATTGTTTCTCCTTGACCTGAGAGCTCTGGAACTTGGCTATAATTTTACTGGGAGTTTTCATTTTGGGATCTCTTTCAGGAGGCGATTGGTGGATTCTTTCAATTTCTATTTTACCTTCTGGTTCTAGAATATCAGGGCAATTTTCCTTAACAGTTTCTTGGAAGATGATGTCTAGGCTCTTCTTTTGATCATGTCTTTCAGGTAGTTTAATAATTTTCAGATTATCTCTCATGGATCTATTTTCCAAGTAAGTTGTTTTTCCAGTGAGATATTTCACATTGCCTTCTATTTTTTCATTCTTTTGGTTTTGCTTTATTGTTTCTTGATTTCTCATAAAGTCATTAGCTTCCACTTGCTCAATCCTAATTTTTAAGGAATTATTTTCTTCAGAGAGCTTTTGTACCTCCTTTTCCATTTGACCAGTTTGTCTTTTCAAGGCATTCTTTTCCTCATTGGATTTTTGTGTCTCTTTTACCAATTGGCCCAATCTGTTTTTTAAAGTGTTATTTTCTTCAGTATTTTTTTGTGTCTCCTTTATCAAGCTGTTGACTTTTTTTCATGATTTTCTTGCATCACTCTCATTTCTCTTTCCATTTTTTCCTCTACCTCTCTTACTTTATTTTCAAAGTCTTTTCTGAGCCCTTCTATAGCCTGAGACCAATTCATATTTTTCTTGGAAGCTTTGTATGTAGGAGCTTTGACTTTGTTATCTTCTTCTGAGGGTATATTTTGATCTTTGTCACCATAGAAATTTTCTAGGGTCACCTTTTTTTTTCCTGTTTGCTCATTTTCCCAGTCTATTTCTTGACTTTTAACTCTTTGTTAAAGTCGGGTACTGCTTCCAGGGTGGAGGGTGCACTGTCCCAAGCTTCAGGTTTGTGCAGCTGTTCTCTAAGATACTTCTTCCAAGGTGGTATAGTTTAAGGAGAGGAATGTTTACTACTCTCCTGCCTTTGCTCTGCTCTGCAAACAAACACAGGCCTGCTTTTCTGCCCTGGAACTATGAAGCCTGCTCCACTATGGCTACAAGCTCTATTGTGCTTGTGCGCCTCCCCTGCCTGGGACTGCCACCCAAGACTGGATCTGAGTATGGGTAAAACAATAGAGTCCTGCCTCAGTGCTAGCAAATAATATGAATGAGCAGTCTATAAGGGACTAAACAAGGTGTCAACTGGACTTTTTCCAGAACCAGTCTCTAACCTATGTATGGCTGGAGCTTCACAAAATAGGCCAGAGACAGGTGAGTCAGGAATTAGAGAGAAAGTTTTTTTTTTCTAAGTGAGGAAAAAGACTTGCAAGCAAGGTGGAGCTATAGACACATGTGCCAGGTCCCACCCCTAGTTGGGAGGACCTGAGGTAGTGTGGGAAGTTCTCAATACTTATATTAGTGACTGTTCAGTGAGTTAAGGGAGTAGCAAACACGTGACAAGTTTGATTCACTGCAGAATATTCTGACTTCATCCAGTGTTTGTCTTTTTTTTTTTTTTTTAACAGGGCAATGAGGTTAAATGACTTGCCCAGGGTCACACAGCCAGTAAGTGTCAAGTGTCTGAGGCCGGATTTGAACTCAGGAACTCCTGAATCCAGGGCCAGTGCTTTATCCACTGTGCCACCTAGCCGTCCCTCAGTGTTTGTCTTTGACCAGAGAACACCTGTTGAACTATGTGACTAGCACAGAGGGTGAGATCATTCAGAGGGTGATTGCAAAGGATTTTTGTCCTGCCAAGCTCAGGACTCCGTTTTCTTGCTGGGCCTTAGCTCTGGAAACACGGAGTCTAAGTTTTACTTTTTCGTAGGTTATATATGTGCAATTATGTAAAATATTTCCATCATAGTGATTTTGTATAAGGAGACTGAAAAAAATAGAAGAACATGTTAGGTTATCTTAGGACAAAAGCAACTGAAAAAACAGATCAAGGAGAGATGATTTAAAAATCATTGTATTAGGGGGTGGTTAAATGGTGCAATAGATAAAGCACCATCCCTGGAGTCAGAAGAACCTGACTTCAAATCCAGCTTCAGAGACTTGACACTTATTAGCTGTGTGACCCTAGGCAAGTTACTTAACCCTCATTGCCTGCCCTACCTCCCCCCCAAAAAATCATTGTATTACCTGATAGCCACAACCAAAGGGGGAAAAAACAGATCCTAGACATCTTAAAAAGAAATTTCCCAGATCTCTTAGAACCAGAAGGAGGATAACATGGAAATAGAATCTACCAATCAACTCCTGAAAGAAACTGCAAATCAAACTCCCATGTACATTAAAGTCCAAATCCAGAACTTCTTGGTCAAAAAAATAAAAATATTGCAAGCAGCCAGAAAGAGAGAATTCAAGTACCCAAAATTGACTGTCAGAATCAGCTACGATTTAGCAGCCACCATTATCCAGGAGGAGAGAGTTTGTAATATAGAATTCCAGGAGAGCAAAGGATATAAACTTGCAACTAGGAATAACCTACCCAGCAAAATTGAGTATAATCCTACAGGGGGAAAAAAGTGACCTTTAATAAAGTAAAACACTTCCTAACATACCTATTGAAAAGACCAGAACTGTATAGAAATTTTTAAGTACAAACGGGGGAGTCAAGAGAATCACAAAAAGATAAACACAGATTAATAATTCTAAGGGAATACACAAGGATGTTTCATTATGACACATATTCCCTCAGAACTCTATCCTTGTCAAGGGTTTAAGGGAAATTAAATTATATAGAAGGCTTGAGTATGTTGTTTTTATTGGAGGGGAAGAGGAATATAATGGGGCAGAAGAGGGAGAGGAAGGTTGGGAGAAATTATCACAGTAATTGGGGTACCCCAAAAAATACAAATAGAAAGGGATGGGGTGGGTGTGGGAACAGTTAATACTTGAACTTCACTGTCATCTAAACTGCTTAGAACTATACTGCTTAGAATGGGAAAAAAACTACATGCAGTTGGGTACAGAAAAAAAAATTTCACTCAATGAAGAAACATGAAAGGAAGGGGCAAAGAGATGAGTGAAATAAGAGAAATGGTAGAGGGAAATGAACAAGGTAAACTTTAAGAATGCATAAAAATATTTATAGCAGTTCTTTTTGTGGTGGCAAAGAATTGAAAACTTAGCAGGGATCTTGTCACAACCCTGTTTGCCTCAGTTTCTTCATCTGTAAAATGAGCTGGCGAAGGAAATGGCAAACCACTCCGGTATCTTTGGCAAAAAAAAACACCAAAAGGGTTCACGAAGA
Organism: Dromiciops gliroides; assembly: GCF_019393635.1. Taxonomy (NCBI): domain Eukaryota; kingdom Metazoa; phylum Chordata; class Mammalia; order Microbiotheria; family Microbiotheriidae; genus Dromiciops; species Dromiciops gliroides. Next base: position 265,786,815 of record NC_057862.1, on the reverse strand, counting down.
GTCAGGCACAACTGAAAAACAACTAAACAACAACCACCACCTTTTATTATCTGAGGCAATGTGGTATAATGAACAAAGGGATGACTTTGAAATTGGGAAGACTTAATTTCTAGTGTTGCCTCCATCACATTTTTCAGTATGAAAAGTTTATGTTATACACAAGTTGTTGATCTGCATGTTAAAGGGAATTTACTCAATGTGAGTATTCTACCCTAAAATTAATTTCATAAAATTTTTGTTCTAGCCTCTGTTCTCAGAGTAATGGGGGAGAAAATTTCCAAACTAATATATACAAACGACATATAATGATCAATTGGAATAACAGGAGGAAGGCACTAGAATTGAGAGGGATAGGGAAAGGCTTCCTGTAGAAGGTGGTCTTGAAGGAAGCCAAGAGATAGAGATAAAGAGGAAGAACATTCCAGGCATAAGGAACAGCCAATGAAAGTGCCCAGAGTTGGGAAATAAAGTGTCTTGTTTGAGGAATTGGCAAGGAGGCTAGAATCACTGGATGTAACAGTATGCAGGATGGGGAAGATAAGGTGTAAGAAGACTGGAAAGGTACAGGGTGGAGTGACAAATAGAAAGTTTTATATTTGATTCTGGAAGGGCAATATTCATTTTTCACTTAAAATTAAAAAGAAAGTAGTTAAATTCTCTTGAGCAATTATGGATATTATTTAGGAAGGTATTCCAGTATTCCAGGGCTTGATGCATTTTTGGCACAATGTCATCTGCAAACAGGAACATGTGGAGGATTTCACCTTTCTTTTCCTCACTGTTGATTGGGACTCCCTTTTCAACTTGGGCTATGCCCTGGATTTCCTTTATAATTGAGGTGAACTTCTTTGCCAAGTATATATAATCAAGAAGTATGGTGGGATTCTAATTCTCTACATTTTTCCTTGAAATATATGATGTTAAAAATGTGGTTTACCTTTTCTTTTTTTTTTGCAGAGCAATGAGGGTTAAGTGACTTTCCCAGGGTCACACAGCTAATAAGTGTCAAGTGTCTGAGGTCGGATTTGAACTCAGGTCCCTCCTGAATCCAGGGCCAGTGATCTATCCACTGTGCCACCTAGATGCCCCCAATGTGGTTTACTTTTGAATATCCCTTGTAAAAGTTGTTCCAGCAAGGATTCTTTTGATGCATGCATAGATTTTTCTTATAGTTTATATAAATGGGTAAGTAAACATATGAAATGTTAGTAATAATGTTTTCTCAGGCACTTCTTAAAGGGTAATAATTAGGACCAAGATTTTTTTCTCCTCATTTTTTATTTGTTCCCCTTTTAAGATAGCTTGAAAATTAGTGTCCTCAAAATTATGTACCTCTTTGTATATACTTAGTCTAGTCTTTCTACATCCCCATTTTTTTTCTTCAGTTCCACCTCTTTCTACATAATGGCTCCAATATCCTTGGTGGGGAAAAGTTTGTTTTAAAAGCTTTATTGATTTCTCTCTCCCCCCCCCCCCATTTTTTATGTTGTTATCCATCTAATTCCATCCTTAAATGTTCCTTTCTTTTGTTAGACTTTTTTTTTTTTAGACTTTCTTTAAACTTGTTTTTCATTCCACTCTTTCTTACTTCTTCATGGGACACTACTGATCCACCATTTTTCTCTTTAAGATTTTACAAAGGAGGGGGCAGCTAGGTGGTGCAGTGGATAAAGCACCAGCCCTGAATTCAGGAGGACCCGAGTTTAAATCCTGCTCAGACACTTGACACTTACTATCTGTGTGACCCTGGGCAAGTCACTTAACCCTCATTGCCCTTCCCTTCCCCCCCCCCCCAAAAAAAAAAAAAAGATTTTACAAAGGAGTCTATATTCTAAACTACTCTTGTCTTTGGCTGCCATACTTCTCTACTTGGTAATGTATGATGATTGGGGTAGTCTCCTTGTTATAAAAATCAATTTGTATCAGTTAAAATTTTGTAGAAAATAATTATACCAAGTGTAGATTCTTTTCCTCCATATATTTCCATTTTTCAGTGTCCATAACTTACTTAGAATTAGCTGTATTTGATTATTCAGACCTTAGCCATGGCTCATGTCTAGGGATCTAGGCAGTAATTAATGGGGTCCCTATTAGAAAAAGTTCTCAAAAGTGTAAAGTAGATATCAGATAGGGGACAGATCTTTGTTCCACCAAAAGAAAAAGCTTAAGACATAGAAGACATAAATTCACATTAACAAGTAGTTAAAATATGAGATAATAGCTTATCATCACTTTTATCTCCCCACAAGCATGTGGTAGGACTCCTGACTTGTGTTGTCTGTTTAACTTAGAATTCAACTTCTTAGTCATCCAGAACTTTCTTAATCTTTAGTCCTTTGTATCTTCTGGCAGTGGTGCATCTTTCCTAGAAGCAGCATGATACCAGCACTGACTCATAAACTAAAGTTTTGGATTCTTGAGGTAGCTGCCAAGGCTAAAAATTCCCACTTCTTAGGATTGCTGTTTCGTGACCAGGGTTCATGGAAAGGAACTCCCCCTTCCCCTCCCACCTTTCACTGGAAGGCCAAGGGAGATTTAACAGCTGGCAGAGGCCTAAGCTTTATATTAAAAAGAGAGGAAGAGACAAAGGCAGAACTTTACTCTTCAGTCTACTGGGGTGGGGTGGGGGCATCTTCACAAAAGTTTCCTTCCTGTGACACTGATGTAGAGAATCCTTTTTAACACAACCCCCAGTCATGCGTTCACACATAAATCAAGAGTTGCTATGTCACCTCAGAAGCATCTGTCCCAAATCAAGAGACCAATGTACCTGCCTATCCCTAGGAAACCAGAGTGTCTGCTCCATAGGGTGACCTCAGTATACTTCAAATTCTTATAAAATTAGTCTTGAGTTTGTGGGTTCTCAGTTAACATTCCCATGAGCTTGCTCTGTAATTTCAATTGATGATTTTCAATGGAATGTTATATATTAATTACTTAGGTAAGATAATAGTGTAAGACAAGCACATGACATACACCCATGATTTATTACCAAATATTGTTTTGGTAGCAAAATATCTTCAAACTATAGCTATTTTAGAACACAAGAAGTATAATTTCTGATGAATACTTCAATTTTTTTAAAGGCACATTCTTTGGTCTTCTATTATCTGAATTGGAGGAGTGAAAACTAGTTGTGGAAACAAGAATAAAGCAAATGTGCAATTCCTCCATGATTAACAGAATAGGATAACACTGATTATATCATAAATGTAAGTGCCAGAAGGAGTGAGGCATCTCATAAGCTAGTGAAATCCCATTATCAAAGGTATTCAAACCACAAGGTAGATAAATACCTGTCAGGGATTCTGTCGAGGGAATTGCTAGTGTTCAGAAAGTTGAATTTGTTCTCCTCTGGTACTCCAATCACATCTAGGAAGCATTTGAAGTCTAAAAGGTTTTTGTGAAGATAAGATAAGACAAAATATGAGATAATAGCTTATCATCACTTTTATCTCCCCACAAGCATGTGGTAGGACTCCTGACTTGTGTTGTCTGTTTAACTTAGAATTCAACTTCTAATAGGGACCCCATTAATTACTGCCTAGATAAGACAAAACACATTCTCTTCTTAAGCGAACTAGTGTAGCATCCAGAAAGCCATCCATAGGAACATAGGAAGAGCTAATAAGACAATTCTAAATATCATTTTTATGTATTCCCTTACTGGGAATCTAGAACATTAAACTAAAAGGTAACAAAAACCCTCTAACCTCTGATGGAAAATTACTTGAAAACCTGTCATATGCCATGGCAGTAGGTGATTGAATGTTTCTGTTGCCACTCATGAATCAGAATGCTTTCCTGCCTCTGAACCCCAGAATTCCTTCTCCAGTACTGATTGGACATTGACTGGATATCCTTTTTCATGGATAAGAAGGAAAAGCCAAGTAAATCATATATTGACTCGCTTGAAAGATGTAGTGAATATACCTAGATGTCTTTAAAAAACATTTGAGTTTTTATATTTAAATGTACCGTATTCAACCATCTGAATTACCCAAACACAGGTGATGCAGCACCCAACTGAAGGAGGCCAGGTTCTGAGCCTTTGTAGCAATATCAAGGAAGTCACTGCTAAAGTAGCTGAAATATGGATCTTCTCTTTATCTAGTCAGCCAATAGACCATGATGACAGCACTCTACATTCCAGCCAGAAAATAAAATCCACAGGTGAGTTTTTTTCTTTATTTCTTTTTTGTTCCCTGGCTCGGCTAATAAGTAATGGGTTATTGAACTACTCACTCTCTTTCATCATGGCCTCCCAAAGTTAGGGGAATAATTTAAAGGAAAGTTGGGTTTCTCTAATATTTTGAGTTTAAATATCTCCAGGTTAATAGCTATGAGGAATAGATTTGTTTCACATATAGAGTTGTATTCCACCTTTCCCTCTGGATATAAGGTTTTATAGTCAATGAGTCACATCTGATTTCTCCATGATATTTTTAGGCATCATTCACCTTTTGCCTTCCTGTCCAAATGTTATTCAAACATCACCACTGTTATTTATTTTCATCATGATACAGTTGTCATACATTAGCAGGGTTCTATTATGCTCAGTCCATGTTCTAGCACAGGGTTTTTTCCATTGTCTTGGCAATAGGTACCTTGTGCTTACATATTGATGATTTGATTTATCCTCTGTTTCCAGCTAGTCTCTGTTTAGCCTATTGTCTGTGACCCTTGGTGTCAAACGAATACCACTTCATTGGCCCTCTAGTACCTCAAACCCCTCAGTCTTCCATCTGTGTGATTCTTTTTCTTGCTCTTCCATCAGTGTTCCACAAAAAAGCTATTCAAACTGCTAAAGGCCTTCCCCTAGGCATTTTTACATTTTATTTGTACCATTGCATCTCTTGGGGTATTCCTCATTCATGATAAATGATTAGCCCACTTTCTTTGCCATTCACACATTTCCATAGTGATGCACATAGATCACTGGTAGAAATCTTCTATCACCTACATATCTTTCCATTGTACTTTTGGCATATTTCATCTTTGATTCCTTAAACTCCCAAAAGGCTGTGATGCTTTAAGATTCAAAACAATATAACAGGGGCAGCTAGGTGGCACAGTGGATAGAGCACCGGCCCTGGAGTCAGGAGGACCTGAGTTCAAAGCTGGCCTCAGACACTTAACACTTACTAGCTGTGTGACCCTGGGCAAGTCACTTAACCCCAATTGCCTCACTAAAAAAAAAAAAAAGAAAACAATATAACACCACAGGAATAAATCAATTAATTGGTCAGAAAGTATTAAGAGTACTGTGCTAGGCATAAGAGATATGAAGGCAAAAAATGAAATAATCCTTACTCTTGAGAAATTTACATTCTCTCAAGAGAACCAACATATACATATGTGAATAAATGGAAATAGGGATAGGGACAGGACTTGTATTTTCACTTGTATAAAGAATTCATCCTGAGTGAATACAATCCCACCTTCAATGCAGGTTAGCAAATTCTCTGTACCTGATGGTCTTAGAGAGTTCCCTAAAGTACTGAGAGGTTAAGTGACTTACCCAGAATCACACAACTATGATGTGTGTAGAGTGTCTACTCTACCATGCTGCCTCTTATACATTTACAGAATAGATATCAGTTAAATGCAAGAAAGGTATCATGTAGAAGGTAGTACATCAGCTACAGCTTGAAGCAAGTTGCAGATTTAGTGATGGAGAGCTTAGCTTGGACTGCTTCCCAGATTGGGCTAACACCCTGTGCAAAGACACACGTAAGGGTAATTAGTCAGAAAGACAGCATGGCCTCCTGAAGATAAAGCTGGTCTCAGGAGTCAGAAAGACCAGGGCATAAGTTCTAGCTCTGACACATCCTAGCACAGCGACTAGAGATATCCCTTACTCCAGAGTGCAACTTTATGGCCTTCAGTTATAGAACAGTTGCTGATCTGTATATGTGGAAGAATTTCTTTCTAGGACATTTGTTGCACCAATGAAATTACAGTGCTAGACAAAGAAATAATAATCATCAATGAAAAGAGTGGCTTCTGTGGGTAGGGTAGAAGAAAAGCTCTGTACTCTGCAATTGTTATCCAATATCTATTGGAGACAATTTATTAATATACAAACATTCCTCCTTGGAGAAAGAACCAAACTGGCAAAGTTTCCTGTACTGATTGGAATTTGTCCTTACCCAAGAATTATCCACTTTTATTATTATAATAATACTAAAACAAAAGACAAGATTCCACAGCAAGATAACAGTGGTACATAGTTCAAGTTGTTAGTTATTGGATTTATTTGAACTGAAGAATAGTAATGTCATTGTTGGAGAAATGTCCTGAAACCATTCAAGCTAGGCATAAGGTACTATTCTTTTTTTTTTTTTTTTTTTTTTAGTGAGGCAATTGGAGTTAAGTGACTTGCCCAGGGTCACACAGCTAGTAAGTGTTATGTGTCTGAGGTCAGATTTGAACTCGGGTACTCCTGACTCCAGGGCCGGTGCTCTATCCACTGCGCCACCTAGCTGCCCCATAAAGTACTATTCTTAACTGGATTACTCAAAAGATATTCCTACTCTTTGTATAGTTATCACTAATCTTAATTTCATGGACCTGGATTCCTACATGAACTGAGTCTTCTGTTAACAAAAAAAGCTTATTAGATCTGTGATAAAAATGAAACCAAGGACTTCATAGTATAACTTTGCCTCCTTAGCATTGATAAGGTTTTTTCACTTAATTAGAATCAAAGGCTTCAGAAAAACTCTGTCATAATATTTTTCAGTTATCTAAAGGTGAAAATGAGGCCTTAAATGTAATGGTTCTTCACCTTTTATATTATGAATAACTCTGGCAGTTGTATGGAGCCTGTGAACCCTTTCTCAGAATAATGGTTGTTGCCTACATTCATAATTGAAGGATGTACTAACTTTCAGCTAGATATAAGTGAAAATAAAGATGTAATTTTTTTCCCACCAATGTTAACAGACCTCCTAAAATTTATTCATGCAGATTCCTTAGGGGTCCATGAATCCCTGATTAAAAACGCTTGCCTTAGTGGATATGCTTCCACAGTACTCAACAGGGAATGTTATGTGATCCTAACATATGCATGAGGAACTGCTTGTTGGAGGAGAGACTTAAAGACTGCATTTTGATCTGCCAAATACAAAAAAAATACCAACAAACACCACCCCCCCGGATTCTTTGCATTTTTCATTTAGCTCTATAACTAAAAAAGAATGGTTTGCTGTAGAAAATTGTCTTTGAAAGCTTGTCTTCCCATCTTTATATCCCTAGTACTTGGCACACAGGACTTGCTTAATTAATTCTTGCTTGCTTTCTTGATTCATTCTCACATTTTCTTTTTTAAAAATACATTTATTGGGGGGCAGCTAGGTGGCATGGTAGATAAAGCACTGGCCCTGGATTCGGGAGTACCTGAGTTCAAATTCGGCTTCAGACACTTGACACTTAACTAGCTGTGTGACCCTGGGCAAGTCACTTAACCCTCATTGCCCTACAAACAAAACAAAACAAAAAATACATTTATTGGGGGCAGCTAGGTGGCATAGTGGATAAAGCATCGGCCCTGGATTCAAGAGGATCTGAATTCAAATCTGGCCTCAGACACTTCACACTTGTTAGCTGTGTGACCCTGGGCAAGTCATTTAACCCCTATTGCCCCACAAAAAACAAAACAAAACAAACAAAAATACATTTATTATGCATTTAAGTTTAACTTTTTTTTTAAATTGATTTCCAAATTCTGTTCTGCCTTCCCCCACTCATTGAAAAAAGCAAGAAATATGATATCAGTTACTCATGTGAAACTATGCAAAACATATTTCAATATTAGCCATGTTGCAAAAAAAGGCAAGAAAAATTAAGAAAATTTTTTAAAATGCTTCAATCTTTACTCAGACTCAATTGCTTCTCTCTCTGAATATAGACAGCATTTTTCATCATAAGTCCTTAGGAATTTTCTTAGATCCTTGTCTTGATCAGAATAGCTAAGTTATTCACAGTTGATGATTGTACAGTATTGCTGTTGCTTTGTACACTGTTGTCCTGGTTCTACTTCACTTTGTATCAGTTCATATGCCTTGCCAGGTTTTTCTAAAAGCAACCTGCTTATCATTTCTCATAGAATGATAGAATTTCATCACAATCATATACCACAACTTGTTTGGCTATTCCCCAGTTGATGGGCACCCCCTCAATTTCTAATTTTTTGCCACCACAAAAATCGCTACAATAAATTAAAACAACTCTGAGGTACTGCCTCACATGTATCAGATTAGCTAATATGAAAAAAAAGGGAAATGATAAATGCTGGAGAAGATATGGGAAAATTGGAACACTAATGCACTATTGGTGGAGCTGTGAACTGATTCAACCATTCTGTGAAGCAATTTGGAACCATGCCCAAAAGGCTTTAAAACTGTGCATACCCTTTGACCCAGCAATACCACTACCAGGTCTGTATCCCAAAGAGATCATAAGAAAGGGAAAAGGACCCACATGTACAAAAAGATTTGTAGTAGCTCTTTTTTATATAATTTACAATTCTTGGGGAAAAAAGAGCTGTAATAAATATTTATGTACATATAGGTGCTTTTACTTTTTCTTTGATCTCTGAGATATAGATCTAGTAATGGTATTGCAGTGTCAAAGAGAGGATGTACAGGTTTATAGCCTTTTGGGCATAGTTACAAATTGCTCTACAGAATAGTTGGACCAGATTGCAACTTCACCAATGGTGCATTAGTGTACCAATTTTTCCACATCTCTTCCAACATTTATCATTTTCTTTTTTTCTCATGTTAGCCAATCTGATAGGTGTGAGATAGTAACTCAGAGTTATTTTAACTTACATTTCTATAATTAATAGTGATCTAGAATATTTTTTCATATGACCAAATAGCTTCAATTTCTCTATTTGAAAACTGCCAAGTTTTTATACTTATTCTTTTTTTTTTTTTAATCTTAGGAGTATTTTATTTTCCAGTTACATGTAAAGATAGTTTTCAACATGTTGTTATATGATTTTGAGTTCCAAATTTTTCTCCCTCCTCCCTCTCCAAGACAGAAAATAATCTGATAGAGGTTATATATGTTATATCACATACATTATGTATATCACATTAAACATACTTCTGCATTAGCCATGTTGTGAAAGAAGAATCAGAACAAAAGGGGAAAACCTCAAAAAAAGGAAAAACAAAAAAAAGTAGAAACAGTATGGTTCAATCTGTATTTGGGTTCCACAGTTCTTTTTTCTGGATATGGAGAGCATTTCCATCATGAGGGAATGATTTGTATTCTTATAAACTTGATTCAGTATATTATGTACCTTATCTATTCCACTGATCCCACCACTCTATTTTTTAGCAAGTACCAGTTTGATGACTAGCACTTTGTAATATAGTTTGAAGTCTAGTCCTGCTAGGCTACTTTCCTTAATATAGTTTTTCATTGATTCCCTTTTTATTCTTAAGCTTTTCCTCTTCCAGATGAATTTTGGTATTATTTTTTCTAAGTCTATAAAATGTTGGGTTTTTTTGTAACTTGATTGTTGTGGCACCGAATAAGTCAATTAACTTAGGTAAAATTTTCATGATTGACTCCACCTCCCTGTGAGCAATTAATATTTTTCCAGTTCAGATCTGACTTTATTTGTGTGAAAAGTGTTTTGGGGGGGGGCAGCTAGATGGTGCAGTGGATAGAGCACCGGCCCTGGAGTCAGGGGTACCTGAATTCAAATCTGGCCTTGGACACTTGACACTTACTAGCTGTGTGACCCTGGGCAAGTCACTTAACCCCAGTTGCCTCACTTAAAAAAAAAAAGGTGTTTTAGAATTGTGTTTGTCTTGGCAGGTAGGATCCCAAATACTTTATATTGGCTGCAGTTATTTTAAATGGAATTTTTCTTTCTCTTGCTGCTAGACTTTGTTGGTAGTATATAGAAATGCTGATGATTTATGTGGGTTCATTTTTTATCAAGCAACATTACTAAAGTTGTTAATTGTTTCACCTAGTTTTTTAGTCGATGCTCTGGGATTCTCTAAGAATACCATCACATCGTCTGCAGAGAGTGATAGTTTTGTTTCTTCGTTGCCTATTCTATAATTGCTATAGTTAACATTTCTCGTACAATATTGAATAATAGTGATGGTATTGGACATCCTTGCTTCATCCCTGATTTTATTAGGAAGGCTTTTCCCCATGACAGGTAATGCTTGCTAATGGTTTTAGAGAGATACTGCTTACCATTTTAAGGAAATGGCCGTTTGTTCCTATGTTTTCTAGTGTTTTTAATAGGAACAATTGTATTTTGTCAAAAACAGTTTTTCTGCATCTTTTGTTGGTTTTGTTATTGATGTGGTCAGTTATACTACTAGTTTTCCTAATTGAACTAGCCCTGTATTCCTGGTATAAATCCCATCTTGTCGTAGTATATGTATTTTGTGTTATATTGCTGTAACCTTTTTATTTAAAAATTTTGCATCAGTGTTCATATAGGAAATTATAGTTTTCCTTCTATGTTTTTGTTCTTCCTGCTTTACTTATCAGAATCATATTTGTGTTATAAAAGGAATTTCATAGGACTCTTTCCTTAATTATTATTCCATATAGTTTATGTGGTATTGGAATTAAATTGTTATTTAGCTGCTTGGTAGAATTCACTTGTGAATCCCATGTATAACTTATATTGAATTGCTTGAGTTCTTAAGAGGGGGTGGGGAGGGAGAGGGAGATTTTGGAACACAAAGTTTTAAAAATCGACATTAAAATTTGTTTTTACATGTAATTTGGGAAAAAATAAAATTCTAACTAAATTTTTAAAAAAAGAATAAGGTATAATCCTTTCTATTTCCATTTAGTTTTCTCCAGAGGTCTAACATATCTAACTTTTCTCATTCTATTCATCTCTTTAATGTCTTTATTATTTATTTTTTGGTTGAATTTATCAATTGGGGGGGGTCAATAAAGTGATTTGCCCAGGGTCACACAGCTAGTAACTGTCAAGTGTCTGAGACTGGATTTGAACTCAGATCCTCCTGAATCCAGGGCTGATGTTTTATCCAATACACCACCCAGTTGCCCTGAATTTATCAGTTTCTGAGAGGGGCAGTTGAGGTCCCCCATCAAGTATATAGTTTTACGGTCAATTTTCTCCTGTAACTCATTTAACTTTTCCTTTAAAGAATTTGAGCACTATGCCATCTGGTGCATATATGTTTAGTACTGATATTACTTCACTGTTCACAGTACCTTTTAGCAAAATGTAGTTTACCTGCCTTTCACTTTTAGTTAGATCCATTTTTGTTGTCGTTGTTTTTGTGAGATCATGATTGCTTTTGCTGTCTTTTGTACCTCACCTGAACCATAATAGATTCTGCTCCAGTGCCTTATTTTTATTCTGTGTGACTTTGTATTTCAAGTGTGATTTTTGTAAACAACATATTGTGGGATTCTGTTTTCTAATTGATTCTGCTGTCCACTTCTGTTTCATGAGTGAGGTCATTCCATTTACATTCACAGTTATGATTACCATGTATTTCCCTCCATCCTATTTTTTTTTTTGGTACTTGAAACAAACATTTATTTTATTTTTTCCAGTTACATGTAAAGGTAGTTTTCAACATTCATTTTCATAAGATTTAGAGTTCCAAATTTTTCTCCCTCCCTCCCTTTCCTCCCCATTCCACAAGACAGCAACCAATCTGATATAGGTGATATATATATACAATCCATAAGTGCTCTTCTTCTTCTTCTTCTTCTCCTCCTCCTCCTCCTTCTTCTTCTTGTCTGTGTTCAATCAATATCAGTTCTTTCTCTGGGAGTGAATAGTATGTTTCATCATTGGTCCCTTGGATCATTGTATTGCTGAGAGTAGTTAAGTTGTTCATAATTGCTCATAGAACAATACTGCTGTCACTGTGCACAATGCCCTCCAAGTTCTGCTCACTTCACTATACATCAGTTCATAGGAGTTTCCAGGTTTTGCTGGAATCATCCTGTTTGACATTTCTTATAGCACAATAATATTCCATTACAATCATATACCACATCATCTTCAGTCATTCCCCAATTGATGGACATTCCTTTGATTTCCAATTCTTAGCCACCACAAAGAGTGGCTATAAATATTTTTGTACAATTTTCCCCCCTCTTCTCTTTTTCACAATTACTATTGTTAACTGTTTCCCTACATCCTATTCCCTTCCCCATGATATTTACTCTATAATCTATCTTCTTTCACCCTATCCCTCTTCAAAAGGGATTTGCTTCTGTCTGTCCCCTCCCCCACTCTGCCCTTCCTTCTTTTGCCCCTCCCTCTTTATCTCCTTCCCCTCCTATTTTCCTGCAGGGTTAGATAGATTACTCCACCCAATTGAGTGTGTGTGTGTGTGTGTGTGTGTGTGTGTTAATCCCTCCTAGAGCCAACTTGGATGAGGTTAAGGTCTTTGAGCCTATTCTGATGAGTGTAAAATTTATTTACTGCTCTGTTCCTCTCCCATCTCTTCCCCCACTCCACAACCCCTTTCCTGTTTCTTTTATGTGGGATTTCATTCCATTCCACCTCTCTCCTTTTCCCTCCCCTAGTACATTCCTCTCACCCCTCAATTTAACCCTAAAGATGTCATTATGGGGCAGCTGGGTGACACAGTGGACAAAGCATCCACCCTGGACTCAGGGGGATCCCAGCCAAAACCCAGCCTCAGACACAAGACAGTCACCCACTACACAACCCCAGGTAATTTCCCCCAACTCCAATTTTTTTTTTTTAAGTGAGTCCATTGGGGTTAAGTGACTTGCCCAGGGTCACATAGCTAGTAAGTATTAAGTGTCTGAGGCCGGATTTGAACTTAGGTACTCCTGATTCCTGGGCTGGTGCTCTATCCACTGCACCACCTAGCTGCCCCCAACTCCAATTTTTTTATGGTCTTGTATTTGAAAGTCAAATTTGTCATTCAGTTCAGGTCTTTTCATCACGAATACTTGAAAGTCCTCTTTTTCATTGAAGTCCCACTTTTTCTTCTGAAAGATAATATACAGTTTTGCTGGATAGGCAATTCTTACTTGTAATCCCAATTCCTTTGCCCTCTGGAATATCACATTCCATGCCCTCCAGTCCTTTAATGTAGAAGCTCCATAAGATCTATTGTGCTATCCTGACTGGGGCTGCACAGTATTTGAATTCTTTCTTTTTGGCAGCTTACAATATTTTCTCCTTGACCTGGGAGCTCTGGAATTTGGCTGTAATATTCCTGGGAGTTTTCCTTTTGGGATCTCTTTCAGGAGGTGATCAGTAGATTCTTTCAATTTCTATTTTACCTTCTGTTTCTAGAATATCAGGGCAATTTTCCCTGATAATTTCTTGAAAGAAGATGTCTAAGCTCTTTTTTTGATCATTTGTTTTCAGGCAGACCAATAATTTTCAAATTATCTCTCCTAAATCTGTTTTCCATGTCAGCAGCTTTTCCAAGAAGATATTTCACGTTGCCCTCCATTTTTTATTCATTTGGATTTGCTTTCTTGTATTTTGGTTTCTCATAAATTCATTAGCTTCCATTTGTTCAGTCCTAATTCTTAGGCAATTATTTTCATCAGAGAGGTTTTGTACCTCCTTTTCTATTTGGCTAATTTGACTTTTCAAGCTCTTTTCACTCGCTTGCTCGCTGGCTCACTCAGCACATACACGCTGACTCAGGTTCGATAGCGTGGTCCTTGGTGATCGGCCTGATCCTCCGTAATAGCACGTGCTTGATGCGGTTCTCAGCCTCAGAGGTGCCTTTGGGATTTTGGTGAGTTCTATATGGAATATAGACTAAGCTTAGATCTAAGACTATTTGCCAACTTTTTTCTCATGTCTTTCCTGTATCACCCTCATTTCTCTTTCCATTTTTTCCTCTACCTCTCTAACTTTATCTTCAAAGTCCCTTTTGAACACCTCTATGGTATGAGACCAGTTCGCATTTTTCTTGGAAAATTTAGATATAGTGATGGTGACATCTTACTCTGAGGGTGCACCTCAATCTTCCTTGTCACTAAAGAAACTTTCTATGGTCCTCATCTTTCTCTGTCTGCTCATCTTGCCTTTCTTTTACTTGACTTTTAGTTCCTTAAAGTGGGGCACTGTTTCCAGGCTACTCTATCCCAAGCTTCAGGAGGTCCCAGGTGGTATGATTTAAGGAGGATCAGGTTCTTCACTCACCCGGCCTGTTCCCTGGTCCATAGATGACCCCAGACCAACTTGCTAATCAACCAGCTTTGTGTGTTGTGGTTGTCAGCTCCAACAAGCCTTTGCCCCTCCCCTACCTGGGCCACTATTACTCAAGCCTACCTCCTGGTTCCCAGCAGGGGTGAAAAATCCAAGTTCTGCCTCAGCACCAGCATAGACCCCTGTAGTCTGCCCCCTGCCAAGGGCTCAGCCCTCTCACCAGACTGTGAGCTTAGTTCCAGATGACACTGGTGCTGCAGCTGATTCAGAGGCTCTGGGGGGTCTCTTTCTCTGGCAAGGCCTTCCTGGGACTGGATCTGTGTCAGGGTGACTGTGGGGTTGGGTTCCACTCCTGTATCAGCACAGCAGATCTTTCCTTCCCACCTTCCAAGCTGTCCTTGGTTGGAATTTGATTTCAGCACATTCTTCTGTGGATTTTGCTGCTCCAAAAATTGCCCTATGGCATTATTTGGATGTTTTTTGGAGCGATCCGGTCATGAGTTCTAGAGCTCACTAGTACAATTATTCTTAAATCATCTCTCTATCTTTTCTAGATCAGTTGTTTTTCCAATTAAATATTTCACATTTTTTTCTCTTGTCTTTGTTTTATTGTTCTTGATGTTCCATGGAGTTATTAGCTTCCATCTCATCCATTCTAATTTTTAAGGAATTATTTTCTAAAATGAGCCTTTGTTACCTCTTTTTCCATTTAACCAATTCTGCTTTTTAAATAGGTCTTTTCTTCAGTGAATTTGTATGCCTCTTTTTTTATGTGCAAAGATAGGGACATACTTCCTCCATCTACTTTCAAGCTAAGAATAGATATAGGTGAAATAAAAAGCAGTTAAATACAAGGTAGAGCTAACAGATGAGGGGATCAAGAAAGGCATTATGTAGAGGGTTGTATTTCAAATGTAGCTTGGAATTTAAAGATTCAGTGAATAAAAGTTGAGCAGGAACTGTCATTCTCCTCAGTTCATGGTTCCATCATAAGAGTCTCACCTTTCTCCTACCTCCTTCAGCCCTTCCTGCCATCACTCTTCTCACCATCTTTGCTGAGAGTTGTTTAATAAGACTTGCATCCACTTAGGCTTGACAGACTTGAGCCAACCATTCTTCCCACTGGTTCCTTCTGAATCCTTACCTCCCCCCAACTCCTGGAGACTACTCAGTGAAAACACACCTGGCCGAAGCATAATGTTATCTCTGCACATAGTCCTTTCCTTTGTCTCTTCTTGGGGGTTGTCTGACAGTTAAAGACAGGGGCATCTAGGTGGCGCAGTGGATAAAGCACTGGCCTTGAATTCAGGAGTGCCCGAGTTCAAATCCAGCCTCACACACTTGACACTCACTAGCTGTGTGACCCTGGGCAAGTTACTTAAACCCCATTGCCCTGCAAAAAAAAAAAAAAAAAAAGACAGTTAAAGACCCAGTCTCTTCTATATACCCTCCCTCCAGAGGTACATAATTCTTTAGTTGTGGAGAAATGACCCTTTTGGGTTCTGTCAGGTCTAGGTGGAGCCACAGACATGTCCTAGCCCATAAGAAACTGAAAGATAGTTTTGTTCTGCTCTTCCAGTTTTAGGAAGATAATAACACAGATGAAGATTAGGTAAGAAATTCAGATTCTCTAGCTTTAAAAAAACTCTTGTCATTAGCCTCTAGGAGACTAAAACATAAGTAGTTTAGAAAGAATGTTACATAAGAAAGTGAGAACTCTGATGACAAAATGTAAAGAGTAGGAAATATGATTTGCACTCACCAGAGGATAATAAAAATGAAAATGTAATGTTCACCAGTAACCAAGAAGTAAACAAAGCAGCTTCCCAACAGAATGAGTTCTTCATGGAACACTAAAATCTTTTAAAGTGACTCAGATCTTAAAATCCATGTTTGTGTTCTTATGTATCCTTTTTTCTTAGAAAAGAAATTTTCCTGAGAATCAAGATAATTTAAAAATTAACAGCAAGATTGCTGTACCACATCTAATAAGATTTTCCCCTTCAAACTAACAATTCTTTTGTTTTAAATAAGCCAGTAAAGTATTTCATTCCTTTTCTTCCCCTATAATATATATGGATTATTCATTTTTCCAATAACTTTTTTTAGATAATTTTATCTTTCATGATGTTTACATTCTTTTTTGAATCTTAAGCTTGCTAGATTATATTGCCACTAACGTGGATTTCTTTGATGTCAATAATTCACTTTTTCTTCACCTTCAAGACTAAGGTGTTAGGATTCAGATGTTCTAGTTGAATTGAATTCTAATTGAGTTCTAATTGAATTCTTGATGAAAGTAAAAAAACCTGACAGTCTCATACTCAGGATGCAGAAAAATACACTCTTTTGCCCATTGCTCCTGCATTGATTCATATTGCTTCACTACGTTTATTTGTTATGAAGGGTTTTTTTTTTTTCTCTTTCAGCTTTCAGTTGGGGGTAAGGACAGGGAGGAAAGTGGGGTGGGGTCAGAAATAGTGATACAAAAGAAGGGGGCCATTGAAACTTTTTTTTAAATGGGCTAAAGAGAACAAGAAGTTCAGAAGGAACTATAGAAAGCTAGAATAATTGCGAAAGTAATGTGTGGAATTTTATACTTAAAAACAAAAGCAAATGGTATGAAATGGAGACTTGCAGTTTCATATACAGGCCTTTTTTGTGTTCTACTGTATATATGAAATGCTTGTTTTAGGTGTGTTTATGTTTAGAATAAACAAAATGAGGGGGCAGCTAGGTGGCGCAGTGGATAAAGCACTGGCCCTTACCTTCGTTCAAATCCGGCCTCAGACACTTGACACTTACTAGCTGTGTGACCCTGGGCAAGTCACTTAACCCCCATTGCCCCACCAAAAAAAACCCACTCCAAAATAAATAAATAAATAGAATAAACAAAATGTAATAAAATGAGGAGATTCCACTAGAAAAGAAAAGAAACTTGAACATATTTACAGGCAGCAAGAAAGGAACCAATAGATAGAAAGATACTGAAGATTAAGTAAGGAGGAGAGGGTTCTTGAGATGAGCAAAGTGCTGGAGACAACGGGTCTGGAGGACAAAGGTCATTTCATCAGAGATTCAGAGAAAGAATGTGAAGGATGACATCAAGAGGTTTTGATGTGAAGAGAAGGTGGTTTAAAAAGTATAGGGAGTGGTCTTGGCAAGGAGCCATCAGAATGTGGAGCAGAGGAGGAGAGAATGAATGACAAGAGATGGTTTGAGATGTGGAATGAAGAAGAGAGCTCTGGGTGGAGGACCTCTATTTTTTCAACCAACTTCTATTTTCTCTCTCTTTTGAGAGATGGTATTGGTTGAAATGCCTCGAAAAGAGAAGGTGGTGGGCATAATGATATAGTGGAGAAGGAACTGGACTTGGAGTTAGTAAGCCCTGAATTCAGATCTCACCTCTGACATTTACTCTGTGATCCTAGTCAAGTCACAACCTTTCTGTGCTTCAGTTTCATCATTTATAAAACGAAGGGGTTTGTTTCCTTGGCATCTAAGGTCTTTTCCAGCTCTACATCTATGATCCTATGACTTGAAACAGCCACTCTAGGGAGTGCCTTTAGTGAATTAATCAGAGAAGAGTCAGTTAACTAGCATTTATTTAGTGTTTACATAGGCCCTGTCTTCCAGGAGCTCTCATTTGAGAGAGACAACATGCAAACAACTATGTATATACAAGATACATACAGTATATGTGGGTTGGAAGATAATCTCAGAAGAAATACTCTAGAAGGAGGAAAGTCTTATTCAGATGCCAGGTTCAGTAACTAGAACAATTTGGGTAGAGTGTTAAGTGCTTGAAGAGGAATAACAACAGATAATTCTAAAAAGGTCAGCTATAAGAAAATTTGATTTGAGCCAAGTCTTGAAGGAACCCAGGGAAACCAGAATATGTTGGGGGGGGGCGGGGGAGGGTGATATTCCTGGTATGGCAGACAGTCAGTCAGTACAAAGGCACCCAATTGGAAGACAGGACTAGCGTAGATGAGAAGGTAAATAAAGCTGGAAGATCATAAAGGGGAGTAAAGTGTAAGAAATTTGGAAAGGTGAAGAGACAGGCTTAAAAGACTTTAAATAGCAATGATTTATTTATCCTATTGGTAATAGGGAGCCAGTGAACTTTATTGAGTAGAGAGTAACATGGTCACTAAAATGGAAAATCACATTGGCAGGTGAGTGGAGGGTTGATTGGAGTGGAGAGAGACAAGTCAGGGGGAAAAATTAGAGGGCTATTATAGTATCCAGGCTGTGAGATTAAAATTGGATATTAGATCATAAAATTCCCCTCTTTAACCTTTCCCTTAATTTATCTCCCAGACTAGTAAATGGAAGAAGCTTCTGGTTTTCTAGTTAGAGCTTTTATTGTATGGTAGTCACAAGGTGATGTTGATTAGAAGGATAGGAAAGTAGAAATACAATACAAATCGTCTTAAGTCTAGGCTTAGTCTATATTCCGTATAAAACTCACCAAAACCCAAGGCCACCTTTGGGGAGAGAGACCGAGTCAAGTGCGTGCTGTTAACCGAGAGCCGGGCCGAGTCAAACTCCAGTCAGCGTCTGTCTGTGCAGCGCAGCCAGGAAACCAGCGGAGCAGGAAAAAAGGCCCACTTCCGTTCTCTCCTTGCCTTTTAAGCTTGCACCCCGGAAGTCGAGTGCTCAGCAGGCAATCTGGCGTCGCAGGCGGACTGGTGTGCGTAGCTCATGCTGTTGGTCTCCTCCCCAAAAGGGTGGTCCTAAAAAAAAACTTGGCATCTCTCCATTATCTAACCAACTGTTAAAACTTTTTGCCACAAGGCTAAAGATGATGAGGGCTTCTATTAGCATGGTGGCTGTTAGTGGAATATATGGGATATATACATATACAAGAGAGAGAGAGAGAGAGAGAGAGAGAGAGAGAGAGAGAGAGAGAGAGAGAGATGATATGAAAGTAAAAATGAAAGGTTTGGCAACAGATGGAATATATGGGTGGCATTTATAAAATGAGTGATAATGAGAAGTCAAGTACATAAAGTTAGGCACCTAGGTGACTAGGAAGATGGTGGTCACCCCACAGTAATAGAAGAGTTTGGGAGGGGAAGGGACTTGATGTGTTTTGGTCATATTGAGTTTGAGATGCCTAAGGACATCCATTTCAAGATGTCCAAAAAGCATTTGGTGATGTGTGGGACTGGATGTCAGGAAAGAGATTATGGCTAGATAAATAAATCTGGTTATCATGTACATGGAGATAATTAAATCTATGAGAGCTGATGAGATCACCAAATATGATAAAGGGAACAGAAAAGAGGGCCTAGGACAAAGCTATAGGGGACACCTACAGTTATTAATTATAAGCTGGTTGAAGATCTAGCAAAGGATACTGAGGAGTGGTCAGACCGGAAGGAGGCAAACAGAAAAGTATCATGAAAACCTAGAGAGGAGGTGATCTATAGCCTAGCTTCTTAAACTGTGGGTTGTAGAGTCATGTAAATGCATGTGGGGGTCATGAAAAATTTGACAACAGTAAAAGGTTATGTATACTTATGTTATATACCTTTATGCTCAGGGTTACATAAAATTTCTCTGGCAAAAAGGCGTCACAAGTAGAAAAAGTTTAAGAAGCCCTGATTTACAATATCAGGTGCTATAGTCAAGGAAGGTGAAGTTTGAGAAAAGTCCAGTAGATGTAGAAGTTGAGAAATTATTGATAACTTTGAAGAGAGGAGTTTCAGTTGAATGAGATTGGGGTCTAGATTACTGGGAGTTTAGGAAAAAATGAGAGAAGAGAAAGTGGAGGCACCATATGTAGACTGCTTTCTCAAAGAATTTGGACATAACCAGTAGGATAAACATAGGATGATAGCTATCTGATCAGTTGAGTTGTTGGGGTTGGTTTCTTTGTTTTTAAGGATTGGGGAGAGACGGGTGGATTTATGAGCAGCAGGGAAGGAGCCAGCACAACCTAAAGACTGGAGATCAAATGCCAAGTTCAATAAGCAAAAGAATTTAGGTAGAGCTTAAAGGGGGAGGTAATGTCAAATAAATCTGAAAAGGTAAGCTACAAGCCAAATTATTAAAGGTTTTAAATATCTAACTGTGATGTTTAAAAAGTTCAAGAGACATAAAACTCCTGGGTAATTAGTCATTTTATTAACAATGCCTGCATTTTAAAAATAGAAGCTCTTTGGCACTCTCCAATGCCAAAGACTATCATGGCTGCCATTTCACAGTTTATATGCCCTTGGAAGAGGGGTATTCTTGATGGTGCCAATCAACTCTGAATGCTTAACAATTAATGAGAGGTGGAGTTTACAAAAGATAAGTGAGTTTATTCCAATGAGGGGTCAAAAGTGACATGATGTCACTCTTGGACTGGGATACCATCCCTATACCCAGACCACCCCCAACCTTGGGCAATCTAGACAAAGAACCTATAGCCCCCCACCCAAGCCTGAGCTAGTTGGGTGCAGTACCAATACCCAGAATGAGGGAAATGTTAATCCTGGAGAGACTGGACAAAGAAATAGGATAGGGAAGAAAAGCTAGGGTCTCCCCAATTTTAGTAATTGGCTATTAATAATGAGAGAGAAATAGTCATTTCTGTCAAATCGGAGAGATTTGTTTTCTTTCTCAGAAGCAGTTTGGAGTTAATGAAGATTTTTGTCCAGGAAAAATAGTATTATGTGGTCAGACCTTTGCATTAGGAGAATTATTTTGGCTGCTGTGTGTAAGATGGATTTGAGAGAAAAGAAATTAGCAGTAGGTAGACAAATTGACAGATTGTTCTATGGTATATAAACATAATAGAACATTAATATGCCATAAGAAATCAAGAATATGGAGGAAGCATATATGAACAGTTAGAAATTAAAGCAAGTAGAACCAGGAAAACAGCATACACAATGACTCCAACAATGAAAATGAATAGAACAACAGCAAAACAAACAATATATTATGCTAATTATAATTTTGCAGGAGGTGTACTTGATTAGTTGATTAATAACAAAAATAATAGTTGACATTTATATAGCACTTACTATGTGACAGGCACTGAGCTAAAGCACTTTACAATCTCATTTGATCCTCACAGCAACCCTAGGCAGCAGGTGTTTTTATTATTTCCATTTTACTGATGAGGAAACTGAGGCAAACAGAAGTTAAGTAACTTTCTTAGGGTCACACAATTAGTAAGTGTCTGAGGCCAGATTTGAATTCAGATCTTCCTGACTCCAAACCCAGTCTTGGGGGGTTTTTTGTTGTTTTTTTAACACGTGTTGAGGTTAGTTGGTTTTGCTTTTGTTTTTAATTTTTATTTTGAACCTGGGTTTTCTCAGACCCAGTCTTTTATCCACTCTGGCACCTAACTTCCTTTTCCCTCTCCCCTGTTAAAGATTTGTGATCACAGACAGTTTTCTTAGAGAAGGGCTGTAATGGGAAATATAAGTGATATAGAAACTAAAGATAGCAATACAAATTTATTAATAACATTGATGAGATTAGTCCAAGCAGAGACTGGTAAAGACATAAATGAAGGTGGTGGCCATGTGTTTGGGGAAGAAAAAAATACTAGAGATGTTGTGGAGGTAAAATTGACATAATAAATGATGAGATATTAGGGAAGTTGAGAAAGGAAATGGCAAAATCCAAGTTGTAAATCTGGATGACTAGGAAGGTAGTAGAAATAACAGTTCAGAAGAGGGATGAGTTTAAAGGGAAAGATGATTTCTATTTTAGACATGTTAGGTTTGAAATAGCTACCCAATAGCCAGGTGTTAATCAGGCAATTGGTGTATAGATTTGGAAGTCTTCTACAAAAAAGATGGCAGTTGAAACCATCATAACTAATATAATGGGAAAGAAATGAGAGGATTAAGGATAGCCTGTTGGGGAACAGAGGAAGGAGGAAATAGTATTTAGGAGACATTCACCAACCTTAGAAACTGCAGAACACTTGGGAAAGTGAGAGATTGCATATTGGAATCAGAAGATTTTTGGTTCTATAGTCAGAGTATTTGGGTTCAAATCCTATCTTGGTTGCTAAATGTTATCTTAAGCAAATGTTTGCCTCTTGGACTCAGTTTCCTCATCTTTAAAATAAGAAAATTGTACTAGTTGGTCTCTGAATTTTTTTTTTTTAGCTCTGGATCTAGGAACCTTTGATCTTATTTGAAGGTTGAAACTGAGAGACTTTTTCTCACTTATATAGCACCTGCCTAGGTTATTGAATATGGTGACAAGTTATTGGTATTTCCTAACACACTTCCTAGTACTATACAAGAACTTCCCCGTTCTGTAGTATTTTGGATCAACTCAGGACTCCCAATTTGTGAAACAAGCTTCTGCTTAACCCTGAAGGATATGTGGGTAAATGGGTTGAGAAATCCAGTGCTATGTGTGAAGATTGATGTGTAGGCCAATTTGGCTTGACCTTACAGTGTATGAAGAGGAGTAATGTGTAAGAAGATTGTAAAGATAAAAAAGGGCCTGGTTCTGTTATTATTCAGATGTCAAACAGATTATTTTAGAGTTTGATCTTAGATAATAAGGAGCCAATGGAGTTTATTCAGGAACTGGTGTAGGGTATTATGATCAGACCTGTGCTTTAGTAAAATCACTTTACTAGCTGTGTGGAGGAGAGATTGAAGTGGAGAGAGACTTGTGTCAGAGAAACCAATTAGAATTGTTAGCAGCAATCTGTATTAGAGGTAATTAATAATAATAATAGGTAATATTTATATGGTGCTTACTATATCTGGGCACTGTGATGAGCACCCTGGAAGATGGGTGTGACTTTTATCCCTATTTTACAGATGAAGAAACTGAGACAAACAGAAGTCAAGTGACTTGCTCAGAGTCACACAGCTACTAAGTGTCTGAGGCCAAATTTGAACTCAAGTCTTCCTTTCATGAGGCCAGCGTTCCATCCACTGCCACCAGCTGCCCCTATTAGGGGGGAATAGGGGTTGTCAGTGGACAGAAGGGATCATGCATGAGAGATATAGAGGAAGAAATAAAAAGGTTGGACAACTGATTGGCAACATGGAGTAAGTGAAGCAAGGTATCAGGAATGACACTGAGATGAAAAATCTAGGTGACTGTAATGTGGCTATGCCCGTAACAGTAATGCAGAAGTGACATAATAAAAGAGGAGTGGTTGCAGTAAAATAAAGCAAGTTCTGTTTCGGACATATTTGTGGTACCTAGTTTGAGCTGTTAAGCCAGTTGGTGACATGAGGACCGGAGCTCAGCAGAAAGGTTGGGGCAGGATGTGTAGATTTGTAAAATACCTACATACAAAAGATTGAAGGGAACCCATTGGAGCTGATAAAATTATCAAGTGGGAATGTGTATAAAGAAATGAGGATTTGGGAGAACATTGTGAAACTATGGCCAAAGGGGCTTTGATGCAGTGATACTGCTAATAGATCTTTACCCCAAAGAGATCAAAGGAAAATGAGGAGGACATATTAGGTACAAAAATATTTATAGCAGCTCTTTTTGTGCTGGCAAAGAATTAGAAATTGAATGGATGCTCATCAGTTGGGGAATGGCTGAACAAGTTGTGGCATATGATTGCGATAGAACACTGTTGTGCTATAAGAAATGTCAAAGGGGGTCGTTTTAGGAAAAAACATGGCAAGATCTATATGAGCTTATGCAAAGTGAAGTGGCAATCATTGTACACAGTAACAGCAATAGTGTAAACTATGTAAACTGTGAAAGACTTTTCTATTCAGATCAGTACAGTGATCTAAGACAAATCCAAAAGCTCTATGATGAAAAAATGCTATCCACCTTCAGGGAGAGAACCGATGAACTCTGAGTGCAAATTGAAGTATAATTTTCTCACTCTGTTTTTTGTAATGTGACTAATAAGGAATGTGTTTTACATGATTTCATAAGTATAACTAATAGCATATTATTTGCCTTCTCAGGGAAGGATAGATGTGGAAGAAGATCTGAAACTCAAAATTTAAAAAGATAATGTTACAAATAATAAATATGGGAGAAAAAATATTGATCTGCAAACTCTGGGGCAGCTAGGTGGCACAGTGGATAAAGTACCAGCCCTGGATTCAGGAGGATCTGAGTTCAAATCCAGCCTCAGACACTTGAAAATTACTATCTGTGTGACCCTGGGCAAGTCAATTAACCCTCATTGCCCCGCCAAAACAAAAAAAAACCTCCTTAAGACAAGGCTGGTTTTGTGTGTTGTTTGGGGGGGGGGTTGTAACCCCAGCTCATAGCATAGTGCCTAGAATATAGTAATAAATGTCTGCTGATTATTTTTAAAATAATTAATACTATAGTTAATTTATATATTATATATTTAATTATATTTAAATTGTTCTACAACAGACTGCATTTTTTACCATCTTAAAATTCACGAAAATATATGGAGAATAAAAAACATCTTTAAAAATAATAATAATAAAATAAGGAAATGAGGAGGGACCACAGGAGAGAGGCTTGAGGAACAATGATGATGATCCAACAAAGTAGACTGAGAAAAGCAGTCAGAAAGAGAACGGAGAGGATTCAATAACATTAAAATCCAAAGAAGAAAGAACGTTCAATAAAATTCCTATTGTCACATGTTGCAGAGAGATCAGGAAATATAAGAGTTGAGAAAAAGCCATTAGATTTGGCAGCTGAGATAAGTAGCATTTATATAATGCTTTAAGGTTTCCAAAGCATTTTACATATGTAAGGATTTTATGATCTTCACCACAACTTTGAGAAATAGGCACTATTATTATTCCTATTTTACAGATGGAAAAAACAGGCTGAGAGAGGTCAAGTGATTTGCCAAGGGTCACATAGGTATGTGTCTGAGGCAGGATTCAAACTCATATGTTCCTAACTCCAACATTCTATGCAGTGCTTTGTAAAAATATTTTGATTTACTTGGCTAATTTGGAGGGCCTAAAGCTGACTGGGGTACTTAATCTGGGACTGTTGATTGTTTGGCTATCTGACTGCTATCGATTTAATACTGGCCATTTAAAAATTTCTCTACACTCCGCCCAAATTGATAAGCAAAAGATTAAGAAGCCTCTTAACTAATCAAAGCAGAGTTTATTTATGGGTTACTATTTAAAATTAAGAATACAGGGAAATAATACGTACAACCTGACTGCATTCCGGCATCTCTTTCCACCTGCTGAGCCTGGAACTTTTTTAATACAATAAGGGCCTTAGCCGCCTCTTGCCTTAGAGTATGTTCCACTTTCACTGCTCAGCTCCTTTCACTAACTCTGCCTGTACCCTGTGCTGACTGCTTCTGTGCTCTCTGCTGCCTCCTGTTCTGTCTGTCTGCTCCATCAGTCTGCCCTCTGCCACCTTTGCCGCTCCCGACCTTCTCAGTTCTTCTAATCTTGTCCGCCCCCCCTAATCTTGTCCTTCGGCTTCCCCTTCCTTGTCTAACTCCTAGGTCTGTATATATCTTCCTTCTCTCCACTCAAATCTCAGGGGGTTTTGCACCCCCATACACACCAAGCTAATCCGCCTGGTAGGGGGGCGCGCTCAAGTGTCTTGTGCCTACCACACCCAGGGCTCCAGGGGCCCATGCCCCTGCTGTGCGCCTGGGACCTCGGCATGGACTACACCAGAGCCCCGCCTGGACAAGCCTGGGATCTCTAGGATAGATCCTCTCAGGGTGGAGGGAGCTGAGACTCCCTCCCCCAGCTGGGGGCTTTTTCCACCCAACTGTCTGACCTGGCATCTTGTACAGCCCACGGGGCTTTTTGGCTCAGCTGAAGCAGAGGGGGAGGGGCACCAGCACTTCCCACACAGAAGAGACCCTGAGGGCATAAGGCTTTCTAATCTCAGCCTAAAGGTAGGGTCCTCAAATCAAAATAAATTTCCACAGCTTCTTTGCCTCTAATTGAAAGCTCTCCTTGGTAACTTTGTAGAGGGTAATTTCAGTTCAATTATAAGGTAAGAAATTCGATTTTCAGGGTTTAGAAGACAGTGAGAAGAAAGCAAGAGGAGGCATTAAGTGTCAACAGTTTTCTGAAGAAATTTAGTAATGAAAGATAGGAGGGATATAGAACAATAGCTAGCAGGTAAGTTAGGATTTAATGAGTTGTTTTGGTTTTGGTTTTTTTAAGAATAAGGGAAACATGGGGCAGCTAGGTAGCACAGTGGATGGAGCACCAGCCCTGGATTCAGTAGGACCTGAGTTCAAATGCGGCCTCAGACCCTTGACACTTACTACCTGTGTGACCCTGAGCAAGTCACTTAACCCCAATTGCCTCACCAAAAAAAAAAAAAAGAATAAGGGAAACATGACCATACTTATTTATTATTATTTTTATTTAGGCTATGATGGACTCTTTAATTTAGTATTTCATTTTTTCCAAAATAACATGTAAAAACAATTTTTAACATCCATTTAAAAAATTTTGTTCCAAATTCTCTTCCTTCCTTCCACCTAACTTTGCCTTTGAGAAGGCAAGCAGTTCACCTATACATGGACATAACCATATTTATAAGCATCAAAGAAGGAATCAGTCTGCTAAAGAAATCAAGAGAGTACATTACAAGGTTTGTCATGGCAAGAAAGGTAACACATCTTTATCAGCGTGGAGTGGTAGAAGCACCAGAGGAGATGATGACAGAGAGAGGTGATACCAGAAGAAAAATGGCCTAGTTTTTTTCATTGAGATATGAAGCATTGTCCCCTGCTAAAAGGGTGAAGTTTAAGAGAAGAGGAGGTTCAGAACAGTAATTGCATTGAGTGGGTTAGAGAGTAGAGGATAGAAGGATTGCTAACATTTGTAGTAGACTCAATAAACATAGTTGCATGACTTCCTGCATCACTCAATATCATGAATTTGATTGAAGAAAACACATGGTCAGCTACCTGGGACTGGAGTTAGGCAAGGCATATGAGACAATAGGACAAAGGATTAAAAGAGTAAAAGATAATGATGAGTTTAATTGGTTCATGAAAGGTTCAAGATTAGGATGGGAAGAAAAGGTAGCCAAAACAAGGATTGGTGCCTTGAGAAAGTACTGAGTAGTGTAGGGACTAGAGATCATGATGAGAACAAGCAATATTAAGAGCTAGTTACCTTTTTGTACCATAGTCCCATTTGGAGATCTAATCAAACCTATAGACTCTCATAATATTGTTTTTAAATACAATTATATTGGAATGTAGTTAAAATGTCTAAAAAAATACATTAATGGGACCTCTGAAATTTATCCAAGGGGGGTCCTTTGGGGGTTCATGGACTATTGTGGTATAGGGAAAAATGGAATGATATATAGGTGGTTATGATCAGATAATGTGATTTCACAGTTTTGTTTTGTTTTGTTTTTAAGTGCTTTTTTGAAGCTTTATAAGACAGTCTGGATTTCAGCTCAAGTTCTGACTCAAAATCCAGTGAGCTTGCCACTATATCACACTGCCTTGATATTTGGCAGTCTGGTTTCTTTCTTTGTTTTTTTGTTTTTTTGTGTTGTTTTTTTTCCAGCAACAAACATTTATTTTATTTTCCAGTTACATGTAAGGGTACTTTTCAACATTCATTTTCATAAGATTTAGAGTTCCAAATTTTTCTCCCTCCCTCGTTTCCTCCCCCCTCCACAAGATTGCAACCAAGTTATCTATGTACAATCCACAAGTGTTCTTTTTATCAGTTCTTTCTATAGGGGTGCATAGTAAGCTTCCTCATTAGTTCCTTGGGATTATCATGGATCATTGCATTGCTGAGAGTAGTTAAGTCATTCACAATTGCTCATTGAACAATACTGCTGTCACTATGCACAATGTCCTCCCAGCTCTGCTCACTTCACTATACGTCAATGTTCATTAGTCTTTCCAGGTTTTGGAGGGATCATCCTGTTTGTCATTTCCTGTAGCACAAGACCATTCCACCATAATCATATAGTGAAGCTTCTTCCATCATTCCTCAATTGATGGACATTCCCTTGATTCTCAATTCTTATCCTCCACTAAGAGTTGCTATAAATATTTTTTGTACAATTTTCCCCTTTTTCTCTTTTTCATGATTACTATTGTTAACTGTTTCCCTTCCACCCTATTCCCTTCCCCATGGTGTTTATTCTATTATCCATCTTCTTTCATCCTATCAGTCTTCAAAAGGGATTTGCTTCTGTCTTTCCCTTCCCCCACTCTGCCCTTCCTTCTTTTGCCTCTCTCTTTATCCTCTTCCCCTCCTATTTTCCTGCAGGGTTAGAGAGATTATTCCACCCAATTGAGTATGTACATCATTCCTTCCTTAAGTCAATTCTAATGAGATTGAGGTCTTTGAGCCAATTCTGGAGCTCATTTACTGCCCAGATTAAATAGATTACTCCACCCAGTTGGGTGTATCTGTTAGTTCCTCCTTGAGGCTGCTCTGATGAGTTTTTTCCTTTTTCTTCCTAAAAGGTCCCTCCCTTAGGTCTTTGAGGCTTTTCTGATGAGTGTAAAATTTATTTACTGCCCTGCTCCTCTCCCATCTCTTTCCCCACTCCATAAGCCTTTTCCTGTTTCTTTCATGTAGGATTTCATCTCTGCCCTTCCCCCTCCCCCAGTGAATTCCCTTCACCCCTCAATTTAACCCTAAAGATGTCATCACCTAACTAAGTGACACAGTGGACAAAGCATCACCCCTGGACCCAGGGGAATCCCAGCCAAACCTGGCCTCAGACACAAGACAGTCACCCACTGTACAACCCTAGCTCCAATTTTTTGTGGTTCTCTAGGGTCTGGTATTTGAAAGTCAAATTTTCCATTCAGTTCAGGTCTTTTCATCACAAATATCTGAAAGTCTTCTTTTTCATTAAAGTCCCATTTTTTTCCGCTGAAAGATCATGCTGAGTTTTGCTGGGTAGGTAATTCTTGGTTGTAATCCCATTTCCTTTGCCCCTTGGAATATCATATTCCATGCCCTCCAGTGCTTTAATGTAGAAGCTGCTAGATCTTGTGCTATCCTGACTGGGGCTCCACAGTACTTGAATTCTTTCTTTTTGGCAGCTTGCAATATTTTCTCCTTGAGCTCTGGAATTTAGCTATAATATTCCTAGGAGTTTTCTTTTGGGGATCTTTTTCTGGAGGTGATCAGTGGATTCTTTCAATTTCTATTTTAGCTGCTTCTTCTAGAATTTCAGAGCAATTTTCCCTGAGAATATCTTGGAAGATGATGTCTAAACTCTTTCCTTGATCATGGTTTTCAGGTAGACCAATAATTTTCAAATGATCTCTCCTGGACCTATTTTCCAGGTCAGCAGTTTTTCCCAGAAGATATTTCACATTGCCCTCTATTTTTTTATTCATTTGGATTTGCTTTATTGTGTCTTGGTTTCTCATAAAGTCACTGGCTTCCATTTGTTCAATCCTCTTTCTTAGGCAATTATTTTCATCAGAGAGCTTTTGTACCTCCTTTTCCACTTGGCCAATTTGACTTTTCAAGCTGTTAACATTTTTCTCATGTCTTTCCTGCATCACCCTCATTTCTCTTTCCATTTTTTCCTCTACCTCTCTAACTTTATCCTCAAAGTCCTTTTTGAGCACCTCTATGGCCTGAGACCAATTAATATTTTTCTTGGAAGCTTTAGATATAGGGGCCCTGATGTTGACATCTTCCTCTGAGGGTGCCCCTTGGTCTTCCTTGTTATTGAAGAAACTTTCTATGGTCCTCACCTTTCTCTGTTTGCTCATCTTGTTTTTCTTTTACTTGATTTTTAGCTCCTTAAAGTGTGGTACTGTTCCCAGGCTGCAGTATCCCAAGCTTCAGAAGTCCCAGGTGGTATGATTTAAGGAGAATCAGGTTCTTCACTCACCCGGCCTATTCCCTGGTCCTTAGATGACCCCAGACCAACTTGCTAATCAACCAGCTTTGTGTGTTGTGGTTGTTAGCTCTGATGAGCCTTTGCCCCTCCCCCACCTGGGCCACTGCTACTTGAGCCTACCTCCTGGTTCTCAGCAGGGGTGTAAAATCCAAGTTCTGCCTTAGCACCAGCATAGATGCCTGTAGTCTGCCCCCTGCCCAGGGCTCAGCCCACTCACCAGACTGTGAGTGTAGTTCCAGATGACACTGGTGCTTCAGTTGATTCAGAGGCTCTGGGGGTCTCCTTCTCTGGTGGGGCCTTCCTGCGACAGGATCTGTGTCAGGGTGACTGTGGGGTTGGGCTCGACTCCTGTATTAGCACAGAAGCTCCCTCCTTCTGACCTTCCAAGCCGTTCTTGGTTAGAAGATGATTTCAGCACATTCTTCTGTGAGTTTTGCTGCTCCAGGCATTTTCCTATGGCGTTATTTGGATGTTTTTTTGAGCGATCATGCTATGAGTTTGGGTGCTTGGCTTGAGAGGAGGAGGAGTAGGTCATGGGAGTTGAGTGGAATAAAGAACCTAACCTGCCTTTAACCTCCCTTTCTAGGTTCTACTTCTCCCATACACTTTTTTTTTTTAAAGTGAGGCAATTGGGGTTAAGTGACTTGCCCAAGGTCACACAGCTAATAAGTGTTAAGTGTCTGAGTCCGGATTTGAACTCAGGTCCTCCTGACTCCAGGGCCAGTGCTCTATCCACTGCGCCACCTAGCTGCCCCTTTCTCCCATACACTTTTTTTTTTGGTTTTTGGTTTTGGGGGGGGGGGGGCAATGGGAGTTAAGTGACTTGCCCAGGGTCACACAGCTAGTAAGTGTCAAGTGTCTGAGGCCAGATTTGAACTCAGGTCCTCCTGAATCCAGGGCCGGTGCTTTATCCACTGTGCCACCTAGCTGCCCCTTCTCCCATACACTCTTAACTTTACCCAAACTGACTTACTCTCTATTCCTTTTCAAGAACTAAATGAGTTTAGTGCCAGGCTTATAGTCTTTCTCCACCCCAAATCCTACCTTCCTACCAGAAAACTTCAGCATAAATGTTTATTTTTCTTTAAATATCCTAACCACCCAGTTCCTCAATCTATTCATTTCCCATGCCCTATATTTCTATTTCCCCTCAGCCACATGAAAGGTTCATCATACTTTTGATATTGCCATCACCTCTGAAATTCCCTTAGCTGTTAATAATGTTTAATCATTCTATGTCCCCTATGCTTTAGGAACCCCTAATTCTATTCTTTGTCTTCCAGTCCTTCCACCCCTCAGTACTTTCCCAGGCCTTCAACTTTTGACCTATTGGAATACCATCTCAGCCACACATTATCCTCTACTTCCCTTGATCCCTGTTCTGTTGCTGATGGTGTTTTTCTAAGCCCCGGTTTTTTATAGCTCACTATATCTGCCCTTTTTTGCTCCTATTCTTATGTAACTAAGTGGAGCAGAAGACAGTCATAAAATCCTGCTGAAGCGATCCACTACAAATTTGATAACTGTGCACTGCAAGACAGTCCTTTCATCCACTCACCATAGCAGCTGTTCCTTAAGTCCATGTACTTTTTGGTATATTTGGTATATTACTTTTTGGTATATAGAATGGTTATTCTGCCCTATTTGATGTTCCCCACAACATTCTGTTTCTCTAAAAGTTTGCACTTGGTGTCTTTAATGCCTGGAATGCTTTCCATCGCATTTGAACCCAAATCTTTTGACCCCAGGTGCAGTGCTTTTTTTGTTTTTTAAATAATGCTAGGATGGTAAGCTGGTGCCAGATTGGGGGGGGGTATTATTTTTTACTCTGGCAGAGAATTAGTTAGTAACTAAATAGTTTTTTCCAAAATTTATTGATGTATGATGAATTTATTTGTATAGGGAATTTCCAGATGAGGAAACTCACTCTGATATCATGCAGGTTAGCATTTTCCCTGCAGCTTGCAATAGCAAATTACATAGAGCTCTGAGGATTTGTGACTAGTTCAGTGCCAGACAGCCATTACATGTTAGAGGTAGAACTTGTCCTCTCTTTAAGACCTTTTCCTTCATTTTCTCATGTAAGCCTTTCCTCTATTCTTTTAAAGAATACTTGATTCTCCCAATAACCAAGAATAGAAATTATATTATTCTAGCTTTATCCTTTTCATCCTCTAGAATGACATTATACATTGTACATATGTGGGTGTATCATGATATGACTGAAACACAAACACACCATACTTACTCTTTTTATGTCAAAGAAAAATTATCTTTGCCCTCACACTATATTTGGTTGAAGCAAATTCCATGCTTCTTTGTCTTTTTGGTAGCTCTCTTGGCTAACCCTCCTGGCTAAATCAACTTTCCTCTAGTCTTCACATGTTTTCCTCTGTCTCCTTCTATGACAGCCTTTCTTTCCCTTCTTGGATGGTAAGGCTTAATTTGTTTAGTAGGCAAGGACATGAAATGAAAACCTGTTATTTAATGATCTCTGCATACCTGCTTTTATCATGTCACTGTACTCCTGTATGCAGAGTCCTCTGATACCACTTGTGGGGCAAGGCTTAGTTTTAGCTGACAAATATAGATAAGACACAAGATGAAATCCAGTTATCTGAGGAGCTCTACATACATAATTTCACCTTGTCACTTCTCTCCTGAACCTTCTTTTACTTTCTTAGAGATTAGCCTCTCTTGCCTATTTGGGAGATGGGACTTTATTTAACAAATAAAAACATGCAAAATAGGTCACATGGACATGAGAAAATCCAATTATCAAATGCAATTTGAATTCATCTTCTTACTGTTCTTTAGAGCTTTCTTTCAACTTCTTTGAGTGCTTGGTTCCATTTTTTTTATAATCAGTATTTGCCACTTCTGAGTCTTCTTTGAAAAAAAGTATTATATGGATGGATGGATGGATGGATAGATGGATGAGAGACCTCTCAAATCTTTTCTCAGCAAATAAGCTTTTGGCAAACTAATATCCTCATACTGAACCATGTATTCCAACATATATTTTATCTGCCTCTGAATGGTTGTTCACTTGGTTTGTAGAATTTTGTCAAGATTTGTCACTTTTAAAGAATTTCTCTGTTCACCCTCTGCAACAAATGTTATCAAATAAACAGCCGTCATATCTTATTCAATAATCTGTCTTTACATATTGATCTGCTTTGGAGGAAATATACCATTCTTTGTTATATTTACAACTTTTAGGAAGTTAGCCTTAAACCCATTACACATGTGAACATTAATATGTCTTACTGAAGAAGAATCTCAGGTACTCATTGTTTTCTTTCTTGATTCACAGATAACTATTCTGAGGAAGAATATGAGAGCTTTTCTTCAGAACAAGAAGCCAGTGATGATGCTGTCCAGGGACAGGTACTTCTCCCTTTGATGTGCCAGAGGTTGCTGTATATTCTGGCACAGAAAAGATTTGGTGTCAGAAAGTTAATTCCATCCTAACAGATTATTTAATTGCAACAAGATGTTGAAAAACAGATAATTAAAAAGTAGCCAAAAACAAATAACAAAAAAGTAGCCAAAAAATCCATGGATTAGATCATGGCATAATGCTATTGCCTATAGAAACTATCAAAGGAATTAGTTTATGTAAAGTGCTTTATATTAGTTTATGCAATGTGATTTATAAAAATCAACTATGTCAGGGGCAGCTAGATGGTGCAATGGTTAAAACGCTGGCCCTGGATTCAGGAGTACCTGAGTTCAAATCTGGCCTCAGACACTTGAAACTTACTAGCTGTGTGACCCTGGGCAAGTCACTTCACCCCCATTGCCCCGCAAAAAAAAAAAAAAAGTATTAGTTTGGGGCGGCTAGGTGGTGCAGTGGATAAAGCACCGGCCCTGGATTCAGGAGTTCCTGAGTTCAAATCCGGCCTCAGACACTTGACACTTACTAGCTGTGTGACCCTGGGCAAGTCACTTAACCCCCATTGCCCCGCAAAAAAAAAAAAATCACCTATGTCATCATCATTATTATTATTTGTCTTGAAATATTAAGTTATGTTTTGTATTAGTTGTGTCCCATATGTGCTCAGCAATCTTGACTACTTCCTAGTCATCTTTCCCTTCTTAGTCTTCCTCTCAAACAGCCCCCAAATTCTGGGAACTTTTACACCTGAGGGGTTTGACTCAGGTATACAGATGAAATTCTGAGGAAGTAATCATTTTGAGGGAATGAACTGGATTCTTTTTTCTTTTTTTTTTTTTTGCAGGGCAATGAGGATTAAGTGACTTGCCCAGGGTCACACAGCTAGTAAGTGTCAAGTGTCTGAGGCTGGATTTGAACTCAGGTCCTCCTGAATCCAAGGCCGGTGCCTTATCCACCATGCCACCTAGCTGCCCCCGAATGAACTAGATTCTAACCATGATTCTAACTTACTTATGAAATCCTAGTAATTCATTATTCACTTATTTAGCCTCTTTATTTTTTGAACGATCACAGATTCTTTGACAAATGAGATCCTTGGGTAAATGGCAGTAGGAGTAGCAGTAGTAGTACATAAGATAAATCAGTGGTTTTAAAAATCAGAATCCCAGCATTCTCCATAAGTTCCAAAACTGTTTTCTTATGGTATTAATGTTTCTACAATAATAAATGATATCTCCTGAACTAAAGTCTTCTGCTGTCTTAGACTCTCACAGAGAAGACTCTAGGCTATTAAAGGCCTAGAGCAGGGCAGCCCAGATTGTAGCTCATCTGATTGAACTAGAAGTGTGGGTCCGGACTATGTCTCTGTCATCTGAGGGGCAGCCCAGATAGTTCCAGAGTGGCTCATAACTGAAAGGTGGCAAATTAGAAGATACAGCTCATATAAATTAGACAATAAGGCACAAAAAGGTTGTTAACTTTATCAGGAGAGAGAATATCAAACTGGTGAAATCACAGACTCTTCCGGTATTGAAGTATAATATCTATCTTCATATGTCTGTCTTAATTTAGTAATTCATTTATGACATTTCTAATTATATACAGTACCATTTTTCCCTTAGTTCTTGTGAGCTTTTAGGGCAGTACTAAGGAGAATCATGAAAAATAGGTCCTCTGTGGCATTTTTGGCCTTCTTCCAATGCTCTGCTGACCAAGACATGTTTGAGCACCATTACTGTAGACAAGAATGATGCAAATTGATTTTGAAGTCTCACTTAATAACTTGGGGAAATTGTTATATATACTATTGAAGTTTCACTTAATAACTTGGGGAAATTGTTATATACTAAAGTGTACAGTGATCCTAGACTATATAGTTTGATTCTTAAAAAGTTTCTATGATATCTACTACACAAGCAAAAACTGAATGGAATTTTGTGAGAGTTTTAGACCATCCTTACTTTTTGATCATCAGCCAAAGGCCAAATAAGGCCTAAAGACCTCTTTTACTCACCCTTTTTAAAAAATTTCTGTCACCATGCAACCTTTGATACTAATGCCAAATTAAGATTTACAAAATTTTTTTCTCACAATAGTGTTAGGAGTAAAGTCATATATCTCTTAATAGATAAGGTAAAGAAGGCCTAAAGATGTTAAATGAGTTGTCCAGGGTTACATAGCTAGTAAGTGCCTGACACTAAGGTTGCTACTCTTTGTTCTACAACCTTGTTGACTCTATATGGCTGCTAAATAACTAAAATGTATACACTTGGGAATGAGTTGATAAGTGGAGATAATATGATTTGAATCTTTTCAGGAACCTCATTTTTCCTCTAATTATAAGAGACACTATTTCTAACCTTTGCAGTATCCACTTAGACCCTTTATGGTCAAGCACACATGACATCCTAAGGAACTGAAAAGCTTAGTGCTGTTGGTACTAGATGGGAGCTACTTGTAGCTATGCCAACCATCTGGATAAATAGAACTTCATTCCACCAAACACTACACTTTTAATTCCATGTGTTTTCTATTCATCCTGTCAGTAATAATTTTGTATCATCAGGCAACTTTGAAGTGGCATGTCCCTTAAAGGGCACTGAACCCCAAAGATCAAAGAAAACATTCACTTTGAAAATTCTGTTGTGCACAGTAAGCAAGATGTACAGCTTTCTTAAGATAACAAATTTCTTTCTTTAAGTTGCTTATCTTAGGATCACATATTTATATCCAGAAAGGTTTTTACAGACCATCTAATCCAACTCTTTCATATTATGAATGAGGAAACAGTTCAGGATGTTAACTGATTTGCCAAAGGTCACACAAATAGTTAGGAATCAGAGACAATATTTGAGCCCAGGTCCACTGACTCCAAAGTCAGTGCTTTTTTCTCACTGTTACACATTATCACCTGATATTTTATTTGTCTGTTGCCTTGCTATTTGGTGAATGGTGTGCACAAACTCCCCATGGTTCTTTTGTCAAGAGATGAATGATCTCTGAGTGCTTTACAACATTCCTACTAGTTTAGGAAACTTAAAATTCAAAATTTGCATTGAATTCACGCCACATAGTGGCATAGATCCCAATTTCTTTTTTACAGTATTGTTTTTACTGATGATGATTTTGAGTAAAATAAGCGATTTTACATCATTGGCTTCTGTATTTCTGTAGGATTTGGACGATGACGAGTATGATGTGGGGAAGCCAAAGAAACAGCGGAGATCGATAGTAAGAACGACGTCCATAACCAGGGTCGGTGGAAATTAGTTTTACTAACACTGTGTGTGAGGGGCTTTGCCTGGGCTGTACTTGAAGCTGATGAGCTCCACAAAGCTGGATTTTGATTTGGAAAGAGGACAAATTGGGAAAAAGAAAAATCCTATCTAGCTGAATATTTTAGAACAAGTTTCATGGTGGTGTTCCTAGGATTAAAAGGGCATGAGCATCTGCCTGATTGCTTTTTTTTGTATATCTGAAAAATCTTAAGGCATACCCTTGTCCTGAGATAAAGTAAACAAACATTTTGAGCAGAACGAGACTTATTATTTTGCTATCTGCCTGTAACCTAATGAAGGTAGTTAATAGAGCACAATCTGGAAAGGAATTTATTTTGTGGGCAAAACAGTCCATTCTAGT
This sequence comes from Dromiciops gliroides, assembly GCF_019393635.1. Classification (NCBI taxonomy): domain Eukaryota; kingdom Metazoa; phylum Chordata; class Mammalia; order Microbiotheria; family Microbiotheriidae; genus Dromiciops; species Dromiciops gliroides. The sequence continues at coordinate 265,749,793 of NC_057862.1, read as the reverse complement.
ACTAGATCTGCTGAGTGACCTTTCTGGGTAAATCGGGTAATTGCTAATTTTCTCCATCCATAAAACTGTAAAAATACCTGCTCTGTAATCCATCTCACAGACATGGTATTTGAGGAACCTAGTATTCCTCAGAAGAGTGTTAGTTGGTCCACTTCCCAAGGTGTACTAATTCATTCACCTTGTTCTGAGGTTAAGATGGGGGTGTTTTAAGAGACCCTATTTATAATACTTAAGGCATTTTATAACACTAGTGTCCACAAAAAAGGTACCAAATGTATACATTTTATTCGATTTTAATTTGGAGGTGGGGAGAACATTTATTTATTATTGTTTGGCAGCTTTAGAAGAAAACACTTAATGTTTGAGGCAGGACAGTAGTACTGCTTAGAAATTCTTCATGGAGGGGGCAGCTAGGTGGCTCAGTGGACTGGACCTGGAGTCAGGAGGACCTGAGTTCAAATGTGGCCTCAGACACTTGACACTTGCTAGCTGTGTGACCCTAGGCAAGTCCCTCATTGCCCCACCAAAAATAAATGAATGAATAAATTTTTTAAAAAGAAAAGAAATTCTTCATGGCAACATATCCATTAAGTTCCCCTTTCAGATTCCAAAAGAGCTAATAACATGTTAAGTTCACTACTGTTTTCCTCTCTCACATCTGGATTAAAAAATTTTTTTTTTAGTTCACAACCCTTGATCTGGACTGAAACTGATTTATAGTGATACTAAAGGGAAAGGTGTTGAAAGATATTTGTATATAGAGACCTACCTATGAACTATCTTGTTCTTTCCTAATTGCCCCTATAAAGGAATGTACTAGGAAATGAAGATGAAGTATTAAAAATTTGATTGTGCAAGATACTGTCCTGGGTGTAGTTCCCAGTTCTAATGGAAAAAAAAGTTATACTGTAGTGACATTGCCTTCCTAGGCAAGGGGTAAAAGACAGGTCAGGCCCCTGTAGTTTTGCTTCCCCCATGAGAAGAATCAATGTATGTTGACAGTTTTGGAAAACTTTTTCTGTGTCACAATTTCCTTCTCATGTTATCAATACTGTCTTTTCCTCCATTCTAGTGTTGTAGCTCAATTCATGAAAATCCAAAATGGTGTTCAATGTAGCATCACTTTAATGTATCAAAATCCAGTCTATTTATTTAGACTCTTAAAAATTAATTTCTTGGGGCAGCTAGGTGGCGCGGTAGGTAGAGCACCAGCCCTGGAGTCAGGAGTACCTGAGTTCAAATCTGGCCTCAGACACTTAACACTTACTAGCTGTGTGACCCTGGGCAAGTCACTTAACCCGAATTGCCTCACTAAAAAAAAAAATTGTTTTTTAATTAATTTCTTGACCTCCGTGTATTTTGATGAGCTTTGCTCTGTTAATATTTTCCTTCAGGATTCAGTTCCAACTAGCAGAATGGATTCAGGGAAGATTTATTAGGGATTGAGTTGTTTCTAATAGTAAGAGAACCTAAAAATGAACTCACCTATTTCCTTTTTCCAAACCAGTGATCATGGTAGACAAGCATACATCCTTAGCAATATGCAGCTGCTATGAGGGTTTTTTTTAAGTCTACTCTTTTTTGTGCCCCCATCTTCAATTTAGTATGTCTGAAAGAAGTTTTGATTCTTTCTAAGGTTAGTGTGAGCCCTAAAGCATAAAACTGAAAGAATGCCCCATTTTCCCAATTATTGGAATTGATCGATAACAGCACAAAAATGTATACAAGAACAGTTTGTAAATGGGCTAAAATAAGTTATTCGAAATTCATCAGTAAACTAAATAAAACTTGAATTCTTTTCTTCTGTACTCATTACCCTTTCTTAAGATTGATTATCTCTTGAAGCAGAACTTTAGATTTCAATTTTATTTCTAAATATAAAAATAATAGCTGGTAAAGACCTCTGACGACATCTTAGTTGAATTGAACCTTTTGATGCCTGGTTATTCCTTATCTTTCTGAGAGTTTACTTAAGAGCAAGTGCAGAATTGAATGATGGGTAAAACCTTTAATTCATCTTTGCCACATAAGGATAATGAATAACATGGAAATCTGATACAACCTGCCTTCAGTATTTTGTTTGACTTGTAAGTTTATGTACCATGCTAATCTTGGAAGGCAGAGAATTTCTTAAAAACAGAAGGAATTTTACTTCTCCTTGATTAGTTCCACTACTTTTAAGACATTTTTGCTGTTGTCTGATAAAGCTGCTTATTCCAGTGCCCTGGTATTCTAGAAACTACAGTTTATAAAATAAAACTCTTTTGTTTGGCATTTCCAGAGAAGTAAAAAAACAAATCCACAGAGATAAGAGGAAACTTTGATATAACCCAGGTTAGATAAGAAATTTTACAAGTTAGAAGTGGATTTGTGGGGCAGCTAGGTGGCGCAGTGGATAGAGCACTGGCCCTGGAGTCAGGAGGACCTGAGTTCAAATCCGGCCTCAGACACTTGACACTTACTAGCTGTGTGACCCTGGGCAAGTCACTTAACCCCAATTGCCTCACTAAAGAAGTAGATTTGTGTTGTAAGTGGTATATTAAATACAGTGTATTAAATACCACAACCCCTCTGAGTCAGATAAAGGGCACAGAATGACCCATCCTGAGGGTGTGTTTCTATATGAGGCTTGATATGAAACTAAGGGTCAGTAAATAGGAATAAAATTACTTCCCTTTTATTGACTGATCCCTGAAATTAGTTCTTTAACTAATTAGATTTACACATTTTACTATTACAGCTGAGGGCTCCAGTTGCTTTTGAAAATTCTCTTATATTTTTTGGATTTTTGAGAAGTAAATTCCACTTTATTAAGATATTAGAGTATTTAACATATTTGCCACTGTTTAAGCCTTAAATGCAGCTCCAAATGTGACTGTCTTAGGCACAAGAAGAAAAAAATATGGTCTTGGGAGAAAATTGGATTTCATCTGATTAAGCACAGTGCACCCTAAGTACCAGCAAACATGGTAAATCTGTTTTTACACTAACTTTAGTTCATATGTTACTACACTCGGCTTCTCAAATGTCTTGACTAGAAAGTGTATAAAATGTGACTTTGCTATAGAATTGTCAGGCTTGGGCAGAAATTATCCTTCTGATTTATTTCAGAATTCTTCACTATACTCATAATGGACCCTGGATTTGCTTCAGAACCTAATTTTCCAACCTCAGTTTTTACCTAATTATCTTCACCTGTCTTTCAAATGCTATTTATGCTATTCTTAAGCAGTTGCTATAATTAATACTATAATTTAAGTACACCTGTTTAAATATACCTATTTGCCTGAAAACAAACATTTTACCCTCTTAAAATGGCCTTTAAAATTGAAATGCACAATCAGGCCATACTTCTATGATAATTTTTTTAACCATGCCTGATTGCTAAATTTTTGCTTCACTTGATTTAAAAGTTTTAATCGGGGGTGGCTAGGTGGAGCAGTGGATAAAGCACAGGCCCTGGATTCAGGAGGACCTGAGTTCAAATTCGGCCTCAGACACTTGACACTTACTAGCTGTGTGACCCTGGGAAAGTCACTTAACCCTCATTGTCCTGCCAAAAAAAAAAAAAAAGGTTTTAATCACTTTACCTCAGGCCATTCCATCTATGCTAACAGCTATGTTGAAATGTGGGAATTTTCAAAACAATCATATTCTCTTTTAGCAGAAAGGTATACTTTCCTTTTAGAAGAAGCATCTAGGTGGATTTTTTTTTTTGTTTAAAATATTAGTTTAGTAATGAATCAGACCATAGTTTAGAAAAAGTATGTCATGTTATCAGAGCCAATCTCTTGTAATTAAAAATCTAACTTTGAGATAGATAGATTTTAATTTTGAGGTAAACAGAATTCCATCAGTTAATTTAGCATCCTAGTTGACTGGAAGATGCAATTTATTTTTCCCTAAAAAAATTTTATTTCCATTTCTTATACATACCATTATTGAGGTGGATAATCATCCACTTCCTAGGTGAAATTATACCTTATTGCACCTGTACTCAGCAGCTTTTTAGAAGAATAGGGGACCCACACTTTTTGAACTGATGATGGAGACTGGCACTAAAATTGACCAGATATGCACTTTAAGAAAATTCTAAATCTCTACTTTGTATGTGTGTATACATGTACATGTACAAACACATTAAATTATTAAGCACTTGCTGCTAGACACTGGGGATACAAGGATTCTAGTGTCTTTCATTCTATCAGAATGTAGTTTTGAGAGGCATAGCACTAGTATTTGAAATGATCAGGAAAAGCGTCTTGTAGAAGGTAGAATTTGAGCTAAGTAAGCATTCTATTAAAGAATTGACATAATTGGAGAAAAATCACTTCAATAGTTGAATGGAGGACATATTGAAATGGGGAAAGACAAGCTGGGAAAGCAATTAAGAAGCTATTGGATTAGTTCAGGCAAGAAATAATAAGGACCTGAACTAAAGTCCTTGCTTTGTGAGCAGTGAGGAGACATATGTGAAAGATCATGTGGGGATATAAATGGCAACATTTGACAATTGATTGAATATCTGAGATGAGGAAGAGTGAAGAGTCAATGATAATGCCAAGGTTGTGAACTTGGGAGAATAGAAAAATGGTAGTGGTTTCAAAAGAAATAGGGAAAGTTTAGGGAAGGAAGTATATTGATGATGAGTAGAGGGAGAAAGTTAATGAGTTCTATTTTGGACAAACAGTGAGTTTGAGATGTCTATGAGGCATCCATTTTTAAATATCTGGTATGGTACTGGAGCTTTAGCATATGTAGGTCTGAGAATCACATATATTTGAATGATAATTAAACCCTTAACAGCTGATAAGATCTCCAACTTTGAAACTGAGAGAAAAGAGTGCCCAAGAAAGAGCCTTGGCTGTAGCCACAGTTAAAGGATTTAATATTTATGATGATCCAGCAAAATCGACCAAGGAAGAATCGCCAGGTAACAAGAAAATGTGGAGAGTTAGTACCAACAAAAACCCAAAGAAGAGATTATCCAGGAGGAAGGGGATAGTCAGCAGTGTCAAACACCTTCCAAGGGGTCAAGAAAAGACCATCAGATTTGACATTCACTTGAGAAATATTAGTGAATTGGGATAGAACAATTTCAGTTGAATGATGAGAACTGAAAACAGATTGAAAAGAGTTGAGGGATAAATGAGGGGAGAGGAAGTTCAGGCAGAGATTTTAGACAGATTTTTCTAGATTGGCTGAGAAAGGTAAGAGTTATAGGGTGTCAGTTTGAGGGGTTGACAAGGTATAGTAAAGTTTTTTTAAGAACAGCTAGACAGACATGAGATTAGAGAAAGTTCAAATAATTGACAGGGATCAGTTTTTTGTAGAAAGTGGAAGAGAATTACCATTCTTTTCAAGGATACATACAGAGGATTTGACTCATAAGGAAAAGGAGGCCTCATCTTGAAAAACTAGAGAAAAGGAGAAAATGGGTGGTAAGAAGAAGGGATTTTGAGGTGTATCAAAATGGAGAGGTGGTAGCTCATAGTGAGCCTTCTCTGTTTTCTCAGTAACGTATGTGGTCACTTGCTCAGCTGACTGGGGTAGGGAAGGAGACTTGTGAAGATTTAGAACAGTGTGGTGAATAGCATAGAGAATCAGAGAGAGATGAAGATTGCTTTATTGCAGTGAGGGCCCAGTTGAGATTGCAAATTTGTAATATAACCAGTGAGCTCAATTAAGTAATTTATTCTAGCCTTATTTAGCAACATATAAGACAAAGCTAGGAACCAATGAGGCGGTTGATGAGTGTGATTCTGGGCTAGGATTTGTCAAGATTTAAGTCACAAAAAGACAAAAGGTAAGAAATTTGAGAGAAGAATTAGAGCCAGCATGTTCTCTATACTGTATCATAAATTTTATTTTATTATTTTGGGGGGGGGTTTAACAGGTTCTAACATACTAATAATAGCAATAATGACCAAGGATCATAATTATAAGTAATAAATGGATTTTTTTTACTATATATTTGGGCATTGCATTAAAGCTGCTACAATATGGTGTGTTATACATGTGTGCTTTTGGTGTTTTTGTTTATTGTTGAGGTTTTTGGGGGGGAGGTGTTACAGGGCAATGGGGGTTAAGTGACTCGCCCAGGGTCACACAGCTAGGAAGTATCATGTGTCTGAGACCAGATTTGAACTCAGGTCCTTCTGAATCCAGGGCTGGTGCTTTATCCACTGCACCACCTAGCTGCACCCCCTATGTTAAGTGGTTTTATTTTTTGTTTTGGGGAGGGGGTTTATATGTGTGCTTTTGAACACATATTGAAAAAGAATATTGTCAGGTCAGCAAGCATTTGGGTTTTTTTTGTTGTTTTTTTTTGTTGTTTTTTACATATAATGTATTTTATTTTTTCCGTTACATGTAAAGATAGTTCTCAACTTTTGTTTATATAAGCTTTACAATTTCAGATTTTTCTCCCTCCCTCTCCTCCCTCCCCCCTCCCCTAGACAGCAGGTAATCTGATATAGGTTATATCTATATATCTATATATCATATCCATATCCATATAGATAGATAGATAGATATACACACATATATATATACACATAATAACATTAATCCTATGTCTGCATTAATCCTGTTACAAGAGAAAAAATCAGAGCAGTGATGAAAAACCTCAAAATAGAAAAAAAAAAAAAACAACAGCACCCAAAACAAAAGAAACAGTATGGTTCAATCAGCATCTATACTCCACAGTTCTTTTTTTTTTTTTTTCCTTGGATTTGGAGATCCTCTTCTATCATGAGTTCCCTGGAACTCTTCTGTACCATTGCATTGGTGAGAAGAATATAGTCCATCACAGTAGGTCAACACTCAATGTTGATGATACTGTGTACAGTGTTCTTCTGGTTCTGCTCATCTCACTCATCATCAGCTCACGTAAGACCCTCCAGGTTTCTCTGAACTCCTCCTGCTCATCATTTCTTACAGCACAATAGTATTCCATTGTATTCATATACCACAACTTGTCCAGCCATTCCCCAATTGATGGGCAGCAAGCATTTGTTAAGTGCCTTCTGTGTTCCAAGAACTGTGCTAAGCTCTGGGAATAGGGGGAAAAAAACTCCTTCCCTCAAGGACCCTCCACAGTCTAATGGAGAGAGATAGCACTGAAGCAACTACATACAAAAAAGATATGTAAAGGATAAATTAGAGATTGTCTCAGAGGGAAGACACTGATATTAAGGAGGACCAGAAAAAAACTTCTTGTAGAAGCTAGGATTTCATTTGAGGTTTGAAGGAAGCATGGGAAACTAGAAGGTGGAGGTTAGGAAGGGGAGAATTCCAGGCATGGGGGACAGCCTGATAAAAGTCAGGAGGTATGAACTGTCTTGTCTGAGGAAGAGCAAAGAGGCTAGGGTCACTGAATTACATAGTATGTAGAGGGGAGTTGAATATAAGAAGAATGGAAAGTTAGTAAAGGTTGTAAATGTTATAAAGGTCTTTAAAAACCAAATAGAGGACTTTATATTTGATCTTGGAAATAATTGTTTCCTGAGGAAATAAAACATTCAGACCTGCACTTTGGGAAAATCATTTTGATAGTTGAGTGGAGGATGGATTGTTATGGAGAGAAATTTGAAGCAGGGAAACCAACTTTCATTGCAGTAGTTCAGGCATGAGGGAATGAGGCCACCTGTGTGGTGGCCATGTATCAGAGAGATTTTGAATGTAGAATTGATATGATATTACAGCATGCTAGTTGTGGAATGTGAGAGAGAATGAGGAGTCTAGAATACCACCTACAGTGAGAGGATGATGATGCCCTCACAGTCATAAAGTTAGGAAGAAGAGAAGGATTTTGGAGAAAGGTAAGAACAGTGCTGAACATTTTGAGTAAACATGTTTATAAAACATTTAGTTGTCCCATAGCCACATAAAGATGCAAGACTGAAGAGATCAGAAGAAAGGTTAGGGCTGGATAATTAGATCTGAGGATCATCTTTATAGAGATGATAATTGAATCCAGAGGTAATGATGAGCAAAACAGTTTAGAAGGAGAAGAGAAGAGAGCCCAGGACAGAGCCTTGAGGACCACCCAAGGTTAGTAGTCATGGCCTGGAGGATCCAGCAAAAAAGACTGAGGAATAGATTGTCATAAGTCAGACAGGTAGGAGAACTCAGAGAAAGCAAAGAGTTCATGAAAGTATGTAAGAAAACCTAGAGAAAAGATGGTACCAAGGAAATGAGGGTGATCAACAGTATGAGAGGCTTCAAAGGGATTGAGAAAAGGCCATTAGATTTGGCAATTAAGAAATAATTTGGATACCACTGAGGGGGGTGGGGCCAAGATGGCAGAGGAAAGGCTGTGACTTCCCCAAGGTCCTGATAAATAATCCAAACACTCTATAAATAATGTCATAAAATAACTCCCAGAGCAGCCTAACCCACCTAAGAACAGAGACTATTTTCCAGCCAAAGACGGCAACTGGGATCACCTGCTGTTCAGGCCAAGAGAGGCACTCAGCACGCGGGACTCAACCTGGAACAGACTGCACCTCCAGGGCCTCGGAGTCTTCGGCGCAAGTGGCTTCTTCTTACACTCAGCTTGCAGACCAGTGGGGGGTTTGACAGTTGGCTGGAGTGAAGTAGCTGTGGTCTCTGCTGGAGTTGGGGTGAAGCACCCTGGTTCTGAACCAGCGACCTGACTCGAGTGGTGGGGGCCCAGTGAGGGAGGGCCATAGGCACGCCAGGCTTCTGACCATAGAGAATCAGATTTTAATCAGACATCTGCTTCTGGGTTGAGATGAGTAGGCTAAGAAAAGAGTGGACAATAGACAGCTTCTTAGGGGGCAAGATAGACCAGAACACACTCTCAAAAGAAGATAATAACAAAGTCAAAGCTCCAACATCCAAAGCTTCCAAGAAAAATATGTATTGGTCTCAGGCCACAGAAGAGCTCAAAAGGGATTTTGAAGAGAAAGTAGGAGAGATAGAAGGAAGATTTAGAGAGGTGGAGGAAAAAATGGAAAGGGAAATGAGAGCGATGCAGGAACATCATGAGAAAAAAGTCAATAGCTTGAAAAGCCAAATGGAAAAGGAGATAAAAAAGCTTTCTGAAGAAAATAATTGCCTAAGAATTAGGATTGAACAAATGAAAGCTAGTGACTTTATGAGAAACCAAGACACAGTAAAGCAAATCCAAATGAATAAAAAAATAGAGGGCAGTATGAAATATCTCCTTGGAAAAACAGCTGACCTGGAAAATAGGTCCAGGAGAGATCATTTGAAAATCATTAGACTACCTGAAAACCATGACCAAAATAAGAGTTTAGACATCATCTTCCAAGAGATTGTCAGGGAAAATTGCCCTGATATTCTAGAAGCAGAAGGTAAAATAGATATTGAAAGAATCCACCAATCATCTCCTGAAAGAGATCCCAAAAGGAAAACCTCCAGGAATATTATAGCCAAATTCCAGAGCTCCCAGGTCAAGGAAAATATATTGCAAGCAGCCAGAAAGAAGCAATTCCAATACTGTGGAGCCACAGTCAGGATAGCACAATGTAAAGAATTAATCGTGATTTAGAAACCCCAGCGTGTGCCTCGGCCAGGACTCAGGTGCTGCGCCTCTGCACAGGTGCAGTGCTCCACCCACCTCGTGCCTACACCTAAGTAGGCCTGGCCAAATTATAATGATGGGAAGCCAGTTAAGGGCAGTCTGGTGGCCTTCGTGGTGTGGAAGCTGGGAGGCTGGCCATTCTACAACCGTCTGTTAATTCTATCAATCACGGCTGCCAGCCAATTAGCTTTGGGCTGTGTGTGTGTCCCCTCTGTTTCCTGTGAGAGAGGGGGTTGCTGGTAAGGAGAAGGGAGGAAATTCACCATTCCGGCTTTGGAGCTAGAAAGAGATGGGACGCAGCCGTATATTCTGCTGAGCCCCAGGCCGTGGTATGATTCAGGTCGTATTGTTTTCCTTCCCCCATTCCTTTTTTTATCCTTACCCTTAATTCTACTAATCTTACTTGTGTTTTTAAGTTCATTCTTGTTAATAAACCCTGTTCTGTTTTTGAAAGAGGCTGTTAATCCCCTTCCTTGCCCCAATATTGCGGCGAGCTGCCTAACTAACACTCCCCAATTAAAATTTGGACCCTATAACAGGATCTAGCAGCTTCTACATTAAAATATTGGAGGGCATGGAATGTGACATTCCAGAGGGCAAAGAAATTGGGTTTACAACCAAGAATCACCTACCCAGCAAAACTGCGTATAATCTTTCAGGGGGGGAAATGGGACTTTAGTGAAAAAGAGGACTTTGAGGCATTTGTGATGAAAAGACCTGAATTGAATAGAAAATTTCACTTACAAATACAAGACCCGAGAGAAACATAAGAAGGTAAACAGGAAAAAAGAATTCATGAGGAATATTAAAAGATTAAAGTGTTTACATTCCTACATGGAAAGATAATACTTCTAACTCATAAGAACTTTCTCAGTATTAGGGCAGCTAAAAGGAATATACTTAAAGGGCACACAGGTGTGAATTGAATATAAAGGGATGATATCTATAAAGCATTTTTTTGTTTGTTTAGCCTTGTTTTTTGTGGGTCAGACTGGGTTGGGTGACATGTCTGGGGCTGGATTTGGGCTCGGGGCCTCCTGGGTCCATGGCTGCTGCTTTGTCCACTGTGTCACCTAGGCACCTGTGTCATGTGACCCATGAGCACATCTTTAAAGTAAAGTTTAGAGGATAAGAGGAATGCACTGGAAGAAAGGGAAAGGGAGATGTGGACTGGGAAAAAGTAGCTCACATAAAAGAAACAGGAAAAACTTATGAAGTGGAGGGGAAGATGGGGAAGGAGTGGGGGAGTGAGGGAACCTTACTCTCATCAGAATTGGCTCAATGAGAGAATAACATAGACACTCAAGTGGGTATAGTAATATATTTTGCCCTCAGGGAAAGTGGGAGGGAGAGGAAATAAGGGGGGAAGGGAGAGGTGAAGGAAGGAAGGGCAGATTGGGGGAGGAGGCAGTAAAAAGCAAAACACTTCTGAGGAGGGAGAGAGTAAAGGAAGATAGGAAATAGAGTAAATATTAAGGGGAGAGAATAGGATGGAGAGTAATACAGTTAGCAATATTAACTGTGAAAGAAATGATGAACAGGATGCTATCAGAATGATGTATGAAAAATGCAAACCATCAACAGAGGAAGAACTGATGATATTTGAATACAGATTGAAGTATGATTTTATTGTTAGATCCTCGTTCTAAAGTTATTTTGTCTATTTTCTTTCACAACCTGACAAATGTGAAGATGTTTTGCATAGCTGCACATGTATGACTTATATTTAATTGCTTGATTTCATAGGGAGAGTTGAGGAGGGAGGGAGGAAGAAAATTTAGAACACAGAGTTTTTTTGTTTGTTTGGATTTTTTTGGTGAGGCAGTTGGGGTTAAGTGACTTGCCCAGGGTCACACAGCTAGTAAGTGTTAAGTATCTGAGGCCGCCTTTGAACTCAGGTCCTCCTGACTCCAGGGCTGGTGCTCTATCCACTGTGCCACCTTAAAAATCAATATGAAAAGAAATGATGATCAGGAGTTCAGAGAAATCTGGAAGGACTTATATGAACTGATGCTGACTGAGAGGAACAGAACCAGGAGAACATTGTACACAGTAACAGCAGCATTGTGTGACAAACAACAGTGATAGACTTGACTCTTTTTAGCAGTGCAACAATCCAAAATAATTTCAAAGAACTTCATGATAGAAAATGTTCTCAACATCCAGAAAAAAGGAACTGTGGATTATGAATGCAGATTGAACCATACTATTTCTACTTTCGGGCTGATTTTTTTCCCCCTTCTTTTTTGAGGTTTTTCCCTTGTGCTCTGATTTCACAATAGGACTAATGCAGAAATATGTTCAATATGATGGCACATATATAACCTATATCAGATTGCTTTCTGTCTTGGGGAGGAGGGAGGGTGGGAGAAAAATTTGGAACTAAACATCCTATGAAAACAAATGTTGGAAACTATCTTTATATATAACTGGAAAATAATAAAATACTTTTATTAATCAAAAAAAAATCATTTGTAACTTTGGAGAGAACAGTTTGGGGTGAATGATGAGGCCCCAAACTGGACTACAGAGAATTAGGAACAGCAAAGGAATTGGAAGCACTCATTGTAGATAGCTTTCTTAAAGGGTTTAATTATGACAGTGAGGAGATAGGTAGGATGATAGTAGGAATAAATGGATAGATTGATTCAGTAAGGGGTTTTTTTTGAGAGTAGTAGAGATACTGCTAATTTAAAAGCAGTAATAGACAAGGAAAGATTGAAAATTAGTGAGAGTAGGAATGATAGAAGGGGGAATCTGCTACAAAAGATGGGATGAAATGAGATAACTTCTGCATGTAGAAGAGTGAAATTAGGAGATTGTGGGGGAAGGCATCTGAATGGAGTGAAATGAGGAGGAGTTGAGAATGATTAATGGCCTCAGTTTCTTTAGAGAAATGTCAGGCAAAGTTTTCAGTAGTAGTAGTAGTAGTTTTCAAAGTTTTCAGTAGTAGTAGGGGATAGTAGGGACTATGGCAGATTTGAAGAGAGATAAAAAGTTGGAAAAGCCATTGTGGTAAGTGGGATTGTGAATCAATTAGGAAGCTGTAAAAGGATTACCTTGCTAGTTAGTGCCTAGTTAAGATTATATACATAAATAAGTATTTGACCCAGTCACCATGTTTTCTCTAGCTTCCTTTAGCAGCCCATGAATAGGAACAAAAAGAGTAGATACTGCATTCTGATTCAAGATCATATAAATTTGTTTGTATCATAAGCATATATGAGGGCATATCTTTTTTTTTTTTTTTTAGTGAGGCAATTGGGGTTAAGTGACTTGCCCAGAGTCACACAGCTAGTAAGTGTTAAGTGTCTGAGGCCGGATTTGAACTCAGGTACTCCTGACTCCAAGGCCGGTGCTTTATCCACTGTGCCACCTAGCTGCCCCTATGAGGGCATATCTTATGAACAGGAAGTAAAGAGCAGAGGGAATTATAACCTCAAAAGATGGGAAACTATTCAAATGATCTTCATATTAAGGAACTATAGGTAAAGTAGATTCATTCATTCAAGAGAACAGCATATTAACAGTATTTACTTAGGCTACATATTGTAAGCTTAAGTGGCGACTTTGTGTGCAAACACTTGGATAATAATTTAGTATTTTGACTGAAATGCTTTTGGATTTAGCGTACCAAAGTTATACTTTGGGTGATTCTGTCAATAAATGTTGGAATTTATTAAAATCAATATATAAAAGAAAGTTTGGATAATACAGACATAAAATAATACACTCTATGTGCATCCCTTCCCTATAAATTAAGGAACATGATATTCCATGATGATCTGTCCTGAATTTCTTTGTTGCAGTCCTAATCACATATTTTCTGATGGGATGGAGATTTTTGTTGAGGCCTTGTGTTCCCCAATTCAAGCTCAGGGACTTCTCCATGGTGAGGAATTATCCAACTGGAATTATGTGCAAATTATCCCTGCTGCAGGGGGTAAGGCTGTACTTTATTGAGAAGAATCTTCTGTATCAATAAGAGAACAAACCCTATGGGATTACAGTTACTTAAGTCACCATATCAAACTGACCTATATCTTGTGTACCATCAAGAGGATGCTGTTTCTATGATTACTGATTTTATTTCCTCCTTGGCTTACAGCAACAAAACTTCAAGCAGAAGGTAGTGGCATTGTTGCGAAGGTTTAAAGTTTCTGATGAGGTATGTTAGCTGTACGTTAAATTTTTTTCCTTTCATTTTAATGTTAACATTGTATTTGAGTTCACCTATTTCACAAGCTATTTTTTCAAGGCCCCGTTTCTCTTCTTTTGGCCTGTGTTCCATATGTTTCTCGACTTAACTTTTTGATGGAGTATCTTTATATTAACAAACTTAGTACAATATTGAAACCAGGTTTGTGAGTCATTTTATTTTATTTTTATTGGTGTCCTTTGTTCTTAAATGTCATTCTTGCCCCCTCTTCTACCCTAAAAACCATTGCTTCTAACCAAAATGGAAAGAAAAAAAGTTCAGCAGAACTTAGACATGAACTGCTTCTGTATTCTATACCCATAGTCCCTCACCTTAGCAGTGAAGGGAAGGAGGTACATTTTATTAACTTTTTTTTCTAGGCCAAATTTGATTGCTATTATTATTTTACTACAATATTGTGGTATTGTGATTTATTTTAAAGAGTGATTTGGAAATGCTTTATTCTAGAAATAGCTTTATTAAGTAAAAAGGTTTATTGAGAAAAACTTTTTAAAAGCTTAAGATGGATATGCAGGTTGTGTATCATAACTCTCTTAATTGATTGATTTCTTTGCCAAGGATGATTACTAGCAGAAAAATATCCTGGGAAAAATAAAATTCTCACTTTGATTTTCCCATAGATTAAGCTTCCAAAGTTGGCTAAAATGATTAGACCATATAAAAATGGCAGGGCAGTAGGAGCACTTGTCAAAGCATGTGTCAAGAAAATGACCAGGAAATAAGTGAACTAGCCTAGATGTCATGGTCCAAGTGAGGTTCATATTACTCCAAGAACAGGGAGGATCTGTAGCTTAAGGGTACTGAGATTAAGCCTGTTTAAATCACAGAATCTCAGGGATGGAAGGATCTCAGAAGTCCAGCCTCAACTATAGCAGCACTCTCCCTACAATATCTCCAACAAATCCTTCCAAAGACAGAAAACATACTGCTTCCTACGATAGCCCCTTGAACTTGGAGATAGTTCTGAATTTTTAGGAAGTTTTATTTTTAAGCCAAAATTTCTCTCTGTGCAGCTTCTTCCATTACTCTTAGTTCTACCCTCTAGGGACAAGAAAAATAAGTTTAACTCCTTTTCCATTTGGTAGCTTTTCAAATACTTTTTTAAAAAGCTGTTATTTCCTGTCTCAGTCTTCACTCTCAGTTTAAATATCCCCAGTCTTCTCACCATCCTGGTTGCCCTTTTCTGGGAGCATTCTGGTTTGTCATTGCCCCTTCTGAAATATGTCATTTGCACAAAGCTGAACACAGTGATGCAAATATCTTTGGACCATTCTGGAACTATCATCTGTCATTTAAAAAAATCTCTGTAGCTCTGTTAAGATTGTGCAAAGTCTTTTAGGTTGCTGTGATAAATTGTTGACTTATATTGATCTCACAATCCTCTAAAAAAAAAACCCAGAATTTTTTCACTTTAACTCTATTTAGATTTGCCTCCTCCATCTGGTACTGCTCAAACAAATGTAGGGTTTAACATTTATCCCTATTAAATTTTCTCTTACTAGATTAGAACTATTCACTCACAAGGATTTTAGAGGACATCTAGTCCAGAACATTTCTCAGTAAGAATTCCCTCTGTCAAAAAATGTCTGAGAAGAGTACTACCTATTACCTCCTGAGGCATTTCATTTTGCTTCGACAGCTATAATTGTTAAGAAGTTATTCTTTAGGGGGCAGCTAGGTGGCACAGTGGATAAAGCACCAGCTCTGGATTCAGGAGGACCTGAGTTCAAATGCAACTTAAGATACTTGACATCATAACGATTAGAATGACGCCACCTGCTGGAGACTTACTGTAGCAAAGCACTGCCATGAGGTGAAGGCCTCTGAGGGCAAGCTATGTGGTCAAGGTCCTTAGCATCAAGAAATGATGTTGGCTGGTAGGAGGAAGAAGGGGGAGGCTGGTGCTCTGACTCGAGCTCTTTCCTGAGGACTCTGGTGAAGGGAGCTAGAAATGCTGTCTCCCTTTAATAGATAGATGAATCTAGGCCTTTCTCTCTCTCTTTACCAAATTCTTACTCTCCTTAATAAATGCTTAAAAGTCTTAACTCTTGCTAAAGCTTATAATTTATTGGCGACCACTAATTAGATATTTTAGACAGTATAGCTAGAATTTTAGCCCTTACAACACTTACTAGCTGTGTGACCTTGGGCAAGTTACTTAACCCTCATTGCCCTACAAAAAAAAAAAAAGTTATTCTTTATATCAATCCTAAATGTGCCTGTCAGAAACCTTTATAAGCATCCAGACATAGTGTTACCTTGTTTGCCCTCTCTTTGTTAAGGTAAGATAGCAGTTCCAAAACATAGTCTTCATAAGTATGTAACAGGGATCTATGGCAAGGCCTGGTCACACTTTCTACAGATGTGTTCTAGAATTTTGCCAGTCATCAGAGTTAATCTCATTGATCTGTTTCTGACTTCATTTTCTTCCCTTTCATGAAAATTGGGAAGCATTTGCTCTTCTCAAACTCTTCAGTATTCTACTCACTTCCCTAAATCTTTTAGTATTGTTTATTGTAGTTCATCTTAAACTCATCAAAGGAAGCTAGATAATAATCTCTTACTATCTCTCTCCTTAGTAGCCATCTTTATTCACTCTTTCTAGTACAATTATTATTGTCTTTGCCAAAAATATTGCAATATATAGGGGGCAGCTAGGTGGTGCAGTGGACAAAGCACCAACCCTGGATTCAGGAGGGCCTGAGTTCAAATCTGGCCTCAGACACTTGACACTTACTAGATGTGTGACCCTGGGCAAGTCACTTAACCCTCATTGCCCCAAATGACTCTGCCTTCTCTCTGTCATTTTTTATCATCCTATCCATCCTGAGTCACAATCCTATTGTTTGTTTATTTTTTTAAATAATAAACATTTTTATTTATAATTTTGAATTCCAAATTTTATCTCTCCTTCCTTCCCTTCCTCCCCTCCCCTCTCCCTGAGGTGGTAAGCAATCAGATGTGGGTTATACATGTACGATTATGCAAAACATTACCATATTAGTCATTTTGTACAAGAAAACTTGAATAAAAGAAATAAATGAAAGTGAAAAATAGCATGCTTCAATCCGTGTTCCATCAATATCAGTTCTTTCTTTGGAGGTGGATAGTATGTTTTATCATTAGTCCTTTGGGATTTTCATTGTATTTCTGAGAATAGTTAAGTCTTTTACAATTCTTCATCAAACAGTATTGCTGTCTCTGCACAACGTTCTCTTGGTTCTGCTCACTTCACTATATATCAGTTCATACAAGTCTTTCCAGGCCTTTCTGAAATCATCCTGCTTGTCATTTCTTATAGCACAATAATATTCCATCACCATCATATACCATAGTTTGTTCAGCCATCCCCCAGTTGATGGGCATTCCTTTGATTTCCAATTCTTAGCCACCACAAAAAGAGCTGCTATAAATATTTTTGAACAAATAGGTCTTTTTCTCTTTTGGGGGATGTCTTTGGGATATAAACCAGCAATGTTATTTCTGGATCAAAGGGTATGCAAAGTTTTATAGCTCTTTGGGCATAGTTCTAAATTGCTCTCCAGAATGGTTGGATCTTTTCACAACTCCACCAACAGTAGATTAATGTCCCAGTTTCCCCACATCCCCTCCAACATCCAGTATTTTCCTTTTTTTGTTATATTTGCCACTCTGATAGGTATGAGGTGATAACTCAGAGTTGTTTTAATTTGCATTTTTCTTATTAATAGTGATCTCTAGAGCATTTTTTCATATGATTATAGATAGCTTTGATTTCTTTGTCTCTAAACTGCCTATTCATATCCTTTGACCATTTATCAATTGGTGAATAACTTTTATTTTTATAAATTTTACTCAGTTCTCTATATAATTGAGAAATGAGGCCTTTATCAGATATATTTGTTTCAAAAATTCTTTCCCAGCATTCTGCTTCCCTTGCAATCTTGGTTACATTAGTTTTGTTTGTGCAAAACCTTTTTAATTTTATATAATCAAAATTATCTATTTTATATTTTGTTTTTCTATATATATATATATATATTCTTTGTCCCTAAATTCTTTCTATGTCCATAAATCTGACAGATAAACTATTCCATGCTCTCTTATTTTGCTTATGGTACCACCCTTTATGTGTAAATCATGTACCCATTTTGACCTTATTTTAGTATATGGTGTGAGATGTTGGTCTATATCTAGTTTCTGCCATACTGTTTTCCAGTTTTCCCAGCATTTTTTGTCAAATAGTGAGTTTTTGTTCCACAATCCTATTGGTATATCAAAATCCTTCTGTTTAGCTAAAAAAAAAAACCAACACACTTTTTGTTAGCTTTAGAATTCCTTGCCAGCCTCAACTAATTCTGAGTTTTAGCACTATTTTTATAGAACTTACCATAGTTAGGCATTTTTATTTTTATTTTTGAAAACCAAATCAGCAGTGGATCTTGTAAGCTTCTTTTGTTTCCAAATACAGCAAGTTGCTTCCTTCCATTTCTGATTGTTCCTATGATATCTGGTGTTTCTTTTATTCTGTGTTCCTCTTTTTTAAATATAGGTGCTAGACTCAGAGCAAGACCCAGCAGAACATGTCCCAGAAGTTGAAGAGGACTTGGACCTTCTTTATGATACCTTAGATATTGAGAATCCGAGTGACAGTGGCCCTGAAATGGAAGATGATGATAGTGTCCTCAGTACTCCTAAACCAAAATTAAGGTAAGGAGAGAGGTTCACTACAACCTGGCCAGATTCATCATCCATATTGACTGAGCTAAGAAATGTGTTCAGATACTCTTTCTTCCTTTGAAATTGGTTAAGCTGCATCTTCATTTTTCATTTTTATCCTCAGAACAGAACATGTCTATTAGACAGGAATATCATGAATATTTTTTCTTCTATAAAAAAAGCTCTCAGGGGGCAGCTAGGCCACACAGTGGATAAAACACCAGCCTTGGATTCAGGAGGACCTGAGTTCAGATGTGTCCTCAATAACTTGATACTTATTAGCTGTGTGACCCTGGGCAAGTCACTTAACCCTCATTGCCCTGCCCCCGCCCCCCCAAAAAAACTCTCAGTGGCCCTTCCAATGAATAGGTTGACACTAAATCTTATTTGTTTGTTTGTTTTTAATTTAGGAATAAGTGAGTACTGCATAGTTTCACTAACAGCTTATGAGAGTATTCCAGTAATGATATTATTTATTCATAAGTTTCCTCTGGGCGAAGGCTTTCAGATTTGAAATCTTCATAAATCACTTTGGAAGCTCTAACTTCAGTTTTCCACTAAATTTGGAATCTGCTGAGAATTTCTTTTCTTCAGGGTTTTCTGGGGGCAAATGAGATTGGTTTCAATTCTTGAAATAAAGTTCTGCATAAATAAAATCACCATTTCTATATTCAAACTTCGTAGGCCCTATTTTGAAGGTTTATCACACTCCAGTTCTCAAACAGAAATTGGCAGCATCCACAGCATGAGAAGCCATAAGGAACCATCAAGTCCAGTAAGTAAATGTTATTTAGGAAAAAATTTGTTTTTATGTATAACAATAATATAAGTAGAAACTGCAGCCCATCAACCTGTCTCCAGCCCTTTAGTTCTTGTCTCAGAGGAAATTATTATATGACATTTAATATATGGAAGTCATATAGCTTCTTATGAGCTTATTATTCCCAACTTATTGCACAAATATTTATCCTGATCACTTTTTAAATTTAGCTGGTCCTAGGTAGCTTTCTCTGTCAAATTACTAATCTCCAACTTTCTTACTTTTTCTATGGATATTTCCCATTAGTCCCAGAATCCTTGATATGTCTTTTATCATTCAATATTAAGCACTGCATTTTGAACATTTTTTTCTGACTACTGTCTTGTTCCAAGCAGATGGAAGTACCTGAAAAGACAAGGAAGCATCAGGGAGACAGTGTTTCTGACATCATATCTTATGTAAGTTTTTGGTTCAAACTATTTTTTCCTTGCTAACCATTTAGTAGTCATCTGGCTACTGTTCATTTCTACAATAGCATTGCTCCTGCACAGCCTCTAGTCTACAAAAATTCAATATATCCCAGTTAGAGATCTTGAGATCTGACCTCCGACTTTCCAGTCTTATATCCCCCTATTTCCCTTTATCAACCTGTCTCTTTAGCCTTGTCTTTCCTTCAAGGCTCAATCCTTATTCCTTCTTCTTTTTAGGCTTTTCTCTTAGTATGAGAAGCAGCCCAGCCCACACCAGCATCAATGCTAGATTCAAAGTCAGAGTTGAATTTTCATTCTGCCTAGAGCACTTAATACCTTAGAGCATGGTCAAGTCACTAATCCTCTCTGAACCATAGCTTTCTTTTCTGCAAAACAGGGATAATAATAAACAATAAACACTTATTAGGCACCTGCTACTTGTCTGTTACTGTGCTAAGCACTGGGGATACAATTACAAGTAAAAAACAAAACACAGTTTCTGCCCTCAGGGAGTTTATACTCTAATGGGGAAAGACAATATATAAGAGAAAGCTGAAAATCAGGGAAGTCCAGAGAAGTCCAAAAGCAGTGTAGCCAGTGGGAAAAGGGGAGATTTTGCTTAGTCCCCTCCCTAAATAGAGGCCCTTACTTAAGCTCATGGCCCTACCTTTTAGGGTCTAGTCAAAGGAGCACAATTAGAACTCTCTTCTCTCTAGTATTGAATGCCTTCTCTAGTTAACTAATCACAGGACCAATCCTCCTGATCCCAGTTATATATAAGGTTATATGTAAGAACTATTGGGAAAACTGATTGGAGTGGTGCAGGGGGAGGGGGAGGATGCAATAAAGGTTGCTTTAGATTTTTTTGGAGAAAAGGCAACAGGACTAGAATTAAGTAACTGGAAGAGAGCATTCGATGCACGAGTTAAAACCCAAAGTTAGCTTTTTCTTCACATTATAAACACTACAGTCTCATTTTCTTATTGTTCCATTCATTCCATGATAATAGGACATACATACCTAGGAAAAAAACCATAAAAACTCATTCTGCAAGGGAAAGAGATAGATTTGAAGTTCTGCAGAAGCCTTGGGCAGAAATCCTGTTCCTATTTAAAAAACAAACAAACTAACCTGTAAATTCTTGAGGGCAAGGGATGTTTTTGTCTTTTCTTAGTCTCCCCAACCCACAGTACCCAACATATCATAACTTCTGTTTTTTAAATTTTACATCATATTTTATTTTTCTTTCCAATTACATGTAAAGATAATTTTCAGCATTCATTTTTGTAAAATTTCAAGTTCCAAATTTTTCTCCCTCCCTTCTTTCCCCCCTCCCATAACCAGCAAGCAATCTACAATATTTTAAACATATTTCCACATTAGTCATGTTGTGAGAGAAGAATCAGCATAAAAAGAAAAAACAAGAAGAAACAACAACAGCAAAGTGAAAATAATATGCTTTGATCTGCATTCCGACTCCTGCTATAACAAAAAAGAGCAGCTATAAATATTTTTGTACATATGGGTCATTTTCCCTTTTTTATGATCACTTTGGGATATAGACCTAGTAGTAGTATTAAAATATATACACAGTTTTATAGCCTTTGGGGCATAGTTCCAGGTTGCTCTCCTGAATGGTTGGATCATTTCACAACTCCACCAACAATGCTTTAGTGTTCCAATTTTCCCACATCTTCTCCAATATTTATCATTTTCCTTTTATGTCACATTAGCCAATCTGATAGGTGAAGTGGTACCTCAGGGTTGTTTTAATTTGCATTTCTCTAATCAATTGTGATTGAGAACATTTTTTCATATGTTTTAATTTCTTCATCTGAAAACTGCCTATTCATATTCTTTGACCATTTTTCAATTGGAGAATGACTTGTATTCTTATAAATTTGATTCAGTTCACTATATATATTTGAGAAATGAGACTTTTATCACAAACACTCCCTGTAAAAATTGTTTTCCAGCTTTCTGCTTTCCTTCTAATATTGGTTGCATTGGTTTTGTTTGTGCAAAACCTTTTTTAATTTAATTTAATCCCATCACAACCTCTTAATAAATTCTTGTTAATTTATGGAAGAAAGAAATACTACTCCACAATTTATTGCCTATATGAATTTGAACAATTCATTCTAGTTCTCTGGATCTCAGTTTTGTTGTCTGCAAAGTGAAGGGGATCTCTTAGGGCTAAATCAAAAATTCTAACTGATAAAATGGTTAACTACAAAATACACTATATTACATGATAAATACTTGGAGTGTGGGGTAAAACAAAATGCTGTATGAGATCTTAGCAGGCAGGAGGGCTTTTGTAAAAGTGAGGTAGAAATCCAAGGAGACAGGAATGAAGCAGGTAACTAATATACTATATTCAATTTATCCATAAAACACTTTGCAGACTTTAAAGCTCTATATAAATATTAGTTGTTATTATAATGTCATCTTTTGGTTAGTTGATAGTGTATGCTTTTTGTTGCATATGCTTTTCTTATGTCTTTAATAATAATATTCTAGTACCTTATATTCATATAGCACTTTGCAACTTTCAAAGAGCATATTCATCATTTATTTTTATCTCACTGCCACCTTATAAAGTGGATTGGAAATTCCTAGTTTAGAGGTAAGAAAATTGAGTCAGTGAATTTAAGTGCCTTGCTCATATTTGCATAGATTAGGGACAGAGGTAGGATCAGACCCTGATCTTCTGACTCCCTCCAGTGCTATATCCCATGTATAGTGTTAACAAAAATCCTATCTTATATCTCCTTTGATCTATAGCTCTTAGCATTGTGCCTTACACTGTTAACCGTTGATTGTTGATGATGAATTCATTCCTTCTTCAAGCAATTATTATGTGCAAGTTGCTCAGTATACAGAGACAAAGCACCACAGAGTCCTGTTGTGAAGGACTACAAAATTTATGGCCTAATTACATGATATAAATTAAAATATAAGGGCAAAGGGGCAGCTAGATGGCGCAGTGGTTAAAGCACCGACCCTGGATTCAGGAGTACCTGAGTTCAAATCCGGCCTCAGACACTTAACACTTACTAGCTGTGTGACCCTGGGCAAGTCACTTAACCCCCATTGCCCCGCAAAAAAAAATAATAATAATAAAATATAAGGGCAAAGCAGGGATTTAGACAAAAATTGTGAGGCAAGAGAGATGACTTTCATTTGGATGAATCAGTGAAAGCCTAAAGGAGTTAGCAACTAAGCAAAAATTTCTACATGCAAATATATGAATTGTGATGTGCCCAACCATCTTAACCTTGTGAATCAGAGTAATCTAAATGATCTGTGCCTGACACAAAGGCCTATTTAAAAAAAGGCTTATTTAACATAGATTTGTCATATATTAGGCAAGAATAAAAATCGATGGTTTGGGTTCTGGTTCTTTTGAGTGCCAATATTTTGCCTTGTCACCATTTTTCTCCATGAGGAATATACAAATTCCTCCCACATAGTGATAAACCTACCAGGTCTGTGTGTTGTTTAAAAATCTAAATGTGGATTCTAATCTGTTCCCCCCGGTTTTGGGGGGAAACTGGCTAAAATCAGTGATAAATTCACCAAGAGTTTAGGCTTTTAAGGGTTTATTAAAAGTTATAAGATAGTAAAGAGAGAGAAAGATTGAGAGCAGATTTCTTATAGCATGGAAATCCTAGCCTTCCTAATCTCCCACGTGAAGTCCTGCCACCAAACCAATGTTTTGAACCCAAAAAGGAAAAAGTTCCCTGCCAGTGTCCACTTCATCCTTCATGTCCTCCTCCCAGAAATGGGAGGTTCTTCAAGCTGATTGGCTAGCGTCATTCAAATCCATTGGTTCACTGGACTTGAAGGTGGTCTCAAGTTCAAAGGTTTTAGCTTCTGAAAACAATACCTTCTTAAGAGCTAGCCAGATGTGCTTAAAATCTAGTTAACAATCAGTTTACATTAATCTCCAGGTGGGCCTTTGAGTATCTGCTAAATCCCTTTATCTACCACATTCCATTATCTTGACACATCTAAGAATGCAGTAGTGGGTGCTTTTTCTTTGCTAATGTAATTGTCAGCATCCATTTCACAAAGCCTTCAGTAATGTGTGAAACAAAAAAACTTTGATTCTCCAGTTACTTATGTAATGTGTAAGAATACTGGAAATGTAAGAGGGGACTAGTTTATAAAGAACTATTAATGACAAACAGGATTTTGCATATCATCCTGGAGGCAATAGGGAGCTGCTTGAGTTTATTGAATAAGGGAGTAACATGGTCAGACAGTGTTTTAGGAAAATCACTTTAATGGTTGATGTGATGGCTCCTCTTGTCTAGATACTTTTTACATTTTGTTAACCAAAAAAAAATATTACAAGTCTATGAGACATTGTATTGCAACTAGATTTATTACAAGAGAAATGAACATGCATGTGACTTAGGTTCACAATCCAAACAGAAGCTTGCATATTGCAACAAAGAAAGGAGGGGAAACAGAAATCTCCACCTAAATGGCTGTCTCAGGGGAGGAGAAATCATGAATAATTAAGATGGCAAAAGCAGCATTCTTTTCCTTTGGAGACTGCTAGACCAACTCACATTCAGGGCCTCTTGCATACTCAGTCTAGTGTTTCTAGAAAATATAGTAACTCAAAAAGACACATTTAGAGGACCCTTAACATTCAATTAACTTTCAATATCCTTCTTAAACTGTGTTGCCCAGATCTGAATACTGTATTCCAGGTAAAGTCTGAAAAGGGCAGGGTACATAGTGAAACTAACAGCTCCCTCTATCTCAAAGCTGTGCCTCTCAGTGCAGCCCAATTTAGCATTAAATTTTTTAATTGCCGCTTCACAGTGTTGACTCATACTGAGCTTGCAAGTCCACTAAAATCTTCAGATTTTTTTCAGGATAATGTCTTTCTATTCATGCTTTCTTCATCTTCTACTTCTGAAGTTGATATTTTTTTAACTCAAGTGCAAGTTATTAGTCTTATTAAATGTAGCTCAATGTTCTAGCCTGTAAAGATCTTTTTAGATCCTGATTCCAACATTTACTTTGTAAGCTATCCCTCTTAGCTTTGTCTTATCTGAAAGTGTGATGACATCATTCCTGCATCCAAGTCATTGATAAGTGTTGACTTTCACAGGGCAAAGAACAGATTTCTGAGATACTCTACTGTAGGCCTTCTACCACACTGACAGTGAACCATTAACTGGTCTTTGAGTCTTGCCATTCACCCAATTTCTTTCCCTGCTGAGTATGATGTATTTGTACATAAAAAAAAGTTTGTGTTTGTCTGGTTAACTCTCCTATGTTTCAGATAAGAGAGATTCAAGTGATACCCCTTTCACTAACTGGTTCCTCTGTTAGTATATACTTCTCCCAAAAATTGTATGAATTTTGATTGTATGATTGTCTAATCCATCTCTCATCTTCTCTGTAAAAATATTTTATTTTACCTTTGCTAAAATCTACATCCTCAGCATTCCCTTCATCTACCAATTTAATAATCTTATCACAAAAGGACGTAAGTATAATCTGGCATGGCCTGTTCTTATGACACGGCTTCAACTATTCCTGCTCTTTGCAATTGCTACTCCTCCTTCTAGATATTTAACAACCATCTTTTCAGAAATATGTTCTAGAATTTTCCTAGGAATCAAAGTCAGTCTCAAATTGTTTATAGTTAGAAGACTGTTCTCTGCCTTTCTCCCTTTATGATATCATTTGCCATTCTCCAGTCTTGTGGTACCTCTTTGTTTTACCATAATCTTTCTTTTAATTTTTTTTTTATTCTCAACTTAAAGAACTGTAAAAAAGAGCATTCCATATATAGCACAAGAACAGAATTGTATATCAAGCTGAACCTTCATATCATACCACTTGCTTTTTTTGGAAAAGCATATATACTTCCACATGTTACTTTTAAAACTGTCCTACTTATTCGTGCTTCCTTTTGAAATTATTTCTATTATCTTCTGTACATTTAAAAACCCTTTTCTGGTGATCCTCTATTTTTTGGGGTGGGGAGTATCTCTTGCTAAGCATCTACTCGAACCATGCCTATCCCCTAATTAAAAATTAAGAGAAAGAAGAAAAACCTTCATAATAAATAAACATATTCAAACAAAAAAAATCCAAATAGTGGCCATATTAAAAAATGCATGTCTCTTTGCACCTTGAGTCTACCACTGCTCTGTCTGGAGATAGGTAACATACTTCATTATAGGTGATCTGGAAATATAGTTGGTCATTGCCCTGATTATAATTCTCAGGTCTTTCAAAGTTGTTTTTCTTTACAATGTCCTAGAAATTGGATTCTTTTAAATTGTCTCTTTCATTCTTTTTTTACAATGCAGTTTTATACTAAATTAATGTATCACAATTTGTTCAACCATTTCCCAATTAATGGGTATGCCCCCAAGATTCTAGTTCTAGTTTCTTTTTTCTTTTCAGTCCCCAACTGAGGATCAGAAAGTTTGTTTTACTTACTAACTGTTCCCTCCCTGTTATTATCCTCTCTCCTGAGCCATATCCCAGCTTCCTTCCCTGCTGAGTATGATGTATTTCTACATAAAAGAAGTTTGTCTGTTAAACCCTTCTTTGTTTCAAATAAGAAAGATTCAGCTGATACTTCTTTCACTCACCATTCTTCTTTTAGTATATACTTCTCACATACTCTATTTCTAAGGAATAGCAAATTCTAATGCCTTCTACCTCCTTTCTATATTTGATTATTCTTCTAACTATCCCTTTCCTTTTTCTTCTTAAAATCTCAGAATACAACCAAGATTCCCAGGTCTTATAGTTCTTTTATTTCATTTACCCTTTCTCAATACCTTTTGAAAACAGTATGGTTCTAAAGAGCCACTTAATTCTTTTCCCTCTATATCATCATACAGCTCATGCAGCTGCTCAAATATACCTTTATAAGTTTTACTTGAATCTTATATTTGCATTTTAAAGTTCTTCCTTAGCTCTGGTATTTTCATCACAAATACTTTTAAAGTCTTCTATTCCATTAAAGGCCCCAACACCTCCCCCACCCCAGTAGTAATATATTTAGTTTTGCAACATGACTTCATTCTTGGTTGGAAGCCTGTATTCTTTGCTTTTTTTTTCCTTTTTTTTTCCCCTTTGATGTAGGAACTCTGCATTTTGACTGTGGCATTCCTGGGACTTTTAATTTCCTTTTCTTAATGTTTTTTTTAGTTCAGTTTTGTTTTGATTGATAGTTTTGTTTTACCTTACTTTGCCCTTGAGTTTTTATTTTCTTCTTTCTTTTTCAAATAAGTTGTACATTAATATTTTTCTCCTAGTTTTCTCCCCCTCGAACCATCCCATATTAAAAAATAGAATTTTTATAGACAAAAAATGTAAAAGAAAAAAATAGTGATAATTTTAAAGAGTTAGAAAATATTTACAATGTACAATACTTGTGAACCTCTCAACTCTGCGAAGGGATGCACTGGGAGGGTCTTCTCATATTTCTTCTTTCAAGCCATGTTTGTTCTTTATATTTTGTAACAACCATTTTAGGTGGGGGTTTTTGAGGGGGTAGTTCTTTCTATTTAAATTGTTTTAATTATTGTATATATTGTTTTCTTGGTTCTGTTTACTTCACACTGTATCATATCAGGTAGACCTTTCCATGCCTTTCTGTATTTATCATATCCTTCATTAATTTGTTTAATATTTATATTAATGTATAATATAATAAATCATACAGTATATATAATGTGGCATGTATCATAATGTGACATATAATAAAGTATCATGTTTCATTATATAACATGATATAATATAACAATATTGTAAGGGTCTAAAATTCTAGCTATGATGTCTAAAATTTAATGAATGGTCACCTTAAATTAGAAAACGTATAGCACCAATCTTTGGGCATTAAGTATTTATTAAAGTATATTAGGGGTTAGTAAAGAGAAACACATGGAACAAGTATGAAATTTGCTTGCTCTCCCTATCCTGCCTGTCTCTTGCCGCCTCCCTCCCTCCAAGCCAATGTCTCCAACCCAAAAGGCCCACTTGCTCCTCAGCTTCTCCAGAAGCCTCCTGAGAAACCAGAAACAGGGCCGTCCACACCTATAGCTCCAAGCTAATTGACTGGTAGCTCTGATTGAGTGGTCCCCACGGGTGGTTCTATAGATGTAACTTCCGGATGCTAAAGTCACGTGGTTTCTAAATCACATGCTTTCTCCTCATGGCGGAGCTTCCCTGCAATATCTTTCCCAGCAGGGGGTGTCATTCCAATTCTCACAATATTAAATAGTACATACATGTTGTGCACATATTTCTTATGCGGCATATTATATATGCTATATTAATATTTATGTTTTCTGCTCTATCAAACACGAGGTCATTGAATTCCATTGTTTCTGATTCTTCCTTGTTTAGTTTGATCACTGATCTACCTCTCTTTATTTTAGCCATTACCAGATAGTTTTGATGACTGCTTCTTTATAATATAGTTTGACCCCTGGAAGTGCTCTTCTTCCTTCATCCTTACTTTTTCAAATCATTTCTTTTGCTCTTCTAGATTTTTTTTTTCCCCTCCAACTGAATTTTGTTAGTATTTTCTGAAGTTCTGGAAGTATCCCTTAGATACATATAGCATTTAAAAACTATCTAGGGGCGCACCTAGGTGGTGCAGTGAATAAAGCAATGGCTCTTGATTCAGGAGTACCTGAGTTCAAATCCGACCTCAGACACTTGACACTTACTAGCTGTATGACCCTGGGCAAGTCACTTAAACCCCATTGCCCCACAAAAAAAACCAAAAAACAAAACAACAACAACTATCTAGTATTCTAGAATAAATTCTAGTATTGTCATTTTCATTACATTGGCATAACCCATCTATTTAACATAGGATATTCCTCCAGCTCTGTAAGTTATTCTTTATTTCTTTAAGGAGCATTTTGTAATTGGATCTTCACAAGTCTTTTGTGTGTTTTGGGAGAATTATCCCAAATACTTTTGTATTTTACATTTTGTAGTTATTTGGAATGGGGTTTCCCTTTCTTTTACTGTCTCTTGAATTTTGTTATCTATAGAAGTGCATTTGATTTTTGAGGATTTATTTTGTAGCCTCCAACTTACTTGAAGCTATTAATTGTCTTAACTAGTATCTTTGCTGATTTTCTGGGATTTTTTATGCAAACCATCATATTGTCAGCAAACAGGCATGGTTTTATCTCTTCTTTACCTATATTTATTCATTTAATGTCTTTCTCTTGTCTTATTGCTGCTGTTAGCATTTTCAGAACTATATCAGATACTATGGAGAGTGTGTATCTTTACTTACTTACATGTTTGCTTGTAAAGGTTGTGGTGTGGGAGGCAGCTAGGTGGCTCAATGGATACAACACCAGCCCTGGATTCAGGAGGACCTAAGTTCAAATCCAGCCTCAGTCACTTAACATGTACTAGCTGTGTGACCCTGGGCAAGTCACTTAACCCTCTTTGCCCCTCCCAAAAGGGAAAAAAAGTTCTTGTGTACCCCTATATTACATTACTGACCTTTGGTTTTAGTGAGATACTTTTTATAATATTAAAAATTGGTCCCTCTATGCCTAAAATTTTTAAGGCTTTTTAGTATAAATGAATGTTGTACTATGCCAAAGGCTTTTTCCTCATCTACTGAGATTATCTTGTGGTTTTGGATGTTGTTTTTCTAAATAGTTTTTAGGATGATTAATTATATTGGTTGTTTGACCTTACATTCCTGATATAATTCCAACATGGCCATAATGAATGATTTCTTAGATAAATCACTATAATCTGTTTGCTAAGGTTTTAGTTAAGATTTTGAATTAATATACATTAATAATATTAGTCTATAGTTGTCCTGGGTTTTATCTCTCTCTGGTTTAAATATTAGATTTATATTTGTTTCTTTAAAGGATTCTGGTAGGGTGTTTTCTTTCTCAATTTTTGAGAATAATTTGTGTAGTATTGGAACTAAATGCTTTTAAAAAATATGATCGAATTCTCCAGTGAATCTGTTAGAAACAGGAGTTTTTGACTTTGGTGATTACTTTAAAGCTTTTTCTATTGCTTCTCCTGAGATTGGGTTATTTCAGATTGCTATTTGATCTCTGTCAGTCTGTATTTTGTATGTTTTTTAAGGTATTTCTCCTTTTTGTGTTCTCTTTGTTTTGTTAGCATATAACAGTATATAATAGGTCTGATCATTCTTTTTATTTATTTACTCCTCTGGGTTTGGTGTGATTTCACTTTGTTCATTTGCTATTTTATTGATTTGATTTTCTACTTTTTGAAAATCAAATCGACTAAAGGTTTATCAGTTTTATTAATAATTTCAAAGAATAAACTTTTAGGTTTAATTTTTAATTTCTGTTCTATAATTTTAATATCTCCTCTTATATTCTTATTCTGGGTTTATTTATTGGCTTTCTAATTTTGTAAAATGTGTATTCAGTTTATTAATCCTCTCTTTTTCTATTTTGTTAATATACATTTGTAGGGAATATGATTTTTCCCCCTAAGGACTGCTTTAGCTGCATCCCAGAAGTTTTGGTATGTTGTTTCATCATTTTTTTTTTATGTAACTATTCATTGTTTTTAAGATTTGTTCTTTGGCCCACTCATTCTTTAGGATTTCATTGTTAAGTCTCCATTTGGGTCCATTTTTTTCTTCCTGAACTGATTATTACTTTTATTGCATTATGGCCTATACAGTATATACTTACAATTTGCATCTTTTTTACATCTGTTTGCAATACATGATCTGTTTTTGTAAAAGTTCCATGTAGTGCTAAGCAATATGTATGTTCCTTTGAAGTTCCTTTTAGAAGAGAAGATGTCTTTTAATTCTGGTTTCTCCTTTAGTTTGATCTAATCTCTATATTCCCTTTTGATTATCTTTCTGTTAGACTTTTCCAAAACTGAGAGTGGCATTGAAATCCCTTGTCAGTATTGTGCTATCATGTCTTCTTATACCTCAGTTACTATTTCTTTTATGAATTTGGATACTAGTGAATTTATAGCATATAAGTTTAATATTGATACTGTTTTATCTATGGTTCTTTTGAACATAATGCAATTTCCTTGTTTATCCTTTTTTATGCTGTAAATATTCTTGCTTTTTCTGATGCCATGATTGCAATTCTTGCTGTGAATGTCTTTTCAAAAATGTATTTCTTATAAGCAACAGATTATAGAGTTTTGATTTTTATCCAGTCTATTACATCTTCATGTTATTGGATGCATAGTCTTGTCCATTCACATTTAAAGTTAGAGTTCTGTTTTTCCTCCATTTCTCTCTCATATTGCTTTTTCTTTTCCAATTAGGCATTTCCCTCTCTTCCTTTATAAACACAATACTAACTCTTCATTTATTATAGTTTAATATATTTAAAGCAGTACCATTCCTACAGATTTTCTTCCCCTTACTCTCAAGACCCACACTTGCACTTTTATTTATTACCCTTTTCCCTAGTTTTAGAATGTATCTCCTTCCTTACCCCCACCTTTTGTTAGTTTTTAAATTTTAATTTTCTGTACCTTTTTCTAAAAAGAATTTCTTTCCCTCATTTCTCTTCAGTATTCCCTTCCTGCTTATTCTAGAACTTAAAAAAAAATTCATGACCCTTATACTTACTTAGTTCTTTATTTTCTGAATCCTTCATTTATTTCTGTATTCTTAAAACTTTTGAGGTACTTATTTTGGTTTCCCTTTTCTAAACAGTTTCTATTATTGCCTTGTAAATCTTGCCCCTGCCCCCCATTTTTCTGTTGCTTCTCTTCTGAATATCAACTGCAGATGGCAGAGAGGATTTGCCCCAAGGTAGGAATCTTCCTGCATTCCTGATTGTACAGGTCATTATTGGCCTTTACCCTCCCCTGGTTATTCTGTTCCTATTTACCTAGAAATCTCTTCCCTGGGTCCATGCTTACCCATTTTTTGGGGTATCAGTTGCTCTCAAGAACTCTTATTCCTCTTCACCTGAAGGAAGATGAGTGATCTCTCTAAACACCAAATCCCTTCAGATAATACAAGATAATACAGATCAGATAATACAAGATCCCTATCCCCTTCTCATAGGAGTATTCACTGGTGGTAGTTCCTTTTTCAGTCCTTCCCTTTGCTTCTTACTCATTCTCCTATGGGCTCTCTTCTTCCTATATGACTATTTTCCCTTCATCATTAGCCTTTGACTTGATCAGGGTATATCACATTTGCCCTTTATCTTTTTCTTCTCCTTGTACCTCCCCCCATTTTGTAATTCAGTACCACAAGAAATATTGATTCACCTTTTGGAAGGTGTTATGAGGTTTGATCTATGATGTTTAGGTCTTTTTCTCCACCATCACATCTATTTTTTTTTTGTCATCACATCTATTTTAATTCTGCTTTTATCCTTTTCTCCTCATGTTTATTTAGGAAGAACTCTCTTACTGGTTTCTGTATTGTGGTTTTGCTATTGTTGTCCTTGGTTGCTGCATTTGTTTACCCTTCTTGTACTTCTGTTGTCTGAGGTATTTGAGAAACAAATAATTGTTTGCCTCCTGAAATCTTTAGCAATATCAGCCTTTTTTTCCTCTTATTTTCCCTGTCTGACTCTCTCCTCTTTAATGCTAGTCTCCCTAGAGTCTAGATTTCAAAGATGTCTCAGCTTTTTCTCATGCTAGGCAATTCAGTTTACTAACCTAGATCTGTGTTCCAGGTGACTTCTAGGGGTACAGAACTGACTCCAGGTGAATGCTAGGCTCTTTCTTCAAGGTTTAGTGGAGTCTAACCCAGCCCTACATATATCCTGTCCCAATTCCTTCTGTTTTAGTTCTCTAGACATGCTTTGTTGCAGCACAGAACACTAATGTTCTTGATGCCTTCACAGCCTGAGCAGATTTCTCTTTGGATCTCTGAAACAGTGGAACGTTGTGGGGTGAAAAGTTGAGTTTGGTTGTAAGCAATCATGGTGGGTGGTAGTGGAGGAGGTTGAGTATGTTAGGGGTTAAGGATTAATTCATCAATTTTTTACTTTGTTTGGGTCCTTGGTATTCTAGACCAAAGCTTCTTAAACTGTGGATCATGACCCCATATGGGGTCACATAACTGAATGTGGGGATTGTGAAAAATTTGGCAGTAAATGTTTGATTTGTAAACCTGTTTTATATATTTATGTACTTGGGGTCATGTAAAAATTTCTTGGGTGAAATGGGATTGCAAGTGGAAAAAAATATAAGTAGCCCTGTTTGTGGTGTTTAAAAATATATGTGGTTGGCTTATTTCTGTCCCAAATTTGGGGAAAATTAGCTGGGGTTTCTAATATATTGCTACTTATAAATTAGAAACTTTAGCACCAAATATTTGTAAAGAGAGAACACATGGCTCAGAAAGTTAAGAAGGCCTATGTAGCCCAGAGGAGAAAAAAAAATCTCAGCCTGGCCTCCTTCTTCCTTCTTCCTGGAAGTCCTCCACCACCAGTGTGTCTGAGAGCATGTCTGTATGGAAGCATCCTGCGGGTCTGGAGGAGAGGCAGCCCTTCCATACTGCTCAAAGCTAATTTGCTGGCATCATTCAAATCTATTGATTTACTGGACTTGAGGGTGGTCCATGAGCAGAACGTGCTGAGGTCAGACTTCAGGGAACACACCCTCTGAGGGCAAGACTTTCAGGTAGGTGAAGTTTTAATTAAGTTAACTTTAAGTGAGTTAATCAGCAAAGTCAATCCAATCAATCTTAATATTATCCCTTCATGGGGCCTCTGGCCATCACACAAAAATATAAATACTAAATATCATACACACCAAATAAGCATAGCATTCAACTATTGGAAAGAAAAACTTAATAGCATTACATGGAAAAATAGAAAAACTATAATAGTAGGAGACCTTAATATGCCCCTTTTTAGATCTAGACTGTGGGAGAAAACTGAATTTAAATAATCTAGTGCATAATTCCTATTTCAGAGCAATCTGAGAAGTCATGAGGATTAGAAAAATTATCTAGTCCTACATTTTTTTGGTGACCTGACTAAGGAAATTCTTGTCCTCTCTTCCAAATATGTATAGATTATACCAGTTTATGATTTTTTTTAAATTTTGGGTCCTGGTATTTTAAAAAAGGTCATAGTTTTCTTGTAGCTTAGTGATTCTTTTTTTGGTAAAAAACTATTATGCTTTATTATAGATACCCATTATATAAAGTTATATATTAATATTTATAATGCTAGTGTCAGGATGTTCCTCCTGACTTGAACCCCTGATTACAATTTGAGAAGCTTCTCACAAAAATCTCTCTGGCTGTGTGCTTCCCCCCCCCTTTTTTTTTAGTCAGTTCTTTCTACAGGTGTGGATAGTAAGCTTACTCATTAGTACCTTGGGATTGTCTTCTTTGCTGAGAGCAGTTAAGTCATTCACAATTGCTCACTGAACAATACTGCTGTCACTATGCACAATGTCCTCCCAGCTCTGCTCACTTCTCTATGCATCAGTTCATGAGTCTTTCCAGGTTTTTCTGGGATCATCCTGTTGGTCACTTCCTATAGCACAAGACCATTCCACCACAATCACATAGCACAGCTTCGTCAATTGGTGGACATTCACTTGATTCTCAATTCTTAACCACCACAAAGAGTGGCTATAAATATTTTTTGTACAATTTTCCCCCTTTTTTCTTTTTCATGATTACTATTGTTTCCCTTCTATCCTCTTCCCTTCCCCATGATATTTATTCTATTATCCATCTTCTTTCATCCTCTTCAAAAGGGATTTACTTCTGTCTGCCCCCTCCCCCAATCTGCCCTTCCTTCTTTTGCCCCTCTCTCTTGATCCCCTTTCCTGCCTATTTTCCTACAGGGTTAGAGAGATTACTCCACCATTGAGTGTGTACCATTGAGTGTGTACATTATTCCCTTCTTGAGTC
The DNA here is from genome assembly GCF_019393635.1 of Dromiciops gliroides. Lineage (NCBI taxonomy): Eukaryota > Metazoa > Chordata > Mammalia > Microbiotheria > Microbiotheriidae > Dromiciops > Dromiciops gliroides. The sequence continues at coordinate 265,715,176 of NC_057862.1, read as the reverse complement.
AATTCTGATGAGTGTTAGGCCCATTTACTGCCCAGATTAAATAGATTACTCCACACAGTTGGGTGTGTATGTTAATCCCTCCTTGAGGCAACTCTAATGAGTTTGAGGTCTTTGAGCCTTTTCTGGTGAGTGTAAAATTCATTTACTGCCCTGTTCTTCCCCCATCTCTTCCCCCACTCCACAACCTTTTTCCTGTTTCTTTCATGTAGGATTTCACCTCTGCCCTTCCCCCTCCCCCAGTGCATTCCCCTCACCCCTCAATTCAACCCTAAGGATGTCATCATGGGGCAGCTAGGTGACACAGTGGACAAAGCACCACCCCTGGACAAGGGGGGATCCCAGCCAAAACCCAGCCTCAGACACAAGACAGTCACCCACTGTATGACCCCAGGTATGTCCCCCAACTCCAATTTTTTATAGTTCTCTAGGGTCTTGTATTTGAAAGTCAAATTTGCCATTCAGTTCAGGTCTTTTCATCACAAATATCTGAAAGTCTTCTTTTTCATTGAAGTCCCATTTTTTCCTCTGAAAGATTTCATCAGTTTTGCTGGGTAGGTTATTCTTGGTTGTAATCTCAATTCCTTTGCCCTCTGGAATATCACGTTCCATGTCCTCTGGTCCTTTAATGTAGAAGCTGCTAGATCTTGTGCTATCCTGACTGGGGCTCCACAGGACTTGAATTCTTTCTTTTGGGCAGCTTGCAATATTTTCTCCTTGGCCTAAGAGCTCTGGAATTTGGCTATAATATTCCTGGGAGTTTTCCTTTTGGGATCTCTTTCTGGAGGTGATCAGTGGATTCTTTCAATTTCTACTTTAGCTGCTTCTTCTAGAATTTCAGGGCAATTTTCCCTGAGACTATCTTGGAAGATGATGTCTAAGTTCTTTCCTTGATCATGGTTTTCAGGCAGACCAATAATTTTCAAATGATCTCTCCTGGACCTATTTTCCAGGTCAGCAGTTTTTCCCAGAAGGTATTTCACATTGCCCTCTATTTTTTTATTCATTTGGATTTGCTTTATTGTGTTTTGGTTTCTCATAAAGTCACTAGCTTCCATTTGTTCAATCCTAATTCTTAGGCAATGATTTTTCAGAGAGCTTTTCCATTTGGCTTTTCAAGGTGTTGATTTTTTTCTCAGGCCTTTCCTGCATTAACCTCATTTCTCTTTCCATTTTTCCCTCTACCTCTCTAATCTTATCTTCAGAGTCCTTTTTGAGGGCCTCTATGGCCTGAGACCAATTCATATTTTTCTTGGAAGCTTTAGATATAGGGGCCCTGATGTTGACATCTTCCTCTGAGGGTGGACCTTGGTCTTCTTGTCACTGAAGAAACTTTCTATGGTCCTCACCTTTCTCTGTCTGCTCATCTTGCCTTTCTTTTATACTTGACTTTTAGCTCCTTAAAGTGGGGCACTGTTTCTAGGCTGCAGTATCCCAAGCTTCAGAAGTCCCAGGTGGTATGATTTAAGGAGGATCAGGTTCTTCACTCACCCGGCCTGTTCCCTGGTCTGTAGATGACCCCAGACCAACTTGCTAATCAACCAGCTTTGTGTGTTGTGGTTGTTAGCTCTGATGAGCCTGTGCCCGTCCCCGACCTGGGCCACTGCTACTCAAGCCTACCTCCTGGTTCCCAGTAGGGGTGAAAAACCCAAGTTCTGTCTCAGCACCAGCATAGACCCCTGTAGTCTCCCCCCTGCCCAGGGCTCAGCCCTCTCACCAGACTGTGAGCTTAGTTCCAGATGACATTGATGCTTCAGCTGACTCAGAGGCTCTGGGGGTCTCCTTCTCTGGTGAGGCTTTCCTGGGACTGGATCTGTGTCAGGGTGACTGTGGGGTTAGGGTTCCACTCCTGTATCAGCACAGCATCTCCCTCCTTCTGACTTTCCAAGCTGTTCTTAGTTAGAAGATAATTTCAGCACCTAGCTTAGTGATTCTTAACTATTTTTCCATGACTTGTTTATCACATATTTCTCTCCATAGCTTATCTATTCATATAGTCCTTCCAGAAAATTAATTTTTCCCTTTAAGTCAACCATTACCGTTGTTACAGAGTTACTATTTGGGTAGAGGTTAGAAGGTGCTTTTTAGATTTGCAATAGTTCTCTCCCCGCCCCCCCCACCCCACCCCAGGTCAGTATATTCTTTGGTTTATTGAACTCTCCTGCTTTAGTTTCTAAATTGGGTTTGTGCCAGAGTTGATTCTGCCTGGTCTCAGCCTCCATTCTTGCACTGGGTTCTTGCACTGACTAATATCTCCCAGATCTCTAAGGTTCAGAGTATAATGTGTCTGCTATCAGGTCTTAGGACAAGGTGCCTGGAACAACTGGGCTCTTCTGGTCTGAGCACCGAGTGCCGCTGAGCCACTGGTCTGTTGGCTAATCTGGCCACTATTGCTCCAACAGTCTCCATTATAGAATTGGGTCTTTCTTGGGGCCTTCTCTGCTCTTGCTGCCTCTAGACACAGAGCCTTGCAGACCACATGTGTTTCTAACCTCTCTTTTCTGGAAGACTGAGCTGTTTTGCCTATGTTACTACTGGCTTTGCCAGTAGCCTTCTTTCCTATTATCTATGTATTTCTAGCTGATATTTCTAGGATGAAATAAATCTGTTTCTCTAGTTCTCATTAAATTTCTTGATCATTATTTGATGTGGTGTAAATTTCAGGTGTTTGCTAAAGTAGATATGTGGGAGCTAGGTAATATTCCTCCCAGCCATCTTGGCCAGAAGTTCTTTCTTCTGTAATCTTTCACATATCGTATGCTAATCAGTCTCACATGCCAGTTCTTTTATTACATGATGACATGGTCTGTCAGGGTCAGGTGACAAATTTTAAGGACAGCTGATATTTTCTTACTTATTTGGGGAATAAACTTTTGGACATATTATTTTGATTACTTCCATAATATAGGTTATTCTTCTTTGTTTAAAATAAAACAAAAAGAGTTGAGCAGTTAACTAGCTTTTCTCCATTTTCATTTTATCATTGCCCCATCTGCTACAAGCAAAGGTACTCTCCATCTTGTTATACCCCCTTTTCTCCCCAAAACAAAACAACAACTGTTTTTATTGTCCTTAGCTTCTTTTGCTAGACACATCTTGTTCTGAACTTTAGCATTGCTAATATTATTTTTACAGGACTTTCTCTTACCTGACTTGCTTTCCATCTTCTTTATATTTCTTTTAAAATCTTAGTTGATTTGGGTGAATTTCTTGTGCATCCAGTTCAATCTCTTTAGACAAATTCTATTTTTCATGAATTTCATTGTTAAATATCTTTTATCTCCTGGATTGACTTCCTCTGTATCAATTTACTTTCTTTGATCCTATACATCTTTCCTCTGAACTCTTTAATCTGCTTTCCCAAAATCTAAAATTCATATCAGATTATACCCCATTTCTTATCATTTCTACTCCATCAACCAATTCTTCCTTTTTTTCCATTCAATTCCTCCTTTTTAAGGTGAATCATAGCCAAAATAGAATTTACCCTTCTTAGTTCCACCACTTTTTTCTTTTTTCTTTTTCTTTTTTTTTTGGTGGGGCAATGAGGGTTAAGTGACTTGCCCAGGGTCACACAGCTAGCATCAAGTATCTTTGGCTGGATTTGAACTCAGATCCTCCTGAATTCAGGGCCTGTGATTTATCCACTGTACCACCTAGCTGCCCCCAGTTGCACCACTTTTTGAAGGAAACATTCCTCCACTAAGCAAGTCAAAAAGTTATTATCTACTCTAGATTTGTCAGAGAGAAGGAGATCTCTAGTAGATGGTAATGGAAGTCCTTCATATCATAAAGGATGCTTTGCCAGACTTGTATTCCATTTCTCAAATTCCCCACTTACTTCCCCTTTCTGATACACTGGCCTGTAGTATCTTCCCAATGCCAAAAGTGCTTTTATTTCTCCTTCCTTTGACCTTTGCCTAAATATTTTCCATCATTCTTTTCCCCTTTTTCCTAGATTTACTCATGAATATTCCTCTGCTCCTGGCTAGATCCCCTTCCCAGTGTCTGCAGACCTTTCTTTCCATCTCCCAAACACTCCTTGTGCTAGAGGTGGGGAAAGTATTTTCTTGACTTTCCCAGTCAGAATTCAGACTGATATTTTCTAGGTCTTTGTTGACAAGATGAAAAGTGAGAGTTGGAATGCTTCCTTTAGTTCTTGGCATCTTGACTGCACTGACTTTTCTGTCTTCTAAAAGACTTGGGGAAGCTGTTTGAATTCCCTCTAAGGTTATGGGGTAATTTCATGTTTCAGACAGCTAAGAGGTTTTTCTCTCTCAGGTTTTTGTTTGCTTGTTTGTTTGTTTTGTTTTGTGGGGCAATGGGGGTTAAGTGACTTGCCCAGGGTCACACAGCTAGTAGGTGTCACGTGTCTGAGGCTGAATTTGAACTCAGGTACTTCTGAATCCAGGGCCGGTGCTTTGCCCACTCCACCACCTAGCTGCCCCTCTCTCTCAGGTTTTGCTGGACATTTCCATTAGTGGGATTCTTCTAAAAATCACCCTTCATCTCTTTAGACATAGTGCCATAAGCTGATGTATCATAATCAGGGGGTCAAATTTTTGCCCTTGCTTTCTCCTTGCTTGGAGCAGAAATCATTTTTATGCCTCTTGTTAGATACACCAAAAATGATGCTTGGCTGCACAGCCATTCTAACCTAAGGTATCAGAGTAATGTAAATGATTGTTACCTTACACAAGCAAAATGTTGGGAAAGGTTTATTTTGCTAGTAAAGATGCAGTTGTCAGACACATAGGGTAAGTATAGATGTTGATGACTGATCAACACCAAGGCCTTCCTTTGGTCTCCCTTTTTTCCCCTCAGAGACAGGTGATGACAAATGTGTCCTGCCTAGAGTTGAGAATCTTGAGAATAATATAGATTGCCACTTTGATGTTCACCCTCTTACAGAGCTATGTATCCCAGTCACCTTTTAAAATTCACTTTTCTTGGATTTTCCCACCTATTCCATCTATTAGATTAGACAGTTCTCCTGCCAAACAAATTTTTTATATTCTAAGTTTGGAAAGCATCCTCCAGGAAAATCTGCTAGGCTTTCTTAATGGGTGCTTTTTCTATGCTAATGGGAATTCCTGGGACCATGTCACCCATGCCAAAGCATTTAGTTAGTCATTAAACAAAGAAACTTATGCTCTGGCTGCCTACTTTGCTACTGTACATGAGCATTCCCTGATTCCTAGGTGTCTTAAAGTCCTATTTACTCCCCAGCCTGTCTGCATCATAGAGCCTAATCAAACCCAGATAATTAATGTATATAGACCTGGCTGTGACCTAGCACAGGAATGCATTCCAGTTTTGGAATACCATATAAACAAAAATGTAGAGAAGAAAGTGGGCACTTTTTACTTGCTTCTCTGACTTTCCAACTCCAGGGAACAAGATGCCCCTCCCAGGATTAGCTCATCACTTACAACCTTCTCACCATGCTGCTAATTCAAACCTTAACTGGCACTATGTTCCTTAGCCTCCACTCCCCTCTGATCATATGGCTAAAGGGCAGAGTACCAAACTCCTTCCAGTCCCTTTCCTTAAAGAGGGCAGAAACTAGATGTTCAACTCACTCTTCTTCGCATCTGCTGCTCTGCCTGGTTTCAACTCCATTGCACAAGATACCCCCATGCTGGTACCCCACTGTGTCCCCTGCTTTCCATGCCCCACTTTTCTGCCTCTTTTTGTCTGTTGTCTGTACCGCCTTTACATTGTAAGCTCCTTCAGAGCAGGGACTGTCTTTTTATTAATTATATTTCCAACACTTAGTACAGTGTTATGCTAGCACATAGGAACTTAATAAATATTTATTGGATTAGATTGGGAAAAGAAGTCATTCTAATATGAAAAGATAGTATAAAAGCAAATTGGGAGGGTCTTGGGAAGTAAGGTAGAGAATGAAATGGTAGAACAATCCAGAGATCAAGTTGAACTGGAAGGATCCTTATGACTTTCTTTAGATGTGTAAATGTTCTTTCTGCCTTCACAAAGGGAATTTTGGTCACATTCTCTATGAAGTAGCCTAATAAGCAGGGATAACTGATGAATTTTATGAAACTTGTGATGAAATAATGGGATTTAGCAGATACTTCAAAGACCCACCTGGAGATTAATCTATACTGATTGAATCAAGTGAGAGTGATTGACTGCTGATTAAGCCTACTTCAAGTTAATTGGATTGTAATCACACCTGGCTATCCCTTAAGAAGGTATTGTTCTCAGAAACTAGACGGTGAACTCAACATGAGAACACCTTCAAAGACAATGGATTTGGATGACGCCAACCAATCACCTTGAAGCAGTGTGTAAGGACTGCCTCTGTTCCAGATCTATAAAAAGCTTCCACGAACAGCTTGCTAGTAAGTGTTAAGTGTCTGAGGCTGGATTTGAACTCAGGTACTCCTGACTCCAGGGCCCAGTGCTCTATCCACTGTGCCACCTAGCTGCCCCTATCTATTGGCTTCCTTAAGTGTTTGGTAATCTATGCATCTGCCTGCTCTTCAGTGGATATAGTACAGATTTTCATATTGTCTCTCTGCCTATTGCACAGTATATATCCTGATAACTCTTTTGAATCAATTTCTTCAGATTTTGCTACCTTAATCCTGTATTTGATAAGGCAATTCTCCTGCCAAACTAGGTGTTTATATAATTCTTAGTTACTTAAGGCATCAGATTTTGTTAAAGGATAAATAAAAGGATAGCTTTTTAAGTCATGTAAACCTCTCTAACCCAACTAACTATTGATTTAGTTTTGGACTGGTTGGCTAAAAAGTGTGTCTGCTTGTGTCTCTGTGTGTGACAGAAAGAAACAAAGAGACACAAAGAGAGAAGAGAAAGAATCTAGTATACCTTTATGAGTAAAAAGGTGTAAGCTAGTGATATTTAAGGATGATTTTTCTTTATGCCAGAATCTGCTACCACAAGAGGCCAATCAGCAAGAAGATAGCCAAGAAACTGAGCTTTCCACACTGGATGTGTTCATTGAGAAGCTTCCACCAAGCGGGAAGATTACCAAGACAGAGTCTTTGATTATTCCTTCTACCAGGTAACATCTCTAATTACCATTCATGACAGTGCCTATTGTGCAAATCCACCCCCATGGTAGAAATGTATGCAATGATAATAAAAAACTCAACATAGAAACTTTTATCTGACATCTACAACGACTGTACATAATACTGATTTGTATCATTTTACTTCAGTTGAGCTACTGTTTGACTCATTTTGTGTTAGATGTGTTGGATTTTTTTTTTATCATTGTTGTGACTTGAAGACAGCATATTTGGCCCCACCTGGGAGGAAGTTCCCATGTCATCTAGAAATAGCATCCAAAACATAGCTGTTTATGATGGTGCTGATAATGATGCTTTGTGGTATTCAATTGAAGAGGTTTTCACAGCTTGAGATGAAGAAAAACTTTTGAAGTAGGCAAAAATAAGCCATAGGAAAAGAGGGGAAAAAAGAATAGGAAAGAGGAGCAGCTAGGTGGTGCAGTGGATAAAGCACCAGCCCTGGATTCAGAAGGACCTGGGTTCAAACCCGGCCTTAGACACTTGATACTTACTAGCTGTGTGATCCTGAGCAAGTCACTTAACCCTCATTGCCCCACCAAAAAAAAAAAGACTTCAGCTGAAGCATAATGTATTCTGCTCGAACCTTTTACCTTTACTCTCTGTGTATCTCTCTGCTTTAAATGTGTTTCTTGTAAACAGCATATTGTAGGATTCTGATTTTTAATCCACTCTGCTATTTGCTTCTGTTTTATGGGAGAGTTCATCCCATTCACATTCACAGCTAAGATTACTGTTTATTTCTCTCCATCCTCTTTTCCCCTTTGTTTGTACTCTTTTTTTCCCCTTCTTTCACCCTATTTATTCCTCCTGACGAGTTGTTTTCTTTCTGACCACTGCCTCCTTCAATCTGCCCTCCCTTTTATCAGCTGCCCTTCCTTTTTTTCCCCTTTTGCCCCCTGCTTCTGCCCTCCCTTCTATCAATACCACCCTTTTCCCCTTCCTCTTTTGCTTCCTTAAAGAGTAAGCTGGGGGCAGCTAGGTGGCGCAGTGGATAGAGCACTGGCCCTGAATTCAGGAGGACCAGAGTTCAAATCTGGCCTCAGACACTAAAATAAAGGTGCCCTTTAAAAAAAAAAAAGAGTAAGCTAAGTTTCTTTATACAAATGAGCGTGTATGTTATTCCCTCCCTGAACCAAATCTGATAAGAGTAAGGTTAAAACAATGCTCACCCCTCCCTTCTTTCCCTCTATTGTAATAGGTTCTTTTTCTGCCTCTTTATGTGATGTAATTAACCCCATTCCACCCCCCCCCTTCCTATCCTTCTCCCCCTAGTCTTCTTTTATTCTTCCCCTTAAGTTTCTTTATATCATCACATCAAAGTCAATTTAATAACTGTAAAATCCCATTATTTTATCACAAAACAATACCTTAATAGAGATAAAGATCCCAAGAGTTAAAAGTATTATCCTTCTTCATAGGGATATAAACAGTTTAACTTCATTGAAAAACCTTTCCCTTCCCCCCACAGTCCCTTGTTTACCTCTTTATACTTCTCTTGAGTCTTGTATTTGGAGATCAAATTTCCTATTCAGTTCTGGTCTTTTTTTTTTTTCCCCAGGAAATCTTGGAAGTCCCCTATTTCATTGAATGTCCATTTTTCCCCTGAAAGAGAATGATCTGTTTTGCTGGGTAGTTAATTGTTGGTTGTAATCCAAATTCCTTTGCCTTCCAGAATATCATATTCTAAGCCCTGTGATCCTTTAATGTTGAAGCTGCCAGGTCCTGTCCAATCCTGACTGTGGCTCCATGATATTTAAATGGTTTCTTTCTGGCTACTTAGAATATTTTCTCCTTCACCTGATAATTCTGGAGTTTGGTTACAATATTCCTTGGAGTTTTCCTTTTGGGGTCTCTTTCAGGAAGTGATTGGTAGATTCTTTCAATGAGAGGGCAGTTCTTATTGATAATCTCCTACAATATAGTGTCTAGACTCTTTTTCTGATCATGGCTTTCAGGTAGTCCAACAATTCTCAGATTTATTTCTCCTGTATCTATTTTCCAGATCAGTTCTCTTTCCAATGAGGTATTTCACATTTTCTTCTATTTTTTCACTCTTTTGATTCTGCTTGATGGATTCTTGGTGTCTCATGGAGTTGTTAACTTTCATCAGCCCAATTTTGATTTGTAAGGCATTATTTTCCTCAGTAAGCTTTTGCACTCCTTTTCCATTTGGCCAATATTTTCTCCCATTTGGCCCATTGATTTTTGTTTTTTGATAGTGAGGCAATTAGAGTTAAGTGCCCCCAGGGTCACACAGCTAGTAAATGTTAAATGTCTGAGGCCAGATTTGAACTCAGGTACTCCTGACTCCAGGGCCGGTGCTCTATCCACTGTGCCACCTAGCTGCCCTGCCTATTGTATTTTTTAAGGAATTGTTTTCTTCAGTCAATTTTTGTGCTTCTTTTTCCAGAGTAACTCTCATTTCTCTAATTTATTTTTGCATTTTTTCTTCTATCTCTCTCATTTGGTTTTTAAAAGCCTTTTTGAGCTCTTCAAAGAAGGCTTTTTGGTCTTGAGACAAGATCATCTTCCCACTTGAGTCTTCACTGGTAGTCATTTTGACAAACTCATTTGAGTTTGAATGTTGGTATTTCTGTTCACCATAGAAGCTGTCAATGGTAAAGGTCTTTTTTTGTTTCTTACTCATATTGTAGTCTATTTTTAAACTTATAAAGATGAAGTCAGCTCCTGGGGCATAGAGGTCACTGTTGCAAGCTTCTTACCACTCTCATCTGCCCCACTCTCAACAGTGTTGAGCTGCAGCTGTGTCAAGCTGCCGGTGAGTTGCCTGAGCTGCCCTCCCCTTTCCCCAAGGTGAGACTGACCTTTCCTGAAATCTTCTAAATCATCTCAAGTAGGAGGATTGTGTCTCTCTTTGTGTATGTTCTGTAGTTCCAGAATCTGTTTAGAGGCTTGATTTAATGTTGTTTTTGAGGGAAACAGGAAAGCTCAGGCAGCTTCCTGGCTTCTCTCCCATCTTGGCTCCGCCCACAGAAGTCCAGGATCAACTCTACTATAAAATGGAAGCAGACAGAAGAGTGGATTAAAAAACAGAATCGTACAATATGTTGTTTACAAGAAACACATTGGAAGCAGACAGATATACTCAGAGTAAAGGTTAAAAGCTGGAGCAGAATATATTACACTTCAACCAAAGCAGATAAAGCAAAAGCAAAAATAGATCTAATTAAAAGAGATAAGGGGGAGCCAAGATGGCAGAGGAAAGACAGTGAGCTCTCGAACTCATGACACAATCACTCCAAAAAACATCCAAATAAAGCCGTAGGAAAATGCCTGGAGCAGTAAAACTCACAGAAGAATGTGCTGAAATCATCTTCTAAAAAAGAACGGCTTGGAAAGTCAGAAGGAGGGAGATGCTGTGCTGATACAGGAGTGGAACCCAACCCCACAGTCACCCTGACACAGATCCAGTCCCAGGAAGGCCTCACCAGAGAAGGAGACCCCCCAGAGCCTCTGAATCAGCTGAAGTGTCAGTGTCAAGTGGAACTAAGCTCACAGTCTGGTGAGTGGGCTGAGCCCTGGGCAGGGGGGAGACTACAGGGGTCTATGCTGGTGCTGAGACAGAACTTGGGTTTTTCACCCCTACTGGGAACCAGGAGGTAGGCTTGAGTAGCAGTGACCCAGGTGGGGGAGGGGCAAAGGCTTGTTGGAGCTGACAACCACAACACACAAAGCTGGTTGATTGGCAAGTTGGTCTGGGGTCATCTACAGACCAGGGAACAGCCCGGGTGAGTGAAGAACCTGATCCTCCTTAAATCATACCACCTGGGACTTCTGAAGCTTGGGATAGAGTAGCCTGGAAACAGTGCCCCACTTTAAGGAACTAAAAGTCAAGTAAAAGAAAGGCAAGATGAGCAAACAGAGAAAGGTGAGGACCATAGAAAGTTTCTTCAATAACAAGGAAGACCAAGGTCCACCCTCAGAGGAAGATGTCAACATCAGGGCCCCTATATCTAAAGCTTCCAAGAAAAATATTAATTGGTCTCAGGCCATAGAGGTGCTCAAAAAGGACTTTGAGGATAAAGTTAGAGAGGTAGAGGAAAAAATGGAAAGAGAAATGAGGGTGATGCAGGAAAGACATGAGAAAAATGTTAACAGCTTGAAAAGTCAAATTGGCCAAGTGGAAAAGGAGGTACAAAAGCTCTCTGATGAAAATAATTGCCTAAGAAAGAGGATTGAACAAATGGAAGCCAGTGACTTTATGAGAAACCAAGACACAATAAAGCAAATCCAAATGAATAAAAAAATAGAGGGCAATGTGAAAAATCTCTTCTGGGAAAAACTGCTGACCTGGAAAATAGGTCCAGGAGAACCAAGGTCCACCCTCAGAGGAAGATGTCAACATCAGGGCCCCTATATCTAAAGCTTCCAAGAAAAATATGAATTGGTCTCAGGCCATAGAGGCCCTCAAAAAGGACTCTGAAGATAAGATTAGAGAGGTAGAGGGAAAAATGGAAAGAGAAATGAGGTTAATGCAGGAAAGGCCTGAGAAAAAAATCAACACCTTGAAAAGCCAAATGGAAAAGCTCTCTGAAAAATCATTGCCTAAGAATTAGGATTGAACAAATGGAAGCTAGTGACTTTATGAGAAACCAAAACACAATAAAGCAAATCCAAATGAATAAAAAAATAGAGGGCAATGTGAAATACCTTCTGGGAAAAACTGCTGACCTGGAAAATAGGTCCAGGAGAGATCATTTGAAAATTATTGGTCTGCCTGAAAACCATGATCAAGGAAAGAACTTAGACATCATCTTCCAAGATAGTCTCAGGGAAAATTGCCCTGAAATTCTAGAAGAAGCAGCTAAAGTAGAAATTGAAAGAATCCACTGATCACCTCCAGAAAGAGATCCCAAAAGGAAAACTCCCAGGAATATTATAGCCAAATTCCAGAGCTCTTAGGCCAAGGAGAAAATATTGCAAGCTGCCCAAAAGAAAGAATTCAAGTCCTGTGGAGCCCCAGTCAGGATAGCACAAGATCTAGCAGCTTCTACATTAAAGGACCAGAGGACATGGAACGTGATATTCCAGAGGGCAAAGGAATTGAGATTACAACCAAGAATAACCTACCCAGCAAAACTGATGAAATCTTTCAGAGGAAAAAATGGGACTTCAATGAAAAAGAAGACTTTCAGATATTTGTGATGAAAAGACCTGAACTGAATGGCAAATTTGACTTTCAAATACAAGACCCTAGAGAACTATAAAAAATTGGAGTTGGGGGACATACCTGGGGTCATACAGTGGGTGACTGTCTTGTGTCTGAGGCTGGGTTTTGGCTGGGATCCCCCCTTGTCCAGGGGTGGTGCTTTGTCCACTGTGTCACCTAGCTGCCCCATGATGACATCCTTAGGGTTGAATTGAGGGGTGAGGGGAATGCACTGGGGGAGGGGGAAGGGCAGAGGTGAAATCCTACATGAAAGAAACAGGAAAAAGGTTGTGGAGTGGGGGAAGAGATGGGGGAAGAACAGGGCAGTAAATGAATTTTACACTCACCAGAAAAGGCTCAAAGACCTCAAACTCATTAGAGTTGCCTCAAGGAGGGATTAACATACACACCCAACTGTGTGGAGTAATCTATTTAATCTGGGCAGTAAATGGGCCTAACACTCATCAGAATTGACTCAAGAAGGGAATAATGTACACACTCAATGGTACACACTCAATGGTGGAGTAATCTCTCTAACCCTGTAGGAAAATAGGCAGGAAAGGGGATCAAGAGAGAGGGGCAAAAGAAGGAAGGGCAGATTGGGGGAGGGGGCAGATAGAAGCAAATACCTTTTGAAGAGTGATAGTGATGTAGGAGGCAAAAAAGGGTTAATAGAAAAATATAAGACCTAAGCTATAATACAGATATTAGCTCTAAAAGGGAGTCAGATCCCAGTTAATGGATAACTTATGTTAGGTTCTCATACCCATAGTGATCAATATCCATAACAGAACAGAAAGTGTCAGGTCAAAATAACAATAAAGGAAAAAGACAACCTATAGAAATTCTAATGAAAAATGAATATGTTTTGAAATTAGCCATGGGAATCAGAAAGTGACATCCGCAGAAAAGGCCAAATTTGTCCCCAGATTCACCTTATGACGTGTAAACCCCCAAAACACACCTCCACTGAAAAAGGTACCCACCTCAGGGGTTGGCTCAGGACCCCCGCAACTCCAAATTAGGATAAGCCCTCCCTTGTAACACCCCTAGGTGGATAATATTATAATGAGAATGGCAGGCCCTCCCCTGTACCTCCCCAAGGTGGAGATTATTATAATGAGACTGATAATCAGTTTATCCATACTATAAATATAACTGTCTTTCCTTTCCTTATTTGAGAGATACCTTTCCAATATTCTGGTTCTCGCCCTGTGGTCACCCACAGTATTGCAATAAAACTTGGGAAACTGAGTCACTGAGTCTTGTAATTCTTTTGGGACAACTCACAATCAGTTGAACCCCAAAATTCTATCCCACATCAATAGGATGAAAGAAGATGGATAATAAAATAAATATCATAGGGAAGGGAATAGGATGGAAGGGAAACAGTTAATAATAGTAATCATGAAAAAGAGAAAAGGGGGGAAGATTGTACAAAAGATATTTATAGCAACTCTTTGTGGAGGCTAAGAATTGAGAATCAAGAGAATGTCCATCAATTGAGGAATGATGGAAGAAGCTGCACTATATGATTGTGGTGGAATGGTCTTGTGCTATAGGAAATGACAAACAGGATGATCCCAGAAAAACCTGGAAAGACTAATGAACATCGATGTATAGTGAAGTGAGCAGAGCTGGGAGGACATTGTGCATAGTGACAGCAGTATTGTTCACTGAGCAAATGTGAATCATTTTAACTGCTCTCAGCAATGCAATGATCCAAGACAATCCCAAGGAACTGATGAGGAAGCTTACTATTCACCCCCATAGAAAGAACTGATAAAAATAACACTTGTGGATTTTACATATATAACACAGTTGCGATCTTGTGATGGGGGGAGGGAGAGAGAAAAATTTGGAACTCTAAATCTTATGAAAATGAATGTTGAAAACTACTCTTACATGTAACTGGAAAAAATAAAATAAATGTCTGTTGCTTTAAAAAAAAAGAGCGATAAGGAAGGAAACTATATCTTGTTAAGAAGTACAATAAATAATGAAGTAATATCAATATTGAACATGTATAAACCAAGTGGTATAGCATCCAAATTCTTAGAGGAGAAGTTAAATGAGTTACAAAAGGAAATAGCAGAACTATATTAGTGGAAGATCTGAACCTTCCCCTCTCAGAGTTAGATAAATCTAATTACAAAATAAATAAGAAAGAAATTAAAGAGGTGAATAGAATATTAGAAAAGTTAGATATGGGGCAGCTAGGTGGCGCAGTGGATAGAGCACCGGCCCTGGAGTCAGGAGTACCTGGGTTCAAACCCGGCCTCAGACACTTAACACTTACTAGCTGTGTGACCCTGGGCAAGTCACTTAACCCCAATTGCCTCACTTTAAAAAAAAAAAGTTAGATATGATAGATGTCTGGAGAAAATTGAATGGGGATGGAAAGGAATATACCTTTTTCTCAGCAGTACATGGAACATATTAAAAAATTGACCATGTATTAGGGCACCAAAACCTCATAGTCAAATGTAGAAAGGCAGAAATAGTAAATGCATCCTTCTCAGATGCATTAAAAATTACATATAATAAAGAGCCATGGAAAGGTAGACTGAAAATTAACTGGAAACTAAACAATCTCATCCTAAGGAATGAGTGGGTCAAACAACAAAACATAGAAACAACCAATAACTTCATCCAAGAGAATGACAATAATGAGACAACATACCAAAATGCTATGGGATGCAACCAAAGCAGTGTTTGGGAAAATTTTATATCTCTAAATGCTTACATGAATAAAAAAAGGAGGAGATCAATGAATTGGACATGCAACTAAAAAAGCTAGAAAAAAAAATTTTAAATCCCCCAATTAAATACTAAATTAGAAATTTTGAAAATTAAAGGAGAAATTAATAAAATTGAAAGCAAGAAAACCATAGAATTAATAAAACTGAGCTTGTTTTGTGAAAAAAAATAGATAAACCATTGGTTAATTTGATTTAAAAAAAAGAACGAAGAAAACTAAATTACCAGTATCAAAAATGAAAGGGGTGGGGCAGCCAGGTGGCACAGTGGATAGAGTACGGGCCCTAGATTCAGAAGGAACTGAGCTCAAATCCAGCCTCAGACACTTGACACTTACCAGCTGTGTGACCCTGAGCAATGCCCCATTTTAAAAAAAGGCAAAAAAAAAAATGAAAGGGGTGAATTTACCACCAATGAAGTGGACATTAAAGCAATAATTAGGAGCTATTTTTTTGTTTATTTGTTTGTTTTTGCAGGGCAGTGAGGTTTAAGTGACTTGCCCAGGGTCACAAAGCTAGTAAGTGTCAAGTGTCTGAGGCCAGATTTGAACTCAGGTACTCCTGAATCCAGGGCCTGTGCTTTATCCACTGCTCCACCTAGCTGCCCCCAGGAGCTATTTTGCCCAACTCTATGCCAATAAATTTGACAATCTAACTGAAGTGGATAAATATTTACAAAAATACAAATTGCCCAGGTTAACTGAAGGGGAAATTAAATGCTTAAATAGGCCCATTTTAGAAAAGAAATTGAACAAGCCATCAATGAACTCTCTAAGAAAAAAATCTCCAGGGCCAAATGGGTTTACAGGTGAATTGTACCCAACATTTAAAGAAGAATTAATTCCAATACTATACAAATTATTTGGAAAAATAGGTGAAGAAGGAGTTCTACCAAATTCCTTTTATGACAGAAATATGGTGTTGATACCTAAACCAGGCAGAGCCAAAACAGGGAAAGAAAATTATAGACCAATTTCCCTAGCAAATATCAATGCAAAAATCTTAAATATTAGCAAGGAGATTACAGCAAGTGATCACCAAGATAATACACTATGACCAGATGGGATTTATTCCAGAAATTCAAGGCTGGTTCAACATCATCAAACACATCAATAACAAAACTAACCAAAATCACATGATTATCTCAGTAGATGCAGAGAAAGTTTTTGACAAAATACAACACTTATTCCTATTAAAAACACTACAGAGTATAGGAATAGGTGGAGATTTCCTTAAAATAATGAGTATCTACCTAAAACCATCAGCAAACATTATATGTAATGGGGATAAGTTAGAGGCCTTCCCAATAAGATTAGGGGTGAAACAGGGATGTCCATTATCACCTCTGTTGTTTAATAGTGTACTAGAAATGTTAACTCTAGAGAAGAAAAGGAATTAAAGAGAAGAAAAAGGAATTAAAGGAATTAGAATAGGCAAAGAGGAAACAAAACTTTCACTCTTTGCAGATGATATGATGGTATACTTAGAGAATCCTAGGGAATTGTTAAGGGCTAAAATTCTAGCTAAACTGTCTAAAATATCTAATGAGTGGTCGCCAACAAATTATAAGCTTTAGCAAGAGTTAGACTTTTAAGCATTTATTAAGGAGAATAAGAATTTGGTAAAGAGAGAGAAAGGCCTGGATTCCTATCTATTAAAGGGAGAGCACATTTCTAGCTCCACTCTCCACCAGAGTCCAAAGGCAAGAGCATGAGACTGAGCGCCAGTCTCTTCCTTCCTCCTCCCACTAGCCCGCGTCACTTCCTGACGCCAAAGAAAAGACTCCTGGTCTTGCCCTCAAAGACCTTCGCTTCATGGGCGGAACTCTTCTACAGTAAGTCTCCAGCAGGTGGCGTTATTCCAGTTGTTACAAAATCAACTAAAAAACTATAGGAAATGACAAACAGGATGGTCCCAGAAAAACCTGGAAAGACTCATGTGAACTGATGTATAGTGAAGTGAGCAGAACTGGGAAGACATTGTGCATAGTGACAGCAGTATTGTTCTATGAGCAATTGTGAATGACTTAACTACTCTCAGCAGTACAATGATCCAAGACAATCCCAAGGGACTAATGATGAAGCCTATTATCCACCCCCATAGAAAGAACTGATAAAGAGAGTACTTGTGGATTGTACATATATATCCTGGTTGATGTCTTATGGAGGGGGGAGGAAAGTGAGGGAGGGAGAAAAATTTGGAACTCTAAATCTTATGAAAATGAATGTTGAAAACTACCCTTACGTGTAACTGGAAAAAATAAAACAAAAGTTTGTTGCAAAGAAAAAAAAAAATTCTAAATAAAGAAAGGATTTAAATAGAAAAAAAACATTAAAAGCAAACAGGGAAAATGAGAATTCTTTCATAATTATGAATGAAGATAACTTCATAATAAGACAGAAGAGAATCTCAATCATATCATATTAAAAGTAAATTCACTGTCTTAGAATTAAGACCAAAAAAAATTTAATGTTTGTTCCATTCTGAATCTGACTTCTTGTGTGACTGTATTTCAAAGATGTTATTAACAGGAAAAAAGACAACTATATATTAAAATACTCATTTTAGCATTATATGTAATAACAGAAAGGTATGAAAAAATCTGTGCTCAAGCACTGAATAATGACTGAACAAGTTATGGTATCTGAATACTTCTATTAGGTGATATGGTTTAAGGAAAGCATCCAAAAAATCAGTGACTGAAAATGTGAATAAAGTCATTATAGAGAAACAACAAAACAGCTCAAATATAAATGTTAATATTAGTACAATATTCCCAAAATTAGAAGACATATTATTCTTTTAAGGAGTAGATTTAATAATATCAGTTTTAAGAAAGTTAATCTTGGGGCAACTAGGTGGCACAGTGGATAGAGTACCAGCCCTGGAGTCAGGAGGACCCGAGTTCAAATGCGGCCTCAGACACTTAACACTTACTAGCTGTGTGACCCTGGGCAAGTCACTTAACCCCAATTGCCTCAGGAAAAAAGAAAAAAGAAAAGTTAATCTGATGGTGCTTTCACTAAAGTCTATTCCAAATGTCTCATCATAGTGTGGGAAAACTCTTTATTCTCCAAACATACCAGTAGAGCACAAGCTCTGGAAAGTCCTATCAGAATAGAAAGGCTTTAAGTATGGACACAGCAACAAACTATACCTCTTTTCTGTGGAATACTTTCTTGTAGCTGTTTCTGGGAAAGCATTAGCCTATCAAAGTTTGTAGAATGTTCTCCCCATATAGTGATGAATTTTTCAGCCATAGCTACTCCTAAGTACTGTCTATTGAGTTATCTTTATGGATTAGAAGGAGAACCCATAATGGTTAAATTATAGATCCTTAAAGTACTAAAAGATCAGGTGTAAAAAAAATAATTATGAACAACTATAACTAACCTGGAAAAATTATAATAACTGTACTTATGAAAAATTATGAGTATATAAAAAATGGTAAGTTTAGAGAAATTATAACTGGGCCATAAGTCCCATTGTGGTCTCCATTAAAATGTAGAAATATTTTAACTAACTCGGGCTAATTTGGGGGCTAATCTGACTAGGGTACTAATTCTGGGACTGTTGAATAGCTGGCTATCTGACTGCTGTTAATTTAATGTGGGCTATTTATAAAGTTCCACCACACTGCTCCACTCCCAAAATTGATAAGCAAAGGATTAAGAAGCCTCTTAACTAATCGAAGCAGCGTTTATTTATGAGATACTATTTAAAATTAAGAATACAGGGAAATAAAATGTACAACCTGACTGCTGGGTGCTTTCACCTGCTGCCCCTGGAAATTTTCAATACAATAAGGGCCTTAGCCACCTCTTGCCTCAGGGCACACAGGTCCTTTATTCTAACTCCAAGCCCCTTTCACTTTGTAAATCCCCCTGCTTCTAACTTTCCTCTCCTTACTGCCACAGTTGAACCCCTGTGTTTCTCTCTCACCGACCTTCTGTCTGTCTGTCTGCTCCATCAGTCTGCCCTTCGGCCTCTCTTTTCTCTGCTCCTAGTCCTTCTCGTCTTCTCCTGCGTCCTTGTAGCCCCCTGTCTGTCTTCTCCAACCTTTGCCGTCTGTCAGCAGCCTCTTGACCTCTTCTCCACCCCCTGAGTCTAACCCCCAGGTCTATATATACCTTTTCTTCTCTCCACTCAAATCTCGGGGCTTCTTGCACCCCACACACCAAGCTAATCCGCTAGCCAGGGCTGCGGCGATGCTCGAGCATCCCGTGCCTCAGCACAGGCTATCTGGGATCTTTCGGATAGCTCCGCTCAGGTTGGAGGGAGCTGGGGGCTTTTTTTCCCCAGCTGTCTGACCTGGAGTGTTGTACCAGCCCACGGGGCTTTTTGGCTCAGCTGAAGCAGAGGGAGAGGGGCACCAGCACCTTCCACACAGAAGAGACCCTGAGGGCCTAAGGCTTTCTAATCTCACCCCAAATCAAAATAAATTTCCACACAGGTAATGATATAGAAGCTTGGATTTCATGAGGAAAGGTCTTATAAATTTTAAATAAAATGTTTAAATCTTTAATTCCACGAAAAATATTTTAAAAACACTGGCCTCTGTACTGATTCCTTGGGACTTAATTGTTGACATTTTTCTATCCTGAGAAATCACTGTTTTTCCTTTGTTTTTTGTCTCTGAATTTTTTTTTTATCTTTGATAAAATACTCTCTGTAGTCCTATTGTAAACCAGCATTTTTTAAGCAAATGTGGAATTTCAGCATTGTTTTCTTGGACTACTTTCACTGGTTACTATTACATGTGCATATGTGCATGTATGCCCCAAATATACATATACATATATAAAGATAGTGCTTGCTTCAGCAGCACATATACTTAAATTGGAACGCTATGTATGAATATATATTTGAGTGAGTTTTGACCCATTGAAAATTAATCAGCACTATTTCTATCTTATATAATTATATAATCTAATATAATTTCTATCTAATATAATTTATATGGACATTTTATTCTAGTAAAACCTTACAATAATATGTAGGTGACCCTGGGAGTCTTCAAAATTATGTGCACAAAGATTAAACTCTTAATAGGTTCTTCCAAGCTGGAAAAGCATAAGAACCAAGCTAACTAAATTGAGAAAGGCTCCATCACTAGAGTGATTACAGTCAACTAGACTGGTGAATTGTTCAGCCACAGCAACTATCAAAAATCATCTACTAAATTATACTGGGATTACAGTCTGCATTAGTGAGGGGAGTACTTGTGCTGACAAAATTACAGATTGCCAAAGTGTTCGAGTGTGTTCTCAAAAACTACTATCCTATTTGATATGCTTATCTCAAATTTCATCCACTTTTTCTGGGAAGCCTTTTAAAGCCTGTCTATCTGACCTTACATACTTTGAACCAATGTAAGTAAACTAAGTTCAAGATGACCCTAATATTTTGTTGTTCTTTTTCTTTTTGCTATGATCTATCAAAATATCTATGAGAATTTCTATCAGAAATTATATCTGGTAATAAGCAGGTTGCCTTTTCATTACATTGTAGATGTAATAATAGTAGTGGTTTTATTGACATTTCTGTCTTCATTGTCTATGATTCTCTTGTAGAGCTAATATATAATTACTTGGCATTTTAATAAGTTCATCAGTTTTGTGAGGTCATGTTTTTTCTACATTAAAAGCCTTACCTACCAAAGGTGGGCAACTATTTGATGATTAATGGACGTAACTGAAACACATCAGTGTCATTTCTCTTTCAGGGCAATCCCTGAACAATCTGCTTCCTGTCATCAAACGGTTTTTCCCCCCTCAAATCTATTCTTTATTGGCTCTGCAGGTCAGAGGGAAAGCAGACCGGCCGGCGTGGTCGAAGCACTTCACTGAAAGAAAGACAGCCTGTGAGGCCACAGAATGAAAGAGCTAACAGTCTGGATAACGAGCGTTCCCCAGACACTAGGAACCACTTGCAGGTGAAGATAACTTCCATCTCTCCCTTTGGTTTGGAAAGAAAAAGAAGGAAATTGACCTAGTCATTTGGCTACAGAAGTTATAGTAACACTTGAATTACATGTAAAATAATGTGTACTCCCTAGGAAACACACTAAGAAGAGACAGAAAAGATACTCTTACCTCACAATGGTTAAGGGAGAGACTGAGCTAGATTGGCTTAGAGGTATGTGATAACCCAGCTTAGAAGACCTCTCTCCTTGGTACCAGGAGAGATACTAGAGAGAGAACAACTTTATAGAACATTAGAAAAACATAAGCCCTCTTTAAATTTGTACTTAAGCAGAAAGTAAAGGTTGATGATTTTATCTAAGATCTTTTCTTTGCCCGCCCCCAAAAAAAGATCTTGCCACATTTTCATTGGAATAATGGAACAATATAAATATGTGAATATTTACAGGACACAGAATTATTCTTTATTAGCCAGAGGAAACAGCAAGCAAAATTGCTGCTCTGAACCCAACACGCTGACAAGGAGGATCTGGTTGATGAAATAGAAACAACAGGAACCTTTAGGAGAAGTGAAAACTCCACTTAGAATTAAAAGAGAAAAACTGGATAGTGTGACATGTACTTTAGATTTGGGGAAAAGCAGTCAACTACTAAGTCAAAAAGCATTGATTTAAGCACCTTCTGTATGCCAGGCCCTGTGCTGAGGATACATATATAATAAATGAAACAATCCCTACCTACGAGAATCTTACATTTTAACAAGTGAGTCAACAAGGACATTTATTTAAAAGTACATCCAGAATAAATAGTCTAATAAGAGGAAATGCAAAGTAAATTAAATACAAGGTAAATTGAAAGGAAAGACACTAGAATTTGAGTTCAACAAAGCTTTAACAGAAAATGTAATGGTTGAATTGTGTCTTGAAGAAAGAGGAATGTTATGAACTGGGGATGAGGAGGAAGTGCATTTCAGGTGTGGTAGACAGCCACTGCAAAGGAATAATGTGTCGTGTAAGAAACAGAGAAGGTCAGGAATGTGAGGGAGTAATATACAATGAGACTAAGAAAGATAGGTTGTGGCCCAGTTGTCAGGGGCTTTAAAAGTTCATAAGTAAAGTTTATATTTAATGCTAAAGATAACAAGGAACCAGTGGAGTTGAGTGAGTATTGACGTGGTCAGAACTTTGGCAACAATGAAGAGAGGAGAAAAGAAAGGAAGGGCATTTATATAAGCATCTACTATATGTACTAGACATTTTACTAAGAGCTTTACAAATTTTTTCTCTTTTGATCATCACAACAACCTTGCAAAATATGTTCTGTTATTATCCTACTTTTACAGTTGAAGAAACTGAGGCAAACATAGGTTTAAGAGATTTGCCCAGGGTCACTCACCTAGAAAGTTTCTGAGACCAGATATGAATTCACGTTTTCCCAACTGGGTCTGGGCCCAGGGTTCTTTACACTGCCCCAACTTATTGCTTCATCCAGGGTTTGATTGGTGTGGGCAGACACTTGAGACAGGGACTCCAAATAGGAGAATATTTCAGCAATCTTGGTAAGAAGTAATGAAGGTTTTAACGATGGTGGTAGCTGTATAAGGTAGAAGAGATCTGATGGGAGACAGAGCAAGATTTGCCAATTAATTGGATAAGTGGGAAGAAGGAAAGTCAAGGATAATGGTGATGTTACAAGCCTGGAGGACTGAAAGGATGATGATGTCTTTGAAATAGGGAAATTTAGAAAAGGGGAGGGATTAGGGATGGTTCTATTTTAGATATGTTGAGTTTGATAAGTCCCCAAGACATTTATTTTCAGATTTCCAAATGGTAATTTTATGGGATTGAATTTCAGAAGCTACATGGATATATGTATGTGTGTGAATTTTACATTTATGTATCTCTGTGAGTCATTAAATAAATCCACAGAATATGTGATAGATGATGAATCAGCAAAGGAGACCAAAAAAAGCATGGTTAGAGAAGCTGAAATAGAAAACCAGGAGAGAAGAGAATATCCAGGAAGTAATAGTGACCAGTGTCAAATTCAGGACATGGGATCAAGAAAGCTGAAGACTGAAAAGGAAAAAACAAAACAAGATTTAACAAGAAATTATTGGTAATGTTAGAAGAAATCGTTCTTAGAAGCCAAATTGCAAAGAGTTGTTTAAGTAAGAGGAGAGGAAATGATGACAGTGAGTATAGGCAGTTTTGTTTTGTGGTGTGTGTATGTGTGTGTGTGTGTGTGTGTTTTCCCCCTGGGAGTTTGGCTGAAAAAGAGGAAAGAGAATGCTATGGTTGAGTGAAGATTTTTTGAGGATAAGAAAAATTGAACATATCTGAAGGCAATAGGAAAGTAATTAACAATAGGGTGACAGGTTCAAGATTTGACAAGAGGGGGATGAGTGAGATTGCTATCAGCTAAAAATGTATATGAAGAGATAGAAACAAGGATAGGTAATGGAGAGTGAATACAAAAGAATGAACCCCTCCCCATAAATGAACAGTATCAAGAATGCTAAAATTCAAAATGAGCTAATGCTATTGTGGAAAACAAAAGGAATTGAGGGTATTTTAGCTTGGTCAAGAAAAGACTTAGGGAGAGCATGATACTTGTATTCGATTATTTGATGGCCTATCCTGTGAAAGAGAGATTTATTCTGTTTTACCACAGAGGACAGAGCTAGGAGAAATGGGTAGAAGTTACAGAGAGATAGTTTTAAATTTGAGGTAAAGAAGTAATTCCTAAAAATTAAAGCTATCTGTTAAGATCATTATTTTCAAGAAAAGTGTTAGCAATTTAACCTAAGAATTTTCTTTTAAAAAAACTCAAGGGGGCAGCTAGGTGGCGCAGTGGATAGAGCACTGGCCCTGGATTCAGAAGGACCTGAGTTCAAAGCCAGCCTCAGACACTTAACACTTACTAGCTGTGTGACCCTGGGCAAGTCACTTAACACCAATTGCCTCGCCAAAAAAACAAAACAAAACTCAAAAGCATATTAATATGCCTCCCTCTTTTATTAATGAATTGTTAAAATCAAGATTATAGAAAAAGGCCTCAGACACCTGACCCCTAAGTGAACAGGAGGCCCAACTACAACATTCTCACTAGTGGTCCTCAAGCTTCTGTCCGAAAACCTTTCAGTTCCTGGAACTCACTCCCTTCAGAGGCTGTCTACTTTTGAATAGATCTAATTATTGGGAAATTTTTCCTTATATCAAACCTAAATTTATCTCTTCATACCCTCCACCCACTTCTCCTATTTCTTATTCAACTCAAAATGTTCATTAGTCTTTCTCCTTTTCTTCTCCATATGCCATTCTTTAACTGTCCAGCTCTCAACACAACATAGGGTTCCTTTCTGTCTTTACCTTAAATTCTCCCATTTCAGCCCTTATGTCAACATTTTTCTCCCAGATAACTTAGAGGAGTGGAGAGGCATTTCTTCATCCATTTTACCTTCTCTTCCTGAAAGGAGAACACTTTGCACTTTGGGCATAGAAAGCAATAATATAGCTATGGCAGCAATACAAATATCACACACAACCTAGGTCACTGAAAAATTCTCCTTATTTTCTCTACTTCCTGAAAGTGAGAGCTCTTTTTGCTAGTAGCTTCCCTGAAGACTTGCTTATAACCCCCTTCAATCAACAATTATTTATTAATTACCTACCATGTGCCAGGCACTGTGCTAAGTGGTGGGGATATAAGTACAGAGAATGAAATAATCCCTTATGGCATATTGAGGGGGTGACAAGTATACAAAATACAGCATAAATATAAAGTTAACAGATACTTAAATGTGTTCATATAAAGTAGTTAAATACAAAATAGTTTGGAAATAAGGGCACTGACAGTTTGGAGAATCAGAAAAGTTTTTGTGCAGAAGATCATGTCTGAGCTGTATCTTAAAGAAAGAGACTCTGCAAGGAAGAAATAAAAAAGAATTCCATTCCAGGTATGGCAAAAAGGTATTAATACAGGAGATAGAATGTCCTAAATAAGAAACAGAAAGAAAGTGAATTTGACTGGATTGCAGAGTGCAAGAGGGAGAGTAATGTCCAATGAGGTTATGAGGTAAGTTGAGACCAAGTTGTATAAGACTTTAAAAGCTAAACAGAAGAGTTTATATGTTACTCTGGAGGCATTAGAAAGCCCCTTTTGGTTAACTAGAAGAAGTATGTCATCAAATCTGTGTTTAAGGAAGATTATTTTGGACTGGAGTAGTGAAAGAATCGAGACAAAGCTGCTATAATAATGTAGGCAAGAAGTAATGAGGGCATGAGTTAAAGCAATAGCTATGTGAGTAGAGAGAAGGGGTAAGATGAAAAAGATATGCAGGTAGACACCACAAGATTTGGCAATTGTGTGTGTGTGTGTGTATATAAATGAATGAAGTGAGGAGTTAAGGACAGTGCCAAGATTACAAACATGAGACACTGGAAGGATGCTTTCAACAAAAATTGATAAGTTTGGAAGGTGTTTTAGACTTGTTGAGTTAAAGATATCTCTGGGACATCTAGTTTGAAATATTCAAGAGGCAATTGGTGATACGATACTAAAGCTCTGGGGAGAGAGTTTAGCTGTATATGTAAATCTGGGGATCAGAGAGATCATAGTTGAACCTTATGGAAGCTTATAAGTAATAGGGGGTGTGGGGGGGAGAGAGGACCTAGGATAGAACTTTGGGAAACATCCACAATTAAATAGTATGAAATGAGCCATCAAAGGATACTGAGAAGGAGAGGTTAGACAGAAAGGAAAAGAAAACAAGGAAAAAGTAGTGCCACAAAAACCCAGAAAGAGTAGCCAGGAGGGAGAATAGTGGTCAGTACTGTCAAAGGTAGCAAATAGGCCTAAAAATATTAGGACTGAGAAAAGACCACTGATATGGCAAATAAGAGATCACTGACAAAAAAAAAGAGAGAGATCACTGACAACTTCGCAGAAAGTGTCTGTTGAGTGATGAAGTCAAAAACCAGATTGCTTTCAGGTTCAGTTTTGCAAATTGAAGAATGAGAGAGGCAATGAGTATAGACACTTTTTCAAGTTTAGCTGAGAAAGGGAGAAGAGATCTAGGACAAAAAAAGGTTTTTTTTTTTCTTTTCCTCCTCTCTCTAGCTTATTACTTCATCCTTAAGTGCTTCTTTTCCCCCTTCTCCTATTCTTCAGGTCCTTCTTTTTCCCACGTTCTCTCCTTCAGTTGCAGTTCTCTTCCTTCTCCAGCTTCTTATTGAGTCTTCCCAAATGTCTGCTACCCAAATCCAGTCACTACTTTGTCACAACTTCATCTCCTGTGAAGTCACCTTAAAAATTCCTTTTCTTCCTTCAGCTTAAGTTCTTTCTTGCTTCTTCTCCCAACAAAACCAGAAGTAAACATGTTGACTTAGGAAGAGTAGCACTTCCATTAAAATGATGTTACACAAAATGAGATTTTGCTAGGGGTGGGTGTTACTAAACTTTCCTCTTTCCTAAACCAGAGCCACAGTGATATGGAAGTATTCAAGGATTTATTAATATATGCTCAATCATACCTTTCAACACATAGTCATTTCAATAATAGCTTTTTTATATGGTCACAGCATAGGCTCATGGTATCTAAATATCAGTGACCCCTGCATAGAGTTTCCAGAATTCTTAGATAGCCTTTAGTTACATCAGCAAGAAGGATATAATTGGAATTTACAGCTGCCAAAAGGGAAGGTAAAGATTTACATTTCAAAGATAAACTTATAAATTTTATCACAGGCAAACTGAGAGCAAAAAAGTATATAAATCCGGGCAGCTAGGTGGTGTGGTGGATAAAGCACCAGCCCTGGATTCAGGAGTACCTGAGTTCAAATCTGGCCTCAGACACTTGACACTTACTAGCTGTGTGACCCTGGGCAAGTCACTTCACCCCCATTGCCCCACAAAAAAAAAAAGTATATAAATCAAAGATAGCAGGAGAGGAAAATTTACATCAGGTCAATTTGTAAAATGATCTGCAGAGAGTAGGTGGGGATCTACTCTGTAATTTACACCTAATTAGGAAATGGTTATCATAAACCCCAGTCAGAAATTCTGTTTCCTCTAGCCAGTTAAATGACTGGGTTAAATTTTTGGAGGTCTCAGTTAAATTCCACAATAATAGAAAAACTCCAGCTGGTCACATGATTTTCTTTCCAACTAAACTGGCCCCTTTGGAGCCAATAGAAAAGAAAGTAAAAATTTATGGCAACATTAAATGTAAATTAGCATCAGATAATCCAGGGAATCTCAGTGCCTGTTGAAAACTGATAAATGACTATGCATCTGTACAATGGGATCAAAAACAGTTATGTATCTGAACAAATCATAACAAAGGTAAAATTTTAAATATAAATATACTTGCAAATAAGGCTCTTTCAACCATACAGAAAGAAAACCAGCCCATAAATGCAAAGACCTAAGGAAAAAGGGGGAAAAAATTAATTTACACATACATACTATCATAGGTAGACCTCTATGAGGAGATTTAGGGATCATCTAGTCCAACCTCCCCATTTTACAGATAAAGTAACTGAGGCACAGAGAGAAAATGATGTGTTCATTGTCCATAAGGGTTTATAAAATAATCCTTTTGCATCTTTGAGTATCTATTTCATCTTGCCTGTAATTTAGAAATTTATTCTTACAAACCACTTGATATCTGCTCTAATTTTTATTGTATTTTTGTTGGGTGGTGTTGCCAACTTCTAAACCTAAGAAAAATAAAGAGCTGAGTTGTAGCATTTTTCATTGTTTTATTTTTTTAATAGATCCCAAGAAAAACTGTATATGACCAATTAAATCACATCTTAATTTCTGATGACCAGCTGCCTGAAAATATAATTCTTGTTAATACTTCTGACTGGCAAGGACAGGTAAGAAGAAAAACACTGTCTATATCATTTTATCCTTTTTTCCTTCAAAGTTAGGATTGCTTCTTGGGTAAGGAAGGATGAAATGAGAAAATAGATGTAGATTCTTCTGGTATGATTGAACAGGGTTGTTTTCAGATCTTCTATCCATATCTTACGTAGTACTATCTGCATAGTTTATGATCTGTAATTGATTTGACCCATCCTACTCATCAGATCTGTTTCCTAATACTATACAATGTGAATCTCCTTCACCCCAGCCAAATTTCTAGGTATTGGAAGCTGACCTAGTCTTCACATTGTCCTTTGTCATCATTTGTCCAGGGATGTTAATTTAAAACCATCCATCCATTTGTCATGGATTGGATAACCTCTAAGGTGCCTTTCATTTCTCATATAATTCTGTATTCTTCCTAGAACCTAGCATAGAGAGCCCTGGACTTAGTAGGAAAAGTTTTTTGAATGTGAGAATTGTTCATCTCAATTAGAACAAAATATAATTAAATCTAATCAGAGCTCAAAGCAAAATCCTATTTGGTTCATTTTCCTTTGGTCAAATTTGGTCAATTATTTTTTTGTCTTTTTGAGAATGATAGATTTGAGAGAAAAAAAAATTATAGTAACCATGTCTGTGAAAAGAGAGAAGTTTGATCAATTAAAGCAATCCTTCAACAAAGGGAGCCTTGCAAGGAGAGAGACTTTTGAGTGAAATTTTTCTGACAAGAATTATTGTCGAGGGCAGCTAGATGGCACAGTGGATAAAGCACTGGCCCTGGATTCAGGAGGACCTGAGTTCAAATGTGGCCTCAGACCCTTGACACTAGCTGTGTGACCCTGGGCAAGTCACTTAACCCTCTTTGCCCCACCCACCCACAAAAAAGGGGGAATTATTCTTGGGTGTGGATGTGGGCGGGTGGGTGTGAATGTATACAGAAAGAATTCTATATATGTAAACACAAGATTTGTGTAAATAGTAATACAAACAAAATTTTATGTACACACATACGTGTGTATATGTCTATGTAATATTGTTTAATCTTAGTTCCTTTCAGATGTCTTGCAAAAACACACCCTCCCAGTGGTCTGCACATGTTCTTCAGCAGATATTCAGGCAGCTTTCAGTACTATTGTCTCACGGATACAGAGATAGTAAGTTCTTACAATTCTTCCTTTGATCAGCCTCAAACAAAATATATCAGCTCCGTAGAAATCTATTTTAATGTCTAGGAATTGCTTCAGTATAAAGCATTGACTCTCCTGATACTTAACTTTCTTTCCATAATCTTGACATAAACTTGTTTCATGGATTTTCTTCCCATGAAAAATGATACGACACCTATAGATGTTCACTTTCGTGGCAGCCTCATTACTTATTACAAAATATATGCTTTTAGGTGTGTGGTGGACAATGTTTTTTTTCCTTTCAGATCCATTAAAGCACACTCCTAAACATAGTAGCAGCAATGCCAAGGGAAGGAGATAGAATAATTATATGCACTGAGAATTAGTTTCCTGCTTCATTTTTCAGGGAATGATGGTAGCCACAGCCAATAATCAACCACTCATGCAGTCACCATCTTAGTTCAGATTCTTAGAACCTCTCACATGAACTGCTCCTATAGCCTTCTAATTGCTTTCTCTGCTTCAGGTGTCTCTAACCCATCCTCTACACTGCTGCCAACATGGTTTTCTTAAAGTACAGGTTTAATCATACCCTCCCTGCATCCTCTCCACCCCCCACCCCCTTAATTGAGTAAACTCCAATTTCTCCCCTAGAATCAAATGTAAACTTTTCTGTTTGGCATTCAAAGCTCTTCACAGCTGGACTTCTTATCTTTCCAATCTTTTTAGATATTATTCCCCTTTACACACTGTATGCTTCATTTGCACTGGCTGTTCCCCATGCCTGAATGCTGTCTTTTCTTACTTCCACCTCTTTTTTTCTTTTTTGAATAAAAGTATTTTATTATTTTCCAGTTACATGTAGAGATAGTTTTCAACATTTTTTTTATAAAATTTCCAATTTAAAATTTTTCTCCCTCCTCCCCTAGAGAGCAGGTAATCTGATATAGGTTATATATATATATGTGTGTGTGTGTGTGTGTATTTTAAAATTCTAACTGTGGGTTCTAATCTGTCCCCCCAGTTTTGGGGGGAAACTGGCTAAAATCACTGATAAATTCACTAATAATTTAGGCTTTAAGGGTTTATTAAAAGATATAAGATAGTAAAGAGAAAGATTGAGATCTGATTCCTTATAGCATGGAAATCCTAGCCTTCCTAATCACCCTCTTGAAGTCCTGCTACCAAATCCGATGTTTGAAACCCAAGAGGAAGTAAACCTTCAGCCAGCGTCCCCTTCCTACTTCGTGTCCTCCTCCCAGAAATGGGAGGCTCTTCAAGTTGATTGGGTGAGAGCAGTCTCCTGCCAATGCAGTAGTCCATAGCCTCTTGAGAACACTCCTTTAAGTAGGTAGTGGTTCCTTATTCACAGCTAATTCAAACACCACTAAGTCAATCAAGTCAGACCCATTATGTTAACACATTCCCCCCTTCGTTTCTTTGAGGAACAGTGTTTCCTTGATGAAACAGCAAAAAATAACAGAATATAGCACCCTATGCTAACAAACAATATGTTAATAACAATATAGGAAAAGGAGAAAAGGGAAATTTTGTCCAGAGGGGCGGTCCCTCATGAACCAGCGCTTTGACACTGCCTGCAGAGGGAGGGCCTCTGCAGAGAAAACATGTTACAAATGGTGTAATAGAAGGGAAAAAGAAAAACAACAAAACAAAAGTGTTCATTTAAAGTCTTTGAGATCTTGTCTTCTTGGAGTGGTGAGATGTCATCAGGAAAACTGGACTCTGGTCTGGAGTCTGGTTGTCTCTGGACTCACTGCTTTAGCTGTTGAACTGCTGGATTTTCACTAATTCTTAGCATAGCATTGTCAATGATCAAATTAAACAGTGAGAGTTCTTCAAAATATATCTCATACTCAAACTTGAGATAGATAGATAGATATAATATTACATTCCCCCCCTTTTGGAGGATTTATACCCATATAATACAGAGTTGAGGCAGTTATACAATCAATGTTCATGTTATCTCCCTCACTCGGATTTAAGTTCCTTGAAGTTTGTTTGTTGATTGATTTATTGGTAGGTTTGTTACCCTGATATAGAAACAAAAATTTTTTTTTAATCCCCAGGAAACAAGATTACCTCATCCTTTGTAAACAAGTACAGATATAATCCATTATGAACTATGTGGGACATCTAAGTTTTGTTGTAGTGGAATTTTGTATATCTAAAGATGTCCATAAGTGTATCTTTAGTAATTATGAGCCCAATGTGGTGGAGCTAGAGAGGAACCATATTGAAACTCAGGCCCTGTAGAGTGAATTAGCAAGTGAAAAAGGCTATCCACTTCCAGAGAGAGAACTGATAAACTCTGAGTACAAACTGAAGTCTCACATGTGCCAGAGGCAAGGATCAGAAAGTGGTACAGTCCTGGCAAGGAGCTATTGCAGGCCATAGATTGTGTACTACAGAAACAGGCTGCAGCTATAAGACTCTGATCCTGAAAGCAGGGCAGGGTCTCAGATCTATTCCTCAGCACAGTCCAAAGCTTACAGCAGAATAACCAGGGCAGAAAATTCAGGCCAGAATTGAATCTGAAGTTATTTTACTATGAACCAGCAGAGCTTTCTGGATGTTTAACAGTGGCTGAATCGTGCAGCAGTCTTCTGAAGCTACACCCAGGAGTGAACCCAGAATTATACAAGTCAGATCCATACAAAGGTCAGAAACTTGCAAGACCCAGATCAGGAGGCAGATTTCTCCCTTGATCAAAGCACTTTGGCCAGTTCCCCAGTCTGAGTTGTCCTGAATGATAAACACTACTCAAAGCACCAGGACCCAGGAACACACAAACGACTAACAAACATAGCTCAGCTATTCTCTACAGAAGTGTACAGAGCCTAACACTGAATACAAAATCCAAAGTTAGTAAGGCTAGAAGAATGAGCAATGAAGAAAAAATAGAATTTAAACATTAGATCTGTTATAATGAAAGGGATGCTCAAGATGCAAACTCAGAAGAGAATGTCTCCAACAAAAACAGCTTTGGTACATCTTGGCAGAGATGAGGCAAGAGGGGTCTTAACCTCCAAAAAAACCTAAAAGTTATTTATACAGATGAAATGATATCGCAAAAGGAAATATTTGGAAAGGAAATAAGAGTACAGAGGGAAAAAAGGAAAAGGAAATGAGCTATAGAAGAAAAAATTGGAATGAGAATTAATAGCTTGGCACAAAAGGTACAAAATCAAACAACATTCAATACCAGAATGTACCTAATAGAAGTTCATGATACCATGAGAC
The DNA here is from genome assembly GCF_019393635.1 of Dromiciops gliroides. Lineage (NCBI taxonomy): Eukaryota > Metazoa > Chordata > Mammalia > Microbiotheria > Microbiotheriidae > Dromiciops > Dromiciops gliroides. Next base: position 265,682,977 of record NC_057862.1, on the reverse strand, counting down.
AGCAAGAAATATTAATTTATTTCTCTTTTTGTTTGGTTGGGTTTTTTTTTTTGTTTTTTTGCAGAGCAATGAGGGTTAAGTGACTTGCCCAGGGTCACACAGCTAGTAAGTGTCAAATGTCTGAGGCTGGACCTGAACTTAGGTCCTCCTGGATCCAGGGCCAATGCTTTATCCACTGCGCCACCTAGCTGCACCCTAATTTATTTCTTTAAAAAAAAAATTCAATTTATTATTTATTTATTTTTAGCATTCTTTTTAAAGTTTGAATCAAAACTTCCCTCTATCTTCCTCCCACTCCTTCCACTACTTACTGAGAAAGCAAGCAATATATCAATTATTCATGTGAAGTCATACAAAAGATATTTCTATATTAGCCATATTTCCCCAAAAGCAAGAAAAATCAAATAAGAAAATTCTAATTCAATTGGTACTCAGAGTTTATCAGTTCTCTCTCTGGAGGTGGATAGCATTTTTTTGTCAAGAGTCCTTTGGAATTGTCTTGCATCATTGTATTGATCATAATAGACTTGTCTTTCACAGTTGGTCATTATTACAACATTACTGATGTTGTACACAATGATCTACCAGTTCTTCTCACTTCTCACATACAGGTCTTCCCATGTTTTTCTGAAACCACTCCTCTCAGAATTTCTTATAGCACAATGGTACTCCATCACAGTTACATGCCACAAATTGTTTGGCCATTCATTGCTCAATTGATGAACTTCCTCTTGATTTCTAATTTTTTGCCACCACAAAAAAAGCTGCTATAAACATTTTTGTGTGTATAGGTCCTTTTTTTTCTTTGATCTCTTTGGGAAAGAGACCTAGTAGTGGTGTTGCTAATTAAATAAATATACAGTTTTATAGCCCTTTGGGCATAGTTGCAGATTGTTCTCCAGAATAGTTAGACCACTGTTTATTTTGTATTTCTCTAATAAATGGTGATTTAGAGCATTTTTTCATATGACCATAGATAACTTTGATTTCTTCTTCTGAAAACTGTCTATTTATATCATTGGCCCATTTATCAATTGGAGATTGGCTTTTTTAAAAAAAATAGATTTGACTCAGTTCTATACTTACTTTATATTTGAGAAATGAGGTCTTTATCAAAGAAACTTGCTGTAAATTTTTTTTATATTCATTGCCAGTGGTACCTAATAATGTAGTTTCCTCAATTATATCTTTTGAGTAGGTCTGTTTTTTTGCTTTTTCTGAGATTATGATTGTTACCCCTGCCTTTTTTAGTTCAACTGAAGCATCTTAAATTCTGCTTAAATTCTGTTTTATATTTTAACTCTGTGTATCTTTCCATTTCAAGTGTGTCTTGTAAACAACATATCGTTGGAATCTGGTTTCTAATCCATTCTGCTTTCTGCTTCTTTTATATGGGTGAACTCATCCCATTTACAGTTATGATTACTGTGTATTTCCCTCTACTGTGTATTTTCTTTTTTGTTCCTCTCTCTCTCTCTGTGTCTCTTTTTATCCTGGCCCTCCTCAAAAGTATATTTTGCTTCTAATTACTGCCTCCTTTTATCCACCCTCATTATCAAATCACCCATCCTCTTATCCCCTCCCCTTTCCCTTCCTATTTCCCTATTTTGTTACGTTTCTCTACACAACTGAGTGTGTATATATTCTGCCCTATTTCAACAAATTCTGATGAGAGTGAGGTCCAAGCATTGCCTGCCACCACGACCTCATTTTCCCCTCCATTATAAAAGCTCTTTCTTGCATGCTTCTTTTATGTGAGAAATTTTTCCCCATTCTACCTCTCCCTTCCCCCTTCTCCCATTTCCTCTCTCCTCTCCCCCTTTGTTTTTTGAGGTCATTCTGACATAATTGACTCACACTCATTTCCTCTGTCTATGAAAACTCCTTTTAACTTCTCTGATAATAAGTTTTTAGAAGTTACATGTATTGGATGAACAGGCGGATTTCAGAGAAACCTGGATGGACTTGCATGAACTGATGATGAGTGAGATGAGCAGAACCAGGAGAACATTGTACAAAGTATCAACAACATTGTGTGTTGATCAACTGTGATAGACTTGATTCTTCTCAGCAATACAGTGGTCCAAGATAGTTCCAAAGGACTCATGATGGAAAATGCTCTCCAAATCCAGAAAAAAAAAAAAGTTGAATCTGGATGCAGATCAAACCATATTATTTCTACTGTTTTTGTTGTTGCTGTTGTTGTTCTTTTTTGAGGTTTTTCCTTTTTGCTCTGATTCTTCTCTCGTTACATGACTAGTGCAGAAATATGTTTAATGTGATTGTACATGGGTAACCTATATCAGATTACTTGCTGTCTTGGGGAGGGGGGAGGGAGGGAGGGAGAAAAATTTGAAACTAGAAATCTTATAAAAACAAATGTTGAAAACTATCTCTAAATGTAAATAATAAAATATTTATATGTGGAGGAAAAAAGAAGTTACATGTATCATTTTCCCATATAGGAATGTAAACAGTTTATTGAGTCCCTTATTCTTACACCTTCATGTCTATCTTTTGAGTCTTGTGTTTGAATGTCAAATTTTCTAGCTGAGTAGCCCTGATCATTTCATCAATGCTTCAAAGTTCTTTATTTTCATTAAATATCAGTTTCTCCCCTTAACACTCAGTTTTCCCAGGTAGGCTGTTGTTGGCTGTAATAGTCCTTTTGCCTTCCAGAATATCATATTCCAAGTCTTTTGCACCTTTATCATCCTTTATCACCTTCTGTCTGTCCCCTCCTTCAATCTGCCCTCCCTTCTTCTGCCCCCTCTCTTTATCCCCTTATCACCTTATGATCCTGACTGTGGTTTCACAATATTTAAATTGTTTCTTTCAAGCTGTTTGCATTTTCTCCTTGACCTAGGAGCTTTGGAATTTGGCTATAATATTCCTTGAGAGTTTTCATTTTTGGATCTCTGTCAGGAGGTGATCAGTGAATGTTTATATTTTTCCCTCTGGATTGCCCACTCACCCAAATTTAATTTTTAAGGAATTATTTTCTTTAGTAAAATTTTGTGCCTCTTTTTCCTTTTCACTTATTCTGCTTTCTAAGGAGTTCTTTTCTTCAGTGAATTTTTGTGCCTCTTTTACTAAGCTGGTAATTCTCTTTTTCTTTTCTTTGACATTTTTTTTGTAACAACATTTATTTTATGTTTTCCAGTTACATGTAGTTTTCAACATTCATTTTCATAAGATTTAATGTTCCAAATTTTTCTTCCTCCCTCCCTTCCCTCCCCCCTCCACAAGACATCAACCAGGTTATATATGTACAATCCACAAGTGTTCTTTTTATCAGTTCTTTCTATGGGGGTGGATAATATGCTTCATCATTAGTCCCTTGGGATTGTCTTGATCATTGTATTGCTGAGAGTAGTTAAGTCATTCACAATTGCTCATAGAATAATACTGCTGTCACTATGCACAATGTCGTTCCAGTTTTGCTAACTTCACCATACATTAGTTCATATGAGTCTTTCCCGGTTTTTCTGGGACCATCCTGTTTGTCATTTCCTATAGCACAGTACCATTCCACTACAATCATATACCACAGCTTCCTCAATCATTCCTCAATTGATGGACATTCCCTTGATTCCCAGTTCTTAGCCACCACAAAGAGTTGCTATAAATATTTTTTGTACAATTTTCCCCCCTTTTCTGTTTCATGATTACTATTGTTAACTGTTTCCCTCCATCCTCTTCACTTCCCCATGATATTATCTATTATCTATCTTCTTTCACCCTATCCCTCTTCAAAAGGGAATTGCTTCTGTCTGTCCCCTCCCTCAATCTGCCCTCCCTTCTTCTGCCCCCTCTCTTTATCTCCTTTCCCTCCTATTTTCCTGCAGGGTTAGATAGATTACTCTACCCAATTAGGTTTGTATGTTAATCCCTTCTTGAGGCTGCTCTGATGACATTGAGGTCTTTGAGCCTATTCTGATGAGTGTAAAATTCATTTACTGCCCTGCTTCTCCCCCAATATTAGCTAGAAAGAATTCAAAAACTAAAAAACCATAATCAGGATCACTTTAGGAATCATACTGGAAATTTTAAGAGAGAAGACCTTGGAATTCAGTATGCCAAAATGCAAAGGATAAAGACTTATAACCAAGAATAACTTATCCAGAAAAACCAAGTATTTAATCATACATGGTGGGAAATAGACTTGTAATGAAATGTTCCTGGTGAAAAGACCAAAGTTGAATAGAAACTTTGAAATATGAATTCAGGAGTCAAGAGAAACATAAAAATGTAAATATGAATGAGCAGTCCATAAGGGACTAAACAAGGTGTCAACCAGACTTTTTCCAGAATCAGTCTCTAACCTATGTATGGCTGGAGCTGCACAGAATACGCCAGAGAAAGGTGTCAGGAATTAGAGAGAAAGTTTATTTTCTAAGTGAGGAAAAAGGCTTGCAAGCAAGGTTGACCTATAGACACATGTGCCAGGGCCCCATCCCTAGTGGGGGGACCCAAAGTAGCATAAGGAGATCTCAATACTTATACTAGTGACTGCTCAGTGAATTGTAGCCCTAACAATGAGGGAGCAGCAAGCATGTGACAATTCACTGCAAGATGTTCTGACTTTGTCCAGTGTTTGTCTTTGACCAGAGAAGACCTGATGAATTGTGTGAGTAGCCCATAAGATAAGATCATCCAGAGGGTGATCACAAAGGATTGTTCTCCTGCCAAGCTCAGGGTGCAGCTTGCTTGCTGGATCTTAGCTCTGGAAACAGGGAGTCTAAATTTTACCTTGTCAAAAAATAAACTGTTTACATTCTAATATGGGTAAATGATGGATGTATCCTTTTAGAACCATATAATCATCAGGGTTCACAATCAAACAAGAGATAGAGAAGATCAGAGAAGGTAAAATGGACAGTTTGGGTTACATACGTTTAAACAGTTTTTTGCTCAAACAAAATCAGTGCAGCTAAAATTAGAAAAGCAGGTAAATGGGGGAAAAATCTTTGCAGCTCTTTTTGTGGTATCAAAGAAATAGAAACTTAAGGGTACAGTTTTAGAGAAACCTAGTAAGATATGTATGAATTAATGATTCAAAGTGAAGTGAGTAAACTGAGGAGAATATTTTAAACAGTAACAATAGTACTGCAAAGAACTTTGATCAATGTAGAGGATTCATGATTAACATGCTACTCATTCCTGACCCAGGGAGGTGATAGATTCAGAGTGTAGATTGAAACAAATGTTTGTTTTGGTTTTTTACGTAGCCAATGTGGGGAATTTGTTTTGCTTAGCTGCATTTTCATTGCAGGGGTTTTGTTTTCTTTCTTTTTCAAAATTAGGAAGGAGGTGGAAGGAAAAAAGTTGTATTTTCTTTAATTGATAAAAATTAAATTATGTTTAAAAATAGCAAGCATAGTTGGTAAAACTCCTAAAAAGTACTTATTCTTTTCAGCACATGTGAAACATTGTAAACACTTAATTAAGTTTGTTGATTGATTTCAGTTGTAACTGCAATTCTCAGCCTCCAAATCCAGTGAAGATTGCTGTAGCAGGAGCTCAGAACTATCTCAGTGCTGTGTTGAGGCTTTTTGTGGAACAATTGTCTCATAAAACCCCAGACTGGCTTGGCTATATGAGGTTCCTGATCATCCCATTAGGTAAGTAAGAAATCTCATGCAACTCTTGAATATATACTTAGCATGTTGTATTATAGTTATTTGTATGTATGTTTTTTTCTTCTTACACAATAAGCTCCTTGAGGGCAGAGACCATGTCTTATTTTTCTGTGCACATGTGCTTAATAAATCAATTTCTTGGATTGGATTTTAAAAGTTAGACTGGTTTTATGTAAGGATTGTATGTGTTTGTATATAATAGGGAAGGCGGGTGTAGGCAGAGTCAAAAATGTTCTTTTTTTGTGTGGGGCAGCTAGATGGCACAGTGGATAGAGCATCAGGCCTCATGTTCAAATCTGGTATCAGACACTTACTAGCTGTGTGACCCTGGGTAAGTCATTTAACCCTGTTTGTCTCAGTTTCCTTATCTGTAAAATAAACTGGGGAAGGAAATGGCAAATCATTCCACTATCTTTGCCAAGAAAACCCCAAATGGAGTCATGAAGAACCAGACACAACTGAAACAACAACAAAATAAAATATGCTTACCTTTACAGCTAAGATTGTATTAAAGTGCTATTTATATTCTTTTCTATTCTAGTCCCAAAATGCAGAATACTAATAATACCTAAATTCTCCCAATATTGTGAAGTAAAATACAGTGTTATTTCTATTACTTTATAAACACATTTTTCAAAGTATACAGTAATCTTCTGATAGGATTAAGTTCTAGAAATGTTCTACTAGGAAATTTTTAAGCCACTGGAAGTTAATTACATGCCATCACAACCAGTCTCCGCTCAAAACTCTCACTAGGCAGCTCCAGGACACTCCATAGTCTCTCTTTAGTAGGCATCTGCTTGTGTTTGTCATGACATGCAAATGTCATAATAGCACCATTCTTGCTACAAGTCAGGCCTCATGCTTAGTATTTCCTGCCTCTTACCTGGGAATATATCAACAACATGGCAAGGGAGCAATTGCAGACTGTGCCAAACTCATAAGAGTCGACCTTGAAATTTCTAATCTCCAGCTTTTAGCAGTGAAACTCACTGGCATTCTACCTGGATTTCAAGGTTGACTCTTGTGAGACTTCTTCTCCAATAGTTAACATTCTTTTATTTGACACCTCCCAGTGACAAATCAGAGAGAATTCCTTCTTCTTCATCTCATGTCACTCACATGCCCTCTGCCACTGTTCTACACGTTTTTCATGAAGAAGGTGGCCCTTCTCTCTGCACAAGTGCTCCCATTCCATCCTATCTTCTTCGGCAGACTGCCCCTTCTATCATCCCTACTGCCTCACCAATCTTCAACTACTTCCTGTCAACTGGCTATTCTCCCGCTGCCTACAAACATGCTCATTTCACCCCCATTCTAAAAATAAATAAATAAATACTTACTTGATCCTTCTCTCATTTATTATTTTCACTAACTATCATCCTGTATCCTTTATTTTGGATAAACTCCATAGGTGCTTTTACTTCTGGCTTCTGATCTCATTTAAATGAAACTTTTCTTTCCAAAGTTACCAGTGATCTCTTAATTGCTAAATCTAATGACTTTTTCTCATTCTTCATTATTCTTGACCTCTGTAACCTTTGACACTGTCAATCACTCTTTTCTCCTAGATACCATTCTCTTCTCTCTCTACATTTTTATGACACTAATCTTACCTAATTCTCCTGTCTAGCCTCTCTTTCTCTCCTTTGCTGGATGTTCAAACATAACACACCTTCTAACCATTAGGATCCCCCAAAGGCTCTTGGGCCTTCTTCTCTCCCACCCCATACTATTTCACTTGGTAATTACATCAGCTCCCATGGATTCAGTCATTATCTCTATGCAAATGACTCTCAGATCTGCTTATTCAGTTCTAACCTCTCTCCTGACTTCCAGTCTCACACCTCCAGCTGCCTATTAGACATTTCCAACTGCATGTCCCATAGACATTTTAAACCCAAAATGTCAAAAACTTAACTCAGTTTCTGTTCCCCAAAACCCCTCTCCTGGTCTCCCTGCTCTCCCTGCATCCCAGGCCTACACTTCCGCTTCTGGCCTCAAACCTGTAGTGCTGAGGGTCACATTGAGTCTGCGTCATCCAGAGGATCAGCTGAGACAGCAACAGCGGCAGAAAAGACCTCAGTCCAGAAGCCACCATGTCTGAAGACATCAAGTCCAAGATCCAAAACTGCTGCACAGCACCCTTTGACAGCTGTTTTCCCAACCAGAACCAGACTTGCAACTGCTAAAAGAACTACTTGGATTTCCACTGTTGTGAGAAGGCCATGAATGAGAAAGGTGGTGACGTGTCTGTCTGCCAGTGGCACAAGTGTGTCTACAAGTCCCTCTGTCCCATGTCCTGGGTGAATACTTGGGATGATCGCAGAGCAGAAGATACCTTCCCTGGGAAGATCTGAGCCACTTCCTCTTCCTCCCTCATGCCCACCCTGATGCCTGGGGCTGGATCCCTTCTTCCTTCCAAGTGGGAGGAATGTGATCTTTCCCCTGCGCTGGGAGACCTGAATCATGTTAATAAACTGTTGGAATCAGGGAGGAAAAAAACCCTCTCCTCTTCCTAACTTCCCGGTTACTATCCTCCTAACAACCTAAGTAGTATCCTAGACTCCTTGTTTTCTCTCACCCCTTATACCCAGTCACTTGTCAATTCCTCTTGTTTCTACCTTCTTAACATTTGTGATATGTGCCTCCTCTTCTCTCCTGACAATGCAACTAACCTAATGCAGGCCTTCATCCCTTCATTCCTGAACTAACCGGCTAATCTCCACTCTAAACCATCCTCCACTCAGTTCACAAATTGATCTTACAGTTTGGAGGCCCAGCCATAGTTCACTAAACTCCAATGGCTTGCTATTTCCTCTAGGATCAAATATAAAATCATTTGTTTGGCTTTTAAAGCCCTTCATAAACTAGCACCTTCCTACATTTTCAGTCTTCTTAAATGTCATTCCCCTCCACAGACTCTGTAATCCAGTGACACTGCCCTCCTTACTGTTCCTCTGTCATGACATTTATGGGGACCAATTTTTAATTGGGGAGTGCTAGCTAAACGGCTTGCCGCAATATTGGGGCAAGGAAGGAGACCAGAAGCCTCCCTCAAAACAGAAAAAGATTTGTTTTAACAAGAACGAACTTTAAAAAAAAAAATGCAAACAGGATCAGTAGGATCAAGGGAAAGGAAATAAAATGGGGAAAGGGAAATTATACAACCTCAAAAGATACCACCTCCCAGGAATCAGCTGAAAATATACAGCAGAGCTCCTGTCACTTTCCAGCTTCCACCTAGAATGCCCAATTCTCCTCCCCCAACCTAGACAACACCCCACACAGCCCCAGCCAATGGGATGGCCACTCTGACAGTCACATGACTGCCCTCACTAGGCTTCCAATCATTATAATTTTGCCAGGCCCATGTAGGCGTTGGCGAGTGGTGATGACGTGAGGTGCCAGAGCCCTGGCAATGGCTATAACCAGTGGGTGGAGCACCATGCGGTTTGCGGAGCCCCGGGCCAGTGCATGCCGAGGCATAAAAACCTCAAATAACAATTCTTTACATTCCCCCCTTTGTTTCATCAAGAAACACAAGAGTATTTCCTTGATGGAACAATAAACAAATAAATTTTTTAAAATAACAGAATATCATAACCAATGCTAAGAAACAACATACTAATAACAATATAGGAAAGGGAAAATACATATTATAGATGATGTATATAGTAACAGAAGGAAAAACAAAAATGTCCATTTAAAGTCCTTAAAAATCTTGTCTTCGAAGGAGGGTTGAGATGTCATCAGGGGAACTGGACTCTGGTCTGGATTCTGGCTATCTTTGGATTGTGGTTGTCTCTGGAACTGCTGCATTTTCATTAATTTTTAGCATAGCATTGTCCAAAAATGTTTAAATTAAACAATGAAAGCTCTTCAAAATATACAAAACAAGTTTAAACTTGATATATATACAGCATATTGGAGTACCCCCTTTAACTTTAATAGTAACAGGCATAGCAGATTTAAGGAGCCCTACTTCAGTAGAGGATGAGGCCCATAGGGACTCAGGAATGTCAGAGGGGATTTGGGATGTATCCCGTACTACTCCTTGAGCATCTGCAATCAAAATTTAATTTGTAATAAATGAACAGTATCCTCTGGCAACCGCAGAAAGACAGCCCCATCTGGAGCACAAGATATGGTTGCTCTAAGTTTACAAAGGAAATCACGACCTAATAAATTGACAGGGGCATCAGGCATAAGTAAAAATGAATGTTCTACAGTTAAAGGCCCCATAGATACCATGCAAGGGGTTAATTCTGCCACTCTTTGGGCCTTACCTGAGACTCCTACCACATTTAAAGATCCAATAGCATTGCATCCAGGGTCTGGTTTAAGCACTAAGACTGATTTAGAGGCTCCTGTATCTAACAGACAATCATAATACATGTCCCCAACTTTGAGGGTCACATGGGGTTTGTTACTCTGGGGAGGTGAATGGATTTGTATAAGGGGGTTCAAAAATTCAGGATCTGGAAAAGTAAAGCTTTCTGTATTTATTTTCTGCTCCTCCCCTGGACACCATCAGTCCTGTGTCTCCCTCTGAGGGATTCTAGAGTTACCCCGATTCTGATTCTGTCCTTCTGTACCTCCCTGATAGGGTCTATGATTATACTGATTCTGGTTGTAATAAGGTCTGTAATTATCTTGGTTGTTTCCTTTCTGGTAAATATTTCCATAATTATTCTGGTTTCTCCTGAAAAAAATATTCCAGACCCTCAGATACTGTCCACCTGAGTTCTTGCTTTCTAATTCTACATTCTCTCAAGGAGTGTCCTTGTTTTCATAGTACTGACACAACTTAGGGGTTTTGTCCTGACCTTTAAATGCCTGACCTGAAAGTGCTGGTGCCAGAATGCTTTGCTTAGCCGTATTATCTTCATTGCCACCTATATGGTGGCAATTTCTTTAAGCCTTTCTACAGCCATATCTTTCCAGCCTGGACACTGCGTCATAAAAAATGTACATATCTCTGGCAATGATTGATATACGAATGTATTCCGTACAATATAGGAATCTTTTGAGTCTAGTGGGTCCAGTCTTGTAAATTGCTTAGCAGCTTCACAAAGTCTATCATAAAATCTATTAGGTTGTTCATTAGGCTCCTGAGCAAGTTTTAAAAACTTTTGCCAGTTGTCAGATTTCTTAGAACAGGATTCCATTCCTTTCAGTAGCGTTTCCCTAGAATTTTTTAATTCTTGGAATTGCTGTGGATCATTATAATCCCAGTTTGGCTCCTGGAGAGGCCACTCTGTTAACGCTTCCCCAGAGGCCACCAAGGAATTTCCTTCTGTGACAATATCTGCGATTTCACTTGGGAATAGTATAATTTCCACAAGACAAGTAACATCGGCCCAAGTGGGTTGATATGTATTAAATATAGACCTTAACTGCAAAATTACTAACTTCAGATTCTGATCAAACCTAGGTATAAGTTTCTTCCATGCACACAGATCCTTTGGACTGAATGGGCTATATATTTTACGCTGTGCTCCTCTGCGGGCTGTAACATTCTGTAGGGGGAGCAGTTTCTGTTGATCTGATTCTAAAGACTGGTCTAAATCTGTTTCTGAACTCAGGTCATCTCCAATAGAGGGACCTGTACTGGTATCCCTCTGAAAACATGGTCTACTATGATCACATCCCTCCCTCTCTTTACAGCTTTTTTGGAAAAAATACCACATTGCAATAATGACAATAATGAAAATAAAATTTATAGCCATTTGAGTTATAATGATAGTGGTATAGTAAAGTTCTAATTTAGTTGTAATGCTTCCAGTAATATTGTATATATGCTCAGTGGGAAAGATAAATCATTGTTCCAAAGATTTTTTACTGTTTGTGAGGAGGAAACCAGCAGTGCCATGAATAAGTATTGAGCAGGCCAACAGTTTAAATCGGGACAATATGCTGTCCCAAAATATGCCAATTAGAATATACAAGGGGGGAGCCAAATATTCAATCATGGTGCAGTTCAAAATGAACCGGCTTTTCTCTGGCCAGCAAGATAAATGCTAAGGTTTTTTTAAGAGCAAGGGAGATTGCTTAAGGGGGCAGTGGGGGAGGGGCAAGAAGGTTCCCCCAGGTTAGTTGGCTTGTGACCAAATAAGGGGGAGGGGGGGTGGGTTAAAGAAATTCACTAGGTTAATCAACTCCTGGTTGACTCACCGAAAACCGTGGGGACCAATTTTTAATTGGGCAGTGCTAGCTAAGCAGCTTGCCGCAATATTGGGGCAAGGAAGGAGACCAGAAGCCTCCCTCAAAACAGAACAAGATTTGTTTTAACAAGAACGACCTTAAAAAAAAAAAACAAAAAATACAAACAGGATCAGTAGGATCAAGGGAAAGGAAATAAAATGGGGAAAGGGAAATTATACAACCTCAAAAGATACCACCTCCCAGGAATCAGCTGAAAATACGCAGCAGAATGCCTGTCACTTTCCAGCTTCCACCTAGAATGCCCAATTTTCCTCCCCCAACCTAGAAAACACCCCACACAGTCCCAGCCAATGGGATGGCTGCTCTGACAGTCACATGACTGCCCTCACTAGGCTTCCAATCATTATAATTTTGCCAGGCCCATGTAGGCGTTGGCAGGTAGTGATGATGTGAGGTGCCAGAGCCCTGGCAATGGCTACAACCAGTGGGTGGAGCACCTTGTGGTTTGCAGAGCCCCAGGCCAGTGCATGCTGAGGCATAAAAACCTCAAATAACAATTAATTCTTTACACATTCATATATTCCATCACTTAGCACTTATCTTTCAACCCTTAGAAGTGTTTCCTTCATTGTCCCCCATGCCTAGAAAACTCTCTTCTTACACTTTAAACAAATTCCAAGTAGACAAATTCGTGCAGCTAGGAAAAAATAACATGTCATTTCTATGGATAAGAGAAGAGTTTTAACCAATTAAATAGCTTCAATCACATACAAATAAAAAGGTTTTGTGCAAACAAAATCAGTACAGCTAAAATTAGAAGAGAAGCAGGTAAATGAGGAAAAAAGTGATTGCAACAAGTTTCTTTGATAAAGGTCTGATTTCTAAGATAAGATAAGTCTAAGATTTCTAAGAACTAAGTCAGACTCACAAGAAAAAGAACCCCATTGAAAAAATGGTCATACTCTTGACTTTGCCATCAAATGTTCCTCTTCCATTTTAAAGAATTCCAAAATTCCTCTGTTCGGTCATATTTTTATCTTTCCATTTCTCCCCATGACTTGCTTCTCCTAAACCTACTCTTTATTCTTACTGTCACCTCCAATCTCTCATCCCTCAGTTGTTTCCCAGGCCATTACAACTGCTCAGGCTACCTCTTCCCTTCCCATTCCTTGGTGAACCAGTTCACCTCTATACTATCCTCTACTCCCAAAACCCTTGTCTCCTTATCCATCACTGGTTAGTTATACATTTTCAAATTCTGGATTTTTCCCACTATCAGCTTCCTTTGTTCCTTATCTTTAAACAGAACTAAAGGAAATCATAACAGTTAGCTGACTGGGTCCCCTAGAGATGTATGTTCTCTAGTTTCAGCTGATCCTTTATTGTAGCAAAGTAGTTCTGCTTTTCTTCCCGTATATCATTTCCCTATAGCAACTGTTCCAAATATTCTCTTGTCTCCTTTACCTTTGTCTTTTCTTTACCCACTCCTCCCCAATCTCTTTGCAGAGAGCCTCATATTTTGCCCCCAAAATTGACTTTATTCACCTAAAGCTGCTTCTCCTCTCCTCCTTATCTCACATCTCTCTGATTTCATCTCTATCTCCTCTCTGATGAAGAAGTGGCTTTTCTCCTTGCCACAGGACTTATGTACAATATGTAGGGATGACTAGTGCCTCTGGTGTGAAGGCTTGCCAAATCCTTTTCAGGGTCGCTCATTTACCTTTCACCCAACTCTCACCTGTGGCTCTAAGAAGCTGTTAGCATGTGCAGCAGTCATGTCCCAGTGAAATAGTCTCAGGAGATGGTCTAAACCAGGTTGAGAATAACTGACAGGCCTCAGATCCGTTGGCGAGTTAGGGGAATGTCTACCCCAAGCATGGGAAGACTTCCCTGAGCAGAATTGGCAGATAAGAACAATTTGTTCCAACATCTATGAAAGCAACAGAAGTGGGCATTGTGAAGCATATAGAATTTGGTCAGACATCAGCGACGCCAGGGTCATCTATTGTATCCCAGGCCATAGCCAGTCATCTTGCCTTTTGTCTTAACTGCTAGACTTCTATGACTCCAGAAGAGAGAGAATGATGACTTTGTGCATTTCTACCTCATTTAAATCCAGTTTACATGCAAGTCAAGCCATCATCCCAAAATGTCATTGGTCCTCCTCAAAATGAAGGACAAACAACAGTATATGCCCTTGATCTTATCCCTTCCCATCTTCTCTAAGTAATTGCCCCCACTATCTTCCCCATTCTTTTTCTAATTTTCAGTCTGTACCTATATATTGGCCCCTTCCCTGCTAGCTATAATTATGTCCAAGTCTGCTTCATTCTTTAAAAAGAAAAAAAAAAGCTTCACTATATCCTGCCATCTCTATCAGTTATAATCATCTACCTTTCTTCCCCTTCTCAACTAAACTTTAAAAAGACATCTACACTTGATACCTCCACTCTCTTCTAAACCCTCTGAAATCTGTCTTCTACTCTTTATTCAACTCAAATTATTGTCTTCAAAGTTATTGGTGATCTTTTTATTGCAAGACCTTTTCTCATTTTTCTTTGACTTCTTTGCAGCATTTGCCACTGTTGACCAGCTTCTCCTCTTAATTCCCTTCCTAAAGTCTCTCTGCATTCCAATCCAGTCCTCCACACAGCTGACATAATGATTTTTCAAAAACACAGGACTGACTATGTCACCCCCATACTGTATTTAAATTCCAATAATTTGCTGTTATCTCTAGGATCAAATAAAACAACTTTCTCTGTTAGTAATTCCTCTTATATTTCTGGTTTTTGTAACTGGGCCCTTCCTATCTTTTTAATATTCTTACATGTTATTCCCCTCTATTTACTCTACTGTCCAACCATACTGATATACTTATTATTCCAAGGACATGATGTTCCATTTTCTATGTACAGCCTGTCCCTCATGCCTGAAATGATCTCCCTGACCTCTTAGAATAATGGTGTCAAACTCAAATAGAAATAGATCCCTGCAGCCCATGTTTTGACTTAGAAAACAACAAATTAATATCATCTATGTTGTATCATATTTTTATTTTAAAATTAAGTTAAGCATTTTCCAATTACGTTTTAATTTGATTTCAGCAGCACTCAAGTTTTGAAAGGCACAATAGGGCCTCAGTTTGACACTTGTATCCTAGAACAAAATTTCCTAAACTTTGGGTCACAACCCGATTTGGGGTCCCAAATGTGGGGGTCGTGAAAAATTTGGCAGTAAATGTATGATCTGTATACCTATTCTGGGGAAGGGGGAAGGGCAGAGGTGAAATCCTACATGAAAGAAACAGGAAAAGGCTTATGGAGTGGGGGAAGAGATGGGAGAGGAGCAGGGCAGTAAATGAATTTTACACTCATCAGAAAAGGATCTGTATACCTATTTTATACTCCTACTGTAATGATTGGAATGACACCACCTGTTGGAGACTTACTGTAGGAAAGTTCCACCATGAGGAGAAGGCATCTGAGAGCAAGCCATACGGCTTTTCTTTGGTGTCAGGAAGTAACGTTTGCTTGTGGGAGGAAGACGGGGCAAGCCTGGCTCTCTCGCTCTTTTTTCGTCAGGACTCTGGTGGAGAGTGGAGCTAAAAATGCGCTCTCCCTTTGATAGATAGATGAAACTAGGCCTTTCTCTCTCTCTTCACCAAATTCTTATTCTCCTTAATAAATGCTTAAAAGTCTAAACTCTTGCTAAAGCTTATAATTTATTGGCAACCACTCATTAGATATTTTAGACAGTATAGCTAGAATTTTAGCCCCTTACACTATATACCCTGGGTCGTGTAAAAATATCTCAGGCTAAAAGGAGTCATGAGTGGAAAAAGTTTAAGAAACCTTGTCCTGGAATACCTGGATTACTATAATACTCATCTCAAGTTCCATTTTCTATAAGAGGCCTTTGCCAGCTCCCCTGGCTGCTAGTTCCTTTCCCTATAAGGCAATTTTCATGTACCCTCATTTATTATATACTTATATGTACCTATTTATATATATATAGTGTCTAAGGCAACTCTCATGTACCCTCAAGTATAATACTTATATGTACCTATTTTGTACATTGTACATAGTGTCTCCCTCATTAAATGCAAGTTCCTTGAGGGCAGAAACTTTTTTTTACTATTCCTTTGTATCCCTAGCACTTAACACTGCCTGTCACATAGTAAGCAAAAGTAGAGCACAAAGTAAACTGATAAATGTTGGTAAGTATCGGTTTGCAGCTTTGATTTTCATTTTTCCCTTAGAACCACTCTTCTATATTTGTGTAAACTAAGAATAGTATTAATACCTTTATTTCTGATATGGGTAGAAATATTGTTGTGATAAACACTTAATTTGTTTAACTGTCAAGTGACACTTAAAAAAAAAAATCTGGCCTTTTTCACATTCTCCTATAACTCCAAAATTGAGTATGATCTGCATTAACTTACTGAAAGAAGTAACACTTTAGTGTCTCTTTTTTTTTTTTTTTTTTTGCGGGGCAATGAGGGTTAAGTGACTTGCCCAGAGTCACACAGCTAGTAAGTGTCAAGTGTCTGAGGCTGGATTTGAACTCAGGTCCTCCTGAATCCAGAGCCAGTGCTTTATCCACTGCGCCACCTAGCCGCCCATGTCTATCATTTTTTACTGAGCTCTGAGAATTACATATTATATAAGAGCTTCTTCTAGAAGACTGATTTTTAAAAAAAAGAAAAGGAAAAAAAAGAAGACTAATTGAAGATGAACATAATAACCTAAACTGAAGTCAAAGTGTAAGATGTGCTAAGAAAATAACTATTTAATCCCTATTTCTTTACAAATACCATTATGCATATAAAATTTGTATTTTGTATTCATTAAGTGACTCAGTTCATTTTCTTTGCTCTAGGTTCTCATCCAGTGGCTAAATATCTTGGTTCTGTTGATCACCGGTATAACAACTTCTTCCAGGATTTGGCCTGGAGGGATTTGTTCAGTAAACTTGAAACACATACTGCTGGTAAGAAGTTATTTCCATATCAAGCTCTGATTCAGCAAATGATATAAATGTTATGCATTGGTAAAAATGCAAAGCAGTAGGAAATACTAAAGACAATACTTTTGTAAACCCTTACATACCTAAAATAATGAGGTCTCCCTCCAGACTTTAATCTTTTTCCCCTTTATTTATTTCTCTTTAGTATCACATCTTTTCTCACACATTCTAGTGGACCATTAGAATAGTATCACAAAATCCTACCTTTGATAGCATCTCCCCAAAAACCCCTTAGTTATGCTTTAAAGCTATGGTTATTGAAACTTCTTTCTCCAAAGTAACTTAAATTGCCATATTTGATGATGTTTTCTCTGTCAAGATCCTTCATGATCTCTTTGCTCCATTTGACTCTGTTTTGAACCCTTTTTTCTTCTATATACTTACTATTTCCTCTCTTTCTAGATGTTCATGAAACTTTTACTCCTCTGTTTTTTTCTTCTTACTTATCTGTTTCTTTTCAGTCTCCTTTACTGGTTAATTATTTATATCCCAACCCCTAACTATGAATGTACCTAAAGGATCTGTCATAGGCCTTCTTTTCCTCTCTCCACACTTTCCCTATTGGTGATTTCATTAGTTCTCTTCAAGAATGAAGGACAAGCAACAACAGCTCTCATGGGTCTTGTTATCAACTCTTTGTAGATGACCCCCAGATCTATATTTCTAGCCCTATTCTTTCTCATGAGTCTAGTCACGTATAACCAACTGTACATTTCAAACATGATATCCTGTAGATATCTCAAATTCAACATATACAGAAGAAAACTCATCTTTCCCCCAAAATATATGCTTCTAGCACACTTCTCTATTTCAATCTAAGGCACCACCATTATTTCAGTTTATAATCTTAGTGTTACCCTTGATTTCTTGCTGTCCTTCACCCTGAATATCTAACTAGTTTCCCTGTTTTGCTATTTCCCTTCTCTCTACTCAACCAGCCATCATTTCAGTTTAAGCCATTTTCCCATTTCTACTAGCTCATTATAATAGCCTTTAAAGTGGCATTTCTGTCTCAAGTCTGTCTCTATTTAAATTACTCCTAAACACAGCTGTGATTTTCCTCAGGTGTAGATATGATGATGTTATTCACATACTCCTTATATTCCAATTGTTCCCTAATTTTTCTAGGATCAGATATAAATTCCTGTTTGGCTTTTAAAGTTCCTTACAAGCTGGCACCTATATTTCCAGTAATATATCACATTACTCCCCTGCCCACAGTCCACAGTCCAGCCCAATGGGCCTCGTTTTGCTCTTTAACACACAGCATTCCATCTTCCACCTCCATACTTTTGTACTGGTTATTTCCTCATGTAGAAAATATATTTTCTTTTTACCTCCTCATCTATATAGAATCATTCTTTTCTTTCCTTGCTCTGCTCAAACACCACTTTATTCTAAAGTAAATGTTACTTTGTCTCCCCTCTACTACTAGTGCCTTTCCTCCCTATACCTAGTATTTATTTTGTGTTTATTCACTATATACTTATATATGTACATGTTATCTCCCCCAGGAAACTGAGAACAGGAATTGTTTGATTTTTGTCTTTGTACTCCTAGCACCTTGCACATTGTCAGAGACATAATAGATGACATAATAAACATTTGTTAAGCAACTGCTATATGCCAGACACTGTGCTAAGTGCTAGGGATGGAAGGAAAAGTAAGCCCTCAAGGAGCTTGCATTCTAATGAAGGAAGACAATACACAAAAAGAAGCTAAAAAAGGAAAGGTTGGGGAATGTTAGGGGTTAAGAAAGAATGTTACCTGTCACAGGGGTATCAGGGAGATGTCTAGCTGGGTAACAAATGAAAATAAAGCTGGCCTCAGTGCCATTATTCAGTGGAGGTCCTTAAAAGAACTCTGTACTCTCCACTCAGATGGAAAGCATTCAAAGGCAGAAAGTACTAGTGAGCTATGAGTTCAGGGACTTAAATGATATTCCAGAAGGAAGTTCCTGGAACATAATAGAGAAGTCCAGAAAATGCTTGTTGATTGGTTAGTTAGTTGAAAAGTAAGCATTTATTTGATTTGCGTGTAAGGGAAATCTGTAGACTTCTATTGAAGTTATACTTATGAAAATATCTCTGATCCTAGCCCTCAATCAGCTACTACCAGTATTTCCACTAGTTATCTTATTTTGATGCTATACTAATAATCATACTCTTATATCCAGTCATCCAATGACACTGGCCTACTTGCTGTTTCACAAACAAGACACTCCATCTCTCAACTCTGGGCATTTTCTCTGCCTGCCCTTCATGTTCAGAATGCTTTTCCTTCTCTAACTCTAATCTCTCTGGTTTCCTTTAAGTCCCCAACTAAGTCTCACCTCCTATAGGAAGCCTTCACCAACCCTTATTAATTCCAGTGCCTTCCCTTAACTGTTAATTATTCATACTTTTCCTGTATATGCTTGCTCTATATGTGTCTGTCTGTGTATTTGTATTTTGTCTCCCCCATTAGATTGTTAGTTCCTTGAGGTCAGGGAGTATCTTTTGCTTCTTCTTGTATCCCCAGCACTTAGCACAGTACCTAGCGTATAGTAAGTACTTAATAAATATTTATTGAATCTAATTGAAAATTAATAACAGGTACATTTTCCACAACCTTATTCAGGAATAACACTGATTGTCTGTCTTTTCATTCTTTTACAGTTCAGGAAACCCCAGATATTGTATCCAGAATAACACAGTACATCGCAGGGGCTAACTGTTCCCATCAGTTACCAATTGCCGAAGCTATGTTGACATATAAACAAAAGAGGTAAAATCTGTTGTTAATCCTTATTCTAGAAATGACAGTGGGGTGAAAAAATGCAATACAGCATATGTAAATAAAATACAAAAACTTATCCAAAATAGTAAACTTCCTTTGGGTTGACTTTTTCCTTTGTAGAGCACTTTGAAGGGAATATGCCCTGAGTTAGGACTCACCTACCATCCAGGCACACAAATACATACATAGAGTGGTGTGTAAATTACTTGGGACAAAGCATAATAATTAAAATTTATTGACTTATGCAGGAAACCTTATAATTTTTTACATCTTTCAAAATGTTTCAATGTCATTTACTATAATGACTTGTTTTACATGATATGACGTTGAATTTAAAAGATTTTGACACATTAATTTTTTATCATGAAACCATCTATTGAATAGTAAGTGTCATTTTGACAATAGATATTTTTTTTCCCCAAATCTAACCTTGATTACATAGCTCATCAATTGGGTTTAAATTATGTAAGATCTGAAGTCATCAAATCATATTTATCTCCTCTTGAATTGATTTCCTCTTCTGTTCTTAACCTTTCATGACATGTGACATAGTCCAGAGTTGTCTTGCAATATTCCATCTCCATTTGGGAATTTCTGTAATTCTGGAACTAGTCTACTTCTCAATATAGCAGAATATTTACCAAAGTATCTAATTTCCGTAGTGAAAACAATACTTCCAGATGTATTGGAAGTTTAAAAAAAATTTTTTTTTTTGAGGTAAATTTTGCACTGTCTGATGAAGATATGCTGATCTTATAGGAACACTTAGATTTCTTCTAGGTGCATTATATCAATAAAAATTATTTTTTTCCAATCTTCAGTACCCCAGGGTTTATATTGCTTTGCTTGTGATGAGTATTTTTTCCTTATACTGATGATTAACAAATGTTTTTTAATCTAGTCCTCTTTATATCCTTCCAATTTCAAGGAGCCCTATGTTGCACTATAGAGAATCAATAACAATCCCTCTAGATACCAATTCCTTTGAAGGTCTTTGCTTTGTTTTCTGAGGATTAATTAGGCTGTTTCACACCAATAATTTTTCAATTATTGGTGTCATTTTTCATTTTTGCCTGCATTTTCTTTTGCATTTACTGATTCCTGAAAGGCTTGACCATCCCCATTCCAATAATTGTTTGAGAATCTCTAATAGTTGTTGAGAGGTACTGTTTAAGAACTAGAACTCTTGGACCATGTTGTTCTGGATATAGTATTTGGAGTTTTCTATGTTGCCATAGAATTTTTTAAAAAGAAAGAAAAAGAATCAAGATCTTTTCCTTGAAGTAACACCTTTTCATAAAAACAACAGAATTTTTAAAAAAACAACGGGGAACAATCGTATAATCCAGCTGTCAGTTGACAGAGAGCCAAACAAAAGTGGAAATACCAACTTAATTCAGTATTATCTAGTCAAAATCAGATGTTCTGAGTTAGCCTCGTGACAATAGAAGCAAGAGCATTTCTGTCACAAAATGTCAGTCAATAAGCATCCTATGTTTCAGACAGTGTGCTAAGATCTGGGGATACAAAGTAAGGTAAAAGAAAATCCCTGCTCTCAAAGAGCTCACTTTTTGATGAAACCATATAAAAATTATTGTTTGTCCTGAGCCTTTGCACACCATTGCACACATATTTTAGAGGAAAATTAGGAGCTACACAGATATGGAAAGGTAAAAATGCTTTGCTCCTTTATTTCTAGATTTCCCTTAGTAAATCAAGCTACCAAAAGGTCCTTGTAATTGAATTCAAATAATATTTTTTGAAAACCTAATACATACATAGACACACACAAACATACATATATACACATACATACACATATACATACACACACACATACATTTCAGAAAAGATGTTTGAGTGCCATTTTCATGATTGGAAAAATCCAAAAACCATATCAGAGCACATGATATCATATCAAAGACTAAGTTCTTTGGAATTTTTTTTTACTCTAAATAGAAATCAAAATAAAAGAAAAAAAGAGAGAAAAGTTTATCTTAGACATCTTTACTATATTCACAGGGCTGAATTGTAAGGTAAAAATCTTCTTTTTCTCTTCCTTTAATGACTGGACAAAGGTTTATATATTATCCCGAATTATATCTCGTTTTCCATCACTGCCTAGACAAATATAACAGAAATGTTCTATGAGAATTTGATGAAGGCTCTCTGTGGAATAAAAACCACCAAATTAGCCCAAGGGTCCTCCTCTTCCTCCAAGGGAACTCCCTTTCATTATGACTATAAATGGTAATTTCACCTCCCACGTATCATTAAAAAGTAAAGCCCTTCAGAGTAGTTCTACCACTTGTTCCCCAAACCCTCTTCTAGGAAAGAACTGTCCAAATCATCCTTGGGTGAAAGAATTCCTGTGAATTAAAGGGAGATGTAAACCATTTCTCTGATTTATGCAGAACCTTCTGAGAGAACAAAAACCTTAAGTACTAGGCAATCCCATACAGAGAACAGAATAAGGTAGTATTGCTGGGGGTCGTCAGCTGGGTCCATAGCCAAAAGTAGTCTATCTTAACCAAATAAGTCTTCCTAAAGGCTAGATGCAGTGAATGGCTAGAGTTGAGAGCCCTCCCCCTTTTTGGAATAGAGCTAATTTATCAAGGACACAGCCCCTAGGAAACAAGATGCCTTAGTACACCCAGTTTGGGGTGTGATGACAAAAGCCAGTGTCCACTTTGGCTTTCTATATTAGCAATATGGGAGATGGAAAATCCAGTGAAAGTAATGCTAATGTCAGGTCTTCAATCAAATTGGTATCTTGACTAGAACCAAAGGTACAAACAAGTCCATAAGGAATAATAATGTGTTCCGTAAAGGCCTTGCTAATAGTGGCTTCACTAGTATGATAGTGGGTCTGAAGCTTATTCTTCCAACCCTGCTCACAGTGGCAGGTTAGGTCTCCAGAGGATAGCTGGCTACTGCTCCCCTCATGTTTCTTGGAGTAACTTTGAGGGATGAAAGGATATTTTCTCTACTACCATGAACCTGCACCTGTGTGTTCTCCCATTAGTTATCAGTTGATAGCAACTCTACTTATATTTCCTTCTATATATAATGTAGCTTTCTACTGGATTACTTATAGAGTGATGAAACTGCCTCTCATCAAAGCATCTAGTTTGTCTTCAATGTGTATCTCAACTCATGATAGAGATGCTACCACTAACTACTGCTATTCTAAGAACACTTTTACTGTCACCAGTGGGAAGTCTCATCTTCAGACTTTTTGGATAGGGATGAAAAAGAGGTTCTTTCTCCTCCTCCTTCCCACCAAGTCAAATAAGCCTCTGATCTTTCTTTTTAGTCTGGATCTTCTCAACCAGTATATTTCCTTTTACCCCATGTCTCCCTTTTTTGAAAATAAGTTTTTAATGTCTTTTTTTACATTACCATAATTTTTCCTAGTATCCTGACCCTCTTCCTCACTTAGAGCCATCCTGTTTAACAAATAATATTTTAGTAGTGTTTTATTTTTCCCAATTATATATATATATAGACAATTTTTAGCATTCATTTTTACAAGATTTTGAGTTCCAGATTTTTCTTTCTCCCTTCTTCCTAAAATGGCAAGCAATTTGACATAAGTTATATGTGTGCAATCATGTAAAATATATTTCCATATTAGTCACAGTTGTGAAAGAAGAAACAGACCAAAAGGAC
Organism: Dromiciops gliroides; assembly: GCF_019393635.1. Lineage (NCBI taxonomy): Eukaryota > Metazoa > Chordata > Mammalia > Microbiotheria > Microbiotheriidae > Dromiciops > Dromiciops gliroides. The sequence goes on along the minus strand of NC_057862.1, from coordinate 265,659,686 downwards.
AAAACCACAAACAAATAAAGTGAAAAAATATGCTTCAATCTGCATTCAGAGTTCATCAGTTCTTTATCTGGATATGGATAGCATCTTACATCATGAGTCCTTTGTAATTATCTTGAATCATTGTGTTGCTGAGAAGAGCTGAGTCATTCACAGTTGATCATCACACAATATTTTCCAGGTTTGTTCATTTTACTTTGCATCAATTCATGGAAGTCTTTTCAAAGTTTTTTCTGTTTTTTTTTAATCTGCCTATTCATCATTTCTTATTAGCCAATAGTATTCCATTATAGTCATATACTACATCTTGTTTAGCCATTCCCCAATTGATGGGCATCCTCTTAATGTTCAGTTTCTTGCCACCACAAAAAGAGCTGCTATAAATATTTTTGTACATGTGGGTCCTTTTCCCTTTTTTATGATCTCTTTAGGATAAAGACCTAGTACAACAGGTTTGCACAGTTTTGTTGCCCTTTGGACATAGTTCCAAATTGCTCTCCAGAATGATTGGATCAGTTCACAACTTCACCAACAGTGCATCAGTGTCCCAATTTTCTCATATCCTCTCCAACATTTATCATTTTGAGGTTTGGGCATATTAGTTAATCTGATAGGTGTGAGATGATACCTCAGTGTTATTTTAATTTGCATTTTTTTATTTTAGAATTTTATTTTTCCAAATTACATGTAAATACAAATTTTGACATCAGATTTTTTTTAAGATTTTTTGTTCCAAATTCTCTTCCTCGGGGGCAGCTAGATGGCGCAGTGGATAGAGCACCGGCCCTGGAGTCAGGAGTACCTGAGTTCAAATCTGGCCTCAGACACTTAACACTTACTAGCTGTGTGACCCTGGGCAAGTCACTTAACCCCAATTGCCTCACTAAAAAAAAAAACAACAACAACAACAACAAAAATTCTCTTCCTCCCCTCCCCCCCACCACAAGAACTCAAGCAATTTAATATAAGCTATGCATGAAAAGTTGTGCAAAACATTTCCACATTATCCAAGTTGTGAAAGAAAACAGATAAAGGAACTAACAAAAAATTATGCTTTAATCTGTGTTCAGACACCATTAGTTCTCTCTCTGTAGATGGACTGCATTTTTCATAAGACCTTCAAAGTTGTCTTGGTTCATTGCATTGATGAAAATAACCAAGTCATTCACAGCAGATCATTGCATTATTGCTGTTATTTTTGTATACAGTACATTTCACATTGCATCAGCTCATGTAGGTCTTTCTGGGTTTTTGTGATAGCATCCTGCTCATCATTCTTTTCATATAGAACTTTATATAGTACTTTTTGGAGAGATTTCTTTATAACAAATGAGGTTAATTCTTGCAACAATAGTAATAGATAACATTTATGTAGTACCTTATACCTGACAGAGAATTTTCTTCACAATAGCCCAGCAAAATAAATCCCATACGTTTTATCATCATGTTCATCAATCATCATCAATAAGTTCTCATCATCATCAATCAATCCCCATCTTCATCAATTAATCCTCATCATCAGTCAGTCCTCATCATCAACTAATCCTCATCAATTAATTCTCGTCTTCATCTAATCAATCAATCATCATCTTATATTACTCTTGCCTCTACTTCAAATTTTTTTCAAATTACTATTGTTAACTGTTTCCCTCTATCCTATTCCCTCCCCTATGATATTTACTCTGTTTTCTATCTTCTCTCACCCTACCCCTCCTCAAAAGGGATTTGCTTCTGACTGCCCCCTCCCCCAATCTGCCCTCCCTTCTTTTATCCCTCCCTCCTTATCCCCTTCCCTTCCTACTTTCCTGCAGGGTTAGATAGATTACTCCACCCAATGGAGTGTATATTTAATTCTCTCCTTGAGCCAACTCTGAGGAGATTAAGGTCTTTGAGCCATTCTGATGAGGAGTGGAGCAGTGAATAAGCTTATTCACTGCTCCACTCCTCCCTCATCTCGCCCCCATTCCATAAGCCCTTTCCTGCTTCTTTCATGTGGAATTTCACCCCATTCTACCTCTCCCCTTCACCTTCCCCCAGTGCAATCCTCTCTCACCCCTCAATTTTACCCTAAAGATGTCATCATGGGGCAGCTAGGTGACACAGTGGACAAAGTACCCACCCTGGACTCAGGAGGACCCAAGCCCAAATTCAGCCTCACACATAAGACAGTCACCCAATGTGCAATCCCAAGCATGTCACTCAACTCCTATCTCCTCACCAAAAAAAAAAAAAAAAAGATAAACAAAAAATATTTTACATATTATCATCCCTTCATAATTAATTCCCCCCTGTACCTTCTGTCTAAATTTATTCCTATCATCTGCCCTAATACTGAGAAAGCTCTTATGAGTTAGACATACCATCTTCCCATTTAGGAATGTAAACAGTTTAACCTTTTTTTTTTTTTTTTTTGCCGGGCAGTGGGGGTTAAGTAACTTGCCCAGGGTCACACAGCTAGTAAGTGTCAAGTGTCTGAGGCCGGATTTGAACTCAGGTCCTCCTGAATCCAGGGCTGGTGCTTTATCCACTACACCACCTAGCTGCCCCCTACAGTTTAACTTTTTAACATCCCTCTTGATCCTCTTGATTTCTTTTTCTTGTTTACCTTTTTATGCTTCTCTAGGGTCTTGTATTTGAAAGTCAAATTTGCCATTCAGTTCAGGTCTTTTCATCACAAATGCCTAAAAGTCCTCTTTTTCATTGAAGTCCTATTTTTTCCTCTGAAAGATTATACTCAGTTTTGCTCAGTAGGTGATTCTTGGTTGTAATCCCAGTTCCTTTGCCCTCTGGAATATCATATTCCATGCCCTTCAATCCTTTAATGTAAAAGCTGATAGATCTTGTGCTATCCTGACTGTGGCTCCATAGTGCTTGAATTGTTTCTTTATGGCTGCTTACAATATTTTCTCCTTGATCTGGGAGCTCTGGAATTTGGCTATAATGTTCCTGGAAGTTTTCCTTTGGGGATCTCTTTCAAGGGGTGATCAGTGGATTCTTTCAATTTTTATCTTACCTTCTGTTTCTAGAATATCAGGGCAATTTTCCCTGACAGTATCTTGAAAGATGATGTCTAAGCTCTTGTTTTGATCATGGTTTTCAGGTAGTCCAATAATTTTCAAATTATCTCTCCTGGATCTATTTTCTAGGTCAGCTGTTTTTCCAAGGAGATATTTCACATTGCCCTCTATTTTTTTATTCATTTGGATTTTTTTTTTATTGTGACTTGGTTTCTCATAAAGTTACTAGCTTCCATTTGTTCAATCCTAATTCTTAGACAGTTATTTTTGTCAGAGAGCTTTTGTACCTCCTTTTTCATTTAGCCAATTTGGCTTTTCAAACTTCCTTTAAGAATTTGGATGCTTGGGGCAGCTAGGTGGCACAGTGGATAGAGCACCGGCCCTGGATTCAGGAGGACCTGAGTTCAAATCCGGCCTCAGACACTTGACACTTACTAGCTATGTGACCCTGGGCAAGTAACTTGACCCCTATTGCCTTACCAAAAAAAATAATAATAATTTGGATGCTTGGTGCATATATGTTCAGTACTGATATTACTTCATTGTCTTTGGTACCTTTTAGTAAAGTGTAGTTCCCTTCCTTATCTCTTTTAACTAGATCTGGTTTTGCTTTTGCTTTGTCTGAGATCAGGATTGCTACCTCTGCTTTTTTTTTTTTATCTCAATTGAAGCATAACAGATTCTTCTCCACCTCCTTACCTTTACTGTGTGTGTCTCTCTGCTTCAAATATATTTCTAGTAAACTACATATTGTAGGATTCTAGTTTTTGAACCCCTTTACTATGTTTCCATTTTATGGAAGAGTTCATCCCATTCACATACACAATTGTGATTACTAATTGTGTATTTCCCTCCAACCTATTTTTCTTCCTGTTTATCCTCTCTCTTCATGCACCCTTTCCCTCCTCACCATTGTTTTGCTTCGGTCTACTGCTTCCCCCCGATCTATCCTCCCTTCTGTTAGTCCTCCCTCCTCCTTACTTAATCTTTTCCCCTCCTACTTCCCTGTTGGGTAAGATAGGATTAAACCTACTATTTCCTCTTTGAGCCAATTCTGATGAGAGTAAGGTTCAAGCAATGCCCATCACCCACCCTCTCATCTTTCCCTCCACTGTAATAGGTCTTTCCTGCCTCTTCATGTGAAATAATTTATCCCATTCTACTCCTTTCCATCTGTACCTAGTGTACTCCTCTTTCTCATCCCTTAATTCTTTTTTATGTTATTCCTTCAGATTCACCTTTTATACCCATATTCTCTGTCTATATTCCTTCTAGCTGCACTATTAGTGGTATAGTTCTTAAGAATTACAAGTATCATCTTCCCATGTAGGGATGTCAGTAATTTAGCTCTATTGAATCCCTTATGTTTTCTTTTTCCTTTTTTACCTTTTTATGCTTCTCTTGATTCTTGATATTGGAGATCAAATTTTTCTGTTGAGTTCTGCTCTTCTCTTTATGAAAACTTGAAATCCTTTCCCTTGAAGTATTATGCTCAATTTGGCCAGGTGGGTGATTCTTATTTGTAGTCTTAACTCCTTTGCCTTCGACAATATCATGTCCCATGACCTTGGATCCTTTAATGTTGCAACTTCTAAGTCCTATATAATCCTGATAGTGGCTCCTCTATTTTGAATTCTTTCTTTCTGGCCACTTGCCATAATTTTCCCTTTCCTGATAGTTCTGAAATTTGACTATAATGTTCTTTGGAGTCTTCATTTAGGGATCTCTTTCTTGTGGTAATTAGTAGATTCTTTCACTGCCTATTTTACCCTCTGGTTCAAGGAGATCAGGGCAGTTTTCCTTGATAATTTCTTGAAAGATGGCTGTCCAAGTCCTTCTTTTGATTATCGTTTTCAGGTCATCCAGTGATTCTTACATTATCTCTCCTGGCTCTGTTTTCGAGGTCACTTGTTTTTCCAATGAGTTATTTTACATTTTCTTCTGTTTTTTTTTTAATTTCTTTTGATTTTATTTGATTCTTATTGTCTTAAGTCATTAGCTTCCACTTATCTAATTCTAATTTTTAAGGAATTACATCCCTCAGTTAGCTTTTGTATCTCCTTTTCCATTTGGCCAATTCTACTTTTTAAGCAAGTGTTTTCTTTTTCCAGGCTGTTGACTCTTTTTTTCATAAATCTTGCATCACTCTCATTTCTTTTTCCAATTTTTCTTCTACCTCTCCTATTTGATTTTTAAACTCCCTTTTGAGCTCTTCTATGAGTTCTTTCTGGCCTTGAGACCACCTTCCATTTTGTTTTGGGGTTTTTTTGGGGGGGGGTTCCCATAGGTGTTTTGATATTGTTTTACTCTTATGAGTTTTTTCTTGATCTTTCCTATTACCATAACTTTCTATAGTCAGATTCTTTTTCTATTGTTTTTTGCTTATTTTTTCCAGCCTTTTTTCCTTACTTTTAAATTTGAGCTCTGCTTCTGGGGTGGAAGGGGCACTGTCCCAAGTTTCTTGTGCCAGGGGCTATAAGTCCTGGCTGTTTATTTGGTGCTGCACTGGTTACTGGTGCTGCCCTGTGGCCTTAGGCCCACAGGGAAAATCAGGACACTATTTAATTGTTGGTGAATTTGTAAACTGATCCAGCCCTTCTGGAGACCAATTTGGAATTATGCCCAAAGGGCTGTAAAACTGGCATACCCTTTAATCCAGCAATACCCCTGCTGGGTTTATATCCTAAAAACCTCCCAAAAAAGAGAAAAAAACCTATTTGTACAAAAATATTTCCAGCAGCTCTTTTTGTGGTGGCTAAGAATTAGAAATCAAAGGAATACCCATCAATTGGGGAAACAATGGCTAAACAAGCTGTGGCATATGATGGTAATGGAATATTATTGTGCTATAAGAAACGACAAGCAAGATGATTTCAGAAAGGCCTAAAAAGACTTGTATGAACTGATGTATAGTGAAGAGAGCAGATCCAACAGAACATTGTATACAGAGACATCAATATTATTTGATGAAGAACTGTGAATGAATTAATTATTCTCAACAATACTGTGATCCAAGACAATCCCAAAGGATTCTTGATGAAACATACTGTCTACCTCCAAAGAAAGAACTGCTATTGATGGAACACAGACTAAAGCATGCTATTTTTCACTTTCTTTCATTTTTTGCTTTTTTTTCAAGTTTTGTACAGAATGACTAATATGATAATGTTTTACATAGTTGCACATATATAGCCTATATCTGATTGCCTACCACCTCAAGGATGAGGAGGAGAGGGAGGAAAAGGGAGATAGAATTTGAAACTCAAAACTTTAAATACAAATGTTTATCATTTAAAAAGAAAAAAAATAAAAGAAATGGATTGGGAAGGGGATTGGGGGAGATCAGAGGGTGGAAGGTACTGCTTTATTGAAGGTGCTTGAAATGAAATTGCTTGAGCAGGTAGAAGGGTTAGCCTTCATAAGAGCTAAGGCTAATTAATCATGTGAGACAGGGGTGAAGGACATTATAATGGCAGAAGGCACATGAATGAAAAGATGAGGAACAGGGGAGAAAACACTTATGACAGCCTCAATTTTTTCTGCAAAATATGAAGTAAGCTGAGAGGTTGGGGAAGGGGGAGAAATTAGGGAAAGAGAAAAGATGAAAAGGTTTGGGAAAGCCACTATGGAGAATAGGATAGTGAGTTGATAAAGGAGGTATAATTAAGATCACTAGTGGGGCAGCTAGATGGCACAGTGGATAGAGCACCGGCCCTGGAGTCAGGAGTACCTGAGTTCAAATCCGGCCTCAGACACTTAATACTTACTAGCTGTGTGACCCTGGGCAAGTCACTTAACCCCCATTGCCTCACTAAAAAAAAAAAAAAAAGATCACTAGTAGCATTGAGGGTCTTGAGAATTGAGAGCAGCAGTTGAAGTGGTATAACTTTTTTTTTTTTAATAAAGCTAGGTGGCACCAGTAGATAGAGCACTGGGCTTAGAATGAGGAAGACTCATCTTCATGAGTTCAAATCCTGCCTTAGACACTCAGTAACTATGTGACCCTGGGTAAGTCATTTAACCATTTGCCTCAGTTCCTCATCTGTAAAGTGAGCTGGAGAAGGAAATGACAAACCACTCCAGTATCTTTGCCAAGAAAACCCCAAATGAGGTCTGACCAAGAGTCAGAAATAACTGAAGTAACTGAACAACAAACATAAATTTTGAGTGAATCCAGTCTCAATGGTTGTATGATTTTCTCCATCTATGTTCACCATTATCTGTATAGGAACAAAGGTAATGAATGGTGGACGTGATCCAAGGGTGAGGGGTATTTTCTGTTTTGGTTTGGTTTGGTTTTTGGTTTCATTTTGTAACAACACTGGTTATGCAGGTAGGCTTTTTCTTACACTAGGCTGACCTAGAACATCTGATCTTGAATAGATAAAACCAGATTGAGGTGGTTCCCTCACCCTTAACTTTATTCTCTCTCAGTTGAGTGCTAGATTATGTGCCATAAATATGTATTTTGTTACTAACTTTTGTTATATTTTTAATTCTATCTTTTTTAAAAAATAGATATATGCATACATCCAAAGATATATGCAGAAGTTTTAGCTCCTAAAGATAATGCAGCAGCTATTGGTGTGGGAAAGTCAACCTTTTTCAAGAGTCATTTAAGCCCACAAAGTACATTGAAAATGAAAAATGACATCAAGAATGACAAACTATTACTTTGAAATAAGTTAATTAATCCTCAGAAAACAAAACAAAGGCCTTCAGAGGAACTGACATCTGAAGGGGTTGTTATTGCATCCTCTATAATGTAGCATAGGCTTCTTGTAGTTGAAACTATATGGAGAAGACCAGTAAAAAAAGGAAGAAAGGAAGGATGGAAAGAAGGGAGGAAGGAAGGAAAGATGGACTTTAACCACAGCTAAACATTGCTATGAAAATAACACTTGTCACAAACAAGACAATATAGAAAGACTAGAGTACTGAAAAGGGGGGGGGAGGTAATTTTTACTAATGAAACTTATCTCTTCATTCAAGGCTGTACAAAAATTAAAATGTTTTCAAGATCGGGGTATCTTGATCAGATTGTAAAACATCCACCCCAAAAATGCTTTGAGAATTTTTTTTACATCCATTAGGTCTTCAAATCTTATTTCCTTTGAGGGAATTATAAACTTTGATAAATATTCTGATATACTAAGTAAAATAATTCTAGAATTATATTAATTCCTAAATGGAGATGGAAAACTGCAACACAGTCTTACATACACCATGTTATATGTCATGAAAAGTTTAAAAATGTACCCAAGGGGCAGCTAGGTGGCGCAGTGGATAAATCACCGGTCCTGGATTCAGGAGGACCTGAGTTCAAATCCGGCCTCACACACTTGACAGTTGCTAGCTGCGTGACCCTGGGCAAGTCACTAAACCCCTCATTGCCCTGCACCAAAAAGAAAAAAAGAAAAAAGAAATGTACCCAAGAGAAGGATATAAACATGCTAAGAACTCATATAATTTAAGAACTATTAAAAATTGTGGGCTATAATTAAGGCTAGATTTGAAAAAAGTTAAAGGTACACTTAATAGAGATATAATAAAAATGTAGTTTCATGATGAAGGATTGAAAAGTATGTCAAAATCTTGTGAATTCAGTTCCAAATTATGTAAAACAGGTAAAGTGAAAGGAGGACATATTACATGTTTTTTAAATGTTAAAGATGAAAAATTTGAATGTTTACTATATAAATCAATACATTTAATTAATTTCCTTTGTCCCAAATAATTCATACTACTTGATATGGTCCTGCCCTCGAAGAAACAACAGTCTAATCAAATGAATAAGATCTACTTACATATATGAAAATAATAACATCTAACATTTATATAGCACTTTAATGACACATCTTGTGTTATTTAATAATGAAAAGTTCATTAAATTTTATTGATAGGCTTATTTAAGGCTTGTTTTAAAGACAGACTACTAATTGCAGGGAAAGGTAGGTTAAGTCCCCTCTTAACTAGAATAATGAGAATGGCATGCCAGTGTGATATTTCCTGGTAATTCTGTTGCTTAAGGATTCTGATTTAAAGGACTTTTTTTAAAAGGTAGCGAAGAAACAGACTATATATTGTTTTTCAGTTGATGGGTTGTTTCCCCTGGTAAGTGTAATAACATGTGTTTTTTTTTTCTTTTGGTGGCTTTCTGAAAAGGAAAAAGAACTTTCATTTTGATTTTACCTTAAGGTATTAATCTTTCTAAATTCATTCTCCCTCCTCTTTTTTGTGCTTTCCCCAGGCTGGTCTTTTAAGTCTTGTTTAACAGTTTTTGCAGGTTGGGATACTTAATTTATACTTTGCATTCCAAATTGAATTTTTTGTCTTAGTGCTCCCAGTATTTTTGTCACAAAATAACTCTATATTTTATCTCCTTTCTAGAGTATACACTAATGGACACTTTGCTGTTAACCAATATCAAGCTTGTATGTGTAATATCACAGTAAGTTAGTTTGGGAAAGGTGCAAGAAATAGTTTTATGGATGATGTTATTATATATAAGAAATCAAAAGGAAAGATAACATAATTTTTGTCACCTTTAGTTGTACCTTCACAGAGCTGCTATGTAATTTGAAAAGCAAGACAGTTTGCCTTATTCCTGTCTCACATATTCTAAACCATAAAGAGCAGCTTACAAGAAGAGCAGTTTGTAAAAATTTTGAACACATTCCATTAGAAAAACAGGGGGATCTTTGGAATCCCAGAATTCAGACTTAATGCTGCTGGAATTTTGCAGTAAAATATCCTCTTGCCTTTACATCAAGCTCATTTGGGATCAGAAAAGAAAAAAAAATCTACTATTTTATTTTTCCCAGGAAGAAGGGAAGAGTTTGAGATTAGCTATAGTCTCCAAAGGTCAACCACAGATAAAACCTTGATACTGCTAATCTACAGTGACATCTAAGTATTTCTCTTAGGTGAGCTGGAAAGTTTTGATAGAATTATAGAGGGTAAAGTATGTGGCTCTTTTTGATTAATACATACATACATACATACATACATACATACATACATACATACATACATACATACATACATACATACATGGAATTCTATGTAATAACGATGCCCAATTTAATGGGGGGAGAAACATTTGCTACAATAGTAAAAAAGAGAGAGAATTAGACAATTCTGGTCTGGAGGATGAACTCCTAGAAGGCCTAAGGCATGGATTTAATAACTTTACTTACTTCCCTGGTTCTTAGTTATGGATGAAATTTAAAAGGCCTTTTATGTTTGTGCTGCTTTATTTGCTCTCCCTTGGTTTCTCTTGCATTCTGAAAGATGAATTAAGAATATTACCCTGTACCAATTTGTGATTTCTGTCAGATCTTTTCAGCCCAACCCAGAGAATTGCTCAGATGCCAGTACAGACTATGTTAATCTATAACTGTAATAAATTACGGTCTTTGTAGTGGGAAGATGGGAATGTTGAGATCTAACATTACCTATCAGAGTGAATATCCACATTGTAAACTTCGCATTATAAAAATAATCTTCATCAGCAAAGAATTTTTCTAACTGTAGCTTATGAAAACATTCTCTGTTCTCTGAGCTGAGATGCCTTTTAGAATAAGATTGCTGGGGGGGCAGGGTGCAGCTAGGTGGCACAGCCCTGGAGTCAGGAGGACCTGAGTTCAAATCCAGCCTCAGACAGGACACTTACTAGCTGTGTGACCTTGGGCAAGTCACTTAATCCTCATTGCCCCACCCCCAATGAATGAGATTGCCATTTTATCCTCAATTAGGGTTGATTGTGCTTGCCTAGAGAATAAGAAAAGCTCCTCACTTGAATCACAATAATGGATAAGTCCCCTTCTTCCTGCTTTATTTCCTTAGTTGTTTGTTGTTGTTTTTTTCCTAAATAATTGAGGATTGTTCTAAAGTTGAAAGTTTGTTTTACTCTTACTTTGGCATAATATGCCATTCCCCAAGTGGCTGGCATATTTGAAAATGTGATGTAACTCTCAAGTCTAAGAAGAAAGAATAGCAGATTTAACCTAATTTTTTCCATTCAGCATTCTTGCCTCCACAATTCTCAGGTCATTGATTTTTTTTTTTTTAAAAGAGCTATGTATTCTGGGAAAAGAGCTACTTCCTGGAAGTTGCTTTTCTTTTATAATTTAAATAATGTAAAGTAGAGAAACAACTTTGGTATCCCTACATTTGCTCTGATAAACAAGCCTTTATTGCCTTGGGGAAAAGACCAGTCATGGTGTGCACCTATCCACACCCTCCTGGAGTTTTGTACTGACCAAAACTATATAGACCTTTTTTCAACCCATTTTTAAATCAAGATTGATAACCACATCTGACCTGTATTATTTTGTCTCCTCTCTCTTTGTTTGGTATGACAAGAGGCTTGAAGCACGTCCTGCTTGTGAACATGCTGTGCATCATGTGGAAGCTTTTTCTTAGTGTTTCTTGCTAAGTTTGACTCCAAAAATATTATTCCAAAGGGAGAGGATTGTGCTTTAGGGAGAAAAATAAGTGAATGTATTTCCCCTCTCTGTCTCTCCTGTTTTACACTGGGTGACACATTGTGATGAGTGGAAGGCTTTATAGTTATTGAGTCACATCATTCTCAAATACTGGCCTAGTAGGTAGCCCTGAGATGCATGAACAGGAAGAAAAGCTCACTGATGTTAATAAAATGTGCCATTTCGTTGCACATTCTTAGATTTTGACATGCAAGGTGTTATCCCCCTCTTATCAGAAAACACCCTTATTTTTCTGTCCCTCTAGCTTGATCCATCCATATAAACAAATTAATCTCAAAAAACATTTAAACCAAGGCCTCTCCCCAGAAGACAGTGGGAAGAGAAAAACAAGCTCCTCATCTGAAAATAGATGCTTCCTTCTTTGAGAAGAAAAACTAATTATGACATTTGTACTGAGTTGCCAATGTTAAGAGTGTGATTAACAAATATGGCAGTTCTTTCACTGTTTCAGGAATTTGCACGTACACAACTTTAATGCTTTCGTGAGCATTGTTTTGTTTTTGTGTCCTCATAGAATGAGAGAATATTACAACAATTAAAAACCAAACCAACTTCTGTGCATTCCTCTCAAAAGTGTTTAGTCCTCCCCATGAGACATTTAAGTGGTTCATTCTTTTTCCAAATGTCCAGTGTGCTTCACAGAACACAGAAACCTACTTAAAAAAAAAAAATTCAAGAAGGAAGAAATAATGTTCTGTATTGATAATGTCCTGTTACATATTTGCTAGATTTTAAAGCTAATACAGTAAAGTTCTCATCACCTGGGTACCGAATATTTGGGGAGAGAGGTGTCTATTAGAGATTAATTAGTAAGTGGTTGTCTTAGAAAAGGTAGGGAATATAATGGTACTTGCCTAATACTCAGCTCTTTCTCATTTCACAAATGCCATCTCATAAGCCTATAGGAAATAAGTAAATAGACCAGGATAACCAATACTTTTTCTACAAGTGCTCAAGAAACACAGAGAGACTTGTCTCCTGGATTTCCCATCTAGTAAGCACAAACAATCCCTTCCTCTTAAGAGAGGAAGTCATCACAAATTTCCTCAGATCTATGATCTCATGTTTGTGAGTACTGCCTCCTCCAGCAGTACAGATAGAAATTCATAAATGCCCTCTCATCCTGTACAACTGAAAAAAAATGAACTACATCCTCTTCTACCCATCTGTCTCCATCACTGTAAAGGTGGAAGGGAGCTACAGAGGATTGAAAGTCATTTTTATTTTTCTTTGTTTCTTGGGTTTCTGTTGCCAAAGAATTAGTAGTCAAGTGGCCAGCCTACTGATGGTGAGCCTTTCCGTTCCTAGATAGGCTGGCCTGTGGAAATCAGTTATAGTCTGTTGTGAGGACCAAACCATAGCCTTTTAATCTTGGTAAAATCTGCCAGAATTTGTTTTCTATCAGAGTAGTCTTTAAGAACCCAGGATCTCCTTCTCACCACAATGAAGCATAGGAATAGAATTTGGTGGAGGTGACCCTTAGTTCACAAAGGCTGTGCCTGCAGAATGCAAGTTTAGACAAGGTCTACTATGCTATCAAATCTGAGTATGGTCTCATTCATTGATAAATTATCTGTTTCCCAAGGATCAACCTCACTAATTATAGAGAAGCTTATCACCAGTAGACTGACCCATTGGGCAATTAATTCTTTGGCTAGGGAACAAATAAAAATATTAAAGGGCTTCACCAAACTATTGTTTATATTATCACCATACCATCTTACTTGGAAAACCTAATTTGGTTTAGCCTGAAGAAATATAGACAAGATTACAGATAATTTTTGAGCTTCTTTCTTCATAAAGAAAAAGGCATTACCCAGTCTGTTTAGAATTTTGGGAGGTATAGAGTCTCCATGTCTAAATGACCTTATCAGTCATGTCACTGAAAGCACTGGATTAGGGATAAGACGTGGATCTGTAATTTCACTGGTAGAGAAGACTACTAAGTGAGAAAATGCTCTCTATCAATTCAAATGGCCACCTTCTCTGCAAATTATATTATTAAAGAGTTGCCTAGAGCACTGAGAAGTTCACACAAACATTATATATTCAGAGCTGGGACATGAACTCAGATCTTCTTGACTCCAAGGCCAATTTTTAACACTGTGTCACTTCTGTCACCCACTGTAATTCAGTATCCTTCATTATAGCTCCTGGATGTTGTCTGCATGAACCTTGAGGTGCAGCTTAGCTTGGCTTTTGAAATTTGAACAGCTTCCCTCACATTGAGGTGTATTCTCCATATTTCATATTCACCATAATGTATATGTTATTGTTGTTCTTTTTTCTGTGCCTTACTCAGGAGAAAAGTCTTATAAAGAAAATGTTACTGCTGCAATAATCCATACTATGAATTGAATTCATATTAGTTTCCACTGCATGCGATACCAGTTGGAGAGATGGAGGAGTGGGGAGGAAGTGGTGGTTCAGAGGCAATATGACCTTAGGATATTTGACATATTCTAACATTAATTCTTGTCTTTGGAATACTCAACACATGCAAATATGATCACCGGGCATTTGTATCTGTGCCAAGCATCTAGAAACTACTATTGACGTTTTTCTGTAGTTACCAAATATGACAGTTGCTGAAGTAGAAAGTTCATTGTTTAAAATCCAAGCTGATGTGTAATGGTGTAAAAACAAAAATTAAAAGTATCAATATCTTCCCCACCTTATCCAAAAGCAGGTGGGAAACAAGCAGATAAATGAAATGGAGAGAATGTGAGTTGTTTAGATATTTCATCCAAAGCTGTTTTTTTTTTCCCTTTGTTATAATAATAAGCTTTTATATACTTCTTTGGTTAATGTCTCGTTTTAAAAATTGCATATTTTTACTTTACAGTCTGAGGGTACATTGTCTAAGTTTATTTTGGAGTTTTGTTCTCACTAAACTCTAATGACGGTGTTAAAAATACTGTATTTATCCTCTTATAATGCTTCATCATGATATGGAAATGACCTTTGATAGTATTGTGGTGACCTTTGTTTCATTTTTTTGTTCTTGTTTTTTAATGTAATTCCAAAAGAGCTCAGTCATACTGAGCTAGAAGACCTTTGAGTGTAGGCTTAGTGTTTGTCATCTAAAGACCAGTATAGCTAAAGTCAGAGATTACCACCACAAGATGATATATTTCTTTTGCTACAGCACTTCATGAAAAGAACCTTTAGGCATTTACAGTCTGAGAAGAAAAACCATACCAATGAAACGATAGAACTTTTGAATTAAGGATTTGACATTTCAAATTAAATAAAAAGTGACCTTTATAGACAAGATAAATAATGTAGGACATTATAATGCTTAATGGTTGTTTTTTAAAATTTTTCCTGGGGATTTTTAAAGTAGCTAGCAATTATCAGATTTCCCTGAGTGAAACCATTCACACTTTCCAGAAAGAACTCTTCATCAAGAAAGGCTAAAATCTGAGTCATACAATAAAGTCTCCCAATGTACTACCCTATTGTCCAAGTTCAGCAACAAGGATACTCAAAGGAGCAATCCTTTGTCTTGAATTCTTTACTGTATGAGGACACCCCACTATGTAACTATGTATATAGGTTGCCAGTAAAAATTCTTTTAGCATACCAAAGTAGATTCAGAATCCTTATTATCTTAGACCACTTAACTGCTGAAATCATTAACTTTAAGGTAAAGTTACAAATAAAATTATTGTAAATAATAGAAATGACATTTTCAAATAATTGGCATTGCAAATGATGAACTTATTAAAATTAGCTAGGCAAATTTTGTTTCAAATTAGCTACCCTTTGAGGGCTTATTATTTCTGCACATAGCCTTAAAATTTTTTTTTAATGTCTTTTGGTAACATTTCACATTGTCTTTCAAATGAGAGGTGCTCTACTTTGGAAGACCTTGCTCTTATTTTTAGCACAGTCCTTTGCACAGGTTATTGAGCAGGAAGGAATATTCATGGATTTTAATTAACCTTTCCTGAAGATATAGGAAAAGAACATAGATATCTTGCTATTGGTATTCTTCATCATTGAATGGCTAGAGATTTGCAGGTAGAATCTATAGCTTATCATGATAGTAATTACTGCCTAATTTGAGAGCAGAAGTCATCTGTTGGTTAGGGCATATAATGTGAGGAAGGTTTTGGCTGTCATAATTAACATCTTCCAAATCTTCATTATCGCATGGAGTGAGTCTGTTTTCTCAGATGTTCTGCCAGCATAACCAAAGCTCTGATCAGTCATTTTAAATTGGAATGGCTTCCGGAATAGGCACAGTGTAGGGTAGGAAATCACAAATCCTTGAAAGGAATCTCAAAATCATATATGTCATCACAGAATCAGGAAATTCTAGAATTGGAAGGAACATAAGCTATCATCTTGTTCAATCCATGATCAAAAGAACTCTTTTCTGTAATATGCCCAGCAAGTAGTTATTCAGCTTCTTTCTTGACAACCAACGAAAGTTAACTCACTAACTTCCTGAAAGACCTCATTCTACTTTTAGATGTTTTTACTGGATAGGAGGTTTTTTCCCTGAAATCAAAAATAAATTTTCTTTTGATAGCTTCCAACTACTGTTCTTGGTCCTACCATTTGGAGTCAAAAAGAACAAAGCCAAAAAAGAAGTCTAATCCCTCTTCTACTTGAGAATCCTTCAAATATTTAATGATAGCGATCATATTCTCCTTAAGTCTGCTCTTCGAGCTGAATGTCCCCAATTCCTTCAGCCAGTTTTCATATAGAATGAACTTAGGGCCCTTCACCTGCCTGGATGCCCTCTTACTATTCTCGAGCTTATCACCAGTTTTCCCTAAGACCTTCTTCCACCATTTGAAAGATAACATCATTTGGGCAAGAAAAGAAACTACTAGCTATTCTCATTCTGTTTAAAAAAAAAAAATTATCTGCTAGTTCCAAAGGACTCATGATGGAAAATGCGCTCCAAATCCAGAAAAAAGAACTGTAGAATCTAGATGCAGGTTGAACCATACTATTTTTACTTTTTTTGTTTTTCTTTTTTGAGGTTTTTCCCTTTTGTTCTGATTCTTCTTTCACAGCATGACTAAAGCAGAAATATGTTTAATGTGATTGTAATGTGGGATGGATTTATAGTCAAATTGATCATGAGTCCCACAAGAATTACAAGACTCAGTGACTCAGTTTCCCAAGTTTTATTGCAGTACTGTGAGTAAACACAGGGAGAGAACCAGAAAAGTGTAAGTATCTCTCAAAGAGGGAAAGAAGAAAAGAGTTATATTTATAGTACAGATAAATTGATTACCAATCTTATTATAATAATCTACACCTTAGGGAGGTACAGGGGAGGGCTTATCCTAATTTGAAGTTCCTGGGGGCTTGAGCCAACCCCCAAGGCAGGTACCTTTTTCCGTGGAGGTGTGTTTTATCAGTTTGAATTTCTATACCCTGTATAAGGGGCTAAAATTCTAGCTAGTCTGTCTAAAATATCTAATGAGTGGTCACCAGTAAATTATAAGCTTTAGCAAGAGTTACACTTTTAAGCATTTATTAAGGAGAATAAGAATTTGGTGAAGAGAGAGAGAAAGGCCTAGATACATCTATCAAAGGGAGAGCACATCTTTAGCTCCGCTCTCCACCAGAGTCCTCACAAAAGAGCAAGAGCGCCAGCCTCACCCCATCTTCCTCCCACGTGCAAACATCACTTCCTGACGCCAAAGAAAAGCCACATGTCTTGCCCTCAGGTGCCTTCTCCTCATGGCGGAGCTTTCCTACAGTAAGTCTCCAGCAGGTGGCATCATTCCAATCTTTACAGTTCTCCCCTTTGTTTCTTCAAGAAACGCAGGGTGTTTCCATGATGAAACAGTCAAAAATAACAGAATATAATACCCTATGCTAACAAACAATATGTTAATAACAATATAGAAAAAGGAGAAAGAGGAAATTTTGTCCAGAGGGGCAGTCCCTCATGAACCGGCGCTTTGACACTGGCCTGCAGAGGGAGGGCCTCTGCAGAGAATACATATTACAAGTGGTGTACATAACAAGAGAAGGGAATAAAAATCAACAAAACAAAACTGTTCATTTAAAGTCTTTGAAAGTCTTTTCTCAGTTGTCCTCTGGGTGTAGTCATGGAATGGAAGTCTTTTCAGGGGTTGATGTGTGGATGCTGGTAATCAGACAGGAAAATTTCCTACAAAATTGAGCTTTAACACAACTTTAAAATAGCTTGGTGAATAATCAAATCAAACAATGAAAGTTCTTAAAAACATGTCTGAGGGGGGCAGCTAGGTGGCGCAGTGGATAGAGCACTGGCCCTGGAGTCAGGAGTACCTGAGTTCAAATCGGACCTCACACACTTAACACTTACTAGCTGTGTGACCCTG
The DNA here is from genome assembly GCF_019393635.1 of Dromiciops gliroides. Classification (NCBI taxonomy): domain Eukaryota; kingdom Metazoa; phylum Chordata; class Mammalia; order Microbiotheria; family Microbiotheriidae; genus Dromiciops; species Dromiciops gliroides. The sequence continues at coordinate 265,641,824 of NC_057862.1, read as the reverse complement.
GGCAAGTCACTTAACCCCAATTGCCTCACTAAAAAAAAAGAAAAACAACCCGTCTAAGGGAATTTAGAATATTAGTTGTTACACATGAAACATATAATAAAACAAAAATTGAAACATTCTCTAAAACTTAATATTACCACAGTCCCCCCTGTGGAGGGTAAATTGAGAAGACAATTGCTGCAATATTGATGTAAAAAAATTTTTTATCTTTGTTTCATCACTTTTTGCATCATCTGCCTAATTATCCTCTTGCCATTATGAGAAATTAAAGAATCTAATATAATACAGATGTCAAGGCCAAATCCAACACTGTATTTATCATGACACCTGAGATAATTATGGGGCTTACCATAAAAGAACAGAGAAATGATAGGATATGAGCATTCCCACACTTGAGCAATAGATACTGCCCATGCAGTATGCCAGACTTAAAATAGGTGGATGGGATATACGTCCATGCCACCAAACATATTGGAGGAAACTGAGTCAGACTTAATCAGATGCACAGGATTGAGATGTCCATGGCATCAGGCATATAGGAGGGGGCATAGAAGTCAGGTGTAGAATGAGATGGGTGGGATGAAAACTTCTAGCAATCTGTACAATATTGTGGGGAAAAATTAAACCAAGAGAAACCAACCTCAACATTTCTCAAAAGCCATTCCCTTGGCTGTACCTTGACTTCATGCATGTCTCCCCTTGTGACAGTTCAATGTCTGCTCTTGCATGCATTCCTCCTGTGATTGGATAGCATCTTGGCCACCTGGCATTTGATAACTCAGAATGAAGGCAATTAATGTCTTAAATGATAAGTTCCCTTAATACAAGTCTCATATGTATTTAAAAATTGAGGGTAATAATGATCACAATAAATGTGAATGTACCTTGACTCAGAATATACAATTATGCAATAATTTCAAATAATAACCTTTTTTTTTACTAAGTATACAATTACTTTTGTGAAAAATCAGAACATATTTAAATACAAGTTAAAACACAACACAATCTTAAAGAAAAGGTTTTTTTGAAAAAAGAAAACTTTTACAAATGTTCCCCTCTTTTTTTGAATATCCTTATCAAAAATAATACTTCTAATCATCAACACTGTGTGTTGATCAACTGTGATAGACTAGATTCTTCTCACCAATCCAATGGTACAAGAAAGTTCCAAAGTTCTCATGATGGAAAAGGCTCTCCAAATCCAGGAAAAAAAAGAAAGAAAGAAAGAAAAACTGTGGAATATGGACGCTGATTGGACCATACTATCTCTTTTGTTTTTGGTGCTGTTTTTCTTTTTGGAGGTTTTTCCTTCTTGCTCTGATTTTTCTTGTATAACATGACTAATGCAGAAATATGTTTAATGTTATATATCGGATTACCCGCTGTCTAGGGGAGGAGGGGGAGGGAGGGAGAAAAATTTGAAATTGGAAATTTTATCTAAACAAAGGTTGAAAACTTAATTAAAAAATTTTTTTTTAAAATAATACTTCTAGAATCAATTTACACTTGCCATGGCAACCAATTTGCCTGGGAAATACTTTTTTAGAGTTTGATCAAATAATCAGTTGAGAGGAAAAAATAACAAAAACAAACAACTCAGAATATGGGAGCACAATATTCCCAGAATTAACATTGTATTATGAAATCAAAACCATCTTGCATTGTTTCAAAATTAGATAGATGAATGAATAGAAGAAAATACACATGGAAGAATAAAAGACAATGAAATTCAAACTAGGGAAATCAAATAAATGTAAATGACTGATAATATTAAACAATATTAAATGAATATGAACTTAACATTAATAAGAGTATTACTAAAGATAAACTTGATCACATGACTACAAAAAGCTTTTACAAATATTCTCCCCCTTTTTTTAGCTAAGTATAAAACACAATCTCAAAAGCATGAAAATCTCTATGAAAATAACCCCATACCATTAATTTCAAAATGTAGATGTAATAGCATAGAAATCCTATGTAACCTCTGAACTGACATTATTTCTCTGAGTGAATTTAGAACACTTTTGATTCTGATATCTAAAATCCCCAATACTCATATTAATACCTTGCTGCTTACTTCTAGATTTCTGTAAAATATGTCTTCTTGAAATTATCATGATGATTGTCATTTTTATTCAGCTTAAGTTTGTCTTCTTTAACCCCTCTATTTTCTCTGTCGGTCCTTTCATAATACAAATGCTTTATGAGGTTACTAATTAAAGACGAAAACAAATGAGCAAAATTATGAACAAAATGAGAATATCTGGAATTTAAAGGGTTGGGTTTGGGAGAACCACAGCAGGTCGAGTCAGTCACAGCCAGACTGGGGAAGGGCTGAGGCTGACTGCTTCAGCAACTGAGTAGAGGCTGCAAATGCAGGTAGAGAACGCTGCACATGCTCAAACTCAGGTCTTAGAACAGGATTAGATCCCTGGACTTCTCTGGCAGGAGGATTAAGGGGTTTGGCCCTGGGAGGAGTAGGAGGTGGTGCCAGAGGAGGGGGAGGGGGTGGGGTCCTGAGAGGAGGGGAGAGACCAGGTCAATTTGAATCAGACTTGGTTTTGAACTCAGGCCTGGTTTCCCCTTCCTCCACTGCTAGGGGATTAAAGGCTTCTAGAGGCTGGATTGTTGCCTCCAGGCATGCAAAATTAGAGCACCAATTAGTGTTAGAATTTGGAAAAGCTGCAGGAGTCTGAGGTTTCTCTTTAAAAGCATGGTTGGGATGTGGGGGTGTATTTATATTCCCTTGTGTGAGTACCCTGCTCACTCTTCTAACAAAAATAAAAATAGAAAATCCACAAAAACAAAACATTAACATAATTTTATCCACCATTTGTCTGGTTAAACAGACTAAAATCAGGAACAAGGTACTTAGGGAGTTTAAAAGATCCATTTGAAAATTTAAAGTGAAAACAGCTGATACTTAGCAGTACTTTCCAATTTAAGGGGACAGAGTAGGGGAAATCTTACCCAACCGGAAGATCAGAAGACGGAGATTCAGCTTTCCTCTTCATGGTCAGCCATCTGTAAGGGGCAAAAGGCCTAGATTCATCTATCTATCAAAGGGAGAGCGCATCTTTAGCTCCACTCTCCACCAGAGTCCTCACGAAAGAGAGCCAGAGCGCCAGCCTCACCCCTTCTTTGTCCCACACGCAAACATCTCTTCCTCACACCAAAGAAAAGCCACATGTCTTGCCCTCAGACACCTTCTCCTCATGGCAGAGCTTTCCTACAGTAAATCTCCAGCAGGTGGCATCATTCCAATCGTTACATCTGTCAGTGTATCATTGTTATAGTTAAGGTCTCTATGACCTGTCTCTCTATGTTCTTGTTATGGGTTCTGATTAATGTGGGGGTAGCGAGAACCTAGGCCTTGTTTTGTTTTGGTTTGGTTTTTGGTTTTTTGAAGACTCAAGTCTTAAGTTATCCATTAACTGGGGTCTGAATCCCTCTTAGAGCTCGGGTCTTAGGTTTTTCTGTTAACCCCTTTTTTGTCTCCTACATCAATTGTACATATATAACCTATATCAGATTGCTTGCTATCTTGGGGAGGGAGAGAGAAAAATTTGGAACTAGAAATCTTATTAAACAAATGTTGAAAACTATCTCTACATAGATAGAAAACAAAATGTTTTTATGACTTAAAAAAACCATCTGCTTGTAAAAGAGAAATCTCTAACTCTAATCTCTAATTAAAGTCCTGTTACTACTGAATCATGTCTTTCTGCCAGGCTTGTGGGCTGTTTCTCAAATTCCCTATTTCCTATTCTTGTACAGATGGTCTTTTACACTCAATTTGTTTCTCTCTCATTTGCTCTTCCTTCTGGTGCCTGCTTTTCCTCAAATACTATTGTTCAAATGCTCTTGTGTATAAAAATAGAGTCAGGCCCCACAACTGTTAAGATCATAAAGGGTAGCATTATAAAGATATCTATCTTTATAAACAGAAATAACCACCAGGTGCCTGATCTCTTTTCTTTTCTTTTCTTTTGGGCAGGGCATTGAGGGTTAAGTGACTTGCCCAAGGTCACACAGCTAGTATCTGAGGCCCTATTTGAACTCAGGTCCTCCTGAATCCAGGGCTGGTGATTTATCCATTGTACCACCTAGCTGCCCCCCTGATCTCTTTTCTTTTTGAATGGCTGTCCTCAAAACTAATCTTTTTTATAAGATTTTATTGCCTTTGCCTAGGAGTACCCTTCAATAATAGTGAGACACAGTCAACTATTGCCAAAAATAATGGAGATGATAGATAGATAGATAGATAGATAGATAGATAGATAGATAGATAGATAGATAGATGGATGATAGATAGCAGAGTTGAGAATTAAAGCCATAGCATTGGGTAAGGTTTACCAAAATTTAGATAATTGCACAATTTTATTTTTCATCTCTTCCTCCCCAAACTCACATCCTCTAGATGTAGAGATCATACTCGCACTCTTCCTTCTCCATCTAAGAAGCTCACTCTTAAGGAAATCACCTTCTAGGAGGCTTGTACCCAAACTCTTGAATTTGGGAACTTTCAAACTTGAGATTGCCCATAAGGCCACCACCAGGTCTGAGAAAAACACCACTAGTACCTCTCTTCTTAGTCTTTGTGTAAGTACATGTCTACCTCTGCCATATATTTTTTCTGCCCAAACTCTATCAATGTCCCAGCATCTTGTACAGGGTAAGTCTAACTTTAGGAACTCTATTACAGACCTATGCCCAGAAAAGGAAATAAAAGTGCAGAAGATATGAAGAACTCAAGATCTGCAAACCATAGAACCACCTGGGAAAGCACATACAATTCTCAAATGTTTCTCATGCAGGTCTCCAATAATTGTTGGAGGGAAGAAAAAAGAGACAGACATAGACCCCATACATACATGCACCAGAAAAAAGATCTACTTGGCTTTACCTAATAAGTAAAATAAAACCTTTGCTTCCAGACCTCAAATGACAAGAAATCCTCTTTCCCAAACCAACTCATCCCACTCTTAGCTCCAATTTTCAGGAAGTTCTTCCTCACATGAAGTTTAAATTTGCTTCTGTGTAATTTCTGCCTATTGTTCCTGGTTCTCCTTTCTCTGGCCAAGCAGAATAACTCTTATCTCCTCTTTCACATAACAACCGTTCAGATACTTGAAAGCAGCTATCATACTTTCCTTTGAATCTTCTCTAGGTTTAAAATCCCAATTCTTTCAACTGGTCTTTAACTGAAATGGACTCAAGGCTCCTCACCATCCTAGTTGCCCTCCTCTGGACACTATTCAGATTATCAGTGTCCTTCCTAAAATGTGGCACCTAGAACCATATGCCATATTTCACTTGTGGCCAAGATAACAGAAAATAACTGGACTATCACCTCCCTTGTCCTGGAAGATATCTCTTTCTTAATATAACTTTTTGAGTGCAATAGCTTTCTTGGGTGCCATTTCAATAAATTGAATATTTATCATACTGAGATTGCCATCCAAACATAGGAGAGAGCTCTCTGGTACTTGTAGCATATGTCAGTGTTCAGATATAGACACATTCTTTTAGTCCTGAATTTCTTATAAGTGATAGTAAGGGTCTACTGTCAGAGTGTAGCTGTATGGGTACTTTGATACTGGGTTTACAAACTCCTGTTATTGGTAAGTATGGGACTAAATGTAATGGAGCTAATTTTTCCACCCTGAACAATGTTAAGGTATTCCTATTTGGTCTTTACAATGCATTTGGGGCAGTTATGTGGTGCAGTGAACAGAGTGCCAGGACTGGAGTTAGGAAGACTTACCTCTCTGAATTCAAATCTGGCCTAAGATACTTACTAGCTGTGTGACTCTGGGCTAGTCACTTAATCCTGTTTGCCTCAATTTCCTTATCTATAAAATGAACTGGGGAAGGAATTGTCAAACCACTTCAGTATCTTTTCCAAATGGGATCATGAAGGACACAACTGCAAAACGACTGAACAACAGCAAATTACAATGCATTTGCCTCTCTGAATTCAACAGGAGAAAAAAGACCCTTATATAATAATTTACTGAGGAAATGTCTTCAGACTCAACATAGCCAAAACAGAACTCAGTATCTTTCCTCAAACCTACCCCTCTACCAAACTTCTCTGTTGGTGTCAAAGGTACTATCATTTTTCCAGTCTCTCAGGTTTATAATATCAGTGTCATCCTCAACTCTTCATGCTCCCTCACCCCACATAGCCAGTAATTTGCCTGATACTATATTTATTTTCTACCTGAGACATCCCTTGAATCTACTCTGTAAGTAAAACTCTCTACTCATTGAGCCACTATTTTAATTGAGGTTATCACCACCTCTCATCTAGGTTGTTATAATTACCTCCTAATTGGTCTCTGTGCTTCAAGCCTTTCCCTACTGTAATCCATCCTATACCCAGTTGCCAAAGTGATTGTTCTTTTTAATCATGTAATCATTTAATTTGGCTTGTTGTGGCATAGAGGTGACCTTAAATTCTTTTTCTTCTTTTTTCTTTTTTTTCATCATAAAAGTATTTTATTATTTTCCAGTTACATGTAAAGATAGTTTTCAACATTTGTTTTCATAGCACAAATCTGACCATGTTATTCCTACTCATTAAACTCCAATGGTTTCCTAGTGTATCTGTGATCAAACAGAAACATCTCTGTTTGGCTTTTAAAGCCCTTCACATCAAAGCCCTAACATATTTTTCCCAACATAAAATATCTCTCTTCCTACACTTTTTGGTACTAAAATGTTTTCCTTTCTGTTTCTTCATACTTGGCATTCCATCTCCCATCTTAGGAGTTGGAATGTACTTCCTCCTTACTTCTGTTATAAAGAATCCCTTGCTTCTTTCAAGATGTAACTCAAGAACCATCACCTTCAATGAAGCCTTTCCTGATTCCCCCATACTGCTGGGAGGGGAATGGGGGGGCGGAATGGGTGGAAGTTTGAAGGAGGGAGAGATCCCAAATAATCTTGTTTTCATTTTGTATTGTTATTTATATACTTATATATGACCATGTTGTCTCCCCTAATAAAATAAAAGCTTTGCAAAAATAGGGCTGCTTTTTTTTTTTGGTCTTTTTATCCCCAGTGCCTAGCAAAGTATAGGTGTTTAATGCATGTTGATTGATAAATTGAAAATAAATCACCTTCTGTAAGGTCCCTCTTCCCCAAACCCATTCACATCATGACATTCCCTCCAATGAGGAGGTGACCCTTCTCACCAAAAACCTCAACATGTAACCATGACCCCATCCCCTCTTGTTCTCTACCAGATTACCCCTATAACCAGCTTCTATTTCTTTCTCTAATCTTCATTCACTCCCTGATCTTGTGGTTCCTTTCCTACGGCTATAAACATGTTTTCATCTCACTCCAGTCTTGGAGGGAAAAACTCATTACAGTCTACCATTCTTTGAAGCTGTGTTCCTATAAGTCTCTTTTCATAGTCAAATTCAAAGATTAAGCCTTTACTCCTCTGTCTTCCATTGCACTTTGACTTCTCACTTTATTTCTTAGTTAAAACTACTTTATCCAAATTTACCAATGATCTCTGGTAATGGACAAGATAAAATAGTCTTTTCTCAATTCTTACCTTGTAGTGATTTTGTATATACTTAATTATGTCCAAGTCTCCCCTATTACATTACTCCTTCAAGGCAGGTATTCTTTCTTTCTTTCTTTCTTTTTGTATCATCACCTAGCACAGTGCCTAGTATGTAGCAGGTTTTAAATAAATGCTTATTGATTGGTTGCTTATATTTATGACCAGATAAGTTATTGTTGATATGTTTCTCTCTCTCTCGTTGCTGGCAATTGAATGCTGAAGAATGAATTAAAAACCAGTAATTGTAACTTTTGAGTTCTTGCTGCATGCTTTTTAGACAGATTGTTTTCTGGATGTACTTTGAAAGCAAGTGTTAACTATCCATGTTTTCCTTGCTCTTAGCCCTGATGAAGAATCGTCCCAAAAGTTCATTCCCTTTGTTGGGGTGAGTATTTCTTTGACATGGCAGTTGGAGTTAAGTACATTTCCTAAAAATGGTTACCTGTCTCATCTCATCATTAAATTATAGGCAAACTACCAGGATTTCCACTACAATCAAGCAGCCTTTGGAATCATCTTCCCCATTTTGAGCAAAAGACTTACATATAAACCATTCCAACTTAAAAACTTTTGTTTTTCTTGCTCCAGCAGCCTGTTGTTCCCTTTGACTTCTGTCCATAATAGGAAATTAAAGTGTAAAAGCATTAATTGTTGCATGGGGGGGTGTCGGAGAATGGGGCTCTTTATCTCCCCTAGGCTAGAAGTGCAGTGGCCATTCATAGATCTACTCTCAAAACTGATAACCATGGAAGCGTTAACCTGTTCTATTTTTCTAACTTGAGCTGATTCACTTCTTTGGGGGGGGGGGGGCAGGGCAGTGGGGGTTAAGTGACTTGCCCAGGGTCACACAGCTAGTAAGTGTCAAGTGTCTGAGGCAGGATTTGAACTCAGGTACTCCTGAATCCAGGGCTGGTGCTTTATCCACTGTACCACCTAGCTGCCCCCACTGATTCACTTCTTAAACAGTTTAGTAGCCCTTCACTCCTGTGAGCTCACCATGTTGGTGCCAAAGTTAATACAAACACCCAGTTACTTTCAGTCCTAATATATAGTTTAGCAATCCAGAACTCAAGTGATCCACCAGCCTCTTTAACCTCCCCAGCAGCAGGGACTATAGGTGTGTACCATTATGACTGGCCTCAGACCATTATTTCATGTCTACCTGGTACTCACTTCAAAAAAGAATGAGAAGATAAAATTGTCATTTTAATCAAACTCTTTTTCAGGAGTTTAATTTATTTTTATAATCATAGATTAAGAATATAAATATACCCACATATGTATGTATAATTGATTAATTGCTTGAAATATTTATGATGACTACTGATAAATTTCTCTTGCATTGCTGGAATGGAATGCTGAAGAATTTAAGTTTGTGTAATCTTGGTTTAAAATTTAACACTGGACATTTTATTTTGGGGACCTAAAAAAATCAAAATTTGATTTGGTATAGAATTAGTTGTGGTTTTTTCCCATTTTTAAGATTTTAAAATATTCGGCCAAGCGGATGGTTTTTTTCATAATAAAAGCCTTTTAAGACATTTTCAAAGTCTATTTTATGAAGACTACCCTTCAAAAAAAATTACTGCTTTGTAATAGTTTGGAGAATTTTGAATAAAGAAAGTTTTCAAATTAAATCTTAGTGTGGTCTCTTGAAACCATGAGTATTAGTAATACTGCTATTGAGAGGAAAATAAAACAAGGTCTTACTGAAAATGAAAATCAGTAATCAGTATATGCTAAAAAATTAACAGTGAATATATTATAGCCAAAATTCATCTGGACCTTAGGCTCCTCAGCTGCAAAAAAAGAGAAAGCTAGATTAAATTATTTCCAATGCTCTACTAGTTATAATAATTTCAAGTTTTTATCCTTATGTTTTCTGTTGATAAGATGTAGTGGGATTGCTTTGTGACATCTGCCAAAGCAAAGGAGTCTTAACCAAAATGTCATGGGAGGATAACATAGTTATGCTTTAGAATATTTGAGATAATTGTTACAGGGTGAGAAGTGAGGATACGGTAAGGGGTTATGCATGCTTAAAAATATAAAATAGCCCTTGGTCCTGTGTAAGTGCTAATGTATATTTTATTTTATATACACAGACACACACATAGGTATCTGCGTGCGTGTGTGTGTGTGTGTGTGTAATTTCAAAATAACTTTTACATCTCTGTGATTGATCAACCTTGCCTCAAATCTCTGGTTTAAGCTATTTATCTGTACTAAGTCCTGTGCTTTGCTCCCTATATTTCATTTACCTATTTGGTTGTGGGTCTAAATGATATCACCCCGGGGCAGCTAGGACTCAGACACTTGACACTTACTACCTATGTGACCCTGGGCAAGTCACTTAACTTTCATTGCCCCACCCACCCCCCAAAATAATGATATCACCCTACCTTTTTTCATTTCCTTTTGTCCCTTTTGCTTATAGTTTCCAGTGCTCTGTTCTCTTTTTCTAATACAGATATTACTGGTCATGATCTGATCTTTATCAGCTGGTTAATTGCATGAAACTTTTATTCTGTATTGTGGTGATATTCTCATTGCATGATATTCTCAGAAAAACTTCACTTGAGTATTACTATTTTGAAATTGAGTTTTATTGGATAGGAGATGATAATATTAGCAGACATTTATATAGAACTTGAAGATTTGTAAAGTGCTTTACACACATTATCTTTTGACTTGTTGAATATTTATTCTGATCTATTTCAACAATCATTTCTGAAGTACCTGCTACGTCCCAAGATAGAGACAGCCTCATATATGGAAAGCCAGCCTCATATTCAGGAAGAACAGGATTCAGGTCCTACCTCTCATATATATTGGCTGTGTGACCCCTGGTCAAGTCACCTAACCTCTAAGTGGCCCAAACAACTCTCCAAGACTTTTAAGTTGCTTGAGGCTTGCTGATCAGCATTGGTGGAGGAAACATCCTCACAGGTCCAATCCATTTGCCAAACATTAATTGTAAGTAATCTTATAAAGCAGAACCAATAAATTTGTCATTTCAACTGGGAAAATATCACAGGGTGGTTTTGTGTTACTAGAAGACTTGTATGAATATTACTACTTAAAATAAGTAACTAGTGTCATTGATTATTAGCTGGTGACTAGCAGGGGCCTTTTAGTCAGAGTCTTAGAAATCATATTGTCATACCTCCTGAGGAAATGAAATTTAACAAGCTTTTGCTGACTTTTTCTGATAGTGCTGTATAATATAGGACCAAATCTCACCTTCTCAGGTGTGCCCAAGACTTGTTTGGTCCATCGATCAGTCAAGTTTTTTACTTGCCCCTTGTTTTAATCCTAACCTTGTGTAGAATATAGAAGTTGCAGACCTAAGTCTTCCTTTTGTGGAGTTTGTTCAGTGAGATACATATAAAATATTTTATTACCTAGGCAAGACCTCATATCAAGACTCAAATAAAAATGGATCCCTTTGGGCCATATATTGATTTAGAAAACCACCAAAAAAAGAAAGAAAGAAAACAAGTTAGCATTATCTACATTGTATTGCAATTTTACTTGTTTTGTTGAACATTTCCCAATTACGTTTTAATTTGGTTCAGGCCCCACTTCAGGGACCTTGAATTGGACACCTGAATGGTATATATACTCAAGATATAGAGTAACAAGGCCACTGCAGCTATCTTAGTAGCCAGGTGCAATTTTCTAGTACTGCTTCTTATAGGGAGGCATATTCTTCTGTTGGAAAGCAGGTTAAATATAGTGAACAGTAAAACCTCAAACTGATACCAGTGTTGTGACATTCCCCATGTTCTTCTAGATTCAAGCCCACAATTATATATTACATAATTCATTAGTTATGTAATTGCTTTCTAGGTGGTGAAGGTTGGAATAGTAGAACAATCCTCAGCAGCATCAGGTAAACTAATTCTTGCACATACATATATTTTATTTCCTGCTTTGGGATGTATCAAATATAGTTTTATTCCTAATGGATCAGGGTCTTTGGCTTGACCAAGTCCTATAGAACTAAAAGCAAACCTAGCCACACAATGGTTGTATATTTGTGGTGGGATTGGGAGTCCTGTATCTTGTTCCTGCTGTTCTTTTCCAAGATGAATACCATCTTATTCTATATTGAAAGAAAGGAATGCCTTGTTTGTATTTATAGCTTAATGAACCTATTAATGCTTTTTAGTTCTATTCCCCTGTCCATTCTCCCCCCCAATCCCCAAGGATATGAAGTTGAGCACACTTACTTATTCAGAGTTTCAGCTTATTCTTTGATGATTTCCAAGATCAGAGCTAGCATTTATTTTCAGTTAAATTAAACAAACATAAGTCCCTGATAAATGCAAAGCATATTCTGTATCCTAGTAGAGATTTAGATAAGTTTAGATAAAACACAGTCCCAAAACTCATGTAACACAGTCTAGTAGGAGGAGATAAGACACAAACACAGATAACTATAATATACAATAACACAAGGCAAGTTAATTAGAGAAGGGCATTTTGCTCCATTAAATTTAGGGGAAGGAAGGAGTATACTCTGGTGGAGGAATCAAGTTGTAATTTCAGTTAGAAATTCCTTCAGTGTCTTCCACTCTGATTAAATATAAATGGAAGGGGGCAGCTAGATGGCGCAGTGGTTAAAGCACTGGCCCTGGATTCAGGAGTACCTGAGTTCAAATCCAGCCTCAGACACTTGACACTTACTAGCTGTGTGACCCTGGGCAAGTCACTTAACCCCCATTGCCTGCAAAAAAAAAAAAAAAGACATTTAAATGGAAGCACATTGAACCATTTTAATTTTTCCAGATTATACCTAGAATTAATGACCAAACTAGATGTCAAAACCAAAATCCTCTATCACATGTATCTGCTTTTACTATAGAATATACACCTCTGTTTTCCTTTCAAGTCGATAGTTAAAGGATAATGGTCTTTCAGTCCGTAAGCCTATCTTCTCTGGCTGGAAAGTTATGGTCTTACCCTGCCTTGCATGGAGGGAAAATTCCAGAATGATAATAGGCAACTATCTGGCTGATTATATAACTCCTCTTTTAAAGGTGATTCAGATGATGCAGCTCCCTCTAGTTCCAGTATTCTGTCCTCTACTCCGCCTTCAATGTCTCCTGCTGCAAAGGAAGCCTCACCTACCCCCCCCTCCTCTCCATCTGTGACAGGCAGCTTTTCTTCTCCCAGGTAAATAAATCTACTACTTTTCTCCCTTCAGGGGAAATGCATCAAATTAGAGAAAAAGTAGGCCTTGGTGTTTGTTTAGTTTTGATAGCCACCTCTTTCACTTACTTTCTTTCCAGCTGCAGATGCATACCAGCACAAAACCAGGGTCTCTCAAAGTTTGGGAGTTGTAATGCTCTATTGATGCTTGGTTTGGTTCATCATAATTTTCACACATACTACAAAACTCCCAGATAATTTATCTTTTCTAATCTGTTTGATTTAAAATTAGTTTTGTTTCACAGCTTGAAATAATTTGCAACATATAGGGTTATCACAAAATCAGAATGGCAATAACTGATTTCTACCCTTAAATACATTTTAAGAAAGACTGGACTACTGAAAAGTAAGATAAGAATTGGATTTTGTCCCTTGGCTAAGCTAAGAAGGATACTTTAGGAATGGTTTGGACTGGAAAATTCTTTTTTTTTTTTTTTAAGGTGGCAATGGGGGTTAAGTGACTTGCCCAGGGTCTCACAGCTAGTAATTGTTATGTGTCCGAGGCCAGATTTGAACTCAGGTCCTCCTGAATCCCGGGCCGGTGCTCTATCCACTGCGCCACCTAGCTGCCCCTGGACTGGAAAATTCTAATGAGATCTTTGTTAGAAGGGTGAAAACAATCTTTGCTGTTCCACCTCCTCAGAGCCAGAAACAGTTGTATATTCCTTCACTGTGGCATTGAGGAATAAAGTATTCTGATTAATAGGTTCTTCTGAGTTTAGAAATAACTCAGTTACGTAAGTGTAGGAAAGCAGTGCTTATTAACTTTTGTGTCAACACACTTTGACAGAGGCTTCTTACAAGTTCAAGTTAAAGGTAAAGTGTCTGCTACATGATATTGACTAATAGGGGTCTGCTAAGCCAGCTTGAACTTGCTTGAATTTTCAGTATAATCATTTATGCCACAGATATCAGCTATTGCTCCAAATCGGGGCTTGATTTATTGTTCTGTTGATTGTCTAGACTTAAGAAAGTGATAAAGAAAATGTTAATGATGCTGTGATTAAAAAAAACCCATCAAATTAGAGCAAAGAACCAGCAGAAGTTATAGGCAGCCATTTTTTTACTTAATATAAAGACAAACTCCCAAAAAATTAAAGGTGTCCCAAAGTAGAATAGACATGCCTGAAAAAATAATGTATTTTTAGCTTTGAGGATCTTCAAGTAGAAACTAGATGACTTTACTTATTCAGCTTGTTATGGAGGGAATTCTTTCATAATTTGGACTAGATGATCTCTAAGGTCTCTTCCAGCTCTGAGACTGAAATTCCATGAAAACAAATCAGGGGGGGGGCAGCTAGGTGGCTCAGTGGATAAAGCACCGGCCCTGGATTCAGGAGTACCTGAGTTCAAATCCGGCCTCAGACACTTGACACTTAACTAGCTGTGTGACCCTGGGCAAGTCACTTAACCCTCATTGCCCAGCCAAAAAAGAAAAAAGAAAAGAAAAGAAAACAAATCTAAGGAATTGAGTCACAACAAGGAGATTGACAAACATGGTAAAAGATAGAAAAATTGAATGTTGGCACAGAAATATGGATTTAGAGCTGAAAGGAATCTTGGGGGTCAGAGAATTTAAGTTAAGAAAGATACCATTCTGAAAATAAAATAAAATCAAGAAAGATACCATTCTAGAAAACAATTTGGAATTATACAAAGAGAGTTACTAATTAACAAGACCCATATATACAAACATATTCACAACATTTCTATTTGTAATAGAAAAATGCTAGAAACGAACTATCTAGTGATTTAAGACCAACTGAACAAATCGTGGTATATTAATGTCATGTAATAGTATTACATTGTAAGGAATAACTACTTGAAGATTTATACAAACCAGGGAAGATTTGTATGAAGCGCTTCAGAGTAAAGAAAGCAAATCCAAAATAATATACACAGTATCTACAACAATGTAAATAAAGATAATTTTAACTAGTCTAGTAACAGCATGTAGGTCAAATATAGTGGCCAATGTTCAAACCAAATTATTGAAGTACATAAGTGTCTTTTCTCTTAACAAATGATGAACTATAAAAATTGGAAAATTACATATGCTACTGATTAAATTCAGCAAACATTAAGTGCCTACTATGTGTAAGGCACTGTACTAGATACTCGAAATAGAAAGATACAACCCTTTCATTTTTGGGGGGGTTTTTTGGGGGTTTTGAGTTTTTTGTGGGGCAATGGGGGTTAAGTGACTTGCCCAGGGTCACACAGCTAGTAAGTGTCAAGTGTCTGAGGCCGGATTTGAACTCAGGTACTCCTGAATCCAGGGCCGGTGCTTTATCCACTGCTCCACCTAGATGCCCCCAACCCTTTCATTTTTAAGGAAAGACTTTAAGAATAAGGAAACCAAGGTCCAGAAAGGTTAAGTTACTTCTTCAGGGTCACAAATCTAATAAGTCTGTGAAACTTAATACTGATGGAATCTGAATACAGATTGAAACATGTTGGGGGGGGGGTTGGTGGTTTTTGTTTTCTTTCATAACATGACTAATAAGAAAATATTTTACATGAGTACACACGTATAACCTTTATCAAATTGCTTGCCTTCTCAGTAATGGAGATGGAGAAGGAAGGAAGGAGGGAGAGAATTTGGAACTCAAAATTTTTTAAAACAAATATTAAAATTTATTTTTACATGTAATTTGGGAAAATAAATTATTAAAATTCAATTTTAAATAAAATTTTAATTCCAAACTCTTTCTCCTTCCTCTCTTCCATTATTGAGAAGACAAGCCGTTTGATATGCTGAGTCTTGCAAAACATTCAGACCCTTCCCACTCCCCCCCCCAAAAAAAAAAAAGAAAAGAAAAAATATCATGCTTCAATCTGCATTCAGACTCTCATCAGTTCTGTTTTTGGAGGTGGATAGTATTTTTCATCATAAGTCCTTCAAGACTATCTTGGACCATTGTATTGCTGAGAATAGCTAAGTCATTCACAGTTGATCATTGTACAGTATTGGTGTTACTGTGTAGAAAGGTTTCCTAGTTCTGCTTACTTCACTTTGCATCAATTCATGTCTTTCCAGGTTTTTGTGAAATCAACCTTCTCATCATTTCTTATAGCACAATAGCATTCCATACCAATCATATACCACAATTTGTTCAGCCACTCCCCACTTGATGGACATGCCCTCAATTTCCAACTTTTTGCCGCCACAAAAAATTGCTATAAATATTTTAATTTTTTTTTTTAAATCTCTTTGGAATACAGACCTAGTAGTTGCTGAGTCAAAGGGTTTTATATTCCTTTGGACATAGTTGCAAATTACTCTCCAGAATAGTTGGATCAGTTCACAACTCCACCAACATTGCATTAGTGTCCTAGTTTTCCCACATCCCTCCAACATTTGTCATTTTCCTTTTCAACATATTAGCCAATCCAATAGGGATGAAGTGGTACATCAGAGTTGTTTTAATCTGCATTTCTTTAATCAATAAGTGATTTAGAGCATTTTTTCATTTGACTATAGATAACTTTGATTTCATCATCTGAAAAAAACAGTTTTATTAGGAAGAAACCCAAGAAATCAACAACCATATGAAATAATTCTTGATACCACCAATAATTAGAGAAATGCAAAGTAAAGTGACTGAGAAGTTTTATCTCATGCCTATTAGGTTGGCAAAGATGGGGAAAAAAGGAAAATAACAAATGATGCAGGGACTGTGATGGTGTGATGATTCCAGCCATTCTGGAAAGTAATTTGGAGCTATGCCCCAAAAGTGCATACCTCTTGATCCACTCATACAACTATAAAGATGACAACAATGACTGCTATTACTACTATCTTTGGGATACTTCCCAAAGAAATCAAAAAGGAAAGGGCTCATATGTACAAATATATTTGTAATGGCTTTTTTTTTTTTGGTAGCCAAAATTTGGAGATTGAGGGGGTATCCTAGAATGGAATATTATTGTGCCTTGAGAAATAACAAAATGAACAATTTCAGTGGAAACGGGGGAGGCTTCAGCTGATGTTAAATAAGAACTAAGAATAGTTTATGCAAAAATTACATTATAAAAATAGCTTTGGATAACTTTAGAATTTTGATCAATGCAATGATATAAACAAATCCAAAAGAATGAAGATAAAACACACTGTTTCTTTACCTCCTGACAAAGAATTGATGAACTTAAAATCCTGAAAGAGACATACATTTTGGGGCATGATCAGTGTAGGAATTTGTTTTCCCAAATTATTCAGCAATATATTGAGGGCTTTGTTTTTCAGGGTTATTGTTCATTGGTGGGAGATATGTAGATTGTGGGAAGGATTAATAAAAAAGAAAACTTATGTGCTCTAACCAACTCTCAGCTTGGAGAAATAGACTTTATCAAAGGTATAAAAGTATAATTTAATGATAGGGAATTAAAGAACATGTCAAAAACAAATAAAATGAGAGAAAAGAGCTAGAGTATACATTTATGCATTATTCTTCTTACAAATGCGTAATGAATAATTTTTAAATTATAATATACACACAGGGACTAAAATATTTTAAGATATTGGTGGAATATTGTTGATTAGTTTCTAAAGCTTAAAATTATTAAAATTGTTTTTAAGTGATATTTCGGCAGCTATTTAGAAGTTGGAAAATTACATACAATATGGCAAAGTGACTAGTTTTTTCCCCCTTCTTTTTTTTAGTCAGAGTGCTGGTGTTGAATTAATGGGGCTACAAGTAGATTATTGGATCGCTGCCCAGCCCATGGAAAAAAAGAAAGACACAGAAAAGAAAGATCCTTCCACTGCCAAAAACACACTGAAATGCACTTTCCGGTCTCTCCAGGTCAGCAGGCTTCCTAGCAGTGGTGAAACAATAGCCACTCCAACAATGTCAATGACTGTTGTAACAAAGGAGAAAAACAAAAAAGGTAAGAAGGGAAACATGGACTGGGTGTACCTTATTGCAGGACCTAGGTCTGCCTTAAGACATGGGACATTGGAGGCAACTAGGTAGCACAGTGGACAAAGCACGGGCCCTGGATTCAGGAGGCCCTGAGTTCAAATCCAGCCTCAGACACTTGACAATTACTAGCTTTGTGACCCTGGGCAAGTCACTTAACCCCCATTGCTCCACCAAAAAACAAAAGACATGGGCCATTGTTGGAAACCTCCCTCTAAACACCCATTCTATTCTGTTCATTCTGTTCTTATTGACTCTATTCCTCAGAGATATTCCCAAACAATTTTATTTTCCCATTATACTATGATCTCTTCTGTACTCCCCACTTGTTATACTTATAGCA
This sequence comes from Dromiciops gliroides, assembly GCF_019393635.1. Taxonomy (NCBI): domain Eukaryota; kingdom Metazoa; phylum Chordata; class Mammalia; order Microbiotheria; family Microbiotheriidae; genus Dromiciops; species Dromiciops gliroides. Next base: position 265,623,754 of record NC_057862.1, on the reverse strand, counting down.
GATGACTTAACCACCAAAGGAATATCTCTCACTTCTCCTCTTCTCAAAAATTTTCATCATCACCCTTCTTCTCTGTTCCTACTATCCACGACAATACTAAAAATGTCATCCCTCCCTTCCACCCTTCCACCCTAACCAACTAATATATCAGCTTCTCCTCTCTGTTACAGGACTTCTTATAAAAAGAATCTAAACCTAGTTTCTACATGTTTTTACCTCTTGGTCTCTCCTTCCTTGTAATCTGACTTCTGCTTCCACTGATGTATCACTCCTACTAATTGCTAAATCCATTCTTAATCTTCATCCTCTTTATAGCATTTGACACTATTTGCCACACCTCCTTCTGGGTACTCTGTTCTGTTTTTTTTTTTTTCTGTCAACTCCTCTGTCTTTTTCATTGGTTTCTTGTCCTTTTCGTGATGTATTAGCAGAAATGATTCCCCAGAAGAGATCTCTTGGCCCTCTTCTTTTTTCTCTTTTTCTCTCTCCTCTTTTTCTTCTCTTAAAGTCAACAAGCATTATGTGCCTCTTATGTGCCAGACACAGTGCTAAACACTAGGAAGGCAAAAAGCATGCTGCTCTCAATGAGTTCATAGTCTCACTATTTCAATAATTATCTCTGTACAAATGACTTCTCAATCCATATCCCCAGTCCCAACTTCTATTCTCAGCTCAAGACTCATATTTCTACCAAATCTTTTTTTAAACTACTTCAAATTCAGTGTGACCTCCATATCACAATTTCCTCAAAATCATCTTGGTGGTACAGTAGATAGAGCACTGAGTCTGGAATAAGGAAGACCTTAAGTCCAAATTCCACCTCAGACACTTACTGAGTGACCCTTGGCAAGTAAGTTAATGGCTCCCATCCTCAGTTTCCTCATCTGTAAAATATGAATAATAATAATAAAATATGAATAAATAATAATAGCACCTGCCTCACAGGGTTATTGTGAGGATCAAATGAGGTAATATGCGTGACACATTGTAGGTGTGAGAGGTAGGTAAGTAGGTAGGTAGATAGGTAAGAGGGAAGGAAGGAAGGAAGGAAAATGGATGGATGGATGGATGGAAGGAAATTCTAATTACTATTATTGTTATTATTAAGTTCAGGATTGTTCTGGTTTTATCTTTGTATCCTAGCACATATTGGGTGCTAAATAAATATTAGTTGAATGAACTAATGTAACAGACTGAGCTCATTATCTTTCCTCTTAATCCTTTGGCTCTTGACTTTGTCTCTCATGTTAAAAACCAGTGTTCTCTTTGACTTTTTCCTTTCTTTCACCTCTTATATCCTATCTACCTTATTGTAAGGGAAGCTTTTTGTAAACCTTGCAAGCTGTCTCTATTATTTACTAAATCCTATTGATCCTTGGCCTAAAATATCTTTCATATCTGTTCCTTCGTTTGTCATTTTTGGGGGGGTTGGCGGGGTGGACAATGAGGGTTAAGTGAATTGCCCAGGGTCACACAGATAGTAAGTGTCAAGTGTCTGAGGACGAATTTGAACTCAGGTCCTCCTGAATCCAGGGTTGGTGCTTTATCCACTGAGCCACCTAGCTGGCCCCTTTCCTTTGACATTTTAATACAGACCCTTTTTCCTAGCCTCTTTCCATTATCTGTACTCTGTAATCTATCTATTTCACTACCAGACTTAGACTATTTATGTAGATCTAGTCATTACTCAGAAATCTTCAATAAGTCCCTGTTCTCTACAATACCAAATCCTTTGTCTAGGATTCAAGCTTCATCAGGAATACAATTTAATGTAAATCTTTCTCATACTTCTTCCTTCCACCTATATTACACTTTAGCCAGATTGGACTTCTTGCCATTGCCCGAATGTACCCTGTTCTATCTTAGCCTTATGACTTAGCTTACACTGTTCCCTAAGTTTTAAATTGTCATCTCCCCTTAATGTGTTGAATATCTTGCTATTCTTTACATTTCATATTATCTTCTAGGAAGCCCTCCCTAATTTCCCAGTCAGTAATGATCTTTCTTCCTTAGTACTTTGTACTAAGTATTACTTTGTATGACAGTTAATTGTATTATGTGATTTTCCCTACAATCCAAGTTTAAGGACCAATTTTTCTGATTTTTATATCTGATCTCACACTTAATACATTACTCTGAATGATGTAGTATTTGACATTTTTAAAAATAAAATCTAGAAATCATTTTTCTTTTTATTTTTTAATTTTATTTTTTTTTTTTAGTGAGGCAATTGGGGTTAAGTGACTTGCCCAGGGTCACACAGCTAGTAAGTGTCAAATGTCTGAGATCGGACCCGAACTCAGGTCCTCCTGACTCCAGGGCCAGTGCTCTATCCACTGTGCCACCTAGCTGCCCCAACTTTTAAAAATTTTTAATAGTCATTTCCCAATTCACATCACCCTATAGAAGCCTCTTAGAAAATTTCATTGGAAAAACAGTTAAGCCAAAAGTAAGATTTAATATCTTACTTTAAACAAAATCATCCATTAAATGGCAAATGTTGAATTGAGGAATTACACACTAGATAGAAAGATGATGAGAGGAGGAGATCAGGAAATTTATTTCAGGACTCTAGTGTCATAATGACATGTGTAAGAAATTGATCAGAAAAACATGGTCAACTTCATGAGGTTAAAATGATGAGGGACTTCTGGACTTTGGGGATTTTGGTTATAGGTAAAGAACTCTGATTGTGTTTCCTGGAGAGGTACCAATATTCTCATAAAGTGGCTACGGCTTAATGCCAGGATAACTTAAATGGCTTCGGCTACAATGGAGCAAAGTCACCCTTTTGTACTAGATCTATACAGGGAAACAGAATTATTGAATAAAGACAAAACAAAAACCTGAAAGCAGACTTAAGTGCCTAATTGTGGTAAAACCTTCTATTGGAAAAACACTTATGCCAAAGTTTTGTCAATTGCCCCAGGAACATTTACTGTAACCCCAAAGATATCACCTCTGACAAAAGATAATTACAGGGTCAAGTAATAGGAGTTCCTGAACCCTAGATGTCTTAGGAGGATGGAGAAATAATGGCAAGAGTTGCTGAACCAAGAATTGTAGGAACAAAACCTAGACTTTGTCTTCTGTTACAAACATGAATTATTTTTTTTTCCTGATAAAAGTATTTTATTATTTTCCAGCCACATGTAGATAGTTTTCAACACCCATATATATAAGATTTCCAATTTCAAATCTTTCTCCCTCCTCCCCTCCCCTAGATATCAGGCAGTCTGACATAGGTTATATATATATATATATATATATATATATATATATATATATATATATACAACAACACCAAACATATTTCTGCACTAGTCATGATATAAGAGAAGAATCCGAGCAAAAAAGGAAAAACCTCCAAAAAGAAAAACAGCACCAAAAACAAAAGAAATAGTATGGTTCAATCAGAATCCATATTCCACATTTCTTTTTTTTTCCTGGATTTGGAGAGCCTTTTCCATCATGAGTCCTTTGGAACTTTCTTGTACCACTGTATTGGTGAGAAGTATCTAGTCTATCACAGTTAATCAACACATAATGTTGATGATACTGTGTATAATGTTATTCTGGTTCTGCTCATCTCACTCATCATCAGTTCATGCAAGTCCTTCCAGGTTTCTCTGAACTCCTCCTGCTCATCGTTTCTTACAACACAATAGAATTCCATTACGTTCATATACCACAACTTGTTCAGCCATTCCCCAATTGATGGGCAACCCCTCAATTTCCAATTCCTTGACACCACAAAAAGAGCAGCTACAAATATTTTTGTACATGTGGGTCCTTTTCCCTTTTCTATGATCTCTTTGGGGAAAAGACCCAAAAGTGGTATTGTTGGGTCAAAGGGTATGCACAGCTTTATAGCCCTTTGGACATAATTCCAAATTGCTCTCCAGAATGGTACAATTATGAATTATTAATATGGTACAGATACAGTGGGAAGGGGGTTTCACTCCCTAACAATCCTAAATTCCTCTCTCTTCTAAGAGAGTTCAAATTTGGGATAGAGAGGATAATGTTGAAAGGCTAAAGGCTAATGGGTCCCTGGAATAAAGGTGGATCTCAATGGGAGGTTGGGTTTAAATGGAATTTGCATCAAAACTTTAGGAATTTTTGTGCTTTTTTTGTTTTTGTATAACCCATGAGGTGGAATAAAGACTACCTTATTTCCAGTATTGTGAACTTAGTGTTTCCACCAGAGTTTATTTATGGAGAATGAGATCTGGGACTCCCAGGGAAACCCTGGGTGAGAGAAAAACAAGTCAAAGAGAATAATTTTTAAAAGCCCCCAAAATTGAATTCAGTCTTTTTAAACTCATAGCTTGTAGAATGGGGCCACAGATTGCATCTAATATACATATAATGGGAAACTTCAATTATCCTTACTGAATTTCTGGATTTCTTCCTTCACCAAAATCAGAGAAATTCATAATTTCCTGATTTTTGAAGTTTTACAAGGATTCGGCTTGGGAATATTGATAAAAAGCATTTAAGAATGGCATTGTAAAGATACCAAGAAATAATTCAGGGGCAGCTAGGTGGTTCAGTGGGTAAAGCACCAGCCCTGGATTCAGGAGAACCTGAATTCAGCCTCAGGCCTTTGACACTTACTAGCTATGTGACCCTGGGTAAGTTACTTAACCCTCATTGGAAAGAAAGGAAGGAAGGAAAAGAGGAAGAAAGAAAGAAACTATTCAGCAAAAAAAGAAAAGGGGGAGTTTCTAAAAAGATCCACGTAGGTATGTAAGGAATTAATCAACTTGGATTTTTAAAAATAGATACAATGGAAACAAAGGCAAGTAACAAGGGATAAATACCAAAATACAGCATTGTTTTGTAAAAAATAATGTTAAGGAAAACTAAAACTCAGGATGCACTGAGACTGCTGAGGAATACTAAGGACAACAAAAAGGGGAGAGGATCCTTTTTAGCTATATTAAGAGACATGTCAAAGAAGGAAGAGAGCTGTTGTTGCACAGAGGAGATGGAATGATAATAAGTTACAGAGAAAAGGCAGTGCTGTCCCACGTCTTGTCCTACTTGGTTTTTTGGCCACACAAAATTATCTTTCTGTTGGAAAGAAATGACTGATCGGTAGCTGGCATCATCTAAAACAAATTATATCAGAATAACCTCTTAATTGTAATTGGGTTTTTAGCAAAGAATTTAACAAAATCTGTGGGAAAGTTGAAGCATTGTGGGTTAGATGGTAGAACAGTTAGCAGTATTTGGAGCTCATTGAATAGCCAGCCCCAAAGAGCAGCCATGAATGGCTCAATATTAGATCCCTAGTAGACTTCTCAAAGGGATCTGTGCTTTAGGCTATGGTTTAGATTTTTGCCAGTGACTTAGATGACAGCGTGTTTATGAAATTTACTTATTGCAAAGATAAAAGGGATAGCCAACACAATGAGAAAATTAGGATTGGGGGGGGGGCAGCTAGGTGGCATAATGGATAAAGCACCAGCCTTGGATTCAGGAGGACCTGAGTTCAAATCCAGCCTCAGACACTTGTCACTTACTAGCTGTGTGACCCTGGGGCAAGTCACTTAATCCTCTTTGCCCCACAAAAAGAAAAAAAAAGAAAAAAGAAAATTAGGATCTGAAAGAATCTTTAAAGGCTAAATCTTTGTGTTATGCCTATTAAAATGAAATTTAATACTAACAAATGTTCAAATCAGGGTACCACATTTTTTAGGAAGGACATTGAAAAGCTAGAGCATGCCTCTAGGAGAACAACCAGAATGATGAAATTCCTTAAGTTCATATCATGTGAGAATGAATAAATGAATGACATGACATGACATGGCCAGTGTGGAAATTTGTTTTGCTTGACTATACGTGTTCGTAACACACTGGTTTTATTTTTCTTTTGTTCTTGGTTTGGGGCACAGAAATTTGGGGTAGAAGAGAGAGAAGGTGGATTTTGATTGATGAGAAAATAAAATATAATTTAAAAAAAACAAAATAGTGGAAGTTATAAGAATTCAATTCAAAAGACATTAATTGTCTACTACAAGCAAAGTACTGTGCTAGACATTGGGTCCTATCTTAAGGATCTTACTTTCTACTGGAATATAATGTTTTTCAGGTAATACTGCCATCTATGCTGTTTTGTACAATAAAATGCAAAGTTAAAAGAACCAAAAATAACCATTTATCCAAACTTAAAGAAAATGGCCGGTTTGTAAAAGAAAGAATCAGAACTCTTTTCCTCTCTATAACTACATGCATGGATACAGTTGAATTGTCCATATGTACTGTGCAGTAGCCATGCTTTTGTCCATCAATCTAGTCTTTAGCCCACTAGAACAGAGCTCCATGGACCCCTGAAGGTTGCATGGGTAAATTTCAATGGGTCTGTGAATTTATATCTTCATTTTCACTAATCTCTAACCGAAATTGTTTTAATTTATTTATTATTTTTAGTTTAATTTAATTATGATTTTTAAAGAAAAGTTTATAGACTTCACCAGACAGCCACAGGGGTCTATAACATAAAAGGGGTTGAGAACTCATGCTCCAGAAGCTTGTACCCTATAACATGCTGAACTTTTTAAGACAAAGATGGTGCTGTAGAGGGGACATGAACTATTGTAGGTAGTATTGTAGTATTCTAGTGGTAGGGATAGGCTGGCGTTAAATCTATACTTCTTCACTCATTCTCCCTGAAGTAACAATAAATTGTTCAAGATGAGGTATGTGGTCTCACTGATTATGCAAATTCACTGTTCTATTTGAGGTCCTTAGAGACTATTGTTAAGACTTCTTCAAAGAAGAATTAGATGAGCCATTCATTGATAAAAGTAATAGATCTTTTTGTTTGAGTGGAGGCTACAAGACTTAACTGGTTATACACAAGGCAGAATAGAAGGCTAGACAGGGACAACAAGAGAAGGGTCCTATGACAGCATGCTGTCCTAGTACAGGATCCACACACAGGACCTCCCCACCCTCCCAAACTAGTGCAGCGGCTAATACCTTAAAAACTAGGTCCTGGGGCAACTAGGTGGCTCAGTGGATAGAGCGCCAGCCCTAGAGTCAGAAGGACCTGACTTCAAATTTGACCTCAGATACTTGAAACTTACTAGCTGTGTGACTCTGGACAAGTCACTTAACCCTGACTGCCTTGCCCAAAAAAAGAAAAGAAAAACTAGGTCAGCCCACTGACCCAGTACATTGGGAATTAAACTATGAAAGCAAGACAAGAATAGAAGGGAATGGATACAACTGAGGATATTGCCAGGTAGTCTCAGGCTTTGTGATCTTTAGAGTGTGATCTTTAGAGCAATTCATAGTGCTCACTGGAACCTCTGGGTCCAACTATATCATCAGGCCAATTCAGGTGATTCTGATTTGCTTCCCACCTTTGAAGTCATGGGTAAGGAAATATATAAGTCATCTCCAAACTCAGGTTTCTAGTCTGGAGACTTCAAAGCATAGTAGATTCAGATACAAAGAGTTCCATAGAAAGCACAGGGTGGGAAGGAGAGGGTACCAGGAAAAAGAAGAGGTATGTCTAGAACATAGACAACTTTTTAAACAGAAAGACTAGGCCATCCATCTTTTTTCCAGACCATAACAAGCACATAATATGAATTCCTAATGTAAATTGGCATCATTTCATTTTCCGCTGCAAATTAAATGTTTGAATATTAGTTGTCACCTTGCTTGTTTTTTTAGGTTGCCAACTCTTCATCTTCAATTGCTATGATTTCATTTCTTAGTAATGAAAAGGAATGTACCTTTTCTCAACACCTATCTGCAGTTTCTCATCTACAGATTTGAGCATCAGAATTTAAATATTCAATTGATGCACAAGATAAAATTTGCTTTGTTTTTCCTAGTGATGTTTTTGCCTAAGAAAACAAAAGACAAGGAAATTGAGTCTAAGAGTCAATGTATTGAAGGAATTAGTAGGTTGATTTGCACTGCAAAGCATCAGCAGAACATGCTACGGGGTAAGTGCTGTATTATTTCCTAATAAAAACTTGCACAAAGTTCCAGAGAGATCTATGTTACCAGAATAGTCATAAGTTCCTGATACATTATGCATTTGTAAGCATTCTCCCTATCTTTGTATCTTCCTCAGTACTTCAGTATTATGAATTGGAATTGGTACTTGAAGATTCCTCCAACTTAGATCATAGTCCTCCACTCTGACTTATAGATGACCATCATCAAAATACCCTTACCTAGTGGCCAGCCTACTGGTGGTGAACTTCTCTAAATTTGAGTCGGTGCTTGAAGGGCAGACGAAAAAATATTTCACTACATCTCAATTCAAAATATTTCCAATTTAGTAGGACCTGCCAAAGCAGGTCTAAAAACACAGGGTACCCTCCATGCCATAAAAAGGCATTAAAGGAAGTCAGTAGAGCCAGTAGTTCAACTATGACTAAGGTAATCTTTTAATCATTTCAGGTCATAATATTTCTTTTAAGGTTGTACATAGTATGTTCTCTATTTGTTCTTTTGGAACATCACCTAATTGACAAAAATCAAACCTACCATTATATTACATGTCCATTCCCATTTCTCTGGGGGGGAAAAAAAGTGATGATAATTTTTTTAAAAAAACAAAACTGTCAGACATGAAAGGAAGAACGTTCTGAAACTCTCTAGCAAATCAATTAACTTGGCATTGTTTTAAGGGCTACATAAGTATATGATCCCCAGAATAATAACAGTACTTGGTTTATAATCCTGGGTGGACAGTTGAACTAGAAAATTAACAAAATGCCTTACTTTTCCTGAAGCACAAAAAAATTTATTGTCCTGTTGTATTTTATCTTGTATTATGCTTCTCAGGGTCCCTCTTCATTCGAGTCTAACCTGGGGTAACAGATTATGAAAATGAGGTGAAACACTGAAAAAAATAATTTCACAGAATGGCATGGGCCATTCATGGTAAACATCAGAAGTTTACCAGAACAGGGAATTTGGTTTGGCTTATGCTTTTGGAAACCTGAGCTCTTGTTTCCCTTTCTACCTAGTTCTCATTGATGGAGTAGAATGGAATGACGTCAAGTTCTTTCAGTTGGCAGCACAGTGGTCTTCCCATGTCAAGCATTTTCCTATCTGCATCTTTGGACACTCCAAATTCAATTTCTAGATTCCTGAAAGAAGGTGAACAAGAAAGGAAAAAGTGAATGATGATCATTCTCACTGGAACTGTCGAGTGCTGCCTGTTTGCTGACTGAAAGCCCTTCTGCTTTCTAACCTGCAGATGATTGACTGCTTTGCTGGAATGTTTTATGAATTACTTTTCTATTAATACTTCAGTTTACTACAAGGGACATACCCTTAAAAACACAAAGAATAAAAAACAGTCTTAAATATGAATGTACTTATAACCTAAGAATTAATTGGAACAACTCCCAAGCTGGAGAGCAGAGTAACTGCACTGCTTATTAACATTAAATATGTTTGAGAGAAGATGTTGTGGGGAGAGCGTATGGGCAAGATTAAGATTTTTAAATCTCATTTAAGATTTTTTTTTTTGGTATAGTGGGAAAGGGAATACACTGGAAAAAAAAAAAGATATGCAACTTGGGGTTTCCAAATGGTTCCTTTCCACCCAGGAAATACTTTCTTGCTCTCCAGCATCCTTTCCATAGGGAAAATAAGATCTGAAGATTTCTCAAGTAGCAATAGTATAAAAGGGTAAGTCACTTGCATCAAGTTATAGATTCCATCTGGCCTGCACAAACTGGCAACCACTCAGCTCACTATATCTCAGAGAAGGCAGAAAAAAGGAGGCTCCCAGATAAGAAGTTGACCAGGGTGACTCACAATCAAGATGGAAGCTGATTTAGTGCTCCTACCTGGAGAAGACCCCAAGGGCAAGAAACTCAAGGACAATGCCACTCCAAATTCAAATCACCCATGTTCTTCCTGCTGTCAGGAAACTGCTGCCAATGCTTGGTGGTCAGCAGACATTCTGCTGTCCTTTAAGAATTTTCACCAACTCGTTCTTTTCAATAAAACCTCCAGCCTTATAAAGAAACATTTTTAGTAGCAGATTTTTTTTTAAATGCTTTTAAATATTTATATTATAATTTAGTTACCAAAAAGAAATGTTTCTGTTCACAAGTCCCAGCATTACTTTATGGGGGGTTTTTGTTTGTTTGGTTTTTGTGGGGCAATGAGGATTATGTGACTTACCTAGGGTCACACAGCTAGTAAGTGTCAAGTGTCTGAGGCTGGATTTGAACTCAGGTACTCCTGAATCCAGGGCCGGTGCTCTATCCACTGCGCCATCTAGCTGCCCCCCAGGCAGGTACTTTTATAGAGGACTGATAGGGTGATCATCTGACTCTGGAAAGTTCCCTTATTGAGGGAGGACCATCCCCCACTGGTGGTGGCTGGGGGAGTTGGGTGAGGGATGACTACGGATCTCTCAAGCCATCTCTCTCTTCCTGCTGCCACAAAGGCAGCAGCCACACCTAATCTTATCTCCCCAGGGGTGAGGGAGACTAGAATGAAGGGTGGTGATCATAGAGCTAGCTCAGTCCTGATCTGGTTCCATTTATCTCTTTAGGTGTGTCTGTCCTTTGGTTTAGTTTCTCAAGGAGAAGGTTCATTGATGTACCCCAGAAAACCTCTGGGGTGCTAGGCCCATAACATTTCCCCACTTCTATATATTTAAGGAAAAGGGATGAAGATTCTTCTTCTGTAATTGCTTCATGCTGAGTGGAGTCAAAGAAAGCATGGGGGGGGGCGGGGGGGGGGGAAGGCCTGGTCCAGAGTACAAGGAGATGTGTGGTCTAGAGGGTGAGAGGAGACACATAGGCACAGTGGGTAGCTGCCATGAGGTTGAATCCTTGACAGTGGGTAGCTGCCATGAGGTTGAATCCTTGAGTCTAGATGGACCAAACTTAAACAAAAATGTAAAGGGTCCCAGGCAAAAAAATCAAAAAGGACTTAAGGTGACATGAATGCATGTTAAATAAGGTGTTCTTAAAGTATCTCTTATTCCATTTTAAAATAATACCTTAAAACAATATTAGGATTTTTTTGTAACTTGAAACAAAACCAATCAATTATCAATCAGGTTCCCTCCATACACAAAAACTCTCCACACATACCTCAGAAACTTATCAGATAAGGAGTAAAGAGTAGTTGCTTTTCTTCAGCTGAGGTGGCAAGGCAGGGCGTAGCCTACCTTACAAGAGTTAAGTAATCAGATCAAAGCTTAATTCTGTGCAGTTCAATGGTTAGACTAAAAATATTTTTCTTTGCAACTTTTACACATTATAAATAATTTCTGATTTTAAACTCTTCTACCATGAAAGATTTTAAGAGTAGCAGTAAACAGATCTACAACTGTGAGATGGCTACAGGTTATTCTGGTCTATGAAGTGAACTGAGAGCCCATAAGCTAGGAACTTCTCACTGAGCTCGCTTTTTCTTGACATCATGCCCTAATAAGGGCCAAGGCGAAGAGGGTAAAACCAGGAAGGGATGAAGAAATTTGTGATCCTCATGCATACACGTTAAAGGCAATGTTCTTCTATGTTTAAGGAGTCTTCCCCACTCCCCACAACCTGCAGCTTTGACCTGAATGAGCGAGTAAGACAGGGGTCACCCCTGTGTCATCCATAGACTTATCCCTGGGCTTGGCCATAGAGATGTCAGTAACGGGGCTGGCCAGGAGACCAGACTGCAGGGAGCTGGGTTTTTGCTTGGCCAACCTCTTGGGGGCTGCACGGGACAAGGAGTATGGGGAAGTGGCCTCACCTTTGAGGAGTGTCCCCCACTCCAGTGTCCCTGTTTACTGCAACTGTCAGAATCTCAGCCACCCAGAGATCTGCTGGTAGCAGATGTGATGGCTGCTGCTATTAGAAAAGCTTGTTCTATGGAGTGGGCATGAGCCATCTTTTCTCTTTGGCTACTGCAAGGTCCCTGTTATAAAAAATCTTAAAAAGCAACATCAAGGAGTTGTGAGGGTGGAGCCTGGGGATGCCAGTATAATTTCTGGAGTTTTCTCCTAATGTCAGGGGCAGACTGGCTAATAAAATGTATTTTGAGGACTGTTATTCCTACATCCCTTTCTGGATCTAGATTAGTCAATTTTTTCAGGGAATCCATGAGGCGACTCATGAAAAGAGCTGGATTTTCATCAGGGCCCCGTGTGATCTCTTTTACTTTCTTATAATTAACCTGTTTCTTAATCCCCCTTCTCATTCCCTCCACAAGGCAGGTGATCATGTGTTTTCTATGGGCCCTGTCTTGTCTATCATGATAGTACCATCTTGGGTCCACAGTTGGCAGTGCTGTAGTTCCAAGAACCCCAGCCCAATTTCCAACCTGCGAGTATTCATCACCCACTTGTACAGCCAGGTCCCAAATCTGTTTTTTCTCATTGGGGGTACAGCATTTAGCAAGAGTAATTTGCAAGTCGGTCCAGGAAAGGTCAAACTTCATTGTCATAGACTTAAAACCATCTGTGAACTCTGTGGGGTTCTCTGAGTAACACCCCAATTTCTTTTTTTTTTCTTTTTTTTTTTTTGGAGGGCAATGAGGGTTAAGTGACTTGCCCAGGGTCACACAGCTAGTAAGTGTCAAGTGTCTGAGGCCAGATTTGAACTCAGGTACTCCTGAATCCAAGGCCAGTGCTTTATCCACTGCGCCACCTAGCTGCCCCCTCCCAATTTCTTTTTAATATGAGACAAACTGCTCATGGAAAAAGGAACATGTCTTAGGGTTGTACCATTCCCAATGGAAAATTCCCTTAATGGAAGCAGGGGAGCAATGGAAGATGCTGGTAGGGACCTGGGTGAAACGGGTTGGGGAGAGGATGAGGGGGCTAATGGAATAGGTGGCTCAGGTGGACACAGAGCCAGAGAATTGGATGGAGGAGCCAGGTTAGTCTGTGAAGTGGGTGGGGGAGGGTAGCAGTCTTTGGCTGTGGAATGGGTGTGGGAGGGGTAAAGGGGACTGGGGGAATGGGTGTAGGCAACTGCAGATTGGGTAAAGCAGATGGGAGTGGCTGCTGAATGGAAAAAATAGAATAGGAAACATATTGGAGCTCCCCTAGATTGTGACACGGGTACAGCTGGATGAATTGTGGAGACAGCTGTTGGGTGGGACAAACAGAAGAATATTGATGTCCACTCCCAGTGTGGCCAGAGCTCAGCTGTGGAGGGCACAGGAGATTGGTTCTGAGATCAGCCAGTGGGCAAAGAGGAATCCCAGTCATGGAGTGATATGACAGTGGTTGACCCATAGGGACGGAAGCAGGTAGGAAAGGAGTGAAGCGAGGAACAGGTAGGAAATGAGGCTGAGGAGCAGGAGGGGATGGGGTCCCAGAGGAGGAGGGTGTGCCAGAAAGGTTAGCTAATTGCTTGGACTTACAGTGATTTTCTACCAGCAGGAGGCAGTCATCTAAGAAATCATTGAATTCTTGTGAGAAATGAGGCATTTTAGGGTTAGCCAGAGCCTCCTTAGATTCAGTTGGTTTTGCTGGGCATATTCTGTTCTGTTCCTTTACTTTTGAGTTCTGGCTTAAAGCCATAAAGGCCAAAATGTATGGAATTTCTGTCCATTTCCCTTCATGCCTGCAAAACTTGTCCAATTGCAAAATGTTCTAATTTAGTCCCAATTCTTAGGATGCACCCCAGTGGTGAACCTTTTAGTACACTTCTTTTCTGCCCCATGGCTGTACCCAGATATTGTCCTATCTAAGGAGAATAGTCTGAATGAGGTTCAGATGTTAGGTTGAGCTCTTTCAAGGGAAGGAGACGCTAGCTGCCTGTCTCACGGAAGAGCAAAGCACTGGCAAGTGATAGACACAAACACAAAAGTTCTAACCCAGAAACATGGAGTCCAAGGATCCAAGCATGGTTTGAACGTCTGGCCGAGCTTTTGGCAAGGGAGGGAGACCCAGGCTGCCTGTTGCTGTCACATGCAAAAGCTGACTGTCTGTCTCTACCTTTCTGTAACTCAAACAGGAGGTTGAGTCAAGTGGGAGAGGGAGAAAAGAAACCCAGAAGGGAGGTTCCTATCTCCAAGTTTTGTGTACAAAGAGGAAAGAGGAAATTTCCCGTCCCCTTCAACGTTGGGTGCCAGTTATGTTATGGGGAAATAGGGTGGGGGTTTGGGATTGGGGTTGGGGTCCTTAGGAATTCCTCTTTAAAGAATTACACCCTCTTGCACACAAATGCAATAGAATAAGATGATAGTTTATTTAGCAGCTGGGGAAGGGAAACCAAGAGAGAAATCCTTGGACTTCTCATGGGGAGAAGGCATGGCACAGAGCATGGCTCTGAGATACCAATCTCCTCAAGCAGGAGACAGGCAGGTACTTTTATAGAGGACTTCTGACTCTGAAAAGTTCCCTTATTGAGGGAGGACCATCCCCCACTGGTGGTAGCTGGGGGAGTTGGGTGAGGGATGACTGCGGATCTCTCAAGCCATCTCTCTCTTCCTGCTGTCACAAAGGCAACAGCCACACCTAATCTTATCTCCCCAGGGGTGAGGGAGACTAGAATGAAGGGTGGTGGTCCTGGAGCTAGCTCAGTCCTGATGTGGTTCCACTTATCTCTTTAGATGTGTCTGTCCTTTGGTTTAGTTTCTCAAGGAGAAGGTTCTCCTTGGGTGTTAGGCCCATAACATTTGTTTTTTATAATTATTAAAATAATTATTTAAAATGACCCAAAAGTAGGCCTTTATTTCTTTTTCAGTTTAGGTGTTTCGATGGTAAGAAATAAAAACTTTACTTTGAGGATACAAATGTTTTCTGTTTACCAGGAGTTCTACACACTGCTGTGGAACAGTAGAATTTCCTGAAGGCAACAGGTTTGGGAAGAACCTGAAAAACATTTCTAGTGAGGCAGTATCTATTTACAGTACTTGTTTGTTGAAAAACTCAGTTCTTCCTCTCTCCCCTCTTCTACATCTCAGCAAATGTACTGGGTCTAATTGGCATGTCTCAAAAGGGTTTCATTTCATGTTAATCCAGCAACACTAGTAACAGAAGAGCAGTATTGTCTCTGATACAGTGCAGTGGGTTATTACTACTCTGAAATGCTTCTTCACAGAATCAGAGATTTTTCTGAACTAGAAGGGAAACTGAAATTATCTATTTCCTAAAAGAGGGATAGGATGGGGCAGCTAGGTGGCACAGTGGATAAAGCACCAGTCCTGGGCTCAGGAGGACCTGAGTTCAAATCCAACCTCAGACACTTGACACTGTGTGACCCTGGGCAAGTCACAACCTCAATTGCCCCACAAAATAAAAAACAAAACAAAGAGGGATAGGAGCCATTTTTTTTCATTTAGAAAAGAAGCATTGAAAAGATGAGAGATTCCCAGATTCCTCTGTCTTTGTTGTCTGTAGTTTTCTAATGGCATTCCCTCCTCCATCAGACCAACCCTGTTAAGTTCTTTCAGGACTTGATATGCTTCTTGTGTCCTGTGTATAAATTTTCTTTCTGTGAAACTTCTGTTTTTAACCCATCTTCAGTGCTGCTCATTTCCACTGGGTATTAATTGGATTGTATTTCATTCAAATGGAAAGAATCCCCTGAAAGAATTACTGGAATTTCTTGAGAATAGTCTAGCTGAAATAGTGTTCTGAAATAATTTTGATTTTAGATGATTTATAAAGAACTCCCAACATTTTGGGGGTCTTGGTATCAAGTCTTTTTATAGAAACAGCATTTCTATATAAAATTTGGAACCCAACAGTATCCCAATATTATTTGGCTCCTCTGAAGTTGGCATGGGAGCCACATTTACGATATTTGTACCATATTAAAGGGAACAAGAACCTTGACAAGGTAAATGCAAAATGTTTCATTTCCTATCCTGGATCACAGGAGCATTATCTCCCAAGTTCTGTCTTGCTGTTTGAGTTTGATTTCATCACATGGTTTTCAAAAAATGTCATTTTACTAATTCTGTTTTGTTTTTTCATAGGCTTAGTGTCTTTGGCTAGTTAGGAAAAAGAGAAACTTTTAGCAAACAAGATATTCATTCTTGGTGCTGCATTTTCAGGGCTATCTCCTTGACCTCTGTTCTTTCCTCATTCACATACACATGCATTCTGTTTAGTAGCCTTGAAAACCAGAACTATAAAAGTCATGCCTAGAATTAGAAAGCAAGATGTATACAGAAGTTCAGGGGTTGGCTGGGACAGTGCAAATAGGCAAAACCATTAAATTATGCTTGGGAAAGAATTCTATCCAAACTTGTGTGGCCTCAAAACTTACTACCAGAGCAATATGAGTCAAATTCAAGCCTTCTAAAGGGGCTTCTAGATTTGACAACTGTCCTTGAGGGAAATATATTTTTCCCACCTAAACTACTCTCTAGCCCACTCATTTAAGATTTCATTGTTAAGTCTCCATTTGGAGACACTTAAGTATCTTTTGTTTGTGGTCCCTAAACCAATTTCTATTCTTATTACATTATGGTCTCTAAAGAATATATTATTTCTGCCTTTTTACATTTATTTCCAGTATCTCTATGCTCTGATACATGGTCATTTGGGGGGGGGGTAAAAGTTCCATGTGGTGCAGAAAAATATGCATAGTCTTTTTCGGTCATATTTAGAAAACACCATAAATCTTCTAACTAGTTTCTCCAGAAATTTGTTTTATATTTTGCCTTTTGTTTATCTTTCTGCTTGACTTATCCAAAACTGACAGAAGAATATCGAAGTTGCCTGTCACAATTGTATTACTGTCTATGTCTTCTTGAAGCTCAGATAATGTTTCCTTTGTGAATTTGAATGCTAAAGCATTTGGAGCATCTAAGTTCATTACTGATATCAGTTTGTTGTCTATGGCTCCTTTCAGCATAAGATAATTTTCTTGTTTCTCCTTTTTTATTTTTTGAATATTTGTTTTTGTTTTGTCCAATAGTATGATGACAACTCCTACTTTTTTGGATTCACTTGATGCATAGTAATTTTTAAATCCAACCCCTCAGTTTTGCTTTTTGTATGCCTTTGTTTTTTAAATTTGTTTTTTTTTTATGAGAAACAAATTGTAGGGTTTTGTTTTCTTATCTAATTTGGCACTCTTATTTTACTGAATTATTTAATCCATTCACATTTAAGTTATAAGAATTAAGTTTATATTTCCCTCTATCTCTAAAACTGGGCTTTTCTCATGTTATGATTTTCCCCTCTTCTGCCATAAAAATAGTACAGTTATCCCTTCCACATCATAGGAGTTAGGGGTACAGCACCCCCATTTTCTGGAAAATCCATGCAAAATTTTTTGGCCCTCCCTTCATACCAGAGAAGATATCTGAATTTTTGTTTTATGGGCTGTTTATAGTACTGTAATTTTTTTAAGACTTTTATTTTCCAAATTACATGTAAAAGCAAATTTTGACATCAATTTTTTTTAAACTTTGTGTTCCAACTTCTCTTCCTCCCTCCCCTCCCACTCCTACCCCAAGAACTCAAACAATTCAACATAAATTATACATGAGTAGTCATGGAAGACAATCCTACATTATCTAGGTTGTGAGAAAAAACAGATAAAAACAAAACTTCAGATTAAGGAATTGTCAAAAAAAAAATGTGTTTCAGTCTGTTTTCAGATACCATCAATTCTTTCTCTGTAGATGGACTACAATTTTCATAAGTTCTTCAGAGTTATATTGGATCATTGACTTGCTGAAGATAACCATGTGCTTCCCAGCAGATCATCTTACACTAATACTGTTATTTTGTATACAGTACATTTCTCTCTGCTTCAGTTCATGTGGGTCTTTCCAGGTTTTTCTGATAGCCTCCTGTTCATCATAATTTTTATATAGTATAGTACTATATTTCAAAATGTAGGCATTTGGTTATAGGCTCTGTGTCATCTGCTGGCCTTCACATGTCATCTGTGGCTTCCACAAAACTCCCAAAGAATTCTCATTTAATTTATTGTGCTGCCCTGCAATATATGGAAACCACAATGGGGAAAGTCACAGTGTGGAAGGGACAACTATATCAAGTTCTTTTAGTTACTTTAATCTTTTTTTTTAGCCCTGTTCCTACTGGCCCCTCACCCTGATTTTCTCATTTTTACCCCTTTCCCTTTAAGATTTTCCTTATTAGTTCCTTTTTCCTGCTTTTTTCTGATTATATATTTCCATGCCCATATATTTTACTCTCAGGTAGATTCCCCCTTCCTTTTTTTCTTTTTCTTTCTTTCTTTTCTTTTTTTTTTTTTTAGTGAGGCAATTGGGGTTAAGTGACTTGCCCAGGGTCACACAGCTAGTAAATGTTAAGTGTCTGAGGTCGGATTTGAACTCAGGTACTCCTGACTCCAGGGCTGGTGCTCTATCCACCTAGCTGCGCCCCCCCTTCCTTTTAACTTCATTTTTAAAACTACTTTTAAAAGAGAATTTCTTTCACTCTTCATAATCTATTCTTTCACTTTACGCCCTCATTCTCTGACTTATGGCCCCTGTAATCATCTGTTTTTTCTCTTTTCTCTGTATTCTTCATACAATCAAAGCTTCCATGGTATCCATTCCAGGATCTGTCATCTAGGTGCTTTCTGCCACTCCTTTGTAGGGATTATTCCATGGATTCCTCTTTCGTTATCTCTCAGAACTGTGTCAATTATGCAGGTGTCGGAGAGTACACTGCCCCATGGTAAGGTACTTACCTCCCACTGATCTGTACCCTGTCTTGTTGACCTTTTTTTCCCCTGTATCTACCTGGAAATCTCCCTGGATCCATGCTCTCCTACTCCTCCAGGTACAACCCCATCCATTCCCCCAAGATAAGTAGACTTTTCAGGCACCAAAGTCCCTACGCTTCACCTAGTGTAGATTTATTCATCAATGGAACCGCCTCTCACCTGCAAAGTAAGGCCTTCCTTTCCTTTCAATCTTTTCCCCCTCGTCATCCACTCCCCTATAGGCTCTTCTTTTTCTGATACCACAGAGTTCACCTTCCCCTCCTTGCTAGTCTTTGATTTGATTCCACTGCATCATTCCCCTGAGCCTCTCTCCCAACCTTCTCTGTACCCTCCCTAGAGCATATTAATATTCCTTGCTTATATCAAGAGCACTTTCTCCTTTCCAAGTATCGAGACAGTAATGACTTTGTGTGTCTCTTGTTTAGTTAAGGACTTATTTATAACTTAAAAAATGAAAACCCCTATGGGTCAAGTTAAAAAACTTTAGTATTAGCACTGAGCTTCTTTAGGAGGGTGAACCGGCTGGTAGGGATTTTGGGAAACTGAAAGTGTTTAGACAGATTTTGAAAGGTAATTAATATGCAGGGATAAAATTTCCTCCCAAACTGTCCTTTGGCCTATTCCTTCATTTTCCTTTCATCAGACACCTTTCGTATGGTCCTTTTTTTTTTTTTTTTTTTTTTTTGGTGTTGCTATTCCACTTCTCATCTTAGGGTTAAAACAAAAATAATTTTCATTTGGGAAAAATAATGATGAAGGAATCTGCTTCCACACATAACTTTATACCTATTGAACAACGTTAAATAGAAAACAAAATTCATCCTAGCCTTTTAACTTTTCTAATCTCCAGAAAGAAGCATTGCATTGAATTCCTGTTTCCTTTCTGATAGTGAAAGGAAATTAATATCAGGACTGGGTTTTTTTTGCCTCTTAGGGAAAGACCCTATAAGCCTCTTAGTAGAATCTCCTTCCTTGATTCTTTAACCCATAATAAACCAAATGCAGAGAATAAATCATTTAACCTGAACCCAATTTTACTACAAATATCGGTAGTGTTAACTCTTGCTGCCATTTTAAATGGTGTAAGCAGTTTACAATTTACCATTAGGATCTTGGGCATAACCTCTCCTAGAAAGGACAAACCTTAAACCCTGCTTTTGAACCAAGCACTAACAATTAGCATCAGGCAAGGCTTTGCTATGCCCCATATGCAGGTATCTTTCTTATTCTATTCTAGCTTCCTTTAGACTATATAGTTTAAATCAACATGCTTCAAGAAAGTGGTAGATTTGCACTTTGCAACTGTGCCTTTATCTCCCTTCAGCCAAGGGGATCAAGACCAATCAGAAGTGTCTTGTTGCATGTAGTCAGAGATATGGATGTCTTCCGTAATGCCTGGTAGATACAAAAAAAAATTTTCAGCCTCCCTGTCAGCTCACTAGATTAATTCTAAATTGCATCATTCTTGAACCCATCTCTCAAAAACTGCTATGTTACTTTCTGAACTGCTCTGATTCCTACATCTATCAAGATGAAACTTACATTTCCTGCCCATGGCATCCTATACAGGCTTTAAGAAGGAAAAGTTTGTGTTAGTGTTTTGGGTTTTGGGTTTGGTTTTTTTTGGTAATCACTATCTCATCTTACCCACCTTTGTTCCCTTCTAGAAACATACAGAAAACCTCTGACAATTCCTTTCTCATCTTATTCTCTCCAACAACAAACTAAGGAATTAAGGAATGGTCATGGGTAAAGAGGCCCAAGTCCTAGTCCTGGCCTGTCTCATTCATTATATGACTTGGGTTACTTTACTGTGCTTCATTTTCTCATTCAAAAGGTAAGGGTGGGAGGGGACAGCTAGGTGGTATGGTGGATAAAGCACCAGCCCTGGATTCAGGAGGACCTGAGTTCAAATTTGACCTCAGATACTTGATACTTACTAGCTGTGTGACCCTGGGCAAGTCACTTAACACCCATAGCCCTGCAAAAAAACCAAAAAAACAAAAAGTAAGGGTGATAGTGCTATATTTACCTCATGGAGATATTCTAAGGACTTTTCCCCCCTTTCACAAACTATAGGGGGGAAGCTAGGTGGTACAGTGAATAAAGCACCAGCCCTGGATTCAGGAGGACCAGAGTTCAAATCTGACCTCAGACACTTGACACTTATTAGCTATGTGACCCTGGGCAAGTCACTTAACGCTTATTGCCCTGTAAAAAAAAAAAGAAAAGAAAAGAAAAGAAAACTATAGAAAATAAAATCAATAAAAGATCACCAGGAGCAGCTAGGTGGCGTGGTGGATGGAACACCAGCCCTAGAGTCAGGAGGAGCTGAGTTCAAATCCAGCCTCAGACACTTAACACTTACTTGTTGTGTGACCCTGGGCAAGTCACTTAACCCCAATTGTCTCGCCAAAAAAAAAAAAAAAAAAAGATCAGTAGCCTCCTAAGAACTTAACATGCAAGAAATAAGGCCAGCCTATGAAAACTGAGTTAGTGGGAGGAAGCCTTTTAAGTCCAAGCACCTTTCTGTTTTCATCAAGCATTATTGCCTGACTTTCATTCTTTCTTTACAAATTGCTTTATTGTGTGACTGTTTTTATCTGAAATGACATCTCAACAGGATCATGCCATGAGATTATGACTAAGTTAACTGTTGAATGGAGTAAGAAAAAAGCTATTTCTTTTTCTAATTGGTAAATGAAACATAGTCTCTCTCAACCCTAGCCTACAAAGAAATAACCATTATTTTCTATATGATCCAAGCTAGAATAACACAACATTTGTTATTCATTTATTTCAGTGGTTTCTGACTCTTGTTGACCCCATTTGGGGTTTTCTTGGCAAAGATGCTAGAGTGGTTTACCATTTCCTTCTCCAGCTCATTTTACAGATGAAGAAACTGAGGCAAATAGAATTAGGTGACTTACCCAGGGTCACACAGCTAGTAAGTTCTGAGGCCAGATTTGATCTCAGGAAGATGAGTCAGGACCAGTTACCCTCAACACAACATAGAAATGGTATTAAAATGTTCCTGTCTGCCTTATATGTCTGACTAGCCTATGTAGCCTGAGTCATTCACCTAACTCTCTGCTCTGTTAATGAAATTTAATCAAGTATCATGGTGAATGAACCCTGTTGATCCTTTTTGAGATCATTTCCAAAGTCCTGTGGCCTCGTTTTCCTTTGGGCCATGGTTCCTGGGAATGATTCCTTTCCTCCCAATCCATCTCCTATTTCCCTTTCCCCAAGGCCTCTGTCCTTTCCTAGAAAGGAGAAAGGCCCACTCAAGGTCCTTATCAGTTCTTTTAGTTGTTGTTGTGTGGTTTTTTTCAAGTGACCTACCACTGAGAGTTTCCCATAGTACTTAAACATCAGTTTTGCTTATGCTTAGGATTTATCCTATGGAAAGTGTAATGCTGAGAATTCCATATGTCATAAACATTTAAAGAACTGAGTTGACACAGTTGAATATTGGATTCAAATATCCATGGCCATTCACTTAGTCAAAAGTAAAGTGTCATTCCTATTTTCCCAATGTTATTTCACCCAGTGGGTAAGATGATTTCCCATCTCTGAACCATGTGGCCTTTTTATGCAGAGTACATTCTAGACACGGTCTGTAAAGTTCAGATGGTTGGCAAATGAAGGAGTAGTACCAGTTTATAAATGTCTAAGGTTTTTTTCCCTCTCCACTATATTGATTTGATTTTAGTGTTATGTGTGTATTTTTTTTAAGTGAGGCAATTGGGGTTAAGTGACTTGCCTAAGGTCACACAGCTAGTAAGTGTTAAGTGTCTAAGGCCGGATTTGAACTCAGGTCCTCCTGACTCCAGGGCCGTTGCTCTATGCACTGTACCACCTAGCTGCCCTATGTGTATATTTTTAATGAAAACAAGATTAATGTAAATAGCCCTTTAAGGGAACAGACTTTAAATCTATAATATGCACAACCAATGGACTCTACCGGTGCTGAAGAAACACTAATAAACTTGGAAAGAAGAGTACCTGATGCCTCTTAGCTCTCCCTCTGTAGGACACTTCATGGTTTCTCAGTAAATGATTACCTAATTATCAACACAGCCAGTTTTTCCCTTATTCTGGGTTTTCATTTGCATTTTTGGAACAACATGAGTATCTAAAATTTAGTGTATTTCTTCATAATCTCTATTCCACGTTGGCCACTATTTCTCTGAGACCAGAAGAAAGGAACTTATGGGTATTTTCCTGGGGAATTTTTTCAGTCAAGAACCCCAGACTGAGGTTCTTTGAGTCATTGAGAAGAAGTCCCTAATCCTATTTTATGCCTAAATACCTACACCTTTTCTCCACCACAAATAGGCTCAAAGTGATCATAAAGCTTAGTCTGTTCTTCACATCAAGATCTATATTAAAGAAATTCCTAGCTAGAGACATGATTAGTGTAGAGAGTGCATGAAGACCAAGGTCTGCAACTCACATGATCACATGTCCAACTCTACCAATAGCATTCTGTTCATACAGATTCCCTTCTTTCCCCACCTCCCACCCCTCCCTCCACCTACATCTGTGATTTTAAGAATTGACTTTTGCTCAGCATCTGACAGGCAAGGCAGAGAAATCTCAATACACATTCTGGAACTGTTGTACTTTTTACTCAACTCCACTATAATACTCCCTATGAATGTATGAGCCCTGGATTACTTCTCTAGTCAGTTGTGATAATTCTGCCCAGATATGGTAATATAGTGGGAAAAGCACTGGATTTGGAGTTAGAGAGCCTGGCTTTGAATTCAGACTCTACTACTTGCTACCCGTGTAGCCCTGGACAAGTCATTTAACTTCTTAGTTTCTTGTAAATCTTATAAAAATGAAAAGATTAGCCAGAATTATCTGTAAGGTTCCTTACAGCTCACAGGTAAATCTATGACTTCGCCAACCCCAAATATGTGTATATACTTGCTTCAGGACAGTACTTGTTTAAGTGGTTAAGAAGAGGCCCAGGGAAGGGAAGGGGTAACCCACTGGAGCATGAAGGGGAAGAATTTAAAGGGAGTACGTTGATACCTTGAGGCACAGAGCTGTGTTGTTGGATAAGGCAAATTCATTAATAGACATCTTTATTGGAGTCCTACAAAAGGGAAAATGAGTAGAATCCATTGATATACCTAAAAGAGTGAGCTGTTGGTGGGAATACCTTAGAGATGGGGATTAGATTGGGGGAAACTAGGAGGCCCAGTGGATAAAGCACTGGCTTTGGAGTCATGGGGACCTGAGTTCAAATCTCACCTCAGTCTAGACAAATCACTTAAACCCCAATTGCCGCTGCAAGATATACTCTCATCTCTGGATGAGAGAATGAGAGTGACCTTGCACAGCCCTCCCTCATTTAAATTCAATTCATTGCAGGTCATGATATCTGTCATGGTCCCCTTCAGGAATGAAGGACAAACAACAAGAGATGAGGAACATTATGTGAGTAGGAGTCAATTGATGCCTTGGGTGAAAGGGGCTTTGTATATATGAGGTAGGGGCATTGGTACCTTACTTTAAGCGAGCTTCACATTAGTGTCCTGGGAAAGCAAAAACTGAGTGGAAAGAGTTTATTTATTGGTGCCCTTGGGATAGGTGGGTGAGGGTTATGTAAAAGTGTCCTTTAGCTCTCAGGGAGGAGGAGCTGGAAGTAGGATATGGGGCAAATTTCCATTGTTGGAAGATGCAGGTGAGTGAATCTATCAATAATACCTTTCTAGATCACAGACACAGCCTCCTAACCAACCCTCTTTAAACCTTCTAGGTTTTCCAAGAGCATTAATGGTCTTCCCCAACATGTAATAGAGGACATCCATGCCCCTACCCTAATAAATACAAAGCCATCTTCCCCCAATATACCAGTTGACTGCCCTTTATATTATATTCCCCATCTCCAGGAACTCGGACAAGAAACTTGGCCTATCTGATCAGATTAAATGCTACAGACGGAGAATTCAAGGGACAGATTATCCTTAAACCGAAAAAAAAAAATCTGTTAAAAGCCAAAAAGTCCATGTGCGGCCTTAGCTCTGAACCTCAAATAGGTATTTAAATGTTCAATGTCCTCTAACTCCCCTTCAAGTCCCTTCTTCACCCCACCCCCTTGTTGCCTGTATCACTTCACAATTTCCTCCACTTGTAATTTCTTGTTATCCCACTGAAATATTACTCTTCTTTCATCCTTCCCTCTTCCCATTCTTCCCTTACTCATGGCACTCAATTTAATTTCCTCCACCACCATTCTTTAATGTAGCCTCATTGTCACCAACCATCCCTCAAACTCTTTCCCTTACTGTGCCCCCTCCCTTGCTCCATCTTCTCTACTTTTCCTTTCAATGTTCCCCTTCCTTTCACCACTGTCCTTTCTTACTGTCCTCACTTCATTGACCCACTCACTGTTCCTCCAACTGTCCTTCCTTTTCATACTTCCCTCAGTCAGCCCCAGACTAGATGTGTATTGTTTTCCTTCTTATTCTTTCCCTTGAGGTCTCCCTGTGCCTTCTAACTATCCCCCCTCCCTTCCTCATCCCTGCCTCATCTACTTGTTATTCCCTTTCTATTAGGCCCTGCAATGACATCAATCACTATCTCTGCCCTCCCCCCAATCCACTCATTGTAGTCCCTTATCTATTCCCCTTCCTTACTCCCTTTGATTTCATTTCATTGTTTCTCCCTTTCTATTTCCTTTCATTTCCCCAATATTTCTAGAAGGCATGGACCTTGCCTTGACAGTAGTAAAGGAGGAGTTCCCTACCACTGGGGCACAGCAGATCTAAAGTCCCATCCTGGCCCTGGTCGGTGGTTTATGAATCTTGCTGAGGCAAGTAGTTCAGGCTCTGACCTATGGTGGTGGTTGTGTGGGTAAGGGCAGGAAATCCTATCCATGAAAGTGGCTCTAGCCACAGTCTTGGTCAGCTTCCATATACCCGAGAGGTAGAAGAAACCCTCTCATTAAAGCATTTGAGTCCTGAATGCTCATTAGGATTTTGGGGCAGCTGTCTAACTAACTAGTCCCAAGTTTGAGAAACACTTTTATGAGCTGAGGAGATATGGGTGAGGAATTCCCTACTACTTAAGTATATGATTCAGAGACCTGGTGCTTGAGTTCTCTAGAGAAGGGGGTGGGGAGAAGAGGTGGTGAAGGTTCCAGTCCCATTCCATTTATAGAGGTGCAGCTTTCAGGAACCTTAGTTACAGCTTTGGCCAGTGGCTAATGAACTTGTGGCCTAGGCTTGCCTTATTACCCATCTAGCTAGTTCAGTTGGATTCTGTTAGGAAGAAACTACTCCAAGAGTCATTACAAGAAACTTTATTATTAAGCACATTGGTGCTTACTAGCACCAGCTAGTGGTCCATCACAGCAGTTCAGAAGAAAGTGGTACAGCAAAGGTGAAATTTAAATGGGGACTGGGGAAAGGAGAGGGGCAGTGCTCCTGTACAGGGAATTAAGTGATCCTTGTGGGTTGGAGGAAGTCATCTCAACACCTCCTAAAAGTTGGAGATAAGCAATAGAGGGACTTTGAGTGGCATTTTAATAGGGATTTTCTAGGGTATTCTCCCAAACTACATGGGCAGGACATTCCCTCTCAGTCTCAGCAAGGTTGGTATACTCTTGAGCATCTGAGTGGTTATTGACCTTTATCTCTGGATATGGAGTAGGTGAGAGTTCTAACTTCTAGTCATTTTTTTTTTTTGGCTGGGCAGTGGGGGTTAAGTGACTTGCCCAGGGTCACACAGCTAGTAAGTCAAGTGTCTGAGGCCGGATTTGAACTCAGGTACTCCTGAATCCAAGGCCGGTTCTTTATCCACTGCGCCACCTAGCCGCCCCACTTCTAGTCATCTTGACAGTCATATTATGCCAAGTGTGCCAGGTGAAAGATGAAATGACTGAGGAAACAAAGATTTAAGTTTCTGAGCATATTGATTTATTAAACAATGTATACCAATTGCTCATGATGTTGTGGAATATCATGGAAATAGCTACCCACCAGTGTCATACAGTATATTTCACCCCTCACAGGGACAAATCGACATACTCCAATTTGTCCTTACTCTAGCAGGTTTTAGTTCCCAATATAACCACACTCAAATTCTTAGGGATTACGCTGTTTAGGGAGCATAAACTCCTCTATGTAACACAATAATGATCCTTTTGGATAGTAAGCCCAATCATTTACCTAACATCAAGGCAAAAGAAATAATATAAATACTAATATATTAAAGTAACTGTATAATGTATAATCACAATATCTATATACATTTATCTGTGATGAAAAGTGAATATACACAGGAAACTGGCAGGAAAGAAACATGAGGAAGGAAAACCTAGGATATTCAAGATCATTCTGGCATTGATCCATTCAAGAATATCTTCACCACACAAAACTGTTAGAGAAACAGTCAAGCTCACTGTTTCACTGTTGGTCCTCACCATTCTTCAACTAGGGAAATTTTCTTCTATTAGAACCTAGCATTTACATGCTCTTTTTTTTTTAAGTCTTGATTGATCTCTTGGTTTTTACATCTTCATAGTTTTTTTCCCCACTATCCCTCTCACTCCTCCCAGAGATCCAGCGTATATAACAAATAGTATTTTTAAGATACGAAAAAAGGGGAAAACCAGTAAAAAAAAAACACACAACAGCAACAACAAAGTATCGGGGAAAAATCCCAAAACATGCAATTTGCAAAACCTGTGACCACTAAGGGATGAGTTGGGGTTATCCTCTCATGTCTCTACATATAAACTCTTTCAATATACTGTCACCTTTAAAATGGCATTTAAAAGTTTTGCCTACCTGAAACAGATCAGGTGAGGTAGACGTTAATTAGAACCATGGAGCACTACGGCAGAAATTCTAGAGTTAAAAGGGTTAAAACAGGAGCAGCTAGATGGTGCAGTGGATAGAGCACCGGCCCTGGATTCAGGAGTACTTGAGTTCAAGTCTGGCCTCAGACACTTAACACTTACTAGCTGTGTGACCTTGGGCAAGTCACTTGACCCCAATTGCCTCACCAAAAAAATTAAAAAAAAACAAAAAACCTCAAGGGCAGGATCTCAGGTATGGACAGCAAGACTATTGCTGAGTGGTCTTGGGCTACTCATTCCCCCTCTTTGGGCTTTGGTTTCTTTGTAAAACTGGGGAGGTGGCGGAATCAAGATAAGGGGGAGAAGCATTTTAACATACCTTTGCCCAGCAAACTTCCCCAACAAAGGTCTAGAAAATACACCAGACCAAATTTTTACCAGAAAAGTGAAGAAAAAAATCACAGTCATTTCTCCAGCCCAGGAGAGAGAGGGGGAGTTCTGTGGACATTGGGGATAGGTTCTGGCCAGGAGTACATGTGACAGAAGGTAATATTCCAGAATACAGGGACTGAAAGAGGGCCAAGATAAGGGTACAAAGGTGAAAAGAAATCCTTGAAAAAGCTCTGGATGCAGGATAAGGTGTCAGGTGGCACCTTTGTTGCCCCACTTCCCATTTCCAGGTAAGAGATCCAAAGCAGAAAGGAGTGGCCAAAGAGAAAAGAACAAGTGCTGTGTGGCTCTGATCCCAGGACCTGAGCAACAACTAAGTTCTAAGCCTAAATTCTAAGTTTAGCCCAAGATGGATGCCTTGCAGTGGAATAACAAAGGCACAAGTCCCAGACCAAAGGGGATCAAACAGTTCAGGTGTTCTGAACCTGCAGAGCCTCCCAATGGGATAATAGTGACTAAGTCCAACAGCCATCTACTGAAATTCATAACAAACTGACAGACCTAAACCTGAAATATGAACTTACATATCCAAAACAGCAAGAGAGCAGTGAACAGGCCTCATACCACTATAGAAGTACTGAGAATCTGAGTGATGAAAACAGCAAAAGGACATAAAAGGCAAAAACTTAGGCCAGGAGCCCCCCAAGAAATGTGTGCAGAACCCAGCTCTAATATAAAGTCAAGAAGTAGCCTTAAAGAATGAGCAAACAACAACAAAAAAAAACCCATGAAGAGCTATTATGGTGACAAGTGAAGCTCAAGAAATAAATACAGAAGAGAATGACTTAAATAAAACCTACAAGCAAAATCTCAAAGATAAATGCAGCTTGAACATAAATCCAACAAGAATTCCTAGGGAAGAAAATTAAGGAATTAAAGGAACTTAAAAATTATTTTAAAAATCAAATGATAAACCCCCAAATCCCAACTATTGAGGCAGAATTCACTATTTATTTGTTTTTGTTTTTGTTTTTTGCAGGGCAATAGGAGTTAAGTGACTTGCCCAGAGTCACACAGCTAGCAGAATTCACTATTAAATAAAAACTATAGGGAAAGCTGGAAAGTAGACTGGGCAAAAAAAAAAAAAAAAGATATAAACCAATATCTCATGCTGTATACCAAGATAAGCTCAAAATGGGTACATGATTCAAACATAAAGAGTGACACCATAAGCAAATTAGTGAAGGATGGAAGAAATTATTTGTCAGATCTACAGATAGGGGAAGAATTCATGATCAAACAAGAAACAGGTTTCATGGGAGGTTAAATGGAGATTTTGATTACATAAAATTTAAAAGATTTGCACAAATGAAAAAATGCAGCTAAAGTTAGAAGAAAAGCAAGTAAATGGAAGGGTGGGGAGGGATCTTTGCAGCAGGTTTTCCTCTTAAAGATCTCATTTCTAAGGTATATAAGGAACTGAGTTAAATTTATATAAATCTCCCTCCCTATGTTTCTATCTTATTGGTTGTAGTTGCGAGCAATCAGAAAAAGTCTGCCCTATGACAGCAAAACTTTCAATACTTAAAGACTTGTCACCATACAAGTCTTATTTTCTGAAGGCTAAACTTGGTCCTCTCAAAACAGGTTAATCACCTTCATCTTGACATCTTGACAATCCTTTTGAAAAATTGATGTACGGAACTGAATATAGCATTTCATCTGTGATTTGATCACAGCAGAGGACACTGGTCTTATCCTTTCTAAGCAATATAGTCAGTAGAATGTATGCTCCTTCAGAGGAGTATCCTTTCTCTTTGTTTTGTTATCATTAGCACTTAACACCATGCATCCACAAAGTTGGTACTTAATAAATGCTTGTTAAGTGAAATAAAATTAAGTGTTGTCCTATCAATGTGGCCTAAGATCCTGTATGGCTCCCTGACACATAGAATGATCCACCTACTGGGCCCTCTTCTGCCTCCTCCCTTTCCAAAGTCTGCTCTAGAATGGGGAGTTGGGAAAGGCGCAGAAGCATTGGAAGTGCCCCAGGGCATCTGTGTTTGCATTGTAGTTTTTGTCTTAACCACAGTCCCTAACAGATTGCTTACAACAGAGGAGTTCCATGTCTAAAGCTCTCCATCCCATCTTTTGCATAACTGCCAACATATCAGGTATTATCATAACAGTGTCTTGCTCAAAAACCTTCAGGAACTTCCCTATTTCTGGGAGAAAAAAACTTCTTAACCTGGCATTTAAACTCCCAAATGTGGCTGCATTCTAACTTCCCTGTCTGGTCACTGAGGTAAAAAATGTAGAACTGGCAAGTACCTTGGAGGTCATCTAGTTCAATCCACTCATCTTACAAATGAGGAAACTGAGGCCCAGAGAAGTTAAGAGACCTGCCTAAGATTAAATAAATAGTAAGAAGAAAAGTGGATATTTGAACCCAATTCCTCTAACTCTGAATGTCTATTCAGAGCTCTTTCTACTATACTGCTCAGTCTTTTATTATATTCTCCTTTTTGGGGGGGGGGCAATGGGGGTTAAGTGACTTGCCCAGGGTCACACAGCTACTAAGTGTCAAGAGTCTGAGACCGGATTTGAACTCAGGTACTCCTGAATCCAGGGCCTGTGCTTTATCCACTACACCACCTAGCTACTCATATTCTCTTCTTTAGGACTTTATGCCTTTACTATCCAGTCCCCAATTTTATCCTACCCTCTCACCTCAGTCAATTTGTATATGTTCTCTGTACAACTATATCTGTTAAAAGCTTCAAGGCAGAGATGTGCATGAACCACTCAAACTGGCTCAGGGAAAGTTGATTTTTAAATTTTCAGTGTAAATGAACATTTAGACTCTGGGAATCAGCAAACACTACAAATCAGGACTTGATTTATTGTTTTATTGATTGTATAACTTAAGAATATGATGGAGAAAATGTTAATAATTGAAATTTAATTGAATAGTGTTTAGAGGAGGATACATCCAAAGAACCACTTGTTAAATATTTACCAGGGGGCAGCTAGGTGGTGCAGTGGATAGAGCACCTGCCCTGGATTCATAAGGACCTGAATTCAAATCCGACCTCAGACACTTGACCCTTACTAGCTGTGTGACCTTGGGCAAGTCACTTAACCCCCATAGCCCTGCAAAAAATATATATATATTTACCGCAACACCTCAAATGTGACTTTTACATGAAGACTGAATTTTTATAACACATTTTTGTATCTTTTTATATAATGATATTTTATATTCTAGTGATTTATGACTTCCCCAATTAGATACTTGATAAATGTTTGGTGAATAAGAATTTCATTTCCTCTCCCAGAAGCCCACAGTGCGGGTCCTCAGAGACAATTCTGTGTTTAAAATGTATGATGGGGGGCAGCTAGGTGGCACAGTGGATAAAGCACCAGCCCTGGATTCAGGAGGACCTGAGTTGAAATCTGACCTCAGACACTTGACACTTACTAGCTGTGTGACCCTGGGCAAGTCACTTAACCCTCGTTCCCCTGCTAAACAAACAAACGGACGGACAGACGGATGGACGGACGAACGAACAAATGAATGAACAAATAAATAAATAGATACATTAATAAACAAATAAAATGAATGAATAAATAAATGGATAGATAGATAAATAAATAAATGAAAGATAAAATAAAATGTATGATGGCAGAAGGAAATCCAAATGTAGATCTTCAGAGCCAATCTTATGTTCAGTTGGTGGAGAGATGTTCTCTGGGTCCTAGTGCTCAATCTCATGGATTGACATAAGCATTTGGGGAGCTATGAAGACCAAGCCTTAGCAGATAGAGATATCTGGTTATCACATCTTTGAGTCCTTAGTAGTCTTGCCACAGGAAAGAAAATATTCAGAGAGAATCTTAAAAGGCCCAGAGTGACATGGTGGAAAGAATACTGGTTATAGAGTCATTTATAATCTTACCTCTGATGTTTATTATCTTTGTGACTTTGGAAAAGTCATTTAACTTCCTTGAGGTAATTGGACTATATACTTTCTGTCTTCCCTTCCATCAATAAATCTGTCATCCTCTCCTTAGCATGGGATTGATATATTTATTCAATCAAATCACCTCTTCCCACTTTATATTATTCCCCACATTATAATATTCCCTGGTAACTTAACCAAAGTAAAAGCAATCAATTAATCATAGGCTGTATAGTATTAAGTGAGTATTTGATTGCTGAAAAGCCTTAGAACTCATATAATATCGCACAGGAATCAAGTTGGTCACACTCTGGAGGTCTATACATGATTAAGATAATTAGACCAAAGACATCTGAAAAGTTGGATTAAGTATAAGTATAGTTTTACAATAAAACTGCTAAGGAAGAATTACCTGGAGGTAGGAAAAAGTGGTCTTTGACCCAATAGCTCTTTCTCTTTCTCATATTCTCCAACTTTGTCCTGAGAACCTTGCAAACTTTGAAGGGAACAGATAATGTTGGGCTACCCTCTCCCCACCCCATTCAAGGAGCCCCTGTTCTCTTGAAAGAAATCTTGATTGATGGAGATTTGCTAGACAATCACCATAGAAGGAGGCACACAGCCTTCAGCTGAGCAGAGTAGGAACTTTGTGAGAATCAGGTATAAAATGCTTATTGGAATATCTTGGTAAGGTAATGATTTGTTCTTAGAGGAGCTGATGTTTGAATTTTTACACATAGCGATAAAGTTTGGTTACAATGAGAAGTTTAAGTCTATTTGATGTTTCCACTGTACTAGTTAGTATATGTGATGGTAAATTGGCTACAAGTCTACACCTTGCATTACACCCTCCAACTACATGTCACTGTCCTTGGGCCCCTACTATAACCAGCTACTTCCATCCCTCACTGCTTTAAACTATTTGCTATTCCTTGCAAAATGGTCTTCCCCATAAATTACCACCCCTCTTTCACTCCTCCCTCCTCACAAAGACCCAGCTCTTCTGTCCACAAATAACTCCCAGGCCTCTGAACACAGATGCAGTCAAACTAATAATACCCATCCTTCCCCCTAGAGGGACATCACATACCCCAACTAGTCCTAACTCATTTTAATCTTTTATTTGATCATGGAAAATAGGGGACTTAAATCAAGTAGTATTTCAGCCAATATAGATAACTCACTTAAAACATACCAAACTCCGAAATCAGGCCCTTAGTTTCCTTCCATGGCAATCTTCTTGTTTCTGAAATACAAAACAATTACCCAGGCAGACTCAACCTAAACACTTCTGAATAAATATCAAGGCAGCTCTGGGACCAGGTTACTCTGAAATTACTCTGGAGTTTAATTGCTATTTCTCTGGCACAAGGATGCAGAAAGATGAACTAGCAATGTTTCCCAATACAAATAATACTACAGACCCATAAATTACCTAAATTCCCTACTTTTTAACCAAACTGGCTCATCTGAATGGGTCAAAGAACAGGGTGGGGGACAGCAGGGTGGTAGAGGTGGGAAAAGCAGGGAGCGGGGGTCAGATTTTCAAATGTAACAGATAATAGGGTTTTGGGAACTATATTTCCCCCAAAACTAACTTTCTGTTACCCCAGGTTAGCCCTCATGTCCTAAAACATTAGATTTGGCTTTTTATAAACTATGTAATTCCTATATCAAAGTAAAACTTTTTATTAGGGAAAATATGATAATATCAAGCTGCAACAGGCACAATTTCTCATAAACTGAAGCCAAAGCAGTCCCTCCCAATGTCATTATTGCTCCATTAGATGAAGTGGAGGAGAGGAGGGAAAGAAATAGGTAGTACAACTGCATTATCATAAATGTCTCCCTCCTCTCACTTTCATATTGACCACAAATAATCTCCTTACTCTCCAGAGAGGAGTATAATCTCTTTGCTCCCGCTTCTCCCCCTTAGGAGCAACCAGAAAGGAAGTGCAGTACTTTCATAAACCTCAGTGGGAGAGAAAGATATTCCAACCTCTCATGGCAGGATGGCAGTATAGGAACTGAGGTAAATTGCAAGAAATTTCAATAATTCTCCTAGAAATATCTAGCTAATGTATTTATATACATTTTAAGATTTTCAAAGTACTTTACAGACTAGGAAACTGAGTCTGATAGAAGTTAAATGACATACAGGATCACGCAGCTAGTATTTGAGGCCACATTTGAACTCTACTCTTTCTGACTCAAAGGCTAGAATTCTATATCTACTACTATACAGAAGTTACATAGCTGTACAAGACATTAGAACCAACTCTCTCTGGTTCTTCTTCCATCATTCCACAAACTACACTTCTCCCTGGTATGCTCCCAGCTCACATCTTCTGATTATGAAAGAATATAGCTTCACATTGCTGGTAAAATATAGAAGAGCAACAGAAAGGGACCCTAAATATTCTCTATCTGATACTGGAAGAAGCATAATCGGCAAAAGCCTTGTAGTTCTGTGAGCTGATTAATTTTTCTTCCATATCCTTTTTC
Organism: Dromiciops gliroides; assembly: GCF_019393635.1. Lineage (NCBI taxonomy): Eukaryota > Metazoa > Chordata > Mammalia > Microbiotheria > Microbiotheriidae > Dromiciops > Dromiciops gliroides. Next base: position 265,589,408 of record NC_057862.1, on the reverse strand, counting down.
TTCTCAACTCCCCAACTTAACCCGGACACCATTATTATAACGTATAATTTCTGATCATCACCTCTTTCTTTCTTTTTTTTTTTTAATTTGGTTTGTTTTTTGTTTGTTTTTTTGGTGAGGCAATTGGGGTTAAGTGACTTGCCCAGGGTCACACAGCTAGTAAGTGTCAAGTGTCTGAGGCCGGATTTGAACTCAGGTCCTCCTGACTCCAGGGCCAGTGCCCTATCCACTGCACCACCTAGCTGCCCTGATCATCACCTCTTTCAAAGTACTTTATAAATATATTTTATTTGATTCTCACAAAAACCCTGTGAGGTGGATATAATTATTACATCCACTTTACAGACATTTGAACTCTGCTCTTTTTGACTTCAAGGGTAGTTCACATCCCCTTTGGGTATAGTTCCAAATTACTCCCCGGAATGATTTGATCAATTCACAACCCCACTAACATTGCATTAGTGTGCCTATTTTTCCACATCCCTTCCAACATTTCTTATTTTTCTTTTCTGTCATATTAGCTAATGTGGTAAGTGTTAGGTGGTACCTCATGGTTCTTTTAATTTGTATTTTTCTAGTTAACAGTAATTTAGAGGATTTTTTATGATTATAGATAGATTTGACTTCTTTTTCTGAAAACTACCTGTTCTTATCCTTTGACTAATTATCAGTTGATGAATGACTCATATTCTTATAAATTTGATTCAGTTCTCTATATATTTGAGAAATAAAACCATTGTCAGATAAACTTGCTGTACAATTTCCCCCCCCCATTTTCCTGTTTTTTTTTCTTGGCCGCATTGGTTTTGTTTGTGCAAAAAACTTATAAATTTCATTTAAACAAAATTATCCATTTACAACCTGTAAACTCACTAGCTCTTGTTTAAATAAATTCTTCCCTTATGCAAGCTCTGAGAGGTAAAATTTTACATGCTTCCCTAATTTCCTTATGAGATATATATTGCTTTTGATATTACCATATACCCATTTTTACTTTATCATAGTATATAGTATGAAATGTTGATTTAGTGAGTAAAACCCCATGAGACAGAGTTTCTGGATATTAATAATCAATTTATTAATTGGGCTAGCCAATAATCAATAAATTGATAGTCATTGGTTTCTTTTAGTAAACAAAGATGCCAAAGGAAACTCTGAAACAATTTAAATCAAGGGCATTTTTTCTGATAGGGATTCCTGACAAGTGAAACTTGACCCTAATTGGTAAATATTTAATAAGGAGGTGGGCTGGAAACATCTTGAGTTCCTCCTGCTGAGAACATGGCTTGATCATGAGACTCAGCAGCCTCCAGCAATCAAGGCAAGGAAAATAATTTCCATCCAGACCTCTCTAGCTAACTTTCTCCTTCATGAGTTTAGGGTCAACTCATGGAACAAGATTTCCTTCCCCCAGGGAGAAGACTCACTTAGACTGTACAATAATAAAATCAATTTCTTTCATTCCCACTTTGATTCACTAATTGGTATGAATCACTAATTGGTATGACAAACCCTTCATCAGGGTTTTTTTTTAAGTAATAAACATTTTTATTTATAGTTTATAGTTTTGAGTTCCAATTTTTATCCCTCCTTCCCTACCTCCCATCACCCCTCCCTGAGGCCGTAAGCTATCACACATAGGTTATACATGTACAATTATGTAAAACATTGCCATGTTTGTCATTTTGTATAAGAAAACTTGAATAAAAGAAAAAATGAAAGAAAGTGAAAAATAGCATGCTTCAGTCTGTCTTCCATCAATATCAGTTCTTTCTTTGGAGGTGGATGGTACATTTCATCAATAGTCTTTTGGTTGGAACACTAATGCATGGTTGGTGAAGCTGTGAACTGATCCAACCATTCTGGAGAGCAATTTGGAACTATGCCCAAAAGGGCTATGAGACTGTTCATACCCTTTGACTCGATGGTACCACTGCTAGGTCTGTATCCCAAAGAGACCATAGGAAAAGGAAAAGGATCCACATGTACAAAAATATTTATAGCAGCTCTCTTTGTGGTGGCAAAGAATTGGAAATCAAGGTAATGCCCATCAATAGGGGAATGGCTAAACAAATTGTGGTATATGAATGTAATGGAATACTATTGTGCTTTAAGAAATGATGAGCAAGAGGAGTTCAGAGAAACCTGGAAGGACTTACATGAACTGATGCTGACTGAGAGGAGCAGAACCAGGAGAACATTGTACACAGTAACAGCAACGTTGTGTGATGAACAATGGGGATAGACTTGGCTCTTCTCAGCAGTGCAACAATCCAAAACAGTTTCAAAGAACTCATAATAGAAAATATTCTCAACATCCAGAAAAAAAGAACTGCAAATTATGAATGCAGATTGAATCATACTGTTTCTACTTTTGGACTGTTTGTTTTTCCCTTCTTGTTTGAGGTTTTTCCTTTGTGCTCTGATTCTTCTTTCACAAGATGACTAATGTAGAAATATGTTTGATGTGACTGTACATATACAACCTATATCAGAATGCTTTCCATCTTGGGGAATAGGGAGGGGAAAATAAAAATTTGGAACGAAAAATCCAGTGTAAAAAAATGTTGAAAACTATCCTTATATGTAATATGTAACTGGAAAATAATTTAAAAACAATTTTTTAAAATAGTCTTTTGGGATTGTCTTGGATCATTGTATATATTTTTTTTGTTTTTTTTTTGGGGGGGGGGTTGCGGGGCAATGAGGTTTAAGTGACTTGCCCAGGGTCACACAGCTAGTAAGTGTCAAGTGTCTGAGGCCGGATTTGAACTCAGTTCCTCCTGAATCCAGGGCCAATGCTTTATCCACTGCCCCACCTAGCTGCCCCCAAACATTTTGTTTTATTTAATTTATTTTGCAGGGGAATGAGGGTTAAGTGACTTGCCCAGGGTCACACAGCTAGTAAATGTCAAGTGTCTGAGGCCAGATTTGAACTCAGGCCCTCCTGACTCCAGGGTCGGTGCTTTATCCACTGCACCACCTAGCTGCCCCTGGATCATTGTATTGTTGAGAATAGTTGTCTTTCACAACTCTTCATCAAACAATATTGCTGTCTCTGTGCACAATGTTCTTTTGGTTCTGCTCACTTCACTATGTATCAGTTCATACAAGTCTTTCTAGGCCTTTCTGAAATCATCCTGCTTGTCATTTCTTATAGCACAATAATATTCCATCACCATCATATATCATAGCTTGTTTAGCCATTCCTCAATTGATGGACATTACTTTGATTTCCAATTCTTAGCCTGGTGGCTGTTAGAATTTTTTTTGTACAAATGGGTCTTTTTCTCTTTTTGGAGCTGTCTTTGGGATATAAACCTAACAGTGGTATTGCTGGATCAAAAGGTATGCAAAGTTTGGGCATAGGTGCAAATTGCTCTGCAGAATGATTGAATCAGTTCACAATTCCACCAGCAGTGGATTAACATCCCAGTTTTCCCAACATCTAATATCTTCCTTTTTTGTTGTATTTTCCACTATGATAGGTGGGAGGTGGTTCTTCAGAGTTGTTTTAATTTGCATTTTTCTGATCAATAATTATTTAGAGCATTTTTCATATGACTGAATAGCTTTCATTTCTTTTTCTGAAAACTGCTGGTTCATATCTTTTGAGCATTGATCAATTGGGCAATGACTTGTATTTTTATAAATTTTATTGTTCTCTATATATTTGAGAAATGAGGCATTTATCAGTGATTCTTCTTGCAAACATTCTTTCCCAATTTTCTGCTCTTATAATTTTGGCTACATTTGTTTTGCTTGTACAAAAGCTTTTTATTTTTATGTAACCAAAATTATCTATTGTACATTTTGTATTGCTCTTTATACCTTTTTTGGTCCTAAATTCTTCTCCTGCCCATAAATCTGACAGATAAACTATATCATACTCTCTTAATTTGTTTTATGATATCATCCTTTATGTGTAAATCACGTACCCATTTTCACCTTATTTTAGTATATGGTGTAAGATGTTCTATACCTAGTTTCTGCCATGCTGTTTTCCAGTTTTCCCAGAAGTTTTTGTCAAATAGTGAGTTTTGGTTCCAAAAGCCTAGATCTTTGGGTTTATCATATACTAGATTGCTATAGTCATTTAATATAGTGTAATTTCTATTTTTTGTTTGGTTTTGGGTTTTTTTGGCGGGGCAATGAGGGTTAAGTGACTTGCCCAGGGTCACACAGCCAGTTAGTGTCAAGTGTCTGAGGCCAGATTTGAACTCAGGTCTTCTTAAATTCCAGAGCCAGTGCTTTATCCACTGAACCACCTAGCTGCCCCAATTTCTATCTATTCTATTCCACTGATTTACCTCTCTATTTCTTAGCCAGTACCATATTGTTTTGTTTGGTTTTTGGTTTGTTTGGTTTTTTTGTTTTGTTTTGTTTTTGCAGGGCAATGAGGGTTAAGTGACTTGCCCAGGGTCACACAGCTAGTTAAGTGTCAAGTGTCTGAAGCTGGATTTGAACTCAGGTACTCCTGAATCCAGGGCCGGTGCTTTATCCACTACTCCACCTAGCTGCCCCCATATTGTTGTTTTGTTTTGTTTGTTTGTTTTGTTTTGTTTTGTCGGGCAGTGAGGGTTAAGTGACTTGCCCAGGGTCACACAGCTAGTAAGTGTCAAGTGTCTGAGGCCAGATTCGAACTCGGGTACTCCTGAATCCAGGGCCAGTGCTCCCCATATTGTTTTGATAATTACCACTTTATAATACAGTTTGAGATCTGGTACTGCCAGACCACCTTCTTTTGTATTTTTTTCATTGATTCTTATTATATTCTTGAACTTTTGTTTTTTTCCAGATGAATTTTGTTATTGTTTTTACTAGATCTATAAAATATTTTTTGATAGTTTGGTATAGCACTAAATAAATAAGTTAACTTAGGTATGATTGTCATTTTTATCATATTGGCTCAGCCTACCCTGGAGCAATTAATATTTTTCCAGCTGTTTAGATCTGACTTTATTTGTATGAAAAGTGTTTCATAGTTCTAGTTATATAGTTCCTGAGTTTGTCTTGGCAGGTAGATTCCCAAGTATTTTATATTGGCCACAGTTATTTTAAATGGAATTTCTCTTTCTATCTCTTGTTGCTGGACTTTGTTGATAAAATATAGAAATGCTGATGATTTATGTGGGTTTATTTTGGATCCTGCAACTTTGATAAAGTCCTTAATAATTTCAAGTAGCTTTTTAGCTGATTCTCTAGGATTTTCTAAGTATAACATCATATCATCTGCAAAGTGTGATGGTATTGTTTCCTCACTGTGTATTCTAATTCCTTTAATTTCTTTTTCTTCTCATTGCTATAACTAACATTTCTAGTACAATATTAAATAATAGAGGTGATAATGGACATCCTTCCTTCACCCCTGATTGTATTGGGAAGGCTTTTAGCTTATCTGCATTACAGATAATACTTGCTGATAGTTTTAGATAAATAGTACTTATCATTTTAAGGTAAGGTCCTTTTATTCCTGTGGTCTCTCATGTTTTAATAGGAATGAGTGCTGTATTTTGTGAAGGGCCTTTTCTGCATCTATTGAGATAATCATATGATTTTTGTTGCTTTTGTTATTTATATGGTCAATTATGCTGATAGTTTTCCTAATATTGAACCAACCCTGCATTCCTGGTATAAATCCCACCTGGTCATAATGTATGATCCTCGTGATGTATTGCTGTAATCTTTTTCGCTGAGTCTATATTTCCAATATTTTAATTTAAAATTTTTGGTTATTCTAAGTTTGACAAAATATGAATAAATATGGCATTGCCATAAACAAAGAATGAGAAAAATAGGATTATATACAAAACCATTATTCTCCATTATGAATACCTGCTTCTTTTAAAAATAATAAATTCAGCCTGTTAATTCCAAAGCTGTTCCACTTGTCTATAATTCTCTTTATTCTTTTCTTTTAAAAAAATCTTCATTTTTAACATTCTTTTCTTTTTAAATTTGAATTCCAAATCCTTTCCCTTCCTCCTACATCCTCCCACACCCACTGAGAAGGCAAGCAATATAATATCAATTATACATGTCAAATCATATGTCCACATTAGCCACATTTTTTAAATTGCAAGAAAAATAGAGAAGGTAAGAAAAGCATACTTCAATTTTCACTCAAAGTCAGTTCTCTATGGTGGTGTATAGCATTTTTTCATAAGTCCTTTGGAATTATCTTGGATCATTTTATCATTCAGAATAGCCCTGTCTTCCACAGTTGATCATCATCACAACATTGCTTTTGCTGTGCACAATGATCTCCATGTTCTTCAAACTTCACTTTGCATTAATTCATTTAGTTCTTGGCATGTTTTTCTGAAACCACCCCTCTCATCATTTCTTATAGCACAATAGTACTCCAACACAATCATATGCCACAACTTGTTGAACCCTTCCACAACTGATAAGCATTTCCTCTATTTCCAATTCTTTGCCATCACAAAAAGAACTACTATAATTTTTTTTTTTACATATAGGTCCTTTGACTTTTTCTTTGATCTCTTTGGGATATAGAACTTATAGTGGTATTGCTGCATCAAAGGATATGTACAGTTTTATTGCTCTTTGATCCTAGTTCCAAATTGTTCTCCAGAATAGTTGGACCAAATCACTAGCCCACCAGTGGTTCAATTAGTGTACCTATTTTTCTCACCCCCTCTAGCATTTGTCATTTTTGATAGGTGTGAAGTTGTACCTCAGAGTTGTTCAAATTTATATTTCTCTAATCAATAATGACTTAGAGCATTTTTTTCATATTTTTCTTCTGACCATTTATCAATTGGGAAATGGTTCTTATTTTTATAAATTTGACCCAATTCTCTATTCAGTATATTTGAGAAATGAGGCCTTAAAAAGAGGAACTTGCTTTAAATTTTTTTTATATTATTTCATGTCTATGATACCTTTTAATAAAATGTAGTTTCACTGATTTTCTCTTTTAGTTAGGTCTATTTTTGCTTTTGTTTTGTCATAATGATTGCTACCTCTGCCTTATTTATTTCAGCTGACACGTATTAGATTCTGCTCTAGTCCTTTATTTTTACTCTGTGTGCATTTTTCTGTTTCAGGTGTGTCTCTGGTTTCTAATCCATTCTGCTATCTGCTTCCATTTTGGGGGCTAGCTCATCCCATTCATATTCACAGTTATGATTACTGTATATTTCCTTCCATCCCATTTTCTTCTGTTTCTTCCTCTATCTCTCTCTTTTTAACTCGTCTCTCTTCAAAGGTCTATTTTGCTTCTAACTACTGCCTCCCTTAATCTGTCCTCCCTTTTATCAACCCCCTCATTTTTCTTATCCCTTCCCCTACTATTTCCCTATTGAGTAAGTTACATATATACAGATATATACAACTAAGTGTGTATATATTCCTCTCTCTTTGAACCAAGTTTGATGAGAGTGAGGTTCAAGCATTTCCTGCTACCACCTCCCTACCTCCAATGTAAAAGCTCTTTCTTGCATGCTTCTTTTATGTGAGAAATTTTTTCCCATTCTACTTTCCCATTTTCCTTTCTCCCATTCCATCCCTCTTTCTCACCCCCTCATTTTTTTTAGAGATCATTGCAACATAATTGATTCATGCCCATGCCCTCTGTCTATGTAAACTCCTTTTAAACTGCCTTAATAATGATAAAGTTCTTAGTAGTTATATTGATCATTTTCCCATATAGGAATGTAAACAGTTTTATTTTATTTTATTGAGTCCCTTATGATTTCTCATTCATGTTTGCCTTTTTATGCTTCTCTTGAGTCTTTTGTTTGAATGTCAGATTTTCTATTCAGCTCTGCTCTTTTCATCCAGAATGCTTGAAAGTTATTTATTTCATTAAATATCCATTTTTTTTTCCTGTAAAGGATTATACTCAGTTTTGCTGGGTAGTTTATGCTTGCTAGTAAGTCCTAGCTCCTTTGCCTTCTAGAATATTATATTTCAAGCCATCTGCTCCTTTAACCTATAAGCCACTAAATCTTGTGTTATGCTGATTATGGATTCACCATATTGACTTGTTTCTCTCTTTTTTTTTTTTTAGAATTTTATTTTTCCTCAATTACATGTAAAAATTTTTAACATCCATTTTTAAAACTTTGTCTTCCAAATTCTCTTCCTTTCTCCCTCCCCATCCCCCTTTTTAGAAGGCAAGCAATTCAATATGTTATACATGGTTAGTCATGCAAAACATTTCCATATTAGGTTGTGAAAGGAAACAGAAAACAAAAGGATTGACGTGTTTCTTTCTGGCTTCTTGAAGTATTTTGTCTTTGACCTGGAAGCTCTGGAATTTGGCTCTAATATTCCTGGGAGTTTTCATTTTGGGATCTCTTTCCTGAGGTGATTGGTAGATTCTTTCAATTTCTATTTTACCCTCTGGTTCTAGGATATCTAGGCAGTTTTTCTTGATAATTTTGTGGTGACATAGTCTCTATTTTAGATCAGGGCTTTCAGGTTGTCTAATAATTCTTCAATTTTCTGTTCTGGTTCTATTTTCTAGGTGAATTGTTTTTTCAACATTTTCTATATTTTCATTCTTTTGACTTTGTTTTATTGTTTTTTGATGTCTTAAATTCCTTTTAACTGCCCTAATAATGATAAAGTTCTTAGGAATTACATATATCACCTTCACATATAAGAATATAGGGGCAGCTAGGTAGCAAAGTGGATAGAGTACCGGCCCTGGAGTCAGGAGGACCTGAGTTCAAATCTGGCTTCAGACACTTGACACTTACTAGCTGTGTGACCCTGGGCAAGTCACTTAACCCCAACTGCCTCACCAAAAAAAATAATTAATAAATGATGACATATAAGAATATAAACAGTTTTCTTTATTGAGCCCCTTATGATTTCTCATTCATGTTTACCTTCATTAGCTTCAACTTGCCCAAATCTAATTTTTAAATAATCATTTTCTTCAGTAAGATTTTGTACCTTTTTTTCATTTGGTAGGTTCTGCTTTTCAAGGAGTTCCTATTTGTGCCTCTTTTACAATTAAGCTATTTTGGGGGGTGGGGCAATGCCACCTAGCTGCCCACACAATTAAGCTATTTTTAAGATTTTTATTATATACTTTATTTTTTTTTAGTGAGGCAATTGGGGTTAAGTGACTTGCCCAGGGTCACACAGCTAGTAAGTGGTAAGTGTCTGAGGCCAGATTTGAACTCAGGTACTCCTGACTCCAGGGCCGGTGCTCTGTCCACTGTGCCACCTAGCTGCCCCTATCTATTGGCTTCCTTAAGTGTTTGGTAATCTATGCATCTGCCTGCTCTTCAGTGGATATAGTACAGATTTTCATATTGTCTCTCTGCCTATTGCACAGTATATATCCTGATAACTCTTTTGAATCAATTTCTTCAGATTTTGCTACCTTAATCCTGTATTTGATAAGGCAGTTCTCCACAACTAGCTCTGAAAACAGCTGCAAAAAAAGCCTGAACCTTGGGACAGTACCTTTCCACCCACAGGTGAGTGGAGTCCACCTTTAACATAAAGCTAGTTGTGGGGGATCTCCAAGTTTTTGGTTCTTCCAAGGCAGTATGATTCTGAAAGAGGAGTGCTCTACTGCTCTCTTGGTCTACACTCTGATCTTTACCCAGGAAGAGCCCCTGGTGCCCTGAAGCCACAAATGCTAGCACTTCCCTTTGCTTTGGAACTCTGAGCCCTGCTTCCTTGTGACCAACCACAAGTGCTCCTCTCCACCTCAGAACTGTGATCCAAAATCACATGTATACAATAGAGCTGCAAATTTGTGCCAGCTGTACTTAGTGCCAGCAAAGGGTCCCCTGAAATCTCTTTCTGACCAGTTGCATGTTCTACCCACCATTTCTGGGAAGAGAGTTCCGAAAATTGCTGCTACTGCTACTGTACTGCATATGTGGGCTGAGGACAAACCCACAGCCCAATGTAACAAACTTCTCCTGCTGACCTCCCAAGTTTTCTCAGGCCATAAAAATCTCATGCTGACCTGTTGTTTGCTCTGCTGCTCCAAAATTTGATTTCAGAAGTTATTTTAAACTTGTTTGGAGGGGAATGTTGGGAGAGTTCAGCTCAGTGGCTGCCCCTAATTCACCCTCTCCTCTATTTTTTTCTTTGCATTCTACATCCATCATTGATACTCTTATAATTCTTTTCTTTCTCTTATTTGTGTTATTGCTATCACTAATTCTCTTCCCTCCACCTACTTCCCTTCCCCAAATAAAGAACTCTGACCATGTCTAAAAATGAATGTTTCACTCTGTACCTTGAAATCCATCAACTCTCTCCCAAGAGGTAAAAAACAAGCTTCATCACTGGTCCTCAGAGTCATGCTTAGTCACTGCAATGACCAAAAGCTTTCAAAGTTAATTGTCTTTACAATGCTGTGGTTGTAGAAATTGTTCTTCTCATTCTGTTACCTGAACACTACATCAGGTCATACAATTCTTTCCATGTTTCTCTGGATCTACTCCTTTTGTAATTTCTTATTGCAAACATTATATTACATTCTTATATGATAGTTTGTTCAGCCCTTCCCCAGTTGATGATCCCATAGGACCCTAAGTTTCTAGTTCTTTGCTACAACAATAAGTGCTCCTATGACTATTTTTGCTTGTTTTGTGTTTCTTTTATCTTTTTGGTTTATAAGTGATACTAGTATAAACAAATGTTGAAAACTATCTCTACATATAACTGGAAAATAATAAAATACATTTATTTTTTTAAAAAAAGTGATATTGGGCAGCTAGTAAGCACAATGGATGGAGTGCTCGTCTTGGAGTCTGGAGGACCTGAGTTCAAATCCAATCTCAGACACTTACTACCTGTGTGACCCTGGGAAGTCACAACCCTAGTTGCCTTAGTTCCTCATTTGTAAAATGAGCTGGAGAAGGAAATGGCAAACCAAGTGGTGATTTTGTCAAGAAAACCCCAAATGGGGTCATGAAGATTCAGACATGATGAAAGATGTATTATTGAGCCAATCCTTGTTAAGAATTTAGTTGGCCTTCTATTTACCTTTGTTTTTAAAAGAAAAGAATTGGACAGAGCCAAAATGATGGAGAGAAGCCAAGAAGTTGCCTGAGCTCTCCCAAGTTGCCCTCAAAAACAACATTTAATCAAGCCTCTAAATGGATTCTGAAACTAAAGAACCTACAAAAAGACAGAGACACAATCTTCCAACTTGAGATAATTTAGAAGACTTCAGGAAAGATAGGTCTCACTCAGGCAAGGGGGTAGTACAGTGCAGCTCACAGCACAGTGCTACACTGAGGGAGTCTGGTCAAGTCAGTAGGAATCTCTTGGCCACAGCAGAGCAACTGAGGTCCCTTGATCCTGGCTCAGCAAGCTGGTGCACAGCAGGCCAGTGGTGAGATCCACCAGCACCAGCTGAAAGGGCAGGCTGCTATCCAGAGGGCCACCCACAGGACAGGTGCAACCAGGTCTGGCCATCCTAGCATGCCCTGAGCAAGTAGAGAGAGCATGGTCAGAAATCCACAAGCCATAGAGGCTTCAGAGTAGAAAGCCAGTGACACAGCCCCTATACCCCAACCTAAGACGCTTGAAACGGTCACCCTTGTGCCCCAGGAGCAGACCTCAACTTTAAAAAAAAAAAGCTTCGGGGTCAGCTAGATGCTGCAGTGGATAGAGCACCGGCCCTGGATTCAGGAGTACCTGAGTTCAAATCTGGCCTCAGACACTTAACACTTACTATCTGTGTGACCCTGGGCAAGTCACTTCAATTGCCTCACAAAAAAAAAGAAAAAAAGAAAAAGAAAAAACAAAACAAAACAAAACAAAAAAATAAGCTTCAATATGAGTAAGAAACAGAAGAGGGCTCATACCAATGAGAGCTTCTGTGTGGATAGGGAAGAGCAAAACAGAAACTCAGATGAGGACAATACTCTGAAATTACCTGTGAAGCCTCAAGAGGGAAAATGACTTGGTCTCAAGACCAAAAAGTCTTTTTGGAAGAGCTCAAAAATGATTTTAAAAATCAGTTTGAGGGGCAGCTAGGTGGTGCAGTGGATAAAGCACTGGCCTTGGATTCAGGAGGACCAGAGTTCAAAAACAGCCTCAGACACTTCACACTTACTAGCTGTGTGACCCTGGGCAAGTCACTTAACCCTCATTGCCTCGCCAAAAAAAAAAAAATCAATTTGAGGGGCAGCTAGGTGGTGCAGTGGATAAAGCACTGGCCTTGGATTCAGGAGGACCAGAGTTCAAAAACAGCCTCAGACACTTGACACTTACTAGCTGTGTGACCCTGGGCAAGTCACTTAACCCTCATTGCCTCGCCAAAAAAAAAAAAAAAAAAATCAATTTGAGGGGCAGCTAGGTGGCGCAGTGGATAGAGCACCGGCCCTGGAGTCAGGAGTACCTGAGTTGAAATCCGGCCTCAGACACTTAATACTTACTAGCTGTGTGATGGGCAAGTCACTTAACCCCCATTGCCCTGAAAAAAATTCAATTGATAGAGGTAGAAAAAGAAAGGGGGAGAGAAATGAAAGCAACACAAGAAAATTATGAAAAAAGAATCAGCAACATGGAAAAGGAAGCACATTCCTTAAAAAATTAATTTGGCCAATTGGAAAAGGACGTGCAAAAGCTTACTGAAGAAAACAGTGCCTTAAAAATTCACATTGGACAGATGGAAGCTAATGAATCCATGAGACACCAGAAATCAGTTAAACAGAATCAAAAGAATGAAAAAATAGAAGAAAATGTGAAATACCTCATTGGAAAGACAACTGACCTGGAAAATAGATCCAGGAGAGACAATCTGAGAATTATTGGACTACCTGAAAGCCATGATCAGAAAAAGGGTCTAGATACCATATTCCAGGAAATTATCAAGGAGAACTGCCCTGATATTATAGAATCAGAGGATAAAATCATCATCGAAAGAATTCACTGATCACCTCTTGAAAGAGACCCCAAAAAGGAAAACTCCAAGGAATATTTATTTTTTTAGTGAGGCAACTAAGGTTAAGTGACTTGCACTTGGACCTGGCAGCTTCAACCTTAAAAGATCACAAGGCTTGGAATGTGATTTTCTGGGAGGCAAAGGAGCTTGGATTGCAACCAAGGATGAACCCAGCAAAACTGAGAATTCTCTTTTGGGGAAAAGATGGACATTCAATGAAACAGGGGACTTTTGAGGTTTCCTGATGAAAAGACCAGAACTGAATAGAAAATCCGAACTTAACATACAAGACTCAAGAGAAATTTAAAAAGTTAAACAGGTGGAAAAAAGTTATTCAATATGGTTAAACTGTTTACATGCTTACATGGGAAGATAATACTTATAACTCTTGAGAACTGTATCTCTATTTGGACAGGCAGAAGGAGTATACATAGGGGGTATAAATATAAATTGTCGTTGATGTGATGATATAAAGAAAATTAAGGGGTGAAAGAAAGGAGTGTATGGGGAGAGGATGAAAGGGGAGGTGGAATGGGGTGAATTACCTCATATGAAGAGGTGCAAAAAACCTATTACAATGGAGGGAAAGAAGGGAAGGGTGAACATTGTTTCAACCTTACTCTCATCAGATTTGGTTCAAAGAGGAAATAGCATATATGTTCATTTGGATAAAGAAATTTAGCTTATTCTTTAGGAAAGTAAAAGGGAAAGGGGAAAGGGGGGCACTGATAGAAGGGAGGGCAGAAGCAGGGGAGAAAAGAGTAAAGAAAAGGGAGGGGGCTAGTAAAAGGGAGGGCAGATTGGGGGAGGCTGGGGTAAGTAGCAAAACATTGGTGAGGAAGAATAGGGTAAAAGAAGGGGGAAGTACAAAGGGGATAAATAGAATGGAGGGGAATAGACAGTAATAATAACTGTGAATGTGAATGGGTGGGGGGGTGCGGAGCCAAGGTGGCGGAGAGAAGCCATTGAGTTGCCTGAGCTTTCCTTCTGTTCCCTCAAAAAGAACATTAAATCAAGCCTCTGGACAGATTCTAAAACTACAGAACCTCCAAAGAGACAGAAAGACACAATCTTCCAACCAGAGATAATTTAGAAGACTTCAGGAAAGGTCGGTCTCACTCAGGCAAAAGGGAGGCGCAGCACACCGCAGCGCAATGCAGAGGGGGATGGGGCAAGTCAGCAGGAAGCTGTGGGCCACAGCCAAGCAACTGAGGCCCCTGGATCCTGGCTCAACAAGCTAGTGGTGCAGCAGGACAGTGGTGAAACCCACCTGCACCAGCCAAGAGGTCTGGTTGCCAGCTAGAGGGCCATACACAGGACAGGTGCAACCAGGCCTACAGATCCCAACATGTGCCGCCAGCAAACCTAGGGTGGTGAGAAATCCACAAGCCATAGAGGCCTCAGTGTAGAAAGCCAGTGACCAGCCCCTATACTCTAGCACAAGGAGCTTGAAACAGGGACCCTGGTGCCCCCAGAGCAGACCTCAACTTTAAAAAAAATAATAAGCAGCAATATGAGTAAGAAACAAAAAAGAGCTCTTACCATTGAGAGCTTCGGACAGGGAAGAGGCAAATGCAAACTCAGATGAGGAATGTGAATGGGATGAACTCTGCCATAAAATGGAAGTGAATAACAAAGTGTATTAAAAACCAGAATCCTACAATATGCTGTTTACAAGAAACACATTTGAAGCAGAGAGATACACACAGGGTAAAGGTAAAAGGTTGGAGCAGAATATATTATGCTTCAGCTGAAGTCAGAAAAGCATGGTTAGCAATCCTTATCTCAGACAAAGCAAAGGTAAAAATAGATCTAATTAAAGGAGATAAGCAAGGGGCAACTAGGTGACGCAGTGGATAGAGCACTGGCCCTAGATTCAGGAGGACCTGAGTTCAAATCCGACCTCAGTCACTTAACAATTACTAGCTGTGTGACCCTAGGCAAGTCACTTAACCCCAATTGCCTCACCAAAAAACCCCACAAAAAACAAAAAAACAAACACACACACACACACACACACACAAAAGAGATAAGCAAGGAAACTACATCTTGCTGAAAGGTACTATAGATAATGAAGTAATATCAATACTAAACATGTATGCACCAAGTGGTATAGCATCCAAATTCTTAGAGGAGAAGTTAAACAAGTTACAAGAGGAAATAAACAGCAAAACTATGCTGGTGGGAGATCTGAATCTTTCCCTCTCAGAATTAGATAAATCTAGCCACAAAATAAATAAGAAAGAAGTTAAAGAGGTGAATAGAATGTTAGAAAAGTTAGATATGATAGATGTCTGGAGGAAATTGAATGGGGATAGAAAGGAATATACCTTTTTCTCAGTGGTACATGGCACATATTCAAAAATTGACCATGTATTATTAGGGCAGTGAAACCTCATAGTCCAATGTAGAAAGGTAGAAATAGTAAATGCATCTTTCTTAGATCATGATGCAATAAAAATTACATGTAATAAAGAGCCATGGAAAGGTAGACTGAAAATTAATTGGAAACTAAATAATTTCATTCTAAAGAATGAGTGGGAGGACAGCTAGGTGGCACAGAGGATAAAGCACTGGCCCTGGATTCAAGAGGACCTGAGTTCAAATCTGAACTCAGACACTTGACACTTACTAGCTGTGTGACCTTGGGCAAGTCACTTAACCATCATTGCCCTGCCAAAAAAAAAAAAAAGTAAGAATAAAAAGAATGAGTGGGTTGTGAAAATTGGAGTGACACCCCCTGCTGGAGAGATAAAGGCATCTGAGGGCAAGCCATGTGGCTTGGAAAGTCAGTTCCTTGGCATCAGGAAATGACATTTGCTCATGGGTACTGTTGATCAAAGCTACCAGCCAATTAGCTTGGAGCTTTGTGTGGGTGAACAGGATGTTTCCAGTTTTTCACAGGAGGCTTGTGGGATAAAGAAGGGGTGAGGCTCTCTCTCTTTTTCGCCCAGGACCTTGGTACAAGTGGAGCTGAAATGCTGGCTCCTTGAGATAGATAGATGTAAGCATCTAGGCCTCTTACTTATTCCTCACCAAATTCTTATGCTCCTTAATAAATGCTTAAAAGTCTTAACTCTTGCTAAAGCTTCTAATTTGTTGGTGACCACTCATTAGATTTTTAGACAGTCTAGCTAGAATCTTAGCCACATTACAGACAAACTATTCAGATGGCGACCATGATAAGGAGATGCTGAACCATGTGATCTTCTGATCTTTCAGTTTGGTAAGAAATTTTCCCCCTATTTCCACATGTGCCTGTCTCTTTAAATTGGGTTTCTCTTAATGACTAAGTACCTAGGCTAAGTACCTGATTTACCTCTTAAATACTCTTAGCCTCCTATTTTCAAGCCTCTCTCCCTTTTACTTTATAAAATGGACCAGGGACTATGGGACCAAAGGGGCCTTCTAGGTTTTAGTATTCTAAGCCTCTTCTCCTGGCTTTTCAACCAGGTCAAGATTGACCTTGTTTTTAAGTTTGGTCCTATTTTTATTTTTATTCTTACTTTTCTTTGTGTTATAGTGAGGAAATTTTTGAATTACAAAAAGGGGACTGATAATACTATAGAAATTAAGAACACTAAGAAAACTATGAATACCAGAACATACCACATAATACCAGGGTCTCCCTTAGAGAAAATAATCGAAGCATGGGACTCTCATAAGCTCAGCCAGGCATAACAAAAGCAAGGCTTATCAAACTGTGTTTTATGTGGCATAAAAATATTCTAGTTTACTGGAGAATGGATCTTTTGACTACTTAACACTGAAAAATTTACAAATAATCATGCACTTTGAGTACCCTAAAGATTTAATTTATTAGGACCTGTGGAATAAAGCAAGCAAGCAGCTTATACAGATGGAGGAGACACCAGCTTTTCCAAATTGTAACACTAAGCATTTCTCTTCTTTTGCATGCCTGGAGGCAATGACCAGGCCTCTAGAAGGGGATGTGGAAATTTATTTTGATTTGGGGACCCTACCTTTGGGCTGAGATTAGAAAGCCTTGAGCCCTCAGGGTTTTTTCTGTGTGAGGGGCTGGTGCCCCTCCCCCTCCAAAGCCCTGTGGGCTTTTCAGGATGCCAGGTCAGACTGCTGGGGAAAAAAAAAAAAGCCCAGCTCCCTATGCCCTGAGGGGAGCTGCCCCAGAGATCCCAGGCTTGTCCTGCCAGGCCCTAGCATAGCCCGTGCAGAGGTCCTAGGAGTGTAGAGCAGGGCAGGGGCCCCTGGGTGTGGTCGAGCCTCCCCCACAGTCTTAGTGTGAGCCACGGATTAGTGTGGCGTGTTAGGGGGTGCAGGGAGCCCCAAGGTTTGAATAGAGAGAAGGAAGATATATGGGGGGGGCGTGGCATGGCAGACTGATGGAGCAGACAGATAGAACAGAAGATGGTACAGGAGGCCGGGGGAGGGGGGGGGGATGCTGGAGCACTAGGAGAATGCTAGAGGAAGGTCCATTGGTATGTAGGAGGAGGCTAAAAAGTTCCAGGCTCGGCTGGTGGAAAGAGATGTACCAGAAAGCAGTCAGGTTGTACATATTATTTCTCTGTATTTTTATGTTTAAATTGTATCTCATAAATAAACTCTGCTATGATTATTTAGTTAAGAGGCTTCTTAATCTTTTGCTTATCAATTTGGGAGCAGTGTGGAGAAATTTTTAAATGGCCCATATTAAGTTAATAGCAGTCAGATAGCCAGTGAGTCAAGAGGCGACAGATTAGTCCTCCAGTCAGATTAGTCCCCCCAAATTAGGCCAGCAAGTTAATTAAATATTTTTACAGGGAACCCAGGCCTGAGTTCGAAACCAAGCCTGATTCAAATTGCCCTAGTTCCTCTGGGGCTGTGCAGTGCGTGGGAGAGATGGTCCTGCCCCCTCCTCTTAGGACCCCACCTCCTCCCACTCCTCTAGTGCTACCTTCTATTCCTCCCATGGCCATGCCTGCTTGATCCTCCTGCCCTGGAGGTCAAGAGATCTAATCCACCCTCCTCAGGTCCTGATCTTGCACATGCATAGCCTGTACCTGCAGCTTCTACTCAGTTGCCTGAGCAGTCCGTGTCAGCCCTATCCTAGCCAGACTGTAATTCTGACTCAACCGGCTGTAATTCTCCCAAACCAACCTTAGAAAACCCTTTAAATTCCAGATATGCTTGTTTTGTTCATAATTTTGTTAATCTGCTTTTGTCTTTAATCAGTAACCTTATAAAGCATTTGTATTATGAAAGGACCAACAGAGAAAACAAAGGGGTTAAAGAAGACAAACTTAAGCTGAATAAAAATGACAATCATCATGATATTTCAAGAAGACATATTTTGTAGAAATGTAGAAGTAAGCAGCAAGGTATTAATATGAGTATTGGGAATTTTAGATATCAGAATCAAAAGTGTTCTAAATTCACTCAGAGAAATAATGTCAGTTCAGAGGTTACATAGGATTTCTATGCTATTACATCTACATTTTGAAATTAACAGTATGGGTTTATTTTCATGCAGGGCCGGTGCTCTATCTACTGCGCCACCTAGCTGCCCCCAAAATTATTTTTTAAATTAATATCACAATTGTCTTCTCAATTTACCCTCCACAGGGGGGACTGTGATAATATTAAGTTTTAGAGAATGTCTCAATTTTTGTTTTATTATGTTTCATGTGTAACAACTAAGATTCTGAATTCCCTTAGACATGTTTTTGAGAACTCTCATTGTTTGATTTGATTATTGACCAAGCTATTTTAAAGTTGTGTTAAGCTCAATTTTGTAGGAAATTTTCCTGTCTGATTACCAGCATCCACACATCAACCCTTGAAAAGACTTCCATTCCACAACTACACCCAGAAGACATCCCAAGAATCATCTGAGAAAAGACTTCCAAAGACTTAAATGGACATTTCCCTGTTTTCCTTTTCCACATTGTATACACTGTTTATAATGTCCACTTACTAAAGGGGAGTGCCCCCTTTAGGGTTTTTTTCTGTTTTTGATGTCTACCTGATAATAGGGGAGTGCCTTTGTCAATTAGTTGCTCAATTTCTTTTTCTCTCTTTTCATTCCCTTTACTTGCTTAGTCATAAGCATCTGTAATGTTATTGCTTCATGTGAGGAAACCATGTTTCTTCACTTGAAGCACAGGGGGGACTATGAAAATTTGAGTGTTGCCCCCTAGTGGTGAGATAGTGTAGGAAAGCTCCACCATGAGGGGAAGGTGTCTGAGGACAAGCCATATGACTTGGAAGGTCAGTTCTTTGGCATCAGGAAGTGACATTTGCTCGTGGGTACTGTCGATCAAAGCTACCAGCCAATTAGTTTGGAGTTATGTGTGGGTGAATGGGATGTTTCCAGTTTTTCACAGGAGGCTTGTGGAACGAAGAAGGGGTAAGGCTCTCTCTCTTTTTCGCCCAGGACCTCAGTTCGAGTAGAGCTGAAATGCTGGCTCCTTGAGATATATAGTTGTAGGCATCTAGGCCTCTTTCTCTCTCCTCACCAAATTCTTATGCTCCTTAATAAATGCTTAAAAGTCTAAACTCTTGCTAAAGCTTCTAATTTGTTGGTGACCACTCATTAGAATTTTAGACAGTCTAGCTAGAATCTTAGCCACATTACAGACAGAAACTATTCAGGGTCAAACAACAAATCATAGAAACAATCAATAACTTCATCCAAGAGAATGACAATAATGAGACAACATACCAAAATCTATGGGATGCAGCCAAAGTAGTGCTTAGAGGAAATTTT
Source organism: Dromiciops gliroides (assembly GCF_019393635.1). NCBI lineage: Eukaryota > Metazoa > Chordata > Mammalia > Microbiotheria > Microbiotheriidae > Dromiciops > Dromiciops gliroides. The sequence continues at coordinate 265,569,783 of NC_057862.1, read as the reverse complement.
ATATCTCTAAATACTTACATCAGTAAAAAAGAGAAAGAGGAGATCAGTGAATTGGGCATGCAACTTAACAAGCTAGAAAAAGAACAAATTTAAAATCCCTAATTAAATAAATTAGAAATTTTGAAAATTAAAGGAGAAATTAATAAAATTGAAATCAAGAAAACTATAGAATTAATCAATAAAACTGACCTGGTTTTATGAAAAAACCAATAAATAGATAAACCATTGGTTAATTTGATTAAAAATAGAAAGAGGAAAACTAAATTACAGTATCAAAAATGAAAGGGGTGATTTCACCACCAATGAAATGGAAATTAAAGCAATAATTAGTAACTATTTTGCCCAACTGTATGCCAATAAATTTGACAATCTAAATGAAATGGATAAATATTTACAAAAATACAAATTGCCCAGATTAACTGAAGAGGAAATAAAATCCTTAAATAAGCCCATATTAGAAAAAGAAATTGAACAAGCCATTAATGAATTCCCTAAGAAAAAATCACCAGGGCCAGATGGGTTTACAAGTGAATTCTACCAAACTTTTAAAGAAAAATTAATTCCAATTTTATACAAATTATTTGGAAAAATAGGTGAAGAAGGAGTGCTACCAAATTCCTTTTATGACACAAATATGGTGTTGATACCAAAACCAGGCAGAGCCAAAACAGAGAAAGAAAATTATAGATCAATTTCCCTAATGAATATTGATGCAAAAATCTTAAATAAAATATTAGCAAGGAGATTACAGCAAGTGATCACCAGGATAATACACTATGACTAGGTGGGATTTATTTTTTTTTTAGTGAGGCAATTGGGGTTAAGTGGCTTGCCCAGGGTCACACAGCTAGTAAGTGTTGAGTGTCTGAGTCCGGATTTGAACTCAGGTACTCCTGACTCCAGGGCTGGTGCTCTATCCACTGTGCCACCTAGCTGCCCCCCAGGTGGGATTTATACCAGGAATGTAAGGCTGGTTCAACGTGAGGAAAACTATCAACAACATCAACCACATCAATAAGAAAACTAACCAAAATCATATAATTAACTCAATATATGCAGAGAAAGCTTTCGACAAAATACAGCACCCATTCCTAATAAAAACACTAGAGAGCTTAGGAATAGGTGGAGCTTTCCTTAAAAATAATAAGCAGTATCTACCTAAAACCATCAGCAAGCATTACATGTAATGGAGATAAGTTAGAGGCCTTCCCAATAAGATCAGGGGTGAAACACGGATGCCCATTATCACCTCTATTATTCAATATTGTACTAGAAATTTTAGCATTAGCAATCAGAGAAGAAAAAGGAATTAAAGGAATCAGAATAGACAAGGAGGTAACAAAACTATCACTCTTTGCATATGATATGATGGTATACTTAGAGAATCCTAGAGAATCAACTCAAAAATTACTTGAAACAATGAACAACTTTAGCAGAGTAGCAGGATATAAAATAAATCCACATAAATCATCAGCATTTCTATACATGACCAACAAAGTCCAGCAGCAAGAGTTAGAGAAATTCCATTTAAAGTAACAGTAGATAATATAAAATAATTAGGAGTCTACTTGCCAAGAGAAACCCAGGAACTTTATGAACACAATTACCAAACACTTTTCACACAAATCAAATCAGATCTTTTTTTTTTAATTAAAAATTTTATTTTTTATTTTTTAAGTATTTTTAATTAAATTTCTGTACAACAAAATTAAACCTTAACCATTGTAAACAAACATATTTACAAAAATGTACAGCCTAGAATTCTAACTAAAGCAAAGAAACATGAGAATGTTCTATTCTTCATCTGGACATCCATCATCCTCTGTGGGATCAGGTTGCAAAGGACGAGATTTTCTTTTAGGTTTTCCTAGGCCGTTACTCCCTGCCTCTGCTTCATCAGGAATTTGATTCTCTTTTTCTGAATGTTTAGATGACATCCCAAAGAATTCTCCAATTCCTTTTTGCCATGTGGGTGTTGGCCGTACACATACTGGGTTTCCACCAGCATACTTACTTTCAACTTTCCTGGACGTGGGCGAAGGAGAGGTGTTGGCAAAGCTGGAGTGACCCAGTGCCTTCCGGGGTGCTCGAGCCGCCACCACTTTGTGGTAGGAGCCTGGCATGCAGTTGGCCTTCGTCTGCACCATGGCCAAAGTGGGAGGGGACAGCGAAGTGACAGGAATCGGGTCATTGGACAAGAGCTCAAATCAGATCTAAATAATTGGAAAGATATCAATTGTTCATGGATAGGCAGAGCTAATATAGTAAAAATGACAATTCTACCTAAATTAATTTACCTATTTAGCGCCATTACCAATTATCAACATTTCTATACATGACCAACAAAGTCCAGCAGCAAGTGATAGAAAAAGAAATTCCATTTAAAGTAATGGTAGACAATATAAAATACTTGGGAGTCTACTTGCCAAGACAAATCCAGGAACCCTATGAACACAAACACAAATCAAATCAGATCTAAATAACTGGAAAAATATTAATTGCTCATGGATAGGCTGAGCTAATATAATAAAAATGACAATTCTATCTAAATTAATTTACTTATTCAGTGCCATACAATCAGACTACCTAAAAATTATTGTATAGAGCTAGAAAAAATAACAAAATTCATCTGGAAAAACAAAAGGTCAAGAATATCAAGGGAACTAATGAAAAAATGCACAGGAAGGTAGGCTAGCTGTACTAAATCTGAAGCTTTACTATAAATTGGCAGTCATCAAAACTATTTGGTATTGGCTAAGAAATAGAGTGGAGAATCAATGAAATAGGTTAGGCACTGGAGACACAGTAGTAAATGACTTTAGTAATGTACTGTTTGATCAACCCGAAGACTCCAGCTTCTGGGATAGGAACTCAGTATTTGACAAAATCTGCTGGGAAAACTGGAAGATAGTATGGCAGAAACTAGGCATAGACAACATTTTACACCTTCTACTAAAATAAGGTCAAAATGGGTACATGATTTAGACATAAAAGGTGATAACCATAGGTGAATTAGGAGAGGAAGAAATAGTTTACCTCTCAGATCTTTGGAAAGCAGAACAGTTTATGACAAAACAAGAGATAGAGAATATTATGAAATGCAAATAGTATGATTTTTATTAGATTAAATTAAAAGGTTTTTGTACAAACAGAAGCAATGCATCCAAAAGTAGAAGGGAGGCAGAAAGCTGGGAAACAATTTTTATAGCCAGTACTTCTGATAAAGGCCTCATTTCTAAAATATATCAGGAACTAAATCAAATTTATAAGAATCCAAGTCATTCCCAATTGAGAAATGGTCAAAGGATATGAACAGGCAGTTTTCTGTTCAAAGCTATCTATTACCATATGAAAAAATGCTCTAAATCTCTAATGATTAGAGAGATGCAAATTAAAACAACTCTGAGATACCACCTGACACCTATAAGATTGGCTAATATGACAAAAAAGGAAAATAATAAATGTTGGAGAAGCTGTGGGAAAATTGGAACACTAATGCATTGTTGGTGGAGCTGTGAACTGATCCAACCATTCTGGAGAGCAAATTTGGAATTATGCCCAAAGGGCGATAAAGCTGTGCATACCCTTTGACTCAGCAATACCACTTTTGGGTCTTTTGCCCATAGAAATCATGGAAAGGGGAAAGGGACCCACATGTACAAAAATATTTATAGCTGCTCTTTATGTGGTGGCAAGGAATTGGAAATTGAGGGGCTGCCCATCAATTGGGGAATGGCTGAACAAGTTGTGGTATACTAATGCAATGGAATTCTATTGTGCTGTAAGAAACAATGAGCAGGAGGAGTTCAGAGAAACCTGGAAGGATTTGCATGAACTGATGCCGAGTGAGATGAGCAGGACCAGGAGAACATTGTACACAGTATCATCAACATTGATTCTTCTCAACAATACAACAGTACAAGATAGTTCCAAAGGACTCATGATGTAAAATGCTCTCCAAATTCAGAAAAAAAAGAACTGTGGAATATGGATGCACATTGAACCCTACTGGTTTTTTGTTGTTGTTGTTTTGGTACTGTTGTTTTTCTTTTTTGAGGTTTTTCTTTTTTGCTCTGATTCTTCTTTCACATTATGACATGCAGAAATATGTTTAATGTGATTGTACATGTATAACTTATATCAGATTACTTGCTATCTTGGGGAGGGAGGAGGGAAGGGAGGAAGGGAGAAAAATTTGAAACTAGAAATCTTATAAAAACAAATGTTGAAAACTATCTCTACATGTAACTGGAAAATAATAAAATACTTTTATAAAAAATTAAAAGAAAAGAGTTTCCATTATTTGACAAAAACTGTTGGGAAAACTGGAAAACTGTATGGCAGAAACTAGATAATAGAACAATGTCTCACACTTTATATTAAAATAAGGTCAAAATATGATTTACACATAAGGGTGATAACATAAGGAAATTAAGAGAGCATGGAATAGTTTATCTGTCAAATTTATGGACAGAGGAAGTATTTAACACCAAAGAATATATAGAGAGCAATACAAAATGTACAATAGATAATTTTGATTATATAAAATTTAAAAGATTTTGCACAAATAATAATGTAACCAAGATTACAAAGGAAGCAGAAAACTGGAAAACAAATTTTGAAACAAATATAAAGGCCTCATTTCTCAGATATATAGAGAACTGAACCAAATTTATACAAATATAAGTCATTCCCCAATTGATGGGGTATGCAGGAGGGGATGTGGGAAAACTGGGACATTAATCCATTGTTGATGGAGTTGTGAAAAGATCCAACCATTCTGGAGAGCAATTTGGAACTCTGCCCAAAGGGCTATCTAACTTTGCATACCCTTTGATCCAGCAATACCACTGCTAGGTTTGTATATCAAAGACATCCCAAAAAAGAGAAAAAGACCTAATTGTACAAAAATATTTCTAGCAGTTCTTTTTGTAGTGGCTAAGAATTAGAAATCAAAGGAATGCCCATCAATTGGGGAATGGCTAAACAATCTGTGGTATATGATTGTGATGCAATATTATTGTACTATAAGAAATGACAAGCCACACATGTATAACTTGCTTACCACCTCAGGGAAGAGGGCAGGGAGGGAGGCAAGGAGAGATAAAATTTACAGCTCAAAACTTTAAATAAAAATACTTATTTGAAAAAAATTTTCTAAGATAAAGTGGTCAACCATCACATTGCCAAACTATTGTAATTTTCAGCCTTCAGCAAATGGTGGCAAAGAATACAAAAGTAAAGAGAAATTGTATTACTTATAGGGGCTTAACAAATGACTTTTTTGAGTAATATTTTTGTAATTTCCCCAAAGCAGTAGACAATATGGATCTGAACTAGTCCAAGAACAAGTCTAGTAATTTTGTTTGGGTGACAGATTGTTTGCTATTTGTTGTTTTTCAGTCATTTAGACAAGTCTGATTATGATCCATGGGCCATAGCATGCCAAGCCCTTCTTTCCTCTATTATCTCTTGAAGTTTGTCCAGTTCATGTTCATTGTTTCCATTACACTATCTATCCATCTCTGCCATTGCCTTTTCCTTTTGCCTTCAGTCTTTTCCAAAATCAGTGATTTTTTCAGTGAGTCCTGTCTTCTCATTATGTGACCAAAGTATTTAAGCTTCACCATCAGTATTTGACCTTCTAGTGAATAGTTTGAATTAATATTGACTGATTTGTTCTTCTTGCCATGCAAAGGACTCTCAAAAGTCTTCTCCAGTACCACAATTCAAAAACATTGATTTTGTGGTGTCTAGTTTTCCTAACAGTTCAAGTCTCATCACCATACATTGCTATTGGAAAACCATAGCTTTAAACTATATGGACCTTTGTCAGCAAGGTGATGTCTCTGCTTTTTAGTATGCTGTCTAGATTTGCCATCACTTTCCTTTTGAGAAGCAAGTGTCTTTTAATTTCATCAATGCTGTTGCCATCTACAGTAATCTTTGGCTGCTCTCCCCTGATCTCATCTGGAGTAGGTGTCCAGTTCTCAGCACTATGGCTTAAGGATATATTCAAGAAGGATGTCGATCGCTCCAAAAAAATCCAAATAACGCCACAGGAAAATGCCCGGAGCAGCAAAACTCACAGAAGAATAGGCTGAAATCATCTTCTAACCAAGAACGGCTTGGAAGGTCAGAAGGAGGAAGCTGCTGTGCTGATACAGGAGTCGGGCCCAACCCCACAGTCACCCTGACACAGATTCAGTCGCAGGAAGTCCTCACCAGAGAAGGAGACCCCCAGAGCCTCTGAATCAGCTGAAGCACCAGTGTCGTCTGGAACTAAGCTCTCAGTCTGGTGAGTGGGCTGAGCCCTGGTCAGGGGGGAGACTACAGGGGTCTATGCTGGTGCTAAGGCAGAACTTGGATTTTACACCCCTACTGAGAACCAGGAGGTAGGCCCAGGTGGGGGAGGATCACGGGCTCGTCGGAGCTAACAACCACAACACACAAAGCTGGTTGATTGGCAAGTAATCTTTGAGCCCAAGAATATAAAATCTGTCACTGCTTCCATTTCTTCTCTCACTATTTGCCAGGAAGTAATGGGACCAATTGCTAAGATCTTAATTTTTTTTGTATGTTAACCTTCAAGTCACCTTTTCCACTCTCCTTTTTTACCCTCTTCAAGAGGTTTCTTAGTTCTTCACTGCCTGCCATCAGAGTGGTACCATCTGTACATCTGAGATTGTTGATATTTTTTCCCAGCAACCTTAAGGTTCTGGCTTTTGATTCATCCAGCCTTCCATTTCTCATGATGTACTCTGCATATAAATTAAGTAAATAACCTTGTCTACTCCTTTTCCAGTCTTAGAAAGTGATATTCACAGCTACTTCCTCTTGCCATTGCTCTTTTCTAACAGCCAATTAGAAAAGAAAATTAAGCTTTATTTGAGGGGTAGAGTCAGTAGAATGTTGCTTGACACTCCCAAAGGGAAGATCTGTAAAACAGTGGGGTCTTCTATACAAGGTATGATATGGGATGGAGAGGAATAATTAGCCTTCTCACCATAATGATAATACCAACTACTATCACAAACTGAAAGTTCATCTGGGAATATTTTTTCTTCTTTTTGATTTTTTTTCTCTCAGCTATGGAAGTTTGAATACTCTTCTATTCCTTTCTTCCTGCTTTTTAAAAGTAGAATTTAACAGCATTACTATTATGGTCAGTGGGGTTTGTGGGGTTGGTGTTTTTGTTATAAAATTTTTTTTCTTTAAAATTTTTTCTTTTATATTTCATGATTTTGTTATTTTATTAAATTCTTACTAGACCTACCACCATTAGGACATATAGGTACAGAAATTGGTTTTTAGTGGGGATTGGAGAAGGGCCTAGCCAAAGTACAACACATGCTTTACTGTTATTTTCTAAGTGACACCTGCTTGGAGCATTGAATTATTTTGTCATTGTGAAATATTATTGTATGTTTGCTCTACTATTATTTGACAATTCTTTGACATTTTGGATCGGACTATTGACCAAATGGGGAATATGTTGCTTGAAAAATTTTGTGATTTTTTTTACTTAGAAAATTATAAGTACTACTGATTTTAGAGAAAGTTAGGAGATTATAAAGAATTGGAAGATTATAAAGTAACTCAAAATTAGGGATAACAGGACTAGTCAGTACTTTGTGAATTACTAAATTTACCTAATTATTTAAAAATTTAAAATACAATGACAAATGATAATACCTGGGAATTGATCTATATACCCTCTTTTGAAGAGGAGCATTTGGTAAGGAAAATAGAGGCTCTAATGAGCTGAGAGTCTTGTATCAAGGAGGTTAAAAAGAATATTGGCATCAAAAAAGAATAGTTTACCTGTGAGAAAGGCCAAAACTACGTTTACTATGTCAGAAAGGTGTAGCTCACCTGTGAGTAGTACAGAAACAGGTCCTTTACACCAGAAAGAAATAACTCTTTATGGATAGTATTATTTCTTGCAATAGACAGAGAAATGCTGTCTGGAGACAAGACAAATATTGGATATATCATAGCAGAAGAATCTAAGGTAGGGAAATTTCTCTTCTGTGTAACAACCATGGGACTCCTATATACCTTTGACAGTTAACCTAGTATTTATTAAGTAACTGCTACTGTGCTTAGCAGTGGGCTACAAAGAAAGGCAAAAGACAGTTTCTGCTTTCAAGGAGCTCACAATCTAATGGGGGAGACAATATAAAAATAATTATATACAAACAAGATATATGCAGGATAAATTAGGGCTAATCTCAGAGGGGAGGCAATAAGGAGGACTGGGAAAGACTTTCAGTGGAAGGTGGAACTTGAACTGAAACTTGAAGGAAGCCAGGAAGGTAGAAATGAAGAGGGAGAGTGTTCAAAGCATGGAGGCTAGCCAATGAAAATGCTCAGAGTCAGAAGATAAAGTGTCTTGTGAAAGGAAAAGCAAGGAAGCTACTGTCATTGGATTAAAGAAGATTTGGACTATTCAGATAAGAAGGGGCAGGGTTATAAAGGGCTTTGAACACCAAACAGAAGATTTTATACTTGATACAAGGTAATAGGGAGCTATCAGAGTTTTATTGAATGATATGATATGGTCAGATCTGTGCATTAGTAAGATCAATTTGAGAGCTAAGTGGATAATGGATTAGAGTAGAGAGATATTGAGGCAGGAAGACCAACCAGCAGGCTATTGCAATAGTTCAGACATGAAGTGATGATGGCCAGAATGGTAGCAGTGTCAGAAGAAAGAGGAAGGCATCTTTAAGAGATGTTAAGAAGCTAGATATGACAGGACTTGACAACTGATTGAATTTGGGGAGTGAGTGAAGAGTTGAGGATGATACCTGGTTATGAGCTTGGGATAGTTGTACCTTCAACAGTAATAGCAAAGTTAGGAAGAGGGGATGGTTTGGAGGGAAAAATAATATTTCCAGTTTTGGACATGATGACCTTATACTGTCTATGGGACATAAAGTCTGAAATGTCTAATAGAAGGTTAGAAATACAAGACTGGATATCTGGAGATAAGTAAGGGTTCAGAGCATAGAGATCATAATTTAAAACAGGGGAGGCATTACAACATTGACAGGCACATGACTTAGGAAAAAGGGACAGGTTAATGGAGAGCCTTAGAGGAATGGCTTATGGACTTTGTAAACCAAGGCAAACTACTCTTAAATGGAATTTAGATCTCGTATTGCCCAAAGGGGAAAACTGGAGAACACAAAAGGTCAGTTCTCCAGAGAATGGCAAAGGCCAGTTCTTAAGATTTAAATCCCCTTCTTCCCAAAAGGGAAGGAAAACTAGAGAGACAATGCCTGTACAATTAAAGAAAGGTTTTTAGTAAGCAGGGAAGAAATATTTAACATGCTGCAAGGGTGCTAGCCAGCCTATGCTGAATAGGACACCAGGTAGTAGATTATGTGGGTTTATATACATTTTAAACAAAGGCAGTTAAGGAATTTTGGAGGGAAAGGTGAGTTTAGTCAGTGAGTTCCTTTCTCAAGGGAAGGGGAAGTGAAGAATTGCAGGGGTCAAGAGGGTGGCCTTTGATACACAAATCAGAAAATGTCCTTAAGTGATAAGCAGTTCACAATTCAAGGCTTTTTTAGGGGACAATAAGACCATAAATGGGATATGCTCATAGTCTTATAACTTGCAGTCAGGTAAGATAAGAATGTGTTTTGAATTCTCCAGTTGATAAATAGTCAAAGGATACAAACAGGCAGTTTTCAGAGAAAGAAATCAAAGTTATCTGTAGTCATTATTGATCAGGGAAATGCAAATTAAAACAACTCTAAGGTACCACCTCATACCTATTAGAGTGGCAAATATAACAAAAAGGGGAAATATTGGATGTTGGAGAGGATGTGTGAAAACTGGGACATTAATCCACTGTTGGTGGATTCTGGAGAGCAATTTGGAACTATGCCCAAACGCAGTATTTTGTTCATACTGTAATGATTGGAATGACGCCACCTGCTGGAGACTTACTGCAGGAAGCTCCACCATGAGGGGAAGGCATCTGAGGGCAAGACATGCAGCTCTTTGGTGTCCGGAAATGACGTTTGCTTGTGGGAGGAAGAGGGCGAGGCTGGCTCTCTTTCTCTTTCCTCAGGACCTGGGTGGAGAAGGGAGCTACTCTCCCTTTAATAGATAGATGAATCTAGGCCTTTCTCTTGACCAAATTCTTTTTCTCCTTAATAAATGCTTAAAAGTCTAACTCTTGCTAAAGCTTATAATTTATTGGTGACCACTCATTAGATATTTTAGACAGACTAGCTAGAATTTTAGCCCCTTACAATATTAATCATATGACATGACTATAGGAATTTGCCATAAAAATAGAGGGACAAAAGCTCTCAGGGAAAAATGCTACCCTTAACTTCATGTCCATTCCAGGCAGACATATAGAGAGCCAATTGCATTGGACCAGGCTTGAAATCAGCCAGGTAGGAGAGTTTCCATTCCATGTGTCGTATTGGGGAAATTGAGTCAGGAGACTACCTCAGACTTTGCCAAAAATTGTTCTCCCAGCCCTTCCCATGAGAACTCCACCTGCAGTGTATCATGTAAAAACCCCAGAGGGTTGCTGGCCTCATGGGTCACTACTGGCTCAACAACATTCCTTGATGATCATACCTGCAGTCAGACTCAGAATAATAACAGTTAATAGTCTCATAATGTCTTAAATAGCAAGTTCCAATAACCAGTGCTGCAAGAGAATTCACCTCTTAAGGATCACATATCCTAGATAGCAAGCATTAACTATAATCTCACATTGGTAATAGTAAGAGATTCATTGTGAAAAAAATTCACAACCTATCTTGATATACTTATATTTATACTAAGTAGATGCTTTTCATCCCTAAATTAATATTACAAAAATGATTTTGCTTTAAGATGACAACAAAAGATTTGGGATAAGTGTAAATAATCCCAAATTGTATACAGAGAACAGATTAGACAATGTTTGATGTAATAGTAAAACAGGTTCAGTTATTAACCATGTAAACATAAACATAGGATACTGCTTTCAGAATTCCTTTAAACAATGGGAACATCTTTAAGGTGACTCAACTAGTTTGTATACGTTTCTACCCATGTTCTTATCCCAGATAAAAGAACAAATATAGGTAAACTAAGATTTCCAATTAAGGTAATATATAAGATAGCTCATAAATTACTATTGTTCACTAACATATCTAATACATATGACAAGTTCATTTAACTATTGCTTAATACCAACAAATTCAGACCAAAACAGCATGATCTTTCTCACAGCTTATTACAGTAATTTAGATGCTTTAGTATCTAAATTTAATAACCAATGAATTCAATATTGCAATAACAAACTTCTACTTTGCCTACCCTAATAATATAAATATGCTGTGAGAGTTATAAGTGGAACACGACAATCCTAATATTGAAACTTGAAAGAGAATATTCAGGGTTCCAGAAAAGCTTTCCCCTCAATTAATAAAGCCTCAAAAATCACAGTTGGTTTGGACATAATTGTCATTAATGTTAAATTGTCATTGCAATAAATTAGCTTAAGATTTAGCAGGCTTTCTAAAGTCACACAAGTTTTAATTGAACATTGTTCATTCATGTACATAAATATTTTTGTTCTTAAACATTTGTTCCTGAAAGTACCTTTTTTTTTCTTTTTTTGGTGGGGCAACGGGGGTTAAGTGACTTGCCCAGGGTCACACAGCTAGTGTCAAGTGTCTGAGGCTGGATTTGAACTCAGGTCTTCCTAAATCCAGAGCCGGTGCTTTACCCACTGCACCACCTAGCTGCCCCCTGAAAGTACCTTTCTTTTAAGAAACAGCTTAAAATTTATTCTAATGTTAAAAGGAATATTCACCAAACCTTCATGAGATAAAATATTTTTAAAATTATATATATATCTGTTTCTTATTCAATCCTTAAAACAAAAAGAAATCTTTAAAAGATTGGGTGTACTAAAATAAGGTCAAAATGGTGACATGATTTACACATAAAGGGTGATACCATAACCAAATTAAGGGAACATGGAATAGTTTATCTGTCAGATTTATGGACAGGAGAAGAATTTAGGATCAAAGAAGAAAGAGAAAGCATTACAAAATGTAAAATAGGTAATTTTGATTACATAAAATTAAACTGCTTTTGCACAAACAAAACTAATGTAACCAAGATTATAAGGAATCAGAAAGCTGGGAATTTTTGAAATAAGTATCTCTGATAAAGGCCTCATTTTTCAACTATATAGAGAACTGAATCACATTTATACAAATACAAGTCATTCCCCAATGGATAAATGATCAAAGGATATGAACAGGCAGTTTTCAGACAAAGAAATCACAGCTATCTATAGTCATATAAAAAAACGTTCTAAATCACTATTGATCAGAGAAATGCAAATTAAAACAACTCTGAGGTATCACCTCACACCTATCAGTGGCAAATATAACCAAAAAAGGAAAATATTGGATATTGGAGGGGATGTGGGAAAACTGGGACATTAATCCACTATTGGTGGAGTTGTAAACTGATCCAACCATTCTGGAGAGGAATTTGCAACTATGCCCAAAGGGCTTTGATCCAGCAGTAATACTGCTAGATTTATATCTCAAAGACATCCCAAAAGAGAGAAAAAGGCCTAATTGTACAAAAATATTTCTAGCAGCTCTTTTTTCCCATCAATTGGGAGTGTCTAAACAAGTTGTGGTATATGATTGTGATGGAATATTATTGTGCTATAAGAATGACAAGCAGGATGATTTCAGAAATGCCTGGAAAGACTTGTATGAACTGATGTATAGTGAAATGAGGAGAACCAAGACAATGTGATACACAGTGACAGCAATATTGTTTGATGAAGAACTGTGAATGACCTAACTATCCTCAGCAATACAATTATCTAAGACAATACTCTCCACCTCCAAAGAAAGAACTGATATTGATTGAACACAGACTGAAGCATGCTATTTTTCACTTTCTTTCATTTTTTTCTTTTTTCAAGTTTTCTTATACAAAATGGTAATGGTTTACATAATTGCACACATATAACCTATATCTGATTGCTTACTGCCTCAGGAAGGAGGGAGAAAAGAGAGGGAAGGACTAGAATTTGGAATTCAAAACTTTAAATAAAAATGTTTACTTCCCAAAAAAAAGAGGTGTCCCTCTACCTGCAAAAGCGATCCCATTCCATCCTATCTCCTGCAATAGACTGCCACTTCTCTCATCCTTATTCTTTCAATATCTTTAATATCTCCCTGTCAATCGGTTCTTCCCCTATTGCATATAAACATGCTCGTGTCTCAGTCATCGTCAAAAAATCCTTACCTGATCTTTCTGTGCCTGCTGTCATCTTTTATTTTCCAAAACTTATTGTCTATATTGTCTAAACTTATTGAGAAAGTCATCTACAACAGGTAGCTTTGCTTCCTCTCCTTTCACTCTCCTCTTAACCCCCTACAATTGGCCTTCCAGTCTCCTATCTACCAGTCATCTCCGTATTGCTAAATCTAATGGTCTTTTCTCAATAAGCCTCTCTGAAGCCTTTGACACCATCAATAACCCTCTTTTCCTTGATCTCTCCTCTCTCTAGGTTTTTGGGACACAATTCTCTCCTGGTTCTTCTCCTATCTCAGCCGCCTTTGCTGGATCTCTCATGCAAGTCATGCCCACAGGGTTCTGTCCTGAGCCCTCTTCTCTTCTTTCTCTATACTACTGCACTTGGTGATCTCATTAACTCACATGGATTTAGTCACCTACATGCTGATGATTCTCTCATCTACCTATCCAACGCTGAGTTCTAGTTTTGAATCTCTAAATGCCTTTCAAACATCTCAAATTGAATATTCAATAGATGTCTTTTTTTTGCAGGGCAATGAGGGTTAAGTAACTTGTCCAGGGTCACAGCTGGTAAGTGTCAAGTGTCTGAGGCTGGATTTGAACTCAGGTCCTCTTGAATCTAGAGCCGGTGTTTTATCCACTGTGCCACCAAGCTGCCCCCCACCCAATAGACATCTTAACTTCAACATGTCCAAAACAGCAAGCATAACTTTCCCCCTAAACACTCCCCTTTTCCTAACACCTCTTCTCTATTATTGTTTCCTATTACCATCATCCTCAGCCTTGCAGCAACCTAGGAGTTATCCTGGATTCCTTACTGTCTCTCACAATCTATATTCAATCTGTTGCCCGGGCCTGTAAATTTTATGTTTCCAGCACCTTTCATATATGTCTCCTTTTCTTCTCTGCCACCATCCTGGTACAAGCCCTCATGACCTCACTTTTAGACTTTTTCAATAAACTGCTGGTAGGTCTGCCTGCCAAAAGGCCCTTCCCATTTAGGTCCTTTCTACATTCAGCCATAAAAGTGATTTTCCTAAGGTTCAGATCCAACCATGTTACTCTTCCACACCCTCCCCCATTAAAAAAAAATTCCAGTGCTTCCCTATCACCTCCAGGATCAAATATGAAATTGTTTGGTATTCAAAGTCCTTCACAATCTGTTCTCCTCTTTCCCACCTTGCCAGTCTTCTAATACTTTATACTCTTCCACTTACTCTTCAGTCTAGCCATATTAGCTTCTTTGCTTTTCCAGGAACAAGACACTTTGAAAAAGATATACCATCTCTCAGCTTCAGGCATTTTCTTTGGCTCTTCTTCATACCTGGAAAATCCTTCCTTGTCTCTGCTTCATGACTTTCCTAGCTTCCTTCAAATCCCATCTAAAATCCCATCTTCTGGGCAGCTAGGTGGTACAGTGCACTGGCCCTGAAGTTGGGAGGACCTGAGTTCAAATCTTACCTCAGACACTTACTAGATGTGTGACCCTGGGCAAGTCACTTAACTGCAATTATCTTAAAAAAAAAACATGGGGGGGGGCGCAGCTAAGTGGTACAGTGGATAAAGCCCTGGATTCAGGAGGACCTGAGTTCAAATTCAGCCTCAGACACTTGACACTAGCTGTGTGACCCTGGGCAAGTCACTTAACACTCATTGCCCCACAAAACATATATGTGTGTGTGTGTATATATATATATATATATATTTATATTGCCATTGGATGCAGATGGCTCTGGAGGAGTGAAGATGGTTACTTTGCACAGCCCTCCCTCACTTAAATCCAATTCACTGCAAATCATGATATCACCCCAATGTCATGTTCCTCTTCTAGAATGAAGGACAAACAACAACAAAATCCCATCTTCTACAGGAAGCCTTTCCTAATCCCACTTAACTTTAATGCCTTCCCTTTGTTACTTACTTCCTATCTTTATGTAGCTTGTTTGTACATATTTGTTTGCTTGTTGTCTACCATGTTAGACTGTGAGCTCCTGGAGGGCTATGACTATTTTTTAACCTTTCTTTGTATTTGTAGTGCTTACCTGAAGTGCTTGACACTGGAGCTTAATAAACTTAAAAAAAAAAATTAATAAACTCTTATTGACTAACTAGGGGTCTTTGAGAGGCTGGATGACCGTATCAGGGTCATTTCATCCGGGATTTGTTTCTGCCCCTATATAATCATTTGTCTTTTGAGGTCCTTTTCACCTCTAAGATGGTATGATTCATAAATTCCTATAAAATTAATATAAATTCCAAGGATATTTCCCCTCTTAAACAAACGTTCCCTCATAAATCATCCTTAGAGGAAAGGGAAAGTGTGTGGTCACTAATTAAGCTTAAGGTGAAACCTAAGCCTCCCTACTTTTTGGAATGAATTAGGCTAAAGAGATTCTATATTTTCCTTTCTTTCTCTAAGATATTAGTTGCTAATATGACACTGAATCTTGCTTTGAGCTGATTAAATTTTTTTGATCTTATTCCTGCTTCATTAAGCTGACTCTGTGAGGTCAGGGTCCCTTTGTTTTTTTCATCTTTGTCTACCCCCGGTCCAGGGCCTTGCACCCAGCATAAAGAATTTTGTCCAATGAATTAATGAATTTTGAGAGGCGATGCACACTTGGCCTGCCTTGGTGTGTCTTCTTCTTTCAGCCTGGAGAGTATAGCTATAGGCAAGACCCCAATCACAGACTTGGCACAGGCCGGGGCACACAGGAGGCCCTAGCCTTTGGCCAGGTAGGTGGAGTTGTGGTTGCTTTCTTTGTGTCTGCCTGTTTAGGGGAAAAAAGGAGGGAGAGAAGAGAGAAAGCAGAGCGAGAGCGAGCGAGCAAGCGACAGAGGGGGAAAGAGGGGGAGAGAGGGGGGAGGGGAGAGAGAGACAGAGAGAGACAGAGAGAGACAGAGAGAGAGTGGGGGGGAGAGAGAGCGGGAGAGCGAGAGCGAGAGAGCGAAAGACAGAGAGCAAGAGAGAGAGAGAGCGAGAGAGAGGGAGAAAGAGAGCGAGAGAGCGAGAGAGAGGGAGAGAGAGAGTGAGAGAGCGAGAGAGAGCGAGAGAGAAAGAGAGAGAGAAGGTACGGAGAGGAGAGGCCAGGGGAGGCCGGGAAGAGGGTAGGGGAGGCGAGGAGGGAGGGGCAGGAAGAAGACTGAGGAGGGAGGAAGGGGACAGTTGTGGGGAGTGGTCAAGCAGAGGGGTGAAGGAGCTGCCTAGAGCCGGCCACCCCCGTCCCATAGGTCTCTAGGGCCTCTCCCTTCCCTCGGCCTCGGGCGGCGGCGGCGGCGGCGGACCGAGCGCGGCCCCTTTAAAGCGTCCGCCCCCGCCCCCACCACAGCCGATCGATCCTCCATTTTCCAGCACATTTCCCCCACCTGGAGGAGCCGCCGCGCCGCCCTGCGAACCCCGAGCACCGGGCCCGGGTCAGGCCAGGCCAGGCCAGGCCTCTGAGCCCCCCTTGCCGCGCTGCGCCCCCGGAATCAGAGCCCGAGCCGGAGCCCGACATGGCCGCCAACATGTACAGGGTCGGAGGTGAGCGCCCCTCCTCGCCGCCCCGCGGCCTCCCGCCCAGCTTCGGACAGAGCCTGAATTGAATCGGCCCCGACCCAGCGCGTCCTCTTTTCAGGCCAGCTCCAACCTGCCCTGGGCCTCCCCCCGCGCTCCACTCGTCCCAGCCCCAGGTTTTGCTGCACCCCCCTCCCCCCAATCTCTCCCCCCCTTCCCCCACCCCCACCGCTCGCCTCCGGCCGCTCGCCCAGCCTGGATTCCATTTGCCTCTTTTCCCGTGAGGCTCGGCTGGGCCTCCATGGCCAGCGCCCGGCTCTTCCTCCCTACCGCCCTGGGCCTCAGCCATTGCTGTCCCATCCCGCCTCCTGTGTTCCTTCCGAACCCCATACCCCCCTTCCCCCATCCCAGGCCATCCCGCATCCATCCTAGCCATCTCCTCCTGCATCCCGAGGGCCTCAGCCCTTCCCGGGCCCCTCTATATCCCTTCTCTCCCCTCCCTGCCCCCCGGGGGCGAACATTCGGCCTGGCTGTTAAGAATGTTGGGGGTTAGGGGAGGGAGAGTGAGTGACCCTGGGTGATTGGAGTGAAGCTGTGGATGTCTCCTGGTCAACCCTATCTTGTCTTCGGAATGAGTTTGTTTCACAGTTTTATGGACATTATTTGCGGGTGGTGGGCAAGGCGAGGACGGGGATATTTGATACCTGCCAAAGTTAGGAGCTAAAGGTAGGGCTAGAGTTGTTGGCAACTGAAAGGTAAGAAAGTGACAGGCATGGCATTGGCGGGGGGAAGGGGGTATGTGCTTTCGCGCGTGCGCGCGCGCGCGCGCGTGTGTGTGTGTGTGTGTGTGTGTGTGTGTGTGTGTGTGTTTGGTTTTTTTTTTTTTTTTAAGAAATATGTATATAGGCTGCTTTGTGGTGATCTCACTTTCACTACAAAGCCTGAGTGATGGAAGGTATGTGTAGCGAGATCTGGGTAGCAGAAAGAATGGGATCTAATATGAAGACAGCACTACAACTGTACTTATTTTTTGGGTCTTGGCCTTTGGGGAACCTTTTGGTAAAGGCAGATGCATTGAGGGAATGGATCCTTTAGTTTTAAAGTGGTGGGGACAGTTGGTGTTGGATTTTTTTTTCCCCAGGAACGGGTTCTGTTAGGATCCTTTTCTTGGTGTGAAGCTGGGAAGGATGGTAAGGTTTGTCTGTGAAAGAGTACTGAGGAGCAGGAGGGAATTCTTATACATGTCTTGTTCGTGGTAGATAGGGTACAAGACAGGATTATCCATTGAGTTAATGGGGAATTTAGGGATTCCTTACTGCCCAACCAGGAATATTTCAATTGTTCCTGAAACACTTAGCTGATATTTAGACTACCTTATGAGCTGGAGATTTTCTTTAACAGTGATTTGCGGGGGCAGCTAGGTGGTGCAGTAGATAAAGCACCGGCCCTGGATTCAGGAGGACCTGAGTTCAAATACGACCTCAGACACTTGACACTTACTAGCTGTGTGACCCTGGGCAAATCACTTAACCCTCATTGCCCCCCCCCCCCCCCAAACAAACGAGCTACTTCCTAAATGAGGGTCCAAAGGCGCATCTCTTGAATTCTATAGATGGAGTGGATTTAAGCTTGGGGAGGGGTAGTTTGCTGAGGAGGTATGAGGGTGATGATGTGATACCCCTAAAAGAGCATACCTTCTCAAAGTTGAGGAGTCCTCTGGCTTAGATTTTCAATCAGTTCCAACAGCAATGAGCTAGGGTCATATTTAAAGATAGTGTTAAAATGTCACTTACAGTATGTTTTTACTGGTCCCACATTCATACTTTCTCCCTTTAGCCAGTTTGGGATTCCACCTCTTTGATGATATACTTTTGGAGAATGATTTATGCTAATGGATGTATTCTCTCTTGTTCAACACCCTCCTATGAAATGCTTAGGCCCTTTCTCTACACATCTTCTGTAGTCCTCTTTTGGAAATAATTCTTGAGTTATTTCCCCTTTGGTTTGCCTTTTGAAAGCTCCAGTGTTAGGTCTGACAATACTGCTGAAGTGAAAATGCTATGATTGAAATAGACATTGGTGCCTTGTTTAGTGACTTTAGTAATAGGTGGGCTATGAAGGGCAGGACATAAGCAAATCCTGAGGTCTCTTGAGAGTTGTGGTGGGGAAAGTACTCACTCCTCCAGTGCTAGTGCCCTGACTTCATGCTTGCTGTGGCCTCCACTGATCCTAGGAAGCCCAAAGGAGCATGGTTTAGAGATGTCAGATGTCCTAGTTGAGCATCAGAGGTTGGATGTCCTTATAACTCTTCCATGTGTCTATAACAAGATGTGCTGGCAAGTTTGTTCTTATGTTGCACAGGTGTGACATGGGTAGAAAGAAACTTGAACTTCAAACTCCTCATAAAAGCTTTCTAAAACACTTGATACTTCCAACCTCCTCATTCAAGTTAAACAGCCATATCCAAAGTTATCAATAACTTCTTCTTTTTTTTTTTTTAGTGAGGCAGTTGGGGTTAAGTGACTTGCCCAGGGTCACACAGCTAGTAAGTGTAAAGTGTCTGAGGCCGGATTTGAACTCAGGTACTCCTGACTCCAGGGCCAGTGCTCTATCCACTGCGCCATCTAGCTGCCCCTATCAATAACTTCTTAATTGTTTAATTTTGATTTTTTTCTCAGACCTAATTCTTCTCAACCTGTCTGTTGTATTTGACACTGCTTATCACCTTTTCTCTTGGATATTCTGTCATCTTCAGCTTTTTGTGAAACTACTCTGTTGGTTTCTCCCTCCTTGTCTGACTGCTCTCATCATATCATGTGTCCTTACTTGGTGTTCTTCAAGGTTCTGTCCTAGGCCCTCTTCTTTCTTTTCTTTTCTTTTGTCAGGATAATGAGGGTTAAGTGACTTGTCCAGGGTCACACAGCTAGTAAGTGTCAAATGTCTACGGTCAGATTTGAACTTAGGTCCTTCTGAATCCAAGGCCAGTGCTTTATCCACTGTGCCACCTAGCTGCCCCACCTAGACCCTCTTCTAATCTACTTCTATAGCTTCTCATGGTAACCTAATCAGCTCTCAAGGCTTTAACTTTAATTTTTATGTAAATGACTCCCATTTCTATACATCCAACCCAAGTCTTTTCCCTGAGCTTCCATCGAATAACAGTTGCCTTTTGGAAATTTTAAACTGGATGGCCTGGAGACGTCTTAAATTCCACATGTCTAAAACTAAACTTACCTATCCCCTATTGCTTCCCCCCTTCTATACTTCATAGGTCTGTCTAAGGCACCACTATCCTTTCAGTCTCTTAGGTTCATAATATTGACATTATTCTGGACTCCTGATACTCCCTCATCTCATAAATTAGTTGTCATTTCTACCTCTGACTCTCTTTATTCATTTACCCCCTAGGTTATTGTGACAATTTTCTAATTGATCTCAGTACATTGTCTCTGACCACTCTAGTCTATCCTATGACACTGCCCCCATAGTAATTTTCCTTAAGCACAGATCTAACCAATGCTTATACTAAGTCAACTTTAATAGCTTCTTATTGCCTTTAGGGTGAAATCTAAACCTCTATTTAGTTTTTAAAGTCTACACATTTTAGTCTACACTTATCTTTTTTCAGCTTCATTGGACAGTCCTCCTCCTCTTTGTAACCAGGCAAACTGGCCTTCTACACAGGACATTCCATCTTGTACCTCCATGTCTTTATCCATATGTCTGGATTGCACTCACTTCTCACTTTAGTTTCCTAGGGTCTTTTTCATCCTTTAAGATGAGGCTCAGACATTATCTTCATGAAGCCTTTCTTGGTTCCTCTCTTTTCAACTGCTGGTGCCTTCCCTCACAAAGCATTCTGAATTTAATTATTGAATATTTACTTTATGTTATATATATTTTATACTTTATAGTCTGAGTATGCATACATACATATTCTTCCAAGTCTTTTCTACAAGTCTTTGTAGGGTTCTCTGAAAATGGCCCTTTAGTAATTTCTTATAGCACATAGTATTCTATATTATATTCACATACCATAATTTGTTCAGCTGTGAGTCCTTTCTTTGATCCCTTTGGAGTATAGGCTGTCTAAAGGTAATCTATTGGGTTTTAGGGTACTTATGCACAATTTAGTAATTTGTGGGGTATAGTTCAAAATTACTTTCCAGAATGGCTGGATCAGGGTACAACTCTACAGTGGGGCATGAATTTGCCTATTTCTTTCTTTATTTTATTTTTTGGTGAGGCATTTGGGGTTAAGTGACTTTCCCAGGGTCACACAGCTAGTAAGTGTCAAGTGTCTGAGGCTGGATTTGAACTCAGGTCCTCCTGAATCCAGGGCCCGTGCTTTATCCTCTGTGCTACCTAGCTGCCCCCTTGCTTATTTCTCTGCAGCCTCCTCCACTGACAGCCTTATCTGCTTTGAAAGCCTTAAAAGAATTCTGATCAATGAAACGATCAGTCATGGTTCCATAGTACTGTGGTGAGGAATGTTACTCACCTCCTAAAAGAGAGAGGTGATGGACTCAGCATAATGAGAAATACATTTTTGGACATGGTCAATGTTGGAATTTGTTTTGCTTGATTATACATTTTTGTTACAAGGGTTTTTGTTTTGTTTTGTTTTGTTTTGTAGGGAGAGAGAGGTGTTGAGAAAGAAAATAAGTGCTTATGTAAATTTTTTTTGTGTGTGTGTGAGGCAATTGGGGTTAAGTGACTTGCCCAGTGTCACACAGCTAGTAAGTGTCAAGTGTCTGAGGTCGTATTTGAACTCAGGTCCTCCTGAATCCAGGGCCGGTGCTCTATCCACCATGCCACCTAGCTGCCCCCTGTAATTTTTTCAAGTTAGAAAAAAAGATTGTAAAGTCCTTGCAAGTAGGTATTGTTTAATTCTTTGTCTTTGTATCCCTAGTGTATCCCTTACCCCATATGAGGCACTTAGATTTGTTGATGAGTATTATATTTATTCTCAGAAGATTCTTGTGGGTACATAGATAAATCTCAGCATTTTGAATATGGGGAAACAGACTCAGAGGTTAAGAAGCTGGCTGGTTATGAAGGTGATAGGTGCATAAGTCAATAGACTCTTAGCTTCAGTATCCCATGCTACTAAACGCTGCAATAGAACTTTGTCCTTGGAGAGGGTGACTGGAGCATGATTCTTTGTAGTCTAGAGCCACTTTGGCAAATAATTATAAAGTTAGCATTGATGGCTCTCAAGTGGCAGGATACTAGGAATTTGAAATACTTCTGTGGTTAGATTTGTTCCATAAAGCTTTCTTCAGCTGTGTGTGGTACCCCCTTTGCCTTCTTCAGATTCAGATCATATTTGCAGTGCTGAGTACAGCCAGGAAACAAATTATTATCTTTTTTTACTTTATTTTTAAAAAATAATAAACATTTTTATTTATAATTTTGAGCTCCAAATTTTATCCTTCCTCCCCTTCATCCCTTGACCCATGCCTGAGGCTGCAAACAATCAGATATGGCTTATACATGTATGATTATATAAAATATTACCATATTAGTCATTTTGTACAAGAAAACTTGAATAAAAGAAAAAAAGATAAAAGTGAAAATAGCATGCTTCAGTCTGTGTTCCATCAATATAAGTTCTTTTTTTGGAGATGGATAGTATGTTTCATCAGTAGTCCTTTGGGATTGTCTTGGATCATTGTATTGTTGAGAATATTGTATTGTCTTTCACAGTTCTTCATCAAATAATATTGCTGTCTCTGTGCACAATGTTCTCTTGGTTCTGCTCACTTCACTTTACATCAGTTCATAAAAGTCTTTCCAGGCCTTTCTGAAATCATCCTGCTTGTCATTTCTTATAGCCCAGTAATATTTCATCACCATCATATACCACAGCTTGTTTAGCTATTCCCCAATTGATGGGCATTCCTTTGATTTCCAATTCTTAGCCACCACAAAAAGAGCTGCTATAAATATTTTTGTATAATTAGGTCTTTTTCTCTTTTTGGGAATGTCTTTGGGCTATAAACCTAACGGTGGATTAAAGGGTATGCACAGTTCTGTAGTCCTTTCGGCATGATTCCAGAGGTGATGTACTCAGCATAATGAGAAATACATTTTTCAACTATTCTCCAGAATAGTTGAATCAGTTCACAACTCCACCAACAGTGCATTAATGTCCCAGTTTTCCCACATCCCCTCCTGTATTCAATATTCTCCTTTTTTGTTATATTTGCCACTTTAATAGGTGTGAAATGATACCTCAGAGTTGTTTTAATTTGCATTTTCTCTGATCTATAGTGATCCTGGAGCATTTTTTCATATGAGTATAGGTAGTTTTGATTTCTTTGTCTGAAAACTGCCTGTTTCTATCCTTGGACCATTTATCAATTGGGGAATGACTTGTATTTTTATAAATCTGATTCAGTTCGCTATATGATTGAGAAATGAGGCCTTTATCAGAGATACTTGTTTCAAAAATTCTTTCTCAATTTTCTGCTTCCCTTGTAATCTTGATTGCATTAGTTTTGTTTGTGCAAAAGCTTTTTAATTTTATATAATCAAAATGATCTATTTTACATTTAATTTTATTCTCTGTAGCTTCTTTGGTTGTAAATTTTTCCTGTGCCCATAAATATGACAGATAAAAGATTTAAAACTCCCTTAATTTGTTTATGGTATCATCCTTTATGTGTAAATCATGTACCCATTTTGACCTTATTTTAGTATATGGTGTGAGATGTTGGTCAATACCTAGTTTCTGCCATACGATTTTCTAGTTTTCCTAGCTGTTTTTGTCAGATAATGAGTTTTTGATCCAAAAGCTTGGATCTTTGGGTTTATCATATCCAGCTCTTTGAATTAGCTGAGCTGGAAGCAAGTTTGGGGATTATGTTGGTCTTTGCTAGAGCCAGGGAGATTGATTATCCATTTTTTTTTCCCTATTCCCTTGTCCTTGACTTTATTAATTTCACCTTTGCTGTGTATTTTATTCCCATTAATAAAACCTGATTTGTTTGTAGAAAAGAGGCTGTTAATCTCCTTTCTTGTTGGCCTGGGAGAAATAACTAAAAAGGCAGTTTGGAAGGGAGAAAACTTTGGGCCTAGTGGTCCCTCATTATTACTATAGTCATTTACTATAGTGTAAATTCTATTTATTCTATTCCACAGATCTGCCTCTCTATTTCTTAGCCAGTACCAGATTGTTTTGATAATTACCACTTTATAATACAGTTTGAGATTTGGTACTACTAGACCACCGTCTTTCATATGTTTTTTTTCCAGTGATTCCTGTGATATCCTTTAGCTTTTGTTTTTCCAGATGAATTTTGTTATTCTTTTTTCTAGCTCAATAAATTTTTTTTTGATAGTTTGATTGGTAATGGCACTAAATAAATAAATTAACTTAGGTAGGATTGTAATTTTTATTATATTGGCTCGGCCTACCCATGAGCCATTAATATTTTTCCAGTTGTTTAGATCTGACTTTGTTTGAAAAGTGTTTTGTAGTTCTGGTCATACAGTTCTTGGGTTTGTCTTGGCAGGTAGACAAGCCTTGGCAGGTATTGTCCAGAGTTATTTTATTTTATTTTATTTTATTTTATTTTATTTTTTAATTAATAAAGTATTTTAATTTTTTCCCCGTTACATGTAAAGATAGTTCTCAACTTTTGTTTATACAAGCTTTCCAATTTCAGATTTTTCTCCCTCCCTCCCCCCTCCCCTAGACAGCAGGTAATTTGATATGGGTTTTATACACACACACACACACACACACACACATAATAACATTAAACATATTTCTGCATTAGTCATGTTATAAGAGAAAAATCAGAGCAATGACAAAAAACCTCAAAATAGAAAAACATCAGCACCAAAAACAAAAGAAATAGTATGGTTCATTCAACATCTATACTCCACAGTTTTTTTTTTTTTTTCCTGGATTTGGAGATCCTCTTCTATCATGAGTTCCCTGGAACTCTTCTGTACTATTGCATTGGTGAGAAGAATATAGTCCATCACAGTAGATCAACACTCAATGTTGATGATACTGTGTACAGTGTTCTTCTGGTTCTGCTCATCTCACTCATCATCAGCCCACACAAGACTTTCCAGGTTTCTCTGAACTCCTCCTGCTCATCGTTTCTTACAGCACAATAGTATTCCATTACATTCATATACCACAACTTGTCCAGCCATTCCCCAATTGATGGGCATCCCCTCAACTTCCAATTCCTTGCCACTACATAAAGAGCAGCTATAAATATTTTTGTACATGTGGGTCCCTTTCCCCTTTCCATGATTTCTATGGGCAAAAGACCCAAAAGTGGTATTGCTGAGTCAAAGGGTATGCACAGCTTTATCGCCCTTTGGGCATAATTCCAAATTTGCTCTCCAGAATGGTTGGATCAGTTCACAGCTCCACCAACAATGCATTAGTGTTCCAATTTTCCCACAGCTTCTCCAACATTTATTATCTTCCTTTTTTGTCATATTAGCCAATCTGATAGGTGTCAGGTGGTACCTCAGAGTTGTTTTAATTTGCATCTCTCTAATCAATATTGATTTAGAGCATTTTTTCATATGGGAATAGATAGCTTTGGTTTCTTCATCAGAAAACTGCCTGTTCATATCCTTTGACCATTTCTCAATTGGGGAATGACTTGGATTCTTATAAATTTGATTTAGTTCCCTATATATTTTAGAAATGAGGCCTTTATCAGACGTACTGGCCATAAATATTGTTTCCCAGCTTTCTGCCTCCCTTCTAATTTTGGATGCATTGCTTCTGTTTGTACAAAAGTTTTTTAATTTAACGTAATCAAAATCATCCATTTTGCATTTTATAATATACTCTATCTCTTGTTTGGTCATAAACTGTTCTGCTTTCCAAAGATCTGATAGGTATACTATTCCTTTCTCTCCTAATTTACCTATTGTATCACCTCTTATGTCTAAATCATGTATCCATTTTGACCTTATTTTAGTATAAGGTATAAGATGTTGGTCTATGCCTAATTTCTGCCATACTATCTTCCAGTTTTCCCAGCAGTTTTTGTCAAATACTGAGTTCCTATCCCAGAAGCTGGAGTCTTTGGGTTTATCAAACACTACATTACCAGTGTCATTTACTACTGCATTTCCTGTGCCTAGCCAATTCCATTGATCCTCCACTCTATTTCTTAACCAGTACCAGATAGTTTTGATGACTGCTGCTTTATAGTAAAGCTCCAGGTTTGGTACCACTAATCCACCTTCCTGTGAATTTTTTTTCATTATTTCCCATGCCCAATTCATTAATCTGCTTTTTCTCCATGTTATTGTTGAAAGCAGTTAGG
Source organism: Dromiciops gliroides (assembly GCF_019393635.1). Taxonomy (NCBI): domain Eukaryota; kingdom Metazoa; phylum Chordata; class Mammalia; order Microbiotheria; family Microbiotheriidae; genus Dromiciops; species Dromiciops gliroides. The sequence continues at coordinate 265,543,656 of NC_057862.1, read as the reverse complement.
AATATAAGTTTTCCCCTAAGTACTGCTTTGGCTTCATCCCATAAATTTTGATATGTTATCTCATTATCATTTTCTGTAATGAAATTATTGATTATTTATATGATTTGTTCTTTGACCAACTTTTTTTTTAGGATCGATTTATTTAATTTCCAATTGGCTTTTAAACTCTCTTTCAATTGTCTATTATTGAATGTAATTTTTATTTCATTTTTATCTGAAAAGGATGTGTGGACTATTTTTGCTTTTCTGCATCTGGTTGTAAGGTTTATATGCCCTAATACATGGTCAGTTTTTGTGCAGGTCCTTTGTACTGCTGAGAAGAAGGTATATTCCTTTCTATTCCCATTCAGTTTTCTTTAGAGAGCTATCACATGTAACTCTTCAAGAATTTTATTCATTTCCTTAACTTATTTTGTGTTTATTTTTTGGTTAGATTTATGCAGTTCTGAGAGGGGAAGGTTAAGGTTTTAGTTTTATTATCTATTTCCTTCTGCAACTAATTCAACTTTTCCTTCAAAAATTTAGATGCTATACCATTTGGTGCATATATGTTAAGCATTGATATGAATTCATTGTCTATCATACCTTTCAGCAAGATATAGTTTCCTTCTTTATCTCTTTTAACTATATCTACTTTTGCTTTGTCTTGAAATCATGATGGTTATCCCTGCTTTCTTTGCTTCAGCTGAAGCCTAAAAGATCCTGTTCCAGCCCCTTACATTTACCCTGTGTGTATCTCTCTGCTTCATATGTATTTCTTGTAAACAACATATTGTAGGGTTTTGTTTTTTAATCCATTCTGCTGTCTCCTTCTGTTTAATGGGTGAGTTCATCCCATTCACATTTGTAGTTACGATGACTGTTTATTTTCCTCCATGCTATTTTTTACCTGTTAATCCCCCCCACTCTTACCTCCCACCCTTTCCCTCTTCACAAGTGTTTTACTTATGATCACTGCCTTCCGGAAACACATTTTTAAAAAATTAAATTAAATTTTGTTTTCAGTTTCTAATTTTTTCTCTCTGTCCTCCCCTTTCCCAACTACTGAGAAGGTTAGAAAAACAGAACCCATTACAAATATGTATAGTGATGCAAAACAAATTCTTTCATTAGCCATGGCCAAAGGAAAAAAGAGAGGAACATATGCTTCAATCTCCACTCTGAGTGCACCTCTGGGGGTGTATAGTGTGTTTTATCATGGATTCTTAAGAATTGTGGTTGGTCATTGTGTTGCTCAGAGTTATTAAAGCCTTTCAAAGTTTATTTAATCTATACAATATCATTATTGTATTAATTTTCTCCTGGTGCTGCTCACTTCATTTATCAGTTCTTATAAGTCTTCCAAAGTTATTCCTATTGCAAAGTTATTGCAATTGTATTCCATCACATTCATATAACTTTTTCAACCCTTTCCCAATTGATTAGCACCCCCTCAGTTTCCAGTATTCTTATACATACAGCTCCTTTTCTTATTTCTTTGATCTTTTTGGACTATAGACCTAATTATCCATATTGCTGGATCAGATCACTGTTTAGTAGTTTTTTGGATGTAGTTGCAAATTACTTTCCAGAAGAGTTGGACTAGGTACCTTAGGTACCTGTTTTGTCATAGTCCCTTGAGTATATGTAGTTTTTCTTTTTTGACATCTTAGCCAATTTGATGGGCGTGAGATAGTACCTCAGAGATGTTTTAATTTGTATTTCTCTAATTATTAGTGATCGAGAGCATTTTTTTCATATGGCAATTGATGGCTCAGATTTCTTCTTCTGAAAACTGCATTTGACTCAGTTCTTTGCATATCTTAGAAATGAGACCTTTTGATCATAGAAACTTGCTGCAAAGATTTTTTTCTGTTTTCTGCTTTTCTAATAATATTAGCTACATTGAGGAAACACTAAATTTTGATTGTTATTTGTATGATAATACCTAGTATAGTGATCCTGATGTCGTTGTTCTGTTTTTGTTCCTGTTTCTCCCAGACTGACTTAATCATAATAGCCATTTATGTAGTTCTCTAAAGCCTAGCTTCTTAAACGTGGGTCATGACCCAATTTGGGGTTGAGTAACTGAATGTGGGGGTTGTGAAAAATTTGGCATCAGTAAAAGGTTATGTATACCTATAAATTTCCTGGGTAAAAAGAGTAGAAAAAGTGTAAGAAGTCCAGCACTTCTGTAAGAGTTTTATACAGGCTTTTCAGTTCATCAGCTTCCCCTAACTATCAAATCTACATGAGTTTGGTCATACTTTAGATTCACCTGTAACTATGCTACTTACATAATTGTGAACCCTAAGATTCTGTTTTTCTGATCATAACCTTCTATCTTTCCAAATATTCCTTTTAAACCTTTTCTTCCTCACTCTGAACTCCAGTTCTTCCATCCTACCTTGTTTCTTAGCATTTTACTTCTGCTCTGAACTTACTTTTCCTTCCTTCCAGTGACATACTGTCCTCTGCTTTTGTACATCTTGGCCTCTTGCCTTATCATTATCACCACTTGTGTTGTTAGACTTTAATCCTGGGTTACCTTCACCATCACCTCTTCCTCTCCATCACATAGTAGGCACCTAATAACTGTTCATTGATTTAAATTTAATTGAATTCTTTCAGCTAGATCCACTTAAAAATTTACCTAATCTCAATCAGGCCTTCATAGTTGCATGGCAAGCTGTTAGATTTTTCTTGATTGATATTTCCTGTGTCCTTAAACCTTATATCTTCAAGGTTTCTCTATTCCTTAGGTGTACCTTTCAGAAAGAAGACTATGCTTCCTACCTTTACTGAGAAAATGGCAGCCATCTCTTATGAATTTCCTCTTTTCCATTCCTCAATTGTAAACCTCACTATATTTACTCCCTTTCTTTCTTCATTTATTCTTTTCTTCCTTCTCTTTTTCATTTGCCAACTGACCTTTCTTATTGTGAAGTCTGCCTCCTACTTGTGCTCTTTATCTGATCCCATACCTTTCTATTTCTTGGACTTTACTCCTTCCTCTCCTCCAACATTTCTCTCTTTATCTACTAGCTTCATTCTTCTTGACTTTAAAAGTGCTTAGATCTTTATCCTTAAAACCATCAATGGACTCTGCTATCAAATTATCATAATATACATCTCCTTTCATAGCCATACTCCTAGGTAAAGCAGAACACAATTGTTTTTCAACTTCTTAAATTGACTTTCTGACCCCACTACTTAATTGGAATTGCTCCAAGGTTTTAATCAAGTGTCCATTTCTGAGTCCTCATCCTGTCTGATATTTTGATGCTATTCCTGGATACTCTCTTCATCCTTGCCTTCTGTGATATGCTTCTCTTCTGCTTCTTGCTTGCCTGGCTGACTATTCTTTGTCAGTGTCCTTTGTTTCATACTCTGTGTATATGTTTCTGTCTTTGTCTGCCTTGTCCTGGCTTTACACTTTCTTCCTCTTTGATCTCATCAGCTCCCATTGGTCCAATTGTTTTTATGCAGATTAACCATCTAGCGCTCCTCCCCCCCCCCCCAGATTGTAGGTATTTAATGAATACATTTCCATTCATTCCAGTGCCCAACACAGAATCTGAAATACACAATAATAGACACTCAATAAATTCTTGTTGATTGATAGATTGATTGCTATGTGTAAGATAATAAGGATAAGGAAAACATTTTGCAGGCTTTTTGAGAGACAAGGCATTTAATTGGCACAAACACTGAAGTAGTTCACAGTTAAATGCCAAGTAAGTGGTGCAGATAACAAGCAACAGACTTGCTCAGAGATACCATAAGTGGGCATCCAGCTTGACATGCTCATGCCCACCTTAAAGCACAGTTGATCAACAGGCTGCCGTAAGAATAGCATGCTATCCTTATATCTATTGATCCTGCAGAAAGTACCTAGCATCCACTTTGTCTGTATCTTGCATTTGCCACTTGATTTACATATTGTTTCTACATTGGAATGTAAGTTCTTAGATGGCAGGGACTGCTTTGCCTTTCTTTGTACATCCATTCCTGAGCACTAGGTCTGACAAAGAGTAAACACTTAATCAGTACTCCTGGTTCATAGATTTACTCATTACTTTAAGGGCTGGCAAAGGTAGAACTTAAATCACTTAGCAGAACCGAATAGATTAATTATCTAATAGCAAGCCCATTAAGAGTCTACAGTTCTTTTCTACCCATTGCTGCTTGCTGTCTATCTCTAACAAGCCCTTTTACTTTTTTCAGGTTACTGGACTGTGCCAGGAGGAGATGGGGTGAAAGGGAGTTAGGCTTGGAATCATATCCTAGCTTTTTTGCTTCCCATCTGTGGGACTTTGGGGTTAAATGTCTCGCTCATGTATATGCAGCTAAAATGCATCAGATGCAAAACTTCCTGGCTCCAAGATCAATCTCTTATTCATTGTGCTACATTGCCTCTCAATCCTGACAAACTATACTAATTACATATATTTGTCTTGAACCATTTTACCAATCATATCCAAGAGTCATCAGGTTTTATTCCCTAGCACTGGAAGCCTGAAATAGCTAACAATTTACTTTTTAATTTTAAGTACATGAAAGAGCAACAAGATAATGTATTGGACAGAGAGATGACCTCTCTATTAGAAAGACCTGGGTTCATATACTGCATATTGACTTTTACTGGCTGTGTGAATCTGGGAAAGTACCTCAACTTCCAGTGGCCTAGACAACTCTTGATAAGCGCAGATCCTAATCTGGTTTGGCAGACGAAGTTTGGTGATAATCATTGATTGTAACCATGAAATGACAGACCTAGCTTAAAAATTGTACCATATTAGATTATATAATTATATTATTATCACAAAAATTATATTACTGCATTAAGATGTCAGTAGATTAACCCTTGAAGTCCTTCCTTATCCAGGAAATGTAACAGCACTGTTACCATTCAAGAACAGTAACTTTTTTTTTTTTTGGTGAGGCAATTGGGGTTAAGTGACTTGCCCAGGGTCACACAGCTAGTAAGTGTCAAGTGTCTGGGGCTGGATTTGAACTCAGGTCCTCCTGACTCCAGGACCAGTACTCTATCCCCTGTGCCACCTAGCTGTCCCACCCCTCTTTTTTAAATAATAAACATTTTTATTTATAGTTTTGGGTTATAATTTTTATCCTTCTTTCCCTCCCTCCCTTTCCCCCTCCCTGAGGCTGCAAACAATCAAATATGGGTTATACATGTGTGATTATGTAAAACACTACCATATTTGTTATTTTGTACAGGAAAACTTGATTAAAAGAAAAAAATGAAAGTGAAAAATAGTATACTTCAGTCTGTTCCATCAATATCAGTTCTTTCTTTGGAGATGGATGGAAGGTTTCATAGTCCTTTGGGATTGTTTTGCATCATTGTTTTGTGTGTGAGAAAATTATTAATAGTAGAGCCGTGCCTGACCTTTCTTAAAGTCAGCCCAGAGTCAGGAAGTGACCTCATTAAAAACCACACCTACCTGAGCCTGGCTCTCAGGAGGTGTGTTCTCATGGACTGCCCTCAAATCCAGTGAACCAAAGGATTTGGGTGATGCTGGCCAATTAGCTTGGAGTGGTGTGTAGGGACTGCCTCTCTTCAGAACCGCTGGTAGCTTCTGCTACCACAGGCACAGGAACTTTCTCTTTTTGGGGCCTGAGACTCCACGGTGGTGGCAGTGCCTTATGCTAGGTATGTAGGGCTTCTGAACTTTCTGAACTCCACATGTTCTCTCTTTACTAATATTTAATATACTTTTTTTTTTTTTGGTGAGGCAATTGGGGTTAAGTGACTTCACACAGCTAGTAAGTGTTAAGTGTCTAAGGCTGAATTTGAGTCCTCCTGACTCCAGGGCCAGTGCTCTATCCACTGTGCCACCTAGCTGCCCCCTATTTAGTATACTTTAATAAATGCTTAATGCCGCAAACTGGTACAGTAGCCTCTAATTTCTAAGTAACAAATGTATGATAAACCCCAGCTAATTTTCTTCACACTTGGGACAGAAATAGGGTGACCACATTTAGTTTTACTCATCACAATTGTTGAGAATAGTCAAGTCATTCACAGTTCTTCATCATATTGCTCTCTCTGTGTACAATGTTCTGGTTCTGTTCACTTTACAATACATCATTTCATACATATCTTTCTAGGCCTTCTGAAGTCATCCTGCTTGTCATTTCTTTTCTTTTCTTTTTTTTTTTGGTGAGGCAGTGAGGGTTAAGTGACTTGCTCAGGGTCACACAGCTAGTGTCAAGTGTCTAAGGCCAGATTTGAACTCAGAACCTCCTGAATCCAGGACTGGTGCTTTATCCACTGTGCCACCTAGCTGCCCCTTGCTTGTCATTTCTTATAGCACAATAATATTCCATCACCATCATAAACCACAGTTTGTTTAGCCATTCCCCAATTGATGGGCATTCCTTTGATTTCCAATTCTTAACTACCACAAAAAGAGCTGCTATTAATATTTTTGTACAAATCGGTCTTTTTCTCTTTTGGGGGATGTCCTTGGGATATAAACCTAGCAGTGGTATTGCTGGATCAAAGGGTATGCACAGTTCTATAGCCCTTTGGGCATAGTTCCAAATTGCTCTCCAAAATGTTTGGATCTTTTCAAAACCCCACCAACAGTGGATTAGCATCCCAGCTTTCCCACATTCCCTCCAACATCTAATATTTTCCATTTTTAGCTGTGTGAGGTGATACCTCATATAGTTGCTGTGTTTGTCTTGGGAGGTAGACACCCAAGTATTTTATATTGGCCACAGTTACTTTAAATGGAATTCCTCTTTCTATCTCTTGTTGCTAGACTTTGTTGGTAATATATAGAAATGCCGATGATTTATTTAGGTGGGCTTATTTTGTATCCTGCAACTTTCCTAAAGTTGTTAATAATTTTAGGTAGCTTTTTAGTTGATTCTCTAGGATTTCCTAAGTATAACATCATATCATCTGCAAAGAGTGATAGTTTTGTCTCCTCGTTACCTATTCTAATTACTTTAATTTCTTTTTCTTCTCTTATTGCTATGGCTATTGTATTTCTCTATTGCTATAGCTATTGTATTTCTCTATTGCTATTGCTATTGTATTTCTAATACAGTATTAAATAATAGAGGTGATAATGGGCATCCTTGCTTCATCCCTGATTGTATTGGGAAGGCTTTTAGGTTATCCCCATTACAAATAATGCTTGCTGATGGTTTTAGATAAATAGTACTTATCATTTTAAGGTAAGGTCCTTTTATTCCAGTGGTCTCTAGTGGTTTTTTTGTTTGTTTGTTTGTTTTGGGTTTTTTTTGGGGTTTTTTGCAGGGCAATGAGGGTTAAGTGACTTGCCCAGGGTCACACAGCTAGTAAGTGTCAAGTGTCTGAGGCCGGATTTGAACTCAGGTCCTCCTGAATCCAGAGCCGGTGATTTATCCACTGCGCCACCTAGCTGCCCCTGTCTCTAGTGTTTTTAATAGGAATGGCTGCTATATTTTGCCGAAGGCCTTTTCTGCATCTGTTGAGATAATCATATGATTTCTGTTGCTTTTGTAATTCTGATTTCTTTCTTTCTTTTTTTTATTTTATTTTATTTTTTTAGTGAGGCAGTTGGGGTTAAGTGACTTGCCCAGGGCCACACAGCTAGTAAGTATTAAGTGTCTGAGGCCAGATTTGAATTCAGGTACTCCTGACTCCTGGGCCGGTGCTCTATCCACTGTGCCACCTAGCTGCCCCTCTTTCTTTCTTTTTTAAACTAGGCAGTGAGGGTTGTGACTTGCTTAGAATCATACAGCTAGTAAGTGTCAAGTGTCTGAGGTCAGATTTGAACTCAGGTCCTCCTGAATCCAGGACTGGTGCTTTATCCACTGCACCCCTTAGCTGCCCCTGCTTTTGTTATTGATATGGTAAATTATGCTGATAGTTTTCCTAATATTGAACTAGCCCTGCATTCCTGGTATAAATCCCATCTGGTTATGATCCTTGTGATATATGTAATCTTTATGCTAGTATTTTATTTTATTTTATTTATTATTATTTTTTTTTTGCGGGGCAATGGGGGTCAAGTGACTTGCCCAGGGTCACACAGCCAGCAAGTGTCAAGTGTCTGAGGCCGGATTTGAACTCAGGTACTCCTGAATCCAAGGCCGGTGCTTTACCCACTGCGCCACCTAGCTGCCCCCGCTAGTATTTTATTTAATATTTTTGCATCAGTATTCATTAGGGAGATTTTCTTTCTCTGTTTTGGTTCTTCCTGGTTTGGGTATCTGTACCATATTTGTCTCATAAAAGGAATTTGGTAGGACTAGCTCTCATCTCTTGAATTCCACTATTGCATCACAAACTGCTGGCTGGATATGCCCATTTGAATTTTCTGTAGGTATCTCAAACTCAACATACTTAAAACAGAATTCATTAGATAATGTCTCTTTCCCCCCTCCCCCCAGTTCCTGTCCCCTTCTAAAAAAAAAAAGTCCTTATTTGCTTTATCTCTGCCACCTGGCTTCTTTGGCTTTCTTCAAGTCTCAGTTAAAGTCCCACCTTCTTCAAGAGGCCTTTCCCAATCTTCCTCCTTTGTCTTGGTGTCTTCCCTCTCATGCTTTTTATCTTGTACATAGTTTGCATATTGTGTCCTTTATTAGATTGTGCTTTTTGACTGCAAGAAAATTTGCTGGGGCAGCTAGGTGGCACAGTAGATAAAGCACCAGCCCTGAATTTGGGAGGACCTGAGCTCAAATCTGGCCTCAGACACTTGACACTTACTAGCTGTGTGACCCTAGGCAAGTCACTTTAATCCTCATTGCCCCACCCAAATTTTAAAAAAAGAAAGTTTGCTTTTTGCCTTTGATTCCCCATCCTAACTTTTAGCACAGTGCCTGACACTTAGTAGGCATTTAATAAATTTTATGTAATAAATTTTCTCAACCTGACTCATTCTTGACTCTTCTTCATTTCTTCCATGTCTTGTCAATTGTCAGCTCTCCCTACTCCTTCAATCATTGGCATCTAATCAGTAATGAGATCTAGAAAGTCGCCTGTAGTGGTGTTGGGCAAACCCTTGTGGATAATTTATAGGAGCAGTGGACAAGAGGCTCATAAGATAAGGTATAGAAGGATTGTAATATGAATAGAGTGGAGTATCATATCATTGAGATGACACATAGGATCAATCTATTGGAGAGAGGATTAGATTTGGAATTGGAGGATTTGAGTTCAAATGCTGTCTTTTTTACTCCCTGTGTGACCCTGGGCAAGTCATTTCACGCCTTTGAGTGTCAGCTTCCTCATCAGTAAAATGGTGATAATAATAGCACCTACCTCACAAAGTTTAGAGGTAATGTATAAAAGTACTTTGCAAAGTAAAGCAATATATTAATGTTAGCTGTTTGTTTTATTTTAAAATTTTATTATTTATTTTAACATTCTTTTCTTTTATATTTTGAGTTCCAAATCCCTTCCTTCTGCTACCTTCCCCACCCACTGAGAAGGTAGGAAATATGATATTAGTAATACATGTGAAATCATGTAAAACATTTCCATATTAGCCAGATTTAAAAAAAAAGAAAAATCAAGAAAGTGAGAAAATTATACTTCAATTTGCCCTCAGGGTTCATCAGTTCTCTCTCTGTACAATCCATCTTCCACATAGCTACCACAGTAATGTTCCTAAGTATTGGTCTGAGAGTGGTAATCTGCTTAAAAATCTTCAGAAGCTCTCTCTTTCCTTTAGGATAAAATACAGACTTCTCAATCTGGTGTTTGAGGCACTCTACTATTTGCTTTATTTAACCTTTCCAGCCTTATTAAAATAATAAATAAAGTAAAATAATTACTTTCCTTCATCCTAGCCAAACTGGACTATTATTCTCTGAATTTAACATTATATTTCATGCCTCTCTCCTTTTGTACAGATTGTCCCTTTGTTCCTGGAACTTACTTCCTTTTAAATGCTGCCCTTCAGAATTATCATCATTCTTGGGGCTCAGCTCTAGTGCCATATCTCCCCTGAAGCCATTTCTGACAGTACTGAGGCCTAGCTGACCCACTTCACTCCCCACCATGCCACCTCCATACTCATTTATATCATGTAAGTTTCCTGAAATCAGAGACTATTTCATTTCTTTTTTTCTTTAACAGTACCTAGAAGTATGGTGTAAATAGACTGATAGTAGCATTAGCTTTATTTCTTTGCGCACATTTGGTATCAGTGGATAGAGGTTGATAATAAAACTTAGTGTCTCTAATGGGATGTATGAACTGACAGTTATTGCCCTGCTGAAGGCAAGGTGATGATACAACCTGAAAAATAACTCCTTTAAGTATTCTGCCTACTGCTTCACTGCAATTGAATGCCTTCTACTCTTCTTTTGAAGTTATCAGGTCCTTACCCTCATTTTACAAATAAAGAAATGGGCCCAGAGAGTTGAAGTAGACTTGTCCAATTCATGCAGATAGTTGTTGGGAGAACTCATGTGTGAAACCAGGTCTTCTGACCAAAACCCATTGTTCTTTTTCTCTATATCACATTACCTTCTTATAGTTGTTTAAGATATATGTTCATTTAAGTAAATGTATGAATTCTATTATGGATTATGGATCATTTGAGATTGGGGATGGTAGTGCTAATAAGAGGTGTGGTATGTATAGTCAGCAGTCTGTAATATAACTCTTGGGATCAGGGTATGGGCTTTGAAGAAATGTGATAGAGTTGGAGCTGAGGCATGGCAGTTTTAGCATAGACTACCCCATCTTCAAATTGTGTATTGATACAATTATAAAGTACTCCTTTAAAAGAAAGTTTAATGGGGGGCAGCTAGGTGGATAAAGCACCGGCCCTGGATTCAAGAGGACCTGACTTCAAATCTGGCCTCAGACACTTGACAGTTACTAGCAGTGTGACCCTGGGCAAGTCATTTAACCTTCATTGCCCCACCAAAAAAAATACTTCAATGGCTAGAGGAGCATATTCATGGCTGGGCCAAGGGATAGTTTTAATATTATGTTAAACTATCAAAGGGTTACTTTACAGAGCTAGATAAAATAAACAAAATTGATTTCAAGGAATAAAAATAAAATCCAGACTATCAAGGGAAATAATTCTTTAAAAGGAGGGAAAACTTCCAGACCCCAAACTATCATAAAGTAGCAGTCATCAAAATTACTTGGTAGATCAACAGAACAGACTAAACAAGGAAGAATCAGAAATAATGGAACTCAGGAAAGAACCCTCTCACAAAAACTTCTGGGAAAATTAGAAAGAAGTCTGGCAAAAATTATCTTAGACAACATTTCACACTGTATTCTACTATATACTCAAAATGAACATATGACCTGGATATTAATGATCTTACCACAAAAAATTAGAAGAGAAGTGGTTTTACAGATATGGGGAGGTGATGTGTTCCTAACTAAACAAGAAATATTACAAAGTTAAAATAGATAATTTTCATTACACATTACTGAAGAATGGCCGCACAGAATTAATGCATTAAGGATAAGGAAAGGAAGCAGATGAAGGAGTAAAAAATTCATCAATTTTTTTCAAATGGATGTGGTAAATAAACAATAAACAATAGATATGAGCCACACAGACAGCTGAGAGTGGAACAAGGGTCATGATTTAACAAAAGAGGCTGAGAAGAAACAGTTAAGACAGGTAGGAGAAAAACCAGGAGAAAAGAAGGTCATGAAATTTCAGAGAAAATGCTGCAAAAAGTTCAAGGAAGGTAAGAACTGAGAATAGGTCATTGTATTTACATATTAAAGATTACTGATAAATCTTGAGTAGAGCAGTTTCAGTTACCTGCCACAGAAGAATCAATACACAAATTTGAGGATGCGGTAGGCTATGCTAAAACTGCCATGCCTCAGCTCCAACTCTATCAGAATACAACTGTCTTCAAAGGTTATAGAGGGGGTTGGGGGGAGGCTAGGTGGTGCAGTGGATAAAGCACCGGCCCTAGATTCAGGAGTACCTGAGTTCAAATCCGGCCTCAGACACTTGACACTTACCAGCTGTGTGACCCTGGGCAAGTCACTTAACCCCCATTGCCTCGCAAAAAAAACCAAAACCAAAACCAAAAACAAAGGTTATAGAGGGAGCAGATATACATATAAGCATATCGACATTTTTGTTTGTTTTGCAAAAACAAATGGAAGAGGAAAAAGGTAGACACTAGGGAATAAATAAGGATATAGAGGGTCATATTTACTATATCTAATAATGATCCATGATTGGAAAATTATACAATTATGGAAGTATCCTGCAAATAAACCTTGGAAAAGCTGGCATCTTGCTTATGAACTATGCACACAACTAAAAACAAAGAAGGTTTCAAACACACATGCTCAAATACACACACAGAAGGCTGGTGTAGAGATACTCAAAAGGAAACGAGAGGGTTAAGAAGGCAGAGAGATTTAGCTAAAATGAAAGGCCATAGAGGAGTTCATTGCTTCTACCTAAAAAGGACACCAGATTGAATAATGACCAAGAAATCATTGTTGTTATTATTACAAAAGGAAACAGAAGTGTCCTTCTACAACTAACAAACAAGCTTTCTGGTATCCAGAGAGGGAGGCCTGCATGACACTATTCTCTGGTAGTCATAGATTGAACCTCTGAACATTTTATTCATTTTGTCATCATATTGAATGGAATTCCCCTTTCTGTTACTACCTTTTAGACTTTGGTGTTGGTATACAGAAATTATGTTGATTTTCGGGGGGGGGGGCTTTATTTTTTAGCTTGCAAATTTGGGCAAATTTTAATTGCCATTAAAGCAGTTAATTGTTTCTATCAGTATCTCTGCTGATTTCCTAGGATTTTCTAAGTAAACCTTTATGTCATCAGCAAATAGGGATAATTTTACTGTCTTATTGCTTTGCTAACATTTCCAGAACTGTATCAAGTATAGTGGGGGAGGTAGAGTCAGGATGGTGGAATAATATATAAGGAAGTGAAAACTATGAGTTCACCCTACTCCTAAACTCCAAATAGATGTAGAAAACATAGTAGGTCTGATGGGGAAATCAGAAAAAGTCACAGTGAGACATTTTTTTTTCAAGTCCACATAGACATAGGGAAACTGACTGTGAGGTCTCCAGACAGAAGGGACAGGATCTGGCCCTGAGCATAATGAGCCTACGTAGAATACTACAGTTCAAGAGAGAGGCTGTGCACCGGGGCAATAAAAGGGCCTCAAAACTCCATGGAGCACCATGTAGAGAATGTGTGAACAGGTACCAACTAGTGACTTTAGTGCTCATTACCCATTTCCAGGTCATAGATCCAGGGCAGATTAAAAAGGTGACTTGCTCCTCCAGATGGGGTCTCTTGGACTTTGTGCTAAGAAAGCAGCAAGTTCAAAAGTAAGCAGCGAGGGGGGGTGCAGCTAGGTGGCGCAGTAGATAAAGCACCGGCCCTGGAGTCAGGAGTACCTGAGTTCAAATCTGGCCTCAGACTATTAACACTTACTAGCTGTGTGACCCTGGGCAAGTCACTTAACCCCAATTGCCTTACCAAAAAAAAAAAATTTAAAAAAACCCAAACAAACAAAAGTAAGCAGCGGGGCAGCGAGGTGGCGCAGTGGACAGAGCACCAGCCCTGGAATCAGGAGGACCTGAGTTCAAATCCAGCCTCAGACACTTGACACTTCCTAGCTGTGTGACCCTGGGCAAGCCACTTAACCCCAATTGCCTCCGGCCCCCCCCCCCAAAAGTAAGCAGCAACAATATAATTCAGATCCCAAGAGCAGAACAGATTTGTGGTTTCAGCTTTTAGTGCAGTTTGAAGTCTACAGAGGAATAACTGGGAAAGGGATCTTAGTTCAAAAGGGGAGCCAACCTTCAGAGCTTTCCAGCCAGTTGATAGGGGTTGAGTCCATCATCATTCTGCTGTTGTTGAGACTGAAATCCAGGTCAGAAACTTTCAGAGGTCAGGCCTTGGGAGCTCTGAAAGCTTGGATGTTGCCAGTATGCTCCTGAGATCCTGAAATAACAAAACATTCAATACCCTAACAACAGGACCAGTCTAGACCTTAACTCCAAAAGTGTGTAGAGCCTAGCCCTAATAGCAAGTCTGAAGTAAAAAAGTAGGCAGGGAAGAAAGCTGAAAGAACAAGAAAACAAAACAAACCCATCATGAAGAGTTTTTGTGGTGGCAGAGATGCTCAGAACACAAATCCCAAAGAAGAGAATGACTCCCAAACAACAATAAGTGAAGCCACAGAGAAAAACATAGCTTGGGCACAAATTCAAATAAAATTCCTGGAAGAGATGAAGCAAGAGTTTTTAAAAAAGAATTAAAAATGTTTTTATAAAGGAATGGAAGTGCTTGAATAAAACATTGGAAAAGAGAGCTATATAAGAAATAATTGGAAAGGGAATTAACAGCTTGGTACAAGAGGAATAAAACCTTTCTCAGGCAACAAATTCCCTTAAAATGAAAATGGACCAAATGGAAGTCAGTGACTATATGAGACAAGAAATATAAAAGTTGAAAGACTGAGAAAATAGAAGAAAATATAAAATGTCTTGTAAAAAAAAAACTAATCTGGAAAAACAGATCAAGGAGGAAAATTAAGGATTATTTAACTATTGTCCAAAACAAAAAAGAGAGCCTAAACATCATATTCAAGAAATTTTAAAGAAAGCTGCCCAGATCTCTTAGAACCAGAGGGCAAAGTGGAAATAGAATTTACTGGTCATTCCCTGAAAGAAACTCCCAAATTAAAACTCTTTAGGAACATGACAGCCAAAATCTAGTTTCCAGGTCAAAAAAAAAAAATAGGGCTAGCAGCCAGAAAGAAAGAATTCAAATACAAAGGAGCTACAGTCTTGACTCTTCTTCATTTCTTCCATGTCTTGTCAATTGTCAGCTCTCCCTACTCCTTCAATCATTGGCATCTAATCAGTAATGAGATCTAGAAAGTCGCCTGTAGTGGTGTTGGGCAAACCCTTGTGGATAATTTATAGGAGCAGTGGACAAGAGGCTCATAAGATAAGGTATAGAAGGATTGTAATATGAATAGAGTGGAGTATCATATCATTGAGATGACACATAGGATCAATCTATTGGAGAGAGGATTAGATTTGGAATTGGAGGATTTGAGTTCAAATGCTGTCCTTTTTACTCCCTGTGTGACCCTGGGCAAGTCATTTCATGCCTTTGAGTGTCAGCTTCCTCATCAGTAAAATAGTGATAATAATAGCACCTACCTCACAAAGTTTAGAGATTAGATGAGATAACGTATAAAAGTACTTTGCAAAGTAAAGCAATATATTAATGTTAGCTGTTTGCTTTATTTTAAAATTTTATTATTTATTTTAACATTCTTTTCTTTTTATATTTTGAGTTCCAAAATCCCTTCCTTCTGCTACCTTCCCCACCCACTGAGAAGGCAGGAAATATGATATTAGTAATACATGTGAAATCATGTAAAACATTTCCATATTAGCCAGATTTAAAAAAAAAGAAAAATCAAGAAAGTGAGAAAATTATACTTCAATTTGCCCTCAGGGTTCATCAGTTCTCTCTCTGTACAATCCATCTTCCACATAGCTACCACAGTAATGTTCCTAAGTATTGGTCTGAGAGTGGTAATCTGCTTAAAAATCTTCAGAAGCTCTCTCTTTCCTTTAGGATAAAATATAGACTTCTCAATCTGGTGTTTGAGGCACTCTACTATTTGCTTTATTTAACCTTTCCAGCCTTATTAAAATAATAAATAAAGTAAAATAATTACTTTCCTTCATCCTAGCCAAACTGGATGAATTGGGAGGTTAGGATGTTTGAGGGATTATTAAGTCAGAAGATGAGGAGGAAAAAAAGATTGTGAGACAGGTACTGAATTCATTGAGGAAAGAAGTGGAATATTCCTGGAGGTCTGTAGACAATAGCTACCAGGATTTTGATTGAATGGTGGAAGTGGATCGTGTGAACTTTAAAGGAGGTTACTGAGCTGTGGTAGGGGGAGAACTTGAAAGTGGCAATGGGGAACAAGGAGTATTCCATCTTCTCCTTTTCAACTTGTGAGTCAGGGGAATTAGTGACAATGCAGTGAGTGAGCTATCAGAAGGGGGCCAGGTCTCAATGAGAGTCAGAAGAGGGAAGGAATGGGAAAGGAAGTTTTAAGATGAAAACTAGGGTATGTACTATGGAAGAGGAGTTTCTCCCATTCCAAAGAGCATAGTGAAAGGTGTGGGTAGCTATTAGGGGAGGGAGGGAGGGAGAGAGAGAGAGAGAGACATTTGGGTCAAAGGGAGTGCTAAAAAGTTTGTAATCAGGCATTAGGGAATGAGCATGAGATTTGAATGATGACCTATGGAATTTTAGAATTGCTTGGATGGGGGATGGTAGGGAGGGAAGTGTTGTGAAGCTTTAAGTGAAAATTTTAAAGACAATTTCAGAGTCTCTATTTAGAGTATCAAGGGATTAAAGGTCACATTGTAGAGGAAAAGCAGGGTTTACTATTGAAATGCTCCTTGATATTCTTTTCTCTCCTTATGATCTTTGGTGGAGAGTCCTTTCAGGAAAATGGAGAGAGAACTTGGAGCAGAAAGAATGAGGATACTCTCCTTCCTCCAAAACAAGTGGTGAAGCTAGAAATTTAATGGAATGATTCTCTGCTCATCTTTTCAGGGGAAGACTGGTATGATAGAATAGCACTTCTCTTCTGGAGGTTAGGCAGGTGACTGGAGGAGATCAGGCAGGAGATGTACACAATGATGTAGTGTACCCAGCTCCTAATCCTCCCATTTTCAGTTATGTCTTGATAATCTTTTTTTATTTTAAATTTTTTTAGTTTTCAACATTCATTTTTATAAGATTTTTAGTTTCAAATTTTTCTCCCTCCCTTCCTTTGCCCCTCCCCAAGACAGCAGGCAATCTGATAAAGGTTATATACATACAATCACATTAAACATATTTCCACATTAGTCATGTTGTGAAAGAAGAAACAGAACAAAAGGGAAAAATCTCTGTTTTGATAATCTTAAGAGAAGAATGGAAAGAGAAGGGAAGAGGAATATATTAAGGAAAAGAAAGATTAGGGGAAATTATCTCACATAGGGTGCATGAGTATACATGTTTTCCTCATCTTGTGTGAGTGAAGAGGGGGCTGGAGGGTGAGGAGCAACTGAGACTTGAATCTCACTTGTCATGTCATCAAATCTGGTCAAAGGAAAGAAGAATGCCCATACACAGTTGGGTACAGAAATACATTTCATTCAACAAGTAAATAGAAGAGAAGTGAAGGTATTTATAAGAGAGGAATTGGTTGTAAGCAAAATAAACTGTAACTGAGGACTTTAAAAAATATTTATATTTCTTTTTAAGGTGGCAGAGAATGGAAATTGTGGGAGGTGGCTGTGATTTGGGGGTATTGGTGAACAAGTTATGGTATTTAATTGTGATGGAATACTACTGTTGTATAAGAAATGATGAGAAGAGCCATTTTAGAAAAACCTGGAGAGAAATTTCTATGGATTATTGTAAAAGAAGTGAACAGAACAAGCAAAACAGTTTAGTGACAAAACTTACAATGACAAAAACCTGGTAAAGACAGACAACTTTAAAAGACTTTGGAATTCTTATCAATATAATGGCCAACCACAGTTCCTGATAACATGTCTGCCTCCCAATAGAGAGGTGAAGGGTAATGCAGAAGTTTAATTTTGCTTGATTATACATGTTTGAAACAGGTGTTTTTCTTTTGTTTTCAGTAGGGGAGTAGGTTAGGGTGGGAGGATGAAGAACAGATTTTTGCTGATTGAAAAAATATATAATTAAAAAAAAGATACATTTTTCTTTTTTTTTTCCTTTTTTTGTCTTTTGGGAATAGATTTATTTTTTCCTTAATAGTAGTTTATTTTTTCCAATTACATGTAAAGATAGTTTTCGGCTTTCACTTTTTACAAAGATTTTGAGTTGTAATTTTTCTCTTTAACAAAACTATCACTCTTTGCAGATGATATGATGGTATACTTAGAGAACCCTAAAGAATCAACTAAAAAAACTACTTGAAATAGTTAACAACTTTAGCAGAGTTGTAGGATATAAAATAAACCCACATAAATCATCAGCATTTCTATACATGACCAACAAAGCTCAGCAGTAAGAGATAGAGAAATTCCATTTACAGTAACTATAGACAATATAAAATACTTGGGAGTCTACCTGCCGAGACAAACTCAGGAACTCTATGAACACAATTACAAAACACTTTTCACACAAATCAAATCAGATCTAAATAATTGGAAAAATATCAATTGCTCCTAGATAGACCGAGCTAAATTCCTAAATTAATTTACTTATTCAGTGCCATACCAATCAGACTACCTAAAAATTATTTTATAGAGTTAGAGAAAAAAATAACAAAATTTGTCTGGAAGAACAAAAGGTCAAGAATATCAAGGGAACTAATGAAGGTGGGCTAGCTGTACCAAATCTGAAGCTATACTATAAAGTGGCAGTCATCTAAACTGTCTGGTACTGGCTAAAAAATAGAGTGGTGCATCAGTGGAATAGGTTAGGCACAGGAGACACAGTAGTAAATAACTATAGTAATCTACTGTTTGATAAAGCCAAAGATTCTAGCTTCTGGGATAGGAACTCTATTTGACAAAAACTGCTGGGAAAACTGGAAGATAGTATGGTAGAAACTAGGCATAGACCAACATCTTACAACATATACCAAAATAAGGTCAAAATGAGTACATAGTTTAGACATAAAGGATGATACCATTAGGTAAATTAGGAAGAAATAGTTTACCTCTCAGATCTATGGAAAGAAGAACAATTTATGACCAAACAAGACACAGAGAATATTATGAAATGCAAAGTGGAAGATTTTGATTACATTAAATTAAAAAATTTTTGTACAAACAGAAGCAATGCAGCCAAAATTAGAAGGGAAGCAGATAGCTTGGAAAAAATTTTTATAGCCAGTGTTTCTGATAAAGGCCTCATTTCTTTTTTTTTTTCTGAATAGAATTTTATTTTCCAAAATATATGTAAAAACAAAATTTTAACGTCAATTTTTAAAAAATTTTGTGTTCCAATTTCTCTTCCCCCTTCCATTCCTACCTCCCACCCACAAGAACTCAAGCAATTCAAAATAAGTTATACAGGAGTAGTCATGGAAAAATTCCCATATTAGCTAGTTGTGAGAGAAAACAGTCAAAAAACCCAGAACTTCAGATTAAGGAATTGTCAAAGAGGAAGAGAAAAAAACATTTTTTTAAAGTGCTTCCATCTGTTTTTAGATACTATCAGTTCTTTCTCTGCAGATGGGCTGCAATCTTCATAAGTCCTTCAGGGTTATATTGGATCATTGCCTTGCTGAAAATAACCACATGCTTCTCAGCAGATCATCCCCCACTATTGCTGTTATTTTGTATACAGTACATTTCACTCTGCTTCAGTTCATGTAGGTCTTTCCAGGTTTTTCTGATAGTATCCTGTTCATTATAACCTGTATATAGTACCTTAAGCTTGACAGAGAATTTTCTTCATAAAAGCCCAGCAAAGTAGGTACCATACGTTTTGCCATTATAATCAATCATCATAACTATTTCCCTCCATCCTACTCCCTTCCCATGACATTTACTCTATCTTCCTTTTACCTATTCCTACTCAAAAGTGTTTTACTTCTGACTATCCTCTCCCTCGCTCTGCACTCCCTTTTTTCACCCTTCCTTCCTTATCCTCTTCCCCTCCTACTTTCCTGAAGGGTTAAATAGATTACTCCTCCCAATTGGGTATGAAATCTATTCCCTCCATGAGATCAGGGTCCCTGAGCTAGTTCTGTGTTCTAAATTTTTCTTCCTCCCTCCACTTCAACCCTCCCTATGAGATCAAGCAAATCAATATGTCATACTGGTGCAGTAATGCAGAACATCTCATCTTCCTTGAAAGTGTTTTGCTTTTTACTGATCTCTCCCCCAATCTGCCCTTTCCTCCTTCCCTTCTTCCCCCCTCCCCTTTTCTCCCTCCCCTCCCTCAGGGCAAAAATATATTACTATACCTGCTTGAGTATGTATGTTAGTCCTTCTTTGAGCCAATTCTGATGATATTAAGGTTCACTCACTCCCCAACTCCTTCCCCCTCTTCTACTCTCCTCCATAAGCTTTCTTCTTGTTTCTTTCATGTGAACTACCTCTCCCTAGACCATCTCTCCCCTTCTCCCTCTCCCAGTTTATTCCTCCTACACCTCAACTCTAATTTAATGATGTCATCATGGATTAGTTAGGTGGCACAGTGGACAAAGCACCAGCCCTGGACCAGGAGGCCCCAAGCCCAAATCCAGCCCCAGACATGCCCCACAAAGAACAAAGCATAAATGCTTTACAGATATCATCCCTTCATATTCAGTTCAGACCTGTGTCTTCTGTGAGTTTCTTACTGAGATAGTTCTTATGATTTTGAAGTATTATCTTCCCATGTAGGAATGTAAACAGTTTGATCTTTTAATATCCCTCATCAAGTCTTTTTTCCTGTTTGCCTTTTTATGCTTCTCCAGGGTCTTGTATTTGAAAGTCAAATTTTCTATTCAGTTCAGGTCTTTTCATCACAAATGCTTGAAAGACCTCTTTCTCATTGAAATCCTGTTTTTGCCTTTGAAAGATTATACTCAGTTTTGCTGGGTATGTGATTTTTGGCTGAAGTTCCAGTTTCTTTGCCCTCTGGAATATCATATTCCATGCCCTTCGGTCCTTTAATGTAGAAGCTGCTAGATCTTGCTTTATCCTTATTGGAGCTCCACAGTATTTGAATTCCTTTTTTTCTATCTGCTTATGGTATTTTCTCCTTCACCTGGGAGTTCTGAAATTTGGCTATAATATTCCTGGAGGTTTTCCTTTTGGGATCTCTTTCAGAAGGTGATCGGTGGATTCTTTCAATTTCTATTTTAGCTTCTGCTTCTAGAATATCAGGGCAATTTCCCCTCACAATCTCATGGAGGATGGTGTCTCAGGTAGTCCAATGATTTTCAAATTATCTCTCCTAGATTTATTTTCCAGGTCAGCTGTTTATCCAAGGAGATATTTCACTTTACCCTCTATTTTTTCATTCACTTGGATTTGCTTTACTGTGTCTTGGTTTCTCATAAGGTCACTAGCTTCCATTTGTTCAATCCTAATTCTTGGGCAGTTATTTTCATCAGACAGTTTTTTAATCTCCTTTTCCATTTGGCTTTTCAAACTGTTGACTTTTTTCTCATGACTCTCCTGCATTGCTCTCATTTCCTTTTCTATTCTTTCCTCCTTTTCTCTACATCTTTCTATTTCTCCTACTTTCTCTTCAAAGTCCCTTTTGGGAGCTTCCATAGCCTGAGACCAGCTCATATTTTTCTTGGAAGCTTTGACCCTGTTATTATCTTCTTCTTCTGAGATTGTATTGTGGTCTACCTTACCCCCAAAGAAGTTTTCGATTGTCTTCTGCTTTCTCTGCCTGCTCATCCTGGCTTACTATTTCTTGGCTTTTAACTCCTTCTTTAAGTGTGGTGCTGCTTCCAGGACGCACTGTTCAAGCTACAGCGTGGCCTGGGGGATGATTGGGCTTCTTCTCAGCCTGCCTAGCCTTGCTTTCACTTGATTTTAAACTCTCCACTGGGGGGGGGTGCTGCTTCTCCCCTCTGCTCCTGTTCCCAGCTTCAGAGGGTCCCAGGTGTTTTGGTTTGAGGAGGGGCAGGTTTCAATCTCACCTGGCCTGTTCTCAGGTCTGGAGATAACCCCAGGCCTACTTACTAAGCAACCAACCAGCAAAGCTTTATGTGGTGTGGTTCTCAGCTTCTGATGAGCCTGCTCCCTTCTCCCCTCCCCCACCGGGGCCTTCAGCCACTCAGAATTTCTTCCTGGTTGCCCGCTGGGGTGAGACAGTCGAATTCTTCCCCCCAGTCCACTGGTACCCCTGCACTTACACCCCCCCCTCCCCCCAGCCATTCAGCCCGATCACATGCTTGGTTCCAGAAGATGGGCTGCAGCCAATTTAGAGGCACCGGGGTAAATTCCTCTGGTGTGTGTCTGGTGTGTTGGCCTGATTGCAGAGTTAGGCTTTATTCGTGGCCCAGCATGGCCCCCTGAAATCTGTCTATTGCTGTAGAAAACTCTCATCCCGAATCTCTGTGTTTCTCTGCCCCAAGGGCTCCTTTACTGCTATTTTTGGGGTGATTGCATCAGTAGCCCTGTGCTTTTAATGTCTTTCCCCTGCCATCTTGGCTCTGCCCCCCAAAGGTCTCATTTCTAAAATATATAGGAAACTAAATCAAAGTTATAAGAAATCAAGTCATTCCCCAATTGAGAAATAGTCAAAGGATATGAACAGGCAGTTTTCAGATGAAGAAATCAAAGCTATTGTCATATGAAAAAATGCTTTAAATCACTGTTGATTACAGAAATGCAAATTAAAACCACCTCACACCTATCAGATTGGTTAATATGACAAAAAAGAAAAATAATACATGTTGGAGAAGCTGTGGAAAAATTGGACACAAATTTTTCTCCTTTCCTCCCCCCATCCCAAGATGGCAAGCAATTTGATTGAGGTTATATATGTAAAATCATATTAAACATATTTCCACGTGACTCATGTTGTGAAAGCAGAATCAGAACAAAAGGGAAAAGCCACAAGAAAGAAAAAAAAATGAAAATAGTATGCTTTGATCTGCATTCAGACTCCATAGTTCCATCATGAGTCTTTTGGAATTGTCTTGGATCATTGTATTGCTGAGAAGAGCTAAGTAGCTAAGTCTTTCATAGTCGATCATTGCCTAATGTTGGTGTTACTGTGTATAATGTTCTCCTGGTTCTGCTCACTACACTCAGCCTCAATTCAGATAAGTCTTTCTAGGTTTTTCTGAAATCTGCCTGCTCATCATTCCTTCCTTCCTTCCTTCCTTCTTTCCTTCCTTCCTTCCTTCCTTCCTTCCTTCCTTCCTTCCTTCCTTCCTTCCTTCCTTCCTTCCTTCCTTCCTTCCTTCCTTCCTTCCTTCCTTCCTTCCTTCCTCCCTCCCTCCCTCCCTCCCTCCCTCCCTCCCTCAGTGAGGGTTAAGTGACTTGCCCAAGGTCACACAGCTAGTAAGTGTCAAGTGTCTGAGGCTGGATTTGAACTCTGGTAGTCCTGAATCCAAAGCCAGTGCTTTATCCACTGCGCCACCTAGCTGCCCCTGCTCATCATTTCTTATGGCACAGTATACGGCATTTATATACCATAATTTGTTTAGCCATTCCCCAATTGATGATCATACTCTCAATTTCCAATTCTTTGCCACCACAGAAAGAGCTTATATAAATATTTTTGAACATGTGGGTCCTTTTCCCTTTTTTATGATCTCTTTAGCATACAGACCTAGTAGTAGCTAGGTCACAGTTTTATAGCCCTTTGGGTATAGTACCAAATTGCTCTTCAGAATGATTGGATCAGTACACAACTCTACCAATAATACAAGAGTGTTTCAGTTTTCCCACATTTTCTCCAACATTTAAAAAATGATATATTTTTCTACCCATGACTGTTCTGCTTCTTTTATGATTTTTAATAGTATAAGCCTTAATATAATGGTTATTTATCTATGTAGAATGTATCATATGGCACACAGAGGTGTCAGATATGCAGCCAATGTGGCCTACAGCATTCCTGAGTGTTTCCTGAACTGAATTAAAATGTAATTTGGGAAGTATTCAACAAAATAAATTAAATTACATAGAGATAACATAAAATTTTAAAGCCAAATACTTATGTGTTAGTGACTGCTGTTTCTTTTCGAGTTTGATACGGCTGGTATAAAGAATAAACTGGCATACGCTTAATTTCTGCAAGATTGTTTTTTACTTTCCCGCGCAGTTATTATCAAGTAGTCTTCTTTGCTAAGAAATTTATTTTTTCTGATTTGTTGCATCCTAGGTTTTTTTTTTATTGTTTCTTCCTTATTGTTTAGTCAGCTCCATTGATCTCTCTACCTGTTTAATTTTTAACCACTAATAAAGTTGTGAGGTTTTTTGGATAACTATTGCTTTAGAATATATTTTCTGGTCTAGAAGTAAAGTGCAATTTTCCTCTTGTCTCTTTATATTATTTCCCTTTATATTCTAGATTTTATTTTTATTTTATATTTCCCAGTGGGTTTTGCTATTTTTTTAAATCAGGTTTGAGTTAACTCTTTGATAATTTGATTAGTATAGCATTAAATTCTAAATTTAAAAAATATTATAAGGAGAGTATTCACCCTTGCTTTACTCCTGTTTATTGGAAAATCTTCTAGTGTAGCCTCATTGTATATGATGCTTGTTTTTTGTTTTAGTAGCCTGTTTGACAGGATTTTGTTTTAAAATTTTGAATCTATATTAATACATGATATTAGTCAAGAGTTCTCCTGTGGTTTATCCTTCCTTGTTTAGGTTTTAGGACTGTTTTTGGCTCTTAAGAGGAGTTTGGTGCAGTGCTTTCTTTTTTGGTTTTTGAAAATAATTTGCATTATATTGGTATTTATAATTCTTTAAGCATTTGATGGAATTCTTCTTTAAGTTCATTAGAATCAAGAAGGTTTTTATTTCCCCTTCCCTGTTAGTTCTTTACAAATGGCTCTATTTCCTGTACAGAGATTGGATTCTTTAATATCTTATTTTGTTTTCTTTTTATTTGTTTTGTATTTTTGAAAGTTATCCTTTTTCTTTTGTGATTTTAATTTTGTTAGCATATACTTTTCCCCCATTTTATTTATTTTTTTGTTTTTAATTTTTCTCAATTACATGTAAAGATATTTTAAGTTCCAAATTTTTCTTCTACTCTCTCTTCCCTCCCCTCTCCTGAGGTCAGCAAGCAATTTGATATAGGTTATACATTACTATCATGTTAAACATTTCCAGGCAGCTAGATGGCACAGTGGATAGAGCACCAGCCCTCGAGTCAGGAGGACCTGAATTCAAATCTGGCCTCAGACACTTGACACTTACTAGCTGTGTGACCCTGGGCTTAACCCTCATTGCCCCACCCAAAAAATAAAATATTTCCACATAAAACAGAACCAAAGGGAAAAAAAGAAACACAAGAAAGAATAAACAAGGACAATAACAAAAAAGCAAAAACAAAAGTGAAAATAGTATGCTTCAGTCTGCATTCTGACTCCATATTTCTTTTCCTGAATGTGGAGAGCATTTTCCACCATAAGTCTTTTGGCATTGTCTTGGATCATTGTATTGCTGAGAAGAAATAATTCTATCACAGTTGATCATCATACAATGTTGTTGATATTGTGTACTCTTGGTACTGTTCATTTCACTCAGCATCAATTTGTGTAAGTCTTTCCAGGTTTTTCTGAAACCCTTCTGCTTATCATTTCTTATAGCACAATAGCATTCCATTACATTCACATACCACAACTTGTTTAGTCATTCCCCAATTGATAGCCTGATGGTCATCCCCTCAATTTCCAATTCTTTGCTACCACAAAAAGAGCAGCTATGAATATTTTTGTACATATGGGTCCTTTTCCCTTTTCTATCGTCTCTTTGGGATATAGACCTACAAGTGATATTGCTGGGTCAAAGAGTATGCACAGTTTTATAGCCTTACAAATTGCTTTCCAGAATGGTTGGATCAGTTCACAGCTCTACCAGCAATGCATTAGTGTTCCAATTTTCCCATATCTTCTCCAACATTTATGATTTCCCTTTTGTGTCATATTAGCCAATTGGATAGGTGTGACCTGGTACCTCAGAGTAGTTTTAATTTGTATTTTTCTACTCAGTAGTGATTGCCTATAGATAGTTTTAATTTCATCATCTGAGAACTGCCTATTCATATTCTTTGACCATTTCTCAATTGGGGAATGACTTGTATTGTATATTTGATTTAATTCTCTATATATTTTAGACATTATCTGTAAAGATTGTTTCCTAGCTTTCTGCTTTCTTTGTAATCTTGTTTGCATTGGTTTTGTCTGTGCATAAACTTTTAAATTTAATGTAGTCAAAATGATCCACTCTGCATTTCATAATGTTCTCTATCTCATCTTTGGTCATAAATTCTTCCCGTCTCCACAGTTCTGACAAGTAAATTATTCCTTCCTTTTCTAATTTAGCATATACTTTTTTTTGGGGGGGGGCAGTGAGGGTTAAGTGACTTCCCCAGGGTCACACAGGTAGTAAGTGTCAGGTGTCTGAGGCCGGATTTGAACTCAAGTCTTCCTGACTCCAGGGCTGATGCTCTATCTACTGCACCACCTAGTGGGCCCTAGCATGTACTTTTTAAAGTATGTTCTGGGGGTAGCTAGGTGGCGCAGTGGATAGAGCACCAGCCCTGGAGTCAGGAGGACCTGAGTTCAAATCTGACCTCAGACACTTAACACTTACTAGCTGTGTGACCCTGGGCAAGTCACTTAACCCCAATTGCCTCACTAAAAAAAATAATAATAATAAAGTACGTTCTGATAATTCTTTTTATTCTGGTTTGGTGTAATTTTATCTTGTTCATTTCTATTTTGTTGTTTTGGTTTTATGCCTTCTCTTGGCTAATGGATTATCAATATTGTTAGTCTTTTCAAAGCTTTTAATTTTATAATTTTTTTAACCTTTTCGGTTTTCTATTTGTCCGTTTCTTTTCTAGTTTTTCAGTAGCTCCTCTTCTGCTTATTTTGGGTTTCTAATTAAAAGAAAAATAAGTTTTCTTTAATCTTTTCCTCTTTTGTTTTGTTAATGCATGATTTTAGGAATGTGATTTTTCCTCTGAAGGTTGCCTTAGCTGAATTACTGAAATTTTGGTACATTGCTTCATCATTATTATTTTCTTTACTGTGAGAAACAGGTGCAGACCACCTTCTCAAAATAAGTTGTTTCAGAGGCAGCTTTGGTATGACAAAAGCATTCTCCTGAGAATGGGGCTCCCACAGTAAAGCCAGTTAGTGAGTGCCAGTGCTGAATGTGTGCAGCCCATATTTATCCTAAGCCCTGACTCAGTAAGCCCCTTCCCTGAGCCACTAGGTTGCTAGGCCTAGGTTCACAATCTTCCCAGAAGAGTTCTAGCTAAATCCTCCTTAATATGTTACCCTTCCCATCCACATACACCTAGATGCAACCCATGATCGAAAATAGGGCGGAGATTTTAGACAGGGGAGAAGTTAATATTAATAAGTCTATTAAGCAAGTGCAGTAGAGACTAGGGTTAACCTTTTTCTAGGACACCAGTGAGAGCCAGTTCAAATTGGTTTCTATCTTTAGCCCTGAAAAACTTTTATCTTTCTTGAGTTGGTAATTCACCAGATAATATTGTCCTGCTTTTTTCTATAGGGGCATGCTTTCCACCACATACCAAGCTATTACTGTTTCCCACAAAATTCTTTCTAGGCTTATCTGTCCTTTGTGCTTCCTGAACTACTCACTTTTTAATTGTTTTGAACTCTATAAATGTTTACTATTTCTACCTATGTTTAGTTATTTACATAATGTCTTGGTCTTAATATATGGTCATTTTTTGTTAAAGTTTCAAGTAGTGCTGAGCAATATGTATATTCTTTAGCAGTCCAATTCAGAAGATGCCATGAGTCTTTTACCTTTAATTTCTCTAGTGCTTTATTCATTGTTAGTCCACTTGTGCCTTTACTCCATAAGAGTGCTTCCCTCCTTTTTTCATCAATAATTTAGCTTAGATTTACATCGTGAGCTCATTTGCCTTTCAGCATATATAATTCTATTCCCTTTGTTTTCTGGTGGAGGCAGATAGTGTTATGTTATTCAGATTTCCTTTATTTTGAGGTTTTTTCTCTTAGTTGCTTGCAGAATTTTTTTGTAATTGAGAACTGTTCAATTTTGTCACTGTTGGTCTTTGGAATTTATAGTATTTTTTCCTTGAGGAAAAAGAATGTAGACATTTTTGATTGCTTGTTTTTTCTATGTTCAGTAGTTCTAGTCAGTTTTCTTGTATTATGTTAAAGATTTTTTTGTCTTGAGTTATTCTTTTTTTGGGGGGAGTGGGGTGAGGCAATTGGGGTTAAGTGACTTGCCCAGGGTCACACAGCTAGTAAGTGTCAAGGGTCTGAGGCTAGATTTGAACTCAGGTCCTCCTGAATCCAGGGCTGGTGTTCTATCCACTATGCCACCTAGCTGCCCTGTCTTGAGTTATTCTTAAGTTATTCTTTACACATTTTGTCTTAGAGATCAGTACGTTTTACTTACATAGAGATCGTGTGTTCTTTTAATTTTATTCCTTTGCACTTCTTACATTTTGCCTTTTACCTTATTATATTTGTATTCTCAATCAGTTCTCTCTTTTGTTTCCTTGGATAGACTTATCACTGTGGATTCACATTTGTCTTTTTGATAATTTTTTCTGCTTGTGCAGGCATAAATTCTGCCTTTTATTCCCATCTAACTTCTCTCAATTTTCTGATTTGTCTTTTGGATCATTCTGGAACATTCTTCTGTGATTCTGTGTTCTCTTTGGCATCCAAAGGGTCCTCTCTTTCAATAGGAGTTCAGTTTCCTTTGTCGTGTAGTATTTATTTATAGACTTTTACAATATTTTACATGTCTTGGTACTCAGTTTGCATGCTAATTTTAATACCTTCATTGTTGATTTATCTGTTTATATTCCAGATTTTTAACTCAGTTTTCATCTTCCTGACATCTTTGGTAGTTTTACTCTTTTTTCCCCATGTTCTCCTATCACTTATTTTCTTACTCCTTCCTCTTTGATAGTAGTCTTCCAGTAGCTAGAGCTCAATATTGTCTCATCTTTTTTTCTCTTTGGGGAATTTACTTTTCACCAGCTTCAGTCTTTGTCCAGTATGACTTTTTGGGGAACAGGACTGGTTTCAGCTGGATGCCAGTCCATATCAGGCCTAATGCAGCATATCCCCACACCCCACAAGCTTGCACCCAATTTCAGTTCCCTTTGTTCTTTAGTTTTCTGGCTGAATGCTACCAACTTTTCTATACCTTCTTGAAAAGTGGGTGGGCAGAATTGAAGTCTGCTATATAATGATAGGATGAGGGCAGAACCAAGGTGTGCCAGTAGATTCTGTGTTAAGCACAGTGTTAATCAGCTTGTGCATACCTTTTTTGTGTGGGGGTCGAGTACTAAATGAATGTGATAAAGATTAATGTTTTGCTGTAAATTAATAAGGCTGTTAGCAGATTAGCTTTTTAAATTTTTTTTTTTGATGTCTTGACCTATGGAAAAAGGAAGAAGAAAGAAAAACGTGTATGCCAGGAACTATGCTAAATCATTTACAAATCTTATCTAACTTGATCCTCGCAACAAATCCTGTGAGGTAGTGCTATTATCTCCATTTTACAGTTGAAGAAATTGAAGCAGACAGGTTAAGTGACTTACTCTGTGTCACCCAGCTATTAAATGTCTGAGACTGGGTTTGAATTCAGGCTGAGTCTAGGACTAGCACTATCTGTCTCCTTCCTAGCTGACTTTAGTTACATCTAGGCATGTGTAATTGCTTTGCCGATGGTGCATAATTCTTCTTCCAATATTTCAGGGAATTTTTCAGTGGTAGTGAGGCCTGGAGAACATGCCTAGCCCTTTGTCATGTTAGTCATGTGACCTTGAAGTTACAGAAGTGTGAGGGCCAAAATTTGATATATGGAGCGTTATTTGGGTGACTTGCCTTAATATTGGGGTCCCAGAAATATGAGGAACTCTTTTATTTTTAATCTCCCCTTTGAACTTTCCTTTTATATATTCCTCTCAGGCCAATAAGAAAAGGAGCCTCTGAGCTTTAGTTCATAAAGGATCAGATTTTATTACTTGGGGATTAATTAAACCAGAAAGGTGAAACCAGTTAAGGAAATAAGGAAGTAGAAATACAGATAGATAGGCTTAACTCTAAGCTTAGCCTATGCAATCCCAGAGTGTTCCCAATTAAGCTAGTTCAAAGGAATTTAGGGTTTTCCATAATTAAACTTACCAACCCCGGTCAGTCCACAGTTACTCGTCAGAACAGCAGTCACCCAAAAGAGAGCAAAGGTCCAGGAAACACACCCTGCCTACCAGAAGCTGCCTTCCTTCTGGTGGCGTTCAGTTTTTCCTCCCCCAAAAGGGGAGGTCTTTCAAAAGCTGCTCAGTAGCATGCACATGATTCAGTTAAAAACTTGCGACATTAATCTATACCATAAATAATTTTTACCACAGAAGCATTCATTAAAGAGCAAAGTTTATATATGTTTATGTCATGTGATTTAAAAATCTATTGTTTTAACAAGGTTGGGTAAGGATTCTTAACTTGGTCTGTTTTAAAAAATATTTTGAAAACAGTAATTCTGTATAATTGGTTTCCTTTGTGATCTTGTGTATTTTATTTTATGCATTTGACAACATTGATCTCAGAAGGGCTTTTTAGGGCTTATGAAACTGCTAAAGGGGTCATATGACACAAAAAAGAGCAATAAATGCCTGGGCTAGAGTAAAACCACAGAGAGATGGGCTACAGGGATACTCTCAGGTTGTTTCCCCTTTTCCCCTTCATCATAACCCATTACAATGGACCCTTTCAAGGAACAAAAGGTGGGAAACTAAGGGAATGGGATCTGTACTAGTAACCTATAATTTGAAATGGCATAATTCTGCACCTCTGATCTTATTTTCTTTGCCTTGCCCATGCTCAGACCATCAGGTCTTACCCTTTCATTCTCTTTTAATCCTGCCTTTGCCATCAATAGTTGATCAGTAGTAATCCTCTGTGGTAGAAGTTTGTTTTACTTTGAAACTCCTCCTTTTCCTGTTTCCTGTCCCCAAGAGTGTGGTCTTCCTTTGCCCATTTCAGATAAGTTTGTTTTATGATGTATACGCTCCCCTAATCTTTACTTCCATGTTTGCTGTCTTTTCATGTTCCCCAATTTTGAAAAGTAGTAATAAGTTTCTACCTCTTCATCATTTCTTCTCCAGTGTAGTCTTGTTCCCCATCTTTCCTTTCTTTAAAATATATATATACACACATACATATACATATATATGTATATATACATAGATAGATATATACATACACATACATACACACACACACACACACACACACACACACACACACACACACACATATATATATATATATATATATATATATATATATATATATATATATATATATATATATAGGAAAACCATACCCAGTACTAGTTTTGTCTTGGTTCCTTCTTTGATCCTTGAAGGTGGAGGTATTCTGAAGGGACAATGGTCTTTTCTCTCTGATTGGAAAGTCTTCTGAGGGTGTATTCTGATCCACTTTTCCCCCAAAGAAGCTTTCGATGGTCTGCTGCTTTCTCTGCCTGCTCAATCTTGGCCACCTATTTCTTGCCTTTTAACTCCTTCTTAAAGTGTAGTGCTGCTTCCAGGACACACTATTCCAAGCTACAGCATTGCCCAGGGTGTGATTGGGCATCTTTTCAACCTGTCTGATTGAACTCTGTTTCTCTATGGTCAGAAGCTTGGCATGCCTGTGTCCCTTCCCCACTGGACTACCACCACTCAGTTCAGCCCACTGGTTCAGAACCAGGGCTCTTTGCCCCAACATTTTTGTCCTAAAATATAAATAAATATTGCTGATAATTTTTCAAATAAATACTAGCTTTAGTTTGTGAAATTACATTTGTACTGAATTTTAAAAATTGATGTTCATATTCATATACACATACAGTGGTGATGGTATAGAGAACTATTAAGGGGCTTTTGTCATTACTTGCTGAAATTAAACAGTTCTGTAAAAGAAGGAGATAACAGCAATTAAAAAAATCAAACATTCTAACACAGTACAATCCAGAGACAAACTAATTTGATAATTACATGCTGAGGAATGATGGTAGGAAAATATTAAAAGTATTTTCTGTAATTAAACTACTGTTTTTCTGTAAGAGTAGAAAACTTTGTATGTACAGTAAAAACACTGCAATTCATAACATACAATGGTCTGAAATCTGAGCCGAGGTGTTTCTAGGAGCGTTTGTTGTCACTGTGTGGTGTGACAGCATGCGCAGTGCAAAGTGTACATGTGTGTTTAGAACCAAGGCTATAGTGAAGTCGTACAGTGCAATACGGGCAAGTGCTGCCAGAAATACCTCAGATTCATTACATTTTATTTTGAATTAATTTTTGGTTGTTGTTCATTCAGAAACCTTTTACTGTTGGTAAATTTTTCACTACTTGCACATTCAGTTATTCGACCCTGCATGGTGTCTCATCCCACAGTTTAAGAAGCTTTGCATTATACCACACTGCATCTGAAAGCAGTAGAGCCTAATGTGATACACAAAACTACAACTCTCAGATTGAGTCTCATGATTTAAAGAGTGAGCTAGGTGGCCTTTCTTTGGTCATCTTTGTGAATTTGAGTGTGTCACAGTTGCATTTCTCTTATTACTGACTTAGAACATTTTTTTCAAATAGGAATTGGTAGCTTGCCATTTTTCTTTTGAGAACTATTCATAAGCTTTTAAAAACTGTTCCGAACCTGGAAAGCAGAACACAAAATAGGATTGTATATGAAATTGTGGATCTCTCTTCCATACTGCTTGCATTTAAAAAACATATAATAAAATATAGCTAATTTCAAAACAGCCCTGCCTTTTGGAATTCTTCCATGTATATTCAAAACCTGTTTCACTGGTCCTCTTTTTCCCCTTGTATTTTTGTTTTTGTTGTTTGAATTATTACTCCCTTACTCCCCCTCTCCAGTTGAAAACAGGAAAAAACCTCAACTCATTGTAACAAATACATATAATGAAGTAAAACAAATCCATACTGGCCATGTCCAAAAATGAGTCTTCTTTTGAACTTTGAGTCCATCACTTCTCTGTTAGAAATTGTATGGCCATATCCTCTGTGATAGGACCTTTGGAGATAGGATTGATTCCTCTGCACGTTGTTTTTCTTTCTTTCTTTCTTTTTTTTTTGTGGGGCAATGAGGGTTAAGTGACTTGCCCAGGGTCACGCAGCTAGTAAGTGTCTAGTGTCTGAGGCTGGGTTTGAACTCAGGTACTACTGAATGCAGGACCGGTGCTTTATCCACTGCGCCACCTAGCTGCCCTCTGCACATTGTTTTTCTTGCAGAAGACTTGTGTTGAGCATTATTTTCTTTCTGATTGAACCAACTGCTGTTGCAGTGTTATTGTTGATTCTGTCTTGCTAGTTAAGTACAGTTCAGTTCTTCCTGCTGAGGCTTGATCATGAAACTCAGCTGCCTTCAAGAAATCTGGACAAAGGTATCCATCTCTACCCAGACCACTGTGGTTGGTTTTCTCCTTCATGAGCCTAGTTACCCTGAACCCTAATAGAGCAGAGCTATGACATGGACTTATTTCCTTAGGGCAAGAGTTCACCTGGATTAGAATCTTTTTACACTTTAAACAGAAACTACCTATCCTAGTTTGGTGGGGTCCTGATTGAGGAATGTGTTCCTGGAGGATTTGGGTGATCTATTAGTAATGTTCTTCAGAAACTGACTAGCTGGTCCCTGAATGAGGAGGAAATAAAGGGGGAAAAACCCCTTAATCCTAATTTAATAATTGGTGATTAATACAACAGAAAAATAATTTCTCTTTGTATCAAGCTAGGATTGCTAATGCTGAGCACATTTCTCAGTACCCTCTTCTTTTTTATATCAGAAGACAGAAGAAAAGAAATGGAAGTTATTCTTAGTTGTAAGGTGACATTTTTTAAAAAAATTAAATTTTATGTTTTTTAATTAACAGAAAACTCTTTTTTCTTCCTACCCCCTTTCCCCATTGAGAAGAAAAAAAATTCCTTGTAATAAATATGCATAATCAAGCAAAACATTTCCTCACTGACTGTCCTAAAAAAACCCACACATGCCATTCTGAATGCTGATTCTGTCACTTCTTTGTTAGGAGGTGAAATAACATGTGTTGACCTTTAATACTCTAGAATCATGGATAGTTATAGTGTTGGTCAGAGTTCTTAGAACTTCTTAAAGTTGTTTTATAGTGTTGTCCTTATATAAATTGTTTTTATGTTTCTGTCTTATTTCATTCTTTATCAGTTTATACCAGGTCTTTTAAACTGTTCAGTTTTATACTGTCGATTTTATAGTATCAGTTGATATTCAGGTTTTGCCTACTTCATTTGTATCAGTTTAAAATTTTATATAAATATATACAAATTTATATGTTGTTGTGGGGGGAAAAGGTGGGTGTCCTCAAGGTATTGCTTGGTAAAGAATTATACTCTTGTACACAGCCCAATTAGAATTAAAGTGTTTTTTTATTTGGTGCTAGAGAAAATGACCAAGGGTCAGTCACTTCATCCCAGGGGAGGAGGGCTAGAAATTTTCTTCCAAGAACAGAAGGAAGGCAAAGGCTTTTATAGAAGGTAGATGGAGTGTCCAGTTGAAAACTGGAAAGTTCTCTTTGGGGGTGGGGAAAAGCTTGGATGCATATTCCTGAGAGTCCATGGGAATTTTTTTGAAATGATGGTCCTGACCTTTGGGATTATTTTTGTCTCCTAGCTCCTGCCAGGTAGTAGCCACGCCTGACTATAGAATTTTATCTCCCCTTACTTCTTAGGTGTCTTTCTTTATATCTAGTTGGCCAATCTAAACTTTAATAGTCTCTTGATTCCTAGATATGTCTGTTCTGTTATCTGGTCATCTTTGGTTTTGCTTCTCATAGGAGAAACTTGTTCTGATTTATCCTAAGCCTATGTCATAAAAGAGAACCATGTCTCTTTGATATCATCTATTTCCTCTCTTTATATCATGCAATTGATATTCCATTACATTCATATAAAACAAATTGCTCAGTCATTCCTCAGTTGATGGGAATCTCCTTAGTTTAGTTTTTAGATGCTACAAAAAGAGCTACTAAAATTTTTCTTGTACATTAAGGACCTTCTTTTTTTATTTCTTTTGGGTATTTTTTGTCCTTTGTTGCCAAAGAGGACCATGACATCAGGGCGATGTCACGATTTGTGCTGAATTGGATTTATTTTTCTCCCTTCACCTTTCCTATTTATCTATTTCCTCTTTGGTTATTTATTTTTGTTTATTTGAAGTAATAAACATTTTTATTTATAGTTTTGAGTTCCAATTTTTATCCCTCCTTCCCTCCCTCTCCTCCCTGAGGTAGTAAGCAATCAGATATGGGTTATACATATAAACATTATGTAAAGTGTTACCATTTTGTGTCATTTTGTACAAGAAAACTTGAATAAAAGAAAAAAATGAAAGAAAGTGAAAGTGCTTCAGTCTGTGTTCCATTAATAACAGTTCTTTCTTTGGAGGTGGATGGTATGCTCCATTAATTGGTCCTTTAGGATTGTCTTGAATCATTATATTGTTGAGAATAGTTGTCATTCACAGTTCTTCATCAAACAGTATTGCTGTCTCTGTGCTCAGTGTTCTCTTGGTTCTGTTCACTTCACTACACATCAGTTCATACAAGTCTTTCCAGGCCTTTCTGAACACTGAAATCATCCTGCTTGTTATTTCTTATAGCACAATAATATTTCATCACCATCATATACCACAGCCTGTTTAGCCATTCTCCTATTGATGGACATTCCTTTGATTTCCAATTCTTAGCCACCACAAAAAGACCTGCTAGAAATATTTTTGTACAAATAGGTCTTTTTACTGAATTGGATTTAAGTTAGGGAGGGCTGTGCAAAGTCACCAACTCCACTCTCTCTTCCACAGCTATCTGGGTCCAGTGGCAAGATATACATCAGGGTCACATAGTTAGTAAGTATCAGAGGTAAGATTTGAACTTAGTTCCTCCCAACTTTAGGGCCAGTGCTCTATCCATTGTGCTACCTAGCTGGGTATAGACATTATAAGGATATAGCAGAGTTAAACAAAGGGTATACATTATTTAACAACTTTTTATGTATAATTATATTTGCTACCTAAAATGTTTGTATCCATTCACAGAGCAAGCATTGGTACATTAATAAAAAACAGTATCTGTGTTCCTTTCCACAGTCCCTAGGACATTTGTCATTTTGGCAGGTCTTCTTTGCCAGTTACATGGCTATATGGCTATATATAATCTCTATATTTTTCCCCTTGAGAACTTTCTGATCATAACCACTGACTGTTAATTGGGAATGGCTCTTAATCTTATACATTTGAATGAGTTCCTTATATGTTTTGGAAATTAGACCTTTTCCAAATATATCTATGTACAGTGAGAATTGGAATGGCACCCCCTGCTGGGAAAGATGTTGCAGGGAAGCTCCGCCATGAGGAGAAAGCATATGATTCAGGAACCATGTGACTTTAGCTTTTGGAAGTTAAGTGGTGTCCTGAAGTTGCCTGGTAGAACCGCCTGTTAGTTGTGTCAATCAGTGTTACTAGCCAATTAGCTTTGAGCTGTTTGTGTGGGTGGCCCTGTTTCCTGTTTCACAGGAGGCTTTGGGAAGAAGCCCCTGAGAAGGGGCTCTTTTGAGTTGGAGACTTTGGCTTAGGGGCAGGGGAAGGAGATTAGGGAGAGAGCTGGCAGATCTAATTTTTTATCCAAGTGTTTCTCTTTACTAACCCCTAATATATTTAATAAATAGTTAAAAGTCTTAACTCTTGCTAAAGCTTCTCATTTAAAGCGACTACTCATTAGATTTTAGACATCATAGCTAGAATTTTAGCCCCTTACAATATATGTATAAATTAATAGTAGATGTAGTCTTCCTATTTTCATCTTGTCCTCTTGGTTCAAATAGATCTGGGGAGTTTTGTTTCATGATTTATTAAAATATGATATCCAGACTCCTTTTGGGTTGTGGCTTTCATGACTTCAGTGGTTCTTAGATTTTTTTCCCCCCTTGACTCGTTTTCTAGGTCATTTGATTTTTAATGTGAAATATATTTTCCTGTACTTTTTCCTATATTTTCACATTTCTTGATGCCTCATGAAATTAATTAACTTCTGTTTGGTCCATTGCAATTTTCATGGTCTGTTACTTCAGTAAAGTTTTGACCTTCCTATACTAACCTGTTCATGCTTCTTCTAAATGTTGTCCTTAGGTCTCCTGTTTCTTCTCCAAATCTCTATAGCTCTCATTTAAAATATTATTTTAAATTTTCCAGAAATATTCTAGTTAATCTTATGGCCAATTTGTCTCTTTTATTTGAGGTTTTGCTTTAAGATGTTGTAGTGCTATTGCATTTTAGTCATCCCTTGCTCCATAATATTTCTTTAGCATAAATCTCTTTTGTTTGTTTAACCATTCTTGCTTGAACTTTGAAAAAAATTTATTAAAATAATTGATAATATTTAATATTAATATTAAAATAAAAATTATTACTGTTTCTCAGTAATTTGTTTCTTTTGTACTACTATGTATTTTATTTTACGTGTTTAAAAACATTGTTCTTTTTTTTTTTTTTTTTGCAGGGCAATGAGGGTTAAGTGACTTGCCCAGGGTCACACAGCTAGTTAAGTGTCAAGTGTCAGAGGCTGGATTTGAACTCAGTTCCTCCTGAATCCAAGGCCAGTGCTTTATCCACTGCGCCACCTAGCTGTCTCCTAAAAACATTATTCTGAGAAAGGGTCATGAGTTTCACCAGGCCTAAGGGGGCTATGATACATAGCTACTAAGTGTCTGAGGTGAAATTTGAACTCATTTCCTCCCAACTTCA
This sequence comes from Dromiciops gliroides, assembly GCF_019393635.1. NCBI lineage: Eukaryota > Metazoa > Chordata > Mammalia > Microbiotheria > Microbiotheriidae > Dromiciops > Dromiciops gliroides. Next base: position 265,506,123 of record NC_057862.1, on the reverse strand, counting down.
GCACCAGTGCTGGGCCACTAGCTGGCCCTAGGCAGAGCCTTGAGCATTGAGATTACTGCTTCAGTAAAACAGCAGTGAACAAAATAAACCCATGGCAATCATCAGCATTTCTCTTGGTTTCCAATAAGTTTCCATGAGTAAAGATGAGACAATTAATTTGAAACTTTAAAATGTATAAAATAGCTACATTTTAGCTTACATGTAGCCATTTTCATATTAATTTACATGTTAATGTGTAGAGGAAACAATCATAAATCAACTCATAGAAAAAGAAAGACTTAAGGAAGTGGGAGAATATTCAGTGTTCATAGCTTCATGGCTTGGCATATCAACTTAATAGGAATGGAGATAAAGTATGCTTCACAAATGAAGATGATACTTAAGGTATGTTAAAGATTTAGTAATATAACCAGAAAAATGACAATGGTTTATTTTTATTTATTTTATAGTAAGATAATTTAAAGTAGATTTGGGGGGGGCACAGGGCAGTGAGGGTTAAGTGACTTGCCCAGGGTCACACAGCTAGTAAGGGTCAAGTGTCTGAGGCCAATTTGAACTCAGGTCTTCCTGAATCCAGGGCCAGTGCTTTATCCATTGCACCACCTAGCTGCCCTTAAAGTAGATTTTCATAATAGAAATCAAGAATATCAAACAAATAATGCAAACCAGCTAGAAGGGGCTTCATGTTTAGATTTCCAATTACATATCAAAATAGTGATTTATTAATTTTTTTTGTTTTTTTGTTTTTGTTTTTTTGCAGGGCAATGAGGGTTAAGTGACTTGCCCAAGGTCACACAGCTAGTAAGTGTCAAGTGTCTGAGGCTGGATTTGAACTCAGGACCTCCTGAATTCAGGGCTGGTACTCTATCTACTGCGCCACCTAGCTGTCCCAAAATAGTGATTTATTAAAACCCTAGGGTACTGGATAATTAGAAAAGGAGTTTAGTGGAAAAAATTAGATAAACAAACTATTAGAAATTACTATTAACTTTGTGATAAAACCAAGAAAAATGCTAGTCTTTAAACAACTTAATATGCTTTTGTTATGTTTCTAGTAATCAGTTAACTCATAAGCATTTATTAAATGCTAGACATTAATGCTAGCTATGATATATATTCAGACAAAAATGAAACAGTACCTATTTGTACTGATAGCATTCTAGTAACTAGCAAGTTTTAAGTTGTGCATTAATCCTTGTCCAACTCTTTTTTTTATAGGTGAATTTAAATCATTAACATTCAAAATAGTAATTGTTTTTCCATTTCTCAGTAGTTTTATTTTTTTTAAAAAAGCAGAACTAAGGCTTGTTTGTTTTTTAAAAAATAACTGAATGTCTTTGTTGTTCTCTTCTCATCTCAAGATAGCTAGGTTCTGATTTTTTCCCCATCATCTCAAAGACTTTGAAACTTTTGCTTCAAGAAAACCTAGTCTCCTTCATCACCTACATAGCCCTACCCAAGATGATCCCACCCAGATCCTTGGATGTTGCTATTATTAATAGAACTTTTTTATTTCTTTTCATTTCCCTTCCTAGATTGTGGCTAAAGACAATCTCCTATTCTCAAGGAACTTACAGTCTAATGAGGGCTTTAGCATGCAAACAACTTTATACAAATATATATATATATATATATATATATACACACACACACACACATACAAGATACATACAAGATATAAATTAGAGATAACCACCAGAGGGAAAGGAGTAGTATTATGGGAGACCAGAAAACGATTATTTTAGAAAGCTGGACCTTGAAGTATGACAAGCCAGGAGATAGAGATGAGGAGAGAAAACATTCCAGGTGAGGGAGGATAGCTGGTGAAATGCCTGGAGTCTGTAGGTGGAGTATCTTTTTTTCCTTTTTTTTTGGTGAGGCAGTTGGGGTTAAGTGACTTGCCCAGGGTCACATAGCTAGTAAATGTTAAGTGTCTGAGGCTGGATTTGAACTCAGGTCCTCCTGACTCCAGGGCCGGTGGTCTATCCACTGCGCCACCTAGCTGCCCCAGTGCAATATCTTTTGTGAGGAACAGCAAAGAGACCAGAGTACTAGACTGCACAGTACTAGAATATTTTCCAGCCAATGAAGTTTGCCCCTTTGATGTAGTAGTACCCTTACGTTTTAGAAGAAGCTAATGATTCGTGTTTTTGACAAGTTGTTTGAGATTTCTACAGAACTTCTAGTTTAAGATGACTAAAATGTAGTTGATAATTTTAAACTGTGGCACAGGGAGGCTGCATAAAGAGATCTGAGAATCATCTGAACTGATGAGATCACTAAGCAAGACTGTGTAGAGATGAAAAGAGGGTCTAAGTCACAGTCTGGGACAACACTCAAGGTGAGTGACAGGTGACTGCAGTGGATAGAGAACCAACAAAGGAGATTACAAACTGGAGTTTGGCAGTGTGGGGACCTTTTTATTTATTTATTTTTTGTATGGGGACCAATTTTTAATTGGGGAGTGCTAGCTAAGCGGCTCGCCACAACCAGTGGGTGGAGCACCATGCGGTTTGCAGAGCCCCAGGCCAGTGTGCACTAAGACATAAAAACCTCAAATAATAATTAATTCCTTACATTCCCCCCCTTTGTTTCGTCAAGAAACAGGGTGTTTCCTTGATGGAACAATAAACAATAAATTTTTTAAAATAACAGAATATCATAACCAATGCTAAGAAACAATATACTAATAACAATATAGGAAAGGGAAAATACATATTACAGATGATGTATATAGTAACAGAAGGAAAAACAAAAATGTCCATTTAAAGTCCTTAAAATCCTGTCTTTGAAGGAGGGTTGAGATGTCATCTGGGGAACTGGACTCTGGTCTGGATTCTGGCTATCTCTGGATTCTGGTTGTCTCTGGAACTGCTGGATTTTCATTAATCTTTAGCATAGCATTGTCCAAAAATGTCCAAATTAAACAATGAAAGTTCTTCAAAATATACAAAACAAGTTTAAACTTGATACATATACAGTATATTGGAGTCCCCCCTTTGGAGGATACTCATATCCATATGCAATACAAAATTGAGACAGTTATGATATTATTAACACTTTTTACCACTATATGTCTGGATTAAGGCCAAATTGAGTTACGTGTCCATGATGACACCTGAAAATGTTATGGAAAGGTTACCATACCACATCTCATGGTACATGGACGTCTAATAATTTGTGCTAGGCCTCAGGTGGATGGATTCTGACCATGCCACCAGATTGAGTGAAGAAGCCAAGTTAAGTTAAACCAGGTACATGCATTAGGGCTAACATGAAACCAGAACATTTTTGGAGGGAGAAAGGAAGAAACTGGACTATGTCCAGCAATTGTGCTCTACATAGCTGCTCTCATAAGCAAACTGTGGACTTCCTGAATGTATGTGGCTGTTCTCTCAGCCTCCATCAGGGTATCTTACATGTACCTGTCTCTCCTCCCGTTGTACATATATTCTCTGCAGGGCCTGCAACGTGGAGTTGAACCATCTCCATTAAGCTCATTGTAAGAGCAATTAGTCTCTGAAATGGTAAGTTTCCATAAATCATAAATCTCGTATTAATTTCACCAAAGACAATTTGATGGTAAAAATGCGTGCTACACTGCATAACTTAGGATATACTTGAAATATATATATATATAATCCCAAACCATACCTATATACATAGTCACAATGACATACAAATGATAAATGAATGTAAATGGCTGATATTATTAAACATTATTACAGAATCTTCATTAAGCAAGTAAACCACATCATCTTGTCCATGAATTCTCTATCTAGTACAATGACAATAACAGATACTTGAAATGATAAACAATTTATCAAAAGGAAATAAAACATCAGCAAGACACAATATGTTCATTAAGTGCCTTATAAATCAAGCAATAAGGTTCAATAACCCTTTCTAGAAGGCAGAGCCATGTGCTCTTGGTGGAGAAGTTCTTCACCTGTAGGAGGAAAAGCTTGTTTAAGGTAAGAGCTTATAATGCTAGAATTTGGGGTACTCCACATTTTTTAAACTTGTTCCCCAATTCTCTGCATGCTTAAGTGGCAGGGGTTTCTGAATTGGTTCTTCTAATGCTGTCATAATGACAGTTATGGTAGAAAATATGGAGTTCTTTAGCGTCGACTTTGTCTGTGCCACAAATTTGCCACAGAGGTTCATTCAACTGGTGAATGATTACATTCAGTTGGTTATGTTTGGCAAAGGCTACAATGGCATCATTCCCAGCACAAGTACCAGCTTTTTTCAAATCAGCAACATATTCTTCAAAGGGAATATCTGTTTCTATAATTAGCAGTTTCTTGTCTGTGTTTGAGATGGTTTTTGGAATGACCTTCTAACTGGTCTCCGAGGGCTCTGAAAAGACAATTTCCATCTCCTGATACCTTACGGAGTTTGAGTCCCAGGGTTTGCAATTGAGTGATAATGCTTGCAAATTGGAACTGTGCTCTGTTCGGTTTCTTTACTCCTTAGCAGCTGGTTGAATTTTATCTGAAATTACTTTACCCACAAATGGTGCGGGCTTCATGTGGGAACAATGAATCCAAGATTCTTTTTCTCCAATTTTAATAGCAGTAGAAGTTGTCAATAATACCTGAAAAGGTCCCTCCCACGTGGGCTGGGTCCCACTGGTTTGCTGAAAATTCTTAATATACACATTGTCTCCAGGACTTAAATCATGCAAGGAAAAGTCTAAAGGACCAGCTTGTATAGCAACTCCTGCTGCATGGAGTTCATGTAGCCTAGTTTGTAGTTCCTGTATATAGGAAGCAACAGAAGTATCACCTCCCACCAGTGACTGGGAAAATAATTTTAGCTTGGATAGGAGGGTGACCAAAAAGCATCTCATAAGGAGATATGTGGAGTTCACCTCTTGGTCTACTGCACAGATAGAATAATGCCAAGGGTAGAACATCAGGCCATTTAAATGGGTTTCAGTACATAATTTGCCAATCATGCTCTTAAGCTCTTTATTCATATGTTCAGTTTGGCCTGAGCTTTGAGGGTGGTAAGGAATATGAAATCTAGGAGTTACTCCCAAGAAAGAATAAATCTGGGAGAGAATTGCATCTGTAAAATGTGTACCTCTATCAGAGTTAATGTATGCTGGTGGCCCAAAGCGGGGAACAATTTCTTTAAGGAGAGCTTTGGCCACAAAGCCAGCAGTTGCTCGTGGGGCAGGAAAAGCTTCCACCCATCGAGTGAGCTGGTCAACAATAACAAGGCAAAATTTATATTGTCCTGCTTTGGGCATAGAAATAAAGTCAGTTTGTAGATGTTCAAAAGGTATATATGCAAAAGGGTACCTTCCATATGCTTTAGCACAGAAAGCATGTTGATTGTAAGACTGACATGTGGAGCAGCCTGAGCAGATTCAAGATTCTATGTTAGTTATACCTGGTGCTAACCAGGTCCTTCTAACTGAGTCCACAATGCCTTGTGTGCCAAAATGGCCTTTCTTGTGAATAGAGAGGCATACCTGGTGATAGAATTTCCGGGGGAGAAGTGGTTTTCCCTCTGAAGACATCCAGACTCCATTGATCTGTTTAGCCTTGAATCTCTTTTTCCACCTTTCTACTTCAGAATCATCATAAGTTAGGTGGAGAGAAACATCCTCAGAAGGTGAGAGGTTAAATACATGTTCAGGGGCTTCTAAAGCAGCGAGGTTAGCTGCTGAATCAGCTCATGCATCACTGTTGAAACAGGGTCACTATTCCCTGTGTGGGCAGGGCAATGTACAATTGCTAGAGCAGAGAGAAGTTTCAGGGCAGATAGGAGGTCCTTGATAAGGTCTCCATTAGCAATAGCTTTGCCAGAGGATGTTAGAAAGCCCCTCTGTAGCCAAAGCATGCCTATAGCATGGCATACACTGAAGGCATATCTAGAGTCAGTATAAATGGTAGCACTCTTCTCTTTGGCTATATTACAGGCTTGTGTAAGAGCCACAAGTTCAGCAGCTTGTGCACTAAAATGTGAAGGCAGAGAAGCTGCCCAGATAATATCATAATCAGAAACTACAGCAACCCAATGAAATGGGTGCCATCTTTCATAAACAAAGAACCATCCGTATAGAGGACAATATCAGGGTTCTCTAAAGGTGTATCCAAAAGGTCATCACGGGGTTTCTCAGCCATATAAACTAAAGAGGCACAGTCATGCAACGGCTTCCCCAAGAGTGGTAAGTTAGGGAGCAGTGTTGTTGGCTTAAGGACTGTACAGCATTTTAAAGTGATATTTTCATGACCTTGCAGGGTTACTTCATACTTAGTCAGCCTTTGATCTGAAAAGACTTGTGTTCTATGGCGTAGTAAGAGGGCCTCTACTTCGTGGCGACATTGTATTGTAAGAGGATTACCTAGGACCAAATCAGAGGCTTTTTCTACCAAAAGGGCTGTAGCCACCACTGCCCTGAGGCAGGGTGGCACCCCAGAGGCCATAGAATCTAGTTGGCTCAAATAATAAGCTATTGGATTCTGGACAGGTCCTAATGATTGAGTCAGGATCCCAGAAGCCTCTCCTTTCTGTTCATGCACAAAAAGAGTAAAAAGCTTACTGTAATCTGGGAGTCCTAGTACAGGTGCTGATAACAATGCCCACTTCAATTCTGTTATAGCTGAGAGATGCTGGGAATCCAGCTGTAAAGGTTCTGGGACAGAATTTTTGGTTAGAGCTATAAGAGGCTTAGTAATTTCACCAAAAGAGGGTATCCATTGTCTGCAATACCCAGCTGCTCCCAGAATGGCCCTTAACTGCTTCTTAATAGAGGGAGCGGGCGAGTTGTTGAATAGCTTGGACTCTGCTTAGGAGAGACAGAGCGAGTTCCAGCAGCCAGAATGAAGCCCAAATATTCTATCTGAGGTAAACACCATTGCACCTTTGACTTAGAGACCTTGTGGCTTCTCTTGTATAAATGGCGGCTGTGACAGGTGTCAGCATCAGGGAAGGCTAAAAGTAGATCATCTACATATTGCACTGAAGTGGAGCCTTTAAAAGTAATAGAGGCCAGGTCCTGTTGTAAAATTTGAGAAAATAATGTAGGACTGTCCACAAATCCCTGTGGGAGTCTAGTCCAGGTCCACTGTGTATTTTTCCAGGTAAAGGCAAATAAATAATGAAAGTCCTCATGTACTAGTATAGAGAAAAAGGCAGAGCAGAGGTCTACCACTGTGAAGCATGTAGCCTCACATGGGATTGAAGAAACTATGGTGGCAGGATTAGGGACTATAGCATGTCTAGGAATAACATAATTGTTAATAGCTCTAAGATCTTGTACAAAACCATAAACAGGTTTGCCATCTGGGCCAGGCTTGGGTTTTTTAACTGGCAAAATGGGAGTATTACATGGAGAATGATGGCATGGGACAATAATTACCCTGACTTTTCAGAGCCTCAATTCTATAGCTTCTTTAGACAATGGATACTGTGGAATGGATGGAGGTGGTCCCCCTTTAACTTTAATAGTAACAGGCATAGCAGATTTAAGGAGCCCCACTTCAATATAAGATGAGGCCCATAGGGACTCAGGAATGTCAGAGGGGATTTTGGATGTATCCCCTTCTGCTCCTTGAGCGTCTGCAGTCAAAATTGGTAATAAATGAACAATATCCTCTGGCAGCCGTAGAGAGACAGCCCCATCTGGAGCACAAGATATGGTTGCTCTAAGTTTACAAAGGAGATCATGACCTAATAAATTTACAGGGTCATTGGGCATAAGTAAAAATGAATGTCCTACAGTTAAAGGCCCCATAGATACCATGCAAAGGGTTACTTCTGCCACTCTTTGGGCCTTACCTGAGACTCCTACCACATTTAAAGATCCAATAGCATTGCATCCAGGGTCTGGTTTAAGCACCAAGATTGATTTAGAGGCTCCTGTATCTAATACGTGTCCCCAACTTCTCTGGGGAGGTGAATGGATTGGTACAAGTGGGTTCAAAAATTCAGAAGGACTTCCTCTTTTGGGGGATGGAGAGTAAACACTCACCGAGGGGAGCTCAGTATCTTTCTGGTCAGGTGATCTGTGGGAACGGAGGAGAGAGAGGTTTTTTTCTTGTCAGTTTGTCCTGTGGGCCCTGGCTGCATAGCTGTTTCCCATTGAAGCTACGGACCCCAGGTGGTGAGTTAATAAACAAGCCTGGCTGTTTTGAATTTAGCTGAGCTAGAAGTGAGTTTGGGGATTGTATAGGCTTCTTGTTAGAGCTAGGGGAAATATCCATTTTTCTTTTTCCTTATTCCCTTGTCTTTGACTTTACTAATTTCAACTTTACTGTGTATTTTATTCCCATTAATAAAATCTGGTTCGTTTGTGAAAAAGAGGGTGTTAAGCTCCTTTCTTATTGGCCTGGGAGAAATATCCAAAAAGGCAGTTCGGAGGGGAGGGAGTTTCAGACCTAGAGGTCCCTCATTTTCTGAACCCCAGTATTACTGTGAGCCACCCAATTAACTCTCTATATATTAAAAAAAGAACAAAAAGTCTGGAATGGAATAAGTGGTTTCCCTTGGCCCAAAAAGATGTGAGATAGGTAAAAGAGATTGTGGGGAAAGATAACTAAATGTTGTAAGGAATGAAGAAATTGGAGGAAACACAAGGTAAATAGTCTCATTTTTGTCAGGGAAGAAATAGCTTAGCTCTTCGGTAGAAAGGAAGAAGGGGGACAGGTGACATGGGAAGCATGAGGTAGGATAAGAAAGAAAATAACCACAGAAAGTATAAAATATTTGTGAGTCTCCTTGACAAGATATGAATATATGCTTTACAGAAGTCAGTAAGTCAATATACATTAAGTGCCTAATGTATACCAGCCTGTGCTAAGTGCTGAGAAAAAGAGGAGAGAATGGCTAGTGCCTGGGGGAGAACTGAGGGGTTGAGTAATTGAAGTACATGATGAGGATGATAAGCAACTTTCGATAATGGAAGGCAGAGGGAAAGCCAATAGTACCAGATCTGAAACTATTATACAAAGATGTAATCATCAAAGTAGAAACAAATGGAACAGATTAACATATTTGATAAATTGAAAGGCAGCAGTTACTTTAAAAGGTCTTAGTATTTAACAAAAATGCTAGGAAAATGTCAAACATTCTGACAAGCTATGTTTAAATTAACAACTCATATTTTATAACCTCTGGATGGCTATATGACCTAGGGGGAAAAAACCAATCAGATTATAAATTAGCGGAGCAAACAACAAGAAGTCTTTGACTACTACATATTGGGGAAGAATTTATGACTTAAGGGATAGAGAGGATCACAAGATAAAATGTATAGTTTTGATTACTTAAAATTGAAAAGCTTCATAAATAAATATAGCTAAAAGTATGAATGAAATGTTTAACTGAAAAAAATCTTGCATATGTTTCTCTGATAAAGATCTGATGTCAGAGATGTACAAGGAAGTGATTCACATATGTAATAAGTTCTTCATTCTGTCATTTTAGTGGTGTCCAACTCTGTGACCCCATTTAGGGATTTTCTTGGGAAAGCTACTGGAGTGATTTACCATTTCCTTCTCCAGCTTGTTTTTACAGATGAGGAACTGAGGCAAAAAGGGTTAAGTGACTTGCCTAGGATCTATAGCTACTGTCTGCAGCAGGATTTGAACTGATGAGGAAGAGTCTTCATGATTTCAGGCCCAGAACTCTATAGTGCCAGCTAATTGAGCTGGAGAAGGAAATGGGCAAACCACTCCAGTATCTTTTTCAAGAAAACCCCAAATGAGGTCATGAAGAGTCAGACATGACTGAAAAGACTGAACAACAACAACAAATTAAAGCATTTCAAGGTTCTACTTCACAACTGATCAGATTGACAAAAATGACAACTGTGGTTGACAACTATGGGACATCAGGAATGCTAATTTGCTGTTGACTCAAAAATTCTTTAGGAATTATTTATTTTCCATTTAAATTTTAATTCTTTATTCAAATACTTTATTGATTATAATTTGCATTGGGTTGTGGTCAATAATGAATATATTTTTGCTTTTCTATATTTTTTCTGTTTTTTAAAAAAAGGTCTGTTTATCATTTTTTTCATCACTGACATTTCTCACTGTAACTTCTCTCCCCCACTCCAGGAAACAGTCATCATAATGATTAAAATTAAACTGGGGGCAGCTAGGTGGCGCAGTGGATAAAGCAGTGACTTTGGATTCAAGAAGACTGAGTTCAAATCCAGCCTCAGGCACTTGACACTAGCTTTGTGACCCTGGGCAATTCAGCCCTCATTGCCTTGCAAAAAAAAACCCCAAACCAAAAAACAAATAAAAAATACAAAACAAAACAAAACAAAAAACAAAATTAAATGGAAGAGGGCAGCTAGGTGGTGCAGTGGATAAAGCACCAGCCCTGGATTCAGGAGGACCCGAGCTCATATGTGGCCTCAGACACTTGACGCTTATTAGCTGTGTAACCCTGGGCAAGTCACTTAACCTTCATTACCCTGCAAAAAACCCAAACCAAACCAAACCAAAATTAAATGGAATAAGAAAAAATTCTGCAAAACTAAGCAGTTAAAAAAAATAAATCTGATGTTTTATGCACTATTACACGTATATTTCCCCCATCTTGTCAAAAAAGCTGAGGAGCGGTATCTCCTCCCATTTCTTCGTTTTTAAAAAAATAGTTTTATTTTCATGTATTAAGGAAAACAAAACCCATTAGAGACATAATCAAACAAAACAAATTCTTGTGGCAATTATGTTTCAAAAATGGGAAAAAAGAATATGCCTCTATTTGTACTTTAAATCTATTACGTTTCTACCTGGAGATCTGTAACATGTAATATTATTAGTTCCTGGAATTGTAGTTGTTCATGATATAGATCAAACTTTCCAGTTTGTTTAAGTTATTTGCTTTTGTAACTTTATTGTTAATGTATAAATTTTTCTTCTGGTCGTGCTTACTTTGTATCAGTTTATACATCTTTCCTTGTTTCTTTGAAACTATCCCCTTCAAAATTTCTTATACTACAGTAGTATTCCATCGCATGCATTTTAATTCTTTGCCACCATGTAAAGAATATATTTGTATGTGTGGGCCCATTACCTCTTTCTTTGATTCCTTTGGGGTGTAGAAATAGTACATATAAATTTAATAGCTTTTTGAGCATAATTCCAAATTGTTTTCCAGAAAGGCTGGACCCTTTCTCAGTTCTACCAGTAGTTCACTAATGTACCTGTTTTACCACAGTCCCGACAATTTTTTATTTTATTTTTATTTTTTATCAGCTTAGCCTAGTTTGTGCAGTAGAGTCCTTGTCCTGGAGTCAGGACGACCTGAGTTCAAATCTTGCTCCAAACATTTTCTAGTTGTATGACTTAACCTCTGTTTAATTCAGTTTCTTCAGTGATCAAATTAGGATAATAATAGCACCTACCTTGTAGGATTATTATAAGCATCAAATGACTTAATAATTGTAAAATGCTTAGCATAGTTCCAGGCACATAGTAAACATTAGCTATTATTATTACTGGCCAGTATGATGTATCTGATCTTTCAGAATTTTAATATGCATTTTTCTTATTATCAGTGATTTTTTTTCATATGCCTGGTGATAGCTTGAATTTCTTTCTCTGAAAAGTGTCTAATGATTCTTAGTTTTTGTGGGTTTTTTTTTTAAGGCAATTGGGGTTAAGAATATTTTAAATGACTAAGGCTAATTTGGGGGGACTAATCTGACTGGGGTACTTAATCTGGGACTTTAGACTAACTGGCCATCTGACTGCTATTAATTTAATGTGGGCTGTTTATAAAGTTCCACCACACTGCTCCACTCCCAAATTGATGAGCAAAATATTAAGAAGTCTCTTAACTAAATAATCAAAGCAGAGTTTATTTATGAGATACTATTTAAAATTAAGAATACAGGGAAATAAAATGTACAGCCTGACTGCATTGTGGTGTGTCTCTTTCCACTGTGGCTCTTTCCCACCTGCTGTGCCTTGAACTTTTTTAATACAATAAGGGCCTTAGCTGCCTCTTGCCTCAGGGCACTCAGGTCCTTTATTCTAACTCTGATCCCCTTTCACTTGTATAAACCCCTGTGTTTCTCTCTCACCAACCTTCTGTCTGTTTGTTCCGTCAGTCTGCCCTTTGGCCTCTCTTTTCTCTGCTCCTAGTCCTTCTCCTGTGTCCTTGTAGCCCCCTGTCTGTTGCTCCAGTCCTCCTGTCTCTCTATCTCCAACCTTTCCAATCTCCTCAGCTGCCTCTTGACCTCTTCTCAGCCTCTTCTCATCCCCTTGACAGATCCCCCTGAGTCTAACCCCCAGGTCTATATATATCTTTCTTTTCTCCACTCAAATCTTGGGGCTTCCTGTGGCCCCACAGACCAAGCTAATCCTCCAGTCAGGACAGCGGCTGGGGGGGGGGCGGCGCTCGAGCCTCACGTGCTACACCAGAGCCCAGCCTGGACAAGCCCAGGATCTCTCGGATACCTCCGCTCAGGTCGGAGGGAGCTGGGGGCTTTTTCCACCCAACTGGCATCTTGTACAGCCCACGGGGCTTTTTGGCTCAGCTGAAGCAGAGGGGAGGGGCACCAGCACCTCCCCACACAGAAGAGACCCTGAGGGCCTAAGGCTTTCTAATCTCAGCCTAAAGGTAGGGTCCCCAAATCAAAATAAATTTCCACAGCTAGTAAGTATCAAGTGTCTGAGGTGGAATTTGAACTCAGGTACTCCTGAATCCAGGGCCAGTGTTTTATCTACTGCGCCACCTAGCTGCCCCCAAGTGTCTAATGATTCTTAATCTTATAAGTTTAAATTAATTCTTTATGTATCTTAGAAATGGGGCCTTTATCAGAGAAACATACTGCAAAGATTTTCCCCTATTTGCCTGCTTCTCTTTTGGTTTGATATATTGACTTTGCTTATACACGATCTTTTTAGTTTTATATAACCCAAATTGTCCACTTTACCACCTGTCATCTTCTCTCGTTTGATCATGAACTCTTCTCTCCACAAACATGACAATTTCTTCTCTGATCTCATTTGTTTATTCTGTATCACTCTTTATGTCTAGACAGGTACACATTTGAAGCTTATATTAGTATACATTATGAGATGTTGGTCTATATCTAGTTTCTTCTAGACAGCTTTCCAGTTTTCCCAGTAGCTTTTTTCCCCCCTTGTCCCAGTCTGGGATATTTGCTTTTATCAAAAACTAGACAGCTGTGCTTATTTGCTTGTGTATCTAATTTATATCCCTAATTTGTTTTCCTGATCAACCACTTTATTTCTTAACCAGTACCAAACTGTTTTGATGATCATAGCTTCATAATACAGTTTCAGATCAGGTACTGATAGGCCCTCTTACTGACCACTATTTCCCCCCCACTAATTCTTTTTAGATTCTTGACTTTTTTGTTCTTTCAGTTGAACTTGGTTAATCCTTATATTAAGGAAAGCTCCTTTTATCCTAATATCCTTAATTATCTTAAGAAGGAATATTATCAAAAGGTTTTTTTAATCTCTTGATATAAATTATATGATTTTATGTATGGTTTTTGTTATTTAATATTCCAGTTATGTTAATAGTTTTCTTATTTTTTCTTGAATCATAAGAATATTTTATTATTATGTAACTATACATGTAACTACATGTAAAGATAATTTTCAACATTTGTTATCATAGGATTTTTACTTCCAAAATTTTCTCCCTTTCCTCCCCCCTTCCCAAGATAGAAAGAAATCTGATGTAGATTACATATGTACAGTCACATTAAACATATTTCTGCATTAGTCATATTGTGAAAGAAGAATCAGAACACAAGGGGAAAACCTCAAAAAAACCCCCCCAAAACAGCCAAAAAGTAGAAGCAGTATGATTCAATCTGCACTCAGAATCCACAGTTCTTTTTTCTGGATGTGGAGAACATTTTCTGTCATGAGTTCTTTGAAATTGTATTGGATCATTGAGAAGATCCAGTTCTATCACAGTTGATCATCACACAATGTTGGTGTTATTGTGTACAGTGTTCTTCTGGTTCTGCTCCTCTCAGTCACCATCAGTTCATGTAAGTCCTTCCAGGTTTCTCGGAACTCTTCCTGCTCAGTGTTTCTTACAGCACAGTAGTATTCCATTACGTTCATATACCATAACTTGTTTAGCCATTCCCCAATTGAAGGGCATTCCCTCGATTTCCAATTCTTTGGCACCACAAAGAGGGCTGCTATAAGTATTTTTGTATATGTGGGCCCTTTTTTCTTCTCTATGATCTCTTTGGGATTCAGCTAGTAGTGGTATGACTATTTGATCCTCTGATTCTACAATATCACGGCAGTTCTCCTTGGCAGCTGAGCTAGGACCAAGGGACCTTAGTTACTGTGCAGTGAACAGCCTCCTGTTGACTTGCCCCATCCCCTTCATGCTGCACTGCACTGAGCTGTGCTGCGCTCCCCTTTTGCCCAAGTGAGACAGATCTTTCCTGAAGTCTTCCAAATTATCTCAAGTTGGAAGATTGTGTCTCTCTGTCTTTGTAGGTTCTGTCGTTCCAGAATCCATTCAGAGGCTTGATTTAATGTTGTTTTTGAGGGAAACTAGGTAGAGCTCAGGGCAATTTCCCGGCTTCTCTCTGCCAAGAGTCATTTTCTTAATATTCAATCAGCCTTACATTCCTAGTATAAATTCACCCTGGTCATAATGTATACTCTTTTTTTTTTCCTGACAAAAGTATTTTATTATTTTCCAGTTACATGCAGAGATAGTCTTCAACATTTGTTTATATACGATTTCCGATTTCAAATTTTTCTCCCTCCCTCCCCTAGACAGCAGGTAATCTGATATAGGTTTTATTATACCACAACTTGTTCAGCCATTCCCCAATTGATGGGCAACCCCTCAATTTCCAATTCCTTGCCACCACAAAAAAGAGCAGCTATAAATATTTTTGTACATGTGGGTCCTTTTCCCCTTTTTTATGATCTCTTTGGGAAAAAGACCTACGAGTGGTATTCCTGGATCAAAGGGTATACAAAGCTTTATAGCCCTTTGGGCATAATTCCAAATTGCTCTCCAGAATGGTTGGATCAGTTCACAGCTCCATCAACAATGCATTAGTGTTCCAATTTTTCCACAGCTTCTCCAACATTTATTATTTTCCTTTTTTGTCATATTAACCAATCTGATAGGTGTCAGGTGGTACCTCAGAGTTGTTTTAATTTGCATCTCTCTAATCAATATTGATTTAGAGCATTTTTTCATATGGGAATAGATAGCTTTGATTTCTTCATCAGAAAACTGCTTGTTCATATCCTTTGATCATTTCTCAATTGGGGAATTACTTGGATTCTTATAAATTTGATTTAGTTCCCTATATATTTTACAAATGAGGCCTTCATCAGAAGTACTGGCCATAAAAATTGTTTCCCAGCTTTCTGCATCCCTTCTGATTTTGGATGCATTGCTTCTGTTTATGTATACTCTTTTTGATTTATTATTATAGTCTCCTTGCTAATATTACTAAATCGTGTTTGTATAAATCTTTGTTAAGGATATTAGTCTATAGTTTTTTCTGTTTTGACTCTCTGGTTTAAGTATCTTGAGTATATTTGCATCATGGAAGGACTTAATATTTCTTCTTTATACCCAATTATAATTATTTTTGCACCAGTTATGAATGAATGAATTAAATTGGTTAAATGGCTACTATGTGTAACATACTGTTTTAAGCCTTAGGAATACCAAAAGGAAAGTAAGAATGTACCTCTTCTATGAGGTCCCATTTTAATGCGGGAGATTCCACATGAAATGCTTTAGCTGCAAGTCAGATGGAAAGGTCCCATCGTCCTTTTGGTGTAGTGACAAAGCAAATGGTAATGACTCTTCTTTAATGTCATCTCCACTGATAAAATCATATAAGTCTGTGATTCTAAGCCATTTGACAGTATAAGAACTTTGGTGACAGTTATTGCACCAAACACTGTTCTAAGTGCTGAGTATACAAAGAAAGGTGAGGGCACAATCCCTGCTCTCAGTGAACTCACAGTTTATTGCGGGGAGACACCATGCATACAATAACATACAAAGAAATTATATACTGGATAAATTGGAAATAATCACCAGAAGAAAGGCACTAGAATTAAGGGATATAGGAAACGGCTGTGTAGAGAAGGTAGGATTTTAGTTGGGACTTAAAGGAATTCAGGTGGCAGAGATGGGGATGGAGAGTAGTCTAGGCATGGGAATAACCACTGAAAATGTCTAGAGTTGGGAGATGGAGTGTCTTGTCTGAGAAATAGCTATGAAGTTAAGAGAAGCTTCAAATACCAAATGGAGGACCTTTTATTTGATTGTAGAGCACAAAGGGAGCCATTGATGTTCACTGAAATGGACAGTGGTAACATAGACCTACATGGTGGATGAATTGACTTTGGGAAGGACTTGAGGTATGGTTATAAAAGACTATTTCAGTAGTTGAGGCATGAAATGATGATAATGATTATGGCTGTGTGAATGGTGAGAAAGCATCTATTAGATGTTGTGAAGGAAAGAATGACAAAATTTAGCAACGGTTTGGATATATGGTGTGACTGATAGGTGTTAAAGTTACACCAAGATTGTGTGCCCTTGTCAGTAATAGGGAATTTCCAAAACAGGGAGATTGAGAAATGACGAATTGTATTTTGAATCCTTTCTTCTGTCTTTCTGTAGTTGCTATCAAGCTTTGTGTCATTCTGAAGGTGTTTCCTTGTTTCCTTTTGATTAATTGCAATATTTTTTCTTTGGCTTCAGAAATTCTTTATTGTGTCTTTGGTCTTGTCAGGAGTTTTTAATTTGGGGATTTTGTTCATGAGATATCCTTTGGATTCTTTCTAATTTCACTTTGCCTTCTGGTGTTAATAGATCTGAGCAGCTTTTTCTGAGGTGGTGTTTGTGGGGTTTTTGGGGGTTTTTTTGAGTTCAGAGTTTGGGGAGAAGAGATTGCTCTTCCTGAACCTTCTCCTGGCCTTTGTGGGCCTCAGAGTAGGATTTTCTAAGTGCCCTGTCGCTTTGTCCTCATGTCCTCTGGGTTTATCTTTTGAGTGTTTCTTGGCTTGTAGTGATTTTTCCATTTGTTTGCTGTCTTCTTCTGTTTATTCATATCTCCAGATTTATTTCCTGGTCTGGGACTTTGTGCAATATCCAAGCTCCAACCTCTCTCACATAGAGTTGGCAGACCTTATTTGGTCCTGATCTCTACTTCTTCAACTCTTGCTGTTGGCTTCCACCTCCCTTGGTGTATCTGTGTGGAGTGCACTGGCAAGTTTCTGCTACTGCATGTGAGTATTGTAGACTCTTCCTCTGTACCGTCTTCATTCAGAGTGCTTCTGGTGGGAGTTTTTCTTTCAGAGAACTCCCAGGTTCCTGAGAATAGTGTCATGCAGGCCTCCCTCTCTGGATGCCAGAAACACTTCTGTTTGTTAGTTGTAGAAGGGCACTTCTGTTTCCTTTTGTAATAATAACAACAATGATTTCTTGGTCATTATTCAACCTGGTGTCCTTTTTAGGTGGAAGCAATGAACTCCTCTATGGCCTTTCATTTTAGCTAAATCTCTCTGCCTTCTTAACCCTCTTGTTTCCTTTTGAGTATCTCCACACCAGCCTTCTGTGTGTGTTTTTGAGAATGTGTGTTTGAAACCTTCTTTGTTTTTAGTTGTGTGCATAGTTCATAAGCAAGATGCCAGCTTTTCCAAAGTTTATTTGCAGGATACTTCCATAATTGTATAATTTTCCAATCATGGATCATGATTATTGGATATAGTAAATATGACCCTCTATATCCTTATTTATTCCCTAGTGTCTACCTTTTTCCTCTTCCCTTTATTTTTGGAAAGCAAACAAAAAAGTCATTATGCTTATATGTATATCTGCTCCCTCTATAACCTTTGAAGACAGTTTTATTCTGAAGGGTCATTTTTCCTTTTAACCCCTGTTTATTCCCCTCTAATTGCTCATATGTATTTACTTTCCTAGGTTTCATTTGACTACTGTGTTTGTATTTCAATACCTTCTCTGTTCCTTGGAAGGCAGCACCATTCTCTCAGGCTCACAACCTAGAAGTCATATTTCTCACAGCTGCCTCCTCCTTCCCTCTAATACAGTCTGTTGTCAGGATTCTCAGTTTCACCTTTGTATCATCTCTTGAATACTTTCCCTTCTCTCCTCTGACATTGGGGTAGTCCCTCCTCACTTTACACTTGTTTTCTTTCAGAATTCTGTTGGTCGGTTGGTCTGCCTTCCTGCCTCAAATCCCTCACCATCCTCTATTCAGCCTCCAAAGTGATTTTTCCTAAAGTGCAGGTCTGACCATGTCAACGTGCTTAACCCCTTCTGTAAACACTGGTGGCTCTCTTTTGCCTCTGGGATTAAACAGAATATGTCCTTAATAACCTAGTATTCTTCAGTCCAATGACATTGGCGTTCTTGATGTTCCAGGCATTTTCTTTGGCTGTCCCCCATGCTTGGGATGCTCTTTCTCCTCATGTCTGCTTACTGACTTCCTTTAAGTCCTAACTAAAATCCCTTCTTCTATGGGAAGCTTTTCTCCCACCCCATTTAATTATAGTGCCTTCCCCTCTCTAAATTATCTTATTTATCCGGTGTACAGTTTATACATTTCTATTTGCTTCTTGTTTTCGTGATTATATTGTGAGCTCTTTGAGGTCAAGGACTATCTTTTACTTCTTTTTGTATTCCCAGTTCTTAATACAATGCTTGGCATATTTTAAGTGCTTAATAAATGTTTATTGATTGACTGACCAGACACGTTGAATTCCAGGTCAGCAGTATTGTAGAACTGTATAGCATTAACAACTTTACTGAGTACAAACAGAGATTATACCTAGAGACCATTAAAGATAGGAGTTGATGATAAACTTGCCAGGATCAGACATCTTTCTGCAAAGAGGATGTCTCCCAGTAATTTGAGTTGTTACAAGGATAAATACTTTGTGAAAAAACAAGAAGGGACTCATCCAGAATATTCCTCCATTCTAAGCATAGCACTGGAAAATTCTCACTCTACTGTTTACATTGCTTACTCTGGGCTCTTTTCTGTGCTAGAACACTGCTTGCTCTTTCATGCTGCTTTTCCCTTGTGTGGTAGATCTGGGTATCCTTTTTGGAGATGGTGCAGATGTTTCAGATGGAGTCCTTGGTTTCTTTGGCAAAATTATAGTGAAATGTTTTGAGACTGTCACTTAGGCCACTGAAACTTAACTACTACTGGGAGAAGGGAAGATAAAATATCTCATTCCTAAAAGCTCAGCAACACACAGATTGGTAAAAGAAAAGAAAAGCCATTCTTTTTGTCCCTCACCCCTCGTCCCTTGACAACTCTTCTCTCCCATGGCCTCCCCCTACATCTTCTCACCTCATCTTCCTGAGAATGCCTATAGGCAAAGTCCTTCTGCACGCAAAAATTAATTTAGTTTTGACTTCCCAATTCTCTTCCTCTCCTTTCCCCCCTCCCCTGAGGGGGGACTGAGAAGACAAGAACAACAAAACTCATTGCAAATGTATATAGTCATGCAAGACAAATTCTTTCATCATGCATGTTGAAAACTATCTGGAGGTGCATAGCATGTTTCATTTATGAGTCTTTGGAAATTGTGATTGGTCATTGTGTTGATCAGAGTTACTGAATCTTTCAGAGTTGATTATCTTTTCAGTATTATTATTGTATAAATTATTCTGATTCTGCTCACTTTGCATCAGTTTTGAAAGTTCTCTGAAATCCTCTTCAGTCATTTTTTGCAACATGATAGTATTCCATCACATTCTTATAAATTCCCTAATATATGATATTCCCTCAGTTTCCAGTTCTTTGCCACCACAAAAAAAGGTGCTATAAATATTTTGATACACATGGGTTCTTTTTCTTTGATCATGTTGGGTTATAGTGGTGGTACTGATAAGTCAAAAGGCATAAACAATTTAATAGCTTTCTGGACAGTTTATAGCATTTTCCAGAATGGTTGGTCAAGTTTGCAGTTCCACCAGCATCTGTTTAGCCATAGCATTTGTCATTTTCTTTTTTTGTCATCTTAGCCAATCTAATGGTTGTGAGGTAATACTACTTTTATTTGCAATTCTCTAATTATTAGTGATTTAACTATTTTTTATATGATTCTTGAAGCTTGGATTTCTTTCTTTGAATACTGTCTATTTATATCCTTTGATCATTTTTCAATTGGGGAATGGTTCTTCAAAAGAATTTTTTTATTACAATTGGGGAGATATGTAAATCTGTTTGTAGGTAGTAGGGAAGGAGCTAGTACATCAAGAAGAGATCAAAGGTAAGAGAATAGGGTTGATAAGAGATCAAAGGTAAGAGAATGGGGTTGATAATAGAGACACTTTGTTAGAGAAGTTGAGAGGGATGTGTTAGAAAGTACAGAAGACTTTGCCATAGCAACAAGATGGATCATCTTTTTATATTAGAGTGATAAGATATCAAAGATATTTGAATGATATAAGATGAATAAGGGAAAAGGGAGAGCTCTGAATGAATGGTCACAGTTTTTCAGATGATATTTGAGGTGGGGTTGTTGGCCAAGAGGGTGGAGTTAAAAGGTGCCTATTGAGGCTTCAGCAAGCAGGAGAAAGTTTAGAATAGCTGTTATTGAGAATGGGATAGGGGCAGCTAGATGGCGAAGTGGATAGAGCACCGGCCCTGGAGTCAAGAGTACCTGAGTTCAAATTCGGCCTCAGACACTTAACACTTACTAGCTGTGTGACCCTGGGCAAGTCACTTAACCCCAATTGCCTCACTAAAAAAAAAAAGAGAATGGGATAGCAAATTAATTAGGGAGGAATGGAATACTTGCTTAGCTGTTGTTAAGTCCTTTGTGATCATATTGTCCATTGGATTTTCTTTGCAAAGACACTGGAGTGGTTTGCCATTTCCTTCTCCAGTGGATTGAGGCAAACAAGAGTGTGTTAGTAAGCTAGTAAGTATCTGAGGCAGGATTTGAACTCAGGTCCTCCTGATTCCACATATAGCATTCTATCCACTATGCCACCTAGCTGCCCTCTAAATGAGATTACATAACATTAATTTCTATTTGACTCAATGAATTTTGTGATTATTCCAGCTTGGTTCAGCAGCATATGAATAGGAGCTATGAAAGAAGATGGTAATTGAGGCTAGTTGAGGTAATTGAGGACAAGACTAGTGGATTAAGGAATTGAGAGCAGAGCCTAGTAAAGTTAGTTGAGTTGATTCACAAGGGTTTGGTAGGGAAGGGCTGATAGTGTAGTCCCCATTGCAGTTTTGGTGACCTAGCAAAGAACTGTGGAGAGAAAGGAATGGAGGGCCTGATGAGAATAGCTAGGTTAGGAGAAAGATGAAATTCATAAGCAATCAGATAAAGAAATTTTGTAATTTATGGACACAGAATTCGAACACTTGTGAGTAAAGGTCAAGGTTATGACTGTGTAGCTCTGGCTTTTAAAATGGTTCATGAGACATAATTTCTGGTTTATTAATCATTTTATTAATGGCCAACATTCTGGCTATTTCTCTCTTAGACCAAAGAACCCCTCATGGTTGTGGGCTCACAGTTGATATGCCCTTGGAAGAGCAGGTATTCCTGAGGGTGGCAATCAAGTATCATTGGTTAATACTTAATGAGAAAATGAATATTACATTGAGAAGCTGGGCTATATTACAGTGAGGGTTTTAAAGTATATAACCTGGATCAATTAAATCTTGTTCAAAGAGACATCAATTTCCATATCATTTATCTGACAAAAGGGAGGATCCACATTTTTCCAGACCTGTTTGAGCAAACACAGGATCAAAAATGCACCCATTAGCCCAAACTTAGAATTTCTTTTACTGTCTTTAGTTACATCTCAGCCATCCTGGGTGGGTAAGTCTGTAAGAAAGATTTTCCATGCTGGTTGGGTTTTTTTGGATCAGGAAGTAGAAAAGGAGCAAAACCTTGGTCTCAATACAATAATTAGTTATTATTACAAGATCTGAGGCATAGTGGAGGAATCAATCATGGAAGATTAAGAAAATGAGAAGTGAGGATAATACTAATATGCAGCAAAGGGAGTGTCTGGAAGTGCCAGTGAATAACAAGGAGTATTTTGATTTTCTCTCTGAGACCAGTGTGTATAGGGGAGGTGGGAGGTGGTAGGGATTTTAGAGGAAACTAGATATCTGTGATTGCAAGTAGGAGGATGTGTTACAAGAATTCCAAAATGAAGAAAAGTTTGTTAGTTGTTGAACAGAAGTTACAGTAGAAAATTTCACCAGGGTTAGAATAAAATGTCAGAGAGATTTGAGGAGGATTGTCATGAGTGGGGAAAGAAGGAGATGGGGGAATGACAGTAGTTGACTTCTAGTTGCCTAGTAATGGGTAGTGGCAGTTTGTTAGCTATAGGGATAACAGTTGGTGGGAGAAAGGGTGAAGGGTCAATATAAATTAGGTTGCCAGCATTCTTAGCAACATTGTCTATGGGCCATTGTGGTCAAGGCAATGGGGGAAATCACCCATGTGGTGGTGAGGTTGTGGACAAGGAGGAAGTGATATCTGTTGGGCTTGGTTCCCTCCTCCTTTGAAATGGAAAAAGGGTGGTTAGTATTGAGAAGTCCAGATGGAAATTATCACATAATGAGATAATCATAGAGGTGTACGCAGTAGTAAGTTTGCCCCCTTCCATAAGGAAGGGATATTGGGAATAAGTTGATGGTTCCATTCAGTAACAGGCTTCATTATTGATTTCGTTCCCAATTTTGGTCCTCTCTGTGTATGAACTCTAGAGCAAAAGAAGCCCCAACAAAAGACCAACACAGCCATATATGATCATTATATTGATTCACATTGTTCACCTTCATTTAGGTGAATCGAGCTTAATTACTGTGGTTATCACCACTTGTACCATACCTCTCCACTTCCAACTGTTCTTACCCATGTAATTTAACCTTATTGCTTCTCTGCTTACTTCCATGCTATCCTACTATCCAGTATAGGTTTGGTGGTCACATGCTTTAGCCATCGTCTTACTATTTGGTGCCCCTAAATACTGCCATGGAAATATTGGAACCATTTGCTTCCATTTACTTGACTTATCCTTGAGATGAGGAATAGGAAGCCTCCCCTGCATGTTACAGCTGTGTCCCTATTGGCTTCCTTCCTACCTGACTTCCCAATATTGTCATACCTCATTTTCCTTCCTGAAGTATTTATTCCAGGAAAGGAATTACTGATTTAACCAAGACTGCCTTTTATTTGGGGGGGGGGGCAGGGCAATGAGGGTTAAGTGACTTGCCCAGGGTCACACAGCTAATAAGTATCAAGTGTCTGAGTCCAGATTTGAACTCAGGTCTTCCTGAATCCAGGGCCGGTGCTTTATCTACTATGCCACCTAGCTGCCCCCTAAACCAAGACTTCTTATAGTTCACTTATTTGTATAGGA
Source organism: Dromiciops gliroides (assembly GCF_019393635.1). Lineage (NCBI taxonomy): Eukaryota > Metazoa > Chordata > Mammalia > Microbiotheria > Microbiotheriidae > Dromiciops > Dromiciops gliroides. Next base: position 265,482,711 of record NC_057862.1, on the reverse strand, counting down.
TTCTGGGAAAGGTAGTAACTGTTAGACTCAAGAGTTGAGGGTGAGGGGGCAGCTAGGTGGCACAGTGGATAAAGCACCAACCCTGGATTTAGGAGGGCCTGAATTAAAATGTGGCCTCAGACACTTGACACTTACTAACTGTGTGACCCTCGGCAAGTCACTTAACCCTCATTCCCCGCCCACCCCCCCAAAAAAAAAGGAAAGAAAAAAGAGCTGAGAGTGAGATGAGGTCATACATAACTTGGGGTGGCTTGAAATTTCACAAGGTCTTGAATTTTGATCTTTAGTTTGGAATAGCTAAATTAAGCAAAACCTATAATTCATTTGGTTGAGGAAAACCCTAAGGTAGCTGAGGGAGGAAGAGGAGGGAGGTTTTACTGAGTGCATGGGATTTTTTTGTATTTGACATTTTCTTTTGTAAACATTTTCAGATTATGTCTACTTTGAAAATTCTTCAAGTAACCCATACTTGATAAGAAGAATAGAGGAGCTCAATAAGGTAATGTAGTACTAATTTATTTTGTCCAGGGATTTTAGGCTTATTGTGATTATTAATGATAATTGTTATCTATATAGTGCTTTAAGGTTTGTAAAATATTTGACATACATTAATTTATCTGAGCATTAGGTGATATCCTCATTTTACAAATTAGGAAACTAACTCCTTATGGTTAAGTATCAAATCCTGGTCGGCTTGACTTTTAAGTCTAGTGTTCTTGCCCACTGTGCCATGTTGCTTGCAATTTATCTCTGAAATTCTGGAATATAGACTAATTGATGACACTTGTATATCATAACTTAGGTTGACACTCCCAATAAATCCTAGAATTCACCAAAACCTGTATCAACTTTGCTTATAATGTTAATTCTTAACCCATAGTATTTATTTATTAGAATAAATCCATAATCCATCTACTTTGCTTTTTTTCAATACATCTAGACATGGGAATTTGACCTTACTGAGGACATTTTATTATCCCTTCATTTACTTCCATTTCATTTCCCCCAATCCTTCCTAATCTGACAATAGTTCTCTCTTGTAGGAATGTACTATTAGTTATTTTATAGTCCCATATGCTTTGAGCAGCTATGTTCTTACTTGATCTTTTTATTGTTCTCCGTTAGCTCTTCTTTTTTCTCAACATTATTTGTTATGTTTTTGTTTTTTTTGAACTTCAAAACTCCTTACTTGGTCCCTTGACATATAAATATAATCCACCAGTATATCTGATAGTAGTAAAATACTTTTGTTTTTAAATGGCATCTTTCCAATTCCTCTTTATAGCTTCCTGTCTTGGCTTTTTCTGACCTAGAATGTTCTTTATTATCATCTTTACTTATGTCTGTGAAACCCCACCCTACAATAATTTCTCCTTCCTCTGAATCGCGCCTTACTTCTCATGATGCTCATGGTACATAACATATTACACTGTATTTTTAGTTTAGCCATTTTATAGGTATGCTTAGAGGTATGTGTCTTATTTTCTCAACTAAATTATAAATACTTGAAGATCTGAACTGTCTTAGATATCTTTCTAGGTGCGAACCTAAGCATTCTGTAAATACTAAGGGTTTATAAGTGATAACTTTGTAATTGTTTATATGATTACTTAAGCAAATCCTCCTTCCTTTCTCCCTCACCCTCCAAGGCTGATGGTTCTGGTATATATTTTTCCATAAATTCCTGTTGCATCTTTAGTACTGAGGATACAAAAAATGCTCAGTGCCTTTGAGCATCACAGATAATAATACTCACAAAGAAGAGATAGTAGAAAGAACAGTGGTCAGAGAATGAAGATTTGAGTTCTATTCTCAGATTGGCTGCTTAATCATTGTAATCTTGAGCAAATAAGCCATTTCCCCCAAATGTAAGTTGTGGTCTATAGGATGAGGGGTGTTAGGGTTGAAGTCTGACCATGACTAGAGATTTCTGTGAAGAAAGTACTGTGTAAATTTGAAGGCTTATTTAAGTGTAAAATGTTTTATTTTTGTCATTATTCCTGTTCTGTTTTTATTCAAATACTGAATAGTATGAGACCATAAGGCAGCTGGGTGGCTCAGTGCTGGGCCTGGAGTCAGAAAGAACCGAATTCAGATCTGTCTTCACACACTAGTTGTGTGTCCCATGGCAAGTCATTTAACCTCCATTCACCTTAATCTACTGGAGAAGGAAATTGCAAAATATTCCAATATCTTTGCCGAGAAAAACCCTCGGGCAATATGGTCCACAGGATCACAAAGAGTTGGACATGCATGACTAAGTGACTACGAGACCATATCAGACTTTATATCAAAATGCTTACCTTCCAATAGTAGTTCAGAACAGATCACAAAGTAGTTTATGCAGCTTCATGGGGAGTTTGAAGTGACTGGAATATTGAGAGGGAAGGGAGAGAAGGATGGTCTTATAGGAAGAGGGGCCAAATTGAACTAGGCATAGTAAACATAGATTTTATAGTAAATCAGAAGATTCCTGTTCAAGAGTAAGGGGAAATAAAATTGGAGAGTTTAAGGGAGTTAGTGAAAACCCTTCAAAGCCAGCTAGAGGAGTCAAATTTGATGTAAGTAATAACAAATTAGCAAAATACGTAACACTCTCCACTCAATTGGCCCTACTTTCATCTAGGCACAGATGTTCCATGAAACCCATTATCAGGGGAGCAACCCTGGTGGAGAATGTCTGCCATGTATGGCCACTAATGCTAGCCCTTGTACATATGCTTCTGACAAGGGAGGTACAAGAGTCCTGGAAGTAGCAGCATGCCCTCTGGTCCTGCTTTCATCTGAGATCTCAAAGCTATCTAGGGAAACAATTTGTGAGACTGGGCAACTCCCTTTCCAGGTGCCTAGCAGCTACCAATTACTGAATACTCAGAAAGTAAAGTTCTCAAAACTAGTCTTTGGCACTATCATATGATTCAAGTTTAGAAATGAATCTGATTTTTATCAATGAGAGTGACATTAAAGATATATGAAGATTAAATGAGATATTTCTAAATTTCTTAGCATAATGCCTTTCACTTAGTAGATACTTAATAAATGCTTATCTCTTCTCTCTCCCACAGTGTGCTTTTTAGTTCTATCCTAAGGACAGTCATTCCTTTTCATGGTATTTGTAACTGATCCTTTGTGCATTGTTTCCACCTGTTAAAATGCAAGCTCCTTAAAACAAGAACTACATATGCTTTGAACATATTATATGCTTAATAAGTACTTTTAAAATTCATTCACTTCAGTTCATTGAAGAATTGCTTTTTCTGCAAGGCTTTTTGTGAATCTTGGTTTTGAGTAGGAGAGTAGTGCAGTCAAAGCTATGCTTTCAGAACATCAACATGACTGTGTGTTAAATAGTTTAAAGGGGGAAAAAAATAGAAACCAGGAGCTTGGTTAGAAGACTGTTGCAGTAGGGCCTTGGCTTGGATTGGGCAGTGGCATGTAAAAAAAAGTGTATGGGGGAAAAATGTGTATGAGAGATATTTTTGAAAGAAGAATCATTATATTTGGTTACTACATAGGGAGATGGAAAAAAAGCTTATAGATTCAACTTTTTACTGACATCAGGAAGGATTTTGGTACACTGATAAATGGGAAGTGTTGTTGGGGAGATGAAGTTTTGATTTTGGTATGTGTAAAATTTTAGCACTTTGTAAGATGTCCTCTGGGCAGTTGAAACTAGAGCTGAGGAGAAGGATTTTGGACTGGTTATAAGTATCAAAGATAGGTGATACTTATGTATAGTGAGTGTCTTCTAGTATCATACAATCATAGAAGTTGAAATAACCTTAAGGATCCTTAGTACAACTGTTTTTTATTTGAGAGAGGGAAGAGCTGATAGCCCAAGAAGTCACTTGCCTCAGATCAATTTAGCAAAAACTTATCTCATGCCTCCTATGTGCAAGGTATAATACTAGGGCTTATGAGTATAGAGATCTGCCCTCAAGGAGCTTATAGTTTATGAGGAAGAAAGATTCACAAATAATTGGACACAGGAGATTTAGATATGCTGTGTAGCCTGCTTTGAAGAAGGAGGATTATTTCTAGGTTAACATCAAGGAAAGCTTCAAGGTAGTAGAGGTAGCACTTGAGTCTTTGAATTCAGGAAGGTAGGGAAGTCTTCAATAGATAGGGCAGGGAAAGATGGAAAGTTCATTCCAAGAATGAATGAACAAATGTAGAGACATCAGAGCATGGGAGAATAATATAAGAACAACTTTAGCTGGGCTAAAGTATCAAGTATATGAAGGAGTAATAAAGACATTTTTAAAAGTTTTAGGCAGAAAGGGTAAATTGGTGCCAAATTATGGACAGTTTTGAAAGCAAGAATTTATACTCTAATTAGGAGGCAGTGGGGAGCCACTAAAGGTACTATTGAGTTATGTTTAGGAGGCTTACTCATCCAATTTGTGAAGAGAGTCTATTGGAAAGGAGGGGAGATTGGAGATAGGTAGAACTGGGGCTAGAATTCAGGTCTCCTGACTATGAATACTCTACCCACAGCTATACCTGAGAATAAGTACATCTTTTCCCATTAATTAAATGCCAATTCCTTATCCTCCTGTTCATGTGAAGAGAAATAAAATACAATGGGGAACAATGACTTTATTCTGAAGGGGAATTGTAATAATGAAATGATTACAAATAAGGGGACATAAGAATCATAGGTGGTAGTCAGGACTGGATTATTCAATGAGGCAAGCCCTTTAAGTTTTATGTCCATTATGGCAAAAATCTTTCTCATTCTTATTTACATTTTGCAACATATTATTAAACTGGAGGGTGGAGCCAAATGGCAGAGAGAAACCAGGAAGTTGCATGAACTCTCCCCAGTTTCCTTCAGAAACAACATTAAATCAAACTTTTAAACAGATTATGGAGCTACAAAACCTACAAAAGCTGTAATGAAATAATTGGCCAGCTTAAGATAACTGAGAAGGACTTCAGGAAAAGTCTGTCTCACTTGGCAAGCCAGCTGGGAGGGTCTTAGCCACAGCACAGATAAGCAGCTGAGGCCCCTTGGTCCTGGCACAGCAGGCCAATTGTGAGGTCTCCAGCACCAATGCAGAACAGAAACTGCAAGCTGGGGTATGCCCTATGCAACAGGTACAACTAGGCTGGGCCACCCCAGTGCAGTGATCAGGGCTCTGGCCCCCCAGCACAAGAGACTTGGGATGGTACCCCTTTTGCCCTGGGAGCAGAGCTCAACTTTAAAGGGCATGAAATAGGCTAAAATTTGAGTAAGGAAAAGAAAGAACTCTGACCATAGAAAGTTATAGGGAAGACCAAAACACAAACTCAGAAGAGGAAAATACTGTCAAAATGCTTACATGCAAAGCCTCAAAGGAGAAGATGAATTGGTTATCAAGACTAAAAAGGCTTATTGGAAGAGCTCAAAAGGATTTAAAAATCAAATAAGAAAGTAGAAGAAAAATTGGAAAAGAAATGAGAGTTATGCAAGAGAGAGCCAGTAGCTTGTTGGAGAAGTACAAAAACTGACTGAGGAAAACAATTCTTTAAAAAATACATTTAACCAAATGGAGGGAAAAAAAATCAACTGAAGTAGAATTGGCCAAATGGGAAAGGAAGTAAAAAAAGGTGACTGGAGAAATATCTTTTTAAAAATTAGAATTGGGCAGGATGAAACTAATGACTCTATGAGACATCAGAAATAAGTCAAACAAAATCAAAGGAATGAAAAAATAGAAGAAAATGTAAAATACCTCATTGGAAAAATAACTTACCTGGAAAATAGATCTAGTAGAGATAATTTAAGAATTATTGGACTACCTGAAAGCCATGATCAAAAAAAGAGCCTGGCCAGCATATTCAAGAAATTATTAATGAGAACTTCCTTGACATCCTAGAACCAAGACAGTAAAATAGTCATTGAAAGAAACCACTGATCACCTCCTGAAAGAAATCCAAGGAATTCCAAGGAATACTGTAGCCAAATTCCAGAATTATCAGGTAAAGGAAAAAATACCTCAGTGAGCCAGAAAGAAACAATTTAAATATCAAGGAGCCACAGTCAGGATTGCACAGGGTTGGCAGCTTCAACATTAAAGGCTTGGAATATGATATACTGTAAGACACAAGAGATCGGATTGCCAACTAAAAATCAACTACCCAGGAAAATTGAGCATTATCTTTCAGGGGAAAGATGAGCATTCAGTGAAATAGGGCACTTTCAAACTTTCCTGATGAAAAGAATAGAAGTGAAACCGAAAATTTGATCTTCAAATACGAGATGTAAGATAAGCATAAAAAGGTAAATGGGGAAAAATCATGTTATTCAATAAGGTTAAAATGTTTACATCTCTACATGGAGAGATGATACTTGTAACTCTTGAACTGTATCTCTGTTAGGGCAGATAAAAGGAGTATACATAGAGGGTGTGGGTACATGTTGACTTCAATGTGATATGAAAAAGGATTGTACTGAGAGAAGAGGAAAGGGGGAGGCAGAATAGGATAAATTACATCATATAAAGAGCCACAAAAGACCTATTACAATAGAGGGAAGGAACAGAGGAGGTGAGAATTGTTTCAACCTTAATCTCAGATTTGGCTCAAAGAGAGATAAACTTACATCATTTGGGTATAGAAATTTTTCTTATCCTATAGGGAAGTAGATGGGATAAGGGGAAAAGGAAGTGAGAGGGTGCTGATAGACAGGAGGGCAGAAGTAGGACAGGGAAAGGAGAAAGAAAAGGGAGGGGTTCTGATAAAAGGGAGGGCAGATTGAGGGAGGCAGTGGTCAGAAGTAAAACATTGATAAGGAAGAGCAGGGTGAAAGGAGAGAGAAAAGTATAAACAAGGGGGGAAAATTAGGATGGAGGGAATATACAGTTAGTAATCATAACTATGAATGTAAATTGGGATGAATTCTCCCATAAAATGGAAATAGATACACAGAGTGGATTAAAACCAGAATCCTATATATCTTGTTTTCAGAAACATGTTTGAAATAGTACACACAGAGTAAAGGTAAAAGGTTGGAGGATATATTATGACTTCAGCTGAAGTAAAAAAAAGCTGGGGTAGCAATTCTGATCTCAGACAAAGCTTAAAGCAAAAATAGATCTAATAAACAGAGATAAGGAAGGAGCCACATCTTGCTAAAATATACTGCAGACAGTAAAGTCATATCAATACTAAACATATGCACCAAGTGGGAAAGCATCTAGATTCCTAGAGAATAAGTTGTGTTACATGAAGAAATAGACAGCACAAACTATACTAGTGGGGGACCTCAAAACTTTCTTCTCAGAACTAGAAAAATCTAATCACAAAATAGATAGAAAGAAGTTAAGGAGGTAAATAGAATTTTAGATAGTTTACCTGGGAGAAAATTGAATAGGTATAGAAAAGAATATGCTGGGGCAGGCTAGATGGCGCAGTGGATAGAGCACCGGCCTTGGAGTCAGGAGTTACCTGAGTCCAAATTCAGCCTCAGACACTTAACACTTACTAGCTGTGTGACCTGGGCAAGTCACTTTAACCCCAATTGTCTCACTAAAAAAAAAAAAGAAAGAAAAAAAGAAAAGAATATACCTTTTTCTCCAGCAGCACATAAGACACCTACACCAAAAGTGATTGTGTATTAGGGCAAGCAAAAACCTTACCAATGGGGAAAGGCAGAAATAACAATAAATGCATCCTTTTTCAGATCACGATGGAATAAAAATTACATGTAATAAAGGGCCATGGAACAGGTAGACTAAAAATTAATTGTAAATTAATATCACTTTAAAAAATGAGTGGCTCAAGCAACAAATAAGTAATTTCATGAAAGAGAGTGACAACAATGAGACAGCTACCAAATTTATGGGATGCAGCCAAAGCATTCTTAGTGGAAATTTTATATTCTTAACTGCTTACTTGAATAAAATTAGAGAAAAAGGACATCAGTGAATTGGGCATGTAACTAAAAAAAAGCTAGAAATAGAAAATTTAAAATCCCCAATTAAATGCTAACTTAGAGATTCTGAAATCAAAGATAAGATTAATAAAACTAAAAGTAAGAAAACTATTGAATTAATAAATAAAAATAAGGGCTGGTTTTATGGGAAAAAAACCCTCAATGAAATAGAAAAACCTTGGGTTTAATTTGATTTTAAAAAAGCAAAAGAAAGCCAAATTACCAGTACAAAAATGAAAAGGGAGGAATTCACTACTAACGAAGTGGAAATGAAAGCAATAATTAGGAGATATTTTGCCCACCTGTATGCTAATAAATTTGACCAATTCTTTTTTTTTTTTTTTAGTGGAGGCAATTGGGTTAAGTGACTTGCCCAGGGTCACAACAGCTAGTAAGTGTTAAGTGTCTGAGGCCGGATTTGAACTCAGGTCCTCCTGACTCCAGGGCCGGTGCTCTATCCACTGCTCCACCTAGCTGCCCTAAATTTGACAATCTTAATGAAATGGATTAATATTTACAAAGTATAAATTGCCCAGATTAACAGAAGAGAAAAGGAATAAGCCAATTTAGAAAAATAAATTGAACAAGGCATCAGCGAACTCCAAGGAAAAATTGTCAGGGCTAGATTGGCTTTATAAGTGAATTCTACAAAAATTTAAAGCACAATTAATCTAGTACTCTGTAAACTATTTGGAAAAATAGGTGAAGGAGTCCACCAACAGTGGATTAACATTCCAGCTTTCCAACATGCAATATTTTCCACTTTTGTTTTAATTTGTGAACAGGCACTTTGCAAGTGAAGAAATCAAAGGTATCCGTAGTCATAAGAGAAAAATGTTTTAAATCAGTGTTTTTTCTTTTCTTTTTTTTTGGGGGGGGGTGAGGCAATTGGGGTTAAGTGACTTGCCCAGGGTCACACAGCTAGTAAGTGTTAAGTGTCTGAGGCCATATTTGAACTCAGGTCCTCCTGACTCCAGGGCCGGTGCTCTATCCACTGTGCCACCTAGCTGCCCCTAAATCAGTATTGATGAGACAAATGCAAATTAAAATAACTCGGGTATCACCTCACACTCATCAGGTTGGCTAATATGACAGAAAAGGAAAATGATAAATGTTGGGAAAATTGGAACACTAATGCATTGTGATGGAAGTGTTGAACTTGATTCAACCATTCTGGAGTGTAGTTTGGGCCTTTGTCTAAAAGGGCTGTAAAACTGCATCCTTTGACCCAGCAATACTGTTACTAGGTCTCTATCCCAAAGAGATCATTAAAAAAGGAGAAGGACCCACATACACGAAAATATTCATAGCTCTTTTTGTGGTGGGCAAAGAATTGGAAATTAAGGGGATAGCCATCAATTGGGGAATAGTTGGACAAGTTCTGGTATACAAATGTAATGGAACACTATTGTGGTATAAGAAATGATGAGCAGGCTGATTTCAGAACAACCTGGAAAGACTTACATGAACTGGCTGATGCTGAGTGAAGTGAGCAGAACCAGGAGAAAATTGTATACAGTCACAGTAACAGCAACATCGTATGATGATCAACTGTGATGGACTTAGTTCTTCTTAGTAACACAATGATCCAAGACAATTCCAAAAGACTCATGATGGAAAATGCTGTCCATATCCAGAAAAAGAATTAGAGAGTCTGAATGCAGATTGAAGCATATTATTTTCAATTGGGGGGGGTTGTTTGTTTTTCTCTTTTGTTCTGATTCTTTGAGAACATGACTAATGCAGAAATGTTTAACATGACTTTTATATGTGTGTGTGTGTGTATGTATACACCTAAAAACATAAAAATTAACTGGCAAATAACTTTCTATTTTAGCAATAAGTACAAAGTAAAACCATGGTATGAATCCTTCCTGACAACTTTCATGAGGCCTTTTTACTAATATCTTTCTTGTCTTGGGGTTTGACATTATCAGACAGAAGGTGCCATATTCCCTCTTGCTGAAGTTAATAGGAATGCCATATGAATTATTTTCCTGTTTTCCTGTTATTTTCCTTACTGCTTACAGAGGTTTTCTAATTCTGCCCATTTGGAACTAGTATTAATTGTGTTAGCTCTCCTTCATGGCCATACTCTATGTAAGTCAGGGGAGTCCTACATGGAACATTTTCTGCTTTCTTTTACTTAGTCCTTTTATTCAGCTGCTGAGAGGTGGTATTGGGTGATCACTGCCTTGATAAAGTGATCAGAGACCCAAACTGTCTTTTGTTAAAGGTCCTTAAGGCAAGGTCTGAGAACCAGTCTTTATTCCTTTTCTTTTTTTGTTCACTTCTTCCTTTCATCTCTTCACTATCATAGGGATAGCAATGCAAGTCAGCAGAGTTTTCATATGTAGGTCTCTGATTATCTGGTCTTTATATTTTCTGTTACTTTACATACTATTTTCCTTCCTTTCAAGATGTACTTTTTGTTCAGGGACAAAAATATCTTTTAGCAGACTTTTTTCTTTGTCCTCCTTCCATTCAGTCCACTGATTGGTCCCTGTTTTCCAATATATAAATACACCCATGTGAAAACAGATTATATGCTAATTCTAGAGCTATGTTCCTTGAACCTGTAGAGGAGTAAAGTTCTTACCTGTAAATCCTCATCTTCCTTTGTTTCTTCAAATCTTTTCTCAGAGGGAGGTCACCCCAGTAACAGGACTCACCTTCTTGTAGCGCCTGAGAGAAAAGGAAATATGGCATCTTAGAGAAGCCCAAGCTTTATGAGGGGAAATTTGTCTATTGTAATTTGACAAGCCAAAGAATCTCTCCCACTGTCTTTCTCATCTTATAGCATAAGCTTTATATCTTGAAAGAAATTACCTTTTTCTAAGCTAAAAGCTTCAGTAGTTGAGGGGTTCAGTCACTTAGCTAAATTATTTTATAAGTATTTCCTGAATCCTTTTGATTCAATTTAACCCTTAATACCATTGTTAGAGCCATTATAAGGACTTTTACAGTGCTCTTTTCCCCCTAATTTAGATCACCTAGGGAGTGATTGACCTAGCGTGAGCCCCAATTTTCTCTTGTAGATATACAGTATTCTAGGTCAGAACTAGATCAGGTCACTTCAATGTTTTAGGTTGAGTATTTTAATACATTGAAACACTTGTGAACCCCCATGCTACCACCAAAATTCCCAAGTGCATCCGGGATTAAAATGCAATTTAGAAAAATGTTACAAAGAAATAAAAATACAATACAGCAGAGATAATGTTAATGTGTGGTTTTCTAAGTCAGTTTGTGGCACACAGAGATTCAATTAAGTTTGATACCATTGCTTTATGGCACAGAATCAATCGGGAAAAGCCATACAAAACAGGTCAACCATCTTTCTTTGTTCTCCATTAATGAGAAAGCTTGTGTCATTGGGCACATTGAATATACTTTGGATTTCTCGTGGGATCAGCGGACTGGACGGTGGCAGTTGCTAACCTCAGGACTGTCTCAGGCCAATATAGCACAACTTTTTGGAGAAAGTTAATGACTTAGTTGGCATTTTCTGTTTTGTGCTTCTCAAACCCACATGTGCCTTCACCATTACAGACAGCCAATGGGAATGTGGAGGCCAAGGTGGTGTGTTTCTACAGAAGGAGAGACATCTCAAGCACCCTGATTGCCCTGGCGGACAAACATGCAAGTGAGTGCTCCTTTGGGACTTGCACCTCCCTTTGGGTCTCTGGGACTGGTGGAGGTGAGGGGAGGAAGCAGTCACTTGCCACATAATCTTCTCAGTGGGGCTGGGAATGCAACAGGGCCCGGGAGGGTGCTTGTCAGTGACTGGGTGGACAGAAGATTGAGAGCCCAAGTACAGGTCACAGATCCTGATGTGGTGCCAGCTAATGCATCAAGTTGGTGTTCAGCATGCATTCAGCCTTTGACTCTACCCTGACTACATTTGAGCTCCTTGATAAAGAGGAACTGTATTCTAAAAGCTAATTCTGTAGGTTCAGAAAATGGTACCTCATTTTCTGAGCTTTGATTATTGAGGTATTCCATTGGTACATGATGGTAAAGACCATTTTTGGCCATCGTTTGGTTTCTTGCTCTGAAATGTTATACCAGTGAAATTTGTGTGAGACCATCTGAATGCAGCAATGGGAAACCAACTTCAAAAAAACTGCCTTTCTTCAAACCCTTGTAGACTGTTGAGTCCTTCTAGTTTCTATGAAACCATCTAAGCATTTCTTTTTTTTCTTCCTTCCTTATCCTTCCCAAAAGATTTCCAGATGTCTTTGAATTTGAAAATTAACTCATCTCCTTCACTGTCCTGCTCTTTTATATTGCATTTTTAGAGGCAACTTCTCTTCCCCTTAACTAGGTGCTTATTTTCATGAGCTTTATGTAGATAGAAATGTTGGAAAGAATTTATGAATGTGTAATAAAGCATCAGGGAAGCATTTATTTAAATCTGATTTAAGTCATTAGGAAGAGTGATTAAAATTTTTTTTTTCCTCTTTGTTTATTGTCCTTCATACTTGAAGAGTACCAAAATGTCATCACTATGTCAGGGTAGTATGTGTCTGACTATGGCTGATCAGACCAATATGAGCTCGAAGGGCTTTAGACAGATCAGGCACAAATAGTTCACATGGACATTTGGGATGGATTGAACCTGTTTGATAGAACCTTAATATATATTCAAGTCAATGTAATAAACTTCTAACATATTCTTCACAACTTAGCCATAGCCATTGCTAAATATAGAGAAACACTACACATTTTATCTTGTTGATTGTGTGTTTTCAGGTCACTTTGTAGGTAATATCCCCACACTAAGTGATGGTTGATTTATCTTAAGCTAAGTTGAGGACGTATTTATGATAGAAAGTCGTTGGGAGCTAAATGACCTTCGGTGTTTTTTCCTTTTAGTAGGAAGAAGAACAGAAGCAGCAATAGTTGACAATGAAATAATGCTCTGTTTTCAAATAAATCGTTTAATTTGAGCCTCACAATAACCCTGTGTGAGATATCCCAATTTGTAGCTGAGAAAACAAAAAAACAACAACACCTCAGAGTAAGAAGGCAGCCATGATCATTTCTGATGTATGCTTCACCCTTTTCTCCTGAGCTTTGAGCCTTCCCTTGAAAGAAAGGAAGAAAAATTTCACTAAGCAAAACCAACTTATACCTTGACTGAGTTTGACATTGTATTCAACATTTCACACCCACAGTCCCCCACCTCCAAAAAACCAAAAGGAGGTACTGTTTCTTATTTCTTCTGAGTCAAGATTGGTATCTATAGCCAAAGCACTTTAAAAATAAGTTTTAACTATTTTTTTTATGTCTTTTGTCTTTTCATCATGGTCATTTCTCTTTTATCCATTCAGATTGGAACTTTCCTTTTTAACAAAGGAAAATTATTAAGTAAAAACAGCTAATGTAGACTATTTCTTAAAATATGTAAGATATTCTGGCCTAGAAAGCAGGTATATTTCATTATCTCTTCTCTTGTGTATCGTTATTGGTTATTGGTATTTTTGATGCCTGTAGCATTCATTGGCTCTGATACTTTTATCTTCTTTCACTCCACAACTAGGGGCAGCTAGGTGGTATAGTGAATAGAGCACTGGCCCTGAAGTTGGGAGGACCTGAGTTCAAATCTCTCCTCTGACACTTACTAGCTTTATGATCCTGGGCCTTAAACATCCAGGGCCATCTCCAGGTGTCCTGATGTATATATTGCCACTGCACCTGGATGGCTCTGGAGGAGAAAGTGAGGTTGGTGACCTTGCACAGCCCTCCGTCACTTAAATCCAATTCAGTGCAAGTGATGACATCACCTCCAACAAAGGACAAACAACAATAACACCTCCACAACTTAGATTCCTTTGCTTTAATTTGTGTGTATCACTAACACTCCTTTTATACTTTTCAGTCCTGGTTAGGGTTGTTTCTAGCTTCAGAAATAAGATGAATGGGGATTAGAAGACAGGGAAAGAAAGATAATTTTCCAGAGAATGTTCATTTTTCTAGTGACCAAAAAGTGGACTAGTAAGAATTAGCCATTCATTAAGATAGTTCCCTATACTTCCCACCAGGTGGCACAATCTCCCTTTTCCTCTAGCTCCGCCCCCCGCCCCCTCCCCTGTAAACTCACGGTAACAGCAGGGATCCAATTTAAAGCCTCTCTGACTTTTAAAGGCTGTCATAACCTGACCCCCTTCCCTACCTTACCAGTCTTTTTACCCAGCACTCCTCCTTTTCTTACCCTATGTTCCAGTGACACTGGCCTTCTTGCTGTTTCTTGAATAAATTCCTGATTTGGGGAATTTTCATCAGCTCTTCCCCATGCCTGAAACTCTTTTTTCTTCCACATATCTGCCTTCTGACTTCCTTCAAGTTTCAGCTAAAGTTCCACCTGTCTTCCTTAATTTTGACCTTCTCTCTGAGATTATGCCCAGTTAGTCCTGTATATTTATTGGTTGTACATAGTTGTTTTTATCTTGTCTCTCCCATTAGACTTTGAACTTTTTAAGATCCCCCTTTTTTCTGTCTTTTTCCCCCCTGTCTTTTTAAAATTTGTTTTGCCTTTGTACCTGTGGCACTTAGTTCCTGATATCTAGTGAGTACTTAATGAATCCCTTTTTCTTGACTCAGTGTTTTGTAGCTAGTCTCTTTTACATTTCATAATCTCCTATCTTCTATTCCATGTTAACTTAAGAATTGTCCCCTTAGGGCAGCCAGGTGGTGCAGTGGATAAAGCCCCGGCCCTGGATTCAGGGGGACCTGAGTTCAAATTTGACTTCAGACACCTGACACTTACTAGCTGTGTGACCCTGGGCAAGTCACTTAACCCCCATTGCCCCACCCGAAAAAAAAAAAAAAGAATTTTCCCCTTAGACCCAGTTGCAAATGGTTCATCTTTTCTTTATTTTTAATGTAAACATTTATATTCAGATCACATCTATTTAGAGTTTGTTCTGGTTCATAAACCACAGTCTCAAACCCAGTCTCTGCCAAACTGCTTTCCAGCTTATCGAGCACTTCTTATCAAAAAGGGAGCTTTTCCTCTATGTTCTTGGGCTTATCAAACACTAGGCTGTAGTTTTTTATTGCTTCTGTTTCTTTCCTATCTCGTTTATTTTATCTGTTCACCTTTTAAATCAGTATCAAATAGTTTTGATGATTGCTGATTTACAATATAGATTGAGATCTGATGCTATGCCCCTTTTTTTGTAATTTTTACTTTGATATTTTAGACCTTTTATTCTTTTAATGTGAATTTTTAAATTAATTATTTTGAGTTCTAAAAAGGTATCCTCTTGGTAATTTAGCATAGCACTAAACATGTAAGTTAATTTAAAGAGTATTGTTATTTTTATAATATTGGCATGACCCAATTACGAAAATTAACATCTTTCCAATTATTTATAACCCCATTTGTTTCTATAAAGTGTTTTGTATATTCTCTAATATTTTATTCATTTTATGATGATATTGAGTGGATTTTCCCTTAATATCATTTCTTTTCAGCTTAAAAAAAATTATATAGAAATGCTGGCAATTTCCTGGATTTGTTTTATCCTCCTACCTTCCTTACATTTATCATCATTTCATTTAGTTTTTTTCCTGATTCTCACCCATTTTCTAAGTACGCCACCATATTATCTGCAGAGAAATGAATTTGTCTCCTTTTTGCTGAGGGCTTATATGTTTAATTTTGTTCTTTAGCCCTACTAACATTTCTGTATTTGTCAGATAATATTTAATACCATTTGTAGTATGAAAGTTTCTTGTATTCTTTGCAAGCAATGCTAGCTCCTGGTTTTAAAGATACTTCCATGCTTGTGCTTTTTAGGATTTTTAACATAAATGAAGCCTATATTATGTCAAAAACTTTCTGCATCCATTGAAATAATCTTTTTGGGGGCTTAGCTGTTTTGCTTATGTGATTAATTATGGTTAATTATATCTCTAATGTTATACCATTTTATCTTAGATTGAATTAATACAACTTGGTCAGAGTGAATTATTTTCTGGGTATATTGTTATGGTCTCTTTATGTGGATTTAAAAAAATTAGCATCAATATTCATTATTGAGATTCACCACATAGTTCTTTTTCTCTTTTGTTTCTCCCAGATTTGAGTATCAGCACAATATTTATCTCACATTGGTAGAGTACGGTCTTTTTAAGAATAAGGTATTGGGGCAGCTAGATGGCACAGTAGATAGAGCAACAGCCCTGGAGTCAGGAGGACCTGAGTTCAAATCCAGCCTCAGACACTTAACACTTACTAACTGTGTGACCCTGGGCAAGTCACTTAACCCCAATTGCCTCACTAAAAAAAAAAACCAACAACAACAAAAAAGAATAAGGTATTAAATGCTATAACTATTTGCTAGAACTCACTTATAAATCCATTTGATTTTCCAAGTAGAAAACCATTGTGAGTGCTGAAACCAAGACTTAAATCTATATTAGTGAATGAAATAGTGAAAGGAAAAATATTTTTGGATTGGCTATTAAATAGCTTCAATTTGTCTACTAGGTAGATGACTCTTGAAGTAGAAAACAGCTAAATTGGGATCAAGAAATATATAGGGGGGGTGCAGCTAGGTGGCTCAGTGGATAAAGCACCGGCCCTGGATTCAGAAGGACCTGAGTTCAAATATGGCATCAGACACTTGACACTTACTAGCTGTGTGACCCTGGGCAAGTCACTTAACCCTAATGAGGGTTACCCTGCCAAAAAAAGAAAGAAATATATAGGAATGCTGAAAGGATCTACTTATGCTATAGGAAGAAAGTATCCTTTCTTAGTCCATTTTTTTAGGTACTGATTTGTTGCAGGGTGTTGATAACTGTGAAATACTTGAATTTTAACCTCAGCTGCTAATCTAACAGTTTCTTAATTTGGGGAAATCAAACATTTAAAAACTGAGAAAATCACGAGTGGTATATGTATGGGCCATAAGCATAGACTCTAAATTTATGAGGGATGGCAAAGGTTGGAAAAGAAACACTTACTGGGGTATGTGTGTGTATCACATATTGCTATATGTGTTATTACTGATTTAAGTTTCCATTTTACTTTGGATTGGATTTAGGAACCCTTGCTTCTGAACTAAACCTTTTTCTTAGGTTCATTTCATCTAGCTAATGAGAAAATAACAGGAAAGGCTATATGAATGGCCAAACAGGAGCCTGGTCTGTGTTGAGATTGGTCAGATTAGAGAGTGATAACCACAAACTAAGGTCAGACCCACTCACTGGGTTGGGGCAGGTTTCAAGTAGTAGGAACTACCAAGAGTATTTATTTAAGCAGATATTTGACATTAGTGAGATCTGATAGCAGTGGCCCAGTTGTGCAAACTGGAGTTTATGGACAAAATTATAGTTCTTGGGCAGATGAGAGAAGTGAGAGTAATGGTCTTATCCCAAAGTATCAGAGCTACCATGCAAGGAACCAACCAAATTACTGCATGACAACACTGAAGTTAGTTACTTGAACTGAGATATAAGGTTAGGACTTGGCTACAGAGCTCCAGCCACAGAAATTGAGTATGGGTGAGATAGGCAGGCAGCAAGGGTGAGTTTAAGCTAAGCTCCTAAGGATATTACAGATATAGAAATCCTTATCTTGGTACTGTCATCATTTTCTGTTTGACTTAGGAACATCTGAGTAAAGAGGTGGATCTTAAGGAGATATGCACAGGCCATATACCAAGCCCTAACTAGCTAAGTTGTGAAAGCACAGCCTGGCATTAGTAATAATACCTACAAAAGTGATAAATATGACTGCAAAAAAAAGTCTATATTGCTTACTCTCTCACAAGGTTTTTAAAAACTACTCAGGGGGCAGCTAGGTGGCGCAGTGGATAGAGCACTGGCCCTGGATTCAGGAGGATCTGAGTTCAAATCCAGCCTTAGCCACTTTACACTTACTAGCTGTATGACCCTGGGCAAGTCACTTAACCCCAAATGCCTCACCAAAAAAAACCCCAAAAACCAAACTACTCAGGTAAGATGTTCAAGCATGGTAGTGCAGTGGGAAAAAGTACTTGATTTGGAGCCAGAAGACTTGGTTTCAGATTCTAATTCTTAATGTATTACTACCTATGTGTCTTTGGGAAACTTGCCTTGGTCACTAAGTCACTTGGTGTCCAAACCTTGATCACTCATCAGTAAAATGAAGGAGCTGGAATGAATGCCATCTAAGGTCTCTTCCAACTGTCTTAGTCTACCAGCATTTATTCTGCACTAGTCTACCAGCATTTATTCTATGTGCTAGTACTATGCTAGATAGTGGAGATACAAATACAAAGAACAAAACAAATCCTTAATGTCAAAGAGCTTCCATTCTAGTAGGAGAAACAAGAAATACCTATATAAATATGTGTAGAATAACTAAAGAAAATACAAATAAATACTTGGGGGGGGGCAATGAGGGTTAAGTGACTTGCCCAGGGTCACACAGCTATTAAGTGTCAAGTGTCTGAGGCTGTATTTGAACTCAAGTCTTCCTGAATCCAGGGCCGATGCTTTATCCACTGTGCCACCTAGCTGCCCCCTTAGAGATGATTTTAAAGAACTATTTGGTCAAAGAACAAATTAGAGAAATAATAGAAAATATCAAAGAAAGTGATAATTATGTGGGGGCATACCAAAACTTATGGGATGCAACTAAGAGGAAAACTTTATATCTAAATGCTTTAATCAGCAAAAGAGAGAAAAATTTACAAAATATAGCTGCTCTCTTGGACTTTGTAATCAAGTCTCCAGGGACTCACCTCAACTTTGAAACTTTTTTCTTAGTACTGTCTTGCCTGGGGCCTCTCTCTCTGATTGGAGAGAGTGAAAGTTGGACATTGGAGAGCTCCTCTCAGGGCAACTATCTCATGATTTTCCACCCACCTCAAGGACTTCATCATGTACCTTTTCTCCCCTACTTTTTAAACTTTTTATCTTTTGTCTTCCTCCATTAGATTTTGAGTTGCTTGAAGGCAGGGACTGTCTTTTGCCTAGAAAATAGTAGGAGCTTAATAAATATTTATTGACTTGAGAGAACAAATCAGTGAATTGGACAAGTATTTTAAAAACATGAACAACAGATCACAAACCTTAAACTAAATAGCACAGTAGAAATTCTGATAATTAAAGTAGAGATTATTAAAACTGAAAGCAAAAAGGCCATTGAATTTATAAAACCAGGAGCTTTTAAAAATTAAAATAAATAAGCAGTTGACTAAAGTGATTATTTAAAAATAAAAGAAAATCAAGTTGTATCAAAAATGAAAAAGGGGACAGCTGGGTGTTGCAGTGGATTGAGCAAAAAAAGAAAAGAAAGAAAAAGGAGAATATGTGACAACTGAAGCAGAAATAAAGGAAATGGTTTGAAACTTTTTCTCAATTATAATATATACTATATATTATTATATACTATAATATATCAAATATAATATATACTTATATATGTGTTGTTTAAAATCTACATGTGGGTTCTAATTTGCCCCCCCTCCCCTCCAGTCTTGGGGGGAAGCTGGCTAAAATCACTGATAAATTCAGCAAGAGTGTAGGCTTTTAAGGATTTATTAAAAGATATTATAAGATAGTGAAGAGAGAGAAAAATTAAGAACAGATTCCTTATAGCATGGAAATCCTAGCTTTCCTAGCAGCCTACTTGAAGTTTTGCCACCAAGCTGATATCTCAAACCAAAAGAGAGAGATCCAGTCAGACAGCCTTAGCTTCCTACTTCCTGTCTTCTTCCCCAAAATGGGAGGTTCTTCAAGTTGATTGGTTGAGAGTGGTCTCCTGTTGATTTTGCAGTCCACAGCCTTTGAGAACACACTCTACTCAGGGTTGGCCATGTGTGGTCTCAATTTAATCAACCTTAACTAGGTTCAACTTCTTTTCTTTTTTTGTGTGTGTGTAATGCAATTGGGGTTAAGTGACTTGCCCAGGGTCACACAGCTAGTAAGTGTCAAGTGCCTGAGGTCGGATTTGAACTTAGGTCCTCCTGAATCCAGGGCTGGTGCTTTATCCACTGCGCCACCTAGCTGCCCCTAGGTTTAACTTCTGAGAACAACACCCTACTCAGGGCCAGCCAGGTGTGGTCTCAATTTAATCATCATTAAGTAGGTTCTCAGTCTCTCAGTCTCACCCTATTCAATCAATTTCAAATCAATCTTCAGCTGTGGCTCCTGGGCGTCTGCCAAGTCCCGTTATTTTTATCACATTCCCCTCTGTGTTTTGTTAAGAAACAATTGTTTCCTTAATGAAGCAATAACATTACAGGTACTTATGACTAAGGGTGTAAAGAGAAAAGAAATTGAGCAGATACATTGACAATAAACTAAAGGGGGCACTCCCCTTTAGTAAGTGGAAATTATAAACAGTGTATACAATGGGAAAAAAGAAAACAGGAAAATGTCCATTTAAGTCTTTGGAAGTCTTTTCTCAGATGATTCTTGGGATGTCCGCTGGGTGTAGTTGTGGAATGAAAGTCTTTCAGGTGTGGATGCTGAAGATCAATCAACAAATCTCAGCTGTAGAGTTTTGGATGTGGTTGTAAAGTCCTTCAGGTGTTTCAGGTGCTGGTAATCAGGTGGGAAAGTTTCCTACAAAATTGAGCTTAACAAATTTAAATAGCTTTGTCAATAATCTAATCAAACAATGAGAGTTCTCAAAAATATGTCTGAGGAAATTCAGAATCTTTTAGAGATTTTACAATTATTGTCCAGTTGTTACACATGAAACATATAATAAAAATAAAAATTGAAACATTTTCTAAAACTTAATATTACATTCCCCTCTGTGGGGAATAAATTGAGAAGACAATTGTGATATTAATTAAGAAAAGAATTTTAAAAAAAAAATCTTTGTTTCATCACTTTTTGCATCATCTACCTAATTATCTTCATGCCATTTTGAGAAATTACAGAATCTAATATAATTGGTATCAGATGTCAAGGCCAAATCCAACATTGTATTTATCATGATACCCGAGATAATTATGGGGGTTACCATAAAAGAACAGAGAAATAATTGAGTCAGGTTTAATCAGATGCATAGGATTGAAATGTCCATGACATCAGACATATAGGAGGGGGAATTGAAGTCAGGTGTCCAATTAGTCCGGCCACCTGGTGCCATGTGGGGAAAAATTAAATCGGGAGAAACCAACCTCAACATTTGTCAGTAGCCATTCTCTCAGCCATACCTTGACTTCATGCATGTCTTCCCTCATGTGACAGTCCATTGCCAGCTCTTGTATGTATTCTCATGAGAGAAGGCAATTAATGTCTTAAATGGTAAGTTCCCATAATCCAAGTCTCATATGGATTTAAAATTGAGGATAATAATGATCGCAAAAAATGTGAATTTGCTTGGACTCAGAATGTAAGTTATAATGTGCAATAATTCTAAATAATAATTTTTTTTGGTAATAATAGTATTTCTATAATTAACTTACACTTGTCATGGTAATCAGTTTACCAAGGAAATACTTTATATAATTTGATCAAATAATCAGTGGGGGGGGAAAACCCCAATTTAGAATATGGGAGTATAATACTTCCAGAATTAATATTGTATTATGAAATCAAAACCATCTTGCATTGGTTCAAAATTGGAGAGATAGATGTAGAACAAAATACACATGGAAGAATAAGAGATCATGAAATTCAATGGTCTACATGTGCTGGTACTGGTTTTATGTGGGAGCAATGTATCCAAGAGTCCTTCTCTGATTTTGATTTTTGACGGTAGCTGGAGTTGTTAGCAATACTTGGAAAGGGCCTTCCCAAGCTGGTTGGGTCCCACTACTCCGATGAAAATTTTTAATATATACACTGTCTCCTGGTTTCAAATCATGTAAGGAGAAGTCCAAGGGGGCAGCCTGTACTGCTGCTCCTGCCTCATGGAATTCACGGAGTCTGGCTTGTGATTCCTGTATATAGGAAACAACAGGTGTATCTTCCCCCACCACTGATGTATATACTGGGGAAAAAGTTTTAGCTTGGATAGGTGGGTGTCCAAAAAGCATCTCATAAGGAGATATATGGAGTTCTCTTCTTGGTCTGCTGTGCAAATAGAATAATGCCAAGGGTAGAACCTCAGGCCATTTTAAATGGGTTTCCAATACATATTTTGCAATCATGCTCTTATCTCTTTATTCACATGGTCCAATTGCCTGAACTTTGTGGGTGGTAGGGTGTATGGAATTTTGGAGTTACTCCCAGAAAGGTAGATTTTGGGATAAAACAGAATCGTAAAATGTGTGCCTTCGTCAGAAATCAAATGTGGGGCTGCTGGCCAAAGCTAGGAACAATCTCTTTAAGGAGGGTTTTGGCAACAAAGGCAGCTGTGGCTCTGGGGCTAGGGAAACGCCTCTGCCACAGAGTGAGTTGATCAACTATAACAAGGCCTTAGGCATTGTGATACAATAAATTTGTAGATGCTTAAAAGGTGTATATGCTAAAGGAAAATCTTCTATAGCTTTACCCCTGAAAGCATGTTGATTATAAGTCTGAGAAACTGGGGCGCTAGTGGCACAGTGGATAAAGCACTGGCCCTGGATTCAGAGTACCTGAGTTCAAATCCAGCCTCAGACACTTGACACTAGCTGTGTGACCCTGGGCAAGTCACTTAACACCCCACTGCCCCCGCAAACCCCCCCCCCCCAAAAAAAAAACCAAAACCTAGAAATAAGTCTGACAAACTGAACAAGAGGCACAAACCCTCTAGGGTTTGTGGAGTCACATTAGTGACTCCAGGGGCAGTCCAAACCCTTTTTACTGAGTCCACAATTCCTTGTGTACCAAAATGGTGTATTCCTTTCTTCCATTTTTCAATTCTGAATCATCTTAAGTTAGGTTGAGAGGAAATATTCTCAGAAGGTGAGAGTTTAATATGTGTTCAGGAGCTTCTAAAGCAGCGAGCTTGGCTACAGAATTTGTGTGTGTATAGACATCTAATAATTGTGCTTGGCCTCAGGTGGACGGATGCTGACCATGCCACCCAGACTGAGTGAAAAAGCCAAATAAGTTAACTAGTGCATGTGTTAGGGCTAACATGACACCAGGAGACCATTTTTGGAGTGAGAGAGGAAGAAACTGGACTATGTCCAGCAATTGTGCTCTACATAGCTGCTCTCTAAGCAAACTATGCTCTTCCTGAATGTATTTGGCTGTTCTCTCAGCCTCCATCAGGGGTATCTTACATGTACCTGTCTCTCCTCCTGTTGTACATATATTCTCTCCAGGCCTGCATGTGGAGTTGAAACCATCTCCATCAAGCTCATTGTAAGAGCAATTAGTCTCTGAAATGGTAAGTTTCATAAATCAATAATCTTGTATTAATTTCACCAAAGATATATGATTGTAAAAATGCGTGCTACACTTCATAACTTAGTATATACTTGAAGTGTGTAATAGTATATATATATTATATATATATATATATATATATACGTGTATATATATATATATAAAATCCCAAACCATACCCAGAGTATACATAGTCACAATGACATACAAATGATAAATGAAGGTAAATGGCTGATATTATTAAACATTATTACAGAATCTTCATTAAGCAAGTAAACCACATTATCTTGTCCATGAATTCCCTATGTAGTACAATGACAATAACAGATACTTGAAATGATAAACAATTTATCAAAAGGAAATAAAATATCAATATGTTCATTAATTGTCTTAAAAATCAAGCAATAGGGTTCAGTAACCCTTTCTAGAAGGCAGAGCCATTGCTCTTGGTGGAGAAGTTCTTCACCTGTAGGAGGAAAAGCCTGTTTAAGTAAGAGCTTATAATGCTAGAATTTGGGGTATACCACATTTTTTAAACTTGTTCCCAATTCTCTGCATGCTTAAGTGGCAGGGGGTTTCTGAATCATCATTGGTTCTTCTAATGCTGTCATAATGGCAGTTATGGTAGAAAATATGGAGTTCTTTAGCATTGGCTTTGTCTGTGCCACAAATTTGCATAGAGGGTTAGTCAGCTGGTAAATGATTACATGCAGTTGATTATGTTTGGCAAAAGGCCCGTCCGTCTCATTGTCAGTCCATGTACCAGCTTTTTCAAATCAGCAACATATTTCTTCAAACAGAATATCTGTTTCTATAAAAGGACCTAAAGTCTTCTTTATGACTGAGCACATAATTAGTAGTGTCTTGTCTGTGTTTGAGATGGTTTTTGGAATGACCTTCTAACTGGTCTCTGAGGGCTCTGAAAAGACAATTTCCATCTCCTGATACCTTATGGAGTTTGAGTCCCAGGGTTTGCAATTGAGTGATAATGCTTGCAAATTGGAACTGTCTATTACCCCTGTGCTCTGTTTGGTTTCTTTGCTCTTTAGCAGTTGGTTGAGTTTTCTCTGAAATTACTTTACCCACAAATGGTGCGGGCTTCATGTGGGAACAATGAATCCAAGATTCTTTTTCTCCAATTTTAATAGCAGTAGAAGTTGTCAGTAATACCTGAAAAGGTCCGTCCCACTGGTTTGCTGAAAATTCTTAATATATACATTGTCTCCAGGACTTAAGTCATGCAAGGAAAAGTCTAAAGACCGCTTGTATAGCAAACTCCTGCTGCATGGAGTTCATGTAGCCTAGTTTGTAGTTTCTGTAGTATAGGAAGACAACAGAGTATCACCTCCCATCAGCTATGTATAGACTGGGGAAAAAGTTTTAGCTTGGCTAGGAGGGTGACCAAAAAGCATCTCATAAGGAGATATGTGGAGTTCTCTTGGTCTACTGCGCAGATAGAATAATGCCAAGGGTAGAACATCAGGCCATTTAAATGGGTTTCAGTACATTATTTGCCAATCATGCTCTTAATTCATATGTTCAACTTGGCCTGAGCTTTGAGGGTGGTAAGGAGTATGAAATCTAGGAATTACTCCCAAGAAAGAATAAATCTGGGAGAGAATTGCATCTGTAAAATGTGTACCTCTATCAGAGTCAAATGTATGCTGGTGCCCAAAAGCGGGGAACAGTTTCTTTAAGGAGAGCTTTGGCCACAAAGCCAGCAGTTGCTCATGGGGCAGGACTGGTCAACAATAACAAGGCAAAATTTATGTTGTCCTGCTTTGGGCATAGAAATAAAGTCAGTTTGTAGATGTTCAAAAGGTGTGTATTCCAAGGGGTGTTCCTCACTATGCTTTAGCATGGAAGGCATGTTGATTGTAAGATTGAATGTGGAGCAGCATGAGCAGATTCAAGATTCTATGTTAGTTATACCTGGTGCTAGACCAGGTCCTTCTAACTGAGTCCACAATGCCTTGTGTGCCAAAATGGCCTTTCTTGTGAATAGAGAGGCATACCTGGTGATAGAATTTCCAGGGGAGAAGTGGTTTTCCCTCTGGAAGATATCCAGACTCCATTGAGTCGGTTTAGCCTTGAAATCTCTTTTTCCACTTTCTACTTCAGATCATCATGAGTTAGGTGGAGAGAAACATCATCAGAAGGTGAGAGGTTAAATACATGTGTTCAGGAGTTTCTAAAGCAGTGAGTTTAGCTGCTGAATCAGCTTGTGCATTCAGTGTACAATTGCTAGAGCTAGAGGGGAAGTTTCTGGGCAGATAGGTCCTTGATAAGGTCTCTGTTAGCAATAGCTTTGCCAGAGGATGTTAGAAAGCCCCTCTGTAACCAAAGCATGCCTACAATATGGCATACACCAAAGGCATATCTGGAGTCTGTATAAATGGTAGCACTCTTCCCTTTGGCTATGTTACAGACTTGCGTAAGAGCCACAAGTTCAGCAGCTTGTACACTAAAATGTGAAGGCAGAGAAGCTGCCCAGATAATAATATCATAATCAGAAACTACAGGGGCCCAAGTGAAACAGGTCCCATCTTTCATAAACGAAGAACCATTTGTATAGAGGACAACATCAGGGTTCTCTAAAGGTGTATCCAAAAGATCATCATGGGGTTTCTCAGCCATATCAACTAAAGAGGCACAGTCATACAATGGCTCCCCCAAGAGTGGTAAGTTAGGGAGCAGTGTTGCTGGGTTAAGGAATGTATAGTGTTTTAACTTTTTTTTTTTTTAGTGGGGCAATGAGGGTTAAGTGACTTGCCCGGGGTCACACATCTAGTAAGTGTCAAGTGTCTAAGGCTGGATTGAACTCAGGTCCTCCTGAATCCAGGGCCAATGCTTTATCCACTGCACCACCTGCTTTATCCACTGCCCCTGTACAATGTTTTAAAGTGATATCCTCATGACCTAGCAGGGTTACTTCGTACTTAGCCAGCCTTTGATCTGAAAAGGCTTGTGTTCTATGGCGTAGTAAGAGGGCCTCTACTTCGTGGCAACATTGTATTGTAAGAGGATTACCTAGGACCACATCAGAGGCTTTTTCTACCAAAAGGCCTGTAGCCACCACTGCCCTGAGGCAGGGTGGCACCCCAGAGGCCACAGAATCTAGTTGGCTCGAATAATAAGCTATTGGATGCTGGACAGGTCCTAATGATTGAGTCAGGACCCCAGAAGCCACTCTCTTCTGTTCATGTATAAAAAGAGTAAAGGACTTACTGTAATCTGGGAGTCCTAGTACAGGTGCTGATAACAATGCCCGCTTTAATTCTGTTATAGCTGAGAGATGCTGGGAATCCAGCTATAAAGGTTCTGGGACAGAATTTTTGGTTAGAGCTATAAGAGGCTTAGTAATTTCACCAAAAGAGGGTATCCATTGTCTGCAATACTCAGCTGCTCCCAGAATGGACCATAACTGCTTCTTAATAGAGGGAGCAGTGAGTTGTTGAATAGCCTGGACTCTGCTTAGGAGAGACAGAGCGAGTTCCAGCAGCCAGAATGAAGCCCAAATATTCTACCTGAGGTAAGCACCATTGCCCCTTTGACTTAGAGACCTCGTGGCCTCTTTTGTATAATTCTAATAATAAATGGCGGCTGTCTTCCTGACAGGTGTCAGCATCAGGGGAGGCTAAAAGTAAATCACCAACATACTGCACTAAAGTGGAGCCTTTAAAAGTAATAGAGGTGGGGCAGCTAGATGGCGCAGTGGATAGAGCACTGGCCCTGGAGTCAGGAGTACCTGAGTTCAAATCCGGCCTCAGACACTTAACGCTTACTAGCTGTGTGACCCTGGGCAAGTTACTTAACCCCAATTGCCTCACTAAAAAAAAAAAAAGGTAATAGAGGTGAATGGATTGGTACAAGGGGGTTCAAAAATTCAGAGTCTGGAAAAATAAAGCTTTCTGTATTTATTTTCCCCTCTTCCCCTGGACACCATCAGTCCTGTATCTCCCTCTGAGGGATTCTAAAGTTACTCCAATTCTGATTCTGTCCTTCTGTACCTCCCTGATAGGGTCTACAATTATACTGATTCTGGTTGTAATAAGGCCTGTAATTATCTTGCTTTTTTCCTTTCTGGTAAAAATATCTATAATTATTCTGGTTTCTCCTGAAAAAATATTCCAGACCCTCAGTTACTGCCCACCTGAGTTCTTGCTTTCTAATTCTACTTTCTCTCAATGAGTGTCCTTGTTTTTCACAGTACTGACACACCTTAGGGGTTTTGTCCTGACCCTTAAATGCCTGACCTGAAAGTGCTGTGCCAGAATGCTTGCCTAGCCGTATTGTCTTCATTTGCCTCAAAGATATAGGTGGCAATTTCTTTAAGTCTTTCTACAGCCATATCTTTCCAGCCTGGACACTGTGTCATAAAAAATTCACAGATTTCTGGCAAGGATTGATAAATGTGTTACATACAATATAGGAGTCTTTTGAGTCTAGTGGATCCTGTCTTGTAAATTGCCTAGCAGCTTCACAAAGTCTATCCTAAAATCTATTAGGTTGTTCATTAGGCTCCTGAGCGTGTTTTAAAAAATTTTGCCAGTGTTCAGATTTCTTAGAACAGGATTCTATTCCTTTTAGTAGTGTTTCCCTAGCATTTTTGTGTGTGTGTGTGTGTGTGTATGTATGTGTGAGGCAATTGGGGTTAAGTGACTTGTCCAGGGTCACATAGCTAGTAAGTGTTGTGTGTCTGAGGCCAGATTTGAACTCAGGTCCTCCTGAATCCAGGATTGGTGCTCTAACTACTATGCCACCAGCTGCCCCTTCCTAGCATTTTTTAATTCTTGGAATTGCTGTGGATTGCTATAATTCCAGTTTGGCTCCTGGAGAGGCCATTCTGTGGAAACTTCTCCTGAAGCTACTAAGGAATTTCCTGCTGTGACAATATCTACAATTTCACTTGGGGATAGTGTGATTTGCATAAGACAAGTGACATCAGCCCAAGTGGGTTGATGTGTATTAAATATAGACCTTAACTGTGAAATTACTGACTTCGGATTTTGATCAAACCTTGGTATAAGTTTCCATGCACTCAGATCCTTTGGACTGAATGGGCTATCTGTTTTACTCTGTGCTCCTCTGTGAGTATGGTCTGTAACATCCTGCAGGGGGAGCAGTTTCTGTTGTTCTGATTCTAAAGACTGGTCTAAATCTGTTTCTGAACTCAGGTCATCTCCAATAGAGGGAGCTGTTCTGATATCCCTCTGAACACGTGACCTACTATGGTCATATCCCTTCCTCTCTTTACAGCTTTTTTGGCTACAGAATGATACCACATTACAATAATGACAGTAACGAAAATAAAATTTGTAGCCATTTGAGCTATCATTATAGTAGTATAGTAAAGTTTGAATTTAGTTGTAATGCTTCCAGTAATATTAAATATGTGCTCAGTGGGAAACATGTACAGTATGTGGACCTCTCATTCTCTACAAAATAGTGAGCGGATTGAGGGTGTCCTTTCTTATCTCATAAGTTGAGTCATTTTTGAACTTTAATTTTATTCTATTTAAATTTTTTTTCTTTTGAAATGGAGTTCTTTCCATTTATATTGTAGTTACTGTGTATACTGTTTTCTTGGTTCTGATTACTTCAATCTACTGTATCAGTTTATTTTATTTTATTTTTTAATTATGGAAGTATTTTATTATTTTTCTGTTACATGTAGAGATAGTTTTCAACATTTTATAAGATTTCTAGTTTCAAATTTTTTCCCACACTCCCCAAGACAGCAAGTAATCTGATATAGGTTATATATGTACAATAACATTAAACATATTTCTGCATTAGTCATGCTATAAGAGAAGAATCAGAGCAAAAAGAAAAACCTCAAAAAAAGAAAAACAACAGCACCCAAAACAAAAGAAATTGTGTGGTTCAATCTGCATCCATATTACACAGTTTTTTTTTCCCTTAATTTGGAGAGCCTTTTCCATCATGAGTCCTTTGGAACTATCTTGTCCTGTTGGATTGGTGAGAATAATCCAGTCTATCACAGTTGATCAACACACAATGTTCATGATACTGTGTATAATGTTCTCTGAACTCCTCCTCCTCATTGTTTCTTACAGCACAGTAGAATTCCATTAATTCATATCCTTGCTTTGCATCAGTTTATATAGATCTCACACATAATTTCTTTTTTTTTTTAAGTATTTGATTATTTTCCAGTTACATATAAGGATAGTTTTCAACATTTGTTTTCAAAGGTTTTTAGTTCCAAATTTTTTTCTCCACCCTCCCTTCCCTCCCACCTCCCAAGACGAAAAGCAGTCTGATATAGGTTCTATATGTACAATCACATTAAACATATTTTCTACATTAGTCATCTTGTGAAGAAGAATCAGAGCATAAAGGGAAAACCTCAAAAAGAAGGGGAGAAAACCAGTCCCAGAAGTAGAAACAGTATGGTTCAATCAGCATTCATAATTCACAATTCTATTTTTTGGATGTTGAAACCATTTTCTTTCTCTTTCTTTCTTCTTTCTTTCTTCTTTCTTCTTTCTTCCTTCTTCCTTCTTCCTTCTTCCTTCCTTCCTTCCTTCCTTCCTTCCTTCCTTCCTTCCTTCCTTCCTTCCTTCCTTCCTTCCTTCCTTCCTTCCTTCCTTCCTTCCTTCCTTCCTTCCTTCCTCCCTCCCTCCCTCCCTCCCTCCCTCCTCCCTCCCTCCCTCCTCTCCCTCCCTTTCCCTCCCTCCCTCCCTCCTTCCCTCCCTCCCTCCCTCCCTCCCTCCCTCCCTTTCTTGCGGGGCAATGAGGGTTAAGTGACTTGCCCAGGGTCACACAGCTAGTAAGTGTCCAAGTGTCTGAGATCAGATTTGAACTCAGGTCCTCCTGAATCCAGGGCTGGTGCTTTATCCACTGTGCCACCTAGCTGCCCCTGTGGACATTTTCTATCATGAGTTCTTTGAAACTGTTTTGGATCGTTGCACTGCTGAGAAGAGCCAAGTCTATCCCCATTGTTTATCAAATAATGTTGCTGTTACTGTGTATAATGTTCTCCTGGTTTTGTTCATAGGAAACTCTGGTTTCTCTGAATTCCTGCTCATTGTCTCTTACAGCACAGTAGTATTCCATTACATGCATATACATGCAACTTGTTCAGCCATTCCCCTATTGATGGGCATTCCTCCATTTCCATTCTTTGCCATCACAAAGGAGAGCTGCTATAAATATTTTTGTACATGTGGGGTCCTTTTCCCTTTTCACATAATTTCTTATGCATCACATTTGTGTACATGATTTATTGTGGCTATTCCCCAATCGATGGACTTCTACTTTGTCTATATGTGTCACAAAAAAGTGCTGCTATAAATATATTTAGAAGTATATGGTGGGGGGGGGGTGGCAGCTAGGTGGCTCAGAGGATCAAAAGCATCGGCCCTGGATTCAGGGAGAACCTGAGTTCAAATCCAGCCTCAGACACTTGACACTTACTCGTTTTGTGACCCTGGGCAAGTCACTTAACCCCCATTGCCTTGGGGTGGGAGGAGGGGAAGAAGTATATGGGGAACTTTCTTATGTCTTCCTTGAGGTTTAGTCCAGTTATAGTCACTGTTCAAAAGGATATAGATGTATTGGTCACTTTATTTTCATAATTCCACATTGCTTTCCCAAAAAGTTTGTACCATTTTATAGGTCCAGCCAACAATGATTACTGTGCCTTTCATTCTCCAACCCCTCCACCATCGACCATTGCTATTTTTATATTTTTGCCAATTTTCACATGAGTTGAAACCTCCGGAGTTAGTTTTATTTGAAATTTCTCATTATTAATAATTTGAACATCTATGTGTTGTTTGTACTTAGTATTTCTTGTGAGTACTTGTTGATATTCTTTTATCCATTGGGGAATGGCTATTAGTTTTATATATTATTTATTGTTTATATATCTTGGATGCCAAACAGTTGGCAAAAAAATTTGCTACCAAGATTTTCTTCCCATTCAATCACTTCTCCTTTTATCCTAAATTAAATTTTGTCTGTGTGGACAACTTTTGTGCGTTTCAAGCATTCAAAGTAGTCTTTCAATTTTAATTTTTTTTATTTTATGAGGCAATTGGGTTTAAGTGACTGCCCAGGGTCACACAGCTAGTAAGAGTGCCGAATTTGAACTCAGGTACTCCTGAATCCAGGGACGGTGCTCTATCCACTGGCGCCACCTAGCTGCCCCCAAAGTATTCTTTATTTTATATTTTGTAACTCTCTATCTTTTGTTAAGAATACATCTACCCATACCTGGGAGAGTATGTGATCAGTTTATTTCCTAAATGATCTTTAGTATTAAGCTTATGTATCCATTTGGGATCTATCTTAGAAATATGAAAATAAGTTTTTAGAGTGTTTTAGAATATTTAGAGATATGGTTTAAAGGCTAGTTTTCTGCCAGATGGTTTCCCAGCAGTTTTTTTTTCTTTTCAGAAAAGTTTTTCCTAGGTACTGATGTTTTCCACTCTATATAAAACCATGGATTATTGAATCCTTTTTAATCTCTTCTTTTTTTAATGAATAAAGATAGTTTTGATGACTACTGTATTATAATTTATATGACTCATGAAGTGTAAGAACACTGTCTCCTACCTTTTTTAGTCATTTCCTATGATATTCTAGATCTTTTTGGGAAATGATATTATTTTATCAAGTTCTATAAAAATATGTTAATTGATTGGTATAGATATTAAGTGTAGAAATTAATATTGGGTAGTGTTGTCATTTATATTGACCAGAGTAGCCATGACACTAAATATTCTTCCATCTATTTCTTGTTTTGTTTTTTTAAGAGCACTTTATAATTGTCTATAAAAATCTTTGATGTGCTTTGGTGGGTTAATCTCTACACATTTTATTTGTTTGGAATGAGATTGTCCCTTTCTGTTGTTCCTTCTTTTGTTGTTTATATAGAAATGCTGTTTCTTTCTTTTTTTTTCTTTTCCCGGGGAAATGGGGGTTAAGTGACTTGCCCAGGTCTAGCTAGTAAGTGTCAAGTTCTGAGCCTGCATTTGAACTCAGATCTGCCACAATCCAGGGCCGGTGCTTTATCCACTGCACTACCTAGCTGCTGCCCCAAAATGCTGTTTATTTTTGAGGATTTAGTTTGTAGCCTGTAGCTTTGCTGAAGCTATTGTCTCAGTGTCTTTCTTGCTTTCCTGGATTTCCAGTATACCACCATGTTATCAGCAAATCAGTGATAGTTTTATCTCCTCTTTACCTATCTTTATTCCTTTAGATTCTTTCTTTCTCTTATTTTATTGTAGTTGCCAAGACTATATCAAAATAATAGTGGGGAGAGTGGGCACCCTTGCTTCACTCTCACATTATTAGGAAAGATATCTAGTGTTATTCCCATTATATATGATGTTTGCATTTGTCTTTAAAGAAATGCTTTTTATGATATTTTTAAAAGTCCTTGTATGCCTATCCTTGTAGGATTTTAGCATAAAGAGTGTTGTCTTTGTCAAAGGCCATTTTGCTATCTTTTGAGAATGATCCATGTGGTTTTGAATATTGTTTGATTTTTAATATATGTTGATTATTTTCTTATGCTTTTCTGTTGAATGCTCTCCCTTCTAGGAACTGCCTTGCCTTTTGGAGCTTGCCTCAGGATTTTCATTTCTCCTTGATCCTCATCCTTTGAATAATATTGAAGATTTCAGAAAATACTACTTACCATTATAAGCTCTTCTTCCCTGATTTTGAACCAGTCTTGCATTCCTCTTCACTTGGCCAGAAATGGAATAATGTGTTCCAAACCAAGCAGTGGAACTCAGGATGTAACTCAGTGAAATCTACTCTACAAAATCTGAGTTAAACCAATGTAAAAAAGACTGATTTCTTGGACTCTGTATTCTGACATTATTTTCTTTTTTTTATCATCTTAGTATATAGTTTTAGATTTGATTCAGGTAGCCCACCTTCCTGTGCATTTTTTTCATTAGTTCCTTTGATGTTCTTTTTTTTAAAAAATAATAAACATTTTTATTTAAAATTTTGAGTTCCAAATTGTTATCGTCTCCTTCCCCTGACCCCTCCCTAAGGTGGTAAGGAATCAGATGTTGGTTATACATGTGAAATTATGTAAAACATCATATTAGTCACTTTGTATAAGAAAAATGAAGATGAATAAAGAAAAAATGAAAGAAAATAGAGAGCAGCATTTTCAGGCCGTTGAATCATATAATTTCTTTCTTTGGAGATAGTTAGGTTTCATCATTAGTCCTTTGGGATTGGTCTGGGATCACTGTTTGCTAAAAGTCAAGTCATTCATAGTTCTTCATCCAAACAGTATTGCTGTCACTGTGCACATGTTCTTTTGGTTCTGATCACTTCACTATACATTATTCACACAAATCTTTCCAAGCCTTTTTGAAAATCATCCTGCTTGTCATTTCTTATAGCACATAATACTCCATTACAATCATAATCAGGGATGAATCAAAGGATGCCCATTATCACCTCTATTTTTTAATATTGTACTAGAAATGTTAGCTATAACAGTAAGAGAAGAAAAAGAAATAAAAAGGAATTACAATAGGTAATGAGGAAACAAAACTATCACTCTTTGCAGATCATATGGTGTTATACTTTGAAAATCCTAGGAATCAACTAAAAATGTTCCTTGGAAATTATTAACAACTTTAGCAAAGTTGCAGGATACAAAATAACCCATATAATCATCATCCTTTCTGTATATTACCAACGAAGTCCAACAACAACAGATAGAGAAATTTCATTTAAAAATAACTGTGGCCGGGGCAGCTAGGTGGCGTAGTGGATAGAGCATTGCCCCTGGAATCAGGAGTACCCTGAGTTCAAACCCGGCCTCAGACACTTTACACTTACTAGCTGTGTGACCCTGGGCAAGTCACTTAACCCTCATTGCCCCCGCTCCCCCTTCCCAAAAAGAAAAGAAGAAACTATGATAAGAGGTAATTATGAAAACTGGTCTGGTATTGACTAAGAATAGAGAGGTGGATCAGTGGATAGAATAGATAGAAATTACACTGCAGTAATGACTTAATAATCTATTATATGATAAAACCTAAAGATCCAATCGTTTGTGAACAAAAACTCATTATTTGACAAAAACTGCTGGGGAAAACTTGAAAATAGTATGGCAGAGACTAGGTATAGACCGTATCTCATACTCTATTCTAAAATGAGGTAAAAATGGTACATGATTTACACATAAAGGATGATATCATAAAGCAAACTAGAGGAGGTATGGAATCAATTATCTGTTAGATTTATGGGCAGAGGAAGAATTTAGGACCAAAGAAGATACAGAAAGTAAAACAAAATGTAAAATAGATAATTTTGATTGTATAAAATTTAAACAAGTTTTTGCATAAACAAAACTAATGTAACCAATGATTTCAAGGGATGAAAACTAGGAAATAAGTTTTGAAACAAGTATTTCTGATGAAAGTTTCATCTCTCACTTATATAGACAGATTGAGTCAAATTTATAAAAATACAGTCGTTCCGCCAATTGATAAATGATTTAAGGGATATAGTTTTCAGACAAAATTCAAAGCTAACTAATATATGAAAAGATGTTCTACATCACTATTGATCAGAGAAATGCAGATTAAAACAACTCTGAGGTATCATCTTAAACCTATCAGAGTGGCAAATATAATAAAAAAGGACATTGTAAGGAACAATTCATCTTCCCCTTTGAGTCTTCATATGTGTTTTCCTCAACTGAGTATGTATTTTTGTCTCCCCTGTCACCATAGAAGCTAGCTTCTCTGTGGTAAGGGTTATTTTTCTGTTTCTTACTCACATTTTATTTTGTTTTCATTTTTCTTTTTTTTCTTACTCATATTTTAGCCTATTTTGTGACTTTGTAAGTTGAGCTCTCCTCCTGGGGCACAGGGGCTAATGTTGTAAACTTCTCATGCTGGGGGCCAGGGGCTTGATCACTTGCTTTCTGCTCTGAGGCTTCTGGGGTTCACAGATCCCTCACTGCCCTGGGCTTACTTGACATTATTTTCTTTTAAAATGTTTGAGTCGCTGTTTATTAATGATAATTTGCCTTTTCTTTCTGTGTTTTATCTTTCCTGGGAATAGGTATTAGAACTTTTTTGTTTCATAGAAGGATTCTGGTAGGAGTTTTTTCTCAATTTTTGAGAATGACTTGAGAATTATGGGTACTAATTGCTTTCTGTGTGTGTCATAGAATTCTCAGGTGAATCCATTAGGACCAGAAATTATTTTTCTTTTATTATATGTTTACTGCAAGATCTATTTCTTTTTCTGCTATTGAGTTGTTCAGTATCTGTTACTAATCTTCATATGTTTTGGGTATGTTATGTTTTTGAAGGTATTCCATTTTTTGTGTTTTCAGTGTTATTACTATATAACTGTGCATTATATGTTCTGATTATTTTTATTTCCTCTGGTTTTGCTGTGAGTAGGGTTTTCCTTTGTTATCCAATATCTCTCTTTTGTTTTATTGGATTTTTTAATATCATATTTAGTTATGAGAATTAGGTCTTTTTCTCCATCTGTCTCTAATATTGAGGGTTTTTCTTCCCTAGGTTTTTTTTTTCCTCTTTTGCTATAAACATGGTTCTATGTTCCTTCAGTTACTTTATTTTTAACCTTTTTTTTATGGCGACCTTTTTCCCACTGATTTTCTTTGGTCTCATTTGGTCTCATTTGTTACTCCATCCCCTTTGGAGGTTTTGCTTATTATTTTCCTTTCCTTCCAGCTTATATTGTAGTCTCTGCACCCCACACCCCCTTTTGCCTCTGAATCAAGTAGATTCTCCACTTACTTTTCTCTATTTTATCCCTGGTTCCTTGCTCTCTTACTCCCAGGTGCCAGGTTCTCCACCCCCCCCCCAGCTCCCCTTCTAACTCCTATTTTCTGGATGTAATTCAAGTGATCTTTTTGAGCATCAATACACTTGATCATACGCAAAGCAATATATGTATCTCCCTGCTTGGAATATTTCTCTTGAGTCATTCATCAGTATAACTCCCCTCTCCACCACCACTGCAAAGTCTCTTTACCAGTTCTTCTCTCCCACCCCTCTTTTCAATCCTCTTCCCCTCCTCTCCTGTTTTCCCTCTAGGCTCTTCTCTTTCTGAGATTACAGGTATCATCTTCATTTTTGGTTTTCTTTTTAATATATTTTTTATCATAAAATTATTTTATTATTTTCTGGTTATATGTAGAGATAGTTTTCAACATTTGTTTTTCTAAGATTTTTCGTTCCAAATTTTTCTCCTTCCTTCCCCCTTCCCCAAGACAGCAAACATATTTCTGCATTCGTCATGTTGTGAAAGAAGAATCAGAAAAAAAGGGGAAAACCTTTAAAAAGAATCAAACAAAAAATGTAGAAATAGTATGGTTCAGTCTGCATCCAGATTCCACAGTTCCTTCTTTCTGGATGTAGAGAGCAATTTCCATCCTGAGTCCTTTGGAATTATCTTGGATCATTTGGTTTTCTTTCCAAAAATGTTTCAAATGCTGCTTTATTTTTTTTTAATTTGTAAAATATATTTTTTTGCTTTTTTGTTTTAATTTTTTTTTCAAATGCTGTTTTATTGAATGTTGATTTTTTTTTTTTCCCACATAGGTTTAAACTCAGATTTGTAGGGTAGATTTCACTGGGTTGTATCCTGAGCTCCATTGCTCTTTGGAACACATTATCCTGCTGTTTCTGGTGGGTGCAAAATAGTTTTGTGTTGGTTGCATTTCCTTTGCTTTCTTTTGTATTTGAAATTCTTTCTCCTGATGACTTGAAGAACTTGTTTCTAAATTGAACTGTTAAAATTAACCACTATGTGTCTTGGAGTTTAAAGCCTTTGCATGTTTTTCTGGAGGCAATCTGTAAATTCTTTGAGTATAATTTATATTCTATGTTCAGAAGTTTTGGACTGTTCTCTTCTGTTATTTCCTGCATTGTGGTGTTAAGTTCCCCCTCCCCCCCATCTGTGATCCTTAGGTTGTCTCTATACATCTTGTCTTCGAGACAATAACTTTTGCTTGCATAGTGAGGATATTTTAAAAGATTGTTTTTTGCTTCTCTTCTTCTAGATTGTCTTGTACTTCTATATATTTGAATTTCCAATTTGTTCTCTCCTTTGTTTCTTTGGTGACAGTTGCCATTGCAGATTGCATGTTTTCTGTTTTTCTCATTTTTGCTGTGTGAGCCATAAATTCTACTCTCTTAGTTTTCATTTCTTTTTTGAACCACTCAGGAATAGTGTACTGTGGTTCCATGTTCTTCTTGCATTCCACAGGGCCATTTGTCTTCCCATGTTATGGATCATTTTAAAATTTCATATTTGCCCAGACTCGTTTACCAGATCTAGAAGGCATGTTTTCCCTGTTAATTTATCTGCTCATATTCAAGGTTTTTGGGTTTTCTTCTTGAGATGATGTTTAGTCATCTTAATTCATCCTTTGCCCTCTCCTCCATTTTCTCCCATTCACTTTCTAATTCTGTCCCCTTGGGGACTAGATCTTGAAGTAGTTCAACCTCCTTCTACATTCACAGTTCACTAGCATACATCTCTGCCCTGAGTAACTTTTGTGTGTTCAGAAGTGGCCCCAGCTGGATAGTTTTCCCTCAGGCTTAATTAGAGGGCTTCTCAGCTTCTCCACCCACCCTGCTAAAATGTCTTGTTCTGGTGTTCTGTTCCACATGCTCTGTGCAGTTGAGAGAGCTGCTAGTAAAGGCTGTTTGCCTTCTCACCATGGTGCTTTGGAGTTCTTTGCTCCATTTACCTGCAGAACTGCCTGTTTGGTGTCGTGGGATTCTGTCTGTGTTTAGGCAGTTTAGAGTTTTGTAATGCTAGTGCTACAGGGTTCTCTGAACTGGTACTAGCAGAACTGCCTTGGTAAAGGGTTGCTCCCCACCACAAGTTTGGAGCTCTGATATCTGATGCTATGATGCGACCCCCATCAGATTTTTGCTCCTGAATAGCTTCTGCCTATCAGGCTTGTTGTCTGTCCCTGCCTTAGCAAACTTCCATAGCCTAGAACCAGAATCTCCAT
Organism: Dromiciops gliroides; assembly: GCF_019393635.1. Classification (NCBI taxonomy): domain Eukaryota; kingdom Metazoa; phylum Chordata; class Mammalia; order Microbiotheria; family Microbiotheriidae; genus Dromiciops; species Dromiciops gliroides. The sequence goes on along the minus strand of NC_057862.1, from coordinate 265,444,495 downwards.
GGCACTGGAGAAAGGGTGGGAGGGGAATTGTCTGGGAATATAGGGTTGGCTTTTAATTTAAGTATTTACTTGTGCAGCAGGTTTTCTAGTATAGTCTTGCTGTGGGAGGAAGAGGGAAGGGTCTTATTTTATAAAGCTCAGGGTCAGTGAGCATCATTTTGTGAGTTTTTTTGTATCCTTTTATCCATGTGTGATGGTTGGTGCTGAATGAATGATTGGGATTAGTTCTCTGTGACTTGTTAAGTTGTTCCCTTCTTGGGCTTCTTGCTTTTTTTGTTATTCCTCTACCTCTGATATATAATATCTCTTTTGGGAGTATTTCGAGAACTAGTGGAACCTGGCTGTAATATCTAGTCTTAAACTATTAGGTCAGTTTATTTATGTCACTGCTTCCCGTGGCCTTGATTCTTTTAAAACAAATTATAGGTGGAGATGGGGACAGACAGAAGCAAATCCTTTTTGAAGAGGGCTAGGGTGAAAGAAGATAGATAAAAGAGTAATATCATGGGGAAAGGTATAGGATGGAGGGAAATAATAGTAATTGTGAAAAAGAGAAAAGGGGGGAATAATTGTACAAGAAAATATTTATAGCAACTCTTTGTGGTGGCTAAGAACTGAGAATCAAGGGAATGTCCAATCAGTTGAGGAATGGACTGAAGAAGCTGTGGTATATGATTGTAGTGGAATGGTATTGTGCTATAGAACAGGATGATACCTGCCTGGAAGACTCATATGAACTGATGTATAGTGAAGTGAGCGAACTGGGAGGACGCTGTGCACAGTGACCGCAATATTGTTCGATGAGCAATTGTAAATGACTTAAACTACTCTCAGCAATACAATGATCCAAGACAATTGTAAGGGACTAATGACGAAGCATACTATCCACCCCCATAGAAAAAAACTGGAAAAAAAAAAAGAGCACTTGTAGATTAGTGTGTGTGTGTGTGTGTGTGTTATATATATATATATATATATATATATAAAACCTTATCAAGAATTGATTGCTGTCTGTGTGGATGGGGGAGGAAAGGGAGGGAGGGAGAAAAATTTGAACACTCTAAATCTTAATGAAAATGAATGTTTGAAAACTACCCTCCTACATATAACTGGAAAAAATACAATAAATGTTTGTTGCACTCGGAAAATAAATGAATAAAACAAAATATGGGGCTTTATTCTTGTAGATTTCATCTTAGTAGTATTCAAACATAGCATTCTCACCTAACCCGAATCACAGAATCACAGAGTGAAAGAAGTTGGGTGTTAGAGATGTCAATTCCTTAATTTTGCAGATGAGGAAACTGACCCACCTGAGATCATATACCAGTAAATGGCAGAGGGTAGGACTCAAATCCATGCCTTTTGATTATAAGTGTATTGCTCTTTACATAAGCACAAATTATTCTTAGTCTTGATTAATTTTATCAGATTGTCATTTGTAAGTCTATAATGCCTTTGTCTTCCTTGCCTTCATTAAAGATATTGAACAGTATATTGCTATGAGGATTGGATTGAATCTGGATGTCTCAAAGAGATCTCATTCTAGATTCATGGTAATAATTTGTTATGTCACTAAATAATATTGTGATCTAGCCAGACTTTTACATTCCAGAAGGTATTTTCGCTTTTCCCATTTTCCATGAATATTGACTCTGAAGTTTATTGTCCTGTAGTCTTGAAAGTCTCAATGTGGAAGACTGGACTATGTTTAAGGGCAGCTAGCTATGCAGTGAACAGAGCCCTGGGCCAGGAGTCAGGAAGACCTGAGTTCAAATCCAGCCTCAGACACTATACTACGTTGTGTGACCCTGGACAAGTCACTTAGCCCTGTTTGCCTCAGTTTCCTCATCTGTAAATGAGTTGGAGAAGGAAATAGCCAAACCACTCCAGTATTTCTGCCAAGAAAACATCAAATGGGTCATGAAGAGTCGGATGTGACTGAAACAGATGAACAACAACAACAAGAAGGACTATGTTTGGGGCCAGATATCCTTTAAACTGAATGGAAATTTTTTCGGGAGAAGTGTTGCTAAAACTAGTATAGCAAATCACTATTCAGAATTGGCAGAGATGGATCTCTGGGACTGAAGTAGATAGCTTGCAAAAAGGTTCTACTATCTCTCACTTGACAAAATTGTGTCTTCTTTCTGGAAATCTTGGAATGGTTATGTTAACCCTACAGAAGTAGAACTATCCATGTAATTTGTGGAGTTGCTGCTGGTTCTTATTAACCATTAGTTTTCAGAAGGTTTCTAAATCTTTTTGTCATAATTTAGGTTTGAAAATGTGTTGTACAAATGGGTTGGGGAATAGGTAATGTTGTAGAATAAGACAGCCACAAATTCTACCCTTTGAGAGAGACTATAGATTATATAATTCAGTAACTAGACTTAGGGTTTGTGGTGCTTAATTCACATTATTTTATGTTTTAAAATCTTGTTTTCCATAGTTATTGCAATAGGAAACTCTTGCAACATAATCCAGATAATAATGGTAATAAATAACAATAGGTAACACTTAAACATTTTAAAGCATTTAAAGTTTGCAAAGTGCTTTACAAGTATAATTTCATATGATCCTCATAATAACCTTGGGAGTTAGCTGCTATTATGATCTTCATTTTACTACATGAGAAATTAGGCAGAAATCTCTGAGGCAGAGGTTTTTACTTACCCAGGGTTACATAGCTAGTATGTCTGAGACCAGAATTTGAATTCAGGGTATTCCAGACTCCAAGTCTCACATTCTATCTATTGTAACACCTGCCCTGCCTAGGTGAAAGATGATGAGATCCTGAGCTAGATATTGGTGACCATATGGTAAGGATATGGGATACAAGAAATAAAGAGACTTGGTAGGGATAGAATGGATAAGATTTGGCAACTGATTGGATTTAGAAGGATTGAGGGACATTGAAGAGTCGGAGATTATACATTTTATCCAACTTTTTGTTTGCAAAGAAAGTTCTTTTCCTTCTTTCCCATCTGTGTTTTTGCACTAATTGATCCAATTGCTACATCAACTTGCGCATCTTAGTCTGGATAATAGGCTTTTTTTCATCATACTCTTGATGCCTATGTAGATTATTTGCATAAGTTTTTTTTTTTTTTAAGGATGGGAAAGTAGCTTTGATGGTTGGTAATTATTAATAGCCTTCAGTCATCTTTTTGTTATTGTTGGAATAAGGTTCACAGCTTTTTCCAAACCCTTATCAACTACTCTCTTTTAAGTATATCTTAAGAATTGGTCCCTTTATTAATGTTAAAAATTATTGGCCTCCTCACAAACACAATCTGTGTATAAATTGTAGCATTATCAGTGTCCTGGGCAGGGATTTTGTGTAAAATAGCTCAGTGATGAATACCTTTGTGATGTGAATGATTACCCCATTTATGTTTTTTAAAAAATTATATTTCATATCTTTTTTTTTTTAAAGTGAGGCAGTTGGGGTTAAGTGACTTGCCCAGGGTCACACAGCTAGTAAGTGTTAAGTGTCTGAGGTCGGATTTGAACTCAGGTACTCCTGACTCCAGGGCCAGTGCTCTATCCACTGCACCACCTAGCTGCCCCTCATATCTTCTTTAAAAGGTAGTGACTTAGACTCTAACCTGGATTCTAGATATGTTCTCCAACACTAGCCTTATAAGGGTGTTCTTTTTTACTGTTCGCCTTTTGCTTATAGCCCCATTAATGTGGTTCACAAATAATTGTGAAATGACAGTATATTTGTAAAAGTGACAGTTCTGTTACTACCCCTTTTGCACCTTCCTATGCTCTTTTCAGTGAGTTTGTCCCCTATTGATGTCCAAAACACAAAACTACCTGGATGTTTAGTAGATCTCTTACATTCACTATGTCCAACAATAGAACTCATGTCCTTTCTCTCTAGACACTTACTCCTTCCTGCTTTCCAGTAAAACACAGAGGGCAAATCATCTTCACAGTTCCTCTGGCTCAAATCCTAGTACTCATCCTCAACTCTCTCACTTTCCTCCCCCTCACCCTATCTTCATATCCACTTTGTTTCCAAGGCCTGTTATTTCACCTTTGCAGCATTTCTCTAATACTACAGTATTCATGCATTAACACCTTACACTTGGACTGATGAATACCTCATCATCTCACACCTAGACTATTGCAGTACAGTGCTAAATGGGTCTGCCTGCCTTAAGTCTCTCCCCACATCTAGCCCATTCATTACACAAGTGATTTTCCTAAAGCACATGTCTAACCATGTCACTCCCCTATTCCACACACTCTCCTGGCTCCCTGTGGCCTCCTAAGATCACATACAAAATGCTCTGTTTTGCATTTTCTGTATGGCCTTTCATAACTTAGCTCCCCTCTCTCTTTTCAGTGTTCTTACATTTTACTCCCCAACATATACTCTTTGATTCAATAACACTGGCCTCCTTGTTGTTCAGTGAGTAAGACACACCAGTTCTCCTGTTGCCCATGCCTGGAATGTTCTCCCATCTTATTTCGGCCTCCTGACTCCCCCCAGGCTTTAACTCCCAACTAAAACTTCATCTTTTACAAATCCTCCCCAAACCCTTTTAATTCTAATATACTTCCTTTTGTAATTATTTCCTTTTTATCCTATATATAACTTGTTTGTATATATTTGTTTACGTCTCCCTCATTATAAAACTCCTTGAGAAAAGAGAGCTATCTTTTGCCTCTTTTTGTATCCCCTAGTACTTCAGCCCAGTGCCGTGACACAGTACACACTTAATAAGTGATGGATTGATAATGTCATAATTAGTCCTACCAATATTTATAGGTGACTTAGGTAAAGCAAGAAAGTCTGTTAGGTAGAGGCAGAGACCAAAACTAAGCACAGATGGGTGTTTGGTGAGTCTTAAATTAGTTTGGGGATATGCATTCTGGACAAGGTGTGGCTGTTTATCTGTGATGGACAAGGAGAGTCATCTTTGGTTTAATGGCCAGGAAAGGAGTTATTGGCTGTGCAGGTGGGATAGCTTGTATAATTTAGGAGAGAAGGGGAAGGAGGAAGAGAGTGAAGAAAGTCCCAGAAAATTTAGCTAGTTAATTATGTGATAGAGAAACCAGAGCCTCCATTCCCCACTGCACCTGCTTAATCCTCACCTACAAAGTTCCCTGTGTTCTTAATTTACACTGGAGCCAGACCTGATTCTCTAAAAACAAACAATTTTTTTCAATTCTTCCTCCAATCTTTAAAAAGCCCCAAGCTCTTTGATCATTTAATGCTGGCTAATCTTGTTACTAAACTTGGTCAAGCCAGAGAGACCTAGCAACTATAGATGAAAACTCATTAATACTATTCATGGGGGAGGTTCTTGGTTGAAGTTCTGATGCACTTTACTACTCCCTACTCCTAACCAGCTAATTAAATTTTTAAAATTAAATTTTATTATTCAATCAGCAAATATCTCCTTTCTACCTTCCAGTTGAGAGAAAAAACAAAAACAAAACCACTGTCACAAACATGTATAGTGAAGCAAAACTAATTTTCACATTGGTCATGTGCCAACAAAATTGCCTCATTCTGCTTTCACCTCTTTCAGGAGTTGAATATCATGTTTCATCATTAGTCCTCTGGAATCATGGTTCAAAATTGTTCATCTTTATTGTATTCTTAATGTACACAATTTTCTCCTGGTTCCATTCATTTCACTCTTCATCAGTTCATACAAATCTAGACAGGTTTCTCTGAAACTATCCCCTTCTTTTTTTCTTTTCTTTTCTTTTTTTTTTTTTAATGGCACTGTAGTATTCCATTGTGGTTATATAGTGTCTTCACCATTCTCCAGTTGATGGGAACCTCTTTGGTTTCTAGTTCTTTGCTGCAGCAAAAACAGCTGCTATAAATATTTTTGTATAGCCTTAAAGTTTGTTTTGCTTAGGACTATTCTTCCTTTTATTTCTCTCTTTCCCTTTTCCTCTTGTATCCCTGTTGGGGTGAATTGTATTTCTATCTCTTAAATTTTTTTTTCCTTCCCTCCTTTGAACAGTTCATATGAGAATGAGGTTTAAGTATCAGCTGTTCCCCTATATGCTTCCTCTTTATATAGATTTCTACTTACATTTCCCAATTATGTGAGATAATTTTCCCTCACCTTCCTTTTCCTTCAGTGTACCATCCCTATTCCTTGATCTCTCTCTTTTCTTCTTTTAATATCATCAAGACTTAACAGAACCACTCCCAATACTTTCTGTCAAAAGTCAAACTGGACTTTTCCAGTATATATGACTTGGAGCTGCACAGAATAGGCCAGAGAAAGGTAGTCAGGGAATTAGAGAGAAAGTTTATTTTCTAAATGAGGAAAAAGGCTTGTAAGCAAGGTGGAGCTATAGATACATGTGCTGGGGGCCCCACCCCTAGTGGGGGGACCCAAGGTAGCATGGGGAGTTCTCAGTACTTATACTAGTGACTGCTCATTGAATTGTAGCCCTAAACAATTGACAGAGCAGCAAGATGTGACAATTCCACTACAGGATGTTCCGACTTTTGTCTAGTGTTTGTCTATGACCAGAGAACACCTGATAATTGTGTGACTAGCCCAGAGGGTGATCTCAAAGGATTGTTGTCCTGCCCAGCTCAGGTCACACGCTTGCTTGCTGGGCCTAGCTCTGGAAACAGGGAGTCTAATTTTACTTTATCACAGAATTCTGAGGAGAAATATATATATATATATATATAATTTCCCTGTATTAGAATGTTTATCCTTGTTTAGTGTAAGGGGATAAAACTCTAGCTAGTCTGTCTAAAATATCTAATGAGTGGTCGCCATAACATATAAGCTTTAGCAAGAGTTAGACCTTTTAAACATTTATTAAGGAGAATAAGAATTTGGATGAAGAGAGGAAGGCCTAGTTCATCTGTCTATCAAAGGGAGAGCACATCTTTAGCTCCGCTCTTCACCAGAGTCCTCATTGAAAGAGAGTGAGAGAGCCAACCCTTTGCCCCCCTCTTCTTCCCACATGCAAACATTACCTCCTGACACCAAAGAAAGCCACATGTCTTGCCCTCAGGCGCCTTCTCCTCATGGCGGAGCTTTCCTACAGTAAGTCTTCAGCAGGTGGCATCATTCCAATCTTTACAGTTCCCCCCCCCTCCCTTTGTTTCTTCAAGAAACACGGGTTATTTCCTTGATGAAACAGTCAAAAGTAACATAATATAATACCCTATGCTAACAAAAAATATGTTAATAACAATATAGAAAAAGGAGAAAGGAAATTTTGTTCAGAGGGCCAGTCCCTTATGAACCGGCACTTTGACACTGGCCTGCAGAGGGAGGGCCTCTACAGAGAATACATATTACAAATGGTATACATAACAATAAAAGGGAATAAAAATCAACAAAACAAAACTGTTCATTTAAAGTCTTTGAAAGTCTTTTCTCAGATGTCCTGAGTGAAGTCATGGAATGGAAGTCTTTTCAGGGGTTGATGTGTGGATGCTGGTAATCAGACAGGAAAATTTCCTGCAAAACTGAGCTTAACACAACTTTAAAACAGCTTGGTCAGTAATCAAATAAAACAATGAGAGTTCTCAAAAACATGTCTAAGGGAATTCAGAATCTTAGTTGTTACACATGAAACATATAATAAAACAAAAATTGAAACATTCTCTAAAACTTGTTATTATTATAGTCCCCCCCTTGTGGAGGGTAAATTGAGAAGACAGTTGCTGCAATATTGATGTAAAAAAATAATTTTAACCTGTGTTTCATCACTTTTCACATCATCTGCCTAATTATCCTCATGCCATTATGAGAAATTAAAGAATCTACTATAATTGGTAACAGATGTCAAGGCCAAATCCAACATTGTATTTATCATGACACCTGAGATAATTATGGGGCTTACCATAAAAGAACAGAGAAATGATGGGATATGAGCATTCCCACACTTGAGCAATAGATACTGCCCATGCAGTATGCCAGGCTTAAAATAGGTGGATGGGATATACGTCCATGCCACCGAACATATTGGAGGAAACTGAGTCAGACTTAATCAGATGCATGGGATTGAGATGTCCATGGCATCATGCATATAGGAGGGGGCATAGAAGCCAGGTGTAGAATGAAATGGGTGGGATGAAAAACTTCTAGCCATCTGTACAATATTGTGGGGGAAATTAAGCCAAGAGAAACCAACCTCAACATTTGTCAAAAGCCGTTCCCTTGGCTGTACCTTGACTTCATCCATGTCTCCCCTCATGTGACAGTTCAGTATCTGCTCTTGCATGTATTCCTCTTGTGATTGGATGGCATCTTGGCCAACTGGCATCTGATAACTGAGAATGAAGGCAATTAATGTCTTAAATGTTAAGTTCCCATAATCCAAGTCTCATATGGATTTTATAATTTAGGGTAATGATCGCAAAAAATGTGAATGTACCTTGACTCAGAATATAATATACAATCATGCAATAATTTCAAATAATACCTTTTTTTTTTTTACTAAGTATGCAATTACTTTTGTGAAAAAATTAGAACATATTTAAATACAAGTTAAAACACAACACAGGAGCACAGCTCGGTGGTACAGTGGATAAAGCACTGGCCCTGGATTCAGGAGGATCTTAGTTCAAATCTGGCCTCAGACACTTGACACTTACCAGCTATGTGACCCTGGGCAAGTCACTTAACTCTCATTGCCCCACCAAAACAATAAAAAAAAATAGTAATAATAAAACACAACACAGTCCTTAAAAGAAAAGGGTTTTTTTTTTTTTTAAAGAAAAATTTTAGAAATGTTCCCCTCTTTTTTTCAATATGCTTATCAAAATAATAACTTCTTGAATCAATTAACACTTGCCATGGCAACCAATTTGCCAGGGGAAATGCTTTCTAGAGTTTGACCAAATAATCAATGAGAGAAAAAATAACAAAAACAAACAACTCAGAATATGGGAGCACAATATTCCCAGAATTAAACATTGTATTATGAAATCAAAACCATTTTGTATTGTTTTCAAAATTAGTAGATGAATGATAGAAGAAAAATACACATGGAAGAATAAAAGACAATGAAATTCAAACCTTGGGAAACAAATGAATGTAAATGACTGATAATATTAAACATTATTAAATGAATATGAACTTAACATTAACAAGAGTATTACTAAAGATAAACATTGATTACATGACTGCAAAAAGCTTTTACAAATATTCTCCCCCTTTTTTTCAACTAAGTATAAAACACAGTCTCAAAAGCATGAAAATCTCTATGAAAAATAATCCCATACCATTAATTTCAAAATGTAGATATAACTAGCATAGAAATCCTATGTACCTCTGAACTGACATTATTTCTCTGAGTGAATTTAGAACACTTTTGATTCTGATATCTAAAATCCCCAATACTCATATTAATACCTTGCTGCTTAACTTCTAGATTTCTGTAAAATATGTCTTCTTGAAAATTATCATGATGATTGTCCATTTTTATTCAGCTAAGTTTTGTCTTCTTTAACCCCTCTATTTTCTCTGTCGGTCCTTTCATAATACAAATGCTTTTATGAGGTTACTAATTAAAGACGAAAACAAATGAGCAAAAATTATGAACAAAATGAGAATATCTGGAATTTAAAGGGTTTCTAAGGTTGGTTTGGGAGAACCACAACAGGTCGAGTCAGAGTCACAGCCAGGCTGGGGAAGGGCTGAGGCTGACTGTTTCAGCAACTGAGTAGAAGCTGCAAATGCAGGTAGAGAACACCTACACATGCTCAAACTCAGGTCTTCTAGAACAGGCTATAGATCCCTGGACTTCCCTGGCAGGAGGAATTAAGGGGTTTGACCCTGGGAGAAGTAGGAGGTGGTGCCCAGAGGAGGGGAGGGGGTGGGGGTCCTGAGAGGAGGGCAGAGACCAGGTCAATTTGACATCAGACTTGGTTTTGAACTCAGGCCTGGTTTCCCCTTCCTCCACTGCTAGGGGATTAAAGGCTTCTAGAGGCTGGATTGTTGCCTCCAGGCATGCCAAATTAGAGAACCTCTTAGCATTCGAATTGTGAAAAGACCATGGAGACATGCTTGGAAGGGGGGGGGGCAGTATTTATCTTCCCTTGTGTGAGCCCCCTGCTTGCTCTTCTAACAGAATAAAAATACAAATAGAACAATAGAAAACATCCCCCAACCACCCAACAGCACTAACATGATCTTATCCCCCATTTGTCTGGTATAAACAAACTAAAATCAGGAACAGGGTACTTAGGGAATTGAAAAAGCCCATTTTAAAATTTAAATAGAAAACAGCTAGTACTTAGCAGTACTTCGGATTTAAAGGGACAGGGTAGGGGAAATTTCTTACCCAACCAGAAGATTAGAAGATGGAGGTTTGGTCGCTATCTGTAAGGGGCTAAAATTCTAGCTAATCTGTCTGAAATGTCTAAATATCTAATGAGTGGTTACCAATAAATCATAAGCTTTAGCAAGAGTTAGACTTATAAGCATTTATTAAGGAGAATAAGAATTTGGTGAAGAGAGAGAGAAAGGCCTAGATTCATCTATCTATCAAAGGGATAGTGCATCTTTAGCTCCGCTCTCCACCAGAATCCTCACAAAAGAGAGTGAGAGAGCCAGTCTCACCCCCCTCTTTCTCCCTATCTGTTAAATGGGGAGAATAATAGTACCTAAGTCCCAGGGTTGTTGTAAGGATCAAATTACAATTATTGTAATTGTAAAGGACGTAGTATACTGCTTAACATAGGTATAAATGGCACCATCATTATTATGATTATTATATCATCATTACTTAGCAGCATGTGGGAGGTGATGGAATATTATTGTGCTATAAAAAAATGACAAGCGGGGATGATTTCAGAAGGGCCTGGAAAGACTTGTATGAAACTGATGTGTAGTGAAGTGATCAGAATCAAGAGAAAGTTGTGCAAAGAGTCAGCAATATTGTTTGATGAAGAATTGTGAATGACTTAACTATTCTCAGCAATACAATGATCCAATAGTCCCAAAGGACTATTTATGAAACATAAAAGCCAACTCCAAAGAACGAACTGATATTGATTGAACACAACTATTTTTCCACTTTCTTTTATTTTTTCTTTTATTCAAGTTTTTTTGAACAAAACAACTTAGTATGGTAATGTTTTACATAATTGCACAGGTACCCAAAAAAGAGGAAAAGACCTATTTGTACAACTCTTTTTCTGGTGGCTAAGAATTGGAAATCAAAGGAATGCTCATCAATTGTGGAATGGCTGCACAAACTGTAGTATATGATGGTGATGGAATATTATTGTGCTATAAGAAATGACAAGCAGGATGATTTCAGAAAGGTCTGGAAAGACTTGTAAAGAGGGCACTGTGTACGGTGGCCGCAATATTGTTTGATGAAGAACTGTGAATGACCTTAGCTATTCTCAGAGGTAGAGTGATCCAAGACAATTCCAAAGGACTATTGATGGAACATACTATCCACCTCCAAAGAAAGAACTGATATTGATGGAACAGAGACTGATGTATGATATTTTTCCATTTGCTTTCATTTTTTTTCTTTTATTCAAGTTTCTTATACAAAATGCGTAATATGGTAATGTTTTACATTACCACATTCTAACCCATATCTGATTGCTTACCACCTGGGGAAGGGGGAAGGGGAGGGAGGGAAGGAAGGGATAAAATTTGAACTCAAAACTATAAACAAAATGTTATTATTTTGAAAATATTTTTAAAGCCATCCATTTCTGTTTGCATATTTTATTTTATGTTCTCAGAATTGGTTACTATTTTTATGTTTATGATTATATAAATGATATATTTATAATTTGTTTATGTCTTCTTGAGTTTATATACCAAGGCATTTGGATTATGTATATTTACATCTTAGTTTATTGTTTGTGATTCCTTTCAGTATAGTGTTATCTCTTAATATTCTGAAGTTTGTTTCAGCCTTGTCTAATGACATTTGTACACTCCTGCTTTTTGGGATTCCCTTGATTCATGGGAATCCATTTTGGGTCCTTTCTTCTGAACAGTTTCTATGTTATTGTCTTGTGGCTCCTGCCCTTACCCCTGCCCCCAGTTTCTGTTGTGCCTCACTTTTTAAAATCCTATTTCCTCTAACTGATAGAGAAGATGATTTCCCATGTTAGAAATTTTCTTACATCAATGATTATGGAAATTTGGGGGGGGGGGCAGGGCAATGGGGGTTAAGTGACTAGCCCAGGGTTACACAGCTAGTAAGTGTCGAGTGTCTGAGGCCGGATTTGAACTCAGCTACTCCTGAATCCAGAGCCAGTGCTTTACCCACTGCACCACCTAGCTGCCCCCAGAATTTATTATTGACTTATGTCCTCTTCATGGTAATTTTTTCCCCTTCATTTGCCTTGAACTCTCCTTCCTGGGTCCAGAGCTGATTCCTCTTCTCTTTGATCAAGGATGAGTGGTCTTTCTAAGCACTAAAATCCTTTCAGGTTATACCCTTTATAAGACCCCTTTATTCTCTAATATCTTCTAATATCATCTCATCTCCCATGGGAGCATTGATTGATGGTACCCACTTTCACCAGTGAATGAAGATCTGTTTCTTATCCCCCTTTTCATTTCCTTCTCTGGCTTCTGTTGGCTTTCTTTTTCCTTTAAGATTTCCTTTCCTTTTTAAGCAATGACATCACATATTCTTCTCTATGTTCTTCTTCCTTGTTCTCTTTTTATGCACCCTTCTATTCAGCAATTTAGTTCCATAGAAGAGATTGATTGTGTTGTTGGGTTTATTTCATGATGTTTCAGGCCTTTTTCTCTATCACTTCTCTTTGACTTATGCTTTCACCCATGCCTCCTTTAATGCTTCTACTCAGACCTACTTCTCATTATTTGCAGAACCCTCTTTCTGTCTCCTTATATCACCCTGGGCCTTAAAAATGAGTTGTGATTTTTTTTTTCATGGATTTCCCAATCAAGATTCATTCTGGTGCATTTTCTTTCTGTTTCTCTTTGGAAGATGTGCTTGTTATTATTCTTCCTGCTACTCTGCCCTTTTCCAGCTTTCTTTTTGATAGTCTTGCCAGTCTTGGGGACAAAAAGATATTTTATTTGTAGAACATTTGCCCTGGCATCTTGGTGACATGATTTTGACTAAGGAGTCTGGTCCTCTATTTCAGGCAGCTCCCAGCCATGCTTCTCTTCACTCTCAAATGCCCTTCCATATTCTCTACAACCGTGATTTCTAATTCGGAACCATAATCAAATCAGCACTGTCATTTTTTTTTGTAAGGGCTGTCTCAGTTTACTCCCCCAAAATCCTAGTCAGCATCTTTGTAATTTTATGGACCTAAGTGTCTGTATTTAGTTACCATTCTCTTATGCATGATGTTTTCCACTATGATCTATCATTCAGTCCGGTCAATGACACATTTATTAAGGTATTTGCCAGCTACACTGTAACAGGCATTATGCTAAGCACTGGGGATACAGATAGCTATCTGGCCTAAGAAACTTATAATCAACTAGGGGAAGACAGCACACCAAAGAGAATCTGAAAAATGGATGTGAGAGGATGCCATGACAGAAAGCCATGATGGATATAATCCAAAGAAGTTCTAAAGGGAAGAGCTGGATGGGAAATGAATAGATGGCTGGCCTGGGGCCCCTCCTTAAATAGAGATTTTGGAATTATGGCCCAAACCCTCCAATCAGAGGTGTATAGTGTATCTACTTAGGAGACAAACATGAAGGAGAAGGACCAAAAGGGTGCAGTCAGTGGGAAATGTATGCTCTTTATATATGTTGTCTTCTCAATGCTTAGTGCTTAGTATATATTTAATTCATTGCATTTATTATTAATTGGGAGATTTAGGGTTTTTATGTGTACAATAAAAGTACCGTGGACCTGAAGAAGAGTGTTTATATTGCACCTTGGTAAACTAGATATAACTATTCAGTGCCCACATTCATATTTTTGTGCTTCAAGATTTTCCTAGCCCAGAGGCTTGTGTATTTACTTTTAAAACTCCTTCTACCAGAGAACAGTTTTGATTCAATATCATCTCCAGTCACAACATGTACCGTATATCCACAGTAAGGTTAGTGAAAGCTAGTGTTTCTATGGTACTTTAATATTTGTAAAGCACTTTACATATATTCATTTGTTCCTTATGAGAAACCTCTGAGATAGGTACTATTATCCACATTTTACAGATGAGAAGTTAAATCTGAGAGGGTAAGTGACTTGCCTAGTGCTATATATCTGAGGCAAAAATTTAGTTCAGGTCTTGCTGACTCCAAATTGTGATCCAATTCCACTACACAACCTATCTGCCATGAAGCTGACTGATATTCCCTCCCATTCTTCTTGACTGAGATAAATCTGAGATAAGAACTTCAATCACTGCACCACTGCCTGTGGAGTTTATTCTGTCTCCTCCTTTATTGCCAATTTTCTGGGGGAGGGATTGGACATCAAGGAAGGTCCAAGGGCTAGTTTGGAGTTGTCTTTCAATATGGTCCTGTCATGTTAGGTGCCCTTTTAAACCCTGATCTTTCAGAATTTTCAGTCTGTCTCATTTTACTATTTCAGTTGAAGAAAAAGAAAAAGCTTACCTTTTTCTGCCGCTCAAGGAAATGTTTCAGAATACTTAGGCAGATAAGTTTGCTTAGCTTTCCTCAGGAGTTCAGCTGAGCATTATTTTAGCAGAAATATTACTATTTGCCTTAAGTTGACTGGAAACTGGCATGATGCTCCAAGTACATTGAAAGACATTAAATCCAAAAAAACATGGGTTTGAAAGGGACTAGGTGGAACTGATGGTGATGGGAGGGAAAATGAATTGAAAGCATTTTGAGGCATATTCATTGTCTTACCTGTGTTCAAAAGAATCTACTTAGGCTTTGCTTTTTTGTTTTGTTTTGTTTTTGGGGTTTTGCTTAATTTTGGGGGTGGAAGTCTAAGAAGAGCAGAGGGGAAGAAAGAAGGAGTAATGAAATGGAATTTTAGGTGTTTGGGGCCAAGGTAGTTTCAGCAAAAGGTTATGATCTCTTGTGATTACAAACACTCTCTCATCTAATTCCTGCATTTTATAGATGGAAGCTGAGGTCCAAGGAGGTTACATGCCTTGCCCTAGGTCATAAAGTAGTAAATGTTGTGATTATCATATTTTAGAAGGAGAACAGAGCCTGTAGCAGCTTCAGAAAGATGAGGGGGCCAGGGAATTCTTGAAACTTTTAGGGTAGGAATTTGTGATGTTTTTTATATAGCCACTGTTCAGATTTTAGTCTGGTTTGTATGGTTCAGAGTTGCCAGCATGAAAGCCTGTTCAAATGGTAAATTGATGTTATGTTCAAAACATATCATCCATCTGGAATACAATGAGATTTATTGTGTGAAAAGTGAAATCCAAGTATATTTCCACTAAGTTGGTAACCAGTTTTCCCAAGTATGGTTGTTTAATTCCTTTTCCCGACGTTTCTTTTTTATGGCTATCTTCCTAAGGCTTAGGAGAGACTTTAGTTCAAATGCCACTTTTAACATTTATTAATGTTATTTTAACATTTATTTAATTAAAGCTAGCAGACTTTGTGACCATTGGTGAGTCACTTAAACTCTATAAACTTTAGTTTACTCATCTCTAAAAATAGGATAATTATTCCTTTAGCATTAATTCACAATACTTTTATGAGGAGAAGGTATGGTAATATGTATAAAACTTTTTGCAAAACTTAGTGTTAACTATTTTTGAAGAACTCACATTTGTAATTTGTAACATTTGGTTGAATGGTCCGGCATCTTGGTTTTATTCCATTCACCTGTTTTTTTTGCCCACTAGTATTAATAGTAGTTCTTGATATAATAATTGATAATGTATTTAGCTTTAGGATGCAAGATTACTTTGATTGGTTTTTGGCCCAGTTGGGGAGGGGTTAGGGAACAATAGGAAGGGCTGATATTCTTACCTCTTTTTCCCATCACTGAATTTGTGTTCTATGAAGAAACCTCTTGGTATTCTGATTAGTTTGCATTAAAGAGACACTAATTTGGGGGGGCAGCTAGGTGGCACAGTGGATAAAACATTGGTCTGGATTCAGGAATACCTGAGTTCAAATCCAGCCTCAGACATTTTTGACACTTAGTAGCTGTGTGACCCTGGGCAAATCATTTACCCCCCCTTGCCCCACAAAAAACAAGAGACACTAATTTGAGAAGTATTGTTAATTTACTGTATTAATCTGAATGCCTGAAAATCCTTCCATCATTTAGATCTTGCTTTATTTCAGTTGTGGTTTACAGTTCCTTTATAGGTTACTATTTATTTCTAGCTAGTTTGTTCCCAAACCCTTTACTGGTTTTTATTATTGTGAATTGATGTTGCTTTCCTTTCTGCTTGGCAGCCTAGAAATAACACCTGAAATGGGCGAATAAAAATTGTAAGCAATTGAGGGCAAAGCCTGCATTTTTATTCATTTTTCTTTTTTCTGCACAGGGCCCCAAAACTGCTGAAATGAAAGACTTAAATGTTGGATAACCGAGAATCTACTTCATACTGAATGCCATGGTGTAGCCTTTTCATTTCAGGAGAAAGTAAACTAAGCATGGAAATAAAGCCATCCCTATTCATTAAAAAATTTTTTTTGGGAAGTCTTTTAATTTTCCCCCTGAATCTCTTAGTTCTTGCCATCCTTTCCAAAACACAGGATTTGATCACTTAATGGTTTTAGCTTTTTTCGGTAGTGGTAACCTTTTGGAGGGAGTTCTTGGCTTGTTTAAGGGGGGGAGAGGTCATATCCTAACTTTCTTTAAAGACATTCTTTTTTGAACAACATTTCTAATAGTCCTCTAATTGTATCACTGTTGGTGTCACCTCTCTTTTAGCTTCTCTGCCTTTTCCATCCTCTGCCCATCTCTTTCTCCAAAAGAATGGTGATGTTACAGAAGGTAACCTGTATGGAGTTGCGTGAACTTTCTTAATCTCCTATGCAGGTCTCAGGGCTTGTGTTCATTAATGAAGAACAAAAAGTCAAAAAGCTTCAGCACACAGTTGTGATTGGATACACTGGAGACTAGGAAATTGTCACAGAAGCATACAGCCGCATGGTAGGCGCAAATGCTTGTCTTCTATATGTGGAAACTATAAGGTGATATTTGAATTCTTTAGGAACCATTAGGAAATCAAGGATTCTAATCCTGGTGATGACACAATCTGAGGATTGACTATCACTTGGTTTGCCTATGGTGACAGGAATAACAGTCTCAATTTGTTTTATTTATTATGTTTTTTGGGCAAAAATTTTGATACAATTACTTCAATCTATTTAATTGAATTATTTCTTTCCTCCAATATGAGCAACTTGCCTTTTCTGCTCTTTAACAATTCTTTGAAGATCCACTATCACAGCAGGAAGCAACTAATGAAGTTAGTCACAGCAAAACATTCATTCCTGTGCATTTGAGGCACAGGGTTCTGATGAACACCCTCTTCCAGTTTGCAGAGGATTTTTCCAGCACAAACCTTGGCTGTGTTTACCTAAATCTAACTGGATTCTTGCTATCTAATCTCTTGGACATACACCTGTCTGGTTTTTGGCTCATTCTTAATCATGCATCCTTGTAATGCTGAATAGACCCTTGCCTCATAATTTGTTTTCTCTTCCAATCTTTTGGTTAAGATCTCTCCTTTTTTGGCTAAGGAAATAGCCAAATAGCCACTATGAGATAGTGCAATTTCTTGCCTATTTCTTATTTGGGTTTCTGTAATAATAACTACATTAATCAAAGTAGCTAGCATTTATATAGGAACTGTAAGGTTTGCAAAGTGCTTTACAAATATCATTTCGTTTTATGCTCACAACAACCCTGGGAGGTAGGTGTTATTAGTATCCCCATTTTACAGATAAGGCAACCAAGGGAAACAGGTTAAGTGACGTGTCCAAGATGTCAAAGCTAGTAAGTATCTGAGGCAGGATTTGGCCGGAGTCCAGTGCTCTATTTAAAGCACTACCTGGGTGAATCTCAGAATTGGAAAGGTTCTTAGAGATTGTCTAATAATCCATTCTGTTATTAAATAGGAGTCCCCTACACAGTGTGCTTGACAGATGAGGTTGTCTCATGTCTACAAATAGTAGGTGTGTCATATATCTCATCCTTTCAACTATTGGTTTTTTCCTTTTACGTTGACACTGTGCGCTGAAATAAAAGCCCTTAGTTATGCATAGCACCTTTGTCATACCAAAGTCACAGGTATCTTTTCTTGATGTTAAGGCTCAACTGAGGCTGCTGGTGAAGGTTTCTTTTGGGTGTATTTCAGAAAGGTAGACAGTGTTATTCAGACTGCTACACAAACCAAGATCACAATGTACATCAACAAGCTCTCTCTTTAACCTCTGCCATAATGGGTGGTGTTTGTCTGTTATATAGCATTGTCAGTCTACTCATACACACCAGGCCCAGGGGGAGAAAACCGACGAGGAAGGTAAGAAAAGAGCATTTTTCTTTGTGAGGAATTTATTTCTGTTTATTTTCACTTAGCTTGGATGTTATTAATATCTGTCCCTGGGAGGGGGAGGAGCAGGAGACAGGATATATAGAGTAAAATAAAGCAAAAGAAGCAGAATTATTTCCTGGTGAGCAATGAGAGATTGCTTTTTTAAAAAACCCACAACAGCCTGCTTGCATGTTGCTTCCTTTTACCTTTGACTGCAGGGTTAGGGAGGGAGGGACTAGGTATAAAGAAACATAGGTCCTTTCCTTATTGTTACCTGAAGCCTGATTATTTGACAATCTTAAATGGGTAGTAAAGTGACAACCATGTATTTCAGTAAAGAAAATGAGCCAGAGATAGGCCTTTGGCTGGATTTTCTTTTGAAAATTCTCTTTACCATCAGAGTATCATTCTTGTCTGCAGAGTAGCTGGAAAACATGAATTATGAAAAGCCTCTGGTTAGTTTCTGATTGGCTACACTTAAGGCTAGCTGTTAATATTTTACTCAGGTTTAGAGCCTTATATAGGTGGGATGTTTGTTTTTCCAAGTTCAAGTAGGAGAAAGTGGAGCCAGGAAGATTTTCTAGCCTCAACTTGCTCAAGATTCTTCTGTTTTCCCCTTGGTAAATTTTATCCATTATAGCATCTCGTGTTGTAATGGATATGTTTGGCTTCTGTCTGTGTGTTTTGGGCCCTCGTCATCCTGCTTTATCTCCATACTGCTTTCTTTCTGCCCCTCTCAGAGTCCTCAGAGTTGCTGCTCTGTCTTTGGGCCCCATATGATGTGTCAGGTAGTTGATCCAGCTGGCTATCAGGATTAAACTTATTTTTGGAAGTTTGTGATTTCTTTCAGAATCTGTGGTTGGTTTTGTTGTTGTTGTTGTTGTTGTTGTTTTATTCTAATCTCTAAGATTTTCCTGTTGGGGCTTGTTTGGTTATTTGATTTCTGTTATCTTCTTTTCACCTGCTAGTTTTAGGGCCACAGTTCACTCTTGATATCCCTCACACTTGGACCTTGTGGTTTCTTCATTATGAGTATTAATCTAATTAAGCAATTCAGGAGCTACACAGACCTAGATTGTTTTTCTTTGGCACAATCTTGCCTGACTCCTTTATGTAGTATGCCCAGATCTGTTCTCTCTGTACGTTTGTGGAGATGTGTAAGTACCATGTGAGAACAAGAATTCTCTAAATGTGCCTGGAAAAAGGTGGGGAGAAGAATGTGAGGAAGGTACCAGTGGCCTCTGTAGGTAAAAAGAATGCCAAGTTAGCATCTTCTAAGTATAACTCTTGTTGAGTTCTTCTACTGCTGTGGCCATCATGGTAGTTTTGCTTGCTTTTTAACAATTTGATTTTTCCTTGAGCACCATTTTCATGTGTCTCCTGCTAATATGGCATGTTTTCTGCTTGTAATTTTTAGCCCTGGAATACAGATATTTTTAGCATTTTCTCCTGCTTAGGGAGTATGCTTAGGGAGTAACAAGTATGGGTGGCTATGATTCAGTTCTGTGGTATTTGTTTAGGTGAGACATTTGTTGTGCCTTCTGATTGGTCAGGAGATGCCTGGCAATAATATCTTAGTGATATTAAATTCTTTCCTTCAGGGGAAATGGAAGAAGAAATGGAAAATCCAGAAATGGTCGATTTGCCAGAGAAACTTAAGCATCAACTAAGACACCGAGAGCTGTTCCTGTCCCGGCAGCTGGAATCTCTACCTGCCACGCATATCAGGTAATGACTGTATCACTTCAAAATAGAGCTAATTCTTTTCTATATCAAAATTAGTTACGTGCACCATTGTTGCTGTATGGTCATATTTCTTTTTCCTCAAGTAATTTTTTTTTCCTGTTTTAGAGGCAAATGTAGTGTCACTCTGCTCAATGAGACGGAGTCCCTGAAATCATACCTGGAGCGGGAGGTATGACTCTGTTTCTTTGCCCTCTCCCCCCCTCCCCCCATGGGTCCTTCAAAAATACTTAAATGTTTTGTTATGTAGACCTTCAAGTTCACTGAGAAATGGCTATGGTGATAGCTCATAATTGAGCATGAAGTGATGGAGAAAGCACTGTTAGGGCTCCTGATAGGGAACAAGAGAAAACAGTGCTTCTCTTTTTGTGTGGTGCTGTGTTCAAACAAACCTTTTGTAGAGGTTTCTTCTGATCTCTATGGGTGCTACTTTTCCTTAATTTAGAGCCAGTTCAGGACTTATGGAGAAATAGTTTTGAGAAGGAGTCGTTATTTCCTGGCTTATATGCTTGTGTCATTTATTAAGATGTTGTGATAAAACTGAAGGAATATTGAAAGAAATAGAGGTGTTTTGGAAATCTCTTAAGAGGGATATATATATGAAGCACTTTCAACCTCATATATATATATGAAGTTGAAAGTGCTTAGAAAATTCACAAGTACATGTTAGTAAAATGTCATGATCTTTTATTCAATAAGCAGCTTCTGAGGTGGCCATCTAGTTCAATTTTTTCACCTGTGATGTCCCCTTCCCCACATCTGCAACCATTGGCTTCACTGTGCTGACTCAGCCTCATCTAGTCTAACATTTTCTAAACTTTGTTTCCCATATGGGTGCTCAGTGACTCAATAAATGTCAACATCTTAAGAACCATCAGTGTGTTGTGGAATTGGGAGTAACTAACTCTTCTTCATTCCCCTTGCTTCCTAGTCAGTGACTGATTGATACTAGTTTTAACAGGGTGTGCAGAAAAAGACATACATCAGCTTTTGTTCCCCATTTTTTGGGGGCGGGGCAAAGGGGGTTAAGTGACTTGTCCAGGGTCACACAGCTAGTAAGTGTCAAGTGTCTGAGGCCGGATTTGAATTCAGGTACTCCTGAATCCAGGGCCGGTGCTTTACCACTGCGCCACCTAGCCGCCCCCGTTCCACATTTTCTTCACATGGAATGAAGTTAGGAGTCTATAAGGTCTGTGAAAGGCATTTGGTGATGAAGGAGGCTTTGTGTAGAAAGAGAGTTGAAGGTACGTTTTTTAAAAACGGAAATTTATGTCAAGTTAGGTAGCACATGAACTTCCTTACTCCTTCTTGAACCGAATCACATAAATTACAGAATTTAGAATGGGAAAGGATCTTAGGGGGACATTATATGGTCTCATATTAGTTTGAAGGTGGTTTATATGATTCATTTCTCCTTGTAATCAAATTGCATAAAAATTGCTGATTTGTTTCAGTAGCAATACACAATGAAATGACCAAAAATTTTAGACTAGTTAATAGTAGCTTTGGGGATTTGTTTTATTTATTTGGTGTTCGATTGTAATTTCTTCAGTGTAGGTAACCTCTCTACACAATGCAGATCAGTAACCAGTTCTGCAATTTAATTTTCGAGAGTCGTGTGGTAGATAAGGATAAGTAAATTGTATTGGGTCATATAGTCAATATGTGTCAGAAGCAGGACTTGATCTGAGGTCCTCCTGACCATGCAGTTAGATCTCTATTCAACTGCTCATAATGTCTTTCTTTTTTGTTTTTATTAATTAATTTTAAATGACAACACCACTCTGATAACCCCTTTATTACACTATGTCCTTGTATTTTAGGATTTCTTCTTCTAATTCTCTAGTTTATGATCCACAGCAGAAGACTCTTCTAGCTGATAAAGGAGAAATTAGAGTGGGTACAGATACCAAGCAGCTATAACAGTCTTGCTAAACCGGAGGGTAAGCTTCTACTTATATTGTCTTTCTGGCAAGACATTTTGCCAGCCTAGTGTGAATCACTATGTTTGGGACATTAGCACGTGAACTAAAATGCATTAGGGAAGTCCTTTTCCCATAGAGAAGATCTTTTTTGGCGTATGAACTTTTTTTTTTTTTTTTTTGCACCTGACCTTTTCTTATAAGCAATAGATTGTAGTGTGGTTTTTTTGTTTGTTTGTTTGAACTTTTTATTTACCACATAGCATTCCTTCTCTCAACCTCATACCTCTGCACACAGAGAAAGCTGCTAAGATGTCTCTAGGAAATTGAATCCTCTGAGGCTGAAGGCTGTCCTGACTATGCAAATGCAGAGTGACTAAAAGAGGCTGAGTTTTTTGCTGGATGGGTATAGCTTTCCTACCAGCTGGCTTCCGAGTATTTTAGCGGGCCAAATAATAGGTGTCTATGTCAACAGAGCAACGTTTTTAGGAAACAATCCACTTTACAAAATAGATGAATTAGGAAAGGAGAGGTTGAATGATCAATCATAACAAGTTTTTATTAAGTTCATGCTATGTCCCAGGTTCTAGTCTAGATACTAGGAATAAGAAAAAATACAACAATTCTTATACCATCAAGGAGGATAATTCTATCAGACACACAACATGTATACATATGAGTATAAATTAAATGTATTCCCCCCCCAAATTTTTTCTTTTTTTCGCAAGTGGTAAAGCACTAGCAACTAGCAGATCAGGAAAGGTCTGCTAGGTAGGAGTTGGTGTTTGAGCTGAGCTTTAAGGAAATTCAGGGATTCATAGAGGCAAAAGTGAACAGAGAGTACATTACAGAAGGGACAGCCTGTGTAAAGGAAGTTTCAAATTTCTCTATCAATGATCAGCAAGCATTTGATCAACTACTCTGTGTCAGCCATTGTGCTAGATTCTGGGGATTAAATATAAAGAATAAATTTTTTCCTGTTCATTACATTCTAATGGGTGAGATTGTGTGCACATGAGCACACGTGTGTATAAAAACATGTACGAGGGGCAGCTAGGTGGCACAGTGGATAAAGCACTGGCCCTGGATTCAGGACTCCCTGAGTTCAAATCCGGCCTCAGACACTTGACACTTAACTAGCTGTGTGACCCTGGGCAAGTCACTTAACCCTCATTGCCCTCCCCCCCCCAAAAAAAAAACCATACAGAAGAAATGTAAAAAGACAAAATAAAAATAAATACAGAATAATTTGAAAAGGAGGGCACTAATGATTGGATTGGGGGTTGGGGGAGAAATCATGAAAGGTTTCAATGTAGAAGATGCTCTTTGAGTGCATTTAAAAAAAGAGAAAGATTCTGTGAGGTTGATATGAGGAGAGAGTGCATTCCATGCATCAGGGGGTAGTCAGTGCAAAGGTACATAACACTGGATTTTTGAGGTTCAGAAAGAAGTCCAGTTTGCCTCAATTTCAGAGTGCAAAGGAAAAGTAATGTACAATAAGACTGAAAAGATAGGTAAAATTGCAAAGGTCTTTAAATCTACACAGGAGTTTGTATTTGATCCTAGAGGCCCCAGGAGTTAATTGAATAAGAGAGTGATATGATCAGATATACATTTAAGGAAAATCATTTTGAACAAAGGGAGACAATTCATTTACATTTATATATTTCTAGAACTTATATGAAATGAAGTTTGCCAGTGAGATGGCTGGGAAGTATATTTAAGAGACTTACCCATGGTCACACATAGCTAATGAGTAAAGGTGGGAGGATTTGAAAGTAAATCTTCCTGAATCAACCGTCCAGCACTTTTTCCACTCTGACATATTATTTTGCATGGTTCTCTTCCTGCCTTTTTTCAGCTGGAGGTTCATGTATCTGTAGTATTCATTTCGGAGAAGGGAAGGGAATACTCTAGGTTTGAGTCATTTGTCCTTATTTGTAAATAGGATTACTTTTTTTTCTTTTTTGTGGGGCAGTGGGAGTTAAGTGACTTGCCCCGGGTCACACAACTAGTAAGTGTCAAGTGTCTGAGGCCAGATTTGCACTCAGGTACTCCCTGAATTCAGGGCGCGGTGCTTATCCACTGTGCCCACCTAGTCACCCCTAGGATTAACTTTTAACACAACGTTTAGATGAACTAGGATTCAGCCTAGGTTTTTATGGCACTTTTTTTTTCTTAATTACTCTTTAAATTTTTTTCCTTTGTTCTATTGATTTTACAATTTTAAGTTCATAATTTCTCCCTCCAGCCCCCTCCCCCACCCACTTAGGCGGTAAGTAATATGCTATCCATTAAATATCGTGAAATCATACTCAACATATCCACATTCATTTCGGCTCATATTCAAAAGGGACTTTTCTTTTCCCTGTGTGTGTCAGCAGAGTGGAAAGGAGAAGGATGTTTGTTTCTTTTGGTCCTGAACTATTCAGTTTGACGTAACATAAAGAGTCATCTAGTCATCTTGCCTAGAAATCTAACACTCGTTATATTTAAAGTTTGTTCTTAAAAACAGATTACATTAGCTGCATCTCTAATATAAAAAAGATCTGATATAATTTAACAGAATTATACAGTAACTATTTTTCTATTCTACATCCTGTCTAAGATTTCTTTTTTTTGTTTTTTTTTGGTTTTGGTTTTTGTTTTTTTTGTGGGGGCTAATGGGGGTTAAGTGACTTGCCCAGGGTCACACAGCTAGTAACGTTGTCACATGTCTGAGGCCGGATTTGAACTCATGTACTCATGAATCCAGGGCCAGTGCCTTTCATCCACGCACCACCTCGCCGCCCCCTGTCTCAGCTTCTTCAACTTTTTTTTTTTTAGTCATGAACCCCTTTGAGACTCTAGAGAAGCCTGTATACTCCTTCTCAGAAAACACTTATTTTTAAATGCCTATATACATATATATCATTACTGTAACAAGGAAACTGATTTATTGTAATACAGTGATCACAAATCCTTTTTTTTTCAGTTCACGGATTGCAGGTTACGCACTACCTTATTTGACTATGAACCCCATTGATGATGATCCCACCAGTCCTATGAGGTACTCCAAACTGTAACTACTTCCTTTGGGTCTATTTTTCGATTGTATCTCCACCAGGAATATGTACTTTTTCCTAGGTGAGGACGATGGAAGAGACAATCAAAACTCTGACAACAAAATGTTTGGGACGCATATATCCCATTTAATGATAAACAGATCGATCAGTTCCTGGTGGTGGCAAGGTATGTAAAGTTATTGAAAGAATTTGACTCATGGGGCTGTAAAAAGCTTTGAGGAACCATAGATGATTTTAAAGCTGGAAAGGATTTTATATTGTTTAATTCTGTTTCTTGATTTTACAAATGATGACATGGAAGTTCAGAATGGTTAAACTACCTGAGCAGTATCACATAGACGTGGGATTCAGTCCAAATTTTATATCTAGGTACTGTGATAACTGCACCACATTGAATGTTGTTGGCTCTAGTATTTTCCAGATGACCTGGACTTTAGTGCCTTTTTGTGACTGCCAGGCATAAGGAAAAGGTCCTCAGTTTCTACTCCACCTCTACTCCACTGGCCCCAAGTTGGAAGTAGCTGTATAGGACCAGACAAACTGACAGCTCAGGCTTATATTTTCCCCCATATTCTTGATTGTAATCTTAATGTTAGGTGAGGTCTAACACCTTTTTTGATGCTGGCTTGGGTTGGGTCTGTCAACCAGCTCAGGAAAATAATGAGTCTTGGCTGATGTTCAGTAGCTCACTTTGTGGAATAATGTCCAGATTGCAGGGTCATCTCTTTTCTCTGCATCTGGCCTTCTGACTCAGGGACATCTTGAACATTTTTCTGCTTTCCTCCTGTAACTATAATATTAAATTGTATTAACGGTTGGGCAGCTAGGTGGTGCATGGATAGAGCACTGGCCCTGGAGTCAGGAGTACTGGATGTTCAAATCCGGCCCTCAGTACACTTAACGTCTTACTGAGCTGTGATGACCCTGCGCGGATTGTTACAAGTCACGTTAACTCCAATTGCCTCACTTAAAAACAACAATTGTAATAAGCTGTACATTGGAGGGAGAAGGTAGCTCATATTCTAAAACCTTTACTTCTAGACGCGTAGCAGCATCCTTATAAGACCATTGGAACTGTCACTAAAGCTTTCTTGTCCTGTACTATCATGATTTCATTTGCTATTCTTTTGCAGCTACGGAAGGACCATTTCCTTTTCTCTAGGCTCTTTAATTGTGTATATGTATGCTAAATGTCAAACTGAGGATGTTCTTTTTGTTGTTGTTGTTGTTTGTTTTATTGATGCTTTATATAAATTCTATTTTCATATTTCTCCTCTTCTCACCTTATTCAAAACAGTAAGCAGAACCTTCTGGGAACTAACCATCACAGTAAACTACATCTGGACAGGTGTTTTGCAGCATTCCTCATCTGTAGTCATTATTGAGAATTATTTCATCATTTGTTCTTCAGGGTCAGGATTGCTTATTCTAGCAAAGTTAGAGTTTAGGTGCCTTTATTGTTACTTTTAACATTTCATTGTTCTATGCCATTGTACTGTTCTCTCTAGAAATTTAGGATCAGTTCGTACAGATCTTCCCCCACGTTTTTGGAGCTCCTTATTCATTACTTATTAGGCCATAGTAATCCATTCCTTTTATGTAACAAAACCATACTCATTGTAAAATCTATCCAGTAAAATCTCTCAACAAAACTATAGCACACCTTACGTTAAAAACTCTTAAGGAATTTTTTTAATGTGAACAAAAGTACATATTTATAACCAAGAACTAGTATTATTTGCCATGGAAACCTGGAAGCTTTTTCAATACATACAGGGTTGTCTACTTTTCCCACTATTATTTGGTATAATTCTGGAAATGTTAGCTGTATCAACAAGGTGAAAGAAAAATTAGAAACATAAACATAAGCAAAGAGGAGAAAAAAGTGATCCCTATTTTCCAATGACATTATGTTTGACTTCAGAAGATCATAGATCTATTGCTAGAAAGGACCTTAAGGACTTTCTACTCCATCTTTTCATGTTATAGATAAGAAAACTGAGGCTCAGTTTGGTTAAGTGACTTGGGCACAAACACATATTGTAATAATAATCAAGTAGAATTTAATCTTAGATCTCCCTTACTGCTATTTTTTAAATCTTCCTGTACTCAGCAGAGAAACTAATAGGTACAATTATTAGCTCGATATGGTAATGTTTACATAATTGCAAACGTATAACCCACATCTGATTACTTACCACCTCAGGGAAAGGGAAAGGGCGGGAGGAAAGGAGGGATAAAATTTGGAATTCAAAACTATAAAAAATTTTTATTATTAAAAAATAAAATGGGAATAATATGTAAAAAAAATAGAGAGGTTCAAAGGAATGGAGGGTATGGAAAGAAAATAATGAATTCTCTTGAACATGTGGATGTTCAAGATGTCAGTCTATCCTACACTCCATGAAAGTCATTTTCTTTAATTTACACATTTTTCCCAGCTTGGTAAATGGGAAGGGCTTTTATTGCCTCTGGAATAAAATATAAACTGTTCTGTTTAGCTTTTAAATCCCTTCACAATCTTACCTCAGCCCTTTTTTTCAATTATTTCAATTATTGCATGATGTGATTCAGCCAAGCTGGCTTTCTCTCCCTCATGCAACACTCCTGTCTGTAGGCATTTTTTGCTGGGTCATAATGGAGTTCTTTATCTCTGTATCATAAGCTCAGAATGGAGTCCTTTGTCTCTATATCACTACAACCAGTGAGGTGGTAGATGAATGAAGGTACAACCACTGCTGGAAAGGATCACCAGGGATTCAGTATTGTTCAGAGGGAACCAGTTCTCAAAGAGTGCTAAAAGATGGGAGTAAATTTGGACATTATCAATCAAATATTCCACAGGGCACAGTGGAAAGTAAAGGGGACTGGGGGAGGCTCATACACCTAGAGTGAGACAATATTGGGGTTAGAGTTGAGAGAACTAAGGAAATAAACCGTTGAGATTGGGGATCAAGATTTGTTCTTTAGGAAGTGGCTGGTTAACTGCAACCTAGCTTTTGACTTGACTCCAAATGGTTTCCAGAGTTACAAATAATCAGTTAAGTAATAATAATCCCTTAAATTGATCAATCAAATATGTAAAGTACTTATTCTTCACTAGACACTGTCCTAGGTCTTAGAAATACAAATACTATTAATGAAATTGTCCCTCCTCTCAAGAAGCTTGCATTCTAATGGAAATATCGTGTGCACCTACCCTTCCTCTACTGAAAGCCAGTTGGCTGGGAGGAAAAGACTGGAAAGATAGTTTGGGGTAAGGTTGAGAAAGACTTTAAAAGCTGATCTTAGAGACAATAGGGAGTCATAAGAATTTATCGAGTTGAAGAATGACATGGTTAGATCCACAATTAAGAAAAAATCACTTTGATGGTATATGGAGAATGGACTGAAATAGGAAGGGTTGAGGGAAGACCAATTTAAACCCCATTCCAGTATCTAATTGAGACCTGATAAGGGCTGAACTAAGGGTGATTTATCTGAAAATAGAATGAAGGGGTAAGTTGGGAAGAGATGTTGTGCAGATAGAAAAAGATTTGTCAGCAGATTGGAAGTGTCTCTGATGACCTTTAAGGTTCCTTTCAACTTTAAATCGATGGTTCCAGGGTCCTTTGATCTTTTCCTCGATGTCTCATTGGCATCTTAAGCTCAATATAACTAAAATTAAACTTGTTGTCTTTCCCCCTAAATTAGCTTTATTCAAATTTTCCTTGTTAGTATAGTGGTGAGTGTCCCCACCTGTCATGAGAGAGACTGGGGTTTGATTCCCCAAGAGACAGACACAGCAAATTTTGGGGTAGCTAGATGGCATAGTGGATAGATTGTCAGACCTGGATTTAGGAAAATTCATCTTCCTGAGTTCAAATGTAACCTCAGACACTTAATTCCTGTGTGACCCTGGGCAAGTCACTTAACCTTGTTTGCCTCTGTTCTTCACTTGTAAAATGAAGTAAAGAGGGAAATTGCAAACTGCTCCAATATCTTTGCCAAGAAAACCCCAAAAGGGGTCACAAAGGTTGGCCATGACTGAAACAACTAACCAACAAACAACAAACATATCTATTTCTATGAAGAGTATTACTATCCTTTTAGTTAGTTACCTAGGTTCATGACCTTGTAATCATCTATGACTCTTCCTTCTTCTTCATTCTTATATCTAATGAGTTTTCAGGTTCTATATATTGTACCTCTATGGTCTCTGTCTTTAATATGTGTCCTCTTTTATTCATTAACATGACCTATGAAGTTGAGGGTCTTCACTTTTTGTATGAACTATTTTAATAGACTTCTAATTGACCTCTCTGGCTCTACTTTCTCCTTCTCCAACCTATATTCCACACTACCACAAAAGTAATCTCTCCCTTATTCAAGAATCTTCAGTTGCTCCCTATTGCCTTTAAAATAAACAAACTTCATAGTATTTAAAACTGTCCATAATCTGGCATCAGCCAGTCTTTGCAAAAAGCATTTGCCATTTTTCATCTTTATAATATCCTGACCAGGCTCTTCTAAATACATGACATTCTGTCTCCTGCTTTAATGCCTAGAGTGTATTATTTCCTTATTTCCAGCTCTTAGAATTCCTACTTTCCTTCAGTGTTTAGTTCAGATTAATCCACCAGCATCAGGATTTTCCTGATCCTATAGTTATTTTCCTCCTTTGAAAGTCACATTTTTCATTATTTTTTTATTCAATTTTTTTTTCATTTCCCAGATTCTCTGCCTCTCCCCTCCCCCTGCCCTACCCATTGAGAAAACAAGAAAAAGAAAACCCATCACAAATTTGTATAATCTTGCAAAAGAAATTCTTGTTTAATCTTTTTTTTTTTTAAAAAGAGAGAGGAAAATATGCTTCAGTTTGCACTCTGAATCCATTCTCTTATTTAGAAGTGAATAGTATGTTTCATCATGAGTCCATTGGAATTGTGATTAATTCTTGTGTTGATCAGCTACTCAGGTTTACAGAGTTGATTATCTTGACAATATTGCTGTTGTTTTATAAATTATTCTTTTAGTTTTACTATTCACTTTGAATTAGTTCATCATTTCTTACAGGACAATAGTATTCCATCTATCACATTTATATAACATAGCTTGTTCATCCATTCCCCAAATGGTGGATAATTCCCTCATGTTCTAATTCTTTACCACCCCAAAAAGAGCTGCTATGAATTTTTTTTTACATATATGTCTTTTTCCTCTTTTGTTCTCCTTGGAGTATATAGCTAATCATGATATTCCTGGGTGACAGTTTAATACTATTTTGGCATAGGTCCAAATGGATTTCCATAATGGTTGTGCCATTTCACAACTCTTAACACTAGTACATTTGTGTTCCGGTTTTGCCGCAGCCCCTCCAACATTTGTCGTTTTTCTTTTTGTCATTTTATCCCATCTAATGGATGGGAAGTGGTACACCAGAGTTTTTTATTTACATGTCTCCACTTAACAGTGATTTAGAGCATTTTTTCATATGATTATTGATAGTATTTATTTCTTCCTACAAAAACTGCCTATTCATTTGACCATTTACCAACTGGCAAATACCACTTTTCTCCTATATATTTTAGAAATGAGTCCTTCATCAGAGAAGGTTGCTACAAAGATATTTTCGAGTTTCCTACTTTTCTGTTGTTTTAGCTGCATTGGTTTTGTTTGTGGAAAAACATTTTAATTTTATGTAACCAAAATTATCCACTTTCCTTCCTGTGAACCTTTCTGTCTCTTGTTTGATCATGAACTCTTCTCCTCTTGATAGATCTGACAGATAATTTCTTCCATGTTATGCTGACTTGCTTATGATGTCACCCTTTATGTTCAAATCATGTACCCATTTGGAGTTCTTAATCTGTTCTACTGATTTACCTATTTCCTACCTAGTACCAAATTGTTTTTATGATTATATTTTTATAGTATAGTTTGAGATCTAGTACCTTTCCTTTTAAAATTTTTTTCATTGATTCCTTTGATATTCTTGACCTTTTGTTCCTCCAGATTAATTTTTATATAATTTTTTTCTAGCATTGTAAAGTAATTCTTCAGTAGTTTGGTTGGTATGGCACCGAAATGTAAATTAATTTACGTATTATTGTCATTTTCATTTTTTGACTTGGCCTACTCATGAGCAATTAATATTTCTCCAGTTGTTTGGATCTATATTTCTTTGTCTGGAGTCTTTTGTAGTTACTCATATAAGTCCTGTGTATGTCTTGGTAGTTAGGTTCTCAAATATTTTATACTGTCCATAGTTATTTTAAATGGAATTTATCTTTCTGTCTTTTTCTCCTGGATTTTGTTGTTAATATTCAGAAACAGGAATGATTTATATGAGTTCGTTTTATATCCTGCATCTTTGCTGAACTTTGTTGTTTGGATTAGTTTTTTATTCTCTAGTGTTTCTATTTTCATGCTCTAGGGTTTTTTCTTAGTATTGGTGATAAGTGATAATGGACATCCTTGCTATCCTGATTAGCTACTTGTTTATTTCCTTTAAAGATGCTTGTTTTTGGTTTTAGGAAGATATTAATTATCCTTTAAAGAAAGACTTCCAGGTAACATCATCAACAAGATGGTGAACTAGACATTTTCTTTAATCCCCACAACCTCTCAAACCTCTA
Source organism: Dromiciops gliroides (assembly GCF_019393635.1). Taxonomy (NCBI): domain Eukaryota; kingdom Metazoa; phylum Chordata; class Mammalia; order Microbiotheria; family Microbiotheriidae; genus Dromiciops; species Dromiciops gliroides. The sequence continues at coordinate 265,412,724 of NC_057862.1, read as the reverse complement.
GAAAATAGAGATCATGAACCAAAGATGAAGCCACTTCAGCTTTGTGTCTGAGACAGAATCCAAAAGAAGGCTATAAAAATCTCTCAAAGCCTAGGAACTGCCACTCACTGACTCTGACCTCAGTTAGCACTCCTACTCCTTCTGCGCTATCACTAGCACACCCAAAGACACAACAAAGGCTTACATCAAAACCCATTTCTATTTTCTAGCATTGTAAAATAATTATCAGTCCCTCCCATTCTCCTTTCTTTTTGCTCTGTGGAAATTTGCTTGGGGCTTGACAGCCAGCTTCACCAAGCCTGAGGAAAGAGTTCAGCATCCAGCTGGGATCAGTTCTGACCATTCAAAAATCATTTGGGGCAGAGACCAAATCTGGTGATCTGTAAATTGCTCATTGTGGGAGGACGCTGAGACACTTCAAGATTAAACCCCAAGGAAACCACAATCAGAAGCGAGGGAGTCAAAAATTGAGTGATGAGGAAAATTATGGAGATGGGCTGAGACTGAAAGTACCAAAGATTTCAGGAAGAAGAAATCTCAAAGGCCTTATGAACATAAATTGATAAGGATACAATTATGGCCTCCATATCTGGTATTAATGCAAAGTAGAGGAAAATTATTCAATACTTGATGAGATGGAGGACCCCTATGAAATTTGAGAATATGGGACCAAAACACATTGTTCTTGAATGGTTTAAAAGACAAATGAAAATCATAGAAAAATTTGAATTTGTGAGAGCAAGCCTCACCAAAGAAACAAAAGAGAGAACAGTACATGAGGAATTAATAAAATACACAGAAGTGAAGGACAGAAGACAACAATAACATTAATAGAAAACATGCTGGGGCAGCTAGGTGGCGCAGTGGATAGAGCACCGGTTCTGGATTCAGGAGGACCTGAGTTCAAATCTGGCCTTAGACACTTAACACTTACTAGCTGTGTGACCTTGGGCAAGTCACTTAACCCCAATTGCCTCACCAAAAAAACCCAAACAAAAAAACCACACTACAATCTATTGCTTATAAGAAACATTTAAAAAACCAAAGACATAGACAAGATAAAACTGAAGGGATGAAATTTTATTTTACTGTGTATCAAATTAATCCAAAAAAATCATATCATGGTATCTGACAGATAACAAAGGGGAAGGAAACTGTATTGTGTAGAAGTTAACTATAAATAAGAAATCAATTTCAGTAATAGACTTATCTGCCCTAAAAGCTTTCCATAAAGGAAATATCTGAACTTCAAGAAGATAAAGGTAATAACACAATAGTGACAGGAGACTTCAATATCCCTCTGTTTTGAATAAGTTTAACAGAAAGATAAAGAAAAAAGGAAACTATGAAACATCACATTTTTGGAGAAATGAGTTAAAAGACATGGCCTCTTCTAAATGGGACAGCAGATGAATATACATATTTCTCACCACTACAGGGAACTTGTACAAAAATTAGCCTTATACTAGGGCATAGAGATATTAGAAACGAAAGTAAAAAGTCAGAAATAGCTAATATATCCTTTACAGACCATATGAAAGAAGGATATGGTTCAGGGACCACACAGAAAAGATATAGACCCAAATGGAAATTTAACAATGAAATTTTAAGTAATGAGTGGGTCAAAGAATTATAGAAACAATAACTAAATAAAATAAAATGATAATGATGAAACAGCATCCCAAAATTTCTGAAATGTAGTTTAAAAAGTCCTTGGGTGGTAGGAGGGAAGGAATCATCTTTACATGCATACATTAACAAAATGGAAAAAGAGAAGATTTATGAACTGAATGTACAAAATTGAAAAGTCAACAGATAAACCTAGAATAAGCTACAAAAAGAGAGATATTAAATTAGGGGGGAAATAAATTGGGAACAAACAGCAGAAGTGATAAAAATAAAAGTTTTCTTTCAGAAAACAAAATTGAGAGACCCATATATAATTGGATTAAGAGGATGAGAGCCAAAAATAAAATCAATAAAATTGCAAATGAGCAAGCTGGAGTCACAGCAAAACCAGAAATTTAAACTATGCAGAGTTATATGGTAACAGAACTGAGAACATAAAAGAATTAGAAGAAAACCTTAAAAAGTATAAAATGTTTAATGTACCAGAAGACCAAATTAGGGAAGTGGGGGAGCAGGGAGAATCTTAAATAACCTGACCTGAGAAAAGATAATAGGTCTAGGTATAAAGGAACTACTGATGAAAAAAATACTGATGCTAATGGATTCACAGAATTCTGTCAAACTTTAAAGAACAGTTTGTACCTATATTTCACAAATTCTCAAATATTGAGAAAGAATGCACCCTATAAGAATTCTTTAATGAGACATATATAGTCCTAATACCTAAACAAGGGAGAAATGAAACAGTGAAAGAAAACTATAGGTCAGTGAATTGAATAAATTAAAAAAAATTTTTTTTCAAAACAGATTATAGTGATTTATACAAATCATTCATTATAACCAAGTGAAAATTATGCCAGGAATAATTTTTAATGATTTTTTAAAAAATCAACATAATCATATTTTTTAAAAATCCCAAACCACAAGATCATCTCAATTGATGCAGAAAAAGGCTTTGAAAAAGTACAGTAATTTATGCTAAAAATCATATAAAATATAGATGTAGAAGGATCTTTTTTTAATATCATAAAAAATATTTCTCTAAAATCAGAAGCGAACTACATGTGGAATGGAAATACACAAGAACATTTTCCAACAAATACAAGAGTGAAATAAGGATGCCTACTCTCCTCACTATTATTTGTTATAGTTCTGGAAATACAAACAATAGCAATAAGGCAAGAAAAAATTAATTAAAATAATAAAGATGGGTAAATGAGATAAAACAGAAGTTGTTTTATAAGTATTTGCTGATAAGATGGTATACTTGGAAAACTCCAGGGACTCAAAAGATTCTCATTGAGCCAATAGTTTCAGTAAAGCTGTACACTACAAAATCCTCAAAAATAAATAGCAGTGGGGCAGCTAGGTGGCGCAGTGCACCACCCTGGAGTCAGGAGTACCTGAGTTCAAATCCGGCCTCAGACACTTAACACTTACTAGCTGTGTGACCCTGGGCAAGTCACTTAACCCCAATTGCCTCACTAAAAAAAAAAAACAACCTAAAAATAAAAAATAAATAAATAGCAGTTCTATATAATAATAACAAAATACAAGAAGCCACTATAGAAAGGAAAATCCCATTTCAAATAACTACAAAATGCATAAAACATCTAGGTATGGGCTTCCCAAAGCACCCAAAAGATGTGTATCGATTCAAATACAAAATGTTTCTTTAAAAAATATAGAACAGGGGCAGCTAGATGGCGCAGTGGATAGAGCACCAGCCCTGGATTCAGGAGGACCTGAGTTCAAATCCGGCCTCAGACGCTTAACACTTACTAGCTGTGTGACCCTGGGCAAGTCACTTAACCCCAATTGCCTCACTTAAAAAAAATAGAGAGAGAGAGAGAGAGAGAGAGAGAGAGAGAGAGAGAGAACAGCCCAACTAGATGGAGAAATAGTTGGTGCTCAGGGCTAGGCCATACTAATATAATAAAAATGATAATACTGCCAAAATTAATTTATTCCTTTAATACCATACCAGTCAGATTACCAAGGGGATACTTTACAAGCTTGATAAAATAGTAAAATTCATTTGGAAAAACAAAAAATCTAGAATATCAAGGGAAACAGTGGAAAAGAAGGATGGTGGGAAAATAGCACTTCCAAATCTCAAAGTATATTGTGAAGCAGCAGTCATCAAAACTACTGATATTGTAATGGAATTGACTAGACAAGGGAGATTCAGAAATACTAGAACTCAATATCCTAGAGTTCTATAAAGTGGAAAATGTGAATTACCTAGGGAAAAACTTTATATTTGATTTTTTAAATGCTGGGAAACTTAGGAAGCATTCTGTTAGAAACTGAGTACCAACTATTTCTCCAGCTATTTGGTTGTTCTATATTTTTTAAAGGAACATTTTGAATCCATACACGTGTTTTGGGTGTTTTGGGAAGTTCATAACTAGATGTTTTATCCATTTGTATAATCATCCAATTGTGTCTGATTCTTCCTGAATCCATGGACCGTAACACACCAGGTCCTTCTGTCCTCCACTATTTCTCAAAGTCTATCCAAAATCAGAGTCTTTTCCAGTGAGTCCTGTCTTCTTATTATGTGGCCAGAGTATTTAAGCTTGAATTTATTTCTTTAAGTACTGACTGATTTGACCTCCTTTCTGTTCAAAGGACGCTTAAAATAAAGTCTTCACCAACACCATAATTAAAAAGTGTTGATTCTGTGGCACTCAGCTTTCCTTATACTCCAACTCTCATAGCCAAACATTGCTACTAGAAAAACCATAGTTTTCTCTATATGGACCTTTGTTGGCAAGGTTGGTGTTTCTGCTTTTTAGCATGCTGTCCAGATTTGCCATAGTTTTTCTTCCAAGGAACAAATTATCTTTTACTTTCATGGCTGCAGTTTAGAGCACATTACTTCTTTTTTTTCCTCCCTTTGTATTTGCCAGGAAGTGATGTGACTAGTTGCCAAGATCTTAGTTTTTTTATGTTAAATTTCATGACAGCTTTTCCACTCTCCTCTTTCACCTTCATCAAAAGGTTCTTAATTCTTTTTTACTTTCTGCCATCAGAGGGGTAATCATCTGCATATCTGAGCTTGCTGATATTTCTCCCAGCAACCTTAATTCCAGCTTTTTATTCATCCATCTTGCCATATCACATGCTGCACTATGCATATTAGTTAAATAAATAAGGTGACAATATACATCTTTGCCCTGCTCCTTTTCCAATCTTAAACTAATTGGTGGGGCAGCTAGGTGGCGCAGTGCATAAAGCACCGGCCCTGAATTTAGGAGGACCTAAGTTCAAATCCGGCCTCAGACACTTGACACTTACTAGCTGTGTGACCCTGGGCAAGTCACTTAACCCCCATTGCTCCGCAAAAAAAGAATATTAAACTAATTGGTTGTTGCATGTTTGGTTCTAACTGTTCCTTCTTGACCCACATACAGGTTCCTTAGTAGACAAGTAGATGATCTGGTACTCTCATCTTTTTGAGGACTTGACACTGTTAATAGCTAAACTGTCTAAAATATCTAATGAGTGGTCGCCAATAAATTATAAGCTTTAGCAAGAGTTAGGCTTTTAAGCATTTATTAAGGAGAATAAGAATTTGGTAAAGAGAGAGAAAGGCCTACATTCATCTGTCTGTTAAAGGGAGAGCGCATTTCTAGCTCCGCTCTCTGCCAGAGTCCACAGGCAAGACTGTGAGTCAGAGCGCCAGGCTCCCCCCCCTTCCTCCCACAAGCAAACGTCACTTCCTGACGCCAAAGAAAAGATGCATGGTCTTGCCTTCAGATACCTTCATCTCATAGCAGAGCTTTTCTACAGTAAGTCTCCAGCAGGTGACGTCATTCCAATCGTTACAACACATTTTATTGTGATCCACACAGTCAAAAGCTTTAATGCAGAAGTAGATGTTTTCCTGGAACCTGGGAAAGATTAAAGGCAAAAGGAAAAGAGAATGGCACAGGATAAGACGGATAGATAGTGTCATGGAAACAATGAACATGAACTTTGAAAAATAGTGGAGTATAGAAGGACCTAGTGTGTCATGGTCCATGGGTTCAGGAAGAATCAGACACAACTGAATGATTATACAACAAAATAGAAAATGATCAAAGGACATGAACAAACAATTCTCAGAAAAACTGCAAAAATATTCAGAGGAAAATACATGAGGGGTGGGGAGGCAGAGCCAAGATGGCAGAGGAAAGGCAGTGACTTGCCTGAGCTCTCCCCAAGATCCCTCCAAATACCTTCAAATAATGCCATAAGACAATTCTTGGAGCAGCAGAACCCACAAAAGGACAGGGTGAAATAATTTTCCAAAGACAACTTAGAAGGTATGAGAAAATAATAAGGGTTTGAGACTTCCAGGGGCCGCCAAACCACACCTACCTGAAAGCCTTGTTCCCGCCAGAGGACTTGTTCTCTGGGCTCAACATCAGCATGACTGCACCGAACTGCCCTCAAATTCAGTGAAGCAATAGATTTGAGTGATGCTAGCCAATGAGCTTTGAACAGTGTTTATAGGTGGGCTCTGCTCCTGCCCTCAGTGAGTTTGCACAGACACTCACTCTCTCTGGTGCAGAAACGGGGTAAGTGCAGACGCAGCCCTCTAGGGTTCCCCATTTTTTCTATCTTTCAGAGCCATGTGCACTCTCTTTACTAATATTTAATATACCCCAAACTGTTGAAGTACCCTCTGATTTCTAAGTAGCAAATATATGATAAACCTCAGCTAATTTTCCCTACACTTGGGACAGTAATATGCCCAACCATGTTAAATTTTACATGTCACAAAGGTATAAAGGTGGGGGTGAAAGAAGGGAGGGCAGATTGAGGAAGGGGGCAGTCAGAAGCAAAACACTTTTAAGGAGGGATAGGGTGAAAGAAGATAGAAAATAGAGTAAATGTCATGGGGAGGGAATAGGATGGAGGGAAATGCAGTTAGCAATATAACTGAAAAAAAATTGAAGCAAGTTTGTCTGACAGGCCTTATTTCTCAAACACATAGAGAACTGAGGCAAATTTGTTAAAATAAGAACCATTCCCCAGTTGATAGATGATCAAAAGATATGAAGTTTTCAGATGAAATAATCAAAGCTACCTATAGCCATTTGAAAAAAAAATGCTCTAACTCACTATTGATTGGAGAGATGCAGGTCAAAACAGTTCTGGGTACTACCTCGTACCTATTGGATTGAACAATAGGACAGCAGAGGAAAATGACAAATGTTGTAGGGGATATGGAGAAAATGACATTAATACATTCTTGGTCAAGTTGTAAACTGATTCAGACATTCTGTAAAGCAGTTTGGAATTATAGCCAAAGGGCTATAAAACCATGTATACTCTTGACCTTTGGTATGCAAAAAGAAATTTAGAAAACAACAACTCAAAGTTGAAATTGAGGAGATGCCCTTCAATTGGAATGGCTAAACAAATTATGGGATGATATTATGATGGAGCACTATTGTGCTATAAAAAATGATGAGCAGAATGCTATCAGAAAAAACTGGACTTACATGAGCTGATGCAAAGTGAAATGTACTGTATACAAAATAACAGCAATATTGTAAGATGATCTGCTTTGAATGACTTGGTTATTTTCAGCAATGCAGTGATCCAAGATAACTCTGAAGGAGATTAAGGTCTTTGAGTGTATTCTGATAAGTGTAAGGTTCATTTACTGCCCTGCTCCTCCCCCATCTCTCCCCCACTCCATAAGCCCTTTCCTTTTTCTTTCATGTGGGATTTCACCCCATTCTACCCCTCTCCTTCCCCCTCCCCCAGTGTATTCCTCATACTCCTCAATTTTATCCTAAAGATGTCATCATGGGGGGGGGGCAGCTATGTGGTACAGTGGACAAAGTACTGGCCCTGGATTCAGGAGGACCTGAGTTCAAATCTGTCCTCGGACACTTGACACTTACTAGCTCTGTGACCCTGGGCAAGTCACTTAACACTCATTTCCCCGCCCCCCCAATAATAATAGTAATAATAATAATAAAAGATGTCATCATGGGACACCTAGGTGACACAGTGGACAGAGCACCCACCCTGGACCCAGGAGTACCCAAGCCCAAATCCAGCCTCAGACACAGGACACCCACTGTGTGATCCCAGGCATGTCACCCAACTCCAACCAGCCCACAAAAAAAGATAAACAAAAAATAAATACTTTACAGATATTATCCCTTCATAATCAATTCCCACCCACCGTCTGTCTAAATTTATTTCTGTCATCTGCCTTAATACTGAGAAAATTCTTATGAGTTAGACGTATCATCTTCCCATGTAGCAATGTAAACAGTTTAACCTTTTAACAGCTCTCATGATTTCTTTTTCCTGTTTATCTTTTTATGCTTCTCTAGGGTCTTGTATTTACAGAGTCAAATTTTCTATTCACTTCAGGTCTTTTTCATCATGAATGCTTGAAAGTCCTCTTCTTCATTAAAGTCCCATTTTTTTCCCCTGAAAGATAATACACAGTTTTGCTGGATAGGTGATTCTTGGTTATAATCCGAATTCCTTTGCCCTCTGGAATATCATATTCCATGCCCTTCAATCCTTTAATGTGGAAGCTGCTAGATCTTGTGCTATCCTGACTGTGACTCCACAGTACTTGGATTGTTTGTTTTGGGCAGCTTACAGTATTTAACTCTAAAGAACTTACAAAAAATGTAGTCCATCTCCAGAGAAATTACTGATGGTGTCTGAATACAGATTTAAGCATAATTTTTTTAGTTCCTTTTTCCTTAAAAAAAAAAAGTATGCAGAATCATATGAAAAATGAAATGTAAAACAAAACAACCCCAAAGTTTCATCCTCATACTCTCCAGATTGGGAAAAATGACAAAATACTTAAACAGTCAATATTGGAAGGATTTTGGAATTGTTGGTGGAACTACAGAATAGTACAACCCTTTTGGAAATCAACTTGAAATTATGCAAATAAAGTGATTAAAATGTCTATACCCTTTGAACCAGATACTCTCTTACTGGCCTTATATCCCTAAGAATCCCTTGATAAGAAAAAGATCCCATGTTTATTATTTTTAAAAAATTTTTAAATCCCAACATACTTCAAGATATTTTTAGCAGCACTTTTTGTGATAGCTAAGAATTGGAAATGAAGTACAGACCTCCATCAATTGGTGAATGGCTAAACAAATTGTGACACATGAATGTAATACAATACTACTGTGCTGTGAGAAATGTGTTTGATGGATACAAAGAAGCATGTAAAGATTTATATGAAATGATGCAGAGTGAAGTAAACAGAGCCAAGAAAACAATGTGTGGTATAATTCCAAAAATGGAAATGGAAATAACATTATACAAAATAATTAAAAGTACATGTAACAAAATTAATAAAGCTCATTTGAAATTCAACTGAAGAAATAGGAGAAGAAGGTCCTAATCTGCCTCTTTGGGGAGGCGGCAGGTCCTTAAGTGCTACTTATTGCACATGCTTTGATCTTTTTCAGTGAATCTATCAGGTGTGCTGACTTTTTGTCCTCCTTCTTTAAAAGATACTATTTGTCATGTGGGGTGACTAAAGGGTAGGAGGAAGGATATATAGTGGTTTAAGAAAAAATACCAATAAAAACCTTGTGGGGAGACAAAAGAGACTCCATCTTTTCCTATGCTTTCTAGCATTTAAAAAACCCCCACAGGGATGAATTTAATTTTTCAAAAGCCTTTTCTTGTAAAATAGATAATTTTGATTATAAAAAAAATTAAAAAGCTTCTGCAAAAATAAAACTAATGTATAACTAAGCTTGTAAGGAAAGCAGAAAACTGGGAAAGAATTTTTGCAACAAGTATCTCTGACAAAGGCCTCATTTCTCAAATATATAGAGAACTGAGTCAAATTTATAAAAATACAAGCCATTCCCCAATTCATAAATGGTGATGGTATACGAACAAGCAGTTTTCAGAAAAGCTATCTATAGTCATATGAAAAAATACTCTAAATCAGAGAAATAAAAATTAAAACAACTCTGAGTCATTACCTCCCACTTATTAGAGTGCCAAACATAACAAAAAAGGGGAACATATTAGATGCTGGAGGGGATATGTAGGATTATGAACTGATCCAACCATTCTGGAAAACAACGTGGAACTATGCCCAAAGGGTTATCAAACTGTGCATACCCTTTGATCCAGGAATACCACTGCTAGGTTTATATGCCAAAGACATTCGAAAAAAAGAGAAAAAGACCTTTTTCTACCCAAAAAACCCCAAAAAACTTTCTAGCAGCTCTTTTTGTGGTGACAAGAATTGGAAATAAAAGGAATGCCTGTCAGTTGGCAAATGGCTAAGTAAACTGTGGTCTATGATTGTGATAGAATATTATTGTGCTATAAGAAATGATAAGCAGGACGATTTCAGAGCGGCCTAGAAAGACTTATATGAACTGATAAGTGTGCAGAACCAAGAACATAGTGCACAGAAACAGCAACATTTTTTGGTTAATTACTGTGAATGGCAGGGGCAGCTAGGTGGCGCAGTAGATAAAGCACAGGCCCTGGATTCAGGAGGACCTGAGTTCAAATCCGGTCTCAGACACCTGACACTTACTAGCTGTGTGACCCTGGGCAAGTCACTTAACCCCCATTGCCCCGCAAAAAAACAAAAACAAAAAAGAACTTGTGAATGGCAACTATTCTCAGCAATACAATGATCCTTGACAATCCTAAAGGACCAATGATGAAGCATACTATCTACCTCCAAAAAAAGAACAGAAATTGATTGAACATAGACTGAAGCATGCCATTTTTCACTTTTTCATTTTTTTTCCTTTTATTTAAGTTTTCTTATACAAAATGACTACCATGATAACATTTTACATAATTACACATGTCTAACCTATATCTGATTTCTTTAGTTTGGTTTTTTGTTTTGTTTTGTTTATGCGGGGCAATGGGGGTTAAGTGACTTGCCCAGAGTCACACAGCTAGTAAGTGTAAAGTGTCTGAGGCCGGATTTGAACTCAGGTACTCCTGAATCCAGGGCCGGTGCTTTATCCACTGCACCACCTAGCTGCCCCTATATCTGATTTCTTACTGCCTAAGGGATGGGGGAGAGAAGGAGGGATAGAATTAGGAACTCAAAACTAAACTAAATGGTTATTATTTTTTAAAAAATCCGTAGCAGAATCTCATCCACCTAAGGAAGGAATGAGAAGCTAAAAGTGAATAACTAGAGTAAATAATCAAGTGTAAAGCTAGAGTGAATTTTTTTTAAGAAAATAGCAAATCAAATGATTATATATGTGAAATATAAATGTTTCTAATGGAATACAAAAGCCTTTATAATAATATCACCTTTGGTTTTCAGGATTTCTTATTTTGGTTTTCCATTGAAATTTTTTTATTTGTTGGTTTCCAATTTTTCAAATTGCATGTCTAATTCTTTTTTTTTTCTTTTTTTTTTCTTTTTTTTTTTTTGTGGGGCACTGGGGGTTAAGTGACTTAAGTCCAGGGTCCCACAGCTAGTAAGTATCAAGTGTCTGAGGTTGGATTTGAACTCAGGTCCTCCTGAATCTAGGAACAGTGCTTTATCTACTCAGCCACCTAGCAGCCCCAACCTATATGTCCAATTCCTTGATAAGATCTTTTACTGATAAAAGAGTTTTAGAAATTTAAATTTTCTTTTAATACTGCTTTGACTGTGTCCCACACATTTTGCTTTTGTCATTATTTTTAATGCAATTAGTGATAGTTTCAATAATTTGTTCTTTGCCTCACTCATTATTTAGGATTAAAGTATTTACTTTCCAATTCATTTTTAATCTTTTTTCCAGAGGCCCTTTTTAAAATGTAATTTTTACTGAATTTTGGTCATTAGAAGATTACATTTAATATTTCTACTTTTTAGTAGTCATTTATAAAATTTCTATGCCTTAATACCTAGTTGTGTGTGTGTGTGTGTTTGTATGAAACTGTCATGCATAGCTTAAGCGGAAATATACATGCACACACATAATAGGCATTATACAGTGTGATAGTAGTTTTCTAGAACTCTCTTCACATACCTAACTTGTTTTTTGTTTAGTTTTTGGTTCAGTTTGTCTAGGTCTGACTTCCTCCACTGTTATTTTGTTATTTTTATTTTCCTATAACTCGTTTTACTTTTCTTTTAAAAATTTATTGCTATTCCATTTGTTGTATATATGTTTAGTATTAGTATTAATTCACTGTTTACAGAACCTTTCAGGACAATGAAGGACAATTGGTTTCTTTTTTAATTGGAACTTTTTTGGATTTTATTTTTTGTTGAGTATCATAATTGCTACCCATGCCTTGGGGGGGCACGGGGCAATGAGGGTTAAGTGACTTGCCCAAGATCACACAGCTAGAGTGTCAAGTGTCTGGGAACAGATTTGAACTCAGGTCCTCCTGAATTCAGGGCCGGTGCTTTATCCACTGTACCACCTAGCTGCCCCCTACCCATGCCTTCTTTTACTTTAGCTGAAGCATAAAGTATTCTGCTTCCACCCTTTATTTTAATTCTATGTATATCTTTCTGTTTTGAATATATTGTAAATACCAGATTGTTGGTTTCTGGTTTCTGTTTCATTCTGCTATTCTCTTCCTCTATCTTGAATTTGGGTCTAAGCTGTACTTTGCTCTGGGACTTTGTTTTAGGATCATTCTCTTCGTCTATATTTGTGTTTTGAACATCATTGTCAACATAATACCTTTTTATGTGGGATTCCTTTTTGGAACTTAAAGTTCAGACTGGGCTCAGCACATCTCTGAAGGGAAAGTAAGTCTAAGCTAGTCCTGTTGCTGCTTTCTTGGGTCACTGATTATTGTTTTATTCCTAGACCGTAGAGCTAGCTCAGGCTGAAGACCTGCAAGCTTCCAGTATTTCCAAAGTGATCTGATCCAGGGTTGAGTCTGATTTCTGCCTCTTCCGTTCTGAGCTCTACAAATTCTTCACTCAGGTTTAGAAGTCTGAGTAATAATAATTGACTTCTGCTTGACTGCAACTACCTTCAGGCAACTGGGAAGATCTCCTGGTTCAGAGTAGTTAAATTGTAGGTTCCTCTCTGATATCCTTTGTCATTCTTCATATTTCACACTGGGCTAGAAGGTAGAAATGAGATATCACTGTTCTCCTTGGGTCTAAGCCACATACTACTATTTGCTTCTGAACTTGATTTTCTCGTAGCTTATTGCCTTGGCAAATAGTCTAAATCAGGTTGAAGATAACTTACAGGTCTCAAACCTGTTGGTGAGTTAGGGTATGTTTACCCTAAGCTTGTAGAAATTTTCACCAGAGGAATGGGCAGGTGAGAACAGTTTGTTCCAGTAGCCATGAATGCAGCTGAAGTAGGCATTGTGTAGTACTTAGACCTTTGTCAAACATCGAAGATGCCAAGATCATCTTGACTTTTGTCCTGCCACTGGACTTTGATGACTCAGGAGGAGAGAGGGAGGCTGATGACTTTGTGTAACTCTGACTTCCTTAAATCTAATTTACTTGCAAATCAAGATATTGTCTGTGATGTCATTAGACCTCTTCAGAAATGGAAGACAAACAATACCCTGGTCTTGGATCTAGGGTGCAGAACTGGGTAACAGACAACAAAATGCTCAATTGGCACCTTTTCTTGCACCCTGCACGATGTTGAGGTTTGGGTCTTAGGCTTCTCTTTGTTCTGGTGCATTGCCCCTCACTCAAATGCTCTGGGCCTGACCCTATCCCAGTGGTAAACAAACCTCTGTGGTTGACCCCATTGAGTAACCTGGGCAAAAAAACCCCAAAAAGTGATTCTATGACTTTTTTTTTTCCATCAAGGATTAGGTCGAGTGAGTTTTATAGTTCTTTTTTGGAGGAGCTTATGGTAGAGTTGTACTGTACTTATTTATTTTCTGCGGGGCAATGCGATTTAAGTGACTTGCGCAGGGTCGCACAGCTAATAAGTGTCAAGTGTCTGAAGCTGGATTTGAACTTAGGTCCTCCTGAATCCAAGGCCAGTGCCTTATCCCCTGCACCACCTAGTTGCCCTCTGTATTTATTTCTTCTACTTCACCTTCTTGGCTTTCTGTCTGTCCTTACTCTTTATCTGTTGAATTATTTCCCATTTCTTATTGAAGTTCTGTGCACATGGAATCAAATGTCCTGAACTCTAGAAGGTAATATGTTGCAGTGGGAAAAAACTATAATTTTGAAGTCCTAAGACCTGGGTCTGCATCCAGATTCTCATACTACGTGTATGAATTTGGGCTTAAGTTTCATCACCAGCAAAATGAGCAAGTTGGACTAGATCATCTCTTAAATACATTTCAGCTCTAGATTCATGCTCCTTTGATTACCTTGTTTTGTAAGTCTGCAGTATTCTTATGTGTTACTGTGTTGAAGCTATTTTACCTATGTTGTCTTTTTCTTTTCTTTGAGATTGTTACTTAACTTTGACAAAGACGCCTTCACACTGTCTAGAAAAGTAGAATATAATGCCCCACAAACCTTTTCACCTTTTCTTCTAAAAGAGAAATTTCACATTGATAGTACACAACTGATTCTTATACTTTTGTGTATTCAAGTACCAATTTTATTTTTTACATGTATCTCCATGGCACTTAAAATTTACAGAAGAAGCAGTGTGTTTTTTTAACTCTGGGAACAATATTCCTGAGCCCCAGAGAACGTTTAAAAAAAAAAAAGTTTTGAGTTCCATATTTTATCTCTCCTTCCTTCCCTCCTCCCTGAGGCAGTAAGCAATCAGATATATACATGTGAAATTATGCAAATTATGCAAAATATTACCATATTAGTCATTTTATATATGAAAACTTGAATAAAAAAATTAAAAGAAATGAAAAATAGGATGCTTCAGTCTGTGTTCATTCAATATCAGTTCTTTCTTTGGAGGCGAGTAGTATGCTTCATCATTAGTTTTTTGGGATTGTCTTAGGTCATTGTGTTGCTGAGAATAGTTAAGTCATTCACAGTTCTTCATCAAACAATATTGCTGTCATTGTGCACAACGTTCTCCTGGTTCTGTTCATTTCGCTATACATCACCCAGAGAACATTTTTGAAATTTAATTTAATTTTTAAATTTTGCCATTAGCTATTTCTACAAGAAGTCACTTGATAACATATGTTACAGAAATTGAGAGATGCTTATGTTCCATCTCTTTAGTCACCAGAGGATGGATAATTCAACCTACTTGTCATTTTCAGCTTGGTTCTTAATAATAATAAGTTCTTGGTTCATCATTGTCATATGATGGTTAATATGTATAGTGTCGTATATTTTGCAAAGCTGTTTCTGTATGACAACCCTATAAGGAAGGCAATATAAAGAGAATTGTCGGGAATTAGAGCTTATGTGGAATGAAAAAGGTCAGACACAATCACACAGCTTGTCAGTGGATGAGTTGTCAGGAATTCTATTTTCTTGTCCAGTGTTTTTTGTTATACTGTAGGCCTTTCCACCCCAATTATTATAGACACTTTGGAGGAATGTATCAGCTCTTTTAGGGCAAAAGGATGAAGTTTAGTTGCTGGAACTATAATATAATTGTCAATATTCCTACAAGATGAGGACATTTTTGAGAATGATATTTGAAAATAAGCTTTACCACTTCTCCAAGCTCTGGGCCTATGATTAGCAACATGACTAAACTCACCAAGAAGCTTGGAATTGTTGGTAAATATGGAACACATTATGGTGCATCCCTTAGAAAAATGGTGTAGAAAATTGAAATTAGCCAGCATGCCAAGTATACCTGCTCCTTCTGTGGCAAGTCCAAAATGAAGGGATGGGCTGTGGGTATCTGGCATTGTGGATCCTGTATGAAAACAGTAGCTGGTGGTGCATGGGCCTGCAATACCACCTCTGCAGTCACAGTCAAATCCTCCATCAGAAGACTGAAGGAATTGAAAGACCAGTAAAATTTTGTCCCCATTTGTAGCCCATAGTCCAACAATAAATGGGTTAATTTATGAAATAAAAAAAAAAAGCTTTGCCATGCCTTACCCCTTCATTCATAGCAGAGGAAATTGAAGCCCAGAGAACAAAAGGTACCTTTTAAAGCCTTACAGGTAGCTAGTCCACTACATGAATTCAGCCTTAGTGGAATTAGTGTCCATTAGAAAAGGTATCAGGGGTTTTTTTTATGTTAATTGAGTGGATTGAGTGCTGAAAGGACCTTGGTGCAATGGCGGAGGAAAGGCAGTGAGTTCTCGAACTCATGAGACGATTGCTCCAAAAAACATCCAAATAACACCATAGGAAAATGCCCGGAGCAGCAAAACTCACAGAAGAATGTGTTATAATCATATTCTAACCAAGAACAGCTTGGAAGGTTAGAAGGAGGGAGCTGTTGTGCTGATACAGGAGTGGAGCCCAACCCCACAGTCACCCTGACACAGATCCAGTCCCAGGAAAGCGTCACCAAGAGAAGGAGACCCCCAGAGCCTCTGAATCAGCTGCAGCACCAGTGTCATCTGGAATTCAGCTCACAGTCTGGTAAGAGGGCTGAGCCCTTGGCAGGGGGGAGACTTCAGGGGTCTATGCTGGTGCTGAGGCAGAACTTGGATTTTTCACCCCTGCTGAGAACTAGAAGGTAGGCTTTGAGTAGCAGTGGCCCACGTGGGGGAGGAGCACAGGCTTGTCGGAGCTAACAACCGCAACACACAAAGCTGGTTGGTTAGCAAGTTGGTCTGGGGTCCTCTATGGGCCAGGGAACAGGTCAGGTGAGTGAAGAACCTGATTCTCCTTAAATCATACCACCTGGGACTTCTGAAGCTTGGGATACTGCAGCCTGGAAACAGTGTCTCACTTTAAGGAGGTAACAGTCAAGTAAAAGAAAGGCAAAGTGAGGAGACAGAGAAAGGTGAGGACCATAGAAAGTTTCTTCAGTAACAAGGAAGGCCAAGGAGCACCCTCAGAGGAAGAAGTCAGCATCAGGGCCCCTATATCTAAAGCTTCCAAGAAAAGTATGAATTGGTCTCAGGCCATAGAGGTGCTCAAAAAGGACTTTGAAGATTTGAAGTTAGAGAGGTAGAGGAAAAAATGGAAAGACCAATGAGGGTGATGCAGGAAAGACATGAGAAACAAGTCAACAGCTTGAAAAGTCAAATTGGCCAAATGGAAAAGGAGGTACAAAAGCTCTCTGATAAAAATAATTGCCTAAGAATGAGGATTGAACAAATGGAAGCCAGTGACTTTATGAGAAACCAAGACACAATAAAGCAAATCCAAATGAATAAAAAAATAGAGGGCAATGTGAAATATCTTCTGGGAAAAACTGCTGACCTGAAAAATAGGTCCAGAAGAGATCATTTGACAATTATTGGTCTACCTGAAAACCATGATCAAGGAAAGAGCTTAGACATCATTTTCCAAGATATTCTCAGGGAAAAGTGCCCTGAAATTCTAGAAGCAGAAGCTAAAATAGAAATTGAAAGAATCCACCAATCACCTCCAGAAAGACATCCCAAAAGGAAAACTCCCAGGAATATTATCGCCAAATTCCAGAGCTCTCAGGTCAAGGAGAAAATATTGCAAGCTGCCAAAAAGAAGAATTCAAGTACTGTGGAGCCCCAGTCAGGATAGCACAGGATCTAGCAGCTTCTACATTAAAGGACCAGAGGGCATGGAATATGATATTCCAGAGGGCAAAGGAAATGGGATCACAACCAAGAATCACCTACCCAGCAAAACTCAGCATTATCTTTCAGCGGAAAAAAAAAATGGGACTTTAATGAAAAAGAAGACTTTCAGATATTTGTGATGAAAAGACCTGAACTGAATGGCAAATTTGACTTTCAAATACAAGCCCCTAGAGAACTATAAAAAATTGGAGTTGGGGGACATACCTGAAGCCAGGTTTTGGCTGGGATCCCCCTGGGTCCAGGGGTGATGCTTTGTCCACTGTGTCACCTAGCAAGGCAATGGCATCTTTAGGGTTAAATTGAGGGGTGAAGGGAATTCACTGGGGGAGGGGGAAAGGCAGAGGTGGAATTCTACATGAAAGAAACAGGAAAAGGCTTTTGGAGTAGGGAGAAACAGGGCAGTAAATGAATTTTACACTCATCAGAAAAGGCTCAAAGACCTTAAACTCATCAGAGCTGCCTCAAGGAGGGACTAACACACACACACAAGTGAGTGTGTAAGACCTCAATTTCATTAGAATTGGCTCAAGATTTAAAAAAAAAAAAAAAGAATTGGCTCAAGGAGGGAATAATGTACACACTCATTTGGGTGGAGTAATCTCTCTAACCCTACAGGAGGGGAAAGGGATAAAGAGAGAGGGGCAAAAGAAGGGCAGAGTGGGGATGGGGCAGACAGAAGCAAATCCTTTTGAAGAGTGATAGGAGGAAAGAAGATGGATAATAGAATAAATATCATGGGGAAGGGAATAGGATGGAAGGGAAACAGTTAACAATAGTAATCATGAAAAAGAGAAAAGGGGGAAAATTGTAAAAAAATATTTATAGCAACTCTTGGTAGAGACTAAGAATTGAGAATCAAGGGAATGTCCATCAAATGAGGAATGATGGGAAAAGCTGTGCTATATGATTGTAGTGGAATGGTCTTGTGCTACAGGAAATGACAAACAGGATGATCCCCGAAAAAACTGGAAAGACTAATGAACATCAGTGTATAGTGAAGTGAGCAGAGCTGGAAGGACATTGTGCATAGTGACAGCAGTATTGTTCAGTGAGCAATTGTGAATGACTTAACTACTCTCAGCAGTGCAATGATCCAACCTGGTTGCTATCTTGTGGAGGGGGGAGGAAAGGGAGGGAGAAAAATTTGAAACTCTAAATCTTATGAAAATGAATGTTGAAAACTACCCTTACATGTAACTGGAAAAAAATAAAATAAATGTTTGTTGCTAAGAAAAAAAAAAAGAAAGAAAAGAAAAGGTATCAGGAATAGGTATCTGGGCCTGGTTATTGGGAATTGTGTGGCACCTTCTTGGGCTTGTTCTTAACCTTTCACCGAAAATTCATGGGTTTTTTTTTCCTCATCTCTTTCAGATCTGTTGGCACCTTTGCCCGTGCCCTAGACTGCAGTAGTTCAGTCAGACAACCAAGCTTACATATGAGTGCTGCAGCAGCATCCAGAGATATTACACTGGTAAGTGAGGATGAAATCTGTGGTTTGATAGATGGTAGTGATAGATTCAAGTGGACTTTTAGCACCTAACAACTTGCAAATGGACCTTGCTACCTCCTGCTCACTCTTTCACCTGCTAAATGAGAAATCACTACTTAAACCTTTGTACTTCTATGTCATTCTCTCTTGCCGAAGGGGTATTGGTAAATACTAAGTAGGCCTGAGTGCAAGTATGCAAAGAGATCCCCTTCTCAAGGGATCAGCTTGTTCTAAGGAAGTTATTATTTCTTTTTTCCTTTTTTATGGCATAGCACTGGGGTTCTGTCCTTGGGTCTATGAACTTCTTTTTAATAATTTGATAACTCTATTTTCAGTATAATTGGATTGTATTCTGAGGAAGCTTTATTAGACTGCCAAAGGAGGTGGAGTGGGGAGCATGCACCATAACAACAAAAACAAAAACAAGAACCTCTGGTGTAGTGGATAGAGAGCTAGATTTGAAGTAAGGAAGACCTGAATTCAAGTATCACCTCTAATATTTACTGATGATGTGATTCTGGGAATTAATTAAATCTCTTAGTGTTACAGGCATCAGTGTAATCTGTATATTGCAAAATAGTTACAGATTTATATTAGTAGGGGGAGTTTCCTCACCTGTGATTTCACAAGTCTAGTTCTTATCTCTATCATTGCTACAATGAAAAGTGTTGCTATAAATATTTTTCCATTAATGTAGATCCTTTCCCTTTGTTTTTGTTCTTTTTCAGGTGTGTTTGAAGTAATGGTATCACTAGATTAAATGTTCATAGTTCAGTGATTTTCTTCATTTAGTTATTTTTCAGAATGGCTGGACTATTTATTAATTTATTTTTCAAATTGAGTCTCCCTATCTCATCACAATTAGAAGTTTATCAGCCACCCATTGGCTCGGTCCTGGTGTTCATTGGCACTCCAACTTTCACCTGCTCTTTTTTCAACTTGAGCTCTTTCAACCCTCTTTTAGGCAGCCTGGTGGCCCTCCTATTTCTAGAGGCTCGCCATATTAGTAGCTGGACATAGTCAGCTTTAACCATGCTGTAGCTTAGAATTCTTGAGCACAAGCAGTTCACCATCCTTAGTCTCCCTAGTAGCAAGGATTACAGATGTCCACCACTATGATGAATCTTCACAGCTCTTATCACCAGCGCTTCAGCATCCTGCCCTCTGACAGACCCTCCAGCAGTTTTCATTTTCCCTTTCATCTTTGCCATTCTGGTGGGAATGAATTGGAATCTAAGGGTTGGGGTATTTTTTGTTTTGGTTTGGTTTTTGGGGTGGGACAGTGAGGGTTAAATGACTTGCCCAGGGTCACACAGCTAGTAATTATCAAGTATCTGAGGCTAGATTTGAACTCAGGGCCTCCTGAATCCAGGGCCAGTGCTCTATCCATTGTGCCACCTAGCTGCCTTAAGGGTTGTTTTAATTGGCATTTTACATATTGTCTATAATGTGAAGCATTTTTTTAAGTGATTATTGATCACTTGCCCTTCTTTTGAAAATTTGCTGTTTTTATCTATGACTAATCTGTATCAGTTCCCTATGTATCTTAGAAATCAATTCTTTGTCAGAGAAATATGTGAAAAAGATTTTTAATCTTAGTTAACTGTTCTCTATTGATGTTTGTGCAAAATCTCCTCAGTATTCCTCATTGTTATTTAATTAAAATTATATATATATCCCCTGTCATCCTCTTTAGCCTTTATTTGATAAAGAACTCTTTACTTATCTATTATTTTAAAAGCTCCTTTCCTTCTCCCAATTTTTTTATGATGAAACTTTTTATATCTAGGTTATTTATACATTATTGTGGCATATGGTTTGAAATGTCAGAGTAAGCCTAATTTCTACCAATCTATTTTTCACTTTCCCCAGCAATTTTTGCTGAATAATATGGGGTCTTTAACCATGTAGTTGGTGTGACCTTTGATTTTTTGAACACTGTTAATATTTCAGTTTCTTACAGGGCACAATATATTTTTTTGTATTTTTTGGTTTTGTTTTTTTAATTAAAAAATGTAACATTGGGGCAGCTAGGTGGCGCAGTGAGTAGAGCACTGGCCCTGGAGTCAGGAGTACCTGAGTTCAAATCAGGCCTCAGACACTTAACACTTAACTAGCTGTGTGACCCATGGCAAGTCAGTTAACCCCAATTGCCTCATACACACACACAAAAAGTAACATTTATCCCCCAATAATATGTAAAGACAATTTTTAAACATTCATTTTAAAGTTCTAAATTGTCTCCCTCCTCTTACCTTCCCCCTTCCTGAGACAATAAACAATTTGATATAGGTTATACTTGTGCAGTCATGCAAAACATATTTCCATATTAGCCATGTTAAAAAGGAAAACAGAGACAAAAACCCATGAAAAAATAAAGTGAAAAATTGTAAGCTTCCATATGTATTCAGAGACTATTAGTTCTTTTTCTGGATGTAGATATAATTTTCTGTCATGAGTCCCTTGGATCATTGTATTCCTGAAAATAGCGAAGTCGTTCACAGTTGATCTTCTTACAAATATTGATCTTATTCTGTACAGTCTCCTGGTTCTGCTCACTTCACTTTGATTAAGCCTTTCCAGGTTTTTCTGAAATCATACTATTTGTCTTTTTTTAAAGCACAATAGTATTCCATTACAATCATATACCACTGCCATTTCCCAATTGATGGGCATCCCCTCAATTTCCAATTTTTTACCACCACAAAAGGAGCTGATATTAACGTTTTTGTACAGATAGATCCTTTTCTCTCTCTACCCTCTGTTCACTTCCCCTCCCCCTTTTAGATCTCTATGGTTTATGGACCTAGTAGTGGTATTGCTAGGTCAAAGGGTATACAGTTTTATAGTCCTTTTTTCAAAGACTTTTGGAACATTTTTGTTGATCTGATCTCACAGTTTTGTTATTTTTGTTGTGAATGTGATTAATTAGCCTCATTGTTTTCCTAATGTTGAAATCTTGTATCTCTGGTATAGGCCAGAGTGAATAATTTTTTTAAGCTGTTAGTTATAATCTCTTAGTTAATATTTTATTTAAAGTGTTTTGATACTGGGGCAGCTGGGTTCCACAGTGGATAGAGCACTGGCCCTGGATTCAGGAGGACCTGAGTTCAAATCCCACCTCAGACACTTGACACTTACTAGCTGTGTGACCCTGGGCAAGTCAACCCCAATCGCCTCAAAAAAAAAAAAAGAAAGAAAGAAAGAAATGCAAGACACATATATTTGGGGGCAGCTAGGTAGCACAGTGGATAAATCAATAAAGCACTGGCCCTGGATTCAGGAAGACCCGTGTTCAAATCCCACCTCAGACACTTGACACTTACTAGCTGTGTGACCCTGGACAAATCACTTAACCCTCATTGCCCCTGCCCCCCAAACCCCCCAAAAAATGTTTTGATACTGTTTCGTTCTTTCTATTTTATCTCTCTTTTGTCTAGGCATAAAGACCATTTTTTCCTCTCAGAAATGGATTTTGATACCGTGTTTTCTCTACTTTTGAGCATATGATATGTAGCACAGGAATTATTTTTTAAGTGTTTGCTAGAATTCACTTTATCCATCTTTCCTTGAGTTTTTCTTCCCCTTTGGTTTCTTCCTAAATTTATTTCTTGTTTTGTTAATTTGAGTGTTTTGTATTTTTATAGATAACCATCCATTTCCTATAAATCCTTTGAAATCTTATATAAACAAAAGAAGAAGACAAGTGGATTTGGCATGAAAATAAAAAATTAGAGAATCAACAAGAGGAGAAGCAGCATGGCAAAAGGGGCATTGAACTAGGCATCAAGAAAATCCAAGTCCATATTCTGCCACAGCCACTTACTACCTTTCTGACCTTTGGCAAAGTCACTTAACCTTTCTGTACTCACCTTTCTCATTTATTGTCACATAATAAATACTTAATAAACACTTGATGGTAATGATGAGAAGGGTGAATTCACAATAAAGAAAGAAAGAAAGAAGAAAAATTTTTAAAATAGCATTTGTATAGAACTTGCTATTTGCTAGGCACTGGGCTAAGCACTTTGCAATTGTTTTCTCATTTGATCCTCACAACAACCCTGTGATGTGTTATTCCCATTTTATAGCTGTGGAAATTGAGGCAAACAGAGATTGCTACTTATCCTTTTATAATCTGACCTTATGACAGCTACTATATCAGTATCTTTATATTCCTTTCTGTTTCTTCTTGTTCACAATCATCGCTTTCCATTGTCAGAATTTTGTTCTTAAGAATCTCTCATCCCTTTTGAACTTTTCCTTTTCTGAAATGGCATGGATCCTTCTTATTTTTTCTCTGTAATCTTTGAAACACTGGTATAAAGTATAAAGACTCTGCTTTATGTTCTACTTTATATTTCATGAACTCTAAGACAGTTTGGTTGGTTCCTCTCCAGTCCATACTTCAGCAGCCAGTTCTACCTTATTATTTAAATTCAAGACCAGACAAGTTTCTCTGAAACATTCTGCACGTATCTGGATAGTTCAAAGAATGTCCCTTCTTTATACATTATTTGTTATTGTTTCTGAGGATTCACTATCCATTTCTTACATTTTCCAGTTTTTGTTCAATTCAATTAAACTTATTAAGAAACTGCCTATAAGACAGTTCCAAAGGATACATTATGAAAAATGCTATCCACCTCCAGAGAAAGAACTGATGGAGTCTGACTGCAGATTGAAGCATACTGTTTTTCATTTTCTGTATTTTTTGTGCATTTTTTTCTTTTATTCTGTGTCTTTCATAATGTGACTAACATATAAGTATGTTTTACATGGTCATACATGTGTAACCTATATCAAATTGCTTATCTCAGGGATGAGGGAGGGAGGGAGACAGAAAAAATTTGGAACTCAGTTTTAAAAATTAATTTTAAAAACTGCACTTGGGCAGCTTGGTGGCGCAGTGGGTAGAGCACCGGCCCTGGATTCAGGAGGACCTGAGTTCAAATCCAGCCTCAGACACTTGATACTAGCTGTGTGACCCTGGGCAACCCCAATTGCCTCACCAAAAAAACCCATGTAATCAGGGGAAATTATTATTTTTTAATTTTAAAATTTTTTTTAATTAATAAAGTATTTTATTTTTTCCCATTACATGTAAAGATAGTTCTCAACCTTAGTTTATACAAGTTTCCAATTTCAGACTTTTCTTCCCCCCTCCCCCAGACAGCAGGCAATCTGACATAGGTCATATATATATATATATATATATATATATATATATATACACACACACACACACAATAACATTAAACATATTTTTGCATTAATCATGCTATAAGAGAAAAACCAGAGCAATGACGAAAAATCTCAAAATAGAAAAACATCAGCACCAAAACCAAAAGAGATAGTATGGTTCATTCAGCATCTGTACTCCCCAGTTGGGGTTTTTTTTGTTTTTTTTTTTTCCTGGATTTGGAGATCCTCTTCTATCATGAGTTCCCTGGAACTCTTCTGTTCCATTGCATTGGTGAGAAGAATATAGTCCATCACAGTAGATCAACACTCAATGTTGATGATACTGTGTACAGTGTTCTTCTGGTTCTGCTCATCTCACTCATCATCAGCCCATGCAAGACCCTCCAGGTTTCTCTGAACTCTTCCTGCTCATCGTTTCTTACAGTACAATAGTATTCCATTGTATTCATATACCACAACTTGTCCAGCCATTCCCCAATTGATGGGCATCCATCAGGGGAAATTATTAAAGAAAAAAAGAAAAAGAAAAGCTGTGGATAATACTTCACTAAAAGTCTTGATCTCCATACATTGATGAGATTTTAAAGCATCTTGTGTGACCAAGGCAAGATTAGTAGAGCTCAAGTCCTGGCAGATATTTCTAAGATTTAAAAGCCTTAAGTATACTTTACCTATATTCTGGCCTACATTCATTTGGAGAAGCTCAACATTTTCCAGCCAATCTGGATTTATTAGCACCTTTTTTGGGTAAGGGGGGAATGAGAGTTAAGTGACTTGCCTAGGGCCACACAGCTAGTAAGTGTCAAGTGCCTGAGGCTGGATTTGAACTCAGGTCTTCCTGAATCCAGGGCTGATGCTTTATCCACTGCACCACCTAGCTGCCCCCTATTAGCACCTTTTGATAATAGTACTCATGGAGCCATCTTTTAATCTTTGGGATTGTTTTGATTTGTGGCACTTGTGTTGTCCAGGAACTGAACCTGGGTCTCTTAGGTGAGAGATGAGAATTCTTCCATTGAAAATTCCCAGAAAAAATTGGGACACTAATGCATTGTTGGAGTTGTGAACTGACCCAACCACTCTGGGGGACAATTTTGGAACTATGCCCAAAGGGCAACCAAACAGTATGTACCATTTGTTCCAGTAATACCACTGCTAGGTCTATATCCCAAAGAGATTTTTTAAAATGGTATAAGAACTTAAATGTACAAAAATATTTATAGCAGCTCTATTTGTGGTGGCAAAAAAATTGGACATTAAAGGGATGCCCATTAATTGGGGAATGGCTGAACAAGCTGTGGGGTATATGAATATAATGGAATACTACTGGGCAATAGGAAATGATAAGCAGGCAGATTTCTGAAAAACCTGGAAAGACTTGTAGGAACTGATGCAAAGTGAAATGAGCAGAACCAAGAAAACATTGTATACAGTAACAGCAACATTGTGTGATGATCCCCTATTAATGACTTAGTTCTTCTCAGCAATACCTATCCAAGACAGTTGCAAAGGACTCATGATAGAAAATGCTGTCCACATCCAGAGAAAGAACTAACGAACTCTGAATGCAGATTAAACATACTGTTTTCACTTTGTTTTTATTGGGTTTTTTTTTCCCCTTTTGGTCTATTTCACAACTGTGACTAATATGGAAATATATTTTATATGATTGCACATATATGATTTACATCAAATTGTTTATCATTTTGGGACAAGGGAAGTGGAGGGCAGAAGAGAAAAAAAATTGGACCTCAGAATTTTGTAAAAAAATGAATGCTAAAAATTGTTCTTATGTATAATTAGGAAAAAATACTATAAGTATTAAAAAAAAAACCTCCCAGATATCTGATCTTCATCAGCCTTTGACACTGTTGATTACTCTTTTCTCTCATTTTCTCTTCTCTCTTGCTGTTCATGATACTGCTCTCCCTGATTCTTTTCTTGCCTTATCTAACTACTTCTCAGTCTCCTTTGCTGGATCTTCATCCAGGTCACTCCTATTAGTTGTTAGTGTCTCACAGAGTCAAGGGGATACCCATGTTAATAAAATCAGGGTTTTTTAAAAATATCAAAGAATCATGCAGTAAGATTTGATGATTTCCAGAATACTGATGCAATACTTCATCATTTCCTAAGAAGCAGCTCATGTTAACTTAGAAATATTATCGTTACATTCAAGGGACAACATTTCTAGAAAAGAGCTACTATAAAGAGGTTGAAGTTCCTTTATTCTGTATGTTCAACAGAAGAAATACCTTGGGAAAATATTTTTACCTGAAGTAAAGATGGCTCTGGATGGAGCCATCCAGAAATGTGAGGTGAATTAGAGACACTAAACAGATTGTAGAGAAAGAAGATAACAGAAGCTCTTACTTCTGTCCTTTTTTTCCAGTCTTATCGCTGCTACCTTGGTTTAGACGGCATTTAGGAATTCATTAGCCCACCTGACCCAGTAAATCAAGAAACCTCCCAGGAAGCTCACACAATTCAATTCAGCCTGTCAGAATAAGATTAGTAGTAACAGGGCTTTTCAGTCCAGCAGAATTTCGAATGTTAGCCATCAATTTCCCCCTGTATTTTCTCATACCGTACCCCACCTCAGATGAATCAGCATCATTCATGAAGCTCAGATTCAACTCTTTACTCCATATACATTGTTATCCTGATTCTTTCTATTCCATTCTGCATTATTTCATACAGGTCTTTTCAGAATTCTCTGTGTCTCTTTAGGTTGTCTCGGGTTGGAAAAATGACTTAGTATGACTCTACTGGATTTCCCTATATTTCCTAGATCTGTTTGGTAGCGTTTTGGGAAAGGAGCTTTTTGTACTTCCTACTGCTCTGCTATCTCTCTTATAGCTTTTAAAATGTTTTTACATTGTTATCATTTAATTTGTTCTCATGTTCTGGTGACTCTTTTTTCTTCAGGTTATAAAAATTCTCAAAATTGTTTATTTTTATAATGTTGATACTGTATAAACTGTTCTTTTATTATTCACTTTACTCTGCATAGTTTATAGAAGTCTTTTCATGGCTTTTAAAAATTGTCTGTTTTTTTAGAGCACAAGAGCACTGAATCACATTCATATACTACACCTTAATTCAGCCATTCCTTAGTTGATAGATAGCCCTTTTGTTTCTTTTTTGCTACCACAAAAAAGAATTGCTCTAAATATTTTTGTACTTAAAGGACCTTTTCTTTAACCTCTCCAAGGTATAAGCCTAGGAGTGGTATAATTGTGTACACATGGATGGATAGCAGGGGTAAACTAGACAAGGACTTCAGCTGCTTTTGCTCTCCTCTTATGTAACTAGTATCCTTGTGCTATCTTTTCTCTGTATATGCTTACTTGGTGATCTCCTCAGCTCCCGTGGATTTAACTATCACTTTTCTACAGATGACTTTATGCTCTGTTATATCCAGCTTCAGTTTGCTTCTTGATCTTTTGTCCTTAATCACCAGCTATTTACTTAACATCTTCAACTGACTGTCCCTTAGGTATCTCATATTCAGTATGTATAAAATAGAATTCATTCTATTTTTACCACTTCCAAGCTTTCCTGTTTCTCTTGTGGGTACCACCATTCTTCCAGTGACCCAGATTAGTCACCTAGAAGTCATCCTTGACTCTTCCTCACAGTTCATATTCACAACAGTTGCTACTGATTGTCTCCATGTCATATTTCCATCCATATTCTTTAGTCAAATGTGCCTAGCACCTTCTTTCAAATGATTATTTATTATAAAAAATTATTTTACCTTTCACCTAAACTATTACAGTAACCTCCTAATTAGTCTCCAAGTTTTCCATCTTTCACCCCTCTATCTTCTACAGCTACCAAATTGGGTGGTGGTGGTAGCGGCAGTAGCAGCTAGTAAGTGTCCAAGGCTGGATTTGAAGTCAGGTCCTCCTGACTGCAGGGCCTGTTCTCTATCCACTGCACTACCTAGCTGCCCCTATTTTTTTCTTTTTTAAAATAATTTTTTTCGCCAGTTACATGTAAAAACGATTTTTATCATTCTTCTTTTAAAATTTTGAGTTCCAAATTCTCTCCTTTCCTTTTTCCCCTATCCACTCCCTGAGAGAACCGATAATTTTTTATAGGTTATACATGCACAATCAATTATGCAAAACATTTCCATATTAGTCATGTAAAAGAAAACACACACACACACACACACACAAAAAAAACAAGAAAAGTTTAAAAAGTTTTTTTAAAAAGTGCACTTCGATCTACATTTGGACTCCATCAGTCCATACTCTGGGGGTGGATAACATTTTTTATTATAGGTCCTTCAAAATTGTCTTGGCTTACTGTATTGCCGAGAATAGCTGAATCAGTTGATCAGTATTACTGTTACAGTATATACCATTTTTCTGGTTCTGCTCACTTCACTTTGTATCAGTTCGTGTAAGTCTTTGAATGCTTTTCTAAAAGAATCCTGCTCATCATTTCCTGTAGCCCAATAGCATTCCATCACAATCATATACCACAGCTTGTTCAGCCATTCCTAACTGATAGGCATTCCCCTCAATTTCCAATTCTTTGACACCACAAAAGAGCTCCTATAGATATTTTTGCATATATGTCCTTTTCCTTTTTTTTCATCTCTGGAAAACAGACCTAGTAGTGGTATTGCTGGGTCAAAGGGTATGCATGGTTTTATGGTCCTTTGGGCATAGTTCCAAATTGTTCATGACAATGGTTGGATCAACTTTTGGATCACAACTCCACCTACAGTGCTTTAGTGTTCCAGTTTTCTCACATCTTCTTTAACATTTGTCATTTTCTTTCTCTTTCTTATTAGCCAATCTGTGGTACCTCAGGATTGTTTTAATTTGTGTTTCTCTAATAAACTGCGATTTAGAGTATTTTTATATGACTATAGATATGTTTAAATTACTTCATCTGAAAACTGCCTGTTGATATTCTTTGACCATTTATCAATTGGGGACTGTTGTCTATGTATTTGAGAATTGAGGCCTTTATCAGAGAAACTTGCTATAATTTTTCCCACAGTTATGATTACTGTTTATTTCCCTCCATCCTATTTATCTCCTGTTTCTCTCTCTCTCTCTCTCTCTCTCTCTCTCTCTCTCTCTCTCTCTCTCTCGCTCTCTCTCTCTCTTTCCCCCTCTCTGTCTCCCTCTCTCTCCCTCCCCCTCCCTTTCCCTTTCCCTCTCCCCCCTCTCCTTTTACCCTGTCCTTTCTCAGAAGTGTTTTGCATCAAGAATAAAATTCTAACATTGTTTGCTGCCCCCCACTTTCCTCTCCATTGTAAAACTTCTTTTGTACCTCTTTTACATGAAATAATTTACCACATCCTACCTCTCCCTTCTCCCAGTGCATCCCTCCTTCTCATCCCTTAATTTTATTTTTTTAGATGTCATCCCATAATAGTCAGCTTACACCCCTGCCCTCTATGTTGTAAAGAATTAATTGTTATTTGAGGTTTTTATGCCTCAGTGCACACTGGCCTGGGGCTCTCCAAACTGCACGGTGCTCCACCCACTGGTTGTAGCCATTGCCATGGCGCTGGCACCGCACGCCATCACCACTCGCTAATGCTTACATGGGCCTGGCAAAATTATAATGATTGGAAACCTAGTGAGGGCAGTCATGTGACTGTCAGAGTGGCCATCCCATTGGTGGGGCTGTGTGGGGTTTTTCTGGGATTGGGGGAGGAGAATTGGGCATTCTAGCTGGACGCTGGAAAGACAGGAGGTCTGCTGCATATTCTCAGCTGATTGCTGGGCGGTGATACTTCTGTTGCTTCCTATATACAGGAACTACAAACTAGGCTACGTGAACTCCATGAAGCAGGAGTTGCTGTACAAGCTGGTCCTTTAGACTTTTCCTTGCATGATTTAAGTCCTGGAGACAATGTATATATTAAGAATTTTCAGCAGACCAAGTGGGACCCAGCCTGCTTGGGAGGGACCTTTTCAGGTATTATTGACAACTCCTACTGCTATTAAAATTGGAGAAAAAGAATTTTGGATTCATTGTTCCCACGTGAAGCCTGCACCATTTGTGGGTAAAGTAATTTCAGATAAAATTCAACCAGCTGCTAAAGAGCAAAGAAACCAAACAGAGCCCAGGGGTAATAGACAGTTCCAATTTGCAAGTATTATCACTCAGCTGCAAATGGTTCAACTCCCTGTTGCAGGTCCTGGAGAGAATATATATACAACAGGAGGAGAGACAGGTACATGTAAGATACCCTGATGGAGGCTGAGAGAACAGCCAAATACATTCAGGAAGTCCATAGTTTGCTTATGAGAGCAGCTATGTAGAGCACAATTGCTGGATATAGTCCAGTTTCTTCCTCTCTCACTCCAAAAATGTTCTGGTGTCATGTTAGCCCTAATGCATGCACCTGGTTTAACTTAACTTGGCTTCTTCACTCAATCTGGTGGCATGGTCAGAATCCATCCACCTGAGGCCTAGCACAATTATTAGACGTCTATGCACCACGAGATGTGGTATGATAACCTTTCCATAACATTTTCAGGTGTCATCATGGACACATAACTAAAGTTGGCCTTAATCCAAACGTATAGTGGTAAAAAGTGTTAGTAATGTCATAACTGTCTCAATTTTGTATTGCGTATGTATGTAACTATCCTCCAAAGGGGGGAGTCCAATATGCTCTCTATATATCAAGTTTAAACTTGTTTTGTATATTTTGAAGAACTTTCATTGTTTAATTTGAACATTTTTGGACAATGCTGTGCTAAAGATTAATGAAAATTCAGCAGTTCCAGAGACAGCCAGAATCCAGACCAGAGTCCAGTTCCCCTGATGACATTTCAACCCTCCTTCTAAGACAAGATTTTTTAAAATGGACATTTTTGTTTTTCCTTCTGTTACTATATACATCATCATGTATTTTCCCTTTCCTGTATTGTTATTAGTATATTTTTGTTAGCATTGGTTATGATATTCTGTTATTTTTTAAAATTTGTTTATTGTTTATTATTTGTTGTTCCATCAAGGAAACACCCCGTGTTTCTTGAGGAAACAAAGGGGAAAATGTAAAGAATTAATTGTTATTTGAGGTTTTTATGCCTCAGCACGCACTGGCCTGGGGCTCCGCAAACTGCACGGTGCTCCACCCACTGGTTGTAGCCATTGCCATGGTGCTGGCACCTCACGCCATCACCACTCGCTAATGCCTACATGGGCCTGACAAAATTATAATGATTGGAAGCCTAGTGAGGGCAGTCATGTGACTGTCAGAGTGGCCATCCCATTGGCTGGGGCTGCATGGGGTTTTTCTGGGATTGGGGGAGGAAAATTGGGCATTCTAACTGGACACTGGAATGACAGGAGGTCTGCTGCATATTCTCAGCTGATTCCTGGGCAGTGGTATCTTTTGAGGTTGCATAATTTCCCTTTACCCATTTTATTTCCTTTCCCTTGATTCTACTTATCCCATTTTTTGTTTTTTTAAGTTCGTTCTTATTAAAATAAATCCTGTTCTGTTTTGAGGGAGGCTGCCGGTCTCCTTCCTTGCCCCAATATTGTGGTGAGCCGCTTAGCTAACACTCCCCAATTAGAAATTGGTCCCCACAATGTACATTACTTCTAACTGCCCTAATAATGAGAAGGTTCTTAGGAGTTACAAGTATCATCTTCCCATGTAGGAATATAAACACTTTGACCTCTTTGAATCCCTTATTATTTCTCTATCTTGTTTACGTTTTTATGCTTCTCTTAAATCTTGTATTTGAAAGTCAAAATTTCTGTTCAGCTCTATTCTTTTCATCAGTAATGCTTAAAAGTCCTGTTTCATTAAATATCCATTTTCCCCTGGAAGGATTATACTCAGTTTTTCTGGTAGGTGATTCTTGGTTGTAATCCTAGTTTCCTTATCCTTCAGAATATCATAATCCATGCCTTCTGATCCTTTAATGTAGAAGCCACTAATTCTTGTGTTATCCTGACTGTGTTTCTGTGGTATTTGAATTGTTTCATTCTGGCTGCTTGCAGTATTTTTTCCTTGAGTAGGGAGTTCAGATTCTTTTTTGTTGTTATTGTTTCTTAATTTTTCCAGCCTATTTATTTTTTTTAATGTAATAAACCTTTTTTATTTATAGTTTGGGGCTCCAATTTTTATCCCTCCTTCCTGAGGCAGTAATCAATCAGATAAGGGTTATACATGTATGATTATGCAAAGTACTACTGTATTTGTCATTTTGTACAAGAAAACTTGATTGTAAGAAAAAAATGAAAGTAAAAAATAGCATGCTTTAGTCTGTTCCATCAATATCAGTTCTTTCTTTGGAGGTGAGTATGTTTCATCAGTAGTCCTTTGGGATTGTCTTGGATCATTGTATTGTTGAGAAAAGTCAAGTTATTCACAGTTCTTCATCAAAAATTATTGCTGTCTCTGTGTACAATGTTCTACTGGTTCTGCTGACTTCACAATTCATCAGCTCATACGTGTCTTTCCCGGCCTTTCTGAAGTCATCCTGCTTGTCATTTCTGTACACACACACACACACACACACACACACACACACACATATATACATATCATATATAATATTCCATCACTATCATATAACAGTTTGTTTAGACATTCCCCAATTGATGGGCATTCCTTTGATTTCCAATTTTTAGCCACCACAAAAAGAGCTGCTATAAATATTTTTGTACAAATGGGTCTTTTTCTCTTTTTGGAAATTTCTTTAGGATATAAACCTAGCAAGTGGTATTGCTCGAAGGGTATGCATGGTTCTATAGCTCTTTTTTGTTTATTTTGTTTGTTTTTTGTGGGGCAATGGGGGTTAAGTGACTTGCCCAGGGTCACACAGCTAGTAAATGTCAAGTGTCTGAGGCCAGATTTTGATCTCAGGTACTCCTGAATCCAGGGCTGGTGCTTTATCCACTGCACCACCTAGTCGTCCCCCGGTTCTATAGCTCTTTGGGCATAGTTACAAATTGCTCTCCAGAATGGTTGCCAGCCTGTTTCTTGACTTTGAACTTGATATTAAAGTTGGGCTCTGCTACTAGATTGAAGGGGGGTAGTGACCTAAGTTTCAGGTAGGTTTATTGTGCTGCTGTTCTGGGGCTAGTTCTGGGGATTGGTAAACTTTCGGTTTTTGCAATGTAGTGTGATCTAAAGAGAGGTGTGGTCACTGCTCTCCTGAACTCCAGAAGGTCTATGAGCCACTTTAAGTTATTTTTTTCAGCCCTGAAACTTGTACCAGAATCCCCAGCTTTGACCAGCTCTGTGGCCACACACCCTGTGACTGAGGCCCAGAACTGAGTATGAGCAATGCAAAAGAGTACTGCCCTCAGTGCCAGTAAAGGGTTCCCTGTAATTTCCATCTGACCAGTTGTCCAATCCCTTTACTGTCTTTGTGTTGACAGCTCTGTAAGCCACTGTTGCCAGTTCACTATTGCTTTCAAGGCCTGCTACTGGCTTTTTTGTACTTTGCTACTGACTTGCCCTGGAGCTTGGTACCTCACTGCTGGCTTGCAGAGTATGGCATGCATTGGACTATACTCCACTCTGACCCCAGTGAGAGAGCTTTCCTGGGGACCACCTAAGTTGTCTTGGGCTGGAGAATTGTTTTACCCAGTCCTTTTGTTGGTTCTGCTGCTCCAGAATTTGTTCTGAGGGGTTATTTTAAAGGTGTTTGGAAGAGTTTAGGCTGTTTTAACTCTTTCATCTTGGCTCTGTACCACCCCTCTGATTGTTATTTTTTTTTAAATAGAATTTTATTTTCCAAAATATATGTAAAAACAAAATTTTAACATCAATTTTTAAAAAACTTTGTGTTCCAACTTCTCTTCCCCCAAACTCCATTCCCACCCCGCCACCTACAAGAACTCAAGCAATTCAAAATAAGTTATACATGAGTAGTCATGGAAAAATTCCCATATTAGCTAGTTGTGAGAGAAAACAGTCAAAAAACCCAAAACTTCAGATTAAGGAATTGTCAGAGGAAATGAAAAAAAAATTTTTTTAAATGTGTTTCCATCTGTTTTCAGATACTATCAGTTCTTTCTCTGCAGATGAGCTGCAATCTTCATAAGTCTTTCAGGGTTATATTGGATCATTGCCTTGCTGAAAATAACCACATGCTTCCCAGCAGATCATCCCCCACTATTGCTGTTATTTTGTATACAGTACATTTCACTCTGCTTCAGTTCATGTAGGTCTTTCCAGGTTTTTCTGATAGTATCCTGTTCATCATAACCTTTATATAGTACCTTAAGCTTGACAGAGAATTTTCTTCATAAAAGCCCAGCAAAGTAGGTACCATACATTTTGCCATTATAATCAATCATCATAACTATTTCCCTCCATCCCACCCCCTTCCCATGACTATTTACTCTGTCTTCTTTTTACCTATTCCTCCTCAGAAGTGTTTTACTTCTGACTATCCTCTCCCTCGCTCTGCACTCCCTTTTTTCACCATTCCTTCCTTATCCTCTTCCCCTCCTATTTTTCTGCAAGGTTAAATAGATTGCTCCTCCCAATTGGGTATGAAAGCTATTCCCTCCATGAGCTCACTCCAGTGAGATCAGGGTCCCTGAGCTAGTTCTGTGTTCTAAATTTTTCTTCCTCCCTCCCTCCTCAACCCTCCCAATGAGATCAAGCAATTCAACATGTCATACTGGTGCAATAATGCAGAACATCTTCATCTTCTTTGAAAGTGTTTTGCTTTTTACTGCTCTCTCCCCCAATTTGCCCTTTCCTCCTTCCCTTCTCCCCCTACCTTTTATCCCTCCCCCCCCCACCAGGGCAAAAATATATTACTATACCTACTTGAGTATGTATGTTAGTCCTTCTTTGAGCCAATTCTGATGATATTAAGGTTCACTCACTCCTCAACTCCTTCCTCCTCTTCTACTCTCCCCCATAAGCTTTCGTCTTGTTTCTTTCATGTGAACTACCTCTCCCCAGCCCATCTCTCCCCTTCTCCCTCCCCCAGTTTATTCCTCCTACACCTCAACCCTATTTTAATGATGTCATCATGGATTAGTTAGGTGGCACAGTGGACAAAGCACCAGCCCTGGACTCAGGAGGCCCCAAGCCCAAATCCAGCCCCAGACATAAGATACCCCACCCTGTCTGCCCTACAAGGAACAAAACATAAATGCTTTACAGATCATCCCTTCATATTCAGTTCAGCCCTGTCTTCTGTGAATTTCTTACTGAGATAGTTCTTATGATTTCAAAGTATTATCTTCCCATGTAGGAATGTAAACAGTTTGATCTTTTAATATCCCTCATCAAGTCTTTTTCATGTTTACCTTTTTATGCTTCTCCAGGATCTTCTTTTGAAAGTCAAATTTTCTATTCAGTTGAGGTCTTTTCATCACAAATGCTTGAAAGACCTCTTTCTCATTGAAATCCCATTTTTGCCTCTGAAAAATTATACTCAGTTTTGCTGGGTATGTGATTTTTGGCTGAAGTCCCAGTTCCTTTGCCCTCTGGAATATCATATTCCATGCCCTTCGGTCCTTTAATGTAGAAGCTGCTAGATCTTGCTTTATCCTTATTGGAGCTCCACAGTATTTGAATTCATTTTTTCTAGCTGCTTGCAGTATTTTCTCCTTGACCTGGGAGTTCTGGAATTTGGCTATAATATTCCTGGAGGTTTTCTTTTTGGGATCTCTTTCAGGAGGTGATCAGTGGATTCTTCCGATTTCTATTTTAGCTTCTACTTCTAGAATATCCGGGCAATTTTCCCTCACAATCTCTTGGAGGGTGGTATCTAAGCTCTTGTTTTGGTCCTGGTTTTCAGGTAGTCCAATGATTTTCAAATTATCTCTCCTAGATTTATTTTCCAGGTTGGCTGTTTTTCCAAGGAGATATTTCACATTGCCCTCTATTTTTTCGTTTAATTGGATTTGTTTTACTGTGTCTTGGTTTGAAGTATATTTCTATTATACTAGTTCCTTGTTCAAGGGCCTTTAGTATCTATAAAATACAAACTCTTCTGCTTGGCTTTTTTTTTCTCAACAGTTTATCATTTTATTTTGGGTTTTGGTTAATAAATATTTTTATTTATAGTTTTGAATTCCAAATTCTTTTCCTCCTTCCCTCCCTCCCTTGGCCCCTCCCTGAGGCAGTAAGCAATCAGATATAGTTTATACATGTATAGTTATGTAAAACATTACTATATTAGTCATTTTGTACAAAAAAAATAAAAAGGAAAAATGAAAAATAAAGTGAAAAATAGCATGCTTCAGTTTGTGTTCAGTCAGTATCAGTTCCTTCTTTGAGGTGAGTAGTATGCTTCATCATTAGTCCTTTGGGATTGTCTTGGATCATTGTATTGTTGAGAATAGTCAAGTCATTCACAGTTCTTCAAGCAATATTTCTGTTACTGCACAATGTTCTCCAGTGTACTCACTTCACTATATGTCAGTTCATCTAAGTGTTTCCAGGCCTCTCAGAAATCATCCTGCTTGTCATTTCTTAAAGCACAATCATGTTCCATCATAATCATATACCACAGTTTATTAAACTATTCCCCAATTGATGGGCATCCTTTTGATTTCCAATTCTTGCCACCACAAAAAGAGCTGCTAGAAATATTTTTTGTACAAAAAGATATTTTTCTCTTCTGGGGGATTTCTTTGGGATATAAACCTAGCAGTGGTATTGCTGGATCAAGGGGTATGCACAGTTCTGTTGCCCTTTGGGCATGGTTCCAAATCATTTTCCAGAATGGTTGAATCAGTTGTTAACTACACCAACAGTGGAAAAATCCCAGTTTTTCCACATCCCCTCCAACATCCAACATTTTCATTTTTTCTTTTATTAGCCACTGTGATAGGTAGCAGTTGAAACCTCAGAGTTGTTTTTATTTGCATTTCTCTGATTAATAGTGATTTAGAGCACTTTTTCATATGGATTATAGATAGTTTTAATTTCTTTGTCTGAAAGCTGCCTGTTTGTATCCTTTGACCATTTGTCAATTGGGGAATGACTTGTATTTTTATAAATTTGACTCATTTCTATATATTTGAGAAATAATTCCTTTACCAGTGACACTTGTTTCAAACATTCTTTCTCATTTTTCTGCTTTCCTTATAATTTTGGTTACATTGGTTTTGTTTGTATAAAAGCTTTTTTAAATTTTGTATAATCAAAATTATCTATTTTACATTTTGTAATGTTTTCTGTATCTTCTTTGGTCCTAAATTCTTCCCTTGTTCTCTTAATTTGCTCATGGTATCATCCTTTATGTGTAAATCATATACATATTTTGACCTTATTTTAGTATATGTTGTGAGATGTTGGTCTATACCAAGTTTCTTCTGTAATATTTTCCAGTTTTCCCAGCAGTTTTTTTCAAATAATGAGGTTTTGTTCCAAAATTTTTGATCTTTTGGTTTGTCATATGCTAGATTACTGTAGTCATTTACTATAGTGTAATTCATCTCTATTGTATTCCATTGATCTACCTCTCTTAGCCAGTACCAGATTGTTTAGATAATTACTGCTTTGTACTACAGTTTGAGATCTGGTACTGCCTGCTTGCTTTTAATGTCCATCACAATCTGGTACTGGTACTGGGCCCTTTCTAGGCCCATTGTACTTTCTTCACCTTTCTGCTTTCTACATTTCAGCCAAAATGCCCTACTTGCTATTCTTTTGTGTATGACATTTCATCTCCAGTTTGTGCTCTTTTCTCCCCTGCAATCTGTATTTTAAAGAAACTTTTAAAAGTTGTTTTTTTTTAATTCTGAATTTATTTATTTATTTGTTTGTTTGTTTATTTATTTATTTGTTTATTTATTTATTTATTTTTGTCAGGCGGTTGGGGTTAAGTGACTTGCCCAGGGTCACACAGCTAGTAAGTGTTAAATGGCTGAGGCCGGATTTGAACTCAGGTCCTCCTGACTCCAGGGCCCTTGCTCTATCCACTGCGCCGCCTAGCTGCCCCTTAAATTCTGAATTTAAAAGATCTAAAAAGCATTTTCATATGTGCAGCAGAACACAAATAAGATTGCAAAACGAAGCCATTAATTTCCATTTTAAACTGTTAGCTTTCTAAATAGGCTAATAATGTAACTTTCAAAACTGCCCTGCTTATCTGTACTTTCTGTTCTTGAATGGCCCTTTGTTCTTAACCCTTATTAAAAACTGAGAGAAAGGAAAACAAACTTCTTAACAAATGAAGATAGCCCAGCCAAAAAAAAACATCCATTCAGTGTCCAAGTACATAAATGTATGTCTTTAATTGTTCTCTGTCACCCCTCTTTCAAGGAAGTATTTTTACACTATTGTTTTCCTTGAATAAATTGTTCTGGTTCTCTCCAACTTCAATTCTCTGAAATTCTCTTTCTTCATTTTTTCCTTTCCCTAATTGATGGATAGAGGCAACTAGGGGGCACAGTGGACAGACTACTGGGCCTGAAGTCAGGAAGACTCATCTTCCTGAATTCAAATCGGGCTTCAGACACCTATTAGCTATGTAAAACTGGGCAAGTTATTTAACCCTGTTTGCCTTAGTTTCCTCATCTATGAAATGAACTGGAGAAGGAAATGGCAAACCACTCCAGTATCTTTGCCAAGAAAATTCCAAAAGGGTTCATCAGGAGTCAGACCTGACTGCAAAATAACTAAGCAACAAGAAAATAAATTGATGTTTAGTTTTCAGATCTCTCCTCCCCTCCTTCCCCAGTAGAATCAGGAAACTTGTTTTGGTTGAAGCTATTCCCTCCCCAGTATATTCTCCTTAAGCCCTCCCTCATTCTCAAAATGTTTAATAAGTTACTATTTTTAAGGTACACTAGCATTTTTCTTATCCTTTGAATGGTTGGTGGGACTTGATGGACAAATAACTCTTTACCTGGGTTTTGGAGAAGATTTGTGGGGAGTGCCCACAGTGCTTAAGTAGAATGGGAATATCCAGTTTACCATGCCTCACAGGATAAGTTTATCATTGCCTTGAGCAAATGCAGCTCAAACAGTATTTAATTTGACATTTAGTTAGTTTGAGCAGTAGATCAGAATTTAAGATGCTAGCCTTAATATGTCTCTTATGGCTGTAGCTTACTAAATATGACAGACTTCTTAATAGTCTTGTGTTTGGGAATTCACTGAATGCATTTAATATATTTCTTGGGCTGAAAGGGTTTTTGTTTTAGCTCTTCTTGGCACACCCTGTTTCTCCTCTTCTTGTTCATCTTGGGAATGAGTTTGATATATTTTTCTATCAAACTCTACAAGTCTCTGTGGTTATGTCTCTGTATGTGTGTGGGTTCTACCTGTCCTTGTTCTCTCCAGATTAGAGCAAGGGCTGTTGATACCCTTACCCTTTCCTTCATCTTTGTAGGCTCTTGTCACATTCCACTTTTGAGAAATAGATTCTTCTCCCTGTTCCTTCTTTCTACACTAATCAGTTCCATTTATCATTATTTCTTTTCTTCCTTCTTAAAACACTTTTGAACAGAACCAATCACCCTCCAGGACATCTGTCTTCCTTACTCAACTTTGTCAATACTCTTTGAAGATAGTTCCTGAAAAGGACAGTTGTTTCTTCTCCCCTATTATACTGTTAACACCATTTCATTGATAGTCCCTTGCAATTACTTGAAAAATTTTACCTTTAAAGGTTTCTCTTTATTCCTATATTTGTATTTCAAAGTTCATAATAATTTCCTATTTGTTATCTGTAATAACTTGATAACTTCCTATTTCATTAAAGGGCCATTTCTCTCACACACACACACACACACACACACACACACACACCCCTCTTATTTTTAGTAGACACTTGTGTGTAAAGTTTGTGTGCTATGGCTGTAGTTCCTTGGTACTTGAACTGCTTCTTTCTGGATGTTTGCACTAATTTTTTCTTTGATGCAAAACCTTTAGGGTTTGACTGTGATATTCCTGAGACTTTTCTTTTTTTTTTTTTTTTTTTTTTTGTTTTTGTTTTGTTTTTGTTTTTTGTGGGGCAATGGGGGTTAAGTGACTTGCCCAAGGTCACACAGCTAGTAAGTGTCAAGTGTCTGAGGCCAGATTTGAACTCAGGTCCTCCTGACTCCAGGGCTGGTGCTCTATTTACTGTGCCACCTAGCTGCCCCAAGACTTTTCTTTTTGAGGTTCCTTTTGGGAGATAAACTGTGCAGACTTTCTATCTTTACTTTTGTGCTCTAGTTCTGGAGAGACTTGGTCTGGAGAGTCTTGATTTATCATTTCCTGAAATACAATGTCCATGCTTTTTAAAAATAAAATCATGATTTTCAGGAGTCCAGTTATGCATAAATTATTTCTCTTTGACCTGTTTTCCAGGACAGTGTTTTTGGTAGTAAGTAGGTAACATATATTTTCTATTTTTCACTCTTTTGATTTTGATTTGATGTTTCCTGATGGATTATGGCTCATTTTTTGTGTGGTTTTTCTAGTTTTCAGTGAATTCATTATTTGTATAAGGTTAATCACTTTTTTTTTATCTATTCTTTCAGTTCTTCCAGAACCTTTATTTCATTTTAAATCACTTGATTCATTTCTTCCAGATATTCATGTAGTCCTTGTGGAAAGTTCATTTTTCCTTTAGGTTTCTGCTTGTAGTTGTTATGGGCCTATTCCCTTTTTGGGGTATGGCTAGAGTTGTAATAATTTTCTTGTTATTTTCTTTGATTGACTCCACTTCAGTTTTATCTCCTGAATTAAGACTCTGTGGTCAGGACTAGATGACCCCACCCCTAGCCCCCACAATCCCCTGTGATGGTGGTTTCTGCCCATTCTCATCTTGAGTTCCCTGAGTGTCTATGCTGATTTCCTGGAATTAGATTCCTAGGATATTTAGTTTCTTTTATTTTATCTTCAGGGCTCTATATAGTGACTTAGTAGATAATAATAAGGACCTTGTATCCTCTGTGTACCTGAGATGCCCTGATCTAAGCACTGTTGTGCCATTCTGTTCATTGTTGACTCATGATTACCCTACAAGTTCCTGTAACTTCCTTAAGTGCAGGGACTCTCTGATATTTTTTTTCTTTCTGTCCCCAGCACCACCACCACAGTGCCTGAGATTTAGTAAATATTTATTATTTAGTTTAAAGTAAATTTTTATCTATAGCTTTTGTTTTTAATGTCACCTACATTTCCAAGTGTATATTTCTCTCCCCCTCAACTCCACACTCCCAATAAACATTCTTTATAAGAGTGGAAAAAGAGGGGAGATAAAAGCAATTCAAACAAATACATCTAAACAAAATTAACCAATACATCAAAAAAGTTTGGCATTTGTCGTGTTTCACACATACAGTTGCTAACCTCATCAATGAATCAAGGGAAGTGCTTTTTCATATCTCATCTTTGGGGACTGGCTTGGTCATTATAATTCTCCAGCATTCAGGGTTTTTTGTTTGTTTGTTTGGGGGTTTTTTGGT
Source organism: Dromiciops gliroides (assembly GCF_019393635.1). Taxonomy (NCBI): domain Eukaryota; kingdom Metazoa; phylum Chordata; class Mammalia; order Microbiotheria; family Microbiotheriidae; genus Dromiciops; species Dromiciops gliroides. The sequence goes on along the minus strand of NC_057862.1, from coordinate 265,371,404 downwards.
GAGATAGTTGGGGTTAAGTGACTTGCCCAGGGTCACACAGCTAGTAAGTGTCAAGGGTCTGAGGCCGGATTTGAACTCAGGTCCTCCTGAATCCAGGGCTGGTGCTCTATCCACCGCGCCACCTAGCTGCCCCTGGCATTCAGTTTTAATTGATTTGTTATTCTTGGGGGCAGCTAGATGGTGCAGTGGATAAAGGAGGACCTGAGTTCAAATCCAGCCTCAGACACTTGACACTTAACTAGCTGTGTGACCCTGGGCAAGTCACTTAACCCTCATTGCAGGGGGGGGGGTCTGTGATTTGTTATTCTTTCTGTTTGCATTGTTGTAGTCATTGTGTATTGTTTTTGTTGTTGCTTTTCTCCTTCACTTTGAACTAGTTCACTTTCTTCTATGTATCCATATTCATCATTTCTTACAGTATAGTTCTATTATATTCCTGTGGCACAATTAGTTTATCCCTTTCTTAATTATTGGTTATCTGCTTTGTTTCTAGTTCCTTGCTACTACAGAAAATAGCTACTATGGATAGTTGGACCTTTATTTTTTATCAGTGAGTTGGTATGGACATTTTAATTACTCTGTTCACTTAATTCCAAATTGCTTTCCTATATGGTTGAATTAATTTGCAACTCCACCAACAGTGCTTTGGTGCGCCTGTTTTAGCAATCTCATCATCATCAAGTGACTGCTTCCATCTTTATTATCTTTGTTAAGTTACTAAGTGTGAAGTGAAGCCCTCAATTTTTAAATTACTTATTAATATTATTTATTTTATTATCATTAATGCTTTGGAGCATTCTTTCATGTAGGGTTTTTTTGGGGGGGGGGTTGATTTTTATTTTAGCAATTTGCAATTCTTTTGAGAGTTATTTGTCCATGTCCTCAGATTCCTTATTGTGGGGATAACTTTTGATTTCTGTTTTCATTAGTGTTCTATATATTTTGGATATCAAAAATATTTGATACTTTTTCCCTACTTGATCACTTTTCTTACCTTGGTTGCATTTTGTTTTGTGCCAATGCTTTTATATTTCATATGCCAGGGGGCAGCTAGGTGGCACAGTGGATAAAGCACTGGCCCTGGATTCAGGAGGACCTGAGTTCTCAAATCTGGCCTCACACACTTGACACTTACTAGCTGTCACTTAACCTTCATTGCCCCACAAAAAAATAACAACAAAAAACCTAAAATAAAAAATATATTTCATATACCAAAATTATCTCTGTGTATGTATATTTGTGTGATCACCTCTAACGTTTATTTAAGAATTTATCTCCTAGTCATAGATATGAAAAATATTTGTTTTTTCCCTTGTAATTTTGTTAATGGTATGACTTTTAATATTCAGGTCAGTATCCATTTTAAGTTTATTGTGATAGATGGCTTAAGATGTTGTTCTAAACTTAATTTCTACTAGATTACTTTCTAGCTTCAAATAGGGAATTTTTCCTAAACATTATGGCAGTTTATCATACACACTGTAATTAATTCAGGTTTTTTTTTATTCTTCATCTACTCTGTTCCATTATTCTACTTTCCTTTTTCCTTTTTTTAAGCCCCTACCAAATAATTTTCATCATTATTACTTTATGATATTATTGGTATTCTAGAAGTACTATTCGTTGTTCATTCCTACTTTTTTCATTGTTTCCCTTAATATTGTAGATTTCTAAATTTCATGATTTTTTTGTCTAGTTCTGTAAATATCCCCTTGCAAATTTGGAATAGAAATGATTCTTGAATGAATGAATGGTGCCAGCACCATTTATTCTAGTAAATGGGGTAGAAAATTGTAGACTGTCTGGATAAGGCTCACATCTAAAGCTGGGACTCAATGTATACATATTGCTAGATAAATGAAGGTAGCGTTATCTCCATAGGCCAGTGTAAAACAAATGGATGCTGCCAGAGAAATGAGAGAAAATAGGAGTCCTTTGAGGAAATATATCACTAGCATCATCCCCTGCCTTACCTTTCTGCTTTTTTGAGAGAAAATATACTTAAGGGATATAATATCCTGACCTAATACAAGACCGAGTATGATTAAATTCTACTGAAGAGGTTATAGAGGGCAGCTAGGTGGTACAGTGGATAAAGCACTGGCCCTGGATTCAGGAGGACCTGAGTTCAAATCCACCCTCAGGCACTTGACACTTAACTAGCTGTGTGACCCTGGGCAAGTCACTTAATCCTCACTGCCCTGCAAAAAAAAGAAAAAAAAAAGAGGTTATAGAACATTCCTTAACTGGGATCCTGTTTATTGTGAAGTCATTATGGTTGCTGAGTGATAAAGTAGGTTGGTGACTATAATAGTTTTGTTACAATGCTTATTTTGAAAACATGAATTTGTTCCTACCTGATTGATATGTTAGGAAATGGTTTGAGCATAATGCAGATTTTGTGTTTGCTTATGCACCATTTCTTTTGCAAGAAATAGGGTGAGAATACAGAAACTTGCACCAAGCTGCAACCCTTCTGATTCCCACTTCCACAACCAAACTTGAGATCTATTTCAAGGTAAAGCCCCACATTTATTGTATGTCAGGAGGACTGTTCTACCCTAGTCCTCTCCCCAACCTTCCACCATGACCCCAGAATTGGAGCCCACCTAGGCTGTCCTCTTGCCTAGAACAACTTTCTCCTCCCCAAGTCGTGTTGGATTTGGTATGCAGGACAAGCAGCAGCCCAAGGCCATGGATACCACCATTTATTATAGTATATATTAACCATTTAACATGTATAAAACTGATCTTGTGAGATATTTGTAAAAGCATTTAACTTAGTTCCTGACATATTGTAGAAGCCATATATTATTTTCTTTCCCAACCCCCTTCCCTTCACTAACCATTTTATTACATTTTTTTAGTGTTATGTGCCTAACTCCATTTTCCCCATAAGTCCAGTAATTTCTAATTGCATAATTTTATATAACATTGTTGATTTTTAGGAATGCATATATTACATCATAACAGAAATGACTATATATTGTCAGGATATAAAGTCAGGAGAGTTTGGCATATAATCCCATCTCAGGTATTTACTAGTGTCTTCAGAGTTTTTGTTTCCCTCACATGTAAATTGGGAATAATATTTATACTACCTACTTTTGGGATTGTTGTGAGGAAAGAGATTTTAGCACTTTAAGAAAATCTTTTTCCTTCCAATAATCCCCCAAAATAGATAGTGCAAATATTATCCCCAATTTACACACAAAGGAAACAAACTGAAAATATGCTATTTCAGTTGACCACATGGGAAAATGCTGAGTACTGGGTCCCTAGCAGGACTATAAAACTTTGTTTTTATATATAAGCATAATAAATAAAATAAGAAATGCACAAATAAATGATTATAGTTGAAGGTGTAGGTTATAGAATAATGGATTTAGAACTAGCAGAGAATTTAGAGTTCACTTAGTATAAACTCCCTTATCTTACATTTGATGAAACTGGGTCAAGGTGGGTTTGTTTAGATACCCTCGGAGCTGGGATTTGGACTCAAGTCCTTTTCCTCCAAATTCAGGCCCTATTTCTGACAAGATGGGCTGCTGCCAGATACCCAGTTCTATTTTTCTTGTGGGATTATTTGGTGGAGAAGGGGCAGGCAGGAGAAGAACAGGACCTTTAGGAAGACAGTAATATAATTTTTACTTAGATGAGTCGTCTCTTGAAGCAAACCAATATTCTTGTTCTTGCCTTGGGTCTGAATTCATGGAGCCTTAACCTGTCAGTAAGAACACCTAAATTCTTCTGCCACCAGTACCATATGACCTCAGGAAGCCAATTAATTTCTTTCTTTGTGCTTCATTCTTAACTATAAAATGAGGGAACTGAACTAAGCAGTAACTAAGGTGCTTTTCAGCACCAACATTATCATTATCTTGGATTCACATCGTTGTCTAACCTCATTTTGTTGACTTTATACTTCTGTCACTGGTAGGAGTTCATAAGAAGGTCGTCTTTTTGGTTTACAATTCTGCGTGGTAGGGAATGTCTTTTGGTCCTGACTTCCTTTAAAAATATACTATCTTTCTGAATGTGTTTTAGGGATATTGTGTGGGTTGTAATGCTATTGGGAAGAAGCAAATGGAACCTATTCATCATGGGAGGGATGTGTTTGGGCCCCTCTTTTCCTTTTCCTACCTTATCCTTTGTCCCCTCTGCTCTTCACTTTCACTTTTTAAAAAAATGGGTAGCCTACCTCTGTGCTCTGTGCACCTGTGGGTATCCCGAGCCTCACGTGAAGTTTTATTACTTGAAGTATGAGACCCATCTCCAAGGGAAATTTTCTTCTAAAGTTATTCCTAATCTCCAGCTATTTTCGGATCACTTTCTTGAGTTCCTGACTTGGTGACTAGAGAAGGGAATTGGAGAAACATTTTATAGCCTTTTAATTTTGAGGTTGTATTTTTTAATCCTTTTTTAGGTTTTCCAAGTATCTAGACACATTTTTCTTATTATTGAGCCTGAATCACTAAACTGACCCAAAATAGAAATGCCAACAATGACTTTTAATATCATGATTCATAATAGAATAGAATAATAGAATAAAAATTGTTATAAGTGACAACAGCCTCAGAATCTCAAAGCTTGGACCCTCATTGCTTTAGTCCATTTTGTAACTGATCCAGAATACCTAATGATAGATCTAGAGCTAGAAGTTATCCAGTCTAACTTATCATTTTACAGATATATAAACTGAGACCCAATGTGGTCAAGTGACTTTCCCAAAGACCAAGTGTTAGAAATTTAGCACTTTTAAAGGGTGATCTGTTACAATTTTGGATAGCTTAGATTGGTAGGGATTTTTCTTTATATCAAGCTTAAATCTTTTTCTCTCTGAATCTCCCAGCTACTCTTCCAGGCCAACCTTTGGATATCTCGTCATCTCTTTTACTGTACTTTGGACAGGCTACTTCCTATCCCTGAGTCTCAGTTTCCTTATTTTTTAAAAATGAGAGTCATCAACTAGGTGCTCCCCACTGTCACTTCTAGCTCAGCATTTCTGTGTAACAACATAGTGTCTTTTGAGGCTCCCCAATAATAGAAATTGGAGGATCCTTCTGCCTCCCTTTTACAAGTCAAATTTCCTTTTGAACATGATCCTCCAACTAATGAACACACTCATTTGTTACTCTTCCTTTAGTTTCATGCAATGGATACTTTGCACAAAAACATCTACGACATTTCCAAGGCCATTTCTGCTCTGGTGCCTCAGGGTGGTCCAGTTCTCTGCCGAGATGAAATGGAAGAGTGGTCAGCTTCAGAGGCCAATCTCTTTGAGGAAGCCCTAGAAAAATATGGAAAAGATTTCACTGATATTCAGCAAGATTTTGTAAGTACTTTTCACAGTAATGGTTACAGTTTGTCTTTAGATTAAGTAAATGCGTGACTGAGGGATTTTTGCCATTTGGCCAAAGCATAGGGAAAGGAATCTAGTCAAATACAATCAAAAAAAGGGGAAACAATTGGCTATGTTTTCCCTTAATCAGCATCAGGATGATAATGAAAAAGGAAAGTGGAAGACTCTGGAAAACCATTAGATTTGCAAAACACTTTCTTCAAAACAGTACAAGCACTACACATATTTTACAGGTGACTTTACTAAGATGACAGATGATTTTACTGAGACTGAAAGTTTTTGACTTGCCCATGATCATAAAGCTATAAAGAAAGATTTGAATCCAAGTCTTCTAACTTCAAATTTAGTGCTCTATTACATTACTCTGTCTTTCAAGATTTTTCCAACCTCTCATTCTTGAAAGTTTTTTTGAAAGTGTACACATTTCCTAACACATTCTCAATCCCACTCCCAGCCTGTCTCCCCATCCCTCCCCCTCTCTCATTACTTCTCCTGTTCCATCTCCCCTTAGACATATTCCCCAGTGTTAGGTTGTTGTCCCATTATTTTCTCCTCAAATGCTATTCCTTTTTCATTATAACATGGACTTTTCTAAGGCATATTTTTATAAATTTCTTCCCCTTTTGAACCAGAAATAAATGTCATTATATAAATTTTGAGGTTTATTTTCCCCACGTTTCCTTCCTATAGAATTTATACATTTGACCCAGATAAAAAGGTCATAAGTGGGGCAGCTAGGTGGTGCAGTGGATAGAGCACCGGCCCTGGATTCAGGAGTACCTGAGTTCAAATCCGGCCTCAGACACTTGACACTTACTAGCTGTGTGACCCTGGGCAAGTCACTTAACCCCAATTGCCTCACTTTAAAAAAAAAAAAAAGGTCATAAGATAGTTTAGAATTCAGATAATGTTTTCAGCTTAAAAGTAAAATGAATACATATACACTAGTGATAACAAGAATGACGTTTTCAACATGACTATCCACATTCCCATTGCAATCTTTGATAAGTGAATATTTTTTGGCTCTCTAAGGTCCTTGTTTGTCTTTTTGACCTTGGCATTTCCCTGACCCTTATGTTACAGTAACTCAGAATTTGGAAATGTTTTGTGGGTCCAGGTGCTTCTACTTTATTAGGAAGCAGACTCTAGGGAATTTCTTCCCTGCCTATATGCACTATACAGAAAGGAAACTGTTGAATCTATCTTTTATATACAGTAAGAACTGGGATGCAAAACAGTTGGGTTATTGGATATAGTGGGATGATCACTGGATTTGTAGTCAGAGGATTTGAGTTCATATCTCAGGTCTGTTGTCTAGTATCTTTGTGACTAGCAAAGTAATTTGTCCTAATAAAATAGAAAACACATAGATGATAAATCCTAAGACCTCACTCTATAGCACACAAAGATGATCCCCAAGACCAATTGTCTAAATGTTTCTGCCTTATGTCTGTTTTTCCAAATTCCACACACTTTATTATATCCATAATTGCTTATCTAATGTGGGAAGTTGCCCATTTGGGGCTTTTACTTAATACCAGGCTGTTGGTAGGCGTAATGTGAATTGTATTAATATGGTCTCACGTATTATAGAGCCACCTAATTTCCTTTCAAATGGTAAAACTCTATTAAAAACTTCAAGCCTCTCTACAGAGAAATTGCCACCCTTTCTGCCCCTCACCTAACTACCCCTAGGTACTTGTTACAGTCTGTCACAGGCTGCCTCTGAACCTTTGGGCATGACTTGCATCTAAAATGTCTTTAGTAATCCTTCTTGCTATATAATTTGCTTTACCCTTTAACTTCTTCCACTTACCTGTTTTTCCCCCTTATCTTGTCTTTGCCTCTTCTTAAGTATTTTCTCTTATTCTTTGATTGCTGTTGATCCATTCCATCCAGCTTCCCTTCCTTCATTTTTCTCTCATAGAAGCTTCAGGTAGAATTTGGGACACGCTTTTTATTCATCTCAAGTCTTTTTTCTCCAGCTCTTTCTCCAACTGAAACTAGAAGTAGAAGCTGGAGAGTATCAAGAGGAAGGTAGCCAGGGGCAGCTATGTGGTGCAGTGGATAAAACACCGCCCCTGGATTTGGGAGGACCCCAGTTCAAATCTGCACTCAAGACACTTGACACTTACTAGCTGTGTGGCCCTGGGCAAGTCACTTAACCGTCATTGCCCCACCAAAAAAAAAAAAAAAAAGAGAGAGCAAGGTAGCCAATATGGCAAAAGGCTTTTACTAGATATGTCATATAAAAATAGAAGAAAATGGAGAATGTTTATCCTAGAAAAGGGAAAACTTAAGGTGGGCACGATAGCTGTTTTTGAATATTTGAAGGATTGTCAAGTGAAAGATGATTTAGACTTTTTATTGATTACAAAAGGCAGAACCAGAAGTTAGGTGTAGAGTTTCAGAGAAGCAAATTTTGGCTTAATTTCAGGAAGAACTTAGCAACAAATTAGAGTCGTCCAAAAGTAGAATAATGGGCTGCTTGTGGAGACAACAGATTCTCCCTCTGAAAAGTCCTTTCTGATATGTGATAATTCAGATTCATTTTTTTAGTGTATTAGACTTCATGAGTGTCCTGTATCCCAGTAAACTAGTATCTCTGGGACAATGACTGGGATTCTCCTTTTTTTCTACCTTGATGTCATGGGCTACTATTTACATAAAGTATGCTATTCACTTAATAACTGTCCCAACTGTCACCTTGATTAATAACAGATGCTTTCTTTCTACGTTCCCAGCTTCCATGGAAGTCCTTAACCAGCATCATTGAATATTATTACATGTGGAAAACAACAGACAGATATGTTCAACAGGTGAGAACTCTTTGACATCCATATATAATCTGTTGTGCTTCCTTAAAAGAATTTGTTCTTTTAAGTGAAAAGTGAGTATTAATTCCCTTGGGGGCTTACTGCTGTTCCCTTGACACCTTGTGAATTACCTTCCCCTGAAACTCTTTAGGATGCTTTTACAATGTGTTAGGTATGGTTCTGTCACTGATTCCAGGGCTTTTTATTACTCTGACCTTTGGCACTTTTTGTTACTCATGCATACTCAATCTCCTCACAGACTTGAGACTTACTAGCTGTGTGACCCTGGGCAAGTCACTTAACCTTCATTGCCCTGCAAAAAAAGAAAGAAAGAAAGAAAGAAAAAGTTTGTACAAAATGTGTATGTGTCTTAAGAGTAGGGAGAAATTGAGAGTGTGTAAAATATTTTACTTTTCCTTTTTTTTTCCAAATAATTTTTTAAAATAGGGGGCAGGTAGGTGGTGCAGTAGATAAAGCACTGGCCCTGGATTCAGGAGGACCTGAGTTCAAATCTGGGCTCAGACACTTGACACTTACGAGCTGTGTGACCCTGGGCAAGTCACTTAACCCTCATTGCCCGGAAAAAAAAAATACACACACACACACACACACACACACACACACACACTTCCATTCATCTAGTTTTCTTGAACAGGTATCTCTGACACTTTCTCTCTCTGTTTCTATTTGCAGAAGCGGTTGAAGGCAGCTGAAGCAGAAAGCAAGTTAAAGCAAGTGTATATACCTAACTAGTAAGTGGCATCTTCATACAATGCATTATTCTCAAAATCCTGGGGAAGAAGCACATAGAAGACTCATGAGCAAATGGTGGGCTTATTGACAGTATTATGTTGCCAAAAGTATTACTAAATGTTCTTGTTTTCTGCTTTTCCCTTTCCCTGGCCTTCCTAAGACATCAAAAGTTGTAGTGTGTTTTCTTATTTCTTCTCTAGAGTTAGCCTGTTACATTTTGTATGAATCAACAAAAGAAAACTTTGGGCCAAGGGGACCCAAATCAGAAATTTAACTCTGTGGTCTCATCCCTTTTCAACTCACATCTGCCTCAATACCCACACATTTTCATGGGCCAAGGGGATAGATCAAGCCTTTCCATTTTGCCCCCTTGAGATTCATTTTAGAGATAAAGTCCTGTTTTTTCCTTTTTGGGGAATGTTGGGACATAAAATAAATATGCTAACATCATGTTAGGGATCTTTAGTTCCTCCCATTGCATCTCCAGTCTGAGAATTCATTCATCATCTTTTCCCCAAAACCTATCACTTACTATTTTTTCTCTTCTCTTCTGCCAAAGGTATTATCATTCTTGTGGACCACACAAGTTCACAACCTCATTATTATCCTTAGTCCTTCAATCTCTTTCGCCCCTTACAACCAGTGAGTTAGTTGTCATTGCTTTTCAATTCAGTGTGTAGAATGCTGGGTCTGGAGTCAGAAAGATGAATCTTTCTGAGTTCAGATCCAGCCTTAGACACTTACTGTGTTACCCTGGGCAAGTCCCTTGAGCCTGTGTGCCTCAGTTTCCTCATCTGTAAAATGAGCTAGAGAAGGAAATGGCAAACCCCTCCAGTATCTTTGCCAAGAAAACCCCAGGGGGTGGCTAGATGGCACAGCGGATAAAGGATTCAGGAGTACCTGGGTTCAAATCTGGCCTCAGACACTTGACACTTACTAGCTGTGTGACCCTGGGCAAGTCACTCAACTCCCATTGCCCCGCAAAAAAAAAAAAAAAAAGAAAAGAAAACCCCAAAAGGGGTTACAAAGAATTGAATATGACTGGAAAATTATTAAATAACAATAGATTCTATCTCCATAATATGTCTCATATCCATCCTCTTTTTTTCCATTCATGTGGCTACCAGCTTAATTCATGTAGGCCCTCAACATCCCTCCCTAGTACTATTATAATAGTTTCCTAATTAGGTTCCCAGCTTCTTGTCCCTCCCATTTCCAATATATTCTCCACATAACTCTAAGAGAGAATTTAAAGCACTAGCACCTCAGTCTGCTGCTGCCTCACTATTTTATCATTTATCTTTTTCTAACCAAGTTCAAAAGTATGAAATTACCTCAGAAATTGCTTATAGTGAAAACTTTCTCATTATATAATAAGCTTAGAGCTGAGTAAATCTATCATCTATCACAATCTCAGCCTAACTCCTCCCCTAAAATACTCCTCTCCACTCATAGGCTTAACCACATCATGATTGCTGGCCATATAATATTAGCAAATTACGAAAGCTGTAGGTAATATTTATTTGTTTGTTTGTTTGTTTGTTTGCTTTTAAGGGCAATGGGGGTTAAGGGACTTGCCCAGGGTTACACAGCTAGTAAGTGTCAAGTGTATGAGGCTAAATTTGAACTCAGGTACTCCTGAATCCAGGGCCGGTGCTTTATCCACTGCGCCACCTAGCCACCCGTAATATTTAAACAATGTTTTGACTGTGAGGATGATCACTGCCAGAATTTCCATTGTGTTCTGGAAAATCATGAGAAAGAAGTTACTGACTAGATTTCTCTAGCCATATACTATATCTGGTTTTTTAAAAACTTTTGAACCACAATCCAAAAATTCACTTCTTTTCAGAATGTAGTTAACTTAATTCCTCTCAAAATGACATTTAACTCAATTCTCAAAAATGTCAGTTCAAGGGCAGCTAGATGGCGCAGTGGATAGAGCACCGGCCCTGGAGTCAGGAGTACCTGAGTTCAAATCCGGCCTCAGACACTTAACACTTAACTAGCTGTGTGACCCTGGGCAAGTCACTTAACCCCAATTGCCTCACTAAAAAAAAAAAAAATGTCAGTTCATTGTTTATCTTTTCTCAGTTGAGTTCACCTCAGTCAGGATGGCAATTCAAGTTTCTAGATTTCTCTCAAAATTTCTCCTCAATAATGTCTTCTCCACAGAATATAGTAGTTCAACTTTAGCTCTCATGAAGAATGAAAGACAGTTAACTCAATTCACCTCCAGAAGGAAAATTCAACACCACCTTTTCCCCCTCATCCCTCCCAGAGAGCCATACCCTATAATAAATAATAAAAAAGAGAAAGGGAAACCAATTTTCAGCAAAACTAACCAACAAGTTTGTTATACACACTGTTTAACATACATGTTCCTCTGCTTCTTTGGAGTGGAAGTGGGTATAATCTCATATCTCTTCTTTGGATCCATACTTGGTCATTATAATTTCAGGTTTTTCAGTTTGGATTTTGTTGTTGCTGTTCTTCCCATTTATGTTGTTATAGTCATTGTGCGTGTTTTTTCTCCTAGTTCTGCTTACATCATTTTGTATCTGTTTAAGTCTTTCCATGCTTCCCATCCATCATATTCATTTATTCTAACAGAACATTGATAATACCACATTTTGTTTAGTTCTTCAATAAATCAACAAGTGTTTTTTAAATTTTAGTTTAGTTTTATGAAGATCCTCTTCTCTCCCCATCTTTAGCCCCATTGAGAAAGCAAGAAAAACAAAACCTCTGTTCCATAAATTCCTTCATTGGCCATGTCTCCCCCCCAAACATATACACACACACACACACACACACACACACACACACACACACACACACACACACACACACACACACACACACTATATGTCTCAGTTTATACTCTGGGTCTATCACTATGCTCTCGGAAGGTGGGTAGCATGTTTCATCATGACCCCTCTGGAATTGTGGTTTGTCATTGTGTCAGTCATAGTTCCTAAGTCTTTTTTTTTTTTTTTAGTGAGGCAATTGGGGTTAAGTGACTTGCCCAGGGTCACACAGCTAGTAAGTGTTAAGTGTCTGAGGCCGGATTTGAACTCAGGTACGCCTGACTCCAGGGCCGGTGCTCTATCCACTGCTCCATCTAGCTTCCCCTCCTAAGTCTTTTTAAATATCTTGTCTTTTTCTTTAAAAAAAAAAATTATTTTTAACATTCATTTAAAAAAATTTTTAAGTTCTGAATTCTCTCATTCCCACCCTTCTCCATCCACTGTGAAGGCAAGAAATGTGATATCAATTATACATGTGAAATAAAGTGAAAAACATTTATGCTTCTGCATTCAGATTCTGTCAGTTCTTTCTCTGAAAGTAGACAGCAATTTTCATCATATGCATTGAATTATCTTGTATTGTATTGTATTGATCAGAATAGTTAAATCATTCAAAATAGTTTGCCTTTACAATGTTATTATTGTATAAATTGTTCTCCTAGTTTTACTCACTCTACTTTTTATCAGTTCATTTGTCTTCCCAGAAAAACTTTGTTTTTCTGAAATCATCCCCTTCATCATTTCATATAGTACAATAGCATTACATCCACATTCTTATACCATAAATTCTTCATCCATTCCCCCAATTGATGAGCACTCTCCATTTCCAGTTTTTTGCCAAGAATAGCTATAAATATTTTTGTACATATGGATATCCTTTTTCTTTTTGTCTATGGGTCTATACCTAATTAGGAACATTAATTGGTCAAAGGATATGCAAATTTTAATAGTTTTTTGAGCCTAGTTCCAAATTATTTTCCAGAATGGCTAGACCAACAATTCACAGTCCTACCAGCAGTCCATTAATACACTTGTTTTCCCACAGCCCCTCTACCATTTGTCATTGAACTTTTTTATCAGCTTTGTCAATATTTTAGGTATGAATTAGACTCCCAGAATTGTTTTCATTTGCTTTTCTCTAATAGTGTTATAGAGTATTTTTATATGGCTATTGATAGCTTGCATTTCTTCCCTTCAAAATTGCCTGTTTATATCCTTTGACCATTTATTTATTTATTTATTATTTTGGGGGTGAGGCAATTGGGGTTAAGTGACTTGCCCAGGGTCACACAGCTAGTAAGTGTTAAGTGTCTGAGGCTGGATTTGAACTCAGGTACTCCTGAATCCAGGGCCAGTGCTTTCTAGCTGCCCCTGACCATTTATTTATAAAGTAGAAAATGACACTTATTTTTATAAATTTTAATTTAATTAGTTCCCTGCTTATCTTAGAAATGAGACATTCATCAGAGAAACGATGCAAAGATTTTTTTTTTCCTATCTGCCTGCTTCTCTTCTAATTTTAGCTGCATTAGTTTTATGTTACCTTCCATAAACCTTTCAATTTCATGTTTGGTTGTGAACCTCTTCCTCTATCTATAGAAAGAAATGACAGGTAATTTCTTCCTTGCTTCTCTAATTTGTTTAGGATCTCACCCTTAGGTTCCCATTTGGAGCTTATATTGGCATGTGATATAAGGCGTTACTCTATTTCCAGTTTTTGTAAAACTGCATTTCAATTTTCCCCATAGATTTTTTTCTCTAATAGTGAATCTTTGCCCCAGTAGTTAGGATCTTTGGGTTTATCAAATACTAGGCTACTGTACTCAATTGCTTCTGTATATGTGCCAAATTACTTTTCCCTCTCATTTCTTAACCAGTGCCAATTTTTTTTGATGATTACCTTTCAAGATATGGAACTATTGGGCCCCCTTCTTACCCATTTGTTTTTTTTGTGTTTTTTTTTTTTTTACTTTTTTTGTGTGTGGGGCAGTTGGGGTTAAGTGACTTGCCCAGGGTCACACAGCTAGTAAGTGTTAAGTGTCTGAGGCCGGATTTGAACTCAGGTCCTCCTGAATCCAGGGCCGGTGTTCTATCCACTGTGCCACCTAGCTGCCCCCTACCCATTTGTTAAAATTAATTGCCTTGATATTCTTTTGAAATATTTATTAGGCTCCTACTATGTGTGAGGCACTATGCTATGTCTAGGATTACAAGTACAAAAAATGAAGCAATACCTAATGAGTTTACATTCTAAAGGAGGTAACAAATACAGATATAAATATGTGGTATAAAATAAATTAATATATATATAAATAAAGTAGTTAAATGCAGGATAGTTTAGGGGGAAGGGAGAGCACTAGCAGTTGGGATCAAGAAAGGCCTTTATGTAGAACATTGTGCCTGACCTGAATAAAGAAGTGAGGGATTAAAAATTGGAATGTATTCTAGGCATGGAGGACAGCCAGTTGATCATCAGGAGTTAGGAAAAGAGACTGGTTTGCCTCTATCTCACAGAGTGGGAAGGGTAGGGTAGTCAAGCATGATCCTTAGTCACTTAGCTTCTGCTTTTTTTCTAATTGTTTCTACCACAAAAAGTGCTCCTTCCTATAAGTATTTATACTACTTTGGTGTTTGTGTGAGGTTTTTCTTTTTGTCCTTGACTTCCTTGGGGTCAGATGCCTTGTGCTGGAATCTCTGGGTCAAAGAATATATATATGGACATTTTAGTGGCTTTCATCACATAATTCCATATTGATTTCCTTAACTAATACAGAGCTCCAATGGCAGTTCATTGATATGCCTGTCTTTCCAACATTGACTTTTTATGTTTTTGTCAGTTTACTGGGTGAGATATGGAATCTTTGAGTTACTCTGATTTGCATATCTCTTAATTTTAATGATTCAGAACATTATAAAGTATGGTTGTTACTAGTTTTCATTTCATTTGAGAATTATTTATTCTTATCTTTTTCTTACTTCTCTATTGGGAAATGCCCTCTGGTTTGTTATATTTTTATTACCTATATATTTTGAATATCAGACACTTCTCAGAGATATTTAATATACTTTTCCTCCCTCAACTACATCCATAATCATAGTTTCAAGTAATTTTTTTCATTCAAAAGCTTTTCCATTTTATATAATTGAAATGATCTATTTTCTCATATTATCACCTCCTTTCCAAGTTTGTTTACTCCATAGCTGTGAAAGGTATATCCTCTATTCATCTTTTAATTCTTCTATATTTTCCTTAATATCAAGGTTTAGAATTTATTTAGAATGTATTGTGGTGGTAATAATATATCATAATAGTTAACATTTTTATAGTGCTTACTTTGTGCCATGCACACTGCTCTAAGGTCTTTATAATTATCTCATTGATACAGCAACCCTAGGAGATAGGTGCTTTTATTATCCACATTTTACAAATGAAGAAACTGGGGTTAAAAGATTAAATGACTTGCACAGGGTCACATAGCTAAGAAGCATCAGAGGCCAAATTTGACCTTAGGTCTTTGTGACTCCAGTCCTGGTGCTCTATCCACTGATCATTTAGCTGCCCAATGAATGATAGAAGCTGTTGAATCCTTAAGCAAGATGCAGTTAATCAGAAATAATCTCCCATAGGAGGTAAATTTTAATCCAAGTATGAGAGAGGTGATGACTCTGGATTGGCAAACAGGTTATGAACTAGAGAATAGACCGAAGATTAGCTGTTTGCAAGACTCTTGTGGATATAGCTGTTTGAAATTACCACCATGCAATTTGAAGAATTTATTAAGGAGTAGAGAGTTTGGAGTGCCTGTATTCAATCTGCACAAAAGTAAATAATCAGTGCCTATTGTTTCCCCCATTAGAATATTCATTTCTTAAGGGTAGGTACTGTCTTGTTTTTGTTTCTTGTTCCCTATACCTGGCACATGGTTAATCAAATTTAAGGAGTGATATGTAAAATCCCCAGTGCCTTTAGTTTTTTGGTAAAGAAGGAGATGAAACTCAGTTTTAAGCCATGCGCACAACTAACGTGAGTTTAGGAAATTTTAATCCATTTTTTCTTTTTGTATTGGTTTCAGTAGATTTTCCTTTTATCTTTCTACTTGTATGCTGTAAAGCTATTGATTATATTTATTTTATTTAACAATTTTGGTGAATGTATGCAGGCAGCCCATTTCTTTAATATATTGTTTTGGGGGTTTTTAACAAATTTGTTGTCACAATCTGAAAAGTGTGTTAGGTTTGAGGGCTGTTGTAGCTAAATTCAAATTGAAAAGCAAATGTCTTCTCTAATGACTTCCTGTTTTGTCTTTATTTTTAAAGTAACAAGCCAAATCCAAATCAGATTAATGTAAATAATGCCAAGGCTGGTGTTGTAAATGGCACAGGAGTACAGGGTCAGAACCCAGGAGCCGGCCGGGCCTGTGAAAGTTGCTATGGTAAGTGCCTCAAGGAAATAGGTCAATGCTACTCCCTATCTATGATAAACTGATAGTATAGCTACCTTTTTTTCCTTTGTAGAACAAGCTTCTTAAAAGTATCTTGTTTGCTTTAGTCTGTTTTTATCCCAAGGAAAGATTGTTAATACATGTCATATACTGCGGGATAAAGGAAATGAAAATACATGAGAATATGAGCATCTTACAGGCCTAAAGAAATTACTATTAGGCAAACTCTAGGAGGCATTAGATTCTTCTTAGGAATATTGGTAACTAAAAACACTTTGGAAAGACTCTCCTGGATAGCAGGTTGTAAATGTGGGAAGTCTTACTAGGGATTAACCTGGTATCAGGTGCTCACACATCAAGGAAACTGTTAATGCATGTATGTTTCTTTGGGTCTTTAACCTGTTTAGTAGCAGGAATGATGCTAGTACTCCATTTCTAACTGTTCATAATTTCCTTTTGTTTTTTAATGTTTAGTTTTCCTGAGGGCAAATGAATGTTTCTTTTTTTGTGGGGTGGTATGGATAATCTACAAATGATCTTTGAAGTAGTTCCGCTTAAGAATATATATATTTTCAACTTTGTTATCCATAGCCACACAGTCTTACCAGTGGTATTCTTGGGGTCCCCCTAACATGCAGTGTCGTCTCTGTGCATCTTGCTGGACATACTGGAAGAAATATGGTGGCTTGAAAATGCCAACCCGATTAGATGGTGAGAGACCAGGACCAAACCGCAACAACATGGTATGTGGAGGGTAGACAGGAGTATGACAGCAATGGCTCTGTCATTGGCAAGGATGCTGGATTTGCATATGGCAGGGGTTCATTTCTGTGCAATGATTTGTTATTCTTGAAGAGACTTTGTATTCTTGAAGAGGCTTTAGTACTAAGAAGTTCTCAAATATAATAATAGAAGTGTAGAATGTTTAAGTTGTAAGGAACTTCTAACCTAACCTATAATCTTACATTTCTATTCTACACCAGGATGGTTTGAATTCTCTGTGTCACCATTACCAAAATGACCATGTTTGCCAAAAATGTTGTCATTTCCTGATAAATATGTTTTTCCTGATAAATATGTATTTACAAAGCATCTCCAGAATAAAAATAAAC
This sequence comes from Dromiciops gliroides, assembly GCF_019393635.1. Lineage (NCBI taxonomy): Eukaryota > Metazoa > Chordata > Mammalia > Microbiotheria > Microbiotheriidae > Dromiciops > Dromiciops gliroides. The sequence goes on along the minus strand of NC_057862.1, from coordinate 265,354,109 downwards.
TATGTGTTCCCCATTATTAGAGTCCTCATGGCATCCCTGTGCGGAACAGTGGGAGTCCAAAGTTTGCTATGAAGACAAGACAAGCCTTCTACCTACATACAACCAAACTAACAAGGATTGCCAGGCGCCTGTGTCGAGATATATTGCGTCCTTGGCATGCAGCAAGACACCCTTACACACCTATCAACAGTGCTGCTATCAAAGCGGAATGTAAGATTTCCTTGGGCACAAGGGTTTAGTTAAATATCTTTTAAAGTTATTAATTACAAGTCATATAGTTGGCTGGCCATGATTCTTTGTATGAATGGAACTGTTTTTCCACCTTCTTTGTTCCAGTTGCAACATTACCCACCTATAACTTGAGAGTACAGAGTTTCCCTGCTAAAGGGAAGGAACAATCTATAGGTAACTCTTTGTTAAATACATACTGCTGAATATCAATTTTACATTAAAAACAGGTAACAGGACTTTTCACTTGACGAAATAAACTACTGATAGTTCTTGAAGATAGTGAAACCATGTGGAGTAAAGAGGCAAAGGATCACATAAAGTTTCAGTTAAAAAGAACTTCAGGGGCAGCTAGGTGGCACAGTGGATAGAGCACCGGCCCTGGAGTCAGGAGGACCTGAGTTCAAAGCTGGCCTCAGACACTTAACACTTACTAGCTGTGTGACCCTGGGCAAGTCACTTAACCCCAATTGCCTCACCAAAAAAAAAAAAAAAAAAGGAACTTCACAGGCTATTTAGTCCTTTCTGCATTTGAATAAGAATAACCACTTATTTCTAGAAAATCCCTAAGAAATGGTCATCAAATCTTAGCTTTAAAGAACTATTGAGGGGGACCTCACTAGCCCCAAAAAGTAGCCCATTCTGGTTTTATGGACAGCTCTAATTGTTAAGAAAATTTTCCTTGCTTTGAGCCAAATCCATTTCTTTGCAATTCCTATCCATTGCTCTGAGTCAGATAGAACAAGATTCCTTCCTTTCAGAAACTTAAAGACACAGACTATTTGTCCTGTAAAGTTTTTTCTTTTCCAAACTAAACATTCCTAATTACTTTAACTGATCCTAGTATAGCATGGTCTCCATTCCCCTACTGTTCTTGTTTTCCTTCTCTGGACTTAGAGTGTTCTTATATCATCCTGACCAGGACAGAGTTGAAGCAGACTAGCACCTTCATCATTATGCGTAAGATTCCTTAATGCAGCCTAAAGTTGCCATGTCACAGTGTTTAGTCATTGAACTTAAAATCTTCAGATCCTTTTCACAAAAGTTAGCTAATGGTCTAGCCTTACCATGTTCAACTTTGACTAATCTGTTTGAAATTTCATCTTATTAGATTCAATCCATTATTATAGCCTATTGAGACATGCTGAATCCTGATTATGTTATACAGTACATTGTCTGTTCCTCCCATCTTCATGTGTCATTCATCCAGGTCATTGATAAAATTGTTATACAGCACACAAGCAAAGATAAAGGCAAAATTCCTCTTGTTTACTATTTGAATCTAGGGATCCAACCAGTTCCAAATTCAATTAACTATACAGTTGTCTAGCCCACTTCTTTCTATTTTGTGTACAAATGCAACATGAGACTTGATCTAGTACTTTTCTAAAATCTGTGTCCATAACTTTCCCCTGATTTACCAGTCTAGTAAACTTTCCAGAAAGAAAAAAAAGTTATTCTAGGAAGACATGTTCCATTTCTAAATAATATCTTTCTAGAATTTTTCTAGGAGTAGAGCTTAGTCTTATAGGTAATGAACAGTTCCCTCCTACCTTTTTTAAAAAATAAAGCAACGTTTACTCTTTTCTAACACTGTGTGCTATCTTTAAAAGACTGACAGAAAGAACAGCAGTCATGTCCACTAATCTTTCAGTGTTCCTTGAGGTTGTTCTTTTGAACTTGGTGATTTGAATTTATTGAGGTTAACTAGTTGTCTATTTTTCAACTTATCCTAGGTTATTTTTCTTGGAAAAGAAAACAAAAAAATTTGAATTCTGTTTCTTAGTATGCAGCAACTATTATTTTCATTGGTTGTTAATTATCCTACACTTTTGCAGCATTATTAATGTTTTGATCCTTCTCTTGTTTTTGTTGTCTGTATGTTCATGGCCAGCCTCAGTTTATTTTAAGTATTTGCCATCCTGACACTATTCTTACAAGACCATACTACCTTTTGGTATTAATCTTGCTTTTTTAAATCTAAGTTGGTGTATTAGTCTCCTGTGAAAGTAATTTTCTTTAGTGTACATTCTCTTTCCTCATTGTAATTTTTCTATTTTGTTTAGAATTATATTCCCAAGAGTTTCCCATTCCCTCTGGGCTGACAGAGTTTTGTACCATTAGGTCTTATTTGTTCTTTCTCTTAGCCTTTTCAAGTGTATTCTCTCCAAATCTAGCATGCATATTAGATTATTCCTTCTTTTCCTCTCTCCTTTCACAGATTGTAAAATGGAATGAACCTCCTAGCTGATATTTCCATCATTTCCACTTCATTGATTGTTTCTTCCTCTTTCAGAATTAGGTCCAAAATCTCAATCGAAGGAAACTACAATTTATTAGCAACTATGCTTTTAGCAGAGAAGGGCCTTCAGAAGATGTCAGGATAAATGTGGCAGGCTTGTGTTGTTATTCCTGAGCATTTGATATGTTTTCTTATTCTATTTCAGTAGGTCCATGCTGTATACTCATAGGAAATAACACATTTGTGTAGATCTTCATTCAAATGCCCTATATTGTTTCTTTTTTTCTTTAAAAAAATTTTTATTATCTATAATATTTTCTCCAGTTACATGTTAAAACATTTTTTTTTTAACATTTGTGGGGTTTTTTTAAGTTTCGAGTTCCAAATTCTATCTTCCCTTTCTTCCCTCCCTGAGACAATCAGATATGGGTGCGATCATGTAAAATATTTCCATATTAATCATTTTGTAAAAAGAGACTCAAATAAAAGAAAGAAAATGAAAAATAGTATGCTTTATCATTATTCCTTTGGGATTGTCTTTGGATCATTGTATTGCTGAGAATAGCTACATCATTCATAATTCTTCACTGTACAATTTTGTTGTTACTGTGAGCAGTGTTCTCTTGGTTCTGCTCACTTCACTTTGCATCAGTTCATGTAAGTCTTTTCAGGTTTTTCTGAAATCATCCTGTTTGTCATTACTTAAAGCACGTTATATTCCATCACAATCATATACCACAGCTTGTTTAGCCATTCCTCAGTTGATGGGCATTCCTTTGATTTCCAATTCTTAGACGCAGCAAAAAGAACTGATAGAAATATTTTTGTACAAATAGGTCCTTCCCCTCCCCTTTTTTTATGTCTTTGGGATATAGACCTTGCATTGAAATTGCTGGATCTAAGGGTGATGGGGGATGGAATTAGGGTCAAATTGATTGTCCCAAAAGAATTACAAGACTCAGTGACTCAGTTTCCCAAATTTTATTGCAATACTGTGGGTGACCACAGGGAGAGAACCAGAATATTGGAAAGGTATCTCAAATAAGGAAAGACAGTTATATTTATAGTATAGATAAATTGATTTATCAGTCTCATTATAGTAATCTCCACCTTGGGGAGGCACAAGGGAGGGCCTGTCCTATTCATTATAATATTCTCCACCTTGGGGAGGCACAAGGGAGGTCTTATCCTAATCTGGAGTTCCTGGGGTCCTAAGCCAACCCCTGGGGTGGGTACCTTTTTCAGTGGAGGTGTGTTTTGGGGGTTTACATGTCAAGGTTAATCTGGTGACAAATTTGGCCTTTTCTGTGCATGTCCCTTTCTGATTCCCATGGCTAGTTTCAAAATATCTCCATTTTTCTTTAGAATTTCTATACTTTTGTCATTTAGTCTAAGGTCATCATGGCCTCTCTCCCTCTGTTCCTGTTATGGGCACTGATTTCTGTGGGTACAAGAACCTAGTATGCTGACTTGTAAGTTATTAACTGGGGTCTAACTCCCTTTTGATATGGGGGAAAATGGGGTACGGCGTTGGGGTTAGGGGTTGGGGTTCTTAGGAATTCCTCTTTAAAGTAAAGTAGTTAGAATAAGATGGTAGTTTATTTAGGGGCAAGGGAAGGGAAGGGGGAAGGGAAGGGAAAGCATGAAAGAAATCCTTGGACTTCTCATGGGGAGATAGGCACAAAGCAGGTGGCTCAGAGGTACCAATCTCCTAGAGCAGGAGACTGGTAGGTACTTTTATAGAGGACTGATGGGGGGAGGGGTGACCATTTGACTGTGGAAAGTTCCTTTAGTGAGGGAGGACCATACCCCACTGGTGGTAGCTGGGGGAATTGGGTGAGGAGTGGAGGACCATCCCCCACTGGTAGTGACTAGAGGAATTGGGTAGAGGGCTACTGATCTCTCTTCAGGACACAAAGGCCGAAGCCACACCCAAACTCATCTCCCCAGGGGTAAGGGAGATCAGAATGAAGGGTGGAGATGAAGCTAGCTCAGTCCTCTTGGTTCCTCTTATCTCTCTAGGCATATCTGTGGTTTAGTTTCTCTAGGAGAAGATTCCTTGATGTGCCCCAGAGAACTTCTGGGGTACTCTGTAACCCATGACACTTTTGAAGTAATATATGAATTAGAGCTTGGGTCTTAGGTTTTTTGCCTCCTATATCAAGGGTATGCACAGTTTTATAGCCCTTTGGGCATAGTTCCAAATTGCTCCCCAGAATGGTTGGATCAGTTCACATTCTAATGAGACAACAAGGACATTGTGACAATTAAAAAGATAGAGAGATCTAATTTCTGTGTGATTTAATCATTTTACTAATAAGGCCAGCAGTTGACTGTTTCTCACACACAATTCTCTGTCTTTACTGGAAGTCTTCCCCAACCCCTCTTAATTCTAGTGCCTTCCCTCTGTTGATTATTTTATAAAGCTTGCTTATATTTTTTGTCTGCTTGTTGTCTCCCCTGTTGGGCTCATTGAGGTCAGGGACCTCATCTCTTTTTGCATCCCCAGGACTTTAGCAAAGTGCCTATCACTTTGTTTAATAAATATTTTTTGATTCAAAAAGCAAACAAAAAAGGCCAGTAGTTTATTAATAAAAGGATGGTCATTTGGCCTTCTCTCTCAGACTGAAGACCACTCTATATTATTTTTCTCTCCCCCTCACCCCCAACCCCCTATGTGCATTTTGATCCAGTGACACTGACCTCCTGGCCATTCCATGAACGAGACATTCCACCTCTCAGATCCAGGCATTTTGTCTTCTATTTACTCTGTATGTAGTTGTTTGTATACATTTGTTTGCTTGATGTCTCTCCTTTTAGATTATGAGTTCCTCAAGGGCAAGGACTCGCTTTTCCATTCTGTGTATCCACAGCCCTTTAGCTCAGTCCCTACATAATAAATGTTTGATAAATTCTTATTGGCTGACTACCATGATTCCCTATTCAAGTTCTTTAATTTCCTAATGAGTATGTTTTCCAAATATGATTGATCTTGATTTGAGCTGTTTAATAATGTAGTTTAATCTTGTTGTCAGTACTGATAATAAAGTAAACATATAGAACATTAGTATATAACCCTCAAATATTGTCTTGACAGGTACTGCTCGATTGCCAGAAGCCTCCCAGAATCCACTGGTATTAAAACAAGTGGTACGAAAACCTTTGGAAGCTGTGCTCCGGTACCTAGGTAAAAATGATGTTGGGAGTCTTAGTTTTTGATTAACACTTGAAGCTAAAAAGAGTAAAAAGATGGGGAAAAATAACTTCCTTCTCTTCCATCTCCCAAGACTTCATTTAGCCTACAGGGCTACCCTTTCTGAAATTCTCAGAAAGAATATAAGGGTAACTTTTCCTTCCCCAAAGCAGGCCATAGAAAAACCTAGGGTTTTGGCTTTTTGTATTCTCATTACCTTGTGATACATATTCAAGGAAAGATCTAGGTGTGTTGACTCAGAATTTAGCCGAAGCTTCCTCTTAATTTAGTTGTCATTAGTTAGATTCCATTAGTTGGGTTCCCTTCTAAAAAATGAGTCAGATAAAATTAGCTGATTGTCCTGGACTTGCTGAAAGCAAGTTAGCAAAGTTATGCTTACTATGCTGCTTCTCACTTCCTCTGATAGGTTGCAAGAAGGATTCCTCATTTCCATGAAAATGGGAAAAGGAGGGGCAGCTAGGTGGACCAGTGGATAGAGCACCAGCCCTGGATTCAGGAGTACCTGAGTTCAAATCCAGCCTCAGACACTTGACACTTACTAGCTGTGTGACCCTGGGCAAGTCACTTAACCCTCATTGCCCCACCAAAAAAAAAAAAAGAAGAAAATGGGAAAAGGAAGGACTAGCTCCTTAATAAATAGAAGTCCAGAAAAACTGAATGTAGTGAATCTAAGCTTCGGAAAAAATAAAGTGTTAACCTGTAAATTTGGTATCCCAAAGCAAGATGCTAGGAATACCCAAAGTTGGGGGACTGAGGACAGGGTTTATATGGGGTAACAGAAAAAAGGGAACTTAATGTAAATGAGCCTTTTAACAAAAGGCTACCCTTTAGTTAAGTATAGGAGCTACTAACTCTAAATAGAAACTACTTAATGTAAATGGATCCTTTTACACAGTAACCTAAAGTCTGGGGAGTTAGGTGGAGAATCTTTGGGAGGGGATTGTTTGTTTGGGGGAGATCCATAAGACAAGAGTCTGGAATTGACAAGATTGGTTAGCCTCAAGCAATTCATTGGCCTTGAGAATGGAGAGTAGGTGGGGAACAGTCAGTTCTCAGTAAATTTGTAGTTATCCACAAGAATCAGATTAATAAATAACATGAAGAGTATGCCACTTTATATCATTTCCATCAGGATTTAAAAGTCTTGTTTGTCCGTATTGGATGAGATTGGATAGTGAGGAGATATTGACCAAATACTTAAAAAATACATTTCTGGGGGCAACTAGGTAGCACAGTGGATAAAACATGTGCCCTGGATTCAGGAGGACCTGAGTTCAAATCCGGCCTCAGACATTTGACACTTACTAGCTGTGTGACCCTGGGCAAGTCACTTAACCCTCATTGCCCCCCCCCAAAAAAAAAAAAAGGAAAAAAAAGAATGGCTGAGTCTTGCGGTTTTGTTTGTAGAAATGGAGAAGTTATGATAGTAATTCAGGACCATTGGTGCCAAAAATTAAGTAAGGACTATAACAAAGGAGTCCAGACGACTTAAGTGACATTATGCAAACTGTAAAAATTTAGCACCTCCCATATATCTAGCAAGTTTATACTTGATGACTACAATTATACATCATATGTTCACTATCTTGAATAAACTTACAAATCCCCATATTACAAATGTCATGGGGTGCAGAGCACCCCAGAAGTTCTCTGGGCCACATCAAGGAATCTTCTTGTGAAACTAAACCAGAGGACTGATATGCCTAGAGAGATAAGCAGAACCAAATTGGATTGAGCTAGCTCCACCCTTCATTCTGATCTCCCTTACCCCTGGGGAGATGAGTTTGGGTGTGGCTGTGGCCTTTGTGTCCTGAAGAGAGATGGCTTGAGAGATCCTTAGCCACTCCTCACCCAATTTCTCTAGCCACCACCAGTGGGGGATGGTCCTCCCTCACTAAAGGAACTTTCCACAGGCAGATGGTCCACCCCCATCTGCCCCTTATAAAAGTACCTACCAGTCTCCTGCTCTAGGAGATTGGTACCTCTGAGCCACCTGCTTTGTGCCTATCTCCCCATGAGAAGTCCAAGGATTTCTTTCATGCTTTCCCTTCCCTTCCCCCTTCCCTTCCCTTGCCCCTAAATAAACTACTATCTTATTCTAACTACTTTTGTGTGCAAGAGGGTGTAATTCTTTAAAGAGGAATTCTTAAGAACCCAAACCCCCTACCCCATTTCCCCCATAACACAAATATATCTCAAAATACCTGTGAGATTTCAATAAACTCCCTCTTCTCCTTTTTTATTATGAAATTGTATCCTCCCACTAAATGGTTGGGTGTGAATTTGGAATTTACCTGCTCTAAGTCATTTAGTAAATTGTTTTGTGCTTTTTATTTTCTTTTCACAGAAACTCATCCCCGCCCTCCAAAGCCAGACCCCATAAAGAGTGTGTCTAGTTCTCTCAACAATCTTACTCCTGCCAAGTCAACTCCAGTCATTAATAATGGGTCCCCAACCATCCTGGGCAAGAGGAGTTATGAACAGCACAATGGCATGGATGGTGGGTATATCTGTATGATTTTAAAAGATTTGGGACTTACATGAGTCTTATGGTTTGCTTATGATCCTGTCTTAGTTTGCTTTTATTTTGGTTAGTGACTTTATTGCTGGGCTGAGGAGTGGGATAAGTATCACTTAACATCTCTCTTTTCACAGTGATTGTGGATGAAGAGAAATCCCTCCCTCCTCTCTTGGGCTTGAGAGTATCATGCCGATGTTATCACTGTCATGTTATCATGTTATCACATGTCAGTTGGCCTAAAACAGGGGTTCTTAACATGGGGTCTGTGAACTAAAACACACACACACACGTGTAGTTTTTGACAACAGTCTTTCAGATTGGTTTTCTTTACAATCCTTTATTTTATGCATTTAAAAACATTCTTCTCCAGGTACCAAGTGGGTGATAACCAAAAGGTTAAAACTTTTGCCATGGACTATTTCTCAGTTGGTCTGTAACCTCTATTTAATGCTAGGCAAGTCAGTTCACTACTTTGTGAAATAACTCATTTTCCTTATTTGTCAAAGTGATAAAAAAAAATACCTATCTTGTCAGGGAAGGGAAGGAGAAAGGGAATAGACATATACTGCCTACTATGTGCCAAGTACTGTGCTAAGTGCTTTTTACAAATATTATCTCATTTGATCCTTAAAACAACCCTGCTATTATTACCTTCATTTTACAATTCAGGAAACTGAAGCAAGCAGAGGTTAAGTCACTTGACCAGGGTCACACAGCTAGTATCTGAATCTGGATATGAACTCGGGTCTTACAGACTCCAGATCCAGTACTCTTAACAATTGTGTCACCAGCTGCCTCGAAGAATTTCTGTGAGGATTAAATGAGAAACTCAATATGAAAGTGCTTTATAAAGTTCAAGCTGAGTAAACTTGGTTATCATTATGATTGTCACTAAACCCTGGGGATTGACACCCAGTGGGCCAAATGCCACCTTTGTACTATATGTACTCCCTCTTAGTTTTTCTGGGAATTATATGTGACACTCGGGAAAGAAGGCCCTTAACCTCTCTGAGTAGGTCCTACTACTAGAGACACGCAGAAAAATCATTGCTTCCTTGGAATGCCAGGAGTACACTCAAAAGTGATCACATCTATGACTGTGGCCAAGGCCCTTTTCCTGCCATCTTGGGTATATTGACTGTAAGCCAACATGTCCAATATTAGGAACCCTGGCCCTAATCCCCAGTATATTCCTGCTGTCTCTGTGAATTACACTTGTTAAATTTAGTGTCATTGTTGGGTTTGTTGATGTGGTATTTTTTTCTCTTTTCTGTTCACCTGTGCTTTGTCAGGCAACATGAAGAAACGCCTTTTGATGCCTAGCAGGGGTAAGACCTCACAGCTGTGCTCAGCTGGTGCTAGGACAGTGTGGTCTCAGTCTCATTTGTGGCTTCTTTAGCTGGCTTGTCTGTGCTTTGTGGCTACTAATGCTATGTGTAAATCTTGTCTTGGTAGCTGAATATCCTTTGGACAATATCTGCATTGATGGTCCACACAGATGGGACACCATGCTGTTTGCCTCCCTCCCCTGGGGGACATTAATGGGATTATCTGACTTCTTGGCAACCCCTCTTCAAGTATGAGAGTTAGTTCAGATTGATTTCATTTTATTTTAGGTAAAATGACAATCTTAATTTTAAATCTTTTAAATTAACTTTTATGAATTTTGTAACACCATGAAATAATTTAAGATGTTCTAGTGTGTTGCCTAAACCACATTGGCACTCATTGGTCTGAAGTGTAACCTTACAAAGTGATTGAGTGTGCCTCATCCCGCAGTGGTGCATTTCTTGACATTTCGTTCACAATTGCTATTTTTTCCTGACCTATAGGCCTTTCCTAAAAGCAGCTCTGAGGCTACCCTCGGGTCCATATTTTCATAAAACAGACTCAGCTGCTTCCAGGGTTCCCATGAATGAAGTAGTAAAATCCCAGGAGAATAAACCCCAGGGAAAAGAAGAAGGTAACTACTTCTCTGAAGCCAAAAGACCTGCTAGGAGACTTAAATTGCCATTACTAGAGAACCTCTCTTTCCCAGACTGGGGAAATCTGCACTATGGTTTCTTTTTTGAGGTTAGTTTGTCACTCTTATTCATAGTCATTCTCCTCATTTGACTGGTAGAATGCCAGGAGAACCAAATAAATCTTGTGCATAGGGCTACTTCTAAGGCCTGTGTCTAGACCACACTGTTGGCTTATCTGTGGTATTGGGAGCTTCCCTTCATCCCAGCTGACACAACTCTGGCTTGCCTTTGGGGGAGTCAGACTTTTAGCACCTACCATATAGGTGGGTGTCAGAGCCAAAGGTCATCCTTTCCTTGGGAAGGCCAACTAAGCCTGTTGCATATATATATATATATAAAATCTTCAAGCACACTGAGCTAGGTCATATAAACATAGCCCTTTATTATTTTCATACTGGGCTTTTTCACAGATACAGAAATATATATATATATATATATACATATAGATATATATAATCAATAGACAGGAGTAGATAAGCACTTTTGGGGAATAATCTCTGCCAGGGAACTACAGAATACTTAACTTGGCCTCAGAATGAGCAAACATAACCCAGATGAATTCTAGGCTTCAAAATAAACAAGCAAACAAATCCCTCACATGCTCATGTGGACCATTTCAAAAAGGATATTGTCTGTGTGCTGTTTGCAGCGTGCTGTGCTGGAGTGGGTGCCAGTATGCATAGCTGCCTGCCTATCTACCTGCCTCTCTGTTGTGTATGTGCCCACATCACCATTGTGATATGAATGATTGGCATGTTCTTCACTCCTGCATGCCAGCTCCTAAGGTCGTCTCACACTGTGGCTCTAAACATCTTTTATTTGATCCTTCTAATGTGAGATGCCAGGTGGATTATCTTCCCTTTTTTACCAACTAATATATATGTTAAGCAACTTAATACCTAAGTTATTCAGTCAGAAAGTGATAAACTTTTTAAGAGATTGGATTGGATTATTTAAGATCAGGCAACTTCTTGGGATACCTTGAGCATTTCTTGGGCTTTGTGTTGGCCATGGCCTTAGTTAAGAGTGTCCTTCTTGTACACTTTACCTGCTCTTATTACAGGAACACAGCTGGAGGTTGTAGTTATAATAGGCTGCTGTTGATTATTTGGTTATATGCCTTTTGGGCTCATACCATACCTCTCTGAGGGTTCACTCACACCCACACACACCCCTTACACACATACTTTGGAGACCACTGCTCTAGAATATTGATCCAGCATTTTACATAGCTCTTTCCAGAGTGAAGAGAGGTGCAAAAACTACTGTGTGCTTTGCCCAGAAACTACATGAGTAACCTGTCCAGTGTTGGCTGAGGGCCCTTCATGGGCTTGACTGGCATCAGATTGAAGGATTCTGCTGGACTAGAGCTAATGGTATCATGCAGGTGATGTGACCTGTTGAGTCAGTAGGCTGTGATCATTCCAGCTGTTCTTGAAAAGTCAAGAATCCAGAGTCCTCAGAAAAATTAGGAGACATGAGATTATGTTTTCCAAGTAGGTTGTATTAAAAACAGTGATTTCATTGAGATAATATCTTGATAGTAGTCCCTGCCTCCTGAAGAGGATAGTAGAGTTGATTAGAAAACAGAATCTTGACAATAAGTTGTTTACAGGAAATACTTGGAACATAAAGATTCAGACAATTAAAATGAGGGGCTAGACCAAAATGTTTCAGCTTAACTTAAAAAAAAAAATCAGTAGAGGATAGCAATTATGATTTAAGATGATGCTAAAGTTAATGTTGACAAGATAAAAAGAGATAAGCAGGGAAATTAATTTATGTTTAAAGACATCTCAGATAACAAATTATCAGTACTTGAAATGCACACGCGCGCACACACACACACGCACTCCCATATCAAATGGCATGGAGTCTAAATTCTAACTGTTCTAAAAGGAACAGTTAATCAAACTGGACTGAGAAATAGGTATTAATGTTATTTTTTTGAAGACCTTAATATGCCCTTTTCAGATGTGGGTAATGCTAATAAATAAGAAAAATATTAAAGACAAGAATACTATTTAGAAAAATTAGAGCTCTTCTGGAAACCAGTAAATGGGAATAGAAAGGACTTTACATCTTTTTGGGGAAGGTTACTGAATACTTTTATTCTGCACATAGATGCCACTAAGGATCCAGCCTGTGAGCTCATCAGGGCTGCATCATAAGTATATGGCTCCACACATCAGCACTGGGTAGGGATGAGAACAGGTCATTCCAGCCCAGTCACAAGATGATAGGGTCTTTCCAACAGAGCACCAGATGATCTGGTGCAGTCTCTGATCAGGCAGTTCTAATGAAGCAGTGAGAATATCACAGAAAGGTTGAGGGGAGAGGGGTAATTAAACAGCAGAGGCTCTTACAGCCAAAACAAAACTGTTCTAGTACTTGGAGCTGTGCATTCTTAGGACAGGAGCAGATTTCTCTAGAGTGCCTGCTGTCTCTGAGGCTTCCTGGCCTCAGAGCTTACTTGGCCTGAGGGTTTCTGAAGTTCCTTCCAGCAAATTTAGCCTTGTTGCCTAGCTCTTCCTTAATTTTGAGAAGCTGGTTATACTTGACCAAATGCTCAGATCGTCAGGGGGCACCTGTCTTGACATGCCCAGTCCAGAGACCCACCAGCAGGTCTGCAACAAAGTCCCCAGAACAATGGGAAATCGTTACTCCTCACCCATTAGATTTGCCCAGCTTGAATGCCTGGAGAAATTCAATCATGGAACCAATCTATTTCACTTTGAGTAGGAGGCAGTTTCAGACTTTTTCATTCACAGCCTTTTCAGTGTGCTTGGGATTGGTCACCACGAGATCATCCCCTACCACCTAGATACCTGCAGTAGCAGTGAAATACTTCCAAGCTTCCCAGTTCCCTGATTCAAAGGGATTGTCAATAGACACCACTGGATAGTCCTTGATGAAGATCTTACAGAAGTCCAAGTCATATTTCCCAAATCAGAAGAATTCTGAGGCAGCAACATCCATACTAATTAAGACCTTTTCAGTATAGGTAGCCTTACTAATAGCATTCTTTAGCAGCTCCAGAACTTTCTTATTCTCCAAGATGTTAAGAGCAAAGCCACATTCATCCCCTACATTGGTGGCATCCTGTCCATATTTCTGCTTAATCACATTCTTCAGGTTGTGGTAGATTTCACCTCCAGTGTGCATGGCCTCCTTGAAGTTTGCTGCACCAACAGGGAAGATCATGAACCCCTGCATAGCCAGCTTGTTAACATTGATCATGTTGAAGGCTAGAACTGTCAGGATGACTTCATCATTGTCTGCAAGATCAGCAATATGCTGGAACATGGAGACACCATTCTCAGCAACTCTGGCCTTACAAACAGCCAGAGACACTCCCAAGATGGCATTTGCACCAAATTGAGATTTATTCTCAGTGTCATCCTTCTCTATCATCAATTTGTCGATCTTCTCTTGCTCCACAACATTCAGTTTCTTGCTTGTCAGAGTTGGGGCAATAGATTTATTGATGTGCTCAACCAACTGTCACTACATAGTAGATCTTATTATTGTCTTGGGGCTCCAGGACTTCATGGAAGCACCGCTGGGCACAACAGCTTGGAAGAGACCTTTTGCAGTATAGAAGTCAACTTCAACAGTAGGGTTTTTGTGAGAGTTGAAAATCTCTCTTGCCTGGTTCTTGGGAATAGACATGTTGAGTTTCTTGGATGGGGCTTTGTCCACAGGGCTCAGAGAAAAGCCAAGGGGTCTACCTTCACTTAGGAGCTGACTTTTTATTTTTGTATACTGCATACAGAAGCTTTACCAATATTGATCATGGGGCATGACAACCTCACCAAAAAAAAAAATGTAGAAAATCAGAAAAATAAGCATTAAGCACTTACAATGTGCTAGGTACTTTGCTAAGGGCCAGAAATACAAAAAAAGACAAAAAACAAGTCCTCTGTCCTTGGGCTCATAGTCTTTTGGGAGAGACAACATAAAAACAACTGTGTAGAAACAAGATTATACAGATAAATAGTAAATAATCAAAGGAGGGAAGGCACTGGAATTAAGAGAGATTGGGAAAGAATTCCTGTGGAAGGAGGATTTTAGCTGGGATTTGAAGGCAGCCAGGGAAGCCATGAGGCAGAGGGAGAATACAAAATACATTATTTACTGATCATAATGCAACAAAAACAGTAGTCAAATGGTCTTTAAAAAATTAGAAACTAAATAAAAATTGTAAAGAACTAGTGGGTCAAGGAACAAATTATAGAAACAATAGAAAATTTCATTAAAGAAAATGACAGTAGGATAATCTACCCAAACTTGTGCTATGCTATTCTAAGGGGAAAATGTATCTATAAATAGTTGTGAAATGAAAATTTATATCATCCAAAAAAAAAAAAAAAGCAAATGAGTGAATTGACCTTGCGGTTTAAAAAACCATTAAGATTATATCCATGGGGGCAGCTAGGTGGCGCAGTGGATAGAGCACCGGCCCTGGAGTCAGGAGGATCTGAGTTCAAATTCAGCCTCAGACACTTGACACTTACTAGCTGTGTGACCCTGGGCAAGTCACTTAACCCCAATTGCCTCACAGAAATTAAAAAAAAAAAAAAAGATTATAACCATAGAAGTTGAAAAGGCTTTTGACAAAATCTAATCATGATTTCATTTTAATATTCTAGAAATATTAGGAATAAATGTACCTCTCCTTAATATTGTTTAAAAAAATTATATTATATAATGGAGAAAAATTAAGAGACTTTTCCTGTACAAACAGGAATAGAGCAAGGGTATCCATTATCAGCTCTGCTATTTAACATAGTATTAGAAATGCTGGGGGGCAGCTAGATGGCACAGTGGATAGAGCACTGGCCCTGGATTCAGGAGGACCTGAGTTCAAATCCAGCTTCAGACACTTGACACTTACTAGCTATGTGACCCTGGGCAAGTCACTTAATCCTCATTGCCCTGCCCGAAAGAAATTCTAATCATGGTAATAAATCAAAAAAAAAAAAATGAAGGGCAAAAAGTAAATAAAATTAATGCATTTTATAGATTATATGGTAGTGTACTTAGAACAACCCTTGAGAGTTAACTAAAAAAAATTCATTGAAATTATAACTTAAGCTAAATTGTAGAATATAAAATAAATCAACATAAATAATCTCTTCAGAGATTCATACACATGAAAACCCAAGAAGTGCTAAAAAGAGAAAACCTATATACAATAACTACAAAAGCTAGAAGATATTTTGGAGTTCATCTACTGATGCAATCAAGTACAATATGCATGTAACTATAAAACATTATTTGCAAAAATAAAGACATACTTAAGTTATTAGAGAAACATTTATTGCTTGTGATTAGGTTGAACCAATATAATAAAATTACAACACTTCACTAATTAATTTACTTATTTAGTATTGTACCAAAGGAATATTTCACTGAGATGGCAAAAACAATAATAAAATTCCTATAGAAAAAGAAAAGATCAAAAATATCAAGGGTAGTAGTGGAAAGGAGGAAGAAAAGGAAAGGAATGGGGGCAGGGAGCGGTCATCAGTACCAGATCTCAAACTATACTACAAAGCAGTAATTGTTAAAATTATTTGCTACTGGCTTAAGAAATAGAGAAGTCACTCAGTGGAACAGTGTATGTATACAGCACACAGACATTGTAATTTGCAGAGCAAAGAAATTACCTTTCAAATCTATAGATAAGGAAAGAGTTCCTGGCCAAAAAAGGATTAAGAGGATCACTCAAGATAAAATGGACCATTTCGATTATAAAATTAAAACGTTTTGGGATAAACAAATCTAATGAAGAAAAAAATTAGAAAGGAAAGTAGGGAACATTTCTAGAAGTTCTCCAAAAGTAACTAGGGAAAACAGAGATTTTTGTTTGGTTGGTTTTTGGGTTTTTTTTTTTTTTACAGGGGAATGAGGGTTAAGTGACTTGCCCAGGGTCACACAGCTAGTGTGTTAAGTGTCTGAGGCCGGATTTGAACTCAGTTACTCCTGACTCCAAGGCTGGTGCTCTATCCACTGCGCCATCTAGCTGCCCCTGAAGTCAGATTTTAACTCAGGATCTCCTCAGTGCTTTATCCACTGTGCCACCTAGCTACCCCTGGAAAGCAGTTTTGTAATATTTTTCCAATCAAGGTCTCATTTCCAAGATAGACAAAGAACTGATTCAAATTTATAACACCAAACCATTAGGCAAATGGTCAAGGTATATGAAAAGGTAGTTTCCAAAGGAAGAAATCTAAGCTATCAATAATCATATTTTGTTTTTGTTTTTGCAGGACAATGGGGGTTAAGTGACTTGCCCAGGGTCACACAGCTAGCAAGTGTCAAGTGTCTGAGACCGGATTTGAACTCAGGTCCTCCTGAATCCAGGGCCGGTGCTCTATCCACTGCACCACCTAGCTGCCCCCAGTTAGTAACCATATTTTAAAATGTTCTAAATTACTAATGCTTAGAGAAATGCAAATTAAAGCAAATTTGCGTTCTACTTCACACCTATCAGACTAAAACATGTTGGAAGAACTGGGGAAAAGCGGGTACTCTACTACTGGTGGAGCTTGGAATGGGTCTAGACAACAGTTTGGAGCTACTCCTGAGAATATTGCCAAACTGCACATACCCTTTGAATCTGGTGATAACATTACTACTTCTATACCCCTAAAGAAATCAAAGAAAGAGGGGAAAGCATCTATATGTACAAAAATATAGCAAATATTTATAGTAAAAAATTGGAAAGTAAGAGGATGTTCTCATATTGAGAAACAGCTAAATATGATACTAATTCCATGGAATATTATTGTGTCATAAGAAGAAATGAAATGGAAGCTCTTTATGAATTAATGCAACATGAGCAAAACTAGGAGATCAGTTTATATAGTGATAATTTTATGAAGAAAAACAACTCTGAAATATGTTAGAACTCTGATCAACAAAATCACAAACCAGAAGTCCAAAGTAATGAAGATGAGACAAGCCACATGGCTAATGTAGTCATTTATTTTGCTAGACAGAGCAGCTTTGTATTGAAACTTTTTTTTTCAGGGAATGCATGGAAGTACAATAGAAGTACAAATATTGAGTTAGAGGAAAAATTTCTCTGATTAGAGATTTTTCTCTAATTCTAGATAATATGAAATAATTTTGTAGAAGTATGTAGGGACTAGACTCCTAAGGGCTTTAAATGTAAGACTGAAGATTTTGTATCTTATTCTAGTTGCTATAGGGAACCACTGGAGAGTTTATTACTAACAATATTAGTTTAATGGTTTTGTGAGGAGCAAATTGGAGATTAAGTTGGAGAGGAAAGATTAGCTACAGGGTGATCAGCCAGAAGGCTATCACAATAGTTTATGCAAGAGGTAATCAGAGTCTGAACTAAGCTGCTGTTTACTTATTCAGTTATGGCTGACTCTTTGTGGTCATATGACCACAAAGCATGACAGGTCTTTCTATCCTCTACCACCTCTCAAGGTCTGTCCAAGTTAATGTTCGTTGTTTCCTTGACACTGTCTATCCATCTCATCCTCTGCTATCCCCTTTTCCTTTTGCCTTCAGATTTTCCCAACGTCAGGATCTTTTCTAGTAAGTACTGTCTTCTTATAATGTGGCCAAAATATTTAAGCTACTGCTTCGATATTTGACCTTCCTGTGAATAGCATGAATTAGTTTAAGTATTGACTGATATAGCTTCCTTGCTGTCCAAAGGACTCTCAAAAGTATTCTCCAGCACCACAATTAAAAAGTGTTGAGTGTTGATTCTGTGGCACTCAACTATCCTTATACTTCAACTCTCTCATTCATTCATTCATTCATTCATTCATTCATTCATTCATTCATTCATTTTGTGAGGCAATTGGGGTTAAGTGACTTGCCCAGGGTCACACAGCTAGTAAGTGTTAAGTGTCTGAGGCCAGATTTGAACTCAGGTTCTCCTGACTCCAGGGCTGGTGCTCTATCCACTGTGCTACCTAGCTGCACCCTGTACTTCAGCTCTCACAGCCTTACATTGTTACTGGAAAAACCATAACTTTCACTATACAGACCTTTCTTGGCAAAGTGATGTCTCTGTTGTTTTTTTTGTTTTATTTTACTTTTTTGCACAGGGTAATGAGGGTTAAGTGACTTGCCCAGGGTCACACAGCTAGTAAATGTCAAGTATCTGAGGCCAGATTTGAACTCAGGTTCTCCTGAATCCAAGACCAGTGCTTTTCTCTTTCTACCCTCAGAGTGGTAATCATCTGCATATCTGCGATTGTTGATATTTCTCCCTTCAACCTTAATTCTTTTTTTTTTTTAATTCTTAAACCAATTGGTTGTTGCATGTTTGGTTCCAACTGCTCCTTTTTGGCCTACATACAGTTACCTCAAGGAGACAAGTAAGATGATCTGGCACTCTTATCTCTTTAAGAACATTCCAAATTTTGTTGTGATCCACATAGTCTGAGGCTTTAGTGTAGTCAATGGAGCATAAATAGATATTTTTCTGGAACTCCCTTGCTTTCTCCATAATCCATTGAATGTTGACAATTTGGTCTCTAGTTCCTCTGCCTCTTTGACAACCAGGCCATTCTTCTCATAATTCTCAGTTCACATATTGCAGAAGCCTGCGTTGCAGAATCTTAAGCATAACCTTGCTAACATGGGAAATGAATGCAATTGTTCAGTAATTTGAACATTCTTTGGTATTGCTCTTTTTTAGGACTGAGACATAAACTGATCTTTTCCAATCCTGCAGCCACTGTTGGTTTTTTTTGTTTGTTTGTTTGTTTTGTTTTTTTTTTCAGTGAGGCAGTTGGGGTTAAGTGACTTCCCCAGGGTCACACAGCTAGTAAGTGTTAAGTGTCTGAGGCCGGATTTGAACTCAGGTACTCCTGACTCCAGGGCCGGTGCTCTATCCACTGTGCCATCTAGCTGCCCCAACCACTGTTGTATTTTCCAAATTTGCTGGCTTATTGAATCTGCAGCACTTTCACCGCATCATCTTTTAGGGTTTTAAATGGTTCATCTGGAATTCCACCATTCATTAGCTTTATTGTTAGCAATGCTTTCTAAGGCTCACTTGACTTCATTCTCCAGGATGTCTGGCTCTAGATCAGTAATCACACCATCATGGTTATCAGTGATGTTAACATCTTTCTTTTATGGTTCTTTTGTGTATTCATGCCACCTCTTCTTATTCTCTTTTGCTTCTGTTAAGTCCCTACCATTTTGTCTTTTATCATTCCCATTTTTGCATGAAACATCCCCTTGATAGCTCTGTTTTTCTTTAAGCCCCTTTTGTTTTCTTCTATTTCTTAATTTAAGAAAGCCTTCAGGGGGCGGCTAGGTGGTGCAGTGGATAAAGCACCAGCCCTGGATTCAGGAGTTCCTGAGTTTAAATCCGGCCTCAGACACTTGACACTTGCTGGCTGTGTGACCCTGGTTAGAAGGAAATGTATTGAGTTCAGTTTTGAATATATTGAGTTTAGAGATGCTAGTATAGCCATCTAGCAGAAATTACAGAGTTGGGATGCAGCATAAAGTTTAGGAATAAAACTAGAGCCAGATAAAGATTTGTAGTTACCTATATGGATCAAATTGAATCCGTGATGGCTAATGAGATCACTAAATCACAGTATAAGTAAATGAAAGTAGAGAGTCAGAATAGAGCACTGGAGACCAACCCAATCAGTGCAGGACGTAAGTGATAATCTATCAAAGGAGATTGTAAAGGGACGAAAGAACATATCTCAGAATCCAAGGAGGGCACAAGTATACAGGAAGAATGGATTTTCAGCAGCAGCAAAAGTTGCAGAGAGCAAGCAGTTTCAGTATAGAGGATCAGACAGAATTGAGTAAAAGTAAGGAAAATGAAGCTAACAATTTTTTTTCTTTAATTTAGGAGCTTGACATTGAAAGGGAGAAGAACTCTTTAAGTCCAGGGCAAGTCACTTAACCCCAATTGCCTCACTTTAAAAAAAAAAACAAAACCAAAAAAACCCATTAAAATGTGACCGTTAGTGGAAGCTGATGAGATGGAGTGAAAATGTTGATCATTGATTTCCGAAGTGGGATCTATGGCCTTGACTGCCCAAGGCATCTGTGAGCAGACAATAGAAAATGGGGAGTTAAGTCATATCTCACTCACAGAAAATGCTAAACATAACACTTAACTCCAGTAAGGCCACAATTTACCCAGTCTTACAGTTGGTCCCATTCAACCCTGCTTTCCATGGTACAAGGTCCTGATCTTCTCCTTTCAAAGCCAGACATGGGGTCCTCAAGGCTATTCTAACCTAAGAGCTCCTCAGGTACCCAGAACAAAAGCCACACAAATACCATAGGGAGACTACTGCTTCCCCACATACCCACACCAAGCTCCCCAAATAACCATGTAGCAGAATCAGGCATTTCCCAGAGGACAAAAACTGTGCTTCTGGGAAGTAAATGGTGAGTAAGAACCTGGCCTTCTCCTTTTTCTTATCATGGATTTCATTACCTTACCTTTCCTCCAAAACCACCCCTCTTCCAAACTTCCCTTTTAGTGCCAAGGGCACTGACATCCTTCAAGTCACATAGGTTCACAAATTCAGTAGTATCTTTGACTCCTTACTCTGCTTCATACCTTATATTTAGTTAATTGCCAGTTTTGTGGTTTCGACCTCCACAATAGGTCTCAGCTCTGTTCCATTCTCTCTACTCACATGGCCACCACCCTAGTTCAGGTTTTAATTAACACTCACCTGGACTATTGCAGCAGTCTCTTAGATGGTTTCCCTGCCTTAAGTTTCTTCTCTCTGAAATTGATTTCATCTTTTACATGCATCCTCCCTATGCCTCAGTTTCCTCATCTGTAAAATGAGGGGTTTGAACTAGAAGGCCTTTGAAGTCTCTTCTAGCTCTATAAATATGATTAAAGTTCAGGTCTGATAAGTTAATACCCCTACTGGATAAACTCCAGGAGCTCCCTATTGAGTCTAGGATCAAATATTATTTCATCTATAACATCCTTTTTCAAATTCCTATTTTTAGTCTAATAGTTCATTTATGTAATTTGTAAATAAGTAAATACACAAATACTGAGTGTCCATTCTCTTTCTTTCCTTTTTTTTTTTTTTGGCAAGGCAATTGGGATTAAGTGACTTGCCCAGGTTCACACAGCTGGTAATTGTTAAGTGTCTGAGGTCGGATTTGAACTCAGTTCCTCCTGACTCCAGGGCTGGTGCTCTATCCACTGCACCACCTAGCTGTCCCTTGAGTGTCCATTCTCAAAAAGGTTACTTATGGGGATGGGCATTCAGAAGCATTTGGACAGCACTGATGTGTACATGATAGAACTTGAAAAACTGAGAGGCCATCTCTCATCAATATTAGATTTAGAAGTGAATAAAAACATAGGCAAATAATGCATAAAACCAGTTCTACAAAGATTATTAAGAGTAGACAAAATAGCATTGTTCAAACCAAACGTAAGGAAGTACTTGGAATTAGCTTTTCTGGTTCCTAATTTCTCAGGGATCTTTTCTGGTCCCTGAGAGTCCATGCTTCATGTGGTAATTTCAGCAAAACCTTGTTTAGAATTATAGTCTAGGTCTGAGCAGCAGTAGCATTAAAAGAAGCTTCATACAGCTTCATGCACCTTCATACTTCATGCACCCTTGGGTCATGACTTTGCTAGGTAAGGATACATATGAGCATTGACAGACTTGATTTGTGGTATGGGGAGTATGCTTTATTTACTTTTGTCTCTCTATTCTCTACTCTGGAGTGAAGGAAGAAAAAAGCAGAGTCTGGCCAGATGGGATAATTCCAACCTCTTGACAGATGAGGTGTAACCACTTAGTCTCCTTCTAGGACTAGTACAGTGGTAATTTTAAAAGACATACACACACATGCACAAAATTCTACTAACATAGGAGATTCCTAGAATTTTACTAACATAGGAGATTCCTAGAATGGAAGGTCCACAACAAAGACATAAAAGAATATGCCTGAGGCATTAAGAGTGTCATTCTCCAAAATATCCTAGGAAGCATTCTCACTAGTACCAAGAATTCAAAATTCTTATTCAGTCCAATCCTATTTAATCTCCTTGCTTGAAATCTTTACTTTTTTGCTTCTGGCTAGAACTGTCCCATGTTGGGCAGGTGTGATACATATGAGAGATTAATGATGGTGACCACCTCTTGGCCTAAATATGAAGACAACTGTAGGTTTCTTTCCCCTTTCACTGCAGTGTCCAGAAAAGATTAAAGGGAAAGGGGAGTGCCATTCTACCACACCTGCATAGTTTTCTGCCACCCTTGGGAAAAAGAGAAATACCTTATCATTGGATCTGAACTCCCAGAGGAAAAGGAGAAATGCCATTCCTTGCACAAGGCCTTTGGAATAAGGGGAGAAAATACCATTGAGCCAGGTCTTCCACTCGGTCTCCTGCTTCCTCGTAGAAGAAGAAAAAACACCATTCCATCTAGCACCAGACTCTCCCTTCCCATCAAGTCGCCTGAAGATCTGAGTTCAAATCTTGCCTCAGACACTTACCTAACTGTGTGACTTTGGGCAAGTCTTTTAATCTCAGCCTCAGTTTCCCCATTGCAAAATGGAGAAATAATAGCATCTGTTTCACAGAAATAATATATACCAAGTGTTTTGCAAACATTAAAGTTCTTTTTAAATGTTAGCTCTTATTATTGCTGTGTAAGCAGTACCTAGCTAAAGTAATGAATCTCCTTTCTGTGCTTATTCAAGAACATCTTCCAAATCTTAGAAGACTCTTCTAAGCAAAAGATCTAGTGTTCATATATGACAATCTGGCTTTCACCTCCTTTCTAGACTTGTACTTCAATCTGTCAGTCACTTTGCATATATGAAACTCCTGCTATATGCCAGTCATTGTGCTAGGTTCTGAGGACATAATGGCAAAAATGAAATACTCCCTGCCCTCAAGTTTACATTTTATAGAAAGAAAAGCATGTACACATGCAAATATATGCAGATTATATGAAAAATAAATTAAAAGATAGTTTTGGGAGGGAAGACATTAGCAGCTGGGAGATTCAGGAAAGGCTTCATATAGAAGAAGGTTTTTTAACCTGGGATCTCTGAAACTTGTAAAAAGTATTTCAAAAATTATTTCAGCATAATTTATTTCCTTCATAATCTTGTATATTTTAGTTGACACAAAAGAGTCCATAAGCTTCATCAGACTGCCAAATAGGTTTATGTAGATGTAAAAGGTAGTTCTTGACTTGAGGCTTAAATAAAACAAAGGGACTCACTAGTGCAAAGCACAGAGATAGAATGTATTAGGAACAGCAACAAAATCAGTTTGGGCCATAGAATATTTATTGAAGAGTAATACAGGAAAAGACAAGATAGTGCCTAAATTCTGATGGGTTATAAATGCCAAACAGGAGTTCATATTCTATCCAAGAGGTAGTAAGAAGCCACTGATCTTTATAAGTATGCCAAGGTCAGATTTATACTTTTGTTTTTGGGGGGTTTGGGGGTTTTGTTTTGGTTTTTTTTTGGGGGGGTTGGTTTTTTTGTGAGACAATTGGGGTTAAGTGACTTGCCCAGGGTCACACAGCTAGTAAGTGTTAAGTATCTGAGGCCGGATTTGAACTCAGGTCCTCCTGAATCCAGGGCCAGTGCTCTATCCACTGTGCCACCTAGCTGCCCCGCAGATTTATACTTTTAAAAAATCACATTGGCAGCTGTGTATAGGATGGTGGTAGGGATAGACTGAAGGCAGAGAAACCAGTTAGGAAGTTATTGTAGTAGAGAAAGTGAGAGGTGATGAAGGCATGAAGAGATTCAAGGAAAAGAGAATGATTGATAGGTCAAGAATGATGAGGATTGAAGAAAGGCTATAAGATTTGGCAATTAAGAGATCATTGTTGGGGCAGCTAGGTGGCGCAGTGGATAGAGCACCAGCCCTGGATTCAGGAGTTCCTGAGTTCAAATCCAGCCTCAGACACTTGACACTTACTAGCTTTGTGACCCTGGGCAAGTCACTTAACCCCCATTGCCCCGCAAAAATAAAATAAAAAAATAAAGAGATCATTGTTAAGATAGAATAGAATTGAAAGATTTCCTTGGTGCACTCTGGGCCCAACTGAGATATCATAAATATGAAGTGGACCCAGTCATAATTTAAGTTGCATAATTTCCCCCTCAGCATCATGAAGTAGCACATGAGTAGGAGTATATGGTTTGGGTGGTAGGAATAATCCACAAAGATTTGGTAAAATGTGAGGGAGTACAGAATAATGGAAACAAGAGATTTGAGAGTTGAGAATGGGTTAGGTTAAACTATAAGTTCCACACTAGAACATGAGAAAAGTGAAGCCAACCAGGAGATCACCTGGGGGAGTAGTGAGGAATATAGGGACTGGTGGTTTTGATAAGGACAAAAAAATAGGTATGGGTGGAATGAGGTATGCCTCATTCAATGAGAGATGCAATGGTAGGTTATAGTCAGATAAAGGAATTTCAGAATAACTGATCTGTAAACTAGAACATTTGTGGTTGTTGGTAGTAACAAGGTTGTGGCTGAAGTACAGTGAAGGAGTAGGTCATAGAAGTTGAGGAAATAGAAGGAAAAGAAGAAAGGGTCTTTTCAAATTCTGCTGTATTTGATAATGTTGACCACTCTCTCCAATCCCATGCTCTCTCTTCTCTGGGTTTTTGTGATACTGCTCTGTCTTGGTTTACCTTCTACCTTTCTGACCACTCTGTCTCTTTTGATGACTCTTCATCCATATCATACCCTGCAATGGCAGGCATTCCTCTAGGTTCCGTCCCTCTACCCTCTCTATTTCTCTGGGTACCTTATGAACTCCCATGAGTTTAATTATCTTCTCATACATGTGACTGCCAAATTTGTATATCCAGTCCAAATCTCTTGCCTCAGCTTCATGCCTATGGTCATTTCTGACTGAATATCCTGGATACATCTCAAATTCAATACATCGTCAACTCTAACAGGTTTATAATTTAGTATAAAGAATAAAATTGAAATAATTTTCTAATTCTCCTTTTTTCCTCCATCCCTCTTGAGTTTATTGAAGTAATTAGGTTTTTCACTTCCTCAAAGTCAGACTAAGATATTTCTCTACCTCTGTCTCTCTTCTTTCTCTTCCCTCTCTCTTTTTCTATCCTCTCTCTCCTTTTCCCATTCTGTCTCACTTTTTCCCATCTGCTCTCCACTCTTTTCCCCACCACCATTCAACAGCCTTTCCTCCTTCAAAGTTCACTCTATCATGGTTTATTACCCGTGACTATAGTCATGCCAGTGACTATACTCTGACAGTCCCCAGGTTATTCTTCTTCTTTTCTTGGGGAGTTTAGTACTTTAATGCCTGGCTCTCTATTTTCTGCTCAATTCCCCAACCCCCCTCTCTAGTCTTCCTAAGTCTCTTGCCTCATGACCTATTTTCTCACTCTGCCTCAACCATACAGAAGGATGTTCACACCTAGCATCTCCACATTACCCACAGGTGTTCCACTTCCAAGATCAGAAACTCTTGACTGCTATCTGATACTATCTCCTATCATGTTTCTTCTTGTGTTATTCTTTATTCTCATCATGGCTTCCATTTCCTCTAGTCCTCAGACCATTGTCTTTCTGACCATTATCCCTACTATAACTTGACTTTCCTATCTTTTCAGTCTCAACCTTGTAGTTAACCAGGTCAATACCATACTGTCACCTACTTTCCTATCCTTTGTCCCCTTGCCTTATCACTGCTCGTACCTTGCCAGCAATTACTCCCAGCCCCAAATTACTTGTACCTTCTATTCTCTTTTTCTGCTTATGTTCTATTGAACAGTGTTGAAGGAAATCATGCAACTATGCATACTGTGTTCACAAAAAGTTTATATCCTCTTACCTCAACTGAGCCTTCACTGTAGTAAAGCAATCCTTTTACTCCTCCCTGATTTGCTATCCTTTTCCCTACAGAACTCATTACAAATCTTATCTTCCCCCTCTCTTTCATCTCCCATCTGAAGACCCCATCTTATATTTTTGCAAAAAATAGAGGCCATTCCTTGTGAGCCCACTCTCTTTACAGTGGTCTGTACTATTAAAAAGTGACTCAGGCAGCTAGGTGTTACAGTGGATAAAACACCGGCCCTGGATTCAGGAGGACCTGAGTTCAAATCCGGCTCAGACATTTGACACTCACTAGCTATATGACCCTGGGCAAGTCACTTAACCCTCATTGCACCACAAAAAAAAAAAAAAAAAGTGACCCTTCTCACCAAGGCCAATTTCATTATATATGACATTAATCCCGTGCCCTACTATCCTTTCTGGTAGGTTTCACTCTCTAATATTTTATCTCTGTCTTTCCCTGCTACCTGCAAACATGCCTCATCCAGGCCCATCTTTAGTCGTCCTGATATATATCTTGCCACTGGACCCAGATGGCTCTGAAAGAGAGCATGGGGTTGGTGACCTTGCACAGCCCTCCCTCACTTAAATGCAGTTCACTGCAAGTGACCCTCAGACACTTGACACTTACTAGCTGTGTGACTCTTGTAAAGTCACTTAACCCTCATTACCCCGCCAAAAACAAACAAACAAACAAAAAACCCTTCACTAGATCATACCATCTCCTCAAATAGTCATCTTTGATCTCTCCTCCCTTTCTCAACCAAACTATTTGGGAGAGGGGAATGTCTGCATATGTTGCCTTTCCCCTCGGTCACATCTCAGGCCTTCATAATCTAGTACCTGGCTTTATCATTCAACTGAAAGGGTTCTCTAGAAAAGTATCTATGATCTCTTAGTTGCTAAATCTCTGAAGGTCTTTTTTCAATTTTTATCCCTCCTGACATTTCTGCAGTATTTGATATGACTACTTTCTTCCTCTGAATGTTCTCTCTGGTTTTTTGTGATACCATTTTCTTCTGGTTCTCCTCCTACCTGTTTGATCACTCTTTCTCAGAATCCTTTTCCTAGATCATCATCCATATTATTCCCTGGTTCTACCTAAGTTCTTTCTCTTCTTTCATTTGATGATCTCATTAGCTCCTATGATTTCAGATATCTGTTCTGTGCAGATAACTCCCTCCACTCCTACATCACCAATTATCTGTTAGAAATTTCAAACTGGATATCTCATAAGTATCTCAAGCTCAACATGTCCAAAACCGAACTCATCTTTCCCCCTCAAAAACACCCCTTATTTCTGTCAAAGGCACAGTCATCCTTCTAGTTTTCCAGGTATACAACCTAGGAATTAATCTTGACTCCTTCACTCCTTCCCTCCTTCCCTTGACTTCATCCCTCCAGTCTTTCCCCACTCCAGTCCATCTTCCATCTAGCTGCCAAAGTCTGACCATATATATTAACCTTGTCAGTAAACTCCACTGACTTCCTCTTGCCTTTTGGATCAAATATAAACTAATTCTGTTTAGCTTTTAAAGCCCTTCACAAGCTGCCCCTGTCTGTCTCATGTATGGTGAAGCATCCCATAAAGTACTCCCTATACCATATAGTTTTGTCAGACTGGCCTTCCCATTCCTCACAAATGACACTATCTAAGTGCCTTTACATTAGCCATCCTCCAATACTAATATACTCCCAACTTACCTCATTCTGGTAAAATACTTTATTTCCAATCTAGACTTAGATCAAATGCCACATTCTACATTAATCCTTTTTTATTTTTTTTTTTTGCTTCAACAAGCATTTATTAAGCACCTATTATGCACCAGGCACAGTTTTAGGGCAGAAGATACAAAGAAAGTAAAAAATAGTTCTTATCCTCAAGGAGCTTACAATCTATTGGGGGAACCAACATGCAAACAACTATGTACAAACAAAATATCTATTTGTCTATACATATTTATCTATATAGAATGTGTAAAATGTATTAATAAAATAGATTGATCAATAGATCAGTCTATCTACACTGGGAAGTGTAGGCTTTCCCTCATGTGGTTCCTGTTACAGTAAAGAGGTAGTGACTTGACCATGGTAACACAGAAAGTGTCCAGGTAAAAATTCAGAATCAAGGTCTCCCTTTTTCCTAGGTCCACTGCTCCTTTAACAATGCTAAGTTTTTTTTTCCTAAACGCCTGACTGAAAGGTGTTTTTTGGCTTTTGTAATAACCAGTACCTACCAGGCAGCTAGGTGGTGCAATAGATAAAGCACTGGCCCTGGATTCAGGAGGACCTGAGTTCAAATCCAGCCTCAGACACTTACTAGCTGTGTTACCCTGGGCAAGTCACTTAACCCTCATTGCCCCACCAAAACAACAAAACAAAAAAACCCCAGTACCTACCAGAATGCATTGCACTTAATATTTGGCAAGTTAAATGAAATCTGGCCCTACCAGTAATTTGCTGCATGACCTTTTTCCTCAATAGGCCTCAGTTTCCCCATGTGTAAAATAAGGGATATTCCCAGATGATCCTTCAGGTCCCTTCTGGCTCTAAATATGGTAAACAGTGGAAATATCTCTATCCCAGAGCAATAGATCTCAATCTCACCATGTTATTTTGACCCTAACATCACACAGAAGTTGCTCGCTTATTCCTCATCCTGCACCACTCTAAGGATGGTCTTGGTTAGCAGTTATGGAGACAATGGTTGAGCCATTTTGAGAAAGCAATAACTATTGCCAGTAGCCCTCAATAAAATAGTAGCCTGTTTCCCATTCTGAGCCTGCCTTGGAGGCAGTAGATAAAAGCACAGTGAGACAAGGGCCTTGGACTGATGAGGAAGAATCATAGCTCTCAGATCATAAACAAGAGTCAGGTGAGACCTCTTTATGGCACCTCAGGTATTCCTCAGTGGCTTGCTTTGTATCATGTATCCCTCAGAAAAACGTGCGAGCAAGGCTGTGCTTAACAGCTGACTGAGATCTTGGGCACATAGCAGTCCAAAAGGATGATGATTTTGTATCAAGGATGGTGACATCTGCATCCTTGATTACACCTTCTAGTATTTTCCCTATAGGTCTTTGTCATAGGTCTTGGGATCCTGACAATACTGAAGACATGAAATCAAATTAATTGATCAATAATCAGGAAGACAAGGATATATTTTTAAATTACCATTGAAACAGAATGGCATTCTATTAATCCTTTCTTTGTCCCCTCCAACTACCTAGATGACACAGTGGATATGGAGGGCTGGACCTGAAGTTAGGAAGACCTCAGTTCAAATCTCACCTCAGATACTTACTAGCTGTGTGACCCTGGGCAAGTCAGGTTACTCTGTTTGCCTCAGTTTCCTCAAGTATAAAATGGGGATAACAATTGCACCTATCTCCCAGAGTTGTTGTGAGATTCAAATGAGATAATATTTGCAAAGTGCCTAGCATAGTGCCTTGCACGTAGTGGACATTGAATAAATGCTTATTTCCATCCTTTACTCCTTAATAAATACTTTTTTTCCATCCTTTCTTCTCAACTGTGCGCATTCCCTCCCTAAACTATCATTTATTTTGTATTCAATATGTATTTGGTTTTTTGTTTTTGTTTTTTTGCAGGGCTATGGGAGTTAAGTGACTTGCCTAGGGTCACACAGCTAGTAAGTGTCAAGTGTCTGAGGCTGGATTTGAAGTCAGGTACTCCTGAATCCAGGGCCAGTGCTTTATCCACTGCTCCACCTAGCTACCCCCTCCATATGTATTTATATGTCTTTATACCCATGATAGAATTAGTTCCTTGACAGGAGGGAATGTTTCACTTTTGTTTTTGTATCCCTAGAATCTCAAAACTCCTGACATAGATCAGGTGCTCAGTAAACGTTTTTTGATTAAGTACCAGTAAACATGGTGGGGCAATTGTCAAAAATAAAATTTCAGTTATAAATTCTTACTATCTCTGGTACCTTGTCATGAAAGCTCATTCTATGAGCCCTGTACCAGCAGTGATTGAAATAGCAGTGAGAAGTATGAAATACTGTCCCAGAAGAAAAGTCAGCTTGAAGACAGACTCTAGGTGTTCTCTGGTCCTACACATGGTGATATCTAAATAAGGGAGCACATTTTTTTGTGATTCTTTAAATTAAAAAAACAAAAAAACAAAAAAACAAAAAAACAAACTTGGAAGTCTCCACTTTACAAATAGGTAACTTACAGATTGCCTCAAAGATAGATACCTCAGGAGCAGCTAGGTGGGGCAGTGGATAGAGCACTGGCCCTGGATTCATGAGGACCTGAGTTCAAATTTGACCTCAGACACTTAAGATGTACTAGCTGTGTGACCCTGGGCAAGTCACTTAACCCCAATTGCCACACACACACACACACACACACAGATAGATACCTCAAAGACTTCTGGTTTGGGGTTTTTCAAGGAAGAAAAAGGATACCAAACAAGAACAGGACCAGCCACAATGTACCTTAGACATTTTCACTGAGATGTTAACTCTTTTGAATTCTGTCCTCCTAAAGTGGCCCTCAAATCGATTAGGCACTTCAACTTCTGTATCACCTTACCCCTATTACGAATTCTTGCCTTGCCCAAACTGGATACTATTTTTATTTCCATCAGCCTACCTAGAGACAAAGGTTAGGTATTTGGGGGCTTTTTGTTGTTCAGTTGTATCCAACTCTTCATGACCCCATTTGGGGTTTTCTTTGCAAAGATATTATAGTGGTTTGCTATTTCCTCCTAGCTCATTTTACAGTTGAGGAAACTGAAGCAGAATTAAATTATTTACCCATGGTCACACAGCCATTAAGTGTCTGGGGCAGGATTTAATCTCAAAACACTCTGTATACTCTGCCATCTAGCTGCCCAGGTATTTGTATTAATTTGTCATTTATTGAAAGGAAATAAAGTCAAATGAAACAGACTATTGTCAAGTTATAGAGTTCAGAAACTGAACTAAGATTCCTCATATCTAGGCAGAATTTCATGAGCTAGCTAACCCCTTCCAATATCAGTTTGTTGCTACTTTACCTGGAAAAGCCCAGCCTATTCTATTCAAAGCTGGTATCTCTTCTACTATTATCCTACCATATTTGCAAGGCTTCACCCACATTGTTGTATTGTGAATACCTCCCCCAAAGGGGGAAACTGAGTTTTTAAACCATCTCATTTTCTCTGGGAAACTGAGGGAAATAGCATTTCTTCATGTAAGGATAGAATAGATTTGGGTTAGCCAGAGATAAAACAGTAAGTATGTAATGAGCTCTCTAAGGAGAATTATGTATAGTGGCATTGGCCCACCTGATTTCTGCTTTATATGTAGTGTAGCAAACTGAATTAGGAGTCTGAAGATTTGACTGCAGGTTCTTCTACTAGTTAGCTGTGGACATTGAATAAGTCATCAGATTGTGTATTTTTATTAGGAAAGGATCCTGAAGATGATCCTGCCCCACCTCATTTTACAGATGAGGAAACTGAGCCTCAAAGAGTCTTGCCCAAGGTCACAGGTAGTAGGTAGCACAACTGGGATTAAAACTTTGGTCCTGGGGCAGCTAGGTGGCGCAGTGGATAAAGCACCGGCCCTGGATTCAGGAGGACCTGAGTTCAAATCCTGTCTCAGACCCTTGACACTTACTAGCTGTGTGACCCTGGGCAAGTCACTTAACCCTCATTGCCCCACCAAAAAAACCCAAACAAACAAACAAAAAAAAAACTTTGGTGCTATGGCTCCAAATTTGGTCTTTCTTCCATTTTGTCACTCTGCCAGTCCAGACTTTCAAATTTAGCCTCATCAATAAAAGAGAGTTGGACTAGATACTCAGGTCTGATATTTTATGATTTTTCTCATGAATAATTTTGCATACAGCCTCTAACAGAAAAATTTAACATACTATACAATTTAGACACAGTAAGGTTGATAAGGATAGGGATAAAATCAATCCTTGAATCTGATACTGAGAGACGTTGGGGGATAGGGAAAACCTACATGATTCTAATCTCATGTAAACTTTAGTAGATTATTTGAAAAACAACAACAACAAAAACAAACAAAGGATATTTTATCCCAAACTAAAACTGAACTTGGCCTCTTGCTACTGAACTACAGGGGCTAATGTTCCTTACAATGGCAGAGAGCCATGGGGTGAGTGCCTCTACTTAACTAAGGCAAATGTTTGGCCCAGTTCTGACCTAACTTGAATTTACCCTGAATTTCCTCTATAATCTTTCTATTAAATGACAGTAACGATTCTGCCTTACCAGTGATCCAAGCGACCTACTAATCAGGAATAATCATGAGTCTGGTTCCCATCTTGGTTTTTTGTGCCTCTTTGCAGAAACATCTGAATGTAGAAGGGCAGAGGCTACAGAGAACTTCCTGGAAACCTTGGGGGAAACTATGACCACAATGAGAGGAAGAACCATGGTAGATTTAGTCAGGTCCAGCACTTGGTCTCTGGAATAGAATTTCAGGCTTCTTAAAGTTCCTAGAAGAGTTTAGGTTTGGCAGAATACACACACACACACACACACACACACACCCCTACACCCCACAGCAGTGTCTTAGTGGACTTGTCTAAAGTCCAAGATGTTAAAGGGGAGTATTTAACCAAGGACAGAATTCAGCCTCCTGGGGAGTGGTAAGCAAAAGGCATCTGCATAAATTGGTGTTAAACAGAAGTTATCACGTGCTGCCTTCTTATACTAAAGCTACGAGCAATTGCTTAATCATAATCATAATCATCTCTGGTGTCCCTGGGAGTGACAGACAATGGAGACAGAGTTAATTTCTCAGAGACCATAATGGAGCTTTCTGCAGAGAAAAGCCATGGTGGCCAGCAGATAATTGAGGTGAGACTGGCAAAATTCCTCCTGGTTATTCTTAATATGAGAAGAGGACACTGGAAACTCTTCCCATCAGAGGGGAATCTCTGTGTATGATCTTACTTTTCTGGCTGTCTGGTGTCAGGAGAATGTTCTATAGGCATTTTTGTTAAGGCAATGTAATCTGCTTTCATCACTCTGTCCTGGATCAGGTTTTAGACCCTGGATTATAGTTCTAAATGGGGGCAATTTGGGGCCTGGAATTAGTTTTACTCCCCTTCCCTTTTATCATTTCTTTCTAAAGCTTCTTGTTTATACTTCCTCTAGCTTCAACAATCTACTAGTCATTTACCTTAGAACTACACTTAGAGAGTAGAAAGGGCTTAATTCTATAAGCACAGATTTGCTTAGAGACAGTAGATGTTCTCTCCATGAAACACCAAA
The DNA here is from genome assembly GCF_019393635.1 of Dromiciops gliroides. Taxonomy (NCBI): domain Eukaryota; kingdom Metazoa; phylum Chordata; class Mammalia; order Microbiotheria; family Microbiotheriidae; genus Dromiciops; species Dromiciops gliroides. The sequence continues at coordinate 265,320,740 of NC_057862.1, read as the reverse complement.
CAGGTTGTTTATGGAAACACAAATCCACAATATGAGAAATTGAATTTGTATGACTTGTCTTAGGAGGTTTTATTAGACTGAGCCTGACCTCACTGGGGAGAGTGGTTCTTTCGTGTTTTAAAATAATCTATTGAGGTACCTTCAGACACCCTATAGGATCAAGTCCCTAAAGCAGTTGATAGCTTATAACAACTTGTTTACAAAACTTTTCTGAAGGTTCCATAAATATGTTATCTCGTGTTTAGAAATAATTCTTTTCTTCCCATGCTGATCTCCTTGAGCTCCCATCTCTCATTTGAAAGATTGTTAATTATTTCATTTTACAAGTGTTTTAACCAAAATAATTGAACCTGATTTGAATTTTTTCAATTTAACTTCTTTTAAACTCACTAGTTTTTATCTCCCCTGACTACCTGGGCTACCTCATGCCTGCTGGCCCTCTGCCTTTAGAAAGGGATATTATTAGATAGGAGTTAATTTCTGGGTGGGTAAAGGAAAAGGAATAACAGAGAGGTAAGGGAACGGAGCTGAACTGTACTGTGCCTGAGGTAGACAACTCTTTCTGGGTCCTTTTTGTCCTAGCCAGTCAGTTTTACATGACTGACTTTGTGAATATATCTAGGAATAGGAGCATATTGACTCACTAAGAGATGTGGTCCAAAATATAGTTCTGCTATATTTTGCCTTTTCTTATTAAAGTTAGTTTTTTCTAGCTTTTTCTTATTAAAGTTAGTTTTTAATCCAAGAAGAGCCAGTAGAAGATGCATATTGTTAACTCACCTACTTTTAAAACTTGTCCCTGCATAGCTTCTCCAGCTGAGCTTCTAATACTCATCATCAAACATACTGGTCCTCAGAGCTTCACAGAGGAGCGAAGTGTTACTCTCTCTTCTCTCCTCCCCACTAGTGCCCTACCATTGTACTCAAATTCCCTGGGTTTTTTGAAACATCAGAGTTGGAAAGCCTGAGGTTCTGGGTAGTCTCTTGTGTATGGTTAGGACTTGGCTTTCGTTGAACAGTTGGAAGTTCGATAATGTCAAAGCTTGGTGGTCTAAGAGCCAAAAGCTGGGAATCTTCTGTGGATGAAATCTCTCCTCTTACAAGTGTCCATGTAACTGGAGTCAGAGGTAGTTTGCTTTTCATTTCTCAAGAGTGCTAGTATTTCTCACTGACCTGTTGCAAATGCTTCTTTGGTGACCATTTCCTCATTGTACAATGCCTAGTGCTACTGCTTTGTGAGAACCTTTCTGAATATACCCAGACAAGGCATTTTGATGGATCAGGATTGATATATTTTATCCTGAAATAAATCAATAGATAAACATATTCTTTCTCAGGTAAGCTATTAGTATACTATTCACTTACTATCACCTCCTTTCCCATGGAGTAAAAGTGTCTCTCATCTACTTCTCTCCATCTGACTCCATTTGGAGGGTGGGATCCTGCTGAACATTGCTCCCTGTTAGTCACAGCTCCTTTGTGTAACACTGAGCTATTTTTTTTCTTCCTTTGCCTTTGCCAATCTGCCAATTTGATAGGAACATACTTAGGTAAGTAACTTGGAATGTTATCATGTTTGTTTTGTATTCGGCCTTTTCCATTAAGTTGCCCAGGGAGCCAGTGGAAAAGACCAGACCCTTTCAAAGATCCCTTCCTAAGTATCTAGTATAAAGTGATTCTGATAAACATTGGACACTAATCTTTTCCAGGAGAGGACCTATTTTTCTTTTCCCAAAGTCTTGGTGTAGTTAGACACTAGATTTAGAGTTCCAGGTTCAAATCCTACATTGTTGCTTATTAAATGACTTTAAACAATGTGCTTTACTCATCTGGGCTTCAGTTCCCTTATTTATAAAATTAGATCTTTGTACTAAATGATCCCTTCCAACTTTAAATCTTATGATCCTGTAAGATTTATGGATAAAAGCCAAATACAGCAAATCACTAAGGAGCACAAGGGCTAATGATAACCCTTCTTTTCCCACTTCAGTGCCTGCAGGCCTTAGAATGGAGCATAGTATGCCTGACCCTTGTGATCAACCAGTTTAGGTTTCAAAAACTACTGGTTCATTATAATCTATGTTTGGGTAAGTGAAACCCAGGGGAAGGATTGTAACATCAAGAGATTCCTATGTTCTTTTCCCAGCAGTGGGATGAGTGCTGATGGAAGCCATAGGGATTGTGTATGGTATTCAGTGAGTGTCATGTCCTTTTTCTTTATGTAATTCTTCAGTGACCCATGATTTTCTTTTTAGATAAAATAAGAATAGATTGCTTTTTATAGAGAAGCTATGTTGCATAATAAACAGAGACTTGGAGTTGGATTCCCTGACTACCCTCTAATACTTTGAGTTGCAAAGCAGGTGCCAACCTACATCAGTAGAAGGTGGTTCTTCATTAGAAGTTCCTCTATACCAGTAAAATCATAGATCTAGGTTGTTGTTTTTTTAAGTCCTAAACCAAGCAGAACAAAGAAAAAGGATTAGGGTTATTAAAATCCAAAAAAGAGATTTGAGTATTATTTCACCCACTTATCCCCTTGCTAGCTCCTCAGAGTTCCCTATCTGTAGTCAGATAGATACCATGTATATTCCTCAGCATGCAGTCATGGTTACCCTCATCAGATAATAATGAAAAACAAGTTCCAATATTGCCGTGACCTTTTCCCAGTGGTGTTGTTAAAGGGAACAGCTTCCAAGAAAAGGAAGCAAGCAACCTGAAGTAATTTATTTAGGCTGTTCTAAAAAAGAGGGATATACTGGACAGGACTGACCATTGAACTCATCACCAAGGACATTTAGTTATTTCTCATTAATTTTTCCTCTTTCTTTTTTCTGCTTAACAGCCTTAAACTGTTATAAATGGAATCATATTATGATGGGCAGGAGACTCTTTGGAGACTGTCTGGAACAGGACATACAAATACTTAGAATTTGAGATTATCTCTTAGTTCACTCCGTGTGTGTGTGTGTGTGTGTGTGTGTGTATTTTTACACTCTTTCACAATTCACCAGTGGCATTTGTTTTGGGAGATTGGGCCCTAAAGTGGATGATCCAGGGCAGCTAGGTGGTGCAGTGGATAAAGCACCGGCCCTGGATTCAGGAGGACCTGAGTTCAAATCCAGACTCAGACACTTGACACTTGACACTTACTAGCTGTGTGACCCTGGGCAAGTAATTTAACCTCCATTGCCCCACAAAACAAAAACAAAAAATAAAGTGGATGATCCTTAGTGTGATAGGGTAGGACTGTTGGGTAAAGGAAACTGTGACTTGGTTTCAAGAAGTAGATTACTTATATTCAATGTATGCATCAACACACAATGTGGGTATTAGTCATAACTTCAGGTTGCTAAATCCCAGAGGTACACTCATATTGGGGAGGAGAAAGTGACCCTGTGGAATTAAAGAATAAGGTCCTGAATTGTCGGTAGTGGGAACAGAGCAGAGTGTGAACCTTCTCTGCCTAATCGACTAGGAAGTTCTCTGTTTGTCATGAGATTTAAGCTGTTCAACTACAAGTAAGATTCTCTAAAAAGTAGGTAGAATTGGCCAACCTACCATCCAAAGATGAATGCAGAAAGCTTGGGTAGGGTAGAGGTAAGGATGGCTATAGGGAAATTTTAAAGTTATACCAACTTTTACAGATTGTGTGTGTGTGTGTGTGTGTGTGTGTGTGTGTGTGTGTGTGTGTGTGTGTGTGTGTGTGTAGCAGGAGATTGCTAGAATTTCATCCCAAATAAGTTCAGGATTAGTGAGGATTCTATGTAGTAGAGTTTCTGGACTTCCTAGCAAGTAGATTCCCAATGCTTGGGGTTAGTCTAGATAGATAGCAACTATATATGATTTGGATTTCTTCCTGTGTCTTGATGCCCCACTATTGGCATTATTTCCTTAGGCACTCTTACTTTCTGTCTAGCAGGTGGAGATGAAAGGGATCTGGGTATCTTCTGGAGCAAGTAGGAGCCATGAATCAAGAAAACAACTACTACTTGTTTGGTCTTTGCTTCCAATGTTAATGCCTATACAATCCTGGGAAGTTGGAGGGTGCCCGGGGGGAGGGGGGAGTATTCTGAGCCAGAACTGTGGGTAATAGCTTGCCCTGGCTTCCCCTCAACCCCCCTCTCCTTTTATAGCAAAGAAAAACAGGTGTATTATTGATCAGAGCCTGTTGGGCAGCCTTGGGGTCACTGCTGACTAGAGGGAATAATGGAGTTAGCAGTAGCCCATAGGATGTGTGGCTGGTACTAGAGTACCAAGGTGAACATAGCAAAAAATGTGGATACAGTTCAGAATTCCCCAAATATGAACTGGGACTCATGTTTCAAGAACTTTATATTTTAAAAGCTGATTAGTAAAGCTTTATTAAGGGCTAATCTGCTTGGGACTTAAGGAAGTGTCTAAGTTATCTCTCTGTAGACCAATACACAAGAACTTATCTGCTCATTCTCTGATATTGACTTCTTTGCTTATGGTTGTTTTGTTACTCTGTAAACCCCTCACTATGCTGTGTAAAGTTAAGTGCTCCCTGGAAAGGAAGGAATTGACAGTGCAGAAAGGCAGTTATTGATTCTGGGAAGCAAAGAAATGTGATTGTCAGACCTTATCTTCTGAATGAGCCTAGAGCCAGACCATGTATTAACTCCCTTACTTAACAATGGAGAGAAGTTGTGCCAGCCTGAAAGTGAGAGTCTGGTTTGATCAAAAGTTTACTTTGCCTCTAAACTGGATAGCATCACCACTTCCTCCTCTGTCCAAGACTAACACCAATCCAGGTTGTCTCAAATATGCAGGGATTTGGCTATAGCTTGAAAGTAGTTTTCTCTTTTCATTAGGTATGTTACCCCTACATACCCTGGACCCAGAATGTGTGCCTCAGAGACAGTGTTGTTTTTTTCCCTTTGTAAACCTGGGCTCTCTAGCATATAGTAAAGTTGACTTCCTTAATTCATGGTGCCCCATGGAAGGGGTTTGCTAGTCAAAAATACTAGTTTAGAAAGAAGCACAAATTTAAAACATTGCCATTGTTTTTTATTCTGTATGATTTCTGTCATGGAAGAAATTTGGTGTCTTACAAGCTCTATTCTCTTTCCTGTTTGTTAGGACTGGCTAACCATGGACCAACCAGACAAATGGTAAGAGAGAGAAAACTCTGCCTGTGTCTAGATAGAGCTTCTGTGAAAGCCCTCTTTATCACACATACATCTTTATTGTCTCCTTTCAGAGAGACATGGGAAGCTTTACTGTTTATCTGCCTATGCCAGGCAGATAGAGATATCACTCTGTCCAGAGTTTATTCAGGGCATTCTGCTTTGACTGGAACAATTTGTGTTTCCATGGATAGCAAGAGGATGATAAGACAAATACCTATTAATAGTGAGCCTGTAGACAATGTGAGGAAGAATTTAGAGAGGGCTAGGGATAAAAGGCAGGCTTGAGACTAATTGATATGAGAAGGTATCTGCTGAAAATAGGTCTTCATTTAGCAAGAGTATGTGCAGAAGATAGAATTAAATAGCCAGTCTGAGGCATTATGAAGTAGTGCCAGGGATGCTGGTCTGGCCTTGGCTCTGTCCATTAGCACTTAGTTTTGGTACTTGCCTGTGTGGTTGTGGGACTCTGAAATTCCCAGACTTCCAGCTACCCAAGTTATAGTCTGGTTTTTCTATGATGTGTGACTGATGGTTTAGAATGATCATCTAATGGACTACCATCTCTCCCTACTTCTTCTATTGTATGTATTATTTCACAGTCAGATAAATCCATGTGAGCAGGATGCCAGGCATGGATAAGGTGCTAGACCTAAAACCATTGTGGAATTTAAGTGGGAAGTGATGCTGTGAAGGCTTCATTGCCGACCATTTTGCCACCTCTGTCTCTAAAGGAGACTGGCAGCTTTTTTGTATCTGGTGACTAAAGCACTCAAGTCTTTTGGGTAAAAGGGAGCCACACCCTAACTCTTGGCAGGGTTAGAAATAGCTTTCCTGGCTCTTTGCTTTGGGGAACATTCTTGAGATGCCAACCAGTAGTCAGTGTACAGCATGCCATGGGAACAGCAAACATGGGTGGATCAAGCCATTCAGGATAGGGCAGGGCTGACTACCCAACCCAGAGTATTCCTTAGAAATCTGATCAGGAATCAGGGACAATAAAAGCTGTCCTTTCCTGATACAGCCTAAAACTTTTCTTCTCACAACATCAGTATTAGGTTAAGCTCTGTTTTCCAGCTTAACATTGTTCTCTAAGATTCTAAAAATCTATGGTGGCATTTCTGGGATTGGGGAAAGGAGTGTTTTTATTTTGCTTGGTTAAAGGGAAAACAACTAAGTTATGCTGCTAAAATGAAAAGGCATTCCCTTTTGACTGGCTATATAAAAAATCTCATTGGATCTCCTTGGAGAAATCAGAATTTGGCAATTTGGTAAATATTTGCTAAGAATATAGCAAATATGGAAAAATGTAGTGTAGCTTAGAGTTGCCAGGAACATTCATGTAATATACAGTGAGATGGTATGAGGCAGCAGAATTTGGAGTTTGTTCTTTGGAAATCTATCTTTGTCCCCTGCCTTCACTGTACATTCCCTCCCTCAGTGACTACACTGTAGTGAGAGGAATACTTACCAAAGCATTCCAATCCTCCCTGAAATTATAAGGATCAGTATCAGATTTCCCTTGGTCAGGCCTGACTAGGAGATCTTAAAGAAGAATTATGGGTTATGCTGAGATCCTGGAAACTACATAAAATCTTTCTTTTTCATATGTGAGTAAAGGAGGGAAGCTTTTCTCACAAGGATGGGGTGAAGATGTGAGGTTTATGAGTACTTTGTTTCCTCCCTCAGCTTTTGAGGTGTTGCTTTCCTACTCTGGCCTCAACCTCTGAAGTCAGTCTTGTTTAAACCCCTTCATTTAGCAATATGGTAAAATTTTGTCAAGAATGGTCACTCCTTTTCTCCTTCCTTATATATGTCTTCTACAAGTGTGGACTGGCCATTGGCCATATAGTTATTACCTCTTATGTATTATGTTAGGGACCAAGCCGAAACTTGCTGCTCAATGGGAAATCCTATCCAACAAAAGTCAGATTAATTCGTGGTGGATCCCTGCCTCCGGTGAAAAGGAGGAGGATGAACTGGATTGATGCTCCAGATGATGTGTTTTACATGGCCACAGAGGAAACCAGGTAGGACAGGGGCTTCCTTCAGGTCTAAATGGGGCCCTCCATCCCCATTATGTAGAATTCATGAATGGAGTGGGTGACTTTCTAATAGCTTATACTATCACTGAAAGTAGTACAAAGGACTTAGATACAGAAGACTCCAGTTTACAGTCCAAAGAAAAACCCTGTCCAAACCCTCTTCCTTTTCCCCTCCCCCTTCTTTTTTTTTTTTTGGTGGGACAATGGGGGTTAAGTGACTTGCCCAAGGTCACACAGCTAGCAAGTGTCAAGTGTCTGAGGCCGGATTTGAACCCAGGTCCTCCTGAATCCAAGGCCGGTGCTTTATCCACTGCTCCACCTAGCTGCCCCCTGCCCCCTTCTTTACCCTCACCTTGGGTCTTTCCTCTGGGCCATAAGGAGTAGGAACATATGAATGCCCTGAAGACTAGATAAGTAAATTAAAAAGCCAAAAAACAAATAAACAAAAAAAGTAAATTAAAAAGCTAAAAATAAAGATCTGAGCCAACCAGTGTACTTGGCCTCCAAGCCTTCAAAAAGGATTTGAGGGGCAGCTAGGTGGCGCAGTGGATAGAGCACCGGCCCTGGAGTCAGGAGGACCTGGGTTCAAATCCGGCCTCAGACGCTTAACACTTACTAGCTGTGTGACCCTGGGCAAGTCACTTAACCCCAATTGCCTCACTAAAAAAAAAAAAAAGAAGAAAAAAAGAAACCAAAAAAAAAAAAAAAAGGATTTGAGACCAGCTTTTTCTAACCAGCTGCTGGTCCATCTGAAGCAGATTGTTATTGATCTACTCTGATCAATTTGACCACCAAAGAGTCTTTCTTCAGAGAAGCAGCAATGTATAGTGGAAAGAATACTAGTCTTAAAGTTAGAAAAAGTGTATTCAAGTCCTGGTTTTCACACATACTACCTCTGCCTTTTACCTTTCTGAACCCTCAGTGCCTCATCTATATTGATAATATCACTCTCTCTCTCTGTCACAGAGTCGTTGTGAAGAAAACTCTTTGTAAGCCTTTTGAAGCATTACACAAATGGGAACTACTGTCATTATTATTTTTGGGGAGGGTGAGGCAATGAGGGATTAGGTGACTTGTCCAAGGTCACACAGCTAGTAAGTGTCAAGTGTCTGAGACCAGATTTGAACTCAGGTCCTCCTGAATCCAGGGATAGTGCTTTATCCACTGTGCCACCTAGCTGACCCCTGCTATCATTATTTTTTAAAGCTACTGTCTTTAAAAGACTGACTCAATTATCTTCTTCCCTCCATCCTGTTCCTCCTACTCCCTAAACTCCCTCTTTTTCCATCAGGTTCAAGTCTTTACCTTTTGAGCTGGGGCACTGTGGCAGAGAGGGTTGAACATTGTGGTAGAAAATTGAAAGGTATCATAGGTTCAAAGTATAGTCAGGAAGAACCAGAGTAGATAAAGGGCATGACTTGAAAACCAGCCTTTCTTTTGTGAAAGGATCTATTTAATAAATATTGTGGCTATTTGTTCTGTATTTGTAGGAAAATCCGAAAGTTGCTTTCATCTTCTGAAACAAAACGAGCTGCCCGTCGCCCTTACAAGCCCATCATACTTCGACCAAGCCAGTCCCTACAACTCAGGCAGCAGCCCCTGCCAGTGAATGAGGAGCCCATCATCATTGAGGACTAGCAGCCCTTGGGCACTTCAGACCAGCTTCCAACCCTGACTGACCCTCTGGAACTCTTCTGGATTTGTCCTAAAGACATTTTTTCCACTGCCTTGCTGAGGCACTGAAGAGGGGAGAATTTGCAAAGCACTGATTTGCATATTTTAACCCCTTAAGGAACTTGATTACTTCTGTGACCATAAACTGCTTTTGCCTGTGCACTCTCATTCTTTATCTTTTCTGCTCCTCTCTTCTCCCTTCTCCTATACACTTCCTCCTTTTACCTTTCTGCTTTCTTCCCCCTCTTCTTCCTATTCCCCTCTCCCTCCTCCTCTTCCTTTTAGCTTGTGCACTCTTCTTCTTTTCCTCCCTTCTTCTCCCCAGTTCTGTTTTTATTTTTGGGTAGCCTCCCCTTCCTGGCTTTCCTTTCCACTGGCAGAGAACCCTGTTCCTTGTGTGGACACATTGGAGAAGAATTGAAGTTTAACTTATTCAGAGAATGCAAAACAGTCATGTTTAGCTTTTTGTTTACTTTTGGTTGGAGCGAAGGCTTGGAATCTTCTTATGTGTCTCTCTTGGAACTAGCACTGTTGGGCCTCTGCTTCCATGAGGCTGTGTTGTAAGATTTTTGTTTTATTCTTTTGACAGTGCCATTTTGTTTTATTTTTATTACCTTTTTTTGTAGATGAACTTGAGACCTGTAACTCTTATATTTGGAATATTAGAATCAAAAGCCAGCAGCAAGTTCAGCTAGTTGTCTTGGGTCTGTCCCTTATCTTTACAATAATTTTTATATTCAAAACAGAACAAAAAAAAGTCCAAATTCTTTCTCATCTCTTTAGCACCAAAACTATCCCTTCTCCTTGGCCCCCAAACACCTGTCACAAACCCAATAATCTTGGTACTAGTGCATGTTCTTGGCCTCTGTAAGTTCATAGTGGAGAATGCTGAGAAGCAATGCTCAATTATTTACTTCTCCTACTTACAGAGGGGTCAGGAGGCTAGGCCCCAGGTCTCTGACTTAGTGCCAGGAGTAACTAATATTGTCTCTTGTCTCTAATCACCATTGAGATGTCCTAGCACAAGCCAAGGGCAGAGGAGCAGCAGCAAAGGTCAAATTACTTATCCCCATTTTCTTAGCTCCCCTTTGCCACCACTACCACCCAAGCCCAAACCTTACAGGACTTTGGACTTGACTCAGCATCAGTATTTTGGATACAGTGTCCTTCAGTTAGAGGACCCTGGCTTGTTAAGCTACATTACTGAACAATTTCCATTATGGAGGGAATTTAATGTTCAATTGGATTTTAATTTGAACACAGCTTGTCTCCCAAAGTCAAGTGTTTCTTTCACCAGAACCTGTTTGTGTTTCAGGTTTTCATATCTTCTGGCCTTGTTCTGTATTTGAAGGCCTGCCTGGTTTTTCTCTTATGTCTCCTCCATGTGGGGCATTTCTGAACAAAAGAAATCTCTACTGTGTTTGAACAGATGTAAACTCTCATTTTCAACGTGTGTTGACTTGTACATGCCCCTGCCTCTGACAGACAACGCATGGAATAAAACCCTTAATCATTCCTGCCTACTGTGTGGCCATGTGACAGGCCAGGGGACTGCTGTGTTGAACCCACTCCAGGTGATAAGGTTTGTTGTCCGCTGGCTGCGTCAGGCACGTGGAAACCCTGCGGCAAAACAAGATATTTCCGTTCCCTTCCTTACAGTGCAAATAAATCCACTAATGGAGCTTTTGTGAAATGGTTGTTGTCTCTGTTTGGCAATGTTAAGGTACAGAGGTCGGGGAGTGGAGTGCCAGTTTCTGACTTGGCTCAGCATATTTGTAGTGCAAATTTGGAGAAAGATCCATGATCTTTATTAGTATCAAGCCCATGATATTATAGATTAGTAAACATTGTCCAAATAATTTGACATCACAAGAGAGGGATAAGTGAGCATGGGAACAAAGGAATGTGTAGTAAATGAAGGCAGCATGAACATTGGTTCTGGAGTCATAGAACCTGGGTTCTAGTCCCCAGCTCTTCCACTTCTGTGCTGTGAGACCTTGAACAAGTAAGTAATTTAACCTCTCATGCTGGTTAATGATATCTTTGTCACAGGATAGTTATGAGAAAAATATCTTGTAAACTTTATAGTGCTATATGAATTATTAACTTGGTCAAAAAAAAAAAGGAAAACAATTTGGAATCAGAATTTGGAATTCCTAGCTAAAAAGAAAGGAAAAGGAATTTGCCAACTCCCATTCCTCTCCCCCAAATCCAGAACAGACAGGAGGTCAGGTGCTACAAGCAAGCTTATTTGGTTAGATCATGTTATTGATATTTCCAGAGTTAAGGATTCTGGTTCTGTCCCAAAAATTAGCATTTCATAAGAAAAAGTTCTGTTTCTCAGCCCCATCCAGCTTGCCTGGCCTCCATATGTACTACCAGACACATCTAGGATGTGGCCTCCAAAAGACAAGGATAGATGAAGAAAGAGTGGGATGGCGAAGGAAAGAGAAATAAATTGCTCACATAGTGATGTTAGAATTAGGGATGGCTTCCAAACTTCACATACGATGTGATAACAGTAAAAATGTGTTTGGAAAAAGAACGTTAGAGCTAGAAGAGATCTCATCACCTAATCCAACTTCTTAATTCAATTCAACAACTAGTTTTATAATACCGAAGTATAGGTAGTGCATTAAAGGCTTCTACTTAGTTTAGTGCAGGAATCAGTTCTCTTTTAATCCTCCCTTGATAGGAGGATTCTGTTTGAATGCATTTAGGGACCACTCAGTCTTCTATCCCCAAGAGAGTAGCTGGGGAGGTTTTGTAGAGAGGGATGTGCCTCCTGAGTGCAAGAATGCGTTTGAAAGGGGGCAGCTAGGTGGTGCAGTAGATAAAGCACCGGCTCTGGATTCAGGAGTACCTGAGTTCAAATCTGGCCTCAGACACTTAACACTTGCTAGCTGTGTGACCCTGGGCAAGTCACTTAACCCCCATTGCCCCGCCCCGCCCCCCAAAAAAAGAATGCATTCGATAAAATTAAAGAAAATCAAGAAACTTAGCATGATAATCCTTTGCTATGACAGTGACAGTCTATCCTTGGGTCTTTAGATTGAGGGAGCCACACTCTCTGCCCACGTAGGCAATATACAGGTCCCAGACTAAAGACACTCCCAGTGATTCCCCAATTCTATCCCTGCCTGCCTTGTAAGACCCATGGGAAAACCAAGTAGCTTTTCTCTAAGGTGGACCCATCATCACAACTCTTTGGGACTACATTTGCTGACTTGATGGGGGACCATCTGTTGTACTCATCTCCTCCCTACCAGGATGCCCTTAGCTATTCCAGTGGACCATTGGGTTCAGACTCCTTGCCAGACCAGATATTTAGTAGATTCCTACTGGCTAGCCTTGTTATGTTGCTGCCCTGGCATTATCTGGCTTCCATGAATATAGGTAGTCCCTGGGTACTCAAACTTGGAAAGACCCCTCTGCTTTGCCCAGGGGCCACTAGGTGGCACCAACTTCACCTTTGACAAGTTCAAACAAGTCCAGAGACCTGGTATCATCAGGCTATCTGAGGATATAAAGGCATAGAGAATATTCAGCCTACAGAATAGAAGACCTGGGGTGACATAATTGCTGTCTTTCCAATATTGTAGGGCTGTTATACAGAAGGGAGCTATTTGGGGAGAGAATAGTGAGTTGCAGGAAGTAATCAAAATGAAATGGGCTTCTTCATGAAGGAATGTGTTCTTCATCACTGGAGATATTGAGTTGGCAGCTTCGAGTGGAAGCCTTCTGTAGTGTATTAAAGGACATTGGACTTAATGTAGGAGACCCAGAGTCTAGTTCAGGCTGTGCCTAAATGTGTGATTTGGGGTAAATCCTTTCTCCTCTCTGAGGCTATCTGTCAAAAAGGTGGTTGAAGCACATCTTTAAAAGTACCTTCTGTCTCTGAGATTTTATGAGAAAGCAGTTCTGGAAACCCAAGGAAAGTCAGGAAAGATGTACACCATGCTTGTGAAACACAAGTAAAAGCAGATGAACAAGGCTGAGGACCCACTAGGTGGCCTTTAAGTATATATACAAAGTCCAATTCTAGTGGACCCTAGTAGTTTCCATGAGTGGAGAACTACACAGCATGTCCTTCCAGGAATAGAAAGAAGTGGCCCTGTTTTCAGAACCCAGAGCTGAGTTCCAGCAGATGGCCAAACAATGCTAAGCTCAGGAAAGATAAGATACAGAGGAAATCACTAAGTTTGGTTGGATATGAACTAAATGGCCTGGCCATACCCTGGCCTTCCAAAAGACTTCTAGATTCTTAAAATCATAGAAAGTGGAAGAGTACAGAAATGGGCCCTGAGAGGTTATGTGCTTCCTTATTCTCACTCCCAATCTCCCATCCCCTCTCAACTTCCCTCTCAAAGACTTAAAACTAACTGATAGAAAAACTAGACCTGGTCCCCAAAGGACCACCACAGTCACCAGGGTAAGGAAAACTGGTACTGCCTTTCTGTCACAGACTGGCTGCCCATCAGCAAGGAAAACCCCTGTTCTAGAAAAGCTGTTGTGTCTAAGGGCCAATGAGTTGAGGTTCAGAGATTAGTGAAGTTTAGGAATTAGTAACAAGTTCTTGGGCAAAAGGCAAAGGTCAGTTTTAAGAAGGAGCCGATGCTGGGGGCAGCTGGGTGGTGCAGTGGATAAAGCACCGGCCCTGGATTCAGGAGGACCTGAGTTCAAATCTAACCTCAGACACTTGATGCTAGCTGTGTGACCCTGGGCAAGTCACTTAACCCCAATTGCCTCACCAAAGATAGATAGATAAATAAAAATAAAAAAATAAATTTCAACATTTTAACACTGTAATTGGGCAAGTCACTTCACCTTTTAAGGCTCAGTTCCTCCTCTATAAAATCAGGATAACAGTACTTGTTCCACATATTGTTTAGGGCTGTTGTAAACAAAATGCTTTGTAAATCATAAAGTACTCTAAATATAAATTTTTAATCACACCCATGGTCTTATCTGTTGAGTTTTTCTTCCTGAGTAGTGATTATAATCACTTAGGAGGAGGTCAAGGGCCCTGTCCTGCTTTGGACCTTTGAAAACCAAGGATCTTAAACGTCCAGTGGACTTGGTTAAATCTTGGCCAGGATCATGTGAAATTAGAAAGCGCTCCCCTTTAAAAAAAAAAGAAAGGAAGAAGCACTCCCCTTAAAGGGTACCCTCCCTAAAACCTGTCTATGCTCCTATTTTCATGGTGCTGTGCCATTTATCTCAAAAATCCAGGAAGATTCTGGTTCTTCCTGCTAGTTCAAGAACTTTGGCCAAGAAACACCAAGAGCCCCTTTCACCTGCACTTCCATGATCTGATGATATTTTCTGTTTTTTCTCATAGTGGGGTGTGAGGTCCCTATGTATGAAACAGCCTAAGTCAGGGATATCAGAATCTGGTAGAACCAGTGATGAGTTGAAATTTTAAAAGTTGCTCTCATTGTCAAATAAATGTTATGGTTACTTCCTCTTTCAGACTATTCTATTTCACCTTCCTTAATTCTCTAAACTTTGAAGAAGTTCATGAAGGAATAACTTCTTTTATCGTAACTTATAACTTGTACTATTGTATCTTCTATCAATAAGTAAAAAAAAAGCCCTCACCATTTATGATATGGCAGGCAGTATGTTATGCACTGAGGCCCATCCACTGATATCAGCTGAAATTAATCATGAACATTCTTGACTGCCCCTGCAGGTGGGAAGGGGGAAAGGCACCGTGCTAAGTGCTTTCCACATATCATCTCATTTGATCCTTAGAACAACCCTGTAAAATGGATGCCATTATTATCCTCATTTTATGGTTCCAGGAAATTGAGGGAGACAGATATTGAGTGACTTTTCCAAGGTCGCACAGCTGGTAGGTGTATGTGGCTGGATTTGGTCTTTCTGACTTGAGGTCCACTGCCCTACCCACAGAGACACTTCACTGGCAATCTCATCATTGGTCATTGATAATAATGAGGGGTGTCACTTTGGGAGCCAACCTATGAAGTTGATGTTAAAAAAAAATTCCCACCTCTGTAACTAGACATATCCCCCAAATGTTACCAAATAAAATCTTTTAAAGTCTTTTTATATCAACACACAAAAAGAAATCCAGGATTTCTAAATCTTATTCCTTGCTCTTCTATGCATTTGGCTTCATGTTTTAAAAATCTGCTTTATGACAGGGTTTCATCATTCATAAATATGACACCCTCCTAGGCATCCTCATAAAACTCCTGTAAGGTAGGGGACCATTATTCCCATTTTACAAATAAGGAAACTGAGGCAAAGAGACTAAATTACTTGCTCAGTCACACAATTGGTAAGTGTCTGGGGCAGGATTTAAACTCAGATTTTTATGACTCCCAAGTCCAACACCATCAACACTGTGACTTAATTGCCTCCACATTGGTTCAGGGAGTTTCCTCACCAGAAGTTCCCAACACCAGTAAAATTACACATACAGATAAACAAACCTCAATATACCAAAATCATTATTAGTATAAAAACTGAAGGGATCTTAGTCCTCTGATAGAAGCATAATATTCACGATAAGGAAATGTTAGTTCCATTGTACTCTGCACTTGTTAGATCAAATATAGATCATTGCAGTTCTGAGAACCAGCTTTTAGGAAGGACAATGAAAAAAACTACGATCTGGTAGTGTTTACCAGGATAGTGAAGGGACTAGGAATGAATCATACAAGAATCACATGAAGGAACTTGAAATGTATAGCATGTAGAGAGTACATGAGATCTGTCTTCCATTATTTGTAGGGCTATCATATGAAAGAGAATAATCTTTATTTTAGTTAGTCTAAGGGCAGAACTAGGAGCAATAAGGAGGAAAGAAAGAGGTAGATTTTAAATCTTATAGGAAAAAGGTTTCCAAATGGTGAAGAAAAATCCAAAAATAGAAAGGGATGCCTTAAAGAGTGATGAGTTCCCATCATTAGCAACCTTCAAATAGAAACCAGATGGCTATTTTTGGGCACACCATTGTTGGGATTCCTACCTAGTTAAGAGTAGGACTATATGCCCTCAGCTCTTTTCCAACTCTCGAGATGTAATTCTTGTTTGGGGGAGGGGGATGAAGGAGTAGGTTGAAGCTATGCACAGCCTGTTTTTCTCTTTCTAGAACAAAATGTGAAGAGCCCTTTGGCATTAGACCCTCTGGCACTGCACAAGTTTTCAGCAAAATGGATGCCCCTGTTTGCAGTTAAGTGGTACAGAGGGGCCCTTCAGGGTGTCCCACTTTGGGGCCTGACTCCCCTCAGGATCTAAGCTAGGTTAGGATAATAACAGTAATAACTCACATTTATGTAGAAACTTCAATAATCATCTGGGGTATGTAGTGCAAATATCCATATTATACAGATAAATCTAAGGTTCTGGGAAGTTATAAAGTGTCTGGTCATGCTCACACAGCCACTTTTGCTTTGCTTTCTCACCAAGCCCTAGGTTTTCTGTTTGATCACAGCTGACAGTGGAATGCATCCTGGATTTAGAAACAAGCCCAGTGCATTCTGCAATCTCCACCTATCTTATCACCCTTAGACTAGAGCTAGCTATGGCTCCAAGGGGTCTCCCTGAGCCATCCAGTGTGCTTCTAAGTGGGCCTGGTCATAGAGAGGGCTGAACTGGGCACAGGATGCACTTGAGCTGGAATGTCCTTGGAGGTGGGAGTGTGGGGTCATGAAGGT
This sequence comes from Dromiciops gliroides, assembly GCF_019393635.1. NCBI lineage: Eukaryota > Metazoa > Chordata > Mammalia > Microbiotheria > Microbiotheriidae > Dromiciops > Dromiciops gliroides. The sequence goes on along the minus strand of NC_057862.1, from coordinate 265,304,183 downwards.
AATGACAGCAATTCCTAAATCTCTGTATTGAGCAAACTGTTGACTACCAGCTTTTGTTTTAGAGCTTAATCTCCATTCTAATAATGAGTCTTGTTACCCTGTCTACAAGCTTGAATTGGGCCATTACTGTTTCAAACTATGTATAAGGAGCAAAACTCCAAAGGTATACTAATAATAATCCATTGACTTATCTTGACAAGTGTCAGGTTGGATGTACCAGAGAGGGATGGCAACATTGGCCAATTATTTCAACAATTATTTAAGCCGGGTAAAACTAACTGTGGAAGCAGATGCTTTGTTCAGAATATAATAGAACATTAGAGCTATGATAAGGTTGAAAGAGCAGTTACATCAGCGTATAAGTATGGCTGAGAACTTGAGACTTTCACCAGGCAGCATGCTAGATTGAACCAATCTTCCTTACCACAGTAGTTTTGGGATCACTGGCAACAAGAACAGATGGTTGATGAAGGCATAAGAGAAGTAATAGAAGCCAAAAAGCATGATAATGATCCAACACATCCTTAAATTCCTGACAGCTGAAGGCAACTTACTGTTGGAACAATGGCAGAAGTTGAAGCTATGCAATGGAGTGCCCAATACATGAATGGTGACTTATCCCACACATTGGAACCAAGAAACAGCTGATGCTACCCAGCTGTCCATTCATTCTTCCCAGGCTGCACTCCAGACATTCTCTGTCATGCCCTGGTAACCTCTTCATCCTGGAAGCTCACTCCAATTGTAGAATTAACCTACATTATCCCCTCCCCTCCAACCACTTTTCAGATTCCTTTTATGTCTGAAGACAGGGACTGTCTTTCTTTTTGGATTTGTATTACCAGTGCATAATACAGTATCTCATATATGGTAAGCATTTAATAAATGCTTTATTGACTGTCTCATTGTTGACTCCCCAAAGCATAATATCCAAGGGGTATGAATTCTTTACATGATCATGTAATACGATGAACATATGGGTCAAGAAAGGACCCTAGATCTGGTAAGAGACATATTTTGCTGCCCAAAAATGGCTTCAGATGTTACCAAAAAGAGTTCAGCTTGTACCTACAACCATGTGTTTTCAATGAAAACCATTACCAACTCATGTCGTATATTTGGAGAATATAAGCAAGTTTTTAGAACTTGGCTGTATTAACCTTTATCTCTGGAATGAGATAGTAAAAGTATGAGTCATATCTTCATAGTGACTGACCAATCACTCACAAGCATACCCAAAGTACTATTAAGGGAAAAGTATTTTCCTATTCCATCCCATCACTTAGCATTTCCTTCACTTATGAATGTAAGGAACTAACCACAGTCATCAAACTTCAGCGGGGGTCATGACACAAAAAAGGTTAAGGTCCTGAAGGTCTAACCTGAAAAGAATCCCCATTACAACATATTTGACAAGTACTCCTCAAGTCTTTTTTATAGTCCTCCAATGAGAGGAAACTCGCTATTCCCTGAGGCAATCCATTCTACTTCTGGACAGTTATAATTATTTATCAGAAGAGAAAGACAGAGGCAGAAAATTTGTAGTTAATGCCTGAGGCTTCTCCAGGGCTGTCTTACTCCTATTAAAGCTTGGTTTCCTTCTGCCTTGTATAGTTACAGCACTTTGAAGTTTTGCCATGGCAGCACTTTGAATGTCCTTGGCTATAGTCAGTTGGGTGATACAGAAAAACTGCTGTATGTGAAGTTCTCAATTCCCTTCCAACAGAAAGGAGAGAAAGTCTCTGCATTTGTTCTAAAGCTAGAGGAGCTGCTTCAGAGAACCACAGAATGGTTCTTGATGTCTTAATATTAATGTATCCAGCAAGTACAAAGAACACTGCTCCACCCCAGCTGCTCAGATGTGCTACTCAGGTGAGTTCTGAGGTAGAAGAGGAATGTATGGACAAAGGCAAGTATGCTGAAGCAACAAAAAGTAGCCTCTCAGGGTTCCAAGATGGTTCCTCCAGGGCATAGACCCTGGAAACCAAAAGAGGCCAACTCAGTTCATCAGATCACACTGAAGAATCTAAGAGACAGCATGCTGGGAGATGGAACCATGCACAGACCCAATCCTCCCAGAGAGGCCTGAGGTCTAGGCAGCATCAAAATTGGATATGGAGGTGTGAGAGTGAGAAGTTGAGGATGACACTTAAATTGGAAGTCTGGGTCACTGTGAGGATGGTGGTGCCCAGAACAATAGGATATTAAGAAGAGTGGAGGATTTGGGGAACAAGAAAAAAATTCTGTTTTGAACTTGTTGAACTTGTTATCATTGCAACCAGTTTGAAATTTCCAATAGGCATATGAAGATGTGAGACTGAAGATCAAGAAAGATGTTAGGGCTAAATAATAGATCTGAAAATCTTCTACCTAAATAGGTAATTGAATCTATGGGAGTTGATGAGATTACTAAATAAAATATTATAGAAGGAGGGGAAGAGAGGGCCCAGGACAAAGTCCTAGAAAACGCCCAGAGTTGGCAATCATAACCTAAATGAAGATCCAGCAAAGGAGACTGAGAAGAACATACCAAATAGTTGGAAGGAGAACTAGGAGAAAACAGTGTTTAAAAAAAAAAAACACGTAGTGGGGGCAGCTAGGTGGTGTAGTGGATAGAGCACTGGCCCTGGATTCAGGAGGACCTGAGTTCAAATCTGGCCTCAGACACTTAACACTTACTAACTGTGTGACCCTGGGCAAGTCACTTAACCCCAATTGCCTCACCAAAAACAAACAAACAAAAACCTAGTGATCATAAGTGTCTTTGAGAGGTCAAGAAGAATGAGGATCAAAGATCACAGAAAAGGGCAGAAAATTACCTGGCTCTCCCAAATTCCCCCAAAATAATTTAAAATAATGCTTCAAAGTAAACTTCAGAGCCTCCAAAATAATTAAAGGTTGGATTAAAGTAGTTGCCCAGCCTAAGATAACTGAGAAGACATTAAGAAAGACTTCACCTCCCAGTGTGGTGATCTGGCTTGATTGAATTGCAGATACCTCTGTGTAATTTAAGATTCTAAATGTGGATTCTAATCTGTTCCCCCAGTTTTGGGGGAAACTGACTAAAATCACTGATAAAAAGAGTTTAGGTTTTTAAGGGTTTATTGAAAAATAGAAAGAGAAAGATTGAGAACAGAATACCAACAGCCTGGCATTCCTATCTTTCCTCAAATTTCCTGTGAAGTACTCTGCTACACCACCACCATCAAGTCAGGAATCCAAAAAAGACCGAGCTCTCTGCACAGGCCCTCTTTCCTCCTTCCTGTCTCCTCCCAGAAAATAGGAGGCTCCTCAAGTTGATTGGCTGGTAGCCTTGATAGACAGCACCCATGAGCAAACGTCACTTCCTGACACCAAGGAAAAGCCACATGGCCTTGCCCTCTGAGGCATTCTCCTCATGGTGGAGCTTTCCTATAGTAAGTCTCCAGTAGGTGGCATCATTCCAATCATTACACCTCCATGGAGTCAGCAAACAACAAGCCCTTGGGGATCTGTGTGGAGCCTTAGCTTCAAGAACTTTCACCACATGGACAGTGTTGGGGGTCAGACAGCTGATCAGGGGAAGATTGCAAGACTTTCCATTGGTGCTGGACATGGGGCCCAGGTATGCTGACCTGACACAGTCCCAGGCTGTGCATGGACAAGGAGGAACAAGTTCAAGCTGGTGAGTGTGAATACCTAGGAGTGGGGACCCTTCTGAAGAGCAGAGTCACTGATTTTGGCTCCAGAGAAAAGAGATAAGTTGAAACCTACAGCAAAGGGAGGGATCAAAGGGAATTAAAGCATCTTGGGTGACAGTATTACTGGGGCCCTAGTCATAGCTGAAGGAAAACAAGGAGTATCTGAGGTCAGGCCCCCAGAAAACAACAAAAACCCTGAAGCCTGAGATATTATCTTCCACAACTCAATATTAGAGGCCAACTCAAACATAAAGTTAACAGTCAAGAAATAAGCTGCCAAGAAAAAAATCCTGAGTAAGCAAAAGAGAAAGAACCTAATCATAGATAGCTACTATGGTGATAGAGAAGATCAAGGTTCAAACTCAGAAGACAGTGAAGTCAAAACAGTTACTTCAAAGAAAAATATAAAATGGTCACAAGCCCAAAAAGAGTTCTTGGAAGAGCTTAAAAAGAAAAAATATGGAAAAATAAGAGTAATGCAAAAAAAAAAAAGAAAAAGAAAGAAAATTATTAAAAAAAGTCAACCAATTAAAAAAAAAGAAATCCAAAAAATTAAGGAAGAAGGTAACTCCTTAAAATTAGAATTGGGCAAGGGGAAGCTAATGACTTCATAAGACACCAAGAAATAATAAAAGAAAATCAAAAGACTGAAAAAGAAAAAAAAGAGAGAGAATGTGAAATACCTCATTACAAAAACAACTGACCTGGAAATCAGATTAATGAAAGACAATATAAGAATTATTGAACTACCTAAAAGTTATGATAAAAGAGTCTAGACACTATACTTCAAGAAATTAGTTGCCCTGAAGTTTTAGAACTAGAGGATAAAATAGAAATTGAAAAAAATCCGCTTTTCACCATCTGAAAGAGATTCCAAGAAGAAAACCCATAGGAATATTATAGCTAAGTTTTGAAGCTCCCACATAAAGGAGAAAATACTACAAGCAACTAACTAGAAAGAAAATTTTAAATATTGTGGAGTCAGTATAACACAAAACTTATCAGCTTCTACATTAAAAGACCAAAGGGCAAGGGACATGATATTCCAAAGAGCAAAGGAGCTGGATTTGCAACCAAGAATAATTTACCCAGCAAAGCTGAGTTTAATCCTGCATGGGGTGAATGTGCACAATGACAGCAATATTGTTTGATGAAGAACTGATCCGAAATAATCCCAAAGGACTGTTGATGAAACATACTATCTACCTCCAAAGAAAAAACCGATAATGATTGAACACATAATAAAGTAGGGAATCTTAGAAGGGGTGTGGATTAGGGAGGCAATAGTCACAAGTAAATTAGATGTTTGAGGGGAGAAAGGGTAAAAGGAGGGAGGAGAAGAATAAACAGTGAGGGAAAATAGAACAGAAGGAAATACACAAGTAGTCATTATAACTTTGAATGTGAATGGGATAAACTCCCCCATATAACAGAAATGGAAGAATAGATTAAAAACTAGAACCCAATAATATGTTGTTCATAAGAAACACATTTCAAAATAAGATACACACACAGAGTAAAAAATAAAGGGCTGGAGTAAAATTTATTATGCTTAACCGATGCAAAAACAAAAGCAGGGGTAGCAATCATGATCTCAGACAAAGTTAAAGCTAAAATAAATTTAATTAAAAGAGATAAATAGTGATACTACATTATGTTAAAAGGTACCATAGATAATGAAGCAGTGTCAGTATTAAATCTATATGCACCAAATGCTATAGCATCCAATTTTTATTTTATTTTATTTTTTTAGTGAGGCAATTGGGGTAAAGTGACTTGCCCAGGGTCACACAGCTAGTAAGCATTAAGTGTCTGAGGCTGGATTTGAACTCAGGTACTCCTGACTCCAGGGCCGGTGCTCTATCCACTGCGCCACCTAGCTGCCCCCCAATTTTTATTTTAACTTTTTTTTTTGAGGGGCAATGAGGGTTAAGTGACTTGCCCAGGGTCACAGCTAGTAAGTGTCAAGTGTCTGAAACCAGATTTAAACTCAGGTCCTCCTGAATCCAGGGCCACTGTACCACCTAGCTGCCTCTGCATCCAAATTGTTAAAGGAAAAGCTAAATGAATTACAGGTGGACAGAGATAGCAAAACTACAATAGTGGGGGACTTCAACCTTCCTCTCTCAGAACTAGATTAATCAGGGCAGCTAGGTGGCACAGTGGATAGAGCACCAGCCCTGGAGTCAGGAGGACCTGAGTTCAAATCCAGCCTCTGACACTTAACACTTACTAGCTGTGTGACCCTGGGCAAGTCACTTAACCCCAATTGCCTCACCCCCCCCCAAAAAAGAACTAGATAAATCTAACAAAAAATAAATAAGAAAGAAGTCAAGGATCTAGAATCTTAGATAAACTAGATATGATAGCTCTCTGGAGAAAATTGAATGGGAATATAAAGGACTATACCTTTTTTCTCAGTGGTACATGATACCTTTACAAAAGTTAAGTATATATTAGGCATAAAAAATAGTTAAATGCAGAGAAATAGAAATATTAAATGCACCCTTTTCAGATTATAATGCAATAAAAATTATATTTAATAAGGGACCATGGAAATACAGATTCAAAATTAATTGGAGACTAAATAACCTAGACTTAAAGAATGAGTGGATTAAAGATCAAGTCATAGAGGGGGCAGGTAGGTGGCACAGTGGATAAGGCACTAGCCCTGGATTCAGGAGGACATGAGTTCAAATCCGGCCTCAGACACTTGACACTTACTAGCTGTGTGACCCTGGGCAAGTCATTTAACCCTCTTTGCCCTAAAAAACAAACAAAAATAACAACCAAACAAAAAAGATCAAGTCATAGAAACAATAAAACATACCAAAACCTATGGGATGCAGCAAAAAATTGTAATCAGAGGAAAAGTTATGTCTTTAAATGCTTACACCAATAAAATAGGGAAAGAGCAGATCAATGAATTAGGTATACAATTTACAAAACTAGAAAAAGAACAAATTTTAAATCCCCAATTAAACACCAAATTGGAAGTCCTAAAAATTAAAGGTGAGATGAATAAAATTGAATGTAAGAAAACCATTGAATTCATAAGTAAAATTTTTATGAAAAAAACAACAGTAAAATAAACCATTGGTTAATATGATTTTTTAAAAGAAAAAAAATAAAATCACCACTATCAAAATGAAAAGGGTTAATATTCAATACCACTAAAAATATGAAATCAGAGTAATCATAAGGAGTTATTTTGCCCAATTACATGCCAACAAATTTAACAATTTAAGTGAAATGGAAGAATACTTACAAAAATATAAACTGTCTAGATTAACAGAAGAGGACATAAAATATAAAAATAAACCTATTTTAGAAAAACAAATGAGTTCCCTGAGAAAAAAAGCATTAGGACCAAATGGATTTACAAGTGAATTCTACCAAATAATTAAAGATCAATATTAATTCTAATATTAAATAAATTATTCGGAATAATAGGCAAAGAAAGAATCTTACCAAATTCCTTTTATGAAACAAATGTGGTGCTGATACCTTAAACAAGGAAGAGTAAAAACAGAAAGAAATTTATGGACCAGTTTCACCAATGAATATGGATTCGAATGTCCTAAATCAAATACTAGCTAGGAGGCTACATTATATAACAAAGATTATACATTGTGACCAAGTGATATTTATATGGTTTAACATAAGGAAAACTGTTAACACAATTGTTTATACAAAAGTAACAAAAAGCATATGATTATATCAATAGATGCAGAAAAATCTTTTGACAAAATACAATACTGATTCTTATTAAAAACACTTGAAAGCATCGGTAAAAATGGATTTTTCCTTAAAATGATAAGAGGCATCTACCTAAAAAACCATCAACAAGCATTATTAGGGATATATGGAATAAGCTAGAAACTTTCCCAATAAGATCAGGAGTAAAACAAGAATGCCCATTGTCACCAGTATTATTCAATATTGTATTAGAAATGCTAGCAATAGCAACAAGAGAAGAAAAAGAAATTGAAGCAATCAGAATGGACAATGTGGTAATATAACTATCTCTTTTTGCAGATGATATAATCCTAGAGATTCAACTAAAAAGATAGTTGAAACAATTTTAGCAAAGAAGCAAGATATAAAATAAATCCACACATTGGGCAGCTAGGTGGCACAGTGGATAGAGCACTGGCCCTGGAGTCAGGAGGACCTGAGTTCAAATCCGACCTCAGACACTTGACACTTACTAGCTGTGTGACCCTGGGCAAGTCACTTAACCCCAACTGCCTCACCCAAAAAATAAATCAATAAGTCAATAAATCCACACAAATCATTAGTATTTCTATATATCACCAACAAAATTTTGCAGGAAGAGAGAACAATGGACAGCATAAAATACTTAAGAGTATACCTGTACAAGACATGTAGAATGAACAAAGTTATAAAACATTTTTATACAAGTAAAGTCAGATTTAAATAATTTGAGAAATATTAATTGTTCATGGGTAGTCAAAGTCAGTATAATAAAAATGACAATTCTACCTAAATCTACTTATTCAATGTCATCTCAATTAAATTCCCAAAAATTGTTTTATTGAGCTAGAAAAATAATATCAAAATTTATTTAGAAGAAAAATATAAATATAAAAGGAATTAATGAAAAAATGTAAAGGAAGGAGGTTTAGCAGTACCAGATTTTAAACTGTATTATAAGGTGGTAATTATCAAAATTATCTGGTACTGCTAGGAAATAAAAAGGTATATCAGTAGAACAGAGTAGACATATGATACACAGTAGTAAAGTATTATAGTAAACTTGTGTTTGACAAATGTAAATATTTAAGCTTTGAGGATAAGAATTCATTATTTGATAAATGTTGGGAAAATTGGAAAGCAGTTTGGCAGAACCTTGGTATAAACCACTATCTTACACATTTTAGCAAGATAAGGTCAAAATGGATACATGACTTAGATATAAAGGGAGATAGAAGAAAATGGAACATACTACCCATCAAACTTATGGATAGGAGAAGAATTTATGAATAAATGAAATGAAAGACATTGTGAGGTGAAAATGAATAATTTTGATTACATTAAATTAAAAAGGTTTGGTCCAAATGAAACCAATGTAGCCAAGATTAGGAGGAAAACAGAAAATTGGAGATATGTCATACATATGTGTTAAATATATGGAGAACTTTGTCTTATTTATATGAAAGAGTCATTCCTCAATTGATAACTGGTCACAGGATATGAATAGGCAGTTTTTACATGAAGAAATCAAAGCTATATGTAATCATATGAAAAGTGCTCTAAATCATTATTGATTAGAGAGATGCAAATTAAAACAACTTTGAGATATCACATCTATCAGATTGGCTAAAATGATAGAAGGAGAAAATAAATATTGGAGGGGATATGGAAAAATTGGGATACTAATTCACTGATGGAACTGTGAACTGCTCTGTATTGGAAACAATCTGGAATTATGACCAAAGAGTTATAGAACTCTATATACCCTTTGACCCAGCAATACTACTGTTAGGTTTGTTTCCCAAGGTGATCAGGGAAAAAGAAAAAGAACCTATAACTTCTAACACATTTATAGTAGCTCTCTTTGCAGTGGCTAAAACTGGAAATTGAGGGGGAGCCCATCAGTTGGGGAATAGCTAAAGAAGTTGTGGTATGGGGCAGCTAGGTGGCACAGTGGATAGAGCACCTGCCCTGGATTCAGAAGGACCTGAGTTCAAATCCGGCCTCAGACATTTGACACTTACTAGCTGTGTGACCCTGGGCAAGTCACTTAACCCCCATTGCCTCACAAGAAGAAGAAGAAGAAGAAGAAGAAGAAGAAGAAGAAGAAGAAGAAGAAGAAGAAGAAGAAGAAGAAGAAGAAGAAGAAGAAGAAGAAGAAGTTGTGGTATATGATTGTGATAGAGTACCACCATGCTGTAAGAAATGATGAAAAAAAGAGAAAGAAATGATGAGCAGGTTGATTTTAGAAAAACATGGAAAGACTTGCATGAAATAATACAGAGTGAAATGAGTAGAAGAACCAAGAGAATGTTCCACATAGTAACAGCAATATTGTTGAAAGAATAACTGTGAAGGACTAAACTATTCTGAGTATTACAAACATTCAAACCAACTACAAAGGACTTCCTTTGTAGGACTTCCTATGAAGGAAGATGCTATCTACTTCCAGAGAAAGAACTGATAAATACAAGTACACATATATGCATAGTAAGGGTTTACACACACACATACACACAATCTGTGTGAAATGGTGGCCTTCTGTGTTTCAGTGGGGAGGGAGGGAGGTGGACAATTTGAAACTTACAATATAACAAAAAAAAATTTTTTTAATTTTAAAAGGATAAGTGTTTAAAAAAAGGTAATCAGATTTGGCAAATGAGGCCATTGGTAGCTTTAGAGAGAGGAGGTTCAACTGAATGATGAGTTTGGAAGCCAGACTTAAGAGAGTAAAGAACGTAGTGAGAGGAAAAGGAAGTGGAAGCACCTATTGAAGAGAGCCTTCTTAAGGAGTTTAGCCACAAAAATGAGTAGCGATTAATCAGGTGAACTTTTTTTGAGTTTGAGGAAGATATGCTGTGTTTGTAGGCAGTAGGTAAGCAGCCAGTAAGCTGAGATTGTAGGAAGAGATTGAAGAACAGTGAGTGAGGATGATAGAGAGATGCAATCTGCTAGAGAAGATGGAATGAAATTGGATCACATTGTAAAAAATTAATTGTTATTTGAGGTTTTTATGCCTTGGCTCGCACTGGCCTGGGGCTCCGCAAACCACACAATGCTCCACCCACTGGTTGTAGCCGTTGCCAGGGCTCTGGCACCTCACGTCATCACCACTCGCTGAGGCCTACATGGGCCTGGCAAAATTATAATGATTGGAAGCCTAGTGAGGGCAGTCATGTGACTGTCAGAGCGGCCAACCCATTGGCTGGGGCTGTGTGGGGTGTTTCTAGGTTTGGGGGAGGAGAATTGGGCATTCTAGGTGGAAGCTGGAAAGCCATAGGCTTTCTGCTGCGTATTTTCAGCTGATTCCTGGGCAGTGGTATTTTTTCAGGTATTATAATTTCCCTTTCCCCATTTTATTTCCTTTCCCTTGATCCTATTGATCCTGTTTGTGTTTGGTGTTTTTTTTTAAGTTCGTTCTTGTTAAAATAAATCTTGTTCTGTTTTGAGGGAGGCTGCCAGTCTCCTTCCTTGCTCCAATATTGCAGCGAACCGCTTAGCTAGCACTCCCCAATTAAAAATTGGTTCCCACAACATGCAAAAGGTTTCCGTTGGCAAGAAGCACGGCCTTTTCATGTGAGATAGGAATGAAGGAGGAGATAGTGGTAAAAGGCATTTGAATGATATAAGATTAAGAGGAGAGGAGAAGAGGGGGCTCCTAGTAACTGGCTACATTTTTTTCAGTGAAATATGAGACAAGGTTCTTAGCTGAGAAGGAGGACAAAAGAAAAAGCTATGGGATCCTTGAAGAGAATGAAAAAGCTTGGAAAAGCTGCTGTTGTGAATCAATTAGGGAGGTTTTAAAAGGATTGCCTTGCTGCAGTGAGGGCTCAGTTGAAATTATTTAACATAAATTTGTAGTGAACTTAGCATGATTTAGTGGTTTTCTCCAGCTTCATTCAATAGTACAGTAATAGGATAGATTCTATTCCCAAAGGACAATAGGAGTAATCTAAGGCTGGGGCCTGGTAGGGCAAGATTGATAACAAGATAAGGAAGCAAGGAACTTGAGAAAAGAGGATAGTGTAGAGTTGAACTGGTTCATGAAGGGGTCAAGATGGGGAAATCGGGGAGAGTGAAGTTAAGTGTAACGATTGGAATAACGCCACCTGCTGGATACTAACTGTAGAAGAGTTCTGCCCATGAAGCGAAGGTCTTTGAGGGCAAGACCAGGAGTCTTGTCTTTGGTATCAGGAAGTGACGCGGACTAGTGGGAGGAGGAAGGAAGAGACTGGCGCGGAGTCTCGGGACTCTCTTTCCTGAGGACGCTGGCGGAGAAGGGAGCTAGAAATGTGCTCTCCCTTTAATAGATAGGAATCTAGGCCTTTCTCTCTCTCTTTACCAAACTCTTATTCTCCTTAATAAATGCTTAAAAGTCTAACTCTTGCTAAAGCTTATAATTTATTGGCGACCACTCATAGATATTTTAGACAGACTAGCTAGAATTTTAGCCCTTAACAGATGGCTGACCACGAAGAGGAAAGCTAAACCTGTCTTCTGATCTTCTGGTTGGGTAAGAAATTTCCCCTCCCTCTCCCTTTAACTGCTAAGTACTGGCGTACTGGCTGTGTTTTCCCTTTAAATTTTTTCGAATGGACCTTTTAAACTCCCTAATTAGCCTATTTTTGATTTTAGTCTGTTTAACCAGACAAATGGGAGATAAGATCATGTTAATGCTTTGTTTTTGTGGATTTTCTATTTTTCTTTTTATTTTTGTTAAAAGAGCCAGCAACTTACTCACACAAGGAAATATCTCTCCCTCTCCCAACCATGCTTTTTCAGAGAAACCTGAAGAGATTCCCGCAGCTTTTCCCAGTTCTAACACTAATTGTTGCTCTAATTTTGCATGCCTGGAGGCAATGACCCACCCTCTAGAAGCTTTTAATCCCCTAGCACCTGGAGGCAAAGTGGGGGAAGAGGAATCCAGGCCTGAGTTCAAAATCAAGTCTGATTCAAATTGCTCTGGTCCCTCCCCTCCTCTCCAGACCCCACCCTCTACTCCTCCTATGGCCAAGCCCATTGCTTCCCCTGCCTGGGAAGTCCAGAGATCTGATGCGCATGCTCAACTTTTTCTACCTGCATTTGCAGCTTCAGGCTCAGCCCTTCCCCGGCCTGGCTGTGCTTTTGAGACAATCTTAGAAAACTCTTTAAATTCCAGATATGCTCGTTTTGTTCATAATTTTGCTAACCTGCTTTTGTCTTTAATTAGTAATCTTATAAAGCATTTGTATGGTGAAAAGACTGACAGACAATATAGAGGGGTTAAAGAAGAAAAACTTAAGCTGAATAAGAATGACAATCAACATAGTTCAAGACTCTGCCTCTTTTGCCATGGAAGGGTATATATTTTACAGAAATGTAGAAGTAAGCAGCAAGGTATTGATATGAGTATTGGGGATTTTAGATATCGGAATCAAAGGTGTTCTGAATTCACTCAGAGTATTAATATCAGTTCAGAGGTTACATAGGATTTCTATGCTATTACATATACATTTTGAAATTAATGGTATGGGTTTATTTTCATAGAGATTTTCATGCTTTTGAGATTGTGTTTTATATTTAGTTTTTAAAACAAGGAGAATATTTGTAAAAGCTTTTTATAGTCATGTGATCAAGTTTATATTTTATAATACTCTTATTAATATTAAGTTCACATTCATTTAGACTTCCTTAGTTTGAATTTCATTGTCTTTTATTGTTCCATGTGTATTTTCTTCTATTCATTTGTCTATCTAATTTTGAAACATTGCAAGATGGTTTTGATTTTATTATACAATGTTAATTCTAGGAGTATTGTGCTCCCATATTCTGAGTTGTTTGTTTTTGTTATTTTTTCTCAACTGATTATTTGATCAAACTCTTTAAAGCATTTCCCTGGCAAATTGGTTGCCATGGCAAGTGTAAATTGATTCTAGAAGTATTATTTTTGATAAGCATATTCCAAAAAAAAAAAAAAAAAGAGGGGAACATTTGTAAAAGTTGTCTTTGAGATTGTGTTGTGCTTTAACTTGTATTTAAATATGTTCAGATTTTTCACAAAAGTAATTGTATACTAAGTAAAAAAAAAGATATTATTTGAAATTGTTGCATAACTATATATTGTGTTCTGAGTCAAGATGTATTCACATTTTTTGCAATCATTTATTATCCTCAATTTTTAAATCCATATGAGACTTGGATTATGGGAACTTATCATTTAAGACACTAATTACCTTTATTCTGAGTTATCAGATGCCAGTTGGCCAAGATGCCATCCAATCACAAGAGGAATACATGCAAGAGCAGACACTGAACTGTCACATGAGGGGAGACATGCATGAAGTCAAGGTATGGCCGAGGGAACAGCTTTTGACAAATGTTGAGGTTGGATTCTCTTGGTTTAATATTTTATTCTCTTTTTCCCCACAATATTGTACAGATGGCTGGAAGTATTCATCCCACCCATCTCACTTCTACACCTGGCTTCTATGCTCCCTCCTATATGCCTGATGCCATGGACATCTCAATCCCATGCATCTGATTAAGTCTGACTCAGTTTCTTCCAATATGTTCGGTGGCATGGACATATATTCCATCCACCTATTTTAAGCCTGGCATACTGTATGGGCAGTACATATTGCTCAAGTGTGGGAATGCTCATATCCCATCATTTCTCTGTTCTTTTATGGTAACCCCCATAATTATCTCAGGTGTCATGATAAATACACTGTTGAATTTGGCCTTGACATCTGTTACCAATTATATAAGATTTTAAAATTTCTCATAATGGCATGAGGATAATTAGGCAGATGATGCAAAAAGTGATGAAACAAAGACAAAAATTATTTTTAAAAATTAATATCACAGCAATTGTCTTCTCAATTACTCTCCATAAGGGGGGACTATAATAATAATGTAATTTTAAAGAATGGTTCAATTTTTGTTTTATTGTATGTTTCAAGTGTTAACAACTAAGATTCTGTATTCCCTTAGACATGTTTTTGAGAACTTTCATTGTTTGATTTGATTATTGACAAAGCTATTTTAAAGTTGTGTTAAGCTCAATTTTGTAGGAAATTTTCCTGGCTGATTACCAGCATCCACACCTCAACCCCTGAAAAGACTTCCATTCCACGACTACACCTAGAGGACATCTGAGAAAAGACTTTCAGAGACTTTAAATGAACAGTTTTGATTTGTTTTTGTTGGTTTTTTTTCTCTTTCTGTTATAATATACACCATCTGTAACATGTATTCTCTGCAGAGGCCCTCCCTTTGCAAGACTAATGTCAAAGCGTCGGTTCATGAGGGAAAAAAAAAAATCGCCCCTCTGGACAAAACTTTCCTCTCTTCCTTTTCTATATTGTTGTTCACATATTATTAGTTATCAATAGTTATTATATTCTTTTTACTGTTCCGTCAAGGAAACATTTTGCTTCTTGAGGAACAACAGGGGGGACTGTAACGATTGGAATAACGCCACCTGCTGGATACTAACTGTAGAAGAGTTCTGCCCATGAAGCGAAGGTCTTTGAGGGCAAGACCAGGAGTCTTGTCTTTGGTATCAGGAAGTGACGCGGACTAGTGGGAGGAGGAAGGAAGAGACTGGCGCGGAGTCTCGGGACTCTCTTTCCTGAGGACGCTGGCGGAGAAGGGAGCTAGAAATGTGCTCTCCCTTTAATAGATAGGAATCTAGGCCTTTCTCTCTCTCTTTACCAAACTCTTATTCTCCTTAATAAATGCTTAAAAGTCTAACTCTTGCTAAAGCTTATAATTTATTGGCGACCACTCATAGATATTTTAGACAGACTAGCTAGAATTTTAGCCCTTAACATAAGTGAAGTGGAAGATAATGGTCATGGTGAGAAGGAAAAACAGGATTGGGGTTGTCATGCAGGTTGGAAGATGGAATGACAGTAGATTGTAATCAGATGAAGGAGTTTGAGAATCTTTGAACATGGAAGCAGAAAGAATACTTGTGGGTTATGGCCATGTTAGAGTGTAGCTGAGATAAGGTGAAGAAGCCATGGGTCAAGAGTAAGTGATAGGGGGTAGCTAGGTGGAGCAGTGTATAAAAGCACCAGCCCTGGATTCAGGAGGACCTGAGTTCAAATCCAGCCTCAAACACTTGACACTAGCTGTGTGACCCTGGTCAAGTCACTTAACCCCCATTGCCCCACCAAAAAAAAAAAAGCGTAAGTGAGGGCCTGGGAAGTTAAGAATTTGAGGGAATATCAATATGTATATCGAAGACCCCTAGTATAAGTGTGGGAAGTGGGAAAGAAAGACAGAATTTGAGCCAGGCATTGATTGAACTCATTGAAAAGGAGAATGTCCTGAAGATCAAGAGATAACACCTCATGGGGCTATAAACATGAATTGAATGAACCACAAAAGAGAAGTTCCTGAGGGATGGTGATAGAGGGAGAGCCTGGAAGTGGTAAAGAGTACCAAGGAGTATTCCTACTTCCAACTATGGCCAAAGAGAGGGAGACACATGAATGAAAGTGAGACCAAAGCAAGTTTCTTAATTATGTAGCAGGCATCCCAGAAGGCATGGTGGAAGGCAGATCTTGAGTAGCCTGAGACAAACCTTATCTTTTCCTGAGACCAGGGTTGAGAGAGGGTGGAGGGAACTCTGTGTCTATACTCATTGAACATCTTTGTAGGAGGTCTGGGAGTTCAGAGAAATCTGAGTAAGGGAGAAGAGATACAGCCCTCCCACCAAGGAACTTGCTTGGAGGGAATATGCTTCCCTTCCATCAGGAAATCCCAGTATAAAAGGATGATTCACACTCAAGAAATACCTGATCAAAGAGAGTAAATATACCCTGGCCTTGATGATGTCTAGTTTGAGACTAAGCTTTGGTTCCAATTAGACCCAAGGCAGAGCTCAGAGCTGGCTTGAAATCAACAAGCACATTTCTCCCTCAGTCTTAGTTCTTTATGGACCTTAATATGAATGAAACTACCTGGCCAACTACAGTGGTGGTTTTGACCTCAGAGCTGTCTAAATGGTGGGTTCTCTCCTAGTAGATAGTTGATGGAGAAGGAGGGTGGTCCTGCCAGTTGCAAACAAAAATACCCAAAGGGTTTTTCTTATTCATTGGGAGGGATAAAAGGATGGATACCATTCTCCCCTCCCTGTCGGGTGTGTTTGTGAGATGGGAGTTGGGCACAGTTTTCCCAGGCCCTCCTCCCAGTAAAAGGAAATGAGGTGATTCTGTCCCATCTATTCTAAAACCATCACCGAAGCAGCATTCAAATCCTTGTGAGAAGGGGCAGCTAGGTGGTACAGTGGATAAAGCACTGGCCTTGGATTCAGGAGGACCTGAGTTCAAATCCAGCCTCAGACATTTGACACTTAACTAGCTGTGTGACCCGGGCAAGTCACTTAACCCTCATTGCCCTGCCAAAAAAAACCCCCAAAAAACAAATCCTTGTGGAAAACAGGACTCTAGTCAGATCCAACCTTCCTCTCCCCTATGAGATCCTCTTAGCCTTGGGTACCCAGAGAAATGACAAGGAATGGAGAAACTTGACAGTGGGAAAACCACTAGATATGGAATTAGAGGAACTGGCTTTGAATCTCTGTCACTTATTGTGTGACTTTGGGCAAATCACTTAACTTTTCTGGACCTCAGGGTTTTTTTTTCCTATATAAAACAAGAAGGATACAATGAGATGATCTCTAAATTTTAAAATGATCTAGCTCTAAATGCTCCTATGATTGTGTGATAGACAAATGTTTTCCCCTAGTACAGGTTATACTATCTCAAAGAATATTAGTTTCACTAGGTGCCAAGGTACTAAGGTATCTGGAATAGACTGGCTCTGGCCAGTCTCTGGAGGCAAGTTCTTGGTTTTAGTTCTAATTAAGGCCTATTTCTCCTCCAGTTTGCTCGGGTCTGAAGACTTGCCAAGATCCTACTTGACTTTCACACAGTCCTTAGCATCTTTCAACCAGTCCACCCCAACCTTTCTAGCCACTGCTTCCTGTTTCCTGTCACCTGATCTTGACCAAACTAGTACTTTGGAGCCCCTACCCGCCCCCTCCCCCCAACCCCGCAGGACACTGTACCAGTGCCACATCGTAGCTGTTATATTGTCACACTGTTGTGGTTTTTTTCTAGTTTGGATGCCTCTGATTGACACTCAAATAAAACTCCATTTAGAATCTGAGGCATTTTACCCTAATCCAGTGGTAAATGTTTGTCTCCCTCCTCTCTCCGTCTCTGTGCCTGGCTCTGTACTCGACCTTTGTCAGTGATTAGATCCTGTCTTGTAAGCAAACTTGTTGATGAAACTGGAAATGGTGTCCTCTCCCCATAGCCCTCCTCGGCCATTCTTGTCCCCTAACCATATAAACTTTTTTCTCTCATTCCTATCTTGTGACTCTTTTAAGTCCACACTGGGCAAGAGGATGAGGAGGACCGAGGCCCAAAGACCGCAGGAAATGGAGAGACCTCCCCGAACGCACGCGCCGTGTGTGTGTGTGTGTGTGTGTGTGTGTGTGTGTGTGTGTGTGTGTGTGTGTGGGCGCGCCCATGCGCACACCCATAGCTCGACTTTCACAGCTCAGTCTCCATGGAAACCCTGAGCAACAAAAGAAAACGGAGCCAGGGTGTGGGGGCTTGGGGAAGCTTCAGAGCACAGCCGGAGAGCTCATCTCCCCTTACTTCTTCCCACCCCAAGGCCCGCGTGCGTACGACTGAAACTCCGTGACCTTGTCTTTCTTCACCTGTTCTGCACCGAGATTCGGTAGGCTTGGACTCTTGACAGTCCTGCCATTTCCTTCCACGTGCCCTAGAGGCGAGGAGGGCAGTCGGGAATTGTTTTCAAGTAGTCCAGGCTAGTTCATTCTCCCAATCCCCTCCACCCATTCACCCCCCATACTCTCAACCGCTGGGTGGGAGTCTGGCTGCGCCCCAGCCTCCTCCTCCGCCGCCTCCTTCCTTTGGCCGCCGCCGCCCGGTTTCCATCAGCCTCAATTTGGGTGGGGCTGAGCCCCTCCCCACTCTTCCGGATCACGTCACTCTAGATTCTCGGGCCCGGGGCTGGGGAGAAGGGAGGCTGGGAGTAGTACCCAATCCCCTCCCGCGTTCCCCCTCCCCTTCCCTGGCTAGTTCTCCCCCCGAGAAAAGGACCCGCCTCCGGTCGTCCCGGGAAGGGGCGGGTTTGATGCGCTGGGCGGGGCGAGGCGAGCCTAGGGTGGGAACGTGGGGAGCTGGGGCAGCTGGCGAGCAGACGGACCCAGCCCTGGACCATGGCCTCCAAGTGCCCCAAGTGCGACAAAACCGTGTACTTCGGTAAGTTCTCCTCGTCCCCATTTCCCAAGGGCAGCCTCCGAAAGACTCCGAGAGCCCTCGCGCTGCCGTTCCTTCTCCACGGTCCTTAAGACCGCCGGACGGAGACCCAGTCCTGGAGGGCGCGGAGGAGGGGCGGAGGCGTTGTATCCAGTACCGAGTTTGGGAGCTGGGGTCCCCAATTGTAAGGGATGTAGGCGCCACCCCTGCATCTCAATGGAGGGTCTAGGAGGGTAGTTGCTTGCCCCTCTCCATCACACGCTTGTCCAGCCCAGGTGTGGTTTCAAAAGATAAATTTATCGGGACAGGGCCTCCACCTCCGTGGCAGAACATCTAGGGGAGTCTGTCTCTCCTAGGACCCTGATCCCCATAACCCCCATCGCAAGGTGAGCTGTGAGATCTATATAAGATGTGGTCCCAGGAAATTGGGATGAAATCCCATGCGGCGGGCATTCCTGGGTCTTGATCCTCACCCCCGCACCCTTAGCAGCGGTTGGAACCCCTAAGGGGTGGTCACCCGGGTCTCCTGTCCAGAGATGTGCCTCCTTGAGTGGGGTGGCTGTATTTTCCGCCAAATTCTGATCAGCTCCTTTAGTTCCAGAACGTGTTTTTGAGAATCATGGGGAGGCCTTTAATCACGGACACAGCCCCACCCATGGATTTCACTAGATTTAGTGGCTCCACACAGCCCCAGCATTATTAAACTTCTACCCCTCTTACTCCAATTCCTCTGAGGTCTCTGCCTTCGACCTTATTGTTCACCTAAGCTCAGCGGCCAAAGTGCTTTCTTCTTTCCCTTCCAATTCCCCAAATTTTACTCACTTGAGGGTAGTGCCAGAAAGCACTCATGTATAGGAACATGGATCAGTCACCTTGTCCCAAAGGTATCAGTGGAGCAGACCCGAAATTAAAATGGTTCATGGGAATCTTAATTGGAAGACACTTCTACCTTTTCGGGTACCAGTACTCATATACATGCTTAATACATTTGCACAAATATTCACGTCTCTCATAAATGTGGTCAAGTACCTACCAGACAAAGGGAGTGTACAGTTTTCCTCCAGTGTCAGTCTTCTTCCCTTAATTCGTCCTTCCCTGGTAGACCTCCACAATGGACACAGACACATACACTTACCCATGACAAGACCACTTGCTCCAGAAAAGGCATACCTGATTAATTTGGAATCTTCTTCCTTCCCTCCCCCATCCCTAGTAAGGTTGCAGCGGGTATCTGACTGGGTTCTCTCCTCTCTCCCCTAACCTGTTGGGTCAGATTTTCAGTCTCCTCTGTTTAGCACACTCTTTAAAGGCAGGGTTGCTAGGGCAGGAGAGGGGGTGGGAGAAGAGGCCTTCAAAGGAAAATGAAACACTGTTTGTTCTGGGAGGAGGGAATTGTGGGCTGTGGGATCCCGCCCTGAAGCAGGAGGACGTGTGAGGAAGAATTGGGAGGATGGACTAATCAAGAGTATGGACCATGCCAAAATTGGAGGGATGAAGAAGGGAAGCCCATTCCTTTGGTGGGAGAGGTTGTATGTTGGCATGGGAATGCAGAAAAGCCAGGGGGAGAAGAGGGCTGCACCTGAGGAAAGAGGGAAGCAACTGCAGCATGGTTAATGAGCTAATGGTATTGGGGGTGGGGGTGGCGGGTAGGGGGAGTAGTGCAGAAATAGTGTCTGCCTTCCAGGCTTTAGGTTCTTTTTGACAGTTCCATTCTTTCTGGGTCCCATCCAATTCCTACCAGGATCATCTTTGTACCATCAAATGGCTGTAAGATCTGACCTCAGCCTAGATCTTAGGAGCCTAGACAAAAACAAAGAAGTGAAGGAAAACTTACTTGTGGTATTACTTCATTGGCCTTATGCCTTGCTTCAATCTGAGGATCTCATCATACTCCCTGACCCACAGTAACAGACTTCCTCAGTGTATAGGCACAGTCTCTCAATGAACAGTCATGGTCCAGACAAGAATAGTGTGTCTTTGTGTTCATTCCCAAACTGTTTTCCCTAGATTGAATAGGATCTTTGCCTCTATCAAACTAGTGGGTTCAGGACACTTTTCTTTTGCAGGTTTGGCTTCCCCAGATTTTCTTTTCCCTCCTTAGTCTGAGGGTCTGTAATTTCACCCCTTAAAACCACCTCAAGGGGACAGCTAGGTTGAGCAGTGGATAAAGCACTGGTCCTGAATTCAGGAGGACCTGAGTTCAAATCCCGCCTCAGACACTTGACACTTACTAGCTGTATGACCCTGGGCAAGTCACTTAATCCCCAGTGCCCCACAAAAAACAAAAACAAAACCACTTCTACTTCCCAGTGATTGTTAGAGTTTTCTCCAAATTAGGCATGATTCACCTGAGTCTCACTTTTGTTATCTGTACTTGAGGCATGTGTTTTCCTCCTGAGAATGCCTCAATCCTCTCTGCATTTTTGAATCCACAGGCTCTACCATGTTCCTATCAACTGACCAGCTCAGACTTGTTAACATATGCCCTTATTGACTCTTACTTGGGCACGTGCATGAAATGAAACCTTGTGAGCAGACAGAAATGTGGCTTAGACAGATTCATTCATTCACATATAGCCTGAACCATTGTTTTTGTTGTTCAGTCATTTTCAGTCATGTCCAACTCTTCATGGCCCCATTTGGGACATTCTTGACAAAGATACTGAAGTGGTTTGCCATTTCCTTCTCCAGATCATTTTACAGATGAGGAAACTGAGGTAGACAGTGACTTGCCCAAGGTCACACAGCTATTAATTGTCTGAGATCAGATTTGAAATCAGGAAGATGAGTCTTCCGCACTCTAGGCCCAGTGCTCTATCCACTGTGCCAACTAGTTGCCAAACCATTCTTTAGATCCACACAGATACCTGTTCTGATACTAGATTCTTTTTTTTTTTACTTCCTTACAAAGCTCCAACCCATCCTTCACATAAAAAATACCTTATTTGTTACCTCCTATTCTACTAGAATGTGAATGTCAGTTCCACCTAATTTATTTGATTGTGTATGAACTGACATCCCTAACCATGCCCATGTCCCCTCACTGCTGAGCTTCTAGACCAGACATTTTCCATGGGGTATGGATTTCTTTGACTACCCACCCAAAACTGATTGAGTTCTCCCTTTTCCCTTCCTAGACTGAGTTCCTCATTACATTCTACCCTCTCTCCCCTTAACTGGCTAAGGATTCTCTTACTCTGGCTTGGATTTATCTAGAATTTACTTCACTGGTTCCCATTTCCATTCTGCCTCCTGAACTTACATCTGCCTCAGCCCCTTCTATCTCTCTAACCTGGCCTTTGCCTCATGGTAGCCATTCTACATAATCACAGTTAGTGATCAGACAGGGCCTTTCCCAATGGAGTACCTTATTGGTTGCTTGGAGGTCAATGAAGTCTACTTAAGTGACAGTGAAATTGAGTGACAGTGAAATTGAGGGTCTGGGATCAATCATTTCCAAAGCATAATACTAAGGTTTGGGATACACATCCTAAGTGCTTCTTTCTTGTTCCCTAGGAAATTGAAATTAGTTAAAGCTGAGCTCACCTTGGACTCTTTCTCTGGAGCCCTTATCTCTTTTCATCTTCTGTTCCAATCCAGAAAGGCTGGCACATGACATTGCTCACAAATTTCACTGGACAGAGTAGAGATTAAGCTGTTGCCTCTTGTGTAGAGAATGAAAAGAACAGGAATAAGGAGATAGTGTACTTGGGTTCCAGCCTTAGCTCTGTTATCAGCTCTGTAGACCTGAGCTTTCTCATTTGTCAAAGGGAGATAATACCAGCACTGGCAGCCTCAAAAGGGAGGTTGTCAGCCTTAAACAGCTATGGAAATGTGAATTATTATTCTGATAGTTTGAGTATTTTTTTAATATTCACAAATGAGGATTGGGTTATATGGGCTGCCACTCTTCCTTACTTTTTACCCATTCAGGGTAAGTAGTATTAAACAATCCTTTTCAAGTACCAATTATGGAATGTTTTCCCCTTGCTTCCCATATGAATTCCTTGCTGATCCCGCCCTCTTCCTTCTTTCTGATCATGTACTTTCACTCTCCAACATTCATTCGGTTTGGTTGTTTCCTGTCTCTAATAGATCTCCCTTACAGAGATACACAGATATCCTTCCTCTCCCTCAACCCCTACACAAAGGAACCCTTTAAGGAACTCTTTTTTTGTGGAGGAGAAATCAGAACAGCTGTTCCCTGGTGGAAAAAGGAGGGGGGAAAATAAAGAGGCAGCCAATCAGCATTTCTGGGAAGTGTGGCAAAAGCCTTGTGCTCTTTCTGGAAGTCAGACTCCCCTCTCCCTTCCATACCATCTCTGAGTGGGTAGTCCCTGATAATCTCCATTTCATCTCTGAGAGGATCTTAGAATTTCAGGACAATGAGAGTCATAAGTATTAGGAACCCATGGGTGGGGAGAAAAGCTGAGCCAAGAGATGAGGCTGTGCAACAGTGGCTTGGACCTCTCTAGAAAGTTAAATCCAGAAACTATTCATATCACCCCTGGGGTTGACCAGATATCTGGGGATAAGAAACAGGTCCCAGTCTTAGTCCCTATCCCACTCATCAGTTCCTCTGCTTTCTCTGCCAGCTCTCAAAACAAAGCCCTGATTCACTGTTACTTGGCTCTGCCTGTGGGAGGTGCCTGGTCTCTGCCCCTGTCCTGGAACTATTCCTGGGGTGGGGCTGGGAGGAAGAAGGAGGGAAGCAGCTTGGGGGAGGCAGCTTCTGTCTACTGAGCTGGAAGAGAACTATTATGCCTAGCCCCTGGCTTTTCTCATCACCTTGAGCAGAGAATAGGAGAGGGAAGGAGCCCCTCCCTGCTTCCTTCCCTTGCTCCTAGGCTGAGAGAGCAGTGTCTATTGTCCAACAGGAAATCCGGGACTAAATATAGACTCTGCTAGGCTTGGTCTCTCCTTTCTGTCCTCATTCTCAAGCCACTAAGAAGGACAGGAATGGAGCTCCCCAAATCTAGCTCAACTGGAAGGGAAAGGGAGGTTGGAATTCTTCACCCAGACTGTTGCTCTTATGGCAAAAAGTGTGTAGGGAGAGCCTGAAGAGAGGGAACATTCATCTGTATTTCTTCCTTGTCCAGAATTTGGGGAAATTCCAAGGAAAGGGCTTTTGTCATCCTTCCCCCACTTTTGCTTGCTGTGACTGACTGCTGGCCTAGGAACAAAAATGGTTTTGTGATCCAGATGTTTGCAGCTACTTTGTGCAACAGCTACATGCCCTTATTGCCTTCCACTCTCCCAAAGCCACTACTCTCATTCTCTGCCTCCTTTTCTGGGTGGCTTTGTGTTTTCTTCTGTTTTAGAGATATAACAGTACCTTTAGGGGAGTGGACATGTGGGTGGAGCCAGCTGGGTTCCCTAGCATTGGGAAGAATCATTTGAATTTACTTGTGTGGTTGGGAAGACTGGGCTTACTTGGACTGTAGAAAACACACGACAGGCTGGGATCAATGCCAGATGCAGGACCTTGGCTAAAAGTGCTTCAGGAACCAGAGGACTGTAAGAGATCTGTGATCACTGGTAAACTGGAGTGGGCAAGGAAGACTCTTGAGTAGGTGAAATGGGAGAGCAATTATTTCAGTAATATATCTTCCTGTTTCCATTGTCACCCTGATTTAAATAGCCTTCATGTCACTACCAAAATAATTTTTTAATGTATAGATATGGTTATATTACTCCTATTTAAAACTCTCCCCTGGCTCTCTGTGGCCTCTTCCTAGTATCCCTTCATAACTGAATATCACTCTGTCTTTCCTGATTTATCTCATGTGATTCCTCAGTCCAACCAGACAAAACTACTCTGCCCTGCCTTCCCCAAACATGACATGCACATAGAATCTTAGAATTGAGAAGGGACTTTGCCTAGTCCAACTCATATCTGAATGAGCATACCCTGCAACAATATACCCACCGTCTACCCCCAGGACTTTTCCTTTTCAAACTGAGCATTCCCAGTTCCTTCAAACAATGCCTTATAGAATAGTCTCTTGCCATGCCTTTGACCTACTTGTTTTTTCAGTGGACTTCCTAAGATGTACCCAGAATTGGACACAGTATTTCAGATGACCAGGGCAAAGGACAGGAGGATCATCATATCTCTTGTCCTAGACTTTTTTGGAATGTTCTATCTTCTTAACTCTTATTGAGCTTGCAGTCCACTGAAGCACCTGGATCTTTTTCACATTAACTTTTTGTTCTTTTAGAAAAAAAACTTAATTAATACTTAAAAAAATAAAACAGTGCTATCGTTTCTCAATACTAGTCCCACGATAGAATCCTCTTTTAATAAAGAAGTATAAGAAAACAAAGATAAACAAACAAAAAAATACATTTACCACATCTGACAGCATACGCCTCATTCTGCGCCTATGTCCAGTGGTGGTTTCTACCAACAAGATGAAACTATTTTTCATTCGCAGTTCTCTGGAGTCAAGATTGATCATTGTATTGCTCTTAGTTCTAATGTCTTTTAGTATTTTTTCTTTTACATAATCGGGATCATTGTGTATTTTATCTTGGTTCTACTTATTTTGTTTTGTATCAGTTCATACAAGTCTGAAATTTTTGAATTTTTCAAACTTATTTTTTCTTGTAGTGTAGTAATATGTCATTATATTTATATAGCACAATTTGTTCAACCATTCCCCAAATTATGGACATCCCCTTTTGCTTTTTTGCTATCACAAAGTGCTGCTTTGAGTAATTTCCTCTATGGTACCTTTCTTTCTGTTGATCACCTTGGAATAGATATGTTAACATGTGAAATTGCTGAGCCACATTATCAATAGTTTAGGGACTTTTCCTACATATTTTCAAATTCACATGGACTATTGTTGACTTATGACTTTGACTTGATGCTTAGAAAAATTTTTAAGATGTTATTAAATTGATCACTTGAAAGAAAAGTAATAATCATTAAGAGACAGGATGAGTTCTTCCAGAACTAAATATTTCTTCTTCTTCTTTTTTTTTTTTGCGGGGCAGTTGGGGTTAAGTGACTTACCCAAGGTCACACAGCTAGTAAGTATTAAGTGTCTGAGGCCGGATTTGAACTCAGGTCCTCCTGAATCCAGGGCCGGTGCTTTATCCACTGCGCCACCTAGCTGCCCCACAGAACTAAATATTTCTTTTTTGGCATAGTAGAGTGTTGGAAAGTTGTAGACATAATATACTTGACAAATGACAAAGCCTTTCAAAATATGGACAGTATAGATATATAGTCTGAGGAATAGTATAATTCAATATAATCAGAAATGGTTGAATTACTAGAATCCCCTCTGTCATCTAGTGAGATTTTAACAGGGTAAAATGGTGACCCAAAGGTGCTTCCCTTGACCAATACAGGGTGACATTTCTAGTGCAATTTATAGTCTTAGATAGTTGTTTAGGAGACTAAGTGACTTCCTCAGAATCACATAGTATGTGTCATAGGTGGGATTTATACACAAGTCTTCCTGGCTTCAAAGCTACCCCATTTCTCTGCCATATTACCTAAAATATCAAAGAACCAAATGTAATGAAATGAAAATAAATGTAAAGTCCTGCACTTTGTTTTGTTTTCAATCCAAAATTACAGCATGTTGAAGGTGTGACTACATAACATGTATAAAAAAAGACTTGAGAATTTTAGTCATAGAGGGAGTCCATTACAGGTATAGTGTGAAATGATTGGTGAAGTCAAGAGTCTGTGATTCTATGGGTAGAATCTATGGGATTCTGTAGGTTCTATGGGTAGCTGTGGGAATGGGATCTCCCTGATCCCAACTCCGATCATTATTCAAGGTCAGTGACTGGGAGAGGGAAAGCAGAGAAGGGAGAGATGGCAGAGCATAGCACAGACCCTCAGTTTTCCTGTTTCTGCTCCCATGTCTCAATAGCTGAAAAAGTGAGCTCCCTGGGCAAGGACTGGCATAAATTTTGTCTCAAGTGTGAGCGTTGCAGCAAGACACTGACACCCGGAGGACATGCAGAGGTGAGTTCTATCCATTCTGAATTCACTCTCCTGGGGTCACCACATACTCTAGTTTTCAGGGACTTCCTGATTCCCCAAAGACCTAACTTCATCCCTTTAGGTACCATGACCTTGTCTCCCAGTGATTTCATATATTCCTGACAACTACTGACTGTGTTTCCCCAGTGACTTCAATACTGTTTTCCTAAAGACTCTGACTGTTATCGTCCCCATATCTCCTCTGTCTGCCCTCCTTGATAGATATATAGAATTTGAAGGAGGCTGTAACACATATGTCCTGAAAGTATGAGACTCCTTTGGAAATAAAAGCATTCACTTGGTTGGGGGAGCGTTTTGGTGAATAGGAAACTGAAGGGAAAGTGGTTGAATGAACAAGCTGGGCCCAGGTTCCCTTTGGAAGTGTAGGGGTTCTGGTCCCTCAGGATGCACTGACAGACTCCCTTCCCCCAGCACGATGGGAAGCCGTTTTGCCACAAGCCCTGCTACGCCACGCTGTTTGGTCCTAAAGGTAGGGACACCAACTTTCTGTGGCCTACTCTGTGACCTCTTCACCCCCACCCCTAACATGCACAGCGCTTCCTACTGCCCCTCACCCCTCCAATTCTATGTGAAAGAACTATATTCCCAACCCCTATTGCCTAAAATGTGACTTTTGACCCTCGAACTCATGACCCAAACTGTGACTTTCAAATCTCATAGCTCAAAACCATGATTTCATGACCCTTACTCCCATTGCCTATCCAAGGATCCTCAACCCCATAACCTAAAAATTAACCTTTGACCTCACATCCAATAACCCCAAACTCTGACCTCTTATTTGCAATGACCTTATATGACCCAAACCATAATCTTGAGCTTAGACCATTCTATGGTTCAAACACTCCTTTGGCTGACCTTTAGCCCTAGAGATGGGTTTGGGAGGGGATAAGTTTACCCTTTCCTTTTTTTTCTTTCTTTCTTTCCTTCCTTCCTTTCTTTCTTTCTTTCTTTTCTTTTTCTTTTTTTTTTGCAGGGCAATGAGGGTTAAATGACTTGCCCAGGGTCACACAGCTAGTAAGTGTCAAGTGTCTGAGACTGGATTTGAACTCGGGTGCTCCTGAATCCAGAGCCAGTGCCTTATCCACTGTGCCACCTAGCTGCCCCCTACTCTTTCCTTTCTTAATATTTGGGTCCAAGGGTAGGACCAGCTCCCTCTTCGATTAGTGCCTTGCTTGTAGAGAAGAGGTTTTAGGTCATCCCGTTTGGACACTTTACCACTTTGTTGGTGATATTTCAGTTAGATGGAGGTTGCACAAGTGAAGGGAGCAGTGGGGAAAGCCATGTAAGCCATCTTGTCATGTCCATCCAGTCAGTTAACAAACTTTTATTAAGTACTTACTATATGTCAGGACCTGCACGTGATCTGTGTTATTATATAGGTATGAAGGAGAGCTGTGTCTTTGACTGTGACCTCTACATCCTGCCTCAATCATGTGTTACTTGTATGACCTTGAGCAAGTCACTTAACTTCTGCATCTCCATTTCCTCATCTCTAAAATGAGAGTAGGACTAGATGGCCTTTAAGTCCCTTCTAGCTCCAAACCTATGATTCTATGATCCAATGTTTATTTGTGACCTGAGCTTTTGTGCAGGTGTAAACATTGGGGGCGCAGGCTCTTACATCTATGAGAAACCTCAGTCAGAGGAGGTTCCTGTCACTGGCCCTGTTGAGCACCCAGTTCGAGTAGAGGATCGAAAGGCCAGTGGCCCCTCAAGAGGGCCCAGCAAAGGTGAGTACTTGTTGGGGAAGGACTTTAGGTGTCTCAGGCAGGGGCAGCTCAGCTCCATTTCCCAACTATCTTGTTTTAGCATCCAGTGTCACAACCTTCACTGGGGAGCCCAACATGTGTCCTCGATGTAACAAGAGGGTCTATTTTGGTAAGTGTTTTCCACCTACCTGTATTTTGTCTCCCCTCCACCCCTCATCCCACTTTACGCCATAAACTTAGAAAAGTGTGTTCTGTCTTGAAGTTGTGTTTATGTTTGTTTCTCAAAGCACTAGAAATATGTGTGTGAAGGTGTCTCAGAGCACTTTATATCTCAGATCTCAAGTCAATGTGTTGTTTGTCAGGATCCTGTATGGATGAGAATGATTGTCTTGAGGATATATGTGTGAAAGTTGTGTGTGGTTTAGGGCATTGTATATTTGTGTTTGGGGAGAGAATATCTGATCATACCCACTCCCATCTAGCTGAGAAGGTGACATCACTGGGAAAGGATTGGCACCGGCCTTGCCTTCGCTGTGAGCGTTGTGGAAAGACACTGACACCTGGTGGACATGCGGAGGTGAGTGGGGGCAAAGGTACAAGGAGATCCAAAGTGTAGAAGTCTGTGGCTGAGTGCAAGAATCTGTAGTGAGAGGGCAGGAAGATTGTGACCTCAGGCATGAGAGTATGAGGAGACAGAAGGAGGTAAGTGAAGGGCAAGCCCAAGGTCCATAGGGTTGGTGACAGAGACCAGGACCATTTTGAAGGTAGTTCCTCCTACACATACTTGCTTTTCTCTTAGTATATTCTGCCCTCTGGTGGCTTCGAGCAGGAATTTGAACTGACAAATCACCACAAACACAGGCAGTTAGGAGTTTTGAAGGACCTTAAATCATACTCTTCACAGTTTACAAAGGACTTCCTAGTCCATGTTTTCATTTGACCATCACAAAAGTCCTGATAGGGAGGCATGGAAGGAGTTATTGTCTCTATTTTACAGTAGAGGAAACTGAGACCAAAGGTCAGAGAGTAGGTTAGTGGCAGTCAACTGGAACCCAGATCTCTTGACTTTCAACCTAGAGCGCTGTTGTCCATGATTCTCCCAGTAGGCTATTCCGCTCCCCCACTCACTAACATACACGCTCACATGTACATACTGTCACAGCAGAAGAACCTGATGGGTCCATTTTTCCTCAGACTATCCCTCTCCCCTTCAGTACACAGTGGGAAATAGGACTGAGTGTAAGATAAATTCTTTCTAGGTGGAGGGTATATGGAAGAATCTCCATGGAGGAGATACCCAGTCTGTGAAGTGACATTTTCTCTTTCATCCCTCCGTAGCATGATGGACAACCATATTGCCATAAACCTTGCTATGGAATTCTCTTTGGACCAAAAGGTGAGTTTGGCATAGAACCTTTTTCAGTTGGTTTGAAATGGCAAGGAAGGGGAGAGTCACTTTAAAGTGAACTTTAAGTCCTTCTATCTATACATTCCTGGGAAGCAGCCCTATTGTCATCAGGACATCCCCATCCCCTCCCTGACCTACCCCAACCATAAGACTTTTTTGGACTCTGACCCCTTCCATGACCATTTGACCCCATCTTCTTCTCTGTACCGTCTCAACAGGAGTGAACACTGGGGCAGTAGGGAGCTACATCTATGACAAAGACCCTGAAGTTAAAGACCAGCCCTAGGGGGTCCTGACCCTCCCACGTGATGGCCAGCCTACTATTCCCAACTCTTCTAGGGGAGTAAGCACTCCCCTACTATTTCCTGCACAAGAAGTTTAGTTCTGAGGGGGTGTGAATAATTTGGCTCAGCTTTGTATGTAAGTGTGAGGGGGCATTCTCGAGGATTCCCCAGTATTATTGAGATCTGCCTGGGTGTCCTCCACCCCCATTATTATTGTGTCTACTACTTCTCTTTTTCCCTTTCAGTCTGTTTTGGTTTACTTCCTCATCTCTTTAGCCACCTTTCTTGAGCTCCCACCCCTGCCCCCTTTCTGTTTCCATTATTCCTTTTTTCTCATTCTCTGTCTCTAAGAGGCTGTAGGTCCTCCTATGTATCTCCCCTCTCCTTCCCCCAGCTTCTTATATTCCATGTTTATTTATGAAAGGATATGAGTCCTGCTTTGGCTAAAGACAAACCCTCTGTCCCACACAGTGTTACTGAGCAGCCTGGGGCAGTGTCCCCCCCACCGCCCCCAGGAGCCCTTCTGCCCTCATTTCCCCTTAATGCACCACAGGCCTTATGGCCTGACCACTTATACCTTCACATTTAACCAGACACTAAGGCTGCTTTGACTTTTGCTATTAATAAAAGTTTTGAGAATCAAAGATCTGGCTGGTTTTCTGTGTTCAGGTGTAGGCTGTGAATGCTTCACAGTGTCTAGGTGACTTTCTATAAGAGGCAGACAGCAAATTCATCTACCCACCCACCCACCCATCCATCCATCTATCCAGTAAACAATCATTAATATGTAGGACACTGCTCAACACTAAGGATACAAAATATTAGCAGGATGAGCTATTTATTGCTATGGACATCATGGAGGAGGAGGCCACTGATTTGGGCCTTGAAGGACAAAAAGTATTTCAGCTAGCAGAGATGAGGGCTTTCATAAGTGAACTGGGGTATAAAAGGGCAGGGGTGAGATCAATAGACAGTATAGACTATTCTCCT
Source organism: Dromiciops gliroides (assembly GCF_019393635.1). Lineage (NCBI taxonomy): Eukaryota > Metazoa > Chordata > Mammalia > Microbiotheria > Microbiotheriidae > Dromiciops > Dromiciops gliroides. Next base: position 265,273,081 of record NC_057862.1, on the reverse strand, counting down.
TAAGCACCCTTATGCTAAAATTCTTTTTGAAAGTGACCTTACTGATTTTCTTTGTATGGGGGAGGCAGACAGGAATGATCTGGGGTTTTGGGTTAGCAAGATGGAACAGTGGGAGGACAAAGGATGTTTTTACTGAACTGATTTAATTATAGGATTGAGACTGAAGTGAAGTGAAGCCAGATCTAAGGTGATGTAGTAAAGGGAGAGAAAATGGCTGGAGGTTTCTAAGGGAATGAAAAGCAGATTTAGAAGTGAGGTAGTCAAAAAGTTGGAAAGACAGGGAATTCTTAATAGGGAAAAATTTCAAGAGTTAAGGACAGTGGAGTTGCAACAATTTTTCATGATGATACAGGATAGAAATAGAGTTGCATTCCCTATTTGGTATCATGTAAGTAGCTGAGACTAGAATGTTCATAAAGTAAACCACATAAATATTGAAGCCACCATAGGTGATGGCAGAAATTAAGAGGTGGAGAAAATCCATCCCCTGGTCACTGGGGAAGATGGAAAAGTGTCCCACAGTAGATGAAAATGATAAGGCTTAGCTATAATTTGGTGGAATAAACTGAAAAGGATGTTGAGTAGCAAGGGAAAGTCTGGAAGTGACAATATGGAGCAAGTCTTGCCTTATTCTAGAGACATGATGCAAGAAGTAGCCAGCATTGGAGAACCAAAGGAAAGCCAGGTTTCAGCTAGTACTAGGAAGTGAAGAGAGTAAGAAGATGAGGTGGAATGCGATGGAAGGAGTTGCTAGGAAGAAAGTTTGAATATGGGTGGTGGCATCTTTGAGGAACAGAGGGGGGCAGGAAGTTTGGGTAGCCACATTATAGCCATATTGGTGATACAGGAAACAGCAGTGTCAGGGAGAGGAAGGGCCTTAGGAGTGGTGGCTCAATTGGTGACTGTATTTGGTGACTTCTGGAACTGGCAGCTCCTATTTGACTTAGGTCTAGGGCCTAAACCCAGTGGACTTGACAATTAAAGTGGCCTGGTGGCTTTCTTGCTTTTTATTATTCCCTGTCACTTTTTGAATTTCCAGGGAACCAGAAGTACCCTTTCTATTTCTACAGGGCTTCTGGACCTATGTCATCTTTTTTGAGACCAGAGACAGATTTTATACTCAACTCTATGTCTGTCAATGAGGTAACAGAATCTTAGAATCCCAGAGCTGCAAGGGCTTTCCTAGAGTTTAGAGGGCACCTGCTTCAACCTATACCCAAACAAATCAATTTTTCAAAATTCTTGACAAGTAGTCAGTCTCATCTGGAAGACGTCTAGTGAACAGTTCTAATGATTCAGCTTTTCCTCATCTAACAATTATCAACCATTTCTGGGCCCGAGGGTGCTGGGGTACTTTGATCTCTCTCTCTACTAAGGGACCCCCTCATGCACTCGGTAATTGTTTTAATCCCGGAGAAGCCTGACCTTTAATGAGAGGTGTTGGGTGTTGGACTCCTTTTCTCACACTGTGCCTTGTTACAACCCCCTCCACCTCTCTAGGAGAAAAGTATTTGTAGTTTAGGTTCAGTTTATGTCTATGGTATTCCTTAAAGGAGGAATAAAAGTTACTGTTCAATAGGAATCACGTATAAAATAGTTGTTCTGTTTTCTACACAGAAAAGAAATATAAAAATATGAAGGCTCTCAAAAACTCAACAAAGATTTAAAAACAAATAGTAATAACTGCTGTTATTTCAATCACAGGAAGGTTGAAACTTAAAGCCACCAAAATATGAAGCCTTTGGTAGGACAGCCTAATAGGAATTTTACACTTCATCCTCAGTTTTGATTATATAAATGATTCCCTCTAGGTCCAAATAGTCTGTCAAGCCTACTTGTCAAATGGTGTGTGGTCATTCTCTTGTTGATGATTATCTTCTCTGAGCGAGAAACTCCCTTCTGCCACCAGTCAGCTCCAAGATCCAGGGTTGCTGGACCCCTTAAACTCACCAAGTTGCTTCCGAAGCTGGATGTTTCCACCTGGGACATGACCACAGAAAACAGAAGAGGTAGCCAGAGGCAAAGGGTCAAGCTTGCTTAGTTGATCCTCCTTACTCTAGATACTAAGCTGCTGGCCCTGCTGGCGAGGGAGAGGAGATGCCTTCACCACTACCCCTCTAGGAAGAGATTCAAATAGGGAGAGAGATTAAGAGTGAATCATTCTGGGGTGTGTGTGTGTGTGTGTGTGTGTGTGTGTGTGTGTGTGTGTGTGTGTGTGTGTGTGTGTGTGTACACACATGTTCGTACGTGGGTTTTGTTTTGTTTTTGTTTTTTGGGCAGAGCAATGAGGGTTAAGTGATTTGCCCAGGGTCACACACCTAGTAAGTGTCAAGTGTCTGAGGCCAGGGCCAGTGCTTTATCCACTGTGCCACCTAGCTGCCCCCAGGTCATTCTGTTTTTAAGATCACTGAGTCAGTGGCTCTTTTTGCTTAGCAGCCAGTAAGGGTATATTGCTTTGTCATTCCCAAAGTTCATGAGTTTTTCAACCCCACTTAGAAGCTTACAGGACAGCCCTGGGTCTTGAGATCACCACGAGTCTCCCCTTTAAGGGAAGCTGTAAGCTTATAGAACATACTCATGGAAAAATACTGACAATAACATTTTTCAAATTCCCCAAATAGTATTTTGTCTACCACCAGCTTGTTTTTCTCCCTGATAACAAACCGCTCAAAATAATATTTTGCCTTAACCCCTGATATACAACTCAGCCAACTCCAAAGTCAGAGCATAAGAATTCCACTCTCAGAGCACTTTGGACCACCACCTTACTGCTGAATGGACCCTGTGTCTCTGTGTCCCTCCTCCCATCTCCCCCAGCAGTGCCTTTATGTGAATTAAACTCAGTATGTATGCCTGAGAAGTATATCGAGTCCCCTCTTTCCTTTCTCCTTCCCCTCTTCCCCCTTGCCTGCAATGAAGCTTTGTATTGAACCAATTTCCCATTGTTTTACAAAATTGTTATTCTCAGCACTGAAACTCATTAAGGGGTTGTTTCCCCCAACTTTCTGGTCTATGGACATTTCCTTAGACATAAACTGGGATAAGACAACAAGAACTTAATCAACTGCCAGTTCCATCTCTAATGGGGTAGTAGGAGACTGAGCCCAGTTGTAGAAAGAAAGGGGCAATAGAGGAGCCCTATGACCTCACAGGCAGGACTCTCAAAACACTGTCACTTTCATAATGAGCTAAAATTTAGTTCTCTGCAACTTTCATCCTTTATTCCTAGTTTAGTTCTCTGGGTTCAAACAAGTCTTTGGGTGAAATATTTACCAGTTAAAAGTATGAATCATCCTGCATCCCTTGTTCCTCCTTCCATCTCTACATTAGCCTCAGGTTCTTCCCCATTTAGTTCTCTCCCTCATTTCATTCAACTTGGCAAATCCTTGGCATCCCACCTAGTCCAAGCGTGAGGAAAATTCTTACTATATTTTCTTTCTTTCTTTCTTTCTTTCTTCCCTTCCTTCCTTCCTTCCTTCCTTCCTTCCTTCCTTCCTTCCTTCCTTCCTTCCTTCCTTCCTTCCTTCCTTCCTTCCTTCCTTCCTTCCTTCCTTCCTTCCTTCCTTCCTTCCTTTTTTCTTTCTTTCTTTTGCCAACAATGAATTCACATTTATTGAGGCACGATACAGTTGCGCAGAACACACAGCCACGCTCCCTGCCCTCAAGGGGCTTACAGTCTAAGGAGACGAAGAAACCATTAATTGGGGGAGTGAAGTGGTTTTCTGTGGCTTGGATGGCGCTTTGGGGCTGGGGGACAGGGAGCTCCACCCGCCCTTCCCCTTGCTAGAAGAAATGGAGAGCTCAAGAGAGCAGAAAAAGCCTGGTCAAGGCCCAGCAAGCCGAAGCAGAGGGAGGGGAGGGCAGGGGAGAGAAGCCGAGGATAAGACCACGGGGCGCCAGGGGGCACCAGCTCCTCCTGTCCGCGGCCAGGCAGCTTCTGTGAGGCGCGAGCCGCCCAGGATGATATGAAGGCCCCGAGGCAGAGTCTGTGGGGCCCAGGGCAGAGGAGGGGGCTGCACCATGCTGCTACGGGGCGGCAGCGCCCACTGCTGGGGGCAGGGTGAAGAACAAAACTTCTACGAAGCAAGACTGGGGGCAGGCACCGGGACAGAAGCAGAGGCAACTGGGGGGCCGCCCGGAGGCTCCCCGGCCCGGGCCGAGGCATCACCTGGCCCTCTGTCTGCAGGGCTGAGTGTACAGCGGGGACCGCGCCTAGGCGCAGACCGGGCCAGAGCCAGGGCAGGGGACCCGCGTGTGGAAGCACAGTTAGGGTTAGAGACCCTGCAGACCCCAGGGGAAGGGGGCCGTGGCATTAGGAGAAGATCCAGCTACTGAAACAAAAGCAATGGCGTCATCTCCCAGCGTGGCGGTCCTGGGAAGAAGCCTCCCGGAGGGCGATGGAAGGCCGTGGAGGGTGGCCCCATTCAGCCCCCAGAGGCCCCTGGGCTTTGGCTGCTGAGGTCTGCACTACGACCGACCCCCGTCTTATTATATTTTCTTCTTTTTGTTGTTGTTGTTGTTTTGGCAGGGCAATGGGGGTTAAGTGACTTGCCCAAGGTCACACAGCTAGTACATGTCAAGTGTCCGAAGCCGGATTTGAACTCAGGTACTCCTGAATCCAGGGCCGGTGCTTTACCACTGCGCCACCTAGCTGCCCCTTACTATATTTTCTACAAGTAGTTGTTCAGGCTCTGCTAAAAAAACTTAAGGAGGGGCAACTTGCCACATCTTGACGTAAGAACCCATTCCACTTTATGAATAGAATGATTGTTAGGAAGTTTTGCTTTACAACAAACTTCTTTGTAACTTCTACCTGTCACTCTTGGAGCAGAACAAGTCAAATCCCTCCGGCACGTCATAGCCCTTCAAATACTTGAAGTCATATTTTTTTTTAGTATAATAATATTTTAGGGGCAGCTAGGTGGTGCAGTGTATAGAGCTCCGGCCCTGAAGTCAGGACCTACGTTCAAAGCTGGCCTCAGACACTTGACACCTACTAGCTGTGTGACCCTGGGCAAGTAACTTGCCCCCAATTGCCTCAGCAAAAAAAAAAAAAGATCAAAATTAATTTACCATAAAAAAAACAAACCCAAATATTATCTCATTTAATCTTCATAACAACCCTGGGAGATAGGAGCTATTATTGCCCCTACTTTATAGATGAGGAAACTGGGCAGTTCAATGACTTGCCCAGGATAATAAGTGTCTGAAGCTGGATTTGAACTCAAATCTTCCTGACTCCAGGCCCAGGGCTTTATCCAATACTTGAAGTCATATTTAGTACTATGTGCCGAGCACTTTGCCAGGCGCTGAGAATAAAAAGATAAAAATGAAGCTGTCTGTGTCCTCATCCTCACCAAGTGAAGCAGCGCATAGCTGAGGGTGCTAGGAAAGGCCCCTGAAAGAGGTGGTGAGGCTGCACCTTATTTTTGCCTCCCCAAACTCCATGTTTCCAAGCCATGTCTGATCTTAGGACCTCCAGTCTTTATCCTCAACTCCTGGGGCAAAGCATCTACATCAAGTACCCTGCAAGACTTACATCCGGACTTATAGGACTCCCAGACTACCCAGGATGCCTCTGCACAATGAGGATCATCTTCCTCCCTTCCTCTGCCACCCAAGCCTGCCCCTGATATATCTCTAAAAGGTGACACCAGAGAAGGTCTGTGCTGGGTTCCTCCTGAGCCCTACCTCCCATTGTATACATACTGTATTGAAATTTAGGAATATTCCCTCCCCCACCTTTCCTCATCTACCTTCTGCCCCAATCTGAGTTGAATTCTCCCCAAACTCCAGAAGCCCTTCTTTGGGTCTGTGTGGGGTTGGGAGGTAGGTTTGCTGCAGGAAACAGAGAGAGACCACCTCCTCCTCCCCTGGGGACCTGCCAGTGAAAACTGCATGTGTGGAAAGAGGGTAGGCCCATCCCAAAAAGTATACCAGAGGGCTGCTTCTAGAGTGAAGGGAAGGGGCAGCTTTAGAGGAGGGCCCTGGTGATGAGGGAGAGGAAGAGGAGGGTCTGGAAGAACAATGAGAGTGGATATGGAATGGATTGGAGAAATCAGTAAAAAACAATTGATTAAGCACCTACTATGTGCCAGGCACTATACTAAACACTGGGGATACAAAGAAAGGTAAAAGACAGTCCCTACTATGAAGGAGTTTACATGCTAAATGGGAAAGAGGATGTATAAACAACTATGTAAAAGAAATTTACAAAATAAATTGGAGATGATCAGCAGAGGGAGGGCACTTGCCTGGAAAGGCTTCTTGTAGAAGGAGAGCCCTGGGGACTGGTGGTGGGCCTGAGGAGTCATGGAGGGACTTGTAAGGGAGAGGATTGTAGAGGACTGTGGCAGGGGAGCCCTGGGGGAAGAATGTGTGTAGGGTTTCTGAGAGTAGGGATTAGGACCCAAAGAAAGAGGGCCTAGTGGCTCAGTTTATGTCCCCTCTAAGTTTTCAGTGTCAGGGAGAAGCTACTTTCCTTTTAGGGAGAATTTCCTTATAGGCCTCCCAAGAGGCCCCAGTTTTAGGAGGACTAGGATGGTACACTCTCCTCATCCCCCACCTCCTTAAACCAGTCGAGAGACTAGCTGAGTTCTGCCCCTCCTTTCTTTCCACCATCCTCCATTTCCTGCTATGACTGGGTTCAGTTGAGTGTTTGTAACCAAGGAGTTGTCATGGAAACCAAAGAAAGCTGCTACTGTGTATTTTTGTGTTCTATGCCCTCAGTCCCTCTAGACTAGACTACCTTTTTATCTCCAGTTTTTCCTCTCTTCAGTATCTCCTCCCTTATTGCCAGAACCATTGTTTTAATATATAAATGTGACCCTGTCACCTCCTTTTTAGAAATCTTTGGTGGCTCCCTTATATCTCTAGGATAAAGTCATAAAAAGAAGGGGCAGGAATTTTACTGAGCATCGAAGGCTTCCTGGTATCCCTAGGCAGACAGCAGTCAACTTGCCTGAGCATGAGGGGTCCTTTAATAGAGAGAGAGCACCCCTGGGCTGAGGTCAGATTTGAATTCAGGTCCTCCTGAATCCAGGGCTTTATCCACTGCATCACCTCTGTGATTACTTTCTATGACGTTAGGTGCAAATAGCTCCCCATGTCAGTCACCTAAAAGGAAATAAAAGATGGTTCCTGTCTGCCAGATCTGATAAATTTAGCTGATTCTGTAACAATAAATTCTCAGAGTTCTCCAAGTTAAAGATTCCCCAAGGGGGCAGCTAGATGGAGCAGTGGATAAAGCACTGGCCCTGGATTCAGGATTCAGGAGGACCTGAGTTCAAATCCAGCCTCAGACACTTGACACTTACTTGCTGTGTGACCCTGGGCAAGTCACTTAACCCTCATTGCCCTGCAAAAAAAAAAAAATCCCCAAACTCAGATGCAGGGTAAATATCAGAATTGACTTTATTAAACTATAACCTCACAAGCCATTGTTCCAGGGATTTACCAGGTTTCTTCTTGAACTTCTTATGCAACCACTCCAGTTCATTGGTGGAGAAGGTCTGACTTCCTCTGTTCCTCCAGGGAACAGTACCAAGATAATTCCATTTGTAGTTTCATTATTTTTATAAGTCCTTTTCTCATTTCCACTTTCATTCTTGGGTCTCTGGCTCTGATCTCAGCAGGATGCAGCAAAACCTCTGAGTTGGAGACTATATGTGAGTTCCTGTCAGTGACCTGCCATTCCCTTCCCCTATCAGGAGAGATCCCTTAGCTTGCTCAATTACAAACTTCATCAGCTTTCATTGAGTAGTTCTTAAAGGCTGAGCTCTTTCCCTCTAGTGTCCAAATTGTTGGCTCAGTTCACTTTCATTTTATATTGGCAGACCAACTTCTGCAGAATTCTCAACAACAAACAGGGAATGTTGACTTGGAATTTTCTATACACTTCTGGGTAGAATGAAGTGTAAGAACTTACCTTCTACCAGAGAGGTGATGGACATAAAATACAGTGCCCATATGTGCTTATGTTTTATCATTTTTATCGATGACTTGGATAAATGAATAGATGGTATACTAATCAAATTTATAGGTGTCACAAAACTGAGAGGATGGCAAAGATATTGAGTGATAGAATTAGTATCTAAAATTATTTCCATAGGCTAGAGCATTAAATTCAGTCGCAATAAATGTAAAGTCATAATGTTGAAAATTAGATCTAATTTACAAGTATAAGATGGGAAAGGCAGAGCTAGATAGCAGTTATTTTTTTTTAATTAATAAAGTATTTTATTTTTTTTCCGTTACATGTAAAGATAGTTCTCAACCTTTGTTTATACCAGCTTTACAATTTCAGATTTTTCTCCCTCCCTCCCCCCTCCCCTAGACAGCAGGTAATCTGATATAGGTTATATATATATATATATATATATATATATATATATATATATATACACATATATATATATATACACACACACACACACACACACACAATAACATTAATCCTATTTCTGCATTAGAAAAAAAATCAGAGCAATGATGGAAAACCTCAAAATAGAAAAAAAAAAACCCAACAGCATCAAAAACAAAAGAAATAGTATGGTTCATTTAGCATCTATACTCCGCAGTTCTTTTTTTTTTTTTCCTGGATTTGGAGATCCTCTTCCATCCGAGTTCCCTGGAACTCTTCTGTGCCATTGCATTGGTGAGAAGAATATAGTCCATCACAGTAGATCAACACTCAATGTTGATGTTACTGTGTACAATGTTCTTCTAGTTCGATAGCAGTTATTTTTTAAAAGATCTGTACTAAGAGTTGAGAATACAAAAAGAGGCAAAAGGCAGTCCTTTCCTTCAAGGAGTTTACAGTCTACTGGGGGAGACAACATACAAAGCAAACAGTTTAACTAAGAGGGGTGGGGAAAGGCTTCCTCTAAAAGAGAGAGCTTTAGTTGAGCTAAAGAGCTAAAAAGGAAGCCCGGATGTGTTTCAGGAGGGAAAATATTTCAGGCATGGGAGACAGCAAGAGAAAATGCCCAAAGCTGAGACAGAGTCTTGTTTGTGAAGAGATAGTGTTTTGTTCATGGAATAGAAAGGAAGCTAGTCACTGGATGAAAGAATATGTAGCAGGGAGTAGGATATAAGATTGGAAAGGTAGGAGGAGGTTAAATTATGAAGGACTTTGAATGCCAAACTGAGGTTTGGAGGCAATTAGGGAGTCACTGGAATTTTTTAAGTGGAGGATGAGGTGGGTGATGTGGTCAGATGTGGTTTTGGGAAAATCACTCTGGTGGCTGAATGAAGGATAGATTGATGTGAAAATAATTTTGATACCCTACTTACTTTACTTACTTCATTGTGATTTATTTAGTGATTTTTTTTTCTTATTTGGTATTTTATTTTTCCCCAATTACAATTTTTAACATCCATTTTTTCTTTTTGCAGGGCAATGGGGGTTAAGTGACTTGCCCAGGGTCACACAGCTAGTAAGTGTCAAGAGTCTGGGGTCAGATTTGAACTCAGGTCCTCCTCAATCCAGGGCCAGTGCTTTATCCACTGTGCCACCTAGCTGCCCATTTTTAAAACTTTTTTTTTTAAAACTTTGAGTTCCAAATTCTCTCTTTTTCTCCCTCCCCTCCCCACTTTGAGAAGGCAAGCAATTTGATATAGGTTATACATGTATAGTCATGCAAAACATTTTCATATTAGTCATGTGAAAGAAAAGGCAAAAAATTTTTAAAAAGTTTTACAAAAATTAAGTTCTAATATGTATTCAAACACCATCATCAGTTCTTTCCCTGTGGATGGATAGCATTCTTCATCATTGTCTTGAGTAAAAAAAAATTAACTAACTTACTAATCTGTAAAATTTATAATTGCTGATAGCATCTGAAAAATTATAACTGGCCTGTAAGTCCTGCCGCAGTTGCCATGTAAATTATGTAAAATGTAAAAATTATTTTAACTGGTGCTAATCTGTAAGCTTTTGGCTGGCTGTCTGACTGCTTTTAATTTAGTATGGGCCATTTATAAATTCCCCCACTGCCTCCCAGGCTGATTAAAAAAAATTAAGAAGCCTCTTTCAATTAAAGCACAAGGGTTTATTTATATGAACCAATTTAGAAATAAAATACAAGAAAGTAAGATATACAACCTGAAACCTCAGCCAACAAACCCTGCTGCTTCCTGTCCCCCTGCATGTCTCTTGCCTGCCGCCTGGGCTTACAACCCCTGAGCCATGTCTCCTTCTCAGTCCTCTTACCGACCCCCTTTCTCAGTCTTTACTACGTCCCTTCACTCTTCCTCTCACTGTCTCTGTAGTGTTCCTGTAGCATCCCCCTCTTCTAACTTCTCTCTCTGTAGCGACCCCTGCTTCACCATAGCGACCCCCTCAGCATCTCTTCCTCCCCAAGCTATATAACCCTTCTTTCCCCTCAAACCTTGGGCCAGGCTGTGCCCTCGTGCACACCAAGCTAATTCGCTGGCTGCTCCCAGGGCAGGTGTCCAAAACCAGCAGGGGCACTAAGCCTTCGTGCCATGCTTGAATGGAGCCAGGGCTGGGCAGAGGAAGCTGTGGTGTGGCTGAGGCCTTTCGTGCACCTCCTCTCTGAGCAGCAGGTGGGCTGAAGCCTGTGTCTGTGGAGGTTTGGGAGAGCTGTAGTGCTAGGGGAGGGGCGGCCCGTTTGGGGCGCCTGAGGCCAACTTCAGCCGCTCACACTTGGATCATTATATTGCTGAGAATAGCTATGTCATTCACAGCTAATCATGCCACAACATTGCTATTACTTTGTACACAGTGCATTTCACTTTGTATCAGTTCATGTAAGTTTTTTCAGGTTTTTCTAAGAGCATTCTGCTCATCATTTCTTATAGCACAGTAGTATTTCATCATAATCACATACCATAATTTCATCCATTCCCCAATTGATGGGCATTCCCTCAATTTCCATTTCTTTGCTACCAAAAGAGCTGCTATAGATATTTTTGTACCTATAGGTACTTTTCCTTTTTGTTTTTATCTCTTTTAAAAATACAGACCTAGTCACTGCTAGGTCAAAGAGTTTTATAGCCCTTTGGGCTTTTTCCCAAATCCCATACAATATTTTTCATTTTTCTCTTCTAGTCTATTAGCTAATCTAATAGATATAAGGTAGTACTCCAGAATTGTTTTGATTTGCATCTCTCCCGTTAATGGTTAGAGCATTTTTTTCCCATATGGCTATAGATAACTTTGAAGTAAAAGATGAAGTAATCTTCATCTGAAAACTGTTCATATCTTTTGACCATTTATCAATTGGGGAATGGCTCTTATTTTAATAAATTTGACTCAGTTTGAGAAATGAGGCTTTTATCAGAAAATTTTTTTCTTTTATTAATTTAATTTAACTTTAAATTTTTTCCAATTACATGTAATGATTTTTTTTAGTTCCAATTTTTTCTCACCTTCCCTTCCTTCCCCCCTCCTGAGACCAGCAAACAATTTGATATAGGTTATACATTATAAATAGGTTAAACATATTTCCACATTAGTCATGTTGTAAGAGAAGGATCAGAACAAAAAGAAAAAAACACAAGAAAGAATAAACAAGAACAATTTTTTAAAAAGCAACAACGAAAGATAAAATAGTATGCTTCAATCTGCATTCAGATTCCAGTTCTTTTTCTAGATGTCAAGAGCATTTGCCACTGTAAGTCTTTTGGTATTGTCTTGGATCAGTGTATTGCTGAGAAGAGTTAAGAATATCACAGTTGATCACTCCCACAATGTTGTTGATACTGTGTACAGTGTTCTCTTGGTTCTGCTCATTTCCCTCCATCCTATTCTCTCCCCTGATTTATTCTATTTTCTCTCTTTCACCCCATCCCTCCTCAAAAGTGTTTTACTTCTGACTACTCCCTCCCCCGATCTGTCCTCCCTTCTTTTCTGCAGGGTACGATAGACTTCTATACCCAACTGAGTATGTTATTCCCTTTCTGAGCCAATTCTGATGAGAGTAAGGTTCACTCCCTTCCTCTCACTTCCCCCATCTTCCCCTCCATTGTTTTTTTTTTTTGTTTTGGTTTGGTTTTTTAGTGAGGCAAATGGGGTTAAGTGACTTGCCTAGGGTCACACAGCTAGTAAGTGTTAAGTGTCTGAGGCCGGATTTGAACTCAGGTACTCCTGACTCTAGGGCCGGTGCTCTATCCACTGCGCCATCTAGCTGCCCTCCATTGTATAAGCTTTTTCTTGCTTCTTTTATGTGAGATAATTTACCCCATTCCACTTCTCCCTTTCCCCCACTGCATTTTTCTCTCATCCTTTAAATTTTTTTTTTTTTAGATATCATCCCTTCATATTCAACTCACACCTACATCCAACTGATAAGAAAGTTCTTAGGAGCTACAAGTATCATTTTCTCATGTAGGAATGTAAATGGTTTAACCTTTTAAAAATCCTTTATGATTTCCTTTTCTTGTTTACCTTTTTATGCTTCTCTTGAGTCTTGTATTTGAAAGTCAAATTTTCTATTTAGCTTTTCATCAAGAATGCCTGAAAGAAAAACCTGAAAAGACTTACGTGGACTGATGCTGAGTGAAGTGAGCAGAACCAGGAGAACATTATACACAGTAACAGCAACATTGTGTGATGATCAATTGTGATAGACTTAGGTCTTCTCAGAAATACAATAATCCAAGACAATTCCAAAGGGCTCATGATAGAAAATGTTCTTCATATCCAGAAAAAAAGAACTGTGGAATCTAAATGCAGATTGAACTATACTGTTTCTACTCTTTTTTGTTTTGTTGGGTTTTTTTCTATTTTGAGGTTTTACCCTTTTGTTCTGATTCTTCTTTCACAACATGACTAATATGTTTAATGTGATAGTACATATCTAATGTAGTTCCAATTGTTAGAAATGCAGCTAACCACTCTTCGTGTTGCACAGCTCTAGTGTTAGCAGCTCTAGTGTTGGCAGCTTGAGTATCAGCAGCTCAAGTGTTGGCAGCCCTAGTATTGCTAGCAGGTCACTGTTCAAAAATCCCAAGCAGGCAGCAGTTGGTGAGTGAAGGCTTTATTCATCTTTGTGAAGATGGGCACTCTTCTGAATGTGCTGGAGAGTGCACTGAAGTGAGGTCCCTCACCTCTATTTATACCCCTCAAGGGTATACCCCTCTGATCAATCACAATAAGGCCTTTTGATACCCCTCATTTACATTTCAGTTATTACAGTTGCTATTTATACAGAATAACAGTAACATCAGGTGGTACCAGTTAACCAATCAGATTTTACAAACTACGATAACAGCCCTTAACCTATTCTGGGCAACAGTGTCGGCTCCCCCTCAGAACAATACTGTGTTAACATACATAACTCTTCAAGAAAGAAAACCTGTCTTGGGGTTTGACCAATCAGATTGCGGCTTTAGACCCCAACCCTATGCTGGAGTAAAAATGTCCCCATTCCTCACTAAACAGTGCTTATGTAAACATAACTTTTCAAAACAAAACCCAAGTCAGGCCTTGAGCTCTGAGTCACGTGGAGATCACCTCAGGCGCCTCAAGGTGAGCTCCCAGCCCAGCCTGACTCCTACAAAACCCAGGCCCTTCTTCAGGCCCTGCTTGGGCCTAAGGCCCAGGAGCCTTAGCTCGAAGTCTTGTGTATCAAGCGGCCCCCTGCTAGGAGGTTGGGGGGGGGGGCCCACAAAGCTGTTAGGCCTGAAACTGGATTTATTCTCTGCCTTTAGAGCACTGAGAAGGGTCCAAATATAGTCTTTTCTCTCACAATTGATTAGTGATTGGCTGTTCATGCTCAGAGATCTGTCTCAGTTTACTTTTGTTATGGATTATAACTTTGGGGTCACATCAGAATGGTGTTAAAGCAGCTACACCCACAAGCAGGCTTTTGCACTAGTCCTGGTATGAGGTAATAAGGGCCTGCACTTGAATGATGCCTATATTAAAGGAGACAATAGGGAATGTTTGAGAGATCTTGAAGAGGTGAAATTGACAATTGAGGATAATTCCTAGGTTGTGAGTTTGAGGTACAGGGAGGGTGGTGTTGCCCTCTGCAGTAAAGGAAGTTTGGAGGGGGAAGGGTTAGAGGGAAAGATAATGAGCTCCATTTTGGATATGTTGAGTTTAAGATATCTACAGGATATCAAGTTTGAGCTGTCTGGAGCAGTTGGAGATGCCAAATGGGAGATCAGCAAAGAAGCTGAGGCAAGATAGGTAGTCTTGAGAATCATCAACACAGAGATGGTAATTAAATCCATGGTAGCTGATGATGGGGAGAAGAGAACTTAAGGAACCCTTAAGGACACCTACAGTTAGATCCAGCAAAGGAAAAGGGAACCACACTTTAAGTAGGACATTGATAAGCTGGAGAGTGTCCAGAGGAGGGTAACCAGGATGATTAAGTGTCTTTAGTATATGTCATATGGAATCATCTGAAGGAGCAATAAACATTTAACTGAGAAAAGGAAAGACTCAGAGGACGTGATAGATGCCTTTAAAGATTTAAAGGCTGAGGGGCAGCTAGGTGGTACAGTGGATAGAGCATCTGCCCTGGATTCAGGAGGACCTGAGTTCAAATCCGGCCTCAGACACCTAACACTTACTAGCTGTGTGACCCTGGGCAAGTCACTTAAACCCAATTGCCCTGAAAAAAAAAAGAATTTAAAGGCTGTCTTGTGGAGGAGGTATTTAATTTGTTATCTCCAATTCATCTTGTATATGTTATTTGCACATAGTTGTTTGTATGTTGTTTTCCCCATTAGACTGGGAGAGAAGGGATAGTTTTTTCTGTTTTTTTTCCCTAGCTCTTAGCATAGTACCTGAAACATAATAGATACTTAATATATACTTGCTGGTTTGACTTCTTTTTGGCCCTAGAGAGCAGTACCAGCAGCAATGGGTGGAAGGTACAAAGAGATCGAGTCTTGATGTCAGGAAAACTTCCTACAATTAGAACTATTCAAAAGTGGAATAAGGAACATAGAGATAGAATAGGTTTCCTTCCTTGGTAATCAAGTTGAACTACTTGTGTGAAGTTGGGATTTATTTCATAACCAATCAGTTGCTAAATCCAAGAAAGTTGACTATATCTTTATAATATCTCTATGTGTCCCCTTTTCTTCACTGCCGCCACCCTGGTGGTGGTCTCATGTCTGGACTATTACAATAACCTTGTGGTTAATCCCCCTTCCTCAACTCTCATGTCTGGCCATGCTCCACTCAGATGCCAAATTGACTTTCCTAAAGTTCATGTCTGACCATGTCACTCTCCCCTCTTCAATCAACTCCAGTGGCTCCCAATGACATCAAGAATTAAATATAAATCTACAAAATCCTCTGTTTGATATTCAAACCTGGCCCCTTCCTACATTTTGAGTCATCTTATACCTTGCTGGCCCCATATATTTTCTAATCTATTGACTCTGGCCTCTTGAATGTTCCTCATGCATGACACCCTACCTCTTCACTGTTTTCATTCTCTCCTCATCTGTGTTCCCTGGCTTCCTTCAAATTCCAGCTAAAATTCCACCATCTACAAGAAACTTTTTCTGGTTCCCCTTTCATAATTGTAACTCCCTTCTGTTGATCATCTCCAATATATCTTGTCTATATTTTGTTTGTACATAGTTGTTTGCATGTTGTCGTCTGCAATAGACCATAAGCTCCTTGACAGCACAGAATATCTTTTACAATGCTTTGTAGGTGCTTGATTAAATGATTGCTTCCTCAATTTGTTTATATTTAGCTTCTGGGATCCCTTCTAACCCCCAAATTATTAGATTCTGTGGTTACAACAGAGAAGCAGAGCCTAGAGTGATCGATATGAAAGAGACTGGCAATTTGACACAATGACCAAAAGACAGGCAGTTCCAACTTCCAGTGGGTCCTTCTTCCTCTTGTTTTCTTCTTCTGCTTGTCAAGCCCATCTTGATGGATTACCTTCTCTTATTTTTTCCTCTACCTTTCCCCAGGAGGAAGCTTGAAGGACTTAAATGATGGAATCTGCTTCTTTCCAGTTTTTGATACTTGAAAGCTTCTTTATATTTTATTTTGCTATGTTCTTTTACAGTTGCATTATCATGTTTTAATAAGTTTTATATATGCCCACTAAGAAGTCTATTATTAGGATAAGGACAAAAACTATTAGGAAATCAATTTGTCAGAGACTGGGTCAAAACAACAACAGGTCAGAAGGAGTCAGAGGTCTCTCTGCTGACACTGGGTGCAGGACTCTGTTGCACTGCCCATATTCACTTCCAGGTTGCAGTCCTAGATCACAGTTCAATGGCAAGAAGAAAAATTAGTATATCAGAGGTTGTGGTTGCAGGGGAGCAGGAATCCTGGTCACAGTTCCATGGCAGAAAAGAGTACCCCAGGCTAGGAGAGTAGTAAACATACCTCTCCTTACACGTTGGAAGGAATGAGAACTTGGAAGACTCCCAGAACTGGCTATGTAAATTGCTGCACAAAAAATCTGAAGCTTGGGACAGTGTCCTCTCAGGCCTCAAAAGAATTCCTAGAAGAGTGGCAAAAGGCATTTTAAAATCAAATGAGAGGGGCAGCTAGGTGGTGCAGTGGATAAAGTACTGGCCTTGGATTCAGGAGGACCTGAGTTCAAATCCAGCCTCAGACATTTGACACTTACTAGCTGTGTGACCCTGGGCAAGTCACTTAACCCTCATTGCCCAGCCCCCCCAAACAAAAAACAAGAAAAAGTATTGGGGGCAGCTAGGTGGCGCAGTGGATAGAGCACCGGCCCTGGATTCAGGAGGACCTGAGTTCAAATCCGGCCTCAGACACTTAACACTTAACTAGCTGTGTGACCCTGGGCAAGTCACTTAACCCCAGTTGCCTCAAAAAAAAAAAATCAAATGAGAGAGGTAGAGGAAAAAGTAGGAAAAGAAATGAGAGTGATGCAAGAATATCATTAACAAAGTCAAAAGAATGAAAAAGAAGACAATGTAAAATATGTCATTGGAAAAACAACTGACTTGGAAAATAGACCCAGGAGAGATAATGTTAAGGGAAAGCCATGATCAAAAATAGAGCCTACATCATCTTTCAAAAAATTGTCAAGGAAAACTGCCCTGACGTTCTAGCACCCAAGGATAAAAAAGAAATGAAAAGAACCCACTGATCACCTCCTAAAAGAGATCCCAAAATGAAAACTCTGAGGAATAGCATAGCCAAGTCTCAGAGTTCCTAGGTCAAGGAGAAAATGTTGCAAGCAGTCAGAAAGAAACAATTCAAATATTGTGGAGCCATAGTCAGTATACACAAGATTTAGCAGCTTCTACATTAAAGGATCAGAGGGCTTGGGATATGATATTCTGGAAGGCAAAGGAGCTAGGATTACAACCAAGAATCACCTATACAGCAGAACTGAGTATCTGGAGGGAAACAGATATTTAATTAAATAGAAGACTTTTGAGCATCACTGATGAAAAGACCAGAATTGAATAGAAATTTTGACTTTCAAATATAAGATTCAAGAAAAGCATAAAAAAGATAAACAGGAAAGAGAAATCATAAGTGAATCAATAAGGTTAAATTGTTTACACCTACATGGAAAGATGATATTTATAACTCCTATCAAGATACTATTAGAAAAAAAAAAGAAAAGATACTATTAGGAGACACTCTGTTTTCCAGAGCTAAGGCTCAGCAAGCAAGCTGTGCCCCGAACTTAGCATAACAACAATCCTTTGTGCTTACCTTCAGGATGATCTCAGTCACAGAAAAAACCCAGAACTGTTTCACATAATTATTTATTGTATTGCTTTGATGAACACAAAGTGTTCTTTAAGCTCAGACAAGCACCTGTAGTATCCATGTTCCAGTCATGAAGCTATGGATCAAACTTGTCACATTGTTGCTGTTACCCTTCATTGTCAGGGCTATTGTTCACTGCATAGCCATTGGTATAAACCGAGATTTGCCCACACTAAAGCTGGTTCCTGCATTAGGGTGTGGCTACACATGTATCTAATTTCTCTTCTTGCTTGCAAGCCATTTCCCTCATTCTGAAATTAAACTTCTGTTTGATTCCTGACTCTCTTGTCTCTTTCCTGCTCTGTTTGGCTCTGGCCATCCACAGATTAGAGGCCAGTTCAGTCCAATTGATATTGCTAAGAACTTTCTCATTATTTTAGCAGTATAATGATCCAAGATAACTCTGAAGGACTTATGAAAAATGCAGTCCATCTACAGAGAAAGAACTGATGGTATCTGAGATTGAAGCATAGTTTTTTTTGTTAGTTCTTTTATCTGAAGTTTTGTTTTTGTCTCTTTTCTTTCACAACCTGGCTAACATGGAAATGTTTTGCATGACTACACATGTATAATTTATATTGAATTGATTGAGTTCTTAAGGGGGAGTGGGGAGTGGGGAGGGAGGGAGGAAGAGAATTTGGAACACAAAGTTTTTAAAAAATTGATGTTGGGGGCAGCTAGGTGGCACAGTGGATAGAGCACCAGCCCTGGAATCAGGAGTACCTGAGTTCAAATCTGGCCTCAGACACTTAACACTTACTAGCTGTGTGACCTTGGGCAAGTCACTTAACCCCAATTGCCTCACTAAAAAAACAAAAACAAAAACAAAAATTGATGTTAAAATTTCTTTTTACATGTAATTTGAGAAAATTAAAATTCTAAATAAAGTAACTGTAGACAATAAAAAAGAATTTCATTATTAGATCAGTTAGAAGGAATATACATAGCTGGGGCAAGTGGACAAAGATGGCAATGATATCTAAAAATATAAAATTAATGGGTGAGAAATTAGGGTTCAACAGGAAGGGAGAAGTAGAATGGGGTATATTATCTCACATAAAAGAAGCATGGGGGGCAGCTAGTGGATAAAGCACTGGCCCTGGATTCAGGAGGACCTGAGTTCAAATTCGGCCTCAGACACTTGACACTTATTAGCTGTGTGACCCTGGACAAGTCACTTAACCCTTATTGCCCCGCAAAATAAAAAAGGGAAAAAAAAGAAGCATGAAAGAGCTTTTACAGTGAAAGGCAAGATGGGGAACTTGGGGGGGGGGAGCACATCTTACTCTTATCAGAATTGGCTGGAAGAGGGAATTGCATACACATTCACTTGGGCATATAAATCTCTCTTAACCTATAGGAGGAGAAAGGGATAAGAGAAAGGGGGAGGGCAAGTGGATTGGGGGAGGCAGCAGTCAGAAGCAAAACACTTTTGAGTATGGACAGGGTGAAAGGAGAGAAAGAGTAGGATAAAATAGGATGGAGGGAAACACAGTAACCATTATTGTGAAAAAATGTTTACCACAAGTTTTTCTGATAAAGACTTCATTTCGCAAATAGAGAACTAAGTCAGATTTATAAGAATAGAAGTAATTCCCCAATTAATAAGTAGTCAAAATATATGGACAGGAAGTTTTCAGATGAAGTAATCAAAACTATCTATAGTCATATAGTAATGATCTGAAGTACCATCACACACCTATCAGATTGTCTAATATGACAGAAAAAGAAAATGACCAATGTGGGAGGGAAGGTGGGAAAATTGAGAAACTAATGCATTGTTGGCAGGGTTGTGAACTGTTTCAACCACTCTGGAGAGAAATTTGGAACAATGCATAACAAGGGCTATTAAACTCTTCATACCCTTTGACACAGCAATACCACTACTAGGTCTGTATCCCAAAGAGATAAAAAAGCAAAAAGGAAAAGGACCTATAGGTATAAAAATGTTTATAGCAGCTCTTTTGTGGGGTCAACTTTTGTGAGGTAGATATTGAGGGGATGCCCGTCAACTGGGGAATGACTGAACAAGTTGTGGTATATGATTGTGATTGAGAGCAGGATGCTCTCAAAAAACCCCTGGAAATATTTACAAGGACAAATGCAAAGTGAAATGAGCAGAACCAGAAGAAAATCATACATGGTGATAACAATATTATAAGGTGACCAACTGTGAATAAAAGCTATTTTAAGAAATACAATGATCCTAGACAATTTTGAAGGATTTATCATGAAGAAAATGCTATCTGCCTCCAGAGAAAGAACTAAATGCAGATCATATCAAACTTAAAAAAATTTTTTTGTTTGGTTTCTTCACAATATTACTAATATGGAATTATGTTTTTCATGACTGTACAAGCATAACCTATATTAAATTGCTTGTCTTCTCAATGAGGAGATGGGTGGGAGGGAGAGAATTTGGAGTTCAAAATTTTTACAAATGAATGTTGGGGGGCAGCTAGGTGGATAAAGCACTGGCCCTGGATTCAGAAGGACCTGAGTTCAAATGTGACCTCAGACACTTGACACTTACTAACTGTGTGACCCTGGGCAAGTCACTTAGCCCTCATTGTCCCACCAAAAAAAAAAAAAAGAACTTCTAAAAAAAATGAATGTTAGAGATGTCAGAGTAGGTCAGAAAACTTTAGGGTCTCCAAATTTCCTCCACAAAAAGACAGAATGTTGCTTCAAAGAAAGTGAACATAGAGTAACAGAAATAAACAAAAGTCAGGGTAAGCTAGTTATCCTCCTAAAACGATGTGAGAAGACCCCAGGAAAGACTTGACTTCCAGGGGTAGAGGTTTGTGCTGAGTGAAGTGCAAACACCTGCAGGCCAATTTTGCAGAATTAACCAACAGCAAGCTCTGGTAGTAGTTGGGTTGGGAGGGGTGTCAGATGGCCGATTGAAGGACCCTCCACTGTCAAGGGATACCAAGCACAGATGTGCTGACCAATCTCTTCCAGGCTGAGGAGGGAGAAGAAGCTAGCAGACACGTAGTGAGTGCAGTAGCAGAGGGACAAGGACCCTATTGGTTTTGGGCACTTGCAGGAGAGCAGAGTCTCTGGTTCTGGTTCCAGGGAAGAGAGAACAGTTGAATTTTGCAGCCACCAGAGGGACCACAAGGAGCAAGAACCTTTTTCAGCACAGCATGGCAGAGGTGGAAAGGCTCAGTCCTGGGACAAACCTAAGAAAATAACAGTAAGAAGGATCTAAGGCTTGGGGCATCATTCCCCACACCTCAGAACTAGAAAGAACTTGATTATAATAATGACCTGCTAAAAACAAAATAAAAATAAAAATGAGCAAGCAAAGGAGAAAGAACTCAATAATGGATAGAGAAGATCTGGGTTCATATTCAGAGAAAGATAATAAAGCAAAAAAAGCTACTCCTTTTTCAATGAGAAATGTCAAATGGTCATAGGCCCCAAAAAAGTTCTTGGAAGAACTTAAAAAGGACTTTAAAAATCAAATAAGAGAGGGGCAGCTAGATGGCGCAGTGGTAAAGCACTGGCCCTGGATTCAGGAGGACCTGAGTTCAAATCTGACCTCAGACACTTGACACTTACTAGCTGTGTGACCCTGGGCAAGTCACTTAACCCTCATTGCCCTGCAAAAAAAACAAAAACAAAAACAAAAAATCAAATAAGAGAGATCAAGGAAAAATTAGAAAAAAAAATAAGAGAAATCCAAGAAAGTTAAGAAAATTATGAAAAGAAAGTCAACCAACTGGAAATGGAGACTCAAAAACTTAAGAAAGAAAATAATTCCCTGAAAATTAGAAATAGGCAAAGGGAAGCTAATGATATTCTAAGACACCAAGAAATGATAAAAACAAAATCAAAAGAATGAAAAAATAGAAGAGAATGTGAAATATCTCACCAGAAAAACAACTGATCTAAGGAGAAATTATATAAAATAAGAATAACTGAACTACTTAAAAGTTACAATGAAAAAAAGACTCTTGAAACAATATTACAAGATATTATCAAGGAAAAGGACTCAAATTCTAGAACAAGAAGGCAAAGCAAAAGTAGAAATTATCACCATCTGAAAGCAATCCCAGGAGAAAAATTTACAGGAATATTCTAGCCAAGTTTAAAAGCTCCCAAGTTAAGGACAAAATATTGCAAGCAACAACACACACAAAAAAATTTCAGTATCAGTAGCTACAATAAAGATTACATAAGACCCGACAACTACTATGTTGAAGGACCACAGGTCTTGGATTACTATATTTCATAGAGCAAAAGAGCTGGGATTACAACGAAGGGTAATTTAATCAAGTTAAGTATAAATCTGAATGGGAAAAAAAATGAACATTTGACAAACTGAAAGACTTTCAGGTATTTGTGACAAAAAGCAGAATTTAAGGGAAAATTTGACATCTAGGGGAAATATAAGGTAAACATTAAAGACCAAGTATAAGGGGTGGCTAGGTGGCGCAGTGGATAAAGCACCGGCTTTGGATTCAGGAGTACCTGAGTTCAAATCCGGCCTCAGACACTTGACTTACTAGCAGTGTGACCCTGGGCAAGTCACTTAACCCCCATTGCCCAGCAAAAAAAAAAAACAAAAAACAAAACCCAACAAAAAAACTGTAAAAAAAAAGACCAATTATAAGGGACTCAATAAGGTTTGTTTACTTCTTATAAATGTAAATGTTATCAATACCCTTATGACTATCATCATTATTTGGGTAGGTTGAAAGAAAGGCTTGGGCTGAGGCCAAAGGGTGATGGGGTGATAAAAAAACAACACAGTTGGGAGAGATTAAAAAGGAGTAATCTCATACAATGAGTGATGAAAGGAAGAATTAATAGAGAAGAAGCAAATTGAGGGGGGGCAGGGCAGGTACTCACATCAGAAATGGCTTAAAGGGGGAACAATATATATATATATATAAAAGAGTATAAATGTCTTCTAAATTTAGAAAGAAATAAGAGTATAAGGGAGGGACTTTTAGAAGGGTGTATAGACTAAGCAATAGGAGGGAGAGGGAATAAGGGAGAAACTCTTAGAAAGCTAGGTAGATGGGGCAGCTAGGTGGCGCATGGGTAGAGCATCAGCCCTGGAGTCAGGAGGACCTGTGTTCAAATCCAGCCTCAAACACTCGACAACTCACTAGCTGTGTGACCCTGAGCAAGTCACTTAACCCCAATTGCCTCACCAAAAAAAAAAAAAGAAAGAAAGAAAGAAAGAAAGAAAGAAAGAAAGAAAGAAAGAAAGCTAGGTAGATTAAGGTAGAGGGTGGGGGTAGATGATAAGGGAGGGACTCAGAGGGATGGGTAGACTAAGGAATTAGGAGGGCAAGATAATGGGTAGAAGTAAATTAGACAAGTGAGAAGGAATAGGGTAAATGGGGAAAAGGATTGTGAAAAAAAAACAGGATGGAGGGATAATAAGTAATTGTAACTTAGAAATGTGAATGGGATGAATAACATAGAAAAGGATAAAAAAACCGAAAAGGATAGCAGAATGGATTAAAAATCTGAAGTCAGGAAACAATAAAAAGGAGAGATACATGCTGAGATAAAATAAAAGGCTGGAGTAGAATTTATTGTGAAAAAAAAAAAGCAGAGATAATAATCATGATCTCAAAGTTAAAGCTAAAATAGATTCAATTAACAGTGAAACTACACTGTGTCACCAATATCATTCAGTGTTATTTTAGACCATTTAAACTAACTAGAAAGTATGAAATACCTGCCAAAATAGACATATAAATTACATGAACATAAACAGAAAACACCTTATACAAATAAAGTCAGATTTAAATAATTGGAGAAATATTCATTGTTAATGTAAAGGAAGAAGAATCCAGACATTTAAACTATATTATAAGGCAAGAACATTATTGAAGCATAACATGGATAATTTCAATTATTTTAAATTAAAATTTTCTTGTACAAATAAAATCAATGTAGTCACGATGAGAAGGAAAGCAGAAAATTGGAGATATGATTGTGATGGAATACTGCTATGATATAAGAAATGATGAGCAGGTTGATTTAAAAAAACATGAAAGACCTGTGAAGGAAGATGTTATCCACCTCTAGAGAAAGACATGACAAATAGAAATATGCATATATGTATATGTGTATATGTATATATGTGTGCATGTTTATATACATCTATATATATATTCACATTTAATGTCAGTCTTCTCTAGAGTGGTCGTGAGGTTGGAGGGAGGGAAGGAGAAAAAAAGTACATAGCAGAGAACAAAGGAAAACCTAAAAGGAAGTGCAGAAAAGCTGGGTTGCTTGGAAAACAGTATGTAAGATTTAGTGCATAGGTTTTTGTGAAACAGAAATTTATTCTTTTATATTGAATCCTCTCATGTTCTGCTGTGTATGCGCATATGTTCTTTTTTCTTGTTTGGTATTTAAGTTTAAAATGAATTAAATTTTTTAAAAAATGAATGTTGAAAATGTTTTTATGTGTAACTGAGAAAAATAAAATATCAAAAAGGAACATTACAATTTTTTGAAAAAGAATTAAGTTGTCTACATCTTATCAGACTGGCTAGTTTGAGAATGGGAGAGAACTTAGAGACTTAAGGCATAGTGAGAGTTCAACAGAGATGAGAAATGTTTTAATTTTATAATATTTGAGCACATTTAAGCTTTATTTAATACTTACTCTATTTTTTTTTTGTAAGGCAATTGGGGTTAAGTGACTTGCCCAGGGTCACACAGCTAGTAAGTGTGTAAAGTGTCTGAGGCCGGATGTGAACTCAGGTCCTCCTGAATCCAGGGCCGGTGCTCTATCCACTGCACCACCTAGCTGCCCCGTTAATACTTACTCTTTAATTCCTCATTTGTAAAATGAGGGTGTTAGACCTCTGGCCTCTGAGATCCCTTCCAGCTCTAAAACTATCATCATGCGATCTATATAAAACTTTGGCTAGTCATCTTCTCCAAAGATCAGTAGAACTCTAAGGGCTTATAAATTAATGCCCTTTGATGAGCAAAACCTACCCATGTTAGTGATTACCCTCTAATGTAGTCACTGAGTGATTTGAGGGGCAATGCTGCTTTTCAGTTGATTGGTTAGGTGCTTGTGACTAGCTACTCAATTCTATTTAAAGATTTTTTAGTTTTTTTTAAAAAGCAAATATCCTGGGGCAGCTAGATGGCGCAGTGGATAGAGCAACGGCCCTGTATTCAGGAGGACCTTAGTTCAAATGTGACCTCAGACACATGACTCTTACTAGCTGTGTGACTGTGGGCAAGTCACTTAACCTTCATTGCCCCACCCCCACCCCCAAATTAAAAGATCTCTTTGTGATATACACCTAGTAGTGTTATTGCTGAGTAAAAGGGTATGCAGTTTTATAGCCTTTTGGGCATGGTTCCAAATCGCTCTCCAGAATGGGTGGATCAGTTCTTACCTCCACCAATAGTGCATTAGTGTTCCAGTTTTCCCAAGTCTCCTCCAACATTTATCATTTTCCCTTTTTGTCATATTAGACAATCTAATAGGTGTCCTCAGAGTAGTTTAATTTGAATTTCTCCAAACAGTAGCGATTGAGAACATTTTTTCATATGGCTGTAGAAAGCTTTCATTTCTTTATCTGAAAACAGCCTGTTCATATCCTTTGATCATTCAGGAGAACGATTTCTACAATAATAACACTGTATAGACAAACAACTTTGAAAGGTGTAGGAACCCTGATCAATACAATGATCGACCATCATTCCAGAAGATTCATGATGAAACATGCTATTCACATCTTGATAGGAGGGTAGAAATAAATGTTGCTGTTGTTGTTTTGTCCTTCGTTTTCAAAGAGGATCATGACATGGGAAGGTGATATCATGACTTTCAGGGAATTGGATTTAAGTGAGGCAGGGCTGTGCAAAATCACCAGCCTCACTCTCTCCTCCAGCACCATCTGCGTCCGGTGGCAAGATATAAGCAGGATGACAGGTGACAGTCCTGGATGCAGTAGGAGACCTTGGCCTTTTAAGCTAAGGCCTTTCACAGGTCTCAGTTTGCCTGAAACAACACCCATTCAGTGATTAAAGCTAGGTAAAAAAAATGAGGCAAAGAAAGGCCTCTTTTACTTGGCCAAAAATAAAAAATAAACAAACAAATGAATGAATGAAAAATAAATAGATAGAAATAAATAAAAAATAGATAATGAATGAATGAATAAATAAATGAATGAACAGATAAGTAATTAGATTAAATGAATGAATGAATGGAGTAGTTAAATAAATAAATAAATGTGTGAATAGATACATAAATGGATGAGCAAATAAATAAATGGCTGGGTGACTGAGTGAATAAATAAATAAATAAATGAGTGAATGACTAAATAAATAAATAGATAAATAAATGAATGAATGAATAAGTGAATGGGGAGTAGAGGAGACCCTCAGTGTTTCTGGCCAAAATAGAAACAATCATCATTTATGCCCATGCTGAGCCCCTAGCACCTCCTATGTGCCAGGCACTGCGCTAATGTTTTATAAATATTATCTCATTTGCTCCTAACAACAACTCCAAGATGTAAGTGCTATTGTTACCCCTATTTTACTGTTAAAACTGAGGCAAACAGAGATTAAGTGATTTATATCTACTTGCAGCTAGTGTGTGAGGCCAAATTTGAACTCATGTTTTCCTGACTCTAGACACAGTCCAGAGGTGATGATGGAGTCAGAGTGCAGATTGAATTCTATGTAATGTTTTTTTGAAATGGCTAATGCAGTAATTTGTTTTCCTTGAAATTCACTATAAAGAATTTTGTAAGGATTTTTTTTGGGGGGGGGGCTTGCTCAATCCATCTGGTTGGAGGTAGAAGGGAATTCAGAACTGAAAATAAAATGAAATTGAATTTTAAAATTGATTATCTTTTACAAAAGGATATTTACTTTAAAGATTTAGCAAGAACAAATATTCAAACATTCTCCCCCTCCTCTCAACATCTGTACATACTTTTGTGTCCTTTGAAATTTTAGGGGCGTCCCTATCTCTGTCCTAAGTTTTAGGGAATTTAGCTGTGGTTTCTCATATATTGTTACTTAGAAATTAGAAGCTATAGCACCAGTTTTGGGCATTACGCATTTATTAAAGCATATTAAATATTAGTAAAGAGAGAGCACATGGTTCTGAAAGTTCAGAAGTTCTACATGCCTAGGATAGAGGGGAGAGAGAGTGGGCAGTGTCCCTTCCTCCTTCAGCGTCCCAGGCCAAGAGAGCTGAGAGAGTGTAAGCTCTCTGCAGTCCAGAGGATAGGCAGCCCTTACACACTGCTTCAAGCAAATTGGCTAGCATCATTCCAATCTATTGGTTTCCTGGACTTGAGGGTGGTCCATGAGCAGTGTGTGCTGAGGTCAGAGTCCAGAGGACAGATCCTCTAAGGGGAAAGGCTTTCAGGTAGGTGTGGTTTTAATCTCTATTGTCTCTATTCACAGTTCAAGGTCCAACTTGACTGACTCTGGGACGGTCTTAAAAGGTCAGGTAGTTAGGCCCTGGGGTGGGGGTGGGGGGTCTCTAGGATCCCCAAAACCCATTTTTTTCTCACACTTTCTCAACCACCTCAGTCTCTGGGTGAATAGACTCAAAATTTATCTCAGTTTCTACATAACATTGGTCCTACCAAGTTCACATCCAAAGGCAACACTGATGCCAGACAATTCCTTGTCTTGGCCTTCACTGGCATAAGTCTAGAGGGTCTCTCTTTGTCCCTTGGGGCATCTATGTTTGATTGGCTGAAAAATTCAGTCTAGAATGTCAGGGCCCTGAACTACCCTCTTTAAACTCATAAGGTTGCAAAGATTCCATTCCTTCTACCTAAAATGGAAAAGATTAAACCCAGAGTCCAAGTAGGGACTTAGGAGCCATAAGGAGAGCCCTCTCCCTTTATAGTATGATTTCTCACTGAATTCTGTGGAAGTGAAGCCAAAAAGAGCCAGCCAAGGCTGACTCAGATATTTTTGAAAACCATTCCAGATATATGGCCAATTGAGAAAGGCTCCTCCCAACCACGCAGTTGGCTAAATAGAACCAATCACAATATCTACACTTGTTCCACAGTTTCTCCAAGTCACTTCATGATTTCCCAAGAAGTAAGCTCCCCAGAGTCCATCCCTGGACATTGCAGCTGCTACATGAGCTAAGCAAGCTGATGGGGAGGTCTTGGTTATTTGTTCCTCCCCTGACTTTTCCACCACTCCTAGTCCTAGGGCTCCCAGATGCACACCTTGGGACTGATTTTTGACTGATGCAACCCAAGTATCCAACATGGAACTCTTCCACAGCTCTGCAAACCTCTCTCCTCAGCCTGGCCATGTGTCACATCACACTTTTAGTCTCAGATGCTCCCACTTCTGAACCTTTTAATTTTGCTACTTCCTGTTTCTCTTTTCCTCCTCCCACTAACTTCTCAAGATCATGAGACTGGTGAAAAAAAAATCCATGCCCTTCCCATTCCCATCACTGGATTGCTGGGTTTGGAAAACAACATGAGGTGGAGTGTTATGGGCAGGGAAAATATAGCATTCCTCCCAGCTTACTTCACTGGGAAGAGGAAATTTTGCAGTTTTCACTACACTAATAATAATACCTAGAAAATCTAGAAAAAATATGTAGAAAATGGCAAAAAAAAAGTTCAGAGAGATGGAGGCTTTGTAAAAATTAACACACATTTTAAAAAAGCAAATTTTAAATAGCAGTTTATGGTTTTGTGTATTAATCTTGTTTATAAGTTTGAATATTTGTGCTTTTTTTGATGACTGTTTATTTTGAGACACACTCCTGTGGTTAGGAAGAGTTGTGGGCAATGATCCTGATTGTGTGGGTTTCTGGGAGAGGAGGTCTGTTCTCCTTCCTCTCCTTGTCCCAAATGAGACATTATCTCTGACCTGGGCACAGCTGCAGGAGTGTAAATGGTTAGACAAACAATCCACACTGGCATTTTTTTTAACCAAATACTGAGACAACAGAAGGAGTATCTGGCTGTGGTGGTGTTAATATTTTTTGTGAACAAAGAAATGGAATGGACCCTGGAGCAGGAGATTTGGGATTAGGTAATGGGTGCCACTTTATCCCTGGAGACTACAGCTAGGGACAGGGATGCTGATTTTCTATTGTGAGAATATGCACCAGATTGTGAAGTATGGTCTCCACTTCTTTCCTCTTTTCTGCCAGAGCAGGGCAAAGTTACTTTTCTAATTTTTATTTTTGTTTCTTTTTTTTTTTTTTTAGGCAATTGGGGTTAAGTGACTTGCCCAGGGTCACACAGCTAGTAAGGGTTAAGTGTCTGAGGCCAGATTTGAACTCAGGTCCTCCTGACTCCAGGGCCGGTGCTCTATCCACTGCACCATCTAGCTGCCCCTAAAGTTACTTTTCTAATTTCTGTTTCAGTAGCTTGAATTTCTTCTGTCAGCTAGTTAAATCCAATCAAACTAACTCCTGTTGGTCTGTGTGTTGCCTTGTTTGCAAACAGGGAGCATCAGAAAGGAGGAACACTGTTTTGGTTGGTATACAGAGATACAGAAAGAACCTGGGTTTGAGATCTGGTCCAAAAATTCCAGGTTCTCTTCTGTTTGGGGGTGGTTTTGATGTATTAGTAGTTAAAAAAAAAAACTTGCCAAAAGGTAGAACTAAACTGTATCTAAGGTTTTCCTTTCCTTTCCCTTGGGTAAAAATATAGAGTGCCATTTTTACTGTCTCTAGTAATCAAAAGTACTTGGGTTCCCCTATCCCATGTAACTCCCATCTCCCATAATGCTTCTTTCCAGTCTTCCAGCTGTGAAAAGCAAGACTTTGTTTAAGTCGTTCCATTGCTAGGACTTTATCCTAAAGAGAAAATGAGAAAGGAAAAACAAAGGACCTAATAGTAAAAAAATAATTGTACTCGCTTTTTCAAATAGTAGTAAAATATTGAAAATAAGCTATAAATAAGACCTAATTGTTGTATATTAATGCAATGAAACCTTAAGGCAAGGGATGAGAACCTGTGAAATTATTGATATGAGATATTCTCAGAAGAGGAAACTATCAATCAATGCAGATTTGTATCTTGTCTGCAACCTGTCTTAGGGAGTTGTTTATAGTACTGAAAAGTCAAGTGATTTGTGCAGTGTCACATGGCCAGTATGTTTAAGAGGTAGGACTTGAACCCAGGTCTTCCTGTCTTTCAGGCTAGCTCCCTATCCATATGCTACAATGCTTCTCTATGGCACCAAAAACATGATGGGTACACCATATCCCAGAGGAAAGGCTGTTTGGGGCCAAGCCAGACACCTTCCATCTGCCCTAAAGCAACCATTTCCATCTGTACTAGCACATGGCATTCTCCC
This sequence comes from Dromiciops gliroides, assembly GCF_019393635.1. Lineage (NCBI taxonomy): Eukaryota > Metazoa > Chordata > Mammalia > Microbiotheria > Microbiotheriidae > Dromiciops > Dromiciops gliroides. The sequence goes on along the minus strand of NC_057862.1, from coordinate 265,243,050 downwards.
TTTGACTTCAGACCTCCTGCTGTACTTATCCTTTGAGGGTAGCCTTCAACTCAATAATGATATGCATATATTCTCACACTTTGTCATACCCTTCACATCCCATCTAAACTCCTGTTGATCATTATCTAAACCCTATTCCATATTCCCTACCACTTAATTCCTCATTCCCATATCCCTCAACCCTCCCACCCCAAATTTTATCCCAACTTACCCAGCCCTTCCACTGTACCCTTTGGAATGCCTGTTCCATAGACAACAAACTTCCCTTCATCCTAAATCTTTTCCTTTCCCACTCCTTACATCTACCACCTCTTACTGAAACATGGCTTCTCCCTGATGACATCCTTTGGCCATCCTTTTCAGTACTGGCTGCACTCTCTTAGGCTCGGTCAAGATGGGGGAATGGCAATACTCCTTGTTCTCCATCACTACTTCTAGGTTCTCCCCCTTCCTTCATCCCTTGGTAACCTTTCTCCCATTGAGATGCATGCTATTCATATTTACCACCCAATAAAAATCCTAATAGTTGTTGTCTACAAACCCCCAGGTCACTTCCTCAGTGAGTATGATAGCTGATTTAAAATTATTCTTTCCTTCCCAACTCCTGCCTTTGTCCTAGGGGACAATGACATATATTTATTCTCCCTTAGATACCCTAGCTACTCAATTCCTTAACCTACTCATCTCCCATGGGTTACTCTTCCACCTCACCTCAGCTATACACAAAGATAGTCACATCTTGATCTTGCCATCACACACAAATGTACCATCTCCATGTTCAAGAATCCTGAAATTCCCTAATCTATTGGCTTTTTCACTTCTCCCTGGGCCTTCCCTTATAAAACCCTATTCTTCACCTGTATGATGACCTCCAGTTCCTTTGCCCCTCAATTCTCTCCCAGGCCATCTCCCTGGCACTAGCCATTCTCTCCTCTTCTCCCTATCTTGATTCCTTGGTGAAATAATTCAACTTTATACTGTCCTCCTCTCTTGATTCCCTAGCCCACGTATTACATTGCTGATTATGCCCAGCCAAGCCTCAGCCTTGGATTACTCACACCATTCACCACCTTTGCTCCTACATACATGTAGCTGAATAAAGGTGGAAAAAATCATGCAACCATTCTGACTGGGTCCACTACAAATTTATGTCACAACTCAACTGGGTCCTCACTGCTGCCAGGCAATCCTTTCATACCTTCATTATCAACTCACTATCCCACTCTCTACAGCAATTCTTCAAAATCTTTTCATCCCTTCTCAAACCTCTCATGATTCCCCTCCGCCCACTCTCTCTGCTGAGAATTTTGCCTCATATTTTACAGAAAACATTGAGAACATTTGCCATGAAGCTCTTTGTCTTTCACTCAGGTGCCTTCTGCCACTTTTTCCTCCTTCATCCCTGTCTTACATGATGAAGTAGTCTTACTCTTTACCAAGTCTAACCTTCTACTTGTTCAAGAGATTCCATTCCTCCTGTCTCCACCAACAGATTTTCCCTTTTGTCACCCCAACATTTTCACTTATATTCTCAGTTCCTACTGCCTACAAAGATACCCGTGTCTCCCCTATCCTGAAAAAACCCTCACTTCATCTTTCCATCTTTGTTAATTATTGTCATGTATCTCTTCTCCTCTGTTTAAATAAACCCCTCAAAAAGGCCATATCTAACAGCTGCCTACACTTTCCCTCCCCTCACTCTCTTCTTAATCCCTTACAATGACTTTTGTTTTTGCTTTTTGGGGTTTTTTTGCAGGGCAATGAGGGTTAAGTGACTTGCCCAGGGTCATACAGCTAGTAAGTGTCAAATGTCTGAGGCTGGATTTGAACTCAGGTTCTTCTGAATCCAGGGCCAGTGCTTTATCCACTGTGCCCCCATTTACAATGACTTTTGACCACTGAAACAGCTCTCTCCAAAATTATTAAAGCTCTCAGTTGCCAAATCCAATGACCTTTTCTCTAGCTGTCACTTAATCCCATTTGCTCTCCCTTCCCCCCCACCAAAAAAAAGGGGGACAGCTAAGTGGGACAGAACACGGGTCCAGGAGTCAGGAAGACCTGAGTTCAAATCCAGCTTCAGACACTTACTAGCTTTGTGACCTTGGGCAAGTCACAATTCCCATTGCCTTCCCCTTCCCCTTCAACAAATCCAATGACCTTTTCTCAACCCTCATTCTTGTAGTCTTTGACACTGGATTATTCTCTTTTATACTGTCTCTTCTCTAGGTTTTCAGGACATTACTCTGTCTTCCTATCTATCTGACCATTCCTGATGAAAAGAGATAGAGATCTCTTTTCCTGGATCCCCTTCCAGATCATGCCTTCTAATTGTAGGTATGCTTCAGGGTTCTGTCCTGGGTCTTTTCTTTTCCCTCTATTCTTTTTTTTCCTCCCTCTATTCTACTTCATTTGGTGATCTCATCAGAGGTCAAGGATTTAATTAATTAATAGTTAATAATTTAATTAATTATGCTGATTCTCAAATTTACCTTTTCTGACCCAGTCTCTCCAATCTCTTATCTCCAACAGCCTTTCAAATTGGGTGTCCAGTAGACATCTAAAACTGAAACCTTAAACCTTCTCCTCTCCTACATTCCTTATTATTGTAGAAGGCTTCTTAGTCTCTGAGGCTCCCAACCTAGGAGTCATCCTGTATTCCTCACTCTCATCCTCCATATCCAAGGTTTGTCAATTTCACCTCTGTAACATCTCTTGAATACACCCCTTTTTCTCCACTCATCTCACACCTGGACTATTACAATAGCCTGCTGGTGGGTATGTAATAACTGCTTCAAGTTTCTCCCCACTCCAATCCACCTTTCATTCAAGCACTAATTCACACACACACACACACATACAGAGACACCTACACACCCCTCAATAAACATCAGTGGTTCCATATTGCCTGTCGAATTTATGGAGAGAGGAAGAATTTAGCACCAATAGAGAGCAATACAAAATGTAAAATAGATAACTTTGATTATATAAAATTATATAAAAGTTTTTGCACAAACAAAACTAATATAACCAAGATTACAAAGGAAGCAGAAAAACTGGGAAAGAATTTTTGAAACAAGTATCTCTCAAAAAGGCCTCATTCTTTTTTCTTTTTCTTTTTTGTGAGGCAATTGGGGTTATGTGACTTGCCCAGGGTCACACAGCTAGTAAGTGTCAAGTGTCTGAGGCCAGATTTGAACTCAGGTCCTCCTGAATCTAGGGTCGGTGCTCTATCCACTGTGCCACCTAGCTGCCCCCTCATTCTTTGTGTTGTTGTTGGGTTTTTTTGGGGTTTTTTTAGTGGGGCAATGAGGGTTAAGTGACTTGTCCAGGGTCACACAGCTAGTTAGTGTCAAGTGTCTAAGGCTGGATTTGAACTCAAGTCCTCCTGAATCCAGGGCCGGTGCTTTATTCACTGCACCACCTAGCTGCCCCCTCATTCTTAATTATATAGAGAACTGAGTCAAATTTATAAAAATACAAATCATTCCCCAATTGATAAATGGTCAAAGGATATGAAAAGGCAGTTTTCAGACAAATAAATTAAAGCTATCTATAATCATATGAAAAAATGCTCTAGATCACTATCTATCAGAGTGGCAAATATAACAAAAAAGGAAAATATTGGTTGTTGGAGGGGATGTGGGAAAGCTGGGATGCTAATCTAAAGTTGGTGGAGTTGTGAAAAGATCCAATCATTCTGGAGAGCAATTTGGAACTATGCCCAAAGGGCATAGCAATACCACTGCTAGGTTTATATCCCAAAGACGTCTCCCAAAAAGAGAAAAAGACCTATTTGTACAAAAATATTTCTAGCACCTCTTTTTGTAGTGGCTAAGAATTGGATGGAAATCAAAGGAATGCCCATCAATTGGAGAATAGCTAAACAAACTGTGGTGATGGTGATGGAATATATAAGAAATGACAAGCAAGATGATTTCAGAAAGGCCTGGAAAGACTTGTATGAACTGATGTATAGTGAAGTGAGCAGAACCAAGAGAACATTGTTCACAGAGATAGCAATATTGTTTGATGAAGAACTGTGAATGACTTAACTATTCTCAGCAATACAATGATCCAAATAGTCCCAAAGGACTCTCCATCTCCAAAGAAAGAACTGATATTGATGGAACACATGCTATTTTTCACTTTCTTTCATTTTTCCTTTTATTCAAGTTTTCTTGACAAAATGACTAATAAGTTAATGTTTTACATAATTCCCCATGTATAACCCATTGCTTACTGCCTCAGGGAGGGAAGGAGGGATGAAATTTGGAACTCAAAACTATAAATAGAGATGTTTATTATTTAAGAAAGAAAAAATATAGAAGACAGTAATAATAGTTTTCTCTGAAGTTGGCATAGTAAGGAACCTTTTAAAATATCTTCATCTGTATTTTAAAACTTTAAGATCTGGCCACATGCTCAGTAAAAGTACAGTGATTTGGTTTTAGTTAAAAGGTAGAAATTACAAAGAAAAAAGATTTTTATTCCTATTTTTTAAAAAAAATCAATCTCTAATCATTGGACTAAATTGTCCTAAGAACAACTTTCAGCTTTTGACTTCAGTTTCCAACTAGGTCCATCACCTTTTAGGATAAATTTCTAGGAAAGCCTTATTAAATCTGACACTACATAAATATTGGATATGGTAAAGATATTTGTTATTGTGATTATTATATAAAATCTTTTAAAAATAAGATTGATAGCTCCATTGTTCTAGGGCAATGAAGGAAGGCAGCTCAGAGTGAAGAAAGAAAAAAAAATAGGCAAAGGTTTGCACTTGACATCAACTGCTTATTAACCCTTCCTTGACATTTCTGACCATGAAAAGAGAAAGGATTGTTTTAACCAAAGATCGCTTGTCTTTCACTGAATTCTTGTTTTTTCCCCTGAAAGATTATGTTCAGTTTTGCTGGGTATGTGATTCTTGGCTATAGCCCCAGTTCCTTTGCCCTCTGGAATATCATATTCCATGCCCTCTGGTCCTTTAATGTAGAAGCTGCTAGATTTTGTGCTATCCTGACTGGGGCTCCACAGTACTTGAATTCTTTCTTTTTGGCAGCTTGCAATATTTTCTCCTTGACCTGGGAGCTCTGGAATTTGGCGATAATATTCCTGGGAGTTTTCCTTTTGGGATCTCTTTCAGGAGGTGATCGGTGGATTCTTTCAATTTCTATTTTACCTTCTGCTTCAAGAATATCAGGGCAATTTTCCCTCACAATCTCTTGGAGGATGGTGTCTAAACTCTTATTTTGGTAATGGCTTTCAGGTAGTCCAATGATTTTCAAATTACCTCTCCTGGATCTATTTTCCAGGTCAGTTGTTTTTCCAAGGAGATATTTCATATTGCCCTCTATTTTTTTAATTCATTTGGATTTGCTTTACTGTGTCTTGGTTTCTCATAAAGTCACTAGCTTCCATTGGTTCAATCCTAGTTCTTAGGCAATAATTTTCATCAGACAGCTTTTTTATCTCTTTTTCCATTTGGCTTTTCAAGCTGTTGACTTTTTTCTCATAGCTCTCCTGCATTGCTCTCATTTCTCTTTCCATTCTTTCTTCCACCTCTCTAAATCTTCCTTCTATCTTTCCTACTTTCTCTTCAAAGTCCATTTTGAGTGCTTCCATGGCCTGAGACCAATTCATATTTTTCTTGGAAGCTTTGGATGTAGGGGCCCTGAGGTTGTTATCCTCATCTGAGGGTGCACCTCGATCTTCCTTGTCACTAAAGAAACTTTTGGTAGTTCTCAACTTTCTTTGCTTGCTCATCTTGCCATTTTTTACTTGACTTTTAGCTCCCTCTTACAGTGGGGCCCTACTTGAAAGCTACACTGTGTCAAGCTTTAGAGGGTCCCAGGTGTTTTGGTTTGAGGGAGGGCAGGTTTTTCCTCTTGCCTGGCCTGTTCTCTGGTCTGAAGGTAACCTCAAGCCAACTTGTTAGTTAACCAGCCAGCAGAGTGCTGTGGTGGTTTCTGGCTTTGATGAGCCTGCACCCTTCCCCAACCTGGGCTTCCTGCCACTCAAGATTTCTTCCTGGTTCCCTGCTAGGGTGGGATATCCGAACTTCTCCTCAGGTCCCATAGACACCCATGTGTTTTCCACCCCTCCCCCCAGGCCAGCTGTTCAGCCCTCTCACCTGATGGTAAGTATGACATATTAAATTGCTTGATTTCATAGGGAAGGTTGAGGAGGGAGGGAGGAAGAAAAATTTAGAACACAGAACTAGCTCAGGGACCCTGATCTCATTGGAGTGGATTCAAGGAGGGAATAATATTCACACCCAGTTGAGAGGAGTTATCTATTTAACCCTACAGGAAAGTAGGAGGGGAAGAGGATAAGGGGAAAAAAAGAGAGTGCAAAGTGGGGGAGGGGACAGTCAGAACTAAAACACTTTTGAAGAGGAAGAGGGTAAAAGAAGATAGAAAATAGACTATATATCATGGAAAGGGAATAGGATGGAGGGAAATAGTTATGATGATTGATTATAATGGCAAAACATATGGTACCTACTTTGCTGGGCTTTTATGAAGAAAATTCTTTGTCAAGTTTAAGGTACTATATACAGGTTATGATGAACAGGATACTATCAGAAAACCCTGGAAAGACCTACATGAACTGAAGCAGAGTGAAATGTACTGTATACAAAATAACAGAATAGTGTAAGATGATCTGTTGGGAAGCATGTGGTTATTTTCAGCAAGGCAATGATCCAATATAACCCTGAAGGACTTATGAAAATTGCAATCCATCTACAGAGAAAGAATTGATGGTATCTGAAAATAGATGGAAACACATTTAAATTTTTTTTTCTTTGACAATTACTTAATCTGAAGTTTTGTTTTTTTACTGTTTTCTCTCACAACCTAGCTAATGTGGGAATTTTTCCATGACTACTCATGTATAACTTATTTTGAATTGCTTGAGTTCTTGTGGGTGGGGGTAGAAAGGGAAAGAGGAAGAGAAGTTGGAACACAAAGGTTTTAAAAATTGATGTCAAAAGTTTTTTTTACATATATTTTGGAAAATAAAATTATAAAAAAAAGAAAACCTATAATATATATGTATATATATATATATATATATATAAAATTCATATTTTGGGCCTGTGTATTTAGCTGTTTTAGACCACAATTATATCCCCTTGAATTTCAAATATGACTGCTGCTGTCCCATGACCATCATTCAGTGCTGAATTTTGTTTGTTACTGTTATTCCCATTCCTTTTTTGTTTAGATAATAATAAATTTGTATTTCAAATATCTAAAAAACAAAAGTATACCATTAAAAAAACAACAGGAGACAGAAGGAAAGGGAATGAATGGCTTAGGAAGCTGTTAGGTCATTCTATCAGCCTTGCTGATCACATGTTATGGAGTACTGTAATTAAGAACTTATAAACTTCTAACTTTTGCCCATATTTAAGAGGAAGCACACCTAAAATCATTTGGTTATCACTTATGAAAATTATGAGATTGTTAACTAAGCTATTTGCAATTATTGTTTTTTTTTTTCAGGGCAACTGGGGTTAAGTGACTTTCCCAGGGTCACACAGCTAGTAAGTGTTAAGTGTCTGAGGCCGGATTTGAACTCAGGTCCTCCTGAATCCAGGGCTGGTGCTCTATCCACTGTGCCACCTAGCTGCCCTGCAATTATTGTTTTAATCAAATGCTTACATAGGTATTTTAAAAAGTGAAAATTGGCAACTGTACAAAGAAAATATCTTGTAAAATTTCCTTTGTAAAGATATAAATATTCTTAAGATCATCTACAATAATTAATAATAAATAATAAATTATTATCAACTCTGTACAAGAGTTTTTCTTTGTTATGAAATGGGAGTGAAATTTTAAAGGCTACTTAATAAGGTAGAATGAATTTCATCTAAGGTTATCTGCCTATCATTTGTGGTGGTTATATGCATTTTGAAGCAACTTCTTATTAAACTTCTCCACTCTTAAAAGATTAATTTTGCTTTAAGGGGTAATATGAAATACCTTTAGATAGGAATATATATATATGTCAATCATTTTCTAGGGGTTTAAGTAAGCTGTCACATGTTCACTATGTGGTATTCTGGAATGTTAGTTTTCTTGATTTCTAGTGATATAATTAAATACAAAAGAAAGATAAAGATATTAGCCTGGAAACAGTGCCCCTACTTTAAGGAGCTAACAGTCAAGCAAAAGAAAGGCAAGATGAGCAGACAGAGAAAGGTGAGGACCATAGAAAGTTTTTTCAGTGACAAGGAAGATCGAGGTGCACCCTCAGAAGAAGATGTCAGGGCCCCTATATCTAAAGCTTCCAAGAAAAATATGAATTGGTTTCAGGCCATAGAGGTGCTCAAAAAGGACTTTGAAGATAAAGTTAGAGAGGTAGAGGAAAAAATGGAAAGAGAAATGAGGGTGTGATGCAGGAAAGACATGAGAAAAAAGGCAACAGCTTGAAAAGCCAAATGGAAAAGGAGGTACAAAAGCTCTCTGATGAAAATAATTGCCTAAGAATTAGGATTGAACAAATGGAAGCTAGTGACTTTATGAGAAACCAAGACACAATAAAGCAAATCCAAATGAATAAAAAATAGAGGGCAATGTAAAATATCTTCTTGGAAAAACAACTGACTTTGAAAATAGATCCAGGAGAGATCATTTGAAAATTATTGGTCTACCTGAAAGCCATGATCAAGGAAAGAACTTAGACATCATGTTCCAAGAAATTGTTAGAGAAAATTGCCCTGATAGTCCAGAAGCAGAAAGTAAAATAGAAATTGAAAGAATCCACTGATCACCTCCTGAAAGAGATCCCAAAAGGAAAATTTCCAGGAATATTATAGCCAAATTCCAGAGCTCCCAGGTCAAGGAGAAAATATTGCAAGCTGCCAAAAAGAAAGAATTCAAGTACTGTGGAGCCCCAGTCAGGAAGCACAAAATCTAAGCAGCTTCTACATTAAAGGAATATGATATTCCAGAGGGCAAAGGAATTGGGATTACAACCAAGAATCACCTACCCAGCAAAACTCAGCATAATCTTTCAGTGGAAAAAAATGGGACTTTAATGAAAAAGAAGACTTTCAGATATTTGTGATGAAAAGACCTGAACTGAATGGAAAATTTGATTTTCAAATAAAAGAACCTAGATAACCATAAAAAAATGGAGTTGGAGGATATACTTGGGGTCATGCAGTGGGTGACTGTCTTTTGTCTGAGGCTGGGTTTTTGCTTGGGTCCCCCTGAGTCATGGTGGATGCTTTTTCCACCTAGCTGCCCCATGATGACATCTTTAGGGTAAAATTGAGGGGTGAGAAGAATGCACTGGGGGAGGGGGAAGGGTCTTCATGGGTAGCATGGGGTGAAATCCCACATGAAAGAAATAGGAAAGGTTTTATGGAGTGGGGGAAGAGATGGGGGAGGAGTAGGGAAGTAAGTGAACTTTACATTTATCAGAATAGGCTCAAACACCTTAATCTCATCAGAGTGGGCTCCAGGAGGAATTAACACACACAACCCAATTGGGGGGAATAATCTATTTAATCTGGGCAGTAAATGAGTCTAACACTCATCAGAATTGGCTCAAAGACTTTAATCTCATCAGAATTGGCTCAAGGAGGTAATAACAAACACACTGAACTGGGTGGAGTAATTTATTTAATCCTGCAGGAAAATAGGAGTGGAAGGGGATAAGGAGGGGGAAAAAGAAGGGAGGGCAGATTAGGGGAGGGGACAGACAGAAGCAAATCCGTTTTGAAGAGGGATAGGTGAAAGGAAATAGATACTAGAGTAAATATCATGGGGAAGGGAATAGGATGGAGGTAAACAGTTAACAATAGTAATCATGAAAAAGAGAAAAGGGGGAAAAATTGTACAAAAAATATTTATAGCAACTCTTTGTGGTGGCTAAGAATTGGGAATCAAGGGAATGTCCATCAATTGAGAAATGACTGAAGAAGCTGTGTTATATGATTGTAGTGGAATGGTATTGTGCTATAGGAAATGACATCCCAATCCTAGAAAAACCTGGAAAGACTCATATGAACTGATGATTAGTGAAGTGAGCAGAACTGAGAGGACATTGTGCATAGTGACAGCAATATTTGTTCTATGAGCAATTGTGAATTACTTAACTACTCTCAGCAATACAATGATCTAAGACAATTTCAAGGGACTAATGATGAAGCATACTATCCACTCCCAAAGAAAGAACTGATTAAAAAGAGCACTTGTGGATTGTACATATATAACCTATATCAGATTGATGTGGGATGGAATTTGGGGTCAAATTGATCATGAGTCATCCCAAAACAATTACAAGACTAAGTGACTCAGTTTCCCAAGTTTTATTGCAATGCTGTGAGTGATCAGAAAAGTGGAAAGGTATCTCTCAAATAAGGAAAGGAAAGACAGTTATATTTATAGTATAGATAAATTGATTGTCAGTCTCATTATAATAATCTCTACCTTGGGGAGGTACAGGGGAGGGTTTATCCTAATTTGGAGTTTCTGGGGTCCTAAGCCAACCCCTGAGGCAGGTACCTTTTTCTTTGGAGGTGTGTTTTGGGGGTTTACATGTCATAAGGTGAATCTGGGGACAAATTTGGCCTTTTCTACATGTCTCTTTCTGATTCCCATGGCTAGTTTCAAAATACCTTCGTTTTTCTTTTAGAATTTCTATAGGCTGTCAGGGGCAGCTAGATGGCGCAGTGGATAGAGCACCGGCCCTGGATTCAGGAGGTCCTGAGTTCAAATCCGGCCTCAGACACTTACTAGCTGTGTGACCCTGGGCAAGTCACTTAACCCCAATTGCCTCACTAAAAAAAAAAAAAAATTTCTATAGGCTGTCATTTAGTCTAATTGTTATATGACCTGACCCTTTATGGTGCCATTATGGGTACTGATCACTGTGGGTAGGATAACCTAGCATCCTGACTTGTAAGTTATCCATTAACTGGGCTCTAACTCCCTTTTGGAGCTAATATCTGAATTAAAGCTTGGGTCTTAGATTTTTCTATTAACCCCTTTTTGCATCCTACATCAAGATTGGTTGCTGTCTTGTGGAAGGGGGAGGAAAGGAAGGGAGGGAGAACAATTTGGAACTCAAAATCTTATGAAAATGAATGTTGAGTGCTCGCTTTGGCAGCACATATACGAAAATTGGAACGATACAGAGAAGATTAGCATGGCCCCTGCACAAGGATGACATGCAAATTCCTGAAGCGTTCCATAGTTTTACTATTTCTTTTGTTTTTGATGCTATTGGTTTTCTGACTTGAGGTTTTTCCTTTGTGCTCTGATCCTTCTCGTATAACATGACTAATGAAGAAATATGTTTAATGTTATTATGTATATATAACCTATATCAGATTGCCTGATGTCTAGGGGAGGGGGGGAGGGAGGGGAGGGAGGAAGAAAAATTTGAAATTGGAAATCTTATATAAACAAATGTTGAAAACTATTTCTACATGTAACTGGAAAATAATAAAATACTTTTATTTAAAAAGAAAGAAAGAAAGAAAGAAAGAAAAGAAAGAAAGAAAATGAATGTTGAAAACTGTGAGAACCAGAGCGCCACCCTGAGGAAAAAGCATGTGATTACATTTCTTCATAGAAATGCCTGTAAGTCATGTCAATCATTGCTACCAGCCAATCAGCTTGGAGCTGTGTGTGTAGGGACCAGGCCTGGGCAGGCCTTCATTTCAAGAGAATGGGGGATCATAGTTTTCCAGGAGATTACGCTTTTCCATTGGAGGTGGTGAGAGGAGTGGCTGCAGGTACAGGTAGCGAGGGTCTTTTATTTCTTTCTCCACGTGTTCTCTTTACTAACCCCTAATATACTTTTTAAATACTTAATGCCCAAAGATTGGTGCTATACGTTTCTAATTTAAGGTGACCACTCATTAGATTTTTAACCATCACACTACCCTTACATGTAACTGGAAAAAATAAAATAAATGTTTCTTGCATTGAAAAAAATAGATTTACACATCCCATCCCAATTCTTTTGTTGTTTGTTGTTAAACATTTAAAAGCCAAATCATTTGTGTAATAGTAAATTTAGGGATGAAAAATCATCTACTTAACATAGGTACTAGTTATATCAAGATGAGATAGATGTGATTTTTCTGTCCTCTTATTGTTACCAGTGTGAGATTATAGTCAATACTTATCTACAATATGTGATCCTTGAGAAGTGAATTCACCTAAAACACTGATTATTGGAACTTACTATTTAAGACATTATGGGATTGTTAACTGATATTATTCTGAGTCTGACTCTAGGTATGATCATCAACGAATGCTATTGAGCTAATGAGCCATAATGCCAGTAACCCTATGGGGGTTTACATACATAAATTGCAGGTGGAGTTCTCATGGGAAAGTCTGAGAGAATGACTATTGGCAAAAGCTGAGGTAGGATTCTCCTGACTTAATTTCTCCAACATGACATTTCTTGGAATGGAAAATATGCCCCTGGTTGACTTTGGGTTTGGCTCAATACAATTTGCCTGGAATTATCATGAAGTTAGGGAGAAATTTATTTAATGCCCTTATGCTTTTATGGTATCATGTCAGATGTCATTTGATGAACACAATATTGGATCCTTATCTCTTAGGTTAATGCTGAACTACATCTGTTTGTGGTGATATACAGGTATAACAGGCATGAAATTTTGATCCTTTCTCCAATCTAACAATTAAGTATTTAGTATTGATATCTAGTTATATATTTTTGTGTAAGGTCTTTTAATTTCTCATAATGGTATGGGGATAATTGATACAAAGATTTTTGAAACCAAGATATGATTTTATTATTTAGTTAATATCACAATTGTCTCAGTTTTGTGTTAAGGAAAGGAATATCAGCATAGCTTGTAGTCTAGTCTATCTTGTCTTAAAGAGACATTTTCTTTTGTTAGGGGTTATTCATTTGAACATGGCTAGAAGTTGAAAATGTTTCTATGACTTACTTGATATATACTGTTGTAAAATTAATTACTCAATCTATTTTGTATATCATTTCTGAACCTTTTGTTACAACTTAAGTTAATCTGGCAATTTATATGTAATTCATTTTTGTATTGGAATCCATCTTCTTGTAAAAAGGATTTTGAGATTCCTTAGTGGAATCTCATCCTCCTAATGGGTGATTGAATGATGACAAATGAAAAATTGGGTTCCAATTTTCTGTTTGTATATGAATTTCATATATATATATATATCAACCTAACAACTGGACAGCATAAAATTGTAAAAAGCCTCTGGTCTAGAAGTTTCCAAATTTCATTCTCTAATGATACAGACATAAGGTTTTATTTTCATTATCTGACCTGGTTATTGGCAAAGTAATTTAAAGTTGTGTTAAGACCAATTTTATAGGAGATTTTTAAGGAAGAGGATCTCTACAAATAACCTGCATCTAAGAATACAGTGAGCTGTATTCGGCTCTGAGAACATACCTGGAATAGAGAGCTGCATCAGATGGTATTCCAAAAATCAGACAACTGTATGAGATGGGACTTCTGAGACTTAAATGGACACTTTTTCATTGTTTACTTTTTCCTTTGTATATATTATCTATAAGGTCTACTGCACCTTAGGGGGGTTGCAAAGGCACCCTTTGGTTTTGTTAATGCATCACTCAATTTCTTGCCTTTTCCCCTTCACAGTGTTACTCATCATAAGTCCCATAGTTAAGAGCCCTTGATGAAGTGTTTGTAATGTCAGTTAGTGATGCATTGAGAGGTCCATGTCCTTCAAAGAATCAAATGGGGGATTGTGAGAAATAATTATTAATAATTGATATCTTGGGATGGTTAGTGCTCTACCCTTCTTTCTAAATCCTTCGGATTTTTTTCTGATGAGATTTAGCCTGTACTAATCCATACCTGGATAGCTCTGATCAGCTTGGGTGGGTTTTCCATTCTTTCTCTGATGTCTTTTTTTAAAATTTGAGTGACCTAAGTCACAGTCATTTTAACATAACACATGTCCAATCATGTCAACCAATTAGATGCAATTAGGGGTCTTTGGCCTTAGAGACACATTCATTGACCATCCTTTTATTAATAATCCACTGGCTTATTAACAAAATTATTATATTACTCAGAAACTATGTCTCTCATATTTTAAATCATCACAGTAGGTTAAGGAAAAGGAGGGCAAGGTAGCAGGTAGAAGTAAAGCTGAAGAGTGAGAGAGTATAGTAGGGTAAATAGGGAGAAAAGGATACTGAGACAGGAGGAAAATACACAAGTTATTATAGCTTAGAATGTGAATGGAATGAATTTACCATAAAATGGAAATGGATAGCAGATTCAAAATTTGGATTCAACAATATATAGTTTTCAGGAAACATAGTAAAAATGAAGGATACACAGAAAGATAAAATAAAGGGCAGGAGTAAGAGTTTTTATGTTTGTTTTTTTTAAAGCAGGAGTAGTACTCATGACCTCAAAGTGAAAGCTAAAATAGACTTAATCAAAAGAGAAAATAGGGAAACCACAGTAATATTATTCAATATTGCTTTAGACCTTTTAAAATAACTCAATAATATATAATATCTGAGAGTATACTTGCCAAAACAAATATAGCAATTAGGGGCAGCTAGGTAGCAAACCATGGGTCCTGGATTCAGGAGGACCTGAGTTCAAATCTGGTCTCAGACATTTGTGTGACCCTGGGCAAGTCACTTAACCCTTATTGCCCCGCAAAAACAAACAAATATAGCAACTATATGACCATAAACATAAAAAACCTTTTTTATACAAATAAGATCAGATCTAAGTACTTGGAGTAATATTGACAATTTGACCTAACTAACTAATCTATTCAATGCCATTCCAATTAAATTACTAAAGAATTTTCTTACTGAGTTAGGAAAAATGATAGCAAAGATTATTTGGAAGAACAAAAGGCCAGGAACTTCAGAGAAACCAGGGAAAAAAGATGTAAAGGAAAGAGATTCAGCAGCATCAGACCTTAAGCTATATTATAAGATGAGAGCATTGTTGAAGTATAAAATGGATAATTGATTATTTTAAATTAAAATTTTCTTGTATAAATAAAACCAATGTACCTAAGAATAGAAGGAATGCAGAAAATTGGGGGGGGGGAACATTCATACACAACCCCTCATACACAACCCTCATATAGAATGTGATTGCATTGGAATAATTCTGTGGTGGATTTTGAAAAACATGGAAAGACTTCATAGGTCTAAACCTATGAAGGAAGATGCTATCCACCTTCAGAGAGAGAGATTACAAGTAGAAATGCATAGTATGATCTTACATATATGTGTATTAATGTATATATTATATGCATACATATCTATATATAAGTATAGCCTTCTTGAGGAGAGGAGAAAAAAAGTAAAAAGTGCACAACAACAACAAAAAAAAAACAAAAACAAAAGAAAACCTACATGGAAGCAAAAAAAAAAAAAAGCTGGGTATCTTTGAAAACAATGTAGTATTTATTGTGTAGGTTTTTCTTGAAATGGAAATTTATTGTTTTATATTAAATCCTCTCATGTTCTGCTGTGTACATGGTAATGTTTTTCCCCTTTTCTCATCTTGTATTTAAGTTTTAAATGAATAAAAAAATTTACCAAAAAAGAATGTTAAAATACTTACTAGCTGTGTGACCCTGGGCAAGTCACTTAACCCCAATTGCCTCACCAAAAAAAAAAAATTTAAAATTGTCTCTACATGTAATTGGAAAAAAAAATACTATTTAGAAGTTTAAAAAAAAAGGTTTCAGCTAAAGCAATTCACAAGATCAATCTGTATCAGGGGAGGGAGTACCCACATGTAAGAAACAAATAACCTTTCAAATGATCAAACTAGCCATATTTGGATGCAAAAAATAAAAGTAATTCCCCCCTCCCAAGAAACTTTTTGGTCTTGTGAAGCAGATTATGAGATTTAGAAGATAAGGAGAGGAGTTAGTAGAGGCACTGAGTTGTAAACATCTTTCTCAAGTTGTTTAGGTGTGAAGGGAGAAACAGATATAGGACAACAGCTAAAAGGAATGGTATGATCAAGTGATTATTTTGCTTTTTGTTTATTTAGGATAAGGAAGACGTAGGTGTGTTTTTAGGTAGCAGGAATGAAGCCACTAGATAGTGGGATATTTAAGGAGAGAGAGAGAGAGAGAGAGAGAGAGAGAGAGAGAGAGAGAGAGAGAGAGAGAGAGAGAGAGAGAGAGAGAGAGAGAGAGAGAGAGAACGAGCTACAGAGAGAGCGAGCTACAGAGAGAGACAGAGAGAGAGAGCCAGAAGTGGTGACAATCTTTTGGAGAAGATAGGAGGGGATGGGATCAAGGGTGCATGTAGAGGATGAAATCTTTATCTGAAACAAGACTGTAGAAGATGGGGTGGGGGAAAATGTCCAAGTGGTGTGAAAAGAGGAGGAGGAGAGAGAGGGGAGTTTATGGCAAGTGTCCTCAATTGTTTTGGTGATTACGTGGGGAGTAAGTCAGATTATACTGCACTGAAGGGAAAAATAGGGTTCTAAGGCTTCTCAGGGTCTCAGAAGAGGCTTGGACTTGGATAAGCTGCTACCATGAGGTTGGCCCTTCTCTGTAAAAATACTGTAAAATCAGTATCTATTGACTTGGCAGGGAACTTGGGAAGACGTCAGAAATTTCTGTTCTCGAATGCTGTGGGAAGCTAAGTGTATCTGCCAGTACTAAGCTTGACTTGATCTAGCCTCCCTTCAATTTTCTCTGCTCCCCTCACCATCGTCCCCCCCCTCCCCCCCCTCTCCCCCTCTCCCCCCTCCTGGCCACCCAAGTTTCTGATAATTTGGTGCTTTGGGATTTGAACCCGGCAGGAAGGAGAGAGATGTAGTGCCTCAAATAATTTCTCACTTCCTGGAGACAGAGATAAACAAACATACAAGAAGGAGCCAGTGGTTTTTAATGTTCTTTATTCCCCCAGTACTGTTTGCCACAGTCTTTCTCCTGTATTAAAGTATAAATTTCAATAACCCAGTAACAAGGTCTAGGTTCAAATTCTTCCTCTTATGTTCACTTCTTATACGATCTGAGGTAAACCAAATGGTAGGCCTCTGATTCCTCATCCAAACAGACTAGATGGACTGAAGTCCAGTGGTGTGTTTAACAATCAGTTCTCTGAAAAAACAAAAATACAAGGGGGCAGCTAGGTGGTGCAGTGGATAAAGCACCGGCCCTGGATTCAGGAGGACCTGAGTTCAAATCAGACCTCAGACACTTGACATTTACTGGCTGTGTGACCCTGGGCAAGTCACCTAACCCTGTTGCCCCACAAAACAACAACAAAAAACAATCGGTTCTCTGCAGGTGGGGGAGGGGGGGAAAGATGTACATACAATATACTTTTAAATTTAATCTGCATGACCAACATTTTCTCCTAAATAAATAAAGCCCTGATTTGTAGCATATCCTGATTTCTGAAACGAAAATGCTCACAATGAAAATTTAATAATTGGCTCAGAACTAGTAGGAGCCAATTTCAGCATCCCTTTGCAATTACCTTCTTGTTCTTAATTATACCCATCTTTGAGAAGGGGCTTTCTTATGGGCAGTGTCCAAGTCTCATTTCTTCATTCAGTAGTTATTGATTAAGTGCCTACTACGTGCCAGACATTGTGCTAGATGCTAGGATTAGAAAGACGAAAATGAAACAGTCTCTGCCTTAAAGTGGTTTGCATTCTATGTGTGTGTGTGATATGTGTGTTTTGGAAGAAGTCTGTAAACAATTATATAGGAAAAATATATGTATCAAGAGCTGCTACCATTAAGGAACCTGATCTCTCACTAGAATTGTTTGAACAGGATTGACTCTTGGGGATGCCTGGCCCTAAAGAAAGACCTTGGGGGGGGGGCGGGCAGCTAGGTGGCACAGTGGATAGAGCACTGGCCCTGAATTCAGGAGGACCTGAGTTCAAATTTGGCCTCAGACACTTGACACTTACTAGCTGTGTGACCCTGGGCAAGTCACTTAACCCTCATTACCTCACAAAAAAAAAAAGAAAGAAAGAAAGAAAGAAAGACCTTGGGATTTTTTTTCTTGTTACGTCTTGCTCTTTATGTTCCCTGCCCTTGTCCTGTCTCTCTCCATTTCCTCAGTCCCAGAGAACATTTAAGGCTTAGTTATGGCTCATGTCTAGAATCTCCCAAAAGAGATTATTAGCTTCCCTTTCAGTGAACAAAGTAGATCAGGAAGACAGATATTTATTTCCTCCATTACAAAAGAAAGACTTAAAACACAAAGGACTCATAAGGGTACTGTTCTAGTCTGGTTCTGACTCAGGCCAGCCCCTGGGTAGTTTAGGCTTTATATTGGAATAAAATGAGACACTGTAAGAACAAGAGGAGAAGGGTATTCAACAAGGAAAAGTCTTACTAGCAACTCCCATCTAGATCTATCAGCCAAACCTCTGAGAACCCCCAACCCCCAGAAAAATAAAATAAAAATAAAGCATGGCTGCTTTTTACTTAGGAAATGAGGAAATGACATTAATCAGAGCCCTTAGTCCCCTGGGCAAACTAAGACTTGAGAAATGTCTTAATACTTTTTTTTTTTAAGTGAGGCAATTGGGGTTAAGTGACTTGCCCAGGGTCACACAGCTAGTGTTAAGTGTCTGAGGCCGGATTTGAACTCAGGTACTCCTGAATCCAGGGCCGCTGCTTTACCACTGCACCATCTAGCTAACCCTGTCTTAATACTTTTAAAGGAAAAAATAGTCTATTCTTCATGGGAAGGGTTAAGATATTATTGCTACAACAGCTAATTCACAATGCAAGTATGGAAGTCTTTTTCTCCCTTTCTAGAATCCTTACGTTAAGTTGTTCCTTTGAATTACAGCTCTTTGTTGGGTTCCAGTGGTCAGGTAGAGTGCTGATGCTGCCTTTCTTCTATGTGTCTACTGTCCCAGCAATACTCTTATCACTAAATCTTCCTATCTTTAGTAGTTCAAAAGAACCTCCTCTTGTGGCATGGAAGGGGGGGGGGGGGGCGGGCAGAAGAGAGAGAACAGAGACTTCCTTCTTTCCTCCTCCCCAGTGAATTCCCTCTCAAGGATTTGGCTGGAGCTGCTTCACCACTAAGCTGTCCTGATATTAGAATACTGGATTCTAGACAGGCTTTCTATTTTACCTAAGCCCCTTAGGGCTGAATGACTCTCTTCAACCAGTTCCGATATACATCTCATTTATTTCAAAGACTAGAAGGATGTCATTCCTAAATTGGGTACTTTTCCAACACCAAGCTTAGGCCTTTGATTAATTAATGGATTCAATACAGGTGTCTAGTGATTGATTGATTCAATAAAGAGGCATTCTTACCTGATAATAGTATATGAGTGAGCATTAGGTATCTTGTTAAGTTAAATTAATTGGGTTTGGGAGTATTTGCTTCATTCTGGGTTTGTTTTTTTTCCAGGAAGTCTACTACTTGGGTGTTTGCCACCTTCTGTTTGAAGTAATTTGTTCTCCTTTCAGTATTTTCCTCTTAGACTCTCATGTCATTTGTGATTTCCTTTTTTGATCTTTTACTTCATTTTTTTCCAGTCATTCTTATGGTCCTTGTGTTTTTTTCCTCTGAGATTCTGCTTGTACTTGTGGTTTTGTTTCTTTGGCTTTTCTTAAACCATATGATTTCTTCATTTTGTTGTGTTTTCTTCTCATCTCATCTCAGTTCTTGGTTGGGATTTCATGTTAGAGTCAATCTTCTCTGACATTCTTGAATGGGGTAGTAGGCCTTAGTCTAGATGCCACTGTCACTATTGATCTAGATGAAGTGACCTCACCTTCTTCTTTAGTCCATGTCTTCCATCTCAGTCTCCTGGTGGTCCATTTTAGCTTCTGGCCATGAAACAGAGTCTTTTTCTCTTTGCAATATCCTCAATGGAAAGTTAGTTCTATGCCATACTGTGGCTCTGACAAGCCCCTGCAGGCTTGTCACACTAACTTCAGCTTTTTTGCACATATCCCCTGGCACTGGTGCCCAGGCACTGAGTTGGTCTTGTCTCCTGCTGTGACTCTGGTGCTCTGAAGAGTGTAAGACTAGTCTTCTCTCCACTTCTTTTCTGACATATGAGGAGGGTTGGGACCTGTCCTACTGTCTCCTATTATTGGAACTGCTGCTGGCTTGATAACCCTGTGTTTAGAGATTCTGTCTGGCTTCAGGTCCATCCATGTAAAGCTTACACTAGTTTCCTTGACTTAGCTCATCTACATAGCCAGGCTTCTGTGTCATTACTTGAGTTCATACTGCCTTCCATGGTGCAGCTCCTTTCCCTGTCTCTAGCAACTCTAGATTCATTTACTAGGCTGGCTTTCCACATGTTCCCCCCCACCCCACCCAACAGTCACCTTTTAGTCATCTTTTTGGATGGAACAGCCGGTTTCCATTTATTTCCAGTTTGCTTTAATATTGGTCCTACTGGTATTCCTTTCAGATATTTTCTGGGGTGTATGCAGGAAAACTGGGCTTCTTTATGACCATCTTTATCAGAAGTCTGAAACCTCTTCTTTTAAGCTTGAAATAAAAGAAGGGAGAGTAGTGGATGATTTTGAAATGATTTGGTATGTAGAGTGAGGGAGAGTATGGAGAAGTAACACGGTGGAGGAATCCAGAATTGGGACTTGGAAAGGGATGAGTGGCAATAGGTCAAAGGGCAAGGGACTCAAGAGTAGAGGATGATGAAAGTTGAACTGGTTAATTATAAGGTCAAGATAGGGTAGGAAAGCAGGGGTGATGGCCTTTGAAAGCAGGCCAGATGGAGTGACTAGAGATTGTGAGGAGGATGGAGAAAAGATTTAGGAAGAACAAAGCACAGGGGGAGGTGGAAAGATAGAGAAATTTCAGAATTATGAGTTGCAGGGATAAAAATATGTGTG
This sequence comes from Dromiciops gliroides, assembly GCF_019393635.1. Taxonomy (NCBI): domain Eukaryota; kingdom Metazoa; phylum Chordata; class Mammalia; order Microbiotheria; family Microbiotheriidae; genus Dromiciops; species Dromiciops gliroides. Next base: position 265,222,174 of record NC_057862.1, on the reverse strand, counting down.
GACAATGATGAGAATTTCTGTATGCAGCCTTAATGGTGTGAAAGTTCAGATAATGATGAATTGGGAAGCAAGGTAATTTGAGGGATATTAACATATAAGTTTATAAAAACAGGGACTGGAGAAAAGAACATGGTGAGACAAGTATCTTCTCAGACCCCAGTCTTCTAAAGACAAAGCTATGTCTCTTTTAGACCAGGTTTTCTAAAAGCAGGGCCATATGAGCCTACCAAGGCTGAGGGATGAGAGCCTAGATTTCCTTACCAAGTTAGCTGAAAAACTTAAAAAAAATACATTACTAGGGCAGCTAGATGGCTCAGTGGATAAAGCACTGGCCCTGGATTCAGGAGTACCTGAGTTCAAATCCGGCCTCAGACACTTAACACTTACCAGCTGTGTGACTCTGGGCAAGTCATTTAACCCCAATTGCCTCACCAAAAAAAACCCCAAAAAACATTACGATGTGGTAATGATCTCCTCACCACTGGAGATGTCCAAACAAGAACCAGTGAGGCTGTGAACTAGGTTCCTCTGCTGAAGAGAGTTTTTTTGGATCTGAGAATCTTGTGTTCTGTGATCATGCTGGTAGAAAAATCATGCTGGATTTCTCTTCCCACCCTTCTGAGTAAACCAGGGGGGTGGTTAAATCAAGGAACCCAGCCTGGTAGGGATGGGGGTGGGGAGACCAGAGAGGGGACCCTGGGGATGGAATAGCAGAAAATAGGCCTTGGGAAATATTAAGGACTCTGCTTAATAATGACTCAGAAATACCTCTGGGGAAAAGGGAAAAATGAAAAGTATGAAGGGGGAAACTGAAAGGAGGTGCCAAATGGGGAGGGGGAAGTGGAAAGGAACAGATCAAACTAGAGGTCAGTCTTTGTAAGGAGATTGCTTTCCACTTCTCTTTCTAGACTAGTTCCTCCCCTGCAGTCCTCGTTCAAAATTTCCTTTCTGTGAAGTCCCTTTCCTGGTGTCAGATAGTCTCAAACAGGAGAATTCCTAACCTATCCAGGGCCATGGCCAAGACCTGCAGCCCTCTCCCCTTCTTCCATAGTCTTTCAACACAGTGTAGGAATTCAGGGATAGCTGCAGGGGGGGTACACAGATGGTATGTATAGGAACACAGGTTGATAAGTAAAGATATATTCAGGGAAACATAAATTACATAGGTATAGAAGTTGTTGGCCTCTTCCGAGGCTTTCTCCTACAGCTTTTTTTTTTTTTTTCCAGCCAGAGCCATGGATGGAGACTAAGAAAAAATGTGGTTAAAAAGCATCCCTCACCCAGGCATTGGTGAAACAATTATAGTCACAGATTGAGGGTGGGGTGAGGATGAAGATTAGCGGGCATGAGGAGGCTGCAATAGTGACACCAACTAAGTTACATAATATATACAGACCCAAAAGTCTGAGATTTTTTGGTTTTGTTTTTTTTTAACTTTTCTTTTAGACCCACTACCCGATTTCTTTAATTTGTCTACCACCTTTGGATCTTGGGACTCAGGAGATGATGGGTAAAGTTGGAACTTTGTCCTGAAATATGTCTCTTTGTGTAAGGGTCAGCACTAGTATGTGTGAGGAATTGGGTAGTTGGTAGCTATGACTACAGAAACAACATTGGCAAACACTGATGGAAGGGAGGAGTAGTAGCAGCTCTGGATTGTGCAGAGTCACTTCCTACTCTTTTCTCCCTGCAGCAGACAGGGTGGGGTAGGGGGGGTGGGGTAGGGTAAAGTCCAAGTCCAAGTCCAAGTTGAGGATGGGACTGCTGGACTAGACTTATGGGTGTTATCTATGTCTCAGTTCTTTCTAGCAGCTGCTCTAATTACTTTTATTTTATTTTAATTTAGTCTGGTCCTGTGATTTTCTTCTATAGAGGCAAGACAACTAGCATAGAATAGGCACTTAAATAGCTACTTGTTGAAAGATGAATAAATCTGACCCTTTTTCACATTGCCTGTAGGGGCAGGAAGAAAGGTAGTGGGGTGGAAGTGAAAGCTTCAGTCATTAACAAATAATTCCCTTCACTTTCCCCAACTCCAGTCTGGATTCCTAGGTTCCCCTTCACTCCAAAGTTCATAGGGACCTAGAACCAAAGTCTCTCCTGCTTCAAGAGAGATTCCTGGTTCCTCTGGCTTCCTCAGTACTGAATTTACTTTTTTTTTTGGGGGGGGGCAATGAAGGTTAAGTGACTTGCCTGGGGTTGATTTCATGCTGCTTGATGGGCCACCTACCATTTTGAAGGGTATATAAACTATGAGTCCACCATCATGATTGTCTTTGTCTAAGAGAGACAGCCAAATGACCATCCTTTTATTAATAACCTTCGGGCCTTATCAATAAAATTATTAAATTGCCCATAAACTATGTCTTCTGGCCTCAGAAGACATTTACTAGCTATGTGACACTGGGAAGTCACTTTGCCTCAGTTTCCTTATCTGTAAGATGAGCTGGAGAAAAAATGGCAAATCAGTTCAATATCTTTGTCAAGAAAACCCCAAATGGGGGGCAGCCAAGTGGCACAGTGGATAAAGCACTGGCCCTGGATTCAGGAGGACCTGAGTTCAAATCTGGCCTCAGACACTTGACACTTACTAGCTGTGTGACCCTGGGCAAGTCACTTAACCCTCATTGCCCCACCAAAACAAAAAAACAAACAAGAAAACCCCAAATGAGGTCAAGAAGAGTCAGACATGACTGAAAAATGACTGAACAAGAACAATAAAAAAATGTGCCACACTGTTCTCAGAACAGAAAATACAACAAAGAAAAAAATATATATAATTGCTTCACTCAAGAAGCTCACATTCCGATGGAGGAGATGAATAATTATGTATATATAAGATATACAATGGAAATAGAAGGTAATTTCAAAAGAAATTAGTAGATACTATGATACTATGTTTATGAACCTAGGTAACTGGGAGGGTGGTAGTAGTGCCTTCAATAGTAATAGGCTAGTTTAGAAGAGAGGAGAGTTTGGAGAGGAAATATAACGAGTACTGTTTTAGATGAGGTTGAGATATCTTTGGGATGTTAAGTTTAAGATAGGCAGTCAGTGATGCAGATCTGGAAGTCAGGAAAGAGGTTAGGGCTAGCTAGATACATATGAGGTCTCTAAGTAAGACAGTATAGAGGGAAAAAAGAAGATTGCCTGAGTCAGATCCAAGGGGAACATCTACTGTTAGGTGTGACTTGGATGAAGATACAGCAAAGGAGACTGAGAAGGAACCATCAGAAGGAAAACCAGTAAGAACATTGTCAGGAAACTCTAAAGAGGAGAGAGTATTTTGGAAAAGAGCATGATTGACAAGGTCAACGGCTGCAGAGAAGTCAAGAAGGAGGCAGACTGATAAAAGTCCATTAGATTTCACAATTAAGAGATCACTGGTAACTTTGGAAAGAAATTTCAGTTGAATGACAAGGGCTTAGGAGAGAGTGAGAAGAGTGGAAGCACAGATTGTAGGCAGCTTTCTCAAGGAGGTTAGTTACCAAAAAAAGAAGAGATACAGATTGATAACTATTTGGGATGGTAAGATTAAGTGGGGGATTTTTAAGAATGGGGGAGACATAAGCATGTTTGTAAGCAGCAGAAATATAGCCAGTAGATAAGAATAGTTTGAAGATTAGTGAGAAAGTGGTGTGTGTCAAGGTGTTTGCTTTGGTAATGAGAAGGGTATTATTGCATGTATTGCAGGAGTGAAGGAAGAGATATTGAGAAAAGCCATTTGAGTTATATAAGTTAAGGAAGAAAAGAGAAGAGTGAACTCCTGGCAAATGGACTCATTTTTTTTTTCAATGAAGGTCCTCAGACAAAGTCCTCAGATAAGAGGATGTCTTACATATAGCTAAGTAAGTGACAGCAAAAATGGAAACCCAGGGCTCTTTCAACTAGGAAGTTGGAAAGACTTTAAGTGAGACTCTAGCCTGTGTCACCCAGGGACTAGCTTTATAGAAGCAGAGAAGTTCATTATTAGAGGGTTAGCCACAAGGATATAACATAGTGTGGTTGCTGAAGTAGGGATGGATTTAATTGATCAGATTGATCATGAGACATCCCAAAGAATTACAAGACTCAGTGACTCAGTTTCCCAAGTTTTATTAGAATACTGTGAAGCCACAGGGAGAAGCACCCAAAGGAATAAGGTGTCTCCAATAGGGAGAGAAAAAATGGTTATATTTATGGTGAGGAAAAGTAGGTTATCTCCTCATTATCTTAATCTCCTCCTTAGGGAGATTCCTATCCTAATTTTGACATTCTGGGATCCTAAGATATCCTCCATGGCAGGTCCCATTTTCCCTAGGGGTGTGTTTTGGGGGTTTAAACATCATAAAGTGAACCTAAGGACACATTTAGTCCGTCTGCACATGTTGATAAAAACATGTTTAAATTTGTCAGACCCCAAGGGTCTCTCTGTTTAGGATATCTCTTTACTTTAAGATCTGGTTTCTAGGTGCAGTTTCTGTTTCCTGTCATCTAAGAATATTAATGGCTATTAATGGTTAATGCTCCCTGGTTACCTTCCCTAAGCTTCTGTTGATATTGTTGGTTGATAGGAACTTGAACCCTCTTAGTTACAGTTAGTTTAGTTAGTTTAGCTACTATTAATGAAGTCTTAGGTTATCCGTTAACCCTTTTAGCTTCAGTTGACAGATTCTGCTAATCCCTTTTAGCCTCTTCCATCAGTTGCAACAACTAATGAAATGGTCTTAAGGCACAGAGTGTGTACAGAAGCAGAGAAGTTCATTACTAGAGGGGTAACCACATAATATGGTTGTTGAAGTAGGGATGGATTTAATTGATCAGATTGATCATGAGGCATCCCAAAGAATTACAAGACTCAGTGACTCAGTTTCCCAAGTTGTGTTGGGGTATAATTCACCTATCCTGAAGAAACCCCAAGTTCTTGAAGAAGTGAAACTATAATGACAAAATTCTTTTTTTTTTTTTAGTGAGGCAATTGGGGTTAAGTGACTTGCCCAGGGTCACACAGCTAGTAAGTGTTAAGTGTCTGAGGCCGGATTTGAACTCAGGTACTCCTGACTCCAGGACCAGTGTTTTATCTAACTGCCCCAATTCTGGACATTCTTAAGGGAGGTGGAATGGATAAAAGTATCTGAGTTATGTCTGATGGTGGGAAAAGTCAAGAGGGTGAATTAGGGGTAGACACTCCATTAAACTCTCCCAACATTGCCCTCCAAACAACTTTAAAATAATGCCCCAACTCAATTAAAAAAAAAGTAATAAACATTTTTATTTAAAGTTTTGAGTTCAAATTCTATTCTCCTCCCTCTCCTGAGGTGGTAAGCAATCAGATATAGGTTATATATATGCAATTATGTAAAACATTGACACATTAGTCACTTTGTACAAGAAAACCTGAATAAAAGAGAAAAAATGAAAGAAAGTGAAAAATAGCATGCTTCAGTCTGTATTTAATCAATATAAGCTCTTTCTCTGGAGGTGGATAGTATGTGTCATCATTAGTGCTTTGGGATTATCTTATTTATTTTTTTAATTAAATTTTTTATTTATTTAGAATTTTCCCCAAGTTACATGTAAAAACAAGTTTTCACATTGATTTTTTAAAACTTTGTGTTCTAAATTCTCTTCCTCCCTCCTTCCTTACCCTTTCTTAAGAACTCAAGCAGTTCAATATAAGTTATACATGTGCAGTCATGCAAAACATTTCCACATTAGAACCAACAAAAAAATTATACTTCAATCTGTATTCAGATAGCAGCAGTTCTTTCTCTGTAGGTGAATTGCATTTTTTATAAGTGCTTCTGATAGCATCCTGCTCATCATTTCTTACAGCACAATAATGTTCCATCCAAATCCACAATTTGTTCAGTCATTTCCCCAATTGATGGGCATCACCCCAATTTTGAATTCAACTTTTGTTTTTCAATCTCTTTTAGGGTACTTTGGGATTATCTTGGATCATTATATTGCTGAGAATCATTGTCATTCATAGTTCTTCATCAAACAATATTGCTGTCACCATGTACAACATTCTCCTGGTTCTGCTCACATATATTAGTTCACACAAGTCTTTCCAGACATTTCTGAAATCATCCTACTTGTCATTTCATTTAATTTCTTTTTCTTTTTTGTTGTGATGTATGTTTTAGTTTTAATTCAAAGTAATACTTGACATGTCATTCCTTATAACAATACTATTCCATCATAATCATATACCATAGCTTCCTAACTCAAATTTTGGATCAACAAAAAATTGGGGTGAGACATTTTTCATGCTTAAGAAAACTTAAAAGGTTGTCAGAAGTCTGTAACACTAGGGTGGAAGCCTGAGCCCTCACACATGACAGTGGCAAAAGCAGCTCCAGCAGCAGCAGCAGCAGCTTTGGGAGTTTTTAGCCCCAAAACAGTAGGGGAGTTCAATAACTGGTCAGAGATTGCAGGGGACTCTTTGCTGGCACTGGCACAGCTGGTATTGAATGGCAACTCTTGCCATACACAGTTCTGGGTCAGAGTTTCAGGGTGGAGAGGAATGCTGGTGGTCTGTTAGAAAGGCGCAGATGCCCTAGTCATAGTTCCAAAGCAAAGTACTAGCACTTTCAGCTGCAGGGGAGCAGGAGCCCTTGATGGGAAAAGACCAGAGTATAAACCAGGAGAGCAGTAACCATACCTCTCCAAGGATCACACCACCTTGGAAGCACCAAAAACTTGCAGATTCCAAGAACCAGCTCTGAAAACATCAGCACACATACACACACACACACACACACACACACACACACACACACACACACAAAGCCTAGGACACTGGCATCCTACCTCTATTTGTTTTTTTTTTTTTTTTTGTGGGGCAGTGGGGTTAAGTGACTTGCCCAGGGTCACATAGCTAGTAAGTGTCAAGTGTCTGAGGCCGGATTTGAACTCAGGTACTCCTGAATCCAGGGCTAGTGCTTTATCCACTGCGTCACCTAGCCACCCCTGTCCTACCTCTATTTGTGCACAGCCTTGTTGTTGTTTTTGTCCTTCATTCTTGATGAGCACTGTGACATTAGGGTCATGACTTGCAATGAATTGGATTTAAGTGAGGGAGGGCTGTGCAAGGTCACCAATCTCATTCTCCTCCAGAGTCATCTGAGACCAACAGCAAGATATACATAAAGATGACTGGAGATGGCCCTGGATTTTTAGGGCAATTGGGGTTATATGACTTGTCCAGTGACACACAAATAGTAAGTATCTGAGGTGAGATTTGAACTCAGTTCCTCCCACCTTCAGGGACAGTGCCCAGGGGCAGAGCCTAATTTTAACATAAAGTTGAAAATTAAGAAATAGGCTGGAAAAATGAGCAAACAACAACAAAAAAGAATTTGACCATAAAAAACTATTATGATGGCAAGGAAGGCCAAGATTCAGAAGAAGACAACAATGTGAAAACAGCTACCCCCCCCAAAAAAGTCTCAAAAAATGCTAATTAGATCCAATAAGAATTCCTGAAAGAGTTAAAAAAGAGATCAGTGGGAGGGGGAACATTAGGAAAAGAAATGAGAGTGATACGAGAAAATTATGAAAAGGGAATTAACAGGCACAAAAAACACTGAAGAAAATAACATCTTAAAAAACAGAGTTGGCCAAATGGTAAAAGAGGCACAAAAATCCACTGAAGAGAACTCCTTAAAAAACAGAATTGGCAAAATGGGGGGAGATGGGAAAAACTCAATGAAGAAAATAATTCCTTAAAAATTAGAATTGGGCAAGTGGAAGCTTTGAGACATGAAGAAACTATAAAGTAAAACCAAAAGAATGAAGAAATAGAAGAATATGGGAACTATATTATTTGAAAACAACTGACCTGAAAAATATATTGAGGAGAGATAATTTAAGAATTATTGGATTGGGGGCGGCTAGGTGGCGCAGTGGATAAAGCACTGGCCCTGGATTCAGGAGTTCCTGAGTTCAAATCCTTCCTCAGACACTTGACACTTACTTGCTGTGTGACCCTGGGCAAGTCATTTAACCCCCATTGCCCTGCAAAAAAAAAAAAAGAATTATTGGATTACCTGAAAGCCACTATTAAAAAAAAAACCCTAGAAATCATCTTTCAAGAAATTATCAAAGAAAACTGTCCTTCTATCTTAGATCCAGAAGGTAAAATAAAAATTGAAAGGATCCACCAATCGCCTCCTGAAAGAAATCCCAAAATGAAAACTCCCAGAAATATAATAGCCAAATTCCAGAATTTGAAGATCAAAGAAAAATACTTCAGGCAGCCAGAAATAATTCAAATATCATGGAGCCACAGTCAGGATCACAGATTTAGTGGCTTCTGTGTTAAAGGAGTGGAGGGCTTGGAATATGAAAATCTGGAAGGCAAAGGAACTAGGATTACAACCAATAATCACCTACCCAGAAAAATAATCCTTCAGAGGGAAAAATGGATATTTAATAACATAAAGGACTTTCAAGTATTCCTGATGAAAAGACCAATGCTTAATAGAAAATTTGACATTCAAACACAAGACTGAAGAGATGCATAAAAAAGTAAACATGAAAGAGTAATAAAGGACTCAATAAAATTAAACTGTGGGGAGATGATACATGTAAATCCTAAAAACTTTATCATTATTAGGGCAGTTAAAAGGAGTCTACATAGAAGGAGGGCATGGGTGTGAGTAGATTATGTTGGAATGATCTAAAAAAAATGAAGGGGTGAGAAAGAGAAATATACTGGGTGAAGGGGAGAGGGGGAAGTAGAAGGGGGCAAATTTTCTCACATGAAAGAGTCATACAAGGAGAGCTTTTACAATGAAGGGGAAAATGGAGGGGGTGGTAGGCAATGCTTGAATCTCACTCATCAAATTAGTTCAAAAAGGAAGGAATATATATATACACTCAGTTGTGTACAGAAATATAACTTACTCAATAGGGAAATAGGAGGGGAAAGGGATAAGAGAAAGTCGGGGAATGATAAAATAGACTGGTTTGAATCCTGACTGTGCCACTTCAACTTGGACGACCTAGAGCAAGTTACTTAAACCCTGGAGGCTTTGCTTTCATCACTGGTAAAATGAGGTGTTGGACTCGATGGATCCAAAAGTTAATTTATAGTTTGAAATCTATGCTCCTATGATTCTGTGAACAGAAATGGGCGAGGGATAGGGCGATATGTATTAGAAGAAGAGTAGGGATGAAATGGCCAGATTGGGGGAAGGGAAACCTAGAAAGGGAAATACTGCTGCAGGGTTGGGTGGGGCGCGGTCACCGTAGCTGGGTGGGGGAAGGGTGGAGGCGGGGAAGTTAGTAGAGGGTGTGGGTTCTTGGGGTAGTGAAAAGAAAGGACCTAGCAAGAGCTGTGCTCAGTTTCACCAAAGTTCCGTTACCCGAGCCTTTTCGTTCCGTCTTGCCAACATGCCGAAGTGTCCCAAGTGCGAGAAAGAAGTTTATTTTGGTGAGCAAACCCGAACCCTACATCTACCTAACCCCATATTCCGACCCTTGACCCTCTCCCTCTCTCCTTTTCCCCCCAAATTCCCTGTACTTTCCTGTCACCCCACCCGAGAGTTTTGGGGCAATCCTTTTCCCCAGTCTCCAGGAGACACTCCCTCCCCATCCATCCCAGTCATCACTCCTCTCCCATGGGATCTTGGATACACCGCCTACCTTTTCTGGGACTCCGGACAGTGGACATTCTCCTTGGGCTCTTTAGAGTTCTGGACCATCCCCAAGGAACCAGATTCGGACGTGGACACTGTCCGCAGTACACCACACTTCCTGCCCTTTCCTCTGCCAGGGCGCCTGCCAGGAGTGATCCTTTTGTGATCCTCCGGCCTTTTCCCCGCCTCACCCTCCAGGCCAGCGTCACAAGAAGACTTCTAGGTTTCCCTCTCCATTTCACCTGCCTCCTCCCTGGTTGACAAGCGGCCATGTTAGAGGTTACTCACGACTGTCAGGGTTTCTACCCGGCTAAGGCTTCAACTGCATGCCGTGGCTAAGCTATACCAGCTCTGGGTGTTGAGAACCTCCACTCCCTGCTCCCATTTCCCCATCCTTCTACCCCCTCCTCCCCCCCCCCCCCCGCCCGCTTCTAACCTCCAGACCCGAACCCTAGGTAGATGTGGGGATTGGAGCAAATAGGGAACCTGGTGTGAAAGGGGCGGAAATGCCTTTAATTTCTCCGGGGAGGTTTTTCTGAACAAAGAAAAGTTAGAAATCTGGGTGTGGCAGTTGAGTATGAGTCTCACTCCACTCATGAGCCTAAGTGAGTGTATTTCTCCGTGACCATGATACCTGTGTGAAAGAATGTGCATGTGTATGTAGACCTTCAGATTTGGAAAGGACCTTACAAACTTTGTGTTATGAGTGAGCAGGTGTCTATGTGAATGGGAATACCTGCTGGTATATGATGGATAGTCAGTCTCCTTGCAGCTTGTATGTGCTCCATTTGTTTTCATACTGGAAGCCCCTCAGTTGTTTGGAGACTGCTGATAAGGTTCCTCTAACAGGTATGGGAAGGTCCATTCTCTGTGCCACATCTTTCTTTGCTTTTTGGATCTGGGACCTCCTTTCCTACCACACTGGAATCTCTGGAGGTTTCTACAATACAGTATATCCCCTCTGCCCACCTCTATCTCTTCTCAACCAATCTCAATGGCCAGGTGGATAGATGAAGTTGGGTGTTGAGGACCAGGGCAGAAGGATGGGAACTAACCAGGCTAGTCAGAAGAAAGAGATTTCTTCCCCCACCCCTGAGTCCCATCTAGTAGGAGACATGGTTGGTTGGGGAGCCAGGATGAGTCAGGGGCCTTACTATTTGCTGCAGAAAAAGACACTTCCTCGCTTGGCTTCTGTCACTGTCAGCCCAGCTTTTGTCTCTGCATCTCCCTCCATCTTTGTCATTTCCTGTATCTCCAGATTCCACCTATCTAGTTCTTTATTGTGTTTCTCTTTTTGTCAGTTTCAGTATATGTCTATGTCACTCTGATAGAGTCTGTCTGTCTGTCTGTCTCTTTTTCTCTCTGTCTGTGTGTCTCTCTCTGGCATTATTTTCTCTTTTCCAGAGTGTACTCAACTTTCCTGCAAACTCTTTGGGCTCTGACTAGAATTTCTAGAGAGGCAGAGGGTGGAGCCTATTTGAAAACAAAATGGAAACATTAGTGAATGAGAACAATCCCCAGACCCTTCACCAAAGAAGAGGCAAGCCAGAATTGGACTCTGTGCTAAGTGGAAACAGAAAGACAGACAGGAAACAGGAAACTTGGTTCTCAGTCAATCTGTTGACTGTTCCCCACCTCTAGATGTCCATTTTCATCGCGTCCAATGTGTGTTCCTCCTCCCTGTCTCCCTTTCCCACAACTCTCAGCTTTTCCTCTCTTCACTTATAGTCCTGTAGCAACCATCTTTCCTTCCTTTCCCCTATTCACTGTTCATAGGAGGGAGGCATCCTCTTTCAGGATCTTAAAGCCATTTCTGGACTCTGCCAGAGGAAAAGGAACAGAGAAGGAAGGAGGTCAGAGGAGAAGAGTGACCTGGTGGGACATGAAATAGGAAGATTACTCCAGCAGAATACCTGGGTGGACTGAGGGCCTGGAATCAATTGTTCACTAATATAATAGTGAGACAAAGATACCAGAGGTTATGAATTATGGTGGTGAGAATGGGACTGGGAATGGTGGTGAGACAGGGACAAGGAAGTTGAGAGGAGCAAGTTTCAAGGGAAAATTGATTTTGGAACATATTGAATTTGAGGAGTTAGTGGAACATCAGTTGGTGATGATTTGGATCATTGGTTTTACCACCATGTGCATATATCTTCATTATCCTATCAAAGGAAATGAGGAGAGGGATCTGCAGGTCTTAGGGTAGGAAGAGGGAGCATCTATAACAGGCTTTGAGAGCTGCAGAGAAGATCAGAGTGAATGAGAAACCATGTGTGTCTGTAATCTGGTAAGGGGATCTTGGGAGGGACCTGGCGTCACTCTCCCTGTATTTTCCCAGCTGAACGGGTGACATCTTTGGGGAAGGACTGGCATCGCCCCTGCCTGAAATGTGAAAAATGTGGAAAGACACTGACATCAGGAGGCCATGCAGAGGTGAGGAAGCCCCAGGGTATAGAGAGAATGTGAGGGGACTCAGAAGTAAGGAAGCCATGGGTGGGTAAAAATACTATGACTAGGGAGGATTGCTCTAAGCCTCAAAGTTGCACTCCAAGAGGCTATGCTTAACATCAGTTTTCCCCTTGCCTGTTTGGTCTGCAGCATGAAGGAAAGCCCTATTGTAACCATCCCTGCTATGCAGCCATGTTTGGGCCCAAAGGTGAGATACTCTATGTTGCCTTCTGACTGTTCTCCCCACATTGTCCCCATCTTCTATTCCCCTGCCCCACTTCCTTCCTCTCCTCTTTTCTTCTCTAAGCCATCTTCCAGCCCCCAATTTCTGACTTTTTTCCCCTCAGGCTTTGGAAGAGGAGGAGCTGAAAGTCATACCTTCAAGTAAACCCAGGTACCAGCTCACCCCTGCCAAGTTTGCCCAAGTAAATAGGCAATATGCAAATAAGATACAAGTTAAATTCAGGTCTTTGAGCCCTTTACTATTATTTCTGGCCTTAGAGGGCCTAGTTTAGAGGACAAGCTGGGGACCTGAAGGCTGTTTGGGGTGGACTAAGGGTAGATACATGTTTAGGCGCAGGGTTTAGAGGGTGGGTTTGGGCAGGGCAGACTTGGTACCCCGGGTTTAGGGATTTCAGGTTTCAGGACAGGCCTCAATGCCTCTCTCTCTTTCTTTACAGGTTCTGGGAAGCCTCCTCATCTGTGCTGTTTCCCTTGAATCTACAGGCAAATGTCAGCTGGACTTGACTCCTTGTAATCAGTCATGTCCCCAATAAACCCTAAACACACACTGACTTATTTATTGTACTATCTACTGAGTCCCCACCCAGGGGAGGGGTAAGGGAGGAGAACTTCAGCCACACCACTTTTATGGCCCTGGAAACCCAAAGAAACTCAGGGCTCTTGTGAGGGATAAATCTCTATGCCTTAGGCCTACCTGATTTCAATCTGCTTCTTTTGTGTACCAGCTCCTCTGGTACCAAATGTCCATGAAACCTTTATCCTAGGTCCCAAGGGTTCATTTTCCAGTACCTCCTAAACCTTTCCTGATCTCTGAATGCTTGAATTCATTACCTCAATTTCCAGAGAAAGTATGAAATGAGAGATTGGTTTCATCTGTAACCTAATTACCTTTCCATTCTTCTGTCACTAAATCTAGGATTAACACTGCCTCTTTTTCTTTTCCCTGTTGTCTGCCTACTGGAAATCATGAGTATTCTTGTTCTAAGATTTATTTACAAGGGAAAAAAGGAGCACTGTACAAGAGTAAGCTCATTAGAAGTAATTAATAATCGACAAGAATTTATTCTTTTAATTATTTTTTATTAATTAAGTAATTAATAATCAAAAAGCCTCCTTATTGTCAGGTGCCCTACTAGGCACTGGGACACAAAATGAACTCTCTTTGAATCCATGCTAAATGAAGATCAGTTGAAGGGGATGGTAAACTTAGAGAAAAGAAAATGGGGTCAGGGGATGGGGAAGAAAGGTCATGATTACTGCCTTCAATTATTTGAAGGGCTGAAATATGCAAGAAAGATTGGACTTGTTATTCTTGGCTCCAGATGTCAGGACTAGGAGCAATGGGTACAAAACTGCAAATAGAAAAACATATCCTTGATGTCAGGAAAGCCTTCCCATGTAGATCAAGCCACCTTTGGAGGGAATCAGCTTCCAGTTATTGGAAGGCTTTAAGCAAAAGCTGGGCACAGAGGATAGCGTGCCAGGCCTGGAGTCAGGAAAACTTCTCTTTCTGAGTTAAAATCTGGCCTCAGACACTAGCCATGTGACCCTGAGTAAGTCTCTTTTTTAAATTTATTTTTCTTTTTAATTTTTTTTTTTTTTAGTGAGGCAATTGGGGTTAAGTGACTTGCCCAGGGTCACACAGCTAGTAAGTGTTAAGTGTCTGAGGCTGGATTTGAACCCAGGTACTCCTTACTCCTGGGCCGGTGCTCTATCCACTGTGCCACCTAGCTGCCCCCTGAGTAAGTCTCTTAACCTTGTTTACTTCAGTTTCCTTATCTGTAAAATAAGTTGGAAAAAGAAATAGCAAACCAAGAAAACTCCAAAGTGTATCCCACTTTGAAGAAGAAGTGGACATGAAAAACAAGCAAAAGCTAGATTGCCAGATGTCATGTTTCTTTTCCAGGTGTGGGTTAGATGAGATGGCCACTGAGGTTTCTTCCAACCCTCCAATAAAATTCTTTGCTTCTATGATCCTGAGATTCTGGCAGTCATTGTGTGACCATTATCTTGGGCTTCCCCCTTCATTGGGGATCATAATAGTACCTACCAGAGTTGTTGTGAGGATCAAATAAGATATTTGTAAAAGTGCTTAGCATAATGCCTGACACTATAGGCACTATATAAATGCTTATTTGCTTATCCTTCCTTTCTCCTCTTCCTCCCCCTTTTAAAGGCCAAGTCCAAGGTCCAGTTCAGTTGTATGAACTTTATCATTCCTGAGGTTGCAAATTGATGCTCTTCACTGTTTTCAATAGAAGCCAACTTGAGTAAATGCCAGAACAAAGGCACTGTTAGTGAAGAAATGAGGACCTAGGATACTGTTACATGGCTTTAGAAATGACTTTTCCTGCTGATACGGAATATACTCATAGCAGGAATGTGTGCCCTTCACAATTCAATAAGTAGTATTTATACATTACATGAGGCAAAGAAAAAAAGATGGCTGCTCCTTAAACAAAAAATAAAGTATGTTTGTTAAGGGGAATATATATCTTTTAGCTGCAGGTGTCACAATGACATAAGACTTCTGTGAAAACCAGACTTATTACAAGAAATGAATATGTATGTGGAACCCGGTCTTAACAAGTTTACATTTTTATAATAGGAAAAAGGGAGGAGGTCATACAAGGAAGGGAATGTGACATGGGAGGAGTGACAGCAAAGGTGGGAAAAAAGATAAGACCACTCCCCATGGGAAGGAGCAAGGTGATGACAAAAGTCTCATTCTTTTCACTTGTTGTTTGCCCTTCATTTTTGAAAAGGACCATGACATTGGGGGTGTGTGGGGTGTGTTTGGGTTTGACGTCATGACTTGCAATGAATTGGATTTAAGTGAGGCAGGGCTTTGCAAGGTTACCAACTTCACTCTCTCTCCTCTGGAGCCATCTGGGTCCAGTAGCAAGATATAGATCAGGACGATTGGAGATGACTCTGATACCTTGGCCTTTTAAGCTATGGCCTTTAACAGATCTCAGTTTGCCCACTGAGTGATTAAGGCTAAGTAAGAAATGAGGCAAAGAAATGCCTTTTTTACCTAATCAAAAATAAAATAAATAAATAGGTAAATGGAGGATGGAGGGGAAGACCTTCAGGGTCTTTACACCCACTCTGAGCTGTCAAGAGGCCAAATGAGGCCTGGACTAGGAGGTATTGTTAGCCAATCTAAGAGAGCCAAGTTATTTGGGTTTAAGGAGTGGTCCTTAGAAGAAATCTAGCAGGGCCAGCTAGGTGGCACAGTGGATAAAGCACCGTCCCTAGATTCAGGAGGACGTGAGTTCAAATCCTGCCTCAGACACTTGATACTTACCAGCTGTGTGACCCTGGGCAAGTCTAAGTGACAGTTGCCTCAACAAAAAACAAAAGAAGAAATCTAGCAAGTAAACCTCAAGACATCTTGTGGAGTTTCTGCAAACAAACTTTTTTTGGGAAAGCTCAGACAGGTAAGGGTATGATTCCCTATATGGAGAGGACAAGAGAGGAGAGGGAAAGAAGGGGAAGAGAGGGGAGGAGAGCAGAAAGAAGCTATGTTGCCCAAGGGGAGCTGGCCAATTCCATCCCCATTGGGACTGCTGTTATGGAATATTGGTTGCTGTTTGTCCTTTGTTCTTGAAGAGGACCACCATGTTGGAGATGATGTCATGACTTGCAATGAATTGGATGTGAGGTAGGGCTGTGCCAAGTCACCCATCTCACAATGCAAAGAGAAAAAATAAACATAGAAAAAATGTCCATTTAAGTCTGAGAAGTCCCATCTCATAGAACTATCTAATTATTGTGATACCATCTGATGTAGCTCTCTGGTCCAGGTATGATCTCAGAGCAGTTTCCAGCTGTCTTCTTAGACTCAGGTCACTTGTAGAGATCCTCTTCCTCTATTAAAAATCTCCTACAAAATTGGTCCTCCTTGTTGTCCTTGGGAACTGCTAGATAGGAGGGTCTGCTTATCTACAAAGGACCCCAACTACACAAGCATTATCCCATCTGGCACAGACTGGCTGGTGCCTATCTTGCGTCCCAAGAACACATGGGGAGTCCAGCTTAGGGTCCAATGACAAATTATGTCAACTTAGGGGGAGCTTCATCCTTGACACATTCGTGATCCTCTGCATGCTCTGGGTCCAGTGTTTCTGGAAAATATGGCAACTCAAAAAGACAAGTTCAGGGTACCCCTTAACACAGGAGATAGATAAGGAAAGTGTCTTTGTTAGCATAGCTAGTTTCACTAAATCAAAAGGAACTACCTGCTGAGCTAGATAAGGGAGACAAATCTTCCCTTTTCAGCAATTAAATTTTGTACCAATTAGGGAAGCAAAGAAAGACACTGAAGAAAACTACCTAATACAGTTGGTCCTACAGTTCATGCTGGTGTTGTACACAGGAAAATGGTGAATATATTACAAAATGGAGTCAGTTTTGTTCTCCCAAATACTCAATTTCAACAAAAATGAAGCTAGAAATTCTCTTATGACAATTCCCCTTTGGACGTAAATCATATAATGACCACATTCTTGTACATCATATCAAACTTCTCTATAGATAACCTTAATTTAAGTTTTCTTTAAAGCATTTCATAGTCAGATACAAGAATTGTGAAGCATTGTATGTAAAAGTAAAGTAAATCAATACAATCACAATTATTATAAAACACAGAATTTCCAAAACTAACTTTGTGACCCAGCCTGTTTCTGGCAACAAATTCCAAATGGCCCAGTCAGATATCTCTTCATGTTTAGTCTAATTCAGACCTTTCCTTAAATCCACAATGTAATTCAGGTGCTGACTAATATTAAGGGTGTGGGCAAACACCTATGTGCAACATTCTGTTTTTTTTTTTTTTTTTTTTTGCGGGGGCAATGGGGGTTAAGTGACTCGCCCAGGGTCACACAGCTAGTGTCAAGTGTCTGAGGCTGGGTTTGAACTCAGGTACTCCTGAATCCAGGGTTGGTGCTTTATCCACTGCACCACCTAGCTGCCCTAACATTCTGTTAATGTATGTTGAAGATTTATAATTCTGTCATCTTGGGTATAACTGCCTAATTCATAAAGTTATCTGCTTCTGGGAAACATTTTCCCTTTGAAATTCTGTGTCAAAGGGTTTATCCACTCAAACAGATACATGCATCCCTGAATCAATATCTCTGTGTCTTTAACCTGTTTGTCAGTTGTTAACAGTACTTGGGTTTTGTTTCTAGGGTAGATTTGATCTCTCTCTCTTTTTTTTTTTTGGTGGGGTAAGTGGGGTTAAGTGACTTGCCCAGGGTCACACAGCTAGCAAGTGTTAAGTGTCTGAGGTCACATTTGAACTCAGGTCCTCCTGACTCCAGGGCTGGTGTTCTATCCACTGCGCCACCTAGCTGCCTCTCTAGGGTAGATTTGGAGAATGGTTCTATTATAATGAATATACAAACCACCTGAATTTGATGGAGCTGCCTTATTATCCAAAAAAATTTTGTGAAACCTTGGATTAATAAGATCAAAATGTCCTCCAACTGAACTCCAAACTGAACCTAGGCAATATACAGGTGGGTGTCAGGCAAACCCCAGAGTTATTTGGGTGTTACATATTGTTTATCTCTTCAAATGTCTGGGAAGTTTATAGCTAGCAGATAAGCCCCTATATACTGTCTTCTTTCCCCAGGATAATTGGTAAATTTTATGGCTTTTAAAAAAAAATTTTTTTGGTGAGGCAATTGGGGTTAAGTGACTTGCCCAGGGTCACACAGGTAGTATGTGTCAAATGTCTGAAGTCAGTTCCTCCTGACTCCAGGGCAGGTGCTCTATCCACTGTGCCACCTACCTGCCCCCCCCCCACCGCCAATTTTATGACTTTCTAAGGAATACCTTTATCTGCTGGAGCCATTCTTTAAAAATATCTGGGTATCCTTGTCATAACAACCCCATTGCTCTTGTCATATTGTCTGTTCTCAAGTTTGAACTATCAAATTCATTTAATATGTTTTTGTTATAGTGTTTGCTTCAAACTGATTTATATTATGCTAATGGAACTTATAATACCCTATACTAATGAGCTAGGAAAAGCAAAAGTTAATCAATCTGTATCTGTTTGATTTAATAGAGACCTAAACTAAGCTCTAACCAGTGAGCAGAGAAGTCTTTGAATCTGCATGTACATGCCTGCTTGTTCATGGAACAAATAAACTGGTACTATGTTTTTCTGTATGTCTCTGATCTGTTTCTTCTGGTAGGAGAGGCTTATGAAAATGACTTTCTCTGTTATGTTTTCTCTGAGAGATAGGTAGGAAAACAATTTGTTTACTGTTCCTTCCAGTAGATCAACTTTCCAGTTTCCAAGCCAGTTATGGAGATTTCCTAAGCAATGGTGCTTAAATCTGCTAGCTGATATTATCTAATTTAACCCTGCTAATTTTTAAAAATTAATAAACATTTTTATTAACCCTGCTAATTTAATGAAAATGAGGCCCAAAGGGATAAATAACTTGTCTGAACTCAAAGATTTAGTAACAAAATTCAGATTTGAAGGCAGGTCTCCTGACAGTATTTAGTGCTGTTTCTATTACAGCACAACTTCACACCTGTTTTTGCTGAGGTAATGGAAAGACCCACTCACTACATACAATTTAAATGTGTCCCTTAATCTTCCTCCCCCCCCAAATAGAATACAAAAGCTCTCTGAAAGTTATACAAAACTCTTCCTCCTCATCAAAGCTCCTATCCCTCAAAATCTAGTGAAAAAAAGCATTAGATGGGCATTTAATCCCAGGAAGAAGACCTTTTTTTCCCCACTCAGGCTAATTCAATTAAAGTCAACTCAGGTTGTAACTTGATTGTTTTTGTTTGTTTGTGGGGCAGTGAGGGTTAAGTGAGTTGCCCAGGGTCACACAGCTAGTACATGTCAGGTGTCTGAGTCTAGATTTGAACTCAGGTCCTCTTGAATACAGGGCTGGTGCTTTATCCACTGTACCACCTAGCTCCCCCTGATTGTAACTTGATTGTGAAAGGCCTTGAATGAAAAATTAAGAAGCTTATACTTTATCCTATCAGTGGGCAGTGGGTATCTATAAGAAAAAGGATGGTGAAGAGAAATATATGCATCAGGAAGGTAACTTTTGTATCAGGGATCTTTCATGACACAAAGGCACCAGGTACACTGAGGAGTTTTCTCACTGTTTTAATTTAACTCCCCTTCCTTGAATCTTCCTCAAGTTAATAACTGCATGAAACCTTCAAGAATGCTGATTCCAATCTCACAATATAAGCATACAGTTCAAAATGCTACCAATAATTTTTTTAGAAAGAAAATTAAAAGGAAATAAAAATCATAATCCTAAATATGCATACAAATCCCCAGCCACCAAGGGCTGCTTAAAGAGGAAATAAAGACATTGGTACCATTTCTTTCCCTCTTTCTGCCACTCGTAATCCCCCATAGCATGACTCATATTTTCTCAGCCAAGAACAGGGAGCAATAATTTTTATTTCCTCTCCTTGGTGCAAGATAAAGGCAAAATTTTATCCTCCTTGTAACTGGGAGGTAGATATTTTATTTTCTCTCAGAAGGGGTGTGCTGGAGCCTGCTCACACTGAAAGAATGTTAAATTCTCAATGTGAGAAATTGGCAACTCCTGTAAATCAGGGCTTAATTGATTTTGCTGATTATTTAAGAAAGTGATGGAGAAAATGTTAGTAAATACCTATTAAACTTAAAGGTGGGATGGGAAAAAAGAAAACATTTTGCTGATTAGATAGATAGATATGAATGTTACTTTGTCAAGGAAAAGATTTGAAAAGACCAGTCAAGATATAATAACAATAGTATTGTACTAGCAGCCTAATAGGCCTGGGACCAGTTAGGGATACTCTGACCCTGAGGGGGACACTGACCATGGAGAAATTTGGTTGATCGACTTGCTGGGGTTAGTTAGAGATTATTCTTTCTTTGGAAAAGCAAAGTAGTTAATTAACCAGATAGTGGTTAGTCAAACAGATAACAAAGCAGACATGTCAAGGATACCCCAAAAGCTGTATACCTTGAAATTTATAGCATGACCTTAGTTGGGAGCCAGTCATGTTTGCTATGTGATTAGGACCAGGTAGTGGCAATAATCTCAAGTTAGAAATGTAGAATTTTTATTATTCATGTATCCCATTACCCAAATATCATTCCTCAAACAGCTGTAACTTTTCAGTCCTAAGTCTCTCCCCTTACCCGCTTCTCTCTATAAAACTATCACCTTCTTCTTTGTTCGGGGAGTTGAAGTTTAGACTTCTCCCAGCCATACCTCTGTGTGCTGAATAATAAAAACTTTTACTTAAATTTGGATTGGATTGTGTGTGCTAGTAATTCTTTGAAAAAGGACCCAGTTTTGTGGTGACAGTATAATGGATAGACGAGGAGCCTGAATTAGTCCAGGCTGGTCCAAGCCAGGAGCCTAGTGTCCTGGGGTTCAGTCTCTAGTCTCTTCCCACTATCCTGGGTGCCCTGCCCTGAGCTAGGTATCCTAGAGTTTCTAGTATTGGTATTAAAGAGAAACTCTAAATGTCCCCAGTTTCCCACCCTAGCATGAAGGGGTTGAATTTCACAGAAGAGTCACCTCTGCTTTGGCCATCTGCCAGCCAGATTGGCAGTGTTGTCTATGAGATAAGTGGGATTAAAATTTGGGAAAGAAGGAAGGGGGAATCTGAGCACCAGAAAGTACTCCACCTGTCTCCTTCTTCTGTGGCAACCACCTATAACTGTTGGGAACTGTTTCTTCACTCGATCTCCCTCATACTAAGGAGTCAGATCTGGGAAGGCTCTGTGAGACCCAACCTCACTCTGAGTTACCTCATCTAGCCTGGGGAAACCAAAGGGTGAGATAGAACTCTGGCCAGGGCTCAGTCTGAAAAGTGTGGAATTACAGTTCCCTTCTGCCTTGGATTCAATGGATTACTCAGAGCTTGAGGGTTTTTTACTTAAAAAAAAAATTCTAATGCCCTCAGGTCATTAAAATTAGTTGAGAAAGATTAAAAATATAAAAGTCATAACCTGAATAGTTCCCTGGGGTCTTTGGAGCAAACCTACCAAAGTCCTAAAAACTTTTTAATGTTTTTACTATCTTTGTGCAAGTTTTTTTTGGGTCCACAGCTGGGTCCCAAATCAATCTACTTGGGGAAAAGTTAACCCAAGCTATCCAAGGTGTGCACTGTTATTTACTTGCTGTTGAAAGTCTTGTCAAGTATTGTGAGAGTGTCAGAGTTAGTCCACACCTCCCCAGTTCTCCAGTATCCTAGTAGAAACAAAGAGGTGGGGTATAATTGTTACTGTAGACACTTGGTGCACAGAGTTTCAAATGCTCATGCACAATTGAAAGTACTGGAGGCAGTTTGACATTGTGGATAGAATAAAAAAAAAAGAAAGAAAACCCCAATATTATGTTGGATAAAGAACTAGGAAGACCTGGGTTCAAGTCTCACTTCTTCTCCCTTAATAATATTTTATTTTTTTCAATGACATGAAAAGATAGTTTTCAACATGCATTTTTGTAAGATTTTGAATTCCAAATTTTTCTCCCTCCCCTTTCCAAAACAGCAAGCAATCTGATATAGGTTATACATGTACAATCATGTTAAACTTGTTTCCACATTAATCATGTTGTGAAAGAAGTATCAGAACAAAAGGAAAAAAAAGCACAAGAAAGAAAAAAAAAGTGAACACAGTATGCCTCCATCTGCATTCAAACTCCATGGTTCTTTCTCTAGATGTGGATGGATAGCATTTTCCATCATGAGTCTTTGGGAATTGTTTTGTATCATTGTATTGCAAAAAGTGCTAAGTCTATCATATTTGATCTTTGTATAATATTGCTGTTTTCTCCTGTTCTACTCACTTTACTCAGCATCAGTTCATGTAAGTCTTTCCAGGTTTTTCTAAATCTGTATGCTCATCATTTCTTTTTTTTTTTAAGTTTTTAAATTTTTTTTTGGTAAGGCAATTGGGGTTAGGTGACTTGCCTAGGGTCACACAGTTAGCAAGTGTTAAGTGTCTGAGGCTGGATTTGAACTCAGGTCCTCCCGCCTCCAGGCCCCATGCTTTATCCACTGCGCCACCTAGCTGCCCCCAAATGTTAAACTTAAATAGAAAATGAGAACAGAAAAAAAAAAAGTTTCCATGTACATAAGCAGAACATAAGAGAGAATTCAATATAAAACAATAGATTTCCATTTCAAGGAAACATACTTCAAGAAAATACTACACACTTTTAAAATCTGCCAGCTTTTCTTTGCTTCCTTGTTGCTTTTCTTTTGTTCTCTGTTTTGTAATACTCATCATTTCTTATAGCACAATAGTATTACAATACATTCATGTGCCACAACTTGTTCAGCCATTCCCTTTTTTTCAGGTGTCACTTTTGACACATACAATAATTTTGAAGTAAACTACAAACAAAATAATGTGGTAAACAACCTCCAAATATCCATAGCTAAAAATATTAAAAATTCACTTGAGGTCCCATTCAGCTTGTTCCTAGAGTTCAACTAGGATTGGCTTCTGCATTTCCCACATGTGAGATTAAAGCAGGTGTTGTTGGCTTGAAGGGCAGTACTGACTGATGGAGTCTTGCCAAATGACCACTTCAGAGGGAAGCACACCTGGTTCTTAGAGAAGGGTATCATTTGTATGCTTCAATCAATAAAGTTTGATTGCATATATACTCTGGACCCCATTACCTGAAGACCAGGTATGTTACATTTCACTTCTCCCCCCAGAGCTTTTCAGTACCATTAAGGGGGCTTGGAGGGGTATAAACTCTTTGCCATTGGCTCTGGCCACCATTGATGGTGTTTCCCCAATTGTAGGAGGTTCTCTGCACTTTAGTTCCATTTAATCACTTAACAGTCAGATTAGCTTTTACAAGATTTATTTCATGGGTATTAGAACAAATTCACAGTCAGTTCTGCTATAACACTTGTTTTTGTTTTTGTTTTTTAGTAAGCCAATTGGGGTTAAGTGACTTGCCCAGGGTCACACAGCTAGTAAGTGTTAAGTGTCTGAGGCCAGATTTTGTTTTGTTTTGTTTTGTTTTTAGTGAGGCAATTGGGGTTAAGTGACTTGCCCAGGGTCACACAGCTAGTAAGTTTTAAGTGTCTGAGGCCGGATTTGAACTCAGGTACTCCTGACTTCAGGGCCGGTGCTCTATCCACTGCGCCACCTAGCTGCCCGTGAGGCCAGATTTGAACTCAGGTACTCCTGACTCCAGGGCCGGTGCTCTATCCACTGCGCCATCTAGCTGCCCCCTAACACTTGTTTTAACACAAATTTGTTCCAACATAATTGATATATTAGGGAAAATTCTGAGCATAATGCAAATTTGGAGATTGATCTATCTCTATCTTTTTTTTTTTTTTTAGGCAATGGGGGTTAAGTGACTTGCCCATGGTCACACCAGTAATATTCTGGTTTTTTTTACTTTACTAACATCAGTTTATTATTTCAACCTAGTAATATTCTAACACAATATTTTATCTGAAAGATTGTTTATGAAAGTTTCCCCCCAATTTTCTGCATTCTTTCTATTTTTGGCTGCATAGGTTTTTATATAAGAAAATTTTAATTTAAAATAATCAAAATTATCCATTTTATATTTCAACAATGTTCTCACCTTATAATACTGTTTAAGGTCTACTATACTGCAAAGACTATAAGGTCTATAATACTGTTTAAGGTCTGATACTATTGAATTAGCTTCCTTTACATCTTTTCCCCCTGGTTTCTTTGAAGTTCCTGGTCTTTTTGTTCTTCCAAATGAACCATCTTCTTCTTATTTTTTAAAAAATAAAAGTATTTTATTATTTTCCAGTTACATGTAGAAATAGTTTTCAACATTTGTTTATATAAGATTTCCAATTTCAAATTTTTCTCCCTCCCTTCCCCCCTCCCCTAGACAGCAGGCAATCTGATATATACATAATAGCATTAAACATATTTCTGCATTAGTCATGTTACATGAGAAGAATCAGAGCACAAAGGAAAAACCTCAAATCAGAAAACCAACAGCAGCAAAAACAAAAGAAATAGTATGGTCCAATCAGCATCCATATGCCACAGTTCCTTTTTTTTTTTTTTTCTGGATTTGGAGAGCCTTTTCCATCATGAGTCCTTTGGAACTTTCTTGTTCCATTGGATTGTTGAGAAGAATCTTGTCTATCACAGTTGATCAACACATAATGTTGATGATACTGTGTATAATGTTCTTCTGGTCCTGCTCATCTCACTCATAATCAGTTCATGCAAGTCCTTCAAGGTTTCTCTGAACTCCACCTGCTCATCATTTCTTACAGCACAATAGAATTCCGTTACATTCATATACCACAACTTGTTCAGCCATTCCCCAATTGATGGGCTGCCCCTCAATTTCCAATTCCTTGCCACCACAAAAAGAGCAGCTATAAATATTTTTGTACATGTGGGTCCTTTTCCCTTTTTTATGATCTCTTTGGGGAAAAGACCCAAAAGTGGTATTGCTGGGTCAAAGGGTACACACAGCTTTATAGCCCTTTGGGCATAATTCCAAATTGCTCTCCAGACTGGTTGGATTAGTTCACAGCTCCACCAACAATGCATTAGTGTTCCAATTTTTCCACAGCTTCTCCAACATTTATTATTTTCCTTTTTTGTCATATTAGCCAATCTGATAGGTGTTAGGTGGTACCTCAGAGTTGTTTTAATTTGCATCTCTCTAATCCGTAGTTATTTTTTTCCTAACTCAGTAAGATAATTTTTTTTTAGTAATTTAATTGGGATGCCATTGAATAAATACGTTAGCTAGGTAAAACTGTTATTTTAAAAATTATATTGGGGGCAGATAGGTGGCGTAGTGGATAAAGCCTGGATTCAGGAGGAACTGAGTTCAAATCTGACCTCAGAGACTTGACCCTGGGCAAATTACTTAACCCTCATTGCTCCGCAAAACAAAATATAACAACACAAAAATTTTATTGCCTTTACCTATCCATGGAAAATAAATATTACTTCATTTATTTAGAATTAACTTTGTATAAAAAGTGTTTTATGTTTATGTTCATATAGTTCCCTTGTCTGTTTTGGAAGGTATACTCAGGTATTTTATACTGTCTAGTTATTTTAAAGGGTCTAAAACATTATCGAATTGCTGACACATTGTGTAGTTTCCCTATTTTTCTCTTTTGATTTTAGCTTTAACTTTGTCCGAGATCATGATTATTGCCCCTGGTTTTTTACATAATAAATTCTACTCATGACTTTTATTTTATTTTTTTTATTTCTTTCCTGAAAGCAACATATTGTTGAATTCAAATTTTGAATCTGCTATTCATTTTCATGTTATGGGCAAATTGATCCCATTTACATATGAAGCTATTCCTCCTGCTTGTTTTTCCTCACTATCCTTCTCACCCTATTTACCCTAGCCCTCCTTCCTGTTTTACTTCTACCTACCCTTCTACCTTGCCCTCCTATTCCTTATCCTCTCCTTGAGACTCATCCCCTTGCCATCTTATTTTACCTTATTGAGGCCCTTGAATATTTTTAAATGTCTTTTTATGGTTTTTAAAGTTCTTTAATGTTTACCTTATATTTTTCCTGGATTTTGAATTTTCCTTTAAGTTCTACTGTTTTTGTCACTAATACCTGAAAGTCTTTAAGTTTGTCAAATGTCCATTTTTTTTTCATTCAGAATTTTACTTTGCTGAGTAAGTTTCCCTTGGTTGTAACCCCAGGGCTTAGAATATCTTTGCCTTGCCCATTTCTAGTTTTTAAGGAATTTTTTTTTCCTTAAGTTTTTGATTCTCTATTTGCAGTTGATTGACTTTCTTTTGATAATTTTCTTTATTTTCTTAGATTTCTCTTATTTTTTCCTAATTTTTCCTTGCTCTCTTATGTGATTTTTTAAAGTCCTTTTTAAGTTCTTCCAATAACTTTTTGGGGCTTGTAATAATTTTATATTTCTTTTTTTGGGGGGTGGGCAATGAGGGTGCCTCACCAAAAAAAAAAGAAAAGAAAAGAAAAAGGAGTAGTATTTTAGCTCTATTGTCTTCCTGTGAATATGAACCCAGATCTCTCTATCCTCATAGTAGCTATCCAGGATTGGGTTCTTTCTCCTTTGCTTGCTCATTTTTCTTTTTCTTTTGTTATTAGTGTAATCCAGTTATAGTTCTAAATAGTTTTTTTGGGGGGGCAGGGCAATGAGGGTTAAGTGACTTGTCCAGGGTCACACAGCTAGTAAGTGTCAAGAGTCTGAGGCTAGGTTTGAACTCAGGTCCTCTTGAATCCACTGTGCCACCTAGTTTTTTTCTTTTCTTTTCTTTTTGGCAGGGCAATGAGGGTTAAGCGACTTGCCCAGGGTCACACAGCTAGCAAGTGTCAAGTGTCTGAATCTGGATTTGAACTCAGGTCCTCCTGAATTCAGGGCTGGTGCTTTATCCACTGCGCCGCCTAGCCGCCCCCACCTAGTTTTTTAAGATGTTAATTTTCTTCAGCATTTTTTATGCCTCCTTTAACAAGTTGTTGACTTTTCTCAATGATTTTCTCATATCACTCTCATTTCTCTTCCCAATTTTTCCTCCACCTCTCTTACTTGATTTTTAAAATTCTTTTTTACTTCTTCCATGGCCTGAGACCAATTCTTCTTAATCTTCTTTGAGGCTTTGGATGTAGCAGTTTTGACTTTGTTGTCTTTCTGAGTTTGTGTTTTGATCTTCCCTATCCCCAAAGTAACCTAAAATAAGGATCATTTTCTGCTGTTTTATGATTTTTTTCCAGCCTATTTATTGACTTTGAAGTTTATGCTAAATTGGGGCTCTGCTTCTGAAGTGGAGGGGTCACTAGTCCAAGCTTCAGGTTTTTTGTGCAGTTTTTTTTTTTTTTTTACCACAAGACCGTGCAGATGTTTTTAAAGATAAATCTGGGGAACTGAAAGTTTTTGGTTCTTCCAAGGTGGTATAATCTAGGGAGAGATGTGTTCCTTACTCTCCTGACCTGTGCTCTGGTCTGTGAATGACCACAAGCACTCTTTTCCATCCTGGAACTGTGACCAGTATCCCAGTTCCCCTTGTGGCTACAAGTTCTGGTGTGATAGTGCTTCTTTGTGCCCTGAGACCTAAGACTGTGACCTAGATACAAGTTGGTTTTTTGGTTGGTTGTTGTCCTTCATTATTGAAGAGGACCAAAATGACATCACTACTGTGGCTGATCGGACTAATATGAGCTTGGAATGCTCTACCACAGGTCAGGCACAAATAGGCCATGTGAACATTTGTGTTAGATTCTCTAAATTTGCACATCTTGCATTTCTTTTGAGCTACTTTAATTCTGCTTTGCTCATAGAGCACAGGACCTTCTCTGATGAGGGCACGGCATACTGGGCAGTCCTGTGACAGTGAAAATCATGAAATCGATTCCAAAGTTCTTAAGAGAGACCTTGAGAGTGTCCTATATCACTTCTTCTGACCACCATGTGAGTGTTCTCCATAATATCATCTTTTAGTCAAGCATATATTTGGTGTTTGAATAATATGACCAGCCCCTCAGAGTTGCACTCTCCACAGAAAAGTTTGAATGCTTGGCAGTTCTGTTGGAGAAAGGACCTCAGTGTCTGGTATTTTATCCTGCCAGGTCATCTTCAGAATCTTCCTAAGACAATTCAAATGGGAGTGATTCAGTTTCCTGGCTGAATCTGGTATACTGTCCAGGTTTCACAGGCATACAACAATGAGGTTAGAACAATGGCTCTGTAGACCATCAGTTCAATAGTCAGTCTAATACCTCTTCTCTCCCACACTTTCCTTTGAAGCCTCCAAATGCTGAGCTAGCTCTGGCAATGTGTGCATCAACCTCATTATCAATGTGTATATTCCTGGAAAGGTTACTACTAAGGTAAGTGCACTTATCCACAGTATTCAAAACTTCTCCATTTGCTGTAACAGATGGTTCTACATATGGATGGTGTGGTGCTGGCTGATAGAGCACCTGTGTTTTCTTGGTGTTAATTGTTGAGGCCAAAATTAGAACAGGCATCAGAGAATCAACCCATACTTTGTTGCATCTCAGCTTCAGAGGCTGCATTGAGAACACAATCACATGCAAACAAAAAAGCATGCACCAACACTCCCTCCAGTTTAGTTTTGATTTGTAGCCTTTTCAAATTGAAGAATTTACCATCAATGCAGTAGCTGACCTTGATGCTGTTTTTGCCCTCATTGAAAGTGTTTGATTACATGGCTGAAAAAAACATACTAAAAAGCATAGGAGTTTTCTCACAACAAGAGCTGTTCTTCTTTCAGGTCTACTGGATTTTGTGTTGTTTGAGTGTGTATACATTTCATGTAGCGATAGTAAATGAATTCTCTTTGTAGAAGCTTTTGTACATTTTTTGTGTGTTTCTACTACATGATGGGATCCCCGCCTGCCCTGGTAATGCTGCAGGTGGGGCAAGCAGACACCTTTAGGGCACCTTTTCTAGTCCCTTCTTTATAACAGGAGGTGAGCAGTGTGGCCCTTAAAAGAGTGCTCAGCAGGGGCGGCTAGATGGCGCAGTGGTTAAAGCACTGGCTCTGGATTCAGGAGTACCTGAGTTCAAATCTGGCTTCAGACACTTGACACTTACTAGCTGTGTGACCCTGGGCAAGTCACTTAACCCCCTTTGCCTGCAAAAAAAAAAAAAAAAGACTGCTCAGCAAAACAAAATGTAAAATAGATCATTTTTGATTATATAAAATTAAAAAGTATTTGCACAAATAAGACTAATGTAATCAAGATTACAGGGGAAATAGAAAACTGGGAAAGAATTTTTGAAACAAGTATCTCTGAGAAAGGCCTCATTTCTCAATTATATAGAGAACTGAGTAAAATTTCTAAAAATACAAGTAATTCTCCAATTGATAAATGTCAAATAATATGAACAGGCAGTTTTTAGACAAAGAAATCAAAGCTATTCATAATCATGAATAATATGAAAAAATACTCTAGATCACTATCAATCAGAGAAATGCAAATTAAAACAACTGTGAGGTATCACCTCACACCTATAAGAGTGGCAAATATAACAAAAAAGGAAATATTGGATGTTGGAGGGGATGTGGGAAAGCTAGGACGCTAATCCAAGGTTGGTGGAATTGTGAAAAGATTCAACCATTCTGGAGAGCAATTTGGAACTATGCCCAAAGGGCATAGCAATACCACTGCTAGGTTTATATCCCAAAGACATCTCCCAAAAAGAGAGAAAGACCTATTTGTACAAAAATGCTTATAGCAGCTCTTTTTGTGGTGCCTAAGAATTGGAAATCAAAGGAATACCCATCAATTGGGGAATGGTTAAACAAGCTGTGATATATGATAGTGAAGGAATATTATTGTGCTGTAAGAAATGACAAGCAGGATATTTCAGAAAGGCCTGGAAAGACTTTTATGAACTGATGTATAGTGAAGTGAGTAGAACCAAGAAAACATTGTGCAGAGACAGTAATATTTTTTGATGAAGCACCATGAATGACTTAAGTATTCTCAACAATAAAATGATCCAAGACAATTCCAAAGGACTAATGATGAAGCATGCTATCCACCTCCAAAGAAAGAACTGATATTGATGGAGCACAGACTGAAGCATGCTATTTTTCACTTTCTTTCATTTTGTATTTGTTTTCTTTTTTTTCTTTTCATTTCTTTTTTTAAAAGTGAGGCAACTGGGGGTTAAGTGACTTGCCCAGGGTCACACAGCTAGTGTTAAGTATCTGAGTCTGGATTTGAACTCAGGTCCTTCTGAATCCAGAGCTGGTACTCTATCCACTGTGCCACCTCGCTGCCCCTGTATTTGTTTTTTTATACAAAATGACTAATATGGTAATGTTGTATAACCCAATCTGATTGCTTATTGCCTCAGGGAGAGGGGAGAGGAGGGAAGAAGGGATAAAATTTGGAACTCAAAACTATAAATAAAAATGTTTATTATTTTTTTAAAAAGGGGCAGCTAGGTGGCACAGTGGATAGAGCACTGGCCCTGGAGTCAGGAGTACCTGAGTTCAAATGGGCCTCAGACACTTAACACTTACTAGCTGTGTGACCCTGGGCAAGTCACTTAACCCCAGTTGCCTCACTAAAAAAAAAAAAAGGCTAGTCAGACATCCAGGGGGCTGCTAAATCCCACTGCTGCTTCCAGTGAGAAACTGCGATAGGACTTTGAGATAGGTAAAAATGGTAAAATGGTATGGGTAATGCCTTTTGACTTTTGCATAAATTGTATTTAAGTGAGGCAGAGTTGCACAAAGTCAATGGCCTCACTCTCTTCCAGTGTCATCATAGTCAGTGGCAAGACAGAGTCAAGACAACTGATTGGTGATGGCTCAAAACGTAATGGATGACCTTGAACTCTTTGATGTCTAACCAAGCTCTAAATGCTCCACAGTGCCTACTTTAGTTGCCTTTATGGCCATTGGAACAAATTGTTTTCACCTGCCCATTCCACCAGGGGAAGTTTTCATATGCTTGGGGTAGACATCCCTGTAACTCACTGACAGGTTTGAGATCCCCTGGTTACCCTTAATCCGGTTTAGCCCTTCCGCTGAAATGGTTTACTAGGGTGTGGACACTATGCATGCTACAGCTTCTTTGGAGCCACAGGTGAGAGTTAGGTGGAACAGGTAGACATTAAAGTTGGAAAGCAGCCTTGAAAGGGAATTTTGTTATTATTCATCTAGAAGAATAAAAGGTCAAGAATATCAAGAGAACTAATGAAAAAAATGCACAGGAAGGTGGGCTAGCCATACCAAATCTAAAACTATACCATAAAGGGGCAGTCATCAAAACTATATGGTATTGGGGGCAGCTAGATGGCTCAGTGGTTTAAGTGCTGGCCCTGGATTCAGGAGTACCTGAGTTCAAATTCAGCCTCAGACACTTGACACTTACTAGCTGTGTGACCCTGGGCAAGTCACTTAACCCCCATTGCCCTGCCCCCCAAAAAACCAAAACAAAAAACCCCCCAAAACTATATGGTATTGGCTAAGAAATAGAGTGGTGGATCAATGAAATAGATTAGGCACAGGAGACACAGTAGTAAATGACTATAGTAATCTACTGTTTGATAAACCCAAAGACTCCAGCTTCCAGGATAAGAACTATTTGACAAAAACAGCTGGGAAAACTGGAAGATAGTATGGCATAAACTAGGCATAGACTTACATCTTATATCATATACCAAAATAAGGGTGATACCATAGATAAATTAGGAGAGGAAGGAGTAGTTTACCTCTAAGATCTATGGAGAAGAGAAGAAATTATGATCAAACAAGAGATAGAGAACATTATGGAAAAACAAAATGGATCTTTTTCTTTTTTTTTTTTTTTTAGTGAGGCAATTGGGGTTAAGTGACTTGCCCAGGGTCACACAGCTAGTAAGTGTTAAGTGTGTGAGGCCGAATTTGAACTCAGATCCTCCTGACTCCACAGTCGGTGCTCTATCCACTGTGCCACCTAGCTGCCCCATAAATGGATAATTTTGATTACATTAAATTAAAAATGTTTTGTACAAACATAAGCAATGAAGCCAAGATTATAAGGAAAGCAGAAAGCTGGGAAACAATTTTTACAGCCAGAGTTTCTGAAAAAGGCCTCTTTCTAAAATATACAGGGAACTAAATCAAATTTATAAAAATACAAGTCATTCCACAATTGAGAAATGGTCAAGGGATATGAACAGTTTTCAGATGAAGAAATCAAAGTTATCTATTGTCATGTGAAAAAATGCTCTAAATCACTATTTTTATCATACATATGAACATATCAAATCAAAATTTATAGGATGTAGCTTATGTGGTACTTAGGGGAAAATTTATATCTCTAACTTCTTTCCCCCCCTGTTTCCCCTTTATTTAGAACTTTATTTTTCCCTAATTACATGTAAAAACAATTTTCAAAATCCATTTTTAAAACTTTGTGTTCCGGGGGGGCAGCTAGGTGGCGCAGTGGGTAAAGCACTAGCTCTGGTTTCAGGAGGACCCGAGTTCAAAGCCAGCCTCAGACACTTGACACTTACTAGCTGTGTGACCCTGGGCAAGTCACTTAGCCCTCATTGCCCCGCAAAAAAAAACAAAAAACAAAAAACAAAAAACTTTGTGTTCCAAATTCTCTTCTTCCCTCCCTTGCCCCCCTCCATGAATGCAAACAATTCAATATAAGTTTACACATGTGTAGTCATGCAAAACATTTCCATATTAGTCAGGTTGTGAAAGAAAACAGACAAAAAACTTAAGAAAAAGAAACTAAAAATAATTATGCTTCAATCTGTATTCAAACACCATCAGTTCTTTCTCTGGAGATGGATTACATTTTTCATAAGTCCTTCAGAGTTGTCCTGGATCATTGTATTGCTGAAAATAGCTGTCATTCACAGCTGATCATCTTAAAATGTTACTTCGTATTTAGTACATTTCACTTTGCATCAGCTCATGTAATCTAAATCACTATTGATTAGAGAAATGCAAATTAAAACAACTCTTGAGGCACCACCTCACACCAATCAGATTGGCTAACATGACAAAAAAGGAAAAATAATAAATGTTGGAGAAGCTGTGGAAAAATTGGAACACTAATGCCTTATTGGTGGAGTTGTGAACTGATTCAGCCATTCTGGAGAGCAATTTGGAAAGGGCTACAAACTTATAAAAGGGCTATTAAACTGTGTATACCCTCTGACCCAGTAATACCCAGTAATGACTTAGTAATACTAGGTCTGTATCCCAAAGAGATCATAAAAAAGGGAAAAGGACCCACATGTCCAAAACTACTTATAGCAGCTCTTTTTGTGGTGGCAAAGAATAGGAAACCAAAGGGATGCCCATCAATTGGGGAATGGCTGAAGAAGTTGTGGTATATGAATGTAATGGAATACTATTGTGCTATAAGAAGTGATGAGCATGTAGATTTCAGAAAAACCTGTAAAGACCTAGGTGGACTGATGCTGAGCGAACATGTTTTGAGGCCTTATTTAAAGTTGTTTGGAGGGGTCTGGGGAGAACTCTTGTGAGTACCTGCCTTTTTCTCCACCATCTTTGCTTAACTCCTCCCCCCCAGTATGTACTCTTTAAAATTTAATCTGCATTATTAATATTTTCTTCATCATTTTCTTAAGTCTATAAATCAGTAATATGGTAAATTAAGCTCTAATTTTAGCATTTGCCAATTTCTTAGGTGTAAATGCTCACATTGAAAATTTAACAATTGGCTCAACTGAGTCACTTTGAACTGACTCCAACACATTCTTGCATTCAAGTCAGTAAGAGGTAAAATGTCTTCAAAATAATTCAGGGCCTTCTTGCCAAAAGGTAGCTTCTGACACAAAGGTCATAACTGGGGAATTCATCAGGATTTAATATTTTTAGCCTAGATTTTCTGCAATATAAGTGGCTGTCATAACAGCACCCTTATAAGCATCAAGGCAGGCGTGAGCTGAAAGACATCTGAATGTAGGCCTCTATCAGTCACGGATGACCATGGATCAGTGCCTTGAAGAGCCACAGGCCACAGTGTGGCTGTGCAGTTTGATACGGGAGCCACAGCTCCTGAGTGACTTATAACTGGTAACTGCCGCATCCCGTGTTGTATCTACCCCATGAGGAGTAGCTGGAGTGTCCTCTCCAGGGCGCTGGCCTGGGCGGATCAATTGGAAAATAAGTTGTTGCCCATGCAGCAGGTTTTCCCTCTCTGCAACATTGGTGGATCCAAAGGAGAGGCAGAGCCAATACAGTTTGGCACCAGAGCCACCAAAGGAGTTGCCAGAGGGATGTGATGTCCAACATCCAACTGCCTAAGGGACTCCAACCTCGGGGTTAACTCCCGAAGCCTTTCCCATATATGGGTATAGCTGCAAGGCAGTGGAGGTTTAAAATCAGGGTTTCCTTCCCCTAGGCTGGTTGCCTGCCAAGGCTAACAAGCCCCACCTGCCTGAAGTGACTGGTTTTTAAGGTGCCAGTGACTTGCCTTCATCCCTTCTCCTGTTAGTGGAAACAGTTCCGCCACGAGAAGGCTAGGAGTTGGGCTTCAGTTGTCAGAGGCTATTTGAGACACACACTATTGGAGCATTTTATAGAGAGTGGGAGCTTATCCCCTCTCCCACCCCGGCATGACAAACCTTTGGAACCACATCTGAATAATTGCAGGTTATTATAAATTTGGATTAAGTGACTACCATGGCTGCCCAGTTCTGGAATAGAGATGGATATGTAGTTTCAAAAAGGACTGTTAATTTTGGGGGTGCCTATGAAAGAAAGGATAAGGGCACCTTTGAAAAAAATGTTGTGGCCTCTTATAGATTCTTTGGGAACTACAACTGGAAAAAGTACTTATGAGGGAGCATAATGTTGCTTGAAACTGTAAAACTTTCTGATGTCCTTTAAGAGAAACCAGAGAGGTGCGGGATTGAGGCAGTGGCGGGAGAGACTGGTTGGCGGGAGTGTGACTGTTATGGGAGCCCCAGTCAGTAGTGAGGAGCTATGACGACCTCCCAGAAGCACTGCGACTTCATGGCCGAGCCCATGGCCCGTGGGCAGCCTGGTGGGCATCGGAGAAGTACTGGGCAAGAAGCTCGAGGACAAGGGCTTCGACATGGCCTATGTGGTTCTGGGCCAGTTCTTGGTGCTGAAAAAAGATGAAGACCTCTTCCGGGAGTAGCTCAAAGACACCTATGGGGCTAATGCCAAGCAGTCTTGGGATTGCTTTGGCTGCCTTTGAGAATGGTGTGTTGCCTTCTTGTGAACCCCATGCCTGAGGTCCGGCCCCCCTTTGCACCTCAGATGGATCTTCACAGTTAGTACCCCCAAATGGGAAATCCTGTTCCTCCCACCCTTCCCACCTCCCAACAAAAGGAAAGATTTTTGCTGCCGCCCCCACCTTGGACACCTTTTCCTCTCCACCACCGTTTTGACTCAACCTCCCTGTCCCTGCCTCAGCATGCTTCCCGTCCCATCCCATAAATTCCAGTGGCAATAGTTATTAGCTTTCCTGGGTGGGTTTCTGGAGTGACTTCCCCACCCCCTAAGCCCAAACTTCTGGTCTCTTTTATGCCATTTGGGTAACTTGGATAGAAGGATACTCACTGCCATCGTAAGGAGTTTTTTTTAAAACCAATAAAGTCCATAGCCTTGGGAAAAAAAAAAGAGAGAGAGAAACCAGAGAGTGAGTTACTTGGAAATTAGTTATTAAACTCCTACTACTGGATTAGAATTCCTAAGCAAGGGGAAGCTAGGTGGCGCAGTGAATAGAACACTGGCCCTGAATTCAGGAAGACCTGAGTTCAAATCCAGCCTCAGACACCTGACACTAGCTGTGTGACCCTGGGCAAGCCACTTAACCCTCATTGCCTGGTGGGCCCCCCCCCCCAAAAAAGTTAAAGAATTCCTAAGCCTATCAGATCTGTGGATAAGGGAAGAGTTTATGATGAAATGAGAGTGAGAAAGTGAGAGAGAGAGAGAAAAAGAGAGAGAGAGAGAGAATCATGAGAAGTAAAATGGTTAATTTTGATTACATGAAATTAAATTTTTTTTTTGCACAAACAAAACCAATGCAGCCGAAATGAGAAGGAAAGCAGATAGCGGGGAAAAATTTTTGACAGCAAGTTTCTCTTATAAAGGTCTCATTTATCAAATATATAGTGAATAAGAAATGACAAGCAGGATGATTTCAGGAAGGTCTGGAAAAACTTGTGTGAACTGATGTATGGTGAAGTGAGCAGAACCAAGAGAACCCTGCACAGAGATAACAATATTGTTTGATGAAGATCTGTGAATGACTTAGCTATTCTGAGCAATATAATGACCTAAGATAATCCCAAAGGACTAATGATGAAGCATACTATCCACCTCCAAAGAAAGAAGTGATATTGATTGAATACAGACTGAAGCATGCTATTTTTAACTTTTTTCATTTTTTCCCTTTTATTCAAGTTTTCTTGTACAAAATGACCAAAATGATAATGTTTTACATAATTACACATGTAAAAAAACCCCAAGCCCCCAAATATATAGTGAAATGAGTCAAATTTTTAAAAATTAGAGACATCCTGCAATTGATAATCAAAGGATATAAACAGGTAATTTTCAGAAATCAAAGCTGATATAGTCAGAGTAAAAAATGTTCTATATAACCACTAATTAGAAAAATACAAATTAAAACAATTCTGAGGTACATGTCATACCTATCACATTGGCTAACATCACAGAAAAGGAAAAAAATGACAAAAGGTGGAGGGGATATGGAAAAATAGGTCCAGTAATGTACTATTGGTAGAATTGTAAACTGGTCCAATCATTCTGGAAAACAATTTGAAACTATGCCCAAAGGGCTCTAAAACTGTGTATACACTTTGACCCCAGAATATCACCACTAGGTTTGTATCCCAAAGAGATCAAAGGAAAAAAGAAAAGGACCCACATTTTTATGGTAGCAAAGAATTGGATATTGAGGGGATGCCCATCAATTGGAGATGGCTGAACAAGTTGTGGTGTATGATATTGATGGAATTCTATTGTGTTAGAAGAAGTTATCAAGGGGATGGTTTCCCCAGAAAAAACCTGGGAAGACTTATATGAACTGATACAAAGTGAAATGAGTAGAATCAAGAGGACATTATACACAACTGCAGCAATATTTTAAGGATGATCAACTGTGAAAGACTTAACTATCCTGATTGATACAATGATCTATGACAATTCCAAAGGTCTCATTATGAAAAGTGTTCTCCATCTTCAGAGAGATAATTGATGAACTCTGAGTACAGATTGAAGCATACTTTTATCACTTTATATTTGTTTCTTTATAGTTTTTTTTTGCAACATGGCTAATATGGAAATATGTTTTGCATGAATTCAGAGGTATAATGTTTATTTATATTACTTGCCTTTGTGAGAAATAATTATTAATAATGGATTTCTTGGGTGACCCAGAGATCAGTCCTTTCTCCCCACCAATGCCAGAAAAACCTGTTTTTGTCTGGGACAGACCCAAGGGAACAAAAGAAATGGAGATAGACTCTTTTGTCTAGCTCAGTGAAGGACTGATGGGATCAAACCACACCTAGATACTGGACTTCACCTTTACCCTTCATTGAGGGTCTTTTTTACATTTTTCTCTCTGATATCATCTGTGGAGTTCATTTTTTTATACATGCCTTTTTTTTTTCTTTTTTTTTTTTTAATGAGGCAATTGGGGTTAAGTGACTTGCTCAGGGTCACACAGCTAGTAAGTGTTAAGTGTCTGAGGCCAGATTTGAACTCAGGTACTCCTGACTCCAGGGCTGGTGCTCTATCCACTGTGCCACCTAGCTGCCCCATGCCTTTTTTTTTAAATAAAAAATTTTATTAGGAGCAAAGGATATTTGGCTAGGGAACAGATCACCTAGGTGACTGTCCCCTGTAGAGCTCATTTAAATGTAGACCATTCTCAGGTCCTGTCAACCAATATAATTGAATGATGCTAACTAATTAGCTTTGCTATCAAAAGAGGATACAAATTGGAAGAGGCTATGAGCTTGGCTTGGCTCTCCCTCTTAGGGTACAGTAGGTCTTGTAAACTCCCTTGGGTTCTCTCTGAGAGATAGCATGGGGCTTTTGGGGCTTTTCTCTTGTTCATGCTAAAAGCTATGCTAAAACTTTCTCCCTGCTTTCTCTACCACATGGTCAATAATTCTTTATTGATATAATATATAATATTTAAAAATTTAAAAAATAAACATTTTTATTTATAATTTTGAATTCCAAATTTTATCCCTCCTCCCCTCCCTCCCCTCCCTCCCCTCTCCTCCTCCCTCTCTGAGGCAGTAAGCAATCAGATATAGGTTATACATGTGCATTATGTAAAACATTGCTATATTGGTCATTTTGTACAAGAAAACTTGAATAAAAGAAAAAAATGAAAGTGAAAAATAGCATGCTTCAGTCTGTTCCATCAATATCAGTTCTTTCTTTGGAGGTATGTTTCATCAGTAGCCCTTTGGGGGCAGCTAGGTGATGCAGTGGATAGAGCACTGGCCCTGGAGTCAGGAGGACCTGAGTTCAAATCCGGCCTCAGACACTTAACACTTACTAGCTGTGTGACTCTGGGCAAATCACTTAACCCCAATTGCCTCACCCTCCCCCCAAAAAAGTAGTCCTTTGGGATTGTCTTGGATCATTGTATTGTTAAAAAATAGTCAAGTCATTGCTGTCTCTGTGCACAGTGTTCTCTTGGTTCTGCTCACTTCACTTTATATCAGTTCATACATGTCTTTCTAGGCTTTTCTGAAGTCATCCTGCTTGTCATTTCTTATTGTACAATAATATTCCATCACCATCATATACTACAGTTTGTTTAGACATTCCCCAATTTATGGGCATTCCTTTGATTTCCAATTCTTAGCCAACACAAAAAGAGCTGTTAGAAATATTTTGTACAAATAAATCTTTTTCTCTTCTTTTTGGGGATGTCTTTGGGATATAAACCTAGCAGTGGTATTGCTGTATCAAAGGGTATTCACAGCTTGATAGCCCTTTGGGCATAGTTCCAAATTGCTCTCCAGATTGGTTATATGTTTTCACAACTCCACCAATCTTGGATTAGCGTCCTAGCTTTCCCACATCCCCTCCAACATCCAATATTTTCCTTTTATGTTATATTTGCCACTCTGATAGGCGTGAGGTGATACCTCACAGTTGTTTTAATTTGCATTTCTCTGATGGATAGTGATCTAGAGCATTTTTTCATATGATTATAGATAGCTTTGATTTCTTTGTCTGAAAACTGCTTTGACCATTTATCAATTGGGGAATTACTTGTATTTTTATAAATTTTACTCATTTCTCTATATAATTGAGAAATGAAGCCTTTATCAGAGATATTTGTTTCAAAAATTCTTACCCAGTTTTCTGTTTCCCTTGTAATCTTGGTTACATTAGTTTTGTTTGTGCAAAAACTTTTTAATTTTTTATAATCAAAATGATCTATTTTACATTGTTTTACTTCTCTATATCTTCTTTGGTCCTAAATTCTTCCTCTACCCATAAATCTGACAGATAAATGATTCCATATTCTCTTTATTTGCTTATGGTATCACCCTTTATGTGTAAAGGGTGTACCCATTTTTACCTTATTTTAGTATATGGTGTGAGACAGACTAAACCTAGTTTCTGCCATACTGTTTTCCAGTTTTCCCAGCAGTTTTTTGTCAAATAATGAGTTTTTGTTCCAAAAGCTTGGATCTTTGGGTTTATCACATACTAGATTACTATGGTCATTTATAATATTAATAAAATAAAAATATGCTCACCCCAAACTGTTGCAATTGCAATTAATTTTAAAAACCACAGTTTTAGTTTAATTAGAAAACATACCTTCTCAATGGGTCCAGGAGAGCCTGGAGGGAAGGAGAGAATTTGGGACTAAAAAAAAAATGTTAAAAATAAATTAATATTGGGGGCAGCTAGGTGGTGCAGTGGATATAGCACTGGCCCTGGAGTCAGGAGTACCTGAGTTCAAATCCAGCCTCAGACACTTAACACTTACTAGCTGTGTGACTCTGGGCAAGTCACTTAACCCCAATTGCCTCACTAAAAAAAAAAAATTAATATTCATAATAAAAAAAGATTTCTTTTGTGGAAAAACAAAACAAAATTTCTCAAGGGATTTTGCCTGGATACCTATGGATATCTATGAACCAACTGAGAGAAAAGGCCATATTTGGACTCTTCTCAGAGCCTTAGGGACAGAGAGTGAGTTTGGTTTCAAGTCCCACAACTTTGTTGCAGGAATTTCCCAGAAGGGAACCTCCCTGCACACAAGGCTCTGAGGAGCCAAGGCCCCTGGGACTTAGGCCCACGTAGGGCTTGGAATGGGGCCTGCACTTTGTGGGAGCTCAGCTAAGCTGGGAGTTCACTTTGAGGCACCCGAGGTGATTACCCCATGACCCCAATGTTCAAACCCCGACTTAAGTTTTGTTTCTTGAAAAGTTATGTATGTTTATGTATGTTAACACAGCACTGTTCTAGTGAGGAATGGACATTCTTCTCCAGAATAAGGTTAAGGCCTAGTGTTGCAAGCTGGTCAACTGGTACAATCTGATTGGTCAATTAACAAGGCAATCTGATTGGTCATTACAATTACCAAATATGGGAAGTTGGTAAATTATGTTGTGATAGGTTGTTTCTGTAATGCTATATGGATTGTAATACTGTTATGTGATTGGTTGAGGGGGACTCTTGGTGGGTATAAATCAAGGTGTAGGGACCTCACTTCAGTGCACTCTCTGGCACATTTATCTTCAAGAAGCTGAATAAAGAAGTCTTCATCCACCCTCTGCTGCCTGGTTGGATTCTTTGAGCTATGAGCTGCTAGCAACTGTGATGTATAAAATCTAAATTGTGGTCGCCTTAAATCAGAAGCTTCAGCTCCAGTCTAGCCTAGAGTTCCAGCCTGGTTGGGTTCTTCCTGAAGTCCTCCTCCACAAGCCTGCTTTAATCAAGAACACTCTAACAAGCTGTTTGTGGAAGCTTTTTTATAGATCTGGAACTGAGGCGGTCCTTACACACTGCTTCAAGGTGATTGGTTGGCGTCATCCAAATCCATTGTCTTTGAAGGTGTTCTCAAGTTGAGTTCACAGTCTAGTTTCTGAGAACAATACCTTCTTAAGGGATAGCCAGGTGTGATTACAATCCAATTAACTTGAAGTAGGCTTAATCAGCAGTCAATCACTCTCACTTGATTCAATCAGTATAGATTAATCTCCAGGTGGGTCTTTGAGTATCTGCTAAATCCCATTATTTCATCACACAACACTTGAGCTTCAAAACACTATTTGAGCTGTTTGCTGTGTTTCTAACACAACCAACTTCCCCATGTAAATTAAAAATAAGTTCCTTGAGAAGAAAGTCTTTTTCCCAAGGAGATAAGTGTTTATCGAACTGAATTGGTTTGAATACATCAATCATTCAATCAATAAATATTAGACACCAATTATGTGCCAGGTAACAAGTATAAAGAATGATAAAATCCCTACTGGCATTCTAATGGGGGAGACAACAAGGGTTAAACAAGTACACATATAAATCTATAGACATACACACATTATATAAAATAACTAATATATTTAGCATTTATAGTGACTGGCAGTGTGCTAAGTGCTTTACTATTACTATCTCATTTGACTTTGACAACAACACTGCGATGTACTTTACAGATGAGGAAACTGAGTTTAAATGATTTTCCCAGGATCACACAGCTAGTGTGACCAAGTGTCTGAGGTCATATTTCCAGACCTGACACTTTGTCCACTGCGCCTCGTATACACAACTAGTTAAATACAAGATGAAGGTGGTTTGAGCATAGACTTTGTTAGACCGAATGGTGTTTGACCAAAGGGCTGAGTGAGG
The DNA here is from genome assembly GCF_019393635.1 of Dromiciops gliroides. NCBI lineage: Eukaryota > Metazoa > Chordata > Mammalia > Microbiotheria > Microbiotheriidae > Dromiciops > Dromiciops gliroides. The sequence continues at coordinate 265,180,466 of NC_057862.1, read as the reverse complement.
TCAGCTCGCACTTGGTCCACTCCCCAAGACCCAAAGATCTTTCCGGTAGCTTCTTTGAAAAACCTTTCTCCAAACCCTAAATTAGTTGCTGGGCCCCTTGAGAATTTGTGGCCGTGATTGGTTCGCAGAGTCAGGGGCGGGGACAAAGTTTTTATCTAGCAACCGTGATTGGGGGAAAGAAAGAGAGCTGCTCTGATTGGATACGGCAATTGCGGAAGAAACGGCGGGGAACCTGGTGGTTCTGGATGGGGCGGTTAGGTAGGCGCTCGCGGGAAGTGGGGCCTGGGCCCCTTCCCAAAGCTATCGCGGCGCTGAGCCGAGCATTACCTGGAGGACTCAGCCCTGAGACCTTCCGCAAGGCTAAATTCGACCTCCCTGAGGTGGTGAGAGGAGGCGGGTGCGAAGAATGCATAGAGTCGTGTGTGTGTGTGTGTGTGTGTGTGTGTGCCTCTGACCGTGTCTTTTCTTCTAGGTCGAGGAGCTTTGGTCTCAGCTTTTCTCCCTCCTGTGGCTCATTCATCCGGAGAGTCCTGTGGCCCCCAGGGATCCTCCTGATGCCCTAGGTAAGTAACAACCCTACTGCCTTTTCCTGCTGCTTGCATCCCCTAATCCTCTTGTCCTAGTCATCATTAAACTCGGAGGCACTGAGCAGATCTAAGCCACTCCCGCTGGAACTCCCTCTTCTACTTCAGAGAATTCTGAACAATAAACAAGGAAGAATGTTTAAAAAGTCTTTGAGTTAAAAAAAATATATCAGTTTCGGGAGTACAAGATGGATATGTGTGTGTATGCATATGGAACATAATGGAATGCAAATCCAGTATTTTATTAATTATTCAACAGCTCATCAACAAGCATTTATCTCGCACCTACCCATGTGCCAAGCATTGAACTAGGTGTTCAATGATACAAATGCTCTCAAGAGTTTACATTTTTTAAAAGAGAGATGGTATAAGTATATACATAATAAATACACAATAAATATAAGGTAGTTAAGTGCAAGGTAATAGGGAGGGATGGCACTAGTGTTTGAAGGAGGATCAGGAAAGATTTCCTTAATATTGAAGGTGATATTTGACCTATATCTTAGAAGAAGAAAGGGATTCTTTGAAATGAACCAGAGAGTTTAATTTTGATTGCAAAGGCAATAGGAAGCCACTAGACTAATTGAGTAGGGGGAATCAGAGGTTTGGGACTTTGGAAATTGTGTAGAACAGAACTGGATGGCACAGTGTATGATGTCTCAGAGCCCGAGCCTGGAATCTGGAAGACCTGAATTCAAATCTGTGTTTAGACATTAGCTTTGTGACCCTGGACAAGTCACTTAACCTTGTTTTGCACCTACTTATCTGGGTTATTGTGAAGATCAAATAAGATAATAATTATAAAGCATTTAGCACAGTGCCTGGCATATAGTAAGTGTTATGTTAATACCAGCTACTAATATAATTTATTAATCCAGAAAAAATGACCAAGAAAGACCAAAGTGGGAAAATTGAGAAGGATCAGTCAGGCAGATAGCAGAACTGGGAGAGAGTAGTGCCATGAAAATCTAGAGGAGAGAGTGGTCAACAGTGTTGAATACAGCCAGAAGTTCAAAAAGAATGAGGTCTGAAAAAAACCAAAACCAAATGATCAAATTTGGCAATTAAGAGATCATAACTGGTAACTTTGGAGGTCATCATCATCTTCTTATCATAATCAAGCATCTATTATCATTTAAGCTGTGCTAAATGCTCAACACTTTCAGTTGAGTGATGAGATCAAAAGCCAGATAGCCTTCCTATCAGGAAATTGAGGATTAATTGAGAGAGGAAGTAAAAGCAGTGAGAGCAGATAACTTTTTCTAGAGCTAGTAGGAGAAAGGAAAGCTACAAAATAATAGTCTACAGTCTAGTAAAGGATGTGGAGACTAGGGCATATTTGAAGGCAATTGAGAAGGAGGCAGTGGAGAAGAGGTTGAAGATATGAGAGAGGGGTATGATTGAGGGATCAATCTGCTGGAGAAGGTGGGAGGGGAGGGGATGGGCACATGTGGAGGAGTTGACCTTGGCAAGAAGGCATACCACATTATCTGATAGGAGAATAGAGAATAGGAGATGTATAGGGGGTTAAGAAGATAGAATTCAAATGACCTTAGTTTTCTGAATAAAGTAAAGCAAGACTTTCAGCTTGATAGGGTGGAGAAATGGAAAGGAGTGGGAAGCCTGAGGAAGAAAGAAGGTTGGGGATAGTTTCTATAGTAAGAGAGAGGGAATTGAGGAATAAAAGAATTGCCTTGCTATAGGTTGAGAGTCCAGTTGAAGTTAGCTTGGATATATCACAAATTTGTCATCCTTAGTTAACTTTGTTTTGTAACTTCTTCCAACTCCATTCAGCATCAGGTGAGTAAGGAGGGAGGAAAAGGAAGGTGAGAACAATCCAGTGTTGAAACTTGGCAAGGGGGATGAATAGTAATTCAGAATTAGAGGACAGTGAGGAGGTGAACTTGGTTAACTGTAGGGACAAGATTAGAAAGTGGGAAAGTGAAATTCGAGCAGGAATAATGGCCTAAGAAAATACTGAGGAGTGGATGTAGTGGCAGCCTTGATGTGGACAAAGAATAGGTTTAGGAGGGATAAGGCATAAGGAATGATGGAAAGATAGGTCTTATAGTAAGAGAAAGGAATGCCATCATTTTTGATTATTGGAACTCTCTTAAATAATGATGAGATTCAGGGTGTGACCATTCATGGCATAGTTGAAATGGAATGGAAGAAAAGTTGGGGGATTTGAGAAAATTGAGGGACTGGAAAGATAGGGTGTTTGAGAAAGGATCTATATGACTGTTAAAGAGCAGGAGTTGGAGAGGTGAGGAAGATAGGGAGCCCATTACTTAATTCTTTGATAAAGTAGGGAGAATGACTTAGGAGCTGGTAGATTATAGCCTCTATGATTAGTATTGGGTGAAAAGGAAGAGAAGTAACTGACAGTGACAGAAGTGGAGAACAAGAAGTATTCTGATTCCCTCTTCTGACCACTATAACAGGGTTTTGGGAAGAGATTAAATCCTGTGCTGGAGAGTATGGTCAGGAATGTGCTATATTATCTTTGGTGTTAGGGATGGAGATGGGAGCCATATCTCTGTAAGTACAAGTAGATGGAAGGGGTTTAAAAGAAAGAGAAAAGTTTAAGAGCTTGAAGGAAATAGCAAAATTCCAAAGAATATAGTGAGTGTGAAGAGATGGAGTCAATAAATGGTGGTAGCCAAAAAATGCTAATGTATCTGAGTCTATATTAAGGTAGGTATAGTGTTGTCCAGTACTATGGAGGTGATAGTTGTGTTCTGTCTTGGTCAGTTACATTTGGAAGGTTGTGTTCAGTATGAGGAAAGTAATGGATAAACTGGAGAAGAGGCTTACTAGGGTGGTGGAGAGTCTTGAAATCATGCTAGATGAAGGAACTGGGAAGTTTATCCTGGAGAAGAAGACAAGGGGAAAATGATAGATATTTAAAAGACTCAGATGGAAAAGGAATGAAACTTTTTCTCCTTTTGCAGAGTATAGAACTAGAAGCAATGGATGAAGGTATAAAGAAAATTTGGGATTGATAACTTTCCTAACAATTTGAGATCTCAATATAGAATGGGCTTCTTGCTTGAGTAATGGGTTTCTCTTTACTGAAGGTCTTCAGACAAAGGCTGGATGACATTTGTTAGAGAAAATCTTGCTCAGGTTCAGGTTGGACGGAAGGAAATAAGTATTTATAAAGTGCCTACTGTCAGGCATTGTGCTAAGTACTTTACAAATCTTATCTCATTTAATCCACCTAGCCCTGAGAGGTGTTATTATTATCTCCATTTTAAATTGAGGAAACTGACAGAGATTAAGTGATTTGCCTAGGGTCATGCAGCTATTAAGTGTCTAAGGTTAGATTTGAATTTAGCTCTTCCTGAATTTGGAGTTTTTTGGGGTGACTGTGTCAGGAGCTCAGAGAGGTCACTCTCCTGACTCTAGGCTCAACATTTCATCTGCTTTGCCAAAGCTGTCCCAGATGACCTTTGAAGTCCCTTCCAACCTGATGATTCCCAAATCTTCACCTGCGATTCTGAAAAGGAAGAAACAGATTCAGACCCTGCCACCTGGGAACTCATAGCTTGGGGATAGAGGGACGCCATTTATATTAGAAAGATAAAGAATTCTACAAGGGTGGGTATGATAAGTACAAAATCCAAGATGAGGCGTTAAGATTCTTTTTTTTGTTTTATTTTTTTAATTTAATTTTTTAAAATGCAAAAGTATTTTATTGTTTTCTAGTTTTCAACATTTGTTGTTGTTTGTTTTTTTTGGCGGGGCAATGGGGGTTAAGTGACTTGCCCAGGGTCACACAGCTAGTAAGTGTTGAGTGTCTGAGGCTGGATTTGAACTCAGGTACTCCTGAATCCAGGGCCGGTGCTTTATCCACTGCACCACCTAGCTGCCCCAGCATTTGTTTTCATAAGATTTTTAGTTCCAAATTTTTTCCCCTCCCTTCCCTCTGCCCTTCCCTCTGCATTAGTCATGTTGTGAAAGAAGAATCAGAACAAAAGGGGAAAACCTCAAAAAAGAAAAAACAAAAACAAAAGTAGAAACAGTATGGTTCAATCTACATTTAGAATCCACAGTTATTTTTTTCTGGATGTGGAAAACATTTTCCATCATGAATTCTTTGGAATTGTCTTGGATCATTGCACTGCTTGGAAGAGCTAAGTCTATCACAGTTGATCATCATACAGTGTTGCTGTTACTGTGTACAATGTTCTCCTGGTTCTGCTCACTTCACTCAATATCAGTCCACTTAAGTCTTTTCCAGGTTTTTCCTATACCACTTGTTCAGCCGTTCCCCAATTGATGGGCATTCCCTCGATTTCCAATTCTTTGCCACCACAAAGAGAGCTGCTATAAATATTTTTGTACAAGTGGGTCCTTTTCCCCTTTTTATGATCTCTTTGGGATACAGACCTAGTAGTGGTATTAGTGGGTCAAAGGGTATGCACGGTCCCATAGCCCTTTGGGCATAGTTTGAAATTGCTCTCTAGAATGGTTGGATCAGTTCACAACTCCACCAATAGTACATTAGTGTTCCAATTTTTCTACAGCTTCTCCTATTTTGTCGTATTAGCCAATCTGATAGGTGGGAGGTGGTATCTCAGAGTTGTTTTAATTTCCATTTCTCTAGAGGATTTAAGATTCTAAAGACTATAGGATTTCAGAAAAGGAGATGATTACAAAGTGATCATGAAGTTTGATAGGCCAGAGAAGACTTTGTAAAGGAGATGGGCCAGATTTAGACAAGGGTTAAGTAGAAATACTGAAGTAAGGATGTTCATGCTGTATGGTGGGATGATGAGACTGTTCTCTTAGGGGCTTGGGGTAAGGGAAGAAGGAGAGAATATGCTGGCAAATATCCTGGATTGGCCTGGCTTGAGTTTACTTATATTCTCATTTACCTTTTTCAGAGGGCCAGATCCGTTTTGTAAAGTGTGTACTGCGCTGCCATGGCTATGGAAGACAACATTTTTACCAGATTCCTGAAGTTGGCTCTCATGGCAGTTGTGAGCTATTGTTGGCCTTCTCTTGGCTACTTGCATACCTCAGCCTGCCAGAGCGATTTCTGTGGCAAAATTGTGTACACCAGGGTGATGATGTCTGGATCTGCTCGGTGAGTTCACATTCTTGGGGATTGGGGTTGGGGTGGGGACTCTTTGGGCACAGGAGATACTAGTTAGCATTGACTGGCTCCTGTTAACTTTTTCCCCTTGATCCCCAGGGAATGGTTTGCCTACTTCTTCCTCCTGACCTAACCTAATACTTCCAACCTGGGGTTTTCATTTCCTAGGCCCACTGCATAATGGGAAACAGACTTCTGGCTTCTTCACACTCTTCTTCCAGTGATTTCAGTGCTCTTAAGTATGGGGAAATAAATAGGATTAAAGCAACAGATAACAGAAAGGTTACATAATTCCACTGTATCTTAAAAATTATGCTAAAAGTCCATCTGTTCATTGGAAAGAGGAGTTCAGCCTGACCATTGTTTATTTAACAAAGTATAAATAACCAGGTCAATCCAACCCCTGTGCATCTTTTTATTCTCCTCCAACTTTCTTTATCTTCTTCTGGCAGATGGGGAGTCTCTCTTTTTAAAAAAAACCTAATTAAAATTTGATATTTTATTTTCTAAGTTATTTTTTAAAATTTAAACTTTTTAAGAATTTATTTTTGGTATTCTTTTAAAAAAAATTTTTAAGTTCCAAATTTCCCCTACCTTCCACCCCCTCCCCCATATACCGAGAAGGCAAGCAATATATCACTTACACATGTGACATCATTTCCATATCAGCCATATTGCAAAAAAACCAAGAAAAATTTAAAAAGTGAGAAAATTATATTCCAATTTATACTCAGAGTTTATCAATTTTCTTTCCAGAGGTGGATAGCATTTTTTCATCATTAGTCCTTTGGAATTGTTTTAGATCACTATATTGATCAGAATAGCCAAGTCTTTTCTTTCACAGTTGATCATCATTATAACGTTATGGTTACTGTGTACAGTGATCTCCTGGTTCTTCTCACTTCACTTTGCATCTGTTCATATAGGTCTTGCCATGTTTGTTTGAACATCATCCTCTCCCCCCTAATTTTTTTTTTTTGGTGAGGCAATTGGGGTTAAGTGACTTGCCCAGGGTCACACAGCTAGTACATGTCAAGTGTCTGAGGCTGGATTTGAACTCAGGTCCTCCTGAATCCAGGGCCAGTGCTCTATCCACTGCGCCACCTAGCTGCCCCCTTCCCCCCTAATTTTTGATAATACAGTAGTACTCCATCACAATCATATGTCACAGCTTGTTCAGTCATTCCCCAGTTGATGAGCATCCCCTTGATTTCCATTTCTTTGCCACCACAAAAATGACTGCTATAAACATTTTTGTACATACATATAGTTCCTTTTTGTTTGATATCTTTGGAATACAGACCCAGTAGTGATATTTCTGGCCCTAGAACCTAGTTCTACTCATTAGTGTACCTATTTTCCCCTCATCCTCTTTAGCACTTGTCGTTTCTGATAGTTGTGAGATGGTACCTCAGAGTTGTTTTAATTTGCCTTTCTCTTTTTTTTCTTTTTGCAGGGCAATGAGGGTTAAGTGACTTGTTCAAAGTCACACAGCTAGTAAGTGTCAAGTGTCTGAGGTCCTCCTGAATCCAGGGCTGGTGCTTTATCCACTGCATCACCTAGCTGCCCCCTAATTTGCCTTTCTCTTATCAATAATGATTTTTTTTTTCATGTTACTATAGATAGCTTTGATTTCTTCTGAAAACTGCCTGTTTATATCCTTTGACCATTTACTGATTGGGGAGTGGTTTTTATTTTTATAAATTTGACTCAGTATAGAGTTGAGAAATGAGGCCTTTGTCAGAGAAACTTGCTGTAAAATTTTTTGATGTTACATTATAGCCTATGGTACCTTTTAGAATAATGAAGTTTCCCTGATTATCTCTTAATTAGGCCTATTTTTGCTTTTGCTTTGTCTGAGATCATGATTACTACCCCTGCCTTTTTTTTACTTCAGCTGAAGGGCAGCTGTGTGATACTGTGGATAGAGCACTGGGCTTGGATTGAGCTTCCTGATGGAAGTGTCCCAGACACTTTGTAGCTGTGTGACCCTGGGAAAGTCACTTGATTATGTTTGCCTCAGTTCTTCAATCTGCAAAATGAGCTGGAGAAGTAAATTTCAAACTAGTCCACTATCTTTTCCAAGAAAACCATAAATAGGGTCAGAAGAATTGGACATGACTGAATAACACACTTCAGGTGAAGCATATAACATTCTGCTCCAGCCCTTTATTTTAACTCTGTGTGTGTCTTTCTAGTTAAAGTATGTCTCTTATAAACAACATATTGTTGGATTCTGGTTTGTAATCCATTCTATTATCCACTTCCAGTTTATGAGTAAGCTCATCCTATTCACATTCATAGTTGTGTTTACTAACTGTATGCTTGAATCTCACTTTCATCAAAGAGGGAAGAATACACACACACACACACACACACACACACACACACACACTCAGTTGTGTATGGAAATGTAACTTACCCAGTACGGAAATATGAGAGGAAGGGCACTTAAAAAAGAGGGGAAGGGATGATAAAAGGGAGAACAGATTAAGGGAGGCAGTGGTTAGAAACAAATAAATTTTTGAGGAGGTACAGGAGAAAAAGAAAATGGGATGGAGGGAAGTACAGTTAGTAAACTGTATTTGGCCACTTCTTTTTTTCAGGTGCTATTTTCTTCAGTATTTTTTTTTTTGGTAAAATAACCAAGCTGTTAATTCTCTTTTCATAATTTTCTTGCATCACTCTCATTTCTTGTCCCAATTTTTCCTCTACCGCTTTTATCTCTTTCTTTAACCCTCACAGTAATTCTTGTTAGATTTGAGTTCAGTTAGCATTTTATTTGAGGCTTTTTTTGGGTAGCTGTTTTCACGTTGTTGTCATCTTCTTAGCCTTTCCTGCCACCATAATAGCTTTTTATGGTCAACATTTTTTTTGCTTTTTTGCTCATTTTTCCAGCCAATTTCTTGACTTTGAACTTTAAATCAAAGTTGGGCTCTGCTCATCTAGGGGTGGGGAGGCACTGTCCCAAACTTAAGGCTTTTTTGTGCTGCTATTTTCAGAGCTAGTTTTGGGAGTCTGCAAGTTTTTGGTGCTTACAGGGCATTGTGATCCTAGGAGAGATATGGCCATTGCTCTCCTGGTCTGGGCTCTGGTCCCCAGAAAGGGCTTAGTCCCCTGTAGCCACAAGTGCTAGCATTCCTCTTTGCTTTTGGAATGGTGACCAGGCCTCTGATCCCTTGTGACAGACCAGTAGTGCCCCTTTCCACCCTGGAACTGTGACCCAGAACTGCGTATGGGCAATAGAGTTGTCATGCAGCTCTAGCAGTACCCAGTGACAACAAAAGGTCTTCATTTACCTCTTTCTGGCCAATTGTCTGACCTCTTTATTATCCCTGGGCTGAGAACTCTTGAAGTTACTGCTGCTGCAGCTGCTGTTGCCATTGCTACCTCTGAGCCTCTACTCCATGTCACAGACTTCTGTGACCTCTTAAGTTTTCTTAGGCCATAAAAATGTCTTATTAAAAGGTCAGCCTTTTGTTGGCTTTGCTGCTCTAAAGTTTGATTTGAAGTATTATTTTAAAGTTGTTTAGAGGAGAATGTTGGGGGAATTCAGCTGGGTGGTTGCCCTTAATCTGCCATCTTGGCCAGATGGTGAGTCTTAGGAAGCATAAAACACTGAAGTGAGATTTCTGCATTACAGAACAGCATCTAGACTTTGTGTTCGTTCCGTGTCTTCCTTCTTTATAAAGGAGGAGTTCTCTCAGCATTTCCTGTTATCTGAGCTATACCCAAGCTCTCTTCACATTTCTTCTCATTTCTTCTTCCTTTGTCTTTGGGCTTTGTTTCCTTTGGGCTTTACACATACTTATCTAGGGGTAAAGGGTTGGAATTGGTATGGGTGGCTTCTAGGCCGAGCTGGTTGGGTACAGTTTTAAGAAGAGTCTAGGTAAGAGCAGTCATGGGCAATTGGTCTGTATGATACTGTGGGAATGGGATCATTACACTACTTCAGGAAGGCTTCTAGCTTCTAGGATTCTTAGATATATATACTTTGATTTGGGCTAGGCTTTCAGGTGTTTTTCTGCTCCCTTGGGGTGCAAAGAGATGCTCTCTAATTCAGGGTTTTGGGGGAATTTATCTTTGGAAACTTCACTCCAGGATTTGGGTCTTCTCCTGATGATACCATTTCCCAGCTTTCTAGAAATGCTCTTTCAAGGACACAACTGTTTTACTGGGATATAAGTGAAATATTCTTGGGGCATACATACACTATATACAGGTGAGGTAAGTTGAGCAGTCTTGAGTTCCTCTTTTGCTTTGGCACAGGTATTTACTCTCATGTTTCTTGGCTTGGCACAGGTTGGAAGCATTTCTCTTTTAACCTTGCTGTCCCACTTTCTTGGGATTCACAGGATAGAATCCTAGAACTGGAAGGGACCTAAGAGGTTAGATGGTCCAGCCTTTCAATTTAAAAGTATGAATCCCCATTTGTTGTTTTTGTTGTTGTTGTTTTTTTGGTGGGACAGTGAGGGTTAAGTGACTTGCCCAGGGTCACACAGCTAGTACATGTCAAGTGTCTGAGGCTGGATTTGAACTCAGGTCCTTCTGAATCCAGGGCTGCTGCTTTATTCACTGTGCCACCTAGCTGCCCCCAATCTCCATTTGTAATAGCCAAGAACTGACACAGCAAATCTGGTCGCTCATATCTGAAATTGGAACAAAATGAGACACTGTTAGTTCATATAAACAGTTAACAAGTTTTTGTAGTTTGTGTAGACAAAGTTGGGGAAGGACATTCAAAGCAGGAAAAGGATATTTATTGAGGATATATCTTTGATCTAGCTAAGCATAACTGTCTCTTGCTGTTGATCTGAAGCCAAAAACTTTAGGGAAGGGCTCCCAGTCCCTTGAGTCCTCTCTGCTTTTAAACTCAAGATGATGAAGTCATCCCAGTGGCCCAAGACAGTTAAATCTTAAGGATAGTTTAATATCTTTTTGTTTTTGTTTTTGTTTTTGTTTTTTTTGAGGGGCAATGGGGGTTAAGTGACTTGCCCAGGGTCACACAGCTAGTAAGTGTCAAGTGTCTGAGGCCGGACCTGAACTCAGATACTCCTGAATCCAGGGCCGGCGCTCTATCCGCTGCGCCACCTAGATGCCCCCAGTTTAATATCTTTTAAGGAAAAAACTCCATGGCTTTAGACTGCTGTTCCCACTACATCTTCTATATCCTTTATAAATATTTGTCCACTTTCCATATGAACATTTCCTATGCACCATTTCATGTGGCATTTTTTAATTTCAAAAAATTTTAATGAACATTTTTATTTATAGTTTTGGGTTCTAATTGTTATCCCTCTTTCCCTCTCTCCCCTCCCCCATCCCTGAGGCGGCAGTCAGATATAGATGATGTATGATTATGTAAAACATCATATTTGTCATTTTGTACAAGAAAAGTTGATTAAAAGAAAAAAAATGAGAGTGAAAAACAGCATGCTTCAGTCTGTTCCATCACTATCAGTTCCTTCTTTGGAGGTGGATAGTATGTTTCATCAGTAGTCCTTTGAGATTGTCTTGGAGCATTGTATTGTTGATTATATATGTTATATTGTTGATATGGGGTGTTCAGGGAGATCTAGCACCTCTACTGTGAGGACTTGTGGAGCCTTTTCAGGTCTGCTCATCTACCTTTGGTGTCTAACTTCACACAACTCTGACCTTTGGATTCAAGAAGCTGTAGCATACACCGTGGTTACATCCTGATAAAACCATCACAGCAGATGGATGGGTTAAACCAGGTTGAGGGTAATTGACAGGCTTTAAGCCTGTTGGTGAGTTAGGGAGATGTCTACTGGACTTCCTCCTGCAGAATGGGTGGATGAGAACAGCTTGTTCTAGCGTCCTTCGAGATGGCTGAAGGGAAGCACAGCGGAGTGCTTAGAGCTTGGTCAGGCATGAAAGACACCAAGGTTGTCCACTGCATCCTGTCATTGCCAGTCCTCCTGACTTTTCTCTTACTCCTGGACATCAATAACTCTGGAAGAGAGTGAGGCTGATGATTTGGTACAACTTTGCCTCACTTAAATGCAATTCATGCACAAGTCAAGACATCACTCTGTGATGTCACTGGTCCTCTTCAAAATGAAGGACAACAACATGAACATTTCTTTTGCCTTCTTTTTTCCTCTACTGTCTTGTGTGTGTGTGTGTGTGTGTGTGTGTGTGTGTTTGCTTTCCATGATATTGTATGTACCATGGTACTTGAGTATAGTAAAAAATATATATGTATATATATATTTTTTGTGGGGCAGTGAGGGTTTAGTGACTTGCCCAGAGTCTTCCTGAATCCAGGGCCTGTGCTTTATCCACTGCACCACCTAGCTGCCCCAGTTAAAAAAGAAAAAATATAGAACGGCTGCCTCTGGACCCAAAGCTCCGGTTTCAGTGAGTTATTTCAGTTTTTTCTCTCAATGGCCATCAACAACCTCCACTAGGCCCTGTAGTTTCAAGTTTCTACAAACTTTTTTTTTTGTGTGTGAGGCAATTGGGGTTAAGTGACTTGCCCAGGGTCACACAGCTAGTAAGTGTTAAGTGTCTGAGGCCGGATTTGAACTCAGGTCCTCCTGACTCCAGGGCCGGTGCTCTATCCACTGTGCCACCTAGCTGCCCCCAAACTTATTTTTAAATATCAGATAAGTTGCTACTAGGGAAGGGAGGTGAAAGGGAACAAGCATTTTTTAATAAATCTACTATGTGCTAGGCTAAGAGCTTTATAAATATCTTATTTGATCTTTACAACAGTCCTGGGATTGTGGTGATGTTATCCCCAATTTACAGTTGAGAAAACTTAGGTAGACAAGTTAAATGAGTCTGGATTTGAATTTGGGGCTTCCTGATTTAGGCTCAGTGCTTTTATCCACTTGTACTACTTAGTTTTATTAGAAAATTAAGGGAAAGTAAAATCAAAACAGATTAATTCAAAAAAGATCACAAAGACTAGAGGTAGTTAATCCTGTCTAACTGTATAACCTATACTGGTCTTGTCCTTTCTCATTACATACGAGGCTTCTTTCTCCTTTTGGTGACTAACTTAGAATAGGCTTTCCTTAGTGTTTCAGACCTCAGAACATATTTCCATTCCTTTTGAGTTTTAAAGATTCTGCCCTTCTTTGTACCTCCTATAATGATCCAGAATCTGGAGATTTCTTTCTTTCTTTTTTTTTTTTTTTTGGACAAGGCAATGAGGGTTAAGTGACTTGCCCAGGGTCACACAGCCAGTAAGTGTCAAGTGTCTAAGGCTGGATTTGAACTCAGGTACTCCTGAATCCAGGGCTGGTGCCTTATCCACTGCGCCACCTAACTGCCCCTGGAGATTTCTTAACTAGGGATAGCTAGTAAAGCTTGGATGCTAGTAAAGCATCCAATGAATATTTTCTAGGAACTCAGACCACTAGTCCTATATGCTTGCTCTGTATTAGTGTCTTCCCTCTCCTCCAACCATTCAATTCTTTTTTATAATTTCACATTAGCCCTATTGTAAGTGTATTAAATATGTTTCTGTTCTAAGGGAAAGGTCATTACAGGCTTCACAGTACCATAGTGCATGGTGGGTATATATGAGCTGCATGAGTGGGCATGCTCATACATGAGCTGCTGAGACAGGTAGAGACAGACATAGAAAAATTGTTTTGACTATGTTTCTGCCCTGGACCTGTAGGTGGCTCTGGTTCCCAGGAAATCCATAAATCTGTGGTCCTGTGCAGTTACTGACTGACTGACTAGACCTGAGGGAGAGAGTTGTAGCTTTTACCAGCCTGTCAATCCCGGATGAACTTCTCTTTACTCATGTTGGGGGCAGAGTGAGAAAGACAGTTAGCCACTGGCAGAATCTTAGCATTAGGAGGGACCTCAAAGGCTACCTAGAGGCAGCTAGGTGGTGCAGTGGATAGGACTGTGGGCCTGGAGTCAGGAAGACCTGAGTTAAAATCCAACTTCAGATACTAGCTGCATGTTACTTAACTTGCTTGCCTTTCCTCATCTATGTAATGGGGATAATAATAGCACCTATCTATTTTGAGGATCAAATGAGGTAAAGCACTCACTTAGCCTATTCTACTTTGCTTCTAACCACTGCCTCCTTTAATCTGCCTTTCTTTCTATCAGATCCTCCCACAACCTCCATTCTCTTATCTTCTTCCCCTCCTTCTTCCCTATGGGTTAAGATAGATTTCTTTTTTAAAAAAAATTATTTAGAATTTTTTGTGTATATTTTCCAAGAAAATTAATATTTAATCCATTTTATTTGTTTCTAGTGAAATTTGTTTATTTGTAAAGAATTTTAAAAATTCTCTTCCTTTAGGAAAGAACCTATTCAAGTCATTTTTTTCCATTTTGTAATATTTTTATTAGTTTTCATTTGTATTATTTATAGATAAAAGAGGGTATAGCAGATAAGAGTACTACTCTGGAAGATCAAGGACAAATCATTTAACCTCTCTGCCTTACTCAATTCTTCTCTCCCCCCTCCCCCCATCTTAATAGTATTTAATTTTTTTCCAGTTACATGTAAAGACAGTTTTCAACATTTATTTTTTTATTATTATTATTTTTTTGCCAGGCAATGAGGATTAAGTGACTTGCCCAGGGTCACACAGCTATTAAGTGTCAAGTGTCAGGCTGGATTTGAACTCAGGTCCTCCTGAATCCAAGGCCAGTACTTTATCCACTGTGCCACCTAGCTGCAACATTTGTTTTTATAACATTTTGAGTTCCAAGTTTTTCTTCCTCCCTTCCTTACCTCCCCCTTCCACAAGATAGCAACCAATCTGATATAGGTTATATATGCGCAGACATGTTAAACATATTTCAACATATTTCCACATTAGTCATGTTGCAAAAGAAGAATCAGAACAAAAAGAAACAAGAAAAAAGACAAAAGCAAAAAAGTGAAAATAGTATGGTTCAATCTACATTGAAATTCCACAGTTCTTTTTCTGGATGTGGAGAGCATTTTCCATCATGAGCGCCCCTCCTGAGGCCAGCAAGCAATCTGATAACAGGTTATACATTATAATCATGTTAAATAAATGATGTTAATCATGCTATAAGAGAAGCATCAGAACAAAAAGGAAAAAAATGCAAGAAAGAATAAACAGGAACAATAACAAAAAAGCAACAACAAAAGTGAAATGCTTCAGTCTGCATTCAGACTCTACAATTCTTTTTCTGGATGTGGAGAGCATTTTCCACCATCAGTCTTTTGGTATTGTTGTGGATCATTGTATTGCAGTTGATCATCATACAATGTTGTTGATACTGTGTACTCTTGGTACTGCTCATTTCACTCAGCATCAATTTGTGTAAGTCTTTCCAGGTTTTTCTGAAATTCATCTGCTTATCATTTCTTACAGCACAATAGTATTCCATTACATTCATATACCACAACTTGTTTAGCCATTCCTCAATTGATAGGCATCCCCTGAATTTCCAGTTCTTTGCTATCACCAAAAAAGAAGTTATAAATATTTTTGTACATGTAGGCCCTTTTCACTTTTTTATGATCTCTTTGGGATATAGACCTGGGATATAGTAATGGTATTGCTGGGTAAAAGGGAATGCACAGTTTTAAAGCCTTTTGGGAATGGTTCCAAATTGCTTTCCAGAATAGTTGGATCAGTTCACAGCTCCACCAACAGTGCATTAGTGTTCCAATTTTTCCATATATTCCCTAACATTTAACATTTTAATTTTTTGTCATATTAGCCAATTGGATAGGTGTATGGTGGTACCTCAGAGTAGTTTTAATTTGCATTTCTCTAATGAGTAGTGATTGAGAACATTTTTTCATATGGCTGTAGATAGGTTTAATTTCTTCATCTGAAAACTGCCTGTTCATATCCTTTGACCATTTCTCAATTGGGGAATGACTTGTATTCTTATATATTTGATTCAGTTCTCTCTCTATATTTTGGATATGAGGCCTTTATCAGAAACAAAACACTGTAAAAATTTGTTTCCCAGCTTTCTGCTTTCCTTCCAGTCTTGCTTGCATTGGTTTTGTTTGTGTAAAACCTTTTATATTTAATGTAGTCAAAATGATCCACTCTGCATTTTATAATGCTCTCTATCTCATCTTTGGTCATAAATTCTTCCCCTTTCCATAGATCTGACAAGTAAACTATTCCTTCCTTTTATAATTTGCCTATGGTATCACCCTTTATTTCTAGATCTTGTACCCATTTTTACTTTACTTTTGTATATAGTATAAGATGTTGGTCTATGCTTAGTTTCTGCCATACTGTTTTCCAGTTTTCCCAGCAGTTTATTTTTTTTTATTTTATTTTTTTAGTGAGGCAGTTGGGGTTAAGTGACTTGCCTAAGGTCACACAGCTAGTAAGTGTTAAGTGTCTGAGGCCGCATTTGAACTCAGGTCCTCCTGACTGCAGGGCTGGTGCTCTGTCCACTGCACCACCTAGCTGCCCCTTGTTAATTGTTTTTTACTTGATTCTTTAGTATTCTCTAAATATACCATTATATAATCTGCAAAGAGTGATAAGTTTTGTTTCTTCCTTGCTTATTCTAATTCCTTCAACTTCTTTTTCTGTAACATTTCTAGTACAATATTGAATAATAGTGGTGATAATGGACGTCCTTGTTTCACCCCCCGATTTTATTGGGAATGCCTCTAACTTATCTCCATTGCATGTAATGCTTGCTGATGGTTTAAGATAGATATTATTTATCATCTTAAGGAAAACTCCATTTATTCTTATGCTCTGTAGTGTTTTTAATAAGAATGGGTACTGGTTTTTGTCAAAAGCTTTCTCTGCATCTATTGAGATATATAATTTTGGTTAGTTTTATTATTGATGTGGTCAATTATGTTGATAGTTTTCTTAATGTTAATCCAGCCCAGCATTCTTGGTATAAATCCCAGTGTATTATCATGGTGATAAATTGCTATAATCTCTTTGCTAATATTCTATTTAAAATTTTTGCATCAGTAATCATTAGGGAGATTGGTCTATAATTTTTTCTCTGTTTTTGCTCTTCCTGGTTTAGGTATCAACACTATATTTGTATCAAAAGGAATTTGGTAGGATTCTTTCTTCACTTATTTTTCCAAATAACTTATATAGTATTAGAATTAATTGTTCTTTAAATGTTTGGTAGAATTCACATGTATGTATTCACACCCATCTGGCCCTGGAGATATTTTCTTAGGGAGTTCATTGATGGCTTGTTCAATTTCTTTTTCTAAAATGGTCCCATTTAAGGATGCTATTTCCTGGCCTCTTAATCTGGGCAATTTATATTTTTGTAAATATTCATCCATTTCCTTTAGATTGTCAAATTTATTGGCATACAGTTGGGCCAAATTGCTTTAATATTCACTTCATTGGTGGTGAATTCACCCCTTTCATTTTTGATTCTAATAATTTTTTAAAAATCAAATTAACCAAAGGTTTATCTATTTTACTGATTTTTTTTCATAAAACCAGCTCTTAATTTTATTGATTAATTCTATAGTTTTCTTAATTTCAGTTTTACCAATCTCTCCTTTAAATTTCAGAATTTCTAATTTGGTGTTTAATTGGAGATTTCTAATTTGTTCTTTTTCTAGCTTTTTTAGTTGCATGCCCAATTGATTTATCTCCCATTTCACTATTTTATTCATGTAAGCATTTAGAAGTACACATTTCCCATAAGAACTGCTTTGGCTGCATCTTATAAGTTTTGGTATGTTGTCTTATTATTGTCATGCTCTTGGATGAATTTTTGGTAGTTTCTATGATTTGTTGTTTGACCCACTCATTCTTTAGCTTGAGATTATTTAGTTTCCAATTAATTTTCAGTCTCTTTCCATGGCTCTTTATGACATGTAATTTTTATTGCATCATGATCTGAAAAGGATGCATTTACTCTTTCTGCCTTTCTGCACTTGACTATGAGGTTTTTATGCCCTAATACATGGTCAGTTTTTGTGTATGTGCCATGTACTGTTGAGAAAAAGGTATATTCTTTTCTTTCTTTCTTTTTTTTTTGGCGGGGCAATGAGGGTTAAGTGACTTGCCCAGGGTCACACAGCTAGTAAGTGTCAAGTGTCTGAGGCTGGATTTGAACTCAGGTCCTCCTGAATCTAGGGCTGGTGCTTTATCCACTGCGCCACCCAGCTGCCCCAGTATATTCTTTTCTATCTCCATTCATTTTTCTCCAGAGGTCTATCATATTTAATTTTTCTAAAATTCTATTCACATCTTTAACTTCTTATTAATTTGCTTTTGATTTTTCTGAGATAAGGGTTGCTATCCTTTTTTTACTTCAGCTGAAGTGTAATATATTCTGTTCCAGCCTTCTACCTTTACTTGTGTGTATCTCTCTCCTTCAAATGTATTTCTTGTAAATAACATATTGTAGGGTTCTGTTTTTTAATCCACTCTGCTATTGGCTTCGGTTTTATAGGAGAGTTCATCCCATTCACATTCACAGTTATGATTACTAACTTTGTATTTCCCTAAATCCTACTTTTTTCCTTGTTTGTACTTTTCTCTTTCTTGTCCCCTGTCCCTTCTCACTAGTGTTTTGTTTCTGGCCACCTCAGACTACCCTCCCTTCTATCAGCCCAACCTTCTTTTTGTCCTTCTCCCTTTCCCCTCCTAGTTTTACCCCACCATTTTCTTTTCCCTTTTCCCTTTTCCCTTTCCCCTTTCCCCTTTTACTTCCCTATAGGGTAAGATAAAATTCTATATCCAACTGAGTATATATGTTATTTCCTCTTTGAGTCAAGTCAGATGAGAGTAAGGTCCTGGTATTACTCCACTATCTTGGCTCTACCACTCTATTTCTTAGCCATAACCAAATAGTTTTGATGGCTGCCACTTTATAATATAATTTTCGATCTGGTATGGCTAGCCTACATTCCTGTGCATTTTTTTCATTAATTTACTTGATATTCTTTTGTTCTTCCACATGAATTTTGTTGTTATTTTTTTCTAGCTCTATATAAAATAATAGTTGGGTATTTTGATTGGTATGGGACTAAGTAAATTAAATTAAGTAGAATTATCATTTTTATTCTACTAGTTTGTCTTATGAGCAATTGATATTTTTCCAATTATTTAGATCTTATTTTATTTGTATGAAAAGTATTTTGTAGTTGTGTTCATATATTTCCTGGGTTGGTAAGATAGATTTCTATACCCAACTGAGTGTGTATATCATTCTCTCTTTGAGCCAATTCTAATGAGACTAAGGTTTGGGGCAGCTAGGTGGCGCAGTGGATTAGAGCACTGGCCCTGAATTCAGGAGGACCTGAGTTCAAATCCAGCCTTAGACACTTGACACTTAACTAGCTGTGTGACCTTGGGCAAGTAACTTAACCCCAACTGCCTCACCAAAAAAAAAAAAGAATAAGGTTTATATATTTCCCCCATCTTGCCCTCCATTGTAAAAGCTCTTTATTATTTATTTTATGTGAGATAATTTATCCCATTGTATCTCTTCCTTCACCCTTATTCCTCTTTCTTATTCCTTAATTTTATTTTTTTAGATATCATCCCATCATATTTAACTCATCCCTGTTTCCCTCTATGTGTACTCCTTTTAACTGCCCTAATTAATGAGAAAGTTTTTAGGAGTTACAAGCATCATCTTCTCATATAGGAATGTAAATAGTTTAACCATTTTGAATCCTTTATGATTTCTCTTTCTTGTTTACCTTTTTATGCTTCTCTTCAGTTAGATTTTTCTCTCTTGCTCTGGTCTTTTCATCAGGAATATTTGAAAGTTCTCTATTTCATTAAGTATCTATTTTTTCCTCTGAAGGAAACTAAGTATAAACTTAGTTATGCCAGTTAGGTGATTCTTGGTTGTGATCTTATTGTCTTTGCCTCCCAGAATATTTATTTCAAGCCCTCTGATTTTTTAATGTAGGAGCTATTAAATCTTGTGTTATATCAACCGTGGCTCCACAATATTTGAATTGTTAATTTCTGGCTGCTTACAATATTTTCTTCTTGACCTGGGAGTTTTGGAATTTGGCTATACTATATTCCTGGGAATTTTCAGTTTTGAAATCTCTTTCAGGAAGTATTTGTTGGATTCTTTCAGTTTTTCTTTGCCCCCTGGAATTAAGATATCAGGGCAGGGGCAGCTAGATGGCGCAGTGGTAAAGCACCGGCCCTGGATTCAGGAGTACCTGAGTTCAATTCCGGCCTCAGACACTTGACACTTAACTAGCTGTGTGACCCTGGGCAAGTCACTTAACCCTCATTGCCCTGCAAAAAACCAAAAAAAACCCCAAACAAACAAGATATCAGGGCAGTTTTAATTTTGATCATGACTTTCAGGTAGTCAAATAATTCTGAAATTATCTCTCCTTGATCTGTTTTATAGGTTGGTTGTTTTTCTTGTGTAGTCCACATTTTCTTTTATTTTTTCATTATTTTGACTTTGTTTTATTGTTTCTTGAGGTCTCATGGAGTCATTAGTTTCCATTTGCCCAATTCTAATTTTTAAAGAATTATTTTCTCCAGTGAATTTTTGTACCTCCTTTTCCATTTGGCCAATTCTACTTTTTAAGGAGCTCTTTTCTTTAGTGGTCTATTCTGTTTTTTAAATTTGTTACTTACTTTTTTTTTTAAAGAAAATTTTTAAAGAAAATTTTTTCCATATAAATATATTTTTCAACATTCATTTTTCTAAGATTTTGAGTTCCAAATTTTTCTCCCTTCCTCCCCCCTCCCCAAATAAGCAGTCTGACATACATATAATCATGTTGAACATGTTTCCACATTAATCATGTTATGAGAGAAGAATCAGAACAAAAGGGAAAAAACACAGGAAAGAAGAAATTAAAAAAAAAATTCAAGATAGTGTGCTTCAATCTGCATTCAGACTCCATAGTTCTTTTTCTGGATGTGGATAGCATTTTCCATTGTGAGTCTTTTGGAACTGTCTTGGATTATTGTATTGCTGAGAAGAATTAAATCTGTCACAGTTGATCATTACTTAGTGTTGCTGTTACTGTGTACAATGTTCTCTTGATTCTGCTCACTTTACTCAGCATCAGTTCATGTAAGTCCAGGTCTTTTTGAAATCTGCATGCTTGTCTTTTCTTACAGCACAATAGTAATTCATTACATTCACATGCCATAACATGTTCAGCTATTCCCTAATTGATGGGCATCTGCTCGATTTCTAATTCTTTGCCTTATTTTCTCTATTTTTTCTTATACAGAGACTTTTGAGAAACTATCATCCAATTAATGATTTCTAGGGGTTAATGCTATTATTTTTATTGTGTCTTCCAGTTATGTCTCACTCTCTGTGATCCTGTGGATTATACCCCATCAACCCATTTTTAAAAATAATAAACACCCCCATTTAAGTTTCGAGTTCCAAACTGTATCCTTCTTTGCCCCACTCCGCGCCCCCCCCCACAGGCATTACACAACCAGACATAGGCTATTCATGCTTGATCATGTAAAACACCACCACACCAGCCATCTCCCACAAGAAAACCTGAGTAAAATTAAAAAGAAAAAAAAAAGAATGAAAAATAGCATGCGTTCAGTCAATACCAGCTCTTTCTTTGGAGGTGGACAGTAAGCCTCACCACTAGTCCTCCATGACTGTAGGATCACTGCATTGCTGAGAACAGCCAAGGCACCCACAGTTCTTCATTCATGTAACATGGCCTCACTGCACAACATTCTCCTGACTCCTTTCACATCACTACATATCAGTCCACACAAGTTTCTCCAGGCCTCTCCTCATCCTGCTTGTCATTTCTTATAGCACAATAATATTCCATCAAAATCATATACTACAGCATATTTAAACATTCCCCAATCCATCAGCCCCTTGTATCCTCCATCTCCTATGCTTCAATGACATCTTATCCTCTGCCATCCTTTTCTTTTAATTTATGAAATAAAACAAGCTTTCCATAGCATAGTAGAAAGAAGAGAACTGTACATGAAACTGCAAACATGTTAAAAGGTATAGCTTTCTATACCTTTTAAAAATATAACAAAGTTATCATGTAAATTTCTTTATTCTTTCCTTCCTTGTCTCTGCCCTCACCTGAAGGGGTTCCATTAGAAACAAACATGTATTATGTATGTAAAATCATTTGATACATATATATATATATATTTATCAGGTCTTCGTCTAGAAGACCTGGTAAATGCAGATGTTATGAATGAAAATTTCTTGAGAAATTTTCTCATATTCAATGATCAATCTCTTAATTAGGCTAGCATATAATCATTAAATTGATTGTCAAAGGTCTCTCTTGGCAACCAAAAGACACTCCCCCACCCCCACCCCAAACATTGAATGCTTCCCCCCCCAAAAAAAAGTGAAAAATAGCATGCTTTAAGAATGATTTCAGAAAGGCCTGGAAAGACCTGTATGAAGTCATGTACAGTGAAGTGAACAGAACCAAGAGAACGCTGTGTACAAAGATAGCAACATTGTGAAAAACTGTGAATGACCCAACTGTTCTCAACAATACATCAATCCAAGACAATCCCAAAGGACCACTGACGAAACACACTATTTACCTCCAAAGAACTGATACTGATTGAGCACAGACCGAAACATGTCACCTTTTACTTTTCCTCACCTTCTTTTCCATTCAAGTCTGCCCATACAAAATGACCAGTATGGCAATGCTCCACACAATCGCACATGCACAACCCACACCTGACTACCCTCAGGGAAGGGGGAGGGGAGGGAGGGAAGGGATAAAAACTGGAACCCAAAACTATAAATAAAAATGTTCACTACCTTAAAAAAATTTTAAAAAGAAATAAGAGAATGTTGTGTGTAGTCATAGAAATGCTGTTTCAAGAACAACTCTGAGGGATTAAGTCATTTTGACTATTATAAATACCCAAACTAACTTCAAAGGACATGAAGGAAGACAATATTTGAGAAAAAAATTATTTCGTTATTATATTAATAATGACTTTTATATTCAGGACCCAAAAAGTCTCTCTTTTTTGCTTAAATATTCAAAGCCAGGTGTTTCAAGGACATTTCTGACATCGCCCAAAGAATTTACCCCACCCACACCATTTTATCTAAGTGGAATTCTTACTCTAGCTCTACCAGGTAGGACTAGGTGGAAAATAGATTCTTTTGTATGGATTCCTGGAGGTGGCATGATCAGAGAGTGCTGACAAAATCAAAGTCATGTCTCTCAACTCCTCTTTGATAAAAGTTCACCTCATAATATTCATTCTCTATTATTGTGCTATAAGAAATGACAAGCAGGACGAATTCAGAAAGGCCTGGAAAGAATTACATGAACTGATGTATAGTGAAGTGAGCAGAAACACTTCATTTTGCTCTTCATTATTTTATGCAAATTTTCCCATGTTTTTCCCAAACCAACAAGCTCATCATTTCTTATAGCACAGTGGTATTCCATCACAATCATATATTACAGCTTGTCCAATCATTCCCCAATTGACAGTATTCCTGCAATTTCCAGAACAAAGAGAGCTGCTGTAAATATTTTGGAACATAAGAGGTTCTTTTCTCAAATCATGTTTGGAAATAGACCTGATAGTGGTATTGCAGGGTCAAAAGGTACAGGCAGTTTAATAATCTTTGGATATAATTGCTCTCCATTGTGGATTCTCTGATGTATATTAAGATGAAACCTCTGCGTAAAAGACTTTCCACACTGATTACATTCATAAGGTTTCTCTCCAGTGTGGATTCTCTGATGATTGTTAAGACTAGGCCTACATTTAAAAGCCTTTCCACATTGATTATACATTCATTAAGTTTCTCTCCAGCATGGATCCTCTGATGTATATCAACGCTCTCCCTACATTTGAAAGCCTTTCCACACTGAATACATTCATAAGGTTTCTCTCCAGTGTGGATTCTCTTATGGGCAGCAAGATTGGAGCTGGATCTGAAAGCCTTATCACATTGATTATAGTCATACAGTTTCTCTCCACTGGGGATTCTCTGATGTGTATCAATACTCCTCTCACATTTGAAAGCCTTTCCAAACTGATTACATTCATAAGGTTTCTCTTCTGTGGGGATTCTCTGATATGCAGCACAGATTTCTCTCAAAGTGAAGTTACAGGAACTGTCATTCGTGAAACTTTGCTTGTGAATTTCTTCCAGAGAAAGGCTTAGCTCTGCACTACTTTTCTTTTTTTTTTTTCTTTCTTTTTTTTTGCACTACTTTTCTTTATTTCAAGTCTGATCCCTCCTGGACAGCAGCTTCTTAGGCCTTCTTGCTCCAACATCCATGGTACTTCCTTTTGCTCAAAATAAGAGATCACATCTTCTTTGGGAATTGGAAGATCCAGAGAGAGCAGATTCTGGGCATTCTCTAGCATGACCTCCTTGTAAAACTACTGAGGATGGTCCAAGAGGCCCCATTCCTCCTGGGTGAAGTCCACAGCCACATCCTTGAATGTCGCCAACTCCTGGGGTGGGGGTCTGAGACTCCCGGGCCATTCCCTCTAGCTCCAGGCTCCCTGGGACCTGCATGCACAGATGTGGCTTCCAGAAGGTAGAGTGATCTCAGTTGTAAGGGAAGAAATGAAATAGATTTGGGCTCCAGGAAAGGCAGAACTTTCTCAGGTTAAAGACTTCTCTGCCCCTCCCCTCCAACCTACTCTGGGAGGGTCTTCCTATTGCCTTTAATATTTTCTAAAGGATCTTTGTGTGTCTCCTTTACAAAACTTTTTTCTTTCTCTTTTTTTTTTTTTGGTGGGGCAATGAGGGTTAAGTGACTTGCCCAGGGTCCCACAGCTAGCATGTGTCAAGTGTCTGAGGTCAGATTTGAACTCAGGTCCTCCTGAATCCAGGACTGGTGCGCCACCCCAACTTTTTTTTCCATTATTTTCTTGCATTACTCTGATTTCTTTTCCTAATTTTCCCTCTACTTCTCTTATTTGATTTTTAAAATTCTTTTGGAGGACCTCCAGGAATTCTTTTTGGGTCTGAGACCAATTCACATTTTTCTTTGAGATTTTGGTATGTAGCAGTTTTGACTTTATTGTCTTCTGAGTTTGTGTTTTGATTTTCTCTGTCACTAAAGCTGAATTGTAAGAGCTTTATTTACATAGTTAGGGGATATGTACAGAGTAGGACTGAGTTTCAAGGGTGACTTATTACCTGATGTGTGGATGGAGCATACTGAAGAGTGGCTAAAGTACAGCAATTTCTATGCACAATTAGGGTTGCTGAGTGGGTATCCTGAATGGGGTTGAGCTTTGAGAGTTTCTTGAGGCTGTTACTTTCGGGGGAGGACAAGGTGGTTGGGGAATATGGTTGGAGACATAGTCTGGTTGGGTTGAGTGGGCAAGGGGCTTGTCACTGTTTGTAGTTACTACCTGCAGGAGTTAGAGTGTGTGTATGAGTGTGTGTGTGTGTGTGTGTGTGTGTGTGTGTGTGTGTGTGTGTGTGCGCGTGTGTATGTATACATGTGCATTTATTAATATATTGTGAAAGAGCATGATTAATGTGATATTTTCTTGAGAAACAAATCTGATATGTTTTCAGTGTAAGGACTTGGCCAGCTATCCAGTCCCATTGGCCCTTGGACCTAAGGGAAGGGTAGACATTCATTATATTCAGTGGCTGCTTGGGAAACTGCGTTTCCAGTGGCGGAGTTTGTATGCCAGCCAGCAAGAACAATGCACCCTCTTGAATAAGGTAAGGATTAGTCTCTGTATGACTCACCTTATGTTAGCTTCTTCCTATATATTCCTTTATTCTTTAGAATTTTATTTTCCCAAATTACATGTAAAAACAAATTTTACATCAATTTTTTAAAACTTTGTGTTCCAGATTCTCCTCCTCCCTCTCTCCCCGCCCCCTTAAGATCTCAAGCAATTCAATATGTTATACTATTTTCCTTTATTCTTAAATAATTTTTTATTTTAATTTTTGTTTTTCTGGACTTGACCAATCACTGTCTCCTTCTAGATAACTCTCTTCTCTAGGTTTTTGTGATATTGCTTTCTATTCATTTTCTTATCTGTTTCACTATTCCTTTTTACTCCGTAATCAGTTTACTCACCACAGAGGCTTTTTTTTTTTGGGTGAGGCATTTGGGGTTAAGTGACTTTCCCAGGGTCACATAGCTAGTAAGTGATAAGTGTCTGAGGCCGGATTTGAACTCAGGTCCTCTGGAATTCAGGGCCGGTGCTCTATCCACTGTGCCACCTAGCTGCCCCAAATGTAATGGCTTTTTTTTTTTTTTTGGGGTGAGGCAATTGGGGTTAAGTGACTTGCCCAGGGTCACACAGCTGGTAAGTGTCAAGTGTCTGAGACCAGGTTTTGAGCTCAGGTCCTCCTGAATCCAGGGCTGGTGCTCTGTCCACTGCACCACCTAGCCGCCCCTACCACAGAGGCTTTTTCAAACTTTTTCATTGCTCCTCAAACTTTCTGTGACTCTTCTGCCCCAAGTCCTTTCAGCTGAGAACCTTGCCTCATATCTCACTGAAGAAAGTTGAGACCATTTGCTGAGAAGTCCATCTTCTCCTTTCCTCTTCATTTTACATCACTCAGATGCTTTCACTTACTATATCCTTCACTCTTTTTTTTTTGCAGGGCAGTGGGGGTTAAGTGACTTGCCCACGGTCACACAGCTAGTAAGTGTCAAGTATCTGAGGCTGGATTCGAACTCAGGTACTCCTGAATCCAGGGCTGGTGCTTTATCCACTACGCCACCTAACTGCCCCATATGTCCTTCACTCTTTTAAAAAATTTTTTATTTTTTTAAATTTTTAAATTTAATTTAATTTTTTTTTAGTGAGGCAATGGGAGTTAAGTGACTTTCCCAGGGTCACACAGCTAGTAAGTATTAAGTGTCTGAGGCTGGATTTGAACTCAGGTACTCCTGACTCCAGGGCCGGTGCTCTATCCACTGCGCCATCTAGCTGCCCCTATGTCCTTCACTCTTTTTTTTTTTTTTTTTAGAATAGAATTTTATTTTCCAAAATATATGTAAAAACAAATTTTAACATCAATTAAAAAAAAAATTGTTCCAACTTCTCTTCCTCCTCTATTCCCACCCCCACCCACTAGAACTCAAGCATTTCAAAATAAATTATACATGAGTAGTCATGGAAAACATTCCCACATTAGCTAGGTTGTGAGGAAAAAACAGTCAAAAAACTCCCAAAACTTCAGACTGAGGAATTGTCAAAGAGAAAAAACATTTTTTTAAAAAATGTGTTTCCAGGGGCAGCTAGGTGGTGCAGCAGACAGAGCACCAGCCCTGGAACCAGGAGCACCCGAGCCCAAATCTAGCCCCACACACCCAACACCCACCAGCCACATGACCCCAGGCAAGCCACCCAACCCCAATTGCCTCACCAAAAAAGAAAAAAAAGAGAGAAAAGAAAAAAAAATGTGTTTCCAACTATTTCAGATACTATCACTTCTTTCTCTGTAGATGGGTTGCCATTTTCATAGTCCTTCAGGGTTATATTGGACCATTGCCTTGCTGAAAATAACCACATGCTTCCCAGCAGATCATTTTACACTATTGCTGTTATTTTGTATACAGTGCATTTCACTCTGCTTCAGTTCATGTAGGTCTTTCCAGGTTTTTCTAATAGTATCCTGTTCATCATACCCTAAATAATGTACCTTAAACTTGACAAAGAATTTTCTTCGTATTAGCCCAGCAAAGTCATCATAACTATTTCCCTCCATCCTATTCCCTTCCCATGATATTTACTCTATTTTCTATCTTCTTTTAAACTATTCCTCCTCAAAAGTATTTTACTTCTGACTGTCCCCTCCCCTACTCTACACTCCCTTTTTTTCCACCCTTCCTTCCTTATCCTCTTCCCCTCATACTTTCCTGTAAGGTTAAATAGATTACTCCTCCCAACTGGGTGTGAATGTTATTCCCTCCATGAGCCAACTCTGATGAGTTTAAGGTCTTTGAGCTAATTCTATGTTCCAAATTTTCTTCCTCCCTCTCTCCTCAACCCTCCCTATGAAATCAAGCAATTCAATATTTCATACTTGTGCCGTTATGCAGAACGTCTTCACCTTCCTTGAAAGTATTTTGCTTTTTACTACTCTCTCCCAGAATCTGCCCTTCCCTCCTTCCCCTTCCCCCCTTATCTCCCCCCCCTCCCTCAGGGCAAAATATATTACTATACCCACTTGAGTATGTATGTTAGTCCTTCTTTGAGTCAATTCTGATGATATTAAGGTTCAATCACTCCCCAATTCCTTCCCCCTCTTCCCCTCCCCTCCATAAGCTTTTTTCTTGTTTCCTTCATATGAATAACCTCTCCCCAGACCATCTCTCCCCTTCCCCCTCCCCCAGTCTATTTCTCCTACACCTCAACCCTATTTTAAGGATGTCATTATGGGTTAGTTAGGTGGCACAGTGGACAATGCACCAGCCCTGGACCCAGGAGGCCCCAAGCCCAAATCCGGCCCCATACATAAGACACCCCACAAAGAACAAAACATAACTTCCCTTCGTATTCAGTTCAGACCTGTGTCCTCTGTATTATCTTCCCATATAGGAATGTTAACAGTTTGATCTTTTAATATCCCTCATGAAGTCTTTTTCCTGTTTATCTTTTTATGCTTCTCCGGGGTGTTGTATTTGAAAGTCAAATTTTCTATTCAGTTCAGGTCTTTTCATAACAAATGCCTGAAAGTCTTCTTTCTCCTTGAAGTTCCATGTTTGCCTCTGAAAGAGGATGCTTAGTTTTGCTGGGTACGTGATTTTTGGCTGTAGTCCCAGTTCCTTTGCCCTCTGGAATATCATATTCCATGCCCTCCAGTCCTTTAATGTAGAAGCTGCTAGATCTTGCTTTATCCTTATTGGAGCTCCACAGTATTTAAATTCCTTTTTTCTAGCTGCTTGCAATATTTTCTCCTTGACCTGGGAGTTCTGGAATTTGACTATAATATTCCTGGAGGTTTTCCTTTTGGGATCTCTTTCAGGAGGTGATCGGTGGATTTTTTCAATTTCTATTTTAGCTTCTGCTTCAAGAATATCAGGGCAATTTTGGATGGTGTCTAAACTCTTGTTTTGGTCATGGTTTTCAGGTAGTCCAATGATTTTCAAATTATCTCTCCTAGATTTATTTTCTAGGTCAGCTGTTTTTCCAAGGAGATATTTCACATTGCCTTCTATTTTTTCATTCAATTGGATTTGCTTTACTGTGTCTTGGTTTCTCATAAGCTCACTAGCTTCCATTTGTTCAATCCTAATTCTTAGGCAATTATTTTCAGCAGAAAGTTTTTTAATCTCCTTTTCCATTTGGCTTTTCAAACTGTTGACTTTTTTCTCATGACTCTCCTGCATTGCTCTCATTTCTCTTTCCATTCCTTCCTCTCTTTCTCTACATCTTTGTTCTATCTCTCCTACTTTCTCTTCAAAGTCCCTTTTGAGAGCTTCCATGGCCTGAGACCAGTTCATATTTTTCTTGGAAGCTTTGGATGTTGGAGCTTTGACCCTATTATTATCTTCTTCTTCTGAGGATGTATTGTGGTCTACCTTTCCCCCAAAGAAGTTTTCGATGGTCTTCTGTTTTCTCTGCCTACTCATCCTGGCTTACTGTTTCTTGGCTTTTTACTCCTTAAAGTGTAGCGCTGCTTCCCGGACACACCGTTGGTGCTACAGCGTGGCCCAGGGGGTGATTGGGCTTCTTCTCAGCCTGCCTGGCTTGTGAGTAATCACAGCCGCTTTCTGTTTGACCTGGAAACAGAAGTCTGATTGAACTCTGATTCTCTATGTTCGGAAGCTTGGCGTGCTTTTACCCCTCCCCCACTGGGCCACCACCACTCGATTCAGCCCACTGGTTCAGACCCAGGGCGCTTTGCCCCAACTCCAGCAGATACTGCCTCCACTTCACCCCGGCCTACCTCCGAACCCCCTCACCAGTCCGTGATCGGAGCCTCAGAAGCTGCTGGTGCTGAAGACTCTGACATGTTGGAAGCACTGTCCCTGGCTGGGTCCGGACTGCGCGCTGAGCTGTTCAGCCTGATCAGTAGGTGATCAGAATTGCCCTCTTTTGTGGAGAAACAGTCTCACTCTGTTCTTATGTGTATTAGGCTGTTCTGGGTTTTGATTTTTACCGCATTATTTGGACGTGAATGGACGGGTTTATCTGGAGCTTGTGGGAGTCGCAGCCTCTCCTCCGCCATCTTGGCTCCGCCCCCAGCTGTCCTTCACTCTTACAGGAATAGTTTGCTCTTTTCCTTGCCAGGGCAATCTTTTCTACATTCATAAGAGTTCCCATTCCATTCAATATTGTCCAGGAAAATGCCCCTCAGGCATCTCCACTTTCTTATGTATCTTCAATGTTTAACTATCCCAACAGCCTACAAATACCACATGTTTTATCCACTAAAAGCTCTCATTTAATCCATCTTTCCTTGCTAGGTATCATTCTATATTTTCTCCCTTTTGTATTTCCTTGTGAAGTCTCTAATTGATGCCTCCATTTTCTTTCCTCTCACTTGCTTCTTAACTCTGGCTTCTGTCCTCTTTTCCAAAGTTAGTCCATAAGCATTTATTAAGCACCAACTTTGTACCAGGTCTCTGCTAAGTGTTGGGGATGCAAAAAAAGGCAAAAGAGACAGTCTTTGATCTCAAGGAGTTCCCTATCTAATGGGGAAGATAACATGAAAAAAATATGTATAAATAAGCTATATACAGGATAAATAGGAAATGATCGATAGAGGAAAGGCACTAGAATTAAAGTAGGGTTGGGAAAGAGAAGAAGGCTCAAGACAGAGCCTTGTTGGGTCACCCACAGACATGACCTGGGTGCAGATCCAGCAAAGGAGACTAAGAAAAAACAGGTAGGTAGGAGGAAAACCAGAAGAGTAGCAAGAAAACCTAGAGAGGAGAGAATATCCACGGGAAGAGGGTAAATGACAAAATCAAAGGCTCCAGAGAAGTCAAGAAGGAAGAGGATATTAAATTTGGCAATTAAGAGGTCATTAGATTTTCCTAAAGCACAGGTCTGACCATATCATCCCCATATTCAGTAAACTCCAGTGACTTTTTATCACCTCCAGTATTAAGTATAAAATCCTTTGAAAGCCCTTCTATAACTGGTCTCTTTCTGTCTTTCCACTCTTCTTACACCTCACACCCCTCCATGGACTCTTCACTTTAGTGATACCGGCCTCTTGGTTGTTCCACAAACAAGATACTCTGTCTTTTGGCCCTGGCCATTTTCTCTGGCTGTTTCCCATGCCTGGATTGTTTTCCCTCCTTGTCTCCTTCCCTGTTTCCTTCAAGTCTCAGGCCAAAGTCCTTTAATTCTGCAGAAGATTGAAGATAGTAAGGTAACATGGTTAGTCCTGCACTTGAAGAAAATCAGATGACCTTTTAACCAAAAGAAAAATGATAGGTCTTGTCTGTTAACTGAGTGTCCTCCAAGGCTCTGTCCTGGGCCCTTGTCTCTTTTCCTTCTATCCTTTTTCATTTGGTGATCTCATTAGTTCCCATGGATTCACTTCCCTTCTCTATTATGACAATTCTTAGATCTGTTTAATCTCCAATTGTTATTGGACATCTTGAACACGAATTCTAAGATTTTAAACTCAACATATCTAAAACTCAGTTCATTAGCTTTCCCCCTAAACTCTCTCTCCCCTTTTCCTAATTTCTCCATTACTATCAAGGGTATAACCATCTTCCCAGTCACTTAGGCTCACATTGTAGTTGTCATACTTGATTCCTCACTTTTAGCTCCCTTATCCAATCAGATGCCAAACCCTGTCATTTCTTCCTCTTGTTTATGAGACTACCACCACCATGTTGCAGGCTCTCTTCACTTCTTGCCTGGATTATGGTGATAGCTTGCTGGTTGTTCTCTGGTTCCATTATCTCCCCATTCTAGTCTGTCCTCCACTCTGTCAAGCTGAGCCAT
The DNA here is from genome assembly GCF_019393635.1 of Dromiciops gliroides. Taxonomy (NCBI): domain Eukaryota; kingdom Metazoa; phylum Chordata; class Mammalia; order Microbiotheria; family Microbiotheriidae; genus Dromiciops; species Dromiciops gliroides. The sequence continues at coordinate 265,148,925 of NC_057862.1, read as the reverse complement.
TGAAAATATAAGTCTTACTATTTAACTTCCTTGTTGAGTAAACTCTAGTAGTTCCTTATTATTTCTATGCTCAAATACAGAGACTTTTAATGCCTTTCATAATCTGGTTGGTGTATCTTTCCAGTCTTCATATACCTTATTCCTTCCCACTTCCTTTGCAATTCAGAGACACCAGCCTTCTTGCCGTTTCTCACATAAGACAATCCATCTCTGAACTCCAGGTGTTTTTCATATGCCTAGAACTCTGTCCCTCCTCATCTCCATCTCCTAGTTTCCTTCAAATCTTAAAGTCACACCTTATGCAAGAAGCCTTTCCTAATCTTCCTTTAGTTCCTTCTCTGTGAGGTAATCTACAATTTTTCCTATATATACCTTATTTGTACATAGTTGTTTTCATGTTGTATTCCCCATTAGACTATGAATTTCTTTAGATCAGAGACTGGTTTCTTTGTTTCTCCAGAACTTGGCACAGTGCCTGGCACATTGCAAGGAGGTGCTTAATAAATACTTGTTGATTTGATTTGGGTTGTAATTGTTTATTGTGTTGAACTTAAGTCTCAAAGGTTTGGGATTTTTTTTTTGTTTTTTTTTTTTTGCAAATTTTAAGTATTGTCTAAATTGGTTTTGTGATTCTGTTTACTTTACTGTTTCAGTTCATATATGACTTCCCAGGTTTTTTTGACCTTTTACTCTTTCTTATGTTTTAATATTCTTCTATTATATTAATGTACCATAATGCATCCATTCCCCAATAGGTAGGCACCTCTTTAGTTTCCAGTCCTTTGCAAAACAAAAAAGACTTTCATAAATATCTTTGTATGTAAGGTCCATTCCTTCTTTCTTTGGTCTCTCTGGGGTATATGTTGCCAGGTCAAAGAGTTAGATGAATATTTTAGCGATTTTGGGTGTAGTTCAAAATTGCTTTTCAGAATTGCTGGACCAACTCACAGCCCAGTCAGTAGAGCATTAGTGTACCTTCTACAACCCTCCAACAATTGTTACTGTTTTATCTTTGCCAATCTCATGGGTATGAGGTGGAATCTTGGAGTTGTTTTAATATACATTTCCCTTATCAACGATTTGGAACATTTTTTCAAATGATTTCTGATACCTTGGATTTCTTTCCACATGAACTGAGGCTTCATATCCATTGATCTTTTATCTATTGGGAAATGACTATCATTCCTTTCAGCTTGAATCAGTGCCATATATCTTAGATATTAGACTTTTATTAGAGAAGTTCGCAGAAAATTTTTTCCCTGGTTGACTATTTTCCTTCTAATTCTAACTGCATTTTTTTATATGCAGAAACCGTTTTTTTTAAAAATGCAGAAACCTTTTAATTTTATGTAATAAAAAGTGACTTTTTATCTCCTATCATTATATATCTCTTTTTTAATCTATAGGTGGGAATGGAATAGCCTTTTCTGCTCCATTACAGGTACACTAATGCTCTAGGCACTGTGCTAATCACTGCCCCTCTAATTTGTTTGAAATGAGGCCTTTTATATCTAGGTCATTTATTAATATCTATCAATCAGTCAAACATTTAACTGCCTACTAGGTCACACCTCTACTCAATAAACTCTACACTAATACCCTAGGCATTGTGTTAATCCTTGGTGTGTGGAATGCACAGATGTTTCCTGTGTGCTCCTCATTTTGGAGTAACAGGAAAGCCACCTCAGAATAGCTCCTCTATAGAATAATGCACAGATGTTTCCTGTGTGCTCCTCAGTATGGAATAACAGGAAAGTGACCTTAGGATAGTTATATGACATGCATTTTATGACCCTTGGGGCAGGGCGGAGTTAATATGAATTAGGAGTGTTGCAAAGATTGTACATCCAGAGTATCCAGCCAGTAGAGAAAAGTGAGAGGGAAATTTTGCTTAGCACATAGGATAAAAGCTTTCTGCACTAACTGTAAGGTACACAACTTCTTTGAAAGTGTGTGCCCTTTCTTGCAAGATCATCATAAATTGGCCTTTCTGCTTCGTACCAGACTGAGATCTTTGTCTTGACTTTTGTCTGAGATAGAGACCAAGACCGTTTCTCACACTTGGGCAAAAAAGTGTGAAAAAAAAAGTGCAAAAGAGGGAAAAGATAGTCCTTACTCTTAAGGAATTTACAGTGTAATTGGGAGAGACAATGTGCTAACAAATATATATAAAGCAAGTTATATACAGGATAAATAGGAAATAGTTAACAGAAGGAAGGTACTAGAATTAAGAAGGGTTGGGAAAGGCTTCCAACAGAAGGTAGGATTTTAGTAGGAAAGACAGGGAGATCAGTAGTCTAGTGGAGAAGGGAGAGAGTTCCAGGCATGGGGGACAGCCAGAGAAAATGGAATGTCTTATTGGTGGAACAGCCAGGAGACCAGGATCACAGAATTGAAGTTATTTGTCAGGGAGTAAGGTTTAAGAAGACTGGAAAGGTAGGACAGAGCTAGGTATCATTTCCTGGGGTGTTGAAATAAATTTGTTACTTTACCCTTCTTATACCTTCTCTTTGGTGTGTTTAAAAATGTATATATATATTTGTTTATAGTATTAGAGATTTTTTCTTCTTGCTTATTTCCCTTCCTTTTCCTTTTTTTGTGAGATTATTCTTTTTGAGTATTTTATTGTGTTTGCTCTCTTCTCTCCCCTCTCTTCTTCCCTCTCTGGTGTTCCAATTTCTGCTTATTTGGGGAGCTTTGGTAACTGGGCTCTTTCATGACCTTTTTCTCTGCCATTTTACTGGAAATTACCAATGTTAGTTTTTGATTATTTTTTTAAATTAATTTTTATTTGTTTCAGATTCATTTGTACACAAGAGGCTGTCATCCTGACCAGAGCATTGGCCATCTCTCTGTCCCTGAAACAGAACTCCTCAGGTTCCCAGAAAGTAGCAAGCAAGTAAGACTGGTGATGGCATCTACAGGGTTTTCTTGGATCCAGGAAAATTATTATAAAAAAAATTTTTTTTTGTTGATATGCTGGGAGAACCAACTTCTTTATAATAAATAATTAAAAAGTGTGGGGGGGAGCTCAGCTAGGTGGCGCAGTGGATAAAGCACCGGCCCTGGATTCAGGAGGACCTGAGTTCAAATTTCGCCTCAGACACTTGACCATTACTAGCTGTGTGACCCTGGGCAAGTCACTTAATCCCCATTGCCCCACCTAAAACAACAAAAAAAAGTGGGAAAATAAGTTGTCCAGTAAAACTAACCAACATTGAAAATTGTAAACCAGCATTATATATGTTGTTCCACATCTGTAGTCCTCCACCTATATTAAGAAGTTGGAGAAGGAGCCTTCTTATATTTCTCCTTTTGGGGCAAGCTTGTTTATTATAATTTCAGAGCTTTCAATTCTTATTTTGTTGTTATTTACATTCTAATTATTGTGTATACTATTTTTCTATTTTCTTGGGTTCTGCTAACTTCAGTTTGCATCAGGTCATATAAGCTTCCCTGTATTAATCACTTTTTTTTGTTGTTGTTGTTTTGTTTTTTGTTTTTGTTTTTTGCGGGGCAATGGGGTTAAGTGACTTGCCCAGGGTCACACAGCTAGTAAGTGTCAAGTGTCTGAGGCCGGATTTGAACTCAGGTACTCCTGAATCCAGGGCCAGTGCTTTATCCACTGTGCCACCTAGCTGCCCCGTATTAATCCTTTCTAATAGCACAGTAATATTCCCTTACTCTCCATTTACCAAAATTGGCAGTAGCTCTGTATTAGCTCCAGGATCAAATATGAAATCCTTTTTGGCATTCAAAGCCTTTCACAATTCATTGTCCTTTTTACATTTCTGGTTTTCTTATACTTTATTCTCTGTCATAGTACTCTGTAATCAGAGACACTGGCCTCCTTGTAGTTCCTCACAGAACACATACCATTTCTAGGCTTGGAGCATTTTTTTCTGGCTGTTCCCTAAGCCTAGAATATTCTCCTTCTTTGTCTTTGTTTCCTGCCTTCCCTAGATTTCCTTTAATTCCTAGCTACATTTACACTTTCTACAAGAAACCTTTCTTCATCCCCTTAATGCAAATGTCTTTCCTCGATTGAACACCTCTAAATTATCCTGGATGTATCTTGGATTGAACATCTCTGAATTTATCTTGTTTGCGTGTAGTTGTTTTCATGGTCTCCCCAATTAGAATGTGAACTTGAAGGCTGGTGTCTTTCTTTGTATCCCAGTACTTAGCACAGTGCTTGGCACATAGTAGGTACTTAGTAAATGCTTATTGACCGACAATTTGTATATCCCAATCATTGGGCATTTACTTTATTTCCAGTTCTTTGCTACCACAAAAAAAGTATTGCTATAAATATTTTAATACATATGGGGCCTTTTTTTTCATCTCTTTGGGTACAAGCTGGTAAAAGGGTATATACACTTTTAGTCCCTTCCCATAATTCCAAAGTTTCATATAAAGGTTGTACTAATTCACATTTTTACCGGCGATATTAAAGCACCCCTATTTACATATTTCCTCCAACATTGACTAATCCTCTTTCTTTTCATGTTTGCTACTTTGCTGGGTATGAAGGGAAACCTGAAGATTTTTTTGATTTATATTTATCTTTTTTTGTTTGTGTTTTTGTTTTTTGTTTTTGCTGGGACAATGAGGGTTAAGTGACTTGCCCAGGGTCACACAGCTAGTAAGTGCATAAAGCATGGGCCCTGTATTCAGGAGGACCTGAGTTCAAATTTGGCCTCAAGTTGTCTTTTTGTTTTCTCCTCCCTCATTTTTTAGGCCTATTTTGTTACTTGATATTTTTATGTGATAGTTAGGCTCTTGACTGCACTGTCCCAAGCTTCTTGAGCTGGGGCTCAGGGTCTTTATTCTGGCTTGCACTGGTCTTCAAGGGCCTAGCTGCTGGCTTGCACTGGAGGGGAGGCCTCTCAACTGGCTTGTACTGGGGGTTGAGGGGGTTGAGCCTCCATTCTGGCCTCCCCTGGGTATGGGATTTCTGCTCCAGGGGGTGGGGGCCTTCCTTCTGTGTTGCTATGGAAATAGGACTTTTTTGCTGGCTGGCCATGGGGAAATGATCTTGCTGTTCATCTTTCCTGGGGGCATAGGGTCTCACTGGTGTCCTATCCTTGGGGGTTGGGCATCTGGGGTGTGGCCTTGCTGTGCTGCAGTCTGCTGGCTTTTCTGGGGGCTAGGGGGAGCTGGCTGGCTTACAGGATTGCTTCTGGCTTTTTTAGTTGCATGATCTGTTCTTTCTCTATTTTATTGATGTAAGTGTTTAGAAGTATAAATTTTCCCCTAACTACTGCTTTGGCTGCATCCCATAAATTTTATGTTGTCTCATTTGTTGTCTTTGTCTTTGATGAAATTCTTTGGGATTAGATTATTTAGTTTCCAATTAATTTTTAATGTCTTTCCCCATGCTCTTTATTAAATGTAATTTTTATTGCATCATGACCTGAAAAGGATATATTAAATATTTCTGCCTTTCTGCATTTGATTGTGAGGTTTTATGCCCTAATACATGGTTAGTTTTTCTGTAGGTGCCATGTACTGCTGAGAAAAATGTATATTCCTTTCCATCCCCATTCATTTTTCTTCATAGTTCTATCATATCTAACTTTTCTAAAATTTCTATTCTCCTCCTTAACTTCTTTCTTGTTTATTTTTTTTGGTTAAATTTATCTAGTTCTGTGAGGGGAAAGTTGAGATCTCCCACTAGTATAGTTTTACTGTCTATTTTCTCCTATAAACTCATTCAGCTTCTTCAAAAATTTAGATGCCACACCATTTGGTGCATATATGTTTAATATTGATACTACTTCATTATCTTCTCTTTCTTTCTTTCTTTTTTTTTTTTTTGGTGAGGCAATTGGGGTTAAGTGACTTGCCCAGGGTCACACAGCTAGTTAAGTATCAAGTATCTGAGGCCAGATTTGAACTCAGGTCCTCCCGAATCCAGAGCCAGTGCTCTATCCAGTGTGCCACCTAGCTGCCCCTTTCATTATCTTTTAGGATCTTTTAGGAAGATGTAGTTTTCCTACCTTGTTTCTTTTAATTAAATCTGTTTTTGCCTCTGCTTTTTCAGAGATCATGATTGCCACCTTTTTTTTTTAACTTTAGTAGCTGAAGTGTAATATATTCTGCTCTAGCTTTTTACCAGAGACCTCTGCTTCAAATGTGTTTCTTGTAAATAGCATACTGCAGGAGTCTGGTTTTTAATCCATTCTGCTATTCATTTCCATTTTATGGCTGAGTACATCCCAGTCACATTCATAGTTATGCTTACCATATGTTCCTCTCAATCTATTTTCCCCTGTTTATACTTTTTTCTCTTTTCAATCTGTCTCACCAGTGTTTTACTTCTGATCACAGTCATGAAGATGAGTACAGATTTGAAAAAAAATTAATTTATGGAATAAAACAAGCATTTCCATAATATAGTATAATAAAAAGATGATTGTATGTGAAATTGCAAATATACTATGTACAACTTGTTAATTCCTTTCAAATATACAACAACATCATCATGTCAATTTCTTTTTTCTTCCCCTTGCCTCCAGAGATGGCTACCACTAGACAAAAATGGGGTGTGTGTGTACATACCTATGTACATATAAATATTTATGAGATCTTATGCATACATTTATTTATCAGTTCTTTCTCTGGATGCAGATAGCATCTTTCTTTAAATGACCCTTATAGTTAACTTTCATATTTATAATAGACAAAATAACTCGTTCACTCAAAGTTGTCCTTAAAATAATATTGCTATTACTGTATAAGGTATTCTCTTGCTTCTGCTCATTTCTCATCATTTTGTGCAAGCTTATCATTTCTTATAGCACAATAGTAATAATTAATATAATTCTTATAGTCATAGCTCTGTGGTATTTGAATTGTTTCTTTCTGACTGCTTGCAGTATTTTCTCCATGACCACAGAGTTTTAGAATTTGGAAGTTTTCATTTTGGGATCTCTTTCCGGAGGTGATCAGTGGGGTTTTAAAAATTATTATTTTACTCTCTGGTTCTAGGATACCAGAGCATTTTTCCTTGATAATTTCTTCTTTCTTTCTTTTTAAAAAAAAATTTTTTTTTTTTGGTGTGGGCTAATAAGGGTTAAGTGACTTGCCCAAGGTCACATAGCTAGCAAGTATCAAGTTTCTGAAGCTGGATTTGAACTCAGGTCCTTCTGAATCTAGGACCAGTGCTTTATCCACTGCACCACCTAGCTGCCCCTTCCTTTTTTTTTTTTTGTTTGTTTGTTTGTTTTTTTGGCAAGGCAATGGGGGTTAAGTGACTTGCCCAGGGTCACACAGCTAGCAAGTGTCAAGTGTCTGAGGTTGGAATTGAACTCAGGTCCTCTTGAATCCAAGGCCGGTGCTTTATCGCCACCTAGCTGCCCCTAGCTGCCCCTTCCTTGATAATTTCTTGAAAAATTCTGTCTAGGTTCTGTTTTTATTCATGGCTTTCATGTAGTTCAATAATTCTTAAATCATCTCTTCTCCTTGATCTTTTTTTTAGGTCAGTTGTTTTTCCCATGAGATATTTTATATTTTCTTCTATTTTTCATTCTTTTTATTTTGTTTGATTGATTATTGATGTTTTCTGCATTCATTAGCTTCCATTTGTCCAATTCTGATTTTTAAGGAATTGTTGTCTTCAGTTAGTTTTTGTTCTTCCTTTTCCATTTGTCTACTTTTACTTTTCAAGGAGTTGTTTTCTTCATTTAATTTTTGTACATATTTTCCTATTTTTGTGCTGCCTTTATGAACCTATTGAATTTTTTTCAGAATTCTCTTGTATAACTCATTTCTTTTGCCATTTTTTCTTTTCCCTCTCTTATTTGATTTTTAAAATCCTTTAGTTCTTTTGGGAGGCCTTTTTATCCTTGAGACCAATTCATATTTCTCTTTGAGGCTTCATATGTAGGCATTTTGACATTGTTTTCCTTTTTTGAGTTTGTGTTTTGGTCTTTCCTTTACCATAGTCGCTTTCTATGGTGAGGGCTTTTTTTTCTTCTTCTAATTTTTCAGTGTATTTCATGACTCTTAAAGCTGAGTTTTGTTCCTGGGGTACCGGGGACTCTGTCCCAAGCTTCTTGTGTCAAGGCCAGGTGCCTGGTGTCTTGCTGTATGGGGCCCTCTGGGAATGGCAGCTTGCTGGGTCCTCCATGGCTTGTGGCTCGCCTCATGTGCCGGCATTGCTGGGACTAGTTGTGCCTGTTGCACCAGTGGCTTTGGGGTTGGCGGTTCTCTTGTACTGGGGCATCTGGGCCTGCCAGGCCTGGCCATTATCCTGTTATATTGGAGCTGAAGACCTCACAGTTGGCTTATTGTACCACTAGCCTGCTTAGCCAGGGCTGCAGGACCTTGGTTGTTGATCTATGCTAGGGCTAAGGTCCTCCTCCTGGCTTGTCCAGCCACCACCTGTGTTGGGCTGTGCTCCCCTTTTACCCAGTTAAGACATCATTCCTGCAGTCATTCTAAGTTATCTTGGGCTAGAAAATTGTTTTGCCCATTCTTTTGTGTGTTCTGTTGCTCCACAATTCATTTTGAAGTGTCATTTAAAATTGTTTCAAGGAGAATTAGGGAGAACTAAGGCAACTTCCTGTTGTCTCTCCACCATCTTTGTTCCTCAAGCCAAGCCCTCATCTGGTGATGATGGCAGTCTCTAAGTACATCTGTCCTTCTGCTTTTATTTACAGGATTTTTTTCAAAGTACTTTTATGTATTCTTATGTGATTCTTTTTTTAAAATGTAAAACATTTCCATATTAGTCATTTTGTATAAGAAGACTCAAAAGGAAAAAAAAAAGGAAAACTGAAAAATAACATCCTTCAGTCTATATTCAGTTCAGTTCTTTTATCATTAGTCCTTTAGGATTGTCTTGGATCATTATATTGTTGAGAATAGCTAAGTCATTCACAGTTCTTCATCATATAGTATTGTTGTTACTGTGTACAACATTCTCTTGCCTCTGTTCACTTCATTATACATCAGTTCATGTAAGTCTCTTCAAGTTTTTTCTTCTAGGACTTTTATTTTTATGGTTTTCAGGTCATATTTTATTTTATTTTTTGGGTGTGGGTGGGGTGGGAGGCCATGGAGAGCTGAGGTAAGGGTTAGGAAAGGGGGGGGGAGAGAGAGAGAGAGAGAGAGAGAGAGAGAGAAATGAGAACAAACACAGTACTAGACCTTAAAGGTATCTTTTTGGGATAAGTATTTCAAGTCTCGCACCTCTCCAGTCTATCCTCCACTCAATTGCCAACATAATCTTCCTGAAACTCAGACTTGACCATGCCATCCCCCTTAATAAATTCCATTGGCTTCCTATCACAAGAAAATCCACTGTTTGGTGTTTAAAGCACTTCACGACCTGGTCCCCTCCCATCTTTCTCGGCTTTGTATACCTTACTCAGTATTCAGTCATACGGTGACATTGGCCTCCTTGCTAGTTTCTCTCATAATACTTCCCATCCTCCAATTCTAGACGTTATTCCTGGCTCTCCCCATGCCTAGAATTTTCTTCTTCCTTGTCTCTGCCTCCTAGTTTCCCTGGCTTCCTTCATGTCTCAACTAAAGACCCACTTTCTGCAAGAAGTCTTTCCAGTCCTCCTTAATCTTCATGCCACACAGACACCCAGACACAAACACACACACACAATATATTTTTATATATATATATATATATATCTTCTCTGCACACAAGTGTTTGCATGTTGTCTCTCACATTAGACCATAATCTCCCTGAGAGTGGAGACTGTTTTTTTACTTTCTTTGAATCCTTAGCACTGTCAGACACATACTAGGTACTTAAAAAATGCTTGACTTGACCATCAAGGAATTTTTTTTTATTAAGTGGATTCGATATGAACAGAAGTAAATACAAAATTAATAGCAAATAATACAGACATCTGCTCAAATGACCAACAAGATGTAAAGCTAGACATTTTTTTCTGATCCCAAAAGCCTTTGCCAAACTTCTCCAAAGTAGGAATTGTGCATCAGAGATAAAGCAATTTCAGTTGTCTTAACAAGAATTCAAACAAGATAAAAAAAGTCGATGAACTAAAAGGACAACAAGCCAATAATCCCTAATTAACGAACTCTCACTCAATATACCCTACCCTACTCTAGCACAACCTGGACAAAAGAGTTTCACAAGACTACCCATAAATGAATTACCCAGCTTGGGAGGAGCTGAGATTCTTTTACATCCAACCTCTAGGAATATATCCATGAAAAGAGTTAGAAAGTGAGCAAAAATAAAATAGAGGAAAAGGACTAAAGAAATATAAGGAGGAAGAAAACTAAAAGTCCCAGAAAATAAACAGATAAACCAACAGAGTTTACTAATGGAAGAAGGATATATGGCCTTCCAATCAAGGGAAAGAGTTTAAGTACCTATGAATAAATGACAAAGAAAAAGACTTGTTTTTACATTTGTAACATCTCTTAAGAAATGCTCTGTTCTCTCTCCTGACATTCCTGATACAGGCCCTCAACATCTCATGACTGTAGGGAGACCATTTCAACTGGCTGTTGCAACAGTCTAGACAGTCATGAGATGTTGAGGGCCTGTATCAGGAATGTCAGGAGAGAGAACAGAGCATTTCTTAGAGATGTTACTAATGTAAAAACAAGTCTTGGCTACTGGTGGATTGGGGTGGGGCACAGTCTGGGTGACTGAGAGGATGGTGGTATGCATAGGTGCCCCATGGGTTCTCTTTTTTCTCATTTGGGGTTTGCCTTTCTGTTTCAGCTGTTGCAGCAGTTGGAATCAGAAAATTCTTGCCTGGAAGCTTTTCTGGAGTGGAAGCATATGGAGCTGGTATATTGGCAGTGGATGGTAAATTAATAGTAGGGGGACCTGATGCTGACTTTTGTCTTCTGCTTTTTTTTTTCCTGGATTTTGCTCCTATCCTTATTTACTGCTATTAGCTGAAAGCATCCCTTCTGAACTCTTATTCTGCCTTAGGGTTTATGCCAAAAGACCAGATTAACAAATGACTCATCAGTTCTCTATTTGTTTTGGGGCAGCTAGGTGGTGCAATGGACAAAGCACCGCCCCGGATTCAGGAGGATCTGAATTCAAATCTGGCCTCAGACACTTGACCCTTACTTGACAGCTGTGTGACCCTCATTGCCCCACCAAAGAAAAAAAAAGTGCCTATCCTCTAGCACTTGAATATATTTTATTTTTTAAACCTGAAAGTCCAGGTTTGTTAATGGCCTCTGAGCTTTATTTCAGACTTCTCAATAAATCCATTTTCTAATAAGTAAAATTTCAAACAAATTCATTTTTCCTTCTTGATAGATATGTTCAAATTTCACATTGCTCCTTGAACTGTGTTGAATGGTGGTAAGAATTTGTTGTTGTTTTTCTGCTTTCAAGAATAGTATCTTACTGAACTGACATATAGTGAAGTGAACAGAACCAGGTGAATGTTGTACACAGTAACACCAATAGTTTTTGATGGAGAACTGTGAATGACTTAGCTCTTCTCAGCAATAAAATGATTCAAGACAATCCCAAAGGACTAGTGAAGAAGCATACTAGCCACCTCTAGAGAAAGAACTGACTGAAGCATGCTTTTTTCACTTTCTTTTTTTTCTTTTAATTGTCTTATGCAAAATTATTAATATGGAAATGTTTTACATAATTGCACATGTATAATCTGATTGATTGCTACCTTGGGGAGGGGGGAGGGAGAGAGGGAAAAATAGAATTTGGAACTCAAAACCTCTTTCTTTCTTTTATTTATTTATTGGTGAGGCATTCAGGATTAAGTAACTTGCCCAAGGTCACACAGCCAGTAAGTGTCCAGTGTCTGAGGCTGGATTTGCACTCAGGTCCTCCTGAATCCAGGATCCAGTGCTCTATCTACTGCACCACCTAGCTGCCCTGGAACTCAAAACTTTAAATAAAAATGTTTGAGTGGGGAAAAAAAAAGAATAGTATGTTAGGAGACTATCAGCCTCAGAAGAACCAGAAACATCATCAATAGCATTAAATTTTAATTGTTTTCAGGTACTAAAATTATCTTCTAACTGGATAAAATAATAATTATTCATTAAAAGACACTGCTAGGATTTGGGGTAATCAAAGTCAGAACCAAACTAACTTCAAGAATTGTAGTATAGTTCATGGATGTAAGAGCCCAGAACAAGATTCAGTCACTTAAAAAAAATATTCCTGAGAGCTACAGTGATTATTTAGCATGTATATAAATGTGTCTGATACTCAGTATCTTAAGACATACACAGAGAGCCTTTGCTTTGGCAAGTCAGGGATGAAAGAAAACTCGGTATGCCTGGGCTCCAGCAATATTGTTGTTTTTGTTTTTGTTTTAGTGAGGCAATTGGGGTTAAGTGACTTGCCCAGGGTCACACAGCTAGTGAGTGTTAAGTGTCTGAGGCCAGATTTGAACTCAGGTACTCCTGACTCCAGGGCCGGTGCTCTCTCCACTGCGCCATCTAGCTGCCCCCAGCAATATTGTTAAGATTAACCAGCTAGGTAAAAAAAATGAAGATAATTGGGCTAGTTCCTATTTTGTATAGCTTGGTCGGAAATCATCAGTTTGTGCTTTGACATTAGAAATGCATAATTGCACGTGTATAACCCATATCTGATTGCTCACTGCCTAAGGGAAGAGAGAAGGCAGGGAAGGAAGGAGGGATAAAATTTGAAACTCAAAACTATAAATAAAAATGTTTATTATTTTTTAAAAAAGAAATTAGAAATGCAGATTTTTCCTGTACCTGGGGTGTGTTTTATCTTCTCTGCTGGGGTAAAAAAAGGATATACAGGGATATTTTGAGTCGGGTTCTGAGGGCATGTGGGTTGATTGTCATGAGAGACATTAAAGTTGGCTACCTATAGAGCTCCTTTCTTCTTCTTTTTTTTTTTTTTTGGTAGGGCAATGAGAGTTAAGCGACTTGCCCAGGGTCACACAGCTAGTAAGTGTGAAGTGTCTGAGGCTGGATTTGAACTCAGATCCTCCTGAATCCAGGGCCAGTGCTTTATCCACTGTGCCACCTAGGGGCCCCCTAGAGCTCCTTTCATATAGTTTTTTGTTTATAGGAACATTTAATTTCAGAAGTGGATGGCATGACACTTAAAAGTATAAATTCTCTTCATTAATCTGTGTATACAGCATTCCCCTGACCTAGTAACCTTGTCAACTATCTCCTTCAAACTTCTCTCCTCAGTCTTTGTCAGTGCTGTCTTTTCCTCTCTGTGCTTTCAAGCTAGATTGGATAGTTGATAGCTCTCAAGATGAAAGGACCTGAAATTGGCCTTTGTTATTATCACTTGCTTGGGTAAAGGCATAGGTGGGATCTATATCAAATTTGTAGATGACCACAAAGCTAGGATTAATAACTAAGTTGGATGACAGGATCCAGAAAGATTTCACCAGTCAAGAATGAGGGATCAAATCTAGTAAGTATAAAGACATAGATAGGAGTTAAAAAAAAATTGAAAATACAGGTTGGGAGAGGTGTGGTTAGATAGCAGATATGGCAGTTTTAGTCTCTTCAAACTCAATGAGTTTGGGAGTTTCAGAAGCTCTTAGTATAATTTTCAGAAAAATGGAGGTAGAAATTCTGCTGTACTTTTCTCTAATTAGACTATGTCAAGAATATTGTACCTAAGTCTGGGTGTTACATTTTGGAAGAACATTGTGATTCTTGAATATGTTTAAAAGGCTATTGGGAATAGAGAGTTAGAGACCATGAAGGATCACTTGAAAGAATTGTGGAATTGTGCCTGGAGAAGAGATGTGAATGAGAGTGTTCCATGGAAGAAAAATCAGACTTGATCTAATTTGTCTCAAAAGGCAAAAGAGGAACTTTTGGTAGAAATTACAGAGAAGCAGATTTAGACTTGATATAATAGAAAATGTAAAAAATTAGAGCTATCAAAAAGTGGAAGGGTATGCTTTGAAAGGCAGTGGGCTCTTCCTCACTTGAGGTATTTAAGAGATGATTAGATAACCACTCTTCAGAGATATTTTAAAAGGGATTTTGATCGGGTATGTATAGAAGGAGTGAGGAAGACCTGGGTTCATGTATGCCTTCTAATACATACTGGCCTTTTGACCCTGGAAAATTCCTCTGACTTCTCTTAGTTCTCCAAGCAACTCTCTGTAGGTTATGAAATGCAGAGCGGCATTAGTGGAGGGAATTTCCCACTGGCTGTTCAAGTTTAAAAAAAAATAGGTTGGGTTAGAAGACCTCTGAGGTCTTAAATGCCTATTATGTATAAGGCACTGTGCTAGGGATACAAAGACTAGAATGAAACAGTTCTTACCATTAAGGAGCTTATATTTTACTTGGGGAATGGAATATGTGCACAAATAAATACATCAATAAATATATTACATATACAAAATAAATACAAAGTAATTTCTTTTTCTAAAACTTTTAATTTTAATTTTAAAAAGTTCATTAAAAATTTCAGTTCTGAATTATCTCCCTTTTTTCCCTTCTTCCACCCATTGAGAAGGCAAGAGAAAAAACCAATTACAAATATGTATAGTCATGCAAAATAAATTCTCACATTAGTCATGTCTAAAAAAAGGGAGAAAATATTCTTCTGTCTGCATTCTGAGTCCATCAGCTCTTTATGGATTGCATGTTTCATCATGATTCCTTTGGAATTGTGGTTGGTTATTGCATTGATCAGAGTTACTAAGTCTTTTAAAGTGATTATCTTTATAGTATTACTGTTATTGTAGAAATTGCTCTCCTGTTTTTGCTCCTATTTTTCTGAAACTGTCCCCTTTATAATTTTCTTACAGTGCAAGTAATATTCCATCACATTCATATACCATAACTTGTTCAGCCATTCTCCAATTGATGGACAACACCTGAGTTTTTAATTCCTTGCCATCACAAAAAGAACTGCTATAAATATTTTTGTATCTATGGGTCCTTTTCCCTCTTTCTTGCTGGGTCAAAGTTTAAGAGCTTTTGGGGTATAGTTCCAAATTGCTTTCCAGAAGCTTGGATGAGAATACAAGGTAATTTCAACAGGGCCAGAACTTTAATAACTATCAGTAATCTGGAAAGCCTTTGTATAGGTATTAGCATCTGAGCAATGTCTTGAAGAAATCTAGGGATTCCTAGAGGTGATAGTATGGAGGGAATACATTCCAAATGTAGGTTACCAATTGTGTAAAGATGTAGAAACAGTAGATGAAGTAACATGTATGTAATAGGAAAAGTCATTTAAATTGGAATAAAGAATATATGAAGAAGAGTAATAGGAATTAAGACTGAAAAGCAGGTGGGAGCCAGGTTGCAGATTGTTCAAATGCTAGACTAAAGATTTTGTATTTGATTGTTGGGTAATAGTGAGCCACTGAGAAATTTTGAGGGAAGAAGTTTTTGGGGAAGGCATTTTAGTAATTTAATTCTGGCAGCTGAGAGACCAATTAGGAGGTAATGTTGGTCTGAACTAGGGTAGAGGCTCTATGATTGGAGAAAAGGGGATGGATTCCAGAGATAACATGGAGATAGAATCAATAAGACATGGCTCATTGATTGGTATGGGAATTTAGGAAGAGTAGAGTGCAGGGCAATTCTAAGGACTCTGACTGATGACTCAAAGGGTGGTTGGTGGCAGCCACAAGACAAATGTGGAATTTGGGAAGAAGAGCAGATTTTGGGGGAAATGAGTTCTGTTTGGAACATGTTGAGTTTGAATTGCTGACAGAACATCTGGGTGATGTCCTGCAAGCAGTTGGTAATTAGCTCCTGGAATCCAGGGGAGAGGTGATATCTTTAAACTGATGAAATCATGGAGGGAGAAAAGGTAGAGACAGAGTAGTTGTTTCAGGAAAGCACCTTATAGAAGGAGGAGGATCCAGAAAAAGAGACTGGTGAAGAACTCTGAGGCAGCTTAGAGAATTGGGACATAGTAAGTTGAATGTTTATTGAATTGTAGGAAGGGATGAGTATGGAGGAAGAAGGGGTGATTGATTGTGTCCGAAGCTAAGAGAGAGCAATTAGAATAAAGATAAGAAAGGGATTTAGCTGTTTTGGGAGAACCTTACAGAAACCAGATGAGAGAGTAGTTTTAGTCATATGGTGTGATTTGGAAGCCATATTGCAAGGTATTCAGAAGTGTGTGGAAGGTCAGGAAATCCCTTCTACATTTGAGATTGCAAGATTCTGGGAGTACCTGAGATTGGAACTATACTGATAGCTTCTGGGATAGGAAGCTCTGAGACCTAGAATCTAGGAATCAGAGGCCATCTTAGCTAGCCATACCTGACCAAGAAGGGCTCCCCACCCTTTCTGCCTTTTAAAAAATAGATGTTCATTTATATCTTTTGTCTTTACATTGTTTTTATTCCCTTTTTTTTTTTTTTTGGGCAAGGCAGTGAGGGTTAAGTGACTTGCCCAGGATCACACAAGCTAGTAAGTGTTAAGTATCTGAGGCTGGATTGAACTCAGGTCCTCCTGAATGCAGGGCCGGTGCTTTATCCACTGTGCCACCTAGCTGCCCTATTCCCTCATTTTCTTCCCTTACTCCCCTTCTGGAGGGGAAAGAATTTTTAAAAAGAAAAGAAAAAAGAGGAAGAAGAAAATTCAGCAAAATCAATAAATACGATTCCTTCCACACTTGTGGACACCCTTCCCCCCAGTAAACACACATACCTCTGAAGGTATGAAGGGGAGGAATTATCTTCTCATACCTCTTCTTTATGTCCAGGCTCATTCTTTGTTTATTTTTTATTGTTTTTTGTTTGTTCTTTCCATTTACATTGTATATATTGCTTTCCTGGTTCTATTTCACATTGCATCAGGTTCATGTAATGTAGAAATTTCTGTTCCAGAAATCTTTTCTATGACAACTCCAACAAATGGTCATTCAGCTTGCCCTTGGAAGACATGAGGGGGAGGATATTATTTTTATTTTTTTTTAATTTTTGGCGGGGCAGTGGGGATTAAGTGACTTGCCCAGGGTCACACAGCTAGTAAGTGTCAAGTGTCTGAGGCTGGATTTGAACTCAGGTCTTTCTGAATCCAGGGCCGGTGCTCTATCCACCTAGCTGCTCCCAAGGATATTATTTCTTAAGGCAATCTTGTTGTTTGTCCTTCATTCCCAAAGAGGACCCTGACATGAGGTGTTGTCATGACTTGGAGTGAATTGGATTTAAGTGAAGGAGGGTTGTGCAAGAAGACCAACCTCACTCTCTCCTCCAGAGCCATATGGGTCCTGTGATAAGATATATATCAGTATGAGGGGAAATGACTCTGGATGGTTTTTTTTTTTAAGCAACAAACATTTATTTAATTTTTTCTAGTTACATGTAAGGGTAGTTTTCAACATTCATTTTCATAAGATTTAGAGTTCCACATTTTTTTCTCTCCCTCCCTCCCTTTCCCTTTCCCCTTCCACAAGATTGCAACCACGTTATATATGTACAATCCACAAGTGTTCTTTTTATCAGTTCTTTCTATGGGGGTGAATAGTAAGCTTCCTCATCAGTTCCTTGGGATTGTCTTGGATCATTGCATTGCTTAGAGTAGTTAAGTCATTCACAATTGCTCATTGAACAATACTGCTGTCACTATGCACAATGTCCTCCCAGCTCTATTCACTTCACTATACATCCATGTTCATTAGTCTTTGCAGGTTTTTCTGGGTCATTTCCTATAGCACAAGACCATTCCACCACAATCATATAGCACAGCTTTTTCCATCATTCTTCAATTGATGGACATTCCCTTGATTCTCAATTCTTAGCCTCCACAAAGAGTTGCTATAAATATTTTTTGTACAATTTTCCCCCTTTTTTCTTTTTCTTGATTACTATTGTTAATTGTTTCCCTTCCATCCTATTCCCTTCCCCATGATATTTATTCTATTATCCATCTTCTTTCATCCTATCACTCTTCAAAAGGGATTTGCTTCTGTCTGTCCCCTCCCCTACTCTGCCCTTCCTTCTTTTGCCCCTCTCTCTTTGTCCCCTTTCCTCTCCTATTTTCCTGCAGGGTTAGAGAGATTACTCCACCCAATTGAGTGTGTACATTATTCCTTCCTTGAGCCAATTCTAATGAGATTGAGGTCTTTGAGCCAATTCTGATGAGTGTTAGGCTCATTTACTGCTCAGATTAAATAGATTACTCCACCCAGTTGGGTGTGTGTGTGTGTGTGTGTGTGTGTGTGTGTGTGTGTTAGTCCCTCCTTGAGCCAACTCTGATGAGTTTGAGCTCTTTGAGCCTTTTCTGATGAGTGTAAAATTCATTTACTGCCCTGCTTCTCTCCCAGCTCTTCCCATACTCCATAAGCCTTTTCCTGTTTCTTTCATGTAGGATTTCACCTCTGTCCTTCCCCCTCCCCCAGTGAATTCCCCTCACTCCTCAATTT
Source organism: Dromiciops gliroides (assembly GCF_019393635.1). Classification (NCBI taxonomy): domain Eukaryota; kingdom Metazoa; phylum Chordata; class Mammalia; order Microbiotheria; family Microbiotheriidae; genus Dromiciops; species Dromiciops gliroides. Next base: position 265,130,579 of record NC_057862.1, on the reverse strand, counting down.
AACCCTAAGGATGTCATCATGGGGCAGCTAGGTGACACAGTGGACAAAGCACCACCCCTAGACTCGGGGATCAGAGCCAAAACCTGGCCTCAGACATAAGACAGTCACCCACTGTATGACCCCAGGTATGTACCCCAACTCCAATTTTTTATAGTTCTCTAGGGTCTTGTATTTGAAAGTCAAATTTTCCATTCAGTTCAGGTCTTTTCATCACAAATATCTGAAAGTCTTCTTTTTCATTAAAGTCTCATTTTTTCCACTGAAAGATTATGCTGAGTTTTGCTGGGTAGGTGATTCTTGGTTGTAATCCTATTTCCTTTGCCCTCTGGAATATCATATTCCATGCCCTCTGGTCCTTTAATGTAGAAGCTGCTAGATCCTGTGCTGTCCTGACTGGGGCTCCACAGTACTTGAATTCTTTCTTTTTGGCAGCTTGCAATATTTTCTCCTTGACCTGAGAGCTCTGGAATTTGGCTATAATATTCCTAGGAGTTTTCCTTTTGGGATCTCTTTCTGGAGGTGATCAGTGAATTCTTTCAGTTTCTATTTTAGCTTCTTCTTCTAGAATTTCAGGGCAATTTTCCCTGAGAATATCTTGGAAGATGATGTCTAAGCTCTTTCCTTGATCATGGTTTTCAGGTAGACCAATAATTTTCAAATGATCTCTCCTGGACCTATTTTCCAGGTCAGCAGTTTTTCCCAAAAGATATTTCACATTGCTCTCTATTTTTTTATTCATTTGGATTTGCTTTATTGTGTCTTGGTTTCTCATAAAGTCACTGGCTTCCATTTGTTCAATCTTAATTCTTAAGCAATTATTTTCATCAGACAGCTTTTCCATTTGGCTTTTCAAGCTGTTGACTTTTTTCTCATGTCTTTCCTGCATCACCCTCATTGGTCTTTCCATTTTTCCCTCTACTTCTCTAACTTTATCTTCAAAGTCCTTTTTGAGTACCTCCATGGCCTGAGTGCAATTCATATTTTTCTTGAAAGCTTTAGATATAGGGGCCCTGATGTTGACATCTTCCTCTGAGGGTGCCCCTCGGTCTTCTTTGTTACTGAACAAACTTTCTATGGTCTTCAACCTTTCTCTGTCTGCTCATCTTGCCTTTCTTTTACTTGACTTTTAGCTCCTTAAAGTGGGGCACTGTTTCCAGGCTGCAGTATCCCAAGCTTAAGAAGTCCCAGGTGGTATGATTTAAGGAGAATCAGGTTCTTCACTCGCCTGGCCTATTCCCTGGTCCATAGATGATCCAAGACCAACTTGCTAATCAACCAGCTTTGTGTGTTGTGGTTGTTAGCTCCAGCAAGCCTGTGCCCCTCCCCCACCTGGGCCACTGCTACTCAAGCCTACCATGGTTCTCAGCAGGGGTGAAAAATCCAAGTTCTGCCTCAGCACCAGCATAGACCCCTGTAGTCTCCCCCCTGCCCAGGGCTCAGCCCTCTCACCAGACTGTGAACTTAGTTCCAGATGACACTGGTGCTTCAGCTGATTCAGAGGCTCTGGGGGTCTCCTTCTCTGGTGAGGACTTCTTGGGACTGGATTTGTGTCAGGGTGACTGTGGGGTTGGGCTCCACTCCTGTATCAGCACAGCAGCTCCCTCCTTCTGACCTTCCAAGCTGTTCTTGGTTAGAAGATGATTTCAGGACATTCTTCTGCGAGTTTTGCTGCTCTAGGCATTTTCCTGTGGCATTATTTGGATGTTTTTTGGAGTGATTGTGTCTTGAGTTCAAGAGCTCACTGTCTTTCCTTTACTATCTTGGCTTCACCCTGCAGTTGACTCTGGATGTTTAAGGCAATTAGGGTTAAGTGACTTGCCTAGGACCACACAGCTAGTATGTGTCCAAAGTGAGATTTGAACTCAGGTCCTTCCAACTTCAGGACCAGTGCTCTATCCACTGCACCACCTAGCAGCCCCTATTAAGGCAACCTATTCTACTTTTGGACAGCTCTATATTTTGGAAGTTTTCCATAACATTAATCCTAAATCTGCCTTTCTTACTTCCTCCCAATTGCTCCTTCTGCTGTCTGAGGCAAGCAGAACCAAATGAATCCTTCTCCCTCATGACTGCTCATTGAATACTTGGAGACAAATATCCTCTGCTCATTAAATCTTCTCTTCTCCTGATTAAACATCTTTAAGGATTAGGATCAAAACTTTAGATCCAGAAGGGAATTTCAGTACTTTACCACAAGATTACACTGCTTCAGATGATAAAGAATATTCTAATGATGCTGATAAAAGATATTCTTCAGTCCTCTCTCCATCCTGGTTGCCTTTTTCTGGGCACATTCTAGCCTTTGTCTTTCCAAAAAGTGGAGCATAGAATTAAACACAGTATTCTATTTGTAGCCTGATTAGGGTGTAGTATAATGGAAATATACTCTCTCTTTTTTCTGAACACCATAAGTCTCTTAATTCATCTTGGAATGTCATTAGTTTTTTTGGTTCCTATGTCGTATTATTGGCCCATTTAGTTTACAATTCACTAAAACCTTTTTCCACATGAGTTATTGCCTAGCCATGTCTCTTTGATCTTGTACTTTTGAAGTTGATTTTTTCTCCTGACTATAGAACTTTACATTTTTCTTTGTTATATTTTATCTTATTAAGTTTGACCCATCATTCTATGCTGAGATATTCTTAGATCTGGGATTTCATCCAATGTGTTAAGATAGCTGTGTATAAATTTTCAAGTTTGCTATCTATGCTATGATGCAAAGCTTTGGTTAAAATGTTGACTAGCACGAGGGACAGATACTTGGGGCATTCCACTAAAGGCTTCCTTTTGAGCCAATGGCAATCTGATTTAATAGCAGTAATATCATCTAGCTTATGTTTTGCTGTCTTATAACCAAAAGTAGCTTGAGAGATTTTGCAAATACTTTAAAAAAATATATCTATATTATATTTATAGTATCCCCTTGATCTCTACCAGCCTAGTTATCTTGCCAGAAAGGGAAATTATGTTAATTTGAAATGACTTATTTTTGATGAAGCCATAATGACTTTTTTTTGGGGGGGGGTAGGGCAATGAGGGTTAAGTGACTTACCTAGGGTCACAGAGCTAGTAACTGTCAAGTGTCTGAGGTTGGATTTGAACTCAGGTCCTCCTGAATCCAGGGCCGGTGCTCTATCCACTGTGCCATCTAGCTGCCCCTCAGGTCTTTTTTTTTCTTTTTTTTTGGTGCCTATTGACTTCTAATAGTCATAACTTCCTTTGTAAGTGATCTTCTAAAACCTTGAATAGAATAATAGGATAAAATAGAAGAATAGGATAAAAAGGTCTGGAATTAGAATTCAGGGCTGATGGGCTCCTGCAGGAGGCACATACAGATCTATAACTCACCATATCACCATTTTGCAATTAGAACTTTACTAGAGAGAGGCAGAGTAGCAGGAGGCTGTTACCGGAAGTAACAGGACACCCAGTGCAATGAGGAGCTTTCACTGAAGGTATCCAGGCAGAGGCTAATTAACTCCATTAGGGAAGGTGTAGAACAGGTAATCTGGGTTCCATAATAGATTTCAGGGAGTCTGTGAATTTGAATGGGGGAAATTATATCTTTATTTTCATTAACTTCTAACTGAAATTCCCTTCAATTATGAATTAAAGAACCTCCCAACATTATTCTGAGAAGGGGTCCATGGGCTTGACCAGACTGCCGGAGGGGTCCCATGACACAAAAAGATTAAGAACCTCTGGAATAGAGGGAATTCTTTTACTGGGCAAGGGGTTGGGGTAAAAATCCTCAAAACTTTCATTTAATCCTAAGATTATAGCATTCTATGGCAGACCTGAGATGAAGATGATGGTGATGACAACAACAACTACTATTACTATGTAGCTAGCATTTATATAGCAATTGAAGGTTTGCAAAGCACTTCACAAATATTTTATTCTCGGGCAGCTAGGTGGCGCAGTGGATAGAGCACCGGCTCTGGAGTCAGGAGTACCTGAGTTCAAATCCGGCCTCAGACACTTAACACTTACTAGCTGTGTGACCCTGGGCAAGTCACTTAACTCCAATTACCTCACTAAAAAAAACCAAAAACCAAAAACCAAATATTTTATTCTCACAGCTACCCTTTGAGGTAGGTGCTATTATCTCCATTTTATAAATGAGGGAACTGAAATAGACAGTGGTTAAATGAGTTTTCTAAGTCATACTAGTGTATGAGTCTAGATTTGAATACAGATCTTTCTGACTCCAGAAACACTCTATTGTGCCACCTAGTTTGCTGTATTGGAGATTGGAGAATGGTTTTAGAGGCTGGGGATAAGAAAGGGGGGCGGGGGTGCTACTTGTAAAATCTGTATTTGTTGGAGTCTACATATCAGACAGCCTTGATCTGCCTTTGCTCACTGCTTGTGCAAAGGACATTTCAGGTTTTCACTTTCCTGCAAAAATTCATATTTTTTTACTTTATGATTTGTGGCTAGGAGATAGCAGAATTCTTTGATGAATGACTGACACAGAGAGAGTAGGATTGGGCAAATACAGGAAGGAGGGGACTAATGAAGCACTTTTCTTTAGGAGGAAAATCAACTCAACAATGTTTATACAGAATGTGTTACAAAAACCCTTAAGTTCTAAAAGTAAAATGTATATACAGTTGTTTTGGATGTTATGTCTGATTCTAATTGTTATTTCATTGTCTCCATTCTGACATTTCCAGTACTGCTACATGTACACTGCCCCCCAAAACAAAACAAAACAAAAAGCTTCTCTGCGTTTGGGCTTTTTTACAGGTCATTGCAAGATTGGGACAGCTATAGCAGTGCATGGTTCTTGTTTCCTTAAGAGCAGGGATGGGCCTGAAAGGCCCTGTGTGATTGATTCATTTGTTTTGGGAGAGGGTTGAGCTGGATTTGGGGAAGGGTTTGAGCAAAATGGTTCTGAAGCAGGACTGAAACCCAGGTACCTGATAGATACTTCTCACTCTTTGTAGGACACAGTGCTGGATGCCTGTCCTGTAAATATTCTTAATTCTGGTAAGCAGAATGTATTTTTGCCAGAGATCCTAGAATACTGCAGCCCTAAGAACATAATTGGGGAGATGGACAGAGTACAGAAGAACTTAGAGGCACTGAGACAAAGACTTCAGGAGGCTGCGAATCAGCAGAGAGCAACATGGTATACCAAGGTAAGAATTAGACCCATACTGGCAGGGTCCCAACTTGGGTCTCAGAATTGGAGGGTTCTTGGTTTAGTAACTCACATTGTTTTTTGAGGTCTATTCCATCTCTAGTCCCACCCCTTTCCTTATTGAATTGGACTGAGTTACTTGGTCCCTTTTCTACATTCCTGAGGATTTGAGACAGGCTTTGGGAGGTCGGCATGTCCTCAGTATTCAGGGTAAGGCATGGGAAGATTTAGAGGGATATTCCAGGACCCAAACATCCAACCATTAGAGTCTGTGCTTCCTCTAATGTCTTCAGTGAGCCCTCAGTTGTTCTGCTTCTGTTCTGCCTCTGTCTCATCCCTGAAGACAAATTTTGGCCCTCTTGACTCCTTTCTGCTTCCTGGTGTTGGGAGGTAGGAGGAAATGGTGTGGTGTGACAGATATGAGGAACATAATAAAGATTCCTCATCAGGTAAGAACACAATTTTCCCCCTTACATTTAGACTCATTGTAAGGGAAAGTTTCTTAACAATTAGAACTTTCTCTGGAGGCCGTGAGTTGCTAATCACTGGAGCTTTAAATGCAGTGACTAGATGGCCATTTGACAGTCATGTTGTAGAAGGGATTCCTGTTTAATCGACAATCAATTAATTAACATTTATTCAATACTTAGCCTTCTCAGGTGAGAAGATTAGCCAAACTTTCCTCTACCTAGGAGCGCTTATGTCTTCTACCATCTGCTGGGCATAGCATCTCCCCTGAAGGGAGGTGGTAAGGGACTGGGTGGGACATCTTCCACAAAGGACTTAGTCATGTACCTGTACCATTTCCTGTTAGTGTTTCCTCTCTAACCTCCTCAGTTGAGAAGAGGAGCCAAATGTTTTTCAGAGTACAGACCTTGCCTTCCATCTCTTGATGGGTATACCAACTCCCCATTCTTACTTGCTGTGTGACCTCAGTTTTCTCATTTGTAAAATAAACAGGAGAAGGAAATGGCAAACCATTCTAGTATCTTTTCCAAGAAAACTCCAAGTGGGTTTGAAGAGTTAGACATGACTGAAAAACACCTGAACAATACTAAAGGAAGACAGGGAAGTCAATTTTCAGAGCAGATAATTGAGAGTATAATGGGCACTGGGCACAGCCAGAGAGAATATCTGGAGGAGAGAGATGGAACATCTTGTTTGAGGAAGCCAGTGTCACTGGATCAAGAGTATGCGTTAGAAAATAAGGTTTAAGAATGAAAAGGTAAGACAGGCCTACGTTTTGAAGGGCTTTGAATACCAAAAAGAGAATTTTGTATTTGCTTTTGAAGGCAATTGGCAGGCCAACCCACTTTCAGGCTATTGCAGTAATGAAGTCCTAGGGTGTTGAGGGCCTTTAGTAGAGATGTTGCAAAGGTGAAATTGGCAGACCTTGCCAATAGATTGTATATGGAGAGTGAGAGAATAATGAGGCCAGTATGTTTTCGAGGTTTTGAGCCTGAGGGACTGGGAAGATGATGTTGTCCTCTGCAGAAATAGGGAAAGTAGGAAGGGGGAAGGGTTAGGGAAAAGACAAAGTTGAGTTTGGGATGTATTGAGTTTAAGATGTCAACTGGACATCCAGTTTGAGATGTCTGAAAGACAGTTGGAGATAAAAGATTGGAGTCAGCAGAGAGACTGGGACAGGATATTTAGTTCTGAGAATCATCAGCATAAAGATGGTAATTAAATTCGTGGGAACTGATGAGATCATCAAGTAAAGTAGTATTAGAAGAAGAGAAGGGGGCTCAGGATAGAACCTGAAGAACACCTATGGTCAGAGGGTATGATCTGGAGCAGAGTGATCAGATAGGTAGGAAGAAAACCAGAGGATAGTAGTATCTTAAAAATCTTGATAGAAAAAAAGTATCAAAGAGTTATCAATAGTTGTCAAAGACTGTAGAGAATAAGACTATTGTTCTTTCTGTAGATATTTCTTAGTTGTCCTGTGTATCTTTCTTTGTTTTTTTGATAATCAATATTTTTATTAAAAGTTCCGAGTTCCAAATTCTATCCCTCCTACCCTCCCTCCTCTGCCCCCTCCCTAAGGCAGTAAGCAGGTATTTTCAGTACTAAAATTTTATCTGAGAAATTTGATATTAAGATTTTTTCATATTCAATTAAGTACCTTCTTATTTTAGGTCCATTAATTTATTTGTGTAAAACCTTTTAAGTTTCATGCAATCAGAATTATCTCTCAACTTTCATAATTCCTTAAGGACTTCCAAACTTCAAGTCGTGTTATAAAGTAGCAGTCATCAAAATTTTGGGTACTTCCTAAAGAATAGAGAGATAGATCAATGGAATAGACTATAGAAACAATAGAACTCAATAACCCAGTGTTTGATAAAGTGGAAAACATAAATTACCTGAGGAAAATCTCCCTATCTGATAAAAAATGGCTGCAAAAGCAGGCCAAAAGAAATTAGTCTTAGACCAACACTTCACACTACATTTCACATTCTAAATGGATATATGACCGTAATATTTTAATGATCATACTATAAGAAAAGTAGTTACTTGTATATCATCTCTCTAAAAGCTATGGCTATGTATTTAATTTAACCATTATTTACCTTGGAATTTGCAGCCTTGTTTTGTTTTGTTTCTGGGGCCATTTGTAAATTCTTTCAAGTGTAATTTAACTTTCTATGTTCAGAAGTTCTGGGCAGTTCTCCTCTATTATTTCTATCATTATGATGTTAAGGTTTTTTGTCTTTTTTTTCTGGTTCTGTGGTCCTTAGCTTGTCTCAGTGCATCTTGTCTTCTAGATCCATGTTTTGCTTGCCTAGTGAGCTTGTTCTCTCTCTTTTTTTTGCAGGGCAGTGAGGGTTAAGTGACTTGCCTAGTTACCTAGATAGTCCACTGAGCCACCTAGATACCCCCTCTCTTTTAATGGTATTGTTTTTTGATTCCCTTCTAGGTTGGCCTTTTGCTTCTGTGTATTTGCATTCCCATCCATTGTTTTCTTCTTTGTTTCTTTGGTGAGGCTTACCATTCCAGATTCAAGTTTTTCTATTATGCTTTTTTTTTTCTTTTTGCTGTTCAGGGAATAAATTATCTTATAATTCTCATTTTTCTTTTAAATCACTCAAGAACAGTATGTTGTGGTTCCATTTTCCTTATTCTACAGGGTCTTTAGTCTCATCAAGTATTGTATTTTTTTCTTTCATTTTGCAGTATTTATTCATAGATGCCTGTACTTGTTTACTAGAATTGGAGGCCATATTTCCTTCTGTTACAGTTTTTCCTATTGATGTATTTGTTTATGTTCAAGGTTTTTGATATTTTTTTCTTCTTGAAATCCTTGGTGTTTTCAGCATGCAGGCCCCCCCCCCCCCTTTTTTCCTTATTACTTTCTTACTCTATCACTTCTGATTATGGGGACTAGATTTCAAAACATCTTAGTCTCTTCCCACACTGGGCAATGGTTCACCAGTCTGCCCCAACTTTAGCCCAACTGACTTTTGGGTGATCAGAGCTGGCTAACTGATATTGAGCTTTTGCCCTAAGATTTGGTGGAGTAGCTTCACCAGCACACAGTGTCCTGTCCTGGTATTCTGTCCTATTCTCTGTTCTTTAGCCCAGCACCTGCAGTTTAGAGCCTGCTTTCTCTGGCACCAACAGAACCTGCTTTCTCTGACATTGGAAGTTCAGAGCTTTGCAGTACTGGTGCTTCTGGGTTGCAGCCCCCAGTATACTTTTGCTCTTTGCTGAGCAGGGTATAGAATCCTGAGCAAACCTCAACACGCTAGACCCAGGGTAGATTTTGATATGTCTGTGTTCTGTCCTTAGGTGTGCTGCCATTAACATGGAAATTAGAAGAGGGGTGTTAAAGTGAGCTCAGGGTCAGTAAGTGTCAGTTCTTTTTTTTCCCCTTCCAATCTTATTTTGGATTCTAGGTGTCCTTGGCCCTCAAAATAGTTGAAGTTACTTAATATGTGGCATATAATTTGTGTTTTGGAGAAATTTAGGAGGTTTGTGGGGATCAGAGATAATGTCTAGTCCACCATCTCTTGTGATCTGGAAATGGTTTTGTTTTTCATTCTCATTTAGGGAAAGGAGAGTGGAGTAGAAGGAAGAGAAGGCATATTTTTTCCTATTTGAAAAAAATATTATTTAAAAAGACAAATTTTGGATCTGCCAGTTATTGCTTTAGGTAAATAAAGAAATTATATGTAATGGAGAAAAAAAAATTAGAGGCTATTCCAGTAAGATCAATGATAAAGCAAGGATGTCGTTCCCCGGGGGGGGGGGGGGGCAGTAAGAGTCAAGTAACTTGCCCAGGGTCACACAGCTAGTAAGTGTCAAATGTCTGAGGCCGTATTTGAACTCAGGTCTTCCTGAATCCAGGGCTGATGCTTCATCTACTGTGCCACATAGCTGCCCCTTTGGATGTCTATTCTTACTACTGTTATTTAAAATAAAGAACCATAAATAGATAGAAATGCTAGTTATAACAAGAAGATAAGGAAGATAATGAAGGAAAAAGCATAGGCAGATGGAGCAAAAATACTTAGAGAACCTTAGAGTCAACTAAAAATTAATCGAAACAATAAATTCTGCAGTTTCAGGATACAAAATAAATCTACATAAATCCTGAATATTATGAATATAATCTAGCAGGAATAAAACTATAATTTAAAATAATTTAAAATACATAAAATATTTGGGAGTATATCTACTAAGACACAACAAGAACTCTGTGTATCTCACTACGGAATACTTTAATGAAATAAGAATAGAACCAAATAACTGGAGAAATGTTAATTGGAGTAGGTCAAGCCAATATAATAAAAATGACAACACTTATGTAAATTAACTTACTCTTTGCTATACAAAAGTATAAATTTTTTTTTTTATGAAATTAGGAAAATAATTTATGTGGAGAATAGGCAAATAATCTCAAGGGGAGTAATGGGGAAAAATGGGAAAAGAAGGGAGCTTTACAGTATTAGATCTCAAACTATTCTACAAAGTGGTAATTACCAAAATGAAATGATCAAATCCACATATCCAAATGGATAGTCAGTAGAGCAGTAGAGCAGCTTCAACATATAGAAGCAAATGAACATAGTCATTTAGTGTTCATTAAAAACAAAGGCTCCAGTTATTGGGATAAACATTCATCACTTGGCAAATCTGCAAAAACTAGAAAGCAATTTGGCAGAAATTAGGTTTAGACCAATACTATTTTTTTCTTTTGTCATTTTTGTTAACCTGATGGGGGTTGAGGTTCCACCTCAGAGTTGTTTTATGTTTCTTTGATTGTTAGTGATTGGGGTATTTTTTCATATGGTTGTTGATAACTTGATTTTTAAAATTGAAAACTGCCTTGTTCATCCTTTGGCCATTTATTTGTTGAAGGTAACATGAATTTGAAGGTATACACCACCAAATAGATCACAAATAACTCAGACATAAAGGACAACATTACAAGTATATTGGAGGAGCAAGGAAGAATTACCTTACTGATCTATGAATTGGGGAAGAGTTTGTGACCAGAAAAGGAATAGAATCACAGAAGATAAAATAGACAATTTTGATTATGTATAAAATTTTTTAAGGTTTGCCCAAACAAACCAGTGCAGTTAAAATTAGAAGAGAAGCAGGTAATGGTCTGAGACTATAATTTCTGCCAGATTGACTTATAGTTTTCTCAGCAGTTTTTGTTAAATAAGGAGCTTTTTTTTAGGTAATTTATATTTTTGGGCAGCTGGGTAGCGTAGTGGATAGAGCACTGGCCCTGTAATCAGGAGGACCTGAGTTCAAATCTGGCCTCAGACACTTGACACCTACTAGCTGTGTGACCCTGGGCAAGTCACTTAACCCCAATTGCCTCACAACAAAAACCAAAACAAAAATTTATATTTTCCATTTTGTCAAACACTGGGGTAGTGAATTCTAGTATTACTGATTTTCCCTTGTCTGGTCAATTCCATTGATCTGTTTGTTTGTTTTTTTAGTGAGGCAATTGGGGTTAAGTGACTTGCCCAGGGTCACACAGCTAGTAAGTGTTAGATCTGTTTGTTTTTAAAATAAAACAGATGGCTTTGATGGCTACCACTTATGAGGTCTGGAAGTTCTGTTCCCAGTTCATTCCTACCTCTTTTCATTATTTGATTTGATATTTTAAATCTTTTGTTTTTCCAAATGAATTGTTACTTTATTAAGTTCTATATAAAGTATTCCCATGGTAATTGATTGGTAAGCATTAAAATTAATTGTGGTAATATTATCATTTTTATTATATTGGTATGACCTAGCCATGAACACTGAATATTCCTCCAGTTGTTTAAGTTATTCTTTTTTTTAAGGGACACTTTGTAATTGAATCAAAGTATTTTGTGTGCTTTGATAGATTGATCCCTATATACTTTATGCATTTTGTAGTTATTTGTAATGGTATTTCCCTTTCTCTTATTTCTTCTTGGGCTTTATTATTATTATTACATAGAATTGCAGTTGATTTTTGAGGGTTTATTTCGTAGCTTGCAACTTTGCTGAAGTTATTGTTCTCAGTACCTTACTTTCCAAATATGCCATCATATCATCAGCAAATAGGGATACTTCTGTTTTCTCTTTACCTGTCTTAATTTTTATTGTCTTATTGCTATAGCTAGCATTTCCAGAATTATATCAAATAGTAATGGGGAGAGTGAGGGTCCTTGCTTTACTCCCACATTTATTTGAAAAAGTTCTAATTATCTCCATTTCATATGATGCTTCCTTTTGGTTTTAAATAGATACCTTTTATGATGATAAAAAAAGGTAGCTCTTTGCCTATATGTGTGATAAATGAAAACTCCTGAGAGACAGTTTTTGGGTAATTAATAATTTGTTAATTAGGCTAGCTAATGTTAAATTGATCACGAGTGGTTTCTCTTGATAACCAGACACTGAATGCAGATACTGGATGCCTTCAATATTTTTTGGTTTTGGTTTTGGGGGGGAGGGTGTCAGTGAGGGTCAAGTGACTTGCCCAGGGTCACACAGCTAGTTAAGTGTCAAGTGTCTGAGGCCAGATTTGAACTCGGGTCCTCCAGAATCCAGGGCCGGTGTTTTATTCACTGTATCACCTAGCTGCCCTCAATATTTTTTTTGAGAGGAAATGCTCCTGATAGGAGAAATCATCCTTGACTGGTGGACATTTAAATGAGGACGTATTCTAAAAGTCTTCAGCAACTCCTGCTCAGAATGTGGCTTGATCATGAGATGCAGCTACCTCCAATAATCTGGACAGGGAAATCCATCTCCATCTACACCCATTTGGTTCTCTTTCTCTTTCATAAGTTTGGTCACCATAAACTCCAGCGGAGGGTTACAAGGACATGGGCTTATTCCTTGAGGACAAGAGTTCACCTAGATAAGATTCTGTTTACAGTCCAAAAAGAAGTAAGGTCTCCCAGCTGGGTGGGGTCTTGCCCAAGATTGAGAAACATGTACCCTGAAGATTAGGGTAATCTTTTCTATCAGCCATACCCTTCAAAGATCCACTGGGGTGGTCTCTGAATGACGAAATAAAAGGTTTTGGCCCAAATTAATATTGGCTTATTAATTTAACAGAAAATAATAATTTCTCTCATTCCTCCCCTTTGATTCTTTTTGAGAGATGCAGTCTTCTCAATGAACTTAAATGATTTGACACATGCTTCATGAAGGATCAGTTGTCTCATCTCATATAGCTGTCTGATTTCTGAAAACATCTTTTGATGCAGGCCTCTGGTCGTCTAGAGAACTCTCTTTGGTTTTTTTTTTTTTTTTGGTGAGGCAATTGGGGTTAAGTGACTTGCCCAGGGTCACACAGCTAGTAAGTATTAAGTGTCTGAGGCCGGATTTGAACTCAGGTACTCCTGACTCCAGGGCCGGTGCTCTATCCACTGGTCCACCTAGCTGCCCCGGAGATCTCTCTTCTTAAGCACACTAGACTGGACTTCAGAATAGCTTCTGGTGGATTTACCTCTCTGTTTGGTGTGGGTTGGAATTAATTGATTAGATTGATCATGAGTCATCCCGAAAGAATTACAAGACTCAGTGACTCAGTTTCCCAAGTTTTATTGCAATACTGTGAGTAACCCCAGGGAGATTGTCATGAAGGTGTCTCTTGAATACGGAAAGGAAAGAGTTATATGTATGGATATATAGTTATATAGTATGGATAAATTGATTATCACTCTCATTATAATAATCTCTACTTTAGGGAGGTAAATGGGAGGGTTTATCCTAATCTGGAGTTCCTGGGGACTTAAGCCAACCCCCAAGGTGGGTACCTTTTTCCATGGAGGTGTGTTTTTGGAGTTTACATGTGATAAGGTGAACCAGGGACAAATTTGGCCTTTTCTGCGCATGTTACCTCAACTTGCCAAGGTCAAATTGTTCCTGTGTTTTACATTCTCAGGCCTGGTTTAACATTTATCAATTAGAATTTCTATAGGCTGTCTCTTATCTCTTTGTTATAGTTAAGGTCTCTGTGACCTGCCTCTTTATGTTCTTGTTATGTATGAGTGGTGATTAATGTGGGTAACAAGAACCTAGGTCCTGACTTGTTTCCCAAGTTTTAAGTTATCCATTAATTCTTTTAGGAGCTAAGGTCTGTAAGTTATAGTGTCTCTTAGAGCTCAGATCTAAATTAGAGCTCGGGTCTTAAGTTTTTCTGTTACCTCCCTCCCCCCCTTTTTTTGCCTCCTATATCATGTAAAGATCTCTTATGAAAATAGGTCTTAATACAATTCTAAGTTTATTTTGTCAATAACCAGATCAGGTTGACAGCTAGCCCAAACCTTATGTCTCTACTATTAGAAAATTCTGAACCCAATTTTTATATTTGGCATATATAATTATTTAAACTTGTTATTATTTTTATTTACTTTTTTTTGGTTGTTTTGTTTTTTTGTGGGCCAATGAGGGTTAAGTGACTTGCTCAGGGTCACGTAGCTAGCTAGTAAGTGTCATTTGTCTGAGACCGGATTTGAACTCAGGTCCTTCTGAATCCAAGGATGGTGCTTTACCCACTGTGCCACCTAGCTGCCCCTTTATTTACTTTTGAACAAAAATTTTGCCAAAACCCCAATTTTTACTCTAGCTATTTATTTCATTATATACTCAAGTTATTTCCTTTAAGTTGTTGTTCTTCCCTTAGGAGGATGAAATTCTGCTAAGGATAAGAAGATGATCTCTAATATAAGAATTAATTCATTTAAAAGTTGTCAGAATAACTACAGTTGTAGCAAAAAGTTCTGGGATATATAAATACATTGTGTAAACAATTTCAAAACAGTACATATCAAATTTCAGTTAGTAACCATGTTCATATGAAGAACCCTGAGTAAAAGTGGGTATCTTTTTAAAGCAACACAAGTTACTCTTCTTTTAAGATAACTAATTGTGCTGAAATTCTTTTCATTAACACAGAACAAAAAACAGCTATGATAGTAACTTTACTAAATAAGAGAATTATATACTGGTTTTATAAATCTTTATATCATTGCCTAATTATCCCCATACCATTGTGAGACATTAAAGGACCTTATCTTATATGGAAATATATACCTAGTAACAGGCAGATGACAAGGCCAAATACTCATACTTAGTTGTTTAGGATATAGAAAGGACAAAATTCCAGTATCTTCAGTAGCTTAGATGTGTTCCAGTATTAGCCTATGAGATAAAAATCTAATATTGTGTTCATACTGATTTTCTGACATGATTAAAAGAAATTTACCATAAAAGAAGTGTAGGGAGTAGCTAAACAGTAAGTGAAAATGTTCCCATTAACTTATGTCAATTTTAGGCAAGTCATATAGATAGCCAATTTTACTGAGCCAGGTGGGATACTTTTCATTATACTGGGAAAATCAAGTCAAGAGAATCCTATTTTAACTCATTGCCAAGAGCTCTTCTCCCAATTTTTCCCTTAGAACTCCCTCTGTAGTTCATCTTGATGTGAACCCCTCTAGGATAATTTATACCTGAAGTCAGTCTCAGAATAATGACAATTACAGTCCCATATGGTCTTTTTTTTTTTTTTTTGGGCAGGGCTATGGGGGGTTAAGTGACTTGCCCAGGGTCACACAGCTAGTAAATGTCAAGTGTCTGAGGCCGGATTTGAACTCAGGTACTCCTGGATCAGGACCGGTGCTCTATCCACTGTGCCACCTAGCTGCCCCCCATATGGTCTTAAATATCAAGTTTCCATAATCATAACTTTGGGTGGATTTAGTTATTAAGGATCATATATCCTTGAAGTGAATTGGATTTAAGTGAGGGAGGGCTGTGCAAGATGATCAACCTCACTCTCAACTCCAGAGCTGAGTCCAGTGACAAGATGTATATCAGGATGACCGGAGATTGCCCTGGATGTTTAAGGCACAGGGTCACAAAGCTATTAATGTCTGAGGTGAGATTTGAACTCAGGTCTTCCCAACTTCAGGGTCAGTGCTCTATCCACTGCTCCACCTAGCTGCCCAGTATTGAGAATAGTCTAAGATTGAAAACATCGCTTAAAAAAAAGCCACAACTTATTTGCTAGAAGTAGGGGAATGAGTCTACAGAACCAGGTGGACAGATTTATTGTATAGGGAAATGATAAAGAAAGTCAGCCGTAGCTCTCCTAAGGTTGTACTCCCTGCTTATTCCCTGCCTTAGATCTCAGATGTCACTACCATTGGGCTGCTTGTGTTTTCTTGAAGCCTTCATTTAGGGTTTTAAGGGACACAACAAACCTAAGAATGAAGTTCAAAAAGAATATTCAGGGTCCCAAAAAGTTTCACCTCCAACAGCAAAGTCCCACTTAATCATAGTAAGGCTAAACACCAATTGTTTAATAATTCTCAAGTTGTTTTCAATAAATTAGCTAACAAATAAAAATTTATCAGGTCTTCTAAAAAAAAATCACACAAAAGAATTTTACTTAACATTCCTTTCTAGTAGTATTGTCTTTCTCTAGGCTTAAAATTTGTCCTGATGTAAAAAGGCGGTTCGAATAGTTGTTATGTTTATATAGTAAATATATAATAACAGTAGAGCTCCAGAATGACATCTCTCTCTTATTCAACCCTTAAAGCAAAAATAAATCTTTAAAAGTGGAGTTTAAGACTGTCAGTTAAAATGTAGTGTAAGTATAGGTCATTCCATATGTAACTTCATATTTCAACATAGTCTTACACTATAAATTCCTAATTACCAGAAATAAATTCCTAATTACCACCCCACTTGAGTCAAAAAAGTGTTTGCACTGGGGAAGGGATTCAGTTTTCTAAGCGAAGCAATCCCCCAAAATATACCTAATTAAATGGCCTTATCATAATAACTTCACCAATCATCTTATAATTTTCATAAGTGATAGCTAAATAATTTGGATGGAATTTCTTTACTATAGGTAAATACTTCAGAATATTAACAGTTTGCCAACATTTTCTTTTCCTTTATACAGTTCAGTTCATAATGTAGCAACATCCAGATTAGAAAGAAATTGTGATCCTAATAGTATATTTGCACAGTATCATAAGGAGTATTATGGATTTGAAACAAAGCAAAACCCATTTCTGGTTAAGTTTTCTTGGTTCAGTTGAATGCATTTCTAAATTACTTTACACAGACAGTCATTCTGAAAAAATTTAAGTGGAACTTACACAAACTAGATTTCCTCATTCCAATTAAGTGTGCTAGGTATTTTCACTTTTCTAGTTCTTAGGCTTTATAGAATTCAAAAATCATGTGACCAACAGAGTTGAAACAAATGTCTGACTATTTCTAACATCTCAGATAAGAACAATGAAGAAAAATTTTTCATCATTGTAATCTGAATAAAATACAATAACCTGTTTTTCTAACTATGCTTGGGTTACCAAGTTTCACAATATAGACATTACTTAATGTTACATGAACAATACTGTAAAAAAAATTATCACTAGCTAATCTAATATGGAAAAATTATATAAATGTATGCTATATAAAAATTATGATTATATGAAAAATGATAAGTTTAGGAAAATTATAACTGGGCCCCTAAATCCTCCGCAGTCGCCATTCAAATGTAAAATATTTTTGATGACTAGTCTAATTTGAGGGGACTGATCTATGGAGTACTAATCTGGGGACTTTTGACTGTTTGGCTATCTGACTGCTGTTAATTTAATGTGGGGCCGTTTATAAAGTTCCACCACACTGCTCCACTCCCAAAATTGATAAGTAAAGGATTAAGAAGCCTCTTAACTAAATAATCAAAGCAGAGTTTATTATGAGATACTATTTAAAATTAAGAATACAGGGAAATAAAATCTACAACCTGACTGCATTGCGGTACGTCTCTTTCCACTGCGTCTCTTTCCCACCTGCTGCGCCTGGAACTTCTAATCTTGTCTGCCAGTGTCTCTATCTTGTCCTTCAGCCTCCAGTCTTCCTGTCAGCCCCCCTGAGTCTAACCCCCAGGTCTATATATATATTTCTTTTCTCCACTCAAATCTCGGGGCTTTTTGCACCCACACACCAAGCTAATCTGCCAGTCAGGGCTGCGGCTGGGGCTGGGGGGATGCTCGAGCATCCCGTGCCTCAGCACAGGCTATGCCAGAGCCCGGCCTGGATGAGTCCGGGATCTCTCGATAGCTCCACTCAGGTCGGAGGGAGCTGGGGGCTTTTTTGCCCCAGCTGTCTGACCTGGCATCTTGTACAGCCCACGGGGCTTTTTGGCTTAGCTGAAGCAGAGGGGGAGGGGCACCAGCACCTCCCACACAGAAGAGACCCTGAGGGCCTAAGACTTTCTAATCTCAGCCCAAAGGTAGGGTCCGCAAATCAGTAACTTAAAGTGTACTGGGTTAAAATATTATAAGATTCCAGTTGGAGGACCAGTTTTTGGCCCAGGCTAAAAAGACCAAAGTTTGATCTGAAACTGGCACAACATGGTCTAATTTCCCCAGGCAAAAACCTTCAGGAGTTTCATGAAAGGAGTTAATAAAATAATTATCAATTTGAATAATATAAGAAAATATTTATGGTTCTATATAAATACAGATCACAATAACCAATATTTTTGTCATAACCAAAATTTATTGCAGTGGTAAATTTATAATATAGGCTTCCTACACACCATCCTAAAAGGTAGGTGGACATGACTAACAATAAACTAACTAAATACATAGGAGATGTATCTCATAGGAGACTAAAGCCAAAGCCAAAAAACATGATTCTAAAGACAGTGTGATACAATGGTTAGAGACTAAAAAAAATGCATTTTTAGTTGGAATAAAAATCTTTTCCTTTGTAATTTCTAGTTCTTAACTAAAATCAAATCACTATATATATATATATATATATATATATATATATATATATATATATATATATAATTTTTTTTTTTAAGTGAGGCAATTGGGGTTAAGTGACTTGCCCAGGGCCACACACCGGATTTGAACTCAGGTACTCTGACTCCAGGGCCAGTGCTTTATCCACTGTGCCACCTAGATGCCCCCAAATCACTGTAATTTTAACCTAGATCTTGAAGTCTTAAAATATTGACAACCTCTTAGTTAGCATTACTTAGCATTACTTTTTTGGGGAGAGCGGGGGCAGTAAGGGTTAAGTGACTTGCCCAGGGTCACACAGCTAGTAAGTGTCAAGTGTCTGAGGTTGGATTTGAACTCAGGTCCTTCTGAATCCAGGGCTGGTGTTTTATCCACTATGCCACCTAGCTGCCCCCCTGCCCCCTATTTTTAAAAAATATTTTATTTTCTCCTCAATTACATGTTAACTTGTGAGTACCATATTTTATCCCCTCTCCTCTCTCCCCTTCCCCCCTCCCTTAGAAGATGCTGAGCAATCTGATATAGGTTATATAAGTGTAATCAATGTAAACGTTTCCTTATTAATCATTTTGTACAAGAGTACTCAACAAGAAAAGAATGAAAAAAGATAAGTAAGAGAAAAATAATGTGCTTCAGTTTGTATTGGGACAATAATCAGTTCTTTCTCTGGAGGCAGATAACATATTTTATCCTAAATCCTTAGGGATTGTCTTGGATTGTTGTATAGCTGAGAATACCTGTGTCATTCACAGTTCTTTATCAACAATATTGCTGTTCTGTGTACAATGTTCTCCAGGTTCTGCTCTCTTCACTTTGCATCAGTTCATATAAGTCTTTCTAAGTTTTTTTCTGAAATATCCTGCTTGTTATTTCTTATAGCACAATAATGCTTCATAACATTCACATGCTGCAATTTGTTCAGCCATTTCCTAAACAGTTGGCATCATAATTCTAATTCTTGGCCACTACAAAAAGAACTGTCTAAATATTTTCTATTTAAGAGGAGATCAATAAATTGGGCATGAAACTTAAAAAGCTAGAAAAAGAACAAATTTAAAATCCCCATTAAATACTAAAATGGAAATCCTGAAAATCAAAGAGAAATTAATAAATTGGAAAGCAAGAAAACTATAGAAATTAATCAGTAAATCTAAGAGTTGGTTTTATGAAAAAACCAATAAAATAGATAAACCTTTGGTTAATTTGATTTTTCAAAAAGGAATGAAAACCAAATTACCATATCAAAAATGAAAGGGGTTATTTCACCACTAATGAAGTGGAAATTAAAGCAATAATTAGGACTATTTTACCCAACTGTATGCCAATCAATTTGATAATCTAAATGAAATGGGATGAATATTTACAAAAATACAAATTGCCCAGGCTAACTGAAGAGGAAATAAAATCCTTAAATAAGCCCATATTAGAAAAAGAAATTGAAGAAGCCATTAATGAACTCCCGAAGAAAAAATCTCCGGGGCAAGATGGGTTTTACAAGTGAATTCTACCATACATTTAAAGAACATTTAATTCCAATTTTATACAAATTATTTGGGAAAATAAGTGAAGAAGGAGTTCTAACCAAATTCCTTTTATGACACAAATATGGTGTTGATACCAAAACCAGGCAGAGCCAAAACAGAGAAAGAAAATTATAGACCAATTTCCCTAATGAATATGATGCAAAAGTTTTAAATAAAATATTAACAAGGAGATTACAGCAGGTGATCACCAGGATAATACACTATGACCAGGTGGGATTTATACCAGGAATGCAGGGTTGGTTCAACATTAGGAAAACTATTAACATTATCAACCACATAATAAGAAAACTAACCAAAATCATATGATTATCTCAATAGATGCAGAGAAAGCTTTTGACAAAATACAGCGCCCATTCCTAATAAAAACACTAGAGAGCATAGGCATAGGTGAAGCTTCCTTTAAAATAATAAGCAGTATATACCTAAAACCATTAGCAAACATTATATGTAATGGGGATAAGTTAGAGGCCTTCCCAATAAGATCAGGGGTGAAACAGGGATGTCCATTATCAACTCTGTTATTTAATATTGTACTAGAAATGTTAGCTTTAGCAGTCAGAGAAGAAAAAGGAATTAAAGGAATTAGAATAGGTAAAGAGGAAAAAAAAAATAGCTGTGTGACCCTGGGCAAGTCACTTAACCCAATTACCTCACTTTAAAAAAAAAAAAAAAGAATAGGTAAGGAGGAAACAAAACTATCACTCTTTGCAGATGATATGATGGTATACTTAGAGAATCCTAAAGAATCAACTAACAACTGCTTGAAATAATTAACAACTTTAGGAAAGTAGCAGGATATAAAATAAATCCAGCATTTCTGTACATGACCAAAAACTTCCAGCAGCAACAGATAGAAAGAGAAATTCCATTTAAAGTAACGGTAGACAATATAAAATACTTAGGGGTCTACATGCCAAGACAAACCCAGGAACTCTGTGAACAGAATTACAAAACACTTTTCACATAAATCAAATCAGATCTAAATAATTGGAAGAATATCAATTGCTCATGGATAGGCCGAGTTAATATAACAGAATGACAATTCTACCTAAATTAATTTACATATTCAGTGCCATTTCCAATCAGTCTACCTAAAAATTATTTCGTAGAGTTAGAAAAAATAACAAAATTAATCTCAAAAAACAAAAAGTCAAGAATATCAGGGGAACTAATGAAAAAAATGCACAGGAAAGTGGGCTAGCTGTACCAAATCTGAAGCTTTACTATAAAGTGGCAGTCATAAAAACTATTTGGTACTGGCTAAAAAATAGAGTGGTGGATCAATGGAATAGGCTAGGCACAGGACACATAGTAGTAAACGACTTTAGTAATCTACTATTTGATAAACCCAAAGACTCCAGCATCTGGGATAGGAACTCAGTTATTGACAAAAACTGCTGGGAAAACTGGAAGAGAGTATGGCAGAAACTAGGCATAAACCAACATCTTACACCTTATATTAAAATAAGGTCAAAATGGGTACATGATATAGATATAAAAGGTGATACCATAGGTAAATTAGGAGAGGAAAGAATGGTTTACCTCAGATTTATGGAAAAGAGAACAGGTTTATGACCACAAGAGATAAAGAATATTACGAAATGCAAAATGGATGATTTTGATTACATTAAGTTAAAAAGTTTTTGTACAAACAGAAGCAATGCATCCAAAATTAGAACGGAGGCAGAAGGCTGGGAAACAATTTTTATAGCCAGTGTTTCTGACAAAGGCCTCATTTCTAAAATATATCAGGAACTAAATCAATTTATAAGAATCTAAGGCCAATTGAGAAATGGTCAAAGGATATGAACAGACAGTTTTTTTGGTTTTTGTTTTTTTGTTTTTTAAATAAAAGTATTTTATTATTTTCCAGTTACATGTAGAGATAGTTTTCAACATTTGTTTTTATAAGATTTCAAATTTCAAATTTTTCTTCCCCCCCCTAGACAGCAGGTAATCTGATAAAGGTTTTATATATATATAAAATAACATCAAACATATTTCTGCATTAGTCATGTTATAAGAGAAGAATCAGAGCAAAAAGGAAAAACCTCAAAAAAGAAAAACAACAGCACCAAAAACAAAAGAAATAGCATTGTTCAATGAGCATCCATACTCCATGGTTCTTTTTTTTTTTTTTTTTTTGGATTTGGAGATGGCTATCCGTTTTTTAGAGTTCTTAGAACCAGTGGCTCAGGGCTCCCAAAACTGTCGGGAGTTGACCCAGAGAACCAGTATTCACTCTGAAAAATCTCTAAATACAAATCAAGTCTGAGTTTCCACAGATATGAGCAAAGGGGGTATTCAGATCCCCCAGAAACATCCAAGATAACAACTGTATATTGGTACTTTTATTTCATTCCACAGAAAACGTAGAGAGCAAAGGAATCCATAAAATAGATACAGAAAACATTTAAGTCACTTGTAGTGGTTTCTCTCAGAAGGAACTGAAATTGCCTTAAGGTCAACACTGATATTCTGATGAATCTCCAGCTCTCTCACTGGGGCTTACACAGTCCCTTTTACTATCCCCTATGGTTTGGACTTTGCCCAGAGGGTGCAATTTGGAGCTAGTGGATGGGCAACTATCTTCCCATTAGATCTGCACCATCCAAATAATTCACTTCAGTAGCACAGGGTGGCAAAGCCTTCTTCTTCATGTTGTAGATTTCTTTTCTTTTTTTTTTTTTAGTTAGGCAATTGGGGTTAAGTGACTTGCCCAGGGTCACACAGCTAGTAAGTGTTAAGTGTCTGAGGCCGGATATTTTTTTTTTTTTACACATAAGGTATTTTATTTTTTCCGTTACATGTAAAGATAGTTCTCAACTTTTGTTTATACAAGCTTTACAATTTCAGATTTTTCTCCCTCCCTCCCCCCCTCCCCTAGACAGCAGGTAATCTGATATGTTATATCTATATATCTATATAGATATAGATATATATACACACACATATATATATATTTATATATATACACATAATAACATTAATCCTATTTCTGCATTAGTCCTGTTATAAGAGAAAAAATCAGAGCAATGATGAAAAACCTCAAAATAGAAAAAAAAACAACAGCACCAAAACAAAAGCGATAGTATGGTTCATTCAGCATCTATACTCCACAGTTCTTTTTTTTTTTTCCTTGGATTTGGAGATCCTCTTCTATCATGAGTTCCCTGGAACTCTTCTGGACCATTGCATTGGTGAGAAGAATATAGTCCATCACAGTAGATCAACACTCAATGTTGATGATACTGTGTACAATATTCTTCTGGTTCTGCTCATCTCACTCATCATCAGCCCACGCAAGACCCTCCAGGTTTTTCTGAAATCTGCTTGCTCATCATTTCTTACAATACAACAGCACTCCATTACATTCATATACCACAACTTGTCCAGCCATTCCCCAATTGATGGCATCCCCATAACTTCCAATTCCTTGCCATCCACAAAAAGAGCAGCTATAAATATTTTTGTACATGTGGGTCCTTTTCCCTTTTTTATGATCTCTTTGGGAAAAAGATCTAGTAGTGATATTGCTGGGTCAAAGGGTATGCACGGCTTTATGCCCTTTGTGCATAGTTCCAAATTGCTCTCCAGAATGGTTGGATCAGTTCACAGCTCCACCAACAATGAATTAGTGTTCCAATTTTCCCACAGCTTCTCCAACATTTATTATTTTCCTTTTTTGTCATTTTAGGCAATCTGATAGGTGTCAGGTGGTACCTCAGAGTTGTTTTAATTTGCATCTCTCTAATCATTAGAGATTTAGAGCATTTTTTCATATGGGAATAGATAGCTTTGGTTTCTTTATCAGAAAACTCTGAACAGGCAGTTTTTTGATGAAGAAATAAAAGCAATCAATTGTCATGAAAAAATGCTCTAAATCACTATTGATTAGAGAGATGCAAATTAAAGCAACTCTGAGGTACCACCTGACACCTATCAGATTTGGCTAATATGACAAAAAAAAAAAAAAGGAAAATAATAAATGTTGGAGAAGTTGTGGGAAAATTGGGAACACTCATTGTTGGTGGAGCTGTGAACTGATCCAACCATTCTGGGAGAGCAATTTGGAACTATGCACAAAGGGCATAAAGCCGTGCATACCCTTTGACCCAGCAATATCACTACTAGGTCTCTTTCCCAAAGAGATCATAAAAAAGGGAAAAGGACCCACGTTTACAAAAATATTTATAGCTGCTCTTTTTGTGGTGGCAAGGAATTGGAAGTTGAAGGGATGCCCATCAATTAGAGAATGGCTGAACAAGTTGTGGTATATAAATGTAATGGAATTCTATTGTGCTGTAAGAAATGATGAGTAGGTAGATTTCAGAGAAACCTGGAAGGACTTACATGAACTGATGCTGAGTGAAGTGAGCAGAACCAGGAGAACATTGTACACAGTATCAACAACATTGTGTGCTGATCAACTGTGATGGACTTGACTCTTCTCAGCAATACAGTGGTCCAAGATAGTTCTGAAGGACTCATGATGAAAAATGCTCTCCAAATCCAGAAAAGAGAAACTATGGAATCTAGATGCAGATTGAACCATATGATTCTACTTTTTTTCTTTTTTGAGGTTTTTCCCTTTTGTTCTAATTCTTTTTTAACACATGACTAATGCAGAAATATGTTTAATGTGATTGTACATATATAATCTATATCAGATTGCTCTCTGTCTTGGGGAGGGAGAGGGAAGGGAGGGAGAAAAATTTGGAACTTGAAATCTTATAAAAACAAACGTTGGGGGTGGCTAGGTGGCGCAGTGGATAAAGCACCGGCCCTGGATTCAGGAGTACCTGAGTTCAAATCCGGCCTCAGACACTTGACACTTACTAGCTGTGTGACCGTGGACAAGTCACTTAACCCTTATTGCCCCGCCCCCCTCCAAAAAAAAAAATCACTTGAGAGAGATGGAAGAAAAAATGTGGAGAGAAATGAAAGCTACACAAGAAAATTATGAAAAAAGAATAGCTTGGAAAAGGAAACACAAAGAATCAATATCTTGGAAAAGGAAGCACAGAGATTGACTGAAGAAAACAATTCCTTAAAAAATTCATTTGACCAAAATGGATAAAGGAAGTATAGTACCTTACTGAAGAAAACAATGCCATAAAATTTTGAATTGAACAGATGGAATCTAATTACTCCATATGCCACCAGGAATCAGTCAAACAGAATCAAAAGAATGAAAAAATAGAAGAAAATGTGAAATCCCTCATTGAAAGACAGCCGACCTGGAAAATAGATCCAGGAGAGACAATTTGGGAATTATTGGGACTACCTAAAAGCCAGATCAGAAAAAGAGTCTAGACACCATATTCCAGGAAATTATAAAGGAAAATTGCCCCGATATTGTAGAAGCAGAGGATAAAATCATCATTGAAAGACTCTACCTCTTGAAAGACACACCAAAAGGAGAAATGAGGCCTTTATTAGTGATACTTGCTGCAAATTTCCCCCCCATTTTTCTATTTTCTTTATAATTTTGGTTTCATGGTTTTTTTTGTGTAAAACATTTTTAATTTTATATAATCAAAATTATCTATTTTGCATTTTGTAATGTTTCCCATCTCTTTTTTTAGTCACAAATTCTCATCCATAGATCTGACAGGTAAATTATTCTATGCTTTCCTAATTTGCTTGTGGTAATCACATCACCCATTATATAAATCATGTACCTATTTTGACCTTAACTTGGTATATGGTGTGAGATGTTGGGCTGTGCCTAGTTTCTGCCATGTTTTCCAGTTTTCTTAGCAGTTTTTCTTAAACTTGAGGTTTTTGTCCCAAAAGCTTATATCTTTATATCATGTACTGGATTACTATGCTCACTTACCTATAGTGTATTGCATACCTAATCTATTCAATTGATCCAACACTATTTCTTAGCAGTACCAAAATGTTTTGATAATTACCATTTCATAATACAGTTTGAGATCTGGTACAGCCAGACTACCTTCCTTGAAAATTTTTCCATTGATTCCCTTGACATTCTTCCAAATGAATTTTGTTATTTTTTCTAGCTCTGTAAAATGATATTTTTGATAGGTTTGATTAGTATAGTACTGAATAATAGATTTAACTTAGGTAGAATTGTCATTTTATTATATTGGCCCAGGCTAAACCCATAAACAATTAATATTTTTCTAGTAGTTTAGGTCTGACTTTATTTGTGTGAAAAGTGTTGTTGTAATTGTGTTCATATACTTCCTGTGTTTGTCTTGTCAGGTAGACGCCCAAGTATTTATATAGTCTTACAGTTATTTCAAATGGAATTTCTCTTATCTCTTGCTACTGGACTTTGTTTTTACACATAACAAATCCTGATGGTTGTGTGGGTTTATTTTGTATCTTGCAATTTTCTACAGTTGTTAATTATTTCAACTAGTTTTTTAGTTAATTTTTTAGGAATTCTCTAAGTATAGCATCATATCATCTGCAAAAAATAATAGTTTTGTTTCCTCATTGACTATTCTAATTCCTATTAACTATTAATTAACTATTCTAAATTCTTTTTCTTCTCTTATGCTATAGCTAGCATTTTCCAGTACATTATTAAATAATAGTGGTGATAATGGGTATCCTTGCTTCACCCCTGATGTTTATTGGAAAGGCTTCTAGGTCATCCCTATTACAGATAATTCTTGTTAATGGTTTTAGATAAGTATTATATCATTTTAGGTAAGCTCCCTTTATTCCTTTGCTCTCTGCTGTTTTTTCAGTAGGAATGGATTTTGAAATTTGTCAAAGGCTTTTTCCTGCATTTATTGAGGTCTAATCATATAGTTTCTGTTGTTTTGCTATCTTTATTAATCTGAATCCATCAATGAATTTTTAATTTATAGTTGTATTCATTTATCAATTATTAACAGTTCAATTGCCTCCCGGTGTAAATCACCTGTCATAGTATATGATCCTTGTGGTATATTTGTATGATCTCTTTGCTAGTATTTTATTTAAATTTTTGCATCAGTGTTCATTAGGGAAATTGGTTTATAATTTTCTTTCTGTTTTTGGCTCTTCCTGGGTTTAGGTATCAGCAACATATTTGTGTCATAAAATGGAATTTGGTTCTTTGCCTGTTTTTCCCAAATAGTTTATTACTATCGGGATAATTGTTCTTAACATGTTTGGTAGAATTCATTTGTGAATCCATCTGGTCCTGGGGTTTTTTTCCTTAGGAAGTCAATTTCTTTTTCTAAAATTGGGTTACTTAAATATTTTATTCTTTTGTTATCTGGGTAATTTAACCTAAAGGAAATTAGGAAGAGTTCACTTTTCTAACAATATTCTAATACAATGAATTATCAAATAAATGTTAGGCATTATTTTTTACAAATCACGCTACTTGGGTGACTTGGCTTAACCACACAGCTAACATTTTTCCTGATATAATCCTTATAATAAATAATAAATTTCACTTAAATGAGACCAGAATAAAGTCAATTTGTACCAGGTTGCCAGTATTAACAAGAGCAATTACCTTAATCTGCTCTATGGTCATTTCATGACAACCTGGTCAAGGCTTGTGGAAATACTTTAATATCTCAGGCAGGGGTTGATTAAACAAAACAAATGCAAATGATCTAAACATCTCTCAGAATAGAAGGGTTTAATCTCCCATATAATTTAGCACTTTTGCAAATCCTATGTTAAAAATCTCACCCTCCTCTATATTGTGTCCTGAAACCTATTCCAGTTTGCTGAGGAAGCTGCACAAATATCTATACCCTCAAGTAAAAAATCCATTCAAATCCAGCCTCAGACACTTGGACACTTACTAGCTGTGTGACCCTGGGCAAGTCACTTAACCCCCATTGCCCTGCAAAAAAAAAAAATCCATCCAGCCTGCTGCAATCATCAGGATTATTGGGTTCCATTGTACATCTTGTAAAAGCCAGTTGGGGGATTTTCTCTTCTATTAGGGCTAACCTATTAGCTGCCTTTGTGATTGCTTAGTTTCCCATAATTTATAAATATTCTTAAACTGACCTAAAAATTTTCCCTTGTAGTCTACAGCAATACAGAGCCAAGATGTTTTTTAGGTAGAATTCTATGTCCTGAGTATTTAATGAATAGAAACAAATAGGTTTGGATAAGATTACTTTGAATGGTTGTATCAGTTCAACTCTACCAACAGTACATTAGTGTTCTAATTTTCCCATATCTTCTCCAACATTTATCATTTTCCTTTTTTTGCCGTATTAGCCAATTGGATAGGTGTGAGGTGGTACCTTAGAATAGTTTTAATTTGCATTTCTCTATTTAGTAGTGACTGACAACATGACTTTTGTTGTTATGTCGCATAAAATTTTCTTTGATGCTTTTAAAATTTGTTTTAGAATGGAATGTTGGGAAGCTTGGCAAAAATGCTCACTTTACTCCATCTTGGCCCTGCCCCTTCTGGTATTCTTTGTAAGAATGTTTTGAAAGCATCTTTATTATTGGACATCCATCTTTTTTCATTTATAGTTATGCTCTGAATTGTAGGGTAGATCATCTTGGGCTTCATCCTGAGCTCCATTGTCCTACAGAAACAATCTGTTTCCTTTTGTGTTTCCTAATGAGTACAGAATAGGCTTGTTTTAACTTTGTGATAAAAGGCTATAGTTAAACACGGTGTGTCTTAGAATTTGCAGCCTTGTGTTTTGTTTTGTTTTTCTGGAGAGACTCTGGATTCTTTTAGTTCACATTTTGTTTTTAGTGTTCAGAAGTTCTGGGCAGTTTTCTAGCATAATAGTGTTTAGGTTTTTTGACTTGTGTTCTTTTGGAAGACCAGAAAAAGATTGTCCTACTTATCTGTCTTTAAGATCAGTATTTTTTTCATGAATGGAGACCATTTAAAAAAAAGTTATTGCTTTTTTTGCTTCTCTTTTCTTAGGTTGTCTTTCCCTTCTGTGGATGTGTATTTCCAAGAGTTGTCCTCTCTGGTTTTTTTAATAAGATTTTGCTACCTGGGGTTCAATTTTTTTTGTTCTTCCAATTATATCTGCTGTGCAGGAAATAAATTCTGCTCTCACTTTTCTTAATTTTCTTTCAAGGCACCCAGTTAATAACATGTCTTACTTTTTTGCAGGTCGGCAGGTATTCCCAGAGGCTCCCAAGGCCGGCAGAGCTAAGCACTGTTGTGATGAAAGAAATCCAGGAGGCTGTGGGGTATGAGCTGGCAGCTCTGGAGCAGGACTGTGAGATGAAGAGCTGGCCCCATTGGCTACAGAGACTTGTGTTTAGAGAGGCTAAAGAGCATAGCAATGGTGGGACCCACCAAGTGACCAAAGTAATCCAGGTACTGAGGAGGGAGGAAGCTACCCTTGAGAAAATACTCAGAAGGTTACAGGAGGAATGTCAACAAGAACTGGCCATTCTGGCACATGGACTGGAGGGGGGTGATCTGGATCCTTCCACCATATCCTAGGTGGTGAAAGGATGTCCCCATGAACATGCTTTTGCCTGTGTGGCCTAGCTTCAGTCTTGAAATTTACTGTTTTCCAGATGTTGTGCCAGTTCATGATCATGATTGTGGAGGGAAGAATTAAAGCAGGAATGTGGGCTAAATCTTCAGCCAGACCAGTGCTATGTCTAGCGAACCTCTTATTACTTCTTTGTAACTACCTCTGTCTCCCTTGTACTACCCTCCATAGGCTACCTCTTTGTCTATGACTTCTCAAGCAAGTGGTATCCACTCCACTGGTGTATCTCCAGTTCTAGGAGTTCTACCTACCCATAATTAATACCCATTAGTGCTAGTTCTGGCCTTTGGGGCCAAACAAATAATTGTTCTCTGTGATGGCCTTTTAGGTATTTATGGACATGATCATGTCCACTCTGAGATGTCTCTGGGCTAAATGTACCTAATTCCTTCAATTTATCCTTAAAAAATTGAATTGCTTCCACATCCTTGTCACTTTCTGGACTTGCTTCATTTTGTCTATGTGAAACCTTAAATGTTATATCAGAATACTTGAGATGTGGGTTTGACCTGGGCAGAGTATGTCATTTCCTTGTATTATGCCTGCCATTTAAGTCCTCCACAATATGGTTCTAAACTACCTTTATAGCCTTATTTCATATTACTCCTTTAATGTAGTTATACTACAGCTAGAAGTTGTTCACATGCTCAAAGTTTCATTCTCTTTTCTAATCCCATCTCATATGTTTCCATAAACTGTTTTCCTATCCCTGGAATGCAGTACTCTCCTCATCTCCATCTTTTAGCTTCCTGATCTTCTTTTAAGGCTCAGCCAAGGTAGTACCTCCTACATGTAACCCTCCTCTAACTAAAGTGTTCTTTTTATTCTTAGGGTACTTCCTGTATCTCTCCTTTGTCCCTTATCACTTCCTACCTTGTATATATCTCTATCTCTATCTTATCTTCATATCTTTATCTTCCTCCTCACCCTCCAGTAGACTGTAAGCTCCTTGAGAGCAGAGATTTAATTTTTAGAATTGCTTCTCAATTCCTCGAGTATTTTAGGTATTTAATAAATGTTTGTTGAATTGATTTCACTTTAATAATTGGTAGACATGTTGAATACAACAGGATAAAAAGCATAGGCACCTGGGAAATTCTAACTTAACTACAATTGATGTTAACTATCATTTTGTTGGGTCCAGTCATTCAACCAGTTCCCAGGCCACTTTTATCAATAGTGTCAGGAGAGATTAGGAGACAACCAGGAAGGGGCCTTCTGAGTGCCAGAAATTAGCTTCTGTATATAGACCAAATTGGTGTGGGAAGGGCATGGTTTCAAATTGAATCCAAGTGGGTTAAACAGAAAGCTAGGTCAAGTTAAAGATATGCTTCACAAAATCAAATAACCCACTGGAATTATGAACTAATTCTGAGGGCAGAAGGTCCAAAGTTAGTTGACATGGAGCAAGGTCAGGAAAACACTAGAGGCTGCGAGCATAAAGTGTCAATAACTGACCATATTTCACACCAAGGAATCAGCCAGACAGTATTGATTGTGTGGTTCTGCTCTGGACTTCATTATTTATCAAAGTGCCTGGCACCTAGTAGGCAATAAATATTTGTGATTCATTGATCAAGGCATCTTGAAAGGGTATCATGAGAGATTTTTGTCAGATGAATTGCTATAACATTGCTTTAACATGTCTATTCATTCACCTGAACTAGCCATCTATAATTTTGTTAAGGAAATGATGTTAACATTGGCATAATTTTTTCTTGATGAACCCAGTCCATCCTTTTAGTAATTTGTTCTGGAATTTTGCTAGAAATAATAGTAGCAATGAAATAGTATTATTGACCCTGTTTTATAGTCTGAGCCTCAAAGAGTAACTTACTTTTTCTTGGTCACAATAGCTAGAAGGTATTAGAATCCATATTAAAATTTAGTTCTCATTTCAGGCTCTGTGCTAATTCCACTGAACTATGCTACTTTTTAAGGAACCAAAGTAAAATTCACTGATATGCTGAAGAGAATAGAAGCAACTTTGCCCATTTCTATTCTTTAGCATCTTCTGTTTTCCATAACTTTTTTTGTTTTCTTTTTGTTTTTTGTTTTTTTGAGGGCATAACTTTAAAGATCATTGAAAATCACCTTAATGATAATGATAACTAACAAATGAGAAAATATGGTGGAGTTAAGAGAGCCAATCCAATGATCATTTTACTATATGTTTCCTAATTCTTTTCATGCTCTGAAAAAAGAGTTTGTTTGGATCATTTAACTCATTGAAGTTAGCTAGGCACTCTTAACATCTCACTTGGAATTGTAAAGAATTAATTGTTATTTGAGGTATTTATGACCCCATGTTTTGGCTAGAATGTTTTAAAAAAACCTCGGCGCATGCCCTGGCTTCTGGGGCTACGCAAACGGCAAGGTGCACCACCCACTGGTTGTAGCCATCGCCATGGTGCTGGCACCTTGCGTCATCACCACTTGCCGACGCCTACATGGGCCTGGCAAAATTATAATGATTGGAAGCCTAGTGAGGGCAAATTTGGAGGAGGGGGTAGTTAGAAGCAAAACACTTTTGAGGGTGAAAGAAAAAAAAATAGAATTAAGTGGAGTAGGGAGGGAATAGGATGGAGGGAAATGATTACTGTGAAAAAAAATTTTGAAGCAAATTTTCTCTGATAAAGGCCTCAAACATAGAGAACTGAGTCAGATTTATAAAAAATAAGAGCCATTACCCAACTGATAAATGATCAAAGGATATGAACAATTTTCAGATGAAGTAATAAAAGCTATCTATAGCCATATGGAAAAAATGCTCTAACTTGCCAATAATTGAAAGATGCAAATCAAAACAATTCTGGGATATTACCTCATACCTATTAGATTGGCTAATAGACCAGAAAAGAAAAATGACCAAATATTGTAGAGGATGTGGGAAAATTGAGACATCAATGCACTGGTGGAGTTGTGAACTTAATCATTCTGTAGGGCAATTTGGAACTCTGCCCAAAAGACTATAAAACCATGCATATTCTTTAACCTAGCATTACTACTTCTAGGTCAGTATCCAAAAAGATAAAAAGGAAAAGGAAAATAACCTATAGTTACAAAATATTTATAGCAGCTTTTTTTCTGGTGGCAAAGAATTGGAAATTGAGGGCATGTCCATTGGGGAATGGCTGAACGAATTCTGTGGTTTGTTTTTTTGTTTTGTTTTTTTTGTTGTTGTTTTTGTTTTGTTTTTTTTAGTGAGGCAATTGGGGTTAAGTGACTTGCCCAGGGTCACACAGCTAGTAAGTGTTAAGTGTCTGAGGCTGGATTTGAACTCAGGTACTCCTGACTCCAGGGCCGTGCTCTATCCACTGCGCCATCTAGCTGCCCTGTGAACAAATTCTGGTATGTGATTATGGTGAAATACTGTGCAATAAGAAATGATGAGCAAGATGCTTTCAGAAAAACTGCCACCTAGCTGCCCCAGAAAAACTTGGAAAGACTTAAATGAGCTGATACAAAGTGAAAATGTACTGTGTACAAAGTAACAGCAATATTGTAAGATTATCAGCTGTGAATGACTTAGCTATTCTCAGCAATACAGTGATCCAAGACCACTTTGAAGGACTTATGATGAAAATTGCTATCCATCCCCAGAGGAAAGAACTGATGGTGTCTGATACAGATGAAACATGATTTTAAACATTTTTTCTTATATTTTTCTTGAGCTTTTTGTCTTTTCTTTCACAACATAACTAATATGGAAATGTTTTACATGACTGCACAGGTATGGCCTATGTTGAACTGCTTGCCTTCTCAAAGCAGGGTGGGGTTGGGGGCAGGGGAGGACGGTGTGAGGGTAAGGGAGGAAGGGAAAGAATTTGGAACTGAGTTTTTTTGTTTTTTTGTGGGGCAATGGGGGTTAAGTGACTTGCCCACGGTCACACAGCCAAGTGTCAAGTGTCTGAGGCCGGATTTGAACTCAGGTACTCCTGAATCCAGGGCCAGTGCTTTATCCACTGCGCCACCTAGCCACCCCCGGAACTCAGTTTTGTTTTTTTTTTTTTGGTGAGGCAATTGGGGTTAAGTGACTTGCCCAGGGTCACACAGCTAGTAAGTGTTAAGTGTCTGAGGCCAGATTTGAAGGTCAGGTCCTCCTGGGCCAGTGCTCTATCCACTGCACCACCTAGCTGCCTCTGGAACTCAGTTTTAATGGATGTTGAAAATTGTTTTTGCATGTGGTTTGGGGAAAATAAAATACTAAATAAATTAAAAAATAAAAATAAAGCAAAAACAACCAGTTACTAATATGGGGATATCCAGGTGTTTTCCCCTCTTTCTATTAGTAACTAGATCAAGGCAGCCTCTGAAGGATAGGGTTGATGGTGAGATTGGATTTAATCTTAGTTGGGACCCCACCCAACTGGGAAAACAGTTCTGATTAAAGGGTAAAGACTATCTTATCCAAGTGGAATTCTTAGTAACCCCACCATTGTTCTACTTGGGTAAGACTGCATAGGGACAGCTAGGCCTTGATTCAGGAGGACCTGTGTTCAAATGCAGCCTTAGACACTTGACACTTAACTAGCTGTGTGACCCTGGTCAAGTCACTTAACCCTCATTGCCCTGGGGGGGAAAAAAAGAAAGAAAGAAAAAAAGACTGCATGGAGAATAGATCCTTTTGTCTAGATTGCTTGAGATATGGGTGGTCTGGTTAGAGATAAATCTCTTTGTCAAGAGTAACATATGCAGCTCCTCATTAGAATAAATCCACTGTCCTTATAATAGTCATTTCTTATTATTTTGTTAGCCAATCAGAGTGGGGCAACTAGGTGGGGCAGTGGATAAAGCACTGGCCCTGGAATCAGGAAGACCTGAGTTCAAATCTCACCTCAGACACTTAACTAGCTATGTGACCCTGGGCACATCACTTAACCCTAATTGCCTCTGGGAACATCTCCAGTTGCCCTGAGATATATATATCTTGCCACTGTACCCAGATGGCTTGGAGGAGAGAGTGAGGTTGGTGACCTTGCACAGGTCTCCCTCATTTAAATCCAATTCAGTACAAGTCATGATATCACCCTGATGTCATGGTCCTCCTCAGGGACGAAGGACAAACAGCCACAACAACAAACCATTCAGAGTTGATTTTCACCTGCTTAGTAATACCCACTCTTCCAATGGTGTATAAATATTCAGTGGCCCCTAAGATTCATCTTTGATTTCTGGGAGAAAGCCACTGACCTCAATATATTATTTGCTAGTTATAATTAATAAATTGATTATTAATTACTCAGAAATTATGTCCTCTTGGATTTTTCATTCATCTCACTAGTACCTTTTCCCGTTTTTGGAATTTGCCAGGAATTATGCTATGTTAAGGGCTAAAATTCTAGCTATTCTGTCTAAAATATCTAACTCTTTAGCAAGAGTTAGGCTTTTAAGCATTTATTAAGGAGAATAAGAATTTGGCAAAGAGAGAAGAAAAGGCCTACATTCCTATCTATTAAAGGGAGAGCACATTCTAGCTCCCTTCTCCACCAGTGTCCTCAGGAAAAGAGCGAGAGACAGAGCTCCCGGCACCCCCTTCCTCCTCCCACCAGCAAACGTCACTTCCTGATGCCAAAGAAAAGATGCATGGCCTTGCCCTCAAAGACCTTCCTTTCATGGCGAAGCTTTTCTACAGTAAGTCTCCAGCAGGTGGCATCATTCCAATCGTTACAGTTAGAAACTTCCATCTCCCATGCAACCTTGCTGACTAGAGCCTCCCATCCTGTGACATCAGAAGTGATGTCAGGTGCACCTGAGGCTGGTGACCTTGTACAACCCTGCCTCACTTAAGTCCAGTTCATTGCAAATCATAACATCAACTCTCTCATGTCATCGTCCTCTTTCAAGAATAAAATATAAACAAAAAAACAAACAAAAAAACTCCAAAAGAATAAAGTATAAATAACAACAACCTGGAACTTCACTTATACTTATAAAATCCCTGATCCTCATTGGTTTTTCTGTAGTTCCAAGAGATGAACTGTCCTAATATATGGAGCAGACCAATCTTGTGAGTTGAGAGTGAGAGAGGTAAATGAGATGAGACCCCAACCATCTCTTAGACCAGTTATGAAGAGGGACTGGTGAGCTAAAGTTGGGAACACTAAGGACTCTCAGGAACATAAATAAACTTCCCTCTTCCTCTAAGGACACCAGTGTATGTATGTATTAATATGTAGTGATCATTCTAGTTATATCCTTCCCTGATGGCCCTACCATCTTTTCTGTGTTCCTTTCTTAGGTGACCTCTTACACCATATGGAATCCCCTTGTGAGGTTAAAAATGGGCATGTAATAAAGATCTTTTACTTTCCATTATTAGTCCATCTAGTTCTTTGTAATTCCTTTTAAGTCCCAGGATGGCAATGGACTAGAATATAGACCAATTCTCCTTCTACTATATTTACTCCACTCTCAGGAGAATCACCCAGACTCCTAGCAATTAATACGTTTATAGTCTCAAAAATAGGCACATGGCAATATGAATGTTTTCTACCAACATGTAGGTAAGGATTGATGTTTATTTACAGTTGGATTCTTCTTGGTCTTCATATACAGTTGTGGTTGGGAATCTATGAAATTCAAACTAGTCTTGGTTCCCTAGGGATTCTGTTTCTGATTTATACAAAGAGCTATAAGATAAAAGGCCCAAAGGGAAATATACTGCAGGCAATAGCTCTTGTTTGTTGCTACTTCATTTCAAGAGTTTAAGGCCTAAAACCATCAGTGAGCATTATCTGTAATGGGGATGCACTAGAAGCCTTTCCAGTACAATCAGGGTAAAGCAAGGATGCCCATTATCACCTTTATTATTTAATAATGTACTTGAAATGTTAGCTATGGCAATAATAGGAGAAAAAGAAATTAAAGGAATTACAATGTCATGAGATAAAACTCATTTTGCAGATGTTATGATGTTATACTTAGAAAGTCCTAGAGAATCAACTAAAAAACTACTTGAAATTATTAACAACTTTAGCAAAGTTGCAGGATTCAAAATAAGTCCATATAAATCATCAGCATTTCTATATATTACCAACAAAGTCTAGCAGCAAGAGATAGAGAAATTCTAATTTAAATACTGTAGAAAATATAAAATACTTGGGAGTCTACCTGCCAAGACAAACCTAGCAACTATATGAACACAACTATAAAATACTTCTCACACAAAGTCAGATCAAACAATTGGAAAAAATTAATTGCTCATGGGTAGGCCAAGCCAATATAATAAAAATGACAACCTTACCTAAGTTAATTAACTTATTTAGTGCTATACCAATCAATCAAAAAAAAAAAAGAAATTCATCTGGAAAAACCAAGGATATCAAAGGAAATCAATGAAAAATATGAAAGGTAGTTCTAGCAGTAACAGATCTCAAATTATATTATAAAGTGGTAATTATTAGAACTGGCCTAAGAAATGGGTGGACTGGCGCAGGTAGGTGGTGCAATGGATAAAGCACTGGCTCTGGATTCAGGAGGATCTGATTTCAAATTTGCCACCCCCCCAATCAAGAAAAAATAGGTGGATCCGTGGAATAGAATAGGTAGAAATTACACTATAGTAAATGGATATAGCAATCGAGTATATGGTAAACCCAAAGATCCAAGCTTTTGGAACAAAAACTCATTTAACAAAAACTGCTGGGAAAACGAAAACAGTATGGTCAAAACTGTATAGACCAACGTCTCTCCTGTATACTAAAATAAGGTGAAAATGGGTACATGATTTACACATAAAGGGTACCATATCATACCATACCATAAGCAGATTAAGAGAGCATGGAATCATTTGCCATTTATGGACAGAGGAAGA
Source organism: Dromiciops gliroides (assembly GCF_019393635.1). Lineage (NCBI taxonomy): Eukaryota > Metazoa > Chordata > Mammalia > Microbiotheria > Microbiotheriidae > Dromiciops > Dromiciops gliroides. The sequence goes on along the minus strand of NC_057862.1, from coordinate 265,093,293 downwards.
ATTTAGGACCAAAGAAGATACAGAGAGCAATACAAAATATCAAACATAATTTTTTTTATCAAAATTAAAGTTTTTATACAAACAAAACTAATGTAATCAAGATTATAAAGGAAGCAGAAAATTGGGAAAGATTTTTTTTGTTTTTTTTTTTGGTGGGGCAATGAGAGTTAAGTGACTTGCCTAGGGTCACACAGCTAGTAAGTGTCAAGTTTCTGAGGCTGGATTTGAACGGCAGTCCTCCTGAATCCAGGGCCAATGTTTTATCCACTGTGCCACCTAGCTGCCCCATTAGGAAACATTTTTGAAACAAGGATCTCTGATAAAGGCCTAATTTCTCAAATGTGTAGAGAACTGAGTCAAATTAAAAAAAAAATACAAGTCATTCCCCAATTGATAAATGGTCAAGAAATATGAACAGGAAGTTTTCAGAGAAAGAAATCAAAGCTATCTATAATTATATAAAAATGCTCTAGATCCCTATTGATCAGAGAAATGCAAGTTAAAACAACTCTGAGTTATCACCTCAATTATTAGAGTGACAAAACAAAAAGGGAAAATATTGGATGTTGGATGGGATGTGGGAAAGCTGGGACAATCCACTTGGAGTTGTGAACTGATCCAATCATTCTGGAGAGCAATTTGGAACTATGCCCAAAGAGCTATAGAACTGTGCATATCCTTTGATCCAGCAATACCACTGCTAGGTTTCTATCCCAGAGACATCCCCCCAAAGAGAAAAAAAGTTATTTATACAAAAATATTTGTAGCAGCTCTTTGTGGTGGCTAAGAATTGAAATTCAAAGGAATGTCTATCAATTAGGGAATGGCTATGGAATATTATTTTTACTATAAGAAATGACAAGTAAGATGACTTCAGAAAGCCCTGGAAAGACATGCATGAAATGACGTATAGTGAAGTGAGCAGAACCAAGAGAACATTGTGCACAGAGATAGCAATATCGATTGATGAAGAAATATGAATGACTTGACTTGGTTCTCAACAATACAATGATCCAAGACAATCCCAAAGAACTATTATTGATGAAACATACTTTCCATCTCCAAAGAAAGAAACTGATACTCAGGAACAGTCTGAAGCATGCTATTTTTCACTTTCTTTTTTTCTTTTTAATCAGTTTTCTTGTACAAATGACAACTATGGTAATGTTTTACATAATAAAAAGAAAACAAAAAAAGAAATGACAAGCAGGATATTTCAGAAAAGCCTGGAAAGACTTGTATGAACTGATATATAGTGAAGTGAGCAGAACCAAGAGAATGTTGTGCATGACAGCAATATTATTTGAAGAACTATTAATGTCTTAACTATTCTTAGCAATGCAGTGATCCAAGACAATCCCAAAGGACTAATGATGAAGCAGACTATCCACTTCCAAAAGAAAGAATTGATATTGATTGAACATGGCCTGAAACATGCTATTTTCACTATTTTTCTTTTATTCAAGTTTTCTTGTACAAAATGACTAATATGGTAATGTTTTACATAATTACACATGTATAACCTATTGCTTACTCCTCAGGGAGGGGTAAGGGGAGGATGGTAAGGCATGATAAAATTTGGAGTTTAAAACTTTAAAGATTTTAATATTTAAAAAAAAATCTTTCAATAGTACCTCTCTGCATTTTTATTTTTTGGAATCACTAGCACTAGTCCCTTTCTCCCCCAGTGTCTCCTTTTGAAATCTCCTCTCTACCCCCTCTAACAATTATAGTCAATGAAAGCAAATCCACATATTGGTCATGTCTGAAAATGCATATCTTATTGTGCATTTCTCCTGAAAGTAAGTAGTAATGGTTGGGCTGGATGGAAGGTGGGTGCGTTGGTTATTAGGGGAGATAGATGAGAATACATCTTTTTAGTGATATTTTCCTTGATAAAATGTAATTCTTATGTTAAACCATTGACAATGCCTTTTCTGATTTCCAGAAGTTGTAGGTGTTGAAGAGCCTGAGTTAGGTTGAATCTCCACAGGGCTTGCTCCTTTGGATGATGCCCATGGGGCTCAGCCTAGATGCAGGCCTAGTGGCCTGAGGGGAAGTGCTATTTCTGGGGTTCTTGAGCACAAAGTCCTGTACTTTTTCCCCGGACTGTCCATTTATTCCATCCATGACGTTGGACAAGTCACTTCCCTCTCTGCGCTGTAGTTTCTTTGTTTGTAAAATGGGGTGGGGTTGAACTAAGCTCTCTTCTAGCTCTAAATCTATGATCCTGTGTGGATTGCTCAGATGATCTCTTTGGAATTATCAAAGACCTCACTGATGGAACCCTATATGTTACTGGACTTGATGCCATTAGTATAATGCCATCCACAAATGGGGACATCAAGAGAAACTTATCCAAATAGAATTCTTGCATTTGGTCTTTGCTTGGAGCAATCTTTGTGATACTGGTAAACTCTTTTGGTGAACTTATCCCCCCTGCTTTATGCTTCACTTGATATTCATATTCAAGGGATCACTGAAAAAAATCTGTGGTTGCCTCCATCAACAAATGTTCTATGATCTTAATATATTGGAATATTCCTTAAGGTTCCTTATTGGAACCTTAAGCTGTTTTGTTCTACCGAACATATGATCTTAGGAAGAGACCTTGTAGATTATTGAATTCAACCTTTGTCTTACAGAAGAGGAAAATTAAGGCACAGAGAGGCTAAATGATTTGTCTAGGGTCATACAGATGTAATTAGTACCTGAGACAGGATTTGAACTCCAAGTCCAGAGCATTATCCATTCTGCCATACTGCCATCTTTTGAAAAGGAAAATACTCGTAGTTAACAAAAAATGAAGATAGTAAGATTTTATATTCCTTACATATTGTCTTTTTGGTTTTTGGTTTGTTTATGAAGATAAAATAATAATAAGGCAAAATTTGTATGGCACTTTAAGGATTGCAAAGCACCTTATGTTATCCCATCTGATCCTCACAACAGCTCTGAGAGGCAGATGCTCTTATTATCTCCACTTTACAGATAAGGAAACTGAGGTTAAGTGACTTGCCCAGGATCATGCAACTACTTAGTATCTTCCTGATTCCAAGCTTCATTCTATCCACTAACCCATCTACCTGTCTCAGTTTTCTCTACAAAATTGCCCATGAAAATTTACTTGACATTTTCATAAGGTATACTCTAATGATGTTATGTAGACCATTCTCATAAAGATAGTCCAGCATTTGTGCTTGTTCCCAATTCCAACTACTTTTTTTCTTGCAGGTGGAATATTTATTTGTTGATTTTCCTTTTTTTTTTTTTTTTTTTTTTTTTTTTTTTTTTTTTTGCGGGGCAATGAGGGCTAAGTGACTTGCCCAGGGTCACACACCTAGTAAGTGTCAAGTGTCTGAGATCAGATTTGAACTCAGGTCCTCCTGAATCCAGGTTCTGTGCTCTAACCACTTCGCCACCTAGCTGCCCCCCTCTTTTTTAGTTTTAGCTCCTACCACTACACCAGATGGCTCTCCTCAATTTCCCTTAAGACACACCAGGCTAACTTTTCCCCTAGTGATGTGAATGAAGGATGCAGGAAGTGTACAGTAGCCCTAGGGAAAGTCAGATGATTCAAATAATGGGTGATATAGTGATACATAAAAAGTTGAGGCTTTTGTAAAGTATAAAAATATTGGACATTCAGGAATCCTGTATGTAAAGAGGGTACTCTGAGGCAAGTCCCTCAGATCCTTAGAAGGACTGAGAAGTAGATCTGAGAGCTCCCATAGGACACAGAAGTAATCTTCCAAAGGGCCTTGAAATTGGAAAGAAACTTAAAATGATTTCTCCTTCATCCGACTTGTACTTCCTAGAGTAAGGAAACTCCAAATCCTTCTTTCTTCTGTCCTATAGACTTAACACTAACGTGTATATGACTTTATGTACCTAATGTCTCTATGAAAGGAAATGTGTATGCCTGTGTTTTGTGGGTGAACAAACCCAAATTCAGTCTCTGAATCTGCATCCTCATCCAAGGCTACATGGCTTGAGGCTGGAGGGCCCTGGGGCCACTAAGCTTATGCCTTGCTGGGATGTAAGATGGTGAGACAAATCTCAGTCCCATCCAAATACTTTCCCAGGAGCATCTCTGTCAGCGTCGCCTTAGAAACCAGTTTGGACAGAGGGGCGAGACTGGATGAAGGTGCGGGGGAGGGGTACCAGGGTTGCCTGAGCTTGGAACTCAATGATTTTGGGTGATTTCTCCCACGTCCCGACCCTGGGGCTGTTTCTCAATCCACCCCAGTCCCCCTCTCCTCCTCTGCCTTCCCCGGCCTCAATCTTGAGTAGGCGTGGTTATCTCTCTGAAGAGAGCGCAGTCTGCTGGCCAGGGGGAGGGGGGGTGAGAGGGGGATGGGAAGGGAAGGGGCTCCACCTTGGAGGGGACGGCGAGGGAGGGAGGCGCTAAGGGAGGGGAAAGGGGCGGAGGAAGGAACCGCATTCCTAGCTCAAGCAAGGCATTGGGACCACTGCCGCCCCCGCCTTCCAGCCACAGTCTCCGCTCTGCTAAAACCTGCTCTAGAAATGGGAACGGGGGTGGCCCAGGCCTGGACCACTGCACCCTGTGTTCTGCCTGGAAAGAATCGTGAACCTCAGAAGAACAGGACGATTCAGCACCTGGACAGTGGTGGTGTCTGGTAGGGAGGTGGGCCGCAGCCCGAACCAGGGAGATGAGATTGGGGGGGAGGGTGCTCCTGGGTCTGGGAAGGGGTTTGGGGTGAGTCGGGCCACCCCCGGGGCCAGTGAACTGGGCATCCGTAAATTTAGGTACTCACAGTTCGAGCTGCGCCCGAAGAGGAGAGGACCCTTATTACATCTGTCCCTTTTCCGTGCCTCCAAGTGCTTAACTGTTCCCCTCCCCCCACTCTTATCCAGAGGCCCTGTATATCTTTTCTCTGGAGGGGGAGGTGTAAGTATATATGACAGAGAGATGAGAAGATGGAGAGAATTGGGGGTCAGAGATAGGAGAAGTGTCAGTAGTGGGTAGTGGTAGGGGCCTGGGATTAGGGGAGAGGGGAATTAGGCCAAGAATGGGGGGGGGCTATAAAAGGAGTAATGGGTAGATCAGTGATAAGAGTAATGTGGTGATTGGGGGTAAAGATGAGAGAATTGGGGGTGCCTGGGTTTTGAGGTATGGAAGCCTTTGGGGTAGTGTGGGGACTGAGACCCCCTAAAAAGGCCTGCTTAGCAGTATTGGGTGGTTTAGCACAAAAGCTGAAACACAGCCTTCAATCCATCATGGGGCAGGAACTGGGGGGGGAGGGGGCAGGATCAATCAGACCTCATCTCTTCATTCGTAGACTTTTGGGGAGCAGTTCTCCTAGGGAATATCTGGATAGGACTGGGGTATGGAGAGGCTAGCAGCCTCTGGGGGAAGAAGAGGGAGGGATAGGGTGAGAAGATAAAAAGCTCCAATAATCCATAGATTAAGAATGGGGTCAAATAATTGGATACATCACCAATGTTGTTTTTGAAGAGCACCCATAAGGTTCATTCATTCACAAACATTTATTAGGCACCTAGTGGGTGCTAGACACTGAGTGCAGCACTGATAATTTGAAGACACATTGAGATTCTGCCCTTAAGGAATTTACCATTCTATTGGAGTAAGAAAAATGTGCTTAGAAAATGAAATGTAAACATGGCTTAGTGTGTGGGTGATGCGGGGAGTGGGCAATCATAGGTCTGGGCTGTATTGTGGATGGAGCACCAGGACAGGAGTATTAATCTGGGTCTAAAAAAACAAGGGTCCAAGATAAAGCAGAATATGGGTGTCTGGGACAGGGCTTGGCTTGAGCTTGACAGGTCTGTATTTGGGAGTAGCAAATGGTTTGTATAGTATTGTCAAGGTTTAGGGGGCAGGACTACTTCTCTCTCCCCCAACCCCCTTGCGGGACACGGCCCTCCCAAGTCCTGGTTCTAGGGGGAATTAGGAGGAGACCTAGGAGCCTTAGATGAGGAAAGCATCAAAAACCCAGTTAAAGAATAAAATGAGTCCAGGAGGAAAAGAGGACTTGGTATTTCTCAAACCAAGGCAGAAGACATAGTTCAGTTTGGACATAAAAATATGATGAATTTAATAGAGGCAGTGAAATGGAGTTTCTAATCCTGGGAAGGACAAAAGAGAGACAGGAATAGAGGAATAGAGGCAGATGGGAATGGATGGGAAGGGAGGGACAGAAAAGAGAAATACAGAAAGGGAGGACATAGACACACACACACACACATATATGTATGTATGTATATACATACATACAGAGAGAGAGAGAGAGAGAGAATATGAATAGAAGGACCAGAGAGGAAGAGGCAGAGGAAAGGGAATGAGAGAGAGAGCCAAAGAAATTCAGAAGAGACACAGATTCAAAAAGAGGTACAGAGAGAGGCAAGCAGAGAAAACAGCATGATTGGAAGATACTAGCTCCCATAAGTTAGAGATAGGTGAGATGAAGGTAGAGACATGAATAAAATAATTTTACATATTCCCTTCCACCTGGGATACCTACCTTTGTCCCAATCTTTTTCTGATAGTGAGGTTTTAATGAGTGAGAAACTTTTTAATTTGGTATGACAACAGCCTGACATCAGTGTTTGAGTTATGAGTGAGGAGAATATGTGCTGCAGGAAGTGCAGGTCTGGGGTCAAAGAGAGACTGAACAGTGGAGGATGGATATTAATATTATAGCTCTCTCTGGCTCAGTCTCAACAGGCCTATCAATGGAAGACTGAATCATGGATAATGGAAAAGTGCACACGAGGTCATGGTCACAGCCATGTGTATACAGAGCTTTGGATATTTTAAGGGCTTTTATGGTTGCTGACAGTATAACAGATACAAGAAGTGGGGAAGGAGCCAGTCTCTTTTCCTACATGCAACTTAAGTCATAGAATAATAGAACCACAAAATCTTAGACTTGGAAGTGGACTTGGGTCATCTTGTTTCAACTTAACTTAAGCATGAATCCCATTTATGGGATTTTAGATAAGTTATTATTTAGTCTCCTCTTGAATACTGAAAATGACAGAGAGCTAAACCCTTAAAGAAGGAAATCCATTCCACTTTTAGACAGCTGAGTACTGGAAATTTTTCTGTATATGGAATCAAATTCTGTCTCTGTCATTCTCACTGATTCGTTTTTTTTGTTTTTGGCCTTCAGGGACTGAGCCAAACAAGTTTAATTATTCTTCTATTTGACATCCCTTCCGGATAGCTGAAGACGATCACAACCTCTATAGGTATTCTGTTCTCTAAGCTAACTATCCCTAACTCCTTCAAGTGATCCTCATACAGCATGGTTTTCAGTTTTTAGTCCCTTTACCATCTGGTCATCATCCTGGAGGCCCCATCCATGTCCTGAACACTTTCTTTTCTCTATAGTCTCTTTCTTGGACACCTTATCATCGTCCATGGGTTTTAAATATCATCTCTAGTCAGATGATTCCAAGATCTATATCTATCTGTCTGTCTGTCCTGTGTCTGTCTATCTAGCTATCCAGCCCTAGTATCTCTACTGAGTTCCAGTTCTTTATCATCAACCACCTATATTTCAAAACTCAGTGTTCTGTGGGGCTCTCAAAATCAACATGTCTAAACAGAACTCACCTTTCTTCTCTACTCATTTCTTCTATGAATTTTTCTATTTTTGTTGTGTATACTACCACCAGGGTCACAACCTTGGAGTAATCCTCAGTCTCTCACTCTCCTTCTTGTCTTGTTCTACCTGTATGATATCTCTCACATCTATCTCGCCACTTTTTTTTTTTGTGAGGCAATAAGGGTTAAGTGGACTTGCCCACAGCTAGTGTCAAGTGTCTGAGGCTGGATTTGAACTCAGGTCCTCCTGAATCCAGGGCTGATGCTTTATCCACTGCAACCACCTAGCTGCCCCCATCTCCTTTTTTAAATCATATGGCTACTACTGTAGCTCAGGTCCTCATCATCTCTTCTGGAATATTGCTATAGCTTACTAATTTGTTTCTTTTCTCAAGTTTCTCCTCCCTTCTCAATCACACAGCTGATCAAGTGATTTTCATAAAAGTACATATTCTGACCATGTTGTTCCTCTACTCAACTAATTCCAATAGGTCCCAGATAATAGTCTAGGGTTAAATTAAAATTGTTGACATTTAAAGCTCTTCACACCCTGGGATCCAACCTGCCTTTTTCAGCTGTATTATCTATTCTTCTGCATGAACTCTGTAGTTTAGCTAAGCTGGCCTTCATCCTATTTCTTACACACAAGACTCTATCTCCTACTTTACAGGTTAGTTAACCTTTCCTTAGAATTCACTTCCTTCTCTCTCCCCATTAGAAATCCTTCCTTTCCTTCAAAGCTTAGCTCATTTCATTTTCTACATAAGACTTTTCTTGTTCTTCCAAGTGTCTTATTCTCCCCAGCCTCAACTGTCTTATGTATATGTGTTTATTTTATTATTATTATTTTTTTGGGGTGAGGCAATTAGGGTTAAGTGACTTGCCCAGTGCACACAGCTAGTAAGTGTCAAGTGTCTAAGGCCGCATTTGAACTCAAGTCCTCTTGAATCCAGGGCCGGTGCTTTATCCACTGCGCCACCTAGCTGCCCCTATTTGGAATATACTTATGTGCATGTCTCCCATAATGAAATGTTAGCTCCTTGATTGAAAGGACTATGTCTTTTTTGTCTTTCTATCCCCAGTGTCAAGCATAGTGTCTGGCTTAGAGTAATTGCTTAATAAATAACTGTTGATTGGTTGGTTGCATTGAAGCATGTCAATATCCTTTCTTTTTTTTTTTTTTTTTTGTGAGGCAATTGGGGTTAAGTGACTTGCCCAGGGTCACACAGCTAGTAAGTGTGTGTTAAGTGTTTGAGGCCGGATTTGAACTCAGGTACTCCTGACTCCAGGGCCGGTGCTCTATCCACTGCGCCACCTAGCTTGCCTGTCAATATCCTTTCTAAGATGTAGCACCTAAAATAGAATGTGGGACTTCAAAGTGATTTGGTCCCCTAGCCAGAGAATGGTAGGAATTATTGCTTTCCTCCTTCTGGACTTTGTGCTTTTGTTAATATAGTTTAAGATATCTTTAGACTTTTCACTGCTGGTGTGATTTAACTTCTATGTCACCAAATGGAGTTAGCAGTCCACTAAAACTCCTGGGTCTTTTTCACTGTTGTTTAGATATCTCTCACTCTCCTGTACTTGATTTTTTTAGTGCAAATGTAAGATTTTTACATTTATTTTTTTATTAGTTTTGACAGATCACCTCCACCTGAGATCCTTTGGCATCCTGGTTCTATCATCTAGTGTATCTTTTTTGTGTCATCTGCAAATCTGATGAGCATGTTCTCTATTCTTGATCTAAGCCCATTGAAATTTTATATAGTACAGGGTATATAGGAATCATATAATATCTTTATTAAATATTAGTCATAGAGATAATTTTTTTCAGTGATCACTTGATTATTAATATCAATTGAGGTAATGTTCCAAATGGAAGAGGGATGGTGAGGTCCTTTAGGAGCTCTGTATTGCAAATGATATTGCAAATGATTTATGGTGACTGCCTGATGAGCCTCCTGAATGAGATACATGCTTATTTAAAACAGATTCGTTAAACAATTCCCATATAGTGCAAAACAATGAAAATGCCTATTATATAGACAGGCAGTTAGAAGACTAGTTTGTTGAGTTTAGCATTTCAATATTGTCATAGACAATGAACTGGGCCCTGAAAAGCATAAGAAGAAAAAGAGCTAGCTAGTTTGTATTAGGGAAATTTTGTAGTGTTTTAAACAATTCAAAACTGCCTCCTGACAGAAAAAACCCTTCTTTTTACATCAGTGTTCTCTGCTGATACTAGATGGTTTTTGGAGTGATATGTTGTGTGAGCTCCAGAGCTTACTTAATTTTCTTTGCAGGGTGATGAGGGGTTAAGTGACTTGCCCACTGTCACAACAGCTAGTAAGTGTTAAGTACTGAAGCCGGATTTGAACTGAGTTCCTCCTGAATCCCGGGCCAATGCTTTATCCACTGTGCCACCTAACTGCCCCCGATACTAGATAGTTGAGGTTTCTGAAAGATCATAATTGTGGGTGATACATGATGGTTACAAATAAGCTTCAACATATTTCCAACTATGATCCATGATCAAGAAATGAGATGTGTAAACTCCTTCAGAAGAATGTAAACTCTTTGAGGTCAGGAACCATATTTTGTTTTGTCTTTGTATTTCTTTCTTTAACCCAATGCTTTTCCAACACTATGTGCGAAAAATGTTTGCTGGAGTGGAAATAGTTGTGTAAGGTATATTCAGATACTTAAGCAACTCTGTGATTTTTTCAGTGTGGATATTGTCTCCAACCATATAGGTTGCAACCCATCTTGTGCAACCCTTGTCTATGCCTTCCCATAAGTTTTCTTCAACAGTCCATCCAACATGCCTTCCTAATTTTCTCTTGATTTAATGAGGATGTAGGCTATTTAACAGTGATTCTTCACTCTTGCCATATACTTTGACAATAGCCTTCAATCTGGTTTTTTTTCCATAGTTCTTTATTTTATTTATTTAAAAATTTTTTTCAATTATCAAGATTTTTTTTTTTTTTTACACTTACCGGTCCTACCTCTACCCAGTGGGGAAAAAAGAAAAGAAAGGAAGAAACACACAAATTCTTTTTATAAATTATAAATTAAAATTATTTTAATTCTTTAAAATTTTAATTAAATTTTTTTTACAAAATTCCTTATATAAAGAGAGTCAAAACAAAACAATTTCCCATTTCTCATTCTTTGTATAGTCTATTTTTCTCTGGGCTGATGTTAAGGCAGGGTTCTTCTTCATCGGTACTCTGGAAAACATGGTTGTTCATTTTATTGATAAAAGTCAAAGTTTTTCAGAATTGTTCATCTTCACAATATTGATATCATGTATAAATTATTCACCTAGCTTTGTTCACTTACTCTGAATAATTTGTACAAGCCCTTCTCAGGGGTCTCTTTCTTCAATTCTTGTAGACAATAGCAAATTCCTTCAGTGATGTAAATATGGTCTCCATTCTTAAACAGCGAGAAGGGTCAAACAGAGAAAGAAAACTAGAGACCAAGATCCCAAATGAATGCAAATTCATTTGCAAAATGCAAAAATTTTACATAAAATATTAGCAGAGACTATGGCAATATATCACAAAATTATATGTTATTATTAGGTTGTATTTATACCAGGAATGTGATTAGGTACATAATTTTATAAACATGATTATATGTAGCCCATATAGTTTTATAAATATAATTGACCAATTAATCACAAGAACATAAACAATTATATGATTATATCAATAGATGCAGAAAGCTTTGACAAAAATAAAATATCATTTCTGTTAAAGACTAGAAAAAAGGAATGAATGAACTTTACCCTAATGTGGTAATAATAGCTTTCTTTTTTTTCCTTTTTCTTTTTTTTGTGGGGCAATGAGGGTTAAGTGACTTGCGTGAGATTTTTTGTAAAATATTTTATATTCTAAATTTTTGTTACTTCTACCTGTAATGTTGGCAAGTATAGCAAAACACTTGAGTAAAAGTTTGCTGACTAAGGTGCTTTTTAGGTTCTTTGTATCTCTTCATTAGGTCAATTGCTTTGCATTGGTTGAACTTCTGTATGAAAATATTTGTATTGTCTGTTTCTTTTTGTTGCATCCCATTTTTGACTATCAGTAGTTCATTTTAAAATGTCAAGTTGGGTTGTTTTAACTCTGATAGCAGTAAAAATGAGGAATTTTTATTCTTCTAGCTTTGCATTAATTTTGATCTTTGTTCTAACAAGTCAGTGATCTGACTATACACGAGAATACCAATGTTAGAATGACTTTCATATCAATACTGCCACTTTTCTGACTGTTAAATATATTTAGTTTCATATTTTGTATGTTATTTAGTGTTCTTCATGTTCTGCTGCCTACTGAATCTTTTTCTGAATAAAATATTGATAGTGTATATGTATATGTGTGGGCCTCTATGTAGTACACCAATCTTTGCGCAGCTCTCTTTTATTGGCCCCATAGCTATATAGTCAGTGAGAGAGGCTATTGAAATTGGTGTTTAATTTCTGAGTGAAACAATTTTCCATTCCCTTAAAAAATAACTGGGGGGGGATCATTTCCGCCAAATCTACATTTATGTTATAAAACTATAGAAAATATATATTTATCACATCATTATATTATGTTAACACCTGCTATTATATATTTACATTGTACACTATATATAAATTATCTGTTTTTTATAATGCAAATCACCACTTGAAAGGCAGCTTTATATGAGAAAAAAAATATAGTATCATAATAGTGATAATGCTTAAATATGATAACAGTGGATAATCAGTAACACTGAATGCAATACATAACTGCAAAACACAGAATATACATATCAAAAGTACAAAGAACATTTCATAGAATTCAGCAATGTTTACATCTAGCTGAATGAGCAACTACTTTTTCTGCCTACATTATAATTTAGCTTTTTTATAGATTAGATTTTTCTAATTCTTTTATGAACCATTGATCTTTCCACATCTGTATCTAAATTGCTTGATAGCATAGGCTTACTATTATTATTTCTAAACTCGATGGTTTATCTCTTTATTCTAAAGCATTTTACAAATTAGGTTTTTGTCAGTAGCTGTACTGACCTTTGGCTTCTGCTCTGTCTGCCCTCTCCCCCCAACCATTGTCTGAACTGGGGTCCTCCCCAGTCCTACGCAAAATCATTGGGTCTTCATATAATGTTGTTTGCTTTACTTTATGGAGTTCCTTTGTCAGAAATTTGTCCCTGCAGTTATACCTTCCAACTGGACCACTAGAGCCATGCCTGAAAGGAGTTAAGCAAAATTGGTTAGCACTCCCTGGGGCCTTGTGTGTTCATTTTCACACTGGTCATATTCTACCTTGTATACCATCTTCCTCACCCAGAGAAATATAATCAAATACCACTACCATTGCCTCTTTTAAAAGAGTATGTCAATGGATTACTCTCCACCTTTGAGACTTGCTAGATCATAATTCTGTGCTTTGGCCACCATTCCCACATACATATACTACACACACACATACATGCACAATGTCACACACATGCATACACATACATACATACATACACAATACATACATTCTCATTAAAACATAAGTTTACTAGGGGCATGGAATATCTCTCTTTTTTTGTGTGTGTGTGTGGGGCAGTAGGGTTTAAGTGACTTGCCCAGGGTCACACAGCTAGTAAGTGTCAAGTGTCTGAGGCCGGATTTGAACTCAGGTCCTCCTGAATCCAGGGCCAGTGTTTTATCTACTGCGCCACCTAGCTGCCCTGACTATCTCTCTTGTATTTGTATCTTCAGCCCTTTGTATAGTGCTTGGAACATAGTGAGCAGTTAATGTTTTCCACTCATTCTGTGCTGACTGGGAAGCAAGCTGGGCTTCAACCTTCTTAACCTGCTGTTTCAATATAGAATTTTTACTTCTGAGCTTCTTGTAACAAGTCTTTTGTACTAAGGTAGCACTTTGTTTCAGTTTCTAAACATCTCTTTTATTTACTATATGGACATCTACAGTTCTTGTAAATGTGCCTGTGCTATCTTACTTTTTAATTTTTTAGCTGAAATCTCATGTTTAAGCTTTTCTGTTTATCGATTTCTTCAATATTTTCTGAATACCAATGTGTTGGATCCTGTCAGTGCATCTGGCATTTTTGCATGATCCAATGGGTGGGAGTTTTAATTCATGCATTACTGTTTGGTTTCTTTCCCCCTAACCCTAACCCTATGAATTACCTTGATACTACCCAGTCCTTTGGTTTTTCTTTTTAATATTCATATAATATGTTTCTTTTTATTCTCAATTTTCAGTTCAAAACATCACAATACTTATTAAACTTAGCAATCTCCATGTTAAAAATAGGGCTAATGTAAACTTTATAGGTATCAAACTAATATTTTATTGCCTTTTATTTTATTTTATTTTATTTATTTATTTTTCAGCAACAAACATTTATTTTATTTTCCAGTTACATGTAAGGGTACTTTTCAACATTCATTTTCATAAGATTTAGAGTTCCAAATTTTTCTTCCTCCCTCCCTCTACAAGATTGCAACCAGATTATATATGTACAATCCACAAGTATTCTTTTTATCAGTTCTTTCTATAGGGGTGCATAGTAAGTTTCCTCATTAGTTCCTTGGGATTGTCTTGGATCATTGCATTGATGAGAGTAGTTAAGTCATTCACAATTGCTCATTGAACAATACTGCTGTCACTATGCACAATGTCCTCCCAGCTCTGCTCACTTCACTATACATTGATATTCATTAGTCTTTGCAAGTTTTTCTGGGATCATCCTGTTTGTCATTTCCTGTAGCACAAGACCATATCACCACAATCATACAGCACAGCTTTTTCTATCATTCCTCAATTGATGGACATTCCCTTGATTCTCAATTCTTAGCCTCCACAAAGAGTTGCTATAAATATTTTTTGTACAATTTTTCTCCCTTTTCTCTTTTTCATGATTACTATTGTTAACTGGTTCCCTTCCATCCTATTCCCTTCCCCATGATATTTATTCTATTATCCATCTTCTTTCATCCTATCACTCTTCAAAAGGGATTTGCTTCTGTCAGTCCCCTCCCCCACTCTGCCCTTCCTTCTTTTGCCCCTCTCTCTTTATCCCCTTCCCCTCATATTTTCCTCCAGGGTTAGAGAGATTACTCCACCCAATTGAGTGTGTACATTATTCCCTCCTTGAGCCAATTCTAATGAGATTGAGGTCTTTGAGCCAATTCTGATGAGTGTTAGGCTCATTTACTGCCCAGATTAAATAGATTACTCCACCCAGTTGGGTATGTCTGTTAGTCCCTCCTTGAGGCAGCTCTGATGAGTTTAAGGTCCTTGAGCCTTTTCTGATGAGTGTAAAATTCATTTACTGCCCTGCTCCTCTCCCATCTCTTCCCATACTCCATAAGCCTTTTCCTGTTTCTTTCATGTAGGATTTCACCTCTGCCCTTCCCCTTCCCCCAGTGAATTCCCTTTACCCCTCAATTTAACCCTAAAGATGTCATCACCTAGGTAAGTGACACAGTGGACAAAGCACCACCCCTGGACTCAGGGGGATCAGAGCCAAAACCTGGCCTCAGACACAAGACAGTCACCCACTGTACGACCCCAGGTATGTCACCAGCTTCAATTTTTTATAGTTCTCTAGGGTCTTGTATTTGAAAGTCAAATTTTCTATTCAGTTCAGGTCTTTTCATCACAAATATCTGAAAGTCTTCTTTTTCATTAAAGTCCCATTTTTTCCACTGAAAGATTATGCTGAGTTTTGCTGGGTAGGTGATTCTTGGTTGTAATCCCATTTCCTTTGCCCTCTGGAATATCATATTCCATGCCCTCTGGTCCTTTAATGTAGAAGCTGCTAGATCCTGTGCTATCCTGACTGGGGCTCCACAGTACTTGAATTCTTTCTTTTTGGCAGTTTGCAATATTTTCTCCTTGACCTGAGAGCTCTGGAATTTGGCTATAATATTCCTAGGAGTTTTCCTTTTGGGATCTCTTTCTGGAGGTGATTGGTGGATTCTTTTGATTTCTATTTTAGCTTCTTCTTCTAGAATTTCAGGGCAATTTTCCCTGAGGATATCTTGGAAGATGATGTCTAAGCTCTTTCCTTGATCATGGTTTTCAGGTAGACCAATAATTTTCAAATGATCTCTCCTGGACCTATTTTCCAGGTCAGCAGTTTTTCCCAGAAGATATTTCACATTGCCCTCTATTTTTAAAATTCATTTGGATTTGCTTTATTGTGTCTTGGTTTCTCATAAAGTCACTGGCTTCCATTTGTTCAATCCTAATTCTTAGGCAATTATTTTCATCAGACAGCTTTTCCATTTGGCTTTTCAAGCTGTTGACTTTTTTCTCATGTCTTTCCTGCATCACTCTCATATCTCTTTCCATTTTTCCCTCTACCTCCCTAACTTTATCTTTAAAGTCCTTTTTGAGCACCTCTATGGCCTGAGACCAATTCATATTTTTCTTGGAAGCTTTAGATATAGGGGCCCTGATGTTGACATCTTCTTCTGTGGGTGCCCCTGGGTCTTCCTTGTTACTGAAGAAACTTTCTATGGTCCTCCCCTTTCTCTGTCTGCTCATCTTGCCTTTCTTTTACTTGACTTTTAGCTCCTTAAAGTGGGGCACTGTTTCCAGGCTGCAGTATCCCAAGCTTAAAAAGTCCCAGGTGGTATGATTTAAGGAGAATCAGGTTCTTCACTCGCCTGGCCTATTCCCTGGTCCATAGATGATCCAAGACCAACTTGCTCATCAACCAGCTTTTGTGTGTTGTGGTTGTTAGCTCCAACGAGCCTGTGCCCCTCCCCCACCTGGGCCACTGCTGAGAGCCTACCCCCTGTTTCTCAGTAGGGTTGTAAAATCCAAGTTCTGCTTAGCAACAGCATAGACCTCTGTAGTCTCCCTCCTGTCCAGGGCTACAAACCACTCACCAGACTATGAACTTAGTTCCAGGCAACACTGGTGCTTCAGCTGATTCAGAGGCTCTGGGGGTCTCCCTTCTCTGGTGAGGCCTTCCTGGGCACTGGATCTGTTTCAGGGTGACTGTGGGGTTGGTCTTGACTCCTGTATTAACACAGCAGCTCCCTCCTTCTGATCTTCCAAGCCATTCTTGGTTAGAAGATGATTTCAGCACATTCTTCTGTGAGTTTTGCTGCTCAGGCATTTTCCTATGGCGTTATTTCGATGTTTTTTGGAGAAATTGTGTCATGAGTTCAGGAGCTCACTGCCTTTCCTCTACCATTTTGGCTCCACCCTGGAAGTCCTAGGTATCAAACTAATAATGCTACAGTTTTATTTAGGTAGCTAGGGGGCACAGTGGACAGAGCAATAGGTTTGGAGTCAGGAAGACCTGAATTTGGATCCAGCTTCAGGACACTTATTATCTGTGTGACCTTGGATGACGTCAGTTAATCTTTGTTGTCTATATAATTTTCCTCATCTATAAAATGGGGATAATAATAGAACCTACCTTCAGGGACTTTTGAGGATCAAAGAAATAACACTTTGTAAAGCATTATACCAACCTTAAAGTATTTATGTAAGTGCTAGTTCTTATATCATTAAACATATAATCTATACAGTGATAAACAAGAAATGACAGTTGTAGCAAATAAAACATTAAAACAGTCAAGCATTGTCAGTCACTTTGTATTTATGATTATGTGAAAAAATACCTTTGAGAAAGAAAAGGGGGGGTGGAGCAAGATGGCAGAGAGGAAGCAGCAAGCTGCCTGAGCTCTCCTTCTGTTCCTCAAAAGAACATTAAATCAAGCTTCTGGACAAGATTCTGAAACTACAGAACCTGCAAAGAGACAGAGATACACAGTCTTCTAACCAGAGATAATTTAGAAGACTTCAGGAAAAGGTCGATCTGACTCGGGCAAAAGGGAGGCCCAGCGCAGGGCAGCAGCCCAGCGCCGAGGGGGTCAGGTGGTAAGTCAGCAGGAGCTGTGGGCCACAGCCGAACATCTGAGGCCCCTGGACCTGCTTAAAAATCTGGTGGCCAGAAGGACAGGGGGAAAAACCTACCTGCGCCAGCCAAGAGGGCAAGTTGCCAGCTGTAGGGCCACAAACAGGACAGGTGGAATCAGGCACACTGACGTAGTGGACAGGAAATGCAGGGGGGCAAACTGCACACACTATAAAGGCCTCAGAGTAAAAAGCCGGTCACACAGCCCCTATACGCCTGCACAAGAAGCCCCAAACAGGAACCCTGGTGCCCCCAGAGCAGACCTCAACTTAAAAAATAAAGAAATAAGCTGCAATAATGAGTAAGAAGCAAAAAAGAGCCCTCTCCATTGAGAGCTTCTGTATCACACGGAAGAAGCCAACGCAAACTCAGATGAGGACAATACCCTCAATTGCCTACATGTGAAGCCTCATAAGGGAAGGTGAATTGGTCTCAAGAACAAAAAGCCTTCCTGGAAGAGCTCAAAAAAGATTTCAAAAATCAATTGAGAGAGGTAGAAGAAAAAATGGGGAGAGAAATGAAAGCAAAACAAGAAAACTATGAAAAAAGAATCAGCTTGGAAAAGGAAGCACAAAGATTGACTGCAGAAAAACAATTCCTTAAAAAACTCATCTAGCCAAATGGAAAAAAAAGTGCATAATTTCACTGAAGAAAACAATGCCTTAAAAAATTCATTTGGTCAAATGGAAAAAAAGGTGCATAATCTCATTGAAGAAAACAATGCCTTAAAAAAATTCATCTGGCCAAATGGAAAAAAAGGTGCATAATCTCACTGAAGAAAACAATGCCTTAAAAATTCATTTGGCCAAATAGAAAAAAAGGTGCATAATCTCACTGAAGAAAACAATGCCTTAAAAATTAAAATTGGACAGTTGGAAGATATGGAATCCATGAGACACCAGGAATCAGTCAAGCAGAATCAAAAGAATGAAAAAATAGAAGAAAATATGAAATACCTCATTGAAAGACAACTGATCTGGAAAACAGATCCAGGAGAGACAATTTGAGAATCATTGGACTGCCTGAAAGCATGACCAGAAAAAGAATCTAGACACCATTATTCCAGGAAATTATTAAGGAGAACTGCCTGATATCATAGAATCAGAGGATAAAATCATCATTGAAAGAATTACTGATCACCTCCTGAAAGAGGACCCCAAAAGGAAAACTCCAAGGAATATTGTAGCCAAATTCCAGAATTATCAGGTGAGGGAGAAAATACTCCAAGCAGCCAGAAAGAAGTAATTTAAATATCATGAGCCACAGTCAGGATTGCTCAGGACCTGGAAGCTTCAACATTAAAGGATCACAAGGCTTGGAATATGATATTCTGGAAGGCTAAGGAGCTTGGATTGCAGCCAAGAATCTATTACCCAGCAAAACTGAGCATTCTCTTTCAGGGGAAAGATGGACATTTAATGACATTGGGGACTTTCAATCATTCCTGATGAAAAGACCAGAACTGAATAGAAAATTGATCTTAACATACAAGACTCAAGAGAAGTTTAAAAAGGTAAACAGAGGGGAAAAAAGGTTACTCAATTAGGTTTAAACTGTTTATATCCCCACACGGGAAGATAATACTCATAACTCTTAGAATTGTAAATGTATTTGGGCAGAGAGAAGGACTTTACACAGAGGGTATAAATATAAATTGTCTTTGATGTGATGATACAAAGAAAATTAAGGGGTTAAAAAGGGAGTCTATGGGGAGGAGAGGAAAGGGGAGGTGGAATGGGGTGAATTATATCATATGAAAGAGGTGAAAAAAAACTATTACAATAGAGGGAAAGAAAGGAGGGGTGAACATTGTTTCAACCCCTACTCTCATTAGATTTGATTCAAAGAGGGAATAAATATACGGTCGTTGGGATAAAGAAACTTAGCTCATTCTTTAGGGAAGCAAAAGGGAAGGGGAAGGGGGGGACTGATAGAAGGGAGGACAAAAGCAAGGAGAAAAGGGTAAAGAAAAAGAGAGGGGGGTGATAAAAAGGGAGGGCAGATTGGGGGAGGCAGGAGTAAGAAGTAAACGTCGGTGAGGAGGAATAGGGTGAAAGAAGAGGGGGAAAAGTACAAAGGGGGTAAATAAAATGGAGGGGAATAGACAGTCATTAATAATAACTGTGAATGTGAATGGGATGAACTCTGCTATAAAAACGGAAGCGGAATTGCAGAGTGGATTAAAAACCAGAATCCTAAAATATGCTGTTTACAAGAAACACATTTGAAGCAGAGAGATACACACAGAGTAAAGGTAAAAGACTGGAGCAGAATATATTATGCTTCAGCTAAAAGTAAAAAAACTGGGGGCTAGCAATCCTTATCTCAGACAAAGCGCAGGCAAAAATGGATCTCATTAAAAGAGATAAGGAAGGAAATTACATCTTGCTAATAGGTACTATAGATAGTGAAGTAATATCAATATTAAATATGTATGCACCAGGTGGTATAGCATCCAAATTCTTAGAGGAGAAGTTAAAGGAGTTACAAGAGGAATTAGACAGTAATACTATACTAGTGGGGGATCTGCATCTCCCTCTCTCAGAATTAGATTAATCTAGCCGAAACAATAAATAAGAAAGAAGTGAAAGAGGTGAATAGATTACTAGAAAAGTTATATATGATAGATGTTTGGAGAAAATTGAATGCAGATAGAAAGGAATATACCTTTTTCTCAGCAGTACATGGCGCGTTTTCAAAATTGACCATGTGTTAGGGCACAAAAACACCATAGTCAATGTAGAAAGGCAGAAATAGTAAATGCATCCTTCTCAGATCATGATGCAATAAAAATTACATGTAAGGGGGCGGCTAGGTGGCACAGTGGATAAAGCACCGGCCCTGGATTCAGGAGTACCTGAGTTCAAAATCCGGCCTCAGACACTTGACATTACTAGCTGTGTGACCCTGGGCAAGTCACTTAACCCCCACTGCAAAAAAAAAAAAAAATAAAAAAAAAATTTACATGTAAGAAGAGCCAGGGAAAAGTAGAATGAAAATCAATTGGAAACTAAATAATTTCATTCTAAAGAATGAAGGGGGGGGGGGCAGCTAGATGGCACAGTGGGTAAAGCACCGGCCCTGGATTCAGGAGTACCTGAGTTCAAATCCGGCCTCAGACACTTGACACTTACTAGCTGTGTGACCCTGGGCAAGTCACTTAACCCTCATTGCCCTGCAAAAAACAAACACAAACAAAACAAAACAAACAAAAAAAGAATGAATGAGGGGCAGCTAGGTGGCTCAGTGGATAAAGCACCGGCCTTGGATTCAGGAGTACCCCCCGGTTCAAATCCAGCCTCAGACACTTGACACTTACTAGCTGCTGTGGACCCTGGGCAAGTCACTTAACCCCCCATTGCCCTGGAAAAAAAAAAAGTATGAATGGGCCAAACAACAAATCATAGAAACAATCAATAACTATATCCAAGAGAATGACAATAATGAGACAACATACCAAAATCTATGGGATGCAGCCATAGCAGTGCTTCAGGGGAAAATTTATAGCTCTAAACGCTTACATGAAGAAAAAAGAGAAAGAGGAGATTAATGAATTGGGCATGCAACTTAAAAAGCTAGAAAAGAACAAATTAGAAATCCCCAATTAGATACTAAACTGGAGATCCTGAAAATTAAAGGAGAAATTAAATAAGATTGAAAGCAAAATATCTATAGAATTAATCAATAAAACTAAGAGCTGGTTTTATGAAAAAACCAATAAAATTAGATAAAATAATTGGTTAATTTGATTAAAAAAAAGAAAGAAGAAAACCAAATTACTAGTATATAAAAATGAAAAGGGTGATGTGTACCACCAATGAATGTGAAATTAAATCAATAAATTAGGTAATTATTGCCCAACTGTATGCCAATAAATTTGACAATCTAAATGTAATGGAATGAATATTTAGAAAAATACAAACTGCCCAGGTTAACTGAAGAGGAAATAAAATCCTTAAATAAACCCATATTAGAAAAAGAAATTGAACAAGCCATTAATGAAGTCCTTAAGAAAAATCCCCTGGCCCAGATGGGTTTACAGGGGAATTTACCAAACATTTAAAGAACAATTAATTCCAATATTATACAAATTATTTGGAAAAATAGGTGAAGAAGGAGTTCTACCAAATTTGTTTTATGACACAAATATGGTGGTGATACCAAAACCAGGCAAAGCAAAAACAGAGAAAGAAAAGTATAGACCAATTTCCCTAATGAATATTGATGCTAAAATCTTAAATATAGAGTAATAGCCAGGAGATTACAGCAAGTGATCACCAGGATAATACACTATGACCAGTTGGGATTTATACCAGGAATGCAGGGCTGGTTCAACATTAGGAAACTATTAACATTAATCAACCACATCAATAAGAAAACCAACCAAAAATCATATGATTATCTCAATAGATGCAGAGAAAGCTTTTGACAAAATACAGCACTCATTCCTAATAAAAACACTAGAGATTTTAGATGGAGCTTTCCTTAAAATAATAAACAGTATCTACTAAAACCATCAGCAAGTATTATATGCAATGGAGATAAATTAGAGGCCTTTTCCAGTAAGATCAGGGGTGAAACCAGGGATGTCCATTATCACCCCTATTATTTAATATTGTCCTAGAAATGTTAGCTTTAGCAATCAGAGAAGAAAAGGAATGAAAGGAATCAGAATAGGCAAGGAGGAAACAAAACTATCACTCTTTGCAGTTGATATGATGGTTATACTTAAACAATCCTACGAGAATCAACTCAAAAATTACTTGAAACAATTAACAACTTTAGCAAAGTAGCAGGATATAAAAATAAATCCACACTAAATCATCAGCATTTCTATACATGACCAACAAAGTCCAGCAGCAAGAGATAGAAAGAGAAAATTCCATTTAAAGTAATGGTAGATAATATAAAATACTTGGGAGTCTACTTGCCAAGACAAACCCAGGAACTCTATGAACACAACTACCAAACACTCTTCATACAAATCAAATCAGATCTAACATAATTGTGTGAAAGATATCATTGCTCATTGATAGGGCAGAGCTAATATAGTAAAAAATGACAATACTGCCTAAATTAAATTTATACTTATTCAGTGCCATCAACCCATCAGACTTACTACCTAAAAATTATTTTATAGAGCTAGAAAAAATAATCAACAAAATTCATCTGGAAAAAACAAAAAATCAAGAATATCCAGGGAAACAATGAAAAAAAATTCACAGGAAGGTGGGTTAGCGGTACCAAACCTGGAGCTTTACTATAAGTGGCAGTCCTCCAAAACTATCTGGTACTGGCTAAAAAATAGAGTGGTAGGATCATGGGAATAGGCTAGGACACAGGAAACAGCAGTAGTAAAGGACACTAGTAATGTATTGTGTTTGATAAACCCAAGACTCCACCTTCTGGGATAGGAACTCAGTCTGACAAAAACTGCTGGGAAAAACTGGAATATAGTATGGCAGAAATTAGGCATAGACCAACATCTTACACCTTATACTAAATAAGGTCAAAATGGATACATGATTTATATATAAGAGGTGAGTACCATAGGCAAATTAGGAGAGAAAGGAATAGTCTACCTATCAGATCTTTGGAAAGGAAAACAGTTTATGACCAAACAGAGATAGAGTATATATAAAGTGCAGAATGGATGATTTTGATTACATTAAATTAAAAATTTTTTTTGTAACATAACAGAAGCAATGCTTCCAAATTAGAAGGGAGGCAGAAAGCTGGGAAACAATTTTATGGCCAGTACTTCTGATAAAGGCCTCATTTCTAAAATATATAGGGAACTAAATCAAATTTATAAGAATCCAAGTCATTTCCAATTGAGAAATGGTCAAAGGATATGAACAGGCAGTTTTCTGATGAAGAAACCAAGCTATCTATTCCCATATGAAAAAATGCTCTAAAATCTCTAATGATTAGAGAGATGCAAATTTAAAACAACTCTGAGGTACCACCTGACACCTATCGGATTGACTAAAATGACAAAAAAAGGAAAATAATAAATGTTGGAGAAGCTGTGGGAGATCATTGGAACACTAATCCATTGTTGGTGGAGCTGTGAACTGATCCAACCATTCTGGAGAGCAATTTGGAATTATGTCCAAAAGGGTGATAAGCTGTGCATACCCTTTGACCCAGTAATACCACTTTTGGGTCTTTTGCCAAACAGAAATCATGGAGAAAAGGGAAGAAGGGACCCACATATACAAAAATATTTATAGCTGCTCTTTACGTGGTGGCAAGGAATTCAAGTTGAGGAGGGATGCCCATCAATTGGGCAATGGCTGGACAAGTTTTTGGTATATGAATACAATGGAACTACTATTATGCTGTAAGAAACGATGAGCAGGAGGAGTTCAGAGAAACCTGGAGGGTCTTGCATGGCTGATGATCGAATGAGATGAGCAGAACCAGGAAGAACATTGTATATAATATCATCAACATTGAGTGTTGATTACTGTGATGGACTATATTCTTCTCACCAATGCAATGTACAGAAGAGTTCCAGGGAAACTCATGATAGAAAAGAATCTCCAAATCCAGGAAAAAAAAAAAAGCACTGTGGAGTATAGATGCTGAATGAACCATACTATTTCTTTTGTTTTTGGTGCTGTGTTTTTTCCTGTTTTGAGGGTTTTTTCAATCATTGCTCTGATTTTTTTCTTATAACATGACCAATGCAGAAA
This sequence comes from Dromiciops gliroides, assembly GCF_019393635.1. Taxonomy (NCBI): domain Eukaryota; kingdom Metazoa; phylum Chordata; class Mammalia; order Microbiotheria; family Microbiotheriidae; genus Dromiciops; species Dromiciops gliroides. The sequence goes on along the minus strand of NC_057862.1, from coordinate 265,069,041 downwards.
TATGATTAATGTTATTATGTATATGTATATGTATATATTATAAAACCTATATCAGATTACCTGCTGTCTAGGGGAGGGGGGAAGGGAGGGAGAAAAATCCAAAATTGGAAAGCTTGTATAAACAAAAGTTGAGAACTATCTTTACATGTAACGGGAAAAAAAATACTTATAATTTTTTAAAAAAGAAAGAAAAAATATTATTTTAAAATACCCTCCAAGTAAGGAGGTTAAAACTTTTGAGACTTGTGTCAACATTTCCCTTTTACAAAACAAAAAGTTGGATTAAATGATCTTTAATGTTCCTACCATCTTCAAGTCTAATCATTAGGGGATCTTAGAAGTGATTCCCTATGGCCTTCAGAGCCTTCCAGAACCTGAAACCCATAATGGGGACATTATGAGGACATTTTTTGGGATAAAGGCCACCTGTTTTTGGAGGAAACTCAGTCCTAGTGTCTCCTTAGATGAGCTTGTAGGAAGTAAGAAAAAGGACTGATAGACTTAGGTGCAGAGGGCTGTGGGGCTTAAGGAACTGGGAAGCTGAGAGATAGTAAAGGGGACTGAGTCGCTGAGGGACTCCTGGGGTATAGATGGAGACTAAGGCTTTGTTGTCACCAGGGGACAGATAGAAAATTGGATGCTGAAAAGCATTAGTAATGGAAGAAAACCCATGGTTGAGGATCATGCTCTGTTGATCTGGACGAAGGGGCCACCTTACCTAAGTCCGTTTATCCCTGAGTGTTGGGAGGGTCTGGAATAAGGGGTTAGGATTAGAGATTGCCTTCTCCCAAATGCAGGTTAGTGTAGCTAAGCATCATGCTCTGATGCCATCACCATGTTTCTTTTCATGTTTCCTCAGGTGGTGCTTGGGCCCAGATCAAGATCCAGCTGTGTGAAGGGTTCAGAGGAATAGTGCTGGAAGCCAAGACAGGTGGAAGCCACAGAGAAGCTCCATGGCATAGTTGTGGTCCACCCCAGGCCTCACCCTCATTTTCATCCCAGACATAGGAAGGTTTCCTCTTAGTACAAGAAGCCACAGTGTCATATCCCCCATTCCTGAAAAAGAGGTCACCTTCCCATCTTCTAAGGTGTGAAGGAATTTTCTCCCCTTTAGGCTGGATGATGGCCCTGGATCAAACTTCATCTGAAGCATTGCTTGGATTGTACTGAGTGCTGAAGAAATCCCTTCTTTCTGGTTCTTTGTGCATAGGGAGGCTGCCCATAGGTCTTAGGGTAAGATTTCAAACTCTTGAGATATATGAAACCTGACTTCAAGCTCCAGAAGGGTTGACTTCAGGTTCTTTGGCCCTCAAATGTGAGGTTCTTGGAAGAGGGGAGGGAGGTCAGGGGAGGTGAGGCCAAGAGGCAGCTAAGGCTCACCATGGTGCTTCCACCACCAGACAAGCGCCACGTGTGCCTGACCACAGTGGTCATCATGAGCAGCATGTGCCTTCATAGGATGCCTACCTTGTGGAGTCAGAGCCAAGGCCCACGGAAGATTGGTGTGTGTATCATTGTGCTGGTGGGTGATGTGTGCTTTTTGCTTGTTCTGCGCTACGTGGCCGTGTGGGTTGGGGCTGAGGTACGCACTGCGAAGCGTGGCTATGCCATGATCCTCTGGTTCCTCTATATCTTCGTGCTACAGATCAAGCTTTACTTCATTTTCCAGAACTATAAGGCTGCCCGGCGGGGTGCTGCTGATCCAGTTGCCCGCAAGGCGCTGACACTTCTGTTGTCCGTGTGTGTGCCAGGCCTTTTCCTGCTGCTTGTGGCCCTGGATAGTATGGAGTATGTGCGCACTTTCCGCAAGAAGGAGGATCTGCGTGGCCGCCTCTTCTGGGTGGCCCTGGATCTGCTTGACCTGCTAGACATTCAGGCAAACCTTTGGGAGCCTCCACGCACAGGGTTGCCTCTCTGGGCTGAGGGCCTTATGTTTTTCTACTGCTACATGTTGCTGCTTATATTGCCCTGTGTGTCACTCAGTGAGATCAGCATGCAGGGTGAGCATATTTCCCCTCAAAAGATGATGCTTTACCCTGTGCTCAGCCTGGTCACTGTCAATGTGGTCACTGTCCTGGTGCGTGCTGCCAACATGGTGCTCTTCCACGACAGCCGAGTCTCTACTATCTTCATTGGCAAGAATGTGGTAGCATTGGCTACTAAGACCTGTACCTTCCTGGAATACCGGCGCCAGGTTCGCGACTTCCCACCCCCTCACGGGGCACTTGCCCTTGAATTGCAACCTCCTCAACCCCCCCCACCCCAATTGCTGCACAACTCAGTGCCTCATGCACCACCCATTCACAGTGGCCCTGGTGCCCCCCATGGGCCTTCCCCTACTCGAGACACACTGGACACGTGACAGGTACTGCCGACCATGGCCCCTGCTCATGTGGATGAAGCTTGGGCACATGAATCTATGGAGGGACTGGTGGGTGGGCAAGGAGCACATGTGGTTTGCATGGGACAGCAGGGCCAGAGCCAGAATGGGAGGAGCTGCTACCTTCCCTACACTCAGGCTCAGCCTGGGATCCTCGAGGCCTCTTCATCTCAGGAATAATCTGGGGTGTCCCTGAAAACCAAATGGATCCTCCATTCCTTGGACCACCCTTCCTGGGCCAGAGAACTTCCCAGGGCATTTTAAGGACTGTCAGGGCTACTTCATCCAGGTCAGGCTAATTGAGCTGTAGCCCTGGGAATGAATCCTTCCTTTGCTGGATAGAGAAGCAAAGGGAGGATGAATATTTCCCATGTTTCCTGAATTTAGGCCTGTGGATCTATCATTTTAAAGACTCCTTTACAATTTTCTATTCCAAGACTGTGTCTTTAGAGTCATAATATCAGGCCCCAGGGTACTTTTTGAGATTCATATATTGGCTCATAGTATGTGAAATGTATGTGACAGATTGGCTCTATGGGCTTGTGGCTGGTGGCTCTCTGGGGGTGATAAAGATTCAGCTTCTTATTTCTGTCTTTAGGATTTCCTAATCTGTCTACTCTGGGTCACTAGCATTTTCCCTGGGAGAGATTTGCATTTTACAGATATATCACCCATATATTCCAGACACCCCATCCCAAAGGCCCTTAGCACATAGGTTACCCATCTGTCCTGCATCTTTCCTGAATTCATCCACAAATATAAGAGTTTATGGTCCCTGAATCCAGCCTTTCTCTTGTCTAGTCACTAGACTACCTCTGACCTGTTTGAAGAGCTCTGACCCAGGAATTTCAGAACAAGGCCCTTTAATAGTCTCCTTCCTCTTGGGAAGCTGTTGAATGATTCCTGAGCATTTAGCCCCAGAGAATATAGCTGGAGACTGAACCCTGATCGCATCTCAGACAGAACCTCAACTTTGGTTATTGATTGAGTTTCTTTGCTCTATGGTGAATCATACTCCAGACTGAGCAACTCAGGCTTATCTTCTTTCTACTAGTTTCATTACTGAATCCAGGGATGCCTTGTCTCCTGTGTGGTGCAGTGAAGAGACACATGAGAGCAAGAGTCTGACACTGCAGATCCCTAGTTTTTGGAAAGATCCAGTGGAATTTCTAAGATGGTTGGGTATCTATGTTCATATCTTGTCCTTTCCTTTCCCCATTTCCCCTTCTCTTCAACTTGAAGATGCATAGGTCTTATAGGACTGTGATGAGATGGAATGATCAGAACAACAAACTCACCCTGGACAGCAGTTGAGGAGCCCCATTTTAGGATTAGGCGCTCTCTGGACATTCTGTGTTGGAGGTTTGGAGTTTGCTTGGGTTTCTTTTTCTGTCTTTTGAGATTCATGAACACTGCCCCAAAGAATGTATGTGTGTGTGAGAGATATGTGTAAGAGTGTGTGTGTGTGTGTGTGTGTGTGTGTATGAGAGAGACAGAGACAGAGAGAGACAGAGAGATATAGAGAGAGATCCTTAAGGTGGAAGATCATCTAGTGTAACATGTACCCAAATAGGGTCCCTTATAGATATATAACATCCCAGACATGTGGTCATTCAGACTTTTGCTTGAAGATCTCCAGCAATGGGAACCCCCTCCCCTCCATTTCACTCACTCACTTTATTACTATTTCTGCCTTATGGAGCCAAGCAGAACAAGTCTAATCTTTTTTCCACATGATAAGCCCTTCAGATCCTTGTAAACAGTTAGCCTGCTCCAATTCTAAGCCCTAACCCTACTAGTCTTGTGAGGTAAACTTTCCCAGTCTTTCAACTGATCATTCATGGCACGGTGTCTGCTCCACTCACCATCCTAGTCACTCTTCTGTGAACCCACTCTAGCTTATCAATGCATTTTTTAGATTGTGGCACCCAGAACTAAACAGTACTCCAGAAGTGATCTGATCAGGACAGAGGGCAGTAGGGCTATCATTTCCCTCCTTCTGGATAATGGGTCAGTGCTCTGAGATTCCCCTTTTCCACATAGAAGAAAGGCCCTTGCCTTTCTACGTTCTGACAGTCCAGAGCAAGGATGGCCTATGCTCTCTTGACCCCCAGTGAACCAGGAATGCTCCTGGAATTTTTTCCAGCATCCACACATCCAGCCTCCCAACATATGCCACCATTCCCTATGTATTTTCTTTCTTTTCTTTTTTTTTTTTTTGGTGAGGCAATGGGGTTAAGTGATTTGCCCAGGGTCACATAGCTAGTAAGTATCAAGTGTCTGAGGCTGGATTTGAACTCAGATCCTTCCTGAATCCAGGACCAGTACTCTATCCACTGCACTGCCTAGCTGCCCCTCCCTATGTTTTTTCATGGGCCTCTGACTTCCTCAGTTTATGACTCCCGCCCTGCAGAGGCTTGATGCAGTAGAAGACCCAGTTATGTCTCAGACTAGACACCAGAGGGCATACTTTCCTTTGGATAGAGAGGACCCAGAATTTATCCAAGGGAAGTTTTGTTTTTTTGGGCACCATTTCCTTTCTGAAATTGTCTAGTAAGCAGTCTCACTGGTCAGTATCTTTAGGGCACAGTCTGCATGGATGCTTGCACTGAGAGATCAATCACAGTCCTGGTACCTAAACCCTTGATATTAGAAACTTGGTGTAGTAGAAAGAATGTTAGGTTTGGAGTCAGAGGACTCCTGGTGTTCTAATCAATCAATCACAAAGCAATTATAAAGCATTGACTGTACACCAATCACTGACTATCATTGATTCTCATCTCTGAACAAGGAGGTTTTATTAGATAATCCAAAAGGTCACTAAGTTCCATCCTGGGTTTCTCCCCAAATCTATCACATTACACTCCCCCCCCCCCCCCCGCCAGTGACTCATTTTTACTGTATCTTATCCTCTAGTAGCTTGTATGTCACCCTTAAGCCTTAGATGGAAAGGTGGAGATGTCTCAAGAAATTACTATCCAGGTCACTTTGTGAAATGTGAAATATTCTTCCTTCCAGGCTTGTGGGTCTACTTCTCAACCTCTCCCAGTCCTTGGAGACAGCTCTCAAAGAAGTTTCCTTTGTACATTACTCCCTATTCTAGGTCTGTGTTTAGGCCCAGGTTAACTCTCCCAACCCCCAAATAGGAAGGATTAAAACCAAATTTTTAAGGCAATTGAAGGGAAAAGCCCATTAAGTACAAATAAAATTCCAAACACCCTGGAAAATCTAGTTGGTCATTCAACTTTATTTACCTTGTTTTGGGGTAGAAGGTGTCCCTGGGCCAGGGAAGAAGCTTTTCTTTTATCTCAGAGGCCTAGAGCACTTCTCCTTTCTTCAATACTAAATCCTGACCAGAAGAGCTCACAGAGAACCATGAAGTTAGTTAGCCACATGGGGGCAACAGAGATGCAGAAATAAATACTCATAGGACTATAGGATATACAGCTGTACAGGATCTCAGAAATCATTAAAACTGACCTCCTCACTTTACAGATGAGGAAAATGAGACCAGAAGTGACTAGGTGAGTGACTTACTCAATATCATATATTAAGTATCAGAGCTGGAATGTGAAACTCAGGTCTTTTGATTCCAAATCCAGTGTATTTTCTACTTCAGCATGTTATATCTATGAAACATCCATCTCCCTACCAGTGGTTGCCTCTTCCCAGAAAAGATTCCTAGATGCTCTACAGAAAGCTCATGACTGCATTATTCCTTGAGATGATCAAGGCTGCTTAATGTCCTCTTTTCCTACAGGTTGTATCTCCTTGGTTCCTTATAACTGATAACTACACTGGGGCATCAAAGTCAAAGGTGTTGGGGGAAAACTCCGCTAGGCCCTAATCCAATCCTTTGGCTCAACCTATGTTACAGATAGGATGTTCATCACAGAATCCTGGGAGCAGAGCCATGACTAGGAATTCTGAGGAATGGGGGGATGTGGAGAGAGACCTCTATGCTCATCAAGAGAAATCCTGAGACACCACTTAGGACACCACTTGGGGGGTGGGGTTGGTGGTGGAGAGAGTACCAGGATGGAACAGTCTGGGGAAAACTCCCCTAGCGCATGAGAAGGCTTCGAGATCCCCACCTCATTCAACAACCTTCAATACCAATGTAACCCTGTGAAAGATAAGCCTCATGTGGTAGGTAGAGATAGTCTGCTCCAGCTGAATGCTATCTTACTTGGAAATAGTAACCCATTCCCTCTATAGAGTGTGGCTTATGCCTCTGAACCATAGTCAGTTCCCAACATCTAACCTCCTAGTTACCAGAAAGAGGGAGATGGCTGCTGAGAAAAGGGTGCCATGGTGGTGGGATCCTGGAGGTAGTGGCCTCAGGCTGTACAAGAGAGAAGAGGCAATCCCATAGCACAATGCTGGTAAAAGATTATGAAGAAAGTGAACAGTGGGATGCAGATCTCACTACAGGGAGGAAGCATACCTAACTGGAAGTCAGTCCCCTGAAGGAAAGCTCTTCTCTCTGATCTATAGCTCTGTCTAGAAGGTAAGGCCACTGGGTCTTTGTTTAATGAGACCCTGAAGTTGTGTTGGACAGAAAATTGAGACCCAGAGATAGATAATACCTCTTATAATAGTGAAAAGCATTGGTAGTGGAATCTACTGCTGAACTCCACATACCCAGTGCCATGTTCATGCTCATTCTGTGGGGGAAGGGAAGGTGAGCCTCCTGTACTGGGGAGCTCACATCATGGAGCTTGACATAAATGAAGGTTTTCAGTCTAATCCCCTAGCATAAATTCATTTCCAGCACACCCTCATTCTTAGGAAATTAATTCTCCAACTCATTTTAACTCCCAGCACTTCACTCCTTATAAGCTCCCAGTACTAACTCACCCTGAATCCACAAATTGAGCACAAGCTGAGGCTCATTTCCAGCATACCCTTACACTTGACATATCCTCATGTATAGCATAGTTTTAATCCCAGTAAATGCTCAACACACCTTTACTTCCAACATTATCCAACACAAACTCCCAGGACAACTTAATACCTAGTATGACTTCATAATTCAATTTAATAAGCAATTATTAAGCATCTCTATCACTGAAGATGTAAAGATGAACAAGTCCTGTTTTTACACAAGAGTGTATGATGTAAATTAGATTATAATAGGTACAAAGGAAAAGTCCAGACTGAGAGCAATAGAAAAATTTGTAAAAGTAGAAATACTTTTCATCTGAGGAGAATCAGGGAAAGCTTCACAGAGGAAAGGATGACAGTGACTTCAATAGACACATTTTTCCCCATAATGAAACTGTATAGAAGTAAATTCAAGATCTTTTGCATTCCTAGTTGATCTTTTGTTTTTCTCCTTTTTATGACTTTCAACTGTGTTTAAATCAAAACTCAGCCATTCTAAAACACAGAGATGCAAATTCAAAGGCTGTTTCTGGGGTCTTTACCTCCATAGTCCATGGAAGCCACTACCAGGACCTTTTCTGAGGAAAGGAGGAAAGATATTCTTCTCTTCATCCTCAAGCCTACCTTTCCTACATTGTTTGGGAACCATTTTGAACAGAAAAACTACTTTGACCAAATTTAGTATGAGTACTACAATTGTGGTAAGGAAAAAAAAATCCCAACAACTGGTTTTGTTCCATAAAGTCAAGGGAAGGCCAAAACTGGTTTATCCAATTGTAAAGTAATATTCAATGTGTTATTTAGCTAATTGTGCAAAAAGGCCAACTGAGATTGCAGGTAAACAATCAACAAATTCATCACCAAGTAAGTGTATATACATCCCTGCACCATGAGCTCAGTCAGGCCGTTGTTCTTCATTTTTGAAGAGGATATCTGACTTGCATATGAATTAGATTTAAGTGAGGCAGAATTGTGGTCTTCAATGCCTGAGCAAACTCTAAGAGCTCCATAGTACCTGCTTCACAGCCACCTTCATGGCCATTGGAAGAAACTGTTTTCATCTGCCTGTTCTTCTAGAGAAAGTCTTCACATGCTCGGGGTAGACATTCCCCTAATTCACCAACAGGTTTGAAGCCTGTCAGTCACCCTCAATATAGTTTAGCCTGTCTGCCAAGATGGTTTACTGGGGTGTGGCTGCTGCCCATGCTACAGTTTCTAGGAGGCACAGGTGAGAGTTGGATGAAAGTTGAGCACCGAAGGTAGATAAGCAAGCCCTCACACCAGAGATGCTAGTCCTCCCTGAACACCCCATATACCCCATGCTTTGGGAGAAGAGAATTTTAGTAGAATATAAGCTCTTTAAAGGCCCCTGTCTTTTTTCATCTTTTTTCCTTGTGTGTCCAGTGACTTGCACAATTCTTTGTCGATGGCGATTAATAAATATTTACTAAATGAATGAATGGAGAACCTGAGAAGCAGGTCTGCATTCTAACTTCAAGAAGCTCACAATCTAGGAGAGGACATAGTAACAACAGACCTGTAATTCCTATGTAAACTTGTGGAGCAGAGGTTTCCTGTAGAGTTAGTGGAATGTTAGATTAGGCTCAGGAGTGTGTGGGAGGCAAAAAATAGTACTGAAAGTAGATCCAGGTCTAGGACTGAGTTAGGGCTGTTAATTAGTGCTGGATTCAAAGACCTAAGAAGAGGTGTTTCAAATTTTAAATTGGGGTTTGCTGATATTCATTCACTTTTCCAGTATGGAAATTTTATTCTAGTTCTTTTTCACATTTGTTTCATAGTTCAATATTTGAACTATAGACAAAAAAGGTTTTAAAAAGAGTTATATTGGGAAAAAAAGGGAAGATAGCAAAAAAGGGATAAGACTGATGATCAGAGTTGGTTACTAGAGAACAACAGATAATGGAGAGAAGATAGAGCTGCCCAATTTTGTTTTCTACAAATGATCTGCAGACTTGAAAAGACTAAACAAAAATGAACAGGAAGTTGTTATCTTAGTAGCAACTTGTCAAAGAGTATTGAGATGCTCTTGATGACTTCAAATCACCAGGCCTAAGTACACAACCTCCCATGATAAAGAAACAATTAGCAGGTGTGACTGATAAACTACTATCAGTGATCTTTGAAGAGTTGAGGAGATATGCCAAAGGGAGAAGTAACAAAGAACTGGTAACTTTCCTGATATTCAAAACATGTTAGACAAATCTGACAATAAATCTTACTTTGATTTCTGGAAAAATTTTAGAAAGTATTATTAAAGAAATGAATAGTGAACACTGGAGGCAATGATCATATAGCATTGGTATTAACAAATCAATTCAGGCTAAACACATTTCCTTTTTTCTTACAGGGATACTAGACTGGTAGATCAGGGGTGTATATATATGTATATATATATGTATATGTATATGTGTATATACACACACATATATACATACATACACACATCATTATCTATCTATCTATCCATCCAAACATTGAAGTTTTAGCAAAGACAGAGTTTCTCATGCTATTCTTGTGAGAAAATGGAAAAAATGTAAGCTAGACAAGTAAAATTAGGTGGATTTAGAATAGGTTGTATGGTCTGACTCCCCAAATAGTCATGTACAGCTCATTGTCAACTTTTTATAGGATCATAGATCCAAGAGCTAGGAAAAACTTCAGAGGACATGTAGTCCTGTTTTACAGGTGGAGAAACTGAAGCTTGGGGAACTTAATTAAGTTATCCAAGGTTACATATCAAGTAAGCCTCAATAACTGGAATAAAGGCATAAAATTATCAAATCTGCATATGACACAAACCTGAGAGGAATACTAACTTGCTGGCTGCCAGATTTAGGATACATAAAGATCTTGACAGGCTAGAACATTGTATTAATCTAACAGGATCAAATTTAATAGAAATAAAAATATAAACTTGGGTTCAAAAAATCAACTAAGATAAGGGAAGTATGGCTAGACAGTTAATAATGTCCATATCCAAGGAAGAAATAGTCCTGAGAATGCTAAATTGGAAAGTGTGCAGAAAGTGACCAGGGTAATGAAAGAACTGGGAAATGTGGCTTACAAGGAGGTTTTTTTTTTTTTTGTTGTTGTTGTTTGTTTGTTTGTTTGTTTTTTTTTTGGTGGAGCAATGGGAGTTAAGTGACTTGCTCGGTGCACACAGCTAGTAAGTGTTAAGTGTCTGAGGCCGGATTTGAACTCAGGTCCTCTTGAATCCAGGGCTGGAGCTTTATTCACTGTGACACCTAGCTGCCCCCATACAAGGAGTTTTGAAAGAATTATGTATGTTTAGTTTGGGAGGGAGGGTGAAGACTTAAAGAGGGTAAAGACTTAAATGGGGAGTGGAGTGGGGAAAATGACAGCTATTGTCAAGAATCTGAAGGGTTATAATATGGAATAGATTCAATCTGTATTGCTTGGACTGGAGAAAAAAAACTATAAACATTGAGTTGAAGTTGGAGAGAGAGAGAGGGAGAGAGAGAGAGGGTTATAAGTTTGATGTAAGAGAAAACTTACTAATGATTAGAGTTGTCCAAAATTTGAGTAGGTAATAGCTTCCTCCTCAACTTCAAGTAGAGGCTAGATGACCACTTATTAGGTATGCTGTAGAGGGAATCCTTTTTCAGTTATGGGTTGAACTAGATGGCCTCTGAGGTTTCTTCTAACTAAGAGTCTATGACTGACCTGGGCCCTTCGAGTCAGGAAGTTCACAGTCTCTCAGGGGGAAGACATGGGAGGAATAGACTCAGCCCTTGTCCTCAGGGAGCTCACAATCTGGGAGAAGACAGAAGATATGCATGTGTATGTGTGTATGTATGTGTATGCATGTATATGTGTGTATGTGCATGTGTGTTTGTATATGTATGTATATATGAGTATTATATATGTGTATATATATACATATATATATACACATATACATATACATGTCAGAAAACAGCACAAAATACTGCATGAAAAATTTTTGGATGTGGTTCTCAGTGCTCATAGAAATATTATAGCTGGAAAAGACCTCAAAAGTTATCTAATCCAAGCTCCTCATTTTATTGATGAGGAAGTAGAGGTCCAAACACTTGTCCAAGGATACACGGAAAGTGACAGAGGGAGGTCACTGGACTGGAATAGAAAAGGAAGTGCTCCCTAGAGGAGGTGGGATTTAGGGTGGCTATGAAAGACTGGGAGAAATAGGATTTTGGTGGAGAGTCTGAGACCGTATGATCAAAGGTATAAAAATGTGAATATGAAGAAGGGATATGAGATCGGATCAGCTTGAGGGAGTATGAAGGAGAACAAAACAGGAGACAAATAATTCTGGGAAGGTAAGTTGGAGTCTATACATATATGGTAGCATAGAGAGAACACAGGTTTTAGAGTTAGAAAATTTGGGATCTGTATTATCTATGACCTTGGTGAGTCACTTGACCTATATGGCTATAAAATAAGGGGTTTGGACAGATGGTTTTATCCCTTCTTGCTCTAAATCTAAGTGTGTACTGAGTGTCTGGATGAACCCAACAGTCAATGATGGCCTATGCTATTTTCTATTCATTCCTCAGCTTCTTCATCTGAAAAATGAAAGTACTGAACTAGAGGAAGTCCTTTCCAGCTCTAAAATCTTTGCTCTAGATTATACTTTGAATTAGCCATGATTGTCTGACTAAGGAATTTGTATTCTGTAAGGCAATAGGTAGCCCCTAAAGGTTTCTAAGCAGTTTGACAAACTGTGTGAATGATTGGAAAGGGAAAGATTTAAGATAGGGAGATTAAGTTATGAAGCTGTTGCAGTAGTCTGGGTAAGAAGCATTTTCCTCACATCATTCAGGAAGGTGAATATATTATTACCACTATTTTGTAAATGAAGGAACTGAGATTGTGACTTACATAGCTAGTAAGTAACAGAGCCAGTACTTGACATTGTTGTCTACTATTAGTCTAGACGACTTTTCCAGTTTTATTTCACACTGCATCCTTCTGGTATCCTTTTGCTCCAGACCATATCAAGTACTTGCTGTTTTTTGAATCCAGTCTCTTAAATATATTCCCTTGATCTGGAATCTGCCAGTTCAATTCAATAAACATCCATTGAGCTCCTATTATGTGCCTGGATTGTGCACTGGGGATATAAAGACAAAAATTGTTTTCAAGGAGCTTACATTCTTACATTATTTTCTAGAAATTCTGAACAATATTCAAGACCCAGCTTCCTCCTCTACAAAGCCTTTTCTGATCTTCTAGTTGGAAACAACCCCTCTTTCCTTTGGGACTTTGGATTGTCTTTGCTTCTCCTTAAGGTCTGGGTAGAGAATGGAGATATCTTTTATGAACTTTGGGACTGTATTATAACTGTTTTTGTATCTGTCCTATATTTTCCCTTCTGGCCTGTGAATACTTCTTGGAGATGGCAGAAAAGTGATGGTCATAGTCCCATGAAGCTTCTTGATTGCATGTACTCAGAGAATATTTGCTAAATTATCAAAGGAAATGATCCAGCCCTAGTGTCCAAACCAAAGTGGGCTAGGACCTTCTTCTTAGAATAGGGGAGCATAGGTTTCTCTCATACCTGCTCTCCCTCCCCCAGGGGCCCCACCTGCACACTACCCCATCCCCCATGTAAATTCCCCAGATGGCTCTGTGGGCTAGTTGGGACTTTCCAACCCTCTACTCCCACCTGCAGAAGTTTCTGTTCTTAGCATTTTTAGAAACAGATTTGCAAACCCTTAGTGAGATTCTCACCATGGGGCTGCCCATGTGACCTTGTTTGTTTGCTAATTCTGCACTGGAAGTGAGATAGGGGAGGCAGGAGAATGATAGTGTGTGGGGGGGTGGAAGGTCCCAATTTGGGAGACAATAAGGAACTTTTGTTTAAGTGTATTTGTATCCCAGGCCAGTTTGTAGGAAGAGACTGGACTTTGCAAGGGTTTGGGATTATGTGTGTAGAAGGTGTGTTAGGAGCTCCAAAAGAAGTAAGGGGAGATTTCAGCTTAGGTTATAGAAGCTTTATGTTTATTATCTTGTTGGTCACAGTCAATTTGGATCCCAAGGCTGTGTAGGTATTCTTTCTAGTCCCTCAATTCTCATAGCTCTACAACTGACCTTGTCAACTTGGATTTTGTAGGGAATGGATCTCTGGTCCCTCCAGCATTTGAGTTCAGAGAAAAGTAAGGACATCACTGTAGAAAAATATCCTGGGGAGGAGGGGAATACTGGTGAAACTGAGCCTCAGACCCATCCACCCTAAAAGCTTCTTTATTCCTAAATGAAATAACCAAGTTATAGAGCTGCTAAGTATGGAAGTGGCTTTTGCATTTTAGACACTGAACCATCTCTGGTCTCCCTTGTTCCAGGACAGGTGCCTCCTTTGTGAGCCAATGGGCCCTGGTTCACAAAGTTAAAAAAGTTAACTCAACTTTTTTTAACAGAAACATCCCTCATGTGGAATTACCTCTAAGGGACCTCAGATGCCATAGAGTCTAATCCATAAGTGGAATCCATAAATGTAAAAAGATGTCCTATACTATCTTATACCATAGTATATATACACTATATACTTATAAAAGATATCCAATACTATCTACTTAGCAGGTGGATATCTATCCTATGTTTAAAGACCTCCAATGAAGGGGCACTATGAGGCAATCTCTTCCACGTCTGGACAGCTCTAATTGTTAGAAAGGTTTTCTGGGCATCAGGCCTGAATCTGCTTCTCAGCAGCTTCCACAGTGCTCCTGGTTTTGGATAATATTTTAAAGAATTGAAGGCTTCTTTTCTATAGCATATACCCAGTATCTTCAACTGAACAAACATGCCATACATTGTCACAAGGTCCTTCACCATCTTGTTTGCCCTCAAGCTTACCAATTCCTAAAATACGATACTCTGAAAGGGATACAGTGTCCTACACCAGAGAAGAATTTAATGGAACTAATCTTCCTGATTCCTGGAATACCAGGAATCAAGCATCTCAATTCAGTCTGGGCTCACATTAGCTCTCTGGGACTGCCATCCAAGGGATGGATAGGCAAGCCCGAGAATCCCAGAAGCAGCAGTGCTCTGCCTCATCTCCCACTGACCCTACTATCAGACTGCCCCAGAAGCTGTTCTCCAGGGGAGCTGGAGGGTAGATAATGGACAGAGCAATTGTTTTGGCCGGTGCTGCATCCTCCATCTTCTCAGCAGCAATGGCTAAAGAAGACCAAACCAAAAAGATTTTTTGATACTAAAATCATCAGATGGTTCAATATCTGAAATAGATATGGTTTTATTAATGGAAATGTCATTAAAGGAGATGTATTATCATATATTTCCCTTATTGCTACAGCTTAAGGACCATTGAGCCTTTCCATTTATCTTGTAGCCTAAACCTATATGTGCTGTCCCCTCCATTAGAATGTGAGCTCCTTGAGAGCAGGGACTATTTTTATTTGTATCTCCAGTACTTAGCAAAATGCATTGTAAATTGTAAGCATTTAATAAATATTTTTTCATTCATTCTTTCATGCATGCATACATTCATTCATATCACACTGTTGACTCATTGATATTGCAGTACACTAAAACTCCCATCTTTTTCGAATGAATTGTTTTTAGATACCCTTGCAACATTTTGTACAACAATGTGATGCTGACCCAGGTTGGAGAAGTCTGAACAAACTTGGAGTCTAATTCTTGGTTCAGAACTATTCCCCAAATATGTTAATAAATTGGTATCTGGTTTATCAATTGGTTCCTTGTGAGTTTAGTTAGTGTCTATTCCTCAGGATCTGCTCATACTCCTACCCTTCCCAACTGATAAAATAACATTTTGGAGTCTCTAAAACCAGGGACTTTGACTATCTTTGGCTACCTAATTTTCTCTGATGCAACAAAGGCATCATTTTACCCAACTCTGTTTCTGGGTCCCTTCAGGTTATGAATATCCTAAATATTGGCTCTTTCCCACCCTATAAAAGCCAGACTTGGCTGGATTCTCCTTCTTTCTTCTCTTGTCTGGGCCCATGTGAGTTGGACTCCTCTGTCCTTTTCTCTTTCCCAACATTTCATATAATTTCTGCTCTTCAGTTTAATTCAACTCAATTAATTTAAACTCAATTGAATTCAACCCACATTAATTTATCTCCATTTAGCTTAATCCAGTAAGAATTTACTGGGCCCTCTCTTTCTTTACCTCTCTCACCCTTCAAGCTGGAAGAGATGTCAAGGAGACAGAAGATCTACATAAAGATCATCTAAATTATTTAGGTATTGATTGCATTTTGGGATTTTATATGTTAGCTGGAGAGATGGGACTTTTACCTGATGATGCAAGTTTGTCACAATTGGGCTAAAAGAGAAAGCATTTACTGCTATACATACATGTCTATCCTACAATAACAACTTTATAGGATGGATAAGGTCAGGTGCAAACTCATTCTCTGTTATGGGATCATAGAATATCAGAGATGGAAGAATTTTAGAGGTAATTTTTTACACAGGAGACAGGAACAGAAAGAAGGGAAGGAATTTGTTCAGGTTATGTAGCTAAGTGTCAGAATGGGGATTCTACCTTGTATATTCTGACTCCCACTCTTCCCACTATACCACTACCTAATGTATTAAGAATGCTTACAATTATTCTGAAAATGCAGTTATTGTCAACTACATATATATACATACATACACATATATATATACACATACACATACACACATGCATATATATATACATACATACACACATATATATATACACATACACATACACACATGCATATATATATATATATATATCCATCCTGTAACTACAAAGTTATGGGTTGGATAAGATAGGGTGAAAATTCAGTCCCTTTTTTTTAAAGACTCAGGTTTGTTGAACTCTTTCTTTTCACCACAGTCCTTGGCTATGTTCTTTGACATTGTTCCCATCTTAGCAGAGGATCTGTGGCTCATTTCCCAGGAAAGGGCCTGAAGGTACTCACTAAGCAAAGAGGACAGGGAAGCTAAGACCCTAGATCCTAGGAGTTAGAATATATTTTGAGGTCTGTGAGGGGATGTTATCTAAAACTTGCTTGTCTCTAGCATTGAGCACAGGATTCTGCGCAGAGCAGGTGCTGAGTCATTGCTTGTTATTTTTGCTGTAAAATATTTCATAAGGTGATGGAGGCAGGAAGGGGTAGAGGAGATGAAGGAAGAGGTCATAAATAGACAGAGATGAATTGACTTCTGTTGTGAGATAGAAAGTAACTTACTCCTGGCCCCTGCAGTGGGGATTGGGGGCTGTTCCTACCTGCACTATGGCTAAAGGGTAAAGCAGGGCCTTTGTCAAAGTTGCTTCTGCTTTATCCAAGAGGAGGCATTTTTCCTACACACTATATAGCTAGATTTTTTTAAAAAGAAGTTTCACATGTTAGTTACAACATTGCCCTACTTGTCATTGTTCTCTTTCCTTCAACTTACCAAAAAATCCTTCTCCTTTCTAACAAATAAACGAATAAATAAAATCATGCAAAACAAATCTATACATTGGCCATGTCTGAAAATATAGTTCTCATTCCATCACCACCTGCCAAGAGATGATTCATCATCAGTTTTCTAGACTCATGGTTGGTCATTGTGCTGATTAAAGTTCTTAAGTCTTTCGCAGTTGTTTTCCTTTATAGCATTGTATTCATTGTTTATTCTCCTGGCTTTGCTTCATTCTGCATCAGTTCCCCTATGTCCTCTCAGTTTTCTCTGGATCCATTCTTTTCATCATTTATTATAGTACAATAATGTTCTGTTGCATTCACATCCATATACTGTCTTGTTTCTCTCTCTTTTCACAAATCTGGTTGTCTTTAGGTCTATGTGTAAAAGCTCATGCTGACTTCCCTGTCAAGACCCCTCTCCCTGCCTCTTTGGCTTCTGAGTTGGCTTCCCTGCTGCAGTTCTTCTACCAACCTCCACCAGAACTTTATGTTCAATTCTAGATTGGATGCAGAATTTTACTTCTGTTTCTTTTCAGTTTCCATTAGCATTAGTCTTCTGTATCCATTTTTATATATTTGCTGGGGTATATGTGGGGGATCTTGGCTTCTATATAACTTACTGGAAGTTCTAGAAGGAATCATTTACAGAACATGATAACCCTTTAAATACTTGAAGTAAGCATATTTCCCCTTGGTCTTCTTTTCTTCAGTCTAAATGCCCTCATTTTTTTCTCTCAGTTTGTATATGGCCTGGCAGCCTGATATAGTGGAGAGAGATCACTGCATCCTCTTCCTGTGTTGGCTATTTAATTTCTGTGTGTCTGAGCCCAGTTTTTTCATTTGTAAAATGGCAATAACAATTGCCATCTACCTCACATGGTTATTTTTGAGAAAGTATTATCTAAAAACTCCCAAACTAACAATTGTTCTATATAAGAGCTCTATCTATGAGCAATTATTATTTTTGTCACTTTTTTCAGGTTGCTCTCCTTTGAATACTGCCCAGTATGTTTATGTTGCAGAGTAGAAGGTCTTCTATTCTCAAAGACCTGTTTTTGATATTTGAAAGTCTGTATTGTGGAGGAGAGACTGAATTTATTTTGATTGGCTTCAGAGGGAAGGAGTGAGAGCATGGGAGGGAAGCTTCAGGAAAGCAGATTTTAATCTGAAGTACAGAAAAACTCCTGAGTATTTAGAACTGTTCAAACTCTCATTGCCTTGTGCTGCTTCCCTAGGCAATGAGATGACTTCCTCATTACTGGAGATCTTTAGGTGGAGGCCTTTTTCCTTGCTCAGGGCCAGGTTATATATATATATTTTTTTTAGGTGGGGCAATGAGAGTTAAGTGACTTGCCCAGGTTCACACAGCTAGTAAGTGTCAAGTGTATGAGGATGGATTTGAACTCAGGTCTTCCTGAATCCAGGGCCGGTGCTCTATCCACTGCGCCACCCAGCTGCCCTTCAGGTTAGATTCTGAAGCCTCTTCCACCTTGAGCTTCTGTGACACTCTGAGAGGCAACATGGTGTGGCAGAAGGAAGGATGGATTTGGAGTCAGGGCACCTGCCCCTTCCCCTGCCTCAGGGCCCGTATTACTTTCTGCAAATCATTGTACCTCTATGAGCCCCCGATTCTTCCTGTGCAAAATGAAGGAGGCTGTATTAGATGTGGCTTCCGAGGACTGTTCTAGTGGGACAACAGGACAATGGGACAATGACAGAACAATGAGGTTCCGGATGGTGGGTGATCAGTAAATGCAATGAGTCCAGATGTAGGTAAGATCAGAGCAGGCTTCACAAAGGAGGCAGGACTTAAGCTGTAAGGAGAAATCCAACTTATATAGTAAGAAAGGAGGGAGTAGAGGGGAGCATAAAGAGGAGATGAAAATTGCCTTGAGTGAGGGAGAGGAGGTTGGCCTATAGGATGAAAGAGATAGGTTGCAGCTAATTGTGGAGGCTCTTGATTACTAGCTTAAGGAGTTTGGCTCTGGTCATTCATTCATTCTTTCAACAAACAAACAAACAGTTATTGTGTACAGAGTACCATACTCAGATAAGATATGCCCTCATGCATATCTTAAGATGACCTTGGTCCTGAGTATGATGACCCATGTACTGGGGAGGCTGTGACAGAGATGAAGAGAATGAAAAGAAGCTGTAGAATAAGGGAAGGGGATAACTGGCTCTGTGAATACTATTTGCTGTATTCTCCTTGAAATCCCACAGCTCCACAACACTGAACCAGGAACCTAGATCCCAAGATCCAGGAGCCCAACAGCATAGGAGCCATGAGGTCAAGACTTCAGAACCCAGATTCCAAGAACCCAGGAGTCTAGGTGTATGATAACCTAAGAGCCCAGAAACCTAGAATCCAGAATTCAAGGATTGAGGAATCTAAGAATCAGCAGCCTGAATTCAGGAATTCAGGTAATGGATTTCCAAATGCCAATAGGTAAGAACTCAGGACTACAGAAACCCTAGAAATTCCAGAAAGAACCCAGTATCTGAAATCCCAGGACAGAGTATAGGAATCTAGGAGCCCAAGAACCTAGGAGTCCAGGAACCTGTTATTTAAAATATTGGGACTAAAAGGTTTTAAGAACCAGAAAATCTAAAAATTCAACTTCTCAGATCACAGGAGCCCAGGGACATAGAAGGCTAAGAGCTCTAATCATCATAGAACCCAGAGCTCAGATTCAGTTGACAAAAAGCCAACTAAGGAACCCAGGAGCCCAAATACCATAAATCCATAACTCAGGAGTCTAGGATCCCTAAAACCCAGGAACCCAGGATACTAGAATACCCCAAAATATGGAAGACTAGGAACCCAGAACCCAGGAATCCAGGAGCTCTAGAACACAGGGAACTAAAAGTTCCAAACTCTGTATGCAAGCTCAGGAGCCTCAAAACCCAGGAACTTAGTTTCCCAAAGATCCCAGAAATCTAAAACCCAGAAGTCCTAGAAGGCCTAAAACTCAAGGGCCTAGGAACCTAGTAGCTCCAGAACTCAGGAGCCCAGAAACCTAGAAGCCTAAGGAACCCAGACTAAAGGAATCCAGGAGCCTATGACCCCAGAACTCAGGAGAACAGAACCTAGTAGCCCATGAACCACAACCCAGTAATAGAGAAGTAAACAATGGACTTGAATGTAGATTGTACACTCTAGTAGCTCCCTAAGGGTATATATTTTTGTTTTTGTATCCTGGCTGCTTAGCAGCTATACACCTCACATGGTTGTATGTGGAGGTGCTTTATAAACTTTAAGTAGAAATGTCAGCTATTCAACAAACATTTATTAAGTACCTGCTGTGTGTGAGACACTGATTGTGTCTTACTGACCTTGGGAATGCCAAGATCTAAAGGAAAGTGCTACTTGGCTTTAAGAAGCTCACATTCACAGGAGGGAGTGCTTCCCTCCTGTTCTCCAGAGGTTGTCAGACTCAACCATTTTTGAAATTCCTTCCCTACCTTAAGAGGCTGACTTTTTGCTCTGGAAGAGTCATAGACAGAGATGAGCAGAATGAAGTTGGCTCCCTGAATGTTAGACCCATATAGCCTTGTATCTCCCTACTCTACTCATTCAGCATGTCTGCCTTCCAGGTGCTGCAATGGGCGAGTCTTTTGATCCACAAATAACTTTTTATTTATTTATTTGTGTATTTTTTTGCAGGGCAATAAGGGTTAAATGACTTGCCTAGGGTCACACAGCTAGTAAGTGTCAAGCATCTGAGGCTGGATTTGAACTCAGGTCTTTCTGAATCCAGGGCACCACCCAGCTACCCCCACAAATAACTTTAAAAGGCTCATCTATATCTCATAGAATCATACACAAATCAAACCAGACCAGAAGACACCCATGATAAGCATCTGCTTGAATACTTCCAATATAATTGGTTTCTTTTGTAATTCTACATATTTTATTTTAAACATTTAAAGACATTATCCCAGAAGGGGTCAATAGACTTCTCCAGACTGCTGAAAGAATTCATGTCAAAACAAAGTTGAATACCCCCCCCCCCACCTATCCTCAGACAGTCCAGTTTGCTTCTGAACAGTCATTAGGAAGCCTTTTCGCTTTTTTATACATTGATCCTGAGTTTGCCTTTCAACTTCCAGTCCTAGATTTGCCTTCTGGGGTAAAATAGAACTAAATCTAATCCCTTTTTCACCTGACAGCCCTTCAAATACTTAAAAAAAACCCCAACCAAAACTACTTCATCAATCCTGTCTTTTTTTCTCTACACTAACCACCTCCGGTTCTTGAAAATAATCTTGTGGCATGTTGTCCACTTCTCTCACCATCCTGGCCACTTTACTCTGGACAGTCTCTATTTTGTCTATATCTTTCCTAAAGTGTGATGCCCAGAACTGAAGAGAGTACTTTAGTTACTACTACAACAATAACAACAACAAACAACAACAAATGACCAGGGTAGAGTACAGCAAAACTATTTCCTTATTTGGTCTCTATGCGTCTGTAATCTATAGGATGACATCAACATTCTTTTTTGTGAGGCAATTGGGGTTAAGTGACTTGCCCAGGGTCACATAGCTAGTAAGTGTTAAGTGTCTGAGGCCAGATTTGAACTCAGGTCCTCCTGAATCCAGGACTGATGCTCTATCCACTGCACCACCTAGCTGCTCCAACATCAATATTTTTAATTGCTAAGTCACACCACTGACTCACTGATCTTGTAGTTCATTAAGAGCTCAGAGAAAAACCTGCAAGCCTGCTTCATGTAGTAAAGTCACTCAGTTTGTAATTGTGTCTGATTACCCACCTCAGTTTCCTCAACATGTTGGTGTATTGGGCTCATAATTACTGCTTACTTTCCTTTCAGAGGGCCTAGAGAACTTCCATGACCTGGTCCTTTCTCTCTGTGGCAAATCGATCAAGATTATAGCTGAGATCATGTAGTATCCCCTACACCTGAGGGACTTACAAGAAAATTTTGGGGGAATGAATTGTCTGTTTACTTGCACGTTGGCCTAAGAGATGTTGTTTGCACCTTAAACCCATTCCTTTCTATTCTCCCCACACCATCCTCTTTTACAGCTTTCAGAGCTTTTCAGAGACTTCTCTCAAGTCCACTCCCCTTTCTAGGCCTTAATGTTCTCATTTATAAAATGAGGGGTTTGGGTTAGATAATCTCTAAGGTTCTAGATATCTTTAGCACTAAATATTATGATCCTATGATCCTTTTCCCATATCCCTTGTCTTCCCTTCCGCCACCCCCCATCATTTTCCTTCTCAGCCTTATTATTGCATTCTCATCCCAAAATAATTTTGGGGCAGAACATCTGGGCTCAGAAGTCTGAGGAGAAGAAAATATACTTGGAAGAGTCTTATTTGTCAGTGACCTCCGTTAGTTCTCAGCCTCGGAAGATAAAAGCCACCTCAAGGTCAGATTTATTTGAGGGAGTTCTAAGTTTCATAACAGGATGTGGACTCATGACCAGACTTTGTCAAACAACAGCCTTGTGGTCTGGGTGGATAAGACATAAACAGAAAGGCCTGGGAGCAGGAGAGGGCTCTGCTAGAAAGTGCTTCTGGCTTGGTCCCATCCCTAGTCCTTGTACAGGAGGGAAAAAACTAACTCAACGAAGTTTTATGTCATTGACATTAGAAGATATGTTTATCAGGTTCCTTCCCTACCCTTCTTAGTGGTGAATGAAATCAGAATGTCAGAGCTGAAAGGTCTTCTGAGACCATGAATCCAACTTTACAGCTGGAGAAATTGAGAGGGAAAGTGATTTAATGTCGCACAGATGGTAAGGGTCAACGTTTTTTTTTTAAGGGTCAAGATTTGGACCCAGGTCCCCTGGTTACCCAACTTGAGTATCAGGACTTCTTTTAACATTAAAAAAAATCACAGGCTGACAGAATAGGAGTGTATTCAACGCACACTGTGCAAACGAGATAAAATTGACAATGGCAATGCTTGGGGCACATATTGATTCATGCAATCCATGGATCTCAGATTTGGAAGCACAGCACTACACCCATGCTTTCTTTTGTGTGGGATTCAGTCTCTGGTCCCTCATCAAGTATTGGCCATCAAACACCTTTCTTGTGTTGCCCTTATTTTATTTAACTTTTTTTTTTTTTTTTTTTTTTTTTTGCGGGGCAAGGGGGGTTAAGTGACTTGCCCAGGGTCACACAGCTAGTAAGTGTCAAGTGTCTGAGGCCAGATTTGAACTCAGGTACTCCTGACTCCAGGGCCGGTGCTTTATCCACTGTGCCACCTAGCCGCCCCCTATTTAACTTTTTATAAACATGAATCCTGCCTCCACAGATAGTCTGCTTAGATCAGGGACAAAGTCTTCTCCCATCATTTCTACTCAACAGCATTGAGCACAGAGCTGGGTTCAGAGAAGGGAGACTATTTGAGCAGTAGGATCTGTGCTCCAGGTTCTAGGCTGGGATTCAAACAGTCAATAAATCTGGGTTCTCATCCTAGCTATTCCATGAACTCACTACGTGGCCTTGAATCACATTGGTTGTCTGACCTTCGATCTCCCCATCTGATTTTACAGGGATAATGTTTGAATTGTGTAACTTACAGAGTTGTTGGAAGGATCTAATATGATAACCTCATGTGTTTGAAACATTTTATATGTGAGCTCTCATTATCCCTGGAAGAAGTCTCAGCTACTAACTTGGCAGGATACCTTTTGTTCACTGTGGCTTCATCTCTCTAGTGTAAAAAGAATTATAGAGTGTGGCTGGTTCCCCACTAAGTGTATTTGTATAGTTTCTGTGATGCCCAGGAAAATAAAATGACACATGGATCACATGCCAATTTTCTGCTAAAAAGCTTCAAATTTTCCCTATTGCCACTGAATCAAATTCAGACTGTCTTCTGACATTCAAGATCCTCCTTCCACAATCTGGCATCACTGTACTGTTCTAACTCTACCTCCCATGACTGCCTCCTCTTCTCTCTGTGCCCTCAGAATGTTTTGTACTTTCCCATCTTTGTGCTTTGGCTCACACTGTTCTTCTGTGAGTGGGCAAGTCCTTTCATTCTTCTGGGCCTCAGTTTTCTTCAGAAGGAGGTGAACCCCAGTTAATAATGTGGAGAAGGAAGGAATTTGCCAAGATTCTAGATGACCTCTAAGGTCTCTTCTAATTCTAAGTTTTAGTATACTTTGATGATGTGGGTGATTGTGTTTGTATCAGTTGCAGAAAATCATGACTGTAGTTCAGTATAGTGAAAAAGACATACTACAAATCCTAACTTGGCTGTGCAACTTTGGACAAATCATTTAACTTCTCTGAGGCTCAGTTTCCCTATACACAAAATAGGGACAATAATACCTGTTGCGAAGCTCAAATGAAGTCTAGGTTCAAATCTCACTCTAACACTTGCTGTGTGACTTTGGGCATGTTACTGATTCTTACTTTCCTCATCTGTAAAATGAGATGGTTGGACTAGAGGCCTTTCAAGTCCCCTTCCAGCTCCAAATATCTGATCCTATGATCTTTTCAAATTGTAACATATCAGTAATTATTATCATGACATGATGTGAGTTTGATTCTAGAGTTGACAGGGTCAGGTGTTTCATGGTATGATCAAAGCTCTCTCCATTCCAGTTAGTGACATCTCTAGTTTCTGGTTACTATAACTGAAAACTGTATGTCAACCATGTGATCTGACTTCTGGTCTCATCATACCTTACATGGATACCCACCCTCCTGGAGTGTCTTCCCTTTATTCTTCCTCCCCTACTCCCCAATTTTCTTCTTTCTTTTCTTTTCCACTCTCTCAGGATAAAGGGACATTATCCCTTGGGATATAGGTCATCACTCTAGACAAGAGAAGAGTCTACCTGACAGGAAGCAGGAAAATGGACAAAGTGCTCCTGTGGGGCTCCTGCCTTTTTGAGAGGAATTGTGTAAAGATGGATGAATGGAAGGAAGAAGGCAGTGAGATTTGGACATAGTGATCATAGTCTGTCAACAGACATTTATTAAGCACTTTCTAAATAAATACAAGCAGAAAGCCTGCTATTAAGAAGCTTACATTCTAATAGTGGAAGACAAGACATAAAAGAAAGATGAAAAGGGGTAGAGGGAGAGAAAAGAAGGGGCATTGGAAAGAAAGTCTGGAATACACAGTGGAGAGGAAAACATGGATCCTCTGCTTAAATGGAAATTCTGGGAAGAGCCATCCAATCAGAAGGAGATACTGAAGGGCTGGAGAGTACTTTCAAAGTGTGAATTCCTTTTTTTTTTTTTTTTTGTGGGGCAATTAGGGTTAAGTGACTTGCCCAGGGTCACACAGCTAGTAAGTGTCAAGTGTCTGAGGCTGGACTTGAACTCAGGTCCTCCTGAATCCAGGGCCAGTGCTTTATCCACTGTGCCACCTAGCTGCCCCTGAAAGTGTGAATTCCAAAGCTGGAGTGAGTTTCTTGGAATCTCAGAGAACTGGAAGAGAACACAAAGGACATCTTGTTCAAACCATACCTTAACGGGAATTCATTTTCAATCATCTATTTGTCATCTAGTTGTCACTTAAAGAATTCCAGGAATGGGAAACTCTCTACCCACTGAAGAAACATATACTATTTCCAGAGAATGCTAATAATTGTTAGGAAGATTTTCCTTAAAACAAGCTTAAATCTGACTCCAACTTTTATTCAATGTTCCCAGTTTTGCCTTCTGGGTCTAAGCAGAACAATTCTAATGACTTCTGGTAATGGTTTTCCCTTAAAATATTTATAGGATCATATAGGACTGTAAGGGAGCCCATTTTATAGATTATAAAACTGAAAACCAGAGAAAATAAGTAACTTGTTTAAGGTCAGATAGTAAATAGCTAAGATGCAAACCAAGGTCTTTTGACTCTGTTGTACCTTGTTAATAATTCTGGTAAATGGTTTTGCTGGGGAGAGGACTGAAGCAAATAGTTTGATGTGGCTTTGAATTATCTGTGGATTTCAATTAGTCATATACCTGTTATCATTAAAAACCAAACAAACCTGATTTTGTAGATCCATAACTTATTGTTAAGGGAAGTTAGGGATATTTGGGAGATATCATTAAACACTGTGAAGGAGGCCATGGAGTACATGGAAGAATACATTGATAACAATGTTGCTACAAGATTTGTATATTTTCATACCCTTTAGTTCATAATGGCAGAATGGAAAAAGGGAGACAAGTGGCCTGGCTTTGAATCCCAGCCATGGCATTGACCATCTGGCTTTGTGACCATGGGCAAATTATTGAATCTCTCAGAGCCTTCCTGCCATTGTCTGTAAAATGAGAGATGGACTAAATTGACTCTTTAGCTCTAAATCTTTTATCCTATAATAATAAAAGTATATTTAAAAGAATGATACCATAAGAAAAAATAGGAAACTTTAATGTCTATCTTGCCCTAATGATTTGTTTTGGCCTTATTTTGATATAGAGGATAGAGGGAATGAGGAAAACAAGGCCACAGGGAGCTGGAAGGGAGGTCAGAGGCCCAATTCCTTCCATGTCTTCCTTTTTCAGATATTCTAGTATCCATGTCCCGCAATAAACTTTGTTATTGTTGTTTGTCTCTGTTGTGTCTGATTCTTTGTGACTCAGGATTTGCTGTAAATCAAGAAATACAGGTCCCTAAAAAGATTGGGGACCTCTGATTTATACATCTGTGGGTTAGGATTAGGCCAGACACACAGAAGCCTGGGTTAGGTGGTTGTGAAGGCAGCTTGAAGAAGGGTAGGAGGTGGTCGTTCATTCAGCAAACATTTCCTAAGATTCAGTGAGAACTTGGAAGGTCAGTGTGTGGAGTGAAGTGGTTGGACCGACATTTTGGACTGGGAGGAAGGGTTCAGCAATTGAGCTGAGGCCCCAGGGGTGGGTTCTAGGCCAAAAAAAATACTTCTTCTGTCACTGAGAGAAAAGAGAATAGGTTGGGGATGGGGGTGGGGGTGGTTGAAAGTTGTAATGGGGGTAAACAAGCCCTTGTTTACTGTTCAGTTTCTTTCTGAAACCATCATCTTAGGCCCCATGCAAATGTTTGTTTCTGAGGCTGTTTCCAAAAATAGTCTGGGCAGTCACACCTGCTCTGCTCACCTCAGAGCTTTCCCTCCCCCTACCTCTATTGCTGATACCCTTACACTATCTTGATGAATTGGGGGCCAAAATGATCTTGGCTTCTTGGTTTTATCCCATAACATGTGAGGTCTGTAAAGTGTCTTGGATTTGAGGAGAGGGGTTGAGAATACTTTCCCAAATTGTTAGTGGGAGCCCAGTGCCCAGGATGTGGGGGACGAGGAGGCAAGATAGGGTCCTCCACACACCATTGTTCTTATGGCTTCCCCTATCTTTTCCAAATCCTCCCTCATTCAAGACCCTCTTTAAGTCTCATCTTCTTCAAGAAGCCTTCCCTGATATCCCATCCCACATTGTCTTATCCCTGTCAGTCACACATTGGATAATTTAGTGTCTTAAAATGGCTTTTTAAGTATTCTATGTGAATGAATATTGTGTCCATGAGTAGCACCAGTGTCTACACCTCTAAATATTGCCATATTTTAGGAGTTTGACAATTTTATTTTAGGCAATATGTAGAAAGGAGGGACATTAGACTAGTGAAAAGACTGAAAACCAAGTCATTTGAAGAGGGATTGAAGGAACTGGGGTTTTTAGACTGGAAAAGAGAAAATTTAATAGAGGGAGATATGAAGGCATCTTCAAGTATTTGAAGGACTATAACATAGGAAGAAAGATTTCATTTATTCTGTTTGGCTCCATGGAGTAGAATTAGAAGCAATAGATGGAGGAAGTTGCTTGGGAGCAGATTTAAACTTTATAAAAGGAAAAAATATTTTAACAATTTTTTTGTTCAGTTGTTTTTTAGTCAAGTCCAACTCTTTGTTGACTCTGTTAGGGGTTTTCTTGGCAAAGATACTGTATTGCTTTGTCATTTCCTTCTCCAGCTCATATTTAGATGAGGAAACTGAAGCAAACAGGATTAAGTGACTTGCCCAGGGTCATTCATGTCCTCCTGACTCCAAGACCAGAATTCTGTCCACTGCATCACTTAGCTTCTCCTGTCTTAACAATTAGAGCTGTCCAAAAATGGAGTTAGTGAGTTACCATCTTAGGATTTCTTTAAGAGAAAGCTATATGAACATTTACTATAGAGTGGAATTATGTTCAGGTACAGATTGAACTAAATCTATTCTGAAGTTTCAGAGATCCGAGATTCAATGAAACAATCAATAAGCATTTATTAACTGAATACTACATGTCAGGCACTGTGTTATGCACTGGAGATAAGACTGCAAAGAATAAAGCAATCCTACTTTTAAGTAGCTTAATTTTTTTTTTAATGTATAAGGTATTTTATTTTTTCCGTTACATGTAAAGATAGTTCTCAACTTTTGTTTATACAAGCTTTACAATTTCAGATTTTTCTCCCTCCCTCCCCTCCCTCCCCCCTCCCCTAGACAGCAGGTAATCTGATATAGGTTATATCTATATACATAAACATATAGATTATATATATACATACACATAATAACATGAATCCTATTTCTGCATTAATCCTGCTACAAGAGAAAAAATCAGAGCAGTGATGCAAAACCTCAAAATAGAAAAAAAAAACAACAACAGCACCCAAAACAAAAGAAATAGTATGGTTCAATCAGCATCTATACTCCACAGTTTTTTTTTCTTTCTTGGATTTGGAGATCCTCTTCTATCATGAGTTCCCTGGAACTCTTCTGTACCATTGCATTGGTGAGAAGAATATAGTCCATCACAGTAGGTCAACACTCAATGTTGATGATACTGTGTACAATGTTCTTCTGGTTCTGCTCATCTCACTCAGCATCAGCTCATGTAAGACCCTCCAGGTTTCTCTGAACTCCTCCTGCTCATCATTTCTTACAGCACAATAGTATTCCATTGTATTCATATACCACAACTTGTCCATCCATTCCCCAATTGATGGGCACCCCCTCAACTTCCAATTCCTTGCTTAAGTAGCTTAAATTTTAATGAGGGATGGGGGCAGCTAGATGGCGCAGTGGTTAAAGCGCTGGCCCTGGATTCAGGAGTATCTGAGTTCGAATTCAGCCTCAGACACTTAACACTTGCTAGCTGTGTGACTTAACCCCCATTGCCCCGCAAAAAAAAAAAAAATTAATGGGGGAGACAATAAGTACATATGTAAACATAAAGAGCATAAATATAAGAATAAATAAAAATAAAGTAGTAAAATATAAGTCAATTAGAGGGGCAAGGCACTGGCAGTTGAGGGAAATCTTCATGTAAAATGTAGTATTTGAGTTGCATCTTGGAAGAGGAAGGGAGATTCTATGAGCTAAGAATGGGAAATGGTCAGTGCAAAGACCAAACTAGATTCTATGTTCTGGTTTTCTTCCATCCTGGCAAGTACAGGATCAGGCCTGACAAGCTAAACATGAGAAAGTGGATGAATGTTGGGGTTCAGTTCAATTTAATTCAGTTCAGCAAACATTCATTTAGTGTTTAATGTGTCAGGCTCTGTGCCTTGTACTCAAGATAGAAAGATGAAAACAAAACAAGTCCTGCCTTCAATGAACTTACAATCTTCTGGATTTGTCAGGGGAGATCAGGAGGGTCTGAGGTTAAGTGAATATCAGTTGCCAGAGGATAAATACTATTTTTGTTGGTGATGATCCAACCACCACCTGGAAAGATTGCTCATTTTAGGGGGATAAGGTAGAAACCTTGTTGATCTATTTAAGGAGAACATCCCTTTGACCCAGGGATTCCTCTGTATAGAAATCTAAACCTGGCAGATCTCTGAATCTTATTTCAAGGTCCAAAATGCTTCACTTTTCTGGTTCCTGATACTCTCCAGTCTTTCTTAAAATGTGATGGCAAGATTTGATTACAATATTCCAGAACTTATTTGACCAAGGCAGCTTAAGATTGCATGTATTTTTTGAACTTCTATGTCACATTGTAGATTCAAGTGGGACTTACAGCCTGTAAAACCCCAAATTTCTTTCATGGATCTGTTGTCTAGAATTTAGATATGCTATTCTGATCTTGCACTTAGGTTTATTTTTTGAACTCAGGTATAAAATATTTCACTTATCTCTGCTAATTACTAACATTTTTGTAGTGCTTTAAGGTTTGCAAAGCACATTTTATGTTATCTCTTGATCATTTCAATTCAGCACATTGTCTTTTCTATAGTTTAGTAGCAGTGTGACTCTGACTTTTTAATTTAAGGTCTCTGAGCCTCAGTTTTCTCCTTCATTAAATGGGATGATGACTCATTACATATCTCACAGTTTTGCTGTAAGGATCACATTATATAATGCTATGTAAAGTACCAAAGTAAATGTCAGACTCTCATGTGACAATAAAATTTTTACTTATTGTAACTTTGTCTGAAGAAGAATGAATATATGAAGTTCAAAGGAAGCAGAAATCTGATGAAGCAAAACTCCAATCAGTTGGGCTAGTTTACAGATGAATAACCATTTAAAAATGAATGAACTTGGTCATGTTTGAATTTTTTCTGTTACAGGAGTATTTCTTGATGATGAATTTTGGAGGTTTATTTTCTCTGTCAATTCTTCTAGTCACAAAATTTTTATAGCAATCATTAGTTGAATACATATGAGGAGGCATTTGTATGGGGTTAGAACAGGTGTTCTAAAATCAGTCTATAATTAAAATTTATTTCAAATTGTTTTCATAAAAGTGGTGCTTACTATCCCATCACTAGCTTTAATTCTATAATGTAACCTTATTCACATCTGAAAAACTTTTGGCAATTGAGTGGCCAGAGTTTGGTTTATTTTTTAATCATAAAAGTATTTTTATTATTTCCAGTTACATGTAAAGATAGTTTTCAACATTTGTTTTCATAAGATTTTTAGTTCCAAATTTTTCTCCATTCCTTCATTTTCTCCCTCCTCTCTAAGACAGAAAGCAATCTGATATAGGTTATATATGTACAATCACATTAAATAAATTTCTGTATTAGTCATGCCTGTGGGGCAGCTAGGTGGCACAGTGGATAAAGTACTGGCTCTGGATTCAGGAGTACCTGAGTTCAAAACTGGCCTCAGACACTTGGCACTTACTAGCTGTGTGACCCTGGGCAAGTAACTTAACCCTCATTGCCCTGCAAAAAAAAAAAGAAAAGAAAAGAAAAGAAAAGAAAACTGCCTATTCATATCCTTTGAGCATTTCTCAATTGGGGAATGACTTGCCTTCTTATAAATTTGATTTAGTTCCCTATATATTTTAGAAATGAGGCCTTAATATCAGAAATACTGGCTGTAAAAATTGTCTCCCAGCTTTCTGGTTCCTCTGTTTGTACAAAACCTTTTAAATTTAATGTAATAAAAAAATCAACCATTTTGCATTTCATAATGTTCTCTCTCTCTTGTTTGGTCATATATTGTTATCCTCTCAATAGGTCTGAGAGGTAAACTATTCCTTCCTCTCCTAGTTTATCTATGGTATCACCTTTTATGTCTAAATCATGTACCCATTTTGGCCTTATTTTAGTATATGGTGTAAGACGTTGGTTTATGCCTAGTGTTTGCCATGCTATCTTCCAGTTTTTCCACCAGTTTTTGTCAAATACTGAGTTCCTATCCCAGAAACTGGAGTCTTTGTGTTTATTGAACAGTAGATTACTATGGTCATTTACTACTGTGTCTCCTGTGCCTAACCTATTCCATTGATGAGTGGCCAGTTTGTAGTGGTGTGCCACAATGCTTATTGAAGAGAAGTTGTTGTGTGGGACAAACCATCTATTCTTCCCCAAGTAAGCTAGGACAGAAGGTACATTTTCTTTGGAACTTTTTTAAAAAAATGAATACCTTGGGTAAGTTTTAAAAATAGTTTTACTGGGGGCGGCTAGGTGGCGCAGTGGATAAGCACCGGCCCTGGATTCAGGAGTACCTGAGTTCAAATCTGGCCTCAAACACTTGACAATTACTAGCTGTGTGACCCTGGGCAAGTCACTTAACCCCCATTGCCCCGCCAAAAAAACAAAAAAACAAAACAAAAATAGTTTTACTGATGCTTTTTGATTTTTAAGAATATTACTGTTGGGAGCAGCTGGATTCATGGATTCAGTGGGTTCAGTGGATAAGGCACCAGCCCTAGATTCAGGAGGACCTGAGTTCAAATCCTGCCTCAGACACTTGACACTAGCTTCGTGACCCTGGGCAAGTCACTTAGCCCCCATTGCCCCCTCTCCCCCAAAGAATATTACTGTCACTTCTCATTAGCAGATCCCAACCTCCACTTTTTCCCTCTCCCCCTTGTACCAAACAGAAACAACCAAATCAGACCTCTGTGTGACTTAGACTGGTTCCCAGTTCCTTTTTATTGGCCTTTTTTTCTTTCTTTTTTGATTCACAGCTGTGATTACATTCATGTAGGGAGCTCCAGGGGAGGAAACTCCCTTCACCAATACATGTTGGCAACTTCTCTGTAACTTAGTCTTAGTGAACTGTCTGGGGGCACTGAGAGGTTAGACTTGTCTAGTGTTGAACAAATATTCCAGAATCCAGACTTGAACCCAGGTTTTCCTGACACCACTAAGCCATGCTTATCTTTAGCATTTTCTTTATCTAAACCTTTTCTTTATCAACTCATTTTTGCCTGAATCAGGTAAATGTCCAAAGCTGTTTTGGCAGTTTGTCCTTAATCTTTGACCTGGTTTATTGTCAAAGACTGCCTAGCTCTTTTGCTTCTACTTTTCTCTCTCAGGTCCTAGCAAAAATAAGAGATTGAAGAGCAATTCTTCCCCACACTCACTGTTCACATCAGAGCATTCTGATTAAAACAGTACCCAAGTAGATCAAGACCTATTTGATAAGAATCTTTTCCTTCTCTACCCCTAATATCCTGGAAATGAAAGACAGTCTTTCTCCCATGTACATGAACATTATAGGATTTAGATCTGGAAAGACACCTTAGATATCTTCAAGTTTTGGTTTTGGGGCTAAGGCATTGTGTTATAGTGGAAAGAGAACTGAATTGGGAATACCACTAGCTCTTTTCCTGCCACTGAATCCCCTTTGGTTCAGACCTCACTTCTCATATTACCTGTATGACTTTGGGAAAGTCATTTAACTTCCTTGGCCTTCAGTTTCCTCGTCCGTAAGATGAAAGGATAACTTTTGAGGTCCCTTTCAGTCCTAAATATAGGATATACAGGAAGTCATGACAGAAATCCTTTTTTTCAAAGAGTTTACAATCTAGAAGGGGATTATGTTTACTTACTTACTTTATTTATTTTTTTTGCAGGGCAATGACTTGCCCAAGGTCACACAGCTAGTAAATGTCAAGTGTCTGAGGCCGAATTTGAACTCAGGAACTCCTGAATCCAGGGCCAGTGCTTTATCCACCGCGCCACCTAGCTGCCCCCATGTATACTTACTTTAAATCAATACTTCAAAAGACCTGTTATTTCACTGACCCTTTTATGCTTTGGTTTATAGCCTTCACAAATCCCTGTGGCCAGAACAATTCATATCCCTAGTGATGAACCTCTTTACACTCAGTTAGTTTGTTCCTGGAATGACAGATGCATGGTTTGATCCTGGGTCCATCTGCAAAGATGTTTCAATTTACTAGAAGCTTCTAGGGCTAGTGCTCAGCTGGCATATCCTTTTGAAGACTTAAGGTCCCCTCCATTCCACAGTGTGTCCTGTATTTTTTTCTCCTTGTCAGAGATGGAGTGGGGGACGGGTGGGATGGGAGGTGGCTAGTATATCTATTATCTCCAGCATATGAAGATCAGGCCTCTAATGCCTTTTTTGTGTTCATAAGACTTATGAGCCCCCTTTTCTGGTTCAGCTTTAGTCCTTCCTCTCTCACTCCAATCCCACCAATCATAGAAGTCTATAATAATGGTAAAGTTTTTATTTTTCAAATTCATGTGTATACTGAGGTACATTGGCAGTAACTTGTGAAATGACTGTATGACTCTAAAACTTTTGTTACTATTTTTTTTTTAAATTATTATTTATTTATTTTTTGCAGGGCAATGGGGGTTAAGTGACTTGCCCAGGGTCACACAGCTAGTAAGTGTCAAGTGTTGGAAGCCGGATTTGAACTCAGGAACTCCTGAATCCAGGGCCGGTGCTTTATCCACTGCGCCACCTAGCTGCCCCCTGTTACTATTTTTATAAACTTTAAACATGTAGGCCCTCACATAGAATTTTTCTGTCAGCTCAACTCCAGCAAAATTAGGGTCTATGTAGTTGGGACTGAATGGAAGACAAAAAAGTTTCATAATGGGGTAAGTAGAACCAGAGTGAGAAACACAGAGAAGGTCCAATTCATACATGCATACATGGAGCTCTCAGTGCAAGTCTATCAAGCATTTTATCAGGCATTTCTCTCTCTCTCTCTCTCTCTCTCTCTCTCTCTCTCTCTCTCTCCTCTCCCTCTGCTCTCTTTCCTCTTTCTCTCTCTTTTGTCTGCCTTCTCTCTCCTCTCTTTGTTTTTTTCTCTCTCTTTATTTTCTCTCCTCTTCCCCATTCCCTCTTGTCTCTGTAATGGCTATGCTAGGTGATGGGGAAGGCTGTAGGAAGGAGAAGCTGGATTCTAATCCTGGACCTTGCTCTTAACTTTTCCCATTCTACTCCTTATGTGTTGAGGAGCTAGGCAGCAACCATGGTCAAGGAGTTTGGGGGAAACAGAGAAAACTGTGCTGGGGAATTCTGGTGATGGGGAGCTGGAGAGATCAAGGAGTCTGGAAGGTGTCTGTGTAGTAGTAGGAGA
The DNA here is from genome assembly GCF_019393635.1 of Dromiciops gliroides. Classification (NCBI taxonomy): domain Eukaryota; kingdom Metazoa; phylum Chordata; class Mammalia; order Microbiotheria; family Microbiotheriidae; genus Dromiciops; species Dromiciops gliroides. The sequence goes on along the minus strand of NC_057862.1, from coordinate 265,034,555 downwards.
GAGGATATTGTATGACTGAGGGGCTCATAGGGTTAGGAGGGCTTTTGGTTTCAGAGTAGATTAGGGTCTCTGAATTTTCAGGTCCTTAACACCTGAGACCAGGCTCAGAATGCTCTTTGGGAATGACTCAGCTACCCCTGGGGAGTGGAGTCTCTGTTTGAGGGTCAGTCAGGTTTTTGTGTGAGGAATGGAAAAAACCCAAAACAAAAAACCAAAAGACTTAGAAACTGTTTCTGACCAACTTTTCCCCTTTAGACCCCAGTTCTGCCTGCCAGTTGGAGACAGGTTCATGTAGTCACAACAAACCCTGCCTCTTAGAAGGGAGTTATCTCAGCTGTGGGTGTTTGTGTGAGTGTATGAACACCCCTTCCCACCTGAGATCAATCCTTCCTCCAGAACAGTGATCTCCTTTCTAGACTCCCCCAAAATAGACTATGATGGAGGAAAGGTTCTATTTTTATTATACAGCATCACTTGGGCCCAAGGGATTCAGGAAAGATGAGAATGGGGATTGGTTGTCACTGTGGCAGCTGCAACTTGTCCATTAGACTCTGGTCCTTGGTGATGGCTTTGCTATCTCATGAAGTTTACCTGTGAGTAATAGGAAGGGGAGATTCAGGTTAGAAAAAAAAAAGAGAAAAGGGAAGTCTCCGGTATCTTCTCAGAAAGACTCTTATCTACTTCCATTCTTTCTGCCAGTCAGAATTCTAACCATGAGGGAAGGGCCTGAGTCTTTTTCTCCTCTTTTCCCCTCTGATTGTGATCTCCCTAAGAGTAAGACCTGATTCTGCTATTACTCTATCTCTTCCTTAAGAATCATTGAAGCCAGGGTGTCTGCTCTCTTTGGCAGAGGTCACACATGCACACCAATAAAAATACACAAATTCACTCACTCATAGGCAGAGACAGAAATGGGAATTAGGAAGAGAGGATGAGAGCAGGGTTAGCCCAAAGCTCTGTTACACAGAACCTCCAGGACCATAAAAACTAGGTTAAAATGAATTTATATCAAGTATGATATGTTCTTTATTCCTATGCTTATAGGCTTAAAATTTGGAAAAAACATGGAAAAGAGATGGTCTATAAAAGTATAAACCTTTATTTTGGCAGTACCTGATAGCCTGAGGGACTATCCTGTCAGGTACATTATAACAGAGACAGGCAGGAATAGGAGGTGCTGTACAAAACTTGCACTCAACTTGAAAGAAGACTACTATGAGATACTATGAAGTTGTCTGACCTCTCATCTTCCTAGCTCAGCTTCTCTCATTTATGACAGAATTTCTAACTCAGGCCTACTCCTATATCTAGAAAGACTGCTCCTTTCCCACCACTATGCAGTCCTCTCTTTAACTCTCAGTGATTATCCCCTGGTTAGGTCTTCCAGCCCTCTCCCCATGCCCAAGAGACCATACCAAGACCAGGAGTCTTGCTTGTTTAGAGGCTTAGTATTTGATAGCTGGGCCAGACTTGGTCTTGATGAGGGTCACGGTGGTATTGTAGAACATGCTGAGCAGGAACAGAGTGAGGAAGGTCACTGTCATGGGCCATAGGGTGGCCTCTCTATCATCCTCCTCCACAAAATCCTCATTAAGACAGCTGGACATCATTATCTCCTTCCAATGATCTGTGGGGCACATGAGTTCAACCCTTTTAGGCCCCAAGATTTGGAGTGGATATGGGAAATCTGAGTAACTCCCTGCTTAGGGGAAAGTTCATTCAAGTTTAGAAAGACTTGGGAGTTGGGATTCCTATATAGTAGAGAGTAGCGTTCTCAGAGACCTTGAGGTTTCAGGAGAATTTGAGACCCAGTCCATAAAGCATCAGTCTCTTAACTGCCAGATCTTTTTCATAGTCTAGCTATATCTCTCCTTCCCTTTCCTATATTTGTGAAATTGATTTCATGAACTTTGAATGGAGAACTTTGAATTTATTCCTTTTAAATTTCAACTTACTTGGGGCAGCTAGGTGGCACAGTGGATAAAGCGCCGGCCCTGAATTCAGGAGGACCTGAGTTCAAATCTGGCCTCAGACACTTGACACTTACTGGCTGTGTGACCCTGGGCAAGCCACTTGACCGTCATTGCCCCGCAAAAAAAAAAATAAATAAAAAAATTTCAACTTACTCCCTGTGACCCATTGCTCCAATTTATCAGAATCATCTATCAGCTATCCTGCCAAGATTTGTGTTGATTGCAAATTTTACAGGTATTCCATTTATGCCTCTATCCAAATCACTAATAAAAATGTTGAAAACTACAGGGCTAATGATGGATCTCTGGGATACTTCACTAGAAAACTCCCTCCAGGGGGCAGCTAGGTGACACAGTGGATAAAGCACTGGCCCTGGATTCAGGAGTATCTGAGTTCAAATTCGGCCTCAGACACTTGACACTTAATAGCTGTGTGACCCTGGGCAAGTCACTTAACTTTTTTTGCCCCGCAAAAAACCAAAAACAACAAAAAAAGAAAACTCCCTCCAAGTAGATGTAAATCCATTAATGACTATTCATCCAGGTTCATCTATTTCCAAATCCTTAACTGTATATAATCTATCCTACATTTCTCCACCTTCTCCATGTTTGTAGTATGAGAAACTTCATCAAAGGTCGTGTGGAAATCTAAGCATACTTTATTTGCAATGTGTGTTTGATTTATCCTGTCAAAAGAAAAAGGGAGAAGGGAGTAGGGAAGGGGAATAAGCATTTATATAGTGCCTACACTGTGCCAGGCACCATGTTAAGCACCTTACAAATAACATCACAACAACCCTCTAAAATAGGTGCTCTTATTATCCCCATTTTACAGTTGAGGAAACTGAGGCAAAAGGGGTTAAGGGTCTTGCCCAGGGTCACACAGCTAGCAAGTTTCTGAGGACAGATTTGAACTCAGGTCTTCCTGAGTTTAGGAGAACATTTTAATCTACCATGCTACCTGGTCACCTACAAGAAATGAAATTAAATAGTTTTGGTCTATTCCTGATGACATGATTTTTGCTCACTTTTAATGATCACTACTTTTCTTTCTAAGTGATCACAGTATTCTACAATTTCCCAAATGCTATCTAATCTGTTCTATTAATTTTTAAGTCAAATTGTTACTCATATGCTCCATCTGTTTAATATATATTTACTTATAGATGAACTCTGTTTGCTATTTATTCAATTCCAAACAAAAATCCAGATAATAGGCATTTTTATCTTGATTTTTCCCCCTATTTGGACAGGCTTAGATCTTTTTAAGTGATTATGAATCTTATTTAGCAAATTTTCAATGTTCTGTGGCTTTCTGAAAATAAAACTCTGCTATCCTCTTGTAAATAAGAGTACTTTACCATCTATCTATAGAGAATCTCTTCTACTTGGACTGTTAAAGGACATGTTAGTCAGAGAAAACTTCAATTAATTGATTCAGTAAACATTTATTAAACACCTCTATGTGCCAGGCACTGTGCTAAGCCCTGAGGATACAAAAAGGGGCAAAAGTATAATTTTGTATGATAGGTTAGTTTAGATGACCACCATGTTCCTAAGGAACTCTAAAATTCTGGAATTCTGTGACAACTTTGTTCATAATCTTTCCACCATGCTGCTTTATAAGATTTTATAAATAATTTCTACTCTAAACCAATCCTGTGCTTGGCTGCCATGTAAATCCACTTTGCAAGGAAATAAGTTTGTTAGCTAAGATAGCTTCATAACACTTTTGGTCTCACTGCAGTGATTAATTGATATGAACTAAACTTCTTTAGACTCCCTTCTTGAAAAAAGTATTTGTGATATGTAGACATGTGGTTTCTGTGTCAAACTTTTATTTCTTTTGATCCATATTTTTTGGACATATATTTCAATGGGCTTAAACAAGTCTACATTTGCATTGATGTAATGTAGTATTAAAGTCTTGATTTAATTTGGTGAATCCTTTCAAGGTCATCATAAGAATTTCTTTGTTTTCTATAACAGATATTGCATAAGTTAATATTTCTTTATTCTGCTCCTTTTTTTTTTTTGCAGGGCAATGGGGGTTAAGTGACTTGCCCAGGGTCACACAGCCAGTAAGTGTCAAGTGTCTGAGGTTGGATTTGAACTCAGGTACTTCTGAATCCAGGGCCAGTCCTTTATCCACTGTGCCACCTAGCTGCCCCCCCATGTTTTGTTTTGTTTTGTTTTGTTTTGGAGGGGGTTGCAGGGCAGTGGGGGTTAAGTGACTTGCCCAGGGTCACACAGCTAGGAAGTGTCAAGTGTCTGAGGCCAGATTTGAACTCAGGTCCTCCTGAATCCAGGGCTTTATCCACTGCACCATCTAGCTGCCCCCTATTCTGCTCCTTTTACAAATGTTCATAATGAACATTGAAATATGAGTTAGCCAAGTATCATATGAAATGATATTTCTTTTGACTGTAGATACATGATAAAACCAACTGTATCAACCCTTGATTTTCTATGAGGGTCTGTAGGACATCCTTTCATAATGGAAATGCCACTAGACTCTTGAAGTTAAGGAGATCTGAGTTCAAATTGGGCTCAACCCTTACTAGCTGTGTGACCATGGGCATATCATTTAACCTCAATATCCTCATTTGTAAAGGGACAGATGGGGGTTGGGGGCCCCAAGAGTCTCTAATATTCCGTCTGGCTCTGGATCTATGATGCTACAATTCTTTTGTCTTGTGCTTTCAATTACAGCAAAAACAATGTTAAGGTTGAGTTAGTTCCATGAGTAGTTTATCTATAGAAGAAATATGTCACTTTTAGAGCACCAAAAATTAAGTTAATATTTGCAGATGGCATAAGGACCATTTAAAGTTTCTTAGCACTTTTGGTCCCTTTTCTGTCATCAGAAGGAAGCCACATAGGAATGAGTAATGTCTTGGATTTTTCTTTGTTTCATGGCTCGATATAGAGGCTAGCCCCATGATGATGAGCATCTTCATACTTTAGAAAATAGAGTCAGTCTACTTTCTGGTTTTCAGAAAGTAGATTCAGTGTGTTTTCAACACAATACTCAAAGCCTTTCAAGAATCTGTGCTCTTTAAGTAGCCTTTAAGGGCCCCTTCTATACTACTGTGAGGAATTAGAGTAGGACTTTGTGAAGGATTGAGTCTAACAGCTTAAAAAACTATTTTTTTGTTATCCTAAGTCTTACTTCAATCTGACCTTTATCATTCCTGTTTATATTGGCTGTCAGCGTTTTTTTATCTTCCAATGATTGACTTTGATCCCATTAATTCTCTATTCAAAAACCTTTTACAGTTCCTTATTGTCTATAAGATAAAGTCAAATTTGGTGCTCCCCTCCCTTTCCAGCATTATGTCATAGTACTCTCTTCTCCATACTCAATTGTCTCACCAAACTGGATCATCAAACCGATTTTGGATTTTCCTACATTGATTCACTCTGTTCATAATCCCTGGGATACTTGCTCCCTCTGTTCTTCCCTGATCCTCCTGAGCATTTAGTCTTTACTTTCCTAATGCAGGTGCTATCATGAAAACCCATGCCTTGCAATGAGAAGCAACAGCTTTGCTGGTGATGTGACTTTGGGAAAGTTATTTAAGCTCTCTGAACTTCACTTTTTTCATCTGTAAGTTGGTTAATATAGCAATTAATATGCAAATATGTTATAAAGGAAGTTCTATATAAATCACGAAATTCCATAGGCATGCTATCTATTATTATCATTATGTTTTAGTTATTTGTGTATGTAATTGCATCCTATCATTAGGCTCTAAGTTCCACAATGCTAGAGACATGTTTTTGTTTATCTCAAAAAGGGCTTCTCTCCAACCCCAGCAACACCCCATTACTGGAAGTAACTCATTGTTTGTCTGCTGAAGGTGGACAAAGGAGCTGGTGAAAGAGGTCATCATTTTGCAGGTTTGGTGATGGTGGTGGCAGAGGAGTTTAGCTTGGAGAGTTATGGGCAAACAAAGGAGATTTAGGTCTGCTTGGGGTTATGCCTATCTTGGAGGTGGTGCAGGTCCATAAATTAGAGATTCTGGAAAGTTTATAAGCTACCAGAAGCCTAGTTGTTTCAACAGGTGACATCACAGTAAGCCTTCCTGGAGAATTGCTCAGATGAAGGAAAGGGACCAATTATTCCCTACTTCCTTTCTCTCCCCCAATCCCCTTCCTCTGCCTAAACTAAATAAAAGTCCTGGGATGAGAGAAGGAAGGAAATAGGGAAGTAATTGGGTTGAGGGAATAGTCTGGTCATTGGTGAGAAGTTCAGTGTCTTAAGCTGACAAATATTGTATATATATATGTGTGTGTGTATATATTACAAATATTTTACTTTTTTAATTTTTACTCATCTCAGTGTAGCCAACTTGAATCATATAGCCATTAATAAATAAAGAGCTAGAAAAATAAGATGGATCTCTTAAAATTACCCAACAACAGTGTAATACATAGTCTAAATGTGAGCTATTTACAATTTATAGTGGTGTGGTCAGATTAAGTGAATTTGATAACTAGGCAGTTGTATGTTCCTGATGACAACTCCTTGATGGTGCTCTCAAGATGTTGTAAGCATTTCTTGGAGAAATATTTACCTCTGTTCTTACTTGCTGCCAGAACTAGGATAAACAGGTAGTATTCTGTGACAAATTTGTTCTCATCTATGGAGCTCCCACATTCCCATGGAATTCTTTATAGCCCTTGGGATGACAAGACCTGGGAGACAACTGAATTGTTGGAGCCATGGATATGGTAGGAGCAGCTGTTGAAAGAGAAGGGTGCTATCTAGCAATCTCCCCATTAGTATGGCCTTCTTCCCTAGGTCAAACAGGATTGGTCCCTTTGAGCTGCCTAAGCAGCCCTTCACACTGATAGCTCCATTAATCTTGGCAGAACTCAACACTAACTCATGAATGTGTATCATATTTGGAATTTCCTCTCACAGTTCTAACTTGTTCTCTGTGTTACCCATAACTCAATCTGCAATTGGAAGAAACCTCAGAAGTCAGAAAGTCCAAACCCATTATTTTACAGATGGGAATTGAGGCCCACAGAGGTTAAGTGACTTGTCCAAGGTCACATAAGTAGTAAGCACCAAAAGTAGGATATGAATCCAGGTCCTTGGCTTCCAGAGTTAGCATTCTTACTATTGTACCATGTGGCTTCCATGTCCTCCCCTCCTCCAGCCTCATAGGGGTTCTCTGGTACTTAAACACATCTTGTTTGTGTTCTCTATGTGATGTGTGTTGTCTCATATCCCTAGGCCATCCAGGGCAGGGGCTACATATTCCCCTTCCTGTTGTCAAGCTTAAATACAAGGTTCTCTCACTGTAGCAAGCCCAGAAACCTTGCTCTCCAGTGACTTTCATTTTCTGGTACCCTTAGCCTTTCAGGCTCTGCCCCGGGGGGCATAAGGCTTACCTTTTTTGGAGACAATATGGTAATAATGATAATTACAATTTCTATAGTACTTTAAGGTATGAAATCACTTTATGCAAAATAGCCCTGTGAATCAGGAAATAATATCCCTATTTCACATATGAGGGAACAGAGGATTAGAGTGGTAACACCACCACCACCCATCACCACACAGCTAGCAAGTTAGTTGGGTGTTGAACCCAGAATTCCTATTCTGGTGTAAAGGCCACTGGATCTGGGTTTAATTCCTAGATTTTTTAGGGAAGTGGGAAGGGGAGTGAAGGTTAGCTCTTTATAGATTTGGTTAAGCCTGTTGTCCCTAATTAGGAGGAAGGCTTCTAAATAATATGAATAGGACATTTTGGATATGTAGGGCCTTCACATGATGAGAAACTGACGTAGAAGTGACAAGGAGCCATTAGAAGTCCTAGGTCTTTCTCAAACACTAGGCCAAACACAAGACTCAGGTGTGTGGGTAGGAAGTAGAGAGAGTGAGGAGTGAGGAACAAAGGATTCAGCAGGGGGTGGTGGTGGAAATTTTATGAAGTCTAGGGACAACAGAGAGAGAATTGCCACTGAAAAACTCATATATAGAAAATCATAGGGGGCAGCTAGGTGGCCTAGTGGATAAAGCACTGGCCCTGGATTCAGAAGGACCTGAGTTCAAATCCGGCCTCAGACACTTGACACTTACTAGCTGTGTGACTCTGGGCAAGTCACTTAACCCCCATTGCCCCCCCCAACCCCCCCCCCCAAAACCCCCTGAAAACAAATAAAATACATTTAAAAACAAAATCATAGCCTGGGTTGGATTAAGGGTTCTAGGCTAGGAGGACAAGACCTAGATATGGATAAATGACCAAAGGCCAGAAAAGTTTCTCTAAGGGAGAGACATCCCTGAGCCGGATTAAACTCTAATTTTATCCACTGTTTCTGAGATACTCTTGATTGGAGTCTGGGCAGAGGCCATTCTTCCACCCCATTCCAAATTAAGGGCCCTTTTTGTGAGGAGAGGGGTCTCTGGAATTTAATGTTGGTGGCTTAATGTTGCATGGTTACAGATAGTCAGGTAACAACTCAATTTTGAACCTCTCAGATAACCAAGAGCCAAGGGAATCCCAAAATCTTGAGATGAATCAGGACCTCCATCTCTCCTCTAACTGAAGGGATCAGCTAGGGCAGAAGAGATTTGGGAAAACCCTTTATGCTTCTGGGTTATCTTATTTTGGTGTGTGAAATTCCTTCAAAATCTCCCTCCCTAGAAATCTTAACTGGCAATGCCAGGAGCAGGGTGGGTGCGTGGGGCAGTCTCAGATAGATGTGATACAGAATAGGATAGGATACAGAAATGCTAATAGGAAAGGGGAGGCAAAAGGGTAAAGGGTACCCTAAAAGGATATAGGCAAAAGGTTAAAAAATGTAGCCCTTATCTCACCACCACCAGGGGAATACCTATCATGTGTGACTATATAGATATGTATACACACATATAGGTGTGTATATATATTTATGCATACACATATGAATATGTATGTACATATACATACATATGTATACAATATGTACACTTGTGCCTCTTTATGTCTGTTATCATGTGTTTGTTTTATTGTCTCTATGTATATGAGGCTTGTATTTGTTATGTATATCTATTTTATTCTTCTGGGAGTAACCCTCTTTTTCCTTCACTCTGCCTAGTTCAAGTCCCTATTACCTCTCAATGGAGCTATTATAATAAAATAGCCTGTTTTTCCTGAACATCTTTCTAGAATCATCTCCAAATGCATTATTCTGATCTTGTCACTTTACTAAGAAACTTCTAGTGGCACCCCTCTACTCACAGGATAAAGTACATCTCTTCAATTTGACAATCAAGGCCCTCCCTAACTTTCTTTTCTAACCTTATCTCCCACTACTTCCTAACATATCTTTTGCTTCATTCAATATGATCCATTCACTGTTTTCTGAACACATTACTCACAGGCCTACCTCTGGGCCTTTGTTTACACTTTTCCCTGAACCCCCTTAGTGTTACCTTTTTCCTCCTCTCTTCCTAAGTCAGACCGAGGGTCTGCTGCTCCTTTATATCCCCCGGACTATAAGCTCCTTGAAGGCAGACTCTGGACTTCCTCTTCTGTCTCATCCACTTTGTGGTTAGCACAGGATTTTTCATCTTATAAAAATCCTCAATAACTCCTGGAAATGGACCTCTCACCATCTATTCTGACCCCAGGAAACAATTGGGAACTTGACTGGATTAGGACCCAGATTACAAGTTAGAGATGTTAGGGAGTATCTATTTGATAAAGTGATGGTTATATCAGGTTATATCAGGAAAAGTAACCCAGACCTTCCTTAAAATACCTCTCTCTGAGCTCCATCCTAGCCAGGGTAGGGAAGACATGATGAATACCTTGGCTTGGTTCATATTATGGGAGACCCTTTCCCATTGTCCTTTCCTCTCCCCAGTACATTTTACTCCTCTCCACCCTCACTCCCTTACCCCCTTCCCCTACTACTTGGGACTAGTTGTGGCGCAGACACTGAGGACAGGGCTAGTGTTATTTCTGAGTGTCAAGATTTATTCCATTAGATATTTTTTCTATAGATCGACTTCCCCTTCACTCTTGCCTTGTAATTCAAGTTCTGAGCAGTGATGGGGGCCTGATAGTTTAGGCTGGGCTCAGTAACAGGTGCCATAGACATCAGACATGATGACAGATACATTGACATTGGTGGGTTTACCAGAGAATTGGTCGATGGTTTGCTGGGTGAAGTTCAGGGGAAGAGCTTCATGGCCTACCACACAGGTGTATTTGTTTCCTTCCTTCCATTCAGAGGCTGAGACTAGGATGATGCTGGATGTTATGAAGGTGCTGATGCTTTTGGGCTCTGGGTGAGGACCACTGGTGATGTAGTCCTTACTGGGCAGCTTCTCAGACCCCTTCATCCACTGTACCAACACTTCTTGTGGGCTGTGACCCCTCATCAGGCATGTTATTGAGACCTGTTCATTTAAGGCTAGTTCATCTGCTGATGGTGGCAGCAAGTAGACCTGGGGTGGTATCTGGATCACTAGACAGGAAGAGCGGAGACACAAGGTCAGTGAGGAACTAGGTACCAAAGAGTGACCCTAGTCAGGAAGGGAATCATTTTACTGAGGATTATTCAGGAGTATAGATGAAACAAAGTCTACAGCCCAGCAGAGGATACTGAGGGAGAGCAGCAGCAGAGCCATCAGATAGGCTGGTGAGGAAAATTAGAATGACAAGATTTGTTTTTCTTTATTTCTCTGTCAATCTCTTTCTGTATCCTTTCACTCTCTTCCATTCTTTGTCCCTCTCTACCTTGGTCTCTCTTGATGTGCTCTTTTATTTCTTGATCTCTTCTCATCTCTCACTTTCTTCTCATGCTTTTAAAAAAAAGTTCCCTATCACTTTCATTGTCTTATTGTCTCACCATCTTTCTTTTTCTTTTGCTGTCTGTCTTCACATCTTGCTATTTTCCTGTTTCTCCTCATTTTTAATGCAATTCTTATCTCTTGTCTTTTCCCATCTCTCCTTTCTCAATTTGGAGTTTTGAGCTTGATATAGAATTAGGTTAGTTCTACTAACCTTTTTTTTGTCTTTGTGATATCTAGTGCTTTCCCCCTTTTTATATCTTCCCAAACCAAACAAATAAGTTTCTTCCATTTGTTCCCCCCTCTCCCATACCCTTGGTTTCCTGAGATTCTTCCCCATTTCCAAATGGCTCCCACCTTTTGGCTTCCTGATATTCTTGATAGTAGTTTTTATCTCAGGGTGGGACACAGTGCAAGAAAAGGTGTCCCCACGGGTCCACTCCTCAGCACAGATCTCCAGGACGCTGGATACACTATACTTGCCACTAGAGTCCTTCTCAGGTCTTCCCTGGATAGGTTTGAAAGTTGATGCCTGGGCCGGAGTGTTCCCCCAGGTAAACTCGACTCCTTCACCATTATTGAGGCCACTGAGTGTACATGTCAGATTGGCACCTGTGCCCAGGAGCAGGCTCTCCAGGGAAGGAGGACTCAGGGATACATAAGCAGTATTGCAAGGACATGGAATTATTTTTTCTGTAAAACACATAGAACACAGTCATCTTCTACAGCCAGGGCTACTTTCAGTCTTTCCTGAATCTCCTCAGCTTAATATTCTGCCTAATATTCAGGTCCCGTTCCTATCTTCCCTTTGGGGTACACCACAGGGGTCATCTCTAAGGTCTCTCAGGCATAGGTGAGGGAGCAGGGGTGGGGCAAGAAGGATGAATGGGTGGATTGCTGGGTTTGAATCTTGCCTCTATCACTTACTAGCTACATGATGGTGGATGAGTCATGCAGCTTCCCTAAATCTCAGGGTCCTCATGCCAAAATTGGGTTAGTGCTGACCTCAGAGGGTCATTGTGAAGATCAAATGAGATTATGTACAGGAATTGCTTTGCCAACTTTTTTTTTTTTTGCGGGGCAGTGAGGGTTACGTGACTCGCCCAGGGTCACACAGCTAGTTAAGTGTCAAGTGTCTGAGGCTGGACTTGAATTCAGGTCCTCCTGAATCCAGGGCCGGTGCTTTATCCACTGCACCACCTAGCTGCCCCTAGCTTTGCCAACTTTTTAATGCCATATAAATATGATCTATTTTTATTATGAAATGTGTGTGGATGTGTGTGAGTATGTGTTTTCCACAAGTTCTCTGTGTGTGGTGTGCCCCAGGACAAGCTCCAAATTCTTCCTCTTACCTTTGCAGGGAACCATCAGACTAGAATTGGTGTTGTAATGTTCTATGTGGCACTGGTAGCTCTGGGTGTCAAAGCACTGGTTTGCAGGAAGGTCTAACACACTGGTTTGAATGTAGGTTTTGCCATTCAGCGTAGCAGGGTAGTTCCTTACTGTGCCTCCGGAGCCACTGTAATTCCATGCCATGTTTACAGGCTGTGGGAAGAAGCCTTGAGCTAAACAGCCTAGGACCACTGAGCTGCTATCCTCAGAGGAGCATGAGCTCAGAGGGAAGATCCTGGGTAAGACCTGGGGATCTGAAATGGAAACACAGGTTCTTAGGATCCTTGAATCCACGACACATTCCCCTATCTTCTCTCCACTGGTGGATGACAATCTATGGCTCTTTATCTCCACCCAATGTCTCCTGATTCCCATCCTCTCTTCATCTTCTTCTAGCTGTCTAACATCTGATGCTCTTTGGCTAGGTGTCTGGAACTGAAGGAAGTGACCACAAGAGGGAGCTATGTCTAAGGGGAGGCCACTGTAGAGTCTAATTCCCAGAGGAGGGAGGAAGCAGAGCTTCTTGTTTCCTACCCGTAGGGAAGGCCTTGGTGTCCCTGGAACACCTAATTCTTGTGGGGATGGCTGAGACAAGTCTATTGGGTCAGAGACCACCATTCCACAGGGCTCAGAAGCCTCAAAGTGGTGCTCTTCTGGGGTCAGTAACTTGACTGAAAAATGGTCCCGGGGAAAAATATTTGATTAGGGGTTAGAAGAGCTGAGTTTTTAATCTCAGTTTTGCCACTTGCTAACTATGTAACCTTGGGCAAGTCTAAATGACTCTCATTCTTTAGGAGTCAAACTTAACATTTATAAAAGGTGATGATTGGGGGCAGCTAGATGGTGCAGTGGATAGAGCACTGGCCCTGGAGTCAGGAGTACCTGAGTTCAAATCTGGCCTCAGACACTTAACACTAGCTGTGTGACCCTGGGCAAGTCACTTAACCCCAATCGCCTCACTTAAAAAAAAAAAGGAGATGATTGGATTAAATAATTTAAAAGATTTGCTCTAGTTCTGAATTCTATGAAACTTATTAAAAGGAACAGGAGGGATGAAGTATAGTAAACTATTCTAGAAAATGCTTATCTATGACTTCTATATCTCATATCTGTGACTTTATTTTCTTATTTGTTGGCTCCTATCAAATTAAAGCTTAACATACTGTGATTACATAGAAATCTAGGATCAGGGGTCCAGATTAATCTGCCATGTCTATTCTAAAGCAGAGATCACTTTATCCACAATCCCTCATAGTCTTAACTGTCACCTGAGCTAAAATGACTTGAGGTAGGGAGAAATAAAGAGATGGAGACAAAGAATCTGGATCTTCCTCATACATTAATAAACTTTATAGAATTTTTTTTGTACCCCTGAAAACTATCATAGGTTCTTGTGGCATCTCCTGGCTGGGGAAATGGGATAACGTAGACCCTGATGACATCATAAGATGAATCAGGATAGTAACTAGACTAGGAGCTCAGAACAAATAGTCCTAGCTAGTCTACACTGAAGGGCAGACTTCTTGTAACTTTACATCTTGGTTCATTTTTCAATAACCCTCAGCATATTAATTTCTTTGTTCCCATGTTACACTTAACACTAAATCATTTAGCCTCCTACATCACTGAGAAGAATCTAGGCTATCTAGGAAGGGATTCCTTAACTCCCCCTCCTTAATTCTTCCTCTGTTCACAGAGGAATGTGTCCCCATGTTCTTAGCTAACATTTTCTGTGCCCTTGTTTCCTATACTTTGCTCCAGTATAATTTATTCTTCTCCCACCCCCTACCTCTTGTCCCTAATGTATTTTCATTCCCTTCCTCTACCCTAGTTCCTTCATGTTCTTACAAACACATTTAGTCCTCCTCATGTCCTGAAAACACTTCCCTAGTCTTAGATCTAACTTATTCAACTACTGTCCCATTTTCTGCTAATTTTTTTTTCTTTTGCTAAACTTCTTAAAAATCAGCTTATATCTCATATTTCTACTCCCTAGACTGTAAGCTACCCCATTAAACTGTGAGCTCCTTGAGAGCGGGAACTGTGGTATTTTTTCTTCCTTCCTTTCTTCCTTCCTTCCTTTCTTCTTTCTTTCTTTCTTTCTTTCTTTCTTTCTTTCTTTCTTTCTTTCTTTCTTTCTTTCTTTCTTTCTTTCTTTCTTTCTTTCTTTCTTTCTTTCTTTCTTTCTTTCTTCCTTTCTTCCTTCCTTTCTTCCTTCCTTTCTTTTTCTTTTTTTTTTTGGCTTTTGTATCCCCAGTGCTTAGCATAGTACCTGGGAACATAGTAGGCGCTCAATAAATGCTAGTTGACTGACTCTTCTCAACCCCTTCAAGTTTGGCTTTTGCTTCCAAGACTTACTGAAAGTACTGTTTTATAACACCAAGGTTTTCCTAATTGATAAATCAAATTATATATTTTTTTCAGCTCTCATTCTCTCTCCCTCTCCCTCTCTCCCCTCCTTTGCTCTTCTCTCTCTCTCTCTCTTTCTCCCTCACTCCTCTCCCTCTCTTCATCCTTTACTGACTATGTTATTCTTCCATATGCTTTCTTTTTCCCTGGCTTCAGAGATGACCAATTTCTGGTTTTCTTCCTCCCTCTGTCAGTTAGTCAGTAAACATCTATCAAGCTCTTACCATGTGCCAGGCACTGTGCTAAGCATTTAGGAATATAAAGAAAGGCAAAAAATCATCCCTGCTCTTAAGGAGCTCCCTGTCTAATGAGATCTCTCACAAAATTCAAACAACTATGTACAAAAAGCTACATACAAGAGAAATTAGAAATAACCAACAGATTATTTTCTCTCTGCTTCATTGCTTCCTTGTCCTTTTCTTGATTCATTAAGCTTTTTGCTCTTGTCTGTCTTCTCTACACTCATTCTCTTGGCATCTTGACTTCAACTACTATCACAAGGGATAATATATATATATATGTATATATATATAAAGGGTTTTAATAAACCTTAAAGCACTATATAAAGATAAGCTATTATTATTTTATTACAATCTTCATAACTCCCAAGTCTATACATCCTATCCTGACTTCTAACATTTTCCAGACTTACATCTCCAACTGATATGGTACATTTCCAACTGTATATCCCACTGATAACTAACCTCAACATGTCCAAAATGTGATCATCCTTTGAAATTAATTGCCCTTTATCTGTGACACTAACATTTAGTCTCCCATTTTTACTCTCTTGTGGTTATTTATGAATTTTCTCTCTCTCTCACCTCATCTCCAATCAACTCCCAAGGGCTTCATAGCATCAATCACATACATTCCTACTTCTCTATTTGCTTTGCAATTATCCGTATCTCACTACGACTAGGGATATGGGAAGAAAGTATCTAGGTGTCCTTGATGAGTCCAAGTTATTAGGCCCAACAGAACTATATCCCAGGATATTGAGAGTAGGTGGATGATTTGATTACTAAGGCACAAGGAGAACTGAAGAGGCACCTCAGGACAGGAGAAGGGTAAAAACTGGCCTGATTTTTTTTTAAATGGAAAAAATGGGGCCTGCAAACTCTAAGCCTCTAAGGTTCTTTTTCTAATTCTGAGATTCTGTGACTCTGTCTTTGGGAATTCCATCAACTCATAAGTTCAACAATCATCTTTAAACAGATAACTCTTTTTTTTTTTTTTTTTTTGCAGGCAATGGGGGTTAAGTGACTTGCCCAGGGTCACACAGCTAGTAAATGTCAAGTGTCTGAGGCCGGATTTGAACTCAGGTACTCCTGAATTCAGGGCCGGTGCTTTAACCACTGTGCCATCTAGCTGCCCCAACAGATAACTCTTAAACCTATATAGACAGCTCTAGTCTCTCTCCTGGTTTTTGTTTTACATTACCAACTGACTGCTAAGCAACTCCAGCTGGATGTCTTGTTGGCATATCAAAATCAACATGTTTTAATATGAACTGATTTCCTCTAAAACCTATCCTTCCATTAAACTATTTCTGTTGATGGCACTTCCATCCTTTTCAGTCATCCAGGTCTACAACCTCCATCATCTTTGATTCTTTCTTTTTGCTCACCCACCATAGTTAATCAGTTGCAGTCTTATCAATTCTTTTTTTAAAAAATCAATTCTCTCCAATCCATCCTTCACAAAGATACCAAAGTAATATTCCTAAAAAATGGGTATGACCATGTTACTACCCTGATCAGGAAGGAAGCTGAGTGATTCTCTATTGCCTAAAGCAGAGCAAGATCTGGGCTCATGCAGCTTGCAAAACTCCATAGTGCAGGCTCAAGCCAGATTAATTTGTAATTGGGAAATATTTAACAAGATAAATAAAAGCACAATACAGCATAGATAATGTTAATTTGTGATTTTCTAGGGTCCCCTTCTATTTGAGATTGACACTAGTGGCCTAGATGATAAAATACAAAGTCCTCTGGCACTGACAATTCTTTATTGTCTACCTACAGCCTACTTAATTTTCTAGAGTTATTGTACCTTATTCTCCTTCACTCCCTCTCTGTCCTGGCCAAATATCTTGCTCATACAAGATATTTCTCTGGCCTTAGTGCCTTTGTCCAGGCTATGTCTCATGTCTGGAATTTATTCCTTCCTCACTTCTACCTCTTAAAATTATAGATTCCTAGGCCTCCTCTGATCCCCCTAGTTGTTAAGGCTCTCTTCCCCTCTTGAAATTACTTTGTATTTCCTTATTTGTGCATGTCCTATCTCAGTAATTGGGATGTAAATGTAAATGCCTTGAAAGCAAGGCAAATTTTGGTCTTGTTTGAAACCCCCACTGTCTAGTGTAGTGCCTTGCACATGTTAGGTACTTATTATATTTATGTTGAGCTGAACTCAATTGAATTAATATTATAGGCTCCCAACAAGTTTTGCTACATCCATTTGTTCTCCAATCAATCCATTATTTACATTCCTTATACATAGATCTTGTCATATAATTTCTCAGCTCAAATCTTTCAGTTGCTCTCTATTACCTATTGAATAATCTCATTCTCTTTAGCCCAGTTTCCCAGGAAGGACCTCCACAGTCTACCTCCACTCTTATCCAGCCTTAGCTTAATATTTCCTTGAATAAATACTTTCAGCTCAAGTCAAACTGGATTTTCTCCTTTGCTGCCTTGGTGCCTTTGCTTTATTCTTTCCTAAACTTGAAATGTCTTTCCCAGTCTTTCAACTTTTCTGCCCCTGCTTCTTTAATTCCCATCTGTCTTTAGGTCACCTCCCCACCTATACAATATTATGTCTTCTAATTTTTTGTATTTGTGTTTCACTCTCTACTTGGTTATAAGTTTTATGAAACTAGACAAGTATCTTATCTACTTTTGCATTTCCCCCAGCACTAAAGTCTAGTGTTGTACACAGAGTAAGTACTGAATATTTTTAAAACTTGAATTTAAACTCATTTAAATTCAAAACATTTCTAAAACATTGCACTATGAAATTCTTAGAAGAGATTATTTTTGTTTAGGATCAGGATTGAAGATAGGAGAATGGATGGGAACTGGGAGGTTTATATGTATATATATTAGTATCCTACATCCAGAGCTAGAAGGGACTTCAGAGGCTATTTAGTCTAACAGTCTTATCGTACAGACACAGAAACTGAGGTCCACAGAGGTTAAGTAATACATCAGAGGTTGGATTTGTACTCAGGTCCCTTTGAGTCCAGAGGCAATACCCTTCATGCTGTACCACACCTCTTTCAATATGAGGGTTCCTATACCCACTACTCTTACATTCCTCAAGCTCTCACACTCCTTATATCTTCCATAAGTCCTCATATTTCTCCTACATCTTCCTCACGTTCCTAATAGCCCTTCCATCTCTTTCATCTCTCCCATCCTTCATGCCCCTCACACCACTCAGTTGTCTAATCATTGATTTAGAGATGGAAGGGACATTACGGGTCATCAAGTTCAGCCCTTTCACTTTACAAATGAAGAGTTAGAGAGGTTAAGTGACTTTTCCAAGCTCAGACTAAAGTTTTGAACCCCAGGTTTTCTAGCTCCAGATACAGCATTTTCTCCATGATAGCACAAGCTCTCACAGTGCTCACTAGTTTTCAAATCCATCACAGCTCCCAGAGCTCTCACCAGTTCTCATATCCCTTCCCCGATTCTTATCTGTTCCATTCTTCCCCAAACTCAAAGTCCTCAGATTCCTCACAGAACTCACAACTCGCTCAATCAATCATCAAGATTTTAAATATAATCTATATGCCATCACTGGACTTCCCCCTCCCTTAGTCCTTCTGCCCTTCCATGTTCTCAGATCTTCCTATACCTCACAGTTCTCACAATTCTCATAAGTCTCACAGTTTCCATATCTTTTCAGATCCCTTGTCTATGCTCTTTTGTCTCTTTGGTTCCCCGTTTGCCACAACTTGGATGAAAACTGTTAGGAGTAGTTCTCTGCTTTCTGACACTCCTTTCTCTCCAGCATATCTTCAGAAGAAACAGAGTTATGGAATATCAAGCTGCAAGTCCAGAGTCTTAATTTTGCATGAGTAAAATGAACCCCAAAGAAGGGAAATAACTTTTCTAAGTTCATACAATAAATTTTTGACAAAGCAGGGGCTAGATCACAGGTCTCTTGAATCCCCTTAAATCAAATCCAGGAAGCCTTTCCCTCTTGATTCCTCATAGAATCTCCTCTCTAAATAAAATTTTCCTTCCTTTTCTTCTGTCCTCCCTCCCTCTTTTCTTTTCTGTCTATTCCTCCCCAAATATCTGAGTTTCCAGTACAGAGTTCCTCCAACTTCTTTCTTAGTATCTTTCCCCTTCTCTCTGGGCCTGGTCCAGGGGAAAATGGTGAGACAAGGATTACCTGAGCTGTGTCCTGGGCCCATGCCCGTGTCTGTCCATCTACCCAGGAAGGGCAGTCCTGGAAATCTTTTGCTCTAATACCTGAGCTCTCTTTCTCCCTCCCTCTTCCCCTCATAGGCTCAGGCTTCATATCATCAGAGGGGCTCAATGGTCACTCTCTCTGACTTCCTGTCCTAGTTGATCCAGTCTGTCTTTCACGTCATGTCTGCTTTGTGGTTCTGGCTGTGGCTGGGCCAGGTGTATGAGGCTTGGGCCTGTCTGCTATTATGATGGTAGTGGGGGTGGTGGGGGAAGATGGTGGTGGTAGGAAATATATGTTGGGCCTGGTACTGTAAACCAACAGGGAAAGGAGATTAGAGTCTCAGAGTTACTGACCCAAATTTAAGGTTAGAGTTGAAGAGCTAGAGACAACCAGAGACTGCTAGAGACATAAAAGGAAGAACAAAGAGAGGGTTCATGGATAATAATGGAGGATTTCTCTGGATAAGGAGGTGACCCCTCAGGTCAGTGAGGTGGTAGAGAAGGCACCAGGATGTTGGGGTCTTGTCACAGTAAACATACCCAGACCAAAGACAGGTATATCAGATATGTGCAGAATGATTTGAGTGGTCCATGACACCTCTTTTATTTCTGTTTTGAACTTTCCAAGTTGGCAGTAGAAATTATGGATCCAGTTATTTGTGTGGACACTTCATGAAGTTGTTTACATCCTTTGTATTTTTTTTTGGTGAGGCAGTGAGGGTTAAGGGACTTGCCCAGGGTCATACATCCTTTGTAACTAGACCAGCTATATTGTCAGCAGCCTTTGTAGGTCAGGTTTGTGGGACCAAGTCATATATGTAGATATATGACTGCAAATTTGTGATCATTGGACCAAACTTTTAGGCAATGTCTATCTGTTGAGAGATACCCAGTGATATCCTAGAGGTCATTGTCTGGCTCCCTTCAGGTCGAAAAGAACAGGGGCTGGACAATGGTGCACAAAACTCCACAGAAGAGTATTTCTTTTTATGCCCTACACTACTAGGGGCCCTTTGGGGAAAATTGTCCCTTTGTTCAGAGGAGAAAGTGTGTCTATGTATTTTGTGAGACTGGGTGTCTTTATGGGTAGAGATGGAGGAAAGAGTCCTGTGCTTCAAATCAACTTTCTCTCCACTAAGGATTTCCCTAAAGCATCCCTAAGGAAAAGAGTTCTCTGTAATAGTTTTTCCTTTGTGTGCTGTCCCGTTCTAAGATCAAATTGTGGGTAGTTGTAGTCACAGGAAGCATCTGTCCTATTGCTTCCCT
The DNA here is from genome assembly GCF_019393635.1 of Dromiciops gliroides. Taxonomy (NCBI): domain Eukaryota; kingdom Metazoa; phylum Chordata; class Mammalia; order Microbiotheria; family Microbiotheriidae; genus Dromiciops; species Dromiciops gliroides. The sequence continues at coordinate 265,014,288 of NC_057862.1, read as the reverse complement.
TTCTGAGAAATGACTTAGCAGGGACTGTTTACAGTATTTTACCTTAGAGAAACTTTTGTCTTTTTGAGAGCACTTGGCAAATATAGAAAGTGAACAGACTGTTTGCAACAATAACCATGAGTGTGTGTGCACACACACAAGGCAATGGGAAATAGGCTGTAAATTCATGGCAGTGGCCATAGCAGCAATGACTGTGACACTGTGAGGTATCCAGATCTCCCATCTTCTCTCTCAGTGGTATGTGTCGGCTTGTTGTTGTTTGTCCTTCATTCTCAAAGAAGACCATGACATAAGGGGTGATGTCATGACCTACAGTGAATTAGATTTAAGTGAAGGAAGACTGTGCAAAGCACTGGCCCTGAGTTCAAATCTCACCTCAGTCACTTACTAGCTGTGTGATCCTGGGCAAATCACTTAACCCCAAATGCCTTAAAACATCTCCAGTCATCTCCAGTCATCTTGATGTATATCCTGCCACTGGACCCAGATGGCTCTGGAGGACAGGGTGAGACTGGTGACCTTGCACAGCCCTCCCTCACTTCACTGCAAGTCATGACATCACCCCAATGTTATGGTTCTCTTCAAGAACAAATGACAAATAACAACAACAACAATGTGTAGGCACAAGAAAATCCCATTTTCCTCAAACACACTGCTCATTTTTAATCTCTCATGAGATTTCAGTTCTTTGCACCTCTTTTTGAGGAGAAAAAGCAACACTTTTCTAACAGGGTCAAAAGCTTGAAGTTTGTTGGTCCCCAGAGACATGCACAGACAGATACTGGAGACTATCACCACCCATGGACTTTGTTTTCAGTGACCTGCTACTCCTTTGGGACTTGAAATTCAATGACATATTTCAAGACTGATAAATGAAGGTAAGTCTTTGAGGTCTGAGACGTGGGGAAGTTTTGAAGGAAAATAGAAGAAGTTAACTTATTTTCATGTTGAAATAATTTTCCTATTTTTTATTTTAGAAACAAACATCTCTAGCATTGGCTTTTTGTCACTATTCAGGACTATTGATCTATACCACAATTTGATAATTATATACTGTCTTGTTTTGTTTTCAATCTTCCTCTTCACTCAATCCTAACTTCATCTCAACTTTAGTGAACTTCCAAAGGGAAGGTCCTGGTCCCTGAACACAGTACAAGGCACACAAGAGGGATCAGTAAACCCCAGTTGACTTGAATCTACTTTTCTTTGCCTTTTTTATTGCCTTTTCTTCCATTTCACTGTTTCTGGGGAAAGCACCTTGGGGGTCAAAGAATGTCTTCATAACACCTTTATTTGATTTAGTGAAAGGCCATGGTAGAGAGGATAATGCCTAAGGAAAGTTACCTTATATGGAAGGGGGACCCACTATATGAGTGATGGCCCTTGTCTATTCTCTCCCCTTAGAACTTAGCCAAAGGAATAAAAGAAGTTTAAAGAAAAGATAGGACTGTTTCTTGGAGGTAGATGGTACAGATGAAGATAACTGAGAAAGAAGAGCAGGCAGAAGTACTCAACAAAAGCAATAGTTTGCTTTTTTTTTTTCTATCAAAGATCTACAGATTGGGACCAGTAGGGAAAACATTGTTGAATTGAGCTGGTTGACACCTAAGAGAACTGGAAATAATAAGCTGCCTTTAGAGAATTTGTCACCAGGCCCAAATGAACTACATACATTTCAGGGTACTGACAGAATTGGCAAATCTGACTGTGATGTTTGAAGACACTAGATAACAGACCTTTTTCTAGGGCTCTTTTGCAAACTAGCAAATTGTTCTAATTTTCAATTATTAGGCAAGGGTAATGACTTTCCATCATTCAACCATTTTGTATTTTCCATGAACATGAGAATTTCTCAGCTGAGCCCCATCACCTGACTGAAGTTTCTTCATAGGTTTTTGTAATGTTCCAGTAAGAGAGGGTGGAATGGTAACATAAGCATTGGATTTGGAGTCAGATTAATTAGGTTCAAATTTTGGCTCAGCCACTGGTTTGACTTTTACTAAGCATCTTAACTACTCTTGACCTCATTTTCCTAATTTCTAAAATGGAGTTTGAATTAGATGAGCTTTAAGATCCTTTCTAGTTCCAAAACTATAATCCTATATAATACACTTAATTTCTCTAGGCTTGTTTCTTTGTCTTTAAAATGATGTTAAACTAGATAAGATCCATTTCAGATTTGTATCTTGGATAACTTCTTTTTGTTTGTTTGTTTGGTTTTTTTTAGTGAGGTAATTGGGGTTAAGTTACTTGCCCAGGGTCACACAGCTAGTAAGTGTTAAGTGTCTGAGGCCGGATCTGAACCCAGGTACTCCTGACTCCAGGGCTGGTGCTCTCTCCACTGTGCCACCTAGCTGCCCCGGATAACTTCTTACTGTGACTCCAGGGCCTGTAATCTTTCTTCATTGTCTCATTAGGTCCATCTCTTCATTTTCTCCAAGTTGTCTCATTGCTTATTCTCTTTGACTGGGGAATTCAGAGCCAAGTAATATGGCCACAAGTAATATGACTTATGTTTAAGGAAAGGTCACTACATATATAATATGTAGATATTTATACCTCCTCTTTCATCTAGAATTCCAAAGCAAAAGTCAATATGTAGGCAAAGGTCTTACCTGAACCTGAGCAAGTATGATTCTTTTGGCCTATTTTACTTTTTAAGGAGTTCTTCAGTAAATTTTTGTGCCTCTTTTACATTTGGTCAATTCTGTTTTTTTTAAAGGTCTTTTCTTCAGTATTTTTTGTGCCTTTTTTTTTTTTTACCAAGCTGTTAATTTTCTTGCATCACTCTAATTTATTTTCCCAATTTTTCCTCTACCATTTTAATCTTTTTCTTTATCTCTTCCAAACATTCTTGTTGTGTTTGTATCCACTTTGCATTTTTTCTTTGAGATAATGCATGTAGCTGTTTTTAAATTATTGTCTTCTGAATTTGGGTCTTGATCTTTCCTATCACCATAGTACTTTTTTATGATCAGGTCCTTTGTTCATTTTTTGGGTCAATTTCATGTTTAAAGTTGTTTTTCTCCCCCAGCAACTGAAGGGGACTATCCTTCAGCTTGCTTCAGATTTTTTATGCTACTGTTTTCAGAGCTAGTTCTAAGTGTTTGTAAATTTGTCAGTTTTTCCAAGTGGTAAAATCCAAGGAGACTTGTGGTGACTGCTTTCCTGGTCTGTACTCTTGTCTTTACCCAAGAAGGACCCCTGCTCCTCTGCAGCTGCAAGTGGTAGCATTCTTCTTGACCCTGGATCTGTGACTGGGTCCCCTGCTCTCTTGTGACCACAAGTCCTCTCTTTGCCCTGAACATGAGACCCAGAAGTAATGGGTAATGCAAAACCTGGTGCTAGATCAGGATCTCCAGTAATCTCTTTCTGATCAGTTGCTTGACTCCCTTATGGTCTCCGGTCTCTGGTTTGAGAGTTCCTGAAGCTGCTGCCTCAGTTACCCTTAAATGTCTAGTGGCAGGAGCAACTGCATTATGGATTTCTATAGAAAATGATGCAGGCCAAGAAATAAGGGCATGACCTGAAGGGCTGCAGGATTTATTTCCCAATAGCATTTTATTGTTCCCCCAAAATGGCAGTAGTTCTATTGTTAAAGGTAGTCTTGTTTCAAATCATAATTGATTCAACATAATTGCATAAAAAAGCAATTGATGTTACCTAAGGAATACTGCTCCATTGACATGAAAGCACTACATGATGATTTTGGACATTTGAATTCAGAGATATATATAGAATTGGTATGAAACCAATGTTCTTCCTTCACTAGGTGGCATATTCCATGGATTCAAGAGGACCTGAGTTCAAATCTAGCCTCAGACACTTGACACTAGCTGTGTGACCCTGGGCAAGTCACTTAACCCTCATTGCCCTGCCCCCCCCAAACAAACAAACAACAAAAAACAAACAAAAGAAACAGTATGTATGCCACAAGTGCAGCAAATTCTATAGGAAGTATGTGATCTATAATGGATATGTCCAAAGGAAAATTCTCTTGACATGTATAGGTACCTCTTCTCTGGAGTTGATAGTAAGAATTGGTCTTTGGAACTTTGTGAAAATACTTTTTTTATTTAAAAATTTTTTTTGGTGAGGCAATTGGGGTTAAGTAACTTGCCCAGGGTCACACAGCTAGTAAGTGTCAAGTGTCTGAGGCCAGATTTGAACTCAGGTCCTTCTGAATCCAGGGCTGGCGCTCTATCTACTGCATCACCTAGCTACCCCTGAAAAGACTTTTAAAAAGTAATTTAAAAAATGATAAAATTTATGATGCTTGTCAAACACAATCATTTCCACATATAAGTATAGAAAAAGAGGATTATATGTAAAAATAGATTTTATCTCTGGATTTGAACGAATATGAGTAACATCTTGTTGGTGGACAGGCCCTGTATTCACAGATATATCCAACGAAGAATTAGAAAGCTTCTACAGTGGACAAAGTCTTTTGTGTGTATGGTTTCCACACCAACCTTTCTTTTGAGCAATGTGAAGCCTTTCACAGTAAAATACTCAAGATGGTTTCTTGCCAAGATGTAGAAATCTCAACCTATGTCTCAACCAGAGTTTCCAAAGATTTCCTAACACATTGCTGAATGTTTTGGGGACCTTTTAAAATATTTCTTTTTCTTTCACTTAACATTTTTCCTTAATTACATGTAAAATATTTTTAGCATTCATTTGAAAAAAATTGAGCTCCAAATTCTCTCCCTTATTGAGAAGGCAAGCAATTTGTTATAGGGTGTACATGTGCACTCATGTAAAACATTTCTATATTAGTCATATTATGAAAGAAAACACTGACAAAAACCCAAGAACAAGAAAATAAAGAAAAAGTATGATTTAATGTGCATTCAGACTCCATTAGTTCTTCCTCCGGAGATGGACAGCATTTTTCATCTAAGTCCTTCACAAATGTCTTGGATCATTGTATTGCCAAGAATAGCTAAGTCATTCACAGCTGATCATCATACAATATTGCTGTTACATTATACAATGTTTTCCTGGTTCTGCTCATTTCACTTTGCATCAGTTCATGTAAGTCCAGTTTTTTCTGCTTGCATCCTGCTCATCATTTCTTACGGCACAATAGTATTATATCACAATCATATACAATGACTTATTCAGCCATTCCCCAATTCATGAGCATCCCCTCAATTTCCAATTCTTTTCCATCACTAAATATTTTTGTACATGAAAGTCCTTTTTTTTTTCCCTAAAAAAACATCTTTGGGATATAGACCTAGTATGCTTGGTCAAAGAGTATGCATGGTTTTATAGGCCTTTGGGCATAGATTCAAATTGCTTGGGGGCAGCTAGGTGGTGCAGTGGATAAAGCACTGGCCCTGGATTCAGGAGGACCTGAGTTCAAATCCGGCCTCAGACCCTTGACACTTACTAGCTGTATGACCCTGGGCAAGTCACTTAACCCCCATTGCCCTGCAAAAAACAAAAAACAAAAACAAAAAACCCCAACAAATTGCTTTACAGAATGGTTGCATCAGTATGCCACTTCACCAACAATACATTAGTGTCTCAATTTCCCCACACCCCCTCCAACATTTGTCATTTTCCTTTTCTGTCGTATTAGCCAATCTGATAGGTGGTAGCTCAGAGTTGTTTTAATTTGCATTTTCTCTAATAAATGGTGATTTAGAGCATTTTTTCATATGATTATAGATTGCTTTGATTACTTTGAAAACTGCTTGTTCATATCCTTTGGCCATTTATCAGTTGGGGAATGGCTATACATTTTTTGACTCAGTTTTCTGTATATTTCACAAATAAGGTCTTTATCAGAGAAACTTGATGTAATTTTTTTATAGTTATGATTATTACATATTTATCTCCATCCTATTTTCCCTGTTTATCCTATTCTCTCCTTTCACACTGCCTATTCTCAAAAAGTGTTTTGCTTCTGACTTTTACCTCCCTAAATCCTCCCTCCCTTCTGTCAGTGCCCCATTCCCTTCTCTTATCCCCTTCCCCTCCTACTTTCCTGGTATGGTTCTTTCTTTTTTTCCTTTTTTTCTTTTTTTTTTTTTAGTGAGGCAATTGGGGTTAAGTGACTTGCCCAGGGTCACACAGCTAGTTAAGTGTTAAGTGTCTGAGGCCATCCAGGGCCGGTGCTGTATCCACTGCGCCATCTAGCTGCCCCTCTTTTTTTTTTTAAAGTTATACATGTGTAGTCATACAAAACATTTCCACATTAGTGAGGGTTGTGAAAGAAAACAGACTAAAAAAGAGCTTTAGAAAAAGGAACCATTAAAAAAGTATGCTTCAATCTGTATTCAGACACCATCAGTTCTTTCTCTGGAGATGGATTGCATTTTCCTTTTTTTATCATAAAAGTATTTTATTATTTTCTAGTTATGTATAAAATTATTTTAAGTTTTCAACATTTGTTTTCATAAGATTTTTAGTTCCAAATTTTTCTCCTATCCTCCCTTCCCTCCCCCTCCCCAAGACAGAAAGCAATCTGATATAGGCTATACAATCACATTAAACACATTTCTGCATTAGTAATGTTGTGAAAGAAGAATCAGAACAAAAGGGGAAAATTGAAAAAGAAAAGAAAAACAACAAAAAAGTAGAAACAGTATGGTGCAACCTGCATTCAGAATCCACAGTTCTTTTTTCTGGAAGTGGAGAACATTTTCCATCCTGAGTTCTTTGGAACTGTCTTGGGTCATTGCATTGCTGAGAAGAGCCAAGTTTATCACAGTTGATCATCAGACAATGTTGCTATTACTGTGTACAATGTTCTCCTGGTTCTGCTCACTTCACTTAGCATCAGTCCACTTAAGTCTTTCCAGGTTTTTCTGAAATCTGCCTGCTCATCATTTCTTATAGCACATTAGTGTTCCATCATAATCTCATTCCACAGTTTGTTCAGTCATTTGGTAAGATAGATTTCTATACTCAACTGAGTGTGTATTGCTCTCAGGGTAATTCTGATGTGAGTAAGGTTCATGGCTTCCCCCTCTCCCAATCTTTCCCTCCACTGTAAAAGCTTGTTCATGCCTCTTTTATGTCAGATAATTTACTCCATTCTACTTCTCCCTTTTCTCAGTGAAATCCTCTTTCTCACCCCTCAATTTAATTTTTTTAGATAATTTTCCTGTCATATTCAATCCACACCTATGCTCTCTATCTATGTATACCCCCCCCTTTTTTGTGAGGCAATTGGGGTTAGGTGACTTGCCCAGGGTCACACAGCTAGTAATTGTTAAGTGTCTGAGGCTGGATTTGAACTCAAGTCCTCCTGAATCCAGGGCCAGTGCTCTATCCACTGTGCCACCTAGATGCCCCTATATACCCCTTTTAACTGCCCTAACAATGAAAAAGTTTTTAGGAGCTAAAAGTATAATTTTTTCATGTAGGAATGCTCATGCATTTTAAGCTGATTCAATAATTTATTATTTCTCTTTCCTGTTTACTTTTTTATGCTTCTCTTAAGCCTTTTGTTTAAAAGTCAAATTTTCTATTCAGCTCTGGTCTTTTCATTAAGAATGTTTGAAAGTCCTCTGTTTCATTAAGTATTCATCCCCCCCCCCCAGCCCCGCAAAGGATTATACTCAGTTTTGCTTGGTTGTAATCCTAACTCTTTTGCCTTCTGGAATATCATATTCCAAATCCTCCAATCCTTTAATGTAGAAACTGTTAACTCTTGTGTTATCCTGATTGTGGCTCCACAATATTTGAATCATTTCTTTTTGACTGCTTGCAATATTATCTCTTTGACCCAGTAGCTCTGGAATTTGGCTATAATATTTCTGGGAGTTTTCATTTTGGGATCTTTTTCAGGAAGTGATCAGTGGATTCTTCAATTTCTATTTTACCTTCCGATTCTAGAATATCAGGGCAGTTTTCCTCAGTAATTTCTTGAAAGAAGCTGTCCGGGCTTTTTTCCTTTTTTTTGATCATGGCTTTTAGACAGTCCAATAATTCTTAAATTATCTCTCTTCGGTCTATTTTCAGGTCAGTTTTTCTAATCAGATATTTCCCATTTTCTCCTATTTTTCATTCTTTTGATTTTTAAAATTGTTTCTTGATTAGCTTTCATTTAACCCAATTCTATTTTTCTCCTAATAGTATTTTATTTTTTTCCAATTACATTGTAAAGATAGTTTTCAACATTCATTTTTGTAAGATTTTGAGTTCCAAATTTTTCTCCCTTTTTCCCTTTCCTCCTCCTGCCCCCCCCAAGATAGTAAGCAATCTTATATAGGTTATACAGCACAGTCATTTAAACGTATTTCCACATTAGTCATGTTGTGAAAGAAAAATCAGAACAAAAGGGGAAAACCATGAGAAAGAAAAAAGAGTGAAAATAGCAGAATCTGCATTCAGATTCCATAGTTCTTTCTCTGGGTGTGGATAGCATTTTTCATCATGAGTCTTTTGGAATTGTCTTAGATCATTTTATTGTTGAGAAAAGCTAAGTCTATTATAGTTGATCATTGCACAATTTCAATGCTCACCTCACTTGGCATCAGTTCATGTAAGTCTTTCCAGCTTTTTCTGAAATCTGAATGCTTATTATTTCTTATAGCACATTTCATAAACCACAACTTGTTCAGCCATTCTCTAATTGATGGGCATCTCTTCAATTTCTAATTCTTTGCCACCACAAAAAGAGCAGCTATAAGTATTTTTGTACATGTGCTTCCTTTCCCCCTTTTTATGATCTCTTTGGGATATAGTAATGGTATTGCTGGGTCAAAGGATATGCACAGTTTTATAGCCTTTTGGGCATAGTTGTAAATTATCCTCCAAAATGGTTGGATTAATTCACAACTCCACCAACAATGCATTAGTGCTCCAATTTTCTCGCACTTTCTCCAACAATGATCGTTTTCCTTTTTTTGTCATATTAGCCATTCTGATAGGTATGAGGTGGTACCTCAGAATTGTATTAATTTGGATTTCTCCAATCAATAGTGATTGAGAACATTTTAAAAATATGGCTATAGATAGTCTTAATTTCTTCATCTGAAAACTGTCTGTTTATATCCTTTGAGCTTCTCTCAATTGGGTGATTACTTACATATTTTAAAATTTGATTCAGTTCTCTATATATGTGAGAAATGAGGCCTTTATCAGAAGCACTGACTATAAAAATTGTTTCCCAGCTTTCTGCTTTCCTTCTTATCTTGGTTGCATTAGTTTTTTTTGTATAAAACCATTTTAATTTAACATAATAAAAATTATCCATTTTGCATTTCATAATATTCTCCATCTCTTGTCTGGTCATAAATTCTTCCCCTATCTTTAGATCTCATGGGTAAACTATTCCTTTCCTAATTTACCTCTGGTATCACCCTTTATGTATAAGGCATGTCTCCATTTTGACTTTATTGTGGTATATGGTGTGAGATATTTGTCTATGCCTCGTTTCTGCCATACTATTTTCCAGTTTTCCTAGCAGTTTTTGTCAAATTATTATCCCAGAAGCTGGAGTCTTTGGGTTTATCAAAACCAAATGACTATAGATTACTACTGTGTATCCTATGCCTGATCTTTGGTAGTTTGATTATTATGGCACTGAATAAGTAAATTATTTTATGTAGAATTGTCATTTTTATCAAATTAGCTCAACCTACCCATGAGCAATTGATATTTTCCCAATTGTTTAGATCTGATTTTATTTGTGTGAAAAGTATTTTGTAATTGAGTTGTAATTGAGTTCATATAGTTCCTGGGTTTATCTTGGCAGGTAGACTCCCGAATATTTTATATTGTCTTCAGTTATTTTAAATGGAATTTCTCTTTCTATCTCTTGCTGTTGATCTTTGTTGGTCATATATATAGAAATGTTGTTGATTTGTGTGGGTTTATCCTGCTACTGTGCTAAAGTTGTTAATTCTTTCAAGTAGGGTTGTGGTTTTTTTTTGGTTTAAACATCTTTATTTTGTGCTTCATTTTTCAAAAGGCTTCTTTACCAAAAAATTTCTTCATCTCTCTTTCCCTGCAGGAATCAGGTAAGGAACCAACCCCATCATGGGCAGATACAGGCAGTGGTGAAACTTGCCAAGAAAAGCCAAGAGTTGAGATCATAGACCAGCCCATTCTTGGATTGATATCCTTTCAGAGATCAATAGAGCAATAGGAAATAGAAGAATGGGCTTGAATAACAGACAATTCCCCTGGAAAACAGCCTATTTAGGTCAGTGTTCAGACACAAGTGAGGCCTGCTGAAGTGCAGGTGGGAGAATACAGAAATTTAAGAAGAGACTCCAGGATCTGCAGAGGACATGCAGCTTAGTCCAAAGTGCCTTCTAGAAAAGCAAATTCATCCACAGCTTCTATTGCATTATCCAGGTCCTTCCTCTGGAGAGTTTTCCTTTTCCTTTGTTGGGCACAGAAGTAGGCATCTTTTGCAATTGTCTCTACAAACAGTTCTGCAGCTTGAGCCACAATGAAGATGGTTTCCTGGACCATGAGTGTCACATCTGGGTCTACCTTCACCAGCACTTTCACCTGCACCAGGGGCAACCACAACAAGCTGGGCCAGTCAATGCTGCAGGGTCCTGTGGCAGAGGGGCAGCTGCCTGTGCTGCCTCTCCACCGGGGCCCTCTTCTGCCACTGGTGCAGTCATCGGGTCGGTTGTCACAGCCACCATGGCTGCTGCCGCCATCCCAAGCTTCTGTGCGTGCCATGTGCTCAAGTAGTTTTAATTGATTCTTTTAAGATTTTCTGAGCATACCATTGTATTATTTGCAAAGAGTGATAGTTTTGTTTTCTCATTGCCCATTCTAATTCCTTCAATTTTTTTCTCCTCTCATTGCTAAAGCTAACAGTTCTAGTAAAATACTGAATAATAGTGGTGAGAATGGGCATCCTTGTTTCACCCTTGATCTTATGGGGAACTCTTCTAACTTTACTTAATAAGATATTGATTTAAAGAAGAATTACCACCTAGTTATGATTTCATCTTAGAACATCTCAGAGGTGGCAGATAGTGGCCCTCACTAGTGCTCATGCAAAGTAAGTATCCCTTTACATCATCTTTACTTAGCCCAGCTAGGTGGCACAGTGGATAAAGCACCGGCCCTGGATTCAGGAGGACCTGAGTTCAAATCAGAACTCAGACACTTGACACTTACTAGCTGTGTGACCCTGGGCAAGTCACCTCATTGCCCCACAAAAAAAGAACATCTCAGAGAGCAAGGAGTTATAATATGATGTTCTATTGGGTGTCAGGAAAACTTGTCAGGGAAAAAGTCCTTTTTAGAAACCTTGATATACAGGAATCATGAATCAGAATCATGGACCTCCTCTATTTCCCCCCTCCCCAATCCCTCTCCCCATAGGCTTATACTCAGTTGTTTTTTTTTTTTTTTGCGGGGCAATGGGGGTTAAGTGACTTGCCCAGGGTCACACAGCTAGTAAGTGTCAAGTGTCTGAGGCCAGATTTGAACTCAGGTACTCCTGAATCCAGGGCCAGTGCTTTATCCACTGTGCCACCTAGCCACCCCCTATACTCAGTTTTGATAGGTAAGTTATTCTTGGCTTTACGTTTATCCTCTGATTTTTGGAATACCGCATTATAGGCTTTCTGCTTATTTATCATGCTGGGTGCTATGTGATCTGATGTAGCAACTCTCTGAAGAACCTTTAAGATTCACTAGCCAAGTGCTGAGAGAAACTTACTCCTCAGGTTTCATGGAATTTGTCTACTATATGAGTCTTATGCCTTTTTGGGATATTTTGCTTGAAACACTGAGCTAAAAAAAGCAACTAGGGGAAACAGGAATGAATGGACTCATATCCCCTACCCTGGGAACTGTGGTATGGGAAATAGACAATGAGAGATTGTGTGACATTATTTTTCTTATTTAGTTTGTATTTTTATGTTAAATAAATTTTGATTTTTTTTACTACAACGGTGAATCATGAATCACTTCTCTCTTTAGTTCAGAGTAGGAAATAATATTGGGAAATGGAGCACTGGTTGAATAAATGTTGAACACAAATAGGTATTTAAGAAGTTGAATGAAACATTAAGGTATTACATTCTTCACTTTTCACTTTCTCTTTAACACTTTGGCATCTGACTTCTGCTCTGCCTACCATCATTTCACTGAAAATGCTGTCTCAAAACTCAATAATACTTTCTCCAAGTTTGTCCTTTTCCTGTTTATTCTCTTGAACCCTTAATGACACTTGATGAATACTCTCTTCTGTATACTTTGTGCATTTCAGAGACATCATACTCTTTCTGTTCTCTTTCTCTCCAAAAGCTCCTTCTGTGTCTCTTTCATTGGTTACTTATTTTTTCCCTCAGTCTGACTATAGTATTCCTCAAGGTTCTATTCTTAACAACATTCTTCTCTTTTGAGACTCATTTATGATAAAGTTTTTAAGGATCATCTTTATGTAAATGACTCAAATCTATATTTTCAGAAATCAATGCCAAATCTCTAATTGCCTTAAAATACTTTTATCTAGATAGGTCCCATTAGTTGTTTCAAACTCAACATATTCAAAATTGAGTTTATTATCTTTTTGTTTAAAATGACTTGCATTTCTTATTTCATTTGCTCTCAGTGGTATCACCATTCACTGTATCTCCCATGTTTGAAAATTTGATGTGATCTTTGACTCTCTTTTTTCATATCCTGTGGATTCAGCCTTTGTTGGCTCAACCACTAGAACCAAATACACCAATTTCCCCACAAAGGATTGCAAGAACCATAAGCCCTGTGATCTTCCTGGTTCAAGTAGTCAGAGCCAATGCTTCTCAGTGTGAATAACTTTACAGAATCTAATCATCCCATGGATAATTCCTCAATCAAAACATTATTAGACAGTTCTCACAGTGAGAGACAAGAAAGATATAATTGATGACTTTAGAAAGTAGCTTTTACTAAGACACAAAGGGAAAACAATATTAGCCCTGAAAGATTACCAAGAGTGGATTTCTGATCTGGCTGCAATGACAAACACAGATGGACTATCTCTGCTTCCAAGTCTGATGGCCCCTACCCCTAACTGACCCCAGCTTTCCCAAAGGTTCTTCCCATTTGTTTTAGAGCACATATCAGGGTGGGCTCTGAGCTTTCTGATCCAGTTGGAAACAAAAGCAGGTTTTTGCTAAGGATTTGCCAAAAGATTGCTTTGGCCAGAAAGAGATGAATAAGTACATACTTTGGAAAGTCATCTCTTAGAGTCCTGAGAACAATTGTTTTTCTTGTCCTAACAAAAGGGCTTAGGGGTCATTATCTCATATAGGAAACTCTGTTTGGGGGAGAGTAGAAGGAGTGGAATGGGACTCTGGTGTTATGTGTGTGTAAGGGGGGAAAGCCCACAATAAATGAGACTGAGAAGCAAGAAAGAAGATAGAGCTGGTTGTGGAGGTACTGCAATTGGATGACTATGGCTTTGGTCACAAAAACTTATATTTGGGGATAAAGATAGCATAGCTGAGCCAAGAGAAGGAGCAGGGTAAGGCTCTGAGCTTTGAGCTGGCTTTTATGCTATAGCCTAAATCTGAGCTGGGTACTAGGCTATGGGGTGGTTCTAAGATTTGTGGTGTGGGGTGGACTTTGTTCTTGTATGTAAAGGGATAATCAGTCTATAAGGGACTTTCTCTGAGGCCCAGAGAAGCTAAGTGTTTTGCCCAAGGTGAATAGTATCAGTTTTGCCCAAGGTATAGTAAGTATCAGAGGCAGTGTTTGAACTTGGATCCTTTGATCCAAGGGCTCTTTCCCATGTACCATACAATCATTTCAACTCTGATTTCTGGATTGCTCTCTGTGCTATCATGGACTATCAGTTGAACTGGTCTATGGTCTCTGGTTTGAATTAGATTGGGATGTTCAGGGTCTCATTCAGCCAGAGGACACCTGGACATCATGGATGGGAGTACCCTGAAGTGATCAGCCACAGATTCTTTCCCCCACTCTTCTTTTGTAATCCCTCCTCATTTAGGGTTGCATAGTTTCTATTATGGCCTGAGGAAATGAGGGCATGGGACATGGGGAATATGTCCTAGGATGCTGGCATGGGGAGCTGGGGCAGGAAGCTCCATCAAGGCCATTGATCCTAGCCCTTGGGTCTGAGGTAGGGGGTCTCCCTGATTCTGTCACTAATTTACTATGTGGCTCAGGGCAAGTCACTTCTTAGGTCTCTTTTTTCTCCTCTGAAAGGTGTCGTTCATGACTCTGGAATTTCTCTTAGCTTTAAAACTCTGACTCAGACAGACCCCATGCTATGAACCCCTCTAGAGTTGTGACTTCTTACTTAGGTACACCTCATCTTGGACTCAAGACAGGGGCCTCATTTCTTGTCCTCAGGCTAGGCCCAGAGATAGTGTTTGTTTTAGAAGTTAGGGAGACATTATGGCCTAAGGTATAGGGGAAAGAAGTGACCCAATTATGTTAGGCATGTGTCCACTTGGGAAGAGATCCTCATGATGCTGGGGATACCTGCCCCACATGGAGTCCTGGGGCAGGAGCTCCCCTGGTCTGAAGTCTAGGTGGTCTGCTGGATCATGTTCTTGTAGTCATGGAGAGTACCAGGTTTCAATTGCAGGACTGCAGAAAAAATCCACTTCACCTAAGGTGGGATGGGGAGTTAGGAGGAGAAATGGGAAATAGAAGATCAATGGGGATGATGACAAGTTTGGGAACTAATGACAAGTTTAGGTGCTATCTTCCCTCTCATTCTGACTCCTCTTCCACCTATGTTTCCTTCCCTCCCCCCCCAGCCTCTCATCCTGGAACTTTCCTGGAGGTGGCCCTCTTTCTTGAAACATTCCTGGGGTGGGGAGAGTAGGAGAAGAATTAGATGAGTGGAGTAATAACTCATGACAATGATCACCACATAAGGAGAGCCCTTTTAATTCCCTCTGTGTTCTCTGACCTTGAACAGTGTGACTGTGGCACTATAGCAGACGCTGAGAAGGAAGAGGACGATGAAAACATAGATGGTTGTCCAAAGTCCATCCAATTCCTCACTCTCTATTTCTGTGCATGTGTCCTCATGACCCACATCTGCAGGAGAAAGAGGTTCATCAATTCATCTTCCCTTTTTCTTCCCTCTCCGCTCCTCTTTATCTTGCTTATCTTTCTCTTCCCTGAACAAAGATGCTACTCGGCCCCAGTTATCAGCCCTTTCTCTGACCTTAGGGTGTCAGTCTGTCTGTCAAGAAGTGCTTAGAAGTTCTGTGTGTCTAGTCTCACATAAACCTTACTTTTGGGAAGATGAGAGAAGTCATGGCCACTGGTCTGGGGAAGTCACAGTTTGGACCTACAGGACTGCGTTGGAGGCCAGCTACCATGTGAACTACCACGTGAACATCTACTGCAAATGCTACAAATTAGGGCTTGATTTGTTGTTTTGTTGATTGTCTAGACTTAAGATAGCAATGTAAAAATGTTAATAATGCTGACTAAACACACTTTTAGTGTGTCACAATGGACACATTGCTTTCCTTATCTGATTCTCAGTTCTTTCAGCTTTACAATGAGGCAGGTGAACTATATCAGTCCCTTCCAGGACTAAGGGACATTCCAGTGCTAAGGATCTATGTTCCAGAGGTCCCTGAAATGTGGGCTTCAGATGTGTGAAGGGCTATAGAGTTTTTATAAAGGGTCTGTGAATGTGAGCCAAGAATTATTCTTTTCATATTTATTTTGTGACAACAAAAGATGCATTGTGAAAGAAACCACTTTCATATGAATGGGGGAGTCATTGACTTTTTAACATTAAAAAGGAATCCTCATATTTCAAAAAGTTGGAAACCACTTTTCTAAGGTATACCAATCAATTAAAAAATATAACCATTCTTAGTCTTCGTGTTCCACATCCTGTGTTAATATCCTCTGTGAGGGACTTAGAGAAAGACTAAAATTCCCAGGGTCCTACCTTCAGAAAGCTTATATTTGGGAGTAGGGGACAAAGAAGAATCAGAACTGACAAGAACTATGTCTTAGGTCTTTCTTTTCCCATTCTAAACCTCTCCATTTCTTTCAAGTTACTTGCTATTACAGTGTTTGCAGTTCCCTCACATTTTGGTTGCCCTCCTCTGTACTCTCTTTTCCCAATCTTCTACATATATTGATTCCTGCTTCCATATTCCTCTGGTAATTCCTCCAGGACTGGGTTTATGTTTGTGGAGGTGAAGGCAGGGAATGAAGGATCTCCAGTGCCTTTGATCATTCTACTTTCCCTACCTGGAATGCCCTCCCTTCTCTAACATCACTAAACTACCAGTCCTTCAGGTGCCAATGCACTTGCACCTTCAGGTGCCAGTGAGTGCCCATGGTAGGTACTCATTATATATTTGCTAAATAAATGTTCAAGTTTTCCTCATCTAAGAAGCCTTCCATCTCTGAGTTCCTATAGGATTTAGAGTTGGAAGCATATGTATTGTTCTGTAGTGTTTATTAATCATTCTGTTTGTGATTCTGTCTTATTTTTCCTTATCCGGATGGTAATCTTTCAGAGGGAAGGGACTGTGTCTACCTCTGTCTTTCTCAGACTGTAAGCTCCCTAGGGTAGGCCCAGGTCTATTCCTTCCCTATTTTTCTCACAGCAGAGGCTGTCCAGGACTGATAACAAGGAAATCTAATTTTTTTCTCTCTCAGGCTTCAGGGTCAGTGGACAGACTCTAAGGCCCAAACGCAGGCTATGCATCAAGGATTCCTTTTCTTCTACTGTCTGCTGGGTGAAGGCAATATACAATTCATTTTGACATTTGGAAGAGGGTGTATTGTGTTAAGAAAAGTAGATTTTTGTATGTACCATGAAGTTATTATTACCACAAGAATTTCAAGATGCTCTGGATAGTGGTGAGAGACAAATCTTATAATGGAACTGGCTACTTCAGGTTGGCCTGTGTCAATTCTGAGTGTCTTTTTAGGCCCTGGCATCAGCCTTATTGGAAAGGGGGTAGGGAGATGGGATGGAATCATGCCCATTGATCTCATGGATGAAAATGAGGATAAAGAGGAGGCAGAGAAGATGTGAAGATGTATGTTCACAAATGTATGTGTTAGTGTGAGTAGAACCATGTGAATGAATGCCTGTGTTAATGATTTATTTGAGGGTAAAAATGTCTGAGAAAGATTGTAAATGTGTATAATTATTTATACATGTTTCAGAATGCATGTTATTTTATTTGTATGACTGTGTATGAATATGTCTTTAGATGTGTATGTTAATAGTGATATACATATATGTACAAATATAATTGTGCAAATGTGTATGATTGTGTGCATATGATTAATAGGATTATGTGTACAGTTTGGGATTATGTGAGTATGTGATTTGTATGTGCTGCTACTAGTGTGTTTTGTTTGTGTGAATGAATTAATATTTCTTTGATGTATGTGTTGGTATTTCTGAGTTGTCTGTCTATAGCCATCAGAAGCCCATGATCTTCTTAGAGATCTTTTATTTCAGGGGACAGGAAAAGAGTTTGTGTATCTCAAGCTGGTTTGATCAGGGATATTGTTTTATGTCCAACTTTGGGGGTTCCCAATGTGTTTATGTGAATGAGACATTATTAGTAAGTTTTTATTAATAACAATAACGATGATAGCTAGCATTTAAAGTGTTGATAGAGGTTTTATAAATATCCTAATAGCAACCTGCCCTACTAGCTCACCCAGCCAGCAGATCCAGCTAGTTTAGAAGATGTGTGGTTTCAAAACTATGAGTCCCAACCTCCTTGAGCCTGTTTCTTAATCTGCCAATGGTGATAATAAAGCTTATACTACCTACCTCACAGGGCTGTTTGTGAGGAAATTGCTTAGCAAACCTTAAAGTTGCATAGAATAGGAGGTATTTATGTGTGAGTCTAGAATACATCTGTATCCATGTGTGAATGTGAGTGAATGTCTGTGAGTGTACCTGTGTGAATAGTCGTGTGTGTGTGTATTCTCTTAGTAACACAAGCCCTGTCTCAATGTCTCTTGAAAGGAGGACCTATAAGCCATATCTACTTCCTAGGCCTTAGATCACCTCTACTAATGGAGTCAATTTCCCCCAGTTTACCAAATTTTCTGGGTATATCAGTCCTGAGGGGGAGAGTGATCAGTGGGTTAATTAAGACATAAGCCACACTTAGACTCTCTTTGCTCTTGCTGACCCCTCGGTGTTTCTGACATAAGAATATCAGAGCTAGAATCCTAGAATCTTAGAATCCCAGAAGCTTGGGCTCTGGAAGAATAGAGCCCTTTCAGAGATCTCTCTATAGTTCAACCATTCTTCCAGTGTGGGTATCACCTCTATAACTTCCTGGAAAGGCTATTCACAAAATCATATAAATCAGGCCAAGCCCCTGAGAGCTCTCAGAGGAGAAAACAATTCCTTCCCACCCTATACCAGAGAAATCCACTGTTCCCATTACCCTTCTCTCCACTCCCCAAGAACAGGTCAGTCCTTGGCTCTGATGTGGACATAGACATATACATTTATTGGGTCAACTGCGGGGGTATTTAGAAACCAGACAGATGTATCCTCCTTCAGGGGCCCAGAATGCCCATACATGAGGAGGTGGGGAAAGAGGTTAGAAAGGGTAAAGGTCTGGGTCAGGGTAGTCAGTTACCAGCTGAATAATGAAGACTTTTGTTGAGGGTGTGGGAGCCAGGTAGGGCTTCATGCACCACACGGCAAGTACAGGTATGGCCTCCCTGCCAGTAAGACTTGTTGATAATCATTCTGCTATAGAGGAAGAAGGAAGGGTCAGGTCCGTGGTCTTTGTGGGGCCTGGTGGTAGTATGATGTCCGCTGTGGTCATCCTTGTTATCACACAGCCATTGGACAGTGATCTCGGAAGGGAAGAAGTTCCGAACAAGGCAGGTGAGGGAGACAGTGTTTCCTTTTTCCTCTTGGGGTGGAGGGAACACGTATACCTCAGGGGCAATGCGTTTGCCTGTGGGGGACCAGAAGAGACCATGTAGATGAAGATCAGACTTAGATTATGGGTCTTTTTGAGATCATTCCTCCCAGCCCTTTGATCCTCCCCATCTCCTTCAGATTCTCAGAGACTTATTGGGAAAGAGAGCCCTTCATTCCAAACCCTGTCTATCCTGACTCCCAAGGCTTTTATGTCCTTCATAATGTCATATGTCTCTTCTATTACTTTCTCTTACCCATGGTTGTTTGTGGTAGGGGAAGGAACTTGAATGGATAAAGGATGACCAGAGAGTCTTATCATTTCTACTGAAAACTTAAATAAGTTTAATAATTAATAATATTAATTCCATTCCATTTGCACAGTCACCATGTCGGTATAGGCCCTCCTTACTTCATACCTGAACTACATTAACAACTTTCTGATTGATCTCCCTGATTCAGTCCATTCTCCACTAAACTGCCAAAGTGATTATTCCTGGAGCACAGGTCTGACCACGTCATCTCTCACCCCACCTCCTTCAGTGAAATTCAATGGTTCCTTATTACCTCTGGGGTCAAATATAAAATCCTCCCTTTGGCTTTTAATGCCCTTCACAATCTGGCCCTTTTTAACTTTCCAGTATTCTTATACTTTACCCCCTTGTATTCTTCAATCCAAATATAGTAGCCTTTTTGTTATTCCTCACACACAGCACTCAATATCTCCCAACTTTATGCCTTTTCACTGTCTATCCCTTATGTCTGGAATGCTCTGACTTCTCATCTCCACTTCCTGGCTTCCTTCAAGACTCAGTTCAAATCTCTCTCTCTCTCTCTCTCTCTCTCTCTCTCTCTCTCTCTCTCTCTCTCTCTCTCTCTCTCTCTCTCCTTCCCTCCCTCCCTCCCTCTCTCTTGGTCTTTCTTCATCCCTCCTACTGTTAGTGTCTTCCATTTATACTGTCTATCTATTAGATGTATGTAGTTGCTTGCATGTTATTTTTCTTAGTAGAATGTTAGCTCCTTGATGACAGGGATCATGTTTTTGTTTTTCTTTGTATCCCCAGTGCTCAGTGCACTGCCTAGTTCATAGCAGGGCTAATAAATACTGCAGCTGTTGCTGATTGTGCCCTCCTTACCTGGAGCCTTGGAGATTGTCCTGAGGAGGGGGACGGGCAAGTCAGGGTGTTCCAAACGACAGGTATAGGTTTCACCTTCTACCCAGTCATCTGTTTGGACAGGCAAGGTTGAGGTGACTGTGACAGTGCCATTATAGTTTTCCTTCATCACTGGTGAGCTTGGATTGACGATACCCCCACTTTCTCGGGACCAAGAAACCTTCACATTCTCTCCACTGGCCAGGTCCACTATCAGGCATGTGAGCACGGGTGCTTTGCTGACATAGAGGTCAAAGGGACTAGGTGGAATGAGGTAGGCACTGATGCCCCGTGGGTCAGTGTCTGTAGGGAGTAGATTGAATGATTAGTGAATGGATCATTTTATTCCACCCTGCTGTCCCCAGTAGGCTCTCCTGCTTGTTTGTAGTCCCATGCTTATGTCCAACCAGGGCAGGTGAGATTACAGAGTTTGTGCACTCCTAATGTATTGGGCCTATTTCCCATACCAACTTCCAACTGCTTTATGCGTCTAGCCTCCACATCCTTGGTCTTATGAAGCCTTCTCCCAAACCTATAAACCTAAATTATGCCTACTAGGTATGTCTCTATGCCTGTATCTGTGATTGTGTGTTTATGATTTTGTCTAAATGACTATATGTATGTGTCTCTGTGTGTAACTGAGTTGTTTGTGACCATATTTCTCTGTGTGACTGTGCAACTGTGTGGCTGTTACCTGAACACTTCTGGGCACTGTCTTCATAGATGCTGCCATTGTGTGTGACATGGCAGGTGTAGGTCTTAGATGACATCCACTGGCCCTGTGTGATGTTGAGTTCACTTTGTAGAGAAAAGGTTAGTCCCCCTTTCCGCTTGGGCCTGGTTGTGTAGGGGAACAGGCTCTCAGCTTCTTGTCCGTCCACTAGCCAAGTCACTTGGATATTGGCTGGGGAGAAGCCAGAGACAAGGCAGAGAAGCTGGATGGTGGAATGAGCATCCCCTCGTGGGTCACAGGATGAATGGAAGAGCTTCACTGTGGGTGGGATGATTGTCACAGGGCCACAGGCTAAAAGTAGAAAACAAACCATTTGAAGGAGGCTGAAACTAAGAGGGCTGTTGGGGGAAAGGGAATAAATAGGATATATAGAGGAGACAAAGAAGTAATTCCCTCTCATCCTCCTCCTATCCCATATTGATAGGAAGGTCTATTCTTAAAAATCTCCAAAGAAGGAGGCTACAATATCTTTTTTTTTTTTTTTGGTGAGGCAATTGGGGTTAAGTGACTTGCCCAGGGTCACACAGCTAGTAAGTGTTAAGTGTCTGAGGCCAGATTTGAACTCAGGTACTCCTGAATTCAGGGCCGGTGCTTTATCTACTGCGCCACCCAGCCGCCCCTACAATATCTTTCACTCTTGCTTTTCAGAGGTTCATCTCATCATTGTCAAGAAGTTCTTCCTTATCTCTGATGAAAGCATCTCCTGTCATCACCCCTGGCCCCTTTCTCACCTTGGAGAGATACAGGTTTTTTGATTTTGGTGCTAGTAGGTAAGTGGTCCACGCTGCAGGTGAATTCCTGGGAACTGAAGTCTGAGATGGTAAGTTGGCTGGTAGTGGTATAGAGCCCAGATGTGGAATCATAGGCAGCTGGAAAAGTTGTGATCATCTCATCCAGAACTTCAGGGCTCCAGCTCACAGTCACTGGCTCAGGGAAATAGCCAGACACAAGGCAGCCCAGGAAACCTATGCCTTCAGAGTTGGGATCACAGCAGGAAATCAAAGGGAAGACAGATGGAGCTGTGCTGGTGGCTGAGGGTAAGAGAGGAATCCAGACATGGTCACTGTACCAGTCACTTGGCTAATTTCTGATGTCCCTTTCACCTCAAAGCCAGGTGTTATACCTGACTCTGACTTCCTCCTTCTCCCACTGTCCTTACATAACATTTTAGGCTATGATATCCACTGATTCAACCTCTTGCCTGGGTCTGTGGAGCCCTTACAGGAATGTTGAGTGTGTTTGGGTTGGGACAGGAGAGGAACAAAAGGAACTGAGTCTGTTTACTCTACTACTCCCCAACGCAGGTTGAAATTTTAGATGGGGCTTAATCACCCTCTTTCTATTTTTCATACTAATTCCCTGGCCCCCATACCCAAGGAACTTCTTCTTCTTCTTCTTCTTTTTTTTTGGTGAGGCAATTGGGGTTAAGTGACTTGCCCAGGGTCACACAGCTAGCACATGTCAAGTGCCTGAGGCTGGATTTGAACTCAGGTCCTCCTGAATCCAGGGCTAGTGCTCTATCCACTGTGCCACCTAGCTGCCCCACCCAAGGAACTTCTAAGTCTTATGCCTCACAACTCCACAGATAAGAATATAGGCAGCATGTTTTCAGGGTTGGAATTAGGGTTAGATTTGGCTTTGATTTCTCCTTCTTCCCTCTTCTTCCTAATTCCTAGAGCAACCTTTTTCTCTTTTCTTGATACTTTAATCCTCGGGTTGCAAACATATCAACCCAAGCCATACTTCTGGCCTTGTTCCTTACCCTAATCATCATTCCATCTCTTTTCATGCCCACCACAATCATTCCAACTTGGATTTTTATCTCCCTTCCTTCTCCAACTCTGTCCTTGTAGACTAGATTTTTCTCTCCTCACATTCTACCTTGGTCCCTGCTTCAGCTTTGTTGCCCAAGAGCCCCCAGATGCCAGCCTTGAACAGAGAGCCAAGTACAATTGTAGCTCATAGTTTATCCAAGGAAGAACTCTCATCTTAGCTCAGTGACAACCCCCAGATAGACCAGCCCCAAATAAATACAGCTCAGCACAGAAACATCCCACAGTCCAGTCCAGGAACAATGAAATAGTCCAGCATAGAAACTACTGCTAGTTGAGTTTAGGAACAGCTTGTATCCCAGCTTAGCCCAGGCCAAATCAACTCAGGAACAACTTAAGTATAGCTCAAGAATATTTTCCATCCTAGCCCAGCCCACCACAGGAACATTTCCCACAAGAACAACAAGCACAAGAACAGACTCTAACCAAATAAGATCATAAGATCATAAGCATAAGATCAGCTTGTAGCATAAGATGGTCCTGTTAAATCTCAGGAATCAGGGACACCTACCAGTTAAGCATAGGATGAACTCCCAGGCCAGCTCAGGCACAGGCCCCAAGAATATCCTTAAGTACAACCCAAGAACAACTTCCTTCTCATCCCATCATTGCCATAGAACAGGAATAATTCCTAGTCAAGGTTAGGACCACCCCTTAGCCCAGCACAGTACAATCCATTTTAGCTCAGAGACAATTGCCATATTAGCACAGGAACAGCCCCCAAACCCAGTTTAGAAGGAGCACCCAGTCCAGCCTAGCTAGCCCAAGAATGTCTCTCAGTTAAGCTCAGGATAATTTTTAACCTAGTCCAATCAAACCCAGCATAAGAACAGTTCCTACCCCGGATCATCCCAGAAGAAGCTCTTAGACAGAAGAAGGATGTCTCCAATTCATTTCAGGAAGAAGAACCATACCATTTTATTGTGGTCCAGGGCCAGGTTTCCAGGATAGCTCAAGAATAGCTCCTAGCTATTAACTGGGGTTAAGAACAACTAGATTAACCAGAAATAGTACCCAGCCCAACTCAGGACCAAACTTCAATCCAGTTCAGGAATAGATCAAAACCCAAACCAGGGGCATGTTCAAGATAGATCAAGCATAGGTCTCAGTCCAGCTCAAGAACAGGCCCAGCCTAGACTATCCCAACCCAGCATTAGAACAGTTCTAGCTCAGTGACAACCCCCAGGATAGACCAGCCCCTAGAGTAGCACCCAGATGAATACAGCTCAGCACAGAAACATCCCACAGTCCAGTCCAGGAACAATGAAATAGTCCAGCATAGAAACTACTGCTAGTTGAGTTTAGGAACAGCTTGTATCCCAGCCCAGCCCAGGACAAATCAAATCTAGCTCTGTAACAGGAGTCTGTCATACCTTATCTAATCAGTCCTCTTATCTCTCAGTAACATTACTTGTTACATTTATTAATTCTGAGAGCTCTAGACACACATTAAAATCTCTCTCTCCCCTTCCTTCTTTCCCTCCTTTTCTCCCTTCCTCCTTTGTGCTGCATACTCCAGCCCACCTCTAGTCTTTGACTAACCTGACCAGGACTGTATCAGGAACAACTCATAGATCAGCCCAGTAATAGCTTGTCATAGATATAGCTAGGAGACTAGTTCTGAACCAACTTCCTAGCCAGTCTCCAACCTAGTCTGCTCTAGTCTAGCCAAGGACTGCTGGACAAGTCCAATAAAGGTCTGCCCCTAGTATCTAATACAGATAGAGCTTCCAGACAGCAAAGGAACACCTCCCAACTTAGTTCTGGAAAAGTCCAGCAAGGAACAATTCCCAACTCAGCAGAAGCCTCTAATGTAGCATAAGAACATCCTACTTTATCATAGCACAGAAACAGCCTTCATGAACACTTCAGGTATACCACAGGAAGCGTTCCCAGCCCAACACAGCTCAGGAACAACCTACTGCACACTCTACCTCTGAATATCCTCTTGACCATGTCACTATCAGTGCCTAGTTCAGTTTGGCACAAAGCACTTCCTTTCTCTACCCTCATCCCTTGTATTCATTTCAGAAGCATTGTCCAAATAAGCCTAGCTCAAGAACAGTTTCTAGCTCAGCCTAGAAAGAGCACCCAGGCCATCATAAGAATTCTTTTCAGCCCAGTTTTCAGCAGGAACAGCTCTAGCTTACTTCAGGAATAGTTTTTAAACTATAGCCCAGCTTGAGAATAACACAGACCAATACTGAAAAAGCCCATAGGTTAGGTTGAGACTGGACCTAGGCTTAGCTCCTGGTCTAGAGACATTAGAATGTCAGCTCAACAACATCCATGAGTTTCTGATGAATATCTTTCTCTGTAACAGGAGTCTGTCATATCCCATCTAAGAAGACTGATTAGTCTTCTTATCTCTCAGTAACATTACTTGTTACATTTATTAATTCTGAGAGCTCTAGACACTTAGATTAAAATCTCTCTCTCCCCTTCCCTCTTTCCCTCCTTTCCTCCCTTCTTCCCTTGTGCTGCATACTCCAGCCCACTTCTAGTCTTTCACTAACCTGACCAGGACTGTATTTTCTGTAACATGAAAATCTCAGCCTGGGTTTCTGATCTCAGCTTCTAGATGTTCTTGCTATCCCTCTTCCACTCTGGGTCCATGGCTCTTAGAGTGACTGCTCTCCTCCTTTGAATAGTCTTTTCACCCAAGACCCATAGCAGACAGAGGTAGGGAGCCTTGTACTTGGTCTTGATTTCCTCTTCCATCACCTGAAGACTTCCCCTTCCATAAAACAAGGAGAGATTGAGAAAAAACATTCTAAGAGACAGCAAAAGGGATGAACCTAGGGACCCTAGCTTCTACCAATGGTCCTCACATATTGAATCTTTCTAGTCTTACCTTATTATCAGCTCTTCTTTTTGAAGAAAAGAGGATGGTCAGAGGTCCATGGAGCTGAGAAGGTCAGTATCATGCTAGTTTGTTCTGGATCACCTCATGGGAGCTTTGTTCCCTAGCTCTAGACCTGTCTGTGTCACAGAGGGGTAGGAATTGGAGAGAGGCAGATCCTAGAACAATGGTAGTCACCAAATTCAGTCATTAATGTTATTTTTACTCCCAGGAAAAGGGTGGTGGGGGCTCTGCCTCAGTGCCCTCGGGGCTAAAAATGAGATGGAAAACCCCAGGGGCCATGGCCACACCAGGAAGTTCCCTTTCTTTTGTTCTTGTGGGAGACTGAGTGAAGGTTGGGGGGTTGGGGATCTGGGTGAGGAACTGAAGGTGACAAGAATGGGGGAACTAAATTAAATCTCTAGGTCATTATTATCTCCCACTGTCTTTACTTATCTCACTATATCTGCTTTAGTATCTTTACTTCATTTATCTTCATGTCTTTTCATCTCTGTATTTTTTTGCTGTTTCCAATTCCATCTCTTTAATTCTCCCCTTTCACTTCCTCCATCCATGTATTTCTCTATTTCAGTATCTTTCTTCTGTTTATTTGTTTCTCTGTATTTTTGCTTTTTTCCATTTCTGTTACTCACCATCTTTCTGCCTTGCAACTCTGCATGCCTATTTCAGACTTTTTCAATTTCTGCATCTATCTCCTATCTATCTATCTATCTATCTATCTATCTCTCTCTCTCTCTCTCTCTCTCTCTCTCTCTCTCTCTCTCTCTCTCTCTCTCTCTATCTATATGCCTTTTTCTCAACTTCTGTCTCTCTGTGTCTGTGCCTCTGCTACTCTGCCATGGAGTCAATAGTATGGTATATTAAATAGAACACTAGGCCCAGAATCAAGAAGATCTGAGTTCAAATCCAGCCTCAAATACTTACTAGCTGTGTGGCCCCAGGCACAGTGTCTGCCACCATTTTCTTAACTATAAAATGGAGATGATGATGATGATGATGATGATGATGATGATGATGATGATGATGATAGCACCTACCTCCCAGGGTTGTTGTAAAGATCAAATGAGATAATATTTGTAAAGTATTTAGCATAATTCCTTTCTTTCTTCCTTTTCCCCAGAATCAGTAAGGACCTAGTGTGAGACATTTTTTCTCTTTGTTCCAGATATTTTTTTCAGTTCCTAAATGCTTGGTCTGAAGCCTCCACTGCACCATTCCCTCAAAAAAATTACTAGGGAAGATTTTGAAGGAATATTTCTGTCTTCAGCTAGCAGACTAGTTCTCTTAATGTATGTATTAATAGGAGGGGTAGGAAGGATGGCCTACTGCAGCAAAGGATACAGAGAAAGGAGAGCATATGGGAAAATTATTCTTTGTTCTTCACATAAGGACGAGGCAGTCCCGAATTCTGTTCCAGCCACCTTGTGTGAGCTCATGGATGCAATAAGAGAAAGATAGAGGGGGGAGAGGGAGAGAGGGAGGGAGGAAAAGAAAAGAAATAGAGGGAGAGAAAAAGAGAAAGAGAGAGAGAGAGAGAGAGAGAGAGAGAGAGAGAGAGAGAGAGAGAGAGAGAGAGAGAGAGAGCCATTAGACCCATTAACCAGCTACCAGCTAGTCCTTTGTCTTGCCTGGAGTTCCTAGTTAAATATACTTGGTGGAAGAAGGAGGAAACTGCTCATTACTTAAAAGAGAGGCTTCAGAGTAGATGAAAAAATGGTGGAAGCCAGAGAAGAAAGAACCTAGAAAACTTTGCAAAAAATTATGAAGATTTCAATAAGGAAGTAAAGACCTTAGGGACACAAGTGGTGTGATATGGTGTCCTCAGACACAGTGCAATCTGGATTTTTGGACCACAGTTGTATGCCTATATTTTATCAGAATGATGTACTTCTGGACAGGAGTGTACCTAACAAGGACTAGTATGAATATATTTAACTGAAGTCTTGCAAATCTAATGAAAAAGAAAAGCTATAAATTAAAAAGAGGGAGAGGGAAAACTGCCTATGCATAACCAACAAACTAGATAACAAAAAGAGTGACTATAACATTGGAAGAATAGCTGTTGAGACATCTGGAAGGTGGCAAATGTATAAAGTATGGCTAATAAATAAAATGGATTGAATTATAGCTTAATATAAATAGTTGAAGCACTATCATGTAGATGCTGGATTCAGTAAGATGAATTCATAATTTTATGATGAATTCTGATGGTTCTGCTTGGCTTGTGGAAACAGTTAGATACAATGAGTCAGAATTACTAAAAAAATTAATTTAGGCAAAATAGCTTAATATCCAAAAGTGGAATGGGCTGCTCTAGGAGGTAGGGATCCCCTATTCTTTTTTTTTACCTTTTTCTTTTTAATAAACACTTTTATTTAGTTTTCAGTTCCAAATTCTCTCCCTCCTTTCCCTTCTCTCACCCCTCCTTGAGGTGGTAAGCAATCAGATATAGGTCATACGTGTGCAATTATGTAGAACATTTCCGTATTAGTCATTTTGTATAAGAAGGCTCCAATAAAGGGGAAAAAATGAAAGAAAGTGAAAAATATAATGCTTCAGTCTGTGTTCAGTTCTTTCTCTAGAGGTGGATCATGTTTCATCATTAGTCCTTGGGATTGTCTTGGATCATTGTTTTAGCTAAGTAATTCACAGCTCTTCATCAAACAATATTGCTATCACTGTGCACAAACTTTCTCCTGCTTCAGCTCACTTCATTATACATCAGTTCATACAAGTCTTTTAGGCCTTTCTGAAATCATCCTGCTTGTCATTTCTTATAGCACAATAATATTCCATTTCAACCATATACTTCAGCTTGTTTAGCCATTCCCCAATTGATGGACATTCCTTTGATTTCCAATTCTTAGCCACCAGAAAAAGAGCTGTTATAAATATTTTTGTACAAATAGGTCTTTTTCTCTTTTTTTGGATGTTTTTGAAATATAAAGCTAGCAGTGATATTTTTGGATCAAAGGGTATGTACAGTTTGGCCACAGTTCCAAATTACCCTCCAGAAAGGTTGGATCTTTTCACAACTCCACCAAGAGTGGATTAGAGTTCCAGTTTTCTTGCATCTTCTCCAACATCCAACATTTTTCCTTCTTGTTATATTAGCCACTCTGATAAGTGTGAGGTGGTATCTCAGAGTAGTCTTAAATTTGCATTTCTCTAATCAATAGTGATTTAGAGCATTTTTTCATATGGTTGTCGATAGTTTTTATTTCTTTGAAAACTGCTTGTTCATATCCTTTGACCATTTATTAATTAGGGAATAACAAGTTTTTATAAATTTGACTCAATTCTCTATATATTTGAGAAATGAGGTTTTTGTCAGAGATACTTGATACAAATATTCTTTCCCAGTTTTCTGCTTTCCTTATAATTTTGTTTGCATTGCTCTTGTTTGTGCAAAAGCTTTAAAATTTTATATAATCAAAATTATCTACTTTACATTTTGTAATCTCTCTATATCTTCTTTGGTCCTAAATTCTTCCTCTGCCCATAAATCTGACAGATAAATTATTCTATGCTCACTTAAGGTACTTATCTATTTTGACTTTTAGTATTTGGTGTGAGATGTTGGTCTAGACCCAGTTTCTGCCATACCATTTTCCAGTTTTCCCAGCAGTTTTTGTCAAATAATGAGTTTATGTTCCAATAGCCTTGATTTTCAGGTTACTGTAGTCATTTATTTTAATTCATACCTATTCTATTCCACTGATCCACCACTATTTCTTAGTCAGTACCAGAATGTTTTTATAATTACTGCATTTATGCAGTTTGAGATATGATATGGTTAGACCAACTTCTTTTGCATTTTTTCATTTATTCCCATGATATCCTTGAGCTTTTGCTTTTCCAGATGAATTTTGTTATTATTTTTCTAGATGTATAAAATATTTTTGATAGTTTGATTGCTATAGCACTAAATAGATTAATTTAGATAGGATTATAATTTTATTATATTGGCTTGACCTACCCATGAGCAATTAATATTTTTCCAATTGTTTATATTCTGACTTTATTTGTGAGAGAAATGTTTTATAGTTATGTTCATATAGTTCCTGTGTTTGTCTTGTCAGGTAGACTCCCAAGTATTTTATATTTTCTAAAGTTATTTAAGTTGGAATTTCTCTATATCTTGCTGCTGGACTTTGTTGGTAATATATAGAAATGCTGATGATTTGTGTGTTTTTGCTAGTTGTGTCTTGCAACTTTGCTAAAGTTGTTAATAATTTCAAGTATTTTTTTAGTTGATTTTCTAGGATTTTCTAAGTATAACATCATATCATCTGCAAAGAGTTATAGTTTTGTTTCTTCATTGCTTATTCTAATTCCTTTAATTTTATTTTCTTCTCTTATTGTTATAGCTAACTTTTCTACTACAATATTAAATAACACAGGTGATAATGGGCATCCTTGCTTCACCCTTGATTATATTGAGAAGGCTTATAGCTCATCCCCATTACAGATAAGATGGTTTTTTTTTTATCATTTTAAGGTAAGCTCCATTTATTCCTATGCTCTCTAGTATTTTTAATAGGAGTGGGTGCTATATTTTGTCAAAGGCTTTTCCTACATCTTCTGAGATTATCATATGATTTCTGTTGATTTTGTTATTGATAATTCAATTTGGCTGATAGTTTTCCTAATATTGAACCAACCCTGCATAGTGTATGATACTTGTGATATATTGCTGTAATCTCTTTGCTAGTTTTTAAAAAAGTTTTTTGCACCCATATTCATTCAAAAAATTGTTCTATAATTTTCTCTTTTTTGACTCTTCCTGGTTTGGGTGTCAGTACTATATTTGTGTCATAAAAGGAATTTTGTAGGACTCCCTCTTCACATATTTCCCCAAATTGTTTATATGGTAATTATAGTATATGTAGTTTATATAATATTAGGATTAATTATTTTTGAATATTTGGTAAAATTCACTTGTGAATCCATCTATTCCTGGAGATTTTTCTTAGGAAGTTCATTGATGACTTGTTCAATTTCTTTTTGTAAAATTGGGTTATTGAAGTATTTAATTTGCTCTTTTATTAATCTGGGTAATTTTTTTGTAGATCCATGTCATTTAGGTTGTCAAATTTCTTGGCATATAATGGAGCAAAATAACTTCTAACAATTTTCACAATTTCTTCTTCATTGTTGCTGAGTTTGCCCCTTTCATTTTTGACACTAGCAATTTGGTTTTCTATTTTCTTTCTTTTTTGTTCAAATTAACCTATGGTTTATCTATTTTAATGTTTTTACCATAAAAATAATTAATTTTATTTATTCATTCACTGATTTTTAAATTTCAATTTTATTAGTCTCTCCTTTGATTTTCAGGATTTCTAATTTGGTGTTTAATTGGGGATTTTTGAATTTGTTAATTTAAAAATTTATTTTAGTTGCATGCCTGTAAGGGAAAACAACCCTCTTCTCAATAATTATCAGGAACTCAGCATCGATGTGACAAAGGTTCTTTTATTTCCTTCTCATGAGAAGGAGGCACCCTAGTGTGCAGCTAGTGGGTGCAAAGAAAGGGGGTTCAGAGGCCCTGTTTTAAACCCTAGTCCCTAACGTGAATGGACCCTCCCCTTTTTCCTCATTGGTCCAATTACTCAAGGGTTACAATCTATGTGCAAAAACTAGCTAATTGGAATGAAGTATTCCCATCCCTAATCAGTTCTTCCTTATATGGACATAATTCAGGAGTGGAACTTATTCTTCCTTATATGGACACAACTCAGGAGCAGACCTTATTGAGACCAGGGCTCCTTGAATCACGTGATTTTGTTAGCCCAAGGGGGAGGGAGGGGATCTGAGAACTTTGTCCTAAAAACAGGTCAGGAGGAATATGATTGACTGTTTTATCCCCATTGAGAGGAGACAACTACCCATTTTCTCACAATGCCCAATTCATTAATTTGCTTTTTCTCATTTTATTGATGTAAGCAATTAGAGATATAAATTTCCTCCTACATACCACTTTGGCTGCATCCCATACATTTTTTTTCCTCTTTACTAACCCCTAATATACTTTATTTATTTTTTTCAGCAACAAACATTTATTTTATTTTCCAGTTACATGTAAGGGTACTTTTCAACATTCATTTTCATAAGATTTAGAGTTCCAAATTTTTCTTCCTCCCTCCCTCCACAAGATTGCAACCAGATTATATATGTACAATCCACAAGTATTCTTTTTATCAGTTCTTTTTATAGGGGTGCATAGTAAGCTTCCTCATTAGTTCCTTGGGATTGTCTTGGATCATTGCATTGCTGAGAGTAGTTAAGTCATTCACAATTGCTCATTGAACAATACTGCTGTCACTATGCACAATGTCCTCCCAGCTCTGCTCACTTCACTATACATTGATGTTCATTAGTCTTTCCAGGTTTTTCTGGGATCATCCTGTTTGTCATTTCCTGTAGCACAAGACCATTCCACTATGATCATATAGCACAGCTTTTCCCATCATTCCTCAATTGATGGACATTCCCTTGATTCTCAATTCTTAGCCTCCACCAGGAGTTTTTTGTACATGTTTTCCTCCTTTTCTCTTTTTCTTGATTACTATTGTTAACTGGTTCCCTTCCACCCTATTCCCTTCCCCATGATATTTATTCTATTATCCATCTTCTTTCATCCTATCACTCTTCAAAAGGGATTTGCCTCTGTCTGTCCCCTCCCCCACTCTTCCCTTCCTTCTTTTGCCCCTCTCTCTTTATCCCCTTCCCCTCCTATTTTCTTGCAGGGTTAGAGAGATTACTCCACCCAATTGAGTGTGTACATTATTCCCTCCTTGAGCCAATTCTAATGATATTGAGGTCTTTTAGCCAATTCTGATGAGTGTTAGGCTCATTTACTGCCCAGATTAAATAGATTACTCCACCCAGTTGGGTGTGTCTGTTAGTCCCTCCTTGAGGCAGCTCTGATGAGTTTAAGATCTTTGAGCCTTTTCTGATGAGTGTAAAATTCATTTACTGCCCTGCTTCTCTCCCAGCTCTTCCCCCACTCCATAAGCCTTTTCCTGTTTCTTTCATGTAGGATTTCACCTCTGCCCTTCCCCTTTCCCCAGTGAATTCCCTTTACCCCTCAATTTAACTCTAAAGATGTCATCACCTAGGTAAGTGACACAGTGGACAAAGCACCACCCCTGAACTCAGGGGGATCAGAGCCAAAACCCAGCCTCATACACAAGACAGTCGCCCACTGTATGACCTTAGGTATGTCCCCCAGCTCCAATTTTTTATGGTTCTCTAGGGTATTGTATTTGAAAGTCAAATTTGCCATTCAGTTCAGGTCTTTTCATCACAAATATCTGAAAGTCTTCTTTTTCATTAAAGTCCCATTTTTTCCACTGAAAGATTATGATGAGTTTTGCTGGGTAGGTGATTCTTGGTTGTAATCCCATTTCCTTTGCCCTCTGGAATATCATATTCCATGCCCTCTGATCCTTTAATGTAGAAGCTGCTAGATCCTGTGCTATCCTGACTGGGGCTCCACAGTACTTGAATTCTTTCTTTTTGGCAGTTTGCAATATTTTCTCCTTGACCTGAGAGCTCTGGAATTTGGCTATAATATTCCTAGGAGTTTTCCTTTTGGGATCTCTTTCTGGAGGTGATCGGTGGATTCTTTCAATTTCTATTTTAGCTTCTTCTTCTAGAATTTCAGGGCAATTTTCCCTGAGAATATCTTGGAAGATGATGTCTAAGCTCTTTCCTTGATCATGGTTTTCAGGTAGACCAATAATTTTCAAATGATCTCTCCTGGACCTATTTTCCAGGTCAGCAGTTTTTCCCAGAAGATATTTCACATTGCCCTCTATTTTTTTATTCATTTGGATTTGCTTTATTGTGTCTTGGTTTCTCATAAAGTCACTGGCTTCCATTTGTTCAATCCTAATTCTTAGGCAATTATTTTCATCAGAGAGCTTTTGTACTTCCTTTTGCATTTGGCCAATTTGACTTTTCAAGCTGTTAACATTTTTCTCATGTCTTTCCTGCATCACCCTCATTTCTCTTTCCATTTTTCCCTCTGCCTCTCTAACTTTATCTTCAAAGTCCTTTTTGAGCACCTCTGTGCCCTGAGACCAATTAATATTTTTCTTGGAAGTTTTAGATATAGGGGCCCTGATGTTGACATCTTCCTCTGTGGGTGCCCCTGGGTCTTCCTTGTTACTGAATAAACTTTCTATGGTCCTCACCTTTCTCTGTCAGCTCATCTTGCCTTTCTTTTACTTGCCTTTTAGCTCCTTAAAGTAGGGTGCTGTTTCCAGGCTGCAGTATCCCAAGCTTCAGAAGTCCCAGGTAGTATGATTTAAGGAGAATCAGGTTCTTCACTAGCCTGGCCTGTTCCCTGGTCCTTAGATGACCCCAGACCAACTTGCTAATCAACCAGCTTTGTGTGTTGTCGTTATTAGCTCTGTGCCCCTCCCCCACCTGGGCCACTGCTACTCGAGCCTAGCTCCTTGTTCTCAGCAGGGGTGTAAAATCTAAGTTCTGCCTTAGCACCAGCATAGACCCCTGTAGTCTCCCCCCTGCCCAGGGCTCAGCCCACTCACCAGACTGTGAGCTTAGTTCCAGACAACACTAGCACTTCAGCTGATTCAGAGGCTCTGGGGGTCTGGTTCTCTGGTGAGGCCTTCCTGGGACTGGATCTGTGTCAGGGTGACTGTGGGCTTGGGCTCAACTCCTGTATTAGCACAGCAGCTCCCTCCTTCTGACTTTCCAAGCCATTCTTGGTTAGAAGATGATTTCAGCACATTCTTCTGTGAGTTTTGCTGCCTGCATCCCATAAATTTTGTTATGTTGTTTTATTGTTGTCATTTTTTTTGGTGGGGCAATGAGGGTTAAATAATTTCCCCAGGGTCACACAGCTAGTATTATGTGTCAAGTGACTGAGGCTGGATTCAGGTCCTCCTGAATCCAGGGCCAGTACCTTATCCACTGTGCCACCTAGATGCCCCATTATTGTCATTTTCTTTAATGAAATTAACAATTGTTTCTATGACTTCTTCTTTGATCTACTTGTTTTGATTTTCAATTAATCCCTCATCTCTCCATTGTCCATTATTGAATGTAATTTTTATTGCATTATGACCTCAAAAGGTCATATGCAATGTGTCCTAATACATAGTCAATTTTTGTGTAGATATCATATATTACTGAGAAAAAGCATATTCCTTTCTGTTCCCATTGAGTTTTCTCCAGATATTCATCATTTCTAGCCTTTTCAGAATTTTTTTCACTTCCTTGACTTCTTTCTCACCTATCCAGCAAAACTGTGTATAATCCTTCAGGGAAAAAATGGGCATTCAATGAAAAAGAAGACTTTTAGAACTTCTTGATGAAAAGACTAGAGCTGAATAGAAAATTTGACTTTCAAATGCAAGACTCAGGAGAAGTATAGAAAGGTAAACAGGAAAAGGAAATCATAAGGGATTCAAAAAAGTTAAACTGTTTACCTTCCCACATAGGAAGATGATACTTGTAACTCCCAAGAATTTTCTTATTATTAGGTCAGTTGGAAGGAGTATATATAGACAGAGGGCAAAGGTATGAGTTAAATATGAAGGGATAATATCTAAAAAATAAAATTAAGGGATGATAGAGGAATGCAGTGAGAGGAAGGAAAATGAAGAGGTGGAATGGGGTAAATTATTTCACATAAAAGAAGCAAGAAAAAGCTTATACAGTGCAGGGGAAGATGATATACATGATGAGGAAGTGAATCTTATTCTCATCAGAATGGGCTCAAAGAGGGAATAACATAGACACTCAATTGGGTATTGAAATCTATTTTACCCTGCAGGAAAGTAGGAAGAGAAAGAGATAAGAGGAGGTGGGGTGGTTGATAGGGAGGGCAGAATGGGGGAGGGGGTAGTCAGAAGCAAAACACTTTTGAGGAGGAACAGGATGAACAGGATGGGGGAAAATACAGTTACTGTGAAAAAATTTTGAAGCAAGTTTCTCTGAGAAAGGCCTCATTTCTCAAATATATGGAGAACTGATTCAATTTTTAAAAAAATCATAAGTATTTTATTATTTTCCAGTTACATGTAAAGATGGTTTTTAACATTTGTTTTCATCAGATTTTTAGTTACAAATTTTTCTTCTTCCTTCCTTTCTCTCCCCACAACAGAAAGCATTCTGATAAAGGTTATGTATGTACAATCACTTTAAACATATTTCTTCATGAGTCATGTTGTGAAAGAAGAATCAGAACACAAGGGAAAACCTCAAAAAAGAAAAAAAACAATAAAAAAGTAGAAACAGTATGGTTCAATCTGCATTCAAATCCCATAGTTCTTTTTTTCTGGATGTGGAGAACATTTTCCATCATGAGTTCTTTGGGATTGTCTTGGATCATTGTATTGCTGAGAAGAGCTAAGTCTATCACTGTTGATCATCACCCAGTGTTGCTATTACAATGTTCTCCTGGTTCTTCTCACTTCACTCAGCATCAGTTCATGTAAGTCTTTCAAGGTTTTTCTGAAATCTGAATGCTTATCATTTCTTTTTTTTTTTTGCAGGGCAATGGGGGTTAAGTGACTTGCACAGGGTCACACAGCTAGTAAGTGTCAAGTGTCTGAGGCCGGATTTGAACTCAGGTACTCCTGAATCCAGGGCCAGTGCTTTATCCACTGTGCCACCTAGCTGCCCCTGCTTATCATTTCTTATAGCACAATAGTATTCCATTACATTCATATATCACAACTTGTTCAACCATTCTCCAATTGATAGGCATTCCCTCAATTTCTAATTCTTTGCCACCACAAAGAGAGCTACTATAAATATTTTTGTACATGTGGGTCCTTTTTTCCTTTTTTATGATCTCTTTGGAATATAGACCTAGTAGTGGTATTACTGGGTCAAAGGGTATGCATAGTCCCCTAACCCTTTGAGTATAGTTCCAAATTCCTCTCCAGAGTGGTTGGATCAGAGAACTAAGTCAAATTTAAGATGAACCATTCCCCAACTGAGAAATGATCAAAAGGCAGTTTTCAGATGATATAATCAAAGCCATCTATAGTCATATGAAAACTATTCTAATTCACTATTAATTGGAGATATGTAAATCAAAATAATTTAGGAGTACCTAACTTATACCTATTAAATTGGTTAATAGGCCAGAAGAGAAAAAATAACAAATATTGTAGGGGATGTGGGGAAAATGAGACATTTACACACTGTTCATGGAGTTGTGAACTGATTCAGTCATTCTCTAAAGCAATTTGGAACTATGCCCAATGGGCTATGAAATTTTTTGAATTAGCAATACCACTACTGGGTGTGCATCAAAAAAGAGATTAAAAAACAAAAAGGAAAAGGATCTATAGATACAAAAATATTTATTGCAACTCTTTTCTAGTGGCAAAGAATTAGACATTGAAGGGATGTCCATCAATTGGGGAATGACTGAACAAATTGTGATATGTTGAAATACCACTATGCTATAAGAAATGATGAGCACTATGCTTTCAGAAAAACCTGGAAAGACTTACATGAGCTGACATAAAGTGAAATATACTGTGTACAAAGTAACAGCAATATTGTAAGATGATCAGATTTAGCTATTCTCAGCAATACAATGATCCAAGACAACTCTGAAGGACTTGTGATGAAAAATGCCATCCATCCCCAGAGAAAGAACTGATAGTGTCTGAATACAGATTGAAGCATAATTTTTTAACTTTATTTTTCTTGAGTTTTTTGTCTGTTTTCTTTCAAAACATAACTAACACGGAAATATATTACATGACTACACATTTATAATCTGTATTGAATTGCTTGCCTTCTCAAAGTGGGGGGCACAGGGTGCAAGGGAGAGAATTTGGAACTCAAAGTTTTAAAAATGGATGTTAAAATTGTTTTTACATATAATCAGGAAAAATAAAATACTTAATAAAGAAAATATATTAAAATGTTAAAATTGTTTTAACATGTAATTGCAGGAAAATAAAATACTGTTTAAAGAAAAACTAATGGATCCTCCTCTGTTCCTTCTTTACAGATGACAAACTCAATCAGTCCTGTGAATTCAACTATCACTTCTACGCAAATAACCATAGCTATGGCCTCTCTTCTGTGCCTTAGACCAAAATTTATAATGGCTTTTTGGATATTTTCTTCTAAATCTCTTACTGGAATATCAAACTCAACATGGAGTTATAGACTTTTAGAGTAGAAACAATTCTTAGAGATTATCTACTACAAGCCATGTCTAAGCAACAATATCCAGTATCTATTTGAATACCTTCAGTTTGGTGTGAACTCAAGTCATTCAATTTGGGAAGTTCTTTCATTCAACTATACACTTTTATTCTTGAATTCTTTGACTTCTTATCCTATCAGTGCATATGACTTTCCATATTCCAATCCTGAATTTACTTTACTACCCATTTTCTCTGATCCTTCTAATGTCCTGTTGAATGGAACACAAAATGGCACAAAAATTTGCACTGCGGAAATAGTTTTATTCTCTGATTAACAATCTCACTTCTCACAGCAGCTCTTATAAAGTTCTTCACTTGTTAAGTTCCTTACAAGTTCCCCCCTCCATTTGTATTCAGAAGAAGACCAGGAGCCATCTTCAGTAAGTTCTCTCTTTCTTCATACTCCACACATCAAAACTAATTTACATGGTCCCTCCTTTTCTCCTTTCCTGTAGTCACTGAGGAAGAGATAACACCTTACCTTGCTAAGGCCAATTTACTTTTGCCCTTCATTCCATTTTAATCCCCTCCCCTTTCCCTACTGGGATTTAACCAAGCTGATAATTTCCCTTATTCCTTTGTCTCATCTTCAAGCTCTTTTCATCCTTTTGCTTACAAATGTGCCCATCTTTTAAAAATTTTTCATTAGAACCCATCCTATGGAAGAACAGCACTTATTTTATGCAAACTTGGCAGGTCTTTTAAGGAAATTGGAGACAATTTGTGCATATAATTATCAGGGAAATTTCAGCATGGTATGAAAACTTTTTTTGTGTGTGTGCTGTGGTAAAATACAAAAATGAAGAATTATGGAAGGAGAGGAATATAAAATGAGTAGTATGAAAAAGCAGAATCAAAACAAAAATGTGCACACTAATTACAACTATGTAAAATTTTATGCAAACTGGGTGGGTCCTACAATGACTTAAATAATTTTTCTTCCATGATTCCTAAGCATAAAACACCTAGCCAATGGAGATTTGGTGTCACAGGTTTTAGTGGAATTTTGGCTGCCCTGTGAGAATTTCTTTCCGACCTTGTATTGCTGATTGTGGTACCTGCTGAGGTGAAGTGGTGTTTTATATGAATTAGTATCCTTTTTAAAAAAATCCAGGGGGGCAGCTAGGTGGTGCAGTGGATAGAGCACCGGCCCTGGAGTCAGGAGTACCTGAGTTCAAATCTGGCCTCAGACACTTAACACTTACTAGCTGTGTGACCCTGGGCAAGTCACTTAACCCCAATTGCCTCACTAAAAAAAAAAAAATCCAGGAATTTTATCCTTTTAAATCTTATTATAAACCCAGTTGTTTTTTAAATTGAATTTTAGGGTGTAATGATTGGAATGATGCCACCTGCTGGAGACTTACTGTAGAAAAGCTGCGCCATGAAGTGAACGTCTCTGAGGGCAAGACCATGGGTCTTTTCTTTGGCATCAGGAAGTGACGTTTGCTGGTGGGGGGAAGAAGGAAGAGCCTGGCGCTCTAAATAGGGTCTTTTCCTGGGGACTCTGGCAGAGAGCAGAGCTAGAAATGTGCTCTCCCTTTAATAGATAGATGAATGTAGGCTTTTCTTTTCTCTTTACCAAATTCTTATTCTCCTTAATAAATGCTTAAAAGTCTAACTCTTGCTAAAGCTTATAATTTATTGGCGACCACTCATTAGATATTTTAGATAGTTTAGCTAGAATTTTAGCTTTCACAAGGGTCTGCTAATGTCTTGAACCCTACATGATCTTGTGGCTGTAGTGTTGTAAGTCATAGGAGCAGAGAAATCCATATTT
This sequence comes from Dromiciops gliroides, assembly GCF_019393635.1. Lineage (NCBI taxonomy): Eukaryota > Metazoa > Chordata > Mammalia > Microbiotheria > Microbiotheriidae > Dromiciops > Dromiciops gliroides. The sequence goes on along the minus strand of NC_057862.1, from coordinate 264,974,858 downwards.
TCAGAGCTACCAGAACTTGATATTTTTTATATCCTTACCTGCCCGCTAGGCATGAAAGCCTAGTTCTGGTGTGACAAGTCACCTCTCTTCTGGATGCTTCTCAGTCTATTAAAGCAGTGTTAAGCATTTAGTAAAAGCAGAGATCCTAAGGTTGAAATTTACATAGCTCCCTCTGCAGAGAGAGGCAGCTTTAACTCTCTCAGCAAAACAATTTCCTTAAGTTTGCAATTTAAGAGAGATTCAGATCTTCTCATTGGGCTCTGAGAAATTTTCCCCTTTTAAGCCATAGATGGCAGTAAAGATCAAGGCAGATAAACCTCAGAAGAATTTCCACTTTTCAAGATATAAGTGGCAGGAAAGGTTAAGGGAAAGCAAGTCTTTCCCTTATTTCAGATTGTTATTTCAAAAAGTAGAACTTTCCTCCAATCAGATCAGCTCCCAACAACTGCAATACCTGCTTTCCTCTGCTCAGCTTGATCTTTTGAAGTATTTCCTCTTTTTTTCCTGTCCTGTACTCTCTTCTTCATTCAGCTTCAAGGTGCTCTGCTTCTGTTTTCATTTTGCTTTTGTCTGTCTCTGGTTGTTGACTCTAGGCACTGTGAAGTGATTCATCTATACAGCGAGAAAGAAAAATGTACATTTCTGTCAGATCTGCCTGCCATAAATGGACAATGTTCAATTTTCTTATAGTTCTCAGAGTTTCTCTGTTATGACCCTCAAAGCTCCCACAACAGTCATATGGAAATGAATTGCTAAACACACACACACACACACACACACACACACACACACACACACACCATCTTTGTCTTTAGTAAGTACTTTTCCCTCTAATTACTTTTTTCCCCTGAGAGGCGAATCAGCCTTGTCAATGTTTATCACACAAATGTCTTTTTTTTCCTGTCCTTAGAAGAAAATAAAAATTTCCAAGTAAGAAAAGAAACTCCTTGGATGTGTCAACATATTGCCAGGACTGATGGATAGTACCTTATTTTGTTAACATTTTTGGGATAATTCTAAATTGTTTTCCAAAATGGTAGGGCCAAATCACATCACCAGCAAGGAATCAGTATGTTTGTTTCCTTTCATTTAACCTTAGCTTCTTAAACTGTGGGTCACAACCCCATATGAGGTCGCATAACTGAATGTGGGGGTTGCAAAACGTTTGGCAACAGTAAAAGGTTATGTATAGGTATTTTATATACTTATATGCCTGGGGTCTTGTAAAAACATGTAAAAAGGGGTCATGAGTCAAAAAAGATTAAGAAGACCTGATCTAGATCAATATTGATTAAAATTTTTTACCATGTTGGCATCTTTAGGGATGTGAAGTGGAAGCTTAAATTTGCATTTATGATGTTACTCACAATTTTGGTCACTTTGTTGAAAGTTGGCATTTATTTTTTTAAAAATTGATATTTAGGGGCAGCTAGGTGGCACAGTGGATAAAGCACCAGCCTTGGATTCAGGAGGACCTAAGTTCAAATCTGGCCTCAGACACTTGACACTATCTGTGTGAACCTGGGCAAGTCACTTAACCCTGATTGTCCTGCAAAAAAAAAAAGAATCATTAAAAAATTGATATTTACATGAAGGGAAGTAATAGGATATGGTTGTATAGGTGGCAAGAAAAAGGCGGATGTAAGAGATTTTGTGGAGGTAGAGACAATAAAACTTTGCAACCTATTAGATGTAGGGAATGAAGAAGAGAGAATAATGGAATAAAAAATGGCTAAAGATAACCGGTAAAGTTTAGAAGAAGAAATAGTTTTGAAAAAAAAATTCATTCTACTTATTTTATAATATTATCTTTGTCAAGGTTTTTCATGACCCTATCCCAAGTGTTGATTATTATAGCCTTCCATTCTCTTCTAATTTTTAAATAATGTGCCTTGGGGGGTGGAGCCAAGATGGCAGAGAGTAGCCAGCAAATCGTGTGAGCTCTCCTTCTGTTCCCTCAAAAAGAACATTAAATCAAACCTCTAAATGGATTCTGAAACTACAGAACCTGCAAAGAGACAGAAAGACAGAGTCTTCCAACCAGAGATAATTTAGAAGACTTCTGGAAAGGTCGTTCTCACTCAGGCAAAAGGGAGGCTCAGCTCACTGCAGTGCAGCGTGGGGGAGAGGGTGGGGCAAGTCAGCAGGAAGCTATGGGACACAGCCGAGCAACTGAGGCTCTTGGATCCTGGCACAACAAGCCGGTGGCGCAACAAAACAGTGGTGAAACCCACCTGCACCAGCGAGAGGGCAGATTGCCAGCTGGAGGGATACCCACAGGACAAGTGCCAGAAGGCCTACTGATTCCAGCGTGCTTGGACAGGAAGTCCAGGGCCACATCCACCGATCCCAGTGTGCTCTGACAGGAAGTCCAGGGCGGTGAAAAATCTACAAGCCTAAGTATAGAGAGCCAGTGACACAGCCCCTATATGCCAGCACAAGAAGCTTGAAACAGGGACCCTGGTGCCCACAGAGGAGACCTCAACTTAAAAATAAAATAAAATAAAATAAGCTGCATTATGAGTAAAAAACAAAAAAGAACTCTCACCTTTGAGAGCTTCTGTGTTGACAGGGAAGAGGCAAACACAAATTCAGATGAGGACAATACTCCCAAATTGCCTACATGCGAAGCCTCAAGAGAAAAGATGAATTGGTCTCAAGAACAAAAAGCCTTCTGGGAGGAGCTCAAAAAGGATTTTAAAAATCAATTGAGAGAAATGAAAGCAACACAAGAAAATTATGAAAAAAAAATCAGCAGCTTGGAAAAGGAAGCACAAAGATTGACTGAAGAAAACAATTCCTTAAAAAATTCATCTGGCCAAATGGAAAAAAACGTGCATAATCTCACTGAAGAAAACAATGCCTAAAAAAATTCATGTGGTCAAATGGAAAAAAATGGTGCATAATCTCATTGAAGAAAACAATGCCTTAAAAATTAAAATTGGACAGTTGGAAGATAAGGAATCCATGAGACACCAGGAATCAGTCAAGCAGAATCAAAAGAATGAAAAAAAAATAGAAGAAAATGTGAAATACCTTATTGGAAAGACAACTGATGTGGAAAACATATCAAGGAGAGACAATTTGAGAATCATTGGGCTGCCTGAAAGCCATGATCAGAAAAAAAGTCTAGACACCATATTCCAGGAAATTATTAAGGAGAACTGCCCTGATATCATAGAATCAGAGGATAAAATCATCATTGAAAGAATCCACTGATCACCTCCTGAAAGAGACCCCAAAAGGAAAACTCCAAGGAATATTGTAGCCAAATTCCAGAACTATCAGGTGAAGGAGAAAATACTCCAAGCAGTCAGAAAGAAGCAATTTAAATATCATGGAGTCACAGTCAGGATTGCTCAGGACCTGGAAGCTTCAACATTAAAGGACCACAAGGCTTGGAATATGATATTCTGGAAGGCAAAGGAGCTTGGATTGCAGCCAAGAATCTATTACCCAGCAAAACTGAGCATTCTCTTTCAGGGGAAAAGATGGACATTCAATGACACTGGGGACTCTCAAGGTTTCCTGATGAAAAGACCAGAACTGAATAGAAATTTTGATCTTAACATACAATACTCAAGAGAAGTTTAAAAAGGTAAACAGGGGAAAAAAGTTACTCAATAAGGTTAAACTGTTTACATCCCTACATGGGAAGATAATACTTATAACTCTTGAGAATTGTAAATGTATTTGGGCAGACAGAGGGATTATACACAGAGGGTATAAATATAAATTGTCTTTGATGTGATGACATAAAGGAAATTAAGGGGTTAAAAAGGGAGCTTATATAGGGAGAAGAGGAAAGAGGAGGTGGAATGGGTGAATTACATCATATGAAAAGGTGAAAAAAAAAGGTATTACAATAGAGGGAAAGAAGGGAGGGGTGAACATTGTTTCAACCCTACTCTCATTAGATTTGATTCAAAGAGGGAATAACATATATGTTCATTTGGATAAAGAAACTTAGCTTAATATTTAGGGAAATAAAAGGGGAAGGAGAAGGGGAAGGGGGGACTGAAGAAGGGAGGGCAAAAGCAAGGGAGAAAAGGGTAAAGAAAAGGGAGGGGTCATAAAAAGGGAGGGCAGACTGGGGGAGGCAGGAGTAAGAAGCAAAACGTTAGGAGGAATAGGGTAAAAGAAGGGGGGAAGTACAAAGGGGGTAAATAGAATGGAGGGGAATAGACAGTAATAATAACTGTGAATGGGATGAACTCTGCTATAAAACAGAAGTGAACTGCAGAGAGGATTAAAAGCCAGAATCCTACAATATGCTGTTTACAAGAAACACATTTAAAGCAGAGAGATACACACAGAGTAAAGGTAAAAGGCTGGAGCAGAATATATTATGCTTCAGCTAAAGTAAAAAAAGCAGGGGTAGCAATCCTTATCTCAGACAAATCGCAGGCAAAAATCTCATTAAAAGAGATCAGGAAGGAAACTACATCTTGCTAAAAGGCACTATAGATAACGAAGCAATATCAATACTAAATATGTATGCGCCAAGTGGTATAGCATCCAAATTCTTAGAGGAGAAGTCAAATGAGGAATACTATACTAGTGGGGGATCTAAATCTCCCCCTCTCAGAATTAGATAAATCTAGCTGAAAAATAAATAAGAAAGAAGTGAAAGAGGTGAATAGATTACTAAAACAGTTAGACATGATAGATGTCTGGAGAAAACTGGGGATAGAAAGGAATATACCTTCTCAGCCATACATGACACATTTTCAAAAATTGACCATGTATTAGGGCACAAAAACATCATAGTCAAATATAGAAAGGCAGAAATAGTAAATGCATCCTTTTCAGATCATGATGCAATAAAAATTACATGTAAGAAAGAGCCACGGAAAAATAGACTGAAAATCAATCAGAAACTAAATAATTTCATTCTAAAGAATGAATGGGTCAAACAACAAATCATAGAAAAAATCAATAACTATATCCAAGAGAATGACAATAAGGAGACAACATACCAAAATCTATGGGATGCAGCCAAAGCAGTGCTTAGGGGAAAATTTATAGCTCTAACTGCTTACATGAATAAAAAAGAGAAAGAGGAGATCAATGAATTGGGCATGCAACTTAAAAAGCTAGAAAGAGAACAAATTAGAAATCCCCAATTAGATACTAAACTAGAAATCCTGAAAATTAAAGGAGAAATTAATAAGATTGAAAGCAAAAAAACTATAGAATTAATCAATAAAACTAAGAGCTGGTTTTATGAAAAAACCAATAAAATAGATAAAATATTGGTTAATTTGATAAAAAAAAAGAAAGAAGAAAACCAAATTACCAGTATCAAAAATGAAAGGGGTGATGTTACCACCAATGAAGTGGAAATTAAAGCAATAATTAGGAACTATTTTGCCCAACTGTATGCCAATAAATTTGATAATCTAAATGAAATGGATAAATATTTACAAAAATACAAACTGCCCAGGTTAACTGAAGAGGAAATAAAATCCTTAAATAAGCCCATATTAGAAAAAGAAATTGAACAAGCCATTAATGAACTCCCTAAGAAAAAATCCCCAGTACCAGATGGGTTTACAGGTGAATTCTACCAAACATTTAAAGAACAATTTATTCCAATATTATACAAATTATTCGGAAAAATAGGTGAAGAAGGAGTTCTACCAAATTCGTTTTATGACACAAATATGCTGGTGATACCCAAACCAGGCAGAGCAAAAACAGAGAAAGAAAATTATAGACCAGTTTCCCTAATGAATATTGATGCTAAAATCTTAAACAAGATATTAGCAAGGAGATTACAGCAAGTGAACCTTTGGTTCCAATGGTTTGTCATGCTGGGGTGGAAGTGGGGATAAGCTCCCACTCTCTATAAAATGCTCCAATAGCATGTGTCTCAAATAGCCTTTGACAACCGAAGCCCAACTCCTGGCCTTGTCGTGGCGGAACTGTTTCCACTAACAGGAGAAGGGGTGAAGGTGAGTCACTGGCGTCTTAAAACCAGTCGCTTTGGGCAGGTGGGGCTCGTTAATCTTGGCAGGCAAGCCGCCTAGAGGAAGGAAACCCTGATTTTAAACCACTGCTTTGTGGCTATACCCATATATGAGAAAGGCTTCGGGAGTTAACCCAGAGGAAAAATCAGGAGTCGGAGTCCCTTAGGCAGTTGGATGTTGGATATCACATCCCTCCGGCAACTCCTGCAGTGGCTCTGGTGCCAAACTGTATTGGCTCTGCCTCTCCTTTGGATCTACCAATGCTGTGGAAAGGGAAAACCTGCTGCATGGGCAACAACTTGTTTTCCAATTGATCCGCCCAGGCCAGCACGCTGGAGAGAACACTCCAGCTACTCCTCTGGGGTAGATACAACACGGGATGTGGCAGTTATCAGTTATAAGTCACTCAGGAGCTGAGGCTCCCTTATTGGACTGCACGGCCACACTGTGGCCTGTGGCTCTTCAAGGCACTGATCCATGGTCGTCCTCAACTGGTGGAGGCCTACTACTACTACTACTACTACTACTACTACTACTACTACTACTACTACTACTACTACTACTACAGCAACTGATCACCAGGATAATACACTATGACCAGGTGGGATTTATACCAGGAATGCAGGGCTGGTTCAACATTAGGAAAACTATCAACATAATCAACCACATCAATAAGAAAACTAACCAAAATCATATGATTATCTCAATAGATGCAGAGAAAGCTTTTGACAAAATATAGCACCTATTCCTGATAAAAACAATAGAGAGTTTAGGATTAGGTGGAGCTTTCCTTAAAATAGTAAATAGTGTCTACCTAAAACCATCCGCAAGCATTATATATAATGGAGATAAGTTAGAGGCCTTCCCAATAAGATCAGGGGTGAAATAGGGATGTCCATTATCTCAATTTTTAGAAATTTTTTTTTTAGTGAGGCAATTGGGGTTAAATGACTTGCCCAGGGTCACACAGCTAGTAAGTATTAAGTGTCTGAGGCTGGATTTGAACTCAGGTACTCCTGACTCCAGGGCTGGTGCTCTATCCACTGCACCACCTAGCTGCCCCCTGTCCATTATCGCCTCTATTATTCAATATTGTACCAGAAATTTTAGCATTAGCAATCAGAGAAGAAAAAGGAATTAAAGGAATCAGAATAGACAAGGAGGAAACAAAACTATCACTCTTTGCAGTTGATATGATGGTATACTTAAAGAATCCTAGAGAATCAACTCAAAAATTACTTGAAACAATGGACAACTTTAGCAAAGTAGCAGGATATAAAATAAATCCACATAAATCATCAGCATTTCTATACATGACCAACAAAGTCCAGCAGCAAGAGATAGAAAGAGAAATTCCATTTAAAGTAATGGTAGATAATATAAAATACTTAGGAGTCTACTTGCCAAGACAAACCCAGGAACTCTATGAACACAATTACCAAACACTTTTCACACAAATCAAATCAGATCTAAATAATTGGAAAGATATCAATTGCTCATGGATAGGCAGAGCTGATATAGTAAAACTGACAATTCTACCTAAATTAATTTACCTATTCAGCACCATGACCAGTCAGACTACCTAAAATTATTTTATAGAGCTAGAAAAAAATAATAACAAAATTCATCTGGAAAAACAAAAAGTCAAGAATATCAAGGGAAATAATGAAAAAAAAATGCACAGGAAGGGGGGTTACCTGTACCAAATCTGGAGCCTTACTATAAAGCGGCAGTCATCAAAACTATCTGGTACTGGCTAAGAAATAGAGTGGAGGATCAATGGAATAGGCTAGGCACAGGAGACACAGTAGCAAATGACATCAGTAATGCAGTGTTTGATAAACCCAAAGACTCCAGCTTCTGGGATAGGAATTCAGTATTTGACAAAAACTGTTGGGAAAACTGGAATATAGTATGGCAGAAATTAGGCATAGACCAACATCTTACACCTTATACTAAAATAAGGTCAAAATGGATACATGATTTAGACATAAGAGGTGATACCGTAGGTAAATTAGGAGAGAAAGGAATAGTCTACCTTTCAGATCTTTGGAAAGGAGAACAGTTTATGACCAAACAAGAGATAGAGAATATTATGAAATGCAAAATGGATGATTTTGATTACATTAAATTAAAAAGTTTTTGTACAAACAGAAGCAATGCATCCAAAATTAGAAGGGAGGCAGAAAGCTGGGAAACAATTTTTATGGCCAGTACTTCTGATAAAGGTCCCATTTCTAAAATATATAGGGAAGTAAATCAAATTTATAAGAATCCAAGTCATTCCCCAATTGAGAAATGGTCAAAGGATATGAATAGGCAGTTTTCTGATGAAGAAACCAAAGCTATCTATTCCCATATGAAAAAATGCTCTAAATCACTATTGATTAGAGAGATGCAAATTAAAACAACTCTGAGATACCACCTAACACCTATCAGATTGGCTAATATGACAAAAAAAGGAAAATAATGAACATTGGAGAAGCTGTGGGAAAATTGAAACACTAATGCATTGTTGGTGGAGCTGTGAATTGATCCAGTCATTCTGAAGAGCAATCTGGAATTATGCCCAAAGGGCTATAAAGCTGTGCATGTTCTTTGACCCAGTAATACCACTTTTGGGTCTTTTCCCAAAGAGATCATAAAAAAGGGAAAAGGACCCACATGTACAAAAATATTTGTAGCTGCTCTTTTTGTGGTGGCAAGGAATTAGAAATTGAGGGGTTGCCCATAAATTGGGGAATGTTGAACAAGTTGTGGTATATGAATGAAATGGAATTCTATTGTGCTGTAAGCAACAATGAGCTGGAGGAGTTCAGAGAAACCTGGAAGGACTTGCATGAACTGATGATGAGTGAGATGAGCAGAACCAGAAGAACATTGTACACAGTATCATCAACATTGTGTGTTGATCTGCTGTGATGGACTAGATTCTTCTCACCAATGCAATGGTACAGAAGAGTTCCCGGGGACTCATGATGGAAGGGGATCTCCAAATCCAGAAAAAAAAAAGATCTGTGGAGTAGAGATGCTGATTAAACCATACTATTTCTTTTGCTTTTGGTACTGTTGTTTTTCTATTTTGAGGTTTTTCCTCATTGCTCTGATTCTTCTCTTATAACATGACTAATGCAGACATATGTTTAATGTTCATATATATATATATATATATATATATATATATATATATCCCATATCAGATTACCTGCTGTCAAGGGGAGGGGAGGTGGGAAGGGGGGGAGAAAAATTTGAAATTGGAAAGCTTGTATAAACAAATGTTGAGAAGTATTTTTTACATGTAACTGGAAAAAAATAAAATACTTTTATCAGAAAAAAATAATGTGCCTTTATATTTAGCTAATTTATCCATGCAGAAATTATTGTGATTGATACACATATATATGTTTATATATACAAATATACATATTTATATATACACACACATGTATACATACAGAGCACTATAGATAGAGCATTGGACCTGGAGCTGGGAAGACTTATTTTACTTAGTTCAAATCTAGCCTCAGCACTTAGTAGCTGTATGTCCCTGGGTAAGTCACTTAATTCCATTTGCTTCAGTTTCCTCATCTGAAACTGCTCCCCCTGCAGGAAACTATAGAACATACCAAAAAAGGAACACCAATTCAAGACAGAAAATATAGCCCCTTTAAACCAAGTGATTTGAGCGCATGGAAATCAATTATCCCTAGTTTTGAGAAAAATCCAAACACTGTAATTTCACAGTTAAGGACTATATTTAATATATATCAACCCTCTTGGGCTGATGTTACTTGCCTTATGGAAACTTTACTGTCCCCAACTGAGATTACAGATATTATCTCAGCAGGAAATGCCCTTGTTGCGAAGGGTAAGGCCGATGTGTAATGGCCTCTAAAGGATCCAGAGTGGAATTATAATAATGATAGGGATTTCCAAAGATTAAAAGATGCTAGAGAAACACTTCTGAAGGGAATGGAATCTTGCTCTAGAAAACCGGAAAACTGGCAGAAATTTTTAAGCCTACCTCAGGAGGCTAATGAAAGACCAAACAGATTTAAGATAGACTAGTAGGGGAGATTTATGATCTAATATCCAATTTTAATCTCACATACCTTACACCCATCAGACTGGTAAAAGTTGACAAAAAAGGAAAATTACAAATGCTAGAGAATCTGTGTGAAAACAACCATATTATTGTACTGTTGGTGGAAGTATAAACCTGTCTAGATATTCTGGAAAGCAATTTGAAACTATGCTCAAAAAGTTATTAGACTGTGCATACTCTTTGGACCAGAAATACTTGGGTCTCTACCTAAAAGAGGTTGGCTAAAGAAAGATGAAAAAGACAATGTGTACAAAAATACTTAGAGCAGCTCTTTTCATGGTGGCAATGAATTGGAAGCAGAGAAGATCATCTTTTGGCAACTGGCTAAACAATTTATGATATATGAATGTGATTGAATATTATTGTTCTGGAAGAAATGTTGATGGTGATGGTTTCAGAGGAATCTGGAAAGACTTGCATGAATAATTACAAACTAAAGTGAGAACAAGATATATAATATCAACAATATCATAAAGACAAACAACTTTGAAAGATAAGAATTATCTACATTGCCCAACCATAACTCCAAAGGACTTATGATGAAAAAAGGGCTACTCAGCTCCTGATAGAGAAGTAATAGATTCAGAGTGTAGACTGAGACATTTTTTTGAACTTGGACATAGCCACTGAGCAAATTTGTTTTGCTTGACTTATATGTGTGTAACAGGAGTTTTGTTTTTCTTGCTTTCTCAATGGGGTGTGGGAGAGGAGAGTGTAAGGAATGTAGAGGAGGGAAGGTGCATCTTTTGTTTGAAAAAATTAATTTAAAATATGTTAAAATAACATTACTGCAGAAAATAGTTACCTATCAAGATATACACAAGAACTACATAAATACAAGTACAAATAACTGTTTACAGAATTGTTCATGAAGAGGATAAATCAATATAAAAATGACAATACAGTACTACATAAATTAATTTACTTATTCAGTGCTACACTAATTGAACTGACACACTAGAAAAATAATAATATAATTTATATCTCTTGTGATCTATATTTCTTGTTCAGTCATGAACTTTTGTGTTATCCATAAATTTGAGAAGTAATTTTTTCATGTGAAAGGGGTATGATGTGTGTTAGAATATATTGCCTACATAGGTAATATGTGCCCATATTGGTCTGTTTAGATGTGGCTCAAAAGGATAACAAATCATTATTTGACAAAAATTGATGGGAAAATTGGAAGTCTGTATGGAAGAAATTAAATTTAGACCTACAACCTCACACTTTATACCAAGATAAATTCTGAATGGATACATGACCTATCTATAACAGATCATATCATAAACAAATTAGAGAAACATGTGTAATCCATTTTTTCCAGGGACATTTTTATGGGATTCTCATCATTGATAGAAATTGATCACAGGTATACCTCATTTTATTTGCTTCACAGATATTGCTTTAAAAAAAAGCAAATTAAAGCCTTGTGTCAACTCTGCATTGAGAAAATTTCCAACAGCTTGTGTTCACATCATGTCTGTCACATTTTGGCAATTTTCTCATTATTTCAAACTTTAACAAAATTATTATATCTGTTTTGGTGATTTGGGTCATCACTCATTGCATCCATATGAGATGATGAACTTAATTGATACATATTGTGTGTGTTCTGATTGCTCCACTGACCAGATATTCCCTATGTCTCTCCCTTTCTTCAGGCCTCTCTATTCTCTGAGATGAAACAATATTGAAATTAATAACAAAACATCATCCCATGTCCTCAAGTTTATGTTGTATCCTCCCTATCTCCTAGCCCCAGCCCCAGTAGAATGTGAGCTCTTTAAAGGGAGGGATTGATTTTTGGTAGGTTTGTTTTGGTTTTGTATTCTTAGCACCTTTCACAAAGCAGGAGGGGCAGCTAGGTGGCATAGTGAATAGAGTTCTGGACCTGGAGTTAAGAAGATTCATCTTCCTGAGTTCAAATATGGCCTGACACTTACTATCTGTGTGACCCTGAACAAGTCACTGTTTGCCTCAGTTTCTTCATCTTAGCTGAAGAAGGAAATGACAAACCATTCCAGTATCTTTGCCAAGAAAACTCTATAAGGGGTCACAAAGAATTGGACACTCAAAGGATATGAATAAGCAGTTTTCAGACAAATCAAAGCTATCTACAATCATGTGAAAAAATGTTCTAAATTACTATTGATCAGAGAAATGCAAATTAAAACAACTCTGAGGTATCACCTCACACCTATCAGAGTGGCTAATATACTTGGTGGAGTTGGGAAAAGATCCACCCATTCTGGAGTGCAATTGGGAACTGTGCCCAAAGGGCTATAGAACTGTGCATACCCTTTGATCCAGCCATATCACCGCAAGGTTTATATCCCGAAGACATCCCTAAAAAGAGAAAAAGACCTATTTGTACAAAAATACTTATAGCAGTTCTTTTTGTGGTGGCTGAAAATTTGAAATAGAAGAAGTGCCCATCAATTAGGGAATGGCTAAATAAGATGGGGCATATGATTGTAATATGCTATAAGAAATGACAAGCAGTGTAATTTCAGAAAGGCCTGGAAAAACTTGTATGAACTGATGTATAGTGAAGTGAACAGAATTAAGAGAACGTTGTGCAAAGAGACAGTAATATTGTTCAATGAACTGTGAATGACTTAACTATTCTCAGCAATACAATGATCCAAGACAATCTCCAAGGACTATTGATGAAACATACTATTCACTTCCAAAGAAAGAACTGATATTGATGGAAAACAGACTAAAACATGTTATTTTTCACTTTCTTTCATTTTTTCTTTTATTCAAGTTTTCTTGTACAAAATGATTAATATGGTAATGTTTTACATAATTGCACATGTATAACCCACATTTGTTTGCTTACTACCTCAGGGAGGGGGAAGGAAAGGGAGGGAAAGAGGAATAAAAATTGGAACTCAAAAGTATAAATAAAAATGATAATTAAAATTTATCTAAAACCATCAGCAAGTATTATCTATAATGAGGATAAGCTAGAAGCCTTTCCAGTACAAGCCAGGGTGATGCAAGAATGTACATTATCACCTCTGTTATTTAGAGAAGAAAAAGAAATTAAAGGAATTAGAATATGTAACAAAGAATCAAAACTAACAGTTTTTACAGATGATATGATGTTATACTTAGAAAAGTCTAGAGAATCAACTAAAAAAGCTGCTTGAAATTATTAAGAACCTTATCAAAGTTGCAGGACAGAAAATAAACCCACATCAATCATCAGCATTTCTATGTATTACCAACAAAGTCCAACAATAACAGATAGAAAGAGAAATTCCATTTAAAATAACTGTGGCCAATATAAAATACTTGGGAGTATACCTGCCAAGACTAACCCAGGAACTATATGACCAAAACTACAAAACACTTTTCACACAAATAAAGTCAAATGTAAACAATTGGAAAAATATTAATTGCTTACAGGGAGGCCAAGCCAATATAATAAAAATTACAATCCTACCTAAGTTTATTTATTTAGTGCTATAGCAATCAAACTATCAAAAATATTTTAGAGATCTAGAAAAAATAATAACAAAATTCATCTGGAAAAGCAAAAGCTCAAGGATATCATGGAAATCAATGGAAAATATTATGTAAGAAGGTGGTTTAGCAGTAACAGATCTTAAATTGTATTATAAAGGGGTAATTATCAAAACAATTTGACACTGGCTAAGAAATAGAGAGGTAGATCAGGGGAATAAAATAGATAGAAATTACACTATAGTGAATGATTGCAGTAATCTAGTATATGATAAACAAAAACTCATTATTTGACAAAAACTGCTGGCAAAACAGTAAAACAGTATGGCTTAAACTAGGTATAGGACCAATATCTCACACAATATACTAAAATAAGGTCAAAATGGGTACATGATTTACCCATAAGAAAATTAAGAGGGCATGAAATAGTTTATCTGTCAGATTTATGGGCAAAGGAAAAATTTAGGACCAAAGAAGATATAGAGAATAAAAAAATGTAAAATAGATAATTTTGATTATATAAAATTGAAAAGTTTTTTGCACAAAACTAATATAACCAAGATTACAAAGGAAGCACAAAACTGGGAAAGAATTTTTGAAACAAGTGTCTCTGATTAAGGCCTTATTTCTCAAATATATAGAGAACTGAGTCAAATTTCTAAAAATAGAAGTCATTCCCCAATTGATAAATAGTCAAAAGATATGAACAGGCAGTTTTCAGACAAAGAAATCAAAACTATCTCTAGTCATATGCTAATGCTCTTAATAATGCTCTTAAGTCACTATTGATTAGAGAAATGCAAATTAAAACAACTCTGAGGTATCAGCTCACACCTATCAGAGTGGCAAATATAACAAAAATGGAAACTATTGGATGTTGGAGGGAATGTGAGAAATTTGGGATTCTAATCCACTGTTGGTGAAGTTGTGAAAAGTGTTGGAACTTTCTGGAGAGCAATTTGGAACTATGCCCAAAGGACTATAGAACTGTGCATACCCTTTGATCTAGCAGTACCACTGCTAGGTTTATATCCCAAAGACATCCCCCTCAAAGAGAAAAAGACCTATTTGTACAAAAATATTTATATCAGCTCTTTTGGTGGTTGCTAAAAATTGGAAATCAAAGGAATGCCCTATAAATCAGGGAATGGCTAAACAAACTGTGGTATATGATGGTGATGGAATATTATTGTGGTATAAGAAATAACAAGCAGGATGACTTCAGAAAGTCCTGGAAAGTGATCAGAACCAAGAGAACATTGTGCACAGAGACAGCAATATTGTTTGATGAAGAACTGTGAATGACTTGATTTTTCTCAACAATACAATGAGCCAAGACAATCCCAAAAGACTATTGATGAAACGTATACCTCCAAAGAAAGAACTGATATTGATGGAACATACTTTTTTCACTTTCTTTAATTTTTTCTTTTAATCAAGTTTTCTTGTACAAAATGACGAATATGGTAATGTTTTACATAATCATGCTGTAACAATTGGAATGATTCCACCTGCTGGAGAGCTACTGTAGGAAAGCTCCACCATGAGAAGGTGTCTGAGGGCAAGACAATCGGCTCTTTGGCGTCAGGAAGTGATGTTTGCTCATGGGTACTGTTGATCAAAGATATCACCTAATTAGCTTGGAGCTGTGTGTGTGGGGACAGGATATTTCCAGTGTTCAAAGGAGGCTTGTGGGATTAAGGAAGGTGTGGTTCGTGCTCTTTCATGAGGACTCTCCTGGAGAGTGGAGCTAAAATGTGCCCTCCCTTTGATAGATAGAGGAATCTAGGACTTTTTCTCTCTCTTCATCAAATTCTTATTCTCCTTAATAAATTCTTAAAAGTCTAACTCTTGCTAAAGCTTATAATTTTTTGGTGACCACTCATTAGATATTTTAGACAGACTAGCTAGAATTTTAGCCCCTTACAATGCATATACAACCCATATCTGATTGCTGCCTCAATGATGGAGGAGGGGAAGGAGGGAAAGACAGATAAAAATTGGAACCCAAAATTATAAATAAAAATGTTTATTACCAAAAAAATTGTTTATAGTCAAAAAATTCTTTTTCTATATTGAATGTTGAATAATTGTTTTAAAATTGTTTTTATAATTTTGTAGCTAACCAGTTATGTCTTCATGAATTCTAATTTGAATGTATTCACACTAGGTCTTATCTTTTCTAGTCAGTCAAGTTTTATCTTCACATAAGATGTTTAGCTTTCTTTTTTCAGTGCCAGTTAATTTGATCTGTGTACTTCTCTGTTTTTCCAAATCTGTTATTTTATCTGGATTATCCATTGGTTTCTTTTTACAGTTCTGTTACATCCATTCTGGGCCTGTTCTTCAATTTTACTTTTGTCATTCGTTGATTTTTGTTTGACTTTTAATTCCTTAAATGTTACTTTGGAATTTCATTGCTCTTTCAACTCTTCTAGTCATTAACAACAACATCAACAACAAAATCCTAAATGATTAAAAAAATCTTTTAATGTATTTATTGTCAACTTTAATTTTAATTTTCCATTTATTCCATCCCATTCATTATATTTCAACTTGTATATTTGAAGGAATTTTGTGCTTTGAGTCATTGCCAAATTTCTTTATTGTGCTACACATAAATGTAACATATAAAATGCATTAATATTTTTCACCTATTTCTTAGGAAGTACCCTTCTCCCACATGAAGTTTTTTAACTGGACTCATGAAGACTGGATTCAGTGCTGAAGGATCTCGACTCCAAAGACAGGGAATTAAGGTTTTTCTTTTTTGATCTTGTCAGGCACTGTACTAAACACTGGAGATACAAATATAAAAAGGAAATATAGTCTCTTCCCTCAAAGAACTCACAATTGGGACAGACAGTACTTAAAAGGAAGCTGAAAATGGGATCAGGTAGAAAATGGGATAGGGGACACAATGAAATCCAAAGGAGTGAAGTTGGGTGGGAAATGAAGCAATGGCTGTCATGGTCCTTCAAATGAAGGTTTTGTGATGAACTCTTTACCTTCCAAGGAGAAGAGACCCAGGATGGAAGGTACTGATGAGGCTTCAGTACAAAGGCTGATGTGATCTTGCAGGATGATGAGATTCCTGAGGGCATGATGGAGCAATCCAAAGGAGTGAAGCACAGTTGGAAATGAAGATGCTCATGGTACTCCTGTTATTAATTCTTATTCACAACAGGAGGCCAGTTATTTATTTTTGGTGCTTCCCAGTTAAAAAAATCTCTTAA
This sequence comes from Dromiciops gliroides, assembly GCF_019393635.1. Taxonomy (NCBI): domain Eukaryota; kingdom Metazoa; phylum Chordata; class Mammalia; order Microbiotheria; family Microbiotheriidae; genus Dromiciops; species Dromiciops gliroides. Next base: position 264,958,068 of record NC_057862.1, on the reverse strand, counting down.
AATAATAAGGTATGTCTCATGTCTCATGTTTCATGTCTCGAGTTTCCCTAAAAGGTATCAATAGGATTCCTTTTAGAAAAGTTACTCAATGCACTAAGTGACATATTTGAAGTATAGGATAGCTATTTTCTATACCACAAAAGAAAGGCTTAAAACATAAAAGACTCATGAACCTGAACTAACATGCTGACTATTCTCAGGAAGTAGGAAAGACACTGAAGGACTTGTGGGACTGTTGTAAAATCATAAAGAACATTCTCCCAGTCATCCAGGCTTACAATCTAGGTGTCATCCTCAACTTTTAACTCTCCATATCTGATGTGTTTACAATTTCACTTCTATATTATATCTATATACCTTCTTCTCTCTCTGACACTGTTACCAGTGTCTTTTCCTTCCTTCCTTCCTTCCTTCCTTCCTTCCTTCCTTCCTTCCTTCCTTCCTTCCTTCCTTCCTTCCTTCCTTCCTTCCTTCCTTCCTTCTTTCCTTCCTTCCTTCCTTCCTTCCTTCCTTCCTTCCTTCCTTCCTTCCTTCCTTCCTTCCTTCCTTCCTTCCTTCTTTCCTTCCTTCCTTCCTTCCTTCCTTCCTTCCTTCCTTCCTTCCTTCCTTCCTTCCTTCCTTCCTTCCTTCCTTCCTTCCTTCCTTCCTTCCTTCCTTTCTTCCTTCTGCCAGCACTTAGGACAGTACCTGGCACTTAGTATATACTTGATAAATATTTATCGACTGATTTACTGGGAAATCTTTGCATAAGGGATTTTTTCCTATTGTGTAATTATGGGAAATATTTCAGATGTAATGAAGATGTAGAATGCTGCTAGATTAAAATATTTTCAGTTTATAGATATTCTGTAAATTTAGATTCCATGACTTGTTAAATAGACAGAAAGTTGGTCCTCATATAGTTTCTCATAGGAGGAGCTGGAACGGGATAATGTGACAATAAAACCTGCTCAGGGGAAAAGAGGTTTGGGATGACAGGTTCCAGAAAGAAACCTTAGGCTGTTTTAATTGAAATGAAATATCCCCATAAAATATAACATGACATTTGCTTTGGGTTTGTGCTAACTGGATCACCTTCTCATATGAAATTTTATTTTCAAAATAATCCTCCACACTTTATGTACTTTATGACTCTCTGTCATCTCTTTTCGAATTAGTTTAGGAGATTTTCCTTTTGGAACTAAGACTTTTTCCTTTTACTTATTTCAAAACCATCTTTGATCCTTAGATCTTATTTGTAGGCCTTGAGCCTTTTGACCCTATTGACTCCTTAGCTTTCTTAACTTCCTGGGTTTCAACCAGTAAAGTCTGAAATGACACTGGGGTTTCGACATATATGTACCAGCACTTGTAGTAGTAGTCAATGGATAAAAGTTTCATTGTTATTTCTTATGGAAGATATTGTCATGAACACAATTTTATTGGACTCTAGACAAATATTTGCTCTAACTAAATATATTATTATATACCAATTTCCTTTTCTATATGTAAAAGCTTTAGATAGGAAAAAAATCAAATGAACCAGAGCACTAATTACTTTCCTGCTGCAATTTCATCAAAAGTAGAGATTGTTTCATTCTTTGTACTTCTGTTTTCAAGGCCTAACACATTTATTGACTGAATACCATATTTTTATTGCCTATTAAGTGAGCTTTACAGCTTCCTAGGAGTCTTGATTTTTTGTCAAGTCCTTTTAGCTTCACCAAGGTGAGCTTTCCAAAGGCCCTACTGTTTTCAAAAAGCCCCTCCTTTCCATCCCTCCTTATACTTTCTCAGCTTCAACTTTTTCCCTGGTTGTGGTTGAAGCCCAGCTCCCCTCATTTTATGAGTAGCAGGAACCCTTGATGCCCAGTTGTTAGATAACAATCCTCATAACTCTCAACATTCATTGTTCTTTGCTTCTTTTGTCCAAGAAGAGGCTTGTTTAGGCATTATTATAAGGTTTCACTTATTAAGTAGTGGAAATTACTTGTCTCTTTTATTTATGTGAGCTCAGGAAAGTCATTCAACCTCTGAATTCCATTTTACTAATCTAAAAATTGAAGTTAATAATACTTTCCTTATGTAGCTTTTATACAAACTCTTATGGTTCATATCACAATTACCTCTCACACAAGGAGATGAGTTCCCAGAGAGCTGGCTATCTAACTATATCTTCTTTAGAGGAGTTTGGAGTGTCTTTATTTTTTTTATTTTTGAGATAAAGCATCTATTTGTTTAATGGCAGTAATAATTTAAAATGATTAAATATCCTTTCCACTGTTTAGCATTAGAGAGTGAGGTTATAAAGATGGATATAAAGATAATGGGGAACGGGACAACTGAGAGGAGAGTGGAAAGTTCTCTCATTTTATGACAGTTGAATGGCTTCACTCTACCAGTTTCGCCACATGGGAGCAAACCAGACATTGTCTATATGTTCCTTCTGAGGAGGTTAAAAAAGTTAGTGGGGGAAAAGTTTCAGGGGAGAACAGGAAAATAGACAGTATCTCAAAATCACAATCAAGATGGCTTGGTTACATCTATACTCCATTTAAAACAAACTGGTACCTGCTAGGATCCAATATGATAAAATTTAATGTAAATTGGCAGGAGAGACAGAGCTTTTCTGGGATGTTCAATGACGAGTTAGAGGAGGGGAAAAGCATGGAGACCTATGGTGCTTACAAAATTTGTTTAAAAAAATTGAATTGGGATTTTGAGGTCTCTCTCACTCCTCCTCCACCACTATTTTGTCTTCTGGGTTCAATGTGGGGTGGGGGATGAAGCAGAAGGACAATGGACAGAGAAGTGTTAAGGGTGAAAGAGGAAGAGGGAAGAAGAAGAAGAAGAAGAAGAAGAAGAAGAAGAAGAAGAAGAAGAAGAAGAAGAAGAAGAAGAAGAAGAAGAAGAAGATTCATTCAGTCTCATCTCATGAGATCTGTGATAGTGTTCTGTCCACTTAAACTTTTCCAATACACAGGGCAAGTATCTTGCTGTTGAAGCCAAGGGACTGAAAATGCAACTTAAATGCTCCTTTGTAACCTCTATGTTGGCAACTAGGCAGGACAGTGGATAGAGTAACAGGCCTAGAGTCAGAAAGACCTGAGTTCAAATCCATCCTCAGATACCTACTGTGTGACTCAGACACACGACTGTGTGACCCTGCGCAAGTCACTTAACCTGGTTTGCTTCAGTTTTTCCATCTGTAAAATGATCTGAAGGAATTGACAAACCATTCCAGTATCTTTGTCAAGAGAACCCTAAATGAGCTCATGAAGAGTTGGACTGGAATGACTGAAAAACAAGCTTATGTCTTCTCTTTGAGTGCCAGCGAGGGACTTGTCCTTACAGACTCATTAAAAGCCCTCACCAAGGATCTAATCTCAAGTTTTATATTGTTGCAGGTGCCACAATTCCATTGACTGACTGCTAAATTATCCTTCTAACACTCTCATGCTTGCTGGAAGCACCCTGTGCAGTGAGGTAGCTTGGGATTGCTGAGGGCTAGAGAGGTGTTCTGGACTGATGTTTTCTCTTCTACCCATCCTCCTCAGTTTGCACCTCAGAACCAAATGTGGAAAAATTCAAAACTATTATAAAAAATACTAAAGGTAAACTGTTCATAAACTTGTTGCTTTGGACATGCTCATCTAATCAGGAGCCTTCTGATTCTGTGAAAGGTTTTGGGTTGTTTTAACCACAATTCTACTTAATTTCTGAGTATATAACTTTCATTGCCTCATTGACAGTTAAATAAAGAAAATCACTCCTCCACTCTGGCCCCATCCCTACCAAATCCCTTTCCTTACAAACTCTAGAATCTCAGACTTGCTGTGGTGATTGGTGGTATTTCTTCCTTTTTTTTGGTGAGGCAATTGGGGTTAAGTGACTTGCCCAGGGTCACACAGCTAGTAAATATTAAGTGTCTGAGGCTGGATTTGAACTCAGGTCCTCCTGAATCCAGGCCCAGTGCTCTATCCACTATGCCACCTAGCTGCCCCTTGGTGGTATTTCTAATAATTATTTCTTGCTGCCACCAGCCTTTTCTTATATCCTGGGATATTCAGATTCATTTATTCAACATTTAAACATCAACTTTCCTGTTTTAGTTAGTTAGTTTAGTTAGAGAAAAATACTTCTTTAAGTAGCCCAAAATCAAGTAAAATTTTTGAAACAGTACTTTACTAATTATTAATTAAGGGATACAATTTAAAGAGAATAGAATTTAGAAGTAAAAGAGTATAGAATTTTTATCCCAAATTTTCCTAATCTAATTAGTCATAGAGATTGTCATAATTTACAAGGGCTTCTTTCCCTTTGAGCTCATCCCTAGCTTTGGCTTTGACTTATGATCAGTCAACCAAAGTATTTCTGGGGAGGGCCTGATTTGTGAACAATTCATGCCATCACCTTAGTCTTTCTTTTCTTTCTGGCACCCACTTTTCCCATGAAATTCGGGGCCCATTTTCAGTACTGGGAAGACATTTCACATACATCTTGGTCCAGCTTCAACCTCTGACCATTCCCCCAACTCTCATCTCCTGCAGACATAATTTACATATTAACAATGAGGATAATTTTTTACAATGTTAGTATCTCACAACTACTTCTGAAGCAATAAAAGCACAGCTGTGGAAATTTCCAGTAACGCTAAACAAAAGAGTATAACATTATAGCCTAGCTCTTACTGAGCCAGGTAAGTGGGAGGGTGTGGACGCAGGCTTGGACAAATGTGAACCATAGAGATTACATAAAACAAGTACCAAAGGAGAAACTCTGTTTGGTTGGAATGAATCATCTATGTCTTGTACATCAATGATGCTGGTCCTTCCTCAGCCTTCACGATGGACCCTCTAGCTTCTGTTCTCTTTTCCTTTGCAGAACATGTTCTCCCTGATGGCCCCATGCGAGAAAGGCAACAGGTAGAGAATGAGGCTAGATGGAGGTTCCATTTTCCTGAGTTGGACTTGGGGAAGAGAAGAGGAAGAGAGTCTTTGTTCCTTATTAAGAGAAACCACTCATGAATATCTATGTTCAGGGAGAAACTGAATTTGATTGTGAGGTGGAGATATTTCTGTTTTTTTGAAGAAATTGTGGTGAGGGCTCTCACTCCATTTAAAGTCTATCTCTGGGAGTTAGCTCCAAGGAGGGGCAGGGAACCCTTTCTTAGGCCCCTTGACCCATCATGTTCCTATAATCAGGGATCATTGGCTGCTTTAACTCCATCACAGAGGAGAAGATCCACTTCACCTGCAGAATAACACAAAAAAGGATGGAATGAAAGTCAAGGTTTCAGCAAAGGGCTTGCCTAGCCACTATCTTTCCCCCTTATCAGTCATGCCCCTTCCATAAGACAGTAGAGGGGATAAGTGTGAGGAACTGGGGGAAGATAAAATGGAGTCTTCTCTTGTCTCCTTTCCTCAGAGATTAGTGAAGTCCTCTGTATGGGGTCAGGAGAGGGTTGATCAATGGAATCTGGTTTATGCTCTCTGAGTTGACAGCCCAGAGTTTCTTTGTATCTTAATACCCATCGGAAGGGATGAATGGTACAGTGGGAAGGCACATTGGCAGAGGAAGAACAAGGGAGAAAGCATACATAGGACTCTCTGACCTTGAACAGGGTGACAGTGGCACTATAGCACACACTGAGGAGGAAGAGAGTGATAAAGATAGATATTGTGGTCCACAGTCCATCCAGCTCTCCATCCCTGGTCTCAGCACAGTTCTCATCTGGTATCAATTCTGTGGAGAGGTAAAGGGGAGAAGAGAAGTCAGTGATTTTTCTCTCTCTGTGGATGGCTAAGGGCAGGGAAATCCTTGAGACATCACATTTGGCTCTCAGACTTTCACTCCTCTCTTTGTCTAAGAGAAGGGATTGAGAAGAGTTTGGAAAGTAATGTGGATGGGATAGGAGTTAGGGATAAGAATGGCAAAAGTTTGTGATTGTGAAATAAAGATAAGTACATGCTAATGAGTATTAGAATGGGGAAAGGTGGATTAGAAATGAAAATAAGGTTATATGTGGAAAAGTTTTGCTGTAAGTAATTCTTATGAGTTCTGTTTCCACTCCTTGGTTTCCCATTGATCTCCTGCCTGCTGGTATCTCTACAGGATCTTCTGAGGAAGTAATATCCAATCCTATGGGCAATCCTATTAGGAGTTACTTTGTTTCTTTGGAAGAAATAGAGATGGGTTTTCAAGGTCTCTACTTATTCTCAGTGGGCTATTCTATGTCTAGAGAATGTGCTGCTTTCTCCTCCTTGAAACTGACTTGTGGGTCTATCCTTTATTCTTGTTTCTTTTCTTGTTCCTCATTTTAGTTGAGTTCTTCCAAGGGTCAATACCAAAGATCATCCCTTGACCAATCCCTTGATCTAGTCATTCCTATTCTTTTTCTATTCTCCACTTGTCCTTTCAGGGGCTAGGATTGGGGTTTGGTTGATGGCTTGGATAGCCAATCTGATTATGAGGCTATTCCAGAATAGCTTCTTATAGGAGGGCAAGACTACAGTTCCAGAAAGTTCTTAGGTGAGGCAGCCTTCCTAGCATGTCCCTTGAGGATCCTCCCCTTAAGAGACACTACACTGGACTAAAACTGGACATGACTGAGGTCAGTATTTTTTTTTGAGTCTGAGAGTATATGAATGTGTACATGGATTTTCCATATGTCATGTGCTTAATAAATTTTTATAGAACTGAGTTGACTTGAAAGGTGAACATCTGATTTTAAGAATGAGTGTATATGTGTGGATAAATGTGAATGTGTGTGAGTATCTTACTGTGAATATGAGTGTTTTGGGGTCTGTCAGAATAAGCACAATTGAGAATTTAACTGAAAGATAAGAATGACTCAATAAATAAGATAACAATCAATCAATGAGTGTACATGCCTGTATGTTTGATTATGATTATGAGGAAAATTTTGAATTGTCTGTGAATGTCAGTGTGAACATAAATGTGAGTGTAAATAAGTATAATTTTGAAAGTAGGAATGTTTCTGTTTTGGGTGCATCTGACTGCTGATTTTAAGAATGAGTCTATGTGATTTGTTAGTGAGAATGCATCTATGTATTCTGTATTGTATCTTGAGCAATCATATGTTGTGTGTCTTTTAATTTTGAGGATTTGTATGAGTGAGAATATATAATATTGTATTTGAATTGGTGTGTTTTCAAGTGAACTATTTTAATATCTCTTATCCATGATGATTTTATTCTATTTTGGGGTATGCAGGGATATTGAATTTTTGTCTGTGTGTATACATGTACTCATCTGCCTGTGTGAATGAATGTGTGTGTGTGTGAGATAATGTTTGTATCTAAATATGAGTAACTGTGTTTATGGTTCATATGTGAGTGCAACTTGTGTATACATTATATGTGTATATATGTGTGTGTGTGTGTGTGTGTATGTGTGTGTGTGTGTGTGTTATTCTTGGGGTATGTGAATTGGGCCCAAAAGAATATTAAATAGGTGAGAAGAGTTGAGAGGCTCAGTTTGAGACTTCAGGCTAAAAGCCCAGGCTTCAGGCTGGTATCAGTCATCTCACAGTCTGCATGACTTTGCAGAGCATGGGGGTGAAAACTGAGTGTAACTAGTAAATGTGAATTGTACGTTAGTACATTGCAATTAGTAATCCTCTTACTTATTTTATCCCACACATATTTTGTTTTGTGGGATGTCTGGGTGTGAAGAGAAGAGTGAGTTATTTCATTAAGGGGAAAAAGAAAATTGGGACCATAGCCTGCCAGCTGAGAGGAGAAGGGTTACTTGTCACATAGAGGAGGCATTTCACACAAATATAAAAGATGACTTATAAATTCACATCCCAATTGATGAAAAAACACATTTGTATACTAATCCAATAAGTCCCAGTCTATATAGCCAACAGTTTGAAAACAATTCACTCAAATACCTAAATTTTATCTATATAATGCCAAATATGTATTTTATACACATGAACACACACAACAGACACATAAATTCATAGTCACACTCATAAACTCACTGTCTTCACCAGGACACATTATCCTAATTCATATTCACAAATAATAAAATTGTGAGATCATAATTATTTGGTGAGCCCTTCTAGTCATTCTATAGCATACCACTCACAAGGCTCTGTAAACCCCTGGGCCCAATTCCTAGAGGTGGGGAGAAGGAGATAGGGTTGAAGCATTGAGGCTAGGGGAATGACTCACTCTAAGATGTCTATATTCTCCTTGGGGCTAGGGTGATATCTTATACCTTTTAGTTTTAATGCACAAATTGCTCTCTAATAAAATCTTCATGGATGCCTGTTGCGCTTAGCCTTAATACATTGAGTTCCTTTTCACTCTTTGTTTCTAGCCCTGTGATCTTTGTAACATGAGTCCCTGGGTGGCAGTAGTGATAGACTCCATACAGGTCCTTTTTACACCAAAAGAACTCTTACTGAGGTTCAGTGGGATGAGATATGAGATATGAGTTCAATTCTTCCTCTTTTTTTGTGAGAAAAATTTCTGGACTGTGTTCATTGATGACCATGACTACTAACATTGGTGCCAGAGGCAGGAGTGGACAATGCTTCCCCTTCCTTAATACCTTCCCAGGGAAAGAACCAGTCCAGTCAGAAAGATTCCAGATAGAGTGCTGGGTGTTTTATTGCTTTGCTTGAGGATAAATTTACAATTTACATGTGGAGCTTCCATCACCAGACCATGGAAAATGTGAAGGAGGGAAGGCCCCATGGTGGGAAGAAAGAAGTGGACAGGGAGGTGCTCCAAACTGTCTATCCTTGGAGGAGGGGATGGGAAGTGTGTGTGTGTGTGTGTGTGTGTGTGTGTGTGTGTGTGTGCGCGTGTGTTTCTCTTTGCTCTCTCATTTACCCGGGGATGCAGAGATTGTCCTCTGGGAAACATAGTTCGGTAAGGCCTCGTGCAGGACCATGCAGGTGTAGGAGTTATTCTCTTGCCATTTTGTTTTCTTCACAGTGAGCTTGCTGTAGACAAAGAAGGTGTTCCCTTCCCTTATTGGTGAGGTGGTGGAATAGTTATCTTCAGACTCTGGATTGTTGTTGCTTTGCCATTCAACAACAATTTCTTGAGGGAAGAAATTTTTTATGAGGCACGTAAGAGTAACAGTATCTTTATGCTTCAACTCATCAAGATGTGGGCCAAAGGCATACATATCAGGCTTCTTTTTGTCACCTTTGGGAAGAGGAGAAAATGTAAGCAAAAAAAAGTAAGAAAACATAAGTAAAAAAAAAAAGTAAGAAAACACACTGGGGAAGCCAGGTGTTTCTGCTACAGTATTGTGGATGAACAGACTCTGGGAGCTAAATGAACTAAAATGTTATCATATAACTCTTTCTTCCCACCCCCAAGACACAAGATCTCTTACTATTTTTGTACTTTATTGAGCTCCCTGCTGGTTACACCATGTATTTCCTTGACTCTTCTTCTATTTTCAGTTCCCTTTATTTTGGAATCTTGAGTGTTGACTTTTCTTAATTCTTTCTTTGCCTCCTTACCCCACTGAAGACACATTCTCCCCTGCTCACAGGGACAAACTCTCCCACAGAGGAATGACCTTACTCTTTCCTGATCAAGCATTTTTCACCTTTGAAACCAGATGTTCTCTCAAGCTTATGAAGAGAGAGACATAGGGTATTTTGACTAATGGGGAAACATTGGAAGCAAGGAGTAAGTATAACTTGATTTAGTAGTTTTCCATGCAAAAAGATAAAGGTCTTCCTCCCCTTAGCCTCCCCCTCAAACACCACCACAACCCCCCTACATGGAAGTTTTTCTTGAATTTCAATTTGTCTTTTGTCTATCTCATTCTTTCCTGGTTCTCAGTATGTCATTGATTAAATTCTTCCCTGCTCAGAGTCTGTAAAAGGCTACAGTCTCTAGGGATAAAAGCCCTTATCTGGGAATAAGGACGGGTAGATTTGGCCATCTGTGAGGCTAAGAAACTTATCAGCCTGAAATTCAGTGCCCTTGTTTATAAAACTGACTCATTTGTACCTCTCAGTACTTTGTACCCAGGAGGATTAGGCACATTACACACACACACACACACACACACACACACACACACACACACACACACATAGAGATACATGTACAGATAAACATACATATACATATATATGTATGGGTATAGGATCATAGGATTGGAGAGTTGGAAAGGATCTCATTTTATAGATGAACTAATTAAGGCCTAGTTAGTGATAGATGGTTACAGCTTAGTGCTAAGAAGAGGAATTGAAACCAGATCATATGACAACAAATCTAGTAGTGCTCTTTCCACTACATCCTGAAGTTGAGACAAGTTGCAATTTCTTTGGGGTAATAGAGTTCCTGACCTCTTAGAAAAAGGCATTAGGGCTAAGGATAAGCTTGGTCCCATCTGTGACTCCAAGAAGTCCAATCTTCTTACCCTGAGTGTGGAAGATGACCTTTTTCACAGGAAATGGTAATTCTTTATTATCAACTTTACAGCTGTAATGAACGCCATTCAGCCAGTCAGGGTGGGCTACAGGAAGAGTGCTGACCACTTGCGAGGTGCCATTGTTTAGTTTCTTCTGTGTTGGTTTAGGATTTTCAACTTCTTTATCACCTTTGAACCAGGTAATTTCAACACCTGATGCATCACTCACATCAACCACCACACAGGTGATTTTAGGGGTTCTTGAGGATGTGAGGGTATCCTTAGGGCTTGGTGGGAAGAGAAATACAGAAGGTCCACCAAAATCACAATCTGAAAGAAGACAGATGTTAGTCACAAACCTCCCAGGGCCCAATGCATAATGTACTTAGACTCTTTTGGGGACTCCTAATTGATCATACAAAGTTTTCATATTTGTCCCCAAAATCTACCTGCATGCTCATCTCATTCTCACAGGACTACAGAATCTGATTTAGAAGGGACCCCAGAGGGTCAACTAGGTGGCGCAGTGGATAGAGCACCGGCCCTGGATTCAGGAGGACCTGAGTTCAAATCCAGCCTCAGACACTTGGCATTTACTAGCTGTGTGACCCTGGGCAAGTCACTTAACCCCAATTGCTTCACAAAAAAAAGAAGGGACCCCAGAGTCCAACAGGCTTTTGTGCCTTGAAGACTTTCAGTCCTATTAGGAAGTTTTTCCTTAATCCAGACTAAATTAAACTCTACCAATTTAACCATAGCTCCTCTTGGCCTTCTGGGACCAAGCAGAAGAAGCCTAATCACTCTCCTACATGACAGCCTTTCAAATAGTTGAAGACACATATGTCTCCCTTTCTCCCCTTTCCCCATCCCAAAAGCCTTTTCTTCTTTGAGATAAATATCCCCTGTTCTTTTACTCCATTCTCATCTGGTACAACAGAATTCCTTTACCATTGTGGTAGCTCTCCTCCTTATTATTATCCTTCCTAAAATGTGGCAACAAAAATGGAATGTGTGTTCAGTTCTCCAAAGGTGAGACTACCACCTCCCTGGTCCTGGACTGCCTTTCAGTGTAGCTTGAGATTGCAGTGGTTTGGTAGCTATGGTATCATAATGCATATTTATATTAAGTTCGCTAAGAACTCTAGGTCTTTTTTAGAGTGCTTGTCTCTCAGACTGGACTTGAAGGGTTCATACCCACAAGACCTGTAGGGGTCACAGCCACTCTACAGTCATGGCCATTTGTTGGAAAACCCTCAATATCTTCCCTAAGAGTCCTTCTACAGGGCATAGCCTTACCCCTTCGATGCCTTATTTTTCAATCTTGTCCCCCAATATCATAAAAGATTTTAAACTGAGCACGTATTCTTGTTCCCAAGAAGCTGCTTGCCCTGGGATTCCAGCTCTTCCCCACCTTTGCCCTGGCAACCCTGGTTGGTTTCCTGCTCAGTGCTTAGCAGTTCCATGGAGGGAGTCTGAGCACCTCCCTGTGACCTCCCCTCCCCTGATACCTGGACATTTGCAGCATAGACACTCTGAGGGCTGAATTTTGGTTTCTGAAAAAGAGAAAAGTTGTTGTATAAGTTTTATACTTAAATCTAGAGGTAGAATTTCCCATCTAAACACTGGGACCATCAGCCTGAATTTGCAAAGGTTCTGACTCGCTACCCAATCTCCCTCATTTTTAATAATTTGTAACTTAGTGTAAATGTCTGTCAAAGTAATTGCCTATAGAAGAACAGATGCCTATAGGGGGAATTGGATAGTATTACAGGTTAAGTTAAATTAGGCAGCCTAGAATATTGGAAAGAGCATCTGGGTTCAGGTTCTGGTTCTGCTACTTACTAATAGTAGCTACTAAGATGGGCTCTGGCCAGTCATCTCTTTTCCTTTGGCCTCAGTTTTCTTTTCTACAAAAAGAAGGGGCTGAAAAAAGATGTCTCTGCCAACTCTCAACCTATGTTCTTGTGATATGGAGATGAGGAGTTACTTTTCTAGATATAATAGTAATGGCCAGAGGATCATCAGGGAAAGGTCTAGGTTGGGAAATTAGAAGGAAGGATAGAGAATTCTCAGCATGGACTGAGAATTCAAGGTTGACTTGGTGAGTGGTGAGACTTCCCTACCTCCGGAACTCAGGAAGAGGACATAAGCCAGGACACTTGCTTTCAGGCATTCAGGGAGAGATGAAGCAGTGGGGAGGATAGGATTTGCCAGAGACCAAATAAAGTAACAGCCGCTATTTATAGAACTTTAAGGTTTGAAAATCACTTTACATTGAATCCCATTTGATCTTCCAAATCTCCCTGTAGGGCAGGTGCTATTATAATATTTCCTCCAGAAAATGACTGACTATTCCTTCCCTTAGAATTCTAGGAGACGTGTGCTCTTTTTACAGGAAAGAAAACTGAGACCCAGAGAGAAGAGGTAACTTGCCCAAGGTCATGTTAAGGAAGTAGCAATTCTGAGCTAATTGTAGCTTCTAATACTATTACTCATGATCCCCTATCTTGTGTATTCTCCAATGCTAATCAATACTAATTAGTTAATCCCAAATAATTAATTATTAACTAATGCCCAATGCTAATTGCCATTAATTAGCTTATGAAAGGATATTTACTAAGGGAAAAGGTTTGGAAAAGACAGAATTTATGAAAACATTCTCACAATGAGGGGGTGCTATTCTCCCCATTTTAAAGATGTGGAACTGTTATGTGACCCATGGTCACATAACAAGTAAGTTTCAGAAGCAACAGTGGAACAATTACTATCTAGCTATTTGTTAAGTGATCTTTTTTTCCATTACCATTCTTCTAGGAAAGAACATGATGAGGTGTTAAGGAATTCGCATCTATTGTCACAGTCTTTTCATACTGAAGCCAAATTGCTGAAACTCATAGATTTGTAGGCCAAGAAATTACAAACTTTCTCTGCCAGCTAGTTAGGCATCTAGCTAGTGGCACAGTGGATTAGGCCCCTGGCCTGGAATCAAGAAAACTTGAGTTTAAATTTGGCCTTAGATGCTTACTGTGTGACCCTGGGTAAGTCACTTAACTTCTTTTTGCTTCAGTTTCTTCATCTGTAAAATGAAGATAATAATAGCACCTACCTTGCAGGGTGGTTGTGAGGATCAAATGGGAAAATAGTTATAAAGGACTTAGCATAGTGCCTGGAACACTGTTGAGTGCTATATAAAGGTCATCTATTAATAATAATAATTATTATTATTATTCAGGATCTAGAACTATATTAATTTTATGTGCCCCGGGACAGGAGGAAGCATAATTTAACCTCCACATTTTATAGGATCTCCTTGGTCAATAGTCGCCCAAGTCTCTATATTTATAGCTTTTCTACCTTTCCCAGAATGACTCTTCTCCTAGTCTGGAGGCTTTTTTTTAAACCACATGTGACTGTTGCCCTATCTTTATCCTCTCCCATCCCCACAGATCTCTAAAACTATAAATGCCCACCCTCTTCCCTTTGTTCATTCCCCTTTCTTCTCACCAATTTTCTTGTCAATCTTGGTGGATGTGGCTGGGTGGGCCACATTGCAGATGTATGGCTTGGACAAAGCATCTGCAGAAACTGTCAACTGACTGCTTAAGGTGTAGAGTCCTGAGGACTGGAGGACAGAAGGATAGGTCTGGATTCCACTGGAGATGGCCCCTGAATTCCATGTCACCGTCACAGGCTCAGGGAAGTAGCCTGACACCAGGCAGCCCAGAGCTACTTGGGAGGAGGTTTCTTGGGCACAATTGGGTGTCAGGGGAAAGACAGATGGAGCTGTGGAGCTGGCTAAAAAAGAAGATAGAGATAGACTTTGTCATAGAAGCACCAGTATGAACCCATTTTTCCTTCCTTCAGTTATTCCTTTTGTATTGACTACCAGGAGCTGTGACCTGGTAGTAAATAATAGCTTCCTTCCATTCTTGTAGAGCAATCTTTAACTACTAATCTTAATTTCTAGCCTCCTCTCTTCAAATCCTCTTGGAAGAGGAGATGGTCATATCTTGCAGTTGTGCTGTTTGGCTAGCAGGGCCTTCAGTAGTGGTATGTTCTGGTGGGCTAGGAAAAGTTGTCCTTATCCTGCCCTGGGAGTTTTCTCAGCTCTTACACTGGGAGGCAAGAGTGATTTTATGGAAAGAGCACAAGATTTGGGAATACCTGGGTTTGAATCCCTACCTCCTCACTGGTAAAATGTTGTCAAATTGCATATTTAAATTACAAATTAAGTTAAAACTACAGTTAAAACTAAGGCCTTTTCCAGATTTCAAGCCTTTGATACTATCAGTCCTAGCACAAGAGCTGGTGTTTGTTTTGACCTTGAACCATATCTCACCAGGGAAAAGTCTTGTGTCTCCCTACCTGACACATGGAAGCTTTAGACCAGAGTTTCCACATGTCTTTTCTGGGATAGGGTACAGGAGTGGAAGATATTAATGAAGTCTTTCCTCTTAGTTTAGAGTACTCTGCCTTGTAGATTCTTATCATCTATAGATCCCTTTCCTCCTTAGCCTGCCATCTTATCAGCTTGTACCCTCCTTTGTAACCTCGGTTCTGCCCTCAGTTCTGTTCTCTTTGTCCTTTTCAAATTTGGGTCCTGACCCTTTAATCATGTCTTGAAACATTGTGGCAAAGTGAACAGTTAGAATTGGTATCAGGAAAAAGTGGACTGAAATCCCATCTCTGATAAGCTGGGTAACTATAATCACACTCTTCCCTGAGTTTTCTAATTTGTAAGAAAAGGGGATAAGAATATTCATAGTACCCATAGTAGTATCTTGAATTTGCTGTGCTTCAAATAAGATAATATATGTAAAATGCTTGCAAACTTTAAAGCATGATATAAGTATTAGTTACTATTATTAACTTCCCTCATTTCCTGTGCTGTGTAATGTGCCAGCTCATCCCAGGGGCTGTTTCTAGATTGTATGGGGCCTCTCAGGTCTCTGCTCTCTTCTCACCAACTCTGGAGCACCTATTGCTCCCAGCCTTGTCCTCACAAACCTGTTCACTTAATACTGTGCCATTTTGACCCCATTGTCCCTTGTTCCTCAGCTCTGGGTTCCATGCTCCAATATCTCTTGTATCTCTTGTATCTCTTGTGCTCTTAGTCCTTATGGCCTTTGCCTGCATGCCAGCTCAGCTGCCCCCTCTCCCTTCTATGCTGGTTGCTATCCTTAGGGAGGTATGGGCCTTGTAAAATTTTGACCCATGGTCTCTAGCCCCCATTCTTAAAGAGATGAAATCTTGATCAAAGGGACATGCAACTTGAAATCAGAAAGACCAGTCAAGAGCCTGGATGTTGCAGAGAGGTGATATCATTAAACTAGATTAAGGAATTTGGGGGAGGCAGCTGTGCTTAGTACCCTGGTAGGCATTGTATTCCATAGGCTGATACTACTGGTATTTTAGCACAATAAGCTCCGACCTCTTCTTCTCAGAAGCTTCCCAGCTTCCCAGTAATGATAGTGCAGGGAGAGGAGAGACCTGTCCTGAGCTAAAACTCTGGATCTGGTTGTTATGGCAACAATAAAGCTTGCCTTGTCAGATCTTATGTCTCCTATTTTTCTGTGCTCCCTATTCCTCACACCCCTCCCAGCTCAGTTCTTAAGCTCTGTCCCCCTTGGAACCTTAGTTCTCTTTGGTGCCCAGTCCTTATGTCCTGCAGCAGCCTGCTCTGGATACAATGGCCAGAATTGTCCTGGACACATTTATCCTTACAAGTTCATGTCCTGTTTACTCTGGCTGTTTAGGCATTTAACCATAGAACTTTTAGCTCCTCTGTCATTGCCATTCTTCTTAGGGCATCTATACTCCTTTCTAAGTCTGATATTTTCTCTCCCTCAGCCTCGGGCACACTCTCAACCCCCCAGACCTTCATCCTCTTGCCAGCTAGATGCTCAGCTCTTCAGTATTCTTCCCTCTCCTCTATGTCTTTTTTGAAGTCGGTTCTAGGTCCCTTTTAGAGTTCACTCCCCTTCTTTTCTCATATCTTCAGACTCTGTCTCTTTAGTCTCAGCTGTCCCCTCAAGCTCCTGTGCTCCTTGTTCCATCATTCCTCTCCCAGCCCAATTCCTGTTTTCTTTATCTGAGCACCTAAAGCAAAGCTGCCCTTTCATAGCTGAGTTCCCCTTTCACCCCACTTCTCCTTCACTCTGCTTTTTTCAGTTTTCAGCATTTCCATGATCTTCAGGCCTTATCTCTGAATACTACTTCATCAGCCTCTGCGGTTCTCTCCACAGCACCTGATCTCTTTCCTCTTCCTTGTGTTGCTTTATACTACCAAATTCCCGTACTTGAGCTCTTTTCTCCATGACTCCTTGGCTGTCCCCCTCCTTTCCTGGTAGTCAGGTATTCTCAGTTCCTGTGCCTCTAGCTAGCTCAGTCCTTGTACTTGTGACCACTTGTTTTCTTTTTCCTTGTTTTTCCCATTCCTTTTACTTCTTTCCTTCTCTCTCTCACCCTCAGCTCTTCTGTCCCTCTCTTGGACTCTGTAGTTTCTAACATTGGGTCAGCTCCTTTCATCTCTTCATTACCCACTATTTCCTCTGGCACTTCTTACTCCTTTCAGACAAAACCCTTAATTCTGCCACTGTCAGACTCTGAATCACCTAGGATTTAGGCTCCGGGACTCCTGCCATCTCATACTTTGTTCCTTTCATCATATCTTCCTGTATTTGTCCAGCTTTTCAGCTCCATCTTTCATGCCATGGGCTCTCTCCTAGTTTAACTCCCAAATACTCTTCCAAATACATGCCCCATTGCTTTGCTGACCCAGATGCCATACCTCCTGCTATTTTAAGTCCTCTTCTTGCAGTACTTATTCTACCAGACAGCTCTATTACTGCAGTTTCTTATAGCTCATTTCCTATTCTTGGTAAGTTTACATCTTCCTCTTAACTATTCATCTTTTACCCTCCCCCTCTTTTGAGTCCATACTTCTATTCCTATAGCTTTCTTAGCACCTCCTTGCTCTGACTTCTACTTCCAGGCTCACTGATCCCCCAGACCTGCTTGCCAGAATTTATGACTTCTTCCACTTCATGGCTAGCCTCAAAGCTCACTTCATCTTCTAAATTCTGTCCTGTCAAATGCTCTGGGCTCCAGAGCATCCTGGTCAAGGAATCCTCTGCTACCTGGTCCTTTAGTTCATACTCTGTTAATACTACCAAGATCTGCAGGCTCAGTTCCTGAATACCTTCTCCCTATGCTCCTGTAGCACCTTGCAGCACCCCCTCTGTCCTTCTATTTTCCCTTATTCTACCTTTGCACCTTAGCTAGTGTAAGCTATGCTGAATTGAGATTTCTGACCCTCAAGGACCTGTTCTTTTAGTCCCTGTACCCCTAGTATGGTATGCTTCCATGCCCTTAGTTTTTCTATCACTAACCCCTTCAGTTCATATAACCCTACTCCTGTTAGCTCCTATGTCCACATCAGTTCTTGTATCTTAATAACCCCCATCTCCTAGGACCCTGATTTTCTTGGGTCTTATGCCCTTGATTTCTCAATTTCTGTGTCCATTATGATCAACATTCCCAATCAGATCATCTCTGGATATTTCTCTCTGTTCTTGGGTTCTTCCTCTCTAGTTCTTGTTCTCCTTTCCCATATTTCATCTTATACCTTTCCCAGCCCAGCCTGGATATTCTGTCATGTTAGACTCCATTTCCCTTAACGTAGCCCCTGAATCTTAGAGCAGCTTAGTGTAGATGATCTCCATCAGCTCAAATTATATCCCTCCTTCTTTTAGACTCTTAACTTCAGACCCCTTCTTCTTGCCCTGTGTTCTCTTCTTGCTCAGCCCAGGGATTCCTGGGCATCCTATATCCCTCTTATTTCTGGTTAGCACCTCTATTCTTAGCTCAAGCTTTGTATCGCTACCTCCTCACAATTCTTGTACTCATTACTTGCCAAGACTCTCTAAGCTCTGGACTCTAAGTCCTGGTCTGCAGACTGGTCTGTAGACCTCTGCATTTTTGCACCTTCTGTCTTATATCCCTTGTCACTGGTGAATGTCCATAATTGTCCTCTGCTCTGTCTGGACCTCCTTGGACCTTTTGAATTTAGCATTTGTATTTCAGTCCACAACCCTTTACTCTTGTCTGCCATCCTATCTTTACCTCCTGACCCCTCAGAACTAGAATCTTGTCTATTCCATGGAATCTTGTCCATTGCCATGGACATGGCAATACAAAATTTACCTTTAATCCTCCACTCACTTAAGTGCCAGAACCCCTGACTTCTTAACTTCATTCTCTGTCCCACACACCAGTATCCACCTGAATGTCCTTCCCATGAACTAAGTCTGTTGTGACTGATGTCCACAGTCTACTCACACCACTCTACAAAAATGCCCTTTTCTCTTTGCTCTCTATTAGAAGAGAAAAAAGGGGCAAGTCTGCCCAAACTTACCTAATTGACTTACCCAAGAGCTTTTCCAAATGGATGGGACTGAGGACTGAGGCTGGATCTAGGTGAAGAATGACATATCAGGAAGGGTCCTGACTGCACTGAGTTTTCTCCATCGCTATGGGTTTGCAGCGCCACTGTCAGCTAGGCCCTCCTGCCTTAATCAGTCATCAGTTTCCCCTTTCCAAGAGTTAGTAGGAGAGGTGTGAAAACAGCTCCACATCATTGCCTCACTGTCTAAAAATGGGATTGAAACCCAATGGGGCATTTGAGTCCTGGCAGTTCCCTTTTTCTCTATACATGGTCTGTCTCATGGGGCTTTTGTGAGAATGAGGTCACAGAAGGTAAGAGATGGAGGTTTCCACAAAGAAAATGGGTGTGGGTGTGGATGTTGGTATGTATGAGGGATCTCAAGCCCCTGTGGCTACTGCTCTGGGACCAGTATTACAGAGACATGGAGGGAGAAGCTGAACTTACCAAGAAAAGCCATGTGCCAGGTAGCCAGACATCAATGTGGGCATTGAGTCCAAACTTAGGGGACTCTCCTATGTTTGCCTTCTTAGTGATATCTAAGAACCTGGCTACCAGTTCTCTAGATTCCTGATAGCTGAAGCACCACAGCATGTTTATGTCCTTCTGAAATCCCTTTGCACATAACTAACCACACATAGAATCCTGTAATCATAAAATTTAGAGCTGGAAGGGACCATAGAGTCTAGCCTCCTCATTCTATAGATGAGGAAACCAAAGGAAATGTTTTCTCCTTTTAATACCACTCTCTGTCACAGCTTTTTATCCACTTAAAAAAAACTATTTTGTAAAATATTTTCTACATAGAAAAGAATTCTTAACAGTAATTTTGAAAAATTTTGACTTCAAAATTCTCTCCTTCTCCCTTCTCCCTATCCCATTCTTTTGTTTTTGAAGTTTAGTCAGCTTTACTTATAAATGACAGATTTGTATGTTAGGTTTATTATGGAGCAATACCAGGGCATTTTGGAGGAGAATTAATAGAAAAGTAAATGTTGCATTTACTTAACAAATAAGTCTTGGTTAAGACTTCAATATCAAAATCCAAGATGATATAATTTGGTCCATTAGTTTTACAAAATCATGTCTATATACTTTTTTCCCCCAGTTACATGTAAAGGTAGTTTTCAACATTCGTTTTTATAAGATTTAGAGTTCCAAATTTTTCTCCCTCCCTCCCTTTTCTTCCCCCTCCACAAGATATCAACCAATCTGAAATAGGTTATATATGTACAATCCACAAATACTCTTTTTTTTTTAGTCTGTGTTTCAATTCTTTGGAGGTGGATAGTATGCCCTTTGGGATTGTTTTGGATCATTGTATTTCTGAGAGTAGTTAAGTCATTCACAATTGCTCATAGAACAATACTGCTGTCACTGTGCACAATGTCCTCCTGGTTCTTCTCACTTCACTATACATCAGTCTATATGAGTCTTTCCAGGTTTTCCTGAAATCATCCTGCTTGTCATTTCTTATAGCACAATAATATTCCATTACAATCATATACCACAGCTTGTTTGGTCATTCCCCATTCCTTTGATTTCCAATTCTTAGTCACCACAAAGAGTTGCTATAAATACTTTTTGTACAATTTTTTCCCCCATTTTCTCTTTTTCACAATTACTCTTATTAACTGTTTTCCTCCATCCTATCCCCTTCCCCATTATATTTACTCTATTATCTATTTTCTTTTACCCTATCCCTCCTTAAAAGGGATTTGCTTCTGATTGTCTCCTCCCCCAATCTGCCCTCCCTTCTTTTCCCCTCCTGCCTTATCCCCCTCCCCTCCTATTTTCCTGCAGGGTTAGATAGATTACTCCACTCAATTGAATGTGTATGTTGAGCCAACTCTGATGAGATTAAGGTCTTTGAGCCTATTCTGATGATTGTAAAGTTCATTTACTGCCTTGCTCCTCCCCTATCTCTCCCCCCACTCCATAAGCCTTTTCCTGTTTCTTTCATGTGGGATTTCACCCCACATCTCCCCTTCCCCCTCCTCCAGTGTAGTCCTCTCACCCCTCAATTCTATCCTAAAGATGTCATCATGGGCAGCTAGGTGACACAGTGGACAAAGCATCCACCCTGGACCCAGGAGGACCTGAGCCCAAATCTGGGCTCAGACACAAGACACTCACCCACTGCACGACCCTAGGCATGTCACCCAACTCCAACCACCTCATACAAAAAAATAGACAAAAAATAAATACTTTGCAGATATCATACCTTCATAATCAAGTCTCACCCATGCCTTCTGTCTAAATTTATTTCTATCATCCGCCCTAATACTGAGAAAGTTCTTATGAGTTAGAAGTATCATCTTCCCATGTAGGAATGTAAATAGTTTAACCTCTTAATTTCTTTTTCATGTATTCGAAAGTCAAATTTTACATTCAGTTCAGGTCTATTCATTACAAATACCTGAAAGTCCTCTTTTTTTCATTGAAGTCTTATTTTTCCTCTGAAAGATTACACACAGTTTTGCTGGATAGGTGATTCTTGGTTGTAATCCCAATTCCTTTGCCCTCTGGAATATCATATTCCATGCCCTCTGATCCTTTAATGTAGAAGCTGTTAGATCTTGTGTTATAGTGATGTTTAAAATCTAAATTGTGGTCTCCTTAAATTAGAAGCTTCAGCACTAGTCTTTGGGCATTAAACATTTATTAAAGCATACAGATATTTACAAAGAGTTCAGAAAGTTAAGAAAAAGAAGTCCTACCTAGCCTAGAGTTCCAGCCTGGTTGGGTTCTTCCTCAAGTCCTCCTCCAAAATTCTTTAATCAGGAACTCTCTCCAGCAAACTTTGGAAGCTTTTTATAGGTCTGGAACAGAGGCGGTCCTTACACACTGCTTCAAGCTGATTGGTTGGCATCATCCAAATCCATTGGTTCTGAAGGTGTTCTCAAGGTGTGATTAAAATCCAGTTAACTTAAAGTAGGCTAATCAGCAGTTAATCACTCTCACTTGATTCAATCAGTCTAGATTAATCTCCAGGTGGGTCTTATTTCATCACACTCTCCTGATTGTGGCTCCACAGTACTTGAATTCTTTCTTTTTGGCAGCTTGTAATATTTTCTCTTTGACCTGAGAGCTCTGGAATTTGGCTATAATACTCCTGGGAGTTTTCCTTTTAGGATATTTTTCAGGAGGTGGATTCTTTGAATTTCTATTTTACCTTCTGCTTCTAGAATATCAGGGCAATTTTCCCTGAGAATATATTGGAAGATGATGTCTAAGCTCTTTTCTTGATCATGGTTTTCAGGTATTCCAAAAATTTTCAAATTGTCTCTCCTGGATCTATTTTCCAGGAGATATTTCACACTGCTCTATATATTTTTTATTTATTTGGATTTGTTTTATTGTTTCTTGATTTGTCATAAAGTCATAAGCTTCTATTTGCTTAATCCAAATTTTTAAGCAATGATTTTCTTCATAGAGCTTTTGGACCTCCTTTTCCATTAGGTCAATTTGGCTTTTTCAAGCTGTTGACTTTTTTTTTCATGACCCTACTGCATCACTCTCATTTCTCTTTCCATTTTTCCCTCTACCTCTATTATTTTATCTTCAAAGTCCTTTTTGAGCACCTCTATGGCCTGAGACCAATTTATATTTTTCTTGGAATCTTTGGATGTAAGAGCCCTGATGTTGCTATCTTTTTCTGAGAGTGCACCTCGATCTTCCTTGTCACTAAAGAAACCTTCTATGGTCTTCACCTTTCTCTGTCTTCTCATCTTGTTTGTCTTTTACTTGACTTTTAAGTCCTTAAAGTGGGACACTGTTTCCAGGCTGCACTGTCCCAAGCTTCAGGGGGTCCCAGGTGGTATGATTTAAGGAGGGGCAGGTTCTTCACTTACCTGGCCTGTTACTTGGTCTGTAGATAACCTCAGACCAACTTTCTAATTAACCAGACAGCAAAACTTTGTGTGCTGTGTTTGTTAGCTCTGACAAGCCTGTGCCCCAACCTGGGCCACTGCTACTCAAGCCTACCTCCTGGGGTGAGAAACCCAAGTTCAGTCTCAGCACCAGCAGAGACCCCTGTAATTTCTCCCCTGTCAACTGTTCATCCTTCTCACCAGACCGTGAGCTTAGTTCCAGACAACAATGGCTCTGCAGCTGATTCAAAGGCTCTGGGGGTCTCTTTCCCTGGCTCAGCCTGCATAGGACTGGATCTGTGTCAGTATGACTGTGGGTTTGGGCTCCACTCCTGCCTAGGCACAGTAGCCCCCTCCTTCTGACCTTCTAATACATATTTGGTTCGAAAATGATTTCAGGACATTCTTTTGTGGGTTTTGCTGCTCCAGGAATTGTCCTATGGCATGATTTGGAGGTTTTGGAGTGATTGTGTCATGAGTTCCAAGAGGTTACTGCTTTTCTTCCACCATTTTGGTTCTGCCCTGGAGCTCTCTATATTCCTCTGAGTGAAACCATGGCAGCCTTGGGCAGGGTTTTCCTCACCCCTACCCCATTCTTTTTTTTTTTTTTTCCAGTGAGGCAATTGGGGTTAAGTGACTTGCCCAGGGTCACACAGCTAGTAAGTGTTAAGTGTCTAAGGCCGGATCTGAACTCAGGTACTCCTGACTCCAGAGCCAGTGCTCTATCCACTGCACCACCTAGCTGCCCCATCTCCTACCCCATTTTTTTTTTGTGGGGCAATGGGGGTTAAGTGACTTGCCCAGGGTCACACAGCTAGTAAGTGTCAAGTGTCTGAGGCCGGATTTGAACTCAGGTACTCCTGAATCCAGGGCCGGTGCTTTATCCACTGTGCTATCTAGCCGCCCCCTCCTACCCCATTCTTAAGAAGGCAATCATTTTGATTTCAATTACACATGTGAGGTCATGTCAAACATATTTTCATATTAGCCATGGTGATAAAGAAAACACAAACAAAATAATGCAAATCCAGAATACAAAAAAAAATTTACAAAAACCAGAAAGCCCGTAATCTTTGATTCTCATTCAGAGTTCACCAGTTTTCTGGAAGTGAAGAACATTTTCCATCATGGATCCTTTGGAATTGTCTTAGGTCTTAGGTCATTGTCTTTCTCAGTTGATCATTCTTACAATATTGCTGTACAATGTTCTGCTCAATTCACTTTTCATGAGTTTATATAAATCTTCCTAGGTTTTTCTGAAACTATCCTGCTTATCGTTTCTTATAGTTTCTTATAGTATATAGCATTCCATTCCAATCATATACCACAATATGTTCAATGATTCCCAATTGATGGGCATCTCATTTTCTGATTCTTTGTTACCACAAAAAGAGCTTCTATGAATATTTTTTTGTGTGATTAAGTTCCTCTCTCTTTTCTTTGATCTCTAAGGGATAAAAGCCTAGTAGTGCTATTGCTGAATCAAAGAGTATGCATAGATGTATAGATCAATTTTTGTGAAGGTACCATGTACAGCTGAGAAAAACATATAAAATTAAAAGAATTTATATGAGGACTATTTAACAGACTTTTATGTAAAGCAATTTTAAAATTATGCAGATTTGCCTACTGATGTGAGGAAGGAAATGAGGGTCAGAGATAGAAAGGGGGCCACATAGCCATGAAGGGAGAGAGCTAGCGTACATTCAAGGACATGTGTGGTCTGCAGACAGATAAGCAAGGGCAGTAGGAACACATGTTTCAGGACAGCCATATGGGGAAATTAACAAAAATAACATATAGTGGGGCAGACAAGGTGGGTTTGGATGGGAGAGGATGGGTAACATAGGGACCAGGAACATACATGTTGTAACCAATTACAGATGGATGATGGACAGATACGTAAGGGTTGGACAGGCAGGAGGTGGGGTGGAATGGAAGTCTCAAGCCAAACCCTGATCAAAGTGTTGTTGGAACCATCTCTGTGCATCTCTTCTGCTTTCACTTGGAGGGGTTTTGTTTAATTTTTTTTATTTTGTTTTTGGTTGTGAGAGAGTTGGGAAACCAAGGAACACTGAGCCAAAGGGGCAAGAATAGAGATAAAGAGCACAATACTGTATAGAAAAGTTAATATAGATGTTTTAGTGGAATGCAGATTTCTTTCAGAATTCCTTAAGTAAAGTCGAGTTTGTGTAATGCCAATTTACCTGAAGTAAGAACTGTCTGTACTCCTTTCTATTCCCATTGAGTATTCTCCTTATTCAAGATCACACTGATTGGCTAAAAGTGGGTCCCAGTTCAAGCCTCATTTGGCCATTCTTTTTTTTAAAGTAATAAATATTTTTATTTATAGTTTTGAGTTCCAATTTCTATCCCTCCTTCCCTCCCTCTTGAGGCAGATATGGGTTATACATGTACCATTATGTAAAACATTACCATATTAGTAATTTTGTATAAGAAAACTTGAATAAAAGAAAAAAATGGAAGGAAGTGAAAAATAGCATGTTTCAGTCTGTATTCAATCAATATAATTTCTTTCTTTGGAGGTGGATAGTATGCTTCATCATTAGTCCTTTGGGATTGTCCTGGATCATTGTACTGTAGAGAATAGTTAAGTCATTCACAGTTCTTCATCAAACAATATTGCTGTCTCCGTGCACAGCATTGTCTTGATTCTGCTCATTTCACTGTATTAATGTACAAGTCTTTCCAGGTCTTTCTGAAATCATGCTGCTTTTCATTTCTTATTGCACAATAATATTCCATCACCATCATATACCACAACTTGTTTAGCCATTTGCCAATTAATGGCATTCCTTTGATTTCCAATTTTCAGCCACCACAAAAGGAGCTGCAAGAAATATTTTCATATAAATAGGTTTTTTTTTTTCTCTTTTAGGGGATATCTTTGGGATATAAACCCAGTGGTGGTATTGCTGGATCAAAGGGTATGCACCGTTCTATACCCTTTGGGGCATTGTTCCAAATTGCTCTCCAGAAAGGTTGGATCTTTTCACAACTCCACCAACAGTGGATTAGCATCCCAACATCCAATATTTTCCTTTTTTTTTAATATTTGCCACTCTGATAGGTGTGAGGTGATACCTCAGAGTTATTTTAATTTAAGTTTCTCTGATTAATAGTGATTAATAGGGTGTTTTTTTTTTTGCAGGGCAATGAGGGACTAGTGACTTGCCCAGGGTCACACAGCTAGTAAGTGACAAGTGGCTGAGACTGGATTTGAACTCAGGTCTTCCTGAATCTAGGGTTGGTGCTTTATCCACTGAACCACCTTGCTAACCCTTAGAGCTTTTTTTCATATAATTATAGATAGCTTTGTTTTCTTTGTCTGAAAACTTCATGTTCATATTCCTTGATCATTTATCAATTGGGGAATGACTTGTATTCTTAAAAATTAGACTCAATTCTATATATATTTGAGAAAAGAGGCCTTTATCAAAGATATTTGACTACATTAGCCCTTCAACATCCAATATTTTCTATTTTTGTTATATTTCCCACTTTGGTAGATGTGAGGTGATACCTCAGAATCATTTTATTTTGCATTTCTCTGATCACTAATGATCTAGAGTATTTTTTCATATGATTATAGATAGCTTTGATTTCCTTGTCTGAGAACTGCCTGTTCATATCCTTTGACCATTTATCAATTGGGGAATGACTTATATTTTTGTAAATTTGACTCAGTTCTCTATATATTTGAGAAATGAGGCCTTTATCAGAGATACTTGTTTCAAAAATTCTTTCCCAGTTTTCTACTTCCCTTGTAATCTTGGTTACAATAGTTTTGTCTGTGAAAAAGCTTTTAAATTTTATATAATCAAAATGATCTATTTTACATTTTATTTTACTCTGTATTTCTTTTTTGGTCCTAAACTCTTCCTCTTCCCATAAATCTGACAGATAAACAATTGCATATTCTCTTAATTTGTTTGTGTATCATCCTTTATGTGTAAATCATGTACCCATTTTGACCTTATTTTACTATATGGTGTGAGATGTTGGTCTATACTTAGTTTCTACCATACTGTTTTCCAGTTTTGCTAGAAGTTTTTGTCAAATAATGAGTTTTTGTTCAAAAAGGTTGGATCTTTGGGTTTATCATATTTCATTTACTATAGTGTAACTTCTATCTATTCTATTCCACTGATCTACTTCTCTATTTCTTAGCTAGTACCAGATTGTTTTGATAATTACCCCAGTTTAAGATCTGGTACTGTCAGATCACCTTCTTTTATATTTTTTCATTGATTCCCTTGATATCCTTGAATTTTTGTTTTTCCAGATGAATTTTGTTATTATTTTTTCTAGCTCTATAAAATATTTTTGATACTTTGATTGACACAGCACTAAATAAATAAATTAACAGTCAGGATTGTAATTTTTATTATATTGGCTCTGCCTACTCATGAGCAATTAATATTTTTCCATTTGTTTAGAGCTGACTTTATTTGTGTGAAAAGTGTTTTGTAGTTCTGTGTTTATCTTGGGAGGTAGACTCCCAAGTATTTTATATTGGCCACAGTTATTTTAAATGGAATTTCTCTTTTTATCTGTTGTTGCTGGACTTTATTGGTTATATATATATAAATGCTGATAATTTATGTGGGTTTATTTTATATCCTGCAACTTTGCTAAAGTTGTTAATAATTTCAAGTAGCTTTTTAGTTGATTCTCTAGGATTTTCTTTTTTTTTTTTCTTTTAGTGAGGCAATTGGGGTTAAGTGACTTGCCCAGGGTCACACAGCTAGTAAGTGTTATGTGTTTGAGGCCGGATTTGAACTCAGGTACTCCTGACTCAACTTCAGGGCTGGTGCTCTATCCACTGCGCCACCTAGCTGCCCCTAGGATTGTCTAAGTATAACATCATATTATCTGCAAAGAGAGATAGTTTTGTTTCCTCATTACCTATTCTAATTCCTTTATTTTCTTTCTCTTTTCTTATTGATATAGCTAACATTTCTAATACAATATTAAATAATAGAGGTGATGATGGGCACCCTTTCTTCACCCCGATTGAATTGGGAAGGCTTGCTGATGGTTTTAGATACATAGTACTTATCATTTTAAGGTAAGCTCCTTTTATTCCTATGTTCTCTAATGTTTTAAATAGGAATGGGTTCTGTATTTTGTCAAAGGCCTTTTCTGCATCTATTAAGATAATCATATGATTTCTGTTTTCAATTTGGCCGATAGTTTTCCTAATACTGAACCAACCCTGCATTCCTGGTATAAATCCTACCTGGTCATAGGGTATGATCCTTGTGATATATTGCTGTAATCTTTTTTTTTTGCTAGTATTTTATTTAAAATTTTTCATCAGCATTCATTAGCAAGATTGGTCTATCATTTTCTTTCTCTGTTTTGACTCTTTCTGGTTTGGATATCAGCACCATATTTGTCTCATAAAAGGAATTTGGTACGACTCCTTCACTTATTTTTTCAAATAATTTATATAGTATTGGGATTGATTGTTCTTTAAATGTTTGTTAGAGTTCACTTGTGAATCCATCTGGTCTTGGGGATTTTTTCTTAGGAAGTTCATTGATGGCTTGTTAAATGTTTTTCCTAAAATTGGGTTATTTAAATATTTTATTTCTTCTTCTGATAATCAGGGTAATTTATAATTTTGCAGCTATTCATCCATTTCATTTAGATTGTCAAATTTATTGGCATATAATTGGCCAAAATGTGTGTGTGTGTGTGTGTTTTTTTTTTTTTTTTTTTGCGAGGCAATTGGGGTTAAGTGACTTGCCCAGGGTCACACAGCTAGTAAGTGTCAAGTGTCTGAGACTGGATTTGAACTCAGGTACTCCTGAATCCAGGACCAGTGCTTTATCCACTGCGCCACCTAGCTGCCCCCGGCCAAAATGGTTTTAATCATTATCTTAATTTCCTCTTCATTGGTGGTTGATTCGCCCCTTTCATTTTGGATACTAGTAATTTGGTTTGCTTCTTTCCTTTTTTTTGATAAAATTAACTATTTTATTGTTTTTTTTCATAAAACCAGCTTCTAGTTTTATTTATTAATTCAATGGTTTTCTTACTTTCAATTTTATTAATCTCTCTTTTGATTTTTCAGGAATTTGAATTTGGTGTTTAGCTGGGGATTTTTAATTTGTTCATTTTCTAGTTTTTTGAGTTACATGCCCGATTCATTGATCTGCTTTTTCTCTATTTTATTGATGTAAGCAGTTAGGGATATAAATTTTCCCCTAACAACTGCTTTGGCTGAATTCTATAAATTTTGTTACGTTGTCCCATTATTGTCCTTTTCTCTAATGAAATCATTGGTTGTTCTTTGACCCACTTGTTTTTAGGATAAGATTATTTAATTTTTAATTGGTTTTTAATTGCTCTTTCAAATGTCCATTATTGAATGTTATTTTTATTGCATTATGATCTGAAAAAGATGTGTTTGCTATTTTTGCTTTTCTGCATCTGGTTGTAAGGTTTTAATGCCCAATACAGTTCTCATGTAGGTCCCATGTACTGCTGAGAAGGTATATTCCTCTTTATTCTCATTCAGTTTTCTCCAGAGATCTATCATAGCCACCTTTTCAAGAATTCTGTTCATTTCCTTAACTTCTTTCTTGTTTATTTTTTGGTTAGATTTATCCAGATCTGAGAGGGGAATGTTAAGGTCCCCAAATAGGATAGTTTTATTATCTATTTCCTCCTGTAACTCATTTAACTTCTTCAAAAATTTAGATGCTGTAGCATTTGGTGAATATGTGTTAAGTATTGATATGACTTCATTGTCTATGTTACCTTTCAGCAAGACATAGTTTCCTTCTTTATCTCTTTTAACTAGATCTATTTTTGCTTTTGCTTTGTCTGAAATCATGATCACTACCCTTGCTTTATTTGCTTCAGCTGAAGCATAATAGATTCTTTTCCAGTCCCTTACATGTACCCTGTGTGAATCTCTCTGCTTTAAATGTGTTTCTTGTAAACAACATATTGTAAGATTTTGGTTTTTAATCCATTTTGCTATCTCCTTCTGTTTAATGGGTGAGTTAATCCCACTCACATTTATAGTTATGATGATCACAGCCTTCCCCTATATTCCCTCCCTTGAATCAGTCCCCCCCTCGCCCTTTTATCACCATCCCCTTTTTTAAACTTCCTTATAGGGTAAGATAGATTTCTATATCCAACTGACTGTGCTTGTTATTTTCTTTTTGAACCAATTTTGATGAGAGTAATGTTTAATCTTTGCCTATGCCCCCCATCTTCCCATCCATTATGATAGTTCTTTCATGCCTCTTTTGTTTGTGTGTGTGTGGGATAATTCACCCCATTCAATTTCTCCCTTTTTTTTTCTTTCATGCAATTTCTTTTTGCCCCTTTTATTTTGTTTGTTGGAGTATCATTCCATTAATGTCACATACATAATAACCACACCCTCTGTCTACATATACTCTTTCTAATTATTCTTATAATAAAGTTGTTAAGACTTACAAATATTATCATCCCTTCAATATCACCTTATGACCACATCCTCTCTCTACTTATACTCCTAATTGCTCTAATAATTGCTCTTATAATAAAGTTATTAAGACTTACATATATTATCTTATAGAAATATAAACAGTTGAACTGTATTGAATTTCTTACAGTTTTTCTTTCTTGCTTCTTTTTTACCTTTTTATGTTTCTCATGGGTCTTGTATTTGGAGGTCAAAATTTCTATTTAACTCTGGCCTTTTAATCAGAAATACTTGAAAGTCCTCTATTTCTTTAAAATGTCCATTTCCCCCCTGAAAGAATATATTCAATTTTGCTGGGTAGATGATTCTTAATTGTAAACCTAACTCCTTTGCTTTCTGGTATATTATATTCCAAGGCCCACTGGGCTTTAATGGGGAAGCTGCCATATCCTGTGTAATTCTGACTGTACCTCCATGGTATTTGAATTGTTTCTTTTCTGCTGCTTGAAATACTTTTTCTTTAACTGTGAGCTCTGAAATTTGGCTATGATGTTCTGGGCAGTTTTTGTTTTGGGATCTCTTTCAGTTGGTGATCGGTGGATTCTTTCAATTTCTATTTTGCCCTTTGGCTCTAATATTTTAGGGCAGTTTTCTTTGATAATTTCTTGAAAGATATTGTCCAGGATTTTTTTTTTGGTCATGGCTTTCAGGTAGTCTAAAATTTCTTTTTTTAAATTCTTCAATCTGTATTCAGACCCCATCAGTTCCTTTGGAGATGAATTGTATTTTCAATCATAAGTCCTTCAGACTTGTCTTGGATCATTGTATTGCTGAGAATAGCAAAGTCATTCATAGCTGATCATCTTATAATATTGCTGTTACTTTGTATATGGTACATTTCACTTTACATTAGCTCATGTAAGTCTTTCCAGGTTTTTCTGATAACATCTTGCTCATCATTTCTTATAGCACAATAGTGCTCCATCATAATCTCATCCCACAATTTGTTCAGCTATTCCCCAATTGATGGACATCTCCTCAATTTTGAATTTCACTTTTTGTTTTTTTTTATCTCTTTTTGGATACCAACCTAGTAGTGATATGACTAAGTCAAAGTATGCATGTTTTTTTAGTCCTTTGGCCATAGTTCCAAATTGCTCTACAGAATGGTTGAATCAGTTTACAACTTTAC
Organism: Dromiciops gliroides; assembly: GCF_019393635.1. Taxonomy (NCBI): domain Eukaryota; kingdom Metazoa; phylum Chordata; class Mammalia; order Microbiotheria; family Microbiotheriidae; genus Dromiciops; species Dromiciops gliroides. Next base: position 264,926,710 of record NC_057862.1, on the reverse strand, counting down.
CAAGAGTGTGTTAATATCTCATTTTCCCCATATCCTCTACAACATTTGTAATTTTCTTTTGCTGTCCTATTATCCAATTCAATAAGTATGACATAGTACCTCAGAATTGTTTTGACCTGCATCTCTCCAATCAATAATGAGTCAGAGTATTTCCTTTTCATATGTCTATAGATAGCTTTGATTATTTCATCTGAAAACTTCATATCTTTTGATTATCTATCAGTTGGGGGAATGGCTCTTATTTTAACAAATGACAGAGTTCTCTACATGTTTGAGAACTGAGGCCTGTCAGACAAACTTGCTTCAAAGTTTTTTTACAGTTACTATTTCTGTTTTTCCCTCCATCCTTTTCCCTCCTCATGATATTTACTCTATTTTCTAACTTCTTTCACCCTAACCTTCCTCAAAAATATTTTGCTTCTGACTGTTCCCTCCCCCAATCTGCCCTCCCTTCTTTCACCCCCCTCCCCATCCCCATCCCCTTCTTCTCCTACTTTCCTGAAGGGCAAGATATATTACTATACCCAATGTGAGTGAGTATGTTATTAACTCCTTGAGCCAGTTCTGATGAGAATAAGGTTCACTCACTCCCCAGCACCTTGCCCATCTTTCCCTCCAGTGTATAAACTTTTTTGGGGTTTCTTTTATGTGAGATACTTTACCTCATTTCATTTCTCCCTTTCCCATTCTACCAGTACATCCCTCTCACCCCTTTTTAAAAAAGATATCATCCTTTCATATTCAACTCATACCTGTCTAGATATACTCCACTCAGCTGTCCTAATAATGAGAGAATTACAAGTATAATCTTCCCATGTAGGAATGTAAATAGTTTAACATTTTAATACCCCTTATGATTTCTTTTTCCTATTTACCTTTTTATGCTTCTCAAGGGTCTTGTATTTGAAAGTCAAATCTTCTATTCAGCTCAGGTCTTTTCATCAAGAATGCCTGAAAGTCCTTTCTTTCAATGAATTCCCATTTTCCTCCTGAAGGATTATATTCAGTTTTGCTGGGTAGGTGATTCTTGGTTGTAATCCCAGTTCCTTTGTCCTTCAGAATATCATATTCCAAGCCCTCTGATCCTTTAATGTGTAGAAGCTGCTAGGTCTTGTGTTATCCTGACTGTGGCTCCACAATATTTGAATTGCTTCTTTCTGGCTGCTTGTAATATTTTGTCCTTGACTTGGGAGCTCTGGAATTTGGCTACAATATTCCTGGAAATTTTCATTTTGGGATCTCTTTCAGGAGGTGATTGGTGGATTCTTTCAATTTCTATTTTACCTTCTTCTTCTAGAATATCAGGGCAATTTTCCCTGACAATTTCTTGGAAGATGGTGAATAGGTTCTCTTTTTGATCATGGCTTTAAGGTAGCCCAACAATTTTCAAATGATCTCTCCTGGATCTTTTTTTTTTTCCAGGTAAGTTGTTTTTTCCAATGAGATGTTTCACATTGCCTTCTATTTTTTCATTCTCTTGGTTTTGCTTTATTGTTTCTTGATTTCTCATAAAGGTATTACCTTCCATTTGCTCAATACTAATTTTTAAGGAGTTATTTTCTTCAGAGAGCTTTTGTACCTCCTTTTCCACTTGGCCAATTCAGTTTTTCCAGCTGTTAACTTTTTTTCATGCTTTTCTTGCATCGATGTCATTTCTCTCCTGTATCTATGTTCTAGTTGAGTTGTTTTTCCAATGAGAAATTTCGCATTTTCTTCTATTTTTTTACTTTTTGTTTTATCATATCATGTCATATCACAGTCATTAGTTTCCATTTGTTCAATTCAAATTTTTAAGGAATTATTTTCTTCAGTGACTTTTTCTACTTCCTTTTTAATTTGGCTAATTCTGTGTTTTGTGGTTGTTTTTGTTTGTTTGTTTGTTTTTGGTGAGGCAATTGGGGTTAAGTGACTTGCCCAGGGTCACACAGCTAGTAAGTGTCAAGGGTCTGAGGCCAGATTTGAACTCAGGTCCTCCTGACTCCAGGGTCAATGCTCTAACCACTGTGACACCTAGCTGCCTCTGGCTAATTCTGTTTTTAGGGAGTTATTTTGGTATACATTTTCTCATGCTATTCACTCTTTTTTATGGTTCTCTTACATTACTTTAATTTCTTTTCCCAATGTTTCTTTTACTTCTCTAATTTGCTTTTTTTTTAGGTCAATTAGAGTTAAGTGATTTGCTCAGGGTCACACAGCTAGTAAGTATCAAGTGTCTGAGACAATATTTGAACTCAGTTTCTCCTGAATTCAGGGCTGGTGACACCTACCTACACCAATTTGCTTTTTAAAGTCCATTTTAAGGTCTTACTGGAATTCTTTTTTTGGCCTGAGACCAATTTGCATTTTTCTTTGTAGCTTCATTTTGGCACTATTCTCCTCCTCTAAGTTTATGCCTTGATCTTACCTATCACCATAGTAACTTTCTACAGTCAACCTTCTTTTTTTTCATTTTTTGCTCATTTTTATACTTTTTTTTGGTGACAATGTTTTTATGAGAGAGTTGGGCTTGAGTCCTATACTGTCCAAAGTTTTTTTGCTGAGACTCTAGGTCATACTGGTGGCTTTCACTGGGCTGTAGGGTGTAGATGTAAGCTTCTCCTCTGACTGTTATTGGGGATTATTTCTCCCTTTCTGTCTCTCCTGGCTGTGGCCTGGACTTCTCCAGGGGTGGTGTCCTGGATTGCTGGATTGCTATAGTTAATAGCATCTTCCTGGTGGCCCTAGAGGAGGGATCTTGTTGTTTCTTCGTACCAGGGGTAGTGCCCTGAAGCTGGGTTGCTATGTTTCCCTCTTAGCAGGTCCTAGAGGAATAATTTTGTTGCAAATCTGCCCAAGTGTTGGGGCCTTGCTGCTGGGTTGCTATGGTAATAGAGTCCCTCTGCTATTGGCCCCATGGGTGGGATCTTCCTGTTGTCCAGTGTTGGGGCAGGGGTAACCTTCACTACTGGTCAGCAGTAGGATCAAGGCCTCCCTGGTAGTTTGTGCTTGGGTGGAGTGACTCATGAGGGTCCTTGCTATGTTGCCCAGACTACTCACTTGCCTAGGGGGCTGCTGGTTTGCAGGAGGGCTGGGCCACATTGGTGTCTTGCCCCAGGCTTAGAGTCCTGCTGCTGGTCTACTGCTGGGAGCCCAGCTGCTGCTGCTGCTCTTAGACTTCATTCCTCTCCCACCTAGGTAAGACAGACCTTTCCTGCCAGGCTTATAAGCTGCTTCCCTGCTCCTAGATTGATTCCAAGGCAGTTTTCTATTGGTTTGGAGGGGAAATTTGGGGGAGTTTCAGAGGGTTCCTTCCTTATTCTGCCATTTTAGCACCAGAATTCCCCCATGTTTACCTTTTTATATGTCTCTTGAGTCAAATTGTCTATTAAAGCTCTGATCTTTTCATTAAGTCCTTTATTTCATTAAATATTCATTTTTCCCTTGAAGGATTGTGAGATACAGTAACAACTGGTTAAAGTAGTGGACTCTTCTCAGTTAGGGAAAAGCATATAAGGAACAGCAAGGCAATATTATCTATTAAACTAGGTCAACTCAAGAATCTGAGTTAGAGGGAGAAATGATAAAAACTAATTTGAGCTGACTCTTGCCAGTGTTCTAGTAAAAGTAGGTAAAAGTTCAACCTTAGTCACTACTGTGCTTGCTTAATAGACTTTTTAATATTAAATTCTCCTCTCATGCCTAAAATCTCCACCCCATTTTTGATATGGGTTGCATGAAGTTATATATGGATGGGAGGGGTAACATATCATGGGGAATTTAGTTAGAACTCTTCCAGGAAGATTGTGAACCTGAGCCTAGCAACCTATAGTGACTCAGGGGAGGGAATTACTGAATCAGGGCTCAGGATAAATATGGGCTACACACTGTCAGCACTGGTACTCACTAATTGGTTTTACTGTGGATGCCCATTCTCATGAGAATGGAATAAAGGCTTTTGTCATACAAAAGTTGCCTCTGAAAGAATTTATTTTGAGGAGGTGGTCTTCACCTGTTTCTTACAGGGACTATATTCCTTAAAGAGTAAGCCTATAGTAACTGGAATGTTCTTAGAGCCAGTGTCTCCAGCCAGAAACATATTATCAATATGAGCAGTGTGTTGAGCGGCTCCCATCCCCTTTTAGTAAAAGATTTGGTGGATGTGGTTCTGCAAACTCATAATGATCCTGTGAAGGTCTTGTTTTTGGTCTGCTTAACGTGAGAAGAAGAGGGGCCTTTTGATTGGCTGAAAATAACTGTCTTGATATGCTCGAGTCCTCCACTTATCCAGGTAATCAGAACAACATGAGGATTGGCTGCATTGGCTAACATACCAATAATCCTTTGCAATGACCAAAGTCAACCTAGCTGGAAAATCAGCTCATCCCAGGACTGAAGCAGATCCTGAACTATTTGATGATAATGGTCTTTGGATCTTAAAGAGACATTCCTATCTTACCTGATAGCAAATTATAAGACTCTGTCCCAACTTTGGTTATGGGACTCTCAGAATTAACCTGTTTTTTTTTTTTTTTTTGAGAGATCTCCTAATCAAGTATGCTTTCTGATTTGTGTATGAAAGACCATCTCCTTGACTCCTGAAATTCTTCACTCCCCTTCCCACTGAGAATGGAACCCACTGACTAAGCCTGCTTTCCCCTCCAGAATACCTTAACTGCCTTTTTTAAAAATGTCCTATTCAGCATTGGTTGGATAGTACCATGCAGCATATTAAATTTTTCTTTTCTTTTCTTTCCTGCTTAATAAAAACCTTTAATTTTACAGGCATTGTCTTTGGTTTTCCTTCCCTTTTGGGAAGAAGGGGATTTAAATCTCAAGAAGTGGCCTTTGGAGAATTGGTCTTCGTGTTCTTTGATCTTCCCCTTTAGGGAATGAGAGATCTAAATTCCATTTAAGAGAGGTTTGCTTCAGTTTACAGCTGAGGAGTTGGAACTAAAAATGTATTCAAAAGACTCTAGTTTTTTCTTTTCTGCTTGGCTGTCATCAAGGGAAGACATAGTTGGAAGAGAAAAGTTTTATACCTTCCCAGGCCTATAAGTTGTTGTGAATAGAGATCTCTGTTTTTTGCTTCTCTGTAATTCTTTCCTGCTTTTAGTTTTGGAGTATTAGAGATGGGCATAACCTTGTAAACTTTAAAAGGTCATGAGAGTGAACCATCAAAAATCCAATGATGGGAATTCTGTCCAGAGTTTGATACCAGCTGTGGCATCAAGTGGTGGAAGCCAAAATCAGCAGTAACTCAGATGCCAATGTATCCTGCAATTATACATTCATAAGTGAATTTTATGGGGCAAATGGCTGGCAGAAAAGGGTTTGAGTTTGGACCTACTACCTCCAAAGACTGAGGTAATTATAGGTGGTGTGTGCTTCTAGATACTGGGGGTGGGGAATGTCTGTACTTCTTTCTATAGCTTCTTGGGAAATATCCCTTTGTTTCTACAAATTATTTTTACTAATTGATGTTAGTTGGTCAAATAATATTTGTGCATTAATCACTATGATTGATAATGAGGAGAATAAATCAGCATGTGGTCTCAAGTCAATAGCATTAGAAAAACACCTAAAACCATGTGGGGCAATCCTAAAACTCTGAGAGGGAGATGCAAGCAGCCTATCTCTGGGAGAAAGACCTTTTAGTGTGGATTGGGAGATGTCTAGAGTATGGTTACCCCAACATATCATGTAGAATCTCATAAGAAGAGACCTCAAAAGACATCTAATCCAAATTATACCCGAGCAGGAAAATCCTGAGAAATGGACTTTTTGGAAATCTCCAGTGACAGGAAACTTACTACTTTTTCTTTTAAAAATAATTTTAGTTTATTTTAACATTCATTTAAAATTTTTTTGAATTCCAAATTTTCTCCCTCTCTCACCCATGGAGAAGGCAAGCAATATAAATTATACACGTAAAGTCATGCAGAACATTTCCAAATTAGCCATGTTAAATAAAATCAAGAAAAATAAAGTAAGTGAAAAAAGTATGCTTTAGTCAGTACTCAGATTACCAGTTCTCTGGGGATGGAGAGCATTTTTCATCATGAGTCTTACAAAGCTGATCATCATTAAAGTATTGCTGTTACTGTGTACAATGTTCTCCTGGTTCTGCTTACTTCATTTTGTATCAGTTCAGTTTGCATCATATTTTTCTGAAACCATACCTCCTTCTCATTTCTTATAACAATACTATTATATACCACAACTGGTTCAGCCATTCCTCAATCGATGGACATCCCCTATATTTTGAATTCTTCCAAAAACCACCAAAGGAGCTGCTATAAATATTTTTGTATATATAAGTCCTTTTCCTTTTTCCTTTGATCTGTTTGGGATACAGATTTAGTGGTGGTACTGTTAGATTAAAAGGTCTGTGCAGATTTATAGCCCTTTAAACATAGTTCCAAATTGTTCTCCAGAATGGCTGGATCACTTCACAATTCCAGTTGTGCATTAGTTTCCAAGATTTGACTCAATTCCCTATATATTGGAGAAATTAAGCCTGATTTTCTCAGATAAATTTGCTGTAAAATATTGATATTATTTTAATTTTTAAAAGCAAAATATTGTTTCCCTGATTATCTCTTTTAATTAGGTTTCTTTTTGCTTTTGTTTTGTCTATGATCATGATTGCTACCCCACTTTCTTTGCTTCAGCAAAAGCAAGATAGCTTCTGCTCAAACTCATTCTAATGTGTATGTCTTTCTTTCTCAAGTGTGTTTCTTATTAGACATTGTTGGATTCTGATTTCTAATCCATTCTGTTATCTACTTCTCTTTTATGGGTGAGTTCATTGCACTTACATTCACAGTTTTGATCACTGTGCATTTCCCTCCATCCTATTTTCTTCTGTTTATCCCTCTCTTTTTCTTCCCTGTCCCTCTTCAAAAGTCTTTTTTTGCTTCTGACCATGCATCCCTTAATCTGTCTTCCCTTTTGTCACCCTCTATCTCCCTTTTCTTTCCTTAAAAAAATAAACATTTTTATTTATAGTTTTGAGTTCCAAATTTTATCCTTCCTTCCCTCCCTCCCCTTTTCCCTTGCCAAGGCAGCAAACAATCAGATGTGGGTTATACATATAAAATGATGTAAAACATTACCATATTAGTCATTTTGTATAAGAAAACTTGGATAAAAGAAAAAATGAAAGAAAGTGAAAAATAGCATGACTCAGTCTGTGTTCAATTAATATCAGTTCTTTCTTTGGAGGTGGATAGTATGCTTCATCATTAGTCCTTTGGGATTAAGATAATCATTATATTACTGAGAATGGTTAAGCCATTCACAGTTCTTCATCAAACAATATTGTTTTCTCTGTGCACAATATTCTCTTGGTTCTGCTTATTTCACTATATATCAGTTTATACAAGTCTTCCCAGGCCTTTCTGAAATCATCCTGCTTGTCATTTCTTATAGCACAGTAGTATTCCATTGCCATCATATACCACAGCTTGTTTAGCCATTTCCCAATTGATGGACATTCCTTTTATTTCCAATTCTTAACCACCACAAAAAGAGCTGCTATAAATATTTTTGTACAAGTAGGTCTTTTTCTCTTTTTGGGGAAGTCTTTGTCTCCCCCTTTTCTTATCTCATTCATCTCCTACTTCCTGCTAGATATGACAGGTTTCTATGGCCAACTGAATTTTCATATATGTTTTTCCCTTTGAGAACCAATTCAGATGAGAGTGAGGTTCAAACATTGCTTGCCCCACCTCCATTTCTCCCTCCACTGTAAAAATTCTTCCTTATGTGAGATAAGTCCCCCTATTCTTTTTCTCTCCTCCTCCTTCTCCCAGTACATCCATTTTCTCATCCCTCCTTTTATGAAATCATCCAAACATAATCTACTTATACCCATTTTCTTTGCCTACGTAGACTTCTTCTAATGGCTATAGTGAAAAAGTTCTTAAGAGTTTCATGTGTCACCTTCCCAAAAAGGAATATAAAGAGTTTAGCCTTATTAGGTCCTGTATGTTTTCTCTTTTTATGCTTCTCTTGAGTCTTGAGTCTATATTCAGCTCTGTTGTTTTCATCAGGAACTTTTAAAAGTCTTCTATATCATTAAATATTCATTTAAGGGGGCAGCTGGATGGTGCAGTGTATAAAACACCGGCCCTGGATTCTAGCTGTGTGACCCTGGGCAAGTTACTTAGCCCCCATTGCCCTCCCCCCAAAACAAACAAAAAACCAAAACAAACAACCCCCCCCAACAAAACAAAACAAAACAAAATATTCATTTAAGGAAGGATTTTACTCAGTTTTGCTGTGTAAGGAATTAATTGTGATTTGGAGTTTTTATAACCCCATCTTTGCTTCATCATGAAGGCTAAGAGAAGATGGGTATGTATTTTAAGAGATTATAGGAACAAACAACACAAAGAACATTTATTGAATCAAAGTATCAAACTAAAGTACCTAACGCCCACCTAGGAGTTTCCCCACACCCACATGGGCCTGGTCAAATTATAATGGGGACAGCTCAGGGGGTATGTTAAACCAATTGGAGACTCAGCCTTGCTATAGAACCACCCTTGCTGTGAGAGAGGCAGGAAGGGGGAGAGAGTACTTAGGGAGGGAAAGAAGATAGAGAGAGAAAGAGGAGCTAGTTTGTTTTTATCTTTGGACCTAATCAGGAGAGACTGCAAAGCTGATTCTAACTGGAACTACAGATTCCAGGTGGTGGTGAGTTTGTGTTGTTGAAGTGAGGTTGGCTTGTTAAGCCAGCTGAACTGGAAACAAATTTAGGGTTTGAGTTAGTTTTTGCCAGGCCCAAGCTGTTCTGAGCAGCTGAGGAATCAAAGCTTATTCAAGGTAGCTGGGGCCTTTTTACCCTAGAGATTTAAATTCTAACCATCTGGGAAGAGGGTCATATTTTCCTTTTCTCTATCCCCTTTCTCATTGTCCCTGGCTTTATTAACCCCACTTGTGTTATAAATTTTGTTCCCATTAATAAAACCTGATTTATTTGTGAAAAAGAGGCTGTTAATCTCCTTTCTTATTAGTCTGGGAGACATAACTGAAAAAGAGGAAGTTTGGAGAAGGGGAAACTCTGGACCTAGAGGTCCCCCATTATTTTCTGAACCCAATATTACAGCAAGCCACCCAATTAACTTTCCCATACTAAATTTGGCCCTAACAGCTGGTAGGTTATTTTTCATTGTAATCCTAGCTCCTTTGCCTTACAGAATATCATATTCTAGGTCCTTTGCTCCTTTAGCATGGTAGCTGCTAAATCTGGTATGATCCTGACTGGGATCCATGGGATTTGAATGTTTTCTTTTTGGCTGCTTTTAGTATTTCCTGCTTGACCCAGGAACTCTGGAATTTGGCTATAATATTCCTGGGAATTTTTTTGGGGGGATATCTTTCAGGAGATGATCAGTGGACCTCATAATTTCTTGACAGATGATGTCTAGGTTAATTTAAAAAACAATGGCTTTCAGATAGTACAATTAAAGAATCTCTCCTCAATCTATTTTTTTTTTTTGGTGGGGCAATGAGGGTTAAGTGACTTGCCCAGGGTCACACAGCTAGTAAGTGTTAAATGTCTGAGGCCGGATTTGAACTCAGGTCCTCCTGAATCCAGGGCCAGTGCTTTATCCACTGCACCACCTAGCCGCCCCCGCAATCTATTTTTAAAAAATCAATTATTTTTCTGATGAAATATTTCACACTTCTCCTATTTTTCATTCTTTTGACCTTTATTGTTTCTTAATGTCTCATGCAGTCATTAGCTCCCACTTTCCCAATGCTAATATTTAAGGAATTACTCTCTTCAGTGAAGTTTTGTATTTCTTTTTTACCATTTGGTCAATTCACTTTTTAAGGTATCTTCTTCAGCATTTTTGGTGCCTCTTACCAAGCTTTTAATTCTTTCCCCCACAATTTTCTTGTATTTCTCTCATTTATTTTACTAATTTTTCCTCTACCACTCATTTGATTTAATTTTTTTTTTTTGCTCTTCCTATAACTCTTTCAGGAATTCTTTTCAAGTTTATGTCCAATCAGCATTTTTCTTTGAGGCTTTGCTTGTTACTGTTTTTTTGTCATTGTCTTCTGAGTTTGTGTCTTGCTTTTCTCTGTCATTGTAATAGCTTTCTATGGTTGAATTTTTTCTTGGTGTTTTCTCATTTTCTCAGCCTCTTTCTTGACTTTGAACTTTATTTTAAAGCTGAACTCTCCTCACCTTGGTGATGGTGGGGAATCTGCCCCAAGCTTCAGGCTTTTTTGAACTATTTGCTGTTTTTTTCCAGCTAGATTTGCAAGTTTGTAAGTTACTGGTAATTCCAAAATGGTGTGATCCTGGTAGAGGTGTACTCACTGCTCTCCTAATCTGTCCTCTGGTTTTTACTCAGGAAGGATCCTTGCTCCCTTTCAATCACAAGTGTTAGACCTCCTTTCTGCCCTGAAATTATGACCAGGACCCCTAATCCTTTGCAAGTATTCTTTTCTTTCCTGGAACTGTGACCTGAATCTGAGCATGTGCAATGGAGTTGCCAAACAGTGCCTACTTCTGCAACCAGTGTTGATACAAGGGTCTGATGTAATCTTTTTCTGACCAGTTGCTAACCACCCCTTTTCCCCTCCACCTCCACCCGTTACTATCTCTGGGTTGAGAACTCCTATAATTGCTGTAGCTACCACAGATCCTTCTAAGACCCACAATGGTTTCTCCTAAATACCCTCTTTCCTTCCTCCAATACAACCATGGCTTCCAGTTCTGTCTTACAGAAAATGGAAACCAGTATATTTTTTCTTTGACATGACAGTTCTTTACATACTTGAAGATAATGATTTAGTTTTCTTTTTTCCAGGTTATACATCCCTAGTTCTTTCAAATGATCTTCATATAGTACGGTTCTCAGTGCTTTTACAATCCTGGTCCTCATTTTTTGGAGTATGATGGTCAGTTCTGTAAACTTCTTTCTAAATTGTGAAATCCAGATGGTGAAGAAAAGGTAGTGACTTTCTTGAGCTCTCCCTAAGACCCCTCTAAATACCTTCAAATAATGCCATAAGACAATTCCTGGAGAACCAGAACCCACAAAAAGACAGGGTGAAATCAACTTAGAAGGTCAGCAGGAAAGGTCTGTTGTACTGGGGTGAGAGTGGAGCACAGCCCAGCACAGGCCATGCTGGTACAGGCCTAATGCAGCCACAGCCCCAGGCACAGCAAACTAGGAAGGCTTTGGAGCCTTTGAATTATCAGCAGCAGGAACTGCTTCTGGAAATCAGCCCACAGATGTTGAGGGGGTCAAAAAATTGGGCAGAAGTAGATTACAGGGATCTCTTTGCTAACACTGAGGCAGACTCTGTTGTTTTGCTAACGCTCTGATACAGGTCACAGTCTTTGGTGGTGGTCCCAGGCAGGGGAGGAACACAAGCATACTGGAACTTGCAGCCACAGTGGAGGGGGATTCTGTCCATAGTTCCAGGGCAGAAAAGAAGGCCTGTGGTTGCTTATAGACCAGAGCACAGACCAGGAGGGTGGTAAGCATACCTCTTCTTAAATCATACCACCTTGGAAGAACTAAAAACTTACAAATACCTAGAAGTATCTCTGAAAACAGTTCCACAAATCCTCTGAAGCTTGGGACAGTATGCCTTCCAGCATGAAAGCTGTGCCCCACTTTAACAAAGAGTTAAAAGTCAAGAAATAGGCTTGGAAAATGAGCAGACAGAAAAAAATGCTGACCCTAGAAAATTTCTATGGTGACAAGGAAGATTAAAATATACCTGCAGAAGAAGCTCCTTCTAAGCCATAGAAGGGCTCAGAAAGGAATTTGAAAATAAAGTAAGAGAGATAGAGGAAAAAATGGAAAGGGAAATGAGAGTGATGCAAGAAAAGCATGAAAAAAAGTCAACAGCTTGGTACAGGAGGCACAAAAATACTGAAGAAAATAACACCTTATAAAACAGACTGGGCCAAATGGTGAAAGAGATACAAAAAGCCAATGAAGAAAAGAATGCCTTGAAAATTCAGCCAAATGGAAAAGGAGGTAATAAAGATTTCTGGGGAAAATAACTCCTTAAAAATTAGGATTGAGCAAATGGAAGGTAATGACTTTATGAGAAATCAAGAAACAATAAAGGAAAACCAAAAGAATGAAAAAAATAGAAGGCAATGTGAAATATCTCATTGGAAAAACAACTGACTTGGAAAAAAGATCCAGGAGAGATAATTTGAAAATTATTGGACTATGTGTTATTTAAAATTCTAAATGTGGATTCTAATCTGACCCCCCAGTTTTTTGGGGAAACTGACTAAAATCACTGATAAATGAGTTTAGGTTTTTAAAGGGTTTATTGAAAGATAATAAAAGAAAGAGAAAGCCTGAGAACAGATTTCCTATAACCTGACAATCCTAGCCTTCCTAAACCTCCCACTTCTGAAGTTCTCTGCCACCACACTGATGTCTCACACCAAAAGAGGAAGAAGCCTTTCCCCAGTGTCCACTTCCTGCTTCATGTTCCCCTCCCAGAAATGGGAGGTTCTTCAAGCTGATTGGCTAGTGTCATTCAAATTCATTGGTTCACTGGACCCAAAGGTGGTCTCGATGTAAAGTTCAAAGTTTTTAGCTTCTGAGAACAATTACCTTCTTAAGTACTAGCCAGATGTGCTTACAATCTAGTACACCAGTCAGCAGTCAGTTGCTTTTCCCCAATTCAATCAGTTTAGATCAATCTCCAGGTGAACCCCTGAGTTCCATTATCTTGACACAACTACTTGAAATCCATAATTAGAAAAGAGCCTAGGCATCATCTTCCAAGAAATTTTCAGGGAAAATTGCCCTGATGTTCTAGAACCAGAAGGCAAAATAGAAATTAAAAGAATCCTAAAATGAAAACTCCCATGAATATTATAGCCAAATTCCAGAGCTCACTGGTCAAGGAGAAAATATTGCAAGCAGTCAGATAGAAACAATTCAAGTATTGTGGAGCAACAATCAGGATAAAAACAAGATCTAGCAGAGGTCTTGGAATTAGAAAATAATGGAATTTGGCAGATACTCAAAGGATCACCTGGAGATTAATCTAAACTGATTGAATTAGGTGAGAGTGATTGCAGATTAGCCTTCTTCAAGTTAATTAGATTGTAACCACACCTGCCCTTAAGAAGGTATTGTTTGCAGAAGCTAAGGACTTTGAACTCAACTCGAGACCACCTTCAAGTCCAATGGACCAATGGATTTGGGTGACACCCATCAGGTTGAAGCTGTGTGTAAGGACCACCTATGCTCCAGACCTATAAAAATCTTCCACACTCAGTTTGGGAGCAGTTCATGTTGAAGTAGGCTCATAGCAGAGGACTTGAGGAAGAACCAGACCAGGCTGCAACTCTAGGCTAGATAGGCCTTTTCTTAACTTCACATTTTCTCTTTTTTTCTAATACCTAGTATGCTTTAATAAATGCTTAATGCCTAAAGACTGGTGCTAAAGCTTCTAATTTAAGGCAACAACACATTAGATTTTTTAGACAACACATTTAGCTTTTAAACATCACATATTCTGCAGGTCAAAGGAATTGGGATTACAACCAAGAATCACCTACCCACCAAAACTGAGTATAATCTTTCAGGGGGAAAATGGGAATTCATTGAAAGAGAGGACTTTCAGGCATTATTGATGAAAAGACCTAAGCTGAATAGAAAATATGACTTTCAAATACAATACTCTAGAGAAGCATAAAAAGGTAAACAGGAAAAGAAACCATAAGGGACATTAAAAGGTTAAACTTTTTACATTCCTACATGGGAAGATGATATTTGTAACTCATAAGAACTTTCCCATGATTATGTCAGCTGGATGGAGGGCATAGGTGTGAGTTGAATATGAATATGAAAGGATGATATCTTTACAAAAATAAAATTAAGGAGTGAGAGAGGAGTGCAGTGGGAGAAAGGGAAAGAGAGAAGTGGAATGGGGTAAAGTATCTCACATAAAAGAGGCAAGAAAAAGCTTATGCTGGAGAGAGGAAGATAGGGGAGGTGCTGGAGAGTGAGGGAACCTTACTCTCATCAGAACTGGCTTGAAGAGGAAATAACATACACATTCACTTGGGTATAGTAATCTATCTTACGCTGAAGGAAAGTAGCAGGGTAAGGGTATAAGAGGGGGTAAGGTAATAGCAAGGAGGACAGATTGGGGGAAGGAGCAGTCAGAAGCAAAACACTTTTGAGGAAGAAAAGGATGAAAGGAAATAAAGAACAGAGTAAATTATATGGGTAGGAAGTAGGATGGAGGGAATTCAGTTAGCAATAGTAACTGTGAAATGACAAGCAGGATACTCTCAGAAAAACCTGGAAAGACTTACATGAGCTATTGCAAAGTGATATGTACTGTATACAAATTAACAGCCATATTGTAAGATATGTGTGTAAGATAAGCCATGAATGACTTGGCTATTCTCAGAAATGCAGTGATCCAGGGCAACTCTGAGGGATTTGTAAAAAATGAGATTCATCTCCAGAGAGAGCTGATGATCTCTGAATGCAGACTGAATTATTTTTTTCTTAGTTTCTTTTTTTTAAAGTTTTTTTTTATCTGTTTTCTTTTACAACCTGACTAATGTGGAAATGTTTTGCGTGACTATACATGTATAACACATTAAGTTGCTTGAATTCTTAAGGTGGGAGTGGGGAGGGAAGGAGGAAGAATTTGGAACACTGTTTTAAAAATGGACGTTAAAATTGTTTTTACATATAATTGGGAGAAAAATAAAATCCTAAAAAAGGGAAAAAAGAATTAAATTGTGAAATCCAGAAATAAATATGCCAGATGCACATACAGCTGTCCAGATTGCAGTTCTCTTTTCTGTGGCATGATTTTGAGTTTCTTCACTACTCTGGTTTCCCTCTGTAAATGCTATATCTTTTCAGTCAGTTAAGAAATATTTATTAATTGATTTTTATGTGCTGGGCACTATGCTAAGTGCTAGAGATGCAAAGAAAGGCAAAAACAGTCTTTTCCTTTAAGGTGATTACATTATAATGGAGGAAACAACATATAAATAACTAGATATATGCAAGATATATACAGAATAAATGGAAGAATAAATGGAAGAAAATCTCAGAGAGGAAGACAGTAGCAACTGAGGGAAAACCTGAAAAAGCTTCCTACAAAAGGTGGGATTTGAGCTGATTCTTGAAGTAAGCCAGAGAAACTAACAGAGAAATATGAGGGGGTTTTCCCTCATTTCAGGTTTGGGGGACAGCAAGCACAAAGTCAGGGAGATGGAATGTTATTTTCAAGGAAGAGAAAGTTGGTCAGTGCCAGCTTTCACAGGGTATGTGGAGGTTAGTAAAGTATAAAAATGAATACTGGAAGGAAGGAGAGGGGCCAATTTATGAAGAACTTTCAATGACAAAGAGAAGAATTTATATTGGATCCTGGAAGTATTAGAGAACTATTGGAGTTTATTGGATATGGGAGTGACCTATGCTTTAGAAAAACCACTTTGGCTACTGAGTGGAAGGATGGATTGGAATGGGCAGAGATGAGGTGAAAGACCAATTAAGGTTATTGCAATAGTCCAGGTGAGAGGCAATGAAGGCCTGAAGTAGGGTGATAGCTGTAAGTATGGAAAAAGGGCAATGGGGGTTAAGTGACTTTCCCAGGGTCACACAGCTAGTAAGCGTCAAGTGTTTTTGGGCTGGATTTAAACTCAGGTCCTCCTGAATCCAATTCCACTGTGCCACCCCATAAAGATAAATATTAAACTATGGGAACTGATGAAATTGCTAAGCAAGATAGTCTATGAGGAGGATACCCATAGTTTATGGGTGTGATATGGATGAAGAATAAGGAAAAGAGACTAGAGAATGACCAGGCAGATAGGAGGAAAATAGGAGAGAGCAAGCAATCTCAAAGAAATATAGTGAAGGAAGCATAATCTGGAAGAGGTGATCAAATCTGTTAAATGTTCCAGAGAGTTCAAGAAGGATAAGGATAAAAATGGCATTTTTTGACAATTAAGAGATCATTGGTTACTTTGAAGAGAAGAGATTTTGGGGGCAGCTAGGTGGTGCAGTCGATAAAGAACCGTCCCTGGATTCAGGAGGACCTGAGTTCAAATCTGGCCTCAGACACTTGACACTACTAATTGTGTGAACCTGGGCAAGTCTTAACCCTCATTGCCCCACCAAAGAGAGAGAGAGAGAGAGAGAGAGAGAGAGAGAGAGAGAGAGAGAGAGAAGAGATTTCAGTTGGACTATGAAGTGCAAGATTGCAAAGGATTTAGAAGAGAGTGAGAGAGAAAGTGAAGACATCAACTGTCTTGATGACTGTTTCAAAAAGATTAACTGACAAGTAGAGGAAATAATATACAATGATAACTAGTGGGGTTGGTAGGATCAAGTGAGAAATTTTTTTAAGGATAGGGAAGATGTGTACCTCAGGGAAGGAGCCAGCAGATAGGGAGACATGTGAGGCAGTATTCTGGAGAAGATAGGGGTAAATAAGATCAAGGGTGGATACAGTGGGTTTTATCTAGAGAAGGACAAGGGCCATTTATTGAATAAGACAGAAGGGAAGGAGTAGGTAGTCAAGAAAGTTGTCTTAATATGAAATGAGAGACTCACTAGCCAGGCAGGCTGAGAAGAAACCCATTCACCCCCTGGGCCACACTGTAGCACGAATGGTGTGTCTGGGAAGCAGCGCTACACTTTTAGGAGTAAAAAGCCAAGAAACAGTAAGCCAGCATGAGTAGGCAGAGAAAGCAGAAGACCATCGAAAACTTCTTTGGGGGAAAGGTACACACAATACATCCTCAGAAGAAGAAGATAATAATAGGGTCAAAGTTCCAACATCCAAAGCTTCCAAGAAAAATATGAACTGGTCTCAGGCCATGGAAGCTCTCAAAAGAGACTTTGAAGAGAAAGTAGGAGAGATAGAATGAAGATGTAGAGAAAGAGAGGAAGGAATGGAAAGAGAAATGAGAGCAATGCAGGAGAGTCATGAGAAAAAAGTCAACAGTTTGAAAAGCCAAATGGAAAAGGAGATTAAAAAACTGTCTGCTGAAAATAATTGCCTAAGAATTAGGATTGAACAAATGGAAGCTAGTGACCTTATGAGAAAGCAAGACACAGTAAAGCAAATCCAATTGAATGAAAAAATAGAGGGCAATGTGAAATATCTCCTTGGAAAAACAGCTGACCTAGAAAATAAATCTAGGAGAGATAATTTGAAAATCATTGGACCATGACCAAAACAAGAGTTTAGACACCATCCTCCAAGAGATTGTGAGGGAAAATTGCCCTGATATTCTAGAAGCAGAAGCTAAAATAGAAATTGAAAGAATCCACCGATCACCTCCTGAAAGAGATCCCAAAAGGAAAACCTCCAGGAATATTATAGCCAAATTCCAGAACTCCCAGGTCAAGGAGAAAATATTGCAAGCAGCTAGAAAAAAGGAGTTTAAATACTGTGGAGTTCCAATAAAGATAAAGCAAGATCTAGCAGCTTCTACATTAAAGGACTGGAGGGCATGGAATATGATATTCCAGAGGGCAAAGGAACTGGAACTACAGCCAAAAATCACGTACCCAGCAAAACTAAGCATCCTCTTTCAGAGGCAAACATGGAACTTCAAGGAGAAAGAAGACTTTCAGGCATTTGTTATGAAAAGACCTGAACTGAATAGAAAATTTGACTTTCAAATACAAGACCCTGGAGAAGCATAAAAAGATAAACAGGAAAAAGACTTCATGAGGGATATTAAAGGATCAAACTGTTAACATTCCTATATGGGAAGATAATACAGAGGACACAGGTCTGAACTGAATATGAAGGGATGTTATGTTTTGTTCTTTGTGGGGTGTCTTATGTATGGGGCCGGATTTGGGCTTGGGGCCTCCTGGGTCCAGGGCTGGTGCATTGGCCACTGTGCCCATAATGACATCCTTAAAATAGGGTTGAGGTGTAGGAGAAATAGACTGGGGGAGGGGGAAGGGGAGAGATGGTCTGGGGAGAGGTTGTTCACATGAAGGAAACAAGAAAAAAGCTTATGGAGGGGAAAGGAATTGGGGAGTGATTGAACCTTAATATCATCAGAATTGACTCAAAGAAGGACTAACACACATACTCAAGTGGGTATAGTAATATATTTTGCCCTGAGGGAGGGGAGGGAGATAAGGGGGTGGGGGAAGAGGGGAAGGAGGAAAGGGCAGATTCTGGGAGAAAGTAGTAAAAAGCAAAATACTTTCAAGGAAGGTGAAGATGTTCTGCATAACGGCACAAGTATGAAATATTGAATTGCTTGATTTCATAGGGAGGGTTGAGGAGAGAGGGAGGAAGAAAATTTGGAACATAGAATTAGCTCAAAGACCTTAAAATCATCAGAGTTGGCTCATGGAGGGAATAACATTCACACCCAGTTGGGAGGAGTAATCTATTTAACCTTATAGGAAAGTATGAGGGGAAGAGGATAAGGAAGGAAGGGTGAAAAAAAAAGGGAGTGCAGAGTAGAGGAGGGGACAGTCAGAAGTAAAATACTTTTGAGGAGGAATAGTTTAAAAGAAGATAGAAAATAGAGTAAATATCATGGGAAGGGAATAGGATGGAGGGAAATAGTTATGATGACTTTGCTGAGCTAATATGAAGAAAATTCTTTGTCAAGTTTAAGGTACATTATTTAGGTTATGATGAACAGGATACTATTAGAAAAACCTGGAAAGACCTACATGAACTGAAGCAGAGTGAAATGCACCGTATACAAAATAACAGCAATAGTGTAAAATGATCTGCTGGGAAGCATGTGGTTATTTTCAGCAAGGCAATGGTCCAATATAACCCTGAAGGACTTATGAAAATGGCAACCCATCTACAGAGAAAGAAGTGATAGTATCTGAAAATAGATGGAAACACTTTTTTTCTTTTCTTTTTTTTTTTCTTTTTTGGTGAGGCAATTGGGGTTGGGTGGCTTGCCCGGGGTCATGCGGCTGGTGGGTGTTGGGTATCTGGGGCCGGGTTTGGGCTCCGGTGCTCCTGGTTCCAGGGCCAGTGCTCTGTCCGCTGCACCACCTAGCTGCCCCTGGAAACACATTTTTTAAAAAACTGTTTTTTCTCTTTGACAATTCCTCAGGCTGAAGTTTTGGGAGTTTTTTGACTGTTTTTTTTTCTCACAACCTAGCTAATGTGGGAATGTTTTCCATGACTACTCATGTATAATTTATTTTGAAATGCTTGAGTTCTAGTGGGTGGGGGGTGGGAATAGAGGAGGAAGAGAAGTTGGAACAATTTTTTTTTTTAAATTGATGTTAAAATTTGTTTTTACATATATTTTGGAAAATAAAATTCTATTAAAAAAAAGAATGTATCATTTTCCCACTCAAATAAACTTTTAAAATAAAAAAATATGAAATGAGAAAAATGTGGAATTCTCAGAATAGACTAATTTTTTTTATGAAGTATGACGTGAGTCCCTAAGTTGAGAAGGTGAAGGAGTTGGTACTAAGGGAGGTTTGAAGAGAGATGAAAAGGTTTGGAACAATACCTGTGGAGAGTGGGATAGATTATCATAACTTTCCCTCCTGAAATATTGCACCCTGAACTGAATATAACACTCCTGAATGTGGTCTGAATGGGAAAAAAGAAAATGGACTATTAGTTCCCATGATTAGTATGATCAGAACATATTTTAATGAATTTGTTCAATATTAAAAAATTTAGTTTCACAAAAGTAGGGTGGGGACTTAAAAATCCCACACCATTCTTTGTATCCCAAGTAATGCCTAAAACATAGTAGATACTTAATATAATACTTACTGACTTGAATTTCTGTGTATACTTATTACAATGCCTGACACATAGTAGGAACTTAATAAATACTTAACAGTGACAATGGCAGAATTTTTGAAAATTAGGCAAAGGATGCTAAGAATCACATAGCTTTTTGATCCTTTCTAACATTAAATTAGTTTTTAGCGACCAAAGAATTATTAGGAATTAAATCATAATGCAAGGGATATGGTATACACCCATGAGTTCATTAGAATAAGAAAATCCTGGGTTAAGAAACTCCTTGACCACTGTATGTCAGCACTTTCTCTCTGCAACATTAAGAAGTTAAGTGTCTTGCCCAGGCTGACACAGTGAGTTTTTGTCAGGGGCAATACTTTAAGCCATGTATTTTTTTTTTTTTGTGAGGCAATTGGGGTTAAGTCACTTGCTCAGGGTCACACAGCTAGTAAGTGTTGAGTGTCTGAGGCCGAATTTGAACTCAGGTCCTCCTGAATCCAGGGCCGGTGCATTATCCACTGCGCCACCTAGCTGCCCTGCTTATTATTTGTTATAGCAAAATAGTTTTTCTTTACAATCATATAGCATAACTTGTTGCCCAATTGATGAACAGCCCCTCAATTTCTGATTCTTTGGAAAACCACAAAAAGAGCTGCTGTAAATATTTTTGTCCATATATGTCCTTTCCCTTTTTCTCTCATCTATTTTGGGGTACAGACCTAATAGTGTTATTGATGGATTAAAGGGAATGCACAGTTTTATAACCCTTTGGGCATAGTTCCAAATTGCTCTTCAGAAAGGTTAGATCAGTTCACAACTCCACCAATGGTACATTAGTTTCCCAGTTTTCCCCACACTACCTCCAACATTTATCATTTCCCTTATCAGTCAATCTGATAAGGGTGAGGTTGTATTTCAGAGTTGTTTTGATTTGCATTTCTCTAATATACAGTGATTTAGAGCAATGCATTTTCAATAAATAAAATTTTATATTAGTGATTTGTGTATGGACATTGAGCAAATGTTGAAATCAATACCGAATCAGAAAAAGCATACAAATGCAGATAGAACATTCAATTAAACTCTCTCCCATCTGGCCTATGCTAAAAAAAGGAAAAGGGCATAATTATTTCCTTAGGAAGTTTAACTGATCTAAGTCATAATAACGAGGAGACAAAAAAGCCCTCAAATAACCTCTGCCCACCTTGCCATATGTAGTCAAGAGCAAAACCAGTTTAGAATATAAACTCATAAAATTTTATGGAAGTGGATGGTGAAATTATAATATTATCTCCAAAACACTGGATAGCAGAGGGAAAAAGAAGTTTACAGAAAGTTTAGTGAGAAAGAGCCAATTAGATCACCCTAAGACATAAGACCATTATATATGAAAGGACAATAAGCAGAAGAAAAATGGAAAATAAATCTGTTGAGACTTTAGTAGCAAATTGTTCTTTCAATTAATGAAAATAGAATTACCACATGTGGACACAAACATTGTGATGAGGCTACTGATGTCAAATGCCCTGAGTCAACTTTTTTACCATTTCCTTTGTCATATGGTGTGGACAGAATTAAGCTCAGTTCCTGACCAGAAAACTTGTAATTTAGTTGTATAATGGTGGTGAAGGAGAGTTTGGAAATGAGGGGACAGTAATATCAAAACTGAGGCATATGGCAACCTTATTGTTTGTTGTTCACAAAGATTACCTCTGAGTAGAAGGTAACCAAAGGCACTTCCCTATGGCTTAACAAAAGCTCTTTAAACCCAGTAATCAGATCAGAGTAAGGTCCTTTCTGTCATCTCTGTGGTCCTTGACTGTAGCTTTTTTTTTTTTTTTTTTGAGGGAGGGTTTCTTTATCTGGTTTGCAGACTGGCATTTTATTCACAGAACCAGTTTAGATTGGGTTTCACTGAATGGAACTAGGAGATGACTCTGGAGACAAACATTGTCATCAGTATGGAGCACCACCATTTTCCCATGACTTCTGTCACTGAAGTTCTTTCTTGAGTAGGACTATTATCAGGGTAGCATAATAGCATCTATTAAATAGACTAGTAAAGACCATCAGAGTGTTGGAAACCACTGATGTTTGGGTAAATTTCACTCTTCTAGGCACCTTCTAATGATATTCACACCTCTCTTTCATATAACTCTGAAGCAGAGAAATGAAAGCAAGTTTAAGGTAAAACAGGTTACTGGAGTCTGGTTGTCTGCAGAGAGCAAACCACTCATTCTCTGAAGCTTCTTCCACTATGTGTGCTTGTCTGTTCACAAGGGTGGTCACTTTTGGCACTCAAGGGATTGTAGATTTGATTAGGAAGGTTTGGCTTGCCCCAGGTGTCAACAAGATAGCGTCATTTGTGTGTGCCTCTTGTCCTACCTGTCAGGCTTATAATCAACATGCTTTTTTTGTCAAGGCTTATGGTAGGTGCCTTCTAGATTATACACTTTTTTTTTTTTGGCGGGGCAATGGGGGTTAAGTGACTTGCCCAGGGTCACACAGCTAGTAAGTGTTGAGTGTCTGAGGCTGGATTTGAACTCAGGTACTCCTGAATCCAGGGCCGGTGCTTTATCCACTGCGCCACCCAGCTGCCCCTAGATTACACACTTTTTGAACATTTGCAAATTGATTTCAATTGCATGCCTAAGGTAGGGCATTATAAATTGTGCCTTGTTATTGTTGAACAAATTACCCCATTGGGTAGAGGCTTTTCCTTGCTTTCCAATCACCACTACATTTGTTGTTTATCAATGAGATTGTCTCTCACTTTGGTCCACCCAGCATGCATTGATTCTGACAAGGGCACACACTTCACTGATTTTGTCTTATACCAAGTTAATTTCTTTCTGGGAATGACTCCAAAATTTTACACACCTTACCACCCACAAAGCTCAGCCTAGGTGGAATGTATAAATAAGGAACTTAAAGTCATGATGGGAAAATTGTACACTGAAGCTCATTTGAGTTTAGTTGATATTCTGCCATTGTCATTGTTCTATACGTGCAGCAGACCAAGGGCAGAACTATATATAACATCTTTTGAAATATTTTTTGGACACCCCTCCCCCATTCAAGCAAAAGCCTTTCTCCCAGTATACACAACAACACAACCCGTGTTGTTTCCCATATACAGGAGTTACAAAGCCATCCTGCTTCATACAAGCAGGAGCCGCAGTGCAGGCTGGCCCTTTGGACTTTTCACTACATGATTTAAAACCAGGAGACAGGGGGTAAATAAAAAATTTTCAGGGCTCAGCCAGCATGGAAAGATGCGCTCCAGGTATCGCTGACAACTCTGACTACCATCAAGATTGGAGAAAAGGACTCTTGGTTCATTGTTCCCACATAAAGCCAGTACCTCTCTTTCTCTCTCTCTCTCTCTCTCTGCGGGGCAATGAGGGTTAAGTGATTTGCCCAGGGTCACACAGCTGGTAAGTGTCAAGTGTCTGAGACTAGATTTGAACTCAGGTCCTCCTGAATCCAGGGCCGGTGCTCCATCCACTGCGCCACCTAGCTGCCCACCGGTACCATTCTCAGACACATAATGCTTTTGTCTTTTAACTCTAGATATTCCTCATAACTAATAGACAATGAAGCTTAAAATTGCTTCCTCATTTGTGCACATGATACAATTTTTTGGTGTTATTTTAATCCTAGTTTTATTGCCTATGATGCTCTTTCCATATTCCTCTTTTTATGATGGTAGGGCAAAGGATAATGCTATTATTAGATTCTGTAGTCATGTGGGACATACTTTGCACAAAGCCAGAGCAATTGGGCCTTAGGGGTTTTGGGTCTGTCACCAGCTCCATCAGTGCTCTATTATCTCCTGAGTACCTATTCCTGTCTACCCAAATGAAACATTACCATAACTTGCAAGTCAAGGAAGTGACCACAGGTTACCGAATAGGCCATTTGCTTCTTTTGCTTTTGTCTTTTGTGAAATTACTAGTAATAATTGGAACTCACATAAATGGTTACAACTAGTCTCAGTAACTTTCAAATATCCCCAAAATTTCCATTTTTAAATAAAATTTAACATGTTATCCGAGGTGACTTTCAGGTATTGTATTTGCCCACTCCCACATATTAAACCTCTCCTCATCTTTGAGGTATGTGTTAAGAAAGATAAGAGTTCAGGAGCTACTACATACATGGGAGATCACATAAAAAGCAATCTTACTTTTTTTGTTCTTTGTGACAACATTAACATGTGCCAAAGTCCACCTCTTTAGATCTGATGGCAGGGAGTCTAAAAACAACTTTGGCTGCTGTGACTTTTCATTCTCCATTAAGCCAGAATGTCCATGGAGTTTGGTGACTCCAGGACAATTTTATATTTGTAAAGCATCAGATTACTCCTCTCTTCTCCCAGGGTAGTATGGTACATGTGAGATTGACTACATGGCTTTACCTGTATCAGTACTTGACCACTCTATAGGCCTAATAGAAAGAGCATTTGCTAGAAATTTGAGTGCCCAGTGGTATACATGACAAAAGAGATCCAGACCCAATTCTGTAGCCACCGCCAATGCTGGGCAAAGATTCTTTTGGGCTATTGCACCCAGATTTGGAATGATGACAGTGATAGATTCAATTAGAAATAATTCTGCTGAAGTTGAAAGGTTAGTTTGGGATACAACTCAAGCTCAGAGAACCAAAGCTATCTTCTTCCTCCAGGAAGAGATTGACTCTTTAGTGAAAATACTCCTGAAGTACCAATTGGCTTTAGATCTTCTTATGGCTGCTTCAGGGGGAGCCTGTGCTCTCATCAATCAATCAATCCTTTTACTCCTAAGGTTAGGGGAGATTGTTTCAAATGTCCATCAGCTCCAGAAAATTAAATAGTTTTATAAATTTAATAAATTGAATAAATATTCAGCAAATTGTGAAAGAGACACATGGGACAACTGATAGATAATAGCTCATGGTGGGACCCTTCTTCACGATTCACACGTTTATAGAGGACTGGTCTGATTTTGTTAAATAGGTCCTTATTATTCTGGTGATTGCTATTTAAAAAAAAACACAAAATCTTGCTTTAGCTGTTGCACTAGGACATATTTAGTTTTTTACTGAAAGAGAAACTTCTGCCAGTATCCACTACTTAGCTTAAAGATAAGATTTCCATGGACAAATCAAATTGATTTTTAAGATTATACAAATTTAATCATTAATACTGATGAAAATTATACAC
This sequence comes from Dromiciops gliroides, assembly GCF_019393635.1. Taxonomy (NCBI): domain Eukaryota; kingdom Metazoa; phylum Chordata; class Mammalia; order Microbiotheria; family Microbiotheriidae; genus Dromiciops; species Dromiciops gliroides. The sequence continues at coordinate 264,901,773 of NC_057862.1, read as the reverse complement.
TAATACATAATGTTGGTAATAATATATGATTAGCATTTAATTTATGTATGATTTGTAATTATGTACTTGTGAAATTATATCTGGGAAGTCTGTATATTGTAGCTAGATATAGCTGAGTTAAGTTAATTCACATTCTTTATTATTATTGGTATCCTTAATAGTCAAATCCACCTAAAACTCTGATTCTTGCTATTAAGACATTGTGGGATTGTTAACTGATACTATTCTGAGTCTGATTCCAGGTATGATTATCAAGGAATGCTATTGAGCCAATGAATCAATGATGCTGGCAACCCTATGGGGTTTTGAATGGAAAAACTGAAGGTGGAGATATGGAAAAGGCTGGGAGAATGACTATTGGCAATGACTGAGGTAGGATTCTCCTGACTCAGTTTCCCCAATATGACACATGAAATGGAAAATATCCCATTTGGCTCAACGCAATTGGCCATCTACACCTGCTTTTTCCTGGAATTGACATAAAATTAAGGAAGCATTATTCTCTTCTTATATAGTTATGTCCCTATTTTTTATGGCAAATTTCTATCATCATGTCAGATGATCAGTATGAATACAATATTAAATCTTTATCTTATAGGCTTATCCTGGAGCACATCTTAGTTACTATAGTAAGATGCAAGTATAAGATTTATTTTAGTCCTTTCTTTATTCCACACAACTATGTATTTATCCTTGACATCTGTTTTTAGCTATGTATTTCTGTGTAAGATGGGGTCTTCTAATTTATAATGGTATGGGGATAATTAAGCTATTGATGCAAAAACTTACAAAATAAGGATATGATTTTATTATTTAGTTACTATCACAATTATCTCAGTTCTGTGTTAATGAAAGCAATATCAACACAATTAGTTATCTCAGAAGAAGAATGGCTTATGGTATATCTTGTAAAGAGACATCCACTTTTGTTAGGGGTTATCAATTTGAACATGGCTAGAAACTAAAAATGTTTTACTATAAATAACTTACTTGATATGCACTATTGTAAAGTTAATTACTTAATGTATTTTAATATGTCATTCCTGAACTTTTTGTTACAACTGAAGTTAATTTGGCAAGTTTTACGTGAATTCATTTTTAAAAATTGGAGTCTATTCTGAGATTCCTTATGGAATCTCATCCCCTTATTGGGGGAATGAATAATGCCAGGTATAAAAATTACCTTCTAATTTTCTGTTTGCATCTGAATTTCTGATATGTATATATAAATGATCATATTGAAATATCTATCATCTATCTATCTATCTATCTATCTATCTATCTATCTATCTATCTATCTATCTATCTATATCTCAATATGATAATTGGACAACCTAAAAAGTTTCCAAATTTCCTTTTTAATAATAGAAACATAGGTCTGAGCTAATTTTCATTATCTGACCTGGTTATTAGCAAGGTAAATTTAAATTTATATTAAGATCAATTCTGTAGGAGTTTTATTTTATTTTATTTTTTAACAGAGGAAGAAGATCTCTGTAAGTGACCTGAGTCTAAAAAGACTAAGAAGAGCTGGAGAAGAATTGCTCTAAGACCATCCCCGAACTACATTAGATGTTTCAGTAGGAACAGAAAGAGACAAATCTATAAATTTTATTTTGATGTTTATTTTCCCTTTGTGCCTTTTATCCATAAGGTCTTCTTATCAAAGGGGATTTCCCCATCTGATTTTATCAAAGTGCTGTTCATCTTTCCCTTTTTCCTCTCACATTGCCTCCTCTCATAAGTTCCATAGTTAGAAAACCCCGATGAAGTGTTTGTTATATCAGTTAGTGATTCATTGAGGAGGGTCTCAAGAATCAATTTGGGGAATGTGAAAAATGATTGTGAACAATGTCTTGGGGGAGATTCAGATTCCCCTTTCTTATTAATGCCTTACCTTAGCCTTTACTTCTGTTACTGATGAGATTTGTACTCACTTTGTTCAAGACCCCACCCTGGTGGAAGCCATTGTACTTGGGAAGAATCTATATTCTTTGAATTGATGACCTTATATAGAGATACTTTCCAGATCCAAGAGATATTTAGTCTTTCATCTTAATACAATCCATCTGCCATTAAATTAAGCAATTAGACTTGATTGCTGTTTAATTTACCACTTCTTGTCAGAAAGTCATAAAAATCTAAAAGAGTAGCCATGTGCTCTTTTTGAATGACAAGAGGTTAAGGAACCATTTTTGTCAATCTCTTACTGGTCATGATTGATAAAATTGATTATAATTTACCCCCAAATTTTGTCTCTCAATTATTTTATTTGCTACAGATACCACATCTTCCTCTGAATGAACCCAGATCTTCTTTTACACCAAAGTAGCTATCTATGTTTGGGTTCTTTTTCCTGTGAGAAAATAAGGGGTTTTGGAACACCCAGAGGCCCTCCACCTGTTCGAGGGGATTATATTAAGATTGATTGGATTGACTTTGCTGATTGACTCACTTGAAGTTGACTTGATTGAAACTGCACCTACCTGAGAGCCTAGCCCTCAGGGGTGTGTGTTCTTTGAACTCTGACCTCCCACACATTCTGCTCATGGACTGCCCTCAAGTCCAGTGAATCAATGGATTTGGGTGATGCTAGCCAATTAGCTTGAAGCAGTGTGTAAGGACTGCCTCTCCTTGGGACACAGAGAAAGCTTCTACACTCAGTTACTCTTTCTCAGGCGTCTTGGATGAAGAAGCAGGTCAGACTGAGCTTTATTTTCCCTCTAGGGTAGAAGGCCATGCTGAGCTCTATTCTCTCCTATAGGCTAGATAGGCCTTCTGAATTTTCAGAGACAAGTGTGTTCTCTTTACTAATATTTAATATACTTTAATAAATGCTTAATGCCCCCAAACTGGTGCTAAATCTTCTAATTTATAAGTACCAACTATATTAGGAACCCCAGCTAATTTTCCCCAAACTTGGGACAGAAATAAGGCAACCACACATATAGTTTTACTGCCAACATTCTTTTGCTTACTCATTTTTATTTTGTTTATTTCTGTTCTTGTTTCCTGCTGTACTTGTATTCACTCAGTATGTACACGCTCCTTCTCACCCACAGCCACATTGGGGGAATCACTTCTGGTCAGCATTGCTAGCACTGGCTCCTGAAAAAAGTGAGGGTGGGGGAGTCCTTTAATTTCCCCTAATTCATCTGTCTGCTATTCTTTATGAGGTAAAAGTTAATGAGGTGAATACTCCTGAGGTGCTCAGATAAAAGTTTGTGAGGTAAAATTTCTTGTCTGCTTCCTGACAAGAGCTGTTTCAGGGCCTGTTGTTTGTTGATTCAGTGGAGTTGGCCAGGAGGTGTCTATACTTCACTCAGGCCCTGGAGGCTCTGTCTTTTCTGAGGTCTTCTCAAGTTATCCTAGGAGGACAGCTGCTTTATCACATTATTTTTACTGCTCTATGTTAATTTCATGGCAATTTTCTGTCTGTTTGTGGAAGAAATCTGCTGAGCCTGGAAATTTCCCACCTACTCCACCATCTTCCCAGAATCCTCCCCAACCTCCATCCCCTTCCCATTTTAAGAGACCTCTCTCTATCCCAGGAAATTATGATGATGACCATTAACAATGCAGAAGTATCAAATCTTAGTAAAGGCTGTGTTCAACTAGTTCTTCTGAATTTCTGGGCCAACAGAGTTTTGAGAAAGGCCTCAATACTTTTTTTTTTGTTGTTGTTTTTAGTGAGGCAATTAGAGGGTTAAGTGACTTGCCCAGGGTCATACAGCTATTAAGTGTTAAGTGTCTGAGGCCAGATTTGAACTCAGGTACTCCTGACTCCAGGGCCGGTGCTCTATCCACTGCGCCACCTAGCTGCCCCACCTCAATACTTTTTAAGGAAAGACTAGCTTAATCTGCATGTGAGTAACAATTACCAAGTCCTGTTGATTCTGTCTTTTCATTTTGCTTGCATTTGTTTTCTCACCTCTAGTTTTACTGACAGTTCTAGAGTATAGATAATCATTATTACCCACCTGAACTATTTGCTGTGCCTTCTTAAAAAGTCTGTGTTTCCACCTCTTTTGTGTCTTTTAAAACAACTATTGCTTATTCATTTGTACTCATATGCAGCAACATTGCATAGTGCAAAGAATACTGGACTTGAAGTCAGAAAGACCATGTGACCATGATACTTTACCTCCCTAAGCCTCAATTTACTATTCTGCAGTGGGTGCAATAGCCTACTTCACATCACTGTTATGAGGATCAAATGCAATAATGTATGTAAAATTTTTAAAAACTTAAAACTTTAAGACAATGATTCTCAACTTTTAGGATCTTAGAGACTCTCAAAAGTCTCTGGAACACATATTGAGGACTATTGATCTATAGAAATGTCAGAGGTTATTTTTATTATAGACTTTCTTATGTCTTCATATGATCATGACATTCCTCTGTTCAAAACTTTTCATCAGCTACCACCTAAGTTTCATACTCCTTTCATAAATATTCACACTTTTCTAGCCTTATTTCTTATGTTTTCCTTTCAGCTATACTGGATTACCATTTTCCAAACACACTTTGTTCCTCCTGGTCTATCTGTTCACTGTATTCACTATGTTTGGAATGTTCTCACAGTCTCTCTTTGGCTATTATATTTCTCCCATTTTTCCCACCTGTCCAGTCTAAACCTTATTCTATCTCCACAACATGTCCCCCATCCATCCCCCTTTCTACTCACATGGTTACCATCCTAGGTGCTTCAAGTCTATCTCTATTCTAATCCTTCCACATCACCACATCAAAGTAATTTTCTTAAAGTGTTATTCTCTTTCTTAAAGAACTTAATGGATTTCTATTATCTCTAGTATCAAATATAAGCTCTTCCTTTAAAACCTTTTACAGTTCTTTGGCCTAGCAATACCTCACCTAGGCAGAGATCCCCCAAAAATCAAAGGATCCATATATGCAAAAATACAGTGGTCCTTTTATGTTGGAATAGGGGATTGACTGAATAAGTTAGAATGTGATAGAATACTGTTATGCTATAGGAAATGATAACAGGCACAGTTTCAGAAAAATCTAGGAATAAGCTGATGAAGAGTGAAATGAGCAGAACCAGAAGAAAGGTTTATACAATAATAATACTATCATGAAAACAAAGAAGACTTCAGAATTTTCAATACAATGACCAACAATGAAGGCTAGAATAAGGCTAGAGTGCTCAAGATGAAACTTGCTATCATTCTCCTCCTGACAGAGAGGGGAGGGACTCAAAGTACAGATCAGGACATATATTTTTGGACATGGCCAATCCAGGGATTTGTTTTGCTTAATATTTGTTACAAAGGCTTTGATTTTCTTTTTAAATTGGGAGTAGGACAGGTGTGATGTGGAGAAAGCAGATTTTGCCTCATTGAAAAAGAATTAATTTTTTAAAAAGGGGTTATATTATGGCATTTAGTAAGGAAAGTTAGCAAAAAAGAGTCACAGAAAACAGTTTACCAGTTTCACTTGGTATAGAGGGCAAAAGAACTGTTACAGTAAGAAAGTTATGTTTGTGTTATGTTATTATTTTAGCGATATATATTTTAATAATTGTTTTGTATCAGTTCATTTATGTCTGAATTTTTGTTTTTGTTGGTGGTTACTGTTTTGAATTTTTGAAATATTTATTTGTTGATTGAATCAGATTGAAGTTATCTTCCACTGAATCCTATATTCACTGTAGTACTACTATGTAGTATATATAAAGTAGTATTTAGTAAGTGAATGCATGCATAAATTTAAAATATTTATATTAGCTAATCAATATTAATATTTACTTTGACTTTGAAGTACATTATTGCCAAAAACAAATTTTCTTAATTTATCATTACTTAAGGCATTTTAAGCCTCAAGCAATGTCCAAAATAGCATAGTCCATCTCTACCCAAAGACAATCTGAAGAAACATTTTTAGGAATTTTCAAGTAGAAAAGGATCATAATTATGTTCAATACAGTACTAGATTAACATTCTACAACAATAGTCACTTAATCTTCAACTAGAACCATTCAGTTCCTTTCTTGATCATTCTTCTTTGTGACCATATCTTAATTCTTCTTGAATAAAAAGATGTCATTTCCCTTGGGTGGATCACAGACCAATCACTTATATTTACATCCTTGGTACTCAACATAGTAAATGAATATTCATTCATTCTTCCATCTGACAGCTATTAGTATACTGGACTTCTTTTCATTATCCTAGGAAACAATTATTTTAGGACTGACATGGATGTTTTTCATTGGTGGGGAACTTTGGTCACTGTTCAGTCCTTTGGTGGATGAGGGAACTTGAATGATTGTTTGGAGAAGGAACAGAAAAGAATCTAGCAGGTGGCTGAATCCAAAATAGGAGTGAAAGCCATGATGAGGTCAGACCAGCCACATCACTTTCTTCATTAAAGTGTGGGTAGTACATGTGTGTCCTGTTTGTCACCATAGCTAGAAATGGATGCAGCTATATGGTTGTGCTATACAGAGAGTATGTTCTGGGCAGTGGAGGTGGCAGTGACATGGTTGGGTAGTGGTGCATCCATTTGAAACATCTGTTAACCTCAGAGATTGTGAAAACAGCATATGTACCCAGAAAATGGAAAGTGATGTGAAGACAACTCATTTTCACACCTCCAAACTGGTGCCTTTCTAAGTGTGAGGACTGCTTACAAAGCAAACCCATTATAGAATTGTGCTCACACACAGACACACACACACGACAGTTTGATATAGCAGCAAAATTTAATGTTCTATCTCTATCCCTATTCTAAGTTCAAAATGTATGCTGGAGGTACAAATGTGAAACAATAGTACCTGCCCTCAAGGAACTTATTAGAGTCTCTATTAAAGAAGTAAAAACCAGGCAAACAGATAAACATGATATGAAAAGAATGTGATAGGAATCATGAGAGTTCCTTATAAAAGAATATAAAACATTTGAGGAAGTAAAGGTCATTTTTAGCTGGGAGAATGAGAGAAAGCTTCATGAGAGCAGGTGGCATCTAAGTTGAACCTAGCAAGAAGAGAAAGATTTCAACATGAATTGATAAGGAGGAAGTATGTTATAGATAAGGATGAAAATTGTGCAAATGCATGGAAGAAGGAAAGGGCACGGTAAGACCAAATAATAATAGTCTAGCTGAATTGAAATTATGTATGTATAGAAGGGTATAATGTGAAATAAGGACAGAAAAATAAGTTGTACCTAGACTTTGGAGGACCTATACTGTGCCCACTCTTAGATTTGGATCCAGGCACATGGTTTGAAACCAACTGAGTCTTGGGAAAGCTATCCTCAAGTGAGAGGAGGGGTAGCATCTTGTTCTCCTTTTCATCTCAACCCAGATCCCAGAACTCTCAGAATAATTTACTTATAACTTACTTTTTGACTCATGTCAATTGTCTCCCCCAAAAGGAAGAGTAAAAAGGTACTTGGTATATAATATGAATTAGGCATAGGACTGGTAATTTGTTTCTATACACAGTCTTTCTGACTTCAGGGAACAGAAAAAATCATGCCATTCCACTGTTCTCCCTTTACATAATTTCTTAGTCTGGAATCCCCTTTTCTTGCCTAAAAGGAGAAAAACACCATCTCATTGGCTTCCTCCCTGGCACTCATGTCTTCACCAGGGCCAAACCCCTAGGGATATTAATAACCTATTTAAATTCATTCCTTAATGATTAATAAATTCCTACCTGGGGAAAGGGTCATACCTTCCCTTATCCCAGTGATTCTGAACTCCCAGCTGCCATTATTCAACCCCCATTCTATGTTTCCCACAGCCTATATTCTTATCACATGCCTTCAGTCCTCCTCCATCTCTCTGTGTCCTACTCCTTCCAACTGTGCTTTCTGGAATGCCTAATACTTATGTAAGAAACTTGCTTTTGCCTTAAGTCTTTTACTTTCCCACTCCTTTCAATTTCTGGTTTTAGCTGAGATCTGGGTCCCTCCCTGGACATCTACTAGCCATGAATGCACTTTCACTCTGTGATGAAATAATGGGATTTAGCAGATACTCAAAGACCCACCTGGAGATTAATCTAGACTGATTGAATCAAGTGAGAGTGACTGACTGCTGATTAAGCCTACTTCAAGTTAATTGGATTGTAATCACACCTGGCTATCCCTTAAGAAGATATTATTCTCAGAAGCTAGACTGTGAACTCAACTTGAGAACACCTTCAAAGCCAATGGATTTGGATGATGCCAACCAATCACCTTGAAGCAGTGTGTAAGGACCGCCTCCGTTCCAGATCTATGAAAAGCTTCCACAATCAGCTTGCTAGAGAGATTGTGATTGAAGCAGGCTTGTGGCAGAGGACTTGAGGAAGAACCAGGCCAGGCTGGAACTCTAGGCTAAATAGGCTTTTTTCTTAACTTTCTGAACTCCATGGGAATATCTGTATGCTTTAATAAATGTTTAATGCCCAAGGACTGGTGCTAAAGCTTCTAATTTAAGGCGACCACAATTTAGATTTTAAACATCACAACTCATTTCCCTCAACTTACTGATTGAGGTGGAGGAGTTGGATCACACCATTGTTACTTCCAGGCTTTCCCTCTAAGTAACCTTATTTAATCCAGATTTACCATTCAATAAAAATTTGGGTAGTGGTTATCTGCAAATCTTTTTTTTTTTTTTTTAGGCTGGGCAATGAGGGTTAAGTGACTTGGCCAGGGTCACATAGCTAATAAGTGTCAAATGTCTGAGGCTGGATTTGAATTCAGGTTCTTCTGAATCCAGAACCGATGCTTTATCCACTGTGCCACCTAGTTGCCCCATATCTGCAAATCTTCAGGTCACTCTCCTTTCTTCAATGAGTTCTGTATCTGGCTCACATTTTTTTCTTTTCCTCAACTCATGACTCCTACACTAGGAGATTGCAACATACATCAAGTATCTTAAACTTCTAATTCCTCAACTTACTCATTTCTATAACCTACTTCATCTCATCTCAACTTCATATGGATCATTTCATCAACCACAAATACATTACTTCTATGTTCATGAACACTAAAATTCCTTTATCTTGTAACAAAAAATATTCAGAGACAAAGTATGACATCAATTTATAATTTATCAATTTTATTTATTTGACAATTTATGAATAAATTAAGGTCTGCAGTCTCTCTCTGACAAGCAAAAGGCAACCCTGACTGGTGGACACTTAATAAGGAGGTGGGCTAAGGGCTCTCAAATCCTTCTGATTACTTCATAATTGGGGGTGGAGTTGAAGAATTCAGGTGAGAACATAGCCTGGTTATGAGATTCAAGCTGCTTCTGGGCAAGGGAAGCTACCCTGATCAGAATCTCTCTATATTTCTCCTTTATAGTTCAGGTTTCCCTAAACTTTAAGGACAAATGAGTAATGGGAATGAGTTAAGGTTGGCTTCTGTTTCACAAGGTAAACAGAAAGGCCCAGCTCAGGCGAGAATGTGATTACATTCCTTTGCTAAAATGGGAGATGTCTCTCTAAAAGTCAGACTGAAAGATGAGGGTTCATAAAAGGGAATATTACACTTTAATATTAACAATCAAATGATCAAATGACTAAAATTAATTGTCCTCATTCCTCCCTTTGGTTCACTGAGACACTATCTCCTCAGTGAATCACTCACTGGTGTGATGATTATAGATCTCAGAAGTAGCTCATCAGGATACAAGACCAGAAAATTCTAAACAATTTATGAAGTTTTTTTTTAAATATGAAGCTTAGGTGTTTTAACATGATGAGAACAGTGTGAAGGGAACTAATGCCTACATGTCATGGTTATAGAAACTTTCCATAAAAAGAAAAGAAGGACATTGTTATAGTAGATCTAGATCTATAGCAGAAATGATCCCCTAGCTTGATGTCAATTCCAGGGAAGAGTATTTACAGAATGTCATAGCCAGGCTTAGAATTAGCCAGTTGGGAAAATCAAGTTAGGAGAGTCCTATCTCAGCCCATGCCAAAAATCACTCTCCTAGTTTTCCTTGGGAACAGAATTCTACCTGCACTTCACATTGTGGATCATAGCATTTCTCAGCTATCATACCTAGAATCCAACCTTAGATTATAATAGATTACAGTCCCATGAAATTTTATCTCAACTAGACAGTTTCACTATATCACACCTAGGTCTTAGTTACAAATTACTCTCATGTTGTTTCAATAATTAAAAAGTATTACCAGGCTTTAAAATTTTTTACTTTTAATACCCTTTTCTTCCTTTTCTTTGCCTGATTCTAGAGTCTAATCTTATTCTGGTATAAACATTTACCATTAAAAATCTAGAAATAGGGGGCAGCTAGGTGGCGCAGTGGTAAAGCACCGACCCTGGACTCAGGAGGACCTGGGTTCAAATCCGGCCTCAGACACTTGACACTTACTAGCTGTGTGACCCTGGGCAAGTCACTTAACCCCCATTGCCCCACAGAAAAAAATCTATATTCTGGAATTCCTCATAGATAGTGAATATTTGATAGTTTATGCAAATACCTAGAAAAACAACACTAGCCAGTTGCTGTAAACTTCCAACCTAACAGATGGTCATCTTTTAAGGTACATTAATATCTATAATAAAATAAAATTTCCAAGATTGGTGTCTGGTAAAACTAAGTTGGTTAAAAATGTAGAATCAGTATTAGACCACTCTAGATTTAACTTCATAATTCACTTTATTGTGAATATAGTCCTAGACTATAAACAAATTTTTAATTATTCCTCCCTTTCATCAAGGAGTGTTTGCAATGGGGTGAGGGGAATTCAGTTTTCCAAGTGGAGCAATGTACAAATTCTTTTACAGAGCTGTTTAGCCTTATCACAGTAACTCCTAATAACCAAAAATTTCATAATTTGTATAAATGATAGCCAAATAACTTCAGATGAAACTTCCTCTTAACTATAGGCAAACCTGGAAGTTTCCAATTTCTTAAATTACAATACTACAGGATATTTCAACACAAAATCAAGAGAGCTGATAAAATAAGAGTTTCAGGGGAACCTAGGTGGAGCAGTGGATAAAGCACCAGCCCTGGATTCAGGAGGACCTGAGTTCAAATCCGGCCTCAGACACTTGACACTTACTAACTGTGTGACTCTGGTCAAGTCACTTAACCCTTATTGCCCTGCAAAAAAAGCTTTATTTAAAAAAAAAAGAGTTTCAAGTGTTTAAATTCATAATCTAATTACATCTGGATTAAAGAGGTGATATTTTCCCAACAGCATATCTGATAACCATGTCCAAATAACAAGTTCCAATATGGCCTCAGACACTTGACACTTACTGTGTGACCCTGGGCAAGTCACTTAACCCTCATTGCCCTGCAAGGGAAAAAAAGTTATGCATGTAAAAGAAAATAACATGCTTCAATCTGTATTCAGACTCCATAAGTTCTTTCTCTGGATATTAAAGGCATTTTTCATAATGAGTCCTTTGGAATTGTCTTGGATCATTGTATTGCTAAGAAGACCTTTGTTATTCATATTTGATAATCACACAATGTTGCGGTTACTGTTTATAATATTCTTCTGGTTCTGCTCATTTCATTTTTCATTAGTTCATGTAAGACTTTCCAGGTTTTTCTGAAATCTGTTTACTCATCATTTTTTACAGCACAATAGTATTCTATTACATTCATATACCACAACTTCTTCAGCCATCCTCCAATTGATGGGCATCTCCTCAGTTTTCAACTCTTTGCCATCACAAAAAGCTTTTTTTTTTTTAAATCTCTTAAAAAAAATGTCTTTGTGATACAGACCTAGTACTGATATTGGTGGGTCAAAGGGTATGTATTAAATCCAATTCACTGCAAGTTATGACATCACCCCGGTCTCATGGTCCTTTTTGAGAATGAAGGACAAACAACAGTAAGTTCCCAATGGCTCTCCAATATGGTTAGATCAGTTCACAACTTCACTAACAGTGCATTAGTGTCCCAATTTTCCCCACATTCCTTGCAACAACTATCATTTTCCTTTTCTGTCATACTAGTCAATCTGGTAGGTGTGAAGTGGTACCTCAGAGTTGTTTTAATCTGAATTTATCTAATCAATAGTGCTTTGGACAATTTTTTTCATATGACCACAGATAGCTTTGATTTATTCATGTGAAAACTATCTGTTCATATCCTTTGACCATTTATCAATTGGGAAATGACTTGTATTCATATAAATTTGACTCAGTTTTCTGTATATTTGAGAAATGAGGCCTTTATCAGAGACATTTGTTGTTAACATTTTTTTTTGCAGCTCTCTGCTTTCCTTTTAATCTTGGTTGCATTGGTTTTGCTTATGCAAAACTTTTTCAATTTAACATAATCAAAATTATCTATTTTTCATCTTTTAATACTCTGCCTCTGGTTTGGCCCTAAATTCCTCTCCATAGATCTTGGAATATGATAAAAGATGTTGGTCTATACCTAGTTTCAGCTATACTCTTTTCCAGTTTTCCCAGCAGTTTTTGTCAAATTTGAGTTTTTATCAAACACTACATTACTATGGTCACTTACTATTGCAGTTTATTGCAGTTTATCTATTTCTTAACCAATGCCAGATAGTTTTGATGATTCCTGCTTTTATAATATAGTTTGAGATATGGTACAGCTGGATTATTTTTCTTTGTATTTTTTCATTAATTCCCTTGATATTCTTGATCTTTTGGTTTTCCACATGAATTTTTTTAGCTTTATAAAATATATTTTTGGTAGTTTGGCACAACATTGAATAAGTAAATTAATTTAGGCAGAATTATCATTTTTTTTTGGGCAGGGCAATGAGGGTTAAGTGACTTTCCCTGGATATCACATGGCTAGTAAGTGTCAAATGTCTGAGGCTGAATTTGAACACAAGCCTTTTGAATCCAGGTCCAGTGCTTTATGCACTGCACCACCTACCTGCCCCCTAGAATTGTCAGTTTTTTGGTTTATTGATTCAGCCTATCTAGGAACATTAATATTTTTCCATTTGTTTAGATCTGACTTTATTTGACTTTATTTGTGTGAAAAGTGTTTTGTCTTGCAGTTAGACTCCTAGATTATTGTCTATAGTTATTTTAAATGGAATTTCTTTTTCCATTCTTGCTGCTAGACTTTATTGGTAATACATAGTAACAATTATATAGTAATATAGTGTAACGATTGGAATGATGCCAACTTCTGGAGACTTACTGTAGGAAAGCTCTGCCATGAGAAGAAGGTGCCTGAGGGCAAGACATGTGGCCTTTCTTTGGCATCAGGAAGTGACATTTGCTGGTGGGAGGAAGAGGGGGCGATGCTGGTGCTCTTGCTCTCTTTTGTGAGGACTCTGGTGGAGAGTGGAGCTAAAAATGTGCTTTCCCTTTGATAGACAGATGAATCTAGGCCTTTCTCTCTCTCTTCACCAAATTCTTATTCTCCTTAATAAATGCTTAAAAGTCTAACTCTTGCTAAAGCTTCTAATTTATTGGCAACCCCTCATTAGATATTTTAGACAGATTAGCTAAAATTCTATTTAGCCCCTTACAATAGAAATACTGATGATTTATGTGGGTTTATTTTATGTCTTGCACCTTTGTTAACATTTTTTTGAGTAGTTCTTTAAGTTGATTCTCTGACAGTTTTGTTTCCTCATGCCTATTCTATTTCCTTCAATTTCTTTTTCTTCTTTTATTTCTATGGCTAGAATTTCTAGGACATTGAGTGATAATGGGCATCCTTGCTTCACCCCTGATCTTATTGGGAAGGTTTCTAGCTTATCCCTGTTACAAATAATGCTTGCTGATGTTTTAGGCCATTTTAGGTACTACTTTTTATTTTAAGGAAATCTCCATATTGTGAGATTTAAAATTGGGTATAAGACCATTAAACTCCCCTTTAACCTTTCCCTTATATATCTCCCAGACCAGTAAGAGAAAGAAGCCTCTGAGCCTTAATTAGAGAGGGATCACTTAGCTTTTATTGTTTGGGAATTAATTAGCCAATTAGGGAAATAGGAAAGTAGAAATACAAAAAAATAGTCTTAGATCTAAGCTTATTCTATATTCTTTTATAAAACTCACCGAATCCCAGAACTACCTCTCAGGCTGAGAACCAGAGTCAAACTCGTGCTGCCACCGAGGACCAGAGCCAATCACCCGAACACGCCATCAAACCTGAGCTAGCGTGTGTGTGCCGAGACAGAGAACTTCCACTTCCATTCTTTACTCAGGTTTTTAAGCTCGAGTCCCGGAAGTCTCGAGTGCTTGGCCACGCTCTCCCGGGCAGCAGCAGGCACATGGCTGTTCGTCATGGTCTCCTCCCCGAAAGGGCAGTCCTTCAAAAACTGGCGGTCCTTCAAAAACCATTTCAGTAGTATGCATTCAACTCTTAAATTTTAGTTAAAAACTTTCATTTTTTACCACAATATATTCCTATGTTTTCTCATGTTTTTAATATGAATGAGTATTGTGTTTTATTAAAACATAATATTTCTATATTTATTGAGATAATCATATGATTTTTGTTGTTTTTGTTATTAATATGGTCAATTAATTATACTTATCGTGTTCCTAATCTTGAACCAGCCATGCATTCCCAACCAGTAATAGTGATATATTTCTGTAATCTCCTTGTTTTTATTTTATCTAAAATTTTTCCATCAATATTCATTGGGAAAATTGGCCTACAGTTTTCTTTCTCAGTTTTCACTACCCCTGGTTTAGGTATTAGCACCATACTGTGTTATAAAAGGAAATTGATAGTACTCCTTTGCCTATTTTTCCAAATAATTTATATAGTATTGGAATTAACTATTCTTTAAATGATTGGTGGAACTGTGAATCCATTTTGTCCTGGGGATTTTTTCTTAGGGAGCTCATTGATGGCTTTTTCAATTTTTTAAAATATAGAATTAAGTATTCTTTTATCTTCTGTCAATCAGGACAATTTTTATAAATATTCATGCATATCACTTAGGCTTGAGGACCAATTTTGAGGCTCTTATAATTGTTTCTCTTCTTATAACTCTGATAGCCAATTTCTATTATCAGGGTAAACAAAGTAGAAGTTTGTTATTATGATTCTGAATCCATTAGGTATAAGATTAATAAAGCATCTAAATTACTGTAATAAGTTCTAAGTGGGAGAGATTCTGCTCTTTTGATCTGAATTTGCTGTCATTCCATGCCCCTGAAAGACTTAAATTAGTGTTTGAACTTGTTATTTGTATAAGCTTCAATTCCTGAAGTATCTCATTCTTTCAGAATATTATAATATAATATGATATGACATGACATGACATGATATTATGTGATATGATATAATTAGACAATGATAAAGAAGCTTGTGAAACAAAGATACAAATCTATTAAGTTGTGAAGTCAAATGTCAGGAACCCCTTTTGTTTTTATTTTAAGGAATAGGATTTCAGTATAGTTGGTTATGTTAGTAAAGACTAGTAACCTGAAATTTGATTTTACTTATGTTTGTTATTTAATCTGGAATTAGAATATGCATGCAAACTACTTCAGTCACCTTGCAGATGTTTCCACTGTTTAAAGGCATTCTGTGTTTACATCCACTTGAAATGGTTAATAACTGAACATGCTCTATATACTATACTATATACTAATAGTCTAATCTGGTCTCTGTATACAATTTGGGATTATTTTTAACAGGGAAAAGCAAGAAACCTTCCCAATAAGATCAGAGGTGAAGCAAAGATGCCCAACGATGCCACTATTACTCAATGTCCTAGAAATGCTTGCTGGCTGACTTTAAGCTTGGCTCAATGCAATTGGTCATATAGATAACTTTTCCCTGGAATTGACAGAAAGTTAGGGAAGCATTATCCCCTTACTGTGTAGTTATGTCCTTATTCTTTTATGGCAAATTTCTATAATCATGTTGGATGATCAGTAAAAATGTAATATTTAATTTTTATCTTATAGGCTAATCCTGAAGCACATCTGAGTTACTATAAGAAGATACAGGTGTAAGATTTGGGTTATTTGGCCTAGAATTTTAGTCCTTTCTATATTCCTCTCTATTCCCATGTAAATGAAGGTCCTTTAATTTCTCACAGTGGCATGGGGGATAATTAGGCAAATGATTCAAAGACTTGTGAAACCAGGATATGCTTCTGTTATTTAGTTATATCTAGCTATCTCAGTTCTGTGTTAAGAAAAGGAATATCAGCATTATTAGTTATCTTTGAAGAATGGCTTGTGGTCTATCTTGTAATTGCCTAAAAGAGAATCTACTTTTGTTCATTTGAACATAGCTAGAAGTAAAAAATGTTTTATTATAAATAACTTACTTGAAATGTACAATTTTAAATTAATTACTCAATGTTTATATATCCAAACCCAGAATCTTTTGTTACAGTTGAAGTCAATCTGGCAAAATTTAAATAAATTCATTTTTGTATTAGAGTTCATCTTCTTACAAAAAGTATTCTGATATTCCTTAGTGGAATCTCATCATACTAATGGGGGAATGAATAATACCAAGTATAAGAAAATTGGGTTCTAATTTTTCTTTTTGTATCTGAGTTTCATAATACATACATACACACATACACACATATACACACATACATACCTCTATGTATGTATGTATCTATCTATCAACATTATAATTGAACAACTTAAAAGTGTAAAATCCCTACCCTAAATAGTCCCCAAATTTTTTCTAATAATAGACATAAAGTTTGTGCTAACTTTCATTATTTGACCTTGTTATTGGCAAAGCAAATTTAAATTGGCATTAAGACCTCTTTTATAGGAATTTTTTAGAAGAGAAGGGAATTTATATAAGTGATCTGAGCTGGAGAAGAACTAGGCTGAAACCATAACCAAACCACAAGACTGCGTCAGATGGTATGCTTTTTTTTTTTTTAAAGGCAATTCAGTTGAAAACTTTTAATTAGCTATCTCTGTTTGCAAATGGATAGAACCAGCTTTGACTCTGCCCCAAACCATAGTAAAACAACTGGATGTTAAATCCTTGTTCCTGCTCTGTTTATATTTTAATGTTGGGTTTTCTTTTTTTTTTCCTTTTATTTCTTTTGTCTTATTATAAAAGTACTTTATTATATACCAGTTACATGTAGAGACAGTTTTCAACATTTGTTTTTATAAGATTTCTAGTCTCAAATTTTTCTCCCTCCCTCCCCTCCCTCCCCCCTCCCCAAGACAGCAAGTAATCTGATATAAGTTATATATGTACAATCATATTAAACATATTTCTGCATTAGTCATATTGTGAAAGAAGAATTAGAGCAAAAAGGGAAAACCTCAAAAAAGAAAAACAATAGCACCAAGAATAGTATGGTTCAATAGGCATCCCTATTCCACAGTTGGTTTTTTTTTTCTGGATTTGGAGGGCATTTTCCATCATGAGTCCTTTGGAACTATCTTGTACCATTGTATTGCTGAGAAGAATCAAGTGTATCACAGTTGATCAACACATAATGTTGATGATACTGTGTACAATGTACTCCTGGCTCTGCTCATCTTACTCAGCATCAGTTCATGCAAGTTCTTCCAGGTTTTTCTGTAATCTGCCTGCTCATCATTTCTTACAGCATGATAGTATTCCATTACATTCATATACCACAACTTGTTCAGGCATTCCCCAATTGATGGGGTCTGGGCAAGTCAGCAGTAGCTGCGGGCCACAGCCGAACAACTGAGGCCCCTGGAACCTGGCTTAAAAATCTGGTGGACAAGAAGGACAGTGGAAAAACCTACCTGCGTCAGCCGAGAGGGCTAGTTGCCAGATGGAGGGCCACAAACAGGACAGGTGGGATCAGGCACCTGACCGAGTGTACTCAGACAGGAAGTGCAGGGGGGCGAACTGTACACACTATAAAGGTCTCAGAGTAAAAAGCCAGTCACACAGCACCTATACCCCTGCAAAAGAAGCTCAAAACAAGGACCCTGGTGCCCCAAGAGCAGACCTCAACTTAAAAAATAAAGAAATAAGCTGCAATAATGAGTAAGAAGCAAAAAAGAGCCCTCTCCATTGAGAGCTTCTGTATCAATAGGGAAGAAGCCAACACAAACTCAGATGAGGACAATACCCTCAAATTGCCTACATGTGAAGCCTCATAAGGGAAGGTGAATTGGTCTCAAGAACAAAAAGCCTTCCTGGAAAAGCTCAAAAAGGATTTTAAAAATCAATTGAGAGAGGTAGAAGAAAAAATGGGGAGAGAAATGAAAGCAAAACAAGAAAACTATGAAAAAAGAATCAGCAGCTTGGAAAAGGAAGCACAAAGATTGACTAGTCAAATGGAAAAAAAAGTGCATAATTTCACTGAAGAAAACAATGCCTTAAAAAATTCATTTGGCCAAATGGAAAAAAAGGTGCATAATCTCATTGAAGAAAACAATGCCTAAAAAAATTCATCTGGCCAAATGGAAAAAAAAGGTACATAATCTCACTGAAGAAAATAATGCCTTAAAAAAATTCATGGGGCCAAATGGAAAAAAAGGTGCATAATCTTACTGAAGAAAACAATGCTTTAACAATTAAATTTGGACAGTTGGAAGATAAGAAATCCATGACACACAAGGAATCAGTCAAGCAGAATAAAAAGAATGAAAAAATAGAAGAAAATATGGAATAAATACCTCATTGGAAAGACAACTTATCTGGAAAACAGATCGAGGAGAGACAATTTGAGAATCATTGGACTGCCTGAAAGCCATGACCAGAAAAAGAATCTAGACACCATATTCCAGGAAATTATTAAGGAGAACTGCCCTGATATCATAGAATCAGAGGATAAAATCATCATTGAAAGAATCCACTGATCACCTCCTGAAAGAGACCCCAAAAGGAAAACTCCAAGGAATATTGTAGCCAAATTCCAGAATTATCAGGTGAAGGAGAAAATACTCCAAGCAGCCAGAAAGAAGCAATTTAAATATCATGGAGCCACGGTCAGGATTGCTCAGGACCTGGAAGCTTCAACATTAAAGGACCGCAAGGCTTGGAATATGATATTCTGGAAGGCAAAGGAGTTTGGATTGCAGCCAAGAATCTATTACTCAGCAAAACTAAGCATTCTCTTTCAGGGGAAAAGATGGACATTTAATGACATTGGGGACTTTCAATCATTCCTGATGAAAAGACTAGAACTGAATAGAAAATTTGATCTTAACATACAAGACTCAAGAGAAGTTTAAAAAGGTAAACAGAGGGAAAAGAAGGTTACTCAATTAGGTTAAACTGTTTATATCCCCACACGGGAAGATAATACTCATAACTCTTAAGAACTGTAAATGTATTTGGGCAGAGAGAAGGACTTTACACAGAGGGTATAAATATAAATTGTCTTTGATGTGATGATACAAAAAAAATTAAGGGGTTAAAAAGGGAGTCTATGGGAAGGAGAGGAAAGTGGAGGTAGAATGGGATGAATTATATCATATGAAAAGGTGAAAAAAACACCTATTACAATAGAGAGAAAGAAAGGAGGGGTGAACATTGTTTCAACCCTACTCTCATTAGATTTGATTCAAAGAGGGAATATGTTCAGTGGGATAAAGAAACTTAGCTCATTCCTTAGGGAAGCAAAAGGGGAAGGGAAAGGGTGGGGGTACTGATAGAAGGGAGAACAAAAGCAAGGGAGAAAAGGGTAAAGAAAAGAGAGAGGGGTGATAAAAAGGGAGGGCAGATTGGGGGAGTCAGGGGTAAGAAGTAAAACATCGGTGAGGAGGAATAGGGTGAAAGAAGGGGGGGAAAGTACAAAGGGGTAAATAGAATGAAGGGGAATGGACAGTCAGTAATAATAACTGTGAATGTGAATGGGATGAACTCTGCTATAAAACAGAAGTGAATTGCAGAGTGGATTAAAAACCAGAATCCTACAATATGCTGTTTACAATAAACACATTTGAAGCAGAGAGATACACACAGAGTAAAGGTAAAAGGCTGGAGCAGAATATATTATGCTTCAGCTAAAGTAAAAAAAGCAGGGGTAGCAATCCTTATCTCAGACAAAGTGCAGGCAAAAATGGATCTCATTAAAAGAGATAAGGAAGGAAATTACATCTTCCTAAAAGGTACTATAGATAGTGAAGTAATATCAATATTAAATATGTATGCACCAGGTGGTATAGCATCCAAATTCTTAGAGGAGAAGTTAAATGAGTTACAAGAGGAATTAGACAGTAATACTATACTAGTGGGGGATCTGCATGTTCCTCTCTCAGAATTAGATTAATCTAGCCAAAAAATAAATAAGAAAGAATAGATTACTAGAAAAGTTAGACATGATAGAGGTCTGGAGAAAACTGAATGGGGATAGAAAGGAATATACCTTTTTCTCAGCAGTACATGGCACATTTTCAAAAATTGACCATGTATTAGGGCACAAAAACATCATAGTCAAATGTAGAAAGGAAGAAATAGTAAATGCATCCTTCTCAGATCATGATGCAATAAAAATTATGTGTAAGAAAGAGCCATGGAAAAGTAGAATGAAAATAAATTGGAAACTAAATAATTTCATTCTAAAGAATGAATGGACCAAACAACAAATCATAGAAACAATCAATAACTATATCCAAGAGAATGACAATAATGAGACAACATACCAAAATCTATGGGATGCAGCCAAAGCAGTGCTTAGGGGAAAATTTATAGCTCTAAATGCTTACATGAGTAAAAAAGAGAAAGAGGAGATTAATGAATTGGGCATGCAACTTAAAAAGCTAGAAAAATAACAAATTAGAAATCCCCAATTAGATACTAAATTAGATCTCTAGATCGTGAAAATTAAAGGAGAAATTTATAAGATTGAAAACAAAAAAACTATAGAATTAATCAATAAAACTAAGAGCTGGTTTTATGAAAAAACCAATAAAATAGATAAAATATTGGTTAATTTGATTAAAAAAAAGAAGAAAACCAAATTACCAGTATCAAAAATGAAAAGAGTGATGTTACCACCAATGAAGTGGAAATTAAATAAATAATTAGGAATTATTTTGCCCAACTGTATGCCAATAAATTTGACAATCTAAATGAAATGGATGAATATTTAGAAAACTACAAACTGCCCAGGTTAACTGAAGAGGAAATAAAATCCTTAAATAAACCCATATTAAAAAAGAAATTGAAGAAGCCATTAATGAACTCCCTAAGAAAAAATCCCCAGGGCCAGATGGGTTTACAGGTGAATTTTACCAAACATTTAAAGAACAATTAATTCCAATATGATGCAAATTATTTGGAAAAATAGGTGAAGAAGGAGTTCTACCAATTTTGTTTTATGACACAAATATGGTGGTGATACCAAAACCAGGCAAAGCAAAAACAGAGAAAGAAAATTATAGACCAATTTCCCTAATGAATATTGATGCTAAAATCTTAAATAAGATAATAGCCAGGAGATTACAGCAAGTGATCACCAGGATAATACACTATGACCAGTTGGGATTTATACCAGGAATGCAGGGCTGGTTCAACATTAGGAAAACTATTAACATAATCAACCACATCAATAAGAAAACCAACCAAAATCATATGATTATCTCAATAGATACAGAGAAAGCTTTTTACAAAATACAGCACCCATTCCTAATAAAAACACTAGAGAGTTTAGGAATAGGTGGAGCTTTCCATAAAATAATAAACAGTATCTACCTAAAGCCATCAGCAAGTATTATATGCAATGGAGATAAATTAGAGGCCTTCCCAATAAGATCAGGGGTGAAACAGGGATGTCCCCTATTATTTAATATTGTCCTAGAAATGTTAGCTTTAGCAATCAGAGAAGAAAAAAAGGAATATAAATAAAGGAATCAGAATAGGCAAGGAGGAAACAAAACTGTAATTCTTTGCAGATGATATGATGGTATACTTAAAGAATCCTAGAGAATCAACTCAAAAATTACTTGAAACAATGAACAACTTTAGCAAAGTAGCAGGATATAAAATAAATCCACATAAATCATCAGCATTTCTATACATGACCAACAAAGTCCAGCACCAAGAGATAGAAAGAGAAATTCCATTTAAAGTAATGGTAGATAATATAAAATATTTGGGAGTCTACTTGCCAAGACAAACCAGGAACTCTATGAACGCAACTACCAAACACTCTTCACACAAATCAAATCAGATCTAAATAATTGGAAAGATATCAATTGCTCATGGATAGGCAGAGCTAATATAGTAAAAATGACAATACTGCCTAAATTAATTTACTTATTCAGTGCCATACCAATCAGACTACCTAAAAATTATTTTATAGAGCTAGAAAAAATAATAACAAAATTCATCTGGAAAAACAAAAAATCAAGAATATCTAGGGAAACAATGAAAAAAATTCACAGGAAGGTGGGTTAGTGGTACCAAACCTGGAGCTTTACTATAAAGTGTCAGTCATCAAAACTATCTCGTACTGGCTAAGAAATAGAGTGGAGGATCAATGGAATAGGCTAGGCACAGGAAATGCAGTAGTAAATGACACTAGTAATGTAGTGTTTGATAAACCCAAAGACTCCAGCTTCTGGGATAGGAACTCAGTATTTGACAAAAACTGCTGGGAAAACTGGAAGATAGTATGGCAGAAATTAGGCATAGACCAACATCTTACACCTTATACTAAAATAAGGTCAAAATGGATACCTGATTTAGACATAAGAGGTGATACCGTAGGTAAATTAGGAGAGAAAGGAATAGTATACCTTTCACATCTTTGGAAAGGAGAACAGTTTATGACAAAACAAGAGTTAGAGTATAAAATGCAAAATGGATGATTTTGATTACATTAAATTAAAAAATTTTTCTACAAACGGAAGCAATGCATCCAAAATTAGAAGGGAGGCAGAAAGCTGGGAAACAATTTTTATGGCCAGTACTTCTGATAAAGGCCTCATTTCTAAAATATATAAGGAAGTAAATCAAATTTATAAGAATCCAAGTCATTCCCATGAAGAAACCAAAGCTATTTACTCCCATAGGAAAAAATGCTCTAAATCTTTAATGATTAGAGATGCAAATTAAAACAACTCTGAGGTACCACCTGACACCTATCAGGTTGGCTAAAATGACAAAAAAGGAAAATAATGAATGTTGGAGAAGATGTGGGAAAATTGGAACACTAATGCATTGTTGGTGGAGCTGTGAACTGATCCAACCATTCTGGAGAGCAATTTGGAATTATGCCCAAAGGGCAAAATTTCTTTATCCAAATGAAGGTATATGTTATTTTCTCTTTGAACCAAAAGCTGTGCATACCCTTTGACCCAGCAATACCACTTTTGGATCTTTTGCCCAAAGAAATCATGGAAAGGGGAAAGGGACCCATATGTACAAAAATATTTATAGCTGCTCTTTATGTGGTGGCAAGGAATTGGAATTTGAGGGGATGCCCATCAATTGGGGAATGGCTGGACAAATTGTGCTATATGAATACAATAGAATACTATTGTGCTGTGAGAAACAATGAGCAGGAGGAGTTCTGAGAAACCTGGAGGGTCTTGCGTGGGCTGATGGTGAGTGAGATGAGCAGAACCAGAAGAACATTGTACACAGTGTCATCAACAGTGACTGTTGATCTACTGTGATGGACTATATTCTTCTCACCAATGCAATGCTGCAGAAGAGTTCCAGGGAACTCATGATAGAAGAGGATCTCCAAATCCAGGAAAAAAAACCAAACAAACTGTGGAGTATAGATGCTGAATGAACCATACTATTTCTTTTGTTTTTGGTGCTGATGTTTTTCTATTTTGAGGTTTTTCGTTATTGCTCTGATTTTTCTCTTATGACTAATGCAGAAATATGTTTAATGTTATTATATATATATATATGTATATATATGTATATATGTATAACCTATATCAGATTACCTGCTGTCTAGGGGAGGGAGGAGGGAGGGGAGGGAGGGAGACAAATCTGAAATTGGAAAGCTTGTATAAACAAAAGTTGAGAAATATCTTTACATGTAATGGGAAAAAATATTTTATTAATTAAAAAAAATTATTAATTAAAAAAAATAAGCTAAATTTCTTTATCCAAATGAAGGTATATGTTATTTTCTCTTTGAACCAAATCTGATGAGAGTAATGTTGAAACAGTTCTCACCCCTCCCTTCTTTCCCTCCATTTTAATAATTTTTTGTACCTCTTCATATGATGTAATTCACCCCATTCCACTTCCCCTTTCCTTTTTTTATCCCTTAATTTTCTTTATATCATCACATCAAAGTCAATTTATATTCATACCCTCTATGTATCCTCCTTTTGTCTGTCCAAATAGAGATGCAATTCTCAAGAGTTATAAGTATTATTTTCCCATGTAGGAATGTAAACAGTTTAAACATATTGAATAACTCCACCCCCCTCCCCAGTTTACCTTTTTAAACTTCCCCCGAGTCTTGTATGTTAAGATCAAATTTTCCATTCAGTTCTGTCCTTTTCATCAGGAAACCTTGAATGTATTCTATTTCATTGAATATCTATCTTTTCCCCTGAAAGAGAATGCTCAGTTTTTCTGGGTAGTTCATCCTTGGTTGCAATCCAAGCTCCTTTGCTTTCCAGAATATTATTATTATTGTGATCCTTTAATGTTGAAGTTGCCAGGTCTTGTGCAATCCCGACTGTGGCTCCATGATATTTTAATTGCTTCTTTTTGGCTGGTTGGTATATTTTCTCCTTCCTCTGATAATTCTGGAATTTGGCTATAATATTCCTTGTAGTCTTTTGGGGTCTCTTTCAGGAGGTGATCGGTGGATTCTTTCAATGATGAATTTATCCTATGATTCTATAATATCAGGGAAGTTCTCTTTGATAATTTCCTGGAATATGGTGTCTAGACTCTTTTTTTGATCATGGCTTTCAGGTAGTCCAATAATTTTCAAATTGTCTCTCCTGGATCTACTTTCCAGGTCAGTTGTCATTCCAGTGAGGTATTTCACCTTTTTTTTTCTATTTTTTTTTCATTCTTTTGATTCTGTTTGATGAATTCCTGGTGTCTCATGGAGTCATTAGCTTTCATTTGTCCAATTAGAATTTTTAAGGCATTGTTTTCCTCAGTAAGCTTTTGCACTTCCTCTTCCATTTGGCCAAATGAATTTTTTAAGGAATGTGCTTCCTTTTCCATGCTGCTGATTCTTCCAAGAAGACGTTTTGGTCTTGAGACCAAGTCATTTTCCCTCTTGAGGCTTCACATGTAGGTAATTTGAGAGTATTGTCCTCATCTGAGTTTGTGTTTGACTATTCCCTGTGGATACAGAAGTTCTTAATGGTGAGACATCTTTTTTTGTTTCTTACTCATATTGCAGCTTATTATTCTCAATGGTAAGAGCCCTCTACTGTTTCTTACACATATTGCAGCTTTTTTTTTTTTTTAAAGTTGAGGTCTGCTCCTGGGGCAGAAAGATGACTGTTTCAAGCTTCTTGTGCTTGGGCGTAGGGGCTGTATCACTGACTTTATACTCTGAGGCCTCTATAGCTTGTAGATTTCTCACTGCCCTGGGCTTGCTCCCTGTGCTTGCTCCAGGTGCTCCGGGATGGCCAGACCTGGTTGCACCTGTCCTGTGGGTGGGCCTCCAGATGGCTGTCTGCCTCTCAGCTGGTGCTGGTGGATCTCACCACTGGCCGGCTGCACCACTAGCTTGCTGAGCTAGGATCAAGGGCCTTAGTTGCTCCACTGTGGCCAAGAGCTTCCTTCTGACTTGCCCAGACCCTCTCAGTGCAGCACTGCTCTGTGAGCTGTGCTGAGCTCCCCTTTTGCCTGAGTGAGACTGACCTTCCCCGAAGTCTTCTAAATTATCTCAAGTTGGAAGATTGTGTATCTCTGACTTTTTGTACGTTCTGTAGTTTCAGATCCATTTAAAGGCTTGATTAAATGTTTTTTTTTTGCGGGGCAATGGGGGTTAAGTGACTTGCCCAGGGTCACACAGCTAGTAAGTGTCAAGTGTCTGAGGCTGGATTTGAACTCAGGTACTCCTGAATCCAAGGCCGATGCTTTATCCACTGCGCCACCTAGCTGCCCCCTAAATGTTGTTTTTGAGGGAAATTTGGGAGAGCTCAGGCAACTTCCTGGCTTCTCTCTGCCATCTTGCAGATGTTTAATTTTAAAAATTAAAAATTTTTAAAAAATAAACTTTTTTTTTTAGTGAGGCAATTGGCATTAAGTGACTTGCCCAGGGTCACACAGCTAGTGTTAAGTGTCTAAGGCTGGATTTGAACTCAGGTACTCCTGAATCCAGGGCCGGTGCTCTATCCACTGTGCCACCTAGCTGCCCTTAAAATAAACATTTTTATTTGTAGTTTTGAGTTCCAATTTTTATCCCTCCTTCCCTCCCTCCCCTTCCTCCTCCCTGAGGTGATAAGCAATCAGATATGGGTTATTCATGTGCAGTTATGTAAAACATTACCATATTAGTCATTTTGTACGAGAAAACTTGAAGAAAAGAAAAAATGAAAGAATGTGAAAAATAGCATGCTTCAGTCTGTGTTCCATAAATATAATTTCTTTCTTTGGAGGTAGACAGTATGTTTCATCAATATGATGGAAGAGGCAAAAAGCAGCTAACAGATAAACTGAGGCTTGAGTCCTTATTAATACTACCTAAAAGGGTTAACAGATACTAAGGTTTGTATTCTTTCACTAACGAAGAGGGTTTGTCCCTATCAACCTTCACCATCAATAGAGACTGTAATCAGGGAACATTAACCACTAATAGCCATTAATATTACTAGATGACAGGACACCTGGAAACCAGATCTTAAGTAAAGAGATATCATAAACAGAGAGACCCTCTGGCTTTGACAAGTTTAAGCATGTATTTATGAACATGTGCAGAAAAAGCAAAATGTGTTCTTAGGTTCACCTTATGATGTATAAACTCCCAAAACACACCTCCAAGGAAAAAGGTACCCCCCTTGAGGATTGTCCAGGAAGTCCAAATTAGGATGAGACCTCTCATGTACCTCCTTAAGGAGGAGATTAAGATAATGAGGAGATAACCTACTTTTTCTCACTGTATATATAACCATCTTTCTTCCTCCTATTTGAGATACCTTTTCTTTTCTCCTATATTATTCTCCCAGTGGCCTCACAGTATTCTGATAAAACTTAGAAAACTGAGTCACTGAATCTTGTAATTCTTTTGGGATGTTTCACTATCAATTTGATCAATTAAATTCATTACTACTACTATTTCAAATAGTCCTTTGAGATTGTCTTGGCTCATTGTATTGTTGAGAATAGTTAAGTCATTCACAGTTCTTCATCAAATAATATTGCTGTTACTGTACAGAATGTTTTCTTGGTTCTACTAACTTCACTATACATCAGTTCATACAAGTCTTTTCCAGCCTTTCTGAAATCATTCTGCTTGTCATTTCTTATAGCACAAAAATATTCCATCATTATCATATACCACAGCTTATTTAGCCATTCCCTCATTGATGGGCATTCTGTTGATTTCCAATTCTTAGGCACCACAAAAAGAGCTTCTATAAATATTTCTGTACAAGTAGGTATTTTTCTCTTTTTGGGGATGTCTTTTGGATATAAACCTAGCAGTGGTGTTGCTGGATCAAAGAGTATGAACAGTCCCATAGCCCTTTGGGCATAGTTCCAAATTGCTCTCTAGAATGTTTGGATCCTTTTGCAACTCCATCAACAGTGTCCCAGCTTTCCCACATCACCTCCAACATCTGGTAGTTCCCATTTCTGTTATATTTCCTACTCTGTATCAGATGTTTCTAGAGGAACATAGAGACACATCTATGAGTTTTATTTTGCTGTTTACATTTTTTGCCTTTTGTCCCTAAGGTATACTTTTCAAAGTGCTCCCTTCCCCCCTCCCACTGTCTCCCCTCAAAAGTCCCATAGTTAGAAACCTTTGATGAAGTGTTTGTCATATCATTTAATGATTCATCGAGGAGGCCATGTCTTTTAAGAATCAAATAAGGGACTATGAGAAATTATTATTAATAACCAATATCTTGGGGGAGATTCAGAGGCTCTCTTTTTTTTCCAAATTCCTCTTTTTTGAAAGTCCTTTTTTCCTAAATATATTTCAAAGTGAAATTGCATTAACTCTCCTTATCTTGGTCAAACCCCACCCAAACTTACAAGGAATTTAATATTAGGTGAGGAAGCCTCAAGCTTGGGTGGAGACAGATTCTTTTTTCCAGATAGTTGAAGGCTGGGGGTGGTTCCAGTAGAGATGATCTCTCTGTCCAGGGGTCACTGAGCCTTACCTAGCCCCTCCCAACTGAAAAAGGTATACATTCTTTGAATTGATAGCCTAAATGTATGAGTGGTCTGGTATATTCCTTCATTTTACTATAGCCCGTCTCCAGTTATGTTAAGCAATTAAATTTGATTACTGTTTTGAAGGATATATGAACTGTGAGTCTGCTGCTATGATTGTCTTCGGTCTGAGAGAGATGGAAAAATCCTTTTAATAACCTTCTGGACTTAATAAAATGATTAAGTTACCTAGAAACTATATCTCTCAATTTTTTCCCCTTTTTGTTCGGGGCAATAAGGGTTAAGTGACTTGCCCAGGGTCACACAGGTAGTAAGTGTTAAGTGTCTGAGGCCAGATTTGAACTCAGGTCCTCCTGAATCCAAGGCCACTTTATCCACTGAACCACCTAGCTGCCCCCTTATATCTCTCAATTTTTAATCATCACAGTTTGAATTTTGATCTTCCCTGTTACCACAGTAACTTTCTCTGGTCAGGTTTTTGTTGTTGTTGTTGTTGTTGTTTACATACTTTTCTTGACTTTAAACTTTATGATAAAGTTAGGCTCTGCACCTGGGGTAGAAGGTACACTGTCTGAAGCTTCAGAATTCTTGTGCAGCAGTTTTCAGAGCTAATTCTGGAGGTCTGTAAATTTTCAGTTCGTCTAAGTTTGTATGACGGTCTCTAACTGAACACAAGCTCTGGTCTCTAACTGAGCACAAGCACACTGAAACTGTCACCAGGGTCCTAGCTCTTTATAGTGATTTTCCTCACCCTGGGACCACAACACAGAACTCTCTATGGACAATGCAACAGAGTCCTGCAAAGGGTCCTCCATAATAACTGTGATGTTTAAAATCTAAATTGTGGTCGCCTTAAATCAGAAGCTTCAGCACCAGTCTAGCCTAGAGTTCCAGCCTGGTTGGGTTCTTCCTGAAGTCCTCCTCCACGAGCCTGCTTTAATCAGGAACACTCTAACAAGCTGTTTGTGGAAGCTTTTTATAGATCTGGAACAGAGGCGGTCCTTACACACTGCTTCAAGGTGATTGGTTGGTGTCTTCCAAATCCATTGGCTTTGAAGGTGCTCTCAAGTTGAGTTCACAGTCTAGTTTCTGAGAACAATACCTTCTTAAGGGATAGCCAGGTGTGATTACAATCCAATTAACTTGAAGTAGGCTTAATCAGCAGTCAATCACTCTCACTTGATTCAGTCAGTATAGATTAATCTCCAGGTGGGTCTTTGAGTATCTGCTAAATCCCATTATTTCATCACATCTCTGACTAGTTGTCCAAACCTTTTGCCAACTGTGGAATGAGAGTTCCAGAAGCTGCTGCCATTGATCTAGTTACCATGAAGTCTTGCTGATTGCCTGTTGGAGTGAGGCCTCTGCTGTACTGTGCTCCACTCTCATTGCAGTGAGACAAACCTTTTCTGCCAACTTTCTAAATTGTCTTAGGCTGGGAAATAGTTATACTCATCATTTCATTCATTCTGATGCTTTGGAATTTGTTTTGAAGCATCATTATAAAGCTGTGGAGGAATTTGGGGGAACTCAGGTGAGTGCCTCTCTTTGCTCCATCTTGGCACCACCCCTCCCCAATTTCTTCAAAGTGGTTTGTGTTTACAAGTTGTTTTTAGTGTGTGTGTGTGTGTGTATGTGTGTAATTTCTAGGTTTTATTCTTTGATCATTTTGATCTGCAGTATTTCATATAAGTCTTCCCAGGTGTCTTTAAAATCATCCTCTTCATAATTTCTTATAGCACAATCATAATTTCTTATAGCACAATCATAATTTCTTATAGCACAATCATATTCCATTACATTTATATACTATAATTTGTTCAGCCATTCTCCATTTTATGTATACTCCCTCAGATTCCCATTTTTATCACTTCTAAAAGAGCTATAAATATTTTTGTTCATCCTTAGTTTGAGTTTGTTTTAAGGACTAATCTTTTCCTTAATCCATACTCTATTTAACTTCCCCATCATCCTTTCCCCCTTTCCTCCTATTTTTATGTTGAGTGAAATATCTTCCTCTGCTCGACTTTGTGTGTCTGTCTGTCTATGTATGTATGTGTGTGTGTGTGTGTGTGTGTGTGTGTGTGTGTGTGCCTTACTTTCTCTCCCTCTCCCAGGGTATTCTTTCTCTCTGTTCTTAAAATCATTATGGCATAACAGACCAACTCCCAAGCCTCATCTAATTAGACTCTTCCTATATTTCTTGATGTTGATGGAAGGTGGAGAGAGGACATATGAATCATCTCTACCCTTTTGAATATAAGCAGTATTTCTTGATTCCTTTATGATCACTCAGTTTTAGCTTTTTATGTTTCTGTTCATGCCTGTGTCTCCACTTCAAAGTTCCTAGTTAGTTCTGTTCTGTTTTTTTCCTACTTGTAAGTCCTCTATTTTGTTAAAGGTCCATTCCCTCCCCTCTAATCCCTCCCCTGCCCTAGAGGAATATAATATATTTTGCTGGGTAAGTTATTCTTGGTTATATCTTTTGCTATCTGGAGTATTCTATTTCAAGTTCTTCACTCCCTCATAGTGATGGCTGCTCTTATATATGTTATCCTGACTATGCTTCCTTGGTACTCAAATTTTTTCTTTCTGACAACTTGCAATATTTTTTTTCCTTGATCTGGAAGCTCCAGATTTTTTGCTATAATGTGTTTCTGGGAATTTTCATTTTGTATTTCTTTTAGGGTGTGTGTGATGAATTGTTTCCATTTCTACTTTGTTTTCTGGTTCTAAGAGATTTGGGTAGTTCTAAGATTTCTTGAAATATTCTCTGTCTCTGTTTCTGTATTCTCTCTCTCTCAATCTCTCTCTCTCTCATGATGCCATTGATTTAGCCTAATGATTCTTAATTTTTTCCCCTCCTCAACAAAATTCCAGGTTAGTTAGTTTTGCTCTGAGATACTTTGTTTTTTCCTATTTTTTCAATCTTTTGACTTTGCTTTAATATTTCCTTTTTGTCTCATGGAGTAATTGGCTTTTATTTCTTCCATTCTAATTTTTAGCAAGCTTCTGATTGGGTAAAAAGTTGTATCTCTTTAGCTAAGTTGTTAATTCCATTTTCCAATTTTTTCTTCCTTACCTCTCATTTCTTTTCTATTTTTAACTAAAAATAAATCTTGTTGGAGCTATTCAAGGAATTCTAATTGAATGTATTCACTATCTATGTATTTCTTTTTTCTTTTTTTTTTTGCAGGGCAATGAGGGTTAAGTGACTTGCCCAGGGTCACACAGCTACTTCAGTATGTATTTCTTTAAGGATTTGCTTGTAGGTGTTTTGGAGTAATTTTCTCCTGTGCTTTTCTTGTACATTCCTGGCATAGTTTTTTATTTGCAGGATTTTGTTTGTTTATTTGAACATTCTTCCAGTTTACTTCCTAACTTACTACTTGATAATGATGAACTTTGTACAATTCTGGAGCAAAAATCTGGGCTGATCTTGTTGCTTTTTTCATGGAGTTATTTCAGGATCTGAGGGACAGCTCAGGTTAGGTACCTTTCAGTGCTTCCAAAGTCATCTGAACTAGGGCACAATCTAATTTCTTCCCCTCTTCTTTCTTCTCTGTTCCTGGGATCTACGACACACTGCTGTTGCTTGCTTCTTAACTTGTTTCTTTCTTGGTACACAACCTAGGGCCTGCAACTGCTTCTTACCCTGAAATGCCACCTCAGGCTCAAAACCCTTCTCAGTCCACCTAGGATCTTTGACCTAGAACTGGGTACTAGGCTGTTGCCCAAAGTTTCCAGTTGGGCAGATGTTCCCATCTTATGGGTATGGGTCTAGGACTTCTTCTCATCCTGGGGAAATCTCTCATTTTATTGGAATGCTTGGGACTGAGCAATTCTGACCAGATCACACTAGTTTTTCCTGACTTATCTTTCTGTGTTGACCTGATTTTTTTTCTTGAATTTACTTGATCATTATTTGGTCTGGTCTGTTTTCCAGATCTACTTTTAAAAGTATCAATATTTTTTAATGGTTTTAATAACTGCTACTTTATAATTTAGATTAATATCTAGAAGTATTATTTCCCTTGATATTCTGTATGTTTTAAAAATAAATGCATATTATTATTTAGTTCTGTAGAGTATCCCATAAATAACTTATTTGGTATAGTATTAAAACTGTAAATTAACTTTGCTAGTGTTATTTTATTATATTGCCATGAGTACTTAACCTATTTAAGTTATTCTTTATTTCTTTTTATTTTTTCTTTTCTTTGTTTTCTTTTGTTTTTGTGGGGCAATGAGGGTTAAATGACTTGCCCAGGGTCATATAGCTAGTAAGTATCTGAGGCCGGATTTGAACTCAGGTCCTCCTGAATTCAGGGCTCATGCTTTATCCACTGTCCCCTCTTTATTTATTTAAGAAAAATATTTTAAAATATTTTACGCATTTTGTAATGATAGGATTTCCTCTTTTTTATAGTATTTTATATTATTACATAGAAATACCATTGATTTTTGAGGGTTATTTTTGTAGTTTGCAATCCTGTTGAAACTAGTATATGTTCCAATTAGTACCTCTGCTTTTCAAGTAAACTATCATGTCATAAGCATATAAGACTAGTTTTATCTACTCTTTTTCTTCTTCAATTTCTTTCTCTTGTCTTTTTAATATTTGCATAAGTATATAAAAATAGTTGGGAGACTGGACAACTTTGCTTTATTCCTGTGGAAGAGTAGATAGAATTGTTTTTGGTTTTAGATATGTTAAAAAAAAAGATGTTTAAAAAAGGTCATTCTATGCTATTCTTCATAGATTTTTAAATTTTTAAATTTTTATTTATTTATTTATTTTTTGCAGGGCAATGAGGGTTAAGTGACTTGCCCACGGTCACACAGCTAGTAAGTGTCAAGTGTCTAAGGCCAGATTTGAATTCAGGTCCTCCTGAATCCAGGGCCAGTGCTTTATCCACTGCACCACCTAGTTGCCCCACACAGGTTTTTAAAATCACAAATTAGTTTGTACTTTGTCAAAAGCTTTTTCTGTACTATTTGTTTGTTTGTTTTTAGTGAGGCAATTGGGGTTAAGTGACTTGCCCAGGGTCACACAGCTAGTAAGTGCCTAGTGTCTGAGGCTGGATTTGAACTCAGGTACTCCTGAATCCAGGGCCAGTGCTTTATCCACTGCACCATCTAGCTGCCCCCCTGTACTATTTGTGATAAGCATGTGGTAGCATGTGGTTTTGTATATTTTTGCTTTCAGTATTTTTAAAATATCAATAATGATGTTGATTCTTTTCCCATGTTGAACCA
This sequence comes from Dromiciops gliroides, assembly GCF_019393635.1. Classification (NCBI taxonomy): domain Eukaryota; kingdom Metazoa; phylum Chordata; class Mammalia; order Microbiotheria; family Microbiotheriidae; genus Dromiciops; species Dromiciops gliroides. The sequence continues at coordinate 264,868,329 of NC_057862.1, read as the reverse complement.
TTCTTGCATTATTGGTATAAACCCAACTTGGTTGTAATAAATACTTTTCTGGATAATTGCTGTAGTTTGTCATGTTTTTATTTAATATTTTAAATCAACATTTATATTGTCCTGTGATTTATCCTTTCTTGTATTCAATATTAGGAATATATTTTTCTCATAATAGGAATCTGGTAAAGGATTTTTTTGAGGATAATTTCTCTATTACTGATATTAATTATTTATTAAAAGTTTACTAGTATTTTCTTGTGAATACATCATGACCAGGCTTTTTTTTTTCTTTGATAAGCTACAGCTTGATATAACTTGTTATATTTCTTTTTTTGAAATGGAATTGTTTAAGATTTATGTTTGGTCTTCTGGTATTTTGAGTATTTCATATTTTTGAAAGTATTCTTTCATTTCTTTTATGTTATCAGTTTGTTAGGATTTAACTGTATAAGCAGGTTGTGAGGCAGGCACATGGTTCAGTGGATAGAGTGAGGAAGACATGATTTCAAATTTGGCCTCAGACACTTAACTACTTGTGTGAACCTGGGCAAGTCACTTAACCTCTGTTTGCCTTGTCCACTGGAAAAGGAAATGGCAAACCACTACAGTATCTTTGCCAAGAAAACCCAACAGAAGGTCAGAAAGAGTAAGCCATGATTTAACAAGAACAAGAACAACAATAAGTAGGTTGTGGTGTTAAAATAAATCTTTGTTTGTGCATCTCCCTGTTTGTGCAAACTCAGAAAAAGAAAGTTAAAAGGATTTTATTCAGGCAGTAATCATTGGGTGGGCTAGCTTTACTTTAAACCATAATCATGACAAAGTGAAATTAGTGAACATGCACATGGCCGTCTTATGCTGCCATATACTCAAAGTTAAGAAGCAAGGTTTTTAAAATGGAGTCACACAAACTGACTCAGCACAAGTAGCTGACTTTGCACAGCAGAAATTCTTTTAAAATCTTATTTAAATGTTATTTTGTGTTCATTTGATTTTTTTCCTTCTTTTTTTCTTTTTTGTGGGGCAATGAGGGTTAAGTGACTTGCCCAGGGTCACACAGCTAGTAAGTGTCAAGTGTCTGAGGTTGGATTTGAACTCAGGTACTCCTGAATACAATGCCAGTGTTTTATCCACTGCACCACCTATCTGTCTCTTTCATTCTTCTTTGTAATCAAGTTGGCTTTTATTAGTTTTTCAAAGCACCAAATTTTGATATCATCTCATTTGTGCTTGTTTTGTGTTTTTAAAATTTGTTTCCTTTATTATTAAAAAATGGACATTTATGTCACTAATCTTCTCTCCCCCCACATTTTGTTAATGTATGGGGTGTAGTGATTAGAATTTAACAAAAAGATAAACTAAAGCAAATCTCTGAGTAAGATAACATTTACTAGCAGGGGTATTTTGCCCATCAGTAAATGAATAGATGGACTTTTATAGGTTTTGGGAAGTATGGAATAAAGAGCAGAAGAGAGTAGATGACATCATGGGATTGGAAACAACATGACTGGTTACAAAGCTGAGGCTCAGGGTACAACAGAATTGTTAGGAAGTTTGGTAATGAGGGCTAGCAATGGTCCTTCCCCCTTGCTTCTCTTATGAGACTAAGAAGTGTTCTGTTTGAGTCCAGATAGCATCCTAGACTTTTGGATAGCAAATCAGACATTCCTAAAGCATAATTTGGTGGAGTAAAGATATCAGGCCTAACTCTCTGGCACATATTCCTCAAGGTCAATTAAATTCCTTGAGGCAGGAGAGCTGGGTTAAAAAATTTAACCCATTACAGGCCAGCTGACCCTTTGAACCAAGGTCAGAGACAAAGAATCATGCCTTAAACAGGACAAAAGCAGTTACGACACAAAATAAACTACTTGTAAATGGATCAATAAGAAAATGATACTGGATTAATCTTAATCTTCTCAGGAGTACAATTTTTCTTCTAAAGATTGCTTTAACTGCATCCAAAAAATTTGAACATGTTATTTAATGATTGTGATTTTCTTTCAAAATTAATTGTGTTTGGGGCAGCTAGGTGGCACAGTGAATAGAGCACCAGCCCTGGAATCAGGAGGACCTGAGTTCAAATCCGGCCTCAGACACTTAACAGTTACTAGCTGTGTGACCCCAATTGCCTCACCAAAAATAAATAAATAAATATTAAAAAAAATTAATTGTGTTCATGATTTATTCTTTGACCAACTCATTATTTGGAATTTCACTGTTAAATTTCCGTTTGTGTCTGTCTTTTGTTTGTGCTCTATTAACTGATTCCTATTTTTTTTTGGTATTAAGATCAACAAAGGATGTATTCACTTTTTTTGCCATTTTACATTTATTTGAAATATCTCTGCCTTAATAAATGGTTATTTTTTATAAAAGTTCTTGGTGGTTCTGAGAAATGCTTGTAATTTTTGGCAGTACTTTTTAAAAGATGCCATTTAGAAGATTGTCTTAGCTCTGGCTTTTCTGACAGCTTGTTCAATTCTTTATTTTCTCTTTTGTTTATCTTTCTTTTAGACTTTTTCAAAATAGAGAGAGGGATATTAAAGTCTCCTGCCTCTTTTGTATGATTGTCTGTGGCTTCTTGTAATCTAGTTAGTTTTTATTTCATGAACTTAGATGCTAATGCTTTATAAGTTTAATATTGATATTGGTTTGTTATCTCTGGGGTCTCTTTCAGGGACCCTTTCCTTGTTTACCTTTTTTCATATTGTGAACATTTATCTTAGTTTTTTCCCCCCCAGGTAACCTTATTAAAACTCCCTTTTTGGGGGCAGCTAGGTGGCATAGTGGATAGAGCACTGGCCCTGGATTCAGGAGTACCTGAGTTCAAATCCAACCTCAGACACAACACTTACTATCTATGTGACCCTGGGCAAGTCACTTAACCCCAACTGTCTCACTAAAACAAAACAAAACAAAAAAACCCTCCCCTTTTTATGTTCTTTATTTAAAAAAAATATTTATTTATTTAAAGGTTTGAATTCCAAATTCTATCCCTCTCTCATTACCTCCTTCCCTCCCCTCCCCCCTCCTTGAGGTGGTGAGCAATCAGATGTAGGTTATACATGTGGAATTATGTAAAACATTAGCATATTAGTCATTTTATATAAAAAGACAAATTAAAAAAAAGAAAATGCAAAGTAGCATGCTTCAGTCTGTGTTCATTCAATATCAGTTCTTTCTCTGGAGGTGGATAGTATGCTCTATCATTAATGCTTTGGGATTGTCTTGGATCATTGTATTGCTGAGAGTAGTTAAGTCATTCACAATTGCTCACAGAACAATAATGCTGTCACTGTGCACATTGTTCCCCTGTTTCAGCTCACTACATCAGTTCATATAAGTCTTTCTAGCCTTTTCTGAAATCATCCTGCTTGTCATTTCTTATTGCTCAATAATATTCCATTACAATCATATACCACAGCTTGTCCAGTCATTCCCCACCTGATGGGCATCCCCATGAGCTCCAATTCTTAGCCACCAAAAAGAGTTGCTATAAATATTTTTTGTACAATTTTTCCCTTTTTCTCTTTTTCACATTTACTATTGTTAATTGTTCCCCTCCATCCTATTCCCTTACCCATGATATTTACCCTATTCTTTCACCCTATCCCTCGTCAAAGGGGGTTTGCCCTCTCCCCTAGTCTGCCCTCCCTTCTTCTTCTTCTTTTTTTGGTGAGGTAATTGGGGTTAAGTGACTTGCCCAGTGTCACACAGCTAGTAAGTGTCAAGTATCTGAGGCTGAATTTGAACTCAGGTCCTCCTGAATCCAGGGCCCGTACTCTATCCACTGTGCCACCTAGCTGCCCCCTACCCTCCCTTCTTTTACTCCTCCCATAGATTACTTCACCCAATTGAGTGTGTATGTTATTCCCTCCTTGAGCCAATTCTGATGAGATTAAGGTCTTTGAGTCAATTCTGATGAGTGTAAGGTTCATTCATTGCCCTGCTCCTCCCCCATCACTCCTCCCACTCCCTAAGCCATTTCCTCTTTCTTTCATGTGGGATTTCACTCATTCTACCTCTCTCCTTCCCCCACCCCCAGTGAAGTCCTATAACTCCTCAATTTTACCCTAAAGATGTCATCATGGGACAGCTAGGTGACACAGTGGACAAAGTACTCACCCCGGACCCAGGAGGACTTGAGGCCAAATCCAACCCCAGTCACAAGACACTCACCCCAGGCTTGTCACCTAAATCTGACCACCCCACAAGAAAAAAGAACAAAAAATAAATGCTTTACACATATCATCCCTTCATAATCAATTCTCACCTGTGCCCTCTGTCTAAATTTATTTCTATCATCTGTCCTAATACTGATAAATTTCTTATGAGTTAGACATATCATCTTCTCATATAAGAATGTAAGTAGTTTAACCTTTTAACATTCCTCTTAATTTTTTTCCTGTTTACCTTTTTATGGTTCTCTAGGGTCTTGTATTTGAAAGTCAAATCTTCTATTCAGCTCAGGTCCTTTCATCAAGAATACCTGAAATTCCTCTTTTTTATTGAAATTCCATTTTTACCCCCTGAAAGATTATACACAGTTTTGCTGGGTAGGTGATTTTTGGTTGTAATCTGTAACGATTGGAATGACACCACCTGCTGGAGATTTACTGTAGAAAAGCTCCACCATGAGGAGAAGGTCTCTGAGGGCAAGCCATGTGGTCAAGGTCCTTAGCGTCAGGAAGTGAAGTTTGCTCGAGGGTACTGTCTATCAAGGCTACCAGACAATCAACTTGAGGAGCCTCCCATTTCTGAGAGGGGGACACGAAGTAGGAAGCAGACACTGGAAGAGGGGTTCTCTCTCTTTTTGGTTCCTGACCTCGCCAAGGTGGGTCGGATGACAGGGTCTCTTAGAAATAGTTAGATTTTTACCTTTCTCTCTGATTCTAATGCTCTTTAATAAATACTTAAACATTTAAATACTCTTCCTAAGCTTATGATTTGTTGGTGACCACTCATTAGATTTTGGATAGTGTAGCTAGAATTTTAGACCCTTACAAATCCCAATTCCTTTGCCTTCTGTAATATCATATTACATACCCTCTGATCCTTTAATATAGAACATGCTAGATCTTGTGCTATCTTGACTGTGGCTCCACAGTACTTCAATTGTTTCTTTTTGGTTGTTTGTATTATTTTCTCCTTGACATGGGAGCTCTGGAATTTGGCTATAATATTACTGGGAGTTTTCATTTGGGGATCTCTTTCAGGAGGTGATTGGTGGATTTTTTCAATTTCTATTTTACCTTCTACTTCTAGAATATCAGGGCGATTTTCCCTGACAATTTCCTGGAAGATGATGTCTAAGTTTTCTCCTTGATCCTGGTTTCCAGGTAGTCCAATAATTTTAAAATTATCTCTCCTGGATCTATTTTACAGGTCAGCTGTTTTTCCAAGGAGATATTTCACATTTCCCTCTATTTTTTACTCATTTGGATTTGCTTTATTGTGTCTTTATTTCTATTTGTTCAATCCTAATTTTTAAGCATTGATTTTCTTTAGTGAGTTTTTATATCTCCTTTTCCATTTGGCCAATCTGGCTTTTTAAGCTGTTGACTTTTTTTTCATGACCCTCCTATACCATTCTCATTTCTCTTTCCAGTTTTTCCTCTATCTCTCTTACCTTATCTTCAAAGTCTTTTTTGAGCACTTCCATGGCCTGAGATGAATTCATATTTTTCTTAGAAGCTTTGGATGTAGGAGTTTTGACTTTGCTATCCTCTTCTGAGGCTGCAACTCAATTTTCCTTGTCACCAAAGAAGCTTTCTAGTGTCTGCATTTTTTTCTGTTTGCTCATTTTGCCAGCCTATTTATTGACTTTTAACTCTTTCTTAAGGTGAGGCACTGCTTCCAGGGCACACTATCCCAAATTTCAGGGGTTCCCATGTGGTACGATTTAAAGAGAGGCACGTTCTACACTCCCCTGGCCTGTTTTCTGTTCTGTAAGTAACCACAGGCCCGCTTGTTCTTTAACCTGCAAACAGAATTCTGTTTCACTATGGTTGCAGGCTCTGGTGTGCCTGCACCCTTCCCCAACCTGGGACACCATTCAAGAGTGCTTCCTTGTTCTGAGAGTAGGCAACACAACAGAGTTCCACCTCAGTGCCAGCAAAGACTCCTGCAATCTCCCCCTGGCCAACCACTTGATTCCCTCACTGATCTGTGAGCTGAGTTCCAGAAGTAGCCACTACCTCAGCTGATTCCAAGGCTCAGGAGGCCTGATTTTCTGGGGCTGAGTCTGGATTTGCATGGTGTGGCCTGGATCTGCACTTCATTCTCACAATTTTATAACAGACCTTTCCCTCTGACCTTCTAAGCTGTCTTTGGCTGGAAAATTATCTCACCCTGTCCTTTTGTGGGTTCTGCTTCTCCAGGAATTGACTTATGGCACTATTTGAAGGGATTTGGAGGGATTTAGGGGAGAGTTCCGAGGAGTCACTGCCTGTCCTCCACCATTTGTCTCATCTTTGGTAATAAATTTTTCCCTTCTCCATATATTTGACAAATAAACTATTCCTTCCTCTTCTAATTTGCCCGTGTTATCACCCTTTATGTCTAGATCATGCACCCATTTTGACTTTACTTTGGTATATGGTATAAGATGTTGGTCTATGCCTACTTTCTTCTATACTATCTTCTAGTTTTCCCAACAGGTTTTTCAAAAAGTGGGTTCTTATCCTGGAGGCTAGAGTCTTTGGGCTTATCAAACAGGAGATTGCTATATTCATTTACTGCTGTGTTTTGTATGCCTAACTTATTATAGTGATCCACCTCTCTATTTCTTAGCCAATATCAAATAATTTTGATGATTACTGCTTTATAATGTAGTTTTATAGGGGCAGCTAGATGGTGCAGTAGATAAAGCACTGGCCCTGGATTCAGGAGTACCTGAGTTCAAATCTGGCCTCAGATACAACACTTACTAGCTGTGTGACCCTGGGCAAATCACTTAACCCCAATTGCCTCACCCCAAAAATGCAACTAACTAACTAACTAACTAAATAAATAAATAAACAAACAAACAAATAAATAAATGAAATAATGTAGTTTTATATCTGGTACAGCTAGGCCACTTTTCTTTGCATTTTAAAATTACTTCCCTTAATATTCTTTTTTTTTTCAATCAACAAACATTTATGAAGTGTCTACCATGAGCAACACACTGTGCTAAGCATCAGGGATACAAAAAGAGGCAAATTATAGAATCTTCCCTCAAGGATCTTACAGTCTAATTAGGAGACAACATTTATTTATTTTTGTTAATTAATCAAGATTTTTTTTTTTGCAGGGCAATGAGGGTTAAGTGACTAGCCCAGGGTCACACAGCTAGTAAGTGTCAAGAGTCTGAGGCCGGATTTGAACTCAGGTACTCCTGAATCCAGGGCCAGTGCTTTATCCACTGTGTCACCATGAAGATTTTTATTTATACTTTTGAGTTCCAATTGTTATTCTTCCTTCCCTCCCTCCACTCTTCCCTCCCTGAGATGGTAAGGAATCAGATATGGGTTATTCATGTATGATTATGTAAAACATTACCATATTAGCCCTTTTGTACAAGAAAGCTTGAATAAAAGAAAAAATGAAAGTAAAAAATAGCATGCTTCAGTCTGTGTTCTTTCTTTAGAGGTAGAGGGTATATTTCATCAATAGTCCTTTGGGATTGTCTTGGATCATTGTATTGCTAAGAATAGTTAAGTCATTCACAATTCTTCATCGAAAAATAATGCTATCTCTGTGCACAATGGTCTCTTGGTTCTTCTCACTATACATCATCCATATATCTGATACAACCTCTATCCAAAGCACTTATTGAAACATAATAACCACCTCCTGACACTTAACTCTGAGGTACCATATTACACCTATCCAATATGATACATAATAAATAGAATTCATTAATTAAAAGACATTTAAAAATTAATTGTAAACTAAACAACTTAATCCTAAAAAATTTGTGGGTTAAAAGTATATCAGAGGGACAGCTAGGTGGCGCAGTGGATAAAGCACTGGCCTTGGATTCAGAAGGACCTGAGTTCAAATCCAGCCTCAGACACTTGACACTTAACTAGCTGTGTGACCCTGGGCAAGTCACTTAACCCTCATTGCCCTGCAAAAACAACAACAACAACAACAACAACAAAACAAAACAAAAAGTATATCAGAGGAAATAACAACAAAATAATAACAACTAAAGACAACATACTAAATTTTTTAATATGAAGTCAAAGCATACCTTTTGGATTTTGGAGGTAAAACTCTAAACACTTTCTTTAAAAAGGGAGAGAAACAGATTAATAAATTGAGTATACAATTATCTAAAATTAGAAAACAACAAATTATTGAAATCTAATTCAATGTCAAAATAGAAAATCTGAAAAGCAATGGAGTGATTATCAGACTTAGTAGCAAAAGAACTCTATTTAATTAACAAATCAAATTAAGAACAGTAACAAATACATAAACTGCTATCTAATTTGTTGTGACAAAAAGTAAACCCAAATAACTAGTATCAAATTGAAAAGAAACAAGGAGAAATAAAGGAAATTCTTAGGATCAATTTTGCCCAAAAATAGGCCAATAAAAAACTAACAATAGTAATGAATATTTTCAAAACTGTAAAACACCTAGATTAATAGAACAAGAGATAGAAAACTTAAATAACCCAACCCGGAAAAATAAATTTAATAATTTATACTCAAAGAAAAATCTCTAGGGAATCAATGAAAAAAGTGGGAATACATGATGTCTGGCAGTGTCATATGTTAAAAAAAATACTACAGAGTGAGCTCTTGAACTCATGACACGATTGCTAAAAAAAAATCCAAATAATGCCATAGGACAATTCCTAGAGCAGCAAAACCCACAGAAGAATGTGCTGAAATCATCTTCCAACCAAGCACTGTTTGGAAGGTGAGAAGGATGGAGCTACTGTGCTGAGACAGGAGTGGAGCCCAACCCCACAATCACCCTGACACAGATCGAGTTCCAGGAAGGCCTTGGCAGAGAAAGCAACTCCCCAGAGCCTCTGCATTAGCTGCATCACCAGTGTCCTCTGGAACTAAGCTCACAGTCTGGTGAGAGGGCTGAGCCCTTGGCAGGCGGGAGACTACAGGGGTCTCTGCTGGTGCTGAGGCAGAACTTGGTTTTTTCACCCCTGCTGAGAACCAAGAGGTAGGCTTGAGTAGCAGTGGCCCAGGTGGGGGAGGGGCACAGGCTTGTTGGAGCTGAGAACCACAATACACAATTTGATTAGCAAGTTGGTCTGGGGTCATCTAAGGACCAGGGAACAGCCAGGTGAGTGAAGAACCTGATCCTCCTTAAATCATACCACCTGGGACCTTCTGAAGCTTGGGATAGTGCAGCCTGGAAACAGTGCCCCACTTTAAGGAGCTAAAGGAGTCAAGTAAAAGAAAGGCAAGATGAGCAGATAGAAAAAGGTGAGGACCATAGAAAGTTTTTTTTAGTGACAAGGAAGATCGAGGTGCATCCACTAAGGAAGATGTCAACATCAGGACTCCTATATCTAAAGCTTCCAAGAAAAATATGAATTGGTCTCAGGCCATAAAGGTGCTCAAAAAGGACTTTGAAGATAAAGTTAGAGGGGCAGAGGAAAAAATGGAAAGAGCAATGAGGGTGATGCAGGAAAGACATGAGAAAAAAGTCAACAGCTTGAAAAGTCAAATTGGCCAAGTGGAAAAGGAGGTACAAAAGCTCTCTGATGAAAATAATTGTGTAAGAACAAGGATTGAACAAATGGAAACCAGTGACTTTATGAGAAACCAAGACACAATAGAGCAAATCCAAATGAATAAAAAATAGAGGGCAATGTGAAATATCTTCTTGGAAAAACTGCTGACCTGGAAAATAGGTCCAGGAGAGATAATTTGAAAATTGTTGGTCTACCTGAAAACCATGATCAAGGAAAGAGCTTAGACATCATCTTCCAAGATATTCTCAGGGAAAATTGCCCTGATATTCTAGAAGAAGAAGGTAAAATAGAAATTCAAAGAACCCGCTGATCACCTCCAGAAAGAGATCCCAAAAAGAAAACTCCTAGGAACATTATAGCCAAATTCCAGAGCTTCCAGGTCAAGGAGAAAATATTGCAAGCTGCCAAAAAAGGAAGAATTCAAGTACTGTGGAGCCCCAGTCAGGATAGCACAAGATCTAGCAGCTTCTACATTAAAGGATCAGAGGGCATGGAATATGATATTCCAGAGGGCAAAGAAAATGGGATCACAACCAAGAATCACCTACCCAGCAAAACTCAGCATAATCTTTCAGAGGAAAAAATGGGACTTCACTGAAAAAGAGGATTTTTCAAGTATTCGTGATGAAAAGACCTGAACTGAATGGAAAATTTGTCATTCAAATACAAGACCCTAGAGAACCATAAAAAAATGGAGTTGAGAGATATACCTGGGGCTGTGCAGTGGGTGACTGTCTTATGTCTGAGGCCGGGTTTTGGCTGGGATCCCCCTGGGTCCAGGGGTGATGCTTTGTCCACTGTGTCACTTTGCTAGGTGATGACATCTATAGGGATAAATTGAGGGGTGAAGGGAATTCAGTGGGGGAGGGGGAAGGGCAGAAATGAAATTCTACATGAAAGAAACAGGAAAAGGCTTATGGAGTGGGGGAAGAGATGGGAGAGGAGCAGGGCAGTAAATGAATTTTACAGTCATCAGAAAAGGCTCAAAGATCTTAAACTCATCAGAGCTGCCTCAAGGAGGGACTAACAGACACACCCAACTCTGTTTAATCTGGGCAGTAAATGAGCCTAACACTCATCAGAATTGGCTCAAAGACCTCAATCTCATTAGAATTGGCTCAAGGAGGGAATAATGTACACACTCAATTGGGTGGAGTAATCTCTCTAACCCTGCAAGAAAATAGGAGGGGAAGGGGATAAAGAGAGAGGGGCAAAAGAAGGAAGGGCAGAGTGGGGGAGGGGACAGACAGAAGCAAATCCCTTTTGAAGAGTGATAAGATGAAAGAAGATGGATAATAGAATAAATATCATTGGGAAGGCAATAGGATGGAAAGGAAACAGTTAATAATAGTAATCATGAAAAAGAGAAAAGGGGGAAAAATTGTACAAAAATATTTATGGCAACTGTTGGTGGAGGCGAAGAATTGAGAATCAAGGGAATGTCCATCAATTGAGGAATGATGGAAAAAGCTGTGTTATATGATTGTAGTGGAATGGTCTTATGCTACAGGAAATGACAAACAGGATGATCCCAGAAAAACCTGGAAAGACTAATGAACATCAATGTATAGTGAAGTAAGCAGAGCTAGGAGGATATTGTGTGTAGTGATAGCAGTATTTTTAGATGAACAATTGTGAATGACTTAACTACTCTCAGCAGTGCAATGATCCAAGACAATCCCAAGGAACTAATGAGGAAGCTTACTATGCACCCCTATAGAAAGAACTGATAAAAAGAACACTTGTGGATTGTACATATATAACCTGGTTGTGATCTTGTGGAGCAGGGAGGAAAGGGTGGGAGGGAGGGAGAAAAATTTGGAACTCTAAATCTTATGAAAATGACTATTGAAAACTACCCTTATATGTAACTGAAAAAAATAAAATGAATGTTTGTTGCAAAAAAAAAATAAAATATGAAATCATCACAGTTATCTTGAAATGGCCAAAGAAATAGGCTTATCAGTGCAACTGAACAATATATAAACTCATCTAAATGAACCTAGTAGCCCCTTGTTTTTGATCAACCTGAAGCCCCCACCTACTGGGGGAATAATTTGGTACTTGACAAGAACCCTTGGAAAAATGTAAAACTACTTGACAAAAATTTTGTTGAGAACACCACCATATGCCAAGATAAGCTCCAAATGATTGCATGGCATATATGAAAGGAGTGGTGGTGGTGGAAATAAGCATTTACTAAGTGCCTGACATGGACCAGGCTCTATGCTAAGCACTTTACTAATTTTATCTAATTTCATTTTCACAACAACCCTGTGAGGTAGGTGCTATTATTATCTCCATTTTAAATTTGAGGAAAGTGAGGCAGATGGAGGTTAAGTGCCTTGCTCAGGGTCACATATCTATTAAGTGTCTAAGGCTAGATTTCAACTCCAGGTCCCTTGAGTCACATCATAAAGAAATTAGAGGGTCATGGATGAAACCTCTTTTCATAACTATGGATAACAGAATATTTATTATTAAACAAAGGATAGAGAAGATCACATATTATAAGCTAAATTTCTTTGTCCAAATGAGTATCTATGTTTTTCCTTTTTTGAGCTGAATCTGATGAGAATAAGGTTGAAACAATGCTCACTCCTCCCTTCTTTTGTGCCTCTTCATGTGATGTATCTCTTTCCACCTCGCCTTTCCTCTTCTCCCAGTATACTCCTTTTTTCACCCCTTAAGTTTTTATGTCATCACAAAAAACTCAATTTATCCTATATGCTCTATGTATACAACTTCTATGTGCCCAAATAGAGATACAGTTCTCAAGAGTTACAAGTATTATTTTCCATGCAGGGATTTAAACAATTTAACCTTATTGAATATCATGCTTTTTAAGATTTTTACCTTTTTATACTTCTCTTGAGTTTTGTATTTGAATATCAAATTTTCTGTTCATTTCTGGTCTTTTCATCAGCAAAACTTGAAAGTCCCCTATTTCATTGAATGTCCATCTTTTTCCCTGAAGGATAATACTCATTTTTTCTGGGTAGTTGATTCTTGGTTGCAATCCAAGCACCTTTGCCTTCCAGAATATCATATTCCAAGCCATGCATTCCTTTAATTTTTCTACATTGTTTAGAATTCTATTTTCCAAATTACATGTAAAAGCAAATTTTGACATCAATTTTTTAAAAACTTTGTGTTCCAACTTCTCTTCCTCCCTCCCTTCCCACCCCAACCCCAAGAACTCAAGCAATTCAATGTAAGTTATACGTGAGTAGTCATGGAAAATGTCTCCACATTAACGAGGTTGTGAGAGAAAACAGATAAAAAACATGACTTCAGATTAAGGAGTTGTCCAAAAAATGTTTCAGTCTGTTTTCAGATACCATCAGTTCTTTCTCTGTAGATGGACTGCAATTTTTATAAGTCCTTTAGAGTTATATTGTATCATTGCCTTGCTGAAAATAACCACATGCTTCCCAGCAGATCATCTTACACTAATACTCTTATTTTGTATACAGTACATTTCTCTCTGCCTCAGTTCATGTAGGTCTTTCCAGGTTTTTCTGATATCATCCTGTTCATCATAACTTTTATATAGTACCTTAAAGTTGATAAAGAATTTTCTTCACAATAGCCCAGCAGAGTACATACCATGTTTTGTCATTGTAGTCAATCATCATAACTATTTCCCTCCATCCTATTACCTTCCAATGATGTTTACTCTATTTTCTATCTTATTTTGCCCTATTCCTCCTTAAAAGTGTTTTGCTATTGACTGCCCTTCCCCTCTCCACCCTCCCTTCATTCACCCTTCCCTCCTTATCTTCTTCCCCTTCTACTTTCCTGTAGAGTTAAATAGATTACTCCTCCCAATTGGGTGTGTGTGTTATTCCCTCCTTGAGCCCACTCTGATGAGGTTAAGGTCTTTGAGCTAATTCTGTTTTCTTAAATTTTTCTTCCTCCCTCCCTCCTCAACTCTCCCTATGAAATCAAGCAATTCAATATATGTTATACATGTGCTGTTATGCAGAACATCTTCACCTTACTTGAAAGTGTTTTGCTTTTTTACAGCTCTCTCCCCCAAACTTCCCTTTCCTCCTTCCCCTCTTCTCCCACCCCCCCTTATCTCCTTCCCCACCCACTTTTCCACAGGGCAAAAATATATTACCATACCCACTTGAGCATGTATGTTATTCCCTCTTTGAGCCAATTCTGATGATAGTAAGGTTCACTCACTGTCCTATTCCTTCCCCCTCTTCTTCTCCCCTCCATAAGCTTTTTTCTTGTTTCCTTCATGTGAGCTACCTCTCCCTAGTCCACCTCTCCCCTTCCCCTTTCCCCAGTCTATTCCTCCTACCCCATGATTATTCATGGAAAACATCTCTACATTAAGTAAGTTGTGAGAGAAAACAGATAAAGAACAAGATTTCAGATTGAGGAGTTGTCCCAAAAAATGTGTTTCAGTCTGTTTTCAGATACCATCAGTTCTTTCTCTGTAGGTGTATTAGGGTTAGAGTTTTAAAGATGTCATCATGGGTTAGCTAGGTGGCACAGTGGACAAAGCACCAGCCCAGGACCCAAGGACTGAAAGCCCAAATCCAGCCCCAGACATAAGATACCCCACCCTATTTGCCCCACAAAGAACAAGGATAAACAAAAAATGAATGCTTTACAGATATCATCCCTTCATATTCAGTTCGGACCTGTGTCCTTTGTGTATTCCTTAAAGAGAAAGTTCTTATCAATTGGAAGTATTATCTTATCATGTAAGAATGTAAACAGTTTAACCTTTTAATGTCCCTTATGGTTTCTTTTTCCTGTTTACTTTTGTGGTAAAATTATTAGAATTTGCCTGACTCATTTGGGAGGGCCCACACCTGGCCCACCCTGAAGTTACATATGCTACTGAAGTCAGAAGGAGAAACCTCTCTCCAATGGCAGTTTTTTAAGGACCTCCCTTTTTTGGGGGAGGAAGATTAGATGTTCGCTTAGGGAAGCTCACTGCTCTTCTTCTGCGTGAGCAGGGGCAGCAGCAGCTGAGTCATTCAAGCCTGGTTGTAAGCTGTGTGTTCTATTGAAGCTACAAGCTCCAGGTGGTAAGTTACTCTGCTCTTTTGAATAGATTTAGGTTAGAACTAGGAGGATTATTCATATTTCTTCTCCCCTATTTCCTAGACTTTGATTTTATTAATTTCACCTTTGCTGTTTACTTTATTCTCCTTAATAAAACCTGATTCATCTGTGGAATAGAGGCTGTAAGGCTCCTTTCTTATTGGCCTGGGAGAAATACCTAAAAAGGCAGTTTCGGAGGGGAGGGAGCTTTAAAGCTAGAGGTCCCTCATTATCTCTGGGACCCCAATATTTCAGTGAGCCACCCAATTAACTCTCCATATATTAAATTTGGCCCCACACTTTTTTATGCTTCTTCAGGGTCGTATATTTGAAAGGCAAATTTTCTATTTAGTTCAGGCATTTTCATCACAAATGTCTGAAAGTCCTCTTTTTCATTGAAATCCCAGTTTTTCCTCTGAAAGATTATACACAGTTTTGTTGGGTATGTGATTCTTGGCTGTAGTCCCAGTTCCTTTGCCCACGGGAATATCATATTCCATGCCCTTGGGTCCTTTAATGTAGATGCTACTATATCTTATTTTAGCCTTATTGGAGCTCCACAGTATTTGAATTCCTTTTTTTCTAGTTCCTTGCAATATTTTCTCCTTGACCTGGGAGCTCTGGAATTTGGCTATAATATTCCTGGAGGTTTTCCTTTTGGAATCTCTTTCAGGAGGTAATCAGTGTATTCTTTCAATTTCTATTTTACCTTCTGCTTCTAAAATATCAGGGCAATTTTCCCTTAAAATTTCTTGGAAGATGATGTCTAGGCTCTTATTTTGGTCATGGTATTCAGGTAGTCCAATGATTTTCAAATCATCTCTCCTGGATTTATTTTCCAGGTCAGCTATTTTTCCAAGGAGATATTTCACATTGCCCTCTATTTTTTCATTCAGTTGGATTTGGTTTACTGTGTCTTGATTTCTCATAAAGTCATTAGCTTCCATTTATTCATTCCTAATTCTTAGGCAATTATTTTCTTGAGAGAGCTTTTCTATTTCCTTTCCCATTTGGTTTTTCAAGCTGTTGACTTTTTTTCTCCTGACTTTCCTGCATTGCTCTCACTTCTCTTTCCATTCTTTCATCCCTTTCTCTAAATCTTCCTTCTATTTCTCCTACTTTCTCTTCAAAGTCCCTTTTGAGTGCTTCCATAGTCTGAGACCAGTTCATATTTCTCTTGAAAGCTTTGGATGTAGGGGCTCTGAGGTTGTTATCTTCTTCTGAGGGTGCACCTTGATCTTCCTTGTCACTGAAGAAACTTTCTATAATTTTCAACATTTTTTGCTTGCTCATCTTGCTGTCTTTTACTTGACTTGTAACTCCCCACTGGGGAGCCCTGCTTCTAGGCTACACTACTGTTCCCAGCATCAGAGGGTCCCAGGTGTTTTGGTTTAAGGGAGGGCAGGTTTTACTCCCGCCTGGCCTGCTCTCTGGTCCAAAGATAACTTACTAAATAACCAACCATGGGGGGCAGCTAGGTGGTGCAGTGAATAAAGCACCAGCCTTGGATTCAGGAGGACCTGAGTTCAAATCTGGTCTCAGACACTTGACACTTACTAGCTGTGTGACCCTGGGCAAGTCACTTAACCCTCATTGTCCCACCAAAAAACCCTCCAAAACCAAAAAAACAAACAAAAAAATTAACCTGCAAAGCTTTCAGTGATGTGGTTCTTAGCTTTGATGAGCCTGTACCCCTCCCCAACCTGGGCCTCCTTCCACTCAGGATTTCTTCCTGGTTCCCCACTGGGGTGGGGCAACTGAATTCCTCCCTAGGTCCTGCTGACACCCTTGCACTTTTCCCCCTGGCCAGCTGTTTGGCTCTCTCACCTGACTGCAAGCTCAGTTCCAGAAGATGCTGGTGCTGCAGCTGATTTGGAGGATTAGGGGTTAAGTTCCTCTGGTGCAGCATGCCTGGTGTCTCTGTTGGCATGATTGCAGGGTTGGACTTTACTTGTAGCCCAGTACAGCCTCCTTTAATCTGTCTATGGCTGGAAAATAATCTCAACCCATATTTTTGTGGTGTTTTCTGCTCTGGGTTTTTTTTTAATTGCTGATTTTGGGGGTAGTTGCATCAGAAACTCTGTGGGTTTAATGTCTTTCCTCTGCCCCTGCAATCCTTTAATGTTAAAGCTTCCAGGTCTTGTGTAAACCCGACTGTGGCTCCATTATATTTAAATTGTTTCCTTCTGGCTGTTTACAGTATTTTGTCCTTCACCTGCTAATTCTGGAATTTGGCTACAATATTCCTTATCAGTTTCTTTTTGGGATCTCTTTTAGGAAGTGGATTCTTTCAATGATTATTTTCTACTTTAGTTTTAGGATATCAGAGGAGGATATCAGGGCAGTTCTAAGACTAGAAAAATAAGTTTGAGCTAGTCTGTATAGGACTTTAAAGGTAAAACTGAAGAATTTATATTTTATTATATAGGCAATTAGGAATCCACTTGATTGATTGAATAGATTTTTCACATGATCAGATCAGTGTGTCAATATTTTGTCAATATATTGCAGGGTTGGAATGGAGGGAGACTTGAGCAAAAGAGACTGATTTGAAGACTTGAAATAATGATGAGGTATGATGAGGGCCTGTTTGTGAGTGGAGAGAAGTAATCAGAAGTGAGATGTTGTGAAGGTAGAAATGACTAGTTCCTTGTTCCTCTTTTCTTCCTCTTTTTAGGTAATTAAAGAAAGCCCTTAATTTTACTTCTTCTTTAAATAATAATGCAGTCACAATTGGTATCATACAGGCTCTTTCAAACGATACAAAATGTTGAATCCTGAGGGTCTCTAGGCCTTCAACTAGAGTGTAGTGGCTACTCACCCCTGTGTGTTGTCCGTTGTAGGCATGGAGACCACATACTGAAACTGCTCAACAGTACTAGCAGCTATTTTCTACCTTCCCTTGTAAGTAGCAATAAAGTTTGTAAAAGCTATCCCTGTATGGGATGGCATTTTCATCTGAACTCTCCTGTAGTACAATTGGTACTTTGGGGAAGGTGGGGTTTCAGTTGAGTAATGAGGCTGAGACTGAGTGAAAGAAGAGGAAATGAAAGCAGTAAGGGGCAGCAAGGTTTTTCAAGAACTTTGGCTAAGTAAGGGTGAAGTTAGATTACAGTTTGAAGGGATGATAGGATCTAGTGATTTTGTTTTAAGGATGGGGAAGATGTAGACAAGTTTGAAGGCAGTGGGGAAAAGCATAGATTAGTAAATTGCTTTCATTAAGGATATTATTATTAGTAATAATATTTTAATAGGAGCTAAAAGGAGTTTTTGGCTACTTTTTTGTAAAGAAAATAAAAATTACCTTAAAAATGTCATTTATTTCAATTTAACTCTTATTTTAAAATTTGAATTTTTTTCTGTATGTTTTATTATGTACATAACAGCAGTGCATGTGGGGAGTCCATGCTCAAAAATGTCTTACTAATAGGGGTGTAAAATTTTTAAAAAATGGAAGCTATTACGTTCATCTTGATCTTTTCCCTCTCTTTTTTCAGTTTAGCTTTTTATTTTAATAAATCAGAATATACACAGCAAATACAGTGCTTGCATCTTAACTAATACAATAATCATTTACTAAATCTATAATGACTTTGATTTCAATCTTTATATTCAACAAATTTTAATCCATGCTTACACATGATTTTTAATTCCTATCTACGAGGTAAAAATATTACTCACTGTGTTATTTTTGAATATATTAAACTCTGATTATGCCAATTTAGCAAAGATAAATACATATTTGAAGACTGCAATTCCCCCAACCCTGACTAAAAAAAACCACATCAAATAAACATCTGAAAATCTGGACACATCACATCATATCAATGTATAGTATATAGAAGTGTTTCATTAAACAAGTGTGTCAAAACCTTGGTATGTCTAAATTTTAAGTTTCCAATTTTGTTTTACTAACTTCAGAAAATTATAGCTACACTGTCAATGCAATCACCTTAATTTGATTTGGGAATTTAATATTACTTAACATTAAAAGTTCATATATAATTTCATGCATATGGTGACATTCAGCATTCAAATGCCTGTGTTGTTGTTTTTTTTGTTGTCCTTTGATCAAGTTTCTTTAAACTTTCAAAGAATCACTTTTAGGCTTATAAAAATATTTGTCAAAGTGTTCAATAAACATGACAGAAAACTAGCCTTAAAATGTATCTAGAAATTTGTTGTGTACAAATAGTTTTCTCTCCAATTATTCCCATAGTTCCAAAATGTGTTTAGAATCTAGTCCCTTCCCCTTCTTAGACAAGTTGAATTTAACAGTCTCCAAGAGACAGAATAAATTTGGAAGTTTGAGGACATGTGCACATGACTATATATGTTTATTTATTTAAACACAAATAAGGTATTTATAAATAAGTATTTTATTTATAAATAAAGTATTTCAAGTATTTGAAGAAAATTTCCAGTCAAGCTTCTTAATATCAGGGACTGTTTTTTGTTTGTTTACTTGTTTTTGGGAGGCAGAGCCAAGATGATGGTGAGAATCCAGGAAGTGGCCTGAGCTCTCCCAAGTTTCCCTCAGAAACAATATTAAATCAAGCCTCTAAACAGATTTTGGAGCTACAGAACCTACAAAAAGACAGAGAGACACAATCTTTCAAGTTGAGATAATTTAGAAGACTTCAGAAAGATTTTTCTCACTTGGGTGAAAGGGGAACACAGTGCAGCCTCAGCTCAACAAGGAGAGTGTCTGGGAAAGTCAGCAGGAGGCTCTTGGCAACAGGGCAGATCAGCAGCTAAGGCCCCTTGGCCCTGGCTCAGCAGACTGGTGGTATAGCATGCTAGTTGTGAGACCCCTCATCCTGGCTGAGAGGGCAAACTTCCAGGTACAACTAGGCCAAGCCATCCCAGAACAGGGAGCAAGCAGAGAGCAGTGAGGAATCCTTAAGTCTCAGAGGCCTTAGAGCAGAAAGCCAGTGATCAGGTCCCTGGCCCCCAGCACAAGAAGCTTGCAACAGTGGCCCCTGTGTCACAGGAGCAGAGTTCAAATTTGAAAGTCACAAAATAGGCTAGAGTATGAGTAAGAAACAGAAAAGAACTCTTACCACAGAAAGCTTCCTTGGACCACAGGATCCAAAATATAAACTCAGATGAGGACAAATGCCTACAATGTGAAGCCTCAAGGGGGAAGATGAATTGGTTTCAAGACCAAAAAGCCTTCTTGGAAGAGCTCAAAAAGGATATGAAAAATCAAATAAGAGAGGTAGAAGAAAAAATGAGAAAAGAAATTAGAGTTACTCAAGAAAATTATGAAAAAAGAGTTGGGGCAGCTAGGTGGTGCAGTGGATAAGCATCGGTCTTGGATTCAGGAGTACCTGAGTTCAAATCTGGCCTCAGACACTTGACACTTACTAGCTGTGTGACCCTGGGCAAGTCACTTAACCCTCATTGCCCTGCAAAAACAAACAAAACAAAACCAAAACCAACCATTTGGGAAGCTAGGTGGCGCATTGGATAGAGTACCAACTCTGGAGTCAGGAGGATCTGAGTTCAAATCTGACCTCAGACACCTGAAACTTACTAGCTATGTGACCCTGGGCAAGTCACTTAACCCCAATTGCCTCAAAAAAAAAAAAAAAAGAGAGTCAACAGCTTGAAAAAGGAAGCACAAAAATTGACTGAAGAAAACAATTCCTTAAAAAATACAATTGGCCAAATGGGAAAAAATCCACTGAAGAAATCAACTCCTTCAAAAGTAGAAGTGGCTAAATGAAAAAGGAGGTGCAAAAGCTTACTGAAGAAAGTAATGCCTTAAAAATTAGAATTGAGCAGATGGAAGCTAATGACTCCATGAAACACTGGCAATCAGTAAAACAGACTCCAAAGAATAAAAAAAATAGAAGAAAATGTGAAATACAACTGGAAAATAGATCCAGGAGGGATAATTTAAGAATTATTGGACTAGAAGATGGAGGAGAGGTTGTGACTCCCACAAACTCCAGATAAACCTGTCCACTCAATCCCAAATAATGCCATAACCCCCCCCAAAAGCAACAACCTAGAGCAGCCTAACGCACATAAGAACAGAGTGAGGCTATTTTTCAGCAAAAGAGGGCAATTGCAATCACCTGCTGCTTGGGCTGAACAGGTCAGCATGTGGTCCAACCCAGCCAAGAGCAGAAAGTGCTTCCAGAGTGCCTCAGAGTCTTCAGCACCTGAGGCTTGGATCATGGACTGGTGAGGGGGTTTGGTGAAGTGGAGGCAGTCCCTGCTGGAGTTGGGGTGAAGTGCCCTGATTCTGAACCAGTGGGCTGAATTGTGTGGTGGTGGCCCAGTGGGAGAGGGGCACAGGCACACTGAGCTTACGACAATAGAGAATCAGAGTTCAATCAGACTTCTGCTTCCAGGTCAAAGAGAAAGCAGTCATGGTTACTCACAGGCCAAGCAGGCTGAGAAGAAGCCCAATCAACCCCTGGGCCACTCTGTAGCTCAGAACAGTGTGTCCTGGAAGCAGTGCTACACTTTAAGAAGGAGTTAAAAGCCAAGAAATAGGTGGCCAAGATGAGCAGGCAGAGAAAGCAGCAGACCACTGAAAACTTCTTTGGGGGAAACGTAGACCAGAATACACCCTCAGAAGAAGAAGATAATAATGTAACGATTGGAATGATGCCACCTGCTGGAGACTTACTGTAGAAAAGCTCCGCTATGAGGTGAAGATCTTTGAGGGCAAGACCATGCATCTTTTCTTTGGTGTCAGGAAGTGACGTTTGCTTGTGGGAGGAAGAAGGGGGAGCCTGGCACTCTGACTCGACTCTCTTTCCTGAGGATGATGGTAGAGAAGGGAGCTAGAAATGCATTCTCCCTTTAATAGATAGGAATCTAGGCCGTTCTCTCTCTCTTTACCAAATTCTTATTCTCCTTAATAAATGCTTAAAAGTCTAACTCTTGCTAAAGCTTATAATTTATTGGCAACCACTCATTAGATATTTTAGACAGACTAGCTAGAATTTTAGCCTTTACCAATAACAAAGTCAAAGCTCCAACATCCAAAGCTTCCAAGAAAAATATGAATTGGTCTCAGGCCATGGAAGCACTCAAAAGGGACTTTGAAGAGAAAGTAGGAGAGATATCAGGAAGATTTAGAGAGATGGAAGGAAGACTGGAAAGAGAAATGAGAGAAATGCAGGAAAGTCATGAGAAAAAAGTTAACAGCTTGAAAAGCCAAATGGGAAAGGAGGTACAAAAGCTCTCTCAAGAAAATAATTGCCTAAGAATTGGGATTGAACAAATGGAAGCTAGTGACTTTATGCAAAACCAAGACACAGTAAAGCAAATCCAAATGAATAAAAAAATAGAGGGTGATGTGAAATATCTCCTTGGAAAACAGATCCAGGAGAGATAATTTGAAAATCATTGGACTACCTGAAAACCATGACCAAAATAAGAATTTAGTCACCATTCTCCAAGAGATTGTCAGGGAAAATTGCCCTGATATACTAGAAGCAGAAGGTAAAATAGAAATTGAAAGAATCCACTGATCACCTCCTGAAAGAGATCCCAAAAGGAAAACCTCCAGGAATGTTATAGCCAAATTCCAGAGCTCCCAGGTCAAGGACAAAATATTGCAAGTAGCTAGAAAAAGGAATTCAAATACTGTGGAGCTACAGTAAGGATAAAACAAGATCTAGCAGTATATACATGAAAAGACTGGAAGGCATGGAATATGATATTCCAGTGGGCAAAGGAACTGGAACTACAGCTAAGAATCACATATCCTGAAAGAAATAATAATCTTAATAATAATAATATAATCTTTCAGGGGAAAAAATGGGACTTTAATGAAAAAGAAGACTTTTAGGCATTTGTGATGAAAAGATTTGAACTTAATAGAAAATTTGACTCTCAAATACAAGACTCTAGAGAAGAATAAAAAGGTAAACAGGAAAAAGAAATTATGAGGGATATTAAAAGATTAAACTGTATACATTCCTACATGGGAAGATAATACTCCTAACTCATAAGATCTTTCTCAGTATTAAGGCAGCTGAAATGAATATACATAGACAGAGGGCACAGGTGTGAATTGAATATGAAGGGATGATATCTGTAAAGCATTTATTTTTTTTGTTTATCCTTGTTTTTTGTGGAGCAGGCAGGGTGGGGTGGCTTATGTCTGGGGACTGATGTGGGCTTGGGGCCTCTTGGGTTCAGGACTGGTCCTTTGTCCACTGTGTCACCTAGCTGACCCATGATATCATCTTCAAAATAAAGTTAAGGGGTAAGAGGAATGTACTGGAAGAAAGGGAAATGGAGAGGTGGATTGGGGAAAAGTAGTTCACATAAAAGATATAAGAAAAAGCTTATGGAGTAGAGGGGAAGATAGGGAAGGAGTGGGGGAGTGAGTGAGCCTAACTCTCATCAGAATTGGCTCAAAGAAAGAATAATTTACACACTCAGGAGGGGATAGTATTATATCTTGCCCAGTAGGAAAGTGGGAGGAGAAGGGGAAGAGCAATGAAAGGAAGAGAAGATTGGGGGAGGGAGCAGTAACAAATATAAAAAAGAAAAAAAACCCAAAACAAACAAATAAACAAAAAGAATTATTGGACTACCTGAAAACTATGATCAAAAAAGAGTCTAGACACCATATTTCAGGCAATGATCTGCCCTGATATCTGAGAACCAGAGGATAAAATAGTCATTGAAAGAATCCACCAAATCCTAAAAGAAAAACACTAAGGAATATTATAGCCAAATTCCAGAATTATAAGGTAAAGGAGAAAATACTGTAAACAGCCAGACAGAAACAGTTTCAATATCATGGAGCCACAGTCGGTATTACACAAGACCTTGAAGCTTCAACATTAAAGGACTGCAGGGCTTGGAATATGATATTCTGGAAGGCAAAGGAGCTTTGATTGGAACCAAAACTCAACTACCCAGCAAAATTTAAATATTATCCTTTAGGGGAAAATATGGACATCCAATGAAATAGGAATCTTTCAAGTTTTGCTGATGAAAAGACCAGAAGTGAACAGAAAATTTGATATTCAAATACAAGACTCAAGAGAAGTATAGAAAGGTAAAAAGAAAAAAAACCCCATGATATTCAATAAGGTTAAATTGTTTACATCTACATGGGAAGATAATAGTTGTAACTCTTGAGAACTGTATCTCTGTTTGGGCACACAGAAGGTGTATACATAGAGTGTATAAGATAAATTGAGTTTTATGTGATGACATAAAAACTTAAGGGGTGAAAAAAGGAGTATACTGGGAGAAGAGGAAAGGGGAGGTGGAAAGGGATACATCACATGAAGAGGCACAAAAGACCTATTAGAATAGAAGGAAAGAAGGGAGGGGTGAGCATTATCAACCTTACTCTCATTGGATTTGGCTTAAAGAAGGAATAACACACACTCATTTGGATAAAGAAATTTATCTTACCATCTAGGATAGTGGAAGGGGGGATGGTACTGATATAAGGCTGGGCAGAAGCAGGAGAGTATGTTTTTGGCCTTTCTTTGGCCTTTCCAGATCCTAGCACAGTGCCTGTTGAATGACTAATTTTTTTCTAGTCTGTATGTTCCTTATTCCTTTAGCTTATCTTTGTATGACATGATTTTTAGTTCCTTTACTATATTGATTGCACTCCAGATTGTTAGCATTCTTTTTTTTTGTGTGAGGCAATTGGGGTTAAGTGACTTGCCCAGGGTCACACAGCCAGTAAGTATTAAGTGTCTGAAGCCAGATTTGAACTCAGGTCCTCCTGATTCCAGGGCCTGTGCTCTATCCACTGTGCCACCCAGCCGCCCCCAGCATTCTTTTTTTTTTGTGAGGCAATTGGGGTTAAGTGATTTGCCCAGGGTCACACAGCTAGTAAGTGTTAAGTGTCTGAGGTCGGATTTGAACTCAGGTCCTCCTGACTCCAGGGCTGGTGCTCTATCCACTGCACCACCTAGCTGCCCCCGCCCCCGCATTCTTTTTTATAAATGTAATACTATTATAGTATGTAGTAGTATTCTAGATGTCTGACCAGGGCAGAGTAGAACAAGACTCTTTTGTACTTCTCCTCCACTTCTTCCAGATTAGCTCTACACTGCTATTGGTCAGCTAGGTGGAACAATGGATAAAATATTTGTCCTGGAGTTGGAATAACCTGAGTTCAAATCTGACCTTAGACACTTATTAGCTATGTGACCCTTGGAAAGTCACTTAACTCCAATTGCCTTAAACATCCAGGACCATCTCCAGTCATCCTCATGACTTGCCACTGGACCCAGAAGGTTCTGGAGAAGAAAGTAAGGCTGGTAAATTTGCCCAGCCCAACCTCACTTAAAACCATCAGTGCAAAATTATGTCATAGTCTTCTTCAAGAATGAATGATAATCAACAACATCAACAATGCTGCTATTAATTTAGGCTAAAATCACATTCGGTCTTTTGAATGCCACATCACATTTCTGAAACATCAAATTTACTGGTCCCCAAAACTTTCAGGCCTTGTTTATCTAGTTATGTCTGACCTCTTTTGTTGCAGTTTTTCCTGCTGATGATTTGAATGCAAGTGATCTACTTTTTACTTTACTTTCATAACATTTGTTTTCCACCTCTCCTGAGTCTGTCATTCAGTGTATAAACTTCCTCTTCTAACTTTGTGTTATTTGCAAATTTTATGTCTGTCATCTAATTGTTTATTCAAGTCATTGACAAAAATATTGAACAGATCAAACACAGAGCCCTGGGATTCTCTACTCTAGATCTCCTTTTAGGTTGACAGTATTCAATTATTAGACTTTTTAGGTCTAGTCATCAATCTGTTTCAAATTCATCTGTCGATCTGGACTGAGTCTCATCTATAAGAGTATTATGAAAGACCTTATTATAAATACTTTTACTGACTTTTTATTTTAAATGCAGAATTTCAAGCATATTATATTTTCATTCTCCCCATCTACTATTGTAATAACATATCAGAAAGAAAATGTATTGTAATCAGACTAGTTCTTAATGAATCCACCCATATTGGCTCATAGTAATTAATGGCCTTTTCCATGTCTAAGTGCTAAGAAACCATTTAATTAATGATCTGTCTAGAATTTTACCAGAAATTGACATACTAGGCTATGGAATTTGGGACATTTGTTTATATACAGTACTGTAGTAGTTCTCCTAGTTGTTTGAGGAATCTCAAAGAGCAGTGGCAGTGGCAAAGCAACCACACACAGCAAGCAGTTCCTGTGTAGATAAGTTTGATTTCCCTCTGACAAATAGCATGACAACCACTGTTAAGTTCTTCCTTGACAGACAATGTGACTCATTGAAGTCAGTCTAGTTCTTGGTTAAAATAGGAAGCTCCAATGAAACCCACTTTTTTTCTTAAATCTCCATAGGAGCCTAGACAAAACTTGAATATGATATCAGAGCAAGGATTTGTTAATTCAGGAACTGCATACTTGAAGAAGATATTTCTTTTTTTCTTTTTTGTTGTTGGGGCAATGAGGGTTAAATGACTTGCCTAAGGTCACACAGATAGTAAGCATTAAGTGTCTGAGGCCGCATTTGAACTCAGGTCCTCCTGAATCCAGGGCTGGTGCTTTTTCTATTGTGCCACCTAGCTGCCCCTAGAAGAAGATATTTCTTAGTAAATGGGCCACTGACATGGAAGAAAGCAAAGATGTAGCTGATCAAACATCCCTGTAAGAGATAATGAGGCTCTAAATTCAAAGTTTAAAAAAAGACTCAAGATTTTTCCAACCAAAGATGCCTTAGAAGGTCAGAAGGAGGGGGTGCTATGCCGGGGCAGGAGTGGAGCCCAACCCCACTGTCAGGCTGACACAGATCCAGCCCTAGGCAGGCCAAGCCAGGGAAAGAGACCCCCAGAGCCTCTGAATGAGCACCAGTGTCATCGGGAACTAGGCTCATGGTGAGAGGTGAACCCTTGGCAGGTGGGAAATTACAGGGATCTCTGCTGGTGCTGAGGCTGAGCTTGGGTTTTTCACCCCTGCTGGGAACCAGAAAGTAGGCTTGAATAGCAGTGGCCCAGGTGGGGGAAGGGTACCGGCTCCTTGGAGCTGACAACCACAGAACACAAAGTTTTGCTGTCTGGTTAATTAGCAAGTTGACCTGGGGTTATCTATGGACCAGGGAACAGGCTAGTTGAGTGAAGAACCTGTCCCTCCTTAAATCATACCACCTGGGATGCCCTGAAGCTTGGGACAGTGCAGCCTGGAAATAGTGTCCCACTTTAAGGAGCTAAAAGCCAAGTTAAAGACAGGTAAGATGAGCAGAAAGAGAAAGGCAAGGATCATAGAAAGTTTCTTTAGTGACAAAGAAGATCAAGTGCACCCTCAGAAGAGGATAGCAATGTCAGGCTGCTACATCCAAAGCTTCTAAGAAAAATGTGAATTGGTCTCAGGCTATAGAGGTGTTCAAAAAGGACTTTGAAGATAAAGTAAGAGAGGTAGAGGAAAAAAATGGAAAGAGAAATGAGAGTGATGCAGGAGGGTCATGAATAAAAAGTCAACAGTTTGAAAAGCCAAACTGGCCAAATGGAAAAGGAGATGCAAAAACTCTCTGAAGAAAATCATTGCTTAAAAATTAGGATTGAGCAAATAGAAGCTAATGACTTTATGAGAAATCAAGACACAATAAAACAAATCCAAATGAATAAAAAAATAGAGGGCAATATGAAATATTTTCCAGCTGACCTGGAAAATAGATCCAGGAGAAACAATTTGAAAATTATTGGTCTACCTGAGAACCATGATCAAGGAAAGAGCTTAGACATCATCTTCCAGGAAATTGTAAGGGAAAATTGCCCTGATATTCTAGAAGAAGAAGGTAAAATAGACATTGAAAGAATCCACTTATCACCTCCTTGAAGAGATGCCAAAAGGAAAATTCCCAGGAATATTATAGCTAAATTCCAGAACTCCCAGGTCAAGGAGAATATATTACAAGCTGCCAAAAAGAAAGAATTCAAGTACTATGGAGCCCCAGTCAGGATAGCACAGGATCTAGCAGCTTCTACATTAAAGGACCAGAGGGCTTAGAATATGATATTTTGGAGGGCAGAGGAACTGAGATTACAACCAAGAATCACCTATCAACCAAAACTGTATATAACCTTTCAGGGGGAAAAATGGGACTTCACTGAAAAAGAGGACTTTCAGGTATTTGTGATAAAAAGACTTGAACTGAATGGAAATTTTGAGTTTCAAATACAAGACCCTAGAGAAACATGAAAATGTAAACAGGAAAAAGAAATCAAGAGGGATGTTAAAAGTTGAGCTGCTCAGGAATTGGAAATAGAGGGAGAAGGTAACACTCCAACATTCAACATGTGGAATCTACCTCATGATAGAACTTATATAAGGTTCTTTGTATATATCAAATGTTATTATGGATAATACTAACAACAACAACAATTTACTATTTACATTTACATTCTATGTAAATAACTATTTACATTCCTACATGGGAAGATGATACATTAAACTTGTGGCAACTCTCTCAGTATCAGGGCAGATGATAGAAATAAATTTAGACAGAGGGCACAGATTGGAATTGATTATGAAGGGATGATATCTGCAAAGTATTTATTTTTTTATCTTTTTTTGTGGGGTGGTTGGAGTTGGATGACATACCTAGGGTTGTGCAGTGGGTGAGTGTCTTGTGTCTGAGGTTGGATTGGGGCTCGGGTCCTCCTGGCTCCAGTGTGGGTTCTTTGGCCACTGTGTCACCTAGCTGCCCCATGATTGCATCTTTAGGGTAAAATTGAGGGGTGAGAGGAATGCACTGGGGGAGGGGGAAGGGAAGAGGTAGAATGGGGTGAAATCCAAATGAAAGAAACAGGAAAGTGGGGGGAGAGTTGGGGGAGAAGCAGGGCAGTAAATGAACTTTCCACTCATCAGAATAGGCTCAAAGACCTTAATATCATCAGAATTGGCTCAAAGAGGGAATAACATACACACTCAATTGGGTGGAGTAATCTATCTAACTCTGCAGGAAAATAGGAGGGGAAGGGGATAAGAAGGAAGGGGCAAAAGAAGGGAGGGCAGATTGGGGGAGGGGACAGTCAGAAGCAAATCCCTTTTTAAGAGAGGTAGGGCAAAAGAAGATAGGTAATGGAGTAAATATTGGGAAGGGAATAGGATGGAGGGAAACAGTTAACAATAGTAACTGTGAAAAAGAAAAGGGAAAACTTGTGCAAAATATATTTATAGCAACTATTTGTGGTGGCTAAGAGTTGGAAATCAAAGGAATGTTCATCAACTGGGGAATGACTGAAGAAACTGTGGTATATGATTATAATGGAATATTATTGTGCTATAAGAAATGACAAGCAGGATGATTTCAGAAAAACCTGAAAAGACTTATATGAACTGATGCATAATGAAGTGAGCAGAACTGGGAGGACATTGTGCACAGTGACAGAAGTATTGTTCTATGAGCAATTGTGAGCTATTTAACTACTCTAAGCAATACAATGATACAAGATTAGCCAAAGGGCTAATGATGAAGCATATTATCCACTCCCAGAGAAAGAACTGATATTGATTGAACACAGACTAAAAAAAAAGAGAGAGCACTTGTAGATTGTATGTATATAACCTTCATTGGATTGGTTGCTGTCTTTTGAAGGGGGAGGAAAGTGAGTGAGGGAGAAAAATTTGGAACTCTAAATCTTATAAAAATGAATGTTGAAAACTACCTTTACATGTAACTGGAAAAAAAAAAGACAAACCATCTCTTTCTCATGATGATTTAGGATATTTGGCTTATGGCATACTATTTATATTTTCATTGCTATGCATTTAGAGTTCACAAGTTATTGTAGGACTATAATAACTTTAAATACCCATGGCTTCCTCAATGATATTTTCTTTTCCAGGCCTTACCGTTTTACACTGACCATTTGACTTTTCTAATATAAAGCAAAACAGGGCTTTGAGTTCTAGAATAACACAGCCAAACATGAGTCTCTGATTAATTGAGAGCATCCCTTAATGAGTTCCCAGGACAGGGAAAGAATGTCAGTCTTTTAAATTCTTTAGAGTTTCTAATAAAAGCCATTGTGTCAATATAATATACTTTTTAATTTTGAAATGACCTTGTAGTCCATGGCAGCTTTTATTTTTTTACTAGTTTTATTAACTATTAAAATACAATTAGTTGTGTTTAAGAAATATACATTTTTTCTTTTAAATCCTAATTTTAGGACAGAGGACATAAGAGAGGTTGCAGGAGGTGAGTTTTACGTAAAATAATATGAGGATGTGGGAAGACCATCTGGAAGTCAAAAGATAAGTCCTTCCCCCTTCCCTTTCCACCAACCCCCACAAATTTAGGAGTCTCTTGCATTTCCAAGCATTGTCGAAAGCATGAATTGCATCAGTCAGCAAGGGGAACATGGTTCAGGCCTCCAGGGAATTATTCCTTCTTTTGGTCCAAGCTCTTTGTTTTCAGATGTTTGTCTTTCAAACATGAATTTATTTTACCTGTGAATAATAAAGAAATAGCATAGTATAAGTGTGTTGGCCTTTACATTAGGAAGATCTAGGTTCAAACTCCACCTTACACTATGTGAAAATATGTAGGCCATTTTAATCTTTCTGAGATCCAGTTCTTCATCTGTAAAACAGGGTGGAAACATGTGGAATCTACCTCATGATAGAATTTATATAAGGTTCTTTGTATATATCAAATGTTATTATGAATAATACTAACAACAACAACAATAATAAATGCATGACTTTTCACCATTTTGGGGAAGGAACATGAGAGGCATAAAGGCACCTGTGTGAATTCATTGAAGATAATTTGGAAAAATGAGAGTGGTGTAGAAGTATCACTGACTCTGATGTCCCACCTCTGATACTTAATACTGTGTTATCTTAGGATAGATACTTAACCTCTCTGGGCCTCTGTTTCCTCATCTCCAAAATAAAGGGTTTGTACTAGATGTCCTCTGAGGTCTTTTCCAGGTAGATATTGAGAGATATGTCAAATTATGGTTTCTACAGGTACCTAAAATTGTGACTTTGTTGGTCCAAATGTAGCCCCTACATATTTTAGAGATGAGACCTTTTAAAGTCAGTCAATAAATACTTGCTAAACACCTACTATATGCCAGGTACTGTGGCAAAAAGGCAAAAAACAGTCCCTGCCTTAAAGTAGATAAAAAATCTAATGGTGTTGACAGCAAGGAAACAAATATGTGTAAACAATATATATGCGTGTACAGATAATTGACAGATAGAAGACTCTAGAATGAAGAGGGGTTGAGAAAGGCCTCCTGGGATGGGATGGGATCTAAATTAGGATTTAAAGGAAGCTAGAGAAGTTAGTGGATGGAGATGAGGAGGGAAAGCATTCCAGGCACAGGAGAAATTGAAAATGCCTAGAGTCTGAAGTTGCAATGTCTTATTCAAGGAACAGTAAAGAGGCTGGTGTCACTGAATGTAAGGGGAGTACATGATACAACTTAACTATAAGCAGGAGTATATACAAAAAACAATGAGCGGGGCAGCTAGATGGCGCAGTGGATAGAGCACTGGCCCTGGATTCAGGAGTACCTGAGTTCAAATCCGGCCTCAGACACTTAACACTTACTAGCTGTGTGACCCTGGGCAAGTCACTTAACCCCGATTGCCTTACTAAAAAAACCAAAAAACCAAAAAACAATGAGCAAATAGATGTGAAACACAATACAGTCAAATGAATAGAACAGGAAAATAAGCGTACTCAGACAAGTAGTTATTTACAGCAATAAAAATGCAATGTTTACAGTAGTAAACATGTGCAATTAAATGCAAGGCACATTTCATATTAGCAACCTCTGCTGTTGTTGCCTAAATACAAGTGTAACTATATCTTTAGGTTTACCTGACTATATAATAACTTAATAACATCAGAACTTAGCTAAAAACAAAGATTACCTGCTTCTTCAAACTGTATGCATCCTTGTTCTCTTACCTTGAACAAAGTGACTGTTGTACTGTAAAAGAGACTCAGCAGGAAGAGG
Source organism: Dromiciops gliroides (assembly GCF_019393635.1). Lineage (NCBI taxonomy): Eukaryota > Metazoa > Chordata > Mammalia > Microbiotheria > Microbiotheriidae > Dromiciops > Dromiciops gliroides. The sequence goes on along the minus strand of NC_057862.1, from coordinate 264,836,563 downwards.
ACAATGAAAGTAGAGGCTGTTGTCCACAGGTTCTCAAATCCCTCTTCTTCAGCATTCACTTTCGCTTCTTTATAGGTTTTGAATGATAGAAAACAGAAAGATCAGTGTTAGATTGAGTCACTATGGAGCTGGGACTAGACAGAAGATTTTGCTACTTGGGAAAGTCTATTAATGAGAATAAACTGCTAATTAGGAGTCTGTTAGATGTATTTTCTATGAGGATGACATTATCTAGAAGAAGTCTACTATCCTTACCCCAGAAATAGAGATAGGTGTCTAAGAATAGGAGGGTTGTAAGAATGGGAGGAGCCAGAAACTTGGAAAACATACAATTGAAAACAAGTTCAGGAAGACTTAGTGTGACAGGAAATGCAGAGAAAGGGATGAAAAATGCATCTAAAAAGGGAAACTTTACCTACAGGCTCACAAGGACCCCTGTATAGTGCTGATGATAAGATTAAAGTCACTATTTAAAACTGAATTCTGATTTGCCCATTTGTGAAAGTGATTTAATTCTGTACCACTCTTATGAATGAGCAGAGCAGTGAGAACAATGGGATCAATAATAGAAAGGAAGAGACAAAGAGAGAGTTATGATGATGGTGGTGGTAATGATGATGATGATAATTAATATAGGTCATATATGTGAGACATGATTGCATCTATGTATAAAGATATGTGCAAGTGAACATCCATGTGTCTTTTCCTGTTAATGAAAATCTTGTTTTAGGATTTTCCTAGTTCATCTAGGCTCTTAGGAACACATTCCACCTGTGTTCTTATTTGGATCTAAGAAATCTTGAAAAAAAAAGAAATCTTGAGGATCAATATGGTCCTGAAATTTTCTAAAATGACTAAGTTTTGGATGAGAGGAGTGAGATGAATGTGAATTCTGAACTGGTGTGTCAGGGGGAATAGATGAGCCAGGAGTTTAATGAATTGTGGTTGATTTCAAGATTCTTCTTTACAAATCTGCTTATGAAAAATGCTTTCTTTGGATAATCAATGGTTGAAGAGAAGAATTGCCCTGGGGAAAATAAGCACAGAAGCAGGAATGCAGCCCACTCTGTAACTGTGGCAACAAATGAGTCAAGGTCTTAGATAGGAGGTAGCTTAGTGTTTGCCCCATCATCAAGGGCCCTGTGCTACCCTATCTAGTTGTCCACAAGAAAAAGAGCAGAATGTGGGGCAGCTATGTGGTGCAGTGGATAGAGCACCGGCCCTGGATTCAGAAGGAACTGAGTTCAAATCCGGCCTCAGACACTTGACACTTACTAGCTGTGTGACCCTGGGCACTTCATTGCCCCTCAAAAAAAACCAAACAACCAAAACCCAAAACCCAAAACAAAGCAAAAGAGCAGAATGTGGTTGAAATCTATTATGTTGGTTGAGGATATCTTTCTATGACCGTGTAAGTCTGGGGGGCAAATAAGGAAAGTGAAACTAATGATTGATACCACCTTCTGTTTCCTTCTCCCCGGCCCCCTCAGCCATTGTTGAAGGCTATACTTATAGCTCCATATGGAAGGACTAAACTGATAAACAACACTTAGATCATTAAGCTGCTCAGGAATTGGAAATAGAGGGAGAAGGTAACACTCCAACATTCAAACTAGGATATACTGTTATCCCAATAACACCACTAGGATGCTGTTTAAGGCATCAGTTCTATTGTTTACCCTTTCTTAGTTTGTTATCTCTTTTTTCTGTCCTCACATTTCTATAAATTTCCTCTCAGCTTTTCTACAGAAAAATGAGTTTTCTGCCTATGTCTGTGTATTTAAGCTAAAAGAATTGCATAGTTTTGTTTTTCCTTAAGAACTCATGATTAAACAGGAGGAAGGATTTGAAGTTCCCCCTGAGCCTATGTTTAGACCATTGTACGTACATATCAACAATCACTGCTGATCATTACTGAGGGCAATATTGGGCTACATCCCAATACATATAGCCTTAATTTTACACAAGATTCTCAGGTGCTTCTGCATTGATCTTGGGGTAAAGGGTCCACTGGACTTTTGGGGAATTTATATTTTCTTGCTGGGAATTCCAAGGACAGTTAATGATCTGGGATGTGTTTAAGAACTGATTTATTTGGAGATTTCAGAGAAGAAGGTTAGCTAGGGAAGCAAAATGGTTTCTCTAGCTTCTGTGCTATTCAAGCAAATTAGAGAATACTGATTTTCTACACAAAAGTAAATATTTTCATTAGGGCCAGATGTCCTCTAGGTTGCCTGGATCTGCATTTTGCTAAGATGAATATGTTTCAGGACAGATGAAACATCCTGAAAAGAGTCCTCATAGAAATATTAATTTTGCCTTAATTAACTACTGCATGCTACATTCAAGTTTGGACTTCTATCACTGGATAAGCAGGCAATTTGTGAATGAGTTTTCTCTTCCCTTGTCAACTACAAGCTCCATTAGAGCCATAAGTTCTTTGGATATGGGGTCATTGGTCTTTCTAGGACCACCTGAAGTTTCATTCTTATATAGCTTCTAACAAGAAAGCCAGAAAGGTGGGTTTATTCAATTCCTTAGATCTTTCTCTAATCTTTGAAAAGGTGACCTATGACTCCTTCGATGGAGGTCATTCAACAAGGTCACATTTGGCATCAAATCAGTCTCAATTCTCCTACTCTGTCTCCATCAATTTGTACTCTTTGGATGAGGTGTGCTTACTTAGGGGCAGACACTAAAAGCCTAGGTGAGGATCATGGAGGCATCATCTTGAACTGACCTGTTTTCTTGAGTCTGGAATTACTTATCCCTGGGACACTGACTCCCGGTCTTTTGGACATGAAAAGATGAAATAGCCCAGAACTGAAGCCCAGACCACCATGAATTATAAGTGGGACAGGGAGTTCTGAATTCTATGTCACTAGGCTAAGGTATGGAGTTAACACAACTGAGGCCATTGTAAGAGACATTGCTTTCTTTCCCCTCTCTCCATAGGGGTGAATATTTCAAGTGGAAAAATGCACATTACACCTACTAAGGGACAAAATGATGTCTTTGGCTGAAAAGTTCATGGACCCCACATGATAGGATTGTCAAAATTCTATAAGTGCACATACTTGCAGGGGAGAGGTTTTCACTGACTTAGTCTAGTGATGGTGTATGTGTGTGTTTATGTGCCTGTGTATCTCACATTCATATGTGTTATCAGCTTTGTTTCTGCCAAAGGGTTAAGAAACATGAACTGTATTTATAGCATCTGAACAACAAGGGGTAAAAGTGTGGAGTAAAGTTGGGGAGAAGTGATCAGATTGTGTGAGGGAGGCAAGGCTTAAGGTGTTGTGTGTGTGTGTGTGTGTGTTGTGTGTGTGTGTGTGTGTGTGTTGGCAAATAATTTGAGGGGTGAGATGAGGGTAAAGGGGAAGGAAAGGAATGTTGCACCGACAGGACCTTAAAGACAGTCAGATACCATTGTTTACTACAGAGCCAGAACCAATGCCTCTTTGTAAAGTTGATTTTTTTATTTCTAATTTTTATAAAATGCAGTTTCTTATTTCAGTCACATGATCTTATATACTCTTTGAGAAATTCAGTTGGCCCAGAGGCCCCCAGAATCTGCCCCATGAATGAGCTAGATGGCATGGGTAGGATCTGTAGGGACAGTAAGAAGAGGAATAGCCAAGGCCACAGCCTCTCAGTAGCAGGTATTGGTTGCATCAGATAGCACAAGGGAAACATTGACGAAGGTGGGTTTACCGGTGGACTTGTCCACGGTCTTCTCAGTCACGGACAAGGGCAGTGCTTCATGAACCACCACACAGGTGTAGGAATCCCCTGCATTCCAGTGTTCCTCAGACACTGTCAGGGTGCTGTGGGAGAAGTAGAGACCGGCTTTCTGGGGTTCTTGCTGGGGGCTGCTGGTGACATATTTCTCTGAGGGTATAGGCTGTCCTTTGTGCAGCCACTGGACAAACACATCTGCTGGGGAGAAGTCCTTCATCAGGCAGGTTAGGGTAGCTGCTTCCCTCAGGTTCAGCTCCTCAGGAGTTGGAGGCAACAGATAGACAGCTGGTGCACGCTGGGCAACCCCTGTAAGCAAAGAGGTTATTTGATGAGGTGGGCCTGAAAATAGAAGGCCTGAGAGTAGAGAGGTCATAGTCACAGCCTAAAAGCTGTGGGTTGGGGGTTGGGGGAAAAGGAGAAATAAGAGGAAGAAGAAGATCTATTGGACCTTTCCTGGTATGATTTTCTTCCTTTTTTGTTTTGGGGACTGGGGTCCTCTGAGTTGGTTTTCCTAAATTTATGCAAATCAACTCAAATTTTTTTCCAGAGACTCCACCAAGCATTTAAAGTCTTGTGACTGGGGAATCCCATGGCCTCCAAGAAAATGTCATTTTGGATGGGCCAATTGAAGGGTTCGGGGAGGGAGGAAAGATGATAGGAAGGAGGAGAAAGTTGGGACTCTTACCTTGTTGCTTAAAGATTTCTTTCTTCAAGGGAACAGGATGATTAGGATGGATCACGGTGCATTTGAATTTTTTCCCTGAATTCCAGTCTTCTGCACAGACTGTGGCTTCTCCCTTAACACTACTGGAGTGGCTGAAGTCTGTCTTAATGATAGTTTCCAGAAACTGTCCATTCTCATCGGTCCAGGAAATATTCAGATTTTGAATGTTGGGAATGTTTGTGACTACACAGGTTAATTTGGCTGATTTGGTAGTAAAGATGCTTGCAAAGGAGGGGGGGATGGTAAAGACTTCAATGGGTGATTCTGGGCCTAGGTTAAAGGAAAAAGTCATGTTTAATTTCTGAAAGGAGGAAAATTGAGACAAAATTACACTAGCCCTCAAAATACACTTAATGCTTCTTCTCCCCTTTAACACCCCTTCTATCTTCTTGCATACTAGCTATGGGTTTAAGTGCTTTCTTCTTTTTGATAAAGTGGCAATCTATATGAGCTTACAGATCTGAGGAGTTCTACAGAGCTCTTTGGAACTACTCTTCCAGACAGGTGTCAACTTCAGTCATCTTTAACTAAAAGGGAAATTCCTATTTTCTTCCTGGTCCTCAGAGAAGGTTATTGCTCAGTGACCAGCTCCAAAGATTGCTAAGCAATGCTCCCAGGACTAACGCTTTTAGGGAAATTCCGACCCTGAAGACTAAGAATAGTTGAGCCTGCAGGATGTTTCTAGTTCTTCCACAGCTGGATTGCTGGATGTTTACTGTGATTTAAGGAGCTGTGACCTTGATAGAGAGGATCTAGAATTATTTTTCTAGCGCCCTTCCCCCAGGTGCCTCCACACAAATAAATGAAAAGAAAGGGATCCTATTAAGCTACATTGACTTCAGCCACTTACGAGGCAGGATGAGAAGTCAACACTTCAGTGTTTGAGGCTCTTGGAGAAGCCAGTTCATATTTAGTAGAGCTGAGTCCCAGAAGAGTGATGACCAGATCATCAGTACTAAAACATTGGTATTTGGAAACTATATTTTCAGCATGCAAGGGTTTTTTCTGGATGTGTTGGCTCATCTTTCCTCTAGGTCCAAGCCCTGAGATAGGGAGGATTTCCTGGGGAAGAGCACTTCTCTGGGGTTCTTCCATAAATAGGGTCACTATTCTACCAAACCTCAGGATTGAGAAGGCTGGAAGTTCCAGCTCACCTCCAAGGAGTCCCATATTGAGCATCGCTTACCACTGCTAAAACAGGTTGAGGAAACATTTTTCTGGAATTGGACCCCTTCATGATTAACTTGGCAGGTGAATGTGCTTTGGCTGAGCCAGTCATTCTCACTGATAGTTAGGCTGCTCTGCAGGTGGTAGGTCCCAGAGCCTTCAGGCAGGACTTGACCTGTAGAAACACCTGACACAACTGGACTGTTCTCTCGAAGCCATGTTAACTTGATCTTGTTTGGCCTGAAGTTGGTGACTTGACAGATGAGCTTGGATGTTCTTAAGCTAGAGCTGGAGAATGCATCACGGGGTGGGATATACACAGTCACATTAGGGGAACTGACGGTGCGATCTGGATAGGAACACAAGCCAGGCAAGGGGAGGAATTAGGATCCTGCCATGATGAAGCACAATCAAACAAAAGAAAACTTTTGCTTTGTCTATCTTTTCCTGTCCAGACTAGTACTCTACTTGCTTGGCTGCTTGAGTTTCTGTGCCTGATTGCCTTCACTAGGGATGATTTTGAGGATGGAAGGAAGCCTGGAATAGAGGGGTCAGCATCTAGAACGGAGATCAGCCCCACAGCCCCCTTAAATTAGATCTCTCCTTTGAGCCCATCATAGTTAGGGAGGAGCACAGGCAAGTATATGGGGATTTATGTCTATAAGTATGTACTTTGCTGTGTCTATATATTTGTTGTGTATTTGTATATGGGTTTATGTTTATGTATAAAATACTTATGTGTGACATATGTTCTGTGCTATCTGATGGGATGTTTTGCTCTCCTCAGAACCGCAGATTAGTTCTGCTTCATGGAACCAAAGCAAGGGTAGGGAGGAGAGAAGAGATAAAGAAGGAGTTGTACCTGGGATCTTACCTGGTAGTGGAACTTGAATTTCCTTCTCAGCATTGAGATGTTGGGTCTTACATACCAAGTAGCTATCTTGTCCTTGGAAGACATCATTGGCAGGGAGGATCACTTGTGAGGTGGCTGTGTATGTGCTTCCGCTCATAAGGGTTGGGAAGATCTTTAAATTTGTGTTACTCACAGCACTTTGGTTTTGGTATTTCCAGGAAAATTTAATGGAATCAGGTAGAAAATCCTTAGCCAAACAACCCACAGCCACAGGGGCATCTTCATTTTCAGAATTCCAACAGGAAGAGAGGGAGAAGAGGTTTGGTCCAGCTGGGGTAGCTGAGAAAGAGAATAGGGAAGGACAAAACAGAAGGAAGAGGAAGAAAGAAGTTAAAATGAAAGCCTTTTCAGGAAGGATGAACCCAAAGCAGAGGAGAAAAGGGCTAATTTCCTTGTCTGTAAAGTTAGAGGTGAGAAGCAGGAGCAGGATAAGTGCAGTGAGCTGCTTATCCAAAGTTCTTGAGAGCAATATTCCTTTTCACACATTCTGTACACATGCCCCATTTCTGCTCATCCACCCTGAAAAGGAGCTAGGCATCCTAGCATGGACTCCCTATAAGGCTTGGCATCCAAGCAGAGGATGAAGCAGCATTGCCAGTGAAGCACCACACATGAAGGTGCATATTTCTGATGAGACTAGATCTGGGATTTCCTAGGGAAATCCTAACCTGAAGACCCTCATCTAAATAGGGAAACTTAACCAGGTGTCTGTGAACTTAAAAAAATTAATGAAAATATTCATGTATTTCAATATAATTGATTTCATTTGTAATCTTACAGATTTAATTTTATGCATTATACTTTAAGAAGAAGCCCATGGACCTCACCAGACTTCCAAAGAGGCCCATGACTCAAAAAACATGAAGAACTCCTAGAATCCTGCAAGCAAGGAAAGGTCAGTGCTAGTCAGTGTCAGAAGTGGAGGATCATAGAAGCTGAGCTCGCTCTGGGACTCCTTACCATGCTCATGTTTTCAGGTCACTCAAATCCATAGGCTCCAGTGTACAGAAAGAGAAGCTAAAACTTCTATGCCAAAGGGAGCTTCTCACTTTTCATTGATCCATTTAAGCCTGAAGTGCTAGTTGTACAGGGCTGGAGAAACTAGTCACTCACCTACGGAGAAAAACTTCTTCTTGGCTAAATCTACACAATATGTGTGCTTATGCATGTGTATGTACGTGTGTGTGTGTGTGGTAGTGGTGCTGGGGTGTTTAGTTCCCCAGAGTCTTCCAATACCCAGAACCAAAAATGTAAGATCTTTTTAGACAAGGATAAAAGAAAGATGACTCATTATTTCAAGCCCCCAGTACTATAAGGAGGAGGCTCTGTGATGAGTTAAAAAAAACGCTTATAAGAGCTGGCCTGGGACATGGGCTTAGTGTATAACTCATCACCAAATCTCTGTGAGTATGGATCAAAACAGTTCAGTTGTGGAGGGAATTCATGGACACACAGGTAAAATAAAATAAAACCAGCCTCAGTAGAGAATCACCATCTCAGTTCAGCTTAGCTCAGCTTTTACTAAGGGATTTGTACAAAGTAGCCCTGGCTCAGTTCAGCTGACAGCTTTTGTATGGACTGATCTAAACTCAGTTTATTCTAGTTCAGATCATTTCAACCTAGTCTAGAAAGGACCAAGGATAACCTCAGACTATCCAGTACAACTTCAGCAGGGGATCAGTACAGAACAGTTCCAGATTAGCCTAACTTCATATTTAGCTCTCAAGCACATTAGTCTGTTTGGGCCAGCCCAGACAAGCTCAATTCCAACACAAGGCCAATTCAGAAAAAGCCTTAGCTCAATTCAATTCAGCTTACTGGGGAGGACAATAGTTTTTGATCTAATTTTAGCTCCAATCCAGTTCAACTCATTTCCAGCGGGGGAGGGGGAGGGGGTGCATGGATCTGAACTATCTCAGCCAAACTCATTTGAGCCAAACTTTTTGCACTCATGACCCCTTTTCGCTGAGAAATTTTCATGTGACCCTGAGTATATAGGTATATAAAATTTTAGCTCAGCTGCAGTCCCAGCTTCAGCTCAGCCTCACAGCCTGGTCCCACAGTTCAAGAAGCTAGGCATAGAGTACCAAATGCAGGTCAGATCTGGTGTATGTAGGAAATGGTCCTTAGGAACTAGTCCTAGATTAGATTAAATAAGGCCTTTTCCAGAAGAGGATTGGTATGAACCTGCTTAGCTTACCAGGGTGTCAGTATGAACTATTCTTAGCCTGCCTTCTACCCTCCCATCCCCCAACCAAACCTACAACCATCTCAGGTCACTTCCAGGAAGGGCTCAGTACACATCAGTTTTAGCTCAGTCTTAACCCAGCCCCATCTCCAGCTCAACTCCTTTGGCCTGAAGGTTCAGGTCAGTTGTGGCCTCAGCTCCAATTTTCTCAGTTCTTTGTAGTTCTGGCTCAATCCCATTACTGGATGCAACTTTAGCTCCAGCTCTAACTCAGTCTGAGCTCTAGTGTAGTTCCAGTCCCAGCTATTGCTGCTTTTCCAACTCTTGCCCTAGCTTTAGCTTAGCCTCAGCTTTAGCAACATGCCTAGGTGGTACAGTAGATAGAGTGCCAGGTCTGGAGTCAGGAAGACTCATCTTCCTGATTTCAAATTCAGCTTCAGACCCTGTGTGACCCTGGGCAAGTCACTTAAACCCTGTTTGCCTCAGTTCCTCATCAGTAATATGAGCTGGAGAAGAAAACAATAAACTACTCCAGTATCTTTGCCAAAAAAAAAAAACCCCAAATGGGGTCATGAAGAGTTAGACACAACTGAGCAACAAAACTAGCCCCAGCCAAACCTCGGTTCTTGTTCTAGCTCTTCTGCAAAGCCCTGGCTATAGCTCATCCTTAGCTTTATCCCCGGCTCTACTTATTCCTTGGTCCCAATTTTAGCCTGGTCCCATCTCTGGCTTCAGCTGCAGCTCCACCTCCAGCATAAACTCAGTGAGTGAGACCTCTAGCTCCAAGTTAGACTTAACTGTTTTCAACTCAGAATGAGCCCCAGACCAAGTTCTAGCTTGGCTCCAGTTCCAACAGATTCAGAATCATTTTAGCTCCAGTTGCACCTCTATTTCTAGCTCAACTATAGGCCCAACTCCAGTGGCCCTAGTCTTGTCTGCCCCCATCTATGTCTCTAGTTCATTCACATCTCTAGCTCTAGCTCTAATTTGCCCTAGCACCAGCACACCCTCAGAAGCTGTACCCCAGCTCCAGTTCCTATTCAGCTCTAGCTCCCACTCAGTTCTGTCTCTGGCTCAGCTCCAGCCCTAGCTCAGCCCCAGTCCCAGCCCCAGCCCCAGCCTCAGCTCTAGCTCAGCCCCAGCTCTAGCTCAGCCCCAGCCCCAGCCCCAGCTCAGCCTCAGCCCCAGCTCTAGCTCAGCCCCAGCCCCAGCCGCAGCTCAGCCTCAGCCTCAGCCCGAGCTCTAGCTCTAGCTCGGCCTCGGCCCCAGCCCCAGTCCCAGCCCCAGTCCCAGCCTCAGCCCCAGTTCAGACTCAACTCCAGTGCAGCCCCAGCCCCAGCTCTAGCTCAATTCCAAACCCAGTTCTAGCTCAGCCCTAGCCCCAGTAGCTTAGCTCCAACCTCAACCAGATACAGCTCTAGCCCTAGCTCAGCCCCAGTCCCAGCCCCAGCCCCAGCCTCAGCTCTAGCTCAGCCCCAGCTCTAGCTCAGCCCCAGCCCCAGCCCCAGCTCAGCCTCAGCCCCAGCTCTAGCTCAGCCCCAGCCCCAGCCGCAGCTCAGCCTCAGCCTCAGCCCGAGCTCTAGCTCTAGCTCGGCCTCGGCCCCAGCCCCAGTCCCAGCCCCAGTCCCAGCCTCAGCCCCAGTTCAGACTCAACTCCAGTGCAGCCCCAGCCCCAGCTCTAGCTCAATTCCAAACCCAGTTCTAGCTCAGCCCTAGCCCCAGTAGCTTAGCTCCAACCTCAACCAGATACAGCTCTAGCCCTAGCTCATTCCTAGCCCCATTTCTAGCCAGCTCCAGCTCTGGTTCAGCCTCAGCTCCAAGACACCCTCAGTAGGAGCTCTAGCTCCCACTCAGTCCTGTCTCTAGCTCAGCCCCAGCTCTAGCTCAGGCTCAGCCCCAGCTCAGCCTCAGCCCCAGCCCCAGCTCAGCCTCAGCCTCAGCCCCAGCTCAGCCCCAGCCCCAGCTCAGCCTCAGCCCCAGCCCCAGCTCAGCCCCAGCCCCAGCCCCAGCTCAGCCCCAGCCCCAGCACCAGTCCCAGCACCAGTTCAGACTCAGCTCCAGCTCAGTCCCAGCACCAGCTCTAGCTCAATTCCAAACCCAGTTCTAGCTCAGTCCCAGCAGTTTAGCTCCAACCTCAACTCCAGCTCAACCAGATCTAGCTCTAGCCCTAGCTCATTTCTAGCCCCATTTCTAGCCAGCTCTAGCTCTGGTTCAGCCTCAGCTCCAAGACACCCTCAGTAGGAGCTCTAGCTCCCACTCAGTCCTGTCTCTAGCTCAGCCCCAGCTCAGCCCCAGCCCCAGCCCCAGCCCCAGCTCAGCCTCAGCCCCAGCCCCAGCTCAGCCCCAGCCCCAGCTCAGCCTCAGCCTCAGCCCCAGCTCTAGCTCAGCCTCAGCTTCAGCCCCAGCCCCAGCCCCAGTCCCAGCCCCAGCCCTAGCCCCAGCCCCAGGTCTAGCTCTAGACTCAACCCCAGTTCTATTTCAGCTCTGGTTCAGCCTCAGCTCCAAGACACCCTCAGTAGGAGCTCTAGCTCCCACTCAATCCTGTCTCTAGCTCAGCCCCAGCTCTAGCTCAGCCCCAGCCCCAGCTCAGCCTCAGCCTCAGCCCCAGCTCTAGCTCAGCCTCAGCCCCAGCACCAGCACTAGCACCAGTCCCAGCACCAGCACCAGCACCAGCACCAGTTCAGACTCAGCTCCAGCTCAGTCCCAGCCCCAGCTCTAGCTCAATTCCAAACCCAGTTCTAGCTCAGCCCCAGCCCCAGTAGCTTAGCTCCAACCTTAACTCCAGCTCAACCAGATCCAGCTCTAGCCCTAGCTCATTCCTAACCCCATTTCTAGCCAGCTCTAGCTCTGGTTCAGCCTCAGCTCCAAGACACCCTCAGTAGGAGCTCTAGCTCCCACTCAGTCCTGTCTCTAGCTCAGCCCCATCCCCAGGTCTAGCTCAGCCCCAGACTCAATCCCAGTTCTATTTCAGCCCCTGCTCTAGTCTTGACTACAGCCTCAGCTCCAGCCCCTGTTCTAGCCTCAGTCCTAACTCTAGATCAGTTCCAGCTCCAACTGTAGATCAGCCCCAGTCTCAGCTCCAGCATTTGCCTGTACATCTATTTCAACCTTGGCTCTAGTTCAGCCCCAGTTCTAGCTCAGCTCCAGCTGTATCCCTAGTTCAACCCAAACTCTAATTTATCCTGAGTTCCATCTCAGTTCCAACCCTAGCCCCAGTTTCATCTGAATCTCATCTCTGTTTCAGCCTTAGTTAGGGTTAAACTCCGGTTCTAGCCTATATCTATCTAGTTGCACATTGGAAGCTTAGTAAAAAAGTAAGCATAAACTAGTCTCAGCCACATTCAATCCACAGCTTCACTTCTCTCCCCTCAGATCAGTAGGGCGGACAAGTCTCACCTCACTTCATCTCAACCCAGCTCAGCTCAATTTAGCTCAGCACAGACTAACCCTTGTAGTCAGGTCATTTGGGGTGTTTGGGGAAGAAGGAAAGGAGGTAAATATAAATAATCTTCTGGGGATTATGTCAGCAAAACCCCACAGGGTCCTCTCATACCAATTCCATATAATCACCCCAACCTCAGGTTTCTCATTCTACCCTTTGTCAATTCCATTCCCATTCTAGCTCTTCCCTCTTAAATCCTGCAGCCTAGCATTAACCAGCATGTCTTTATTCTCACTTCCACCTGTCCACATCCAGACTCCTGAGGCCATAGCAGCTACATACCCCATCACAGGGTGACTATCACTCTAGGTAACTTTCCAAAATAAGCATAACAATTCTCATTTGAACTGAAATATTCTCAACATGTTGCAAATCCTACAATGATTTATAATTTATAATGTTAATGAACAATATTTATATGCATAAAGAAATAATTGGAGATGCTCTCTCCTTAGGCAAAGACTGTCAGCCACATCTGTGGTGGAATATTAACTTAGAGGCTCAAATTTCACATTTTGTAATTTAAAATGAATAATTTGTATCCAATGAAATGATTTCATAGAATACAGAAAATATGCATTATCTAAATATGCTGAAGTGCTATTTAAAAGTAATGCTACTTTAACAAAAACATAATAATGTACTTTAAAAAGATTGGTCATAGAAACATTCGTGCATAATTTAACTTATAAATATAAACACTGTTGAAAATAATGTATTTAGCTCATAACAATTTCTAGTTAGTATATAATTCAGAAAAAATTCACATGATCTTTCAACTGTTTAATAAAGGGAGATTAGCAGATATCCTCCTTATAAATTGTACCTACTATGTACTTATTTTATAAGCAGGTACTCAATAAATGTTTATTGAAATGAATTAAAATTCTACTTTATTTGTGCATAAAATAAAAATATTTTATTTTAAATGAAGAAAAAGTAACTGACATCAAGTACAAGACTAAATATAGAATAAAGTGGGCAGCACTCAAAGTTGCTTTCTTACCTATTCGATGACCTGTTACTGTTATTGGAAGCTGAGTCTCTTGGCATTCAAGGGGTCCATCTGATCCCATTTTATAACCAGTGCTTTTGTTGGTATTTGATGGTTAAAATTTTACTTTGAACCTCCCAGTGGAGGGCTGGCATGACCAAGAACAAATTATACCTGCCCTGAGGGCTAATAAACTTATTGCCTTTGGAAGAGTTTGGTTCTCCGGGTAAAAAAAAGCCTGTTTTGTTATTATCAAGAAAACTCTTAGTTTTAGTATTTTCTTAAAATTAAATATATTTGTTACAATCTACACTTTTTGGTTATAAAATTTGATTTGCCATTTTCAGCTTTGGGTTTTTTACTTTTTTACTCTAACATTTTTAATTTTTAAAAATCCTCAAATTCTATGCCAATTGTGTCCTTCATTTAATGATATTAAGTTTTCAAAATGGATATTACTTAATCTCTAATGGGAAATCCTAAAAACTGAGTAAAATCTAAAGATAATATTTGAAGTTGAAATGGTTAAAAATGGATTATTTAAAACAGAAATCAACCAAATGAAAAATATGATAGCTGCATTAGCAAATCATGATATAAATTTGAATTGCTAAATTTTTTAACTGCTTCTTTCAAAGCTAAAACAATCTCAGAGTGAAAAATGATGGCTGAAAAAATAAAAAAATCGAAAGAATTAAATATTACTCTCCAAATGTTCAGTACCTTCCTTGCCATTAAACAAAGAAAAAAAATGCAAATTACCCAGGTGTTGTTTGTCTCAGTGGAACATTTTTCAGATATTTTGGACTATGCAAACTGGTTAAAAACTACTTCCTGTCAACCGAAATGTTGAAATGAATCATGCTTTTTTTTTTTTTTCCCTAGAATAGACTCAAGATGTGGCCAGTTTCCTGCCACCTGTTTTCCAGACCCCTGAGCACCATCTGGTACCTGAGGCCAGACACTGAGTGGGTGCCATCTTGGTTCTACCTGGAAGTATTTAATTTAATTTATGTTTGGTTATTTTTGTATGGAAAACATAGCTAAAAGAAATTACTTGTAACTCCCAAAAGAATGATCTAAAATTTAATATTGAATGGTAATAGTTTTAGGCACTCTCAGATTTGATTTAAGATATTCTTCGAACAATCTCTACATTCTCTTGGCCTATTCTGTAAGGAACATTTCCTATTTCTATAGGGAATATTTCATACTTAAGTTCTCTCTTTTAATTAAAGTAAAAAAGAAACAAGAGATTAACTGTTCAACCACTTTATACAGAAACAAATAAAAGAAGCTAGCAACTCCTAGGAAAACAATTTCTCAGTTGCCTGAAGTGGAGAAGGAGTTTATGGTTTTTCCCTCAGTCTAACTTGTCATTTCTAATTTAGAGACTTGATTCTCTTTCACTGGTCGCCTTCAGCTTGATCCAGCAGGAAAATTACTCCAATTGTCTTTTACTAAATCAAAATAAACTTTTACAATATTCTCTCTCAACTTCTCCACTAGTCTTTTTGGCATTTTGATATATGCATGAATGTATAAATATATGTGTATATTTACATATATACATACATATACATGCTTGCTATGTTTGCTCTATGTTTGAATATGTAGTATATTTTATATAATACTATATGTAATCTATATAAATCCATCTATATGCATATACACAGATATATAGTGTTATAATTTTACACAATTTATATATTACATACATGGTGACTCTACTGGGAACACTATATCGGAACAATATTCAATATTTACTATGATTTTATTGCACTAGTATCTGCACATAAATCCTGTATTTATCTCTGACCAAATCCTCTGTACAAAACCTCAAGCACTTGATATATTTAGGAAACTGGCAGAAACTGCTACATTTCCAAATCATTCTCTGTCTGTCCTTGTCCATATCACAACTTCCCCCTGTCATCTACTCTCCTGTCCTAGTCTGTCCTTTAGAATGCAACTTCTAGAGAATAGTCCTCTAAATATTCTAGAGAACCCTACATTTATGAGCAGAATAAAAAAGGCTTCAGAATTGAACCTTGTTCACAGCAGGTTTCTGAGAACCTGTGTCTGTCCACAGAAACTTGGGAGATAAATGGGATCTGAGAGAATTGTCTCTTCTTGGAAAATTCCTCTAGTTCTTACTAGGTTGTTTTACAAATAATCAAGCCACTTCTCTGGGCATTCTGACTAAGGTCAGCCCTGCTGGTCTTGTCTCCAGATAAAAATTCCATTCCAACTTCTAACGTAAAACATCAACCCAGCCAAGAAACTTTCCAAAATATGAGATACTAACTGAAACACCTAGAATCCATTAGAGTCCTAAAGCCTTGCTCTGAGTCTCAAGACCACTGTTTAAGAAATTAAGTTATCTCCAGGACAATCCCAGACAGTTTCCTCTGAGACCAAAGAGACCAGGGACTTTTCTAAGACATTCAGAAGCACTCCCCTATTAGATTTTAGAGGCAGGACATATTCTCTTTTCTTAAGCATCAAATTGCCTCAAATTTTCTCCCAAAACAGTGAAAATACTGTAGCAAGTCTAGAATGAGAAGCTAGGATGACTCACCTGAGGAGACAGTCACCATAGTCCCTGTGCCCCACAGGTCGAACCAGTTGTCACATTAAGATAAGTCAGCCTAGTTCCCAAGCAATAATTGACTTATATCTCTGTGATCACAGGGTTTTTCTAAGTTAAAGTCTTAAGGAGAGCCCCCAGATAGAAGCAATCCCAGAAGATGGGTGAAGGGTGACTGGATAAGGAGAGAAGTTTCTTGCCCAGACATATGACCTCTCACTGGTAGTAGCCTTGGACCCTCTGTTTGTCAAACTCTGAAACTCCTGATTTCTTCCCCAAATTTCAGTTAAAAATGCAATAATAAGCCAGAGAAAGTTGTTGGAATGACTTACCTGAGGAGACAGTCACGAAGGTTCCTTTGCCCCAGTAGTCAAAGTAATCACATTAATTTGAGTCCCTTCAGTAGGTGTACAAAAACCTGGCCCTCTGACTCTGGCTCAGACCCTTTCTGAGATTGGTATCTCAGCTCCTGTTTAGTCAGCCAAATTGGAAGATAGGTTGGTTGTCTAGAAGGATACCAACATATTAGGCTTTGTTGGATTCTTAGAGTGAGAAGTGTTGGTCCATTGATCATTTGGTAATTTCCAAGATAGAAATCAAAGAAGCTTTCAAACAGGCCCATGGATGACAAATAAGCCCAGATGTGATCACAATAAGATACATAGATCATGTTCTCAGATCTGGCTTTCTAGGACTGAGTTGCTTATAGATTTTTATTTCTCTTCTCTGACTAACTACTTCTCACTTACAGCCTAATGGACCCTCTATAGACAGATTTGTCTGAGAACTAAGTCACAAGTCAAATAATAGTGCCTGCCCTGACTTGGAGACCATAAGGAAGACACATAAAGAGCATTCATACCTGAGAAGACTGATTGGCTCTAGTATCCCAAATTATCAGTGCAGGGTCTTATCACCACCCCTTGCCAGACATAACCCTTTCTATTAGCTCTCAGATTAATATGGCCAAGATTTCCAACCAGATATTGTATTGTCCCATCAGAGCTTCCCATTCTCATTGGAGAAAGACCGGCAATAGTCATGCTCCCTCCTGAAGTTATTCAGTTATAATTTTCCATGAGAGCTAGTTTTGTTAGGGTCTCTTCTCACATGTTAGCTTCTTTAATCTTCTTTAGGACTATGTGGCCCCCTCTTTTATTATTTAAAGGAAAAAATCTTTAGATCTGTGAGGAAAATCCAATAATGAAGTTGGGGCCCAGGGACCACTCAGTCTGACCCCAAAGACTCCATTGATTTTGAAACCAATGGGGTTAAAAGCTTGGGAAGATTTGGAAAATGCCAATGTTGCCAATGGGAATTCAATGGAAATTGAGTAGGATCTGATGCAGATGTTTGCATTAAATGCATTAAAAAGAATAATGAGGCATTCCTGCCTAATTATTTCCTTTCTACCTTAATTCTTCCCTATGAAACCAATAAGAGAAGACCTTTCACCTAGAAAACCCCCAAATGAAGCTGAACATATAGCTGTGAACATGTAGCTGTGAGAAGAGCACTCACTTGAAGAAACAGTCACAGTGGTCCCCTAAGCATAATCACAGTGTGGTGCTTCTTCACTTGAGCCCTCAGTTTCCCTCCCTTCCCAACCTTGAACCACAGTATCTATCTAAAGATTTTTATTCTCCTGCTTATTTCCCAAATAAACACACAAATTCCACTCCCCACTTCCTACCTAACATCTGATTGATTTCCCAATAGCCACAGTGTAAAGAACTCAGGCAGTTTTACAGCCTTCTTATAAAGCAGTCATCAGAGACAAAAGGGTTTCTGGGTCCAAAGAGATGCTGAAAGAGCATTGTCCCTAAGTATATGCCAAATTTGTTACAAATCCATGAAAAACCGAATCCTATAGTCATGCTGACACAGATCCAGTCCCAGGAAGGCCTTGCCAGAGAAAAAGAAAAAATTCTCCTATCTAGTTAATTAGCAATTTGGCCTGGGGTTATCTACAAACCAGAGCACAGGTCAGGTGATTGAAGAATCTGCCCCTCCTTAAATCATACCACCTGGGACCCCTTAGGGCTTGGGACAGTACAGCCTGGAAACAGTGCCCCACTTTAAGGAGTTCAAAGTCAAGTAAAAGAAAGGCAAGATGAGCAGACAGAGAAAGGCGAGGACCATAGAAAATTTCTTTAGTAACGAGGAGGATTGAAGTGCATCCTCAGAAGAGGAAATCAATGTCAGGCCCCCTATATCTAAAGCTTCCAAAAAAGTATGAATTGGTCTCAGTCCATAGAGGCACTCAAAAAGGATTTTGAAGATAAAGTTAGAGAGGTAGAGGAAAAAATGGAAAGAGAAATGAGGGTGATCTAGTAAAGACATGAGAAAAATGTCAACAGCTTGAAAAGCCAAATGGAAAAGGAGGTATAAAAGCTCTCTCAAGAAAATAATTGCCTAAGAAATAGGATTAAACAAATGGAAGCTAGTGACTTTTTTTTTTTTTTTTTAGTGAGGCAATTGGGGTTAAGTGACTTGCCCAGGGTCACACAGCTAGTAAGTATTAAGTGTCTGAGGCCGGATTTGAACTCAGGTACTCCTGACTCCAGGGCCGGTGCTCTATCCACTGCGCCACCTAGCTGCCCCCAAAGCTAGTGACTTTATGAGAAACCAAGACACAATAAAGCAAATCCAAATTAATAAAAAAAATAGAGGGCAATGTGAAATATCTTCTTGGAAAAACTTCTGACCTGGAAAATAGGTCTAGGAGAGATCATTTGAAAATTATTGGACTACCTGAAAACCATGATAAGGAAAGAACTTAGACATCATCTTCCAAGAAATTGTCAGGGAAAATTGCCCTGATATTATAGAAGCAGAAGGTAAAATAGAAATTGAAAGAATCCACTGATCACCTCTTGAAAGAGACGCCAGAAGGAAAACTCCCAGGAATATTATAGCCAAATTCCAGAATTCCCAGGTCAAGGAGAAAATATTGCAAGCATCTGGAAAGAAATAATTATAGTGCTGTGGATCCCCAGTCAGGATAGCATAAGATCTAGCAGCTTCTACATTAAAGGATAAGAGAGCATGGAATATGATATTCCAGAGGGCAAAGGCATTAGAATTACAACCAAGAATCACCAATACAGGACACCTGTATATGTTTTTCCTCTTTCAGAGGAAAAAATGGGACTTCAATGAAAAAAAGGACTTTCAGGTATTCATGATGAAAAGACCTGAACTGAATGGAAAATTTGACTTTCAAATACAAGGCCCTAGAGAACCATAAAAAGCTGGAGTTGGGTGACATGCCTGGGGTAGTACAATGGAGTTGTCTTGTGTCTGAGGCCAGATTGAGGCTGGGATCCTCCTGGGTCCAGGGTGGATGCTTTGTCCACTGTGTCACCTAGCTGCCCCATGATGACATCTTTAAGGTAAAATTGAGGAATGAGAGGAATGCACTGGGGGAGGGGGAAGGGAAGAGGTAGAATGGGGTGAAATCCCACATGAAAGAAACAGGAAAGGGCCTATGGAGTGGGGGAAGAGATGGGAGAAGAGCAGGGCAGTAAATGAACTTTACACTCATTAGAATAGGCTCAAAGACCTTAATATCATCGGAGTTGCCTCAAGGAGGGATTAACACACTTACCCAATTGGGTGGAGTAATCTATCTAACCCTGAAGGAAAATAGGAGGGGAAAGAGAAGGGAAGGCAGATTCAGGAAGGGGACAGTCAGAAGCAAATGCAAAGGGCTAATGATGAAGCATACTATCCACCTCCAGAGAAAGAACCGATATTGATTGAACACAGACTTAAAAAAAAGAGCACTTGTGGATTATAGAACCTATATCAGATTGGTTGCTATCTTGTGGAGGAGGGAGGAAAGGGAGAGAAGGAGAAAAATTTGGAATTCTAAATCTTATGAAAATGAATGTAAAAAAACCCAACAACAAATCTTTGAAAAACCTAATAAGGATTTCTCACCCCTCCCTTGTCCTTCCTCCCAGATTCTCCCAATTGGTAAAGAGAGAAAATGTGTGTGTGTGTGTGTGTGTGTGTGTGTGTGTGTGTGTGTGCATAAAGGGTAAGTGGGATGTTTGTTCCTGATTGTTTCAGGAGCTTTAGAGAAGAGAGACATTCTTTATTGCTTCAAGAGAAATACACTTGTGGTTCTGTACTCTCTTTATGACCATCTCCAGGGAGAAGAAAGAGAAAGACTTTCAGATGTGTCGGGAAAGCTTACTACTTAACCTTTCCCTTACTTGACTCCCTAGAGACTACAGGGAACTTACCCTTTGGTAAGATTTGGCCTTCTCCTTTGGCTGAGCAAGATTTCATTTCACTCCCATTTAAAAAACTTGTGTATTTTCTGGTATATTCTAGTACATTTCTTGACACATAGTAGGTAATTAATAGATGCTAATTAACCGACTTCTCTGATTTCTGTTTGCTGTTTGCTTAGATAAATGTATTTATTCATATTAGTTATTTGTGATGGTATTTTGTGTAACTGGTATTTGATGGGAAGGGTTCTCTCTCTACGTGCCCCCTCCCCCCCCCCAGGAATATCAGCTAGGGAAGCTAGCAGCTTTTTGTTATGAATCAGTCAAGTCCTTAGACTAGCAATATTTATGAAGCCTAAGGGTGCAGATAGACATAACTTTAGACTTTAGGGCAATACTGCTTCTTTCAGATAATAGGGCAACCAGACTCATATTTCCTTTTCTTTTTCCACTCAAGACAAGAATCAGAGTCTTTCTTGGAGAGTAGTAGACACGTTTCCATAGAGGTTTATCAATGCTCACCCCACCCCCAGTCTTCATTTCTTCATTTTAAGACTGTCTAGCCAAGCCGCCTCTCTTTTGTATTTGTGAAATTGATTTTTGAACTCTTAAAGACTTTACACTTATCCCTACTGAACTTTATTAGATTCATCCCAATGCGCTAGCCTGTAAGGAAGAAATAAAACATAACAAACCATATAAGGACACATGGAAGACAGTTTCATTCACTTGTAAAAACTTTTTGTGGTGCTTGGATAAGAGATACTTGTGGTCTAAAAGACCACCTTTGGGTCCAACCTTCAACCTTGCTGTCTTATATCAAATGGACTTTAACAAAAGTATTTTGTCACTTCTTTTGTTCCATTAAACAGGGAATGCTTTTCATTCTGATAACAAATCTTGCCATCTGCATAGCAAAATATTTCTTCAAAACCCATCCCCATTTTCCCTGTTTAATCCCCCTTTTGTGACCACTCTCTCTCCCATGAAATGTTTTATTTATCTATCTTAATAGAAGATTGCTGTTTTTTCTTTGTACTCTAACCAAGCCTCAAAACTTATAAAAAACAAATCTATACCATAGGAAGCTTAAACAGCTTCCAATAATTTTTTTTTCTTTTTAATTTGGCTCCTTAAATTATTTGGCTCCCAGTCATTGGTTCCAGATGGTGGGATAGATTCCCCCATGGCTTTTGAGGAATCCAAGATGAGAAATTTGCTTTCAAGAATTTGTTGCATGACTTTTTAAATGCAATATGTTAGCTTTCTTTCCCAAGTTTTCATTATCTGCATATTTGATTAACTTGCCAGTTGGAGTATACCTATCTAAGTCACAGATAAAAAAGCAGTATATAAGCATAGATTCCAGGACCAGTCTACTAGAAAACTCATGCTATGCTACTCTTTGAATCCAGTCATTGAACCAGTTCTAAATCCATCTTTAATCTTTATTGCTTTCTGTACTGTTGTAGAATCAAAAGGAAATCATTGCTTTTTGACATGAGTAACTGTTTTACAAACTGGTCCCCCACATTAAGCAATGTGTCAAGATAATAGAATGTGGTAGATGAGGAGATTTAGCAGATAGTCAGGGGCCCACCTGGAGATTGATCAAAACTGATTGAATTGGGTGAGAGCGACTGACTTACTTCCAGTTAACTAGATTGTAAGCACATCTGGCTGGTACTTAAGAGGGTACTTAAGAAGGTATTATTCTCAGAATCTAAAAACTTTGAACTTTACATCGAGACCACCTTTGGGTCCAGTGAACCAATGAATTTGAATGACGCTAACCAATCAGCTTGAAGAACTTCCCATTTCTGGGAGGGGAACATGAAGGAGGAAGTGGATGCTGGTGAGAGGGTTCTGGCTCTTTTGGTGTGAGAGATTGGCATGGTGGCAGACGCCTTCAGAAGTGGGAGGTTTAGGAAGGCTAGGATTACAAGGTTATAAGAAATCTGTTTTCAATCTTTCTCTTTCTTTTACTATCTTTTAATAAACCCTTAAAAAGCCTAAATTCATTTATCAGTGATTTTAGTCAGTTTCCCCCAAAACTGGGGAGACAGATTAGAACCCACATTTAGAATTTTAAATTACACAGGAAGAATATAATTTTTACCCTTGTTCTCTCTCTCTCTCTCTCTCTCTCTCTCTCTCTCTCTCTCTCTCTCTCTCTCTCTCTTTTTGGTGAGGCAATTGGGGTTAAGGGACTGCCCAGGGTCACACAGCTAGTAAGTGTCAAGTGTCTGAGGCTGGATTTGAACTCAGGTCCTCCTGAATCCAGGACTGGTGCTTTATCCACTGTGCCACCTAGGTGACCCCTTGTTCTCTTAAACTCTCCTCATCCCTATCCTTGGGCTAGGATGACTAATAGATAACCTGTTTTAGGTTAGCAATGATAAATTTCTTCAGCACAGCTAAAATGGAAATAAGTCTGCCTGAATTGCTAATGCAAATGGAAACTGATGACTTCTTAGAACATAAAAGACCCCTTTCAGTTGGAGGAGAGGAAGGAGAGGGAGTTATTTTCTGTAAAAAGGCTCCCTGAAGCCAAGTGTATCTGTTTTCCTGAGTAAAGCTACTACCGATTTGAGAAAAAAGGTTGTTTTCATTGTTATATTACCATGTGTTGTATTACTGATATAAAACAATCTCAGTTCTTTGTTAGTGTTAACACAGTTAACAACTCTATGCTAACCTAAATTATGAAATAATTTAATGGAACTTAATGTAAGAAGGATTCTTTTACTACTATAGATTTCCTTTCTTTATCATCTCACTTTGAGATGATATTTATTTATTTCACACAAAATAAAAGGTTAACTAGGCCCTAAAAAGTGCAATGCCTGGTTACTCCAAGTATTGCATCAGTTTCAGTTGCTCGTAGACTTCTGGGAAGATTGAGGAAAATGGTCCTGTGATGTCAATGACATCCCATGCCATTTTCCAATTCTTTTGTTGTTGTTCAGTTGGAAAAGATACTGGAGTGGTTTGCCCTTTCCTTCTGTAGTTCATTTTACAGGTGAAAAAACTGAAGCAAACTGGGTTAAGTGACTTACCCAGGGTCACATAGCCAGTAAGTGTCTGAGGTCAGATTTGAATTCCCCAAAATGAGTTTTCTTGACTCCAGGCATGGAGTCCACTGTGCTACTTAGCTGTACCATTCCATACTATTTAATTTCCCTAAATCCACAGTGGTAAGAATATGGATAGATATGAATAACTTAATCTGAGTCATCAATTTTATATAATGAGAGATCTTCTTTGTTTGAGAATGTTGACATAGGGTTTGGAAACAACTGAAAGAATATGATAAGTGACCCTCAGTCTATCAACCAGCTTTGAGGGAGCTAAGGGTCTATACTGATTGTAGAACGTGTTTGTCCCACACTCCTCTCAAAGCCATACCTTACTCATATAGATTATGAGCAAAGATGACTATATTTGAAAAAGTACAGAAAATATAAGTTGCTTCAAATTTCTTTTATTACCAACAGTACTTAAATTGAAAAGCCTGCAAAATAGGTTATAAGCAGTTTATTTTCTACTCATGAATACCTTAGATAAACTTGTAAGGTGAAATTTTTTCTAATGTTTTGACATATTGCTATTTTGATTCTTATGCATCTTTATTTCTTCTGGTTTTGGTATGATTTTACCTTGTTCATTTGCTATTTTGTTGATTTGATTTTCTACTTTAATATTATATAACAGGTTAGTTAAAGGTTTGTCCATTTTGTTAGTTTTTTCAAAAGCTTTTAGTTTTTATCATTTTAATAGTCTTTTTGGTTTATAAAATAGCTATCCCATATTTTTCATTGTACTTATTTGGGCTGGTTTATTTGTTGGGTTTCAATTTTTTCAAAGGCACATTAAGTTCATTAATCCTGTCTTTTGCTTTTATTGTTTTGGGGGAAGTAATTTTCCCCCGGAGGACTGATTCAGCTACATGCAGAAATTTTTTAGTATATGATTTCCTTATTATCATAATTTTCCAAATAATTGTTAATCACTTCTATGGTTTGTTCTTTGGCCCATTTGTTATGTAGGATTTGTTTGTGCTCCCTTAATTGATTAGTGTTTTGTGCTATAAATGATGTGTTTTTATATTATTATTTGTTTGTTTTTTAGTGAGGCAATTGGGGTTAAGTGACTTGCCCAGGGTCATAGTGTTAAGTGTCTGAGGTTGGATTTGAACTCAGGTCCTCCTGACTCCAGGGCTGGTGCTCTATCCACTGCGCCACCTAGCTGCCCCTATATTATTATTAATAATAAATATTATTATACCTTTTTACATTATTTGAAATATCTCTGTTGCCTAGTACATGTTCAATTATTATAAAAGTTTGATGTAGTGCTGAGATATGTATATTCTTAATAGTCCTAGTCAGAAGAGTCAGAAGGTTTTTAGGCAACTGGTGACACAGCATTGGGTCTAGAGTCAGGAAGACCTGAGATCAAATCCAGCCTCAGAAACTAGCTAGATGTGTGACCTGAGAGAAGTCACTTAACTTCTATTTACTTTAGTTTGCTCAACTCTAAAATGGGGATAATGAAAGCACCCAACTCCCAGGATTACTGTGTAGATACAGTGAGATAATATTTGTAAAAACACTTTGCATAGTGCCTGGCACATAGTAGACACCATATTAATGCTTATTTTCCTTCCCCTTTTATCTCTCATTTATAAAATAATTTGTTCATTTTTAATATTGTTATTTTGAATATGTACCCTAATATTTAGAATAGAGTAGAGCTAATAAAAGACTGATTTTTGGCCACTTTTGTAAACTTGCCAACAACCCTGAGAATTTTAAGCAAGTCACACCAAGAATGTCACCTTAAAAAAAACAAGGACCGCTCTCCCCTTCTTGTTTGAGCACCTACTATGTGCCAGGCACTAGGAATTGCTGGGGATAAAAAAGAGGCAAAAGTCAGTAACTTCCCTTAAGGAGCTTCACAATCTAATGGGGGAAACAACAAGCAAACAAATATGTACAAACAAGAGATATACATGATAAATTGGAAAAAATTAATAGAGAGAAGTCACAAAAGAGGGATTGGGAAAGGCTTCCTGTAGAAGATGGGACTTAAAGGAAGCAAGAGAAGAGGTGGAGGTGAGGAGGGAGAGCATTCCAGGTACAGGGACAGCCAGTAATAATGCCTGAAGTGAGAGGTGGAGTGTCTTATTCATGGAATGAAGAGGCCATTGTCATTGGATTGATGGATACATAATGGGGAATGAGATGTAAGAAGAATGGAAAGGCAGAAAGGACTAGGTTATAAAGGGCTTTGGATACCAAACAGACAATTTTGTATTTGATCCGGGAAGTTATAGGAAGCCACTGGAGTTAACTGAGAATGGGGAGTGATACGGACAAACTTGCTCTTTAGGAAAATCACTTTGGTGACTGAATGGTATGGGAAGAGACTTGAGGCAAAAAAAAACCCCAAACCCCAAATAGAAAGCTATTGCAATAGTCCAATCACAAAATGATGATGCCCCAATGGTGGCATTGTCAGAAAAGAGAAGGGGGTATATTCAAAAGATATTGGAAAGATGAAATGGACATGTCTTGACAACAGATTGGATATGGGAAAATGAGGGGGATGATGATGAGAGACAATTAGGAGTGGAGGATGACACCTTAGTTAAAAGCCTGGGGAAATTGGGAGGATAGTATTGTCTTTGACAGTAATAGGGAAGGTAGGAGGGGCAACTAGGTAGTGCAGTGGATGGAGGGCTGGGCCTGAAGTCAGGAAGACTTGTCTTCATGAGTTCAAATCTGGTCTCAGACACTTACTAGCTATGTGACCCTAGGCAAATTATTTAATTCTGTTTGCCTCAGTTTCTTATCTGTAAAATGAGCTGGAGGAGAGAATAACAAATCATTCCAGTATCATTGCCAAAAAAACCCCAAATGGGGTCACAAAGAGTTGGACATGACTGAAATGACTCAACAACAACAACAACAACAACAATGATGAGGTGAAAGGATTAATAGGGAAAGATAATGAGTTCAGTTTTGGACATATTGAGTTTAAGATGTCTCCTGGACTTCCACTCAAGATGTCTGAAAGGAAGTTGGAGATGTAAGATTGGAAGTTAGTAGAGAGGTCAAGGCAGAATAGGTAGATTTGAGAATAACCAACCTAGAGATGGCAATTAAATCATGGCAGTTTATCTTCAAGTGAGAGACAGAAGAAGAGTCCCAAAGACCCAGAGAAAAGAGGGAGATCAAGGCAGAGGGTGATCAACAATATCAAAGGCAACAGGAAGGGTGAGAATTAAGTAAAGATCATTGGTTTTGTAGGTCTTAGTATAGTACCTGGCACAAAGCCGGCACTTAATAAATTATTGATTGACTCACTGACATATATCATAATTTGCCTAGTCATTCCTCAGTTGGAAACCCACTCAGTTTCCTAATGTCTCCTGGACTCATTTCTAAGTTTCCCAGTTTTATAAAATAGTGAGTCTTAGCTACAGTAGCTGGTTTCCTTTTATTGAGCACTATGCAATTGTGTTTAATTATATCTAAATCATGTACTCTATTTGTTCTACTGATCAACTTTTCTATTTTTTAACTAGTAAATAGTTTTTAAAAATAATAAACATTTTTATTTATTGTTTTGAGTTTGAAATTTTATCCTTCCTATTCTCTCTCCACTCCTTCCTTTCTGAGGCAGTAAGCAATCAGATATAGCTTATACTTGTACAATTATGTAATTTTGTATAAGAAAAATTGAACAAAAGAAAAAATGAAAGAAAGTGAAAAACAGCAGGCTTCAGTTTATGTTGCATCAAGATCAGTTCTTTCTTTGGAAGTGGATAGTCTACTTCATCAATAATCCTTTAGGATTGGCTGAGAGTATTAGTATTGCTGAGAGTAGTTAAGTCATCCACAGTTCTTCATCAAACAATATTGCTGTCTCTATGCACAATGTTCTCTTGGTTCTGCTCACTTGACTATACAAGTTCATACAAGTTCCAGGCCTTTCTGAAATCATCCTGCTTGTCATTTCTTATAGTACAATGATATTCCATTACCATCATATACCGCAGCTTGTTTAGCTATTCCCCTATTTATGGGCATTCTTTGATTTTCAATTCTTAGACACCACAAAAAGAGCTGCTGTAAATATTTTTGTAAAAATAAGTATTTTGCTCTTTTTGGGGATGCCTTTGGGATATAAACCTAGCAGTGGTATTACTGGATCCAAGGATATGCACAGTTCTATAGCCCTTTGGGCATAGTTCCAAATTGCTCTCCAAAACTCCGCCAAATCATTCTTACAACTCCGCCAACAGTGGATTAGCATCCCAGCTTTCCCACAACTGTTCTAGCATCCAATATTTTCCTTTTTTGTTATATTTGCCACTCTGAAAGGTGTGAGGTTACCTCCGAGTTGTTTTAATTTGCATTTCTCTGATCAATAGTGATTTAGAACATTTTTCATGTGATTATAGATAGCTGTGATTTCTTTGTCTGAAAACTGCCTGTTCATATCCTTTGACCATTTATCAATTGGGGAATAACTTGTATTTTTATACATTTTATACATTTGACCATTTTTATACATTTTATACATTTGAGGGGGATGGCTAGGTGGCGCAGTGGATAAAGCACCAGCCCTGCATTCAGGAGGACCTGAGTTCAAATCCGGCTTCAGACACTTGACACTTACTAGCTGTGTGACCCTGGGCAAGTCACTTAACCCTCATTGATCTGACAAATAATAATAATAATAATAATAATAATAATAATAAATAGTTTAAAAAATAATGTGGCTTGAAATCTTGTTATACTAGGCTTCCTTCCTTCCCATTTTCTTTTATTACCTTCCTCAAAATTCTTTATCCTTTATTCCTCCAGATGAACTTTGTTAAAATTTTGTCTAATTCTATTAATCAATCAATCAATCAACAATGATTTTGTAGAACAGGTTCTGGGCTCACTGATGTCTCTTCATAACCCTTGACCATTTATTAATTGGGTAATGACTCATATCATTATATATTTGACAAAGTTTTCTATATATTTGAGATATGAGGACTTTATCTGAGAAACTGTTTATAAAATTGTTTCCCCAGCCCACCCCAACTTTCTACTTTCCTTGGTTTTATTTGTACAAAACCTTTTTAATTTAATGTAATTAAAATTATCAGTTTTACATCTCACGATGCCATCTCTTGTGTATGAAGACATTCTTCTCCTATCCATAAATCTTATAGGTAATATGTTCCATGTTCTTCTAATTTACCTGTGATATTTCCCTTTATATCTGTACAAATAGACCTTTTTCTCTTTTGGGGGATGGATGTCTTTGGGATATAAACCTAGCAATGGATCCAAGTGTGAAGCTTAAAAATCTAAATGTGATGTCTAAAACTCTAATGTGTGGTCTCCTTAAATTAGAAGTTTTAGCACCAGTCTTTGGGCATTAAGCAAAGAGAGAGAGGAAAATCTGTCTTCACCTAGCTATCTAAGAGAGAGAATGCTCTCAGTTCCACCAGAAACCCCTGTCGAACTGAAGAGGGCAGCCCATACACACAGCTCCAAGCTAATTGGCTGGTCCATTAATTACATGACTTATAGGCAGTAGACATAACTCCTGGACACCAATCTGACCTTCGAAATCTCAAAAAGGTCACCTCATGCTTTCTCCTCAGGGTGGAGCTGCCCTGGTTCTCAGCAGGGTGGTGGCTCTCTGATTCTCACACAAGGGTATGCATAGTTCTATAGCCCTTTGGGTATAGTTCCAAATTGCTCTCCAGAATGGTTGGATCTTGTTATAACACCAGTGGTGGGTTAGTATCTCAGTTTTCCCACATCCAACATTTTCCTTTTTTGTTATATATGACACTCTCATAGGTGTGAGGTGAAGCCTCAGACTTACAGTCTTACTTTTAATCTCATCATTCATTCAACCAAAACTATTCTTTCCAAACTCAACATTTCCAAAACTGAACTTTCCCCTTTGATCTTCCACCTTTACAAACACTCCTAATTACTGTGGAGACACTATCCTCACAATCACCCAGACTCACAACCTTGATGTCATCTATTCCTCAATCTCTCTCACCTCTGTATCCAATCATTTGTTAAGTTGATTCTCTTTCAAGAAGTGATCAGTGGATTCTTTCAATTTCTATCTTATCTTCTGTTTCTAGAATATCAGGGCAATTTTCCCTGATAATCTCTTGGAAGATGATGTCTAAGCTCTTTTGTTGTCATGGTTTTCAGGTAGTCCAATAATTTTTTTAAAGAAATACATTTTATTAATGTTTTATTTAATTTTAGAATTTATTTTCCAAATTACATGTAAAAGTAAATTTTCACATCAATTTAAAAAAATTTGTGTTCCAACTTCTCTTCCTCCCTCCCCTCCCACCCCCACTCTATAAACAATTCAACATAAATTGTATATGAGTAGTCATGGCAAACAATTCTACCTTATCTAGGTTGGGAGTGGAAACAGATAAAAACAAAACTTTAGATTAAGGAATTGTAAAAAAAAAAATGTGTTTCAGTATGTTTTCAGATACCATCAGTTCTTTCTCTGTAGATGTATTGCAATTTTCCTAAGTTCTTCAGAGTTATATTGGATCATTGCCTTGCTGAAAATAACCACTTGCTTCCCTAATGCTCTTATTTTGTATACAATACATTTCTCTCTGCTTCAGTTCATTAGGTCTTTCCAGGTTTTTCTGATAGCATCCTGTTCATCATAATTTTTATATAGTACTTGAACTTGACAGAGAATTTTCTTCACAATAGCCCAACAGAGTAGGTACCATACATTTTGACATTGTAGTCAATCAATTTAACTATTTCCCTCCATCCCATTGCCTTTCAATGATATTCATTCCATTGTCTACCTTATTTTGCCCTAATCCTCCTCATAAGTGTTTTGCTACTGACTGCCTCCTCCCCTGCTCTACTCTCCCTTCATTCACCCTTCCTTCCTTATCCTCTTCCCTTCCTACTTTCCTGAATTATTCTTCCCTATTGGATGTGTGTGTTATTCCCTCCTTGAGCCCACTCTGATGAGGTTATGGCCTTTGAGCTAATTCTGTTTTCTACGTTTTTCTTCCTCCCTCCCTCCTCAACTCTCCCTATGAAATCAAGCAATTCAAAAAATGTCATACATGTGGTGTTATGCCAAACATCTTCACCTTCCTCTAAAGTGTTTTGCTTTTTACAGCTCTCTCCCCCAAACTTCCCTTCCCTCCTTCCCCTCTTCTACACCCCACCCCCCACATCTCCTTCTCCTCCCACTTTTCCTCAGGGCAAAAATATATTACTATAGGGGCAGCTAGGTGGTGCAGTGGATAGAGCACTGGCCTTGGATTCAGGAGGACCTGAGTTCAAATCCGGCCTCAGACACTTAAAAATTACTAGCTGTGTGACCCTAGGCAAGTCACTTAACCCCAATTGCCTCACCAAAAAGAAAAAAAAATACATATATATATATATATATATATTACTATACCTGCTTGAGTATGTATGTTATTCCCTTTTTGAGCCAATACTGATGATATTGAAGTTCACTCACTCCCCCTCTTCCCCTCCCCTCCATAGGTTTTTTCTTGTTTCCTTCCTATGTGCTACTTCTCCCCATTCCACCTCCCAGTTCCCTCCTTCCCCAGTCTATTCCTCCTACCCCTCACCCTTATTTTAAAGATGTCATCATGGGTTAGCTAGATGGCACAGTGGACAAAGCTCCAGCCCTGGGCCCAGGAGGCCCAGAGTCCAAATCTGGCCCTAGACACCAGACAACCCACCTTGTTTGCTACACAAAGATCAAGGATATTAAAAAAATAAATGCTTTACAAATACCATCCTTTCATATTCATTTCAGACCTGCGTCCTCTGTGTATTCCTTGCTGAAAAAGTTCTTATGAGTTGGAAGTGTTAAGGGCTAAAATTCTAGCTAGTCTGTCTAAAATATCCAATGAGTGGTCGCCAATAAATTATAAGCTTTAGCAAGAGTTAGACTTTTAAGCATTTATTAAGGAGAACAAGAATTTGGTAAAGAGAGAGAGAAAGGCCTAGATTCCTATCTATTAAAGGGAGAGCACATTTCTAGCTCCCCTCTCCACCAGCGTCCTCAGGAAAGAGCATGAGACTGAGCGCCAGTCTCTTCCTTCCTCCTCCCACTCGCCCGCGTCACTTCCTCATGCCAAAGAAAAGACTCCTGGTCTTGCCCTCAAAGACCTTCGCTTCATGGGCAGAACTCTTCTACATTGAGTCTCCAGCAGGTGGCGTCATTCCAATCGTTGCAGAAGTATTATTTTCTCATGTATGACTGGAAACAGTTTAATCTTCTAATGACCCTCATGAAGTCTTTTTCCTGTTTACCTTTTTATGCTTCTCCAGGGTCTTGTATTTGAAAGTCAAATTTTCTATTCAGTTCAGGTCTTTTCATCACAAATGCCTAAAAGTCCTCTTTTTTATTGAAATTCCATTTTTTCCTCTGAAAAATTATGCTCAGTTTTGCTAGGTACGTGATTTTTGGCTGTAGTCCCAGTTCCTTTGCCCTCTGGAATATCATATTCCATGCCCTCCGGTCCTTTAATGTAGAAGCTGCTAGATCTTGTTTTAGCCTTATTGGAGCTCCACAGTATTTGAATTCCTTTTTTCTAGCTGCTTGCAATATTTTCTCCTTGACCTGAGAGTTCTGGAATTTTTCTATAATATTCCTGGAGGTTTTCCTTTTGGGATCTCTTTCAGGAGGTGATCAGTGGATTCTTTCAATTTCTATTTTGCCTTCTGCTTCCAGAATATCAGGGCAATTTGCCCTCACAATCTCTTGGAGGATGGTGTCTAAGCTTTTGTTTTGGTCATGGTTTTCAGGTAGTCCAGTGAGTTTCAAATTATCTCTCCTGGATTTATTTTCCAGAACGGCTGTTTTTCCAAGGAGATATTTCACGTTGCCCTCTATTTTTTCATTGAATTGGATTTGCTTTACTGTGTCTTGGTTTCTCATAAGGTCACTAGCATCCATTTGTTCAATCCTAATTCTTAGGCAATTATTTTCATCAGACAGTTTTTAATTTCCTTTTCCATTTGTTTTTTCAAGCTGTTGACTTTTTTCTCATGACTCTGCTGCATTGCTCTCATTTCTTTCCATTCTTTCCTCCCTCTCTATATCTTCCTTCTATCTCTCCTATTTTCTCTTCAAAGTCCCTTTTGAGAGCCTCCATAGCCTGAGACCACTTTATATTTTTTGTGGAAGCTTTGGATGTAGGGGCCCTGTGGTTGATTTCCTTATCTGAGGCTGCACCTTGATCTTCCTTGTCACTGAAAAAGATTGCAGCCCATCTGCAGAGAAAGAACTGATATTATCTGAAAACAGATGGAAACACATTAAAAAAATTTTTTTTTCTTTTCCTCTTTGATAATTCCTTAGTCTGAAGTTTTGGGTTTTTTTGACTGTTTTCTCTCACAACTAGCTAATGTGGGAATTTTTCCATGACTACTCACTTATTTTGAATTGCTTGAGTTCTTGTGGGTGGGGGGTGGGGATGGAGGGGGGGTGAGAAGTTGGAACACAAAGTTTAAAAAAAATTGATGTTAAAATTTTGTTTTTACATATATTTTGGAAAATAAAATTCTATTAAAAATTTAATATGAGCTGTTTAAAAAGTTTCTACACACTGCTCCCAAATTGATAAGCAAAAGCCTCTTCCATTTTAACAGCAGAGGGTTTATTTATGAGATACAATTTAAAAATAAGAATACAGGGAAATAAAATGTACAACCTGAGTGCT
Organism: Dromiciops gliroides; assembly: GCF_019393635.1. NCBI lineage: Eukaryota > Metazoa > Chordata > Mammalia > Microbiotheria > Microbiotheriidae > Dromiciops > Dromiciops gliroides. Next base: position 264,803,782 of record NC_057862.1, on the reverse strand, counting down.
TTCTAGTTTGTCTCTGCTGCTGTGGCTTGTGCTTAATTTTTGCCATCTAACTTCCCTCTCTGCACCATAGTGATGAATAGCCCCCTGCTTCACTCTTTAGTTTCTCTCTCACTACCGTACTCTCACCCACAGTGTCTCTACCTTCTCTGTATTGTAGCCCTTCCTTGCTTTCTCCAGCCTCCTGTACCATGTGCTGACTGCCCCTTTTCTTACATAGCCTCAGTCTCCTTAGTGTCTTCCTAGTACTCTGGCATCCCTCCCCCCCCCCTCTAGCTCCCATGAAACTTGGGCTCCCTGTACCCCCTGCACACACCAAGCTAATCCACTGGCCACATTGGTGCTGCGGCCAGAGGGGAGGGGACGCTTGAGTGTCTCGTGCGTACCACACCCAGGGCTCCAGGAGGGGCTGTGTCCCCTGCTGTGTGCCCAGGGACCTCCGCACAGGCTACATCAGAGGCTGGTCTGGACGAGCCAAGGATCTCTGGGGAGATTCTCTCAGGGCGGAGGGAGCTGGGGCTTTTTCCCCCAGCCATCTGACCTGGTGTCTGTACAGCCCACACTTTTTGGCTCAGCTGAAGCAGAAGGGGAGGGGCACCAGCCCCTCCCACATAGTAAAAACCCTGAGGGCGCAAGGCTTTCTAATCTCAGTCCAAAGGTAGGGTCCCCAAATCAAAATAAATTTCCACAAGAGCAAGGTTGAAACAATGCTCAGCCCTCCCTTCTTTCCATCTATTGTATTAGGTCCTTTGTGCCTTTTCATGTGATATAATTTACCCCATTCTGCCTCTGCTTTCCTCTTCTCCCATCATAATCCTTTTTGTCTCCCTTCAAGTTTTTAAAAATATCATCATATCAAAATCAACTTATACCCACACCTTTTGTCTGCGTGTATTGCTTCTGCCTTAATAGAGATACAGTTCTTGAGTTAAAAGTTTCTTTTTCCTGTGTAAGGATGTAAACATTTTAACCTTATTGAATAACATGTTCCTCTCCACCCCACCTCCACCCTGTTTTGCCTTTTTGTTTCTCCTGAGTCTTATATTTGAAGATTTGATTTTCTGTTCAGTGCTGGACTTTTCATTAGGAAATTTTAAAGTCTCCTATTTTGTTGAATGAAAGATTATCCTTAATTTTGCTGGGTAATGCATTCTTTGTTGTAATCCATGTTCCTTTGCCCTCTGGAATATCATATTCCAAGTCCTCTTATCTTTTCATGTTGAAGCTGCTAGGTCCTGTGTAATCCTGATTTTTGTTCCTTGATAATTTACTATTATTTCTTTCTGGATGCTTATATAGTTTTTTTTTGGAATTTGGCTACACTATTCTTTGGAGTTTTCCTTTGGGGGTTTCTTTCAGGAGGTGATCAGTGGATTCTTTCAATGACTATCTTTTCCTTTGATTCTAAGACACTGAGGCAGTTCTCCTTGAAAATGTCGTGAAATATGCTGTCCAGGCTTTTTTTTTGATTATGGACCTCAGGTAATCCAATAATTCCATTTTTTGTTTTTTGGTCAGGGCAATGAGGGTTAAGTGACTTGCCCAGGGTCACACAGCTAGTAAGTGTCAAGTGTCTGAGGCCAGATTTGAACTCAGGTACTCCTGAATCTAGGGCCAGTGCTTTATCCACTGTGCCACCTAGCCACCCCCTAATCCAATAATTCTTAAACTGCCCCTCCTGGATCTATTTTCTAGGTCTATTATTTTTCTGAAGAGGTATTTTGCCTTTTCCTCTACTTTTTCATTCTTTTTATTCCACTTTAGTGCTTCCTGATATCTCATTGAGTCATTAGCTTCTATCTGTCCAATTCTGATCCTTTTTTCTTTCTTTCTTTTTTTTTCTTTGCAGGGCAATGAGTGACTTGCCCAGAGTCACACAGCTAGTAAGTGTCAAGTATCTAGGGCTGGATTTGAACTCAGGTCCTCCTGAATCCAAGGCTGGTGCTTTATCTACTGCACCACCTAGCTGCCCACCCCCCATTCTGATTCTTAAGTAATTATTTTCCTCAGTCTACTTTTGTACCTCCTTTCCCATTTGGCCAATTGTATTTTTTAATGAGTTGTTTTCCTCATTCAACTTTTGTCCTTTTTCTAAGCTATTGACTCTCTCACTTCTTTTCCCAAATTTTCTTCTATTTGATTTATAAAATATTTTATGACCTCTTCCAAGAGGGCTTTTTGGTCTTGACACCAATTTGTCTTCCTCTTTGAAGCTTCTAATGTAGGCATTTTGACACTATTGTCCTCTTCTGAGTTTGTGTTTTGGTCTTCCCTGTCACCATAGTAGTTTTCTAAGGTGAAGAATTATTTTCTGTTTTTTATTCATATTTAGCCTATTTTGTGCTTTTTAGAATTGAGCTCTGCTTCTGGTGAAGAGTCCCAAGTTTCTTTTGCGGGGGGCAAGCAGCCTGATCACTGACTTTCTGCTCTGAGACTTCAGCAACTTGTAGCTTGCTTACTGCACTGGGGTGGCCCAGCTTAATTGTGCCTGTTGTGTAGTGATAACCCAGCTGGCAGACTGCTTTCTGTGTTGAAGCTAGGGGCCTTACAACTGGCCTGCTGTTGAATATACATGTAGAGTGTCCAGCACAGAGTAAACACTTAAATACTTTTTTGACTGATTGACAAGCTCTATTCAACTTCTCTTTACTCAATTTTATAGTGCTTTATTGTGCATGTACTGGTTCCATCTACTTAATAAAGATGGCATCTCCATGTGGTGAACTCTTCCAGAAGGAAGATGATATGTGTATGAATATTCTTTAACTTGTTCTGGTTGGCTTTTCATATGACTAGGAAGAACTTTTTTTCATTGATTGTGTAGCAAGAATTTTTGGCATCTTTGCAATGTCTGAGCCAACTCCAGCTATCTTTTTGTTGCATTTGAATCTAGAGGTGACTCCTTCACTCATGAGAGAACCATGCTTTAGGGAGAAAGGCCATAACGGCTTTTCTACCATCCCACTCCTCAAAGGCCATAATGCCACAAAAAATTGTACCTTGGTGCTTGTCCTTCCTTTCTTCCTGTTCTGGGTAAAGGAAATTTGGATTACAATCTAATGAATTCAAAAGGTCCAGTAGTATTCCTTACTTCTTACTCTAGGGTTCTTATTTGCAGCCAACACAACCATAAGGTAAAAAGAGTGACTTTTGGATGTGACTTTGGTAACCTAGCTAATCAACAGCTGAAACATGGGCTTATCCAATGGTCATGCCACCTTTGGATATGAACTTGGTAGGACCTATGTTATATAGCAACTGAAATAAGTTATGAGCCTAATCCATCCATTCATATGACTAAAGTGCCCCTGAGATATTTGTATTTTTGCTCTTCCTATATCTTTGAAGTAAATTTTGCTTCATCAAAGCTACCCTATATTAAGTGGTTAAATGGAACCACCGTTACCCTTAAAAATGAGGGTAACACAACCAGTCAAGGCCAATGGTACATAAAAGAGATACCCACAACTGTCTTTAAAAGTTTATTTATTTATTTAGAATTTTCCCCAAGTTACATGAAAAAGAAAATTTTTTTCACATTGATTTTTTAAAATTTTGTGTTCCAAATTTTCTTCCTCCCTCCCTCTTTACCCCTCCTTAAGAAATCAAACAATTCAACACAAATTATACATGTGTAACAATGCAAAACATCTTCACATTAGTCAGGTTGTGAAAGAAAACAGAACAAATAACTTTAGAAAGAGGAATTAACAAATAAAATTATATTTCAATCTGTATTCAGATACCATCAGTTCTTTCTCTGTTGATGGTCTGCATTTTTCATACATCCTTCTGGCTCATCATTTCTTTCACATTTACTATTGCTAGCTGTATAACCTTCCATCCTATTCCCTCTCCTTGATATTTACTCTATTTTCTATCTTCTTTCACCCTATCCCTACTCAAAAGTGTTTTGCTTTTGACTGTCCCCTCCCCCAATCTGCCTTCCCTTCCTTCACCTCTCCTTTGTTATCCCCTTCCCCTCCCACTTTTCCTCAGGGCAAAATATATTACTATATTTTTGAATGTTATTACCTCTTTGAGCCAATTTTGATGAGAATAAGGTTCCCCATTCCTTCCCCATCTTCCCTTCCACTCCACTCTTTTATGTGAACCACTTTACCACATTCCATCTCTCCCTTTCCCTTTCTTCCAGTGCATTCTTCTTACCCCTTAACTTTATTTTAAAGGTGTCATCATGGGGCAGCTAGGTGACACAATTCACAAAGCCCCAGCCCCGGACCCAGGAGGCCCTGAGCCCAAATCTAGCCCCAGTCATAAGCTACCCCACAAAAGACAGGGATAAGCAAAAATAAATGCTTTACAGTTATAATCCCTTCATATTCAATTCACCCCTGTGTCCTCTGTCTAAGTATATTCCTTTCAGTGGCCCTAATACTGAGAAAATTCTTATGAGTTAGAAGTATTATCTTCCCACGTAGGAATGTAAACAGTTTAACCTTTTAATATCCCTCATAATTTCTTTTTCCTGTTTACCTTTTTAAGCTTTTCTAGGGTCTTGTATTTGAAAGTCAAATTTTCTATTCAGTTCAGGTCTTTTCATAATGAATACCTGAAAGTCCTCTTTTTTGCCTGAAAGATTGTACTCAGTTTTTCTGGGTAGGTGATTCTTGGATGTAGTCCCAGTTCCTTTGCCCCCTGGAATATCATATTCCATGCCCTCTGGTCCTTTAATGTGAAGCTGCTAGATCTTGTTTTATCCTTACAGTAGCTCCACAGGATTTGAATTCCTTTTTTTCTAGTTTCTTGCATTATTTTCTCCTTGACCTGTGATCTCTGGAATTTGACTATAATATTCCTTGAAGTTTTCCTTTTGTGGTCTCTTTCAGGAGGTGACAATTTCTATTTTACCTTCTGCTTCTAGAATATCAGGGCAATTTCCCCTGACAATTTCTTGGAAGATGATGTCTAATCTCTTCTTTTGGTCATGGTTTTCAGGTAGTCCAATGATTTTCAAATTATCTCTCCTGGATCTATTTTCCAGGTCAGTTGTTTTTCCAAGAAGATATTTCATATTGCCTTCTATTTTTTTATTCATTTGGATTTGCTTTATTATGTCTTGATTTCTCATAAAGTTATTAGCTTCTATTTGTTCTACTCTAATTCTTAAGCAATTATTTTCTTCAGAGAGCTTTTAGACCTCCTTTTCCATTTGGCCAATTTGGCTTTTCAAGCTGTTGACTTTTTTTTTCATGACCCTCCTACATCACTCTCATTTCTCTTTCCATTTTTTTCCTTTACTGCTCTTACTTTTATCCCTCTACCTCTCTTACTTTTATCTTCAAAGTCCTTTTTGAGAGCCTCTATGGCCTGAGACTAATTCATATTTTTATTGGAAGCTTTGGATATAGAAGCTTTGATTTTGTTATTTTCTCCTGAGGTTGTATTTTGATCTACCTTGTCACCAAAGAAACTTTCGATGGTCTGCTGCTTTCTCTGCCTGCTCATCTTGCTGGCCTATTTTTTGGCTTTTAATTCCTTCTTACAGTGGAATTCTGCTTCCAGGATGCACTGTCCCAAGCTACAGGGGGTCCTAGGTGGTATGATTTAATGAGAGGCTCATTCTCAGCCAGCCTGGCCTATAAGTAACCATGGGCCTACTTACTCTTTAACCCAGAAGCAGAAATCTGATTGAAATCTGATTCTCTATGGTCAAAAGCTTGGCATGCCTGTGCCTCTCCCCCCACTGGGCCACTGCCACTTGAGTCTGCTTACTGGTTCAGAATATGGGTACTCTGCCTTAACTTCAGCAGAGACCACAGCTATTTTCCCCTGGCCAACCACTGGACCCCCTCACCAGTCCGTGAGCCAAGTTTCAGAAGTAGCTGCTGATGCTGATGGTTCTGAGGCTCTGGAGGCGAGGCCTACTGGGGGTTGGATTTGCGCCATGTGCTGCCCTCTTCTCTCAGCCCAGTTCCACAGACCTTCCCTGTTGCCCTTTTAAGAAGTATTTGGCTAGAAAATGGTTTCCCTCTGTTCTTTTGTGGGTTCTGCTGCTCTGAGAATTGTCTTATGGCATTTTTTTGAAGGTATGTGGATGGTTCATGTGAGGACCTCTAAGGGTTACAGCCTTTCTTCTGCCATCTTGGCTCCACCCCCCCCCCAGCACCCTACCCACAACTACCTAATTGTACCCTAGAATACAGAGGGAGCAGATGTAGCTTGTAGCTGTCTCTTAGAGAGTGATTGCTACAATAAGATTATAGATTTAGAGTTGGAAGAAATCTTAAATCTACTTCCAATATCTTCATTTTAAAGATAAAGAATCTAAAACCTAGTATATTTAGCCTGAAAAAGAGAAGACTTGAAATGGAGAAAGACTAGCTAATAATGGGAAAAGTCTTAGACTTGTTTTTCAAGTTGTAATAAGGTAGATTTTGTCTCGGTATAAAGAAAAACTTTCCAACAATTAAAGCCATCCAAAGGTAGAATGAACTGCTTCTGGAGATTATGAGTGTCCTCCATTTGATGTTTTAAGTAAGGCTATATTACTTAGCAAAAAAGTAGAAGGAAATCTCTAGTTCTATTCATACTACAATTTCCTCTACAACCATTTGAATGAATAGCTGAAAGAAAAGTGAAATGTTAGATGAGGGGAACAGAATGCTTTGTAAATAGTCTCCAAAGTTCAGAGGGGAAAAATCCAAACAAAACAACTTAGCTTTTGGCCGGGATAGGCTTCCCCCTTGACAGACCCTGATCCATATGCATTCCTGGGATCAAGTGGAACCAGTTAGAGATCATGTCCCTGAACCAAATGTCCAAGAAAAAAAGGAACCTAGTTGTAATCCTGGGGTGATTTGCGACCTTGTTCAAATCACTTAACTTCCATGGGCCTCAGTTTCTTAATTTATAAAATCAAAGAGTTGTACTAATGGCTTCTGAGGTTATATGTTATATGATCCTGTGATCCCTGGTTCCCTTCACTTCAGTGTCCAGATTTATTAGGTGATTAGTTGTAGAGAAAGAGGTTTAGTTTTTCTAGCTTAGTCCTCTGAACCATGGTCCCTGGCCTTATTTTCATTCCAGGTTTGGATTAGAAAATATTATTTCTTAGGTCCTCTTTGTCTCTGAGATTTTGTGATTCTATTTGACAGAGGATTTTTTGCTTTTTGGTTTATGGAGGCAATGGGACAGAATATTTGAAATTCATATAGTCTGAGAAAACTGAAACTGTAGAGACCCTCTAATGATCTGTGGTCCCCAAAGAGTTCTTTTTTTATGCCGATGATTGGAAGATCCTTTTTGGTCAATGCTATAAATAATTAGGAAATGCAAAAGAAGAAAATAGAACTCTTCTATTTTTTCAGAAGATTATTGTCCCTAGCAGGTGGTTGATAGTCAATAAGTACTATTTATTATACTCTAGGCTTCCTGGCTCTGAAATTCACATTTTATATATCTTCTTTTTCATGAACTGTGAAAACAGCTTTTGGTGACAGACCTTGTTTAAAACAGTGAGGACTCAGCATTTTGAAAACTGATTTTTTGAAACCTTCCTCTAATCTGAAGCTTTTCTGCTTATTGTTTCCTTTGATCAAGTAAAAGAGTAACAAACATTTTCTGTCCAAATTATTAGAATTTTGGGGATTTCAAAATAGATAATTCTCCTGGTTCAGGTTGAGACATATATCTTCCAGAGTAGTACAGAAAGCTGCAGGGAAGAACAGGGTTACTGAAGGCCAAAGTCCAGAAAGGTAAATTTTCCATCTGACTGCTCTAAGTGGGGGTGTAGCCTGTAAGCATACCAAAAGGAAGAAGTAGTGCCTGACCTGTAAGGAGATATTGGATAGAGAATCTTCTTTTCTTAAAGAAGGGAAGCATGGTGAACAGTTGATATTGAATCTGGTAGATATTGAATATGTTAGAGGCTCAGCTGAGCAGTTATATTATGGTTCAGTTAAATACTGCTTGTGTAGTAGGTGCTTAGTCTAGCAGAGTGTTGTAGGCAGAAACTAGTCTGTTATTCTTGAGACTATAACTCATTGAACAGGCAGTGAGCTCTCGAAGTCATGACATGATCACTCCAAAAAACATTCAAATAATGCCATAGGACAATTCCTGGAGCAGCAAAACCCACAGAAGAATGTGCTGAAATCATCTTCCAACCAAGGACAGCTTAGAAGGTCAGAAGGAGGGAGCTACTGTGCTGAGACAGAAGTGGAGCCAACCCCACAATCACCCTGATACAGATTGAGTCCCAGGAAGGCCTTGGCAGAGAAAGCAACTCCCCAGAGCCTCTGAATCAGGTGTAGTGCTAGTGTCATCTGGAAATAAGCTCACAGTCTGGCAGGAGGGAGACTACAGGGGTCTCTGCTGGTGCTGAGGCAGAACTTGGATTTTTCACCCCTGTTGGGAACCAGGAGGTAGATGATGATGAAGCATATTATCCACCCCCATAGAAAGAACTGATGAAAAGAGCACTTGTGGATTGTACATATATAACCTGGTTGATGTCTTGTGGAGGGGAGAGGAAAGGGAGGGAGGGGGAAAAATTTGGAATGCTAAATCTTATGAAAATGAATGTTGGGGGGCAGCTAGGTGGCACAGTGGATAAAGCACTGGCCTTGGACTCAGGAGTACCTGAGTTCAAATCCAGCCTCAGACACTTGACACTAGCTGTGTGACCCTGGGCAAGTCATTTAACCCTCATTGCCCCCCCCCCAAAAAAGTAAATGAATATTGAATGCTACCATGTAATTGGAAAATAAAATAAATGTTTGTTACAATGTTAAAAAAATAAAAAAGGGAAGACTATAACATTTATAGATCTAACCATAGTACCAGTTGCTCAGTCCTGGGAAGGTCACATTGTTTGCCTACATTTCATGTTCTCATTGAGGAAGGAAAGTTTTTTTACTGAAATGAAAACATTCATGATCTTTATGGCTTGTGTTTTGTTCAGTCATTTTTCAGTTGTGTCAGACTGTGTGATACCATTTGGAGTTTTTCTTGGCAAAAAATACTGGAGTGGTTTCCTATTTCCTTCTCCAGCTCATTTTACAGATGAGGAAACTGAGGCAAATAGCATTAAATGACTTTCCCAGAGTCACAAAGCTAGTGTCTGAGGCCAGATTTGAACTCAGGAACTTCCTGACTTCAGGGACTGTACCACCTAGAAGCTCACAGGCTTGTGTGCCTATGCTGGTATGTATACTTATGTGTACACATCCCTGAGTATACACATGTATATGTGAGTGTGTTCATGTGTATGTGTCCGTGTATTTGTGTGAAACAAATGTGAAGTGTTTCTCCTTGCATGTTCTGTTTGCCTGATCAGACCCTATGCCTTCCTGAACAAGGATTTACATACAGTAAAGTTCCTTAACTTAGGGATGTAGAATGAAGAGAGAGGCTTATACAAGAAGAGAAGAAGAAAAAAGAGGAGAAAATAGGAGAGAAGAAATTGGAAGACTGATTAGGAGCAAAAAAGAGTGGTGGAAAGAGCAGGAAGAGAAAAAGGAGAAGTTCATACTTTTAGAATACCTAAATACTTTTTACTGTAATTTTAGCCCAATTCTCTTTTGTTCTTCCTAGACAACTCATTGGGTTGTCCATGGTTAGAGACTTATTTATGTGGTAGACATATTACTTTCCTAGTCAATTCTAGACTCAGTGCCAGCTCAATGCCCAATGTAAAAGTCAGCAGCAATGAAAAGTCATCCACCAAGTATGGGAGACAAGGGTCATGCATCATTCTTTCCCAAGCACTCTGGTTCCTTGGTTGAATTCATGATATGTTTCTTCTAATTTTTTTGGTGGGTATCTATACTCAGGCATCTGAGGTGAGCATCGGTATAAATGCTTCTTGGTGCTCTCTATCTCTCTCTCTTAGCATTTATACCCCATCCCCCCCCCCGCCACACACACAGAAGCACACACAATCTGTGCTCAGTAATGTTTGGGATGCACTCATGTATTGTTAACTTCCCTGAGTGTTGGGACAATGTACTATGTATTGTTGTATTAGCCTCATTGCTCTCTCTGTTCTTACCTCTTTGAGTGAACTCCAAGAATGCTGTATGGCAGTGTCTTTTCAGGGTTCAGAGCCCTCAGAGATATATCTAGGTGACCAAAAAGGAATAAAATACTTGTGAAATTGAAGCCTCAAAAGTAATATCCAAAAGTCCTTCGTAAGGCCTTCATTTGAGGAAGTTGAGGTGTCTGCCTGCTCAGCTTAGTCTTTTACAGCCTTCTCTAGAGCATGTTTCTATAACTCTATTTGCAGACTTGCCTGCCACAAGGAAAGTTTTAGGACTCATGTTTTTCAGTGGGGTAACCCCCACTATACAGTAAATATATAAATATATCAACAGTAAAACAAATCCGGTAAGAGTATCTGAACTTCCAGGGCCATGGGCTAAGGCTCCTTAATTGAAACTTCAGGCTTGTTGCAGAATAGTCATTGGTTCTATTAGCTCCCAGAACTATAAGAAAGGGCATGATATGCCAGGGGGAACCTCTGTAATGCAGGAGCTTAAGTTGGTTTTTCTCCGGGCTATAGAGTCCAGCCCTAGAAACTTATTTAGCCCCAACCCTCTTATGAACCTTTTCATTTCCTATACATATATTCAGGTAAATGACTTGGTGTATATTAGGGATAGAAGAGGATGGGAAAATAATTTCCAACATTCTTCTGTCATTCTTCAAGTTGGAGTCACATTAGTTCCTCAGACCAGCCCTCTACACTCCTGTCTTTTCCAGGGGAGGTGATTGTGATTTTCCAACTTGTTTCCACAAGTGAACTTTTAGAATTAGTGTTTGTCACTGTGGTAGTTACCACTATATCCACAGTGACACAGACTAAGTCAAAATCACCTCATAGATCTTGACACTGACCATAGGATCATAGACTTAGAGCTGAAAGAGGTCTAAGAGGCCATTTAGTTAAAATCCCTGATTTTACAGATGATAAGACTGAGGTTGGTGGAGCTTAAGTGACTTAAACAAGTTTACAAATTATCCCAGGATTAGAGCAGGGCCCTTTCTTTTTTTTATTGGACATTTTATCCCAGGGATACTTTCTCTAGTTGGCTCCATTAACTCCCAGGACTATAAATAGGCCAGGGTCTGTCATGAAGGAAGTCTCTGGAGGGCAGAAACTAAGTCTTTTTCTTTTTTCTGAGCCTTAAAGACTCATTAACAAAGCTTTCTGTTCCTACCCTGATCACATTACATGCCACTTCTCTCACTGCTATTCATAGAAATGGCAGAATAAACATTAGCAGCTGAAGTGACCTGAAAAATTATATTCAACCATCCTTAGGTGGAGAAGAAAGGGGCATTAGGCTCTCAGTTCAGCTCTGTATTTTAGAGAAAGTTTTAGATTCGGAATTTGTCACTGTGGAAATCCCAACTACCAGAATAATCACAGTGACACAGAACAGGTCATAAACATCCCTTACTCTTTGTTAACCTAGCCTGACCCCTGGTGTGAAAAGAGCTAGGGCCCATAGGTCAGATTCACTTTTGAAACAGAAATAGACTCTTTTGCCTTTTTTCCCCGTACTCTTTATTCTGGAGAAAAAAAGATCTTGACTGAATCCCATCAGTTCAAAGGTGGAAATGGAATCTGTTGGGAAGAAGTCCTCAGAAATCAGGAGATAAACCTATTCCATGAATGTGTTTTTAAAAAATATCTTGATAATTGTATTTCAATGTAGTTATTTTCCTTTGCTTATGTCTTTTAATTTATGAATTTAATTACACTATTCTGATAAGGGGTTCATAGACTTTATCAGATTGATAAAGAGGTCCATGACACAAAAAGATTAAGAAACTCTGCATAAAGACATATTTACAGAACCTCCAACTCCCAGATCCGGATCATATTGAAATGCTTCTTCTTAACTTGTCACCATTCTTTGGACAAATGGGTTTGAAAGGAGCTTTGAAACATTCCAACAAGTTTCTGCAGTTGGCGGAGAGAGGCCTACTGGCCCACAGTTTAGCTCTCTAGACACCATCTCTCAGCCTTCCACAGGAATCGGTAGCCCTAGTTCCATGGACAAGTTTGGGGAAAGTTCATATCCAGTGTTTATCACTAATAGATACACATGTTAGAATCATCCCTAGACTGATCTTAAGCACAGCCTGGCTCAGAGGGAAGAAATCCTGGGGATGGGACTCAGTACTGTGTCTGAATTGTATAATTTTCTTCCTGGAAAGCTCATTATACAGACAAAATCTTAATTACCTGCATCCATATTTCAGAGCAGGGTCTATTGGGGATGGTCCTCCATAATTAATTTCTTGTTACAGAATCTAGAAATCTCCCACACACTAGAAGTGTATCACAGAAGTTGAAACCTTAAATCCCTTAGGTTCAGAACCTCACCATCTCTCACCTCATCTCACCATCTCACTATCATTAATGCTATTGCCCAGGCCTACTGATTTCACCTTTGCAACATCCCTCTAACAACAACCTTCTCTCCTCTGACAGTGCCATGACTCTGGTACAAACCCTCATCACCTCACACTTGGATTTATTGCAGTATCCAGAAGGTCTGCCTGTTCAAGTCTCTCCTCCACTCAACTACTAAAGTGATCTTCCTAAAGTGCAGGTCTGATCATGCCAACCCCCTAATCAATAAACTCCAGTGGCTTCCTGTTGCCTCCAGGAGCAAATATAAAATCCTATGCTTGGTATTCAAAGTTCTTCATAACCTAGTCCCCTCCTACCTTTCCTGTCTTCTTACACCTTACTTTCTGAATCGTCCTCTTCAATCTAGTGACACTGGTCTCCTGACTGTTCCATGAACAAGACACTCAGGAATTCTCTTTGACTGACCCCATGCTTGGAATTCTCTTCAACTGCCACTATGACTACTGACCTCCCTGGCTTCTTTTGTGACAATTAAAATCAGTCTTTCTTACATTTTTTTTTTTGCTGGGCAATTGGGGTTAAGTGACTTGCCCAGGGTCACACTAGTGACACACAGGTCCTCCTGAATCCAGTGCCAGTGCTCTATCCACTGCACCACCTAGCTGCCCAAAATCAGTCTTTCTTAATTCTGCTGCTTTTCCTCTATTATTTCCTATTTTTCTTGAATATAGCTTGTTTGTATATATTTCTTTGCTTGTTGTTTCACCCATTAATTGTGAACTCCTTGAAGGCTGATACTGTCTTTGACCTCTTTTTATACCCAGTACTTAGTACAGTCCCTGGAACATAGGAAGTGCTTAATGAATGCTTAATAATTAATTTAATAATTAATAAATATTTATTGATTGCTCATGAGGGAAATGACATTGAAAAGCTGCACATGAGTTTGGTGGGAGGCTTCTGACAAGTCTTGAAAGGAAATGTGAAGCTCTTTTGATAGGGTCTGAATGATGTAATTTTGAAAAATAGTATTTAGTATTTTACTTTTAAATTCCCAAGTTTTGCTCATTTATGCAGGCATAGCATCTCCTAACAAAGATCTCATGTAATTATAATGCAGACTTACTCTTCCAGCTTCTGTCTGAGATTTTGTAGTAGAAATTGACACTGTGTACATATCCGTAGTTACACAGTGTTACATCACTGTGAAGAAACTTCAGGTGCTTGAGCAGGCAGGAAGTTGAAATTATGGTCATGGATGTTAATTGAGCCCAGACCTCCAATAAGCAAAGTGAACTATGGCTATGTTCCCCTTGGGAAGCCCCTTGTCTTTTGGGGAGGGAGAAATTCACATTCTGTTTTTAGATGTACAAGAGAGGAAACTCCCCATTTCTTGTTTATTTAATCGTGTTCTGTACTGTTTAAATTCTGTTACTACTGACCTACAATGTGGAGAGAAACACAAGGAGAGAGATATTTCATATTCACTTGATTTGAATATGGGCTCAATCAATATACATGGAGTTCTGTGCTGGTGTTCTTAGGAGACTGAGGTTGAGATTTGGTCTCTCTCTGTTTTATGATGACATGTTTGGCCTAATCTCAGCTTTGGGCATGTATTTGCTGTGGGGTTTATCAAAGTGGTATATGATTGTAGGAGGCAAAAAAGGGTTAACAGAAAAATCTAAGCCCCAAGCTCTAGTAGTAGTCTAAAAGGGAGTCAGATCTCAGTTAATGTAACTTATGTTAGGTTCTCATACCCATAGTGATCAACATCCATAACGGACCAAAACGTGTCAGGTCAAAATAACAATAAAGGAAAAAGACAACCGATAGAAATTCTAATGAAAAATGATTATGATTATATTTTGAAACTAGCTATGGGAATCAGAAAGAGACATGCAGAAAAGGCCAAATTTGTCCCCAGATTTACCTTATGACGTGTAAACCCCCAAAACACACCTCCACTAAAAAAGGTACCCACCTTGGGGGTTGGTTTAGGACCCCAGGAATTCCAAATTAGGATAAGCCCTCCCCTGTAACACCCCTAGGTGGAGAATATTATAATGAGAAGGATAGGCCCTCTCCTGTACCTCCCCAAGGTGGAGATTATTATAATGAGACCGATAATCAATTTATCTATACTATAAATATAACTGTCTTTCCTTTCCTTATTTGAGAGATACCTTTCCAATATTCTGGTTCTCTCCTGTGGTCACCCACAGCATTGTACTTTAACACAGCATTCTTCTAAGGAGGAGCTTACACTATTGCCCAGAAGAGGTTAAGGCCTGGTATCGAAGTTTGTAAAATCTAATTGGTTGACTGGTACCACCTGACTAATTTCCAGCACTATGATCGGTTCACTTGGTACAATCTGATTGATTGTTACTGTTATGCTGTATGTTGATGGGGGAAAGTATGTAAATGGGGAATTATAAAATGCTATAATGTGATTTGTGGGAGGGCACTCCTTGAGGGGTATAAATAGAGGTGAGGGACCTCACTTCAGCCCACTCTCTGGCACATTTAAAAGAGTGCCCATCTTTGTGAAGATGAGTTAAGAAGTCTTTGCCCATTGATTGCTACCTGCTTGGATTCTTTGAGCAGTGACCTGCTAGCAACACAAGAGCTGCTAACACTTGAGCTGCTAACACTAGAGCTACACAACACTATTTGAGTGGTTAGCCACATTTCTAACATTCCCCTTCCCACCTTTCTATTTCCCCATTGAGTGAAATGTCTTTCTGTACCAACTCTGTGTGTGTGTGTGTGTGTGTGTGTGTGTTGCTGTGTATCCTTCCCTCCTTTGAATAGTTCAGATGACAGTGAAGTTCAAGTGTCAGCTGCTCCCCCCACCTACACCCCCTTGTTGGTAGAGATGTGAGGTAATTTTTACTAACCTTCCTTTCCCTCCCCTGACCCTTCACCCCAGTTATTCCTCTCTCTAATTTCTTTTTTATAAAACACGTTTTTGAGGCAGCTAGGTATGGTACACTAGGTCAGAAATTTCCAGGCTCTAGGGCAGCAAAAATAAAAAGATAAAGCAGTTGTCCTTCTAAGACATCTTAAGAGGATAAGAGAAGATTCCTGGGGCTGAGGTTTGGTCTGAGTAAAGTGTAAACACAAGCAGACTAGGCCTCAAGAAATTTCAGCTCAGGAACTTTTATGCCACAAAATTTCATTTAAAGAACAGCAGAAGGTTGAGTGAGGGAAAATTGAAGGACCCCCTGCTGTTTCTGGAAGTCATGTCTAGTAGTGCTGACCAGATGTGATCCCCAGCTGTGGCTGTGGGCAAGAAGGAGCAGGTACATGCCTGGTGAGTGTGGTACCACAAGGAGCAAGGAAATTTTTGAGACAGTGTGGTGGGGGCTTAGGGGAGGAAGAGAGGAGTCCCTGAGGTTGATCCCCCAGACAGAATTCAGAAAACAACAGTAAGAAGGATATGCGACTTCAGGATTAAAACTTGAAAATAATAATATTAAGCTGCTAAAAATAAAATAGCACAAATTAAAAATAAAAACCTGGGTTAACATTCAGAGGAAGACAGTGAAGTTAAAAAAATACTCCCACACCAAAGAGTAATGTTAAATGTCAAAGGGTAAGCCTAAAAAGAAATCTTGGAAGAACTTAAAAAGGAACTAAAAATCGAATGAAAGAAAGAGACAGGTTACAAAAAAGCAATCCAAGGAATTTAGGAAAAGAAAGTTAACCAATTAGAAAAAGAGAAACAATTTTTTTTTTTTTGGTGAGGCAATTGGGGTTAAGTGACTTGCCCAGGGTCACACAGCTAGTAAGTGTTAAGTATCTGAGGCCGAATTTGAACTCAGGTACTCCTGACTCCAGGGCCGGTGCTCTATCCACTGCACCACCTAGCTGCCCCTTTTCTTTATTTCTAAAACAATTATTTCTTTTAGTTTTACATCACCTTTATTATAAATATACACAATATACATATATATGGATATATATACACATACATACACACATACATATGGTACAGATTTGTGACCCGAATGTGACCTATATATGTGTGTATGTATATATGTGCATACATACATACATACATCTCTCTCTTTCTCTGTCCCTCTCTCTCCTTCCTTTCTTCCCTACCATCCTTACTTTTGTTATAGCAAGGGCCAAGAAAAAAGTACGTCCCCATCAACTAGGAAATAGCTAAATAAAATTGTTACATATGAATGTAATGTAGCACATAATTATGTCATAACAATCACAAATAAGAAGAATTCAGAAAAGCATGGAAAGACTTATAAGAGTTATCCCTTGTGATAAGAATTTAAAAAAGAAAGAGAACAAAAGCAGTTTGGTAAAGCCAAATAACACATCAACTGAGCCTGACAGTATAAGAAGCAACAGAGGTGTATTTTCTCAACGTTTTTCCAAGATCAGGCTTCTTGAGGTCATTAAAATTCACAGAACTTAGTTTTACTTTTTTCGGTGTTCTTACTATTTATCTTTGTGAATTGGTTTTCCTGGCTCTGTTTGTCTCACTCTGCACTGGTTCTTATAAGTCTTTCCATGTTTCTCTGAGTTCTTCATATTTACATATTAACATATTTATTATATTTACTGTTTTATATATGTATGTGTGTATATATACACTATTTACTGTGTAATTTTTATGTGTGTAAATATTCATTTGTTTCAGATTGTCAGATTTATAGATGTATAGTTGGGCAAAATAGCTCCGAATAATTTCATTCAGTTTTTTTAAATTTCATTTCATTTAATTTTTTTCATTTTTTAATTAACTTCATTTTTTTCACTGCTGATACTAGTAATTTAGTTTTCTCCTTCCTTTTTAAATTCAAGTTAGGAAAAAGCATATATGTTTTATTATTTCTCTCCTTTCCCCCCAAAAAGCCCACCTTAGATCCTAATTTTATTTATTAAATCAATGTTTTAAATTTGCTTTCATTTTTGTTAATCTCTCTTTTGATTTTCATGATTTCTATTTTTGTGACACAATGGACTTAAGAGTAGTCTTATATTTTCATTATCTTCATGGGTAGGCAGGGCCAATATAATAAAAGTGGCAATTTTACCTAAACTAATTTATATATTCAACGCTGTTCCAATAAATTACCAAAAAAAGATTGAATTAGAAAAAACAATAACAAAACTGAAAAGCAAAAAGTCAAGAATATCAAAGGAATTGATGAAAAAATGTAAAGAAAGGAGATTTAGCGGTAACAGATCTGAAAGATATGAGAGAGAGAAAGAGAGAGAGAGAGAGAGAGAGAGAGAGAGAGAGAGAGAGAGAGAGAGAGAGAGAGAGAAGTGTTTATATTTCTTTCAGTTCTCTCAGCCTCCTTTGCCTCAGGTCTTTATCTGGAGTGCTACATTGTTTATATTTTATTTCTATTTTCTGTTCCAAACTGCCTCCCTCTTACTCCTTCTCTCCACTCCTACTCTGACCGTACCCATTGAGAAGGCAAGAAACATGGTACCTATTAAATATAACAAAGTCATGCAAGACATATTTCTGCTTTATCTACGTTCTGAAAAAAAAAAAGGAAAAAATATCCTTTAAACAGTTTCTCTGAGTCCATCCATTCTCTATATGGAGTTGGACAGCAGTTTTACTTCATGAGTCCTTTGATATTCTGGTAGATCATTATATTGATCAGAGTTACTAAGTCTTTCACAGTTTATTATCATTACTGTATTTTTGTTACTGTGTAGATTGTTCTCTTGGTTCTCTTCACTTCAGTTTGCATCAGTTCATATAAATCTTCCCAATATTCTTGTATTCTATGTACATAATAATGACCTCTTGGTCACATGACCAACAAATTGAAGAATACATTATCTCTGATCCTCATGACCTATCAAAGCTCTCCAAAAAGCAAAGTATTTGCAAGAGGCATTTGTAGCTTATGCCAGACTCCAAGACACCAATAATCTTGAGACAAAACTCAATGAACTAATTGCAAAGAAGGCTAATCCCTACACTGATCACTCAGCATCCTTTCCCCCATGAATTCCTTCACCCCAAATCTAGCAGGGCTTATGCTTAGGTAATTTCTTGACAATTCTCATGCTGCTGCTACATTCTTTCCTGTTCTCTTCTCCCCTAATACCTATTTAACCATTTTGAGGCAATAAAACAACAGAATTCATTCTTGCCCCTGCACACACCTTGTGTAGAGAAGATAGAAATACAGGAAAATGGGAATCCTGTTTTGCCCAGGGTGGCATTGTCCCTGATATAATGCAATAATTCTCATACAGATAATCAAGGAGCAAAAGGAAATGGACATGGCTTCACTGTGTATGTGTGTGTTTGTGTTTGTGTGTGTGTGTGTGTGTGTGTGTGTTTCACCAGTCCTAAAGGAAAAGACACTCTTATACAGCTGGGTCCAGATCACCCCACCAAAAGACAATTGGGGCTGAGACTGGAGCTAGTGAAAAGTGTAGGAGGAGGCTGAGAAAGCTTCAATGTCCAACCTTTGGGGGAACTTCCATTAAAGAGAAAGGGAAGAAGTGAAAAGAACCAGGAGAATATTGTGCACAGTGACAGCAATATTGTTTGAAGAAGAATTGTGAATGACAACTATTTTCAGCAATACAATGATCTAAGATAATCCCAAACGACTCATAATGAAGCACACTATCCACCTCCAAAGAAAGAACTGATATTGATTGAAAACAGACTGAAGCATGCTATTTTTCACTTTCATTTTTAATTCAAATTTTCTTATATACAATCACTAAAATGCTAATGTTTTATATAATTGCACATGTATAACCTATATCTGATTGCTTACCACCTCAAGGACGGGGGAGTGAGGGGAGAGAAGGATAGAGGGAATTTTGAACTCAAAACCTTAAATAAAATTATTTATTATAATTTTAAAAAAGAATAAATAGGAAAAAAAGAAGAAAAATACTGACACAAACTCCAGAGAGAGAGAGACAGAGAGAGACAGAGACAGAGACAGGGACAGAGACAGGGACAGAGACAGAGATGGAGAGACAGAGAGAGACAGAGACAGAGAAAGGTAATATGGGAGGGTGGGGGAGGAGATGAAATTATCAAAGATATCAGGAAAAAGAACATTCAGTTTAAAACCTTGAACACTAGTAGATAAGTCAACAAAGGAGAGATATTAATAACAGAATAAAAGATGGTCTGCAGGTCATCAAAATGAACCTAAACAACTACAAATAAATATTGTAACACTAGGGAAAATGAATCAACATTTGATACAACAGAAGACCCTGTAGATTGATGAGAGAGCATGGAGTTATAGCAGAAAGTTCCTGTATGGTTGAAGAGAAGGAACAAGAATTGTTAAAACAGAATTAATGGCCTGCATAAGATAAATAATTTGCAGAACAGAAAAACTGGAACCCACTGTGATAAATCTCACCAGAGAAACAAAAGAGAGGACACAGACTGGTTCTTTCTCTGACATCTCTACAATAGTGATGTGATTTGACTTCACATGACTTCATTTGACAAAGAAGATCTGACACATTTGAGCATGTATAGGAGAGCATCTGATATATTTTTTCCCTTTAAAAGTTATTCTGGATCCATGAATCCCAATGCATGATTCCTCCTTTGGTGTCTGAACAGAAAAGAGATTTAGGGAGATCTTAGTTTCCAAATGGTCACTACTTCTGACCCATTGAGATTACTGTGTGTCTGCTACCTGGAATTGAGGATTGTAGTGGTGATATATCTAATGTGCATGGTCCCTTTGAGAAGCCAAATGTCTTTGTGTCACTGATTTTTTAAAGTGGTAATGATTCCCCTTGGGAACTAAGAAGAGGTAAACAGAATTTTTATTTTAAACATTATTCACATCTGTCTTGTGAGATTGTTTAGCCTGAGTCCACACACTGTAGTCTCTGAATTTCCTAGACTGTGGGATTGTATTATCTATATTGTAGTTGTTTTTTGTCCTTCAGTTTTGAAGAGGACTATTGACATCACTGGGTCATGTCTTGACTTGTTTGTGAATTGGATTTAAGTTAGGTAGAGTTGGGGAAACTCTCAGCCTCTTCCAGAGTCAGAGAACTCCAGTGGCAAGACAAAATTTAAGGCAACTGGAGATGACCTGAGATGTAGTGGCTAACCTTGTTGTCTTTGATATCTGACCAAGCTCTAAGAAATTCACGGTGCCTGCTTCAGCTGCCCTCATGGCCAATAAAACAAGCTGTTCTCATTCACCCATTCTACTGAAGGGAAGTCTTCACATGCTTGGGGTATACATCTCCCAAATTCACTGAAAGGTTTGAGGTCAGAATAGGTTTCTTTGGTGTGTGTACCCTTTAGGAAAAGCTTTCTATGAAAAAATTCTTAATAGTCTCCCAGAAGGAAAACTTCCCTGATGAGGGTGGGTTTCTGGCTTCCTCCAGACAGATTTTAGGTTTTGTTATGACCATGCTACCATCAGCACAAAGATATATCCTCATTCAAAATCTCTATTTTAAATCTCCTGGTGGAAAGGAGATCACTGACAGAGGGTGCTCAGGCTTTGGTCTAGGTGGGTTTTTGATTGGAGATCTATCACTGTGGTAGTAACAACCAGTACTATCACAATAATATCACAGTGATACAGTCCAGCACATAATTTACCTCCTCCAAGTATTCTCTGGCCTTAAGGAGGCTCAGAAATATTTATCAACCAGACTAAAGAGAGAAGGAAAAAGGAGCAGAAGTAAGAGGTATGAATATAATTCCATGAATTTTCTATAGGAAGAGATGTAGAGGAGTAATGATTACTGAAACTCCTTTAGTATCCTTGACTACTGTTAACTCTAGCAGGGAGGGTAAAGAAAATTACAGATGGATATTCTGGTTATGATATTTTATGGTATTTACTTTTTGCTACATCATAATATCTTTGTTTCTTTTGGACCCAAACCTGTCAGGATGAGTCATGTGGCTTTTCTGATCTGCCCTGTTCCTGAGAACTAAACTGTGTTTTAGGGTTCCTCATGATCATGAGGGAAGTTGATGGTGACCTGGTAGACAAGGACAGATGGTACCTGAGTAGACTATGATTGGAGATAGAATTCATGGAGACACTGGGAGATCTGTTCCTTCAACTTTTATTCTCTCTCTCTCTCTCCTTGTTGTATCCTTCATATTACTTCTATATCCATCTCCCTAACCAGTAGTTCTGATAATGCTACTTCCCTGGCATACCTTCAGTGGCTCCCCGCTATCTACAAAATAATGTCTAAACTCCTTAACCTATGATTCAGGGTCCTTTAACCTTATGCTTGACTTTCATCTTGACACTGGACTTCATTGACTCTGGGAAAGAGAGTGAGGCTTATGGCTTTTCCCAACTCTGCCTCACTTAAATCCAACTCATGCGCAAGTCAAGACTCACCCAGTGATGCCATTGATTCTCCTTGAAAACAAAGGACAAACAACAATGAAACATATATGATAAACTCTTGAAAAACAAAGATGAACATGAAATGTTTCCTGACCTCAAGGAGCCTACATTCCCCTGGGGAAGAAGTAAATACCATCTAATTTGAAGAGGGGGTACTAACATACAATTAGGAATAGGTGTTGGGACAGGGTACATGAAAGAGGTTTCACATGAATTGAGCCTTGAAGGCACTTGAGAATTCTGAGAGTGGGGCAGCTAGGTGGGACAGTGGATAGAGCACCGGCCCTGGAGTCAGGAGTACCTGAGTTCAAATCCGACCTCAGACACTTAACACTTACTAGCTGTGTGACCCTGGGCAAGTCACTTGATCCCAATTGTCTCATGAAAAAAAAACAACAAAACAAAACAAAAAGAAAAAGAGAATTCTGAGAGTCAGAGATGAGAAGGAAGTGAATACTAGGGAGTCAAGTAGGAGGCGAAAACTGACTTGAACTTTGAATGGAACTAAAACATTAGATTTAGAATAAGAGAAATTGAGTTTGAATCCTAGTTCTGTAAAAAGTTCCATGTTGTGCTAAGAATTAGGTATGTTCTTTTCCCATGGAATTTAGACTTAAGATATCTTTAGGGCTAGCTAGGTGGTAAAGTGGATGGAGCACTGGGTCTGGAGTTAGGAAGAGCTGAGTTCAAAAGACCTCAAGTCTTTTAACACCTATTTGCTTCAGTTTCTCATCCGTAAAATGAGGATACACCTGGAGAATGAAATGGCAAATCATTCCAATATCTTTGCCAAGAAAACACTGCCCTAATTTTCTTTGACCTCTCTGTGCTCTTTGACACTGTTGATTACTCTTTCTTCCATGATACTTCTCTCTAGATTTTTGGGACATCATTCTCTCCTGGTTTTCCTCCTTCCTATCTGAACATTTCTTCTCTGTCTCTTTTGCTGTACCTTCTTCCAGATCATGCCCTCTAACTACAGGTATCTTTCAGTATTCTGTTCTGGGTCTTCTTCTCTTCTTCGTCTATACTATTTCCCTTGGTGATCTCATCATCTGTGTGCTGATGATTCACAAATCTACCTATTCTGCCCTGGTCTCTTTGCTGACTTCTGGGCTTTTCACATATTTTGAACTAGATGCCTAATAGATATCATAAATTCACCATGTTTAAAATTGAATTGATTATAGAGGACTGAGTCAAATTATAAAAATATAAGTGATTCCCCAAAGGATAAATAAGATCAAAGCTATCTATAGTCATATAAAAAATGCTTTAAATTATTATTGGTCAGAGAAATGCAAATTAAAAGAACATTGAGGTATCACCTCACAACTACTAGAGTGACATATGAAACCAAAAAGGAAAATATTGGATGTTGGAGGGGATGTGGGAAAACTGGGACACTAATCCATTGTTAGTAGAATTGTGAACTGATCCAACCGTTCTGGAGAACAATCTGGAACTATGCCCAAAAGGCTATATAACTGTCCATATCCTCTGATCCAGCAATACCACTGCCCCAAAATGTCCCAAAGACATCTCCAAAAGAAAAAAAGACCTATTTGTACAAAATATTTATGGCAGCTCTTTTTGTGTTAGGTAAGAATTAGAAATCAAAGGCATACCTATCAGTTGGGGAATGGCTAAATAAATTGTGGTAAATGATTGTAATGGAATATTATTATGTTATAAAAAATGACAAACAGGATAATTTCAGAAACTCCTGGAAAGACTTATATGAACTGATGTATAATGAAGTGAGTACAACCAGGAGAACACTGTACACAGTGACAGTAATACTTTTTGATGAAGAACTGTGAATGACAACTAATTTCAGCAACACAATGAATTCCAAAGGACTGATCATAAAATCCACCTGAACACAGACTGAAGCATGCTATTTTTCACTTTCTTTCATATATTTCTTTTATTCAAGTTTTCTCATTCAAAATGACAAATAAGATAATGTCTTACATAATAGCACATGTATAACCTATATCTGTTTGCTTACCATCTTAAGGAGGGGGATGGGGGCAAGGAAGGAGGGATAGAATTAGGAACTCAACACTTTAAATAGAAATGTTTATTATTATTTAAAAAAGCTGAATTATCTTTCTCCTAAGTCCTCCTGAGCTTCCTGCTTTATTATTTTCAATGGCAATATCATTTTCCAAATCCCTCAGGCTTACAACCGAGGAATACTATACTCTTCAGTATCTGACACCTCCCTCTCCCTCATATCCCATCCATCGCCAAGGCCTGCTGATTCTATTTTTGTGACAATCTCTCCAATATGTCCATTCCTTTTCTCTTCCATTGCCATCACTCTAGTGAAGGTCTTGATGTCTGGACTATTGCAGGAGTTTATTGGTGGGTCTGCCTGCCTTAAGCTTCTCTCCACTCCAATCCATCTTTCATCCAGCCACTAAAGTGATTTTCCTAAAGTGCACAGGCAACCTTGTCACTCCCCTGTTCAGCACTACTCCAGTGGCTCCCTACTGCCCTCAGGATCAAATAAAAAAATGCTCTGATTGACATAAAAAGCCTAGGACCCTACTCTACCTTTCCAGATTTCTTAAGTCTTACTCCCCAACATGTACTCTTTGATTCAATGACACTGGCCTTGTTTTTTTGAAGAATACAACACTTTATCTCTTGACTCCAGACATTTTCTCTGGCTGTACCCCATGACTGGAATGCCATCTCTCCACCTACTGGCCTCCCTGGCTTCCTTTAAGTCTTAAATAAAATAGTATCTTTTACTAGAAGCCTTCCCCAACTTGAGAAACTTGCTATAAATTTCTTCCTCTCCCTAATTTCTGGCTTTCCTTCTAATTTTGACTGTATTGGTTTTGTTTGTGAAGAGCATTTTTAGTTAATCAAAAATTTCCATTTTTTCTCCTATGATATTCTCTATCTCTTGTTTGGTCATGAATTACCAAGTAATTTTTTTTTCAATTCTCCCTATCTAAATCATGTACCCATTTTGAGTTTATCTTGGTATATAATTGTGAGATGTTGCTCTAGTTTTTGCCAGATTGCCATCCAGTTTTCTCAGTTTTTTTTAAAGTGAGTTCTTACCCCAAAAGCTTGTAACCTTAGGTTTATCAAACAGTAGATTACTGTGGTCATATATATATATATATATATATATATATATATATATATATATATATTGGCAGGGCAATGAGGGTTAAGTGACTTGCCCAGGGTCACACAGCTAGTTAGTGTCAAGTGTCTGAGGTCAGATTTGAACTCAGGTCCTCCTGAATCCAGGGCCAATGCCTTATCCACTTATCCACAGTCAACCCTCAATGCCCCACAAAAAAAACACAAAAAACAAAAAACAAAGAAAGGCAGTTAATATTTCTTTTTTCTTGTTGTTGTTTAGTATTTTACTTTTCTCCAATTACATGTAAAAACACATTTGTTTTAAAATTTTGAGTTCCAAATTCTTTCCCTTCCCCTCTCCACACTCCCCTCATTGTGATGACAAGGAATTCAATATAGGTTATGTATGTGTAGTTGTGCAAAACATATTTCCATATTAGTCATGTTGTGAAAGAAAACATAGACCTTCAGAAAGAAAAAAAACCCTCCAGAAAAAAAGATACAAAAACAGTGTGCTTCAATCTATTCAGACACCATCAGTTCTTTTTCTGGGGATGGATAGCATTTTTTATCATAAATTCTTCAGAGTTGCATTGGATCATTGTATTGCTGAGAATAGTTAAGCCATTCATTCATAGCTGATCATCTTAAAATTACTGTTACTTTGCATCAGCTTATGTAAATCTTCCTAGGTTTTTCTGAGATCATCCTGCTCATCATTTCTTATAACACAGTAGTATTCCATCACAATCACATAGCTCTCCCCAAATGATTTGCCTCAATTTCCAATTCTTTTTCACCACTAAAAGAGCTGCTATAAATATTTTATCTGTCCTCTCCTATTTCGTTTTTTATCTCTTTTTGGATATAGATCTTGTAGTGTTATTGCTTGGTCAAAGGGTATGCATGGCTTTATAGCTATTGGATCATAGTTCCAAATTGTTCTACAGAATGGTTTAATCAGTCAACAACTCCACCAGTTAATGTCTAATTTTTCTCACATCCCCTCCAACATTTGTCATTTTCCTTTTCTATCCTTTTCTAGCCAATCTAGTACTTCAGAATTGTTTTAGTTTTCATTTCCCTAATCAAGAGTGTTTTAGAATATTTTTTCATGTGGCTATAGATAGTTTTGATTACTTAATCTGAAAATTGTTCATATCTTTTGATCACTTATTAATTGGGGAATACCTCTTATTTCTATAAATTTGACTCAGTTCTTTATACATTTCAGAAATGAGGCCTTTTTCAAAGAAACTAGATTCAAATTTTTTTCAGTTATTTATAATTGTTAATTGTATTTCCCTCCATCTTATTTCCCCCTCCATTTATTCTCTTCTCACTCTCCTTTCACCCTGACCCTCCTCAAATTTGTTTTGCTTCTGACTATCCTCTGCTCCAATCTGCCCTCCCTTCTATCACATTCTCACCCCCCTCCTCTTATCTTCTTCCCCTTTTACTTTCCTGTAGGGTAATATAGATCTCTATACCCAATTAAGTCTGTATGTTATAGCCAATTTTGATGAGAATAAGGTTCACTCCCTCTTTCCACTCCCCCCCCTACCATACACCTTCCCTATCTTCCCTTCCAGTATAAAAGATTCTTATTGCACCTTTTATGTGAGATGATTTGGCACATTCTACCTTTCCTTTTCCCTTTCTCCCAGTGCATTCCTCTATCAACCCATAATTTTAATTTTTAAAATATCATCCCTTCATATTCACCTCACACCTGTACCCTTTTTCTATATATGATCCTTCTAACTGAACTAATAATAAGAAAGCTCTTGGGAGTTACATGTATCATCTTCCCATGTGGGAACATAAATAGTTTAACCTTATTAAGTCCCTTATGATTTCTCTTTCCCATTTACCTTTTTATGCTTCTCTTGAGTCTTGTATTTGAAAGTAAAATTTTCTATTTGGCTCTGGTCATTTCATCAAGAATGCCTGACACTTCCTGTGCCAAGATGGTTGAGTGAGGAAGCAACCCTCAGGAGCTCTCCCAAATTTCAAACTGATATAAAACTGCCTCAGGATCATCCCAAGGAGCAGGGAAACAGTTTACCAGACCAGCAGGAAAGGTCTGTCTTACCTGGGTGGGAGGGAAGTGAGGTCCAGGAGGAACAGGAGCAGCAGCTTCTGGGCTCAAAGCAGGGGGCCTGAAGCAGGGCTCTGAGCCCGGGGCAATCTACCAGTGAGGTTCCACCCAATTGCAAATTAACAGCTCCCTGGGCAAGTGAGCAGTCTAGGCAGCATAGCAGGGACACTCACCAGGCACCTCAAAGCTAGCACAGATAACCAGGGGCTTTGGCTCCACTGCTGTCCACTAGTGAAGTGCCACCCAAGGCTGACCAACAGCAAGTATCCTCCCCAGTGACCTCGCCACAGAGAGACTGTTTCCAGGGCAAACCAGCAGTAGGGGACACAAACCCTCAGCTGACTGCAACAAAATTACCTTTCCAGGGCCTGCTGGCAGAGTTACTATTTACCATAGCAACCAAGCAGCAGGATCACCCTTCCCCCCCCCCATACACACACCCATACACATACACTAAAGCTGAATGGAAAGAAAATTACTCCTCCAGGGCCAGCCACAAGAAAGATTTTGTTAACTTTAGCAACCCAGGAAAAGCAAGCAGATAAGCCCCAAAGCTCAGTGAAAACCACCAGTAAGACCAGTAGGATCCTCAGCACAAAAACTTGGGACAGTTTAGTAATGCAGCACAACTCAAATAAAAACATCAAGTCAGGGGCAGCTAAGTGGTGCAGTGGATAGAGCACTGGCCCTGGATTCAGGAGTACCTGAGTTCAAATCCGGTTTCAGACACTTGACACTTACTAGCTGTGTGACCCTGGGCAAGTCATTTAACCCCCATTGCCCTGCAAAAAAACAAAAAACAAACAAAAACATCAAGGCACAAAAATGAGCAAAAAAAAGTGCCTGAAAGTCTGCTTTTTCATCGAATGTTCATTTTTCCCTCTGAAGGATTATGTTCAGTTTTCCTGAGTAGGTGATTCTTGATTGTAATCCCAGCTCTTTAGCCTTCCAGAATAACATACTCCAAGTCCTCTGATCCTTTAATGTAGAATCTACTAAATCTCATGTTATTCTGACTGAGGCTCCACAATGCTTTAATTTTTCTTCTGGCTACTTGCAATAGTTTTTCCTAGAACTGTGAGCTCTGGAATTTGACTATAATAATCCTAGGAGTTTTCACTTTGTGATCTCTTTCAGCATTGGTGGATTCCTTCAATTTCCATTTTACCCTCTGGTTCTAGAATATCAGGGAAGTTTTCCTTGATAATTTTTTGATGAGGAGGCTCTTTTTTGATCATGGTTTAAAATCATCTCTCCTCAATCTATTTTCAAGGTCAGTCTTTTTCCAGTGAAATATTTCACATTGTCTTCTATTTTTCATTCTTTTGGTTTTGCTTTGTGGTTTCTTGATGTCTCATAAAGTCATGAGCTTCTATTTGCTCAATGCTAATTTTTAAGGAATTATTTTCTTCAGTGAGTTATTTTACCTCTTTTACCATTTGACCTAGTCTGTACTTTAGGGTGTTATTTTCTTCAGTATTTTTACTTTTGGTCTCCTTTATCAAGCTGGAGACTCCTTTTTCATAACTTCCTTGCATCACTCTCATTTTTCTTCCCATTTTTCCCTCTAGCTCTCTTATTTGATTTTCAAAGTCCTCCTTGAGCCCTTCTATGGCCAGGGACCAATTCATATTTTTCTTGGGGGCTTTGGAAGTAGGAACTTTGACTTTGCCATCTTTTTCTGAGTGTGTAAAACACCCTAACTTACCATCATGAGGATGGGTTTTTTGTTTGCTCATTTTCTTAGCCTATTTCTTGACTGTTTGTTAAAGTAGTACTGTGCTTTCATGATGGAGGGTGCAATGTCCCAAGATTCAGAGTTTTGTATAGCTATTTTCAGAGTTACTTCTAGGGACCTGGAAGTTTTTGGTTCTTCTTAGGTGGTATGATTTAAGGAGAGATGTGTTTACTCTTCTCCTGGTCTGTGCTTTGGTCTGTGAGCAACCACAAGCACTCTTTTCTGCCCTGGAACTGTGACTAGGGTCCTTGCTCTACTGTGGCTGCAGGCAAGTGTGCAGGCTGGTGTGCTAGTGCTTCTCCTCTCCCTGAAAGCTATGAGTGATCACATTTTTTCAGCCATGCCTTTAGTTATGACTGGGAGGGACTCTTTTGAGCTAGTCTGAGAAATGGGGGGTTGACAAAATGGAGAATAGAATAGATAATATACCATAATATTTTTTCTCCTTGGTATAACCATATCACACCCACCACAAGCACACCTGTCACCTCTAGAATCAAATTTATAATTCTCTATTTTGCATTCAAAACCTTTTATAACTTGCTCTCCCCTTCCAGTTTTTAAAGTATCTTATTCCTTTCTATGTACCATGCAATCCAATGACACTGCTGTCTCTGTTGTTCTTTGAATAAGACACTCTATCTTAACAATATTGTTTTTTCACTATAGTCCCTAACCCTGCTACGATAGTGTCATCTATTCCCTGTGACACTACATGCTTCACAGTGGTAGACCCCTGCTCTGCCTTTATATGAAAACTTCCAATATTTATTTGCTTTCACATAGAAAAATACACATTGGACCTGGACTAGACTCCCACAGGCATTTGTGTCCCACATTATTTTCCTAAATTTTACAGCAGGATCTGGCCTCCATTACCTTTAAAGGCTCCATGCAAGTACAATATGTTGATGACTTACTTTTGGCCTCCTTTAATGCTGAAGTTTGTCAAGAAGATAGCTGTCACTTACTATTAGTGCTGCACAAGAGAGGCCACAAGGTGTCCAGGTCAAAAGTACAATGGTGTTTGCCCCAGGTAGAATATCTAGGATTTGTTCTGGCTGCTGGAACTCACTCTGTCTCTTCTAAGCGAGTCCAGGCCATTCAACAACTCTCTGCCCCCACTAAGAAGAAGCAGTTAAGAGCCATTCTGGGAACAGCTGGGTACTGCAGACAATGGATACCCTCTTTTGGGGAAATTACTAAACCTCTCATAGCTCTAACAAAAAATTCTGTCCCAGACACTTTACAGTTGGATACCCATCATCTCTCAGCCATAACAGAATTAAAACAGGCCTTGTTATCAGCACCTGCCCTAGGACTCCCAGATTACAGTAAGCCCTTCACTCTCTTTGTGCATGAACAGCTTAAGAGTATGATTGGCAAATTATGTACTGAAACCCATTTGAAATGGCCTGATGTTCTACTATTGGCATTATTCTATCTACACATATATCTCCTTATTAAATGCTGCTTGGTCACTCTCCTATCCAAGCTAAAATTTTTTCCCCAGTTTAAACATCACTGGTGGGAGGTGATACTTCTGTTGCCTCCTATATACAGGAATTATATACTAGGCTATGTGAACTCCATGAGGCAGGAGCTGTGGTCCAGGGGGGACCTTTAGACTTTTCATTGCACAATATAAATCCAGGAGATAAAATATATGTAAAGAATGTTCAGAGAACCAATGGAACTCAGCCTGCTTGAAAGGGACCTTTTGAGGTATTCTTGACAACTCCTACTGCCATTAAAATTGGTGAAAAAGACTCTTGGATTCATTATTCTCATGTAAAGCCTGCACCATTCATAGGTAAAGAAATTTCAGATAAAACTCAAATAAGCACTGAAGAGCAAAAACTTCTAACAATAGCAACTGTTAAAGAGAATAGAGAGCCCAGGGGCAATAGGCAGTTCCCATTTGATAGTCCCAATGATCAGTTACATGCTTTGGGATTCAGTCTTCATAAAGTGATGATATAGTGGGAAAATGGGGTACGGGTTGGGGTTGGGGTTCTTGGGAATTCCTCTTTAAAGAATTACACCCTCTTGCACACAAAATGTAGTTAGAACAAGGTGATAGTTTATTTAGGAGCAAGGGAAGGGAAGGGTGGGGGGAGGGAAACCATGAAAGAAATCCTTAGACTTTTCATGGGGAGATTTGGCATAAAGCACATGGCTCAGAGGTACCAAATCCCCTCGAACAGGAGACCGGAAGGTACTTTTATAGATGACTGATGGGGGTGGACCATCTGCCCGTGAAAAGTTCCTTTAGTGAGAGAGGACCATCCCCCACTGGTGGTAGCTGGGGGAATTGGGTGAGCAGTGGAGGACCATCCCCCACTGGTGGTAACTAAAGGAATTGGGTGAGGGGTGGCTACGGATCCCTCTTCAGAACACAAAGGCCGAAGCCACACCCAAACTTATCTCTCCAGAGTAAGGGAGACCAGAATGAAGGGTAGGAATCCGAAGCTAGCTCAGTCCGGTTTGGTTCAGCTTATCTCTCTAGGCGTTATCTGTTCTCTGGTTTAGTTTCTCAAGGAGAAGATTCCTCGGTGTGCCCCAGAGAAATTCTGGGGTGCTCTGCGCCCCATGACAGTATTAGGAGATGGAAATTGCCTCTTTAGGGCCTTAGCAGATCAGCTACAAGGTCAGTGGAGGAATCATCTCAGACACAGAAAAGAATCTGCTTCTTATATGATTAACCATAGAACTGAGTTTGAGTCTTTTAGAGTAAATGACTCTTCTTTTGAAAAATATGTTGAGGACTTAAGACAACCGGGTAGGTTGGGAGGAAACGAAATGATTGTAGCCTTTGCTAGACAGAACCAGCTGAATGTGGTAGTTCATCAGTTGAATCAGCCCCTATTGAAAATCAGTGGCACAGACAAAGCTGAGGCTAGAGAACTCCACATTTTCTACCATAGAAAACATTATGACAGCATTAGAAAAATCAATGACAATTCAGAAACCCCTGACACTTTGGCATGTAGAGAATTGGGGAACCAGTTAAAACAACGTAGCATACCCCAACAAGCATTTCCTTCTACAGGCAAACCACTGAAGCACATGGCCTGGTTTTCTGGCCCACCTCAATCTCCCCCACCCTTTCCTCTCCCTGTGCCTATCCTTTAATCCTGTCTTTTTTTGTTTTGGCTTTTGAAAGGCACTAAAAAGGCCTGGAATTCACCACATCTTTAAGTTCTTTAAGAGCACAAAAGAGTGCTTAGTAAATCTTTTGCTTTTTGTTTTTGTTTTTGCTTTGGTTTTGACTTTTGTTTCTTTTGCTTTCCTTTTTTTTAAAACTCAATTTTGTAAACTAAGTGACTTTTCAAAGACATTTTAAGTATATGCTGTGGGTGGGGCCATTGGGCCTCAGAAGCTACCAGAATTCTTTTTTTTTCCTCTTTCTTTTTGAGAGAACCATGAGTTTTAATGAGTTTTTTTCTCTTTTATGGGATTCTGTTTAAAAAAAAAAAGAGGGTTATTGAATCCTATTGCTTGATCTATCAATTAACATATTGAATATTGAATCTTGCTGATTGAAACCTTATTTCTTTTTAATAAATTGATCATCACTTTAAGTATCTGTTACTGTTATACTAGAGAATTCATGTATAAGATGATGTGGTTTACTTGCTAAAAGAAGATTATGTAATAATGTCTAATATAATTAGCTATTTACATTCATTTATCATTTATATGTCATTCTACTCTGGGTATGGTTTGGAATTATTGTATATATTACTGGTATATCCTCTGTTATGCAGCATAACATGCATTTTTACCATCATACTGTCTTTGGTGAAAGTAATATGAGATTTGTGAAGTATGGAAACTTATCATTTCAGGGACATAACTGACTCTTACAGTAAGCTTGATGCAGGCCCTGGAGAGAATATATGTGCAACAAGAGGAGAGATGAGTACAAGTAAGTCCATGGTTTGCTTATGATGGTGACTATGTAGAGCACAATTGCTAGACACAGTCCAGTTTTTTCCTTTCTCCCTCCTAAAATAACCTAATTTAACTGAGCTTGTTTTCTCTTTCTCTCACTCAGTCTAATCACCTGTGGCCTAGCACAATCACTGGCTGTTTCCAAATCATGAGACACATGCCACAGCATGATAATCTTTCCATAACATTTTTCAGGTATCATGAACACATACTAAATTTGGCTTTGATCCAGACACATGGTGGTAAGAAGTGTTAGATATTGCATAACTATCTCATGTAATCGAATGTATTAATTTTATCATTGACAACGCTATGCTAAAGTTTAGTAAAAATCCAGCAATTCAAACAGTTAAAGAAGAGAATCCAGCTTTCCAGATCAGAGTCCAGAGTCCAGAGCCCAGTTTTCCGGACCAGAGTCCAGTTTCCTCCTGATGACATCTTACCACTCCAAGAAGACAAGAGAACTCAGAGACTTTATATGAACAGTTTTGTTTTGTGGATTTTGTTTTCTCCTTCTGTTATTATATACTTGCAGAGGCCCTCCCTCTGCAAGACCAATGTCAAAGTATTGTCTATGAGGGACCACCCCTCTGGACAAAACTTTTCTCTCTCCCTTTTCTATATTGTTATTTACATATTGTTTGTTAGCATAAGGGTGTGTTTCATCAAGGAACACCCTGTTCCTAGAAGAAACAAAGGGGGGAAACTGTCAAAATAATGGAATGTGATAGATGAGATTTGGCAGATACTCAGGAGCCCACCTGAGTGGGTTACTGGCTGATTTGACTGGATTAGTAGTTGACTAGATTCTAAGCACATCTGGCTGGTACTTGAGAGTACTTAAGAAAGCATGGTTCTCAGAATCTAAAAAAACTTTGAACTTCTGGCCCAGTCAACCAACCAGCTTGAAGAACCTCCCATTTCTGGGAGGGGACAGGAAGGAGGAAGGAGAGCCTGCACAGAGAGCGCTGTCTCTCTTTGGATTCCTGACTTCACTGTGGTGGCGGTGACAGAGGATGAGACAGAGGAGTTGAAGAAAGATAGGATTGCCAGGTTGTAGGAATTCTGTTCTCAATCTTTCTCTTCTTTTACTATCTTTCCATAAACCCTTAAAAAACTCGTTTTATCAGTGACTTTAGTCAATTTCCCCCAAAACTTGGGGAACAGATTAGGACCCACATTTAGAATTTTAAATTACACACCTGGAATGCTGTCCTTCCCCATCTTCACCTCCTGGATTCCTTCAAGTATCAGTAAAAATCTCACCTTCAAGGAGTCTGTATCAGTCACCCCTTGATACTAGTTCTTTCTATGTGTTGTTTATCTTGTTTATATCTTGTTTTTACTTAGTTGTTTTCATGCTGTCTTCTCCTAATGGAGACTTTAAGTACCTTCAGAACAGAAACTGTCTTTTAACTTTTTTTGTATCCCCAGAGTTTTGCATGGCTCATAGTCGGTGCTTAAAAATATTTATTGGCTCTCTAACAAATATGGCAATAGATTCCAGCCAAGGAAAGGGGCCAGGAGTGGATTAACCTAGGCTTGCTGGTAGAGAACTATCAAATCTTTTACTACAAAGAGCACTACCATCCTCCCAGTCATGCTGGTTCACAATGTAGGGGTCATCCTTGATCTTTCTCTCTCTCCCACACAAAACACACACACACACACACACACAGATATATACATACACACAATTCTCAATATTCAAGTGTTTAACTTTCAAGACTTCAAGTATTTAAGGGATTTTAGTAGTAACCTCATTTTCACTTTCTCATTGGCACCAGCACACATTTGTGGCTGTGTGCAGTAGAGAAAAAAAAAAAAATTAGAAGCACACAATGAGCACAAGGTTGGTGTTAACAAATTGATGATATAACTGCCATCCATAATGGTGGAAAGTAAGATTTAGTTTAAAAAAGTTTAGTGCTACAAATTTTATTTCTTTATGGTATTTATAGTATTGTAGATTTCACATATTATGACAAGTGAATATTGTCCGAAATAATTTTTAATATGATGTTAGCATAAAAGGTCACAGAATTCTAGTGAATTACTAATGAGAAAGAATGTTTTGCATGTTACTTATTTTATTTTCTGTACCACATTTTATTTTATTTTGTTTTCATGTTACCAGTTTTATTTTATGAACTGCATGTTATGGGCTGCTGTGTTAGGAAAAGTGCATACTATCTTAAGAATAATCATATCTTATAGCATATATCTATATATGTTAGGAATCTTATATGCTTATATAGATATGCATATATTAGGAATCATATATCATCTTAGAAATCTTATCTTATATCATATCATTTGTATATATACACATTCCAGTTCCTTGGGGAAGTCAAAGCCTATTTTAGGATATATATATATATATATATATATACACACACACACACATGTATATATAAAGTTAAACATTCTGTAGTCTGTTGATATCCTTAGTCCTGCTGAAATTTCCTAGGGACACACTCAGAATTTTTAACATGATTGCACTGGACATGAATACATCAGCACTGTTTTCTCTAGTTTGTGCCAATTCCCTTAAGAAGCTCAGAGTGGTTTTTCTTTTTCTTTTTCTTTTCTTTTTTTTTTTAGTGAGGCAATTGGGGTTAAGTGATTTGCCTAGGGTCACACAGCTAATAAGTGTTAAGTGTCTGAGGCCGGATTTGAACTCAGGTACTCCTGACTCCAGGGCCAGTGCTCTATCCACTGTGCCAGCTAGCTGCCCCTCAGAGTGTTTTTGGAACAGGTCTTTTTAGAGTCCCCCAAAATAAAGGCTCTCTTGGGAAAATGCTATTGTAATCCCATTTGAAAATGTCTTCTGCTCTAAATCAAGTTTTTGTTATTGAGGTTGTTACTGTGGTAATAGTAGCTACCATAGTACACTGTGTATAATTCTCCAACAATAACATCCTATGTCTGAAGTGAAGTTAAAAAGTCTTGTCATCTTCTTACAAATCTTCAGCAAACTTCCTTTGTTCCTTTTTAAAAATTATTCTTCTTTTCTTCAGCCTTGGAACCCTATTCTTCTTCTTTTTTTTTTTAACATATAAGATATTTTATTTTTTCCATTACATGTAAAGATAGTTCTCAACTTTTGTTTATACAAGCTTTACAATTTCAGATTTTTCTCCCTCCCTCCCTTCCCTCCCCCCTCCCCTAGACAGCAGGTAATCTGATATAGGTTATATCTATATATCTATATTATATATTATATACATAATAGCATTAATCCTATTTCTGCATTAGTCCTGTTATAAGAGAAAAAATCAGAGCAATGATGAAAAACCTCAAAATAGAAAAAAAAAACAACAGCACCAAAAACAAAAGAAATAGTATGGTTCATTCAGCATCTATACTCCACAGTTCTTTTTTTTTTTCCTTGGATTTGGAGATCCTCTACTATCATGAATTCCCTGGAACTCTTCTGTACCATTGCATTGGTGAGAATAATATCGTCCATCACAGTAGATCAGCACTCAATGTTGATGATAAACGTTCTTCTGGTTCTGCTCATCTCACTCATCATCAGCTCACGCAAGACCCTCCAGGTTTCTCTGAACTCCTCCTGCTCATCATTTCTTACAGCACAATAGTATTCCATTGTATTCATATACCACAACTTGTCCAACCATTCCCCAATTGATGGGCATCCCCTCAACTTCCAATTCCTTGCTACCATGTAAAGAGCAGCTATAAATATTTTTGTACATGTGGGTCACTTTCCTCTCCATGATTTCTTTTTTTTTTCTTGGCAATGGGGGTTAAGTGACATGCCCAGGGTCACACAGCTAGTAAGTCAAGTGTCTGAGGCCAGATTTGAACTCAGGTACTCCTGAATCCAAGGCCGGTGCTTTATCCACTGAGCCACCTAGCCGCCCCTCCATGATTTCTTTGGGAAAAAGAACCCTACTCTTCTTTATCTTATAGTTCCCTAACAATAAGGGGGGAAATCATTGTGGAGAGGGAATCCACCTTCCTCATTACTATCAACCAAGTAGGTACAAGAACTCTAGAACTAAATGCACTCCCCAGCCTGCTGGTCCCATTTCCAACACAGTCCTCATAATCACCATATGTGGATACAACTTCTTTGGAGAAGGGGTCAACCATCCCCAAGCAACTGTTCACAAACTACCACAAACAGGGAAGGCAAGCCAGTCTTGCTGAAGCAGCAAGGAACCCTAAGGCACAGGAAGCCACATGTGCCTCCTAATACTTCTAATACCTTGGCCACCATCTCCCATCAACAACATACTGAGACCCAAGAACCCTGTGCTGAAGAACTTTTGGAAGAGCAGTAGTCCCTAAACCACCAGAATTTCTTGCCATCTAATCCCCACAGTCATAGTTGAGGGAAGAAAACATTGTGGAAAGGGGACTCACTTTTCAATTCACCTCTACCAGCAACATTTCCTGACCTCCACCAGTAATAGTGGGATGAATACCAATGGCCCTGATAGTGGCAGTGCTCACCAGACCATGGTTCTTCTTTCCAATGTAGTCATTATAGCCATCATCAAGGGAGTCATTCTCCCTGGAGCTGAAGTCAGTTATCTCCCCCTGCTTCTAAATAACTGTCGCACACAGCAGGTAAGCCTGCCTACCTGAAGCAGTAAAGTACTGAGGGAGAGGCAGTAGGAGGCCAAGTCAAACCACCACCACACTCAACTTTCAAAAATTACTGCTAGGCATGGATCTTGATGATGGAGACATATGTATGTATACACACACACACACACACACATATATACATATACACATACACACATATATGTGTGTATGTAGCTACCCAAAAGTATTGGTAAACAGCAATGTTCCTGGTGCAATATTCTCAGTGGTCTTTCTGAGAGGTATAGCTTAGCAACTACTCCTCCTGATGCTATAGCCATAGCTCCTAAAGACCCTGAAAAAAAAGTTATTGCCACCAATGTAATGGTATTATCCAAGATCCTAAACTAATATGATTTTATCAGTTGAAATTACATTAAAGAAAAGAAATTAACATCTGCTTTGCTGCTGCACTGTAAGGACTATAGGAACTTTCTATCTGACTTACAGCTGAAATCTTCCATATATGCTGTCTCCTTAATTAGAATGTGAGCTCCTTGAGAGTAGGCATTGTTTTTCTCTTCTATTTGTATTCCTAGCATGGTGCTTTACACAAAATAAATGCTTGATAATATGCTATTCAGTCATTAATTCAAACACAGAACCATTCAGTTTCTCCTCAATAAACTCTTCCCCTGTTAACTGACATATGGCATATGAGATATAGATGTCTTGTGTGTAATTTAAGATTCTAAATGTGGATTCTAATGTGTTCCCCCAGTTTGGGGGAAACTGACTAAAAATCACTGATAAAACGAGTTTAGGTTTTTAAGGGTTTATTGGAAAATAGAAAGAAAAAAGATTGAGAACAGAATTCTAACAGTCTGGCATTCCTATCTTTCCTCAAATCTCCTGTGAAGTCCTCTGCCGCCACCACCATCAAGTCCGGAAGCCAAAAGGGCCCGCGCTCTCTGCGCAGGCTCCCTTTCCTCCTTCCTGTCTCCTCCCAGACCATAGGAGGCTCCTCCAGTTGATTGGCTGGTAGACTTGATAGACAGCACCCATGAGCAAGCGTCATTTCCTGACGCCAAGGAAAAGCCACAATGCCTCTGAGGCATTTTCCTCATGGTGGAGCTCTCCACAGCAAGTCTCCAGTAGGTGGCGTCATTCCAATCATTACAGTCCCCCCTGTTGTTCCTCAAGAAACAAAATGTTTCCTTGACGGAACAGTAAAAAGAATATAATAACTATTGCTAACTAATAATATGTGAACAATAATATAGAAAAGAAAGAGAGAAAAGTTTTGTCCAGAGGGGCGATTTTTTTTTTTTTTTTTTTTTTGTCCTCATGAACCGACGCTTTGACATTAGTCTTGCAAAGGGAGGGCCTCTGCAGAGGGTACATGTTACAGATGATGTATATTATAACAGAAAGGAGATAGTAAAAACTAACAAAGCAAAACAGTTCATATAAAGTCTCTGAGTTCTCTTGTCTTCTTGAAGTGGTAAGATGTCATCAGGAGGAAACTGGACTCTGGTCTGGAAAGCTGGATTCTCTTCTTTAACTGTTTGAATTGCTGTATTTTTACTAAACCTTAGCATAGCATTGTCAATGATCAAATTAATAAATTCCATTACATTCCTTCCTTTATATGGTTAGACTTGTAATAGAGGGTTGAGGTAGTTATGCAATGTGTAACACTTTTTACCACCATGTGTCTGGATCAAAGCCAAATTTAGTATGTGTTCATGACACCTGAAAATGTTATGGAAAGGTTATCATACCATATCTCATGGTTCCGAGACAGCCAGTGATTGTGCTAGGCCACAGGTGAGTTCAACTGAGTGAGATAAAAAGATAATTAAGTTCAGTTAAATTAGGTTGAATTAGGAGGGAGAGAGGATGAATACTGGACTGTGCCTAGTAATTGTGCTCTACATAGTCACCATCATAAGCAAACCATGGACTTACATATACCTGTCTCTCCTTTTGTTGCACATATATTCTCTACAGGGCCTGCATCAGAGTTCACAGCAAATTAGTCTCTGAAATGATAAGTTTCCATACTTCCAAAATCTCATTAATTTCACCAAAGACAGTATGATGGTAAAAATGCGTGCTATGCTGCATAACTGAGAATATATTAGTGATATATACAATAATTCCAAACCATACCCAGAGTATGATGACATATAAATAATAAACGAATGTAAATAGCTGATTACATTAGACATTATCACATAATCTTCTTTTAGCTAGTAAACCACATCATCTTATACATGAATTCTCTAGTATAACAGTAGCAGATACTTAAAGTGGTGATTAATTTTTCAAAAAGAAATAAGATTTCAATATTCAATGTTTTCAGTGAGGTATCAAGCAATAGGGTTCAATAACCCTTTCTGGTCTTTTTTAGTTAAACAGAACAACATAAAAGAGAAAGGAGAAAAAATAAATAAATAAAACAAAACTCATTAGAACTCATGGTTCTCTCAAAAAGAAAGAGTAAAAAAAAAGAATTCTGGTAGCTTCTGAGGCCCGATAGCCTCACCCACAGCATATACTTAAAATGTCTTTGAATAATCACTTAGTTTATAAAATTTAGTTTTAAAGAAAAGCAAAAGAAACAAAAGTCAAGAAACAAAGCAAAACCAAAAATAAAAATAAAAAACAAAAGATTCGCTAAGCACCCTTTTGTGCTTTTAAAGAACTTAAAGGTGTGGTGAATTCCAGGTTTTTTTAGTGCCTTTCAAAAGTCAAAACAAAAGAATTTTTAAAAAATAGTTGAGGTGGGCCAGAAAACTAGGCCATGTGCTTCAGTGCTTTTGCCTGTAGAAGGAAATGCTTGTTAAATTATAAGGTATTTAAGCTGCTAGAGTTTGGGGTATGCCACATTGTTTTAACTGGTTCCCCAATTCTCTGCAAGCCAAAGTGGCTGGGGTTTCTGAATTGTCATTGATCTTTCTAATGCTGTCATAATGTTCTTTATGGTAGAAAATGTGGAGTTCTCTAGCATCAGGTTTGTCTGTGCCACTGATTTTCAATAAAGGCTGATTTAATTGATGAACCACAACATTCAGCTGATGCTGCTTAGCAAATGCTACAATTGTATCATTTCCTCCCCACTTTCCAAATTTCTTTAATTCATCAACATATTCTTCAAAAGGGGAGTCATTTACTATAAAAGACTCAAACTCTTGTCTATGGTTAATCATATAAGAAGCAGCTTCTTGTCTGTGTCTGAGATGATTTCTACAGTGACCTTCTAGCTGGTCTGCTAAAGCCCTAAAAAGGCAATTTCCGTCTCCTGATACTTTACAAAGACTGAGTCCCAAAGCATTTAACTGATCAGTGGGATTATCAAATGGGAACTGCCTATTTCCTCTGAACTCTCTTTGCTCTTTAACAGTTGCTATCGTTAGGGTTTTTAGCTTTTTAGCATCTACCTCAGGTCTATCTGAAATCTCTTCACCTATGAATGGTGCAGGCTTTATATGAGAGCAATGAATCCATGAGTCTTTTTCACCAATTTTAATGGCAGTAGGAGTTGTCAATAATACCTGAAAAGGTCCTTCCCAGGCAGGTTGGGTTCCACTGGTTCTCTGAAAATTCTTTACATATATTTTATCTCCTGGGTTGAAGTTATGCAATGAAAAGTCTAATGGGCCTGCCTGGACCACAGCTCCTGCCTCATGGAGTTCACGTAGCCTGGTCTGTAATTCCTGTATATAGGAGGCAACAGAAGTATCACCTCCCACCAGTGATGTATAAACTGGGGAAAAAGTTTTAGCTTGGATAGGAGGGTGACCAAAAAGCATTTCATAAGGAGATATATGAAGTTCTCCCCTTGGTCTACTTCGTAGATAGAATAATGCCAATGGTAGAACATCAGGCCATTTCAAATGGGTTTCAGTACATAATTTGCCAATCATGCTCTTAAGCTCTTTATTCATACGTTCAACTTGGCCTGAACTTTGTGGATGGTAGGGCGTGTGGAATTTTGGAGTCACTCCCAAGAAAGAGTAGATTTGGGATAAAATCGAATCAGTGAAATGTGTGCCTTTGTCAGAATCGATGCGGGCTGGTGGGCCAAAACGAGGTACTATCTCTTTAAGAAGAATTTTGGCAACAAAGGCAGCTGTGGCTCGGGGGCTGGGAAAGGCCTCCACCCACCGAGTGAGCTGATCAACTATAACAAGGCAAAATTTATAATGTCCTGCTTTTGGCATAGTAATATAATCAATTTGTAAGTGCTCAAAAGGTGTATATGCTAGAGGACGCCCTCCATAAGCTTTGGCCTTAAAAGCATACTGATTGTAAGACTGACATGTGGAACAGCCCGAGCAGATTCGAGATGCTGTATTAGTTACACCTGGTGCTATCCAGGTTCTCTTAATAGAGTCTACAATGCCTTGTGTACCAAAATGGCCTTTTCTGTGAACAGAGAGGCATACCTGGTGGTAGAATTTCCGGGGAAGAAATGGCTTACCTTCCGGAGACACCCAGATGCCATTGATCTGTTTCGCCTTAAATTTCTTTTTCCACTTTTCTACTTCAGAATCGTCATAGGTTAGGTTGGAAGGAATATCCTCAGAAGGTGAAAGGTTAAATACATGTTCAGGAGCTTCTAATGCAGCAAGCTTGGCTGCAGAATCGGCTCGTGCATTTCCCTTTGAAACAGGATCACTATTCCCTGTGTGGGCAGGGCAATGTACAACAGCTAGGGAAGAAGGCAGTTTCAGGGCATCTAAGAGGTCCTTGATAAGGTCCCCATTGGCAATAGCCTTGCCCGAGGATGTTAGAAAGCCTCGTTGACGCCAAATCATACCAATAAAGTGGCATATGCCAAAGCCATATTTCGAGTCAGTAAAAATAGTGGCACTCTTACCTTTGGCTATATTACAGGCCTGTGTAAGAGCCACAAGTTCAGCAGCCTGTGCACTAAAATGGCAAGGCAGAGAAGCTGCCCAGAGGGTGTCATAATCAGAAACTACAGCAGCTCCAGTAAAACGGGTTCCCTCTCTCATAAATGAGGAACCATCTGTATAGAGGACAAGATCAGGATTTTCTAAAGGTGTATCAAAAAGATCATCACGGGGTTTTTCAGCCATATCAACTAAAGAAGCACAGTCATGCAACGGTTCCCCCGAGAATGGTAAATTAGGGAGTAGTGTTGCTGGATTAAGAACTGTGCAGCGTTTTAAAGTGATATTCTCATTACCTAACAGGGTTATTTCATACTTAGCCAGCCTTTGATCTGAAAAGGCTTGTGTCCTGTGACGTAGTAAGAGAGCCTCCACTTCATGACGGCATTGCACAGTTAGAGGGTTACCTAGGACCAAATCAGAGGCTTTTTCTACCAAAAGGGCTGTGGCCGCCACTGCTCTAAGGCAAGGTGGCACTCCAGCCGCTACAGGGTCCAGCTGAATTGAATAGTAGGCTATAGGGCGTTGGTTAGGCCCCAGTGACTGAGTCAGGACTCCAGAAGCCACCCCCCTTTGTTCATGCACAAAGAGAGTGAAAGGCTTACTATAATCTGGTAGTCCCAGGGCAGGTGCTGATAACAAGGCCCGTTTTAATTCTTTTATGGCTGAGAGATGCTGGGGATCCAACTGTAAAATGTCTGGAACAGAACTTTTTGTAAGAGCTATGAGAGGTTTAGTAATTTCACCAAAAGAGGGTATCCATTGTCTACAGTACCCAGCTGCTCCCAGAATGGCTCTTAATTGCTTCTTAGTAGAGGGGGCAGAAAGTTGTTGAATGGCCTGGACTCTCTTAGAAGAGACAGAGCGAGTTCCAGCAGCCAAAATAAATCCTAAATATTCTACCTGGGGCAAACACCATTGTACCTTTGTCTTGGAAACCTTGTGTCCTCTCTTGTGCAGCTCCAGCAGTAAGTGACGGCTATCTTCCTGACAAATTTCAGCATTAGGAGAGGCCAAAAGTAAGTCATCTACATATTGTACTAGTGTGGAGCTTTTAAAGGTAATAGAGGCCAGATCCTGCTGTAAAATTTGGGAAAATAATGTAGGACTGTCTACAAATCCCTGTGGGAGTCTAGTCCAGGTCCACTGTCTATTTTTCCAGGTAAAAGCAAATAAATATTGGAAGTCCTCATGTACTGGTATGGAGAAAAAGGCAGAGCAGAGGTCTACCACTGTGAAACATGTAGATTCATAGGGAATGGAAGAAAGTATGGTAGAAGGGGAAGCCAATATAGCATGTCTAGGGATAACATAATTATTAATTGCTCTAAGATCTTGCACAAAACGATAAACAGGTTTACCATCTGGCCC
This sequence comes from Dromiciops gliroides, assembly GCF_019393635.1. Taxonomy (NCBI): domain Eukaryota; kingdom Metazoa; phylum Chordata; class Mammalia; order Microbiotheria; family Microbiotheriidae; genus Dromiciops; species Dromiciops gliroides. The sequence goes on along the minus strand of NC_057862.1, from coordinate 264,760,287 downwards.
AGGCTTGGGTTTTTTAACTGGCAAAATGGGAGTATTGCATGGAGAGTGATGACATGGAATAATAATACCCTGGCTTTTCAAAGCCTCAATTATAGGTGTGATCCCTTCTATTGCTTCCCTAGACAATGGATACTGTGGAATGGAGGGGGGTGGTCCCCCCTTAACTTTAAAGGTAACAGGTATGGCAGACTTAAGGAGCCCCACCTCATTAGGGGATGAGGCCCATAAAGACTCAGGAATGTCAGAGGGGATTTTGGATACCTCCCCTGCTGTTCCTTGAGCTTCTGTAAGTAAAATTGGTAATAAATGAACAGTATCCTCTGGCAATTGTAGGGAGACAGCCCCATCTGGAGCACAAGATATGGTTGCTCTAAGCTTACAAAGGAGATCACGACCTAATAAATTTACAGGGGCATCAGGCATGAGTAAAAATGAATGTTCTACTGTTAAGGGCCCCATAGATACCATGCAAGGATTCAATTTTGCCACTCTGGCTCTTTCCTGAGACTCCTACTACATTTAAAAATCCTACAGGTCTACACCCAGCATCTGGTTTGCTTATTAATACTGATTTAGAAGCTCCTGTGTCTAGTAAACAGTCATAATACGTGTCCCCTACTTTGAGGGTCACATGAGGTTCATTACTCTGGGGAGGTGAATGAACTGGCACAAGCGCATTCAAAAAATCCAGATCTGGGAATATGTTGCTTTCTTATCTTTGTTCCATTCCTCCCCTTCCTCTTGTCAATCCTGTGCCCCCCTTTGAGGGAGTCCATGGTTACCCTGATTCTGGTTCTGTCCTTCTGTTCCTCCCTGATAGGGTGTACGGTTATCCTGATACTGTCTCTTTGTATCCCCCTGAAAAGATTTATATCCATTTTGATTCTGCCTGTAATAAGGGTTATAATTACTCCGGTTGTTTCCTTTCTGATAAAAGTTTCCAAAATTATTTCGATTTCCCCCAAAGAATTCCTCAAGGCTCTCGGTCATTGTCCTCTTAAGGTCTTGTTTTCTAGTTCTACATTCCCTCAAGAAGTGTCCTTGTTTTTTGCAGTACTCACAAAATTTAGGGGGTTGATAACGATTTTCAATTTTCCAGTTTCTCTGCCCTGTTGTTTCCTGTACTGGAGCTAAAATGTCCTGTCTGTTCCTTTCTTCTCTCTCATTTCCTTCGTAAATATATGTTGCTATTTCTTTAAGTCTGTCAGGACTCAAACTATTCCACCCAGGACATTGCTTTTTAAAATATTTCCGAATTTCTGGTAATGACTGGTTTACAAAATGAGAGCAGATAATATGGGCATCTCTACTGTCTAATGGGTCTAGTCTAGCATATTGCCTGGCATACTTACACAGCCTGTCATAAAATCTATTAGGTCTCTCATCAGGTCCCTGAACTATATCTATAAATTTTTGCCAGTTATCAGTCTTTCTAATACAGGATTCCATTGCCTTCAGCAATGTTTCCCTTGCATCTTTCAACATATCAAAATGCTCAGGGTTATTGGGGTCCCAGTCAGGGTCTTGAATAGGCCACCCAATATCAACCTTTCCCGTGGCTTCCAGGCTGTTTGCTGCAGCTACTATATCTGCTCTTTCTCCTGGGGACAATATTATTTCCATAAGGTCAGTAACATCATTCCAAGTGGGCTGATATGCTCTAAAAATTGCTCTAAACTGCCTGATAACTGCTGTGGGATCTTCATCAAATTTAGGAGTGCTTTGTCCCCATAAAGCCAAATCCTTGGGTGTAAAAGGTGTGTATTGTCTGAGCTTACGTATAGTACCTTTTTGACCATGGGCGAGGATCTCTTGAAGGGGAAAAATTTTTACTTTCTCTGTCTCCTCTACAGGGAAATCATTTCTTTCTTTCTTTATTTGTTTGTTTGGCATGGAGGAAGTAGAGGGTGAGGGAATAAGAGTTGGGTCATTTGGAATTTCAGTCTGAATGGCCTTGGATTTAGTTGTTCTGTTGGGCATTTCGGTTAGGCAGGCCATGTCTGTCTGCCAGTCTATCGTTTCAGTTTGGGTGGCAGACTCAGATGTAAACTGGGGCCTGGATTTTCCTCGTTTTATATTTTTAGTATGATAATTTTCACTTGCTCTGGCCCAGATTTTCCAATAACGTAAATGTTCAGGTGGACATCTACTTAGGGTTCTTTGCAAATGCCTCAATGTTTGGGGATCAAATGACCCATATTTGGGCCATTCTTCCTGTAATTCCTCATGCCACATAAAACACAGTCTGATAAGCTCTCCTCTGGTCATGGTTGTATTTAGTCTAAGTTTTCCCTCATTCCAATCCATAAGTAGCTTTCCTAATGGGGAATCCCAGGGAATCATCTTTATTCTAACATTATCTAGGACATGCCAAATTCTCCATACCACACCAAAAAGCCCCACAAAACCACAAAGAGTAATAAAAATATATTCAAGTTCAAGCTGGCCAACATCTTTGATTAGTGAAGGTAAAGCTAGAAAAGGGGAACTTAGGGTGTTTAAAAGATCCATTTGAAATTTAAAATAGCCTATACTTGGTAGTTCTTTCCAATTTAAGGGGACAAGGGAGGGGAAATCTTACCCAATCAGAAGATCAGAAGATGAACGTTCGGTTTTCCTCTTCGTGGTCAGCCAAACTGTGCAATTTAAGATTCTAAATGTGGATTCTAATGTGTTCCCCCAGTTTGGGGGAAACTGACTAAAAATCACTGATAAAACGAGTTTAGGTTTTTAAGGGTTTATTGGAAAATAGAAAGAAAAAAGATTGAGAACAGAATTCTAACAGTCTGGCATTCCTATCTTTCCTCAAATCTCCTGTGAAGTCCTCTGCCGCCACCACCATCAAGTCCGGAAGCCAAAAGGGCCCGCGCTCTCTGCGCAGGCTCCCTTTCCTCCTTCCTGTCTCCTCCCAGACCATAGGAGGCTCCTCCAGTTGATTGGCTGGTAGACTTGATAGACAGCACCCATGAGCAAGCGTCATTTCCTGACGCCAAGGAAAAGCCACAATGCCTCTGAGGCATTTTCCTCATGGTGGAGCTCTCCACAGCAAGTCTCCAGTAGGTGGCATCATTCCAATCATTACACTTGGAATGAATGAACAGTTGTGAAAATAATTTTCAATGATGTCTGATTATCCCAGTTGTTCAGAATGACACCATCTCCTTAAACCTCCACAAAGAATTGTATCAGAGTATAATGGAAAGAACATTGAATTTGGTTGAAAGATGAAGCCTTGAGTTATTTTTCTAAGTATTAATATTGTGTGAACATAATCAAGTTACTTAATAGCTCTTAGTATCCATTTCCTGAAAAGTAAAATGGGAATGTGTAATACTAATAGTATTGATCTTACAGGATTGTTGTGAGCATCAAATGTGATAATATATGTGAAATGCCTTGTATAACTTAAAGGTCACCCATTTTTAGTGGTAGTCAGAGCATTTCTTGGTAAAAGGTTGAGCTATAACATCCTCAGCTCAGAGGGCTTTGGTGCATGTCACTATGGCAGGCAAAACTGCTTCAGCTACCATCTGGAAAGAGGTGGAATTGAATTCCTCCAGGCTCTGCTCAGTAGTGAATATTGCTGTCTCTGCCCTGCTCTGAAGATTGGCCTTGAATGGAGCTTTTGGCCACCATTTTTACCTCCTGTCTTCTTTTCTTTTGGGGTAGAAGATGGTTTAACCTATCTCTATATGCTCTATCTATATGCTCTGACTGAGACAAGACTCATTTAGTCTAGAAGCAAAAAGAAAACCTAAGGGGGATTGGGGAGGAATCAGAGTGGGGAGTGGAGCCAAGATGGTGATGGAAAGGCAGTGACTTGCCTGAGCTCTCCCCAAGAACCCTCCAAATAAGACAATTTCTGGAGCAGCAGAAACCACAAAAAGACAATGTGAAATAACTTTCCAGCCAAAGAGAAATTAGAAGGTTGGCTGGAAAGGTCTCTTGTTCCTGGGTGAGAGTGGAGTACATTGGATAGTGCACAAACCACATCAGTGCAGCCCTAGCTCCAGCACAGATGCAGACCCAGCTCTAGGCCCAACAAACCAGGAGCAGGCTTTGGGAGCCTCTGAATCATCATCAGCAACAACTGTTTCTGTAACTCTTAGCCCACAGATGGTAAGGAGGTTGAAAACTGGCCAGAAGGAGATTAGAGGGATCCCTTTGTTAGCACTGAGGCAGGACTCTGTTGTTTTGCCCATACTCCCATCCAGGTCCCAGTCTTAGGTTGCAGTCCTGGGCAAGGGAGGAGCACAAGCACACTGGGACTCTGTTCATAGTTCCAGGGCAGAAAAGCAGTCCTGTGGTTGCATGTAGATCAGGACAGTAGCAAACATACCTCTCCTTAAATCATACCACCTCGGAAGAACTAAAAAATTACAAATTCATAGAAGGATTCCTGCAAAGAGTTGCACAAACTCCATTAAGCTTGGGACAATGCATCTTCCAACCAACAATCAGTGCCCTACTTTAATAAAGAGGTAAAAGTCAAGAAGTAGGCTGGGAAAATGAACAAAATGAAAAATATTTTGACCATAGAAAATTTCTGTGGTGACAAAGAAGATCAAAAAACACCCTCAGAAGAAGATAACAAAGTCAAAGCTTCTACATCCCCAGCTCCCAAGAAAAATAACAATTGCTCTGAGGCCATAGAAGTTCTCAAAAAGAATTTAGAAAATAAATAAGAGAGATAGAGGAAAAATGGAAAGAGAAATGAGAGTGATGAAAGAAAAGCATGGAATAAAAGTCAACAGCTTGGTAACAGAGCCTCCAAAAATACTGAAGAAAATGGACCTTAGGAAACAGACTAGGCCAAATGGTAAAAGCAATAAGAAAAGCCAATGAGGAAATTGGCCAAATGGAAAAGAAGGTAAAAAAGATCTCTAAAGAAAATTACTCTAAAGAAAATAACTCCTTAAAAATTAGGATTGAACACATGAAAGCTAATGACTTTATGAGAAATCAAGCAACAATAAATCAAAACTAAAAAAATACAAGGCAATTTGAAAAACTTCATTGGAAAAACAACTAGCCTGCAAAATAGATCCAGGAGGATAATTTGAAAATGATTAATTTGAAAGCCATAATTTAAAAAAAGGAGTCTAGACAGTATCATCCAAGAAATTGTCAGGGAAAATTGCCCTGATAGTCTAGAACTGGAAGGTCAAATAGAAATTGAAAGAATCCACTGATCACCTCCTGAAAGAGATCCTAAAAGGAAAACTCCCAGGAATATTGTAGCCAAATTCCAGAGCTTCCAGGTCAAGGAGAAAATATTGCAAGCATCCAGAAAGAAACAATTCAAATATTGTGGAGCCACAGTCAGGATAATACAAGATCTAGCAGCTTCTACATTAAAAGATTGGAGGACTTGGAATATGATATTCCAGAGGGAAAAGGAACTGGGATTACAACCAAGAATCACCTACCCAGCAACACTTCAGGAGGAAAAATGGGAATTCAATGAAAGAGAGGACTTTCAGGGATTCTTGATGAAAAGACCTGAACTGAATATAAGACCCTAGAGAAGCATAAAATGGTAAACAGAAAAAGAAATCATAAGGGATATTAAAAGGTTAAACTGTTTACATTCCTAAATGGCAAGATGATATTTGTAACTCCTAAGAACTTTCACATGATTAGGGCAGTTGGATGGAGTATATTTAGACAGAGGGCACAGGTGTGATTTGAATATGAAGGGATGATATCTTTAAAAAAATTAAATTAAGGGGTGAGAGAGAAATGCACTGGGAGAAGGGGAAAGGGAGAAGTGGAATGGGGTAAAGTATGTGAATAAAAAAATATTTTATGTGAATAAAAGAGGAAAAAGCTTATACAATGGAGGATAATATGGGGGAGGTTCTGGGAGTGAATTCACCTTACTCGGATAAGAGTTGGATCAAGGTAGACTATTCCTTCTTCTCCTAATTTACGTATGTTATCACCTCTTATGTCTAAATCATTTACCCATTTTGACCTTACACTAAAATGTGTAAGATGTTGGTCTGTGCCTAATTTCTGCTATACTATCTTCCAGTTTCCCAGCAGTTTTTGGCAAATACTGAATTCCTATCCCAGAAGCTGGAGTCTTTGGGTTTATCAACAGTACATTACTAATGTAATTTACTACTGTGTCTCCTGTGCCTATCCTATTCCACTGATCCTCCACTCTATTTCTTAGTCAGTACTAGATAGCTTTGATGACTGCTGCTTTACAGTAGAGCTTCAGATTTGGTACAGCTAACCCACCTTCCTGTGCATTTTTTTTCATTATTTCCCTTGATATTCTTGACTATTTTTTTTCAGATGAATTTTGTTATTATTTTTTCCAGCTCTATAAAATAATTTTTAGGTAGTCTGATTGTCATGGCACTGAATAAGTACATTAATTTAGGTAGAATTGTCATTTGTATTATATTAGCTCAGCCTATGCATGAGCAATTGATATCTTTCCAGTAATTTAGTTCTGATTTCATTTGTGTGAAAAGTATTTTGTAATTGTGCTCATAGAGTTCCTGGGTTTGTCTTGGCAAGTAGACTCCCAAGTATTTTATATTATCTACCATTACTTTAAATGTAATTTCTCTTCCTATCTCTTGCTGCTGGACTTGTTGGTCATGTATAGAAATGCTGAAGATTTATGTGGATTTATTTTATGTCCTGCTACTTTGCTAAAGTTGTTAATTGTTTCAAGTAAATTTTTTTTGTTTTGTTTTTTGTTTTTGGTGAGGCAATTGGGGTTAAGTGGCTTGCCCAGGATCACACAGCTAGTAAGTGTTAAGTGTCTGAGTCCGAATTTGAACTCAGGTCCTCCTGAATCCAGGGCTGGTGCTCTATCCACTGCACCACCTAGCTGCCCCTCAAGTAATTTTTTATTGGATTCTCTAGGATTCTCTAAGTATACCATAGATTTTGGTATGTTGTCTCATTATTGTCATTCTCTTGGATAAAGTTATTGATTGTTTCTATGATTTGTTGTTTAATTATTTGGTTTCCAATTGATCTTCAGTCTACCTTTCCATGGCTCTTTATTACATGTAATTTTTTTTTTAATTTTAGTGAGGCAATTGGGGTTAAGTGGCTTGCCCAAGGTCACACAACTAGTAAGTGTTAAGTGTCTAAGGCCGGATTTGAACTCAGGTACTCCTGACTTCAGGGCCGGTGCTTTATCCACTACACCACCTAGTTGCCCCATTACATGTAATTTTTATTGCATCATGACTTGAGGAGGATTCAATTACTATTTCTGCCTTTTTACATTTGACTATGATGTTTTTGTGCCTTAATACATGGTCAATTTTTGAAAATGTGCCATGTACTGCTGAGAAAAAGTTGTATTCCTTTCTCTCCCCTTTCAACTTTCTCCAGACATATATCATGTCTAACTTTTCTAGTATTCTATTAATCTCTTTCACTTCTTTCTTATTTATTTTGTGGCTAGCTTTATCTAATTCTGAGAAGGGAAGATTCAGATCCCTCACTAGTATAGCACTACTGTCTACCTTTCAGATCTTTGGAAATGAGAACAGTTTATGACCAAACAAGAGATAGAGAATATTATGAAATGCAAAATGGATGACTTTGATTACATTAAATTAAAAAGGTTTTGTACAAACAGAAGCAATGCATCCAAAATTAGAAGGGACGCAGAAAGCTGGGAAACAATTTTTATGGCCAGTACTTCTGATAAAGGCTTCAATTCAAAAATATATAGGGAACTGGGGCAGCTAGGTGGCACAGTAGATAAAGCATCGGCCCTGGAGTCAGGAGTACCTGAGTTCAAATCCAGCTTCAGATGCTTGACACTTACTAGTTGTGTGACCCTGTGCATGTCACTTAACCCCAATTGCCTCACCAAAAAAACCAAAAATATATAGAGAGCTAAATCAAATTTATAAGAATCCAAGTTGTTTCCCAATTGAGATTTGGTCAAAGATATGAACAGGCAGTTTTTTGATGAAGAAATCAAAGCTATCTCTTCCCATATGAAAAAATGCTCTAAATCACTATTGATTAGAGAGATCCAAATTAAAAGAACTCTGAGGTACCACCTGATACCTATCAGATTGGCTAAAATGACAAGAAAGGAAAATATAAATGTTGGAGAAGCTGTGGAAAAATTGGAACACTAATACATTGTTGGTGGAGCTGTGAACTGATCCAACTGTTCTGGAGAGCAATTTGGAATTATGCCCAAAGGGCTATAAAGCTGTGCATACACTTTGACCCAGCAATACCACTTTTGGGTCTTTTTTCCCAACGAGATCACAAAAAAGGGAAAGGGGAGGCAGCTAGGTGGTGCAGTGGATAAAGCACCGGCCCCAGATTCAGGAGGACCTGAGTTCAACTCTGGCCTCAGACACTTGACACTTACTAGCTGTGTGACCCTGGGTAAGTCACTTAATCCCTATTGCCCTGTAAAAAAAAAAAAGGGAAAAGGACCCACATGTACAAAAATATTTATAGCTGCTCTTTTTGTGGTGCCAAGGAACTGGAAATTGAGTAGATATTCATCAATTGGGGAATGGCTGAACAAGTTGTAGTATATGAATGTACTGGAATTCTATTGTGCTGTAAGAAACGATGAGCAGGAGGAGTTCAGAGAAATCTGGAAGGACTTGCATGAACTGATGATGAATGAGATGAGCAGAAGCAGAAGAACATTATGTGTTGATCAACTGTGATAGACTGGATTCTTCTCACCAATCCAACGGTACAAGAAAGGACTCATGATGGAAAAGGCTCTCCAAATCCAAAAAAAAAAAAAAAAAAGGGAGAACTATGGAATATGGATGCTGATTGGACCATACTATTTCTTTTGGTTTGGGTGCTGTTGTTTTTCTGTTTTTCCTTTTTGCTCTGATTCTTCTCTTATAACATGACTAATGCAGAAATATGTTTAATGTTATTATGTATATATAACCTATATACATATTATTACCTGCTGTCTAGGGGGAGAGGGAGGGAGGGTAGGTAGGGAGAAAAATGTGAAAATTTATATAAACAAATGTTGAAAACTATGTCTATATGTAACTGGAAAATAATAAAATACTTTTATTTTTTTAAAAATTAGATCAAGAGGGAATAATATACACACTCAATTGGGTATAGTAGTCTACCTTACCCTGCAGGAAAGTAGGAGGAGAAGGGGACAAGGGGGAGGAAAAAGCTATATAAGGCAGGGTAGATTTGGGGAGGGAGCAGTCAGAATCAAAACACCTTTGAGTAGGGAAAGGGTGAAAGGAAATAGAGAATAAAATAAATGACATGGGAAAGGAGTAGGATGGAGGGAAATACAACTAGCAGTAGTAACTGTGAAATGATGAGCAGGATGCTCTCAGAAAAACCTGGAAAGACTTACATGTGCTGTTGCAAAGTGAAATGTGCTGTATACAAAGTAAGAGCAATATTGTAAGGTGATCAGCTGTGAATGCTGATTCTCAGCAATGCAATGACCCAAGACAACACTGAAGGACTTATGAGGAAAAATGTGATTCATCTCCAGAGAAATAATTGATTGTGTCTGAATACAGATTGAAGCACACTTTTTAAAAGTTTCTTTTTTCTTGGTTTTGGTTTTTTTTTTTTTTTTGGCCTGTTTTCCTTCACAATCTGACTAATGTGGAAATGTTTTACATGCCTACACATGTATAACTTGTACTGAATTGCTTGCATTCTTTTTTTTTTTTTTTTTTTTTTAGGCAACGGGGGTTAAGTGATTTGCCCACAGTCACACAGCTAGTAAATGTCAAGTGTCTGAGGCTGGATTTGAACTCAGGTACTCCTGAGTCCAGGGCCGGTGCTTTAACCACTGCGCCATCTAGCTGCCCAATTGCTTGCATTCTTAAGGTAGGGGTTGAGAGGGAGGGAGGAAGAGAATTTGGAACACAAATTTTTAAAAATGGACATTAAAATTGTTTTTACATGTAATTGGGGTCAAATAAAATTCTAAATAAATGAAAAAAGCCTCACACTCTAAATTTCTGTATATTAGGAGGTTTATTGAATTGTCAATAAAATAATAACATTGTTCCTGAACAAGTTAGGGAATCCCAGAGGTTGGAATCTCTACCATATAATCCTTTGTCAATTTCATCTAGCCACTGGAGTATCCTCTTAATTGTCTCTGTATTCCAATAATGTATACAAATTCTTCCTGAATTACTACACAGCACCTCTGATTTAGGAGAGTGAGCACTGATATCCAGGTCAGGAGACAGTCCCATACTAGTAGCTTTTTGGAAATGCTGTGAAACAAATATATGACAATGACTGATAATAAACAAGCAGTGTGTGTGTGTGTGTGTGTGTGTGTGTGTGTGTGTGTGTGTGTGTGAAAGGTTAGAGAGAACTTTTTTTTAGTGCTTCCTCATGTATCTTAAGAGTGTGGATTTTTCTGACTTTTGGATTTAGAAGGGAAAAGGGATATAAGTCTGGGTCTTGAACCAGCAATCTTGGCATACTGCTCTAAACAGAAATTCTCTGTCTCTCTCTGTCTCTCTCTCTTTCAGTCTTAATGTTATTTAATTTTTCACGGTTACATGTAAAGATAGTTTTCTTTTCTTTCTTTTTGCCAGACAATGAGGGTTAAGTGTCTTGTCCAGAGTCACACAGCTAGTAAGTGTTAAGTGTCTGAGACTGGATTTGAACTCAGGTTCTCCTGAATCCAAGGCCAGTGCTTTATCTAGCTGCCCCCAAAGATAGTTTTCAACATCTGTTTTTATAAGATTTTGAGTTCCAAATTTTGCTCCCTTTCTGTCTTCTGTCCCCCCCTCCCCAAGGCAGAAAGCAATCTGATATAGGTATATATGCACAATCACACTAGTCATATTGTGAAAGAAGAATCAGAACAAAAGGGAAAACCCTCAAAAATGCAAAAAAAAAAAAGTTAACAAAAAAGCATAAATAGTATGGTTCAATCTGTACCCAGATTCCACAGTTCTTTTTTTCTGGGTGTGGAGAGCATTTTTCCATCATGAGCCCTTTGGAATTGTCTTGGATCATTGTATTGCTGAGAAGAGCTAAGTGGATCACAGTTGGTCATCACACAATGTTGCTGTTACTGTGTACAATGTTCTCCTGGTTCTGTTCACTTCACCCAGCATCACTTAAATCTTTACAGGTTTTTCTGAAATCTGCCTGCTCATCATTTCTTATAGCACAATGGCTATGCCATGACATTCATATACCACAACTTGTTCAGCCATTCCCTAATTGATAGATTTCCAATTCTTTATTACCACAAAGAGAGCTGCTATAAATATTTTTGTACATGTGGGTCCTTGTCCCTTCTCTATGATCTCTTTGGGATAGAGCTCTAGTAGTGCTATTACTTGGTCACAGGGTATGCACAGCCCATTGCCCTTTGGGCATAGCTGAACAGAGATTCTCAATAGTTTTTGATTGGCTACATCTCACCATGGGAATAACATTCGCTGGAATTATAGAAGTACAGACCTGAAAAGAGTTTACTTTATTCATTCAGAAATCTTTTCAGTCAGGCCACAGATGGAATTACTTAAGCAAGTGACGATGGTAAAAATTCTAGATTTTCTTTTAGGCTCTCAGAACTGATCGAGTTGACATTCCATTTCTCTCCAGCCCCCACTCCTTATTCTCCAGATTTCTTTCTCCACTGATGTTCCTTCTAACCCTGGAAGATTCCCTTAGCACCATGGTCCAGCAGCCATTTCATCCTGAACTTCCCCTCATTCTAGAAAATCTTTCTGTTCCTGTGGTCCCTTTCTCTGAATGCTCAATTCATCCCCCAATTTTTATTTTAAGGAAAGCCCCAGGCCAGCCACTCCCTCATTCATTTGTGGGCCTGCTTCTCTTGACTCTCTAGATACCTTTTTTCAGTGCAATGCCTTCACTATTACTTCTCTCTTACTTATCAGTTTCCTTTTATGTATTGCTTTTCCCAGTAGGATGTGAGCTTCTTTAGGACAGGGATTTGTCTTTTTGCTTCTATTTGTAAGCTCATTGTTTAGTATTATTCCTGTAACATAGTAAACATTTAATAAGTGATTGTTGATTTAACTTGACACTCTCCCAAGATTTTATAGATTTAATACCTTTATTAGTTTCTTATGGTAAAATAGTTTTAATATTCCCTTCATATGACTTTATGCTATTTTTCACTTTCATTTTTTCTTTTATTCAAATTTTCTTATACAAAATTACTAAAATGCTAATGTTTTACATAATTGCACATGCATAACCAATATCTGATTTCTTACCACTTTAGGGATGGGGGAGGGGAGGGAGAGGAGGATAGATGGAATTTGGAAATCAAAAGGTTAAAAAAAATTATTTATTATAATTAAAAAACAATCAATAGGAAAAAAGAAAAAAGTCCTGACACAAACTCCAGAGAAAGAGAGAGAGAGAGAGAGAGAAAGAGATAGAGAGAGAGCGGGAGAGACAGATAGATAGACATACAGAGAGACAGAGAGAAAGGGAATATGTGGGGTGGGGGAGGAGATGAAATTACCAAAGACATCAGGAAGAAGAACATTCAGTTAAAACCTTGAACACTAGAAGATAAGTCAACAGAGGAAATATATTAATAACAGAACAGAAGGTAGTCTCCAGGTCATCTAAATGAACCTAAATATTTACAAATAAATATTGTAACACTAAGGAAAAAGAATCAACATTTGATAAGACAGAAGACCCTGTAGATTGATGAAAGAGCATGTAACTTTAGCAGAATGTTCCTGTATGGTTGAAGAGAAGGAATAAGAATTAAAACAGAATTAATGGCCTGCATAAGATAAATTATTTGCAGAATAGAAAAACTGGAACCCACTGTGATATCTCACCAGAGAAACAAAAGAGAGGACACAGACTGGTTTTTTCTCTGACATCTCTACAATAGTGATGTGATTTGACTTCATGTGTATTTTGGGATTGACAAAGAAGATCTGACACATTTGAGCATGCATAGGAGAGTATCTGATATATTTTTTCCCTTTAAAAGTTATTCTAGAGCCATGAATCCGAATGCATGATTTCTCCTTTGGTGTCTGAACAGAAAAGAGCTTTAGGGAGATCTTAGTTTCCAAATGGTCACTACTTCTGACCCATTGAGATTACTGTGTCTGCTACCTGGAACTGAGGATTGTAATGGTGATATATCTAATGTGCATTGCCCCTTTAAGAAGCCAAATGTCTTTGTGTCACTGATTTTTTGAAGTGGTAATGATTCCCCTTGGGAACTAAGAACAGGTAAACAGAATTCTTATTTTAAACATTATTCACATCTGTCTTGTGAGATTGTTTAGCCTGAGTCCACACACTGTAGTCTCTGAATTTCCTAGACTGTGGGATTGTATTATCTACATTGTAGTTGTTTTTTGTCCTTCAGTTTTGAAGAGGACTATTGACATCACTGGGTCATGTCTTGACTTGTTTGTGAACTGGATTTAAGTGAGGTAGAGTTGGGGAAACTCTCAGCCTCTTCCAGAGTCAGAGAACTCCAGTGGCAAGGCAAAATTTAAGGCAACTGGAGATGACCTGAGATGTAGTGGCTAACCTTGTTGTCTTTGATATCTGACCAAGCTCTAAGAAATTCACGGTGCCTGCTTCAGCTGCCCTCATGGCCAATAAAACAAGCTGTTCTCATCCACCCATTCTACTGAAGGGAAGTCTTCACATGCTTGGGGTACACATCTCCCAAATTCACTGATAGGTTTGAGGTCAGAATAGGTTTCTTTGGTGTGTGTACCCTTTAGGAAAAGCTTTCTATGAAAAAATTCTTAGTCTCCCAGAAGGAAAACTTCCCTGATGAGGGTGGGTTTCTGGCTTCCTCCAGACAGATTTTAGGTTTTGTTATGACCATGCTACCATCAGCACAAAGATATATCCTCATTCAAAATCTCTATTTTAAATCTCCTGGTGGAAAGGAGATCACTGACAGAGGGTGCTCAGGCTTTGGTCTAGGTGGGTTTTTGATTGGAGATCTATCACTGTGGTAGTAACAAACACCAGTACTATCACAATAATATCACAGTGATACAGTCCAGCACATAATTTACCTCCTCCAAGTATTCTCTGGCCTTAAGGAGGCTCAGAAATATTTATCAACCAGACTAAAGAGAGAAGGAAAAAGGAGCAGAAGTAAGAGGTATGAATATAATTCCATGAATTTTCTATAGGAAGAGATGTAGAGGAGTAATGATTACTGAAACTCCTTTAGTATCCTTGACTACTGTTAACTCTAGCAGGGAGGGTAAAGAAAATTACAGATGGCTATTCTGGTTATGATATTTTATGGTATTTACTTTTTGCTACATCATAATATCTTTGTCTCTTTTGGACCCAAACCTGTCAGGATGAGTCATGTGGCTTTTCTGATCTGCCCTGTTCCTGAGAACTAAACTGTGTTTTAGGGTTCCTCATGATCATGAGGGAAGTTGATGGTGACCTGGTAGACAAGGACAGATGGTACCTGAGTAGACTATGATTGGAGATAGAATTCATGGAGACACTGGGAGATCTGTTCCTTCAACTTTTATTCTCTCTCTCTCTCTCTCCTTGTTGTATCCTTCATATTACTTCTATATCCATCTCCCTAACCAGTAGTTCTGATAATGCTACTTCCCTGGCATACCTTCAGTGGTTCCCCGCTATCTACAAAATAATGTCCAAACTCCTTAACCTATGATTCAGGGTCCTTTAACCTTATGCTACCTTTCCAGTCTTATTATCCCCTATACATATCCACCCCAAATTATTCCCTCAGTATGTCCTACATTTCCCCCTCCAAGATTTTGCTTATTCAGTTCAACAAACATTTACTAAACACTTGAAGCTGTAGCATGCATAGCAGCCACACCCTGGTAAAACCATCTTGGCAGCTGGGTTAAACCAGATTGATGGCAACTGACAGGCCTCAAACCCATTGGTGAGTTAGGGGGGATGTCTAACCCAAGCATGTGAAAACTTCTCTTGGTGGAATGAATGGAGAACAGTTTGTTTCTGTTTCCATGAAGGCAGCTGAGGTAGGCACTTTAGAGCACTTAGACCTTGGCCAGACATAGAAGACACCAAGATTATCCACTGTATCCCAGGCAATAGCCAGTCATCTTGACTTTCGTCTTGGCAGTGGACAACTTCATTGACTCTGGGAAACAGAGTGAGGCTTATGGCTTTTCCCAACTCTGCCTCACTTAAATACAACTCATGCGCAAGTCAAGACTCACCCAGTGATGCCACTGGTTCTCCTTGAAAACAAAGGACAAACAACAATGAAACATATATGATAAACCCTTGAAAAACAAAGATAAACATGGAACGTTTCCTGACCTCAAGGAGCCTACATTCCCCTGGAGAGAAGTAAATACCATCTAATTTGAAGAGGGTGTACTAACATACAATTAGGAATAGGTGTTGGGAGGGCCGTGGAGTACATGAAAGTAATTTCACAGAAATTGAGCCTTGAAGGCACTTGAGAATTCTGAGAGGCAGAGATGAGAAGGAAGTGAATACTAGGGGGTCAAGCAGAAGGTAGAACCTGACTTGAACTTTGAATGGAACTAAAACATTAGATTTAGAAAAAGAGAATTTGAGTTTGAATCCTAGCTCTGTAAAAAGTTCCATGTTGTGCTGAGAATTAGGTATGTTCTTTTCCCATGGAATTTAGACTTAAGATATCCGTAAGTCTTTTAGGGCTAGCTAGGTGGTAAAGGGTGGGTCTGGAGTTAGGAAGAGCTGAGTTCAAATCTGACCTCAAGTCTTTTAACCCCTATTTGCTTCAGTTCCTCATCTGTAAAATGAGGACATACCTGGAGAACGAAATGGCAAATCATTCTAATATCTTTGCCAAGAAACACCATGGACTTGTCCACGAGATCACAAAGATTGGGGACCAAGCAACAATATAAGTTTCTCCAGCAATTTATTCAGTTACATATTTTCCCTTTTGTTTATCTTTAAGTTTTAAACTCTTCCTTTTCTTTCCCTTACATAACCCTACTTTTTGTCTACAGCATGACCCCACTCCCTTGACACCTCAATTCTCTTCTAGGCTATATCCCCTCCATTTCCCTCCTGTCAGCTCTGTGGTGAAGTACTTCAAGTATGTAATGTCTTCTTCTTTGGAATCCCTTGTTACCTTATCATATCATTGGTTATAGTGATCCAAGATTCAGCCTTGAATCACTTCCAGCATTCACTGCCTTTCTCTTGCACCACGCTGCAGAATGAAGTTAGAAAAAAATCACACAATGCATTCTGATGAGGTCTACTACAAATTTGTGTTACATAACCTCAATTATGCCCTCATTTCTTAAACAAGGAAATGCTCCTATTAAAACTTCTACTATTTCAATCTCTGCAAATGTCTCTTCCAACCTTTATACTCCTCCTCAAACCTCCCATAGCTTCTCCTCCTCTCCCCCACTGTCTTAGCTAGAAACCTTGCCTCATATTTTATAGAAAAAATAAAGACCTTGAGCTCTCTCTTCTCTCTCTTCCTCATCTCCTATCAATCAGATGCCTTTTTCTATTTCCTCCTTCACCCAGGTATCCCATGATAAAGGGGTCTTCCTTTTTACCAAGGCTAACAGTTGAGATTGCCCCTTCTGTCATGCCCACACTTTCACTTATTTTCCATCTCTCCCTGTTTACATTCCCTACTGCCTACAAACATATCCAGGTATCTTTCATTCCCCCAAAAGCAAAACAAAAACCCTTCATTTGAACCTTTCATACCCACTAAATGTTGTCCTAAAGCTCTTTGAAGCAGAAAAGGTTGACTGGATAAAAACTACCATGACTTTCTCTCCTCCTGTTCTTTTTTTTAAACCCCTTTTTGCTGACCTTATCATTCCAGTGAAACTGCACAATACAATGATACAAATGATCTCTCAGTTGCCAAATACAATGACCTAATTTTCTTTGACCTCTCTGTACTCTTTGACACTGTTGATTACTCTTTCATCCTTGATACTTCTCTCTAGATTTTTGGGACATCATTCTCTCCTGGTTTTCCTCCTACCTATCTGAACATTTATTCTCTGTCTCTTTTGCTGTACCTTCTTCCAGATCATGCCCTCTAACTACAGGTGTCCTTCAGTATTCTGTTCTGGGTCCTCTTGGACCCAGACTCAACACTTCCTCTATACTACTTCCCTTGGTGATCTCATCATCTGTGTGCTGATGATTCACAAATCTACCTATTCTGCCCTGATCTCTTTGCTGACTTCTGAGTTTTTCACATTTTTTGAACTAGATGTCTAACAGATATCTTAAATTCACCACGTTTAAAATTGAATTAATTATATAGGACTGAGTCAAATTTATAAAAATATAAGCCATTCCCCAAATGATAAATGGAATCAAAGCTATCTATAGTCATATGAAAAAATGCTTTAAATTATTATTGATCAGAGAAATGCAAATTAAAACAACTTTGAGGTATCACCTCACAACTACCAGAGTGACAAATGAAACCAAAAAGGAAAATATTGGATGTTGGAGGGGATGTGGGAAAACTGGGACACTAATCCATTGTTAGTGGAGTTGTGAACTGATTCAACCATTCTGGAGACCAATATGGAACTATGCTCAGAGGGCTATATAACTGTCCATATCCTTTGATCCAGCAATACCACTGCCCCAAAATGTCCCAAAGACATGTCCAAAAGAGAAAAAGATCTATTCGTACAAAATATTTATGGCAGTTTTGTGTGTGTGTGTTGGGTAAGAATTAGAAATCAAAGGCATACCTATCAGTTGGGGAATGGCTAAATAAATTGTGGTAAATGATTGTAATGGAATATTATTAAGAGATGACAAACAGGATAATTTCAGAAATGCCTGGAAAGGCTTATATGAACTGATGTATAATGAAGTGAGTGGAACCAGGAGAACACTATACACAGTGACAGCAATATTTTTTGATGAAGAACTGTGAACAACAACTAATTTCAGCAACACAATGAATCCCAAAGGACTGATGATAAAATCCACCTCCAAAGAAAGAACTGATATTGACTAGACACAGACTGAAGCATGCTATTTTTCACTTTCTTTCATATATTTCTTTTATTCAAGTTTTCTCATTCAAAATGACAAATAAGATAATGTCTTACATAATAGCACATGTATAACCTATATCTGTTTGCTTAAGGAGGGGGGATGGGGGCAAGGAAGGAGGGATAGAATTAGGAACTCAACACTTTAAATAAAAATGTTTATTATTATTTTAAAAAACTGAATTATCTTTCTCCTAAGTCCTCCTGACCCTCCTACTTTATTATTGTCAATGGCAATATCATTCTCCAAATCCTTCAGGCTTACAACCTTGGAATAATTCTGTACTCCTCAGTATCTGACACCTCCCTCTCCCTCATCCCATTCTGAGGGCCAAAATTTGATATACAGAGTGTTATTTGGGTGACTTGCCTTAATATTGGGGTCCTAGAAATATGAGGGACCTTTTAGGTTTATTCTCCCCTCTGAACTGCCCTTTTTAGATATTTCTCCCAGGCCAATAAGAAAGGAGCCGCTAAGCTTTAGTTCATAAAAGGATCAGATTTTGTTACTTGGGAATTAAACAACAAAGGTGAAACTAATAAAAATCAAAGATAAAGAAATAGGAAAATAGAAATATAGATTCTTAACTCTAAGCTTAACCTATTCACTCTCGGACAGTTCCCAATTAAGCTAGTTCAAAGGAATTTAGGGTTTTCCATAATTAAACTCACCAACCCCCAGGACAGTATGCAGTTTCCAGTGCCAAGCCGAGATGGCTGTTCCCCAGACAGCTCACATGCACACCACCAGGCCAGCATGAACAAAAAGACTGTGCCTCAGAACACACCTCACCTATAGTAAGCAGCCTAGTGTTCCAGAAGCAGTCTAGCCTCCCTACAGGTAGCATTCAATCTCCCCTCCCCCAAAAGGGGAGTTCCTTCACAAACTGCTCAGTACCATACGTAACTCTCAGGGTGGGCCAGGTGTGGCCCCTCCCAAATGATTCAGCTAAAACTTTACTACAAATAATTTTTACCACATTTCCCCCCTTTGCTTCATTGGAAAACCCAAATGGGCTTGCTCAATGAAACACTATCCATTGCCAAGGCCTGTTGATTTCATTTTTGTAACAATCTTTCCAATATGTCCATTCCTTTCGTCTACCATTGCCATCGCTCTAGTGAAGGCCTTGATGTCTGGACTACTGCAATAGTTTATTGATGGGTCAGCCTGCCTTAAGTTTCTCTCCACTCCAATTCATCTTTCATCCAGCCACTAAAGTGATTTTCCTAAAGTATAGGTACAACCTTGTCACTCCCCTGTTCAGTACTACTCCAGTGGCTCCCTACTGCCCTCAAGATCAAATACAAAATCCTCTGATTGTCATAAAAAGCTTAGGACCCTACTCTACCTTTCCAGTTTTCTTAAGCCTTACTCCCCAACATGTACTCTTTGATTCAATGACACTGGCCTTGGTTTTTTTGGTTTTTCTTTTTGAAGAATACAACACTCTATCTCTTCACTCCAGACATTTTCTCTGGCTGTACCCCAAGACAGGAATGCCCTCTCTCCACCTACTGACCTCCGTGGCTTCCTTTAAGTTTTAAATACCATCACATCTTTTACTGGAAGCCCTCCCCAACCCCTCAATTCCAGTGCCTTCCCTTATTTAATTATTTCCTCTTTTTCCTGTTTGTAGCTTGTTTCATATGTATTTATTTGTGGTTTGACTCCTTCATTAGATTGTGAGTAGGAACTGTTTTTGCCTCTTGATATCCCCAGGACTTAGCACATAGTACATTCTAATAAATGTTTATTTATTGATTAAATTTCCTTTACAAAATTTTGATCATAAGGCTTTTTGGAGTATATAAATTTATTGTTGATATTTGTTTATGGTTCATTTTAGCATAGCATAGTTTAATTGTTTATTCCTTTTTATTCCTTAGTTATTATGATTTTTCTTTTTGCTTTGTCATATAACATGATTGAAACTCCTGTTTTCTTGGCATTGACTTGATGTATCGTAAATTTTCCCCCATCCCCTCAATTTTATTCTGTGTATTTCTTCTCCAATATGTCACTCTTTTTTGTGTTATTGGAATTTTAAATCCATTAAAAATTTTATAATTTTCATGAGCAATCACATATCTATCAAATAAAAATTCTTTCTAATAAATCATACAGGTGAATTCCCTTATTTCAGTTCTGAGAGGTTTCTCATTAAGCCACTTATTTCTTTAGAATTTCCCAATTTGTTGTCAGCATGGCTGATGAAGTTTTATAATCCTTCTAAAATAGAAAGTCAAAAGGAACCTAGAAAATCCCCAATGAATTTAGCAGCTCAAAACTTAAAACGAAAATGTCAGTTGTTCTTCATGATTGTTGGAAGTTTATAAGTCTATTGTAATGTTTGGAATGACACCACCTGCCGGAGAGTTACTGTAGGCAAGCTCTGCCATGAGGAGAAGACGTGTAAAGGCAAGCCATGGGGCTTTCTTTGGCGTCAGGAAGTGACATTTGCTCGTGGGTACTGTCAAATAAGGCTACCAGGCAATTAGCTTGGAGATGTGTGTGCGAGTGAGAGGATGTTCCCAGTTTCAAAGGAGGCTTGTGGGATGAAGGAGGTGTGGCTCACTCTCTTTCTGGAGGACCTTAAGGGGGAGAGGAGTTTTTGTGCCTCTTTTATCACTTGCTCTACTCTGT
Organism: Dromiciops gliroides; assembly: GCF_019393635.1. Taxonomy (NCBI): domain Eukaryota; kingdom Metazoa; phylum Chordata; class Mammalia; order Microbiotheria; family Microbiotheriidae; genus Dromiciops; species Dromiciops gliroides. The sequence goes on along the minus strand of NC_057862.1, from coordinate 264,739,599 downwards.
ACTTTAGGGTATTATTTTCTTCAGTATTTTTACTTTTGGTCTCCTTTATCAAGCTGGGGACACTTTTTTCATGATTTTCTTGATCACTCTCATTTATCTTCCCATCCTTTCCTCTAGTTCTCTTATTTGATTTTCAAAGTCCTTCTTGAGCCCTTCTATGGCCTGAGACCAATTCATATTTTTCTTGGGGGATTTGGAAGTAGGAACTTTGTCTTTGGCATCTTCTTCTGAGTGTATAATACACTCTTCCTTGTTATCATAGTAACTTGCGATCATCAGGATGGGTTTTTTTTGTTTGCTCATTTTCTTAGCCTATTTCTTGACTGTTTGTTAAAGTAGTACTGTGCTTTCATGGTGGAGGGTGCAATGTCCCAAGCTTCAGAGTTTTGTATAGATATTTTCAGAGTTATTTCTAGGGACCTGTAAGTTTTTGGTTCTTCCAAGGTGGTATGATTTAAGGAGAGATGTGTTTACTCTTCTCCTGGCCTGTGCTTTGGTCTGTGAGCAACCACAAGCACTCTTTTCTGCCCTGGAACTGTGACTAGGGTCCCTGCTCTACTGTGGCTGCAGGGTAGTGTGTAGGCTGGTGTGCTAGTGCTTCTCCTCTCCCTGAAAGCTATGAGTAATCACATTTTTTCAACCATGCCTTTAGTTATGACTGGGAGGGACTCTTTTGAGCTAGTCTGAGAAATGGAGGTTTGAAAAAATGGAGAATAGAATAGATTATATACCATAATATTTTTCCTCCTTGGTATAACCATATCACACCCACCACAAGCACACCTGTCACCTCTAGAATCAAATTTATAATTCTCTATTTTGCATTCAAAACCTTTCATAATTTGCTCTCCCCTTCCAGTTTTTTAAAGTATCTTATTCCTTTCTATGTACCATGCAATCCAATGACACTGCTGTCTCTGTTCTTCTTTGAATAAGACACTCCATCTTAACACTTGTTTTTTCACTATAATCCCTAACACTGCTATGATAGTGTCATCTATTCCTTGTGACACTAAATGTTTCACAGTGGTAGACCTCTGCTCTGCCTTTTTCTCCATACCAGTACATGAGGACTTCCAATATTTATTTGTTTTCACGTGGAAAAACACACAGTGCATCTGGACTAGACTCCCACAGGTATTTGTAGACAGTCCCACATTATTTTCCTAAATTTTACAGCAGGATCTGGCCTCCATTACCTTTAAAGTCTCCACACTAGTACAATATATTGATGACTTACTTTTGGCCTCCCTTAATGCTGAAGTTTGTCAGGAAGATAACTGTCACTTACTACTTGAGCTGCACAAGAGAAGCCACAAGGTGTCCAGGTTTGCCCCAGGTAGAATGTCTAGGATTTATTCTGGCTGCTGGAACTTGCTCTGTCTCTTCTAAGTGAGCCCAGGCCATTCAACAACTCTCTGCCCCGACTAAGAAGAAGCAGTTAAGAGCCATTCTGGGAACAGCTGGGTACTGCAGACAATGGATACCCTCTTTTGGTGAAATTACTAAACCTCTCATAGCTCTAACAAAAAATTCTGTCCCAGACACTTTACAGTTGGATCCCCAGCATCTCTCAGCCATAACAGAATTAAAATGGGCCTTGTTATCAGCACCTGCTCTAGGACTCCCAGATTACAGTAAGCCCTTCACTCTTTTTGTGCATGAACAAAGCAGGGTGGCTTCTGGAGTTCTGACTCAATTGCTGGGGCCTAACCAATGCCCAATAGCTTACTATTCAAAACCCAGCTGGACCCTGTATCATCTGGGGTGCCACTTTGCCTTAGGGCAGTAGCAGCCACATCCCTTTAAGTAGAAAACGTCTCTGATTTGGTCCTAGGTAACCCTCTAACTGTGCAATGCCCTCACAAAGTAGAGGCTCTCTTACTATGTCACAGGACACAAGCCTTTTCAGATCAAAGGTTGGCTAAGTATAAATTAACCCTGTTAGGCAATGAGAATATCACTCTAAAACGCTGCATAGTCCTGAACCCAGCAACACTACTCCCTAACTTACCACTCTTGGGGGAGCCATTGCATGACTGTGCTTCTTTAGTTGATATGGCTGAGAAACCCCATGATGATCCTTTTGATACACCTTTAGAAAACTCTGATCTTGTCCTCTATACAGATGATTCTTCATTTATGAGAGAGGGGACCCATTTCACTGGAGCTGCTGTAGTTTCTGATTATGACACTGTCTGGGCAGCTTCTCTGCCTTTCCATTTTAGTGCACAAGCGGCTGAACTTGTGGCTCTTACACAAGCCTGCAATATAGCCAAAGGGAAGAATGCCACCATTTTTACTGACTCGAAATACGGCTTTGGTATATGCCACTTGCTTGGCATGATTTGGTTACAACGAGGCTTTTTAACATCCTTGGGCAAGGTTATTGCTAATGGGGACCTTATTAAGGACCTCCTAGATGCCCTGAAACTGCCTTCTGCCCTAGCCAAGTGTTAGATATTGCCCTGCCCACACGGGGAATAGTGATCCTGTTTCAAAGAGGAATGCATGAGCTGATTCTGCAGCCAAGCTCGCTGCTTTAGAAGCTCCTGAACATGTATTTAACCTCTCAGCTTCTGAGGATGTTCCTCTTAAACTAATTTATGATGAGTCAGAAGTGGAAAAATGGAGAAAGAAATTTAAGGCAAAACAGATCAATGGCCTCTGAGTGTCTCCGGAAGGTAAGCCACTTCTTCCCTGGAAATTCTACCACCAGGTATGCTTCTCTGTTCACAAAAAAGGCCATTTTGGTACACAAGGCATTGTGGACTCTATTAAGAGGACCTGGATAGCACCAGGTGTGACTAACACAGCATCTCGAATCTGCTCGGGCTGCTCCACATGTCAATCTTATAATCAGCATGCTTTCAAGGCCAAAGCTTATGGAGGACGTTCTCTAGCATATATACCCTTTGAGCACTTGCAAATTGACTATATTATAATGCCAAAAGCAGGACATTATGAATTTTTCCTTGTTATAGTTGATTAACTCATTCATTGGGTGGAGGCATTTCCCAGCCCTTGAGCCACAGCTGCCTTTGTTGCCAAGATTCTTTTTAAAGTCCCTCATTTTGGCCCACCAGCCCAAATTGATTCTGACAAAGGCACACATTTTACTGATTCGATTTTATCCCAAATCTACTCGTTTTTGGGAGTAATTCCAAAATTCCACATGCCCTACCACCCACAAAGTTCAGGCCAGTATGAAAAAAGAGCTTAAGGGTATGATTGGCAAATTATGTACTGAAACCCATATAAATGGCCTGATGTTCTACCATTGGCATTATTTGATCTACGCAGTAGACCAAGAGGAGAACTGCATATATCTCCTTATGAAATGCTTTTTGGTCACCCTCTTATCCAAGCTAAAACTCTTTCCCCAGTTTATACAACACTGGTGGGAGGTGATACTTCTGTTGCCTCCTATATACAGGAATTACATACTAGGCTACATGAACTCCATGAGGCAGGAGCTGTGGTCCAGGGGGGACCTTTAGACTTTTCATTGCACAATCTAAATCCAGGAGATAAAATATATTTAAAGAATTTTCAGAGAACCAATGGAACCCAGCCCACGTGGGAGGGACCTTTTCAGGTATTATTGACAACTCCTACTTCCATTAAAATTGGTGAAAAAGACTCTTGGATTCATTATTCTCATGTAAAGCCTGCACCATTCATAGGTAAAGAGATTTCAGATAAAACTCAAATAGACACTGAAGAGCAAAAACTCCTAACAATAGCAACTGTTAAAGAGAATAGAGAGCCCAGGGGCATCAAGGCAGTTCCCATTTGATAGTCCCAATGATCAGTTACATGCTTTGGGACAAAAATGGGAGATGGAAATTGCCTCTTTAAGGCCTTAGCAGATCAGCTACAAGGTCACTGTAGGAATCATCTCAGACACAGACAAGAATCTGCTTCTTATATGATTAACCATAGAACTGAGTTTGAGTCTTTTAGAATAAATGACTCTTTTAAAAAACATGTTGAGCACTTAAGACAACCGGGTAGGTTGGGAGGAAACGAAATGATTGTAGTTCATCAGTTGAATCAGCCCCTATTGAAAATCAGTGGCACAGACAAAGCTGAGGCTAGAGAACTCCACATTTTCTACCATAGAAAACATTATGACAGCATTAGAAAAATCAATGACAATTCAGAAACCCCTGACACTTTGGCATGTAGAGAATTGGGGAACCAGTTAAAACAACGTAGCATACCCCAACAAGCATTTCCTTCTACAGGCAAACCACTGAAGCACATGGCCTGGTTTTCTGGCCCACCTCAATCTCCCCCACCCTTTCCTCTCCCTGTGCCTATCCTTTAATCCTGTCTTTTTTTGTTTTGGCTTTTGAAAGGCACTAAAAAGGCCTGGAATTCACCACATCTTTAAGTTCTTTAAGAGCACAAAAGAGTGCTTAGTAAATCTTTTGCTTTTTGTTTTTGTTTTTGCTTTGGTTTTGACTTTTGTTTCTTTTGCTTTCCTTTTTTTTAAAACTCAATTTTGTAAACTAAGTGACTTTTCAAAGACATTTTAAGTATATGCTGTGGGTGGGGCCATTGGGCCTCAGAAGCTACCAGAATTCTTTTTTTTTCCTCTTTCTTTTTGAGAGAACCATGAGTTTTAATGAGTTTTTTTCTCTTTTATGGGATTCTGTTTAAAAAAAAAAAGAGGGTTATTGAATCCTATTGCTTGATCTATCAATTAACATATTGAATCTTGCTGATTGAAACCTTATTTCTTTTTAATAAATTGATCATCACTTTAAGTATCTGTTACTGTTATACTAGAGAATTCATGTATAAGATGATATGGTTTACTTGCTAAAAGAAGATTATGTAATAATGTCTAATATAATTAGCTATTTACATTCATTTATCATTTATATGTCATTCTACTCTGGGTATGGTTTGGAATTATTGTATGTATTACTGGTATATCCTCTGTTATGCAGCATAACATGCATTTTTACCATCATACTGTCTTTGGTGAAAGTAATATGAGATTTGTGAAGTATGGAAACTTATCATTTCAGGGACATAACTGACTCTTACAGTAAGCTTGATGCAGGCCCTGGAGAGAATATATGTGCAACAAGAGGAGAGATGAGTACAAGTAAGTCCATGGTTTGCTTATGATGGTGACTATGTAGAGCACAATTGCTAGACACAGTCCAGTTCTTTCCTTTCTCCCTCCTAAAATAACCTAATTTAACTGAGCTTGTTTTCTCTTTCTCTCACTCAGTCTAATCACCTGTGGCCTAGCACAATCACTGGCTGTCTCCAAATCATGAGATGTGGCATGATAATCTTTCCATAACATTTTTCAGGTATCATGAACACATACTAAATTTGGCTTTGATCCAGACACATGGTGGTAAGAAGTGTTAGATATTGCATAACTATCTCATGTAATTGAATGCATTAATTTTATCATTGACAACGCTATGCTAAAGTTTAGTAAAAATCCAGCAATTCAAACAGTTAAAGAAGAGAATCCAGCTTTCCAGATCAGAGTCCAGAGTCCAGAGCCCAGTTTTCCGGACCAGAGTCCAGTTTCCTCCTGGTGACATCTTACCACTCCAAGAAGACAAGAGAACTCAGAGACTTTATATGAACAGTTTTGTTTTGTGGATTTTGTTTTCTCCTTCTGTTATTACATACTTGCAGAGGCCCTCCCTCTGCAAGACCAATGTCAAAGTGTTGTCTATGAGGGACCACCCCTCTGGACAAAACTTTTCTCTCTCCCTTTTCTATATTGTTATTTACATATTGTTTGTTAGCATAAGGGTGTGTTTCATCAAGGAACACCCTGTTCCTAGAAGAAACAAAGGGGGGAAACTGTCAAAATAATGGAATGTGATAGATGAGATTTGGCAGATACTCAGGAGCCCACCTGAGTGGGTTACTGGCTGATTTGACTGGATTAGTAGTTGACTAGATTCTAAGCACATCTGGCTGGTACTTGAGAGTACTTAAGAATGCATGGTTCTCAGAATCTAAAAAAACTTTGAACTTCTGGCCCAGTCAACCAACCAGCTTGAAGAACCTCCTATTTCTGGGAGGGGACAGGAAGGAGGAAGGAGAGCCTGCACAGAGAGCGCTGTCTCTCTTTGGATTCCTGACTTCACTGTGGTGGTGGTGGCAGAGGATGAGACAGAGGAGTTGAAGAAAGATAGGATTGCCAGGTTGTAGGAATTCTGTTCTCAATCTTTCTCTTCTTTTACTATCTTTCCATAAACCCTTAAAAACTTAAACTCATTTTATCAGTGATTTTAGTCAATTTCCCCCAAAACTTGGGGAACAGATTAGGACCCACATTTAGAATTTTAAATTACACACCTGGAATGCTGTCCTTCCCCATCTTCACCTCCTGGATTCCTTCAAGTATCACTAAAAATCTCACCTTCAAGAAGGAGTCTGTGTCAGTCACCCCTTGATGCTAGTTCTTTCTATGTGTTGTTTATCTTGTTTATATCTTGTTTTTACTTAGTTGTTTTCATGCTGTCTTCTCCTAATGGAGACTCCTAATGGAGAACCTTCAGAACAGAAACTGTCTTTTAACTTTTTTTGTATCCCTAGAATTTTGCATGGCTCATAGTCGGTGCTTAAAAATATTTATTGGCTCTCTAACAAATATGGCAATAGATTCCAGCCAAGGAAAGGGACCAGGAGTGGATTAACCTAGGCTTGCTGGTAGAGAACTGTCAAATCTTTTACTACAAAGAGCACTACCATCCTCCCAGACATGCTGGTTCACAATGTAGGGGTCATCCTTGATCTCTCTCTCTCTCTCTCCCACAGAACACACACACACACACACACACACACACACACACACACACACAGATATACATATACACAATGCTCAATATTCAAATGTTTAACTTTCAAGACTTCAAGTATTTAAGGGATTTTTTTAGTAACCTCATTTTCACTTTCTCATTGGCACCAGCACACATTTGTGGCTGTGTGCAGTAGAGAAAAAAAAAATTAGAAGCACAGAATGAGCACATGGTTGGTGTTAACAAATTGATGATATAACTGCCATCCGTAATCGTGGAAACTAAGATTTGGTTTAAAAAGGTTTAGTGCTACAATTTTTATTTGTTTATGGTATTTATGGTACTGTAGATTTCATGTATTATGAAAAGTGAATATTGCCTGAAATATTTTTAAAATATGATGTTAGCATAAAAGGTCACAGAATTCTAGTGAATTACTAATGAGAAAGAATGTTTTGCATGTTATTTATTTTATTTTCTGTACCACATTTTATGTTATTTTATGTTTTCATGTTACCAGTTTTATTTTATGAACTGCGTGTTAAGGGCTGCTGTGATAGGAAAAGTGCATACTATCTTTTTTTTGTTTTGTTTTGTTTTGTTTTTTTTAGTGAGGCAATTGGGTTTAAGTGACTAGCCCAGGGTCACACAGCTAGTAAGTGTTAAGTGTCTGAGGCCGGATTTGAACTCAGGTACTCCTGACTCCAGGGCCGGTGCTTTATCCACTGTGCCACCTAGCTGCCCCTCATACTATCTTAAGAATAATCATATCTTGGGGTGGCTAGGTGGTGCAATGGATAAAGCACCGGCCCTGGAGTCAGGAGGACCTGAGTTCAAATCCGGCCTCAGACACTTAACACTTACTAGCTGTGTGACCCTGGGCAAGTCACTTAACCCCAATTGCCTCACTAAAAAACAAAACCAAAAACAAACAAACAAAAAGAATAATCATATCTTATAGCATATATCTATATATGTTTGGAATCTTATATTATATAAGCTTATGTAGATATGCATATGTTAGGAATCGTATATCATCTTAGAAATCTTATCTTATATCATCATTTATATATACACATTCCAGTTCCTTGGGGAAGCAAAAGCCTACTTATATAAACATACACACATGTATATATAAAGTTAAACATTCTGTAGTCTGTTGATATCCTTAGTCCTGCTGAAATTTCCTAGGGATACACTCAGAATTTTTAACATGAGTACATCAGTACTGTTTTCTCTAGTTCATGCCAATTTCCTTAAGAAGCTCAGAGTGTTTTTGGAACTGGTCTTTTTAGGGTCCCCAAAAATAAAAGCTCTCTTGGGAAAATGCTATTGTAATCCCATTTGAAAATGTCTTCTGCTCTAAATCAAGTTTTTGTTATTGAGGTTGTTACTGTGGTAATAGTAGCCACTATAGTACACTGTGTGTAATTGTCCAACAATAACCTCCTATGTCTGAAGTGAATTGAAGAAGTCTTGTCATCTTCTTACAAATCTTCAACAAACTTTGTTCCTTTTTAAAAATTATTCTTCTTTTCTTCAACCTTGGAACCCTACTCTTCTTTATCTTGTAGTTCCCTAACAATAAGGGGGGAAATCATTGTGGAGAGGGAACCCACCTTCCTCATTACTATCAACCAAGTAGGTACAAGAACTCTAGAACTAAATGCACTCCCCAGCCTGCTGGTCCCATTTCCAACACAGTCCTCATAATCACCATATGTGGATACAACTTCTTTGGAGAAGGGGTCAACCATCCCCAAGCAACTGTTCACAAACTACCACAAACAGGGAAGGCAAGCCAGTCTTGCTGAAGCAGCAAGGAACCCTAAGGCACAGGAAGCCACATGTGCCTCCTAATACTTCTAATACCTTGGCCACCATCTCCCATCAACAACATACTGAGACCCAAGAACCCTGTGCTGAAGAACTTTTGGAAGAGCAGTAGTCCCTAAACCACCAGAATTTCTTGCCATCTAATCCCCACAGTCATAGTTGAGGGAAGAAAACATTGTGGAAAGGGGACTCACTTTTCAATTCACCTCTACCAGCAACATTTCCTGACCTCCACCAGTAATAGTGGGATGAATACCAATGGCCCTGATAGTGGCAGTGCTCACCAGACCATGGTTCTTCTTTCCAATGTAGTCATTATAGCCATCATCAAGGGAGTCATTCTCCCTGGAGCTGAAGTCAGTTATCTCCCCCTGCTTCTAAATAACTGTCGCACACAGCAGGTAAGCCTGCCTACCTGAAGCAGTAAAGTACTGAGGGAGAGGCAGTAGGAGGCCAAGTCAAACCACCACCACACTCAACTTTCAAAAATTACTGCTAGGCATGGATCTTGATGATGGAGACATATGTATGTATACACACACACACACACACATATATACATATACACATACACACATATATGTGTGTATGTAGCTACCCAAAAGTATTGGTAAACAGCAATGTTCCTGGTGCAATATTCTCAGTGGTCTTTCTGAGAGGTATAGCTTAGCAACTACTCCTCCTGATGCTATAGCCATAGCTCCTAAAGACCCTGAAAAAAAAGTTATTGCCACCAATGTAATGGTATTATCCAAGATCCTAAACTAATATGATTTTATCAGTTGAAATTACATTAAAGAAAAGAAATTAACATCTGCTTTGCTGCTGCACTGTAAGGACTATAGGAACTTTCTATCTGACTTACAGCTGAAATCTTCCATATATGCTGTCTCCTTAATTAGAATGTGAGCTCCTTGAGAGTAGGCATTGTTTTTCTCTTCTATTTGTATTCCTAGCATGGTGCTTTACACAAAATAAATGCTTGATAATATGCTATTCAGTCATTAATTCAAACACAGAACCATTCAGTTTCTCCTCAATAAACTCTTCCCCTGTTAACTGACATATGGCATATGAGATATAGATGTCTTGGAATGAATGAACAGTTGTGAAAATAATTTTCAATGATGTCTGATTATCCCAGTTGTTCAGAATGACACCATCTCCTTAAACCTCCACAAAGAATTGTATCAGAGTATAATGGAAAGAACATTGAATTTGGTTGAAAGATGAAGCCTTGAGTTATTTTTCTAAGTATTAATATTGTGTGAACATAATCAAGTTACTTAATAGCTCTTAGTATCCATTTCCTGAAAAGTAAAATGGGAATGTGTAATACTAATAGTATTGATCTTACAGGATTGTTGTGAGCATCAAATGTGATAATATATGTGAAATGCCTTGTATAACTTAAAGGTCACCCATTTTTAGTGGTAGTCAGAGCATTTCTTGGTAAAAGGTTGAGCTATAACATCCTCAGCTCAGAGGGCTTTGGTGCATGTCACTATGGCAGGCAAAACTGCTTCAGCTACCATCTGGAAAGAGGTGGAATTGAATTCCTCCAGGCTCTGCTCAGTAGTGAATATTGCTTCCTCTGCCCTGCTCTGAAGATTGGCCTTGAATGGAGCTTTTGGCCACCATTTTTACCTCCTGTCTTCTTTTCTTTTGGGGTAGAAGATGGTTTAACCTATCTCTATATGCTCTATCTATATGCTCTGACTGAGACAAGACTCATTTAGTCTAGAAGCAAAAAGAAAACCTAAGGGGGATTGGGGAGGAATCAGAGTGGGGAGTGGAGCCAAGATGGTGATGGAAAGGCAGTGACTTGCCTGAGCTCTCCCCAAGAACCCTCCAAATAAGACAATTTCTGGAGCAGCAGAAACCACAAAAAGACAATGTGAAATAACTTTCCAGCCAAAGAGAAATTAGAAGGTTGGCTGGAAAGGTCTCTTGTTCCTGGGTGAGAGTGGAGTACATTGGATAGTGCACAAACCACATCAGTGCAGCCCTAGCTCCAGCACAGATGCAGACCCAGCTCTAGGCCCAACAAACCAGGAGCAGGCTTTGGGAGCCTCTGAATCATCATCAGCAACAACTGTTTCTGTAACTCTTAGCCCACAGATGGTAAGGGGGTTGAAAACTGGCCAGAAGGAGATTAGAGGGATCCCTTTGTTAGCACTGAGGCAGGACTCTGTTGTTTTGCCCATACTCCCATCCAGGTCCCAGTCTTAGGTTGCAGTCCTGGGCAAGGGAGGAGCACAAGCACACTGGGACTCTGTTCATAGTTCCAGGGCAGAAAAGCAGTCCTGTGGTTGCATGTAGATCAGGACAGTAGCAAACATACCTCTCCTTAAATCATACCACCTTGGAAGAACTAAAAAATTGCAAATACATAGAAGGATTCCTGCAAAGAGCTGCACAAACTCCATTAAGCTTGGGACAATGCATCTTCCAACCTACAAGCAGTGTCCCACTTTAACAAAGAGTTAAAAGTCAAGAAGTAGGCTGGGAAAATGAGCAAAATGAAAAATATTTTGACCATAGAAAATTTCTGTGGTGACAAAGAAGATCAAAAAACACTCTCAGATTCTGGGACAACTAGGTGGTACAGTGGAGAAAGCACTGGCCCTGGATTCAGGAGGACCTGAGTTCAAATCTGGCCTCAGACACTTGACATTTACTAGCTGTGTGACCCTGGGCATGTCACATAACCCCCATTGCCCCCCCCCTCAAATACACCCTCAGAAGAGGATAGCAAAGTCAAAACTTCTACATCCAAAGCTCTCAAGAAAAATAACAGTTGGTCTCAGGCTATAGAAGTTCACAAAAAAACTTAAGAAAATATATGAGAGGTAGAGGAAAAAAAGGAAAGAGAAATGAGAGTGATGCAAGAAAAGCATGAAAAAAGTCAACAGCTCGGTAACAGAGCCTCAAAAAATACTGAAGAAAATGGATCTTAGAAAACAGACTAGCCCAAATGGTAAAAGCAGTAAGAAAAGCCAATGAGGAAATAGGCCAAATGGAGAAAGAGGTAAAAAAGATCTTTAACGAAAATAACTCCTTAACAATTAGGATCGGGCACATGAGAGCTAATGACTTTGTGAGAAATCAAGAAACAATAAATCAAAACCAAAATAATGAAAAAAAAATAGAAGGCAATGTGAAATACCTCACTGGAAAAACAACTGGCCTCCAAAATAGATCCAGGAGGATAATTTGAAAATGATTAATTTGAAAGCCATAATTTTAAAAAAGGAGTCTAGATATCGTCTTCCAAGAAATTATCAGGGAAAATTGCCCTGATAGTCTAGAGCCAGAAAGTAAAATAGAAATTGAAAAAATCCACTGATCACCTCCTGAAAGAGACCCTAAAAGGAAAACTCCCAGGAATATTGTAGCCAAATTCCAGAGCTTCCAGGTCAAGGAGAAAATATTGCAAGCATCCAGAAAGAAACAATTCAAATATTGTGGAGCCACAGTCAGGATAATACAAGATCTAGCAGCTTCTACATTAAAAGATTGGAGGACTTGGAATATGATATTCCAGAGAGAAAAGGAACTGGGATTACAACCAAGAATCACCTACCCAGCAACACTTCAGGAGGAAAAATGGGAATTCAATGAAAGAGAGGACTTTCAGGAATTCTTGATGAAAAGACCTGAACTGAATATAAGACCCTAGAGAAGCATAAAATGGTAAACAGAAAAAGAAATCATAAGGGATATTAAAAGGTTAAACTGTTTACATTCCTAAATGGCAAGATGATATTTGTAACTCCTAAGAACTTTCACATGATTAGGGCAGTTGGATGGAGTATATTTAGACAGAGGGCACAGGTGTGAGTTGAATATGAAGGGATGATATCTTTAAAAAAATAAAACTAAGGGGTGAGAGAGGAATGAACTGGGAGAAGAGGATATGGAGAGGTGGAATGGGGTAAAGTATCTCACATAAAAGAAGCAAGAAAAAGATTATACAATGAAGGATAAGAGGGGGGAGGTGCTGGGAGTGAGTTCACCTTACTTTCTCAAGAATTGGATTGGGGGCAGCTAGGAGGCGCAATGGATAAGGCACTAGCCTTGGATTCAGGAGGACCTGAGTTCAAACCCAGCCTCAGACACTTACTAGCTGTGTGAACCTGGGCAAGTCACTTAAACCCCATTGCCTTGAAAAAAAAAAAAGAATTGGATCAAGAATGAATAATATACACACTCGATTGTGTACAGTAGTCTACCTTACCCTGCAGGAAAGTAGGAGGAGAAGGGGATAAGGAGGAGGAAAAGGCGATATAAGGCAGGGTAGATTTGGGGAGGGAGCAGTCAGAATCAAAACACCTTTGAGTAGGGAAAGGGTGAAAGGAAATAGAGAATAAAATAAATGACATGGGAAAGGAGTAGGATGGAGGGAAATACAGCTAGCAGTAGTAACTGTGAAATGATGAGCAGGATGCTCTCAGAAAAACCTGGAAAGACTTACATGTGCTGTTGCAAAGTGAAATGTGCTGTATACAAAGTAAGAGCAATATTGTAAGGTGATCAGCTGTGAATGACTGGGCTATTCTCAGCAATGCAATGACCCAAGACAACACTGAAGGACTTATGAGGAAAAATGTGATTCATCTCCAGAGAAATAATTGATTGTGTCTGAATACAGATTGAAGCACACTTTTTAAAAGTTTCTTTTTCTTGTTTTTTTTTTTTGGCCTGTTTTCCTTCACAATCTGACTAATGTGGAAGTGTTTTGCATGCCTACACATGTATAACTTGTACTGAATTGCTTGCATTCTTAAGGTAGGGGTTGAGAGGGAGGGAGGAAGAGAATTTGGAACACAAATTTTTAAAAATGGACATTAAAATTGTTTTTACATGTAATTGGGGTCACATAAAATTCTAAATAAATGAAAAAAAGCCTCACACTCTAAATTTCTGTACATTAGGAGGCTTATTGAATTATCAATAAAATAATAACATTGTTCCTGAACAAGTTAGGGATTCCTAGAAGTTGGAATCTCTACCATATAATCCTTTGTCAATTTCATCTAGCCACTGGAGTATTCCCTTAATTGTCTCTGTATTCCAATAATGCTTCCCGAATTACTACACAGCACCCCTGATTCAGGAGAGTGAGCACTGATATCCAGGTCAGGAGACATTCCCTTTTGGAAATGCTGTGAAACAAATATATGACAATGACTGATAATAAACAAGCAGTGTGTGTGTGTGTGTGTGTGTGTGTGTGTGTGTGTGTGCGCGTGTGTGTGTGAAAGGTTAGAGAGAACTTTTTTTTAGTGCTTCCTCATGTATCTTAAGAGTGTATAGTCTAAATACAGGAGTGCACTGGAGCCAACTTTTACTGACTAGGAAAGTCAATTGTTCAGTTTTCAAAGTGAACATTTCTACTTCAGAAATCAGCAACTAATAAAAATTGGGACAGGATTTACTGTTTTGTTAATTATCTAGACACAAAGTGATGGAAAATATTAATAATTTGAATTGAACTTTAAAATGTTTCCTTTATATAATTTCCTTTTCAGCCAATTTGTTGTTAAACATTTAACAGCACATCACTAGTATGGTCACTTTCTGGAAACAGGTATCTGAATTCCCTTTTTCCTGTAAAGCAGAAGCTAACAGCTGATGGCAACCTTCTGGATCATAATAGGCTATGCCTTTTCCCTGGCTACTCATTCTGGCTCTCTTTCTCTGTCATACCTAATATGGCTCTAAACCTTCCTTTGAACTGCTGTATGTAGTCCCTTCCTGACTAGGTCAAATCATTCATTCCTGAGCTAAGGTCTTCAAGATAGATAACCTATACTAGAAATTTCAGAATCCTCAGCTAGCCAGTCAACTCTGTTGAAGCTGAGTGATTTAGAGTGATTTCAGATGTACTAGGAGAGTTACTGCTACATGTGGATTTTCCTGACTTTTGGATTTAGAATGGAAAAAGGATATGTCTGGGTCTTGAACCAGCAATCTTGGCATACTGCTCTAAACAGAAATTCTCTGTCTCTCTCTGTCTCTGTCTCTGTCTCTCTGTCTCTGTCTCTCTCTCTTTTCAGCCTTAATGTTATTTAATTTTTTACAGTTACATGTAAATATAGTTTTCTTTTCTTTCTTTTTTTTTTGCCAGGCAATGAGGGTTGAGTGTCTTGTCCAGAGTCACACAGCTAGTAAGTGTTAAGTGTCTGAGGCTGGATTTGAATTCAGGTCCTCCTGAATCCAAGGCCAGTACTTTATCTAGCTGCCCCCAAAGATAGTTTTCAACATCTGTTTTTATAAGATTTTGAGTTCCAAATTTTGCTCCCTTTTTGTCTTCTGTCCCCCCCTCCCCAAGGCAGAAAGCAATCTGATATAGGTATATATGCACAATCATACTAGTCATATTGTGAAAGAAGGATCAGAACAAAAGCGAAAAACCTCAAAAATGCAAAAAAAAGCCAACAAAAATGCATAAATAGTATGGTTCAATCTGTACTCAGATTCCACAGTTCTCTTTTTCTGGGTGTGGAGAGCATTTTCCATCATGAGCCCTTTGGAATTGTCTTGGATCATTGTACTGCTGAGAAGAGCTAAGTGGATCACAGTTGGTCATCACACAATGTTGCTGTTACTGTGTACAATGGTCTCCTGGTTCTGTTCACTTCACCCAGCATCACTTAAACCTTTACAGGTTTTTCTGAAATCTGCCTGCTCATCATTTCTTATAGCACAATGGCTATGCCATGACATTCATATACCACAACTTGTTCAGCCATTCCCCAATTGATAGGTTTACAATTCTTTGTCACCACAAAGTGAGCTGCTATAAACATTTTTGTACATGTGGGTCCTTGTCCCTTCTTTATGATCTCTTTGGGATAGAGACCTAGTAGTGCTATTACTGGGTCAAAGGGTATGCACAGCCCATTGCTCTTTGGACATAGCTGAACAGAGATTCTTAATAATTTTTTATTGGCTACATCTCACCATGGGAATAACATTCGCTGGAATTATAGAAGTACAGACCTGAAAAGAGTTTACTTTATTCATTCAGAAATTTTTTCAGTCAGGCCACAGATGGAATTACTTAAGCAAGTGATGATGGTAAAAAGTCTAGATTTTCTTTTATGCTCTCAGAACTGATTGAGTTGATATTCTATTTCTCTCTAGCCCCGTCTCCTTATTCTCCAAATTTCTTTCTCCACTGATGTTCCTTCTCACCCTGGAAGATGTCCTTAGCACCATGGTCCAGCAGCCATCTCATCTTGATCTTCCCCTCATGCTAGAAAATCTTTCTGTTCCTGTGGTCCCTTTCTCTGAATGCTCAATTCATCCCAAATTTTTATTTTAAGGAAAGCCCCAGGTGAGCCACCCCCTCGGTCATTTGTGGGCCTGATTCTCCTGACTCTCTAGATACCTTTTTTCAGTGCAATGCCTTCACTATTACTTCTCTCTTACTTATCAGTTTCCTTTTATGTATTGCTTCTCCCAGTAGGATGTGAGCTTCTTTTGGACTGGGAATTGTCTTTTTGTTTCTGTTTGTAAGCTCACTGTTTAGTATTATGTCTGGAATATAGTAAGCACTTAATAAGTGATTGTTGACTTGATTTAACTTGACACTCTCCCAAGATTTTATAGGTTTAATAACTTTATTAGTTTCTTATGGTAAAAAAAGCATTCACATTTCCTTTGCTAAAATAAAAATGTTGTGCTCTCCCTCTCTTTCTTTCTCGATTGACATATATCTATATTTATCTACATAGACCTTTTCCCTCTTTCTTTGATCTCTTTGAGGTGCATATTTGAATAAATAAGGTGTTGTGAATGGTTCCTCCAGAATTCCACCTAAAATCTCCTAAAAGTCCCATGAATATTAAGAGAGTCTGTACAAGCTTACTCAGTGTGTGAGAATTGAAAAGTGAAGGAGAGTCCAGTCAACTGCAATGAGATATGGATGCTGGCCAGACCCAGATCTCATCAAGTGCTGAAAAGATGCCTGAAATTCATGCCATTTGGCTGAATTCCTGGAAGTTATGCCCAAATAAGGACAAGGAGCTCAGGCCCTGATCAGTCTCTTTGGTTCCTTGACACATCTGATAAGCTTGTATAGGACTTGGCAATTTGACTTCTTTGTTCTGAGACCTATAATTTTCCCTTTGAGAAGCAGATCTTTCAAATCTCACCCATGGAGAGGATGCTCTTCCTGGGACCTTTATCAGTCAGGACTCTGAAAGCTGTGAACCAGGATTCCCCAGCTAGAAATTCAGATGTTGGTGCTTTCCTGATTTGTTGATGCTGTCTTTATTTTCTGTTTCTTTAATTGTTGTTGGTTCATTAGTTAGTGTTATCTGTCTATGGTTTATATGCTCTAAATATAATTGCTTCTTTCCTATTTTATAATGAAATATCTTAAGTTATCAAAGTGAATGTGCCTTTATTGTGCTTCTTGAATCTGAACCAAAACCCTATCTGCTGCAGCATTGTAATAGCTTAGTGTTACAATATCATAGTTTAGTGACTTTTTGATCAGAGTCCAAAAGATTGTCCAATAATTGTCATTTTCCTTTTTGTCATTTTGTCCAGTCTGATAGGTATGAGGTAGAATCTCAGAATCGTTTTAATTTGCATTTCTATTACTTCTAAGTCTTTCTGAGTTATTTTACTGTATATTTTGGTGTATAGTCATTTTATATAACTTTATACTAATTTCCGGTCTGCATTTTTCAGTTTACTCTTCCTTCACGTAAAAATAAAGCAAGATATACTTCAGTGGCTATAGAATAAAATTCAAGCTCCCTAGTCAGGCATTCAACAGGCATTCCATGTATATCTAGTCTACCTTTTAGGAAAGCCCCAGGCAAGCCACTCCCTCATTCATTTGTGGGCCTGATTCTCCTGACTCTCTAGATACCTTTCTTCAGTGCAATACCTTCTCTATTACTTCTCTCATTTAAGCCCACTCCTCTCTTATCTAGCACTATTCTACCACACAAATCCTTTAGTCAAATTTCTCCATGAAATTTACCTGGTGATTCCCTTCTTCTGTTTTCCTCAACCCTCTTGTTACTATGCAGTAAATTCCTCCAATTTGTAATGCCTCTTTACCCCCCCCCCCACTTAAATGATAATTTTCATTATCACTCATCTCACACTTATCTGACTACTTTGAACTCCCACAATACTCACTAGTGGTGTCAAAGGAGTACTCTTGTTTTTGAAGGCACCAGAGGGAAGAATATAGATAGCTTTTTGAAAGTTGCAGAGAGGGGCAGTTAGGTGGCACGGTGGATAAAGCACCGGCCCTGGTGCAGGAGGACCTGCGTTCAAATCCAGCCTCAGAAACTTGACACTTACTAGCTGTGTGACCCTGGGCAAGTCACTTAACCCTCATTGCCTTGAAAAAAAAAGTTGCAGAGAGCATAGAGTTAAGATGGTGACGAGAAAGGCCATAGAATAGCCCAGTTCTCTCACATTTACTCTAGCAAAAGTCTAAAAGGGCACCAGATTGAGTAATCAAGAAATCCAAAGAGAACCATTTTGTTCATTATCTAAACTAGGATTGTACAAAAAGAAGCTAAAATCTGTGGGTACTAGATAAAGGTCCTAAAAGGGAAGGCAGCAGAAGATCAAGTAAACAGTCTTGAAGCTGGTCATATCAATGACCACCTAGTTATTCCCTCAGCAGCACAATATACTGTCTAATCAGAACAAAACTCACAAAGCTCTCTGGGCAGGGTAAATCAGTTTAGCCAGTTTTTCTTTTTTTTCTTTCTTTCTTTTCTTCTCCTTTTTTTTTTTTTTTTTGTGAGGCAATTGGGGTTAAGTGACTTTCCCAGGGTCACACAGATAGTAAATGTTAAGTGTCTGAGGCCGGATTTGAACTCAGGTCCTCCTGAATCCAGGGCTGGTGCTCTATCCACTGTGCCACCTAGCTACCCCTCCAGTTTTTCTTAATAAAATCAATACCTGTCTTTTCCTTGCTTTTTCTTCTCAAATCAGAGGGGAACATCAAAGATTAATAGCTACTGGTGAGAGCCATGAACTTTTTCAAGCTGTGGAGAGCACTGAAAAACAATATCTGAAACTAAAGCTCTGGTCCAACAAGCTTGAAAGTCTCTTCAACCAATCATGAGTTAAATGAATGAGATAGACTGGGCTGAGATTGTTCTGGCCATTGGTCTCTTCAAATATCTATGACAAACTTCTTTGGGCCTCCTGCTGTTTCTTTCCTCTTTTGTCAGGTTTTTCAGTCTCTTCATCACACAGGTCTCAATATCTGACTCCTATATCTTTTAATTAATTAAAGTTCTGATTCTCCTGGTTCTCAGTAATTTAACTTTCACTTAAAAACTAATAATTCACTAAATTTTCACCATGAAATCAGAAGATTCAGGATCAGACACTTACTACCTGTGAGATCCTGGACAAGTTACTTAATCTCTAAGTGTCTCAGTTTCCCCATCAGTAAAATAGAGATAATAATAGTACCTCCCTCCCAGAGTTGTTGTGAGAATAAAATGAGAAATGCTTGTAAAGTAAAACACTATGTACATCATGTAAATTCTGTTATTATTTCTGAATCTCATTTAGCATTTATGTGATTTTTTAATTTCTTATTTTTACCTTCTTTAGTTATATAAAAAAGATATGGTAAGAGACCAGCAGCACTAAGTTACCACTACAATCTTCAAACCTATTTTGGATCCTTAAAACTACATTTCTTACTACTCATATTTTCACATTTTATAAATAAGTTTTTTTCACTTTTCTTAAAACAAAATTTCACACAAACAAATCAGTATTCCATAAATATCACATATCTTTACTTTTATGTTACAGTGCATTTTCTATTCCAAACTGCCAAAATCCCATCTGAAATCTATATCTTTATATTTTTCCAATTATTATTAAACCAAACTTGTTTTCTTACTTTTTGGAATCAAAATGGTTATTGATTAGAGCAACAATATTTCACATACTTTAAAATTTGATTTAATTGTTTTCCTTTGTGTAAAACCACTCTTTCTATTCTTTGCAGCATGCGAAAATGGCCTTAAAGTACATTACACACCAAAAAGTAAACACAAAAATATAAGCAGAACCTGAAAGGAGGAGAGGAGAAATAACTTGGCCATAATTCTGAGTAGCTACAATGTGTTTTGTGGTCACCAAATTGTGTTTGCTAAATTATGAGATAGGCTGCATTTTTCTAAATTATTGTGACTAATATAAATATTAATGGCTATTTAAATAATAATGGCTATTGTACCCATTTTGGCAGTAAGTATTTATTATTAAAGTATTCACCACATGCCATTTAACACAAGCAAAAAAGCCCCAGCACCGCCATGTTCTCTCTCAGAGACGGTACATGTCCTACCAGTCTATCCTGTTCTAAGAGGAGAACACTCATCAACTTACCACCTTCCCAGGCCAAGAGTATGTTGGCAATGGCTAGCAGCCTTGAGTGTTCTTGGCTTTTATCTTCTTTTGATAGAGTAAGGTTACTATATGGTGATCAAAGCTAATTGGCTAGAATCATTCAATTAAACTGGTTAGTGTGATTTGAAGGTGGTCCATATTAAAATGACTTCATGGCCTAATGGGAAAGACCACCTGAGGGGTAAAGTCAAAGTCCAGATAGGTGTGGCTTAATCCCATGAGTTCACTGAGCTAGTCCAAAGAGTCTGTTCTCCATTTCTATTGTTCACCCTGAATAGGATTAAAATTAAAATTCTTCCTAAGAATTGAACCCAGGCATATCCAAGATGGAGGAGGAAAGGCAGTAAGTGCTTAGAGCTCCTGACACAATTACTCCAAAAAACTCCAAACACAGGCATAAGACAATTCCTGTAGCAACAGAACTCACAAAAGGAAGAGTTGAGATAATTTTCCAGTCAAAGATAACTTAGAAGTTCAGCAGGAGGGGGCTGCTGTGCCAGGGTGGGATTGCAGTCCGACCCCAGGGTCCCATGGACACAGATCCAGTCCCAGGCAGACTGCACCAGAGAAATTTATCCCTGAGCCTCCAAATCAGCTGCAGCACTTGCATCTTCTGAAACTAAGCTCATGGTCTGGTGAGAGGGCTGAACAGCTGGAGGGGGGTGGGTGGGGGAGAACACAGAGGTTTCTGCAGGAGCTGAGGAGGAATTTGGTTGTCCTACCCCAACAGGGAACCAGGAAGAAATCTTGAGTAGCAGTGGCCCAGGTGGGGAATGGGCACAGGCTCATCTGAGCTAACAACCACAGCAAACAAAATTTTGTTGGCCTGGGGCTATATACAGACCAGAGCATAGGCCAGGCAAGTGAAGAACCTGCCCCTCCTTAAATCATACCACTTGGGATCCCCTGAAGCTTGGGAAGCCTGGAAGCAGGGCCCGACTTTAAGAAGGAGTAAAAAGTCAAGAAATAGCCTTGCAAGGTGAGCAGGCAGAAGAAGGTGTGGACCATAGAAAGTAAAAGAGGTAGAGGAAAAAATGGAAAGAGAAATGAGAGTGATGCAGGAAAGTCATAAGAAAAAAGTCAACAGCTTGAAAAGCCAAATGGAGGAGCAGCTAGGTGGCGCAGTGGATAGAGCACTGGCCCTGGAGTCAGGAGTACCTGAGTTCAAATCCGGCCTCAGACACTTAACACTTACTAGCTGTGTGATCCTGGGCAAGTCACTTAACCCCAATTGCCTCACTAAAAAAAAAAAAAAAAGCCAAATGGAAAAGCTCTCTGAAGAAAATAATTGCCTAAGAATTAGGATTGAACAAATGAAAGCTAGTGACATTATAAGAAACCAAGACACAATAAAGCAAATCCAAATGAATAAAAAAATAGGGGACAATGTGAAATATCTTATTGGAAAAACTGATGATCTGAAAAATAGATCCAGGAGAGATAATTTGAAAACTATTGGACTACCTGAAAACCATGAACAAAATAAGAGCTCAGACATCATCTTCCAAGAGATTGTCAGGGAAAATTTCCCTGATATTCTAGAAGCTGAAGGCAAAATAGAAATTTAAAGAATCCATTGATCACCTCCTGAAAGAGATCCCAAAATAAAAACTTCCAGGAACATTATAGCCAAATTCCAGAGCTCCCAGGTCAAGGAGAAAATATTGCAAACAGCCAGAAAGAAACAATTCAAATACTGTGGAGCCATGGTCAGGATAGCACAATATAGCTTCTACACTAAAGGATCAGAGGGCTTGGAATATGATATTCCAGAGGGCAAAAGAATTGAGATTACAACTAAAAATCCCCTACCCAGCAAAACTGAGTATAAGCTTTCAGGGGAAAAAATTGGATTTCATTGAAAAAGAGGACTTTCAGGCATTTGTGATGAAAAGACCTGAACTGAATAAAAATTTTGTCTTTCAAATGTAAGACCCTAGAGAAGCATAAAAAAGTACCATTACTTTGCTGGGCTATTGTGAAGAAAATTCTTCATCAAGTTTAAGGTACTATATAAATGCTATCTATTACCATTGTTGCAATAATTAACCTCATGGCTTTATTGTAAGGAAATCTCTCTTTAAAGTACTACATAAATGTAGTGTGCTATAAAAAAATGATGAACAAGATGCTATCAGAAAGGCCTGGAGGGACCTACATGAGCTGATGCAAAATGGAATGTACTATATACAAAATAACAGTGATATTGTGAGATGATGTGCTGTGAATGACGGTTATTTTCAGCAATGAAATGATCCAACAACTCTGAAGGTCTTATGAAAAATGCAATCCATCTACAGAGAGAGAACTGATGGTATTTGAATACAGATTGAAACATAATTTTTTTTGTTAGTTCCTTTATCTGAAGTTTTGTTTTGTCTATTTTCTTTCATAACTTGTGTGAGATTCAAAATTGGATATACGGAGCATTAATCTCCCCCTTTAACTTTTCCCTTTTATATATAATTCCCAGACCAATAAGAAAAAGGATCCTCTGAGCTTTAATCTGTGAGGCAATCAATTAGACAACAAAAGGTGAAACCAATTAGGGAAATAGGGAAGTAGAAATACAGATGAATGGTCTTAGATCTAAGATTAGTCTATTAGATCCCAGAGATTAAGCTGGTTTAAAGGAATTTGTATTTTCCTTTATAAAACTCACCAAATCCCAAACTGCCTGCCAGGCCTCAAACCAGCACACCCAAGGCCGAACACCAACCACGTGTTTCCGAACTCCTCTCACCAGAGCGCCACTACAGCTAAGTTTAACAGCCATAGAGCACAAACTTCTGTCCTGCCCTCACTTTTAAGTTGGTGTCTGGAAGTTCCTCGCATTCTCACATTTTCCTACCAAAAGGGGAGGTCCTTCAAAAGCTGCTTCAGTAGCATGCACAATCTCTCAAATGATTCAGCTAAAACTTCCAATATTAGTCTTTACCACAAATAATTTTTACCACACTTGGCTAATGCGGAAATGGTTTGCATGACTGCTCTTGTATTGCTTATATTGAATTGCTTGAGTTCTTGAGGGAGTGGGAAGGGAGGGAGGAAGAGAATTTGGAACACAAAGTTTTGAAAAAAATTGATGTCAAAATTTGTATTTTACATGTAGTTTGGAAATGGGGAGTCTGAAGTGGGGAGGGTGGGGGGAAGAAAACCAACTAAAACTGGGTCCCTGGGTCCCCACAAGAAATCAATTATGAATTATTTTCTCACATAGAAGAAAGAATTAGAAGAAGAATAAATAAAACAGAAAGTGGGAAACCTTATTGACATAGTGAACTCCCTGAAAATGAGAACAGAGCAACCATAACTCACTGAGCACAGAAGACAACAAAAAATTGAACAAACTCAAAAGATTTCAAAATAATAAAAATATTTAGCATAAAAAACCCTGGACAACTGGCAAGAGAGGTATTTTGAAAAAAGTTGGACTCCTATAAAAGTACAATTAAGGAAAAACTTTGTATATCATATTTCAGTAAATCATAAAAGATAATTGCTTTGAGAACCAGAGGACAAAGGAAAAATAGGAGGAAAATAAATCATGATAACCTCCTGAAAGAAACCACAAACCAGTGACATAGCCAAAATATCCAGAACTTTCAAGTTAAGGGAAAAATATTGTGAGTTATGCCCTCCCCGCCACATACACACAGAGAATTGAGGTTTACATAAGACTAGGATACAACTATCTTAAAGAAGAAAAATCTTGGGATAAAATATTCAAAAAAGTCTACAAACAAGAATATCCTGCCCTGAAAAACTCCAAATTGGGAGGAGGGTGAGAGGGGGAAGAAAAGACTTTTATACATTCCTGATGTAAAGAGCAGATTTGAGTAGAAACTATGAAATGCAAATAGTAGAATCAAGAGATAACTAAAAAAGTAAATATATTTTATTTCTGTTTGCTATTGACTTGGATAAATGAATTTATTCTATAATGTGTGTTTCTCATGTAGGTCATAAACATGAGTTTATCTAGATGTGGCTGACAGAGTGACATGAGTATCTTCAACTTACCTCTGTCCAAGGTAGATTTGATTGCTGGTGAGAGAGAGAGACAGAGAGACAGAGAGACAGAGAGACAGAGAGACAGAGAGACAGAGACAGAGAGAAATACTAGGCCAGAATTATATTTATCTAAATCCCTAAATATTGTTAGTCAAGGGGAAATAATTTTCAGGTTCAAGCCAGTTTTCTTTCCACTAACCCTTTAAAGGGGAATAAGTACTTCAATCTACATTACCAAAGACTTAATCTTACTATGGAATGCATAGTGAATAACAAATGAACCCATTTATCCAAGTCAATAAAAAAACAGAAATCAAGGAAGTTAGACTAAAATACACAGTCACATTCTCTTACTGGGAGCAAGATATGTGGGTCAAATATAAAACAGAGGCCTTGATCTTAATCAAGAGAAAATTTCCCCAAATCTCTAAGATGGTAAACTAGTGATAGTGACATGACTGAGGCACTGTTTCCTCTACATGTTGGCATCTTTTTGGGGTCTTTCTCTCCCTTCAAGGATCTCTTTGTGAAGAGAATCTGAAATGAAGTATTTCCTTTCTCAAAGCTGGAAAATCAGCAGCCAATGCCTGGCTTTAAGTGAATACTTAATGCTTGTAGACTGATTAGTCCAGTGCTCTTTCTACTGCACCATCACTGCCATATACCTAAAATATTCTCTGCTTTTCACAATAATAATAGTTAGCACAATGGAGCCCATTGAGGTTTTCAAAGCACTTTACAAATATCTTATTTGATCCTCATAAAAATTCTGGGAGATAGGTGCTGTTATTTCCCCCATTTTATAGGTGAATAACAGACAGCCAGTAAACTCCTGAGACTGAATGTGAACTCAAGTTTTTTGACTCCAGTTCCAGTGCCCTATCTGCTGAGCTACCTATCTGCTTTTTTTTTTTTCTGGGCAATGGGGGTTAAGTGACTTGCCCAGGGTCACACAGCTAAAAAGGGTCAAGTGTCTGAGGCCAGATTTGAACTCAGGTACTCCTGAATCCAGGGCTGGTACTTTATCCACTATGCCACCTAGCTGCCCCTACCTATCTGCTTTGAGGACATAGTTCAGTAATTTAGATTGCAACCTTGTTACACTTTTCATCCTGTGCTAAGCTTTACCAGGTTTTTTCTATAAATTTTCCTTAAATTGGAAGCAAATGTAAAGCCCATATTAGTGACTACTTTTGACATGTGTAGTTTGACTAAAGTGGTTTGCATGTGTGACATTACTGTAAGAAACATATCCCTCCATAAAACTCTATTAACAAGCATTTATTCAGTGCGAGGAACTATTCAAGTCACACATGAAATAGACACTGTGTTCAAAAGGAGCCTAAATCCTGATGGCATGTACATATTTAAATATATAAATGTAGCATTTTCTTTGGACTTTCTCTACCAACTTGTAACGGAGCAGCAAAGGTAGGTTAGCAGAGGGAAGAACACATATACACATACACCCCAACACACACACACATATATATATCACAGAATCATTTTCATAGAGAAGCAAAATCAAGCATAAAATCCTAGAGACAGTCTTAGAACAACCCCTCTGTCCATGTATACTTCCATACATTGATTTGGTTTTTGTTTTTGTTTTTGTTTTTGTTTTTGTGAGGCAATTGGGGTTAAGTGACTTGCCCAGGGTCACACAGCTAAGTGTTAAGTGTCTGAAGTTGGATTTGAACTCAGGTCCTGCTGACTCCAGAGCTGGTGCTCTATCCACTGTGCCACCTAGCTGCCCCTTACTTCCATACATTGAAATGTGAAATGTAAAATATTCCCTGGGAAATTGAACATATCAACTGGCATTATTCTGACTAGGGTTGACTGACTATGGATACTATTTCCTTGCAGTTATCAAAGAATAAAAATGGAAACAAGAACATAAATGTGTACATGTTATTTCTGGATTGAGGACAGCACAGACCACCCCACTCACTTTGCCCAGACTTAGTTTCAAAACTGCTTATAGTCCAGATGCTGCAAGTTACATTCTTGCTACCTTAAAACCCTTTTATAGAGAATCCATAATATATGCCAGAAGAATCTTTTTCTTGTTCTTTTAAAATGTGAGGACTAGGGCAGCTAGGTGGCGCAGTGGATAAAGCACTGGCCCTGGATTCAGGAGGACCTGAGTTCAAGTCTGACCTCAGACACTTGACACTTACTAGCTGTCACTGGGCAAGTCACTTAACCCCCATTGCCCTGCAAAACAAAACAAAACAAATAAAATGTGAGGACTAATAACATACCACCTGCACAAACTATCTGTTGTCTCCCATTCCTGCTGGCCCATCTCTTTTTCTGGTTATGCAAATTCTTATTAAGACTTTTGTTCTTGTCATGTGTTTTTGTTTTCCAAAATCAAAGTTGATGACATTTGGGAGCTATGTCTAGCATTGTGTGCCCTTGACATTATAGCTTCAAAATCAATGGGTTCTGCAGCAGTTCTTACAGAGTAATACACAGCTGTGTCCTCAACTTTTAGGTTGCTTATTTGCAAGAATAAAGTGCTACTTAGATGGTCCCTAGATATAGTAAATCAGCCTTTTATGATATCCAGGTATTTTTTATGCTCTATTAATGTCAATTCCTGAGGTCCATTTTGCTTCCCTTTTTTGGTGGCTGATGGATCCAATTCATGTAATAGCTACCAAAGGAGAATCCAGAGGCTTTACTGGAGAGGTGCAAATATCCTTCAGACTATCTTATATATCCCCCAGATTCCACCAGCTGAATCTCACCTTTGACACCTGCAAACACAAAGCCATGAAAGTCAGGTGAACAGTGGAATTCAGGATCTCTTTTGTTCCTTTGTTCCTTCCTTCCTTCTTTTCTCCTTTTTCTCTTAAATACATTGAAAAATCATCAGAATGAAAACCCATGTTACTCCAAGCTTCATCCTAGGGATATTGATTCAGTCCTGAGGAAAATGGAAAAGCCAGTGATATTTAGTGTAGTGTTCTTCCATAGTCTCAGGGATAAGGTTTGCACTGTTTTTAATCAGGTGAAGAAGAGACATTATTTTGCCTTCCTAGGGTAATGTTTCCTCTCTGGTCATTATATAGGAGGGCCAGAAATCTGGGAAATGTTGGTTCCAGTGAGATTCCTGAGGCTGAGGGACTTATGTTATGTGATGGGTATTATTCAGTGTTAGGTTGTGTACCTACACTGAAAGAGGGACATCAAAATAAAAGTTGGGTCAGTGCTCTGGAAGGAGTATGTATATTATGTTTTATATACCATGTGAACCCTGAATTAGTAAAGTTTTTTTTTTTCATGAATTCATTTCTTTCAATCTGGGCCATTTATTTATTTGCTATTATTCCACATTAATCCTACTTTGTGGGAAACTACAGAAGGTGAAGAACAAGCAGGAAGGTGTGTATGTTAACTGAAACACAAAGTGCATATAGGGAAGCCTTGTGAGAAAAGATGTAAAATTGGAGCCATAATCTCAAAAAATTCTATGCAATGTACTCCAGGATAGACTTTTTTGGAATCATAAGCCTGGAATAAAGAGGTTTAATCATATTCCTTGATCTTGAAAAGATGAAGAGCAGCAAATAAAAGGAAGAGCTTCTATTTTTAATGAAAAACTCCAAGCCACATATTGATTAAATTAAACAATTCCACAATTTTGCAAGTGATCAGGAGAAATACTTTCAAATATAAAGAAAAGAAAATTCAAATAAATCACAAATGTTTCATACCCACAAGAAACTTCAGAAGCAGTTTAATGTATTCTTCAGGAGCAGAATAATGTATTCCAGAGAGCAAAGAAGCTGCAGATGCAATTAATGGAAAAATATTCAATAAAAATGAGACATTTTGGATATAAAGAAAGGAAAAGAAAGGAAAAACGAGCAAACCTGAAGGTTTGCCTTTCAAACACCTCAGACAACATACATACAAGGAAGATCAATGAATACAGACCAAGGACAACAAAAACAACACAATTAAGAGGGTTTTTTTTGGTCATAGGAGTGGACACCACTAATCAATACTCCTGTTGGGGAAAGGGAAATATTCTCCAAAGAGAGATGGGGACTTTAGGATGAATATATTCTGCAGGTATTTGTTGCTCAGAAAGACCATTCAGAAGAAAGGAATCAGAGCTCCTGGGGGCAACTGACACTCAGAAGTATGGGATGGCATAGACACATCCCATCTGGATATTTCAAAGCAAATGAGAAAAAAATGAAATGAAATTAATATTTTAAAAATGATCATGGGAAGGGCAAAGGTTAATAATTAACATGACAATGACATGACAATAATCTACATGATCAATGACATAAGGAAATTCCTTGCACAAAACATCCTCTCTATCACCTGAAGGAAATAGCATTTCTAAGAATGAGGCACAACAAAAATTTATTAGTTCAATGGTTTTGTTTTATATTTATTCTTCCTTTAAGTTTTGTTAATCTCTTCTTTGATTTTTCACAATTTTTTATTTTTATGTTTAATTGTGGAGAGTTATTTGCTTTTTTTACCTAGATTTTTAGTTGCATTCCCAATTCATTGACCTATTCCTTTTCTCTTTTAATGATGTTAAAATTGATAGACATAGAGGGGCAGCTAGGTGGTGCAGTGGATAAAGCACCGGCCCTGGATTCAGGAGTACCTGAGTTCAAATCTGGCCTCAGACACTTGACACTTACTAGCTGTGTGACCCTGGGCAAGTCACTTAACCCCCATTGCCCCGCAAAAAAATCCCAAAAAACCCAAAGAATTGATAGACATAAACTTCCCCCTAAAAACTGTTTTGGCCCCATCTCAGAAATTTTGGTATGTTGTCCCATTGTTGTTATTAACTTTATTTAAATTATCAATTGTTTCTTTAATTTGTTTTTTGACTTACTTATTCTTAAGTAAATAAAATGAAACTAAGAAGTCATTCTCTTGTTGCAGTACCTTTCCCAACCACATTATACTTTAGCCAAAATGACAGATTGGAACAATTTGAAAGTAGAAGCAGATACGAGACACCAGCTGTCAGATTTGCCCAAATTTATAAAACAATGACATTCTTCTAACTAAACCTTTCTTATTTTGTTTTGTTTTGGTAAATATAATTAGTTTTCATTTTAAAATGTTACCTATGAGTAACACTGGTTACTCTAAAAGCCAGGTATGTTACATTTCACTCCTGGACACTCTAGTATCATTATGAGGAAATGGAAGTGTCTAGGGTCTCTGCCATTTGTTCTAGCTTCTTTGCCATTCCCTTTTTTTTCCCCTTCAATCTGCCCCAACATCAGGTTCTTTTCCAATAACTCCTGTTTTCCCATTGTGTGACCAAAGTATTTAAGCTTCAGCTATAGTCCAAATGTCACAGAGATTTACTACTACTCTAAAAACCATTGCTTTAACTATATAAACCTTTATGGGCAAGGTGATGTCTCTGTTTCTCAGTATGCTAACCAGATTTGCCATTGCTTTCCTTCTAAGTTGCTTTCTGATATTGCTTCCTTCTTTTTTTTCTCCCTGTGTTTGCTAAGAAGAGATGTGATGAGTTGCCAAGATCTTAGGGTTTGTGTATTTGTTTTGTTAAGCTTCAAGTTAGCATTCACCCTCATCAAAGTGATACATCTGCATATTTGATGATTTCCCCTGGAAACTTTAATTCTGGCTTCTGATTTGTTCAGCATGGCATTTCTCATGATGTACTCTGCATATAAGTTAAATAATGTGACAATGTACAGCTTTGTTGTATTCCTTTTCCAATCTTAAACCAACAAGCTATTCCATGTTTGGTTCTAACTGTTGCTTCTTGAGTCACATACATCTTCCTCAGGAGATAAGTAAGATGTTCTGTTATTCCCTTCTCATTGAGGACTTGCCATATTTTCTTGTTATCCAAGCATTCAAATGCTTTATTATAGTCAATGAAGCAGAAGTAGATTTTTCCCCCTGGAATTCCATTGCTTTTTCCCATAATCCAGTGAATGTTGGCAATTTGGTCTCTGCCTTTTCAAAAACAAGTATGCTTTTCTGGTAATTTTCTATTCATGTATTGCTGAAACCTAGCTTGAAGAATCTTAATCGTATCCTTGCTGGCATGTGAAATGAGTGCATTTGGGGGGGGGGGTGTAATTTGAACATTCTTTGGAATTGCTCTTCTTTAGGATTGGGATGTAAATTGGTCTTTTTCGAATCAGTGGCCTTTGTTGAATTTTCAAAATTTGCTGGCATATTGAGTGCGTCACTTTAACAACATTGTTTTTTAGTATTTTATATAGCTCAGCCAGAATTTCATCACCTTCACTATCCTTATTTTTAAAAATTCAATATTTTACTTTTCTCTCAATTACATGTAAAGTATTTTTAACATTCTTTCCCCCCAAATTTTGAATTCCAAATTCTTTCCATTCTCCCCTACCCCCCTCATTGAGAAGGTATGCAATTAGGCACAGGTTATACATATGTAGTCATGCAAATCACATTTCCATGGAAGTCATACTGAAAGAAAACAGACAAAACCCCCAAGAAAAATAAAGAAAAAGTATCTTCGATACTCCACCAGTTCTTTAGAATTATCTTGCATCATAGTATTGTTGAGAATAGCTAAGTTATTCACAGTAGATCATCACACAATATTGTTATTATGATGCCCATTGTTCTCCTGGTTCTGCTTGTTGCACTTTGTATCAGTTCAGTAATTTCTTCCAAGTTTTCTGAGAGTATCCTGCTCATCACCTCTTATAGCACATTGGCATAGTCACAATGACATACAACAACTTGTTCAACCATTCCCCAATTGATGGACATCCCCTCAATTTCCAATTCTTTGCTAGAGCTGCTAAAAATATTTTTGTACATATAGGCCCTCTTTTTGTTTGTTTTTTTATCTCTTTCAGATACAGACCTAGTATATAGTATATAGCTTAGTCAAAAGGTATTTATGGTTTTATAGCTCTTTGGTCAAAATCCCAAACTGCTTTCCAGAATGGATGAATCAGTATAATGTGAAAAATAATTATCTTGGGGGGAGGGGAACCAGTGTTCTCTCCTTCCTTCTTAGTCCTTTCTTCCCCCACCCCCACACTCCAAGGTCCAATTCTCATTAAAAGTAAAATTCCATTTAATCCCTTCATCTGCATCAAGACCAACACAAACATACAAAGAATAATAGGTGGTAGAGCCATTTATCTAGATAACCAAAGGCTTTTCTATCTGGTGGGAGGTCATTCCAGTGGGACAGTCATTCCAAACAGCCCCCTATTAAAGAGGACATTCTTTGAATTTACAGCCCAAGGCTGAAGATAATCTGTCTGTGTAGGATTCAATTTGTAGCTGCCATTGTCCACCTACTGTTTCAAGGGTATAAAATCCTGTTCACCACCACCATGGGGTCTTAAAATTATGTCTTTCATATTTTTGTCACAATACAACTTCACCAACAATGCATTAGAGTCTTAATTTTTCCACATCCCTTCTAACATTTGTAATTTTTCTGTTCTGTCATCTTAGGCAATCTGATAGGTGGGTGGCAGTAGCTTAGAGTTGTTTTAACTTTCATTTCTTTAATCAATAGTTATTTAGAGCATTTTAAATATGACTATAGATAGCTTTGATTATTTCATCTGAAAACTGCCTATTCATATCCTTTGACCATTAATCAATTAAGAAATTGCTCTTATTTCCATAAATTAGCCTGTTTTACATAATTTGAGAAATGAGGTCTTACTATGAGTTTCCCTCCACCCTAATTTCCCCTCTGTTTATCCTACTCTCTTTCTCTGTTTACCCTATCCATTC
Source organism: Dromiciops gliroides (assembly GCF_019393635.1). Lineage (NCBI taxonomy): Eukaryota > Metazoa > Chordata > Mammalia > Microbiotheria > Microbiotheriidae > Dromiciops > Dromiciops gliroides. Next base: position 264,707,752 of record NC_057862.1, on the reverse strand, counting down.
TCAAAAGTATTTTGCTTCTGACTTTTACCTCTAACAACCCCTGCACTTCCTTCTCTTATTCCCTTTTCCTTCTACTGGCCATTATGGTAAGACACATACACACATATATGTATATGTATATGTATATGTATATATATATATATATATCTATGTATATGTATATGTATGTATATATATATATATATACCCAACTATACCCATTTGAGTGTATACGTTATTCCCTCTTTTAGTCAATTCCAATGAGAACAAGGTTAGGTGCTCTCCTTCTTTCTCCCCCCATCTTCCCCTCCACTGTAAATTTTCTTTCATGCATTTTATTTTATTTTTTGGTGAGGCAATTCATGCTAAGTGACTTGCCCAGGGTCACACAGCTAGTAAGTGTCAAGTGTCTGAATCCAGATTTGAACTCAGGTCCTCCTGACTTCAGGGTCAGTGCTTCATCCACTGTGCCACCTAGCTGCCCCTCATGCATTTTTTAAGGCAAATAATTTACCCCCTTCTCCTTTTCCCCTTCTCCCAGTGCATTCTTCTTTTAATTCCTTAATTTTATTTTTTAAGATAACCATCTCATCATATTCAACTGCCCTCTGTCTATGCATAATCCTTCTAACTGCCCTAATAATTGGAAAGTTTTTAGGAGTTACAAGTATCATTTTCCCGTGTAGGAATATAAACAAGTTTAACCTTATTGAACCCCTTATTGATTTCTCTTTTCTTTTTATCTTTTTATTCTTCTTTTGAGTCTTGTACTTGAAAGTCAAGTTCTCTGTTCATTCTCTACATCAGGAATGTTTGAAAATCCTCTATTTCACTGAATATCCATTCCCCTCCCCCCCCCCCCAAGGATTATATTTAGTTTTGCTGAGTAGGTGATTCTTGGTTGCATTGCTAACTCCTTTGCCTTCTGGAATATCATATTCCAAGCCCCCTGATACTTTTCCCAGTCTTTTTTAAAATTTTAATTTAATTTATTGTTTTATTGAAATTTTATTCATTTTGTTAAATATTTTCCCAATTAGATTATATTTATTTGAAGTTTTGAGTTCCAAATTCTTCCCTGAGGTGGTAAGTAATCAGATATAGGCTATACATGTGCAATTATGTAAAATATTACCACATTAGTCATTTTATATAAAAAGACAAATAAAAAAAGAAAATGCAAAGTAGCATGCTTCAGTCTGTATTCATTCAATATCAATAACTTCTCTGGAGGTAGATAGTATGCTTTATCATTAGTCCTTTGGGATTGTCTTGGATCATTGTATTGCTGAGAGCAGTTAAGCCATTCACAGTTGCTCATAGAACACTAATACTGTCATTGTGCACAATGTTCTCCTTGTTCTCCACTCTTCTCAAGTAGCATGTTGGACACCTTCTTGCCTGAGGGCTTCTCTTCCAGTCCAGTGTAGTATCTCTCCCTCTCTCTCTCTCTCTCTCTCTCTCTCTCTCTGTGTTGGCAAAAATTTGGCAAACTCTCCATTATGACTTGTCCATCTTGGGTAACCTTGTATTGCTCAACTCATAGTTTCATTGAGCTACACAAGCCACTCCACCTCAATGAAGCAGTGATCTAGGAGGGGAGAGTTTAGGTTTAGACTTTTGTTAAATAGATACTTTAAAGAAACAGAAATAATTTTAGGGACAGGTACTCCTTGACAGAAATAAGAGAAAAGAGATGGGAGAAATATACAAATAGTCTTACTTAGGAAACAAAGGTAACAACCATCTTTTTGTATTGGTTCTGATATGGAAGAATCCAAGGATTTATTGATAGGTACTGCAGCCAATCATACTTATCAGTACATAAAGTCATCTTAAGAATCTCTTTATATATATATATATATATATATTCTAAAAGCATACATCCAGGGCTTTTAAAAACAGCCAATGAGGGGGCAGCTAGATGGCGCAGTGGTAAAGCACTGGCCCTGGATTCAGGAGTACCTGAGTTCAAATCCGACCTCAGACTCTTGACACTTACTAGCTGTGTGACCCTGGGCAAGTCATTTAACCCTCATTGCCCTGCAAAAAACAAAAAACAAAACAAAACAAAACAAAAGCATATAATAAAAACAGCCAATGAGAACAAAATAAAAATTTCCCCAGATTTATATAGTTTCTAGTTAGAGCAGAGAAAAAGAAAGATACAATCAATCCAAAAAGGAAAGGCAAAGATTTATATTTCAAAGATATGCTTGTAAGATATTTCAAAGATAACATAATTAGATCAAATTGTAATTGATCAAGAAACACAGAAAAGTTTCTAGCAAATGGATATCTTAAAACAAGACACCCTGCAAAAAAAAAATATTCCTTTCTAGGAGGAAGGTTGAAATACTAACCCTTACCCCTTTCTCTTTGTACTTTCCAATCCTTGTCAGGTAAAATAGATTTCTATACCAAATTGAGTGTGTATATGTATTTTTCCCCTTTTAAATCAGTTCATATGAAAGTAAGCTTCAAACATTGCTCTTACCCTCTATTTTCCCTTCCACTCTAAAAACCCATTCTTTAGCTCCCCTTTAATTTGAGATAAATGTCCCATTCTTCTTTGCCCTTCCACCTTCTCCCAGGCAATCCTCCTTTTCCCCCCTCCACTGTTTTTCTGAAATCATGGCACATGACTTGTACTTGTGTTTTCTGTATTTATAGACTCCTTCTGACTGCCATAATTATTGATAAAGTTCTTAAAAGTAACACTTATCACCTTCCTTTAAGAATGTAAATAGTTTAACCTTATTAAGTCTCATGATTTTTTCTTTCTTTCATGTTTACCTTTTTATACTTTTTCTTGAGTCTTGTGTTTGAATGTATAATTTTCTATTCATCTCTGATCTTTTCATCAGGAATGCTTGAAAGTGCTCTATTTCATTAAAAATCTATTTTCACTTTGAAGGATTACATTCAGTTTTGTTGGGTAGGTTATTCTTGGTTGTGGTACTAGTTCCTTTGCCTTCTATAATATTCCAAGCTCTGTGCTCCTTTAACATGGTAGCTGCTAAATTTTGGGTGATCTTGACTGTGCTTCCATGGTATTTGAATTTTTTTCCCCTGGATGCTTTTAGTATTTTCTCTTTGATTTGGGAGCTCTGGAATTTGGCCTAGGTGTTTTCATTTTGGAATCTCTTTCAGGAGGTGATAAGCGGATTGTTTCAATTCATATTTTATCCACTGATTCTTAGATATTAGGCCAGTTTTCTTTTTAAATTTCCTTAAATAGAATTTCTTTAAATAGAACTATTTTTGATAATTGCTTTCAAGTAGTCCAATAATTCTTAAATCATCTCTCCTTGATAAATTTTCTTAGTCAGATTCTTATGGTTATAGGGAGTTGCTGGAGATAATTGATTAATGGGATAACATGTGATACCTGTGCTTTAGGAAGAACAGTCAACAATGAATGCAGTAACCAAGTGATTCTTTTATTAAATGAAAGCAACATTATGAGAAGTCTAGTTGAAGCTTCCTTTTTCTTCCAATTAAAGTTTTGTGATATTCCTATGTATTTTATGTTTGAATGCATCTATATTTCTGTATGTGTGGTACATATAAAAAAGCCATATATACACAGTAAATATAAAATAACTCAATTTCCCATATGACATTTTCTGTGATTCATTTGAAAATTCAGAGAAATTATTTCCTATTTCTGACAACCACAGGCATAGAAGCCTGTGTGTTATTTTCATTTACATGTTGTATACATTGTAAAACAATGTATAGAAACCATGTAAATGATGGAAAAGCACATCTCCTTCAGTGCCTCTGTATGGTCATATAGACCTGTGCCTGTGGTTATCAGAAATAGGAAAGAGTCCCAGAGATGGGAAATAGATAAGGGTCCCTCAGAAACATGTTCACTAGGAATTAGAAAGAAACCACAGAACCTGAAAAGAAACTTTTCAGTCTTACTTTACCTGTTAATGTTTCTGGTTTTTCTGTGCTATGTCTGGAGGTCTAAGACATTCTTCTCAAGGCTTCCCTGAAGGAACACATTTGTGTCTGGTCTCATACCCTCTTCCCTCACTGTGTCTCTTGCACAGTAATACACAGCTGTGTCTTCAGCTTTAAGAGAATTCATTTGCAGATGCAGCATGTTGTTGGCATTGTCAGTGGAGGTGGTAAATCGGCCTTTCACAGAGTCTGCATAGTTAATACTACTTCCATAAATATTTGAGATCCACTCCAGTCCCTTCCCTGGAGCCTGGCAGACCCAGTTCATCCAGTAACTGCTGATGGTGAATCCAGAAGCTTTACAGGAAAGTTTTAGAGATGCCCCTGGTTGTCTCACATCTCCCCCAGATTCAATGAGATGAACATCACACTGGACACCTGCAGACACAGAAACATTAGGTGAAAAAAACCCATATCAGAAGTATACCTCTTTATAGTATGTCTATCTCTACAAAAATCTACCTTGGAAAATCATCAGAATAAAAATCCAGTTCAGCTGAACTATCATTATGGAGGCTCTGTAAGGTCAGTCTATTGGGGTGGGAAATGGAAAAGGGAAGCCACACACAGCTAATGTTCCTTTTCCAGAACTACAGGCACAAGTTGTGAGCTGCCTTTCATATCTAAAATGAGAGGCCTAATTTGCATATGTTCCTCTGTTCAGTAGGAGGCCTAATTTGCATATGTTCCTCTGGTCAGTCCTCTTTCTGATCTTCAGAGAGAAGTACCTCCCAGAACTGGTTCCAAAGCACTGGGGAAGAATCCAAGCATTGTTGATGGGATTCAGAATCTGTCCTTTGTCATCACTTAGATACCAAGAGAGTTCTCATTAGGCTTTTCTGTATTTATGATATTTTCTGAGTCAATCTCACTAATATTTTAAATTGGGAGCCCCAACTCTGTGTAATTTTAAATCTTCAGGTAAAATTGAATTAGTCTTGTGAACTACCTTCATCTTTGGTCTTCTACCTCTGTTTCTTAAATCCTCTCTTTTCTTCTGGGGCTACTTTTTTTTCATTATCTTTGGATCTAGATTTAGCCCAGATTATTTCCCCAAATCCCTAGCTGGCACAATTGAGGTTTGAAATGGACCAGACATCTTATATCCAACTAAATCTATGGATTTCTCCAAAAGGCCTAATGTTATCTACCTTAAACAAAAAGTTTGGTGTAGAAATGCATTAAAAAGAACAAGAAACCCTTGAACATAGGGAGAGTAGAGAGAAGGACTTAGGAAGGAGAGAAAAATAAGAGAATTGTGAAACAAACTCTAGTTTTATCTGGTGGCTTGAGAAATCAGTATTAAAAATAAAGGGTGGGGGCAGCTAGGTGCCACAGTGGATAAAGCAACAGTCCTGGACTCAGGAGTACCTGAGTCCAAATCCGGCCTCAGACACTTGACACTTACTAGCTGTGTGACCCTGGGCAAGTCACTTAACCCTCACTGCCCTGCAAAATAAATAAACAAACAAATAAACAAATGACTAAACACATAAATAAATAAATGAATAATTCAATAAACAAATAATTAAATGAAAGAATGGAGGAATGAATGAATAAACAAATAAATGAACAAATAAGTAAATAGATGAATGAATAAATGAATGAATGAACAAATGAATGCTTGAATGAATAAACAAACAAACAAACAAATAAATATATAAATAAAGGGAGGGGGAGAGCCAGGATGGCAGAGAGAAGCCAGGAAGTTGCCTGAGCTCAGTTTTCCTCAGAAATAACATTAAATCAAACCTCTGAATGGATTCTGGAGCTACAGAACCTACAGAAACACACAGAGAAACAATATTCCAACCTTGAGATAATTTAGAAGACTTCAGGAAAAGTCTGTCTAACTTAGATGAAAGGGGAGTACAGCACAGCTCAGCACAATGCAGGAAGGTTTCTGGGCAAGTCAGCAGGAGGCTCTTGGCAATAGGATAGATCAACAGCTGAGGCCCCTTGGTCCTGACTTAGCAGGCTGGTGGCACAGCAACCCCGTCCCCCCAGCACTGGTTGAGAGGGTAAGCTGCCAGCTAGAGAACTACCACATAGGACAGGTACAACTAGATCAAGCCATCCCAGCACAGAAAGCAATCTCCAGAGCAGTGAGGAATCTGTGAGGCCTAGAGGCCTTAGAGTAGAAATCCAGTGATCAGTCCCCTGGCTCACATTACAAGAAGCTTGCAACACTACCCTCTGTCCCCCAGGAGCAGAGCTCAACTTTAAAAGTCACAAAATAGACTAAAATATGAATAAGAAACACAAAAGAACCTTTACCATAGAGAGCTTCTATGGTGACAGGGAAGACCAAAACACAAACTCAGATGAGTACAACACTGTCAAAATGTCTACAAGTAAAGTCTTAAAGGGGAACGTGAATTGGTCTCAAGAAAAGAGCTCACAAAGGATATTAAAAATCAAATAAGAGAGATAGAAGAAAAATGGGAATAGAAATGAAAATTATGCAAGAAAATTATGAAAAAAGAGTCTTCAGCCAGGATAAAGAAGCACAAAAATTGACTGAAGCAAACAATTCCTTAAAAAAATACAATTGACTGAAAAAAAAGAAAGCACTAAAAATACAATTGGCCAAATGGGAAAAAATATCTACTGAAAAAAATCAATTCCTGAAAAAGTAGAAAAGGAAGTGCAAAATCTTACTGAAGGAAATGATGCCTTAAAAATTAGAATTGGGCAGGTGGAAACTAATGACTCTATGAGACATCAATATTCAGTCAAACTGAATCAAAAGAATAAAAAAATAGAAGAAAATGTGAAATACATCTCCAGAAAGACAACTGACCTGGAAAATAGATCCAAGAGAGGTATTTTAAGAATTATTAGACTACTGGAAAGACATGATCAAAAAAAAGGAGTCTAGATACCATATTGTTGGAAAATCAAGGAGAATTTCCTTGATATCTTAGAACCAGAGGATAAAATAATCATTAAAAGAATCCACTGATCATCTTTTGAAAGAAATCCCAAAATGAAAACTCTAAGGAATATTGTAGTCAAATTTCAGAATTATCAAGTGAAGGAAAAAATACTACAAGCAGCCAGAAAGAATCAATTTAAATATCATGGGGCCATAGTCAGACTTACACAGGAACTGGAAATTTCAACATTAAAATATCAGAGGGCTTGGAATATGATATTCTGGAGGAGCTTGGAATGCAACCAACAATCAACTAGCCAGCAAAATTGAGCATTATAATTTAGGGGAAAAGATGTCTATCTTTCAATGAAACAGGGGACCTTCAAGCTTTCCTCATGAAAAGACCAGAACTGAATAGAAAATTAAGTCTTTAAATACAAGACTCAAGAGAAGTATAAAAAGGTTAATAGAAAAAAAAAGTTATTTAATAAGGTTAAACTGTTTCCATCCCTACATGGGAAGATAATACTTATTACTCCTGAGAATTGTACTTATTTGGACAGATAGAAGGAGTATACATAGAAGGCATAGGTATAAATTGACTTTGATGTGATGATATTAAAAAATTAAGGGGCGAAAAAAGGTTTATATGGTTAGAAGAGGAAATGGCAGGTGAAATGGAGTAAATTACATCACATGAAGTGGCACAGAAAACCTTTTACAATAGAGGGAAAGAAGGAAGCAGTGAGCATTGTTTCAAACTTACTCTCAAAGAGAGAATAACATATACACTTGGATAAACAAATTTAGTTTACTCTATAGGGAAGTAGAAGCATAAGGGGGAAAGGGAAGGGGTACTGATAGAAGGGAGGGCAGAAGCAGGAGAGGAAAGGGTAGAGAAAAGGGAGGTGGGGCTGATAAAAGGGAGGGCAGATTGAAGGAGGCAATGATTAGAAGTAAAACATTGGTGAGGAGGAACAGGGTGAAAAAAGAAAGAAAAGTATATACAAAGGGGAAAATAGGATAAAGAGAAATAAACAGTAATCACAACTGTGAATGTGAATAGCATGAACTCTCCCATAAAGCTGAAGCAAATAGCAGAGTGGATTGAAAACCAGAATCCTACAATAATATTTATGTGTTTAATAAACACATTTGAAGCAGAGATACGCACAGAGTAGGAAAAGGGAAAAGGCTGGAGCAGAATAAATTATGCTTTAGCTGAAGTTAAAAAAAAAAGGCAGGGGTAGCAATCCTTATCTCAGACAAAGCAAAAACAAAAAGTGACCTAATTAAAAGATATAAGGAAGGAAACTATATCTTGCTAAAAGGTACCATGCATAATGAAGTAATATCAATACTAAACATATGGACCAAGTGGTATAGCATCCAAATTCTTAGAGAAGATAAGTGAGTTACAAGAAGAAATAGATAGCAAAACTATATTAGTGGGGGATCTCAACCTCTCCCTCTCAGATCTAGATAAATCTAAATAAAGAAAGAAGTTAAGGAGGTGAAAGAATGTTCAAAAAGTTAGATATGATAGACTTCTGGAAAATATTCAGTGGGAATAGAAAAGAATATACCCTTTTCTCAGTAGTACATGGCACCTACACAAAAACTGACACATTAGGGCACAAAAACCTCACAGTCAAATACAGAAAGGCAGAAATAGTAAATGCATCCTTTTCACATCATGATGCAATAAAAATTACATGTAATAAAGCACCATGGAAAGATAGAATAAAAATTAAGTGGAAACTAAATAATCTCATCCAGAGAATGAGTGAGTCAAACAACAAATCAGTAACTTCATCAAAGAGAATGACAACAATGAGACAATATACCAAAACTTATGGGATGCAGCCAGAATAGTTCTTAGGGGAAATTTTATGCCTACATAATTCCTACATGAATAAAATAGAGAAAGAGGAGATCAATGAATTGTGCATGCAACTAAAAAAGCTAGAAAAAGAACAAATTAAAAATCCCCAATTAAATACTAAATTAGAAATTCTGAAAATCAAAGGTGAGATCAACAAATCTGAAAGTAAGAAAACTATAGAATTAATAAATCAAACTAAAAGCTAGTTTTCTGAAAAAAATCAATAAAAATCAATAAAATAGATAAAGCTTTGGTTAATTTGATTAAAAAAAGGAAAACCAAATTACCCCTATCAGAAATGAAATGGGTGAATTGACCACCAATGAAGTGGAAGTTAAAGCAATAATTAGGAGCTATTTTGCCCAACAGTATACCAAAAGTTTGATAATCTAAAGGAAATGGATGACTGTTTAAAAATTTTAATTGCCCAGATAAACAGAAGAGGAAATAAAATCTTTATATAAGCCCATTTTAGAAAAAGAAATTGAACAAGCTGTAAATGAGGCTAGATGGGTTTATAAGTGAATTCTTCTTCTTCTTTTTTTTTTTTTGCAGGGCAATGAGGGTTAAGTGACTTGCGCAGGGTCACACAACTAGTAAGTGTCAAGTGTCTGAGGCCAGATTTGAATTCAGGTCCTCCTGAATCCAGGGCCAGTGCTTTATCCACTGTACCACCTAGCTGCCCCCTATAAGTGAATTCTATCAAATATTTAAAGAACAATTAATTCCAATACTATATAAATTATTTGAAAAAACAGCTGAAAAAAGAATTCTACCAAATTCCTCTTATAACAAAAATATGGTCTTGATAACTAAACCAGGAAGAGCCAAAACAGAGAAAGAAAATTATATACCAATTTCTCTAATGCATATTGATGCAAAAATGTAAATAAAATAGTATCAAAGAGATTACAGTAATTTATCACCGGGATAATACACTATGACCAGGTAGGATTTATACCAAGAATTCAGGGCTGGTTCAACATTAGGAAAATTATCAACATAATAGACTACATCAATAGCAAAACTAACCAAAATAAAATAGATGCAGAAAAAGGTTTTGACAAAATATAGCACTCATTCCTATTAAAAACACTAGAGAGCATAGGAATCAATGGAGCTTTTCTTAAAATGATAAGCAGTTTCTACCTAAAACCATCAGCAAGCATTATTTGTAATGGGGATATCAGATGCATTCCCAGTAAGATCAGGAGTGAAACAGGGATGCCTATTATCACTTCTCTTATTCAATATTGTACTAGGAACATTAGCTTTACCAATAAGAGAAGAAAAAGAAATTGAAAGAAATAGAATAGGCAAAGTTATCCCTCTTTGCAGATGATATAATGGTATTCTTAGAGAATCAATTAAAAAACTACTGGAAAAATTAAAATTTTCAGGGTATAAATAAATTCACATAAATCATCAGCATTTCTATACATGACCAACAAAGCCCAGCAGCAGAGATAGAAAGAGAAATTCCATTTAAAATAACTGTAGACAATATAAAATATTGGGGAGTCTACCTGCCAAGATAAACCCAGGAACTCTAGGGACACAATCACAAAACACTTTTCACACAAATAAATCAGATGTAAGTAATTGGAAAAATATAAAATTCTCATGGATAGGCTGAGCTTATATAATAAAAATGACAATTCTACCTAAATTAATTTACTTATTCAGTGCCATACCAATCAGACTACCTAAAATTATTTTATAGAGCTAGAAAAAATTATAACAAAATTCATCTGGAAGAACAAAAGGTCAAGTATATCAAGGGAACTAATGAAAAAAAAATGCACAGGAAAGTAGGCTAGCCATGCCAAATCTGAAACTCAAGTAGCAATCATCAAAACTATTTGGTACTAAGAAATAGAGTGGTGAATCAGTGGAATAGATTAGGCACAGGAGACACAGTAGTAAATGACTATAGTAATCTACTGCTTGATAAATCCAGAGACTCCAGCTTCTGGGATAGGAATTCAGTATTTGACAAAAACTGCTGGGAAAACTGGAAAATAGTATGGCAGAAACTAGGTATAGACCAACATCTTATACTGTATGCCAAAATAAGGTCAAAATAGGTATAAGATTTAGACATAAAGGATGATACCATATTCAAATTAAGAAAGGAAGGAATAATTTAACTCTTAGAAGAATTTATGACCAAACAAGAGACAGAAAATATTATGAAATACAAAATGGATCATTTTGATTATATTAAATCAAAAAGTTTTTGGAGAAACAGAAGCAATGCCCCAAAGATTAGAAGGAAAGAAGAAAGCTTGGAAACACTTTTTACAGCCTGTGTTTCTGATAAAGGCCTTATTTCTAAAATATAGAGAGAATTGAATCAAATTTATAAGAGTACACATCATTCCCCAATTGAGAAATGTCCAAAGGTTATGAACAACATGTACAAAAATATTTATAGCAGTTCTCTTTGTGGTGGCAAAGAATTGGAAATTGAGGGGATGTCCATTAATTGGGGAATGACTGAACGAATGTGAAAATCTGGAAAAACTTAAGTGAATTACTGCTCAGTGAAGTAAACAGAACCAGGAGAACATTGTACACAGTAGTAGCAACATTGTGTGATGATCAGATATGATAGATTTAGCTCTTCTCACCAATACAATAATCCAAGGCAGTTCCAAAGGACTCATGATGTAATATGCTTTCCACATGCAGAAAAAGAACTATGGAATCTAAATACAGATCGAACTATGCTATTTTGTTGGGCTTTTTTGTTGTTCTGATTCTTCTTTCACAACATGAGTCATGGAAATATGTTTAATGTGATTGTACATATATAACCTACATCAGATTGCTTGTGGTCTTAGGAAGGGAAGGAGGGGAAATATTTGGAACTCAAAGTCCTATAAAAATGAATGTTGAGGCACGGTGGCTAGGTGGTGCAGTGGATAAAGCACCGGCCCTGGATTCAGGAGTACCTGAGTTCAAATCTGGCCTCAGACACTTGACACTTACTAGCTGTGTGACCCTGGACAAGTCACTTAACCCCCATTGCCCTGCAAAAACAAACAAACAAACAAACAAAAATGAATGTTGAATCTTTACATGTAACTGGAAAAAATACTATTTAGATTGAAAAAAAAAATGAAGGGAGGCATGGAGGAAGGTTAGGGCTAGCCTCTTACCTGAACTCTTCCAACATTATCTTCCAAACAACTTTAAAATAATGTCTCATATGAAATTTTGGAGCAGCAGAGTCAAAAAAAAAATCATCCTAAGGAAACTTAAGAGGTCAACAGGAGAACCCTGTGGTGCTAGGATGGAGATATATGATATGAGCAAGGCCCAGTACTAAGGTGCATGGGCACGACCAGCAGACAACTTCATTTGTAATAGGCTAAGTTGTTAAGGCTTCAAAACTCAGGGTAGTACAGTACAATGTAACTTTTGGTTCTCAAATAAAATCAAACCACTATACTTAAATTGTTTGTAGGGCTGGGCAAGATCCTAGAACTCTGCTTTTTACAGATGAGAACATCTTAAAGATATTCTTACCATTCCAAATTCACACTAAAAACATTATAAATATCTATTGCATTTCTAAATGAGCCATTTCAAGTACTTGATATAATTATTTTAACAATCTATAACAATTTAATCTATAACTCAAAATAATACTGATATAAAATTATCAAATTACAGATTGGTAAATGGAAGCAATTTGTTTTAAGACCACACAATAAATTTTCAGACCCTTGCAATTTTTAAAAACATTTTGTCTTAGTGAAAAATAGCACAATAAATTCTGAATTATCAAAAGCATTATATTAAGAGACACCTTTCACTTAAAGTAAGACCAGAATAAATAAAATTACAACTAGATCTATAGTCTCAAAGACTATCATTCTCAATTTATTGTAGACCCATTTACTGTTAGCATTTCAAAAGAGTCCATTATTATGAACAGACTCTTTTTTTTTTGGCAGGGCAATGAGGGTTAAGTGGCTCGCCTAGGGTCACACAGCTAGTAAGTGTTAATTGAGCGTCTGAGGCTGGATTTGAACTCAAGTCCTCCTGAATCCAGGGCCAATACTTTATCTACTGCACCACCTAGCTGCCCCAACAAACTAATTTTTATTTTTAAAATTTTTTAAAATTTTAATTTTTTGTGGGGCAATGAAGGTTAAGTGACTTGCCCACCTGGGGTCACACAGCTAGTAAGTGTCAATTGAGTGTCTGAGGCTGGATTTGAACTCAGGTCCTCCTGAATCCAGGGCCAGTGCTTTATCCACTATCCCATCTAGCTGCCCCAACAAACTAATTTTTAAAGACACATGGTGACAATTCATAGCTTAAAACTCTGTTTGGTGATCTAGACAGTTCACCAGATTTAAATTGAACTTGATCTACAATTTCAATTAAACCTGCATTTTCAATTTCTAATATTGGAGATTAATTAAAGTTTTAACAATGAAAACAATTAAAGTTTTAACAAATTTCTTAAAACTTGGTTAAAAAAATAATCAAGCTGTAGTCACCCTCTAAGTGCTTCTCTGTTACTTATTTTTCTGACAATTCTGTCTTGAGTGCCAGAGAGAATTGGATAGTTCAGTGCAAAGATAAGGAATTTATTCAAATTAATTGGTTGGGGAGGGGAAAGGGAGCATCTGGAATCACATATTGCAGCTTGGATAGGTCTGAAAAGGAGAGCTGCTCTATTTTCAAATTATGGACCACATGTTTGCAAGTACTTGGAAAATTGACAGAATTCAACTAAATATGACCTGCAACACTGATGGTTACAGTGGGGTCTCCTTTGATTCCAACACAATTACCATTTTGTGGTTTACTCTTAATTTCACTGGTTCCAGATCTGCCTCTCTGTGGGAAACTGGGATGCTAATCCACTGTTGGTGGAGTTGTGAAAAGATCCAACCATTCTGGAGAACAATTTGGAACTATGCCCAAAGGGCTATGGAACTGTGCACACCCAGCAATATCTCTCTCTGCTGGGTTTATATTCCAAAGACATCTCAAAAAAAGAGAAAAAGACCTATTTGTTCAAAAATATTTATAGCAGCTCTTTTTGTAGCGCCTAAGAATAGGAAGTCAAGGGAATGCCCATCAACTGGGGGATGGCTAAACAAGCTGTGGTATATGATGGTGATGGAATGATTTCAGGATGATTTCAGAAAGGCCTGGAAAGCTTATGGCATATTTTCTTCCAATGGTCTGACTTTTTATCATGGAAGCACACTTTGGCACTCCTTGGGTATATAACTTGCCAATGAGGGCATGGTATAAAGGCAAAGAAGGAAATAGAGGTCTGTTTCAGGGTCTCCCTCTTTAAGATCTACCATCTCTGTGTAAAGCCATCACTTGAATTTCAATTTGTTCTTTCTCCTTTAATTTGGAGATCTCCAGAAGATCACAGACTTTATTCTCAACCTTCCTTTTTCCTGATCTGGATGTTTATTTATTGATTTATTTATTTAAAGTGTTGTGGTCCAAATTCTATTCCTTCCTCATTCCCTCCCTCCTTACCCTCCCCCCCTCCCTGAGGTGGTAAGCAATCAGATATAAAGTTATACATGTGCAATTATGTAAAACATTACCATATTAGTCATTTTATATAAAAAGACTCAAGTAAAAAAAGGAAGAAAATGCAAAGTAGCATGCTTCAGTCTGTGTTCATTCAATATCAGTTCTTTCTCTGGAGGTGGATAGTATGCTTTATCATTAGTCCTTTGGGATTGTCTTGGATCATTGTATTGCTGAGTGTAGTTAAGTCATTCACAATTACTCATAGAACACTAATGCTGTCACTGTGCTCAATGTTCTCTTGGTTCTGCTCACTTCACTATACATCAGTTTATATAAGTCTTTCCAGGTTTTTCTGAAATCATCCTGCTCATCATTTCCCACGGCACAATAATATTCCACCACAATCACATACCACAACTTTTTCAATTATTGCCCAACTGATTCCCTTGATCTACAATTCTTAGCCACCATAAAGAGTTGCCATAAATATTTTTTGTACAATTTTTTTTTCTTTTTTCTTTTTCATAGTTACTATTATTAACTGTTTCCCTCCATCCTATTCCCTTCACCATGATATTTACTCTATTATCTATCTTCTCTCACCCTATCCCTCCTCAATAGGGATTTGCTTCTGATTTCCCCCTCCCCCACTCTGCCCTTCCTTCTTTCACCCTTCCCTCCTTATCCCCTTCCTCTTCTACTTTCCTGCAGGGTTAGATAGATTACTCCACCCAACTGAGTGTGTATGTTAATCCCTCCTTGAGCCACCTCTGATGAGATTAAGGTCTTTGAGCCAATTCTAAGGAGTGTGAGGCTCATCCACTGCCCTGCTCCTCTCTCATCTCTCCTCCTACTACATAAGCCCTTTCCTGTTTCTTTCATCTGGGATTTCACCCCATTCTACCTCTCTCCTTCCCCCTCCACCCCTCCCCCAATGCATTCCTCTCTCCCCTCAATTTTACCCTAAAGATGTCATCATGGGGACAAAGGACCCACCCTGGACCCAGGAAGACCCAAGCCCAAATCCAGCCCCAGTCACAAGACAACCACCCACTGCTCGTCCCCAGGAATGTCATCCAACTCTGACCACCCCACCAAAAAAAATGCTTTACGGCTATCATCCCTTCATAATAAATTCCCACCTATGTCCTCTGTCTAAATTTATTTCTATCATCTGCCCTAATACTGAGAAATTTCTTATGAGTTAGATGTATCATCTTCCCATATAAAAATGTAAGCAGTTGGACCTTTTAACATCCTCCTTAATTCCTTTTTCTCTAGGGTCTTGTATTTGAAAGTCAAATTTTCCATTCAGTTCAGGTCTTTTCATCATGAATACCTGAAAATCCTCTTTTTCATTGAAGTCCCATTTTTTCCTCTGAAAGATTATACCCTGTTTTGCTAGGTAGGTGATTTTTGGTTGTAATCCCAATTCCTTTGCTCTCTGAAATATCATATTCTATGCCCTCTGATCCTTTAGTGTAGAAGTTGCTAGATCTTGAGCTATCCTGACTGTGGCTCCATAGTACTTGAATTGTTTTTTTCTGGATGCTTAAAATATTTTGTCCTTGACCTGGGAGCTCTGGAATTTGGCTATGATATTCCTGAGAGTTTTCATTTTGGGATCTCTTTGAATTCTTTCATCATTGAATTCTTTCAATTTCTATTTTTACCTACTGCTTCTAGGATATCAGGGAAATTTTCCTGGAAGTTGATGTCTAAGCTCTTATTTTGTTCATGGTTTTCAGGAAGTCCAATAATTTTCAAATTATCTCTCCTGCATCTATTTTCTAGGTCAGCTGTTTCTTCCAAGGTGATATTTCACATTGTCCTCTATTTTTTTTTATTAATTTGGATTTGCTTTATTGTGTCTAGATTTCTCATAAAGTCATTTGCTTCTATTTACTCAATCATAATTTTTAAAAAATCATTTTCTTCAGAGAGCTTTTGTACCTCCTTTTTCATTTGGCCAATTTGGCTTTTCAACCTGTTGACTTTTTTTACATGGCCCTCCTTCATCACTCTCATTTCTGTTTCCATTTTTTCCTCTACCTCTGTTACTTTTCCCTCTACCTTTCTTACTTTATCTTAAAAGTCCTTTTTGAGTGCTTCTATGGCCTAAGACCAATTCACATTTCTTATGGAATGCCTTACTCCATTTGATGCTCAGCTCATGTGTAACTACCTTCACTGATTTTCCCCAATTTATTTTATATGTATTTTGCAATTACTTATCTTTATACATGCTGTTCCCTCTGCTCTGGGTAGAAAGTACTCTTCTTGAAGGCAAAGAATTCTACTGTTTTCATCTTTGCATCCTCAAGGCCTAACCCTGTGCCTGGCATACATTTGGCACTTAATAAATGCTTATTGCATTTAAATAAGTTATATTCGTTTCTAAGATAGGCAGCATGATGCCATGCACAGAGAGTTGGTCTTGAAGTCAAGAAGACCTGGGTTCAAGTACTGCCTGTGACACATACTGGCTGTATGACCTGGCATGAATTACTGAACTTCTCAGTGCTCTAGGAAACTAAGACCCCAACTTGCAGAGAAGATCCTGGCTTGGCATTGGGAGTAGAGGTAGTTTTGCCACTTACTTGTTCCCTATACTAATGAAGTCAGAGTTGCAGTCTTTATCCTATCAATTTTGGATGTTACATTTTAGGCAGGGACATTGTGAAGCGGGAGAGTATCAAGAGTGGTGACCAGTATTGTGAAAAGCTTCAAGGTCTTGACTCATATTTGGATTGGTTGAAAGTAGTATGAATATTGAGTCTGAAGAAAAGAAGACATTAAGTATTTGAATGGCACTCATGTGGAAGAGGAACTTGACTTTTTCTTCTTGACCCCAGAGCTAACTTTGTCTTTCCAAAGCTGAATTAAAAGCGTGTGGTTTTTCAACATTGTAGTGATGATGTGAGTTGGAAAAGCAGTGTTTTGGATTGGTGGCCAAAAACTGGAAGTCAAAGGGATATCCATCAATTGAGGAAAAGCTAGTCAAGCTGTGGTATATAATTGTGACAGAATTGAGCTATAAGAAATGACAAGCAGGATAATTTCAGAAAGGTATGGGGGGCGGAGCCAAGATGGCAGAGAGGAAGCAGCAAGCTGCCTGAGCTCTCCTTCTTTTCCCTCAAAACGAACATTAAATCAAGCCTCTGGACGGATTCTGAAACTACAGAACCTGCAAAGAGACAGAGAGACACAGTCCTCCAACCAGAGATAATTTAGAAGACTTCAGGAAAAGGTCGGTCTGACTCGGGCAAAAGGGAGGCCCAGTGCAGGGCAGCAACCCAGCGCCAAGGGGGTCGGGGCAAGTCAGCAGGAGCTGCGGGCCACAGCCGAACAACTGAGGCTCCCGGAACCTAGTTCAAAAATCTGGTGGCCAAGGACAGTGGAAAAACTTACCTGCACCTGCCGAGAGGGCCACGAACGGCGGGATCAGACGCCGGGGTCTGGCGCCTGGCTGGCCGAGCGCAATCAGACAGGAAGTGCAGGGTGGGGGATCTCCACACACCATAAAGGCCTCAGAGTAAAAGCCCGGTCACACAGCACCTATACACCTGCACAAGAAGCCCAAAACAGGGACCCTGGTGCCCCCAGAGCAGACCTCAACTTAAAGAATAAATAAATAAGCTGCAATAATGAGTAAGAAGCAAAAAAGAGCCCTCTCCATTGAGAGCTTCTGTATCAATAGGGAAGAAGCCAACACAAACTCAGATGAGGACAATAGCCTCAAATTGGCTACATCTGAAGCCTCACAAGGGAAGGTGGATTGGTCGCAAGAACAAAAAGCCTTCCTGGAAGAGCTCAAAAAGGATTTTAAAAATCAATTGCAAGAGGTAGAAGAAAAAATGGGGAGAGAAATGAAAGCAAAACAAAAAAAACTATGAAAAAAGAATCAGCAGCTTGGAAAAGGAAGCTGAAGAAAACAAAGCCTTAAAAAATTCATTTGGCCAAATGGAAAAAAAGCTGCATAATCTCACTGAAGAAAACAATACCTTAAAAAATTCACTTAGCCAAATGGAAAAAAAGGTGCATAATCTCACTGAAGAAAACAATACCTTAAAAAATTCACTTAGCCAAATGGAAAAAAAGGTGCATAATCTCACTGAAGAAAACAATGCTTTAAAAATTAAAGTGGGACAGTTGGAAGATAAGGAATCCATGAGACACCAAGAATCAGTCAAGCAGAATAAAAAAATGAAAAAATAGAAGAAAATGTGAAATACCTCATTGGAAAGACAACTGATCTGGAAAACAGATCCAGGAGAGACAATTTGAGAATCATTGGACTGCCTGAAAGCCATGACCAGAAAAAGAATCTAGACACCATATTCCAGGAAATTATTAAGGAGAACTGCCCTGATATCATAGAATCAGAGGATAAAATCATCATTGAAAGAATCCACCGATCACCTCCTGAAAGAGATCCCAAAAGGAAAACTCCAAGGAATATTGTAGCCAAATTCCAGAATTATCAGGTGAAGGAGAAAATACTCCAAGCAGCCAGAAAGAAGCAATTTAAATATCATGGAGCCACAGTCAGGATTGCTCAGGACCTGGCAGCTTCAACATTAAAGGACCGCAAGGCTTGGAATATGATATTCCGGAAGGCAAAGGAGATTGGATTGCAGCCGAGAATCTATTACCCAGCAAAAATGTGCATTTTCTTTCAGGGGAAAAGATGGACATTTAATGACATTGGGTACTTTCAATCTTTCCTGGTGAAAAGACCAGAACTGAATAGAAAATTTGATCTCAACATACAAGACTCAAGAGAAGTTTAAAAAGGTAAACAGAGGGGAAAAAAAAGTTACCCTATTAGGTTAAACTGTTTATATCCCTACACAGGAAGATAATACTCATAACTCTTAAGAACTGTAAATGTATTTGGGCAGAGAGAAGGACTTTATATAGAGGGTATAAATATAAATTGTCTTTGATGTGATGATACAAAAGAATTAAGGGGATAAAAAGGGAGTCTATGGGGAGGAGAGGAAAGGGGAGGTGGAATGGGATGAATTATATCATATGAAGAGGTGGAAAAAAACCTATTATAACAGAGGGAAAGAAAGGAGGGGGGAACATGGTTTCAACCCTATTCTCATTAGATTTGACTCAAAGAGGGAATAACATATAGGTCCATTGGGATAAAGAAGCTTAACTCATTCTTTAGGGAAACAAAAGGGGAAGGGAAAGGGGGGGACTGATAGAAGGGAGGACAAAAGCAAGGGAGAAAAGGGTAAAGAAAAGAGAGGGGGATGATAAAAAGGGAGGGCAGATCAGGGGAGGCAGGGGTAAGAAGTAAAACGTCGGTGAGGAGGAATAGGGTAAAGAAGGGGGGAAAAGTACAAAGGGGGTAAATAGAATGGAGGGGAATAGACAGTCAGTAATAATAACTGTAAATGTGAATGGGATGAACTCTGCTATAAAACGGAAGCGAATTGTAGAGTGGATTAAAAACCAGAACCCTACAATATGCTGTTTACAAGAAACACATTTGAAGCAGAGAGATACACACAGAGTAAAGGTAAAAGGCTGGAGTAGAATATATTATGCCTCAGCTAAAGTAAAAAAGGCAGGGGTAGCAATCCTTATCTCAGACAAAGTGCAGGCAAAAATAGATCTCATTAAAAGAGATAAGGAAGGAAATTACATCTTACTTAAAGGTACTATAGATAATGAAGTAATATCAATATTGAATATGTATGCGCCAAGTGGTATAGCATCCAAGTTCTTAGAGGAGAAGTTAAATGAGTTACAAGAGGAATTAGATAGTAATACTATACTAGTGGGGGATCTGAATCTCCCCCTCTCAGAATTAGATAAATCTAGCCAAAAAATAAATAAGAAGGAAGTGAAAGAGGTGAATAGATTACTAGAAAAGTTAGACATGATAGATGTCTGGAGAAAATTGAATGGGGATAGAAAGGAATATACCGTTTTCTCAGCAGTACATGGCACATTTTCAAAAATTGACCATGTATTAGGGCACAAAAACATCATAGTCAAATGTAGAAAGGCAGAAATAGTAAATGCATCCTTCTCAGATCATGATGCAATAAAAATTACATGTAAGAAAGAGCCAGGGAAAAGTAGAATGAAAATCAATTGGAAACTAAATAATTTCATTATAAAGAATGAATGGGCCAAACAAGAAATCATAGAAACAATCAATAACTTTATCCAAGAGAATGACAATAGTGAGACAACATACCAAAATCTATGGGATGCAGCCAAAGCAGTGCTTAGGGGAAAATTTATAGCTCTAAATGCTTACATGAATAAGAAAGAGAAAGAGGAGATTAATGAATTGGGCATGCAACTTAAAAAGCTAGAAAAAGAACAAATTAGAAATCCCCAATTAGACACTAAATTAGAGATCCTGAAAATTAAAGGAGAAATCAATAAGATTGAAAGCAAAAAAACTATAGAATTAATCAATAAAACTAAGAGCTGGTTTTATGAAAAAACCAATAAAATAGATAAAATATTGGTTAATTTGATTAAAAAAAAGAAAGAAGAAAACCAAATTACCAGTATCAAAAATGAAAAGGGTGATGTTACCACCAATGAAGTGGAAATTAAAGCAATAATTAGGAAATATTTTGCCCAACTGTATGCCAATAAATTTGACAATCTAAATGAAATGGACGAATATTTACAAAAATATAAACTGCCCAGGTTAACTGAAGAGGAAATAAAATCCTTAAATAAACCCATATTAGAAAAAGAAATTGAACAAGCTATTAATGAACTCCCTAAGAAAAATCCCCAGGGCCAGATGGGTTTACGGGTGAATTTTACCAAACATTTAAAGAACAATTAATTCCAATATTATACAAATTATTTGGAAAAATAGGGGAAGAAGGAGTTCTACCAAATTCGTTTTATGACACAAATATGGTGGTGATACCAAAACCAGGCAAAGCAAAAACAGAGAAAGAAAATTATAGACCAATCTCCCTAATGAATATTGATGCTAAAATCTTAAATAAGATATTAGCAAGGAGATTACACCAAGTGATCACCAGGATAATACAGGTGGGATTTATACCAGGAATGCAGGGCTGGTTCAACATTAGGAAAACTGTTAACATAATCAACCACATCAATAAGAAAACCAACCAAAATCATATGATTATCTCAATAGATGCAGAGAAAGCTTTTGACAAAGTACAGCACCCATTCCTAATAAAAACACTAGAGAATTTAGGAATAGGGGGAGCTTTCCTTAGAATAATAAACAGTATCTACCTAAAGCCATCAGCAAGTATTATATGCAATGGAGATAAATTAGAGGCCTTCCCAATAAGATCAGGGGTGAAACAGGGATGTCCATTATCACCCCTATTATTTAATATTGTTCTAGAAATGTTAGCCTTAGCAATCAGAGAAGAGAAAGGAATTAAAGGAATTAGAATAGGCAAGGAGGAAACAAAACTATCACTCTTTGCAGATGATATGATGGTATACTTAAGGAATCCTCGAGAATCAAGTCAAAAATTACTTGAAACAATTAACAACTTTAGCAAAGTAGCAGGATATAAAATAAATCCACATAAATCATCAGCATTTCTATACATGACCAACAAAGTCCAGCAGCAAGAGATAGAAAGAGAAATTCCATTTAAAGTAACGGTAGGTAATATAAAATACCTGGGAGTCTACTTGCCAAGACAAACCCAGGAACTCTATGAACACAACTACCAAACACTCTTCACACAAATCAAATCAGATCTAAATAATTGGAAAGATATCAATTGCTCATGGATAGGCAGAGCTAATATAGTAAAAATGACAATACTGCCTAAATTAATTTACTTATTCAGTGCCATACCAATCAGATACCTAAAAATTATTTTATACAGCTAGAAAAAATAATAACAAAATTCATCTGGAAAAACAAAAAATCAAGAATATCCAGGGAAATAATGAAAAAAAATTCACAGGAAGGTGGGTTAGCGGTACCAAACCTGGAGCTTTACTATAAAGCGGCAGTCATCAAAACTATCTGGTACTGGCTAAAAAATAGAGTGGTAGATCAATGGAATAGGCTAGGCTCAGGAAATGCAGTAGTAAATGACACTAGTAATGTAGTGTTTGATAAACCCAAAGACTCCAGCTTCTGGAATAGGAACTCAGTATTTGACAAAAACTGCTGGGAAAACTGGAAGATAGTATGGCAGAAATTAGGCATAGACCAACATCTTACACCTTATACTAAAATAAGGTCAAAATGGATACATGATTTAGACATAAGAGGTGATACCATAGGTAAATTAGGAGAGAAAGGAATAGTGTACCTATCAGATCTTTGGAAAGGAAAACAGTTTTTGACCAAACAAGAGATAGAGTATATTATAAAATGCAAAATGGATGATTTTGATTATATTAAATTAAAAAATTTTTGTACAAACAGAAGCAAAGCATCCAAAATTGGAAGGGAGGCAGAAAGCTGGGAAACAATTTTTGAGGCCAGTGCTTCTGATAAAGGCCTCATCTCTAAAATATATAGGGAATTAAATCAAATTTATAAGAATCCAAGTCATTCCCCAATTGAGAAATGGTCAAAGGATATGAACAGGCAGTTTTCTGATGAAGAAACCAAAGCTATCTATTCCCATATGAAAAAATGCTCTAAATCTCTAATGATTAGATTAATTAAATTAAAACAACTCTGAGGTACCACCTGACACCTATCAGATTGGCTAAAATGACAAAAAAGGAAGATAATAAATGTTGGAGAGGCTGTGGGAAAATTGGAACACTAATGCATTGTTGGTGGAGCTGTGAGCTGATCCAACCATTCTGGAGAGCAATTTGGAATTATGCCCAAAGGGCGATAAAGCTGTGCATACCCTTTGACCCAGCAATCCCACTTTTAGGTCTTTTGCCCAAAGAAATCATGGAAGGGGGAAAGGGACCCACATGTACAAAAATATTTATAGCTGCTCTTTACGTGGTAGCAAGGAATTGGAAGTTGAGGGGGTGCCCATCAATTGGGGAATGGCTGGACAAGTTGTGGTATATGAATACAATGGAATACTATTGTGCTGTAAGAAATGATGAGCAGGAAGAGTTCAGAGAAACCTGGAGGGTCTTACGTGAGCTGATGATGAGTGAGATGAGCAGAACCAGAAGAACATTGTACACAGTATCATCAACATTGAGTGTTGACCTACTGTGATGGACTATATTCTTCTCACCAATGCAATGGTACAGAAGAGTTCCAGGGAACTCATGATAGAAGAGGATCTCCAAATCCAAGAAAAAAAAAGAAAGAAAGAACTGTGGAGTATAGATGCTGATTGAACCATATTATTTCTTTTGTTTTGGGTGCTGTTGTTTTTTTTTTCTCTATTTTGAGGTTTCGCATCACTGCTCTGATTCTTTCTCTTGTAACAGGATTAATGCAGAAATAGGATTAATGTTATTATGTGTATATATATATGTGTGTGTATATATATATCTATATGTATACGTATAGAGATATATAGATATAACCTATACCAGATTACCTGCTGTCTAGGGGAGGGGGGGAGGGAGGGGAGGGAGGGAGAAAAATCTGAAATTGTAAAGCATGTGTAAACAAAAGTTGAGAACTATCTTTACATGTAATGGAAAAAATAAAATATCTCATTAAAAAAAAAAAGAAAGGTATGGAAAGATTTATATGAACTGATGAATAGTGAAGTAAGCAGACCAGGAGAATGTTTTGCACAGTGACAGCAATATTGTCAAATTCCTTTAAAGTTCACAAACTTTCATCCTCTGCTTCTAATAGATGACAGATACAGTGATAGGTGCCAGCAGAAACAAAGACAAAGATGAAAATAGACTTTGCCCTCTAGGAACTTTACTTTCTCCTGGGGCAGGTGCCTGGATAAATAAATGCAAACTACCCTATCAAGGTCTCCGGTCCCATGGTAGAGAAAGCTTCAGCCTTGCAGTCAGCAAGAGCAAGAGAAAAGCCCCAAAAGACCCATGCTGGCTCAAGCATGTCTCAAGGTCTCAAGGGGACCTAAGAGAATCCAGAAGACCTACAAGTCAGAGAGCCAAGAACACCCCCCAAAAGAGAGAGGTGGAGGTCAAATTTTTTTACTCAGCTCTGGCCTTTTAATCATAAATGCTTGAAAGCCCTCTATTTTGTCCATTTTCCCCTAAAAAATTATATTCAATTTTACTGGGTAGGTGATTCTTGGTTATAAACCTAATTCCTTTGCCTTCCAGTATATCATATTCCAAGCCCTGTGGTTCTTTTTAAAAGTAATAATGGGGCAGCTAGGTGGCGCAGTGGATAGAGCACCGGCCCTGGAGTCAGGAGTACCTGAGTTCAAAACCGGCCTCAGACACTTAACACTTACTAGCTGTGTGACCCTGGGCAAGTCACTTAACCCCAATTGCCTCACTTAAAAAAAAAAAAACAAAAAAAACAAAAAAAACAAAAAAAAAGTAATAATAAACATTTTTATTTAAAGTTTTGAATTCTAAATTCTATCCCTCCTTCCCCCCACCCAGGGTGTCAACCAATCAGATATAGGTTATGCATGTACAGTTATGTAAAACATTACTGTATTAGTCATTTTATATAAGAAAACATGAATAAAAGAAAATAATCAAATAAAGAAAGTGAAAAATAGCTTGCTTCATTCTTAGTTCAATCACTATCAGTTCTTTCTTTGGAGGTGGATAGTATGCTTCATCATAAGTCCTTTGGAATTATCTTGGATCACTGTATTCCTGAGAATAGTTAAGCCATTCACAGTTCTTCATCAAACAATATTGCTGTCACTGTGCACAACATTCTCCTGGTCTGCTCACTTCACTATTCATCAGTTCATATAAATCTTTCCATACCTTTCTGAAATTATCCTGCTTGTCATTTCTTATAGCTCAATTCTGTCACAATTATATACCACAGCTTGACTAGCTTTTCCTCAATTGATGGATATCCCTTTGACTTCCAGTTTTTGGCCACCACAAAAAGAGCTGATATAAATATTTTTGTACAAATAGCTCTTTTTCTCTTTTTTTGAATGTCTTTGGGATATAAACCTAGCAGTGGTATTACTGGATCCAAGGGTATACATAATTCTATAGCCCCTTGGGCATAGTTCCAAATTGTTCTCCAGAATAGGTGGATCAATTCACAACTTCACTAGCAGTGGATTAGCATCCCAGTTTCCCCACATTCCCTCTAACATCCAATATTTTCCTTTTTTGTTATATTTTCCCCTCTGATAGTTGTGAAGTGATACCTCAGAGTTTTATTTATTTGCATTTCTCTGATCAATAGTGATCTAGAACATTTTTGCATGTGAGTATAGATGGCTTTGATTTCTTTTTCTGAACACTGCCTGTTCATATCCTTTGACCATTTATCAATTGGGGAATGACTTCTATTTTTATAAATTTTACTCAGTTCTCTATATATTTGAGAAATTAGGCCTTTATCATTGATACTTGTTGCAAAAATTCTTTCCCTGTTTTCCTTATAATTTTGCTTACTTTGGTTTTGTTTGTGCAAAAGCTTTTTACATTTTATATAATCAAGACTATTTTACATTTGGATTGCTCTCTATATCTTCCTTAGTCCTAATTTCTTCCTCTGTCCATAAATCTGACAGATAAACTCTTAATTTGCTCTCTTAATTTGTTAAAGGTATCACCATTTATGTGTAAATCATGTACCCATTCTGACCTGATTTTAGTATACAGTGTGAGATCTTGGTCTATACCTACTTTCTGCCATACTGTTTTCCAGTTTTCCCAGTAATTATTGTCAAATAATATTTTTTGTTAAAAAACCTGGATCTTTTTGTTTATTATATATTTATATATCATATACAACCTATTTTTTGAAACTTCACTGATACCACTTTCAAACCAGTTTTTCTAATCAACAAAATGACCTTTTCTTTCTTATCTGTAGAACAAAATTTTGAATTTAAACTTTACAGTTATATTCTTATTTTCCTTAAAACAAGTTGTAAAGAATGTTAACCCCAAACTCACTAGAATATTTCAACATTTATAAAGTAATCGAACTACAACTTGGAGATTCTCAGTAGATAATTTATAATCCAGTCATAAATTTTGTCTAGTATTAACTTAAATTTCATAAAGTACATACACACATATGTACTTAAAGACAACTTCTTAAAAGCAAGGGAGGTATAAAGTTACACTCGCCTTATAGGGGATTCTCTGATAGCTACTTTTAGCTCCCATCGTAAAAAAAAAAATCCTTTTAAACAGAAACAAGATTAAACACAGGAAATAAACCATGATCTCTACTGATGTTTGCTTGAGGCTTCAGTTTATAACTGAACTTCTAATTTTACTTCTTCTTGTCTAATAAATTATTTCTTCTATTAGGAGAAGTTAAAGAAACCTTTTACTGCCACTAATAGATCTCAAATATTTAAATACACAGACACAGACACACACACAGACACAGACACACACACAGACACAGACACAGACATAGACACACACACACACACACACACACACACACACACACACGTGTGCACTATTCTCAATTTGGTCACTAGGTGTCCCCAAAGATCATGTTATCTATCTCTCACTTCACAGATACATTAAACCACAGGAGAAAATTCAAAACTGCATCGAGACATTATGTAGACATGATACATTGTTGCAGAAACAGAAAATTTTACAAAATAATCTAACAACCCAGGAGAGAGATTTATCGGTGAATATTCCAGGAGAATGATTTATTGCTGAACCCAATTACCGCATTTTGCTCAAATTAGATGTCTGTAAAGAGTATAAAAACTGCTTGGTTTCCTAATCCCAGTGTGTCACACCTCCTGGTTGTCCCATTGAGTGTGGTGCACCTTTCTTTCGAAAGAAATAAAATCAATGCTCTGGCCTCCTTTCTCCTCGAGTCTCTATTACAGGGGTCAGTGGGTGTACTTCCCATTCCACTCAGGGGGAGGGAGGGGCCTATTTGCATAGCCTTCCTGTCTATAGGAAAGAAATAGCTATGTTTTTTGGTTGTGAGTTGACTCATCAGAGAGAATGTTCCCTTTAAGGTAGGGACTGCATCTTTTACAGTTTTTACAATTTGGGGACTTTTGGAATATATTTTCTACACTTTATTTAGACAAGAATTTAATTAAGAATTAATTAATAAAACGAGAACTTATTAACAAGTAAATCACTTATTTATTTATGTAATGTCCCCTTAGGCTCATGTACACAACTCACATCATCCAATGATGGTTCCCTAGAGGAGTGGCTGTTACTAACCTCAGGATCCTAGGGATAGCCTTAAACTAGCTTAAACTAGCTAACTTGCTGTTGTGCTTCTCCTTAACAATTGGCCAGGAGATTGAACTTTAACAAAGATATATATTTAATGGCATATCAACAATAGTAACAAAGCATTTTCCCCAACATAGGAGAATATACTTTCACCAATATACACAGAGTCAAGGAGAGGGGAAAAGTGGGCATGAACTTAAAGTTCATGAGTCACATGTGTAGGCATATGTTGGCAAGACAACTCACAACTTGGAAACTGCAGGGACTTGATGTCCTTTCTCTGTCCCAAAATACTCAAAATAGTCATTAAAATCTGCTCTAGGGGATTTTAATATTATGTGACCAACAAGATAGAAGACTAGACATTTCCTCTGATAATCACTTCTCAAACCACTCCAAAATAGAAATTATGTGCCCCCCAAAATGTAATTTCAGCTATCTTCTTCTTTTTTTTTTTTTTTTAGTGAGGCAATTGGGGTTAAGTGACTTCCCCAGGGTCACACAGCTAGTGTCAGGTGTCTGAAGCTGGCTCTGAACTCAGGTCCTCCTGACTCCAGGGCCAGTGCTTTATCCACTGCACCACCTAGCTGCCCTGTAGCTATCTTCTTTATCCAGGACACCAAGAATACAAAGAAGTTTAAAAAAAAATGTATGAACTAATGCCTAACTCCTACTCACTGAGCACCCCATCTCCCACCACTCTTCATTCACTCCCAGTAGAAAGGCTGCATAAGCAGACCCAACCCACAGGTATGCAATCTCATACCCTAAAACCCCTGTCTTTCCTCCCAGTATCTGGGAGATTTAAACTCCAAACTGTAGAAATTTACTGACTCCGTGATAACACCAAAGCAGCATTGTGTGCTACAACAGAGATCTGTAAGAAAACAGGAATAGGCAGGACTCAGGTCTGGACTTTTAATAGAACTCAGATCTCCACCCTGACCCATCCCCCACCCGCAGTGCTACAAAGTTCCAAACTCAAAACAGCAGACATTTTGCAGAGGATGAAATAGCCAGTGCCAGAGTGTTCTGTTTTATAAAACAGGGTTTTACTAGAACATGTTAACAGAGGTAATGAGCCAACTCATGTGTCTGGGTTTATAATAGCACTCAGTTCTGCAACTTGAGTTTCCCTCCTTCTCATTACTACAGAGATCCAAACTCTAAGCAACGTAAATTCGCTCTGCCTACTGCTAAAGCACTGTTTAGAAAAAAAAAAATCCTGATTTGGGTATTTCCCCTTTCGATAAGGCAAACTCAGGACATAAGAGAAAGGTAAGCAGTTGAAATGTGGCAAGCACTGATTTCAAACCCCATAAAGTTTTTATAGTGAGGAAAATTTAAATCATGCTGTATCATTTAATAATAAATTCTATTCTGTAATTGATCCTATTCCCCGTCTTGTCAAACACCATTTCTCACTCTAGCTCAAAAGGACAGTTTTTCCCAGTCTGAACTAAAGTTGTGTTTGAATAATGCGATCATTCCCTGGGACTTACTAAGAAGTTTAACCTGGGACCCCAGTTTTGTTTAAAATATCAGCTTACAGGGGCAGCTAGGTGGCGCAGTGGATAGAGCACCAGCCCTGGAGTCAGGAGTACCTGAGTTCAAATCCTACCTCAGACACTTAACACTTACTAGCTGTGTGACCCTGGGCAAGTCACTTAACCCCAACTGCCTCACTAAACCAAGGAGACAATTTACCAGGGCATCATTTAGATTTTCTAGCCAAGATTACTATAACCAAGTATACTATATAGGGTTTGATCAGCCGCACCTAAAGGCCAACCTACTTCCCCCAAAGGCAGCTAATCATAAGGCTTTTCAACAACCCTCACACCCCTTTAAAAGTCTCAAGAAAAATGTTTTTTTTCCATCCCCTGGGGCTTTGCTGAAGTGGACAGAGGGACCTGCTTTATTGACAACTACATGAGTCACTGTTAATAAACTGTTTTCTTGCCTAGAAGACTTGCATCAGTGTCATCTTATTCAATATGATAGTATTAAAATTAAAAAAAATAAATAAACAAAAGGTTAAATATGAAATCAATCAGGCTGACTTTACAAAGCCCAGTAGTGATCTGTTGTACTACCAGAAAAATAAGGAACAAAAGAAACAGGGTAGGAAAAGAGTGTATGGGGCTATGTGGCACTCCACAAAGTCTGAGGGAGAGCCCAGCATCCAACTGGGATCAGTTCTGTCCCCTCCTGAAAGTTTTTAGGGCAAAGACTTAGGTTAGTGAACCATGAACTAAGTCTGGGAAGACTGAAATTCTTTGAGATTCAGCCCCAAGGAAACCACCATCAGAGAGGAGGGAGTCAAAAAGTAAGCAACAGGAAAATTAAAGAGAAAAGACTCAAATTATCAAAGATCTAAGAGGGCTGCAGATTCCTTTTCAGAACACAAAGGCCGCAGCCACACCCAAATTTATCTCCCCTGGGTAAGGGAGACCAGAATGAAGGGTAGGAATCCCAAACTAGCTCAGTCCGATTTGGTTCATCTTATCTCTCTAGGCGTTATCTGTCCTCTGGTTTAGTTTCTCAAGGAGAAGCTTCCTTGATGTGCCCCAGAGAACTTCTGGGGTGCTCTGTACCCCATGACAAGATCTAAGAAGAGTTCAAGCATCTAAGATTTTTAAACAGAGCCAAATGCTCTCTTAAATGAAATTTAGCTTTCTCTTTCCCCACAGGAGAAGACTGGAGAATACTAAGACCAGTTCTCCAGAGAATGCAAAGGCCAGTTCTTGAGATTTAATAAAGATTAGATGAGAATAAAGGGATCTTTATTTGACCAAAAAAAAAAAAAAAAAAGGAAAACCAGAGAAAGGCAATACCTGTGAAAATTAAAGGTTTTATTTAGCAGGGAAGAAAATCTAGCATATTGTCAGATAGGGCACCATGCAAGAGTTTATATACAGTTTAAATCAACAAGTAAAGAATTTGGAGGGAAGGTGGGCTTAGAAAGACCCAATCCCAAAGGAAGGGAGTGTGTGTGTGAGTGTGTGTGTGTGTGTGTGTGTGTGTGTGTGTGTGTGTGTGTGTGTGTAATTCCAGGAGTGGAGGATGTGGCCTTTGATACACAAATCAAAAAGCATTCTTGGTGATAGGTAGTTCAGTTCAAGATCTTGATGAAGATATTGGGATATTGAGGGGACTTGCTACCTGGATCAGGGGACTTAACTCACCCAAAGAATTGGAGTCTCATCACAAATTTTGTAAAGAAAAGATTTATTAGGATTATTAGATTTGTTATGGGCCCAGGGCACCCCAGAAGTTCTTTGGGGGCACATCAAAGAACCTTCTCCTTGTGAAACTAGACAGACAGGCCTAGAGAGATAAGTGGAACCAGATCAGACTGACCTAGCTCCAAGACCCCCACCCTAGTCTCCCTCAACCCTGGGGTGATAAGATTAGGTGTGGCTGCTTCCTTTGTGTCCTGAGGAGATGGCTTAGAGATCTGCAGCCACCCCTCATCCAACTCCTCCAGCCACCACCAGTGGGGGATGGTCCTCCCTCACTAAAGGAACTTTACACAGTCACCCCCATCAGTCCTCTATAAAAGTACCTGCCTGTCTCCTGCTCGAAAAGATTGGTATCTCAGAGCCACACTCTGCCATGCCTCCCCATGAGAAGTCCAAGGATTTCTTTCATGGTTTCCCTTCCCTTCTCTTCCCCTTCCTCTAAATAAATGACTATCGTATTCTAACTTCTTTTGTGTGCAAGAGGGTATAATTCTTTAAAGAGGAATTCCTAAGGACCCCAAACCTCTACCACTTTCCTAAACCCATAGCCCCTTTCCCAGACCCCTATCCTCTTCCCAAACCCCCTACCCCATTTTTCCCATGACAAAAGGAGCAAGTAGTGCATTCCAAGTAGCAGAGAGTTCAAAAGATATGGCAGAGTCCAGAGGATGGTGAAGGGAGTGGCCATAGGAGTCAGCAGGCAGTGTAGGAACAATAGGCACAAGGAGCAAAAGGGTCAAAAGTAAGAATAAGGAGGGCACAAAGAAGAGATGCCCTCATTCCAGGGCATATGTCAGTGGAAGAGAAACTTGGGATTGTGATGTTTAAAATCATTATTTTATCACAGGATACTCCAGTGGTTCACAGGAATATATGTCCTTTTTCTCACTGTTTCATTCTGAGGAGACAAAAGGTTTAATGTGAGAAACATGAGTCCATGTATTCTGCCACTTAAGCTGTAAAGCTGTGGGTTTTGATAGGATGACTGGATGGGGACCCTCCCATTGAGGCACTAGTTAGTTCTGTCCCTCTGTTTTCCAAGTTTTTAGAAACAATAGGTCCCCTGCCTGCACTGGGTGTTGAGGTTCCTGCCTATCCTTCTGTAAACACTTAGTTTAATTGGTATAATCTCTGAGGCCTTGGTGAATGGCCAAGTTGTTTAGAAAATGGAGTAAGGGTATATGTTTCTGGGTTTAAGAGAGAATCCGTAGTGAGAAAAGGTTTACCATAAAAGAGTTCAAAGGGACTTAGTCTCATATTCGCTCAAGAAGCCATTCTAGTTTGTGTGAGTGCAATGGGGAGTACACAGACCCACTCAATCTTTGCTTCCTTACAGAATTTGGTGTCTTTTTACTTCAAGGACTCCATACCTTTTGCAAGGTGGTAGATGAATAAAATTTATCTGCCAATCTTCTCCTTGTCTTTGGATTGGCCTATGGAGGCAGGAGGATTTGAGGACCCCAGTGGTATTAGTTTGAGCACAGAGGGCACAGAAATTGAAGACATCTTGGATGGTCTTTAGAGATGCCCTTGCCTGTAAAAAGAGACTTTGCTAAAGTGGTTCTCTGCCCACGGAAGTGGAATTATGGAGGCCCATTGCAAATTTTCACATCATATTCCTGGTGTATGGAGCAAACTGCCTCAGTTTACCCAAATAACTCGAGGAGATGACCAAGTCAAGCAGAGACAGATTTATTACATTCCCGTAGGAATGGGCAAGTTCAATACATGAACCGCGCCAGCCAATACATTCCTTTACCTTATATAGGAATGTCGGTCAGAGGGGAAGTCCCCACGCACACTAGGTCAAGCTCACAATCTAACATCCAATCCTGTCTCACCCAGGGTGCATGTTCAGCTCGTGATCAATGTATGGAGACATGCATACGTGTTCCAGGAGCAAGGGGGAAAAGGGGAGGGGGAACAAGGTCAAACCAAAGGAAGAGGAAACAGGGGAGTGACAGATGTTTCAGATCTCACAGTTCCCACTGACTCCCCTCTCCCCGCCCCTGTCTCTAAAGATATTCAACCTGAATAACAGGAAGAGTCACTCAGGTGCTTCAGCATTGTTAAGGATGACAGGGTTAAAATTTATCTTCGACTATGTTGGGAAGTCAAAGAAATAGAATAAAGAATAAAAGAATAACACATTGTTGGGACCCTAGGGTCAAGGGGATTCTGCTCTGAGAAAAAGAGACATGTCACTTAACATTGGGTCTCAACTCAATTGCTGCATCCTGTGCCGAGCCCCGTCCTTTCTTCTTGAGTCCCGAGTATTGAATTGGTGGGCTAACTCCCTGACCCACTGACTGGGGTTCTGACACATGATGGATTGCAGACAAAATTAATATGTAGCTGACAAGTGGGGAGACTGAGCAGAAGTAAAAATACTGTTAATTGGCAATAAAACGTAAAGGAGACAGTGAGAATTTGACAAGCAATAAACTTCTAAATGAACTATACTGGGGCAGGGCTGGGTACCTTCCAGACCCCATCCTCAGAGTTTAATCTGACTCAAATCCATAATCATATCATACACTGGGGAGAAGCAAGGAACCAAAAGAAGACCACTGTTCTGTATTTTTGGGAAATACTTTGGGGGCACAATAGGGTGTAAGGGGGCCAGGGTTAGGGTGGAGAGGCGAATGGACCTGGCAACTGATCTAGCAACAAGGTCTGCCCTGCAATTCCCTTGTGCTATGGAGGAGTTGATAGCTTGCTGCCCCTGGCAGTGCATAACAGAGATCTGACTGGGCAGGTTTGTAGCCTCAAGTAGGCCCAGAATCTCCTTTCCATGCTTCACAGGAGAAAATATGAAATGCATAACTATCTTTAACCTAAATAAATACTCCTAGTTACCATCTCCCCTCTCATTAAAATGTGTTTGCAATGGGGAAGAATTTCATTTTCTTCTAAACCAAAAAGGGCAATACCTGGTTAATTTAGCCTTATCATAATACCGTGTAAGCATTAGTAGGCAGATGGAAAACCTGATTATTAATGAACCCAGTTGTCTGGCATATCTAGTGACCACACATTTAGACTGAAAACAGTAAAATCTTGAATACTTGCTAATGCTCATCTCTTGAATAAGCTTATGCTTATATTTTCCACTGACTATTTGCTCTGATTATAGAAATCTGCTATAAAAGGAAAAGCAGGGACATGATTATAACAATATCAAATTGGTCCTTCAGACTTAAGTGTAAGGGTATACACACACATATATACATATACACATACACACACACACACACACACACACACACACACACACACACACACACATATATATATATATATGGCAGGATAAAGCATCCTTACCTCTGTTTAATTTCAAGTAAGAGTGACAAGTGAAAACCAGTCATGCAGTAGTAATTACACCATAGCCAGACTCAGGAAAAGCCAGGTGGGAAACATTTCCTGTTCAGCAGGGAAACTAAGTCAGAAGAATCCTCCCTTAGGTGAGACCAAGATTGTACTCTCACCTTTTTCCCAGATATCTGTAGCAGCACATTTCCTCTGAGTAGTGGAAATCTCTTGAGTGGTGGATTACTGACTTAATGAGCCATCAGACAACTACACCTGAATTCAAAACTCAAAACAATATCAATTACAGTCCCCAAAATTTTTATCTTAAATAGTAAGTTTCAATCATTAAGAATTATTTCTATATATTAAGCAAACATAAATTCTCAGTAAGATAATTTTTTGTTTAGGAATTTCATAATCCATAACAAGTTCTTTTCTTTTTCTTTTCTTTTTTTTTCTTTACAGGGCAATAAGGGTTAAGTGACTTGCCCAGGGTCACACAGCTAGTAAGTGTCAAGTGTCTGAGGTCACATTTGAACTCAGGTCCTCCTGAATCCAGGGCCAGTGCTTTATCCACTGTGCCACCTAACTGCCCCCCCAAAAGCTCTTTTCTCAGGGCAGATGACCTTGCTCACACTTGACAGTTTCGGATCCAGTAGGCTGCTGGAAAAGGTTCTCATGCTGCTACAGGTAAGATGTTAAGGAAAAAAGACACAGAGACATAGGATGGGATTGGAAGGGCCCCATGCACTCGGGTGGAGGCAAAAGGCAAGGTTTATTCGGACAGTCTGACATATTTATACTTGAGGTGAGCAAAAGGAATGTCTTTGTGTGAAGTTTGCACCAAAAGAGCAGGATGAGGGGTTTGGTTCCTAGACCTTGGGCCACGTAGGCCTTATCTATGATAAGGAGCATGTTTCTGTCCTTTGAAGTTTCCTTGGCACCTATGCAAATGCATCATCCTTGGTGCCCAGCAAATGCATCCGCATCCAGGAAGATCATTGTGGTTTACAGCCCTCTTATCAAGGGCTAACTAAGAATCAGCACATATTTTCTGGAAGGAGGGTTTCTGTCTGTGAGCTTTGCTCGAACAGTAAAAGGGGGACTTAGCCCCTAACACACACTGATGTTTTCAAGAAACCTAGCAAATTTACAAATTAAGGAGAATCTACAAGGTACCAACCTTCCGCTTTTTTCTAAAATTCTTCTTTTTTGTCTAGGAGTCTCATATAATTTTGATAGGAGTCTCATTTGTTTCCAATTTTAACATACACACACACACACATACCTCAAGACTCTGTAAATATCCAACTACTCAATTACTTTTTGGTTCTTCCCAGATTCACACAGCAGGCACTTAAAGTGATAGTACACTCTTTTTTTTTTCCTCAAAAGGTTCCAAATTGTTTACTCTCAAATTCTGTTCGTACTTTCAGTTCAAACAGGATACAGTTTTCTTTCTATTTGCTTTTTGTTTCTCTGACCTGACTAAAATAACAGTTCCAAATAGCTTAGTTAATAGTATAAGTTCTTAATCATAGTACTTCAGAACATGTGGTGAGCAAACCAACAGCTTCCTAATCCATTCATTCCCTTTTTAATGGTAACCAAATTATACACTATAAGAAAACTTAGAAACATAGTACCTTAAAACAATATTGGGACAGAGTAGGAGAGCCTTCACCAACATTAGTTACTTTTTTTTTTTTAATTTTTGGTTGGGCAATGAGGGTTAAGTGACTTGCCCAGGGTCACACAGCTAGTAAGTATCAAGTATCTGAGGTCGGATTTGAACTCAGGTCCTCCTGAATCCAGGGCCAGTGCTTTATCCACTGAGCCACCTAGCTGCCCAATTAGTTACTTTTAAAAAACCAGCTTTCACAATGATCATCCAAGGCTATGAATGCCTAGCAGAAAATTTACATTCCAAAGCCAAGTTCAAACACTGAGTCTGTAAAGACATGCTACACTCAGAGTCTTCCCTTTCCCCACCTTCCCAGTCTGGTTACAGCTCAGGAACATAAAGAGATCTTAGCAATTAAACCAAAAAAACTTTCCATTCAGACACACAAGTACAATGCTTGACCTCATAGATACACATAAGATGCACAAACAAACCAACGACTGTGAGATAGCACTCTTAACAAATATTAAATGTTACTTCTTCCTGTCTAGCTTATTAGAATCCATCCCATGTACTGTAGGGACTGATCAGAAGGACTGTCTACCTTAATTGTCCTCTGTCCAACAGATAATGGCCATTTGGTGTTACAATTCCAAATCCAATTTGTTCCAGTTTTTAAGGATATATCTGAGGGAGTGGGTGGTTAATGCTTTCTCCTTGTCCTTTATCATGGTGGGTTGGGCTAGATTGTACTGAGAGAGATGACTACACTTGCATCCAAAATATATAACCTATATGATATTGCTTTCTGTCTTGGGGAGGGGGGAGGAAAGGAAGGGAGAGAGAAAAATTTGGAACTAAAAATCTTATGAAAACAAATGTTGAAAATTATCTTTACATGTAACTGGAAAATAATAGAATACTTTTATGATTGAAGAAAAAAAGAATGATAGGTCTCCCAAAAGAGACATGGTCAAAAAACTTGACCACCATAATACAAGAAATAATAAAATAACATAATAATAAAATAACAAAATAATAAAATAACAGAACATCTGAACACACAAAAAAAGAAAGTGCCGTTTGAAAAAAAAAATCAATTAATCAACTCCAGGAAAAATAAAGACACAAACAAACAAGACTACAAACTCCCAAGACAAAAAATGTTTAAATTTAACAGTTTATGTGAGAAACTACAAATTCTGCAAGAGACCAGGAGAAAGACTCTTAAATACAAAGCAATAGAAATCTGAGTAATGTGACTATTCTTTACCCACCAGGAATTCAGAAGAGAATAGAACAATATGGTCTGAAGAAAACAGGAACTTAGTCTAAGTATAAGTGAAAAAGGTGGGTTTTGCTCAAAAAGATGCATTCAAATATTATTAGAAAGAAAACCAGTCCTCATGGTTTGTTTTTCAAACATCTAGACAAGATACAAGGGACAGCTAGGTGGCATAGTGGATAGAGCACTGGCCCTGGATTCAGGAGGACCTGAGTTCAAATCTGGCTTCAGACCCTTGACACTTACTAGCTGTGTGACCCTGGGCAAGTCACTTAACCCCAATTGCCTCACCAAAAAAAAAAAAAAAGTAGACAAGATACAATAAATATAAATGAATTAACCAAGCAAAAGAACAAAATAACAACAGAGAGACTATTAAGAAACTTTCTAAATCTATATGGGAAGATTATGATGAAATAAGAAGTCAAATAAGTGATAGTGGATAAACAGGCCTGAAATATCATGGACTAAACTTCATAGAACCCTGCCTACTCATGAAGCAATGACTTTTTGTGGTACTACATTACAAAATGGACTGGTGCATAAAAGGGAGAAAAGAAAGAAGATGGGGGAAAACTGTGATTGTACCCATATCAAGTCAAAGAAGGATAAATTACTCCTCTTGTCTCTCAAGAAAAAGTAATCCTCCAGGAGGATGGCAAAAAGGCAAAAGTAGAGATTGAAAAGGGGGAATTATGATAAATAGGGAAAACTTTGTTTCGATACTTGAGGAGATGCCAATGATTAATAATCCAATGGACGAAGAAAGGTATTATGTAACAGGAGTTGCCTAGAGAGACCATTCATTCTGCCACAGAAAAGGGGACATCGGAGCTCCTGGAGTAACTGGCACCCCAAAGAGTAAAAAAGCATGGACCCAGGGGAGAGATTTTGAGTTAAATGGGGGAAATTTTTTCAAGAACAGGGAAATGGTCAGTAATGAACTGGATTATAGGAAGAATCCTACTATGGGACAATATTCTCTCAATTTGATATGAAGGGATGATTTGATATTTTTCAGAGTAATGTACAACAGCAAAAATAGGATAGGAAGTCAAGTTCTATAGGGCAATTACAGAAAGTATTTTGAAGGGGAGACCCAAAATTTTAATTCCATGAGTAATAGAGAGGACCAAGTATAAAGGCCATGAATTAAAGAATATAGAATGGAGAGGAAGAAAAGAGAAACAATAAAGAGATTGAGGGAAAGAATTACTTTTCTTTGTGAAATCATCCTGCTTGTCATATCTTTTAATGCAATAATGTTCCATTATAGTCATATACCACAGCTTGTTCAGCCATTCCTCAATTGAGGGGCATTCCTTTGTTTCCAATTCTTAGCCACCACAAAAAAAACTGCTATAAATAGTTTTTGTACAACTTGGTCTTCTTCTCTTTTTTAGGATGTCTTTGGGATATAAACCTAGCAATGGTATTACTGCTAGGGTATGCACAGTTTTATAGCCCTTTGGTCATAGTTCCAAATTGCTATCCAGAATGATTGGATCAGTTCATAATTCCACCAACAGTGGATTAGTGTCCCAGTTTTCCCACATTCCCTCCAACATCCAATATCCCCTCCCCTTTTTGTTATATTTGTCACTCCAATAAGTGTGAAGTGGTACCTCAGAGGTGGAACATTATATTTCAAAGAGCAAAAGACCTGGGGCTGTGATCAAGCAGAACTTTTTACTCAGCAAAACTGAGTATAATCCTGAATGAAAAAAGTGGATTTTTGATGAACTCAAAGAGTTTCAGGTAGTTGTGACAATAAGACCAGAACTCAGTGGAAATTGACACATAAAATCCAGAAGAAATATTTTAAAAACCCAATAAAGTCTCATTAATACAAAGGACTCATTAAGGCCAAACTGTTTAATATATGTTTATATTTGTATACATATGCATATATGTACATGTTTATATGCATATGTGTATATGTGTGCATGTATGCACATATACATGTGTATCTTGTAATGATTGGAATGATGCCACCTGCTGGAGACTGACTGTAGGAAAGCTCCACCATGAGGAGAAGGCGTCTAAGGAGCCATGCAGTCAGGTCCTTGACATCAGGAAGTGATGTTTGCCCGTGGGTGCTGTCTATCAAAGCTGCCAGCCAATTAGCTTGGAGCTGTGTGTGCATGTGGGGGGGGGGGGATGTTCCCAGCTTCACAGGAGGCGTTGGGTCCTTCTTGTTCCAGACCTTGCCATGGCAGGTTGGATGATGGGGTCTCTTGGAAATAGATTTTTACCTTTCTCTCTGATCCTAATGCTCTTTAATAAATACTTAAACACTTAAATACTCTTGCTAAAGCTTATAATTTATTGGTGACCACTCATTAGATTTTAGATAGTATAGCTAGAATTTTAGCCCCTTACAATCTATATATCAGCATTCCTAAAAATGTCATAATTATAAGGATAGTTTGAAAGAAAGGTTGGAGCTGATAGTAACCCTATAAAACAAAATTGGGTAGGAAAAGGTAAAAAGGAGCAATTATCCCATAAAAATGGTACCTAAAATAAAGAACTAATACAGAGGAATCAAGTAGTGTTGTAGTAGTAATATTGGAACTTTACTCTAACTGGATCTGGGTTGAAGAGGAAATAATCTGCAGGGATGCAGAAGTCTTCTGGATTTGTAAAAAGGTGAGAGAACTGGGGGATAGGGTGAGGAAGGGGTTTTTAGAAGAGTGTGCAGATTAAAGTTTAGGAGAGTGGGAATAGAGGATAACGTAGGGACTCTTAGAAAGGTGGGAAGAATAGGGAATAGGAGGGAGCCGAGATGGTGGAGGAAAGATGGTAGGTGGAGAAAAGAGCCTGAGTTCTCTCCCAAACCCCTACAAATACCTTTAAATAATGCCATAAGATAATTCCTGGAGTAGCCAAACCCACAAAAGGTCAGGATGAAATAATTTTCCAGCCAAAGACAACTTAGAAAGCTGGCAGGAAAGGTCTATTGCACCTGGGTCAGTGGAGCACAGTCCAGAAGCACAGGCTACATCAGCACAGACCAGGCCCAAGGCAGTCAAGAGCAGGCCTTCAGAGCCACTGAATCAGCAGCAGCAGTGGCTGATTCTGGGACTCTCACCCACAGACTTACCATCTGTGTGGGTCAAAGGACTGGTCAGAAGGAGATTACAAGGGTCTCTTTGCTGGCGCTGAGGCAGGACTCTGTTTTGCCCACACTCAGATCCCATTTGCAGTCATGGGTGGCAGTCCCAAAGTAGGGAGGAGCACTAGTGCACCAGAGCTTGTATTCACAGTTGAGCAGGGACCCTTGTCACAGTTCCAGGGCAGAAAAGAATACTTGTGGTCACTCACAGTTCACATCATAGGCCAGGAGAGTGGTTAAACACAACTCTCTTTAGATCATACCAACTTTGGAGAAATGAAAAGTTACAGATTCCTGGGAGTATCCCTGAAAAACAGCTGCATGAAATCCCTCCATACTGAAAGCAGGCCCCACTTTAACAAAGAGTAAAAAGTCAAGAAATAGGCTGGGGAAATGAGCAAACAAGAAAAACAAGAAAAAAATCTGGCCAAGAAAAATCAAAACACACAATCAGAAGATAACAAAGTCAAAGTTCCTATATCCAAAGCCTCCGAGAAAAGAATGAATTGGTCTTAGGAAATGGAAGAGCTCAAAAAGGATTTTGAAAATCGAGTAAGAGAGGTAGAGGAGAAATTGGGCAAAGAAATTATAGTGATGTGAGAAAATAAGGGAAAAAAGAGTCAATAGATTGGTAAAGGAGACACAAAAAATACTGAAGAAATTAACACCTTAAAAAACACAGGTAGGGGCGGCTAGGTGGCACAGTGGATAAAGCACCAGCCCTGGATTCAGGAGTACCTGAGTTCAAATCCGGCCTCAGACACTTGACACTTACTAGTTGTGTGACCCTGGGTAAGTCACTTAACCCCCATTGCCCTGCAAAAAACCAAAACAAAACAAAACAAAACACAGGTAAATGGTAAAAATACAAATTGTAAAGGAGGTTTAAAAAAGCCAATGAGGAGAAGAATGCCTTGAAAAGCACAAGTGGTCAAATGGAAAAAGAGGCACAAAAATTCATTGAAGAAAAAAACTCCTTAAAAATAGAATTGGCCTAATGAAAAAGGATGCACCAAAGCTCACTGAGGACAATAATTTCTTAAAAACTAGAATTGAGCAAATAGAAGCTGTGTGGGCCAAATTTGCTCCTGCTGCTCACACTGGAAGAGAGTCACTCCAGAAGAGACTTAGACTCACCTCAGCAAGTGTTTACTCTTCCTTCCCCAAAAGGGGAGGTCCTTCAAAACTGCCTGTGGAGAGTGGTTTCTCCTGCTAACATCAGCAGCACACTTCACTCAGGGCAGGCCAGGTTTGGCTCATCCCAGTAGTTCTGCCAAATTCCAATAATCTTACCACAAAGCTAATGACTTTATGAGAAATAAAGAAACAATAAAACAAAATGAAAAGATGAAAAAATAGAAGACAACATGAAATATTTCATTGGAAAAACAACTCACCTAGAAAACAGGAGAGATAATTTAAAAATTAATGGACTGGGGGCAGCTAGGTGGTGCAGTGGATAAAGCACCGGCCCTGGATTCAGGAGTACCTGAGTTCAAATCCGGCCTCGGACACTTGACACTTACTAGCTGTGTAACCCTGGGAAAGTCACTTAACCCCCATTGCCCCACAAAAAAAACCCACAAAAAAACCCCCAAAAAACAAAAAAAACCAAAAAATTAATGGACTACTTGAAAGCTATGATCAAAAAAGAACCTGGACAACATATTTCAAGAAATTATCAAGAAAAATTGCCTTCTCGATCTAGAAGGTAAAATGGAAATTGAAAGAATTCATGCATCACCTCCTGAAAGAGTTCCCAAAATAAAAACTCACAGGAATATTATAGTCTAATTCTAGAGCTGCCAGATCAAGGAGAAAATATTGTAGGCAACCAGAATGAAACAATTCAAGTATTGTAGAGCCATAGTCAGGATAACACAAAATTTAGCAGCTTCTACATTAAAAGGTCAGATGACTTGGAATATGATATTCTGGAGGGCAAAGCAACTAGGATTAAAACGAAGAATCACCTACCCAGCAAAACTGAACATAATCCTTATGGGG
Organism: Dromiciops gliroides; assembly: GCF_019393635.1. Taxonomy (NCBI): domain Eukaryota; kingdom Metazoa; phylum Chordata; class Mammalia; order Microbiotheria; family Microbiotheriidae; genus Dromiciops; species Dromiciops gliroides. Next base: position 264,665,619 of record NC_057862.1, on the reverse strand, counting down.
AAAAAATTGGCTTTCAATGAAAGAGAAGATTTTCAGGCATTCTTGGTGAAAGAACAGAGCTGAATAGAAAATCTGTCTTTCAAATATAATACTCAAGAGAAGCATAAAAAGGAAAAGGAAATCATAAGAGATTTAATAAAAAATCTGTTTGAGATCTTAAAAGAAGATCCCACTGCCCTGCAAAACAAACAAACAACAAAAAAAAAAAATAAAGAAGATTCTTTAGATTCAGCTTTCCAGTTTTTTTTTTGTTTTCACCAACTGCATGTTTCTATTACCCAAATCTTTTCCTCAGATACGTGTAATTTCCATAATCCAAAATAAAAAAAACTAAGGTCTTTTCCAATATGACTAATAAAAAACAAAATTTTGAAGGTTTCTCAATTTTTCTGCTTTTTAAACTGTTTTTGTTGTGGTGACTCAGTTATTTCAGTCATATACTACTCTTTGTGACCTCATTGGTGTTTTCTTTTTTTTTCATTTTAAAAATTATTCTTTATTTTAAACATTATTTTCTTTTTAAATTTCAAATTCTCTCACTCCATCCCCCACCCACTGATAAGGCAAGGAATATAATATGAATTATACATGTGAAATCATGAAAAACATTTTATATGACCCATATTTTTTTAAAAAGCAAAAAAAAAGTAAGAAAATTATACTTCAGTTTGTACTCAGAGTTCATCAGTTCTCTCTCTGGAGTTGAATAGCATTTTCTCACCAGGAATCCTGTAGAGTTGTCTTGGATCATTATATTAATCAGAGTAACCAAGCCTTTCATAGTTGATCAACATTACAACATTGCTGTTACTATGCACAATGATCTCCCAGTTCTCACTTCACTTTGCATCAATTCATAGTGGTCTTGCCCTGTTTTTTTTTTAAACTGTACCCCTCACCATTTCTTTTTTTTTCAAACAATAGTATTTTTTCAGGTTTTATTTTTATAAGATTTGGAGTTCCAGATTTTTCTCCTTCCCTCCCTCTTTGCCAAGACAGGATGCAATCTGATATAGGCTATGTATGTACAATTATATTAAACATATTTCCACATTAGTCATGTTGTGTAAGAAGAATCAGAATAGAAGGGAAAAACCTTAAAAAAGAACAAAAGAAGTACAAATAGTATGATTCAATCTGGATTCAGATTCCACAGTTATTTTTTCCTGGATATGTAGAATGTTTTCCATCATAAATCCTTTGAAATTGTCCTGGGTCATTGTATTGTGGATAAGAGCTAAGCTTATAGCAGTTGATCATTACACAATGTTTCTGTTACTGTATATATATGTTCCCTTTTTAAAATATATATATATATCAGCATCAGTCCACTTAAGTCTTTCTAGGTTTTTCTGAAGTCTGCCTACTCATCATTTCTTATAGTACAATATTTTTCCATCACATCGATATACCACAACTTGTTCAACTATTCCCAAATTGATGGGCATCCTTTCAATTTCCAATTTTTTGCCACCACAAAGAGAGCTGCTACAAATATTTTTGTACATGTGGATCTGTTTAACCTTTTAATGATCTCTTTAGGATATAGACCTAGTAGTGGTATTACTGGGTTGAAGGGCCCCAAAGCCCTTTGGGCATAGTTCTAAATTGTTCTCCAGAATGATTGGATCAGTTCACAATTCCACCAGCAATGCATTAGTGTTCTAATTTTTTCACATGTTCTCCAACATTTATTATATCCCTTTTTTGTCATATTAGCTAATCTGATAGGTATGAGTTGGTACCTCAGAGTTGTTTTAATTAGCATTTCTATAATCAATAGGGATTTAGGGCATTTTTTCATTTGTAAATAGTTTCAATTTCTTCTTCTGAAAACTGCCTGTTCATATCCTTTGACCATTTCTCAATTGGGGAATGACTTGTATTATAAATTTTATTTAGTTCTCTATATATTTTAGAAATGAGGTTTTTAATCAATAAAAATTATTTCCCAGCTTTCTGCTTTCCTTCTAATCTTGGCTGCATTGCTTCTGTTTGTACAAAACCTTTTTAATTTAATGTAATCAAAATGATCCATTTTTGCATTTCATAACATTCTCTGTCTCTTATTTTGTGACAAATTCTTCTCCTCTCCATAGATCTTGGAGGTAAACTATTCCTTCCTTTGTTAATTTGCCATTTTGAACTTATTTTAGTATACAGTGTAAGATGTTGGTCTATGCCTCGTTTTTGCCATACTATCTTCCAGTTTTCCCAGCAGTTTTTGTCAAATAGTGAGATATTTATCTGAGATGCTGAAATCTTTAGATTTATCAAATAGTAGATTATTATAGTCATTTACTACTGTATCTCCTGTACCTAATTCCACTGATGCACCAGTCTATTTTTTAGCCTCTACCAAATAGTTTTTATGACTCCTGCTTTATAGTATAGGAATTTGGTAGAACTCCTTCACCAATTTTTCCAAATAATTTATAGAGCAATGGAATTAAATGTTCTCTAAATGTTTGGTACAGTTCACTTGTAAACACATCTGGCCCTAGAGTTCATTGATGGGTTTTTACCCCTAAAATGTGCCTATTTAAAGATTTTATTTCCTCTTTGTTAATCTGGGCAATTTATATTTTTGTAAATATTCATACATTTTGTTTAGATTTTCAAATTTAATGGCATAGAGTTGGGCAAAATTGCTCCTAATTATTATTACCTTAATTTCCACTTCATTGGTGGTGAATTCACCCCTTTCATTTTTGATACTGGTAATTTGGTTGTCTTCTTTCTTTTTAAAAATCAAACTAAACAAAAGTTCATCTATTTTATTGATATTTTTATAAATCCAGCTCAGTTTTATTTATTAATTCTATAGTTTTTCTTCAATTTCATTAATCTCTCCCTTGATTTTTAGAATTTCTAAATTTAGTATTTATATGGGGATTTTTAATTTGTTCTTTTTCTAGCTTTTTCAGTTGCATCCCCAATTCATTGATCTCCTTTTTCTCTATTTTTATTCACGTAAACTTTTAGAGATATACAATTTCCCCTAAGAACTGCTTCAGCTGCATGCCATAAGATTTGGTATGATGTCATTCTCTTTGATGAAGTTATTGATTATTTCTATGATTTGTTGTTTGACCCAGTCATTCTTTAGGATGAGATTATTTAATTTCCAATTACTTTTCAGTATATCTTTCCATGGCACTTTGTTACATATAATTTTTTTATTTCATTATGATCTGAAAAGAATGCATTTACTATTTCTGCCTTTCTACATTTGACTGTGAGGTTTTTGTGCCCTAAAATATGATCAATTTTTGTGTACATGTTGTGGTAAGATACTTTTTTTTTTTTTAGGCAGATGAGTGTGGATGTTATTTCCTCTTTGAGCCAAATCTGATGAAAGTAAGATTGAAACAATGCTTACCTCTCTCTTCTTTCCCTCTATTGTAATAAATGTAATTTACCCCAATCCACATCCCTATTCCTCTTCTCCCCATATACTCCTTTTTCAGGCTTTACTTTTTTTAATATCATCACATCAAAGTCAATTTATACCTGTACCCTCTATGTGTATTCCTTCTATCTGCCCAAATAGAGATGTAGTTCTCAAGTATTATATTTTCTTTCTTTCCTTTTCTTTTTCTTTTCTTTCTTTCTTTTTTTTTTTTGCAGGGCAATGAGGGTTAAGTGACTTGCCCAGGGTCACACAGCTAGTAAGTGTCAAGTATTTAAGGCTGGATTTGAACTCAGGTCCTCCTGAATACAGGTTCGGTGCTTTATCCACTGTGCCACCTAGTTGCCCCCCCAAAATATGGAATGCTTCACGAATTTGCATATCATTCTTGTGAAGGGGCCATGCTAATCTCTGTATTGTTCCAATTTTAGTATGTGTGCTGCTGAAGTGAGCACTAAGTATTATATTTTCATGTAGGAATAGAAACAGTTTAACCTTATTGAATAATCTTTTTTCTGTTTATCTTTTTTTACCTCTCTTGTGTCTTGTATTTGAAGATCAAATTTTTTCTCCAATTCTGATTTTTCACATCAGGAAAACTTGAAAGCCCTATTTTATTGAATGTTCATCTTTTCCTCTGAAAGATAATGCTCAGTTTTGCTAGGTAGTTGTTTCTTGGTTACAATCCTTGGTTATTTGTCTTCCAGAATATCATATACCAAGCACTCTAATCCTTTAATGTTGAAGCTTCCAGGTCCCGTGTAATCCGGACTGTGGCTCCATGATATTTAAATTGTTTCTTTCTGGCTGCTTACAGTATTTTCTGCTTCACCTGATGATTCTGGAAGCTGGCTACAATATTACCTATTTCTCTTTTTGGGATCTTTTCCAGGAGTTATTTAGTGGACTCTTTCAATGACTTTTATCCTCTGGTCCTGGGATATCAGGGCAGTTCTTCTTGATAATTTCCTAGAATAAGGTCTCTAGACTAATTTTTTTTTTTAAATCATGGCTTTCAGGTAGTCCAATAATTCTTAAATTTGTCTCTCCTGCATTTATTTTCCAGGTCAGTTGTCTTTCTGATGAGGTATTTCACACTTTCTTCTATTTTTTTCATTCTTTTGATTCTGTTTGACTGATTCCTGGTGTATCATGGAGTCATTAGCATCCATCTGACCATCTAATTTTTGAAGCATTGCTTTCTTCAGTAAGGTTTTGCACTTCCTTTTCCATTTGCTAATTCTACTTTTTAAGGAGTTGTTTTGTTCAGTTGCTTTCCCCCCCATTTGGCCAATTGTTTTTTTTAAGGAATTGTTTTCTTCATTCATTTTTTGTGCTTCCAGGAATTTTCTAAGCTGTTGACTCTTTTTTTCAAAATATTCTTGCATAATTCTAATTTCTCTCATTTTTCTCCATTTGTTTTCTTCTACCTCTCTTATTTGATCTTAAAAATCCCTTTTGAGCTCTTCCAAGAAGGCTTTTTGGGCTTAAGACCAATTCGTCTTACCCCCTGAGGTTTCACATATAGGCATTTTTTTTTTTTGCAGGGCAATGAGGGTTAAGTGATTTGTCCAGTGTCACACAGCTAGTAAGTGTTAAATGTCTGAGGCTGGATTTGAAATCAGCTCTTCCTGAATTCAGGGCCAGTGCCCTGGAATCCACTGTGCCATCTAGCTGCCAATAAGTTCAGAATATTACTTTTTTTTTGGTGAGGCAATGAATGTTAAGTGACATGAGGGTTAAGTGATTTCCCAGTGTTACACAACTAGTAAATGTCAAGTGTCTGAAGCTGGATTTGAACTCAGGTCCTCCTGAATCCAGGGCTGGTGCTTTATCCACTGCACCACCTAGCTGCCCCAACACATATAGGCATTTTGGCAGTGTTTTCTTCATCTGAGTTTTTGTTTTAGTCTTCCTTGTCATCTCTCTATGATAAGGTTTCTTTTCTGTTTCTTACTCATACTTTAGCCTATTTTGCAACTTTTAAAGTTGAACTCTTCTCCTGTGGCACAGGGGCCACTGTTGTAAACTTCTTGTACTGGGGACCAGGACCTGATAACTGGCCTTCTTCTCTGAAGCGTCTGGGTCAGGAGGATTCTTTACAGGTCTGAGCTTGCTCTTTGCACTAGGATGGCTTTGCCTAGATATGCCTGTCCTGTGGTGGATCTCTAGCTGGAAGTTTTTCTCCTCAGCTGGGGCTGGTGGGAGGGGTCCTATAACTGGTCTGCTGTACCACCAGCCTGCTGAGCCTTGACCAAGGGGCTCCAGCTACTGATCTGTGCTGTGGCCAACAGCCTCCTGCTGACTTTCCTGGACACCCTCTGGTGGTACACTGATCAGTGTTGTGCTCTCCTTTTACCCAAGTGAGACAGAACTTTTCTGAAGTCTTCTAAATTATTCTAAGGTGGAAGATTGTGTATCTCTGTCTTTTTTCTAGGTTCTGTAGCTCCAGAATCCATTTAGAGGCTTGCTTTAATGTTGCTTCTGAGGGAAACTTGGGAGAACTAAGGCAACTTCCTGGCTTCTCTCTGCCATCTTTGCTCCCCCAAAAAAGTAATAATAATTTCCTCTAACAGTCCAGATTTGCACCTTTTTTCAACTCATAATCTTAGAGGATATTATACACAGTTTGTGAATAAAATGAGTGTATGTTGGTAAAATGCTTGGAAACCTTAAAACATTATGTAAACTAATGAAAATCACTTTGATTAGTATGGTATTGGTATTGGTATTTGTATTGGTATGACCAGAATGCATTTGTATACTAAGGTTCAATTGACCTTCAGATGAAGCATTTTCTATTCTTTGGCCACTTGTTCACTCTGGCTGTTTCCTGCATCTTTGACTTTCATTTCTCTTTCTTTACTAGGCAATGCAGATAATACCTATATTTCAGGGGTTTAGACCAGAGGTACTAAACTCAAACAAAAACGGGTCCTTGAAAACCACATGTCAACTTAGAAAGCTACAAATTACTATTATCTTTGCTGTATTGAATTTTCATTTATTTTGTTAAATATTTCCCAGTTACATTTCTTTCTGGTTCAGTGCACATGCACAGAAGGCTTCCAGTTTTACCCCTCTGGCCTCTAGGCTAATTTCATCTCATGGGTGATGAGTATCCTATTGGTACCATGTCAGTTCTTTGTCATAGTTTTACACAACTTTAGGCTATGAGTTTTGGAGGGCCTGGAATCAAAGCATACAGCTTGTTGCATGGCCAAGACACTATTATACCCATTACAGGACAAAAGTTCCCACTATATTGTTTCCCACTGGCATCTGTCCTTTCTCTTGGCTGTCATCTCTGTATGGCAGTGTCATTGTTAAGGAAAAGTTCTCCTTTTTCTCATAACACCAAAACAATTTTAGTTACTGTAATTTTTTCAATATAAATAATCTTCATCAACATGGAGACAATTTTTCAAGTAGTTAAGTAGAAAAACCTCACCTAAACTTTGGTTTGCTTTTTACATTATTCACCCCCAAAAAAGAAAAAAAAATGATAATTTATGATATATAAGAAAAAGGGGAAATAAAGCTTCATCTTATAATCACCATTTCAATTTCATCATATGCCATGACTTTCACTAAGTCCCAATTTTGAGCCTAGAATGGTAGCAAAGGAGTACCTCAAGAAATATAAGAGATATGCTGTGCTGTGTTTTTCACATATGTATCGTATTTTTCCTCACAGGGCTGTCTAAATGTGCCTCATAAGAAGTCTCTGAAGTCTCTTTCCTTTGTCCTTTACTGTGAGAGAGGAGCAGAAGAAGAGAGTGGCCAGGTTCCAAGGTAATTAGATCTATTCCAGGCTAGAATTATATCAGTCCCCTAGCTCTAACTTTAGTTTCTAGTTTCAAGCTGAACTTATGATTACTATCCCTTAATGAGGAAAAGGAAAGAATGCCCTAAACTATATATCCAAGGCTTAACTCCTTTCCCATAAAATGGAAGTTTCACAAGGAACACAAATGTTCAATCCTTTCAGTTGTTTCTAACTCTTCATTACCCCATTTATGATTTTCTTGACAGAGATAATAGAGTGGTTTGCCACTTCCAAATCATTTTATACATGAGGAAACTGAGACACAAAAGGTTGTGACTTGCCCAGGTTCATATAGCTAGTAAACATGTTAGATCAGATTTTAACTCAGGAAGAGGAGTAATCTTGATTTTAGGCAAAGCACTCTATCCACCATACCACCCAACTGCCCCATAAAGCTTGTTCTTATTTAGTCATTTCAGTCTGTGAGCTGATTTGGGGTTTCTTGTTGAACAAGTAGAGTGGTTTGTCATATACTTCTTTTTTAAAAAATAGTAATTTATTTTTCCAATTTTATGTAAAGATAATTTTTTACATTCATTTTTGTAAGATTTTTAATTCTAAATTTTCCTCCCACCCTTCTTGCTCTTCCATCTCCCAAAGACAACAAGCAATCTAATAAATATACACTGTACAGTACAATAATGTTAAACATATTTCCACACTAGTTATGTTGTGAGAGAAGAATCAGAACCACAAGAAAGAAGCAGCAAAAAGTAAAACAACAAAGACTCCATAGTTCTTTTTCTGGACATGAATATTTTCCATCATGAGTCTCTTGGAATTGTCTTAGATCATTTTAATACTGAGAAGAGATAAGTCTATAACAGTTGATCATCACACAGTGTTGCTGTTACTGTGTATAATGTTCTGGTTCTGCTCACTTCACTCAGCTCATTTAAGTTCATGTAAGTCTTTTCAGGTTTTTCCAAAATCTGCTTGCTCATAATTTTTTACAGTACTTATATTATTATAAATTTTATTAAGTTCTCCATATATTTGAGAAATAAAGCCTTTATCAGAAACATTGTCTGTAAAAATGTTTCCCAGATTTCTGCTTTCCTTCTAGTCTTGGTTGCATTGGTTTTGTTTGTGCAATTGTCATTTACTTCTTCAGATCATTTTACAGATGAAGAAATTGAGGCAAACAGGGTTAAGTGACTGACCCAAGATCACACAGCTAGTAAATATCTGAGGCCAGATTTGAATGATGATTTGATGATAATGAGTCTTCCTGACTTCAGGCCCTTTACTTCATCCACTGTGCTATCTAGCTGTCCTAGGTATGCAACTCACAGTAGTAAATGACCATAACAATCTACTATGTGATAAATCCCAAAACCCAAGTTTTTGGGACTAGCACTCACTATTTGACAAAAACTGGTGAGAAAATTAGAAAATAGTTTGGCAGAAAGAAGGTGTATATCAATATCTCACACCACACACCAAGATAAGCTCAAAATGGATACAAGATTTGTATGTCACCCTTTACATACCAAGGGCATATTAAGGAAATATTGAATAGTTTAATTGTCAGATATTGTATATGGAATAGTATAATTGTCAGATAAGGTAAAATATTATGGCCAAACAAGAGATAGATAACACTACAAGATATAAAATGGGTAATTTTAATTTTATTAACTTAAAAAGTTTTTGCAGCCGTGAAGTCAATGAGCCAAGATTAGAAGGAAAACAGAAAGGGGCAGCTAGGTGGCACAATGGATAAAGCACCTTCCTTCAGAAGGACCTGGGTTCAAATCTGACCTCAGAAACTTGACACTTACCAGCTGTGTGATCCTGGGAAAGGCACTTAACCCTCATTGTCCCACAAAAGAAAAAAAAAAGAAAGCATAAATCTGGGGAAATGTTTTATAGCAAGTGTCACTAATAAAGGCCACAATTCTCTAATAAATTAAGTACAGAGTCAAATTTTAAGAATACAAGTTGCTACACAATTGATAAATGGTAAAATGACATGAATAGGCAATTTTCAGATGAATAAATCAAAGTTATCTATTGTCATAAGAAAAATGCTCTAACTATTAAATAGAGAAATGCAAATTAAAACAACCCTAAGGTACTATATCATACCTATTAGATTGGCTAATATGACAAGAAAGAAAAACAGCAAATGTTACAGGGACTGTAGCAAAATTGGGACACTAATGCATTGTTGGTGGAGTTGTAAAACATTCTGGAGAACAATTTGGGACTATTACCAAAGGGCTATAAAATTGTGCATACCCAGCAATACCACTACTAGGTGATATTCCTCAAAAGAGAAAAGGACCCATATGTACAAAAATATTTATAACTGCTCTTTTTGTGGTGACAAAGAATTGGAAATTGTGGGGGAGGTCTCCATCTATTTGGGAATGGTTGAAAAAATTGTGATATATAATTGTAATTGGAATACTATTGTTTTATAAGAAATGATGGGCAGGATGGTTTCAGAAAAACTTGGAAAGACTTATGTGAACAAAACAAAGTTAGCAAAACCAGGAAAACACTATACAGAGTAATTTTAATATCATATTCAGGGCAGCTAGATAGAGCACCAGCCCTGGAGTCAGGAGGACATGAGTTCAAATCTAGCCTCAGACACTTGACAATTTACTAGTTGTGTGACCCTAGGCAAGTCACTTAACCCAAATTGCCTCACCACCCCCCCCAAAAAAACCCCACACACGCACAAAACAAAAATCCCCCAAAATATCATATAATGTTCATACAGTGAGCAACTTGGCTATTTTTATCAACACGATGATCCAAGAAAATTCCAAGGGACTCAAGATGTAAAATGTTATCCAATCACCAGAAAAAGAATCTGAATGCAGATTAAAGCACATTGTATTTCACTTTTTTTTTTTTCTTTTGTGGGGTGGGAGGTATAGACAGTGTCTACCTCAAGCATGTGAAAACTCTTCCAAGCAGAATGAGTAGATGTGAACAGCTTGTTCCAATAGACCATGAAGATAGTGAAAGCAAGTTAGAACTTGATTAGACATTGATGATGGCAAGGTTATCAATTGTATCTTGAGCCATCATCAGCCATTTTGACTTTTGTCTTGCCATTGGACTTCTGTGACTCTGGAAGAGAGAATGAGGCTGCTTTAGTTAAATCCAATTTATGCACAAGTCAAAAGACATTACCCATACCATTTAAACATTTTTATATACCTTGAATTCCTGTGGCAGTAGTCAAGTGATAAAGTAGTAGGTGCAGATAGAGGTCACAACACAGTTAGCCCAGGCCATAGAGTTTTCTTCTCATTGAACTGAAAGCACCTACTGGGTGTCTGAGGAGGCTTTTTAAAGGGTTGTGCTGCTCACCTACTGGAAAGAAGAGGCTAGAAAAGGGACCCTGAAATTTGTCTGCTTCAATTAATCTGACCCTAGCCTGTTTATTGCAGCAAGTAGGGATCCTCCCTTGTCGTCAGAACACACACACACACACACAAACTTGTGAAGATGATTTATATAAATGGCATGTTGTGAGAGAACTCAGAAGGTTTCACATACAAATAGCAGCCCTGAGTAAAACAAAGTTGAGAAATGATAAAAGAAAAGCTTATCAAAGTCAGAGCTGGATTTTTTCTGGAATGGTCACTATGATGAGGACTGCTATGAAGCTGATGTAGGTTTTGCAATGCAAATCTATTCTAGTCAACAAACTTATTTGCTTCCCCAAAGGAATGAACAACAGGCTCGTGATAATGTTATCTCCACTTTCAGTAAAGTACCCTACCACCATCATCAGTACCTATGTATGACAAAACCTGATGAGGTAAGAAGACCTGGAGATCCTCATTATCAATATGCCAAAAAAGGACAAGCTTGTAATTCAAGGCAACTTTAATGCCTAGCAGGAAAGGTCTTTCTTACCTTGGTGGGAGAGGTGTGAGGTCTAAGGCTGCAGCAACAGCAGCAATAACAGAGCAGCTGTGCCACCAGCAACAGCTAGAATCTATTGCAGGGTCCTGGGAAAATCTACCAGTGAGATCCTACCTCCCACAAACCAGCAGCCTCCAAGGCAAGTGAGCAGTCTGGGCCAGCATAGCAAGGCCCATTTCACCCCACTCCAGTGACTGCACCCCAGCACAGGCCACCATGTAGGCCTTGATCCCACTGCTGACCACTAGTGAGGACATACCCAGAGCCCCAGCACAGAAATTTGGGACAGTACAGGCCTAGAGCCAAACTCTCACATAAAAACACCAAGTCACAAAAAACAAAATAAAACATAATCATGAGCAAAAAAAAAATATTAAGAAAAAACTTGACTATATAAAGTTACTATGGTGATAGAGAAGATCAAGGCATAAACTTAGAGGACAATACTGCCAAAATGGCCACAGGTGAAGCATCAAAGAAAAATGTGATATGGTCTCAGCCCCAAAAAGAATTCTTGGAAGAGCTTTAAAAGAATTTAAAAAAGCAAATTAGAAGGGGCAGCTAGGTGGTGCAGTGGATAGAGCACCAGCCCTGGAGTCAGGAGTACCTGAGTTCAAATCTGGCCTCAGACACTTAACACTTACTAGCTGTGTGACCCTGGACAAGTCACTTAACCCCAATTGCCTCACTTAAAAAAAAAAAAACTAATTAGAAAAATAGAAGAAAAATTTGGAAAAAGAAATGAGAGTAATGCAAGAGAATTGTGAAAAAAGAGCCAATAGCATGGAAAAAGAAATACAAGAATTTACTGAGGAAAATAACTTCACCCCAAAAACCAGAATTAGCCAAATGGAAAAGGAAGTACAAAGTGTCACTAAGAAAATACAGCCTTAACAAATAGAATAGAAGAAGTGGAAACTAATGACTCTATGAGACATTAAGATATGATAAATCCAAAAAAAAGTTTAAAAAAATAGAAAAAAATCTGCATTTTCTCATTGGAAAAACAACTGACCTAGAAAATAGATCCAGAAGAGATAATATAAGAAGTACCTGAAAGCCATGATGAAAAAAAAAAAGGCCTGGACAATACCTTTCAAGGAATTATCAAAGAAAATTGCCATGATATATTAGAACCAGAGGGTAAAATGGAAATTGAAGGAATCCACCTGAAAGAGATTTCAAAATGAAAATTCCCAGGAACATCATAGCCAGATTCCATAGCTCACAGATTAAGGAGAAAATTTTTCAAGAAGCCAAAAAGAAAGAATTCAAGTATTATGGAGCTACAAGCAGGATTACCGGGATGTGGCAGCTTCCACATTAAAGAACTAGAGGGGGGAAAAAAGAACTGGAAGGCTTACAATACCAGAAGGCAAAGGAGTTAGGTTTACAAACAATAATCACCTACCCAGCAAAACTGAATATAATCTTTCATCAGGAGGTAAAATGGATATTTAATGAGATAGAGGACTTTCAAGCATTTCTGATTAACAGACCAGAAATTAATATAAAATTTGGCTTCCAAATAAAAGACTCAAGGGAAACATAAAAAAGTAAAAAAGAAATGAGAGGGGGCAGCTAGGTGGCACAGTGGATAAAGCACCGGCCCTGGATTTAGAAGGACCTGAGTTCAAATCCGGCCTCAGACACTTGACACTTACCTAGCTGTGTGACCCTGGGAAAGTCACTTAACCCTCACTGCCCTGCAAAAAACAAACAAACAACAACAACAAATAAATGAGAAAGAAAAAATATAAATTCAAAAAGGTTAAAGTGTTGATATGACAAGATAATATCTATAATTCTTAACACCTTTATTACTAATAAGAGCAATTAGAAAGAGTTTATGTAGACAGAGGGTATGGATATAATGTGACATTGATGCAATGATACCACCAAAAAAAAACAAAACAAAGAAGTGAGAAAGAAATTTCATCAGAAGGAAAAGGAGAGGGGGAGATCAAATGGGATTAAATTATCCCACAAAAAAAGAGGTAAAAAAGAGCTATTATAATGGAGGGGAGGGTGGGGAGTGGGGTGGTAGGCAAAGCTTAAACTCACCATAAATAGCTCAAAGAGGGAATAACCTAACACACACACTTGGGTATAGAAATCTAACTTATCCAGGAAGGAAGTAAAAATGGGACAGAAATAATAGAAAGGGGAGGGGATATTGGGGAGGGTAGTGATCATAAGTAAAACACTTGTAAGGTGGAAAAGGATGGGAATAAGAGAGAGGGGAGGATAAAAATGCAAAAAAATAATATGGAGGAAAATACATAATTATCATAAATATAAATATGAATGGGATGAACTCACCCATTTAACAGAAGTGGATAGCAGAATGGATTAAAAACCAAAATCTTACAATATGTTGTTTACAAGAAACACATTTGAAGTAAAGAGATATACACAGAGCAAAAGTAAGGGGCTAGAACAGAATCTATTATGCTTCAGCTGAAGCAAAAAAAGCAGGGGTAGCAATAATGATTTCAGATAAGGCAAAAGCAAAAATAGATCTACTTCAAAGAGATAAAGAAGGAAACTATCTTACTGAAAGTTACCATAGACAATGAAGTCATATCAATCAATACATGACATATGTGCACCAAATGGTATAAAATCTATATTTTTGAGGAAGAAGCTGAATGAGTTATAGGAGGAAATAGATAATAAAACTATACTGTTGACTTCGGGGGCAGAGCCAAGATGGTGGAGGAAAGGCAGTGAGCTCCCGAACTCATGACATGATCATCCAAATAGGAAAATGCCCGGAGCAGCAAAATTCACAGAAGAATGCTGAAATCATCTTCTAACCAAGAACGGCTTGGAAGGTCAGAAGGAGGGAGCTGCTGTGCTAATACAGGAGTCAAATCCAACCCCACAGTCACCCTGACACAGATCCAGTCCCAGGAAGGCCTCACCAGAGAAGGAGATCCCCAGAGCCTCTGAATCAGCTGAAGCGCCAGTGTTGTCTGGAACAAAGCTCACAGGCTGGTGAGTGGGCTGAGCCCTGGGCAGGGGAGAGACTACAGGGATCTATGCTGGTGCTAAGGTAGAACTTAGATTTTATACCCCTGCTGAGAACCAGGAGGTAGGCTCGAGTAGCAGTGGCCCAGGTGGGAGAGGGGCACAGAGCTAATAATGACAACACACAAAGCTGGTTGATTAGCAAGTTGGTCTGGGGTCATCTAAGGACCAGGGAACAGGCCAGGCAAGTGAAGAACCTGATCCTCCTTAAATCATACCACCTGGGACTTCTGAAACTTGGGATACTGCAGCCTGGAAACAGTGCCTCACTTTAAGGAGTTAAAAGTCTAGTAAAAGAAAGGCAAGATGAGCCGACAGAGAAAGGTGAGGACCATAAAAATTTTCTTCAGTAACAAGAAAGACCAAGGGGGCACCCTCAGAAGAAGATGTCAACATCAGGCCCCCTATATCTAAAGCTTCCAAGAAAAATACGAATTGGTCTCAGGCCATAGAGGTGCTCAAAAATGACTTTGAAGATAAAGTTAAAGAGGTAGAGGGAAAAATGGAAAAAGAAATGAGGGTGATGCAGGAAAGACATGAGAAAAAAGTCAACAGCTTGAAAAGCCAAATTGGCCAAATGGAAAAGGAGGTACAAAAGCTCTCTGATGAAAATAATTGCCTAAGAATTAGGATTGAACAAATGGAAGCCAGTGACTTTATGAGAAACCAAGAGACAATAAAGCAAATCCAAATGAATAAAAAAATAGAGGGCAATGTGAAACATCTTCTGGGAAAAACTGCTGACCTGGAAAATAGGTCCAGGAGAGATCATTTGAAAATTATTGGTCTACCTGAAAACCATGATCAAGGAAAGAGCTTAGACACCATCTTTCAAGATATTCTCAGGGAAAATTGCCCTGAAATTCTAGAAGAAGAAGGTAAAATAGAAATTAAAAGAATCCACCGATTACCTCCAGAAAGAGATCCCAAAAGGAAAACTCCTAGGAATATTATAGCCAAATTCCAGAGCTCTCAGGTCAAGGAGAAAATATTGCAAGCTGCCAAAAAGAAAGAATTCAAGTACTGTGGAGCCCCAGTCAGGATAGCACAAGATCTAGCAGCTTCTACATTAAAGGACTGGAGACCATGGAATATGATATTCCAAAGGGCAAAGGAAATGGGATTACAACCAAGAATCACCTACCCAGCAAAACTCAGCATAATCTTTCAGTGGAAAAAATGGGACTTTAATGAAAAAGAAGACTTTCAGATATTTGTGATGAAAAGACCTGAACTGAATGGCAAATTTGACTTTCAAATACAAGACACAAGAGAACCGTAAAAAATTGGAGCTGGGGGACATTTTGGCTGGGTCCAGGAGTGATGATTTGTCCACTGTGTAACTTAGCTAGGTGATGAAATTTTAGGGTTCAATTGAGGGGTGAAGGGAATTCACTGGGGGAGGGGGAAGGGCCAAAGTGAAATCCTACATGAAAGAAACAGGAAAAGGCTTATGGAGTGGGGGAAGAAATGGGAGAAGAGCAGGGCAGTAAATGAATTTTACACTCATCAGAAAAGGCTCAAAGATCTTAAACTCATCAGAGCTGCCTCAAGGAGGGACTAACAGACACACCCAACTGGGTGGAGTAATCTATTTAATCTGGGCAGTAAATGAGCCTAACACTCATCAGAATTGGCTCCAAGACCTCAATCTCATTAGAATTAGCTCAAGGAGGGAATAATGTACACACTCAATTGGATGGAGTAATCTCTCTAACCCTGCAGGAAAATAGGAGGGGAAGGGGATAAAGAGAGAGGGGCAAAAGAAGGAAGGGCAGAGTGGGGGAGGGGACAGACAGAAGCAAATCCCTTTTGAAGAGTGATAGGATGAAAGAAGATGGATAATAGAATAAATATCATGGGGAAAGGAATAGGATGGAAGGGAAACAGTTAACAATAGTAATAATGAAAAAGAGAAAAGGGGGAAAAATTGTACAAAAAGTATTTATAGCAACTCTTGGTGGAGGCTAAGAACTGAGAATCAAGGGAATGTCCATCAATTGAAGAATGATGGAAAAAGCTGTGCTATATTATTGTAGTGGAATGGTCTTGTGCTACAGGAAATGACAAACAGGATGATCCCCCCAAAACCTGGAAAGACTAATGAACATCAATGTATAGTGAAGTGAGCAGAGCTAAGAGGACATTGTGCGTAGTGACAGCAGTATTGTTCAATGAGAAATTGTGAATGACTTAACTACTCTCAGCAGTGCAGTGATCCAAGACAATCCCAAGGAACTAATGAGGAAGCTTACTATGCACTCCTATAGAAAGAACTGATAAAAAGAACACTTGTGGATTGTACATATATAACCTGGTTGCGATCTTGTGGAGGAGGGAGGAAAGGGAGGATGGAGGGAGGGAGGGAGAAACATTTGGAACTCTAAATCTTATGAAAATGAATGTTGAAAACTACCCTTACATGTAACTGAAAAGTAAAATAAATGTTTGTTGCTGAAAAAAATAAAATAAAATAAAACTATACTACTTGGTGACCTTAACCTTCCCCTCTCAGAACTGAAACAAAAAAATAAAAAAGAAAGAAGTTAAGGAAGTGAATAAAATTCTGGAAAAGTTATATGTGATAGATCTCTGGAAAAAACTGAAGGGGAATGGAAAAGAATATACCTTCTTTTCAGAAGTACTTGGGACCTAAACAAAAATTGTCCATGTATTAAGACAAAACCTCACAACCACACTAAAGCAGAAATTATAAACACATCATTTTCCAGATCATAATGCAATAAAAATTACATTTAATAATGGACAATGGAAAGTGACATTAATTAAAATTACTTAGAAATTAAATAATCTGATCCTAAAAAACAAGTGGCTCAAAGAACAAATGATAGGAACAATGATTTCATTAAAGAAAATAACAACAATGGGACAACATATCAAAATTTATGGAGTACAACCAAAGCAGTATTTAGGGGAAAAATTATATCCCTAGCTGCTTTTATTAATAAAACAGAGAAAAAGTAGAAAAATGACTTGGGCATGCAACTTGAAAAATAGAAAATGAACAAATAAAAATCCCCAATTAAACACCAAATTGGAAATCCTGAAAATCAAGGGAGAGATTAATAAAATTGAAACTGAGAAAACCATTGAAGTAATAAATAAAACCAGAAGCTAGCTTTCCTTAAAATAGTAAGCAGTATCTACCTAAAACCATCTGCAAGCATTATATGTAATGGAGATAAGTTAGAGGCCTTCCCAACAAGATTAGGGGTGAAACAAGGATATCCATTATCACCTCTATTATTCAATATTGTACTAGAAATGTTAGTGTTAGCAATCAGAGAAGAAAAAGGAATTAAAGGAATCAGAATAGGCAAGGAAGAAACAAAACTATCACTCTTTGCAGATGATATGATGGTATACTTAGAAAATCCTAGAGAATCAACTCAAAAATTACTTGAAACAATTAACAACTTTAGCAAAGTAGCAGGATATAAAATAAATCCACATAAATCATCAGCATTTCTATACATGACCAACAAAGTCCAGCAGCAAGAGATAGAAAGAGAAATTCCATTTAAAGGTAATGGTAGATAACATAAAATACTTGGGAGTCTAATTGCCAAGACAAACCCATGAATTCTATGAACACAATTAAGCAACACTTTTCACACAAATCAAATAAGATCTAAATATTTGGAAAGATATCAATTGCTCATGGATAGGCAGAGCTAATATAGTAAAAATGACCACTCTACCTAAATTAATTTACTTATTCAGTGCAATACCCATCAGACTACCTAAAATTATTTTATATAGCTAGAAAAAATAATAACAAAATTCATCTGGAAAAACAAAAAGTCAAGAATATCAAGGGAAATAATGAAAAAAAAATGCACAGGAAGGTGGGTTAGCTGTACCAAATCTGGAGCTTTACTATAAAGTGGCAGTCATCAAAACTATCTGATACTGACTAATAAATAGAGTGGAGGATCAATGGAATAGGTTAGGCACAGGAGACACAGTAGCAAATGACATTAGTAATGCAGTGTTTGATAAACCCAAAGACTCCAGCTTCTGGGATAGGAATTCAATATTTGACAAAAACTGCTGGGAAAACTGGAAGATAGTATGGCAGAAATTAGGTATAGACCAACATCTTACACCTTATACTAAAATAAGGTCAAAATGGATACATGATTTAGACATAAGAGGTGATACCATAGGTAAATTAGGAGAGGAAGGAATAGTCTACCTTTCAGATCTTTGGAAAGGAGAACAGTTTATGACCAAACAAGGGATAGAGAATATTATGAAATGCAAAATGGATGATTTTGATTACATCAAATTAAAAAGTTTTTGTACAAAAGGAAGAAATGCATCCAAAATTAGAAGGGAGGCAGAAAGCTGGGAAACAATTTTTATAGCCAGTACTTCTGAATCAGTTTCATTTGAATTGCCTTAGGAAGTTTCTGAAGATCACTTGGAAAGCTAAAGTACCAGAAACCGAGGTCCTTTTTTGAGCAGAATTGTCACACATTCAAATTCTACTTCAGAGACTGCAACTCTGATGGTCTGGCCACATTGTTTAAATGCCAAATAAAAGTCTGTCTAACAGACCATTTTATGGAGAACTCACGCAAAGTGTGATAAGTGCTTATACAAAGGTCAGAAGTTATATATTGAAGGAGAGTCTCAAGGTCACTCTGAAGAATTTTGGTATCAATTGTGAAACATGGGAAGCAGAAGCACAGCTTTCTGCTGGTAGTATAGGAGGTGGAGAACAATTCCTGAATGACCTTGGGGTCAGTAAGTGGAAGTTTGGGGATTTTAGATTTTTGGATTCTAGGTGTTTTAAACAAACAAAAGAAACCCAGTTGAAGTTGTTTTGTCCTTGTTGCATAATTTCTGTTTTAGAGAGGTTTGAGAGGTTGTGGGGAATGGAGAAAATGTTAAGTCTGCCATCTTGTTTTTCATGTGACCTAGAAATGCCATGCATCATTCTTGACCTAGTAAGACTATTTATGTTTTTTATTCCTAACTATAACTGTACAATCTTCATGCCTACCTCTTCTGCAATGCATCCATGTTTCCACTGAAGAAGGATATAACAGGGGTTCAAGCACCTAGGATGGATGCCGTGATATTTGTAAATTATATGTGTGTTCAGCACCTCAACTGTGAGAAAGTAATTATTAATAGTGGATTTCTTGGGGGGGACTCAGAGATCAATTTCTCAGTTCTTTCTCTGCCCTCCCACACTTCAAAAAGTCCAGTTCTCTTTGAGAAACTTCATCAAATCTCATTTGGGACAAACCCAATGGAACAAAAAAAAATGGAGGTAGATACTTTTGTCTAATTCAGTAAAGGATCAAACCACACCTAGATAATGGACTTTGCCTTGAGCAACTTCAGTAGGGGTCTTTGCATTCTTTTCCCTGATGTCATCTGTAGAGTTCATTTTAATGTGGACCACCCTCAGATCCTGTCAACCAATGGAATTGAATGATGTTAGCCAATTAGTTTTGATCAATGTATCAAAAAAGGATAAAAATCCTTGGAAGACACCAGGAGCATTCTTGGCTCTTGGTCCTCTTTGCTCTCTGCCTTGTAGGTCTTCTGAACTTTTCTTGGGTCTCTTTGAGACCACACACTGTCTCTCTATGAGACAGGATGGGTCTGCAGGGGCTTTTCTCCTGCTCGTTCTAACTGCCACGCTAAAGCTCTCTCCGTTTTTTCTACCATGGCCTGAGACCATGAGAAGTCAGGGAGACACGTGGTCAATCCTTTAAAACTAATAATAAGCTTACTGCCAAAACTGATAGCAATAGTAATTATTAAAAAAAACCACAACAATATATGCACACTCATAGCATAAGAGAAAAACATAAAGAACATAGTGAGGCGCAGCTAGGTAGTGCAGTGGATAGAGCACCGGCCCTGGATTCAGGGGGACCTGAGTTCAAATCCGACCTCAGACACTTAACACTTATTGGCTGTGTGACTCTAGGCAAGTCACTTAACCCCAATTGCCTCACCAAAAAACAAAACAAAACAAAACAAAACAAAAAACACTAGTTAGAGCACATTCCATGGTCCTAATTTCATACAATAAACTATGTTTTGATAGTCATCACTCTCAGTACTTTAACTCTCCAATGTGCTCCTTTATGATCCCTGTCAACTATCCCTTTGGCATCAATAATCCAATCTATTAGGGAACGATTCACCTGAATTCCTCTTGTGCCATGAAGCTGGGTGAGTTTTGACACTACTCATCTTTTCATATTTAATTTCATCTACTCCATTATCCCACAAGGAGTGTATTTTCTTGTTTTCTGATGAAATTTGGCTACCAAATCTATTAACTCTCCCAGTATATAGTTTTGAAGACCCATAATAACATATTATGTCAGGAGTAGTGGACATTGGTCATTCCCCACCATTCTCTGCTTTATCTGTCTTTTTTTAAACACCAGTCTAACTTGGTATGATGGCAAAGGTCCATGTCCTCTATCTCCCCCTCAGACTCAGACACTGCCTTCCATTCCTCATCTGAATCCATTTCCTTCAGGGCATTATTCCAATTCTTAGATTCTGCTAGAACCCTGACCTTAACTTTTGGAATTTGGTTCCCTTTAGTCCTCATAAAATGGCATACTAAGATGGAGCCATTTTTCTTTTGTCTTCCACTCTTTTCAGCAGGATTACCAGGAAATGAGATGAGAAAGTGAAGAAAGCACCAGGGAGATGTCTGAATAGCTGTCCACAAGAATGTGGGTCCAATGACTTAAGTAACAGATTTGGGCACCATGGCCTCTCTGGATGAGAAGGTTTATGTCTGGTATCATGCTCCTTTCTCTCACTGTGTCTCCTGCACAGTAATACATGGCTGTATCCTCAGTTTTAAGGGAATTCATTTGCAGGTGCAGCATGTTGTTGCTGTTGTCTCTGGAGATGGTGAATCGACCTTTCACAGAGTCTGCATAGTATGTACTGCCATCAGACCAAATGACTGACACCCATTCTAGCCCCTTCCCTGGAGCCTGGCGGACCCAGTGCATGCCATAGCTGCTAAAAGTGAATCCAGAAGCTTTGCAGGAAAGGCGAAGAGATGCTCCAGGCTGTTTCACATCACCCCCAGACTCTACCAGCTGAACATCACAATGGACACCTGAAAATAATCATTAAAGACAATAGTCACAGAAGTACTTCATTTCAAAGAATGTTTCCTTGGTTAAAAAACAAAACTACCTTGTAAAATAGTCAGAATGAAAATTGCATTCAGTCCTAATCCCATTGTTCAGGCTGTATAATGTCAGTCCTTAGGAGAGAAAGGAAAAACTCCTTTCCAGAGCTTCAGACACAGGTTTTTGCTGGTTTTCATCTCTAGAGGGAGGAGCCCAATTTGCATATCTTGCATATCTTTCTATGTTTAGTGTGCGGAAGAGCAACTATCTCCCACTGTGATGAGTCCCCTCCCTGAGCTGCAGAGAGAAGCTTCCCACAGAATTGGTTCTTTTTAGAACCTGGGCTAGGTTAGTGAAACTGAGAATCCGTATACTGAGTAAGGACTCAGTGTCTATCCTTCTCCATCACGCCAATCTACACTCAATACCAAGGGAATACTCAATAGTTTTCTATGTACCTGATATTTTCCTAGCTTTTCCCAATGACATTTCTAATTAGGAAGGCACCTTTGTCATTTTTGATCTTCAACAAAGATTAAATCTATCTTAGAAATCTTTTTTTAGGGAGGTGGTGAATTTCTGATGCTGTTCCTAGACACCTCATTTTTTGCTCATTCTTTTTGGAATTGAATTTCATGTGGATTATTTACCCTTATAATGGTCCCTTATAATCTGTTGGCATGAGAGAGGTGATTGTTAAATTTTCAGTGTGAGCACTTATACTTCAGAAGTCAGCACACACTAAAAATCAGTGCTTGATTTATAAAGTTTTCAAATTTTTTAAGACTTAACAAAGGGGTAAAGAAAATAATTAATAATGTAAATTAGAGGCAGCTAGGTGGCGCAGTAGATAGAGTGCTGGCCCTGGATTCAGGAGGACCTGAGTTCAAATCCGGCCTCAGACACTTAACACTTACTAGCTGTGTGACCCTGGGCAAGTCACTTAACCCCAATTGTCTCACTAAAAATAAAAAATAAAAATAATGTAAATTAAATTTAAAACTGTATCATGCATAAATTTTCTCCCCTGGAGAGCTTGTTGTTAAAAACTTACCAGCTCAACCGAAGCTCATATCCCTCTCAGAACTGGAGGAATTGAAGCACAAAATGGCCATGGCATATTAAAGCCCACTGAATCTCCTGGATCCTTCCCAAAACCCCATGCTCTGTTTCTCAGAAGGACTCATTGTGTGTGGTGAGACAGTGACACAATATCCTCTTGGGAATGTGTATTTTTTCTGGAGTATATGGGGACAGGTATAACCTGTATGGACTTCTTTACAGAGCAACCAAGTCTGCTGCCACATATACAGTTGGCATCAGGAGAGAGAATATTTTTCTGGCTTGTGTCCATTTTACATTAATTCTTTACTCACTAGAAAAAGGTAATTCTCTTAAGGGACCATAAAAATGCTGGCAAAAATACAAATTGTTCTCCAATCAGACTTTCAGACTGTGGAATTGTATATATTGTAAAGCCTGAACTGGGTCAGTTTGTCTGTTTTTTTTCCCCTGATACAGGACATTTATGATATGGGACAGCACGTGGGTCCTTAGGATTCCTCTGTAAAGAATTACATTCTTGTGCAAGTCCTATTTATGAATAAAAGAACAGGTTTATTGTGGTACAAGAGAAAGTGGCCTGGAGGAAGGTTTAAAACACTTTCCTCCCCGACTAGCCTGGGGAGTACCCTTTCACAGGGCTAAGATGTCTCTTATTGGGTGATGGATTGGAAGTAGTCTGGTGGTGGGTTGGGGTAGTTTGATGATGGGTCCTGGGCAATCTAGTGATGGGCATTAACTCCATCCTGGTGGGTCCAAGCAGTCTGCTGGTGGGTGGTTTCTTTGTCTCCTCCTGGTGCAGCCATGCCTAATAGGATCAAGGGGGTGAGGAGGACTGGAATGCAGGGTAGTGGTCCTGGAGCTAGCTCAGTCAGATCCCATGCTGCTTATCTTTTTGGGTGTGTCTGCCCTTTGGTTGAGCTCAAGGAGAAGTTTCCTTGATCTCAAGGGAAAACTCCTGGGGTTTCAAGGAAAAAGTTCCTTGATGTCTTCAGACAACTTCTGGGGTAACTGGGGCCCATAATACTCCCATAACATTCCTCACTTCTCTATATCTAAGGAAAATGGGTGACAGTCATTTTTCTGTAACTGCTTCAGGCTGATCATGGACGTAGAGCTGTCCCTGAATCATTGGGGGCATAGTAGAAGTCTTTAGGGGCCTGGTCCAGGGAATGAAGAAGCATGTAGGCATGAGTAGTGGCCGCCATGAAGTTGAAAGCCTTGAGTCTTCTTGAGACAAATTTTACCAAGAGGTTAAAAAAACGAGGGCCCAAAATCAAAAGAACAAGGACTAATATCACTATCAGAATAAAAGAGGTTAACCAAGAGAAGAGCCAAGAACCCCAGGAACCTGAGTGAGGAGTGAAAATCTGTTCACGAATGTCCTTCATCCAGTGAGAGATATCATGGAGATTCAGTACTCGGGTCTCAACTTTCCTTGAATTGTTATTATATATATATACACAAGATGTATTCTGAACCATACACCTCCACCTTCAGCTGCAAGGAGATAGTCTAAGGCTATTCTGTTGTCTAATACTACTTTGGCTAGGGTATCAAGAGATTCTTGTAAATCTTCTAGCCCAGCTGCTGTTTCATTAGAGAGCCTCTCAATAGCCAGAGTAAGATTAGTTAGTATAGCATCCTGTTCAATATATCTTATAAAATGGATAGTAAGAGGTGCTACCTTCTTAACCCACCAGTGAAAATTATCCCAAGAGCCCTGTTTAGTTCTTGAGAGTTGATTAGCTGGAAGGGTTGAGGAATTGTGGAAAACCTTTACTCCAGGGTCCAAAAATCCTATTGTACATTGCCCATAGTGTTTATAGGGGCTAAGACATGAAGTTGTCATGACTTTCTAGAGGTATTCTTCAGAAGTTAGGCCTGTAACAAAGATAGGCAAATTCTGGTGTCCACAGACAAAGACATACCCCCGAGGGGCACACTGGGAGGCCTTGGTGTTGCTGAGCAATGTCTCAATCTGCTTACCCCATTTTGAGGTTGTATTGCATGAGGGTATAATGCTAGGCCACATCTGACTGTTCTTAAGGGTCTTTAATATAGCCCAAGAAGCTGGAGGCCGAGAGGGTTGCTAAAGGGCAGAATAGTCTTTAAAACTGTCACCTGGAGTCAGGACAGTGTAATCGGGTTGCCAGTATGTGCACCTGGATAAGTAAAATGGGCCCTCTGTATTATTGGAAGGGACGGGTGATCTTGTACAATTTATGCACAAGGCATGTGTGAGGTTAAATGGAAAGGAGATGTCTTTCCAGTTAACCTCGAGACAGGTAAGCTGGTAGGGTTACTTTTCCTCCCTTAATAAACATTGTCCCTGTGTACTGTTTCCTGGGATAGGTAGTATTGATGAAAGGTTTTCCAGCAGTGAAACATGGAATGCCCTTAAAGGTCTCTCACAGTGGTGTTGCAAATATAGGGAGGGTTGCATAGTGAGGGGATGTGAAAGGAGGAAGCATAGAAGTAGAGAAATTAGCACCATGAACCATGGGAAGGGAACCATCACTATACTGGGGGTGTCTCTTACACACCCAGGAATCTGATGGTCCAGCCCTGGCAACTGCATCACCTAGTTGGACTATTGCATTATCTTGCCAGGTGCCAGGGCTAATAAGTGAGGAAGGGTAGAAGGGCAAAAGAGCAAAGAGCACAAGTAAGGAGAGTAACATAATGGAGGGAGCAGGGTAATGAATTATGATTAATACTAAAGGAAGAATAGTGAAAGTTATCAGACCAGTTGTAGACCATCACCAGGATCAGCTCTTTCTCTTAAACAGAAACTTCAGGTCTTCTACTGGCTCACATGAATAATCAGCAGTGTCTTCTGTATCAGGTACTATAGGGACAAAAGGTTTGATCAGAGAGAGTGTTGCCCCTCCAGTTTTACTGCTGTAAGGGTTGATAGGATTACCTGATAAGACCCTTCCCAGCAGGGGTTAATTGGTCTGAGGCCCTGCCTGTGTCCCAGACTTTAAGGAAAACTAATTCTCCAGGTTGGGCCAGGTGTTGAATGCCCATGTCATCCTGAGTCGAAGGCTTAGGTAGTATTTGGTCTATGTATTCTCAGATGGCCTGATGCACAGACCCAAGCTGTCTGGAGAAACTGGTAATGGCATGGGTGTCTGGATCAAGGAGGGGGATCCATTTATTTTTTTTATAAAAGTATTTTGGTTTTTTCCAGTTACATATAAAGATAGTTCTCAACTTTTGTTTATACAAACTTTCCAATTTCAGATTTTTCTCCCTCCCTCCCTCCCCTCCCTTCCCCCTCCCCTAGGCAGCAGGTAATCTGATATACGTTGTATATATACACATACATACATACATATATATAATAACATTAAACATATTTCTGCATTAGTCATGTTATAAGAGAAGAATCAGAGCAATGAGGAAAAACCTCAAAATAGAAAAACAACAGCACCAAAAACAAAAGAAATAGAATGGTTCAATCAGTATCTATACTCCACAGTTTGTTTGTTTTTTTTCCTGGATTTGGAGATCCTCTTCCATCATGAGTCCCCTGGAACTCTTCTGTACCATTGCATTGGTGAGAAGAATCTAGTCCATCACAGTAGATCAACACACAATGTCGATGATACTGTGTACAATATTCTTCTGGTTCTGCTCATCTCACTCATCATCAGCCCATGTAAGACCCTCCAGGTTTCTCTGAATTCCTCCTGCTCATCATTTCTTACAGCACAATAGTATTCCATTTCATTCATATACCACAACTTGTCCAGCCATTCCCCAATTGATGGACATCTGGAGGGGATCCATTTTAAGAAATGGTCAGCCATACATGCATTCAAAAGGGCTTAAACATAGTTTAGCCCTAGAAGCCATCCATATTTGAATCAGAGCAATGGGGAGTGCCTGGACCAGTCTAGTTTTGCTTCTGTACAGATCTTAGTAAGGGTTCTTTTTAGGGTCTGGTTCATGTGTTCTACTTTTCCTGAGGACTGGGGGTGCCAGGCAGCGTGGAAGTGATGAGTAATGTCCAATGTCTTTGTTATGAGTAGGGTAACCTGAGAAGTAAAGGCTGTGCCATTATCACTCTTAAGAGATTTGGGGAGACCAAATCGGGGAATAATTTCATTTAGGAGGGCTTTGGCTGCCTCAGAGGCTTTCTCGGATCTGCTAGGGAAAGCCTCCAACCAGCCAGTGAAAGTATCAACAAAAACCAGAAGGACCCTGTACTTCTGACATGTGGGTAGATGAATGAAATCAATCTTCCAGCCTTCTCCAGGGAGGTCCCCACTGTGCTGGATTGGTTTCAGAAGAGAGGGAGGTTTTAAGGTTTCACCTGTATTAGTCTGGGCACATAGGGAACATCTGTGACAAATTTCCCCCACAGTTTTGGTAATGCCCTTCCTGGTGGACAGGGTTTTAATCAGGGTAATTAATGACTCCCTTCCTGAATGCGTGGTCTGGTGCAGGCCTGAAGCTAACTTCCAGACCATATTGCCTGGAAGGAGAAGCTGCACGGTGGAGGACCTATACAAGGCAGTGGTTTCTAGGGTAAAAGCTTGGCCTGTAACAGAGCTTATTTCCTCTTGTGTATAAGAGGGAGAAACTCCTGGGGGAATAGAGGATGGTGAGGGATCAAGGCAAGGGCATGGCACCCTCTGGCTGGCTTTTGCAGCAAGGTCTGCTCTCCTGTTCCTCACAGCCACCTCATGAGGGAGAGTTACTGCCTCAATAAGGTGCATGATTTCTGACCCATGTTTGATGGGGGAGTTCTTGGAGGTTAATAATCCCTGTTCTTTCCAGATGGCACCATGAGCATGGAGAACATGGAACACATATTTGGAATCTTTGTAGATGTTGGCTGACCTGTCCTTCATAAGGGCAATGAGTTCTGCTTTCTGAAAAGTCAGGGGAGGGAGGTTCTGGGTCTCAATGGTGTCAGTCAGGGAGACCACAGAATACCTAGCCCTCCTCTCCCCATGCCACATCTCAAACTGTATTATAAAGCGGATCTAAAAAATTGATTACTGGCTAAGAAAAATAAGGATGGATCGGTGTAATAAATTTAGGTACACAATAGGCAATAATAAATGATTGCAATCATCTAAGGTTTAAGAAACCCAAAGACCCAAATTTTGGGGACAAGAACTCACCATTTGATAAAAATTCCTGGGAAACTGAGAAAGAGTATGGCAGAAACTTGATGTAGACCAACATCTTGTACTGTATACCAAGCAAAGTTCAAAATGGATACATAATTTAGACATAAATGGCGATTTCATAAAGAAATTACTTACCTTAAAAACTGCTTACCTATCTAATCCATGTACAAAACATATAACCTATTAAAAGAACATATCTTCTCCCCGTGCCTATGGGAATCAAAAACAGGAAAGATTCTCAGGGACACAAAGGAGATAGCAGCTAGCTAGCTAGCTAGCTACGTATGTACATACATACATACATACATACATTCATTCATTCATGAAAGAGAGGTGGATGGATGGATGGATGGATGTGTTGTGGGGAAAATAGGGTAGGGGGTTTGGGATAGGGGTAAGGGTTTGGGGTCCTTAGGAATTCCTCTCTAAAGAATTACACCCTTGGGGCAGAGCCAAGATGGCGGAGAGGAAACAGCAAGCTGCCTGAGCTCTCCTTCTGTTTCCTCGAAAAGAACATTAAATCAAGCCTCTGGACAGATTATGAAACTACAGAACCTGCAAAGAGACAGAGACACACAGTCTTCCAACCAGAGATAATTTAAAAGACTTCAGGAAAAGGTCGGTCCGACTCGGGCAAAAGGGAGGCCCAGCGCAGGGCAGCAGCCCAGCACCGAGGGGGTTGGGGCAAGTCAGCAGGAGCTGCGGGCCACAGCCAAACAACTGAGGCCCCTGGAACCTGGCTCAAAAATCTGGTGGCCAAGAAGGACAGTGGAAAAACCTACCTGCACCATCAGAGAGGGCAAGTTGCCAGCTAGAGGGCCACAAACAGGACAGATGGGATCAGGCGCCTGACCGAGCACACTGACAGGAAGTGCAGGGAGGCGAACTACACACACTATAAAGGCCTCAGAATAAAAAGCCAGCACCTATACCCCTGCACAAGAAGCCCAAAACAGGGACCCTGGTACCCCCAGAGCAGACCTCAACTTAAAAAATAAATAAATAAGCTGCAATAATGTGTAAGAAGCAAAAAAGAGCCCTCTCCATTGAGAGCTTCTGTATCAATAGGGAAGAAGCCAACACAAACTCAGATGAGGACAATACCCTCAAATTGCCTACATGTGAAGCCTCATGAGGGAAGATGAATTGGTCTCAAGAACAAAAAGCCTTCCTGGAAGAGCTCAAAAAGGATTTAAAAAATCAATTGAGGGGCAGCTAGGTGGCACAGTGGATAGAGCACCTGCCCTGGATTCAGGAGTACCTGAGTTCAGGTCTGGCCTCAGACACTTAACACTTACTATCTGTGTGACTCTGGGCAGGTCACTTGGCCCCAATTGCCTCACCAAAAAAAAAAAATCAATTGAGAGAGGTAGAAGAAAAAATGGGGAGAGAAATGAAAGCAAAACAAGAAAACTATGAAAAAGAATCAGCAGCTGGGAAAAGGAAGCACAAAGATTGACTGCAGAAAACAATTCCTTAAAAATTTCATCTGGCCAAATGGAAAAAAAAGTGCATAATTTCACTGAAGAAAACAATGCCTTAAAAATTCATTTGGCCAAATAGAAAAAAAGGTGCATAATCTCATTGAAGAAAACAATGCCTTAAAAAATTCATTTGGCCAAATGAGTATTATCTTCCCGTGTGGGGATATAAACAGTTTAACCTAATTGAGTAACCTTCTTTTCCCTCTGTTTACCTTTTAAAACTTCTCTTGGGTCTTGTATGTTAAGATCAAATTTTCTATTCAGTTCTGGTCTTTTCATCAGGAATGATTGAAAGTCCCCAATGTCATTAAATGTCCATCTTTTCCCCTGAAAGAGAATACTCAGTTTTGCTGGGTAATACATTCTTGGCTGCAATCCAAGCTCCTTTGCCTTCCAGAATATCATATTCCAAGCCTTGCGGTTCTTTAATGTTGAAGCTTCCAGGTCCTGAATTCATCAATAAAACTAAGAGCTGGTTTTATGAAAAAAAAAACAATAAAATAGATAAAATATTGGTTAATTTGATTTAAAAAAAGAAAGAAGAAAACCAAATTACCAGTATCAAAAATGAAAAGGGTGATGTTACCACCAATGTAGTGGAAATTAAATCAATAATTAGGAATTATTTTGCCCAACTATATGCCAATAAATTTGACAATCTAAATAAAATGAATGGATATATACAAAAATACAAACTGCCCAGGTTAACTGAAGAGGAAATAAAATCCTTAAATAAACCCATATTAGAAAAAGAAATTGAACAAACTATTAATGAACTCCCTAAGAAAAAATCCCCAGGACCAGATGGGTTTACAGGTGAATTTTACCAAACATTTAAAGAACAATTAATTCCAATATTATACAAATTATTTCAAAAAATAGGTGAAGAAGGAGTTCAACCAAATTTATTTTTTATGATACAAATATAGTGGTGATACCAAAATCAGGCAAAGCAAAAACAGAGAAATAAAATAATAGATCAATTTGCCTAATGAATATTGATGCTACAATCTTAAATAAGATATTAGCAAGGAGATTACAACAAGTGATCACCAGGAAAATACACTATGACCAGGTGGGATTTATACCAGGAATGCAGGGCTGGTCCAACATTAGGAAAACTATTAACATAATCAACCACATCAATAAGAAAACTAACCAAAATCATATGATTATCTCAATAGATGCAGAGAAAGCTTTTGACAAAATACAGCACCCATTCCTAATAAAAACACTAGAGAGTAAAGGAATAGGTGGAGCTTTCCTTAAAATAATAAACAGTATCTACCTAAAACCATCAGCAAGTATTATATGCAATGGAGATAAATTAGAGGCCTTACCAATAAGATCAGGCACAGTGGATAGAGAACCAGCCCTGGAGTCAGGAGTACCTGAGTTCAAATCCGACCTCAGACACTTAACACACACTTACTAGCTGTGTGACCCTTGGCAAGTCACTTAACCCCAATTGTGTCACTAAAAAAAAATAAAAATAAAAAAATAAACAGCAAAAAACAAACAAACAAAAAAAAGATAATAGTTTATTTAGGGCTGGGGAAGGGAAACCAAGAGAGAAATCCTTGGACTTCTTCTCATGGGGAAAAGGCATGGCACAGAGCATTGCTCTGAGATACCAATCTCTTCGAGTAGGAGACAGGCAGATACTTTTATAGAGGACTGATGGGGGTGATCATCTGACTGCGGAAAGTTCCCTTAATGAGGGAGGACTATCCCCCACTGATGGTGGCTGGAGGAGTTAGGTGAGGGGTGGCTTCAGATCTGTGGAGCCATCTCTCTGCTCCTCAGGCCACAAAGGCAGAAGCCACACCTAATCTTATCTCCTCAGGGTTGAGGGAGACTAGAATGAAGGGTGGAGGTCCTGAAGCTAGCTCAGTCATATTTGGTTCCACTTATCTCTTTCTTTAGGTGTGTCTGTCCTTTGGTGTAGCTTCTCAAAGAGAAGGTTCCTTGATGTGTTCTGGGCCCACTCTGACAGGTCCTGGAAAGGACAGCTGGGGGGGTTTGTTTTCAAATCCTGTACCACATGATTGCAAGTGCTAGAAGAATTCAAGTCTGACCCACAACACTGATGGCCACAGTGGGGTCACTCCTTTTTCACTCCTTTTTGAGTTTAGTCTTGATTCTGCCAGTCCAGAAGCTAAAGGCCCTGAGTGGCACTTTGCCTTTTTCTTTCTCCTTTTTCAATGGCATTTTGAATCTTAAGTGAGAATCTGAATCTGAACCCTCTTCCCTTTAAAAAAAAAAAAGGGAAGAAAGTAGGATTTTTTGATAGGACATTTTGTCCCTCAGAAAAAGGTCTAAATATTTTTAAGGAAAAAAAGAGACCAATTAATCTGGCTCAAATTAATAGGTCTTTAAGGATAGAGGAAGACTTAATTTGTGCATGCTAAATTATCTTAAGAATCTTTACCATTATCGTTTTTGTGTCTGTCCTTGTAGAATGCTATTTGTGTTAAAATGTTCTATATGTGTATTTGTGTCCCTTGCTATTCAAGCTAAATCCTTTATCTTGCACTCAGTTAGCAATCCTCTTTGCCACTCAAAGTAGAATTGTCAGAAAGGTAATTTACACAGAGAGGCAGTTAGAGTGATTTTATTTTTTTATTTTATTTTTACCCATTTTTAAGAAATTTGTTCACACTTTAGTTGAGAATTGGTCTCCAATATTACATAGCTTAAATCCAGATTTTACGAACCCCCAAATCAAGGTTAATCAGGTTCTTTTTAAATTTGGGGAACTATCTGGCTTCTTAAGTCACCAGTGTTTATCACAAATGAGTTTATTGATAATAATGGTCTGATATTGAAAAGCTAATAGATGGGCTTCAGATAAATTGAGAATTTTACTATTTGGGAATATTTCCAGTTGTAACTGAATTAATTTGTCCTATTTTAAGTGAACTATATCTTCTAATATGATCTTGGGGTTTAAAGTCATGGTTTATTTTGAAATTTGCATTAAGATAAAGTGTTTAAAAAGTTGGATCTGGAAATTTGTTAATTGCATGATCTTAAAGCAAGTTACTTTAGTTTATCAATCTGTAATGTGGATATGATGTAGGAGGTGAAAAAAGGTTTAATAGAAAAACCTAAGACCCAAGCTCTAATACAGATATTAGCTCTAAAAGGGAGTCAGATCCCAGTTAATGGATAACTTATGTTAGGTTCTCGTACCCATAGTGATCAACATCCATAACAGAACAGAGCGGGTCAGGTCAAAATAACAATAAAGGAAAAAGACAACCTACAGAAATTCTAATGATTATATTTTGAAACTAGCCATGGGAATTAGAAAGAGACATGCGCAGAAAAGGCCAAATTTGTCCCCAGATTCACCTTATGACATGTAAACCTCAAAACACACCTCCACTGAAAAAGGTACCCGCCTGGGGGTTGGCTTAAGACCCCCAGGAACTCCAAATTAGGATAAGCCCTCCCCTGAAACACCCCTAGGTGGAGAATATTATAATGAGAAGGACAGGCCCTCCCCTCTACCTCCCCAAGGTGGAGATTATTATAATGAGACTGATAATCAATTTATCCATAATATAAATATAACTGTTTTTCCTTTTGATATAGTGGAAAATGGGGTACGGGTTGGTGGGAGGGGTTCTTGGGAATTCCTCTTTAAAGAATTACACCCTCTTGCACACAAAACTTAGTTAGAACAAGGTGATAGTTTATTTAGGAGCAAGGGAAGGGAAGGGTGGGGGGAGGGAAACCATGAAAGAAATCCTTAGACTTTTCATGGGGAGATTTGGCATAAAGCACATGGCTCAGAGGTACCAAATCTCCTCGAACAGGAGACCGGAAGGTACTTTTATAGAGGACTGATGGGGGTGGACCATCTGCCCATGAAAAGTTCCTTTAGTGAGAGAGGACCATCCCCCACTGGTGGTAGCTGGGGGAATTGGGTGAGCAGTGGAGGACCATCCCCCACTGGTAGTGACTAAAGGAATTGGGTGAGGGGTGGCTACGGATCCCTCTTCAGGACACAAAGGCCGAAGCCACACCCAAACTTATCTCCCCAGGATAAGGGAGACCGGAATGAAGGGTAGGAATCCCAAGCTAGCTCAGTCCGATTTGGTTCCTCTAGGCCTTATCGGTCCTCTGGTTTAGTTTCTCAAGGAGAAGATTCCTCGGTGTGCCCCAGAGAAATTCTGGGGTGCTCTGCGCCCCATGACATTCCCCACTTCTCTATATATAAGGAAAGGGGACGAAGATTCTTCTGAAACTGCTTCATGCTGACCGGGGGTCGAAGAAATCACGGCGCAAGGGAGGGGGAGGGGAGAGAAGTGGAGAAGGCCTGGAGTGCGTGGAGTTGTGTGGGGCCCAGAGAGTCCAGAGGCAACACATAGGCACAGTGTCACGAATCCTTGAGCCTAGACGGAACAGACTTAAACAAAAAATTAAAACTGACCAGAGCAAAAGGAAAAGGGACTTTATCAGATCAGGAGTCAAGTGGGACCTTTTTGCAGGACAGGGTGTGGCCTGCTTTACAGGAGGGAGTTCAAGCCTAATTCTGTGATAGGCAGTGTCTGTCTACATTAAGGGTCCTTTTATCCCATCCCCACTTTGTGCCTTGATTGTATGCTAGGACCTGAACCAGAGAGTAAGACAGAGGTCGCCCCAAAACCATTCCTAGGCTTGCCTCCTATATCCAGCTTGGCCATAGGCCTGACACGATGCTGGTCAGGAGAGCAAGCTGCAGAGCCCTGGATTTTTGCTAAGCCGATCTCTCGGGTGCTGCCCTGGGGACAAAGAGGTAGGAGAGCTGACCTCACCTTCGTGCGGCGTCCCCCACTTCTGTGTTCCGGTTTACTGCAGCTGCCAGAATCTCGGCCAGCCAGAGTTCTGCTGGTAGCAGATGTGGTGATGGCTGCTGCTATTATATGAGCTTGGTCTATGGAGCGGGCACGAGCCATCTTTTCTCTCTCTTTGGCTACGGCAAGGTCCCTGTTATTAAAAATCTTAAAAGCAATGTCAAGGAGTTGTGAGGATGGGATCCGGGGACTCCAGTCTAACTTCTGGAGCTCTCTCCTAATGTCAGGAGCAGACTGGCTGATAAAATGAATATTGAGGACAGTAATTCCTACATCTCTTTGGGGGTCTAGGTTAGTATATTTCTTCAGAGAGTCTGCTAAGCGGCTCATGAAGACAGCAGGATTTTCATCAGACCCCTGTGTTATCTCCCTCACCTTTCCATAATTGACCTGTTTCTTAACCCCCCTTCTCATTCCCTCAACTAGGCAGGTGATCATGTGATTTCTACGAGCTCTGTCTTCCCTGTTATCATAGTTCCATCTCGGTTCTATGACCGGGACAGCTGTAAAACCAGGGACCCCAACCCAATTTCCAACCTGCGAGTGTTCATCCCCAACTTGTACCGCCAGGTCCCAAATCTGTTTTTTCTCATCAGGGGTACAACAGCTGGCAAGAATAATTTGCAAATCAGTCCAGGAAAGGTCGAACTCCAGTGTCACAGACTTAAAGCCATCTATGAACTTTGTGGGGTTCTCTGAGTAGCTCCCCAATTTCTCTTTAATCTGAGATAACCTGCTTATAGAAAAAGGGGCATGCCTTACTGTTGTGCCCTTCCCAATGGGAAATTCCCTTAATGGAAGCAGGGAAGTAGTGGGAGACGCTGGTAAGGACCTGGGTTGGGGAGATAGCTCAGGTGGAGACAGAGGATTGGGCGCAGGGCCCAGTGGGGGAGGGGTGACAGCCTTTGGCTGTGGAGTAGGTGGGGGAGGGGAAACAGTCTTTGGCTGCAGCATGGGTGGAGATGGGGAAAGGGAGATAGCCGTAGGTAACTGCAGATTAGGTAAAGCAGATGGGGTTGGCTGAATGGAAAAAACAGGAGAAATGGGAACATATTGGAGTTCCCCCCCGATTGTAAATGGGGTAGAGCAGGATAGAAGGAGACTGATATCCACTCCCCGTGTGGCACAGGGAATTGGTTCTGAGATCAGCCGGTGGGCAAGGAGAGGTCTCAGTCATAGAGTGATATGACTGTGGTTGACCCATAGGTATGGAAGCAGGCGAAGAAGGAGTGGAACGAGAAACAGGTAGGGAATGAGTTTGAGGAGGAGGGGAGGCTGAGGTCTCAGAGTAGGTGCCCAAAGAGTTAGCGAATTGCTTGGGCTTGTGGTGATTCTCAACCGGCAAGGGGACCTCATCCTTTCCCTTTGACTTCTGGCTCAAACTCATAAAAGCCGATATGTATGGAATCTCTGTCCATCTCCCTTCACGCTTGCAAAACCTGTCCAATTGCAAGATGGTATTATAATTAAGGGTGCCGTGTACAGGCCAATTTCCTTCACTTCCTAGAGGATAATGTGGCCATAAATTGTTACAAAAATGTATCATGCACCTCTTTCTCAGGTTTTTAAGTTCCAATTTAGTCCAACCTCTTAGAATGCACCCCAGAGGTGAATTTTTCGGAACACTCCCTTTCTGTCCCATAACTACTGTCTAAGGAGAATAGTCTGAACCAAGAGCAGAGAGCTGGTAAGGGATAGACACATAAGCATAAATGTTCTTACCCAGAAACGTGTAGTCTGAGGGTCCTAGCGTGGTTCGGACATCTAGGAGTCCCAGGCTGCTCTCTGCTGTCGTACAGACGCCAACCGTCTCTACCTCTCTGTGACTCAAACGGGAGGTTGAGTCCGGTGGGAGAGGGAGAAGAGAAACCCAGAAGGTAGGGTCTTACCTCCAGGTTTTGTGCCAAGCGTGGTCCAGACGTCTTTTTGAGCTTTCAGCGAGGGAGGGAGACTCAGGCTGCCCTCCACTGTCGCGTGCGAAAGCTGACCCTCTCTCTACCTCTCTGTGACTCAAACGGGAGGTTGAGTCAGGCGGGAGAGGGAGAAAGGAAACCCAGAAGGGAGGTTCCCACCCCCCAGTTTTGTGTGCTAAGAGGAAAGAGGAAAATCCCACGTCCCTACAACGTTCGGGCGCCAGATGATATAGTGGAAAATGGGGTACGGGTTGGTGGGAGGGGTTCTTGGGAATTCCTCTTTAAAGAATTACACCCTCTTGCACACAAAACTTAGTTAGAACAAGGTGATAGTTTATTTAGGAGCAAGGGAAGGGAAGGGTGGGGGGAGGGAAACCATGAAAGAAATCCTTAGACTTTTCATGGGGAGATTTGGCATAAAGCACATGGCTCAGAGGTACCAAATCTCCTCGAACAGGAGACCGGAAGGTACTTTTATAGAGGACTGATGGGGGTGGACCATCTGCCCATGAAAAGTTCCTTTAGTGAGAGAGGACCATCCCCCACTGGTGGTAGCTGGGGGAATTGGGTGAGCAGTGGAGGACCATCCCCCACTGGTAGTGACTAAAGGAATTGGGTGAGGGGTGGCTACGGATCCCTCTTCAGGACACAAAGGCCGAAGCCACACCCAAACTTATCTCCCCAGGATAAGGGAGACCGGAATGAAGGGTAGGAATCCCAAGCTAGCTCAGTCCGATTTGGTTCCTCTAGGCCTTATCGGTCCTCTGGTTTAGTTTCTCAAGGAGAAGATTCCTCGGTGTGCCCCAGAGAAATTCTGGGGTGCTCTGCGCCCCATGACACTTTCCTTATTTGAGAGATACCTTTCCAATATTCTGATTCTCTCCCTGTGGTCACCCACAGCATTGCAATAAAACTTGGGAAACTGAATCACTGAGTCTTGTAATTCTTTTGGGACAATCAATTTGACCCCTAATTCCATCCCACATCAGAGTATTCTTTTGGGCTTATAAATTGTTGTAAGTACAACTGTTAAAAGAATGTCAAATATTTGAAATTTTGTTTAGAAATGCAGTATTACTGTGAATTCACAAAGGAGGTGATCTCAAAGTCTGGGTTCAAGTTTTCCCTCTGGGATACTCCCTATCTAAGTATAATAAATGTTTGACTCTAGGAAAAATAAGAACACATTTAAAAATTCCTGAAAACTGGAGGTTTCCCTAATATGCCAGAAAAACTTCTTCCATTTAGCAGTGGTGCTGTTTCATAGCTTTTCTCAATAACTGTTAAGCAATTACTATTGAAATAATTACGTGCATTAATAATGTTATGGTAAGGGGGCAGCTAGGTGGCACAGTGGATAAAGCACTGGCCCTGGATTCAGGAGTACCTGAGTTCAAATCTGGCCTCAGACACTTGACAATTACTAGCTGTGTGATCCTGGGCAATTCACTTAACCCCCATAGCCCCGAAAAAGAAAATAATAATGGTATGGTAGTTAAAAACAACTTTGTTAAACTTTTACTGTTTTCTTTCTTCAAGCTTCACAGGTATTTCAAGTTTTCATACCCCTAGCAATTTAAATATTATGATGGCTTTGTATGTTTAATAACTTTTAATCGATAGATGTTTGAGTAAGTTTTATTTCAAAATAGTATATTCAACTGGAATCTGTTTTACTCTCTGGTTTTTATTAAAACATTTATGCTATTTTAACCTTTTTCTTTCTCTGAATCCTTGATTTCAATGCCAGGATTACAAACTTCGATAGCATTCATCTACTTTTTAAATGTTGTCCTAACTATTAATGGCATTTTTAGACAAAAAGTGTGAATTATCAGAGCTAACCTTAATGAGGTATCGTCTATTTTTTTTTTTTGCTGAAAAATGTGATTACTGTTACAATTAATTTGTAATGAAAATGTAAAAAGATGCGCCTCCCCACCTTCTAGGCCGTGACTTTCACCAGATATATAGAACTCTAATTCTTTTCCCATAATGATATCCAGCTCTCCCTCTTTCTGAAAAGCTCTCTCCTTTCCCCCATGCCCTGACAGCTCCAGTCTTAATCTGCTCATCCCCACCCCTGGAAGAAGTCCCATCCTCCCATCCTCCCCATGGGCATTAACTCTTCTGAAGTTGGAAAGGTTCTTAGTGCCTCTCCAATCCAGATTCAGTTGGATCCCTCTAAACCTCTTCCTTGAATCTCACTCTATCCCCTTTCCAGAGGCAATTAGGAGCATTAGGCTTCTTAAAGAATACCTATCCTCTGGTCTTTTAGTTCCCTGCACAAGGTTCTGATTCTTTCTCTTTGTTGAGCTCATTCGTGTGACTGCTTGTCCAAGACCTGAGAAGTGAATGCTCCTGTGATTCTTGTCGTCAGGTTTTAAGTTTTTAGGACATCTGATATTAGCCAATGGTCTCTCTTGAAGGATTAGAGATCTCTCAACTATCCAAAACTGAGGTAGAAAATCCAGATCATTTCTGGTATATTGAAGGTTCCTGCCTCACCATCACAGAAGACGTCATTGACCCCTTCCTTTGACTCTTCAGCACAACAGGCTGAATTTGAAGCTCTGACTCGAGCTTGTAAATTAGCAAAAGAAAAACTAGTAAATATTTTTACACAGATAGCTAGTAATGTGTTGGGGATTTGGGGATCTTATGGAAACATAAAGGATTCCTGATGTCCTCTGGCAGTCCTACATATCTAGAGATTGCTTGACTCCCTTTTATTGCTAGCAGCAGTGATTGTTAAAATGTCAGGACACTCCCATGAAGATTCTCCCCATGACTGGGTTAATGCCCTTGCTGACCTGCATGCCAAGCAAGCTGCTCAGAAAACCCCACTCCCTATTAGTCTGTCTTCCATTACATCCCCTTGATAAGGGGAAACTGATAGGAGAAAGCACGTGGGTCCTTAAGATTCCTCTGTAAAGAATTACACTCTCACACAAGACCTAATCAGGAATAAGAGAACAGGTTTATTGGGGTACAAGAGAAACCGGCTGGGAGGAAGGTTTTGCCAGAACAAAATGCTTTCCCCCCCAACTAACTTGTGGGGTGCCATTTTATAGGGTTTAGATGAGGGTGGGTAAGAGTCTCTTATTGGGTGAGGGGGCTGGTGGTCTTCCTGAGTTGCGCTGTGGTAGGAAGAATCCCTCATGAGAGATCTGGTGGTGGGTGTCAACTTTGTCCTGATGAGTCTAAGCAGTCTGCTGATGGGCGGTTCCAGGTGGTCTTCTCCTGGATTACCTCATCCAGATGCTTAGGAGGACTGGAATGTGGGGTGATGGTCCTGGAGCATGCTCAGTTCAATCTGTGCCACTTATCTCCATTAGGTGAGTGTGTGTGTCCTTGATTGTGTTCAAGGAGAGGCCTACTTGATTTCAAGGGAAAACCCCTGAGGTTTCAAGGAAAAAGTTCCTTGAACCCCCCAGAGAATTGTTGGGGTCACCGGGGCCCATAATCCTCCCATGACACCCTGGACCTGGCCCCAAGTTAATATTGACCCCAGAAAAGCTTGCTGTAGTCCAAAGGACCATGTCCAATCCCATCCAAGACCAGCTAAGCCTAGAAGGGTATAAAAAGGATAAAAATTCTGGACTCTAGTATGGGTCAAATGGATGCCCAATCCTTCCCAACTCTTTTTATTGACCTATGATGG
This sequence comes from Dromiciops gliroides, assembly GCF_019393635.1. Lineage (NCBI taxonomy): Eukaryota > Metazoa > Chordata > Mammalia > Microbiotheria > Microbiotheriidae > Dromiciops > Dromiciops gliroides. Next base: position 264,626,180 of record NC_057862.1, on the reverse strand, counting down.
AATACCTTCACTTTTTTTTTTTTTTTTGCAGGGCAATGGGGGTCAAGTGACTTGCCCAGGGTCACACAGCTAGCAAGTGTTAAGTGTCAGAGGCCGAATCCAAACTCAGGTCCTCCTGAATCCAGGGCCAGTGCTTTATCCACTGCGCCCACCTAGCTGCCCTACCTTCACTCTTTAAGCTACTGGAATCCTGACAAACTGCTTAGTTTAGTCTGCAAATATTGGTGGTAAAATTGAGATGAACTACATATGACATTTATCTACAATGTGAGAGCTGTCCTAAATATAATGTAAGCAAGCCCATAAAACTTACCCCTATGAAATTCCTTTACCCCTTTTGAAATCTGGCAGATTAATTTTATTCAACTTCCGCCTTTTTCTAGTTATAAGTTTGTATTATCGTTTGCATGTTCTCCCATTGGGTAGAAGCTTTCCCTTGCAGGAAAGCTACTGCAACAGCTGTAGCCAAGTACTTTTCAGAAAAGATTTTTCCCACCTGGGGAATTCCTAATTGTCATGGGGTGCAGAGCACCCCAGAAGTTCTCTGGGGCACACCGAGGAATCTTGTCCTTGAGAGGCTAAACCAGAGGACAGATATGCCTAGAGAGATAAGCTGAACCAAATTGGACTGAGCTAGCTTCAGATTCCCACCCTTCATTCTGGTCTCCCTTACCCTGGAGAGATAAATTTGGGTGTGGCTGCAGCCTTTGTGTCCTGAAGAGAGATCCATAGCCACCCCTCACCAATTCCTCTAATCACTACCAGTGGGGGATGGTCCTCCACTCCTCACCCAATTCCCCCAGCTACCACCAGTGGGGGATGGTGCTCCCTCACTAAAGGAACTTTCCACAGGCAGATGGTCCACCCCTCCCCCCATTAGTCCTCTATAAAAGTACCTGCCAGTCTCCTGCTTGAGGAGATTGGTACCTCTGAGCCACATGCTTTGTGCGTATCTCCCCATGAGAAGTCCAAGGATTTCTTTCATGGTTTCCCTCCCCCCACCCTTCCCTTCCCTTGCACCTAAATAAACTACCACCTTATTCTAACTACTTTTGTGTGCAAGAGGGTGTTATTCTTTAAAGAGGAATTCCTAAGAACCCCAATCCCTAACCCAACCCCGTACCCCATTCCCCCCATTACATTATGAAGTTCACACTGATTGAGGTACTTCTTTTACTGGTTCAATTGTCTCCCAGTTGTTAGCTTCCTGACCAGTACTTCAACATTTACACTATGCTTACCACCTGCAATACTCAGGTTTGATAGAACGTTTAATAGGGTCATTAAAGTTCAGCCTGGCAAGTTTATGGATGGTCTGCCATAGCCAAAAGCCTAGTTCTTCTGAACCTTAGGGTACTCTTTTGGTAAACATTCTCTTTCACCTTTTGAAATCATCTCTGGGTGTCCTATGCCTCTTTTATCCCTCAAGTGACTGCCTCTCCATTAAGGCCTCCCTTCTGTCCTATTATAAAGGACTCACCCAAACTCTTCATCACCTTAATTATTTTGACTCTCAGTCATTTTCTAGAGGCTCAACCTCAATTCAGTCTAACCTACAGTGGGAACCTAGAGATTGGGTCTATTGGAAAAGGATTCCCTACCAAGTGCTACTGACCAACATCTTGGCTGAAAGGAATTGACAACTGGATCCACTTATCACATCTGAAGAAGACAGACCCCTGAATGGATGGCCAGACACACTACTGATGACACCAAGCTTCACCTGACCAGGAAAAAGAAGCAGACGACATCTGTGTAGACTACTTAGTCCCAAGATGCCCGGACATGTCCTGAGAATCCTGTTTCGTGCCACTACACTATTTTTGGTCATTGACGAATCCCAGAATTCCTCTTGATCAAGAGGAGGGAATGAGAACTAAAAAATTTACTGAGAACTGATTCCCCACCCAGTCCCCTTCTCCCAGATAAATGAATTGACTGGGGCTGACCAATCTTTGTCATTTCCAGACTCTTGATTGCTTAAGGATCTCCCCCAAACAAACTATCCCCTCCCAAAGATTCCCAAGCTTATTTCCTGGATTTTAGGTCATTATGTAAAAAGATTCATTTACACTAAATAGTTTCTGTCTGTGAGGAATTTACTTTTCCCCAAGGACAGTTTCATATCTCCCTCTGTTCTGTTACCTCATAAAAACCCTGTCCTTGTTTCCCATCTTTGGGTATTCCTAGCTTCCTAACTTTGCAATACCAGGAGCCCTGATTAAAGACCTTATTTCTCCTATATTGATTGTTTCCTTAATTTCCAAGTTAATCCTCCTCATGGCCCGTCTGAATGAGGAGGTTTATGTCTGGTTCCATGCTCCTTTCTCTCACTGTGTCTCTTGCACAGTAATACATGGCTGTGTCCTCAGCTTTAAGGGAATTCATTCGCAGGTGCAGCATGCTGTTGCTGTTGTCCCTGGAGATGGTGAATCGGCCTTTCACAGAGTCTGCATAGCTTGTGCTACCTCCATCACTACTAATGTATGAGAGCCACTCCAGCCCCTTCCCTGGAGCCTGGCGGACCCAGTGCATATAATAGTTGCTAAAGGTAAATCCAGAAGCTTTGCAGGAAAGTTGAAGAGATGCTCCTGGCTGTCTTACATCACCCCCAGACTCTACCAGTTGAACTTCACAATGGACACCTGCAAACAGAGTCATTAAATCACAAATACATCACTTCAAAGAGTGTTTCTTTAGTCAAAAAAACCCCAAACAAACAAAAGACACAACTACCTTGTAAAAGAGTCAGAATGAAAATTCCATTCAATCCAAAACCCATTGTTCAAGCTCCACAGGATCAGTCCTTGGGGGAGAAAGGCCACTCAAAGGAAAAGCTCCTCTCCCAGAGCTGCAGACACAGGTTTTTGCTAGTTTTTATCCCCAGAGGGAGGAGCCCAATTTGCATGTTTTTCTCTGTTTAGTGTGAGAAAGAGCAACTATCTCCCACTGTGATGAGTCCCCTCACTGAGGGAAGTTTCCCCCAGAATTTGTCACAGAATCCAAATATCTTTGATAAAGACTCAGTTTCTATCCTCCATCACTCCAATTCAACTCTCAACATCACAAGAATGCTCATTAGGCTTTTTGCTGTCCCTGATGTTTCCCCAGCTTATCCCAGTGTCATTTCTAGATAGGAAGACACCCCAAATCTTTCTCATTTTTGATCAGCAGTGATTGAATCTACTGTAGGAATTTTGGGGGAGGTAGGCTTTCTTTTAGGGCTATTGTTTGTTCCTTATCTTTGGAACAGGACTTCATGTGGATTATTTACTGCCAATCCTATTCATGGTCCCTTATATTCAGGATATGCTCTTTTGGCATGAGACAGGTGATTGTTAAGTTTAAGTATAAACACTTATACTTCAGAAATCAGCAGAAACTGAAAGTTGGGGTTTGACTTATAGAGGTTTTTAAAAATTATTTAGACTTTAAAAAGGGATTGAGAAAATGTTAAAGAAGGTAGATAAATCTTAAAAGGATATCATGCATACATTTTCTCCCCTAGAGAACTGGTTGTTAAAAACTTACCGGCACATCCAAACTCATATCATTCTTTGAGGTGGAGGAATTGTGGCACAAAATGGACAGGGCATAATAAAACCCACAGAATGTCCTGGATGCTCTAAAAAGCCCCATGTTGTGTTTGTCAGAAAGACTCCTTGTATGTGATTATACAGGGACACAATATCCTCTGGGGAATGTGTATATCTTCTGCAGTATCTGGGGACAGGTATAGACTGAGCCTCAGAATGTTGGGAGCTCCTTCCCAGAGCAACCAAGTCTACTGCCACCTACTGTACACAGTGATGTCAGGAGAGAGAGTTTTTCTGGTTTATGTCCACTCTATATTAATTCTTTGCTCATTAGGAAAAAGTAGTTCCCATCAGGGACCAATAGAATGCTGGCAAAAATACAAATTATTCTCCAGCCAGTCTTTGAGATTGTTGAATTTTGTATATTTACAAAGCCTGAACTGGGTCAGTTTGTCTCTCTGTCTTTTCCTCCCCTGATATTGGCCTTAACCTTTGCATTATCCTGTCATTTCCATGTAACCTACAAGAAAAAGAACAATTCAAAGGAATTTATGGAATACAGTTAAATTTCTGTTCCTACAAAATATATCTTGGGCTCCCAAGCTTCACTGACCCTGTCTTCAAGCTATCTTTCCCTTTCACGGACTCATAGGAAAAGCATGTACTTGATACCTTCCTGAAGGCACTTTTCAATCCTTTGTAATCTGTTTTCTGACACTCGGGTCACCTCAGGTTTCACACTTCCATTCCTCTTTCCATTTGGGTGCCAAACTTTTGTCTGTCCATAGCACTACCATACTTAATGAACCCCAACTTCTCCCTGTTAACTTGAAACCTCTCCCACACAAAAACATAAGCAAAGTGAATCATAGTTATAAAGACAAACACCTATCTGTATTCTTCTCAGCAACTCAGTTACATTCAGTTGCATGGGAATCCTCTCTCAAGATATTCCAATGAGATTTGAAAGAGAAGAGTATTTAAACAGCAGTTGGAAGAGGAGTTTGTGCAGTCCCTGGAATAGCCAGGTCTAGATTAACTCCCTGGCTGCTAGTTTTACAGGATGTGTTTTAGTTCAATTACCACAGTACAAATCAGTTTTATAGTTCAAATTTGAAAGTGTTGTGGGCTCAGAGTACCCCAGAAGTTGTCTGGGGTACATCAAGGAATCTTCCCCTTGAGAAACTAAACCAGAGGACAGATAAGCCTAGAGAGATAAGCAGCGGGAACGGGTTTGGACTGAGCTAGTTTTGGGACCTCCACCCTTCATTCTGGTCTCCCTTACCCCTGGGGAGATAAATTTGGGTGTGGCTGCTGCCTTTGTGTCCTGAAGAGAGAGATGGCTTGAGAGATCCATAGCCACCCTTCACCCAATTCCCCCAGCCACCACCAGTGGGGGATGGTCCTCCCTCACTAAAGGAACTTTCCACAGTCAACCCCTCCCCCAATCAGTCCTCCATAAAAGTACTTGCCACTCTCCTGCTTGAGGAGATTGGTAGCTCAGAGCCACGTGCTTTGTTCCATACCTATCTCCCCATGAGAAGTCCAAGGATTTTTTTCATGGTTTCTCTTCCCCCCACCCTTCCCTTCCCTTGCCCCTAAATAAACTACCATATTATTCTAACTGCTTTTGTGTGCAAGAGGGTGTAATTCTTTAAAGAGGAATTCCTAAGAACCCCTACCCCTAAACCCCAAACCCCATACCCCATTTTCCCCCATAACAAAAGCAAACATTATGACAAAGATATGAATGGGGTGAGGGGAGGATTTCCACAGATAAGAATATTGTCTGAGTCTATGACACCACAGACATTTGGGAGACATACATTTGGAGGTGAGACAGGATGGCTCTGTCAGACAAAAAGTGCTTATTGGTAAGTTATAAACCACTAATTAACTTGAGGATGGCAGTTCTCTGCAGATGAGTGTCTGTTTAGCTGTCCCATTGTCCCCAAACATCAGTATAGAGGCAAATGATCCACATTTCCCAAATAAGAAACCTGGGTCAGATTGACATCCTTTGTATATCATAAATTTCTGTCACTGCAAAGGATTTCTGATGTTAGGCCAGATTTTCATACACTTAAAGGAATTCTGATAAATGCAATTCATCAGCTCTAAGATCTAATATTAAGCTTTAATCTTTCCTGTTTCTTTTTCTTTAACTAGCCCCAACTTATCTTTGCAACTTTATATGCTAGCCTTCTCATTGAACTCAATAGTCTAGTTAAACTACCCTTCCTTCTATTCCTTTCAAATGACACACTTCCTCTGGTTTCCATACCCTTACAATCTCTGTCCCCTGTGCCTGGAACACTATTGTTCCTTATTTACACTTTTTTTTTTTTTTTTTTGCGGGGCAATGAGGGTTAAGTGACTTGCCCAGGGTCACACGGCTAGTGTCAAGTGTCTGAGGCCGGATTTGAACTCAGGTACTCCTGAATCCAGGGCCAGTGCTTTATCCACTGCATCACCCTAGCTGCCCCTACACTTCTTTTTATTCTTTGTGTCCTTCAAAGTTCATCTCAAGTGTTATCCTCTACATAAAGCCTTCCTCTTTCTTTCCATTTGCTATTTCCCTCCATCCCAGAGTTACCATCAATTTAGTTTATATACTCTATATATACATATTTATGTATATATTTTCCCACAAAAGAATATAAGCAATTTGAGGGCAGGGATTGTTGCATTTTTCTCTTCATATCCAAAGCAATTAGCTTCTGACATATGCTTAATAAATGGGTGTTAATTGACTGACTGATTGAATTTAGGGATAGTTCAATTTTTATTAAGGACACTGCTTACAGAAGTGCTCCAAGAAAAAATAGGCTTCTGATATACCATCCTTTTAATCTTGATAATTAGACTGTGAAAGTTTCAATTGATTGTAGGTATCACGCATGCACTTAATTTGTTTTTTTTAATAATATTTTATCTTATTTTTCCAATTACATGTAAAGATTGTTTTCAACATTCATTTTTGTAAGATTTTGATTTCCAAATTTTTCTCCGTCCCTCCCCTTCCCTCACAAGACAGCAAACAATGTCATACAGGTTATACAGTATAATTATGTGAAATGTACTTCCACATTAATCATATTGTGACAGAAGAATAAGAACAAAAGGGGAAAACCATGAGAAAGAAGAAACAAAATCAACAAAAAAGTGAAAATAATATTCTTCGATCTGTATTTAGACTCCATAATTCTTTCTCTTGATGGAGAGAGAATTTTGCATCATGAGTCTTTTGGAATTACCTTTGGGTCATTGTTTTAGTGAGATGAGCTAAGTCTTTCACAGTTGATCACCATACAATTTTGCTCTTATTTTGTAGAATGTTCTCCTGGTTCTGCTCACTTCACTCAGCATTAATTCACATAAGTCTTTCCAGGTTTTTCTGAAATCTGCCTACTTATTCTTTCTTATAGCACAATAGCATCCCATTTCATTCATATACCACAATTTGTTCAGGCATTCCCCAATTGATGGGCATCCCCCTCAATTTCCAATTCTTTGCCACCACAAAAAAAGAGCACCTATAAATATTTTTGTACATGTGGGTCCTTTCCATTTTTTTTTATGATCTCTTTGCAATATAGACCTAGAAGTGTTATTGCTAGGTCAAAGGCTATGTACAGCCCCATAGTCTTTTGGGCATAGTTCCAAATTATTCTCCAGCATGGTTGGATCAGTTCACAACTCTACCAACAATGTATTAGTGTTCCAATTTTCCCACATCTTCTCAAATATTTATCATTTTACTTTTTTGGCACATTAGCCAATCTGATGGGTATAAGGTGGTACCTCAGAGTACTTTTAATTTTTATATGGTTTCTTTTTATATTTTATATTATATTTATATATATTATATTTTATATGATTTATATAATTTCTTCATCTGAAAACTGCCTATTCCTTTGACCATTCCTCAATTGGGGAATGGCTTATCACAAATGCACTTTAGAAAAGAAATTTAATGCAAATTAAAACAAGATTTGTACTTTGTTATAGTGGTGGCTGCTAAATCATTTGTGATCCAGTTTGTGACTCTTCAGTATTTTAATTCTTTCTAGTGACTTGTAGGATATTTTCCTTGACCTGGAAGCTCTAGATTTTGGCTATAACATTCCTGAAAGTTTTCATTCAGGTTTTCTCTAAAGAGATGACCAATGTTTTTTCTTTTATTTTGATTCTGCCTACTGATTCCTCTTTGTTATGTATTTTTTTTTAGGATTTATTTTCCTTTTTTTTCTTCCCCCTCCTCCCAACCCTAGAGAGGGCTACCATTAAACTCAAATATGTGTGTATGTAAAATTATTTAAAAATGCTTCTATTTATTAGTTCTTTCTCTAGGTACAGATAGTATCTTTCTTCATATATATTTATATGATATGATATATTATATATGTGATATATAATCATATATTATAATTAATTTGGGTATTTATAAAGACAAAATAACTTTATTGCTCAAAGTTGTTCTTAAAAAATATTGTTATTCTGTATACAATGCTCATTTCACTCTTCATTATTTTATGCAAGACTTAACTTTTTTTAACCATTGAGCTCATCATTTCTTATAGCACATTAGTATTCCATCACAATTATATACCACAACTTGTTCAGCCATTCCCAATTGACAGGCATCCCTGCAGTTTCCAGTTCCTTGCCACCACAAAGAGAGTTGCTCTAAATATTTAAACAGGGAATGAGGAAATTTACATCAAAACAATTCTTGACATGATTTTGTTTGAATTACTCTGGTTATGAATTTGTTTGCCTTCTATAAATTCACTGCTAAATTTACCTTTTTGATTGCTATGTCTGACAATCTTGGATATGGATCCACTAAGTTTACTTTCTAACAATGGCTACCTCCTGTGGGTGCAGGGGCCAAATACAATTAAAAGACCAGTTCTGGAAGAAAGTTTGAATTACAAATACAGAATGCAAGATAAATCTGAATAGATTAGTATGTCTGATAGGAAAAGGACTTTGTGATGATTAAAAAAAATACATTTTAATGAGAGAAGAAATTAGTCCCTTTGAAATCCTATTATCTTCTAAAATCAGAGAGGGAGTGAACTGGTGACTTTATTTTATTTCAAAAGTCCTCAGAGAAGACAAGAAAGTGAAAGACAAAGAAATATAATGAACTTGGCCAGCATATTCAGAAGCTAGAAACAGATGATCCCCATTTAATGACACAAAAAAGACAGTGTTTTTCAAGTACGGCCAAAAACAGCCTACAATCCTGGAAAGCATAAGGCAGAGTGTCCAGTATTCTATCTCCTCTGAACCCTTGCAACACTGAAAGACCCATGTTTCTGAAAGTCTTTGTTCATAAAGACCAGAATGAGTAGATGGAAATTTTGACAGCTATTAAGTAGTAGATAGAATAGGTTCTTTTGAGGGATTTGAAGCTCCAAGTTCCTCAAGCAGTTGCTCACTATACTGAATTTGAAAAGCAGTTGTCTTTTATTGTGCCTTGATTGCTACTGAACAGATGACACAGAGTCATACAGTCATTTTTTGTCCACAGTTGACTATAATTGGTTGGGTGATTTAAGATGGTCCCTCCAGAAAGATGGATATAGCACAAGAAACTTTCATTGTTAAATGGAAATGATACATTAGAAATCTCTCTTGCCTGGGTCCCTCTGGTGTTAGTGCATTTCAAATATAGGCACTGACTATTCTGGAGACTGAGGCTCCCAGTCCAGACCCTAGAACCCTGTTTTTTCCCTTGACCCCTTGACCCAATCTATAAGGACATGGCTCCTGAGAAATGACAATTTTCCTGGTTATCTGATGGTTCCATTCACTACATGAAAGGCATAAACAGTTGGGCTGCAACAAACACAAATCCAATAATAGGAAATACCCTAGGAAATAAGGGTACTGGCAAGTCCTTCCAGTTGGCCACACAACTGGCATGTGAAAGAACCTAAATATTCTCCCTAAAGGTGGAATGAAGGATGGCGGTCCTAGAGCTAACAAAATCCCAATCTGGTGCCACTTATCTCTTTAGGTGTGTCTGTCCTGAGGAATTCCTCTCTAAAGAATTACACCCTCTTACACAGGAATCCAATTAGAATAAAATAATAGTTTATTTAGGGTGCTAGGGAAAGAAAACCATGAGAGAAATCCTTGGACTTCTCATAGGGAGAAGGCATGGCACAGAGTATGGCTCTGAGATACCTATCTTCTCTAGCAGGAAAGAGGCAGATACTTTTATAGAGTTCCAATGGTGGTCCAATGAGGAGATTGTCTGACCGTGGTAAATTACCCTATTGGGGTAGGACCATCCCCCACTGGTGGTGGCTGGGGGAAGTTGGGTGAGGGGTGGCTCTTGATCTCTCAAACCATCTCTCTCCTCCTCAAGGCACAAAGGCAGCAGCCACACCTAATCTTATCTCCCCAGGGGTGGGGGAGACTGGAATAAAGGGTGGTGGTCCTGGAGCCAGCTCAGTCCAGATCCCATGCCACTTATCTCTTTAGGTGTGTCTGTCCTTTGGTTTAGCTTCTCAAGGAGAAGGTTCTTTGAATTTACCCCAGAGTACTTCTGGGGTACGCTAGGCCCATAACAAAGGTATGGGGAAGAGAAGATTTTCATCTAAACCATTTCCTGGGCAGTGGTTTTGAATCAGGTCAAGTGGTCTGGGGCCTGGAGAACACAAGACTAAACAAACAAAGGCTCTCTCCCTTAGTGTACAGACCAATGGAGGAATTCTGTTGATGCTACCCATTGCATATAGTTGGGGTTTTTTGTTTTCGTTTTTTGCATATAGTTGTTGATGGCACATCTCCACCAATTAGAAACATATGTTAAACAACCAACCAGGCTGGAGTTCTAATAAGAGTATTGATAGTTGGGAAGCGGATCCATTGTCAATGTCAAAATTCAAGTGCTAATATGTTGTACTGGGCAGAGAATGATATGTTCCTTCTCATTTAGGACATGGTAGCTATTCCTGACCCAAGTAGACCCCAACATGTCACCAGTTGGCAAAATGGACCTCCTCCCACCTTAAGGCAAGGGAGTTTCCAGGACTGGTTAACAGTTATATCATTATTCTTTTTTTTAAACAGTAAACATTTTTTTTTTGTTTGTTTTTTTGTGGGACAATGGGGGTTAAGTGACTTGCCCAGGGTCACACAGCTAGTAAGTGTCAAGTGTCTGAGGCCAGATTTGAACTCAGGTACTCCTGAATCCAGGGCTGGTGCTTTATCTACTGCGCCACCTAGCTGCCCAACAGTAAACATTTATTTTTTTTTTTTTAGTTTTTATATTTCCTTCAATAAGATACATGATAAAAATAGAAAGATAATTAAGGTTTTTTTTTTTACACATAAGGTATTTTATTTTTTCCGTTACATGTAAAGACTTACACTCAACTTTTGTTTATATAAGCTTTACAATTTCAGATTTTTCTCCCTCCCTCCCCTCCCTCCCCTCTCCCCTAGACAGCAGGTAATCTGATATAGGTTATATCTATATATCTATATCTATATATAGATATAGATATATACACATGTATATATATACACATAATAACATTAATCCTATTTCTGCATTAATCCTGTTATAAGAGAAAAAATCAGAGCAGTAATGCAAAACCTCAAAATAGAAAAAAAACCCAACAGCACCCAAAACAAAAGAAATAGTATGGTTCAATCAGCATCTATACTCCACAGTTCTTTTTTTTTTTTCTTGGATTTGGAGATCCTCTTCTATCATGAGTTCCCTGGAACTCTTCTGTACCATTGCATTGGTGAGAAGAATATAGTCCATCACAGTAGGTCAACACTCAATGTTGATGATACTGTGTACAATGATCTTCTGGTTCGGCTCATCTCACTCATCATCACAGTAAACATTTTTAATGAAAGTTTTGAGCTCAAAATTTTATCCTTCTTTCCCTCTCTCCCTTCCCTACTCCCTGAGGTGATAAGCAATCAAATATAGGCAAAACATTACCATGTTAGTTGTATGGGATAGGTGGACTTGAGTCAGTTCAGATTCTGAGGATGGGGTCTGGAAAGTACCCAGCCCCCAGTCCCTGTTATAGTCATATCATTTTGTTCATGTTTAATTCCATTGCTTATAATAGAAATCATGTATTTTGCCCTACTGAACCTGATGTACCCCTTCCCCCTCCCCCACCTTTGCCTACATTCCAAACCCCCAGTCCTTGTTATGCTGTTGCTATAACCCACCTCATGGCCAGGCAGGAGAAGATGTCTCTTGCTAGCTTGAATCCCACTCAGATACTACCTCCCATTTTACATTCCTAAGTCCTAACTCCCCCCAGTACCAGCTCCTGGTACCATCACTCCCTCCTTCCCCCTTGCCCCTCCTTACCCGGGTGGAGTGGTTTGGAGTGGTTTCACTCCTCTAGTGGTTTCACCATTTCCCCCTCCCTTGGTTTGACCTTTTCCCCCTCCCCTTTTCCCCTTGCTCTTGGAACATGTACGTATACCCTGATCATGAGCTGAACACGCACCCTGGGTGAGACAGGATTGGATGTTAGATTGTGAGCTCACCCTGTGCATGAGGGGATCCCCACCTCAAAATCTCTATAAAAACCCAAAGCATGAGCCCATTACTGTGGATCTCATCTCTGGCATGAGGTCGCCTGTTCTCATGAGAATGCAATAAATCTGCCTCTGCTTGACTTGGTGGTCTCCTCGAGTTATTTGGGTAAACTGAGGCAATTTTGTCCCAAACATTAGTCATTTTGTATAAGAAAACTTGAATAAAAGAAAAAATGAAAGAAAGTGAAAAATAGCATGCTTTAGTCTGTGTTCAATCAAGATCAGTTCTTTCTTGGGAGGTGGAGAGTATGCTCAATGAAAGGAATGATATGTCCTCAGAAGGCAGGATACATTATTCAAGTCCTGGGGGTTTCTTCCCTCTCCCCATCTCCACTATTCCTTCCTTTTTCCTGCTGAGTTAACCAGTAGAGCATGTTCCTCTCAGATAAGAACAGACTACAAAAATCAAGCCCTAAAGGCTTGTCCCTACTCCCAGAATTTTCCTTCCTTTCCCTGATGAGTCAACAGAGGTTTCCTGAAGTTAGATAATAAAGAATCATAAATCTCAGGGTCTGGTTGTCCCATGGGGTGGGGGCAGCAGTGGTGCCACACCTGGGGGGGGTCTACATGTTTAGAAGTGTCATGAAGAATGTGAACCCTGATGGGGGAGGGACCTTGTGTTAGATCTAGGATAAAAAGGGGAGCTTCACTGAGACAAGTTGCATCACTTTTCCAGAGTGCCTGTCTTGTCATTCAAGATTGAATAAAATGGAGTTCCTTCTTTGCACCAGACTGAGAGTCATGCCTCAGTTTACCCATTTCTAACACTTAATCATTAGTCCTTTGGGACTGTCTTGGATCACTGTGTTGCTGAGAAAAGTTAAGTCATTCAAAGTTCTTCATCAAACAACTGTGCACAATGTTCTCTTCAGTCAGCTCATTTCACTATACATGAGTTCATACCAGTCTTTCCAAATCTTTCTGAAATCATCCTGCTTGTCATTTCTTATAGCACAATAATATCCCATCACTATCATATACCACAGTTTGTTGAGCCCATTTCCAAGTTGATGGACATTCCTTTGATTTCCAATTATTAATCATCACTAAAGGAGCTCCTATAAATATTTTTGTACAAATAGGTCTTTTTCTTTTTGGGGGGGATGTCTCTGGGATGAAAACCTAGCAGTGGTATTGCTGGATCAAAGGGTATGTACAGTTCTATGGCCCTTTGGGCATAGTTCCAAATTGTTCTTCTGAATTGTTGGATCTTTTCACAACTCCCCCAACAGTGATTAGTGTCCCAGTTTTCCCACATCCTCTCCAACATCCAATATTTTCCTTTTTTGTTATATTTGCCACTCTGATAGGTGTGAGGTGATACCTCAGAGCTGTTTTAATTTGCATTTCTCTGATCAATAGTAAGCATCATTATTCTTTTGACCACCCAAATCATTGAGCAACTTCCCAGAAGCTATGTCCATGACAATGCTGCCCTGGAAAAGAGAAAGGAAATCCCTTGTCTGGTGATTTCTTGGACCCAATATCCAGGAAAATTTATCTAATACAACTGGAGTGTTTTGGCATATAGTTCTGACTAATCTTCTCAAGTCCTTCTTTATTCCTTTCCTGGAACACAGTTCCTTGTCCCTTCAGAGGACTCCATACATCCTGGAGAAGTTCCAGTCCCCCTCAATTGGCATCTTTTGAGATGGTTTCAGAAATTCTTTCCTAGAACAAGAGCTGGTATTGTTGAGAAGCATCTTGCATTCTAATATTATGGAAGAGGTAATGTCTGATATCTGAAGATGTCTTTCTCTTTACACATTCTGGAATAGATCACTTTCTCAGGGCAGCTCTGAAAGCTCCTCTTCAGATTTGTTTCTCTGATTCCACATCAGTTATATATTCTTAGATGTTCTTGCAGAAACCTTTTGTAAAATAGATTTTAATACAGTTTAAGACAATATCTTAAATTTTGCTTCTCTAATAACTAGTTTATGTGATGAAAATCAGCTGAGATCTTGTGGTTTTTATGTGAAATCCTAAAAATAGAGCTATAAAAAGAGCATCAAACTAGAAACTCATACTTCACTTGAAATTTCAGAGCACACGCCAGGAGAGCAGTGAACCTTAGATCATACCACTGTTGAACACCTGAAAACTTAAAAACTCCCAGAACTAGCTCTAAAAGCAGCAGTATGAAATACATGAAACTTAGGACAGAGCCTGATTCACAGACCCTAACTTTGAAATAATGGCGAAAGTCAAGAAATAGACTGGAAAAAAAATGAGCAAACAATAACAAAAAAGAACCTGATTATGGAAAGTTCCTATAATCACAAAGAAGGTCAAAGGACAAACTCAAAAGAAGAACAGAAAATCAAAAAAGCAAATGTGAATTGGTCTCTGGCTCAAAGAGAATTCCTGAAAGAACTGAAAAGGGATTTAAAAATCAAATAAGAAAAGTGGCTTGGGAATTTGGAGAGGAAGTGAGAGAGAAGCAAGAAAATTATGAAAAGAGAGTTAACAGCTTGGTAAAAGAGATGCCAAAAAATACAGAAAAAAACCCACATTAAAAACTAGAATATATAAAAGAGGCACAAAAATCAACTAAAGAGAACTCCTTAAAATGCAGATTAGCTAAATGGGGAAAAGATTTATGAAAATGAACTAAAAAAACTTTTAAAAAGCAGAATTGGCCAAATGGAAAATATGTAAAAAAAATTTACTCAAGAAAATACCTCCTTAAAAATAGAAGTAGCAAGGGCAGCTAGGTGGCACCATGGATAAAGCACCAGCCCTGAATTCAGGAGGACCTGAGTTCAAATTCAGCCTCAGAGACTTGACACTTACTAGCTGTGTGACTCTGGTCAAGTCACTTAACTCTCATTGTCCCGGAAAAAAAAAAAGTAGCCCAATCATCCAAAAAAAAAAATTCAAAAGACTCATAATGGAAAATGCTATCCACATCCAGAAAAAGAGCTGTGGAATCTCAATGAAGATCAAAGCATACTAGTTTCTTTTATTTATTTATTTTGCGTGTGTGTGTTTGTTTTTGCTTTCTTGAAGTTTTTACCTTTTGTTCTTATTCTTTCACAACATGATTGATGTGGAAATATGTTTAACATGACTACAATTATAACCAATATTATATTGGTTTCTGTCTTAAGGAGGGGCAAGGAAAGGGAGTGAGGAGAAAAATTTGGAATTCAAAATCTTATAAAAATAAATTTTGAAAACTATGTTTACACGTCACTAGAAACAAGTAAAATTCTATCATGATTTATAAAAAATAGAACTGGTCTAAAGGAAAAGGCTGTACAGAAGTTTAGTGAAGAAAATAATTCTAAATAAAATTAGAATTGGACAAGTGGAAGCTAATGACTCTGTAAGACATCAAGAAGCAATAAAACAAAATCAAAAGAATGAAGAAAATAGAAAAATTTGAAACATAACATCTCAAAACAATTAACCTTAAAAATACATAGGGGAGGTATATGAATGTAATGGAATTCTATTGTGCTGTAAGAAATGATGAGCAGGAGGAGTTCAGAGAAACTTGGAAGTACTTGCATGAACTGATGATGAGTTAGATGAGCAGAACCAGAAGAACATTGTACACAGTATCATCAACATTATGTGTTGATCAACTGTGATAGACTAGATTCTTATCACCAATACAACAGTACAAGAAAGTTCTAAAGGACTCATGATGGAAAAAGCTCTCCAAATCCAGAAAAGAAAAAAAAAGAACTGTGGAATATGGATACTGATTGAACCATACTATTCCTTTTGTTTTTGGTGCTGTTGTTTTTCTTTTTGGAGGTTTTTCCTTTTTGCTCTGATTCTTCTCTTATAACATGACTAATGCAGAAATATGTTTAATGTTATTGTACATATATAACCTATATCAGATTACCTGCTGTCTTGGGGAGGGGGGGATGGAGAGGAGCGAGGGAGAAAAATTTGAAATTGGAAATCTTTTAAAGACAATTGTTGAAAACTATCTTTACATGTAACTGGAAAATAACAAAATACTTTTATTAAAAAAATGCAGCTAGGTGGCGCAGTGGATAGAGCACCGGCCCTGGAGTCAGGCGTACCTGAGTTCAAATCTGGCCTCAGACACTTAACACTTACTAGCTGTGTGACCCTGGGCAAGTCACTTAACCCAAATTGCCTCACTTAAAAAAAATACATAGAGGAAAGGTAATTTAAGATTTGTTGGACTGCCTGAAAGCCATGATCAAAAAAAGAGCCTAGACTTTATATTTCTAGAAATCACCAAGTAAAAATGCCCTGATATTCCTAGAACCAGATGGTAAAATAGAAATTGAAAGAATCCACCAAGAACCTCCTAAAAGAGATCCCAAAATCAAAATTCCAAAGAATGCTATAGCCAGATATGAGAGCAACCAGGTCAAAAATAAAATATAAGCAACCAGAAAAAGAGCAATTCAAAATCATATTGTGGAGACTCAGTCTCATAAGATTTTGCCACTTCTACATTAAAGGTTCAGAGATCTAGGGATATGATATTTCAGAGAGCAAAGGAGCTAGTATTACTATGAAGAATAACCTACCTACTAAGCAAAATATTTTTTGGGGAAAATGGATATGTAATGGAATAGAAGACTTTCAAGCATTCCTAATTAAAAGACCAGAGCTAAATTTTTTTAAAAAATGACTTTCAAACACAAGGATCAAGAGAAGTATAAAAAGTTAAATGTGAAAGAAAAGCTCTTATGGCTTCAAAGGATTCAATAAGGTTAAACTGTCCACATTCTTACATGGAAAGATGATACTTGTAACTGAAATTTATCATGATTGATTAAGGTAAATAACTGTGAAAAAAACTTACATGAGTTTCTCCTTAATATAGGTCTCATTTTTTCAAATATATAGAGAACTGAGTCAAATGTATAAGAATGCAAATCATTCCCCAATTGGCAAAAGGTCAAATCATTGACAGGTAGTTTGAAATGAAAGATGTCAATTGTCATTTGAAAAAGTACTCTAAATCACTATTGATTGGATAAATTTAAATTAAAACTACTATAAAGTTCCACCTCACAGCTATCAGATTGGCCAATATTAAAAAGAAAAGGAAAATGACAAACATTTGGAGGGGGCATTGGGGGAAAAAAAGCATTTTAGTAGAATTTTGAATTCTAACATTCTGGAGAGAAATTTGTTCCATGTTTTTATGAAAGCATATTCCTCATCATTTCTTATAGTACAATAATGGTATTCCATCATAATCATATGCCACAACTTATTCAATCATTCTCCAGTTAATAGGCATCAATTTTTAAAAATAAATGCTAAGGGGCAGCTAGGTGGCACAGAGGATAGAGTACTGGCCCTGGATTCAGGAAGACCTGAGTTCAAATCTGGCCTCAGATATTTGACACTTACTAGCTGTGTGACCCTGGGCAAGTCACTTAACCCCAAATGCCCCACCCAAAAAAAATAAATGCTAAAATTGTTTTTACCTGCAAATGGATTCAAATATTAGACTAACAAAATTCAAATAACTGAAAGGTAAAAAAATTATATTTTAATAAATCAAAGAAGGCAGAACTCTGAACACCTTTTCAATTATATTTCAATTACATATATTGACCTGATCCTGCTGTTTTTTATAATTTACTCCAAGTAATTTTTCACTTGAACTCCAATTAATTCTAATTCCCTCCTCAGCAGGAGTAGAAATAGAAATGTATATACATAACTCATATATCAAACATAGGTAGAAAAACTCTTTTTAATTGGATGAATACTGTTAAACAAATAAATTTACTTTAAAGATACTAATTTTAGTCAAATTGGAAAAAAAGGTATGGGGTGGGTTGTGAAAATACACTAAATAATTAATTCTGGATGGTAAATGGAAAATAATATTGACCAAATCAGTTGTCTACAAAACATGTTTATACATTGGGACATGTTCCACATAGGTGTTAATCCCAAATTAAATTTAAAAAATGAGTAAATAGTAAATCTGAATAAAATTGGATTTTTTCAGTGATAACACAAGATAATCCAAAGTTCCTTTCCTCTAAGATAACTGATTTTACTAAAATTCTTTTCCTTAAAACAAAATAGAAGGTCTAGTACTAGCTAACTGTAAACAAAAACAAAACCCAATAAGCAATAATGGGAAAAGAAATTCCATTTCAAATAACACCAGAATATCTTGGAATTTTCCAATATCTTGTAATTAACCTATCAAATTACACAAAATATGCATATGGAGTGAAATTTCGAAATGCTTCTTAAGGAAATAAATAACAATGTAAATAGATGGAAAAGTGTTCAGTGCATAGGACCTGCTCATATAATAGAAATGACTATACTATCAAAATTTATACTTTTATTGCAATCAAATGACCAAGGGGATACTTTATAGACTGATAAAATGATAAAAAAAATTCATTTGGAAAAGCAAAAGATCAAGAACATAAAGGGAAATTATTAAAAGACAAATTTGAAAGGAGAGCATGTGCACATATCAAATAAAACAATAGTCATCAAAAAACCCTTTTATTGTTTAAAAAATGGTTACATAGATCACTGGAACAGACAACAGAAGGAAGAATCAGAAAGAATAGAACAGTGTTTGAGAAACCCAGTGCTTGATAAAGTGGAAAATATCAGGTATCTAAGAAGAATCTCCTTACTGGATAAAACACTCCAAAGAATTAGAAACAAAGTAGATGACCACTAATTGGACAATTGTTTCACAAACTGTGGTATATATAACATAACAGAACATTACTGTGCAATAAGAAAAGATGTGCATGAAGAATACACATAATAATGGTAATTATAATCATTATTATGTAAACTAACATTTATATAGGAAAGTAAGTGCCTGTTATCACAAATAAATTATGGTATTGATATAATGAAATATTGTTGTATGAGAATTATTGAAATTGACAGGTTCAGAGAAAACTGGGAAGAAATCTATGAACTGGTGCAGAGAGAAGTGAGTAGCAATAAGAGAATAATTTATATAATGACAGTACAATTGTGGAGAAAAATAATTTTAAATGACTTTGGAATTCAAGTCAATACAATACATGATTCCAGAGGACTAAATATGAAACATACCACTCATGTCAGCCAGAGAATTTATTAACTTAAAACAAAAACAAAGGACATACATATTTTTGCAAGGCCTAAGTAGAAATGTTTTCCTGAGATTCCTTTATAAATATTTGAGAGTGAAGTACTCAGGTATGAGAAGCAGGGGTTTGGGTTGAGAAAAAAGAATTTGAAAATCAAATTTTTTTCTTTTATTAGAGTTTTCATGTATAAAATGACTAATTTGTTGTTTTATATAATCATATATGTATAACCCATATCTGATTGTTTACCACCTCAGGGAAGGGGGAAGGTAGGAGGGATAAAAATTGGAACTCAAAACAATAAATAAATTTTTTAATGACTTAATAAAATGTAAAATAGTCAAGAAAATCAAAATGACAGTGGTGAAGAAGTCCCACAACATGGTAATGAATTATGGGTCATGTTAGGGTCATGAATGTTGTTCCTGAAATTTTGTTTTGGGGCTTTAAGTATAATTCCACAGTTTAATCTCAGGAAATGGATGACTTTTTTATTTACCCCCCAAATCTTTAAATGCTAGATGGTAGGAGTGCTGCTTAAGCTATAAATAAATGCCAGGTGGTTTCAGATATTTATTGTTGTCCAACTGCTAAAGAAGATCTTCAGCAAACCCACCATCAAAGCTTCCTTATTGAGAAATCATATGCAACAGCTGATTGTATGTTCCACTGAAAGGTTGATAAACAAAGACTCCAGAATTAAAACAGTCAGGCCATCCTGAGTCTGGTGCTACTGATAGCTCTTCTCTCTCTCAAAGAGATCATAGATATTTGTCATTACCAGAGTATCTGCAACCATGAACACACATTTTGAATGTGGGAAAGCTGGGATGCTAATCCACTGTTGGTGGAGTTGTGAAAAGATCCAAACATTCTGGAGATCAATTTGGAACTATGCCCAAAGGGCCATAGAACTGTACTTACTCTTTGATCCAGCAACACTACTGCTAGGTTTATCTCCCAAAGACATCCCTAAAAGAGAAAAAGACCTATTTGTACAAAAATATTTATAGCAGCTCTTTCTGTGGTGGCTTGGAAATCAAAGGAATGCCAATCAATTGGGGAATGGCTAAACAAACTGTGATATATGATGGTGATGGAATATTATTGTGCTATAAGAAATGACAAGCAGGATGACTTTAGAAAGGCCTGGAAAGACATGTATGAAATGATGTATAGTGAAGTGAGCAGAACCAAGAGAATACTGTGCACAGAGACAGTAATATTGTTTGATGAAGAACTGTGAATTACTTTACTCTTCTCAACAATACAATGATCCAAGACAATCCCCAAAGAATAATGATGAAACAAAGTATCCACCTCCAAAGAAAGAACTGATAATAATGGAACAGACTGAAGCATCTATTTTTCATTTTCTGTCATTTTTTTCTTTAAATCAAGTCTTCTGGTAGAAAATGAAAAATATGGTCATGTTTTACATAATCATACATGCATAACCAATATCTGATTGTTTGCTGCCTAAGGGAAGGGGAGGGTGGAAAAGAGGGATAAAAATTGGAACCCAAAACTATAAATAAAAATATTTATTATAATTCTTTAAAAATTAGGATTGAGCAAATGGAAGCTAATGACTTTATGAGAAATCAAGAAACAATAAAACAGAACCAAAAGAATGAAAAAATAGAAGGCAATGTGAAATATCTCCTTGGAAAAACAACTGGAGGTGGAGGCAGCAGCAAGAGGAAAGGCAGTGACTTGCCTGAGTTCTTCCCAAGACTCCTCCAAATACCTTCAAATAATGCCATAAGACAACTTCTGGAGTAGCATAACACACAAAAAAGACAGGGTAAAATAATTTTCCAGCCAAAGACAATTTAGAAGGTTGGCAGCAAAGGTCTGTTGTACCAAGATGAAAGTGGAGTGCAGCCCAGCACAGGCCACTCCACCACAGCCCTAGTCCCAGCAGAGACCCAGCCCCAGTCATGGCAAAGAAGGAGCAGGCCTTGAGAGCCTCTGAATCATCATCAACAGCAACTGCTTCTGGAACTCAACACACAGATGGTAAGGGGGTTGAACAATTGTCAAGAAAGATATGACAGGGATCTCTTTGCTAGCACTGAGGCAGAACTCTGTTGTTTTGCCCATACTTCCATCCAGGTCATAGTTTTGGGTGGTAGTTCCAGGGGAGGGGGTGGTTGGGGGGGAGGAACACAAGCACAGAAGAGTTTGCAACCACAGTGGAACAGAATTATTTTCATAGTTCTGGGGCAGAAAAACAGGCTTGTTGTTCCTTACAGACCAGAGCACACCACCTTGGAAGAACTAAAAAATTACAGGCCCCTAGAAGTATCTCTGAAAAAAGCTGCTCAAACCCCATGAAGGACAGTGCATCCTCCACCCTGGAAGCAGTGTCCCATTTTTAAAAAGAGTTAAAAGTCAAGAAATAGGCTGGAAAAATGAGCAAACAGAAAAAACTGCTGACCTTAGAAATTTCTGTGGTAACAAGGAAAATCAAAATACACTCTCAGAAGAAGATAACAAAGTCAAAACTTCTACATCCAAAGCTCCCAAGAAAAATATGTATTGGTCACAAGCCATAGAAGCACTCAAAAAGCACTTCGAAAATAAAGTAAGAGAGGTGGAGGAAAAAATGGAAAGAGAAATGAGACTGATGAAAGTAAATCATGTAAAAGAAAAGTCAACAGCTTCATAAAGGAGACACAAAAAAATACTGAAGAAAATAACACCTTAAAAAATAGACTGGGCCAAATGGTGAGAGAGATACAAAAAAAAACAATGAGGAAAAGAATGCCTTGAAAAGCCAAAGTGGCCAAATGGAAAAGAAGGTACAAAAGCTCTCTGAAGAAAATATCTCCTTAAAAATTAGAATTGAGCACATGGAAGCTAATGACTTTATGAGATATCAAAAACCAAATAAAAACAAAATAATGAATAAAAATAGAAGGCAATGTGAAATATCTCACTGGAAAAACAACTGATCAGAAAAATAAATCCAGGAGAGATAATTTGAAAATCATTAGGCTACCTGAAAGTCATGATCAGAAAAAGAGCCTAGATATCATCTTCCAAGAAATTGTTGGGGAAAATTGCCTTGATATTCTAGAAGCAGGAGGTAAAATAGAAATTGAAAGAATCCACCAATCACCTCCTGAAAGAGATAGCCAAATGAAAGCTTTCAAGAATATTATAGTCAAATGCCATAGCTCCCAGGTCCAGGAGAAAATATTGCAAGCAGACAGAAAGAAACAGTTCAAGTATTGTGGAGCCATAGTCAGGATAACATAAAGGATCAGAGGGCTTGGAATATAATATTTTGGAGAGCAAAGTAACTGGGAATACAGCCAAGAATCACCAAGCCAACAAAACTGATTATAATCCTTCAGGGGGAAAAATGGGAATTCAATGAAAGAGAGGAATTTCAGGGATTCTTGATGAAAATACCTGAGCTGAATAGAAAATTTGACTTTCAAATCCAAGATCCTAGAGAAACATAAAAAGATAAACAGAAAAAGGAAATCATAAGGGATATTAAGAGGTTAAAACTGTTTACATTCCTACATGGGAAAAAGACACTTATAACACATAAGAACTTTCTCATTATTAGGGCAGCTGGGTGGAGTATATTTAGAGAGATGGCACAGGTATGAGTTGAATATGAAGGGATTATATCTTTAAAAAATAAAATTAAGGGGTGAAAGGAATGCACTGGGAGAAAGGGAAAGGGAGAGGTGAAATGGGGTAAAGTATATCACATAAAAGAAGCAAGAAAAAGCTTATGGAGTGGAGGGGAAAATGGGAGAGGTACAGTGGAATGAGCCTTAGTCTCATCAGAATTGGCTCAAAGAGGGAATAACATACACACTCAATTGGATACAGTAATCTGTTTTACCTTTCAGGAAATTAGGAGGGGAAGGGGATGGGGAGGGGGGTGAAAGAAGGAAGGGCAGATGGGGGGAGGGGGCAGTCAGAAGCAAAACACTTTTGAGGAGGGATAGGGTAAAAGAAGATAAAAATTAGAGTAAATGGTCATGAGGAGGATTAGGATGGAGGGAAATACAGTTAGCAATAGTAACTGTGAAAAAAATTTGAAGCAAGTTTGTCTGACAGGCCTCAGTTCTCAAAAACATAGAGAACTGAATTAAATTTGTTAAAATAAAAGCCATTCCCAATTGTTAGATAATCAAAAGATATGAAACTTTCAGATGAAATAATCAAAGCTACCAATAGCCATATTAAAAAAAAATGCTCTAACTCACTATTGATTGGAGAGATGTAGCTAAGCATAATTCTGGGGTACTACCTCATACCTACTGGATTGGATAATATGACAGCAGATGAAAATTAAGAATGTAGGGGATATGGGGGAAATAAGACATTAATACACTCTTGGTAAAGTTGTAAACTGATTCAAACATTCTGTAGAGCAATTTGGAACTATGGACAAAGGACTATAAAACCTTGCATACTCTTTGACCTAGTAATACTACCACTACTAGGTTGATATCCAAAAAGAGATTTTAAAAAAGTAGAATTCAAAATTGAGGAAATGCCCATCAATCGGGGAAAAGCCATAGTGGGATGAGATTATGATGGAACACTATTGTGCTATAAGAAATGGTGAGCAGGATGCTATCACAAAAATTTGTAAAGACTTACATGAGCTGATGCAAAGTGAAATGTACTGTATACAAAATAACAGCAATATTGTAAAGATGATCTTCTGTTAATTACTTAGTTATTTTCAGCAATACAATGATCCAAGATAACTCTGAAGGACTTGTGAAAAGTGCAATTGATCTCCAGAGAAAAACTGATGGTATCTGAATACAGATTGAAGCATAATTTTTTTAGTTCCTTTTTCCAAAGGTTTTTTTTTGTCTGTTTTCTTTCACAACCCGATTAATGTGGAAAAGTTTTACATGACTGAGTTCTTAAGGAAGGGTGGGCAGGGAGGGAGGAAGAGAATTTGGAAGACAAAGTTATAAAAATCTATATTAAAATTTGGTTTTGCATGTAATTTGGGAAAAATAAAATTCTAAATAAAAAATAACTCTGTAAAAATTAGGATTGAGCAAATGGAAGCTAATGACTTTATGAGAAATGAAGAAACAATAAAGCCAAACCAAAAGAATGAAAAAATAGAAGGCAATGTGAAATATCTCATTGTAAAAAACAGCTGACTAGGAAAATAAATCCAGGAGAGATAATTTGAAAATCATTGGGCTACCTGAAAACCATGATCAAAAAATGAGCCTAGACATCATCTTCCAAGAAATTTTTGGGGAAAATTGCCCTGACATTCTAGAATCAGGAGGTAAAATAGAAATTGAAAGAATTCACCAATCACCTCCTGAAAGAGATAGCCAAATGAAAACCTTCAGGAATATTATAGTCAAATTCCAGAGCTCCCAAGTCAAGGAGAAAATATTGCAAGTAGCCAGAAAGAAACAATACAAGAACAGCTGAACCACAGTCAGGATCACACAAGATTTATCAGCTTTTACATTAAAGGATCATAGGACTCGAAATAAGATTCTGGAGAGCAAAGGAACTGAGAATACAACCAAGAATCACCAAGCCAACAAAACTGTGTATAATTCCTAAGGGGGGAAAATGAGCATTCAATGAAAAAAAGGACCATCAGGCATTCTTTTTTTTTTTTTTTTTGGATTTACAAAGCTACTTTTAATACTCTGGGGTAAGCCCCATAGGAATAAAAAACACTGGGAGAGGGTAGCCCCCTCACCCCCAGGAACGCCCTGGAGGAGAGCAAGGCTGCCTGGGGCGAAGGATGCACAGAGGGAACCCACTTCAGACAGAAGGGAATGCCATCGGTTCTGGGATCTGTGAGCTCTACAGGACAAGGTGAGAGCATGACGGGACTGGCTCCAGGCACACAGTGGACCAGCAAGAGAGATGGGCATAAGCCATAGAGTTACTTGGGCTCTTCTTTCTTCTCATTGGCCTTTTTCTGCTTCTGTTGCATGATCTCCGAGTCCCTGAGTCGCTTTGCTTTTTCATGTTCTTCTGGCCCCAGCAGCTCCTGATTTTTTTTTTGTGTGTGTGAGGCAATTGGGGTTAAGTGACTTGCCCAGGGTCACACAGCTAGTAATTGTTAAGTGTCTGAGGCCAGATTTGAACTCAGGTCCTCCTGAATCCAGGGCTGGTACTCTATCTACTGCACCATGTAGCTGCCCCCCCCTTTTGTTTTTTTTTTGGTGAGGCATTTGGGGTTAAGTGACTTGCCCAGGGTCACACAGCTAGTAAGTGTCAAGTGTCTGAGGCCAGATTTGAACTCGGGTCCTCCTGACTCCAGGGCCAGTGCTCTATCCACTGCGCTACTTAGCTACCCCATTATAAATTGTGTGTTACAGAGATAATTTCTCCCTCTTTTTTTTTGTTTTTGTTTTGGTGAGATAATTGGGATTAAGTGACTTGCCCAGGGTCACACAGCTAGTAAGTGTTAAGTGTCTGAGGCCAGATTTGAACTCAGGTCCTCCTGAATTCAGGGCCGGTGCTCTATCCACTGCACCACCTAGCTGCCCCAGGCATTCTTTCCAAAAAGATCAGAGCTGAACAGAAAAGTTGAGTTTCAAATACAAGGTTCAAGAAAAGCATAAAATGGTAAACAGGAAATGGAAATCATAAAGGATTTAAAAAGGTTAAACCCTTTACATTTCTACATGGAAGATGATAATTGTAACTCAAGAAATTTCTTATTATTAGGACAGTTGGAAGGAGTGTATATAGACACAGAACACAGATATGAGTTGAATATGAAGAGATGCTAGTTTAAAAAAAAATAAAATGAAGGGATAAAAGAGGAATGCCCTGGAGAAAAGGGAAAGGGAGACATAGAATGAGGTAAATTGTCTCACATAAAAGAAGCAAGAAAAAGCTTACACAGTCAAGGGGAAGATAGGGGGAAGGGAGAGGAGGGGAATGACCCTTTCATCAGAATAGGTTCAAAGAGGGGTTAACATACATACTCAATTGGATATAGAAATCTATCTTACCTTGCAAGAAATTAGGAGGGGAAAGGAATGAGAGGAGACATGGTGGGTGTTAGAAAAGAGGGCAGATTCAGGGAGGCGGTAATCAGAAGGAAAACATTTTTGAGCAAGGACAGGGTGAAAGGAGAAAGAACAGAATCAACAGGGGATAGGGAATAGAATGGTGAGAAATACAGTTAGCAATAGTAACCATGAGAAAAAATTTGTAGCAAGTTCTTAGATGAAGGCTTCATTTCTCAAAAAGTGACTTAGCAACACAATACCCTTAGAAAGGTTTTAAATATTCACCTGTTCCCCAACTCTATGTTTCAATTACCCATACCTTTTCCTCTAATACATCTGTAATTTGCCGAATCACATTTTTTTAAAGTCAGGGCTTTTCCAATATGACTAATAAAAAGTAAAATTTAGAATGTTTCTCGATGTGTCTCCCTATGTAACTATTTTTATTGTGCAGTTCAGTTGTTTCAGTTATATACGATGCTTCATGACCTCATTGGGATTGTCTTAAGAAACTAGAGTGGTTTGCCATTTCCTTCTCCAGCTCATTTTACAAATGAGGAATTGAAGAAAATAGGGTTAAGTGGGGAACCAAGATGGCAGAGGAAAGGCAGTAACTTTCTGGAACTCCCCACATGATCTGGGGCCTGCTATCAGAGCACACAACTTGTTGCATGACCAATTCACTAATCTACCCACTGGGGGATGGGAGTTTCCTCTATATAGTTTCCCATTGTCATCTTTCCTCCTCCCTTGGCTGGCATCTCTCTCTTGCAGTGTCATTCTTTAGGAACAGTCTGTCCCCTTCTTCTCATTACATCATTACAATTTCAGTTATTATCATTTTCACAAATATACACAATCTTCACAAACATGGAGAGAATTTTTCAAGTAATTAAGTAGAGAAACTTCACCTAAATTCTCATCTGATTTTCATATTATTCACCCCAAACAAGTAAAAATAGGAAGATAATAGTATATGGAAATATGAGAAAAGGGGAAATAAGGCTACATCTTATAATCAACATTTCAATCAGTGGGCTTTGCCCAGGGCCTTCTATCACATTCACAAAGTCTCACTTCTGAGCATAGAAGGAAGTACTCTGCAAGGAAGTATGTGTAAGAAATATGCTGTACTGTATTTTGCACATGTCTTTTATTTGTCCTCATGGGTGTGTGTACCTGTGACTCATACATAAGAAGCCACAAATGCAGACTTATCCCTTTCTCCTTCTCCATGAGAAACTTTAATTCCTGTCAAGAGAGGAACAGAAGAGCGTGGCCAAGTCTCTGTAGTACCAAAAGAGGGGGTAGCTAGCTAGAATTACTCCATCTCACAAATATAGTTAAAGGAAAATTATTTCTAGGTTCAGACTGAGCTCATGTTTACTATCCCTTAATGAGGAAAGAATGTTCTAAACTATATAACCAAGGTTTGATTCCTTTTGCACAAAATAGAAGATTCACAATAAGTACAAATGATGTTGTTGAGTCATTTCAGTTGTGACTGATTCTTCCTGACTCAATTTGGGCTTTTCCGGGAAAAGATACATGAGTGATTTGTCATTTACTTCTTCAGCACATTTTACAGATGAAGAAACTGAGTCAAACAGGATTAAGAGACTCACCCAGGGTCACAGGGCAAGTAAGTGTCTGAGGACAGATTTAAACTCATGATGATGAATCTTTCAGACTCCAAGACCATTGCTTTATCCACTTTTCTGCCTAGCTATACTAGGTACACAAGACAGAGTAGTAAATGACTGTGTGTGATTAAACCCAAAGACCCAAATTTTTGGGACAAAAACCTGCTATTTGACAAAAACTTCTGGGAAAACTGAAAAACAGTTTGGCTGAAAAAAAGATGTAGACCAACACCATATACCAAGATAAGCACAAAATGTAGAGGGTGATACCATGGGCAAATTAGAGAAGTATGGAATAACTTAACTGGCAGATCTGTGAACAAGCAATGAATTTTATGACAAAATAAGATAGAGGATTACAATATTTAAATGGATAATTTTCATTGAATTAACTTAAAAAGCATTTACACCATCAAAACCAATGTAGTCAAGATTAGAGGGAAAGCAGAAAGCTGGGGAAATGTTTTACAGAAAGTATCACTGATAAAGGCCACATTTCTCAAATATATATAGGAGTCAAATTTATAAGAATACAAGTTAGTATTTAATTGACAAATGGTCAGAATATATGAACAGGATATTTTCAGATGAAGAAATCAAAGCTATCGATAGTCATAAGAAAAAGTGCTCTATAGGGGCAGCTAGGTGGCACAGTGGATAGAGCACTGGCCCTAGATTCAGGAGGACCTGAGTTCAAATCTGGTCTCAGACACTTACTAGCTGTGTGACTCTGGACAAGTCACTTAACCCCAATTGCCTCAAAAAAAATTGTTTTTTTAAAAGTGCTCTAAATAACCATCAATTAGAGAAGTGCAAAACAAAACAACTCTGATGTACCCCATCACATTTATCAGATTTTTCTAATATGATAAAAAGAAAAATAGCAAATGTTGGGAAAATGTGGGAAAACTAGGATATGAATGCACTGTTAAGTGAAGCTGTGCACTGATGCAAACATTCTGGAAAACAATTTGGAACTATACCCAAAGAACTCCAAAACTCTGAATGCTCTTTGACCTACTACTAGATATGTATCCCAAAGAGATTTTTTAAATGGAAGAGGACTTCTATGTCCAAAAATATTTATAGCAGCTCTTTTTGTGGTGGCAGAGCATTCAAGATTAAAGCAATATCTGTCAGCTAGAGAATGGATGAAGAAAATATGGTATATAATTATAATGGAATACTGTTGTGCTATAAGAAATGATGAGCAAGATGGTTTTAGAAAAACCTGGAAACCACCTGACACCTATCAGATTGGCTAAAATGACAAAAAAGGAAGATAATAAATGTTGGAGAGGCTGTGGGAAAATTGGAACACTAATGCATTGTTGGTGGAGCTGTGAGCTGATCCAACCATTCTGGAGAGCAATTTGGAATTATGCCCAAAGGGCAATAAAGCTGTGCATACCCTTTGACCCAGCAATCCCACTTTTAGGTCTTTTGCCCAAAGAAATCATGGAAGGGGGAAAGGGACCCACATGTACAAAAATATTTATAGCTACTCTTTACGTGGTAGCAAGGAATTGGAAGTTGAGGGGGTGCCCATCAATTGGGGAATGGCTGGACAAGTTGTGGTATATGAATACAATGGAATACTATTGTGCTGTAAGAAATGATGAGCAGGAAGAGTTCAGAGAAACCTGGAGGGTCTTACGTGAGCTGATGATGAGTGAGATGAGCAGAACCAGAAGAACATTGTACACAGTATCATCAACATTGAGTGTTGACCTACTGTGACGGACTATATTCTTCTCACCAATGCAATGGTACAGAAGAGTTCCAGGGAACTCATGATAGAAGAGGATCTCCAAATCCAAGAAAAAAAAAGAAAGAAAGAACTGTGGAGTATAGATGCTGATTGAACCATATTATTTCTTTTGTTTTGGGTGCTGTTGGTTTTTTTTTTCTATTTTGAGGTTTTGCATCACTGCTCTGATTCTTTCTCTTGTAACAGGATTAATGCAGAAATAGGATTAATGTTATTATGTGTATATATATATATATGTGTGTGTGTATATATCTATCTATCTATATGTATATGTATAGAGATATATAGATATAACCTATATCAGATTACCTGCTGTCTAGGGGAGGGGGGAGGGAGGGGAGGGAGGGAGAAAAATCTGAAATTGTAAAGCATGTATAAACAAAAGTTGAGAACTATCTTTACATGTAACGGAAAAAATAAAATACCTCATACATTAAAAAAAAAAAGAAAAAAAAAAAGAAAAACCTGGAAAGACATACAAGAACTGATGGAAACTGAAGTGAACAGAACTAGGAGAACATTGTACCTCAATATCATATGATGATCAACTGTAAATGACTTAGGTAATCTTACCAATATGATGATCCAAGATAAATCCAAAGGGTTCAAAATGAAATAAATGTTCTCCACCCACCAGAGAAATAACTGATGGAGTCTGAATGCAGAACAAAGCATACTATAATTCACTTTTTGTTTGGAGAAGGGATAAAAAGTGTCTACCCCAAGCATGTGAATACTACTCCCAGCAGAATGAGTGTATGTGAACAATTTGTTCCAACAGACGATGATATCAGTGAAAGCAGGTACTGTGGAGCACTTAGACCTTGGTTAGATATTGAGGGTGGCAAGGTCATCAACTGCATCCTGAACATCTTGAATTTTTTCTTGTCATTGGACTTTTAAGACTATGGAAGAAAGAGTGAGGATGACAAATTCTTGCAACTCCTGCCTCATTTAAATCCAATTTATGTACAGGTCAAAAGACATTACCCATATCATTTCACCTTTTTTTTAACCTATCTGGAAGCCCTGTGGCAATAGGCAAGTAATGAAGTAGCAGGTGCAGATAAATGGAGCTACAGTGACAACACAGTCAGCCCTGGACAGAGAATGATGTTCTTACTGGATTGAAGCAGAGTGGGATTCTGCTGCCCCCTGGGGGACTGAACAGACTTTTTAAAGAATTATGCGGCTTATGTCCTTCTGTGAGAAAGAGGCTAGAAAAGGGTACCTAAAATTTTTCTGCCTCACTTAACCTTATCCTGGCCTGATTACTGCAAAAGTCAAAACACACACACACACACACACACACACACACACACACACACAATATCCTGCTTTCTAATTTATTGTATTTATAGATATCTTCTCCCTACACCCTCATTTCCTGCCTGACTTCCAAATATATGATGTTTCTCCCTTATTCCTGACTTAGTCATAAATACTCAAAAAGTTTGGGGCACCTAGGTGGCACACTGGATAAAACACTGGCTCTGGATTCAGGAGGACCTGAGTTCAAATCTGGCCTTAGACACTTAACACTTACTAGCTGTGTGATCCTGGGCAAGTCACTTAACCCTCATTGCCCTGCAAAAAGATACTCAAAAAGTCCTAAATAGATACAAATACCTCACCCATTCCCACTCTCTTTTTTTTTATGTATGAGGTATTTTATTTTTTCCATTACATGTAAAGATAGTTCTCAACTTTTGTTTATACATGCTTTACAACTTCAGATTTTTCTCCCTCCCACCCCTCCCTCCCCCATCCCCTAGACAGCAGGCAATGTGATATAGGTTATATCTATATATCTCTATACATATACATATATATATATATATACACACACATATATATATATACATAGTAACATTAATCCTATTTCTGCATTAATCCTGTTACAAGAGAAAGAATCAGAGCAGTGATGCAAAACCTCAAAATAGAAAGAAAAAAAAAACCAACAGCACCCAAAACAAAAGAAATAATATGGTTCAATCAGCATCTATACTCCACAGTTCTTTCTTTCTTTTTTTTTCTTGGATTTGGAGATCCTCTTCTATCATGAGTTCCCTGGAACTCTTCTGTACCATTGCATTGGTGAGAAGAATATAGTCCATCACAGTAGGTCAACACTCAATGTTGATGATACTGTGTACAATGTTCTTCTGGTTCTTCTCATCTCACTCATCATCAGCTCACGTAAGACCTTCCAGGTTTCTCTGAACTCTTCCTGCTCATCATTTCTTACAGCACAATAGTATTCCATTGTATTCATATACCACAACTTGTCCAGCCATTCCCCAATTGATGGGCACCCCCTCAATTTCCAATTCCTTGCTACCACGTAAAGAGCAGCTATAAATATTTTTGTACATGTGGGTCCCTTTCCCCCTTCCATGATTTCTTTGGGCAAAAGATCTAAAAGTGGGATTGCTGGGTCAAAGGGTATGGACAGCTTTATTGCCCTTTGGGCATAATTCCAAATTGCTCTCCAGAATGGTTGGATCAGCTCACAGCTCCACCAACAATGCATTAGTGTTCCAATTTTCCCACAGCCTCTCCAACATTTATTATCTTCCTTTTTTGTCATTTTAGCCAATCTGATAGGTGTCAGGTGGTACCTCAGAGTTGTTTTAATTTGCATCTCTCTAATCATTAAAGATTTAGAGCATTTTTTCATATGGGAATAGATAGCTTTGGTTTCTTCATCAGAAAACTGCCTGTTCATATCCTTTGACCATTTCTCAATTGGGGAATGACTTGGATTCTTATAAATTTGATTTAATTCCCTATATATTTTAGAGATGAGGCCTTTATCAGAAGCACTGGCCTCAAAAATTGTTTCCCAGCTTTCTGCCTCCCTTCCAATTTTGGATGCTTTGCTTCTGTTTGTACAAAAATTTTTTAATTTAATATAATCAAAATCATCCATTTTGCATTTTATAATATACTCTATCTCTTGTTTGGTCAAAAACTGTTTTCCTTTCCAAAGATCTGATAGGTACACTATTCCTTTCTCTCCTAATTTACCTATGGTATCACCTCTTATGTCTAAATCATGTATCCATTTTGACCTTATTTTAGTATAAGGTGTAAGATGTTGGTCTATGCCTAATTTCTGCCATACTATCTTCCAGTTTTCCCAGCAGTTTTTGTCAAATACTGAGTTCCTATTCCAGAAGCTGGAGTCTTTGGTTTATCAAACACTACATTACTAGTGTCATTTACTACTGCATTTCCTGAGCCTAGCCTATTCCATTGATCTACCACTCTATTTTTTAGCCAGTACCAGATAGTTTTGATGACTGCCGCTTTATAGTAAAGCTCCAGGTTTGGTACCGCTAACCCACCTTCCTGTGAATTTTTTTTCATTATTTCCCTGGATATTCTTGATTTTTTGTTTTTCCAGATGAATTTTGTTATAATTTTTTCTAGCGGTATAAAATAATTTTTAGGTAGTCTGATTGGTATGGCACTGAATAAGTAAATTAATTTAGGCAGTATTGTCATTTTTACTATATTAGCTCTGCCTATCCATGAGCAATTGATATCTTTCCAATTATTTAGATCTGATTTGATTTGTGTGAAGAGTGTTTGGTAGTTGTGTTCATAGAGTTCCTGGGTTTGTCTTGGCAAGTAGACTCCCAAGTATTTTATATTATCTACCGTTACTTTAAATGGAATTTCTCTTTCTATCTCTTGCTGCTGGACTTTGTTGGTCATGTATAGAAATGCTGATGATTTATGTGGATTTATTTTATATCCTGCTACTTTGCTAAAGTTGTTAATTGTTTCAAGTAATTTTTGACTTGATTCTCGAGGATTCCTTAAGTATACCATCATATCATCTGCAAAGAGTGATAGTTTTGTTTCCTCCTTGCCTATTCTAATTCCTTTAATTCCCTTCTCTTCTCTGATTGCTAAAGCTAACATTTCTAGAACAATATTAAATAATAGGGGTGATAATGGACATCCCTGTTTCACCCCTGATCTTATTGGGAAGGCCTCTAATTTATCTCCATTGCATATAATACTTGCTGATGGCTTTAGGTAGATACTGTTTATTATTCTAAGGAAAGCTCCCCCTATTCCTAAATTCTCTAGTGTTTTTATTAGGAATGGGTGCTGTACTTTGTCAAAAGCTTTCTCTGCATCTATTGAGATAATCATATGATTTTGGTTGGTTTTCTTATTGATGTGGTTGATTATGTTAATAGTTTTCCTAATGTTGAACCAGCCCTGCATTCCTGGTATAAATCCCACCTGGTCATAGTGTATTATCCTGGTGATCACTTGCTGTAATCTCCTTGCTAATATCTTATTTAAGATTTTAGCATCAATATTCATTAGGGAGATTGGTCTATAATTTTCTTTCTCTGTTTTTGCTTTGCCTGGTTTTGGTATCACCACCATATTTGTGTCATAAAACGAATTTGGTAGAACTCCTTCTTCCCCTATTTTTCCAAATAATTTGTATAATATTGGAATTAATTGTTCTTTAAATGTTTGGTAAAATTCACCCGTAAACCCATCTGGCCCTGGGGATTTTTTCTTAGGGAGTTCATTAATAGCTTGTTCAATTTCTTTTTCTAATATGGGTTTATTTAAGGATTTTATTTCCTCTTCAGTTAACCTGGGCAGTTTGTATCTTTGTAAATATTCATCCATTTCATTTAGATTGTCAAATTTATTGGCACACAGTTGGGCAAAATATTTCCTAATTATTGCTTTAATTTCCACTTCATTGGTGGTAACATCACCCTTTTCATTTTTGATACTGGTAATTTGGTTTTCTTCTTTCTTTTTTTAAATCAAATTAACCAATATTTTATCTATTTTATTGGTTTTTTCATAAAACCAGCTCCTAGTTTTATTGATTAATTCTATAGTTTTTTTGCTTTCAATCGTATTAATTTCTCCTTTAATTTTCAGGATCTCTAATTTAGTGTCTAATTGGGGATTTCTAATTTGTTCTTTTTCTAACTTTTTAAGTTGCATGCCCAATTCATTAATCTCCTCTTTCTCTTTTTTATTCATGTAAGCATTTAGAGCTATAAATTTTCCCCTAAGTACTGCTTTGGCTGCATCCCATAGATTTTGGTATGTTGTCTCACTATTGTCATTCTCTTGGATAAAGTTATTGATTGTTTCTATGATTTCTTGTTTGGCCCATTCATTCTTTATAATGAAATTATTTAGTTTCCAATTGATTTTCATTCTACTTTTCCCTGGCTCTTTCTTACATGTAATTTTTATTGCATCATGATCTGAGAAGGATGCATTTACTATTTCTGCCTTTCTACATTTGACTATGATGTTTTTGTGCCCTAATACATGGTCAATTTTTGAAAATGTGCCATGTACTGCTGAGAAAAAGGTATATTCCTTTCTATCCCCATTCAATTTTCTCCAGACATCTATCATGTCTAACTTTTCTAGTAATCTATTCACCTCTTTCACTTCTTTCTTATTTATTTTTTGGCTAGATTTATCTAATTCTGAGAGGGGGAGATTCAGATCCCCCACTAGTATAGTATTACTATCTAATTCCTCTTGTAACTCATTTAACTTCTCCTCTAAGAACTTGGATGCTATACCACTTGGTGCATACATATTTAATATTGATATTACTTCATTATCTATAGTACCTTTAAGTAAGATGTAATTTCCTTCCTTATCTCTTTTAATGAGATCTATTTTTGCCTGCACTTTGTCTGAGATAAGGATTGCTACCCCTGCCTTTTTTACTTTAGCTGAGGCATAATATATTCTGCTCCAGCCTTTTACCTTTACTCTGTGTGTATCTCTCTGCTTCAAATGTATTTCTTGTAAACAGCATATTGTAGGGTTCTGGTTTTTAATCCACTCTGCAATTCGCTTCCGTTTTATAGCAGAGTTCATCCCATTCACATTCACAGTTATTATTACTGACTGTCTATTCCCCTCCATTCTATTTACCCCCTTTGTACTTTTCCCCCCTTCTTTCACCCTATTCCTACTCACCGATGTTTTACTTCTTACCCCTGCCTCCCCCGATCTGCCCTCCCTTTTTATCACCCCCCTCTCTTTTCTTTACCCTTTTCTCCCTTGCTTTTGTCCTCCCTTCTATCAGTCCCCCCTTTCCCTTCCCCTTTTGTTTCCCTAAAGAATGAGTTGTTTCTTTATCCCAATGAACGTATATGTTATTCCCTCTTTGAGTCAAATCTAATGAGAATAGGGTTGAAACCATGTTCCCCCCTCCTTTCTTTCCCTCTATTGTAATAGGTTTTTTTCCACCTCTTCATATGATATAATTCATCCCATTCCACCTCCCCTTTCCTCTCCTCCCCATAGACTCCCTTTTTATCCCCTTAATTCTTTTGTATCATCACATCAAAGACAATTTATATTTATACCCTCTATATAAAGTCCTTCTCTCTGCCCAAATACATTTACAGTTCTTAAGAGTTATGAGTATTATCTTCCTGTGTAGAGATATAAACAGTTTAACCTAATAGGGTAACTTTTTTTTTCCCCTCTGTTTACCTTTTTAAACTTCTCTTGAGTCTTGTATGTTGAGATCAAATTTTCTATTCAGTTCTGGTCTTTTCACCAGGAAAGATTGAAAGTCCCCAATGTCATTAAATGTCCATCTCTTCCCCTGAAAGAAAATGCACATTTTTGCTGGGTAATAGATTCTTGGCCAAGCTCCTTTGCTTTCCGGAATATCATATTCCAAGCCTTGTGGTCCTTTAATGTTGAAGCTGCCAGGTCCTGAGCAATCCTGACTGTGGCTCCATGATATTTAAATTGCTTCTTTCTGGCTGCTTGGAGTATTTTCTCCTTCACCTGATAATTCTGGAATTTGGCTACAATATTCCTTGGAGTTTTCCTTTTGGGGTCTCTTTCAGGAGGTGATTGGTGGATTCTTTCAATGATGATTTTATCCTCTGATTCTATGATATCAGGGCAGTTCTCCTTAATAATTTCCTGGAATATGGTGTCTAGATTCTTTTTCTGGTCATGGCTTTCAGGCAGTCCAATGATTCTCAAATTGTCTCTCCTCGATCTGTTTTCCAGATCAGTTGTCTTTCCAATGAGGTATTTCACATTTTCTTCTATTTTTTCATTTTTTTTATTCTGCTTGACTGATTCTTGGTGTCTCATGGATTCCTTATCTTCCAACTGTCCCACTTTAATTTTTAAGGCATTGTTTTCTTCAGTGAGATTATGCACCTTTTTTTCCATTTGGCTAAGTGAATTTTTTAAGGTATTGTTTTCTTCAGTGAGATTATGCACCCTTTTTTCCATTTGGCCAAGTGAATTTTTTAAGGCTTTGTTTTCTTCAGCTTCCTTTTCCAAGCTGCTGATTCTTTTTTCATAGTTTTTTTGTTTTGCTTTCATTTCTCTCCCCATTTTTTCTTCTACCTCTTGCAATTGATTTTTAAAATCCTTTTTGAGCTCTTCCAGGAAGGCTTTTTGTTCTTGCGACCAATTCACCTTCCCTTGTGAGGCTTCACATGTAGCCAATTTGAGGGTATTGTCCTCATCTGAGTTTGTGTTGGCTTCTTCCCTATTGATACAGAAGCTCTCAATGGAGAGGGCTCTTTTTTGCTTCTTACTCATTATTGCAGCCTATTTATTTATTCTTTAAGTTGAGGTCTGCTCTGGGGGCACCAGGGTCCCTGTTTTGGGCTTCTTGTGCAGGTGTATAGGTGCTGTGTGACCGGGCTTTTACTCTGAGGCCTTTATGGTGTGTGGAGATCCCCTGCCCTGCACTTCCTGTCTGATTGTGCTCGGTCAGCCAGGCGCCAGACCCCGGCGTCTGATCCCACCGTTCGTGGCCTTCTCGGCCGGTGCAGGTAGGTTTTTCCACTGTCCTTCTTGGCCACCAGATTTTCGAACCAGGTTCCGGGAGCCTCAGTTGTTCAGCTGTGGCCCGCAGCTCCTGCTGACTTGCCCCGACCCCCTCGGCGCTGGGTTGCTGCCCTGCGCTGGGCCTCCCTTTTGCCCGAGTCAGACCGACCTTTTCCTGAAGTCTTCTAAATTATCTCTGGTTGGAGGACTGTGTCTCTCTGTCTCTTTGCAGGTTCTGTAGTTTCAGAATCCGTCCAGAGGCTTGATTTGATGTTCGTTTTGAGGGAACAGAAGGAGAGCTCAGGCAGCTTGCTGCTTCCTCTCCGCCATCTTGGCTCCGCCCCTTCTCCCACTCTCTTTTGATCAGATGAGAACATTGTCTTACTGTTCCAGCTTGCAAGCTTCTTCTCAGGCAATAAATGTAGTTATAATCTAAAGCTCAGCAGCAAGAGATAGAAAAAGAAATTCCATTAAAGTAATTGTAGACAATATAAAATACTTGGGAGTCTACCTGCTAAGACAAACCCAGGAACTCTATGAACACAATTACAAAACACTTTTCAGAAAAATAAAATCATATCTAAATAATTGGAAAAATATCAATTGCTCATGGATAGGCTGAGCTAACATAATAAAAGTCACTTAATTTACTTATTCAGTGCTATACCAATCAGACTACCTAAAAATTATTTTATAGCGCTAGAAACAACAACAAAATTCATCTGGAAGAACAAAAGGTCAATAATATCATGGGAACTAATGAAAAAAATACACAGGAAGATGGGCTAACCATACTGAATTTGAAACTATAGGGGCAGCTAGGTGGCACAGTGGATAGAGCACCGGCCCTGGATTCAGGAGTACCTGAGTTCAAATCTGGCCTTGGACACTTGACACTTACTAGCTGTGTGACCCTGGGCAAGTCATTTAACCCTCATTGCCCCACAACAAGCAAACAAACAAACAAGCAAAAAAAAAAAACCCCAAAACAATCTATACTATTAAGCAGCAGTCATCAAAACTATTTGGTACTAGCTAAGAAATAGAGTCGTAGATCAATGGAATAGGTTAGGCACAGGAGACACAGTGGTAATCTACTGTTTGATAACACCAAAGACTCAATCTTCTGGAATAGAACTCAATATTTGACAAAAACTGCTGGGAAAACTGGAAGATAGTATGGCAAAAACCAGGCTAAAATAAGGTAGAAATGGATACATGATTTAAAAATAAAAGGTGATGCCATGTTCAATGTTCTCCTGGTTCTGCTCCTCTCAGTCAGCATCAGTTCACATAAGTCCTTCCAGGTTTCTCTGAACTCCTCCTGCTCATCATTACTTTTCACATTGATTTTTTAAAAACTTTGTGTTCTAAATTTTCTTCCTCCCTCCTTCCTTGACCCTCCCTATGAAATCCAGCAATTTAATATGTCATACATGTGCAGTTATATAAAACATCTTGTTAAAGAAAATAGACAAAATACCTTTAGAAAGATGAGCTAATCTCACCAATGCAATGGTACAGAAGAGTTCCAGGGAACTCATGATAGAAGAGGATCTCCAAATCCAAGAAAAAAAAATGAACTGTGGCATATAGATGCTGAATGAACCATACTATTTCTTTTGGTTTTGGTGC
Organism: Dromiciops gliroides; assembly: GCF_019393635.1. NCBI lineage: Eukaryota > Metazoa > Chordata > Mammalia > Microbiotheria > Microbiotheriidae > Dromiciops > Dromiciops gliroides. The sequence goes on along the minus strand of NC_057862.1, from coordinate 264,587,084 downwards.
TGTTGTGTTTTTTTTTCTATTTTGAGGTTTTGCATCATTGCTCTGACTTTTTCTCTTATAACAGGACTAATGCAGAAATAGGATTAATGTTATTATGTGTATATATATGTGTGTATAGATATATATATATCTATATGTATATGTATATAGATATATAGATATAACCTATATCAGATTACCTGCTGTCTAGGGGAGGGGGGAGGGAGGGAAGGGAGGGAGAAAAATATGAAATTGTAAAGCTTGTATAAACAAAAGTTGAGAACTATCTTTACATGTAACGGAAAAAATAAAATACCTTATATGTAACAAAAAAAAAAAAAGAAAGATGAGCTAAAACATAAAATGATACTTCAATCTGTATTTGGATGCCATCAGTTGTTCCTTTGTTGATGGTTTGCATTTTTCATATGTTCTTCTGATATCATCCTGCTCACCATTTGTTTCACAGTTACTATTGATAACTTTATTACCCTCCATCTTATTCCCTCCCCTCAATATTTACTCTATTTTATATCTTCCTTTACCCTATCCCTCCTTGAAAGTGTTTTTCTTTTTACTGCCCCCTCCCCCAATCTGTCATTCCTTCCTTCACCTCCCCGACCCCCCATCTCCTTCCTCTCCCACTTTCCCTCTGGGCACAATATATTACTGTACCCACTTGAGTGTGTATGTTATTTCCTCTTTGAGCCAATTCTGATGAGAGTAAGGTTCATTTATTCCCCCACTCCTTCCCCATCTTCCCCTTCACTCCATAAGCTTTTCCTTGTTTCTTTTATGTGAGCTACTTTTCCCTAGTTTGCCTTTCCCTTACTCTTTCTTCCAGTGCATTCCTCTTACCTCTTAACTTTATTTTGAAGATGTGATCATGGGTCAGCTAGGTGACACAGTGAACAAAGCACCAACCCTGGACCCAGGAAGCCCCAAGCCCATATCTATCCCCAGACATAAGCCACTCCACCCTTCCTGCCCCCCAAAACAAGGATAAACAAAAAATAAATGCTTTACAGATATGATCCCTTCATATTTAATTCGCACCTGTGCCCTCTGTCTATTTCTTTCAGCTGCCCTAATACTGAGAAAGTTCTTATGAGTTAGAAGTATTATTTTTCCATGTCAGAATGTAAACAGTTTAATCTTTTAATATCCCTCATGATTTCTTTTTTCCTGTTTGCCTTTTTATGCTTCTCTAGGGCCTTGTATTTGAAAGTCAACTCAGGTCTTTTTGTTACAAATGCAGGAAAGTCCTCTTTTTCATTGAAGTTCCATTTTTCCCCTGAAAGACTATACACAAGTTTTCTGGGTAGGTGATTTTTGGCTGTAGTCCCAGTTCCTTTTCCCTCCAGAATATCATATTCCATGCCCTTTAATCCTATAGATGCTGCTGGATCTTGTGTTATCCTAACTGTAGCTCCACAGTATTTGAATTCCTATTTTCTAGATGCTTGCAATATTTTCTCCTTGACCTGGGATCTCTGGAATTTGGCTATAATATTCCTGGAAGTTTTCCTTTTGGGATCTCTTTCAGGAGATGATCAGTGGATTCTTTCAATTTCTATTTTACCTTCTGCTTCTAGGATATCAGGACAATTTTCCCTGATAATTTCTTGCAGCAATTTTTCCTGATAATTTCTTGGAAGATGATTTCTAAACTCTTATTTTGTTCATGGTTTTCAGGTAGTCCAATGATTTTCAAATTATTTATCCTGGATCTATTTTCCAGGGCAGCTGTTTTTCCAAGGAGATATTTCATATTGCCCTCTATTTTTTATTCAATTAGATTTACTTTACTGTGTCTTGGTTTCTCATAAAGTCACTAGCTTCCATTTGTTCAATACTAATTCTTAGGCAATTATTTTCTTCAGAGAACTTTTGTATCTCCTTTTTCCTTTGGCTTTTCAAGCTGTTGACTTTTTTCCTAATGAATCTCATGCATTGCTCTCATTTCTCTTTCCATTCTTTCCTCCACCTCTATAAATCTCTCCTACTTTCTCTTCAATGTCCCTTTTGAGCACTTCCATGGCCTGAGACCAGTTCATATTTTTCTTGGAACCTTTGGATGTTGGAGCTTTGACTTTGTTATTATCTTTATCTGAGAGTTTATGCTGATCTACCTTTCCCACAAAGAAGATTTCAATTTTCCACCTCTTTCTCTGCTTACTCATCTCAACCTGGAAGCAGATATCTGATTGAAATTTGATTCTCTATGGTTGGAAACTTGGCATGCCTGTGCCCCTCCCCCACTGGCTGCCACCACTTGATTCGGCCCACTGTTTCAGAACCAGGGAGCTTCACCCCAATTCCAGCCTAGATTGCAGCCACTTCATTCCTTCCAACAACAGAATCCCCTCACTAATCTGTGAGTCGAGTATCAGAAGAAGCCACTGGCCCAGAAGACTCCAAGTTGCTGGAGGCGAGGTCTATTACTGTCTGAGTCCAGACTGTGTGCTGAACTCCTTTCTCAGCCTAATCAGCAGGTGATCCCAGTTGCCGTCTTTGGCTAGAAAATAGTCTCACTCTGTTCTTATGTGGATTAGGCTGCTCCGGGGGTTGTTTTATGGCATTATTTTGGAGTGAGTGGACAGATTTATTGAGAGCTTGCAGAAGTCATGGCCCTTTCCCCCTGTCATCTTGGCTCCACCCCCTCATAGAAGGTGATACCATAGGTAAGTTAGGAGAGGAAGGAATAGTTTACCTCTCAGATTTATGGAGAGATGAGTAATACATGAACAAACAAGAGATATAGATTATTATGAAATGCAAAATAGATTACTTTGATTACATTAAATTAAAAAAGCTTTGTACAAAGTGAAGTAATGCAGCCAAAATTAGAAGAGAGGCAGAAAGCTGGGAAACAATTTTTATGGCCAGTATTTCTGATAAAGGCCTCATTTCTAAAATATATAGGGAACTAAATCAAATTTATAAGAATACAAGTCATTCCCCAATTGAGAAATGGTCAGAGCATATGAACAGGCAGTTTTCAGATAAAAAAATCAAAGCATATGAAATTGGCATATGAAAAAATGCTATAAATCACTATTGATTAGAGAAATGCAAATTAAAACAACTCTGAGGTACTACCTCACACCTATCAGATTGGATGATATGATAAAAAAGGAAAATAATTAATGTTGGATAAGTTGTGGAAAAATTGGAACACTAATGCATTGTTGGTGGAGTTGTGAACTGATCCAACCACTCTGGGGAACAATTTGGAACCATGCCCAAAGGGCTATAAAATTGTGCATACCCTTTGACCCAGCAATACCACTATTCGGTCTTTATCTCATAGATCATAGAAAAGGGAAAAGAACCCACATGTACAAAAATATTTATAGCTGCTCTTTTTGTGGTGGCAAAGAATTGGAAATTGAGGGAATGCCCATCAATTGGGGAATGGCTGAACAAATTGTGGTACTTTTTTTTGGTTTTGTTTTTTCTTTTTTGAGGTTTTTCTCTTTTGTTCTGATTCTTCTTTCACAACATGACTAATGCAGTAATATGTTTAATGTGAGTGTACATATGTAACCTATATGAGATTGCTTGCTGTCTTGGGGAGGGGGGAAGGAAAGGAGGAAGGGAGAAAAATTTGGAACTAGAAATCTTACAAACACAAATGTTCAAAACTTTCTACATGTAAGTCAAAAATAATAAAATACTTTTATGATAAAAAAGAAGATATTCTGATCCATTTTTGTTTCTGATCTTCAGCAGAGATTGACTCTATCACATTTATTTTTTTTCTTTAAGATTCTTGGGCCTGTTGTTTGTTTCTTCTGTCTATTGGAGCTATGCTTTGGCCATTCTCTTTAGAATGCATTTTACGTTTGTTCTTTGCTGTGTAGGAAAAAAAGGGGTGGGGCTTCTCATTATTTTGATGATGACAGAGTCCTTTAGAACTCTTCCCACAGTACAAATTATTCTTTAATCAGCCTTTGAAACTCTGGAATTTTGCTTACTATAGAGTCTCTGAATTGGGTAAATTTGCCTCTGTGTGTTTTCCTATACTGGGTATGTTTGCATTGTCCTTTCATTCCTACATAACCCATAGGAAAAAGAATAATTAAAAGAATAATTAAAAGCAGCTTATGGAGTAGTTACATTTTTGTGCCTGCAAAATATGTTTGCCTCTCCAAGCTTAAAATGCCTCACTGACCCTATACTATCTTCATGCTATCATTCTGAGGTGGGGCGGCTAGGTGGCACAGTGGATAAAGCACCGGCCCTGGATTCAGGAGTACTTGAGTTCAAATCCGGCCTCAACTTGACACTTACTAGCTGTGTGACCCTGGGCAAGTCACTTAACCCCCATTGCCCTGCAAAAAAAAAAAAAGTGGCAGACTGGCATTGAGAAAGAATTGCATTGACCTAGCTGGACTGATTGTTCTTGTTTTCAGTTCCATAGTATGAAAGTGCCCTTTCCCCTAGTATGGAAGAGCTGAAACACATAAATCTCTGGGAGGATAAGGATGCTAAATTTTTTCCATATAACTATTTTATTATTTTCAAGTTATATTTAGAGATAGTTTTCAACATTTATTTTTATAAGATTTCTAGTTTCAAATTTTTCTCCTTCCCTACCCTCCCTCACCCCTCCCCAAGACAGCAAGTAATCTGATATAGGTTATATATGAACAATCACATTAAACATATTTCTGCATTAGTCATATTATGAGAGAAGAATCAGAGCAAAAAGGAAAAACCTCAAAAAAGGAAAACAACAACAAAAACAATAGAAATGGTATGGTTCAATCTGCATCTAGATTCCACAGTTCTTTTTTTTTTCCTGGATTTGGAAAACATTTTCCATCATGAGTCCTTTGGAACTATCTTGGACCATTGTATTGCTGAGAAGAATCAGGTCTATCACAGTAGATCAACACATAATGTTGTTGTTACTGTGTACAATGTTCTCCTGGTTCTGCTCATCTCACTCATTTCCAAGTTTCTCTGAAATCTGCTTGCTCATCATTTCTCACAGAACAATAGTATTCCATTACATTCATATACCACAACTTGTTCAGTCATTTCCCAATTGTTGGGCAATCCCTCAATTTCCAATTCCTTGCCTCAACAAAAAGAGCAGCTATAAATATTTTTGTACTTGTGGGTGCTTTTTCCTTTTTTATGATCTCTTTGGGGAAAAGACCTAATAGTGTTATTTCTGGGTCAAAAGATATGCACAGCTTTATAGTCTTTTGGGCATAGTTCCAAACTGTTCTCTAGAATGGTTGGATCAGTTCACAGCTTCACCAAGAATGCATTAGTGTTCCAATTTTTCCATAACTTCTCCAACATTTATTATTTTCCTTTTTTGTCATATTAGCCAATATAATAGGTGTCAGGTAGTACCTCAGAGTTGTTTTAATTTGCATTTCTCTAATCAATAGTGATTTAAAGCATTTTTCATATGGCAATATATAACTTTGATTTCTTCATCAGAAAACTGCCTGTTCATATCCTCTGGCCATTTCTCAGTTGGGGAATGACTTGGATTCTTATAAATTTGATTTAGTTACCATTATATTTTAGAAATCAGGCCTTTATCAGAAGTACTGGCTATAAAAATTGTTTCCCAGCTTTCTGCCTCCCTTCTAATTTTGGATGCATTGCTTCTGTTTGTGCAAGAACTTTTAAATTTAATGTAGTCAAAATCATCAATTTTGCATTTCATAATATTCTCTATCTCTTGTTGAGACATAAACTGTTCTACTTTCCAAAGATCTGAGAGGTAAACTATGCCTTCCTATCCTACTTTACCTATAGTATCACCTTTTATGTCTAAATCATGTACCTATTTTGACATTATTTTAGTATAAGGTGTGAGATATTGATCTATGCTTAGTTTTCCCAGCAGTTTTTGTCAAATACTGAGTTCCTATTCCAGAAGCTGGACTGTTTGGGTTTATCAAACAGTACATTACTAAAGTCATTGACTACTGTGTCTCCTGTTCCTAACCTATTCCATTGATCCTCTACTCTATTTTTAAACCAGTACCAGACAGTTTTGATGACTACTGCTTTATAGTAGAACTTCAGATTTGGTACAGCTAGCCCACCTTCCTGTGCATTTTTTCATTATTTCCCTTGATATTCTTGACCTTCTGTTTTTCCAGATGAATTTTGTTATTATTTTTTCTAATCTTTATAAAATAATTTTAGGTAGTCTGATAGGTATGGCACCAAATAGATAAATTAATTTAGGTAGAATTGTCATTTTTATTATATTAGTTTGGCCCACCATGAGCAATTGATATTTTTCCAGTTATTTAGATATGATTTGATTTGTGTGAAAAGTGTTTTGTAATTGTGTTTACAGAGTTACTGGGTTTGTCTTGGCAAGTAGACTCCCAAGTATTTATATTGTCTACCATTACTTTAAATGGAATTTCTCTTTCTATCTCTCACTGCTGGAGTTTGTTGGGCATGTATAGAAATGCTGATGATTTATGTGCATTTATTTTATATCCTGCTACTTTGCTAAAGTTGTTCATTGTTTCAAGTAATTTTTGAGTTGATTCTCCAGAATTCTCTAAGTATACCATCATGACATCTGCAAAAATCGACAGTTTTGTTTCCTCCTTGCCTATTCTAATTCCTTTAATTCCTTTTTCTTCTCTGATTGCTAAAGCTAACATTTCTAGTACAATATTAAATAATAGGGGTGATAATGGACATCCCTATTTCACCCCTGATCTTATTGGGAAGACCTCTAATTTATCTCCATTGCATGTAATGCTTGCTGATGGTTTTAGGTAGATACTGCTTATTATTTTAAGGAAAGCTCCACCTATTCCTTTGCTCTCTAGTGTTTTTATTAGGAATGGGTGCTTTATTTTGTCAAAAGTTTTCGTATGATTGTGGTTAGGTTTCTTATTGATGTGGTTGATTATATTAATAGTTTTCCTAATTTTGAACCAGCCCCACATTCCTGGTATAAATCCCACCTATTCATAGTAAATTATCCTGGTGATCACTTACTTTAATCTCCTTGTTAATGTCTTATTTAAGATCTTTGCATTGATATTCATTAGGGAAATTGGTCTGTAATTTTCTTTCCCTGTTTTAGCTCAGCCTGGTTTTGGTATCAACACCATTATTTGTGTCATAAAAGGAATTTGGTAGCACTCCTTCTTCACCTGTTTTTCCAAATAATTTGTATAATATTGGAATTAATTGTTCTTTAAATCTTTGGTAGAATTCACTTGTAAACCCATCTGAACCTGGGGATTTTTTTTTAGGGAGTTCATTAATGGCTTGTTCAATTTCTTTTTCTAATATGGGCTTATTTAAGGATTTTATTTCCTCTTCTTTATTTCCTCAGTTAACCTGGGCAGTTTATATTTTTGTAAATATTTATCCATTTCATTTAGATTGTCAAATTTTTTGGCATACAGTTGGGCAAAATAGTTACTGATTATTGCTTTAATTTCCACTTCATTGGTGGTAAAATCACCCCCTTTCATTTTTGATACTGGTAATTTGCTTTTCTTCTTTCTTTTTTTTAAATCAAGTTAACCAACAGTTTATCTATTTTATTGGTTTTTCATAAAACCAGCTCTTAGTTTTATTGATTAATTCTATAGTTTTCTTGCTTTTAATTTTATTCATTTCTCCTTTAATTTTCAGGATTTCTAATTTAATATTTAATTGGGGATTTTTAATTTGTTCTTTTTCTAGCTTTTTAAGTTTCATACCCAATTCATTTTTCTCCTCTTTCTCTTTTTTATTGATGTAAGCATTTAGAGATATAAAATTTTCCCCAAGCACTGCATTGGCTGCATTCCATAGATTTTGGTATGTTGTTTTATTATTGTCATTCTCGTGGATGAAGTTATTGATTATTTCTATGATTTGTTGTTTGACCCACTCATTCTCATGATGTTTAAATCTAAATGTGGGTCCTAACTTGCCCCTCCTACCCAGTTGGTTTTTTTGGGGGGGTAGCTGGCAAAAATCACTGATAAATTCAGCAAGAGTTTAGGCTTTTAAGGATTTATTAAAGTGTATTAGAAATTAGCAAAGAGAGAGTCGGTATAGCCAGAGAAAAACTCTTGCTTTTCTTAGCAGTCCACATGAAATCCCTCACCATCCCAAAGTCCTGGACAGAAATGGGGACTCTCCTGTTCTCCATCTCCTGCTGTCAGGGCAGTTCTGAATGAAAAGAGAGAGATCCAGCAAGTCAGCCTCACCTTCCTACTTCCTGTCTCCCTCCCAAAAATAGGAGGTCCTTCAAGCTGATTGGTTGAGGGTCATCTCCTTCTGACATCAGTAGTCTACAGCCTCTGAGAACAACACCCCACTCAGGGCCAGCCAGGCATGGTCTTGAATTAATCATTCTTAAGTAGATACTAAGTCAGTTACTCTGTCTCACCCAATTCAAACAATTCTAAATCAGTCTTCAGGTGGGGCCCAGGGGTGTCTGCCAAATGCTATTATTTTATCACATTCGTTAGAATGCAATTATTTAGTTTACAATTCAGTCTACCTTTCCATGGTTCTTTATTACATGCAATTTTTATTGCATCATGATCTGAGAAGGATGCATTTACCATTTCTGCCTTTTTACATTTGACTATAAGGTTTTTGTTCCCTAATACATTGTCAATTTTTTAATATGTGCCATGTACTGCTGAGATAAAGGTATATTCCTTTGTATCCTCCTTCAGTTTTCTCCAGACATCTATCATGCCCAACTTTTCTAACATTCTATTCACTTCTTTAACTTCTTTCTTATTTATTTTGTGGCTAGATTTATCTAATTCTGAGAGGGGAAGATTCAGACCACCCACTAGTATAGTTTTGCTGTGTATTTCCTCTTGTAACTCATTTAACTTCTCCTCTGAGAATGTGGATGCTATACCACCTGGCACATACATGTTTAGTATTCATATTACTTCATTATCTATAATACCTTTTAGCAGGATGTAGTTTCTTTCCTTATCTCTTTTAATTCAATCTGTTTTTGTCTTTGCTTTGTCTGAGATAAGGATTGCTACCCCTGCTTTTTTTTTTTTTTTTTTTTTTTTTTGGTGAGGCATTTGGGGTTAAGTGACTTGCCCATGGTCACACAGCTAGTAAGTGTCAAGTGTCTGAGACTGGATTTGAACTCAGGTCCTCCTGAATCCAGGGCCAGTGTTCTCTCCACTGTGCCACCTAGCTGCCCCACTACCCCTGGTTTTTTTTTTACTTCAGCTGAAGTGTAATATATTCTGCTCCAACATTTAACCTTTACTCTGCTTCAAATGTTTTTCTTGTAAACAGCATATTGTAGGATTCTGTTTTTTAATCCACTCTGCTATTCACTTCTGTTTTATGGCAGAGTTCATCCCATTCACATTCACAGTTATTATTACTATCTATCTCCATCCATTCTATTTACTCCCTTTGTACTTTCCCCCCCCCTTCTTTCACCCTATTTCTCCTCACCAACATTTTGCTTCTTACCCCTGCCTCCCCCAATATGCCCTCCCTTTTATCACCCCCCCTCCATTTTCTTTGCCCTTTTATCCCTTGCTTCTGCCCTCCCTTCTATCAGTGCCCCCTTTTCCCCTTGCCCTTTTACTTCCCTAAAGAATAAGCTAAATTTCTTTGTCCAAATGAACATATATGTTGTTCCCTCTTTGAACCAAATCTGATGAGACTAAGATTGAAACAATGCTTATCCCTCTCTTCTTTCCTTCCATTGTAATAGTTTTTTCACCTCTTCATATGATGTAATTCACCCCATTCCACCTCCCCTTTCCTCTTCTCCCCATAAACTACTTATATAACCCCTTAATTTTCTTTATATCATCACATCAAAGACAATTTATACCTTCTGTGTACACTCCTTCTGTCTGCCAAAATATATATACAGTTCTCAAGAGTTATAATGACTATCTTTCCATGTAGGGATATAAAAAGTTTAACCTTATTGAATAACTTTTTCTCCCCTGTTTACCTTTTAAAACTTCTCTTGAGTCTTGTATGTTAAGATCAAATTTTCTATTCAGTTCTGGTCTTTTCATCCAGAAACCTTGAAAGTCTCCTATTTAATTGAATGCCCATCTTTTCCCCTGAAAGAGAATGTTCAGTTTTGCTGGGTAATAGATTCTTGGTTGCAATCCAAGCTCCTTTGCCTTCTGGAATATTATATTCCAAGCCTTGTGATCCTTTAATGTTGTAGCTGCCATGTCCTGTGCAATCCTGACTGTGGCTCCATGATAATTAAATTGCTTCTTTCTGGCTTCTTGGAGTATTTTCTCCTTCACCTGATAATTCTGGAATTTGGCTAAATGTTCCTTGGAGTTTTCTTTTTGGGATCTCTTTCAGGAGGTGATTGGTGGATTCTTTCAATGACAATTTTATCCTCTGATTCTATATAATATCAGGGCAGTTCTCCTTGATAATTTCCTGGAATATGGTGTCTAGACTCTTGGACTGCTTTCAGGCAATCCAATAATTCTCAAATTGTCTCTCCTGGATATATTTTCCAGGTCAGTTGTCTTTCCAATGAAGTATTTCACATTTTCTTCTATTTTTTCCTTGTTTTGATTCTTTTTGACTGATTCCTGTCATTAGCTTCCAACTGTCCAATCTGAACTTTTAAGGCATTGTTTTCTTCAGTGAAATTATGCACCTCCTTTTCCATTCGGCCAAATGGTTTTCTTCAGTCAATCTTTGTGCTTCCTTTTTGTGCTGTTGATTCTTTTTACCTAATTTTCTTGTGTTGCTTTCATTTCACTCCTCATTTTTTCCTCTACCTCTCTCAATTGATTTTTTTTTTTTAGTGAGGCAATTGGGGTTAGGTGACTTGCCCAGGGTCACACAGCTAGTAAGTGTTAAGTATCTGAGGCTGGATTTGAACTCAGGTACTCCTGACTCCAGGGTCAGTGCTCGCTCTATCCACTGCACCATCTAGCTGCCCCTCAATTGATTTTTAAAATCCTTTTTGAGTGCTTCCAAGAAGGCTTTTTGGTCCTGAGACAATTCATCTTCCCTCTTGAGGTTTCACATGTATGTAATTTGAGAGTATTGTCCTCATCTGAGTTTGTGTTTAGCTCTTCCCTGTTGACACAGAAGCTCTCAATGGTAAGAGTTCTTTTTTTGTTACTTACTCATATTGCAGTTTTATGTTTTTTTAAGTTGAGGTCTGCTTTTGGGGCACCAGGGTCCCTGTTTCAAGTTTCTTGTGCTGGGGGAGAGCCACTGTGTCACTGCCTTTCTACTCTGAGCCCTCTATGGTTTGTGGATTTCTCACTGCCCTGGGCTTACTCCCTGTGCTTGCTCCTGGCATGCTGGGATGGTCAGGCCTTATTGTGCTTGTCCTGTGCATGGTCTTCTAGCTGGCAGCCTGCCCTCTCAGCTGGTGTTGGTGGATCTCACCACTAGCCTGTTGCACCACCAGCTTGCTGAGCCAGTATCAAGGGGCCTCAGTTGCTTGGCTGTGGCCTAGAGCTTCCTGATGACTTGCCCTTACCCCCTCCAAGCTGTGCTGGGCTGAGGTGTGCTGCACCTCCCTTTTGCCCAAGTGAGACCAACTTTCCTGAAGTCTTCTAAATTATCTCAGGTTGGAAAATTGTGTCTCTCTGTCTTTTTGTAGGTTCTGTGGTTTCAGAATCTATTTAGAAGCTCAATTTAATGTTCTTTGTGAGGGAACCAAAGGAGAGTTCAGGCAACTTGCTGGCTTCTCTCTACCATGTTGGCTCCAACCTCCCCCCCCCCCCCCCCCCGCCCCAGGATGCTATCTTGATATCTACTCCAAGATAAGGCCCAGCCCAAGGATAGAGCCTTTGAGGCATCATGACATTGTCAAGAGAGGTGTCACACTGAAGTGTCACAAGGTGGGGGGGGGGCGCTCCATGAAGTAGGGAAGACCTTTTGAATGATTTCTTTTTTGTTTATTCACCCCTATAAAAAGTTAGCAGTTCCTTTGTTTCTTGGAGATTGAGATATAGGATATCTCCTCCCAGCCAGTTGCTCTATTACAATAAACCAAATCTTACTTTTATCTAAATTATGTGTGTATAAGTTTAATTCTTTAAATGAGTATATTCAAGAACCACCCCACCCATGACAATTCTCTATATTTCTTCACCCTGTTTAAAAAAAACTCCTTGTAAAAGTTCACATTTGATAGCTCTACTTCCATTCCTTTCACTTACTTCTCAATCCTATGCAATCTTTTTTCTGAACTTACTCAGAGGTATATGATCTCCCCAAAAGTTATCAGTGATCTCTTAATTATTATGTTTGATGACCTCTTCTCAATACTCATTTGAATTATCCTAACTGAATGTATTAAAACTCTTAACACTATCTTCTCTTACAACCTCTTTTCTTGTTTGTTTGTTTTTTGTGTGTGTGTGACATAGCTCTCTCTTCCTTTTTTACAACCTATTTGGTGACTTCATCTATTCCCATGTGTTGAATTATTATCTCCATGTGAATGACATCCAGATCTGTATATTCTCCCCTAATTTCTTTTTTGTTTGTTTGTTTTTTAGTGAGGCAATTGGGGTTAAGTGACTTGCCCAGGGTCACACAGCTAGTAAGTGTTAAGTGACTGAGGCCAGATTTGAACTCAGGTACTCCTGACTCCAGGGCCGGTGCTCTATCCACTGTGCCACCTAGCTGCCCCTCCCATAATTTCTATTTAACTAGATAATTTAAAGTGGATGTTCTATAAGCACAGGACACTCAAGAAGTCCACAAAGAAAAACTCATTATCTTTTCCTCTCAAAACTCTTCTGAACTCTCCTCTTGAATGCTTAACTACTTTTCTTTCTTTAAAAAAAAAATAATAACACTTTTTATTTATAGTTTTGAATTCCAAGTTTTATCCTTCCTTTCCTCCTTCCCCTCTCTCATTCTTGAGGTGGTAAGCAATTAGGTATGAGTCATAAGTATGAAATTATGTAAAACATTACCATGTTGGTCATTTTGTACAAGAAAACTTGAATAAAAGAAAACAATGAAAGTGAAAAATAACATGCTTCAGTCTGTGCTCAATCAATATCAATTCTTTCTTTGGATAGTATCATTAGTCCTTTGGGATTGTCTTGGATCATTGTATTGCTGAGAATAGTTAAGTCATTCAATGTTCTTCATTCAACAACTTATTTCTGTTGGTTCTGTTGTTCTCTTGGTTCTGCTCACTTAACTATACATCAATTTATACAAGTCTTTCTAGGCCTTTCTCAAATAATCCTGCTTGTCATTTCTTATAGTACAATCTATCACCATTGATATGTGTCTGGGCTAACTCAGAGGTTTTCTCCTTGAGAAGCTAAACTGAAGGACAGACATGCCTGAGAAGTAGGGGGAAATAAACAGTGCTCTAGACAAAGAAAGCTTCAGAAGTCAGGACCACCATCCTTTCATCAAGCCTCTCCCACCCCACAAGGACATAAGTCCATTAGAAGATTTGGTACTGGGGCGGAGCCAAGATGGCGGAGGAGAGGCTGTGACTCCCACAAGCTCCAGATAAACCCGTCCATTCACGCCCAAATAATGCAGTAAAAATCAAAACCCAGAACAGCCTAATGCACATAAGAACAGAGTGAGACTGTTTCTCTGCAAAAGAGGGCGATTCTGATCACCTACTGATCAGGCTGAACAGCTCAGCGCGCGGTCCGGACCCAGCCAGGGACAGTGCTTCCAACACGTCAGAGTCTTCAGCACCAGCAGCTTCTGAGGCTCCGATCACGGACTGGTGAGGGGGTTCGGAGGTAGGCCGGGGTGAAGTGGAGGCAGTATCTGCTGGAGTTGGGGCAAAGCGCCCTGGGTCTGAACCAGTGGGCTGAATCGAGTGGTGGTGGCCCAGTGGGGGAGGGGTAAAAGCACGCCAAGCTTCCGACCATAGAGAATCAGAGTTCAATCAGACTTCTGTTTCCGGGTCAAAGAGAAAGCGGCTGTGATTACTCACAAGCCAGGCAGGCTGAGAAGAAGCCCAATCACCCCCTGGGCCACGCTGTAGCACGAACGGTGTGTCCGGGAAGCAGCGCTACACTTTAAGGAGTAAAAAGTCAAGAAACAGTAAGCCAGGATGAGTAGGCAGAGAAAGCAGAAGACCATCGAAAACTTCTTTGGGGGAAAGGTAGACCACAATACATCCTCAGAAGAAGAAGATAATAATAGGGTCAAAGCTCCAACATCCAAAGCTTCCAAGAAAAATATGAACTGGTCTCAGGCCATGGAAGCTCTCAAAAGGGACTTTGAAGAGAAAGTAGGAGAGATAGAACGAAGATGTAGAGAAAGAGAGGAAGGAATGGAAAGAGAAATGAGAGCAATGCAGGAGAGTCATGAGAAAAAAGTCAACAGTTTGAAAAGCCAAATGGAAAAGGATATTAAAAAACTGTCTGCTGAAAATAATTGCCTAAGAATTAGGATTGAACAAATGGAAGCTAGTGAGCTTATGAGAAACCAAGACACAGTAAAGCAAATCCAATTGAATGAAAAAATAGAAGGCAATGTGAAATATCTCCTTGGAAAAACAGCTGACCTAGAAAATAAATCTAGGAGAGATAATTTGAAAATCATTGGACTACCTGAAAACCATGACCAAAACAAGAGTTTAGACACCATCCTCCAAGAGATTGTGAGGGAAAATTGCCCTGATATTCTTGAAGCAGAAGCTAAAATAGAAATTGAAAAAATCCACCGATCACCTCCTGAAAGAGATCCCAAAAGGAAAACCTCCAGGAATATTATAGCCAAATTCCAGAACTCCCAGGTCAAGGAGAAAATATTGCAAGCAGCTAGAAGAAAGGAATTCAAATATTGTGGAGCTCCAATAAGGATAAAGCAAGATCTAGCAGCTTCTACATTAAAGGACCGGAGGGCATGGAATATGATATTCCAGAGGGGAAAGGAACTGGAACTACAGCCAAAAATCACGTACCCAGCAAAACTAAGCATCCTCTTTCAGAGGCAAACATGGAACTTCAAGGAGAAAGAAGACTTTCAGGCATTTGTTATGAAAAGACCTGAACTGAATAGAAAATTTGACTTTCAAATACAACACCCCGGAGAAGCATAAAAAGATAAACAGGAAAAAGACTTCATGAGGGATATTAAAAGATCAAACTGTTAACATTCCTATATGGG
This sequence comes from Dromiciops gliroides, assembly GCF_019393635.1. Lineage (NCBI taxonomy): Eukaryota > Metazoa > Chordata > Mammalia > Microbiotheria > Microbiotheriidae > Dromiciops > Dromiciops gliroides. The sequence continues at coordinate 264,571,994 of NC_057862.1, read as the reverse complement.
AAGATAATACAGAGGACACAGGTCTGAACTGAATACGAAGGGAAGTTATGTTTTGTTCTTTGTGGGGTGTCTTATGTATGGGGCCGGATTTGGGCTTGGGGCCTCCTGGGTCCAGGGCTGGTGCATTGTCCACTGTGCCACCTAACTAACCCATAATGACATCCTTAAAATAGGGTTGAGGTGTAGGAGAAATAGACTAGGGGAGGGGGAAGGGGAGAGATGGACTGGGGAGAGGTTATTCATATGAAGGAAACAAGAAAAAAGCTTATGGAGGGGAGGGGAAGAGGGGGAAGGAATTGGGGAGTGATTGAACCTTAATATCATCAGAATTGACTCAAAGAAGGACTAACATACATACTCAAGTGGGTATAGTAATATATTTTGCCCTGAGGGAGGGGAGGGAGATAAGGGGGGGGGGAGGGGAAGGAGGGAAGGGCAGATTCTGGGAGAGAGTAGTAAAAAGCAAAATACTTTCAAGGAAGGTGAAGATGCATAATGGCACAAGTATTGAATTGCTTGATTTCATAGGGAGGGTTGAAGAGAGAGGGAGGAAGAAAATTTGGAACATAGAATTAGCTCAAAGACCTTAAACTCATCAGAGTTGGCTCATGGAGGGAATAACATTCACACCCAGTTGGGAGGAGTAATCTATTTAACCTTACAGGAAAGTATGAGGGGAAGAGGATAAGGAAGGAAGGGTGGAAAAACAGGGAGTGTAGAGTAGGGGAGGGGACAGTCAGAAGTAAAATACTTTTGAGGAGGAATAGTTTAAAAGAAGATGGAAAATAGAGTAAATATCATGGGAAGGGAATAGGATGGAGGGAAATAGTTATGATGACTTTGCTGGGCTAATACGAAGAAAATTCTTTGTCAAGTTTAAGGTACATTATTTAGGGTATGATGAACAGGATACTATTAGAAAAACCTGGAAAGACCTACATGAACTGAAGCAGAGTGAAATGCACTGTATACAAAATAACAGCAATAGTGTAAAATGAAAAAAAAAAAGATTTGGTACTGATAGACCACCTTCTTTCATATGTTTTTCATTGATTCCCTTGAGCTATTGTTTATCCAGATGAACTTTGTTATTATTTTTTCTAGATCTACAAAATATTGTTGATAGTTTGATTGGCATAGCACTAAGTAGATTAACAGGCAGGATTATCATTTTTATTATGTTGGATCAACCTACCCATGAGCAATTAATATTTTTCCAGTTGTTTAGATCTGACTTTATTCGTATGAAAAGTGTTTTATAGTTTGTTCATATACTTACTGGATTTGTCTTGGCAAGTAGACTCCCAAATATTTTATATTGGCTACAATTATTTTAAATGGAATTTCTCTATCTGTTGTTGTTGGACTTTGCTGATGATTTATGTGGATTTATTTTGTATCCTGCAACTTTGCTAAAGTTGTTAATATTTTCAAGTAGTTTTTTAGTTGATTCTCCAGGATTTTCTAAGTATAACATCATATCATCTACAAAGAGTGGTAGTTTTGTTTCCTCCTTACCTATTCTAATTCCATTAATTCTTTTTTCTTGTCTTTGTTAAGGGCTAAAATTCTAGCTAGTCTGTCTAAAATATTTAATGAGTGGTTGCCAATAAATTATAAGCTTTAGCAAGAGTTAGACTTTTAAGCATTTATTAAGGAAAAGAAGAATTTGGTAAAGAGAGAGAGAAAGGCCTAGATTCCTATCTATTAAAGGGAGAGCACATTTCTAGCTCCGCTCTCCACCAGAGTCCAAAGGAAAGAGCGAGCGAGACTGAGCGCCAGTCTCTTCCTTCCTCCTCCCACTAGCCCGCGTCACTTCCTGACTCCTGGTCTTGCCCTCAAAGACCTTCCCTTCATGGGCAGAACTCCTCTACAGTAAGTATCCAGCAGGTGGCGTTATTCCAATCGTTACAGTCCCCCCTGTTGTTCCTCAAGAAACAAAATGTTTCCTTGACGGAACAGTAAAAACAATATGATAACTATTGCTAACTAATAATATGTGAACAACAATATAGAAAAGGAAGAGAGGAAAGTTTTGTCCAGAGGGGCGATTTTTTTTGTCCTCATGAACCGACGCTTTGACATTAGTCTTGCAAAGGGAGGGCCTCTGCAGAGAATACATGTTACAGATGGTGTATATTATAACAGAAAGAGAAAAAAACCAACAAAAAGAACAAATCAAAACTGTTCATTTAAAGTCTCTGAAAGTCTTTTCTCAGATGTCCTCTAGGTGTAGTCGTGGAATGGAAGTCTTTTCAGGGGTTGATGTGTGGATGCTGGTAATCAGCCAGGAAAATTTCCTACAAAATTGAGCTTAACACAACTTTAAAATAGTTTTGTCAATAATCAAATCAAACAATGAAAGTTCTCAAAAACATGTTTAAGGGAATTCAGAATCTTAGTTGTTACACATGAAACATATAATAAAACAAAAATTGAACCATTCTTTAAAATTATAATATTACTATAGTCCCCCCCTTATGGAGGGTAATTGAGAAGACAATTGCTGCAATATTAATTATTAAAAATAATTTTTTATCTTTGTTTCATCACTTTTTGCATCATCTGCCTAATTATCCTCATGCCATTATGAGAAATTTAAAAATCTAATATAATTGGTAACAGGTGTCAAGGCCAAATTCAACACTGTATTTATCATGACACCTGAGATAATTATGGGGGTTACCATAAAAGAACAGAGAAATGATGGGATATGAGCATTCCCACACTTGAGCAATATGTACTGCCCATACAGTATGCCAGGCTTAAAATAGGTGGATGGAATATGTCCATGCCACCGAACATATTGGAGGAAACTGAGTCAGACTTAATCAGATGCATGGGATTGAGATGTCCATGGCATCAGGCATATAGGAGGGAGCATAGAAGCCAGGCGTAGAATAAGATGGGTGGGATGAATACTTCCAGCCATCTGTACAATATTGTGGGGAAAAATAAAATAAAATATTAAACCAAGAGTATCCAACCTCAACATTAGTCAAAAGCCGTTCCCTCGGCCATACCTTGACTTCATGCATGTCTCCCCTCATGTGACAATTCAGTGTCTGCTCTTGCATGTATTCCTCTTGTGATTGGATGGCATCTTGGCCAACTGGCATCTGATAACTCAGAATAAAGGCAATTAATGTCTTAAATGATAAGTTCCCATAATCCAAGTCTCATATGGATTTAAAAATTGAGGATAATAAATGATTGCAAAAAATGTGAATACATCTTGACTCAGAATATAATATATAATTATGCAACAATTTCAAATAATACCTTTTTTTTACTTAGCATACAATTACTTTTTTGAAAAATCTGAACATATTTAAATACAAGTTAAAGCACAACACAATCTCAAAGACAACTTTTACAAATGTTCCCCTCTTTTTTTTTTTTTTTGGAATATGCTTATCAAAAATAATACTTCTAGAATCAATTTACACTTGCCATGGCAAACAATTTGCTAGGGAAATGCTTTAAAGAGTTTGATCAAATAATCAGTTGAGAAAAAAAATAACAAAAACAAACAACTCAGAATATGGGAGCACAATACTCCTAGAATTAACATTGTATTATGAAATCAAAACCATGTTTCAAAATTAGATAGATGAATGAATAGAAGAAAATACACGTGGAATAATAAAAGACAATGAAATTCAAACTAGGGAAATCTAAATGAATATGAACTTAATATTAATAAGAGTATTACAAAATATAAACTTGATCGCATGACTATAAAAAGCTTTTACAAATATTCTCCTTGTTTTAGAAACTAAGTATAAGACACAATCTCAAAAGCATTAAAATCTCTATGAAAATAAACCTATACCATTAATTCCAAAATGTATATGTAATAGCATAGAAATCCTATGTAACCTCTGAACTGACATTAATAATCTGAGTGAATTCAGAACACTCTTGATTCCGATATCTAAAATCCCCAATACTCATATCAATACCTTGCTGCTTACTTCCACATTTCTGTAAAATATATACCCTTCCATGGCAAAAGAATCGGAGTCTTGAACTATGTTGATGATTGTCATTCTTATTCGGCTTAAGTTTTTCTTCTTTAACCCCTCTATATTGTCTGTCAGCCTTTTCACCATACAAATGCTTTATAAGATTACTAATTAAAGACAAAAGCAGGTTAGCAAAATTAAGAACAAAACGAGCATATCTGGAATTTAAAGGGTTTTCTAAGGTTGTTTCAGAAGCACAGCCAGGCTGGGGAAGGGCTGAGCCTGAAGCAGCAAATGTAGTTAGAGAAAGTTGAGCATGCGCATTAGATCTTTGGACTTCCCGGGCCGGGGAAGCAATGGGCTTGGCCATGGGAGGAGTAGAGGGTGGGGTCTGGAGAGGAGGGGAGGGACCAGCGCAATTTGAATCAGACTTGATTTTGAACTCAGGCCTGGATTCCTCTTCCCCCACTTTGCCTCCAGGTGCTAGGGGATTAAAAGCTTCTAGAGGGTGGGTCATTGCCTCCAGGCATGCAAAATTAGAGCAACAATTAGTGTTAGAACTGGGAAAAGCTGCAGGAATCTCTTCAGGTTTCTCTGAAAAAGCATGGTTGGGAGAGGGAGAGATATTTCCTTGTGTGAGTAAGTTGCTGGCTCTTTTAACAAAAATAAAAAGAAAAATAGAAAATCCACAAAAACAAAGCATTAACATGATCTTATCTCCCATTTGTCTGGTTAAACAGACTAAAATCAAAAATAGGATAATTAGGGAGTTTAAAAGGTCCATTTGAAAAAATTTAAAGGGAAAACACCAGGCAATTCAGCAGTACTTAAGATTTAAAGGGTTAGGGTAGGGAAAATTTCTTACCCAACCGAAAGATCAGAAGTGAGGTTCAGCTTTCCTCTTCGTGGTCAGCCATCTGTTAAGGGCTAAAATTCTAGCTAGTCTGTCTAAAATATTTAATGAGTGGTTGCCAATAAATTATAAGCTTTAGCAAGAGTTAGACTTTTAAGCATTTATTAAGGAAAAGAAGAATTTGGTAAAGAGAGAGAGAAAGGCCTAGATTCCTATCTATTAAAGGGAGAGCACATTTCTAGCTCCGCTCTCCACCAGAGTCCAAAGGAAAGAGCGAGGGAGACTGAGCGCCAGTCTCTTCCTTCCTCCTCCCACTAGCCCGCGTCACTTCCTGACTCCTGGTCTTGCCCTCAAAGACCTTCCCTTCATGGGCAGAACTCCTCTACAGTAAGTATCCAGCAGGTGGCGTTATTCCAATCGTTACATCTTATTGCTGTAGTTACCATTTCTAGTACAATTTTAAATAATAAAGGTGATAATGGGCATCCTTGCTTCCCCCTGATTGTATTGGGAAGGCTTCTAGCTTATCCCCATTAGAAATAGTGCTTGTTAATGGTTTTGGATAAATAGTACTTCACATTGCTCCCTATCATCTAAGAACTAATCTTTTCTCTTTGGTATTATGCGTATGTAGAAACAATCTTCAAGTAAACCAAACACATTTTTTTTTTTTGCAGGGCAATGAGGGTTAAGTGACTTGCCCAGGGTCACACAGCTAGTAAGTGTCAAGTGTCTGAGGCTGGATTTGAACTCAGGTCCTCCTGAATCCAGGGCTGGTGCTTTATCCACTGCGCCACCTAGCTGCCCCCAACGAAACACATTTTAAGTACCTAGGATGTGTGAGGAATTGTGCTAAGTGATAGAGAGATAAAGAAAATAAAAAACAAAACACACAGAAACACCCACAACAGACCATACTCTCAAGGAGCTCACAATCTAATGGGAGAGAGAACATGCAAAGATAATTGATATTCCTTTTGAATTCTTTCTGAATTCCATAAAATGTGAAATCTTTTTTACAAAGTCATGTGCCTTATCCATTAGTTCAGTGACTCAAATAAAATTCTTCCTTTTCTTCACAAAAATAGAAAGGAAGAAAAGAAAGGAAAGAAAAGGAAAGGAAAAGAAAAGAAAAGAATAGAAAAGGAAAAGAAAGAAATGATGAGCTGGTTAATTTTAGAATTTTAGAAAATTTTAATTTTAGAAAAACATGGAAATGAGAGTGAAACGAACAGAACCAAGACAATGTTGCATGCAGCAACAGCAAAAATTTTTTCTTTTTTTACATTTTTTATTTTTTAAAATCATAAAAATATTTTATTTTTTCTACTTACATGTAAAGATAGCTTTCAATATTTGTTTTCATAAGACTTTAAGTTCCAGATTTTTCTCCCTTCCTCCCTTTCTTCCCTCCCCCCTCCCGAGAGAGAAAGCAATCTGATATGTTATATACGTAACAATCACATTAAACATTTCTGCATTAGTCATGTTGTGAAAGAAGAATCAGAACAAAAGGGAAAGACCCCCCCAAAGAAAACAAAAACAAAAACAAAAGTACAAACAGTATGGTTCAATCTACATTCAGAATCCACATTTTTTTTTTCTGGATATGGGAACATTTTTCATTATGAATGAGTTCTTTAGAATTGTCTTTGGATCATTGTATTTCTGAGGAGAGATGTCTATCATATGGATCATCACATCATGTTGCTGTTACTGTGTCCAATGTTCTCATTGTACTTCACTCAGTATCAGTCCAGTTAAGTCTTTCTAGGTTTTTCTGAATTCTGCCTACTCATCATTTCTTATAGCACAACAGTATTCCATTGATATACCACAACTTGGTTGGCTGAACAACCATTCCCCAACTGATGGGCATTCCCTTGATTTCCAATTCTTTGCCACCACAAAGAGAGTTGCTATCAATATTGTTGTACATGTGGGTCCTTTTCTCTTTTTTATGACCTTTTGGGACAAAGACCTACTAGTGGTATTATTGGATCAAAGGGTATTCACAGTTTTATAGCCCTGTGGGCATAGTTCCAAATCAGCAATATTTTTCTAAAGAATAACTGAATTAAACTATTCTGAGTATTGTAAATACTCATATCAACCACAAAGGACCTTCATAGGAAGGAAGGTGATACCCAACTCCAGGGAAATAATAGATAGAGGGACACATAGCATGGTTTTATATTTGTGTCTGTATGTATGTGTGTGTTTATACGTGTGCACTTTTGGTGCACACATATAAATGGTGGCCTTTTCTAGTGTGGGAGGGAAACAGTTTGGAATTTAAAATTTAATTTAAATTTTTAATTTAATTTTTTAAAAAAGATGATGGGAAATTAATACCAGCCTGACAGAAAGAGAAAACAGGATTTTAGTGCACCATGTGGTGCTATCTGAAGTTTAAAAGGAAAGAAATTTCATGCCTAATAACAAGAGACTTTGGACTTTCTGTAAGTCATGCTTTCCTGAATAATCATAATTACTTTAATTAATAAATCACTTCAGATGTCAATGCAAAAAAACTGAGTTAGAAAATATGTGAGAAATAATTCTAAAATCACTATACTCCCTGAAAGCCATTACAAATGAATAACCTGAATATGATATTTCAAGAATCCTTGAACTCCTGTCTTTTTCAGTTGTGTTCCTGACTTTTTGATTTATGGTTTGATAAAGACCCATGTGCAATTTTGGGTCCATTCTGGCAGGTTCCCCTAAGGGAATGACTGCTGAGTATATGTGTTATAATTATGGTCTAAGGATTTGCAAGTTTCTAGATAATTGGCAGAACATAATAGAATCTAACATCCATCACTACTGACCACAGTGAGTTTCTTTTTATTGCAATAAAATAAACTTTCCACAAATTTCCTTTTAGTACCTTTGGCCCTAAAATTAAGTGCCCTAAATGGGATCCCTTTTTTCAATGGTTCCTGAAGACAACCAAATGGGAATATGAAAAAATATTTTATGTCTATAGACACACACACACACACACACACACACACACCTTCAGACCAAGTACCTCTTTCTCTTTACATTCTTGAAACATTAGGGAGTTTGGAAGGTAAGATAGGATTTTTTTTTCTTCCTTCAGCCATATAATGTTTTTATATGATATATTAGAAACTCAGTTTATGCTGAAGTAAAGAAACTAAAGAAACTAGAAACTTTTAGGTTTGCCTATACAATCACTCATTCAAAATGATGCTATCTATACCTTTAACAGTATATATTGAAGTTAGGCCAGTGTTATTTTCCTAGATTCCTATCTTGTTCACTGTGTGGAATTCCAGAATGTAATTATTTTCTTGATTTCTAGCGATAGATTTTATGTCAGGACAAGTTTAGTGTCTGGGAGAAGACAAAAAGAAGGGAGTGGGGAGAAAAAGATATTGAGTAAATTTTTAAAGGCCTAGTATACTTTTGTTATTTCAAGACCAGGAGAGAAATAATGATTTAGTCCTAAAATATGTTTAGTGAAACTTGCTATTTGAGGGGAAATCTCATGGGACTATAACCTGATACTATTTTGAATTTTAATTTCAGATATGATTGCTTATACTGTCATAAAGCCAATAGTCTACCATTCAAGGTGCATACCATGTGCTGCTCAGAGGAAATATAGTCTGGGAATCTTTATTGGTGAGCATGTTGTTGTCTGGGGAAAATTGAAAGGATCACTGTGGCATGGTTAAAAGTAGCATCTTCTTTACTCAGTTTCCCCACTGTATTACTTCCTTTAGAGCAAGGATATTTTCCACTTGACCAAAACCAGAAGTCTGGATTTGCACCCTATAAATAGAAGTGGGACATCTGAACTCAAACAGAGCTAAGGATGTTTTATCTTGATATACCTGTGTTGAATAATTCTGTACTTTTGGGTTGTAATCATGTCCCTGCTTCCTCCTCTAATAGCAAATCTCTCTAAACAGGACAAGTTGATCTGTGATTTTTAAGGCGAATCTGGTTGTTGCAATCCCATATCCTGAACAAGTGAGTAAATGAATGTTTGGCTTTGTCATCTGCCTGTTTATGGTTAACTGTATTTGTGTATTGGAAAAATCCCTACATTTTTCAGAATAATTACAGAATAAGAGTTTGTGGAACTAAATTATATGTTTATTAATTAGTTCAAGTTAAAATCAGAAAAACTTCAGTTTTGCTTTAATAAAAAATTTTAGTGCAATCTGTTTTTGTGTTACCTCAATGGAAAAGTCACAATCCAAGTTCTGTTGCCCTCCAGAATATCATATTCCAAGCCCACTGATCCTTTAATGTGGAGGCTGCCAGGTCCTGTGTAATCCTAATTATATCTCCTTGATATTTAAATTGTTTATTTCTAGATGCTTGAATTCCTTTACTTGATAATTCTGGAATTTGGCTACAATATTCCTTGGAGTTTTCTTTTTGGGGTCTCTTTCAGGAGGTGATTGGTGGATTCTTTCAATTATTATTTTTTTTCCTCTGGTTCTAAGACATTGGGCCAGTTCTCCTTGATAATGTTATGAAATATGCTGTCCAGGTTCTTTTTTTGATCACAGCCCTCACATAGTCCATTTATTCTTAAATTGTCCATCCTTAATCTATTTTCCAGGTATGTTGTTTTTCTGAAGAGGTGTTTCATGTTTCCTTCTACTTTTATATTCTTTTAATTCTGCTTTACTTCTTCCTTTCATCTCATAGAGTCATTAGCTTCCATCTCCCCAGTTCTGACCCTTGAGGAATTATTTTCCCCAGTCAGCTTTTGCACCTCCTTTTCCATTTGTCCAATTGTATTTTTTTTTAAGTTTGGCAATTGGGGTTAAGTGACTTGCCCAGGGTCACACAGCTAGTAAGTGTCAAGTGTCTGAGGCCAGACCTGAACTCAGGAGCTCCTGACCCCAGGGCTGGTGCTCTATCCACTGTGCTACCTAGCTGTCCCTGTCCAATTGTATTTTTAAGGAGTTATTTTCTTTTTCTAAGCTATTGACTCTTTCCCTCTAATAAATATTACTTTATTATACATTATACACAAAAACTAATTATAAAATAAATACATTTTAAAGAATGAGATAAAGATGAAATAACTAGGGGCAGCTAGGTAGTACAGTAGCTAAAGCACCATTCTTGGATCCAGGAGGACCCGAGTTCAAATCCAGCCTCAGACACCTGACACCTACTTGCTGTGTGACCTTGGGCAAGTCACCGAATCCTCATTATCCGCAAAAACAACAGAAATAGCCAGAGGTGAGGCTCTACTCAGGTAATCCATGCCGTAGTTGTCAAATTCAAGATAACTTGTGAGGTTTCAGCAATCAAAATTTATATTACTTTGGGCAGAGAACCCACAGCTAAAGGTATGATGATCATCTTCTGGTGTCATGCAGCAGGTGACTGTCTTGTATCCGAGGCCAGGTTCTGGCTGGGATCCCCCTGGGTCCAGGGTGGATGTTTTGTCTACTGTGTCACCTAGTTGCCCTGTGATGACATCTTTAGGGTTAAATAGGGTTAAATGACATCTTGAGGGGCAAAGGGGAGGCACTGGAGGCCAGATGTAGCATGGGGTGAAATCCCACATGAAAAGAACAGGAAAGGGCTTATAGAGTGGGGGCAGCTATTGACTCTTTCTTTCATAACTCCTTTCTTTTTTTCTTCTAATTCTTTGATTTATGAAATCCTTTTTGAGCTCTTCCAAGAGGGCTTTTTGCTCTTGAGATCTATTCCTCTTCTCCTTTGAGCCTTCACATGCAGGCATTTTGACATCGTTGTCCTCTTCTCAATTTGTGTTTTGGTCTTCCCTGTCACCATAGTAGTTTTCTATGGTGAGGGTTCTTTTCTGTTTCTTATTCATATTTTAGCCTATTTTGTGCATTTAAGGTTGAGCTCTCTTCCTGGGGTACAGGGTGCCACAAGCTTCTTTTCTGGGGGCCAGGGGCCTGATCACTTTCTTTTTGCCCTGAGGCTTCAGTGGCTTGAATCTTGCTTATTGTATTGGGGTGACCCAGCCTAGTTGCACCTGTTAAGTAGCAGAAACCCCAGCTGACAGACTTCAGGAACATAGAAAAGTCTAAATTCTCTTGGTATTAAGAGTAGATTGGCGTGTTGGAGAAAGACACTGAGTCTTTATCAATATTTGGATTCTCAGTGACACTAACCTTTTCTAGAGTTTTAGAAATAATTCTGGAGAAATTTCTCACTGCTGCTCCGGGTGCAGACTTATCACCGTGGGAGATACTAACTTCCTCACACTAAATAGAGAAAGACATGCAAATTGGCTCCTCCTTCTGAGATTGAAAACTAGCACAAACCTATGTCTGCAGCTTTGGGAGAGAAGCTTCTCAAGGGTTGAGTAACCTGAATCACTTATCCCTGGACTTCATTTTAATATAACACACCTACAAATTACTTCAACCAATTAAATGTAATTGCTATGTGATGGACAGTATATAAACTGAATCCACCACCATTTTGGTCTTTGGTCTGAGGGAGACCCTATCTTCAAGTTCTCTTTCTAAATCTTTTCCCTTTCACTATCCCCTAGGAAAAGTATATACTTGACACATTCCTTTAAGGCATTTCTCAACTTTTTCTAATCTATTTTCTGACCTTGTCACTCAGGTTACCTGAGATCTCAAACTTTTCCATTTCTCTTTCCATATGGCTGCCAATGTTGTATCTATCCCTATCACTGCCATACTTAATGATCCCCAATTTCTCCTTGTTATATCTAGGATCTAATATTAAGCTTTACTTTTTACTGTTTATTTTTTTTTTCATAAACTAACCCCAACTTACCATTGCAACTTTACGATATGCTAGCCATCCAATTAAACTAGCTTCCCCTCTGTTTCTTCTAAATGACACTCATTCTGATTTCCATGCCCTTACAATGGTTGTCCCCTATTCCTGGAACACCATTCCTTCCAATCTACATTTCTTTTAATTCTTTGAATCCTTCAAAGCTCATCTCAAGTGTAACCCCCTATATGTGAAGCCTTTCCTGTCTCCTTCCGAATCAGAGTTACCTTCTATTTTTAATATAATTTGTATGTATTTATTTATGTATACATTTATGTATTTATTTATGTATTTATATATATATATATATTTGCCCCCAAAGAATGTAAGCAATTTGCGAGTAAGGATTGTTTCATTTTTCTTTTCATATCCTAAGCAATAGCTCCTGGCATATCATTAGTGCTTAATAAATGGGTGTTAATTGAATTTAGAGTTCAATATTTTTCAGTATTCAATATTGTTGAGGATTCTGCTCACAAAAAATTCTCCAAAACAAAATAGGTATATAATAGACTGTCCTTTTGATTTTGGTAATTAAATATTTTAGAATAGACTTGATTAAAGTGACTTGATTAAAGTTTCAGAGGATTGTAGGTCTTATATGTGCATTTTAGAAAAGATATTTGAACAATAGTATAAGACTGAATAAGCATAAAATATCCAAAGCAAAACACAATAAGTTTTGTCATCTCTGCTCAGATTATTAAAAAATGAGAAGATTAGAAGACCATAGCAAAGCATTCCCACCTGAAATACCACTCTGGTAGTAGTATACTACAACCAGAGACTCTCCAGACACATCAGTAACTTTCAAGTCTCCATATTTTGACAAGGTTAGAGAAAGGACTTCATCAGAAAAGTCACAAGGCATTCATAGATGCACTCTGTGGACCTTGGAAGCAAACTATATCAGAAGCAGACACTGCAGTACACCTGTTCTTTCTACAGCACAAAGAATGAAATATCCTTGGCCCTTGAACTCTTTAGCCCCTATCTATAAGTCAGCAAATTCCATAGAGATCCAACACTCTAAAACATCCAGGTGACCTTTACCTCAGTAGGTAGATGTTAGCATGGGGATACAGATGACTCATCAAGGATTGATCACCTATCCAAAAAATAAAGCAAGAAGCCTCTACTCAAGGAAAAGGTTCAAAAAATGATTTATTAAAAAAATGACCACTATAAAAAAATTATTATAGGGAAAGATAGTGGCATTGCTAAGATGTAGAGGAGCCACAATCCCCTACAAAAACCCCTATGTGATGCACCAATATAAAAAGAAACACGGAGAAACACCTATAGACAAAGCCTTTGAAATCCATATTCTCTCTGAGAGTACATTGTAATTTTCAGTACATTTAGTGCTTGGGTGAGGTTAAAATATAGATTCACATAGATTTGAGAAGGCCTCATTTTCTAGAGCAAACTCTATTATGCTTAAATTGAAATTTTAAAAAAAGAGGATTTACATTCATGATTTCAAATAATACTTTAGTAAATATGGGAATGATAAAAAGAGAGTGTCATGGAAATAATATTATGCTTAAAGGCATCATAGATAATGCATCAAAATCAATACTTAATGTATCCACTAAATTACATAATATTTAAATACTTGAAAGAAAAATCAACAAATTAGAAGGAGAATAGAAGGTAAAACTATAATATTGGGGAAAAGTCAAGGTACCACTTTCTGAAGAATATGAATCTCACCAAAACATTAATAAGAGACCCAAATAGTACTTTAATAAATTTAAAGCTGAGAGATCTCTGGCATTAACTTAATGAGAATTAGAAAGGAATTTAGGTCCTTCTAAGCTGTAACATGGCATCTTTCCAAAAATTGAAAATATATTAAGAAATACAAACTTGTTCAAAATTATAGGAAATTAGAAATGCTAAACATATCATTTAATGATCACAAAGCAATAAATTATAATCAGTAAATAGCCCTTATTAAAAGAAATTGGAAATAATATAATACTACAGAAGCATGGTGTTAACAAATTATAGAAATCGAAAATATTTTTTAAAAAGGAAATAAAGAGATAACGTTATAAATATTGGATAAAGCTAAAGCAACTGCTTTTTCTTAGAGCAAATTTTATATCTCTAAATTCATTAACAAACAAGAGGAGGAATAGTAAATCAGCAAATCATTCACACAAGAAGAAAAAACTTGAAAACAACAAATTAAAAATCAAATAAAAATTCAGAAAATTAATAAAACTAAAAACAAAATGATCATTGAATTGGTAGCAAAAACTTAGTAGCTTTTTAAAGAAAAATCACCAATTAAATTAGCTAATTTGAGAGAGAGAGAGAAGAAAACTCTTTTATACATATTTAAAAAAATAAAAAAGGTGAACTCATAACAATTACCTGCAAGTACAGGAAATTTGTAGAAACTAATATAATTAAGGGGTGAGGAAACTGACAAGTTAGAGGGAAAGCACAAATACTTACAAAAATATAAAAGGCCTGGGGGTAGCTAGGTGGCGCAGTGGATAGAGCACAGGCCCTGGATTCAGGAGTACCTGAGTTCAAATCCGACCTCAGACACTTAACACTTACTAGCTGTGTGACCCTGGGCAAGTCACTTAACCCCAATTGCCTCACTTAAAAAAAAAAAATATATATATATATATATATATATATATATATATATATATATATATATATATATATAAGGCCTAAGCCTTTTTAAATAAAAGAAATAGATTACTGAAATAATGATTTTGTCTGTTTGTTTGTTTGTTTTTTAGTGAGGCAATTGGGGTTAAGTGACTTGCCCAGGGTCACACAGCTAGTAAGTGTTAAGTGTCTGAGGCTGGCTTTGAACTCAGGTACTCCTGACTCCAGGGCCTGTGCTCTATCCACTGCGCCACCTAGCTGCCCCGTAATGATTTTTTAAAAATGTTATTAGTGTTTATTACTTCTGACTTCATCATGGAATCCCATGTATCCCTACCCTTTCCCCTCTTCAAGAACCATTGCATATGACAAAAAGCATTTTGTTAAAGAGAAAAAACCCAGTCAGTACAACTGATTCATACACTAAGACAGTCTAAAAACATGTGCAATGCGTAACATCTGTGGACTTCCCACTTCAAGAAAGGAGTAAGTTGGGGATGTTTTCTCAAATCTCTTCATTTCAGTCCCACTTGAATTTTATAATTTTGTTATGTCAACTTTTGATTTTTTTGGTCTGTCATTGTTCTTTTCATTTAATTGTTGTGGTTACTGGCTATATTAGTTGAGAGGGCTTTGTTTATTTCATTTTGCATTAGGTCATATAGATCTTTTTATGGTTCTTTATATTTATGACCCACCTGATTTTTTATAGCTAAGTAATATTCATGAACCACAATTTATTTGGCCATTCCTCAATTGATGGGCATCTATTTTGTTTCCAATTCTCAGCTATCACAAAGAGTCACACTATAAATATTTTGTATTGTATGGAGACTTTTTTCTTATCAATGGCTTCCTTGGTATATAAGCCCAGTAATGGAGTCTTTGCTTCAAACTATATGGACATTATAGTCACTTTACCTACATAATTCCAAACTGTTTTCTAAAATTTGTTCCATTCTGTACCTCCACTAGTAGCATATTAGTATTCCTAGCTTCCCATAAACGACCCCTCTAAGACTGACTATTGCCAATTTTTGTCATTTTTATCAGTTTTTAGGGTATGATATAAAATCTCAAGGTTGTTTTGATTTGCATTTTTCTTATTATTGGTGATTTGCAGCACTTTTTAATGTGGTTTTGAGTATTTTGCAGGTTTTTTTGAGATTTGTTTGACACATTTTCTCTACCTCCTAATAGAGAGCAGATGCACTCAAGATATGGAAGTCATAGTGTTGCACATGGTCACGGTGTGAATTTGTTTTGGTGGAATATGTTTAGTTGTTATGCAAGGTTTTTTTCTTTTTTATTTAGGGGAAGGAAGAATGAGATTACTATGATGATGCCCCAAAAAAGGAAAGGTAAAAGAAGAAATTTATTGAAACCTAATTAAAAATATGAAGGAAATTCAGAAAGAAGCAGTATTTGTATTTGGAAAATAATGTGTTGCATTGATAATATGCATTTTTAAAGGATGGAAAAGAAATCTACAAATTTATACACAATCCTTATTTGTTCTATTTTGCATATAGATGAGTGCTGCTCAAATGTTACAGGAATCACAAATATTTTATTCAGTGGTATCTTTATGGATGATTTTATGCAAACCACAATGGTGGGGGCTCAGGAGACATCATACTGAGTGGTAGGACTCCCACACCAGGGTTATCCATAAAACTTTGAGAGGCCAAGTTCTGAATTGTAGCTGATGAATAAGTGGCCCCTTTCTGAGTCCCCCAATTCTGAATCCTAGTCTTTCACCTCACTATTAGCCGGTATGTAGTATGTTTCATGATTAGCCTTCTGGAATCACTATGATAATTGGTGATAATTACACTGACAAAAATTCCTCATTTTTCAATGTGGTATATCTTCACGATATCCTTGTCACCATATAATTCATCATTTCTGCTTCTGATCACTTCACTCTGCATCACATTTATATACCACAACTTGTTCAGTCATTTCTCAGTTTATGAGCTACCCCCTCAGATTCCCATTCTTTGACACAGAACAAATTCTTTGTTTAAGAGCTCATTCTTCCTTTAATCTACCCTCCCACTAAGTTTTTGCTTCTTCTTCCTATATCCCTCACCTATTTTCCTATTGAAATAGGTGTACTGGGCAGGAGTCAGGAAACTTAAGTTCCAATCAGGCCTCAGACACTTACTAGCTATGTGACCATTGGGCAAGTCACCCCTGTTTGCATCATCTCAAAAATGAGCTTGAGAAAGAAATGTAAAATTCAACGTTTATCTTTGCCAAGAAAACCCCAAATGAGGTTATGAAGTCAGACACAACTAAAATAACTAAAAATTTTTGTACTCAACTCTGTGTGTTTGATTTTCTTCCCTCATTTAGACAGTTCAAATAAGAATGAGGTAGGTACAGGTGTCAGCTATACCCTCCCACCAGGTGGTTTTGGTTACATAAATGTTTATTGTGCACCCTGATTATGTGACATGATTTTCCCTAACCTTTCTTTCTCTTTCTCCTTGTGTGATTATTCTTCCCCTCTCCATATTTTTCTCAGGATCATTAAGAAGTAAGAGAGCAGAAGGCAGCTAGGTGGTGCAGTGGATAAAGCACCGGCCCTGGATTCAGGAGGACCTGAGTTCAAATCTGGCCTCAGACACTTGACACTTACTAGCTGTGTGACCCTGGGCAAGTCACTTAACCCCCATTGCCCTGTAAAAAAAACAAACAAAACACACACACACACACACACACACACACACCTGGTGTCGGAGGCAAATTTTGAACTCAGGTTTTCTTAATTCCAGACCCAGTGCTTCATCCACTATACCACCAGCTGTCTCTAGGAAATGGTTTCAGAGAAACAGGATTTTCATTCATGCTTGCATTTTTGTTTCTCTTAACTCCTATATTTGAACTTCAATGTTTCTACATGGCTCTAGTCTTTTTATGAGGAATTCTTTAAAGTCCTGTCTTTAATTAAAGATTCAATTTCCCCCCATAGGCTTTTATTCAGTTTTTCTTGGTAAGCTATTCTTGGCTTTAAACTTTTAGAACTAATGTATTCCAAGTTTTCCATTTTATAGAGCTGGTTGCTAAATCATTTGTGATGCTGTCTGTGTGGCTACAACATTCAAGAAGTTTTAATTGGGGGGGTTATTTCAAGAGATAACCAATGTTTTCTATTTTGATTCTGCCTCAGTTTATTTTTTTTTACTTCAATACCTGCCACAAAGGAAAGATATGTGAGATCTTCACTTACCAACTCATCATTTCTTATAGCACAGTAGTATTCCATCACAATAATATATCATAGCTTGTTTAGTCATTCCCCAATTGATGGACATCCCCACAATTGCTACCACAAAGAGAAAGGCTATAATTATTTATAGCCTTATGTAAGTCCTTTTTCTTTTCCTTTTAATCAACTTGGGAAATAGGCCTAATAATGGTATTTCTTGGTCAAGGGGCATAGACAGTTTTAAAAATCTTTGGGTTTAACTCCAGATTACTCTAAAAAATGGTAGCTCAGTTCATAGTTCCACCAACAGTGAATTAGTGTCCCAATTTTTCTACATCCCCATCAACATTTCTGTCCATTTCTATCATTTTACCCAATTTGATAGGTTTGAGATGACTTCTTAAAGTTGTTTTAATTTGCATTTCTCTAATCAAGAGTGATTTAGAGCATTTTTATATGATTATATTTAGTTCTGATTTCTTTATTGAAAAACTACCTGTTAATATCCTTTGACCATTTGTTAATTGGGAAATAACTAATATCTTTTTTAAAAATACTATTTTGTGTATTCCCAATTACATATTGACAATTTTTAGCATTCATTTTTTAAAAACTAGAATACAGTTTTATTAAAATTAATCAACAAATACGTGTTGATTAATATTTTAAATAAATTATTTTATTTTTTCCCTGTTACATGTAAAGATAGTTCTCAACTTTTGTTTATACAAACTTTCCAATTTCAGATTTTTCTCCCTCCCTCCCTTCCCTGCCCCCTCCCCTAGAAGCAGGTAATCTGATATAGGTTATATATATATACATGTACATACACACATACATAATAACATTAAACATATTTCTGCATTTGTCATGTTATAAGAGAAAAATAAGAGCGATGATGAAAAATCTCAAAATAGAAAAACAACAGCACCCAAAACAAAAGAAATAGTATGGTTCATTCAGCATCTATACTTCACAGTTCTTTTTTTTTTTTTTCCTGGATTTGGAGATCCTCTTCCATCATGAGTCCCCTGGAACTCTTCTGTACCACTGCAGTGGTGAGAAGAATCTAGTTCATCACAGTCGATCAACACTCAATGTTGATGATACTGTGTACAATGTTCTTCTGGTTCTGCTCATCTCACTCATCATCAGCCCAAGCAAGACCCTCCAGGTTTCTCTGAACTCCTCCTGCTCATCATTTCTTACAGCACAATAGTATTCCATTACATTCATATACCACCACTTGTCCAGCCATTCCCCAATTGATGGGCACCCCCTCAACTTCCAATTCCTTGCCACCACATAAAGAGCAGCTATAAATATTTTTGTACATGTGGGTCCCTCTCCCCTTTCCATGATCTCTTTGGGAAAAAGACCCAAAAGTGGTATTGCTGGGTCAAAGGGTATAGCATTCATTTTTAAAAGATTTTGAGTTCCAAAATTTTCAAGCTCCCCTCCCCTCTTGAAAAACTGGTAGGTAATTTGAGATGTTATACATGTACTATCACGTAAAACATTTCCATATTGGTCATACTTGTGAAAGAAGAAACAGATCAAAAGTGAAAAAAATGTAAAAAAACATAAAGTGAAAAAAATTGCTTCAGCCTACATTCAGTGGATAGGATTTTTCTTTTCATGAGTCTTGAATGACTTATATAAGTACTGATTGAATGTGGACTGGGGATGGCAGTGAGAGTGAGGTATTGAGAATGACAACTAGTTGCTGGTAAAGTTGCTTTTCCCTTGGATAGAAGAAAATAACACAGACCACAAATACAAATGGCTCAGATTCACTCTGCACCTGTTGCTGGATCCAGGCATATTGTACTCTGTACGTTAAGAGCTCAACCCCTTCTCGCTTCACTGGTCTCTTGCCTCCTGGCATAGGAAGTTTCTGTCTAGTCTCACATTCCTTTTCTTCACTGTGTCTCTTGCACAGTAATACACAGCTGTATCCTCAGTTTTAAGGGAATTTATCTTCACATATAACATGCTGTTGCCATTATCTCTGGAGATGGTGAATCGACCTTTCACAGAGTCTGCATAATATGTGCTACTTCCATCAGTATTAATGCTTGCAACCCATTCCAGTCCCTTCCCTGGAGCCTGGCGAACCCAGCTCATCCAGGAGCCGCTGAAGGTAAATCCAGAAGCTTTGCAGGAGAGACTCAGGGAACTCCCAGGCTGTCTCACATCTCCCCCAGACTCCACCAGCTGAACATCACACTGGACACCTGCAACACAGAAACACTGAATTAAAGTCAATAGTCACATTATGTCACCTCATCGTATTGTCCCTGCCCCTCCATAAAACTACCTTGGAAAACAGTAAGAAGGAAAACCAAGTTCAGCCTAAATTTCATGGTGAGTTTCTGGGCTAGTTCTCTGAAAGAAGAGCACAAAGAGCTTGAGCTTGTCTCACAGAGATTCAGGTACAGGTTGGGGCTGCTTTTCATCCCAGTAGAGAGGGACTCAATTTGCATGTCTTGCTCTATTAAAAAGAGGAAGGCTCCCTCCCAGTCAGAAGACTATTTCCTGAACTTCAGAGAAAAAGTTCTCCCAGAGCTGGTTCCAAAACACTGGGGAATGTTGGTGACACTGAGGTTCCAAGAGTTGATGATTTTGACTCAGTGCCACATCACTTCAACAACTGGATCACATGTGATAGACCTTTCTGTGTTCCTAATAAACTTCTAATCAATCCTCGTCCCGTTTTTGACTGTCAAAGTTCCCCAGCCATCTTTCATTTTCAATGACCAGCAGACTGAATCTCTTTTATGAATCACTTTATTCTCAGGGTCTCTTGTCCTTGGTGTCCTTGGCTCCCTGGGTCTACTTTTTGTTTCCCTTTACCTAGGATTATATTTCATCTAAATTATCTACCCATAGTCTCAGTTATACTCCCCATTTGCATTTCTAGGAGAAACTCATATCCCTTATTTCACTCTTCTATAGTCCTAGTGCACATTAAAAAAAAAATTGCAAGTCTCCTCCAAGAAATACCTTTTCCCCAGAGGAACATATTCTATTTGATGGCACAGAGAAACTTTTATCCTCTGTGAGACTGACTTAATATTCCAATTTGTGGAGAAAGTATGACTCAGATGTCTATGAAATGATCCACATATTTCAAGTACTATTCTTATCACCCAGAATACCTAGCTCTGCTGCCATCTGCTGCACATTTAATTGTATACTCAGGAACATTATTTCATCCTTCCATTTTCTTTTTTCTTTTTTTTGCAGAAGAGGGATTTGTAATTTCAGGTCCCTGATCCTTTTAGAGATCTATAGATCTAGGGGCAGCTAGGTGGTACAGTGGATAAGGCACCAGCCCTGGATTCAGGAGGGGGATCTGAGTTAAAATCTGGCCTCAGACACTTGAAACTTACTAGCTGTGTGACCCTGGGCAAGTCACTTAACCATCATTGCCCTGAGACAAAGAGAGAGAGAGAGAGAGAGAGAGAGAGAGAGAGAGAGATCTATAGATCCTTTAGAGATCATTATTTTCAGGGACTCAACTCAGCAGGAGTTGGGGTGAGGGAGAAATAAAAAGATACCAATCCCTCTCTTGGCCACCTATTGAGTCTTCAGTGTAAAGCAGGGAGCCATGTCTATTTTTTTCTCTCCCCTGTTATTGTTATTATATTTGAGGTGGTTCATTCTTACTCTATTGTTTACCAAATTAAGGATAATTTGTAATACATCAGAATTGTGAACAGATTTAAATGACTATCGTTGACAAAAGTTGATAATTATGCTCTTCAAGTGCTGAGTCCATAAAATCATTGTTTCAGGCATGCTAGTATAAGGTCTTAAACTCTTTCCATTTCAAACATAAAATGATCACCCTCTGTGTCCTATTCACAGATAGTAAAGGTTGCAGAACTTGAGTGTCTCATTCACTGTTTGTAAAGGAAATTTAAAGAAAAATTTTATTTTTTCCTTCTTTAGCTAACACGAACAAGTTAATCAACCTGAGAGTATTTAAGATTCCTGATCATATAAGGAAATCAACTGATACCACACAGTCAATATCTAGATTACTCATGATCCTTGGGTTAATATTAAAAAACAATCTAGCCAATTTTGTGGTTAATAGAGGTAGTATAGGATCTGCTGCCAAGAGTTATGCTAAGGAGAAAAGCAGACCCAGAGAATACAACTGAAAGGCCTACCCAGCAAAGATACTGTTCCCATAAAGAACAACATGGGAATTTCACCATAAGAAAAGAAATCAGGGTCTTCAAGTGGCAGAGACTTGAGTTGGCTTGGCCATCTATATTCCTTATATGTCTAGGATACTCTATGCATGTGCCCACTCTTCCAACTCACTCTGTGTGTAATTTTTAGGAAAGTATGCCTCATATTTACAGTTGAAAGGTTCATGCTATAACCTTTCTCTTTGCTTTGAACTAATTGTGTCAACTGGTTTAGGTCAATGAGTGTGGAATTACGAACTACCTAAGATTGTTGACCACATACTTATCCAACCTGTAAAAGTGACTTAGAGGACTAGGCCAAGAGGTGGGTGCTATATTAGAAATCATATGTGAGGGGGGAAAATTTCCTTAGATTTCCTTCAAAAGGAATACAATGAAATTTGTGTCAAAACATCATCTGATATGCTTAGTCATATGACCAACAAGATGGAGGAATAGAGATTCCTCTCCAGTACTCACAACCTCTCCAATATTTCCAAAAGAACTGTAATGCATGAGAAGTAAAATCAGTTTCAACTATCAACACCATCTAGGCACTAACAACTCTAACAAGGCAGCAAACTGATGAACTAACAGCAGAGAGGGCTTAGTAACTCTAATCTCTAACATGCTCACTCAAAATTCCCTCTCCTACCAGTCGTCCCTAAACCCTCAAAGGTGTGGCACAACAGAACTCAATTCTTCCCATTCCAGACTGTGTAGCAGAAGTGAAGTAAAGAAAATTGGATTGCTTTCTCTCTTTGGAGTAGTAATATGAAAGCATGCTGTGCTAAAGCAGTACTTAGATTGAAAACTAAGGAACAGAGGGAACTGGAGTAAGAAACCAGAATATATGGGGCTCCACCATTTCTAAGGGAAAAGGTCATGACATCTGCCTGAAGCAATTTTGTATCTTCAGAAGTCACATGGCAGAGACTGCGCTCACTGAAACATGAATCCCCTAGCACAGCAAGAGACTGACCTTCAAGGTCCAGACATTAGAGAATCTACCATCAAAGCAGAAGGAGTCAAAAGGTAAGAGATTATGAATATAATGAAAAAAGATTTAAATTACCAAAAGTCTCATTAAGAAGAAAACTCAGATACCTTGAAGATAAGCAACTAAATCAATAAGGAAAATGTTAATAACAGAAGATAAGATAGCCCCTAGAATACCTCAACAATTCCAAACAATGAATAAATATAGTAATACAAAGAAAAAGTAATTAACACATAATACAATAGAAGGCTCTATGGATTGCAAGCTCTCTTGGGAAGTCACAGCATGGAGTCACAGCAAAATGTTTACAAACGATGTAAGAAAGAAATGAGTTGTGAAAGTCAAAATGATCCCCTGCATAACATTGAAAAATTTAAACCCATGCTGGAAAATCTCACCAAAGATAAAATTGTGAGAAAATAATTATTAATAATGAATTTCCTGGAGAGACCCAGATCAGTTTCAGTCCCCCCCACCCCCCCACTCCAGAAAGGCCAATTTTTGAGGAAGTTCTAATTTCATTTGGGCCCAAGAGAACAAAAGTTATATAGATTTATTCTTTCGTCTAGATCAGTGAGTTGATGGAATTAAATCACACCTGAATATTGGACTGCACCTTTGCCCTCCAAAAAGGCATCATCTGCAGAGTTAATTTTAATTTGGACCACCCTCAGGTCATGTCAACCAAAGGAATTGAATGATGCTAACCAATTAACTTTGATCAATGTATAATGACCCACTTCTATCAAAAGAGGGTCTACATCTTAGCTCTCTCTTGGCTTCCTGGACTCACTCCCTTGCCTCAGAATGCTGTCTTTCTGTGTGTGCTCTCCTTCTTAGGGCTATGTAGGTATGTAGGCCTGAAGGCCTGAGACTAGTGTGGAAATTAGGGAGACGTGGTCAATTCTTGGCTAAAATTTCATATTAATATTAATAATAAAAACTGCCAAAAATAGGTAAAATAGTAATAATTTTTAAAACACAGTTTAGCACAATAATTTAAAAACCACAAATGGAAGAATAAGTGATTAGGAATATAAATATAGAAATAAGAAGAACAGGAGAGGATCAAAAATGAATAACATTAAAAAGAAACATGCTTTCTATACAAGTAAAACATACTGCTCTCTAAGTCAAGATGAAAAAAAGGCAATTTAAGGATTATAGGTCACCCAGAAAGCCATGAAAAGTCAAAAAGCTTGAGCATCAAAATGCAAGAAATAAATCAGAAGAAAAGTCTAAACATTAAAACAAATTTCCTTGGAGTTTGTAGCTGAAAAGAATAGGGGTGTTGTGTTGTTGCTGTTGTTTGTTATTTCTTTTCTTTTCTCAAGATGAACCATGAACACTTTCAGTTGACCCCAATTCCTTGGTTCAGAAATCCTGGGCAATTTTCTTCTATTATTTCTTGTTTTGCTTATAACTTGTCCTTTCCTTGGCTTCTGAATACATGCATAAACACATACATAGGAAAACATACATGAACATATATTTATATAGAAATATAGAAATTTTTAAAACATATCTTCTTCTTGTTTAGTCATTTTCAAATCTTTGTGACTGCATTTTGGGGTTTTCTTGGCAATGATAGTGAAGTGTTTGCCGTTTTCATCTCCAACTAATTTTTTAAAAATAAAGTATTTTATTTATTTTTTTCCCGTTACATGTAAAGATAGTTCTCAAATTTTGTTCATACAAGCTTTCCAATTACAGATTTTTCTCCCTTCTCCCCCTCCCTCCGACCTCCCCTAGACAGCAGGCAATCTGATATAGGTTATATAAATATATATATGTATATATACATATATATAATATTAAACATATTTCTGCATTAGTCATGTTATAAAAGAAAAATCAGAGCAATGAGGAAAAACCTCAAAATAGAAAAACAACAACAGCACCAAAATCAAAAGAAATAATATGGTTCATTCAACATCTATACTTCACAGTTTGTTTTTTCCTGGATTTGGAGATCCTCTTCCATCATGAG
This sequence comes from Dromiciops gliroides, assembly GCF_019393635.1. Taxonomy (NCBI): domain Eukaryota; kingdom Metazoa; phylum Chordata; class Mammalia; order Microbiotheria; family Microbiotheriidae; genus Dromiciops; species Dromiciops gliroides. The sequence goes on along the minus strand of NC_057862.1, from coordinate 264,547,332 downwards.
TTCCCTGGAACTCTTCTGTACCATTGCATGGGTGAGAAGAATCTAGTTCATCACAGTAGATCAACACTCAATGTTGATGATACTGTACACAATGTTCTTCTGGTTCTGCTAATCATCAGCCCATGCAAGACCCTCCAGGTTTCTCTGAACTCCTTCTGCTCATCATTTCTTACAGCACAATAGTATTCCATTACATTCATATACCACCACTTGTCCAGCCATTCCCCAATTGATGGGCATCCCCTCAACTTCCTATTCCCTGCCACCACATAAAGAGCAGCTATAAATATTTTTGTACATGTGGGTCCTATTTCTCTTTCCATGATCTCTTTGGGAAAAAGACCCAAAAATGGTATTGCTGGGTCAAAGGGTATGCACAGCTTTATCGCCCTTTGGGCATAATTCCAAATTGCTCTCCAGAATGGTTGGATCAGTTCACAGCTCCACCAACAATGCATTAGTGTTCCAATTTTCCCACCGCTTCTCCAACACTTATAAATAATAAGTTTTTTTTGTCATTTTAGTCAATCTGATAGGTGTCAGGTGGTACCTCAGAGTTGTTTTAATTTGCATCTCTCTAATCATTAGTGATTTAGAGCATTTTTTCATATGGGAATAGATAGCTTTGGTTTCTTCATCAGAAAACTGCCTGTCCTTTGACCATTTCTCAATTGGGGAATGACTTGGATTCTTATTAATTTTATTTAGTTCCCTATATATTTTAGAAATGGGGCCTTTATCAGAAGTACTGGCCATAAAAATTGTTTCTCAGCTTTCTGCCTCCCTTCTAATTTTGGATGCATTGCTTCTGTTTATGCAAAAATTTTTTAATTGAATGTAACCAAAATCATCAATTTTCCATTTTATGATATTCTCTATCTCTTGTTTGGTCATAAAATGTTTTCCTTTCCAAAGATCTGAAAGTTAGACTATTCCTTTCTCTCCTAATTTACCTATGGTATCACCTCTTATGTCTAAATCATGTATCCATTTTGACCTTATTTTAGTATAAGGTGTAATATGTTGGTCTATGCCTAATTTCTGCCATACTATCTTCCAGTTTTCCCAGTAGTTTTTGTCAAATACTGAATTCCTATCCCAGAAACTGGAGTCTTTGGGTTTATCAAACACTACATTACTAGTGTCATTTACTACTGTGTCTCCTGTGCCTAGCCTATTCCATTGATCCTCCACTCTATTTCTTAGCCAGTACCAGACAGTTTTGATGACTGCCCCTTTATAGTAAAGCTCCAGATTTGGTACAGCTAACCCACCTTATTATTTGCCTGGATATTCTTGATTTTTTGTTTTTCCAGATGAATTTTGTTATTATTTTTTCTAGCTCTATCAAATAATTTTTAGGTAGTCTGATTGGTATGGCACTACATAAGTAAATTCATTTAGGTAGAATTGTCATTTTTACTATATTAGCTCTGCCTATCCATGAGCAATTGATATCATTCCAATTATTTAGATCTGATTTGATTTGTGTGAAGAGTGTTTGGTAATTGTGTTCATAGAGTTCCTGGGTTTGTCTTGGCAAGTAGACTCCCAAGTATTTTATATTATCTACTGTTACTTTAAATGGAATTTCTCTTTCTATCTCTTGCTGCTGGACTTTGTTGGTCATGTATAGAAATGCTGATGATTTATGTACATTTATTTTATATCCTGCTACTTTGCTAAAGTTGTTAATTGTTTCAAGTAATTTTTGAGTTGATTCTCTAGGATTCTTTAAGTATACCATCATATCATCTGCAAAGAGTGATAGTTTTGTTTCCTCCTTGTCTATTCTGATTCCTTTAATTCCTTTTTCTTCTCTGATTGCTAAAGCTAACATTGCTAGTACAATATTAAATAATAGGAGTGATAATGGACATCCCTGTTTCACCCCTGATCTTATTGGGACGGCCTCTAACTTATCTCCATTGCATATAATGCTTGCTGATGGTTTTAGGTAGATACTGCTTATTATTTTAAGGAAAGCTCCACCTATTGCAAAGCTCTCTAGTGTTTTTATTAGGAATGGGTGCTGTATTTTGTCAAAAGCTTTCTCTGCATCTATTGAGATAATCATATGATTTTGGTCAGTTTTCTTATTGATGTCGTTGATTATGTTTTCCTATAGTTTTCCTAATGTTGAACCAGCCCTGCATTCCTGGTATAAATCCCACCTGGTCATAGTGTATTATCCTGGTGATCACTTGCTGTAATCTCCTTGCTAATATCTTATTTAAGATTTTAGCATCAATATTCATTAGGGAAATTGGTCTATAATTTTCTTTCTCTGTTTTTGCTTTGCCTGGTTTTGGTATCACCACCATATTTGTATCATAAAATGAATTTGGTAGAACTCCTTCACCTATTTTTCCAAATAATTTGTATAATATTAATTGTTCTTCAAATGTTTGGTAGAATTCACCTGTAAACCCATCTGGCCCTGGGGATTTTTTCTTAGGAAGTTCATTAATGGATTGTTCAATTTCTTTTTCTAATATGGGCTTATTTAAGGATTTTATTTCCTCTTCAGTTAACCTGGGCAATTTGTATTTTTGTAAATATTCATCCATTTCATTTAGATTGTCAAATTTATTGGCATACAGTTGGGCAAAATAATTCCTAATTATTGATTTAATTTCCACTTCATTGGTGGCAACATCACCCTTTTTATTTTTGATACTGGTAATTTGGTTTTCTTCTTTCTTTTTTTTAATCAAATTGACCAATATTTTATCTATTTTATTGGTTTTTTCATAAAACCAACTCTTAGTTTTATTGATTAATTCTATAGTTTTCTTGCTTTCAATCTTATTAATTTCTCCTTTAATTTTCAGGATCTCTAGTTTAGTATCTAATTGGGGGTTTCTAATTTGTTCTTTTTCTAGCTTTTTAAGTTGCATGCCAATTCATTAATCTCCTCTTTCTCTTTGTTATTCATGTAGGCATTTAGAGCTATAAATTTTCCCCTAAGCACTGCTTTGGCTGCATCCCATAGATTTTGGTATGTGGTCTAATTATTGTCATTCTCTTGGATATAGTTATTGATTTCATTCTTTAGAATGAAATTATTTAGTTTCTGATTGATTTCCATTCTACTTTTCCATGCCTCTTTCTTACATGTAATTTTTATTGCATCATGATCTGAGAAGGATGTATTTACTATTTCTGCCTTTCTACATTTGACTATGATGTTTTTGTGTCCTAATACATGGTCAGTTTTTGAAAATGTGCCATATATTGCTGAAAAAAAGGTATATTTCTTTATCCCTATTCAATTTTCTCCAGACATCTATCATGTCTAACTTTTCTAGTAATCTATTCACCTCTTTCACTTCTTTCTTACTTATTTTTCAGCTAGACTTATCTAATTCTGAGAGGGGGAGATTCAGATCCCTCACTAGTATAGTATTACTGTCTAATTCCTCTTGTAGCTCATTTAACTTCTCCTCTAAGAATTTGGATGCTATACCACTTGGCACATACATATTTAATATTGATATTACTTCATTATCTATAGTACCTTTTAGCAAGATGTAGTTTCCTTCCTTATCCCTTTTAATGAGATCTATTTTTGCCTGTGTTTTGTTTGAGATAAGGCTTGCTACCCCTGCTTTTTTGACTTTACCTGAAGCATAATATATTCTGCTCCGGCCTTTTATCTTTACTCTGTGTGTATCTCTCGCTTCAAATGTGTTTCTTGTAAACAGCATATTGTAGGATTCTGATTTTTAATCCACTCTGCAAGTCACTTCCGTTTTATAGCAGAGTTCATCCCATTCACATTCACAGTTATTATTATTGACTGTCTATTCCCCTCCATTCTATTTACCCCCATTGTACTTTTCCCCCCTTCTTTCACCCTATTCCTCCTCACCAACATTTTGCTTCTTACTCCTGCCTCCCCCAATCTGCCCTCCCTTTTTATCACCCCTCCCTTTTCTTTACCCTTTTCTCCCTTGCTTTTGTCCTCCCTTCTATCAGTACCCCCCTTTCCCTTCCCCTTTTACTTCCCTAAAGAATGAGCTAAGTTTCTTTATCCCAATGAACGTATATGTTATTCCCTCTTTGAATCAAATCTAATGAGAGTAGGTTTGAAACCATGTTCCCCCCTCCTTTCTTTCCCTCTATTGTAATAGGTTTTTTTTCACCTCTTCATATGATGTAATTCACCTCTTCATATGATGTTCACCCCATTCCACCTCCCCTTTCCTCTCCTCCCCATAGACTCCCTTTTTAACCCCTTAATTTTCTTTGTATCCTCACATCAAAGACAGGACTTTACCCTCTGTGTAAAGTCCTTCTCTCCACCCAAATACATTTACAGTTCTTAAGACTTATGAGTATTATCTTCCTGTGTAGGGATGTAAATATTTTTGTATATATAGACTCTGTAACTTTTTTTTTTAATTTTTTTTTTGTAAGGCAATTGGGGTTAAGTGACTTGCCCAGGGTCACACAGCTAGTAAGTGTTAATAGTCTGAGGCCGGATTTGAACTCAAGTACTCCTGACTCCAGGGCCGGTGCTCTATCTACTGCGCCACCTAGCTGCCCCCGGCCCTGTAACTTTTTGTGTGAGGCAATAAGGTGACTTGCCCAGGATCACACAGCCGGTAAGTGTCAAGTGTTTAAGGTTGGATTTGAACTCAGGTCCTCCTGAATCCGGGGCCAGTGCTTTATCCACTGTGCCACCTAACTGCCCCATAACTTTTTGTTTTTTAGCTTTTTTGGATACCAACCTAGTAGTGGTATTATTAGGTCAAAGAGTTTTATAGCCTTTTGGCCATAGTTACAATTTGCTCTACAATGGTTGAATCAATTCACAACTCCACCAACAATGCATTAATTTCTCATTTTGCCCATATCCCCTACAACATTTGTCATTTTCCTCTGCTGTCCTATTTTCTACTCTGAAAGGTATGAAGTAGTACCCCAGAATTATTTTGACTTGCATCTTTCTAATCAATAGTGAGTTAGAAGACTTTTTTTCAATATGACTATAGATAACTTTGATTATTTCATCTGAAAACTGTTCATATATATTTATCATTTGTTGATTGGGGAATGGCTCTTATTTTAATAAATTTGACTCAGTTCTCTATGCATTTGAAAAATGAGGCCTTTATCAGACAAACTTGCTACAAAATTTTTTTCACAATTACTATTACTAACTGTATTTCCCTCCATCCTATTCCCTCCCAATGATATTTATTCTCTTTCTCCTTTCACCCTGTCCCTCTTCAAAAGTTTTGTTTCTGACTGCCCCCTTCCCCAATCTGTCCTCCCTTCTATCACCCCCCCATCCCCTTCCCCTCCTACTTTCCTGCAGGTTAAGATATAATACTATACCCAATTGAATATGTATGTTATCCCTCCTTTGAGCCAATTCTGATGGAAGTAAGATTTACTCACCCTCCAGCACCAGCCCCATCTTTCCCTCCATTGTATAAGCTTTTATTTGCATCTTTTATGTGAGATACTTTACCCCATTTCACCTCTCCCTTTTCCTTTCTCCCAATGCATTCCTCTCACCCCTTACTTTTATTTTTTAAAAGCTTTCATATTCAACTCAAACCTGTGTCCTCCATCTAAATATACTCCTTCCAGCTGCCCTAATAATGAGAAAGTTCTTGAGTTACAAATATCATCTTCCCATGGAGGAATGTAAACAGTTTAACCTTTTAATATCCTTTCTGATTTTTTTTTTACTGTTTACCTTTTCATGCTTCTCCAAAGTCTTATATTTGAAAGTTATATTTTCTATTCAGCTCATATCTTTTCATCAAGAATACCTGAAAGTGGGGCAGCTAGATGGTGCAGTGGATAGAGCACTGGCCCTGGAGTCAGGAGTACCTGAGTTCAAACCCAGCCTCAGACACTTAACACTTACTAGCTGTGTGACCCTGGGCAAGTCACTTAACCCCAGTTGCCTCACTGAAAAAAAAAAAAAAGAATACCTGAAAGTCCTCTCTTTCACTCAATATCCTTTTTTTCACTTGAATGATTATACTCAGTTTTTCTGGGTAGATGATTCTTGGTTGTAATACCAGTTCTATTGCCCTCTGGAATATCATATGTAAAGCCTTCTGATTGGTATCACCACCATATTTGTATCATAAAATGAATTTGGTAGAACTCCTTCTTCACCTATTTTTCCAAATAATTTGTATAATATTGGAATTAATTGTTGTTTAAATGTTTGATAGAATTCACCTGTAAACCCATCTGGCCCTGGGGATTTTTTCTTAGGGAGTTCATTAATGGCATGTTCAATTTCTTTTTCTAATATGGGCTTATTTAAGGATTTTATTTCCTCTTCAGTTAACCTGGGGAGTCATTTAACCCCAAATGCCTCACCAAAAAAAAACAACAAACAAACAAACAAAAACTAATCATCTATGGAAATAGATCTAGTAGTGCTGTTGCTGGGTTAAAAGGTAGAGGTAGTTTAAAACTCTGTGGACATAATTTCAGATTTCTCTTTTAGGAGGTTATTGATGGATTCTTTTCACTTCTATTTCACACCCTGGTTCTAGAATATCATGGCAATTGTCCCTGACAATTTCTTCAAAGATAAGGTCTAGGCTCTTTTTTTGAATATGGCTTTCATGTAGTCTAATAATTTTCAAATTATTTCTCATGGATCTATTTTCTAGGTCAGTTGTTTTTCCAATGAGATATTTCACATTGCTTTGGAACCAATTCTTGCAAAAAATTATACCCTTTGTGTGTCTTGGCCTGTTGTACAGCTTTGGGAAAGCTTTCAGGCATTCATGTCTTTGAAGGATCTACATGGCATGCTCCTAAGTTAACCCTGTCCCAAGTGTTCACGTACTTCACTGACCTAGGATGGAGAAAAAAAGATTCAGTGTGATTTTTTTCTTCTATTTTCCAACCAGATTTTAATCTGGTACATTTTCAGATCTTTGTGAATAACTGTGATGGGGAAGTGGGCATCTGGGTTTTGTCATTTTATCTTATTTCTCTATCTTGGCTTGTCTGATTATTAAAAGTATAGGTGAGGGGGGGCAGCTAGGTGACACAGTGGTTAGAGCACTGGCCTGGAGTCAGGAGGACCTGAGTTCAAATTTGGCTTCAGACACTTGACACTTACTATCTGTGTGACCTTGGGCAAGTCACTTAACTCTCATTGCCCAACCAAACAATTTTTTTTTAATTTAAAAAAGTATGGGTGAGTCACTTGAGTTTATTGACAGGTTAGGGGGCTAAAGAGTATTGAAGAACAAGAAGGTAGAATATGGTTAAAGGTGGGCTTTGGGCAATTTGCCAACCATTTGTAGGGTTCCAGATCCATATCCCAGGCTTTGCCTAATTGCCATTCCCATGGTATAGTATGAGCCAATCATCAGTTGGTAACTGAGCTTACATAAAGCAAGATGGAGACCTTACAAAGGGCATTGCCTTCAGAGATTTGTTTTCTAGAGAAATCATTAATTCTGCCTCAGAAAGGGGGATCAGAGATCCTGGGGCAACTTACACCCTGAAGAGTAGGAAGGCATGGACCTATGAAAGATTTTTACCCAAATGGAGAAAAATTTATCAAGGACAGGACAAAGATCAACAACAAACTGCATTATATGAAGAATCCTACCATGAGACAATATTCTCTCAATTCAATTTGATATTTTTCTTTTTTTAATTATAAAAGTATTTTATTATTTTCCAGTTACATGTAGAGAGAGTTTTCAACATTTATTTTTATAAGATTTCTAGTTTCAAATATTTCCCTCCCTCCCCCCGTCCCTAAGACAGCAAGTAATCTGATATAGGTTATATATGTACAATAACATTAAACATAATTCTGCATTAGTCATGTTATAGGAGAAGAATCAGAGCAAAAAGGAAAAACCTCAAAAAAGAAAAATAGCAGTACTGAAAAGAAAAGAAATAGTATGGTTCAATTTGCATCCATATTCCACAGTTCTTTTTTTTTCTGGATTTGGAGAACATTTTCCATCATGAGTCCTTTGGAACTAACCTGTATTGCTGAGAAGAATTGTCTATCACAGTTGAACAACACATAAAGTGGATGATACTGTGTACAATGTTCTCCTGGTCCTGCTCATCTCACTCATCATCAGTTCATGCTAGTCTTTCCAGATTTCTCCGAACTCCTCCTGCTCCTTGTTTCTTACAGCACAATAGAATTCCATTGCATTCATATACCACAACTTGTTTAACCATTCCCCAATTGATGGGCAGCCCCTCAACTTCCAATTCCTTGCCACCACGAAAAGAGCAACTATAAATATTTTTGTACATGTGGGTCCTATTTCCCTTTCCATGATCTCTTTGGGGAAAAGACCCAATAGTGGTATTGCTGGGTCAAAGGGTATGCATAGCTTTATCGTCCTTTGGGCATAATTCCAAATTGCTCTCCAGAATGGTTGGATCAGTTCACAGCTCCACCAACAATGCATTAGTGTTCCAATTTTTCCACAGCTTCTCCAACATTTATTATTTTCCTTTTTTGTCATTTTAGTCAATCTAATAGGTGCCAGGTGGTACCTCAGAGTTGTTTTTAATTTGCATTTCTCTAATCAATAGTGATTTAGAGCATTTTTTCATATGGCAACAGATAGCTTTGATTTCTTCATCAGAAACCTGCCTGTTCATATCCTTTGAACATTTCTCAAGTGGGGAATGACTTGGATTCTTTTAAATTTGATTTAGTTCCTGATATATTTTAGAAATGAGGCCTTTATCAGAAGTACTGGCTATAAAAAATTGTTTCCCAGCTTTCTGCCTCCTTTCTAATTTTGGATGCATTGCTTCTGTTTGTACAAAACCTTTTTAAATTAATGTAATCAAAATCATCCATTTTGCATTTCATAATATTCTCTATCTCTTGTTTAGTCATAAACTGTTCTCCTTTCCAAAGATCTAAAAGGTAGACTATTCCTTCCTTTCTGAATTTACCTATGGTATCACCTTTTATGTCTAAATCATGTGACCATTTTGGCCTTATTTTAGTATAAGGTGTAAGATGTTGGTCTATGCCTAGTTTCTGCCATATTATCTTCCAGTTTTCCCAGTAGTTTTTGTCAAATACTGAGTTCCTATCCCAGAAACTGGAGTCTTTGGGTTTATCAAACAGTCGTTAGTAAAGTCCTTGACTACCGTGTCTCCTGTGCCTAGCCTATTCCATTGATCCTCCACTCTATTTCTTAGCCAGTACCAAATAGTTTTGATGACTGCCCCTTTATAGTAGAGCTTCAGATTTGGTACAGCTAACCCTCCTTCCTGTGCATATTTTTTCATTAGTTCCCTTGATATTCTTGACCTTTTGTTTTTCCAGATGAATTTTGTATTATTTTTCTAGCTCTATAAAATAATTTTAGGTAGTCTGATTGGTATGGCACTGAATAAGTAAATTAATTTGGGTAGAATTGTCATTTTATTATATTAGCTCAGCCTATCCATGAGCAATTGATATTTTTCTTATTATTTAGATCTGATTTGATTTCTGTGAAATGTGTTTTATAATTATGTTCATAGAGTTCCTGGATTTGTCTTGGCAAGTCAACTTCCAAGTATTTTATATTATCTACCCTTACTTTAAATGAAATTTCTCTTTCTATCTCTTGCTGCTGGACTTTGTTGGTCATGTATAGAAATGCTGATGATTTATGTGGATTTATTTTATATCCTGCTACTTTGCTAAAGTTGTTCATTGTTTCAAGTAATTTTTGAGTTGATTCTCTAGGATTCTCTAAGTATACCATCATATCATCTGCAAAGAGTGATAGTTTTGTTTCTTCCTTGCCTATTCTAATTCCTTTAATTCCTTTTTCTTCTCTGATTGCTAAAGCTAACATGGCTAGTACAATATTAAATAGGTGATAATGGACATCCCTGCTCTTATTGGGAAGGCCTCTAACTTATCTCCATTACATATAATGCTTGCAGATCGTTTTAGGTAGATACTGCTTACTATTTTAAGGAAAGCTCCACCTATTGCAAAGCTCTCTAGTGTTTTTATTAGGAATGGGTGCTGTATTTTGTCAAAAGCTTTCTCTGCATCTATTGAGATAATCATATGATTTTGGTTAGTTTTCTTCCTGATGTGGTTGATTATGTTAATAGTTTTCCTAATGTTGAACCAGCCCTGCAGTCTTGGTATAAACCCCACCTAGTCAAAGTGTATTATTCTGGTGATCATTTGCTGTAATCTCCTTGCTAATATCTTATTTAAGAGTTTTGCATCAATATTTATCAGGGAAATTGGTCTATAATTTTCTTTTTCTGTTTTTGCTCTGCCTGGTTTTGGTATCAACAATATATTTGTGTCAGAAAAGGAATTTGGTAGAACTCCTTCTTCACCTATTTTTCCAAATAATTTATATAATATTCAAATTAATTGTTCTTTAAAGGCTTGGTAGAATTCACTTGTAAACCCATCTGGTCCTGGAGATTTTTTTTCTTAGGGAGTTCATTAATGGCTTGTTCACTTTCTTTTTCTAATATAGGCTTATTTAAGAATTTTATTTCCCCTTCAGTTAACTTGGGCAGTTTGCATTTTTGTAAGTATTTATTCATTTCATTTACATTGTTAAATTTATTGGTATACAGTTGGGCAAAATCATTCCTAATTATTGCTTTAATTTCCACTTCATTGGTGGTAAAATCACCCCTTTCATTTTTGATACTGGTAATTTGGTTTTCATCTTTCTTTTTTTAAATCAAATTAACCAATGGTTTATCTATTTTATTTGTTTTTTCAAAAAAACAGCTCTTAGATTTTTTGATTAATTCTATAGTTTTCTTGTTTTCAGTTTTATTAACTTTTTTAATTTTCAGGATTTCTAATTTAATATTTAATTGGGGATTCTTTTTTTTTTTTAGTGAGGCAATTGGTGTTAAGTGACTTGTTCAGGGTCACACAGCTAGTAAGTGTTGTGTCTGAGGCTGGATTTGAACCCAGCTACTCTTGACTCCAGGGCTGGTGCTCTATCCACTGCACCACCTAGCTGTCCCATTATTTGGGGATTCTTAATTTGTTCTTTTTCCAGTTTTTTAAGTTGCATGCCCAGTTCATTGATATCTTCTTTCTCTTTTTTATTGATGTAAGCAGTTAGAGATATAAAATTTCCTCTAAGCATTGCTTTGGCTGCATCCCATAGATTTTGGTATGTTATCTCATTATTGTCACTCTCTTGGATGAAGTTATTGATTGTTTCTGTGATTTGTTGTTTGACCCATTCATTCTTTAGAATGAAATTTTTTAGCTTCCAATTAATTTTCAGTCGACATTTCCATGACTCTTTATTACATGCAATTTTTATTGCATCATGATCTGAGAAGGATGCATTTACTATTTCTGCCTTTCTACATTTGACTATGAGGTTTTGTGCACTAATACATGGTCAATTTTTGAATATGTGCCATGTACTGCTGAGAAAAAGGTATATTCCTTTCTATCCCCATTCGATTTTCTCCAGAATTCTATCATATCTAACTTTTCTCACATTCTATTCACCTCTTTAACATCTTTATTATTTATTTTGTGACTAGATTTATGTAATTCTGAGAGGGGAAGATTCAGATCCCTCACTAGTATATTTTTGTTGTCTATTTCCTCTTGTAACTCATTTAACTTCTCTAAGAATATGGATGTTATACCACTTGGCACATACACGTTTAGTACTGATATTACTTCATTATCTATAGTATCTTTTATCAAGATTTTGTTTCTTTCCTTATCTCTTTTAAGTAGATCTATTTTTGCCTTTGTTTTGAGATAAAGCTTGCTACCCCTGCTTTTTTAATTTTATTTTTTATTTTTTCGTGATGCAATTGGGGTTAAGTGACTTGCCCAGGGTCACACAGCTAGTAAGTGTTAAGTGTCTGAGGCCGGATTTGAACTCAGGTACTCCTGACTCCAGGGCCGGTGCTCTATCCACTACCCCTGCTTTTTTTTACTCTCGCTGAAGCATAATATATTCTGCTCCAGTCTTTTACCTTTACTCTGTGTGTATCTCTCTGCTTCATTTGTGTTTCTTGTAAACAGCATATTGTAGGATTCTGGTTTTTAATCCACTCTGCTATTAGCTTCTGTTTTATGGCAGAGTTCATCTCATTCACATTCACAGTTATTATTACTGCCTATTCTCCTCCATTCTATTTACCTCCTTTGTACTTTTACCCCCTTCTTTCACTCTATTCCTCCTCATCAACGTTTTGCTTCTTACCCCTGCCTCCCCCAATATGCCCTCCCTTTTATCACCCCCCCCTCCATTTTCTTTGCCTTTTTATCCCTTGCTTCTGCCCTCCCTTCTATAAGTCCCCCCCTTTCCCCTTCCCCTTTTACTTCCCTAAAGAATAAGCTAAGTTTCTTTATCCAAATGAAAATATGTTATTCCCTCTTGTTTCTTTTTTATCTTTTTATGTTTCTCTTGCGTCTTGTATTTGGAGGTCAAATTTTTTTATTCAAATATGGCCTTTTAATCAGAAATGCTTAAATGTCCTCTATTTCATTAAATATCTGTTTTTCCCCTGAAAGAATATATTCAAGTTTGTTGGACAGGGGATTCTTGGTTGTAAATCTAACTCCTTTCCACTCCAGCATATTATATTCCAAGCCCTATAATTCTTTAATGTGGAAGCTCCCAAATCCTCTGTAATTCTGACTGTAGCTCCATGACATTTTAATTTAAAGAACAATAGTTCCTTAAATAATATTAAATTAATTAAATAATATTCAGTGACCTTTTTTCTTTTTCCATTTGGCTAAATCTGTTTTAGGGAGTTATTTTCCCCAGTAAATTTTTATATTTCTTTTTCATAGTTCTCTTACATTACTTTTATTTATTTCCCCAATTTTCCTTCCACTTCTATAGTTTAATTTTTTTTGTGAGGCAGTTGGGGTTAAGTGACTTGCTCAGGGTCACACAGCTAGTAAGTGTCAAGTGTCTGAGGTTGGATTTGTACTCAGGTCCTTCTGAATCCAGGGCCAGTGCTCTATCCACTGAGCCACCTAGCTACCCCTCCCTAGTTTGCTTTTAAAGTCCTTTTTAAGCTCTTCCAGTAATTCTATTTGGGCCTGAGACCAATTTGCATTTTTATTTGAAGCTTCACCTGTAACCATTTTGTTATTATGGTCCTCCTCTATATTTATGCCTTGTTTTTCCCTATCACTGTAGTAACTGTCAATAGTCAAGCTTTTTATTGTTTTTTTTTTCCCTTATGTTTGTGCCTTTTTTGTGCCTTAATATTTTTATTCAAGTTGGACTCTATTTCTAAACTGTCCCAAGTTTTTGTGCTGAGGTTCTGGATTTTCACTGGGCCTCAGTTCCTAGCCCCTTGCTTTTGCTGGGTTGCTAAAGTTAACAAAGTCTTTTTGGGTACTGCCCCTGGAGGAGTGATTTTGTTGTTGGCCTGCCCAGGAGTGCTGCCTTGCTTCTGAGTTACTCTGTTAGCAGTGCCTGTCTGTTAGCAGGCCCTGGAGGAGTAATTTTGTTTCCAATCTGACAAAGTGTGTGGGAGAGGGGGAAGGGGGTGGGGTGGTCCTGCTGCTGGGTTGCTAAGGTAGCTAGTAACTCTGCTAGTAGGCCCTGGAAGGGTAATTTTGTTGTGATCTGCTGAGGGTTGGAGTCCCCTGTTTGTTGGGAGGTCACAGGGGCAGGAACTTGCTGTTGACTAGTCTTGGGTGGGGTTTCACTACTGTTCAGCAGTGGGGTCAAAGCCCCCCTGGTGGGCTTTGTTGGCTTTGGGGTGCCTGGTAAGCGTCCCTGCTATGCTGCCCAGACTTTTCACCTACCCAGGGAGCTGCTGGTTTGCAGGTGTGTGGAGCTTCACTGGTGGATTGCCCCAGGCTCAGAGCTCTGCTTCAGGCCCCCTTCTGTGAGTCCAGAAGCTGCTGCTGCTGCTGCTGTTCCTTGACCTCACTTCCTTCCAACCCAAGTGAGACAGACCTTTCTTTCCAGGCTCAATGTTCTCTCAGTTCTTCTCATTTCACTCTTCATTATTTTGTGCAAGTCTTTCCTAAAACCTTTGAGCTTATTATTTCTTATAGCACAGTAGTATTTCACCACAATTATAAACCACAACTTGTTCAGCCATTCTCCAACTGACCAGCATCCCTGAAATTTCCAGTTCATTGCCACCACAAAGAGAGCTGCTATAGACATATTAAAACCTAATCATTGGGGCAGCTAGATGGCGTAGTGGATAGAGCACTGGCCCTGGATTCAGGAGGACCTGAGTTCAAATCTGGCCTCAGACACTTAACACTTACTAGCTGTGTGACCCTAGGCAAGTCACTTAACCCCAATTGCCTCACCAAAAACAAACAAACAAAAACTAATCATCTATGGAAATAGATCTAGTATTGCTGTTGCTGGGTTAAAAGGTAGAGGTAGTTTAAAACTCTGTGGACATAATTCCAGTTTTCTCTCCAAAATACTTAGATTAGTTCATAATTTTATCAACAATGAATTAGTGTCCTGATTTTTTTTAATATCCCCTCCAACATTTATCATTTCCCCTTCTATCATTTTAGCCAAGTCAGGAGGTTTAAAATGATATCTCAGGGTTGTTTTAATGAACATTTCTCTAATAAATATTGATTTAGAGCATTTTTCTTCATAGGAGTATAAATTATTCTGGTTTCTTCATTGGAAAACTGCCTGTTTTCTAAAAGAGGTATATTTAGGGGCAGCTAGGTGGCACAATGGGTAGAGCAGCACTGTGGACTCAGGAAGAAGTGAGTTCAAATGTGGCCTCAAACACTTATTAGCTGTGTGACCCTGGGCAAGTCATTTTAAGCCTGATTACCTCAAAGAAAAAGAAAAAGAAAACATTATGGCAAATAATTGGAGATTGAGGGGGATGCCCATCAATTGGGGAATGGCTGAACAAGTTGTGGTATGTGAATGTAATGGAATAATATTGTGCTGTAAGAAATGATAAGCAGACAGATTTCAGAAAAACCTGGAAAACTTTCAATTGATGCTAAGTGAAATGAGCAGAACCAAGAGAACAACATACACATAGTATTAACAAGACTGTGCGATGATCAGTTCTTCTCAGCAATATAATGATCCAAAACAATGCCAAGAATCATGATGGAAAACACTCTCCACATCTAGAAAAAAAACAACTATAGAATTTGAATGCAGATTGAAGTATACTATTTTTACTTATGTTGTTGTTGTTTTTTAGTAGTTGTTATTTCTTTTTTCTTGCGTTTTTTTCCTTTTATTCTGATTCTTCTCTTATGACTGATATGGAAATATGTTTAACATGATTATATTGTATAACCTATATGAGATTGCTTGCTGATTTTGGGAGGGGGGAGAGAAGAGAGGATGGGAGAAAAACATGGAACTAAAAATCTTACAAAAGTGAATGTTGAAAATAATGTTTACATGTAAGTGGGAAAAAATAAAGGTCTGGAAAAAAGGAAATGAAATAGGTAAATTTAGATATTTAATTTCCTCTTCTGCTAATGTAGGCAATTTATATTTTTTAAAACATTCCTTGATTACACTTAAATTGTTAAATTTATTGGCTTACAATTGAGCAAAAGAACTCCTTATAATTGTTTTACATTCATCTCCATTAATCATATATTTATCCTGAAAAGGTACTAGTTATTTGGTTTTCTTCTCTACTTTTCTTAATCAAATTAACCAATTATTTCTTTTATTGGTTTTTTCATAAAACCAACTCCTCTTTTTATTTATTAATTCAATGGCTACTTTACTATTAATTTTACTAATCTCACCTTTAGTTCTTAGGATTTCCAGTTTAGTGTTTAATTGGGGATTTCTAATTTCTTCTTTTTTCAATTTTTGAATTGCAGGCTGAATTCATTAGTTTATTCTTTCTCTATTTTATTGATATAAGCATTTAGAGATATACATTTTCTTCTAATCACTGCATTTACTGTATCCCATGGATCATGTCTGGTCAGCACTGCTAGACCTGGCTCCAGAAACAAAAGGGCATTCTTCAATCTTTCCTCATTTAGTATTCTTCAGATGAAAGTTTATGAGGGAAAAGTTCAGGAGGTAAAATTTCTAGAGACCATGATTGAGTTGGAAGTTGAAGTGAAATGTCTTGAGTCTGATTCTCTCAAGGTCTACTGTTTATTGATCCAGTGGGGTTGGCCTGGACTTGTTTAAACTTCACTAACACCAAAGCTCAGGCTTTGGAATCTTTTTTGTGGTTCTTTCAAGATGTCTTAGGAGGACAACTGCTTCTTTATTTTTGCTGTTCTATGTTCATTTCATGGCAATTTTTATCTGTTGTGGAGGGAATCTGGAGAGCCCGGAAATTTCTCACCTACTGTGCCATCCTCACAGAATGCTCAGGAATCTACTCTTCTCTATTGAACAAATAATAGGGGATCTCAGGAGTTTCATCCTGTTTGGGGTTATACAGTGCATAGTATATTGCAAGCATTCTGAGTCTTAATTATTTGTTTCCTTGAATTTTTTTCCTTTTGGTCCAGGACTTGCCCTGTATGTGTTCAATAAGATTTTGGAAAAAGTATAATTCAAAAAATTTTCATAAAACATTATAATGAGCATGGTTTGAATGATCTCTCTTCCAGGGAACTCTATATATTTTTATTTCAGGAGCACAATGGAAGTCTCAATTACTTTCTTTCTTTCCAAAATAATACTTTCAATTTCTTTTAAGTTGATTAGAATTTCTTTAAATAGTGAATGAAGAAATTTACATCCATAGTTCATCAAAACAATTCTTGCCATGATTTTGTTTGAATTATTCTGGTTATGAATGTTTGGAGCAAACTGCCTCAGTTTACCCAAATAACTCGAGGAGACCACCAAGTCAAGCAGAGACAGATTTATTACATCCTCATGAGGACGGGCAAAACCCAATTACACATTGAAGTCTTGCAAAGATATGCCCAATCCTCTAGGTTTTTATAGTAATCTTGAAAAGGACTGTCCCCACGTACACCTAGGGTGGATGAGCTCACAATCTAACATCCAATCCTGTCTCATCCAAGGTGCGTGTTCAGCTTGTGATCAATGTATGGAGACATGCATACGTGTTCCAGGAGCAAGGGGGAAAAGGGGAGGGGGAACAAGGTCAAACCAAAGGAAAAGGAAACAGGGGAGTGAGAGTCAGATGTTTCAGATCTCACAGTTCCCACTGACTCCCCTCTCCAGGCCCCTGTCTCTAAAGATAAGGATGACAGGGTTAAAATTTATCTTCGGCTATGTTAGGAAGTCAAAGAAATAATTGGCAATTAAACTTAAAGGAGACAGTGAGAATTTGACAAGCAATAAACTTCTAAACTAACTATATTGGGTCAGGGCTGGGTACCTTCCAGACCCCATCCTCAGAGTTTAATCTGACTCAAATCCATGAATTTCTTTCCCTTCTACAAATTCACTGCTTAGTTTACCTTTTGATTGTCATGTCAGACAATCCTTGACATGGATCCACTGAATTTTTTTTCTTAAGTAAGGGCATCACACTCACCCAATCTCAGAAAGGGTTAGAGCCAATGTTATTTCATTTTGAACAGCTCACTTAATTGTGGTCAAGGCAACACATTATACATTCATGATATAATCACCATGAACTCATGTCTTCCTTGCTTTTATGTAGTTGAAAATGTTTTCATGCTATACCTCTCTTCTTTTACTTTCTAACAATGGTCACCTCCTGTGGGCCCAGGGGCTAAATACAATTAAAAAACCAGTGCTGGGAGAAAGTTTGAATTACAAATACAGAAAGCAAGGTAAATCTGAAAAGATAAGTATGTCTGATAGGAAAGGGACTTTGTGCTGATTTTAAAAATACCCTATAATGAGGGAAGAAATTAGTTCCTTTGAAATCCTAGTATCTTCCAAAATCAGAGAGGGAGTGAAATAAAACAAAGGTTAACTGGTGGCTTTATTTTATTTTAATAGTCTTTACAGAAGACAGGAAAATGAAGGACAATGAAATATAATAAACTAGGCCAGCAGATTCAGAAGCTAGAGAAAAATTATCCCCATTTACTGACTCATATATAAGTCAGTGTTTTTCAAGTAGGGCCCAGAACAGGCTATAATACTGAAAAGTATAAAGCAGAGTGTCCAGTATTCTGTCCCCCTGAAACCTTTGCAACACTGAAAGACCCCTGTTTCTGGAGATCTCAGTTCATAAAGACCAGAACAAGTAGATGGAAACTTAGGCAGGTATTAATTGGTAGTTAGAATAGATTCTTTTTAGGAATTTGAGGCTCCAGACTCCCAAGCAGTTGTTAACCTTTGAAAAGCAGTTTTTTTGTCTTTTACTGTGGCCTAGTTGCTACTGAAGAGATGACATAGAGTCATATATTCCCTGTTCATCAGCAGTTAACTAATATTTGGTGGGTGATATAAGATGGTCCCTCTAGCAAGATGGAAACAGCACAGAAAGTTTTCATTGTTAAATGGAAATGATGCATTAGAAATCACACCTGCCTGGGTCCCTCTTGTGTTAATACATTTAAAATATAGGCATTGACTATTCTGGGGACTGAGGCTTCCAATTCAGGCCATAATCCTGCCTTATCCCTTGATCCGTTGACCCAACCTATAAGGACCTGGCTCCTGAGGAATGAGAATTTGCCTGATTGTCTGATCATTCTGTTCACTACAAGAGAGGCATATGCAGTTGGACTGCAACAAACTCTAATCTAAAAATAGGAGATACGCTAGGGAGTAGGGGTACTGGCAAGTCCTTCCAGTTGGTTACACAGCTGGCATATGAAAAAACCTAGTTTCTCCCTAAAGGGATGGGGAAGAGAAAATCTTCATGTAGACCATTTCCTGGCAGTAAAAACCAGGTCAAGTGGTCCAGGGCCTGGAAAGCACAAGATTGAATGATCAAAGGCTCTCTCCATTGGTATTTAGACGAATGGAAGAATTCTGCTGATGCCGTTCATTGCATATAGTTGTTGATAGGGCATATTAGAAACCAATTAGAAACGTATCAAACAACCAACCAGATTGGACCTCTAACAGGAGTAGCAGTGGTTTGGAAGTGGATCCATTGTCAATATCAAAATACAAGTACTGGGGCAGCTAGGTGGCACAGTGGATAGAGCACCAGCCCTGGATTCAGGAGGACCTGAGTTCAAATCCGGCTTCATATACTTGACACTTACTGGCTGTGTGACCCTGGGCAAGTCACTTAACCCTCATTGCCCCCCACAAAAAAAAATAATACAAATTCAAGTACTGAAAATAATATGATCCCTCTCATTTAGGACAAGGTAGCTATTCCTAATCTGAGTAGCCCCCAATCTGTCCCCAACTGGCAAAATGGAACTCCTCCTACCTTCAGGTAAGAGGGTTTCCAGGACTGGTGAACAGTTTTATCATTATTCTTTTTTAGAAATAATAAAATCTTTATTTAAAGTTTTGAGTTGCAAAATTTATCCCTCCTCTCCCCACCTCCCCCTTCCCTGAGGCAGTAAGCTATAGTTTATACATGTACAATTAGGTTATACAAGTACTATTATGTAAAACATAGCCATATTAGTCATTTGTGTAAGAAAACTTGAATAAAATTTTTAAAAATGAAAGAAAGTGAAAAATAGCAAGCTTTATTCTGTGTTCCATCAATATCAGTTCTTTCTCTGGAGGTAGATAGTATGCTTCCTCATTAGTCCTTTGGGATTGTCTTGGATCATTGTATTGCTGAGAATAATTAAGTCATTCACAGTTCTTCATCAAACAATATTGTTGTCACTGTGCACAATGCTCTCTTTACAACAGTTCATATGAGTCTTTCCAGGCCATTCTAAAATCATCCCTGTCATTTCTTATATTCCATTACTATCATATACCACACAGCTTGTTTAGCCATTCCCCAAATGATAGGCATTCCTTTCATTTTCAATTCTTAGTCACTACAAAAAGAGCTGGTATATATATATATATATTTTAGCAAATGGGTCTTTTTCTCTTTTTGGGGATGTCTTTGGGATATAAACCAAGCAATGGTATTGCTGGATCAAAGGGTATGCACAGTTCTATAGCCCTTTGGGCATAGTAACAAAACTCTACCAACTGTGGATTAGTGTATCAATTTTCCAATATTCTCTCCAACATCCAATATTGTCCTTTTTTGTTATATTCACCACTTTGATATGTGTGAGGTGATACCTCAGAGTTGTTTTAATTTGCATTTCTCTGATTAATAGTATGTATCATTATTCTTCTGACTGAGCAACTTCCCAGAAGCTATGTCCATGACAGTGCTACCCTGGAAAGGAGAAAGGAAATCCTTTGTCTGTTGATTTCTTGGACTCAATATAGAGGAAAACTGATTTGATAAGATTGGAGTGTTTTGGGATATAGTTCTGCCTTATGTTCTCAAGCCCTTCTTTATTCCTTTCCTGGAACACAGCTGCTTTAGTCTCAAGATCCTTGTCCCCTCAGAGGGCTCCATACATCCTGGAGGAGAAGTTCAGGTTTCCCTCATTTGGCATCCTTTGAGATGTTTTGAAGAACTCTTTGGGAGGCATTTTGCATTCTAATACTATGGAAGAGGTAATGTCTGATGACCAAAGCCAACCTTCTCTTACACATTCTGGAATAGATCACTTTCTCAGGGCAGCTCTGAAAGCTGCTCTTTAGATTTGTTTCTCTGGTTCCACATCATTTCTATGCTTAGATGTTCTTGCAGAAACCTTTTGCAAAATATATCTTAATACGGGTAAGGACACCATCTTAAATTTTGCTTTTCATTTGATGAAAATCAGCTAAGATCTTGTAGCTCCTTAAAGTGGGGCACTGTTTCCAGACTGCACTCTCCTAAGCACCAGAGGGTCCCAGATGGTATGATTTAAGGAGGTGCAGGTTTTTCACTTACCTAGTCTATTCCCTGGTTTGTAGATAACCCCAGGCCAACTTGCTAATTAACCAGACAGCAAAACTTTGTGTGCTGTGGTTGTTAGCTCTGAGGAGCCTGTGCCCCTCCCTCCCCCCCCCCCCCGCGGGGCCACTGCTACTCAAGCCAACTTCCTGGTTCCCAGCAGGGGTGAAAAACTAAAGTTCTGCCTCAGCACCAGCAGAGAGCCCTGTAGCCTCCCCCATGCCAAGTGCTCAGCCCTCTCACCAGACCATGAGCTTAGTTCCAGACAACACTAGTGCTGTAGCTGATTCAGAGGCTCTGGGGGTCTCCTTCCCAGGCCTAGCCTGCCTAAAACTGGATCTGTGTCAGCCTGACTGTGGGGTTGGGCTCCACTCCTGCTTTGGCACAGCAGCGGCCCCCATCTGACCTTCTAAGTCATCTTTCAAAAAAAAACTATTCAAATTCATATTGTGGAACCTCAGTCAGGATCACACAAGATTTTGCTGTTTCTACATTAAAACTTCAAAGGTCAGGGCAGCTAGATGGCACAGTGGATGGAGCACTGGCCCTGGATTCAGGAGTACCTGAGTTCAAATCCGACCTCAGACACTTAACACTTACTAGCTGTGTGACCCTGGGCAAAGTCACTTAACCCCAATTGCCTCACCAAAAAACCAAAAAAACAAAAACAAAACAAAAAAGTTCAAAGGTCTAAGGACCTGATATTCCAGAGGGCAAAGAAGCTAGCATTAGAACAAAGAATCACCTACCTACCCAGCAAATTATTTCATGGGAGAAATTGATATTTAATAGAATAGAGGACTTTCAACCATCCCTGATTAAAAGAGAAGAGCTAAATAAAAAAGTTGACTTTCAAACACAAGGTTCAAGAGAAGCATAAAGAGGTAAATGTGAAGGACAATCTTTAAGAAATTCATTAAGGTTAAATTGTCTACCTTTGTACATGGGAAGATAATATGTGTAATTCTGAAATTTATCATGATTGCTGAAGGAAAATAGCCATGAAAAAATGTATGCTAGTTTCTCTTTAATAGTCTCATTTCTCAAATATATAGAGAACTGAGTCAAATTTATAAGAATACAAGTCATTCCCCAATTGGCAAATGGTCAAAGATATTACAGGTAGTATAAAATGAAATATGTCAATTGTCATGTGAAAAATGTGCTCTAAATCACTAATGATTAGAGAAATGTAAATTAAAACTACTACGAAGTTCCACCTCACAGTTGTCAGATTGGCTAATATTACATAAAAAGAAAATTGCAAATGTTGGAGGGGACATGGGAAAATCAGGATCCTAAAGCACTTTTGGTAGAGTTTTGAAATGATTTAAACACTGTGGAGAGAAATTTGCTCCAGGTTTTTCTGAGAGTATCTTCCTCATCATTTCTCATAGTACAATAGTATTCCATCATAATAATATAACACAACTTGTTCATTTATTCTCCAGTTAATAGGCATCAGCTCAATTTCCAATTCTTTGCCATCGCAAAAAAAGCTGATATAAATATCACTGTAGAGATAGGGTCTTTTTTTTTACCCTTTTAGAATACAAAGTTAGTAGTGGTGTTGCTTGGTGGAAGAGTATGCACAATTTAATAGCATTTGTGAATAGAAGACTTAAATGAACTATTACAAAGTAAAATGGGCAGAACCAAAACAATAGTGTCCACAGCAACAATATTGTGTGATGATCAACTGTGAAAGGCTTAGTTATTCTCAGCAATCACATAATCTAAGACAATTTCTAAGCACTTATAATGAAAAATGTTATCCACCTCCAGAGAAAGAATACATAGCTTTTAAAACTTTATTTTTCTTGTTTATTTTGGGGTTTGTTTTTGGTCTGTGCTTTTTTCAAATGACTAATGAGGAAATATGTTTTGCATGACTGCACATGTATAATGTATATTACATTGCTTACCTTCTTATTGAGGGGATAGGAGGATGGAGGGAATTTGAAACTCAAAATTTTTAAATGAATGCTAAAATTGTTTTAACATGTAAATGCAAACAAATATTAGACACAAAATTCAAATAACTGAAAAGTAAAAACATAATAATTTAATATTCCAAAAAATGCAGAACTCTGAAAACCTTTGCAATCATATATATATACATATATATATATATATATATATATATTCATCTGATTATTTTGGTTATTCTTTAAATTTGCTCCAATTAATTTTTCACTTGAACTCTAATTAAAAGGTTGTATTATGAAGGGGAAAACCAATGTAACCAAGATTAGAAGGAAAGCAGAAAGCTGAGAAACAATTTTTATAGCCAATGTTTCTGATAAAGGCCTCATTTCTCAAATATATAGAGAACTGAATCAAATTTATATGAATACAAATAATCCCCCAATTGAGAAATGGTCAAATGTCCCTGCAATCTCCCTCTGGGAAATTCTCTCCATAACCACCCAAACTTTCAAGTCTGTCATATTGATTTTATTCAACTCCCACCCTTGTCTGGACATAAGGTTATATTAGTCATAGTCTATAGGTTTTCCTAGTTAGCAGAGGATTTTCTTTTCAGTAAAGCCACTAAAAGAATTGTAGCCAAGCATTTATTAGAAAGGATTTTCCCACCTGGGGGATCCCCATAGAAATCCATAGTGACAGAGGAACACATTTCATGGGTTCATTTGTCTCCCATCAATTGGCTGCTTGGACAGTTCTTCAGCATCCACACAGACTGAGCTTATCATCTCAATCCTTGGTTCTGGTACAGCATCTCAGTGAAAGTTCAGCTTGCAAATCTTTAGATGATTTGAGTTTTCCTTGGTCTGGAGCACTGCCCCTAGTTTTTCTGAATCACCAGGTAACCTCTTTTGGGCAGTTTTCCCTTTCACTCTTTGAGATTGTCATTGGGTTTCCCATGCCCCACCATGGCATCTCCCTCACCACCAAGGTTTCCCTTCTGTCCTACTATAGGCCACTCACTCACAGCCTTCAAGACCTTAACCATCTTTCTTCTCAGTCGTTTTCTAAGGACCCAGTCCTGGACCATCTCTAACTTACTACTCTTACCTTAACAATTGGGTGTATTAGAAAAGAATCTGCACAAGGATTTCCTGCAACTCAGGTGGAAAAGACTCTTCCTTTTATTCCACCCCTCCACAACAAAGCTGAAGGGAGTTGACAGCTTGATACATCTGTCACCTCTAAAAAAGGCAATAACCCATAAGTAGACAGCCCAAACCTCTACTGGTGATCTCAAGCTCAGTCTGATCCCCTCAAAAAGAAGTAAATGACAGCAGTAGTAGACAACTCCCCCAAGGAGTCCTGGGTTACATGGAATGGGTTACATTACTCTGCTTTTTCCATCACAGATATACACAATACACATACACACATACACCATACACACATGTATATGCACATACTTACATGCATGCATGCATACAAACAGGTGGGTGGATGGATGGATGGATGTTGGATGGATGGCTATGTAATGGGGGAAATGGGGTATGGGTTTGGGGTAGGGGATGGGGTTCTTAGGAATTCCTCTTTAAAGAATTACACCCTCTTGCACACAAAATAGAATAAGGTGATAGTTTATTTAGGAGCAAGGGAAGGGAAGGGTGGGGGGAGGGAAACCATGAAAGAAATCCTTGGACTTCATGGGGAGATTGGCACAAAGCACATGGTTCAGAGGTACCAAATCTCCTCGAACAGGAGACTGGAAGGTACTTTTATAGAGGACTGATGGGGGTGGACCATCTGCCTGTGAAAAGTTCCTTTAGTGAGGGTGGACCATCCCCCACTGGTAGTGACTAAAGGAATAGGGTGAGGGGTGGCTATGGATCCCTCTTCAGAACACAAAGGCTGCAGCCACACCCAAATTTATCTCCCCAGGGTAAGGGAGACCAGAATGAAGGGTAGGAATCTGAAGCTAGCTCATTGATTTGGTTCAGCTTATCTCTCTAGGCGTTATCTGTCCTCTGGTTTAGTTTCTCAAGGAGAAGGTTCCTAGATGTGCCCCAGAGAACTTCTGGGGTGCTCTGCACCCCATGACAGATGGATAGATAGATGGAAGGGATTTGAGAATTCACTGAGAATTGGTAAGAAACAACAGACCTTGAAGGATTTTTTAGCCTCATTCTTCACCTGTTATTATAAGGGGTCTCTTTGTTCCCCGTGTTCTTGAGTTCCTTCTCTACATCATTATCTACATGACCTCTCTGAATGAGGAGATTTATGTCTGGTTCCATGCTCCTTTCTCTCACTGTGTCTCTTGCACAGTAATACATGGCTGTGTCCTCAGCTTTAAGAGAATTCATTTGCAGGTGCAGCATGCTGTTGCTGTTGTCCCTGGAGATGGTGAATCGACCTTTCACAGAGTCTGCATAGCTTGTACCTCCATCACTATTAATGTATGAGACCCACTCCAGTCCCTTCCCTGGAGCCTGGCGGACCCAGTTCATGCTATAGCTGCTGAAAGTGAATCCAGAAGCTTTGCAGGAAAGTCTAAGAGATCCTCCAGGCTGTCCCACATCACCCCCAGACTCTACCAGTTGAACATCACAATGGACACCTGCAAACAAAGAGTCATTAAATCACAAATATATCATTTCAAAGAGTAATTTCGTTAGTCAAAAAGCAAACAAAAGACAACACTACCTTGTAAAAGAGTCAGAATGAAAATTCCATTCAATCCAAAACCCATTGTTCAAGCTCTACAGTATCAGTCCTTGGGGGAGAAAGGCCGCACAAAAGAAAAGCTCCTCTCCCAGAGCTGCAGACACTGGTTTTGTGCTGGTTTTTATCCCTAGAGGGAGGAGCCCAATTTGCATGTCTTTCTCTGTTTAGTGTGAGGAAGAGCAACTGTCTCCCACTGTGATGAGTCCCCTCCCTTGAGAAAACTTTTATGAGAGTAAGGTTTAATCTTTTCCTGCCAGCCCCTCTCCCCATCTTGTCCTTTGTTATGATAGTTCTTTTCATGCCTCTTTTTTGTGGGAAAATTTTCCCCATTCAATTCCCCCCCCCTTCCATGAAATCTCTTTCTTACCCATTTATTTTGTTTTTGAGGTGTCTTCCCATCAGTGTCACCCTCTGTTTGCACATACTCAAAATTCTTATAATAAAGTTATTAAGACTTACAAATATGATCTGAGGCTCATGATCTGGACCCAGACCTGCTGTGTTTTGGTGCTCATTCTCCTCCTAGGCCAGAGTAGGTAATGCAGGGTTTCTGAACTCTGCTTGAGGCCACGTGCTCTCTTAGAGACAATCTGCCATTGGGGCTTTTTGGCTTTCCTCCTGTTTGCGTTAAATGCCATGCGGTCAATACTATTCTGATATTTAATATATAATAAAAATAAATGCTTACTGCCTAAGAAAAAAATACTTACAAATATTATCATCCCTTTAATGTAACCTTATGACCACATCCTCTGTCTGCATATACTCCTTCTAATTGCTCTCATAATAAAGTTGACTTAGAAATATTATTTTATCCTATCTTATAGTTTTTCTTTCTTGTTTCTTTTTTACATTTTTATGTTTCTCTTCAGTCTTGTCTGAAGGTCAAATTTTTATTCAACTCTGGCCTCTTAATCAGAAATGATTGACAATTCACTATTTCATTAAATATCCTTTTATTTATTTATTATTTTTTTTAGTGAGGCAATTGGGCTTAAGTGACTTGCCCAGGGTCACACAGCTAGTAAGTGTTAAGTGTCTGAAGTCAGATTTGAACTCAGGTACTCCTGAATCCAGGGCCAGTGCTCTATCCACTGCACCACCTAGCTGCCCCCATTTTTTTTAATCCCTGAAAGGGTATATTCAATTTTACTGGGCAGGTGATTCTTTAATGTGAAAGCTGCTAAATCCTATATCATTCTGACTATAGCTCCACAATATTTGAATTATTTATTTTTGGCTGCTTAAAATACTTTCTCCTTAATCTGTAAAATTTGGCTATGATGTTCTAGGAGTTTTCAATTTGGAATCTCTTTCAGGTGGTGATTGGTAGATTTTGTTTTTCCTTTCCTTTCCTTTCCTATTCTTTCTTTTTTTGTTGTTTTTTTTGGTGAGGCAATTGGGATTAAGTAACTTGTCCAGAGTCACACAGCTAGTAAGTGTTAAGTGTCTGAGGCCAGATTTGAACTCAGGTCCTTGTAACTCCAGGGCCAGTGCTCTATCCACTGTGCCACCTAGCTACCCCAATTGGTAGATTCTTTCAATTTCTATTTTGCCCTCTGGTTCTAATATTTCAAGTCAGTTTTCTTTGATAATTTCTAGAAAGATATTGTCCAGGTTTTTTATGGGTCATGACTTTCAGGTAGTCCAATAATTCTTATATTATCTCTCCTGGATCTATTTTCTAGGTCAGTTGTTTCTCCAATAAGAAATTTCACATTTTCTTCTATGTTTTTTTTACTTTTTTGGTTTTGTTGTATTGTATCTTGTTGTCTCATAAAGTTGTTAGTTTACATTTGGTCAATTCTAATTTTTAAATAATTATTTTCTTCACTGACCTTTTGTATTTCCTTTTCCATTTAGCTAAATCTCATTTTCAGGGAGTTATTTTCCCCAGTAAATGTTTATATTTCTTCTTCATTGTTGTCTTGCATTACTTTTATTTCTTTCTCCAATTTTTCTTCTACTCCTCTAATTTGCTTTTTTTTTTTTTTGCAGGGCAATGAGGGTTAAGTGACTTGCCCAGGGTCACACAGCTGGTTAAGTGTCAAGTGTCTGAGGCTGGATTTGAACTCAGGTCCTCCTGAATCCAGGGCCAGTGCTCTATCCACTGCACCACTTAGCTGCCCCAATTGGTAGATTCTTTCAATTTCTATTTTGCCCTCTGGTTCTAATATTTCAAGTCAGTTTTCTTTGATAATTTCTAGAAAGATATTGTCCAGGTTTTTTATGGGTCATGACTTTCAGGTAGTCCAATAATTCTTATATTATCTCTCCTGGATCTATTTTCTAGGTCAGTTGTTTCTCCAATGAGAAATTTCACATTTTCTTCTATGTTTTTTTTACTTTTTTGGTTTTGTTGTATTGTATCTTGTTGTCTCATAAAGTTGTTAGTTTCCATTTGGTCAATTCTAATTTTTAAATAATTATTTTCTTCACTGACCTTTTGTATTTCCTTTTCCATTTAGCTAAATCTCATTTTCAGGGAGTTATTTTCCCCAGTAAATGTTTATATTTCTTCTTCATTGTTGTCTTGCATTACTTTTATTTCTTTCCCCAATTTTTCTTCTACTCCTCTAATTTGCTTTTTTTTTTTTTGCAGGGCAATGAGGGTTAAGTGACTTGCCCAGGGTCACACAGCTGGTTAAGTATCAAGTGTCTGAGGCTGGATTTGAACTCAGGTCCTCCTGAATCCAAGGCCAGTGCTTTATCGACTGTGTCACCTAGGTGCCCCTCTAATTTGCTTTTTCAAATCCTTTTTACTCTTCCAGGAATTCTTTTTGGCCCTGAGACCAATTTATATTTTTCTTTGAAGCTTAACCTGTAGCCATTTTGTCTATGGTCCTCTATGTCTTGATTTACCCTATCACCATGGTAACTGTCAATAGTCAAGTGTTGTTTTCTTTTTGGGGGGGGTCTTGCTCATTTTTGTGCCTTTTTGGGGCTTGGTGTTTTTATGAGAGACTTGGGCTCTATTCTTGCACTATTCCAAGTTTTTGTGCTGAGGTTCTGAGTGGCTTTCACTAGGCTTCAGGGCTTAGCTGCTTGCTTTCCCTTCTGACTGGTATTGGGGGGTTAGTCTTCTCTTTTGGTTTCCCCTGTGTGGGGACTAGCCTTCTCCAGTGGTGGTGTCTTAGTGCTCTTTCACAAAAGTTAACAAATACTCTCTGGTGGTTGGCTCTGGAGGAGTGATCTTGTTGTTGATTTGTCCCGGAGGTGGTGCCCTGCTGCTGCATTGCTCTGTTAGCAGGCCCTGGAGAAGTAATTTTGTTGTCAATCTCTCCAAGTATAAGGGTCTTGCTGCTAGATTGCTATGGTAGCTGAGTCCCTCTGCTAGCAGTACCTGGAAGGGAAATTTTGTTGCAGATCTGCTGGGGGTTGGAGCCCCCTGCTTACCCTGGAAAGAGTCTCTCTTCTGGGAGGTCCCAGGGGTGGGAACTTGCTGTTGTCCAGCCTTGAATGGGGCTTTACTA
The DNA here is from genome assembly GCF_019393635.1 of Dromiciops gliroides. Taxonomy (NCBI): domain Eukaryota; kingdom Metazoa; phylum Chordata; class Mammalia; order Microbiotheria; family Microbiotheriidae; genus Dromiciops; species Dromiciops gliroides. The sequence goes on along the minus strand of NC_057862.1, from coordinate 264,518,356 downwards.
CTGGTCAGCAGTGGGGTCAAGGCTTCCATGGTGGTCTGTGCCAGCTGTAGGGTGCCTGGTGAGAGTCTCTACTATGCTGCCCAAACTGCTTACTTGCCTAGGGAACTGCTGATTTGCAGGAGGGTGGAGCCTGCCTGTCGATTTGCCCCTGGCTGGGAGCCCTACTTCAGACTACCTGATGTGAGCCCAGGAACTGCTGCTGCTGCTGCCCTTAGACCTCACTTCCCTCCCACCCAGGTAAGACAGACCTTTCCTGCCTGACTGGTAGGTTGTTTCCCTGCTCCTAGAATGATTCAGAGGCAGTTTTATATTGGCTTGGAGGGGAAATTTGGGAGAGCTCCAGAGGTTTCCTTCCTCACTCTGCCATCTTGGCACCAGAAGGACCAAAGCATACTTTTAAAAACTTTGTTTTTCTTGTTTATTTGGGGTTTTGGTCCATTTTTTTTTCACAACACAACTATGACGGCACATGTATAATGTACGTTTCATTGTTTGCCTTCTTATTTAGGGGGAATGGGAGGGTGGAGGAAATTTGGAACTCAATTTTTATTTTAAATGAGTTATAAAATTGTTTTTACATGTAAATGGAATCAAATATTAGACAAATAAAATTCAAATAACTGAAAGGTAAAAAACTAAGATTTTAAAAGCCAAAGAAGGCATAATTCTGAAAACCTTTCCAATATATTTATCTGATTCTGTTGAGTTTTTAAAATTTATTCTAATTAATTCTTCATTTGAACTCCAATTAATTATAATTCCTGCCTCAGCAGAAGTGGAGACATATATTAACACATAGGTAGCAAAAGTCTTTTAAATTGGACAACAACTGTTACACAAATGAATTTACATTAAAGATACTAATTTTATTCCAATTGGGAAAAAAGGGTGTGGGATGAAATGTGAAAACACACTAACTAATTGTGAATGGTAACTAGAGAACAATGTAGAACAAATGAGTTGTCTACAAAACACATGTATATTTTGGGATGTTTCACAGTACTGTTAATCCCAAATCAAATAATAAACATAAGTAAATAATAAAGCTAAGGAAAATTGGATTTTCTTCTGTGGTAACACAAGATAGTCCAAAGTTCCTTTACTCTAAGATAACTGATTGCACCAATATTATTTTCCTTAAAACAAAATAGATAATCTAATACTGGCTAATATTGAAATTAAAATAAAAACCAGTGAGCAGTAATAGAAAAAGAAATCTCATTCCAAATAACTACAGAATATCTTGGAATCTTCTGATATCTTTTACTTAACCTACCAAATTACAAAAAGGACCCGTATAGATTGAAATTACACAATGCTCCTTAAAGAAATAAAAAACAATGTAAATAGGTGGAAAAATATTCAGTGCTCTATTCATATAATAAAAATACTTGGATAGAATACTATCCAAATTTATACTTTTCATGCAATCAAATGACTGAGCATATAATTTATAGGCCGATAAAATGATAACAAAAGTCATTTGGAAAAGCAAAAGACTAAGAACATAAAGGGAAATTATTAAAAGATGTATATATACAAGGAGAGCATGTGCACACCTCAAATAAAACAACAGCCATCAAAAAACTCTTATTGTTTAAAAAATGGATAGATAGATCACTGGAAGAGACAACAGAAGGGAGAATCAGAAACAATGGAACTTAGTATTTGAGAAACCCAGTGTTTGATAAAGTGGAATATATCAGGTATCAAAGAAGAAGCTCCTTACTTTATAAAAACTGCAAAGAATTAGAAACAAAGTTGATGACTACTAATTGCACAATCGCTTAACAAACTATGGTACATATAATATAACAGAATATTACTGTGCAATAAAAAATTATATGTATGAGGAATACATATAATAATAATAGTCATAATTATAATAATAACTATTATATGAACTAACATTTATATTGGGAAGTAAGAACCTGTTATCCTAAATAAATCATGGTATTGATATAATGAAATATTATTATTGCAAGAGAATTATTGAAATTAACAGGTTCAGAGAAAACTGGGAAGAAATCTCTGAACTGATTCAGAGGGAAATGAGTAGCACTAGGAGAAAAGTTTATGCAATGACAGCACAATTGTAGAGAGAAAAAATTTTGAATGACTTTAGAATTCAGGTCAACACAATACATATAACACGAATCCAAAGAATTAAATATGAAACATGCCACTCACCTCAGCCAGAGAATTGATTAATTTAAAACAAAAACAAAGGACATGCATCTTTTGGCAAGGCCTAAGTAGAAATTTTTTCCTGAGATTCCTTTATAAATCTTTGAGAGTGAAGTACTCAGGAACCAAACACCCCATGGTATCAGGAGCAGGTAGAAAAGCAGGAAAAATCTCATGTGATGCTACAAATAAGATGAGAAAAGAATCCATTAAGAATGGATGAAGTCCTATCAGGAGGGAGCAGAGTGGGAATTTTGTTTTCCAAACCATATAATTCAAGAGTGTAGGGGCCAAACTGAATATGAGGAGAGTTAATTGGGTGGCTCACCATAATATTGGCATTCAGAAAATAATGAGGGACCTCTAGGTCCAAAGTTTCCTCCCCTCCAAACTTCCTTTTTTAGTTATTTCTCCCAGGTCAATAAGAAAGGGGTTGGACAGCCTTTTTTCCACAAATGAATCAGGTTTTATTAAAAGTCAAAGACAAGGGGCGGCTAGGTGGCGCAGTGGATAAAGCACCGGCCCTGGATTCAGGAGTACCTGAGTTCAAATCTGGCCTCAGACACTTGACACTTACTAGCTGTGTGACCCTGGGCAAGTCACTTAACCCCCATTGCCCCGCAAAAAAAAAAAAAAAGTCAAAGACAAGGGAATAGAGAAAGAGGAAAATGCATAATCTCCCTGGCTCTAGCAAAGGCTGTCTCAAAACCCAAATTCGCTTTTAGTTTTAGGCGGGAGATATAACAACTCCATACAATATGCATAATATAGTACAAAATGCATGCATTGGGTTTTTTCTCTTTTTCAAATTTTCTTTGGAAAATTGAGGAAATGCCTATCAATCGGTTAAATAAATTGTGGTATATGATTTTAATGGGATATTTTATGTGCCATAAGAATTGACAAGCAGAGGAAGGAATAGTCTATCTTTCAGATCTTTGGAAAGGAGAACAGTTTATGACCAAAGAAGAGATAGAGAATATTACAAAATGCAAAATGGATGATTTTGATTACATTAAATTAAAAAGGTTTTGTATAAACAGAAGCAATGCATCCAAAATTAGAAAGGATGCAGAAAGCTGGGAAACAACTTTTATGACCAGTCCTTCTGATAAAGGTCTCATTTCTAAAATATATAGGGAACTAAATCAAATTTAAAAGAATCCAAGTCATTCCCCAATTGAGAAATGGTCAAAGGATATGAACAGGCAGTTTTCTGATCAAAGCTATCTGTTGACATATGAAAAAATTCTCTAAATCACTATTGATTAGAGAGATGCAAATTAAAACAACTCTAAGGTACCACCTGACACCTATCAGATTGGTTAATATGACAAAAAAGGAAAATAATAAATTTTGGAGAAGTTGTGGGAAAATTGGAACACTAATTGGTGGAGCTGTGAACTGATCCAACTGATCCCCCCCTCCTACTTCTATTATCCCCAATAGGTCTATAAAGCTGTGCATACCCTTTGACCCAGCAATACCACTTTTGGGTTTTTTTCCCAAAGAGATCATAAAAAAGGGGAAGGGACCCACATGTACAAAAATATTTATAATTTCTCTTTTTGCAGTGGCAAGGAATTGGAAATTGAGGGGATGCCCATCAATCGGGGAATGGCTGGACAAGTTGTGGTATATGAATGTAATAGAATTATATTGTGCTGTAAGAAACGATGAGCAGGAGGAGTTCAGAGAAACCTGGAAGGACTTTCATGAACTGATGATGAGTGAGATGAGCAGAACCAGAACAACATTATACACAGTATCATCAACATTGTGTGTTGATCAACTGTGATGTACTAGATTCTTCTCACCAATGCAATGGTACCAGGGGACTCATGATGGAAGGGGATCTCCAAATCCAGAAAAAAAAGAACTGGAATATAGATGCTGATTGAACCATACTATTTCTTTTGTTTTAGGTGCTGTTGTTTTTCTATTTTGAGGTTTTTCCTCATTGCTTTGATTCTTCTCTTATAACATGACTAATGCAGAAATATGTTTAATGTTATTATATATATAATAACATTAAACATATATATATACATATATATACACACACACACACACACACACACACACACACACACATATATATATATATATATATATATAACCTATATCAGATTACCTGCTGTCTAGTGGGGGGAGGGAGGGGAGGGAGGGAGAAAAATCTGAAATTGGAAAGCTTGTATAAGCAAATGTTGAGAAGTATCTTTACATGTAACTGGAAAAAATAAAATACTTTTATCAGAAAAAAAATTGATGAGCAGGATGATTTCAGAAAAACCTGGAAAGACTTATATGAACTGATTTATGCAAAGGGCAGAAACAGAAAAATGCTGCATACCATAAAAACAATATTGTACAATATAATTATCCAAGACAATCCCAAAGGAATCTTGATGAAGCATGCTATCTATCTCCAGAAAAAGAACTGATATTGACTCAATATAGACTACAACATGTTATTTTTCCTCCTCTCTCAAGAGCTTCCAATGAGGTTTTAAGCAGTTGGAAGGGGAACATGTGCAGTCCTTAGAATAGCCATGTCTGAATTGATTAACTCCCTGATTCCTGGGTTTAGAGGATCTTTTTTAGTTCAATTAACACAGTACAAATCAGTTTTATAGTTCAAATTTGAAAGCAAACATTATGACAGAGAAATGAATTACATAAGAATATTTTCTTAGAGAGTCCATGCTGGCACCACAGATGTTTGGAGGAAGCAAGACAGGATGGCTCTGGCAGATAAAAAGTGCTTGTTGGTAAGTCAAAAACTACCAACTGACATGCAGATGGCAGTTCTCTGCAGATAAAAATGTCTGTCCAGCTGTCTCATTATTCCCAAACATCTATAGAGGTTCATTTTCTTAACTTCTTTCTTGTTTATTTTTTGGTTAGCTTTATTAAGTTCTGAGAGTGGAAGGTTAAGGTCCCCTACTAGTATAGTTTTATTCTCTTACTTCCTGTAACTCATTCAACTTCTCCTTCAAAAATTTAGATGCTATACCATTTGGTGCAGCGATATCAAGTATTGATATGACTTCATTGTCTATGGCACCTTTCATCAAGATATATTTTCCTTCTTTATCTCTTTTAACTAGAACTATTTTTCCATTTGCTTTATCTGAAATCATGATTGCTACCCCTGCTTTCTTTGCTTCAGCTGAAGCATAATAGATTCTTTTTCAGTCCCTTATATTTATCATATTTGTATCTCTATGCTTCAGATGTGTTTCTTGTAAACAACATATTGTAGGATTTTAGTTTTTAATCCATTCTGTTATCTGCTTCCATTTAATGGGTGATTTCATCCCATTCACATTTATAGTTATGATGACTGTTTATTTTTCTCCATGCTATTTTTAACCTCTTTACCCCCCCCCCAATTTTACCCTCACCTTTTCCCTTCTCACAAATGTTTTACTTATGATCACTGCCTTTCCCAATATGCCCTCCTTTGTATAAGTCCCCCCCTCCTACTTCTATTATCCCCATCCCTTTAACTTCCTCATAGGGTAAGACAGATTTCTATATCCAACTGAGAGTTTTGTTTTTTATTTCCTCTTTGAGCTAACTTTGATAAGAGTAAGGTTTAATCATTCCCTACTAGCCCCACCCCCATCTTCCCTCCATTATGATAGTTCTTTCATACCTTTTTTTCTGTAAGAAAATTTTCCCCATTCAATTACCCTCTTCCTTCTTCCATGAAATTTCTTATTTATCCCTTTATTTTATATTTTTTGGGGTGTCTTCCCATTAATGTCACCCTCTGTCTGCGCATATTCTTAATTCTTATAATAAAGTTGCTAAGACTTACAAATATTATCATTCCTTTAATGTCACCTATGACCACATCCTTTGTATATACATATACTCCTAATTGCTCTTATAATAAAGGTAAGACATAAATATTTTATCCTATAGAAATCTTACAGCTTTTCTTTCTTGTTTCTTGTATTTTTTTTTTTGTTTCTCTTGAGTCTTGTATTTGGAGGACAAATTTTTTATTCAAATTTGGCCTTTTAATCAGAAATAATTGAAAATCTTCTATTTCATTAAATATCCTTTTTTCCTGAAAAAAGTATATTAATTTTTCCTGGGTATGTGAGTCTTGGTTGTAAACCTAACTCCTTTGCCTTTTGGTATATTATATTCCAATCTCTGTGATTTTTTAATGTGGAAGCTTCCAAATCATGTGTAGTTTTGACTGTGGCTCCATGATATTTGAATTATTTATTTTTGACTGCTTGAAACACTTTCTCCTTGATCTGTAATCTTCAGGCAGTGATTGGTAGATTCTTTCAATTTCTATTTTGCCATCTGGTTCTAATATTTCAGGTCAGTTTTCTTTGATAATTTCTTGAAAGATATTGTCCAGGTTTTGAGGGGGTCATGATTTTCAGGTAGTACAATAATTCTTATATTATCTCTCCTGAATCTATTTTCTAGGTCAGTTGTTTTTCCAATGAGAAATTTCACAATACTTATGGTCCCATGTGGAATTATGCCTAGGTGTTTTTAGATATATAACTAGAACTTCCACTAGAAACAGTTAACTATGATACTATGAAATATTCAGTAACCTAAATGCACATACCTTGGGGAAACTTTAGAAAAATGATAATCCAGAATTGTATATGAACAAAGACTAAAGAATCAGTAGACTCTAAGAAAGATGTTCCCAAGTTGGATTACAGTCCTGATTAATCTGAAAGAAAAGAAACATACTTTCTGATGGAATCACATTGTGCATGTACCAGTCATGAATATATGAATATGAACTTGCATATTCTAAGGCTTTGTTCTGGAAGAAAACACCTGGTGACTTTGAATTGAGCACTGAAGACTCCAGTTTTGTGCTTTTATTCTCTTGGGGCTATAGGTTCCCCTACAACTCCTTTGTCCAGCATGTACCTTTAATTGCTATCTCTCACTGTGACTTGACTCTGGAGCAGTCAGTAATTCCCCTTTGACACCATGCCTAATATGTACTGCCTTATACAGAAGGAAATTCAGTTTCAAATTTCAGTTTCAAGATTCAGGGTGCCCTGAGCTCTCAGACACAGTCACTTACTTTTGCCTCGTGTCAATTCTACAGACACCTAAGCTGTTACTAGGGGGTATCTTTTGCTCAATAAGATCTGATGCATTCTGTATGGTGTCTGGTAACTTTTTGAATAAAACCTGAGCCTGGGAAGCTGGAGGTGGGATAGCTTAAAGTATGACCAGAGATGGATATATGGGTATACATTATATAGTGCTGGAGCAATCTCCAGCCACCTGTAGAATGCCCATTGTTTTTTCAATGTGAGCATTTATACCTCAATGGGTATTTCTCTCTCCCTACCTCTCTATCTTTGCATTATGGCCGGTACCTACCAGCATAATCCTGAATGCATCTCACTTATATTCTCAGTGCAAATAACTGCCTATAGTGGATAGCATACTGGTCTTGGAGTCAAGAAGACCTGAGTTCACATTGAGCCACAGACACAACTTCATGATGTTCAGTAAGTCACTTAACTTGCTTCAGTTTCCTAAGCTGTAAAATGAAAACAGCTATTTCCTCATTTCTTACATCACAGTAGGAGTATACATGTTCAAGATGTTCAAGAAAGATTAATATGTCTGGTGTGAGGGCTGCCAAACCCTCTTCAGGGCTACTAATTCACCTTTGTTGCCCACCTGCCATCCAACTGTCACCTGTGGCTCCAGGAAGTTGGAGCATATGCAGCAGTCCCACTGCAATAAACAGTTTTGTCAGATAAGTTAAACCTGATTAAGAATAACCAACAGGCCTCAAACCTGTCAGTGAATTGGAGGGTGTCCACCCCAAGCATGTAACCACTTTCCTTGGCAGAATGGGCAGATATAAATGATTTGTGGAACACTTAGTGTTTGGTTAGACCAAGTTCATCCACTGCAACCTGAGCCATCATCATTCATCTTGACTTTTATAAAGCTAGGCTGTGGTTGGACTGTCTAAGCTTAACTAGTCTTCCCCTATAGAAAGAGCTGAGAGAGAAGGAAGTCAGAAGGGGAACTGGAGGAAAGAAGAGTGACCCAAAAGCCCATCTTCCTATCAATAGCACCTGACAATAGCCTGGGAGAAAAAAAACACGCCGCTGAAGCAAAGGAAAACAAAAAACAACAAAAGTGGTCACACTTTAACTGCAACTCATTATCCAATAAGTTTCTAAGGTATGGGCAGATCTCTCAGCTCTAGAGAAAAGGAGTAAAGAAACTTTAAACATAGCTGGGAAACTCACAACGTTATCAAATGTACTATGTGAATTTATGGATAATAATTTTTTTTATTTTAAAGTGCTAAAAGTATTAGGCCTAAGGAAGTTAAAATGTTCCATTTACTGTTTCATATGGCATAATGATAAAACCTATCCCCTACAGCTTCAGGGACCTTGTGATTGTAAGGTTTCTGTAGAAAGTAAAGCACATGCAACTAAACTAAGAACACCTGATTGGTAATTAATTTTGTTTCAATTAAAAAAAAAACTCCTAATATTGTTTTAAGATATTATGTTTCTACATTTCCTTATATTGTATAGATTGGTGAACAATTATATCAGCAAGGATGGAAAAGCATTTTCTCTTATATCTGGACATCAAATTTTTAAAAATTCTGTTAAAATGGGAAATCTGAGTTTATTTTTGTTTGTTACTTAATCTAGAATTAGAACATGTGTTGAATTGCTGCATGCAAACTAGTTGTCACCTTAAATATGTCCCCTCTGTTTTAAGGAATTCTGAAGGCAGTACACCTACCGCAACTCTTTTATTTTTTTACTAAGCATCTAAGCAGAATTCATTTGTGTAATACTAACTTAAGGATGAAAAGCATCTGACATTATGGGACTGATATATTATTTTGAGTCTAACTCAGAATCATGGAACCATGGATCACCAAGGAACCATGCCAGCAAGGGTGGATTATCATGGGAAAGGCTGGGAAAATTACTTTTAGCATGGTCCAAGGTAGGATTTTCCTTACTTAATTTCCCCAATATGACACATGGAATGAAAACTATCCCACTTGGCTGATTTTAAGACTGGCCAACTGCAATTGGCTATCTATACAACTTCTGCCTAGAGTGCACTTGAAGCTTAGGGAAGCATTATTCCCTGAGAGCTTTGTCCCTCTTCTTTTATGGCAAATTACTATAATCATGTTGTTTGATTAGCATGAAAATAATATTGACTCTGTTACTATAGTGAGATGCAAGTATAGGAATTCTAGTTCTTTTATATTCTAAAGAACCCAAGTGTATCTGGCTTTATCATCTGTCTGCTATGTTATGCATTTTAAAAAATGAATCAGAAACACCTTAAGTACAACTTATTTGACATGTACTCTTATAATCTTAAGTACTTTTGATTTTTGCCCTGGCCTCTTTAACCTCTTGTTAAAGTCAGTTCCATTCAGGCTCAAGGCTTCAACCTCATGGCAGCTACAACCCATGCCTATACATCTCCTCTTGCCCTCTGGCCCTCACATATCCTCTCATCCTCTGGACCAGGCCCCTTACCCCCCACTGTGATTTCTTTGACCAAACTAAGCTTGAAGCAGTTACAGAAGAAGAATCTTTACCCCCTTTTCCCTTACATATAGAGAAGTGGGAAATGCTATGGGATTGGGACATTTCAAGAAATTTGGGACTATTAAACTTTAATAAAGTTTAAACTGGCCTACTAAAGGATGAACACACCTTGAGAAGTAAGAGAGATAAGCTCATTGGATGAGGCTGCTGCCTGATTTGTGCCAGGGGACAGAGATAAATCCAGAAGTCCGGGCCACCACCTCACTCAATCTTTCCTCCACCCCCAAAGGGAACTTTCCATTATCAGATGGTGATCACCACATCTACCATCTAAAAAAGCTTTTGCCTTTCTCCTGTTCAAGGATATAGGTATCTCAGAGAAACATGTCTCTGTGCAATCTCTCCTTGAGAGAACTTGACTTCTCTCTTGGTTACTTTCTTTCTTTTCTTTTTTTTTTTAATATTTCTTCTTGTTTATTTAGAATTTTATTTTTTCCCAAATTGCATGTAAAAACAAATTTCAACATTGAATTATATATATATGTATAAGCATATACATATATATATATATATATCGATATGAAAAAATGCTCTAACTCACTATTGATTGTGGAGAGATACAAATCAAAACAATTCTGAGGTACTAACTCATACCTATTAGATTGACTAATAGGACAGAAAAAGGGAAATGACAAATGTTGGAGGGGATGTAGGAACAATGAGATATTAATGCACTGTTGGTGGAGCTGTAAACTGATTCAACCATTCTATAGAGCTCTTTGGAACTATACCCAAAGGACTATAAAATCTTGCATACTCTTTGACCTAGCAATACCAGTACGAGGTCTTTATCCAAAAAGATATTTTAAAAAAAGGAAAAGGAACTATATGAACAAAAATATTTGTATAAACTCTTTTCTGACAGCAAAGAATTGGAAATTGAGGGGATGACCATCAAATGGGGAATGGCTTCACAAACTGTGGTATGTGCTTGTGATGGAATATTATTATGCTATAAGAAATGATGAGTAGGATGCTCTCAGGTAAGTCTTGAAAGATAAATAAGCTGATGCAAAGTGAAATGTACTGTGTACAAGGTAACAGAAATAGTATAAGATGATCATCTGTGAATGACAGCTATTCTCAGCAATTCAATGAACAAAGACAACTCTGAAGGACTTATGATAAAAAATGTTATCCATCCCAAGAGAAAAAACTGATGGTGTTGCAATCCAGATTGAAGCATACTTTTTTCACTATATTTTTCTTGAGGTCTTTTTTTGTCTGTTTTCTTTAATATGTCAATTATTTTTTATGTGATAATTTTATTATATATTTAAAATAAATAATGTCATTTTCATATGCAATCCTTTTTTCTATTCTACTGTTATAGAAATGTTTGTTTAATTTCTTAAGTTCAGAATAAAATAAGTAAAAAATTTTAAAAATAATTTTAAAGAGGAAAAAGAAGTTTGTAAGGACAACTTAGATCACTACTCCCAGAAATTGCAGAATGGTTATTCTCATGAAGCCTGGATTTAGTCATTAATAGAAGTGGTAGAAACTGCAACATATCATCACAGGTTACATACAGTAACTTAGCACCTATGTAATACCTAACAAGACATGACCTGATCGCTAGACTTTATGCTAGTAGCTCGCTATCTTTCACAAATGGGTAGATGAGAAATCCCCATGCTATAAACATTGAATTCTCAAGTATATTTTGAGGTCAATCAAAAACCTGAGTTGGAAGCAAAGCATCATTCTTAACTCAACTGTTGCCCACAATAGTCTGAATACAACATTGATCCATAGAAATTTAAGCACAACATTTTAAATAGATGTTGCTATGCCAAATACATATAAATTCCATCCTACATGGAATGAAAAGCTTTCAAATTATTGAAATGTAGCAGAAGAAATCAAAATCATATGGGAACAGAAAGAGAAGCATATTGTCTCCATTTTTATGTCTACTACTGGAATTTTGCCATGTCTTCTTTCAACAAGCCTACAGAAGCTTAATGTTATTATATTCTAATGCTTTCATTTAACTACAAAAAGCAGTTATTTTATACACCTGTGAATATCAATATATTTTTTTCATGACTGCACATGTATAACTTATATCAAATTGTATGTGTTCTTGAGGAGGAGAGGGTAGGCAGAGGAAGGGAAAGAATTTGTATCTCAAAGTTTAAAGGGTGCACAATGGATAAAGCACCGGCTCTGGATTCAAGAGGACCTGAGTTTGAATCTGGCCTAAGACACTTGACACTTACTATCTCTGTGACCCTGGGCAAATCACTTACCCCACATTGCCCTGACAAAAACCAAAAATAAAACAAAAAGTTTTTTAAAAGAATTTTTAAAATTGTTTTTACATGTAACTGGGGAAAAATAAGATACTAAACAATGAAAAAAAAAAACCCCACAACTATCAGTCTCTCATTACCTCTCAGTTAAATTTTTCAAATCTTTTTTTTTTTTTGGCAAATTTTTATAATTTACTTTATAATTAAATACAAAATAAGAAAAGAAAAAAAACTGTTGTCATGTACACAGTTGAACATAGGAGAGCATTTAATATAAAACAATACATTTCTATTGCAAGAAACCTATATAATAAATAATACAAATTGTTTTTGAATCTGCCCAGCTTTTCTTTGCTTCCTTGTTGATTTTCTTTTGTTCTCCTCTGCTGTGTACTTTTGACTGTTTTGCCCCCTCCCCAATACGGAATACTATTGCTAATATATAATATAGTGTACAAGTGATAATGCTGTCACTGGACACAATATTCTCCTGTTTCTGCTCACTTCACTATACATCAGTTCATAATAAGTCTTTTCAGGTTTTTCTGAAATCATCCTGCTCATTATTTCCCACAGCACAATAATATTCCACCACAATCACACACCATAGCTTTTTCAGTCATTCCCCAACTGATAGGCATTCCTTCAAACTCCAATTCTTCCCCACCAAGAAGAGTCGCCATAAATACTTTTTGTACAATTTTTTTTCTTTTCTCTTTTTCATAGTTATTGTTGTTAACTATCCCCCTCCATCCTATTCCCTTCCCCTCTTCTTTCACCCTATCTCTCCTGAAAAGGGATTTGCTTCTGACTGCTCCCTTCCCCACTCTGCTCTCCCTTCTATCATCCCTCCCTCCTTATCCTCTTCCCCTCCTACTTTCCTGCAGGGTTAGATAGATTACTCCACCCAATTGAGTGTGTATGTTAATCTCTCCTTGAGCCAACTCTGATGAGATTAATGTCTTTGAGCCAATTCTGATGAGTTCATTCACTGTCAAGATCTTCCCCCACCTCTCTGCCTACTCCAGAAGCCCTTTCCTGTTTCTTTCATGTGGGATTTTATCCCATTCTATTCTCCCCTTCCCCCTCCCCCAGTGCAGTCCTCTCACCCCTCAAATGACCCTAAAAATATCATTGGGGGCAGCTAGGTGACACAGTAGACAAAGCACGCACCCAGGATCCAGGAGGACCTGAGCCCAAATCCAGCCCTAGTCATAAGACACTCATCAACTGCTCATCCCCAGGCATGTCACCAAACTCTGACCATCCTCCCAAAAAAAGATAAACAAAAAAAAAATGCTTTACAAATATCATCCCTTCATAATCAATTCCCACCTATGCCCTCTGTCTAAATTTATTTCTATCATCTTCCCTAATACTGAAAAATTACTTATGAGTTAGATATTATCATCTTCCCATAAAGGAATGTAAGCAATTTAACCTTTTAACATCCCTCTTAATTTCTTTTTCCTGTTTACCTTTTTATGCTTCTCTAGGGTCTTGTATTTCAAAGTCAAATTCTCTAGTCAGTTTAGGTCTTTTCATTATGAATACCTGAAAGTCCTCTTTTTCACTGAAGTCCATTTTTTTTTCCCCTGAGAGATTATGCTGTTTTGCTGGGTAGGTGATTCTTCATTGTAATTCCAGTTCCTTTGCCCTGTGGAATATCACATTCCATGACCCCGATCCTTTCATGTAGAAGCTGCTAGATCTTGTGCTAGCCTGACTGTGGCTCCACAGAACTTGAATTGTTTCTTTCTGGATGCTTGTAATATTTTCTCCTTGACCTGGGAGCTCTCAATTTTGACCATGATATGCCTGGGAATTTTCATTTTGGGATCTCTTTTAGGAGTGATCAGTGAATTCTTTCAATTTCTATTTTACCTTCTGCTTCTAGAATATCAGGGCAATTTTCCCTGACAACTTCCTGGAAGATGATGTCTAAGCTCTTTCCTTGATCATGGTTTTCAGGTAGTCCAATAATTTTCAAATGATCTCACCTGGATCTATTTTCCAGGACAGCTGTTTTTCCAAAGAGATATTTCACATTGCCCTCTATTTTTTTTTCATTCATTTGGATTTGCTTTATTGTGTCTTAATTTTTCATAAAATAATTTGCTTCCATTTGCTGAATCCTAAATTTTAAGCAATGGTTTTCTTCAGAGAGCTTTTGTACCTCCTTTTCCATTTGGCTAATTTGGCTTTTCAAGCTCTTGACTTTTTTTCATGACCCTCCTGTATCCCTCTCATTTCTCTTTCCATTTTTTATTCTACCTATCTTACTTTTCCCTCTACCTCTCTTCCTTTTATCTTCAAAGTCCTTTTTTGAGTACTTCTATGACCTGAGACCAATTCATATTTTTCTTTGAAGCTTTTGATGTAGGAGCCCTGGTGTTGGTAGCCTCTTCTGAGGGTATACCTCAATCTTCCTTGTCACAAAAGAAACTTTCTATGGTCCTCATCTTTCTCTGTCTTATCATCTTGACAGTGTTTTTCTTAACTCCTTCTTAAAGTGGGAAACTTCTTCCAGGATGTACTGTCCCAAGCTTCAGGGAGTCTAAGGTGATGTTTAAGGAGGGGCAGTTTCTTCATTGGCCTGGCCTGTTCTTTGGTCTGTCCATAACCCCAGGCCAACTTGCTAATTAACCAGGCAGCAAAACTTTGTGTGCTGTGGTTGTTAGCTCCAACGAGCCTACTCCCCTCCCCAACCTGGGCTACTGCCACTCAAGCCTACTGCCTGGTTCCAAAAGGGCTGAAATACCCAAATTCTGCCTCAGTGCCAAGAGAGACCCTTGTAATCCCCCCACCCCCAACCAACTGCATAGCCCTCTCACTAGACTATGAGTTTAGTTTCAGATAACACCAGTGCTGCAGCTGATTCAGGGGATCTAGGGTTCTCTTTCTCTGGCAAGGCCTGACTGGGACGAGATCTGCATCAGCATGTCCTCAGGGTTGGGCTCCACTCCCAACCTGGCACAGCAGCTTATAGCTTATATCTTTGACTGGAAAATAATCTCAGACTGTTTACTTGTGGGTTCTGCTGCTCCAGGAATTGTCCTATGGCATTATTTGGATGTTTTTTGGAGCAATCTTGTCGTGAGGTCCAAGAGCTTACTGCCTTTCCTCCACCACCTTGGCTCCACCCTGGAAATCCTAGTGCTTCCCTCTGAAAATTAGGAAGAAACTACAGACCTTCTAAGGAAACTTGTCAGCCTCATTCTTCACCTGGTCTCTTTGCACTCAATGTTTCTGAGTTCCTTCTCTAAGTCATTCTCCACATGACCTCTCTAAATGAGAAGGTTTATGTCTCCTGCTCTCATACTGGTTTCACCCATATTCTTACCCTAAAGTATTCTTAAATTATATAACAATCAAATACCAAAAAAATTACAGAGCTAGAAAATATAACAACAAAATTTATATGGAAGAACAAAAGGTGAGGAATATCAAGGGAATCAATGAAATGTGAAAGAGCGTGAATTAGTTCTATGAGATCTAAAACAGTATTATAGAGTGGTAATTATCAAAAACAACCTTGTGGTCGCTAATAAGTCAGGGGTAGATCAATGGTATTCATTCTCTACACAGTACATTATTGTAAATGACCACAGAAATCAAGTATCAGATCAATCCAAAGATCCAAGCTTTGGGAACAAAAACACATTATTGACAAAATCTTCTAGGAAAACTGGAAAATAATGTGGTAAACACTAGATATAGACCAAGATCTCAGACAGTATACCAAGATAAGTTCAAAATGTATACATGATTTAGATATAGAGGGTCTACCATAAGCAAATCAGGAGATCAAGGTATGATTTACCTTTCATATCTATGACTAAGGGAAGAATTTAGGACAAGGAAAGACATTTAAAGCATTATATAAAATAAAATAGATAATTTTGATTATATAAAATTAAAGTTTTCTCACAAACAACAGCAATATAACCAGAATCAGAAGGAAATCAGAAAGCTATGGGAAAAAAGTTATAGCAAATATTTCTGATAAAAGTCTTATTTTTCAAATAATAAGTCTAATTTATTAGGATACAAGTTATTCCCCTAGTGATAAATAGTCAAATGATTTGAAGAGGCAGTTTTCAGATAAAGATATCAAAGCTATGTATAGTTGTGTTGAAAAATGATCTAAATCACTATTGAATAGAGAAATGTGAATTAAAACAACTCTGAAGTACCAGCTCATGCCTATCAAATTGACTAATATGACAGAACACTAAAATGATAAATGCTGGAGAAGATTTGGGAAAATAGGGACAATAAAGTCTTGTTGGTGGAGGTGTAAACTAATCTAACCATTCTGTAGAGCAATTTAGAATTAAGCCCAAGGGCTAATCAACCTGTGCATACCCTTTTGTCATGGGGAAAATGGGATTGAGGGTTTGGGTAGGGTAGGGGTAGGGGTTTGGGGTCCTTAGGAATTCCTCTTTAAATTACACCCTTCTAAAGAATGAATGGGCCAAACAACAAATCATAGAAACAATCAATAACTATATCCAAGAGAATGACAATAATGAGACAATATACCAAAATCTATGGGATGCAGCCAAAGCAGTACTTAGGGGAAAATTTATAGCTCTAAATGCTTACATGAATAAAAAAGAGAAAGAGGAGATTAATGAATTGGGCATGCAACTTAAAAAGCTAGAAAAAGAAGAAATTAGAAATCCCCAATTAGATACGAAACTAGAGATCCTGAAAATTAAAGGAGAAATCAATAAGATTGAAAGCAAAAGAACTATAGAATTAATCAATAAAACTAAGAGCTGGTTTTATGAAAAAACCAATAAAATAGATAAAATATTGGTTAATTTGATTAAAAAAAAGAAAGAAGAAAACCAAATTACCAGTATCAAAAATAAAAAGGGTGATGTTTCCACCAATGAAGTGGAAATTAAATCAATAATTAGGAATTATTTTGCCCAACTGTAGGCCAATAATTTTGACAATCTAAATGAAATGGATGAATATTTACAAAATTACAAACTGCCCAGGTTAACTGAAGAGGAAATAAAATCCTTAAATAAACCCATATTAAAAAAAGAAATTGAACAAGCCATTAATGAACTCCCTAAAAAAAAATCCCCAGGACCAGATGGGTTTACAGGTGAATTTTACCAAACATTTAAAGAACAATTAATTCCAATAGTATACAAATTATTTGGAAAAATAGGTGAAGGACTTCTACCAAATTCATTTTATGACACAAATATGGTGGTGATACCAAAACCAGGCAAAGCAAAAACAGAGAAAGAAAATTATAGATCAATTTCCCTAATGAATATTGATGCTAAAATCTTAAATAATATATTAGCAAGGAAATTACAGCAAGAGATCACCAGGATAATACACTATGACCAGGTGGGATTTATACCAGGAACACAGGGCTGGTTCAACATTAGGAAAACTATTAACATAATTAACCACATCAATAAGAAAACCAACCAAAATCATATGATTATCTCAATAGACACAGAGAAAGCTTTTGACAAAACACAGCACCCATTCCTAATAAAAATACTAGAGAGTTTAGGAATAGGTGGAGCTTTCCTTAAAATAATAAACAGTATCTACCTAAAGCCATCAGCAAGTATTATATGCAATGGAGATAAATTAGAGGCCTTCCCAATAAGATCAGGGGTGAAACAGGGATGTCCATTATCACCCCTATTATTTAATATTGTACTAGCAATGTTAGCTTTAGCAATCAGAGAAGACAAAGGAATTAAAGGAATTAGAATAAGCAAGGAGGAAACAAAACTATCACTCTTTGCAGATGATATGATGGTATACTTAAAGAATCCTAGAGAATCAACTCAAAAATTACTTGAAACAATTAACAACTTTAGCAAAGTAGCAGGATATAAAATAAATCCACATAAATCATCAGCATTTCTATACATGACCAACAAAGTCCAGCAGCAAGAGATAGAAAGAGAAATTCCATTTAAAGTAATGGTAGATAATATAAAACACTTGGGAGTCTACTTGCCAAGACAAACTCAGGAACTCTATGAACACAACTACCAAACACTCTTCACACAAATCAAATCAGATCTAAATAATTGGAAAGATATCAATTGCTCATGCATAGGCAGAGCTAATATAGTAAAAATGACAATACTGTCTAAATTAATTTACTTATTCAGTGCCATACCAATCAGACTACCTAAAAATTATTTTATACAGCTAGAAAAAATAATAACAAAATTCATCTGGAAAAACAAAAAATCAAGAATATCCAGGGAAATAATGAAAAAAAAAATGCACAGGAAGGTGGGTTAGCAGTACCAAACCTGGAGCTTTACTATAAAGCAGCAGTCATCAAAACTATCTGGTACTGGCTAAAAAATAGAGTGGTAGATCAATGGAATAGGCTAGTATGATATTTAAAATCTAAATTGTGGTCACCTTAAATCAGAAGCTTCAGCTCCAGTCTAGCCTAGAGTTCCAGCCTGGTTGGGTTCTTCCTGAAGTCCTCCTCCACAAGCCTGCTTTAATCAGGAACACCCTTTCGCAAGCTGTTTGTGGAAGCTTTTTTATACATCTGGAACAGAGGTGGTCCTTACACCCTGCTTCAAGGTGATTGGTTGGCATCGTCCAAATCCATTGTCTTTGAAGGTGTTCTCAAGTTGAGTTCACAGTCTAGTTTCTGAGAACAATACCTTCTTAAGGGATAGCCAGGTATGATTACAATCCAATTAACTTGATACAATCCAATTAACTTGAAGTAGGCTTAATCAGTAGTCAATCACTCTCACTTGATTCAATCAGTATAGATTAATCTACAGGTGGGTCTTTGAGTATCTGCTAAAATCCCATTATTTCATCACATTCCCCCCCCTTTGTTTCTTCTAGGAAGAGTAAAAAAATAATTAAGTCTTTGTAAGTCTTTTCTCAGTTCTCTTGTCTTCTTGGAGTGGTAAGATGTCATCAGGAGGAAGCTGGATTCTGGTCTGGAAAGCTGGATTCTTCTTCTTTAACTGAATTGCTGGATTTTTTACTAAATCTTAGCATAGCGTTGTCAATGATCAAATTTAGTACATTCCATTACATTCCCTCCTTTATATAATAGAGGGTTGAGGTAGTTATGCAATCTATAACACTTCTTACCACCATGTATCTGGATCAAAGCCAAATTTAGTAACGTGTTTATGTCACCTGAAAATGTTATGGAAAGGTTATCATACCACATCTCATGGTTTCGAGACATCCAGTAGGCCATAGGTGGATGGATTCTGACTATGCCATCAGACTTAGTGAAAGAAAAAGAAAACTTTTAGAAGGGAGAGAGGAAGAAACTGGACTGTGTCCAGCAATTGTGGTCTATATAGTTGCCATCATAAGCAAACCATAGACTTACATGTACCTATCTCTCCTCCTGTTGTACATATATTCTCTACAGGGCCTATATCAAACTCATTGTAAGAGCAGTTAGTCTCTGAGATGATAAGTTTCCATAATTCATAAATCTCATATTAATTTCACCAAAGACAGTATGATGGTAAAAATGCATGTTATGCTGCATAACTGATGATGTACTTGTAATAATATATACAATAATTCCAAACCATACCCACAATGTACATAGTCACAATGACATGTAAATGATATATGAATGTAAATGACTGATAATATTAGACATTATTACATAATCTTTTAGCAAGTAAACACATTATCTTATACATGAATTCTCTATCTAGTATGACAGTAACAAATACTTAAAATGATAAACAATCAAAAAGAAATGAGTCAATATTCAATATGTCCATTGATAAATCAAGCAATAGGTTTTAAACATAATAACATAAACAGATTCATTAAACTCATGGTTCAAAAAAAAAAAAAACAAATAAACAAGCGGTTTACCTGCAGAAGGAAAAGCTTGTTAAGGTTAAAGAATTTAAGCAGTCAGAACTTGGGGTATGCCACATTGTTTCAACTGGTTCTCCAATTCTCTGCATGTCAAAGTGGCAGGAGTTTCTGAATTGTCATTAATTTTTCTAATGCTGTCATAATGTTCTTTATGGTAGAAAATGTGGAGTTCTCTAGCATCAGTTTTGTCTGTGCCACTGATTTTCAATAAGGGCTGATTTAACGGATGAACTACAACATTCAGCTGATGCTGCTTAGCAAATGATACAATTGTATCATTTCCTCCCCACTTTCCAAATTTCTTTAATTCATCAACATATTCCTCAAAAGGGGAGTCATTTACTCTAAAAGACTCAAACTCTTGTCTATGGTTAATCATATAAGAAGCAGCTTCTTGTCTATGTCTGAGATGATTTCTACAGTGACCTTCTAGCTGGTCTGCTAAAGCCCTAAAAAGGCAATTTCCGTCTCCTGATACTTTACAAAGACTGAGTCCCAAAGCATTTAACTGATCAGTGGGATTATCAAATGGGAACTGTCTATTTCCTCTGAACTCTCTTTGCTCTTTAACAGTTGCTATCGTTAGGGTTTTTAGCTTTTTAGCGTCTACCTCAGGTCTATCTGAAATCTCTTCACCTATGAATGGTGCAGGCTTTACATGAGAGCAATGAATCCAAGAGTCTTTTTCACCAATTTTAATGGCAGTGGGAGTTGTCAATAATACCTGAAAAGGTCCTTCCCAGGCAGGTTGGGTTCCACTGGTTCTCTGAAAATTCTTTACATATATTTTATCTCCTGGGTTGAAGTTATGCAATGAAAAGTCTAATGGTCCTGCCTGGACCACAGCTCCTGCCTCATGGAGTTCACGTAGCCTGGTTTGTAATTCCTGTATATAGGAGGCAACAGAAGTATCACCTCCCACCAGTGATGTATAAACTGGGGAAAAAGTTTTAGCTTGGATAGGAGGGTGACCAAAAAGCATTTCATAAGGAGATATATGAAGTTCTCCCCTTGGTCTACTTCGTAGATAGAATAATGCCAAGGGTAGAACATCAGGCCATTTCAAATGGGTTTCAGTACATAATTTGCCAATCATACTCTTAAGCTCTTTATTCATATGTTCAACTTGGCCTGAACTTTGTGGATGGTAGGGTGTGTGGAATTTTGGAGTCACTCCCAAGAAAGAGTAGATTTGGGATAAAATCGAATCAGTGAAATGTGTGCCTTTGTCAGAATCGATGCGGGCTGGTGGGCCAAAACGAGGTACTATCTCTTTAAGAAGAATTTTGGCAACAAAGGCAGCTGTGGCTCGGGGGCTGGGAAAGGCCTCCATCCACCCAGTGAGCTGATCAACTATAACAAGGCAAAATTTATAATGTCCTGCTTTTGGCATAGTAATATAATCAATTTGTAAGTGCTCAAAAGGTGTATATGCTAGGGGACGCCCTCCATAAGCTTTGGCCTTAAAAGCATACTGATTATAAGACTGACATGTGGAGCAGCCCGAGCAGATTCGAGATGCTGTATTAGTCACACCTGGTGCTATCCAGGTTCTCTTAATAGAGTCTACAATGCCTTGTGTACCAAAATGGCCTTTTCTGTGAACAGAGAGGCATACCTGGTGGTAGAATTTCCGGGGAAGAAGTGGCTTACCTTCCGGAGACACCCAGATGCCATTGATCTGTTTCGCCTTAAATTTCTTTTTCCACTTTTCTACTTCAGAATCGTCATAGGTTAGGTTGGAAGGAATATCCTCAGAAGGTGAAAGGTTAAATATATGTTCAGGAGCTTCTAATGCAGCAAGCTTGGCTGCAGAATCGGCTCGTGCATTTCCCTTTGAAACAGGATCACTATTCCCTGTGTGGGCAGGGCAATGTACAACGGCTAGGGAAGAAGGCAGTTTCAGGGCATCTAAGAGGTCCTCGATAAGGTCCCCATTGGCAATAGCCTTGCCCGAGGATGTTAGGAAGCCTTGTTGACGCCAAATCATACCAATAAAGTGGCATATGCCAAAGCCATATTTCGAGTCAGTAAAAATGGTGGCACTCTTATCTTTGGCTATATTACAGGCCTGTGTAAGAGCCACAAGTTCAGCAGCCTGTGCACTAAAATGGGAAGGCAGAGAAGCTGCCCAGAGGGTGTCATAATCAGAAACTACAGCAGCTCCAGTAAAACGGGTTCCCTCTCTCATAAATGAGGAACCATCTATATAGAGGACAAGATCAGGATTTTCTAAAGGTGTATCAAAAAGATCATCATGGGGGCAGCTAGGTGGCACAGTAGATAGAGCACCAGCCCTGGAGTCAGGAGTACCTGAGTTCAAATCAGACCTCAGACACTTAACACTTACTAGCTGTGTGACCCTGGGCAAGTCACTTAACCCCCATTGCCTCACTTAAAAAAAAAAAAAAAAAAGATCATCACGGGGTTTTTCAGCCATATCAACTAAAGAAGCACAGTCATGCAACGGTTCCCCCGAGAATGGTAAGTTAGGGAGTAGTGTTGCTGGATTAAGAACTGTGCAGCGTTTTAAAGTGATATTCTCATTGCCTAACAGGGTTACTTCATACTTAGCCAGCCTTTGATCTGAAAAGGCTTGTGTCCTGTGTCGTAGTAAGAGAGCCTCTACTTCATGAGGGCATTGCACAGAGGGTTACCTAGGACCAAATCAGAAGCCTTTTCTACCAAAAGGGCTGTGGCCGCCACTGCTCTAAGGCAAGGTGGCACTCCAGCCGCTACAGGGTCCAGCTGAATTGAATAGTAGGTTATAGGCCGTTGGTTAGGCCCCAGTGATTGAGTCAGAACTCCAGAAGCCATCCCCCTTTGTTCATGCACAAAGAAAGTGAAAGGCTTACTGTAATCTGGTAGTCCTAGGGCAGGTGCTGATAACACCTGACTGAGAGATGCTGGGGATCCAACTGTAAAATGTCTGGGATAGAACTTCTTGTTAGTGCTATGAGAGGTTTAGTAATTTCACCAAAAGAGGGTATCCTTTGTCTACAGTACCCAGCTGCTCCCAGAATGGCTCTTAATTGCTTCTTAGTAGAGGGGGCAGAAAGTTGTTGAATGGCCTGGACTCTCTTAGAAGAGACAGAGCGGGTTCCAGCAGCCAAAATAAATCCTAAATATTCTACCTGGGGCAAACACCATTGTACCTTTGACTTGGAAACCTTGTATCCTCTCTTGTGCAGCTCCAACAGTAAGTGACGGCTATCTTCCTGACAAATTTCAGCATTAGGAGAGGCCAAAAGTAAGTCATCAACATATTGTACTAGTGTGGAGCCTTTAAAGGTAATGGAGGCCAGATCCTGCTGTAAAATTTGGGAAAATAATGTGGGACTGTCTACAAATCCCTGTGGGAGTCTAGTCCAGGTCCACTGTCTATTTTTCCAGGTAAAAGCAAATAAATATTGGAAGTCCTCATGCACTGGTATGGAGAAAAAGGCAGAGCAGAGGTCTACCACTGTGAAACATGTAGATTCATAGGGAATGGAAGAAATTATGGTAGAAGGGGAAGCCACTATAGCATGTCTAGGGATAACATAATTATTAATTGCTCTAAAATCTTGCACAAAATGATAAACAGGTTTACCATCTGGCCCAGGCTTGGGTTTTTTAACTGGCAAAATGGGAGTATTGCATGGAGAGTGATGACATGGAATAATAATACCCTGGCTTTTCCAAGCCTCAATTATAGGTGTGATCCCTTCTATTGTTTCCCTAGACAATGGATACTGTGGAATGGAGGGGGGTGGTCCCCCCTTAACTTTAAAGGTAACAGGCATGGCAGACTCAGATGTAAACTGGGGCCTGGATTTTCTACGTCTTATATTTTTAGTATGATAATTTTCGCTTGCTCTGGCCCAGATTTTCCAATAACGTAAATGTTCAGGTGGACATCTACTTAGGGTTCTTTGCAAATGCCTCAATGTTTGGGGATCAAATGACCCATATTTGGGCCATTCTTCCTGTAACTCCTCATGCCACATAAAACACAGTCTGATAAGCTCTCCTCTGGTCATGGTTCTATTTAGTCTAAGTTTTCCCTCATTCCAATCCATAAGTAGCTTTCCTAATGGGGAATCATCTTTATTCTAATATTATCTAGGGCATGCCAAATTCTCCATACCACACCACAAAGCCCCAGAAAACCAAAAAGAGTAATAAAAATATATTCAAATTCAAACTGGCCAACATCTCTGATTAGTGAAGGTAAAGCTAGAAAAGGGGTAATTAGGATGTTTAAAAGATCCATTTGAAATTTAAAACAGCCTATACTTGGTAGTTCTTTCCAATTTAAGGGGACAGGGGAGGGGAAATCTTACCCAATCAGAAGATCAGAAGACGATTGTTTGGTTTTCCTCTTCGTGGTCAGCCAAACTGTGATGTTTAAAATCTAAATTGTGGTCACCTTAAATCAGAAGCTTCAGTTCCAGTCTAGCCTAGAGTTCCAGCCTGGTTGGGTTCTTCCTGAAGTCCTCCTCCACAAGCCTGCTTTAATCAGGAACACCCTTTCGCAAGCTGTTTGTGGAAGCTTTTTTATACATCTGGAACAGAGGCGGTCCTTACACACTGCTTCAAGGTGATTGGTTGGTGTCTTCCAAATCCATTGTCTTTGAAGGTGTTCTCAAGTTGAGTTCACAGTCTAGTTTCTGAGAACAATACCTTCTTAAGGGATAGCCAGGTGTGATAACAATCCAATTAACTTGAAGTAGGCTTAATCAACAGTCAATCACTCTCACTTGATTCAATCAGTATAGATTAATCTACAGGTGGGTCTTTGAGTATCTGCTAAAATCCCATTATTTCATCACACTAGGCACAGGAAACACAGTAGTAAATGACACTAGTAATGTAGTGTTTGATAAAGTCCAGCTTCTGGGATAGGAACTCAGTATTTGACAAAAACTGCTGGGGAAACTGGAAGATAGTATGGCAAAAATTAGGCATAGACCAACATCTTACACCTTATACTAAAATAAGTTCAAAATGGATACATGAGTTAGACATAAGAGGTGATACCATAGGTAAGTTAGGAGAGAAAGGAACAGTCTACCTATCAGATCTTTGGAAAGGAAAACAGTTTATGACCAAACAAGAGGTAGAGTATATTGTAAAATGCAAAATGGATGATTCTGATTACATTAAATTAAAAATTTTTTGTACAAACAGAAGCAATGCATCCAAAATTAGAAGGGAGGCAGAAAGCTGGGAAACAATTTTTATGGCCAGTACTTCTGATAAAGGCCTCATCTCTAAAATATATAGGGAACTAAATCAAATTTATAAAAATCCAAGTCATTCCCCAATTGAGAAAGGGTCAAAGGATATGAACAGGCAATTTTCTGATGAAGAAACCAAAGCTATCTATTCCCATATGAAAAAATGCTCTAAATCTCTAATGATTAGAGAGATGCAAATTAAAACAACTCTGAGGTACCACCTGACACCTATCAGATTGGCTAAAATGACAAAAAAGGAAAATAATAAATGTTGGAGAAGCTGTGGGAAAATTGGAACACTAATTCATTGTTGGTGGAGCTGTGAACTGATTCAACCATTCTGGAGAGCAATTTGGAATTATGCCCAAAGGGCGATAAAGCTGTGCATACCCTTTGACCCAGCAATACCACTTTTGGGTCTTTTGCCCAAAGAAATCATGGAAAGGGGAAAGGGACCCATATGTACAAAAATATTTATAGCTGCTCTTTATGTGGTGGCAAGGAATTAGAAGTTGAAGGGATGCCCATCAATTGGGGAATGGCTGGACAAGCTGTGGTATATGAATACAGTGGAATACTATTGTGCTGTAAGAAACGATAAGCAGGAGGAGTTCAGAGAAACCTGGAGGGTCTTGCATGGGCTGATGATGGGTGAGATGAGCAGAACCAGAAGAACATTGTACACAGTATCATCAACATTGAGTGTTGATCTACTGTGATGGACTATATTCTTCTCACCAATGCAATGGTACAGAAGAGTTCCCGGGAACTCATGATAGAAGAGGATCTCCAAATCCAAGAAAAAAAAAAAAGAAAAAGAACTGTGGAGTATAGATGCTGAATGAACCATACTATTTCTTTTGGTTTTGGTGCTATTGTTTTTTCTATTTTGAGGTTTTTCATCATTGCTCTGATTTTTGTCTTATAACATGACTAATGCAGAAATAAGATTAATGTTATTATGTACATATATATATAACCTATATCAGATTACCTGCTGTCTAGGGGAGGGGGGAGGGAGAAAAATCTGAAATTGGAAAGCTTGTATAAACAAAAGTTGAGAACTATCTTTACATGTAACGGGAAAAAAATAAAGTACTTTATTAATTAAAAAAAAAAGAATTATACCCTCTTGCACACAAAAGCAGTTGGGGGAAGGGAAGGGAAGGGAAAGGAAGGGAGGGGAAGGGAAACTAAGAGAAATCCTTGGACTTCTCATGGGGAGAGAGGCATGGCACAAAGCATGTGGCTCTGAGATACCAATCTCCTCGAGCAGGAGACTGGCAGGTACTTTTATAGAGGACTGATGGGGGGGTGACCATCTGACTATGGAAAGTTCCCTTGGTGAGGGAGGACCATCCCCCACCGGTGGTGGCTGGAGGAGTTGGGTGAGGGGTAGCTTCAGATCTCTCAAGGCATCTCCTCAGAACACAAAGGAAGCAGCCACACCTAATCTTATTGCACCTGGGTTGAGGGAGACTAGAAGGAAGGGTGGGGGTCCAGAAACTAGCTCAGTCTGAACTGGTTCTACTTATCTCTCTAGGCATATTTGTCCTCTGGTTTAGTTTCTCAAGGAGAATATTCTTTGATGTGCCCCAGAGAATTTCTGGGGTATGCTGGGCCCAAAACGTTTTCATCCAAAGAGATCATAACAAAAAAGAAAGTACCTTCACGTACAAAAATATTTATAGCATCTCTTTTTGTGATGGCAAAGAATTGGAAACTGAGTTTATCAATTGAAGAATGGATGAACAAGTTGTGGTATATGAATGTAATGGAATCTTATTGTGCTATAAGAAATGATGAGCAGACAGATTTCAGAAAAAAACTGGAAAGACATATTGAGGTGATGCAAAACAAAGTGAACAGAACCAGGAGAACATTGTACACAGCAACCTCATCAACTGTGATAGAATTAGCTCTTCTCAGCAATACAATGATGCAAAACAATTCCAAAAGATTCCTGATGGAAAATGCTATCCACATCCAGAGAACGAATTGATGGAGGCTGAATGCAGGATACTATTTTCACATTCTTTACTTTTTCATGGCTTTTCTTTCCTTTTTTCAGTTTCTTTCACAACATGACTAATATGGAAATATATTTTATATGTTTATACATTGTTTCATTTAAAATATTGGGAGGCTAGCCTGTTTCTGTCTAAATTATGAGTAAGTAGGCTGGGGTTTTCTAAAATATTGCTACTTATAAATTAAATGCTATTGCACCAGTTTTAGCAGTAAGCATTTGTTATTAAGATCACATATTACCAAAGTATTGACCATGTGTCTGACTGACTTCCCACTAGTTACAGGCCTTACAGGCCTGAACAGTGACATACCCAGCATGAAGAGTCCCAGGAAGGGCACTGGGAAAAGAGGGCCAAGAGTAGGATAAGAGTGTAGAGCACAAGAGAGAGAGCCCCCTGTGGTGCAGTCCCATTCCTCCTTCAATAGAGGTGGCTCTTATACACTGCTCAAAGCTAATTGGCTAGAATCATTCAGTTCCATGGGTTGATGTGACCTGAGGGTGGTCCATATTAAAATGAGCTCTACCTTGATGAGAACAGGGTCTAGTGAAAGACAGACCCCCTGAGGGCAAAGCTGCTTTCAGATAGGTGTGGCTTTAGTCTACATTTCTATTGATCCACCCATGAGCTCCTGGGCTGGTCCCAAAAGGGCAAGTGGGGGTGAAGAGAAAGCTAAGACTGGGTCCCTGGGTCCCCCAATAAATCCATTACCAACAATTATTTTCTCACAACATATATAATGCATATCAAATTACTTATAATCTTAAGGAGGAAGGAGGAAGAAAATTTGGAACTCAAAATTTTATTAAAAAATAAATCTTAAAAATTGTCTTTAGATGAAGTTGGAAAAAAATAATATTTAAAAGTTTAAAAGAGGGGAAGACCTAATTGTACAAAAGACACTTATGACTGATCTTTTTGTGGTGGCTAAGAATTGGAAATTGGGGGGATGTCAATCATTTGGTGAATGGTTGAACAACTTTTTGCATATTATTTTAATAGAATATTTTTGTTCTATAAAAAATGACAAGCAGAATGACTTCAGAAGAACCGGGAAAGACTTTTTTGAACTAATACAAACTGAACTGAGCAGAGAACATTGTACACAGTAACAGCAATCATGATAAGGAACTATGAATGACTTAGCTATTCTCAGTAATACTACAATCCAAGACAACCAAAAACAAA
Organism: Dromiciops gliroides; assembly: GCF_019393635.1. Lineage (NCBI taxonomy): Eukaryota > Metazoa > Chordata > Mammalia > Microbiotheria > Microbiotheriidae > Dromiciops > Dromiciops gliroides. The sequence continues at coordinate 264,489,953 of NC_057862.1, read as the reverse complement.
AAAGCATTCCTGATGAAAAATATGATCTGCCTCCAGAGAAAGAACTGATGTTGTCTGAATAGACTGAAACAAACTATTTTTTCACTTTCTTCCTTCCTTTCTCTTTTTCCTTCCTTCCTTCCTCTTTTTCTTGTCCTTTCTTGTCTTTGAGGATGGAGGGAAGGAGGCATAAAATTTGGAACTCTAAACTTTAAATAAAAATGCTTATTGTTTTTTTGAAAAAGTATCTGATAATTCCTGACCATATGCTAGGCTTTGTAATAAGTATGCTGCCTCCCCTTGACTTCCCTCTTACTAACCTGTCACATCATAAAGAGGTATAACCTTTCAGTATTATATCCAACTCAAGGGTCTCAATCCCAAAGTCCAGGGAGGTTGAGAGACAAAGACATCTTGGACATCATCAGGGGCTCAGAAATTTACTAGGAAACATCTGAAGACAATATACTTAAAGGGAAATGCTTACTTTCAGAGGTTTCTGAAGATGTTTCTAAAGGGCTTTATCTTTATGGATAAACTAGTGCTATGGAGCGGTCAAGGTTTTTCTGACTACACAAATCAGGGATCCAAGAGACACACCGATATATCCAGTCAAATCAAGAGGATCATTTATCAAGTGAGAGGAATATAATTTTGATAATATGAGAGATGTGGTTGAAGATTCAGGTTCCCTCCAGTTACAGTATCATGATTCTCTGATATGTTTATGAATATACATACAAGATATGAATATTTGTATAATATATATCCACATTGGAGCATCATATACATAATATAGACATATATTACATATTGAATATACCTGTAGGTAGGTGTGTTTTTCATGAGCACAGTGTATATGGAAATGTTATAGAATGCACATAATAATCCTTGATTTGCCTCATGTTTAACAAATTCAGAGAAATTAGTCACCATGTACAAAACATGTAAACCATTAAAAGAATACATGTTCTCTTTGTGCCTGTGGGCATTAGAAACAGGAAAGATTCTTAGGGACACAAAGTAGATCATACAGAGAGAGACAGACAGAGAGAAACAGAGAGACAAAGACAGAGAGATGAGAGAGAGAGATGTTCAGGTGGGTTGATGGATGGATGGAACAGATATTTACTGAGAATTCAGAAGAAACCATGTATGTTGACATTTTTTTCATCCTCATTCTTCACCTGTTATTATAAGTGGTCTTTCAGTGTTTTTGAGTTCTCTCTCTAAGTCATTCTTGTAACAATTGGAATGACGCCACCTGCTGGAGACTTACTGTAGAAAAACTCCGCCACGAAAGGAAGGTCTTTGAGGGCAAGACCATGCATCTTTTCTTTGGAGTCAGGAAGTGATGTTTGCTGGTGGGAGGAGGAAGGGGGAGTTGGGCGCTCTGTCTCTCTCTCTTTTCCTGAGGACGCTGGTGGAGAAGGGAGCTAGAAATGCACTTTCCCTTTAATAGATAGGAATCTAGGCCTTTTCTCTCTCTCTCTTTACCAAATTCTTATTCTCCTTAATAAATGCTTAAAAGCCTAACTCTAGCTAAAGCTTATAATATATTGGCAACCACTCATTAGATATTTTAGACAGACTAGCTAGAATTTTAGCCCTTAACAGTCTCCACATGGCCTCTCTGGATGAGATTTATGTCTGGTTTCATGCTCCTTTCTCTCACTGTGTCTCTTGCACAGTAATACATGGCTGTGTCCTCAGCTTTAAGGGAATTCATTTGCAGGTGCAGCATGCTGTTGCTGTTGTCCCTGGAGATGGTGAATCGATCTTTCACAGAGTCTGCATAGTGTGTGCTTTCTCCATCATCACTAATGTATGAGACCCACTCCAGCCCCTTCCCTGGAGCCTGGCGGATCCAGCTCATGTAATAGTCACTGAAGGTGAATCCAGAAGCTTTGCAGGAAAGTCGAAGAGATGCTCCAGGCTGTCTCACATCACCCCCAGACTCTACCAGTTGAACTTCACAGTGGACACCTGCCAAAAAAAAAAAAGCCATTAAAGATAATAGTCACACAAATACATCACTGCAAAGAATGTTTCCTCAGTAAAAAAAAAAAAAAAAAAGACAAAGCTACCTTGTAAAAGAGTCAGAATGAAAATTCCATTCAGTCCAAAACCCATTGTACAGACTCTACAGAGTCAGTCCTTAGGAGAGAAAGGCCACACAAAGGAAAAGCTCCTCTCCCAGAACTGCAGACACAGGTTTTGTGCTGGTTTTTATCCCTAGAGGGAGGAGCCCAATTTGCATGTCTTTCTCTGTTTAGTGTGAGGAAGAGCAACTGTCTCCTGCTGTGATGAGTCCCCCTCCCTGAGCTGCAAAGAGAAGTTTCCCTGAAAATTGGTTCTAAAACCCTGGGAAAAATTTTTAGAGAATCTAGAGATCATTGGTAAAGACTCAGTGTCTATCCTTCTCCATCACTCCAATCTATTCTCATTACCAAGAGAATTCTCATTAGGCTTTTCTGTGTTGCTGGTATTTTCCCAGCTTTTCCCTGTGCCATTTCTAATCAGGACAGCTCCTCAAGCCTTTGTCATTTTTGATCTTCAGCATGGATCGAATCTACCTTAGGAATTTTTTCTTTTTCCTAGGCAGTAAGGGGGAATTTCTGAGCTTACTCCTCTGATTGCTTATATGGCTAATTTTTGCTCCTCTTTGGTACTGGATTTCACATGGATTATTTATCCCCAATCTTATTCATGGTTCCTTATATCCAGGATATGATCTGTTGGCATGGGAGAGGTGATTGATAAGTTTTCAGTGTGAGCACTTATCCTTCAGAAATCAGCAGAAACTGAAAATCAGGACTTGAATTAAATGTGTTTTTTAAAAATTTTTTGACTTAACAAAATGGTTCTTTACCCCTTTATTATGTTAATACTGTTAATTAAATTAAATGTTAATAAAGTAGGATTAAACTTAAAAGTGTTGCAAGCATACATTTTTCTCCCATAGAGAGCTATTTTTCCAAAACTTACCAGCACAGGAGGCAGCTAAGTGGCGTAGTGGATAGAGCAATGGCCCTGGAGTCGGGAGTACCTGAGTTCAAATCCGGCCTGACACATAACACTTACTAGCTGTGTGACCCTGGGCAAGTCACTTAACCCCAATTGCCTCACTAAAAAAAAAACAACAAACAAAAAAAAACCCAAAACTTACCAGCACACCGAAGCTCATATTCTTCTTTGAACTGGAGACATTGGACAGGATATAATAAAGCTCAATATCCTGGATCTTAAAAAAGCAAAAACAAAAACATGTTTTGTTTTTCAGAAGGGTTCATTATGTCTGGTGAGACAGTGCCACAATATCCTCTGGAGAATGTATATTTCTTCTCCAGTTTCTTGGGACAGGTATAGGCTGAGCCTCAGAATGTAGGTAGCTCCTTCCCAGACCAACCAAGTCTGCTGCCACCTACTGTACACAGTGGTGTCAGGAGAGAGAACATTTTTCTGGCTTATAACCACTTTATATTAATTCTTTACTCATTAGGGAAAGGTAGTTCCCATCTTCCCATCAGGGACCATGAGAATGCTGGCAAAAATACAAATTATTCTCCAATCAGCTTTTGAGATTGTAAGAATTTGTATATTGCAAAGTCTGAACTGGGTCAGTTTGTCTCTCTGTTTTGTCCTCCCATGGTATAGGCCTTACAAAATATACCCTAGCCTCCCAAGCCTAAAAAGCCTCACTAACACTGTCTTCAAGCTATCTTTCCAAATCTTTTCCCTTTCTTTAACTTAAGGCACTTCTCAACCCTTTGTAATTTGTTTTCTTTTCACTCAGGTCACCTCAGGTCTCAAACGTTGTCATTTCTTCTTCCATATGGCTGCTAAAGTCATGTCTAACCATACCACTGCCATTAATGAACCCCAATTTCTCCATGTTGCCTCTAGGATCTAATATCAAGCTTTAATCTTTACTGTTTAATTTTTTTTCTTAAACTAGCCCCAACTTATCTTTGAAACTTTATGTTAGTCTTCTCATTGAACTCTATAATCTAGTTAAACTAGCCTTCCCTCTGTTCCTTCCAGAGGACTCATTGTCTGCTTTCCATGCCCTTACAATGGATGTCACCTATCCCAGGAAAACCATTCCTCCTAATCTATACTTCTTTTTATTCATTTATTCCTTCAAAGCTCATCTCAGGTGCTACCTTCTACATGAAACTTTTCTTGTTTCCCTCTGTTCCTGCACTCCATCCAAGAGTTATCTTCTATTTGATTTTATACAGACTGTACATATTTTTTTTCTGTATATATTTGCCAACAAAAGAATGTAATCAGTTTGAGAGTGGAGAGTGTTTTCATATCCTAAGCACCTTAATAGGTCTTTAATAAATGGGTGTTAATTGACTGAATAATTGCTTGAATTTGGATAAAGTTCAATATCTGTTAAAGATTCTGTTCACGGAAATTCTCCAAGAAAAAATTCTTTCTTTTTTTTTTTTTTTTGCTTCAGTTTGTGTTTATTGACAAAAATATGTACTCTACAGCCAAATATAGCACAATAGGAGTGTAGGTTTGTTCCAGATTGAAAATAGAAGAGAACTATTGGAGCAACTCAGAAACTCACAATGTAAGAGGGCTGAGGGTTGGGTCATGGGCAAGGAGTGTAGTAAGGCCTGTTGCCTGGGACAGTGGAGATTATTCCCCGGGAAGAACTTCCTTTCCATCCGAGGCTCCCTCCTCCAACTGGAGGAAACAGTGGCTTATGACTGGAAGCTTCTTCCTCCCCACCTAGGTAGGAATGCCTTAGCAGTGGACACCATTGCTAAATACTACATTATTCACCCAAATGTGTTTTAGCAGCTGGATCCAGCTATTTACTTTTTAACTTAAGCGTGTGAAATCAAGACATTTTCATTCACACAATGGAGCTGGGGGAAAGGGAGTGTGGTTTCTCTAGTCAGGAAAGATGTAGAGGCCCATATATTTTGAGGACTTGTATGTAGAGGGACTGTGACTGCTGCCTACTTGTGTGTGCATGAAGGAGGTCTAGATCAATTTAAAACACAATGCTGACATGAGTTACTTCAATCCTCTACATCAAAGATGATCTGCAGGAGGCCAAGCTAAGCCACAGTTGCTCTAGCTTTACCCACCACCAGGGGTGTGCTAAACTGATACTGATGTTACTAGGTGGGGAGGCAGGAAGGCAGTTCTAATATAGTTTTTTGTTTTGTTTTGTTTTGTTTTGTTTTGTTTTTATGAAGAGACTTTAATCTTTTTTGGGGGGGGGGAGTGAGGTTAGCGGTCTAAAGCCTGTAGTAGCTAGGAATGGACACCACCAATAACAGCTGCAGGTCTAACTATTGCAGGCAGGGACAGGGGAGGAGGTGGGGTGCTGAAATCACCCACAATAAGGTCTTCGAATGCCCTTCTATGGAATTGGCACCGAACACATAGTGTTGGTGAAGCCTGGACCTGGACGCCAACCATTTAGCACAATGACCACATCATCTTTCTTGAAAATGCCACGAGCTTTGCCAACTTCCATGGCAAGGTTAACCCTGAGGTCCACATCTTCAGCCCATGACTCATGAACAGGGACCTTGCACAGCACAGGAAAAGCACCTCGGTACAGATGAGACTGGCATGCAGCCTGAGCACAACGAGTAACGGCAATGATGGGGGCCCTGGGACGGTACCTGGCTACCTGATGAGCAGACCTTCCAGACTTGGTGAGGATGATAATGGCCCCACTGCAACACTTGAAGGAAGCCTCTACACCACCCAGGGCAGTGGCTTCAGTGGGATCCTTGGTCATGGGGACCAGGTGGCAAAGCTCTTCAAACAACTGCGTGTGAAAGATGGCAGCCTCTGCCTCTCGGGCAATCAAGTGCTGCTTCCCCACAGCTTCTATTGGATAGTCTCCTTTGGCAGTCTCCCCAGACAGCATGATACAATCAGCTCCATCCAGGACAGCATTGGCCACATCACTACCTTCAGCCCTTGTGGAGCATGGCTTCTTAATCATGCTCTCCAGCATCTGAGTGGCACAGATAACCAGTTTCTCAACTCGATTACACCTTCCAATCATCATCTTCTGATCAATGAAGTCTTTTTCTGCAGGGATCTCAATACCCAAGTCTCCTTGAGCAACCATGATGCCATCCCTGGCTTCCAGGATCTCATCAAATCTCCGGACTCCTTCATGGTTTTCAATCTTGCTGATGATCTTGATATTTTTTTCCTTTCTCTCCCAGGACCTTTCTGACTGCATGGACATCATCTGCCTTTTGGATGAAAGATGCAAATATCATATCCACCCCTTGCTCTAGTCCAAAGTGTAGATCTTGGATATCCTTCTGAGATAGAGCAGGTAAGTCACCAGCTGCTCCAGGAAGGTTCACACCCTTCTTGCTGCCCAGCATGCCACCATTCTCCACCTCAGTTATAAGGCAATTTGGACCTTTCTCTGTCATAAGAAGAGAAATGAGCCCATCATCCACAAAGATTTTGCCACCAACATCCACCACCTTGCAGATGTTTTTGTAGTCTACCCACAGGACATTTTCATCACATTTCTCCACATAGGCATCATCAAAGGTGACTTTGAGAGTGCTTCCCTTCTTCAGCTCCACTTCAGCTGTGCCACTGCCCTTGATGAGTCCAGTCCGGATCTCTGGTCCTTTGGTGTCCAAGGCTATGGTAACAGGCCGGTACTTGATAGGATCAGAAGTATAGCTTTCTATAGCTGTTTGCACATTTTTGATAGTCTCTGCATGGTATTCATGAGTTCCATGGGAGAAGTTCAGACAAGCCACATTCATTCCAGCTTCAATCATCTCCTTTAATGTATCCACAGCTCAGGAGGCTGGGTCAATGATGCAGACGATACCAGTGTTCCGAGCAGCAATGGGCTCTGAGTCGATGTCAAAACAACACATATGTTCCAGAAAGGTGTCAGCCATGGCAGCATACAGCTGCTGCTGCTTAATAGCAGTGAATGCTAACTGACTGTCTGTTTTCCCCAGATCCATGTTGCTCCTAGCGCAGGTGTTCCTTTCCAAAGATCTGCAAAAGACAATGTGTCCTCCTCCCGAAGAAATGCTCTTCTCGAAAAAATGTATTTCTAATAGACCATCTTTAAGAGAAAAAAAACTCAGAGCAATGATGGAAAACCTCAAAATAGAAAAAAACAACAACAGCATCAAAAACAAAAGAAATAGTATGGTTCATTTAGCATCTATACTCCACAGTTCTTTTTTTTTTTTCCCCTAGATTTGGAGATCCTCTTCCATCACGAGTTTCCTGGAACTCTTCTGTGCCATTGCATTGGTGAGAAGAATATAGTCCAGCACAGTAGATCAACACTCAATGTTGATGTTACTGTGTACAATGTTCTTCTAGTTCTGCTCATCCCACTCATCATCAGCCCACACAAGACCCTCCAGGTTTCTCTGAACTCCTCCTGCTCATCGTTTCTTATAGCACAATAGTATTCCATTGTATTCATATACCACAACTTGTCCAGCCATTCCCCAATTGATGGGCACCCCCTCAACTTCCAATTCTTTGCCACCACATAAAGAGCAGCTATTTTTGTACATGTGGGTCCCTTTCCCCCTTCCATGATCTCTTTGGGAAAAAGACCCAAAAGTGGTATTGCTGGGTCAAAGGGTATGCACAGCTTTATCGCCCTTTGGGCATAATTCCAAATTGCTCTCCAGAATCAGTTCACAGCTCCAAAGTGTTCCAATTTTCCCACAGCTTCTCCAACATTTATTATTTTCCTTTTTTGTCATTTTAGCCAATCTGATAGGTGTCAGGTGGTACCTCAGAGTTGTTTTTTTTTTGCATCTCTCTAATCATTAAAGATTTAGAGTATTTTTTCATATGGGAATAGATAGCTTTGGTTTCTTCATCAGAAAACTGCCTGTTCAGATCCTTTGACCATTTCTCAATTGGGGAATGACTTGGGTTCTTATAAATTTGATTTAAAAAAGTAGTATCTTTTTAAAGTTAGCTAATCTTAGAGAGACAAAGAGAGAAAGGAAACCCTATTACACATATTAAAAAAATGAAAAAGAACTCACAACACTTGAAGAAGTACAGGAAACTTGTGGAAATTAATATAAGTAAAAGGTCATGGGGGCAGCTAGGTGGCACAGTGGATAGAGCACTGGCCCTGGATTCAGGAGGACCTGAGTTCAAATGTGGCCTCAGACACTTGCCACTTACTAGCTGTGTGACCCTGGGCAAGTCACTTAACCCTCATTGCCCCACCAAAAAAAAAGTCATAAAACTGACAAATTAGAGGAAATGGATGAATACTTATGAGAATATAAAAGACAGCTGAACAAAAGAAGATATAGATTATTGAAATAACAATTTTTAAAAATTTTATTGATGTTTTCTGTCCCTACCCTTCCCCCTCTTCAAGAAACATTACATATAAAATAATAATTCTACCTAAATTAATTTACTTATTCAGTGCCATACCAGTAAGACTACCTAAAAATTATTTTATAGAGTTGGAAGTTCATCTGGAAGAACAAAAGGTCAAGAATATAAAGAAATTAATTTAAAAAATGCACAGAAAGGTGGGCTAACCATACCAAATCTGAAGCTGTACTATAAAGTGGCAGTCATCACATCCATTTGGTACTGGCCAAGAAATAGAGTGGTGTATCCACGGAATAGGTTAAACACAGGAGACATAGTTTACTGTTTGATAAACCCAAAGACTCCAGCTGCTGGGAGAGGAACTCAGCATTTGACAAAAACTGCTGGGAAAACTGGAATGGCAGAAACTAGGTATAGACCGATATCTTATACTGTATACTAAAATAAGGTCAAAAGGGGTATATGATTTAGACAAAAAGGGTGATACCATAAATAAATTTGGAGAGGAAGAAATAGTTTACTGTTCAGATCTATGGAGAGGAGAGCAATTTATGACCAAACAAGAGATAGTGAATATTATGAAATGCAAAACAGATCATTTTGATAACATTAAATTAAAATGGTTTTGTACAAACAGAATCAATGCAGCTAAAATTAGAAGGGAAACAAAGCTGGGAAACAATTTTTACAGCCAGTGTTTCTGATAAAGACCTCATTTCTAAAATATAACGGGAACTAAATGAAATTTGTTAGAATGCAAGTCATTCTCCAATTGAGAAATGGTCAAAGGATATGAACAGGCAGTTTTCATATAAAGAAATCAAAGCTATCTATTGCCCTATTTTAAAAAATGTTCCAAATCACCACTGATTAGAGAAATGCAAATTAAAACAACTCTGAGGCACCACCTCACACCTATCAGATTGGCTAATATGATAAAAAAGGAAAATAATAAATGTAGGAGAAACTGTGGAAAAATTGGAACACTGATGCATTGTTGGTGGAGTTATGAATGGATCCAACCATTCTGGAGAGCAATTTGGAACCATGCCCAAAGAGCTATGGGACTGTGCATACCCTTTGACACAGTAATACCACTACCAGGTCTGTATCCCAAATAGATCATAAAAGGACCCACATGTACAAAAATATTTATAGCCCCTCTTTCTCTTTGTGGTGGCAAAGAATTGGAAATTGAGGGGTTGCCCATCAATTGGGGAATGGCTGAACAAGTTGTGGTATATAAATGTAATGGATACTACTGTGCTGTAAGAAATTTATGAGCAGGCCAATTTCAGAACAACCTGGAAAGACTTAAGCGGACTGATGCTGAGGGAAGTGAGCAGAACAAGGAGAACATTTTACACAGTAACAGCAACATTGTGGGATGATCAACTGTGATAGACAGCTCTTCTCAGCTGGGCAATGATTCAAGACAATTCCAAAGAACTCATGATGGAAAATGTTCTCCACATCCAGAAAAAAAGAACTGTGCATTCTGAATGCAGATTGAACCATACTGTTTCTGTTTTTGTTTTTTTCTTTGTTGAGGTTTTTCCCTTTTGTTCTGATTCTTCTTTCACAACATGCATATGATTGTACATATATAACATATATCAAATTACTTTCTGTCTTGGGGAGGCGGGAGAAAAGGGAGGGAGGATAAAAATTTGGAACTAAAAATCTTATGAAAACAAATGTTGAAAACTATCTTTACATGTAATTTGGAAATGATAAAATGTGTTAATAATTTAAAAGAAAAATGAACCATTACATATGACAAACCAAGTCAGTACAACTCATAAATACATTAAGATACTCCAAAACCATGTGCAATGTGTAATAGCTGTGGGCTTCCCACCTCAAGAAAGGGGTAAGTTGGGGTTGTCTTGTGATATCTTTTCATTTTAGTCCCACCTTATCTTTAAAATTTCATTATATTCACTTTTAATTTGGGGGGGGGGTATGTCATCATTTTTTTCCATTTAAATTTTAGTACTTACTGGGTATATTGGGGTTGGAGGAGACTTTGTTTATTTCACTCTGAAGCAATTGATATACATCTTTATATGGTTCTTTAGAGATATATATATATATTTATCTCTAAATGGTCCTTTATATTTATGATTGGATACAAGAGCATTAAACTCCCTTTTTAACCTTTCCCTTATTTATCTTCCAGACCAGTAAGTGGAAAAAGCCTCTGATCTTTAGTTAGGGCTTTTATTGTTTGGGAATTACAAGGTGATGTTGATTAGAGAGATAGGAAAGTAGAAATACAAACAAATAGTCTTAAATCTAAGCTTAGTCTATATTCTGCATAGAACTCACCAAAAACCCAAGACCACCTCTGAGGCTGAAAGCCGCGTCAAGCACATGCTGTTACGGAGAACCCGGCCAAGTCAAACCTGAGTCAGCGTCTGTGTGTGCAGCTCGAGTCAGCGAACGAGGAGAGCGGAAAAAGACCCTACTTCCGTTCTCTCCTTGCCTTTTAAGCTCGCACCCTGGAAGTGGAGTGCTTAGCAGACGGACTGTTGGTTCCTCACGGTCTCCTCCCCAAAGGGTGGTCCTTCAAAAAACTGGTGTCTTTCAGATATCGCTAACTGACTGTTAAAAAAACGTTCACTTTTTACCACATTCCCCCCTTTTGCTTCCTCAAGAATGTTTCCTTGACAGAACAGTAAAAAAAATAACAGAATATAATAATCTATGCCAACTAATAATATGTTAACAACAATATAGAAGAGGAAGAGAGGAAAGTTTTGTCCAGAGGGGCGGTTTTTTTTGTTGCATATATATTCTCTCCAGGGCCTGCATCAGAGTTCACAGCAAGTTAGTCTCTGAAATGATAAGTTTCCATACTTTCAAAATCTCATATTAATTTCACCAAAGACAGTATGATGGTAAAAATGCATGCTATGCTGCATAACTGAGAATATATTAGTGATATATACAATTATTCCAAACCATATCCAGAGTATAATGACATATAAATGAATTGAACCACAATTTGTTTAGCCATTCCTCAACCAATGGCCACCTGCTTTGTTTCCAATTCTTAGCTATCACAAAAAGTGCTGATAAAAATATTTTGTATTATATGGAGACTTTCTTCTTTGGTTTCCTTAGTATATAAGCCCAGTAATGGAGTCTCTGCTTCAAAGCATATTGACATTTTAATCACTTTATCTGCATGATTCCAAACTGATTTCTAAAATGGTTGTACCATTCTGCACCTCCATGAACAGCATATTAGTGTGCTTATCTTCCCCCAATCCTTCTAACATTGACTATTGCCAATTTTTGGCATTTTTGCTAGTTTGTAAGGTGTGAGATTTGTTTTAATTTTTTTATAACAGAATTCTTTTGATTCACATTTCTCTTATCAGTGATTTGGAACACTTTTTAATGTGATTGTGAATACTTTGCAGTTTTTGTGTGTGTGTGAGATCTGTTTGAAACACGTTCTCTACCTCCTGATCGAGTGCAGATAGACTCAAGATAATGAGGGAGTTATAGTTTAACACAGTTACAGTATGAATTTGTTTGATTTGAATATGTTACAAAGGGTTTTTTTTTTTCCTTTTTTTGGTTGGGGGAAGGAAGAAGGGGATTATTAAGATGACGCCCCTAGAAAAAGGGAAGAAAAAAAGATTACTGAAGCATCATTAGAAATATCAAGTTCAGGGGCAGCTAGGTGGCACAGTGGATAAAGCACCGGCCCTGCATTCAGGAGGACCTGAATTCAAATCCAGCCTCAGACACTTGACACTTACTAGCTGTGTGACCCTGGGCAAGTCACTTAACCCCCATTTCCCTGAAAAAGAAAGAAAGAAAGAAAGAAAGAAAGAAAGAAAGAAAGAAGAAAGAAAGAAAGAAAGAAAGAAAGAAGAAGAAGAAGAAGGAAGAAGGAAGGAAGGAAGGAAGGAAGGAAGGAAGGAAGGAAGGAAGGAAGGAAGGAAGGAAGGAAGGAAGGAAGGAAGAAGAGAGAGAGAAAGAAAGAAAGAAATATCAAGTTCAGAAAGAAGCAGAGATAAGCAAGATAATTTGGAAAGGAATGTGTTGAATTAACTATATACTTTTTTAAAGGAAGGAAAAGAAATCAACAAATTCATACACATTCCTACTTATTTGTTCTATTTTGTGTGTGTGTATGTATATATGTGTGTGTGTGTTTATGTTTGTGTGTTTAAGGTGAGTGATGCTTATATAGCAGCATAAGAAATTATAAAAACTTTATTCAATGGTGTCATTGGGGATGATTTTATGCAAATCACAACTGTGGTGACTCCCACACTAGAGTTATCCTCAAAACATTGAGTGACCAATTTGTGAACTGCAGCTGTTGAATAAGTGGCCGCTCTCTAGCAGTCTCATAAATCTACATCCTAGTCCTTCACCTCACTAAGTGGGTACTTTGTTTCATTGTAGTTGGTGATAATTACACTGGGAAAAATTCTTCATTTTTCAATGTAGTTTGTCTTCATTATATCCTTGTCACTGTATAAATTGTCATTTCTGCTTCTGATCATTTCATTCTGCATCAATTTCATTACATCACATTTATATACCACATCTTTTTCAGTCATTTCTCATTGTATGAGCCACTCCCTCAGGTAATTTTATGCAAATCACAACTGTGGGGGCTCCCACACCAGGGTTATCCTCAAAACTTTGAGTGACCAATTTGTGAATTGTAGCTGCTGAATAAGTGGTTCCTCTCTGGTGGTCCCACAAATCTACATCCTAGTCCTTCACCTTACTAAGTGGGTACTTTGTTTCATGATTAGCCCTCTGGAATCACTGTAGTTGGTGATAATTACACTGAAAAAAATTCTTCATTTTTCAATGTGGTTTGTCTTCACTATATCCTTGTCATTGTATAAATTGTCATTTCTGCTTCTGATCACTTTCTTCTGCATCAATTTCATTACATCACATTTCTATACCACATCTTGTTCAGTCATTTCTCAGTTTATGAGCCACTCCCTCAGATTCCCATTCTTTGACACTTAGAACAAATCCTTTTTTAGAATTAATTCTTCCCTTAATAATCTACCTAGCTGCCCCCCATCCCATTAATTTAAAAAAATTTTATCCTCCCTCCCCCCCCTCTTATTTTCCTTTTGAAATAGTTGCCCTGGGGCCAAAAAAAAACGAAAATGAAAACCAAACAAACAAACAAACAAACAAAAAACAACCCTGAGTTCCAATCAGGTTTCACACCATTGGGCAAGTCATCCCTATTTGCCTCATCTCAAAAATGAGTTGTAGAAAAAATGTAAAACCATGCCTTTATCTTTGCCAAGAAACCCCCAAATGAGGTCATGACGCAACTATAATGACTAAAAAATTTTTGTCCTCAAGTCTGTGTGTAAGTTTTCTTCCCTTATTTAGACAGTTTAGATAAGACTAAGGTACAGGTGTCAGCCACACCCTCCCACCAGGTGGTTTTGTTTACGTAAATGTTTACTTATGCACCCTGATTATGTAACATAATTTTCCTAACCTTTCTTTCCCTTTCTCCCTTGTATGATTGTTCTTCCCCTCTCTATTCTTCAAATATAACAGAACAATTCTCACCTGTCTAATTAGACTTCCTCCATAGAGACACAATCTCTCCATATTTGAATGTAAATGTTTTATCCTTGTTTGGTCTTTATGTTCATGCTTATGATAAAAGGGGAAAGGAAGACAGGGAGAAGGAGGAAGGTAGTAGGCATTTATCCAATGCTTTCTGTGTTCCAGGAACTGTGCTGCTTTCATAAATATTATCTTTTTGCATCCTAACAACATTCATAGGTGCCATTCTAGTTGAGGAAACCAAGAAAAACAAAAGTTAAGTGATTCACCCCAGAGTTACAACGCTGGTGACTGAGGCCAGTTTTGAACTCAGGTTTTCTTAATTCCAGGGCCAGTGTTTTATCCACTGTACCACTAAATGTGTCAAGGAGAGGTTTCAGAAAAACATGATTTTTCATTCATGCTTGCATTTTTATTTCTCTGAACTCCTATATTTGAACTTCAGTGTTTCTATATGGTTCTGGTCTTTTTATGAGGAATTCTTTGAAGTCCTCAATTTAATTAAAGGTCCAGGTTTTGCTAGATAAGTTATTCTTGGCTGTAAACTTTTAGACATAGTGTATTCCAAGTTTTCCACTTCTTTACAGTGACGGCTGCTAAATCATTTGTGATCCTGTTTGTGACTCCTCGGTATTTGAATTATTTATGGATATTTATAGGAATGTTTTCCTTGACCTAAAAAGCTCTTGATTTTAGCTATAACATTCATTTGGTTTCATTTGGAGTTTTCTTTCAAGAAATGACCAATGTATTATTTTTCCTATTTCTATTTTACCCTCAGATTCTTTTTATATACTGTAAAGTTCTTTTATTTTAATTCTTTCCTTTTCCTTTCTTTCCTCCCCCTACCCACCTTAGAGAAGGCTACTTTTAGACACAAATAGGTACATGTGTATACACACATGTGTGCATATATAAAAAATTCATGTTTATGTATGCATATGTACACATATATGCATATATATGAAAATTATTTTATACACACTTCTATTTATCAGTTCTTTCTCTAGGTACAGATAACATCTTTATTCATATATCCTTTATAGTTAATTTGGGTATTTATAATAAGTAAAATAACTTATTTGTTCAAAGTTGTTGTTAAAACGATATTGCTGTTTTGAATACAATGTTGTCTACCAAGTTCTTTTGTTCCATCCCTCTAAGACAAACCTGAAGGTGAAGTGGGGATGAATTTAATTGATCAAATTGATCATGAGGCATCCCAGAGAATTATGAGACTCAGTGACTCAGTTTCTAAATTTTATTAAGACTGTGATGACCACAGGGAGAAAGATGTCTTGAATAGGGAGATGAAAATGGTTATATTTATACTGAGAAAAATAGGTTACTTCCTCATTATCTTAATCTCCTCCTTGTGGAAGGTTTATTTGCTATTTTGGAATTCCTAAGACATCCTCTAAAGTGGCTACCTTTTTCCCTAGGGGTGTGTTTTGGGGGTTTAAATGTCATAAGGTGAACCTAAGGACACATTTGGTCCTTCTGCACATGTTCCTAAAGACATGCTTAAACTTGTCAGACCCCAATGGTTTCTCTGTTTAGGATTATCTCTTCACTTTAAGATCTGGTTTCTAGGTACAGTTTCTGTTTCTTGTCATCCAGGAATATTAATGGCTATTAATGGTTTATGGTCCCTGGTTACTGTCTCCTTAGACTTCTGTTGATAATGTTTGTTGATAAAGACTCAAATCCTCTGGTAACAGTTGAGTTTATCTGTTAACCCTTTAAAAATTTTTTTTTTAATTTTAATTTTTTGCAGGGCAATGAGGGTTAAGTGACTTGCCCAAGGTCACACAGCTAGTGTCAAGTGTCTGAGGCTGGATTTGAATTCAGGTCCTCCCGAATCCAAGGCCAGTGCTTTATCCACTGCACTACCTAGGTTCCCCCTGTTAACCCTTTTTTAAGCTACTATTTGTTTGCCAGATTCTTTTTTTTTTTTTTTGGTGAGGCAGTTGGGGTTAAGTGACTTGCCTAGGGTCACACAGCTAGAAGTGTTAAGTGTCTGAGGCCAGATTTGAACTCAAGGTCCTCCTGACTACAGGGCCAGTGCTCTATCTACTGCGCAACCTCACTGCCCCTTAAGCTACTATTGATAGGAGCTCAAGTCTTAGGTTATCTGTGAACCCCTTTTAGCTACAATCGAATCTTAGATTATCTATTAACCCTTTTTAGCCTCCTCCTTTAAAAGGAATTGACAGTTTGATACATCTGTCACCTCTGAAAAAGGTAATAACCTCTGAGTAGACAGCCCAAATCACAAGCTCAGTCTGATCCCCCCCACCAAAAGAAGCAAATGACAGCAATAATAGGTAACTCCTCCAAGGTTCCTGATGTGGGATGAGTATCCTGGGTTGCATGACTCCACTTTTCCATTATTTTGTTCCTTGCTCCTTGTTACCTTGTCTATTGGATCTCTTGTGGCACTTGTCCTGGCCCTGTTGTAAATGTTTTGCTTCCTATTTATTGTTGCCATCTTGTTGACTGGCTTAGGCTTCTGCCCTAGCCACCCTCTTTTGTTCCTTTTCTGTTCTCTTCCACTTGAGCCATCCCTTTGCCCTTTGCCTCCAGCAACTTGTGTCTACTGAAGGGCTGAATTCCACTGGATCTTTGCCTGTGACTACATTTCTGGCCTGTGCCCAGAATTACTTGCCCTTATTAGGTTGGATGGACCAAACTAACAGTGACCTGGGTGACACCTCCCATTGGTTCTCATAAGTAATCCCATCTCTGGTGATTTTTCCATATCCCTCCCAACCCCTACTACAAAGAATTATCTTAGGTTATTCTCTGCCTTTGGGATCAAGTCGATCACTATTATGGTTCAGCAGAGCATTCAATTACTTAATGCCTATTTAATGGTCAGTGATGGAACTCCTCTTGACAAAATGAGGGAATGTTGAATGCAGCTGTCAGAAGAGTTATCTGACCCTGACCCCATGGTCAGAACAGGTTTGAACTAGTGAGATCTTATCTTGTGGCTTCTCTGTTGCTGCAACTGAAGCCCACTGTTCTGATCAGATGTCACCATTTCCCCCAATCCCACCCACCCCTAGCCCAAGCCTTCAGAATAATTTGCTGTACAACTTGATCCTCCCTATTGTTGCCCCTCACAAGCCCCTTCTTCCTCTCCATGCCACTCTAGTACTCCTGATGCTGCTGATATTCTTAATTACAATTCCCTAATCTCCACTAAAGATCCTTATTGTTGCTTCCTTGGTAGTCCTCCTTATTTCATGGTGACAGAAAAACAAAAGAGGAGTCTCTCATTCATTATGTTTTCATTAATTAAGTAGCAATTGACTTTTTTGGGGAGAGATTTTCTGATAAACTAGCCCCCACAACTAAGGGAAAAGAAAAAAAGGTATAAACCTTTTGAGATTTATTAATTATTTTATTTATTTGTTTATTATTTATTTATTTAATCAATTTTTATTTAGGTAGTTTTATTATTATTTGTAGCCAATTATGGTCTCAGGAGTGCTATAGCCTAGAGAGGAGTTAGATGGTTTCTCTAGACATTGACAGGGCAATGCAATATCTTCTACTTTGTAACATTAAAAATTCACTTCAACACAAAATATTAAGAAATAAAATTTGCTCTAGCCTCTAACACTTTCCTGATTTTTCCTTATAGATAGATGAGTTAAATCAAGAACAAAAGACCTTTCCTCCTAAATGCTTTAAGGGTTTATCACCTTTATCACATGCCTCACTCAAAGAAAGTGACTTCTTCCATTACACTATTTGTATCCTTTTAGACACTGAAAGGGGAATGATAAAGCAAAGAGTTTAGTGGTGACTATTTTTTGGAATGTTAAACTCAAATTGAATTTTAATATACTATGACATTTTTCCTATTTGAGGCTCCTATAACTATTTCTTATTATAGAGAGATATCTGAGGGTATGGACTGTGTTCATTTGAGCATTTCTCTTTATCACCTTGACATTGTCAACTAGACCAACATCTTGTTCTGTGGAGGCCAGAGCTGTACTGACAGAGCAGGCAAGAACAAACCAAATAAACACTTATTTTGAAATTTGTGCATGAGGTTGGTGAGTGTAGCAGTGGATAGAATATTAGACCTGGAATAAGGGAAACCTGCGTTCCATTTTACATTTCTTTACCTACTGGACTCTGGGAAAATCAATCTCTCTTAGTTAATTTCCTAATGTGTGCCTATATCAGGTTGTTGTGAGTAAGTACATGGAGAGTGCTTTTCAAAATTTAGAGCGCTATATAACTGTGTGAGAAACAGGTGCAGACCACCTTCTCAAAATAATTTCCTTCAGTGGTAACTTTGGTATGACAAAGCCTTTTATTGTATTCTCATGAAAATGGACACCCACAGTAAAACCAATTAATGAGTGCCAGTGCTAAAAGTGTGCAGCCCATATTTATCCTCAGCCCTGACTTAGTAAGTCCCTCCCTGAGGAATTATAAGTTGCTAAGCTCAGGTTCACAGTCTTCCAGGAAGAGTTCTAACCACATTCTCCTTGATATGTTATCCCTCTCATCCACATACAACCCAAGTTCAAAAATGAGGTGGAGATTTCAGGCATGGGAGGAGAAGTTAATATTAATAAATCTATTAAGCAAATGCACCAGTGACTAGGGTTGAACTTTTACCTACTTTTACTAGAGCACCAATGAGAGTAAATTGAGACTGGTTTTTATCAGTTCTCCCTCTAGCCCTGAAAAATATACTTTTCTCAAATTCTTGAGTTGACCTAGTTTACTAGATAATACTGCCTTGCTGTTCCTTATATGGGCATGCTTTTCCCTAACTGAGAAGAGTCCACTACTTTAACTGGTTGTTACTGTATATCTCACAACTGGTAGTTATTAATAAAATCATTGTTATCATTATTGTTATTTTGGAAACTAAAAGACTTCTCAACAGTTTAAGGATAGAAGTCAAAATAGAAACAGGTATGACTGTGATGGTATAGAAGATTACACAAGCCATAAAATTATTTTGAGGAAACATCTTTATGTTTTAAATTGAATTGCCTTTAGGCATACACCTAGCAGTAGGATAACATGTACTTGGATTTATGGAAACAAGATTGCAGAGTGAGGAAGGAACCCTCTGATGCCCTCCCAAATTTTCCCTCCAAACAACTAGATAACTGACTCTGAATTGTTCCAGGAGCAGGGAAGCAAAGGAAGGTATGAAGGAAAGGTCTGTCTTGCCTGGGTGATAGTGAGGTCCAATCAGTGCAGCAGGAACAACAGCAGCAGGCATGGCAGCAGTAGCAGTGGAGGCAACAGTAGCTGCAAGAGCAGGAGCAGGAGCAGTGGCCCTAGGTGATGGCAGCTGAGTTAGGTGGTTGCAGCCAACTGAGGTGGGGGCAGCAGCAAAAGAGTCAGCAACTGCAGCAACAGAAGCAGTGGGCCTCATAGCAGGGCACCTGCAACAAGCATCTAAGCCTGGGGCAATTCATCAGTGAAGCCTCATCCTCCTGCAAACCAGTGGTCCCCTAGGCAAGTGAGCAGTCTAGGCTAACATAACAAGGCCCCACACCAGTGACCCCACCAACAGCACAGGACACTGGGGAGGCCCTGAACTCACTACTGACCAGTAATGAAGCCTTGCCTTGAGTGCCTATCTTCTGGTGCCCTTAAGTGAGGAGGAGATTTTAGTCCCTGACTCAAACTCTTTTCCTTTTTTTGGGAAGCAGTGAGGTCAGACCTTGTCAAGGTATGTTCAGGATTTGCTTTTCACTCCTGCACTCAGGTTTTGCTCCTTTGGGAGGCAGGCTTCCCAAATTGTGCAAGGGAATTTCTCATTGATCCGGGAGATTTACCCCGTGGGATTTCCCTTTGATCTGTTATGGGGGGAAGATGGGGTACGGGTTTGGGGTAGGGGTTCTTAGGAATTCCTCTTTAAAGAATTATACCCTCTTGCTCACAAAAGCAATTAGAATAAGATAGTAGTTTATTTAGGGAAAAGGGAGGGGAGGAGAGGGGAGGGGAGTTATTCCTACATCTCTTTGGGAGTCTAGGTTAGTACATTTCTTCAGAGAGTCTGCTAAGCGGCTCATGAAGACAGCAGGATTTTTGTCAGACCCCTGTGTTATCTCCCTCACCTTTCCATAATAACTGTCCTCAATATTCATTTTATCAGCCAGTCTGCTCCTGACATTAGGAGAGAGCTCCAGAAGTTAGACTGGGGTCCGCAGATCCCATCCTCACAACTCCTTGATATTGCATTTAAGATTTTTAATAACAGGGACCTTGCAGTAGCCAAAGAGAGAGAAAAGATGGCTCATGCCCGCTCCATAGACCAAGCTTCTATAATAGCAGCAGCCATCACCACATCTGCTACCAGCAGAACTCCGGCTGGCCGAGATTCTGGCAGCTGCAGTAAACCGGGACACAAAAGTGGGGGACGATGCACGAAGGGCAGCACCCAAGAGATCAGCTTAGCGAAAACCCAGCGCTCTGCAGCTTGCTCTCCTGGCCAGCACCTTGTCAGGCCCATGGCCAAGCTGGACATAGGAGGCAAACCTAGGAATGGTTTTGGGGCGACCTCTGTCTTACTCTTTGGTTCAGGTCCTAGTGAGAGGGACATATGGATATGACCCTCCACTGAGATGGAAAGTGCCCCCCCCTTCGGCCTAGTGATCTGATCTCAAAGTCTTAAAGCCCTTTACAGCCCCCTATTTCTCTCCCTCTATTTTTTTTCTAGAGAGAGGCAATAATGGGAAGCTACTATCCCCCCTTTCTAAATATAGGCATATCAACCTAAAAATTGCTTCATAGGGTCTGCACCGAGACATTATGTAGATACGATAAATTGTTGCTGAAACATGAAATTTTGCAAAATAACCTATGACTGAACCCCTGAGGTTGGGGCACTCTGACCCAGGAGAGAGGGACTTATCACTGAACATCCCAGGAGAAAGATTTATTGCTGAACCCAATTACCACATTTTTGCTCAAATCAGATGTCTGTAAAAAGTGATTTATTGCTGAACCCAATTACCGCATTTTTTTTGCTCAAATTAGATATCTGTAAAAAGTATAAAAACTGCTTGATTCCTAATCCCGGTGTGTCACACCTCCTGGTTGTCCCAGTGAGTGTGGTACACCTTTCTTTCGAAAGAAATAAAATCAATGCTTCGGCCTCCTTTCTCCTCAAGTCTCTATTACAGGGGTCAGTGGGTGTACTCCCATCCCACTCAGTTGGTGCCGTGACTCGGATCCCCCCACCCCCTCCGGTGGTCGTGGAGCTCGGGAGAAAAGGGGGGCCCCTGCCTTCCTTTTAAGGCAGCCTTTTCATTCCTGACCCTCTGTGACCTGTGGAGTAGGCGGCTGAGATCCGAGCTACAGGGACTGGGGAGCAAGGACTTCAAAGCAGCAATGGGTCAGGTAAGAATTGATTGGGAATTGGTACGAGGGCCACGTAAGTCTCGTGCACGGAGCCAGGTTGGAGGTGATCCTGGTTGGCTGAAAATGTCCCAGAAGGGGAAATTGACTTTGGGCGGAGGGACCGGACAAAGAGATTCTTGAGTGTGTGTGTGTGTGTGTGAGGGAAGGAAGTTGAGTCTGGGGTCCGAACTCATACGGCTTTCCGGTCGAATCCTGCCAGGGGAATTATACCTGGATGACCTATTGCTAAGAGCGGGACCCCACTAAGGACTCTGCCTTCCGGAGTGAATCAGTCATTCCCCTCTGATGAGGGAGATGTGGGTTGAGAGTGGTACCAGAGAAGTAAGCATTTCCCAGCGTTGATTGCGTAAGCGACGACCTGGGTCTGAACCTCTGGGAAGCGAAACTGAGGTCTCTGTTCGGTGCTCCCAACCAAAGCCCCTTCCCTGACATGTAAGGGAAGAACCTCCAGGAAAAGTGTCAGGTCTGGATCAGGTGAGGGGGCGGCTTCTGACCCGACGCGTGGAGCTCAGAACGAAGGCTGCTACCCCAAGATGCTGGCGAGAGAGATGGGACAGGCTAAATCCCAATCTAAGACCCGATTACCGGTGGTACCCCGGGATAGCCCTCTTGGTAACAAATTGAATAACTGGGATGACCTAGAGGGACCAGAACTTGATAAAGAAAAGATGATAAGGTACTGTTGTCAGGTCTGGGCAGGACAAGCCATTCAGGGACCTGCAGTCACCTGGCCAAAGTTTGGATCTGAGGAATTGTGGGTGTGCCAGGCATTAAATATCTATGTAAATGGGAAAAAGGATTGTAGCCGGGAAGAAAGTCTTTATGCAGCTTTATGGCTGCCCAGAGGGATTAAGGTGATGATAGTTAAAGAGGGGGGCTTAGGGGGAGAAACTGAAATAAAAGTCCATAGAGAAACTGACAAAGAAGGGGAGGGTGTTCGTTCAGAAGAATGGGACCCTCTTTCTTCCCTCCCTCCCCCTTATGTGCTCCCTCCCTCTGCGCCGGCAAGAAAAGATACCCCTGAGGAGCATCCGGAGGAGACTCCAGGGGAAAAATATCCCGAAATTCCTGGAAAGGAGGGCAGCAGGGAGGTTAAGCAATTGATAAAAGACCAGTTAAATCTTCCCTTTAAGTCAAACCATTCCAGGTTCTATCCCCTTCGGGAGGTTCCTCTGGGGGAGGGGCAGATCGGTTATGTAAATGCCCCATTAAGTAGCTCTGAAATCAGAGCTTTTAAAAAGGATATGAAAAACCTGTTAGAAGATCCCACCGGTCTGGCAGAACAGCTAGACCAGTTTCTGGGCCCCAATATATATACTTGGTCAGAGTTAATGTCCATTCTTACACACCTCTTTTCTCCAGAAGAGAGAGGCCAGATTAGGAGGTCAGCCATGCGAATTTGGGAGGATACTCATCCCCCAGGGCCCAGGGGAGGAATACCTGGAGACCAAAAATTCCCCCTCCAGGATCCAGGGTGGGACCATAATAATGAAGATCATTTGCAGCATATGAGAGATCTGAGAGATATGGTTGTTCAGGGAATCAAAGTAGCAGTTCCCAGTAATCAGAATTTGAGTAAAGTTAGTGCTACTAAACAGAAGAAAGGGGAATCTCCATCAGATTTCCTTGAAAGACTGAAGGAACTGATGAGAAAATATGGGGGCATAGATGATAATTCCCCCACCTATGAGCACTTACTTAAGAGTTGGTTTGTGGCAAATTCATGGCCAGATATCTCTAAGAAATTACAAAAAGATGGGACTTGGGCTGAAAAGGGACTTCCCGAGTTACTCCAGACTGCACAACAGGTGTTTGTGCGTAGGGAAGATGAGGTTGAAAAGACCTCCAGGAATCAGATAAAATTGATGGCCCAGATGACTGAGATGCAGGATAAAATGGTCAGGGCCCAGGAAGAGCAGAACAAGATCTCAAGGGTCCTGGTGCAAAGGGAGAGACAATGGAAAGGGGGAAAGCTAGGATCTAGGACAGAAAGAACACTAAAAATGAAGAAGAAAAGAGAGGAATCCCGACCCCCCTTAGTATGCTATGAGTGTCAGCAGGAAGGGCATATGAAAAGGGACTGCCCCCGCCTGAGGGAGGAGGCAAAGGTCTACTCATTAATCGAGCTAGAAGACTAGGGGGGACAGGGGCTCATGAATCCCCACCCAGAGCCCTTGTTATCTATGGTGGTGGGGGACTCCGGGGACCAATATACTTTTGTTGTTGTTGTTGTTGTTTTTTGTTTTTTGTTTTTTTGCAGGGCAATGAGGGTTAAGTGACTTGCCCAGGGTCACACAGCTAGTAAGTGTCAAGTGTCTGAGGCCGGATTTGAACTCAGGTACTCCTGAATCCAGGGCCGGTGCTTTACCACTGCGCCATCTAGCTGCCCCCCCAATATACTTTTCTGGTTGATACTGGGGCTGGTCATTCCTCTCTCACAAACCTGCCGAGGGGAGGGAAACTTTCAAGACAAAAATTAACAATCTCAGGAGTAAAAGGGGAAAGATTTGTGGTCCCTTTCTCTGAACCTTTGAAAATTGGACAGTTTGTGCATTCTTTCCTCGTGGTTCCCGAGGCCGGCGTTAACCTCTTGGGTAGGGATTTGATAACTAAATTAGGGGTGAATATCAGGATTCAGGGTGATCAAATATTGACAAGCCTTCCAGAAGAAAGGATTCTTCTTCTAAGAAAAGAGGAGGAGGAGAAAATTAGGGAGGATGTTTGGGCGGGTCCACGGAACAGGGGAAGAATGCTTATAGAACCAGTAAAAATACAACTCAGAGAGCCCCGACAGGTGGCTCGGGTCCGACAATACTCTATAAGTTTAGAAGGTAGAAAAGGTCTGAAGCCAATCGTTCAAGGACTGGTTGAGGATGGGCTCCTAGAGCCTTGTCGATCCCCTTATAACACCCCCATACTCCCCGTTCGCAAAGGTGATGGGACTTACAGACTGGTACAGGACTTAAGAGAAGTAAATAAGATCGTTCTACCCTCTCATCCCGTGAGTAAAATCCCCTCGGGTGACAAGTTTTTTTCAGTAATTGACTTAAAAGATGCTTTTTGGGCAGTTCCTCTCCACCCTGACAGCAGAGACATTTTTGCTTTTGAGTGGGAGGACCCTGAAACTGGAAGGAAGCAACAATTTCGGTGGTGTGTCCTCCCACAGGGATATACGGAATCCCCCAATCTTTTTGGGCAAGTTCTGGAACAGTTGTTGGAAAGCTATCCCAAGCCCAGGGGAGTCACTCTCCTCCAGTATGTAGATGACTTGTTACTGAGTGGACCGAATAGAAAGGACCTGGCAAATGCCTCCATCCAGCTACTGAACTTTTTGGGCTCCCAAGGATTGAGAGTGTCTAAAAAGAAGTTACAGTTTGCTGAGCCAACTGTCAAGTACTTAGGTCACCTTCTCAGCCAAGGGAAGAAAGAGCTAGACCCGTCCAGAATTCAGGGAATATTACAGCTTAGCCCTCCCTTGACTAAGAGAGAACTGAGAAAATTCCTAGGACTGGTCGGGCATTGTAGACTATGGATTTTGAACTATTCTCAATTAACTAAACCCTTGTATAAACACCTGTTGGATGAGGCACCCAACCGCCTCCAGTGGACTGCGGAGGACCAGGAGGCCTGGGAAACTCTAAGAAAAAGCCTTTACTCCCCACCAGCTCTGGCCCTCCCATCATTAGAAAAGCCATTTCATCTGTTTGTTAATGTGGAATCAGGGACAGCCTTAGGTGTGTTGGCACAAGTATGGGGAGGACAAAGGAGACCGGTGGCCTTCCTATCTAAACTACTGGATCCAGTTGCTAGAGGCTGGCTAAATTGTGTACAAGCTGTGGCAGCAACTGCACTGTTGGTGGGGGAGGCCCGGAAACTGACTTTAGGGGGAAGCCTGATAGTGAGCACCCCACACCAGGTTCGAACCATCCTACAACAGAAGGCAGGCAGATGGATGACTGATTCCCGCATTTTAAAATATGAGGCCATCTTATTAGAGAAGGACGATCTTGTCCTGTCCTTAGACCATAACATTAACCCTGCCCTGTTCCTCACTACTCCTGCCTCTACCCAAACTCAAGAACTCTCTCACACATGTCTAGAACTCATAGATTATCAAACTAAGGCAAGAGAGGACTTGCATGAGAGTCCCCTTAACACTGGATTAAAACTTTTTATTGATGGCTCTTCTCGAGTGGTTCGAGGTACTCGAAGGAACTCATATGCCATCATAGATGGAGACAAACAGGCAATCCTGGAAAAAGGTCGACTCCCAGGAAACTGATCAGCTCAGACCTGCGAACTTTTCGCTCTAAAACAAGCCCTTTCTTTGGTGGGAAAAGGAATAGGGACCATATATACTGACTTGCTTGGGGTGTAGCCCACATTTTTGGGAAAATCTGGGAAGAAAGGGGAATGATAACCAGCAGAGGAGGAACTGTGGCTCATCCTGAGTTGCTGAAACAGATCTTGCAGACTTTGTTGCTACCTGAGGAACTAGCAATAGTACATGTCCCAGGGCAACAGAGAGGGAGTTCGTTTGAAGCACAGGGAAATCGGCTCGCTGATGAGGTAGCAAAGGAGGCCGGGTTGGAAGAACAAATTCTGACTGAATTTGAAAGACTGCTTCTCCTGATTCCCACTATGCCCCCGGTACAGCCTAAATTGACCCCAAAGGAGGAAGAAGCCGCAAAACAATTAGGTGCCACTCCAAATCAAGAAGGAAGGTGGATGTTACCAGATGGCAGGGAGGTAATATCAAAGGGAATGGCCCGGGAAATTATAATCCGTCTCCACCAAGGAAGTCACTGGGGGGTACAGAATTTATGTGACTTGATTCTCCGCAAGTACATTTGCCCCGGACTGTATACTTTGGCCCGGCAAATGGTGGAAGGGTGTTTGGTGTGCAAGAAGGTAAATAAGCAGGCCCTCAGGAGTTCTCCTGTAGGAGGGAGGGCACCAGGCTACAGACCCTTTCAGAGCATCCAGGTTGATTTCACCGAGTTGCCCCCCATAGCTGGGCTGAAATATCTTTTGGTCATAGTTGACCACCTCACATCCTGGGTGGAGGCATATCCACTCAGAAAGGCTACAGCTGCCGGGGTGGTTAAAATCTTACTGGAAAATATAATTCCCAGATATGGACTAGTAGAGAGAATTGACTCTGATAACGGAACCCATTTCACAGCCCGTATTTTACAGGAGTTGGCCAGAGTTTTAGCCATCCAATGGGATTTTCATACCCCCTGGCATCCACAATCCTCGGGAAAAGTGGAACGAATGAATTTAGAGATCAAGAAACAACTCACCAAATTGGGAATAGAAACTGGACTCCCTTGGACCAAGTGTTTGCCTCTAGCTTTGCTGAGAATCCGCACCAAGCCCCGGCGGGACATTGGACTATCACCCTTTGAGCTGCTCTTCGGACATCCCTACCCGGCTGTTCCAGAGGACAACTCCAAACCTATAGATTGGAGCTCCAGGGATAAGTTTATCAGAGAATATGTAGGCTCCTTACAATCTTGTCTTCTATCCTTACAGAATAAAGGATTGGTGGCTCAGGCCCCACCTCTGGGGTTCCCGGTGCATAAGATCCAGATCGGAGATTGGGTTCTGGTCAAGTCTTGGAGAGGAGAGAAGTTGGCCCCCATTTGGGAAGGACCCTTCCAGGTCTTACTGACTAGTGATACTGCAATCCGCACCCAAGAACGAGGGTGGACCCACCATACTCGGGTAAAAAGGTCATTCCCCCCCCCCCCAAGCAGACTGGGAGGTGGAGCCTGGCCCGAGTCCTCTCAAGATCCAGTTCAGAAAAACCAATGGATAATGAACTAAGATTGATTTCTTTGCCTTAATACTTCTTACTATCTGTTGTATTTTTATAATTCTTGTCATCTGTTGCTTGCGCACTAACCAACCACAGTACCCGAACCTGGACCTGGTTCATTACAGGAGGACCCCCTTTGGATACCTTCCCAGACCAGGATGAGAAGAAGCCGACATCTGAAGTAGACTGCAATTCCCAAGATCCTCGGAACAAGAACCAACATGAAGTGGACTCTATACTTGTTAATAGCCTTTTGCGGGATCAAAGGGGCAGTTGCAGTTGCGGGAGGGTGTGATGATTGCCAGGAGTGATATATGGGGGGGCGTGGCTTTTGTGGCCTACTCCTAAATGCCCAAAGCGTGCTACCAACAGAGTTCTACTTGTAAACATGGGAATAGGAGATATCACAGGGTAAAAAGGGTCAGAGGGATAGGTTGTTTTCACCCTGCGACCCAGACCCGAATTAATAAGTTTGACTGCCTCCACTACACTGGGCAATGGGGCATGAGTGATGGGGGAGGGCTCCAGGATCAGGCCCGGGAGAAGTATGTGAGAGACTGCCAGAATCAAATAATTGCCAAAATTAAGAAATTTGAGGAAGGGCCCCAGTATAAGAAGATTAACCTGACAGGGTTACAGGATTTAAGGCGCATAACTGACCCCGAGGCCGATTTACAGCGTGTAGTTAATCTCTCGGTGGTCGTAGCCCAATTATTGCAGTCAGAATCAGAACCGAAGGACCCATACTGCTGATTCTGCATCCCTCTGCAACGAAAGGCTCTAGTTGCTCTACCAGTTCCACCTCAAGAAGTTAATCTCACAAAGGTAATGAGTGTGGTGGCAAATCAAACCCTCCTGCTAGGACCAGTGGCCAGAGGAGTCTCGGTATGGTTAAAAACAGGGGGCAATATGACCTGTATCTTTTCAAACACTACCGGGACACTATCGTTGGGGTCAGTATCCTCTGACACTTGTAAGTCCTCCTCTAATTTGGAAGGCAAGCCAGCTTGTGCCCAAAAGGGGGTATTCTTTCTTTGTGGCAGTTCAATCTATCGCTGCTTAGAGGAGAATTGGACAGGGCAATGTTCCTTCGTCTTCCTTCTCCCTGATTTAACCATGTACCGAGATTCAAGCCTAATGGAACTTTACTTCCGTCAGGAAGAATCATCCCATCGACGAAAGAGGGCAGTTTGGGCCCCGATCCTGGCAGGTTTGGGGGTGGTAACTGCCCTAGGTACAGGGGTCGGGGGTTTATCAAGTTCAGTACACTTCTTTCATAAGATATCCCAAGAGCTCAATGATGACATGGAGCAGGTTGCAGACTCTCTAGTAGCCATACAAAATCAAGTTAACTCATTGGCTGGAATGGTCCTACAAAATAGAAGAGCCTTGGACTTACTGACTTCAGAGAAGGGAGGGACCTGCCTTTTTCTTGGGGAAGAGTGTTGTTATTATGTAAACCAAACTGGAATCGTAGAGAGCAAGGTCAGGGAGTTACGGACCGGCTAAAACAAAGAAGAGAAGCATATGCCGGTCAGGGAATCCCATGGAATTTAGGGAACCTGACCCCCTGGCTTCTTCCTTTAGCTGGACCACTTCTAGCTATAATATTCCTGGTTCTCCTGGGTCCCTGTTTTATTAGACTATTAACTTCCCTCATACAACGAACAGTCTCCGAGATGCAATTGGTCATGACTACAGATTGGAACCACAAAGGGGAGAAAATTATGTTTCTTAGAAAAACGCCAGTCAGTTGAGATCAGATTCAGGATGGACTAGAAATTTGGTCTTTAGAAAAGGGAGGACTAAGAGGGACATATGGATATGACCCTCCACTGAGATGGAAAGTGCCCCCCCCCTTCGGCCTAGTGATCTGATCTCAAAGTCTTAAAGCCCTTTACAGCCCTCTATTTCTCTCCCTCTATTTTTTTTCTAGAGAGAGGCAATAATGGGAAGCTACTATCCCCCCTTTCTAAATATAGGCATATCAACTTAAAAATTGCTTCATAGGGTCTGCACCGAGACATTATGTAGATATGATAAATTGTTGCTGAAACATGAAATTTTGCAAAATAACCTATGACTGAACCCCTGAGGTTGGGGCACTCTGACCCAGGAGAGAGGGACTTATCACTGAACATCCCAGGAGAAAGATTTATTACTGAACCCAATTACCACATTTTTGCTCAAATCAGATGTCTGTAAAAAGTGATTTATTGCTGAACCCAATTACCGCATTTTTTTTGCTCAAATTAGATATCTGTAAAAAGTATAAAAACTGCTTGATTCCTAATCCGGTGTGTCACACCTCCTGGTTGTCCCAGTGAGTGTGGTACACCTTTCTTTCGAAAGAAATAAAATCAATGCTTCGGCCTCCTTTCTCCTCAAGTCTCTATTACAGGGGTCAGTGGGTGTACTCCCATCCCACTCACTAGCATGCAATCAAGGCACAAAGTAGCGATGGGATAAAAGGACCCTAAATGTAGACAGACATTGCCTATCACAGAATTAGGCTTGATTTGATTACTTAACTCTGGTAAAGCAGGCCACACCCTGTCCTGCATTCAGCCTTTCCAGTGGTCACACTTGATTCCTGATCTGATAAAGTCCCTTTACATTTTTGTTCTGGTCAGTTTTAATTTTTTTTTTTGTTCAAGTCTGTTCCATCTAGGCTCAAGGATTCATGGCAGATACCCATTGTGCCTATGTGTCAGCTCTGGACTCTCTGGGCCCCTCACAGCTCCAAGCACTCCAGGCCTTCTCCCCTTCTCTCCCCTCCCCATCCCTTGCAACATGATTTCTTTGACCTCCAGTCAGCATGAAGCTATTTCAGAAGAATCTTCGTTCCCTTTCCTTATATATAGAGAAGTGGGGAAATGTCATGGGGTGCAGAGCACCCCAGAAGTTCTCTGGGGCACATCAAGGAAACTTCTCCTTGAGAAACTAAACCAGAGGACAGATAACGCCTAGAGAGATAAGATGAACTAAATCGGACTGAGCTAGTTTGGGATTCCTACCCTTCATTCTGGTCTCCCTTACCCTGGGGAGATAAATTTGGGTGTGGCTGCAGCCTTTGTGTTCTGAAGAGGGATGTGTAGCCACCCCTCACCCAATTCCTCTAGTCACTACCAGTGGGGGATGGTCCTCCACTCCTTACCCAATTCCCCCAGCTATCACCAGTGGGGGATGGTCCTCCCTCACTAAAGGAACGTTCCACAGTCAAATGGTGACCCCTCCCCCATCAGTCTTCTATAAAAGTACCTTCCAGGAGATTGGTACCTCTGAGCCACATGCTTTGTGCCTATCTCCCCATGAGAAGTCCAAGGATTTCTGTCATGGTTTCCATTCCACCCCCCCCCCCTTCCCTTGCTCTTAAATAAACTACCACCTTATTCTAACTACTTTTGTGTGCAAGAGGGTGTAATTCTTTAAAGAGGAATTCCTAAGAACCCCAACCCCTAACCCAAACTCCGTACCCCATTTTCCCCCATTACAAAGACAAACACAGGAATTCTATAAAGACCATTACAAAACAATTATCAAACACTTTTCATAAAGTTAAATATGAGTAATTGAAAAAAATCAATTACTCATGAGTAGACCAAAACAATATAAGAAAAAATAAAAATTCTGCCTAATTTAATTTACTTATTTAGTGGTATACCAATAAAACTACCAAAAATCATCTTATAAAGCAAGAAAAAATAATAACAAAAATCATCTGGAACAATAAAAAAAATTGAGGAAATTTGAGGGAAAAAACCCAAAGACCCAAATTTTGGGGACAAGAACTCACCATTTGACAAAAACTACTGGGAAACTGAGAAACAGTTTGGCAGAAACTCGATGTGGAACAACATTTTATTTTCTATACCAAGTAAAGGTCAAAATGGGCACATTATTTAGACATAAATGGTAGTTCCTCAAACAAATTACTTACCTTACAAATTGCTTACACATCCAATATATGGGTTGTAGTAAAATTTATTACCAAACAAGAGAGAGAAAGGATTAAAAGTTGTAAAATGGACTATTTTAATTATATTAGAGTCAAGGTTAAAAGGAAAGAAGAAAACTTGGGGAAAATTTTATAATTTTTATAATATGAGAGGTCTGGTTGAAAAGAAGCTTCATATTCCCTCCAATTATATTATTATGATCTTCTGATATGTTTATAAATATACATAGGATATATATACATATATAGCTATCTGTGGGATACACACACACACACACACACACATATACATACATATATAAATGTTTATGTATAGTCAACCTGGAAATTAATAAAACATTAATATAGGAGAAATAAAGACTTTAATTGGGCCAGAGGAGCTAAAACTCAGAGTATTACAAAGCAAGATTTCTAGGAATACCCAAAGATAGGGACTGAGAACAGGGTTTATATGAGTTAACAGAACAGTGGGAGCTATGAGAATGCCCTGAGGACACCAATCTCATCGAGCTGGAGACAGGCAGATACTTTTATAGAGGACTGATGGGGGGGATTATCTGACTGTGAAAAGTTCCCTTATTGAGGGAGGACCATCCACCACTGGTGGTGGCTGGGGAAATTGGGTGAGGTGTGACTTTGGATCTCTCAAGCCATCTCTCTCCTCCTCCCAACACAAGGGCAGCAGCCACACCTAATCTTATCTCCCCAGGGTGGGGGAAACTGGTATGAAGGGTGATGGTCCTGAGCCAGCTCAGTCCTGATCAGGTTCCACAACTCTTTAGGTATGTCTGTCTTTTGGTTTAGTTTCTCAAGGGGAAGATTCTTTGAAGTACTCCAGAGAACTTCTGGGGTGCTAGGCCCTATAACATTCCCCACTTCTCTATATATAAGGAAAAGGGGAGACAATTCTTCTGAAACTGCTTCAAGCTGAGCGGGATTGAAGAAATCACGGTGGGGGACATGGGGAGGGGAGAAGTGGAGAAGGCCTGGTCTGGACGGTGAGGAGATGTGATGTCCAGAGGGTGGGAGGAGACACAAAGAGACAGTGGGTAGCTTTCATGAGGTTGAATCCTTGAGCCTAGATGGAACAGACTTAAACAAAAATTTAAAAGAGACTAGGGCAAAAAATAAAAAAGGACTTATCAGATAAGGAGTAAAAAGTAGCCGCTTTTCATCAGTTGAGGCAAGCAAACTTGGGATAGTGCAACCTGGAAACAGTACCCTGCTTTAAGGAGTTAAAAGTCAAGTAAAGGACAAGCAAAATGAGCAGACGAAGAAAGGTGTGGACCACAGAAAGTTTCTTTAGTGACAAGGAAGATCAAGGTACGCACTCAGAAGAGGATAGCAATGTCAAGACTCCTACATCCAAAGCTTCCAAGAAAAATATGAATTTGTCTCAGAGCATATTAGGGCTCAAAAAGGACTTTGGAAAAAAAATGCAAAAAAATTAAATCAAGCTTGAATAGCAAGGGGGACATACACATATAGAACATTTTAACACAAATAGCACTCTACAAGTACAGACACAAAATCAGTAAACAAATAATGGTAAAGATTCTTAAGATAATTTAGCATGCACAAATAAAGTCCTCCTCTATATACTCAGAGACCCATTAATTAGAGCCAGATCAATTTTTCTCCTTTTTTCCCTTTTAAAAAAAATTAGGGTCACCTAGGTAGCACAGTGGATAAAGCACTGGCCCTGGATTCAGGAGGAACTGAGTTCAAATCTGGCCTCAGACACTTACTAGCTGTGTGACCCTGGGCAAGTTAATTAACCCCAATTGCCTCACTCAAAATAAATAAATAAATAAACTAATAAATAAACAAACAAATAAATAAATTTAAAGACCTTTTTCTGAGAGACAAAATCCTATTTTCCTCCTCTTTTTTTTTTTTAACTATTTTCTAGAAAGGACGAGGGTTCAGATTCAGATTCTTGATTAGTTGATTCAAAAATGCCATGAAAAGGAAAAAAAACCCAACTTAAAACCTATGTTTTGTCTGGCAGAATCAAGAGTAAGCTCAAAAAGGAGACCCCACTGTAGCCATCAGTGTTGTGGGTCAGACTTAAATTCTGTTAATTTTCCAAGTACTTAAAATCATGTAGCACACAATTTGCAAACAGAACCCAGAAGCTGCCCTTTTGGGACCTGTCAGAGTGCCCACACATGGTTCATAAAAATAAACTTCATCCATTTCCTTTTGGGGGGACCTGTCGGAATGGGCCTAAGTTACCAAGTCATCCATGGATATAACCAGACCCTGAATCAAAGAGCTTTAGGAACTCAAGCAAAAAGGATGTGAGTTCTGAATTTGAGAGACCCTTACCTAGGCTAAGCTTCCAAATCTTGAGTCCATACTGGAACACAAAAGATTCCTGCTGGCAACAAGCATCAGGAGGTCAAAAATGGTGGCTGGCTGTACACAGAGCCTTCAAATCCTGGAAGAAACCCTGTATGTCAACCTGAAAATTAATGAAACAATCAATATAGGAGAAATAAGGCCTTTAATTAGGGCAGAGGAGCTAAATCTCAAAGTATTACCATGCAAGATTGCTAGGAATACCCAAAGATAGGGACTGAGAACAAGGTTTTATATGGGTTAACAGAAACAGAGGGAGCTATGAGACTGCCCTGGGGAAAAGTAAGTTTGTCACAGAGAGAAACTACTTAATGTAAATGAACCTTTTTTCATAATAACCTAAAATCCAGTAAGTAAGCTTGGGAACCCTTGGGAAGGGGTAGTTTGTTTGGGAGAGATCCATTAAACAAATCAAGAGTCTGGAATTGACAAACATTGGTTAGCCCCAGGTGATTCATTGGCCTGGGAATGGGGAATAGGTGAGGATCAGTCTTTTCTCAGTAAATTGTGGTTTTACATATATATGAATATATATACTTTCCTTATATATATATATATATATATATATATATATATATAGAGAGAGAGAGAGAGAGAGAGAGAGAGAGAGAAAGAGAGATGGAGAGAGAGAGGGAGAGAGAGAGAGTGTTATGGGGGAAATGGTGGGGGGTAGGAGTGTTGGGGTAGTAGTGATATGGGATGGAAATTTGGGGTCCAATTGATTGTGAGTCATCCCAAAAGAATTACAAGACTCAGTGACTCAGTTTCCTAAGTTTTATTGCAATACTGTGGGTGACCACAGGGAGAGAACCAGAATAT
Source organism: Dromiciops gliroides (assembly GCF_019393635.1). Classification (NCBI taxonomy): domain Eukaryota; kingdom Metazoa; phylum Chordata; class Mammalia; order Microbiotheria; family Microbiotheriidae; genus Dromiciops; species Dromiciops gliroides. The sequence continues at coordinate 264,455,649 of NC_057862.1, read as the reverse complement.
TGGAAAGGTATCTCTCAAATAAGGAAAGGAAAGACAGTTATATTTATAGTATGGATAAATTGATTATCAGTCTCATTATAATAATCTCCACCTTGGGGAATTACAAGAGAGGGCTTATCCTAATTTGGAGTTCCTGGGGGTCCTAAGCCAACCCCGGAGGCAGGTACCTTCTTCAGTGGAGGTGTGTTTTGGGGGTTTACACGTCATAAGGTGAATCTGGGGACAAATTTGGCCTTTTCTGTGCATGTCTCTTACCGATCCCGGTGGCTAGTTTCAAAATAGAACAGAGTCCTCACAAAAAAGCATGTGTCAGAGCCCCCAGGCTCCCCCTTCTTCCTCCCACAAGCAAACGTCACTTACTGACACCAAAGAAAAGACTCATGGTCTTGCCCTCAAAGACCTTCACCTCATGGGCAGAGCTCTTCTACAGCAAGTCTCCAGCAGGTGGCGTCATTCCAATCGTTACACTAACATAAGTAATCCATTAACTGGGACCTAACTCCCTTTCAGAGCTAATATCTGTATCAGAACTTGGGTCTTGGGGTTTTCTTTGCTTCCTACATCATTAGAAGTCCTTAGGAATTCCTCTTTAAAGAATTACACCTTGGGGAAGGGGGAGGGAAGGGAGGGAGAAAAATTTGGAACTAAAAATCTTATGAAAAAAAACGTGAAAAGTGTCTTTACATGTAACTTGAAAACAATAAAATACTTTTATGATAAAAAAGAATTACATAGTCTCACACACAAATCCAATTAGAATAACATAATATTTTATTTAGGTGCTAGAGAAAGGAAACCAAGAGAAAAGTCTTTTCTCGTGGAGAGATAGCATGGCACAGAGACATGGTTCTCTGAGATACCTAGCTCCTCTAGCAGGAGAAAGGCAAATACTTTTATAGAGGACCAATGGTGGAGGGACCGATGAGGTGATCATGTGACTGTGGAAAGTTCCCTTATTGGGGGTTATCACCTAAGGGAGGATTCACCCCCACTGGTGGTGGCTGGGGGAAGTTGGGTGAGAGGCAGCTCTGATCCCTCCAGTTATCTCTGTCCCCCTGGACTCAGGCAGCAGCCACACCTAGTCTTATCTTCCTGAGGGGTGGGGGAAACTGGAATGAAGGGTGGTGGTCCTGGAGTTAACTCAGTCCCTTAAGGATGCCCCTTATCTTTTTAGGTGTGTCTGTCCTTTGGTTTAACTTCTCAAAGGAGAAGGTTCCCTGATTTCCCCCAGAAAACTTCTGAGATACTGCAGGCCCATAAAAAAGGAATATATATCCCTTTACATATGTGTGTGTGTGCATGTATGTATATATATATATAGAGAGAGAGACAGACAGACAGACAGAGACAGAGAGACAGAGACAAAGACAGAAACAGAGACAGAGAGGAGGTACCTACCAGCACGTATATTTTCCACATGCTCAGTGAAAATGCTATAGGATACACACATTAAATGTTTAATAATTCCTGATTTGCCTCATGTTCGACAACTTCAGAAAAATTAGTGCCCATGTACAAAACATGTAAACCATTAAAAGAACACATCTCTCTGTGCCTATGGACATTAGAAACAGGAAAGTTTCTCAGGTACACAAAGGAGATTAGACAGGCACATGCATACATACATAGATGAGAGAAAGAGGGATGCATGGATGGATGGATGAATGGGATCTGAGAATTCACAGAGAGATGGGAAGAAACAACAGACCCTGAAGGATGTTTTAACTTCATTGTTCACTTCTTATTATAAGGGGTCTCCTTGTGCTCAGTGTTCTTGAGTTCCCTCTCTAGTCATTTTCCACATGGCCCGTCTGAATGAGGAGATTTATGTCTGGTTCCATGCTCCTTTCTCTCACTGTGTCTCCTGCACAGTAATACATGGCTGTGTCCTCAGCTTTAAGGGAATTCATTCGCAGGTGCAGCATGCTGTTGCTGTTGTCCCTGGAGATGGTGAATCGGCCTTTCACAGAGTCTGCATAGTATGTGCTACCTCCATCACTACTAATGTATGAGATCCACTCCAGCCCCTTCCCTGGAGCCTGGCGGACCCAGTTCATGCCATAGCTGCTGAAGGTGAATCCAGAAGCTTTGCAGGAAAGTCTAAGAGATCCTCCAGGCTGTTTCACATCACCCCCAGACTCTACCAGTTGAACTTCACAATGGACACCTGCAAACAAAGAATCATTAAATCATAAATATATCACTTCACAGAGTGTTTCCTTAGACAAAAGCAAACAAAAGACAAAACTACCTTGTAAAAGAGTCAGAATGAAAATTCCATTCAGTCCAAAACCCATTGTTCAAGCTCTACAGTATCAGTCCTTGGGAGAGAAAGGCCACACAAAGGAAAAGCTCCTCTCCCAGAGCTGCAGACACAGGTTTTGTGCTGGTTTTTATCCCTAGAGGGAGGAGCCCAATTTGCATGTCTTTCTCTGTGTTAGTGTGAGGAAGAGCAACTGTCTCCTGCTGTGATGAGTCCCCTCCCTGAGCTGCAGAGAGAAGTTTCCCCTAGAATTTATTCTAAAACCCTGGGCAAGGTTAGTGACACAGAATCCAAATACCATGATAAAGACTCATTGTCTCTCCTTCTCCACTCTAATTTACTCTCAATACCACAAGAATGCTCATTAGGTTTTTTTTTCTGTTCCTGATATTTCCCCAGCTTATCCAGTGACATTTATAATAAGAAGACACCCTAAGTCTTTGTCATTTTTAATCAGCAGAGATTGAATCTCCCTTAGGAATCTTTGGGAGGAGGGGGAGAGGGGAGGGGGAATTTCTGAGCCTACTCTTAGGCACCTCTGCTTGCTTATGGGGCTATTTTTTTGCTACTTCTCTTTGGAACAATACTTCATGTGGTTTATTAATCATAATCAATAATAATTAATTCATAGTCCCTTATATCCAGGATATGACCTGTTGGCAGAGAATATATTAATGAGGTTGATAAACATTAAAAGTGTATCATGGGGGGGCGGCTAGGTGGCGCAGTGGATAAAGCACCAGCCCTGGATTCAGGAGTACCTGAGTTCAAATCTGGCCTCAGACACTTGACCTTACCAGCTGTGTGACCCTGGGCAAGTCACTTAACCCCCATTGCCCCACAAAAACAAAACAAAAGGGCATCATGCATACATTTTTCCTCCTGGATAACTAGTTGTTAAAAACTTACCAGCATACCCATACTACAGGCATACCATATCTTTCTTTGAAGTGGAGGAATTGAGTCACAAAATGTACAGGACACAGTAAAGCCCACAGAAACTCCTGGATCCTTCTCTAAAAAGCCCCATGTCGTTGTTTTTGTTTTCTCAGAAAGACTCATTGTACATGATAAGACATTGACACAATATCCTCTGGTGAATATGTATTTCTTCGGGAGTATGTAGGGTGAGTCTCAAGCTGTAGGTATCTCCTTCCCAGAGCAACCAAGTCTGCTGCCACCTACTGTACACTGTGAGGTCAGGAGAGAGAAACGTTTTCTGGCTATATTAATTCTTTACTCATAGGAAAAGGCAGTTCTTATCAGGGACCATCAGAATGCTGGCAAAAATATAAATTATTCTCTAGTCAGCTTTTGAGATTGTTAAGTTTTGTATATGATAAAGCCTGAGCTGGGTCAGTTTGTCTCTCTGTGGTTTCCTCCTCTGATACGGGCCTTACATTTGCATTGTCCTGTCATTTCGATGTAACCTACAGGAAAAGAACAATTCAAACAATTTATGGAATACAGTTAAATCTCTGTTCCTATAAAATATATCTTGGTTTCCCAAGCCTAAAAAGCCTCTCTGACATTGTCTTCAAGCTATCTTTCCAAATCTTTTCTCTAATTCATGGGAAAAACATGAACTTGATACCTTCCTTAAGGTACTTCTCAACCCTTTGTAATCTACTTTCTAACCTTTTCACTCTGGTCACCTTTGGTTGTACACTTTTCCATTCCTCTTTTCATTTGGCTGCCAAACTTGTCTCTGTCCATAGCACTACCATACTTAATGAACCCCAGCTTCTAGCTGTTAACCTGAAACCTGACCCTCACAAAAACATAAGCAAAATGAATCACAGTTACAAAGACATGCACTTATGCTGTATTCTTCTCAGCTACTCGGTTTCATCACTTGCATGGGAAACCTCTCTAAAGAGATTCCAATGAGGTTTAGAACAGTATTGAAGCGATTTGGAGGGAGAGCCTGTGTAGTCCTTGGAATAGCCAGGTCTGAACTGATAAACTCCCTGGCTCATTGATTTACAGGATTTTTTAGTTCAATTAACACAATACAAATCTGTTTTATAGCTCAAATTTGAAAGCAAACATTTATGAGAAAGATATGAATTATGGGATTTCAACAGATAAGAATATTGTCCTAGGGAGTCCAGGACACCACCGATATTTGGGGGAGGCAAGACAGGATGGCTATGGAAGACAAAAAGTGCTTGTTGACAAGTCATAAACCCCCAATTAACTTGAGGAAGGCAATTCTCCGCAGGTAAGAGTGTCCGTTTAGCTATCCATTATCCCCAAACATCTGTAGAGAGGAAATGATCCACTATCCCAAATAAGAAACCTGGGTCAGCTTGACACCCTTAGTATATCATCAATTTCTGTCACTGCAAAGGATTTCTGATGATGTTCATAACTCAAGGGAGTTCTGATAAATGCAATTCATCAGCTCTAAGATCTAATATTAAGCTTTAATCTTTCTTGTTAAGTTTTTTTCTTAAACTACTCCCAACTTATCTTTGCAAACTTTATGATATTCTAACCTTCTCATTGAACTCAAGAGTGAAGTAAAACTAGTGCCCCTTCTATTCCCTCCACATGCACTCATTCTCTGGTTTCCATGTCCTTACAATGGCTGTCGCTATCCCTGGAACACTATTCCTCCTAATCTACACTTCTTTTATTCTTTGATTCCTTCAAAGTGTGGTAAAAATTATTTGTGGTACAGGCAGCTTTTGAAGGACCTCTCCTTTGGGGGAGAAAAAATTGAACGCTCCCTGAAGGGAGGTTAGAGGGCACTAGCTCTGGAGTCACCTCTGGAACACTAGCTCTCTAGTCACTTCTGGAACATTAGTGCACTCTCTCTGTGTGGCAACTGCTGTCCTGGTGGCACGTGTTGGTTCTCAGTCTGGCGGGCTGTTCAGGTGTTTGGTGAGTTAATGACGGAAAACCCTAAATTCCTTTGAACTGGCTTAATTGGAAAACGGTCTGGGGATTGCATAGGCGAAGTTTTAGAGTTAATAATATTTATCTGTATTTCTATTTTCCTATTTCCTTATCTTTGATTTTTATTAGTTTCACTTTTGTTGTTTAATTAATTCCCAAGTAATAAAATCTGATCCTTTTGTGAACTAACACTCCTTTCTTATTGGCCTGGGCAGTTCAGAGGGAAGGGCACACCTTAAAGGACCCTCATATTTCTGGAACCCCAATATTAAGGTGACTCACCCAAATAACGCTCCTTATATCAAATTTTGTCCCTCACAAAGTTCATCTCAAGGGCCATCCTTTACATAAAACTTTTCCTCTTTCCTTCCATTTGAGATACTCTTCCATCCAGAGTTACCTTCCATCTACTTTTATGTACTATGTATATAATATGTATATATTTATGTGTATATTTTCCCACAAACAATATAAGCAATTTTGAGAATAGGGATTGTATCATTTATGTCTTCAAACCAAAGCAAATGATTTCTAATATGCTGTCCTTTTAATCCTTGGTAATTAAATATTTTAGAAGAATAGGTCTGATTAAAATGACTCTGAAAGTTTCAACTGAGAGCAGGTTTCACACATGGATCTTTTTTGTTTATTTTATTTATTTTATTTTATTTATCCAATTACATGTAAAGATTGTTTTCAACATTCATTTTTGTAAGATATTAATTTCCAAATATTCTCTGTCCCTTCCTTCCCTCATAAGACAGCAGTGATGTGATACAGGTTAAACAGTATAATTGTTAAATATTTTCTTTTTTTTCTTTTTTTAGTGAGGCAATTGGGGTTAAGCGACTTTCCCAGGGTCACACAGCTAGTAAGTGTTAAGTGTCTGAAGCCGGATTTGAACTCAGGTACTCCTGACTCCAGGGCCAGTGCTCTATCCACTGTGCACCTAGCTGCCCCTTCTTAATATATTTTAACATTAATCATGTTATGACAGAAGAATCAGAACAAAAGGGAAAAACCATGAGAACAAGGGAAAAAATAACAAAAAAAGTAAAAATAGTATGCTTCCATCTATCTACATTCAGACTCCATAATTCTTGCTCTGATGGAAAGAGTATTTTGCATCATGAGTCTTTTGGAATTATCTTGGGTCATTGTTTTGCTGAGAAGAGCTAAGACTTTCACAGATAATTATCATACAGTGTTGCTGTTACTATGTACAATGTTCCTCCTGGTCTGCTCACCGTTCAATATCAGTTCATGTAAGGCTTTTCCAGGTTTTTCTGAAATCTATCTACTCATCATTTCTTGTAGGACAATAGTATTTCCGTTACATTCATATACCACACAACTTGTTCAGCCATTCCCCAATTGATGGGCATCCCCTCAATTTCCAATTCTTTGCCACCATAAAAGAGCACCTATCAATATTCCTGTACATGCAGATTCCTTCCCCCCCCTTTTTTTTTAATTTAGTGAGGCAATTGGGGTTAAGTGACTTGCCCAGAGTCACACAGCTAGTAAGTGTTAAGTGTCTGAGGCCGGATTTGAACTCAGGTACACCTGACTCCAGGGCTGGTGCTCTATCCACTGCGCCACCTAGCTGCCCCCTTTCCCCTTTTTTGATCTCTTTGCAATATAGGACCAAGGAGTGGTATTGCTAGGTCAAATGCACAGCCCCATAGTCTTTTGAGCATAGCTCCAAATTACTCTCCAGAATGGTTGAATCAATTCACGACTTCCACTAACAATGTATTAGTGTACCAATTTCCCCAAATCTTCTCAAATATTTATCATTTTTTTTTTGTCTTAGCCAATCTGATGGGTGTAAGGTGGTACCTCAGAGTACTTTTAATTTGCATTTCTCTGATTAATGATTGAGAATATGTTATATGACTAGAGAAAGCTTTAATTTCTATATCTGGAAACCATTTCTCAATTGGGAATGCGTTGGTACAAATGCACTTTAGAAAATATTTTAATGTAAATTAAAACAACTTTACACATCTTGTAGTGGTGGCTGCTAAATATTTGTGATCTGGTTTTGTGAGTATTTGCATCCTTCTAATGACTTGTAGGATGTTTTCCTTCATCTGGAAGTTCTACACTGTGACTAAACATTCTTGGAAGTTTTCATTTTGGGTTTTCTCTCAAGAGATGACCAATGTATTTTCTGCTATTTTTGATCCTGCCCACGTGATTCTTTTTTGTCATGTAAATGTTTTAATATAATAAATAATTTTATTTATAATTTGGGTTGCAATTTTTATCCCTCCTTCCTTCCTCCCCTCTCTCTAAGGCAGCAAGCAATCAGATATGGGTTATACATGTGTGATTATGTAAAGCATTACCATATTTGTCATTTTGAACAAGAAACCTTGATTAAACAAAAAAAAAAGACAGAAAATGAAAAATAGCATGCTTCAGAATGTTCCATCAATATAAATTCTTTCTTTGGAGGTGAAATAGTATGTTTCATCATTATTCTCTTATGATTGTCTTGGATTGGGAGCCAAGTGCAGTATGAGTAAGAAACAGAAAAGAGCTCTCACCATTGAGAGCTTCTGTATCAACAGATACAAACACAAACTCAGATGAGGACAATACTCTCAAATTGCCTACATGTGAAGCCACAAGAGGGAAGAAGAATTGTTCTCAAGAACAAAAAGCCTTAGAAGAGCTCAAAAAGGATTTTAAAAATCATTGAGAGAGCTAGAAGAAAAAAATGGGAAGAGACCTCAAAAAGGATTCCCAAAGTCAATTGAGAGAGGTAGAAGAAAATATGGGGAGAGAAATGAAAAAGAACAAATTAGAAATCCCCAATTAGATACTAAACTAGAAATCCTGAAAATTAAAGGAGAAATTAATAAATTGAAAGCAAGAAAACTATAGAATTAATCAATAAAACTAAGAGCTGGTTTTATGAAAAAAACCAATAAAACAGATAAAATATTGGTTAATTTGATTAAAAAAAAGAAAGATGAAAACCAAATTACCAGTATCAAAAATGAAAGGGATAATGTTACCACCAATGAAGTGGAAACTAAATCAATAATTAGGAATTATTTTGCACAACTGTATGCAATAACTTTGACAATCTAAATGAAATGGATAAATATTTACAAAAATACAAACTGCCTAGGTTAAATGAAGAGGAAATAAAAACCTTAAATAAGCCCATATTAGAAAAAGAAATTGAACAATCCATTAATGAACTCCCTAAGAAAAAATCTCCAGGGCCAGATGGGTTTACAGGTGAATTCTACCAAACATTTAAAGAACAATTAATTGCAATATTATACAGATTATTTGGAAAAATAGGTGGAGTTCTAACAAATTCATTTTATGACACAAATATGGTGGTGATAACCAAAAACAGGCAGAGAAAAAACAGAGATAGAAAATTACAGACCAATTTCCCTAATGAATAAAATCTTAAATAAGACATTAGCAAGGAGATTAAAGTAAGTGATCACCAGGATAATACACTATGACCACCAGGTGGGATTTATACCAGGAATGCAGTGCTGGTTCAACATTAGGAAAACTATTAACATAATCAACCACATCAATAAGAAACTAACCAAAATGGTCAAAGGATATGAACAGGCAGTTTTCTGATGAAGAAATCAAAGTTATCTATTCCCATATGAAAAAATGCTCTAAGTCACTATTGATTAGAGAGATGCAAATTAAAACAACTCTGAGGTACCACCTGACACCTATCAGACTGGCTAAAATGACAAAAAAGGAAAATAATAAATGTTGGAGCTGTGGAAAAATTGGAACACCAATGCATTGTTGGTGGAGCTGTGAACTGATCCAACAATCTGGAGAGCAATTTGGAATTATGCTCAAAGGGCTATAAGCTGAGCATATGGCTGAACGAGTTGTGGTATATGAATGTAATGGAATTCTATTGTGCTGTAAGAAACAAGGAGAAGTAGGAGTTCAGAGAAACCTGGAAGGACCTGCATGAACATCATGATGATGAGTGAGATGAGCAGAACCAGAAGAACATTATACATAGTATGATCAACATTATGTATTGATCAATTGTGATAGACTGTATTGTACCAATACAATGGTACAAGAAAGTCCCAGGGGACTCATGATGGAAAATGCTCTCCAAATACAGAAAAAAAAAAGAACTGTGGTATATGGATTCTGATTGAACCATACTATTCTTTTGTTTTTGGGTGCTGTTGTTTTTCTATTTTGAGGTTTTTCCCATATTGCTCTGATTCTTCTCTTATAGCATGACTGATGCAGAAATATGTTTAATGTTGTTATGTATATGTATGCATATATAGGTGTATATGTGTGTGTATATATATATGTATACATATATATATATATGTGCATGTGTGTGTGTGTTGTGTATGCTTATCCTATATCAGATTGCCTGCTGTCTAGGGGAGGGGGGAGGGAGGGGAGGAAGGGAGAAAAATTTGAAAGTGGAAATCTTATATAAACAAATGCTGAAAACTATCTCTACATGTAACTGGAAAATAATAAAATACTTTTATTTTTTAAAAAAGATTGTCTTGGATCAATATATTATTGAGTCATTCACAGTTCTTCATCATACAATATTGCTTTCTGTGTACAGTGTTCTCTTGGTTCCTGCCATTTCACTACACATCAATTATACACTATACATACTATACACACACTATACACTATACATGTCTTTACGGGCCTTTCTGAAGTCATCCTCCATGTCATTTCTTATAGCACAATAATATTCCACCACAGCTTGCTTAGCTATTCCTGAATTAATGGGCATTCCTTTGATTTCCAATTCTTATTCACCACAAAAAAGAGCTTCTATAAATATTTCTGTACAAACAGGGTTTTTTTCTGTTTTGGGGGATGTCTTTGGGACATAAACCTAGCAGTGGTATTGCTGGATCCAAGGGTATACACAGTTCCCTAGCCCTTTGGGCATAATTACAAATTGCTCTCCAGAATGGCTGGATCTTTTCAAAGCTCCACCAGCAGAGGATTAGCATTCCAGCTTTCCCATATCTCCTAGAAAATGCAATATTTCCTTTTTTAAAACATTTCCCACTCTGATAGGTGTGAGATAATAATTCAGGGTCATTTTATTTTGCATTTCTCTGATCAATAGTGCCCTAGAGCTTTTTTTCATATAATTATAGATATCTTTGATTTCTTCATCTTAAAAATGACTGTTCATATCCTTTGACCATTTATCAATTGGAAAATGATTTATATTTTATAAATTTGACTCATTTCTCTATATAGTTGAGAAATGAGGCCTTTATCAGAGATATTTTTTTCAAAACTTCTTTCCATTTTCTGCTTCCTTTGTAATCTTGATTACATTCGTTTTGTTTGTACAAAAGCTTTTTAATTTTATATAACCAAAATGATATATTTGACATTTCATTTTACTCTTTATATCTTTGTTGGTCCTAAATTGTTCCTCTGCTGATAAATCTGACAGATAAATGATTCCATATTCTCTTAATTTGCTTATGGTGTCATCCTTTTTGTGTAAATAATGTACCCATTTTGACCTATTTTACTCTATGGCATGAATGTTGGTCAATACCTAGTGTCTGTCATACCATTTTCCAGTTTCCAGCAGTTTTTGCCAAATAATGAGTTTTTCTTCCAAAAGCTTGGATCTTTGGGTTTATCATCTACTTGATGACTATAGTCATTTACTATAGTGTTAATTTCTATCTGTTCTAATTCCACTAATCTACCTCTCTATTTCTTAGCCAGTACCAGATTGTTTTGATAATTACTGCTTTATAATACAGTTTGAGATCTGATACTGCTAGACCACCTTTTTTCATATTTTTTCATTGATTCTCATGATATCCTTGAACTTTTGCTTTTCCATATAAATTTTGGTATTATTTTTTCTAGCTCCATAAAAATATTTTTAATAGTTTCTTTGTATAACACTAAATAAATTAATTAACTTAGGTAAGATTGTAATTTTTATTATGTTGGCTCTGCCTACTCATGAGTAATTAATATTTTTCCAATTGTTTAGATATGACTATATTTCTGTGAAAAGTATTTGTAGTTCTGGTCATATAATTGTTGTGTTTGCCCTTGGGAGATGGTTACTTGCAAATTTTATATTGGCCACAGTTATTTTAAATAGAATTTCTCTTCTATCTGTTCTTCTTGGACTTTATGGTGAGATATAGAAATGCTAATGATTTCTGTGGGTTCATTTCTTTATTTCTTTTCTTGTGGGGCAATGAGAGTTAAGTGACTTGCCCAGGGTCACACAGCTAGTGTCAAGTGTCTGAGGCCGGATTTGAACTCAGATCTCCTGAATCCAGGGCCAGTGCTCTATCCACTGCGCCACCTAGCTGCCCTGGGTTCATTTCGTATCCTGCAACTTTGCTAAAGCTCTTAATAGTTTTCAAGTAGCTTTGTAGTTGATTCCCTAGGACTTTCTAAGTGTAATATCATATCTTCTACAGTAAGTATCCAGCAGGTGGCGTTATTCCAATCGTTACATCTGCAAAGAGTGATAGTTTTCTTTCCTCATTACCTAATTCCTTTAATTTCTTTTTCTCTTCATTGATATAGCTTACATTTTTAGTACAATATTAAATAGAGGTGATTAATGGGCATCCTTGCTTCACCCCAATTGGTATTGGGAAGAATTTTAGCTTATCCCCATAACAGATAATGCTTGCTGATGGTTTTAGATAAATAGTACTTATCATTTAACTTGAGGTCTTTTTACTCCTTTGCTCTGAAGTGTTTAATAGGAATAGGTGCTGTACTTTGTCATAGGCCTTTTCTGTATCTGTTGAGATACTCATATGATTTATTTTGCTTTTGTAATTAATATGGTCAACTATGCTGATATTGAACCCAGACCTGCATTCCTGGTATAAATCCCACCTGGTGAAGTGTATGATCTTTGTGATATATTGTAAATCTTTTTGCTAGTAAATTTTTGCATCAATATTCACTAGAGAGATGGCTCTATAATTTTCTTCCTCTGTTTTGGCTCTTCTTGATTTGGGTATTAGCACCATATTTGTCTCATAAAAGGAATTTGGTAGGACTCCTTCACTTATTTTTTCATATAAATTAAATACTATTAGGATCAATTGTTCTCTAAATTTTTGGAAGAATTCTCTTGTGAATCCATCTGGTCTTGGGTTTTTTTCTTAGGAAGTTCATTGATGGCTAGTTCAATTTCTTTTCTAAAATTGGGTTATTTAAATATTTTATTTCTTCTTCTGCTACTCTGGGTAATTTATATTTTTGTAGATATTCATCCATTTCATTTAGATCATCCAATTTATTGGCATACAATTGGGTAAAATAATCCCTATAAATGTCTGAATTTCCTCTCATTGGTGGTTAGTTCATCCCTTTCATTTTTTTTTTGTGGTGGGGCAATGGGGGTTAAGTGACTTGCCCAGGGTCACACAGCTACTAAGTGTCAAGAGTCTGAGGCTGGATTTGAACTCAGGTACTCCTGAATCTAGGGCCGGTGCTTCATCCACTGCGCCACCTAGCCACTCCTATCCCTTTTATTTTTGATACTAGTAATTTGGGTTTTCTTCCCTTTTTTGATCAAAATAATGAGTGGCTTATCTATTTTGTTGTTTTTTCATAAAACCTGTTTATGTTTTATTTATTAATTCAATGTTTTCTTGCTTTTAATTTTATTAATCTCTGCTTTGATTTTCAGGATTTCAATTTGGTATTTTGTTGGGGATTTTTAATTTGTTCATTTTCTAGTGTTTTTAGTTGTATACCCAATTCATTGACTTGCTTCTTCTATATTTTATTTTCCCCTGCTTTGGCTGCCCTCCCTCAAATTCTGGTATGTTGTCTCATCATTGTCATTTTCTTTAAGAAATCATTGTTTGCATTGTGATGGAGGTGTGACTGATTCAAACATTCTGGAGAGCAATTTGGAACTATACCTGAATTATTATGGGGCTGTTTCATACCCTTTGACCCAGTGCTAGCACTACTGAGCCTGTATCCCAAAGAGATCATAAAAGAGGGAAAAGGACCCACGTTTACAAAAATATTTAGAGCAGCTCTTTTTGTGGTGGCAAAGAATTGCAAATCAAGGAATGCTCATCAATTGAGGAATGGCTAAACAAGTTGTGGTATATGAATGTAATAGAATACTATTGTGTTGTAAGAAATGATTGAACAAGAGCATTTCACAGAAACCTGGAAGGACTTACATGAACTGATGCTGAGTGAGAGGAGCAGAACCAGGAGAACATTCTTCAAAGTAACAGCAACATTGTGTGATGATCAACTGTGATAGACTTGGCTCTTCTCAGCAGTGCAATAATCTATAACAATTCAAATAACTCATGATAGAAAAATGTTCTCTATATCCAGAAAAAAGAACTGTGGATTCTGAATGCAGATTGAACCATACTGTTTCTACTTTTTGGCTGTTTTTTTTTTCTTTTTTGGAGATTTTTCCCTTGTGTTCTGATTCTTCTTTGACTAATGCAGAAATGTGTTTAATGTGATTGTACATACATAACCTATATCAGATTGCTTTCCATCCTTTGGAGGGTGGAGGGAAAGGAGGGTGGGAGAAAAATTTGGAAATAAAAATCCTACGAAAAACAAATTTTGAAAACTATCTTTACATGTAACTGGAAAATAATAAAATGTTTTTGTTATTTAGAAAAATCATCAATTATTTCTATGATTTGTTCTTTGATCCCCCCCTTTTTAGGATCAAATTATTTAATTCCAATTAAATTTTATTCTTGAATTTGAATTACAAATACAGAGAGCAAGATTAATCTGAAAAGATAAGCATGTATGATAGGAAAGGGACTTTGTGATGATTTAAAAAATACACTAGGGAAGAAAATAGTTCCTTTGAAATCCTAGTATCTTCCAAAATCAGAGAGGGAGTGAAATAAGATAAAAGGTTAACTTGTGGTTTTATTTTATTTCAGTAGTCTTTAGAGAAGATAGGAAAATGAAGGACAACAAAATATAATAAACTATGCCAGCAGATTCAGAAGCTAGAGAAAAATTATCCCCATTTACTGATTCATATATAAGTCAGTGTTTTCAAGTTGGCCCAGAACAGGCTACAGTCCTGGAAAGTATAAAGCAGAGTGTCCAATATTCTGTCCCCCTGAAATCTTTGGAACACTGAAAGACCCCTGTTTCTGGAGATCTCAGTTCATAAAGAAAGCAGATGGAAACTTAGGAAGGTATTAAATGGTGGTTAGAATATACTCTTTTTATGAATTTGAGGCTCCAGAACCCCAAGCAGTTGCTCACTATACTGCCTTTCAAAAGCAGTTGTTTGTTTTTTACTGTGGCCTAGTTGCTACTGAAGAGATGACACAGAGTCATATGTTCGCTGTTCATCAACAGTTAACTATTATTTCTAGGGTGATATAAGATGGTCCCTCTAGAAAGATGCATACAGTACAGAAAGTTTTCATTGTTAAATGGAAATGATGCATTAGAAATCACACTTGCCTGGGTCCTTCTGGGTTAATGCATTTAAAATATAGTCATTGACTATTCTGGATTGGAGGTGTGAACTGATTCAAACATTCTGGAGAGCAATTTGGAACTATACTGAATTATTATGGGGCTGTTCATACCCTTTGACCAATCCAGGCATAACCCTAACTTTTCCCTTGACCCCTTGACACAACCTATAAGAACCTGGCTCCTGAGGAATACAATTTGCCTGATTGTCTGATCATTCTGTTCATTACAAGAGAGGCATATGCAGTTGGACTGCAAAAAACTGTAATCTAATAATAGGAGATACCCTAGGGAGTACAGGTACTGCAAGTCCCTTCCAGTTGTTTATACAGCCGGCATGTGAAAGAACCTAAAGTTTCTCCCTAAAGGGATGGGGAAGAGAAAATCTTCATCTAGACCATCTCTTGGGCAGTGTTTTGAAGAAGGTCAAGAGATCTGGGGCGTGAGAGAGCATAGTTGAAGGTTCTCTCCCTTAGTGTCCAGACCAATGAAAGAATTCTGAGGATGTCACTCATTGCATATAGTTTTTTTTTTAATTTTTTTTTTTAGTGAGGCAATTGGGGTAAGTGACTTGCCCAGGGTCACACAGCTAGTAAGTGTTAAGTTGTCCTGAGGGCTGGATTTGAACTCAGGTACTCCTGAATCCAGGGCCCAGTGCTCTATCCACTGTGGCCACCTAGCTGCCCCGCATATAGTTTTTGATGGGGCTCATCAGCACCAACTAGAAACATATTAAACAACCAAATAGATTGAACCTCTAACAAGAATAGCAGTGGTTTGGAAGTGGATCCATTGTCAATATCAAAACTCAAGTACTACTATGTTGTACTGGGCCTGAGAATGATATGTTCTCTCTCATTTAGGACAAAGTAGCTGTTCCCAATCCAAGTAGCCCCCAATCTATCCCCAATGGGCAAAATGGAACTCCTCCCACCTTCAGGTAAGAGGGTTCCAGTACTGGTGAACAGTTGTATCATTATTCTTTAAAAAAAAAATAATAAACATCTTTATTTAAACTTTTGAGTTACAAAATTTATCCCTCCTTCTCTCCTACCCTCCACCTTCCCCTGAGGCAGTAAGCTATAGTTAATATGTGTACAATTAGGTTATACAAGCACAATTATATAAAACATTACTATATAAGTCATTTGTATAACAAAACTTGCATAAAATTTTTAAAAATGAAAGAAAGTGAAAAATAGCATGCTTTAGTCTGTGTTTCATCAATATGAATTCTTTCTCTGGAGGTAGATAGTATGCTGAGAATATTTAAGTCATTCACAGTTCTTCATCAAACAACATTGTTGTCACTGTGCACAATGCTCTCTTGGTTTTGTTCACTTCACTATATATCAGTTTCATACAATTCTTTCCAGGCCTTTCTAAAATTATCCTTCTTGTCACTTCTTATATTCCATTACCATCATATACCACAACTTGTTTAGCCATTCCCCAATTGATGGGCATTCCTTTCATTTTCAATTCTTAGTAACTACAAAAAGAGCTGCTACAAATAATTTTTTTAGCAAATGGGTCTTTTTCTCTTTTTTGGAATGTCTTTGGGATATATAACCAAGCAATGGTATTGCTGGATCAAAGGGTATGCACAGTTCTATAGTCCTTAGGGCATACTTCCAAAACTATACCAACTATGGATTAGTGTGCCAATTTTCTAATATTCTCTCCAATATCCAATATTGTCCTTTTTGTTATATTTGCCACTCTGGTAAGTGTGAGGTGATACCTCAGAGTTGTTTTAATTTGCATTTCTTTTATTAATAGTATGTATCATTATTCTTCTGACTACCCAAATCACTGAACAACTTCCCAGAAGCTATGTCTGTGACAGTGCTACCCTGGAAAAGAGAAGGAAATCCCTTGCCTGGGGATTTCTTGGACCCAATATTGAGGAAAACTGATTTGATAAGATTGGAGTGTTTTGGAATTTAGTTCTGCCTTATGTTCTCAAGCCCTTCTTTATTCCTTTCCTGGAACACAGCTGCTTTAAATCTCAAGATCCATGTCCTCCATACATCCTGGAGGAAAAGTTCAGGTCCCCCATCATTTTCATCCTTTGAGATGTTTTGAAGAACTCTTTCCCAGAACAAGAGCTGGTTTTGTTGGGAGGCATCTTACATTCTAATACTATGGAAGAGGTAATATCTGATAACCAAAGCCATCTTCCTCTTGCACATTCTGGAATAGATCACTTTCTCAGGGCAGCTCTGAAAGCTCCTCTTTAGATTTGTTTCTCTGATTCTATGTCAGTTCTATGCTGTCTGAAACTGGATCTGTGTCAGTCTGACTGTGGGGTTGGGCTCCACTCCTGCCTTGGCATAACAGCCCCACCCCCATCAGACCTTCTATACTGTCTTTCATAAAAAGCAATTCAAATTCATATTGTGGAACCTCAGTCAGGATCACACAAGATTTTGCTGCTTCTACATTAAAGATTCAAAGGTCTCGGGACATGATATTCCAGAGGGCAAAAAAGCTAGCATTAAAACAAAGAATCACCTACCTACCCAGCAAGATTGTTTTGAGGGGAAATTGATATTTAATAGAATAGAGGACTTTCAACCATCCCTGATTAAAAGAGAAGAGCTAAATAAAAAAGTTGACTTTCAAACACAAGGCTCAAGAGAACCATAAAGAGGTAAATGTGAAGGAAAATCTTAAGGAATTCAATAAGGTTAAATTCTCTACCATTGTACATGGGAAGATAATTTATGTAAATCTGTAATTTATAATGATGAACTGTGAAAAAACTTACACTTGTTTCTCCTTAATGGTCTCATTTCTCAAATATATAGAAAATGGAGTCAAATTTATAAGAATACAAGTCATTACCCAACTGACAAAAAGTCAAAGACATGACAGGTAGTTTAAAATGAAAGATGTTGATTATCATATGAAAAAAGTGCTCTAAATCACTAATGATTGGATAAATGTAAATTAAAACTATTATGAAGTTCAGGGGCAGCTAGGTGGCGCAGTGGATAAAGCACTGGCCATGGATTCAGGAGTACCTGAGTTGAGTTCAAATCCAGCCTCAGACACTTGATACTTACTAGCTGTATGACCCTGGGCAAGTCACTTAACCCCCATTGCCCCGCAAAAACATATAAATAAATAAATAAAAATAAAAATAATTTAAAAAAAAACTACTATGAAGTTCCACCTCACAGTTATGAGATTGGATAATATTGCAAAAAAAGAAAATGACAAATGTTGGAGCAGATATGGGAAAATCAGTACCCTAAAGGACTTTTGTAGTTTTGAACTGATTTAAAACACTGTGGAGGGAAATTTTCTTCCAGGTTTTTCTGAAAACATCTGCCTCATCATCTCTCATAGTACTCCATCATAATCATATACCACAACTTGTTCATTCATTCTCTAGTTAATAGACATCATCTCAATTTCCAATTATTTGCCACCACAAAAAAGCTGATATTATATCACTGTACAGATAGGGTCTTTTCCTCTTTTTTAGCCCTTTTAGAATACAAACTTATTAGTGCTATTGTTTGGTGGAAGAGTATGCACAATTTAATAGCATTTAGGAATAGAAGACTTAAATGAACTATTACAAAGTAAAATGGGCAGAAGCAAAAGAACAGTGTCCACAGCAACAATACTGGATGATGATCAAACTGTGAAAGGCTTAACTATTGTCAGCAATCACATAATCCAAGACAATTTCCAAGCACTTATAATGAAAAATGTTATCCACCTCCAGAGAAAGAATAATAGAATCTGAATAAAGATGAAAACACACTTTTTAAAACTTTATTTTTCTTGTTTATTTTGGGGTTTTTGTCTGTGCTTTTTTCATATGACTAATGAGGAAATATGTTTTGCATGACTGCACATGTATAATGTATATTACATTGCCTGCCTTCTTATTTAGGGGATAGGACCATGGAGGGAATTTGAAACTCAAAATTTTTAAGTGAATGCTAAAATTGTTTTACACGTAAATGCCAACAAATATTAGACACAAAATTCAAATAACTGAAAAGTAAAAATGTAATATTATATTTTAATATACCAAAGAAGGCAGAACTCTGAAAACCTTTGCAATTATATATATATATTTTTTCATCTAATTGTTTTGGTTATTCTTTAAATTTACTCCAATTAATTTTTCACTTGAACTCCAATTAAAAAGGTTTTATTACGAAGGGGAAAACCAATGCAACCAAGATTAGAAGGAAAGAAGAAAGCTGAGAAACAAGTTTTTCAGCCAATGTTTTTGACAAAGGCTTCATTTCTCAAATATATAGAGAACTGAATCAAAATTATATGAATACAAGTCATCCCCCAATTTAGAAATGGCCAAATGTCCCTGGGAAAATTCCCTTTCTATGAGACCCCCTTTCAAGTCTGTCATATTGATTTTATTCAACTCTCACCCTTGTCTGGACATAAGGTTATATTAGTCATGGTCTATAGGTTTTCCTGGTTAGCAAAAGATTTTCCTTGCAGTAAAGCCACTAAAAGAATTGTAGCCAAGTGTTTATTAAAAAGGATTTTCCCACCTGGGGGATCCCCATAGAAGTCCATAGTGACAGAGGAACACATTTCATGGGTTCATTTGTCTCCCATCAATTGGATGCTTGGACAGTTCTTCAGCATCCACACAGACTGAGCTTATCACCCTCAATCCTTGATTCTGGTACAGCATCTCAATGGGGTTATGAAAGTTCAGCTTGCAAATCTTTAGATGATTTGAGTTTGCTTTGGTCTGGAGCACTGCCCCTAGTTTTTCTGAATCACCAGGTAACCTCTTTTGGGCAGTTTTCCCTTTCACCCTTTGAAATTGTCATTGTGTTTCCCATGCCCCACCAGGGCATCTCCCTCACCACCAAGGTTTCCCTTCTGTCCTACTATAGGGCACTCACTCACAACCTTCAAGACCTTAACCATCTTTCTTCTCAGTCATTTTCTAAGGACCCAGTTCTGGACCTGCCTTGCAACTAACACCTGGATATTGGGTGTATTAGAAATGACGTCTGCACAAGGATGTCCTGCATATCAGATGGAAAACACTCTACCAATTCTTTTTATTCCACCCTTCCATGACAAAACTTAAGGGAGTTGGCAGCTCGATACATCTGTCTCCTCTAAAAAAGGCAATAACCCCTAAGTAGACAGACCAAACCACTACTGGTGATCTCAAGCTCAGTCTGACCCCCCCCCCCCAAAAGAAGCAAAGGACAGCTGTAGTAGACAACTCCTCCAAGGTGCCTGATGTCCTGGGTTACTTGGGATGGGTTACATGACTCCACTTTTCCATCACAGATACATGCACATACACACAAATACCATACACACATGTGTATGTACATATATACATACATACATACATGCATACAAACAGTTGGATGGGTGGATGGATGGATGGATAGATGGATGGAGAAGATCTGAGAATTCACTGCGAATTAGAAAGAACAACAGACCTTGAAGGATGTTTTAGCCTCATTCTTCACCTGTTATTATAAGGGGTCTCCTTGTGCTCAGTGTTCTTGAATTCTCTCTCTATGTCATTATCCACATGACCACTCTGAGTGAGGTTTATGTCTGGATTCATGCTCCTTTCTCTCACTGTGTCTCCTGCATAATAATACATGGCTGTGTCCTCAGCTTTGAGGGAATTCATTTGCAGGTGCAGCATGCTGTTGCTGTCATCCCTGGAGATGGTGAATCGACCTTTCACAGAGTCTGCATAGTATGTGCTTCCTCTACTATCAATACGTGAGACCCACTCCAGCCCCTTCCCTGGAGTCTGGCGGACCCAGTTCATTCTATAGCTGCTGAAGGTGAATCCAGAAGTTTTGTAGGAAAGTTGAAGAGATGCTCCAGGCTGTCTCACATCACCCCCAGACTCTACCAGTTGAACATCACAATGGACACCTGCAAACAAAGAGTCATTAAATCACAAATACATCACTTCAAAGAGTGTTTCCTTAGTCAAAAACAAACAAAAGACCTTGTAAAAGAGTCAGAATGAAAATTCCATTCAGTCCAAAACCCATTGTTCAAGTTCTACAATATCAGTCCTTGGGGGAGACACAAGGAAAAGCTCCTCTCCCAGAGCTGCAGACACAGGTTTTGTGCTGGTTTTCATCCCTAGAGGGAGGAGCCTGATTTGCATGTCTTTCTCTGTTTAGTATGAGGAAGAGCAACTGTCTCCCTCTGTGATGAGTCCCCTCCCTGAGCTGCAGAGAGAATTTTCCCACCAGAATTTGTTCTAAAATCTTGAGCAAGGTTAGTGATACAGAATCCAAATACCATTGATAAAGACTCAGTGTCTATCATTCTCCCTCACTCTAATTTACTTGTAATGCCACAAGAATGCTCATTAGGCTTTTTTCTGTTTCTGATATTTTCCCAGCTTATCCCAGTGCCATTTCTAATTAGGATAGTCTTTGTCGTTTTTGATTCTCAGCAGATATTGAATCTACCTTAGGAATCATTTTTCTAAAGGCCAAGGTGGCATTTCTGAGCTTACTCCTAGGCATCTTTCCTTGCTTAGGGCTATTCTTTTGCTCATTCTCTTTGGAACAGGACTTCATGTTTACTACAAATCCTACTCATGGTCCCTTATGTCCAGGATATGCTCTGTTGGCATAAGAGAGGTGATTTTTAAGTTTTCATTGTAAGCACTTATACTTCAGAATCAGCAGACTCTGAAAATCAGGGCTTGAATAAAATGGTTTTTTTTAATTTTTGAGATTTTTAAAAAAGATAATAATTTTTTAAAAATCATAATAACATAGATTGAACTTAAAAGTATATCATGCATACATTTTTCCTCCTGGATAGCTAGTTTCCAGTACACCCAAGCACATAACCTTCTTTGAGCTGGATGAATTGAGACAAAATGGAGAGGACATAGATAAAGTCCACAGAATCTCCTGGAACCTCTAAAAAAACCCCCTGTTTTGTTTCTCAGAGGACTTGTGTGTGGTGAGAAAATGACAAAATATCCTCAGGGGAATGTATATTTCTTCTGGAGTATCTGGGACAGGTATAGGCTGAGTGTCAGACTGTAGGGGAGCTCTTCCAGGATCAATTCAAGTCTGCTGCCACCTACTGTACACTGGGGAAAGAAGATTTTTCTGGCTTCTGTCCATTTTATATTAATGCTTTACTTATTAGAAAAGGTTGTTCTCATGAGGGGCCATTAGAATGCTGACAAAAATACAAATTATTCTCTAGTCAGCTTTTGAGATTGTTGAATTTTGTATTTGATTCAGCCCGAGCTGGGTCAGTTTGTCTCCCTGTTGTTTCCTCCTCTGATACAGGCCTTACATTTTGCATTGTCCTATCATTTATATGTAACCTACAGGAAAAAGAACAATTGAAAACAACTTATGGAATACAGTTAATCTCTGTTACTATAAAATATATCTTGGCCTATACAGCAAAACTGAGTATAGTTATTTAACAAAACTACTCTTTCAGAGGAAAACATGGGACTTCAAAGAAAAAGAGGACTTTCTGGTATTTGTGATGAAAGACCTGACGTGGAATGGAAAATTTGACTTTCAAATACAAGACCCTAGAGAAACATAAAAAGTTGGAGTTAGAGACATGCCTGGGGTTGTGAAGTGGGTGGGTGTCTTATGTCTGAGGCCATATTGGGGCTGGGGTCCCCCTAGGTCCAGGTGGATGCTTTGTCCCTGGATGATATTTTTAGAGTAAAATTGAGGGGTGAGAGGAATGCACTGGGGGAAGGGAAGGGAAAGGACATTGGTAGCATAGGGTGACATCACACATGAAAGAAACAGGAAAAGGTTTATGGATTGGGGGAAGAGATGGGGGACGAGCAGGGAAGTAAATGAACTTTACACTCATCAGAATAAGCTCAAAGACTTTCATTTCATCAGAGTTGGCTCAAGGACAGATTAACATGCACACTCAATTGGGTGGAATAATCTATTCTAATCCTGAAGGAAAATTCGAGAGGAAGGGCACAAAGAGGAAGGGGCAAAAGAAAGGAGGGCAGATTGGGGGGAGGGGGACAGTCCAGAAGCAAACCCCTTTTGAAGAGGGATAAGGTGAAAAAGATATATAATAGAGTAAATATCATGGGGAAGGGAATAAGACATGGAGGGAAACAGTTAACAATAGTAATTGTGAAAAAGAGAAAAGGGGGGAACATTGTACAAAAAATATTTATAGCAACTGTGAGATTTAAAATTGGATATAAGGAGAATTAAATTCCCCTTGTGACCTTTCCCTTATATATCTCCCAGACCAGTAAGAGAAAGAAACCTCTGAGCTTTAATTAGTGATGGATTACTTAGCTTTTATTGTTTGGGAATTAATTAGCCAACAAACAGGTGGATACTGATTAGGGAAATAGGAAAGTAGAAATACAAATAAATAGTCTTAGATCTAAGCTTAGTCTATATTCTTTTAATAAAACTTCACCGAATCCCAAAGCTACCTCTCAGGCTGGAGAACAGTGTCAAGCACGTGTTGCCACCAAGGACCAGGGCCGATCACCCGAACACGCCGTCAAACCTGAGCCAGAGTGTGTGGCCGAGAGGTGAGAGACCCCACTTCCATTCTCTCCTCATTTTTAAGCTCGCACCCCGGAAGTGGAGTGCTTGGTCACGCTCTCACCGAGCATCAGCAGGCACACGGCTATTCGTCACGGTCTCCTCCCCGAAAGTGCAGTCCTTCAAAAACTGGCGGTCCTTCAGTAATGTGCATTCAACTTTTAAATTTTAGTTAAAAACTTTCATTTTTTACCACACAACTCTTTGTGGTGGCTAAGAATTGGGAAATCAAAGGAATGTCCAATAATTGGGGAATGACTAAAGAAGCTGTGGTATATGGTTGTAATGGAATTTATTGTGCTGTGAGAAGTGACAAGGCAGGATGATTTAGAGAAACCTGGAGAAACTCATATGAACTGTATAGTGAAGTAAGCAGAACTAGGAAGACACTGTGCACAGTGACATCAGTATTATTCTATGACCAATTGTGAATGACTTGACTACTCACAGCAATGCAATGATCCCAAGAACAATCCAAAGGGTCTAATGAAGCTTGCTCTCCATTCTAAGAGAAAGAACTGATATTGACTGAACACTGACTAAAAACAAAAATAAAAGGGGGCGGCTAGGTGGCACAGTGGATAAGCACCGGCCTGGAGTCAGGAGTACCTGAGTTCAAATCCGGCCTCAGACACTTAACACTTACTAGCTTGTGACCCTGGCAAGTCACTTAACCCCAATTGCTCACTAAAAAAAAAAAAAAAAAGAGCACTTGTAGATTGTACATATATAACCCCTGTCAGATTGGTTGCTGTCTTATGGAGGGGGAGAAAAAGGGAGAGGGAGAAAAATTTGGAACTCTAAATCTTATGAAAATGAATGTTGAAAACTACCTTTATATGTAACTGGAAAAAAAATAAGTGGAAATAGAAAAACAAATATATATCTTAGATTCCCAAGCCTAAAAAAACCTCACTGTCTTCAAGCTCTTTCCAAATCTTTTCACTTTCTATAACTCATAGAAAAAGCATATACCTTCCTTAAGGTACTTCTTAACTCTTTGTAATCTGTTGTCTGACCTTTTCACTCAGGTCACCTCAGGTTTCACACTTTTCCATTCTTCTATCCATTTGGCTATCAAACTTGTGTATGTCCACAGCACTACCATACTTAAAGAACAAAAACTTCTCCTTGTTCCCTCTGTTAACCTGAAACCTTCCCCCCACAAAAACATAAGAGAAGTGAATCATAGTTATAAAGACAAGCACTTATCTGTATCCTTCTCAGCAACTCAATTACATGCAGTTGCTTGGGAATCCTCTCTCAAGAGATTCCAATGAGGTTTTAAGCAGTTGGAAGGGAAGCATGTGCAGTCCTTGCAATAGCCAGGTCTGAATTTATTAATTCCCTAGTTCCTGGGTTTACAGGATGTTTTTAGTTCAATTGACAATCAGTTTTATAGTTCAAATTTGAAAGTAAACATTATGACAGAGATATGAATTATATAAGAATATTTTCTTAGAGATAAGAATATTTTCTTAGAGAGTCCATGCCACCACAGATATTTGGGGGAGGCAAGACAGGATGGCTCTGGCAGATAAAAAGTGCTTGTGGGTAAGTAAAAAACTACCAACTGACATGAAGATGGCAGTTCTCTGCAGATAAGAGTGTCTGTCCAGCTATCCATTATTCCCAAACATCTATAGAGTTTCTTTTTTTAACTTCTTTCTTGTTTATTTTTGGTTAGCTTTATCCAGTTCTGAGAGGGGGATGTTAAGGTCCCCCACTAGTATAGTTTTATTATCTATTTCCTCCTGTAATTCATTCAATTCCTCAAAAATTTAGATGCTATACCATTTGGTGCAGATATGTCAAGTATTGATATGACTTCATTGTGGTACCGTTTCAGCAAAATGTAGTTTCCTTCTTTATCTCTTTTAACTAGATCTATTTTTCCTTTTGCTTTGTCTGAAATCATGATTGCTACCCCTTCTTTCTTTGCTTCAAACTGAAGCATAATAGATTCTGTTTCAGCCCCTTACATTACCCTATGTGTATCTCTCTGCTTCAGATATGTTTCTTGTAAACAACATATAGTAGGATTATAGTTTTTAATCCATTCTACTATCTGATTCCATTTAATGGGTGAGTTCATACCATTCACATTTATACTTATGATGACTGTTTATTTCTCTCCATGCTATTTTAACCTCTTTATCCCACCCCCTACTTTTAACCCCATACCCTTTCCCTTCTCACAGATGTTTTACTTTTGATCACTGCCTTCCCCATGTGCCCTCCCTTGTATCAATCTCCTCTCTTCATTCTATTATCACCATCCCTTTTTTTAAAACTTCCTCATAGGGTAAGACAGACTTCTATATCCAACTGAGTGTTTTTGTTATTTCCTCTTTGAGTCAACTTTGATGAGAGTAAGGTTTAATCATTCCCCACTAGCCCTACCCCCATCTTTCCCTCCATTATGATAGTTCTTTTGTGCCTCTTTTTGGTAAGAAAATTTTCTCCATTCATTTCTCCCCTACTTCTTCTTCCATGAAATTTCTTTCTTACCCGTTTATTTTGTTTTTTGGGGTGTCATCCCATTAGTGTTACCCTCTGTCTGCACATATTCCTAATTCTTTATTTTGTGGTGCAGTGAGGGTTAAGTGACTTGGCCAGGGTCACACAGCTAGTAAGTGTCAAGTGTCTGAGCCTGGATTTGAACTCAGGTGCTCCTGAATCCAGGACCAGTGCTTTATCCACTGCACCACCTAGCTGCCCTCCCCCCCAATTCTTATAATAAAGTTGCTAAGACTTACAAATATTATCATTCCTTTGATGTCTCCTATGACCACATCCTCTGTCTACATATACTCCTTCTAATTACTCTCATAATAAAGTTAAGACTTACAAATATTATTTTATCCTATAGAAATCTTACAGTTTTTCTTTCTTGTTTCTTGTTTATATTTCTGTTTCTCCTGAGTCTTGTATTTGGATGTCAAATTTTTTATTCAACTCTGGCCTTTTAATCAGAAATTATTGAAAGTCCTCTATTTCATTAAATATCCATTTTTTTCCTGAAAAACATATTTAATTTTCCTGGGTAGATTATTCTTGGTTGTAAACCTAACTCCTTTGCCTTTTTTATATTATATTCCAATTCCTGTAATTCTTTAATGTGGAAGCTTCCAAGTCCTGTGTAATTCTGACTGTAGCTCCATGATATTTGAATGATTTCTTTTTGGCTGCTTGAAATACTTTCTCCTTGATCTGTAAAATTTGGCTATGATATTCTGAGGAGTTTTTATTTTGGGATCTCTTTCAGGTGGTGATTGGCCAGTACTTTCAATTTTATTTGCCCTCTGGTTCTAGTATTTATGGGCAGTTTTCTTTGTTAATTTCTCAAAAGACATTGTCCAGGCCTTTTTGGGACCATGATTTTCAGGTAGTACAATAATTCTTATATTATCTCTCCTGAATCTATTTTCTAGGTCAGTTGTTTTTCCAATGAGAGATTTTACAATAATTATGGTCCCATATGGAATTATGCCTAGATGTTTTTAGATGTACAGCTAGAACTTCCACTAGAAACAGTCAACTATGATACTATGAAATATTCAGTAATCTAAATGCACATACCTTGGGGGAAACTTTAGAAAAATGATAATCCAGAATTGTATATGAACAAAGACTGAAGAATCAGTAGACTCTAAGAAAGATGCTCCCTCATGCAGTGCATCAGTAGCCTTCCTAAAGTTGGATTACAGTCCTGATTAATCTGAAAGGAAAGAAACATACCTTCTGATAGAATCACATTGTGCATGTACCAAGTCATGAATATATGAATATAAACTTGCATATTCTAAGGCTTTGTTCTGGACAAAAATACCTGGTGACTTTGAATTGAGCATTGAAGACTCCAGTTTTGTGCTTTTATTCTCTTGGAGTTATAGGTTCCCCTACAACTCCTTTGTCCAGCATGTACCTTTAATTGCTATCTCTCACTGTGACTTGACTCTGGAGCAGTCAGTAATTCCCCTTTGTCACCATGCCTAATATGTACTGCCTTATACAGAAGGAAATTCAGTTTCAAGATTCAGGGTGCCCTGAACGAGAGTTCAGAGAGACACAGTCACTTACTTTTGCCTCGTGTCAATTCTACAGACACCTAAGCTGTTACTAGGGGGTATCTTTTGCTCAATAAGATCTGATGTATTCCGTATGGTATATGGTAACTTTGAATAAAACCTGAGCCTGGGAAGCTGGAGGTGAGATAGCTTAAAGTATGACCAGAGATGGATATATGGGTATATGGATATATGTTTTTACTGTGCTGGAGCAACCTCCAGCCACCTGGAAAAGGCCCATTGTTTTTTTCAATGGGTATTCCTTTCTCCTTACCTCTCTATCTTCTCATCATGGCTGGTACCTCCCAGCATATTCCTGAATACATCTCCCTCATACTCTCAGTGCAAATAACTGCCTATAGTAGATAGCATACAGGTCTTGGAGTAAAAAAGACCTGAGTTCAAATTGAGTCACAGACACAACTTCATGATGCTCAGTAAGTCACTTAACCTGCCTCAGTTTCCTAAACTGTAAAATGAAAGCAGCTATTTCCTCCTTTCTTTCTTTCTTTCTTTCTTTCTTTTCTTTCTTTCTTTCTTTCTTTTTTTCTTTCTTTCTTTCTTTCTTTCTTTCTTTCTTTCTTCCTTCCTTCCTTCATTCCTTCCTGCCCTTCTTTCTTTCTTTCTTTCTTTCTTTCTTTTCTTTCTTTCTTTCTTTCTTTCTTTCTTTCGTAGGGCAATGAGGGTTAAGTGACTTGCCCATAGTCACACAGCAGCTAGTAAGTGTCAAGTGTCTGAGACCGTATTTGAACTCAGGTCCTCCTGAATCCAGGGCCGGTGCTCTATCCACTGCACCACCTAGCTGCCCCCTAGTTCCTCATTTCTTACATCACAGTAAGGGTGTACAGGTGTTCAAGAAAGACTAAGACATCTGGTGTGAGGGCTGCCAAACCCTCTTCAGGGATACTAATCCACCTTCGTTGCCCACCTGCCATCCAACTCTCACTTGTGGCTCCAGGAAGTTGTAGCATGTGCAGCAGTCTCACTGGAATAAATTTTTGTCAGATAGGTTAAACATGATTAAGAGTAATCATCAGGCCTCAAACCTGTCTTTGAATTCAAGGGTGTCCACCCCAAGCATGCAACCACTTTCCTTGGGAGAATGGGCAGATGTAAATGATTTGTGGAGCACTTAGAATTTGGTTAGAACAGGGTCAACCACTGCAACCTCAGCCATCATCAGTCATCTTGACTTTTTCTAAAGCTAGGCTGTGGCTGGACTGTCTACGCTTAACAAGTCTTCCCCTATAGAAAGAGCTGAGAGGGAAGTAAGAAGGGAAACCAGGGGAAAGAAGAGTAACCCAAAAGCCCATCTTCCTATCAATAGCACCTGACTCAGTTTCATCACAAAGGAATCAGACTATTGAGTAGCTTCCTATTTAAACTAATTGTTCTTCTGATCCAACCATCCTGGAGAGCATTTTGGAACTATACCCAAAAGGCTATAAAGTTTATGCATATCCTTTGACCCAGCAATACCACAATTAGGTCTTTTCCCCAAAGAAATTGTGGTAAAAAGTATGCCAGTTTTTGAAGGACCACCCTTTTGGGGAGGAGACCAATGGCCGTGCATGGGCTACACACGCCAGCCCGGCTGCTAAGCACTCCAATTCCAGGGTGTGAGCTTAAAAGGCAAGGAGAGAACAGAAGTGAGATGTCTTTTCGGCTCTCCTGTTCGCTGGCTGCGCTGCTCAAGACAGACGCTGACTGGAGTTAGACTCGGCCTGGCTCACCGTTAGCAGCACGTGCTTGATGCGGCTCTCCCCCCTAAAGGTGGCCTTGGGCTTTTGGTGAGTTTTATAGGGAATATAGACTAAGCTTAGACTTAAGACTATTTGTTTTGTATTTCTACTTTCCTATCCCTCTAATCAACATCACCTTGTAATTTCCAAACAATAAAAGCTCTAACTAGAGACCAGAGGCTTCTTCCATTTACTAGTCTGGGAGATAAATAAGGGAAACAGTTAAAAGGAGAGGTTAATGCTCTAGTATCCAATTTTAAATCTCACAAAATCATAAAAAAGGGAAAAGGTCCCACATGTATAAAAATATTTATAGTTGCTATTTTTGTAGTGGCAAGGAATCAGAAATTAAGGGATTGCCCATCAATTGGGGAATGGCTGAACATGTTGTGGTATATGAATATAATGGAATACTAATGTGCTGTAAGAAATGATGACTCTCAGGAGCCTGAACTTCTGAACAAGGACATCCCTGCTGAGTTCAGCAGGTTCGGGAGTCTGGCTCTTGGTGAAGCTTCTCAGCATCCATGCCCGGAGAAAGAGAGAGAGACTTAAAAGCCAACCAGACACAGAAGTGCCGGCTGAAGTAAGGAGTATCCGGATTGATTTGCAACATGTACACAGAACCAGGTTGGTGAGTAAACTGGGTGATCATTCAGGGGGGATTTCTGGAAGAAATCAGGAAAACCCCTGGTTTATAATCATCCTAAGGGCTGTTGAGTTTTGCAGGGTTGAACAGGTCACTGGGACTAAATAGACACTCTGATACAAGATACAGAATCACCTTAGGATTCCTCCTAGGGCCTATTGAGTCTTGCGGGGTTGAAAAGGATCTGGGGACGCCTAACCACAATAGACATCCCGAACAAAATATAGGAACTCCCCTAGGGGGGGAATTAGGTTTACCTGTTGTGTTTGTGGGTCTGGAAAAAAGAACCAGCCAGATGGTAGAGACCTTTTAAAGGCAGGGGACCATGTGGGGCCAGGGTTATTAGACCTCCCAAGCAAAACCAGGAGCCCGGTGAGTTCAGAGTCAAGAGGTCGGACCAGGCTGAGACCTTGAGCAAAAGACAGGTAGAACATCTAGAGTAGGGCAATGTTTTAATAATTGGCAGGAGTCCCAAGTGAAATTAAATAAAAATAGAAATATTTTCAAAAGAAAACCAAACTGTATTGACAAAAAAAGAAGAAAGGGTTAGAGAAGGGACAGAGAGATTATGGAAGGAAAAGTTGTAGAATTGTAAATTACTCAGAATTTGAATTGGGCCATTGGAATGTGGATTCGCTGCAGCCTCAGGTAAACTAAGGAAAAAGTGAATGTGATAAATTTGCTCTTAGAAATACCCAAAATTTGTAATAGGCAGATTAAAATCCCCCGGGTCTATCTTTAAAATATATAAATGGGGTCTTTTAGTGAAATATTGGCTAAGCTGCCACTTTGCTAGTTTTAGATGGTTTAAGTATGTTGAGAAGGTATGAGGAAGTTTGATTAAGTGAGAAGGAGGAATGAATGGTTAGGAAACTGTTTGCTAGCCTACATGGTCTGCCCTGTCTGCATTGACAGTGTGACCAGGGGTATGAGAGTGAATAGTTGGGATTTTTGAGAGAGAGAAAGAAGGAAATTAGAAGGAGAGAGAGAGAGAGAGAGAGGGAGAGAGAGAGAGAGAGAAGAAAGAAAAGAAAGCCCACCCCCCCCTTTTCCCCTTTTTCTGTTGTGGGGGATGAGAGAGCAAATGCCTAGTCTGTCTATATCTGTCTTGAGATCTTCTTGTAGTGGAGTAGCTTAAAATCAGGAGTTATTTGTAATGTGTAAAAGTTTCAAGGAAAAATACATTTTATGTGTGTTGTCTCTAATCATTGAACCACACTGCCTAAGTTCAGTTTTTGGCTTGAAATACAGGATAGCCATCAAACTATTTCTAGGGGCTAAGAATGTCTCAGAGTAAAAGGTGGAGGCATAGCTAATTTAGCAAAGCCCTCTTTGAGATCTGTTGCATTGCAAGTGGTTAAGAAATATGCTTTTTATGTACACAAAGGTTGTTTAAAAATTATTAGAATTGACTAGAAATAATAAGGTAAATTGGCCCATTGGAACTTCTTTAACCAGTCTAAATCAGGATTGAGAAAGGAAATCTTAAAAAAAAAACATTCTTTTGTAGTGGAACAATTTAAGGAAAAAACCAGGAAAATAGTGCTTAGATTAAGTAGTTACGGGATGAATTAATACTAAAGTGAAATTATCAATGAGGTTCTATATGATATCATTCAGAAAACAAATTTGGGTTTAATTGAATTAATTCTGATTTAATTCTAAGTGAAATATATATACTGTTCTATTTGTGTAGTTTTAAACTGACTACCTCAAGGTAATATGTAAAGGAAAAGTGCCCAACAGTTTAATAGTTTATTGTATAAGAGATATGGTCAGATTTGGATTCTCTAAATTCCTTTGAGTTATGAATTGAATTGAATGTGATAATAGTTTTCTGTGAAGTGGGCATAGTAAGAATATTCTCAGCTGTATATTAAGGCTTTAAGATCTAATAGATCCTCAATAAAGTACAGTAATTTGCTTCTTTTCTAAAAATTAGAAGTTTGATGTGATCTCTTTGTGAAACTTAATTTGGTATTAGAGGGGGATAGGATTTGAAATCCTTAGCGCAGTCTCTTATCTTGAAGGACAAGAGGAAAAGAAAGTCAGAGGTAAAGACTTGGTCTGGCTAAAAAGAACTTCTGGGTTATTTTAAGTTGTATTGGGATCCTGGATACTGTAATTTGAAACAGCAACAACTACAAAAAATAATAATAATGAGAGAATTGTAAAAGGGGCCTAGTAAAATTTGTTATTATAATTGGAATGAGTTAATTGAATATTTCCTTTTTGGTTTAGAAGAAGCTGAAATTCCTCCCCACTGCAAACACGTTAGATGAGAAAGAAGAGGAGCAGAGACAAAGTTAAACTTTCCTCAATTCAATCCTAGGAAATTCCAATTTTAAAGGTTTCTTTCTGAAGGTGAGGATTGAATAAAAGAGCTATATTTAGCATTTGAAAGTATTTTATGTCATGAAGGGTTGGTGAATATTCCTTCTCACATAAGGACAAATTTTAAGTTGTTTCTTAAGGGAAAAAGAAGATGTTTTCAGGATATAATGTGTAACATGTGTAATTTAGAAGGTTTTCTATCTTATTTGTAAGCCAATTTGTTGCAATGGAAATTTGAAATTGATAATTATCATGTTCAAACCTACTGTGAGTTGTGAAGTTTTATTAATGAATAGAAAAAGCTTTTTGGAACCCACACATTCTCCCTATAATACGCCCATACCTCCAGCTAGGAGATCAGATGGAACATACAGGCTTGTACAAGATTTCAGAGAATCTAATAAGATTGTACTCCCCTCACACCCTGTGGTACAGAAAGCCTTCCATCTCCTTGTTAATACTGACAAAGGAATAGCATTGTGAGTTTTGGCCCAGGTTTGGGGAGGACAAAAGAGGCCGGTGGCCTTTCTATCTAAAACCTTGGACCCAGTAGCCCAGGGATGGCCAAGCTGCATTCAGGCAGTAGCAGCCACCACGGTTCTAGTGGAAGAAAGCAGGAAATTGACTTTTGGGGGAGGGTTAATCGTTAGTGCCCCCCACCAGGTGCGGGCCATCCTGAGTCAGAGGGCTGGGCGCTGGCTGACAGATTCAAGGATTTTAAAATATGAGGCTATTCTGTTGAGAAAAAGATGATTTAATTATGAACACAGATCCTAGTTTGAACCCTACTGATTTCCTCTCTAGTACTCAAGATGCAGGGTCAGACAGTGAGCATGATTGCATGGAATTAATAGATTATCAGACAAAAGCACGAGAGGACCTTCAGGAGTCCCAAATTCCAGGGGGTATTAACTTTTTTGTAGATGGGTCCTCCCGAGTGATTGAAGGGAAAAGACACAGTGGATATTCTGTAATTGATGGGGATTCTGCCTCGTGGTAGAGGATGCAAGACTTCCTGATGCTTGGTCAACCCAGACTTGTGAGTTATATGCATTGAACCAGGCATTGCAAATATTGGAAGACAAAGAAGAGCAAGCTTTTGCAAAACAAATCTGGGCAGTGTAGAAGAAAGATAAAGGCTGGGAGATGCCAGATGGGAAAGTAGTATTGCCTGTTCCTATTATGAGAGATTTTTCAACAATTACACCAAGGGAGTCACTGGGATGTACAGGGTATGTGTGATGTGGTATTAAGAAATTGCATGTGCAAAGGGATGTATACCATTGCTTGACAGGTAGTTGGAGCCTGCTTAGTGTGCAGGAAACAAATAGACAAAGTGGAAATTTGTTATTGTAACATTGAATCAATTGGTTATTGAAGTAATATTAGAACATCTAAATGACTAGTAAGCTATGAGAAAGATCTTGATGTTTTGATCTGAATTTATTGGTGCTAAGCAATAGTTCAGTTGGTGCCTGAACTTGTCATGTATGACATGTTAATGAAGAATAGTAACTTATGAGCTATCTTATATCATCTTAATGGGGAATCTGAAGTTTTACTCATGTTGTTAATTAATTGGAATTAGAACCTGTGTAGAAACACATGAAAACTTGTTGTCACTTTAAAGATGTTCCCATTGTTTAGGGAAATTCTGAAGACAATATCTTATGTTTAACATCTAAACCCACTCTACTATGTGCTATTGTGTGGGACATTCTCTAGGTTGTTCCCAGTATGCAATTTGGGATTGTTTGCACTCATTGCAACCGTTGCTTGTTATTGAGCACCTCAAAGCAGATTCATTTGTGTAGTGCTAACCTATGGATGAAAAGAGAAACCTATTTAAGTACAAGTATAGTTCATACTTGCTATCTAGGATATGTGATCCTTGAGAAGTGAATTCATTTTTAGTGCTGATTATTGGGACTTGCTATTTAAGATGTTATGAGACTATTGATCATTATTGCTCTGAGTCTGACTCCAGTTATGACTATCGAGGAATGGTGAACCATATGATCCATGATACCAGCAACCCTATAGGGGTTTTACATGTGTGCACTGCAGGTGGAGTTCTCTTAGGAAAGTATGGGAGACCAACTGTTTGGCAAAGGCTGAGGTAGATGTCTCCAGACTCGGTTTCCCAAATATTACATTTGGAATGTAAACTCTCCCACCTGGCTGATGTTAAATCTGGCATATTACATTAGGCTGTCTACAAAACTTCTACTGGGAGTTGGGAAGTACCTTTCCCCTAGAGCTTTGTTCTTTTTCTTTTATGGCAAGTTCCTATAATCATGTCACTTGATAAGCATGAACACAATATTGTCTCTTCATCCCTAGATTAATACTGTAATATCTGGGTGAGATGCAGGTTTAAGATTCAAGTTATTTGGCTTAGAAGTTCTAGTCCCTTTCAGAATCTAAACAACTAGAATGTATAAGCATTCAGCTTTGTCATCTGTCTGTTATTAGTTATGCCTGTTGAAATTGAACCAGAGACATCTCAAGTCTGTTTCAAGAAAATAGAGGAGGGTAAATTATAGAATGTTTTGTTATACCTATGGAGAGATAAACTATAAGTTTATTGTGTAATGTAGAAATAATATCTGTCTGTAGAGCATGTCCTGTAATACAAACATGGTTTATTATGGACAACTTATTTGACATGCATTGTTTTGAAATTAATTGGTTAAATGTCATCCTAAGTCTTTTATTAGAATTGAAGTTAACTTGGTAACTTTTATGTAAGTTCGTTTGTGGTCATCTTCTTACAAAGGTATTTTGTAACCTAAGCTTTATGTGAGGATCAGATCTTAAACAATTGAATGAAAACTTTTGGAGAAATGAAGTGAAATGGATATATATGTAATTTGGAAAGATTTAAGGGTCTTGCCTTCAGTAGTATTTTGAAACATCTAGGTTATATGGTTTGCATGTAGCAGGGTGGTGGTAACCCTTTGATCTGTTGTTAATAATGTCTGTCAGATACAGAACTAGCTACAGCTTCCAACAGCATGGGGCATTCATGACACCTCTCACTGAATGAAGGACATTTGTGAACAGTTTTTCGCTCCTGATGCAGGATCCTGGGGTTACTGGATTCACTCTTTAAGTTTGTGCTTTTCCCTATCGTTGTTCTTTTTAATTTTTGGCCTTTGTCTCTTTAACCTCTTGAGAGTTTGTTTTATCTAGGATCAAGGCTTTCAATTTTATGGTAGCAATTCCAGCCTATGCACCTCTTCACCATCTGGACCAGGCCTGCAAGGATTTCTGCTCCTTCTACTGCCAGCTCTGCACACATATTCATCTGAAGCAGTTACAGAAGAAGAGATCTTCGCCCTCTTTTCCCTTAGCTATTGGAAGAAGGGGTGGGGAAATGTAGTGGTAGCCTGGTGGACCTGAGTCTAGTTGGAGATGCTCAGGCCTAGAAGGGGTCAATTAGAGATTACTCTTTCCTTGGATAAAGTTGGGAAACAGTTGTATTTGCTATTAAAATTTGCTTTGTAAAAGATTCTAATAGGGGCATCTGAGGTCAAAGATGAAAATTGCTAAGTGAATGGACACTGGGAGCATATCACTGAAATTACAAAGAGGCTTTAAATCATGTCTGTTGTTATAATATTGGTTGTTATTGACACCAGTTCTTTGTGTTATATCTGGGGGATTGTTATAGAATATTTCAAGGAACAAAACCAGTCTTGAGAGGACACTATTGGATTTGTGACAAAAACTGCTTACATGTCTTCCTAAGAATTGGACAAGTATATGGTGTATTGGGATAATTAATTAGATTCAGTTGTAATTTTTTGAGTTCCCCTTATACTTGTCCCTGTTTAGTCCCTTGCTTTATAGGTTTGATACAACATGCTGTTCAACAGATTCAGCTGACTGTGACAGGGGAAAAGACCATGATCCTGAAACTTCACAAAGGAGAGACTGGTGATGAGTTGGACTTGGACTGGCGGGCTGAAATCCTGTATGGCTGAAGGACTCGACGACAGTGACTCAAATCCAGAGTATGCTCTCTGAGCATAAAAGACAAAGGGGGGATTGTGTGGGACAATTATGGATTTGAGTCAGATTAAACTCTGAGAATGGAGTATGAAAGATACCTAGCCCCCCCCCCCCCCCAAGAATAGCTAGCCTCTTGCTTTGCTTAAAAGTTAATTGCTTGGGGCAGCTAGGTGGCGCAGTGGATGGAGCACTGACCCTGGATTCAGGAGGACCTGAGTTCAAATCCGGCCTCAGACACTTAACAATTACTAGCTGTGTGACCCTAGGCAAGTCACTTAACCCCGATTGCCCCACAAAAACCAAAAAAAAAAAAAAAGTTGTCAAATTCTCACTGTCTCCTTTAAGTTTTATTGTTGAGATAATGGACTTGGCACAGTTCTATAAACTTTGGGAATGGGGTCTGGAAGATATCCAGTCCCCCAGTAAGTTTTATTACTTGTCACAGTTCTACCAATTAGAACTATTTACTTTACTTCTGCTTAGTTCCCACATGCCAGCTACACCTTGATTTATGGCCTGTAATAAAAATCGTGTCTCCAAATAGTCGGCTTACTCCTCTCACATGTCAAAACCCCAGTCCCTGTCATGATTAATTTCAGTCAGATAAGGGAGTGATTTCTGCCTCCCTCTTTCTTTGGCATTCCTCAAACTTGTACCCCTTCCCCTTCTCCCCTTTGTTCTTGGACATGTCTCCATACATGGATCACAAGCTGGGTCTGCATCTTGGGTGAGACAGGATTGGATGTTAGATTGTGAGCTCATCCACCCGAGGTATATGTGGGGACAGTCCTTTTCAAGATTAATATAAAAACCTAAAAGATTGGACCTATCTTTGGAAGACTTCAATGTGTAATTGGGTTTTGCTCGTCCTCATGAGGATGTAATAAATCTGTCTCTGCTTGACTTGGTGGTCTCCTCGAGTTATTTGGATAAACTGAGGCAGTTTGTCCCAAACACTCCACAAGAAAAGAAGACAGAACATTGCCTTATAACATTGTGTGTGTGTGTGTGTGTGTGTGTGTGCATCTTTATATGCGTGTGCGCACGTGCTGGGGGGGGTAGTTATGGGGGCAAGGTCTAATGGTTGAGTAGTAGAAGATTGAAAGGCCTTCTGCTATGAAGGGACAACAAGCACAGCTGTGCTGACCAGACTAACCAGATCCTAGGCTGTGACTGCAGTGAGAAGGAGGTAGCACATACCTGGTGATTGCAATTGTTGTTGTTGTTGTTTGTCAGGGTGATGTCATGACTTCCAGTGAATTGGATTCAAGTGAGGGAGGGCTATGCAAAGTTACCATTCTCACTCTTTTCCAGAGCCATCTGGGTCAGATGTTTAAGGTAATTGGGGTTAAGTTACTTGGCCAGTGTCACACAGCTAGTGTGAGATTTGAACTCTGTCCCAACTTCAGGGACAGTTCTCTATCCACTGTGCAACCCAGCTGCCCTGTTGAGTGCAGTAGGGACTTTTCTGGCTGTGGGCACTTGCAGCATAACAGAGTTCCCAATTTCAGTTCCAGGGTAGAGAGGACAGCTGTAGTTTGGAGCCACAATAGGGACCATAGGGAGCAAGATCATTTGGGGGACAGTTTGGCTGATGGCCTAGTTGTGGCTTAGAAGTGAAGAGGAGAGCCCAAAGCTGGACCCAGAGACAGACCTCAGAAAATAATTTCTTTCTTTCTTTCTTTCTTTTCTTTTCTTTTCTTTTTTTTTTTTTGGTGAGGCAATTGGGGTTAAGTGACTTGCCCAGGGTCAAAGAAAATAATTTCTAAAAACAAAATAAACAATAAATAAATTTTAAAATGAATGAAAAGGGGGCAGTTAGATGGCACAGTGGATAAAGCACAGGCCTTGGATTTAGGAGGACCTGAGTTCAAATCTAGCCTCAGACACTTGACACTTAACTAGCTGTGTGACCCTGGGCAAGTCACTTAGTCCTCATTGCCCTGAAAAGACCAAAAAAAAAATGAAGGAAGGAAGGAGTAAATAAATGAACGAATGAATAAATAAATAAGTGAATAGATGGATGAATGAATAAACAAATGAGTGAATGAGTGAATGAATGAATATGAATCAGCAAGCAAAGGGGAAAGAAACCAATTATAGATAATTGCTATGGGGATAGAGAAGATCTGGTTTCATATTCAGAGGAAGATAATGGAGCTAAAAAAGCCACTCCTTTTTCAATGAGAAGTGTCAAATGGTCCCGAGCACAAAAAGAGTTCTTGAAAGAACTTCAAAAACTTGGAAAGGACTTTAAAAGGACTTTACAAAAAACAAACAAACAAATGTGAGAGACTGAGGAAAAATTAGAAAAAATATAAAAGCAATGAAAGAAAATCAACAAAATTATGAAAAGAAAGTCAAGCAATGTAAAGTAGAAAACAAAAACTTAAGGAAGAAAATAATTCCATGAAAACTAGAATTTGATAAGGGAAAGATAATGACATTCTAAAACAACAAAAAATCATAAAACAAAACTAAAAGAATGAAAAATAGAAGAAAAAGATCTCATCAGAAAAACAACTCATATGGAGAAAAGATTGAGGAGAAATAATATAAGAATAATCAGACTACCTGAAAATTATGATTTAAAGGAATCTTGATACAAGATTATAAGAAATTATTAAGGAAAATTGCCCTGAAGTTCTAGAACAAGGAAGTGTTATGGGCCCATAGCACCCCAGAAGTTCTCTGGGACACATCAAAGAACCTTCTCCTTGAGAAACTAAACCAGAGGACAGACAGGCCTAGAGAGATGAGTGGAACCAGATCAGACTGAGCTAGCTCCAGGACTCCCACCCTTCGTTCTAGTCTCCCTCAACCCTGGGGAGATAAGATTAAGTGTGGCTGCTTCCTTTGTGTCCTGAGGAGGAGGTGGCTTGAGAGATCTGCAGCCACCCCTCACCCAACTCCTCCAGCCACCACCAGTGGGGGATGGTCCTCCCTCATTAAGGGAACTCTCCACAGTCAGATGGTCACCCCATCAGTCCTCTATAAAAGTACCTTCCTGTCTCCTGCTTTAGGAGACTGGTATCTCAGAGCCAAGCTCTGTGCCATACCTTTCTCCCCATGAGAAGAAGTCCAATGATTTCTTTCATGGTTTCCCTTCCCTGCCCTTCCTCTAAATAAACTACTATCTTATTCTAATTGCTTTTGTGTGCAAGAGGGTGTAATTCTTTAAAGAGGAATTCCTAAGGACCCCAAACCCCTATCCCCTATCCCCTATCCCTAACCCTCTACCCCATTTTCCCCATGATAGAAGTAAAGTGAAAATAGAAAAAAAAAATCCACTGATCATCATCTGAAAGAGATGTCAGGGAAAAACATAGATGAATATCATAGTCAAATTTCAAAACTCCCAGGTTAAGGAGAAAAAATTGGAAGAAACAATTAAAAAGCAATTAAAATATCATGGAGCTACAATAAAGATTACAGAATACCTAGCAGCTACTATGTTGAAGGTCTTGGAATACTACATTCTATTCCTTAGCAAAGGAGCTAGGGATACAACCAAGAGTAACTTACCTAGAAAAGTTAAATATAATTCTGGATTTTTTTTAAAAGGACATTTAATGAATTGAAAGACTTTCAGGATTTTGTGACAAAAAAACCTCCAGAACTTAAGGGGAAATTCAATATATAACATCCAGGAGAAATATAAGGTAAAATTATAGACCAATTTTAAAGCTTTCAATGAGGACAAAACATTTACTCCTTACATGTGAAAAAAATATTAGTATTTTTATGCCTGTCACTACTGTTGGGGTACTTTGATACAAAGGTTTTGGCTGACCTGAGTATGACAGGGTGATTCTAAAAAAATAAAACTACAGGGAGAGGCCTAAACAGTTACATACCCAGCATGAAGAGTCCCAGGAAGGGCATTAGGAAAAGAGGACCAAGAGTAGGATAAGAGTGTAGAGCACAGGGGCAGCTAGGTGGCACAGTGGATAGAATATGGGCCCTGGATTCAGGAGTATCTGAGTTCAAATATGGCCTCAGACACTTTACACACTTACTAGCTGTGTGACCCTGGGCAAGTCACTTAACCCCAATTGCCTCACCAAAAAAAAAAAAAAGAGCATAGAGCACAAGAGAGAGAGAGGCCCCTGTGGTCCAGTCCCATTCCTCCTTCAATTAGCTCAAAGCTAATTGGCTAGAATCATTCAGTTCCATGGGTTGATGTGACCTGAGGGTGGTCCATATTAAAATGTGCTCTACCTTGATGAGATCAGGGTCTAGTGAAAGACAGACCCCCTGAGGGCAAAGCTGCTTTCAGATAGGTGTGGCTTTAGTCTACATTTCTATTGATCCACCCATGGGCTCCTGGGCTGGTCCCAAAAGAGGAAGTAGGTTGAAGAGAAAGATGACTAAGACTGGGTCTCTGGGTCCCCCAATAAATCCATTATCAGTAATTATTTTCTCACAACATACATAATGCCTATCAAATTACTTATAATCTTAGGGAGGAAGGGAAGGAGGAAGAAAATTTGGAAATCAAAATTTTATTAAAAAATAAATCTTAAAAATTGTTGTTACATGTAATTGAAAAAAATAATATTTAAAAGTTTAAAAGAGGGGAAGACCTAATTGTACAAAAGACCTTGATGAGATCAGGGTCTAGTGAAAGACAGACCCCCTGAGGGCAAAGCTGCTTTCAGATAGGTGTGGCTTTAGTCTACATTTCTATTGATCCACCCATGGGCTCCTGGGCTGGTCCCAAAAGAGGAAGTAGGTTGAAGAGAAAGATGACTAAGACTGGGTCTCTGGGTCCCCCAATAAATCCATTATCAGTAATTATTTTCTCACAACATACATAATGCCTATCAAATTACTTATAATCTTAGGGAGGAAGGGAAGGAGGAAGAAAATTTGGAAATCAAAATTTTATTAAAAAATAAATCTTAAAAATTGTTGTTACATGTAATTGAAAAAAATAATATTTAAAAGTTTAAAAGAGGGGAAGACCTAATTGTACAAAAGACACTTATGACTGTTCTTTTTGTGGTGGCTAAGAATTGGAAATTGGGGAGATGTCAATCATTTGGTGAATGGTTGAACAACTTGTGGTATATTATTTTAATAGAATATTTTTGTGCTATAAAAAATGACAAGCAGAATGACTTCAGAAAAACCTGGACTTTTTTGAACTAATACAAACTGAACTGAGCAGAGAACATTGAACACAGTAACAGCAATATTGCATGATAAGGAACTATGAATGACTTAGCTATTCTCAGTAATACTACAATCCAAGACAACCAAAAAAAAAAAAAGGATTCCTAAATCTGGCCTCAGACACTTGACACTTACTAGCTGTGTGACCCTGGGCAAGTCACTTAACCCCCATTGCCCAAAAAAAAAAAAAAAAAAAAAGGAATCCTGATGAAAAATATGATCTGCCTCCAGAGAAAGAATTGATGTTGTCTGAATACAGACTGAAGCAAACTATTTTTCACTTCCTTCCTTCCTTCCTTCCTCTTTTTTCTTTCTTCCTTCCTTTATTTCTTGTCTTTGAGGAGGGAGGGAAGGAGGCATAAAATTTGAAAGTCAAAACTTTAAATAAAAATGTTTATTGTTTTTTTTGAAAAAGCATCTGACAATCACTGACCATATGCTAGGCTTTGTAATAAGCATGCTGCCTCCCCTTGACTTCCCCTTTATTAACCTGTCTCATTGTAATGGGGGGAATGGGGTACAGGTTGGGTTAGGGGTTGGGGTTATTAGGAATTCCTCTTTAAAGAATTACACCCTCTTGCACATAAAAGCAGTTAGAATAATGTGGTAGTTTATTTAGGAGCAAGGGAAAGGAAGGGAAGGGGGAGGGAAACCATAAAAGAAATCCTTGGATTTCTCATGGGAGATAGGCACAAAGCATGTGGCTCAGAGGTATCAATCTCCTCGAACAGGAGACTGGCAGGTACTTTTATAGAGGACTGATAGGGGTGGACCATCTGCCTGTGGAAAGTTCCTTTAGTGAGGGAGGACCATCCCCCAACTGGCAGTGACTGGAGGAATTGGGTGAGGGGTGGCTATGGATGTCTCTTCAGGACACAAAGGCTGCAGCCACACCCAAATTTATCTCCCCAGGGGTAAGGGAGACCAGAATG
Organism: Dromiciops gliroides; assembly: GCF_019393635.1. Taxonomy (NCBI): domain Eukaryota; kingdom Metazoa; phylum Chordata; class Mammalia; order Microbiotheria; family Microbiotheriidae; genus Dromiciops; species Dromiciops gliroides. Next base: position 264,413,468 of record NC_057862.1, on the reverse strand, counting down.
AAGGATGGGAATCCGAAGCTAGCTCAGTCCGATTTGGTTCTGCCTATCTCTCTAGGCCAATCTGTTCTCTGGTTTAGCCTCTCAAGGACAAGATTCCTCGGTGTGCCCCAGAGGTGCTCTGCACCCCATGACATCATCATAAAGAAATATAATCTTTCAGTATTACATCCAACTCAAGGGTCTCAATCCCAAAGTCCAGGGAGGTTGAGAGACAAAGACACCTTGGACATCATCAAGGGCTCAGAAATTTACTAGGAAGTATCTGAAGACAATATACTTAAAGGGAAATGCTTACTTTCAGAGGTTTCTGAGGATGTTTCTAAAGGGCTTTATCCTTTATGTTTCCTCAAACTAGTGCTTTGGAGAGGTCAAGGTTTTTCTGACTACACAAATCGGGATCTGAGACATATACCAGTCAAATCAAGAGGATCATTTATCAAGTGAGAGGAATATAATTTTGAAAATATGAGACATGTGGTTGAAAAGAAAATTCAGGTTCCCTTCAGTTACAGTATCATGATTCTCTGATGTGTGTATGAATATACATATATATACAGGATATGAATATGTGTATAATACACATATATACATATATATACACACATCAGAGCATCATATACATAATATAGACATATATTACATATTGAATATACTTGTTGGTAGGTGTGTTTTTCATGAGCACAGTGTACATGGAAATGTTATAGAATGCACATAGTAATTCTTGATTTGCCTCATGTTTAACAAATTCAGAGAAATCAGTCACCATGTACAAAACATGTAAACCATTAAAATAATACATCTTCTCTTTGTGCCTGTGGGTGTTAGAAACAGGAAAGATTCTTAGGGACACAAAGTAGATCATACAGAGAGAGACAAAGAGACAAAGACAGAGAGATGAGAGAGAGAGAGAGAGATGGCCAGGTGCGTTAATGGATGGATGGAACAGATATTTACTGAGAATTCAGAAGAAACCACGTATGTTGACATTTTTTTCATCCTCACTCTTCACCTGTTATTAGTGGTTTCTCAGTGTTCTTGAGTTCCCTCTCAGTCATTATCCACATGGCCTCTCTGAAAGAGGAGATTTATGTCTGGTTCCATGCTCCTTTCTCTCACTGTGTGTCTTGCACAGTAATACATGGCTGTGTCCTCAGCTTTAAGGGAATTCATTTCCAGGTGCAGCATGCTGTTGCTGTTGTCCCTGGAGATGGTGAATCGACCTTTCACAGAGTCTGCATAGTATGTACTTCTTCCATTATCACTAATGTATGAGATCCACTCCAGCCCCTTCCCTGGAGCCTGGCGGACCCAGTGCATGCTATTGCTGCTGAAAGTGAATCCAGAAGCTTTGCAGGAAAGTCTAAGAGATCCTCCAGGCTGTTTCACATCACCCCCAGACTCTACCAGTTGAACTTCACAATGGACACCTGCAAACAAAGAATCATTAAATCATAAATATATCACTTCAAAGAGTGTTTCCTTAGTCAAAAAAGCAAACAAAAGACAAAACTACCTTGTAAAAGAGTCAGAATGAAAATTCCATTCAGTCCAAAACCCATTGTTCAAGCTCTACAGTATCAGTCCTTGGGGGAGAAAGGCCACACAAAGGAAAAGCTCCTCTCCCAGAGCTGCAGACACAGGTTTTGTGATGGTTTTTATCCCTAGAGGGAGGAGCCCAATTTGCATGTGTCTCTCTGTTTAGTATGAAGAAGAGCAACTGTCTCCCTCTGTGATGAGTCCCCTCCCTGAGCTACAGAGAGAAGTTTCCCCTAGAATTTATTCTAAAACCCTGGACAAGGTTAGTGACACAGAATCCAAATACCATTGACAAAGATTCATTGTCTATCCTTCTTCACTCCAATTTACTCTCAATACCACAAAAATGCTCATTAGGCTTTTTTCTATTCCTGATAATTTCCCAGCTTATCCCAGTGACATTTCTAATTAAGAAGACACCCGAAGAATTTGTCATTTTTGATCAGCAGAGATTGAATCTACCTCAGGAATCTTTGAGGGGGTATAGGGGAGAGGGAATTTCTGAGCCTACTCCTAGGCACCTCTTCTTGCTTAAAGGGCTATTTTTTGCTTCTTCTCTTTGGAACAAGACTTCATGTGGATGTTTACTACAAATCCTATTTATGGTCCCTTATATCCAGGATATGCTGTGTTGGCATGAGAAAGGTGACTGTTAAGTTTTCAGTGTGAGTACTTAGACTTCAAAAATCAGCAGAAACTGAAAATCAGGGCTTGAATTATAAGGCTTTTTTTTTTAATTGGTTAGACTTAACAAAGGTTTTAAGAAAGCATTAATGAGGTTGATAAAAGTTAAAAGTGTATCATGCATACATTTTTCCTCCTAGATAGCTAGTTGTTAAAAACGTACCAGCATACCCATACTATAAGCATACCATTTCCTTCTTTGAAGTGGAGGAATTGAGTCACAAAATGTACAAAACACAATAAAGCCCTAATAAGACAATGACACAATATCTTCTCAGGAATGTGTATTTCTTCTGGAGTATATAGGCTGAGTCTCAGGCTATAGAACTCTTCCGAGAGCAACCATGTCTGCTGCCACCTACTGTACACTGTGAGGTCAGGAGAAAGGTTTTCTGGTTTATATTCTCTTTATATTAGTGTGGTAAAAAATGAAAGCTTTTAACTAAGATTTAAGAGTTGGTTAACAATAACTGAAGGCCGCCAGTTTTTGAAGGACCACCCTTTCAGGGAGGAGATCATGACGAACAGCCGTGAGCCTGCTGATACTCGGGATACTTGGGTCTAAATTACCAAGTCATCCATGGATATAACCAGACCCCCAGTCAAAGAGCTTTAGGAACTCAAGCAAAAAGGATGTGAGTTCTGAATTTCAGAGACCCTTACCCAGGCCAAGCTTCCAAATCTTGAGTCCAGACTGGAACACAAAAGATTCCTGCTAGCACCAAACATCAGGAGGTCAAAAATTGTGGCTGGCTAGATGCGGAGCCTTCAAATCCTGGGAGAAGCCCTGTATGTCCACCTGACAATTAATGAAACAATCAAGAAATAAGAACCTTTAATTATGGCAGAGTTGCTAAATCTCAGAGTATTGCAAAGCGAGATTGCTAGGAATATCCAAAGATGGGGACTGAGGAAAGGGTTAATATGGGGTAACAGGACAGAGGAAGCTAGGCAACTGCCCTTGGGAAAAGTAAGTTTCTCACAGATAGAAACTACGTAATGTAACTGTAAAGTCCAGGAAGTAAGCTTGGGAATCTTTGGAAGGGGAAAGTTTGTTTGGGGGAGATCCATAAAACAAATCAAGAGTCTGAAATTGACAAACATTGGTGATCCCCAGGTGATTCATTGGCCTGGGAATGGGGAATAGGTGAGGATCAGTCAGTTCTCAGTAAATTGTGGTGTTTTACATATATATATTTCCTAATATATATAATGTTATGGGGGAAATGGTGCAGGGTAGGAGTCTTGGCATGGTAGGGATCCTTAGGTATCCCTCTTTAAAGAATTACACTTTGGGGAGGGGGAGAAAAGTTGGGGAGGAGGGAGGGAGGGAGAAAAATTTGGGACTAAAAATCTTATGAAAACAAATGTTGGAAACTCTCTTTACATGTAACAGGAAAACAATAAAATATTTTTATGATTAAAAAAAGAATTAAACAGTCTTGCACACAAATCCAATCAAAATAAAATAATATTTTATTTAGGCACTAGAGAAAGGAAACCAAGAGAAAAATCTTTTCTCAGAGAGATAGCATGGCAGAGAGATGTGCTTCTCTGAGATACCTATCTCTTCTAGTAGGATAAAGGCAAATACTTTTATAGAGGACCAGTGGTGGAGGGACCAATGGAGTGATCATGTGACTGTGGAAAGTTCCCTTATTGGGAGTTATCACCTGAGCGAGGGCTGTCCCCCACTGGTGGTGGCTGGAGGAAGTTGGGCGAGAGGAAGCTCTGATCTCTCGAGCTATCTCTGTCCCCCTGGCACCACTCAAACAGCAGCCATACCTAGTCTTATTTTCCTGAGGGGTGGGGGAAACTGGAATAAAGGGTGGTGGTCCTGTAGTTAACTCAGTCCTTTAAGGATTCCCCTTATCTCTTCAGGTGTTTCTGTCCTTGGTTTAACATCTCAAGGAGAAGGTTGCTTGATTTCACCCAGAAAACTTCTGAGGTACCCCAGGGCCATAAAATAGGAATATAAATCCCTTTACATATGTGTGTGCATGTATGTGTATGAGATATAGAGATAGAGAGACAGAGAGACAGAGACAGAGAGGAGGTACCTACCAGCAGATATGTTCTCCACATGCACAGTGAAAATGCTAATTCCTGATTTGCCTCATGTTTGGCAACTTCAGAAAAATTAGTGACCATGTACAAAACATGTAAACCATTAAAAGAACACATCTCTCTGTGCCTATGGACATTAGAAACAGGAAAGTTTCTCAGGTACACAAAGGAGATTAGACAGGCACATGCATACATGCACACATACATGCATACATACATGAGAGAAAGAGGGATAGATGGATGTGTCATGGGGCAAGTGGACTGGGGGTTTGGGTAGGGGTTTGGGAAAGGGGTTAAAGGTTTGGGTAGGGGTAAGGGTTTGGAGTCTTTAGGAATTCCTCTTTAAAGAATTACACCCTCTTGCACACAAAAGCAATTAGAATAAGATAGTATATTTAGAGGAAGAGGAAGGGAAGGGAAACCAGGAGAGAAATCATTGGACTTCTTCTCATAGGGAGAAAGGCATGGCAGAGAGCATGGCTCTGAGATACCAATCTCCTTGAGCAGGAGACAGGCAGGTACTTTTATAGAGGACTCATGGGGGTCTGACTGTGGGAAGTTCCCTTAGTGAAGGAGGACCATCCCCCACTGGTGGTGGCTGGGGGAATTGGGTAAGGGGTGACTGTGGATCTCTCAAGCCATCCCTCTCCTCAGGACACAAAGGCAGCAGCCACACCCAAACTTATCTCCCCAGGGTTGAGGGAGACTAGAATGAAGGCTGGAGGTCCCCAAGGTAGCTCAGTCCCATCTGGTTCCGCTTATCTCTTTAGGTGTGTCTGTCCTTTGGTTTAGCTTCTCAAGAAGGTTCCTTGATGTACCCCAGAGAACCTCTGGGGTGCTATGGGCCCATAACAGATGGATGGGATCTGAGAATTGGGAAAAAAACAACAGACCTTGAAGGACCTGTTATTATAAGGGGTCTCCTTGTGCTCAGTGTTCTTGAGTTCCCTCTCTTAGTCATTTTCCACACGGCCCCTCTGAATGAGGAGATTTATGTCTGGTTCCATGCTCCTTTCTCTCACTGTGTCTCCTGCACAGTAATACATGGCTGTGTCCTCAGCTTTAAGGGAATTCATTTGCAGGTGCAGCATGCTGTTGCTGTTGTCCCTGGAGATGGTGAATCGGCCTTTCACAGAGTCTGCATAGTGTGTGCTTCCTCCAGTACTAATAAGTGAGACCCACTCCAGCCCCTTCCCTGGAGCCTGGCGGATCCAGCTCATGTCATAGCTGCTGAAAGTGAATCCAGAAGCTTTGCAGGAAAGTCTAAGAGATCCTCCAGGCTGTTTCACATCACCCCCAGACTCTACCAGTTGAACTTCACAATGGACACCTGCAAACAAAGCATCATGTAATCACAAATACAGAACTTCAAAGAGTGTTTCCTTAGTCAAAAAAGCAAACAAAAGACAAAACTACCTTGTAAAAGAGTCAGAATGAAAATTCCATTCAGTCCAAAACCCATTGTTCAAGCTCTACAGTATCAGTCCTTGGGGGAGAAAGGCCACACAAAGGAAAAGCTCCTCTCCCAGAGCTGCAGACACAGGTTTTGTGATGGTTTTTATCCCTAGAGGGAGGAGCCCAATTTGCATGTGTCTCTCTGTTTAGTGTGAAGAAGAGCAACTGTCTCTCTCTGTGATGAGTCCCCTCCCTGAGCTACAGAGAGAAGTTTCCCCTAGAATTTATTCTAAAATCCTGGGCAAGGTTAGTGACACAGAATCCAAATACCATTGACAAAGACTCATTGTCTATCCTTCTCCACTCTAATTTACTCTCAATGCCTCAAGAATGCTCATTAGGCTGTTTTCTGTTCCTGATATTTCCCCAGCTTATCCCAGTGACATTTATAATTAAGAAGACACCCTAAGTCTTTGTCATTTTTGATCAGCAGAGATTGACTCTGCCTTAGGACTCTTTGGGGGAGTGGGGCAGTGTAGGGGAGAAGGAATTTCTGAGCCTACTCCTAGGGACCTCTACTTGCTTATAGAGCTATTTTTTGTTACTTCTCTTTGGAACAAGACTTCATTATTTAGCCCAATTCTGCTCAGGGTCCCTTATATCCAGGATATGCTCTTTTGGCATGACAGAGGTGATTGTTAAGTTTTCAGTATGAGTACTTATACTTCAGAAATCAGCAGAAACTGAAAATCAGGGCTTGAATTTTAGAGGTGTTTTTTTTAATTGTTTAGACTTAACAAATGTATTAAGAAAACATTAATGAAGTTGATAAATGTTAAAAGTGTATCATGGGGGCAGCAGTGGCGCAGTGGATAGAGCACCAGCCCTGGAGTCAGGAGTACCTGAGTTCAGATCCAGCCTCAGACACTTAACACTTACTAGCTGTGTGACCCTGGGCAAGTCACTTAACCCCAATTGCCTCACCAAAAAAAAAGTGTATCATACATACATTTTTCCTGCTGGATATCTAGTTGTTAAAAACATATCAGCATCGGGGGCAGCTAGGTGGTGCAGTGGATAGAGCACTGGCCCTGGATTCAGGAGTACCTGAGTTCAAATCCAGCCTCAGACACTTAACACTTACTAGCTGTGTGACCCTGGGCAAGTCACTTAACCCCATTTGCCTCACTAAAAAAAAACAAAACAAAACAATAATAATAAAAACATATCAGCATACTCATAGTGCAAGCATACCATATCCCTCTTTGAAGTGGAGGACTTGAATCACAAAATGTACAGGACACAATAAAGCCCACAGAATCTCTTGGATCCTCTAAAAAGCCCCATGTTTTTTTCTCAGAAAGACTCATTGTACAAGATAAGACAGTGACATAATATCCTCTGGGGAATTTGTATTTCTTCTGGAGTATGTAGGGTGAGTCTCAAGCTTTAGGGATCTCCTTCCCAGAGCAACCAAGTCTGCTGCCACCTACTGTACACTAAGGTCAGGAGAGAGAAAGGTTTTCTGGCTTATATTCTCTTTATATTAATTCTTTACTCATTAGAAAAATGTAGTTCTCATCAGGGAACATCAGAATGCTGGCAAAAATATAAATTATTCCCTAGTCAGCTTTTGAGATTGTTGAATGTTGTATATGATAAAGCCTGAGCCCAGTCAGTTTGTTTCTCTGTTGTTTCCTCCCCTGATACAGGCCTTATATTTGCATTGTCCTGTCATTTCTATGTGACCTACAGGAAAAAGAACAATTCAAAACAACTAATGGAATACATTTAATCTCTGTTCCTATAAAATATACCTTGGCCTCCCAAGTCTAAAAAGCCTCACTGACACTGTCTTCAAGCTATCTTTCCAAATCTTTTCTCTAACTCATAGGAAAAGCATCAACTTGATACCTTCTTCAAGATACTTCTCAACCCTTTGTAATCTGTTTTCTGAACTTTTCACTCTGGTCACCTCAGGTTTCACACTTTTCCATTCCTCTTTTCATTTGGCCGCCAAACTTCTATCTGTCCATAGCACCACCATACTTAATGAACCCCAACTTCTCCCTGTTAACCTGAAATCTGTCCCCCACAAAAACATAAACAAAATGAATCACAGTTACAAAAATAAGCAATTGTCTGTATTCTTCTCAGCAACTCAATTGCATTCCCTTGTATGGGAAACCTCTCTAAAGAGATTCCAATGAAGTTTTGAATAGTACTGAAGCAGTTGGAGGGAGAGCCTGTGCAGTCCTTGGAATAGCCAAGTCTGAAGTGATTAACTCCCTGGCTGCTGGATGTTTTAGTTCAATTAACACAGTACAAATCAGTTTTATAGTTCAAATTTGAAAGCAAACATTATGACAAAGATATGAATTATGGGGATTTCAACAGATAGGATTAGGGAGTCCAGGACACCACAGATATTTGGGGAAGGCAAGACAGGATGGCTCAGGAAGACAAAAAGTGTTTATTGGCAAGTCATAAACCCCCAATTAACTTGAGGATGGCAATTCTCTGCAGATAAAAGTGTCTGTTTAGCTCTCCCATTATCCCCCAACATCTGTAGAGAAGAAAATGATCCACATATCCCAAATAAGCAACCTGGGTCAGCTTAACACCATTTGCATGTCATCAATTTCTGTCACTGCAAAGGATTTCTGATGATGTTCATAACTTAAAGGAATTCTGATAAATGTAATTCATCAGCGCTAGGGTCTAATATTAAGCTTTGATCTTTCAATCTTGTTATTTTTTTTCTTAAACTAGTCCCAGGTTATCTTTGCACCTTTATGATATTCTAGCCTTCTCATTGAATTCAACAGTCCAGTTAAACTAGTCTCCCTTCTATTCCTTCCAAATTACACTCATTCTCTGGTTTCCATGCCCTTACATTGACTGTCCCTATCCCTTGAATACCATTCCTCCTAATCTACACTTCTTTTTATTCTTTGATTCCTTCAAAGTTTATCTCAAGTGCCATCCTTTTCATAAAACTTTTCCTTTTTCCTTCCATTTGCTATTGTCCTCCATCCCAGAGTTGCCTTCCATTTATTTTTTTATATACTCTGTATATACATATTTATTTATACATTTTCCCACAAAGAACATAAGCAATTTGAGAGTAGGGATTATTTCATTTTGCCTTCATATACAAAGCAGTTAGCTTCTGACATATTATATGTACTTCATAAATGAGTAATAATTGATTGACTGATTGATTGAATTTACTGATAGTTTAATATTTGGTAAGGACACTGATCACATAAATTCTCCAAGAAAAAAATAGTTTTCTAATATACTGTCCTTTTAATCTTGGTAATTAAATATTTCAGAAGAATAGACATGATTAAAATGACTCTGAAAGTTATAATTGAGAGTAGGTATTACACATGCAATTTGGGGGGGGTTTAATTTTATTTTATTTTTCCAATTACATGTAAAGATTGTTTTCAACATTCATTTTTGCAAGATTTTAATTCCCAAATTTTTCTCTGTTACCCCCCTTTGCCTCGCAAGGCAGCAAGAAATGGGATACAGGTTAAACAGTATAATTACGTTGAATATATTTTCACATTAATCATGTTATGACAAAAGAATCAGAACAAAAGTAGAAAACCATGAGAAAGAAAAAAAAATTACCAAAAAAAAGTAAAAATAGAATGCTTCAATATACATTCAGACTCCATAATTCTTGCTCTGGATGGAAAGAGCATTTTGCATCATGAGTCTTTTGGAATTATCTTGGGTCATTGTTTTGCTGAGAAGAGCTAAGTCTTTCACAGGTAATCATCATATAGTGTTGCTATTACTATGTACAATGTTCTGGTTCTGCTCCCTTCACTCAACATCAGTTCATGTAAGGCTTTCCAGGTTTTTCTGAAATCTACCTACTCATCATTTCTTATAGGACAGTAGTATTCCATTACATTCATATACCACACCTTGTTCAGCCATTATCCAATTGATGGGCATCTCCTTAATTTCCAATTCTTTGCCACCTTAAAAAGAGCGCCTATAAATATTTTTGTAGGTGAAGGTCCTTTTCCCTTCTTTTGATCTCTTTGCAATACAGACTTAGAAGTGGTATTGCTCAGCCAAATTGTACAGCCCCATAATCTTTTGGGCATAGTTTCAAATTACTCTCCAGAATAGCTGAATCAGTTCATGCCTCCACCAACAATGTTTGTGTTCCAATTATCCCATATCTTCTCAAATATTTATCATTTTACTTTTTTTGTCACATTAGCCAAATTGATGTGTGTAAGGTGGTACCTCAGAGTACTTTTAATTTGTATTTCTCTGATTAATAATGATTGAGAACATTTTATATGACTATAGATAACTTTAATTTCTATATCTGAAAAATGCCTATTCATATCCTTTGACCATTTCTCAATTGGGGAATGCCTTGGCACAAATGCAATTTAGAAAAGATTTTTAATGCAAACTAGAACAAATTTTGCACACCTTTATAGTAGTGGCTGTAAAATTATTTGTGATCCAGTTTGTGAGTCCTCAGTATTTGAATTCTTTTTAGTGATTAGTTTTATGTTTTCCTTCATCCAGAAGTTGTAGATTGTGCCTGTAACATTCCTGAAAGTTTTCACTTGTGGTTTTCTCTCAAGAAATGACTAATGTTTTTCTTCTATTTTGATTCTACCCACTGATTCTTTTTACTCATGTAAATTTTTTTAATGTAATAAACATTTTATTCATATTTTGGGGTTGCAATTTCTATCCCACCTTCCTCCCTGCCCTCCCCCATCTCTGAGGCAGCAAGCAATCAGATATGGGTTATACATGTATGATTGTGTAAAACAATAATATATTTGTCATGTTGTACAAGAAACTTGATTAAAAGAGAAAAATGACAGAAAATGAAAAATAACATGATTCAGTCTATTCCATTAATATCAGTCCTTTCTTTGGAGGTGGATAGTATGTTTCATCATTATTCATTTGGGATTGTCTTGGATCACTGTATTGTTGAGAATAGTCAAGTCATTCACCATTCTTCAACAAACAATATTGCTGTCTCTGTGAACAATATTCTGTTGGTTCTGCTTACTTCACTATACATCATTTCATATATGTCTTTCCAGGCCTTTCTGTGCTCATCTTGCTTGTCATTTCTTATAGGACAATAATATTCCATCATCATCATTGTACATCACAGTTTGTTTAGCCATTCCTCAATTGATGGACACTTCTTTTATTTCCAGTTCTTAGTCACCACAAAAAGCTGCTATAAAGATTTCTGTACAAATAGTTCTTTTTCTCTTTTTTGGGATATCTTTGGGATATAAACCCAGCAGTGGTATTGCTGAATCAAAGAGTAATTTTCTTTCTCTGTTTTGGCTCTTCCTGGTTTGGGTATCAGCACTATATTTGTTTCATAAAAGGAATTTGGTAGGACTCCTTCTTCACTTATTTTTTTCATATAATTTAAATATTATTAGGATTAATTGTTCTTTAAATGTTTATTAGAATTCACTTGTGAACCATATGGTCCTGAGGTTTTTTTCTTAGGAAGTTCATTGATGGCTTGTTCAATTTCTTTTTTAAAATTGGGTTAAATATTTTATTTCTTCTTCTGTTAATCTCAGTAATTTATATTTTTGTAAATTTTCATCCATTTCATTTAGATTGTCAAATCTATTGGCATAGAGCTGGGCAAAATAATTCCTAATAATTGCCTGAATATACTCTTCATTGGTGGTGAGTTCATCCTTTTCATTTTTCATACTAATAATTTGTTTTTCTTCTTTCCTTTTTTTGATCAAAATAACCAATGGCTTATCTATTTTGTTGGTTTTTTCATAAAACCAGCTTCTACTTTTATTTATTAATTCAATGGTTTTCTTATTTTCAATTTTATTAATCTCTCCTTTGATTTTCAGGATTTCTAATTTGGTATTTAGTTGGGAATTTTTAATTTGTTCATTTTCTATTTTTTTTTTACTTGCATGACATTGATCTGCTTTTTCTCTGTTTTATTTTCCCCCAAGAAGTGGTTTGGCTGCACTCCATAAATTCTGATATGTTGTCTCCTCATAGTCATTTTCTTTAATGAAATCATCAGTTGCATTGTTGGTGGAGCTATGAACTGATCCAAACATTCTATTTGTTTGGGGTTTTTTTGTGGGGTAATGAGGGTTAAGTGACTTGCCCATGGTCACACAGCTAGTAAGTGTCAAGTGTCTGAGGCTGGATTTGAACTCAGGTCCTCCTGAATCTAGGGTCAGTGCTTTATCCACTGGGCTACCTAGCTGCCCCTGATCTGAATATTGCAAAGAGCATTTTGGAACTATGCCCAAAGGGCTATGGGACAATGCATTCCCTTTAACCCAGTAAGACCACTACTAGGACTGTATCCCAAAGAGATCATAGAAAAGGGAAAAGGACCCACATGAGAGGAGAAGAACCAGGAGAACACTGTCCACAGTAACAGCAATATTATGTGATGAGCAGCTGTGATAGACTTGGCTCTTCTCAGCAATGCAATGATCCAAAACAATTTCAAAGAACTCATTATAGATTATATTCTCCACATCCAGAAAAAAGTACTGTGGATTCTGAATGCAGATTGAACCATACTCTTTCTACTTTTTGACTGTGTTTTTTTTTTCTTTTTTGAGATTTTCCCTTGTGTTTTGATTCTTCTTTGACTAATGCAGAAATATGTTTAATGTGATTGTACATATATAACCTATATAAGATTACTTTCCATCTTGTGGAGGGAGAAGGAAGGGAATGAGGGAGAAAAATTTGGAACTAAGAATCCTATGAAAACAAATGTTGAAAAATATCTCTATATGTAATTGGAAAATAATAAAATGCTTTTATTATTTAAAAAAGCATTAATTGTTTTTATGATGTGTTCTTGTATCCCCTTATTTTTTAGGATCAGATTATTTAATTTCCTTAACTTCTTTCTTGTTTCTTTTTTGGTTAATTTTATCCAGTTCTGAGAGGGGAAGGTTAAGGTCCCCCAATAGTATAGCTTTATTATCTATTTCCTTCAACTTCTTCAAAAATTTAGATGCTATACCATATGGTGCCTATATATTAAGTGTTTTTCAGCAAAATATAGCTTCCTATTTTATCTTTTAACTAGATCTATTTTTGCTTTTGCTTTGTCTAAAATCATGACTCCTAGCCTGCTTGCTTTGCTTCAGCTGAAGATAATAGCATCCCATTCACATTTATAGTTATAATGACTAACTTTTTATTTCTCTCCATGAAATTTTTAACATGTTTATCCCCCCCACACACATACTCTTATCCTCTACCCTTTCCCTTCTTACACATGTTTTACTTATGATCACCATCTTCCCTAATATCCACTCCCTGGTATCAGTCCCCTCCCCATTTTATTATCACCATCCCTTTTTTTTTTTATTTTTTATTTTGTTTGTTTGTTTGTTTTGCAGGCAATGGGGGGTAAGTGACTTGCCCAGGGTCACACAGCTAGTAAGTGTCAAGTGTCTGAGGCTGGATTTGAACTCAGGTACTCCTGAATTCAGGGCTGGTGCTTTAAGCACTGAGCCATCTAGCTGCCCCCAAATCACCATCCCTTTTTAAACTTCCTTATGGGTAAGATAGATTTCTATATCCAATTGAGTGTGTTTGTTATTCCCTCTTTGAGCAAACTTTGATGAGAGTAAGGTTTAATCTTTGCCCTTGCCCCCTTCATCTTCCTTTACATTATGATAGTTCTTTCATGCCTCTTGTGTGTGTGTGTGTGTGTGTGTGTGTTAAACAATTCACACCATTCAATTTCTCCCCTCCTTCTTCCATGCAATTTCTTTTTACCCCTTCATTTTCTTTTCTGGGGTGTCATTCCATCAATGTCACCTTATAACCATACCCTCTGTCTACATATACTCTATCTAATTATTCTTATAGTAAACTTATTAAGACTTACAAGTATTATCATCCCTTCAATATTACCTTATGACCACATCCTCTCTCTACATATACTCCTAATTGCTCCAATAATTATTCTTATAATAAAGTTGTGAGGAATTACAAATATTATTTTATCATATAGAAATATAAATAGTTTAACCTTAAACTATTTAACTTTTAAACTATTTATATTTCTATATGATAAAATAATATTTGTAATTCCTCACAACTTTATTATAAGAACAATTATTGGAGCAATTAGGAGTAATTTTGTTTCCAATCTGCCCAAGTATGTATGTGTGGGGAGTGGGTGCTCCCCTGCTGCTGGGTTGGTAATTTCGTTGTGATCTGCTAAGGGTTAGAGTCCCCTGCTGCTGCTTTGGCCTGGAAACATTCTGTCTTCTAGGAGGTACCAGGGATGGGAACCTATTGTTGAATAGTCTTGGGTGGGGCTTCACTACTGGTCAGCAGTGGGTTCAAAGCCTTCCTCATGGGCTCTGCTGGCTTTGGGGTGCCTGGTGAGGGTCCCTGCTATGTTGCCCAGACTGCTTACCTGCCCATGGAGCTACTGGTCTGCAGGTCAGTGGAGCTTCACTGGTGGATTGCCCCAGGCTCAATGCCCTGCTTCAGGCCTCTTTCTGTGAGCCCAGAAGCTGCTGCTGCTCCTGGACCTTACTTCCCTCCCACGCAGGTAAGACAGACCTTTTCTGCCAAGCTGGTAAACTGTTTCCCTGCCCCTGGGATGATTCAAAGGCAGTTTTATGTCAGTTTGGAGGGGAAATCTAGGGGAGCTCAATTGGGTTGCTTCCTCACTCAGCCATCTTGGCACAGGAATTTCCATGTAAATTTTTTAAAACTTATTTTCCTTTTATTTCTTCACTCCTCCCCACCTTAGAGAGGCCTACTGTTAAAATCAAATAGGTATATCTGTGTGTATCTGCTTGTAAAATTATTCTATATGTACTTCTATTTATTAGTTCTTTTTTTAGGTGCAGATAGCTTCTTTCTTTATATGTACTTTATAATTAATTTGGGTATTTATAACAGACAATATTTATTCGCTCAAAGTTGTACTTGAAATAATATTGCTGGGGCAGCTAGATGGCGCAGTGGATAGCGCACCGGCCCTGGAGTCAGGAGTACCTGAGTTCAAATCCGGCCTCAGACACTTAACACTTACTAGCTGTGTGACCCTGGGCAAGTCACTTAACCCCAATTGCCTCACTAAAAGAAAATAATAATAATAATAATATTGCTGTTCTGTATATGATGTTCTCTCAGTTCTGCTCATTTCATTCTTCATTATTTTATGTAAGTCTTTCCATGTTTTTCCTAAAACCATTGAGCTCATTATTTCTTTCCTTGGGGGGGGGGGGGCAGGGCAATGAGGGTTAAGTGACTTGCCCAGGGAAATAGATCTAGTAATGCTATTGCTGTGTTAAAATGTAAAGGTGGTTTAAAACTGTGTGGACATAATTCCAGATTGCTCCCCCAAATACTTAGATCCATTCATAATTTTATCAATAATGAATGTGTCCTGATTTTTTCACATCCCCTCCAACATTTATCATTTCCCCCTTCTAAAATTTTAGCCAATTCAGTAGGTTTAAAATGATATCTCAGGGTTGTTTTAATTAACATTTCTCTAATCAATATTGATTTAGAGAATTTTTCTTCATAGGAGTATAAATTGTTCTGATTTCTTCATTGGAAAACTGCCTGTTTTCTAAAAGAGGTATATTTAGGGGCAGCTAGGTGGCACAATGGGTAGAGCAGCACTATGGACTCAGGAACCTGTGAGTTCAAATGTGGTCTCAGACACTTATTAGCTGTGTGACCCTAGGCAAGTCACTGAAGGCTCAAAGAAAAAGAAAAGAAAACATTATGGCAAATAATTGGAGATTGAGGGGGATGCCCAATTGCTGAACAAGTTGTGGTATATGAATGTAATGGAATAATATTGTGCCGTAATAAGCACACAGATAAGCAGACAGATTTCAGAAAAACCTGGAAAGACTTTCAAGAATTGATGCTCAGGGCAGCTGGGTGGCACAATGGATAGAGCACCAGCCCTGGAGTCTGGAGTACCTGAGTTCAAATCCGGCCTCAGACACTTAACACTTACTAGCTGTGTGACCCTGGGCAAGTCACTTAACCCCAATTGCCTCACTTAAAAGAAAAAAAAAGAATTGATGCTGAGTGAAATGAGCAGAACCAAGAGAACAATGTACACAGTATCAACAACATTGTGTGATGATCAGCTAAGATAGACTTAACTCTTCTCAGCAATACGATGATCCAAAACGATGCCAAGACCCATGATGGAAAATACTCTCCACATCCAGAAAACAAAACAAAACAAAACACAAAACTATGGAATCTAAATGCAAATTGAAGCACACTGTTTTCACTTACATTGTTGTTTTTAGTAGTTGTTATTTCTTCTTTCTTATGCTTTTTTCCCTTTTATTCTGATTCTTCTCTTACGACATGAGTAATGTTAATCATGTTTAACATGATTATATTGTATAACCTATATTATATTGCTTGCTAGCTTTGGGAGGGGGAGAGAAGGGAGGGTGGGAGAAAAATTTGGAATTCAAAATCTTACAGAAGTGAATGTTGAAAACTATCTTTACATGCAACTGGAAAAAATTAAGTTCTGGAAAAAAGGAAATAAAATGGTATATTTATATATTTAATTTCCTCTTCTGCTAATCTAGTCAATTTATATTTTTAAAAATATTCCTCAATTACACTTAAATTGTTAAATTTATTGGCTTGCAGTTGAGCAAAAGAACTCCTTATAATTGTTTTATATTTATCTGCATTAATTGTATATTTACCCTTTTCGGTTTTGATACTAAATGATTTGGTTTTCTTTCCTTTTTTAATCAAATTAACCAATTATTTCTTTTATTGATTTTTCTCCTAAAACCAACTCCTATTATTATTTATTAATTCAATGGTTACTTTACTTTCAATTTTGCTAATCTTAACTTTAGCTTTTAGGATTTCCAGTTTAGTGTTTAGTTGGGGAATTTGTTCTTTTTTTGGTTTTTTAATTGCTTACTGAATTCATTAGCTTGTTCTTTCTCTATTCTATTGATATAAGCATTTAGAGATGTACATTGTCCTCTAATCACTGCTTTTACTGTATTCCATAGATCATGACTTGGCTCCAGAAACAGCAGGGCATCCTTCAATCTTTCCTCACTTAGCATTCTTCAAATGAAAGTGTATGAGGAAAAAGTTCATGAGGTAAAATTTCTAGAGATTGAGATGAAATTTGAAGTGAAATGTCTCGAGTCTGATTCTCTCAAGGCCTACTGTTTTTTGATTCAGTGGAGTTGGCCTGGACTTGTTTACACTTCACTCTGACCAAACCTCAGGCTTTGGAGTCTTTTCTGAGGTCCTTTCAAGATGTAGGAGGACAACTGCTTTATCCCTTTATTTTTGCTGTCCTGTGTTGTGGTGAATAAAACTATATGGTCACCCTATGATTGTCCCAAGTTTAGGGAATGTAGCTGGGGTTTACTATATGTATGTTCATTAGAAATTAGAGGTTAATGACTCAGTTTGGGGGCATTAATCATTTATCAAAGCATATTGCATATTAGTAAAGAGAGCACATGGCTATGAAAGATAAGAAATACTAGCTAGGAGAGAGAAGAGAGAGGAGATTGGACCATGTGGCTCCCCTTCCACATTCCCAGGCCAAGAGAGCCAAGTCACTGGGTAAGCTTGTTGAGGGCAGGAGGAGAGCCCGCCCATACACACTGCTCAAAGCCAATCGGCTAGCATCATTCAAATCCATTGGTGTACTGGATTTGAGGATGGACCAGCTGATGTCAGAGTACTGAGCCCTCCAAGGGGGAAAAAGCCTTTAGGTAGGTGTGGTTTTAATGCCTATTCAGAGTTCAAGGTCCAACCACATTTCCTTTGAAATTGTCCTGACTCTGGGATGGCCCCAAGAAAGGTCTGGCCAGGCTCTCTGGGTCTCAAAGAACCCCAAAACGCCCTATTATTAATAATTTTCTCACAATGTTCATTTCATGGCAATTTCTATCTGTTGTTGAGGAAATCTGGAGAGCCTGAAATTTCTCACCTAGTGTGCCATTTTACAGAATGCTCAGGAATCTACTTTTCTCTACTGAACAAATAATAGGGTATCTTAGGAGTCTCACTGGGGTTATATAGTGCATAGTATATTGCAAGCATTCTGAGTCTTATTTATTTATCCCCCTGTATTTTTTTCCTTTCATTGCCCTGTGCTTGCTAAATAAGATTTTGGGAAAAGTGTAATTCAAAGATTTTTCATAGAACATTATAAAGAGCATGGTTTGCATGATCTCTCTTCCAGGCAACCCTACATATATTTATTTCAGAAGCACAATGGAAGCCTCAGTGCCTCTCTTCCTTTCCAAAAGAATACTTTCATTTTCTATGAAGATGATTAGAACTCCTTTAAATAATGAATGAAGAAATTTACATCCATAGTTCATCAAAACAATTCTTGTCATGATTTTGTTTCAATTCACTGCTTAGTTTACCTTTTGATTGTCATGTTTGACAATCTTTGACATGGATCCACTGAATTATTTTTTTTCTTAAGTAGGGACATCACACTCAACCCAATCTCAGAAATGGTTAGAGCCTATGTTATCTCAGTTTGAAGAATTCACTTAATTGTGGACAGGGCAACACATTAAACATTCATGATATATATTCACCATGAACTCATGTCTTCATTTATGTTTTTCAAAATTATTTCATGCTTTACCTCATTTTCTCTTTTACTTTCTAACAAAGTCCACTTCCTGTGGGGCTAAATATAATTAAAAGACCAGTGCTGGGAGGAAGTTTGAATTACAAATACAGAAAGCAAGATAAATTTGAAAAGATAAGTATGTCTCATAGGAAAGGGACTTTGTGAAGATGAAAAAAAAAAGATACACTATAATGAGGGAAGAAATTAGTGCCTTTGAAATCCTAGTATCTTCCACAATCAGAGAGGGAGTTAAATACAACAAAGGGTTAACTGTTGGTTTTATTTTATTTCAGTAGTCTTTAGAGAAGACAGGAAAATGAAGGACAAAGAAATATAATGAACTAGGCCAGCAGATTCAGAAGACAGAGAAAAATTATCCCATTTACTGACTCATATAAAAGTCAGTGTTCTTGAAGTAGGGACCAGAACAGGATACAGTCCTGGAAAGTATAAAGCAGAGGGTCCGGTATTCTGCCCCCTGGAACCCTTGCAACACTGAAAGACCCCTTTTTCTGGAAATCTCAGTTCATAAAGACCAGAATAGGTAGATGGAAACTTGGGCAGGTATTAAGTTATAGCTTGAATAGGCCCTTTTTAGGGATTTGAAGCTCCAGACTCCCAAGTAGTTGCTCATTATACTGCCTTTGAAAAGTAGTTGTTTGGGGCAGCTAGGTGGCGCAGTGGATAAAGCACCGGCCCTGGATTCAGGAGGACCTGAGTTCAAATCAGGCCTCAGACATTTGACACTTAACTAGCTGTGTGACCCTGGGCAAGTCACTTAACCCTCATTGCCCTGCCAAAAAACCCAAAACAACCCCCCCCAAAAAAAAAATTTTTTTTAAAGCAATGTAACCAGGGGCAGCTAGGTGGTGCAGTGGATAAGGCATCAGCCTTGGATTCAGGAGGACCTGAGTTCAAATCCAGCCTCAGACACTTAATAGCTGTGTGACCCTGGGCAAGTCACTTAACCCCCATTGCCCTGCAAAAAAACAAAAAACAAATGAATGTTGAAAAAGCAATGTAACCATTTTTGTGGTTAATAGCAGGAGATTAAGCTCTGCTATCAGGAGTTGAGCTAAGTAGAAAAGCAAACACAGGGAATAGAGGGCCCTTCTCAATCACTCTAATTGTTCTAAGCACCAAGATAATGCTTATTAGGCTTTTTTCTGAGTCCTCTCCTATTTCTAGATAGGAAAGCACACATATCAGGGGCAGCTAAGTGGCACAGTGGATAAAGTACTGGTCCTGGATTCAGGAGGACCTGAGTTCAAATCCAGCCTCAGACACTTGACATTTAGTATCTGTGTGACCTTGGGAAAAGTCACTTCACCCTCATTGCCATCCCCTAAATAAAGCTCACATACCATCTTTCGTTCTTCATTTTGAATGGAATCTGCTTGTGCATTCTTTTTTTTCTCAGTATCTCTGTCACTGTCCCTTAGCTCCTATATATCTTTCTAGGGCCCTTGCTTATTTTTAGATCAGGACCCACCTATTATGTACCTTTGGTGAAATCATGTTCTTTCATATACTTCTTCCATCTAGACAAATTGAGGCATAAAATGGACAAGAGATCTTACAAAAGCTCCCACTGGAAGACTAGGTATAATTTTCTGTTTCTAATAGAGACTCATGCTGTATGGTGGATGGGACAGTAACACAGTTCTTCTCTAGGGGCATGAGTTTCTCTTCTCTATTGTGAGGGGTAGAGCATTTTTGACTGAGCTTCCAAGTGTTTGCTCAGAGCTCCCAAGTATGCTGTAAATATATCCTCATGGGATAGATTATCTTTACTCTGGTCTTATCTACTTTCTCTTTTCTTCTCTACTGAGCAGGAAATTAAGTAGGTCAGTGATCGTATTCACAGGGAGCTAGAAGATGAAGGTGACGAAGTAAGGATAGGGCTTTATGGGGTCTATTAGGACCTTTACAAAAAAGAAATTATTTATCAGCCATTGGAATTGGGAAATTTTATATAATGCATAGAATCTGAACTGTGTCAGTTTACCTTTTTTTCCTTCCCTATCACAGGACTTGTATTTTCATTTTTCTGTCAGATTCATAATCTTTACAGGAAAAAATAACAATTCCATCCAATGGATAAAATCCAGTTAAAATGTACAAATATGTACCATTTCTCTTTTTTAGTTTCTTTGGGACATAGACCTAGAAGTGCTATTGCTCAGTCAAAGGTTAACATTTTGTGGTGGCCAGGTATTGAAAATTAAGGGGATTCCCATCAGTTGGCAAAAAAAAAAATGGTGGTATATTATTTTAATTGAATGTTTTAGAAACAACTGTAAATTATAGGACTTCTACCTGTTTATGTTAAGAATACTGTTTTGTTTCCTCTAAAACACAGAGGAAAGCACTGAAAGAATGTTGGAACTAGGGGTAAATTATTGTTGGGTTGGTAAATTATTACACAGAAAAAAAAGACCTAGACTTCTTTTAATTTGTAAACCTGCCAGAAAAGAGCTTGTTATAGGTTGTCAAATTCCTAGACAAGGCACAGTCCTGCTGAGTGGCTTTTTATATAGAAGTAATTTGTAATGATTGAACATTACATCAGGATGAATTTAAACTCAAGAAGAAGGAAAGATAAATCAAGCAACATGTGTGTGTGTGTGTGTGTGTGTGTGTGTGTGTGTGTGTGTGTGTGTGTGTGTGTGTGTGCCCTGGTAAACTATTTTGCTCATTTTGTAACTCCAAAAGAGTAGAGCTTTGCTATTTAAGACAAAATATTTTGGGACTGTATTGTTCTGAGTCTTGAATTCAGGTATGGTTGTCTGGATCATTAATTCAATAATCAAATACTGGAGAGAATGCCACAAATCAATGCTACAAGAGGGGATGTGCTGTATACAGGTGGAGGTATCTGGGGAAAAGCCAAAAGGACAATCTGGGTCTCATCCGCAATAGGCTCCATCTGACTCATTGTCTTCCTGTTGAACAGGAAACCCACCTGGCTACCCTTGAATCTATCTGGCTATTACTGCATGACTGTGATTGCTTGTGACTCTTACCTGAAATCAAACAGAGCTAAGGATGTTTTATCCTGGCCTTATTATCATGTCCCTACTTTCTATTTTATAGCAGATTCCTATAATCAGAGCAAGTAGTCAGTAGAAGAAATGAGCACAGTGCAACTATGTAAGATCTTACTGTTTTCAATCTAAATGTGTGGTCACTTGATATGCCAAACAACTAGGTATATTAGTACTCAGATTTGCCATCTGCCTGCTAATGTTTACATGGTGTTATGATACAGGTAAATTAATTACGTATCTTTTTGGTTTAGAAGAAAGTGAAATTCCTCCCCATTGCAAACACATTTTTGATGAAAGGGAGGATGGCAACTAGGAAACATATTTATACATTAAAGAAAGAGGATTTACTTGAGGCCATAAATTTTCTCAGTCAGATATCTGTTATGCACCACCAAGGGCACCAAGTTATCATCTCCATAACACAAGGAAATCACAGGGCAGACGTTGCTGCTAGATCAGTTGCCAGGTCCATTCACCCATCCACCTTAGCCCTGGTCCCTTTTGTGCTCCAAGGTATCTCTCTTTCCTATATCAAGGAGGAGAATACACAGGCTAAAATTCAAGGTTTTGTTCAAGGATACAGGATGGTGAATGCACCTTGAGCTATTTAGACCCCAAAGTATCATTATATAAGAATTTTACCTCTTCTTCTCATACTAGAGTTAGAAGAGGAGCCTGGGATAATTTCCTTTGGTGGGTCCAGAAAACTGCTGCCCTGACTATGCCCTGGGTTGGGTATCTTGAACATGGGGCTGTGCTTACAAATTTAACTTTGGCAAAAGAACAGATTTCTAATTTTACTGCATTAGGGTTACTAGAATTGGAAGAGTCCTTAAATTCTCTGCCAAATGTGGTCCTGTACAACCCAATTACTCTGGACTACCTGTTGGCTGCAGAAGGCAGAGTGTGTATGGATCAGAAGGTTAAACTTTGAGTACAGAGGCAGCATGATGTCTCCACCCGGATGGCTGAAATTCATTCACAACTGTTTGCTTTTTCAGGTTTTTCATGAACCTCTTGGATTTATTCTGTATTAGGATCCTTGTTGCCTCTCAGTCGGTTTATACTTTGTGTCTTGTCAGCTGAAATGGAGGGGGAGGGGCAGCTCTGCTCAAGGAGCCTGAGGCTAATTTTAACGCCTACAGTACCTAAAAGGGTTAACAAGGAAACTAAAGTTTGTGTTCTTACAATAACCAAGAGGCTTCGAGTCCCAGTCAACCAATACTATCAACAGAAGCTTAGACAGTAACCAGGGACCATAAACCGTTAATAACCATTAATATTCCTGGGTGACAGGAAACAGAAACTGTACCTAGAAACCAGATCTTAGTAAAGAGAGATCCTAAACAGAGAGACCCTTGGGGTCTGACAAGTTTAAACATGTCTTTATAAACATGTGCAGAAGGACCAAATGTGTCCTTAGGTTCAACTTATAACATGTAAACCCCAAAACGACACCCATAGGGAAAAAAGTACCTGCCATGGAGGATGTCTTAAGACACCAGGAAGTCTGAAATAGGATGTGAACTTCCCACAAGGAGGAGGTTAAGATAATGAGGAAGTATCCTACTTTTCTCACTATAAATATAACTATTTGCCTCTCCCTATTCGAGACACCTTTGTTTATCTCCCTGTGTTCAGCACACTCTATTAATAAAACTTGGAAACTGAGTCACTGAGTCTTGCAATTCTTTGGGATTCCTCAATTTGATCAATTAAATCCATCCCTACATCACCTACATTGAAGTCCTGCCCCAGGGGTCTACTGGCAAAGAGACTCTCTTTCCATAACAACTCAGCAGCAGGAGGTCCCAACCTTCAAGAAAGTCACAAAAAAAAAAACTATAAAAATAAGCAAGAAAAGAAGAAAACGCTTGATAATAGAAACTTACTGTGTTGACAGGGAAGATCAAGGCAAAAACTTGGTGGAAGACAATAGTGCCAAAATGACTAAAAGTGAAGCTTCAACAAAAAAATGTGACTTTTGTTTCAGGCCCACAAAGAATTCCTAGAAGAGCTTAAAAAGCATTTTTAAAAGAATATTAGTGGGGCAGCTATGTGGTGCAGTGGATAGAGCACTGGCCCTGGATTCAGGAGGACCTGAGGTCAAATCTGGCCTCAGACACTTGACTCATACTAGCTGTGTGACCCTGGGCAAGTCACTTAACCCTCATTGCCACACACACAAAAAAGAATATTAGTGAAATGGAAGAAGAATTTGGAAAAGAAATGAGAATAAGGCAAGAGATGAAAAAGGAATAAATAACATGAGGAAAGATAAACAAAAATTTACCAAGGAAAATAATTCCCTAAAAACAGAATTAGGCAAAGGGAAAAGATGTACAAAAGGTCACTGATGAGAATACTTTCTTTAAAATTATAGTAGAACAAGTGGAAACTAATGACTCTATAAGACAATAAGAAAAAAACTTTAAGTAAAAAAAATTGAAGAAAATGTGAACTTTCTCATTGGAAAAACAACTGACCTAAAAAATAGATACAGAGGAGATACTATAAGAATTATTGGATTACCTGAAAGCCATGATCAAAAAACCAAAACAAAACCTGGACAATATGTTCCAAGAAATTATCAAAGAAAACTGCACTGATACAGTAGAATGAGGGCAAAATAGAAATGGAAAGAATCCACCAATCACCACCTGAAAGACACCAAAAATGAAAACCCTCAGAAACATCATAGCCAGATTCCAGACCTCACAGATCAAGGAAAAAATATTGCAAGCAGCCAAAAAGAAATAATTCAAATATCATGGAGCTACAGTCAAAATTACACAGGATTTAGAAGCTTCCACTTTAAAGAAACTGAAGGGCTTGGAATTCAATATACCAGAAGGCAAAATAGTTAAGTTTATAACCAAGAATCAGCTAGTCAAGAAAATTGAATATAGTCTTTCAGAGGAGGAAATGGATATTTAATGAAACTGAGAACGTTCAAGCATTTCTAATCAAAAGGCCATAGCTAAATAAAAAACACAAGACTCAAGGGAAACATAAAAAGGTAAAAAAAGAAATAAGAAAGAGAAAGCATAGGAAATTTAATAAGGTAAAACTACTTATGTTTCTATAGGTGGCTCAGTGGATAAAGCACTGGCCCTGGATTCAGGAGGACCTGAGTTCAAACCCAGCCTCAGACCCTTGACACATTATCTGACAGACCTTGAGCAAGTAACTTAACCCTCATTGCCCCACAATAAAAAAAAAAAAGAGCCATTAGAGGCTCTTATGTAGGTAGAAGGGGTGAATATAAGGTGACATGGATGGTATTTTAACCCAAAAGGACAAAAAAAGGAGTGAGAAAGAAATTGCACTGGAGGAAGAAGGAGAGAGGAGATCAAATGGGGTAAATTATCCCACATAAAAGATATGAAAAAAAAACCTATTATACTGGAGCAGAAGATGGAAGGGGGGAGCTAAAACCTTTCATCAAAATTGACTTAAAGAGCGAATAACATACACATTCAGTTGGATATAGAAATCTATCTTACCCTAGCATCATATACTATGACTTGGTTGGATTTATACCAGGAATCCAGGAATCATTCAATATTAGGAAAATTATCAGTATAATTGATGAAACCAGTAACAAAAATAAGAGAAATGAAATTATTATCTCAATAGATACCAAAAAAAGCTTTTGATAAAAGGTAGCACCCACTCCTATTAAAAAACATCACAACAGATATGAATAAAGGGAGCTTATTTTAAAATGATTAGTAGTATCTATCTAACACCATTAGCAAACATTATTTATAATGGGGATAAACTAGAAGCCTTCTCAATAAGTTCCAGGGAAAAGCAAGCATCCCCATCATCACCACTATTATTCAATAATGTAGTAGAAATGTTGTCTATAACAATAAGAAAAGAAAAAGAAATTGAAGGAATTAGAATAGGCAATGAGGAAATAAAATGATCACTCTTTGAAGATGATATGAGGTACACTTAGAGAATCCTAGAGATCAGCTAAAAAAAAAAGACTAGTTGAGATAATTAACAACTTTAGCAAAGTTTCAGGATTAAAAATAAGCAACAAGAGATTGAAAGAAAAATTACATTTAGATAAGCTGTAGATAATATAAAATATTTGGGAGTCTCCCCACCAAGAAAAACCTAGGAATTCTATGAAAACAATTACAAAACAATTATAAAACATTTTTCATAAAGTTTTTGAAAAATATCAATTGCTCATGAGGACAAGACAATATAAGAAAAGTAAAAATTGTACCTAATTTAATTTACTTATTAAGTGGCATACCAATAAAACTACCAAAAATTATTTCATAGAGCAAGAAAAATAACAAAATTCATCTGGAACAATAAGAAAATTGAGGAAATTTGAGGGAAAAAATGTGAAGGAAGTGTAGTTTAGTTATACCAGATCTCAAACTGTGTTATAAAGCAAATCTAAAAAATATAGTGCTGCCTAAGAAAAAGAAAGGGTGGATAAGTGGAATAAATTTAGGTACATAATACACAGTAATAAATGACCAAAATCATCAACCCAAAGACTGAAATTTGTGGGACAACAACTTACCATTTGACAAAAACTACTGGGAAACCGGCAGAAACTTGATGTGGACCAACATCTTATTCTGTATACTAAGTAAAGTTCAAAATAGGTACATGATTTAGACATAAATGGTAATTTCAAAAGCAAATGACTTACCTCCCAATTATAGTAGATTTCATGACCAAACAAGAGAGAGAAAGGATTACAAGTTCTAAAATGGATGATTTTAATAAAATCAGAGCCAAGGTTAGAAGGAAGGAAGAAAACTTGGGGAAGATTTTATAATTTTGATAATATGAGAGGTCTGGTTGAAAAGAAGCTTCATATTCCCTCTAATTGCATCATCATGATCTTCTGACATGTTTATAAATATACATATATATATATATATATACATATATATGTACATATATAGATATAGATATCCTTGGGATATATATACATATAGACATAAAGATATTCATGGGAGGACCATATAAACTATATATATATGTGTATAAATATTTATATATAGTCAACCTGAAAATTAATGAAACAATTATTATAGGAGAAATAAAGTCTTTAAAGGGTGTAGAGGAGCTAAAACTTAGAGTATCACAAAGAAAGATTTCTATGAATACCCAAAGATAGAGACTGAGGACAGGGTTTATATGGGGTAACAGAACAGAGGGAACTATGAGACTGCCCTTGGGAAACATAAGTTTCTCACAGATAGAAACTACTTAAGGTAAATGAACCTGTTTTTACAAGAACCTAAAGTCCAGGAAGTAAGCTTGGGAACCTTTGGAAGTGGATAATTTTGGGGGGGAGATCCATTAAGCAAATCAAGTCTCCAGACTCTTAACAAACATTGGTCAGCCCCAGGTGATTCATTGGCCTAGGAATGGGGAATAGGTGAGGATCAGTCTTTTCTCAGTAAATTGTGGTTATTATTCATTCCTTCCTCTTCATCAAGAATTCCTTGATGACCAAAAAGTAGTGCTGGGGCATGCAACACAGGATTCTTAGGCCATGGCTGGTATCTTGGGAAGTGGTCTACCTTCCTGTCATCTACTTCTTTTTCCAGGTGAGATGCTGGTAGTGTTTCTGGCTGTCCATTCAGGGGTTGGAGACTTCTTCAAACATGATAGGTGTATCCAGCTGTCACTTCCTTTCAGTTTTGCAGGTGAGGGGTTGGTCATCAGGACTGAGTAGGGACCTTTCCACCTGGGCTGTAGGGAATCCTTGCATAGGTGCCTTTTTCCAATAGACTCAGTCTCCAGGTTCCAACTGCAGGGTAGATTTATTTAAGGTTGAGCCTCTAGAAAGTGACTGAGAGACAAGATGGTTAAGGTGATGAAAGGTTTAGATGAATCCTTTACAATAGGACAGAAGGGAGGTCTTGGTCATGAGGAAGTCCCTGGAGGGAGAAATGATGCCTGGTGAAGTGTGAAAGAGAATATTAACCAAAAGGGGAAAATCCCAAAGGACAATCTGGGTCTCATCCGAGGTAGGTTCCTTCTGGCCTTTTCTGATGATCAGAAAAACTAAGGGAAGGGCTTTTGGCCATGGCAGACCCAAATCATTTAAAACTTTCCAGGCTGAGGGGGCGGCTAGGTGGCACAGTGGATAAAGCACTGGCCCTGGATTCAGGAGTACCTGAGTTCAAATCCAGCCTCAGACACTTGACACTTACTAGCTGTGTGACCCTGGGCAAGTCACTTAACCCCCATTGCCCTGCAAAAAAAAAAAAAAGTCAATTAAAAAAAAAAGTCAATAAACTTTCCAGGCTGAACCTTAATGAAACCATTGATAAGCTCTACCAGACCAAAGGGTTGGGGGTGGTAAGCACTGAATAAATGTTGAAGTGCTGACAATGAAGCTAACAATTGGGAGACAACTGAACCAGTAAAATGAGTATCTCTATCACTCTGAATTTCTTTAGCATTTGAATACAGCTGTTGCAGTAGCTTTCCTGTAAGAGAAAGTCTCTATTCAATGTGAGAACATGTAAACCATATCTGAACATTTGGTAGGGGGGAGACTACAGGGGTCTCTGCAAGGGCTGAGGCAGAACTTGGGTTTTTCACCCCTGCTGGGAACCAGGAAGTAGGCTTGAGTAGCAGTGGCCCAGGTGGTGGAAGGGCACAGGATCATCTGAGCCAGCAACCACAGTACACAATGTTTTGCTGTCTGGTTAATTAGCAAGTTGGCCTGGGGTTATCTACAGACCAGGGAACAGGCCAGGAGAGTGAAGAAACTGCCCCTAATTAAATCATACCATGGCACCCCCTAAAGCTTGGGACAGTGCAGCCTGAAAACAGTACCCCACTTTAAGGACTAAAAAGTCAAGTAAAAGACAGGCAAAATGAGCAGACAGAGAAAGGTGTGGACCACTGAAAGTTTCTTTAGTGACAAGGAAGATCAAGGGGCACCCTCAGAAGAGGATAGCAATGTCAGGGCTCCTACATCCATATCTTCCAAGAAAAATATGGATTGGTCTCAGGACATATTGGTGCTCAAAAAGGACTTTGGGGAAAAAAACTGGCAAAAAAATAAATCAAGCTTGAATAGCAAGGGGGACATACACACACATAAAGAACATTCTAACACAAATAGCACTCTACAAGTACAGACACAAAAACAGTAAACAATAATGGTAAAGATTCTTAAGATAATTTAGCATGCACAAATAAAGTCCTCCTCTATAAACTCAAAGACCCATTAATTAGAGCAAGATCAATTGGTCTCTTTTTTCCTCCTTTAAAAAAAAATAAATTTAAAGACCTTTTTCTCAGAGACAAAATTCTATCTTCTTTCCCCTTTTTTTTTTTTTGACTATTTTCTGGAAAGGAGGAGGGTTCAGATTCAGATTCTTGCTTAGTTGATTCAAAAATGTCATGAAAAGGAAAAAAAAATCCAACTCAAAACCTATGTTTTGGGCTTGCAGAATCAAGAGTAAGCTCAAAAAGGTGACCCCACGGTAGTCATCAGGGTTGTGGGTCAGACTTGAATTCTGCTAATTTTTCAAGTACTTGAAATCATGTAGTACGTGATTTGAACACAGAACCCAGCAGCTGTCCTTTTGGGACCTGTCAGAATGCCCACACATAGTCCATAAAAATAAACTACAGCCATTCAAAAATGGTGGCTGGGTGGACATGGAGCCTTCAAATCCTGGAAGAAACTCTATATATTAACCTGAAAATTAATGAAAAAATCAAAATAGGAGATACAAGGTCTTTAATTTGGGCAGAGGAGCTAAATCTCAGAGGATTGCAAAGCAAGATTGCTAGGAATACCCAAAGATGGGGACTGAGGACAGGGTTTCTGTGGGGTAACAAGACAGAGGAAGCTATGAGACTGCCCTTGGGAAAAGTAAGTTTGTCACATATAGAAACTACTTAATGTAAATGAACCTTTTTACATAATAACCTAAAGTTCAGCAAGTAAGCTTGGGAATCTTTGGGAGGGGATAGTTTGTTTAGGGGAGATGCATAAAACAAATCAAGAGTCTGGAATTGACAAACCTTGGTCAGCACCAGGTGAATCATTGTCCTGGGAATGGGGAATAGATGAGGATCAATCAGTTCTGGGTAAATGGTGGTGTTTTACATGTATATGTAAAATATATATATATATTTCATAATATGTATGGTGTTATGGGATAAATGGTGGGGGATAGGAGTGTTGGGGTGCTGTGGGTCCTTAGGAATTCCTCTTTAAAGAATTACACCTTGAGGAGGAGGGAGGGAACTTGGGGGGGGGAAGGGATGGAGGGAGAAAAATTTGGAACTAAAAATCTTATGAAAACAAATGTTGAAAACTCTTTACATATAACTGGAAAACAATAAAATACTTTTATGATTAAAAAAGATTTACACAGTCTCACACACAAATCCAATAAGAATAAAATAATATTTTATTTAGGCGCTAGAAATAGGGGAGAGAGCATAGTACAGAGACCTGGTTCTCTGAGATACCTAGCTCCTCTAGCAGGAGAAAGGCAAATACTTTTATAGAGGACCGATGGTGGCGGGACTGATGGGGTGATCATGTGACTGTGGAAAGTTCCCTTATTGGGGGTTATTACCTGAGGGAGGGCATATACACACACATAGGCACAGAGAGTTGTGGTGGTGGTGGCTGGGGGAAGTTGGGAAGTTGGCAGCTCTTATCTCTCAAGCTATCTCTGTCCCCTCTGGCAACAGTCAGATAGCAGCTACACCTAGTCTTATCTTCCTGAGGGGTGGGGGAAACTGGAATGAAGGGAGGTGATCCTAGAGTTAATTCATACCCTTAAGGGTTCCCCTTATCTCTTTAGGTGTGCCTGTCCTTTGGTTTAACTTCTCAAGCAGAAGGTTCCCTGATTGCCCCCAGAAAACTTCTGAGGTACCCCAGGTCCATGTGTGATATATAGAGAGAGACAGACAGACAGATAGACAGACAGACAGAAACAGAGAGAGAGAGACAGACAGAAACAGAGAGAGATAGAGACAAAGAGACAGAGACAGAGAAGAGGTACCTACCAGCAGATATGTTTTCCACATGCACAATGAAAATGCTATAGGATATGCATATTAAATGTTTAATAATTCTTGATTTGCCTCATGTTTGACAACTTCAGAAAAATCAGTGACCATGTACAATACATGTAAAATATTAAAAGAACACAACTCTCTGTGCCTATAGACATTAGAAACAGGAAAGTTTCTCCCCCTCTCAGAATTAGATAAATCTAGCCAAAAAATAAATAAGAAAGAAGTGAAAGAGGTGAATAGATTGCTAGAACAGTTAGACATGATAGATGTCTGGAGAAAATTGAATGGGGATAGAAAGGAATATACCTTTTTCTCAGCAGTACATGGCACATTTTCAAAAACTGACCATGTATTAGGGCACAAAAACATCATAGTCAAATGTAGGAAGGCAGAAATAGTAAATACATCCTTCTCAGATCATAATGCAATAAAAATTACATGTAAGAAAGAGCCATGGAAAAGTAGACTGAAAATCAATTGGAAACTAAATAATTTCATTCTAAAGAATGAATGGGTCAAACAACAAATCATAGAAACAATCAATAACTTTATCCAAGAGAATGACAATAATAAGACAACATACCAAAATCTATGGGATGCAGCCAAAGCAGTGCTTATGGGAAAATTTATAGCTCTAAATTCTTACATGAATAAAAAAAGAGAAAGAAGAGATTAATGAATTGGGCATGCAACTTAAAAAGCTAGAAAAAGAACAAATTAGAAATCCCCAATTAAATGCTAAACCAGAGATCCTGAAAATTAAAGGAGAAATTAATAATATTGAAAGCAAGAAAACTATAGAATTAATTAATAAAACTAAGAGCTGGTTTTATGAAAAAACTAATAAAATAGATAAAATATTGGTCAATTTGATTAAAAAAAAGAAAGAAGAAAACCAAATTACCAGTATCAAAAATAAAAAGGGTGATGTTACCACCAATGAAGTGGAAATTAAATCAATAATTAGGAATTATTTTGCCCAACTGTATGCCAATAAATTTTACAATCTAAATGGAAATGGATGAATATTTACAAAAATACAAATTGCCCAGGTTAACTGAAGAGGAAATAAAATCCTTAAATAAGCCCATATTAGAAAAAGAAATTGAACAAGCCATTAACGAACTCCCTAAGAAAAAATCCCCAGGGCCAGATGGGTTTACAGGCAAATTTTACCAATCATTTAAAGAACAATTAATTCCAATATTATACAAATTATTTGGAAAAAAAACTGAAGAAGGAGTTCTACCAACTTCATGGGTTAGCTGTACCAAACCTGGAGCTTTACTATAAAGCAGCAGTCATCAAAACTATCTGGTACTGGCTAAGAAATAGAGTGGAGGATCAATGGAATAGGCTGGGCACAGGAAACACAGTAGTAAATGACACTAGTAATGTAGTGTTTGATAAACCCAAAGACTCCAGCTTCTGGGATAGGAACTCAGTATTTGACAAAAACTGCTGGGAAAACTGGAAGATAGTATGGCAGAAATTAGGCATAGACCAACATCTCACACCTTATACTAAAATAAGGTCAAAATAGATACATGATTTAGACATAAGAGGTGATACCATAGGTAAATTGGGAGAGAAAGGAATAGTCTACCTTTCAGATCTTTGGAAAGAAGGACAGTTTATGACCAAAGAAGAGATAGAGAATATTATAAAATGCAAAATGGATGATTTTGATTACATTAAATTAAAAAGGTTTTGTACAAACAGAAGCAATGTATCCAAAATTAGAAGGGAGGCAGAAAGCTGGGAAACAATTTTTATGGCCAGTACTTCTGATAAAGGCCTCATTTCTAAAATACATAGGGAACTAAATAAAATTTATAAGAATCCAAGTCATTCCCCAATTGAGAAATGGTCAAAGGATATGAACAGGCAGTTTTCTGATGAAGAAATCAAAGCTATCTATTCCCATATGAAAAAAATGCTCTAAATCTCTAATGATTAGAGAGATGAGAATTAAAACAACTCTGAGGTACCACCTCTGACACCTATCAGATTGGCTAAAATGACAAAAAAGGAAAATAATAAATGTTGGAGAAGCTGTGGAAAAATTGGAACACTAATGCATTGTTGGTGGAGCTGTGAACTGATCCAACCATTCTGGAGAGCAATTTGGAATTATGCCTAAAGGACTATAAAGCTGTGCATACCCTTTGACCCAGCAATACCACTTTTGGGTCTTTTTTCCAAAGGGATCATGGAAAGGGAAAAGGACCCACATGTACAAAAATATTTATAGCTGCTCTTTATGTGGTGGCAAGGAATTGGAAGTTGAGGGGATGCCCATCAATTGGGGAATGGCTGGACAAGTTGTGGTATATGAATGTATTGGAGTACTATTATGCTATAAGAAATGAAGGGGGGCGGCTAGGTGGCGCAGTGGATAAAGCACTGGCCCTGGATTCAGGAGTACCTGAGTTCAAATCCAGCCTCAGACACTTGACACTAGCTGTGTGACCCTGGGCAAGTCACTTAACCCCCATTGCCCCGCAAAAAAAAAAAACAAAAAACAAACAAACAAACAAAAAAAAGAAATGATGAGCAGGAGGAGTTCAGAGAAACCTGAAGGGTCTTGCATGGGCTGATGATGAGTGAGATGGGCAGAACCAAAAGAACATTGTACACAGTATCATCAACATTGTGTATTGATCTACTGTGATGGACTAGATTCTTCTCACCAATGCAATGGTACAGAAGAGTTCCAGGGGACTCATGATGGAAGAGGATCTCCAAATCCAGGAAACAAAAAAAAGAACTGGGGAGTATAGATGCTGAATGAACCATACTATTTCTTTTGTTTTTGGTGCTGTTGTTTTTCTATTTTGAGGTTTTTCCTCATTGCTCTGATTTTTCTCTTATAGCATGACTAATACAGAAATACGTTTAATATTATTATATATATATATATATATATATACACACACACACAAAACCTATATCAGATTGCCTGTTGTCTAGGGGAAGGGGGAAGGAGGGGAGGCAGCGATAAAAAAATCTGAAATTGGAAAGCTTGTATATACAAAAGTTGAGAACTATCTTTATATGTAACTGGAAAAAAATAAAATACTTTAATGATAAAAAAGAAACAGGAAAGTTTCTCAGGTACACAAAGGAGATTACATGGACAGACACAGACAGACACGTGCATACATACATACATATATAAGAGAAAGAGGGATGGATGCATTCGATGGGATCTGAGAATTCACTGGGAATTGGGAAGAAACAATAGACCTTGAAGGATGTTTTAGCTTCATTGTTCACTTCTTATTATAAGGGGTCTCCTTGTGCTCAGTGTTCTTGAGTTCCCTCTCTTAGTCATCCTCCACACGGCCCCTCTGAATGAGAAGGTTTATGTCTGGTATCATGCTCCTTTCTCTCACTGTGTCTCTTGCACAGTAATACATGGCTGTGTCCTCAGCTTTAAGAGAATTCATTTGCAGGTGCAGCATGCTGTTGCTGTTGTCCCTGGAGATGGTGAATCGGCCTTTCACAGAGTCTGCATAGCTTGTGCTACCTCCATTATAACTAATGTATGAGATCCACTCCAGCCCCTTCCCTGGAGCCTGGCGGACCCAGCTCATGTCATAGCTGCTGAAAGTGAATCCAGAAGCTTTGCAGGAAAGTCTAAGAGATCCTCCAGGCTGTCTCACATCACCCCCAGACTCTACCAGTTGAACTTCACAATGGACACCTGCAAACAAAGCATCATGTAATCACAAATACAGAACTTCAAAGAGTGTTTCCTTAGACAAAAAAAGCAAACAAAAGACAAAACTACCTTGTAAAAGAGTCAGAATGAAAATTCCATTCAGTCCAAAACCCATTGTTCAAGCTCTACAGTATCAGTCCTTGGGGGAGAAAGGCCACACAAAGGAAAAGCTCCTCTCCCAGAGCTGCAGACACAGGTTTTGTGCTGGTTTTTATCCCTAGAGGGAGGAGCCCAATTTGCATGTGTCTCTCTGTTTAGTGTGAAGAAGAGCAACTGTCTCTCTCTGTGATGAGTCCCCTCTCTGAGCTGCAGAGAGAAGTTTCCCCTAGAATTTATTCTAAAACCCAGGACAAGGTTAGTGACACAATACCATTGATAAGGACTCATTATCTATCTTTCTCCTTCACTCTGATTTACTCTCAATACCACAAGAATGCTCATTAGACTTTTTTCTGTTCCTGATATTTCCCCAGCTTATCCCAGTGACATTTCTAATTAAGAAGACACCCGAAGAATTTGTCATTTTTGATCAGCAGAGATTGAATCATCTACTTCAGGAATCTTTGGGGTGGGGATAGGGAAAAGGAGCTGACTCCTAGGCACCTCTGCTTGCTTATAGGGCTATTTTTTGCTTTTGCTTCTCTTTGTAACAAGACTTTTGTGTATTATTTACCCCCCCAATTCTGTTCATGGTCCCTTATATGCAGGATATGCTTTGTTGGCATGGAGAGAGGTGATTGTTAAGTTTTCATTGTGAATATTTATATTTCATAAATCAGCAGAAAGTGAAAATCAGGGCTTGAATTAATTATAGAGGTGTTTTTTAATTGTTTAGACTTAACAAAGGTATGGAGAAAATATTAATAAAGTTGATAAACATTAAAATTGTATCATGTGGGGGGCAGCTAGATGGCGCAGTGGATAAAGCACTGGCCCTGGATTCAGGAGTACCCGAGTTCAAATCCGGCCTCAGACACTTAACACTTACTAGCTGTGTGACCCTGGGCAAGTCACTTAACCCCAATTGCCTCACCAAAAACATTAAAAAAAAAATTGTATCATGCATACATTTTCCTGCTGGATAGCTAGTTGTTAAAAACATATCAGCATACTCATACTGCAAGCATACCATATCCCTCTTTGAAGTGGAGGAGTTGAGTCACAAAATGTACAGGACACAATAAAGCCCAAGGAATCTCCTGGATCCTCTAAAAAGCCCCATGTTTTTTTCTCAGAAAGACTCATTGTACAAGATAAGACAGTGACATAATATCCTCTGGGGAATTTGTATTTCTTTTAGAGTATGTAGGGTGAGTCTCAAGCTTTAGGGATCTCCTTCCCAGAGCAACCAAGTCTGCTGCCATCTACTGTACACTGTGAGGTCAGGAGAGAGAAAGGTTTTCTGGCTTAAATTCTCTTTATATGAATTCTTTACTCAGGAAAAGGTAGTTCTCATCAGGGACCATCAGAATGCTGACAAAAATACAAATTACTCTCTAAACAGCTTTTGAGATTTTGTTGAATTTTGTATATGACAAAGCCTGAGCTGGGTCAGTTTGTTTCTTTGTTGTTTCCTCCCCTGATACATGGCTTACATTTGCATTGTCCTGTCATTTCTATGTAACCTACAGGGGAGGGGCAGCTAGATGGCGCAGTGGATAGAGCACTGGCCTTGGAGTCAGGAGTACCTGAGTTCAAATCCGGCCTCAGACACTTAACACTTGCTAGCTGTGTGACCCTGGGCAAGTCACTTAACCCCAATTGCCTCACTAAAAAAAAAAACAAAAAAACAAAAAAACAAAAACAAAAAACCTACAGGGGAAAAAAAAATTCAAAACAACTTATGGAATACAGTTAAATCTCTGTTCCTATAAAATATACCTTGGCCTCCCAAGCCTAAAAAGCCTCACTGACACTGTCTTCAAGGTATCTTTCCAAATCTTTTCTCTAACTCATAGGAAAAGCATGAACTTGATACCTTCTTTAAGGCACTTCTCAACCCTTTGTAATCTGTTTTCTGAACTTTTCACTCTGGTCACCTCAGGTTTCACACTTTTCCATTCCTCTTTTCATTTGGCTGCCAAACTTCTATCTGTCCATAGCACTACCATACTTAATGAACCCCAACTTCTCCCTGTTAACCTGAAATCTGTCCCCCACAAAAACATAAACAAAATGAATCACAGTTACAAAAATAAGCAATTATCTCTATTCTTCTCAGCAACTCGATTGCATTCCCTTGCATTGGAAACCTCTCTAAAGAGATTCCAATGAAGTTTTGAATAGTACTGAAGCAGTTGGAGGGAGAGCCTGTGCAGTCCTTGGAATAGCCAAGTCTGAATTGATTAACTCACTGGATTTTTTAGTTCAATTAACACAGTACAAATCAGTTTTATAGTTCAAATTTGAAAGCAAACATTATGACAAAGATAGGAATTATGGGGATTTCAACAGATAAGAATACTGTTCTAGAGAGTCCAGGACACCACAGATGTTTGGGGGAGGCAAGACAGGATGGCTCTGGAAGACAAAAAGTGCTTGTTGGCAAGTCATAAACCCCCAATTAACTTGAGGATGGCAATTCTCTGCAGATAAGAGTGTCAGTTTAGCTGTCCTATTATCCCCCAACATCTGTAGAGAGGAAAATGATCCACATATCCCAAATAAGCAATCTGGGTCAGCTTAACACTATTTGTATATCATCAATTTCTGTCACTGCAAAGGATTTCTGATGATGTTCATAACTTAAGGGAATTCTGATAAATGCAATTCATCAGCTCTAAGATGTATTTTTTTTTTTGGCCAGGCAATGGTGGTTAAGTGACTTTCCCAGGGTCACACAGCTGGTAAGTTTCAAGTGTCTGAGGCCGAATTTGAACTCAGGTACTCCTGAATCCAGGGCTGTTGCTTTACCCACTGTGCCACCTAGCTGGCCCAGCTCTAAGATATAATATTAAGCTTTAATCTTTCTTGTTAATTTTTTTTTCTTAAACTAGTCCCAACTTATCTTTGCAACTTTATGATATTCTAGCCTTCTCACTGAATTCAACAGTCCAGTTAAACTAGTCTCCCTTCTGTTCCTTCCAGATTACACTCATTCTCTGTTTTCCATGTCCTTACATTGGCTGTCCGCTATCCCTGGAACACCATTCTTCCCAATCTACACTTCTTTTTATTCTTTGATTCCTTCAAAGTTCATCTCAAGTGCCATCCTTTACATAAAACTTTTCCTCTTTCCTTCCATTTGCTATTGTCCTCCATCCCAGAGTTGCCTTCCATTTACTTTTTTATATACTCTGTATATACATATTTATGTATATATTTTCCCACAAAAGAATATAAGCAATTTGAGAGTAGGGATTGTTTCATTTTGCCTTCATATACAAAGCAATTAGCTTCTGACATATTTATTATATGTACTTAATAAGTGAGTAATAATTGATTGACTGATTGATTGAATTTACTGATAGTTTAATATTTGGTAAGGACACTGATCACATAAATTCTCCAAGAAAAAAATAGTTTTCTAATATACTGTCCTTTTATTCTTGGTAATTAAATATTTCAGAAGAATAGACATGATTAAAATTACTCTGAAAGTTTTATTTGAGAGTAGGTACCACACATTCACTTTTTTTAAATTTAATTTTATTTTTCC
This sequence comes from Dromiciops gliroides, assembly GCF_019393635.1. Classification (NCBI taxonomy): domain Eukaryota; kingdom Metazoa; phylum Chordata; class Mammalia; order Microbiotheria; family Microbiotheriidae; genus Dromiciops; species Dromiciops gliroides. The sequence continues at coordinate 264,375,612 of NC_057862.1, read as the reverse complement.
AATTACATGTAAAGATTGTTTTCAACATTCATTTTTGTAAGATTTTAATTTCCAAATTTTTCTCTGTCTCTCCTTTGCCTCACAAGGCAGCAAGAAATGGGATACAGGTTAAACAGTATAATTACGTTGAATATATTTTCACATTAATCATGTTATGACAGAAGAATCAGAACAAAAGTGGAAAACCATGAGAAAGAAAAAAAATTACCAAAAAAAAAGTGAAAATAGTATGCTTCAATCTACATTCAGACTCCATAATTCTTGCTCTGGATGGAAAGAGCATTTTGCATCATGAGTCTTTTGGAATTATCTTGGGTCATTATTTTGCTGAGAAGATCTATGTCTTTTACAGGTAATCATCATACAATGCTGCTATTACTATGTACAATGTTCTCCTGGTTCTGCTCACTTCACTCAACATCAGTTCATGTAAGGCTTTCCAGGTTTTTCTGAAGTCTACCTACTCATCATTTCTTATAGGAAAACAGTATTCTATTACATTCATATACCACAACTTGTTCAGCCATTCCCCAATTGATGGGCACCCCTTCAATTTCCAATTCTTTGCCACCATAAAAAGAGCACCAATAAATAGGTCCTCCTGAATCCATGGCTGGTGCTTTATCCACTGCGCCACCTAGCTGCTCCCACCTATAAATATTTTTGTACATGTAGGTCCTTTTCCCTTTTTTTGATCTCTGCAATATTGACCTAGAAGTGGTATTGCTCGGCCAAATTGTGCAGCACCATAGTCTTTTGGGCATAGTTCCAAATTACTCTCCAGAATGGCTTAATCAGTTCATGACTCCACCAACAATGTATAAGTGTTCCAATTATCCCATACCTTCTCAAATATTTATCATTTTACTTTTTTGTCACATTAGCCAATCTGATGTATGTAATACATCAGAGTACTTTCAATTTGTATTTCTCTGATTAATAATGATTGAGAACATGTTAATGACTGTAGATAACTTTAATTTCTATATCAGAAAACTACCTATTCATATCCTTTGACCATTTCTCAACTGGGGAATGCCCTGGCACAAATAAAATTTAGAAAAGATTTTTAATGCAAATTAAAGCATGTTTTGTACACCTTTTTAGTGGTTGCTGCTAAATTATTTGTGATATGGTTTGTGAGTCCTTACTATTGGAATGCTTTTTAGTGATTATTTTTATGTTTTCCTTCATCCAGAAGTTGCAAATTGTGCCTATAACATCCCTGAAAGTTTTCATTTGTGGTTTTCTCTCAAGAGATGACAAATGTTTTTTTTTTTCTTTTCTTTTTATTGTTCCCACTGGTTCTTTTTAGCCATGTAAATTTTTTAATATAATAAACATTTTTATTAATGTTTTTGGGTTGCAATTTTTATCCCTCCTTCCCTCCCTCACCTCACCCCTCTCTGAGGCTGCAAGCAATCAGATATGGGTTATACATGTATGATTATGTAAAACATTACTATATTTGTCATTTTGTACAATAAACCTTGATTAAAAGAAAAAAAATGACAGAAACTGAAAAAATAACATGCTTCAGTCTTTTCCATTAATATCACTTCTTTCTTTTGGGATTGTCTTAGATAACTGTATTGTTGATAATAGTCAAGTCATTCATAGTTCTTCACCAAACAATGTGCACAATGTTCTTTTGGTTCTGCTTACTTCACTATACATTATTTCATATATGTCTTTCCAGACTTTTCTGAACTCATCTTGCTTGTCATTTCTTATAGCACAATAATATTCTATCACCATCATATACCACAGTTTGTTTAGCCATTCCTCAATTGATGGGCATTCCTTTGATTTCCAGTTCTTAGTCACCACAAAAAGAGCTGTTATAAATATTTCTGTAAAAATAGGTCTTTTTCTCTTTTGGGGGATGTCTTTGGGATACAAACACAACAGTGGTATTGCTGGATCAAAGAATATGCACAGCTCTATAGCCCTTTAGGCATAGTTCCAAATTGCTCTCCAGAATGGTTGGATCTTTTCACAATTCCACCAACAGTGTTTTAGCATCCCAGCTTTCCCATATCTCCTAGAACATCCAATATTTTCAATTTTTGTTATATTTCCCACTCAGATAGGTGTGAGGTGATACCTCTCATTTCTCTGATCAATAGTGATCTAGAGCATTTTTATATGATTATGATGATAGCTTTGATTTCTTTATCTGAAAACTGACTGTTCATATCCTTTTTTATAAATTTTTTTATAAATTTGACCCATTTCTCCATATATTTGAGAAATGAGGCCTTTATCAGAAATATTTGTTTCAAAAATTCTTTCCCAGTTTTCTGCTATCCATGTAATCTTGATTATATTAGTTTTGTTTGTGCAAAAGTTTTTTAATTTTATATAATCAAAATTATCTATTTTACATTTTGTTTTACTCTTTATATCTTATTTGATCCTAAATTGTTCCTCTGCCCATAAATCTGACAGATAAACTATTCCATACTCTTTTTTGTTTTGTTTTGTTTTGTTTTGGGGGGTTTTTTGTTTTGTTTTGTTTTGTTTAGTGAGGCAGTTGGGGTTAAGTGACTTGCCCAGGGTCACACAGCTAGTAAATAAATGTCAAGTGTCTGAGGCCATATTTGAATTTAGGTCCTCCTGAATCCAGGGCCGGCGCTCTATTCACTGTGCCACCTATCTACCCCTCCATACTCTCTAAATTTGCTTATGGTATCATCCTTCCTGTGGAAATCATCTACCTATTTTGACCTTGTTTTGAGATTCAGTATTACATATTGGTCTATACTTAGTTTCAGTGCCATACTGTTTTCCAGTTTGTCCAGCAGTTTTTGTCAAATAATATTTTTGTTCCAAAAGCATGGGTTTATCATATACTAGATTACTATAGTTATTTACCATACTGTAATTTTTATCTATTCTATTCCACTGATGCCTCTCCCTATTTCTTAGTCAGATTGTTTTGATAATTACCACTTTATAATATAGTTTGAGATCTGGTACTGCTAGACCACCTTTTGTATTTTTTTTAATGATTCCATGATATCCTTGAAATTTTGCTTTTCCAGATACATTTTGTTATGCTTTTTTCTACCTCTATAAAATATTTTTGATAGGTTCTTTGGTATGGTACTAAATAAGTACTATACCAGATATACGATACTATACTAAATAAATAAATTAACTTAGGTAGGATTGTCATTTTTATTATATTGGTTCTGCCTACCCATTTTTTTTCCAATTGTTTAGATCCAACTTAGTTTCTATGAAAAGTGTTTTGTAGTTCTGGTCATATAGTTGCTGTGTTTGTCTTGGGAAATAGACTCCCAAGTATTTTATATCAGCCAAAGTTATTTTAAATGGAATTTTTCTTTCTATCTGTTCTTGTAGGACTTTATTGGTAACATATAGAAATGCTGATGATTTCTGTGGGTTTATTTTGTATCCTTTAACTTTGCTAAAGTTGTTAATAGTTTTAAGTAGCTTTTTAGTTGATTCTCTAGGATTTTCTAAGTATAGCCATATCATCTGCAAAGAGTGATATTTTTGTTTCCTCATTACCTATTCTAATTCTTTTCATTTCTTTTCTAATACAATATGCAATAATTGAGGTGATGATGGGCATCCTTTCACCCCTGATTGTATCGGGAAGGCTTTTACTTTAACTCCAATTTGGATAATGTTTGCTGAAGGTTTTAGATAAATAGCACTAATCATTTTAAGGTAAGCTCCTTTTATTCCTATGCTCTCAAGTTTTTTTTAATAGGAATGGGTGCTGTATTCTGCCATAGGCCTTTTCTGCATCTATTTAGATACTTGTATGATTTCTTTTGCTTTTCTTATTGATATGGCCAGTTATGCTGATAGTTTTCCTAATATTGAACCAGCCTGGCATTCCTGGTATAAATCTTACCTGGTCATAGTGTATGATCCTTGTGATATATTGTTGTAATCTTTTCCTAGTATTTTATTTTAAATTTCTGCATCAATATTCATTAGAGAGATTGGTCTATAATTTTCTTTCTCTATTTTGACTCTTCCTGGATTTGGTATAAGCACCATATTTGTCTCATAAAAGGAATTTTGTAGGACTCCTTCACTTGTTTTTTCATATAATTTAAATATTATTAGGATTAATTGTTCTTTAAATGTTTAATAGAATTCATTTGTAAATCCATCTGGTCCTGGGGTTTTTTTCCTTAGGAAATTTATTGATGGCTTGTTTAATTTCTTTTTTTTTTAATTGGGCTATTTAAATATTTTATTTCTTCTGCTAACCTGGGTAATTCATATTTTTTGTAAATTTTCATCCATTTCATTTGGATTGTCAGATCTATCAGCATATAGTTAAATAAAATAATTCCTAATAATTTTCAGAATTTCCTCTTCATTGATAATGAGTTCACCCTTTTCATTTTTGATACTATTAATTTGGTTTTCTTCTTTCATTTTTTGATCAGATTAACCAATGGCTTATCCATTTTATTGTTTTCTTCATAAAACAAGTGTAATGGGGGAGAAACTGATAGGAGAAAGCACGTGGGTCCTTAGGATTCCTCTATAAAGAATTACACTCTCACACAAGACCTAATTAGGAATAAGAGAACAGGTTTATTGGGGTACAAGAGAAACTGGCCGGGAGGAAGTTTTTGCCAGAACAAAACACTTTCCTCCCCAGCTAACGTGTGGGGTGCCATTTTATAGGGTTTAGATGGGGGTGGGTAAGAGTCTTTTATTGCGTGAGGGGCTGGTGGTCTTCCCGAGTTGAGCTGGGGTAGGAAGAATCCCTCTCCCTCATGAGAGATCTGGTGGTGGGTGTCAACTTTGTCCCTGATGGGTCTAAGCAGTCTGCTGATGGGCGGTTCCAGGTGGTCTTCTCCTGGATTACTTCATCCAGATGCTTAGGATGACTGGAATGTAGGGTGATGGTCCTGGAGCATGCTCATTTCGATCTGTGCCGCTTATCTCTGTTAGGTGAGTGTGTGTGTCCTTGATTGTGTTCAAGGACAGGCCTACTTGATTTCAAGGGAAAAACCCCTGAGTTTTCAAGGAAAAAGTTCCTTGAACCCCCCAGAGAATTGTTGGGGTGACGGGGCCCATAATCCTCCCATGACACAAGCTTCTAGTTTTATTTATTAATTCAATGGTTTTCTTACTTTCAATTTTATTAATCTCTCCTTTGATTTTCAGGATTTCCAATTTGGTATTTAGTTGGGGATTTTGAATTTGTTCATTTTCTATTTTTTTTTAATTTGCATGACATTGATCAGCTTTTCCTCTATTTTATTTTCCCCTAAAAGTGGTTTGGCTACATCCCATAAATTCTGATGTGGTACCTCATCATTGTCATTTTCTTTAAAGAATTCATCAGTTGCATTGTTGATGGAACTGTGAATTGATCTAAACATTCTGGAGAACAATTTGGAACTATACCTAGAGGGCTATGAGACTGAGCATACCCTTTGACCCAGTAATTACCACTACAAGGTCTATATCCCAAAGAGATCATAGAAAAGGGAAAAGAACCCACATGTACAATAATAATTCTAGTAGCCCTCTTTGTAGTGGCAAAGAATTTGAAACCAAGGGAATGCCCATCAATTGGGGAATGGCTGAACAAGTTGTGATATATGAATATAACGGAATATTATTGTGCTGTAAGTAATGATGAGCAGGAGCATTTCAGAGAGACCTGGAAGGACTTACATGAACTGATGCTGAGTGAGAGGAGCAGAACCAGGAGAATATTGTCCACAGTAACAGCAACATTGTGTAATGAGCAGCTGTGGTAGACTTGGCTCTTCTCAGCAGTGCAATGATCCAAAATAATTTCAAAGAACTCATGATAGAAAATATTCTCCACACCCCAGAAAAAAGAATTCTGGATTCTGAATGCAAATTGAACCATACATACTGTTTCTACTTTTTGGCTGTTTTTCCCCTTCTTTTTTGAGGTTTTTTCCTTGTGCTCTGATTCTTCTTTCACAATATGACTAATGCAAAAATATGTTTAATGTGATTGTACATATGTAACCTATATCAGATTGCTTTCCATCTTGTGGAGGGGGGATGGAAGGGAAGGAGGGAAAAAAATAAATTTGGAAGTAAAAATCCTATTAAAGCAAATGTTGAAAAGTATCTCTATATGTAACTGGAAAATAATAAAATGCTTTTATGATTTAAAAAATCATTGATTGTTTCTATGATTTGTTCTTTGACCCCCTTATTTTTTAGGATCAGATTATTTAATTTCCAATTGAGTTTTATTCTTTTAATTGCCAATTATTGAATGTAACTTTTATTGAATTATGATCTGAAAAGCATGTGTTTACTCCTTGGTACTTTTCCACATCTGGTTGTAAGGTTTTTATGCCCTAATACATGGTCAATTTTTGGTGTAAGTCCCAAGTACTGTTGAGAAGAAGATATAATATTCCTTTCTATTCCCATTCAATTTTCTCCAGAAAGCTATCATATCTAACTTTTCAAGAATTTTATTCATTTCTTTAACTTCTTTCTTTCGTATTTATTTTTTGGTTAGTTTTATCCAGTTCTGAGAGGGGAAGGTTGAGGTCTCCCACTAGGATAGTTTTATTATGTATTTCCTCCTGTAACTCATTCAAGTTCTCTTTCAAAAATTTAGATACTATACCATTTGGTGGATATATCTTAAGTACCTTTCAACAAGATATAGCTTCCTACTTTATCTCTTTTATCTAGTTATACTTTTGCTTTTGTTTTGTCTGAAATCTTGATTGCTACCCCTGCTTTCTTTGCTTCAGCTGAAGATAATAGCATCCCATTCACATTTATAGTTATGATGACTAACTTTTTATTTCTCTCCATGAAATTTTTAACATGTTTATCCCCCCCCCTTACCCACCACCCTTTCTCTTCATACATGTGTTTTACTTATGATCACCATCTTCCCCAATATCCACTCCCTGGTATCAGTCCCCTCTCCATTCTATTATCAACATCCCTTTTTAAACTTCCTTATGGGTAAGATAGATTTCTATATCCAATTAAGTATGTTTGTTATTCCCTCTTTGAACTAAGTTTGAAAAGAGTAAGGTTTAATCTTTGCCCATGCTCCCCGCCTCTTCCTTTCCATTATAATAGTTTTTTATAATGCCTCTTCTCTCTCTCTCTCTGTATGTATGTAACAATTCACCCCCAATCAATTTCTATCCTCCTTCTTCTATGCAATTTCTTTTTACCCCTTTATTTTGTTTTCTGGGGTGTCATTCCATCAATGTCACCTTATAACCATACCTTCTGTCCACATGTACTCCTAATTATTCCTGTAAAAAAGTTGTTAAGACTTACAAATATTATCATCCCTTCAATATTACCTTATGACCACATCCTCTTTCTACATATACTCCTAATTGCTCCAATAATTATTATTATAATAAAGTTGTTAGGAATTACAAATATTATTTTATCATATAGAAATATAAACAGGTTAATCTTATTGAATTTATGTTTCTCTTGAGTTTTGTATTTGGAGGTCAAATTTTTTTATTCAACTCTGGCCCTTTAATCAGAAATGTTTGAAAGTCCTCTATTTTGTTAAATACCCATTTTTCCCCAGAAAGAATATATTCAATTTTGCTGGGTAGGTGATTCTTGGTTGTAAACCTAACTCCTTTGCCTTCCAGTGTAATGATTGGAGTGATGCCACCTGCTGGAGAGTTACTGTAGGAAAGCTCCACCATGAAGAGAAGGCATCTAAGGGCAAACCATGTGGCTTTTCCTTGGCATCAGGAAGTGATGTTTATTCATGGGTACTGTCTATCAAAGCTACCAGCCAATTAGCTTGGAGCTATGTTTGCAAGTGGATGGGATGTTCCCAGTTTCACAGGAGGCTTGTGGGATGAAAGAGGTATGGTTCACTCTCTTTTGTCAAGACTCTTGTGGAGAGTGGAGCAGGAGATGCTGGCTCCCCAAGATAGACAGCCGAATCTAGGCCTTTCTCTCTCTCTTCACCAAATTCTTATTCTCCTTAATAAATGCTTAAAAGTCTAAACTCTTGCTAAAGCTTATAATTTATTGGCAACCACTCATTAGATATTTTAGACAGTGTAGCTAGGATTTTAGCCCCTTATACAGATAGCTGACCACGAAGAGGAAAGCTGAACCTCCATCTTCCTGTTGGGTAAGAAATTTCCCCTACCCTGTCCCTTTAAACTCCAAAGTACTGCTAAGTACCAGCTGTTTTCTATTTAAATTTTCAAATGGGTTTTTTCAACTCCCTGTTTCTGATTTTAGTCTGTTTAACCAGACAAATTGGGGATAAAGATAATATTAGTGCTTTGTTTTTGTGGATTTTCTATTTTTATTTTTATTTTTGTTAGAAGAGCAAGCAAGGTGCTCACACTAGGGGATATAAATATCCTGCCCCCCCCCCCAACCATGCCTTTTCTTTTCTTTTTCTTTTTTTTTTTTTTTTAGTGAGGCAGTTGGGGTTAAGTGATTTGCCCAGGGTCACACAGCTAGTAAGCATTAAGTGTCTGAGGCCAGATTTGAACTCAGGTACTCCTGAATCCAGGGCCGGTGCTCTATCCTCTGTGCCATGCCTTTTCAGAGAAACCTCTGAATCCTGTACTTTTTTCAAATTCTAGCAATATGAGTTGCTCTTCTTTTGCATGCCTGGAGGCAACATCCCATCTAGAATCAGTAGGGGAAGGGGAAACCAGGCCTGAGTTTGAAACTAAGCTTGATTCAAATTGCCCTAGTCCCTCCCCTCCTTTCAGGACCCCACCTCCTCCCCCTCCTCTGGCACCACCTCCTACTCTTCCCATGGCCTCTTGATCCTCCTGCCAGGGAAGTCCAGAGATTTAATCCTCCCTCCTCAGGGCCTGAGCTTGAGCATGTGCAGCTTTCTCTACCTGCATTTTCAACCCTCCCCCACCTAAGCTGTGATTCTGACTCGAACTGCTGTGGTTCTCCCAAACCAACCTTGGAAAACCTTTTAAATCCCAGATATGCTCATTTCGTTCATAATTTTGTTAATCTGCTTTTGTCTTTAATTAGTAACCTTATAAAGCATTTATATTATGAAAATACCAACAGAGAAAATAGAGGGGCTAAAGAAGACAAACATAAGCTGAATAAAAATGACAATCATCATATTTCAAGAAGACATATTTTGCAGAAATGTAGAAGTAAACAGCAAGGTATTAATATGGGTATTGGGGATTTTAGATATTGGAATCAGAAATGTTCTAAATTCACTCAGAGAAATAATGTCAATTCAGAGGTTATATAGGATTTCTATGCTGTTACATCTACATATTAATGGTATAGATTTATTTTCATGCCTTTAAGATTGTGTTTTATACTTAGTTTAAAAAAAGGGGGAATGGGGGGCAGCTAGGTGGTGCAGTGGATGCAGCACCAGCCCTGGATTCAGGAGATCCTGAGTTCAAATCTGGCCTCAGACACTTGACACTTACTAGCTGTGTGGCCTTGTGCAAGTCACTTAACCCTCATTGCCCTGCAAAATTTTTTTTTAAAAAGGGGGAAAATGGGGCAATATTTGTAAAAGCTTTTTATAGTCATGTCATCAAATTATGAAACAATGTAAGATAGTTTTGATTTCATAATACAATGTTAACTGGGAGTATTGGGCTCCCATATTCTAAATTGTGTATTTTTTTCTTTCCAACTGATTATTTGATCAAACTCTATAAAGCATTTCCCTGGCAAATTGGTTGCCATGGCAAGTGTAAATTGATTCTAGAAGTATTATTATTATTACTATTATTGTTATTATTATTATTTTGGTGAGGCAATTGGGGTTAAGTGACTTGCCCGGAATCACACAGCTCGTAAGTGTCTGAGGCTGGATTTGAACTCAGGTCCTTGTGAATCCAGGGCTGGTGCTTTATCCACAGCACCACCTAGCTGCCTCCTTGAAGTATTATTTTTGGTAAGCATTTTTTTTTTAAAAGAGGGGAACATTTGTAAAAGTTTTCTTTTTTCCAAAAAAGTTTTCTTTAAGATTGTGTTGTGTTTTAATTTGTATTTAAATATGTTCCAATTTTTCAAAAAGTAATTGTATACTTAGTTTAAAAAGGTATTATTTGAAATTATTACATAATTGTATATTATATTCTCAGTCAAGGTACATTCACATTTTTTGCAATCATTATTATCCTTAATTTTTAAATCCATATGAGATTTTTGAATTATGGAAACATCATTTCAGAGACTAATTGCTCTTACAATGAGCTTGATGGAGATGGTTCAACTCCACAATGTGGGCCCTGGAGAGAATATATGTACAACAGAAGGAGAGACAGGTACACATAAAAAGCCCTGATGAAGGCTGAGAAAACAGCCAAATACATTCAGGTGGCCCATAGTTTGCTTATGATGGCAACTATGTAAACCCCAATTGCTGGACATAGTCCAGTTTCTTCCTCTCTCCCTCCTAAAATAGCCTGGTGTCATGGAATCTCCAACACATGCACCTGGTTTAACTTAACTTGATGGCAGTCAGAATCCACCCACCTGTGGCCTAGCACAATTGCTGGATATCTCAGAACCTTGAGATGTGGTATGGTAACCTTTCCATAACATTTTCAGGTGTCATCATGGACATATTACTAAATTTGGCCTTGATCCAGACACATGGTGGTAAGAAGTGTTATAGATTGCATAACTGCCTCAACTCTGTATTATATAAAGGGGGGAATGTAATAATAATTATATATAAATGTATACATAGTTTAAGAATGAGTTATATTTTGAAGAACTCTCACTGTTTAATTTGATCATTGACAATGCTATGTTAAGGATTAGTGAAAATCCAGCAGTTCAACAGCTAAAGAAGTGAGTCCAGAGACAACCAGAGTCCAATTTTCCTGATAACATCTCAACACTCCAAGAAGATCTCAAAGACTTTAAATGAACAATTTTGTTTTGTTGTTTTTCTTTTTACCTCCTGTTATTATATACACCATTTGTAATATGTATTCTCTGCAGAGGACCTCCCTCTGCAGGCAGTGTCAAAGCATGGGTTCATGAGGGACCACCCCTCTGGACAAAATTTCTCCTTTCTCCCTTCTCTGTATTGTTATTGACATATTGTTTGTTAGCATATAATATAATAATAGAATAGAATAGAATAATATTCTGTTGGTTTTTTTACTATTTCATCAAGGAAACACCCTGTGTTCCCCAAAGAAACAAAGGGGGAACAGTAATGATTGGAGTGACGCCGGATAGTTACTGTAGGAAAGCTCCACCATGAGGAGAAGGCATCTAAGGGCAAACCATGCGGCTTTTCCTTGGCATCAGGAAGTGATGTTTGCTCATGGGTACTGTCTACCAAAGCTACCAGCCAATTAGCTTGGAGCTGTGTTTTCGAGTGGATGGGATGTTCCCAGTTTCACAGGAGGCTTGTGGGATGAAGGAGGTGTGGTTCACTCTCTTTCATCAGGACTTTTGTGGAGAGTGGAGCAGGAGACACTGGCTCCCCAAGATAGACAGCTGAATCTAGGTCTTTTTCTCTCCACCAAATTGTTATTCTCCTTAATAAATGCTTTAAAGTCTAAACTCTTGCTAAAGCTTATAATTTATTGGCAACCACTCATTAAATATTTTAGACAGAATAGCTAGGATTTTAGCCCCTTATACACCAGTATATTATAGTCCAAGCCCTGTAATTCTTTAATGTTAAAGCTGCCAAACCCTGTGTAATTCTGACTGTAGCTCCAAAATATTTGAATTGTTCTTTTTGACTACTTGCAATATTTTTTCATTGATCTGTGAGCTTTGAAATTTGGCTATGATGTTGCTGGGAGTTTCCATTTTGGAATCTCTTTCAAGCAATAATTGGTGGGTTCTTTCAATTTCTATTTTGCCCTCTGGTTCTAATATTTCAGGGCAGTTTTCTTTGAAAATTTCTTGAGAGATATTGTCCAGGATTTTTTTTTTGGGGGGGGGGTCATGATTTTCAGCTAGTTCAATAATTCTTATATTGTCTCTCCTGGATCTATTTTATAGGTCAGTTATTTCTCCAATGAGAAATTTCACATTTTCTTTTATTTTTCTTTTACTTTTTGGCTTTGTATTATTGTATCTTTGTGTCTCATAGAATTGTTAGTTTCTATTTGTTCAATTATAATTTTTAAAGTATTATTTTCTTCAGTGACCTTTTTTATTTCTTTTTGAATTTGGATAAATCTGTTTTTAGGGAATTATTTTCCCCAGAAAACTTTTGTATTTCTTTTTCATGGTTCTCTTACATAACTTTTATTTCTTTCCCCAATTTTTCTTCTACTTCTCTAATTTGTTTTTTAAAGTCCTTTTTAAGCTTTTTCCAGGAATTCCTTTTGGGACTGAGACCAACTTGCATTTTTCTTTGAAGTTTCACCTGTAGCTATTTTGTTACTATTGTCTTCCTCCATGTTTATGCCTTGATTTTTCCTATCACTGTAGTAACTGTCAATAGTCAAGCTTTTTTGATGTTTTTTCCTCATTTTTGTGTCTTTTTTGTGCCTTAAATTTTTATTCTAGTTGGGCTCTATTCCTAAACTTTCCCAAGGTTTTGTACTAAAATTCAGGGTTTTCACTGGGCCTCAGGTCCTACCCCTTGTTTTTGATGGATTTTTTTCTTAAGTAAGGACATCACACTCACCCAATCTCAGAAATGGTTAGAGTCTCTGCTATCTCAGTTTGAAGAACTCACTTAATTGTGGCCACAGCAACACATTAAACATTCATGCTATAATTACCATGAACTCATGTCTTCCTTGCTTTTATGTAGTTGATAATGTTTTCATGCTACACCTCATCCCTTGAACCCTTGACCCAACCTATAAGAACCTGGCTCCTGAGGAATGACAATTAGCCTGATTGTCTGATGGCTCTGTTCACTACAAGAGAGGCATATGCAGTTGGACTGCAACAAATAGTAGTAGTAGTAGTAGGCCTCCACCAGTTGCTGGATCAGTGCCTTGAAGAGCCACAGACCACAGTGTGGCTATGTGTTGTATCTACCCCACGAGGAGTAGCTGGAGTGTCCTCTCCAGGGTGCTGGCCTGGGCAGATCAATATGGAAAACAAGCTGTTGCCCATGCAGCAGGTTTTCCCTCTCTGCGACATTGGGGGATCCAAAGGAAAGGCAGAGCCAGTACAGTTTGGCACCAGTGCTGCTCCAGGAGTTGCCAGAGGGATGTGATGTCCAACTTCCAACTGCCTAAGGGACCCCAACTCCTGATTTTTTCTCGGGGTTAACTCCCAAAGCTTTTCCCATATATAGGTATAGCCGCAAGGCAGCAGAGGTTTAAAATCAGGGTTTTCTTTCCCCTGGGCGAATTGCCTACCAAGGCTGACAAGTCCCACCTGCCCAAAACAACTGGTTTTAAGGTGCCAGTGACTCGCCTTCGCCCCTTCTCCTGTTAATGGAAACAGTTCCACCACGAGAAGGCCAGGAGTTGGGCTTCGGTTGTCAGAGGCTATTTGAAATGCACACCATTGGATCATTTTATAGAGAGTGGGAGCTTATCCCCACTCCCACCCTGGCAACAAATATTAATCTAATAATAGGAGATACCATAGGGAGTAGGGGTGCTTGCAAGTCCTTCCAGTTGGTTATACAGCTGGCATGTGTAAAAACCTAAAGTTTCTCCCTAAAGGGATGGGGAAGAGAAGATCTTCATCTAGACCATTTCCTGGGCATTGGTTTTGAAGCAGGTCAAGTGGTCCATGGCCTGGAGAGCACAAGATTGAACAATCAAAGGCTCTCTCCCTTAGTGTCCAGACCAATGGAAGAATCCTGCTGATGCCACCCATTGCATATAGTTGTTTATGGGACATATCAGCACCAATTAGAAACATTTTAAACAACCTACCAGGTCAAACCTCTAACAAGAGTAACAGTAGTTTGGAAGTGCATCCATTGTCAGTATCAAAATTCAAGAGCTAATATGTTGTATTGGGTCGAGAATGATATTTTCCTTCTCATTTAGGACAAGGTAGCTATTCCTAATCCAAGTATCCCTCAATATGTCCCCAAATGGAAAAATGGAACTCCTCCCACCTTCAGGTAAGAGGGTTTCCAGTACTGGAGTTCCAAAATTTATCCCTCCTTTCCTCTCTCCCCTCCATCCTCCCTGAGGCAGTAAGCAATCAGAGATAGTTTATACATGTCCTGTTATGTAAAAACATTACCATATTTGTCATTTTTATAAGAAAACTTGAATACAATTTTTTAAATGAAAGAAAATGAAAAATAGCATGCTGTAGTCTGTGTTCCATCAATATCAGTTCTTTCTCTGGAATTGGATAGTATGCTTCATCATTAGCCTTTTGGGATTGTCTTGGATCATTGTATTGTTCATTGTTCAGTTGTTAATTGTTAAAACAGTTAAGTCATTCAGAGTTCTTCATCAAAAAATATTTCAGGGGCAGCTAGGTGGTGCAGTGGATAAAGCACCGGCCCTGGATTCAGGAGGTCCTGAGTTCAAATCCGGCCTCAGCCACTTGACGCTTACTAGCTGTGTGACCCTGGGCAAGTCACTTAACCCCCATTGCCCCGCAAAAAACAAAAACAAGAACAAAAACAAAAACAAAACAAAAAATACTTCAATGGTCTGTTGCTTTCTCTGCCTGCTCATCTTGGCCACCTATTTCTTCACTTTTAAGTCCTACTTAAAGTGTATCAATGCTTCCAAGACACACTCTTCTGAGCCCAAAGGGTGATTGGGCTTCTTTTCAGCCTGCCTGGCCTGTGACACAACTGCTTTCTCTTTGACCCAGAAACAGACTCTGATTCTCTATGGTCTAAAGCTTGGTGTACCTGTGTCCCTCCCCGACTGGGCCACCACCACTTGATTCAGCCCATCAGTTCAGAACCAGGACACTTCGCCCCAACTCCATCAGAGACTGCCTCTACTTCACCTTGGCCTACCACCAAATTCCCTCACCAGTCCTCAATCAGAGCCTCAGAAGAAGCCAGTGGTGCTGAAGACTCTGAGGCATGCTGGAAGCACAATCTGTTCCTGGCTGGGTCCAGACCCATGCTGAGCTGTTCAACCCTATCAGCAGGTGATCACAATTGCCCTCTTTTGCTGAAAAATTGTCTCACTCTGTTCTTATGTGCATTAGGTTGCACTGGCGGTGTTGTTTTTTAATGGCATTATTTGGGAGTGAGTGGACAGTTTCATCTGGAGCTTGTGGGAGTCACAGCCCCCCTTTATCAAACAATATTGCTGTCACGGTGCACAATGTTCTCTTGGTTTTGTTCACTTCACTATACATCAGTTCATACAATTCTTTCCAGAACTTCCAAAATCATTCTTCTTCTCATTTCTTATAGCATTTCTTATATTCCATCATCATCATATATACCACAGCTTGTTTAGCCATTCCCCAATTGATGGACATTCCTTTGATTTTCAATTCTTAGTCACTACAAAAAGAGCTGCTATAAATATTTTTGAACAAATGAGTCTTTTTCACTTTTTTGGGATGTCTTTGGGGTATAAAGTTAGCAGCGCTATTGCTGGATCACAGGGTATACACAGTTCTATAGCCTTTGGGGCATAGAAACCCCACCAACTGTGAATTAGTGTCCCAATTTTCCAACATTCTTTCCAACACCAAATATTTTCCTTTTTTGTTATATTTGCCACTCTGAGAGGTGTGAGGTGATACTTCAGACTTGTTTTAAATTGCATTTCTCTCATTAATAGTATGTATCATTATTCTTTTGACTACCCAAATCATTAAGCAACTTCTCAGAACCTATGCCCATGACAGTGCTACCCTGGAAAGGAAAAAGAAATCCCTTGTCAGGTGATTTCTTGGACCAAATATCCTGGAAAACTTATTTTATAAGATTGGAGGGGCAGCTAGGTGGCACAGTGGATAGAACACCAGCCCTGGAGTCAGGAGGACCTGAGTTCAAATCTGGCCTTAGACACTTAACACTTACTAGCTGTGTGACCCTGGGCAAGTCATTTAACCCCAATTGCCTCACCAAAAAAAAACAAAAAACAACCAAGATTGGAATGTTTTGGGATATAGTTCTGCCTTATTTTCTCAAACCCTTCTTTATTCCTTTCCTGGAAAGACCTCAGAGGGTTCCATACACCCTGGAGGAGAAGTTCAGGTCCCCCTCATTTGGCATCCTTTGAGATGGTTTGAATAACTCTTTCCCAGAACAAGAGCTGGTTTTGTTGGGAGGCATCTTGCATTCTAATACTATGGAATACCCCAAATCATCTTTTTCTTGGATATCTTGGAATATATCACTTTTTCAGGGAGGCTCTGAAAGCTCCTCTTCAGATTTTTTTCTCTGGTTCAACATCAGTTATATATATGCTTAGATGTTCTTGCAGTGACATTTTACAAAATAGATTTTAATACACTTTAGGACACTGTAATGATTGGAATGACGCCACCTGCTGGAGACTTACTGTAGAAGAGTTCCACCCATGAAGCGAAGGTTTTTGAGGGCAAAACCAGGAGTCTTTTCTTTGGCATCAGGAAGTGACGTTGGCTAGTGGGAGGAAGAAGGAAGAGATTGGCACTCGGTCTCGGGCTCTTTTTCCTGGGGACGCTGGTGGAGAAGGCAGCTAGAAATGCGCTCTCCCTTTAATAGATAGAGGAATCTAGGCCTTTCTTCTCTCTTTACCAAATTCTTATTCTCCTTAATAAATGCTTATAAGTCTAACTCTTGCTAAAGCTTATAATTTATTGGCAACCAGATATTTTAGACAGACTAGCTAGAATTTTAGCCTGAACCACCACGAAGAGGAAAGCTGAATCTCACTCTTCTGATCTTCAGGTTGGGTAAGAAATTTCCCCTACCCTCTCCCTTTAACTGCTAAGTACTGGCTGTGTTTTCCCTTTAAATTTTTTCAAATGGACCTTTTAAACTCCCTAATTACCCTATTTTTGATTTTAGTCTGTTTAACCAGACAAATGGGAGATAAGATCATGTTAATGCTTTGTTTTTGTGGATTTTCTATTTTTCTTTTTATTTTTGTTAGAAGGGCCAGCAAGGTACTCACACATGGGAATATAGCTATACCCCCTTCTCCCAGCCATGCTTTTTTGGAGAAGCCTCTGATTTCTTCAGCTTTTTTGAATTCTAACACTAATTGTTGCTCTAATTTTGAAAGCCTGGTATACTGCATGGGCAGTACATATTGCTCAAATGTGGGAATGCTCATATCCCATCATTTCTCTGTTCTTTTAAGGCAACCCCCATAATTATCTCAGGTGTCATGACAATACAGTGTTGAATTTGGCCTTGACATCTGTTACCAATTATATTAGATTTAAAAATTTCTTATAATGGCATGAGGATAAATAGGCAAATGATGCAAAAAGTGATGAAACAAAGATAAAAATTATTTTAAAAAATTAATATCTCAGCAATTGTCTTCTCAATTACCCTCCATAAGGGGGGACTATAGTAATATTATAGTTTTTTTTTTTTGACGGGGCAATGAGGGTTAAGTGACTTGCCCAGGGTCACACAGCTAGTAAGTGTCAAGTGTCTGAGGCCGGATTTGAACTCAGGTATTCCTGAATCCAGGGCCAGTGCTTTATCCACTGCGCCATCTAGCTGCCCCTGTAATATTATAATTTTAAAGAATGTTTCAATTTTTGTTTTATTATATGTTTCATGTGTAACAACTAAGATTCTGAATTCCCTTAGCTATGTTTTTGAGAACTTTCATTGTTTGATTTGATTATTGACAAAGCTATTTTAAAGTTGTGTTAAGCTCAATTTTGTAGGAAATTTTCCTGGCTGATTACCAGCATCCACACATCAACCCCTGAAAAGACTTCTATTCCACGATTATACCTAGAGGACATCTGAGAAAAGACTTTCAAAGACTTTAAATGAACAGTTTTGTTTTGTTGTTGTTGTTTTTTTCTCTTTTCTCTTTCTGTTATAATATTCACTATCTGTAACATGTACTCTCTGCAGAGGCCCTCCCTTTGCAAGACTTATGTCAAAGCGTTGGTTCATGAGGACAAAAAATCACCCCTCTGGACAAAACTTTCCTCTCTTCCTTTTCTATATTGTTATTAACATATTGTTAGTTAGCATAGGTTATTACATTCTGTTATTTTTGACTGTTTCATCAAGGAAACGTCCTGTTTCTTGAGGAAACAAAGCGGGGAACTGTAGCGATTGGAATGACGCCACCTGCTGGAGACTTACTGTAGAAGAGTTCCGCCCATGAAGTGAAGGTCTTTGAGGGCAAAACCAGGAGTCTTTTCTTTGGCATCAGGAAGTGACATTGGCTAGTGGGAGGAAGAAGGAAGAGACTGGCGCTCGGTCTCGGGCTCTTTCCTGGGGACGCTGGTAGAGAAGGCAGCTAGAAATGCGCTCTCCCTTTAGTAGATAGAGGAATCTAGGCCTTTCTCTCTCTCTTTACCAAATTCTTATTTTCCTTAATAAATGCTTATAAGTCTAACTCTTGCTAAAGCTTATAATTTATTGGCGACCACTCATTAGATATTTTAGACAGACTAGCTAGAATTTTAGCCTGAACAACACCATCTTAAATTTTGCTTCTCTAATAACTAGTTCATGTGATGGAAATTAGCTAAGATCTTGTGGTTTTATGTGACATCTTAAAAACAGAGCTATAAAAAGAACATCAAATTAGAAACCCATACTTCACTTGAAACTTCAGCGCACAGGCCAGGAGAGCACTGAGTCTTAGATCATACCACCTTTAAAGAACTCAGAACTTTAAAACTCCCAGAACTAGCTCTAAAAGCAGTAGTATGAACTACCTGAAACTTAGGAAAGTGGCTCATTCACAGATCTCAACTTTGAAATAATGTTAAAAGTCAAGACACAGGCTGGAAAAAATGAGCAAATAATAACAAAAAAGAACCTGATAATAAAAAAGTCCTTATAATGACAGATAAGGTCAAGGAAAAAACTCAGAAAAAGAAAAGAAAAATCAAAAAAGCAAATATGTTTGTATCTCAAAGAAAATTCCTGAAAGAGCTGAAAAAGGATTTAAAAAATCAAATAAGAAAATAGGATGGAAATTGGGAAAGGAGAGCCAAGATGGTGGAGGAAAGACATTAAATGCACAGAGCTCCTGACACAATTACTCCCCAAAATAGCCAGAAAACAGTGCCTGGAGCAGCAAAATACACAAAAATATGGGCTGAGATTATTTTCCAGCTAAAAACAGCTTAGAGGGGGCCGTTCTGGGCTGCAAGAAGAGTCCAACACCATGATTGCATGGACATAGTCCCCAGGGATGCTGTGCCAGAGAAACTTACCCCTGAGCCTCTGAATCAGCTACAGCACCAATGTCTTCTGGAACTAAAATTTCGGTCAGATGAGAGGCCTGAATGTCTGGCTGGGTTGGGGGGGTGGAAAATACAGGGGTGTCTGTAGGACCTAAGGGGGAATTTGGCTATCCCACCCCAGCAAGGAACCAGGAATAAATGTTGAGCAGCAGGAGGGGGGTTGGGAGGGGAGGTGCAGGCTTATCAAAGCTAAGAGCCACCATAGCACACAAAGTTCTGCTGGCTGATTAATTAGCAAGTTGCCTTGAGGTTATCTTTGGACCAGAGAACAGGCCAAGCAAGGTCCTCAAACCAAACACCTGGGATGCTCTGAAGCTTGGGACAGTACAGTTTGGAAGTAGGGCCCCACTGTAAGAGGGAGTTAAATGTCAAGTAAAAGACAGCAAGATGAGCATCAAATAAAGTTGAGAACTATAGAACATTTCTTTAGCAACAAGGAAGATAGAGGTGCACCCTCAGAAGAGGATAGCAACCTCAGGACACCTACATCCAAAGCTTACAAGAAAAATATGAATTTATCTCAGGTCATGGAAGTGCTCAGAAGGGACATTGAAGAGAAAGTAAGAGATATAAAAGGTATATTTATAGAGGTGGAGGAAAGAATGGAAAGAGAAATGAGAGTGATGCAGGAGAGTCATAGAGAAAAAAGTCAACAGCTTTGAAAAGCCAAAAGGAAAAGGAGATACAAAAGCTCTCAGAAGAAAATAATTGCCCAAGAATTAGGGCAGCTGAAAGGAATGTACTTAGAGGGCACACTTATGTATTGGATATGAAGGGATGATATCTGAAAAGCATTTATTTTTTGTTTATCCTTGTTTTTTGTGGGGCAGGTGGGGTGGGGTGGCTTATGTCTGAGGCCAGATATGGGCTTAGGGCCTCTTGGGTCCAGGGCTGGTGCTTTGTAGACTGTGTCACCCAGCTGACCCATGATGACATCTTCAAAATAAAGTTAAGGGGTAAGAGGAATGCACTGGAAGAAAGAGAAAGGGGGAGGTGGCCTGGGGAAAAGAAGCTCACATTAAAAAAGAAAAAAGAAAAAGCTTATGGAGTGGAAGGGAAGATGGGGAAGGAGTGAGGGAGTGAGGAGCAGTGGCCAAGGTGGAGGAGGGGCACATGCTCATCTGAGGTGACAACCACAGCACACAAAGTTTTACTGTCTGGTTAATTAGCAAGTTGGCCTGGGGTTATGTACAGACCAGAGAATAGGCCAGGTGAATGAAGAATCTGCCCCTCCTTAAATTGTACCACCTGGGACCCCCTGAAGCTTGGGACAATGTAGCCTGGAAATAGTACCTCACTTTTTTTTTTTTCAGGGCAATGGGGGTTAAGTGACTTGCCCAGGATCACACAGCTAGTGAGTGTCGAGTGTCTGAGGCCGGATTTGAACTCAGGTCCTCTTGAATCCAAGGCCAGTGCTTTATCCACTGTGCCACCTAGCTGCCCCCTAATAGTACCTCACTTTAAGGAGTTAAAATTCAAGTAAAAGACAGATGAGCAGACAGAGAAAGGTGTGGACCACAGAAAGTTTCTTTAGTGACAAGGAAGATCAAGGTACATGCTCAGAAGAGGATAGCAATGTCAGGGCTCCTACATCCAAAGCTTCCAACAAAAATATGGATTGGTCTCAGGACATATTGGTGCTCAAAAAGGACTTTGAAAAAAAAACCTCAGACACTTAACACTTACTAGCTGTGTGACCCTGGGCAAGTCACTTAACCCCAATTGCCTTGCCAAAAAAAAAAAAAAAAGAGAGAGAGGGATGGTAAGAGGGACTAAGAGACTGAAACAAGTGATGATGGAAAGGTCCCAAATGAGAGATTCATGTGTGCAGATTATGACCCATTCAGCTAGGTGTGAAAGGGGAAAGAGTAGGGTTGCTGAGAAAAGAGAGATAGCTAAGAAGGAGGATGCTGAGTCCTAGCTCTACAATGGGTCTAAGGAAGCCAGGGAGATCAGGAAAGCCTTCTGGTAGAATGTGTTGTGAGTTCGAGTTTTGAAGGAAACAGAGGTGAGAAGGAAGGTTTGCAGTCAGACTCTAAAGGGCTTTAAATACCAAGCCAAGTGTGGGAAAATGTGGGCCCCTTCCATAAAAGTTGAAAATGCTAATATCCACAAATGGGGGCCAGGCTCCTCCCAGTCTAAGAAAGGGCTGCCACCACCTCCCCAGAGACCAAATCACATGATGAGGGAGACCCAAGGCTGGTCACAAGGGGGAGGAGTTTAGAGGGCTGTCTCTGTGTTGCCTCCCCTATTGGCTACACTGTGTTCTGATTGGCTAGTTTGGGGCACCAGTGTCTTGGTGGGCAGGTTGTAACTGGGGAAGAAGGGAGGGGCCAGCTGTGTTAAAGGATAAAAGACCTCAGGGGCCCATGTTTCTTGGCCATTTCCATTAGGGAGCTGGCCCATTATCATGAGTATGTAAATCACACTGAGTCCCAGACATTTTTAAATGGGGTTTCTCACAATTTTGGAACCCAGTGTGGGGCTATTCTGGGATTTTATGAAATTATGATTTGAAAGGAACCCTTTGCCATGGTCCAAGTCTGATTCTCTCTAACAAGGATACCTGGCTGAGTCAGGTGAGAACTGGGCCTGGAGGCATGGGCGGTTCCAATTAAGGATTTTAATTAACTAATTAATTAATGACAATTAAGGACTCTCACAGTTAGAAAAGTCTCAACTGAAGATGGATTAAGTGAGCTCACAAAAAGGATTAATCAGAAATATTTTGGGGGTGAATAAGAATTTATCAGAGAAGGAATCAGGAACTGAGGAAGGATGCTGAAGGACCACTTAAGTCTATGTGCATAGCTCCCCATGGAAAGAAAGGGGCTGTTGAATGAATTCTTTCTGGGGGTGGTCTTGGCAGTTTGGGGAAATCAAGGCAAACCCCAGCTGTCTATAATCCCATGCCATTAGAGTCAGTGGGTGATGGTAATGCCATGCAGTTGGAGTCTGTGGGTGATGGAGGGGAAAGAGGGGGTTACAGAGAACCCCGAACCCTATGTGGCCTTGTGGAACCCCTGGGAGATGAGCCCCTCTCAGTGGGTGGTAAGGGAAAGAAGTGGAACCCTGCTGGTGCTGACAGTGAAAAAGGAACGAGGCAAAGTGTTTTGGGGTGAAAGAGTTTGAGTTCAGGGGGAAATGCTGTGTGTTCTGTCCCTGCTCCCCTTTCCATGGCAGTTTCTGCTATGGGGGAGGGGAAGGACTGAGGAAGGAAGTTTCAAGGGGATAGAAATTGTCTGAGAGTGTCTGTGTCTTGTGTGTGTGAGTGTGTGAAATTGTCTTACATGTTCAAGTCTCTGTAAAAATGTGTGTCTGTGCTTAAAAGCCCGAGCTGGGGCCGGATTAGACATTTTCATGAACTAATTAGAAAACTGCAGATAGCTTTAGTTATTAAGTTAAGGAATGGGTGGGATTCATACAAACTAAATGGGTAAGAAGTCAGGCTTACTAACTTGGAGCAGGACATGCAATGCAAGTGACTAGTGGGATACTTTTGATATATGTACTTTGTGGCGTAATGGCTTAGGAACAGAAGGGGAAATGTGGAATGGTTGGGGTGGATGGTTCTTGGGTGAATTGGTACTAGAATGAAATTGTCAATAGAGGTTCTATGGGATGTTAGGTGTAGTGGAAATTTATTATTGAGATGCTCCATGTGGATGAATTTAATTGATTGTGGTAGTGGTTTTCTGTGAGAGAGACAGGGACAGAGAGGGCAAGAAAGGGAAAGAAAGAGAAAGAAAAGAAAGGGACAGACAGGGACAGAGAGGGCAGAAAAAACACCCATAGTGTAGGGAAAGGAGATTTGTGTATGGAGCAATGTAGTTAAAAAGGAAGGGTCTGAGAAAGAAAAGTCTTGTTGGTGAGTGGAGAGTATGAATCCAGGTGAACAAGTAGAGTGGGAAGATCTGAAGAAGTTGGAATTGGAATGATTGGAATGATGCCACCTACTGGAGACTTACTGTGGGAAAGCTCCACCATGAGGAAAATGCCTCCCGGGCCTGTGCTCTATCCACTGCACCACCTAGCTGCCCCTGTATCATTTTCTTTTAGATCCTACTTATAACTCTTTGATTTTGTCCTGTAACTGATTACTTAGTCATGGTTTTCTGTCTCTGGACATAGTTCAGAATTCAGCTAATCTTTTTTTTTTTTTGGTGAGACAATGATTTACCCAGGTTCACACAGCTAGTAAGTGTCAAGTGTCTGAGGCTGGATTTGAACTCAGGTCCTCCCGAATCCAGGGTTGGTGCTTTATCCACTACACCACCTAGCTGCCTCCTCAGCTAATCTTTAATGGGGTAAATTCATAAATTGAATTCTTTTGCTAACCCTTGTTCCATTCTTGTCTCAAGAACTTCTGTTAACCTTGAGGGAATATGGCTTACCATAAGGGAGTTGGGCATAATATCTTTATACCCCAAAACTGTCCATCGATGATATCTGGTTTGCTGTCCAAAAAAGTCTGGGCCATGATCTTGGACCTTGCAAGTGAACTCAATTAATAACCTCTTCTTAATCACAGGAGGGAAATGAGGAGGGTTTTTGCTAGGGCCCATTCCCAACTTTCAACCAATCATGTTGTTCCCCATAACTCGACCAATCATATTCACCTTAAGCCCATTATGTTACCAATGCTATTCTGCTCTTTGGTCTATATTTGGCAAAACCTATGAAGGGGAGCTGCTCTTTTGCTAAGGGTCTTTGACTGGAGACTGAGGCCGCTATTGACCATCTTATTCTTGGGTTACCAACCCCAATAACAGAATGTGGCTTAATCTACCTTTTTATTAAACTTAACTCACAACAATATCCAATGATTTCTTAAACCTCCCATGTTTCTTTTTGTGCTTAATGTGTTAACTTATCAGAGAAATTGCTCATTATGTATTAACATGGGGATCATGACCAGAACACATCTCTGCAATACTGGAGAGTCTCATTCAGGAAGGAACAGAAGTTCAAATCAGCAACAAGTATTTATTTGTTATCCACTTACTGCCAGGAACAGTGCTAAGTATTGGGTATATAAAGAAAGGCAAAAAAATAGTACCATTCAGAGATACAACATGAAAATAATTATGCACAAATATACATGCATACACAAATAGATACATATAAACATACATATTGTGTTTACAGGATATATACAGCACAAAAGTACTGGAATTAGAGAGGATGGAGAAAATAAAAAGGGGGATGAGATTTTAGGTAAAATGTAAAGGAAACCAAAGGGGGTTAGAGTCAGGTATGAAGAGGGGAAGAATTTCAGCCATTGAAAACACAGGGAATAGAGAGATGGAATGTGTTGTGAAAGGAAGAGCAAGGAAGACAGTGTCCTTGGATTGCTGAGTAGATGGGAGGGAGTAAGGCAGAATAAGATAGGAGGGAGCCATGTTATGGAATGATTTAAAAGCTAACTAGGATTTTACATTTTATCCTGGAAATAATATAGAATCTCTAGTATTTGTGGGAAACAATCAGTCCTGTGCTTTAGGAAGATAATTTTAATAGTGTAATTTAGTATGGACTGGATTGAAGAGAGAACTAAGGTTGGGAGAACAGCCAGCAGGCTAGCGTGAGACTCCAGGTGTGAGCTTCTAAGGGGCAACCTCAGGGTGGCTGCAGTGCCTGAGAAAAGATGGGAGAGTATACAACATATGTGATGAAAGTAGAATTGATAGGACATCACTACTGATTGAATGTAGGCTGGGGGTTGGAGTGAGAGTGAGTCATTGAGAATGACTGTTGGGGCAGCTAGGTGGCACAGAGCACCAGCCCTGGATTCAGGAGGACCTGAGTTCAAATCGGGCCTTAGACACTTAACACTTATTAGCTGTGTGACCCTAGGCAAGTCACTTAACCCCAATTGCCTCACCAAAAAAAAAAAGAGAGAGAGAGAGAGAGAATGACTGTTGCTGGCAAAGTTACTTTCTCCTTGGATAGAAGAAAAAACAACAAAGGCCATAAATAAAAATGTCTCAGATTCATTCTACACCTGTTGCTGGAGCTAGTCATCTTGTACGCTGTACCAATCCCCTTCTGTCTTCGCTGGCCTCTGCTTCCTGGAAGGGCAAGTTTCTGTACAGACTCACGTTTCTTTTCCTCACTGTGTCACTTGCACAGTAATACACAGCTGTATCCTCAGTTTTAAGAGAAGTCATTTGTAGATATAACATGCTGTTGCCATCCTCTCTAGAGATCGTGAATCGACCTTTCACAGAGTCTGCATAGTATGTACCACTTCCACCAGTAGTAATTCTTGCAACCCATTCCAGTTCCTTCCCTAGAGCCTGGCGGACCCAATTCATATAGTAGCTGCTGAAGGTGAATCCAGAAGCTTTGCAGGAGAGACGCAAAGAACCCCCAGGCTGCCTCACATCTCCCCCAGACTCCACCAGCTGCACATCACACTGGGCACCTGCAACACAGAGACATTGCATTAAAGTCAATAGTCACATTAAGTCACCACTTCATATTGTCCCTGCCTCTCCATAAAACTACCTTGGAAAATGGTCAGAAGGAAAATCCAGTTCGAGCTAAATTTCATGGTGAGTTTCTAAGCTAGTCCTTTGCACAGAAGAGCACAAAGAGCTTGAATTTGCCTCCCAGAGATATAGGCACAGCTTTGGGGCTGTTTTTCATCCCAGGAGGGAGGGACCCAATTTGCATGTCTTACTCTATTCAAAAAGAGGATCTTACTCCAATTGAAAGATTCTTTACTGGCCTTCAGAGAAAGTTCTCCTAAAGGTAGTTCCAAAGCACTGGGGAATGTTGGTGACACTGAGACTCCCAGAGCTGATGGTTTTGAGCCAGTGTCAATCACTGCACATTGCTTCAACAAGTGGATCACATGTGGTTGGCCTTTCTGTGTTCCTAATAAACTTCTTAGAGGATTTATTGGGATTTTTTTTGGTTTTTGTTTTTGCGGGGCAATGGGGGTTAAGTGACTTGCCCAGGGTCACACAGCTAGTAAGTGTCAAGTGTCTGAGGCCGGATTTGAACTCAGGTACTCCTGAATCCAGGGCTGGTGCTTTTATCCATGCGCCACCTAGCCGCTCCCTATTAAACTTCTAATCAATCTTAGTCCCACTTCTGATTGTCAAAGCTCCTCAATCATCTTCCATTTCCAATGATCAGCAGACTGAACAATCACTTTCTTCTCAGGGTCTCTTGTCCTTGGTGTCCTTGGCACCTCTAATGCTCCCTAGGTCTACTTTTTGTTTCCCTTTATCTAGGATTATATCTCACCTAAATTATGTACCCACAGTCCCAGTCATATTTCCCCATTGCATTACTAATAATGGCTCATGTTCCTTATTTCACTCCAATATACACCTTGTCTCCAGAGGGACATATTCTATTATATTTTATCCTCTATGACAATGACCCAATAGTCTGATATATGGAGCAAGTTTGGCTTAGATTTCTTTTTTTTTTTTTTTTTTTTTTTTTTTTTTTTTTTTAGTGAGGCAATTGGGGTTAAGTGACTTGCCCAGGGTCACACAGCTAGTAAGTGTTAAGTGTCTGAGGCCAGATTTGAACTCAGGTATTCCTGACTCCAAGGCTGGTGCTCTATCCACTGCGCCATCTAGCTGCCCCTTGGCTTAGATTTCTATGAGATGATCCTCATATTTCAAGCACCATTCTCATCACCCAGAATATCCAGCTCTGCTGCCACCTGCTGCATATTTAATTGTACACTCCAGGAATTTAGGTTTATACCCAGAAACAAGTTTTTCATCCTCACTTCCACTTTCTTTTCTTTTTTCCAGAAGAGGGATGTGTAATTTCAGGGTCCTGATGTTTTTAGAGATCTAGATCTAGAGATCTTTTAGTAATCATCATTATTTTCAGGGACTCAACTCAGCTACCAATCCCTCTATTGGCCACCATTATAACTATGGACTCTTCATCATAGAGCAGGAAGTCTGAGCCATATCTCTCTGTTTTCTTTCCCCATTATTGTTATTATATTCAAAGTGGTCCATTTTTACTCTGTTAATTTACCAAACTAAGGATAATTTGTAATACATCAGAATTGCGAATAGAGTTCACTGACTATAGAAGGCTATATAATGGTCCTCTTCAATTACTAAATCTATACATCATTGTTTTGGGCATGCTAGTATAAGGTGATAGACTTTTCCCGTTTCTGACATAAAATTATCACCCTATATGTCCTATTCACAGATAGTAAAGGTTGCAAAACTTAAAAGAGTGTCCTATCTACTCTTTGTAAAGGAAATTTAAAGAAAAGTTTATCTTTTTTGTTTCCTTAGTTAACATGAACAATTTTTATCGACCTGAGAGTATTTGGGGTTCTTGATCATATGAGGAAGGCAACTGATGCCACATGGGCAACATCTAGATTAACCATATCCTTTGGTTTAATATTAAAAATCGGGGCAGCTAGATGGTGCAGTGGTTAAAGCACTGGCCCTGAATTCAGGAGTACCTGAGTTCAAATCCGGCCTCAGACACTTGACACTTACTAGCTGTGTGACCCTGGGCAAGTCACTTAACCCCCATTGTCTGCAAAAAAAAAAAATCAATGTAGGGAACTAAATCAAATTTATAAGAATCCAAGTCATACCTCAATTGAGAAGTGGTCAAAGGATATGAACAGGCAGTTTTCTGATGAAGAAACCAAAGCTATCTATTCCCATATGAAAAAATGCTCTAAATCTTTAATGATTAGAGAGATACAAATTAAAACAACTCTGAGGTACCACCTGACACCTATTAGATTGGCTAAAATGACAAAAAAGGAAAATAATAAATGTTGGAGAAGCTGTGGAAAAATTGGAACACTAATGCATTGTTGGTGGAGCTGTGAACTGATCCAACCATTCTGGAGAGCAATTTGGAATTATGCCCAAAGGGCAATAAAGCTGTGCATAGCCTTTGACCCAGCAATACCACTTTTGGGTCTTTTGCCCAAAGAAATCATGGAAAGGGGAAAGGGACCCACATGTACAAAAATATTTATAGCTGCTCTTTATGTGGTGGCAGGGAATTGGAAGTTGAGGGGATGCCCATCAATTGGGGAATGGCTGGACAAGTTGTAGTATATGAATACAAGGGAATACTATTATGCTGTAAGAAATGTTGAGCAGGAGGAGTTCAGAGAAACCTGGAGGGTCTTGCATGGGCTGATGATGAGTGAGATGAACAGAACCAGAAGAACATTGTACACAGTATCATCAACATTGAGTGTTGATCTACTGTGATGGACTATATTCTTCTCACCAATGCAATGGTACAGAAGAGTTCCAGGGAACTCATGATAGAAGAGGATCTCCAAATCCAAGAAAAAAAAAAAAAAGAACTGTGGAGTATAGATGCTGAATGAACCATACTATTTCTTTTGTTTTTGGTGATGTTATTTTTTCTGTTTTGAGGTTTTTCATCATTGCTCTGATTTTTCTCATAACATGACTAATGAAGAAATAGGATTAATGTTATTATGTGTGTGTATATATATATAACCTATATCAGATTACCTGCTGTCTAGGGGAGGGGGGAGGGAGGAGAGGGAGGGAGAAAAATCTGAAATTGAAAAGTTTGTATAAACAAAAGTTGAGAACTATCTTTACATGTAACAGGGGGAAAAATACTTTATTAATTAAAAAAAGTCAAAAAAAAGCAATGTAACCATTTTTGTGGTTAATAGAAGGAGATTCAGCTCTGCTATCAGGAGTTGAGCTAAGTAGAAAAGCAAACACAGGGAATAGAGGGCCCTTCTCAATCACTCTAATTGTTCTAAGCACCAAGATAATGCTTATTAGGCTTTTTTCTGAGTCCCCTCCTATTTCTAGATAGGAAAGCACCATATAAGGGGCAGCTAGGGGACACAGTGGATAAAGTACTGGCCCTGGATTCAGGAGGACCTGAGTTCAAATCCGACCTCAGACACTTGACACTTACTATCTGTGTGACCTTGCGTAAGTCACTTCACCTTCATTGCCCCCCCCCCCAAAAAAAAGCACAAATACCATCTTTCATTCCTCATTTTGAATGGAATCTGCCTGTGCATTCTCTTTTTTTCCCCCTCACTATCTCTGTCACTGTCCCTTAGCTCCCAGGTTTCTTTTTTTTCCTTTTCTTTTTCTTTTTTTTTTGTGGGGCAATGGGGGTTAAGTGACTTGCCCAGGGTCACACAGCTAGTAAGTGTCAAGTGTCTGAGGCTGGATTTGAACTCAGGTACTCCTGAATCCAGGGCCAGTGCTTTATCCACTGCACTACCTAGCTGCCCCCTTGCTCCTACGTTTCTTTCTAAGGCCCTTCCTTATTTTTAGATTGGGACCCACCTATTATGTACCTTTGGTGAAATCATGTTCTTTCATATACTTCTTCCATCTAGACAAATTGAGGCATAAAATGGACAAGAGATCTTACAAAAGCTCCCACTGGAACTCTAGGCATAATATCCTGTTTCTAAAAGAAACTCAAGATGTACGGTGGGTGGGACAGTGACACAGTTCTTCTCTATTGTGAGGGGTAGAGCATTTTTGACTGAGCTTCCAAGTGTTTGCTCAGAGCTCCCAAGTATGCTGTCAATATATCCTCATGGGATAGATTATCTTTTCTCTGGTCTTACCTACTTTCTCTTTTCTTCTCTACTGAACAGGAAATGAAGTAGGTCAGTGATCTTATTCAATGGGAGCTAGAAGATGAAGGTGATGAAGTAAGGATAGGGCTTTATGGGGTCCTTTAAGACCTTTACAAAATAGAAATTATCAGGCATTGGAATTGTGAAATCTTATGTAATTCATAGAATCAGAACTGTGTCAGTTCTCTACCTTTTTTCCTTCCCTATCACAGGACTTGTATTTTCATTTTTCTTTCACAGTTTCATAATCTTTAAGGAAAAAAATAACAATTCCATACCATGGATAAAATCTAGTTAAATTGTACAAATATGTACCTTTTCTCTTTTTTAGTCTCTTTGGGACATAGACCTAGAAGTGCTATTGCTCAGTCAAAGGTTACCATTTTGTTGTGGCCAAGAATTGAAAATTAAGGGGATTCCTATCAATTGGCAAAACAAATGGTGGCATATTATTTTAATTGAATGTTTTAGAAACAACTGTAAATTATAGGACTTCTACCTGTTTATGTTAAGAATACTAACTATTTTGTTTCCTCTAAGACACAGAGGAAAGCACTGGAAAAATGTTGGAACTAGGGGTAAATTGTAATGGTAAACCATTGTGCTCATTTTGTAACTCGAAGAGAGTAGAGCTTTGCAATTTAAGATAAAATATTTTTTGAGTATAATTTATATTATTTTGAGTTTTGAATCCAGGTATAGTTGTCTGGATCATTAATTCACTAATCAAGTACTGGAGAGAATTCCACAAATCAATGCTACGAGAGGATTTTAAAACTTGCAGTATACAAGTGGAGGTGTCTGGGGAAAAGTCAAAAGGACAATCTGGGTCTCATCTGCAGCAGGCTCCATCTGGCTCATTGTCTTCCTGCTGAACAGGAAACCCACCTGCCTACTCTTGAATCTATCTGGCTATTACTACAAGACTGTACTTGTGACTCTTACCTGAAATCAAACAGCACTAAGGATGTTTTATCTTGGCCTTATTATCATGTCCCTGCTTTCTCTTTTATAGCAGATTTCTATAATCAGAGCAAGTAGCCAGTAGAAGAAATGAGCACAGTGCAACTGTGTAAGATCTTACTGTTTTCAAACTAACTGTGTATTTACTTGATATGTCAAACAATTAAAAGTATTAATACATCAGGAACACCTTATATTTCTATAACATCACGAAAACTTGTGCCACCCCAAACACATTCCCAACAATTGGCAAAAGAAATGGTGGCATATTATTTTGACTGAATGTTTTAGAAACAACTGTAAATTATAGGACTTCTACCTGTTTATGTTAAGAATACTAACTATTTTGTTTCCTCTGAGACAGAGAGGAAAGCACTGGAAGAATGTTGGAACTAGGGGTAAATTATCATTGGGTTGGTAAATTATTCAGAAAAAAAAAGACCTAGACTTCTTTTAATTTGTAAACTTGCCAGAAAAGAGCTTGTTATGGGTTGTCAAATTCCTAGACAAGGAACAGTCTTGCTGAGTATTTGTAAGGTGGTTTTTTATTTAGTAGTAATTTGTAATGATTGATCATTACACCAGGATGAGTTTAAACTGGAGAAGAATGAAAGATAAATCAAGCAACATGTGTGTGTCTCTTAGTAAACTTTTTAGCTCGTTTTGTAACTCCAAGAGAGTAGAGCTTTGCTATTTAAGATAAAATATTTTGGGACTGTAATTTATATTGTTTTGAGTTTTGAATTCAGGTAAAGTTGTCTGGATCATTAATTCACTAGTGAAGTGCTAGAGAGAATGCCACAAATCAATGCCACAAGAGGGAATTTGCTGAATACAGGTGGAGGTATCTGGGAAAAAGCCAAAAGGATAATCTGGGTCTCATCAGAGGTAGGCTCCTTCTGGCTCATTGTCTTCCTGCTGAGGAGGAAACCCACCTGGCTACTCTTGAATCTATCTGGATATTACTATATGTCTGTGGTTGCTTGTGACTCTGACCTGAAATCAAACAGAGTTAAGGATGTTTTATCCTGGCCTTATTATCATGACCCTGCTTTTTCTTTTATAGCAGATTTCTATAATCAGAGCAAGTAGTCAGTAGAAGAAATGAGCACAGTGCAACTATGTAAGATATTACTGTTTTCAATCTAAATTTGTGGTAACTTGATATGCCAAAGAACCAAGTACATTAGTACTCAGGTTTGCCATCTGCCTGCTAATGTTTACATGGTGTTATGATATAGGTACATTAATTACACATCCTTTTGGTTTAGAAGAAAGTTAAATTCCTCCCCATTGTAAACATGTTTTTTGATGAGAGGGAGGCTGGTAACTAGGAAACATATTTATGCATTAAAGAAAGAGGATTTACTTGAGGCCATAAATCTTCCCACTCAGATATCTGCTATACACTGCCAAGGGCACCAAGCTATCAAATTCATATCACAAGAAAATCATAGGGAGATGTTGCTGCTTGATCAGTCGCCAGGTCCATTCACCCATCCACCTTAGCCCTAGTCCCCTTTGCACCTTATTGTGCTCCAAGGTATCTCCCCTTCCTATATACACAGTCTAAAATTTAAGGTTTTGTTCAAGGATACTGGATGGTGAATGCACCTTGAGCTATTTAAATTCCAGAGTATCTTTATATAAGGATTTTACCTCTTCTTCTCATAGTAGAGTTAGAAGAGGAGCCCGGGATAATTTCCTTTGTTGAGTCCAGAAAGCTGCTGCCCTGACTATCCCCTGGATTTGGTATCCTGAACATGGGGCTTTGCTTAGAAATTTAACTTTGGCAATAGAACAGATTTCTAATTTTACTGCATTACGGTTATAAGAATTGGAAGAGTCCTTAAATTTTCTGCCAAATGTGATCCTGGACAACCGGATTGCTCTGGACTACATGTTGGCTGCAAAAAACAGACTCTGTATGGTCCAGAACACCTCCTGCTGCATGTACATCAACAATTCTTGGAAGGTTAAGCTTTGAGTACAGAGGTGGCATGATGTCTCCACCTGAATGGCTGAAATTCATTCACAACTGTTTGCTGTTTCAGGTTTTTCATGAACCTCTTGGTTTTATTTTGTATTAGGATCCCTGTTTCCCCTCAGTCTGCTTATCCTTTGTGTCTTGTTCTGGTCTTTACATTTGTAACTCCCTCAGCTCATAGACACCCCACCCCCAAGCAGATACAGAAGAAATGAACTTCTTCCCTTTCCCGGAGTATATGAAAAGGGGGGAGTGATGGAGAAGGCTAAAAATGATTAACAGATAACCTAAGACCTGAACTCTAATCAACAGTAGCCAAAAAGGATTAACAGATAACTTAAGACTTGAGCTATTAATAGTACCTAAAAGGGTGAACAGAAAAACTAAGGTTTGTGTTCTTACCAAGAGGGTTCAAGTCCCTATAAAACAATACTATGAACAGAAGTTTAGACAGTTACCAGGCACCATTAACCATTAATAGCCATTAATATTCCTGGATGACAGGAAATAGAAACTGTACCTAGAAACCAGATCTTAGTAAAGAGATATCCTAAACAGAGAGACCCTTGGGGTCTGACAAGTTTAAAAATGTCTTTAGAAACATGTGCAGAAGGACCAAATGTGTCCTTAGGTTCACCTTATGACATACAAACCCCCAAAACATACCCATACCCATGGTCGTCCGCGACTGGTGGAGGCTTACTATACTAGAGGAAAAGGTACCAAGCCATGGAGGATGTCTAAGACCCCAGGAAGTCCAAAATAGGATGTGAACTTCCCACAAGGAGTAGGTTAAGATAATGAGGAACTAACCTACTTTTCTCACTATAAATATAACCATTTTTCTTCTCCCTATTCAATACACCTTTGGTGATCTCCCTGTGTTCAGCACAGTCTGTAAATAAAACTTGGAAACTGAGTCACTGAGCCTTGTAATTATTTGGGATGCCTCACAATCAATTTGATCAATTAGATCCATCCCTACATCACCTACATTGATGTCCTGTCCCAGGGGCCTACTTATTTCCATAACAACCCAGCCACAGGAGGTCCCAACCTTCAATGAAGTCATGAAAGAAACTATAAAAATAAGCAAGAAAAGAAGAAAAGGCTTGATTACAGAAAGTTACTATGGTGACAGGGAAGATCAAGGCAAAAACTTGGTAGAAGACTATAGTGCCAAAGTGGCTACAGGTAAAGCTTCAAAGAAAACTGTGATTTTTGTCCCAGGCACAAAAAGAATTTCTAGAAGAGCTTAAAAAAACATTTTTAAAAGAAAATTAGTATGGGCAGCTAGATGGTGCAGTGGATAGAGCACTGGCCCTGTATTCAGGAGTACCTGAGTTCAAATCCGACCTCAGACACTTGACACTTACTAGCTGTGTGACCCTGGGCAAGTCACTTAACCCCAATTGCCTCACAAATAAAAAAAGTTCAAAAGAAAATTAGTGAAGTGGAAGAAGAATTTAGAACAGAAATGAGAATAAGGCAAGAGATTAAAAAAAGAATTAATAATATGGGGAAAGATAAACAAAAAATTACCAAGAAAAATAATTCCCTAAAAACCAGAATTAGCCAAAGGGAAAGATGTACAAAAGGTCACTGTTGAGAATATTTTCTTAAAAATTATAATAGAACAAGTGGAAACTAATGGCTCTATAAGACATCAAGGTAAAAGAAAAAATTGAAAGTAAAAAAAAAATGAAGAAAATATAAGCTTTCTCATTGAAAAAAAAAACTGACCTAAAAAATAGATACAAAGGAGATACTATAAGAATTATTGGACTACCTGAAAGCCATGATCAAAAAATCCTGAACAAGGGGCAGCTAGGTAGCAAAGTGGATAGAGCACTGGCCCTGGATTCAGGAGGACCTGAGTTCAAATCCGGCCTCAGACACTTAACAGTTACTAGCTGTGTGACCCTGGGCAAGTCACTTAACTCCAATTGCCTCACCAAAAAAAAAAAAAAATCCTGGACAATATGTTCCAAGAAATTATCAAAGAAAACTGCTCTGATATATTAGAATGAGGGCAACCTAGAAATGGAAAGAATCCACCCATCACCACCTGAAAGACACCCAAAATGAAAATTCTCGGAAACATCATAGACAGATTCCAGACCTCACAGATCAAGGAGAAAGTATTGAAAGCAGCCAAAAAGAAATAATTCAAATATCATGGAGCTAGAGTCAGAATTACACAGGATTTGGAAGCTTCCACATTAAAGAACTGAAGGGCTTGGAATAAAATATACCAGAAGACAAAATAATTAAGTTTGTAACCAAGAATCAGCTAGTCAACAAAATTGAATATAGCCTTTCAGGGGAGGAAATGAATATTTAATGAAATAGAGAACTTTCAAGCATTTCTAATCAAAAGGCCAGAGCTAAATAAAAAAAAAAAATTGACCTCTAAATACAAGACTCAAGGGAAACATAAAAAAGGAAAAAGGAAATAAGAAAGAGAAAGCATAAGAAATTCAATAAGGTAAAACTGCTTATGTTTCTATAGGTGGAGCAATAGATAAAGCACTGGCCCTGGATTCAGGAGGACCTGATTTCAAATCCAGCCTCAGACACTTGACACATTATCTGGCAGACCTTGAGCAAGTCACTTAACCCTCATTGCCCCACAAAAAAAAAAAAAAAAGAGCCATTAGAGGGGGGTGGATATAAGGTGACGTTGATGGGATTATAACCCAAAGGACAAAAAAAGGAGTGAGAAAGAAATTGCACTGGAGGAAGAAGGGGGAGGGGAGATCAAATGGGGTAAATTATCCCACATAAAAGAGATGCAAAAAAACTATCATAATGGAGGGGAAGATGGAAGGGGGGAACTAAAACCTTTCATCAAAATTGACTTAAAGAGAGAAGAAATCTCTCTTACCCTAGCATCATATACTATGACTTCGTTGAATTTATACCAGAAATCCAGGAATCATTCAATATTAGGAAAATTATCAGTATAATTTATGACACCAGTAACAAAAATAAGAGAAATGAAATTATTCTAAAACCATCAGCAAACATTATTTGTAATGGGAATAAACTAAAAGCCTTCCAAATAAGTTCCAGGGAAAAGCAAGCATACCTGTCATCACCACTATTACTCAATAATGTAGTAGAAATATTAGCTATTATAATAATAAGAAAAGAAAAATAAATTGAGGGAATTAGAAGAGGCAATGAGGAAATAAAATGATCACTCTTTGAAGATGATATGATGGTACACTTAGAGAATCCTAGAGAATCAGCTAAAAAAAAAAACTAGTTGAGATCATTAACAACTTTAGCAAAGTTTCAGGATTAAAAATAAGCACACATAAATCATAGTCCAGCAGCAAGAGATAGAAAGAGAAATTCCATTTAAATAAACTGTAGACAATATAAAATACTTGGGAGTCTCCCCACCAAGACAAACCTAGGAATACTATGAAGACCATTACAAAGCAATTATAAAACACTTTTCATAAAGTTAGATATGAGTAATTGAAAAAATATCAATTGCTCATGAGTAGGCCAAGACAATATAAGAAAAATAAAAATTCGACCTAATTTAATTTACTTATTAAGTGACATACCAATAAAACTACCAAAAATTATTTTATGGAGCAAGAAAAAATAATAATAAAAATAATCTGGAACAATAAGAAAACTGAGGAAATTTGAGAAAAAAATATGAAGGAAGTGAAGTTTAGCTATACCAGATCTCAAATTCTGTTATAAAGTGGATCTAAAAAATCTAGTGCTGTCTTAAGAAAAAGAAGGGTTGATAAGTGGAATAATTTTAGGTACACAATACACAGTAACAAATGACCAAAAATATCTAAAGTTTGCAAAACCCGAAGACTCAAATTTTGGGGACAAGAACTCACCATTTGATAAAAACTCCTGGGAAACTGGGAAACAGTATGGCAGAAACTTGATGTAGAACAACATCTTATTCTGTATACCAAATAAAGGTCAAAATGGGTACATGATTTAGACATAAATGGTAATTACACAGGCAGATTACTTACCTTACAAATTGCTTACCCGTCCAATATATGGATTATAGTAGAATTTGTGACCAAACAAGAGAGAGAAATGATTACAAGTTCTAAAATGGATGATTTTAATTAAATTAGAGCCAAGGTTAGAAGGAAAGAAGAAAACTTGGGGAAAATTTTATAATTTTGATAATATGAGAGGTCTGGTTGAAAAGAAGTTTCATATTCCCTCCAATTATATCATCATGATCTTCTGATATGTTTGGAAATATATAGGATATATATACATACAAATATATAGGATATATACATATATAGATATAGATATTCATGGGATAGATACACACACATCTAGACATATAGATATTCATGGGAGGACCATATAAATTATGCATATATATATATATATACATGTTTATGTATAGTCAACCTGAAAATTAATGAAACTATTAATAAAGAAGAAATAAAGACTTTAATCAGGGCAGAGGAGATAAAAATTAGAGTATTACAAAGAAAGATTTCTATGAATACCCAAAGATAGAGACTGAGGACAGGGTTTATATGGGGTAACAGTACAGAGGGAGCTATGACACTGCCCTTGGGAAACATAAGTTTCTCACAGATAGAAACTACTTAATGTAAATGAACCTTTTTTCACAAGAACCTAAAGTCACGCAAGTAAGCTTGGGAAGCTTTGGAAGTGGATAATTTTAGGGGGGGGGGGGAATCCATTAAGCAAATCAAGAGTCTCCAGACTCTTGACAAACATTGGTCAGCCCCAGGTGATTCATTCCAGTATTAGCCTAGGAATGGGGAATAGGTGAGGATCAGTCTTTTCTCAGTAAATTGTGGTTATTATTCATTCCTTCCTCTTCATCAAGAATTCCTTGATGACCAAAAAGTAGTGCTGGGGCATGCAACACAGGATTCTCAGGCCATGGCTGGTATCTTGGGAAAGCGGTGTCTTCAGAAAGTGGTCTTCCTTGCAGTCATCCACTTCTTTTTCCAGGTCAGATGATGGTAGTGTTTCTGGCTGTCCATTCAGGGGTTGGAGACTTCTTCAAACATGACAGAGGTATCCAGCTGTCACTTCCTTTCAGTTTTGCAGGTGAGGGGTTGGTCATCAGGACTGAGTAGGGACCTTTCCACCTGGGCTGTAGGGAATCCTTGCATAGATGCCTTTTCCAATGGACTCAATCTCCAGGTTTCAACTGTAGGGTAGATTGATTTAAGGTTGAGCCTCTAGAAAGTGACTGAGAGACAAGATGGTTAAGGTGATGAAAGGTTTAGGTGAGTCCTTTACAATAGGACAGAAGGGAGGTCTTGGTCTTGAGGGAGTCCCTGGAGGGAGAAATGATGCCCAGTGAAGTGGGAAACAGATTATTTACCAAAAGGGGTTGCCCTGAGGTTCATTTTGCTCATTTCGTCACTCCAAGAGAGTAGAGCTTCGCAATTTAAGATAAAATATTTTTTGAGTGTAATTTATATTATTTTGAGTTTTGAATTCAGGTATAGTTGTCTGGATCATTAATTCACTAATCAAGTACTGGAGAGAATTCCACAAATCAATGCTACGAGAAGAGATGCGCAGTATACAGGTGGAGGTATCTGGGGAAAAGCCAAAAGGACAATCTGGGTCTCATCTGCAGCAGGCTCCATCTGGCTCATTGTCTTCCTGCTGAACAGGAAACCCACCTGGCTTGAATCTATCTGGCTATTACTGCAAGACTTTACTTACTTGTGACTCTTACCTGAAATCAAATAGCACTAAGAATGTTTTATCTTGGCCTTATTATCATGTCCCTGCTTTCTCTTTTATAGCAGATTTCTATAATCAGAGCAAGTAGCCAGTAGAAGAAATGAGCACAGTGCAACTGTGTAAGATCTTACTGTTTTCAAACTAACTGTGTATTTACTTGATATGTCAAACAATTAAATGTATTAATACTCAGGTTTGCCATCTACCTGCTAATATTTGCATGATGTTATGATATGGTTAATTTAACTAGGTATCTTTTTGGTTTAGAAGAAAGTGAAATTCCTCCCCATTGCAAACACATTTTTGATGAGAGGGAGGCTGGTAACTAAGAAACATACTTATGCATTAAAGAAAGAGAGTTTACTTGAGGCCATAAATCTTCCTAGTCAGAGTCTCCCCACCAATACAGACCTAGGAATTCTATGAAGACAATTACAAAACAATTATAAAACACTTTTCATAAAGTGTTTGAAAAAATATCAATAGCTCATGAGTAGGGTAAGATAGTAAAAGAAAAATAAAAATTGTACCTAATTTAATTTACTTATTAAGTGGCATACCAATCAAACTACCAAAAAGTATTTTAAAGAGCAAGAAAAAAATAATAACAAAAATCATCTGGAACAATAACAAAATTGAAGAAATTTGAGGGAAAAAATGTTAAGGAAGTGTAGTTTAGCTATACCAGATCTCAAACTGTGTTATAAAGTGCATCTAAAAAATCTCAAGCTGCCTAAGAAAAATAGGGGTGGATAAGTGGAATAAATTTAGGTACAGTAATACACAGTAATAAATGACCAAAATCATCTAAGGTTTGAGAAACCCAAAGACGCAAATTTTGGGGACAACAACTCACCATTTAACAAAAACTACTGGGAAACTGGGAAACAGTATGGCAGAAATTTGATGTGGACCAACATCTTATTCTATATACTAAGTAAACGTCAAAATAGGTACATGATTTAAACATGAATGGTAATTCCATAAACAAATTACTTACTTTGCAAATTTCCTATACTTATGATATATGGATTATAGTAGAATTTATGACCAAACAAGAGAAAGGATTACAAGTTATAAAATGGATGATTTTAATTAAATCAGAGACAAGGTTAGAAGGAAAGAAGATAACTTGGGGAAAATTTTATAATTTTGATAATATGAGAGGTCTGGTTGAAAAGAAGCTTCATATTCCCTCTAATTATATCATCGTGATCTTCTGATATATTTATAAATATACATAGGATATATATACATATATATGTACACATATAGGTATAGATATCTGTGGGATATATATACATATAGACATAAAGATATTCATGGGAGGACCATATAAACTATATATATAGTCAACATGAAAATTAATGAAACAATTATTATAGGAGAAATAAAGTCTTTAATGGGGGCAGAAGAGCTAAAACTTAGAGTATTACAAAGTAAGATTGTTAGGAATACCCAAAGATAGAGACTGAGGACAGGGTTTATATGGGGTAACAGAACAGAGGGAGCTATGAGACTGCCCTTGGGAAACATAAGTTTCTCACAGATAGAAACTACTTAATGTAAATGAACCTTTTTTCATACTAACCTAAAGTCCAGGAAGTAAACTTGGGAACCTTTGGAAGGGGAAAGTTTGTTTGGGAGAGATCCATCAAACAAATCAAGAGTCTCCAGACTCTTGACAAACATTGGTCAGCCCCAGGTGATTCATTGGCCTAGGAATGGGGAATAGGTGAGGATCAGTCCATTCTCAGTAAATTGTGGTTATTATTCATTCCTTCCTCTTCATCAAGAATTCCTTGATGACCAAAAAGTAGTGCTGGGGCATGCAACACAGGATTCTCAGGCCATGGCTGGTATCTTGGGAAGTGGTCTTCCTTGCAGTCATCCACTTCTTTTTCCAGGTGAGATGCTGGTAGTGTTTCTGGCTGTCCATTCAGGGGTTGGAGACTTCTTCAAACATGATAGGTGTATCCAGCTGTCACTTCCTTTCAGTTTTGCAGGTGAGGGGTTAACCATCAGGACTGAGTAGGGACCTTTCCACCTGGGCTGTAGGGAATCCTTGCATAGGTGCCTTTTTCCAATAGACTCAGTCTCCAGGTTCCAACTGCAGGGTAGATTGATTTAAAGTTGAGCCTCTAGAAAGTGACTGAGAGACAAGATGGTTAAGGTGATGAAGGGTTTAGGTGAGTCTTTACAATAGGACAGAAGGGAGGTCTTGGTCATGAGGGAGTCACTAGAGGGAGAAATGATGGCTGGTGAAGTGTGAAAGAGAATATTTACCAAAAGGGGAAAAGCAGAAAGGACATTCTGGGTCTCATCCGAGTTAGGCTCCTTTTGGCCTTTTCTGAGGTTCAGAAAAACTAAGGGAAGGGCTTTTGGCCTTGGGAGACCCAAATCATTTAAAACTTGCCAAGCTGAATCTTAATGATCCCATTGATAAGTACTACCAGACCCAAGGATTGGGGGTGGTAAGCACTGAGTAAGTGTTGAAGTGCTGGCCATGAAGCTAACAATTGGGAGACAATTGAACCAGTAAAATGAGTATCTCTATCACTGTGAATTTCTTTAGGAATAAGCACTTGGATACAGCTGTTGCAGTAGCTTTCCTGCAAGGAAAAGTCTCCACCCAATGGGACAACATGAAAAACCATAACTAATACAAACTTATAACTGGAGAAGGGGCTCAGGGTCAGGGAATTTCCCAGGGACAGGTTTTAGGAGCATGTTTACATTATATAAAGATATATATAGACAGATCTCACATTGTAGATAAATGCCATGTGCAGCTCATCTCAATTTTTCCCACCAATATTTGCAGTCTAAAATAAGCAGCTTGCCAGCATTCCAGTGACTTAAAGAGTGCAGGTTTTCCATCATAGGTGAATGGAAAGAGTTGGGGAGCATTGGGTGTCCATTTGGCCCATACCAGAGCCCAGAGCTCAGCCTTTCTGCACCCTTCCAGTCTTAGCCTGTCTTGGATGGGATAGAATATGGTCTCTTGGAATATAGCAAGCTCTGTTAGGGTCAATGTTAATTTGGGGTGAGGCTCAGCAGATGGAAAGGAAGACAGACTAATAGGAATTAGAGTGTTTTGAGCAGCCTGATTGTCATGCAGGTCAGCAAGGAAATTAATCCCAGCCATGAGGAGAATCTTCATGGGAATGTCCTGGTTTTTTAATAACAGTCAATGCTGCTAGCAATGAAAAGGAGTCAAGCAATCTCTAGATGTGTGGGACTGCCAGAGGACATCAGTAACACCTTATATTTCCATAACATCATGAAAACATGTGCCACCCCAAACACATTCTTGCTATCCATGTAAATGTTCACTAGTTCTCCTTTTGCTAATTCGCAAGTCAGGGCTTCAAATTCAGCCTGTTGTGCTGAGGAAACAAAAGGAAGGGGTCAACAACTGCTTCTGTGGTGGTGATAGCATAGCCAGCATCATTTTGGAGGCAACAACCATCAGTGTGCCAGGAATAATCTGGGTTTTCTATCTCAGTTTCTTGGAGATTTCTTGGGGGGTTAAAATAAAGTCAATAATTTTAATACAATCATGATGCTGTGTGGTCAGGGTTCTTATCCTTTGTCAGAGAGGAAAGTGGCTGGGCTGAGAGCTCTACACCTGGAGATACTTACATTAGGTTTGGATAGTAGAGAGATCTTTAATCCTGCAAGACAGACTATTGGCTGATATCAGA
Organism: Dromiciops gliroides; assembly: GCF_019393635.1. NCBI lineage: Eukaryota > Metazoa > Chordata > Mammalia > Microbiotheria > Microbiotheriidae > Dromiciops > Dromiciops gliroides. The sequence goes on along the minus strand of NC_057862.1, from coordinate 264,333,293 downwards.
TGTCCTAAAAACTTAAAACCTGAGAATAAGATACTTTATGGCATTTGAGGAAGGAAGTGAGAAAAATGAAATCAGCTTTTGAAAATTGGAGATCTAGGGACCAAAGGAGCAAGTCATCTACATACTAGAGATGGTGAAGCCTAAAGAAAACTTAAGGTCAGCAAGGTCTGCTTTCAAAATTTGTGAAAATTAGGAGGGGCTTTCTGAGACAGAACAGTCCAAGCACCCTCCCAGATAAAGATAAAGTAAAAAGTAAAAACTGGCAATTCACACCAAAGGTCACACTGAAAAAGGTACTACATATATCAACAGTGGAAAACAGTGGAAAATCATGGAGAATGAAGTTAAGGAGAGTATAGGAATTAGGGACTACAGGTATTCTAGGAATCACACAAGCATTTACTGTTCAGGTCTTAGAAAAGACACCATTGCACAACCAAAATGCCCACAAACAGGAAGGATCAGAGAATTACAAGGACTAATTCCAGGAACTAAAAGACCAGAAGGACCAGAGGATAGGTAGTCCTTAATGAGAGGCCTAATGCCCTCGATTTCCTCTGTAAAGAGGAAACTATGAGATTCAAGGAAGAGATTTAGAGGGATCCAACTGAATCTGGATTGGAGAGGGACTAAGAACATTTTTAATATCTGAAGAGGTAACCTCCCGGGGGAGGATGGGACTTCTTCCAGGAGTGGAGAAAAGCAGATAAAGAAAGGGGCTGTCAGGGTATAGGGATATCATTTTAGGGAGAGAACTCAATTGTAGCTCTGTATATCTGGAAAAAGTCATGGCCTAGAAGGTGGAGAGGTGCATCTTTTTACATTTTCATTATAAATTAATTGCAACATTAATCTTACCTTTCAGGGAAGAAAATAAGATAGATACCTCATTAAGGTTAGCACTCGGTATGAAAATTCAGTTTGCCTAAAAATACCATTAACAACATTTAAAAAGTAAATGAATGTGGGGCAGCTAGGTGGCACAGTGGATCTAGCACCAGCTCTAGAGTCAGGAGGACCTGAGTTCAAGTCAAGCCTCAGACACTTAACACTTACTAGCTGTGTGACCCTAGGCAAGTCACTTAACCCCAACTGCCTCACCAAAAAAAAAGTAAATGAATGCTATGGAAGTTTGTAATCCTAGCAGTGAAATAGAATATTAAAGGAAAGAAAAAGGTTAAAAGAGCATAAATGTTTTAACAAAAACACCAGATAGTTAAATAATTTCAAAAATAATAATAATAATAATAACTTCCAGTTCAATAACCTATTTTGAAATAAAACTTACTCAAGCATCAGTTAAAAGTTATGAAACATACAAAGCCATCATAATATTTGAATTGCTAGGTGTATTGTGAGGGCCAAAATTTGAAATACTTGAGAAGCTTGAAAAGAAAAAATAATAAAAGTTTAACAAAGTTAAAACAAAGTTGTTTTAACTACCACACCATTATTAATGTGTGTAATTATTTCAATAGTAACTGCTTAAGAGAGTTATTGAGAAAAACTATGAAACAGTGCCACTGCTAAATGGAACTGGCATATTAGGGAAACCGCCAATTTTCAGAATTTTAAATTTTATTCTTGCTATTAACACCTGGAAGCCAAGTGGTTTTTTTCCCAGGGTCAGACATTCATTATAACTAGGGAGTATCCCAGGGGGAAAACTTGAACCCAGATGTTCCTAACTTTGAGATCATTTGTTTGTGAATTCTTTCTAAATAGTTGCAAGTAGTCGATATTCTTTTTTTGAGGCGGGGGTGAAGCAATTTGGGTTAAGTGACTTGCCCAGGGTCACAGAGTTGATATTCTTTTTTTTTAATTAAATTAAATTGAATTAAATTTTTTATTTTTTAATTTTTTTAAAATAAAAGTATTTTATTTTCCAATTACATGTAGAGATAATTTTCAACATTTGTTTATATAAGATTTCAAATTTCAAATTTTTCTCCATCCCTCCCCTCCCCTAGACAACAGTTAATCTGATATAGGTTATATATATATATATATACATATATATAATATATATATATAATAACATTAAACGTATTTCTGTATTAGTCATGTTATAAGAGAAGAATCAGAGCAAAAAGGAAAAACCTCAAAAAAAGAAAAACAACAGCACCAAAACCAAAAGAAATAGTATGGTCCAATCAGCATCCATATTCCACAGTTCTTTTTTTTTTTCTGGATTTGGAGAGCCTTTTCCATCATGAGTGCTTTGGAACTTTCTTGTACCATTGGATTGGTGAGAAGAATCAGGTCTAGCACAGTTGATCAACACATAATGTTGATGATACTGTGTATAATGTTTTTCTGGTTCTGCTCATCTCACTCATCAGAGTTGCTATTCTTTTAACAGTTGCATTTATAACAATTTAAAACCCAAAATAATACTCTATACTTATCAAATATTCACTTTATGGGTTGGTAAAATGAAGTAAATAGTTTTAAGATCATGCAATTAACAAATTTCCAAATCCATGATTTTTTTTTGCTGGGCAGGCAATGGGGGTTAAGTGACTTGCCCAGGGTCACACAGCTAGTAAGTGTCAAGTGTCTGAGGATGGATTTGAACTCAGATACTCCTGAATCCAGGGCCGGTGCTTTAACCATCTAGCTGCCCAATCCATGATATTTTTAAAGGTGTCAATGCCAATACCACAATAAAGCCTGGCTTAAAAAAAACAACAATCACACATCTTTTTAGAAGACATTATTTAACTTAAATTAAAGATAAATTCAATTACACCTAACTATTACCATATGGTAAAATTATTAATTTATCTAAAGCTCATCACTAGCATTTTGATATAAGACCATTATTATCAATAAAGTTGTTTTTGCATGGTGATAAACGTTGGTTACTGAGAAGCCAGATAGTTCCCCAAATTTAAACAGAACCTGATTAACCTTAATTTTGGGGTTCATAAAACCTGAATTTAAAATATCTAATATTGGCGATCAATTCCCAGTTAAAGTTTTAACAAATTTCTTTTTAAAAAATAGGCAAGAAAAGTCAGTAAGCTCTCAGGACTCATGGCACAATTGTTCCCCCAAACCTCCAAACAATGCCATAGGAAAATTCCTGGAGCAGCAAAATCCACATAAGAATGAGCTGAGATCATTTTCCAGCCAAAGATGGCTTAGAAGGTCGGCAGGAGGGGCTGCTGTGTGGAAACAGGAAGGGAGCCCAACCTCACAGTCACACTGACACAGATGCTGTCTCAGGCAGGGAGAGCCAGGGAAAGAGACCCCCAGAGCCTCTGAATCAGATGCAGCACCAGTGTCATCTAGAACCAAGGACACAGTCTGGTGAGAGGACTGAGCACTTGGCAGGGGGGAGATTCCAGGGGTTTCTGTTGGTGCTGAGGCAGAACTTGGGTTTTTCACGCCTGATGGGAACCAGGAGAATTTATGGGCCCATAACAGGTGGATGGGATCTGAGAATTGGGAAAAAAAACAACAGACCTTGAAGGACCTGTTATTATAAGGGGTCTCCTTGTGCTCAGTGTTCTTGAGTTCCCTCTTTTAGTCATTTTCCACATGGCCCCTCTGAATGAGGAGATTTATGTCTGGTTCCATGCTCCTTTCTCTCACTGTGTCTCTTGCACAGTAATACATGGCTGTGTCCTCAGCTTTAAGGGAATTCATTTCCAGGTGCAGCATGCTGTTGCTGTTGTCCCTGGAGATGGTGAATCGACCTTTCACAGAGTCTGCATAGCTTGTACCTCCATCACTATTAATGTATGAGACCCACTCCAGTCCCTTCCCTGGAGCCTGGCGGATCCAGCTCATGCCATAGCTGCTGAAGGTGAATCCAGAAGCTTTGCAGGAAAGTCTAAGAGATCCTCCAGGCTGTTTCACATCACCCCCAGACTCTACCAGTTGAACTTCACAATGGACACCTGCAAACAAAGCATCATGTAATCACAAATACAGAACTTCAAAGAGTGTTTCCTTAGTCAAAAAAGCAAACAAAAGACAAAACTACCTTGTAAAAGAGTCAGAATGAAAATTCCATTCAATCCAAAACCCATTGTTCAAGCTCTATAGTATCAGTCCTTGGGGGAGAAAGGCCACACAAAGGAAAAGCTCCTCTCCCAGAGCTGCAGACACAGGTTTTGTGATGGTTTTTATTCCCTAGAGGGAGGAGCCCAATTTGCATGTGTCTCTCTGTTTAGTGTGAAGAAGAGCAACTGTCTCTCTCTGTGATGAGTCCCCTCCCTGAGCTACAGAGAGAAGTTTCCCCTAGAATTTATTCTAAAACCCTGGGCAAGGTTAGTAACACAGAATCCAAATACCATTGATAAAGACTCATTGTCTATCCTTCTCCACTCTAATTTACTCTCAATGCCACAAGAATGCTCATTAGGCTTTTTTCTGTTCCTGATATTTCCCCAGCTTATCCCAGTGGCATTTATAATTAAGAAGAAACCCTAAGTCTTTGTCGTTTTTGATCAGCAGAGATTGACTCTCCCTTAGGACTCTTTGGGGGAATGGGGCAGTGTAGGGGAGAAGGAATTTCTGAGCCTACACCTAGGCACCTCTGCTTGCTTATAGAGCTATTTTTTGTTACTTCTCTTTGGAACAAGACTTCATTATTTAGCCCAATTCTGCTCAGGGTCCCTTATATCCAGGTGATTGTTAAGAAATCAGCAGAAACTGAAAATCAGGGCTTGAATTATGGAGGTTTTTTTTAATTGTTTAGACTTAACGAAGGTATTAAGAAAACATTAATGAGGTTGATAAATGTTAAAAGTGTATCATGCATACATTTTTCCTCCAGGATAGCTAGTTGTTAAAAAGGTATCAGCATACTCATACTACAAGCACACCATATCCTTCTTTGCAGTGGAGGACTAGAGTCACAAAATGTACAGGACACAATAAAGCCCAAAGAAGCTCCTGGATCCTCTAAAAAGCCCCATGTTTTTTTCTCAGAAAGACTCATTGTACATGATAAGACAGTGACACAATACCCTCTGAGGAATGTGTACTTCTGGAGTATGTAGGGTGAGTTTAAAGCTGTAGGGATCTCCTTCCCAGAGTAACCAAGTCTGCTGCCACCTACTGTACACTGTGAGGTCAGGAGAGAGAAAGGTTTTCTGGCTTATATTCTCTTTATATTAATTCTTTATTCATTAGAAAAAGGTAATTTTCATCAGGGACCATCAGAATGCTGGCAAAAATATAAATTATTCTCTAGTCAGCTTTTGAGATTGTTGAATGTTGTATATGATAAAGCCTGAGCCCAGTCAGTTTATCTCTCTGTTGTTTTCTCCTCTGATACAGGCCTTACATTTGCATTGTCCTGTCATTTCTATGTGACCTACAGGAAAAAGAACAATTCAAAACAAATACATTTAAATCTCTGTTCCTATAAAATATACCTTGGCCTCCTAAGCCTAAAAAGCATCACTGACACTGTCTTCAAGCTATCTTTCCAAATCTTTTCTCTAACTCATAGGAAAAGCATGAACTTGATACCTTCTTTAAGGCACTTCTCAACCCTTTGTAATCTGTTTTCTGAACTTTTCACCCTGGTCACCTCAGGTATCAAACTTTTCCATTCCTCTTTTCATTTGGCTGCCAAACTTCTATCTGTCCATAGCACCACCATACTTAATGAACCCCAACTTCTCCCTGTTAACCTGAAGTCTGTCCCCCACAAAAACATAAGCAAAATGAATCACAGTTACAAAAATAAGCAATTATCTCTATTCTTCTCAGCAACTCGATTGCATTCCCTCGCATGGGAAACCTCTCTAAAGAGATTCCAATGAAGTTTTGAATAGTACTGAAGCAGTTAGAGGGAGAGCCTGTGCAGTCCTTGGAATAGCCAAGTCTGAAGTGATTAACTCCCTGGCTGCTGGATGTTTTAGTTCAATTAACACAGTACAAATCAGTTTTATAGTTCAAATTTGAAAGCAAACATTATGACAAAGATATGAATTATGGGGATTTCAACAGATAAGAATATTGGTTTAGGGAGTCCAGGACACCACAGATATTTGGGGGGAGGCAAGACAAGATGGCTCGGGAAGACAAAAAGTGCTTGTTGGCAAGTCATAAACTCCCACTTCATTCAACATCAGTTCATGTCAGTGTTTCCAGGTTTTTCTGAAATCTACCTACTCATCATTTCTTATAGGACAATTGTATACCATTACATTCATATACCACAACTTGTTCAGCCATTACCCAATTGATGGGCATCTCCTTAATTTCCAATTCTTTGCCACAATAAAAAGGGCACCTATAAATATTTTTGTAGATGCAGGTCCTTTTCCCTTTTTTTGATCTCTTTGCAATATTGACCTAGAAGTGGTATTGCTCGGCCAAATTGTGCAGCACCATAGTCTTTTGGGCATAGTTCCAAATTAATCTCCAGAATGGCTGAATCACTTCATGACTCCACCGTTTGTGTTCCAATTATCCCATATCTTCTCAAATATTTATCTTTCACTTTTTTTGTCACATTAGCCAACCTGATGTGTGTAAGGTGGTACCTCAGAGTACTTTTAATTTGTATTTCTCTGATTAATAATGATTGAGAACATTTTATATGACTATAGATAACTTTAATTTCTATATCTGAAAAATGCCTATTCATATCCTTTGACCATTTCTCAATTGGGGAATGCCTTGACACAAATGCAATTTAGAAAAGATTTTTAATGCAAATTAAAACAAGTTTTGCACACCTTTATAGTAGTGACTGTAAAATTATTTGCGATCCAATTTGTGAGTCCTCAGTATTTGAATTCTTTTTAGTGATTAGTTTTATGTTTTCCTTCATCCAGAAGTTGTAGATTGTGCCTATAACAATCCTGAAAGTTTTCATTTGTGGTTTTCTCTCAAGAGATGACCAATGTTTTTCTTCTATTTTGATTCTACCCACTGATTCTTTTTACTCATGTAATTTTTTAATGTAATAAAAATTTTTATTCATATTTTGGGGTTGCGATTTCTATCCCACCTTCTTCCCTGCCCTCCCCCATCTCTGAGGCAGCAAGCAATCAGATATGGGTTATACATGTATGATTGTGTAAAACAATATATTTGTCATGTTGTACAAGAAACTTGATTAAAAGAGAAAAAAATGACAGAAAATGAAAAATAACATGATTCAGTCTATTCCATTAATATCAGTCCTTTCTTTGGAGGTGGATAGTATGTTTCATCATTATTCATTTGGGATTGTCTTGGATCACTGTATTGTTGAGAATAGTCAAGTCATTCACCATTCTTCAACAAACAATATTGCTGTCTCTGTGAACAATATTCTGTTGGTTCTGCTTACTTCACTATACATCATTTCATATATGTCTTTCCAGGCCTTTCTGTACTCATCTTGCTTGTCATTTCTTATAGCACAATAATATTCCATCATCATCATCGTACACCACAGTTAGTTTAGCCATTCCCCAATTGATGGGCATTCCTTTGATTTCCAGTTCTCAGTCACCACAAAAAGAGCTGCTATAAAGATTTCTGTACAAATAGGTCTTTTTCTCTTTTTTGGGATATCTTTGGGATATAAACCCAGCAGTGGTATTGCTGGATCAAAGAGTAATTTTCTTTCTCTGTTTTGGCTCTTCCTGGTTTGGGTATCGGCACCATATTTGTTTCATAAAAGGAATTTGGTAGGACTCTTTCACTTATTTTTTCATATAATTTAAATAGTATTAGGATTAATAGTTCTTTAAATATTTATTAGAATTTACTTGTGAATCCATCTGGTCCTGATGTTTTTTTCTTAGGAAGTTCATTGATGGCTTGTTCAATTTCTTTTTTAAAATTGGGTTATTTAAATATTTTATTTCTTCTGTTAATCTGGGTAATTTGCATTTTTGTAAATTTTCATCCATTTCATTTAGATTGTCAAATCTACTGGCATAGAGCTGGGCAAAATAATTCCTAATAATTGTCTGAATTTCCTCTTCATTGGTGGTGAGTTCATCCTTTTCATTTTTCATACTAGTAATTTATTTTTCTTCTTTCCTTTTTTTGATCAAAATAACCAATGGCTTATCTATTTTGTTTTTTTTCCCATAAAACCAGTTTCTACTTTTATTTATTAATTCAATGGTTTTCTTATTTTCAATTTTATTAATCTCTCTTTTGATTTTCAGGATTTCCAATTTGGTATTTAGTTGGGGATTTTTAAGTTGTTCATTTTCTATTTTTTTTTACTTGCATGACATTGATCTGCTTTTTCTCTATTTTATTTTCCTCCAAGAAGTATTTTGGCTGCACTCCATAAATTCTTCTATGTTGTCTCTTCATTGTCATTTTCTTTAAAGAAATCATCAGTTGCATTGTTGGTGGAGCTATGAACTGATCCAAACATTCTGTTTGTTTGGGGTTTTTTGTGGGGTAATGAGGGTTAAGTGACTTGCCCACTAGCTGTGTGACACACAGCAATGCAATGATCTAAAACAATTTCAAAGAACTCATCATAGAATATATTCTCCACATCCAGAAAAAAGTACTGTGGATTCTGAATGCAGATTGAACCGTACTCTTTCTATTTTTTGGCTGTGTTTTTTTTCTTTTTTGAGATTTTCCCTTGTGTTCTGATTCTTCTTTGACTAATGCAGAAATATGTATAATGTACATATATAACCTATATAACCTATATAAGTACATATATAACCTATATAAGATTACTTTCCATCTTGTGGAGGGGGAAGGAAGGGAGTGGGGGAGAAAAATTTGGAACTAAGAATCCTATGAAAACAAATGTTGAAAAATATCTCTACATGTAACTGGAAAATAATAAAATGCTTTTATTATTTTTTAAAAAGCATTAATTGTTTTTATGATGTGTTCTTATACCCCCTTATTTTTTAGGATCAGATTATTTATTTGCCTTAACTTCTTTCTTGTTTATTTTTTGGTTAATTTTATCCAGTTCTGAGAGGGGAAGGTTGTGGTCCCCCATGAGTATAGTTTTATTATCTATTTACTTCTGTAATTCATTCAACTTCTTCAAAAATTTAGATGCTATACCATATGGTGCCTATATATTAAGTATTTTTCAGCAAAATATAGCTTCTTTTATATCTTTTAAGTAGATCTATTTTTGCTTTTGCTTTGTCTGAAATCATGACTGCTAGCCCTGCTTTCTTTGCTTCAGCTGAAGGTAATAGCATCCCGTTCACATTTATAGTTATAATGACTAACTTTTTATCTCTCTCCATGAAATTTTTAATATGTTTTTCCCCTTCATTCTTACCCTCCACCCCTTCCTTTCTTAACACATGTTTTCCTTATGATCACCATCTTCCCCAACATCCACTCCCTGGTATCAGTCCCCTCCCCATTCTATTATCACCATCCCTTTTTAAACTTCCTTATGGGTAAGATAGATTTCTATATCCAATTGAGTATGTTTGTTATTCTCTGTTTGTGCAAACTTTGATGAGAGTAAGGTTTAATCTTTGCCCATGCCCCTCTTCCTTTCCATTATGATAGTTTTTTCATGTTGCTTTTCTGTGTTTCTGTTACAATTCACCCCCATTCAATTTCTCCCCTCCTTCTTCTTCTATGCAATTTCTTTTTACCCCTTTATTTTCTTTTATGGGGTGTCATTCCATCAATGTCACCTTATATTCATACCCACTGTCTACATATATTCCTAATTATTCTTGTAATAAAGTTGTTAAGACTTACAAATATTATCATCTCTTCAATATTAGTTTATGTCCACATCCTCTCTCTACATATACTCCTAATTGCTCCAATAATTGTTCTTATAATAAAGTTGTTAAGAATTACAAATATTATTTTATTTTATAGAAATGTAAACAGTTTAACCTTATTGAATTTATTACAGTTTTTCTTTCTTGTTTTTTTCAATTTTATTGTGTTTTGGAGGTCAAATTTTTATATTCAACTTTGGCCTTTTAATCAGAAATGCTTGAAAGTCCTCTATTTCATTAAATATCCATTTTTTCCCCTGAAAGAATATATTCAATTTTGCTGAGTAGGTGATTCTTGGTTGGAAACCTAACTCATTTGCCTTCTAGTATATTATATTATATTCCAAGTCCTGTAATTCTTTAATGTTGAAACTGCCAAATCCTATGTAATTCTGACTGTAGCTCCACAATATGTGAATTGTTCTTTTTGACTGCTTGCAATACTTTTTCATTAATCTGTGAGCTTTGAAATTTGTCTATAATATTCCTGGGAGTTTTAATTTTGGGATCTCTTTCAGGGAGTGATCAGTAGTTTTTTTTTCAATTTCTATTTGGCCCTCCGGTTCTAATAGTTCAGGGAAGTTTTTTTTGTTTTTTTTTAATAATTTCTTGAAAGATTTTGTCCAGGCTTTTTTTGAGGTCATGACTTTCAGGTAGTCCAATAATTCTTATATTATCTCTCCTGGATCTATTTTATATGTCAGTTGTTTCTCCAATGAGAAATTTTACGTTTTCTTCTATTTTTTTCAACTTTTTGGTTTTGTATTATTGTATCTTTGTGTCTCATAGAGTTGTTAGTTTCTATTTTTTCAGTTCTAATTTTTAAAGAATTATTTTTTTCAGTGACCTTTTGTATTTCCTTTTCCATTTGCCTAAATCTGTTTTTAGGGAGTTATTTTCCCCAGTAAATTTTTATATATCTTTTTCATGGTTCTCTTACAATACTTTTATTTCTTTCCCCAATTTTTCTTCTACTTCTCTAATTTGCTTTTTAAATTCTTCCAGGAATTCCTTTTGGGCCTTAGACCAATTTGCCATGTTACTATTATCCTCCTCTATGTTTATGCCTTGATTTTCCCTATTACAGCAGTAACTGTCAATAGTCATGCTTTTTTTGTTGTTTTTTTCCTTATGTCTGTGCCTTTTTTGTGCCTTAATATTTTAATTCATGTTGGGCTCTATTCCTAAACTGCCCCAATGCCTCTCTTCCTTTCCAAAATAATATTTTCATTTTATTTGAAGATGATTAGAATTCCTTTAAGTAGTGAATGAAGAATTTACATTCACAGTTCATCAAAACAATTATTGCTATTATTTTGTTTGAATTATTCTGGTTATTAATTTCTTTGCCTTCTAAATATTCACTGCTTAGTTTACCTTTTGATTGTCGTATCTGACAATCCTTTACATGGATCCACTGAATTTTTTTTCTTAAGTAAGTGCATCACACTCACCCAGTCTCAGAAATAGTTAGAGCCTATGTTTTCTCAGTTTGAAGGAATCACTTAATTGTGGCCAGGGCAACACATTAAACATTCATGGATGTAATCACCATGAACTCATGTCTTTCTTCCTTTTATGTAGTTGAAAATGTTTTCATCCTAAACCTCTCTTCTTTTACTTTCTAACCATGACCACTTCCTGTGGGCCCACTGGTGAAATATAATTAAAAGACCAGTGCTGGGAGAAATTTGAATTACAAATAGAGAAAGCAAGATCAACATGAAAAAATATGTATGTCTTGTTAAGGGCTAAAATTCTAGCTATTCTGTCTAAAATCCCTAATAAGTGGTCACCAATAAATTATAAGCTTTAGCAAGAGTTAGGCTTTTAAGCATTTATTAAGGAGAATAAGAATTTGGTAAAGAGAAAGGCCTACATTCATCTATCTATTAAAGGGAGAGCACATTTCTAGCTCCCTTCTCCACCGGAGTCCTCAGGAAAGAGTGAGAGTCAGAGCACCAGGCTCCCCCTTCTACCTCCCACCAGCAAACATCACTTCCTGACACCAAAGAAAAGATTCATGGTCTTGCCCTCAGAGACGTTCACCTCATGGTGGAGCTTTTCTACAGTAAGTCTCCAGCAGGTGGCATCATTCTAATCATTACAGGCCCCGCTTTGTTTCTTCAAGAAATGGGGTGTTTCCTTGATGAAACAGTCAAAAATAACAGAATATAATAACCTATTTTAACTAACAATATGTTAGTAACAATATAGAAAAGGGAGAGAGGAAAGTTTTGTCCAGAGGGGCAAGGATTTTTTTGTCCTCATGAACCGGCACTTTGACATTAGTCTTGCAAAGGGAGGGCCTCTACAGAGAGTACATGTTACAGATGGTGTATATTATAACAGAAAGAGAAAAAGAAAAAACAGCAACAACAACAACAAAACTGTTCATTTAAAGTCTCTGAAAATCTTTTCGCAGATGTCCTCTAGGTGTAGTCATGGAATGAAAGTCTTTTCAGGGGTTGATGTGTGGATGCTGGTAATCAGCCAGGAAAATTTCCTACAAAATTGAGCTTAACACAACTTTAAAATAGCTTTGTCAATAATCAAATCAAACAATGAAAGTTCTCAAAAACATGTCTAAGGGAATTCAGAATCTTAGTTGTTACACATGAAACATATAATAAAACAAAAATTGAAACATCCTTTAAAATTAATATTACTATAGTCCCCCCCTTGTGGAGGGTAAATTGAGAAGACAATTACTGTGATATTAATTTTTAAAAATAATTTTTATCTTTGTTTCATCACTTTTTGCATCATCTACCTAATTATCCTCATGCCATTATGAGAAATTTCAAAATCTAATATAATTGGTAACAGATGTCAAGGCCAAATTCAATACTGTATTTATCAGGACACCTGAGATAATTATGGAGGTTACCATAAAAGAACAGAGAGATGATGGGATATGAGCATTCCCACACTTGAGCAATATATTACTTCCCATGCAGTATGCCAGGCTTAAAATAGGTGGAACAGAATATATGTCCATGCCACCGAACATATTGGAGGAAACTGAGTCAGACTTAATCAGATGCATGGGATTAAGATGTCCATGGCATCAGGCATATAGGAGGGGGCATAGAAGCCAGGTAAAGAATGAGATGGGTGGGATCAAAACTTCCAGCCATCTGTACAGTATTGTGGGGAAAAAGAAAATAAAATATTAAACCAAGAGAATCCAGCCTCAACATTTGTCAAAAGCCATTCCCTCGGCCATACCTTGACTTCATGCATGTCTCCCCTCATGTGAAAGTTCAATGTCTGCTCTTGCATGTATTCCTCTTGTGATTGGATGGCATCTTGGCCAACTGGCATCTGATAACTCAGAATAAAGGCAATTAATGTCTTAAATGATAAGTTCCCATAATCCAAGTCTCATATGGACTTAAAAATTGAGGATAATAAATGATCATAAAAAATGTGAATGTACCTTGACTCAGAATATAATATACAATTATGCAACAATTTCAAATACCTTTTTTTACTAAGTATACAATTACTTTTGTGAAAAATCAGAACATACTTAAATATAAGTTAAAGCACAACACAATCTCAAAGAAAACTTTTTTTTTTAAAAGAAAACTTTAACAAATGTTCCCCTCTTTTTTTTTTTTTTTGGAATATGCTGATCAAAAATAATACTTCTAGAATCAATTTACACTTGCCATGGCAACCAATTTGCCAGGGAAATGCTTTAAAGAGTTTGATCAAATAAGCAGTTGAGAGAAAAAAATAACAAAAACAAACAATTCAGAATATGGGAGCACAATACTCCTAGAATTAACATTGTATTATGAAATCAAAACCATCTTGCAATGTTTCAAAATTAGATAGATGAATGAATAGAAGAAAATACACATGGAACAATAAAAGACAATGAAATTCAAACTAGGGAAATCTAAATGAATATGAACTTAATACTAATAAGAGTATTATAAAATATAAACTTGATCACATGACTATAAAAATCTTTTACAAATATTCTCCTTGTTTTAAAGACTAAGTATAAAACACAATCTCAAAAGCATGAAAATCTCTATGAAAATAAACCCATACCATTAATTTCAAAATGTAGGTGTAATAGCATAGAGATCCTATGTAACCTCTGAATTGATACTATTACTCTAAGTGAATTCAGAACACCTTTGATTCCGGTATCTAAAATCCCCAATACTTATATCAATACCTTGCTGCTTACTTCTACATTTCTGTAAAATATTTATCCTTCCATGGCAAAAGAAGCGGAGTCTTGAACTATGACTGTCATTCTTATTCAGCTTAAGTTTTTCTTCTTTAACACCTTTATATTGTCTGTCAGTCCTTTCACCATACAAATGCTTTATAAGGTTACTAATTAAAGACAAAAGCAGATTAGCAAAATTATGAACAAAACGAGCATATCTGGAATTTAAAGGGTTTTCTAAGGTTGTTTCAGAATCACAGTTCAGCTGAGGTAGGGCTGAAAATGGAGGTAGAGAAAGCTGTGCATGTGCAAGATCAGGACCTGAGAAAGGTGGATTAGATCTCGTGACCTCCCGGTCAGGAGAATCAAGGAGAGGAGGGGGAAGAGGTGGGGTCCCTAGAGAAGGGGAGGGGACCACCTCTCTCACGTGGTGTATAGCCCGGGAATCAAACTCAGGCCTGCGTTCCCCTTCTAGGGGATTAAAAGCTTCTAGAGAAACCTCCAGGCATGCAAAATTAGAGCAACAAGTAGCGTTATAATTTGGAAAAGCTGCAGAAATCAGAGCTTTCTCTGAAAAAGCATGGCTGGGAGAGGGGGAGCACCCTTGTGTGAGCACCTTGTTTGCTCTTCTAACAAAAATAAAAATAGAAAATCCACAAAAACAAAGCATTAACATGATCTTATCTCCCATTTGTCTGGTTAAACAGACTAAAATAAAAAATAGGGTAATTAGGAAGTTTAAAAGGTCCATTTGAAAAATTTTAAAGGGAAAATAACCGGGACTTAGCAGTTTAAAGGGACAGGATAGGGGAAATTTCTTACCCAACCAGAAGATCAGAAGAGTGAGGTTCAGCTTTCCTCTTCATGGTCAGCCATCTGTTAAGGGCTAAAATTCTAGCTATTCTGTCTAAAATCTCTAATAAGTGGTCACCAATAAATTATAAGCTTTAGCAAGAGTTAGGCTTTTAAGCATTAATTAAGGAGAATAAGAATTTGGTAAAGAGAGAGAAAGGCCTACATTCATCTATCTATTAAAGGGAGAGTACATTTCTAGCTCCCTTCTCCACCGGAGTCCTCAGGAAAGAGCGAGAGTCAGAGCACCAGGCTCCCCCTTCTACCTCCCACCAGCAAACATCACTTCCTGACACCAAAAAAAAGACTCATGGCCTTGCCCTCAGAGACGTTCATCTCATGGCAGAGCTTTTCTACAGTAAGTCTCCAGCAGGTGGCATCATTCCAATCATTACAGTCTGATAGGAAAGGGACTTTGTGATGATTTTTAAAATACACAATAATGAGGGAAGAAATTGCTACCTTTGAAATCCTAGTATCTTCCAAAACCAGAGAGGAAGTGAAATACAACAAAGGGTTAACTATTGGTTTTAGTTTATTTCAGTAGTCTTTAGAGAAGACAGGAAAATAAAGGACAAAGAAATATAATGAACTAAGCCAGCAGATTCAGAAGCTAGAAAAACATTATCCCCATTTACTGACTCATATATAAGTCAGTGTTTTTCAAGTAGGGCCCAGAATAGGCTACAGTCCTTGCAACACTGAAAGACCCCTGTTTCTGGAGATCTCAGTTCATAAAGAGCAGAATAGGTGGATGGAAACCTGTAGTTTGAATAGACTCTTTTTAGGAATTTGAGGCTCCATACCCCCCAAGAAGTTACTCACTATACTGCCTTTGAAAAGCATTTGATTGTCTTTTACTGTGGCCTAGTTGCTACTGAACAGATAGTTAACTATTATGTGTTGGGTGATTTAAGATGGATCCAGAAAGATGGATACAGCACAGAAAGTTTTCATTGACACATTAGAAATCACACTTGCCTGGGTCCCTCTGGTGTTAGTGCATTTAAAATATAGGCATTGACTATTCTGGAGACTGAGGCTTCAGTCTAGGCCATAATCCTGCCTCATCCCTTGACCTCTTGACCCAACCTATAAGGACCTGGCTCCTAAGGAATGACAATTTGCCTGATTGTCTAATCATTCTGTTCACTACAAGAGAAGCATATGCAGTTGGACTGCAACAAACTCTAATCTAATAATAAGAGATACCATAGGGAGTAGGGGTACTGGCAAGTCCTTCCAGTTGGTTACACAGCTGGCATGTGAAAAAACCTAAAGTTTTCCCTAAAGGGATAGGGAAGAGAAGATTTTCATCTAGACCATTTCCTGGGCATTGGTTTTGAAGCAGGTCAAGTGATCCAGGGCCTGAAAAGCACAAAATTGAACAATCAAAGACTCTCTCCCTTAGTGTTCAGACCAATGGAAGAATTCTGCTGATGCCACCCATTCCATATGGTTGTTGATGGGACATGTAAAGCCTAAAATTCTGTGATGTTTAAAAATCTAATGATTGGTCACCTTAAATTAGAAACTTATAGCACCAATCTTTGGGCATCAAGTATTTATTAAAGTATATTAGGGGGTAGCTAGGTGGCACAGTGGATAGAGCGGCGGCCCTGGATTAAGGAGGACCTGAGTTCAAATCCGGCGTCAGACACTTAATACTTACTAGCTGTGTGACTCTGGGCAAGTCACTTAACCCCAATTGCCTCACTAAAAAAAAAAAAGTATATTAGGCATTAGTAAAGGGAAAATGTGGAGAAAGAAAGAAAGAACCCCAGCTCCCTGCACATGAAGCTATTCCTTTCACCACCTCCAATGGGAAAAAGCCCTTCTCTTGAGTGGAAGCCCTCTGTGGGCTGGCCCAGGTGCAGTTCCTACACACACAGCTCCAAGTTAATTGGCTGATAGTAACATGCAGTTACTTTTGGACACCAGCCAGCTTCCGGATGATTAGTCACATGTTTTATTTTCAGAGGAGCATTGCCCTGGTTCTCACAATGTCCCTCTCAGCAAGGTAGTGAGGCTCTGATTCTCACACTCCCCTCTGTGCTTCATGCAAAGAAACATCATTTCCTCACATGAAGCATTAACATTACAGAAACTTATGACTAACAAAGTAAAGGCAATGAAAAGAGAGAAAAAGAGATTGAGTGATGCATTAACAAAGGCTAAATGGGGCACTCCCCTTTGTGAGGGCCAAAATTTAATATACAGAGCATTATTTGGGTGACTTGCCTTAATATTAGGGTCCCGGAAATATGAGGGACCGTTTAGGTTTAACCCTCCCCTCTGAACTGACCTTCAATAAGAAAGGAGCCTCTAAGCTTTAGTCCACAAAAGGATCAGATTTTATTACTTGGGAATTAATTAAACAAAAGTGAAACTAATAAAAATCAAAGGTAAGGAAATAGGAAAATAGAAATACAGATAGATATTCTTATCTCTAAGCTTGACATATTCACTCCCAGACCGTTCCCAATTAAGCTAGTTCAAAGGAATTTAGGGTTTTCCGTAAGTAACTCACCAACCCCTGGGAAAGTCTGCAGTTGCCCAAGACAGAGCACTAACACATGCTGTCAGAACCTCGGCTGCCTGAGACAGAGAGCAAACATGCCACCAGCACAAGGGGCCAGACCGAAAAAGGCCAACTTCCAGAAGACGCCTGCCTCCCTTCAGGGAGCATTCAATCTCCCCTACCCCAAAAGGTGAGGTCCTTCCTTCTAACCTCAGTAGCATATATAACCTTGGGGTGGGCCAGGTGTGGCCCCTCCCAAATGATTCAGCTAAAACTGCAATATTAATCTTTACCACAAATAATTTTTACCACACCTTTTAGCAGGTGGACATTACAAACAGAGAAAAACTAAAGGGCACTCCCCTTTAGTAAGTGTAAATTATAAACAATGGGGAAAAGGAAAGCAGGAAATTGTCTGTTTAAGTCTTTGGAAGTCTTTTCTCAGATGATTCTTGAGATGTCCTCTGGGTGTAGTTGTGGAATGGCTTTCAGGTGTGGATGTGTAGATGCTGATGATCAAGTAACAAGTCTCAGCTGTAGTGTTTCCAGTGTGATTGTAAAGTCCCTCAGGTGTTTCATATACTGGTAATCAGCTGGGAAAGTTTCCTACAAAATTGAGTTTAACACAATTTTAAATCACTTTGCCAATAACCAAACCAAACAATGAGAGCTCTCAAAAACATGTTTAAGGAAATTCAGAATCTTTTAGAGATTTTACAATTATTGTCCAGTTGTTACACATGAAACATATAATAAAAACAAAAAATTGAAACATTCTTTAAAACTTAAAACTTAATATTAAAAATTAAATTTAATTTAAATTAATTTAAAACTTTAAAACTTAATATTACTACACTCCCCCCTGTGGAGAATAAATTGAGAAGACAATTGTGATATTAATTTAGAAAATAATTTTTATATTTTTCATCACTTTTTGCATCATCTGCCTAATTATCCTCATGCCATTATGAGAAACTAAAGAATCTAATATAATTGGTAGCAGATGTCAAGGCCAAATCCAACATTGTATTTATCATGACACCTGTGATAATTATGGGGGTTACCATAAGAGAACAGAGAAATGACTGAGTCAGGCTTAATCAGATGCATAGGATTGAGATGTTTATGACATCAGGCATATAGGAGGGGGAATTGAAGTTAGGTGTCGGATGAGATGGCATAGCCCTGCCACTAGGTGCCATGTGGGGGACAATTAAACCAAGAAAATCCAACCCCGACTCTTGCCAATAGCTATTTTCTCGGCCTTCCCCAAGGTAGTGCAGTACCTGGAGTTCATGTATGTCTCCCCTTTTGTGGCAATTCACCGTCTGCTCTTGTATGTATCCCTCTGGCATCTTGGCCAACTGGCATCTGATAACTCAGAATAAAGGCAATTATTATCTTAAATGATAAATTCCCATAATCCAAGTCTCATATGGATTTTAAAATTGAGGATAATAATGATTGCAAAATATGTGAATGTGCCTTGACTCAGAATATAATATACAATTATGAAATAATTCCAAGTAATAACTTTTTTTTACTAAGTACACAATTACCTTTGTGAAAAATCAAAACATATTTTAATACAAGTTAAAACACAATCTTAAAAGAAAGAATCTCTACAAAAATAAGCCCATACTATTGAGTTCAAAATGCAGTTGCAATAGCATAAAAAAGAAACCCTTATATACCATTTGAACTGACTTTTTATTAATAATTCTAGAATAGTTTTTACTGCAACATCTAAAATCCCCAAATCGCATATTATTATTTTACAAAATATTTATGGCAATAATAAAGTTGATTATATGAATAAGAAAAAAACTTTTGAAAAGTTCCCCTCTTTTTTATGCTAATCAAAAATAATACTTCTAAAATTAATTTATACTTGCCATGGCAACCAATTTGCCAGGGAAATGCTTTACAGAATTTGATCAAATAATCAGTTGGAAAAAAATGAATAATTTAGAATACACGAGCATAATACTCCCAGAATTAGCATTGTATTATGAAATCAAAACCATCTTGCATTGGTTCAAAATTGGAGAGATTGATGAATAGAACAAAATACACATGCAAGAATAAGAGACAATGAAATTCAATGGTCCACATGTGCTGGTACCAGTTGTATGTGGGAGCAATGTATCCATGAGTCCTTCTCTCCAATTTTGATGGCAGTCTGAGTTGTTAGCAATACTTGGAAAGCACCTTCCCAAGTTTGCTGGGTCCCACTAGTCCACTGAAAAATTTTGATATATACACCATCTCCTGGTCTCAAATCATGTAAGGAGAAGTCCAAGGGGCCAGCCTGTACTGCTGCTCCTGCCTTATGAAGTTCATGTAGCCTGGATTGTAATTTCTGTATATAGGAAACAACAGAGGTATCTCCCCCCCACCAATGATGTATATACTGGGGGGAAAGGTTTTGCTTGGATAGGAGGATGGCCAAAAAGAATTTCATAAGGTGATGTATGTAGTTCTCCGCTTGGCCTGCTGTGCAGATAAAAAAGTGCTGAGGGTAGAACATCAGGCCACTTCAAACGAGTTTCAGTGTACAATTTGCCAATCATGCTCTTAAGCTCTTTATTCATATGTTCCACCTAGCCTGAGCTTTGTGGGTGGTAGGGTGTATGGAACTTTGGAGTTTCTCCCAAGAAAGAGTAAATTTGGGATAAAACAGAATCAGTAAAATGTGTGCCTTTGTCAGAATCAATGTGGGCTGGTGGACCAAAGTGAGAGATTATTTCTTTAAGGAGAGTTTTGGCAACAAAGGCAGCTGTGGCTCAGGAACATGGAAAAGCTTCTACCCACTGAGTGAGTTAATCAACTATAACAAGACAAAACTTATAACGTCCTAACTTAAGCATTGTGATATAATTAATTTGTAGATGCTCAAAAGGTGTATATGCTAAAGGACATCCTCCATAAGCTTTAGCCTAGAAAGCATGTTGATTATAAGTCTGACAGACAAAACAAGAGGCAAAAACCCTAGAGGCCACATTAGTAACTCAAGGGGAAAACCAAACCCTTTTCACTGAGTCTATAATTCCTTGTGTGCCAAAATGGCCTTTTCTGTGAATATATAGGCATACCTGATGATAGAAGCTCCAGGGGACACCCAGACCCCATTGACTTCTTTAGCCTTGAATTTCTTTTTCCACTTCTCTACTTCATACTTATCATAAGTAAGAGAAATAGAAACATCATCAGAAGAAGAAATATTAAATACATGTTCAGGGGCTTCCAAAGCAGCACGCTTAGCAGTAGCAGCAGCTTGTTCATTCCCTTTTGAAACAGGGTCCCTTTTTCCAGTATGAGCAGGACAATGAACAATAGCTAAGTCAGATGGGAGTTTTAAGGCAGATAGGAGATCTTTAATAAATTCTCCATTAGCAATAGCTTTGCCAGCAGAGGTTAAAAATCCTCTTTGCATCCAAAGCATTCCTACAGTACGGCAGACACTAAATGCATATTTGGAATCAGTGTAGATAATAGCACTTTTTCCTCTGGCTAGAGAACAGGCTTGTGTGAAAGCCACAAGTTCAGCAGCCTGAGCACTAAGATGTGAAGGCAGAGAAACTTCCCAGATAGTATCATAATCAGAAACTACAATAGCACCTGTATATGTGTGAGTCCCTTCACACATAAAAGATGAACTGTCAGGATAGAAGATAAAATCAGGGTTCTATAAGGGTGTGTCAAAAGGATCATCAAGAGGTTTCTCAGTTATGTCAACTAGGGAGGTGCAGTCATGCAAAGGCTCCCCTGAGAGTGGCAGATCAGGGAGCAGTATTGCTAGGTTAAGGACTGTACAATGCTTTAAAGTGATTCTCTCTTTTCCTAGTAGGGTTACTTTATATCTAGTGAGCCTTTGATCTGAAAAAGCCTGTGTCCTATGATGTAGTAAGAGAGCCTTAACTTCATTAGGGCATTGCATGATTAGAGGGTTACCTAAGACCAGATCAGAGGCTTTTTCTACCAAAAGGGCAGTAGCTGCCACTGCCCTAAGGCAAGCAGCTACTGAATAAAGTTGAGTGGAATAATAAGGCACTAGGCGCTGGACAGGTCCTAATTTTTGAGTCAGGACTCCAGAAGTCACTCCCTTCTATTCATGTACAAAAAGAGTAAAAGATTTACTGTAGTCTGGGAGTCCTAGTGTAGGTGCTGATAATAAGGCCCATTTTAATTCTGTTATAGCTGAAAGATGCTGGGAATCCAGCTGTAAAGTTTCTGGGACAGAATTTTTGGTTAGAGATGTAAGAGGCTAAGTAATTTCACCTAAAGAGGGTATCCATTGTCTGCAATATCCAGCTGCTCCCAGAATAGCCCTCAGCTGCTTCTTAGTAGAGGAAGCTGAGTTGTTGAATAGTCTGGATAAATCGATTGCCAGCAGCCAAAACAAAACCCAAATATTCTACCTGAGGTAGATACCATTGTACTTTAGACTTAGAGACCTTATGGCCTTGTTTGTACAACTCTAATAACAAGTGTCTTCCTGGCAAATCTCAGCATTAGGGGCAGCCAGGAGTAAGTCACCTACATATTGGACTAAGGTAAAACCTTTAAAGGTAACAGAGGCTAAATCCTGATGCAAAATTTGAGAGAATAGTGTGGGACTGTCAATAAACTCCTGTGGGAGTCTGGTCCAAGTTCACTGTCTATTCTTCTAGGTAAAGGCAAACAAGCATTGGGAATCCTGATGTACTGGTATTGAAAAGAAAGCAGAGCATAGATGTACCACTGTGAAGCATGTTGCTTCACATGGGATTGAGGAAATAATAATAGCAGGATATGGTACTATTGGTGTCTAGGTATAACATAGAAATTAATTGCTTGCAGATCTTGTACAAAACGGTAAACAGGCTTGCCATCTGGCCCAGGCTTGGGATTTTTAACTGGCAAAATAGGGCATGGGGAATAAGGGCATGGGACAAATTATACCTTGGTTTGTCAAAGCCTCAATTATAGGAGAAATTCCTTCAATGGCTTCTCTAGATAAGGGATATTGTGGAACGGATGGTGCTGGGCTATCTTTGGTCTTAATGATAACAGGAATAGCAGATTTAAGGAGACCTACATCAGTAGAGGAGGAAGCCCATAGGGACTCAGGAATATCAGAAGGGATTTCAAATGTAACCTCCACTATTTCCTGAGTGTCTGAGATCAAAATTGGTAGTAAGTGGACAGTATCCTCTGGCACTTCCAGGGAAATGCTGGAGAACATAGATCAACCATATCTGGAGAACAAGATATGGTTGTTCTAAGTTTACAAAGGAGGTCACAACCTAATAGGTTTGTAGGAGAGTCAGGCATAAGTAGGAATGAATGTTCTACTGTTAATGGGCCCAGATTCACTATGCAAGGGGTTTATTTTGCAATGGATTGGGCTTTTCCTGAAATGCCAACTACATTTAGAGATCCAATAGATGTACCATTGAGGGTCAGGTTTGCTCACTAGGAATGATCTTGAGACTCCTGTATCTAATAAATAATCATAATAAGTATCTCCAACCCTAAGGGTTACATGGGGTTCCTTACTTTGGGGAGGAGAATGGACTGGCACAAGAGGGATAAAAATTTCAGGGTCTGGAAAGGTAAAATCTTCAGATTCCACTGTCCTTCCCCCCTGCCCCATACACCATCAATCTTCTATATCTCTCTGATCTGTACCCCCTTTGAGAGAGCCCTTAACTGTTTTCATTCTGCTCACCTATATCTCTCTGAAAGGGTCTGTTTTGCCTCTGTCTGTCTGCACCCTCCTGAAAAGATCTCTCTCTATTTTGGTTCTGCCTCTCTGTACTCCTCTGAGAGAAACTATATCTGTTTTGGTTCTGTTCTCTTTTCATGGTCCTACAATGCCACATTAAGTGTCCTTGCCCACTGCAGTAATAGTAAAATCTAGGGGGTTGATAGCAATACTGGGGTTGATAGTGATTCTCAACTGCCCAGCCTTGCTGCCTTGTTGTTTCCTGTACTGGAGCTAAAATGCCTTGTCTGTTCCTTTCTTCCTTCTCATTTCCTTCATAAATATATGTTGAGGGGCAGCTAGGTGGTGCAGTGGATAGAGCACCAGCCCTGGAGTCAGGAGGAACTGAGTTCAAATCCAGCCTCAGACACTTGACACTTACTAGCTTTGTGACCTTGGGCAAGTCACTTAACCTCAATTGCCTCACCCAAAAAATAAATAAATAAATAAATAGATGAGAGAGAGAGAGAGAAATAGAGAAATAAATAAATAAATATATGTTGCTATTTCTTTAAGTCTGTCGGGACTCAAACTACTCCAACCCCGATACTGCCTTTCAAAATATTTCTGTATTTCTGGTAAGGACTGGTGTATAAAATGAGAACAGATAACATGGGCATCTCTAGCACATTGCCTGACATGTGCCTAAAATATCTAATGAGTGGTCACCAATAAATTATAAGCTTTAGCAAGAGTTCGGCTTTTAAGCATTTATTAAGGAGAATAAGAATTTGGTAAAGAGAGAGAGAAAGGCCTACATTCATCTATCTATTAAAGGGAGAGTACATTTCTAGCTCCCTTCTCCACTGAAGTCCTCAGGAAAGAGAGCGAGTCAGAGCGCCAGGCTCCCCCTTCTTCTTCCCACAAGCAAACGTCACTTCCTGATGCCAAAGAAAAGACGCATGGTCTGCGGAGCTTTCCTACAGTAAGTCTCCAACAGGTGGCGTCATTCCAATCATCACACATGCTTACAGTCTGTCATAGAATCTATTAGGTCTCTCATTAGGTCCCTGAACTGTATCTATAAATTTTTGCCAATTTATCAGTCTTTCTAGCACAGGATTCTGTGAGGGCCAAAATTTGATATACAGAGCATTATTTGGGTGACACCTTAATATTGGGGTCCTGGAAATATGAGGGACCTTTTAGGTTCACCCTCCCCTCTGAACTGCCCTTTTTAGATATTTCTCCCAGGCCAATAAGAAAGGAGCCTTTAAGCTTTAATTCACAAAAGGATCGGATTGTATTACTTGGGAATTAATTAATTAAACAACAAAGGTCAAACTAATAACAATCAAAGACAAGGAAATAGGAAAATAGAAATACAGATAAATACTCTTTTTTTTTTTTTGGTGAGTCAATTGGGGTTAAGTGACTTGCCCAGGGTCACACAGCTAGTAAGTGTTAAGTGTTTGAAGCCAGATTTGAACTCAGGTCCTCCTGACTCCAGGGCCGGTGCTCTATCCACTGCACCACCTAGCTGCCCCAGATAAATACTCTTAACTCTAAACTTAACCTATTCAATCCTCAGACCATTTCCAATTAAGCTAGTTCAAAGGAATTTAGGGTTTTCTGTAATTAACTCACCAACACCTGGACAGTCTACAGTCGCTCATGCCACCAAGGAAAACAGCCGCTCGAGACAGAGAGAACACACGCCACCGCAAGGGCCGAAGAACAAGAGCCCGCATTCTGGAAAACTCCTAGTGTTCCAGAAGCAGCCTCTGCCTCCCTTCAGGGAGCGTTTAATCTTTCCTCCCCAAAAAGGGGAGGTCCTTCAAAAACTGCCTATGGAGAGTTCTCCTTCTGACTTCAGTAGCATATGTAACCTCAGGGTGGGCCATGTGTGGCTCTTCCCAAATGAGTCAGCTAAAAATGGCAATATTAATTTTACCACAAATAATTTTTACCACAATTCCATTGCCTTCAACAAGGTTTCTCTTGCTCCCTTCAACATATCAAAATGCTCAGGGATATTGGGGTCCCAGTTAGGGTCTTCTAAAAGCCATCCAATCTCAACTTTTCCTGTTGCTTCTAAGGAGTTCACTATTATATCAGCTCTTTCCCCTGGGGATAATATTGTTTCCATGAGATCAGTGGCATCATTCCAAGTGGGCAGATATCCTCTGAAAATTGCCCTAAAGGGGCTGATAACTGCTGTGGGATCCTCATCAAATTTAGGAATTTCTCATCTCCATAAACTTAAATCTCTGGGGCCAAAAGGTATATAGTGCCTGAGCTTTACTACAATATCCTTTTTATCATGGGTGGGGACCTCTTGAAGGGGAAGAATTTTTATCCTTTCTGTCTCCTCTATGGATTAATCTCCTCTTTTTTTTTCTTTTTTATTTCCATGGTTGGCTTTTCAGCCTGAGACAGGCTTGCATTCAAACTTGGGCTTGGATTCCCCCTCTTTTTTTCCCCTTTTTGATCAATTTCTCACTTGCTATATTCCAGAGGTTCCACTAAGTTAAATCTTTGGAGGAATCAAAGTACAGGATTCTTTGCAAATTTTTCAGTGTTAAGTAGTCTAAAGATCCATCCTCTAACCATATGTTTTCTAGTAAGCTAAAATATTTTTTATGCCACATAAAACAGTTTGATAAGCCTTGATATTTTCATGACTGGCTGAATTGATAGTTTATGAGAGTCCCATGCTGAGATTATTTTCTCCTGGGGAGACCCCTGTATTATGTGGTATGTTCTGGTATTCATAGTTTTCTTAGTGTCCTTAATTTCTATAGTATCATCAGTCCCCTTTTTGTAATTCAAAAATTTCCTCACTATAACAAAAAGAAAAGTTAGAATAAAAATAAAAATAGGAATAGAATTCATAAGGACTAAGCATATACACGATTTCAATCTTGGCCTGGGTGAATAACCAGGAAAAAAAGCTCATGAGGCTAAAACTCAAGAGGCTACGATCCATTGGAAAAAGTAAAGGGAGAGACACCTGGAAATAGAAGGCTAAAATTAGAAAAAGGGTACTTGAAAGGTATTTTGGTACTTAGCCAGTAAGAGAAACCCAATCGAAAATTTAAAGGGACAGGCACATGTGGAAATAGGGGAAAATTTCTTACCCAACCAGAAGATCAGAAGATCATGGTTTAGCTTTCTTCTTTGTGTTCAGCCAAATTGTAAAGGCTAAAATTCTAACTGTAATGTTTAAAAATCTAATGAGTGGTCACCTTAAATTATAAACTTAGAGCACCAATCTTTGGGCATTAAGTATTTATTAAAGTATATTAGGGGTTAGTAAAGAGAACACGTGGAGAAAGAAAGAAAAAAAACCTGAAGTTGCTCCTTTCACCACCTCCAATGGGAAAAAGCCCTTCTCTCAAGTGGAAACCCTCTGCAGCCTGCCCAGGTGTGGCCCCTACACACACGGCTCCAAGCTAATTGACTGATATCATTGATAGACAAGACTTACAGGCAGTAACTTCTGGACACCAGACAGTTTCTGGAGGATTAGTCACATGTTTTATTGGGGGGGGGGGGGCGGGAGGTGGGGTAGCCCTTGCCCTGGTTCTCACAATGTCCCTCTTAGCAGAGTGGTGGTTCTCTGATTCTCACAGACACATCAGCACCAATTAGAAACATTTTAAACAACCTACCAGGTCAAACCTCTAACAAGAAGAGCAGTGATTTGGAAGTGGATCTATCATCAGAATCAAAATTGAAGTGCTAATATAATAATACTGGGTCAAGAATGATAGGACAAGGTAGCTCATTTAGGACAAAGTGGCTGTTCCTAATCCAAGTAGCCCCTGATCTGTCCCCAACTGGCAAAATGGAACTCCTCCCACCTTTAGGTAAGAGGGTTTCCAGTACTGGTAAATAGTTGTATTTTTTTTTAGAAATAATAAACATCTTTATTTAAAGTTTTGAGTTCCAATTGATGGGCATTCCTTTGATTTTCAATTCTTAGTCACTACAAAAAGAGCTGCTATAAATATTTTTGAATAAATGGGTCTTTTTCACTTTTTTGGGATGTCTTTGGGATATAAACCTAGCAGTGGTATTGCTGGATCAAAGGGTATGCACAGTTGAATAGCTCTTTGGGCATAGTTACAAAACTCAACCAGTTGTGGATTAGTGTCCCAATTTTTCAACATCCATTATTTTCCTTTTTTGTTATATTTACCACTCTGATAGGTGTGAGGTGATACTTCAGAGTTATTTTAAATTGTATTTCTCTGATTAATAGTATGTATCATTATTCTTTTGACTACCCAAATCATTGAGCAACTTCCCAGAAGCTATGTCCATGACAGGGCTTCCCTGGAAAGGAAAAAAAAGAAATCCCTTGTCAGGTGATTTCTTGGACCAAATATCAAGGAAAACTGATTTGATAAGAAAAATTTGAACTAAAAATCTCAAGAAAACAAATTTGAAAACAATCTTTACATGTAACTGGAAAAGAATAAAATACTTTTATGATTAAAAAAATTACATGGTCTTGCACACAAATCCAATTAGAATAAAATAATATTTTATTTAGGCACTAGAGAAAGGAAACCAAGAGAAAAGTCTTTTCTCATGGGGAGATAAGATGGCACAGAGACATGGTTCTCTGAGATACCTATCTCTTCTAGCAGGAGAAAGGCAAATACTTTTATAGAGGACCAATGGTGAAGGGATCGATGGGGTGATCATGTGACTGTGGAAAGTTCCCTTATAGAGGGTTATCACCTAAGGGAGGGCTGTTCTGTACTGGTGGTGGCTGGGAGAAGTTGGGTGAGAGGAAGCTCTGCTCTCTCGAGCTATCTCTGTCCCCCTGGCACCACTCAGGCAATAGCCACAACTAGTCTTATCTTCCCAAGGGGTGGGGGAAACTGGAATGAAGGGTGGTACTCCTGGAGTTAACTCAGTCCCTTAAGGGTACCCCTTATCTCTTTAGGTGTGTCTGTCCTTTGGTTTAGCTTCTCAAGGAGAAGGTTCCCTGATTTCCCTCAGAAAACTTTTGGGGTATCCCAGGCCCACAAAAAAAGAATATATATACCTTTCCATATGTGTGTGTGCATGTATGTGTGTGAGATATATATGGATATAGATATATATGTATGTATATTTATAATATAGAGAGACAGAGGCAGAGACAGAGAAGAGGTACCTACCAGCAGGTATGTTTCCCACATGCACAGTATGTATAAAAATGCTATAGGATATGCATAATAAATGTTAATAATTCCTGATTTGCCTCATGTTTGACAACTTCAGAAAAATTAGTGACCATGTAAACCATTAAAAGAACACATCTCTCTGTGCCTATGGACATTAGAAACAGGATAGATTCTCAGGTACACAAAGGAGATTAGAGAGATACATGCATACATGCATACATACATACATACATACATGAGAGAAAGAGGGATGGATGGATGGGATCTGAGAATTCACTGAGAATTGGGAAGAAACAACAGACCTTGAAGGGTGTTGTAGCTTCATTCTTCACCTGTTATTATAAGTTGTCTCCTTGTGTTCAGTGTTCTTGAGTTCCCTCTCTTAGTCATTTTCCACATGGTTTATGTCTGGTTTCATGCTCCTTTCTCTCACTGTGTCTCTTGCACAGTAATACATGGCTGTGTCCTCAGCTTTAAGGGAATTCATTTCCAGGTGCAGTATGCTGTTGCTGTTGTCCCTGGAGATGGTGAATCGGCCTTTCACAGAGTCTGCATAGTATGTGCTTCCTCCAGTACTAATAAGTGAGATCCACTCCAGCCCCTTCCCTGGAGCCTGGCGGACCCAGTGCATGTGATAGTTGCTGAAAGTGAATCCAGAAGCTTTGCAGGAAAGTCTAAGAGATCCTCCAGGCTGTCTCACATCACCCCCAGACTCTACCAGTTGAACTTCACAATGGACACCTGCAAACAAAGCATCATTAAATCACAAATACATCACTTCAAAGAGTGTTTCCTTAGACAAAAAAAGCAAACAAAAGACAAAACTACCTTGTAAAAGAGTCAGAATGAAAATTCCATTCAGTCCAAAACCCATTGTTCAAGCTCTACAGTATCAGTCCTTGGGGGAGAAAGGCCACACAAAGGAAAAGCTCCTCTCCCAGAGCTGCAGACACAGGTTTTGTGCTGGTTTTTATCCCTAGAGGGAGGAGCCCAATTTGCATGTCTCTGTTTAGTGTGAAGAACAGCAACAGTCTCCCTGTGTGATGAGTCCCCTCTCTGAGCTACAGAGAGAAGTTTCCCCCAGAATTTATTCTAAAACCCTGGGCAAGGTTAGTGACACAGAATCCAAATACCATTGATAAAGACTTATTGTCTATCCTTCTCCTTCACTCCAATTTACTCTTCATACCACAAGAATGCTCATTAGGCTTTTTTCTGTTCCTGATATTTCCCCAGCTTATCCCAGTGACATTATAATTAAGAAATTAGACTTAAAGGCTTTGTCATTTTTGATCAGTAGAGATTGAATCTACTTCAGGGATCTTTGGGGGGGGGTAGGGGAGAGGGAATTTCTGAGCCTACTCCTCTGCTTGATTATAGGGCTATTTTTTGCACATTGTCTTTGGAATTGGATTTCATGTGGATTATTAACCCCCAATTCCATTCATGGTCCCTTATATCCAAGATATGCTCTGTTAGCATGAGGGAGGTGATTGTTAAGTTTTCAGTGTGAGTACTTATACTTCAGAAATCAGCAGAAACTGAAAATCAGGGCTTGAGTTATAGAAGTGGTTTTTTAATTGTTTAGACTTAATAAAGGTATTAAGAAAACATTAATGAGGTTGATAAACGTTAAAAGTGTATCATGTATACATTTTTCCTCCTGGATGTTGTTAAAAACTTACCAGAATACCCATAATTACAGGCATACCATATCTTTCTTTGAGGTGGAGGAATTGAGTCACAAAATGTAGAGGACACAATAAAACCCACCGAATCTCCTGGATCCTCTAAAAAGCCCCATATTTTGTGTCTCAGAAAGACTTGTTGTACATGATAAGACAGTGACACAATATCCTCTGGGCAATGTGCATTTCTTCTGGAGTATATACAGTGAGCCTCAAGCTGTATGGATCTCCTTCCCAGAGAAACCAAGTCTGCTGCCACCTACTGTACACTATAAGGTCAAGAGAAAGGTTTTCTGGTTTGTATTCTCTTTATGTTCATTCTTTATTCATTAGGAAAAGGTGGTTCTCATCAGACCATCAGAATGCTGACAAAAATATAAATTTTTCTCTAGGCAGCCTTTGAGATTGTTGAATTTTGTATATGATAAAGCCTGAGCTAGGTTAGTTTGTCTTCTTTTGTCCCCCATACATGTCTTACATTTGAATTGTCCTGTTATTGCTACAGGGAAAAGAATAATTCAAAATACATAATGCTATACAATTAAATCTCTGTTCCTACAAAATATATCTTGGCCTCGCAAGATTAAAAAGCCTCACTGACACTGTCTTCAAGCTATCTTTCCAAATCTTTTCCCTTTCTCTAACTCATAGGAAAAGCAAATACTTTATACCTTCTTTAAGGCACTTCTCAACCAATTGTAATCTGTTTTCTGACCGTTTCACTCTGGTCACTGCAGGTTTTACACTTTTCCATTCATCTTTCCTGCCAAACTTATATCTGTTCCTAGTACTAACATACTTAATAAACTCCAACTTATTATTGTTCCCTCTGTTAAACTGAAACCTATTTCCCACAAAAACAAAAGCAAAATGAATCACAGTTATAAAGAGAAACACCTATGGGAAATTTCTCTAAAGAGATTCCAATGAGGTTTGGAAGAGTATTGAAGCAGTTGGAAGGGAAGTTTGTATAGTCCTTGGAATGGCCAGATCTGAATTGATTAACTCCCTGGCTCCTGGGTTTACAGGATTTTTTTAGTCCAGTTAACACAACACAAATCAGTTTTATAGTTCAAATTTGAAAGCAAACATTTTTTGTTTTGTTTTGTTTTGTTTTTGTTTGTTTTTTTTGTGAGGCAATTGGGGTTAAGTGACTTGCCCAGGGTCACACAGCTAGCAAGTGTTAAGTGTCTGAGGCCGGATTTGAACTCAGGTCCTCCTGAATCCAGGGTTGGTGCTCTATCCACTGTGCCACCTAGCTGTCCCAAAGCAAACATTTTGACAAAGATATTAATTAGGAGATTTCAACAGATAAGAATATTTTCTTAGACACCACAGATATTTGGGGGAGGCAAGACAGGATGGCTCTGGAAGACAAAAAGTGCTTGTTGGCAAGTCATAAACCCCCAATTAACTTGAGGATGGCAGTTCTCTGCAGATAAGAGTGTCTGTTTAGCTGTCCCATTATCCCCAAACATCTTTAGAGAGGAAAATGATCCACATATCTCAAATAAGCAATCTGGGTCAGCTTGACACCATTTGTATATCATCATTTTCTGTCACTGCAAAGGATTTCTGATGATGTTCATAACTTAAGGAATTCTGATAAATGCAATTCAGCTCTAAGATCTAATATTGAGCTTTAATCTTTCTTGTTAAATTTTTTTCTTAAACTAGTCCCAACTTATCTTTGCAACTTTATGATATTCTAACCTTCTCATTCAACTCAACAGTGCAGTTAAACTAACCTTCCTTCTATTCCTTCCAAATGACACTCATTCTCTGGTTTCCATGCCCTTACATTGTCTGCCCACTATCCCTGGAACACTATTCCTCTAAATCCATGCTTCTTTTCATTCTTTGATTCCTTCAAAGTTCATCTCAAGTTCCATCCTTTACATAAAACTTTTCCTCTTTCCTTCTATTTGCTATTGTCCTCTCTCCCAGAGTTACCTTCCATTTATTTTTATATACTCTGTATACACATATACATATTTTTATATATACACATATATATTTTATATACTCTGTATACACATATATATTTTTTCACACAAAAGAATATAAGCAATTTGAAAATAGGGATTGTTTCATTTTTGCCTTTATATCCAAAGCTCTGGACATATTATAGGTACTTAATAAATGGGCAATAATTGATTGACTGATTGATTGAACTTATAGATAGTTTAATATTTGTTAAGGACACTGATCACAGAAGTTCTCCAAGAAAAATATAGGTTTCTAATATACTATCCATTTAACCTTGGTAATTAAATATTTTAGAAGAATAGACCTGATTAAAATTACTCTGAAAGTTATAATTGAGCGTAGGTATCACACATGCACCTTTTTTTGTTTTTTGTTTTGTATTTTGTGTTAACTCTACAATTACATGTAAAGTTTTTGAACATTCATTTTTGTACAATTTTGATTTCCAAATTTTTTTCCCTCTATTCCCTCACAAGACAGCAAGCAATGTGATATAGGTTAAACAGAATAATCATGTAAAATATATTTTCACATTAATCATGTTGTGACAGAAGAATCAGAACAAAAGTTGAAAACCATGAGAAAGAAGAAAAAAAATCAACAAAATAGTGAAAATAGTATGCTTCAATCTATATTCAGACTGCATAATTCTTGCTCCGAATGGAGAGAGCATTTTGCATCATGAGTCTTTTGGAATTATCTTGGGTCATTGTTTTGCCAAGTCTTTCACAGGTAATCATCATTCAGTGCTGCTACTACTGTGTACATGTTCTCATGGTTCTGCTCACTTCATTCAACATCGGTTCATGTCGGTGTTCCAGGTTTTTCTGAAATCTGCCTACTCATCAATCCTTATAGGACAATAGTATACCATTCCATTCATATACCATAACTTTTTCAGCCATTACCCAATTGATGGGCATCTCCTTAATTTCCAATTCTTTGCCACAACAAAAAGAGCACCTATAAATATTTTTGTACACGCAGGTCCTTTTCCCTTTGTTTGATCTCTTTGCTCGGCCAAATTGTGCAGCCCCATAGTCTTTTGGGCATAGTCCCAAATTACTCTCCAGAATGGCTGAATCAGTTCATGCCTCCACCAACAATGTATTAGTGTTCCAACTATCCCATATCTTCTCAAATATTTATCATTTTACTTTTTTGTCACATTAGCCAATCTGATGTGTGTAAAGTGGTACCTCAGAGTACTTTTAATCTGTATTTCTCTGATTAATAATGATTGAGAACATTTTATATGACTAGAGATAGCTTTAATTTCTATATCTGAAAACTACCTATTCATATCCTTTGACCATTTCTCAATTGGTAAATGCCTTGGCACAAATGCAATTTAGAAAAGATTTTTAATGCAAATTAAAACAAGTTTTGCACACCTTTATAGTAGTGGCTGCTAAATTATTTGTGATCTGGTTTGTGAGTCCTTGGTATTTGAATTTCTTTTAGTGATTTTTTTTTTTATGTTTTCCTTCATCCAGAAGTTGTACATTGTGGCTATAACATTCCTGAATGTTTTATTTGGCATTTTCTCTCAAGAGATGACCAATGTTTTTTCTTCTGTTTTGATTCTGCCCACTGATTCTATTTAGTCATGTAAATTTTTTTAATGTAATAAACATTTTTATTTATATTTTTGGATTGCAATTTCTATCCCTCCTTCCTCCCTCCTCTCCCCCATCTCTGAAGGAGCAAGCAATCAGATATGGGTTATACATGTATGATTATGTAAAACATTACCATATTTTTCATTTTGTACAAGAAACCTTGATTAAAAGAAAAAGTGAAAGAAAATGAAAAATAGCATGCTTCAGTCTGTTCCATTAATATCAGTTCTTTCTTTGGAGGTGGATACTTTGTTTCATCATTATTCTTTTGGGATTGTTTTGGATCACTGCATTGTTCAGAATAGTCAAATCATTCACAGTTCTCAACAAACAATATTACTGTCTCTATGCACAATTTTCTCTTGATACTGCTTACTTCACTATACATCATTTCATAAATGTGTTTCCAGTCCTTTCTGAAGTCATCCTGCTTGTCATTTCTTATAGCACAATAATATTCCATCACCATCCTATACCACAGTTTGTTTAGCCATTCTCCAATTGATGGGCATTCCTTTGATTTCCAGTTCTTAGTCACCACAAAAAGAGCTGCTAGAAATATTTCTGAAATAATAAATGTTAGAGAAGCTGTGGGAAAATTGGAACACTAATGCATTGTTGGTGGAGCTGTGAACTTATCCAACCATTCTGGAGAGCAATCTGGAATTATGCCCAAAGGGCTATAAAGCTGTGCATACCCTTTGACCCAGCAATACCACTTTTGGGTCTTTTCCCCAAAGAGATCATAAAAAAGGGAAAAGGACCCACATATACAAAAATATTTATAGCTGCTCTTTTTGTGGTGGCAAGGAATTGGAAACTGAGGGGATGTCCATCAAGTGGGGAATGGCCAAACAAGTTGTGGTACATGAATGTAATGGAATTCTATTGTGCTGTAAAAAAAACAATGAGCAGGAAGAGTTCAGAGAAACCTGGAAGGACTTGCATGAACTGATGATGAGTGAGATGAGCAGAACCAGAAGAACATTATACACAGTATCATCAACATTATGTATTGATCAACTATGATAGACTAGATTCTTCTCACCAATCCAACAGTACAAGAAAGTTCCAAAGCACTCTTGATAGAAAAGGCTCTCCAAATCCAGAAAAAAAGAAAAAAAAAAAGAACTGTGGAATATGGATGCTGATTGGACCATACTATTTCTTTGGTTCTTGGTGCTGTTGTTTTTCTTTTTTGAGGTTTTTTCCTTTTTGCTTTGATTCTTCTCTTATAACATGACTAATGCAGAAATATGTTTAATGTTATTATATATATATATATATCAAATAACATTAAACATATATATCAGATTACTTGCTATCTAGGGGAGGGGAGGAAGGAAGGCAGGGAAGGAGAAAAATTGGAAATTGGAAATCTTATATAAACAAATGTTGAAAACTATCACCCCATGTAACTGGAAAATAATAAAATACTTTTATTTTTTAAAAGCAATATTTCTGTTCAAATAGGTCTTTTTCTCTTTTGGGGGATGTCTTTGGGATATAAACCCAGCAGTGGTATTGCTGGATCAAAGGGTATGCACAATTCTACAGCCCTTTGGGCATAGTTCCAAAGTGCTCTCCATAATGGTTGCATCTTTCCACAACTCTACCAACAGTGGATTAGCATCCCCTAGTACTTCCAATATTTTCCATTTTTGTTATATTTCCCACACTGATAGGTGTGAGGTGATACCTCACATTTCTCTTATCAATAGTGATCTAGATAATTTTTTCATAGAATTATAGATAACTTTGATTTCTTTATCTGAAAACTGACTGTTCATATCCTTTGACCATTTTTCATTTGGGAAATGACTTATATTTTTATAAATTTGACTCATTTCTCTATATATTTGAAAAATGATGCCTTTATCAGAGATATTTGTTTCAAAAACTCTTGTCCAGTTTTCTGCTTCCCTTGTAATCTTGATTACATTAGTTTTGTTTGTGCAAAAGCTTTTTAATTTCATATAATCAAAATTATCTATTTTACATTCTGTTTTACTTCTCTATATCTTCCTTGGTCCTAAATTTTTCCTCTGCCCATAAATCTGACAGATAAACTATTCCATACTCTCTCTCTCTCTCTCTCTCTCTCTCTCTCTCTCTCTCTCTCTCTCTCTCTCTCTCTCTCTAAATATTTACAACAAACATTTATTTTTTTTTCCAGTTACATGTAAGGGTAGTTTTCAACATTCATTTTCATAAGATTTAGAGCTCCAAATTTTTCTCCCTCCCTCACTTTCCTCCCCCCTCCACAAGACAGCAACCAGGTTATATATGTACAATCCACAAGTGCTCTTTTTATCAGTTCTTTCTATGGGGGTGGATAGTAAGCTTCGTCATTCGTCCCTTGGGATTGTCTTGGATCATTGTATTACTGAGAGTAGTCAAGTCATTCACAATTGTTCATTGAACAATACTGCTGTCACTATGCACAATGCCCTCCCAGTTCCACTCACCTCACTATACATCAGTTCATGAGTCTTTCCAGGTTTTTCTAGGATCATCCTATTTGTCATTTCCCACAGCACAATACCATTCCACCACAATCATATATCACCATGTCTTCCATCATTACTCAATGGATGGAATTTCCCTAGACTCCCAATACCAAGCCATAACAAAGAGTTGCTATAAACATTTTTTGCACAATTTTCCCCCCTTTCTCTTTTTCATGATTACTATTGCTAACTCTTTCCCTCCATCCTATTCCCTTCCCCATGATATTGACTCTATTATCTATCTTCTTTCACCCTATCCCTCTTCAAAAGGGATTTGCTTTTGTCTGTCCCCTCCCCCAATCTGCCCTTCCTTCTTTTGCCCCTCTCTCTTTAATCCCTTCCACTCCTATTTTCCTCAAGGGTTAGAGAGATTACTCCACCCAATTGAGAGTGTATATTATTCCCTCCTTGAGCCAATTCTGATGAGATTGAGGTCTTGGAGCCAATTCTTTTTTTTTTTTTAATGTATAAGGTATTTTATTTTTTCTGTTACATGTAAAGATAGTTCTCAACTTTTGTTTATACAAGCTTTACAATTTCAGATTTTTCTCCCTCCCTCCCCTCCCTCCCCCCTCCCCTAGACAGCAGGTAATCTGATATAGGTTATATCTATATATCTCTATACATATAGATATAGATATAGACATATACACACACATATATATATACACATAATGACATTAATCCTATTTCTGCATTTATCCTGTTACAAGAGAAAAAATCAGAGCAGTGATGCAAAACCTCAAAATAGAAAAAAAAAACAACAGCACCCAAAACAAAAGAAATAGTATGGTTCAATCAGCATCTATACTCCACAGTTCTTTCGTTCTTTTTTTTTCTTGGATTTGGAGATCCTCTTCTATCATGAGTTCCCTGGAACTCTTCTGTACCATTGCATTGGTGAGAAGAATATAGTCCATCACAGTAGGTCCCCTAGTACACTCAATGTTGATGATACTGTGTACAATGTTCTTCTGGTTCTGCACATCTCACTCATCATCAGCTCACATAAGACCCTCCAGGTTTCTCTGAACTCTTCCTGCTCATCATTTCTTACAGCACAATAGTATTCCATTGTATTCATATACCACAACTTGTCCAGCCATTCCCCAATTGATGGGCACCCCCTCAACTTCCAATTCCTTGCTACCACGTAAAGAGCAGCTATAAATATTTTTGTACATGTGGGTCCCTTTCCCCCTTCCTTGATTTCTTTGGGCAAAAGACCTAAAAGTGGAATTGCTGGGTCAAAGGGTATGCACAGCTTTATTGCCCTTTGGGCATAATTCCAAATTGTGGAGCCAATTCTAATGAGTGTTAGGCTCATTTACTGCCCAGATTAAATAGATTACTCCACCCAGCTGGGTGTGTGTCTTAATCCCTCCTTGAGGAAACTCTGGTGAGTTTAAGGTCTTTGAGCCTTTTCTGATGAGTGTAAAATTCATTTACTGCCCTGCTCCTCCCCAATCTGTTCCCCTACTCCATAAGCCCTTTCCTGTTTCTTTCATGTAGTATTTCACCTCTGCCCTTCCCCCTCCCCCAGTGCATTCCCCTTACCCCTCAATTTAACCCTAAAAATGTCATCATGGGGCAGCTAGGTGACACAGTGGACAAAGCATCCATCCTGGACCCAGGGGGATTCCAGCCCAACCCTGTCCTCAGAAACAAGACAGTCACCCACTGTATGACCCCCAACTCCAATTTTTTATGGTTCTCTAGGGTTTTATATTTGAAAGTCAAATTTGCCATTCAGTTCAGGTCTTTTCATCACGAATACCTGAAAGTCCTCTTTTTTGTTAAAGTCCCATTTTTTCCTCTGAAAGATTATGATGAGTTTTGCTGGGTAGGTGATTCTTGGTAGTAATCCCAATTTCTTTACCCTCTGGGATATCATATTCCATGCTCTCCAGTCCTTTAATGTAGAAGCTGCTAGATCTTGTGCTATCCTGACTGGGGCTCCACAGTACTTGAATTCTTTCTTTTTGGCAGCTTGCAATGTTTTCTCCTTGACCTGAGAGTTCTGGAATTTGGCTATAATATTCCTAGGAGTTTTCCTTTTGGGATCTCTTTCAGGAGGTGATTGGTGGGTTCTTTAAATTTCTATTTTAGCTTCTGCTTCTTGAATATCAGGGCAATTTTCCCTTAGAATATCTTTGAAGATGATGTCTAAGCTCTTATTTTGGTCATGGTTTTCAGATAGACCAATAATTTTCAAATGATCTCTCTTGGACCTATTTTCCAGGTCAGCAGTTTTTCCCAGAAGATATTTCACATTGCTCTCTATTTTTTTATTCATTTGGATTTGTCTTATTGTGTCTTGGTTTCTCATAAAAACACTAGCTTCCATCTGTTCACTCCTAATTCTTAGGCAATTATTTTCATCAGAAAAACACTTGGCTAATTTGACTTTACAAGCTGTTGACTTTTTTCTCATGTCTTTCCTGCATTACCCTCATTTCTCTTTCCATTTTTTCCTCTACCTCTCTCACTTTATCTTCAAAGTCCTTTTTGAGCTCCTCTATGGCCTAAGACCAATTAATATTTTTCTTGGAAGCTTTAGATATAGGGGCCCTGATGTTGACATCTTCCTCTGAGGGTGCACCTCGATCTTCTTTGTCACTGAAGAAACTTTCTATGGTCCTCACCTCTCTCTGTCTGCTCATCTTGCCTTTCTTTTATTTGACTTTTAGCTCCTTAAATTGGGGTACTGTTTCCAGGCTGCAATATCCCAAGCTTCAGAAGTCCCAGGTGGTATGATTTAAGGAGGATTAGGTTCTTCATTCACCTGACCTGTTCCCTCACCTGTAGATGACCCCAGACCAACTTGCTAATCAACCAGCTTTGTGTATTGTGGTTGTCCGCTCTGACGAGCCTGTGCCCCTCCCCAACCTGGGCCACTGCTACTCAAGCCTACCTCCTGGTTCCCAGCAGGGGTGAAAAACTCATTTTCTGCCTTAGCACCAGCATAGACCCCTGTAGTCTCCCCGCTGCCCAGGGCTCAGCCCTCTCACCAGACTGTGAGGTTAGTTCTAGATGACCCTGGTGCTTCAGCTGATTCAGAGGCTCTGGGGGTCTCCTTCTCTGGTGAGGCCATCCCGGGACTGGATCTGTGTCAGGGTGACTGTGGGGTTGGGCTGCACTCCTGTCTCAGCACAGTAGCTCTCTCCTTCTGACCTTCCAAGCTGTTCTTGGTTAGATGATGATTTCAGCACATTCTTCTGTGGGTTTTGCTGCTCCAGACATTGTCCTATAGCATTATTTCAATCTGAGGGTGGTCCAACTGATTTCAGAGTACAGAGCCCTCAGAGGGGGAAAAAGCCTTCAGGTAGGTATGGTTTTAATCCCTATTCACAGTCCAAGGTCCAACCACATTTCCTTTGAAATTGTCCGGACTCTGGGCTGGCCCTAAGAAAGGTCTGGCCAGGCTCTCTGGGTCTCAAAGAACCTCAAAACCCCCTTTTATTAATAAATTTCTAACAATGTTCATTTCATGGCAATTTCTATCTGTTGTTGAGGAAATCTGGAGAGCCTGAAATTTCTTACCTCCTGTACCATTTTACAGAATGCTCAGGAATCTACTTTTCTCTACTGAACAAATAATAGGGCATCTCAAGAGTCTCACTGTTTGGGGTTATGCAATACATAGTATATTGCAATCCTTCTGAGTCTTATTTATTTATCCCCCTGTATTTTTTTCCTTTCATTGCCCTGTGCTTGCTAAATAATATTTTGGAAAAAGTGTTATTCAAAAATCTTTAATAAAACATTATAAAGAGCATAGTTTGCATGATCTCTCTTCCAGACAACCATACATCTATTTGTTTCAGAAGCACAATGGAAGCCTCAGTGCCTCTCTTCCTTTCCAAAATAATACTTTCATTTTCTTTGAAGATGATTAGAACTCCTTTAAATAATGAATGAAGAAATTTACATCCATAGTTCATCAAAACAATTCTTGTCATGATTTTGTTTCAATTCACTGCTTAGTTTACCTTTTGATTGTCATGTCTGACAATCTTTGACATGGATCCACTGAATTATTTTTTTTCTTAAGTAAGGACATCACACTCACCCAATCTCAGAAATGGTTAGAGCCTATGTTATCTCAGTTTGAAGAATTCACTTAATTGTGGCCAGGGTAACACATTAAACATTCATGATATATATTCACCATGAACTCATGTCTTCCTTTTATGTTTTTCAAAATGATTTCATGCTTTACCTCATTCTTTCTTTTACTTTCTAACAATGTCCACCTCCTGTGGAGATCAATACAATTAAAAGACCTGTGCTGGGAAAAAAATTTGAATTACAAATACAGAAAGAAAGATAAATTTGAAAAAATAAGTGTGTCTGATAGGAAAGGGACTTTGTGATGATGAAAACAAAAGATACACTATAATGAGGGAAGAAATTAGTGCCTTTGAAATCCTAGTATCTTCCAAAATCAGAGAAATAGCAAAATATGACAAAGGGTTAACTGTTGGTTTTATTTTATTTCAATAGTGTTTAGACAGGAAAATGAAGGACAAAGAAATATAATGAACTAGGCCAGCAGATTAAGAAAACAGAGAAAAATTTTCCCCATTTACTGACTCATATAAGTCAGTGTTTTTCAAGTAGGCCCAGAACAGGATACAGTCCTGTAAAGTATAAAGCAGAGTATCCAGTATTCTGTCCCCCTGGAATCCTTGCAACATTGAAAGATGCCTGCTTCTGGAAATCTCAGTTCATAAAGACCAGAATAGGTAAATGGAAACTTAGGCAGGTATTAAGTGATAGCTAGAAAAGGCCCTTTTTAGAAATTTGAAGCTCCAGACTTCCAAGCAGTTGCTCACTATACTGCCTTTGAAAAGCAGTTGTTTGCTTTTACTATGCACTAGCTACTATTGAACAAATGACATAGAGTCATACATTCACTGTTCATCAACAATTAACTATTATTTGTTGTGTGATATAAGATGGCCCCTCCAGAAAGATGGATACAGCACAGAGAATTTTCATTATTAAATGGAAATGATGCCTTAGAAATCACACTTGCCTGGGTCCCTCTTGTGTTAGTGTATTTAAAATATAGGCATTGACTATTCTGGGGACTGAGGCTTCCAGTCCAGACCATAAACCTACCTTATCCTTTGACCCCTTGACCCAACTTATAAGAACCTGGCTCCTGAGGAATGACAATTTGCCTGATTGTCTGATCATTCTGTTCACTACAAGAGAGACATATGCAGTTGAACTGCAACAAACTGTAATCTAATAATAGGAGATACCCTAGGGAGTACAGGTACTGGCAAGTCCTTCCAGTTGTTTATACAGCTGGCATGTGAAAGAACCTAAAGTTTCTCCCTAAAGGGATGGGGAAGAGAAGATCTTCATCTAGACTATTTTCTGGGAAGTTGTTTTGAAGCAGGTCAAGTGGTCCAGGGCCTGGAGAGCACAAGATTGAACAATCAAAGGCTCTCTCCCTTTGTGTCCAGACCAATGGAAGAATTCTGCTGATGCCACTCATTCCATATAGAACTTGAAGGGGCACACATCAGCACCAATCAGAAACATGTTAAACAACCTACCAGGTCAAACCTCTAACAAGGGTAGCAGTGGTTTGAAAGTGGATCCATTGTCAGTATCAAAACTCAAGTGCTAATATGTTGTACTGGGCCAAGAATGATATGTTCCCCCTCATTTAGGACAAGGTAGCTATTCCTAATCTAAGTAGCCCCCAATCTGTCCCCAACTGGCAAAACAGAACTCCTTCCACCTTCAAGTAAGAGGGTTTTCAGTACTGGTGAATAGTTGTACCTTTATTTTTTATTTTTTTATAAATAATAAACATCTTTATTTAAAGTTTTGAGTTCCAAAATTTATCCCTCCTTTCCTCCCTCCCCTCCATCCTCCCTGAGGCAGTAAGCAATCAGATACAGGTTATACATATACAATTACGTAAAACATTATTATATTAGTCATTTGTATAAGAAAACTTGAATAAAATTTTAATACATGAAAGAAAGTGAAAAATAGCATGTTTCAGTCTGTGTTCCATTAATATCAGTTCTTTCTCTGGAGGTGGATAGCATGCTTCATCATTAGTCCTTTGGGATTGTCTTGGATCATTGTATTGCTGAGAATAATTAAGTCATTCAGAGTTCTTCATCAAAAAATATTTCAGTCAATGTGAACAATATTCTCTTGGTTTTGCTCACTTCCCTTACATCACTTCATACAATTCTTTCCAAGGCCTTTCTGAAATCATCCTTCTTGTCATTTCCTATAGCATTTCTTATATTCCATCACCATCATATATACCACAGCTTACTTAGCCATTTCCCAATTGATAGGCATTCCTATGATTTTCAATTCTTAGTCACTACAAAAAGAGTTGCTATAAATATTTTTGAAAAAATGGGTCGTTTTTTCTTTTGGGGGATATCTTTGGGATATTAACCTAGCAGTGGTATTGCTGGATCAAAGGGTATGCACAGTTCTATAGCCCTTTGGGCATAGTTCCAAAACTCTACTAACTGTGGATTAGTGTCCCAATTTTCCAATATTCTCTCCACCATCCAATATTTTCCTTTTTTATTATATTTGCCGCTCTGATAGGTGTGAGGTGATACCTCAGAGTTATTTTAAATTACATTTCTCTGATTAATAGTATGTATCATTTTTCTTCTGACTACCCAAATCATTGAGTAACTTCCCAGAAACTATGTCCATGGCAGTGCTACCTTGGAAAAGAGAAAGGAAATCCCTCGTCTGGTGATTTCTTGGACCCAATATCGAGGAAAACTGATTTAATAAGATTGGAGTGTTTGGGGATATAGTTATGCCTTATCTTCTCAAGTCCTTCTTTATTCCTTTCCTGGAACACAGCTGCTTTAGCCTCAAGATCTTTGTCCCCTCAGAGGAGAAATTCAACACCCCCTCATTTGGCATCCTTTGAGATGGTTTGAAGAACTCTTTCCCACAACAAGAGCTGGTTTTGTTGGGAGGCATCTTGC
This sequence comes from Dromiciops gliroides, assembly GCF_019393635.1. Lineage (NCBI taxonomy): Eukaryota > Metazoa > Chordata > Mammalia > Microbiotheria > Microbiotheriidae > Dromiciops > Dromiciops gliroides. The sequence continues at coordinate 264,290,333 of NC_057862.1, read as the reverse complement.
ATTGTGGAAGAGGTAATGTCTGATACCCAAAACCATCTTTCTCTTTCACATTCTGGAATAGATCACTTTCTCAGGACAGCTCTGAAAGCTCCTCTTCAGATTTGTTTCTCTGATTCAACATCATTTATATATGCTTAGATGTTCTTACAGAAACCTTTTGCAAAATAGATTTTAATACAGTTTAGGACAGAATCTTAAATATTGCTTCTCTAATTTGCTTCTCTAATTCATGTGATGAAAATCAGTTAAGAGCTTGTGGTTTTATGTGAGATCTTAAAAATAGAGCTATAAAAAAAACCATCAAATTAGAAACTCATACTTCACTTGAAACTTTAGAGCACAGGCCAGGAGAGCACCACCTTTGAACACCTGCAAACTTAAAAACTCCAAGTACTAGGTCTAAAAGAAGCAGTATGAAATACCTGAAAGTTAGAAAAGTGGCCCATTCACAGATCTCAACTTTGAAGCAAAAGTCAATACATAGGCTGTAAAAAATGAGCAAACAATAACAAAAAAGAACCTGGTTATAAAAAGTCCTTATAATGACAGATAAGGTCAAAGAACAAACTCAGAAGAAGAAAAGAAAATCAAAAAAGCAAATACGAATTGGTCTCTGGCTCAAGGAGAATTACTGAAAGAGCTGACAAAGGATTTAAAAAATAAAATAAGAAAAGTAATTTGGAAAATGGGAAAGGAACTAAGAGCAAAGCAAGAAAATTATGAAAAGAGAATTAACAGTTTGGTAAAAGAGATGCCAAAAATGTATAAAAGAGGCACAAAAATCCACTAAAGCAGATTAAAAAGCAGATTAGCTAAATGGGAAAAAGATTTGTGAAAATGCACTGAAAAGAATTTTATAAAAGCAAAATTGGCCAAATGGAAAAAAATGTACAAATATTCACTGAAGAAAATACCTCCCTAAAAATAGAAGTGGCACAATAATACAAGAAAATTCAAAAAAACTCATAATGGTAAATGCTCTCCACATCCAGAAAAAAATAAAAAACCTATGGAATCTCAATATAGATCAAAGCATACTAGATTCACTCTGTGTGCATTTGTTTGTTTTTGCTTTCTTGAAGTTTTTATGTTTTGTTCTCATTCTTCTTTCACAACATGACTAAAGTGGAAATATATTTAACATGATTGTATACATATAACCTATATCATATTGGTCTTAGGGAGCGGGGAGAGAAGGAAATGAGGGAGAAAAATTTGGAACTCAAATCTTATAAAAACAAATGTTGAATACTTTGTTTACATGTAACTGGAAAAAAGTAGAATACTATTAAGACTTTTTAAAAATAGAACTTGCCTAATGGAAAAGGCAGTAGAAAAGCTAAGTGAAGAATATAATTCTAAATAAAATTAGAATTGGACAAATGGAAGCTAATGACTTAATACAATATCAAGAAACAATAAAACAAAATCAAAAGTAGAAAAAGTATACAAACAAAACAGGTTTTATTAATAGGAATAAAATATATAACAAAGGTGAAATTAATAAAGTCAAGGACAAGGTAATAGGGGAAGAGAAAAATGGATAACCAACCTAGCTCTAGCAAAGACTGGCACAATCCCCAAACTTGCTTCCAACTCAGCTAATTCAAAGAGCTGGCTTCATTTCTATTAACTCACCACCTTGGGTCCACAGTTTCTATAGGAGTCAGCTGCGCAGCCCCTCTCCAGTCTGCTCTCAGAAGATCACCAACCAGAAAAGAGAGAGTTCAGAGCGAGCATTCTCTTTTCTACCTTTTCTCTCTTTCCCCCAAAACAGGAGGCCCTTTAAGCTGCAAGACTGAGATTGATGCCCCTGCTGACATCAGCGATATACATCACTCAGGGCAGGCCAGGTGTGGCCTATATCTAATCATTCCAAGTAGGTACTTAGTTGGTTTCTCAAACAATACTAAATCAGGTGGGACCCCTGGTCATCTGCCAAATTCCATTATTTTATCACACTAGAAATTATCAAGGAAAAGTGTCTTTATAATCCTAGAACCAGATGATAAAATAGAAATTGAAAGAATCCAACAATCACCTTCTGAAAGAGTTCCCAAAATGAAAATTCAAAAGAATCATATAGCCAAATACCAGAGCACCCAGGTCAAGAAGACAATATTATAAGCAGCCAGAGGAAAAGCAATTCAAATTCATATTGTTGACCCTCAGTCAAGATCACACAAGATTCTGCTACTACTACATTAAAGGTTTAAAGGGCTAGGGAGGACAAAGAATCACCTACCTACCCACCCAGCAAAATTGTTTCAGGAGGATAATGGATATTTAATAGAATAGGGGACTTTCAATCATTACTGATTAAAAGAGCAGAGCCAAATAAAAAAATTGACTTTCAAACACAAGGCTCAAGAGAGGCATTAAAAGGTAAATGTGAAAGAAAATCATAAGGAATTCAATAAGGTTGGACTGTCTACATTCCTACATGGGAAGATATGTGTAAATCTGTAATTTATCATGATTGATGAAGGGAAATAACTGTGAAAAAAAATTACACAAGTCTCTCCTTAATAAAGGTCTCATTTCTCAAATATATAGAGAACTGAGTCAAATTTATAAGAATGCAAGGCATTCCCCATGTAACGATTGGAATAACGCCACCTGCTGGATACTTACTGTAGAAGAGTTCTGCCCATGAAGGGAAGGTCTTTGAGGGCAAGACCAGGAGTCAGGAAGTGACGCGAGCTAGTGGGAGGAGGAAGGAAGAGACTGGCGCTCAGTCTCGCTCTTTTTTTTTCCTGGGGACGCTGGCGGAGAAGGGAGCTAAAAATGTGCTCTCCCTTTAATAGATAGAAATCTAGGCCTTTCTCTCTCTCTTTACCAAATTCTTATTCTCCTTAATAAATGCTTAAAAGTCTAACTCTTGCTAAAGCTTATAATTTATTGGCGACCACTCATTAGATATTTTAGACAGTTTAGCTAGAATTTTAACCCTTAACAGATGGCTGACCACGAAGAGGAAAGCTAAACCTCAGTCTTCTTCTGATCTTCTGGTTGGGTAAGAAATTTCCCCTCCCTCTCCCTTTAACTGCTAAGTACTGGTGTACTGGCTGTGTTTTCCTTTAAATTTTTTTGAATGGACCTTTTAAACTCCCTAATTACCCTATTTTTGATTTTAGTCTGTTTAACCAGACAAATGGGAGATAAGATCATGTTAATGCTTTGTTTTTGTGGATTTTCTATTTTTCTTTTTATTTTTGTTAAAAGAGCCAGCAACTTACTCACACAAGGAAATATCTCTCCCTCTCCCAACCATGCTTTTTCAGAGAAACCTGAAGAGATTCCTGCAGCTTTTCCCAGTTCTAACACTAATTGTTGCTCTAATTTTGCATGCCTGGAGGCAATGACCCACCCTCTAGAAGCTTTTAATCCCCTAGCACCTGGAGGCAAAGTGGGGGAAGAGGAATCCAGGCCTGAGTTCAAAATCAAGTCTGATTCAAATTGCTCTGGTCCCTCCCCTCCTCTCCAGACCCCACCCTCTACTCCTCCTATGGCCAAGCCCATAGCTTCCCCTGCCTGGGAAGTCCATAGATCTGGTGCGCATGCTCAACTTTTTCTACCTGCATTTGCAGCTTCAGGCTCAGCCCTTCCCCGGCCTGGCTGTGCTTTTGAGACAATCTTAGAAAACTCTTTAAATTCTAGATATGCTCGTTTTGTTCATAATTTTGCTAACCTGCTTTTGTCTTTAATTAGTAATTTTATAAAGCATTTGTATGGTGAAAAGACTGACAGACAATATAGAGGGGTTAAAGAAGAAAAACTTAAGCTGAATAAGAATGACAATCATCAACACAGTTCAAGACTCTGCTTCTTTTGGCATGGAAGGGTATATATTGTACAGAAATGTAGAAGTAAGCTGCAAGGTATTGATATGAGTATTGGGGATTTTAGATATCGGAATCAAGAGTGTTCTGAATTCACTCAGATTATTAATGTCAGTTCAGAGGTTACATAGGATTTCTATGCTATTACACCTACATTTTGAAATTAATGGTATGGGTTTATTTTCATAGAGATTTTCATGTTTTTGAGATTGTCTTATACTTAGTTTCTAAAACAAGGAGAATATTTGTAAAAGCTTTTTATAGTCATGCAATCAAGTTTATATTTTGTAATACTCTTATTAATATTAAGTTCATATTCATTTAGATTTCCCTAGTTTGAATTTCATTGTCTTTTATTATTCCACATGTATTTTCTTCTATTCATTCATCTATCTAATTTTGAGAGATGGTTTTGATTTCATAATACAATGTTAATTCTAGGAGTATTATGCTCCCATATTCTGAGTTGTTTGTTTTTGTTATTTTTTCTCAACTGATTATTTGATCAAACTCTTTAAAGCATTTCCCTGGCAAATTGGTTGCCATGGCAAGTGTAAATTGATTCTAGAAGTATTATTTTTGATAAGCATATTCCAAAAAAAAAAAAAGAGGGGAACATTTGTAAAAGTTTTCTTTTTTCAAAAAAAAAGTTTTCTTTGAGATTCTGTTGTGCTTTAACTTATATTTAAATATGTTCTGATTTTTCACAAAAGTGATTGTATACTAAGTAAAAAAAAAGGGGTATTATTTGAAATTGTTGCATAATTATATATTATATTCTGAGTCAAGATGTAGTCACATTTTTTGCAATCATTTATTATCCTCAATTTTAAATCCATATGAGACTTGGATTATGGGAACTTATCATTTAAGACATTAATTGCCTTTATTCTGAGTTATCAGATGCCAGTTGGCCAAGATGCCATCCAATCACAAGAGGAATACATGCAAGAGCAGACACTGAACTGTCACATGAGGGGAGACATGCATGAAGTCAAGGTATGGCTGAGGGAACGGCTTTTGACAAATGTTGAGGTTGGATTCTCTTGGTTTCATATTTTATTTTATTTTTCCCCACAATATTGTACAGATGGCTGGAAGTATTGATCCCACCCATCTCACTTCTACACCTGGCTTCTATGCTCCCTCCTATATGCCTGATGCCATGGACATCTCAATCCCATGCATCTGATTAAGTCTGACTCAGTTTCCTCCAATATGTTCGGTGGCATGGACATGTATTCCATCCACCTATTTTAAGCCTGGCATACTGCATGGACAGTACATATTGCTCAAGTGTGGGAATGCTCATATCCCATCATTTCTCTGTTCTTTTATGGTAACCCCCATAATTATCTCAGGTGTCATGATAAATACAGTGTTGAATTTGGCCTTGACACCTGTTACCAATTATATTAGATTTTTAAATTTCTCATAATGGCATGAGGATAATTAGGCATATGATGCAAAAAGTGATGAAACAAATTATTTTTAAAAATTAATATCACAGCAATTGTCTTCTCAATTACCCTCCATAAGGGGGGACTATAGTAATATTATAATTTTAAAGAATGTTTCAATTTTTGTTTTATTATATGTTTCATGTGTAACAACTAAGATTCTGAATTCCCTTAGACATGTTTTTGAGAACTTTCATTGTTTGATTTGATTATTGACAAAGCTATTTTAAAGTTGTGTTAAGCTCAATTTTGTAGGAAATTTTCCTGGCTGATTACCAGCATCCACACATCAACCCCTGAAGAGACTTCCATTCTACGACTACACCTAGAGGACATCTGAGAAAAGACTTTCAGAGACTTTAAATGAACAGTTTTGATTTGTTGTTTTTGTTGTTTTTTTTCTCTTTCTGTTATAATATACACCATCTGTAACATGTATTCTCTGCAGAGGCCCTCCCTTTGCAAGACTAATGTCAAAGCGTCGGTTCATGAGGACAAAAAAAAAATCGCCCCTCTGGACAAAACTTTCCTCTCTTCCTTTTCTATATTGTTGTTCACATATTATTAGTTAACAATAGTTATTATATTCTTTTTACTGTTCCGTCAAGGAAACATTTTGTTTCTTGAGGAACAACAGGGGGGACTGTAACGATTGGAATGATGCCACCTGCTGGATACTTATTGTAGAAGAGTTCTGCCCATGAAGGGAAGGTCTTTGAGGGCAAGACCAGGAGTCAGGAAGTGACGCGAGCTAGTGGGAGGAGGAAGGAAGAGACTGGCGCTCAGTCTCGCTCTTTTTTTTTCCTGGGGACGCTGGCGGAGAAGGGAGCTAAAAATGTGCTCTCCCTTTAATAGATAGAAATCTAGGCCTTTCTCTCTCTCTTTACCAAATTCTTATTCTCCTTAATAAATGCTTAAAAGTCTAACTCTTGCTAAAGCTTATAATTTATTGGCGACCACTCATTAGATATTTTAGACAGTTTAGCTAGAATTTTAACCCTTAACACCCAATTGGCCAAAGATATGACAGGTAGTTTAAAATGAAATATGTCAATTGTCATATGAAAAAAAAAGTGCTCTAAATCACTAATGATTAGAGAAATGTAAATTAAAACTACTATGAAGTTCCACCTCACAGTTATCAGATTGGCTAAAACAAAACAATGGCAAATGTTGGAGGAGATATGGGAAAATCAGTACCCTAAGGTATTTTTGGTAGAGTTTTGAACTGATTTGAGCATTCTGGAGAAATTTGCTCCAGGTTTTTCTGAAAGCATCTTCCTCATCATCTCTCATAGTACAATAGTATTCCATCATAATCATATACCATAACTTGTTCATTCATTCTCCAGTTAAATAGGCATCACCTCAATTTTCAATTCTTTTCTACCACAAAAAGAGCTGATATAAATATTGCTGTATTTCCTTTTTTACCATTTTAGAATACAGACTTAGTAGTGGTGTTGCTTGGTGGAATAGTATGCACAATTTAATAGCATTTGGAAATATAAGACTTAAATGAACTATTACAAAGTAAAATGGGCAAAACCAAAACAATAGTGTCCACAGCAAAAATATTGTATTATGATCAACTGTGAAAGGCTTAGCTATTCTCAACAATCAGATGATCTAAGACAATTTCCAAGCACTTATAATGAAAAATGTTATCCACCTCCAGTGAAAGAATAATGGAATCTGAATGCATACTTTTTAAAACTTTATTTTTCTTGTTTATTTTGGGGGTTTTGGTCAGTGTTTTTTTCACAACATGACTAATGAAGAAATGGGTTTTCCATGACTGCTGTAGGGGCTAAATTTAATATGTGGAGAGTTAATTGGGTGGCTCGCCATAATATTCGGGTTCAGAAAATAATGAGGGACCTCTAGGTCCAAAACTTCCTCCCCTCTGAATTGCCTTTTTAGTTATTTCTCCCAGGCCAATAAGAAAGGAGCTTAACATCCTCTTTTCCACAGATGAATCAGGTTTTATTAATGGGAATAAAATACACAGCAAAGGTGAAATTAATAAAGTCAAGGACAAGGGAATAAAGAAAAGGAAAATGGATAATCCCCCTAACTCTAACAAAAGCCTATACAATCCCCAAACTCACTTCCAGCTCAGCTAATTCAAAGAGCTGGCTCATTTTAGTAACTTACCACCTGGGGTCTGTAGGTTCAATGGGAGTCAGTTGTGCAGCCAGGGCCCACAGGACAAACCTACCAGGAAAAACCTCTCTCTCATCTACTCCCAGTAGCTCACCAACCAGAAAAGAGACCGAGCTGCAAAGCTTGCCTCATCGAGCATTTACTCTCCCTCCCCCAAAAGGGAGGTCCTTCAAACTGCCTGTGGAGAGTGGTTCCTCTGCTGACATCAGCAGCATACGTCAGGGCTAGGTATGGCCCATCTCCAATCAGTCTGCCAAATTCCATTATTTTACCACACTGCATATGTATAGTGTATATTGCATTGCTTGCCTTCTTATTGAGGGGATAGGAGCTTGGAGATTATTTGAAACTCAAAATTTTTTAAATGAAAACTAAAATCGTTTTTACATGTAAAGGCAATCAAATATTAGACTAACAAACTTCAAATAACTCAAAGGTAATATACCAAAGAAGGAAGAACCCTGAAAACTTTTGCATTTATATACATACATATATATAGGGGTATGTATGTGTGTTATGGGCTTAGAACCCCAGAAGTTTTCTGGGGTACATCAAAGAACCTTCTCCTTGAGAAACTAAAACAAAGGACAGACACACCTAAAGAGATAAGTGGAACCAGATCTGGACTGAGTTAGCTCCAGGGCCACCACCCTTCATTCCAGTCTCCCCCACCCCTAGGGAGATAAGATTAGGTGTGGCTGCTGCCTTTGTGGCAGGAGGAGGAGAGTGATGGCTTGAGAGATTTGAAGCCACCCCTCACCCAACTCCCCCAGCCACCATCAGTGGGGGGTGGTCCTCCTTCAATAAGGGAACTTTCCACAGTCAAATAATCACCCCCATCAGTCCTCTATAAAAGTACCTGACTGTCTCATGCTCCAGAAGATTGGTATCTCAGAGCCACGCTCTGTGCCATGCCTTCTCCCCCTGAGAAGTCCAAGGATTCTTCTCTTGGTTTCCCTTCCCTAGCCCCTAAATAAATTATTATCTTATTCTATTGGATTTGTGTGCAAGAGGATGTAATTCTTTAAAGAGGAATTCCTAAGAACCCCAACCCTTATCCCAAACCCCCTGCCCTATTTTCCCATAACATATATATATATATATATATATGTTATTTTAATATGCTGCAATTAATTTTTTACTTGAGCTCCAATTAAAAGGTTTTAGTAATGAGGGAAAAACCAATGTAACCAAGATTAGAAGGAAAGCGGAAAGCTGAGAAACTATTTTTATAGCCAGTGTTTCTAATAAAGGCTTCATTTCTCAAATATATAGAGAACTAAATCAAATTTATATGAATACAAGTCATCCCCCAATTAAGAAATGGTCAAATGTCCCTGCAATTTCCCTCTGGAAAATTCCCTCTCGATGAGACCCCCTTTCAAGTCTGTCATATTGATTTTATTCAACTCCCACACTTGCCTAGACATAAGGTTATATTAGTCATGGTCTATATGTTTTTCTAGTGGGCAGAGGATTTTCCTTGCAATAAAACCAGTACAAATATTGTAGCCAAGTTTTTATTAGAAAGGATTTTTCCCACCTGGGGGATCCCCACAAAAATCCATAGTGACAGAGGAATACATTTCACTGGTTCATTTGTCTCCCATCAATTGGCTGCTTGACCAGTTCTTCAGCATCCACACAGACTAAGGTTATCACCTCAATCCTTGGTTCTGGTAGAGCATAGCAATGGGATTATGAAGGTTTAGCTTGCACATTTATAGATGATTTGAGTTTGCCTTGGTCTGGAGCACTGCCCCTAGTTTTTCTGAATCACAGGCTAACCCCTTTTGGGCAGTTTTCCCTTTCACCCTTTGAGATTGTCATTGGGTTTCCCATGCCCCACCATGGCATCTCCCTCACCACCAAGGTTTCCCTTCTGTCCTAATATAGAAGACTCACTCACAGCCTTCAAGACCTTAAACATCTTCCTTCTAAGTCGCTTTCTAAGGACGCAGTCCCAGACCATTTCTAACTTGCAGATGTCACCTGGACATTGGGTGTATCAGAAAAGATATCTACACAAGGATGTCTGGCAAATCAGGTGGAAAAGACTCTACCAAGTCCTTTTATTCCATCCTTCCATGAAAAACTTAAGGCAGTTGACAGCTTGATACATCTGTCACCTCTAAAAAAGGCAATAAGCCCTAAGTAGACAGCCCAAACCTCTACTGGTGATCTCATACTCAGTCTGATCCCCACAAAGAGAAGCAAATGACAACAGTGGTAGACACTCCCTTAAGGTGCCTGATGTGGGACAAGTGTCTTGATTACATGATTCCACTTTTCCATCACAGATACACGCACATACACATACACACATACACCATACAAATATGTATATACATATGTTTGGGACAAACTGCCTCAATTTACCCAAATAACTCGAGGAGACCACCAAGTCAAGCAGAGACAGGTTTATTACATCCTTGAAAGGATGGGAAAACTCAATTATAAATTGAAGTTTTGCAAAGATAGGCCCAATCTTTTAGGTTTTTATAGTAATCTTGAGGGGAGGGGGAAACCTTCATATGCACAGAGTGAGCTCACAATCTAACATCCAATCCTTTCTCACCCACAGTGAATGCTTAGCTCGTGATCCATGTATGGAGACATGTCCAAGAACAAAGGGGAAAAGGGGAGGGGGTAACAAGTCTGAGGAATGTCAAAGAAAGAGGGAGGCAGAAATCACTCCCTTATCTGACTACAATTAATCCATGACAGGGACTGGGGTTCTGACACATGATGGATTCCAGATAGGCTGAAGACACAACTTTTATTACAGGCCATAAAACTAAGATGTAGCTGACAAGTGGGGAGACTGAGCAGAAGTAAAGTAAATAGTGCTAATAGGTAGAAATGACAAGTAATAAAACTTACTGGGGGGCTGGATATCTTCCAGACCCCATCCCCAGAGTTTACAGAATTTACCCAAGTCCATTATCTCATCAATAAAACTTAAAGGAGACAGTGAGAATTTAACAAGCAATTAACTTTTAGGCAAAGCATGAGACTAACTATTGGGGGGGGGGGCTGGGTATCTTTCATACTCCATCCTCAGAGTTTAATCTGACTCAAATCCATAATTATCCCACACATATATGTACATACAAACATACATACATGCATACAAAAAGGTGGATGGATGGATAGATCAATGGATGGGATCTGAGAATTCACTAAGAATTGGGAAGAAACAACAGACCTTGAAGGATTTTTTAGCCTCGTTCTTCACCTGTTATTATAAGGGGCCTGCTTGTAGTTCTTGAGTTCCCTCTATAAGTCATTATCCACATGCCCACTCTGAATGAGGAGATTTAAGTCTGGTTTCATGATCCTTTCTCTCATTGTGTATCCTGCACAGTAATACATGGCTGTGTCTTCAGCTTTAAGGGAATTCATTTGCAGGTACAGCATGCTGTTGCTGTTGTCCCTGGAGATGGTGGATCAACTTTTCACAGAGTCTACATAGTTTGTGCTTCCTTCACTATCAATACGTGAGACCCACTCCAACCCCTTCCCTGGAGCCTGGTGGACCCAGTTCATGCTATAGCTGCTGAAAGTGAATCCAGAAGCTTTGCAGGAAAGTTGAAGAGATGCTCCAGGCTGTCTCACATCACCCTTCACAAAGGACACCTGCAAACAAAGAGTCATTAAATCACAAATACATCACTTCAAAAAGTGTTTCCTAGTCAAATAGCAAACAAAAGACAAAACTACCTTGTAAAAGAGTCAGAATGAAAATTCCATTCAGTCCAAAACCCATTTTTCAAGCTCTACAGTATCTGTTCTTTTTTTTTTTTTTTTGGTGTGAGGCAATTGGGGCTAAGTGACTTGCCCAGGGTCACAAAGCTAGCAAGTGTTAAGTGTCTGAGGCCAGATTTGAACTCAGGTCCTCCTGAATCCAGGACCGGTGCTCTATCCACTGTGCCACCTAGCTGCCCCTACAGTATCTGTTCTTGAGAGAGAAAGGCACACAAAGGAAAAGCTCTTGTCCCAGAGTTTCAGAGGCATGTTTTGTGCTGGTTTTCATCCCTAGAGGGAGGAGCCCAATTTGCATGTCTTTCTCTGTTTAGTGTGAGGAAGAGCAACTGTCTCCCACTGTAATGAGTCCCCTCCCTGAGTTGCAGAGAGAATTTGCTAGAATTTGCTCTAAAACCTTCAGCAAGGTTAGTAACACAGAATCCATTGATAAAGACTCAGTGTCTATTCCCCTTCACAAGCAGGCTCATTGTTGAATTTTGTATATGATAAAGCCTGAACTTAATCTCTCTGTTGTTTCCTCCCCTGATACAGTCCTTACATTTGCATTGTCCTGTCATTTCTATGTAACCTACAGGAAAAAGAACAATTGAAAGCAACTTATGGAATACAGTTCTGTCTCTGTTCCTATAAAATATAACTTGGCCTCCTGTTATGGGGAAAGCACATGGGTCCTTAGGATTCCTCTGTAAAGATTACACTCTCTCACAAGTCCTAGTTAGGAATAAAAGAACAGGTTTATTGGATAAAAGAGAAACTGTCCGGGTGGAAGATTTAAAATACTTTCCTCTCCTACTAGACTGGAGAGTGCCCTTTTATAGGACCAAGATGGTGTGGGTGAAATGTCCCTTATTGGGTGGTGGGTTGGAGGTAGTCTGGTGGTGGATTGGGGGTAGTCTGGTGATAGGTTGGGGGTAGTCTGGTGATAGGTTGGGGGTAGTCTGGTGATGGGCAGTTACTCTGTCCTAGTGGGTTGCAAGCAGTCTCCTGGTGGGAGGTTGCTCTGTCCCCTCCTGGTGCAGCCACATCTAACAGGATTACCTTATCGAGGGGGTGAGGAGGACTGGAATGAAGGGTGGTGGTCCTGGAGCTAGCTCAGTCAGCTCTGGTGCTGCTTATCTCTCTGGGTGTGTCCTTTAGTTTAGTTTCAAGGAGAATGTTCCTTGATCTCTAGGGAAAATTCCTGGGGTTTCAAGGAAAAAGTTCCTTGACCTCCCCAGACAACTTCTGGGGTAACCAGGGCCCATAATACTCCTATAACACTCCCAAACCTAAAAAGCCTCACTGTCTTCAAGCTATTTTTCCAAATCTTTTCCCTATCTCTAAGGGAGCAGAACCAAGAAAACATTCTATACAGTAATAACTATATTGTTTTAAAAATGACTTTGAGCAACCAAGTCATTTTGACTATTATAAATACACAAGTTAAAAATAAAGGGACATATGAAGAATGATGGTATCTGCATCCAAAGAAAGAATTGCTAAATAGATGTATGTATAAAATAATTTTACATATATGCCTATTTATGTCTAATGGTAGCCAGGTATCTCTTTGTGGTTTGGGTGGAGAAAAAAAGAAATTTACAAGTTAATGTTATATATTTGGGGGGAATAGCAAGCTGTACATAGAAAATTTGAAGTTTCATGTGCAATGATCCTTTGTATTGTACTGTCATGGAAATGCTTGTTTTGTTCCATGAATTTTTATATAGATAGATAGGTAGATATAGATATAGCTATAGATTTAAATTCAAATCATCCCAAATACCAAAGTGAACAAAGTGAAGGCTCTATGGGTCAGTCTTAAGGATAAAAGAGAACCCACACAAGAATGGAGCTCCTCTCCTACAAGAAGAGGATTTATGCTGGTTGAAAAGGAAGTTTGCATGTCATCCTCTCTTCAATAGAAGGAACAACAGCTGCCACTCCTTGGGATTAGTCCTCTCCCTGAGCTGGAAAGAGGATTCCCCAGAATTGGTTCTAAAGACTTGAAGAACATTTTATGACACTAAGAATATACATGACTGATTATGAGAAAGACAGTGTCTGTCCTTCCCAATCACTCCAATTGTTCTCAGTACCAAGAGAATGCTTATTGATTAGGCTTTACTCTGTGCCATATTTTCTGAGTGAATCCATTCCTATTTCTCATTAACAAAGCACCATAACCATCTCTCATTTCTCATTTAGAATAGAATCTGCTTGTGGGTTACTTATTTTTCAGTATCTCTGTCCCTGTGCCTTATCTCCCATATTTCCTTCCCTTGCTTATTTTTAGAATTGGGATCCACCTATTTTTTACTTTGGGGGTAATCATGTTCTCTTATATTCCTCTTCCAGCTAGAGGAATTGGGGCATGAAATAGACAGGAGATGTGAATAAAGCTCCCATTAGACCTCCATGTTTCTAATGAAGGCTCATTGAGTATAGTTGGGACAGTGACAGAGTTCTCCTCTAGAGGCATGACTTTGTCTTCTCCATTGTCAGGGGTAGAACATTTTTGACCGAGTTTCCAAATGGAGGCACCTCGGTCCTTACTCAGAATTCCCAAGTCTGATGTCACAATGTCCTCATGAGACAGAGTATCTTTTCTCTGCACTTGTCTACTTTCTCTTTTTCTCTTTTGAGCAAGAAATCAGGTAAGTTAGTCATCTTATTCAATGGGGCATAGGGGGTGAAGGTGGGGAGGTAAGGACAGGTGTTTACAAGGTTCATTAGGACCTTTACAAAAAACAAATTACTTTCTTATCAACCACTAGGATTGTATAGATCTGAATTATATATATAGATTGTATATCTGAACTGTGTCGATTCTATTTGTTATTGTTTGTTTTTTTTTTTCCTTCCCTGGCACAGGACTTGTATTTTCATTTGTCTATCACAGTTTTACAAGTTTTAGGGAAAAAAATAACAATTCTATACACTATGTATAATATAGTACAAATTGTATGAATAGGGTGTTTCCCTTTTTAAATTTTCTTTGGGATATAGACCTAGCAGTGAACTGAAAATTGAAGGAATACCTATCAATTGGCTAAACAAATTGTGTCATATGATTTTTTTTTTGGTGAGGCAATTGGGGTTAAGTGACTTGCCCAGGGTCACACAGCTAGTCAGTGTTAAGTGTCTAAGGCAGGATTTGAACTCAGGTACTCCTGACTCCAGGGCCGGTGCTCTATCCACCAAGCCACCTAGCTGCCCCTGACCTCCCTCTTCTTAAAACATGCTTCTCAGTTTCCCTGAAGATGTTTGTCATCACTTAATAAATGATTAAATAAATGTATGGCAATAATTGGTTAGAGTTGCTCTGGACATAGATCTGTTTGTCTACTAAATCATAATAATTTCCTGGCTCATTCTTTTGATAGTTATCTCAGAAAAACTAATACTTACATAATTCTTTTTAGTAAAATCACCACACTCAGCTGATTTCACAGAGAGTTTGAGACTATATATCTTCATCATCCTTCATCATAACGATAATAATAATAATTATCATTTATATTTCACTTTAAGGTTTGTAAAGAACTTTACAAATGTTATTACATTTTATCCTAACAACCCTAGGAGATATATGTTATTATTATTATCTCCAAACTCAGTGTGAGAAGTATCTTAAAGTATTTTCCAGGGGGAGATGTTAGATGCATACAATAAATGAACATTCACTGTAAGATCCATCTTTCCTCCTTCTCAGAATCTCAAAATCCCTTGACTGCTATTCTTCATTAATTCTACTATTACTGTAGTTTCTGTTGAAAAGGTAAAAATTGTCAAGAAGCCCAAATCCTGTAAATGTGTATTTGATTCAGTAACCCCTCACATTTCCTCCATCTATTATCCTATTATCATGCCTCCTGGCCCCCAACTTTTCTTTTTTATGTATACAGAAATTTTCTTTTTTAAAAAAATTTAAAAAACAAAAACATTGTCCATGTACATAACACAGCATAAAAAGAGGATTCAATATAAAATCATAAACTTCCACATCATACTATTTACATTTTTTAAAAACTATGTAATAAATGCTAAAAATCATTTTCAAACCTATTCTGCTTTTCTGCACTTCATTCTAAATTTTCTTTTATTCTCTGCTTTGCACTTTTTTTCTCCCTCCCCACCTCACTATACAAATAGCTACCATTGGACACAAATGCATGTGTGTGTATACATGCATATATACATACATATGTGTATATGTATGTGTGTATACATATTTATATATGTATATACAAATATACATATAAATCATACTATGCATACTTCAATTTATCATTTATTTCTTTAGATGTGGATAGCATCTTCCTTCATAGGTCTTTTGTAGTTGATTTGAGTATTTATAATGCTCAAAATTATTTAATCATTCAAAGTTGTTCATAGAACAATATTGCCATTATTGTGTACAATGTTCTTTTGGCTCTGCTCGTTTCACTCTTCATTGTTTCTTCATTATTTTAGTCTTTCTATGTTTTTCAAAAATTTACAAGCTCATGACTTGTAGCACAGTAGTATTCCATTACAATAATATATCATAGCTTGTTTAGCCATTCTCCAATTGATGGGCATCCTCTCAATATCCAGTTCTTTGCTATCACAAAGAGAGCTGTTGTACTAATTTTAGAACATATAAGTCCTTTTCCTTTTTCCCTTAATCATCTTAGGAAACAGACCTAAGAGTGGTATTTTTCTGTCACAGGATATAAACAGTGTTATAACCCTGGGCATAATTACAGATTAGTCTGCAAAATGGTTAGATTGGTGCACAGTTCCACCATCAGTGAATTGATATTCCAATTTTTCTAGATACCCTCCATCATTTTTTGCTTTCCCTTTCTATAATTTTATTCAATCTGATAAGTTTAAGATGATATTTTAAAGTTGTTTTAAATAGTACTTATTTAATTAAGAATAATTTAGAGCATTTTTCATAGAACTATATATAGTTATGATTTCTTTGTTGAAAAATTGCTTGTTCATATCCTTTTACCATTTATCAACTGGGAAATGACTCATTCTTTTTTAAACACTATTTTATTTTTCCCAATTATACATTGACAATTTTTAGCAATCATTTCTACCAGATTTTGAGTTCCAAAATTTTCTCCCCCAGGGGCAGCTAGGTGGCACAGTGGATAAAGCACCAGCCCTGGATTCAGGAGGACCTGAGTTCAAGTGTGGCCTCAGACATTTGACACTTACTAGCTGTGTGACCCTGGGCAAGTCACTTAACCCTCATTGCCCCACCCCACCCCAAAAAATTTCTCCCTCCACTCTCCTGAAATTGATTGACAATTTGTTATAGGTTATAAAGGTTCTATCATGTAAAACATTTCCATATTAGTCACAGTTGTGAAAGAAAAAAAACAGAACAAAAAGAAAAAAAAACACAAAAACAATAAAGTTGGGGGGAAAAATTGCTTCAATCTACATAGTTCTTTGTCTGGATGTAAATAGCATTTTCTTTTGTGAGTCCTTTCTACTTGAATGACTCATATTTTTCAAATTGGAAAAGTACTTTATGTATTAGATATGAAACATTTATCTGAGAAACTGCCTATAAAATTTTTCTCCTAGTTTTCTGTTTTCTTTCTAATCTTGACCACATTGGTTTTATCTGTACAGAACATTTTTAATTTAATGTAAATGATAAGATCCATTTTATATCTCAAAATGCCTTCTATTTCTTCTTTATTCATAATTTATCCTCAGTTCCAAAAGTCTGGTACATAATATGTTCCATATTCTTCTAGTTTAGTTATAATATCTCCCTTTACATTTAGGTCATGCATCCATTTTGGCCTTATCTTGATGTTGTAAAGAATTAATTGTTATTTGAGGTTTTTATGCCTCGGCGCTCATTGGCCTAGGGTTCTGCAAACCGCATGGTGCTCCACCCACTGGTTGTAGTCGTTGCCATAGCACTGGCACCTCATGTCATCACCACTCGCTGATGCCTACATGGGCCTGGCAAAATTATAATGATTGGAAGCCTAGTGAGGGCAGTCATGTGACTGTCAGAGCGGCCATCCCATTGGCTGGGGCTGGTGTGCGGTTTTTCTGGGATTGGGGGAGGAGAATTGGGCATTCTAGCTGAATGCTGGAATGACAGGAGGTCTGCTGCATATTCTCAGCTGATTCCTGGGCAGTGGTATCTTCTGAGGTTGTATAATTTCCCTTTCCCCATTTTATTTCCTCTCCCTTGATCCTACTGATCCTGTTTGTATTTGTTTGTTTGTTTTTAAGTTCGTTCTTGTTAAAATAAATCCTGTTCTGTTTTGAAGGAGTCTGCTGGTCTCCTTCCTTGCCCCAATATTGCAGCGAGACGCTTAGCTAACACTCCCCAATTAAAAATTGGTCCCCATAGTTTGATGAAATAATGGAATTTGGCAGATTCCCAGGGGTCCCACCTGATTGATTTAGTATTGTTTGAATAGGGTGAGAATGAGAAACTGACTAAGTACCTACTTGGGAATGGACCTGCCCTGAGTGATGTATACTGCTGATGTCAGCAGGGGGACCACTCTCAGCCATGCAACTTGAAGGACCTCCCATTTTGGGGGAGGGAGAGAAAAGGTAGAAAAGAGAACACTGAGGCTAGGAGCTCTCTCTTTCCTGTTGGTGAGCTTCTGAAACCAGACTGGAGAGGGACTGCACAACTGACTCCCATAGAAACTATGGACCCCAGGTGTTGAGTTAATAGAAATGAGGCCAGCTCTTCGAATTAGCTGAGCTGGAAGCAAGTTTGGGGATTGAGTCAGTCTTTGATAGAGCCAGGGAGCTTATCCATTTTTCTCTTCCCCTATTCCCTTGTCCCTGATTTTATTAACTTCACCTTTGTTGTATATTTCATCCCCATTAATAAAACCTGATTTGTTGTGGAAAAGAGGCTGTTAATGTCCTTTCTTATTAGCCTGGGAGAAATAACTTAAAAAGGCAGTTTGTAATAGAGGAAACTTTGGACCTAGAGGTCCCTCATTATTTTCTGAACCCCAATATTACAGCAAGCCACCCAATTAACTCTCCCATAATAAATTTGGCCCTTACATTGGTAAATAATATAAAATACAGGTCTATGCCCCATTTGTGCCACACTGCTTTCCAGCTTTCCCTACAATTTTGGCTAAATAATAAATTATTAACCCCAAAGCTTAAATCTTTACATTTCTCAATTCCAAGTTTACTTTCATCATTTGCTACTGTGTATTGTACTCTCTTCCACTACTCAGCTCCTGTAAGTCTTTTGATGTTTTTCTGAGAACATCCTGCTCAACATTTCTTACAGTATGATAATTCCATCACAATCTTATACAACTTACATCCATTGCTCAGATGACTGACATGCCCACAATTTCCAATTCTTTGCTATCAGAAAGAGAGCTGCAAGAGATATTTTAGAACATACAGGTTCTTTTTCTTTTTTCCCTAATCATTATTGGAAATAGATCTAGTAAGGGTAGCTCTTTGGGCATACTTCTAGATTGCTCTCCAAAATGGTGGGATCAGTTCACAATTCCATCAATAATGAAATAGGGTCCAGATAATTTTAAGAACACACTAACTTTCTTTTAAAAAAATAAACATTTTTTATTTAAAGTTTTATGTTCCAAATTTTATCCCTCTTTACCTTGTACCCATTCCCTCCTGCCTGAGGCAGTAAGCAATCAGATATAGTTTATACATGTACAATTATATAAAACATTACCATACTAGTCACTTTGTATAAGAACACTGGAAAAAAAGAAAGAAATGAGAGAAAGTGAAAAATAGCATGCTCAAGTCTGTATTCAGTCAATATCAGTTCTTTGGAGATGGATAGTATGCTTCATCATTAGTCCTTTGGGATTGTCTTGGATCATTGTATTATTGACAATAGTTAAGTCATTCACAGTTCTTCATCAAACAATATTGCTGTCTCATGTACAACATTCTCTTGGTTCTGCTCACTTCACTATACATCAGTTATATATGAACTTTCTAACTGTTCATTTTCACTGCTAAGTGTTCGGTTTTTTACATAGTGTTAAGTGGAGGTAAGCATTCACAAAACTCACTCTCCTCTCCAAAACACATAAAACTGCCTTTCAGCATGCTACCTTACCACACACAGACAATTGTTTTTTAAAAATCAGTTGTTTAAAGAGAGATAAAAAGGATACCACCATTTGTGGTAAGAGTTATTAAAGTCAGGACTCAATTTGGCAGTGTTACATTGCTTTCCATAAAAGAAAAATTGGAACCACTAAGACAGTCTCAGATCAATCCTGAAATATCAATCTACTACAGGAAATTTGCAAAGCAAATATTAGTGTATTTCCTATTTATCCTTATAAAGATAAAGAAGAAATGATTGGAGCCCAGCTCTTCAGGTTTCAGGAACTAGCTTCATTCCCACTCATCAAATTTATTTGTAATTCACATTAAATAGAAAATTTCTTACATTTTCTCTGATCATGTGAAGAGTCACTGAACAATTAATAAACCAGAAAATGAGGTTTTTACTTCCTGATTTTTGTCCAGTTTTCAACTTTAGTACTATAAACCTACAAATGAGGAGCTTTAGTCAAAGTCACTAAAAACTGTAATGTACCCTACTCAACAGTGTTCTCAATGCTAAATAATCTAAAACCAGTCCTGTGTAGTCAATGTTTGCACAGGGAAAATAGTGGTTTTTCTACTGCAGGTAAGTATCCAGTTCCCCTTTGATATTGTCAAAGGAATCTGCTGCCATGTAATCAACCTGGCCTTGCTCCCACCACTCATTTTGGTTCATCTGAGGATACAAATGATTGGGATAGAGGGCTAAGGTCCTCAATGGACATACATGAAATTGTATCTGTGATTTCCTCTCTGAAGGTGTCTTTACCTGCAGGAGAAAAGCAAAATGTTAGTGGTAAAGATGGCCCACCACATGGTGAGAAATTATGGGTCATGGTGGGAGCATGAATGTTGTTCTGAAAATGTTACTTTGAGGTTGTAAATATAATTCCACAGTTTTATTCATCACAGGAAATTCATGACTGTTGTGTTTGCCACCAAACACTTAAATACTAGGTGGTAGGATGCTAGATGTTTAAGTTATAAATAAATGCCAGGTACTTTCAGATATTTATTGTTGTCCAACAGCTAAAGAAGTTTTTCAGTAAACCCACTATCAAAGCTGCCTTGTTGAGAAGCCATATGCAACAGCTGATTGTATGTTCCATTGGAAGGTCAATAAACAAAGACTCCAGAATTGAAACAGTCAGTGCATCCTGAGTTTGTTACTGCTGATAGCTCTTCTCTCTCTCAAAGAGATCATCAATATTTGTCACTACCAGATTATCTGAATCCATGAACACAAATTTTGAATAATGAATTGGTATCTAGAAGTGGAGTTGGGTTAACATGAAACTCAGAACTTGTCTTTTCATTAAGGTTAAATGAGCTGAATCTTCACTGTCCAAGATGTCAACCATATTGTTGTCGTTTGTCCTTTCTTGAAGAGTACCATGATATCAGGTTATAATATGACTTGAATTGAATTGAAGTGAGGAAGGGCTTTGCAAGGTCACCAACCTCACTCTCTCTGCCAGAGCCATCTGGGGCCAGTGACAAGATATATATCAGGACAACTGGAGATAGCCCCAGATGTTTAAGGAAAATGGGGTTAAGGCAAATGGGGACTGACTTGCCCAGGGTCACACAGGTAGTAAGCATCTGAGGTGAGATTTGAACTAAAGTCCTTCCAATTTTAGGGACAGTGCTCTATCCACTGTGCCACCTACTTTCCCTTGTCAAGTGTGAAGACTACATTGTTATGGTGCTGGCTGAGGAAGCAGTCACTGGTCACTGTTGAGTGCAAAAATCCCAGGTGCCAGGTGAGAGGGCACCTGAGAGGAGCAACTAGTTCTTTGTTATTTTTTAAATCAATTTAAATCCTTTTTAATAAACCAACCTAGCTGGGGCAACTAGGTGGCACAGTGGATAGAGCACTGGCCCTGAAGTCAGGAGGACCTGAGTTCAAAACCAGCCTCAGACAATTAACACATACTAGCTGTGTGACCCTGGGCAAGTCACTCAACCCCAATTGCCTCACCAATACATACATACATACATACATAAACAAACCTAGCAATGTTTACCCATTTGTTTTAATAGTTTTGGGGCTGCATTGGTCAGCCAATCACTAGGATTTCCTCACATAGAGTCAGTTTCCTTCATGATTCAATGCCCTAAAATCCTCTCAGGTTGATTAATCAAATTCCTTATATCAGCTAAAACTATAAAGAATTTTTTATACTTCCTTGAAAGTTGCGAATATGATGTTCTTTAGTCTCTATGTAGCTGCATGTGGTTAATCTACATATAATGCATGTGATATTGCTGTATGCACATAATACTGAGAATATTAAAATGGATCTTGTATCATTTTCTTATAGATCCTACTTATAACTATTTGATTTTGTCCTACAACTGACTACTTAGTCATGGTTTTCTGTCTCTAAACGTAGTTCAGAATTCAGCTAATCTTTAATGGGGTAAATTCATAAATTGAATTCTCTTGCTAACCCTTGTTCTGTTCTTGTCTCAAGGAATTCTGCTAACCTTGAGGGAATATGGCTTGCCATAAGGGAGTTGGGCATAGTATCTTTATACCCCAAAACTGTCCATCAAGGATATTAGGTTTGCTGTCCAAAAAAATCTGGGCGATGATCTTGGACCTTGCAAATGAACTCAATAACCTCTTCTTAATCATAGGAGGGAGATAAGGAGGGTTTTTGCTAGGCCCCATTCCCAACTTCCAACCAATCATGTTCCCCACACCTCAATCAATCATATTCACCTCAAGCCCATTGTATCACCTACCCTGTTCTGCTCTTTGTTCTATATTTGGCAAAACCTATAAAGGGGAGCTGCCTCTTTGCTAGGGGTCTTTGGCTGGAGACTGAGAATGTGGCTTAATTTACCTTTTCTTTAAATTTAACTCACAACAATATTCAATAATTTGTTATGTCTCCTATGTTTCTTTTTGTGCTTAATGTGTTAACCTGCCAGAGAAATTACTCATTTTGTGTTAACATGGAGATCATGACCAGAACAAAACTCTGAAATACTGGTAAGTCTCATTCAGGAAGGAACAGAAGGTCAAATCAGCAACAAGTATTTATTTATTATCCACTTACTACCAAGAACAGTGCTAAGTACTGGGGATATAAAGAAAGGCAAAAAATAGTCCCTATTTTCAAGGAAGCTAGTATCATTCAGAGAGACAACATGAAAATAATTATGCACTAATATACATGCATGCACACATGCATACATACATATTGTGTATACAGGATGTATACAGCACAGAGGTACTAGAATTAGAGAGGATGGGGAAAATAAAAAGGGGAATGAGGTTTTAGGTGAAATGTAAAGGAAACCAAAGGGGCCAAGAGTCAAGGATGAAGAGGGGAAGAATTTCAGCCAGTGAAAACACAGGGAGTAGGGAGATGGAATCTTTTGTGAAAGGAAGAGCAAGGAAAACAGTGTCCCTGTATTGCTGAGTAGATGGGAGGGAGTAAGGCAGAATAAGATAGAAGGGAGCCATGTTATGAAAGGATTTAAAATCTAAATAGGATTTTATATTTTATCCTGGAAATAATATAGAATCTCTAGTATTTGTGGGAAGCAATCAGTCCTGTGCTTTAAGGAAGATAATTTTAATAGTTTATTTTAGTATGGACTAGATTGAAGGGAGAACTAAGGTTGGAAGAACAACCAGCAGGCTAGTGTGAGAGTCCAGGTGTGAGCTTCTAAGGGCTTACCTCAGGGTGGCTGCAGGGCCTAAGGAAAGAAGGGAGAGAGTATACAACATATGTGATGAAAGTAGAATTGATAGGACATCCCTACTGATTGAATGTGGGCTGGGGGTTGGAGTGAGAGTAAGGCAATGAGAATGACAGTTGCTGACAAAGTTGCTTCCTCCTGGGACAGAAGAAAAACCAACACGGGCTATGAAGAAAAATGGCTTATATTCACTCTACACCTGTTGCTGGAGCTAGTCATCTTGTACTGCATGTGCATCATGAGCTCAACTCCTCACTGGCTTCTTGCCTCCTGGCAGGGGAAGTTTCTGTCTAGTCTGACATTCCTTTTCCTCACTGTGTCACTTGCACAGTAATACACAGCTGTATCCTCAGTTTTAAGGGAAGTCATCTGTAGATATAACATGCTGTTGCCATCATCTCTGGAAATGGTGAATCGACCTTTCACAGAGTCTGCATAGTATATACCACTTCCACCAGTATTAATTCTCGCAACCCATTTCAATCCCTTCCCTGGAGCCTGGCGGACCCAGTGCATGTGATAGCTGCTGAAGGTGAATCCAGAAGCTTTGCATGACAGACGCAGAGAATCCCCAGGCTGCCTCACATCTCCCCCAGACTCCAACAGCTGCACATCACACTGGGCACCTGCAACAAAGAGACATTGCATTAAAGTCAATAGTCACATTAAGTCACCACTTCATATTGTCCCTGCCTCTCCATAAAACTACCTTGGAAAATTGTCAGAAGGAAAATCCAGTTCAAGCTAAATTTCATGGTGAGTTTCTAAGCTAGTCCTTTGCACAGAAGAGAACAAAGAACTTGAGCTTGTCTTCCAGAGATATAGGTACGATTGGGACTGCTTTTCATCCCAGGAGGGAGGAACCCAATTTGCATGTCTTACTCTATTCAAAGAGGATCTTCCTCCAATTGAAAGACTCTTTCCTGGTCTTCAGAGAAAGTTCTCCTAAAGCTGGTTCCAAAGCACTGAGGAATGTTGGTGACACTGAGACTCCCACACCTGATAGTTTTGAATCAGTGTCAATCACCCCACATTGCTTCAACAATTGGATCACATGTGGTCAGCCTTTCTGTGTTCCTAAGAAACTTCTAATCAATCTTAGTCCCACTTCTGATTGTCAAAGCTCCTTAACCATATTCCATTTCCAATGATCAGCAAACTGAACAATCTCTTTCTTCTCAGGGTCTCTTGTCCTTGGTGTCCTTGGCACCTCTAATGCTCCCTGGGTCTACTTTTTGTTTCCCTTTACCTAGGATTATACCTCACCTAAATTATTTATCCACAGTCCTAGTCATACTCCCCCATTGCATTACTAGGAACAGCTCATGTTCCTTATTTCACTCTTCTGAATTTACAATGCACATTAAGAAAATTGCTAGTCTCCTCCAATAAACACCTTGTCCCCAGAGGGACATGTGCTATTTTCTTTTATCCTCTATGACATTGACCTAATAGTCTGATATAAGAAGCAAGTTTGGCTTAGATCTCTATGAAATGATCCTCCTATTTCAGGCACCATTCTCATCACCCAGAATATCCAGCTCTGCTGCCACCTGTTGCACGTTTAATTGTATACTCGGGAAATTTAGTTTTATGCTCAGAAACAATTTTTTCATCCTCACTTCCACTTTCTTTTCTTTTATTTTTTTCCAGAAGAGGGATGTGTAATTTCAGGGCCCTTATGTATTTAGAGATCTAGATCTAGAGACCTTTTAGTAAACATCATTATTTTCAGGGACTCAACTCAGTAGGGGAAAAAAATAAAATAAAATAAAAAGCTACCAGTCCCTCTATTGGTCACCATTATAACTACAGATTCTTCATCATAAAGCAGGAAGTCTGAGCAATGTGTTTTTGTTTTCCTTCCCCATTATTGTTATATATATTATATTTCATGCTTAATCTATTATTTGCCAAACTAAGCATAATTTGTAATAGTATTGTGAATAGAGTTCAATGAATATAGAAGACAAAAGCTCATAATGGTCTTTTTTTTTTTTTTTTGGCGGGGCAATGGGGGTTAAGTGACTTGCCCAAGGTCACACAGCTAGTAAGTGTCAAGTGTCTGAGGCTGGATATGAACTCAGGAACTCCTGAATCCAGGGCTGGTGTTTTATCCACTGCACCATCTAGCCGCCCCCTCATAACGTTCTTCAAGTACTAAGTCAATAAATCATTATTTGGGGCATGCTAGTATAAGGTTTTAACTTTTTCCATTTCTGACATGAAATAATCAGCCTATATGTCCTATTCACAGATAGTAAAGGTTGTAAAACTTGAGTGTGTCCCATCCACTCTTTGTAAAGGAAATTTAAAGAAAAGTTTATGTTTTTTATTTCCTTAGTTAACATGAACAATTTTTGATCATATGAGGAAGGCAACTGATGCCACATGGGCAACATGTAGATTAGCCATGTCCTTTGGTTTAATATTAAAAAGCAATGTGGGGAGAAGCTAGGTGGCACAGTGAATAGAGCACCGGCCCTGGAGTCAGGAGTACCTGAGTTCAAATCCGGCCTCAGACACTTAACACTTACTAGCTGTGTAACCCTGGGCAAGTCACTTAACCCCAATTGCCTCACTTAAAAAAACTTTTTTTTTAATTTTTAAAAAAGGCAATGTAACTGGTTTTGTGGTTAAGAAAAGGAGAGTCGGGGCAGCTAGGTGGCACAGTGGATAGAGCACCAACCCTGGATTCAGGAGGACCTGAGTTCAAATCCAACCTCAGACACTTGACACTTACTAGCTGTGTGACCCTGGGCAAGTCACTTAACCCCAATTGCCTCACCAAAAAAAAAAAAAAAAGGAGAGTCATCTCTGATATCAGGAGTTGAGCTAAGTAGAAAAGAAGACCCAGGGAATACAACTGTAAGACCTTCTCCATCACTCTATTCTAAGCACCAAGATAAATGCTTATTAGGTTTTTCTCTGCTCCAGATATTTCCTGAGTCAATCTCCTCCTATTTCTTATTAAGAAAGCACGCATATCGGGGCAGCTAGGTGGCACAGTGGGTGGAGCACTGGCCCTGGAGTCAGGAGGACCTGAGTTCAAATTCAGTCTCAGACACTTAATACTTACTAGCTGTGTGACCCTGGGCAAGTCACTTAACCCCAATTGCCTCACCAAAAAAAAAAAAGAAAGAAAGAAAGAAAGCACACATATCAGGGTCTGCTAGGTAGTGCAGTTGATAAAGCACTGGCCCTGGATTCAGGAGGACCTGAGTTCAAATACATCCTCAGACAATTGACACTTACTAGCTGTGTGACCTTGGGCAAGTCACTTCACCCTCATTGCCCCCCCCCCAAAAAAAGCAAACATACCATCTTTCATTCCTCATTTTGAATGGAATCTTCTTGTGCATTAGTTTTTTTTTTCTCAGTATCTCTGTCACTGTCCCTTAGCTCCTATGTTTCTTTCTAGGGCCCTTGCTTATTTTTAGATTGGTACCCACCTATTATGTACCTTTGGGGAAATCATGTTCTTTCATATACTTCTTCCATCTAGAAAAATTGAGACATAAAATGGACAAGAGATCTTACAAAAGCTCCCACTGGAACTCTAGCCATAATATTCTATTTCTAATAGAGACTCATGATGTATGGTGGGTGAGACAGTGACACTATTCTCCTCTAAGGGCATGAGTTTCTTTTCTCTGTTGTGAGGGGTAGAGCATTTTGGACTGAGCTTCCAAGCGTTTACTCAGAGCTCCCAAGTATGCTGTCAATATGTCCTTATGAGATAGAATATCTTTTCTCTGCTCTTATCTACTTTCTATTTTCTTCTCTACTGAGCAGGAAATGAAGTAGTTCAGTTATCTTATTCAATGGGGACTAGAAGTTGAAGGTTGTGAAGTAAGGATAGGACTTTGTGGGGTCCATTAGGACCTTTAAAAAGAAGAAATTTTTTATCAGCCATTATAATTATGAAATCTTATATAATGCATAGAATTTGAACTGTGTTGACTCTTTACTTTTTTTTCCTTCCCTATCACAGGACTTGTATTTTCATTTTTCTGTCTCAGTTTCATAATCTTTAAGGAAAAAATATCAATTCCATCCAATGGATAGAATCTAGTTAAATTGTACAAATATGTCCCTTTTCCCTTTTTTATTTTCCTTAGGACATAGACCTAGAAGTGGTATTGCTTGATCAAAGGTTACCTTTTTGTGGTGGCCAAGAATTGAAAATTAAAGGGATTCCCATCAATTGGCAAAACAAGTGGTGGCATATTATTTTAATGGAATGTTTTTGTGCCATAAGAAATGACAAGCAGGATGACTTCAGAAAAACCTGGAAAGACTTACATGAAATAATGAAAACTGAGGTAAGCAGAACCAGGAGAATGATGTATATAGTAAGAACAACATTTTACAGTGAAGCACTGTGAATAACTTAGCTATTCTCAGCAATATAATAAGCAAAGATAATCCCCCAAAGTGTACTGATGAAGAATGGTATCCACCTCCAGAGAAAGAACTGATAGTGACTCAATACAGATTGAAATACACTATTTTGCACTTTCTTTGTTTCTTTCATTTAAAAAAAAAGTCTTCTATGAAATGACTAACATGGAAATGTTTTACATGATTGCACATGTATAACTTGTATCAGATTACTTATCATTTTAGGGAATAGGGAGATTAGGAAAGGCAGAAAAGAGCAATAAAATTTGGAATTCAAAACTTTAAAATAATGTTTTTAAATTGTTTTAATTGGGGGGATAAAATACCATTAAAAAGAATATTAACTATTAACAGAGCCAAGATGGTGGAGGAAAGCCAGGGATTTCCTTGAGCTTTCCCCAAAACCCCTCCAAATCCCTTCAAATAATTCCATAAGACAATAACTGAAGCAGCAGAACCCACAAAAGGATGGGGTGAGATTATTTTCCAGCCAAAGGTGGTTTAGAAGGTCAGTAGAAAGGGTCTGCTGTGCTGGGGCAGGAATAGAACCCAACCCCAAGGTGGTGCCAACACAGATCTAGCCCCCAGCAGGTTGTGCTAGAGAAAAAGACCTCTAGAGCCTCTGAATTTCCTACAGCACTAGCTTCTTCTGGAATTAAGCTCACAGTCTGGTGACAGGATCTGAGAAGTTGGCCGGGGAGAGATTGCAGGGGTCTCTGCTGGCACTGAGGCCAGCTCAGTTGTTTTACCCCTGCTGGGAACCAGAAAGCAACCTTGAGTGGTGGAGGCCCAGGTGGAAGAAGGGCACAGGCTATCAATAAGAGAGACAAAAATGCTGTTTTCAGGATGAAAAGCAAGTAGGCCTGGGGTTATTCACAGACCAGAGCACAGGTCAGGTGAGGGAAGAACCTGTCACTCCTAAAATTGTACCAACTAGGACCCACTGAAGCTTGGGACAGCGTAGCCTAGAAACAGTGCCCCACTTTAAGGAGCTAAAAATCAAGTAAAAGACAGGCAAGATGAGCAGACAGAGAAAGGTGCGGACCACAGAAAGTTTCTTTAGTGACATGGAAGATCAAGGTATACTCTCAGAAGCAGATAGCAACATCAGGGCTCATATATCCAAAGCTTCAAAGAAAAATATGAATTTGTCTCAGGCCATAGAGGCACTCAAAAAGGACTTTGAAGATAAAGCAAAAGAGGTAGAGGAAAAATGGAAAGAGAAATGAAAGTGATGCAGGAAAATCATGAGAAAAAAGTCAACAGCTTGAAAAGCCAAAAGAAAAGCACTCTGAAGATAATAATTGCCTAAAAGTCAGGATTGAACAAATGGAAGCTAATGACTTTATGAGAAACAAAGACACAGTAAAGCAAATCCAAATGAATTTTTAAAAAAATTGGGCAATGTGAAATATCTCCTTGGAAAAACAGCTGACCTGGAAAATAGATCCTGGAGAGATAATTTGAAAATTATTAGACTACCTGAAAACTATGTTCAAAACAAGAGTTTAGACATCATCTTCCAAGGGATTGTCAGGGAAAAAGTGCCCTGTTATTCTAGAAACAGAAGGTAAAATAGAAATTGAAAGAATCTACTGATCATATCCTGAAAGAAATCCCAAAAGGAAATCTCCCAGGAATATTGTAGCCAAATTCCAGAGCTCCCAGGTAAAGGAGAAAATATTGCAAGCAGCCAGAAAGAAACAATTTAAGTAATGTGGAGCCACGGTCAGGATAGCACAATATCTAGCAGTTTCTATATTAAAGGATCAGAGGGCATAGAATATGGTATTCTGGAGGGCAAAGGAATTGGGATTACAACCAAGTATCACCTATCCAGCAAAACTGAGTATTATCTTTCAAGGGAAAAAAATGGGACTTCAATGAAAAGAGGTCTTTCAGGTATTCATGATGAAAAGACCTGAACTGAATAGAAAATTTGACTTTCAAATAAAAACCCTGGAGAAGCATAAAAAGGTAAACAGAAAAAAGAAATCAAGAGGGATGTTAAAAGGTTAAACTGTTTCTATTCCTACATTGGATGATGATACATCTAGCTCATAAGAACTTTCTCAATATTAGGGCAGATGATGGAAATAAATTTAGACAGAGGGCACAGGTGGGAATTGATTATGAAGGGATGTTATCTGCAAAATATTTATTTTTGTTTATCTCTCTTTGTGGGGTGGTTGGATGATATCTGTAAAGCATTTTTTTAATCTTTTTTATTTTTTGTGGGGTGGTTGGGTTTATGTGGCATGCCTGGGATTGTGCAGCTGGTGAGTGTCTTGTGTCTGAGGCTGGATTTGGGCTAGGGTCTTCCTGGGTCCAGGATGGGTGCTTTGTCCACTGTGTCACCTAGCTGCCCCATGATGACATTTTTGGGTAAAACTGAGGGGTGAGAGGATTACACTGGTGGAGGGGAAAGGGAAGAGGTAGAATGGGGTGAAATCCCACATGAAAGAAGCAGGAAAGGGCTTATGGAGTGGGGGAATAGATGGGGGAGAAGAAGGGTAGTGAATGAGCCTAATACTCATCAGAATTGGCTCAAAGACCTTAATCTCATCAGAGTTGGCTCAAGGAGGGAATAGCACACACTCGATTGGGTGGAGTAATCTAAGGAACCAAGCAGGAAAATAGGAGGAAAGGGGATAAGGAGGGAAGGGTGAAAAAAGGGAGAGCACATGGTGGAGGGGTCAGTAGTAAGCAAAATAATTTTTTTTTTTGCAGGGCAATGAGGTTTGAGTGACTTGCCCAGGGTCACACAGCTTGTAAGTGTTAAGTGTCTGAGGCCGGATTTGAACTCAGGTCCTCCTGAATCCAGGACCGGTCCTTTATCCACTGCTCCACCTAGTTGCCCCTGAAGCAAAATAATTTTGAAGAGGGATAGTGTGAAAAAAGAAAATAGAGTATATATCATGGGGGAGGGAATAGGATGGAGGGAAACAGTTAACAATAGTAACTGAAAAAAAAATTTTGAAGCAGAGGTAAGAGTAATGTAAGATGATGATCATGATGATAATTGATTGATGGATCGATGATGAGTGGGTGAAGATGAGATTTGATTGATGAGTATTGATTGATTATGAGGACTGATTGATGATGATGATTAATTGATGAAGATGGGGATTGACTGAAGATGATAATTTATGATAATTGGTGATGATGATAATAAAAGGTATGGTACTTACTCTGCTGAACTATTGTGAAGAAAATTCTTTGTCATGTATAAGGTACTACATAAATGTTATCTATTACTGTTGTTGCAAGAATCAACCTCATGGCTTTATTGTAAGGAAATCTCTCTTTAAAGTACTATATAAATGTAGCTTACTATGAAAAAGAATGATGAGTAGGATGCTATCAGAAAAACCCAGAGAGACCCACATGAGCTGATTCAATGTGAAATGTACTGTGTGCAAAATAACAGCAATACTGCAAAATAATCTGCTGTGATTTACTTGGTTATTTTCAGCAATGCAAAGATCCAAAACATCTCTGAAAGTCTTAGGAAAACTGTAGTCCATCTACAGAGAGAGAACTGATGGTATCTGAATACAGAATGAAGCATAATTTTTTGTTAGTTCCTTTATCTGAAGTTTCGTTTCTGTCTTTTCTTTCACAACCTTGATAATGTAGAAATGTTTTGCATGACTGTCCATGTATAGCTTATATTGAATTGCTTGAGTTATTGGTGGAGGGAAGAAGGAGGGAGGAAGAGAATTTGAAACACAAAGTCTTAAAAAAATTTTGATGTCAAAATTTGTATTTACATGTAACTTGGGAAAATAATATAAACACTTTCAATTTTTAAAAAACAGACGGTTTAGAAGGTTAGCAGTAAAGATCTGTTGTGAGAATGAGAGTGAGAGTGAAGCACAGCCCTATACAGGCCATGCCAGTGCAAATCCAGCCCCAGGCAGGCCACCCCAGAGGAGCCTGGGAATTAGCTGCAGCAGTGGCTGCTTCTAGAACTCAGCCCATGGATGAGGGGGTCAAGTGGTTGGCCAGGGGTCTCTTTACAGGGGTCTCTGCTGGTGCCGAGACAGGACTCTGTTGTTTTGCCCATGCTCAGATTCAAGTCACAATCTTGGGTGGCAGCCCAGGTGGGGGTGAGGGGGGGCGGGGCACAGGCACACCAGAGCTTGTGGCCACAGTGAAATAGGATTGTGTTCCAGGTTAAAGGGCAAGCAGGCCTGTGGTTGCTTGCAGACCAGAGCACAGGCCAGTGTAGTGGTGAATGTGCCTCTCCTTAAAATGTATAAACTTGGACCCCCTGAAGCTTGGGACCGTGCACCCAGTACCATTTCTGATTAAGAAGGTATCCCAGTTCTTTGTCATTTCTGATCTTGAGCAGAGTTGGATTCTCTCTTATAAATATATTTTTCTTTAAGATTCTTGAGCCTGTTCCTTAGTCCCTCTGCTTATTTATGGGGCTATGTTTTGCTCATTCTCTTTGTAACTGGATTTCATGTTGATTATTTACCCACAATCCCAGTCATGTTCCTTCATGTCCAGGGTGTGCTGGAGAGAGCTCATGCAGACAAAAGAGAGCTGATTTTAAGTTTTTCAGTGTGAGCATTTCTACTTCAGAAGTCAGAGGACACTAAAAATCAGGACTTGATTCATTCTGTCATTGATTGCTGAGATTTAAGAAAGGGATAAAGAAAATGTTAAATGCAAATAAAAATTGATCCTTTTTCCTGGAGAGCTGGTTGTTAGTTACCAGCACACCCATGTTCATACCCCTTTGTGAGCTGGAAGAATTGAAACACATGTGCACACTGAATGACCTGGATCCTCCAACAAACTTTGTTCTGTTCCTTAGAAGGGCTCATTGAGTGTGTTGAGGCAGTGACATAATGTCCTCTAATAAATGTATCTAACTTCTGAAATATCTGGGGGCAGGTATAGATTGAGCTGCAAATTATAGGGACCTCCCTCCTCAAAGCACGCAAATCTACTGCCACCTACTGGACAATTCACAGTGTCCTCAGGAGAAAAAGAACTTTTTTCCTTCTTATATTCATTTTACATTTATTCTCTGCTTAGTAGGAGAAAAGGGGGTCTCGTCATTTTGAGGATGACAGGGTCAATTAGAACCCTACCCAAAATGCAAATTATTGTTTAATCAGGCTTTGAGATTGTGGAAATTTGCACGCTATATGTGTCGAATAAAAATTTATGTGATCACCCTATAATAGTCCCAAGTTTTAGGGAACATAGCTGGGGTTTATCATATATTTGTTACTTAAAAATTAGAGGCTACAGGGGCAGCTAGGTGGCGCAATGGATAAAGCACTGGCCTTGGATTCAGGAGGACCTGAGTTAAAATCCAGCCTCTGACACTTGACACTAGCTGTGTGACCCTGGGCAAGTCACTTAACCCTCATTGCCCCACAAAAGAAAAAAAACAAAACAAAACAAAACAAAAAAATTAGGGGCTACTGCACAAGTTTGGGGACATTAAGCATTTAATAAAGAATATTAAATATTAATAAGAGATAGACCATATGGCTCAGAAAGTTCAGAAGCCTTATATACCTTGGATAGAGAGGAGAGAGAGAGCAGCATGGGAGAGGGAAGAGCATTCCAAGAGCACAAGAGACCCCTCTCCAGGGTTTTTAACCTGTCTCAGGTAGAGGTGGTTCACTCCACCTTGATCCAAGCTAATTGGCCAGTAATATTTAAGTCCATTGATTGACATGGCTTGAAGGTGGTCTTAAGTTAGTTAACTTCCTTTAGTTAGTTAGGAAGGTTGATCTACATTTCCTTTGAAATTCTCCTGACTCTGGGCTGGGCCTACAAAACCATCCAGAGTTCCTGTGTGTGTGTGTTGGGAGGGGAGGGTCTCTGAGTCCCCAAAACACCCTATTATTAAGAATTTTCTCACACATAGAGTCTGAATTGGGTGAGTTTCTCTCTGTGTGTTTTCCTACCCTGGGTATGTCATTGCTACATAACCCATAGGAAAAAGAACAATTCAGAGAAGCTTAGGGAATTGTTACATTTCTGTGCCTGCAAAACATGCTCCAAGCTTAAAATGCCTCACTGACCCTACAGTATCTTCATGCTATCATTCTATGTATTTCTTCCCTCTGTTACAAATTCTTAAAAAAAAAAAAAAGTTCACATTTAATAGCTCTACTTCCTTTCCTTTCACTTCTCTATCCTTTGTAATCTATTTTCTGACCTCCTCACTCAGTGGTATATGATGTCCCCAAAGTTATCAGTGATCTCTTAAATATTAAATTTTATGACCTTTTCCTAACTGAATCAATTAAAACTGTCTTCTCTTAAAACCTCTTTTCCTGGGTTTTTGTGACACAGTTCTCTCTTACTTTTTCTACAACCTATTTGGTCAGACCTTTTAGTCACATTAGGAGGTTCCTCAGACATATAATGCTTGCTAACTCAGGTGTATCCCAAGGCTCTATCATCTCCTCATTTGATAGTCTCTACATTGATGACCTCTTTTGTTCCCATGTGTTGAATTATTATCTCCATGTGAATGACTTCCATATCTGTATATTCTCCCCTAATTTCTCTGTTGACCTCTAGCTGCATACTTCCAACTAGCTAATTTAAAGTGGATATTCTATCAGCATAGGACACTCAAGATGTCCACAAAGAAGAACTCATGATCTTTTCTTCTCGAAACTATTCTGAACTCTCCTCTTGAATGTCTGACTACTTTTCTAGTCATACAAGTCTGCAACCTAGATATATTTCTCTTTTCTTGATTCTCTCTAATTTCATGTGTCTAATCATTTTTTCAAATGTTATTTCTTACTCTACAACATCTCTCAAATACATGCACTTAACTTGACTCACCTTTGGTTAAGGCTTTGTCTTCTCTTAGCTGGACCTCTTAATTATTCTCCCTGCCTCAGATCTTTCACATTTCTATTCCTCCATCTTTTATCTGCCAAAGTTGGTTCACTACTACACTTGTCTGATCCTATCACTACCCTAGTTCATAAGTTTTAATTGCTCCCTACCATCTAAGATCTAAGCTTTTCTCTTTGGTACTTAAAATTCTTCTCAACCTAGCTCCAAATTATCTTTCAAATTTTATCATGTTAATCACCTCACTGAATTCTAGAGTCCAATTAAACTTGCCTCCCTGCTGTTCCTCACGAATGATACTCATTCTCTGGTTTCCATGCCTTTACAATGACTGTCCCCTAAGCAAGGAAAACATTCCCTCCTAATCTACAATTCTTTTTGTTCCTTGATTCCTTCAAAGCTATTTTCAAGCACCATCCCATATGTGAAGCCTTGCCTGTTTTCCTCCAGCTACTAGTGTGCTCCATCCCAGAATTGTTGTTGATATTCATTTGTTTCAGTTCTTCAGACTCTTCATCAACCCATTAGAGGTTTTCTTAGCAGGGACTAGTATTTGGCAGGTTTGCTACTCCAGGGCATTTTACAAATGAAGAAACTGAGGCAAACAGGGGTTGCACATCTATCTGAGGCCAAATTTCAACTCATGAAGATGAGACTTTTTGATTCAAACCCAGCATTCCTTATATTTATTTTATATATTGTTTCCACTTATTTATATACATATTTCCCCCAAGAAAATTTAAGTAATTTGAGAGTAAAGGTTGTTCAACTTTTGTTTATCCTCAGCACTTTGCTCAATTCTTGTCACATTGCAACTACTTAATAAATGAGTGTTACTACATTGACTAATTGGTTGGATTTAGAGACAGCACAATATTGGTTAAAGACTCTGCTCAAAGAAAGTCTCCAAGACAAAAAAGAAATATTTCTAAAATACTGTCCTTTTGATATTGGTAATTAAATATTTTAGAAGAATTGAATTGGTAAAAATAGCTGTGTGAAAATGTACATAGGCACCTAGATATTATAGATTGATTAATGATCAAAAATTCAAAGACAAACTGCACTAAGTTCTTTCATCTATACCCAGACTATTTTTTAAAATACTAGTCAAAAGAACTGCCAGGAAAGAGTTCCCACTTGAAAAACCAATGCCACCATTCAGGGAAATAAGATAGTAGTCTAGCACAGGAGACTGGCCAGACACATAAATAACTTGCAAGGCTCCGTATTTAGAACAGAGGGTTACTCCAGGAAAGTTCCAAGGTATCCACCTTGTGGACCTTGGAAGCAACTTGGAGCAGCAGCACCCATTGCAGTGCACCTGCTCTTTCTACAGCAGTAAGGCCACACCCCTAGACTTTGATTTCTCCAGCTCCTATCAAGATATCCTGAGATTCTACTCTAAAACATCCAGAAGGGTCTTACCTCAGAAAGTTGAGGTCAGTACAGGAATACAGGTGAACTATCAAGGTCAAGTAAGGTTCTGCTCACTTCACTATACATGACTTCATATAAGTCTTTCCAGGCCTTTCTGAAATCATCCTGTTATCATTTCTTATAGCACAATAATATTCCATAGGCATTCCTTTGATTTCCAACTCTTATCCACAACAAAAAGAGCTGCTATAAATGTTTTGTACAAATTGGCTTGACATCCTTTCTTGCAAATTGCTCTCACCATTATCCCTTACTTCAATACTTAGTTTTCATTCACTCCTCATTTGCTGTTTCCTTCTCTGCTCTTAAGACACACATAAGTCTCCCTCTTCCATACAGTAAATATTGGTAGATTTATAAATTATGAAAACTAATAACCCTATAATTCCTCCATTCCTCACTCCATATTAATTATACATGTTTTCCAAAAGCCATGATTTTTTTAAAAGAGCAAGCACATCATATTTCCATACATCATAAATGAACTCATCAGATCTATTAGAAGAAGAGGGCAAAGTAAAAATAGAAATAATCCACCGGACAGTTCCTGAAAGACACTACCAAAATGGAAGTTATGATTTAACTTCAGAACATCTGGTCAAAGAGAAAATGTATGTCACATGAAAAAATGCTCTAAATCACTATTGATTAGAGAAATGCAAATTAAAACAACTCTGAGGTACCAGCTCACACCTATAAGATTGGCTAACATGACAAAAAAGGAAAATAATAAATGTTGGAGAAGCTGTGGAAAAAATGGAATACTAATGCATTGTTGGTGGAGTTGTGAATTTACCCAACCATTCTGGAGAGCTATTTGGAATTATGCCCAAAGGGCTTTGGGACTTTGACCTAGTAATACCACTACCCAAAGAGATCATAAAAAAGTAAAACGACCCACATGCACAAAAATATTTATAGAGGGTCTCTTAGTGGTGGCAAAGAATTGGAAATTAAGGGAATGGCCATTAATTGAAGTTGTGGTATATGAATGTTATGGAATACTATTGTGCTGTAAGAAACAGTGAGCAGGCAGATTTCAGAAAAACCTGGAAAGACTTAAGTGAACTGATGCTGAGTGAAGTGAGCAGAACATTGTACACAGTAACAGCAACATTGTGTGATGATCTCTGTCATCACTTAGTTATTCTCAGCAATACAATGATCCAAGACAATTCCAAAGAACTCATGATGGAAAATGTTCTCCATATCCAGAAAAAAAGAACTGTGGATTCTGAATGCAGATTAAACCATACTGCTTCTACTTTTTGTTGTTGTTTTTTTCTTTCTTGAGATTTTTCCCTCGTGTTCTGATTCTTCTTTCACAACATGACTAATGCAGAAATATATTTAATGTGATTCTACATATATTGCTTTCTGTCTTGGGGCATGGGAGAGAAAGAGAAGGAGGGAGAAAAATTTGGAACTAAAAATCTTATGAAAACAAATGTTGAAAACTATCTTTACATGTAACTGGAAAATAATAAAATACTTTTATGATTAAAAAGAAAAAGAAAAAAATGTAGTAAACTGCCATAAAAAGGATCCAACTGCCAAGAAAACACAGCAAGTCCACAGAAGACTTGAAAAACATTATGAGTACATCTTTGAATATATTTTTTATGAAAGGCAAAAGCCAAAGTCTCACAACCAAGAATAACTTACTCAGCAAAATACTATAATTAGGCAGTAGAAAAAATGGTTTTTTAATAGAATAGTTTTTACCTAATGAAAAGAACAGTGCTGGGGGAAGGTTTGAATTACAAATACAGAAAGCAAGATAAATTTGAAAAGATAAATATGTGTGATAGAGAAGAAACTTTGAGATGGTTAAAAAATATATTCTAATAAGGAGAGAAGAAATTAGTCCCTTCAGAATCCTAATATCTTTTAAAATCAGAGAGGGAGTTAAATAAGACAAAGGGTTAACAGGTGGTTTTATTTGATTTTGATAGTCTTTAGAGAGGAAAGGAAAAGGAATGTTAAAGAAACGTAATAAACTAGGCTAGCACATTCAGAAGCTGGAGATAGATGATCCACATTTACTGAGCCACATACAAATCAGTGTTTTTCAAGTAGGGCCTTATTTGAAATGGTATACCTTCCTGGAAAGTGTAAAGCCGAGTGTCCAGTATTCCATCCCCCTTGAACCTTTGCAACACTGAAAGGCCCATGTTTCTGGAGGTCTCTATTCATAAAGACCAGAATGGATGGGTGGAAACTTTGGCAGGTACCAAGAGGTAACTAAAATAAGCTATTTTTAGGGATTTGAAGTTCCAAGTTCACCCAAGCAGTTGCTCACTATATGACTTTTGAAAAGCTTGCCTTTTACTGTGCCCTAGTTGCTACTGAACAAATGACAAGGAGTCATACACTTTTGTCCACAGTTGACTGTTGTTGGTTGGCTGATGTAAGATGGTTCCCCCAGAAAGATGGACAGAACACAGGAATCTTTTGATGATAAATGGAAATGACACATTAGAAATCACACTTGCCTGTGTCCCTCTAGTGTTAAGTGCATTTCTTTTTTTGTTTTTGTTTTTGTTTTTTTGTAGGGCAATGAGGGTTAAATGACTTGCCCAAGGTCACACAGCTAGTAAGTGTCAAGTGTCTGAGGCTGGATTTGAACTCAGGTCCTCCTGAATCCAAGGCCAGTGCTTTATCCACTGCACCACCTAGCTGCCCCCAAGTGCATTTCAAAAACAGGAGCTGACTATTCTGGGGACTGAGGCTTCCAGTCCAGACCCTAGAACTCTGTTTTCTCCCTTGACCCAGTGGATCCAACCTATAAGGACCTGGCTCCTGAAGAATGCCACTTTCCCTGGTTAACTGATAGCTCTGTTCACTATAAGAGAAACATATGAGATTGGACTGCAACAACCTCTAATCAGATAGGAGCAGGAGTACTGGCAAGTCCTTCCAGTTGGCTGAATTCCAGGCTGAACAGCTGGTATGTAAAAGAACCTAAATGTTCTCTCTAAAGGGATGGGGAAGAGAAAATCTTTATCAAGACCATTTCCTGGGGAGTGGTTTTGAATCAGGTCAAGTGATCTGGGGCCTGAAGAAAATAGTTGAAGGCTCTCTCCCTTAGTGTCCAGACCATGGAGAAATTCTGCTGATGCCACCCATTGCATATAGTTGTTGATGGAGCACATCAGCAACAAATAGAAACATATGTTAAACAATCAACCAGGTTGAAAGTGCTTCCACTGTCAGTGTCAAAATTTAAGTGGTAATATGTTATACTGGGCAGAAAACCCTAGTTTCCTCTCATTTAGGACAAAGGTAACTTTTATTCCTTTTTTTTTTTTTTTAGGACTTGAATTTCTCTCTATTTATAGAGTACTGGTAGCTCAAATAGGCTGGCATTCCAGGACATTGTGGTACATAATGTGGAAGGAACAGCAGGCAGGGTTGTGGTCTCAAGGGGTGAGTGAAGACTTGAATGAAAGGACTTAGGGAGTAACCTCTGTCCCCTTGGCACCACGAAGATAGCAGCCATGCCTAATAGGCTTATCTCCCTTGCTTATCAAGGTGTATCTGTCCTTCAGTTTAGTTGGCCAAGTTAAACTTTAATAGTTCCAAATTCCCAAACCCCATAACATATACATATACATACATATATACACACATACAGAAATAGAGACACATATACACACAAGTACACACACACACACACACACACACACACACACAAAGGATATATCCAGCACAAGGGCAATGGAATTACAGAGGATGGGGAAAACAGAAGGGAGGAAGACCTTAGGTGAGGTCCCCCAATGTGGACAAGAGGCAAGGTGAAGAGGGGAAGAATTTCAGCCAGTGAAAATACAAGGAGTAGGGAGATAGAATTTGTTTAGAAAGGAGGTCAGTGGATTGCTGGATGTGTGGAAGGGAATAAGGTAGAACAAGATAGAAAAGAGCCATGTTATGAAATGATTTAAAAGCTAAATAGGATTTTATATTTTATCCTGGAAGTAATATAGAGTCTCTAGAATGTGGGGGAAGTGGTCAGTCCTGTGTTTTAGGAAGACAATGTTAGTTTTAGGAAGACAAGTGTTAAGGGCTAAAATTCTAGCTAGTCTGTCTAAAATATCTAATGAGTGGTCACCAATAAATTATAAGGTTTAGCAAGAGTTAGACTTTTAAGCATTTATTAAGGAGAATAAGAATTTGGTAAAGAGAGAGAGAAAGACCTAGATTCCTATCTATTAAAGGGAGAGCGCATTTCTAGCTCCACTCTCCACCAGAGTCTCAGAAAAGAGAAAGAGACAGAGCACCCAGCTCCCCCTTCCTCCTCCCACCAGCCAACGTCACTTCCTGACGCCAAAGAAAAGACTCCTGGTCTTGCCCTCAAAGACCTTCCTTTCATGGCAGAGTCTCCAGCAGGTGGCGTCATTCCAATCATTACACAAGTTTAGTATGGACTGCAGTGAAGAGAGTACTGAGGCTGGGAGAACAACCAATAGGGCTACCATGAGAGTCCAGGTGTGAGCTTCTAACCACCCACCTCAGGGTGGTTGCAGAACCTGAGGAGAGAAGGGAGAGTATACAAGAATAATGAAAGTAAAATTAACCAGACATAACTACTGATTGAATGAGGGGTGGAGGTTGGAGTGAGAGTGAGGCATTGAGAACGACAGTTAGTTGCTGGCAAAGTTGCTTTCTCCTGGGACAGAAGAAAAAATACTAAAGGCTATAAAGAAAAATAGCTTATATTCACTCTACACCTGTTGCTGGAGCTATTCATCTTGTACTGTGTATCATGAGCTCAACTCCCCTCTGGCCTCATTGGCTTCTTGCCTCCTGGCAGGGTAAGTTTCTGTCTAGTCTCACATTCCTTTTCCTCACTGTGTTACTTGTATAGTAATACACAGCTGTATCCTCAGTTTTAAGGGAAGTCATCTGTAGATTTAACATGCTGTTGCCATCATCTCTGGAGATGGTGAATCGACCTTTCACAGAGTCTGCATAGTATATACTACTTCCACCTGTATTAATTCTTGCAACCCATTCCAGTCCCTTCCCTGGAGCCTGGCGGACCCAGTAGCTGCTGAAGGTGAATCCAGAAGCTTGGCAGGAAAGTCGAAGAGATCCTCCAGGCTTTCTCACATCACCCCCAGACTCCACCAGCTGAACATCACAACGGATACCTGCAAATGAACAGTCATTAAAGACAATAATCATACAAGGAGCTCACTTCAAAGAGTGTTTCTTTGACAAAAAGAAATGCACAAACATCCAAAACTACCTTGTAAAATAGACAGAATGATAATTCCAATCAGTTCAAAACCCATTGTTCAGGCTCTTGAGTGCCAGTCCTTAGGAGAGAAAGGAAAAGCTCCTCTCCCAGAGCTACAGGCACAGGTTTTGTGCTAGTTTTCATCCCTATAGGGAGGAGTCCAATTTGCATATCTTTCTCTGTTTAGTGTGAAGAAGAGCAACTCCCTCCCTCTGTGCTGATTCCCCTCCCTGAGCTGCAGAGAGGTGGATCCCCTAGAATTGGTTCTAGGAGAATATTGTGAATAGAAAATATTATGAAATGCATAATGGATGATTTTTACTACATTAAATTTAAAAGGTTTTGTACAACCAGAAGTAATGCAGCCAAAATTAGAAGGCAAGCAGAAAACTGGGAAACAATTTTTACAGACAGTATTCCTGATAAAGTCCTCATTTCTAAAATATATTGGGAATGAAATCAAATTTATAAGAATCCAAGTCATTCCCCAATTGAGAAATGGTCAAAGGACATGAACAGGCAGTTTTCACATGAAGAAATCAAAACTATCTATTGCCATATGAAAAAATGTTCTAAATCACTATTGATAGAGAAATGAAAATTAAAACAACTCTGAGGTACCACCTCATACCTATCACATTAACTAATATGACAAAAAAGGAAAATAACGTAGGATAAGCTGTGGAGAAATTGGAACACTAATTCATTGTTGGTAGAGTTGTGAACTGATCCAACCATTCTGGAGAGCAATTTGGAACTATGCCCAAAGGACTATGGGGTTATGCATACCCTTTGTCCCAGTAATACCTCTACTAGGTCTGTATCCCAAAGAGGCCATTAAAAAGGGAAAAGGACCCACATATACAAAAATATTTATAGCAGCTCTCTTTGTGGTGGCAAAGAATTGGAAATTGAGGGAATGCCCATCAGTTGGGGAATGGCTGAACAAGCTGTGGTTTATGAATGTCATGGAATACTATTGTGCTGTAAGAAGTGATGAACGGGGTGGGGGGGGGCTGCCTGGATTCAGGAGGAAATGAGTTAAAAATCTGGCCTCAGACACTTGACACTTCCTAGCTGTGTGACCCTGTTCAAGTCACTTAACCCTCATTTATGACTCCACCCCCAAAAAGGGGAAAAAATGATGAGCAGGCAGATTTTAGAACAACCTGGTATGATGTTTAAAAACAGAAAACCACAGACCCTGAAAGTAAATACCTCAGCATCAAATATTCTTGAGTTCCCTCCCTAAACTAGTATTCTCAAAGCCTCTTGCAGTAGGAGTTTCTGTATGGTGCCATACTCCTTTCATTCACTGAGTCTGTTCCACAGTAATAAGTGTCTTTATCCTCAGCTTTAAGGGAATTCATTTGAATATACAGTGTCTTGTTGCCTTTTCCCCAGGAGATTATGAATCAGCCTTTCACAGAGAACGCATAAGCATCACTTCTCACTGCCATCATTCTTTCTTTTTTTTTTTT
The DNA here is from genome assembly GCF_019393635.1 of Dromiciops gliroides. Classification (NCBI taxonomy): domain Eukaryota; kingdom Metazoa; phylum Chordata; class Mammalia; order Microbiotheria; family Microbiotheriidae; genus Dromiciops; species Dromiciops gliroides. The sequence continues at coordinate 264,247,873 of NC_057862.1, read as the reverse complement.
TAGTAAGGCAATTGGGGTTATAAGTGATTTGCCCAGGATCACACGGCTAGTAAGTGTTAAGTGTCTGAGGCCATATTTGAACTCAGGTACTCCTGACTGCAGGGCCAGTGCTCTATCCACTGCACCACCTAACTGCCTCCTGCCATCATTCTTAATAACTAAGATCCACACCAGCCCGTTCAGTGGAGCCTGGAAGACCCAGTGCATCTCAGTCACCAGTCACTAAGGATCAGGAGACATGCAAGAGACACCCCAGGCTGTCTCATATCTTCACCAAACTCCACAAATTGAATATCACATTGAACAACTGCAAACAAAAAGAGATTGCTTTTAAAGACAAAAGATATGTCACACCAAAGCAGAAGTTCAGAGAGTCTCTCCATCTCCAAAATTCTACCTTGGAAAATGTTCAGAACGAAAATCCAAATCAGAAAAGCATGGAAAGACATGCGTGAAATGACAAGAGCAAAGTGAGCAAAATCAAGAGAGCATTAATAAAAATAGCAATAATAACAACTATATTGTTCTAAGAATCACCTTGAGCAACTAAATCATTTTGACTTTATAAATATACAACTTAAAAATAAAGTACATATTAAGAAAGCTGTCTGCATCCAAAGAAATAATGGATAAGTACAACTATGTACAGAATAATTTTACATATATACCTACTTGTGTCTAATGGTAGCCAGCCATCTCTTGGGGGAGGGAGAGAAATTTACATGACAATGTTGTATTATGTAAGGGTGGAATAGCAAGTTGTGTATGGTAGATTTACAGTTTCATGTGCAATCATCTTTCTTATTATACTATGTTATGGAAATGTTTGCTTTGTTCCGTGAATTGAAAATAAAATATATTTTTTTAAAAATTCAATTCAGGTGAAATTACAATGTGGAGGCTCTACAAGGTCAGTTTTCAGGGTAAAGGAGAATTACACAAGGCTAAAGCACCTCTCCTAGAAGTACAGGTTTTGTGCTGGTTTTACCAAAGAAGAAGGAATTTTGCATGTTCTCCTCTCTTCAATATGATATGGGGGAAAACCGATAGGAGAAAGCACGTGGGTCCTTAGGATTCCTCTGTAAAGAATTACACTCTTGCACAAGACCTAATTAGGAATAAGAGAACAGGTTTATTGGGGTACAAGAGAAACCGGCCAGGAGGAAGGTTTTGTCAGAACAAAACGCTTTCCCCCCTAGCTAACTTGTGGGGTGCCATTTTATAGGGTTTAGATGGGGGTGGGTAAGAGTCTCTTATTGTGTGAGGGGCTGGTGGTCTTCCCGAGTTGCGCTGGAGTTGGAAGAATCCCTCATGAGAGATCTGGTGGTGGGTGTCAACTTTGTCCTGATGGGTCTAAGCAGTCTGCTGATGGGCGGTTCCAGGTGGTCTTCTCCTGGATTACCTCATCCAGATGCTTAGAATGACTGGAATGTAGGGTGATGGTCCTGGAGCATGCTCAGTTCCATCTGTGCCGCTTATCTCTGTTAGGTGAGTGTGTGTGTCCTTGATTGTGTTCAAGGACAGGCCTACTTGATTTCAAGGGAAAACCCCTGAGGTTTCAAGGAAAAAGTTCCTTGAACCCCCCCAGAGAATTGTTGGGGTGACCGGGGCCCATAATCCTCCCATGACAAATAGAAGGAAAAGCAACTCCTCTCTCTCCCTGAACTGGAAAAAGACGTTTCCTTCAGAACTGGTTCTAAAGCCTTGGAGAACATTTTATGACATTAAGAACATACAACTTTAATGATGTGAAAGACAGTGTCTGCCCTTCCCCATCACTCCAATTCTTGTCAGTACCAACAGAATGCTTATTAGGCTTTTCTTTGTTATGGATACTTTCTGAGTCAATCTCTTCCTATTTCTGATTAAGAAAGCACCCTAACCTTTTCTCATTCCTCATTTTGAATGGAATCTGCTTGTGGATTACTTTTTTTCTCAGGATCTTGGTTCCTGTCCCTTGGCTCCTGAGTTTCTTTCTGGGTCCCTTACTTGTTTTTAGAATTGGGATCCCCCTTTCTGGCAATCATGTCGTCTCCTCTTCCAGGTAGAGGAATTGAGGCATGAAATGTACAGATGTTAAGTGTGTGGAACAATTATGGATTTGAGTCAGATTAAATTCTGAGGATGGAGTCTGAAAGATACCTAGACCCGCCCCAGAATAGCTAGCCTCTTACTTTGCTTAAAAGTTAATTGCTTGTCAAATTCTCACTGTCTCCTTTAAGTTTTATTGATGAGATAATGGACTTGGGTAAGTTCTGTAAACTTTGGGGATGGGGTCTGGGAGATATCCAGTCCCCCAGTAAGTTTTATTACTTGTCACAGTTCTACCAATTAGCACTATTTACTTTACTTCTGCTTAGTTCCCACATGCCAGCTACACTTTAGTTTATGGCCTGTAATAAAAAACTCCCCTCTCACATGTCAGAATCCCAGTCCCCGTCATGGCAGATAAGGGAGTGATTTCTGCCTCCCTCTTTCTTTGACATTCCTCAGACTTGTACCCCTTCCCCTTCTCCCCTTTGTTCTTGGACACGTCTCTATACATGGATCACGAGCTGGGTACGCACCTTGGGATGAGACAGGATTGGATGTTAGATTGTGAGCTCATCCACCCTAGGTGTACATGGGGACAGTCCTTTTCAAGATTACTATAAAAACCTAGAGGATTGGGCATATCTTTGCAAGACTTCAATGTGTAATTGGGTTTTGCCCGTCCTCATGAGGATGTAATAAATCTGTCTCTGCTTGACTTGGTGGTCTCCTCGAGTTATTTGGATAAACTGAGGCAGTTTGTCCCAAACATTAAGAAAGCTCCCAGGGGCAGCTAGGTGGTGCAATGGATAAAGCACTGGCCCTGGATTCAGGAGTAGCTGAGTTCAAATCCTGCCTCAGACACTTAACACTTACTAGCTGTGTGACCCTAAGCAAGTCACTTAACCCCCATTGCCCCTCCCCGCCAAAAACAGAAAGCTCCCATTGAATCTCTAGGCATCATATTCTGTTTGTAATAGATATTCATTGTGTATGGTGGGACAGTGACACGGTTCTCCCCTCTAAGGGCATGAATTTGTCTTTTCCATTGTCAGGTCTAGAACATTTTTGACTGAGTTTTCAAATGGAGGCATCACTGTCCTTATTCAAAGCTCCAAAATCTGCTGTCCCTATGTCCTCAAGAGATAATCTTTTCTCTGCTTTTTCTTTCTTTTCTATTAAGCAAGAAATGAGGTTGGTCAATGCTCTTATTCCATGGTGGCTAGGGCATGAAGGTGAAGAAAAAAAGGGTAGGGGGTTATGAGGTCCATTAAGACCTTTACAAAAAAATTAATTTCTTTCTTATTGGCCATTGGGATTGAGAAATTTTCTATAATGCATAGAATCTGAACTGTTTCAATGCTGTATAATTTTCCCCTTCCCTGGCACAGGACTTACATTTTCATTTTTCTGTCACAGTTTAATAAGCTTTTGAAAAAAATAACAATTCCATACATTATGTAGAATATAGTTAAATTGTACAAATAGGTCCTTTTCCCTTGTTTTACTCTCTTTGCATGTGGTATTGCTGAATCAAAAAGTATCTTTTGTGGTGGCTATGAATTGGAAATTGAGGGGAAGCACAACAATTGGGGAAATGGATGAACAAGCTAAGATTGTAATGAAATATTATTGTGCTATAAGAAATGACAAGCAGGATGATTTCAGAAAACTGGTAAAGTCTTACATTATCCCCTCCCAATGTTCCCCACCTTACTCCCTGGACTTTGTTATGTAAAAGAGTCTATCTGCATTAAGTAGTTTCTATTCAGAGTCAGTAATGCCTATACTTAACTTAGGAGTGGTTCTATTATTTCTTTCGTTAAAGGTTCATTTACATTAAGTAGCTATGTGTCACTCTGGAGCAATCTTTTGGTTCCCTTTTTGTTCTGTTACCCCATAAAAACCCTGTCCTCTGTTCCCATCTTTGGGTATTCCTAGCTTCTGAGCTTTGTGATACCACGAGCTACAGTTCCTCTGCCCCGATTAAAGACCTTATTTTCTCCAATATTGATTGTTTCCTTAATTTTCAGGTTAACATATTGGAGCTCTTTCTGGGATTGAAGACTCCATGTCCAGCCAGCCACCATTTTTTGACCTCCGGAGGTTTGGCACTAGCAGGAATCTTTTGTGTTCCAGTCTGGACTCAAATTCGGAGGCCTGGCCTAGGTAAGGGTCTCTCAAATTCAGAACTCAAGTCCTTTTCACTTGATTTCCTAAAAAGCTCGTTGGTCAGGGTTCTGGTTATGTCCATGGATGACTTTGTAATGGGTCTGTTCTGATCATGTGTGACCACTCCGACAGGTCCTGGAAAGGATGGCTGCCGGGTTTTGTTTTCAAATCATGTACCACATGATTGCAAGTGCTAGCAGAATTCAAGTCTGACCCACAACACTGATAGCCACAGTGGGGTCACTCCTTTTTGAGTTTAGTCTTGATTCTGCCAGTCCAAAAGCTAAAGGCCTTGAGTGGGACTTTGCTTTTTTCTTTCTCCTTTTTCAATGGCATTTTGAATCAATTAAGTGAGAATCTGAATCTGAACCCTCCTCCCTTAAAAAAAAGAGGGGGGGGGGGAGGAAAATAGAATTTTTGACAGGACATTTTGTCCCTCAGAAAAAGGTCTAAATTTTTTAAGGAAAAAGACCAATTAATCTGGCTCAAATTAATAGGTCTTTGAGGAGAGAGAACTTAATTTGTGCATGCTAAATTATCTTAAGAATCTTCCATTATTGGGGGCAGCTAGGTGGCCCAGTGGATAAAGCACCAGCCCTAGAGTCAGGAGGGCCTGAGTTCAAATCCGGCCTCAGACACTTGACACTTACTAGCTGTGTGACCCTGGACAAGTCACTTAACCCTCATTTCCCCGCCAAAAAACAAAACAAAACAAAAAGAATCTACCATTATTGTTTATTGTTTTTGTGTCTGTCCTGGTAGAATGCTCTTTGTGTTAAAAGGTTCTATATGTGTATATGTGTCCCTTGCTATTCAAGCTGAGTTCTTGCACTCCTTTGGCCATCCTCTTTGCCACTCAAAGTAGAATTGTTAGAAAGGTGATTTGCACAGAGAGGCAGTTAGAGTGATTATAGCTTGATTTTATTTTTACCTGTTTTTAAGAAATTTGTTCAAACTTTGGTTAAGAATTGATCTCCAATATTAGTTTAAATCCAGGTTTTATGAACCCCAAAATCAAGGTTAATCAGATTCTATTTAAATTTGGGGAAATATCTGGCTTCTCAGTCACCAGTGTTTATCACCAGGTAAAAATGACTATTGATAATAATGGTCTGATATTGAAATGATAGTAGATGGGCTTCAGATAAATTGAGAATTTTACCATTTGGGAATAGTTCCAGTTGTAATTTGAATGTATTCATCTTAAGTGAAATATGTCTTCTAATAAGATGTGTGGGTTTTATAGTCTCAGTTTATTTTGAGATTTGCATTAAGACAAAGTGTTTAAAAAGTTGAATCTGGAAATTTGTTAATTGCATGATCTTGTATGGAGCAAACTGCCTCAGTTTACCCAAATAACTTGAGGAGACCACCAAGTCAAGCAGAGACAGATTTATTACATTCCCATAGGAATGGGCAAGCTCAATGCCTGAGCCGCGCCAGCTAATACATGCCTTAACCTTTTATAGGAATGTTGGTCAGAGGGGAAGTCCCCACGCACACTAGGTCGAGCTCACAATCTAACATCCAATCCTGTCTCACCCAGGGTGCGTGTTCAGCTCGTGATCAATGTATGGAGACATGCATACGTGTTCCAAGGGGGAAAAGGGGAGGGGGAACAAGGTCAAACCAAAGCAAGAGGAAACAGGGGAGTGACAGTCAGATGTTTCAGATCTCACAGTTCCCACTGACTCCCCTCTCCCGGCCCCTGTCTCTAAAGATATTCAACCTGAATAACAGGAAGAGTCACTCAGGTGCTTCAGCATTGTTCTGTAGTCATGTTAATTCTAGAAGGATGACAGGGTTAAAATTTATCTTCGGCTATGATGGGAAGAAAAGAATAATCCATTGTTGGGACCCCAGGGCCAAGGGGATTCTGCTCTGAGAAAGAGACAATGTCACTTAACATCTGGTCTCAACTTAATTGCTGCATCCTGTGCCGAGCCCTGTCCTTTCTTCTTGAGTCCCGAGTATTGAATTGGTGGGCTAACTCCCCGACCCACTGACTGGGGTTCTGACACATGATGGATTGCAGACAAAACTAATATGTAGCTGACAAGTGGGGAGACTGAGCAGAAGTAAAAATACTGTTAATTGGCAATAAAACTTAAAGGAGACAGTGAGAATTTGACAAGCAATAAACTTCTAAACTAACTATACCGGGGCAGGGCTGGGTACCTTCCAGACTCCATCCTCAGAGTTTAATCTGACTCAAATCCATAATCATATCATACAATCTTAAAGCAAGTTACTTTAGTTTATCAATCTGTAATGTGGTCTTCCTCCCCCCACCCTTCCCTTCCCTTGCTCCTAAATAAACTACCACCTTATTCTAACTACTTTTGTGTGCAAGAGGGTGTAATTCTTTAAAGAGGAATTCCTAAGAACCCCAAACCCTACCCCAACCCGTACCCCATTTCCCCCATTACACTATTGAAATAATTACACATATTAATAATGATATGGTAGTTAAAAACAACTTTGTTTTAACTTTGATAAACTTTTACTGTTTTCTTTCTTCAAGCTTCACAGGTATTTCAAGTTTTCATAACCCTAGCAATTCAAATATTATGATGGCCTTGTATGTTTAATAACTTTCAATTGATCTTAAGTTTTATTTCAAAATAGGATATTCAACTGGAATTTGTTTTATTATCTGGTATTTTTGTTAAAATATTTATGCTATTTTAACCTTTTTCTTTCTATTAATATTCTATTTCATTGCCAGGATAACAAACTTCCATGGCATTCATCTACCTTTTAAATGTTGTCCTAACTATTAATGGTATTTTTAGGCAAAATGTGTGAATTATCAGAGCCAACCTTAATAAGGTATTGTCTATTTTTTGCTGAAAGATATGATTACTGTTACAATTAATTTCTAACGAAAATGTAAAAAGATACGCCTCCCCACCTTCTAGGCCGTGACTTTCACCGGATATATAGAACTCTATTTAATTCTCTCCCCATAATGACATCCGTCTCTCCCTCTTTCTGAAAAGCTCTCTACCTTCCCTTCCCTCATACCCTGACAACTCCTGTCTTAATCTGCTCATCCCCACCCCTGGAAGAAGTCCCATCCTCCTAGCCTCCCCCTGAGCTTTTAACTCTTCTGAAGTTGGAAAGGTTCTTAGTGCCTCTCCAATCCAGATTCAGTTGGATCCCTCTAAACCTTTTCCTTGAATCTCACTATATCCCCTTTCCAGAGGCAATTAGGAGCATTAGGCTTCGTATTAGGGACTACCTATCCTCTGGTCTTTTAGTTCCCTGGACTAGGTTCTGATCCTTTCTGTTTGTGAGCTCATGTGACTGCTTGTCCAAGACCTGAGCAGTGAATGTTCCTGTGATTCCTAGAACATCTGTGGTCCCTAATGCCTATACTCTCCTGGATATAATTCCCCATGATTCTACTCTTTTCACCTTTGATTTCTCTAGTGCATTTTTCAGTGGGTCCTTTGGTGTGAATTGCCAGTTTTTACTTTTTTACTTTACCTTTACCTGGGAAGGCCTGCAGTACACTTGGACTGTTCTGCTTCTGAGAATCCCTCCTACTTTTCACAAATTTAAAAGCAGACCTAGCTGATGTTAAGTTTCCTATGGGCTCCACCCTCTCCAGTATGTGGATGAGTTATTCCTTTGCTCCCTGGATCTCCAATTTTCAAAAGCTTACTCCATTTTTTCTCAGCCCGTGCCATAAAAGTATCTTGTTCTCAGGCTTCAAGTTTTTAGGACATCTGATATTAGCCAATTGTTTCTGTCTTGAAGGATTAGCGATCTCTGTACTATCTAAAACGGAGATAGAAAACCCAGATTATTCCTGGTACATTGATGGTTCCTGTCTCAAATGATGCTGGGTATGCTATCACAAACACAGAAGAGGTCATTGACCCCTTCCTTTGGTTCTTGAGCACAACAGGCTGAATTTGAAGCCCTGACTCAAGCTTGTGAATTAGCAAAAGGAAAACTAGTGAATATTTTTACACGGATAGCAGGTATGTGTTGGGTATTTTGGGATCTTAATGGAAACATAAAGGGTTCCTGATGTCCTCTGGCACTCCTATATATCTAGAGATTGCTTGATTCCCTTTTGTTGCTAGCAGCAGTGATTGTTAAAATGCCAGGACACTCCCATGAAGATTCTCCCCATGACTGGGTTAATGCCCTTGCTGACCTGCATGCCAAGCAGGCTGCTTGGAAAACCCCACTTCCTATTAGTCTGTCTTCCTTTAACATTAGCTGGGCCTGGACCCAAGTTAATATTGACCCCAGCAAAGCTTGCTGTAGTGCAAAGGACCATGTCCAATCCCATCCAAGACAGGTTAAGAGTAGAAGGGTGTAAAAAATGGTAAAACTCTGGGCTCTGGTATGGGTCAAATGGATGTCCAATCCTCCCCAACTGTCCATTGACCTATGATGGAATACATTCACTCTTTAAGTCACTGGAATCCTGCTTAGTTTAGGCTGCAAATATTGGTGGTAAAATTGAGATGAGCTGCATATGACATTTATCTACAATGTGAGAGCTGTCCTAAATATAATGTAAGCAAGCCCATAAAACTTACCCCTAGGAAATTCCTTTACCTCTTTTGGTAAACATTCTCTTTCACCTTTTGAAATTACTGGGCGTCCTATGCCTCTTTTTTCCCTCAAGTGACTGCCTCTCCATTAAGGCCTCCCTTCTGTCCTATTGTAAAGGACTCACCCAAACTCTTTCTTCATCACCTTAATTATCTTGTCTCTCAGTCCCCCACCCACCCAAAAAAAGTTTTAAAATGGTTTTAACATGTAATTGGAGGGAAAACAAAATACTATAAAAGGAATATAGTTATATTGTCTTGTTTTGTTTTTGTCTTTGTTTTTTGGTGAGGCAATGAGGGTTAAGTGACTTGCCCAGGGTCACACAGCTAGTAACTGTGAAGTGTCTGCCGGATTTGAACTCAGGTCCTCCTGAATCCAGGGCCAGTGCTTTATCCACTGCGCCACCTAGCTGCCCCTATGTTGTCATAAAGATGGAAGGTTTCTTTCAGGCCTCTTTAGATACTATGATTTCAGATCTATATGACCTCCTTCTCCTTAAAACATGCCTCTCAGTTTCCCTGAAGATGTTTGTAATTGACCACAGTTGTTCAGGACATGGATCTGTTTATCTACTAAGTTGTCATGATTGCCTGGCTCACTCTTTTGATTGTTACCTCAGAAAACCTAATGCTTGCATAATTCTTTTTAGTAAGATTGTCACACTCAGATGATCTCATAAAGTGTTTGAGACTATATATCTTCATCATCATCCATCATCTTTCATCAAATGATAATAATTACCATTTAAATTACCATTAAAGTAAGCACTTTAAGGCTTACAAAGAACTTATCAAATATGACATTTTATGCTAAGAACCCTGGAAGATAAATGTAATTATTATTATCTTCTCACTCAGTGTGAGATATTTCTTTCTTTCCCTCTTTCTTTCTTTCTTTCTGTCTTTTTTTTGGTGAGGCAATTGGGGTTAAGTGACTTGCACAAGGTCACACAGCTAGTAAGTGTTAAGTGTTTGAGGTTGGATTTGAACTCAGGTCCTCCTGACTCCAGGGCCAGTGCTCTATCCATTAGGCCACCTAGCTGCCCCTGAGATATTTCTTAAAGTATTTTCCAGGGTGAGATATTAAACACATATAGTGAATGGGCATTCAATGTAAGATCCATCTTTCCTCCTTTTCATAATATCAAAATCTCTTGACATTATTCTTCATCCACTGTAGTTTCTGATGAAAAGGTAAAAATTCTCAAAAAGGTCAAATTGTGTAAATGCGTATTTGATGCAGTACCCTTCAATTTCCTCCATAATTAGAAAATACTAATAATGCTTTCCATCACCCCCAACCTTTTATTTTTTGTGTATATTGCAATTTTTTCTTTTTAAAATTTTTATTAATTTTAAACTTAAGTACAAAAAGGCAAAAAAAGAATTTTCCATGTAGACAGGACAACATAAAACTATAACTATATATAATTCTGATTTCTTCACTGAAAAACTATCCATATCCTGTGACCATTTCTCAATTGGGAAATGACTCATATTCTTTTTTAATAGTAGTTTTTTTCCCCAATTACATTGACAATTTTTAGCATTCATTTTTACAATATTTTGAGTTCCAAATTTTTCTTCCTCCCATGCCAACTTCCAAAATTGGTAGGCAATTAGATATAGATTATACATGTAAAATATTTCTAGAATAGTCAGAGTTGTGAAAGAAGAAATAGATCAAAAGATAAAAACATGAAAAAGAATAGAGTGAAAAAAGTATGCTTCAATCTACATTCAGAGTACATCAGTTCTTTATCTTGCTGTGGATAACATTTTCCTTCATGACTCCTTTGTATCTGAATGACTCATATTTTTATAAATTGGACAAAGTTCTTTGTATATTAGATATGAAACATTTATCTGAGAAACTGCCTATAAAAATGTTCTATCAATTTTTTGTTTTCCTTCTGATCTTGGCCACATTGGTTTTATTTGTACAAAACATTTTTAATTTAATGTCATTTATACTATCCATTTTACACATCAAAATACCCTCTATTTCTTCTTTATTCATAAATTGTCCTCTGTTCCAAAAGTCTAATACATAATGCTCTATATTCATCTAATTTAGTTATAATATCTCCCTTTATATCTAGGTCATGCATCCATTTTGATCTTATCTTGGTTAAATAGTATAAAATATTGGTCTCTACCCAATTTGTGTCAGATTGCTCTCCAGCTTTCCCAATAATTTTTTCAAATAATGAACTTTTATCCCCAAAGCTTAAATCTTTACATTTCTCAAACACAAGTTTACTTCAATGATTTGCTACTATGTATTATATGTCTGCTCTGTTCCACTGATCAATTCATGTAAGCCTTTCTGTTTTCCTGAGAACATCCTGCTCAATATTTCTTATAGTACAATAGTATTCAATCATACACCACAACTGGTTCAGCCATTCCTCAGATGACTGGCATCCCCATGATTTCCAGTTCTTTGCCACCACAAAGAAAGCTGCTATCAATATTTTAGGATACACAGGTTCTCTTCCTTTTTCCCTAATCATTTTTGGAAATAGCCCTAGTAGGGGTGTTGATGGGTCAAAGGGCATAAACAGTTTATTAACTATTTGGGCATAATTCCAGACTGCTCTCCAAAATGACTGGATCAGTTCACAATTCTACCAACAATGAATTTGTATCCCAAGAATTTGAAGAACACATGAACTTTCTAAATTTATTTTTTTACTGCTGTGTTTATTTTTGTACATGGTGCCACTGGAGGTCATGCTTATTCATAAAACTCACTCTCATCCCAAAAACATATAAAACTACTTTTCAGCATGGTACCTTACTACACGCAGAAAATTGGTTTTTAAAAATCCATTTTTTAAAGAGAGATAAAAAGGGTACCACTACTTGTGGTAGTTATTAAAATTGTGACTTAATTTAACAATATTACATTGCTTTCCATAAAAGAAGAATAGAGTGACTGGGGCAGTCTCTGATCAATCCTGAAATATCTATCTACTACAGGACATTTGCAACGCAAATATTAGTGTCCTTCCTATTTATCCTTATAAAGATAAAGGAGAACTGACTGAAACCCAGCTCTTCAAGTTTCAGGAGCTGAGAGCCATAGTTTAATGGCTTCATTCCCTCTCATCAAATTTATTTGTAATTCACATTAAATAGAAAATTTCTTAAATTTTCTCTGATCATGTGAAGAGTCTTTCAGCAATTAATTGGCCAGAAAATGAGCTTTTTACTTCTTGACTTTTGTCCAGTTTTCAATTTTAGTACTATAAACCTACAAATGAGGAGCTTTAGTCAAAGCCACTAACAACTATAATGGACCATACTCAACACTCTTCTAGATGCTAAATTATCTGTAAACATCCCCGTGTAGCCAATGTTTGCTCAGGGAAAATTGAGGTGTTTCTACTGGAGGTATTACATTCCCCCTTGATGTTGTCAAAAAAAATCTGATGCCATGTAATCAACCTGGTCTTACTCCTGCCACTCCTTGTGTTCATCTTAGGATACAAATGGTTTGCATAGAGGGCTGAGGTGCTCAATGGACATATGTGAGATTGCATCTATGACTTTACTCTGTGAAGGTGTCTTTACCAACTCCAAACTGCTAGGGAAAAGCAAAATTATGTCCAAAGGGCTATAGAAGTGTGCATACCCTTTGATCCAGCAGTACCATTGCTGGGTTTATCTCCCAAAGACATCCCTAAAAAGAGAAAAAGACCTATTTGTACAAAAATATTTATAGCAGCTCTTTTTGTGGTGGTTAAGAATTGGAAATCAAAGAAATGTCCATCAATTGGGGAATGGCTAAACAAACTGTGGTACATGATGGTGACAGAATATTATTGTGCTATAAGAAATGACAAGCAGGATGACTTCAGAAAGGCCTGGAAAGATATGTATCAAATGATGTAATGTGAAGTGAGCAGAACCAAGAGAACATTGTGCACAGAGACAGAAATATTGATTGATAAAGAACTGTAAATGACTTGACTTCTCAATAATACAATGATTCAAAACAATCTCAAAGGACTATTGATGAAACATTCTATCCATGTCTAAAGAAAGAACTGATATCAATGGAACAGACTGGAGCATACTATTTTTCACTTTCTTTCATTTTTTACTTCTAATCAAGTTTTCTTGTACAAAATGATAAATATGGTAATACTTTGCATAATCATACATGTATAAACCCTATCTGATTGCTTACCGCCTCAGAGAGGGAGAAGAGGAGGGAGGGAAGGCAGGATTAAAAATTGGAACCCAAAACTAAAAATATAAATGTTTATTACATTAAAAAAACAGGAAAATTTAAAAATAATTTAAAAATAATAATTAAAAAAATAAACAAAGACTCAAGAATTGAAACAATTAGGCCATTCTGAGTCTGGCACTGCTGATAGCTTTTTTCTCTCTCAAAGATCATCAATATCTGTCAGTACCAAAGTATCCATATCCATGAACGCACATTTTGAATACTGAGTGACCAGAAGTGGATTTGGATTAACATGAGACCCAGCATATGTCTTTTCATTAAGGTTAGATGAGCTGAATCCTCTATCCAAGATGTTGACCATGATGACTGCATTGAAAATCTTCTCTAAACTTTCCTGTTATGGTGACTGTGGAGTCATCATTGCTAGGGAAGCAGTAACTGGTCATTGTTGAGTGCAGGCAGTCCAGGTACCAGGCAGGGCACCTGAGAAGAGCAGCTAGCACTTCTTTACTTTGAAAAAGGAATTGAAATCTTTTTTAATAAGTCATCCTAGCTATGTTTACCCATTTGCTTTAATAGTTATGAGGCTAAAAAAAATAGTTTTGGGGCCGCATTGGTCAGCCAGTCACTAGGAGTTCTTCGTGTATGTCATTTTCCTTCATGATCCAAGGTCCTAAAATCCTGTCAGGTTGATTCATGAAATTCCTTACATCAGCCAAGCTATAAACATTCTTTTTCACTTCCTTACAAGTTGTGGGGGGCAGCTAGGTGGCCCAGTAGATAAAGCACTGGCCCTGGATTCAGGAAGACCTGAGTTCAAATCCAGCCTCAGACACTTGACACTTACTAGCTATGTGATCCTGGGCAAGTCATTTAACCCTCATTGCTGCCCCCTCCCACCCCCCCCCGACCCCCCAAAAAAAGAATGACAGTTGCTGGCAAAGTTGCTTTCTCCCGGGTTAGAGGAAAAAAACAAGTCCATAAATAGAGATGGCTCAGATTCACTTTACATCTGTTGCTGGAGTTAGGCATCTCTATACATCTGGAGCTCAACCCCTTTCTGGCCTTACTGGGCTCTTTAGTCCTTGCAGGGGAAGTTTCTGTCTAGTCTCACATTCCTTTTCCTCACTGTGTCACTTGCACAGTAATACACAGCTGTATCCTCAGTTTTAAGGGAAGTCATCTGTAGATTTAACATGCTGTTGCCATCATCTCTGGAAATGGTGAATCGACCTTTCACAGAGTCTGCATAGTATATACTACTTCCACCAGTATTAATGCTTGCAACCCATTCCAGTCCCTTCCCTGGAGCCTGGCGGACCCAGTTCATCCAGGAGCTGCTGAAGGTGAATCCAGAAGCTTTGCAGGAGAGACGCAGAGAACCCCCAGGCTGTTTCACATCTCCCCCAGACTCTACCAGCTGCACATCACACTGGGCACCTGCAACACAGAGACATTGCATTAAAGTCAATAGTCACATTATGTCACCACATCATATTGTCCCTGCCTCTCCATAAAACTACCTTGGAAAATGGTCAGAAGAAAAATCCAGTTCAGGCTAAATTTCATGATGACTTTCTAGGTTAGTCCTCTGCTCAGAAGAGCACAAAGAGTTTGAGCTTGTCTATCCCAAAGATACAGTTATAGGTTTGGGGCTGCTTTTCATCCTAGTAAGGAGGGACCCAATTTGCATGTCCTACTCTATTCAAAAAGAGGAAGAATATTTTCTTCCTCCCAGTGAGAGAAATTTCTTCTAGAGCTGGTTCAAAAGCACTTGGGGAATGTTGGTGACAATTGAGACTCCCAGAGTTGATGATTTTGACTCGGTGTCAATCAGCCTACATCACTTCAACAATTGAATCACATGTGGTAGACCTTTGTGTTCCTGATAAAGTTCTTTTTTTTTTCTTAATAGAATTTCGTTTTCCAAAATATATGTAAAAACAAATTTTAACATCGATTTTTAAAAACTGTGTTCCAACTTCTCTTCCTCCCTCCATTCCCACCCCCCACGCACAAGAACTCAAGCAATTCAAAATAAGTTATATATGAGTAGTCATGGAAAACATTCCCACATTAGCTAGGTTGTGAGAGAAAACAGTCAAAAACCCCACAAAACCTAAGGAATCCTAATAAACTTCTAATCAATCTTAGTCCCACTTCTGGTTGTCAAAGCTCCTCAACCATCTTCCATTTCCAATGACCAGCTGACTGAATCTCTTTTATGAATCACTTTCTTCTCAGGGTCTCCTGTCCTTGACGTCCGTTGTCACCTCTACTGCTCCCTGGGTCTACTTTTTGTCTTCTTTATCTAGTACATTTCACCTAAATTATTTATCCACAGTCCCAGTTATACTAATACATTGCCTTGATAGGAACAGTTTATATTCCTTGTAGGTGGAGAAATAGAGTTATGAACATCATAGTTCACAATTAGAAAGTTACAAGTCGGGGGCGGCTAGGTGGCGCAGTGGATAAAGCACCGGCCCTGGATTCAGGAGTACCTGAGTTCAAATCCGGCCTCAGACACTTGACACTTAGTAGCTGTGTGACCCTGGGCAAGTCACTTAACCCCCATTGCCCCGCAAAAAAAAAAAAAAAAAAAAAGAAAGTTACAAGTCTCCTCCAAAAAACACACCTTGCCTCTCAAAGAGATAGAGAAACTTTTATCCTCTGTGACACTAACCTAATAATCTGATTTATGGAGCAAGTATATTTCATATCCCTATGAGATGATCCTAACATTTCAAGTACCATTCTCATCACCCAGAATATCCAGCTCTGCTGCCACCTGCTGCACATTTAATTGTATACTCAGGAAACTTAGTTTTATACTCAAGAACATTTTTTCATTCTCACTTCCACATTTTTTTTTTCACAAAAGGGAGATTTGTAATTTCAGGGCCCTTATTGTTTTAGAGATCTAGATCTAGAGATCTTTTAGAGATCACCATTATTTTCAGGGACTCAACTTAGTTGAGGGGCTGGGACAAATAAAAAGCCACCAATCCCTCACTTGGCCACCATTATAGCTATGGAGTCTTTATCATAATGTAGGGAGTCTGAGCCATGTCTATTTTTTTTCTCCCCTGTTACTATTATTACATTTGAGGTGGTTCCTCCTTAATCTATTATTTACCAAACTGAGGGACAACAGAGTTGTGAAGAGAGTTCAATGACTAAAGAAGAGAAAAGTTCATAATGATATTCAAGTGCTGAGTCCATAAATCATTGTTTCAGAAATGTTAGTATAAGGGTCTTAGACTTGTAGAGTTTTTGTGTTTCAGACATAAAATGATCACCCTTTGCGTTGTACTCACAGACAGTAAAGGTTGCAAAACTTGGGAGTGTCCCATTTGATGTAAAGGAAATTTAAAGAAATATTTATATTTTTTATTTCCTTGGGTAACATGAATAATTTTAATCTACCTGAGAGGATTTAGGGTCCTTGCTCATATGACGAAGGCAACTAATGCTACATGGGCAAGGTCTAGATTAGCCATGTCTCTTAAATTGATATAAAAAAGCAATCTAGGGGGCAGCTAGGTGGGGCAGTGGATAAAGCATCAGCCTTGGATTCAAGAGGACCTGAGTTCAAATTCGGCATCAGATACTTACTGTGTGACCCTAGGCAAGTCACTTAACCCTCATTGCCCCGCCAAAAAAAAAAAAAAAAGCAATGCAGCTAATGTTGTGGTAAATTAGAGGGAGAGTCAATTCAGCTCTCAGGAGTTGAGCTAAGGAGAAAAACAGGCACAGGAAATATAAATGTAAGATCTGCCCGGCAAAGACACTGTTCCATAAAGCACAACATTTTGACTATTATAAATAACCAAATTAACTACAAAAGATATACAAAGAACTGATAAATAGAAATATGAATAAAATGTACACATATATATGTGCATGTCTGTGTGTCTATACACACATATTTTTGTCTAATGATAGCCATCTCTAGAGCAGGGGGGGAGAAAAAAAGAAAATACCATAACTATATTATATGTTTAAAAGGAACAGCAAGATGCATATAATAGTTTTATTGCTTCATGTCCAATTATTTTTATTATATTATGGAAATGTTTTATTATATTATTGGAAATATTTTATTCCATAAATTAAAAATAAAAGAAAAATAAAAAAAACTTTTAATAGAACAAAATGGATAATATTCAAGGCTAGACCCTGATGGGAATATGGCACGAACCATTCTTTTTTTTTTTTTTTTGTATTTATTTTATTTTCCATTTATATGTAAGGGTAGTTTTCAACATTCATTTTCATAAGATTTAGAGTTCCAAACTTTTCTCCCTCCCTCCCTCCCTTTCCTCCCCCCTCCACAAGATCACAATCAGGTTATATATGTATAATCCACAAGTGTTCTTTTTATCAGTTCTTTCTATAGGGGTGCATAGTAAGCTTCCTCATTAGTTCCTTGGGATTGTCTTGGATCATTGCACTGCTGAGAGTAGTTAAGTCATTCACAATTGCTCCTTGAACAATACTGCTGTCACTACGCACAGTGTCCTCTCAGCTCTGCTCACTTCACTATACATCAATGTTCATTAGTCTTTCAAGGCTTTTCTGGGATCATCCTGTTTGTCATTTCCTGTAGCACAAGTCCATTCTACTACAATCATATAACACAGCTTTTTCCATCATTCCTCAATTGATGGGCATTCCTTCCATTCTCAATTCTTAGCCTCCAACTAGAGTTGCTATAAATATTTTTTGTACAATTTTTCCCCCTTTTCTCTTTTTCATGATTACTATTGTTAACTATTTCCCTTCCATCCTATTCCCTTCCCCATGATATTTATTCTATTATCCATCTTCTTTCATCCTATCACCCTTCAAAAGGGATTTGCCTCTGTCTGTCCCCTCCCCCACTCTGCCCTTCCTTCTTTTGCCCCTCTCTCTTTATCCCCTTCCCCTCCTATTTTCCTGCAGGGTTATAGATATTACTCCACCCAATTGAATGTGTCAATTATTCCCTCCTTGAGCCAATTCTAATGAGATTGAGGTCTTTGAGCCAATTTTGATGAGTGTTAGTAAATACCGCCCAGATTAAATAGATTATTCCACCCAGTTGGGTGTGTCTGTTAGTCCTTCCTTGAGGCAGCTCTGATGAGTTTAAGATCTTTGAGCCTTTCCTGATGAGTGTAAAATTCATTTACTGCCCTGCTCCTCTCCCATCTCTTCCCCCACTCCACAAGCCCCCTCCTGCCACCTTCATGCAGGACCTCACCTCGCCCTTCCCCCTCCCCCAGTGAATTCCTTTCACCCCTCAATTTAACCCCAAAGATGCCACCATCCAGCCAAGTGACACAGTGGACAAATCACCACCCCTGGACCCAGGGGGATCCAGCCAAAACTCGGCCTCAGACACAAGACAGTCGCCCACCGTATGACCCCAGGTGTGTCCCCCAGCTCCAATTTTTCTTTTTTATGGTTCTCTAGGGTCTTGTATTTGAAAGTCAAATTTGCCATTCAGTTCAGGTCTTTTCATCACAAATATCTGAAAGTCTTCTTTTTCATTAAGTCCCATTTTTTCTGCTGAAAGATAATGTTGAGTTTTGCTGGGTAGGTGATTCTTGGTTGTAATCCCATTTCCTTTGCCCTTTGGAATATCATATTCCATGCTCTCTGGTCCTTTAAGGTAGAAGCTGCTAGATCTTGTGCTATCCTGACTGGGGCTCCACAGTACTTGAATTCTTTCTTTTGGGAAGCTTGCAATATTTTCTCCTTGACCTGAGAGCTCTGGAATTTGGCTATAATATTCCTAGGAGTTTTCTTTTGGGGATCTCTTTCTGGAGGTGATTGATGGATTCTTTCAATTTCTATTTTAGCTTCCTCTTCTAGAATTTCAGGGCAGTTTTCCCTGAGAATATCTTGGAAGATGGTGTCTAAGCTCTTTCCTTGATCATGGTTTTCAGGTAGACCAATAATTTTCAAATTATCTCTCCTGGACCCATTTTCCAGGTCAGCAGTTTTTCCCAGAAGATATTTCACATTGCCCTCTATTTTTTTATTCATTTGGATTTGCTTTATTGTGTCTTGGTTTCTCATAAAGTCACTGGCTTCCATTTGTTCAATCCTCATTCTTAGGCAATTATTTTCATCAGAGAGCTTTTGTACCTCCTTTTCCATTTGACTTTTCAAGCTGTTGACTTTTTTCTCATGTCTTTCCTGCATCACCCTCATTTCTCTTTCCATTTTTTCCTCTACCTCTCTAATTTTATCTTCAAAGTCCTTTTTGAGCACCTCTATGGCCTGAGACCAATTCATATTTTTCTTGGAAGCTTTAGATATAGGGGCCCTGATATTGACATCTTCCTCTGAGGGTGCCCCTTGGTCTTCCTTGTTACTGAAGAAACTTTCTATGGTCCTCACCTTTCTCTGTTGGCTCATCTTGCCTTTCTTTTACTAGACTTTTAGCTCCTTAAAGTGGGGCACTGTTTCCAGGCTGCAGTATCACAAGCTTAAGAAGTCCCAGGTGGTATGATTTAAGGAGAATCAGGTCCTTCCCTCGTCCAGCCTGTTTCCTTGTCCTAGATGACCCCAGACCAACTTGCCAATCAACCAGCTTTGTGTGTTGTGGTTGTTAGCTCTGAGGAGCCTGTGCCCTTCCCCCACCTGAGCCACTTCTACTCGAGCCTACCACCTGGTTCTCAGTAGGGGTGTAGAATCCAAGTTCTGCCTTAGCACCAGCAGAGAACCCTGTAGTCTCTCCCCTGCCCAGGGCTCAGCCCACTCACCAGACTGTGAGCTTAGTTCCAGACAACACTGGTGTTTCAGCTGATTCAGAGGCTCTGGGGGTCTCCTTGGTGAGGACTTCCTGCAACTGGATCTGTGTCAGGGTGACTGTGGGGTTGGGCCCAACTCCTGTATCAGCACAGCAGCTCCCTCCTTCTGACCTTCCAAGCCATTCTTGGTTAGAAGATGATTTCAGCACATTCTTCTGTGAGTTTTGCTGCTCTGGGCATTTTCCTATGACTTTATTTGGATGTTTTTTGGAGCGATCCTGTCATGAGTTTGGGAGCTCACTGCCTTTCCTCCGCCATCTTGGCTCTGCCCTGGAAGTCTGGCACAAACCATTCTTAAGATGAATTTTGTAATTAATTCTTGGACAGACGTTAATAAGAAATTGCAAAAAGAACAAAACTAGTCTACTAAAACTTTGGATGAGTTGCTCCAGATGGCTCAGACAGTTTTTGTAAGGTGGGGGTGAGGCAGAAAAGAAGGAACAAAGCCAAATACTTCATCAGCAATTACAGCAACAACAGAAGCAGTCTAAAACCATGCTCCAGATTGCCCAAGCCTCAACTTAAAGGGACAGGGAGAGAAAATATTCTGCATGACCCCTCCAGTGTATCCTTATAAATTTGAAAAAGGAAAAATTGGACATGGGTGAAAAGAGACAAATGACTTATTTGCAAGGGAAAGATTTAAGGTAACAGACCTCCTGAATTAGCCCCTACCAGAGTGGACTGGTCAGGAAGAAGTAATATTTGATGGCTGTTTGTTTGCTTGTCTGTGTCCGGCCACTAGTTTGTTGTCTTGTGCATTTATGTCTGTTAAATGTTGTAATTGTGTTGTATAAAAAATCTGTGGGGAATTTTTGTACTTGTGTTACTTCTGGTTGTACCCCTGTAAGCCTCTCTGAGGGGTGGCCAGGCTCTGAAGGTGGGGGAAGGGAAGTCTCTGACTTCTGGATATCTTTATATGAGTGTGTTTACTTAAGAGTTTGAATTAGGAATTGGGATGTTAATTTTGCTAGGCATTCATAGCCTTAGATGAACATTGTAAAAATTGGTTTGAAAATGCTTCTATTTTGAAATCTTTTTTAGTAGAATGTAATGGTTAAAAATCAGGAACTATTTGTAAAATGTAAAAGTTTTAATGAGGGATGATTTCTAGTTGAGCGTGACTTGCATTGCTGCTTTCTTTTTCTCACCCCCCCACCCCCTCTCAGGTGCTGGCTGTGCAGCAGGGGAGTGATGAGTGAGAGAGAGAATGTTTAGGAAAATTTTAAGTTGTCCAGAGAATTTTAAATAATTGGTAAAAGCAAGTAGAAAGAAAGTTATGTTGTTTTAAAACTGAGAAAAAGAAAAAGCAGGGAATGTACACTAGTCATAATTTAAAGTGCACTGCCACTTTAAGTGCTAACCTGCTAACTTGAAATTTCAAGGTCTGTGGATTCTGGAAGAAATCAAAGAATAATTGAATTTGAATGGAAAACTAAAATATTGGTAAAGTTTTAAAGTTATTTTAAATGGGTATGTGTGTTAAAATTAGGAATAATTGCAAATTATGGGATTCAGAGGAAACAAAACAATTGATGGTCTTAGCAGAAACAGGCATGTGTTTCCTCTAGGACACAGAGGAAAACACTGGAAGATATTTCTTTTAATTTGTAAACTTCCAGATAGATTGTGAAAATCCCTAGATAAGCAATCTATGGCAGGCTCTTTTCTGACAAGGTTGCTTATTATATTTTTACATCAGGAAAAGTGTAAATTCTAGAAGAAGGAAAAAAATGTGCAACATGTGTGAGTTTCCTGGTAAATATTTTTGCTCATTGCAATTTCATGAGAGTAGAGGTTTGCTTTTTAATATAAAATAATTTGGGACTGTAATTTATAATATTGTTTTGAGTTTTGAATTCAGGTATAGTTGTCTGGAATCATCAAGCCAGTGATCAAGTACTGGAGAGAATGTCACAAAGCAATACCACAAGAGGGAATGTGCTGTTTACAGGTGGAGGTATCTGGGGGAAAGCTGAAAGGATGATCTGGGTCTCATCCGTGGTAGGCTCTTTCTGCCTCATTGTGGTCTTGCTGAACAGGAATTGTTTCCCCACCTGGCTATCCCTGAATCTGGCTATTTAGACCCCAGAATACTGATGCACTGGTTGTTACTTGTGACTTGCCTAAAATCAAACAAAGCTAAGGATGGTTTATCCTGGCATTATGATCATGTCCCTGGTTTTTCTATTATAGCAGATTTCTATAATCAGAACAAGTAGTCAGTAGAAGAAATGACCACACATTGTGCTCATTTGATATGCCAAACAAGGTATATTAATATATAGGTTTGTCATCTGCCTGCAAATGTTTATATAGTATTATGTGGTGTTATGATAAGGTTAAACTAGCTGGATATGTTTTTGGTTTAGAAGAAAGTAAACTCCTCTCCATTGCAAACATGTGAGGGCGGATGGTATAGAAAAAGGACTTATTTAAGGTCATAAATCTACCAAGTTACTAACTCCATTGCACAAGGGAATCATAGGGCAGACATTCCTGCTAGCCATTCACCTATCCATCCTAGCCCTTGTCCCCTTGCACCCTATTGGGCCCCAAAGGTACCAACTCCATAGCACAAGGGAATCATAGGGCAGACATTCCTGCTACTCATTCACCTATCCATCCTAGCTCTGGTCCCCTTGCACCCTATTGGGCCCCAAAGGTATCACCCCTGCCCATAACAAAGAAAAGATTATAAATCTTTACTGTTAAACCAGATAGCTGCAGAATTTGAACCCCTGTTCTGATGAGTTATTATACATAAGAATGCAGATTGAATTTTATATATATATATATATAAAACAATCAACAGAGGTTTATACCAGAGATGCTGTGAAAGGCATGTCCTAACAATTGGATGCTACCAGCCGTATGGCTTGGGAAAACAGAATAGCACTAGACATGCTCTTGGCAGAAAAAGGAGGGGTTTGTGTGATGTTAGGAGAAAAAGTGCTGTATATTTATACCTAACAATACAGCCCCAGATGGTTCTATTATACAAGCATAAAAGGGCATGCTGGCTTATCTGAGGAATTGGCTAGAATTTCAGGAGTGGACTCTTTGTTTTGATTTTTGGAATTTTTCTTATACTTCCCTGTTTAGTTCCTTGCTTTATAGGTTTGATACAGCACACAGTCCAACAGATGCAGCTGACTGTGACAGGAGAAAAGGCCCTGATCCTGAAACTTCAGAAAGCAGAGACTGGTGTTGGCCTGGATTTGGACCCACAGGCTGAGACCCTGGACAATCACTAAGGAATCAAGCCAGTGACTCAAGTCCAACTATGCTCTCTGAGCAAAAGAAAAAGGGGGGGGGGGCGGCTAGGTGGCGCAGTGGATAAAGCACTGGCCCTGGATTCAGGAGTTCCTGAGTTCAAATCCAGCCTCAGACACTTAACACTTACTAGCTGTGTGACCCTGGGCAAGTCACTTAACCCCATTGCCCCGTTAAAAAAAAAAAAAGAAGAAAAGAAAAAGAAAAAGGGGGGATTGTATGGGATGGGTGGGCTTGAGTCGGTTCAGATTTTGGGGATGTAGTCTGGAAAATGCCCAGCCCCCAGTCCCTGTTATTGTCAGATTATTCTGTTCATGTTTTATTCCATAGATTTTAATAGAAATCATGTATCTTGCCTTACTAAACCTGATATACCTTGATATCCCCCCTTTCCCCCGCCCCTGCCTACATTCCAAACCCCCAGTCCTTGTTATGAGTTAGTTATGCTGTTTCTATAACACACCTCCCCCCCTTGTTCTATGACCAGGCAGGAGAAGATGTCTCTTGCTAGTGTGGATCCCACCCAGATACTACCTCCCCTTTTTACATTCCTAAGCCCTGACTCCCGGTACCAGTTCCTAGTACCATATCTCCCCTTGGTACCAGTTCCCGGTACCATCTCTCCCCTCTTCCCCCTTGCCCCTCCTTACACAGGTGGAATGGTTTTACCCTTTTCCCCCTGCTCTCAGACATAGCTGATCACAAGCTGTACATGCATGCTGGGTGAGACAGGATTGGATGTTAGATTGTGAGTTCACCCTGTGAGGGTGACCACCCCCCCTCAAAACTTCCATAAAAACCCAACTCATGAGCCCATTAGCACACTCCTCATCCCTGGTATGGGGTCACCCATTCTCATGAGAATATAATAAATCTGCTTCTGCTAGACTTGGTGGTCTCCTCGAATTATTTGGGCAAACTGAGGCAATTTTGTCCCAAACATTTTATATTAAGAGAAAAGTCAGAACCTTGAAGTAGCAGAGACTTGAGTTGGGTTGGCCATGTGTATTTCTTACATATACAATTAGTATATTCTGTGCATGTGCCGATGTTTCACACTCTCTGTATTTTTGGGAGTGTACTTCATGTTTATAGCTAAAAGGTTCATTCTATAACCTTTGTCTTTGCTTTGTGTCAATTGGTTTGAGCCCATGAGTGTGGACTTGCATTGTTGACCCCATGAACATCCAACCTATAAAAGTAACAGAGAAGTAGTCCAAGAAGGGGATGCTACATTGGAAAACACACCCCAGAAAAAAAAAATGTCCTTAGATTTCTTTTAATAGGAGAATAAAGAAATTTTTATAAAAATCTGATCGGGGCAGCTAGGGGCACAGTAGATAAAGCACTGGCCCTGGATTCAGGAGGACCTGAGTTCAAATCTGGCCTCAGACACTTGACACTTACTAGCTGTGTGACCCTGGGCAAGTCCCTTAACCCTCACTGCCCCACAAAAAAACAAAAACAAAAAAACAAAATCTGATCAGACATGCTTACTCATGTAACCAACAAAATGGAGAAATCTCTATTCTCTCCAGTACTCACAACTCCTCAAACATTTCCAAAATAACAATAATGCATGAAATCAGTTTCAAACATCAACACCATCTAAACATTAAGAACCCCAACAAGGCAGAAAATTAATGAACTAACAGCAGAGAAGGCTTATTATCGCTAATCTCTAACTTGCTCTAACTTGCCCTTTCCTACCAGCACCTAAACCTTTGGAGGAGTGGCACAACCTGAACCATGGGCTTACACCAGAACTCAATTCTTCCCATTCCAGACTGTGCAACAGTAGTGTGGTAAAGAAAATCAGATTATTTTTTCACTCTTTGGAGTGGCAGTATGGCAGCATGCTGAGCTGCAGCAGTACTTAGGTAGAAAGCTAAGGAAGAGAAGGAACAGAGGAAGTCAGAATATATGGAGTTCCACCAGGTCTGAAGGAAAAGGTCCTGGCATCCACCTGAAGCCATCTTGTGCCTTCAGAAGTCACATGGACAGAGACATTAGGGAATCTACCAGCAAAGTGAAAGGAGTCAGAAGGTAAGGGATAAATGAATATAAAGAAAAAAAAGGTTGAAATTACCAAAGATCTCACTAAGAAGAAAACTCAGTTAGAGACCTTGAAATAATCAAATAAACCAATAAGGAAGATAATAATAACAAAAGAAAGATAGCCCCTAGAACATCTAAACAATGAATAAATATTGTAATAAAAAAGAAAATTAATCAATACATGATGCAGCAGAAGGCTCTATGTATTCCCAAGCTCTATTGGAAAGTCACATCATGGAACCACAGCACAATGTTTCCTGATGGTGCAAAAAAGAAATGAATTGTGAAAGTTGAAATTATCTCCTGCATAACAGACATAATTGGCAGCACAGAAAAATAGAGAACAAGAGATTGGGAATGTAAATATACAAAAGGGAAGAACAATCTGGAAGGAAAAAAAGCAAAAATCAATAACATTAAAAGAAAACATGATCTAGAGGGTATAAATATAAATTGTCTTTAATGTGATGATATAAAGAAACTTAAGGGGTGAGAAAAAAGGAGTATATGGGGAGAAGAGGAAAGGGGAGGTGGAATGGGGTTAATTACATCATATGAAGAGGCACAAAAGACCTATTACAATAGAAAGAAAGAAGGGAGGGGTGAGCATTGTTTCAACCTTACTCTCATCAGACTTGATTCAAAGAGGGAATAACATATACACTCATTTGGATAAAGAAATGTAGCTTATTCTTTAGGGAAATAAAAGGGTAAGGGGGAAAGGGGGCACTGATAGAAGGGAGGGCATAAGCAGGGGAGAAAAGGGTAAAGAAAAGGGAGTGGGGCTAATAAAAGGGAGGGCAGATTGGGGGAAGCAGGGGTCAGAAGCAAAACACTGGTGAGGAGGCATAGATAGTAGTAATAATAACTGTGAATGTGAATGGGATGAACTCTGTCATAAAACAGAACCAAATAGCAGAGTGGATTAAAAACCAGAATCCTACAATATGCTGTTACAAGAAACACATTTAAAGCAGAGAGATACACACAGAGAAAAGGTAAAAGGTTGGAGCAGAATTATGCTTCAGCTGAAATTTTAAAAAGCAGGGATAGCAATCCTTATCTCAGGCAAAACAAAAGCAAAAAATAGATTTAATTAAAAGAGATAAGGAAGGAAACTACATAATGAAGTAATAGCAATACTAAACATGTATGCGCTGAGTAGTATAGCAACCAAATTCTTAGAGAAGTCAAATGAGTTACAAGAGAAAATAGACAGTAAAACTATATTAGTGGGGGATCTGAATCTTCCCCTCTCAGAATTAGATGCATCTAACCACAAAATAAACAAGAAAGAAGTTAAAGAGGTGAATAGAATGCTAGAAAAGTTAGATATGATAGATGTCTGGAGAAAATTGAATGGGGATAGAAAGGAATATACCTTTTTCCTCAGTGGTACAAGGCACATATTCAAAAATTGACCCCATAGAAAGAACTGATAAAAAGAACACTTGTGGACTGTACATATATAACCTGGTTGTGATCTTGTGGAGGGGGGAGGAAAGGGAGGGAGGGAGGGAAAAAAAGTTCAAACTCTAAATCTTATGAAAATGAATATTGAAAACTACCCTTACATGTAACTGGAAAAAATAAAATTAAAAAAAAAACTGGGGGGGGGGGCACAGCTAGGTGGCACAGTGGATAAAGCACCGGCCCTGGATTCAGAAGGACCTGAGTTCAAATCCAGCCTCAGATACTTGACACTAGCTGTGTGACCCTGGGCAAGTCACCTAACCCCCATTGCCCTGGAAAAAAGAAAAAGAAAGAAAGAAAAAAAGAAAAAAAAACCTGGGAAGACTTATGAGTTGATGCAGAGAGAAGGGAGCAGAACCAGAACATTGTACACAGTAACAACAATATTGTAATAATGATCAGTTGTGAAAGACTTATCTTCTCTGATCAACACAATGATCCAAAATAATTTCAAAGGAACCATAATGAAAAATGCTATCTGCTTCCAGAGAGAGAGAACTGATGAATTCTGTGTGGATTAAAGCATACTTTAAAAAAAAAAAATTGACCACAAAAACCTCATAGTCAAATATAGAAAGGCAGAAATAGTAAATGCATCCTTCTCAGATCATGATGCAATAAAAATTACATGTAATAAAGAGCCATGGAAAGGTAGACTGAAAATTAATTGGAAACTAAATAATCTCATCCTAAAGAATGAGTGGGTCAAACAACAGATCAACGAAACGATCAATAACTTTATCCAAGATAATGACAATAAGGAGACAACATATCAAAATATATGGGATGCAGCCAAAGCAGTGCTTAGGGAAAATTTTATATCTCTAAATGCCTACATGAATAAAAAAGAGAAAGGGGAGATCAATGAATTGGGCATGCAACTTAAAAAGCTAGAAAAAGAACAAATTAGAAATCCCCAATTAGACACTAAATTAGAGATCCTGAAAATTAAAGGAGAAATTAATAAAATTGAAAGCAAGAAAACCATAGAATTAATCAATTAAACTAAGAGCTGGTTTTATGAAAGAACCAATAAAATAGATAAACCTTTGGTTAATTTGATTTTAAAAAAAGAAAGAAGAAAACCAATTTATCAGTATCAAAAATGAAAGGGGTGATTTCACCACCAATGAAGTGGAAATTAAAGCAATAATTAGGAACTATTTTGCCCAACTGTATGCCAATAAATTTTACAATCTAAATGAAATGAATAAATATTTACAAAAATATAAATTGCCCAGGCTAAATGAAGAGGAAATAAAATCCTTAAATAAGGCCATATTAGAAAAAGAAATTGAACAAGCCATTAATGGACTCCCAAAGAAAAAAATCTCCAGGGCCTGATGGGTTGACAAGTGAATTCTACCAAACATTTAAAGAACAATTAATTCCAATACTATACTAATTATTTGGAAAAATAGGTGAAGGAGTTCTACCAAATTCCTTTTATGACACAAATATGGTAGTGATACCTAAACCAGGCAGAGTCACAACAGAGAAAGAAAATTATAGACCAATTTCCCTAATGAATATTGATACAAAAATCTTAAATAAGACATTAGCAAAGAGATTACAGCAATTCATCACCAGGACAACACACTATGACTAGGTGGGATCTATACCAGAAATGCAGGGCTGGTTCAACATTAGGAAAAAATATCAACATAATCAACCACATCAATAAGAAAACTAACCAAAATCATATGATTATCTCAATAGATGCAGAGAAAGCTTTTGACAAAATACAACACTCATTCCTAATAAAAACACTAGAGAACATAGGAATAGATGAAGCTTTCCTTAAAATAATAAGCAGAATCCACCTAAAACCATCAGCAAACATTATATGTAATGGAGATAAGCTAGAGACCTTCCCAATAAGATCAGGGGTGAAACAGTGATGTCCATTATCACCTCTATTATTTAATATTGTACTAGAAATGTTACCTTTAGCAATCAGAGAAGAAAAAGGAATTAAAGGAATTAGAATAGGCAAGGAAGAAACAAAACTATCACTCTTTGCAGATAATATGATGGTATACTTAGAGAATCCTAGAGGTTCAACCCAAAAACTACTTGAAACAATGAACAACTTTAGCACAGTGGCAGGATATAAAATAAATCCACAGGGGCAGCTAGGTGGCGCAGTGGATAGAACACCGGCCCTGGATTCAAGAGGACCTGAGTTCAAATCCAGCCTCAGACACTTAACAATTACTAGCTGTGTGACCCTAGGCAAGTCACTTAACCCTAATTGCCTCACCAAAAAAAAAAAAAAAAGTTGAAAACTATCTCTACATGTAACTAGAAAATAATAAAATACTTTTTAAATAAATAAATTAATCTACATAAATCATCAGCATTTCTATACATGACCAACAAAGTCCAGCAGCAAGAGATAGAAAGAGAAATTCCATTTAAAGTAATGGTAGACAGAGCAGCTAGGTGGTGCAGTGGATAGAGAACCGGCCCTGGATTCAGGAGGACCTGAGTTCAAATCTGACCTCAGACCCTTGACACTTACTAGCTGTGTGACCCTGGGCAAGCCACTTAACCCCAATTGCCTCACTTAAAAAAAAAAAAAGTAATGGTAGACAATATAAAATACTTGCCAAGACAAACCCAGGAGCTCTATGAACATAAATAAAAATCATTTTACACACAAATCCAATCAGATCTAAATAACTGGAAAAATATCAATTGCTTGTAGATAGGCTGAGCTAATATAATAAAAATGACAATTATACCTAAATTAATTTACTTATTCAGTGCCATACCAATGTAAAGAATTAATTGTTATTTGAGGTTTTTATGCCCGGCACACACTGGCCTGGGGTTTAGCTCCACAAACCACACGGTGCTCCACCCACTGGTTGTAGCCGTTGTCATGGCGCTGGCACCTCACGTCATCACCACTCACCGATGCTTACATGGGCCTGGCAAAATTATAATGATTGGAAGCCTAATGAGGGCAGTCATGTGACCATCCCATTGGCTGGGGCTGTGTGGGGTTTTTCTGGGATTGGGGGAGGAGAACTGGGCATTCTAGCTGGACGATGGAAAGCCACAGGAGTTCTGCTGTGTATTCTCAGCTGATTCCTAGGCAGTGGTATCTTTTCAGGTTGTATAATTGCCCTTCTCCCATTTTATTTTCTTTCCCTTGATCCTACTAATCCTGTTTGTGTTTGGTTTTGGTTTTTGCAGGGCAATGGGGGTTAAGTGACTTGCCCAGGGTCACACAGCTAGTAAGTGTCAAGTGTCTGAGGCCGGATTTGAACTCAGGTACTCCTGAATCCAGGGCCGGTGCTTTATCCACTGCGCCACCTAGCTGCCCCCTTGGGTTTTTTTTTTCAAGTTCGTTCTTGTTAAAATAAATCCTGTTCTGTTTTGAGGGAGGCTGCTGGTCTCCTTCCTTGCCCCAATATTGCGGTGAGCCACTTAGCTAACACTCCCCAGTTAAAAATTGTTCCCCACACCAATCAGACTACCTAAAAATTATTTTATAGAGCTAGAAAAAAAATTAATCTGGAAGAACAAAAGGTCAAGAATATCAAGGGTACTAATGAAAAAAAAAATGAACAGGAAGGTGGGATAGCTGTACCAAATCTGAAGCTTTATTATAAAGTGACAATCATCAAAACTATTTGATACTGTCTAAGAAATAGAGTGGTGGATCAATGCAATAGGTTAGGTACAGGAGACACAGTAATAAATGACTTTAGTAATATACTCTTTGATAAACCCAAAGACTCCAGCTTCTGGGATAGGAACTCAGTATTTGACAAAAACTGCTGAGAAAACTAGAAGATAGTATGGCAGAAACTAGGCACAGACCAACATCTTACACCTTAATAGTAAAATAGGGTAAAAATGGGTACATGATTTAGACATAAAATGTGATACCATAGCTAAATTAGGAGAGGAAGGAATCGTTTACCTCTCAGAAAAGGAAAGGAGAACAGTTTATGATCAAACAGAGATAGAGAATATTATGAAATGCAAGATGAAAGACTTTGATTACATTAAATTAAAAAGATTTTGTACAAACAGAAGCAATGCAGCCAAAATTAGAAGGGAGGCAGAAAACTGAGAAATAATTTTTACATCCAACATTTTGGATAAAGGCCTCATTTCTCAAATATATCAGGAACTAAATCAAATTTATAAGAATCCAAGTCATTCCCCAATTGAGAAATGGTCAAAGGATATGACCAGGCAGTTTTCACATGAAGAAATCAAAACTATCTATTGCCATATGAAAAAGTGCTCTAAATCACTATTGATTAGAGAAATGCAAATTAAAACAACTCTGAGGTACCACTTCACACCTACCAGATTGGCTAATAGGACAAAAAAGGAAAATAATAAATTTTGGAGAAGCTGTGAAAAAATTGGAACACCAATGCATTGTTGGTGGAGCTGTGAACTGATCCAACCATTCTGGAGAGCAATTTGGAACTATGCCCAACGGGCCATAAAGCTTTTGACCCTTTGACCCAGCAATACCAATATTAGATCTTTTTCCCAAAGAGATCATAAAAAAGGGTAAAGGACCCATATGCACAAAAATATTTATAGCTGCTCTTTTTGTGGTGGCACGTAATTGGAAATTGAGGGGATGCCCATCAATTGGGGAATGGCTGAACAAGTTGTGGTATATGAATGTATGGAATACTATTGTGCTGTAAGAAACGATGAGCAGATGGATTTCAGAGAAACCTAGTAGGACTTATGTGAACTGATGCTGAGTGAAATGAACAGAACCAGGAGAACATTGTATACAGTATCAACAACATTGTGTTTTGATCAACTGTGATAGACTTAACTCTTCTCAGCAATACAATGGTCCAAAATAGTTCCAAAGGACTCATGATGGAAAATGCTCTCCAAATCCAGAAAAAAAGAACTGTGGAATCTAGATGCAGACTGAACCATACTATTTCTACTTTTTTGTTTTTCTTTTTTGAGGTTTTTCCCTTTTGCTCTGATTCTTCTTTCACAGCATGACTAATGCAGAAATATGTTTAGTATTATTGTACACATATAACCTATGTCAGATTACTTGCTGTCTTGGGGAGGGGGTAGGGAGGAAAGGGAGGGAAAAATTTTAAAACTAGAAATCTTATAAAGACAAATGTTGAAAACTAAAAAAAAAGAAAAAAGAAAACATAATTTCTATATGATCAATTGAAATATTTTATTTTCTAAGACAGGATGCAAAAAGGCAATTTAAAGATTATAGGAGACCCAGAAAAACATGACAAGTTAAAAGGCTTGAACATCATAATTTAAGAAATAAATAAGAAAAGTCTAAACAATAAAACTAACTTCCCTGAAGTTTGTAACTAAAGAGTATAGTTTCTGTTTGTTTTTTCTTTTCTTTTCTTTCAACTTGTACTATTTCATTGGTTCAGAAGTTCTAGACAGTTTTCTTCCATTATTTCTTGCTTTGCTTATAACTTCTCCTCACCATGGTTTATAACATGCATGGAAATACATGTTTGCACATGTATATTTGTATATATTTATATCTTCTTGTTGTTCAGTCATGTTCAACTCTTTGTGATTCCATTTTGGGATTTTCTCAGTAAAGAGACTGGGGTGGTTTGTCATTCTTTTCTAGATCCTTTTACAGATGAGAAAACTGTGGGAAATGTGGTTAAGTGACCTACCCAAGATTACATAGCTAGTAAGTGTCTGAGGCCAGATTTAGAGTCATGAAAATGAGTCTTCCTGATTCCAATACCAGTGATCTCTCTACTGTGCCACTTAGCTACCCAGGTTTATATCTATATTTATATATACATATATAACATATATGACTTTTTATATAAATTTGTTTATATGTATGTATGAATATATACATATACATATATAGTTTATTTATGTGCATGTATGTGTATACCAAAAACCATTCCCCAATAAATTAAGTGGTTAAGTGGTCAAAAAATATGAACAAAGTTCTCAAAAGAAGAATTATGAACTATCAATAAACATATGAAAGAGTGTTCCAAGTTACTAAATATAAGAGTAATGCTAATCAAAAATCTCCTGAGGTTTGGTGAAGCTCTGAATCTATAAAAACAAAATGGAATTACACAAATAACATGACTAAAATGTCTATCAAGGTAGCTAGGCGGTACAGTGGATTGACCACTGGGCTTGGAAACAGAAAGACAACTTCAGATATTCAAATCGAGCCTCAGACACTTACTGTGTTACCCTGAGCAAGTCATTTAACCCTGTTTGCCTGAGTTTGCAAAATGAGCTGGAGAAGGAAATGGCAAACCATTCCAATATCCCTGCCAAGAAAATCCAGAAAAACAACAACAAAACCAAACAAAAAAATGCCCATGTTCTTTGGTTATCCTACTTTGATTTTACTAGGTTTTACCATAAGAATGTTGCTGATTAAAAAATTCCACAAGTGCCAAAATATGTATAGGAACATGGTACCAAGGAATTGGAAACATAGTAGATACTTGTCAAATGGGGAAGTGGAAAGACTAAACAAATCATGGCACATAAATGTATTGGATACTGTAAGAAACAACACACATGATGAATACAGAGATTTATGGAAATATTTACATGAGAAAATGTAGCACAAAATAAGCAGAACCAAGAAAACAATACACACAATAACTATAACAACGTCAGTGAAAGAACAATAAATACAAAACAATCAAAATGAATGTTAGAAAAGTATAAAGAAGCATGGTTCCAAGGAAGAGAGACTTCCCTACCCCAAGGTTTTGGAGAGGTAGAAGGTTTGTGAGTGTGATACACTACATATATTTTCAGACTTATTTCCTATATTAATTAGTTTTGCTGATTTTTTTCCTTTTTTAAACAATATTTTTGTTATGTGTTCTATAAGAATTAAAAGGAAAAGAGATACTGGGAGAAATTTTGATGATGAAACAGGCAAAAGATAGCAATTGAGAATCATCAGCATCAAGATTATCATTGAATCAATGGGAACTGTTGAGATCACCCAGTGAAGTAGAGAGACATGAAAAGAGGGCCCCGGATAGAATCTGTGGGACACCCACAGTTAGTGGATGAAGTAAGAGGAGTTCTCAATGAAACCAGATAAGCCACTTAAGAGACTCCAATATCCCTCCACTCCTTAATTGCAGAAACTAAGACCCAAGGTAGAAAAGATTAGATTGAAGTGAGACAATGTAGTGAAATCGAGTTTGATGACATTTGAAAAAAAGCACTAGCAAGAGGCTGGTGAGTCCCAAGCTTTTCTAGCTAATTAATATCAGATCAAGGACAGTCCCCCTAATTAGGCAAAGTGGATGGTTTAGGAGGTGTAATAAATAATACCATGACACTTGATAGGTTGTTCTCTATTAAAATGGTGGGGTTGTATGGGGAGTGCTACTGTTTTCACCTATCCCCACCTAAAGTGACTTCCCTGTTGCCCCTGAAAAGTTATAGTTTTTAAATCATTATGGAGGCAATAATTTTGCTTGGTCAGTTGAATGTTCTACTATGGCTCTGTGATAATGAAAAAGCAAAAACATCTCTTGATGAGGTATTAATTATCTAGTAGATGCTATATCACCTGATTTCCATGTAGCCTCTCAAGTAGAGGAGGTGTTTCTTTCATGCTCCTATGACAAGAGAGAGGAGAGTTTATCAAGGGATGATCTGTCTCAGAGCTTTCCTCCTTTGGGCTCCAAGGGGGAGCAAAATAGCTGCCATCCACAGAAGGATGTGCTGGTAACAAGAAGGCCCCCAGGGAATATGCTGGTGGAGAACGATGCTTTACTCTGCAAATGTAGCCCCTAAGTTTTTAACAAAATGCTTTCCACTAACTCCTAGGAGAATGCTGATGCCAAGATAGAGACCTCTATCTACCCAGGGGATGTCTACCTTTAGATATTTCCATTTAAAAGTACAAATCTAGATTACAAATATGGCCAGATTACTAGTTAAGTCCCTTAAGGGACTGAAGGCCTGACTGCTGGTGACTTCAAAGTGGCCACATGAAGGGATTCATGATTGTTTTGGTTCCACTATGAGAAGCTGCTCTGTGCCACTAAGTTTGGATCTGGTGTCATCTTGTGGCGAGTCCAGGTTATTGCAAATGTTATTGTTGGTCATTTCTAACCACTAAGGATAGCAGTGTCAATGTCGATAGAGGAGTACATTATAAAAATTGACTTGCTAAATCGGTTTACTAGCTAGACTCTGTATCAGAAATGACCCTCCTCCTTTAATACTGTCTCTATCCTAGTCTTAACAGTTGGGTGAGTCCTCACCTCAGCAGGTGGTAGACTTGAGGCAATATTGAATCTCAGGTTCAGGAGACATAACTGTGTTGATACAGGAATTGCTGGGTACTGGAGTCCTTAGGTGAACCATCTCTCATTTCAACAGCTGTGTTTGGTCAGTGCACAAGATAAATGGGACTTAGAAATTGGACATAGATTACCAGAGTCTGAATAAAGAAGTTGACTCATTAGCTTTGAATAGTGCCTTAACATTGTTACTCTTTCAGAAACTCTGGAGACTCCTTACAGACTGGTTTGTTATGGTTTACTTGACCAATGCATTCTTTTTGGTTCTCCATAAGATGGAGGGTTAGGATAAGTTTGTCTTAATTGATGTAATATATAAAAGGTTTGAGACACATACTTTCTGGGTAATGATAATCATTTTATTAATAATGCCAGCATATTATTAGTAAAATGTTTCAGTGACATTCTAGAATGCCAAAGACAAATCATGGAACCCGCTCAACCTTTGGAGGAGTGAGTGTTCCTGAGGGTGAGAATCAACTCTGACTGGTTAACAAGTAATGAGAAAGAATTAATATTATAATTCGAGGTGGATCTATTCTAATGAAGGGCTGGAGAAGTGACTTTGATCATGTCATTTATTTCTAATTCATCCCCCAGCCTTGGACAATCTAATCAAAGAATTTATCCCTACCCAAACCTGAGTAGAACACAATGATCCAGAAATTCACCTAGATAAGATGGTCTAGGTGGGATAAATTTTTGGAAGAGGTTAATAATGTCATTCAAAGACTGGGCTTTAAGCAAGGAAATAGGACAGGGGGGAATGCTTGTATCTCCCCCATAATTGGTTATTAATAATCATTTCTCTCACTAGCTAGTCATAAATCATTCTTTAATGATTCTCCCCCAGGAATATCTTAGCAACCCCAGGATTTGCCACCAAAGGTCAATCTGGACAAATTTAAGTTTCTTTCTGATTTAATGGCAATCTATTATCAAGATAACAGAATGTCAGCAGGTCCTAATAAGGAAGCAATGACCATTGCCTTTTACATGTTTATTATACATTTATACCAAAATGGTTGAGCTACTACTAGCCCTAACAATATTGAAGGCCCAACAAGTAAAATTCCTGGGGACCCAATAGGTAGATTCACAACATGACACATTTCCCAAGGTTGGGAACAAGGTCCTGCCCCCTAAGGTCCTGCCAAAAAGAAAGAATGCACACCTACTTATTAGCTTCTTTAGATGCTGGAGACAGCATATCCCTAACCTGGGGATAATTCTGAGACCCCACAATACTGTGACACATCAATCTCCTCATTATAAGTAGCTCACAAGACAACATGAAACCCTATGAGCTTCTTAGAGGATAGTCTAGTAAAGTCCTTACTCCCAAGACCCCTGCTAACAGATGATACCACCAAACTTCAAGTATCCATTACCAACGGTAATGCAAATTGGGATTTATAGCAATAAGACATGGATGGAGTATATAAGCCCTTCAGATTCTGGACCTGAGCTCTGACTGGATCCTTTCAGAACCCTATTTGAAAAATAGATTTTTGTTTGTTCCTGGGCACTAGTTGAAAATGAGATTGACTGGAAACATCTCACTCTCCAACCAAAAATTCTAATCCTTCAATGAGTGTGGATTGATTACAAATCCCAGGCAGGCCAGGCCCAAGATTCATCTATCATCAAGTAGATGTGATCTGGGTCAAGCCTGAGGCAAGAAAGCCACCTTACTTGAGGCTGTGGCCAAGCCACATACAGTTGAAGGTCCTATTCCTGGTGGTCCTGCAGTAACAGTCCTTGTAATCTGCTCAGCGGTTGCAGAGGAAATGACTCGTGGATAGCACAGCCCACATCAAAAATAGTCACAGAAGAATGCTTTGTGCAGCAGACAGGGTCATCTGTACCTTCCATTTTAATGGTCAGTCTGCCCAACTGACAGAAATTCAAACAGTTGTTCTTGTGCTCAAATAGTCTACCACCATAAAAGAGATATTCCTCTTCTCTTATGCCTACAAAATACCTAATAATATTGCTTTGTGGTCAGGCCAGTAGTATCTACTCAATGGATAATCAAGTTATCACTGGTTTAGTGAGCCTTACTAGCACTGACTCCAAGCTCAACAATCAGACACGCTACCTAACTCTTGTCTCAGTCCACTGGAAAGGGCACTTCCCAGAAAAATCATACTAAAATGAGGAAGCTGACCAATTCAAATAACCTCCATTGCCTGATAGATGCAAACTTGTATAAGCCATGTATAAGCCATGATAATGAGCAAACTAGGAAGTATTGGGCCCATGAAAGAGGCTTCCATATCACCCAGGATGAAGTGACCCAGGCATTCATAGACTGAAACTTTTCAGTTCTGAGGCTGCATACAAAATCCCCCACTGAAGAAAATTTCACAAAGGATATATACAGTCCTTTTCTAGCAAACTGATAACATAGGGCTATTGCCACAATAAAGAGGCTTTTGGTATATTCTCACAATTATGGATGGTACAGGATTGCCACATGGGTGGTACTCTGATGCTAAGTCCAACACTGGAAAAGAACATTTGCTTCCAGATGGTATACCTTAACTGTACTTCCAGTGACAAAGGCAGAGCTTTACATATTTCTTGTTGCCTTGCCTACAACACAAAAATGAGCATTCACTCCCTGCCCCATGACATCCACAAGCACCAAAGAATAATGCAGTAGTTACCTCAAACAAGGCCTAAAGACACAAAGTGTTAAGGGAAAAGGCTGACTCAGCAGATTCCCAAGAAGCAATCTTCACCCTCAACACAATTCCAAGGGGCAGTTACATCTCACTTATCTCCTTGCAAACCCATTATCAATGGGTGAAGGAGGAACACATAAATCCAATTCGGTCAAAAGGACAGTTCTTTTATTAATCAACAGCCAGACAACATTCTATTTTTACCAAAACCATGAGAAACTGGGGGGTAGACTTTGTTTACACAATTACACCAACCTAGACACCCTGAACCCTTTTACCCCATTGCCTTTCTCTCCTTCTCTCTCACAGAGTAGACATCCATAATATCTCCTCTCCCTAGAGTTCACTTAATTTTTCTCCAAGCACCTAATGCCCATAGGGAACATGTACTTATTTAGAACATCAGTGTTGTTGTTTAGTCATTTTCAATCATGTGCAACTCTTCATGACCCCTTTTTGAGATTTGCTCAGCAAAGATACTGGAGTAGTTTGCCATTTCCTTCTCTACAGGACATCAGACCCTGTTCTTATTCCTCTAACCTCAGAAACTGGTACAGCAATATAGTGGAAAGCTGCAATAAGTGACAGTTGGTTCACTAAACAAAGAAAGAAACCTGTGACAAAATATAATACAAGTTCATGTTAAAAAATAATTTGAATGAATGATTAATTCCTTAATATGTTCCATAGTATCTAAGGTATTTCAGCAGGGCCCTGGCCCTAATGGAGAAAATCTGGAGGCCTTTTCAATAAAATCAATGACGTCAAAATTGTCAAAGCTATTATTTTATGATTACATAAATGCTAGTTATGGCAATGACAAGAAAAGGAAATTGAGCAAACATAAACAAAAGAAAATAAAATTATAGTTTTTTAAAATAATAGCTAACATTTATATAGCACTTATAATATGCCAGGCACTGTGCTAAGCACTTCACAATTATCTTATGTGATCTTTAATGCAACTCTATAAAGTATGTGGAAATTTATTTTGATTTGGGGACCCTGCCTTTGGGCTGAGATTAAAAAGCCTTAGGCCCTCAGAGGTTTTTTCTTTGTAAGAGGGGCAAGGGCCCCTCCCCCTCCATTTCCACTGCAGGAAGGCCTCTGAGCCAGGCTAAACTGCACAGACATAAACCACAAGCCACAGGTGTGGCACAGCGCGGCCCTGTTCCACAGTGGAAAGGCCCACAAAAACCGTCAGGGATGCTGCAGGCTCGCAAAGCATGGGGCTCGGCTGGCCCTGGGTGCAGCAAGCCCCGGTTTCACATAGGAGAGCAGGTTAATAAAAATGGGGCTGACTAGAGACACGGGGAGAGACACTTGAGGAGGTTGGAGAAGACAGTGAAAGGGGAGGCTGGAAGATTAAGAAGACAGTAAGGGAGGAACAGACAGAAAGGGGGGCTGCTACAAGGACGCTAAGAAAGCTTGCAAATGGAAATCTCCCAGGAAGGGGGTGGTTTCTAAAGGAACAGTCCATAGCCCCAAAAGATATAAAGCAACCTGTTTAGCAGTCTCTCCCCTTGTACCTTTATGACTCTGAAAGGCCCATGTCTCAGGAGGTCTCTGTCTATAAAGACCAGGCTGAGTAGAACCTTTGAGAGACACTAAGGGGTGGCAAGAATAAACCACTGTTCAGTGTCTGGAGCTCCCAGCTCCCCAAAGCAGTCACTCACTATACTCCAACTTTCAAGCAGTTGCTAGCCTTTTACAGAGCCCAGCTGCTACTGAAGAGAGGACTCAGGATCATATAATCATCGTGTGTCCAGAGTTGCCTATTATGAATAATCCAAGATAGTCCCTCTAGCAAGATAGATAGAGCATATTGGTAAGTGAAAATTGTACATTGTAAACAATGCTTGCCTGGGTTCCTCTGGTGTTATTGCTCTTCACAAACAAGATGGTGACAATGCCCGGGACTGGGGCCTCCAGTCCAGACCTTGTAACCCTGCCTCCTCCATTGGACAGTAAGATCCAAGCTATAAGGATCTGGTTCTTTTAGCAATAAGAATCTCCCTTAAACAGGAAATGGTTCCATCTGCTACCAAATAAGTATTCACAACTGGACTTCAATGGCCACTAGTCCGGGGATAGGAAATACCCTAGGAAGTAGGGATACTGGCAATTCCTTATAATTGGATGAGTTCCATGTTTCATGGCTGACATGTAAGAGAGCCTTGAAAAATGGGTTGAGATCTTCATCTATACAAGTTCCTGGGCAGTGGCCATGGGCCTGGCTCAATGATCTGGGGCCTGAAGAGCACAAGGCTGGATAATCAAAGGCTTTCCCCTTTGGAGTCAAGAACAATAAAGAAATTTTGCTGATGCCTTCCATGTATATAGTTGTTGTAGGGCATCAAAGTTATATGCTAAAAACAGATTGGAGCTGTTTATTACAAAAGTAGTAGAGATTGGGGAGTGGGTCTAGAGTCAGTTTGGATATTTGAGGTGGTGATATTATGCTATACTGAACATAGAACCAGATGCCAGCATAAAACCAGACAAGGCAGCTATCCCTGACCCAAATGGGCCTCAACCTGTCCCCATTTGGCAGAATGGAACTCTCTTCTCAGTTTGAGAGTTGCCCCTACTGATGAACAGTTGCATCATTATGTACCTAACTGCCCACATCAGGTGTCCAACTTCCCAGAAGCTATGTCTCAAACAAATCAGTGCTGCCCTGGAAAGGAGCAGGGCTCCCTTGTCTAGTTTCTTGGATCTGGTCTGAAAGAAGACTGATATGATAAAAATAGACTGGTTTTGGACACAGTTCTGGCTGATCCTTTCTGGCCTTTCCTCAACCTAATTTCTTCTTCTTTCAGAGGGCTCCATATACCCTGGATGAGTAGCTCAGGTCCTCCTCATGACATTCTCTCTGTGTCTGTCTGTCTCTTTCATATGATACATGTGAACCAACTTTTATATTTTCAGATCTCTTACATGTCCTTTATCTCCACTTTATACTGTTTTGGGTTTTGCTCATTTTGCAGTTGGAAATCCTAGGACAGTGAAAGCACCTATAACGAAAGGAATGCAGATGTTAAGTTTGCTCAGTTGGACTTCAAGCCACCAATGATCCTTTCTCTTTTTCCCTTCCCATGTCCTTACTAACAGAAACATTTAACTTTTAGAAAGGTAAAAGTAGGTAGATGCTTAGAAGCAGTTAGCCTGGAATCAGGAAGATCTGAGTCACTTTACCCTTTTTGCCACAGTTTTCTCATCTGTAATATAAGCTAGAGAAGCAAATGGCAAACCACTTCTGGATCTTTGCCAAGAAAACCCTATTTGAGGTCATGAAAGGTAGGACACAACAGAAACGACTTAACAAATAGATACTTATAGTTGTGTACATATGTACATCATATATGCATATCTATGTGTGTTTATAGTTATGTGTGCATACATCTATGTGTGTGCGTATATGTGTGTATATAAACACTCTCTCTCTCTCTCTCTCTCTCTCTCTCTCTCTCTCTCTCTCTCTCTCTCTCCTGGTCACTGTGCTCCTGTAGTGGTGGTAGAAGCAGGGTTAAGATTTACAGCAGGGCTCTAGGGAGGCCCGCTATTTAACTAGGGAATCAGAGCACACTCAGGAGCGAATTACCAGGTCCTCTCCCTTGGTCATCGCTGACTATAACTTTGGTAGCCTTTTAAATTCTCCCACACTGGACCTTTAGCATTATGTTCCATTCCAGCTAACTTCTATCAACTTGTTCCTTCAATCGAGCTAAGGCTTGCCTAGGCCGTTCTTCCCATCTGAAAGCCGCATCCTCCCTGCGAAGTTTTTCAAGCCACTGCAGAATAAGGTCAAATGCCGGGAGAAAGAAGTTAGTATCCAGCTTTAGCTACCGGCTCCCCGGCCAGGAGCGCAACCCAACCCCCGCAAGCCTCTTGGCCAATCAGGAGCCCCGAACAACACGAAGCTGACGTCAGCCCGCACACGGAGCAGAGCGTGCGGAATGACGTAGACGGAATGGACTGAGAACCTGCTTAGCTGGAGGGAGTGGGTGTCGACCACTAAGGAGGCACCCGGAAGACACATTTCTCGGACGAGGTGCAGATGGCTGGCGTAACGCTCGGAAGGGCTTGGCAGCAGATGTCTTGGTTCTATTACCAATATCTGCTCGTCACCGCGCTTTACATGCTGGAACCCTGGGAGAGGACTGTCTTCAGTATCCTGCTCGATTGGCTGCGGGGGGCGGGCGGTGGGAGGGAAGGAGGTAATGGTGGCCTGTAGAGCGATCCCAAAGAGGCTAGGTTCCCAGTGTCGAATGGCGGGGAGAGCTCTTGATAGTCTGAGGTGGAACTGTGGGGAGAAACCTACCCTAGACAAGTGTGGGCCTGTGGGTGCGTGGAAAAGATTGATAGGTGCCTGTGCAAGAGAGGGCCTGGAGAAGGGTTCGGGGTGGGGGTGGGGCGGGAAGGAAGGTTGAGGGGTGTGTCAGGGCTTACGTGCATCCTAGTGGTAGATAAAGCTGAGATTGGCGAGCACAGAAGAACAAAGTGAGGGTGACCTCTGAGAAAAGTGCCCAGACAAGTGTAGATGCATGCTCAAGAAGCTTTGGAGAGCTTAGATTTGTGTGATGGTTTAAAGGTACGCTGTGTGTGTGTGTTTTATTTGTGTGTACCTCTTGTACAACACCATTTAAGTCCATTATATCGTCCTTTTTCCAAATTTCTAAATATTTGGCCCAAGAGAAAGCTTAGATTTTATCTTTGTGATGGGTCAGTTTTGAGTTACAGATTTTATTCATTAACGTTTAACTATTTATGTAGTATATATTATTTGCATATGTTAAAGAAAGGAATTCTTGGTTATATTTGCATTAGAAAGAATTAACCACTAATAATAACGATGTAAAGACTATGGTTTTCTTGGGGGGGGGCTTAGTTTTTTAAGAGGAAGAGTAAAGTATTGAAGCATTTTATTGCTACTGCGTATAAAATATTTATCTAAATTCACTTCAAAGTATATGTTGATAGGATTAATAGAATGATTTTTTTAAGAAGAAAAAAAATCCATTCATGACAAATAAGTCTTAAAGAGAGAGTGTCACCAACTTATTTTTAGGCCTTTCTTTCTACCCTCCCCATACCCTGAACTCTTAAGTCCTTTTAGTTTTCCTTCTGAGAAATTTTAGGGAATAGGCCAAGTTTGGTGCTTTTCTGATAATAGTTTGAGAAGTTTCTATCAGTTCTTTGTGAGTTACATGATGTTATTGTAGCTTGATTTAATTGTGTGTGTGTGTGTATTTTGAGGTTTCAGAACATTATTGCTACTTTGAAATTCAAACAAGCAATTTTTTTGGTTGTATATGCCCCAGCATTTGAAAGATGCATTGGTGTAGTTATTCTTTTAATTCCTTGAGGACGATAACAACTAAATAATTTGTTCCTCTAGCCTGTTCTGTGTTTAGGCACTGCTGCAAACATGGGTTTCATCATTGGTTGATATGCTTCAACAAATAAGAAGTTTTTCTAATTATGTATTTTTTGAAAAACTGTATTTTCAAAATTGTATTGGAGCTTTGAGACCTACTAGAACCAAGAGAATATAATAGGTTTCTAATTGGTATTTCTGCCTCCACTGTATCCCTTCTAATCCATCCTTCACAAAGCTTCCAAACCTTAAATCACAGATTAATTAATCACTTCTCACAAATCTCATAAAATTTCCTATAAGAAAAAATGAAAACTTAAATGCCTTGGCATTTAAAGCTCTTTACAATCAAGTGACCCCAACTTTTTCAATATTTTTTAAAATTACTTTTCTTCACAAACTTTACTTGCCATTTAAACTGGACTGCTAGTTCTTCCCAAACTTGACACCCCCATCTAGGGTGTATACTGTCTTATGTTTTTCAGAGAGTAAGGGTGACTTGTTGCATCACTGCAGTAGAGACTGGAGTGGTCACTGTAGTTGAAGCTGTTCAGACCTACTTTTGTGAGCTCAACACTCAACTGCAATTGATTTTCTTCATGAGCTGGCCTCCATCAACTGGGGGCATTCCCCAAGATAATGCTGAAAGTTGCTTTGACTTTGACTTTGAACTTTTCTACCCTTCTCTGTTTCCTGCTATTCTTCTATATCACAAAACATCCAAAACCTGTGCCTAAAACTGCAACAATCAGGAGTCTTGGACTGCATTGTCAGCACCTTTGCCCACTCTTGTATCACCAATCCCTTAGGTAACTGCTATGGGGTTAATTCTGAAAGTTGATGCCTAAAATCCGAGTAGCCAGAAGGGTTGTTAGGTATTACGGTCTCTTTTCTTTTTTTAAAGAATTGTTTAAATAATTTTATTTTTTCCCCAAACTACATGTAAAAACAATTTTTTTTTAAAGTTTCAAGTTCAAATTCTGTTCCTCCCTTCTCTGAGATAGTAAGCAATCTGATATAGAGTATATATGTACAATCATGTAAAACATATTTCCATATTAGTCATTTTATAGAAGAAAACTCAAGCCAAAAAGAAAGAAAGAAAGAAATAGTATGCTTTCATCTATATTCAGACTCCACCAGTTTTTTCTCCAAAGGTTTTTTCATCATGAGTCCTTTTAGGATTGTCTTGGA
Source organism: Dromiciops gliroides (assembly GCF_019393635.1). Lineage (NCBI taxonomy): Eukaryota > Metazoa > Chordata > Mammalia > Microbiotheria > Microbiotheriidae > Dromiciops > Dromiciops gliroides. The sequence continues at coordinate 264,203,700 of NC_057862.1, read as the reverse complement.
TTATTGTATTGCTGAGAATAGCTAGGTTGATAACTTTTTTTCCTATAGCACCTCCAATATTTGTCATTTTCCTTTTTAAGTCAGCTCTGCCAATATGATAAATGTGAAGAAGAACCTCAGAAATGCTTTGATTTTAAGTTCTCTAATTAATGGTGATTTGAAGCATTTTTTCATGTGGCTGTGGATAAGTTCAGTTTCTTCCTTAGAAAACTGCCTTTTTTCAATTGGGTAGTGGCTCTTATTTAAATTAGCCAACCAGCCTCTGTGTTAAACACTGAGGTGCTGTTGTCCTTGTTTGTCCTTCATTCTCTAAGAGGACCATGACTTGGGGAAGTAATGTCATGACTTTGCTGTGAATTGGATTTAAGTGAGGCAGAGCTGTTCAAAGGCACCAGCCTCTCTCTGTCCTATGGACCCATCTGAGTCCATTGGCAAGATAGACATCAGATAGACTGGAGATGGCCCCAGATGCCATGCCGTGGGAGACCTTGGTCTTTATAATCTAAAGGTCTTTCATGGGTTTCAGTTTGCCTGAGGCAACGGCCAGTGATTAAGGCTAAGTAAGAAATAGGGCAAAGAATAGCCTCTTTTACCTAGTCAAAAGAAAATCACTTAACTAAATTAACCTTTTTTTTTTTCAGGAAGGACCCTCGGTTTCTGGCTAAAATTGAAACTATTGCTATTTAACCCCATTCTGAACTTTCTAGAGGCCAAGCAATGGCCAAATGAGGCCATTGGTTCTCCTGTTGTTGGCCAATCAATGAGAACCAGAGTTATTTGGGTTTAAGACGAGGTCCTTAAAAGAAATCTAACCCATAAACCCCAAGACATCTTGTGAGGTATCTGCAATCAAACTTATATTCCTTTGGGCAGAGGTGTCTGCAGTTAAGGGTATGATTCCCTATATAGACAGGGAGAAGACGAGAGGAAAGGAAAAATGGAATGAAGAAAGCAGGAAGAAAGGAAGGAGCTGTATTGTCCAACTGAAGCTGGCCAGTTGGGTCTCCAGAAGCACTGGGGTACAAAGAAAGGAAAGAACAGTCCATGTCCTCAAAGATTTCACAGTCTTATGGGAGAGACTTTTGTATGTAGGCACATAGTTTACAGGGTAAACTGGATGTAATCTTTAGAGGGAAGGCACTAGCATTAAGGGAGAATCACAAAAGGTTTCTTTTAAAAAAATTTTTTTGTTAAATATTTCCCAATTTTAAAAAATTAACATTTTAAAATTTCTTGAGTTCCAAATTCTTCCCGTCCCCTGCCCATTGAGAAGGCAAGCAATATGATATCAGTTATACATGTGAGGTCATGAGAACCTATTTCCAGCTTATCCATACATATACACAGAGAAGAAAAATAAAGTGTAAAAAAAAAACTATACAGACAGTTTGATTCCCACTGCAGGACCCCAGCTATAAGGGCTTTGGCTCTGGCTCTTAACTCTAGCTCAGCACTACAGAAGCAGCAGTAGCACTACAGAAACCACTCTGGCTGGGCATCAGGGTTGGGGAGGAAGGGGGTACTGCAGGGGAAGGGTAGGTTTGTGGAACTGTCCAAGTACTAAGAAAGAATCATTCTGTACTCAGATTTATAAGTTCTCTCTCTGGAAGTGGATAGAATTTTTCACGAGTCCTTTGGAATTGTCTTGGATCATTGTCTTTTTTTGATTTTTGTGGGGTTTTTTGGTGAGGCAGTTGGGGTTAAGTGACTTGCCCAGGGTCACACAACTAGTAAGTGTCAAGTGTCTGAGGCCAGATTTGAACTCAGGTACTCCTGACTCCAGGGCCGGTGTTCTATCCACTGTGCCACCTAGCTGCCCCTCATTGTCTTTTTTGGCGGGTGAGTGAGGGTTAAGTGACTTGCCCAGGGTCACACAGCTAGTAAGTGTCAAGTGTCTGAGGCTGGATGTGAACTCAGATGCTTTGAAATCCAGGGTCAGTGCTTTATCCACTGTGCCACCTAGCTGCCCTTGGATCATTGTCTTGATCAGAGCACCCAAGTCTTTCAGTTGATCATTCTTACGATATTGCTGTCACCATGTACGATGTTCCCTTGGTTCTGTTCACTTCACTTTATATCAGTTCACATAGTTCTTCCCATGTTTTTCTGCAATCATTCTGCTTAACATTTCTTATAGCATAATCATATGCCACAACTTGAGTCTGTCTCCAATTGATGGGCATTCCCTCAACTTGCAAATTTTTTTTTGGTCACCACAAAAAGAAATGCTATAAATATTTTTGTACATATAAGTCCTTTTCTTTTTCCTTTGATCTCTTTATATCTCTTTGGGTTATAGATTTAGGAGTGGTATTACTGAGGCGGAGGGTATGCATAGTTTTATAGCCCTTTGGGCATACTTCCAAATTGGTTGGACCAGTTTACAACTCCACCAACAGTTCATTAATGTACCATTTTCCAGGTCACTTGTTCTTCTTATGAGACAGTTCACTTTTGCTTCTGTTTTTTCATTTGTTTGACTTTGTTTTATTGTTTCTTGATGTCTCATGGAGTCATTAGCTCCCAATTCTAATTCCAATTTTCTTGGGATAGTGGATAGAACACCTACCCTGGAGTCAGGAGTACCTAAGTTCAAATCCGGCCTCAGACACTTGACACTTACTAGCTGTGTGACCCTGGGAAAGTCACTTAACCCCTATTGCCTCATTAAAAAAAAAAAAAAGAATTATTTTCTTTAGTAAGCTTCTGTACCTCTTTTTCCACTGGGTCCTTTCTGCTTTTATGATTAGGGCAATTCTGGCTTTTAAAGTGTTTTCTTCAGTATTTTTTGTACCTCCTTTACCAAGCTATAAAATCTCTTTTTGTAATTTTCTTGCATTACTTATTTCTTTTCCCAGTTTTCCTTCTACCACTCTTTAAGTCTTTCTTTAACTCTTCTAGGAATTCTTGTTGGGCTTGTGTCCAGTTCATTTTTTTTTCCTAGTGCTCTTGTTCCACTTGGTTTAGAACTGTGATTAAGGCCTCTTCTCTTGCAGCCATAACTGAGGGTACCTGCTTCCTTATGACCAACCACAAGCATTCCTCTGCAACCCAAAACTGTATGAGCAATAGAGTTGAGAGTCAGTGCAAGCTGCAATCTGTGCCAGTCAAAAGTCCCCTGTAATCTCTTTCTGGACAATTGTCTGACTCCCTTAACCATTTCTGGGCTGAGTGCTACTGAAGCTGCTGCTGCTATTATTACAACTGCTTCCAAGGTACATGAGCACCAAGACACCCCTTACCATAGGGTCACAGATCTATCTGAGTTATCTTAGACTGAAAAATGTCTCACTCTGTCCTTTTGTTAGCTCTGCCACTCCAAAATTCAATCCAAGGCATTATTTTTAAAGTTGTTTGGAGGAGAATGTTGGCAAAGTTTGGCTGGGTTGCAGGCTCTAATCCCTCATTTTGGCTCCACCCTACCAGAATTGTTTATTGCACAGATTTTTCATAATCTTTTTTAACTTTTAAATCTGTTTTGCCTTTTGTTTGTTGAACTAGGAATTTTCTACTTCACAATTGGCATAGCCTTTTAACCTTTCCTATTCCTAATATTCTAGCTTTCTAGAATATTAAAAAATTTTAGATGACTGAGCCTTTTGGAACTTAATTTAATGCATGATGTAAGAGGCAAATATAATTCTTATTTTTTGTGTTGTTGAATCTACTAAACACTGTGTACCCTTATTTCTAGTTCATCTTTCTCATTGATCTATTTTTTTAAACCTAATACTAGATAAAGATGATTACTGCTTTTTAGTATAGTTTAATATTTAATATAGCACAACTAAATTTTAGCATAGTATAATCTAATATAATTTAGTATAGTATAATTTAATTATATAATATAATTGGCTTTTAAATAATTTCCCACAATATACTTTATTGTTTACATATTCTTATTTTATTTTACAAATTATATTATTGGCATTGTGATTGATATTCAATTTATAAATTAATTTAGGTAATATTGACATATTATTGACATATAATTATATTGACATAATAATTATATGACATATAATACTGACATATATTAGAAGTGGACAAAAACATCCAATATGTGATTTGATCTAACTATGCATATCATTTTACCAGTTATCTCATTCCTCTTTTATTTCTGTACTTCAGTGGATCTGTGGCATCCTTGCCATTGATACTCACTTCAGTATTAGAAATTATAATCCATTCTGTGCTATTCTTGGCCATGCCCTACCATTAAATTTTTGCAGGCATTTTAGGATCATAAATCTAGATTCAGAAAGCATCTCAAGTGCTATATAGTCCAACCCTCTTCTTTTACAAGTGAAGAAGTTAAAATGAAGAGTGGTTAAGTGGCTTGCCTACAAATAGTAAGTATCAGAGGCAGGATTGGGTCTAGATGATATGCTGTGGGCTTTTTTTAAATTTTGACTTCCAAATTCTGTCCTTCCCTCTCTCCCCATCCCCTCCCTGAGGCAGTAAGAAATCAAATAGGAGTTACATATGTGCAATTATTTAAAACATTACCATATTAGTCATTTTGTATAAGAAAACTTGAATAAAGGGAAAAAAGTTAAAGTGAAAAATAGCATGTTTCAGTCTGTCTAATCAATATTGGTTCTTTGGAGGTGGATAGTATGCTACATCATTAGTCCTTTGGGATCATCTTGGATCATTGTATTTCAGAGAATACTTAAGTCAGTCACAGTTCTTCTGTGAGCCATATTGCTGCCACTGCATAACATTCGCCTGGTTCTGCTCACTTACATCAGTTCATATAAGTCTTTCTTATTTGAATAAAATTTGAGGCCAGGGCTCTAGGTTTAATAATCTGTCACTGGAAGTTACCATGCTATCCTATCTCCAATCTTGGAAGGGGGTATAAATGATTTGTGTAATATGTGTATAGTTTCACAAGAAATGAGGATAGGGCAAAGGGCTTTTTATAATAGGAGAAAACAAAGCATGTCCTGACAGAATAGTCCTACTTTTCTGTAATGTATTGCTGGCTCATCATCATGACCTATAACTGTAGACACCCTCTGAGGGTCTTTCCTAGGCCTTCTTTGTACATTTTATAAAGCATATGAAAATTTAAATCATTGAATAAAGCTTCCTGATAAACTTTTTTTAAAAAGTTTCCACTTCTAATAGTATTTTTCCCTTCAACATAATGCTCATAATCATATGAGCTGTAAAAATTCTTCACAAAACCACTAGGTTTTGGGGGAGGAGGGCAATGAGAGGGTTAAGTGACTTGCCCAGGGTCACACAGCTAGTAAATGTCAAGTGGCTGAGGCCAGATTTGAACTCAGGTCCTCCTGAATCCAGGACTGTTGCTTTATCCACTCTGCCACCTAGCTTCCCCCACACCAATAGGTTTTATATTCGTTAGTGATATATTGCTGACTTGCCCTCCCATGCATGGGGCCTGGGTAATTCATATTTAGCATTGCCTGGTGGAAATTAATGTTGCCTTTACATAAAGACACCCAAGAGAGGAACTGGGAAAGAGAATACAAATGAACAGTGTGTAATTTAAGATTCTAAATGTGGATTCTAATCTGTTTCCCCAGTTTGGGGGAAACTGACTAAAAATCACTGATAAAACGAGTTTAGGTTTTTAAGGGTTTATTGGAAAATAGAAAGAAAAAGATTGAGAACAGAATTCTAACAGCCTGGCATTCCTATCTTCCCTCAAATTTCCTGTGAAGTCCTCTGCCACCACCACCATCAAGTCAGGAAGCCAAAAGGCCCAGCGCTCTCCGCGCAGGCTCCCTTTCCTCCTTCCTCTCTCCTCCCAGACCATAGGAGGCTCCTCAAGTTGATTGGCTGGTAGCCTTGATAGACAGCACCCATGAGCAAACGTCATTTCCTGACGCCAAGGAAAAGCCACAATGCCTCTGAGGCATTTTCCTCATGGTGGAGCTTTCCCACAGCAAGTCTCCAGTAGGTGGCGTCATTCCAATCATTACAACAGACAGAAATAAGGGATACTGGAAAGCAGTAGCAATTTTGAAGCTGAAATAGATTGTTCTTAGCAATAACTCGACTTATCTCCCTCCTTCCATTTTCATTTGATAACCTATTAAATCAAGAGTGGTACACCTTTGCCCTTAGTACTCTAACCATGTCTCCATTCACGCAGAGCAAGGTGATTGGCTCCTAAAGAGCATTCCTCATAGGGCAATGTGAATCAGGGACCTCCATCTCTGCTTTTAGGTATCAGTGTAACTGGTGGAAATTTCCCATTAAAATCTGGCTCCAGCAGGATTATTTTTGTGTTTATTTGTGAGGGGTAGAAGTTCCCTGTGGAGACATTTGTCTTTCTCTCAGTATGGGTAACAAAAGGAAACTGGAAACTGGATCATTTAGTCACATTATGGTATTGGCTGATGAGCATCCTAGATTAGACATTTTTTCTGTGAAGAGAGTGAAAGGCAGTCAAAAGAACATGCTTGTTCTAGACGGGGTTTGGTATTTTTAACCTTTTTTATGCCATGGATCCCTTTGGTGAAGCCTTTGGACCCCCTCTTAGAATTACATTTTTAAATACAAAAAATAAAGTACTTAGTATTGCAAAGGAAACCAAATATATTGAAATCATTTATCAACTAGTTTTTTGTTTTTGTCTTTTTAAAGACGTTGGATAAGTCATTTAACTTTCCTGCAAATCTGTAAATTGAGAGGGTTTGTACTATATGGTCTCTGAAGTCTTTTCCAGTTATAGACTTATTTATGATCTTTAGCTTATGGCCCTGAGGTATCCCGTTTCACTCTTATAGCACCCAGGAAAGAAATAATTACATAATTTTGTTAACAATATTTGTGTATTGTATAGATTGAACTAATTTTGTTGGGAGGCAGGTTTGGAGAATAAGTATAAAATGCAGAGTTGTTGGTTAGATAACAAAAATGGAAAATACTGGATGTTGGAGGGGATGTGGGAAAGTTGGGACACTAATCCACTGTTGGTGGAGTTGTGGAAAGATCCAATCATTGTGGAGAGCAATTTGGAACTATGCCCAAAGTGCTATAGAACTGTGCATACCCTTTGATCCAGCAATACCACTACTAGGTTTATCTCCCAGACATCCCCAAAAGACCTATTTGTACAAAAATATTTCTAGCAGCTCTTTTTATGGTGGCTGAGAATTGGAAGTCAAAGGAATGCCCATCAATTGGGGAAAGGCTAAACTGGTATATGATGGTGATGGAATATTATTGTGCTATAAGAAATGACAAGCAGGATGACTTCAGAAAGGCCTGTAAAGACATGTATGAAATGATATATTGTGAAGTGAGCAGAACCAAGAGAACATTGTGCACAGAGACAGCAATATTGTTTGATGAAGAGCTGTGAATGACTTGACTTTTCTCAATAATACAATGATCCAAGACAATCCCAAAGGACTATTGATGAAACATTATCTACCTCCAAAGAAAGAACTGATGTTGATGGAACAGACTGAAGCATCCTATATTTCACTTTCTTTCATTTTTTTTCTTTTAATCAAGTTTTCTTGTACAAAATGAAAAATATGGTCATGTTTTACATAATCATACATGTATAACCCATATCTGATTGTCTGCTGTCTTGGGGAGAGGTAGGGGAGGGAGGGAAAGAGGGATAAACATTGGAACCCCAAACTATAAATAAAAATGTTTATTTTTTTTTTAAAGAAATAATGCAGCATAAAGTGAAGGTGTGTTTATGGTCCAAATTATCATGATAATTTTAAAGTACATCCTATGGGGTAGCTAGGTGGCGCAGTGGATAAAGCACCGGCCCTGGATTCAGGAGGACTTGAGTTCAAATCTGGTCTCATACACTTGACACTTACTAGCTGTGTGACCCTGGGCAAGTCATTTAACCCTCATCCTCTATTGGGTTTTGATGCTTTGCCACTTGTGATTATTTCAGTATGAAACACTGCAATTTAGAAAGAAAGTATTCTTCATTTTAAAATTTTGAGTATTTTAGACTGTACATTATCTTTGTTAAAATTCTCGATTGTACTAAGAGAAACAACCTAATAGTTTTCCTTAATTACAGCTCAGATTCCATGTTGATTTCCATAGTTGGAATGGCATTATACACTGGATACATCTTCATGCCTCAACATATCTTGGCAATATTACACTACTTTGAAATTGTACAGTGATCACGATGTGCTCAAGAAGCAACAGACCATTGAAAAAAAGATCCATTGAAGGGAAGAAGCAACGTCCCTTGGTGAAATGAGACTTCAGCAGATTCCAGAATATGTTATGAATATAAAGACTAAATTCCATATTAGTAGGATAAGGAAGGGATCCCAACTCACATGTTGTGTTCATTATTCAAGTATTCCCTTATATAATAGTTTTGTCTATTTTCACATTGTGGTTGTTTGTACTCTAAATATCAGTATTTTCTTAACCTTTGGAACTGTTTCACTATTGTTCTCTGAAAGCTTTTCTTAACGTAACATTGAGTAAATTTTGATTGCCTTCTATTTTTTAATCTGAGATAATTAGTTAGACCTCTTGCTTTGGCAATTGTCTGGCACAAAAATCTACCTGGATATATTTATAAGTATTGACCAAAATTTTGTAGAAATAATAAGATGAAGGGGCAATATTTTCATTGAACATAAGAGACTTCTTTATAAGTTTATACTCGAGTAGTTTCAGTTGTCTAGATTGTACTCACTGTAAAACATTTATTTTACTTTAATTTTACTAAAAGACAAAATATTTCTCCCCTTAATCGTGAAGCAGCAAAGAAAATCCTTCTGCAGAAATACCTAACCTTTTAATTCTTAGCCCTGTTTTATGGATTTTTTATGACCAAAAAAAAGTTCTATGATAAAATGCTTGGAGAAGTAATGCAGCATTATTATGGAATGCTGACCTCAAATGATAGTTGTATTAAGTTGATAGCAAAAGGTTTCCCTAAATGGTATGGTATGTATTTGAATTTCAAGATTGTAGCTGGTGTTGGAAAAAAATGGGTATATTATTGTTCACAGTTAATAATTGGTAAAACTAATCCAAGGGGCTTTACAGACTTGTTAAAAACAACATTTCACACTTTGTGATGTGTGTATGTTATGTGTGTTGTTAAAAATTTTTATTTCCAAAATACAATTTTTCTTTGGTAAAGGCTGATTATCAGAATTGAAAATCAACTGATGGGAAAACTTCTTTGTTTAAGATTAATATTATTCTTAAATTTAATCTCATGCATATTTTTCATTCTAATTTTATTGCTACTAAAGATTAATCATTTTAACTGATTAGTTTTCAGTCTTTCCCCACATTATAGAATTGATAAACTTTAAGGAGTAATTCAATCATTAATAAGCATTTATCGAGCAATTTTTGTGTGGCAAACACTGGGCCAAGTACAAAGACAAAAAGAAAGCCAATTTCATAAAATTGAGATATAATCCAACTCTTACTTTACAAATGAAGAAAGGACTTTTCCAAGGTCATACAACCAAATTGACAGTAGAGCCTGGATTAAAACCTAGGATTCTGACTATCAGGGTACATTTAAAATTGTGTAGCAGTAAAAAGATGAAGAGGGAATATTTAATTGAACTTTTTTGTAAATTTATACTCAGGAGTAGTTTTAGCTGTCTAAGCTCTGCTCATTATGAAATATTTATTTTGGATCATAGAATTTAAAGTTGGTAGGGACCTTCCAGATGCACCACTCATTTCCATTTCCTTCATTATACAGCTGAAACTGAGGCCTAGAATAGTTAAGTGACTCCCCTGAAGGCACAAAAGCATTTCTTTCTTTCTTTTTTTTTTAATTTTAGTGAGGCAATTGGGGTTAAATGACTTGCCCAGGGTCACACAGCTAGTAAGTTTTAAGTGTCTGAGGCCAGATTTGAACTCAGGTCCTCCTGACTCCAGGGCCAGTGCTCTATCCACTGCACCACCTAGCTGCCCTACAAAAGCATTTCTAATCCCATATTTGGGGTAAACCAGGAAATCTGAATTAGAATCAGAAAAACATAAGGAAGCAATCTATAAGCTTGATACTACTTGTGTGGTTATGGATGAGTTGATAAACCTCTGAATTAGACTAATACTACTTTTATCTACCTCAGAGTAGAAGACATTTGTAAACTTTAAGGTGTTTTTAAAATATGAAGAGGAGTTTGTTATGTTTATAACACAATTGAGCTAGAAAAAAACATCTAAAACAGTTCCATGAATCAATTTAAGGGGTTCAGTTAACTCAGATGAGGGAAAAGAATTTATTTTCACTAGCCTCTACCTGGAATTTGACATTTTCTTTGATTATGAATATTAAAAAAATAACTCGGGGCAGCTAGGTGGTGCAGTGGATAGAGCGTCGGCCCTGGATTCAGAAGGACCTAAGTTCAAATCTGGCCTCAGACACTTAACACTTACTGGCTGTGTGACCCTGGGCAAGTCACTTAACCCCAATTGCCTCACCAAAAAAACAAAACAAAACAAATAACTTATGGGGCAGTTAGGTGGCACAGTGGATAGAGCACCGGCCCTGGAGTCAGGAGTGCCTGAGTTCAAATCCGGCCTCAGACACTTAACACTTACTAGCTGTGTGACCCTGGGCAAGTCACTTAACCCCAATTGCCTCACTAAAAAAAAACCCTTATTCTAAGAAGGACTTTCTCAGCTTTAGCAGTCTAGCAAAGGAGTCCATGACACAAATAATTTATAGTTAGCTCCTTATTAGAAAGGCATTGTGGCATGGCACAATGAGAGCTGGGGTCTGCATCAAGGAGAATCTGGACTCAGTTTCTGCCTTTGACATGCTGGCTTTGTCCAGTGAAGTAACACTGTACAAGGTAAATATCAGTGCCCCAGCAACATCATGTAGTTACTTGGGGCACTGACAAATTGTGTCTTGACCGTGGTTACACAGCTTTGTCAGTTAAGTCTTGAACTGGGGTCTTTTTTGCTCCGAGACCAGTACTCTATCCACCATCCAACACTTCCTCTTGCTTGCTTAACTATTGCTTGATGTACAGAACTTGTAATCATACTTGTATTGATATCATATGCCAAAAATGCCAGATGTTGCACTGAACATATTTCTTGAAATACAAATATATTTACTTGTACTTTTTAAAAATTTCTTATTGTAATAGGAATGTCCCACAAAGCATTTTGACTTCCACCTCTTGACATGCTCAGTATTAAACAGTAATATTTAATCTAAAATTTATCACTTTTCCTTTCAGTACCATCCTTAATATAATCTGGTACTGCTGTAAATATAATTAAATTTTTTTCAAGTAAGAATGGGGAACTGCATACAAAATATTGGCCCCTGTTCTATTCCACCATTATTTTGAATCTTGGTATATCATTGCCTTTGTTGCTTAATGTAATTAAGCTTCCAGTGGTACATAGAGGTCTGGTCTGGTGGGCAGGAATGCCTGGATTAAATCTCATCTGTGACACATTGCCAATAGCTATGTGACCATAGGAAATCACTTAACTTAATAGTTGCACTAACCAACTTTCTGGGACTAAATTACACACTAGTTATAGTTCTTAAAATGGAGTTCTTTTACTAAGCAGGACTAAATTTCATGTGAGTAAGAATAATAGTTTAAGCAAATTTTGAAAAACATTAACAAATTGAGTGCTTGCTATTTCAGGCATGGTGTCAATGATACAAATGCAAGAAAGCAAGTTTTCTAGGAGCATACATTCTAATGGGGGAAACAGCACAAATGGGATCTGGAAGAGGGGGAGTTGTGTTGCAGTAAACTCCTCTAAAAGGTTATCTATAATAGGTGCCTTCCATTTTCTCTCTTCTCTCCTTACAGTCTGGTTTCCAACCATTATGATTCCACAAATCTACTATCTCCAAAGTTACTCATGGTCTAGATGCCACATTCCATGGTCTTTTCTCAATCATTTTCCTTGACCTCTAAAAAGCCTTTGACACTGTTGCTCACTCTCCCCCTTGATATTCTATTTTTTCCAGGTTTTCAGGACACCCTTCTTTCCTGGCTCTCCAACATATTTGACCATTCCTTCTGTCTTCCTCCAGATTATACCCTCTAATCATAGGTGTCTCTCAGAGTTCTGCCCTGGGCTTTTTCCTATCCTACTTCACTTGATGATTTTCCATGAATTTAATTACCTTCTCCATGCTGATGATTCATAAATCTGCTATTTTTCTCCCAGTCTCTGCTAGCCTTCAATCTTACATCTCCAGCTGCCTCACAGACATCTCAAACCGGATGTCCAAAAGACATCTTAAATTCAGTTTGTTCAAGTCAACTCCTTTTCTCCTCCCTTCCCTGTTACTGTAAAAGGCTGCACCATTCTTCCAGTCCCTCAGGCTTAGAGTCATCCTTGATTCCTCAGTTTCTCTCAGATATCCAAGCTGTTGCCAAGGCCTACCAATTTCAACTTTGCAACATTTCTTCTGTATTCTCCCTTCTCTGACAATGCCACCACTCTAGTGCAGACCCTCTATCACCTCACCTTCTGGTGAGTTTGCTTGCCTCAAGTCTCCACACCACTCCATTCTCCATTCACCCACTAAAATGATCTCCCTAAAACAAGTCTGAACATGTCACTCTACTCAGCAAACTCCATTGTCTCCCTATTGCCTCCACAACCCACCCCCTCCTGCCTTTCCAGTCTTCTTATTCCCCAACATGTATTTTTCCATTCACTAACACTGGCCTCCTGGGTGTTTGAGCCACAAGACACTCCTATCTCTCTGCTCTGGGCATTTTCTCTGGCTGGGAATATTCTCCCCCATGTGGGGAATATTTTCCCACTTCCTCTCCACCTACTGACTTACCTGGCTTCTTTTAAGTCCCATCTAAAGTCTACCTTCTACAGGAGTCTTTCCCATACCCCTCTTAATTCTGGTTCTTTCCCTCTTTAACTAAACTGTTTCCTATTTATCCTGTATAGCTTACTTTGTATGTATTTGCATGTTGTCTCCCCCATTAGATTATAAGCTCCTTTAGGGACAGGAACCATTTTTTTCCTCTTTGTATCCCTAACATTTAGCATAGTGCCTCAAAAGTAGTAGATGCTTGGTAAATGCTTATTGATTAATTGGTAGTGCTGATCTATGAAGTGGCACAGCATGACTAATACAGTTGAGAGGTAATAAATTTAAAATGGAAGAAAAGATATAAAGAACAAAAGCTAAATAACTGATGGGATAAAAATAAGTTCATTAGAAGTAAAGCTTGGGTTATAAATCCTAGAAGTTTGTCAAACTTGTCATATATATTGAGCACTCCGTATTAAGATGTAGTAATGTGTACTTTATCAACTAAGCAAGAAAAGTCATTGACCTTTGTGCAATTCAGCAAATGTTTATTAAAAACGTAAGTGCAAGGTATTCTACTAGGCTTTAGGAATACAAAAAATAATAATGACTATGGCTAACATATAGTGCCTAACATGTTATCTCATTTGATCTTCCCAACAATCCTATGAGATAACAGCTACTTATGCTCATTTTACAGATGAGGAAACTGAGACTGAAAGTGGTTAAATGACTTGTACAGATCACAGTGAGTACCTGAGGCAGAATTTCAACAGATCTTGGTTTCAAGTATATCATGCTATCCACTGAGTCATATAATAAAACTGCCTGTCTTTAAGGAGATTGTAGATGACTTAAGGATTTTCATAGAAAGTCATTCTTCTGGAATTGAAGAGGGTAAAATATCCCTCTTTTATAAATAGAAAAACTAAAGCATACAGTTCAAAATACTTTACTAAATTAACTGATCCAGTGGCATGGCTAAAACCAGTCATAAACTGCCCTTATTTGCCCATAGTGAAACCTCTTAGGAAAAAGTGATCTTCCTCAAATGTCAATCTGACCATATTATCCCACCCCTTAGCCCCATTCAGTATACTCAGCCACTCCAGTGGCTCCCTATTGCCTCCAGGATCAAATATAAATTCCTCTGATTACCTTCTAAAGCCCTTTATAACTTGACCCCTATCTACCTTTCCAATTTTTTATATCTTCCTCATCACAAACTATAATCTGGTGACATTGACCTCTGTAGGGGGCTAAAATTCTAGCTAGTCTGTCTAAAATATCTAATGAGTGGTCACCAATAAATGATAAGCTTTAACAAGAGTTAGACTTTTAAGCATTTATTAAGGAGAATAAGAATTTGGTGAAGAGAGAAAGAGGCCTAGACTCAGCTACCTCTCTCTCAGGAAGCCCGTATTTCTGCTCTACTCTCTACAAGAGTCCTGACACAAAAGAGTGAGAGAGCCAGCCTCGCCCCACCCTTTCCACCCACAAGCCTCCTGTGAAACTAGGAACATCCCATCCACACACACACATAGCTCCCAGCTAATTGGCTGGGAGCTTTGACAGACAGTACCCACAAGCAAACGTCACTTCCTGACGCCAAGGAACTGACCACATGGCTTGCCCTCAGATGCCTTCTCATGGAGGAGCTTTCCTACAGTAACTCCAGCAGGTGGCATCACTCCAGTCGTTACACCTCATTGCCATTCCTCCCACGTGATGTTCTGTCTTAATGCATTTTCACTGCCTGTGTCCCTTAGGCCTGCAATTCTCTCCTTCACCCCCACCTTCAAGTCTCAACTAGAATCCTTTCTGCAAGAAGGTAGGGGTGAAGGAGAGAACTCCAGGCCTAAAGACCAGTTTAGTGAAAATGCAATAGGAGATAGAATGTCTCATTGGGAGCCATATAAGAAAATCAGTCTCATTTCATAGTAGTTGTATACACATACTCCCTGGGTTAGATGCCTTTTTTTCATTCTCCTCTCAAAAAAGGTAGGAAGGGAAATGTGCATGTCTGAAAGGGCTCATGGGGAATTAGAGAACACTCACCTAGGAAAGTATTAGAAAGTAGAATAAAACAAAATCTCATCCAGTATAACTACAAAATATCTAGGTTTCCTTCTTAGGTTATGGAGAAGTGAGTTTCAGCTCATTCCTGATTCAGTCATTCAGTGGTTTTTTGTTTGTTTTTGGTGGGGCAATGAGGGTTAAATGACTTGCCCAAGGTCACACAGCTAGTAAGTGTCAAGTGTCTGAGGCTGGATTTGAACTCAGGTTTTCCTGAATCTAGGGCCAGTGCTTTATCCACTGCGCCACCTAGCTGCCCCCCATTTAACCTTTATTGAAGCACCTTGCTGTGCAAGGTACTGTGCTAAGTATACAAAAAGACAAAAGAGTCCCCACTTTCAAGGAGTTCACAATTTAATTGGGGAGTCAACAGGGAAACAAATATGGACAAACAATCTATATACAGGACAAATAAAAAGTAATCGAAAGGGAGACGGCACTAGAATAAAAGAGGGATTGGAAAAGGCTTTCTGCAGATGAGATTTTAATTGGGATTTTTAAAAAGCCAATGGGTGAAGATGAGAAAGGAGCATTCCAGGCAGTTTATGAAAGCCTTTGAACAGAGGATGCTATGTTTGATCTTGAAATTGATAAGGGGCCCTGGATGTTTCAATAGCCAGGTGACCTGGTTGGACCTGCAGTTTAGAAAATCACTTTGGTTTCTGGGTAGAGGATGATGGATTAGAGTTGGGGGAGACTTGAAGTAGACAGATGTATCAGAAGGCCATTGCAGTAGTTCAGGTGTGAGGTGATGAGGGCCTGCACCAGAGTAGTGACAATAACAGACGAGAAGGGAGCATATTCGAGAATTGTGGCAAAAGTCTTCCTTTACCCCCATAAATACCTATACGTTTATTAGGCAACAGATTGGATGTGGAGGAGGGCAGTGGGAGACAGCCAGGAGCTGAGAATGATACCAAGGCTGCAAGCCAGAGGGGCCTGGGAGGATGTTGTTGCCCTCTACAATAAAAAGGAAGATAGTACGAAAAAAAGAATTTAGGGAGAAAGATAACGAGTTCAGTTTTGGACACAAGTTAAAGAGGTCTACTGGACATCCAGTTCTAATGTCTTTTAAAGGCAGGTAGAGATAGGAGAGTGGAGGTCAGCAGAGAATTTGGGGCAAGAGGTAGATTTGAGGTTCATCATCAGAGATAAAAGGGAGAAGTGCACCCAGGGTAGAACTCTGTGGGACATTGATAGGAGTGATCTGGTTGAGGATCCAGGAAAGGAGTCTTAAGAAAAGAAAGGCCATGTGGGAAGGAGGAGAACCAAAAGAGAATGGTGATTTGAAAACCCAGAGAAAAGACAGTATCAAGCAGAAGAGGTTAGGTTGATCAATAGTATGAAAAGCTGCAGAGAGGCCAAGGAAAAAGGATTGACAAAAGGTCATTGGACTTGACTATTAAGAGATCATTATGTTGTGAGAGCCAAATTGGATATATGGAGCATTAATCTCCCCTTTAACTTTCCCTAAGAAAAAGGAGCCACTGAGCTTTAATCTGTGATGGGTCAGTTTTTATTACTGCTTGGGAATTAGACAACAAGAGCTGAAACCAATTAGGGAAATAAGGAAGGAGAAATACAAATGAATAATCTTAGATCTAAGCTTAGTCTATTCCTTTATAAAACTCACCAAATCCCAAACTGCCCAGCAGAATGCTAATCCCTGAAAACACCAAACACCAAACCACGTGCACTCCTTTCAATCCCGCTCTATCATTGCTAAATTCACCGCCAGAGAGAGAGAACTTCTGTTCCTGCCCTCACTTTTAAGTTCACGTACCAGAAGTTCCTCGTGTTCTTCTCCCAAAAAAAGGAGGTCCTTCAAAAGCTGCTTCAGTAGCATGCGCAATCTCTCAAATGATTCAGGTAAAACTCCCGATATATATCTTTACCACAAATAATTTAACACATTCCCCCCTTTGTTTCATTTGAAAAACAAATGAGTTTGCTCAATGAAACAGCCAAAAGTAATATCCTATGCTAACTAACAATATGTTAATATCAATATAGAAAAGGGAGAGAGGAAAGTTTTGTCCAGAGGGGCAGTCCCTCATGAACACGATGCTTTGACATTGGTCTTGCAGAGAGAGGGCCTCTGCAGAGAGTACATGTTACAGATGGTATATAATAACAGAAGGAGATAACAAAAACTATTCATATAAAGTCTCTGAGTTCTCTTGTCTTCTTGAAGTGGTAAGATGTCATCAGGAGGAAGCTGAATTCTGGTCTGGAAAACTGGACTCTGATCTGGAAAACTAGATTCTGGACTCTGGTCTGGAAAGCTGGATTCTTTTCTTTAACTGTTTGAATTGCTGGATTTTTACTAAACCTTAGCATAGCATTGTCAATGATCAAATTAATACATTTAATTACATTCCCTCCTTTATATAATAGAGGGTTGAGGTAGTTATGCAATCTATAACACTTCTTACCACCATGTGTCTGGATCAAAGCCAAATTTAGTATTGTGTTCATGACACCTGGAAAATGTTATGGAAAGGTTATCATAGCATATCTCATGGTTTCGAGACTGCCAGTGACTGAGTGAGACAAAAAGAAAACAAGTTCAGTTAAATTAGGTTATATTAGAAGGGAGAGAGGATGAAACTGGACTGTGTCTAGCAATTGTGCTCTACATAGTCACCATCATAAGCAAACCATGGACTTACGTATACCTGTCTCTCCTTTTGTTACACATATATTCTCTCCGGGGCCTGCATTAAAGTTCACAGTAAGTTAGTCTCTGAAGTGATAAGTTTCCATACTTCCTAAATCTCATATTAATTTCACCAAAGACAGTATGATGGTAAAAATGCGTGCTATGCTGTATAACTGAGGATATACTAGTGATATATACAATAATTCCAAACCATACCCAGAGTATAATGACATATAAATGATAAATGAATGTAAATAGCTAATTATATTAGACATTATTACATAATCTTCTTTTAGCAAGTAAACCACATCATCTTATACATGAATTCTCTAGTATAACAGTAACAGATAGTTAAAGTGGTAATCAATTTATCAAAAAGAAATAAGGCTTAAAGTATTTCTGATAAAGGCCTCATCTCTAAAATATATAGGGAACTAAATCAAATTTATAAGAATCCAAGTCATTCTCCAATTGAGAAATGGTCAAAGGATATGAACAGGCAGTTTTCTGATGAAGAAACCAAAGCTCTCTATTCCCATATGAAAAAATGCTCTAAATCTCTAATGATTAGCGAGATGCAAATTAAAACAACTGTGAGGTACCACCTGACACCTATCAGATTGGCTAAAATGACAAAAAAGGAAAATAATAAATGTTGGAGAAGCTGTGGGAAAATTGGAACACTAATTCATTGTTGGTGGAGCTGCGAGCTGATCCAACCATTCTGGAGAGCAATTTGGAATTATGCCCAAAGGGCAATAAAGCTGTGCATACCCTTTGACCCAGCAATCCCACTTTTAGGTCTTTTGCCCAAAGAAATCATGGAAAGGAGAAAGGGACCCACATGTACAAAAATATTTATAGCTGCTCTTTACGTGGTAGCAAGGAATTGGAAGTTGAGGGGGTGCCCATCAATTGGGGAATGGCTGGACAAGTTGTGGTATATGAATACAATGAAATACTATTGTGCTGTAAGAAATGATGAGCAGGAGGAGTTCAGAGAAACCTGGAGGGTCTTACGTGAGCTGATGATGAGTGAGATGAGCAGAACCAGAAGAACATTGTACACAGTATCATCAACATTGAGTGTTGACCTACTGTGATGGACTATATTCTTCTCACCAATGCAATGGCACAGAAGAGTTCCAGGGAACTCGTGATAGAAGAGGATCTCCAAATCCAAGAAAAAAAAAAAAAAAGAACTGTGGAGTATAGATGCTGATTGAACCATACTATTTCTTTTGTTTTGGGTGCTGTTGTGTTTTTTTTCTATTTTGAGGTTTTGCATTACTGCTCTGGTTTTTTCTCTTATAACAGGATTAATACAGAAATAGGATTAATGTTATTATGTGTATATATATGTGTGTGTATAGATATATATCTATATGTATATGTATATAGATATATAGATATAACCTATATCAGATTACCTGCTGTCTAGGGGAGGGGGGAGGGAGGGAGAAAAATCTGAAATTGTAAAGCTTGTATAAACAAAAGTTGAGAACTATCTTTACATGTAACAGAAAAAATAAAATACCTTATATGTTAAAAAAAAAAAGAAAGAAAGAAGGCTTAAAAAAAGGGGGGGGCAGCTAGGTGGCAAAGTGGATAGAGCACCAACCCTGCAGTCAGGAGGACCTGAGTTCAAATCCAGCCTCAGACACTTAACACTTACTAGCTTTGTGACCCTGGGCAAGTCACTTAACCCCAATTGCCTCACTAAAAAAAAAAAAAAAAGAAAAGAAATAAGGCTTCAATCAGCAAGATTCAATATTCAATATGTTCGTTGATAGATCAAGCAATAGGGTTCAATAACACTAGATAAAAAGAATTCTGGTAGGGATAACATGATTGTTAATCACTCTAAGGTCTTGCACAAAATGATAAACAGGTTTACCGTCTGGCCCAGGCTTGGGTTTTTTAACTGGCAAAATGGGAGTATTGCATGGAGAGTGATGATGTGGAATAATAATACCCTGGCTTTTCAAAGCCTCAATTATAGGGGTGATCCCTTCTATTGCTTCCCAAGACAATGGATACTGTGGAATGGAGGGGGGTGGTCCCCCTTTAACTTTAAAGGTAACAGGCATGGCAGACTTAAGGAGCCCCACCTCAGTAGGGGATGAGGCCCATAAAGACTCAGGAATGTCCAAGGGAATTTTCGATATCTCCCCTACTGCTCCTTGAGCTTCTGTAAGTAAAATTGGTAATAAATGAACAGTATCCTCTGGCAATTGTGTTGGCATTTACATGGCTGACTAGGAATTGCAGGTGCCAGAATGCTCTGTTTAGGGCCATCTGGACTTTCCTCATGTGAGTCAAAGACATAATTCGCAAGGTCCTTAATCCTATCAACTGTGAGGGTCCTCCGGACTGGGCATTATGTCAAAAAATATTTACAGATTTATGGCAGTGAATTATAAATGTGTTGAGAACAATATAGGAATCCCATAAATCTATTGGATCCAATCTGGTGTATTGCCTGGTGGCCTCACAAAACCTATCATAAAATCTGTTTGGTCTTTAATTAGCCTCCTGAAATACGCTTAAAAATTTCTGCCGGTTTTCGGATTTTCTAGAGCAAGATTCCATTCCCTTCAGAAGCGTTTCCCTAGCGTCTTTAAATTCTTGGAATTGCCTGTCATTATTATAATTCCACTCTGGATCCTTTAGAGGCCACGCCACAACGGCCTGACCCTTCGCAACAAGGGCATTTCCTGCTGAGATTACAATGTGTATAGTGAAGTGAGCAGAACCAGAAGAATGTTGTACACAGAGACAGCAATATTATTTGATGAATTGTAAATGACAACTATTCTCAGCACTATAATGATCTAAGGCAATCCTAAAGGACTAATGATAAAGCATACTATCCACCTGCAAAGAAAGAACTGATATTTATTGAACACAAACTAAAGCATGCTATTTTTCATTTTTAATTTTTTCTTTCAATTTTTCTTATACAAAATTACTAATATGGTAATGTTTTACATAATTGCACATGTATAATCCACATCTGATTGCTTATGGCCTCAAGGAGGCATGGAAGAATGGAGAAATAAGATTTGAAATGTATTTAAAAAGAGATCATTATGGAAAGACTTGCATGAAATAATGCCGAGAAAAGGGAGGAGAACTAAGAGAACATTGTATTCAGTAACAGCAACACTGTTCAAAGAGCACTGTGAATAAGTATGCTATTTATTCTGAATAATATGATCATTCAAATTGACTGTGAAGAACTTAAATGAAAATGCTATCCACCTTTAGAGAAAGAACTGATATGTAGAAGTATATATTATATGGTTCCATAAATATATCTATGTCAAATGTTGTCTTTCTGATGCATGGTTGGGAGAGACAAAAACAACTTGGAACTCAAAGTGTAACAAAAAAATATATAATAAAATAAAAAAGATCATTAGAAACTTTGGACAGAGCAGTTTCAGTGGAATGCTGAGGTGAGAAGCCAAATTGTAAAGGGTCAAGAACAGGGGAGAAAATAGAGCTACCTCTGGTAGTTGATAGCCTTTTCCTTTTATCAATCTTAATAGTATTTTTTCCAGTTACATATAAAAATACTTTTTAACATTCATTTTTGTAAGATTTTGAATTCCAAATTTTTGTCCCTCCCTCTCCCTCTTCCCTCCCCAAGAGAGCAATTAGTTTGATATAGTTTATATATATATATATAGAATCATGTTAAACATATGAATCAGAACAAAAGGGTTTTAAAAACATCAAGAAATACTAGCTGTGTGACCTTGGGCAAGTCACTTAACCCTAATTGCCTCACTAAAAAAAAAAAGAAAGAAAGAAAAACATCAAGAAAGAAAAAAACAAAAAAAATTAAAATAGTGTGCTTCAATCTACATTCAGATTCCACAGTTCTTTTTTTTTTTTTTTTTTTGCAGGGCAATGAGGGTTAAGTGACTTGCCCAAGGTCACACAGCTAGTAAGTGTCAAGTGTCTGAGGCCAGGTTTGAACTCAGGTACTCCTGAATCCAGAGCCGGTGCTTTATCCACTGTGCCACCTAGTTGCCCCCCACAGTTCTTTTTTCTGGATGTGGAGAGCATTTTTCACTATTAGTCTTCTGGAATTGTCTTGAATCATTACAGTGCTGAGAAGAGCTAAGTCTGTCACAGCTGTTCATCACACAATGTTGCTGTTACTGTGTACAGTGTTCTGGTTCTGCTCACTTTCCTCAGCATCAGTGATGATGAACAGGTTTTTTCTGAAATTTGCCTGCTCATCATTTCTTATAGCAAAAATATATTACATTCATATACTACAACTTGTTCAGCCATTCCCCAGTTGATGGGCATCCCCTGAATTTCCAATTTGCCATCACAAAAAGAGCAGCTATAAATCTTTTTGTACATGTGGGTCCTTTTCCCTTTTTTATGTTTCCTTTGGGATGTAGAACTAATAGTGTTATTGCTGGATCAGAGGGTATGGACAGCCCCAGAGGCCTTTGGGGTAGTTTCAAATTGCTCTCCAGAATGGTTGGATCAATTCACAACTGCACCAACAATATATTAGTGTTCCAGTTTTCCCACATCTCCAGCATTTATCATGTTCCTTTTTTGTCATATTAGCCAATCTGATAGGTGTGAGGTGGTAACTCTGAGTTGTTTTAATTTGCATTTCTCTAATAAGTAGTGATTGAGAACATTTTTTCGTATGACTATGGATAGCTTTAGTTTCTTCATCTGAAAACTTCCTGTTCATATCCTTTGACCATTTCTCAATTGGGTAATGACTTGTATTCTTATAAATTTGATTCAATTCTTTATATAATTTAGAAAAGAGCTCTTTATCAGAAACACACTGTAAAAATTGTTTCCCAGCATTCAGCTTTCCTTCTAATCTTGGTTGTATCGGTTTTGTTTATATAAAACCTTTTTAATTTAACAATCAAAATTATCCATTTTGCATTTCATAATATTCTCCATCTCTTGTTTGGTCACAAATTCTTCCCCTTTCCATAGATCTGAGAGAGAAACTATTCCTTCTCCTAATTTGCCTATGTTATCACCTTTTATTGATGACAACCCTTTCAAGGTGTTTAAACACATAGGGTAGAAGGACAGTGGCAGGGATGAAAGGATCAAATGAGGGTCAAGGATCAAACATGTTAGCAGCAGGGAAGGAAGGATTAAATAGAAATCATAAGAGTAGAGAAGACAAAATGGGCAGTATTGCCAGAGACTAGATGGATTGGGATTGCATGTGAAGGCAGAGGGATTAGCCCCTGGTAAAGGAGTAAAGCCACATTTTCATTGGAGACAAGGGTAAAGGAGGAGATAGTGACAGAAGGCATTTGAGTGATAGAAAAGGAAGAAGGAGGAGGTCATGGAGAACAGCTTCAATTTTTTCTGAAAAACTGTTAACTGAGAATAGGGAGGAAGGGAGGAGCCCTGGGAGATCTGAGGACGGATAAAAAGGTTTGGGAGAGACACTGGATAGTAGAAATGTGAGCTGAAAAAGGAGGTGCAGAAGTATTGCCTAGTGGAAGTGAGAGCCCAGTTGAAATTATGTGGTATTAATTTGTAATGGACCCAATTCAGAAGAGTTGTGTGGTTTTTATCAACATTCAGTACCATTTGTATAAGAGCAGAGGTGCCAGATTGTGGCTGAGGGTTGGCAAGGTACAATTGGTAATATAATAGAGGTAGGGGACTCAAGAGAAAAGGACAGTGTAAATAACTGGCCCACTAAGGGGTCAAGATGGCGAAGAGGGGAAAGAATGGCTACTGCAGGGAAAATGGATTAGGAGAGAAAAGTGGGGGTCAAGGAATGTGGGTGAAAAGTAGGGTTTGGTTAGGAAAGGCAGAGGGAGAGGTGGAGTGCCAATAGATTATGGTCAGATAGGGGGATTTGGAAATTTTGAACATGGATGTGGTGCATTTGTGGGTAATGGAAAGATCAGTGGTACAACCATCTGTATATGGCTGAGGTGGGGTAGGTCATGGGAAGTGAATAGGTTAAGGAAATAGGGTTAAGTGAGAGGATTTCAATATGTATGTTGAAGTCCCCAGGTGTGAGGTCAGGCATTAGAAAGGAGAGAAAACTTGTGAGCCAGGTACAAAACACATTGAGGAAGCAAGGGAAGTAACCTGAAGATTTGTAGACAACAGCTGCCAGGATTTTAATTTGGTGGTAGATATGAATTATATGCTCAAAGGAGCAAAGATGTTACTGAGTGATGGAAGCAGGGAGAGGTCCTGGAAATGGCAGAAGTGGGCAAGGAGTATTCCAACTCCCTCGTCTCAATCAGTGAGCAGAAAGGGAATGAGTAAAGGTACAGCCAGTACTGGAAAGGGTGGCCAGAGAAGTTGGGTCACTGAGGGGATCCTGGTTTCAAATAAAGAATGGAAGGAGTAGAAGAAAAGATTTAGGGTACACGGAAGTTTGTTGCCTGTGGAACAGGCATTCCAGAGGCCACAGCAGAAGTGAATGGTGTTTGGAGTGGGATAGTTGAGGGGAATAAAAATAAGGAATGATGGGGGCGGGGCAGCTAGATGGTGCAGCGGATAAAGCACTAGCCCTGGAGTCAGGAGGACCTGAGTTCAAATTCGGCCTCAGACACTTAACACTTACTAGCTGTGTGACCCTGGGCAAGTCACTTAACCCCAATAGCCTCACCAAAAAAAAAAAGGAATGTTGGGGAATGGGGAATAGGGTTTGGATGATTACCTACAGGGGTTCAGAATCACTAAGACTTGTAGGATATGACCAGGTGTGAGAATTTTCATCATTAAGTGGAAAGTACTACTTCTCTTCCCAGAGATTGCTGGAGTTCAGACTGGAGACAAATGGAGCATGAGATGGAAGGACCTATTTCATTATTCCTCTATCCTCCAAAGAGTGGGAAATTAGCACAAAATAGTGAAACTGGAGATGGAAGTCAAATCTGCATAACAAGTTTTCTCTTTTTCTCTTCCCTCCAGGGATGGGCACAGCAGATGCAAGATCTGAGGTCAAAGGGAAGGCTGATTCTCTTCTCTCTATCAGATCAGGCCTACAGCAGGAGGTGGAAGTTGTCTTGTGCTGGCACAGCTTGAAGTCATTCCATTAGCCTGTAGCAGCCTTTCCTAACTGATCCCTCAAAGCAGGAAACAGAAGGCTCCTGGTTAGAGGAAAGTCTTGATCTTCTCACCTGAAGAAGTGGAAGTCATTGTGGGGCAGATAGAAGTGTCTGCTGTGTTTATAATCCCTTGAGTTTTCTTTATCCCCTATATTCCCCCAAACTGAGCAGGCTTTAGCCTACACTACCCTACACTCTCTTAGACTTGAGTGCCCAGTTCTGGACCCTGATGTGGGCCAGGCTACCTTCCTATCTAGGGTTTCAGTCATTGTGGCCTTATCTGGTACAGTCAATATTGTCATCAATATAATGGTGTACATCAATACCCTCCTGAAGAGAAGTCTCCCACCTTAATGTATCAGTAAGAGGCACAGTTCAAGTTGCCCTACCAAAGGATGGCTAAAGTATAGCGGACTCTTCCAGGTGAAAACAAAATGTTCCTGATGTAGAAATGAAGAAGAAAGCATTGATGAGAGATCAGTAATCCCATGCAACTCACCCTGGTCAGTAACATTAAAGAGGTCTGGAACAACTGTTGATTATGATGGGCATGACTTTGTTCAGTTCCCTGTGGCAAGGTGCCATCTACCTTCCTCATGGATCACACATGATTGTAGTATAGGGAATGAGGAGGTGCTTCTGTTTTCTTCATCTCCATCACTAAAAAAGAAATACGTTTCACCACGAACTCCCACTTCTCCAGGGATCCAGTATTGATTGGTTAACTATATGGAATGGTTTAGACAATAACAGCTATTCCCATGTATACTATGCAAAATAACCTACATAGAGGTTCACAAAAGAGCCTCAATGCAAATGCTGATTCCCAAGAGCTCAATGATACCCTGGCCTTTGGACTTAGATGAAACTTAAGGGCCCCTAATGCCATGGTGTTACTTTTCTTGGTACAGTTTTACTGCTACTTCCATAGACTGGCAACCAATTACTCTATTATCAGGCCTATGTTTTAGGAACTGTACACCCAAAACTCCCTCCCAAAGAGGTTTTCATCAGTCTTGGGAGTATGGTGGGCTCTGCCTTCTCCTATCCCCAGAGTGGCCATTTGAATGGACTATTTGCCTTGGTTACATCTGTCCTGATTTCCACTTCAGATTTTACTAGATTATCACACCACTCCTGTGTAGTTGTATAGTAAAACCCATAGCTAAAGCCTGAAGTTATCTGAGTGGTAGTCTACTAAGAAAGCAGTATCTAATTGGTCTTGAATTAGACTAGCTATACATTATAGCAGGCCTTATGAGGATCTGCATAAATCTAATTTAACAAACCCATCTCTTTTAGGAACCTAACCCCTTCTTTGCAGATCCTCATTGGTAAGCAAGGTACAGCAACAATTTATCTTTATGGGATCAGTATGTGAAATACCCCATCTTCTGACCCTAAAAAGGACAAAAGGTAATTTCCATGCAAATTGGGTAATGATTTAACCAGCTTGAGAGCTTCCCTGTGGATCTCTACTAGGGAGAGAAGCTTCTCAGTAACCCCATTTAACCAATCCCTCAACAGCCATTGCTCCAGTGACTCATTAGGTTGCTACTTGAACTTCTCTTCCAACTTCCTCAGTTGCATCATCACCATCATCATGATTATATCACTTTTTAAGGTTTGTAAAGCATTTAATATGTTACTTGGTCCTCACAACAATGCTGTGAGGTAGCTTCTATTATTATCCCCAATTTACAGATGTGGAAAATGAGACAGAGAGGTTATGTGACTTACCTCTTGATTCTCAATTCTTAGCCTCCACAAAGAGTTGCTATAAATATTTTTTGTACAATTTCCCCCCTTTTCTCTTTATCATGATTACTATTGTTAATTATTTCCCTTCCATCCTATTCCCTTCCCCATGATATTTATTCTATTATCCATCTTCTTTCATCCTATCACTCTTCAAAAGGGATTTGCTTCTGTCTGTCCCCTCCCCCTCTCTGCCCTTCCTTCTTTTGCCCCTCTCTCTTTATCCCTTTCCCCTCCTATTTTCCTTCAGGGTTAGAGAGATTACTCCACCCAATTGAGTGTGTACATTATTCCCTCCTTGAGCCAATTCTAATGACATTGAGGTCTTTGAGCCAATTCTGGTGAGTGTTAGGCTCATTTACTGCCCAGATTAAATAGATTACTCCACACAGCTGGGTTTGTATGTGTTAGTCCCTCCTTGAGGCAACTGATGAGTTTAAGGTCTTTGAGCCTTTTCTGATGAGTGTAAAATTCATTTATTGCCTGCTCCTCTCCCATCTCTTCCCCCACTCCATAAGCCTTTTCCTGTTTCTTTCATGTAGGATTTCACCTCTGCCCTTCCCCCTCCCCCAGTGTATTCCCCTCACCCCTCAATTTAACCCTAAGGATGTCATCATGGGGCAGCTAGGTGACACAGTGGACAAAGAATCCACCTGGTACCCAGGTGGATCCCAGCCAAAACCTGGCCTCAGACACAAGACAGTCACAAGACAGTGGTACGACCCCAGGTATGTCCCCCAACTCCAATTTTTTATAGTTCTCTAGGGTCTTGTATTTGAAAGTCAAATTTGCCATTCAGTTCAGGTCTTTTCATCACGAATACGTGAAAGTCCTCTTTTTCATTGAAGTCCTATTTTTTCCTCTGAAAGATTATGATAAGTTTTGCTGGGTAGGTGATTCTTGGTTGTGTTCCCAATTCCTTTGCCCTCTGGAATATCATATTCCATGCCCTCCAGTCCTTTAATGTAGAAGCTGCTAGATCTTGTGCTATCCTGACTGGGGCTCCACAGTACTTGCATTCTTTCTTTTGGGCAGCTTGCAATATTTTCTCCTTGGCCTGAGAGCTCTGGAATTTGGCTATAATATTCCTAGGAGTTTTCTTTTGGGGATCTCTTTCTGGAGGTGATTGGTGGATTCTTTTAATTTCTATTTTAGCTTCTGCTTCTAGAATTTCAGGGCAGTTTTCCCTGAGAATATCTTGGAAGATGGTGTCTAAGCTCTTTCCTTAATCATGGTTTTAGGTAGACCAATAATTTTCAAATGATTTCTCTTGGACCTATTTTCCAGATCAGCAGTTTTTCCCAGAAGATATTTCACATTGCCCTCTTTTTTATTCATTTGGATTTGCTTTATTGTGTCTTGGTTTCTCATAAAGTCACTGGCTTTCACTTGTTCAATCCTAATTCTTAGGCAATTATTTTCATCAGAGAGCTTTTCCATTTGGCTTTTCAAGCTGTTGACTTTTTTCTCATGTCTTTCCTGCATCACCCTCATTTCTCTTTCCATTTTTTCCTCTACCTTTCTAATTTTATCTTCAAAGTCCTTTTTGAGCACCTCTATGGCCTGAGACCAATTCATATTTTTCTTGGAAGCTTTAGATATAGGGGCCCTGATGTTGACATCTTCCTCTGAGGGTGCACCTCGATCTTCCTTGTCACTGAAGAAACTTTCTATGGTCCTCACCTTTCTCTGTTGGCTCATCTTGCCTTTCTTTTACTAGACTTTTAGCTCCTTAAAGTGGGGCACTGTTTCTAGGCTGCAGAATCCCAAGCTTCAGAAGTCCCAGGTGGTATGATTTAAGGAGGATCAGGTTCTTCCCTCGCCTGGCCTGTTCCCTGGTCTGTAGATGACCCCAGACCAACTTGCTAATCAACCAGTTTTATGTATTGTGGTTGTTAGCTCTGACGAGCCTGTGACCTTCCCCCACCTGGGTCACTGCTACTCAAGCCTACCTCCTGGTTTCCAGCAGGGGTGAAAAACCCAAGTTCTGCCTCAGCACCAGCATAGACCCCTGTAGTCTCCCCCCTGCCAAAGGCTCAGCCCTCTCACCAGACTGTGAGGTTAGTTCTAGATGACACCCCAAGTCTGGGGTATATCCCAGAAGAGTAGGTATTTAATGCTTATATGTTAGGGTGTTTCATCCACTATATTATCCAGTTCATCAAGTTAACAGATGAAAGGAACTAATGATACAAAAAAATGTTTTTACTTCCTGTGCTCATTCCTAAGGATTATTTATAATATGAGTTAAAAGCAACCAGCCTAGGCAATGTGTATTTTAAAATTAGAATTTAACATGTAGCTTTTTTTCTAATAGGGGATCAACACACTTGCTTTATTAATGGAAACAAACTATATACATGCCTTTATAATCAAGATTGTTTAATTATCCCTATCATGGTTGGTTTTGGGGTTTTTTTTCCCAAATAATGCAAGAATCTGTCCTTTCTATAGATGTGGAGGAATTATTCTAACATAAGAACCATTCAGATTTAAAGAACTGTACTCAGGATGTGACCTTCTGAAGCAATTCCCATTTATGACTCTTCCAGTAATGCAAAGAGATTATAATCTAAAGAAAGTGTTGTAAGTAGGTGAGGCAAAGCATTTATTTAATAGACTGTCTTAAACTACTATCTTGATGTTAAGTAATGCTGTGACTATTAGGTAGCTATGACTATTGTTTTCCAGGTCACATCTGATTTGAGGCCATTCCTTATTAGTGTATAATCAGTTTTCCATTACATCTTGCGCAAAGAATGAGTATTAGTACCACACCTCTGCAGTTAAAGCAGAAGCTTTTTTAAAATTAGCCAGGGAACTAAAGCTGATTCTTAAAAGATATTTTTTTAAAAGGGGTAAAGTTTTAAAGCCTCAAGTGAATGAATTGTGATATACTGACAAATGGATATCACAACTACTTTTAATTTACAAAGTAAAATGAATTCAAAGTACTTTAAAAAATTGTAAAAATTCCAATGACACCTTAAGCAATCTAGTGGTGAATGAGTCTTTGATCTATCTAGTAAGATGATCTGTAGATTGCTAAACAATGAGATCTTTATCTACTGGGACAAATGTATTGCAATGGATAATACAGACATTGCATAAGTATTACAAATGCCCTGTTGTTACTCAAATTCTGAATATTAATTGAACTATTTCTGCCTCAGAGAACAATGGGAAAATGAATGAGTCAAAGTTCTGTTGAGTTCTACATTGAATCTTATTATTCTTTTGTCCCTGGCTTCGAAGTGTTAGTGTGTAAAATACTGACTTAGCATGAATCTCTCTTCTATGAAATGTCTGGAATTCAAATACTCCTCTAGACAGACAGGGCAGAATCTCAGTTCATTTTGTCTGATGTGCAATCTAAGCTGTTTCTGATTTACTGTGCGATTACAGACATGTCCTGGTAAAATGATCCCTGCTTCTATCATGCATGTTAATTAAAGAGATTAATTCAAGATCCCTGGGGAAGCACAAGCACATGCACATACACAATCATTATTACCATCCCTGGTTACTTTAATCAATTAATCAATAAACATTTATCAAGCACCTACCAGGTGCTTTGCCAGGCACCTGCCCAATCCTGGTGACACAAAAAGAGGCAAAATAGAGCTCTTTCCCTTAAGGAGCTTACAATCTAATGGAGTCATAAAAACCTCAAATAACAATTAATTCTTTACATCAGGAAGCAAGGTGTAATAAGACAGCAAAGGTAGGAGGGAGCTAGGTTATGAAAGCCTTTTTTGTATTTAATTCTGAAGATGCAACATGCAAACAAATTTTACAAAGCAAGCTATGTACACGATTAATCAGAAATAATTAATAAAGGGAAGGAGCTAGAATTAAGGAAGGCTTCCAGTTTAAAAAAAAAAGAGGTTTTAGTTGTGTGATGAGTAAAATCTAATGTGTGGTCGCCTTTTTCCTGTACCCAGTGTGGGGGAAAACAAGCTATGGTTTGCTTATAAATTAGAAGCGTTAGCACCAGTTTTGGACATTAAGTATTTGTTAGTGAAAGATAGAACACCTGGGTCAGAAAACCAAGAAAAAAACCTATCTATCCTAGAGGAGAGATAAGGATTCAACCTGGCCTGCTTCTTCTCCCATGTCCTCTACCACAAGGATGTTCACAGCCCTTCTAATTCCTGCCTCCCCCTCCCTTTTCCTCCCCCTCCCCCTCCCTCTCTCCCCCAAGAGGCTGTCCTTCAAGCCATTTGGTTAATGTTACCCAAATCCATTGGTTCACTGGACTTTAGGGTGGTCTCGTTGTTGAGTTCAAAGTCCTTAGCTTCTGATTACAATACCCTATTGAGGGCTGGCCAGGTATTAACCCACTTTAAGTGGGTTAATCAGCAGTCAATCCTCTCAGTAAGTCTCACTTAATTCAATCAATCTAGATCAAACTCCTCTGGTTGGGGCCTTTGGGCATTGACAAAAGATCATTATTTCTTACAGTTGGAACTTAAAAGAAGCCAGGGAAGTCAGCAGGTGAGGTTGAGGAGGCAGAGCGTTCCAGGCATGGGAGACAGGCAGAGAAAATGCCCTGGTGGAGTGTGTTATTTGTGGAACAGCCAGGACACCAGTGTCACTGGATTGAAGAGTACATGTCAGTGTGGGGACCAATTTTTAATTGGGGGGTGTTAGCTAAGTGGCTCACCACAATATTGGGGCAAGGAAGGAGACAGACAGCCTCCTTCAAAACAGAGCAGGGTTTATTTAACAAGAACGAACTTAAAAAACACAAACAGGATCAGTAGGATTAAGGGAAAGGAAATAAAATGGGGAAAGGGAAATTATACAATCTGAACAACACCACTGCCCAGGAATCACCTGAGAACACACAGCGTCCTGTCGCCTTCTGGCTTCAAGCTAGAATGGCGAAAGAAAACCTCCCTTCTTCCCAGCAGACCCCAGGCTGACCACATACTGCCCCCAGACAATTAGCTGGCTGCTCTGACAGGCACATGACTGCCCTCACTGGGCTTCCAATCATTATAATTTTGCCAGGCCCATGTAGGCACTGGCGAGTGGTGATGACATGAGGTGCCAGCACCATGGCAACAGCTGCAACCAGTGGGTGGAACACCATGCCATTTGTGGAGCCCCAGAGGTCAGTGCACATGCCGAGGTTTGTTTTTTTTTTAATTCTAGCCAAAAGATGGGGTCAAAAAAACCTCAAGTAACAATTCTTTACATCAGGAAGAAAGGTGTAACAACACAGCAAAGGTAGGAGGGAGCTAGGTTATGAAAGCCTTTTTTGTATTTAATTCTGAAGATGAGGAAGCCACTAGAATTTATTGAGTAGTGGCTGATCACATGCTTTCGGAAAATCACTGTAATGGCTGAAGTGGATCGGAATGAGGCAAGACTTGAAGCAGGCAGATCCACAAGCAGGCTATTATAATAGTCCAGGAATGAGGGAATGAGGGAATGTTAGAGGAATGGCATTGTTAGAGGAGGGGAAGGGGCATATTTGAGAGATATTGCAAAGGTGAAATCTACAGGATTTGGCAACAGATTAGACATGAAATATAGGTATCCAGAATAACTCCTCTGCAAGTAATACGGAAGGTAGGAGGGGGTCACATCCCTAGCAAAGCGAACACTAGTGTATATAATATGCGTATAATAAATATATAATATAATATAATAAATGTGTACAATATGTGGATAATATGTATGTATGTATGTAATAGGTATATAAAAACATGCATTTGCAAAGATTTTTTGGAGAAAAAAATGTCAAACCCTAAATGTTGAAAGAACACCTGGGAAATGTGTTGCAGTAGTCAAACTACTCTAGATGCAAATATCTCAATTTTTCCTTGCAGCCTATAAATCAATCCAACTAGAAGTCTGAAAAAATATATCCCGGGATATATTTCTTTTTTTTTTTAATTTTTGTGGAGCAATGAGGGTTAAGTGACTTGCCCAAGGTCACACAGCTAGTGTCAAGTGTCTGAGGCTGGATTTGAACTCAGGTCCTCTTGAATCCAAGGCCAGTTCTTTATCCACTGAGCCACCTAGCTGCCCCTAGTATTCTTAATTAATGATAAAACTGGTAGGATTAGTTTTAAAAGAAAGAAAAAAATATGTAGAGTTCTGAACATGGGTGAGATGCCCCCAAAAAGGGATTAAGGTTGATTGGAGTCAGAACTTTAGATACTTCCTGCTTCTTTTTCTTTTTTTTTTGTGGGGGCAATGAGGGTTAAGTGACTTGCCCAAGGTCACACAGGTAGTAAGTGTCAAATGTCTGAGGCCAAATTTGAACTCAGGCCCTCCTGAATCCAGGGCCAGTGCTCGATCCACTGTGCCATCTAGCTGCCCTACTTCCTGCTTCTTTAGCAGACCCTTTGGGGTCTTACAAGTTTAAACATTTTTTATGAATATGCACAGAAGGACCAAATGTGTCCTTAAGTTCACTTTATGACATTTAAACCCCCAAAACACACCCCTAGTGAGAAAGGTATCCATCTTGGGGGATGTCTTAGCACCCCAAGAATTCCAAAGTAGGATATGAACCTCCCACAAGGAGGAATTAAGATGAGGAAATAACTTACATTTTTCACTATAAATATAACCATTTCCATCTCCCTAAACCGAGATACCTTTCTCCTTTGGTGTTCTCCCTGTGGCCATGCAGTCTTTTAATAAAACTTAGGAACTGAGTCACTGAGTCTTTAGGATGCATCGTGATCAATTTGATCAATTAAAGCCATCTGCAGAAGTTCTAATTCCATAAGTAATACAGAGACTACATAAGGAATAAATAAGAACAATGACTCAAGTAGTAAAAGTCTGGAATAGAAAGAATAGAACAGAAGAAAGAATTAAGAGAGAGGGAAAGAAATGTTTCAAAAAAGCTACAGAAAATGGGGAGGGGAGATGCTAACAAAAGAAGTTGAAGAGTGTTATGGGAGGATTATGGGCCGCAGTTACCCCAGAAATTGTCTGGGGAGGTCAAGGAACTTTTTCCTTGAAACCCCAGGAGTTTCCCCCTCAGACCAAGGAGGCCTCTCCTTGAGCTCAAGCAAGGGCAGACACACCCAAAAGAGATAAGCAGCATGAGATCGAACTGAGCAAGCTCCAAGACCACCACCCTACATTCCAGCCCTCCTCACCACCTGGATGAGGTAATCCTGTTAGGCATTGCTACACCCGAAGAGGACCCAGGAACCGCCCACCAGCAGACTGCTCAGACCCACCAGGATGGAGTTAACCCCCATCACCAGATTGTTCACAACCCATCATCAAACTACCCCAGCCCACCACCAGACTTTCCAACCCACTGCCCAATAAAGGACATTTTACCCACACCATCTTGGCCCTATAAAAGAACACTCCCCAAGCTAGTCGGAGAGGAAAGCGTTTTTTCTTAAAACCATCCTCCTGGCCAGTTTCTCTTGTATCCCAATAAACCTGTTCTTTTATTCCTAAATTGGATTTGCACGAGAGTGTAATCTTTTACAGAGGAATCCTAAGGACCCATGTGCTTTGTCTCCATATCAAAGAGGATAAAAGGATGCAAAATTGTACTTTATTACTTAACTGACAAAAAAGAAGGAATTAGATAACCTGGCAAATGGAAGGGGAAAAAAAGGAAAGAATAAATTAAGAACTCTAAAACTATAAAAAGGGTGACAAATTGTCATGGGGTGCAGAGCACCCCAGAAATTCTCTGGGGCACATCAAGGAAACTTCTCCTTGAGAAACTAAACCAGAGGACAGATAACGCCTAGAGAGATAAAGTGAACCAAATTGGACTGAGCTAGCTTCGGATTCCTACCCTTCATTCTGGTCTCCCTTACCCTGGGGAGATAAATTTGGGTGTCGCTGCTGCCTTTGTGTTCTGAAGAGGGATCCGTAGCCACCCCAATTCCTCTAGTCACTACCAGTGGGGGATGGTCCTCCACTCCTCACCCAATTCCCCAGCTACCACCAGTGGGGGATGGTCCTCTCTCACTAAAGGAACTTTTCACAGGCAGATGGTCCACCCCCATCAGTCCTCTATAAAAGTACCTTCCAGTCTCCTGTTTGAAGAGATTTGGTACCTCTGAGCCATGTGCTTTGTGCCTGTCTCCCCATGATAAGTCCAAGGATTTCTGTCGTGGTTTCCCTCCCCCCCCCCCACCCTTCCCTTCCTTTGCTCCTAAATAAACTACCACCTTATTCTAACTACTTTTGTGTGCAAGAGGGTGTAATTCTTTAAAGAGGAATTCCTAAGAACCCCAACCCCTACCTTAACCCGTACCCCATTCCCCGCATAACAAAATGAAAATGGGATTTAAGGTTTAGGGAGGGGAGCCTGCAGATACAGAGTTGACTTAAAGTGGATTAAGAAAAATAACTGAAAAGACAAACTCCTCTCTTTACAGAGGAAGGGGGAGGAGATAGTTTTAAAAATTGAGACAAATGAAGGAAAATAGAAAGCTAACTCTGAAAATTTTAAATTTGAATACGTTAAACAATCCAACATAATGAAATAGAAGCAAAAACTAAGAAAACAACAACAAAAGCTAAGAAAAAAAACTATACAATCTGTTACTTATTAAAAATGCACCTATAGGGGACACCTAGGTGGTGCAGTGGATAAAGCACTGGCCCTGGATTCAGGAAGACCTGAGTTCAACACTTGACACTTAGCAGCTGTGTGACCCTGGGGAAGTCACTTAACCCTCATTGCCCCATGCCGAAAAACAAAAACAAAAAACCTACCTATAAAGCAAAAACATACACAGAATAATAATGAGGGACTGGAATAAAATCTGTTCTGCATCAGATACATCTGAAAAAAAGCAATTCGTTGAAATTATACTCTTAGATAAAACAAAAACCAAAAAATTTTTAAAAAGAGACCAATAGGGGCAGCTAGATTCAAGAGGACCTGAGTTCAAATGTGACCTCAGACACTTGACATTTACTAGCTGTGTGACCCTGGGCAAGTCCCTTAATCCTCATTGCCCTGAAAAAAACAAAAAACAAAACAAAACAAAAGAGACCAATAAGGAAAGTAGATTATGGCATAAGGAACATTAGAAAACAAATGCAGTATCAATGTTAAACTTTATATGCTCCAAATATCTTAGTGTATTAATTCATAAAAGAAAAATTAACTGAAATACAAGAAAACATGGACAGAAATATAATAGCAGAAGATTTTAATGTCTTCGCAGTTTTGGACACATGTAACAGATTAAACATGGAAAACAGAATTGAACTAATTGATAAAGAATTAATACATTATTAAAGAATTATTAAACTATGAGCATCACAAGGAACTTTTACAAAACATTAACCACCTATTAGTGCACAAAGATATTGAAAATAAGATGTAAAAGCCAAAAGTAGTATAAAATTCTAAACAGAAGAAAATATGTTATAATATATCTGCAATAACTGATCTAGAAACAGGTCAAGGAGGGATAATCTAAGTGTCATTAAACTACCTGAAAAACATGACTAAAAAAAATAAAAGAATGGATACCTTATTTCAATAACTCACCAACAAAAACTTCCCAGATTTCTTAGAATCATATGGCAAACTGAAAAGAAAAAGAACCCACTGGTCACTTCCTAAAAAAATCCAAAATGGTACATACCAAAAAAGAAGAAAAAGATTCCTTAGGAATGTCATAGTGAAAATCCAAAAGTTTGAGGTCATAGAACAAATATTGTAAACAACCAGAAAGAAAGCATTCAAATAACAAGGAATTATAGTCAGGATCACACAAGACTTGGCAGCTGTTATAATAAAGGAGAAAAGAATTTCAAATACAGTATTACAAAAGGCCAAAGACAAAGGTTACCACAAAAAGATCATATTCAGAAAGACTGAACATACTTTATTCACACCTGGAGTTTATCTCTAATTATCTACCTCTTGCCTATAGCATTGCCACTATGAGAAACCTCTGTCCAAGATAAGGATTAGATAAAGCAATTATTAAGTGCTTACTATGTAACATGCACTGTGTTAAGTATTGGAAATAAAAATAAAAGCAGAAAAAATGACAATCTCTTCTCACAGGGAATTTATGATCTACTAAGAAAAGATAACATAAAAGGGAGCTGAAAAGTGTGCGTGTGAGTTTGCATATGTGTGTGTGTGTGTGTGTGTGTGTGTGTGTGTGTGTGTGTGTTTATGGAGGGGCTGAGGTACCTGAGAAGGGGCAAAGTGGGGAAGTCTGATGCATCAGGCAGGAGTAGATCCAAGAGAGGACTGAGGATAACAGACATGGGAATTTCCTCAAATACAGGTTTCTTACTCACTATTCAGAGAAGTTTGAAACATTTTTAATAGTGAGAAGGCTACAAGGATCTTGAACTTCTCTGCTTATCTGATTCTCTCCCAGGGATGACTGTTTTAAGCAAGGGTCTTGGTTAAGCTTCACTGGACTCACACCTGAATTCTCTCCAGAATCCTTTTCACTATCCTCACTTACTGTATGGCTCCTAGTGGGTACCCTTCTCCACAGCCCTCACTTTCCAACACTCCCTTTCCCCATTAGAATTTAAGCTCCTTGAGAGACTGTCTAGCTTATATTTCTATCTCAGTGGTTGGTATATAACAAGTGCTCTCTCTCTCTTTCTCTCTCTTAGCCCCCACTCAGTGTCTTTCTTTTCTCTCTCTCTTTCCATGGGGGAAAAAACCCAGACACTTTGAAAGGGACTTACAGGAGACAAAAGAAACACTTTATCAGTTGAAAAGGATTATCTGAAAATGCAATACCTTTGACAGAGAGTAACTCCACAATACCAAGTAGAGACTCAGAGAAAAGCTGTCCTGACCACAAAGGCTCTAAGCTATGAAACAAGACATAGCTAGAGATAAAAGAGGCAGAAAAAATAAGTATTTTTTCAACATCATAATATTTTCCAGTCATAGAGGAAGTTAGTAAGACAGAGTGCCTGTTTTGTGTGGTTTTGTTCCATTCTCATAGGCTTAGGAAAAGAAGGAAACAAGAGGGAGAGGACACTATCTTGGGAAAGAAAGGAGGAAGAAGGAGCAGGAACTCACTATTTCATGAAATAGGAACACATAAGATGAAGACTATATAAATATGGAAGAAGGGGTTCAAATAACAAGCATCTGAACAATAGGAAGGTAGGACACTTGTACAAACACATAAACAGAGAATATAATGTAGAAATATATTAAAATGACAGTGAAATGGATTGTTGAAGGAATAGGGATAAATCAAAAGTCAGAGAAAAGAGCATAAATGGGGTATTAATAGGAAAGGAACAAAAGAGTAGGAATCTGTGATAGAGAGTGGAGCATAGGGAAGAAAAGGAACAGAAAAGAATCAGGTGAAGTAATTTGTGAATCACAAGTGTTAAGCAAACTCCTCTTTCACCAATTTTTTCCTTGTAAAGAGGGACAAAAAGAGGGAAAAATATAAGAGGACAGGATGAAGGGAAATAATTCACAATCATAACTAATAATGTGAATGTGAACACTCAAAAAAGAATGGCTTAATTAGCAGACTCCAACAAAAATTACTAAAAAATACTTTAAACATATTCCAATAAAGTTAAAGAAGCTGGAGCTGAATCCACTGTGTGTCAGGTGAACTCAGAAAAGCAGGTCTAACAGTCATGATTATAGACAAGGATACAGTAAAAATAGACATCATTGAAAAGACTTGAACTAAATAGAAAATTTGACTTTCAAATACAAGACTCTAGAGAAGCTAAACAGGAAAAAGAAATCACGAGAGACATTAAAAGGATAAACTGTTTACATTCTTACATGAGAAGATAATACTTCCAACTCATAAGAACTTTCTCAGTATTAGGGCAGCTGGAAGGAATATACTTAGACAGAGGGCACAAGTGTGAATTGCATATGAAGGGATGATACATGTAAAGCATTTATCCTTGT
Organism: Dromiciops gliroides; assembly: GCF_019393635.1. Lineage (NCBI taxonomy): Eukaryota > Metazoa > Chordata > Mammalia > Microbiotheria > Microbiotheriidae > Dromiciops > Dromiciops gliroides. The sequence continues at coordinate 264,165,442 of NC_057862.1, read as the reverse complement.
TTTTTGTAGGGCAGGCAGGGTGGGGTGGTTTATGTCTGGGGCTGGATTTGGGCTCAGGGCCTCCTGGATCCAGAGCTGGTGCTTTGTCCACTGTGTCACCTAGCTAACCCATGATGACATCTTCAAAATAAAGTTAAGGGCTAAGAGCAATGCACTGGAAGAAAGGGAAAGGGAGAGGTAGAAGGGGGTAAAATAGCTCACATAAAGGAAACAAGAAAAAGCTTATGGAGTGGAGGGGGAAATGGGGAAGGAGTGGGGGAGTAAGTGAGCCTTACTTTCATCAGAATTGGCTCAAAGAGGGAATAACATAAACACTCAAGTGGGTATAATAATATATTTTGCCATGAGAGAAAGTGGGAGGGGAAGGGGAAAAGGTTGGGAGAGGTGAAAGAAGGGAGGGCAGATTGGGGGAGGGAGCAGTAAAAAGCAAAACACTTTTGAGGAGGGATAGGGTGAAAGAAGATAGAAAATAGAGTAAATATCAAGGGGAGGGAATAGGATGAAGGGTAATACAATTAGCAATAGTAACTGAAAGAAATGATGAGCAGGATGCTATTGGAAGGATGTATGAAAAATGCAAACCATCAACAGAGGAAGAACTGATGGTATCTGAATACAGATTGAAGTATAATTTTGTTAGTTCCTCTTGCTAAAGTTATTCTATTTTCTTTCACAACTTGAGTAATGTGAAGATGCTTGACATAATTGCACATGTAAGACTTACATTGAATTGCTTGATTCCATAGGGAGGCTTGAGGAGGGAGGGAGGAAGAAAATTTAGAACACAAAGTTTTAAAAAAAATCAATGTAAAGAAACAATGAGCAGGTGGATTTCAGAGAAACCTGGAAGGACTTACATGAATTGATGCTGAGTGAGATGAGCAGAACCAGAAGAACATTGTACACAGTATCAACAACATTGTGTGTTGATCAACTCATGATTGTGACAATTGGAATGACGCCACCTACTGGAGAGTTACTGTAGGAAAGCTCTGCCATGAGGAGAAGGCATCTGAGGGCAAGCCATGTGGCTTGGAAGGTCAGTTCCTTAGTGTCAGGAAGTGAGGTTTGCTCGTGGATACTGTTGATCAAAGCTACCAGCCAATTAGCTTAGAGCTATGTGTGCATGTGGATGGGATGTTTCCAGTTTTCACAGGAGGCTTCTGGGAGGAAGAAGGGGTGAGGCTAGCTTTTTTCCACTCTTTTGTCAGGACGTCGTGGGGAGTGGAGCTAGAAATGCTGGCATCTAGGCCTCTTTCTCTTTCTTCACTAAATTCTTATGCTCCTTAATAAATGCTTAAAAGTCTTAAAACTCTTGCTAAAGCTTCTAATTTATTGGTGACCACTCATTAGATTTTTTAGACAGTATAGCTAGATAGCAACTTTACATGATGGAAAATTATCTCCAAATCCAGAAAAAAAGAACTGTGGAATCTAGATGCAGACTGCACCATACTACTACATTTCTACTTTTTTTGTTTTCCTTTTATGAGGTTTTTCCCTTTTGCTCTGATTCTTAGTTACAGCATGACTAATGCAGAAATATGTTTAATGTGAGTGTACATATATAACCTATATCAGATTGCTTACTATCTTGGGGAGGGGCTAGGGAGGGGAGGGAGGGAAGAAAGTTTTGAAACTAGAAATCTTATAGAAACAAATGTTGAAAACTATCTCTACGTGTAACTAGAAAATAATAAAGTTTTGGAAAGCAATTTGGGATTATGCAAATATAGTGGCTAAACTGTCCACGCTTTTTTTTTTACCCCAGACAGCAACAGATTGGGAATGCAAATACACAGAAGGGAAGGACAATCTGGAAGAAATGAAACAAAAAAACCACAATAACGCTGAGAGAAATTATTATTTCACTCACATTAATAAGCAATTATTAATTGAGATTAAAAAATGTCCCTTTTCTATTTCCTCATCTAGAAATAAGCTCCTTGCAGGTCTTTTAGCCAAGCATCTGAAGGACACTGTTGATAGAAGAGATTACCCAAATCCTCAGAGCACATCTTTTCTTTTTTTTTTTCTTTGTTTTTTTAGTGAGGCAGTTGGGGTTAAGTGACTTGCCCAGGGTCATACAGCTAGTAAGTGTTAAGTGTCTGAGGCCGGATTTGAACTCAGGTACTCCTGACTCCAGGGCTGGTGCTCTATCCACTGCGCCACCTAGCTGCCCCAGAGCACATCTTTTCAATCTCAGGTGGGAATCTATTCACCTAGGAGACCTTACAAACAGAATCCAGCCTAAGCAAGATCTTGCCCTTAGGAAACAAACCCCTGCCTGTCCTTAGAACCTTCCCTTAGAATTTGGGTGATCTAGCTTATGAAGGGAAAAATCAACCATCAAGGTCTGGGTAGAGATGGATTCTTTTGCCCAGATTGCTTGAGGCAGCTGAATCTCATGACTAGATCATGGAGGAACTGAAGACATTTTGCCCACCTCTTCACTAATATGTCCACCCCCTCCTTAATTGTTAACCAATCAGAGTTGATTTCGGCCTGTCAGGAAAAGTCCACTCTTCCAAGAGCATATATGTTGAGAGGCTTCCATGACTGTTTTTGGTTTATAGGAGAAAGCACAATGACCATCCTTTTATTCATTAGTTGCTAGCCATAATTAATATAATGATTAATTACTCAGAAACTACATCCCTCAAACTTTTCATACACCACAACACTAAAAGAAATTATGCTTACTATCCAAGTGTGTTAGGAGAAAGATGAAATGACTGAGAAAGCAAAGGTTTGATCTTCTTAGTATATCGATTTATTAAGCAATGCATATCAATTGCCTAACAAACCAGGACCAGACCTCCTCAGCTTAGGTCTTCTGGATCATGAATACAGAGGGAGACCAATTTTTTATTTTTTGGGGGGTGAGGCAATTGGGGTTAAGTGACTTGCTAGTAAGTGTCAAGTGTCTGAACCTAGATTTGAACTCAGGTCCTCCTGAATCTAGGGCTGGTGCTTTATCCACTGTGCCACCTAGCTGCCCCAGACCAAATTTTACACGTTAAAAACAATTAATCAAAAAGTAAAAGGAAACAATACGACATTAGGTAGTCTGGTTTCTAATTGAAGAAAACTTGGGACTTCCCAAGTTGGGAAAAGGAAAGTGAACAGGTGCAATTCCCTGAATTCAGAAAAAGGTGTCCCACTCTTCCCGTGTCTCTAAACGATTAAAGAAACTTGGCAACAATACCTAATTGATCAGTATGGATAAGACATACAAATTGCCTGAGATGTACAATTGTGAGAAAATTCCTTGTATCAGTCTTTGGATCTGAGATTTTAGTCATCATGACCTAGATCCTTGGTTACAGGTCTCTAAACTGAAAGTAAAGATAGTCCAGTTTCCCAGTCACTCATGACTAGGTTCAAATAGTACAATAAGGTTTTCTCCCAATTCACATAATTGAATAAAGTTTTCTCAGAAAAAGTTTAACTAGAACCATAATTAAATAGAAAGGGAACTGAACTAGCTCCAGGATTGAGTCACAAGATGGAGTCAATGTGGTTCACTGAATTCGCATAGCCACTTGCTATCCTAACACCCTCAATTCCCTCAAATTTGATGCTTGTAAACATCACTCATCCTACCTGGGGAGGAAAAAGAGTTGGAACTCCTCTGGGGGAGTTGGAAGGCATGGAACTAGGGAGGATATTTTGAGGCAAATGGGGAGAAAGAAGGTAACAAGTGGGAGAGAATAAAACAGTGGTGGGCTATATAATAGGGCAGCTAGGTGGTATAGATATAGATAGCATGCCAGACTTGGAGCCAGGAAGACTCATCCTGGCTTTGGACACTCATTAGCTGTGCTACCCTAGACAAGTTACTTAATCCTGTTTGCCTCAATTTCCTCATCTGTAAAATGAATTGGAGAAACGAAATCACAGAAAGGGGAAAGGGTTATATTTATAGCTGCTCTTTACGTGGTAGCAAGGAATTGGAAGTTGAGGGGGTGCCCATCAATTGGGGAATGGCTGGACAGGTTGTGGTATATGAATACAATGGAATACTATTGTGCTGTAAGAAATGATGAGCTCAGAGAAACCTGGAGGGTCTTGCATGATCTGATGATGAGTGAGATGAGCAGAACCAGAAGAACATTGTACACAGTATCATCAACATTGAGTGTTGATCTACTGTGATGGACTATATTCTTCTCACCAATGCAATAGTACAGAAGAGTTCCAGGGAACTCATGATAGAAGAGGATTTCCAAATCCAAGAAAAAAAAAACAAATAAAACTGTGGAGTATAGATGCTGAATGAACCATACTATTTCTTTTGTTTATGGTGCTGTTGTTTTTTTTCTATTTTGAGGTTTTTCATCATTGCTCTGATTTTTTCTCTTATAACAGGACTAATGCAGAAATAGGATTAATGTTATTATGTGTATATATATATATGTGTGTGTATAGATATATATGTATATATCTATATATCTATATACATATATAGATATAACCTATGTCAGATTACCTGCTGTGTGTATATGTGTATATATATATATATGTGTGTGTAGATATCTATATCTATATCTATATATGTATATATATACATATCCATATATGTATATAGATATCTATATATCTATATAGATATAACCTATGTCAGATTACCTGCTGTCCAGGGGAGGGGGGAGGGAGGGGAGGGAGGGAGAAAAATCTGAAATTGTAAAGCTTGTATAAACAAAAGTTGAGAACTAAAAAAAAAAAATTATAATTGCATAAAAGGACACTAAATGAGACTTTGAGACAATAAAATAAGATCAAAAGGAAAAAAAAATGAATTGGAGAAAGAAATGGCATACCACTCCAGTATCTTTGCCAAGAAAACCCCAAATGGGGTCACAAAGAATCAGACTGAAAAATGACTGTACAACAACTGGGCTACATAATCAGGGTTGGGGGTAAGGGGCAGTCCTACCATTGGGCAGTGTTCTCTCTGACACTTGCAGTACAATTGGCATTGTTCTGGGAGTAAGGAACAATGGAAAAGGGGACTTCCTGGAGCAACCTCTGCAAGGAAGTGACAGAAAATGCCAGAATGGTTACCTTGAAAATTCTGATTGCAAGAAAGATATAGAGAAAAGAGAAAGACTAGCTAATTGCAGAGGATATGAATCAGAGAATGAGAGTCTAGAATAGATAGAAAGGATGTATAATGAAGAACATGAGAGAAATCCTCTTTGGAAAGGGGCACCAAAAACTGAAATATAAAAACTAATGAATGGCACTAATAGAAGAAGAGAGGGGAAAAAAGGAAAGGGGGAAGAATCAAAAAAGTAGAAGCAGGAAAGAAAAATACACTAATAAGAAAAAGAGAAAAGCATAACAAACAGAAAGGGGAATCAAGAATGAGAAAAGGGCCAGAGGAAATAGAGTCGCCTTAAAAAAAAAAAAAGATTAAGCTAAAGTAACTGAAGGAACATGGTACTGTGTTTATAGAAGAATAGGGGAAAATATAACTTGAAAAAAAAACAATTAGAGGTAAATGGAGGAAAATAGAATTTTAAAAGTGAATGGAGTTTACAGTACAACATAATAAAAAAAGGCAAACTGGATAAGAAAACAAAACATACAATCTGTTGCTTATAAGAAATGCATTTTAAAAACAAAGATATACACAAAATAAAAACTGAGGGACATGGGTGGGGGAAAGGTGGATTTGCCATCATGCTATTAGAAAAAGCAAGGTTTTTATTACAAACAAATGCTTTTATTCAAAAAATAAAAAGAGGGAAAAACTATATTATGATGCAAGGGACCATAGACAACAAACCAATATCAGTAAGAAATTTATACACTCTAAATATTTTATGATCCAAATCCATGAAGGAAGCATTAAGAAGATATAGACAAGAACACAATAGTGACAAGAGACTTCATTAACCTACTCTGTTTTGGCAAGTCTAACAAAAGGACAGATAAAAGGGAAGATATGGAAATTACTGAAGGAACTAGTCGAAACATTTATGGCATGTTCGAAGTGTGACTGCAAAAGAACATTCGCATTTCTCAGCATCATATAGAATTTGACAACAATTGACCATATATTAGGGCAGAGAAATTGCAAAAAAATATAAAAGAGACAGCCTTTGCACATCCAAAAGAGAGAAAAAGACCTGTTTGTACAAAAGTATTTCTAGCAGTTCTTTTTGTGGTGGCTAAAAACTGGAAATCAAAGGAATGTCCATCAATTAGAGAATGGCTAAACAAGCTGTGGTATATGACTACGATGGAATATTATTGTCCTATAAGAAATGACAAGTAGGGTGATTTCATAAAGGCTTGGAAAGACTTATATGAACTAATGTATAGTTAAGCAAACAAGAAAAGAGGTGTGGATCCCTCTCAAGCTCTGCAAGTTTTACATTATATGGGATTTAGATCCCACATGTTGTTGTTCAGTCCTTCAGCCGTGTCCAATTCTTCTGACCCCATGCACTAAAAAACCATGTGTTTTTCTTGGCAAAGATACTGGAGTGGTTTGCCATCTCATACTCTGGCAGATTAAGGCAAACAGAGGTTAAGCGACTTGTCCAAGGTCATATACGTAGAAATATTTTTGATGACTATGGCTAATTTGGGGAGCTAACTTGATTGGGGTACTTAATCTGGGGACTTTTGACTGTTTGGCTATCTGACTGCTATTAATTTAACTGCTCTGGGGCAGCTAGGTGGCACAGTGGATAGAGCACCGGCCCTGGAGTCAGGAGTACCTGAGTTCAAATCCGGCCTCAGACACTTAACACTTACTAGCTGTGTGACCCTGGGCAAGTCACTTAACCCCAATTGCCTCACTAAAAAAAAAAAAAAAAAAAAAAAAAAAAAAAAATTTAACTGCTCCACTCCCAAATTAATAAGCAAAATATTAAGAAGCCTCTTAACCAAATAATCAAAGCAGAGTTTATTTATGAGATACTATTTAGAATTAAGAATACAGGGAAATAAAATGTACAACCTGACTGCATTGCGTGTGTCTCTTTCCACTGTATCTCTTTCCCATCTGCTGGGCCTGGACCTTTTTTAATACAATAAGGGCCTTAGCCACCTCTCACCTCAGGGTATATTACACCTTCCCTGATCAGCTACTTTCTTCTAACTCCTCTTAATCTTCACTTTCTCCAACCTGTACCCTGTGCTGACTGCTTCTGTGCTCTCCGCTGCCTCCTGGTCAGTCTGTCTGTCTGTCTGCTCCGTCAGTCTGCCCTTTATCGCCTTTGCTGCTCTTCTAATCTTGTCAGCCAGCCTCCAGTCCTCTTCTCCCTCTTCCTGAGTCTAACCCCCAGGTCTATATATACCTTTTCTTCTCTCTACTCAAATCTCGGGGCTTCTTGCACCCCCACAGACCAAGCTAATCTTCCAGCCAGGGCTGCGGCTGGTGGGGGTGGGGGGTGCACTCGAGCTTCACGTGCTCAGAGCCCGGCCTGGATGAGCCCAGGATCTCTCGGATAGCTCTGCTCAGGTCAGAGGGAGCTGGGGGCTTTTTTCCCCCAGCTGTCTGACCTGGCATCTTGTACAGCCCAGGGGGCTTTTTGGCCCAGCTGAAGCAGAGGGGGAGGGGCACCAGCACCTCCCACACAGAAGACACCCTGAGGGCCTAAGGCTTTCTAATCTCAGCCTAAAGGTAGGGTCCCCAAATCAAAATAAATTTCCACATATAGCTAGTGCCTGAGACCAGATTTGACCTCAGGTCCTCCTGATTCCAGGCCCAACAACTCTATCCACTGAGTCATCTAGCTGCCCTGAACTCCACTTTTAATTTTGCTGAGAGGGCAACTCGAAAGCAAGGTAGATTGACATGGATAGTCAATGAAATTTGGGTGAAGCTAAAGCACAAAGGAAACCAAAACACAAGCTTGGGTGGACCCCAAAACAAGTCCTGGGTGTGGTAACCCAAAGTGGATCCAGGACCTGGGTAAACCCTAAAATCCCTCACAGCCATTTCCAGCAGTCCTAGAGAGTTACTGAGATCTGGTGACATTCCAGGTTTGGACAAATTTTAATTAAATAAGGTTGAATTTAAAAGATAAAATTTTTTTCTGAACAATATAATAAATCATTTTGCTCACAATTTTCCTTATTTGGGGCTTTCCCAAGTCCAATATTCTCATAATAATGAAAGCATAACAGAAGCAAAAAGCTAAGTTAAGGTATTAAAGGCATTTAAAAAAACACCGCCAAAAATCAAATCAATGGAATCATCGTCCTTATTAGCCTAAATTAGTCTAAAGCTTGATATTTAAGGAGAGATAAGGACCAGACTGGTGACAATGTTTCCCAGTGCTTCAGAGGGATCAGTCTGAGCAGATCTTATGGGCTATAAGTCAGAGGATTTAAACTCACACTAGGAAGCAAGTGCACTCTGGTCATGACTATCACAAAAATATCATAATTCTTTATTTCCCTCAAGGTCATAAAAGTTGAACAACTTTGGTTGTCATAATTTCATATATCCCTTAAGGAGACAAACCTTGTAAAATAGAATGTATAGGTTTGAGTCAGATTTAGTGTAAATCAAGTTTTAGATTAAACTTCACTTAGATGGTTCACAGTTAAGAGGATTGATTTACCTATCACCAAGATAACCAAGAAAAATCAGTGACAGTGACAGAAACAGTTAACTAGGGTAATAACTAAATGATTTTGGGAAGCTTCAAACTTTTCTTTGGCTTCCACCTGAGCAACATCAAGAAATTAACATTATTATTCCCTAAGTCAAGTTTAGGTAAAGTGATGTTGATATATACTGAAGACATTCAATTAAATCTGCAGGAGAAATGGCCCTGATTCCCAAACAAAAGATTAAACAAGGAGTTAGGTAATTTCTTTCTTTAAGGAAAGCCATGAAACAAGCAAACAAACAAAAAAAAACAAAGTAGTAAAATAATGATCATCAATTTTAAATAACATCAAGCTTTCTTGTTCCTGGTGACCAACTCCCAATGTTCACATAATCAGAAACTACATCCTGAGTCCCAGCTGTCATATGTAGTCATTTAATCACTGGAAATATCTTCCCTTGGAAATTCTGGAATAGACCTCATTCTCAGGGCAGCTCTGGAGAGAGCTCTTCCTAGTAGATTCATTTCTCTGGACATAAGCATAACAGGGGGAAGACTCCCTTAGTTCAGTCTGATTCCAGATAAGAGTTCTAGTTAACAGCTAGTCATTCAGCAAAGTCCCACGTTATTCACAGGATATTATAGCCAGGCTCAGAATTAACCAGGTGGCAAAAATCCTGTTCAGAAAGGATGATGGGGAATCTGAATCAAAAGGATCTACCTTCACTGATGCAAGGTCATCCCATTTCCCATACATAAGCATTTACCTGTAGCAGCCTCAGACCACAGTGCCCTTGGACAGCATATGTCATTCTCCTTGAGTAGTGGACTATTGGCTTCATGACAATTCAGACACCTGAAATTAAAACTCAGAACAATATCAAATTACTGCCCCAGGTTTTACCTCAAGTAGCAAATTTTTACTAATCACAGCTCAGGGCTAGGTTATAATTATCTTTTTCACATTGTAATAACAGTTAACAATAGACACAAATGAGGACATTTTATTTTTCCTTCATTTATAAATTAAGAATAATCACATTTTTGGAGTTTGACATATATATATTGGATACTCAAAAACAGACTAATATATATCTATATTTCCTATTAACCATTAAAGCAAAAGTGAAATTTTTTAATCTGTCTATTGTTAGTAAGTTGTCTCAAAGATGTAACATCAAACGAATTTGTAATATTGGTGGACTTGTGAACTGATCCAACCAATTCTGAAGAGCAATTTGGAACTATGACCTGTAAAAAAAATTAATTATTAATAAGTATATCTAATTTGGAAAATTATATAATTGTGTGCTATGAAAAATTATAAGTATATGAAAAATTATAGGTTTAGAGAAATTATAATTGGGCCGTATGTCCTGCCATGGTCGCCATTAAAATGTAAGAATATTTTTGAATGACTAGCCTAATTTGGGGAGGCTAATCTGACTGGGGTACTAATTCTGGGACTTTTGACTATTTGGCTGACTGCATTTAATTTAATATGGGCCGTTTATAAAGTTCCACCACACTGCTCCACTCCCAAATTGATAAGCAAAATATTAAGAAGCCTCTTAACTAAATAATCAAAGCAGAGTTTATTTATGAGATACTATTTAAAATTAAGAATATAGGGAAATAAAATGTACAGCCTGACTGCGGTGCAGTGTGTCTCTTTCCCACCTACTGTGCCTTGAACTTTTTTTTAATACAATAAGGGCATTAGCTGCCTCTCACCTCAGGGTATGTACTTTCCCTGCTCAGCTACTTTCTTCTAACTCCTCTTAATCTTCACTTTCTCCAACCTGTATCCTGTGCTGAGTGCTACTGTGCTCTCTGCTGCCGCCTGTTCAGTCTGTCTTCTGCCACCTTTGCTCCTAGTCTTGCGTTGCTGTTCATCTTGTCCCCCGTCTCTCCTTTCTAATCTCGTCAGCTGTCTTCTTGACCTCTTCTCGTCCATCCCGTCTCCTTGTCCAAACCGAACTCTCCGTCCTTGTCCGCCCCCCTTGCTGTCTAACTCCCAGGTCTACCTTTTCTTCTCTCTACTCAAATCTTGGGGCTTCCTGCGCCCCCACAGACCAAGCTAATCTGCCAGCCAGAGCTTTGGCTGGTGGGGGGGGGGGTGCATTCCAGCTTCCCGTGCCTCAGCACAGGCTACGCCAGAGCCCAGCATCTCTCAGATACCTCCGCTCAGGTCGGAGGGAGCTGGGGGCTTTTTTCCCCCAGCTGTCTGACCTGGCCTCTTGTACAGCCCACGGTCTTTTTTGCTCAGCTAAAGCAGAGGGGGAGGGGAAGAAACCCTGAGGGCCTAAGGCTTTCTAATCTCAGCCTAAAGGTAGGGTCCCCAAATCAAAATAAATTTCCACAGACCAATGGGCATACTCTTTGTGCATACTCTTTGATCCAGTAATACCACTACTAGGACTGTGTCCCAAAGAGATCTTACAAAAGGGAAAAGGAACTTCGTGTACAAAAATATTTAAAGCAGCTCTTTTTGTGGTGGAAAAGAACTAGAAATTGAGGGGATGCTCATCAATTGGGGAATTGATGAACAAGTTGTGGTATATGAAATGAGCAGGCAGATTCAGAAAAAAAAATATGGAAAGACTTACATTAACTGATGCCAAGTGAAGTAATGAGTACCATAACACTGTACACAATAATAGCAACATTGTATGAAGCTTTACTATGATTGACTTGGCTCTTCTCAGCAACACAATGATCCAAGACAATTCCAAAAGACTCATGATGAAAAACACTATCCACATCCAGAAATGATGGAGTCTGAATGTAGGTTGAAGCATACTATTTTCACTTTCTTTGTTTTTTTCATATTTTTTTTCTTTTGTTCTCTTTCTTCTTTCACAGCATTACTGTGGAACTGATGAGTTTAAGTAAGCAGAACCAAGAAAGCAATATGCTCAATAACTACAACAATGTAGGTGGAAAAAACCTCACACCAAAAAATCAAAGGTGAATGTAGCAAAATTATAAAGATCAAGCAGGACTCTAATGAAGAAATGAGAGGAAACCCCTAACCCACTCATTCATGGAGATGGAAGTCAACAGGTGTTACACATTTCATGTTTTTGGACTTTTTCAATGTATCCATCAGTTGTGCTAATTGTTTTCTATTTAAAAAATACTATTTGCTATATGGGCATATTCTTTGGAAGAGGTAGGAAAACAAATAGTTGGGATAACTATGATGATGTAATAAACAGACGACTTCAATAGAAACTTTTTTTATAGCCAATTATGCCTGCTTGTCCAGCACAAACCTGTCATATAGGAAGAATCAAACTTTTTCCTATCTTCAAGCATCCCAGTATAGTGTACCACATGGGTCTTGTGCTTGCAGAAGGTATGCCTGTCTCTGGGGTAGATGGTCTTCACATGCACTCCCAGCCAGCTACGGGTAGGTCAGAGGTCTAAGTAAGGGGGAAATTCAGAGGATCTAATGGCCTTCACAGCCCAATACACTTCTGGCCTCAGGCAGGTCAATAAACCAGCTTTTGAACTGATTAGGCAGCTTTTTCCCTGCAATGCCCACATGGCAAACATCCCCACAGCCCATCACACCTCCACTCTCCTTCCCATGAGACACTCCCATGTCCCAATACAGGACATGATTTTGGAGGCCCTTCTTGTTTACCATCATCTTGTAAAATGGAAGCAAATGAAGAGTTTTCAAGATGGTATTTGCTCTGTAAAAAACTATTTTGATGTCTGATCAGGAAATTCTAAAAAAGATAATTTATTTCTGTAAACTTTAATTTTCCCTTTTTAACACTAATGCACTGTTGGTGGAGCTGTGACCTGATCCAACCATTCTGGAGATCAATTTGAAACATGCCCAAAAGACTTTAAAACTGCATACACAGAGGGGCGGCTAGGTGGTGCAGTGGATAAAGCACCAGCCCTGGATTCAGGAGTACCTGAGTTCAAATCTGGCCTCAGACATTTGACACTTGCTAGCTGTGTGACCCTGGGCAAGTCACTTAACCCCTATTGCCCTGCCCAAAAAAACAAACAAACAAAAAAACTGCATACACTTTGACCTAGCAATACCACTAATAGGTCTGTCTCCCAAAGAGATCATGGAAAAGGGAAAAAATATGTACAAAAATATTTATAACCGCTCTTTTTGTGGTAGCAAAGAATTGGAAATTGACGGGATGCCCATCAATTGGAGAATGGCTGAACAAGTTGTGGTATATGAATGTAATGGAACACTATTACACTCTAAGAAACGATAAGCAGATGGATTTCAGAAAAACCTGAAAAGACTTACATGAACTGATGCTGAGTGACATGAGCAGAACCAAGAGAACATTGTACACAGTATCAACAACATTTTATGATGATCAACTGTGATAGACTTGGCTCTTTTCAGCAATGCAATGATCCAAGACAATGCCAAAAGACTTATGTTGGAAAATGCTCTCCACATTCACAAAAAGAACTATGGAGTCTGAATGCAGATTGAAGCATACTATTTTCACTTTTGTTGTTGCTTTTTTGTTATTGTTTTCATTTTTATTTTTTCATCTTTTTTCCTGTTGTTCAGATTAATGTGGAAATATGTTTAACACGACTGTAATGTATAACCTATATCAAACTGCTTACTACCTTTGGGAAGGGGAAGGGAGGGTGGGAGAAAAATTTGGAACTCAAAAAATATCTTTACATCTAATTGAGAAAAATTAAAATAAATAAATTAGAAAAAATAAAACTAAATGAAACTAAAAAACATATTACTAAAAATCTAAAAACATAACTCCAACTGAAGGCCATAGAGAGATACCTCATGGATACAAGTGTAATGATTGGAATGACGCCACCTACTGGAGACTTGCTGTGGAGAGCTCCACCATGAGGAAAATGCCTCAGAGGCATTGTGGCTTTTCCTTGGTGTCAGGAAATGACGTTTGCTCATGGGTGCTGTCTATCAAGTCTACCAGCCAATCAACTGGAGGAGCCTCCTATGGTCTGGGAGGAGACAGGAAGGAGGAAAGGGAGCCTGAGCAGAGAGCGCTGGCCTTTTTTTGGTTTCCGGACTTGATGGTGGTGGCGGCAGAGGACTTCACAGGAAATTTGAGGAAAGATAGGAATGCCAGGCTGTTAGAATTCTGTTCTCAATCTTTTTCTTTCTATTTTCCAATAAACCCTTAAAAACCTAAACTCGTTTTATCAGTGATTTTTAGTCAGTTTTCCCCAAACTGGGGGAACACATTAGAATCCACATTTAGAATCTTAAATTACATACAAGGTGGACAAGTATCTATAAATTTTTTGTTTTGGTTTGGTTTTTTGCGGGGCAATGGGGGTTAAGTGACTTGCCCAGGGTCACACAGCTAGTAAATGTCAAGTGTCTGAGGCCAGATTTGAACTCAGGTACTCCTGAATCCAGGGCTGGTGATTAATCCACTGTGCCACCTAGCCACCCCAAGTATCTATAAATTTTAAGGGTTTATTTGAATGAACTAGTTAATGAACAAATTCATTAAGTTTAAAAAGCTGCTAAGTGTTTTAATAAGTTTTGTTTTTTTTTTTAGTGAGGCAATTGGGGTTAAGTGACTTGCCCAGGGTCAAACAGCTAGTAAGTGTTAAGTGTCTGAGGCCAGATTTGAACTCAGGTACTCCTGAATCCAGGTGCTCTATCCACTGTGCCACCTAGCTGCCTCTTAATAAGTTTTAATAATAAGTGTTTTAACTGCTGTCAGTTAAATTGTGAATTGTGAAATTGTCAATGACAATTTCAAAAGCCAAATTTATCACTATCTTCAGATACTGTACTTTCTATTGTTTTGCTGATAATTGGGCTAAAGTTTTCTAAGAAAGAACAGACAGATTTTATAATGTGACACATTTGTTAGCAAAACCTACGACTAATGAACACAACTGCTTCTAGTAACATAAAGGGCATGGGAAAAATAATTTCATAGAGGACAAGAACTGCTGTAATTCAGGAAAATGTTTATTCTAGAGAGTTCTAATAAACATAAAGCTACTTGCTAAATACAGTGATTGCCAAATTAGCATTCAAATTGGCCTGAAAGTTAGTAAACACTTCTTATCAAGATTAAAAATGTGTCCTCAAATGATAATTTTAGATATTCTTAAATGTACAAACTAGCAAAAAGACTACATACTTTTATATTTTATATAGTATATTTTGATGTGCAAATTGTCAATTGTGCTTTTATGTATGGCTTGCTAAAACATTGAAGAAATGGAAGATTTCATCCTTATCAAATACTGCTACTTCAGTTGAACATTCAGTACATTTTACTGGGTGGTACAGTTCTTCATTCTCTGCTTGAACTGTGCAATCTTCACCGTCAGACTTCATTTTCTTATGGCCCCGCCTTTTCTTCTGATTCACTGAGCCTTTATATCTTAGAACCTCCTCTTTGTTGACAGAACAATTCATCACAAACATTGCTCTGTACTGAGTTTTGTAGTATTCATGCCTAAGAGAAAGAGGAAAAGAAATTAAATGTTACATATATGTTTATCTAAAAAAAGGTGGATTCTGGATGTGACCAGTATCAACTCCCCCCCAAACTCCTGGCATTTATGATGCACTTTGCAAAGTACTTTATAAATTGCCATTTGAGTGTTATGAAAACCCTATCAGATAAATATCACAATTATTAGTATTATTCTTTTATAGATGGGTAGGGAATGTGACATGGTAGATCTACTGCTGGGTTTGGATCCAAATACACCTAGATTCAAATACTTCCTTAAATACTTATTAGCTGTGTAAGTTTGAGTAAATCACTTAACCTCTCTAAGCCTCAATTTCCATATCTGTCAAATGGGGTAAAAATAGTATCCACCAAACAAAAAGGGTTGTTATGAGGATGAAGTTAGACAATACATTCTATTCCAAAAAATAAATTGCTGAGTTTTTTCAAACCCATTAAAACCTTTTTATTGCCCTCCCAGGGCTTTGGTTCCCTAGGCCTAATGACCTCAGTGCTGGTCTGCACAGATGGAAAGACCAATGAGGCAGAGACCCATCCATGGAACTGTCACCTGCCATTACTGAGAATACCAGAATGGCCAACTTATCAGCACTAATCATATTGTCAACATCTTTGCCTGGACAAGATTAGAGCATTGAGGGAAGCTGGGTAGTAATCAGGACTTAATGAAATTTAAAGACTGGAAAAGATATATGTTGAGACAGGAGAGTGTGAAGCTATCACCAAGGACCTCACAGGTTTCATCCATGGCCTAAGCAATGTGAAGCTGAATGAGCACTACCTTAATACCATGGACTTCTTGAATTCAATTAAGAACAACCTAGATATAGTCTTGAACAAGAAATGAGTGTCATGGGGGAAGAGCCTTGACTACAGGTTAAGAGGTGGGAACTAAGCAAGTAGATGGCAGGCACACTGCTTTTCCTCTTTTCTCATCCATCACCTCCCTCAGTCTGAAGGAAGAGACCTGTAATCCCTTCACTTAGAAATTGGGAAAAGGAAATATGTACTGGGGATAATTTTTATATGTGCAAAGTGTGTTTTGCCTCAGCCAAAGTTGATGTTTCACATACTATAATTTATAAACAGTTATCTGAAAACACTGTGGCACATTTAGACACTAAAACTCTACACACACACACACACACACACACACACACACAGAGTCAATAGACTGAAAAATATAGATTATCTCACAGAAAACATAAATGACTTGGAAAATAGACTGAGGAGAAAAAAAAAATTTAAGAATTGCAGGACCACCTGAATGCCATGCCCAAAAAGGACCTAGACTTCAAATTTTTAAAAATATTATAAGAAGGGGCAGCTAGGTGGCGCAGTGGATAAAGCACCGGCCCCGGAGTCAGGAGTACCTGAGTTCAAATCTGGCCTCAAACACTTAACACTTACTAGCTGTGTGACCCTGGGCAAGTCACTTAACTCCAACTGTCTCACTAAAAAAGGAAAAAAAAGAAAAAGAAAAAAAATATTATAAGAAAAGTTCCCTGATTTCCTAGTATCAGGCAGCAAAGTAGAAATAGACGCCACTGGTTATTTCCTGAAAGAAAGTGCCAAATGAAAACTCCCAGGACCATTACAACCAAATGCTAAACGAAGAGCTTCAGGTCAAAGGGGGAAAAAAAAATACTTCAAGCAGCTAAAAAGAAACAATTCAGGCACTGAGGAGCCATGGTCAGGATCATACACTCCTCTATAATAGAGAAGCAAAAAACTTGGAATACCACATTCCAGAACGCAAAAGATATATAGGCTTACAGCCAAGAATTACTTACCCAGTAAAAATGAATATAATCATAAGGGGGGCTGGGGGAAATGAACCTTTAATGAAACAGAGAGCTTCCATGCATTTCTGTTTTTCTTTTTAATAGTCCTCCCCCCTCTCCCTCTTCTTTGCAGATCAATGAGGGTTAAGTGACTTGCCCAGGGTCACAGAGCTAGTAAGTGTCAAGTGTCTGAGGCCGGATTTGAACTCAGGTCCTCCTGAATTCAGGGCCGCTGCTTTATCCGCTGTGCCACCTAGCTGCCCCCAACTTCCATGCATTTCTTTTTTTTCTTTCTTTTTTTTTTTTTATGGGGCAATGGGGTTAAGTGACTTGCCCAGGGTCACACAGCCAGTAAGTGTCAAGTGTCTGAGGCCGGATTTGAACTCAGGAACTCCTGAATCCAGGGCCGGTGCTTTATCCACTGCGCCACCTAGCCGCCCCCCATGCATTTCTAATGAAAAGACCAGAGCTGTGAAGATACTTTAAAGTCAGAGACACATAAGAAGGTAAACATGAATTAAAAACCATAAAGGACTAAACAAGGATAAATTACTTACTTATTTATATTCAAACATGAAAAGATGATATATTTGTCCCTTCTGGACCCTATCATCATCAGGGGTAAAAAAGAAGTCTGGGGGCAGCTAGGTGGCGCAGTGGATAAAGCACTGGCCTTGGATTCAGGCGTACCTGAGTTCAAATCCGGCCTCAGACACTTGACACTTACTAGCTCTGTGACCCTGGGCAAGTCACTTAACCCCCAGTGTCCCGCAAAAAAAAAAAAAAAAAGTCTGGGAATGATTCTGTGTCTTAATGATGTTAAGAGAAAAAAGAAAAATAGAAAGAAGGGAAGAATACATGGGAGGGGGCAGGGAAAGGAAGATTAGGGAATATTATCTCACAACCCAAAGTTGGTACAGAAATACATTTCACTCAACAGAGAAATAGGAGGGAAAGGGGAGAAGGAATTAGAGGGAGGATAGATTAGGGAAGAGTTTATTGCTAAACAAAACAAACTCTAAGGATGTACAAAAATATTTTTAACTTTCTGAGGCAGCAAAGAACAGGAATCAGAAGGGGTGTCCACCAACTGAGGATGTCTGAACAAGTTATGGTATATAAATGTGATGGAATGCTATGCGCTTTAAGAAATGATGAAGGGAGTGGTTTCCAAGAAGCCTGAGAAGATCTCAAGTGATACAAGGTGAACAGAACCAAGAGAACAATTTATACAGTGACATCAATATGGTAAAGGCAAATAACTCTGAAATAAAAAACTCTTGAGCAGTCTAATGAACCACCATGATTCCAAAGGTGAAACATGCTATCCACTTCCTGATAGAGATGTGATAGACTCAGAGTACAAAATGAGACACATTTTTTTTAAATGTGGCCAATGTAGAAATCTGTTTTGTTTGATTATATAAGTTCATTATAGATGTTTTGTTTTCTTCTCATTCTCAATGAGGTTGGGTTGAAGGTTGGAGGAAGATTTTTGCTGATTGAAAAAAAAATTTTTTTTTAATTTTTAAAGCCTCACCACTGGGGCAGCTAGGTGGCGCAGTGGATAGAGCACCAGCCCTGGAGTCAGGAAGACCTTTTTTAAGTGAGGCAATTGGGGTTAAGTGACTTGCCCGGGGTCACACAGCTAGGAAGTGTTAAGTGTCTGAGGCCGGATTTGAACTCAGGTCCTCCTGACTCCAGGGCCGGTGCTCTATCCACTGTGCCACCTAGCTGCCCCCAAAAAAAAAAATTTTTAAAAAGAAAAGAAAAAAAGCCTCACCACTGTGTTTAATAAACTGTTAATGAAAATTGCCCCGGGGAAGCTAGGTGGTACAGTGGATAGAGCACCAGCCCTGGATTCAGGAAGACCTGAGTTCAAATCCGATCTCAGACACTTAACACTAGCTGTGTGACTATGGGCAAGTCACTTAACCCCAACTGCCTCACAAAAAAAAAAAAAAAACCTGGCAGTTTCTACTATAAATAATAGTATAGTCTATACTATGATATTCTAAAATGTAAAAGATATGAGCTTATAATAACAAAAAAAAAATAACTTACCCTGCAAAACTGAGTATAATCCTGGAACAGGGGTTGGGGGGAATGGTGCTTTGGTAGAGGAGAGTACTTTTAACCATTTCTGATGAAAAACGCAAAGCTGAGTAGGAAATTTGAAATGCAAAAACAAGAGCCAAGAAAAACCTAGAAAAGTAAACTTATTTGAGCAATAAGGAGTTATATGATGATGTAGAACTAAGAGTAAGAAGATACTGTTCCTTTGAAACATTAATATCTTCAAAAGATAATGAAGGAGTTACCTAAGAAAAACAGTGGATTGTTCTTTTTCTGAGGATTTAAGAGGGGAAAGAGAAAGAAGGGCAAAAGTAACACATTATTAAAGAAAGGAGGAAGGGAATGGAACTTGGTGCTTCTCATAATTAAAGTTTGACAGAGAGCAAGGGATGGGAGGTTCAAGGGGGATGAGTCTCACTTTCATCTAAAATAGATAAGGGCTGAACACACACACATACCCACACATACCCACACACACCCACACCCACACAGTGTCTCAGTATGGAAATTAATTAAATCCAACAGGGAAATATCTCCTCCCTCTTCTCATAGCCTTTCTCCTTTCTTTTACTCTTTCTCAACTTCCCAATTGTTTTTCCCTGTTGAGAGGAGACAAGAGGAGAGGAATCTATGGGGATGTTGATCAATTAAGGGATGAGTGAACAAATTATTATATGTGAATGTAATACAGCAAGAATGACAAAAGATGTGATTTCAGAAAAAACCTGAGTAATACAAAGTGAAGTGAGCAAAACCAGCAAAACAGTTTCTATAATATCAACAGCACTTAAAGAAAACCATCTTTTAAAGACTTAAGAATTCTGATCAAAGCAATGATCAACCATATATTCATAGGACCTATGATGAACATGTTACCCACTTCCTGACAGAAAGAGGTAATGGACTCAAGGTACAAAATGAGATAAACATTTTTGGACTAGGCCACTGTGTGGATGTTTTATTTGACTATGACTATTTGTTACAAGATTTTATTTTTTTCTATTTTTAATTGGAGAGGTAAGGGTGACAGACTGGGGGAAGGTGAGAGGAAGAGAAAATGGATCTTTTATTAATTGGAAAAAAAGTTAATTTGGGGGGGGGGTAAAAGATAAGTGTTAGAGAATAGGGTTTACTTATAGCCCATGATGTGAAATACAGTTATGATGTGCTTTCGAGGAATGTATTGTCTTTTGGGCATGGCTAACGTGAAGATGTTTTGCATGACTCCCTTAAAGCTAAGAGGATCCTTTTTCTAGGAGGCCTATGACCATTAGCACCTATTCCAAAGTGATCCATTCCCAGCAAGGCCCAAGAACTGTTGTTGTTATTGAGTTGTTTTTTAGTTGTGTCCAGCTCTTCATGAGCCCATTTGGGTTTTTTTGGCAAAGATACTGGAGTAGTTTACCATTTCTCCAGCTCATTTTACAGATGAGGAACTGAAGCAAAGAGGCTTAAGTGATTTGCCCAGGGTCACAAAGAGTTAGTAAGTAAGTGTTTGAGGATGGATTTGAACTCATGAAGAGGAGTCTTCCTGACTTCAGTTCAGGTACTCTATCCAATGCACCACCTAGTTGTGGCCTAAGCATTAGTTCCTTTGAATTTGTCCTTTTCTAATGAAGAAAAACATATCTTTCTTCATCCTCCAAAACTGAGTCCTTCTGAACTGCTTTGAAGGTAAACTGAGTTCTGAAGCAGAACTTGGAAGAGGCTGACAGACTTGAAGATCCACAAACCTGAAGAGCCTAAAACAGTTTACAGCAATTATCTTTTAAGGTACAGTTCTTAAGGATACCGATGATACTCATATAGTTCTCTTCTTACTGAATGGCTCCAGACAGTTAGTTTACTCTCTAGTTTTCCAGGATTGGGAGTACCTCATATTAAGAAACTGCCTTTTGGCATTACCAAAAGTACCACCAGAAGAATAAATGTCCTCCTCTGTAGGGGACACTGCCCAATCCAAGAACTCAATTTATGTTCCCAAGTATGGTAAGACTATTCCAACTGCCATGTTCTGGGCCTGGCTCAGGTCAGCCCCCTCACAGTTTAGGTTTAATGGTGAAACAAAATGAGTAACTTACAGTGGGTCACTTAACAGTTGAAAAAGGGAGATTTACTTAGCCACGGAAGAAGAAAGATATTCAAACAAGGGTGGGTGTTGAAGAAACTTGAGTTGAATCATATGATCAAAGTTTCCTTGTCTGTATCCATCTTGATTCATTGGTCAAACCTCTAAGTCCCTCCCTGCCTGAAGTCCTACTGGCTGCTTTGTATTCAGGACATGAGGAAGTGACATCAATATTGTGAGCCAACCAAATCTTGAAGAATATATTAATACCTTTCACAGAAAAGCTAGTATAACCTGAATAGAGGGAGGGGTTAAGGTACTACTCCTACCACAAATGGGGAAAGGATAAACAAGTTGTGCTACATGAAGGTAAGAGAATTGGAATATGATACACTACTGCTGTGTTATAAGAAATAATATGATCAATTCAGAGAAGCATGGAAAGATATATGTGAACTGATACAAAGCAAGCAGAACCAGGAAAACAACATATACAGTGATAAATGGAAAAAACGACAAAACGACTGAAATTAAATGCTGCAAAATTATAATGACAAAGCTTGACCCCATCCCCCTCAAATATTGAGAAGGCATCTCCCTTGGCTTCTTTTGCAGAGGTGGGGTCCTATGACTGGGAAACATTAAGTTTTTGATAGGTTGGTTAGTTTTGTTGAACTGTTTTTTCCTGTCACTTGTATTTACTTTTTATTATAAAGGATTATGAGGGGACAGAAAGGAGGGAGAGGGATACATTTAGAAACACAGGTCACAGAGAAAAAATATTTATTAATAACATTTTTAAAAGATTTTCTGAGTTTGCATGAACTGTCTCTGACCTCAAGGAATTTATGGAAATCTAAATCTAAATTATCTAAATTTTCTATACACACAGACACACATATCCAATTCTACAACACCATCTGGGATTTTCTTGGCAAAGATACTATAGTGGTTTGCCATTTCCTTCTCTAGTTCATTTTACATATGAAAGAAACTGGGACAAACAGGGTTAAGTGATTTGACCAGAATCACAAAGCTATTAAGTGTCTAAAGCCAATTCTGAACTCAGGGCTTACTGGTTCCAGGCCTAGCCCTTCATCTACTGTGCCACCTACCTGCCCCAAATATAAAACTTACTTCTGTTTAAAAATAAAATCCACCAATATCTCCCTTTTTATTCATTACCTCTGGCAGTCAAGGCACAGTGTAGTCATGCAGGCAGGGCAATTCAAGACAGCATCACTATTTGGAACAGCCTGTTGTTGGTGAGAGAGTTGCTTTCCAAAACAATGGTATCTATTACACGAAAAGTGAAAAAATAAAGATTATTATAACATTAAGATGTATAGCTAAACTATATTTATATTATATGAAAAAATACAGGGGCAGCTAGGTGGCGCAGTGAATAAAGCACTGGCCCTGAATTCAGGAGGACCTGAGTTCAAAGCCGGCCTCAGACACTTGACACTTACTAGCTGTGTGACCCTGGGCAAGTCCCTTAACCCTCATTGCCTTGCAAAAAAAAAAAGAAATAGGAAAACATATAGACTATAATAACTTCACTCATGGAGGTTCTAAAGTACTTTCTGCCACTTTCTCCTCCACCTCTGTTTCACATGAAGTAGCATTATTCCTTACCAAGGCTAACCTTTCTTATTCAAGTGAACCTATTCCATCCCATCTCCTCCAATAGACTACCCCCTCTGCCATCACCACTCTTACTTATTTTCAATCTCTCCCTCCCTAGTGACTCGTTTCCTATTGCCTACAAACATGCCAATATCTCCTCATCCTAAAAAAAACATTACTTGATCCTTCTATCCCTATTAACTGTCACCCTATATCTCTTTTGCCCATTACAGCTGTCTATAAAGGGTGCCTTTATATTCTTCTCACTCTCTTCTTTACCCCTTACAATCTGGTTTATGTAATTCTACTGAAACTGATTTCTCCAAAGTTACTAAATCCAATGGTCCTTTCTCAATCTTCATTTTCTGACACTGCTGCTCACTCTCACCTCCTTGATATTTTCTTCTTTTTGTTTTTTCCCCAAGACACCACTCTCTCCTGGTTCTGCTGGATCCTCCTCCAGATTATGCCCTCTAACCATAGTTCCCTCAAGGTTGAGTCCTGAGTCCACTTCTCTTCTCCCTCTATACTACTTCCTTAGATTTAATTTTTTTTTTTTTTGATGAGGCAATTGGGGTTGAGTGACTTGCCCAGGGTCACATAGCTAGTAAGCGTCAAGTGTCTGAGGCCGGATTTGAACTCAGGTCCTCCTGAATCCAGGGCCAGTGCTCTATCCACTGCGCCACCTAGCTGCCCCCCTTAGATTTAATTTTATCTCTATGTGGAGGATTCTCAAATCTACTTACTCTGCCCAATCTGTATGCTGGCCTCCAATCTTACCTCTCCAACTGCTTTTTAAGCATTCCAAACTGGATTTCCAGTAGACAGCTTAAACTCAATATGTCCAAAACAGAACTCATTATCTTTCCCGCTAAATCATAACCTCTTATTCCCTATTACTGTAGAGAACAACACCATCTTTCCAGTTTCTTAGGCTCAATACCTAAGAAGTCAACCCGCATTCCTGATTTTCTCTCACATTTCATATCCAAATGTCAATTTCACTTTTGCAGCATTTCTCAAATACACACCCTTCTCTCCTGATACCACCACTATTTAGGTGCAGGCTAGGTGGGTCTGCTCTGCCTCGAGTGCCTGCTCCACTCCAATCCATTCTCCATTTAGTCACTAAAGCTATTTTCCTAAAACCATGTCTGATCACCCCAACCCAACCATACACATTTTCTTTCTCATTCCCATTTCCATTCTCTCTCTCTCGAACTCCAGTGGCTCAAACTCTAGTGCCTCCAGGAACAAATAGAAAATGCTGTTTAACATTTATATATATATAAATATATAAAGGCTTTGGCCTTTTATAATTCAGCCCCCTCCTACCTTTCCAGTCTTCTTACACCTTAATCCCCAACTCATATTCTTTGATTCACTGAGAGTGGCCTCCTGGCTGTACTCCCAGCAAGATACTCCATCTCTTTTCTCTGGCTATCTCCCATTCCTGGAACACTCTCCTTCCTCAACTTCACCTACTGACCTCCCTGGCTTCCGTTAAGTTCTAACTAAAATTTCACCTTCTACAAGGAGCCTTCCCTAACCACTCTTAATTATTTCTGATTTATGCTACATATAGCTTGCTATGTATATGTTTATTTACATGTTGTCTCCCCCATGAGGATGTAAGCTCCTTGAAGGCAGAGACTATCTTTGGCCTCTTTTTGTATCCCCAGCACCTAGCACAGTGCTTACTATATGCTTCTTCTGCATTTGCAATAAGAGCATAAA
The DNA here is from genome assembly GCF_019393635.1 of Dromiciops gliroides. Classification (NCBI taxonomy): domain Eukaryota; kingdom Metazoa; phylum Chordata; class Mammalia; order Microbiotheria; family Microbiotheriidae; genus Dromiciops; species Dromiciops gliroides. The sequence goes on along the minus strand of NC_057862.1, from coordinate 264,141,075 downwards.
CTTATATAACTGAAGATTTACGTATTCAGAGTCTGTATTCCAATATTACCAATCTCCCATTTTTTACTAAAATCTGGGCAACTAAAATGAAATATCTTACTATACAATGTCACGTCTGTGAAATGTTTGTGAAACTAACATATGTTAGTGCAGCACAAACTCCAGTAAGTTGAAAATGTCAGTCAATAATGTTCTTGCAATTTTTCACAAAAATTATTCAATACTTTGAAGAATCTACGATCTCATTAATGTGACTTCACCTCACCAGTAAAGTTCACAATTCCTCTATGCTTTCTCATCTTAGATAATTCTTATGTCATTCTAAATTCCACATGGAACTGAGGATCACCCCAGGTCTTTTAACATTTCATGAGTACTAGCTTAGCACTCAGGAGAGCTACCATTATCATTAACATTTTGTTGGAGGCTGGTTAGCCCCACCATGTTATCTCCCTCTTTCCCTGTGGATCATTCACTATTTTGACTTTTCAGAAATCACAGTGTTGTATGATTCTTAACATGGAATCATCAGTGAATAAATGGTACCTAAAAGTTATGTCAATCTCAGAGTTCCTAGGCAAATCTTTAAGATGATAAATCACAAAACAATTGATCTTCATTGATAGGAATCTCCTCACCATTATTTTCCTTCATTGATGAAACCACAAATCTAATACCTATCCCCCAAGAAAAAAGGGGGTTGAAGGAAGGGGGAAAAATCTTGAGAAATACTGAAAGCACACCGAATTTCTCAAATGCTATCCAGTCTACTCTTTATATTTAATATCTGTCCCAAAATAAACAGACTTAATTATTAATTGACCGATAGCAAGCATTTACATAGCACTTTAGGATTTGCAAAATGTTTTATATATGCTATCTTCATTTGATCCTCACAACAATCCAGTGAGGTACGTACCATTATTATTCTCATTTAATGGACTAAGAGAGGTTGACTTGCCCAGAGTCAGATAGCTAAGTAAGTGACTAAGACAGGATTTGAACTCAGATCTTCCCCACTATAAGTCCAGCTAAAGCAAAAAGAACTAGAACTATAAGAATGAAGAGGAAAGGATAAATTTAAGAAGTATTGTGGAAAATGACAGGGTATTGGGGGTTTAAGGAGAAGAGTCAATTATGATCAGAGGCCATCATGGGGATCCAAAGGAGAACATAAAGACATTGGGAAATAAAAAGCTAGAAAACAACAATTTGCCTTATATAAATAATTGCTTCTAGATTAATGTTCTAGGTTCTATATATGTGTGAGACTGAGAAACTTTCAAATATTATTTTTTTAAATCTGGTGGGAAAAAACCTATTATGAATCAATCACATGTTGGACTAAACTCAACAATTTCAAACATTTATTTTAAAAATAAAGTGTGGGGGGGTGGCTAGATGGCACAGTGGATAAATCACCGGCCCTGGATTCAGGAGTACCTGAGTTCAAATCCGGCCTCAGACACTTGACACTTACTAGCTGTGTGACCCTGGGCAAGTCACTTAATCCCCACTGCCCGGCAAAAAAAATAAAAATAAAAAATAAAGTGTGGGGCAGCTAGGTGACACCAGCTCTGGATTCAGGAGGACCTGAGTTCAAATCTGACCTCAGACACTTGACACTTACTGTGTGACCCTGAGCAAGTCACTTAACCCTCATTGCCCTGCAAAATAAATAAATAAATAAATAAGGATGAAGTATACTTTCACTTTCCACTGATCTTAAGGCACTTAGCTGAGATAATTATTTTAACTTTCTCCCTCAGTGTTCTAGCATAATTTCTTTTTTTGTTTAAAATTCTTACCCTCTTCTTTGTGCATCCACCCAGGCCTGATCTCTACTGTCTTTTTCAGGATCATATAATAATTCATCATTTGTTGGCATCTGACACTGCTGTTTTTTCTTCTTGTTCACTTGTGATATTACTGAAAGCATAAAGGAATTGCCTTAATATTATTTCAAAGTCATGTCCTTTTAACACAGAATAAAGAATTTTCTATGCTAAACATTTTCTTTATGTTTTTTTCCTGTTTATGTATTTTCTTTAAAAATGAAAAAAAAAAAAAGGAAAAATACCTCTTAACTCCCAACCTGGCTCAGCCCCAAGTTCTTATTCAGCTAATAAATATATTTAAAATCATATGGAACAAGGGATAAATCCACATGCCAACACAAAACTCTCCACAAAAATCCCAATAATGTTTTAAATGCTGAGTTACTCATTCAATATGACATCCTAGGCAAATTACTTCGTTTCTCTGGGCCTAAAGTTTCCTTCAATTCTCATGTTTAAATGACTCAAAATGTGAAAAATTTGATCCAGTGATTTCACAATTACTAGAGATAAAATTTTTAAAACTGTAATGAGTCGGGGCAGCTAGGTGGCACAGTGGATAGAGCACCGGCCCTGAAGTCAGGAGTACCTGAGTTCAAATCCGGCCTCAGACACTTAGCTGTGTGACCCTGGGCAAGTCACTTAACCCCAATTGCCTCACTAAAAAAAAAACCAAACAAACAAAAAAAAAACTGTAATGAGTCTATGTATATAAAAACATTCATCACTGCTATAATGAAATACTATAAATAACCTCTATGCCCAATAATTGAGGCTGAATTGTCATATAGTGAGGTAAAAAATTATGGTGTCATAAAAATGATAAATATGAGATATACATGGAAAAACAGAATATGAGGTAGTACTGAATGAAAGGAAGGAAGGAAGAAAACAGGGCCAAAGGCAGAACTTCTGAAAGACCATAAAATAGTTACAGAAAAAAGACTGTGGTTGGTTTTTTTTTGTTTTTGCTTGTCTGTTGCTTCTACTTTAGCACAGGACCTTAACTCTTTATTTTATATTTTTATTTTGTTACTTTTTCTGAAAGGTAAGTTTATAATGAAAATAATTTTAGAATATACAACTGAAAACTTTTGGTTTGATCTGTAAAGAATATTCTAATAGGAATTAATTTCACTATTTTTCTTGATACTCAATGCATCTAAATATAGCTAAGATAGTAAACATACAATTAATGAGAAAAAGAGTAAATTTTATATTTTCATCATATGAATTCTTTAGATATTTATTCTAATGTAATTAACTACATTTCTTTAAGAATTATAAGATATGGAGGGGCAGCTAGGTAGAGCAGTGGCTAGAGCACCAGCCCTGGAGTTAGAAGTACCTGAGTTCAAATCTGGCCTCAGACACTTAACACTTACTAGCTGTGTGACCCTGGGCAAGTCATTTAACCCCAAGTGCCTCACTAAAAAAAACAAAGAAAGAATTATAAGATATGGGGGCAGCTAGGTGGCGCAGTGGATAAAGCACCAGCCCTGGATTCAGGAGGACCTGAGTTCAAATCCAGCCTCAGACAGGTAACGATTGAAATGATGCTACCTGCTGGAGACTTACTGTAGGAAAGCTCCACCATGAGGAGAAGGCCTCTGAGGGCAAAGCCATCGGGTCAAGGTCCTTGGTGTCAGGAAGTGACGTTTGCTCGTGGGTACTGTCTATCAAGACTACCAGCTGGGGCAGCTAGGTGGCGCAGTGGATAAAGCACCAGCAATGGATTCAGGAGTACCTGAGTTCAAATCTGACCTCAGACACTTAATACATACTAGCTGTGTGACCCTGGGCAAGTCACTTAACCCCAATTGCCTCATCAAAAAATAAAAAAAATAATAAAAAAAAAGACTACCAGCCAATCAACTTGAGGGGACTCCCATTTCTGGGAGGACACGAAACAGGAAGTGGATGCTGGGAGAGGGCTTTTTCCTCTTATGGTTCCTGACCTCGCCATGGTGGGTCGGATGATGGGGTCTCTTAGGAATACTTAGATTTTTACCTTTCTCTCTGATCCTAATGCTCTTTAAACACTTAAATACTCTTGCTAAAGCTTATAATTTATTGGTGACCACTCATCAGAATTTAAATAGTATAGCTAGAATTTTAGCCCCTTACAGACACTTGAGACTTACTAGCTGTGTGACACTGGGCAAGTCACTTAACCTTCACTGCCCTGCCAAAAAACCCAAAAAAACAAAGAACAGGCAAAAAAAAAAAGAATTAAAAGAGATAAAGGTGTTTTACATAATTGTTTATTTATAACCTATATATAACATTGCTTATTGTCTCAGGGAGGGGGAAAGGAAAGTAGAGATAGATAGAATTTGGAACTCAAAAAAAATGTTAAACATTGAAAGAACTAAAATTAGAGTATGTGATCATGTTTACCCTTGAATGTCTTCCATAAAATCTAGTTAAGAGAAAGGGAAGCTGGTAGGAAATGATGACAGCTATAAAACCTGACCAAGTAAAAATGATGAAACTATAAGACTAAAACAATATCAATACCTTTACCTCCTTCATTTTTTGGTCAGTCATTTTCAGTTGTGTCCAACTCTTTGTGACCCCATTTGGGGTTTTCTTGGCAAAGATACTGAAGCGGTTTGCCATTTCCTTCTCCAGCTCATTTTACAGAGGAAACTAAGGCAAACAGGGTGAAGTGACTTGCCCAGAGTCACACAGTTAGTAAGTGTCTGAGGCCAAATTTGAACACAGGAAGATGAGTCTTCCTGACTCTAGGTGAGGCATTCTATCCACTCTGCCATCTAGGTGCCTTCAATGTCTTGCAGCTACTTAAAATCAGTTTCATCAAGATAATACTAACTAGCTAACCTTTTTTGTTTCTCAAAAGGAAAAGGAAACTATCTTGCTAGAAGAGTATTATACAGTCCTTACCTGTGTCTTCATCCTCAGAATCAGAATCAGAATATATGTTATCATAATACTTTGGCAGAACCATTGAAGTTTTCACAGTTCCTAAGGAAGAACCTGTTTTTAAAAATGAAAAGCCAGGAGACAAAAAACAAACAACATACACTACCACACATGCATGGATCTATCCAACATTCAAAGAATAATCCAATCACATAAACTGTTTGTGAAAAATAGGGAAAGAAGGGATCCTAACAAACTCCTCCTACAATACAAGTAAGATTTTGATACCTAACTAACTTGATACCTGTCTGGGTTACATTTTATCTAAGGATTTAGTAACAAAATGATACCTCCTTGGCCCAATTTGGGGTCAATGTTAGAGAGTCAACTGTCAAAATTCACAGGGCTGTTAACTCAAAAAAGAAAAGGAAAAAGTCCTTGTTTTTCAAGGGCTATACAAAATGCAGAAAAAATTTTAATGAGGGGAAAAATAAAGTAATCAAGTATGGTAAATCTTCGAATCTTCCTTATACAACTTAATCCTAGAGGTATTTCTGAGTTTTTCTTTTTCTCTCTTCCCAACATTATCCCATCCCTATATCAACACAGAGTCTAGCAAGTAAATAATATCATATGCTGACTGAGAGGAGCAGAACCAGGAGAGCACTGTACACAGTAACAGCAACATTGTGTGATGAACAATGGGGATAGACTTGGCTCTTCTCAACAGTGAAACAATCCAAAACAGCTTTGTAGAAATTTATTGTGATTTGGGGACCCTGCCTTTGGGCTGAGATTAAAAAGCTTTAGGCCCTCAGGGGTTTTTTCTGTGTAAGAGGGGCTGGTGCCCCTCCCCCTCCGCTTCAGCTGAGCCAAAAAGCCCCATGGGCTTTACAGGATGCCAGGTCAGACAGACATGGGCTCTTAGCTGGTGCAGAGGTCCCAGGCGAGCAGCACAGGGGTCACAGGCCCCTGGAGCCCTGGGTGTGGTACACACAGGACAGCCCCAGCCCGGCTGCAGCAGGCAGATTAACTTGGTGTGTGTGGGGGCGCAGGGAGCCCGAGGTTTGAGGGGAGAGAAGGGAGATATATACTGGGGAGTGATCAGCACAAGGAGGTTGGAGAAAGAGAGGTTGGAGAAGACAGACAGGGAGGTTGCTACAAGGACGCTAAGGAGACTGAGGCTTTGTGAAAAGAGGGGCTGACAGGAGATGGAGAAAAAGCTAAGAGCAAGGAGGCAGAAGGACTCCAGAGGATTGGAGAAAGAAAAAAAGGGCTAGGATACAGACATTAGAGATGCTGACTGGGGCAGTCAGCACAGAGGAGTTAGAGGAAGGGCTTTCTAGTTAGAAGGTAGAGAGAAGAGGATGGACAGAGAGAAGGATGCCAGAGGACTTGAGACGCTGAGAGGTCAGTGAGAAAGGGACACTAGAGATGCTGAGGCGGACTGACAGAGTATGCACAAGCAGTGGCAGGAGGGAGAGATGGGCAGAAAGCAGTCAGATCTTGGATAACTTTGCATTTCTTATCTCTTACATTTATTTATTTATTTTGGGTGAGGCAAGGGGGGTTAAGTGACTTGCCCAGGGTCACACAGCTAGTAAGTGTTAAGTGTCTGAGGCCGAATTTGAACTCAGGTCCTCCTGACTCCAGGGCCGGCACTCCATCCACTGTGCCACCTAGCTGCCCCCTACATTTATTTTTATAAATAAACCCTGCTTTGATTATTTAGTTAAGAGGCTTCTTAATCTTTTGCTTATCAATTTGGGAGTGGAGCAGTGTGGAGAAATTTTTAAAAGGCCCTAACAAATCAGCCCATATTAAATTAATAGCAGTGAGAGAGCCAGCCAGTCAAAAGCCCCCAGACCCAGATTAGTCCTCCAGTTAGATTAGGCACCCCAGTCAGATTAGGGCCCAGCTAGTCAGTTAAAATATTTCCACATATGAATGGCGACCCAGATGGGACTTATGACCCAATTATAATTTTTCTAAACTTATAATTTTTCATATAGCCCACAGTTACAATTTTTAGATTAGATTAGATTGTTATTAATTTTTTTTACAGTTTCAAAGAACTCATGATAGATAATATTCTCAACATCCAAAAAAAAAGAACTGTGAATTATGAATGCAGACTGTTTCTAATTTTGGACTAGTTTTTTTTTTCTTCTTGTTTGAGGTTTTTCCCTTGTGCTGATTCTTCTTTCAGAAGATGACTAATGTAGAAATATGTTTGATATGACTGTACATATACAACCTATATCAGACTGCTTTCTGTCTTGGGGAGGAAGGAGGGAAGGGGGGGAAGTAAAATTTAGAACTAAAAATCCAGTGTAAACAAATGTTGAAAACTATCCTTATATGTAATACATAACTGGAAAATAATAAAATCAAATTTAAAATAAATAAATAAATACATAATATCATAGACTTGTATCCTAGCAACAACACAAGCAAAACTTCTGTGGGTAATGAATGCCAAACCTCAGAAGTCTCTGGGGGGAAAAAATCTGACTCAGCTCTTTAAACTAAATTTTTAGAATAACCTAAATGTTTAAAATACTGAATTGAAGATTTACCTGTTTCTAGTGATGACAACTTATCTTCCATTGTTTTTATGGTAGAATTTAATTCAGCTTCCATTTCTTTTTCAAATTCATCTTCACTGGATGATTCACTTTCACCAGTAAGACATTCTCTGATAAGTTTTCGCTTTTGGTCAGGAGTGCCATGTAAAAGCACATCTACTTCATCTTCAGAACTAATATTTAAAAATAGACAATTTAAAGATAGACAACTAACATTTAAAGACAGACAATTAGTATATGAGTATACTTATTTGTTAGTAGAGCTTACAGTTTTTAAAGGCACAGTGGCAGAGGAAACAAGGCAATCAGTCTATAAGCCTTTATTAATCATTTACTATGTAGAAATAAAAAGAAAGGTATAAGACAATTCTTGATCTCAAGGAGCTCACAAACTAATGGTGGAGACTATAAATATGTACAAATAAGCTATGTACAGAATAAATAAGAAATAATCAACAAAGAGATAGATAGCACTAGAATTAAGGCTTTAGGAAAGGCTTCCTGTAAAAAGTCAGATTCTAGCCAGGACTTGAAGGAAGCAAAGAGGTGGAGATGAAGAAGGAGAGCATATGGGCCAGCCAGTGAAAATGCATAGACTTGTGCATACCCTTTGACCCAGCAATACCACTTTTGGGTCTTTTTCCCAAAGAGATTATGGAAAGGGGAAAAGGACCCACATGTACAAAAATATTTATAGCTGCTCTTTATGTGGTGGCAAGGAATTGGAAGTTATGGGGATGCCCATCAATTGGGGAATGGCTGGACAAGTTGTGGTATATGAATGTAATGGAATACTATTGTGCCGTACGAAACAATGGGCAGAAGAAGTTCAGAGAAACCTGGAGGGTCTTGCGTGGGCTGATGATGAGTGAGATGAGCAGAACCAGAAGAACATTGTACACAGTATCATCAACATTGTGTGTTGATCTACTGTGATGGACTATATTCTTCTCACCCATGCAATGGTACAGAAGAGTTCCAGGGAACTCATGAGGGAAGAGGATCTCCAAATCCAGGAAGAAAAAAAAAAAAAGAACTGTGGAGTATAGATGTTGATTGAACCATACTATTTCTTTTGGTTTTGGTGCTGTTGTTTTTCTATTTTGAGGTTTTTCCTCATTGCTCTGATTTTTCTCTTATAACATGACTAATGCAGAAATATGTTTAATGTTTTATATATATATATACATATACATATACATATATATATAAAACCTATATCAGATTACCTGCTGTCTAGGGGAGGGGGAAGGAGGGAGGGGAGGGAGGGAGAAAAATCTGAAATTGGAAAGCTTGTATAAACAAAAGTTGAGTACTAACTTTACATGTAACTGGAAAAAAAATACATTATTTAAATTTTAAAAAAGAAAATGCATAGACTTGGGAGACTGAACATCTTTTTCTGAGGAACAGTAAGGAGGCCAGTGTCACTTGACAGAAGAATATGTGGGGTGTGTAAGGGATAAGAAGACTGGAAAAGTGGGAATGTACATTGTGTTATAAAGAGCTTTTAACAAGAGAGAATTTTATACTGGATACTGAAGATGATTAGGAGTGACTAGAGTTTAATGAGATGGTATGGTCAGACTAGCAATTTAGGAAAAGCACTTTGGTGGTTGATTGGAGGAAGGACTGGAAGAGAGAAAGTCTTGTGGCAAACAGACCAATCAGCAAGCTCTTCAATAAATAGTACAGGAATAAGGAAATGAGGGTCTATACTAGGGCAGTGGCCATATCAGAGGGTATTCAAATGATGTAAAGGTGTAACAGGCAGGCAATAGACTGGATATGGGGAACAGAGGTGAGAGATAATGAGTAAAGGATGACACCTAGTTTGCCAACTTAGGGGAGAAGAATAGTGGTACCCTCAACAGAAATAGAGAACTTTGGAAGGAGATAGGGCTGGGCCAGGTAAGAGAGGGGGTGAGTTCAATTTGGGCCATGTTGAGTTTAAGATAAGACATCCAGTTAGAGAGATCCAATAGACAGTTGGAGACTGGAGATTAGCAGAAAGGTTAGATTTGAGAATCATCAGCATAGAGATGATGATTGAATCCATGAGAGCTAAGTAAAACAGTATGGAGGGAAAAGAGAAGAGGGTTTAGGATTAAGTACTATGAGTCACCCATCTACAATGGACATGGCCTGGATGAAGATCCAAAGAGTAAGACTGAAGAGTATAGGAGGAAAACTAAGAGAAAGTAGCAATTGAAAGAATTTAATTTCAATCAAGTTACTTCTCTTTATTCTCTCTGCTGAGGTTTCCCCAACCAGCCTCATAAACTTAAAGCGATGTTAAAGCAAATGAGATCAATTTTCTTTTTTCCTTTTTTTGCACGGGGCAATGGAAGTTAAGTTACTTGCCCAGGGTCACACAGCTAGTAAGTGTCAAGTGTCTGAGGCTGGATTTGAACTCAGGTACTCCTGAATCCAGGGCCAGTGCTTTATCCACTGCACCACCTAGCCACCCCCAAGATCAGTTTTCAAGAAGAAATTAAATGTCAAAATTCTTTTCTACAAAATTTTGTTCATAATTAAATCAATTATTAGGGGATATTTAATTAACATGTGCATCATCCAGGTTCTTTGCCTCTGTCTTCTAGAGTATAGAATCTAGAGTCTCCAAATTTTGGTGGGGAGGGCTAGGAGAACTGGAGAAGTGAGACCTGAAATTTCTGATACATTTCTTTTTTGATACACTTATTTCTCTCTTACATTTATTTATATTGGGGTTCAGTTTTCAAAGCACTTCTGCAAACATATTTAATTTCATCAATGTAAGCTCCTCAATGAAAGCTCCTTGTCTTTGTATACCCAGCACCCAACATAATATACATGGTAGGCACTTAATTGCTTGTTAATTGAGCCTTTTAAGGGTCTGGTGAGGTAGAAAGTGCAGCCAGTATCATCTCTCTTTTACAGAGTAGTGCAAGGGACTAAGGACAAGTGAGAGTGAACACAATATGTCAGTAATGAAATAGGCACCTGACTCTAAGTCTACTAGTGTCTACTCTACAAATCTGCCTCAAAAAAAAAAAAAAGCGTGTTTTTGATGTCCTTTATGTTTATGCCAGCTAAATGGCAAAGTGATAGAGTACTGGACTTAGTGTCAGGAAGATCTAAGTTCAAATTCTGCCTCATACATTTAATAGCTGTGTGACCCTGGGCTAGTCGCTCAACTTCTCTCAGCCTCAGTTAATTTATCAGTAAAGCAAGGATAATAATAACAGACTATTGTGTGGATCAAGTGAGATAAAATATGTAAAAATGCTTTGCAAACCATAAAGTGCTATATATGTTCATTGATACACACACAATACCCTTTCAGTATTACTTATCAACTTTTTTGGGGGGGTAGGGCGGGGCAATGAGAGGGTTAAGTGACTTGCCCAGGGTCACACAGCTAGTGTCAAGTGTCTGGGGCCGGATTTGGACTCAGGTCCTTCTGAATCCAGGGCCAGTGCTTTAAAGCGCCCCCATTGCCCCGAAAAAAAGAAAGACATAGAGCACAGTGGCATGCACTGGTTCTGAAAATATGTATAACATTCCACATCCAGTCTCCCATCTTTTAACTATATTGCCCTTTTTAGCTCCTTACATAAAAATATGACTGAACTTTTGGAGTCAGTAAGCTTACTTCAAATCTAGACAGACACTTACTAGATGTGTTACCCATGGCAAGTCATTTAACCTGTTTTGCCTCAGTTTCCTCAACTGTAAAATGAGGATAACAACAGTTACCCACCTTTCAGGGTTTCGGTGAGGATCAAATGAGGCAATATTTGTAAGGCACGGTGCCTGGCACGTAGGAGCTATATAAATGATTATTCCCTTCCTAATCATCTCATGCCTGGACTACTGAAAAACCCACAAATCTTTCCCCACTCTAGTGCATCCTCCACTCAGCTGACAAACATACCTTTGTAAAGCACAAATCTGGCATGTTGCCACTCTCCCAATCACCTTCAAAGTCAGCTACAAAATCCTCTGTTTGGCATTCAAAGCCCTTTAAAAACTGGCCCACTTCTACTTTTCCAGTCCCCACCACATACTCATATTCAATAATACTGAGTTCTCCCTGCCTCACACAGCACTCCATTTCCCAGTTCTGTGTATTTTTACTGGCTATCCCCTATGCCTGGTATATACACTCTTTTCTCATCTCTGCTTCCTGCTTTCCTCCAAGTCCCAGCTAAAAGAAGACTCTTCTAAAACCTGGAAAGACTTATATGAAAAGATCTGAGTGAAGTGAGGAGAACCAGGGGAACATAACACACAGTAACAGCAACATTGTGCCAACTATGACTGACTTAGATCTTCTAATACAATGAACCACGACAATTCCAAAAAACCCATGATGGAAAATGTTATCCATACCAAGAGAAAGAACTATGGAGTCTGAATGCAGATACTATTTTCAATGTCTTGTATGTGTGTATGTGTGTTTCCTTTTGTTTTGTTTGTTCTTTTACAAGACTAATATGGAAATATGTTTAACATGATTGCACATGTATAACCTATATCAGATTGCTTGCCGTCTTGGGGAGGAGGAAGGGAGAAAAGTTTGGAACTCAAAGCCTCCCTCCCCCTCTCCCTCCCTCCCTCCCTCCCTCCCTCTCTCTCTCTCTCTCTCTCTCTCTCTCTCTCTCTCTCTCTCTCTCTCTCTCTCTCTCTCTCTCCCCCTCTCTTTCTTTCTTTCTTTCTTTCTTTCTTTCTTTCTTTCTTTCTTTCTCTCTTTCTCTCTTTCTTATTTATTTTTCTTCTACAACAAACATTTATTTTATTTTTTCCAGTTACATGTAAAGGTAGTTTTCAACATTCATTTTCATAAGATTTAGAGCTCCAAATTTTTCTCCCTCCCTCCTGTTCTTCCCCGCTCCACAAGGCATGAACCAGGTTATATATGTACAATCCACAAGTGCTCTTTTTAACAGTTCTTTCTATGGGGGTGGATAGTATGCTTAGTCCCTTGGGATTGTCTTGGATCATTATATTGATGAGAGTACTTAAGTCATTCATAATTGTTCATCGAACAATACTGCTGTCACTATGTACAATGTCCTCCCAGTTCTGCTCACTTCACTATACGTCAGTTCATATGCATTCAAAGTCTTATTTTAAAATGAATGTTGATCCCCCAAAAGAGAAAAAGATCTATTTGTACAAAAATATTTCTAGCAGTTCTTTCTGTGGTGGCAAAGAATTGGAAATCAAAGGAATGCCCATCAATTGGGGAATGGCTAAACAAACTGGTATATGATGGTGATGGAATATTATTGTGCTATAAGAAATGACAAGAAGGATGACTTCAGAAGGGCCTGGAAAGACATGTATGAAATGATGTATTGTAGAGAATATTGTACACAGAGACAGCAATATTGTTTGGTGAAGAACTGTGAATGACTTAACTATTCACAACAATACAATAATCCAAGACAATCCCAAAGGACTATTGATGAAACCTCCAAAGACTGAAGCATGCGATTTTTCACTTTCTTTCATTTTTTTTCCTTTTAATCAAGTTTTCTTGTACAAAATTACAAATATTGTAATGTTTTACATAATCTTACATAACGCATATCTGATTGTCGCTTCAGGGAGGAGAGAGGGGAGGGAGGGAAAGAGGGATAAAAATTGGAATCCAAAACTATAAATAAAAATGTTTATTTTTTAAAAACGAATGTTGAAAACTTTTTACATGTAATTTAAAAAATGAAATACTATTTACATTAAAAAAATAAAAATGAGAGTTTGTAATACACATCCTAATGCTTAATACAGTTTATCCTGTATATAGTTGTACAGCATTGTTTCAATTCTGACCCGACCATGAGCTCCTTGAAAGCAGAACTGTCTCTTGCCCTTTTGCGTCCAGCGCTTAGCACACTGACTGGCGCATAGTAGGTGCTTGTTGACACCTGTTAGTTGTGCGCCCGACTTGTCCCCAATATTTTTTACAAATTCTAAGCCCCGGAGGCCCCGCCCACTCGTTAGTGGGAGTTTCAGTGGCTATTCCTCAGGAACTAGCCCCAGATCCCAGCTCAGTGTACTTCCGGCCCCTGCCGGAAGACCTCCAAGAAGGGGGGGGCGCTCCCTTTCTTTCTTGAAAGGCTTTAATGAGAATGGTTTCCTAACATCAAGCTTCCATCTGCCTTTGTGCTCTATTTCGGGCCACTCCGGGGCCCGAGACAGACACTAGAAAAGCCAACCCAGTGTTCCCCCAGTGGGGAAGTCTGGGACGTCCTGCCTAACCTGAGCAAGCCCCGCGCCTGGCCTACCTGCTCAAAACTGGTTCATCGTCGCTGGGTTCTTCAACTACATAAGGATCATCATCTTCAGAAAGCCGGTTCATGGCGAGCTGGACCCGGGACAGCGCGTCTGAACGAATCCACAAAGCCACCAGATTGCAGTTGTATTTTATAATGGCAACAGCAAGCACTTCCGCTTCCTTGTTACACTGCGCCTGCGTAGGTAACTCCCAGGGGAAGAGAGGGCTCGGAGACTAGGCAAGGCCAGCGTTTCTAAAATTTCCGACGCTGTCCGACCCCTTTTCTCCCGAGAAATGTTTACGCGACCCCTGGGTATAAAAGTATATAAAATAGGTATACATAGCCTTTTACTATTGCCAAAATTTTTCCGCCTCACATTCAGTTACTGTTGCGACTTACACTTTAAGAAGCTTTGGGCTAGGCTAGGCTAGGGAGGGCGGGGGCGTGGCAAAGATTGGAGCGCCCAGGTTGTGAAAATAGTTGTTTGAGAACTCCAGGTCCAGCACCCTAAGATAACTGTTTTTTGTTTTTAGGGTTTTTTTTTACTTTAATATTCTATTTCCCCCAATACATGTAAAAACAATTTTTAGCATTCTTAAAAAAATTTTTTTTTTAATTCCAAATTCCCTCTCCCCTTCCTCCCCCTTTCATTGAGAAGGCAAAACAGTTTGATTATAGGTCATACACGGGCAGTCATGCAAAACGTATTTCCATGTTAATCATATTGTAAAAGAAAACAAAGACAAAAAAAACAAGAAAAATAAAGTAAAGAAAAAGTATGCTTCCATCTGCTTCCATGAGACTATCAGGTCTACCTCTGTAGATAAATAGCATTTTTCGCCATGAGTCCCTCAGAATTCTCCCAGATCATTATTTTGCTGAGAATAATTAAGTCATTCACAGTTTTTCATCACACATATCTTCATCATCACACAATATTGCTGTTACTGTATTCAGTGTTCTACTGGTTCTGCTCATTTCACTTCAGTTTATTTAAGTCCATGTTTTTCTCAGAGCATCCTGCTTATCATTTCTTATAGTATACTATCACAATCATATACCACAACTTGTTCAGCCATTCTCCAATCGATGGATGTCTCCTCAACTTCCAATTCTTTGCCACCACCAAAAGAATTGCTATAAATATCGTTGTACATATAGATTCTTTCCTCTTTTGGTTTTTATCTCTTTGGAATACAGATGAAGCGCTTCGCCAAAAGGTAATCCGCGGTATTATAGTCCTTGGGCATAGTTCCAAATTGCTCCACAGGATGGTTAACAGCATACAACTTTACCAACCATGCATTAGTGTCCCAATTTTCCCACATCCCCTCCAACATTTGTCATTTCCCTTTTCTATCATATTAGCCAATCTGATAGGTGTTGGGTTGTTTTAATTTGCATTTCTCTAATCAATAGTGATTCAGAACATTTTTTCATATGACTATGATAGCTTTGATTACTTCATCTGAAACATACTTGTTCATATCTCCTACTATTTATTAAGTGAGGTATGGCTGTTATTTCTCAGTTCTCTACATATTTTGTTTTGTTTTGTTTTTGGTGAGGCAATTGGGGTTAAATGACTTGTCCAGAGTCTCACAGCTAGTAAGCGCCAAGTGTCTGAGGCCAAATTTGAACTCAGGTCCTCCTGACTCCAGGGCTGGTGCTCTATCCACTGGGCCACCTAGCTGCCCCTTGCACTATTCTTTTTTTTTTTTTTTTTTTTTTGCGGGGCAATGGGGGTTAAGTGACTTGCCCAGGGTCACACAGCTAGTAAATGTCAAGCATCTGAGATCGAATTTGAACTCAGGTACTCCTGACTCCAGGGCCGGTGCTTTATCCACTGCGCCACCTAGCTGCCCCTTGCACTATTCTTTTTAATCAAATTAGCTAAGTGTTTATTAATTTTATTAATCTTTTCAAAGAACCAGCTTTCAATTTTATCATTTCTATGGTTTTTTCCAATTTATCTAATATATATAATCTCTTTTGTTCTTATTATGGGTTTGCTTATGTTCTATTTTGTTACTAAATGATTGTAAGAATATGACTTTTCTCCTGAAAAGCTTAATCCCAGAAATTTTTCTACATTGTTTCATCATTATCATTTTCTTTTAGACAGTTATTAATTGTTTCTTTGACTACCCATTATTTAAGATTTCATTGTTAAGTCTCCATTTGAGTTTGTATCTTTTTTCTTTTTATTTTTGGTTCATAATCAATTTCTATTCTTATTGCATTGTGGATTGTAAAGGATGTGTTAATTATCTCTGCATCTTTACTTTTTTTTTGTAAAATCTCTGACCCCTAGTACATGGTCAAATTTTGTAAAAGTATAAAAGTATATTTCTCTGTACCACATGAGACAGTAAAAGAACACACACACATATGTGTTTGTAAACATATATATATATATTCTTTTACTGTCTCATTTAGAAGAGAATAAGTCTTTTAACTAATTTTTTCAGAAATTTGTTCAGTTCCACATTTTCCCTTTTATTTATCTTTCTGTTAGACTTACTAAAAACTGATAGAGGAATATCGAAGTTTGCTATCACCATTGTGTATTTGTATTTTGCATTTGTGTATTTTGTGTAATATTGTGATATTGTCCATATTTTCTTATACCTTAGTTATTGTTTTCTTTGTTAATTTGGACCCTAAGGCATTTAGAATGTATGTGTCTCTTACTAATATTGATTTATTTTCTTTGGTTCCTTTTATGATAATACAGCTTCCTTTTAAAATCTCTTTTTATTTATTGAAAAATTTTACTTTGTCAAATAACATGAATGCAACTCCTTCTTTTTTGGATTTTCAGTTAAATTTCTCCTTCTGTCACCTGTACATTTTGGGTATGGCTTTTTTTTTTTAATGGTTCTTGTCAGCAATAGAGTGTTCGTTTTTTGTTTTGTTTTGGTTTTTTTCAGGGCAGTGAGGGTTAAGTGACTTGCCCAAGGTCACATAGCTAGTAAGTGTCAAATGTATGAGGCAGGATTTGAACTGAGGTCCTCCTGAATCCAGGGCCGGTGCTTTATCCACTGCGCCACCTAGCTGCCCCTTGATAGTATTATTTTCAAATAATATTTTCCCAGTTACATGTTAAAACAATTTTTAACCTTTCTTCTTTTACAATTTTGAGTTCCAAATTTTTTCCCACCTTCCCTCCACTTCCTTTCATCAAAAAGGTAAGCAATTTGTTAAAGGTTACACATCATTTCCATATTAGTCATGTTATAAGAGAAAACGAAGGCCCCCTTCCCTCCAAACAAAACAAAACAACAACAACAAAAAACGCAAAACAAGAAAAGTAAAGTAATTTTAAAAAAACAGTATATTTTGATCTGCATTCAGTTCTTTCTCTAGAGGTGGATAGCATTTTTCATCCTAGGTCTTTCAGAAGTCTGATTTTTGTAATGCTGAGAATAGCTAATTCATTCATTGTACAATATTGCTATTACTGTGTACAGTGTTCTCCAGGTTCTACTCATTTCACTTTGCATGAGTTCATGTATGTCTTCCCAAGTTTTTCTGAAAGCATCCTGTTTCTTATTTCTTATAGCACAATAATATTCCATCACATACCACAACTTGTTTAACCACTCCCCAATTAATGGGCAGCCCCATAATTTCCAATTCTTTGCTACAACAAAAAAAAAACCCTGCTATAAACATTTTTATACATATATGTCCTTTCTCTTTTTCTTTTATCTATTTGGGGTTTTTTTTTGTTTTTTTAGTGAGGCAATTGGGGTTAAGTGACTTGCCCAGGCTCACACAGCTAGTAAGTGTTAAGTGTCTGAGGCTGGATTTGAACTCAGGTACTCCTGAATCCAGGGCTGGTGCTTTATCCACTGCGCCACCTAGCTGCCCTCCTATAATGAGAACACTTTTTGTTCTTTTGTTTTGTTTTGTTTTTGCGGGGCAATGGGGGGTTAAGTGACTTGTCCAGGGTTACACAGCTAGTAAGTGTCAAGTGTCTGAGGCCTGATTTGAACTCAGGTACTCCTGAATCCAGGGCTGGTGCTTTATCCACTGCACCACCTAGCTGCCCCTCCTTTATCTATTTGGAATGCAGCCCTAGTAGTGGTATTGCTGGGTTAAAGTGGATGAAGTTTAAAGCTTTTTGAGCATAGTTCTAAATTGCTCTTCAGAATGGTTACATTAGTTCACAACTTCAGCAGGAGTGCATAAGTGTCCAAAATTTTCCATGTCCCTGGCAACATTTTTCATTTTCCTTGTCTGTCTTATCAGACTATCTGAAAGGTGTGTGATGTGCCCAAGAGCTGTTTTAATTTGCATTTCTCTAATTAATAGTGGTTTAAAGCCTTTTTCATATTTGATTTCTTTTTCTGAAAACTGCCTGTTCATATACTTTGTTTTTGGTGGGACAGTGACTTGCCCAGGGTCACACAGTTAGTAAGCATCAAGTTTCTGAGGCCAGATTTGAACTCAGGTGCTCCTGAATCTAGTGCTGGTGCTTTATCCACTGTGCCACCTAGCTGCCCCAGTCCATATACTTTGACCATTTATCAATTGGGAAATTACTTGTATTTTTACAAATTTGACTCAGTTCTCTATATATTTGACAGATAAGGTATTCATCAGAGAAACTTGCCAAAATTTTTCCCCCAGTTTTCTGCTTTTCTTCTAATTTTGGTTGCATTGATTTTGTTTATGCAAAACTTTTAAACTTTTAAACAAAGTTATCCATTTTATATTTTGTAATGCTCTCTGAAATGGGAAAGATCAATAATCAATGCCTTGAGTGCTTTATAATCATTTATTAGCTGCAATTATCTTAATGGGATAAGAAGTAACTGTGTGATTTATAGTAAGAATATAGACCCAGAGAAAAACCTCTGTAACTGAAACTATGATCTAGTCCCAGGAAAATTCCTGTGTCGGTTGACCTAAGGAATGTAACTATACCCATTATAAAATATATAATCATATTCATCACCTTTATATTAAAATGTAATGAGCTATTCTGAGCTTATGATGTAAAAGGACCCTGCTTGAGCCATGAGCCATTTTACACCACCACTAGCTTGCTTACACTATACATGAATCAAGAGAACTATAAATAACAGTGAATCTTATAGGATAGGGTCTCAGACCATAGTGGGTGGACTGCAGATGACAACTTTTGTTTCTCATAATTCTATATTCTCCTAATTTGCTTATGGTATCCCCTCTTTTTTGGTGAGACAATGAGGGTTAAGTGACTTACCCAGGGTTACACAGCTAGTGTCAAGTGTCTGAGGCCCGATTTGAACTCGGGTTCTCCTGAATCCAGGACCAGTGCTTTATTCACTGTGCCACCTGTGACACTCTGGTATCACTTTTTATGTCTAAATCATGTGCCTATTTTCACTTTATGTTGGTACACTGTGAGATGTTGGTCTATACCTAATATCTGCCAAACTGCTTTCCAGTTTCCCCATAGCTTTTGTCAAATACTGAGATCTTGTCTCAAAAACTGGGCTCTTTGCTTTATCAAATACAAGATTATTAAGGTCATTTCCTACTGTTTTATGTACCTAATATATTCTACTGATCCACCACTTTATTTCTTAGTTAGTACCAGATTGATGATTACCATCTTGTAATACAGTTTAAGATCTGATATGGTTAGGCCACTTTCCTTCACATGTTTTTTCTATTAATTGCCTTGATATTCTTTTTTTAAATGTACAATCATGTTAAGCATATTTCCATATTAGTCATGTTGTGAAATACAAAACAGAACAAAAGGGGAAAAACCACAAGAAAGAAAAAAGAACAGATAAAGTGAATATAGTATGCTTTCATCCGCATTCAGACTCCATAGTTCTTTTTCTGATGTGGAGAGCATTTTCCATCATGAATCTTTCGGAATTGTCTTGGATTGTGGTATTACTGATAAGAGCTAAGTCTATCACAGTTGATCATTTCACGATGTTGCAATTATTGGGTACAATGCCACTTGGACGTCATGTTAATTCCTGACAAACTCCTCCCCCACCCCCAGCCTTCCCTGATATTTATACATATATGTTATATAAGCATGGTAGGCAGAAAGCCTTCTTTGTGCAAGCATGAATCAGAAATATAGGGGCACATGCTCAGAAGATTGATTGGTCAAAAAGTTGTATGATTTCCTCATACACTGAATGTTTTTGCACAGAAAAAGAAGCAAATAAGCTTGAGTTATGCTCACAGAGTAGGGGTTAGATAACAGTCACCAATTCAAGTATTCGGGGCTTGGGATCCCACACTCTGCCTATTGTTCCTTGGGAAACTATTGATAATAAAGTCTCCAAAACTGTCAAGGATGGGCTAATTATATAACAGTGTGGCTGAAAGATGTGCATGCACACATACCTCTCCTTAGGTAATGGGGTGAATGGGAGCTCAGATTATCCTTGTGAGACCCAGTCATAAGCTAAAGCCATGGTAATCCTACAGTCCACCCCCTGCTTGGGTTGCCTTTACATACTTTCCTATTTCTCTTCCTTATCTAATTATTTACTGTGAACAATAATATGCCCATTATTTCAACCCTAACTACAATCTTGAAATTCAATTTTACAGGATTACAATGTTAGCCATACACTTTGGGGAAACCTTTTGTTATCTACTTTAATAAAACTACCATTCGAAGTCAATATTCCATAGTAATGCTGCTAAATAAGTTAATTACTTCTCAAAGCATTTTATTATACAACTTTTTTGCCAATGAGAAATCCATAAAATAGGGCTAACTATTAAAAGGTTAGGTATTCCTTTATTTTAACTATAGAAGTATCTTCTTTGCTATTTCACTGTTAAGGGGAAAAATATTTTGTTTTTTAATAGCATTAAAGTAAAACAAATATTTTATAATGAGCAGTCCAGACAGCTGAAACTAGTCTTGAGTATAAACTTACAAAGAAGGCTCTTATGCTCAATTAAAATATTCCCCTTCGGGCAGCTAGGTGGAGCAGTGGATAAAGCACTGGCCCTGGATTCAGGAGTACCTGAGTTCAAATCCGGCCTCAGATGCTTGACATTTACTAGCTGTGTGGCCCTGGGCAAGTCACTTAACCCTCATTGCCCCGCCCCCCCCAATACTCCCCCTTCATCTTATTATTATTTCTACAAAATTTTGGTCAATACTATAAATATATCCAGGTAGATTTTTGTGCCAGACAACTAGCAAAGCAGGAGGTCTAACTAGTGATCTCAGATTGAAAAATAAAAGGCAACGAAAATTTACTCAATGTTATAGTGAAACAAAGGTTAAGAAAATAATAATGTTTAAAGTACAAATAACCAGAATGTCAAAACATATAAAACTATTATATAAGGGAATACTTGAATAATGAATACAACACATGAGTTGAGAACCCTTCCTTATCCTACTAATATGGAATTTAGTCTTTATAACATATATATGGAATCTGTTGAAGTCTCATTTCACCAATGGAGGTTTCTTCTTCCCTTTAAAGGATCTCTAGTCCATTGCTTCTTGAGCACACCATGATCATTGTACAATTTCAAAGTAGTGTGATATGGTCAAGATATGTTGAGGCATGAAGATGTATCCAGTGTATAATGCCATTTCAACAAGGGAAATCAACATGGAATATGAGTTGTAATTACAGAAAACTATTACAACTGAGAATTTTAACAAAAATAATTTTAAATATATTATAAAAATGTACAGTCTAAAAAAGTAAACTCAACATTTTCAAATGAATGCTTTCTTTCTAAACTGTAGTGGTTCATATACTGAAATAATCACAAGTAGCAAAGCATCAAAAATCAATACAGGTTATACTTTAAAATTAATTTAGACCATAAACACATCTTCGGTTTATGCTGCGTTACTTCAATTCTCAATCTTTTCAATACATTTCATAAGTACTGCTGTATGGCAACAAAGTCTGAAATACCACTGCCTGCAAAGAGCTAAAGATTGGATATCATATGGAGGGCTATGGAGAACTGCAAAGTGAATGTGAGCATACTACAAAATATAAACTAAAGCTTCCAAGAAGAACAAGAGTAAAGGATGTTATCAATAAATCAGAAGACAGGAATGAGAGTCTCATGATGTCAGGAGAAAGCAAGGAAGACCTTCAATAAAATGGGTGGCCCCTCTGTGGCAAAATTTAGGGAGAACATGAATAAGTAAAAAACATTCATCTGACCTAACCAACAACTATGCAGTTTATACTTATTCTCCAAACCTGCCCCCCACCAAATTAGTTAAATTTACACGATACATAAATATTGTTAATAGAATTATGTAATTATTTCTCTCCTGGGTGCTATAAAAAGAGTAAAAGACCTCAGAGCCATAAGCTCTGAATGAATAAGTTTTTTAACTGGAAGAGACTTCAGAGACTATATAGGGGGCAGCTAGGTGGCACAGTGGATAGAGCACCGGCCTTGGATTCAGGAGGACCTGAGTTCAAAGCTGGCCTCAGACACTTAATACTTAACAGCTGTGTGACCCTGGGCAAGTCACTTAACCCCAATTGCTTCACCAAAACAAAACAAACAAACAGAGACCATATAGTCCAAACCTCTCAATTTACAGATTTGCAGGGAAGTTAAATGACTTATCCAAGGTCTTAAAACAACAACCACCTGATAATTGCTTTCAATATAGTTGGTTTCCTTTGTAATACTAAGAATTTTATTTTATGTATTTAAAAACATAATTCTGGGGGCAGCTAGGTGGCACAATGGATAAAGCACCGACCCTGGATTCAGGAGGACCTGAGTTCAAATCTGACCTCAGACACTTGACACTAGCTATGTGACCCTGAGCAAGTCACTTAACCCTCATTGTCCTGCAAAAAATAAAAATAAATAAATAATAAATAAAAACATAATTCTAAGAGGGGGTCCAAAGGCTTCACCAAGGGGATCCATGGCATAAAAAAGGTTTAAAATACCAAACCCACAGGGGCAGCTAGGTGACACAGTGGATAGAGCACCGGTCCAGGAGTCAGGAGGACCTGAGTTCAAATCTTGCCTCAGACACTTAACACTTACTAGCTGTGTGACCTGGGCTAAGTCACTTAACCCCAATTGCCTCACAAAACAAAACAAAAACCCACTCTAGAACAAGTCAGTGTTCTTTTGACTGCCTCTCATTCTCTTCCCAGACAAAAAGGTCTAATCTGGGATGTTCATCAGCCAATACCATAATGTGACTAAATGGAGTTCTATGCCAAGATGTACGAATAAAGAAGCAACCCACTGCAGCTATCCCTGATTTCCCCTGTAAACCTACATAAAATTGCCTCTGAACCATCCTAGGAGGAAGGAAAGAGCCTACTTGCCTGCAGGAAAGGTCTGTCTTACCTGGGTGGGAGGGAAGTGAGGTCCAGGAGTAGCAGCAGCAGCAGCAGCTTCTGGGATCACAGCAGGGGGCCTGAAGCAGGGTTCTGAGCCTGGGCAAATCACCAGCGAGGCTCCATTTTGATCCCTACTGCTGAACTGTAGTGAAACCCCATCCAAACAGGTCAACAGCAGATTCCCACCCCTGTGACCTCCCAGCAGAGAGACTATTTCCAGAGCAAATCAACCCCAGGGACACAGAAGATCATAACAAAATTACACTTCTAGGGCCTGTTAGCAGTCACTGGTTACCATAGCAACCCAACAGCAAGATAGCACCCCTAGGCCAAACAGTAAACAAGATCACTCCTCCAGAGCCAACCATCAAAAAGACTTTGTTAACTTTAGCAACCCATCAAGCAGCTAAACCCTAAAGCCCAGTGAAAAACACCAATAAGACCCAGAACCTCAGCACAAATCTTGTTACAGTTATAGGAAGTGATCCCAAATCAGTATAAAAATATCAAGGTACAAAAATGAGCAAAAAAAGACAACAACAAAAAAAAGGTTGACTATTGACAGTTACTTTGGTGATAGGAAGTATCAAGGCACAAACATAGAAGAGAACATTAATAAAATGGCTGTAGGTGAACCTTCAAAAAAAATACAAATTGGTCTCAGGCCCAAAATGAATTCCTGGAAGAGCTTTAAAAGGACTTTAAAAATCAAATTAGAGAAGTAGAAGATAAATTGGGAAAGAAATAAAAATATTAATGATAAAATAAAAATAATGCAAGAGAATCATGAAAAAGAAATTCAAAAATTTACTGAGGAAAATAACTCCCTAAAAAACAGATTTAGCCAAATGTAAAATGAAATACAAAAGGTCATTGAAAAAAATAATTATTTAAAAATTAAAATTGAACAGATGGAAACTAATGATTCTTTGAGACAACAAGATACAATAAAACAAAAACAAATAAGCAAAAAAATAGAAGAAAATGTAAAATTTCTCACTGGAAAAACAAATGACCTAGAAAATAGATCTAGGAGATATAAGAATTGTTGCACCACCTGA
The DNA here is from genome assembly GCF_019393635.1 of Dromiciops gliroides. Lineage (NCBI taxonomy): Eukaryota > Metazoa > Chordata > Mammalia > Microbiotheria > Microbiotheriidae > Dromiciops > Dromiciops gliroides. Next base: position 264,117,095 of record NC_057862.1, on the reverse strand, counting down.
AAACCTTGACAAAAAAAAAAGCCTAGACAATATCGTTCAAGAAATTATTAAAGAAAATTACTCTTAAATATTAGAATAAGAGGGCAAAATAAAAATGGAAAGAATCCACCAATCACCACCTGAAAGAGATCCCAAAATGAAAACTCCCTGGAACATCATAGCCAAATTTCAAAGCTCACAGATCAAAGAAAAGGTATTGTAAGCAGCTAAAAAGAAACAATTCAAATACCGTGGACCTACAGGATTTGGCAGCTTCCACATTAAAGAATCACAGGGCTTGGAATGTAATATACCAGAAGGCAAAGGAGTTAGGTTTACAACCAAGAGTCACAGACCCAGCAAAATTGAATATATTCTTTCAGGGGAAAATTGGACATTTAATGAAATAGAGGACTTTCAATCATTTATGATTAAAAGGCCAGGGTTGAATAAAACATTTGATTTCCAAATACAAGGTTCAAGAGAAACATAAAAAAGTAAAAAAGAAACAAAGAAAAACTGTAAGAAACTTATTAAGGTTAAACTCTTTCCAGTTCTATATGATAATATTTGTAAATCTCAATAACTTTATTATAAGAACAATTATTAGAGCAATTAGGAGTATATGTAAAGAGGATGTGGTCATAAAGTAATATTGACGGGTTGATAATATTTGTAAGCCTTAAAAACTGTACTATTAGAATAATTAGAGTATATGTAGACAGTGTGGTCATAAGGTGACTGATGGTATGACACACTAGAAAACAAAATAAGAGGGCAAAAAGAAATTGCATAGAAGAATAAGGGGGAGGAACTGAATAGGGTGAACATACACACACAGAGGCATTAAAGAACTAACATAATAGGGGGAAGATGGGGGACATGGGCAAAGATTAAACCTTACTCTCACCAAGTTGGCTCAAAGAGAGAATAACAAACACACTCAGTTGAATATAGAAATCTATCTTACCCTATATGGAAGTTCAAAAAAGGGACAGTGACAATAGAAGGGGGAGGGGGAACTGATACAAGGAAGGGGATATTGGGGAAGGGGGTGATCATAAATAAAACAATTGTGGGAAGGGAGAGGGTGGGGGGGTCAAAGTAAGGGGGATAAACATGAAAAATAGCAAGGAGAGAAACAGTTAATCATCATAAATATAAATGGGAATGGGATGAACTCACCCATTAAATGGAAGCAGATAGCAGAATGGATTAAAAACCCAAATCCTACAATATATTGCTTACAAGAAACACATTTAAATCAGAGAGATACACACAGTGTACATGTAAAGGGCTAGAACAAAATCTATTATGTTTCAGCTAAAGCAAAGAAAGTAAGGGTAGCAATTATGATTTCAGACAAAGCAAAAGCAAAAATAGATCTAGTTAAAAGAGATAAAGAAGTAAACTATATCTTGCTGAAAGGTACCATAGACAATGAAGTCATATTGTAACGATTGGAATGACGCCACCTGCTGGAGACTTACTGTAGAAGAGTTCCGCCCATGAAGCAAAGGTCTTTGAGGGCAAGACCAGGAGTCTTTTCTTTGGCGTCAGGAAGTGACGCGGGCTAGTGGGAGGAGGAAGGAAGGGACTGGCGCTCGGTCTCACTCTTTTTCCTGTGGACTCTGGTGGAAAGGGGAGCTAGAAATGCACTCTCCCTTTAATAGATAGGAATCTAGGCCTTTCTCTCTCTCTTTACCAAATTCTTATTCTCCTTAATAAATGCTTAAAAGCCTAACTCTTGCTAAAGCTTATAATTTATTGGCGACCACTCATTAGATATTTTAGACAGACTAGCTAGAATTTTAGCCCTTAACAATATCAATACTAAATATATATGCACCAAATGGTATAGCATCTAAATTTTGGAAGAAGTTGAAAGAATTACAGGAAGAAATAGATAATAAAACTATACTAGTGGGGGACCATAACATTCCCCTCTCAGAACTGGATAAATCTAACCAAAGAATAAACAAGAAAGAAGGAAATTAATAAAATTCTTGAAAAAATAGATATGATAGCTCTCTGGAGAAAATTGAATGGGAATAGAAAGGAATATACCTTCTCAGCAGTACATGGGACATACACGAAAATTGACCATGCATAAAAATTTTACAAGCAGATGCAGAAAAGCAGAAATAATAAACACATCCTTTTCAGATCGCAATCCAATAAAAATAACATTCAATAATGGACAATTGAAAGAGCAATTAAAAACCAATTGGAGGGGGCAGCTAGGTGGTGCAGTGGATAAAGCACTGGCCCCGGATTCAGGAGGACCTGAGTTCAAATCCAGCCTCAGACACTTGACACTTACTAGCTGTATGACCCTGGGCAAGTCACATAACCCCCACTGCCCTGCAAAAAGAAAAAAAAAGAAAAAAATAAGGTTTAAAGCAGGCAGCTAGGTGGCGCAGTGGATAGAGCACCAGCCCTGGATTCAGGAGTACCTGAGTTCAAATCCGGCCTCAGACACTTAACTAGCTGTATGACCCTGGGCAAGTCACTTAACCCCAATTGCCTCAGTTAAAAAAAAAAAAAGCAATTGGAGGGGCAGCTAGGTGGTGCAGTGGATAGAGTACCTGAGTTCAAATCCGGCCTCACTTGACACTTACTAGCTGTATGACCCCAATTGCCTCACCAAAAAGAAAAAATGGAAATTACATAATCTGACCCTTAAAAACAAGTGGGTCAAAGAACAAATCATACAAACAATAGATAATGTCATTAAAGAAAATGATAATAGGAGGGCAGCTAGGTGGCACAGTGGTTCAGGTCTCTTACATTTTTATCTTTGTATCACCAATGCCAAATCTTGGCAAAGAAAGCAGCAATGGGGCATGAGAGTAGTTTACAGAATTGATGTTCTGTTGCTATTAGAAGACTTTTGAAATTCAAAACTACACTTCAAGAATAGAGTCAATGGATCATGGAATGTAGAAGGTATGATTTTACATCTAACCACTAAGCTTACAGAGAAGCTGAAGGGCTGACTGTAGAAATACTAACCAAGTGGACAGTAATTTCTGCAACTGCTTGGTCCCTTTAGGTATCTCTTACAATTACAAAGGACAAATCTGCTAAGTCATAGACAACTTAGTGTAAGGAGTCACTAATGCTGGTGAATTCCTTTCTGGATTCTTTCCATTAATAATGTCAAGAGATCTAGAGTAGGGATTCCTAACCTGGGGTCCATTAACTTGTTTTAAAAAATATTTTTTATAAATTAGCTTCCTTTGTAATCCCGTGTATTAAATTTTATGCATTTTTGAACATTATTCTGAAAAGGGGTCCATATGCTTTGCCAGACTGTCAGAAGAATACATGACACAAAATAGATTAAGAACCACTATACAAGAGGAAGGGCTTTATAGGCTATGGGATAGAGTCTCACAGGATAAAAACAGGGATGGGAGAAAAATATTCAATGACTTGGATAAAGGTCTAGGTGGTATTTATTTTCATCAAATTTGTGGATGATCTAATGCTTGGAAGGACAACTAACACAATGAATGACAGACTAAGAGTCCCAAATGTTCTTAATTGTTTGTCCTTCATTTTATTTTATTTATTTATTTATTTATTTTTGTTGTTGAGACAATTGGGGTTAAGTGATTTGCCCAGGGTCACACAGCTAGTAAGTGTCTGAGGCCGGATTTGAACTCAGGTCCTCCTGACTCCAGGGTAGGTGCTCTATCCACTGTGCCACCTAGCTGCCCCTGTCCTTCATTTTCAAAGAGGACCATCATCATGGGGTGATGTCTTGATTTGTACATGAATTGGATATAAGTGAGGCAGAGTTGCACAGAGTCATCAGCCCCTTCTCTCTTTCAGTGTCATCGAAATCCAGTGTCAGGACAAAAGTCAAGATTATTGGTGATGGCCCAGCTTGCAATGGATGACCTTGGCATCTTCTATGTCTGACCAAGCCCTAACCATTCCACATTATCTGCTTCAGCTGCCTTCATTGCCATTGGAACAAATTGTCCTTATCAGTCCATTTCTCCAGGGGAACTCTTCACATGCTTGGGGTAGACGTCCCCCTAATTCACTAACAGGTTTGAGTCCCATCAATTACCCTCAACTCATCTGCCAAGACAATTTACCCAGGTATGGCCACTGTGCATACTATAGCTTCTTGGAGCCACAGAAGAGAGTTGAATGCCAAATAAACAAAAAAGGTGGATAAACATCCATGAAAAGGACTTGGCAAGCCCTCACAACAGAGGTGCTAGTTTTCCTTGAACACCTTATACACTCCTAGATGATGTTAACAAATTACTAGAACATGTGGCCAGTAATAAGAGTAATATGTAATAATAATAAGATGTAATTGCATAGGGATAATTGTAAAGTCTTACATCTGGATTCAAAACATCAACTTCACAGATAAGGTAAAGGAAGTATTTCATATGCAAAAGATTCTAGGGTTTTGGTGGACTTTAAGCTTAGTATGAGTTAAGGATGTGATATGAAAGCCAAGAAAGCAAATGCAAGTAGTTTTAGGCCACATTAAGAGAGAGCTAGAGCCTAGGCATATGATGGTGATAATCCCATTGTATTCTCTACCCTTTAAAGACCATATCTGAAGTATTACATTTAGTTTAGGGCACTACATTTAAGTTGGACATTATTAAGCCAGACAGTGTCCAGGAGATGATCAGGATGGTAAAAGGCTCTGAGATCATGCCACTCTATTGGAAGAACTAGGGATCTATAGCCTGAAGGAGAAAAGGCTCAAGGAGTATGCAATATTTGAAGGATTTATCATGTGAAAGAGGGAATAAATGCATTCTGCTTGGGCCTAGAGAGTAGAATTCATCTCTTAAACTGCAATAGTTCTGTGATAGTTTAAAATTTGATATTTCTCACTCACTGATATGGGCATCTTCCATTACTTCTGTGCCATTCATATCCATGTTTTTCTACAGAATTTGTACCCATACTAGCTATTGTATAATTAACCCCATTGATAATGATAGTCACACTTTATGTAACACTTAGTGTTACAGCCCTCACTAAAAAAAGAAAAGCTGATGATAGCAATCTAGTATTATCTATTTTATTTATTATTTATTATACTATTTTCCCCAACACTTTCTACTGAATAGGTACTTTACTGAATGAATTAATCTTTCTTTATAGGCCAAATCTTTCATTCATTTAGCACCTAGAAATTATTCACTGATTAGTCAAATCACTTGTGATAAAATAATGGAATTTGGCAGACACCCAGGGATCCCACCTGATTGATTTAGTATTGTTTGAATTGGGTAAGAATGAGAAACTGACTAAGTACCTACTTAAGGATGATTGGATGGAGGCCACAGCTGGCTGGCCCTGAGTGATTGTTGGTGTACTACTGACAGCAAGAGACCACTCTCAACCAACCAGCTTGAAGGACCTCCCTTTTGGGGGATGGAGAGAGGAACTAGGAAGTAGAAGCTCGCTCATAGAAGAACTCTCTTTTTGGTGAGGAGGAGCATGCATGGTGGCAGATGGAGAACGGGGGTGGGGAGGGGCCCTCTTAGTCATTCAGACACAGGCTTGGTGGTGAGAGATTTCATGTGGGCTGCTAGGAAAGGAAATTGCTTTCTTTCTCTCTGGCTATACTGAATTTGATCTGAGCTAGAATTTCCATGCTATAAGGAATCTGTTCTCAATCTCTCTTCACTAACTTATAATATATATTTTAATAAATCTTTAAAAGCCTAAACTCATGCTAAATTTATCAGTGATTTTATCCAGCTTCCCCCCCCCAAGACTTGGGGGGAGGGGGGACAGATTAGAATCCATAATTTAGATTTTAAACAACAAATGCTAAAATAATCTAACAAAAATAGGCTGTAAAGAGCTGGGTGGAGCTAAATCTATGGTCATAAAAGATCTACTTTAAAAAGGTCAGGGGCAGCTAGGTGGCACAGTGGATAAAGCATTGGCCCTGGATTCAGGAGGACCTGAATTCAAATCTGGCCTCAGACACTTGACACTTATTAGCTGTGTGACCCTGGGCAAGTCACTTAACCCTCATTGCCCCACCAAAAAACCCCGGAAGATCGTAAGATAGAACTATTTCCTCTTATATATGGCTCTACTATTTTCTGCCCCTTTTAAAAATTAAAAACAATGAGGAAGGGGGAAAAACAGAGAGGAAAATGATTCTTGATGTGGGAGTCATTTTCAAATCAGCCAAGGTAAAGTATCACCTTCTTAAAACAAAGATAAAAATGAGAATAAAAATAGGAAGATAGAGTGTACATTAATCACACCCTAATGTAATTATTGGAATGACGCCACCTGCTGGAGAGCTACTGTAGGAAAGCTCTGCCATGAGGAGAAGGTGTCTGAGGGCAAGCCATGCGGCTTTTCTTTGGCATCAGGAAGTGACATTTGCTTGTGGAAGAAAGAAGGGGCAAGGCTGGCTCTCTCACTCTTTTTCGCCAGGACTCTCGTAGAGAGTGGAGCCGAAGAACTGTAGCTCCCCAAGATAGATAGATGAATCTAGGCCTTTCTTTCTCTCCTCACCAAATTCTTATTCTCCTTTATAAATGCTTACAAGTCTAAACTCTTGCTAAAGCTTATAATTTATTGGTGACCACTCATTAGATACTTTAGACAGTATAGCTAGAATTTTACCCCCTTACACTAACAAATAAGCTAGTGTTGCCTCAAAATGGGAAACAGTTAACAATATATATCAACACAGACTATGTCCACTTTCCAAGTAAATTTAATGAAATTTCATAATGAAATTAAAGGCTTTAGGAACCACTTAAGCCATCAAAAAATTCCTTACCACAATTATGGCAACCAACACTGATACTGATTTAGAATATGAACATATTTATCATAAAAGTAGCAGTAGCAGTAGCAGGAAAAATAAACCTTGAGAAAGATGGATTAAGAGACCCAGCTAAGCAAAATAACCATCAGGGTGATTTGGGGGATGGATTTAATTGATCAAATTGATTGTGAAGTATCCCTAAGAATTACAAGACTCAGTGACTCAGTTTCCCAAGTTTTATTATCAGACTGTGATGACCACAGGGAGACACCAAGGAGAAAAGTGTCTCAAATAGGGAGAGGAAAATGGTTATATTCATAGTGAGAAAAAGTAAGTTATCTCATTATCTTAATCTCCTCCTTAAGGAGGTATGTGGGAGGTCTTATCCTAATTTGGACTTCCTGGGGTCTTAAGACATCCTCCAAGGCAGGTACCATTTTCCTTGGAGGTGTTTTAGGGGTTTCCATGTCATAAAGTTAACCTAAGGACACATTTGGCCTTTTCTGCGCATGTTCATAAAGACATGTTTAGACTTGTCAGAGCCAGATGGTCTCTCTGTTTATGGTATCTCTTTACTTTAAGATTTGGTTCCTAGGTGTCCTGTCATCTAGGAATATAAATGGCTATTGATGGTTAATGGTCCCTAGTTACCTTCCCTAAACTTCTGTTGATATTGTTGGTTGATAGATCTTAGTTTCTCTATTAATCCTTTTAGTTACTATTGAGAGGTTATCTGTTAACTCTTTTTTAGCCTCCTCCATCAAGGGCATTTAAGAATGAAATCAGAATACCAGAAATAGATGAAAGATGAAGATGTTTATGACAGACTCTTTTCACCATCAATGACAGTGGACATTTAGACAACTAACATCACAGTCCCTGATGCACTTAATTAAAAAGTATAAATTACATTCATAAAAATGTTGAGGGCACAGAGCCCCCCAGAAGTTCTCTGGGGTTTGAGAAACGAAACCAGAGGACAGATAAGCCTAGAGAGATAAGCAGAACCAGTTTGGACTGAGCTAGCTCCACCTTTCATTCTGATCTCCCTTACCCCTGGGGAGATAACTCTGGGTGTGGCTGCGGCCTTTGTGTTCTGAGGAGATGGCTTGAGAAATTGGCAGCCACCCCTCACCCAATTCCTCTAGCCACCACCAGTGGGGGATGGTCCTCCCTCACTAAAGGAACTTTCCACAGGCAGATGGTCACACCCCCATCAGTCCCCTATAAAAGTACCTACCAGCCTCCTGCTCAAGGAGATTGGTACCTCAGAGCCACGTGCTTTGTGCCTTTCTCCCCAAGAGAAGTCCAAGGATCTCTCTTGGTTTCCCTTCCATTCCCTTCCCTTCCCTTCCCTTTCCTACCATAGGTAAATTAGGAGAGGAAGGAATAGTCTACCTTTCAGAACTTTGGAAAGGAGAACAGTTTATGACCAAACAAGAGATAGAGAATATTATGAAATGCAAAATGGATGATTTTGATTACATTAAATTAAAAATGTTTTGTACAAACAGAAGCAATGCATCCAAAATTAGAAGGGAGGCAGAAAGCTGGGAAACAATTTTTATGGCCAGTACTTCTGATAAAGGCCTCATTTATAAAATAGATAGGGAACTAAATCAAATTGATAAGAATCCAAGTCATTCCCCAATTGAGAAATGGTCAAAAGATATGAACAGGCAGTTTTCTGATGAAGAAATCTATTCCCATATGAAAAAAATGCTCTAAATCACTAATGATTAGAGAGATGCAAATTAATACAACTCTGAGGTACCACCTCACACCTATCAGATTGGCTAATATGAGAAAAAAGGAAAATAATAAATGTTGGAGAAGCTGTGGAAAAATTGAAACACTAATGCATTGTTGGCGGAGCTGTGAACTTATCCAACCATTCTGGAGAGCAATTTGGAATTATGCCCAAAGGGCTATAAAGCTGTGCATACCCTTTGACCCAGCAATACCACTTTTGGGTCTTTTTCCCAAAGAGATCATAAAAAAGGGAAAAGGACCCATATGTACAAAAATATTCATAGCTGCTCTTTTTGTGGTGGCACGGAATTGGAAATTGAGGGGCTGTCCATCAATTGGGGAATGGCTGAACAAGTTGTGGTAAATGAATGTAATGGAATTCTATTGTGCTTTAAGAAATGATGAGCAGGAGTTCAAAGAAACCTGGAAGGACTTACATGAACTGATGATGAGTGAGATGAGCAGAACCAGAAGAACATTATACACAGTATCATCAACATTATGTATTGATCAACTGTGATAGACTAGATTCTTCTCACCAATACAACGGTACAAGAAAGTTCCAAAGGACTCATGATGGAAAAGGCTCTCCAAATCCAGAAAAAAAAAAAAAGAACTGTGGAGTATGGATGCTGATTGAACCATACTCATACTATTTCTTTTGTTTTTGGTGCTGTTGTTTTTCTTTTTTTTAGGCTTTTCCTCTTTGTTCTGATTCTTCTCTTATAACATGACTAATGCAGAAATATTTTTAATATATATATAACCTATATCAGATTACCTGCTGTCTGGGGGAGGGTGCGGAGGGAGAAAAATTGGAAATAAGAAATCTTATAAAAACAAATGTTGAAAACTATTTCTACATATCACTGGAAAATAATAAAATACTTTTATTCAAAATTTTAAAAAATAATGAGACCTTTGGGATTGTCTTGGATCATTGTATTGCTGATGTGAGGGAAAACAATCCTCTTCTCAATAATTCTCAGGAACTTAGCAGTGATGTGACAAAGACTCTTTTATTTCCTTCTCTTGATAAGGAGGCACCCCAGTGTGCAGCTATTGGGTGCAAAGAAAGGGGGCTCACATGTCTTGTTTTAAACCCTACTCCCTAATGGGAATGGACCCTCCCTATGCACAAAAACTAGCTAATCAGAACTCAGTATTGCCGTCCCTAATCAGTTCTTCCTTATATGGGCATAACTCAGGAGTGGACCTTGTTGAGACCAGGGCTCCTTGAGCCATATGATTTGGTTAGCCCAAGGGGGAGGAGGGGATCTGAGACCTTTGTCCTAAAAACAGGTCAGGAGGAGTGTTTGGGAAAAATTGCCTCAGTTTACCCAAATAATTCGAGGAGACCATCAAGTCAAGAAGAGACGGATTTATTAAATTCTCATGAGAACAGGCAACCCCATGCAAGGGATGAGGAGTACACTAATGAGCTTATGAGTTGGGTTTTTATGGAAGTTTTGAGGGGGGAGTCTCCTCATGCACAGGGTGAGCTCACAATCTAACATCCAAACCTATCTCACCCAGGATGTAGCTCGTGATCATGATATGGATGCATGCTCAGCTATGTCTGAGAGCTGGGGGGGAAGGGTAGGGGGAAAGGGTGAAACCACTCCACCCTTGTAAGGAGGAGCAAGGGGAAGAGGGGAGAGATGGTACCAGGAGCTGGTACCAGGAGCTAGGGCTTAGGAATGCAAGAAGGGAGAGGTAGTATCATGGTGGGTCTGTGCTAGCAGGAGACAGCTTTCCTGCTTGCTCATAGAACAAGGGGGGAGTAAGAGGTATGTTGTAGCAACAGAATGGCTAACAATAACAACTAGGGGCTTTGGAATGTAGGCAGGGAAGGGGGAGGGATGGTAGCAATGTACATCAAGTTCAGCAAAGCAAGATATATGATTTCTGTTATTAGCAATGGGACAAAACATGAACAGAATGATCTGACAGTAACAGGGACTGGGGGCTGGGTACTTTCCAGACCCCATCCTCAGAATCTGAACTGACTCAAGTCCACCATATTCCACTCAAGGAGTATGATTGACTGTTATATCCCCATTGAGAGGAAACAACTACCCATTTTCTCACAGCTGAGAATAGTTGTCTTTCACACTTTTTCATCAAACAATATTGCTGTCACTGTGCACAATGTTCTCCTGGTTCTGCTCACTTCGCTATTCATCAATTCATACAAGTCTTTCCAGGCCTTTCTGAAATCATTCTGCTTGTCATAATATTCCATCACCATCCTTTGATTTCCAATTTTTAGCCACCACAGAAAGAGCTGCTAGAAATATTTTTGTACAAATAGGTCTTTTTCTCTCTTTGGGAATGTCTCTGATATAAAACTATCAGTAGTAATGATGTATGATGGAATTTGGCATCAAATTGATTGTGAGTTGTCCCAAAAGAATTACAAGACTCAGTGACTCAGTTTCCCAAATTTTATTGCAATACTCTGAGTGATCACAGGGAGAGAAGCAGAAAAATAGAAAGGTATTTTTTGAATAGTGGAAGAAAAGAGTTATATTTATAGTATGGATAAATTGATTATCAGTTTCATTATAATAATCTCCACCTTTGGGAGGTACAGGGGAAGGCTTATACTAATTTGGAGTTCCTGGGGTCCTAAGCCAACCCCCAACCTTTTTATGTGGAGGTGTGTTTTGGGGGTTTACATGTCATAAGGTAAATCTGGGGACAAATTTGGTCTTTTCTGCGCATGTCTCTTTCTGATTCCCATGGCTAGTTTCAAAACATCTTCATTTTTCTTTTATTTCTAGTCTAAGTTTCTATAGCCTGTTATTTTTTCATTGTTATTGTTAAGGGCTAAAATTCTAGCTAAACTGTCTAAAATATCTAATGAGTGGTCGCCAATAAATTATAAGCTTTAGCAAGAGTTAGATTTTTAAGTATTTATTAAGGAGAATAAGAATTTGGTAAAGAGAGAGAGAAAGGCCTAGATTCCTATCTATTAAAGGGAGAGCACATTTCTAGCTCCCTTCTCCGCCAGAGTCCAGAGGAAAGAGACCCAGTCTCCTCCTTCCTTCTCCCACTAGTCCGCGTCACTTCCTGATACCAAAGAAAAGACTCCTGGTCTTGCCCTCAAAGACCTTCGCTTCATGGGCAGAACTCTTCTACAGTAAGTATCCAGCAGGTGGCGTTATTCCATTCGTTACATTATAGTCTCAGGTCTTCATGGCCTCCCTCCCTCTGTTCCAGTTATGGGTACTGATTACGTGGGTAAGCATCCTGATTTGTAAGTTATCCATTAACTGGGATCTGAATCCCTCTTAGAGCTCATATCTGAATTACAGCTTGGGTCTTAAGTTTTTCTGTTAACCCCTTTTACCTCCTATGTCATTATTGCTGGGTCAAAGGGTATGCACAGTTTTTTGGTTTTTTTTGTTTGTTTGTTTGTTTTTGGTATGCACAGTTTTATAGCCCTTTGGGCATAATTCCAAATTACAGCAATTATTTTTAATGGTTCTATTTGGTTTTTCAAGCCTTTCATAATGTGGCCAATTTAAGAACTGGCCTTTCCAGTCTTCTTAACCCTTAATCCCTTCATGGATTCTGCAATCCAGTGACATTGGCCTTCTGGGTGTTCCTAGGGACTCATGCCTAGAATGCTTTCCCCTTTTTGTCCCTACTACTTGCCTTCCTTGGCTTTTTTCTTGGCCAATTATAGGTCCTAGCCCAGGCCTCATTTGGACATTGTTTGGCCTCTTGATGGCTCAGAGTAGACATAAAAAGAAATTGTTTGGCCAAAAACCTTGAAGGTCTCCCCCCCCCCCCTATTCTATTTATTTGTTTATTTATTTACTTATCTATCTATGAATCTATCTATTTTCTGTCTATCTATTCATCCATCCATCCATCCATCTAGCTAGTCATTCATTCATTTATCTATTTATTTATTCATTCATTCATTTGTTTTGATTAGGTAAAAGTGGCCTTTTTTGGCCTCATTTCTTATCTAGCCTTAATCACTGAATGGACGTTGCCTCAGGCAAACTGAGACAAGTGGAAAGCCTTAGCTTAAAAGACCAAAGTCTCCCACTGCACTGGGGCCATCTCCAGTCATTCTGATGTATATCTTGCCACTGGACCCATCTGACTCTGGAGGAGAGAATAAGGCTGGTAACTTTGCACAGCCCTATCTCAGTTAAATCCAATTCACTGCAACTCAGGACATCACCTCCCCATGTCATGGTCCTCCTTCCAGAACAAAGGACAAACAACAACAAAGTCCCACCTTCTACAAGGTTTTTCTAATACTTCTTATTTTTAGTGCCTTATCCCCAATTTATCCAGTATATATCTTGTTTGTAAATACTTGTTTATATTGCCATTAGATTGTGAGGTCCCTGAAGACTGGTACTGTCTTTTGCCTTTCTTTGTTTGCTCAAGACTTAGCACAGTGCTTAGCAAAGAGTAGGTGCTTAATAAATACCAGCAAATTGACAGTCACATATAGAATTACATAGTATAGAGATTTAAATATACCACTTTGCTTACTGTTTATTGACTTTTAAAAAAAAATATATGCTTTGAAAAATGTTTGGGTTAGTTTTGCTGAACTGCTTTTCTTCCCTTTTTAAAATAAAAAAAATTCATATTGCTTAAATTTCTTCCAGGCAGTTAGCTAGGACAGTGGGTAGAATGCTGGCCTTAGAGTCAGGAGACTCATCTTCTTGAGTTCAAATCTGGCCTCAGACACCAGTTTAGCTGTCACTTAACCCTGTTTGCTTCAGTTTCCTCATCTGTAAAATGAGCAGGAGAAGGAAATGGCAAACCATTCCAATATCTTTCCCAAGAAAACCCCAAATGGCATCACAACAGTCAGACACAACTGAACAACAACAAAATTGTTTCCCAGTATCCCTCACCCCTCAGAGAGACATCACATTATAAAGAATACTTTTTAAAGAAAAAAAAAGAGGAAGAAGAAAAGAAATGAGGAAAACTGATCAACTCATTGAAAAGATGTGAAAATAAATGCAATGTTCCATATCCAAGGGCCTCCCACCTCTGCAAAGGAGTGAGGGAGGAGGATACTTTTCATATTTCTTCTTTGGGGCCATATTGGTTCTGTAAACAAATTGTTTTCCTATTTGTCTCCTACAGAAAACAGATAAGAGAGGGTCGTTTTCATAACCTATCCTATGGAAAAAAAAGAAAAGATCAGAGACAAAAAGGACCAGTTTATTTATCCCAAGAACATGCAGGCATGTACATGTGGAAACTCCTTCCAAAGAAGGAACTCAAAGACTTCTTTTTTGTGTGAAGGTATGTATATAAACTTTCTCTGCTCACTAGTTACAGAGCTTAGTTTAGGTCTCTGTTAGTAAATCAATCAGATCCAGATTGATTAACTTTCAGTTTTCCTAGCTCATTAGTACAGGGCATTATTAGTTTCATTAGCATGATACAAATCAGTTTGACAGTTAAGCTTTAAAGCAAACACTATAACTTGATATTATTAATCCAAGGTTTCATAAAATTCCTTTAGATAATAGGGCAGCTCCATCAAATCCAGGTGGTTTACATATTCATCATAATAGTTCTTAGTAATTTTGCAATACTGATTTTCCATTGTTTTGTTGTAATTGCTTTTTCCATTCACATTGTTATATATGTTTTCTTGGTTTCACTTACTTCACTGTATCTTTTGATAGCTTTCCATACTTCTCTAGAATTATCATAGTCACTGTTTCTTACAGCATAATAGTATTATTCCACTATATTCATGTACCACAACTTGTTTAGCTATACCCAATTAATGAACATCTACTTTGTTTTCCACCTTTTAAAAAAATCTTACTAAATTCTAGAGGGGCTGCTTACTAAATTGTAGAGTAAGGAAGATATAAATGATTTTGTGAAAATTAGAAATGATCAGAGAAGTGATATCTCTGAATTCAGAAATTTGCTAAATTTGAGATGTATAAGGCTTGAATTTGACTCTTTCATGGTTCAGTTCTTTGCAAGAAGAAAATGACAGTTATACAGTTTGCTATTGCTGGACCTGGGCTTATAGGAAGATTCTGCCATTATTTAAAAGATGCAGTAGTCTCAGGATTAGTTTGGTGATAATAGGAAATTTCAAAGGGTTAATGAACCTGATATCATTTGGACAGGACTATGTATAGTAACCTAAGTGGTGCCTATAATATTTGAGGATTTCAACTTTAAACACAAATTGCTGAAGGAAGTAGTGATTCCAGATCATGGAGTCTTGGAGAGTAACACATCTGTTCCCTCAATAACTGAAATTTCTGCCATCAGCAAGTGACTTGAAAAATATCTTTAGCCTAACTTCAAGAAAAATCAACTGGATGAAAAATGCCTGTCATCTAGACCAGGGCTTCTTAAACTTTTCCCATTCACTTTTCAACCAAGGAATTTTTATGCAACCCCAGGCAGGTGGGTATATAAAATAGGTGTGCAAATCAAACATTTACTGCCAAATTTTCACAACCCCCCACATTCAGATATGTGACCCCATATGGGGTCACAATGCACAGTTTAAGAACCTTTGATCTAGACTGGGGCTTCTTAAACTTTTCCCACTCATGACCCTTTTTCTCCTGAGAAATTTTTACACAACTTCAGTTGTGTAATGTATATATATATGTGTATGTATATATATATATGTATGTATACACACACGCACACACACACACACACACGCACACACACACACATATGGTATATTTTACTGTTGCCAGATTTTTTTTTGACCCCCAGAAGTGACTCCATGTAAAGTAGTGACCCACAGTTTAAGAAGCTAGGATCTAGACTATGATTTACAGTGGATGGACAGCAAACAAATTCAGTGCATAAGTATATATATCTTAGACATTAAGATGGAACAATGAATTAGAGTAAGGAGAAAGGAATGAATTGTTTATTAGTGCACAGCACTTTTGAATAATTCCAAGTTTCCCTCTCAAACAAAGATCCATCAATAGTCTCCCAAGGATGCCATATGGCTGCATGTCATGTAATACCACAATGTCTATAGAATTAAATTGAGGTTCACCCAATAGATAACATTTATATAGCATACTGTAAGTGTTACAAAACACTTTTACATCTCATTTGATCCTTATTTTCTCTATTTCACAGAAGAAAAACAGATTGAGAAAGGTCAAATGATTTGTTCAGTCCAAATCCACGGTTCTACTCACTAAATCAGAAGTGTCAAACATGCATTTTGCACACAATAATCCTTCACTGTGGCCCCAACCAGATTAAAATGGCATTGGACCAAAATGGCATTTTTGGACATAAAATGGCATTTACCAAAAAAAAATACAATAAAATGCAAATAACATTAATATGTGATTTTCTAAGTCAATATCCTGCCCAGGGATCCTTATGTTCAATTTAGTGGCTCCGGTTTCTATTTTAGTTTGACACCACTGCACTAAATCACATTGCCTCACAGAAACAATGGAGACATGAATGAAGGGTGTGAGCAGGCAGACTTCAGAGTGATGTATGACCTGAAAGGAGGGTGAACTGGTCACATCAAGACTTGTAGAGGAAGGACCTTAGGGTGTTTAACTCCCTGTGGAGAATGTAAGCACAAAAGTTATACAGAATGAGAGGTAATGGATAGACTGCAAAGCTATATTGTTAGAGGAAGAGAACAAATTGTTAAGATTACAGATCCATTAAAGCATCCCCAGAACTTAAAACAAAGTTCATAGACCAACTGACATCCTTGAACCTTGCTCTAAACCTTCTCTTTTTGTTTTCTTCAGTTAAATTATCATCCAGATGACCTCTAAATCCTGATCTTTCTCTTATGCTCCAGTCACATGCCAACTGCCTGCTGGATATCCCTGCCTGGATATTTCATAGGCCTATAAAACAATTCATATAAAACAGTATTCCCTATCATCTGCCAAACTCTGCTTTAGGAAAATTCCTACTGTGCTTCTAGTTTTTGTTGAGAGCACCAACCTGCTTCTCTGTCCCCTAAATAAACAAACTCAGGTTTTTGACCCCTTGACACTTACATCTTCATCCCAATCAATTGCCAACTGAACTCTCCTTTTACCCGATCTCTTAAACTTGTCTCCTTAACTCCATGACTCATTTCTGCCATTGCAGTTGCCACCACAATTACTGTAGTTCTGGTCCCCATCACTTTTCATCTCACTGATACAATAGCCTTACTAATGCAAGACTCCTAATTAGTCTCTCTATTTTGAATATATCTTTGAATACAGCTTTCCTGAGGTCTGACCATGTCATTCTTCCAATCAAGAAACTTTATTGACACCTTACTAACTTGAAGATAAAATACAAACTCTTAAACTGGCATTTAAAGTCATTCCCATACATCTTGTTTCTAGCCTACCTTTCCAGACATTGCATAAAACTCACTTTATATACTTTAA
Source organism: Dromiciops gliroides (assembly GCF_019393635.1). Classification (NCBI taxonomy): domain Eukaryota; kingdom Metazoa; phylum Chordata; class Mammalia; order Microbiotheria; family Microbiotheriidae; genus Dromiciops; species Dromiciops gliroides. The sequence continues at coordinate 264,100,154 of NC_057862.1, read as the reverse complement.
ATCCAAGACAAATTAGCCTACTTACTATCCCTGAAACTTAGCATTCTATCTTCTGCCTCTGTCATCTTTAAATAGGTTGTTGGACCCATTTCTCTACTTCATTGACTGGTTGGTTTCCTACAAGGTGCCATTTTCTACTTTAAAGCCTTTACTGATAACTGTAGTTAGTGGTCTCTCTCTTTTCAGATTATATTGTACTTATTTACCTGTTTACATGTTGTATCCCTAAGTAGACTAACTCATAGAGATCAGGGATTATTTTTCATTCTTTCTTTGTATCGTAATTGCATAGCACAGAGTCTATTAATTCTTTTTTTTTTAAAATAAACATTGTTATTTATAGTTTTGGGTTCCAATTTTTATCCTTCTTTCCCTTCCTCCCCTCTCCCCTCCCTGAAGTGGCAATCAGATTGGGATTATACATGTACGATTATGTAAAACATTATCATATTTGTCACTTTGTATAAGAAAACTTGATTAAAAGAAAAAATTGAAAGAAAGTGAAAAATAGCATGCTTCAGTCTGTTCCATCAATATCAGTTCTTTCTTTGGAGGTGGATAGTATGCTTTATTAATAATCCTTTGAGATTGTCTTGGATCATTGTATTGTTGAGAATAGTCAAGTCATTCACAGTTCTTCATCAAACAATATTTCTGTCTCTATGTAAAATGTTCTCTTGCTTCTGCTCTCTTCACTATACATCAGTTCATACATGTCTTTCCAGGCCTTTCTGGGGTCATCCTTCTTGTCATTTCTTATAGCACAATAATATTCCATCACCATCATATGCTACAGTTTGTTTAGACATTCCCCAATTGATGGGCATTCCTTTGATTTCCAATTCTTAGCCACCACAAAAAGAGTAACTAGAAATATTTTTGTACAAATATATCTTTTTCTCTTTTGGGGGATGTCTTTGGGATATAAACCTAGTAGTGGTATCGCTGGATGAAAGGGTATGAATAGTTCTATAGCTCTTTGGGCATAGTTCCAAATTGCTCTCCAGAATGGTTTAATCTTTTCACAACCGCACCAACAATGGATTAGTGTCCTAGCTTTCCCACATCCCCTCCAACATCCAATATTTTCCTTTTTTGTTATATTTGCCACTCTGATAGGTGTGAGGTGATAGATACTTCAGAGATGTTTTAATTTGCATTTCTCTGGTCAGTAGTGATCTAGATAGCTTTGATTTCTTTGTCTGAGAACTGTCTGTTCATATACTTTGACCATTTATCAATAGTATTTTTATAAATTTGACTCAGTTCTCTATATATTTGAGAAATGAAGCCTCTATCAGAGATATTTGTTTTAAAAATTCTTTCCCAGTTTTCTACTTCTCTTGTAATCTTGGTTATATTAATTTTGCTTGTGAAAAAGCATTTCTTTTTCTTTTTGTAGAGCAGTGAGAGTTAAGTGACTTGTCCAGTGCAGAGCTAGTAAGTGTCAAGTGTCTGAGGCCAGATTTGAACTGAGGTCCTCCTGAATCCAGGGCCGGTGCTTTATCCACTTCAATTATGCAAACGCTTTTTAATTTTATATAATCAAAATGATCTATTTTACATTTTTTTTTACTCTCTATTTCTTCTTTGGTCCTAAATTCTTCCTCTGCCCGTAAATCTGACAGATAAATTATTCCATGCCCTCTTTTTTTTTTTTTTTTTTTTTAGTGAGGCAATTGGGGTTAAGTGACTTGCCCAGGGCCACACAGCTAGTAAGTGTTAAGTGTCTGAGGCCGGCCCTGAACTCAGGTCCTCCTGACTCCAGGGCCGGTGCTCTATCCACTGCGCCACCTAGCTGCCCCTCATGCCCTCTTAATTTTCTTATGGTATCATCCTTTATGTATAAATCATGTACCCATTTTGACCTTATTTTACTCTATGGTGTGAAATATTGGTCTATTCCTAGTTTCTGCCATACTGTTTTCCCAGTAGTTTTTGTCAAATAATGAGTTTTTGTTCCAAAAGCTAGATACTAGCTAGATTACTACAGTCATTTACTACAGTGTAATTTCTATCTTTTCTTTGATAAAAAAATGGGATTTGGCAGATGCCCAGGGGCCCCACCTGAAGATTGATTTGGAATTGATTGAATTGGGTGAGACTCTGAAACTGACTGAGAACCTACTTAAGATTGATAAAATCAAGACCATGCCTGGCCAACCCTGAGTAGGGTGTTGTTCTCAGAGGCTGTGGACTACAACATCAATAGGAGACCACTCTCAACCAATCAGCTTGAAGGACCTCCCCTTTCAGGGAGGGAAACAGGAAGTAGGAAGGTGAGGGTGGCTCGCTGGATTGGCCTCTTTTTAGTCCTGGACATTGACTTGGCAGCAGAACTTCACATGGGTTGTGAGGTAAAGGGAGGTTTGCTCTCTGGCTATCCCGCATAGATCTAAGCTAGGGTTTTCCACCCTATCTCTGTTCACTAACTTCTAATACACTTTAATAAATACTTAAAAGCCTAAACTCTTGCTGAATTTATCAGTAAATTTTAGCCAGTTTCCTCTTCCCCTCCAAATTGGGGAGGGGCAGGTTAGGACCCACATTAGATTTTAAACATCACAATTCTATTCACTGATCTACCTCTCTATTTCTTAGCCAAAACCAGTTTGTTTTGATAATTACCACTTAATTCTAAACAATTAACAATTTCTGAAGAAATTAGCAATATCTAGATATTGCTAGGATGATTTATTATAAGACCACAAGATTCACAGAGTATTAGATATGGAAGGGTTCACTCTGATCCAATGTATGTCCAATTCTGTCATTTTATAGATGAAAAAACTAAGACAGAGATAAGAAGTGACTGACTTCTCCAAGGTCCCAACACTACAAAGCCTAGATTTCTAGTCACTAGTCCAAAGTTCTTTTCTTTATCCTAAGCTGTGTCTTCTGCTAAGTAACAAGAAAAATATACTATCAAAAGAGAAACAAACAAACAAAATTATCTGTCTTGTTTGCCTTAGAAGGAAAAACTATATCCTTTGGATATTCAATTTAACACAAAATAAGTACCACATAATTTATGTGTAGTGTTCAAAAAATTCAGAAGAGTTGGAGATATAGCAAAAAGAGTACTAGATTGGCAGTCAGGAAATCTGGGTTTGAATTCTGGTTTTCATCATTCATAGGACTGAGTAAGCTACTTAACCTCCTAGGACAGCCATTTCCCTTTTTGTCAACGGAACAGGTTAAACAAGATAATTAGAAAATTCCCTTAGAAAGATTCTAAGGGAATTTGGTTAAATCATTATCAATGGCTTATTTATTATGCACAGTAGTGTTCAGATGATAAAAGAAGTGGGAGACAAAATTCTAGTTGTACAGGACCAAATTATATCCTATAGACAGGAATCTATATAAACTACTGAGATTTAAAAAAATGACTTTAGACTAGTTTAGCAAATAAAAAAATTCATATTTATTTGACACAACTCAGCTGGAATTATGTTATTTTAGAATGATCCAAATTCAAATTAAAAAGTTATTTTAAATTTTTCTCCTATTCCTACTATATACTGTCAACAAGACACTATAAGGAATGTCTCATGCTGGATTTGCATCAATTTAGGGTAGCTGCAAAACAAGTTCAACCTTGGCAACACTATACACACCAAGTTACATTATCTTTTTGTGTCTCACATGATTTCTGTTTTTGAGTAGACTCATATTCATAGGTATACATACTCATAATCATAGGTATTCCCCCCCTGAGCTGATCTTGTAGATATACCTACTTTACCAGAGCTGATCTTGTAGATATACCTGCTCTGTAACTTAGAGGCTTAGAGTAGCTTTGGGCACTGAGAAGTTAAATGACTTGCCCAAGATCACACAGCCACTATGTGTCAGAGAGAAGTCTTGAACACAACCAGGTTTTCTTAACTATAAACTGGCTTTCTATTCACTATACTATTTGCCTCTCTGAAAAAAATAGTAAAAATTAATGTTTTAAGATGTTGGGCAGCTAGGTGGCACAGTGGATAGAGCACTGGCCCTGAGGTTGGGAGGACTAGAGTTCAAATCTCACTTCAGACACTAGCTATGTGACACTGGGCAAGTCACTTAACCTCAACTGCCTTAAACATCAAGGGCCATCTCCAGAAATCCTGGTATATATCTTGCCACCGGACCCAGATGGCTCTGGAGGAGAGATTGAGGTTGGTGACCTTGTACAGCCTTCTCTCACTTAAATCCAGTTCACTGCAAGTTAATAACATCACCCTGATGTCATGGTCATCTTAGAGAATTAAGGACAAATGACAATTTGAATGGCTTTAATTAAATGAATTATTAACATATGCAAAGTGCTTTGCAAACTTTAAAGCACTGTATAAATGCTTATTGTTATTATTATTATTATTATTATTGGCAGGTAGGTGATATAGTGGATAGTGTGCTGTACCTAGAAGAATCAAGACTACCTGAGTTCAAATCTGGCCTTACTAGCTGTGACCCTGGGCAAGTCACTTAACCCTGTTTGCTTCAGTTCATCTGTAATATGAGCTAGAGAAGGAGATGGCAAATCACTCTACTATCTTTGCCAAGAAAATCCTAAATGGGGTTGTAGTCAGATAAGACTGAACTAAACATTATTATATTCCTCAGGCTCTGAATTATCTGTTGCACCCAGATGCAGAACTAAGACCCTGACAGAATATAAGGGACTACCTTATATTATTATATTATGATCTATCTATCTATCATAATTATATATGTATATATGTGTGTGTGAACACACACACACACACACACACACACACACACACACACACACATATATCCTTTCCAATTTCCCACTTTGCTGGAGCTCAAACTGCTGCAAAGGTCAAATGCTATATTCCTTTATGGAATCCTAGCAGTTTTGAGTTATGCCACACTCCTGTGCCAGATAAGAAGCACCAGATCTGGTTTGACTCTGCCCCATTATACCTGGCCAAATATTGCTCCCTATTTTTAGGCTTGTTCACACTGTTGCTACAGTCCTGAGAGTGCTGTCACTTTGCCACTGAACCCTTGTGCTGGTTCAAGAATAGAGCCACAATACTGGAACTTTGAATGTCACTGAGTTCTCACATTAAAAAGGAAAGGGCCAGATTCTTATAACCAGAGGTTTATTTGTTCCTTTATTCCCCATTCCCCACAAAGTGAAACTATATTCCACTTCTATCATTTGGGATCCCTATTTCTAAAATTTCTTACTTCTTCAACAATAATTGACGCCAAGTAAGATTTGATTTTTGTTTCCACACGCAATAAATTACAACCCATGTAGGAAGAGAAAATTTGTTCTTCATAGCCTTTTAAGAAATAGGATCTATCTAGTCACCTTAAGGGAATATATATATATATATATATATATATATATATATATATATATATATAATTTATGTATCTTTGAGAAACAAAACCACAAGCCCATTAATATTGTCTTAAGGATGATTTTTCAAAGTGAATTTCCTCTACTGTAGGTATTTTGCTAGAGCACTCAGCAATAACACAAAGAGATGATTACTACCATTTCTATTTAGGCTTATCAAATGAACCCATGGAGCAAATACTTGGAAACCTTAAAAAATAATCACAAATAGGTAATTAATATGTGTACATATACTGAAATTATAGTTAACTGGATTAAAGGTTTCATAACATTTCATTTTCCCAGTACCATCCAGATGTTATGTTTCAAATACCCAAGGACCACAGCTTTAATTATTTGGGACAGACATCTTTTTTTTTTTTTTTTTTTTTTGCAGGACAGTGGGGATTAAGTGACTTGCCCAGGGTCACACAGCTAGTAAGTTTCAAGTGTCTGAGGCTGGCTTTGAACTCAGATACTCGTGAATCCAGGGCCGGTGCTTTATCCACTGCGCCATCTAGCTGCCCCCGACAGACATCTTTTTAACATGTATTATATATTTTTTAAATGATTGGAACTTTTAAAAAGTAATACAAATGTTCATTTATAGTTTTGTGTTCCAATTTTTATTCATCCTTCCCTCCTTCCCCTCCCCCCTCCCTGAAGTGGCAAACAATCAGATATGGGTTATACACATATGATTATGTAAAACATTACTTTATTAATCTTTTTGTATATGAAAACTTGAATAAAAGAAAAAATAAAAGTGAAAATAGCATGCTTCAGTCTGTGCTCCATTGATATCAGTTTTCTTTGGAGGTGGATAGCATGTTTCATCAATAGTCCTTTGGGATTGTCTTGGATCATTGTACTGTTGAGAATAGTCAAGTCTTTCACAGTTCAAACAAATATTGCTGTCTCTGTGCACAATGTTCACTTGGTTCTGCTCTCTTCACTAAACATCAGTATTTTATTACAATTAAAGTTCATGGAACCTATTGCTGGTGACATAGGGTCATCATTATGTGCATTAATTATGTAACATTTAAAATTTAATGTGGTCACCTTATTCCTGTCCCAAGCGTGGGGAAAATTAGCTAGGGTTTACTTATAAATTAGAAGCTTTAGCACCAGTTTTGGGCATTAAACATTTATTTAAGCATACCAGGTATTAGTAAAAAGAGAACACCTGGATCAGAAAGTTAAGAAAAGGTCCTCAAGTCCTCCTCCACCAGCCTGTTTGCGAGATGAACTGAGAGAGGAAGTTCCCTCTGAGTACAAAGGAGAGACAGTCCTTCCACACTGCCTCAAGCTAATTGGCTAACATCACCCAAATCCATTGGTTCACTGGACTTGAGGGTGGTCCTGTATTGAGGTCAGAATCCACAGCCTCTGAGAACACACCCTCTTGAGAACCAGGTAGGTGTGGTTTTAATCAAGTCAACTTCAAGTGAGTCTATCAGCAGTTGGCCAATCCAATCAATCCTCTGGTGCCTTTGGGAGTTGGCAAAGCCCATTATTTTCTCACAATTACTTGGTATTTTATAATAGTGATAACTTGTTCCATAGCTTTCCTTGACCAAATATTTTGTCTAGTGACCAACCTATTGGTGATACTCTTCTCCATACTTACATAGGCAAATCCTAGGATGACCTATTGATAAGACCTCACTCTTTCTTAACACAATCTTTAAGACTTCAGATCACCTTATGCCCATTTAAGACACAGAAACTTCCCACATCTATGCCTGTTTACAAATTATCCCAGGCTTCAAGGATTTTTGAGCTCTTATTCATACTTTTTGTATGAATATACAAAATAACCCTTTGATCCTTCCTCCCTCCACATCATCTGATTTTTCCTTCTTCCTACTATGATGATTAGCCTGCTGACCCCTAGACTACTCACCTATAGAATAATTTGCTGTCACTGGATCTTCATGGAGCACCTGCTTGGACTTTCACCTGTGATTTGCTGCCATACTTCTGACATTGCACTCATATAGCTAGATTCCTTTTTTTTTTGCAGGGCAATGAGGGTTAAGTGACTTGCCCAGGGTCACACAGCTAGTAAGTGTCAAGTGTCTGAGGCTGGATTTGCACTCTGGTCCTCCTGAATCCAGGGCCAGTGCTTTATCCACTGAGCCACCTAGCTGCCCCGCTAGATCCCTTTTAGTGTCAGATCTTCCTGGCTCGCTTATCCCACCTCAGGGAGTCTAGGTTTCAGTTCTTAATCATTCTTGATTCCATTGACCTGCCACTCCGCAATGTCCTGGTATAAATACATTAAGCCTCCAAATAGTTCAGACCTTTATTTCATACATAGGCCTGCCTATAATATGGTTCAGCTATCTAACCAGTTGAATAATAGGGAGAGTCCTATGAGATGTTTTAAGGACCCATGAAAAAGAACATTGTCACCACAGACAGATATATTGTAGTATCTCTATTAACATTATTTAGTGTCCCGGGGCAGGTAGGTGGCACAGTGGATAAAGCACTGGTCCTGGATTCAGGAGTTCAAATCCGGCCTCAGACACTTGACACTTACTAGTTGTGTGACCCTGGGCAAGTCACTTAATCCCCATTGCCTCACAAAAAGCAAACAAAAAAAAACCAAAAAAACATTATTTAGTGTCCCATAGTAAACAGAACAGTCTCAAACCTGTCCCATTAGTTATGAAAATACTGGCCATGAAGAGAAAGGGTAAATATCTCTTGACTCCCACCGATAAAAGAGGTCTGTTCAATTCCCAATTCCTCATACCGTCATATGAGTTATGAAAGAGGCAGTGGTGTCACAAGAAATATGGTCTTCCACCTTTTTCAGTTAGGGACATTGAATCCCAATGCTCTAGTGCTGAGACCTAGGGACCAATTTAATCTAAGTAGGGAAATCAGAGTATGTATATCTTAGGCAGTTAGCATCAATAATTCTTGCTTGTGATCCTATGGATGTTATACTCCAAGTCTAGTAATAGGCAGGGTTTATAGAACCTTAGAATTAGATGGAAACCTTAGATGTCACCTGGCCCAACCCTTTAGTCAACTGACTTGAATTCATCGAGTATCTGTGAATATACCATGTGCAAGAAAACCGTGTGCTATGTACTATGGACACAAAGACAAAAATTAGAGTCCCTGTTCACAAGGTTGGAGGGCTTCTACTGGAGGTATACAAGTTCAAAGATAAGTAAATCAAAGATAATTCGAAGAGAATAGCAACAAGTAGGGTATTTGACTTCAGGGAGTAGTAAGTTATTTTACAGCAAGCTAAAGATTCTAAGATAAAGGTAAGGAAGGAGCGGTTGCTAGCCTGTGCAAAGAAGCAATAGATGGAATGCTGAGTGAGAAAAACCTGGTAGTCCTGCATGGCTGCTAAGGTGTGTGAAGGAGACCACTATTAAGTAAGTCTGAAAAATAATAAGATATGGTCAGATTTTGGAGAACTTTAAATGCTAGTTTCACTCTATAAAGAGGCTACCTCAGATTCTTGAGAAGGGGAATGGAATGGTTAGTCTTTAGCATCAAGATTAACTTGGTTGCTTTGTGGACAGATTGGCAAGGAAAGTAAAGAGACTAATTAGAAGCCATTATAATAGTTATGGCAAGAATAAGGGTCTAGACTATTGTGGCTTTGCAAACGGAGAAAAAGGGATTGGATATAAGATAATATGGGTTGATAAGGGTTGACAACTGACTGGATAAGCAGTGTAGGGGAAGGGAAATCAAGAATTACTCAAAGATTGAGAACATACAATGATAAATAGAAGATGAAGCCCTCAGCATGATATTTGGTGGAGGGGAAATTGGGGCAAGTGAGGGAGTTGAGATGAGTTTTATTTTGGCTATATTGAGTTTGAAGGGCCCATGGGACATTCAGATGGAGATGCTCAGGAGTTAGTTGGCATTTTTAAACTAGAGATATAAAGAACTTGGAGGCATTCATGTAAAGATGGTAACTGAATCCATAGCAAGAGGATAAAGGTGACTGGGAAGAAAATAAATGATGATTTAGTAAAGAAGACCACAGTTAGCAGTTAGACAGGTAGACCAAGAACAGTGTTATGGAAGCCAAAAAGAATACTGAGGAGGTGGTTAAATGCTAGAGTAGTAAAGGAGGATGAGGACTGAGTAAAAGACATCAGATCATAGATAGTCTTAGAGACAACAGTCAGTTAAGTGGCCATACAGTTGAGAAGTCAGAGGTGTTGGTGGAGGTAACAGGTGTAGGACTCAGTCAAGATTACTTAACCAATTTGTCATGGACAGTAAGTATATTTATGACTTGAAGGGCTATCTGGAACTATTGGAGTAGAAGCAGAGGTGGTGGATGGAAGTAATTCAGGGTTGGGTTGTGGGGAGATAAGTGGCAAAAGGACAATGGGAATTCAGGGTAGAGGAAATAGTTTAAGCTGTAGATGTGAAGGAAGGTGAGGCAAGAGGAGTAACATATTGAGAAGAGGTGGAGGAGCCACTTGGAGATAAAAGATTTCTGAGGTGAATGGCAGAGATGGAAAGACATAAACTTATAATCAGGGTGAATTTTTGAGGGTTCTGAATGATATAGGAAATATGGATAATGGAGAGATTTAAGGTAAGGACATTTCTATGTGTAGCTGAAGTGAAATGGAGAAAGTAGGAAATGGGAGTTGAAGCCAATCAATTGGGAGTCTAAGGTGTCTGAAGGATGTCAATGTTCAAATTTAATTTCCTGGGTATGAAGGAAGGGAATGAAGTGGACTATTGTGAGCTAGATCCTGAACTCCTTGAAGTAGAGAGAATGACTTAGAGACAGGCAGTAGACACAAGGATCTAAACTGGTTGAGACCAATGGAGTCAATCACAAAAGGGAGAGAGGTTGCTGAATGGTGATGGGAAAGATATGGTCCAGAACTGAGAATGTAAAAGGGTTTTTTATTATTCCTGCTGGTTCATTGAGGGGTATTAGAGCATACTAGTTAGTGTGGTCGTGTTTTCCTAAGGGATCCAGGTGTCTCACAGAACAAGATGAAAAATTTAAGAGAAAAAGATCTAAGATAAACAACAGATGTAGGTTGTTACTGACAGAATAAAGTGGAAAAAACCTTAAAGGCAATTTCCAGAGGCTATTTGGCACACCAGTAATAAGCACATAAAAGCATTATTTTTCATCCTGCTCCATAGATTTTAGGGCCCTTTTGAGAGTTACATCATAGAACCTTAGATACTTGAAGATTAATTTTCACTACCTATGCCCCAACGGTATTTATAAGGAAGATACTAGTTGTCTTATACAATTAGTGTTAGCGCCAGAAAACTGGTCGTAGATCATTTAATCCAACCAGCTCATTTTATAGAGGAAACTTAGACCCCAAGGGGTCAAGTGACTGAAGACCTGTGCTTGTCTAATTTGAGCCTTCTTAAATCTAAGCATAGAATAACTTAATATACATGATTTCTGATTTTATGTTCCCTAAAGGGTTGTTTTTATAAATCTCTGGAGTATCATACTCATTTTCTTTTTCAAGAAGTGTGAAAAGAACATTTTCCTGATGCAACTTTCTTCCTTGATGTAGCTTCCTTCCCTTACACAACCTGATTGGTCTCAACTTTCCTAACACACCTCCCTGATCAAAAGGCACAACATAAAGAAGTACCAGTCAAGTCTTAAGAACCTAGATCTCTCAGATTTGGTGGATAAGATGTTACATCCTGATGATTTACTGATAATTTTCAAGATGGAGATGAGGTCAGTGTCTACTAAATGCCACTGTATCCTTGTATATTTTTATTGTTAGGGCAAGGTAAATTTCTTTTGTTAAATGCTCAGTGACTTGTGAGTGCCTCATCTTGTCCCAACACTGAACCAGAACTAAGAGGGTGCTGGTGTTAGAGCCCTTCCTACAACAGAAAAATGTATGCATCAAAGATCAGAATTAAATACCATCCATATTGTTGACTAGTCAGATTGATTTTTTACTACTCCATGAATCTGATTTTAGAGAAGTAGCAAATAAATGTTTAGTCACTTTGAAGGGAAGGGTAATAGCTCATTTTGGGGCAAAAATAAACCATCATAGCCATGTAACTAATGTTAACCACCATTTTTATGGCATGCTATACACAAAGGACAAAAGAGCCTTTCCAGTTTAAATACTTAAGAAAGAAAGGAATACATAAACCCTTTGAGTAGAATATGGATTCTGTTAAAGGGAAGGAGAAGGCCCTGTGAAATATATTGAATACTTTTATTTATTAATCAAACACTGCCAAACAAAGAATTTTCAACATGCCAAGAAGGGCAAAGTGAAAATTACAATACCTCTCCTAATGAAAACAAAGATCAAGCTTAGTATAAAAAGCATAACAGTAAATGCCAGATTTTGCATTTTTAGCTCTGTACTATCGTTTAGCATTCACATAGTACCTTTATATTTTCAAAATAGTTTAAAACATTTATTAGTCCTCACAACACCCCTGTGAGGTAGGCAAATTTATCTTTTATAGCTGGAGAAATTGAGGCAGAGGTTAAGTAACATGCCCAAGGCCACCAAGGCAGTAAGTGAAGTTGTATTTAAAATCCAGAAGCTATGGTCCTCATCCCACTAATGTATTTCCTCAAAGGAAGTTACACAAAGGACCAAATATGAGGTCTTAGCCCACAACAACTATGACAATGATAACAACAAACAACAACAAAGGAATAGCTTAAATGCTATCAAGATATTTAAGAAAGTTAGAAAACATTTAACTAGAAACAATAGTTAGGCAACAGAACACATAGAAATAGATTGTGGAATCACCAGCACTGGAGATATTTGAGACTGAGATTAGGCATTCATCAGGAATGGTTTAAGAAAATGTAAACAAACCTGCTACAATGCAGGGAAAGTAAACTAGCCAACTCATTAGAGGTTTTTTCCTAACCCCAAATGACTATACTTTCAAAGGAAAGAATGTTTAGAAAAAGTGAGAAAATCAAACTGAACTCAATGTAACTTCAAGCCAGTAAACATACTAATGGTCATTCACATTATAAAGGTCAAAATCAATTTTAATTTGTGACAACAAATGTGGTTTCTATATACTTATTTTTAATCAAAATCTACCAAATATTTTCTTATCAAATCAAACAAGTTGGGGAATTCAAGCACCAAGCAGTCAGAGAGCATAAACCACATAAACTAGCTTGATAACTAAACTAGGCTCTGTAATTCCCAATGTCAACTTTGTGCTTCCATATTTTGTAAGCAGATATCTAAATTCGTTTATCTAAATTCTATCTTTGAATGTGTTGAGAGAGCAGAGGTGTACCTTATTTATTTATTTTTTGCAGAGGGACTGGTGTGCTTGGTTCAATATATACTTTTAAAAAACTGAACCTGCATTGTAAAGCCTAACAAACGAGTAGGTTTACTAGAGCAACTGCAAATTTTAGTGATACAATGACTGCGTAGTTTAAAAATATCACTGTTATCACTGTTTATTTTACAATAAGAATTAGTCTACAAGTTAAGGCAGACATACTAATGCATTTGCTTTTCTTCAAAAATCATAGTGAGATTACATAACATGTTTTAAAACTTCTAAGAAACATTCATTAACTAAAAATAAGCCAAATCAAAATGATTTGCAAGTATATTTGAATAAACAATGCTTTTATAGTAAAGTAACAGTACTCAAAAATAGCCAATGGAAATACATATCCCATTTGAGCAAACGATAACTTGAAAAACAAGATTGGCAGCTACATGTAAGTATATTTATAACATGAACGTAATTATATTGTTTACTTTCACAAGAAAACAACTTTTGGTTTCTGAACAAGAAAAGTGTACAATGATTAAATAAATGTACATGTGAATATATGTATTTCTGAGCAGAGTTGCATTATATACTCAGGAATCATTTGAGAGTAGTATTAATCCATTATTTAAAATCAGAAGATTATGTGCATTTTGTCAGAGGATTTTTTTCCTCCAATGTCCTGTAAATGCTTGGAGGCCATCATCATCAACAATAACAACAACAATAACAACAACACAATAAAAAGGCAGCCCTTGTTAACAGGAACATGGAGTGTAATTTATGTATCACCATTTAGCACTGCCAGACAGCTTTGCAGCAGCTGTAAATTACCCTAGAAAATAAAGACAAAAAAGTTAATGAATTCACAAACTTTATTTGAAAAATACAACTAAATACTATAAAAACCCTAGAAACTAGGTAACATTAAATCTTAAAAATATTTAACCCATAGAAAATTGTTAAATAAAATGGCAATTTAATTAACTTTGAATTACATATTAAATTCAACAAATTTAATTAAATTCAAAGAACCATTAAATCGTATAAGAACTAGTGGTGACAAGTAACCACCTCTTTATGTTTTTTGTTTTTTTTGCTTTTTTTGCAGGGCAATGGGGGTTAAGTGACTTGCCCAGGGTCACACAGCTAGTGTCAAGTGTCTGAGGCTGGATTTGAACTCAGGTACTCCTGAATCCAGGGCCAGTGCTCTATTCACCGCGCCACCTAGCTGCCCCTAAACAGTAGTTTTACAGCTAAGGAAATAGGTAGAGAGGTCAAGTGACTTGCCCACCCAAGATATGATTCAAAATTAGGTCTTCTGACCCACAAGTACCACTATATTACTGTACGCCAGTTGGATAAGCAGAGGGACAAAGAATCAATTTCTGAATTTTCTCAAGGAATTGAGTACCCTAGTATACCCCTTGGGTGCACAGTAGGGTCTTTTTCATATTCGAGGATTTCAACATACATGGCAGTTACTCAACAAGCACCATTTGACAGACAGGGACTGGAGATATAAAGAAAAGCAAAAGAGAGTAAAAAAGCTCATAATCAAATTGGGGAAGACAACACATGAAAAGAAGATTAAAGGTAGGGTTGAAAGCTCCAAGGAACGATGAAGATCAGAGAAGTGCAGATAGGTGGGAAATTATATGGTTGCCCATCTTTGTGGCTTCCTTTAAAAAAAAAAAAGAGGATCTGGGAAGAGCTCTCTACTATCAATACTGCACCCTTTCCAATAAGAGAGAAGGAAGGAACACAGGAATAAGGGGTACTGAGGAGGTGTGAATTTCAGGATTGATGAAATTCTGCAGTATAATGAGATTCTGTTAAGTAGAGAGGAGAGCAGCCAAGTAGGAAATGAAGACATGTTGATGTTCCTTCAAACACCCTAGTCTCACAATTCCTCAACATCCTAGTTTCCCCAGTTCTTTAGCTGTTTTCATTTTTTCCCCATATTTTAAAAGATTTCATTATTTTTTTTAACATTTAAAAAATATTGAGTTTCAAATTCTCTCTTTCCATTTAGCCCCTCCTCCACCCACTGAGAAGGCAACAGTAAATCAATTTTACAGGCAAAGTCATGCAAAACATTTCCATATGTTCATAAGTTCTCTCTTGAAGTGGATAGCATTTTTCATGAGTCCTTTGGAATTGTCTTCATTGTATTGACCAGAGTAGTGAAGTCTTTCATAGTTGATCATCCTTGCAGTCACTTATGTACAATGATCTCATTCTGCTCACTTCACGAATGCATGGGTTCATATAAAGCTTCCTATAAACCATCCCCCTTACTTTCTTTTTTTCTTTTCTTTGTGGGGCAATGAAGATTAAGTGACTTACCCAGGGTCACACAGCTAGTGTCAAGTGTCTGAGGCTGGATTTGAACTCAGGTCCTCCTGAATCCAGGGCCGGTGCTTTATCCACTATGCCCCTTAGATGCCCCCACCCCATGTTTCTTAAACCACAATAGTACTCCATCACAATCATATACAACTTACTCAGTCATTCCCCAACTAATGAAAATCCCCATGATTTCCAATTCTTTGTCACCACAAAGAGCTGTTCCTATCCTTTGATCATTTATATAAACTGGGGAATGGCTTTTACTTTTTATAAATTTGATTCAGTTCTCTCTCTCTCTCTCTCTCTTTATATATATATGAGAAATGATGTCTATCAGAGAAACCTGCTGTAAAAAATTGTGGTATTATTTCATTGGCACCTTTTAGCAAAATAGTTTCTGTTTATCTTTTAGAAAGTCTATTTTTGCTCTTGCTTAGTTTGAGATCATGATTGCTACCCCTGCTTTTTTTTTTTTTTTGAAACTTCAGCTGAAGCATTCTGCTCTAGCCTTTTATTTAACTGTGCTTGTGTCATTTTCAACTGTTTCTCTTGTTAACATACTATTGGATTCTGGTTTATAATCCATTCTTCTGTCATCATCCATTTTATGAATTTATCCCATTCAAAGTTATGATTAACTCTGTATTTCTCTTCATCCCATTTTCTTTTGTCAGTCTCTCTCTCTTTAGCCTGAAATCTCTTTTAAATCTTTTGTTTCTGACCACTGCCTCCCTTAACATGCCCTCCTTTTTTATACCACTCCCAACCCCTGGCCCTTTTATTTCCTTCCCTTTCTACTTCCCTGTTGGCTAAGAGATTTCTATATGGAACTAGAGTGTGAATGTGTGTGTATTCTTCACTCTGAACAAATTCAGGTAAGAGGTTCGAGCACTGCCCACCAACCCACCACATTTCCCCCTTCATTAAAAAAGCTCCTCTTTGCATATCTCTTTTGTGAGATAATCCGCTCCCCCCATTCTTCCTCTTTCTCCCAGTGCATCCCTCCACTTTTTCTGGAGATCATCCCAACATAATTTACTCATACTTGTACCCTCTGTATACTTAAGACTCCTAATTGCTCTCATAATGATAAAGTGTTTCGGAGTTACATGTATCATTTTCCCACATAGGAATGTAAACAGTTTAACCGTGAATCCTTTATGATTTTTCTTTCATGTTTACCTTTTTATGTTTCTCTTTGGTCTTATGTTTGAATGCCAGATTTTCTAATCAGCTCTGGTCTTTTCAGCAGGAATGCTTGAAAGTCCTCTATTTCATTAAATATCCTTCTCCCCTCCTCCCCCCACAAAGGATTATACTCAGTTTTACTGGGGAAGTTAATCTTCATTGTAATCCTAGGTCCTCTGTCTTCTAAAATATTGTAGGGATTGTACTTGAAGAAAGTGGAAGGTGCTAAATCTTGTGTGATCTGGGCCACGGCTCCATCGTACTTTAATATTCCAGAGAGTTTTCATTTTGGGATCTCTTCCAAGAGGGGAAGGAGATTCTTTCCATTTCTATTTTACCCTCTGGTTCTGGAATATCAGGGCAATTTTCTTTAATGATTTCTTAAAATATGATGTGCAGCCTCTTTTTTTGATCATGGCTATCAGTCCAGTAATTCTTAAATTTTCTCTCCCTGATCTATTTTCCAGGTCAATTGTTTTCTCATAAGATATTTCACATTTTTCTTTTTTTCCCCCCGTTCTTTTGATTTTATCATTTCTTGTTGTCTCATGGTGTCATTAGTTTTCACTTGCCCAGTTTTTATTTTTAAGGAATTATTCCTCAGAGAACTTTTGTACCTCTTGCTCCATTTGATCAATTCTTTTTAAGGTGCTATTTTCTTCAGTATTTGTATATGTATGCCTCTTTTACTAAGCTAATTCTTTTTATAATTTTCTTGCATCACATAATAATTTCATTCCCAATTTGTCCTTTACCACTCATTTTGCTAACTCTTCCAGGAACTCTTGTTGGGCTTCTGTCCGATTAGCATTTTTCTTTAAGGTTTTGCTTATAGTTGTTTTCACATTGTTGTTTTATTCCGAGTTTGTGTCTTGGTCTTTTCTGCCACAGTAGTTTTTTTTTTCTCAAGTTGTTTTCTTTCCTCCTTTCTTTTCGAATTTTTCTGGCCTTTGAACTTTATGTTGAAGTTGGATTCTATTCATCTGGGGGTGGGCAGGAGGCACTGTCCCAAGCTTTAGACTTTTTTTTCTGCTGCTGTTTTCAGAGGTATTTCTGGGAGTCTGCAAGGTTTTGGTGTTTTCAAGGTGGTATGATCCCAGGGTGAGGTGTGGTCACTTGCTCTGATCTTTATTCAGGGCCACTGCTGCCCTATAGCAACAAGTGTATCTGTTCCTCTTGGCATTGGAACTGACCAGGGCCCCTGCTTATTTGTGATCATCCACAAGTGATCCTCTTCACTCTGAAACTGCAACACAGAACTGTGTATGGGCAACAGAATTGCCAAACAGCTACCAGTCCTGTGCCTTGTGTCACATCAGAGTCCCCTGTAATCTTTCTGACCACTTGACCAATCCCCTTACTGTCTATAGACTGAGCTCCCAAAGCTGCTGCTATTGTAGCAGCCTCCAAGACCCACTGCTGATGCTGCTGAGTATACTTCATGCTGGATTTACCCTGGTGTCACAGACCTCTCTTGCTTACCTCCTAAGCTATCACTGGCCTGGAAAAATGTCTTACCTTGACTTTATTTTGGCTTTGCTACTCCAGAGTTCTATTAGAAGCATTATTTTAAAGTTGTCTGGAGGGAAATCTTTGGAGAATTCAGCTGGGTAGCAACCCTCTACTCTTTTGTTCTTAATAGCAACTTTTTTTTTTGTTGTTAATAGCAACTCTGGCTTAGTACTACTATTTTCTGCCTTCACTCCTACTCCACTACTGCTACTGAATGGAGAGGGAGAAAAACCATAAAACCAAGTCAACATGGTTCACTAGAAATTTATCTAAACTGTGCCCTTTCTATAGCAAAACAGTCCTTTTAATCCTTCCTAACTGATTTTCTATGCTACTGCTTACTGCAGCTCTTCTCAAGTTTGTCATTTCCTTCCCCTCCTTTCTCAGTTGAGGACTTTACCATTTGAGAAAATTGATACTATATGCCTGGAGATCTATCTTCTCATTCTCTATCTCAAAACCCTTTGAAATCAGCCCTCACACTCTTATCCTTTATTCCAGTTTCTGATGAAGTGGTGACCCTTCTCCCCACAAAATACACATGCCCTTGATACCATCTTATCCCTGTCTTCTCTAGCAGATTCCCTCTCTAATTCTTGATCTTTATTTCCTTCCCTACTGCTTATAAATTAGCTCAAGTCTATCCAACTTAAAAATTCCCCTCAAGCTGTAATTTCTCTACCTTCTTCCCAACCATTTACCTAGGAAAAGCTATCTCCATTTGTCACTTTCACTTTTTCCTTTGTCACTCTTCAATCTTCCACTATGTAGCTTTTGACCTCACTATTCAGATGATATTAATGTCTCTAAAGTTATTAATGATCTTTTAATTGTGAAACCTGAGGGACTTTTCTCAGTTCTCATTCAAATTTTTGGCCTTTCAGCCACATTGACAGCCTTTTCTGGGCATTCTCTCCTTTTTGGGTTTTTGCAACACTCCTTGTATCTTTCTGACCACTCCTCAGTCTCTTTTGCTAGTTCACCATCCAAATTATATTCCCTAAATATAAGTGTGCCTGAAAGCTGTCTTTTCCCCTCTTTTATACTTACTTTTGTTCAGTTGTTTCAGTAGCGTCTGATTCTTTGTTCTTTCTTTTGGGGTTTTCTTGGCAAAGATAATGAAATGGTTTGCTATTTCCTTCTCTAGTTTGAGGCAAATGGGTTTAAGTGAATTGCCCAGGGTCACTTGTCTGAGACCAGATTTGAATTCAGGAAGATGAGCCTTCCTGACTCCAGGCCTAGAACTCTATCCATACCCAAACAAATACAACATGAATATTGGTGATTTGTTATGAATCTTATCGGAGGAAGAGTACATGACAGGAAACTAGAAACAAGTTAATATTAACCACAATTAATTACCAATCCCAAATGCTGACAGGAAGAAGAAAATAATGGGGAAAAAACCCAGTACAAAATATTACGTGCAGGAAAACAAAAAGCTAAAATTAGAATCATCAATGTCAATTGACTTAACTTCTCCATAAAGGAAAGGAAAAAACCCATACATTTGCTATATTAAATATTTGAAAATACAGACATATAAAATGAAAACGATGAGCTAGAACAGAATTTAATATGCTTCAGGCCAATTCAAAAAAGCAAGAGTTGCAATCACAATTTTAGATAAAACAATAAAAACTCATGAAGAGATAAAACCAGGAAACTATGCTTAAAGTAACTATAAATGGAGTGTCTCTCTCTCTCTCTCTCTCTCTCTCTCTCTCTCTCTCTCTCTCACACACACACACACACCCCTTGACAATACTCTAACGTCTAAGTTTTTAATAGGAAAATATAAATTACAAAGAATACAATAAAACAATAATTATTAGACTTTAATGTTCCTCTTTTAGAGCTCAATGAATTTAAGAGAAAGATAAAAAGGAAAACACTAAAAATTGCATTTGAGAGATATAGATATTTTAAATGAAAATATTAAATATACTTAGTTCTAATTATTGTAAGGCACCTTTTAAAAATCAGTCATGTGACAGAAAAGAAATAAAAAGATAAAGTACTGATGTTGTTGAAGAATTAGAGACAAAAACATCATGTAAAAATTATTAGAATGAATAAAAAAAGATAATTTATGAAACAATGAGATCTTTGCTTTTGTTTTTGTTTTGGAGGGCAATGAGGGTTAAATGACTTGCCCAGGATCATCTAGCTAGTAAGTGTCAAGTGTCTGAGGCTAGATTTGAACTCAGGTACTCCTGAATACAGGGCTGGTGCTTTATCCACTGCGCAACCTAGCTGCCCTTCAATGATGAAGTCTTTAAAAGCTATGAAATTTGAAAGGAAATACTTAAAAAAAATAGGAATAAATCAATTAACCAACAAGTATTTACTATTGTGCACTTATTACTCTGTGCCAGGGAGTCATACGGTATGGATATAATACTAATAGATTTCAAAATATAAAGGAATTATCACCAAAATATTTGGTACTTATTAACAATTAATCAACAAATATTTATAAAGCATCTCTTATGAGAAAAGTAGGTCAGTGACAGAGACTAGATAAGCAACACCTAGCAGAATCAAACATGTTATGTGTGTATGGGTAGGGGTGGGGTAGAGACTAACCTCCTTTTCTGACAATAGCTGTTAGAAAAATGGAAAGCAGTTTGATAGGAATTAGGTTTAGACCAGGATTAATAGCAGTAACCTTTAAATGAAGATGAACAAAAGGTAAGAGGTTAAATCATTAAAATGTAAAAAGTTATACTATTAAGAGAAAAACCAGAAGCTAATGGAAGATAGTACACTTTTCATAATTGTTTCTGGGGACCAGTAAATGTGGGGGGAAAGGGGAAGAAATACTTAACCAAAGGAGAGAGAGGTGATAACAAAAGATAAAATAGACAATTACAATCATATAAAATTAAATGGAGTTTTTTATGAACAAGATCAATGTAATTAGAATGATAAGCTATTAGAATGAAAAAAAATGATCACTTATAAACTAGCATAAAAGTTTTCTAAGGTTAACAGGAAATTAGCATAATAGATAAGGAGTAAAGTTATTTCCCAATAGATAAGTGGTCAAAGAATATGTAAAGTTTTCAAAAGAAAAAAATGTGAATTACCAACAAAACAACTCAAGGTTCAGCAAATTGGCAAAAATGACAAAAGGTGGGCAATGTTGAAGGTGCTGCAGGAGAGAGTTTGTTGTTTGGAGATGCAAAGTGGTCCAATCATTCTTTTCTTAAAATTTATGATTTTAAACATCCCTTTAAAAAAATTAAATTCCAAATTTTCTTCCTCTCAACTCTCCCAGACACATTGTGAAGAAACATGATATTATACATGTGAAATCATGCAAAACATATTTCCATATTAGCCATGTTGCAAAAAAAAAAATATGTTTCAATTTGCATTCAGACTCCATCAGTTCTTTCAAGGGGAATGGATATTATAAGGTTCCCCCCCTGCCCTGCACTTTATTTTTCTTGCTTTTTTGGGGGAACACTTCTAATATGGAATTTTGCTTCAATCTGCATTCAGTTTTTTCTGTGGAGGTGGATAGCATTTTTTTTTTATCCTAAGTCCTTTGGAATTGTCTTGGATCACTTTATTAATCATAATAGCTAGATTTTCATAGTTGATTATTGTATATTGTAATATTGCTGTTACTGTGTACAATGGTCTCCTGGTTCTGCTTACTTCATTTTGCATCAGTTCATATAAATCTTTTTTTCATTTTATTTGTTTTTATTTATTTAGAATTTTTATTTTCCTAAATTATATGTAAAAACAAATTTTGACATCAATTTTTTAAAACTTTGTGTTCCAAATTCTCTTCCTCCCTTCCTCCCCACCCTCCCAAGAACTCAAGCAATTCAATATAAGTTATACATGAGTAGTCAAGCAAAACATGTTCATATAAATCTTTCCAGGTTTTCTGAAGACATCTCCCTTGTCATTTCTTATACCACAACAGTACTCCATCATAATTATATATCACAACTTGTTTAGCTATTCCCCAATTGATGGACATGCCCTCAATTTCCAATTCTTTGCCACCAGAAAAGAACTGCTATAAATATTTTTGGATTGAGAAAATAAAATATTGGTTTAGCTTTTAATATTTGATTCCATTCTGTAAATGAACCATGTTTCCTTGTTTAAGTTCAGAAGTTCAGCTTCTCTGAACCAAGTTGTCCCATATATCACCTTAATTCAAAGAAATATATTATTTCTACACGCACAATTAAGAGAAATCTGTCATCACCTAACAAACCTTGCAATATGAAAGTTGGGGGTCAAGGAAGTCTATTATCTCTGCATTGCTAGTTGTCCTTCAAGAAAGTCTGGTCTGTTATCACTGTAACATTAACTAGCCTTCCAGGTGGATATTAACAATAGCAACAAGGTAGAGGAAGAAGATGCTGCTAGTCTGGATATTTTATACTTCCATTGAATTCTATTATATGATACTTTAGACTTGCTATCTGTGATGTTCTCTTGTACTTCCCAAAACCATATGAAGAAAACAAAACAAAACAAAAAACTATACGAAGGCCAGTAAGTCCTATCTCATGGTTATTGGCTGGCTGAGGAGCTAAGAGGACAGTTTTATTGGTAGCTTCCAGTCTTATCAATAAATTGAACAAGTCTGAAACTTTGTGCCTCAGTGTACCTTAAGTTCAATCTCAACAGTACCTATAGGTCCTTTTCCTTTGTTCTCTTTGGGATATAGTACTGATATTGATGCAATTTTGTAGCCCTCTGGCCATAGCTTCAACATGCTCTCAAAAATTCTTGGATATACCAACAGTAAATTAGTGTCCCAATTTTCCCACACCCTCTCCAACATTTATCTTTTCCCTTTTTTGTCATATTAACCAATCTGATACTTCAAAGTTGTTTTAATTTGTATTTCCCTAATCAATACTGATTTAGATAATTTTTCATATGAATATAGAAAGCTTTAATGTCTTCTGAAAAGTGCCAATTCATATTCTTTGACCATTTATCATTTGGGGAATGACTTATACGCTTGAAAATTTGACTAATTTCTCTATATAGTTGAGAAATGAGACCTTTACCAAGAGGAACTTAGCTATACCGATTTTGTTTGAGTGAAACCCTTTTAATTTAATGTAGTGAAAATTACCCATTTTACATCCTGTGATCCTCTTTATCTCTTGCTTGGTCATAAATTCTTCCCTTATCAATAGATCTGATGAGTAAAATTTTTCTTGTTTCCCTAATTTGATGATGATACACAACTCTTTTTTGTGTAAATCACGTACCCATTTTGACCTTACCTTGGTATACAGTGTGAGATGTTTGTCTATACCTAGTTCCTAACAAACTACTTTCCAATTTTCCCAGCAGTTTTTGTAAAATGGTGAGTTCTTGTCCCAAAAGCTTGGCTCTTTGCAATTATAGAATACTAGATTACTTTGGTTGCTACTAGATTACTATGGTATACCGTGTACCTACTCTATTCCACTGATCTACCAAACTATTTCTTGGTCAGTACCAGATTGTTGTGATGATTATTTCTTTGTAATATAGTTTGGAATCTGGTACTGCTAGGCCACCTTCCTAAGGATCACATTATTTTCATTAATTCTCTTGATATTCTTTGGCCTTTTGTTCTTCCAGATCAATTGTTAAATATTTTTCTTCAGTCTATAAAATAACTTTTGGTAGACTGATTGGCATGGTATAGAATAAGTAAATTAATTTAGGAAGAATTCTCATTTTTATTATATTAGCTCACCTTACCCATGAGCAATTAATATTTCTGCAATGATTTAGATCTGACTTTGTGTGAAAAGTATTTTATAATTTTGTTTATATAGTTCCTGAGTTTTTCTTGGCCACTGGTATTTTTATATTGTTTGTAGTTATTTTGAATGAAAATTCTCTTTTTCTTCCTGCTGGGTTTAGTTGATAATAAATAGGAATGTTAATGATTTATGCATTATCTCTATATCCTGCAAGTTAGATGAAGTCATTGTTTTAACTAGTTTTTAATTGAGTCTATAGGATCTTCAAAGTATATAATATCATCTGCAGAATAATTTTCTATCCTCATTGCCTATTTTTGTCCTTCAATTTCTTTTTCCAGTCTTATCGCTATAGCTAGCATTTGTAGTACAATACAGAATAGTAGTAATAATGGGCATCCTTGCTCGATCTTACTGTGAAGGCTTTAGATTATTCTCATTACACATAATGCTTGTGATTGTTCTAGATAGATATTATTTATCCTTTTAAGGAAAGCTTCATATATTCCTGTGCTTTCTAGTGCTGTGTTTTGTTTTGTTTTTAAATAGGAACAAGTGTTGTATTTTGTCAAAGGCTTTTTCTGCATCTGCTGAAATAATCTTATGATTTTTGTTGGTTTTGTTATTGACATGGTCAATTATGCTGACAGTTTTCCTAATATTGAACCAGTTTTACATTCCTGATATAAATCCCACCTCGTCATAATGTATGATCTTTGTGATATATTGCTGGAATCTACTTGCTAGCATCTTATTCACAATTAGGGATACTGGTTTTTAGTCTTCCTTTTGTTTTTGCTCTTCCTGGTTAAGGTATCAGAACCATATGTGTGTTATAAAAGGAATTTGGTAGGACTCCACCCATTTTTCTAAATAGCTTGTGTAGTATTGGAATTAATTTTTCCCTAAATGTTTGGTAGAATCCACTTGTTCCTGGGGAACTTTTTTCTTGGGGAGTTCAATGGCTTGTTCAATTTCTTTTTCTGAGGTAGATTTATTTAAAAATATTCTATGTCCTCTTGTGTTAATCTGGACAATTTTTATTTTTAAAAATACTTATCCATTTCACTTAGATTGTCAGATTACTGAGCAAAATTGTTCCTAATAATTGCTTTAATTTCATTTTCATTGGTGAAGAATTCAACCTTTTCATTTTGCTAGTGGCAATGTTGTTTTTTAAAAAATCAAATTAACCAATGATTTATTTATTTCATTATTGTTGGTCTTTTTTAATACAACCAGCTGCTGGTTCAATGATTTTCTTACTTTCAATTTTATTAATCTTTGATTTTCTGGATTTCCAATTTGGTGCTTAATGCTCCAACCATTCTTGAAAAAAAATTCAAATTATATAAGAAAAGCCCTCTTTTTGTTAGTCACCCCACTAATGATTCTATAACAAGGGGATAAACAGCAAAAATATAAACCATCTATATGCCAAAATACTTATGACAGTATTTATGGTAGTAGCAAAAGCTTGAAACAAAATGGGAAGCCCATCAATTTGCAGGTGACCTAACAAACTGTCATATGTTGTCGTTCAGCCATTTCAGTCATGTCCCCATTTGAATTTTTTTGGGCAAAGATACTGGAGTGATTTGCCATTTCCTTTTCCAGCTCATTTTACAGATAAGGAAAGTGAGGATTAAGTCACTTGCCCAGGGTTAAGTATCTAAGGCAATATTGAAACTCAGGTCTTCCTGCCTCCAAGCCTGGCACTCTATCCACTGTGCCACCTATGGAATATTATTATTAAACATAAAAAATTCAGAATATCAGGAAAAAATATGAGAAGACTTCATTAGAACTGATAAAGAAGTAAACAGAATAAGAAAAATAATTAACAATTATAATCCAATAATATAAACAAAAATTATCTTTAAAGGAAATCAATCTGATTAATTATAATGGTGATCTAAGTCCAGGAGAACTGATGAATACATTTTCCTTCAACTCAGCAGAGAGATGGGTGATTAAGGATGTGGAATATGATACATCACCATTATTAGATTAGGCACTGTCTACTAGATTTGCTTAAGTGTTTTTCTTTGTTACAAAGAAAGATTCAATAGCATGGTGAAAGGTTCCTTTGGGGAATCTTAAAGGTGAAATTACTATGATGTAGAAAATAAGTTATAAGTACAATTTACAAAAATTATTACATTACATCACGTATTGCAAATTTCATGCTATCTACCACAACATTTTAAGAAATTATAAAGTAAAACTGTCCTGTATCTTAGATCCCAAGGGTAAAATAGAAATGGAAAGAATACAACAATTACCTCCTGAAAGAAATGTCAAAAGCTGCAGGAGATGTGGGAAAATAGGTATACTAATGAACTGTTTGTGTAGTTGTAAACTGGTCCAACTATTCTGGAGAACAATTTGTAACCAACTATACCCAAAGGGCTATAAAACCATGCATACCCTTTGTCCCAGCAATACCAAAGAGATTAAAAGAAAAAGGAGCACTTATATGTGTAAAAAAAATATTTATAGCAACTCTTTTTGTGGTGCAAAGAACTGAAAATTGAAGAGATGCCTATCAGTGGCTAAACAAGTTGGGTTATAAGATTTGAAAGAATACTATTATTATGCTATAAGAAATGATGAGGGGAGTGGTTTCACAAAAACCTGGCAACACCAATATAAACTGTTATAAAATGAAAGGAAGTAGGAGACCATTTTACACAGTAACTGTAACAATGATCAAATGTGAAAGATTTTGCTGTGATTAATACGATGATCAAAGAAAATTATAGACTCTTGATGAAAAATGTCATCCACTTTCAGAGAACTGATGAACTTTAAGTGAAAACTGAAGTATAATTTTCTCACTTTTTTTTGCAACATGGCTAATTATGTTATGCATGTTTTCATATGTAAAACTGATTTCATATTGCTTGACTTCTCAGTGGGTTAAGAGAGGCTAAAGGGAGAGAATTTGGAACTCAAAATTTAAAAAGCAATCAACTCTCAAAATTAATAAATAATAAATTGAGGGAGCAGTAGGGTGTAGGGTGGGAAGAGACAATTCATTGCAGCAGGGATCCTAGCCTCAACTGGTACACAATTTCATCACTGTGTGCTCCCTATATCAATGAAATCTTAACTCTACCCTCTTTCTCTGTCTTTTCCCATAGCTCAGGTGGTATTTACAAACAGCTTAACTGATATTCTTAAAATGTCTTAATACCTTTGCATGTTTTAGTTCCAGTTCTGCCAGTTCCACTAAATTTTTTCTGAATGCAGCAACTCTTCTTGTCTTAAAGTCAATAAGTTCTACAAAAGACAGAAATTAAGATCGAAAATTTAATTGACCTATTTATTTGGAACATTTCTTGTGAACAAAGATTACAAAGAAAGTACCTTGCTTTGCAGATTCTGATATCTTTTCAAATTTCTGACAACATACTTGCTGAGAAGTTTCAGCCTGTAGAACATCTTTATTTTTGGCTCTTGCTTTATCCAGTGCCTTATTAGCATTTTCATAATCCACTAGTGACCGAGATCTTCTGTATAGGAGATCCTATAAAATAGCATGCTCCAAAGTAACATACATTACAAGCTCACAGTTATTATTCTCAATCACTTAATTAAGCAGTTAAAGTGAATTTTAGTTTTCATAAGACTTCAATAATTATTTATCATGTAAATACAAAGAAAGGAACACTTTGTATAGTCAAAGAGTTAGAGTTCTTTCATAAGAAGAGCCTGGGAACAAACATGTATGCGAATATGTATAAATCTTGTGCTATTAATACTAAGATCTGTCATTAAAATCATGAAAAATGGAACATACCTATCTTAATTGTAGAAATATAGATAATTTGAAATATAAATTCCATTATAAAGTAGTAAATTTAATAGTTTGTAAAGCTAAAGTCCCAAGTGAAGATTTTTTTTTTTGGTAAAGATACATGTACTATAAAAGAGAATTGTATCTTTCTTAGTAGTGGACTAGAAGTCTGAAATTATAAGTCTGAATCCTGCCCTTCCCTTGATATCCATGACTTTGGGCAGTCATATAGTAACCCTGAGTCTCAACATTATGCATAAATTGGGAAAAATTGATGTTTGCCACATTTCGCAGACTCTGTGAAAATGAAGTAATAGAAAATACTTTGTTAATTTTAAGATGACACAGATTATACGTGCATTATATTGAGCTTGAAAATATAGCCTCAGTAAATAACACTTCATTTTTCCTTCCAGTTGTTATACCTTCCTTCCCTCTTGTATCTAACATGAAATAAGCATTTTCTTGGAAAGTTTATAGCTTGAGTTTATATAGTGTTTTAAGTTTTTCAAAGTATTTTCCATGTTATTTCATTTGATCCTAATCAAGAATCTCGTGGGGTAGGTGCTACACATGACTTGCCAACATTTTTAGGGTCACATAGCTAGTTAAATGTCTGAGACAGGATTTGGAACCTATGTCTTCTTGAGGTGAGTATTCTATGAATAAGTATACTTGCTTCTCAAAATTACTGAATGAGAATAAATTTTTACTTAGCACAGAGACTTGAATAGAACAGATGCTTAATATCTTAAAAATTAAATTTAGTTATATTTAAATAAAGAAATTCAATATCCTTAAGCTTAAAAATCAGATCCTCTTTGTTTATGAATAAAGGAAATACTTTAAACTAATTTGAAATTACTGTACACACCACAAAATAAACATCTGGGGTGATTTTTTTCCCTACGGTTATTGAAAATTCTTACTAGAAACTTGTTTTGAATGACATTTTTCAGTTATCTCCTATATACTATATTTTCCTATTGCATTTTTCTATATAAGCAGCTTACAAGACATGATTTATTAAAAACTATTATAGAAATTCTTTTTGCAAAATGAAATATTATCAAGCATACATAATCATATGTATACTTATATTTTTGTATACTCTTGTGAAAATTTAGTGTGAAATAAAAAGTATGCATTGGGACTGATTCACCTACTTCATACATTAGATATGTACTGACACTGATTTTTGTAGGCATTGTAAAGCATTCCCACACTAACTTTCATTCTCATTACTAACAGTTTAAATAAATGCCCCGAAGCTAAAAATGCTAGAAAGCTTTTTCAATGACTTTCTTTTCCTTGGAGTTATAGCTAATTGGAAATTTCTTAAAGAGATTTTCAGAGACATTTCTGGTTAACTTAATGGAAATTTATAAATCTCACAGAAACCATTCCTAGCTCCAGTTGCAGAAGTTTTAGAGAGACAGTATATAGGATATGAAGCATACAAATGATGATGTTTATACTTGTTCATATAGCATTTCAAAGAACACTGAACAACAAATTCACCTTAGCAGCTTGAGATTCCCTTAAGTAATATTTTAGAAGGTCAGAAAGTTTGAGGTCCTCATCAGCAGATACTCGTGCTTCTATCTTCTGAAAAGAGTTAAAAGAATTGTTTTGGTAAGCAAATACACACTTTTTAGTTTCTTCTACTTCAGGGGTTCTTAATGTGGGGTCCACAAACTTGTTTTTTAAATACTGTGATATTTCAATAAATTGGTTTTCTTTGTAATCCTATTTATTGTACTTTATAAAGAAGTCCACAGGCTGTACAAGACTGCCAAAGACATGACATAAAAAAGCTCATCAACTCTCACTAAGTTACTGGAAGAAATTTAAATAGTTATAGAAAATACTTAAATTAAAAAAAAATATTTAAAAAAAATACTCCCTTTCCATGACTATTTTTGGTCAGTAAACTAAAATCAGTTAATTTAGGCAGATAACTTGCATAGAATCATATAACCTCAGAGTTAGAAGAGACCTCAGAAGCCATCTATCTAGATAAACCAATACTTAAACATTACTTAACAGTGATACTTTAACCCTTCCCTGAAGATCTCAAGTTAGGAAGAATCCATTATCTTACAAGGAATGCCTGTTTTTCAAAAGCTAAACATTAGTTAAGTTCTACCTTATACTGAATCTAAATTTGTCTCTTTGCCACTTTCATTTACTGCTAGTCCAGCCACCTAGGGCTAAGTGTAACAAATCTACTCCTTCCACAACAGCCCTTCAGGTGCTTGGCAACAACAATGATGTCTGCCTAAGTCTTCTCTTACTTCATGACATAATGTCAGGGCCCTTCACCATTCTGGTTGCCCTCCTTTGGCCATTCTCTAGCTTATTAATATTTGTACTAAAGGTGGTGTAACCAGGGCATTGTAACAGGACTACATCACTTTTCTTGTCCCATATACTATACCTCTCTTAATTCAGTCTCACATAATAAGCTTTTTTGGTTGGTTGTGATAGCACACTACTAAACTTATAGTGCACCAAAACAAAGTCTTTTCCAAACATATTGTTGCTTAGTCACGAATTTTACAACTTATCCTTGTGAAATTTTTTTTTGAATCAGTGTAAAATTTATCCCTATAACATTTCATCTTACATATCTATATACAGTGACTACATTGGTATAATGAATTCCTGGCTAATTCCCTCTACCAATGGAAGTCAGCACTTTCTCTGCAATTTCTGTCTTTATTAGGTTTCTTAGAGCACTGGGACATCACATCATTTGCCCACAGTTACAATGTCAGCACATGTCAGAAACAGATCTTCAAATATAGTTCTTCCTGGCTCTGAGACCAGCTTTACACTGCCTCTCGGATTTGTTTTAGTCTTTTATTTCAGCACATTATATTTGCAATTAACTTTGCAATGATACTAAAAAGAATACTCTGCCTTTTGAGTTCCTGAAGTTTAAAACGTATTATATTTTCAATTTATAGCACAGTGATACCACAAAAATGCATTGACAATAAGTTCCTGAAGTTACAAATAAGATCTTCTATAAGATACCAACTGAAAGTACTATTAGGAGTCTATACATTATATAGAAACAATATATATTTGGTACTGAATACTTGGATAAATTAAAGCACAATGTATAGTATTGTGTGCATACATAAAACGTACATACCCTACATATAAATCATACATGGTAGGTTATTACAAAGCAAAGCTTTGTCACCCATTTAGGAATTGAATAGTTTTATGATGTGAGAAAATACACATTCACAAATTAAAATCATATTTAGTCTAAGTAAAACTGCAAATCTAGTTAATGCATGTAATTCTTGCTATAAACTAACAAGTGATTATTTTACTACAGACATTTACTAAATCATGAACTGACCCACTTAGGCACTTAACAAAAAATAATTTGAGGCAGCTGATATTCAAAATAATGCAATAAGCACAGGAACTCTCCATTTCCTAAAATTTCCAGGTTCTATTCTTTTATTAAAGTTATTTCCTAACATTAAATATTAGGATTTCATTATTAGATTTTGTTTACTTATTGAAACAAAAAATTTATTACATGTTGTTTTTTCAATAAAACCTCAACTAATTTTTGAATGGCTAGGTAATTCAGTTGAAATTAGCAAGAAGTTTGGGTTAGAGAATTTTATTTAATACAAGTATAGCAAACAAACTAATAGTGTTTTATTAGTCCCTGCATTACTTGCTTAATTAGTAATGATTTATAATTAGTGTATTGACTATATCAATTGTTTAGACTAAAATGGTTGAAAAAGGATTATTCTTACAAGTATTTAAAAATCAAAAGTGACCATTTAACATTGATAGGTCTCAGTTTAT
Organism: Dromiciops gliroides; assembly: GCF_019393635.1. Lineage (NCBI taxonomy): Eukaryota > Metazoa > Chordata > Mammalia > Microbiotheria > Microbiotheriidae > Dromiciops > Dromiciops gliroides. Next base: position 264,069,055 of record NC_057862.1, on the reverse strand, counting down.
TTATCTATAAAATAAAGGGATTGACACTTTTGGGTCTTTTTCCCAAAGAGATCATTAAAAAGGGAAAAGGACCCAGATGTACAAAAATATTTATAGCTGCTCTTTTTGTGGTGGCAAAGAATTGGAAATTGAGGGGATGTCCATCAATTGGGGAATGGCTGAATAAGTTGTAGTATATGAATGTAATGGAATTCTAACGATGAGCAGGAGGCGTTCAGAGAAACCTTGTAGGACTTGCATGAACTGCTGATGAGTGAGATGAGCAGAACCAGAACAACATTATACACAGCATCACCAACATTATGTGTTGATCAACTGTGATAGACTAGATTCTTCTCACCAATCCAACGGTACAAGAAAGTTCCAAAGGATTCATGATGGAAAAGGCTCTCCAAATCCAGGGGAAAAATATGGATGCTGATTGGACCATCTATTTCTTTTGTTTTTGGTGCTGTTGTTTTTCTGTTTTGAGGTTTCTCCTTATTGCTCTGGTTCTTCTCTTATAACATGACTAATGCAGAAATATGTTTGATGTTATTGTGTATATATAATCTATATCAGATGGCTTGCTGTCTGGGCGGGGGAGGGAGGGAGAAAAATTTGAAATTGGAAATCTTATATAAACATGTTGAAAACTATCTCTACGTGTAACTGGAAAATAATACTTTTATTAAAAAAAAATAAAGGGGTTGAACTAGATAACTTTTTTGGGGGGGGGGGAAGGCAAGGCAAGGAGGGTTAAGTGACTTGCCCAGGGTCACACAGTTAGTAAATGTCAAGTGTCTGAGGCTGGATTTCAACTCAGGTCCTCCTGAATCCAGGGCCAGTGCTTTATCCGTTGCGCTATCTAGCTGCCCCCTGAACTAGATAACTTCTAAGGTCCTTTTGGGCTTTTAAATTCATAATCCTATGATCCCCTATCATGTTCCTCATTTTAACTGTTTTAGACTGGTTTGTATAATGAAGGAAAGTTATTTTAAGGAAAGATAAACTTCATTTTGTTCTCTTTCCAAATTGCTACAAAATGAAATTAGTTAGACCCTAATGCATATATCTAAAAGTAAAAAGCTCTCTCATATCTAGATAATCATGATCCAGAATTTCTAGTTATCCAAAATTCTCAGAAGTGGAACATGTATGTTATACATATACTTCAAAACATTTTTATAAGACTTCATCTAGAGAACCAGGAAAAACTTTTAAGCTTTTCACAAGATTCACAATTCTTATCTGTTGTGGAGTCCCCTCTCTCAGTTGTATGAAATGTCAGTAACAAAACATTAAGATGGATGAAAGTCTATCATGTTTTGTGTAATGTAAAAAAAAAAATACTGAATTGGTTGAAGAGACTGTGTTTAGCTTGGAAAAGATAAGACTTGAGGGGAAAATGATAGTTTAAGTAGTTGAAGGTAAGTCATAAGGAAGAAGGATTAGGTATATTTTTTGTTTTTCCAAACCAGGATCAATAAATTTAGGATAGAGAACTGAATTTCAGATCGGTATGAAAAATATGACTATCAGCTGTTAAAAATGGAATAGGCTGGGGCAGCTAGGTGGCACAGTGGATAGAGCACCAGCCCTGGAGTCAGGAGTACCTGAGTTCAAATCCAGCCTCAGACACTTAACACTTACTAGCTGTGTGACCCTGGGCAAGTCACTTAACCCCAATTGCCTCACTAAAAAATAAATAAAAAATAAAAATTTAAAAATGGAATAGGCTGTCTTATAAGGTGATGGAATTCCCTTTCTCTGAATATATTAAAGCTGAGACAAATGTCTACCTGTTGACATTTCTACACACTTAATATTTTAAAAGTTAGTGCTTCAAAAAATTGATTTTTACTACTGTCCTACAGAAAATGATTACTCTTCCCATTAGAACATCTTAAAGGTTCAAATCTGATAGGTAAAGTCTAAAATTACTAATTTCTCAAGACTATACCAAATGTTAATGGTATGATTATATGGTTTTTCTTTGCGGGAGAGATCATGATTAATATATCATTGTCATAAAACAAACCTGAACTCTTCCTCTAAGACAATATTTCTTTTTAAAAAAATTTATTTAAAAGACCTCAATTGAAAAGAATTCTTTGTACCTTTTCTAAATTTTAAAACTTCACTGCCAGGAATTTCTTCTTATATGTGCCTTAAAATATTTCTGTTGTCATTTAAACCAACTGTCCTCGGTAGAAATAGATGATTTATTTTTTATTTACTTTAATTAATTAATTAATTTGCAGGGCAATGAGGATTAAGTAACTTGCCCAGGGTCACACAGCTAGTAAATGTCAAGTGTATGAGCCTAGATTTGAACTCAGGTCCTCCTGAATCCAGGGCTGGTGCTTTATCCACTGCGCCACCTAGCTGCCCCCAGAAATAGATGGTTTAAAAACATATTATCACCATTACTAATACACACATACACGTGTGTGTCTATACTGTGTTATTTTAAAACTTTTCTTCATGTGTTCTACTTTCTAATCCTTTAAATCAACATTATGGTTTTCTAATTTCACCTCTCAAATAAAGTCTAAGATGGATGCCATTCTGTTCTTATATTTATTGTTTCTGCATTCCTGTTTATTCATTTCAATATCATACACACCTTAAAATACACTATTATTTACTTTACTTGGCAGCTCACAATAAACTCTACCTCATTTTTGGTGCTGTGATTAGCAAACGTGCCTGTGAGTAATTACTGTTATATTAGTGAAGGAAAATACATTACAGTCTGGAAAAAAAAAATTAAAGGACAACCAAAACATTCTAAGAGAGGAGGACACTTTGAAAAGAGCTAAAAGGTGATGTAGTCCAATATAATGTAATTACAAAAGGCAAATGGTAAACCTGGTCTTGTTTAACCAATTCCAGAAAAGAGGAGGGTCCTTGAAGCTTGAAATGTGTAAATCTAGGACAAATAAATTTACCCTACATACAAAGGGATAGTAAACATGTTTCCTTAAGAGGTGGTAGAGATTAAAAATATAAACATATTGAAAACAGTTGAGCTCCATTCATGCAAAATAGAGCCATAATGGTTTTTAAGGGTAACCATAAAGTTTGGAATATTTCTAACCTTTTTTTAGGCTTGATGTCCATAATAACCATGTCCTAACACATTAAAAATGGAGAAAATTTTTTCTTCTGTAAATAGACAATTCCATTCATTTGTCTATGAAATAAACTGAAATCACCTCACATTGTCAAGTCAGAATCTGGCATACACACAGGATTAATCACTGCTCCCAGCTTGGTCATCCACGAATGAAATAAACAGTATTTCTGGCAAAGCAGTACTTGTGATCATATAATCGTGGAATATGGAACATAAAAGATAGTATGTCAGTATCATCAAGGGTGTAACTACTGTGATTATAGCTTTCCAAACAATTTAGTGCCCATATAATAACTATCTTTCATTTGTTTATAAGTATATCACAAAGTATTAAAGCAAAAGTCTTGGTAAAGGTTAAAAAAGGCTTTCATTTGATTTGAAAAACCCATCAATCTATTATAAGAGAAAATAATAAGTCCGGTAAGAAAAAAAACCTGATAAGAGTCTTTGTAAAACAAAGCTTCAAAGACCTATGACTTTGTCAGTCTAGATAGTGACTTGGATTAGAACTCTTCTATGATTTAGTAAATTGTCTTGAAATTTTCTTTGGTTGAGTCAACAAGCATTTGTTAAGTGCTTGCTATGTGCCACACATCATGTGAAGTACTGGGAATACCCCGTAGCCAACCTTGTGATGAATTTCTCTGACTGTTTTTCAGGTATCAAGAGGCTCATGCTTGAATTCCTTCCAGTTCAGAAAAACCTGCCAAGAACCATCTTTAATCCATTTGATAACCATTAAGAACTTAGGGATACTTTCATACCAGAATGAGACAACTGAGATAAACTAAAATAATAAGAGCAACAAAAATACATTTCTTATTTCAAACACAATATTTGGAAAAGAATAAAATGCATTATATTCAAAATTTACTCCTAGTTACTAGATAGCTTTCGGTAGAATCTAAGCTCTTAAAACTATAATCAACCTTTCTTGCTAAAACATAAGGGGAATCTTAAAGTCTTACTGCATGCATAGAGTTTAGATTCTCAAATCTTAAATAATGGGACTTACCCTTGTCTTATCAAACAATTCTGAAACTTTAAGAAAAAATCTGGAAGGAAAAAGATTTTTATCAGTTGCTTCCTGGGATATCGTTAATTTTCCATTTCAAGTTTTCACAGAATTGCTCAAACATTCAAATTAATTCTGAGCACTTGATAGAGAACTAGATCTGGAGTCAGAAAGATCTAGATCAAAAGCTCGCCTCTGACACTTACTACTAGGGGTATGACCACTGGCAAGTCACATATCCTCTCTGGGTCTTAGTTTCCTTAACTATAGAACAGAGATCTTAACATCTTTACGTACCTACATTCACAAGGTTGTTTTAAGGGTTGAAACAATATTTGGAAAGAATTTTAAAGCAAGATTTAAATGCCAGTTATAATTGAAGACAGAGATTTTGTTTTGTCTACTAGTATGTGCAAGGAACTAGTTCTTATTCTGATCCACATACAAACTGAAATTTGTTAAAGATTACAGAAAATATCGCTGTATTTCAAAACTTTAAGGGAAAGCCTTTTGTGTCAAGAAGGCACACTAAACCACAAACTAAACACATGTATCTTTTTGCCCTTTAGTAATGTTTATCTCCTTCCAAAGTTAATTTGCAAATAAAATACTAAGGAGTAGAGGTGAAACAGACACTTCATTTTTTTTCCCATCCAATGAAAGAAGAAACAATGAAGGCACAGAAATGCTTAAGATAGCTCATGGTTAAAAATTATGCTTTAAGCATTTCCAAAGAAGACTGGTTTTGTTCACTTCCTATCAAAGAATCATTCTACACTCCCAGGTGGTAAGACCAGATGGTACTGCTTTCAATCAAAGAAATACTAGCATGGGAAAAACAGAATAATCCCCATCACATTTGAAAAAAAAATTCATGCAATTCTGGTTCATGGTTTCCCATAAATTCTCCATATACTATCTATCTGATGTTCTGGAGGCCTTTCTCTTGCTTTTCATTACAGAATGTGGGGAATAGCAACAGGCCACTTGAGTGATCCATCTTGTTTTCTAATACTTGATATATATACCTGTTCACTTAGATTTTCAGTCATATACAACTTTAACATTTTCTACATTCTACATCACTTCTCATAAACTAATCTTGTCAGCAATACGTTGCAGGCTACATAAGGTCATGATCAATGTTCTCTGTCCTTGGAGTTATCTGTCATTTTAATTCTTCTGAGAGAAAAGACTTCCATAATTTGCAACCATATGAAATCACTGAGATAGGCTTTTGGTAACAATAATAATTGATGAATTTTCCTAAATGTAACTCCAGTCTGGCTTCCTATTCAATTCAAGACCCAACTCATTATTCCAGCAGCATATATGAATTGTTATAGTCCAGTCATTCAGTTGTGGCCTACCCTTTGTGACCCTGTGGACCACAGAATGCTACGGGGTTTTCTTGGCAAAGATACTAGAGTGGTCTGCCATTTCCTTCTCCAGTGGAGTAAGGCAAATAGAGGTTAAATGATTTGTCCAGGGTCAAACAATTAGTAAGTAAGTGTTTGAGGCCAAATTTGAACCCAGTTCTTTCTGACTTCAGGCCCAGTACTCTACTTGGTAGCATACATTGATTCAAAAGATAACCTGTCTGGTTATATGTCATAATTTGGGCAAGAGGCATTTTTCTCTCCTTTTACTTTTCCAATATGGAAAATAATGTGAATCTTTTTTCTTATTACTGTCTATTTCACTGGGAAGAATGATGCTTTAGCATTTTCCAGGGCAAGATATAATCAATACTTCATCACGTATAAGATCATTTGGATAACTATGAGCTCTCCTTGCTCTGTATACTCTTTTCCTGCTGAATAATTTAAAGCCCAACTCAAAAGTCACTCCTGTGAAGCTTAAGCCTACCCCCTCCCATCTACCACCAGAAATAACCCTCTTCCTTAGTCCTCACTCTTTAATAGATTTCTCATGTAATAATTATAATACAGTTTATCTTCTCCCTTTTATTTTTATTTTATTATTTTTTGTGTGTGGTGCAATGGGGGTGACTTGCCCAAGGTCACACAGCTAGTAAGTGTCAAGTGTCTGAGGCCAGATTTGAACTCAGGTACTCCTGAATCCAGGGCCAGTGCTTTATCCACTGCACCACCTAGCTGCCCCCTATCTTCAAATTTTATACTAAGCTTCTAGAAACGAAAGGAACCATAAATTTTTTACCTGCCCTAGTGTCTGGGACAACACTCTGAGCACAGTATATACTTAATAAATGTTTGCTGGATGAAGCAATCAATATACAATCTTTATTTCTTAGAACTTTAAGTGATACCTGCAGAATATCTGGCAAACACAACTTCCTGTTTAATACCTAGTCAATAAATCAGCAAGGTTAATGAAACCACATCTTGTTAGCAATTACTAATCCATATTTGATCATAAGGGGGTAAAAAATGAACTATTGAAAAAACTGTTTTTCTTCTGTATTAAGTAATGTAAATAAAAATGAAATATTTAGCATTAGCCCTGCTCAGAATCCTGTACCTTGAATATCTCCTGAAAATTGTTATGTCATAGTTCAAAGAAAAGGTTTTGGGAAAAGGTATGGAATAATTAACTCTCAAATTTTTTCTTTAATTAAAAAAAAAGACCTAAAAATGAAAAACTGAAATTTTTCCATTAAGAGTAGAGATTACAATGTACAACCCCCCTAACCCCCGCCAAATCAAAGGATAGTTACATAATCAAACTGAGTCATTTGCTATATTGTTAATTTCATTTTGTGTTATTAGTAATCTCTCTGTTGCCAAATGCATATTTGACAAATTATAAAATGTAGAACAATTCATACTAAAAAAAGTTTCTCTAGGAACATAACATCTAAACCACAATAATCTTTCTGATTGTGAATCTGAAATATATATTCCTTATTTTAATAACATTTCTCAAAGGAATATATAATAACTTACAGGACTTAAGAAGAATTCAAGAAAAAAAATCTAGCCAATTTTTATCAAGTGAAATAGAGTAGACTTTGAAATACATGTCTCATATTCCTGCGATAAATGAACAGAATACTATTGGACAATGTTCAGAAAAGTCTTCTTGATATCGATGCATGTTGAACAAGAAAGAATGAATTTAAATATGCTAAATTGGAGGTATATGGGCTGAGATTTATTTAGCAATTTTTCTCTGCTTTTTTACATCTTGAATGCTGTTAAACCAAAGTGCTTACTTGCATATATCTGTAGAATCTTGTGTTCCTAATGCATACAGTGAAGATCCAATTCTATTGTAATCATCTGCAGCACCTAAGAAAATTTTGAAGATTTACTATTCCAACATTTAACATTGTAACAAAATGAAAATGAATTGCTAGAGAATAAATGTATTGAACTTACACAACACTGTTTTCCAAGACTATGCCATCTAATAAATCTATTAATCTATAATCTAATCTATCAAATCAGCACAACTTTTTAGATAAAAGTGTTATACCAAGAATAAAACCCCTTGTATGAGGTTCAAGACAAACTCATCATACATTAAAATTCTCTATATTAGTAGTTCCTATTACCATAAAGCTCTAAGTTTTCTGTAAAATTTCTGTAAAATGGCTTAAGAATATCCTATTACTATTCTAATAATTTGTTGACAGATTTCTATTTAACACCAAATCAAAGATTTACATACTTATTGTTGTTTCAAGGAAAATCCTCTTTGAATATGCTTTTTCCACAAGCTCTAGATTTGGAAATGTAATTCTCATTCTGTAAATTTTGAGATCTTTAACAGACACATCATTTTGGGCAAAACTAGATTTACTATTTTCATAACCATGAATTCTGATTTTTTTTTTTGCAGGGCAATGAGGGTTAAGTGACTTGCCCAGGGTCACACAGCTAGTTAAGTGTCAGGTGTTTGAGGCCGGCTTTGAACACAGGTCCTCCTGAATCCAGGGCCAGTGCTTTATCCACTGTGCCACCTAGCCGCCCCCTGAATTCTGAATTTTTATGAAGAAATAAGTAAATTTAAAAATATTATAGTTTGCCAGATAAGAAGGAACCAAAAAAAAAAACACCTAAGAAACATTTTCATGTTTCTGGCTGATTAATTTTGACTGCTTATGGTTTTTTAATTGTTTTGTGTGTGGTGGTTCTTCAATCATTCAGTCCTATTTGACTCTTTATGACCACATGGACTATAGGAATTATATTTTCCAAGTGAGAAACTCTAGGTTTGCATCTAGTAGAATTACCTCCTTAAATACTAACCAAGAGGAGATCATATGAAGTTTACTGAGTTTCCTGCTTTTATGCTGTAGTTTGTTCTTCGTACTTGAAGGGCACCAATGACATAACAATACTGGGGTCAAGGTACAACGTGTTTGACTTTGGCTGTAAAGTCCAATATGATCTTGGAAGGCCCTGCAACAGGTTGGGCACAAATAGTCTGTTTGAACATTTTGGATGGAGATGTCTTTAGATTTTGGCATCTCACATTTCCTTTGTGCTACTGGAATTTTCTTTTGCTGAAAGAGCACAGTGCCTTCTTTGATGTGGAAACACCTGCTTTTATTTATCATAATTCAAAGAAAAGTCATAAAGACTGATATATACATATATATATGTATGTAAATACACTGCAGACAAGGAATTTGAAGCAAAAGAAATAAAGTGATTTGCCCACAGCTTTTTTTGCGGGGGAGGGTGAGGCAATTGGGGTTAAGTGACTTGCCCAGGGTCACACAGCTAGTAATTGTCAAGTGTCTGAAGCAGGATTTGAACTCAGGTCCTCCTGACTCCAGGGCTGGTGCTCTATCTGCTGTGCCACACAGCTGCCCCTACCCACAGCTTTTTAAACATACCAGTATGGGAACTGGGTGGGGGGGACTCCTCAAGTCTCTTAACTTTCCGTTCAGAATACTACTTTTTGTTTGTAGATACAGCAGGTAAAGTTTTAGTATTGTCTCTATATTTGAGAAAAACTACATATTATAGACAGAAGTGTGTTGGAGAAGAACACATTAAAATATAACTTTGAAGTCCCTCAAAGGAATGGCATAAACAACAAAATTTTACTGGTCACCAAGCTAGAGATTTCTCTTAATTCCTCCTTCCTATTAAAGCATTTATTAGCTATACCCAGAATTCACTGTTTTACCATATCTTTACATTGTTTGTGCATTTATTGATTTAAAAACAAAAATATTTCTATGCTAAGGAAATTGCCAACTATAAATGATAAGCAACTTTTGCTACATCTAATTTATGTTGAATCTAGGTTTCTCTCGAGAAAGTTAATACTTACTTTTATGTGACTTTGTCATCCTATCTGATTTGGCAGACGCATCCTTCACTCGGTTGTGATATTCTAAAAGGAATGTCCGCTCATGTTCAAAGAAATCATCTACATCCTGTAGATCAAAACAAAAAATCCAAGATTTTTACATCATCTAAAGCTGGACTTTAGGAAAATGAAAGCTGAGCAGTGCAGAATCAATGCTTCTAGGGAACACTTCTGAGAGTCTCTTGGATAACAGAGTTCAAAACAGTTAAAACAAAGAAATTAATTCAGGCTAATTCACTGAAAGGTCAAATACTTAAGCTGAACCTTAAATACTGTGAGCATATAATGAGAAAACAGGAATCGTTAGATAAGATCCTGATGTGAAAGACTGAAGGCAAAGGGAAAAGAGGATGGCAGAGGATGAGATGGATAGTGTCATGGAAACAATGAACATGAACTTGGATGAACTTCAAGAGATAGTGGAGGATAGAAGGGCCTGAGGCGCTGTGGTTCATGAGGTCACAAAGAGTCAGAAATGACAACTAAAAAAGAACAATAAAATGTTCTGTTGCAATATGTTCCTTTCTTTATCTGTAACAGTTTTTTTACTATAAGAGAAAAATCAAATTTCTAAGTATTTTAAGAACAAATGGGTCTTCCATAAAACATGACATAGCAGTAATGACTAATCCTGTAAACTTTACATACACTCATTTACGGGAATGAAAAGTAGCCATATGATCTTCGAACTTTTTGTGCAGGGAGTCTTATATGGTTTACAATAGCATGTGGTCCTCAAGACGTCCTTACATGCAACATACTTCTAGATTTTATGCCATTCAAAATTTACATACACACAATCCTAATGAGAATATAAACTTGTAAAATGATGGTGGATGGCTTATGAGCAGCATCATCTCAAAAAGCAGATAAGTAGTGGAGAGTAAAACTAGCTTAAAGAAAGTTTTGCAAGACATCCAACTAAACTCAGTCATACATAGGCCATTCAAGGGTAAAAATGGAAGGATTAGGAATAAAAATGAAAAAAATGTACAAAAATCATTTTAGCTAATTGATTTCTTCACCAATGATAGTGGAACCACACTTGGACACTAAAGTCACAGGTGTGCTTTCTGGAGGGAGAAACAGTACTGAAGAAAACAAAAAATGGTAAAGCGAATGAATTAGACTGATTATCTACCTACCTATGTTTATTAAATCTATGTTGGACCAGGCCCAAAGTTCTTTTAAAAAATGTCCATACCTTTTGACCCAGCAGTACCACTACTAGGTCTGTATCCTAAAGAGCTAGTGGCACTGTGAAGTAATCCAACCATTCTGGAGAACAATTTGGAAATTTGTCGAAAGGGCTATAAAATTGCATATCCATTGACCCAGTAATACCAATATTAGGTCTTTATATCAAAGAGATATAAGGAAAAAGGACCTGCTTGTACAAAAATTATGTATAGCAGCTGTTTTCATTGTGGCAAATCCCCTCCAACATATATAATTTTCCTTTTCTATCATATCAACTGATCTGATTTGGAGTGAAGTGGCACCTCAGAGTTGTTTTAATTTGCATTTCTCTAATCAACAGTGATTTAGAGCATTTCACTTTATTGATAAATTGTTCTCCATAATGGTTTGGTCAGTTCACTACTTGACCAACTGTTCGTTAGTATACTTTTTTTTTTTTTGGTGGGGCAATGGGGTTAAGTGACTTGCTCAGGGTCACACAGCTAGTAAGTGTCAAGTGTCTGAGGCCGCATTTGAACCTCTGAATCCAGGGCTGGTGCTTTATCCACTGCACCACCCAGCTGCCCCAGTATACTTATTTTTACCTCATCCTTTCCAGCATTTGTCATTTCTGATACATGTAAGGTGGTACCTCAGAGATGTTTTAATTTTCCTTTCTCTAATCAGCAAGGATTTAGAACATTTTTTCATACGACCATAAATAGTTTTTATTTCTTCTGAAAACTGCCTAATTATATCCTTTGACAATTTATAAATTGGGGAATAGATCATATTTTTATAAATTTGACTCAGTTTCCTATATATCTGAGAGATAAGGTCTTTATCAGAGAAACTTGCTGTAAACATTTTTTATATTCACTGTCTGTAGCTCTTCAGTTGTGTCCAACTCTCTGTGACTCCACTGGTGGTTTTCTTGGCAAAGATACTGGAGTGATTTGCCATTCCCTTCTCTAGCTCATTTTAAAGATGAGGAAACTGAGGCAAACAGGGTCAAGCAACTTGCCCAGGATCACATAGCTAGAAAGTGTCTGAGGCTTAATTTGAATTCAGGAATTCCTATCTCTAGGTCCAATGCTTTATCCACCGCACCACCAAGTTGTCTTATTGCCTAGTACATTTTAGCAAAATATAGTTTCCCAGATTATCTCCTTTAATTAGGCCTATTTTTGCTTTGTTTGAGATAATGATTTGCTTCCCCTGCCTTTTTTTTTTTTTAAATTTCAGGTGAAGCACATTAGATTCAGCTCTATCCCTTTATTTTAACCCTGTGTGTCTTTCTATTTTAAGTATGTTTCTTGTAAACAACACAGTGTTAGTTCTGGTTTGTAATCCATTCTGCTATCCAATTCCATTTTGTGGTTGAGCCATCACACTCAGTTATGATTACTTTTTATTCTACTCTCCCATCCGATTTCCTTCTCTTTTTTATCCTATTCCTCTTCCAAAATGTTTTGCTTCTGACCACTGCTTCCATTAATCTGCCACCCCTCTTTTATCAACCTTCCCCTTTTCTTATCTTCTCCTTCTACTTTCCTACTGAGTAAGTTAGATGTCTATACCCAACTGAGTATATATGTATATTCTTTGCTTTTTCATGTTTGCCTTTTTATACCTCTCTTGAGTCTTGTGTCTGAATGCCAACTTTTCTATTTAGCCATATTCTTTTCATCAGGAATGCTTGAAAGTACTCTATTTTTATTAAATATCCATTTTTCCCCTGAAGGAATACACATAGTTTTGCTGGGCAATTTTTGGTTGAAATCTTAGCTCCTTTGCCTTCAAGAATGTCATATTTCAAGCTTGTCCTCTCCTGCAATGTGGAAAGTGTTAAATCTTGTATGATCTTGACTGGCTCTACAATATTTGAATTTTCCTTCCATCCCACCCTCCAAAATGTTTCCAATATTTCCTTTTACCTGGGAGCTCTAAAATTTTGGGTATAATTTTTGGGGGGCAGGGCAATGAGTGTTAAGTGACTTGTCCAGGGTCACACAGCTAGTGTCAAGTGTCTGAGGTCTGATTTGAATTCAGGTCCTCCTGGATCCAGGACCAGTGTTTTATCTACTGTGCCACCTAGTTGCCCCCAGGTTTGGGTATAATAGAGAGAGTTGTCATTTGGAGATCTCTTTCAGGAGGGAATGGGTGGATTCTTTTCATTTCTATTTTAACCTCTGGTTTTAATATATATGGATAGTTTTCCTCAATAATTTTTTTCTTTTTGGTGCGACAATGGGGGTTAAGTGACTTGTATAGGTTCACATAGCTAGTCAAGTGTCTAAGGTTGGATTTGAACTCAGGTCCTCCTGAATCCAGGGCTGGTGCTTTATCCACTACTCCACCTAGCTGTGCCCTCCCCCCCCGCCCCGATAATTTCTCGAAATATGACATTAAGGCTCTTTTTTTCTTTTTCTTTTTGGTCATGACTTTCTGGTAGTGCACTAATTCTTATATTCTTGATCTATTTTCCAGGTGAATTTTTTTTCTGATGAGATATTCCATATTTTCTTGTTTTTTAGAAAACCCCATTCTTTTAACTTTGTTTTCATTGTTTCTTGATATCTCATGGAATCACTGGTTTTTACTCACCCAATTTTAATTTTTAAGGAATTCTTTTCCTCAATGAATTTTTGTACCTCTTGCTCCATTTGGAGTTCTTTCCTTCAGTGAATTTTTATGCCTCTGACCAATTTGTTTTTTAAGGGGCTCTTTTCTTCAGCATTTTTGGGGCCCCTTTTACTAAGCTAATTCTCTTTTCTTAACCGTCTTATATCACTCTTATTTCCCCCCACCACTCTTGTCTCTTTCTTTGACTTCCAGCAATTCTTTTTGGGCTCATGGCCAATTAGCATTTTATTTTTTCTTTGAGGCTTTGCTTGTAGCTGCTTTTAGGTTTTTCTCTTCTGCGTTTGTATCTGGGTCTTCTCTGTCACTGTAGCTTTTTATGGTCAAGTTCTTTTTTTGTATCGTTTCTTCTTTTCCCCAGGCTATTTCTTGACTCTGAACTTTATATGGGGCTCTGCTCATCTTGGGAGTGGGAAGTCACTGTCCAAAGCTTCAGAAAGCTTTTTTGTACTGCTATTTTCAGAGCTATTTCTGGGGGTCTACAAGTCTTTGGTGCTTCCAAGGTGTTGTGATCTGGGGAGAGGTGTGCTCTGGGCTTTATCCAGGAAAGGGCCATCTTCCCTTGCTGCTACAAGTACTAGTGCTCCTCTTGGCCCCACAACTTGCACCAGGTCCCCAGGTCTTCTGCAGCCGCAAATGCTAGTGATCCTTTCTTCCTTGGGAATGTTGCCAGGGCCCCTACTCCCTTGTGACCATCCACATCCAAAAAGTAAATTGTTGTTTTCTGGCTTTTTATCCCCTAGTGTCTTTATGCTTCTTTTTGTTTGTTTGTTTTGGCAGAGCAATGAGGGTTAAATGACTTGCCCAAGGTCCTCATGAATCCAGGGCCAGTGCTTTATCCACTGTGACACCTAGGTGTCCCTTTTATGCTTCCCTCTTGATGCCCAAAGTTCTCCACTGTGGCCTCTGATATATTTTTGACTCTTCCCCCTAAAGCCCTAACACACTTACTTACATTTACTATCACTCAAATTTATTCCTTCCTTTTTATTCTTTTAGTTCAATTTGCCTGTTAGTTCCTTTTGCCTCAGACGTTAGTTGTCATCTAATCTTTTCCTTTGATTTGTCATATATATTGTTATCAGAATAGTCTTTTTTCACGCACACACTGATCATGTTATTCCAGTTTAGTAATGTTCAGTGGCTTCCATTCCCTACTCTTATTCTGACATTCATTCACATTCAAGTTGTTCCTCAAGAACTTCCCCGAGTTCTTTTCCAAACAAAAACACTTCAACCTTGCCTTTCCATACCTCATCAGTTACCCCCTTGTCCCTGGGACTTTTCCTCCCTCTGATTCGGGAGATTGGAGAGCTTCCTCCCAGATCCTCTGTTTAAGGAGAGAGTCTGTCTTCCAGGAACATGTTGCCTAATTATTCCCCATTTTTCTCTAATTTTCAATATCTACTTATTCCCTGGGTCCTTTCAATAATCAAATAAATAAGCATTAAATATCTACTTTGTATTAGGCATTGTTCTAGGTGCTGGGGATACAAAAACAAGAAACAGCCAGTTTCCTCAAGGAATTTACATTCTATTGAGGAAGGAAACATGTCCATATCTAAGTATTTACAAAATAATTTTGAAGAGAAGTATACTAAAAGCATTAGGTGATCAGGAAAGGCTGATGTACAAATATGTATAGGTTTCCTCCATCCCTAAAAATCCTTTACATGATCATGCTACCTCCCCAAGCTATTGTAGTATCCATCTCTTTTCCTTTTTCACAAACTTTCATACTGTTAGCAAGGGTAACCTGTATTCACTTCATCCATTTCCTCATCTCACCCCAGCAACAACCTATCTTCCAGCCATACCACTTAACTCAAACTGTTCCCTTCCAAGTTTCTAATAATTTCTTGTTTTGTATTGATCTAATGACGCTGATCTGATTTCTTTTTTTGCCAAGGCTGTAACAGATAATCTTTTTTTGTTTTGTTTTATTATTTTTTTTTTTGATGAGGCAATTGCGGTTAAGTTACTTGCCCAGGGTCACCCAGCTATAGTAAGTGTCAAGTGTCTGAGGCCAGATTTGAACTCAGTTCCTCCTGACTCCAGGGCTGGTGCTTTACCCACTGTACCACCTAGCTGCCCCTTAATAACTTCTTTTTGTTTGTTTGTTTTTTGTTTTAGTGAGGCAATTGGGGTTAAGTGACTTGCCCAGGGTCACACAGCTAGGAAGTGTTAAGTGTCTGAGGCCAGATTTGAACTCAGGTACTTCTGATTCCAGGGCCAGTGCTCTATTCACTGCACTATCTAGCTGCCCCTCTAATAACTTCTTAAATGGTAAATCCATTGGTTAGCCCTCATCTGACTTGACCTCTCTGCAGATTCTGACACTATCATCCTTTTTTCTAAGACAATCTCTTTCCTTACCTTCACTGGCACTGGTCTCTTTTAATTCTCCTGTCTCAATCTCCTTTGCACAACCACAATTCACTTACCCCCAAAGTGTGGGTATCACATCAAGGGTATGCACTGGGTCCTTTTCTCTTATATTTTATCTCTTAGTGATTTCATCAGCTCTTATAAGTACAACTATCTCTGTGAAGATGACTCCCAACAGAAGATGAGCTCTATGAGCCCAGCTCAGATTCCCAGCACCTAGGAGAATGCTTGAACACAGTGTTTATTGAATTGAAAAGAACAAATTCTCAAACTATTATTACTGCAAACCAAATCTTACCTTTACCCCTGAAACAATGACACCGTCTGCTGATTTAACCATATTTTTAAAGAAATCTTCAAGTTTCTCTTTCTTATTTTTTCCACGTACACTCAACTGAAAGATACAGAAATTTTAGAAAAGCATTTTCAGTATAAATAGGAAAGCAGTGCCCTTAATGCTTGAAGCTCTAAAATGGAAACCACTATTTTCTTAAATATTTCTGTCTGTCACCTCCTCCTTCTTTGATATACCCTTCCTTCTCTTTAGTTGGCCAGCTGTTTTCCAACTCTCCAGAACCATCATAAAATGAGAATAGTCATTCTTATTGAAAAGGGCACATCAATCAATTCTCCTTTGGTTCATTCACCATATGCTATCAATCATTTGTTTTCTAGATTTACTGATGTTTAAAGAAATTGCTATACACTATTTAAAACACTTGTTTCACTCATTTTGTTTTTGGAGTTGCTAATACTATTTTTTTTTGGCGGGACAATGAAGGTTAAGTGACTTGCCCAGGGTCACACAGCTAGTAAGTGTTAAGTGTCTGAGGCTGGACTTGAACTCAGGTCCTCCTGAGTCCAGGGCTGGTGCTTTATCCATGCTAATTCTATCTTAAGGTAACAATCTTATATTTTCTTCTATTTTTTAATCTTTGGTTTAATATTTCTTTTTTTTTTGAAAACATTTTTTATTTAAAGTTCTGTCACTCCTCATTTTTACTAATATGTAAACATCATTGAGAAAGTGGGATTTACAGGAAGTGTGGTATAGGAAATTTAAGACTACTCTAGTTTGAAAATAAACTTTAAATTTCCCACTCTAAATTCTTTTGTCTTTGGTCTAGATCAAGGATCAGCAACCTTTAGTATCTGGTGGCATGTGGGACAATTTTGAGTAAAACCTTCATTAGGGCTGGCTTTGGAAAAAAATAAGTTTGCCCCTGGTTTCTCCCTCCCCTTCTCTCAATACTCCTCCATATCTGATTAGTCCAGTCTCTATAACTCACATGATATCTATCTACTCATTCTTTGCTTCCAGTTAAATTAATCCCTGCTGTGGTTGGAAATCAAGGAGTTAGCTGATCAAAGAATTAAGTCTCAAACACCTACCCATGAATATTTGAATTTTACTTTTCCCTCAGCTCTTCAACTACTAGGAAATGGCCTATATCCTGGGTCACCAGGCTCCTTATTAATTTCCCTAATCACCACCCATATAGGAGGACTAGAAAGACTATGCTACTTCAAAAAAGACTGACAATTTCAGTCTAGATAACACAAGTAATACACAAAAAAGGCAGAGTAATATATAAAGCTTTTTCATGATGGCTACTTAACATTTTCTATTATGTAATTCCCTGAAAATTAACAGAATCCCTGTTTACTAAGCCTGGTTTTCTTTCTTCTAATTTATCTTCAAGTTCAAATCTATAAGCTGTTTCCATTTCATTCTAAACTTCACATTGCCATGTGTTGGATGGACACTTATTAAGTTCTTACTTAGAGACTAGCTCCCAACTCAAATTTAGATTGAGTATTT
Organism: Dromiciops gliroides; assembly: GCF_019393635.1. Lineage (NCBI taxonomy): Eukaryota > Metazoa > Chordata > Mammalia > Microbiotheria > Microbiotheriidae > Dromiciops > Dromiciops gliroides. The sequence continues at coordinate 264,051,577 of NC_057862.1, read as the reverse complement.
TAAAAAATGAAAAGAAAACAATTTTAAATGTTTATATAACTATCACTTTTTTTTCTTTTAAAAGTACTCTGGATTTCATTAATGACCAGGTACTTTAACCAAGTTATATCACTTCAAAAACACATTAACAATGGGTCATATCCCTAAAAAGTTAGATTTCTTGCAAATAAAACACACACATACAACCTCCCCCCCCCCTTTCTCTCTATGACTGATCTAATCTCATCAGTAATGTTCTTTCTCTACCTCTGGTGCGGTTTAAAACCCCTCCATATCTTTTCACATATCTTACCCACAGCCTTTCAAAATGATTTATAACAAGATTTTTTCCTTTTCTGGTCATATATCACTTTGATGATGCTGTTTATGCTTCTTCGATGCAAGCCATTATTTGTAATATATTTTAGGCTGTTTATAATAACCATGATGGTTCACCTTCAATTTTGATTTCTCACAGGTCAGACTTTTAGAGTAGCAGTCAGAAATATTGATAGTACCTAGTAATTTCCTCAAAACAATCCAGTACCATCTCTTTCTACTCTAGACCCACTTCATGTGCATAAGGTGTTTCTCTCTCTCTCTCTCACACACACACACACACACACGCACGCACACACACGTATGAGTGCACATGCGCTCATGTGTATGCAGATGGATTAATTTCATTTGGAGATCTCACAACAGAGTGGGAGAGCCTCGATTTGAACACCGAGAAGGACAATTATTATGACACACATGAACACCATAGTAATTAACATTTCTTCCTGCTTTATGGCCAGATTGATGTTTTTATTTGGATAGTGCAGAACAAATCCATCCCTGTAGTCAGATCTCTCACAAAATCTCACATTATTTTAACATTTTGTTCAATCAGAAAATTGCTTAAGAGAAAACAAAACCAAAAACCAATCGGGAACAATGAGATCTCATATCCTCTTGTGTGTCCATAAAATATAGTGTGCTATAGAAAATTATATGAAAAAGCTTGCATGTTTCTTTCTTATCGTTTCATCAGATATCTTTGGTGTGTGCCTTAGACCATTCCCCAAAAAGATTTTAGAAGTGAGAAAGTATGCATATATATTGATATCTGTTATCTTCTTTTCTTGGGGAGGTGAAGATAGGGGCGTGTGGGGTGTTAAAGTACTGTCTTTCCCATTCTTCTGGAATATGTCCCTTTATCATATCCTAAAAACCAACTGCCGGGTGCATTTAAAATTCTTTTAAGTATAGATTTATTTTCTATATGCATTTGGTCTATCTCAGGTACTATTTCTAACCTCAGTTACTGCCACTTCCTTAAGTACCCACTGAAGTGACAGAAGTTCAAATGTTGTGGTTCCATTTAAGTCACTAATGAAATATATTATCATAGTAACACTGGAAGATATATTACATTTTACATTTCCTTGTGGTACTCCTTCTGAGTTTTAGATCGATGAATCTGTAAGAACTTCAAAGGTCATGTGGACTAACACATACACCTGAACAAATATACTACTGACAACATACACATAAAATGATTATCTAGCCTTTGGAGAAGGAGGGAAACCCATTGCATTCTAAGGCATTCCATTCCACTTTTGGTTAGCTGTAATTGTTAGCCAGTTTTTTATGGTTTTTGTTTGTTTGTTTGGTTTGGTTTTTTTGGTGAGGCAATTGGGGTTGAGTGACTTGCCTAGGGTCACACAGCTAAGTGTTAAGTGTCTGAGGCTGGATTTGAACTCAGGTCCTCCTGACTACAAGGCCGGTGCTCTATCCACTGTGCCACCTACCTGCCCCCTGCTAGCCAGTTTAAAAAAAAATCTATCCTACAATTATCTCTTTGTCATTTTCAGGCATTATTCCTATTTTTGAATCTCTGGGAAGAAGAAAAAAGTCTAGTCTTCTTCAAATGAGCAACCTTTCGAACACTTCAAGGCTGCTATCACATTCCTCCTAAGTCTTCTCCATATGTCATTTCTTTCATAGGACATAGTTATAAGGCCCTACACCTCCTTTTGGACATTTTCCTTTTTATCAAAGTCCTTCCTAAAATGTTGCACAAAGAACTGAACAACATACTCCAGATATGGGTCTGAGTAGGATTATCTCCACCTTGGTCTTGGATATTATATTTCTTTTTGCTTTTTGTTTTTTTTTTTAGTGAGGCAATTGCCCAGGGTCACACAGCTAGTAAGCGTTAAGTGTCTGAGGCCAGATTTGAACTCAGGTACTCCTGACTCCAGGGCCGGTGCTCTATCCACTGCGCCATCTAGCTGCCCCCGGATATTATACTTCTTAAGCCTGGAAGGAAAAATGAGGGTGGGGAGGAGAGGAAGAGACCATTTTTTTTCTTTAGTTTGTTTTTCATTCATTTGGTTCTTCCTTGTTAAGGGCTGGGGGTTTGGCTGGTTGTTGGTTGTTGTCCTTTGTACTCAAAGAGTACCAAAATGACACCATTATGTTGGGTTCAATGTACAGTGTGTCCAGTTGGGCTCATTAGAACAATATAAGCTCAAAAGGTTCTACTACAGGTCAGGCACAAATAGTGCTTATGGAGATATCTCTAACTTTGCACATCTCACATTTCTTTTGAGCTACTGCAATTCTGTTTTGCTCATAGAGCACAGAACCTTCTTTGATGCAGGCACACTGTGCTGAAAGGTACTGTGCCAGTGTCTCCCATGTTTTGCAATCAATTCTAAAGTTCTTCAGAGAGACTTTGAGGGTATCCTTGTAGCACTTCTTCTGACCTTTTAGCTCCTGCTTTGTGAGAGTTACTCATAAAACAGCCTTTTAGGCAAATATACATCTGACATTCAAACAACATGGCCAGTCCACTAGAGATAGACGCCCTCTCTGGAGTAGAGTCTGAATGCGTGGCAATTCAGCTCAAAAAATGACCTCAGTGTCTGCTACCTTATCTTGCCAGGTGATCTTCAGAATCTTCCTAAAACAATTAAGATGGAGGTGATTCACTTTCCTGGCAAGGCACTGGTAGACTGTCCAGGTTTCACAGGAATACAATGAGGTCAGCACAATGGCTCTGTAGACCTTTGATTTGCTAGACAACCTAATACCTCTTCTCTTCTACACTTTCCTTTGGAGTCTCCCAAACAATGAACTAGCTCTGGCAACGTGCGTGTCAACCTTATCATCTATGTTTACATTTCTGGAAAGTATACTGCCAAGGTTAGTGCTTCTCCAACTCATTTTACAGATGAAGAACTAAGGCGAACAGGATTAAGTGACTTGCCTACTGTCACACAGCTAGTAGGTATCTGAGGCCTGACCTGAACTCAGGAAGATGTCTTTCTGACTCTAGGTCCAGTATTCTATGCACTGTGCCACTTAGCTGCCCTTTAAGGTAGGCACAGTCATTTTTATATTGACACCCTAGATCCTTAAATAATACATTAGACAGGGGGCACCTAGGTAGCACAGCTGATAAAAGCACTGGCCCTGGATTCAGGAGGACCTGAATTCAAATGGGGTCTCAGACACTTGACACTTACTAGCTATGTGACCCTGGGTAAATCACTTAACCCTCATTCTCCATCCCCCCCCCCAATACATTAGACCCTTAAATAATGTTGAATTTGATGATTTTCTGTTCTAGCAGAAATATATTTGAGTGACAGAAAATTTTATCCTCACTTTTAAGACTTATTAACGAGTTATATTTTCTATATAGTCTTTGAGCCAAGAAGACCTGCCCCTGATACACGCTGGATGTGTGACCCTGGGCAAGTCAGTTTTCTTCTCAATGTCCCGGGGAACTCTCCAAGACTCTAAGTTGCAGGCTGGATGTTGACTTTCATTGGTCGATTGAGTTTCCTCGTCTAGGAGTTTCCTAAACAAAATTACTTCTGGTCCTTATCCCTTTTTGACACTAGGTCAGCTAGGCACATTTGTACATAATTTCTGGTTACCAGAAGAAATTTATAGGCATAATGACATAATTATTTTCAGATCTGATCTAAAAATTTAACACTTATGGATGTTCCTGTGCTACTGAGCTACAAGCCTACTGTTTAATAAGAATGGCAAAGAACAGTACAAAAACAGTTTAAAAATAACAGCAAAAATTAATAAAGTATTTTAAGATTTGCCAAATACATATAGTATCACATTTTATATTATTATTATTATCATTTGCGGGGCAATGGGGGTTAAGTGACTTGCCCAGGATCACACAGCTAGTAAGTGTCAAGTGTCTGAGGCCGGATTTGAACTCAGGTCCTCCTGACTCCAGGGCCAGTGCTTTATCTACTGCACCACCTAGCTGCCCCAATGCTATTATTATTCCCATTTTAAAGATGAGGAAACATGAGGCCAATTGAGGGTAAAATAACTTGCCCAGGGTCATATAGCTAGTAGGTGTTTGAGACAGGGTTTGAATTCAGGTCTTCTGGACTCCAAGTCTAGCATTCTACCTGCAAAGTCACTTACGCAATGATTCTTTTAATAAAAACACTCAGGTAGTTTGATATAAATCAATGACTTTTCTTACTGGGGCAACTAAGAGGTTAAATGGCTTGTCCAGTGCCACATAGATCTGATGGGTTAGAATTAATGTTCAGTGGGATATCCATCCTTGATTTGAAAGTATCTAAGTTCTTGTTATTCTTTTAATTTTCAAATAATAACTGAGCTTGACTGTTAAGATTTTTCCATTATATTTTCTGTATGGCCTTACAAGTAGGAAGCTTCCTCTGACACATGCTGGTTGTGTGATCCAGGGCAAGTCACTTAAATCTATCACTGACAATTGCAAATATCCAAGATGTGTTAGTTGCAGAAAGGGTGCCAAGTTGTATTGATAGAGTTTCTACAACAGAGAATTCTCTATACAAAAAAATATTACAAATAGAGTACATATCCCTATTGAAACTAGGTCATCTGGGCACATCTATACACAATTCCTGCATACAAATAGTACAGGCAAAATAACAAAAGGAGAACACTAATTTTTCTTCCTATAACAATTATTACTTCGTATCACCAGATCAGCCCCGTTCTTTAATAAACAAGTCAAGCTCTATTCTCCATCAAGAGAATTTATAATATCATCCACTGAAGTCTTTGCTGACTTAATCAAATCTCTTTGATAATCTGAATTTTTAGATTCACACATCAAGAAAATAAACCCTAGTATCCCATATAATGGAAGTATGAATTCCCATTCCTTCGACATATTTTTTAAATTTCTAAAATACTGCCTTATTCCTATAGTATATTTCAAACTGATTTAAATATTAATTTTCTAAAACATCTAATCCTTTTCCATAATATCTTGGAAATAAGCCTTGATTATTACTTCAATCAAGTCAATCAATACTCACATCCTGATTATATTCCAAGAAGACGTGAAAATTTAAATCTTTTCTCAAAATAGGATGTGCTGCAACACGACACAAGAAGACTTCATGCATTGCAACTGTCTTCTTGAATATTGCCAAATACTCACTGGAAATAATGAATAGAATTAAAAGGTTAAGTCAATCAACTGCAATAAACTTAAATAATCAAATTTGCTAACAGAAGAAGAGACAAAAGTATTACACTCATGTAAACAAAGGTGTTAGTCAAATTTTTTATTAAAAATGCAAACCCTTGTCACTGAAGCTTATTAAACATATGTAAATTTTGATATTTAATGTTCTTTAGCCCTTCTTAGTATAAAAGGTGATATTTAATAATTTTCCAACCACATCATTATTGCAGGGATGTCAAGTTTCTGGTACCACAAAAAATATAGTACAAACAATAACATGTTAATGAAAATTCAGCTGCCGGACAATTCTTGCTTTTCAATACTGGCACATAAATATCTAAATCTTAACAAAAGGGGAGCAGATTTTGCAACAGAGACTACTTTTTTTCATCATTTTGGAAAATTTTATTTTTAGCACGATGAACATTTGTTTTAAGCATTTTTTGAACAACCAAAATTGTCAATAATGGCCACATACACACAATGTGAATTTGAAGAAAAAAAAGGTTTTTTTTGTTTTTGTTTTTTTTTAAAAAAGACCTAATTGATACTCTTGCTTCAACTATGTGCAAGAAGGATCATAAGTTTTACATACCAGGAAAACAGCAGGATCAATGTTGGGAGAAGTTTGATCTCTGTGAGGGTAGTCATTCAGTGAAGACAAAAAAGAAGGATGCAGAGGATGGAGGTGGCAGTAGAAGAAACCCAAGGTTTCTGTGTTATCCAACCCCTAACCAGACCACAAAAGAATCATGATCAGGGCTGCTGGAAAATCACAGATTCTTCCATATAAGTATGCTCTGTTAATTTCCAGTTTTTCAATCTTACAATCTGTAAGTATATATCTCCATCTGCTAACAGACTACTTCTTGTAGATAGAACTGGTACGTTTCTATAAAACTAAGATTAAACACAAAAAAGAATCTAATTTTCCAAAACTAGATTTTTCTTGGCAGTTTAAAATGCCAAAGAAGTGTCTAGTAGCAATGTGAATATATACTTGGAAATGGAAACCAAGTGAAAGAAGGATATATATGAAGGAAGGAAATGACCAAAAAAATTGAGAGAAAAGAATGGTAATGACCAAAGGAAAATAAGTATTCTGTGTGACTCCCACAATGCAGAGAACCAGCACAGAGAAAAGCCTAAACTAATATAAAAATATATAAATTATATTAAAATAAAAGGGGAAGGCCTCTCTTCTTTGGGCAAAATATCAACTGCTTTAATTATTTTGGTTAATACATTGTATATTTTGGTTAATAAATACATTGTATATTTAGAATTAATTCACAAAAGGGGAAAGGGTTACTGTGCTATGGCTATTTTGCTCATTATACACTAATGTGTATTTGCTTTTATTTCCAGAAGCAGTTTATAACTTTGAGGCAGGAAAAAAAAGACGACAACATGAGATGTGAATTTTGGATATTAGCCTGGTCAATAATTATATGAGGAAACAGAAACAGAAGTTTCATGCTGGAAAAAGAACCAGGTAGATAACAGTTGAAGTTTTATGAGTTAAACATGTTTTGCATTCAGGTCAGGTTTAATAATTATTTTTATAAGCTTATGAATAAAGTATTTTGGCAGAATGGATTTAAAATAATCCTTTAAATAATTTTCACTGTGGGGACAATTACTACAATTTTCCTGCAGGCTCTGATCATGATAGTTAACATCTGTTATATAGTAACGGTGAATGTGCAAACCTGAATCTTCCAGAAAAGGTTATCATACTGAAATGATGAGAAGGATGACAAAGCAGAAAGCATTCAAAGAGACATCATAATGAAAGCATATTTACCAAAAATGACTGGAAAAAAAAATTTACATACGCTTCCAGTTCTTGTTTCATCTTTGTGAATTCTTCCTTAGTCATTGACCCTTCTCCTTCACCAAGTTTCTGTAGTTTTTCTCTTGAAGCATCGAAATCAGGTCTTGGTGGTGCTGGTGGGATCTGGAATGGTGTCATTCAGGAATGGATAGCTACTCAGTTTTAAGTTGTTTCATTTCATATAGCTAGTCAAAGATTTAGGCTTAGATTCAATTCTGGAATCAGTCTAGCAGTTTGGATGCACTGCAAAATCTGAAGGAATGTTGCATTGAATTAAACTAGGTCCTTGAAATTTCCCAAGAACATTCTAAAAACCTGACTGACCCAGAATAGATTTAGATTAACATGCATCAAAGTTTAATTTTAATTTTTTTGTACAATTAAAAAAATCATCCCTTTAATTAAATTAGTGGTTGTTAGGAGCTCCCTTTAGGTCAAAGGGGAAAAATGAAGCCTTTTCCTATTCCCCAACCACTACTGATTAGAACAATGTTTTTTGTAGTCAGTCTATAGCCATATATCAAACAATAGCACAGAACTGGAGCTATCTCAAAAACACCTAGAGTACGACATAGGCTAAAAAAAATATTAGCTTCATTTTGCTCTAATAGACTCATAGTAATGTTGAGCAGGAAGAGAACCATAGAGACTATATAATACAGATCATATAATCTCTTTACAATTATTTTGTTTTGTTAATAGTTTTCTACCATCAGGAAAACAGCAGGATTTAAGAAATACTAATTAGTTAGGTAGAGTTAAGAAAGAATGAAAAGATTTTAAGAGTGATTGACTAAAAAATGATGTTTTGAAGGATATGTAAAGCAAGTTTTTTGCATATTTTTCAGTAGAAGGTTACACAATCAGAAATTCATGTGTCTGGCCACATCAATACTTTACAATTAATAAATGTCCCAACATAGTCTAGTAGATATAAGGTTGGTCTTAAAATCTTGTGTTTGGCACACAATAACTATATGACCTAGAGTAAATTAATCAGTATCTACAAGGGAGAGGGAGGAAACTCCCCATATCAAAGAAAATCATACAACTTAAGGAGGAAAAAAACCCTCACTGGCAGAAAGTAACTAGTTATACCTAAACAGCTATCAGGCATCAGCCAATTATATACATATAAATGTACATATTATACACACACACACACACACACACATGGACTTACTAGCCTGCTAGTTCTTTTGTATAAGCTGATTAGAGAATTGTTTTTTCTGGTGCTAAAAATCTCTAGTGGACTTTACTCAAGTAGGTTGTAGTTTTCTTGGATATGAATACTGGATGCTCAAGATAATTCAATTCTGGAACTTAAGATGATTTAAGAGATGAAAATATGAAAGAACTGAGCAAAAAGGAGAGAATGTGTGGAAGGGATTAACACTGAAAAATAAGATAGGGGTGGCTGATTCTAAATGGAAAGAGAAGATTGTATTTCTCTGGGAAACAAGATTTAAGAGAAGGTGAGCATAAAGGAATGAGAAAAAGTATTAGACAAAAACTTAAGGAGAGAACAGGAGAAAAAAGCTTGAATATAAAGGGAAGAAATGTCTTGAAAGAGATAAGGATTAAATGATCAAATAAAAAGATGGGGAAATGGCCTCTATGATGATATAGCAAAGAGCAATAAAGTTAAAAATCCGAGTTCTGCTTACTATCCTTATATTCTTAAGGGAATCACTCTGTTTTTTCACCCATAAAATTAAGGGTTGAAAGAGATAAACTCTAAGGTCCCTCTGGCTCCAATTTCTATAAACCTAGGTATTATGATTAATCCTGGGAGGAGGTGGGGATACTGCTCTCCAAAAAATTAAGCTCCTTCAAGGAAGTGACTATTTAATTTTGGTCTTTTTATCTGAGGACCAAGTATAAGACCTAGCACACAAAGGCATTTAATAAGTGCTTGCTGACTGATTAAAAAATGTATTACTGGTATAAGATGATGGCTTAGAGAGAAAAAATGGATAGAAACAAATCCAGAACCCAATAATTACTATTTCTGCAAAAAGAAGAACTGTTCTTGATTATCTCATTAATTCTATCAGAAAGAAAAGCCTACTTTAATTAAATATTATGGAGCCTTGAAATTCATTATCTTAAGTTGGCTAGGACTAAAATGCATACTTTAAATATGTATCATAAAACGATTTTTATCCAGGAACAAGAGAAAGAAGGCCAGAATTCAAATTTTGCCTCAGACATTAAGCAGGTGTATAACCCTGGACAAGTCATTTAATCTTTGTCTGCCTCAGTTTCCTCATTTGTAAAATGGGAATAACATTTCACAGAGTTGTGAGGAATACTTCACAAATATTAAGGTCATAATTAATGTTACCTAACATTAATATTATTATTCTTTTTAAGAAAAGTAAAAGGTTAGAAATTTGATTCTTAAGGACAGATCCCACTGAACTAAAGAAAATCTGACATAAAATAAAACACAGAAACGTTAAATGGTCTCTAGAGTTAAGCCAGATTTAATTAAGACAATTTATTTGCAACATTCCATATGCAAATATACCATAAGAAACAGACAAGAAAAGCTGAAAGAAGAAATAAAAGGTTTTAGGGTCACTATAAGATTGAATTAATCTAATAAGAATGGATTAAATGACATGGTTGCCAAAAAAGCCAAACTGCATTACTAGAAGCACAGTGTTCAAGACAAGTGGAGGTAATACTTTTAATGTACCCTGTACATTGGCCTTGGAGTAGTATTTACCCAGTCTCTTAAGAGGGTAATTATAGATTGGCACATGAAGGAACCAGGCAGATTTAGCCAGAAAAGATAGGATAGCTGTCTTCAAATACTTTAGTGACTATGATATGGAACAGTCGGTGTGTAGCACTGAACAACACAACTAGGATTTGAAAGTGGTAATTGAGAAAAAAATTTTTTTTAACAATCAGCAATATTTTAAACAATCTGCTTCCTGAAATAAATTATGAATTCCCTATCACAGGAAGTGTTCAGAGGGTAGATGATCTGTCAGGAATATGGCAGGAAGACTTCTTAGATTGAGTAGGGGTTTGGAATAGATGACCTCTAAGGTACATACATTCTGACTTGAAGAGACTATGATTCTATAAAATAAAGTCAAATCAAATAGGAATAAAATGCTAATATTAAAGACAACAATCATAACAGACACTTCTTTTCATCATGTAACAACATAGGCTAAGTTATGCAGTGGACAGAGTGTTGAACTTGGAAAAAGTAAGATATAAGTTCAAACAAAGCCTCAGATACTTAGCTGTGAGACCATAGGCAAATCACTTATGTAAAATTGGGTTATTGATATTTGTAAAGCGCTTTTACAAAATGCTATACAAATGATAGCTACTGAGACATGCAGTTCCTAAAATATTATATGGCAAATGAAAATAACTTAGAACTTAAGATAATTAAAAAATTGGTACCATATTACTTTATAATTTAACTCAGTTCTTTCAAAGTGATGAGAAACTAGTTTTAGTATAAAGCTCTGCCTTTTGAGAATTTTGACTTTAAAAGATGTTTACTGAAATTAAAAATATTTTATTAATTATTAAGTACAATTTAAAGAAGCAGTGTAACATAGTGAATAGAGATAGTCTTAGAGTCAGAAAGACCTGGGTTCTGGGCCTACACATATTGGTTATATTACTCAGTCAACAGTTAAAACTACAAGTTGTACATTAGGTACAGATCTACATTATCAGTGGGAGATTAAAATCATAGGTCCAGTTGGGAAAAAAAGGTACTTTAAAATAATATCTAAATGAAGAAAAAGCAAAGAAGATAAGTCTCCCTCCTACCCATACAAAAGGATAACTTAAAACTGGATCAATTTCACTGAAAGCACGATTTTTTTTTTTGCTTATAATAAGGATTTTCAATTAATGATACAAACCAGGGCTTAAAAAAAAAAAAACAACAACCAAAGTACTTACAATGTAACCTGCATAATCTTCATTTTCAACAAAAGAATCATGAAGCCATATAAACTCCTCATGTTGTCGAACAACAGAAAATTCATTTTGTTTAAAATTTGGTAATGAACTCTGCAAAGATAGAGATCCTTTTGAGTGAAAAAAAGTTCAATATTTTTATAGACATGATTACATCTTAATTTCAAATGAAGATTATTCTTCAGAGAAAAGAGTATTTCAGACTTATTTCTATTAGGAAAAAATATAAAATAGAAAAAGATACAAATTATTACAACAGTATTTGGGAAAATAAGTTGACATGGTCTTTTTTTGTATCATGATTTAAAAGTCACTATCAATAAATACGAAGTTCAACTATTCAAAGGGAAAATTGGTTCAAAATTAGTAGAGATGTGTAGGAAGTGAAATACATGTCAAGAGGCAACTTGAAAGATAATAGTTTAAAAAAAAAGAAAAAAAAACAACCAAAAGAGTTGAACAATGTTAATATGTGGTTTTCTAAGTCAATATGGGCCCACAGGGATCCATATTTATGGTAGAGTTTGACACCACTGATTTAGAGAATTAAGTTTTATATTTAAGTTTTTATATACTCTAGAGTATATAAAAAATTCTTAAATGAAGCTTGTCCATTTTCCCTAATATTTATTGTTAAAAGAATATTAGTTAATTATAAACTAAAATATATTCCTTTTCTGATTAACTTATTACCCTTGTTTCAAAGCCACAGTCCAGATAGTAACAAGAAAAAGCTCTAAATTAATCCAAAAGGGGGGGGGGGAAGAGGGAGAACAAATTTACCTTTGTGTGAACAGTGAATTTCACTTTATCCCTCTCACTAAGAGCATCAGAAATATCCACTTGCAGGGCAGCATCACTTTGAAGATCTACATTTATTGCTCTAAGCTAGACAAAGAAAATCAATAACACCTTAATAAAAATACTGAATTTGTGCTTTTAAATAGTATTTCATATTCTTTTCCTCTCCCACCCCCACTCAACAAGAGAACTTTAAAGAAAAAACTTCGAGAGAAAAAGAGACGGGGTGGGAAGGGAAAGAATAGGGAAGGAGGAAAGAAAAGTAAGGAGATATTGGGGGATATATTTTAAGTAAAAAGGCTTTCCAAACCATCTTTCATTCTGTCCAGCTAAAGTTTTCAGTAAGATTGAATAAGTCATATTAAAGCAAACAATGATTCTCTAGAGCTCTGTATAAGGGGTAGATTGCATTCTACCATATATTAAAAGTCTAACTTTAAAAGTCTGTAGAAAAAGGAATACAGTATTTTTTAAAGGATGCCATAACTAGGATGGCCAAGTCAGAGATTGTGTCTAATTACAGCTGTCCCTTACCAACTCAAAACAGTAAGAAATGTGCCAAATCAAGTAAAACACAAAGGGAAGAAAAGAAATTATCCCAAGATAATCATGGAAAAAGTATCAAAGAAATGTGCTATTATAGCTGCCCCTTCCAGTGAGATAAAATATTGACCAAACTACAAGCAAATATAACAAACCCCCACATCAAGGGCTTCCACTCAACATATCAGTGAAAGCAGACGTTTAACCAAAATCTTCCAAGCTTCAGTAAATAGAATTCCAAGAATTAAGCACCCAAAGAGAAACCTAGCAGATATGCTGCTGAAACAAAGAAAATTATCAAAACAATAAAATAATAATTTGGGGAAAAGGAATACCAAAACAAAAATTTGTAGCAATAAAGGATCCTGACAGCCAAAAGAATTCAAACACAGTAATGTATCAAGAAAGAAGGTTCAAACAAATAAGTCATGGGATTTGTTGGCAGAAATGGCAGGAACATAACAAAGGTTATGGTTACCAGGAATTACAGACATATTATGCTTAAGAATCTGGATTTATTAATAATGCAAATTAAGCAAAGAAACAATAGAAACTATGCAACATATTGTAGCTTGCAAAAATGTATCACCAATTAGGACATAACTTGGTAGCTATAATTATTAATTAAAAGTCTTTCACAAACAAATACACCTCTTTCTATACTACAAATAGAGAACTCAAAATGTGGTTAAGAATTCTAAAAAGAAACTGCACTGGAAGAGGATCATCACAGACTGTTGCTCCCAAATACCCGGACACAACATTGATCCACAAACATTTAAAAATAACATTTCAAATATATTTTGGCATGTTAGAAACACATAATCGTCAAGCTATAAGGAATGAAAAGCTTTCACAATATAAAGACCTAGCAGAAGAAATCAAAGCCATCTGGGAATAGGATGAAATACATATTATTTCTGCCATCCTGTTTGCTGCTGACGTTGCCCTGAAAATGTTTTCAGGGAGTTGACAGATGATTTTTTTAATCCAAGAAATTATAAAAAGCAGCCATTTCATTGAAAGAATATATAGAACATAAAACAATAGCAGGATGGTAACTTGTCCCTGGCCAATTTCTATATGAACATAATAATAGTAATAACCAGTATTTATGCAGCTCTTTAAAGTTTGCAAAGTGCTTTACATGACTTCTTGTTCATTGCTACACAAAATAACTTTTAGCTACAAAAGAACCTAAGGAAATGGTCCTCTATCATCTACTATTTGAAATTAATTTTTGGTTTACTTTTGACTATTCTCTTCCTAGCTCTACACTTCTTAAACTACTCCCTCTCCCCGTGTTCACCTGTTTCCCTGTTAGATTTCTATACCAAACTGCTTTTTCTTTTCTATATACCCTTCTTTGCTCAGTTTGGATAAGAAGCAGGTACATGAGCTACCCAGTTTCCCCCCACTCAGTTTGTATGATCTCAGTACAACAAATAGTAAATTCTGTACCCTCTTCATTTCTTCTCTAATTTGTTCTTTTTTCCCTCCCTTTTCTTTTCTCCCTTAAAAGCAATAATATGGAACTAAGAAACCCCCAAGCTCTTTGTTTATTATTCTCACTGTCATTTTTAATTAAATTATTGTGGTTTTTTTGATCCACCAATTCTTTAAGATAAAATTTAGACTCTAGTTTTTCAATTCATTTTGTAAACCCATTGCATCCCATTATTAAATATAACTTTTATTGCTTTGTAGTCCATAAAAGATGAGTTTCATTTTTTTACATTAGTATATAAGGTTTTTATTTCCTTATACATGATTAATTTTTGTCAAGATGCTATGCATATCTAAGAAATATGTATACTCCTCTATTCCCATTAAGAGGGTTGTCATTTCTTTCTTTCTTTTTTTTTAAGAGGGCTGTCATTTCTAACTTTGTTAAATTGTATTCAAGCTCTTCAGGATTTTTTTGTTTGTTTTGTTTTGGTGTGGGTTAGGCCTGTAAAGGGGTGAGATTCCCCTGTATTTTGCTGTTTCTCTATATAACTAATTTAACTTTTCATTTAAGTGTTTAGATACATTTGGTGCAGATGTTAAGTCTATTTTTGCTGTTTTATCTAAGATGATGATTTTTACCCCTGTTCAGCTGAAGCACAAGTAGATTTTGATCTAGCCTCTTATTTTAACTCTTCATTCATCTTTCTGTTTCAAGTGTAGAAAAACAACATATAGTTGGATTCTCATCATTTTCTGGTCTATGAATTTGTGCTTGAACTAGACATTGGTCCCTTTCATACCCTTGGTTAGGCCTCTTCTGTAGTCTAGATAATGCTGCTTCCATTCTGAATGTGTTGGCTAGGACCGAGCCCTAACCTCAGTAGGCTTCTTTGGGTTCTGCAGGGTTTTCTTTGTGATATATAGGAATGCTGATGATTTATGTGGATTCATTTTATATGCTGCTACTTTGCTAAAATTATTGTTTCAACTAATTTTTTAGCTTAGTCTTTGGGATTTCCCTAGCATATTATCATAGTGCCTTCAAAAAGAGATTGTTTTACTACCTCATTCCCTAATGTGATTCCTTCTATTTCTTCTTCTTATCTAACTGTTATTGCTAGGATTTTCAATACAATACTGAATAATATTGATGACAGTGGGCATCCTTGTTTCACACCTAATCTTAATGGGAAGGCATCTAGCTTATCCCATTTACAAATAATACTTCTTATCAATTTAGGGAAAAATCCATTTATACCTATACTTTCAAGTGTTTTTTAATGAGTATTCTAATTTGTCAAAAGCTGTTTCTGCATCTACTGATATATTATTTTTGTTTATTTTATTATTAATACAATCAATTATGTTAATAGTTTTCCTTATATTAAACCATTGTTGCATTCCTGGTATAAATCCTTGTTACTCATGAATCTATAATCTTTGTAATATATTGTTGTAATCTTTTGTCTAGTATTTTATTTAGGATTTTTGTATCCATATTCATAAGTAAAATTTTTTGCTCTTTTGCAAACAATGTAATTGTATACTTATAGAATTCCAGTGAGATAACTAAAACTAGAAGAAACAATGAACAATTTCAGCAAAGTTGCAGGATAAATAAATCTACATGAATCAACATTTCAATTTATCACCCATAAAACCCAACAGGAAGAGATAAAGAAATTCCATTTAAAATAATTGCAGACAGTATAAAGTACTTGGAAATCTACCTACCAAGACACACACAAGATTTATAAGAATATAACTGCAAAACACTCTTCACATAAATGAAGACAGATCAAAACAAACAACTGGAAAAATAGTAATTGCTCATGGGTAGGCCGAGCCAATATTATAAAAATGACAATACTACCTAAATTAATTTGCTTATTCAGTCACACTACCAAAGAATTGAATCCAAAGATCTAGAATCAAGGGAATAAATGAAAAAAAAAATGAAGGAAGGGGGCCTAGAAGTACCAAACTATATAATACAAAGTGGTAATCATTAAAATATTTTGGTATGGGAAAGAAATAGAGCAATTCAACAATTGAATAGGTTATTACATGATATACAGAAAAAGAGTTAGCATAGGGTTTGATCCAAGCTTTTGTGTCAAGAACTCACTATATGACTAGTGGGAAAACTGTAAAGTAGCATGGCAGAAACTAGGCATAGCTGAACATCTCACATACCAAGGTAAGGTCAAAATGAGTATATGATTTAGATATAAAGTATAATATCTGAACCAAATTAAAGGGGGATGGAAGAAATTACCTGTCAGAGCTATGGTTAGGGAAAAGAGTTAATGACCAAACAAGAGAGATTCACAGGAGATTAAATGGATAATTTTGATTACATAAAATCAGAAAGTTTTTTCACAAACAAAACCAATGCAGCCAAAATTAGAAGAAGGAAACTGGGGGGATGAGAGGGAATTTTATAGCAATTTTTCCTGATACAGGTCTCACTTCTCAATCATATAGGGAACTTAGTCAAATTTGTAAAAATAAGAACTACTCCCCAATTTATAAATGGTCAAAAGATATAAAAAGGTACTTGTCTGAGAAAGATGTCAAAGCTATCGATAACCATATGAACAAATTCTCTAAAGTACTAATTAGAGAAATATATATTAAAACAACTCTTTGTAGAACTGGAGATTGAGGGAATGCCCATCAGTTGGGGAATGACTGAATAAACTGTGGTGTGTGATTGTGATGGAATATTATTGTGCTGTGGGAAATGACGAACAGGATGATTTCAGAAAAAGCTGGAAAGACTTAAATGAACTAATGTATAGTGAAAGTGAACAGAACCAGGAGAACATTATGCACAGTGACAGCATTAGTGTTGTATGAGCAATTGCGAATGATAACTACTCTCAGCAATACAATGATCCAAGACAATCCCAAAGGACTAATGATAAAGCATACCATCCACCTCCAGAGAAAGAACTGATATTGAATAAACACAGACTGAAACATGCTACTTTGAATTTTTAAAAATTTTACTTGAGTCTTTTATATAAAATGACTAATATGGTATTTACATAATTGTACATGTATAACCTATATCTGATAGCTCACCACCTCAGGGAGGGGGAAGGGTAGGGAGGGAGAGAATGAGAGAGGGATAGAATTTAGAACTCAAAACTTTAAATAAATAAGTTAACTGGGATACTGACCATTCTAAGGGAAGTCTTATTTTCTTTATCCCCATAAAAAGGACTAGCAAGGAAAGTAACCACTATTCCAGTTAAAGAGAAGTATCCTCTTCTATTATTTAGAAGGTATTTTCCTCTCCTGAGGAGATCTCTGAGAGGAGTTCTATTGATTCCTTTAGGGCAGTAGTATAGGAAGGAATGGGAACTTTTTTTTTTTTTTTGGTGAGGCAATTGGGGTTAAGTGACTTGCCCAGGGTCACATAGCTAGTAAGTGTTAAGTGTCCTAGGCCGGATCTGAACTCAGGTCCTCCTGAATGCAGGGCTGGTACTCTTTCCACTGTACCACCTAGCTGCCCCCCCCCTTTAATGTAATAAACATTGGGAACTTTTTAATAAGAATTTTTAGATTTAGTGATTATCTTCTTCAAGATTCTTCCTTAAAGATTAATGTTACCTAAAATTGTCCTGGTGCAGGACAGTGGGCACTGATGAAACAACATTTTGGAATACTTCATTCTTTCTAGGCCAGAAATGGCTTGGATATTTGATTGATATTAAAATTGTTTCTGGTAGAATTGAATTGATATTTTTCATCTGAAACCAAGAGCTGTCATTAAATGAGATGATGAAACTCTAGATGTCTTTCCAATACAGGGTGAGGGATAGCAAGAATATTTACTGTCGTGGGCAGCTAGGTGGCACAGTGGATAAAGCACCAGTCCTGGATTCAGGAGGATCTGAGTTCAAATCCAGCCTCAGACACTTGGCACTTACTAGGTGTGTGACCTTGGGCAAGTCACAACCCTCACTGCCCAGCCTCCCCCCCCAATTTACTGTCACCACTGTGATTTGATATCATATGACAAGAAAAAAGAATTGAGGGCATATGCAAAAATAACAAAGCTATCTCACTTTTTTCCAAGTGACATGATCTACTAAGAGATTCAACTAAAAATGAACAGAAACAACTAGTAGCTAACTTCGGTTGTGTAAAAGGATATAAAATAAGCCCACAAAAATTGTTAGCCTCTTGGAATATTACTAAACAAAGCTTAGTAGAAATTAAATACAATTATAATTCTTTTATAGATGGAAATGATTAAAAAATTGCTCATTAGTGGGACTTGTTAATGTAATAAAATTGATAATACTACTGAAATAAATTTAGAGTCAGTGCCATACTAAACTCCTAAATGCCACTATATAGAAACATAATTAATCTGGAAGAAATTATACTATGAAGTAGTAATCATCAAAACAATCTGGTAGAGGTTAAAAATAGAAATGTTGATCATGAAATGAATTACATTTCCAGAAACAATTGTGTTTGATATACCTTTGGACACCGACTAGGTAGGTAAGGACTCAATCAACAAAAACAACACCACAGAAATGGTTAAGTAGTCTGGGAGAAATTAGGGTTAGATTAATTGTCTTATGTCACACTACACAATTAAGCTCCAAATAGAAGATACAGCATAGCTATAAAAGGTCATATCATGAACAAATTAGAGGAGCAGAATAGGAGGGAGATTTCACATCTATGCATGTGTAAGTGTTTTCAGCCACAGGGATGAAAGGGACAATCTGGGGGACTAACCATACTGATTCGAGATTTAATGCAGATACACACTCAGTTTAGCCAACTGAGATTCAACTGAAGAACTCAAGAGATCTGCCAGCCTCAGCCTCCCCCAGTGGTAGGAGGGTGTCACTGTGCCCAATCCCAAAATATTCTAATGGGCTAGAACTTTGGCTGAATCTACTAAACTCAAACTGAAAAGACATAAATGTAGGCTTATGCCAGGGATTAAGAAAATCAATTTAACAAGCAGATCAATTAATATGCATTTATTAAATGCAATGCTTACTACAGTCCAAGGATTATGCCAAGTGTAGGGGATACAAAAAATCCCTGCCCTAAAGAAGCTTTTACTCTAAAGGAAAAGATTTCAGTTTTACACTTGAGTTCTAAAACAGTGAATCAATAAACATTTACGAAGCACTCAGCTTTCAGGCATTGTGCTATGCACCAGGTATAAAGTAGATAGTTCCTATTCTCAAGGAGCTCAATCTGCAAACAAACAACTATGTACAGATGAGGATAAATTAGGGGTAATCTCAGAGGGAAGACAGTAGACCTAAGGGGGCTCAGCAAAGTCTTCCTGTAGGTAGGACTTTAGCTGGGACTTGATGGAGTCTTGTTCTAGGAACAGGAAGGCATATAATATCACTGATTCTGTGTTTTAAAATTACTATTATGGCTACTACTGTGTTTTCTAAATTAATTGCTATGGCTATTTAAAAAATTGGTTGCTATTGCACCAGTTTTGGCAGTAAGCATATTATTACTTTATATATATATATATATATATATATATATATATATATATATATATATATATACACACACACACACACACACACACACACACACATCTGTGTGTGTGTGTGTGTGTGTGTGTGTGTATTAGTAAAGGATTGACCACGTGGCAGTTAACATAAGCAGTAGAAAAGCCCCAGACTCAGAGAGACAGCATGTGGTCTCAAGGAGAGCTCAGAAGAACTACACAACCTAAACTGTCCTAAGAAGAGTGTGCATCAAGAGTCAAGAGAACAACCCTGGTGTGGCCAAAACTCTTTTGATAGAAACTGATCATTATACATTGATCAAAGCTAATTGGTTAGCATCATTCAATTCCATTGATTGACATGACTTGAGGGTGGTCTAAATTAAAATGAATTCTACAGATGACCCTAACTCAAGTAGAATAAGGCAAAGTCCATTATCTAGGTGTGGTCCTTCACTGAGCTGGACCAAAGAATCTATCTCCACTTCTTTTGTTTCCTTGGGTTAGTCCCAGGCAAGAGCTGCAGGAAATTCCTCAAGAACTGGACTTTCTGGAGTGGAGATGAGAAAGGACTGAAACTGATCTCTGCATCCCCCTAAGAAATCCATTATTAATAATTATTCTCTCACAGATCTAAGAGTATGTGGAAAGTGGGTGGAAAGTGAGGTATACGACTAGAAAGATGAAGGGAGCAGAAGGAAGGTTATAATGGACTCTGAAAGCCAATCTGAAGATTTCATATTTCATTCTGGAGGTGATAGAGATATTGGAGTTTACTGAGTAGGGGGTAACATGGTCTGACCTGTGCTTTAGAAAGATCATTTGACAGATGAATGGAACATGGACTGACAAGTATGGAAAGACTTGTGGTAGGGAGATCTACTAGCAGGCTACTGCAATAAAATAGGTTGGAGGAGATAAGAATACAATTTTAGAGAACCATGGCTATGGAGGTTTTGGATCAGTGAGTCTGAAGTGTGATATTGCAACCAAAAAACTAAATGCAATCTTAATCTGCTTTAAGAAAGGTGTAATAGAGTATCTAGGATTAGAGAAATCAGTCCTCTTATGCTTGCCCTGGTCAGAACACATCTAGGATATTGTGTTCACTTCCGGTTGTCCCATTTTAGAAAGATTTTTCATATGCTGTGGAATGACCAGAATGGTAAAGAGCCTTGGTATTATACCATATGAGAATTGTCTGAAATAACTGGGGATGCTTAACCTAGAAGACTTAGGGAAGGCACAACAATTGCCATTGAGTATTTGAACAGTTATATAGAAGGAATTAAAAGACTAGTTCTGTTTGACTCAGAGGGCAAAATATTAGGAATACCAGGAAGATGTTGAGAAAGAAACTTGATATAAAACAAAACTTTCTATCAGTTAAAAATGTTGTTGTTTGTCTTCTTTCCTGAAGAGGACCATGAGAGGTGATGTCATGACTTGCAGTGAATTAGATTTAAGTGAGGGAGGGCTGTGCAAAAGTCACCAGCCTCACTCTCTCCTTCAAATCCATCTGGGTCCAGTGGCAAGATATAAATCAGGACAACTGGAGATGGTTCCAGATGTTTTGAGGCAATCAGGTCAAGAGACTTGCCCAGGACCGAATTTGAGCTTGAGTCCTCTTGACTCCAGGGCCAGTGCTCTATCCACTGCACCAATTTCTGGGAGTTCCTTCCAAATCTAATACATACACATAACATACATAAAGGTTCTGTGTGTGCATAACTATGTATGTTAGGTTAAGTGACTTGCTCAAGATCACACAGGTGGCAAATGGGAGAATCAGGGTTCACACCCAAATCTCTTGACTCTAAATTGATTTTTTCCTACTGTGCTATGTTTATTCTTTTTGAACCTTGGATCCCTTCCATTAAAAAAAAAAGTTTATTCTGTTTTTTTCTGTCAAGACTATTATTGCTTAGGAAAGACTGCACCTAAACAACACATATTTTAACTACAACTCTAAAGATATACAATACACACACCACCCACATGGTATTCCAAAAGTTTTTGTGCCATTTTAAGCTTTAATAAAGCTAAAGGCAAAAGAACTTCAGATGGATATAAAAGAAGAAAAAGCAAACAAATTTTGACTGTTAATTTATATTTTGTTAAATGTTAAAGGTTTTATGTTAAGGTTTTTTATTTTATATACCTAGTTTTGCTTTTAAGTTACAACAACAACAAAAAAAGTCCATCTTAAGGAATACTATATTTGACTAAGTCCTATTACTAGACTCACCCAGCTCTACAGCCCTCAGTTAGGAAGAACTAGACATGCTGTCTCCCTGGTCAAGCAAAAAGCATTAATTTAATGCTTGCTGTGCAAGCTATGCTAAGTAGAACCTAATAACAAAGAAAGGCAAAAACCAACATCCCTGCTCTCAGTGAGGGAGACAATATGTAAATACCCACATACATATAAGATGTAGAGTATAAAAACAAAGTGTAAATGGAAGGTAATCTTAGAGGGAAGACCTTCATAGAAGGTGGAATTTGAGCTAAGACTTGAACAAAGACTATTAGTTCTAGGTGCTAAATAAATGTTTGTTGGATTGATATTGCTTTATTCTCTCCCTTTAAACCACTCGAATTAAATTTAATTGATAATCATTTATTGAATATCAATTAAGTGCCTAGCTGAAAGGAAGATTACCACTGGATTAAAAAAAATAATGCAATCCCTACTCAAATGGAACTTACAACTTCACAAGAGAATTTTAAAATTTTCAATATCAGTGGGTAGTGCAAGCCAATATAATTAAATGTCAATACTACCTAAATTAATTTACTCATTCAGTGACATCTTAAAAGTACTAAGGGATTACTTTGTAGATTGAAAATGGAAATAATGAAAATAATGTTAATAATGAAATTCATAAACTAAAAATCTCAGGGGAAATAATGAAAAAAGTAGGAAGCAAAGGGGCCTAAGCATCAGATCTCAAATTATACTACAAAGCTCCAAATGGGCATATGACTTAGAGCAGGGATGCTGGCTGCATACTGACTCAAAAACACAAATGAACTATGTAGTATTGTATTTTTTATTTATTTTGTTAAACTTTTCTCAATTCATCTTAATATCCTTTGACACCTCTGACTTAGAATCATAAACAAATTAGAGGTGTTTGAAAGAAACTGATGTTCAAATATCCAGGGAAAGGGAGCATCCATACCCAAATAAGAGAGTATCACAGAAGATAAAAGGACCATTTTGATGACTAAATTGAAGTTTTGCCCAAATGAAGCCAACATAAGATTTAAAAAAAAACAACAATTAACTGGGAAAAAAATCTTTGCAGGAATGTTCTTTAATATTAAAGGTCTCCTAACTGCTTCAAATTTCTAACAATAAAAGTCATTCTCCAAATAATAAATAAGTAGTCAAAAATACAAATGGGCAACTCTGTATGAAAAAAAAAAATCAAGCCATCAATAGTCATGGAAAAAATGTTACAAATCAAAAATAAGAGAAATGCAAATTAAAGCAACGAGGTGCCACATCAAATCCATCAGGTTGAGAAAATTGGTTAAAAAAGGAAAATGACACTGCGGAGCAACTTGCCAAACAGGTACATACATTAATGAACTGGTCTAGTTCTTTTGGAAAACAATTTGGAACTAAACCAAAAAAGTCACTAAATCGTACATACTGTATTCTTTGACACAATGATACTGTCAAAAAGAGGAAAAGAACTCATATGTACTAAGAGATTTATTTCAATTCTTTCTGTTGTGGTAAAAAAAACAAACTAGAAACTGAGGCAGCTAGGTGGCCCTGTGGACAGAGCAGCGGCCCTGGATTCAGAAGAACCTGAGTTCAAATTTGACCTCAGACACTTGACACTTACTAGCTATGTGACCCTGGACAAGTCACTCATTGCCCCTCAAAAAAACCAACAAAAAAGAAAAAACAAACTAGAAACTAAGGAAATGCCCTTATTTGGGGAATAACTGAACAAAGTATGGTTTATTACTATTGCGCAATAAGAATGATGAAAGAGACAATTTCAAGGAAAACTGAGTAGAATTGTGTGAAAACCAATGCAGAATGAAGTGAACATAATTTATATAGTAACAACAATATAAAAGCAAAGGACTTGGAGACTAAAGAACTCTGAACCAATGCAATGACCAAACATAATTTCAGAGAACTCACAGTAAAGCAAGCTACACAATGCAGAACAAGACATATTTTGAAGAAATGGCCAATGCAGGCATTTATTTTGTTTGTCCATATTTATCACAAGTTGCCTCTTATCAACTTCAGGCTGGGGCAAAGAGATAGGAAAGAGAATAGACTTTTGATAATTAAAACTTTTAAATATCAATTGATCAAAATATAATGACTGTTCAAATTCATGGTAATATTTGTCTATTCTAATTTAAAAGGTTTGTCATTAAGAAAATATCTCCTAGTCAAACATTATTTTCTAATCCTATAAATTTTTTTTAATGGACATTAAAAAAAAACTTCCAGTTCCATTCATAAAGGGTTATATAACCTAGCTCTATTGCCTCGCAAAAGGATTTGTAGATAGATTTCAGAGTCAATGGTTTCAGGAGAGAAAAAAAATGCATCTTTATTCCATCACAATTGGTTTCCTTTTAAATTTTATGTATTTAATTTTATGCATTTAAAAGCATTCTGAGGGCTTCCAAGACACTCCAAAGGTTAAGAACTCCATTAAGCAACTATTAATGGCATAAATGAGCAAACTTGTGTACTGCTTTAACACCGTTAGATATAATTTACAACTCAAAATTATTTGGATTACAGATATAATTAGCAGGATTTAAGAAGCAAGCAAGTCATAGCATTTTGCTGTGTACTCTGACGTAAGAGGGGGAAAATCAACTTTAGTTGCCCAATAAAAGTTTATTTTATTAAATAGCTTTTGCTGATTCAATTGAGTAAATAATCATTTAGGCACCTATGTACCTATCACCATGGTAGTTTATATATAATGTATAGATAAAAAAAATAACAAACAGTAACACACTCAAATATCATAACATAAATGCAGGAGAGAAGAACAAAGTGCTATATGTGGTAGAGGGTAAGGTCATTATACTGGGACAGGAAATTGTCAAGAGATCAGAAAAGAGCTTCCTTGAGGAGTATTGAAGAGTTTGGCTTCATTTCCCCACACTTCAACTTACTGGATACCTAACACCAATTAACTTCATTGTCCTTTGCAAAAATAAAATAAAATAAGGTTTTAAAACCTTTTTTAAAAAATCACATTTTAAAACCATCCAACAATTACAAAACATTGAGGAAGTTGATTAACCAGGGGATAGAAAGCAAGACCTGGAGTCAGGAGGGCACCTTCCTGAATTCAAATCTGGCCTCAGACACTTAATAGCTATGTGAGCCTGGGCAAATCACTTAACCCTGTTTGCCTTAGTTAGTTCCTCATTTGTTGTTGTTGGGGTTTTTTGGGTGAGGCAAAGAGGGTTAAGTGACTTGCCCAGGGTCACACAGCTCGTAAGTGTCACGTGTCTGAGGCTGGATTTGAACTCAGGTCCTCCCGAATCCAGGGCTGGTGCTTTATCCACTGCACCACCTAGCTGTCCCCCAGTTCCTCATTTGTAAAATCAGCTTTAGAAAGCAGTGGCAAACTATTCCCGATCTTTGCCAAGAAAACCCCACAAGTCAAGAAGAGCTGGACATAACTGAACAACAAAAATCCTCAAAAAACAAAACCTTCCTAAGACTTATCTATTAAGTCATAAATTCATCAATTTCATGGTTATTACATAATCTAAAATGTATGGCAGCAAAATGCAAACATTATTGGAAAAAAAATCACCTAAGAACTGACCTTGCTAGCCTATACTAATCTTCACTTATAACTAGAAAGATAACATTTTCAAGGTACAGTTGAGACTTTACCCTTCAAGGAATGGCAAATGGGATAAGAGGGAGTTTAGGGATCTCCAGAGACCAATTCTGAAATAATTACTCTCAGGAAGAGAACGTCCTCTTACTAGGGGAAAAGATAGTTTTCATAGTGTCAAATATTCTCAACTTTTTCAAAACTTTGCCAGATTATTAAGATAAAACCAATTTACGTTGTTTTTGGAGTGATAAGAGGCATAAGGGTGTGCCGGGGGGAAAAAAGATGAAAATTCATATAAGAGCACCTGGGACAGTAGAAGAATGCGTTTTCAGGCACTCTAGGGTGGAATGAAAGTAGGGTTACCACTCCACCCCAGAGTGCCAGAAAACTCTGAAAAAGCATAGCTGTGAGGAAGAGGGAAAGACTGAGCTCTCATTCTCCGCCTCTCAGAAAAGGACGAGATTGCTGGGCGGGGTGAGAATTCGGCGTCGCAGGGAACCTCAACACAAGGGAGTCCAAGAAGGAAGGGAGGGAGGAATGAAAAGCAGAAGGGCGGGTTAAAACTCCCGGGGACACAGGAATAGGGGCGTCCCCAAAGGAAGGTGAATTGCAGAAGGGCGGGGCGAAGCAGGGCGGCCGGCAGGAGCAGCGTAAGGCTTGTCAAGGGGCAGAAGTGCAGGGGAAGACAAAGGAGGTGCACTCCCGAGCCCCAAAGAAAAGAGGAGGGGGCGCCAGAAGTAAACGAAGCAAAACTTACTCCGCGGTCCTCCTCAGAGAGGAAGTCAGGGCCGTCGTCCAGGCCTTCCTGCAGGGTTGGCACCGCCAGGGGCACCCGGGAAGAAAGTGGGGAAGGGGAAATACAAAGGAGAGAAGTTAGTGCGAAACGGGAGCAGCCCCCCCACCCATCCCCGCTTGCCGTCCCTGCCGTCCCCACGGTCCCGGCCGCGCGCCCGGACGCTCCAAGAAGCCGAAAACACCCACCATCATGGCTGCTCCAAGCCAAGGGCTAGCGCAGGCGCACAGGAAGTGAAGGGCGGGGGAAGTCGGCAGGAGACAGGCGGGGCAGAAGAGACATCCGGTCCTCAGTAGTCCCAGACATAGCTGGTTATAACTATTAACTACCCAGGCTGTGGTGCTGCTTGTCTCCCCGAGGGAGATAGCCTGTGCAAACACCCTGATAGATTCAACTCTGCTCGTCCTGTCTACAGGAGGCCAGTGTTCTCGTTTTGTCTGGGGCTCTTCTTCCCAACCAGTGCAACCGCCCATACCGATAGGAATCAAAGGGAAATTGAAATCTTCCGAGGTTGTGATCTCGTTTTTCAAATGATCTAGTTTTCTCCATTGGAAATAAAACAAAGTCTGCAAACTGTAAGACAGTAAGATGGACATGGGTTCCTGGGGATATTGTATAAGGGTTGCATCTTTAAGGATATGCGTTAGTGAACGATTACAAACGGAAACTATTATTACAAAGATCTAGTATCCCTTCATCAAAAACAAGTCAATTCCACACTTTTATTTCATTTTTTAATGTACATCATTTTATTACAAAATATTTTATCTTAAAAAAAATGCAACATTCTATAAAACTTAAGATTTTCTATGATATTACTTCCTAGGGCTTTACTGAGCTACAATACACAGTAAAGAAATTCAAAAGAATCCATTAAATATTCAGAAACATTCAACATCAGAAGCTTTAAAATATATCTGGAGTGGCCCCTCAAAAACTCATACTTACATTAAAAAATAGAGGTTCTCCCTAAAAAGAATCAATCACGCTACCTATACACAAGTCTGTACAGTTTTTATACTGAAGCTAACAATGAGCTGCACTTGAGTTCACATTCTTAGCAAAACAATGACTTTTATCACACACACAATCTTTACAGCAGGATATTAATTTACTCTTCATCCTCCTCATCCTCATCCTCTTCATCTTTATCTTCTTCCTCCTCATCAGGTTCATTCTTCTTAGATCCTGTTGGCCTGCCAGGGCCCTTCTTTCCTGCATCTCCCTTGCCCTTGGCACGATATGCTGCAATATCCTTTTCATATTTCTCCTTTAGTTTAGCCACTTTCTGTTCATAAGGTAGTTTATCTTTGGCCGACTGTTCAGACCACAGTTCCCCCAATTTCTTAGCAGTATCTCCAATAAAAAGGCCTGGATGTTCCTCTTGATCTTTGGACGATGTTCAGCACAGAAGAGGAAGAATGCAGATGGGGGTCTCTTGGGAGCATTAGGATCCTTTTTCTTTCCTTTCTTATCCCCTTTGAGAGGAAAGTAATTTTTCATCTCCCGATCATACCGAGCTTTATCTCCTTTCACAAGGTCTTCAAACTTGGACTTCTCTTTGGCAGACATGGTCTTCCATCTCTCCGAGCACTTTTTGGAGAACTCAGCGAAGTTTACTGGGGAGTCCGGTTGCTTCTTCTTGTGCTCCTCCCGGCAGGTCTGAACGAAGAAGGCGTATGAGGACGCCTTGCCCCTCGGCTTGTTGGGGTCTCCCTTACCCATCCTGGGCCGCTTCTCTGCCTGCTGTAGGAGCTCCTTGGGTTCCTCCCGGCAGCCGGCACAGCGCTTCCTCCTCACTCCTATTTAATTTTTTCATTTTACTTTTTTGGGGGGTTTCTAGACTTGTAGGTCCGAGAAACGCTGTATGTACAGTTTATCTTGGTATGCTGTGGGGTCAAAACCTCTCTATCTCTATTGCCCTAATTAGGTGAGTGCTTTAAAAAAATTTTTAAACAGAACTGAGTGTGAATAGGGCATGTACACCTCCTTGAATTGATGAGAGCCATCTTGTGATAGACTGGGTCTCAATTAGAGGACTTCATATTAAAGGTAGAAGCT
Organism: Dromiciops gliroides; assembly: GCF_019393635.1. NCBI lineage: Eukaryota > Metazoa > Chordata > Mammalia > Microbiotheria > Microbiotheriidae > Dromiciops > Dromiciops gliroides. The sequence goes on along the minus strand of NC_057862.1, from coordinate 264,023,278 downwards.
ATCTTAGAATTGGAAATAAGAAATGCTGGTTATCTAGAATGGAGAACAAGCTTGGAAAAGCATTCTCTCTGTAATAGAAAGGACTTATAATAGAGAAAGGCATGGGAAGAGGTGGATGGTGGCTGAAAATTCCAAGAAAAGGTCAGCTCTTTCTCCAACTCCCCATCCTAGTATCTGTCTAGCCATAGATACTATAATGTAATTTGCTGTTTTATTAACCACACATTTCTTTTTGTTTTGTTTTGTTTTTTTTTAGTGAGGCAGTTGGGGTTAAGTGACTTGTCCAGGGTCACACAGCTAGTAAGTGTTAAGTGTCTGAGGCTGGATTTGAACTCAGGTACTCCTGACTCCAGGGCGGGTGCTCTATCTACTGCACCATCTAGCTGTCCCTTAACCACACATTTCTAGTAAATGGGAATTTTGCTTCTACAAAGAGGCTGAGTCTTGGGGCAGCTAGGTGGCTCAGTGGATAAAGCACTGGCCTCAGATTCAGGAGGACCTGAGTTCAAATCCAGCCTCAGACACTTGACACTAGCTGTGTGACCCTGGGCAAGTCACTTAACCCTTGTAGCCCCACAAAAAAAACCAACCATACAAAGAGGCTGAGTCTTAACTAGAGACAGATTTAAATAAATACAAAATTAGATAGAAAACCCAACCTCTTCCAAGGAATTAGGAATTCCTAATTGAGGGCTCAGTTATTTATACTGAACTTTTCATCTAGAATATACTCCCTAAACCAAAAAGAAAGAAATCAGATGAACCTTAAAGACTATTATATTGTCACACACCCCACCCCCAGGCTTAAAATGAGCTAGTTATTATAACAGGGTATTAACTGTTGATAAAGTATTATAATCTTATGGACAAGATAGTGAAATGTGGATTCATTGAATGGCATGACAAAGTGTAGCTGTTAGTGGTTCAAGTCAACTTAACTGGAGGTCTCCATTGGAGTGCTATACAGAAGCTATATAGAAGCTATACAGTTTAACATTAGATGAAATTCATATCACATTTACAAATGACACAAAGCTAGGAGAGATGGCCATCATTCTGGAGATAGATTTTTTTTTGGGGGGGGGGTGAGGCAATTGGGGTTAAGTGACTTGCCCAGGGTTACACAGCTAGTGTTAAGTGTCTGAGGCTGGATTTGAACTCAGGTCCTCCTGAATCCAGGGCCGGTGCTCTATGCACTGCACTAACCAACTGCCCTGGCCATCATTCTGGATGACACGGTCCAAAAAGATATTAAAAGATTAGAAAACTGGCCTGAATCTAATAGATAAAATTCAATTAGGTTGTTTTGTTGTTGATTGATTCCTAATGACTCCATTTGGGGTTTTTGGCAAAAATACTGTGGCTTATTATTTCCTTCTCCAGCTCATTTTATAGATGAGAAAACTGAAGCAAACAGAGTTAAGTTTGCCTAAGGTCACACAAGTTGTGTCTGAGGTTGAATTTGACCTCAGGTCTTGCTGACTCTAGGTTCAATGCTCCATCCACAGAGCCACCTAGCTGCTTGAATGAATAAATGTCAAATCTTATTTTTCTATGGCCTTTGCTGGTTAGTCACCTGTCTCTTTAATTGCTAAAAGTTCATTTCCTTAATAATTTCTTAATTGTGTTCTAAGGCAGGGTATGTTCTAATTAAAAGTTACAAAATAAGTAGCTTTCAACTTGGTTTAAGAAAACATCCTAATAGGTCCTTGTGAAACTCTATAACTCCAGTTTCTCTAAAGGGCAGAATTTGGAATCCTTTTTAAAAGAATTGTGTGTAGGCTTCTTGTACTCTCAGCTGTATCACCTCAACAATTTGTACCCAAGGATCATATTTGAAAGCTTCCTTCAGAATCTGTTGTTATATCTGGAGGCACTTCCCACACTACATTGTTTCCCCCAAATGATTTAAGAAAGAGAAGGTTTCAAGCTTCTTTAACCATCAACTGGGGTAGCTCATACTTGTAATTCAATTACAGGGGAGTGAGAAGAAGACAGACAAGGTTGGGGTTGAGGCTGGCAGATGTTTTGAGTTTGGGAATACAAGGGAATTTTGTGATCAGGTGACTTTACTAAGTTCAACATTAATATGCTGAACCTCCAGGACAACAGTTGCCTAAGGTGGGTCAAACCCATCTAGGTTGCAAAAAGAAGCATGTAAAATCTCACATGTAAATCAATAGAGGGATCAGGCTCATGAGTAGCCTCTATACTTCCAGTTTGCCTGGAAAAGAAAGAAAAACAAAGAAAAAACCTATTATAATCATTGAAAAGTTAGTACAGCACAGTGGCACAATGGATACAGCACTGGACCTGAGTTCAAATCCAGCCTCAGACACTTTCTAGCTGTGTGACGATGGACAAGTCACAGTCCTGTTTGCCTCAAGAAAAAAGAAAAGAAAACTCATGAATTGGCCTCTCTGAGGCTCAAGTGTCAGGACTTTTGCAACAAGGAACTTTTCTTTGTGTTGCAGAGAACTCGGTTCTGAATTCAGTTCATTTGAAAGGGCTCAAAACTGGAAGGCTTAATAAAGACCATGTAGTTTTGATATGGGTAGAAAGCATGTGGGTCCTTAGGATTCCTCTGTAAAAAATTACACTCTCATGTAAGTCCAATTTAGGAATAAAAGAACAGGTTTATTGGGGTACAAGAGAAACTGGCCAGGAGGAAGGTGTTTTAGGAAAAAAACGCCCTCCTCCCCAAGTAACTTCGGGAGCGCCCTTTTATACGGCTAAGATGGTGTGGGTAAAAATGTCCCTTACTGGGTGATGGGTTGGGGATCGTCTGGTGGTGGGCTGGGGTAGTTTGATTATCAGTCGTGAGCAATCTGGTGATGGGCATTAACTCCATCCTGGTGGGTCTGAACAGTCTGCTGGTGGGAGGTTCCTGGGTCTTCTTCTGGTATAGTCACGACCAACAGGATTACCTCATCCAGGTGTTGAGGAGGGCTGGAATGCAGGGTGGTGGTCCAGGAGCTTGCTCAGTTCGATCTGGTGCTGCTTATCTCTTTTGGGTGTGTCTGCCCTTGCTTGGGCTAAAGGAGGGGCCTACTTGATTTCAAGGGAAAAAATTCCTTGACCTCTGTAATGATTGGAATGACGCCACCTACTGGAGACTTGCTGTGGGAAAGCTCCACCATGAGGAAAATGCCTCAGAGGCATTGTGGCTTTTCCTTGGCGTCAGGAAAAGACGTTTGCTCATAGGTGCTGTCTATCAAGGCTACCAGCCAATCAACTTGAGGAGCCTCCTATGGTCTGGGAGGAGACAGGAAGGAGGAAAGGGAGCCTACGCAGAGAGCGCTGGGCCTTTTGGCTTCCTGACTTGATGGTGGTGGCGGCAGAGGACTTCACAGGAAATTTGAGGAAAGATAGGAATGCCAGGCTGTTAGAATTCTGTTCTCAATCTTTTTCTTTCTATTTTCCAATAAACCCTTAAAAACCTAAACTCGTTTTATCAGTGATTTTTAGTCAGTTTCCCCCAAACTGGGGGAACAGATTAGAATCCACATTTAGAATCTTAAATTACACACCTCCCCAGACAGCGTCTGGGGTAACCGGGGTCCATGATCCTCCCATAACAGTCTGATCTCTGTAGTAGCAGCCTGATAGGCCTGGGTCCAGTTAGGGATGCTCTGGCTGTGACGGGGACACTGTGACCATGGAGAAATGCGGTTGATCAGCTTGCTGGGGTAAGTTAGAGATCACTCTTTCCTTGGAGAAGCAAAGTAGTTGATTAACCAGGTAGTGGTTGGTCAAACAGATAATAAAGCAGTCACCCAGAAAGCTGGGCTCCTTCAATTTACAACATGGGCTTAGTTTGGAGCCAGTTGTGTTTGCTTTGTGATTAGGACCGGGTAGTTACAACAATTTCAAGTTAGAAATGTGTAATTTTTATTATTCATATATCCAAATAGCTAACATCATCATTTTCCAGGCTGTTGTAACTTTTCAGTCTTAGGTCTCTCCCCCCATCCCCTTCTCCCTCTATAAAATTGTCATCTTCTCTTTTGTTGGCGCAGTTGAAGTCTAGGCTTCTTCTGCTGGCCATACCTCTGTGTGCCAAATAATAATGAACACTTTTACTTAAATTTTGATTGGATTGTATGGGCAAGTAATTCTTTGAAAGAGGAATGTTTTCTAGAACCAATCTAGAGGTAACAATCCCTTAATTTTATAGTTGAAGAAACAGATTGAGGGAGGTTAAGTAACTTGTTCAAAGTAATAGTGAAGTGGTAGAGCTGTGATTTGAATCCAAGTACTTTAACTCCAGAGCCAATACACTGAACAATTAACTATAATCAATAAATCAAAATTTATTCAGCACCTACTCTGTGCCAGGCACTGTGCAAGTACTGGGGATACAAAAAGAGATACAAGAGAAACCCTGCCCCCAAGAGAAACCTGGAGGGTCTTGCGTGGGCTGATGATGAGTGAGATGAGCAGAACTAGAACATTGTACACAGTAACATCAACATTGAGTGTTGATCTACTGTGATGGACTAGATTCTTCTCACCTATGCAATGGCACAGAAGAGTTCCGGGGAACTCGTGATGGAAGAGGATCTCCAAATCCAGGGGAAAAAAAAGAACTGCAGAGTATAGATGCTAAATGAACCATACTATTTCTTTTGTTTTTGATGCTGTTGTTTTTTTTTCTATTTTGAGGTTTTCCATCATTGCTCTGATTTTTTTCTCTTATAACATGACTAATGCAGAAATAGGATTAATGTTATTATGTGTGTGTGTGTGTATATATATATGTATATATATATAAAACCTATATCAGATTACCTGCTGTCTAGGGGAAGTGGGAGGGAGGGGAGGGAGGAAGAAAAATCTGAAATTGTAAAGCTTGTATAAACAAAGGTTGAGAACTATCTTTACATGTAATGGAAAAAAATACTTTATTAATTAAAAAAATTATTTGTGGTAAAGATTAATATTGCAGTTTTAGCTAACTCATTTGGGAGGGGCCACACCTGGCCCACCCTGAGGTTTACATATGCTACTGAGCTCAGAAAGGCAGCTTTTGAAGGACCTCCCCTTTTGGGGGGGGAGAGATTGAACACTCCCTGAAGGGAGGCAGGCTGCTTTTGGAATGCTAGGTGTCTTCCGGAACTTGGCCCTTTCCTTCTTGGCCCTTGCACTGGCAGCGCATGTTCGTGCTCTGTCTCAGGCAACTGCTGTTCTGGTGAGCAACTGCAGACTGTGAAAGGGGGTTGGTGAGTTAATTATGGAAAACCCTAAATTCCTTTAAACTAGCTTAATTGGGAACGGTCTGGGCAGCAAATAGGTTAAACTTAGAGCTAAGAATATCTATCTGTATTTCTATTTTCCTATTTCCTTATCTTTGATTTTTATTAGTTTCACCTTTGTTGTTTAATTAATTCCCAAGTAATAAAAACTGACCCTTTTGTGAACTAAAGCTTAGAGGCTCCTTTCTTATTGGCCTGGGAGAAATATCTAAAAAGGGCAGTTCAGAGGGGAGGGTAAAACCTAAAAGGTCCCTCATATTTCCAGGACCCCAATATTAAGGTGAGTCACCCAAATAACGCTCTGTATATCAATCAAATTTTAGCCCTCACAAATTAATTTTTTCCATAAAAGTATTTTATTATTTTCCAGTTACATGTAGAGATAGTTTTCAACATTTGTTTTTATGAGATTTCTAGTTTCAAATTTTTCTCCCTTCCTCTCTTCCCTCCCCCCTCCCCAAGATAGCAAGCAATCTAATATAGGTTATATATGTATAATCACATTAAACATATTTCTGCATTAGTCATGGTGTGTAAGAAGAATCAGAGCAAAAAGGAAAAACCTCAAAAAAGAAAAACAAAAAAATAGAAATAGTATGGTTCAATCTGCATCTAGATTCCATAGTTCTTTTTTTTTGGATTTGGAGAGCATTTTCCATCATGAGTCCTCTTAAAGGAATTTAGATCTCTCATTCTGCAAAGGGGAAGATCAGAGAATGCTAAGGCCAGTTCTTGAGATTTAAATCCCCTTCTTATAAAATGGGAAGGAAACCAGAAAAAGACAATGCCTGTAAAATTAAAGAAAGGTTTTTATTAAGCAGGAAAGAAAAGAAAAATTTAACATGCTACATAGGTACAATCTAGCCTATGCTGAATAGGAAACCAGGTAATAGCTTTTGTGGGTTTATATACATTTTATACAAAGGCAGTTAAGGAATTTTGGAGGGAAAAGTGGGCTTCAGTGAGTTCCATTCTCAAGGGGAGGAGTAAGGAATTCAGGGGTCAAGGAAGTGGTCTTTGATACACAAATCAGCATCCTTGGTAAGCAATTCACAGTTCATGGCTTGATTAAGAGATGTCTTGATAAGGAGATCTCTCAAAAAAACCCAGGATAATTCTGAGAGTTTCATAACCAGAGTTGGGGAAGAGCTGGAGACAATAAGACCATAAACAGAATATGTTCCCAGTCTCATAACTTGCAGTCAGGTAGGAGAGGAATATCACTCTCACCAAATAGTTCAGAATCTGCTTCAAGACTAGTATGGAGGGGCAGCTAGATGGCGCAGTGGTAAAGCACCGGCCCTGGATTCAGGAGTACCTGAGTTCAAATCTGGCCTCAGACACTAGCTGTGTGACTCTGGGCAAGTCACTTAACCCTCATTTCCCTGAAAAAAAAAAAGACTAGTATGAACTTAATTGGCTTCAGAATGACTAATTTTCCAGCTAGGTTTAGTCTGGTCACTTCAAAGGATTGTTAGTGTGTTAGCCACTATAGCCAGTTCTCATGTTGTTCTGATTACCTGTATTATTGGGGGACTCAAGCAAATCAAAGTATCCATTTTCACAAGGATGACACCTAGGTTATGAGCCTGAGTGACTGGGAGGATTGTGTTGTCTTCTATGGTAATAAGTAAAGTAGGAGTAGGCAGAGTTTTAAGGGAAAAGATGAGTTTCACTTTGAACATGTTACATTTATGGTGTCTCCTGAAAATCCAGTTTGAGGTATATGAAAAGTAGTTGGAGGTGTGAGACTGACAGGAGAGAGCCTGGGCAGGATAGGTAGATTAGGGAATTGTCAGCATAGATCTGACATTTAAATCCATAGGATCTGATGAGATCACTAGATGAAGGGAGAGAGAAGGACCAAACCAAACCCTGAAGGACATCTTCTGTATGATTTCTTTTCTTTCTTTCTTTCTTTCTTTCTTTCTTTCTTTCTTTCTTTCTTTCTTTCTTTCTTTCTTTCTTTCTTTCTTTCTTTCTTTCTTTCTTTCTTTCTTTCTTTCTTTCTTTCTTTCTTCCTTTCTTCCGGGGCAGTGAGGGTTAAGTGACTTGTTCAGGGTCACGTAGCTAGTAAGTATCGAGTGTCTAAGGCTGGATTTGAATTCAGGTCCTCTTGAATCCAGGGTCAGTGCTTTATCCACTGTGCCAAACAGCTTCCCTTAGAGGATATGATTTCAAAGAGGATCCAGTAAAGAAGACTGAACAGGAATGGTCAGATAGGTAGGAGGAGAACCAGGAGAGAATGGTGTCCTAAAAACATAAAGAAGACAACAATGTCCGAAGTTGCAGAAAGGTTAAGGAGAATAAAGGTGTAGAAAAAAACCCAAAACATTGGATTTGACAACTATGACATCATTAACGACTTTAGAAAGAGCAGTTTTGGTAGAATGATAAGTTCAGAAGCTGGATTTTAAGGAACTGTGCTATGCATTGCATGTTCTGGCCTGGTCTGGCTCAGGCCAGTACCATATTCAATATTGCAATAAAATATTTAGGTTCCTTCAGTATTGGAACCAAAGAAGTCATGGATATCATTCAAAAGTTAACAAAAGGAGATTTATATAGCCACAGAAAGAGAAGAATATTTATCTGAAGCTACACCGAGGATACTCCAAACTGAATTAGCTGGGTGAAGCTCCTTTGTCTGAATTAACCATCATTTTCTAACAGCCAAGCAGCAGAAACAGATGCTTGAGCTTCTCTGGTGAGCTTCGATGAAATATAATCTGACTCACTGAATGGTTTATCTTATTCCAAAGATTTCTCCTTGTATCCACAATAGAAAATAATTTATCAATCTGGAAAAATTGAAAAAGTCCTTCAACAAAACATTTCGTGTATGGGGTGTTCAGGGAAGACTAGCACCTCTGGTACGACGGATTGCCAAGTCCTTTTCCAGGCTCCAGCATGTTTTTGGTGATTCACCTGTTACCCAACTCTCACATGTGGGTCTGAGAAACTGTGCAGTGTCCACACCGAAGTAAAACCATCTCAGCAGAAGGGCTAGTGCTCTATCCACTGTGCCACCTAACTGCTCAAACATTAATTTTAAAGACTGTTCTGTAACATATAAAGTAAGGCAGACCTGCACAATGATGAGAATTCTGTATCTTGCTTCCCCCTCGAGCTAGGCCAGGGCTTTATAGGCATATAAGATTTCCCAGGAAATGGAAATCATTCCACGGACTCTGCTGTGATTTGAGACATTTATTTGGCTTCATATAGCCCCCCATTATCATCAATGCAGCAAGTCCATCAAAGTTCCATTAGTGTGTCTTTGCCAGAAAAAAGAGTTCCTCAGCAAAATTTGACACAAAGGAAATACCTCCTGCCTATTATTTCTCTCTAAGTAGAGAGAAAACTCTTAAGTAGACCCAAAATACCCACAGCTAGAAGACTCTAAACTCTATTGTAATGTATTGAATTATAGAAAGGTAATGAGTCTTGATGAAATACAGTCTTACCTGTTGAATATCTAATGTTATTCCAAATGGTTTCTCTTTGTATCTACAATGTAGTTCAGTCATTTCAATTATGTTTTACTCTTTGTGACCCCATTTGGATTTTTCTTGGCAAAGATTCTGCAGTGGTTTGACATTTCCTTTTCCAGTTCATTTTACAGATAAGGAAGTGACTTGCCCAAGGTCACACAGCTAGTATGAGGCTGGATTTGAACTCATGAAGACTAGTTTTCCTGGCTTTAGGCTCAGTACTCTAACCACTGTGCCACCTAGCTGCCCTGTTTGTCCACAATAGATATTCATTTATCAATCGGGACAAATTGAAAAGCTCCTCCAACAAACAAAAGCTTTCCCATACCATCTTCTCTATGGTGTAGATGTTCTTTATTCCAATTGCAGTGAAACTATTGAGTTCCATATCAATTACTTTATTCCATCATGAATGTGCTTATCCTTTTCAATAATGTCTTCTTCAACAAAAACAGATAGATTTGTGATGGTTCTATTGGGTACTAGATCATTAATGCTTCTTACTGCTCTACACTGCTTTTGTGGAATATATATATATGTATATATATATATATATATTCCTCTTAAAAACAAACAAAAATCTGTTCATAATCATTTGAATTAGGTTGAGTCACAAGCAACCTGTATTGAACCAAAAAGATTATAGCAAGAGTTCCTTTGTCAAGGAACATTCCAAGGCACTGAAGCCATTGCTTAAATCTAGTAGACTACACAGGGATCTTCTTGAAAAGCTTTCCAACTTTAATCTTAAAGTCTGCATTGTAACATACTTGGTAAGATTCACTTGCACCAATATTGGGTTACAGTCAATGTAAATGAATGGGAGTTCTATATCTTTCTTTCCTCTAAAGCTAGTCCAGGGCTCTACAGGCAAATAAGGCTTCCCAGGAAATGGAAACTATTCCATAAAGAGGCAGAGAACCTCTGTCATTCAAGGAATTTATTTGACTGCAGCAATGCAATTTATATGCTTCAGTTCTGTTAAGATTACATTAAGGTAATCCAACCAAAGAAAGAGTTCTTAAGCAAAAGAAATCCTTCCTATCCATTATTGTAGAGAAAAAGTGCTTAATTGGATGAAAATTACTCACAATGGTTACAGTTTAGTCCCCTTGCAATGTATCCTATTCAAAGAAAGAAAATGAATCTTGATGAAATATAGTCACACCCATTAACATAAGTAAGACAAATATAAGGATAATATTAACGTAAGTAAGATAAAGTGGTTCCAATATTGCACTGGGCTTAATGAACAGGAGTTCTATATCTTCCTTCCCTCTAAATCTAAGCCTTGGCCCTACATGCATATAAGGTTTCACAGTAAATGGAAACCATTTTATAGAGATGCAGAGAACCTCAGTGCTTCAGGGCATTTATTTGAATTCCAATGTTCCTACTATTATCATCAATGCATCAGGTCCATTGAGGTCCATTAGGGTTACTTTGTCTAAAAAAGGGGTCTTCTCTTTCAGTAAATATTCTACACAAAGAAATTCTATGTGCCTATAGATATATATTTAACTCTTAATGGACAAAAAATAAAACTAGAAGAATTTAGGTTTATTTAATCGTATTGAATTCATAAAATTATAGTGAGTCTTGATGAAATGCAAAAGTACTGATTGAAAAAGTACTGATCTTACTCCAAATAATTTTTCCTTCTGTCCATAATAAGTATTCAAACTGAGCAGAAGCAACTTAAAAGGCCAGTGAGAATCAAATTGATGTTTCTCACTGGAAGTTGTTCCTCTTCACTCAGTCCTCCTGTGGATTTCTAAATCCACTTGGCAAGTTTGAACTTATTTGCCAATATCTGAAGATATGTTATTGAGAATTCTTAGAACAGATGATCAAATGGGTTTTAAATTACTTAAATTGCATAAACTCTACTCAGAGAATAATCTCAATCAAGTAAAGGCATTCTTCCAGTAATTTTGGTTTGAGAAAGTCCCTAGGTATTTCAAGACAGAAAACAGTTTAAATTAGGAGAAACTGTCATGAAACTTGAAATGAAACATGATAACCAACTAGATCTTTAGACATGCAGCTCACCTTTTATGTGTATTTAATTTCTTTTGTTTCACCAGTTTGTTCAGAACTCTCAAAGTAAAGGAGAGATAGAACTAGCAAGAAGGAAATCAGAGGCAACTGTACTGTCATATCTAGCACAATGAAAACAGGCTACTCTCATGTTTCCTAAATGAAAGTATGAATACTTGTGTCAATCTCATTGGTTAAGGAATGCCAAAGTCTCAAAACATTCAGATCTTAGCAGAAATGGAGTATTCTTTTGATCCTTCAATGAAATGGCATAAGTTGAAATCTTTACTCTACGAAGGGAGATAGAACTGAAATGCACCAGATGGAACTTGTCTGGGAAATGTCAAGAGTTTTTGGAGCGTGAGTAGAAATCTCAAAATCCATGGTTTTTTAAGTGGCACATCTGATGCTGCAAAAATTATCCTTGTATAGTACAGTTCTTCATTGGATGCATATTTAAACAATGTTGAGTTCAGAGACAGAAAAATTAAGCAGTACCATGTAGAAAGATGGAATGAGGAATTTGCTGAAATAATATTCAAACTAAGCATAAGCTTATAGACATAAGCATAAGCTATAAACAATGGGAGAGTGATGAAGATAGAGACACAACACCAGAAACCCCCCAAAATGGCAACTTCAAATCAGCATTTGACCTCTTGATGAATCTACCTCAAAGGACATTATGATATGAGGTAGAACCAAATGGAAACAACCCAAAAGGGCAGTAGGTAACAAATCAACATTTTCCCATATAGAGTTATTTCTCTCCCATGAAAACTTTCACTCTAAAAACCACTCTTCAAAGTGGAATTCTTTTCAAGTACCTTTTTTTCCCTTTTTTTTCAAGTACCTTCTTAATCAGATTTCCTAGATCAAATAAATTTTCCATTGCTGCTATGGCAATAAAGTGAAGTAAAAAAAAAAAATCTCTTTGGAGTAAACATTCCTACTAAAAACTACACAGTATTGTTTTGAAAGAGTCTCTGGAATTTTCAAGGCAGAAAACAACTCAATAAAAAAAAAGTCATACAACTTGAAATGAAACCTAAAAAGCAATCATTTAGGTATAGTCCTTCAATAAAAAAAATAAGCATTTCATGGGTGAAAACATCTTCAACAAGGAGAGAAGTGCAATGTGAAATCAAAGACAATAAAGGATTGGGTATGTAGACATGAAATTCACCATCTTTTTTGTGCATCTTCTCTCCTTTATTTCACCAGTTTGTCCAGAACTCTAAAAGTAAGGAAGGTATAGAACTAGGAAGAGGAACATTGGAGGCCATGTGGGGTCATTTCAAGCTTAAGTGTAAACAGGCTGCTCTTGTGTATCCTAAATGAGAGAATGAGAACTTTTATTCATCATATTGGTAAAGAAAGGCCAGTCAATGTCTTAAAATAATCTATCATGGCTGAGGAGAAGTGGAGAAATTACCTGACACCTCAGAGAATTGTTTTAAGTAGACCTCCATTGTCCAAAGTCTTTTTGGGCATGAACAGTGATCAAACCATGAGTCTCAGGACTGTCACATATGCCACTATGAAAATTTGCCCCCTGTAAGTATAATTCTGGGTAGGACATACTTTAGGAAGGTGAGGGATCAGAATAATTAACAAAGTGGTAACATCTAGAAAAAGTAAACGAAAGATTTGTTAACAAAGGCTCTTATTTAAGCCATTCTCATTGTGTGCTATAAGCCCAGGGAGAATGTGGAAGGTATAGACATAAAAGCTGGAATCACAGAACAGTCAACTTAAAACTTCTATTTGATTTTAGTCCAAGTACTCATGAAGGTCTATTTGAGGGAGCATTTTGATATCAGATGGTACTGAAGGGATTAAAACCAAAGGAGCAGTGGGTACCAAAGGGACATTTTCCCATATGATGTTGTTCCTATCACATGGCAACTTTCACATAAGTTTCTTGTGGATCTCCAAAGGCACTCTGTACCTTGGAATTCTTTGCAAGTTCCTGATATCATGTTTCCCTGATTTCCTAGACTAGACAATGAAATAAATTTTCATTTGCTTTTATGACAATAAAGTCTAGATGCACCCAAAGAAATCTTAATTATTTAGGTACCCTCTTAGAGCAAACCATCTAGTTCTGTTTGGAGAGATTCCTTCAGCATTTAAAGGCTGAAAAGAGCCTCAGTGAGGAGAGTCATGCATTTTGAAGTGGAAGACAAGGGTCTTTGCACATAGATCTTGCCACCTTTTTCATGAATCTTCTCTTTTTTGTTTCACTAGTTGGTCCAGAACTATCAAAGTCAAAAGGGAGAGAACTAGCAAAAATGGCATTAGAGACCACTATAAGGTCCTTTTGAGCTCAATGTAAATAGGCTGTTCTTGTGTATCCTACATGAGAGAATGAGAACATGTGTGAATCATATTGGTCAAGGAAGGTTGGTCAAAGTCTCAAAATAATCAGATTTCATCTGAGCAGAAGTGGAACATTTTTCTGATTCTTCAAAAAAATTATTTTACATAGACATTCTTATAGTCCACATTGGAGATAGACCTGAAATGCACCAGAGCGAAAACTCTCATGTGAGCATTATCCAAACTCTTGTTGAGTATAAAAAGTGATTTCACAATCTATGATTCTTGAGACTGTCACATATGCTGCTGTAAAAATTTGCCACCTGTAAGTATATTGAGTTGGATATATACTTTAGGAAAGGTAAGAGTCAAAATAATTTAAAAAGAGGTAACATGTAGAAGAGGGTAACAACAGATTTGTTGAAAGTTATTAATAATAGCATGTTTTGGGGTTCTATGAGACCCAGAGAGTCTGGTCAGACCTTTCTTAGGGCCAGCCCAGAGTCAGGAGAATTTTAAAGGAAATGTGGTTGGACCTTGGACTGTGAATAGGGATTAAAACCACACCTACCTGAAGGCTTTTTCCCCTCTGAGGGCTCTGTACTATGACATCAGTTGGACCATCCTCAGATCCAGTAAACAAATAGATTTGAATGATGATAGCCAATTAGCTTTGAGCAATGTGTAAGGGTAGGTTCTCCTCCTGCCCACAGCAAGCTTACACAGTGACTCACTCTCTTGGCCTGGGAACATGGAAGGGGAGTCACAAGGCCCAGTTTTCTCTTTCTCCTCTCTCCTAGCTAGGCTTTCTTATCTTTCAGAGCCATGTGCTCTCTTTACTAATATTTAATTTGTTTTAATAAATGCTTAATGCTCCAAAACTGATGCAACAGTCTCTAATTTCTAAGTAACACACACACATATGTATATATATATATGTATATATATATGTATATATATATATATATATATACACACACACACAAACCCAGCTATGTTCCCTAAACTTAGGACAATAATAGGGTGACCACATATAATTTAATGTCACAGCTTTTATCTAAAAAATTGTCACTGCATGTTATAAGCCCACAGAGATGGTTGAAGCTATAGACACAATAACTGGAACCACAGCTATTTTGATCTCATGCTGAATTTTTATGATGATCTACTACAGAATTCCAATATCAGATGGTATTGAGAGGGAGAAACCTGAAAAGAGCAGTGAGTACCCCATCAACATTTTCCTATATGGAGTTGTTCCTCTCCAATGGAAACTTTCACTAATCTTTTTGTGGCACTCCAAAGATACTCTATACCTTGAAATTCTTTGCAAGTTCCTGATGTCATATTTCTTTGATTTCCTAGGCAAGATGATCAAATGAATTTTCATTTTCTTTTATCACAATAAAATCAAGATGCACATCAAGAAGTCTCAATCATGTAGGTACATTCCTCTAACAAACATGTAGTTTTGTTTGGAGAGTTTTCCTCAGCATTTCAATCGAATCTTTAGACAAGGAGCTTGCTGCCTTTTTTGTGCATCTTATTCCTCTTGTTTCACCAGTTTGTCTGAAACTCTCAAAGTAGGGAATGATAGAATTAGCAAGATGGGCACTGAAAGCTACCATTGGCTCAAGGTATCCTAAATGAGGGGATGAGAACTTATATCCATCATATTGGCCAAGGAAGGACAAATTCTAAAAGAAATCAGATTTCATCTTAGTTGAAATGGAACATTTCCTTAATTTTTTTATGTAGACATTCTTAATGTCTACATGGAGAGATAGGTCTGAATATACTACAGGGAACATGCTGCACCTGAGAATTGTCCAAACTCTTGTTCACTATGAACAATTATTATCTCATAATTATCTCAATTATAATCTCATATTAACTCATAATTATTATCTCATAGGTGAGACTGTCACCTATGGTGCTGTGAAAATTTGCCCTTTATCAGTGTAATTTTGTATTGGACATATACTTAGGAAAGGCAAGTAAGAGAATAAATACAAAAGTGGTAACATGGAGAAACAACAATAGTTGTCAACAATAGTTTTGTTGACAAGTGTTTTTGTCTAGGCAATTCTCATTGCATGCTATAAGCCCAAAGAGACTGTTGAAGCTATAAACAGGATAGCTGGTACCACAAAAATGTCAAATTTCAACTTCCAAATGGTCTCTTGCTGAATTCTCATGAAGTTGTATTTGATAGGGCATTCTGCTATCAGATGGTGCTGAGGTACAATCTGAAAAGGCTGTAGCTACCCAATTCAAATTAATTTTTTTTTTTTTTGCAGGGCAATGGGGGTTAAGTGACTTGCCCAAGGTCACACAGCTAGTAAGTGTCTGAGGCCGGATTTGAACTCAGGTACTCCTGAATCCAGGGCCGGTGCTTTATCCACTGTGCTACCAAGCTGCCCCCAAATTAAATCTTTATGTGGCATATGATTAGGGGTGGAAAAAGAATTGGGACATCAATTAGGAGGCCAGTGAAATAGTACAGGTGACAGGTGATGTGGGTCTACAACTAGAAGATTTAGAAAAGGGGTGTAGGAGTTTTGAAGATAGAAATGACAGTTTGATAGCTCACTGGATATATGAATTAGTGAAAATAAGGAGAGCAAGAGGACACTAAGGTTGAGAACTTGGGAGACCGAGAGTATAGTGTTGCCCTTACCATTAAGAGTGATATTTGCAGGGTGGCTAGGTGGCTCAGTGGATAAAGCACCGGCCCTGGATTCAGGAGTTCCTGAGTTCAAATCTGGCCTCAGACACTTGACACTTACTGGCTGTGTGACCCTGGGCAAGTCACTTAACCCCATTTCCCCGTAAAAAAAAAAAGAAAAAAAAAAGAAAAAAGAAAAAAAAAGTGATATTTGGAAAAGTTGGTGGGTTGGAAGATGTAATGAGTTCTACTTTGGTTAAGTTGAATTAGTGGTGGCTATGGGGCATCAAGTTCAAAATATCTAATATACACTTGGAGATAGAGAATAGGAGCTTAGATCAGCAAGCAGGCATTGTCATAATAGATCTGGTAATCATATGCATGGAAATTGATATTATAGAAGATTATAAAACCATTAAATCATGATTCTTATAAATCAAGAACTAAAATTAAGAGGGTCCAGGAGAGAGTTTGGGGGATATCTATGGTTAAGACAAATAACAAGGATAAAGGTTCAGCAAAAGAGCCTGAGAAGGAGTGATCAGATAGGCAAAAGAAAAGACCACAGTGTCACAAAAACCCAGAGAGAAGTTATTATCTTTGAAGGGATATCAAATGCTGCAAAGAAGGGACAAAAGAATAATAATCTGGTCATTTAAGGATTTTTAACAAAGAATAGCTTTGTTATTATTATTTGAATTTATTATTATATATTATATATTATAATTATTAAAATTATGAGTTTGGAAGCCATAGTGCAGTGAGTTAGAAAAGTAAACAGAGAGTAAGTAGAAGTGCTAAGGATAGTTAAATCATTTGCCATTGATAGGAAAGCAATTTGTAACTTCCTATTATTGTATCAGATGATAATTCATGGCAAGGTGGGATACAGTGAGAATTTTATGAAGAAAGGGAGAGCTGGATATGTTTTTAGGTAGTTAGAAAAGAGTCAATACAAAGAGACTGAAAATTAGGGAGTAAGTGAGGTTAATGGTAGGAACAATCTTTCTATGAAAAATCTTGAGAAAATATGAGTTGGATTGAAGGGTTCATACAGAGCTCTAGGCAAATGGGAGGAGAGGGCCATTTATTTATCTGGAATGAAGGAAGAAATATCAAAGGGGAAAATAATATGCACAGTCCATGAAATGATATAATCTATTGTAATGTAAATAAACTAAATTTCAGGTAGAATACATTAGTTATGTCAAAAAATGAAAATACAAAAACAGGGGTAGCAATTATGATTTTAGACAAAGCAAAAGCAAAAATGGATCTAATTAAAAGAGATAAAGAAGGAAACTATATCTTTCTGAAAGATACCATAGACAAGGAAGTCACATCAATACTTAACATATATGCATGAAATGGTATAGCATCTAAATTTTTGAAAGAGAAGTTGAATGAGTTACAGGAAGAAATAGACAATAAAACTATACTAGTGTGGGACCTTAACCTTCCCCTCTCAGAACTGGATAAATCAAACCAAAAAATAAAGAAGAGGGGGCAGCTAGGTGGCACAGTGAATAAAGCACTGGCCTTGGATTCAGGAGTACCTGAGTTCAAATCCAGCCTCAGACACTTGACACTAGCTGTGTGACCCTGGGCAAGTCACTTAAACCTCATTGCCCTCCAGAAAAAAAAAAGAAAGGAAAAAAAAATAAAGAAGAGGTTCCAGAGGTGGAGCCAAGATGTCAGAGTGAAGTCAGGAAGCTGCCTGAGCTTTCCCAGATTTCCCTCAGAAACAATGTTCAATTAAGCCTCTCAGAAGATTCTGGAGCTGCAAAACCTATAAAAAGACAGACTGAAACAATCTTCCAGCTTAAGATAACCTAGAATGTTATCTAGAAACCTAGAAAGGTCTGTCTCACCTAGGTAAAGGGGGAGACCAATTCAGCCCAGAGGGTGTCTGGCCAAGCCAGCAAAAAACTCTTAGCCACAGCATAAATCAGCAGCTGAGGACCCATGGTCCTAGCTCAGCAAGTTGGTGGCACAGGAAACCAGTTGTGAGGCTTCCAACAGGCCCAACGAGGCTGGGCCACTCTAGTGAAGTGAGCAAGCTGAAAGTAGCTGAGGTCTTATAGCAGAAAGCCAGTGACTGGGCCCCTGGCCCCCAACAAAAGACGCTTGGGACAGTGCATGCTGTACCCCAGGAGCAGAACTCAACTTTAAAAGGCATGAAAAAGGCTAAAGTATGAATAAGAAACAAACAAAAAAACCCCTCACCATAGAAAATTACTATGGCAACAAAGAGGATCAAAACTCAAATGAAGACAACAATGCCAAAATACCTACATGTGAGGCCTTATAGGAATTGGTCTCAAGACCAAAAAGTCCTCCTTAGAAGAGCTCAAAAAGGACCAAACCAAATAAAAGAGGTAGAAGAAAAATTGGGAAAAGAAATTAGAGTTATGCAAGAGAAGGTCATTGGCTTGGGAAAAAATATAATGCCTTAAAAATACAATTGAACAAGTGGAAAAGGAGGTGCAAAAGCTGACTGGGGAAAATAATTCCTTAAGAATCAGAATTAGGCAGATGAAAGCTAATGACTCAACGAGACCACAGGAAGAAGTGAAACAGAATCAAAAGAATATAAAAGTAGAAGAAAATGTAAAATACCTCTTCAGAAAAACAACAGATCTGGAAAATAGATCCAGAAGGGACAATTTAAAAATAATTAGACTAACTGAGGACTATAATAAAAAACAGAGCCTGGTCAGTGTATTTCATGATATTATCAAAGAGAACTGGCCCAATATCAGAGAATCAGAGGAAAAAATAGTCATTGACAGAATCCACTGGTCCCCTCCTAAAAGAGATCCCAAAAGGAAAACTCCAAGGAATATTGTGAACCAATAAAAACATTGTATACAGTAACAGCAACATTGTTTTAAGAATGACTGAGTGATTAAGTAATTTTAAAATACCTGAATTAACTATAAAGGGGACATATGAAGAAAGACTATCTGCATCCAGAGAAAGAACTGATAAATAGTATAGAATACACACACACACACACACACACACACACACACACACACACACACACACACACACTTGTGTCTAATGATGGCCATTTCTAGGGTGGGGAGGAGGGAAGGAGAAAAAGAGAAATTTACATGATAACTTTATATATCTATATATCATCTATCTCTATCTCTATATCTAAAAGAAATAAGTTGTACATAGGTTTGTAGTTTTATGAGCAATCATCCTTTTTTATTATACTATGTTGTTGAAATGTTTGTTTCATTCCATAAATCAAAAATAAAATAATTTTTAAAACCCTAATTGATATTAAGTAGTTAAAGAGAACTGGGACAAGATTAAAAAATACTGAAACGGGGGGCAGCTAGATGGCACAGTGGTTAAAGCACCGGCCCTGGATTCAGGAGTACCTGAGTTCAAATCCGGTCTCAGACACTTGACACTTACTAGCTGTGTGACCCTGGGCAAGTCACTTAACCCCCTATTGCCTGCAAAAAAAAGAAGAAAAAAAAAGCTTTAAAAAAAAATACTGAAACAGTGAATGGAAAAGGGACAGAATTGGTGTTGGGTTAAGGTAGGGGCATTTAAGAATTTACAAGGTCCAGAAGTAGATCCTTCTGAGTATCAGGCCTCTTTTTGGGAGAATGAGACAAAGGTGTACTCTATATTTACGTTTGTCATGACACCTTATGCAACAAAATCTTTTTAAAAA
Source organism: Dromiciops gliroides (assembly GCF_019393635.1). Classification (NCBI taxonomy): domain Eukaryota; kingdom Metazoa; phylum Chordata; class Mammalia; order Microbiotheria; family Microbiotheriidae; genus Dromiciops; species Dromiciops gliroides. The sequence goes on along the minus strand of NC_057862.1, from coordinate 264,003,799 downwards.
GTAAATATTAACAAAGCTAATATAACTTACTCAACTGATATTTAATATCAATTTTTCAATCAACACCATAATATAGAATTCACAACTATATGTGTATAAATAAGAAATATGAAATTATAATATTGGAAGAAAATGTGAGACAATATGTTTAGTGGAAAGAGATTTGGATTTAGAGGCTTTGGATTTGAAGTTAAGTCCTGGGTCCAAATCAAGCCTTAATCACTTCCTAAATGTGTCACCTTGAAAATATAATTTAATTGGAGTCTTCATCTGTAAAATTGGAATGACAATAATAATATACCACTAGATTGTTGTGAGAATCAAATGACATACTGTATATAAGACACTTTCTAATGTCATCTGTTATTATTTGGAATCACTATTTGTGGTTGATTCCCTCTCTGTCACAATCTTTGTGATTTGCAACAAGTCATTCATTTAATTATGCTGTTCCTTGGTTTTTATCTCATAACATTAATAATAATAACAGTTAACATTCATAAAACAACTACAAAGTGTCAGGTACTATGCTAATCACTTTACAAATATTATCTCATTTAATCCTCACAATAATCTTGGGAGGTAGGTACTGTTATTATCCCCATTTAACAGAAAGAAAACTGATGTAAACAGATGCTGCGTGATTTATCCAGTGTCACACAACTAGTAAGTGTCTGTTTTATGTATTTGTAAAATGAGGGCTAAACAAACAAAAAATACAGACTATTTCATAAAAATAAACACATATGAAGAATTCTTGCAAAAATTCGTATGAAGTATGCAGAACTAAGAAAACAATATAAGTAATTACTACTACTGTAAATGTAAAGAACAAAAAAGAAACAATGTTCTTTAATTATAGTGACCATGCTTACCTCTGGGGGAAAAAAGTGCTGACAATATGTAAATATCTTTCTCTTATTTTCAGATTTGAGCAACTATATATGTGGGACATTGCATTTGTTGTCAGACATAGTTGATGCATTAATTATTTTAATGAACTGCTATTTTTCTTTCTTATAATATTTTTGTTATAAGGGATATCTCACTGGGTAGGGAAGGGGGTAGACATGTATTCAGACAGCAAAGTAAAATATAAACAAAAGATATCAATAAAATAAGCATTGATATAACTAAAAACAGAATACAGTTCCAGTTTTTAAAATAATTAACTATAATTACAATCTCTGGGTAGACTGATACTTAAGCTTCATCAAAATAGCATTATGTTTGTGGGAGTGCTGAATAGACATGGCCACATTTCACCTGATTCCTCCACTGTCATAATAACTCTAAATTTTTTCTTATTGATAGTTGCCTTCTTTTATGAGGAAATTCCCCTTGCCTCTAGTCAGCTGGACATTAGACCTCTGGACCTATAAAAATAACAAAGTGACCTCCAAGTATAACTACATTGGTCTTCAGGTTAGTGCTCTGTCTCCTACTTAGGAAGAAAAAAGATGCCAGGAGCCCAAGTTCAAGTTAACCTAATGGAGTTTGGCATGGTTGTCATTATTTTCTGGTAGATGAGGATCAGTCCTTTCCCATACTTCTCTGGAAGTCTAATAATTTCAGACAGCAAGATGACAGAGGAAGTGATTATCTATAAACTGATATACCCTTCATCCCCCCAAACAGAAAGAAATACATGGAACAAAGTAAAAGAATAATCCCAACAAAGAGAGGACAGTAAAGAATTCATTACACAGAAAAAAATGTCACAGACAACCCTGCAATTCATTAAAATGTGCACTGTGTGGCTTCCTTTTTTGAGTCTGTGTGTAAGAGATCAACATGATTACTCTATCATAACTCCAAAGGTAAAGTCAAGTATTATAAAATTATCTTGTCCAAAATAATGTGACAGTCTTAGATGGCATATGAACTGAAAAGTCTGTCTTATTTTTAAAAATTTCCTTTTCTGATAAGCACCTTAGATTTTTTATTTTTATTTTTTGTATCTCACCTATAATTGTCACATGTATCTGAAGTAATATGTTTTTGCAATTTCCTGGTAACTAACTCCACGTTGGATAATATATTGATAATTCCCTTTGAGTTGGTTAATTTGCTGTTCCTTACTACCTGTTTCCAGAGTATGAGACCTGACTTGTTCAGGCATCTTTAAAATGAGGAGAAATATCCTTGCACCTTGTAAGCTGAGCTAATTTGATTCTGCTCCTGTCGTTTGATGTGTATCATTCCAGATTGATATACCTGCTTCCTAAAGAACAGCCAGAACTATTAGCTTCCACTTTCTCAAATCTAATGTTTAAGGACTTATTTTATTTAGTGAGTTTTTGTATCTCTTATATTTGACCAATTCTTCTTTTCAAGGAGTTCCTCTTTTCAGTGGATTTTTTTGCACCTCTTTCCATTTGGCATATTCTGTTCTTTTAGGGTATTGTTTTCTTCAGAAGTTTTTTTTACTTCCTTTACCAAAGTGTTGATTTTTTTTTCATAATTTTCTTTCATCACTTTCTGTTCCTAACTTTTCCTCTACCTCTCTTATTTGATTTTTAAATTCATTTTTTTAGCTCTTCAAGGGCCTGAGACCAATTTACATTTTTCTTTGAGGCTTTGTATAGAGGTGTTTTGATTTTGTTGTCTTCTTCTGAATTTGTTTTAATCTTCCTTGTCACCAGAGTAATGTTCTATGGTCATGTACATTTTTTATTTGCTCATTTTCCAGCCTATTTCTTGATTTCTTTTTTACTTTGTGTTAAAGTTGGGCTTTTTTCCCCAGAGTAAAAGAGAAACTATCCAAAGCTTCAGGTTTTTCATACTGCTGTTTTCAGAGCTAGTTTGGAGGTTCTGTATGTCTTCTGTTCTTCCAGGGTGCTATGATCAAAAGACAAGTTTGGTCACTGTCTTCTTGGCCTGTCTGGTCTGTGAATGACAACAGGCACTCTTTTCAGCCCTAGAACTATGACCAAGGTTCCCTTCCTGCTAGTTCTCCTTCTCTCCCTGGCATTGCAATCCTGAGTCATATATAGGTAATGCAATAGAGTCCTGCTCCCAGTGCAAAGGGTTGCTTGTAATCTCTTGACTAGTTGTCTAACTCCATTACCATCTGTGGGTTGAGAGCTCTATAAGCTACTGTTGCTGAATCAATCACTCCTAAAGCCTGCTTCTGGCTTGTCATGACATGGACTATACTGAACTGTGCTTTACTCTTATCCCAGTGCAACAGATCTTTCCTACCAAACTTTTAAGGGGTTAGAAAATGGGCTAGAAAATTTTTTCACCCCATCCTTTTGTTGGTTCTGCCACTGTAGAATTCTTTTTGAGGCATCATTTTAACATTGTTTATAGGGGAATTTGGGAGTGCTCAGGCAAGTTCCTGCCTGTACATCACCATCTGGGCTCTCATAAGTAATGCTAAACATTTCAGTGAGGTTTGAGCATTCCAATAAAGGTTATCTCAAGAAAAGGCCATTATAATAAAAGTTATGAAAGGTTATTATAATGATTTCCCCCCTACAACAACCAACTTGTAGCATTTTGAGGCAAGTAAGGATAGAAGAACAAAACGTTTTACAGGAGAAGGAGTGGTAGAGAAAAAAGGGGATCAGCCAACAAAGAAAAGGCAATTTGGAATATAAGTGGTAATATTTATTATCAAGTTTAATAAAACATTTGCTCTTCAAGGGCAGGAGAGAAGGAAAAGAGACTAAATACTTTTACAGTTGGGAAAATTAGCATTATTTGCATGAGAAAATAGGAGAAATCTTTTCAATGCATACAGAAGCAAAGCAAGGATGTCATCTTTCCTATTGTTATTTGATATAGTGTTTAAAGTGCTGACAGTAGCAATGAAAATAGAAAGCAAATAAAGCAATAAATGAGAGAAGAGGAAATAAAATTTTCCCAATTTGTAGATGGTTTATTTTTTAAATCCCAGGCAGATCCCAACTTCCAGGGGTGTACCTAAGAAGGTGGAGTAGAAAACACTCAGTCTAGCTTTCCCAACATTCCCCTCCAAAATTTTTTTAATCAAATTAAATTCTGGAGTGGAAGAGACAATAAAAGGTCAGGATGACATTCTTTCAGCCCAAGAATACTCAGGAGGTCAGGAGAGATTTGTGACATGAGGGTGAGCATTATCCTAAAGCTCACATGAATGAAACACCAATGGTGGAAGTGGGTGGTGGTGAAAGAAGCAGCAAGAGAGGGAGAGGGAGGGAGAGGGAGGGAGAGGGAGGGAGAGGGAGAAGAAGAAAAGGAGGAAGAGGGAGAAGAAGAAAAGGAGGAAGAGGGAGAAGAAGAAGCAGCAGCTTTAGGAACTGTACAGAAAGAGATCATAAGAGGACCCAGCAACTGAGATTACAGGAGACCCCTGTGCTAGCACTGAGTCAAAAGACCAGACACTGTCACCTCCATTCCCTATACCAATTTCTGGGTCATGGTTCCAGGGAGGAGAGGAACATTTTCAATCAAAAGGGATCAGGGACCCTGAGGAGCAGTATTACTTCTTTTTCCAAGGGAACAGAGATCCCAAGGAGCAGCACCCATAGTGCTCCCAAAGGGTCAGGTAAGGATCATGAAATCAGTGACCACATTTCCCCCCAGATCACACCAATTTGGAAGCACTGAAAACATACAGACTCCTAACTCTGAAAATAGCAGTACAAAAAACCCTGAAGCTTGGGACAATGTCATGTAACTTATAAGAAAGAACTTTGTCATTAGTAGGGCAGTTAGAAAGAAGAGGGAGGGAGGGAGAGAGAGAAAGAGAGGGAGGGAGGGAGGCAATTATTTCAAAAAATAGATTAGTGAGAAATAGGGATGCTCTGGGAGAAAGGGGAAAGAAGAGTGGGGAAAATTATTTCACATCAACAAGCCACACAGAAGAAGAGCTTTTACAATGGAGAGGAAAACAGAAGTGAGAATAGGCAAAAATTGAACCTCAGTTTCATCTAAGTTGGCTCAAAGAGGGAAAAGTAGATATACACACTAAATTGGGTATCAGAAAGGTATCTCATTCAACAGCAAAGTGTGGGGGGGAAGGAATAAGGAAAAGAGGGGGCAATGATAAAAGGGAGAGTGGGTAAAAGAAGCCAGTGGTCAGAAACAAAACAGACTTTAGTGGAAGAGCAGGATAAAAAGAGAAAAGGATAAACAGAAAAAAATAGGAAGGAGGGATAAAATCACTGAAATGGAAGCTAATAACAGAATGGATTAGAAGCAAGAATCCAACAATATGTTGTTTACAAAAAACACACTTGAAACACAGAGACACACAAACAGTAGAAATAAAAGGCAGACTCAAGTATGTTTCAGCTGAATTAAAAAAAAAAGCAGTGATAGCAATCATGATCTCAGACAAAGCAAAAGCAAAATCTACCTAATTTAAAGAGAAAAGCAAAAAAACTACATCTTGCTAAAAGACACTAAACATATATGCACCAACTGGCATGGCATCAAAATTCTTAAAGGAAAAAATTAAATGATTACAGGGGAAATGGTAAAACTGTATTAGTTTGGGGGGGACACCTTAATTTTCCCCTCTGAGAACTAGATAAATCTAACCTTGAAATAAAAAAGAAGGGAGAAGCTGAATGGAATCCTAGCAAAGCTATAAATAATAGACCTCTGGAGAAAATAGAATGGGAATAGAAGGGAACATACTTTTTTCTCAAATGTACATGGTATCTTCACAAAAATTTACCATGTGCTTGGGCATAAAATCCTTACAACCAAATGCAGAAAAGCAGAAATATTAAATCCACACTTTTCATACTATGATTAACCTATTATGAAAAATGCTATTCACCTCAAGAGAGAAAATTGATGAACTTTGAGTACTGATTGAATCATATTTAAATTTTTTTCTTTATTTCTCTTTTTTTGAGTGTGTTTCCTTTTGCAACATTGGGAAATGTTTAAGTAACTAATAAAAATGTATTAAAATATGAAAAAAATCCCAGGAAAATCAGGAAAGAAACTTATTTATACCATAGTTCTTGTAAAAAAAAAAAAGTAGATTAAGGGGCAGCTAGGTGGCGCAGTGGATAGAGCACCGGCCCTGGAGTCAGGAGTACCTGAGTTCAAATCTGGCCTCAGACACTTAAGACTTACTAGCTGTATGACCCTGGGCAAGTCACTTAACCCCAATTGCCTCACTAAAAAAAAGTAGATTACAAAATAAACTCACAAAAATGAACATTTCTAAATAGCAATAATAACATGAGAAAAGAATTGTAGAAAGGCAAGTCTCATTCAAAATAACTACAAAATAGTAAATATGTGAAGCTTGAACTGTCAAATAGTCCTCAAAACTGTACATATGCAATAATAATATATTGCTTTCAAAATAAATAAATGGAATAATTTTAGGAATAGTCAATGTCCATGCACATGAATTTACTGATATAAAAATATGCAGGGATTCATTGATAAGTCTTACAGTCAATCATATTTATCAACATGCAAAAACATTTTCTCATCAGTTTGTATTATATTCTTAGAGCATTGTACCATGGGAAAAAATAATTATTTTAAATCATTTTACATAGGGCAAGGCAAAATACATATAATTGGAATTTTTAGAGAGGGGAAGTGGGGAGGCAAAAGATTTACATACACATCAAAGAACAGATAGCAGAAGGGAAAGATCTACATCATAAAAACTGATCAGCAATTACTGGAACTAAGCTTATGATTTTGCAAACAGACAGCAGGAACTGCCCAAACAGTGCCAGATTTTAAGTTGGATATCTCAGCTAATGCCTCAAGCTCAGGTCTATGATGAGACTTGCAGTCTTAGGCAAAATGGAATCTATGCTAAAATTTTCTTATGACTTACTAAAGGGATAATTTATTTGGAAGAATAGATCTACAATATCAAGAAGAAGGAAAAAGTAGAAATAAATGGTAAATAGCATTTTCAGATGTCGAACTATATTATAAAACAGTAATGACCAAAACTCTTTGATACTATTACTAAAGGTAGATCAAAAGAACAAATAAGAAATGAGAAATAGTTGAAATAAAAGAACAATGCTCAATATGTCCAAAGACCTAAAGTATATAGGAAGGAGCACTTAATTTTGCAAAAATTGCTGGCAAAACTAAAAAGAATTCCATCAAAAATTAGTTTTAGACCAACAGTTTACACTATAAACCATGTGTTAGGATCTGTGTTGGTGAATGGGATGTTGGAGACCACTGGGAAGAAGGATTAATGGGAATACCTACTGAAGAATCTCTGATAACATGATCTGTTTATAGATCCTTTCTCCTTCCTTCCTCTTCACCCCTAAACCATCACTTTCCTTTTAATTAGGCTGATCCCTTAATATGGAAGGGTTGTCTGTTGGCATATTATAAAAGGATTAGTTGAAGGGTAATTGTGTCAGAAGAATGCAATTGAGTTTTTTTTATTATTTTCAGGAAAAGCCAAGCAAACTGGTTGCCATGGTGACATGACGCTTATATTTCTGTAATGCCAAGCTGACTGCTTTTTGTAGTATCTGCTGAAGCCTTTACTGCATTGCAGGAAGGGGGTGAGGGAATGCTAAGCTAATCATTTGGTAGCTTCAACTAAGTTCTTGTTTCCTTTACGACCTACGTGACTCTCTGATATGGTGATTTTGAGGAGGAACTGAGAAATATTTCATTTTAACTTCATATATTTTAAAATGGATTCCTTTAATTTCATGGAAAATAAGAGCAGCTTTAATTATATTTTGTGATTTACAGTGCTAGTTATATTTAAAACCTCAGACCTACTAGCCTAGTGTTTTGAGAGAAATATTTCCCTTTTCAGTTCATGAGGCAGGTGACTACTGTTGAAAGGCATCTTGTTACTGTTGATCTTTCATTTTAAAGAGGACCAATGACATCACTAGGTGGTCTTGACTTGTGCATGTATTGGATTTAAGTGAGACACAGTTGCACAAAGTCCTCAGCCTCACTCTCTGTTCCAGAGTCACTTAAATTCCATTGCAAGATAAAAGTCAAGATGACTGGTGGTAGTCCAGGGATGCAGTGAATGACCTTGGCATCTTTGATTTTTGACCAAGTTCTCAGCACTTCACAGCACCTTCTTCAGCCACCTTCATGGCCATTGAAACAAATTATTCTTATTTGCCCATTGCACTGGGGAAAGTCTTCACGTGACCCACACGTGTTGCCTTAATATAGTAATAAATTTCTTTTGTGTTATTTCCTGAGTTTGCCTTAATTGATTAGGGTGAGGCCCTAACTTAGGTTTCTTTTAACATAATCAACTGGGAAAATATTTCTATTGTGTAATTTAAGATTCTAAATGTGGATTCTAATCTGTTTCCCCAGTTTTGGGGGAAACTGACTAAAATCACTGATAAAACAAGTTTAGGTTTTTAAGGGTTTATTGGAAAATAGAAAGAAAAAGATTGAGAACAGAATTTCAACAGCCTGGCATTCCTATCTTTCCTCAAGTTTCCTGTGAAGTCCTCTGCCACCACCACCATCCAGTCAGGAACCCAAAAAGCCCCAGAGCTCTCCGCGCAGGCTCCCTTTCCTCCTTCCTGTCTCCTCCCAGACCATAGGAGACTCCTCAAGTTGATTGGCTGGTAGCCTTGATAGACAGCACCCATGAGCAAACATCATTTCCTGATGCCAAGGAAAAGCCACAATGCCTCTGAGGCATTTTCCTCATGGTGGAGCTTTCCCACAGCAAGTCTCCAGTAGGTGGCATCATTCCAATCATTACACTATCAAATATATCTGATGAGAGCTTGAGATTTTTTTTTTTAAGTGAGGCAATTGGGGTTAAGTGACTTGCCCAGGGTCACACAGCTAGTAAGTGTTAAGTGTCTGAGGCCTGATTTGAACTCAGGTACTCCTGACTCCAGGGCCGGTGCTCTATCCACTGCGCCACCTAGCTGACCCTAGATTTTTTTATCCACACACATACATGCTCAATTTAAAAAATTTATATGTATACACACCCACTCACATATAGCTAAGAATCTCCAATCTCCAACAGATGAGTAAATTGAAAGTATATAAGAAAACTCTTTTGGTCTTTTACTTCTTTCTAAAATAATATTTTTATTTAATTAAATATTTCCCAATCACATGTAAAAAATTTTTTTAAACACTTTTTGAAATATCAAGTTCCAAATTCTTTCCCTCCTACCTGTCTCCCCTACCCTCAGAAGGCAAACAATTTGATTTTGATATGTATGTGAGGTCATGCAAAACATATCCATATTCTCCATGTTGCAAAAAAAATACAAACAAAATTAAAAATAAAGTTTATAAAATGTATGCTTAATCTGCATTCATAGTTTGTCAGTTCTCTCCCTGGAGATGGATAGAAATTTTCATCATGTGTCTTTTGGAATTATCTTGATTCATTATCTTGATCAGAGTAGCTAAGTCTCATAATTGATCATCCCTATAAAATTAATATTAATGTGTACAATGTTCTCCTGGTTCTGCTCACTTTGCATGAGTTCATATGTCTTCCAAGGTTTTTCTGAAATCACTGTGATCAACATTTTTTTTGATCCACATTTTTTATAGCAATTTAAAAATATATTTAGCATTTCTTATAGATTCCATCACAATCATATACCACAGCTTGTTCAACCATTCACCAATTAATGTGCATCCCCTTGATTTTTAATTATTTGCCACCACAAAAAGAGCTGGTCTGAATATTTTTGTACATAGGTTGTATTTGATTTTTTTTATTTCTTTGAGATGCAAACATATTAGTGGTATTACTGGGTTAAAGGGTATTCACTATTTTATAGCCTTTTGGGAATTGTTCAAATTATTCTCTAGAATGCTTGGACTTGTTTACCACTCCACCAACAGTGCATTAGTGTCAATATTTCCACAATCCCTCCAGTATTTGTCATTTTCTTTTTCTGTCATGTTAGTCAATCTGATATATGTGAAATGATGTCTCAGAGTTGTTTTAGTTTGCATTTCTCTAATCAATAGTGATTTAGAACATTTTTCCATGTGACTATTGAGCTTTGATTTTTTCTTCTGAAAACCCCATGTTCATATTCTTTGACCATTTATCAATATGACAATGGTTCTTATTTTTATAATTTAGCTCAGTTCTATATACATTTGAGGAATAAGTCCTTTATCAGAGAAACTTGCTGCATAATTTCCCCCAGTTTCACATTTTCTTTTAAATTTTGCTGACATTGGTTTTGTTTGTGCAAAAGCCTTTTAATTTTATGTACTCAAAATTATCTATTAAATTCCAATGATCCTCTCTATCTCTTCTTTGGATATACTCTTCCCTTATCTATAGATCTGAGAGGTACATTTTTTTGTGCTCTCCTAATTTACTTATGATATCACCCTTTACATCCAAGTAATTTATCCATTTTGATCTTGTCTTTGTATATGGTGCGAGATTTTGGTCTAAGCCTATTTTATGACATATGGCTTTGCAGTTTTTCCAACAATTTTTGTCAAATGGTGAGTGGCTATCCCAAAAGATTGGATCTTCGGGTTTATCAAACATTGGAATGCTATAGTCATTTAGATACTGTATATTGTATAACTGATCTATTCCACTGATCAACAAATAAAATATTTTAGAGATTTAAAAAAATGCTATATTCCCTTCTTCCTCACATCTGTTTGATCTCAGGAATGTCAAAAGTCTTTCCTTAAAATTATTTTTCCATGGATCAGGTTCAGTGAGTTGAATATTTTTCAAAATCTTAATAGTATTTTACTTTTTTTTCCAGTTACATGTAAAGATAGTTTTCAACATTAATTTTAATAAGATTTTGAGTTCCAAATTTTTCTCCCTTCCCCCCTGAAATCCCCCCTCCACAAGACAGTAACCAATTTGATATAGGTTATATATATATACAATCACATTAAACATATTTCCACATTAGTTATGTGAAAGAAGAATCAGAAAAAAGGGAAAAACCTTAAGAAAGGAAAAAAAAAAACACAAAAAGTGAAAATAGTATGATTCAATCTGCATTAATATTCCACAGTTCTTTTTGTGGATGTGGAGAGCATTTTCCATCATGAGCCCTTTGGAATTGTCTTGGATCATTGTATTGCTAAGAAGAGCCAAGTCAATTGCAGCTGATCAACTGATCAGCACAATGTTGCTGTTACTGTATACAATGTTCTCCTTCCTGGTTCTGCTCACTTCACTCAGCATCAGTCCACTTAATTCTTTTCAGGTTTTTCTGAAATCTGCCTGCTCATCATTTCTATATAGCACAGTAATATTTCATTACATTCATATACCACAACTTGTTCAGCCATTCCCCAATTTATGGGCACCCCTATAATTTCCAATTCTTTGCCACCACAAAGAGAGATGCTATAAATATTTTTGTATATGTGGGTCCTTTTCTCTTTTTTATGATCTCTGGTCCATATGGACCTAGTAGTATGCCCTTTTGGGCATAGTTCTAAATTGTTCTCCAGAGTGGTTGGATCAGTTCACAACTCCATTAGTGTTCCACTTTTCCCACAGCTCCAGCATTTATCATTTTCCATTTTTTTATATTAGTCAATCTAATTAGGTGTGAGGTGGTACCTCAGAGTTGTTTTAATTTGCATTTATCTAATCAATAGTGATTTAGAACATTTTTTCATGTGGCTTTAATTCCTTCATCTGAAAACTGTCTATTTATATCCTTTCACAATTGAGGACTGGCTTGTATTCTTATCAGTTTGACTCAGTTCTCTATATATTTTAGAAATGAGACCTTTATCAGAAACACTGGCTCTTTCTGCTTTCCTTCTCATCTTGCCTGCATTGGTTTTCTTTGTTCAAAACCTTTTTAGTTGAATGTAATCAAAATTATCCATTTTGTATTTCATAATTTTCTCTATCTCTTGTTTGGTCATAAATTCTTCCCCTCTCCGCAGATCTGACAAGTAAACTATTCCTTCCTCTCCAAAATTGCCTATGGTATTACTTTTTATGTGCCCATGTACCAATTTTGAACTTATTTTGATAAACAGTGTAAGATGTTGGTCTGCACCTAGTTTCTGCCATACTATTTTCCAGTTTTTGTCAAATAGCAAGTTTTTATCCCAGAAACTGGAGTCTTTGGGTTTATCAAACAGTATTTACTGTGCCACTGAGCCACCACTCTGTTTCTTAGACAGTACCAGATAGTTTTGATGACTGCTGCTTTATAGTATAACTTTAGATTTGGTGTGACTAACCCACCTTCCTGTGCATTATTTTCATTCTTGACCTTTTGTCATTCCAGATTAATTTTGTTATTATTTTTTCTAGCTCTATAAAATATTTTTTTAATTAAAATTGTTTTTTAATTTTTTTTGGTGAGGCAATTGGGGTTAAGCCCAGGGTCACACAGCTAGTAAGTGTCAAGTGTCTGAGGCCAGATTTGAACTCAGGTCCTCCTGAATCCAGGGCTGGTGCTTTATGCACTGTACCACCTAGCTGTCCCTCTATAAAATAATTTTTAGGTAGTCTGATTGGTATGACACTAAGTAAATTAATTTAGGTAGAACTATCATTTTTATTATATTGGCTTGGCCTATCCATGAGCAATTGATATTTTTCCAATTACTTACATCTGATTTTATTTGTGTGAAAAGTGTTTTGTAATTGTGTTCATATGGTTCCTGGGTTTGTCTTGGCAGGTATATTTGCAAATATTATATACTCTCTAAAGTTATTTTAAATGGAATTTCTCTTTCTATCTCACTGCTGGGCTTTGTTGGTCATGTGTTGAAATGCTGATGATTTATGCAGATTTATTTTATATCCTACAACTTTACTGAAGTTCATTCTCTAGAATTCTCTAAGTATACCATCCTGTCATCTGCAAAGAGTGATCATTTTGTTTCTTCCTTGTTTTTTCTATTTCCTTCAATTCCTTTTTCTTCTCTTATTGCTAAAGTTAACATTTCCAGTACAATATTGAATAATAGAGGGGATAATGCACATCCCTGTTTCACCCCTGATCTTATTGGGAATGTCTCTAACTTATCCCCATTACATATAATGCTTGCTGATGGTTTTAGGTAGATACTGCTTATCATTTTACTTCTTCTTTTTTGGGTGGGGGCAGGGCAATGAGGGTTAAGTGACTTGCTCAGGGTCACACAGCTAGTAAGTGTCAAGTGTCTGAGGTCCGACTTGAACTCAGGTCCTCCTGAATCTAGGGCCAGTGCTTTATCCACTGTGCCACCTAGCTGCCCCCTGCTTATCATTTTAAGGAAAGTTCCATTTATTCCTTTGTTCTCTAGTGTTTGATTGACATGGTTCTGAATAAGTAAATTAGGTAGAATTATCATTTTTATTATGTTGGCTCAATCTACCCATGGGTAGTTAATATTTGTCCAGTTGTTTAGATCTGTCTTTGCGTGAAGTGTTTTGTAATTGTGATCATGTAATTCTTGGGTTTGTCCTGACAAGTAGATGCCCAAGTACTTTATATTGTCTTAAGTTAAATGGAATTTTTCTTTCCATGAGTAAGATGGGGTAGTGTTTTGAATTGCAATTCTTTTATCCTGAATAAATACCTTCCTTCCTTCCTTTCTTTCGTCATTCATTTATTTACTTATTTACCTATTCACCTATTTATTTGTTTTCTTTCCTTTTTTTTTTTTTTTTTGGTTTTCTTTGGCAAGGCTATGAGGGTTAAGTGACTTGCCCAGGGTCACACAACTAGTAAGTGTGGAGTGTCTGAGGCCACATTTGAACTCAGGTCCTCCTGAATCCAGGGCCAGTGCTTTATCCAGTGTGACACCATGCTGTACCCCTACTTTATTTATTGATCAACTGGTTGATCTAATTTTTATTCAGGTTTGACATGTTGGTGTCACAAAAGGATTTTGAAGGAGACTCGGCCTTGTCAGTTTGGTACACCAGGGATCCATTGTGTCATCCAGGGCCTAGGACATGTACTGTCCCTGGTAACCCCTTCTTAGATTTCTGAGCTGCCACCTTGATCGAGTTCTCTAAGGAGATATTTGAGAGTCTTTTGTGCCTACTCATCTATGTGGCCATTGGTTATTTGGGGCCATCAGTTCCACCAGTTATATGGGGCCATTGATTATTTGGTTGCAACTGCTAATACCATCAAGAATGACAGGGGATAACAAAATCTTGCATTTGAGATCATGTGTAGACAAGGTGGGGTCCTTCATCAAAAACCTTTAATGGAACATGTTCTTTCTTTGCCATATAGAAATGTAAGTGAGATTCTGAATCCATATTAGCTTTATACATACAAACATACATACATACATACATACATATCACAGAATTTGAATTAAAAATAACTTTCTTTTGTGCACACAAAATTATTTTTTAAGAATGCTGCAGCCTTGGAGGAGCCAAGATGGCAGAGAGGAAGCAGCAAGCTGCCTGAGCTCTCCTTCTGTTCCCTCAAAAAGAACATTAAATCAAGCCTCTGGATGGATTCTGAAACTAAAGAACCTGCAAAGAGACAGAGAGACACAGTCTTACAACCAGAGATAATTTAGAAGACTTCAGGAAAGGTCTGTCTGAGTCAGGCAAAAGGGAGGCGCAGCTCAGGGCGGCAGCCCAGATCCGAGGGGGTCAGGGCAAGTTAGCAGGAAGTTGCGGGCCACAGCTGAGCAACTGAGGCTCCTGGATTCTGGCTCAAAAATCTGGTGGCCCAGCAGGACAGTGGAAAAACCTACCTGCACTAGCTGAGAGGGCAAGTTGCCAGCTGGAGGGCCACAAACAGGACTAGGCCCACTGATCCCAATGTGCTCAGACAGGAAGTGCAGGGCAGGGGAACTCCACACACCATAAAGGCCTCAGTGTAAAAAGCCAGTGACACAGCACCTATACCCCAGCACAAGAAGCTCAAAAGAGGGACCCTGGTGCCCCCAGAGCAGACCTCAACTTAAAAAATAAATAAATAAGCTGCAATAATGAGTAAGAAGCAAAAAAGAGCCTTCTTCATTGAGAGCTTCTGTATCAACAGGGAAGAGGCAAACACAAACTCAGATGAGGACAATACCCTCAAATTGCCTACATGTGAAGCCTCAAGAGGGAAGGTGAATTGGTGTCAAGAACAAAAAGCCTTCCTGGAAGAGCTCAAAAAGTATTTTAAAAATCAATTGAGAGAGGGAGAAGAAAAAATGGGAAGAGAAATGAAAGCAAAACAAGAAAACTATGAAAAAAGAATAAGCAGTTTGGAAAAGGAAGCACAAAGATTGACTGCAGAAAACAATTCCTTAAAAAATTCATCTGGCCAAATGGAAAAAAAGGTGCATAATCTCACCAAAGAAAACAATGCCTTAAAAAATTAATTTGGCCAAATGGAAAAAAGGTGCATAATCTGATTGAAGAAAATAATGCCTTAAAAATTAAAATCGGACAGTTGGAAGATAAGGAGTCCATGAGACACCAGGAATCAGTCAAGCAGAATCAAAAGAATGAAAAAATAGAAGAAAATGTGAAATACCTAATTGAAAAGACAACTGATCTAGAAAACAGATCGAGGAGAGACAATTTGAGAATCATTGGACTGACTGAAAGCCATGATCAGAAAAAGAGTCTAGACACCATATGCCAGGAAATTATTAAGAAGAACTGCCCTGATATTATAGAATCAGAGGATAAAATCATCATTGAAAGAATCCACCGATCACCTCCTGAAAGAGACCCCAAAAGGAAAACTCCAAGAAATATTGTAGCCAAATTCCAGAATTATCAGGCGAAGGAGAAAATACTCCAAGCAGCCAGAAAGAAGCAATTTAAATATCATGGAGCCACAGTCAGGATTGCTCAGGACCTGGCAGCTTCAACATTAAAGGACCGCAAGTCTTGGAATATGATATTCTGGATTGCAGCCAAGAATCTATTACCCAGAAAAACTGAGCATTCTCTTTCAGGGGAAAAGATGGACATTCAAAGACATTGGGGACTTTCAATGTTTCCTGATGAAAAGACCAGAACTGAAAAGAAAATTTGATCTTAACATACAAGACTCAAGAGAAGTTTAAAAAGGTAAACAGAGGGAAAAAAGTTACTCAATTAGGCTAAACTGTTTACATCTCTACACAGGAAGTTAATACGCATAATTCTTAAGAACTATAAATGTATTTGGGCATAGAGAAGGACTATACACAGAGGGTATAAATATAAATTGTCCGTGATGATACAAAGAAAATTAAGGGGTTAAAAAGAGAGTCTATGGGGAGGAGAGGAAAGGGGAGGTGGAATGGGGTGAATTGCATCATATGAAGAGGTGAAAAAAAATATTACAATAGAGGGAAAGAAAGGAGGGGTGAACATTGTTTCAACCCTACCCTCATCAGATTTGATTCAAAGAGGGAATAACATATACGTTCATTGGGATAAAGAAACCTAGCTCATTCTTTAGGGAAGCAAAAGGGGAAAGGAAAGGCGGGACTGATAGAAGGGAGGACAAAAGCAAGGGAGAAAAGGGTAAAGAAAAGGGAGGGGGTGATAAAGAAGGAGGGCAGATTGGGGGAAGCAGGGGTAAGAAGGAAAATGTTGGTGAGGAGGAATAGGGTAAAAGAAATGGGAAAAAGTACAAAGCAGGTAAATAGAATGGAGAGGAATAGACAGTTAGTAATAATAACTGTGAATGTGAATGGGATGAACTCTGCTTTAAAACAGAAGTGAATTGCAAAGTGGATTTAAAACCAGAATCCTACAATATGCTGTTTACAAGAAACACATTTGAAGAAGAGAGATACACACAGAGTAAAGGTAAAAGGCTAGAGCAGAATATATTATGCTTCAGCTAAAGTAAAAAAAGCAGGGGTAGCAATCCTCTCAGACAAAGCTCAGGCAAAAATAGATCTCATTAAAAGAGATAAGGAAGGAAACTACATCTTGCTAAAAGGTACTATAGATAATGAAGTAATATCAATATTGCATATGTATACGTCAAGTGATATAGCATCCAAATTCTTAGAGGAGAAGTTAAATGAGTTACAAGAGGAATTAGACAGTAATGCTATACTAGTGAGGGATCTGAATCTCCCCCTCTCAGAATTAGATAAATCTAGCCAAAAAATAAATAAGAAAGAAGTGAAAAAGGTGAATAGATTACTAGAAAAGTTAGACATGATAGGTGTCTGGAGAAAATTGAATGGGGATAGAAAGGAATATACCTTTTTTCTCAGCAGTACATGGCACATTTTCAAAAATTGACCATGTATTAGGGCACAAAAACATCATAGTCAAATGTAGAAAGGCAGAAATAGTAAATGCATCCTTCTCAGATCATGATGCAACAAAAATTACATGTAAGAAAGAGCCATGGAAAAGTAGACTGAAAATCAATTGGAAACTAAATAATTTCATTCAAAAGAATGAATGGGTCAAACAACAAATCATAGAAACAATCAATAACTATATCCAAGAGAATGACAATAATAAGACAAAATTCCAAAATCTATGGGATGCAGGCAAAGCAGTTCTTAGGGGAAAATTTATAGCTCTAAATGCTTACATGAATAAAAAAGAGAGGAGATTAATGAATTGGGCAGGCAACTTAAAAAAGCTAGAAAAAGAACAAATTAGAAATCCCCAATTAGATACTAGAGATCCTGAAAATTAAAGGAGAAATTAATAAGATTGAAAGCAAGAAAACTATAGAATTAATCAATAAAACTAAGAGCTGGTTTTATGAAAAAAAAAACAAAACAATAACATAGATAAATTATTGTTTAATTTGATTAAAACAAAAAGAAGAAAACCAAATTACCAGTATCAAAAATGAAAAGGGTGATGTTACCACCAATTAAGTGGAAATTAAATCAATAATTAGGAATTATTTTGCCAAACTGTATGCCAATAAATTTGACAATCTAAATGAAATGGATGAATATTTTAAAAAATACAAACTGCCCAGGTTAACTGAAGAGGAAATAAAATCCTTAAATAAGCCCATATTAGAAAAAGAAACTGAACAAGCCATTAAGAAAAAATTCCCAGGGCCAGATGGGTTTACAGGTGAATTTTACCAAACATTTAAAGAACAACTAATTCCAATATTATACAAATTATTTGGAAAAATAGGTGAAGAAGGAGATCTACCAAATTTGTTTTATGATACAAATATGGTGGTAATACCAAATCCAGGCAAAGGAAAAACAGAGAAAGAAAATTATAGACCAATTTCCCTAATGAACATTGATGCTAAAATCTTAAATAAGATATTAGAAAGGAGATTACAGCAAATGATCACCAGGATAATATGCTATGACCAGGTGGGATTTATACCAGGAATGCAGGGCTGGTTCAACATTAGGAAAATTATTAACATAATCAACCACATCAATAAGAAAACTTACCAAAATCATATCATTATATCAGTAGATGCAGAGAAAGCTTTTGACAAAATACAGCACCCATTCCTAATAAAAACACTAGAGAGTTTAGAAATACTTGGAGCTTTCCTTAAAATAATATCTACCTAAAACCATCAGCAAGCATTATATGCAAAGGAGATAAGTTAGAGGCCTTCCCAGTGAGATTCAGGGGTGAAACAGGGATGTCCATTATCACCCCTATAATTTAATATTGTATTAGAAATGCTAACTTCAGCAATAAGAGAAGACAAGGGAATTAAAGGAATTAGAATAGGCAAGGAGGAAACAAAACATCTTTGCAGATGATATGATTAGAAAATCCTAGAGAATCAACTCAAAAATTACTTGAAACATTGAACAACTTTAGCAAAGTAGCAGGATATAAAATAAATCCACATAAATCATCAGCATTTTTATACATGACCAACAAAGTCCAACAGCAAGAGATAGAAAGAGAAATTCCATTTAAAGTAATGGTAGATAATATAAAACACTTGGGAGTCTACTTGCCAAGACAAACCCAGGAACTCTATGAACACAATTACCAAACACTTTTCACACAAATCAAATCAGATCTAAATAATTGGAAAGATATCAATAGCTCATGATAGGCAGAGCCAATATAATAAAAATGACAATTCTACCTAAATTAATTTACTTATTGAGTGCCATACCAATCAGACTACCTAAAAATTATTTTATAGAGCTAGAAAAAATAATAATGAAATTCATCTGGAAAAACAAAAAGTCAAGAATATCAAGGGAGGGGCAGCTAGGTGGCACAGTGGATAGAGCACCAGCCCTGGATTCAGGAGTACCTGAGTTTGAATCCAGCCTCAGACACTTAACACTTACTACTTACTAGCTGTGTGACCCTGGGCAAGTCACTTAACCCCAATTGCCTCACTTAAAAAAAAAAAAGGATATCAAGGGAAATAATGAAAAAAATGCACAGGAAGGTGGGTTAGCTGTTCCAAACCTGGAGCTTTACTATAAAGCAGCAGTCATCAAAACTATCTGGTACTGGCTAAGAAATAGAGTGGAGGATCAATGGAATTGGCTAGGCACAGGAAACACAGTAGTAAATGACACTAGTAATGTAGTGTTTAATAAACCCAAAGACTCCAGCTTCTGGTATAGGAACTCAGTATCTGACAAAAACTGCTGGCAAAACTGGAAGGGAGTACGGCAGAAATTAGGCATAGGTCAACATCTTACACCTTATACTAAAATAAGGTCAAAATGAGTACATGACTTAGACATAAGAGGTGATACCATAGGTAAATTAGGAGAGAAAGGAATAGTTTACCTTTCAGATCTTTGGAAAGCAGAACAGTTTATCACCAAACAAGAGATAGAGAATATTATAAAATGCAAAATGGATGATTTTGATTACATTAAATTAAAAAGGTTTTGTACAAACAGAAGCAATGCATCCAAAATTAGAAGGGAGGCAGAAAGCTGGGAAACAATTTTTATGGCCAGTACTTCTGATAAAGGCCTCGTTTCTAAAAATATATAGGGAACTAAATCAAATTTATATGAATCCAAGTTATTCCCCAATTGAGAAATGGTCAAAGGATATGAACAGGCAGTTTTCTGATGAAGAAATCAAAGCTATCTATTCCCATATGAAAAAGTGCTTTAAATCACTAATGATTAGAGAGATACAAATTAAAACAACTCAGGTACCACCTGACAGCTATCAGATTGGCTAACATGATAAAAAAGGAAAATAGTAAATGTTGGAGAAGCTGTGGAAAAATTGGAACACTAATGCATTGTTGGTGGAGCTGTGAACTAATCCAACCATTATGGAGAGCAATCTGGAATTATGCCCAAAGGGCTATAAAGCTGTGCATACCCTTTGACCCAGCAATACCACTTTTGGGTCTTTTCCCCAAAGAGATCATGGAAAAGGACCCACATGTATAAAAATATTTATAGCTGCTCTTTATGTGGTGGCAAGAAATTGGAAGTTGAGGGGGTGCCCATCAATTGGGGAATGGCTGGACAAGTTGTGGTATATGAATGGAATGGAATACTATTGTGCTGTAAGAAATGATGAGCAGGAGGAGTTCAGAGAAACCTGGAGGGTCTTGCGTGGGCTGATGATGAGTGAGATGAGCAGAACCAGAAGAACATTGTACACAGTATCATCAACACTGTGTGTTGACCTACTGTGATGGACTATATTCTTCTCACCAATGCAATGGTACAGAAGAGTTCCAGGGGACTCATGATGGAAGAGGATCACCAAATCCAGGAAAAAAAAAAAAGAACTGGAGTATAGATGCTGATTGAACCATACTATTTCTTTTGTTTTTGGTGCTGCTGTTTTTCTATTTTGAGGTTTTTCCTCATTGCTCTGATTTTTCCCTTATAACATGACTAATGCAGAAATAGGTTTAATATTTTATATATATATATATCTCCTATATCAGATTACCTGCTGTCTAGGGGAGGAGGGAGGGAGGGGAGGGAGAGAGAAAAATCTTAAATTGGAAAGCTTATATAAACAAAAGTTGAGAATTATCTTTACATGTAACTGGAAAAAAATGGAATACTTTATTTAAAAAAAAAAGGAGGAGCAGCTAGGTGGCATAGTGGATAAAGCGCTAGTCTTGGATTCGGGAGTACCTGAGTTCAAATCCAGCCCCAGACACTTGACACTTACTAGCTGTGTGACCCTGGGCAAGTCACTTAACCCTCATTGCCCCTAAAAACAAAAACAAAAACAAAAGAATGCTGCAGCCTTTTGTCCATCTTTGTAGAGTGCTGTTTGCTGAATTTGTGTTTATTTATTTTTTATTATTGGTCCAATATTTGCTGTGTTATGCTTCTATGTGCTTTTCAAGTCCGTGCTTCAGCAGAGCACCTGGCAGGATGGAAGTTTAAACCTATGTGACCTGTTATCAGAGACTTAAGCCTCTAGGCACAGGAAAGGAGGAAGACTTTGCCAGTAAGCACTTTTGTGTCTTTTTTGTCATATCTCTGTTTAAAATTAAACCAGGTTTTTCCTGAAATATCACACACCTTGTAATGTTTTCTGTTTGTTTGTCAAATGTCTCACAGTTGTTGGTTTGAATTTTTTCTGTGCCCATGTTTCTGTGTCTCTCAGAGTCTGTGTGAATGACATGTACAGAGCTTAAAAGGAAAAACTTTAGCATCAAATCTATCTCTCTGTGTTTTAACTACTCTATGTGGCTTCCTAAATTTCCTTTTAGATCAGTATTCTTTTGGGTTATAGATTAAATTATTAAAAACATTAATGCTAAATATTTGAAACTGTTCATTTAGAAATTTAATAAATATTATGACTTATTTGTTTTTCGCTTTTAACTATGAATGTTGGCCATTCTGTTTTTTTATATTATGCAAATAAAAAATCACTGGAAAATGGGATCACGCTCTACTAGCACTTGACCTAAGTCCTAAAAATCAGTCATCTAGAATTCTAGAGTGAGAAGTTTTAAAAAACCCCAGAGAGTAGAACAGACCCTTAAACTTATGAAGATATTCCTTGGAGAGAGTAAGAGGTGATCCTCAAGTCATATGGGAGCTATTTTCCTTTTCCTTAAGGTTGATGTTAGTGATCTTTCATTTCTGTGATGATGGCCAACTAGGGAGGCTCCTCAAGTTGATTGGCTGGTAGCCTTGATAGACAGTACCCACGAGCAAACGTCACTTCCTGATGCCAAGGACCTTGACCACGTGGCTTGCCCTCAGAGGCTTTCTCCTCATCGCGGAGCTTTTCTACAGTAAGTCTCCAGCAGGTGGCGTCATTCCAACCGTTATACAATGCAAAATTAAATACATGTTTATATTGTGGAACTTGCTAAAAAAGAGCCAGACATGACTGAAATGACTGAACAACATGCCTCTTCTCCCTCTATATATAGAGGCCAAGTACTAATAATAAATCCTTTTATGTTGTCACATTATTTAATTTACCTTGCTTATTCCTAATGGACTGAAACTAATGATCAAATTTTATATTACTGTATCTTCAAATAGTGAAAATTCAAAAACATGAGACTACTTGAGAACATTAATTGTAAACACTCATCAGAATCTTGCTGCATATTAGATACAACTCAGTAGTATCTTTTATGGGAGTATTAGGAAGGAAAAAGCATGTTCGGTTAAAATCCTATCTTCTAAATGCTTCTTCCTTTCCTTCTAAGATTATCTTCAATTTTTTCTGTATATTTTTTGTTTGTACATTTTCAGTCATTTTTTAGTAGTGTCTGACTTTTTGTGACCCCATTTGAGGGCTTCTTGGCAAGCATACTAGAGTGGTTTGCCATTTCCTTTTCTAGCTCATTTTACAGACGAGAAAACTAAGGCCAACAGGGTTAAGCAACTTGCCCAAAGTCACACAACTGGTAAATGTCTGAGGCCAGATTTGAACTCACAAAGATTAGTCTTCTTTACCCCTGGCCTACACTGCATTCTGCACTGCACCACATAGCTGCCTGTTTATAAATAGTCATTTACATGTTTTCTCCTCCATTAGATTATGATCTCCCTGTGCACAAGGACTATCATTTGCCTTTCTTTGAATCTCCAGCACTTTGCACAGTCCCTGGCATATTTATTGGTGATGTCATGTAGTAGGTTTGATTTAAAGAAGCAAAAGAAACAAGGACTAGAATAATAATTCCATTGAATTGCTAATTACTTTATAAAATTATTAAATGGGGGCAGCTATGGCTGATTCTCTGGGTACTTGTTGGGAATGATTATGATGGCATCAGGGAGTAAGGGTTTATTTACACTGAAATAAGGCACAGAGAATATATGGCTTAACAGCACAAAAATTACATAGATAAATAGTGAAGGGTGGAATACAGAGACAAACAACATTGGGACAAGGATAGGATAGTGGAGGAAGACAGGTAGTATGTATTCATGGATTAGATTTGGGAGCATTTGGCATCATGTACCCAGATAGAGCTGGATGAGTGCTGGGAATGAGGGTGAAGCAGGAGTTGAGGGTCTCATTTTTATAGTGCTTTGGTGAGGGATAGAATAACTTTGATTCATTCCACCTTGGGGTTAGTTTATTAACATCCATATCCTCTCAAAGTTCTCAGTAAAACTTTATAGTTTACATATCCATATCATCTCAAATTTATCAGCAACATTTGTTATTCTGTTGGTCTTAATGTGGGTTTTGTGAACTTATTTGAAATTTCCATATCACAGGACCAAGAGACCCCAATAGCGAGGCATAGATGGCTTCTGAAGAGTTAACACATAGTCTCAGAATGTGATTTTTAGTTAATATATCATACAGTTTGCAAATTAGGCTCCTTTGATCTTTGGGATGATCTGTACATGACTTCACGGTAGGAAGGTATTGCAATGGATAGAGTCCTGGGCCTGAAGTAAGGAAGACTCATCTTAGACATTTACTAGCTCTGTGACTATGGGCAAGTCACTTAACCCTGGTTACCTCAGTTTCCTCCTCTGTAAAATGAGCTCGAGAAGGAAATGGCAAAACACTTCAATAACTTTTCCAAGAAAACCCCAAATTGGGTCATGAAGAGTCAGACATGACTGAAAAACAACTGAACAACAAAAGTACATGACTTCTAGGTTCCCCTTAGCAATCCTATTTCCTTCTATTGTTATTTATAAATAACATTTATAAACTAACTTACCATGAAAACTAGAAGGGAGTAGTGGGCAGGGAGACTATAATAACATACAATTTTAACACATCCATATTCAAAGGAAAGAAAGAAAATTGTAGGAAAAAAATCTGTATGCAGTTCCCACTTTTTAACACTAGGTGTTACTATAGAGCATGAGTTTGTTTTTTCTTCACTTTCACTTCTTTCTGGTGGAATGAATTCAGCCTCTTGAACTTGGATTCACACCCTCATTGACATGCTTAACTAGCTTATTCTTCCAAAGGAAATCTAAGTGAATCCTGACTTTAAAGTATTATGGTTGTTGGAAGAGGTACAAAGAGCATTCATAAAACTATATTATGGCAACATAACAATCCAAAGAGGTCTTTAACCTTTCACAATAGTTTTGTAAAATCCTAGAATAATGTATGAATTATAAAATTTCAGCACTGTCCCTCTGATAAGTAATGATGTACCCACAGATAATGGAAACAATCTAAATTATGAAAAGAAAACGAGGCTTTCTAAATGTTACCCAAAATGGTAGAGAGCAAAATAGAAACGAATTTAATTTTTTCTTACCAGAACCAACTGGGTTAGCTTAGATGCCACAATTAGGTGAGAACACATCTTAATTAATCAACCAAAAAGCATTTATGGACCTATTTGTAAAAAAAAAAAAAATACTTATAGAAGCTCTTTTTGTGGTGGCTAAGAATTGGAAATCAAAGGAATACCTATCAATTGGAGATTGTCTAAATGTGTGTGTGTGTGTGTGTGTGTGTGTGTGTGTGTGTGTGTGTTATTGTCTGGGGGGTTTTGTTATGCCTTCTGGAGCTTATATGTAAGCATTAAGTTAACTGGTTTCAGGAGAAATTCCAGAAAAAAAGAGCATGTAGTTTTCTAGCTAAACTTTGAGAAGAAGAGGGAAGATCAAGCTGTGGCAGGCAAAGGAAATAGTGGGGAGTGTCATCTTCTTTATGGAGATTTTAGAACAGAAAACCTGGGTTGGGGGAAATTCCCCCCCAAAAAGGTTTCCTCTTTCCTCACCCCACCCCCATCCTTGTTAGACCACATAATGCATTCGGCTGTTTTATTTCCCAAATGTTTCCAGTAAACTAAATTTTGCTTCAACTATGTGGATGTAACCATCCATGGTGATTTCATGAAATTTATATTCCAGGAAAGAATGAAAAAGGGCTAAAGAAAGATAAAGATGATTGTTCAAGAGACAAACTATGTTGAGCCGAGTTCAAGTCCCTTCTCCCCTTGTTGTTATTCTATGTTTACCATTTCCTCATGCTTCCATGGTTAACAAAAATATTATTCACCCAAGTCTTTAGAGGCAGATAACTTCATTGAAGGCAATGACAGTGTTTGTGTGATCTTTTGACATGATTTCTAGTGCTCAAAAGAACCAAGAACTTTTGAGATTAGCAGGCATTTTGAAGAAGGAAGGAAAAATCCTTGATGAAAAGATTTACTACACTGTAGATTATGATAACATTTAAAATTGCCTAATAGATACAAGTTGTTGTTGATCCATACCAAAAAGAACATCCCAAGGTAAAAGGATAAAAAAGAAAATACTCTTGCTGAGGACAAAAGTTCTGCTTAAAGTTAATAGCAATACTACTCTTAACCAATTAGATAATCTAGTATCTTCTATAGAAGCACAACTGCAAACTGTCTAATATTTATTCACCAATACTTGAAGCTGCAAATAAATAACATAACTAGGCTGGTGGGTCACAATTTCCTCCTGAAAAAAAAAAATAACCAGTTGGAGAAAATGTCCACAGATGTACCTAACTTTTCGCTCTTTCCTGACATTACTATCCTTTGCTCCATTAGCCTCTCTTTCACCAAGAACTTTTTTAAAGATTTCCTTCCTGTTGAAAGTACCACCTATCAATCCTGGAGATCTAAAGCTTTCATTGGATAATGTTTTAACAGGATCATAAGCTTTACTAATTTCCTGTAACTACATACAACTGGTATTCCTATTCCATTATTAACTCATTTCTAATCATTTCCTAGAATAATGATCTGTTAAATAAAGTTGTGATGATGAACTGTAATTCAACCAGGGTAAGAATCTAAGATAGTATTTCTAACCTTGATTTTATAGCACACAGAATATTATAAATATTTTAACAAATAAAATTTTTTTAAGTCAATATCAGTTTTAAATCAGATGAAGAAAAACCAAGGAATTAGAAAATTATATGATTGCTTATAAAATGCAAAATAGCCAAATTAAGAGAAAATTAACAGAAAAAGAAATATTAAACAGAAAATGTAGTCGAATAAGGTATATAAAAATTATGAAAGAAAAACTATCTTTTAACCAAAAGGATTTGGAGGGGACTTCTATTGAATGCCCTAAGCTTTCACAGATCAGTAAGCAAGCTCCAAGGGGAAGGACCCCAGTATAGCTGCTATTATCAATTTGAGTTGAGAAGAAATGAAATCTTGTGGCTGTGTGAAATTTGGGGTACTAAGCAATGGAGACAGGAACTTTTTTGAGTGGCTTTGTAGATTGGTTCAGGGACCAGGAGACAGGCCAGAGACTCTTCAGTGAAATGGAAATCACCCCAGGCTTCCAGTGGAAAGTTCAGTATTATCTATACTAGACTACAACAGTATGATTGGAAGAAAGTACTTTTTCATAGTGAAATCTTTTAACTCCCACAGGCTGAAGAACACTTTTGGCATCCCATTTCTTTTCCCTTCTTCTGTCCCTCCATCTGTTTGACTGCATTGCAACAATTAGTTTATTTTTACTTATTAAGTGACATATTGTCACTTGAAGTTATAGTGGCTCATTATCTCCTCTTTAGCTGTAGGAATTTAATTTTATTTGTATTTAAAGTTTTGAGTTCCAAATTCCATCTCTCTTTCCCTCCTTTCCCTCCCCACTCCCTGAGGTGGTAAACAATCAGATATAGGTTATACATATACAATTATGTAAAACATCACCATATTAGTCCTTTTGTACAAAAATATTTAAAAAATTGAAAATTAAGAAAAAATAAATAAAGTGAAAAATAGCATCTTTGTTCAAGGAATATCAGTTCTTTCTTTGTAGGTGGATAGTATACTTCATCATTAGTTCTTTGGGATTGTCTGGGATGATTGCATTACTGATAATAGTTAAATCATTCAGAGTTCTTCATCAAATAATATTGCTGTCACTGTGTACAATGTTCTCCTGTTCTGCTCACTTCACTATAGCAACAAACATTTATTTTATTTTCCATTTACATGTAAGGGTAGTTTTCAACATTCATTTTCATAAGATTTAGAGTTCCAAATTTTTCTCCCTCCCTCCCTTTCCTCTCCCCTCCGAAAGATCGCAACCAGGTTATATATGTACAATCCACAAGTGTTCTTTTTATCAGTTCTTTCTATAGGGGTGCATAGTAAGCTTCCTCATTAGTTCCTTGGGATCGTCTTGGATCATTTCCTTGCTGAGAGTAGTTAAGTCATTCACAATTGCTCATTGAACAATACTGCTGTCACTATGCACAATGTCCTCTCAGCTCAGCTCACTTCACTATACATCCATGTTCATTAGTCTTTCCAGGTTTTTCTGGGACCATCCTGTTTGTCATTTCCTGTAGCACAAGACCATTCCACTACAATCATATAACACAGCTTTTTCCATCATTCCTCAATTGATGGACATTCCCTTGATTCTCAATTCTTAGCCTCCACCAAGAGTTGCTATAAATATTTTTGTACAATTTTCCCCCCTTTTCCCTTTTTCATGATTACTATTGTTAACAGTTTCCCTTCTATCCTATTCCCTTCCCCATGATATTTATTCTATTATCCATCTTCTTTCATCCTATCACTCTTCAAAAGGGATTTGCTTCTGTCTGTCCCCTCCCCCACTCTGCCCTTCCTTCTTTTGCCCCTCTATCTTTATCCCCTTCCCCTCCTATTTTCCTGCAGGGTTAGAGAGATTACTCCACCCAACTGAGTGTGTATATTATTCCCTCCTTGAGCCAATTCTAATGACATTGAGGTCTTTGAGCCAATTTTGATGAGTGTTAGGCTCATTTACTGCCCAGATTAAATAGATTACTCCACCCAGTTGGGTGTGTCTGTTAGTCCCTCCTTGAGGCAGCTCTGATAAGTTTAAGACCTTTGAACCTTTTCTGATGAGTGTAAAATTAATTTATTGCCCTGCTCCTCTCCCATCTCTTCCCCAACTCCATAAGCCTTTTCCTGTTACTTTCATGTAGGATTTCACTTCTGCCCTTCCCCCTCCCCCATTGAATTCCCTTCACCCCTCAATTTAACCCTAAAGATGTTATCATCTAGCTAAGTGACACAGTGGACAAATCATCACCCCTGGACCCAGGGGGATCCCAGCCAAAACCCAGCCTCAGACATAAGACAGTCGCCCACTGTATGACCCCAGGTATGTCCCCCAGCTCCAATTTTTTTATGGTTCTCTAGGGTCTTGTATTTGAAAGTCAAATTTGCCATTCAGTTCAGGTCTTTTTATCACAAATATCTGAAAGTCTTCTTTTTCATTAAGTGCCATTTTTTCTGCTGAAAGATAATGTTGAGTTTTGCTGGGTAGGTGATTCTTGGTTGTAATCCCATTTCCTTTGCCCTTTGGAATATCATATTCCATGCCCTCTGGGCCTTTAATGTAGAAGCTGTTAGATCTTGTGCTATCCTGACTGGGGCTCCACAATACTTGAGTTCTTTCTTTTTGGCAACTTGCAATATTTTCTCCTTGACCTGAGAGCTCTGGAATTTGGCTATAATATTGCTAGGAGTTTTCTTTTTGGGATCTCTTTCTGGAGGTGATTGGTGGATTCTTTCAATTTCTGTTTTAGCTTCTTCTTCTAGAATATCAGGGCAATTTTCCCTGAGAATATCTTGGGAGATGGTGTCTAAGCTCTTTCCTTGATCATGGTTTTCAGGTAGACCAATAATTTTCAAATAATCTCTCCTGGACCTGTTTTCCAGGTCAGCAGTTTTTCCCAGAAGATATTTCACATTGCCCTCTATTTTTTTATTCATTTGGATTTGCTTTATTGTGTCTTGGTTTCTCATAAAGTCACTGGCTTCCATTTGTTCACTCCTAATTCTTAGGCAATTATTTTCATCAGAGAGCTTTTGTACCTCCTTTTCCATTTGGCTTTTCAAGCTGTTGACTTTTTTCTCATGTGTTTCTTGCATTACCCTCATTTCTCTTTCCATTTTTTTCTCTACCTCTCTAATTTTATCTTCAAAGTCCTTTTTGAGCACCTCTATGGCCTGAGACCAATTCATATTTTTCTTGGAAGCTTTAGATATTGGGGCCTTGATATTGACATCTTCCTCTGTGGGTGCCCCTTGGTCCTCCTTGTTACTGAAGAAACTTTCTACGGTCTTCACCTTTTTCTGTCTGCTCATCTTGCCTTTCTTTTACTTGACTTTTAGCTCCTTAAAGTGGGACACTGTTTCCAGGCTGCAGTATCCCAAGCTTAAGAAGTCCCAGGTGGTTTGATTTGAGGAGAATCAGGTTCTTCACTTGCCCGGCCTGTTACCTGGTCCTAGATGTCTTCAGACCAACTTGCTAATCAACCAGCTTTGTGTGTTGTGGTTATTAGCTCCAATGAGCTTGTGCCCCTCCCCCACCTGGGCCACTGCTACTTGAGCCTACCTCCTGGTTCTCAGCAGAGGTGTAAAATCCAAGTTTTGCCTTAGCACCAGCATAGACCCCTGTAGTCTCTCCCCTGCCCAGGGCTAAGCCCACTCACCAGACTGAGCTTAGTTCCAGACAACACTGGCACTTCAGCTGATTCAGAGGTTCTGGGGGTCTGCTTCTCTGGTGAGGCCTTCCTGGGACTGGATCTGTGTCAGGGTGACTGTGGGGTTTGGCTCAACTCCTGTATCAGCACAGCAGCTCCCTCCTTCTGACCTTCCAAGCCATTCTTGGTTAGAAGATGATTTCAGCACATTCTTCTGTGAGTTTTGCTGCTCCAGGCATTTTCCTATGGCATTATTTGGATGTTTTTTGGAGCGATCGTGTCATGAGTTCAGAAGCTCACTGCCTTTCCTCTGCCATCTTCTGCTCACTTCACTATAAATCAATTTATATGTCTTTCCAGGCCTTTCTGAAGTTATACTGTTTTTCATTTCTTATAGCACAATAATATTCCATCATAACCATATACCACAGTTTGTTTAGCTACTACCCCCTTAAACTTCATGCCACATTTCAGTCTTTAGGAGGAATTAGGCCTAGGCTTTAAAAAGATTATTACGGTAGTTGGCAGAAAAAGAGGAAATACTGAGCTCTCCAATATTCTCCCATAAACAAGTTAAAGTATTGCTTCAAAGTGAACTTTAAGTGGCAGAAATAATTAAAAGTTGGGTTAAAGCAGTTGTCCTCCTAAAACAACTTGGAGGACTTTAAGGAAAAACCTGACCTCCAGGGCCAATGTGAAGTGCAAAAACCTCCAGGCAGACTCAAACAACAAACCCTTGGGGCATTTCAGGAATTTTCAGCTCCAGGGCTGTGTGGGGGTTGGAGAGCTGAGTAGGAGAAGATTAAAAGACACTCAAATGTCATGAGAAGCCAGGACTAGTTGTTCTGATTAGATGTAGTCCCAGGTTGCAGCTATGGGCAAAGAGGAATGAGCATAGATGCAGTGAATGAGGTAGCAGAGGGGTAGTGACCCTGCTAGCTGTGGGTACTTGCAAGAAAGCAGACTCCCTGGTTTCAGTTCCAGGGCAGAGGACTGAGCTGAAGTTTGCAACCATAGGAGGGAGCACAGTGAACAAGAGTGTGTGCAGTGAGTGTGGCTGGGGGCCAAGCTGTGGCTCAATGGCAGAGAGGAGTGCCTAAGGTCAACCCTCAGAGCTCAGAAAACACAAATATGAAAAACCTGAAGCTAGAGGCATCATCCTCGACAGCTCAGGAATAGAATCTGACTATAATAATAGGCCATTAAAAATGAGTAAGGAAAGGAGAAAGAGCCCAACCATAGACAAATGCATTTGGGATAGAGAAGATCTGGTTTCATAGTCAGAAGAAGATGGTAAAGTTTTAAAAAGTTACTTCTACTTCAAAGAAAAATGTCAAATGATCACTAGCCCAACAAGAATTCTAGGAAGAGAACTTTAAAAGGACTTTAAATTTCAAAGAGGCTGAGGAAAAATTATGGAAAAACTAAGAGCAATCTAAGAAAACTAAGAATTTCATAATTATGAAAAGAAAGTAAACCAGTTTGAAAAAGAACCAAAAACTTAAGAAAGAAAATAACTTTTTAAAAAGTAGAATTGGAGAAGGGAAAGATAATTTTCTCAAATAGTTGGTATAGGGGGAGCTAGGTGGTACAGTGCATAAAGCACCAGCCCTGGATTCAGGAGGACTTGAGTTCAAATCCAGCCTCAGACACTTGACAATTACTAGCTGTGTGACCCTGGGCAAGTCACTTAACCCTCATTGCCCTGCAAAAACAAAAACAAAAACAAATCAAATCATTTATATAGTATTGTGATTAATTGTTCTTTAAATGGTTGGTAGAATTAATTGTGAATCCATCTGGTCCTGGGGATTTTTTCTTAGGAAGTTGAGGGCTTCTTTTTCTAAGATAGGGTTATTTGAGTATTTTATTTCTTCTTCTGCTAATCTGGGGAATTTATATTTTTTGTAAGTATTCATCCAGATCATTTGGATAATCAAATTTATTAGCATATAATTGGGCAAAAGTGCTCCTAACAATTGTCTTAATTCCCCTTTTATTGGTAGTGATTTCACTTTTTCATTTTTGATAACAGTAATTTTGTTTTCTTCTTTCCTTTTTTAAAATCAAATTAACCAATGGTTTATCTATTTTATTGGTCTTTTCATAAAACCAGCTTATAGTTTTATTTATTAGTTCAATTGTTTTCTTACTTTCAGTTTTATTAATCTCTCCTTTAATTTTCAGGATCTTCAATTTGATGTTTAATTGTGGATTTTTAATTTGTTAATTTTCTAGTTTTTTGTAGTTGCATGCCAAATTCATTGATCTGTTTAGGGCAATGAGGGTTAAGTGACTTGCCCAGGGTCACACAGCTAGTAAATGTTAAGTGTCTGAGGCAAGATTTGAACTCAGGTTCTCCTGCATCCAGGGCCGGTGCTTTATCCACTGGGCCACTTAGCTTCCCCTTGAATCTTCTTTTTTAAGAATTTTATTTTCCCCCAATTACATGTAAAAACAATTTTAACATCCATTCTTCTTTTTTTTTTTTTTTGGTGAGGCAATTGGGGTTAAGTGATTTGCCCAGGCTCACACAGCTGGTAAGTGTTTGTGTCTGAGGCCAGATTTGAATTCAGGTCCTCTTGAATCCAGGGGCAGTGCTCTCTATTCACTGTGCTAACTAGCTGCCCCTTGACATCCATTTTAAAAACTTTGTGTTCCAAATTCTCTTCTTTCCTCACTCCTCATGTCCCTCTTCAAGAAAATAAGTAATTAATCACATCAGTAAGAAAACTAACCAAAATCACATGATTATCTCAATAGATGCAGAGAAAGCTTTTGACAAAATACTGTACCCATTCCTAATAAAACACCAGAGAGCATAGGAATAGGTGGAGTTTTTCTTAAAATAATAAGCAGTATCTACCTAAAACCATCAGCAAACATTATATGCAATGGAGATAAGTTAGAGGCATTCCCAATAAGATCAGGGGTGAAACAGGGATGCCCATTATCACCTCTATTATTTAATATTGTACTAGAAATGTTAACTTCAGCAATAAGAGAAGAAAAAGGAATTAAAGGAATTAGAATAGGCAAGCAGGAAACAAAACTATCACTCTTTGCAAATGATATGATGGCATACTTAGGGAATCCTAGAGAATCAACTCAAAAATTATTTGAAACAATGAACAACTTTAGCAAAGTTGCAGGATATAAAATAAATCCACATAAATCATCAGCATTTCTATACATGACCAACAAAGTCCAGCAGTAAGAGATAGAGAAATTCCATTTCAAGTAATGGTAGACAATATAAAATACTTGGGAGTCTACTTGCCAAGACAAACCCAGCAACTCTATGAAGACAATTACAAAACACTTTACACACAAATCAAATCAGATCTAAATAATTGGAAAAATATCAATTGCTCATGTATAGGCTGAGCTAATATAATAAAAATGACAATTCTACCTAAATTAATTTACTTATTCAGTGGCAAACCAATCAGACTTCCCAAAATTATTTTATAGAATTAGAAAAAATAATAACAAAATTCATCTGGAAAAACAAAAGGTCAAAAATATCAAGGGAACTAATGAAAAAAAATGCACAGGAAGGTGGGCTAGCTGTACGAAATCTGAAGCTTTAATATAAAGTGGCAGTCATTAAAACTATTTGGTACTGGCTAAGAAATAGAGTGGTGGATCTATGGAATAGATTAGGCACAGGAGACAGTAGTAAATGACTTTAGTAATCTACTGTTTGATAAACCCAAAGACTCCAGCTTCTGGGAAAGGAACTCAATATTTGACAGAAACTGCCTGGAAAACTGGAGGATAGTATGGCAGAAACTAGTCGTAGACCAACATCTTACACCTTATATTAAAATAAGGTCAAAATGGGTACATGATTTAGATATAAGAGGTGATACCATAGGTAAATAAGGAGAGGAAGGAATGTTTTTCCTCTCAGATCTTTGGAAAGGAGAACAGTTTATGACCAAACAGGAGATAGAGAATATTATGAAATGCAAAATGGATGATTTTGATTACATTAAGTTTCAAAGCTTTTGTACAAACAGAAACAATGCATCCAAAATTAGAAGGGAGGTAGAAAACTAGGAAACAATTTTTACAGCCAGCATTTCTTTTTTTTTTTTGAATAGAATTTTATTTTCCAAAATATATGCAAAACAAAATTTTAACATCAATTTTTAAAAACCTTTGTGTTCCAACTTCTCTTCCCCCCTCCATTCCCACCCCCCACCCACAAGAATGCAAGAAATTCAAAATAAGTTATACATGAGCAGTCATGGAAAAATTCCCATATTAGCTAGTTGTGAGAGAAAACAATAAAAAAATCCCCAAACTTCAGATTAAGGAATTGTCAAAGAGGAAAAGAAAACAATTTTTTAAATGTGTTTCCATCTGTTTACAGATACTATCAGTTCTTTCTCTGCAGATGGGCTACAATCTTCATAATTTCTTCAGGGTTGTATTGGATCATTGCCTTACTGAAAATAACCACATGCTTCCCAATAGATCACCACTATTGCTGTTATTTTGTATACAGTACATTTCACTCTGCTTCAGTTCATGTAGGTCTTTCCAGGTTTTTCTGATAGTATCTTGTTCATTATAACTTGTATATAGTACCTTAAGCTTGACAGAGTTTTCTTCATAAAAGTCCAGCAAAGTAGGTACCATACATTTTGCCATTATAATCAATCATCATAATTGTTTCCCTCTATCCCATTTCCTTCCCATGACATTAACTCTATCTTCTTTTTACCTATTCCTCCTGAAAAGTGTTTTACTTCTGACTATCCTCTCCCTCACTCTGCACTCCCTTTTTTCACCTTTCCTTCCTTATCCTCTTCCCCTCCTACTTTCCTGCAGGGTTAAATAGATTACTCCTCCCAATTGGGTATGAAAGCTATTCCTTCCATGAGCTCACTCTAATGAGATCAGAGTCCCTGAGCTAATTCTGTGTTCTAAATTTTTCTTCCTCTCTCTCCCCTCAACCCTCCCTATGAGTTCAAGCAATTCAATATGTCATACTTGTGCGGTAATGCAGAACATCTTCGTCTTCCTTGAAAGTGTTTTGCTTTTTACTGCTCTCTCCCCCAATCTGCCCTTTCCTCCTTCCCTTCTTCCCCACCTCCACTTTTCTCTCTCCCTTCCCTCAGAGCAAAAATATATTTCTATACCTACTTGAGTATGTATGTTAGTCCTTCTTTGGACCAATTCTGATGATATTAAGGTTCACTCACTCCCCAACTCCTTCCCCCTCTTCTACTCTCCTCCATACTTTTTTTTCTTGTTTCCTTCATGTGAACTACCTCTCCCCAGACTATCTCTCCCCTTCTCCCTCCCCCAGTTTATTCCTCCTGCACCTCAACCCTATTTTAATTATGTCATCATGGATTAGTTAGGTGGCACAGTGGACAAAGCACCAGCCCTGGACCCAGGTGGCCCCAAGCCCAAATCCAGCCCCAGATATAAGATACTCCACCCTCTCTGCCCCTCCAAGAACAAAACATAAATGCTTTACAGATATTATCCCTTCATATTCACTTCAGACCTGTGTCTTCTGTGAATTCCTTACTGAGATAGTTCTTATGATTTCGAAGTATTATCTTCTCATGTAGGAATGTGAACAGTTTGATCATTTAATATCCCTCATGAAGTCTTTTTCCTGTTTACCTTTTTATGCTTCTCTAGGGTCTTGTATTTGAAAGTCAATTTTTCTATTAAGTTCAGGTCTTTTCATCACAAATGCTTGAAAGACCTCTTTCTCACTGAAATCCCATTTTTGCCTCTGAAAGATTATACTAAGTTTTGCTGGGTAGGTGATTTTTGGCTGTAGTACCAGTTCCTTTGCCCTCTGGAATATCATATTCCAAGCCCTTTGGTCCTTTAATGTATAAGCTGCTAATGTTAAAGCTAAAATTTCTAGCTAGTCTGTCTAAAATATCTAATGAGTGGTCACCAATAAATTATAAGCTTTAGCAAGACTTAGGCTTTTAAGAATTTATTAAGGAGAATAAGAATTTGGTGAAGAGAGAAAGGCCTACATTCATCTATCTATTAAAGGGAGAGCACATTTCTAGCTCTGCTCTCCGCCAGAGTCCACAGGAAAAACCAGTCAGAGTACCAGCCTCCCCCTTCTTCTTCCCACAAGCAAACATCACTTCCTGATGCCAAAGAAAAGTCTTGCCCTCAGAGACCTTCACTTCATGGTGGAGCTTTTCTACAGTAAGTCTCTAGCAGGTGGCGTCATTCCAATCATTACAATTCCCCACTTTGTTTCCTCAAGAAATGGGGTGTTTCCTTGATGAAACAGTCAAAAATAACAGAATATAATATCCTATGCTAACTAACAATATGTTAATAACAATATAGAAAAGGGAGAGAGGAAAGTTTTGTCCAGAGGGGTGGTTTTTTGTCCTTACAAACAGGTGCTTTGACATTGGCCTTGCAAAGCGAGGACCTCTGCAGAGAGTACATGTTACAGATGGTGTATATTTTAACAGAAAGAGAAAAAGAAAAAAAACAACAACAAAACAAAACTGTTCATTTAAAGTCTCTGAAAGTCTTTTCTCAGATGTCATCTAGCTGTAGTTGTAGAATGGAAGTCTTTTCAAGGTTTGGTGTGTGGATGCTGGTAATCAGCCAGAAAAATTTCCTACAAAATTGAGCTTAACACAAGTTTAAAAAATAGCTTTGTCAATAATCAAATCAAACAATGAAAGTTCTCAAAAACATGTCTAAGGGAATTCAGAATCTTAGTTGTTACACATGAAACATATAATAAAACAAAAATTGAAACATTCTTTAAAATTAATATTACTATAGTCCCTCCTTGTGGAGGGTTAATTGAGAAGACAATTGCTGTGATATTAATTAAAAAAAATTTTTATCTTTGTTTCATCACTTTTTGCATCACCTGCCTAATTATCCTCATGCCATTATGAGAAATTAAAAAATCTAATATAACTGGTAACAGGTGTCAAGGCCAAATCCAACACTGTATTTATCATGACACCTGAAATAATTATGGGGTTTACCATAAAAGAACAGAGAAATGATGGGATGTGAGCATTCCCACACTTGAGCTATTGCTCAAGCCATGCAGTATGCCAGGCTTAAAATAGGTGGATGGAATATATGTCCATGCCACTTTAAACACCAAACATATTGGAGGAAACTGAGTCAGACTTAATCAGATGCATGGGATTGAGATGTCCATGGCATCAGGCATATAGGAGGGGGCATAGAAGCCAGGTGAAAAATGAGATGGGTGGGATCAAAACTTCCAGCCATCTGTACAGTATTGTGGGGAAAAATTAAATAAAATATTAAACCAAGAGAATCCAACCTCAATATTTGTCAAAAGCCGTTCCCTCGGCCATACCTTGACTTCATACATGTCTCCCCTCATGTGACAGTTCAATGTCTGCTCTTGCATGTATTCCTCTTGTGATTGGATGGCATCTTGGTCAACTGGCATCTGATAACTCAGAATAAAGGCAATTAATATCTTAAATGATAAGTTCCCATAATCCAAGTCTCATATGGATTTAAAAATTGAGGATAATAAATGATTGTAAAAATGTGAATGTACCTTGACTCAGAATATCATATATAATTATTCAACAATTTCAAATAATACCTTTTTTTATACTGAGTATATAATTACTTTTGTGAAAAATTGGAACATATTTAAATACAAGTTAAAGCACAACACAATCTCAAAGAAAACTTATTTTTTTGAAAAAAGAAAACTTTTACAAATGTTACCCTCTTTTTTTTTTGAATATGCTTATCAAAAATAATACATTTGGGGGGCAG
The DNA here is from genome assembly GCF_019393635.1 of Dromiciops gliroides. Classification (NCBI taxonomy): domain Eukaryota; kingdom Metazoa; phylum Chordata; class Mammalia; order Microbiotheria; family Microbiotheriidae; genus Dromiciops; species Dromiciops gliroides. Next base: position 263,966,301 of record NC_057862.1, on the reverse strand, counting down.
CTAGATGGTGCAGTGGATAGAGCACCGGCCTTGGAGTCAGGAGTACCTGAATTCAAATCCGGCCTCAGACACTTAACACTTACTAGCTGTGTGACCCTGGGCAAGTCACAACCCCAATTGCCTCACTAAAAAAAAATAAATTGTTGATAAAAATAATACACTTGCCATGGCAACCAATTTGCCAGGGAAATGCTTTAAAGAGTTTGATCAAATAATCAGTTGAGAGAAAAAAATAACAAAAACAAACAACTCAGAATATGGGAGCACAATACTCCTAGAATTAACATTGTATTATGAAATCAAAACCATCTTGCAATGTTTCAAAATAGAGATAGATGAATGAATAGAAGAAAATACACATGGAACAATAAAAGACAATGAAATTCAAACTAGGGAAATCTAAATGAATATGAACTTAATATTAATAAGAGTATTATAAAATATAAACTTGTTCACATGACTATAAAAACCTTTTATAAATATTCTCTTTTTTTAAAAAAGCTAAGTATAAAACAATCTCAAAAGCATGAAAATCTCTATGAAAATAGACCCATACCATTAATTTCAAAATGTAGATGTAATAACATAGAAATCCTATGCAACCTCTGAACTGACATTAATACTCTGAGTAAAATTAGAACACTTTTGATTCCGATATCTAAAATCCCCAATACTCATATCAATACCTTGCTGTTTACTTCTACATTTCTGTAAAATATGTACCCTTCCATGGCAAAAGAAGCAGAATCTTGAACTATGATTGTCATTCTTATTCAGCTTAAGTTTTTCTTCTTTAATCCCTCTATATTGTCTGTCAGTCCTTTCACCATACAAATGCTTTATAAGGTTACTAATTAAAGACAAAAGCAGATTAGCAAAATTATGAACAAAATGAGCATATCTGGAATTTAAAGGGTTTTCTAAGGTTGTCTCAAAATCACAGTTCAGCTGAGGTAGGCCTGAAAATGCAGGTAGAGAAAGCTGCACATGTGCAAGATCAGGACCTGAGAAAGGTGGATTAGATCTCGTGACCTCCCAGGCAGGAGAATCAAGGAGAGGAGGGGTAGGAGGTGAGGTCCCTAGAGAAGGGGAGGGGACCACCTTTCCCACGTGGTGTACAGCCCGGGAATCAAACTCAGGCCTGAGTTCCCCTTCTAGGGGATTAAAAGCTTCTAGAGAAACCTCCAAGCATGAAAAATTAGAGCAACAATTAGTGTTAGAATTTGGAAAAGCTGCAGAAATCAGAGGTTCCTCTGAAAAGGCATGGCTGGGAGAGGGGGAGCATCCTTGTGTGAGCATCTTGCTGGCTCTTCTAACAAAAATAAAAATAGAAAATCCACAAAAACAAAGCATTAACATGATCTTATCTCCCATTTGTCTGGCTAAACAGATTAAAATAAAAAATAGGGTAATTAGGTTGTTTAAAAGGTCCATTTGAAAAAAGTTAAAGGGAAAACACCCGGCAATTCAGCAGTACTTCGTATTTAAAGGGACAGGGTAGGGGAAATTTCTTACCCTACCAGAAGATTGGAAGATGGAGGTTTCAGCTTTCCTCCTCGTGGTCAGCCATCTGTTAAAACTAAAATTTCTAGCTAATCTGTCTAAAATATCTAATGAGTGGTCACCAATAAATAATAAGCTTTAGCAAGACTTAGGCTTTTAAGCATTTATTAAGGAGAATAAGAATTTGGTGAAGAGAGAAAGGCCTACATTTATCTATCTATTAAAGGGAGAGCACATTTCTAGCTCTGCTCTCTGCCAGAGTCCACAGGAAAAGCCAGTCAGAGCACCAGCCTCCTCCTTCTTCCTCCCACAAGCAAACATCACTTCCTGATGCCAAAGAAAAGTCTTGCCCTCAGAGACCTTCACTTCATGGTGGAGCTTTTCTACAGTAAGTCTCCAGCAGGTGGCATCATTCCAATCATTACACTAGATCTTGCTTTATCCTTATTGGAGCTCCACAGTATTTGAATTCCTTTTTTTCTATCTGCTTGCAGTATTTTCTCCTTCACCTGGGAGTTCTGGAATTTGGCTATAATATTCCTGGAGGTTTTCCTTTTGGGATCTCTTTCAGGAGGTGATCAGTGGATTCTTTCAATTTCTATTTTAACCTCTGCTTCTAGAATATCAGGGTAATTTTCCCTCACAGTCTCTTGGAGGATGGTGGCTAAGCTTTTGTTTTGGTCATGGTTTTCAGGTAGTCCAGTGATTTTCAAATGATCTCTCCTAGATTTATTTTCCAGGTCAGCTGTTTTCCCCAAGGAAATATTTCACATTGCCCTCTATTTTTTCATTCAACTGGATTTGCTTTACTGTGTCTTGGTTTTTCATAAGGTCACTCGCTTCCATTTGTTCAATCCTAATTCTCAGGCAGTTATTTTCATCAGACAGTTTTTTAATCTCCATTTGGCTTTTCAAACTGTTGACTTTTTTCTCATGACCCTCCTGTATCGCTCTCATTTCCCTTTCCATTCTTTCCTCTCTTTCTCGACATCTTCTTTCCCTTTCTCCTACTTTCTCTTCAAAGTTCCTTTTGAGAGCTTCCGTGGCCTGAGACCAGTTCATATTTTTCTTGGAAGCTTTGGATGTTGGAACTTTGACCCTGTTATTATCTTCTTCTTCTGAGATTGTATTGTGGTCTACCTTACCCCCAAAGAAGTTTTCGATGGTCTTCTGCTTTCTCTGCCTATTCATCCTGGCTTACTATTTCTTGGCTTTTAACTCCTTCTTAAAGTGTGGCACTACTTCCAGGACACACTGTTCAAGCTACAGCATGGCCTAGGGGATGGGTGGGCTTCTTCTCAGCCTGCCTGGCCTCACTTTCATTTGATTTTAAACTCTCCACTGCGGGGTGGGGTGACAATGCTACCCTGGAAAAGAGAAAGGAAATTCCTTGTCTGGTGATTTCTTGGACCCAATATCCAGGAAACTTGTCTCATACAATTGGAGTGTTTTGGCATATAGTTCTGACTAATTTACTCAAGTCCTTCTTTATTCCTTTCCTGGAACATAGCTCCTTGTCCCTTCAGAGGACTCCATACGTCCCGGAGAAGTTCCAGTCCCCCTCAATTGGCATCTTTTGAGATGGTTTCAGGAATTCTTTCCTAGAACAAGAACTGGTATTGTTGAGAAGCATCTTGCATTCTAATATTATGGAAGAGGTAATGTCTGATATCTGAAAATGTCTTTCTCTTACACATTCTGGAATAGATCACTTTCTCAGGGCAGCTCTGAAAGCTCCTCTTCAGATTTGTTTCTTTGATTCCACATCAGTTATATATTCTTAGGTGTTCTTGCAGAAACCTTTTGTAAAATAGATTTTAATACAGTTTAAGACAATATCTTAAATTTTGCTTCTCTAATAACTAGTTTATGTGATGAAAATCAGCTAAGATCTTATGGTTTTTATGTGAAATCCTAAAAATAGAGCTATAAAAAGAGCATCAAACTAGAAACTCATACTTCACTTGAAATTTCAGAGCACATGCCAGGAGAGCAGTGAGCACTGCTGAACACCTGAGAACTTAAAAACTCCCAGAACTAGCTCTAAAAGCAGCAGTATTAAATAAATGAAACTTAGGAAAGAGCCTGATTCACAGACCCTAACTTTGAGATAATGGTGAAAGTCAAGAAATAGACTGGAAAAATATGAGCAGACAATAACAAAAAAGAACCTAGTTATGGAAAGTTCCTATAATCACAAAGAAGGCCAAAGGACAAACTCAAAAGAACAGAAAATCATAAAGGCAAATGTGAACTGGTCTCTGGTTCAAAGAGAATTCCTGAAAGAGCTGAAAAGGGATTCAAAACTCAAATAAGAAAAGTGGCTTGGAAATTTGGAAAGGAAGTGAGAGAGAAGCAAGAAAATTATGAAAAGAGAGTTAACAGCTTGGTAAAAGAGATGCCAAAAAATACAGAAAAAAACACATTAAAAACTAGAATATTATAAAAGAGGCACAAAAATCAACTAAAGAGAACTCCTTAAATTGCAGATTAGCTAAATGGGGAAAAGATTTATGAAAATGAACTGAAAAAAATTTTTAAAAGCAGAATTGGCCAAATGGAAAATATGTAAAAAAAATTCACTCAAGAATATACCTCCTTAAAAATAGAAGTAGCAAAGGCAGCAAGGTGGTGCAGTGGATAAAGCACAAGCCCTGGATTCAGGATGACCTGAGTTCAAATTCAGCCTCAGAGACTTGACACTTACTAGCTGTGTGACTCTGGTCAAGTTACTTAACCTTCATTGTCCCAGAAAAAAAAAAGTAGCCCAATTATCCAAAAAAAATTTCAAGACTCATAATGGAAAATGCTATCCACATCCAGAAAAAGAGCTGTGGAATCTCAATGAACATCAAAGCATACTAGTTTCTTTTATTTATTTATTTGTGTGTGTGTGTGTGTGTGTGTGTTTCTTTTTGCTTTCTTGAAGTTTTTCCCTTTTGTTCTAATTCTTTCACAACACAATTGATGTGGAAATATGTTTAACATGAATGTACACATGTAACCAATATCATACTGATTTCTGTCTTAAGGAGGGGCAAGGGAAAGTAGTGAGGAGAAAAATTTGGAATTCAAAATCTTATAAAAATAAATTTTGAAAACTGTGTTTACATGTAACTACAAACAAGTAAAATTCTATCATGATTTATAAAAAATAGAACTGGTCTAAAGGAAAAGGCTGTACAGAAGCTCAGTGAAGAAAATAATTCTAAATAAAATTAGAATTGGACAAGTGGAAGCTAATGACTCTGTAAGACATCAAGAAACAAACAAAATCAAAAGAATAAAGAAAATAGAAAAATTTGAAATATAACATCTCAAAACAATTAACCTTAAAAATACATAGAGGAGGTATATGAATGTAATGGAATTCTATTGTGCTGTAAGAAATGATCGGGAGGAGTTCAGAGAAATCTGGAAGGACTTACATGAATTGTTGATGAGTTAGATGAGCAGAACCAGAAGAACATTGTACACAGTATCATCAACATTATGTGTTGATCAACTGTGACAGACTTGACTCTTCTCAGCAATACAATGGTCTAAGATAGTTCCAAGGGACTCACGATGGAAAATGCTCTCCAAATCCAGAAAAAAAAGAACTATGGTATCTAGATGCAGATTGAACCATACTATCTCTATTTTTTGTTTTTATTTTCTGAGGTTTTTCCTTTTTGCTCTGATTCTTCTTGCATAGCATGACTAGTGCAGAAATATGTTTGATGTGATCATACATATATAACCTATATTGGATTGCTTGCTGTCTTGGGGAAGGGTGACGGTATCTCTCCCCTCAGAGAGGGAGATAAAATTGAAACTATAAATCTTATAAGGACAGATGTTGTAAACTATCTCTACATGTAACTGGAAAATAATAAGATACTTTTATGGAAAAAATTAAAAGAATTCTGATAAAAAAAGAAGATAAGCAATTCAATATGTTATACATGTGTAGTCATGCAAAACATTTCTGTATTGTGGTTGTGGAAGAAAACAGACAAAAAACCCTCAAGAAAAATAAAATAAACAAAAATTATTCTTCAATCTCTATTCAGACACCATTAGCTCTTTCCCTGGGAATGGATAGCATTTTTCATCATAAGTCCTTCAGAATTGTCTTGGATTGATGTGTTGCTGAGAATAGCCAAGTCATTCACAGCTAATCATCTTACAATATTGCTTTTACTTTATACATAGCTCATTTCACTTTGAATCAACTCATGCAAGTCTTTCTAGATTTTTCTTAGAGCATCCTGATCATCATTTCTTATAGCGCAATAGTGTTCCATCATAATCACATCCCACAATTTGTTCATCCATTCCCCAATTAATGGGCATCTCCTCAATTTTGAATTCTTTGCCACCAGAAATAAGCTGCTAGAAAAAAATATATATATACACATATATTGTAATTAGAAGTCCTTTTCCTTTTTATCTCTTTTTGGATACAGATCTGGTAGTGGTATTACTAGGTCAAAGAGTATGCTTGGTTTTATAGCCCTTTAACCATAGTTCCAAATTGCTCTACAGAATGGTTAAATCAGTTTACAACTCCACCAACAGTGCATTAATGTTTCATTTCCCTATATCCCATACAACAATTGTCATTTTCCTCTGTTGTCCTATTATCCAATCCAATAGGTTTGAGGTGGTACCCCAGAATTGTTTTTACTTGCATCTTTCTAATCAATAATGAGTTAGAGCTTTTTTTTTTCATATGGGTATAGATAGCTTTGATTATTTCATCTGAAAAGTCATCATATCCTTAGATCATTTATCAACTGGTGAATGGCTTTTTTTTTAAACAAATTTGACTTAGTTCTCCATATGTTTGAGAAATGAGGCCCTTATCAGATAAACTTGCTTCAAATTTTTTTTTTCAAGGGGCAGCTAGGTGGCACAGTGGATAGAACACTGGTCCTGGATTCAGGAGGACCTGAGTTCAAATTCGATCTCAGACACTTGACACTTACTAGCTGTATGACCCTGGGCAAGTCATGATTTAACTCTCATTACCCCGTTTAAAAAAAAATTCACAGTGACTATTGCTATTATATTTCCCTCTATCCTGTTCCCTTCCCACTGCATTTATTCTATTCTTTATCTCCTTCCAAAAGTGTTTTGCTTCTGACTGCACCCTCCCCCAATCTGCCCTCCCTTTACACCTTTACTCCTTTCCCCTCCTACTTTCCTGCAGGGTAAGATAGATTTCTATACCCAAGTGAGGGTTTATGTTATTCCTTCTTTGAGCCAGTTCTGATGAAAGTAAGGTTCACTCATTCCCCAGCACCTCTCCCATTTCCCCACTACTATATAAGCTTTTTCTAGTTTCTTTTATGTGAGATACTTTACCCCATTCCACCTCTCCCTTTCCTTTTCTCCCAGTGCATTCCTCTCTCACCCTTTAATTTTATTTTTTAAAAGATATCCCTTCATATTCAACTCACACCTGTGCCCTCTGTCTAAATATACTCCATCCAACTGCCCTAATAATGAGAAAGTTCTTATAATTATTCAAGTCTTCTTATACAAAATGACAAATATGGAAATGTTTTGCATAATTGTACATGTTTAACCTATATCTGATTATTTACTACCTCAGGGGGAGGGCAGAAGAGGGAGGGGAAGAATGAGGGATAGAATTTGAAACTCAAAACTTTAAATAAAAATGTTACTAAAAAAGAACATTGAAGATATTATCTATCAAACTTATGGATAGGAGAACTATTTGTGAACAAACAAGAGAGAGAACTTTGTGAGATATAAAATGGTTAATTTCAATTATGGATGAAAGAAGATGCTTTCCATATCCAGAGAAAGAACTGATAAATAGAAGTATGTATCACATGGTTTTAACAGAAATATGCATATTTGTGTTTAATGGTAGCTTTCTTTTAGGTAGGGTGGATAGGGAGCAAAAAACAAAAGAAAACAAAAGGAAGCACAAAAAACAGGGTAGTTTTGAAAACAATGTGTAGGTTTTATTACATAGTTTTTTTTTTTTAAGTAAACAGCATGAACTGGAAATTCATGGTTTTATATCTTTTTGTTGCTGTGCTGTGTGCATGGAAATATTCTTTTTTTTTGTCTTTTTGTATTTAATTTCAAAATGAATAAAAACCAAAAAATATTCTTATGTAGTCTGTGGAAATCAAAGAATAGTTTCAATAGTTTGGAATATTGTTGACAAAAAGACTTTCGTTGTAATTCAACCCAATGGAAAGTACCCTTGTCTTTTTACAAAAAGCAAAGAAATCTTTTATTGGGAGTACACAGTTCTTTTATGATGATTGCTGGAATCACAAACAAATTGATTTTACTAGGGAAGAAATTGTTGATATTGACAAGCACTTCTATGCTGAAATCAAGTAACTGGTATGAAACATAGTAGTTATATTTCATTTGGAATTGTATTGTTCTCACTTACCTATGGTATCACCCTTTATGTATAAATCATGTATCCATTTTGACCTTATTTTAGTAAACAGAGTAAGATGTTGGTCTATGCCTGGTTTCTGCCATACTATCTTCCAGTTTTTCCAGCACTTTTTGTCAAATGCTGAGTTCCTATCCCAGAAGTTGGAGTCTTTGGGTTTATCAAACAGTAGATTATTATATTTACTACTGGGTCTCTTGTGCCTTAACCTATTCCATTGATCCACCTCTCAATTTCTTCTCCAGTACCAAATAGATTTTTTTGTTTTGTTTTGTTTTTTTGGTGAGGCAATTGGGGTTTAGTGACTTGCCCACACAGCTAGTAAGTGTCAAGTGTCTGAGTCTGGATTTGAACTCAGGTCCTCCTGAATCCAGGGCCAGTGCTCTATCCATTGTGCCACCTAGCTGCCCCTAGTACCAAATCATTTTGATGACTGCTGCTTTATAGTATAACTTCAGATTTGGTATGGCTAGCCCACCTTCCTGTGCATTTTTTTTTCATTAGTTCCCTTGATATTCTTGACCTTTTGTTCTTCCAGATGAATTTTGTTATAAAAACTACATTAATCAGGAGCTGGAGACTTTCACTTCATATCACATTGTGACCTTTAGGAGGAATGGTAGAAATTCTTTCAGAAGATTACTATGTGGTTTATGGGAATCAAAGAGTAATTTCAATGACTTCAAATATTCTTTGACAAAAAGACTTTTGCTTTATTCCTCATGATTTAGAACAACAACTTTGTGATAAAAAATAATTTGAATGGATTGAATCATCATATAGAAAGCAAGGATATCTTGTCTTGGGTATGCATGATTTTTAAGCAAATATTATTGGAATCACAGCAAAATTATCAGTGCTTTTTCTAAGTATCTTTGCCAAGAAAACCCCAAATGGGGTAATGAAGCATTGGACATGATTGAAATTATTGAACAACAATAACAACAAAGGATATAAAGGTAAATAATTTAGAATGAGAGCAAATATCCAACAGGAAATATTATTTTTTAAACATGACCGTCTTGCTTTATTTCTATCAAATATGTAAATATATGAGTATCAGTTTGATGGTTATTATAGTCAAATTATACCCACTTTCTCTCTTAATCCTAATCCTGGAAAACTTTATTTGTGTTGAAAAAATTGCTTTCATGAAAATATTTGTTATTTGAGTAAATAAAGATAAGGTTGACTCATAGTATTTTTTTTTTTTGGGCAGGGCAATGGGGGTTAAGTGACTTGCCCAGGGTCACACAGCTAGTAAGTATCAAGTGTCTGAGGCCGGATTTGAACTCAGGTACTCCTGAATCCAGGGCCAGTGCTTTATTCACTGCACCACCTAGCCACCCCCCAACTCATAATATCTTGATATAGTATTGGAAATAGGGGAAAGTCATGAAGCCCTGGAACAAACCACATTAACTTCCTTTCTATGGAATTTCCATTTGCAGTGAGATATTACATTCATGTAGAATAAAGACTAGAAAAAAATAAGATACAAAATTTTCACTCATTAATTTCCAAGATCTCCATAATTCAGGAAATGGAGAAATCCACTTCACATCACATTGTGGCCTTTAGGGGAAATAATTGTAATTTTTAAAAAAAGATCACCATATCCAAGGGAATGGAACAATTATTTCAATAACTTGGAATTTTCCAAAAAAGAGACTTTTGCCATAGTCATGATTCAGCACAATTTCCTTGTGATAACACTCAAATGAATGGAACTATGCTATTTTATAGGAAACAAGGAAATCTTATGTTAGGAACATATGATTTTCTTATGATTTTTCCTAGAAACACAGCAAAACCAAAAGTACTTTTCTTAGCATCAATCTTCCTTCTATCTCTCCTACTTTCTCTTCAAAGTCCCTTTCGAGTGCTTCCATGGTCTGAGACCAATTCATATTTTTCTTGGAAGCTTTGAGTGTAGGGCCCTGAGGTTGCTATCCTCTTCTGAGGGTGCACCTTGATCTTCCTTGTCACTAAAGAAACTTTCAATAGTTCTCAACTTTCTTTGCTTGCTCATCTTGCCACCTTTTACTTGACTTTTAGCTTCCTCTTATGGTAGGGCCCTACTTGCAAGCTATAATGTGTCAAGCTTCAGAGGGTCCCAGGTATTTTGGTTTGAGGAAGGGCAGGTTTTTCTCTCGCCTGGCCTGTTCTCTGGTCTGAAGATAATCTCAAACCAACTTGCTAATTAACTAGCCAGCAGAACTTTGTGTGCTGTGGTTCTTAGCTTTGACAGGCCTGCAAACCCCTCTGCCCCCGCCCCCACACCTAGGCCTCCCACTACTTACAATTTCTTCCTGGTTCCCTGCTGGGGTGGGATAACTATGGTTAAAGGGCTATAAAACCAAGCATACTCTTTGACATAGTAATACCAAATTCCTCCTTAGGTCCTGCAGAGACCCCTGTATTTTCCTCCCCCAGCTAGCCATTCAGCCCTCTCACCAGACCATAAGCTTAGTTCCAGAAGATGCTGGTGCTGCAGCTGATTCAGAGGCTTAGGGGTAAGTTCCTCTGGTGCAGCATGCCTGAGGTCTGTGTTGGTATGATCGTGGGGTTGGACTCAGCTTGCAGCCCAGCACAGCCTCCTTTAATCAGTCTTTGGCTGGAAAATAGTCTCAGCCCATATTTTTATGGGTTTTTTTCCTCCAGGGGTTGTTTTATTGCTGTTTGGGGGGTAATTGTGTCGGGACTTCTGTGCGTTTAATGTCTTTCCTCTACCATCTTGGATCTGCCAAAATGTTATTTAAATAACACTCCTTGATTATTCTGGTTTAGTAAATACTGTAGTCAGAATTGAACATTTTTATATCCTTATCTAAGTCCAGGCCATCAGGAGAGTTTTCTTTATGTAGAAAAAAAGGACATCTATGTTGGGAGTGCATGATTATTTTGCCATCTTTCCTAGAATTAGCACAATACAATGTTTTCTCTAAGGAAGAAATTATTTCATAGTAGCTTGATATGTTGATGGACTAAAGGGATGTTTCTAAAATGAAAAAGTTGTCCTGGAACACATAAGATTCCCTTTCTATGGAATAATTTTCATTTTCAATAACACTCTATCCTTGTAGAACACAGTCTTACTCTTAGAAGAAAGTAGGATATAGAACTATTCATTTTCTTCCATATCAATTAAGTGATGGAAACTGACACTTTATGTCCTATTGTGAACTTTAAGAAGAATATAGAAGGGGCAGCTAGGTGGCGCAGTGGATGGAGCACCGGCCCTGGAGTCAGGAGTACCTGAGTTCAAATTCGGCCTCAGACACTTAATACTTACTAGCTGTGTGACCCTGGGCAAGTCACTTGACCCCAATTGCCTCACTAAAAAAAAAAAAAAAAGAATATAGAAAAGCTTTAAGATCATTATGTAGTCCATGTAGAGAATGGCTTCAAAGACTTGTAATGTTTTTGTTATTATTTGTCTTTCCACTCTCAGAGAGAACTAAAATATCAGGGTGATGTCATGACTTTCAGTGAATTGGATTTAAGTGAGGGAGGCTGGGCAAAGTCACCAACCTCACTCTCTCCTCCAGGGCCATCTGGGTTCAATGGCAAGATATGCCACTCAGGATGACTGGAGATGGCCCAGATGTTTAAGGCAATTGAGTTTAAATGACTTTGCCCAGGGTCACATAGCTAGTAAGTGTCTGAGTAGAGATCTGAACTCAGGTCTTTCCAAATTCAGGGTGAGTGCTCTATCTACTGTATCACCTAATTACCCCATGACTTGTAATATTTCTTGACAAAGGGAATTTTGCTATAACTCCCATGAAATGGCACAATTTATTTGTGATTCTATTCAATTTAGATGACTCTGGTCATTTCACAGAAAGCAAGGAACTCTTTTTTGTTTTTGTTTTTCGTGGGGCAATGGGGGTCAAGTGACTTGCCCAGGGTCACACAGCCAGTAAGTGTTAAGTGTCTGAGGTCAGATTTGAACTCAGGTACTCCTGAATCCAGGGCCGGTGCTTTATCCACTGCACCACCTAGCTGCCCCCAAGCAAGGAACTCTTAACGTGGTCATGCATGATTCTTTTACAGTTAATAGTAAATCATAGCAAAACTGGAACACATAGATATTTCTAGTGGATACAAATTTAATCCAATTTGAATTAGATAAACCATTTAGTAAGAAGGATTTTGCTTAAGGACAACTCAGTTTATAGCATTACTCCTTGAGCAGGTGGTACTTGGGTGGTAATTTTAGGCAATTCATCTGATTTTCTAATATCAATCCAGTTGAGAAAATTGCCTAAGTTAGAATAATTCTTATTTTATAAAATAAAATTTAATAGAAAGAGAAATTTCATTTAAAATAACTGTAGATAACATAAAATACTTGGGAGTCTACCTGCCAAAAGAATTATATGAATTATATTATATTTAATTGTAATTACAAAACAATTTTCATTCAAGTAAGTCAGATCAAAATAATAGAAAACACGGGGAAGCTAGGTTGCACAGTGGATAAAGCACTGGCTCTCAATTCAGGAAGACCTGAGTTCAAATCCGGCCTCAGATACTTGACAATTACTAGTTGTGTGACCCTGTGCAAGTCACTTAACCATTATTGCCATGCCAAAAAAAAAAAAAGTAAAAAAGATCGAAAACATTAATTACTCATGGGTAGGCTAAGGCAACTTAATAAAAATATCAATTCTACTTAAATTGATCTACTTATTCAGTGCCCCAGCAAACTAACAAAAATTATTATATAGAGTTGGAAAAAAAGTCATCCAAATAACAAAAGGTCAAGAATATCAAGAAAATCAATTTAAAAACATGAAGGAAGGTGGTCCAGCCATATCAGATCTCAAACCATAGTATAATGTGTAATTATAAAAAAAAAAACCACACCAATCTGGTTCTGACTAAGAAATAGAGTGGTGAATCAATGGATCTCAATGGATTAGAGTAAATCACCATAGTGATTTAGTGTATGGCAAACCCAAACATTCAAGCTTTTGAAACAAAACCACATTATTATAAACAAACAAACAACAAAACTGCTGGGAAAACTGGAAAATAGTATGGCAGAAAATAGGTATAGACCAACATTTCACACCGTATATCAAGTTAATGTCAAAATGAGTAATTGATTTAGACATAAAGCAAACTAGGAGAGTATAGGATAGTTTGCTTGTCAGACCTATGAGTAAGAGAAGAATTTAGGACCAAACAAAATATAGAGAGCATTACAAAATATAAAATAGATAATTTTGATTATATAAAATTTAAAAGTTTTACACAAACAAATGAATGCCATCAAAATTAGAAGGAAAACAGAAAATTGGGAAACAATTGTCTCTGATAAAGACCTCATTTCTCAAATACATAGAGAACTGCATTAAATTTATAAGAATCCAAGCCATTCTTCAATTGATAAATAATCAAAGAATATGAACAGGCAGTTTCCAGACAAAGAAATCAAAGCTACCTATAGTCATATGAAAAAATTCTCTAAGTCACTATTGATTAGAGAAGTGCAAAATAAAGTAACTCAGGTACCACCTCACACTCATCAGATTGACTAATATGACCAAAAAAGGAAAATGCTAAGTGTTGGAGGGAATATGGGAAAACTGAGAAAATAAATCACTGTTGGTAGAGTTGTGAACAGATCTAACCACTCTAAAGAGCAATTTTGAACTATGCCCAAAGGGCTATAAAACTGAGCATACCCTTTAATCATGCAAGACCACTTCTGGGTCTATATTCCAAAGAGATTTTTAAAAAGCGGGAAAGGAGCTACTTTTACACAAATATTTATAGCCGCTCTTTTTTGTAGTGGCAAAGAATTGGAAATTTAGAGGATGACTATCAATTGTAAAATGGCTGAACAAATTGTGGTATATTATTGTAATGCAATATTATTGTCCTATAAGAAATGACAAGCAGCAGAATGATTTCAGAAAAACCTGGAAACACACAAACTGATGTAAAGTGAAGTGAGCAGAACCAGAATGTTGTAAACAATAACAGCAATATTGTCTAATGAAGAACCATGAATGACCTAGCTATTCTCAGTAATACAATTATCTAACACAATTCCAAAGGACTTATTGTGGAAAAAAGCCAACCTTATCCAGAGAAAGTATTGATGTTTTCTCAATACAGACTGAAATTCATCTTCTTTCTTTCTTTCCTTATTGCCTCCCTTCCTCCTACCATCCCTCCTCCCCTCCGTCCTTCCCTCCCTTCCTTCCTTCCTTCCTTTCTTTTTTTTTTAGGTTTAAGAAGACCATTTATTGAAGGTCAGCATTTATGAAGAGATATTTTAAACAAAAGCAATGGTCCTGCTATCCTTTGTTTCTCATAATAAGACATCTTTACAAAAGAAAATCGATAACTGTTAACTTTTTTTTTTTGCAGGGCAATGGGGGTTAAGTGACTTGCCCAGGGTCACACAGCTAGTAAGTGTCTGAGGTCGGATTTTAACTCAGGTACTCCTGAATCCAGGGCCGGTGCTTTATCCACTGTGCCACCTAGCTGCCCCCAATAACTGTTCACTTTTAAATTCTGACAATTACAGATTTTATTGTTGAGGAATGAAACTGTTTGTTTGCTTATTTGTTTGTTTCTCTTCTTATAAAAAATGACTAATGGAATTGTTTTACATGGCTGCACATGTATAACCTATATTAGACTGCTTACATTTTCAGGGAGGGAAGAGGGGAGGGAGGAAGGGAGAAATAGAATTTGGAACTCAAAACTTAAAATTTTTTAAAGTTGTTTTTACATGTAATTGAAGGAAAATAAAGATTAAAAATAAAATCTAGTGATAGATCAAATTACTAGGATACAATGGTAGACAAAAAAAAATGTCCAAGAATACATCAGATTCACTCCTGTTCTGTGGGATCTTTTTTATTTCTTTAGAGGTATTACATCCCTGTAGAGCAAACATTTACTTCTAGAGGAAGGCAATATATGGAACTCTCTTTCATTTGTATCAGGGTTTATATCAACAGGATAGGATAGTGTTCTACTATGTGTCATATTGCCATTCTCAAATGGAATGTTGGAAAACATTTATGAAGATCACATTGTAGTCTATTGTAATGAGAGAATGGCTTCAATGACTTGGAATATTCCCTATCATAGGGCTTTTTGCTATAACCCTCTAGAATTGTATAATTTCCTTCTAATTTCATTCAATTAAAATGACTCTGGCAAGGTTATCTTAACTTAGAATCTTTTACCAGTAGTTTTAGAATCACAGCCAACTAATGGTGCATTTGCTGGGGAGGATACTATTGAAATGGACATGCATATTCATGTTAAAATCATGTAATAGGCATAGAACACTTTTTTTTTTGTTTTGAATATATTGTTTCACTCAGTGGGATAAGGATCTTTAATACAAAGGAAAAGTCAATTGCACCAGGGAAGCATGTCATATAACACTCATTTTTGTGGAGCACCATCAATTTCTGAAATTAACACATTGATATACTATAGTGTTTACAAAGGTTAATGAGACAAATCATTTATTTAATTAGAAAGATAATGAGTAACTACCACTCTATTTCAATTCAATATTTAACAATAGGTGGGAGTTTATTTTAGTCAAATTAAGCCAGTTTTCTCTCTCAGTCTATGTAGAGGAAGTATTTACTTTGACAAAATTTCCTAACTGAGAATCACTTTTATTTGGCAAATAAAATCTACTGATATCTCTAAGTAGGTCAATACAGTGATGGAAATAGGGGAGATATATTGTTAATAAATGCCCACTAGATTCACACCATTTCTGTGAAACTGTTTCCATGTGCAGTGATACACCAAATCTCTGTAGAAGAGACACATTTTTTTTTTCTAGAGGAAAGCAAGATACAGTGCTTCCTTTCATGTACATCTGAACCTATAACAATGGGGCACCTATGTTTTCTACTACATGTCACATTGTGGCCTTTAGGAAGAATTCTAGAAAACTTTTTTTTTGTTTGTTTGTTTTTGCAGGGCAATGAGGGTTAAGTGACTTGCCCAGGGTCACACAGCTAGTAAGTGTCAAGTGTCTGAGGCCGAATTTGAACTCAGGTACTCCTGAATCCAGGTCCGGTGCTTTACCACTGCGCCATCTAGCTGCCCCCTAGAAAACTTTTAAGAAAATTTCTATGTGCCATATGGGAATCAAGAATGGCTTCAATGACTTGGAACTCTTCAACAAAGAGACTTTGGCTCCAAAAATTTTACAATTTACTTGTGATTCCATTCAATTAATACAATTTTGGTCCTTACATAGAAAATAAGGAAGTCTTAACTTAGGTGTGTATTTTACTAGAAGGCATTGATTCACAGGGGGAAAAAAAAGCCCAGTGCTTTTATTGAGGGAGATATTATTTAAATGGATATGCCTATTAAAGTTGAAATTGAGTAATTGGCATGGAACACAATGGTTTAGTTTCATTTGGAATTTATTGCTTTTTACTGGATATAAACTCAAACCACTTGGAATAAAACAAATCATTCAATGAAAAAGATAGTTCTTAACCACAGCTCCCTTTTAAAAGTTTAGTTCATAATGTAACAGTATTCTTTGAATATTCCAGTTGGAAGTTTATTATATTTAAATTAAGCAAGCTTACTATCTCAACCCAGATTCAGAAGAAAAATTATTCTGTTAAGAATATTACCTGAATAAGAATAACTTTTAACTTGGAAAGTAATACCTAATGATGCATCAAGGTAGTTTGATACAGTAATGGAAACAGGAGAAATATTCAAAGTCAAATAAATGCCTTGAATCATACCAGATTCATACCCTTCCTGTGCAATGGTTTCAACTTGCATTGAGATATTATATCCTCATTGAGCAAAGATATACTTCTAGATGAATGACTTCAGTGACTTGTAATATTATGTGACAAAGAGACTTTTGCTATAATTCTCATGAATCTACACAAATTCTTTGTGTTGCCACTCAATTCAAAAAACTTTGTCATTACACAGAAAGCAAGGATATCTTTAAGTATGTACTATTCTTTTACCAGCAGTCATAGAATCATAGCAAAATAAATAGTCACTTTACCAAGGAAGATAGTTTTGAAATAAATATTAGCACCCAGGCTGAAATTGAGAAATTTACATGAAATATAATGTTTCATTTTGTTTTGAAGTATATTGTTTCTCTCAATAGAATAAAAATTCCAATGCAAAAGAAATCGTTATTGCACCCAGCAAACATATGTGACATTCCTTATGTTTGTAGAACCCCTTTTTCCAATCCTCTAGATTAATAAATGGATATCTCCATGGATACAAAGGTAGACCGTTTCATTCATTGAGAAGGATTGTGCTTAACCATGATTCTCTTTTATCACTTAAATTCAATATGTAACAATATTCTTTTTTAAACATCTGGTACAGTGCTACTAATGACAACTCTATTTCTGCCTAAGCCTTCTGTTGGAAAATGAATGAGTACCTCTTTACTCACAATCCTCCATAATGGAACACATTAGAATAAGAGGAAACAATATAATAGCTCCTCCAAAGCAATTCTATGCAGAGAACCATAGAATATGGTGAATGGGAAATATAAAGTAAACCTCAAATGGTTAATTTTGCCCTCTTAAGACATCTTAGACAAATATTGAAAAATCTAAGGTTACTTGGGAGGAATTTAGCCTGGAAGGCCCTTTTGATATGAAAACTGGGCTAGGACATTTGACAAATCTCTCAAGGAGTCCAGAGAAATCTATACCCCTTTATCTCTCACCCTGGATCAGGATTATAAATTCAGTCTACTGACAAGGTAAGGGAACAAGGTCAAGGAGGGAAACTTCAGTACTTTCAATTTTACCCTGTAGAGATTTCTAACTAGATTGCAGGGACTGAATTCAGCATCTATCTACTAGAGCGCCAAGTAGGGGAAAGATTGTAGTCATGATGCACGGATATAAACTGGGGAAAGGAACCTGCAAATAACAGATTAAGTCAAGATGTGTCCTACATCAGATCACAAAGGTTGTGTTTGAAGTTTACAACTCTATGACTTTTGTCAAGCTTGAGATTCTTGAAGAACATAGCACTCAATACCCACTAAGGGATGTATAGTACATGAGTTAATACAAATCAGGACCAAATAAGTCCCCAACATTTCTCTCCAAAAATGAACAGAATCCAGTCCTACAACAAAATCTTATTTCAATAAGTAAGGTTGGAAGAATAAAAAATCTGTGGTTTTTTTTTTAAATTATTACTATTTTTATTGCACCAGTTTTGGCAGTGAGCATACTGCAAAAAATAAATAAATAAATAAATAAGCGGTGAGAGAGGAATTGCTGGGAGAAAGGGAAAGGGAGAGGTGGAATAGGGTAAAGTATCTCACATAAAAGAAGCAAGAAAAAGCTTATACAGTATAGGGGAATATGGGGGAGGTGCTCGGTGGGGAGTGATGAACCTTACATATTTTATTAATATTATACCAGTAAAGTATTGAACATGAGTCTCCCTAACTTCTCATGGTCTCAGGCTGAGTGGTAGAGAAAGCAGGGAGAGAGCGTCAGCATGACAGTTGGTATGAGCTGGAGAAAAGCCCCAAAAGACCCATGCTATCTCCCAGAGAGACTGCACATAGTCTCAAGAAGACCCAAGAGAGTTCATAAGACCTACACTGTCCTAAGAGCCAAGAGAGTCTCTAAAAGCCAAAAGGGTCTAATGATGGCTCCTGAGGGTTTTTATCCTCATTAGATAGATACATTGATCAAAGCTAATTGGTTAGCATCATTCAATTCCATTGGTTGACATGATTTGAAGGTGGTCTAAATTAAAATGAACTCTACAGATGACATTAGGGAAAAGAATGCAAAAGACCCCCACTAAAGTTGTTCAAGGAAAAGACCATTATCTAGGTGTGGTTTGATCCCATCAGCCCTTCCAGGAGCTAGACAAAAGAGTTTATCTCCATTTCTTTTGTTCCTTTGGGTTTGTCCCAAATAATATTTGCTGAAATTTCTCAAGAACTGGACTTTCTGGAGTGGGGGGAGGAGGGGGGGAGGAGAAAGCACTGAGAAACTGATCCCTTGGTGTCCCAAGAAATCCATTATTAATTGTTTCACGCACACTTCCTTCATCCCTCTCCCAAAAGGACACAAGAAAGAAAGTTTATTATGGAGGGAGGAGTACTGAAGACAGATTCAGATGAGAATAACTCTTCTTCATTAGAAGCAACACCAGCACAGACCCAGGCCCAGCCCCAGCAAACTAGGAGCAGGCCTTGGGAGCCTCTGAATCATTAGCAACTACTGCTTCTGGAATTCAGCTCACAGATGGTAAGGGGATCAAACAATTGGCCAGAAGGATATTATAGGGATCTCTTTGCTAGCACTGACTCTGTTGTTTTGCCCATACTGGATCCAGGTCACAGTCCTGGGTGGTGTTCCCAGGTCAGGGAGGAGCACAAACCCACAAAAGCTGCAGCCACAATGGAGCAGGAATCTGTTCATAGTTCCAGGGCAGAAAAGCAGGCCCATGGTTGCTTGCAGGCCAGGAGAATAGTAAATATACCTCTCCTTAAATCATAACATCTTGGAATAACTAAAAACTTACAAATACCTTAGAAGTATCTCAGAGAGGGGCAGCTAGATGGTGCAGTGGATAGAGCACTGGCCCTGGAGTCACCTGAGTTTAAATCTGGCCTCAGACACTTAACACTTACTAGCTGTGTGACCCTGGGCAAATCACTTAACCCCAATTGCCTCACTTAAAAAAAAAAAGTGTCTCAGAGAACAGCTGTTCAAACTCCCTGAAGCTTGGGATAGAATGCCCTCCACCCTGGAAGCAGTGCCCCACTTTAACAGAGTTAAAAGTCAAGAAATATATATCTTTCTCTTTAGTTTTCTAATGTCTTGAAAAATCACTTTCAGAAGGAAAACTGCAAAAGAAATCTGCTGAATCAATAAAATAGTCTTTCCACAGGAAAAAAAAAAAGTCAAGAAATAGACTTGGAAAATGAGCAAACAGAAAAAAATACCAATCCTAGAAAGTTTCTGTGGTGACAAGGAAGATCAAAATACACCCTCAAAAGAAGATAACAAAATCAAAGCTCCTACATCCAAAGCTTCCAAGAAAAGTATGAATTGGTCTCAGGTCATAGAAGGGCTCAAAAAGGACTTTGAAAATAAAGTAAGAGAGGTAGAGGAAAAAAACAGAAAGAGAAATGAGACTGATGCAAGAAAATCATGAAAAAAAGTCAATAGCTTGATAAAGAAGACAAAAAAAATACTGAAGAAAATAACACCTTAAAAAACAGACTAGGCCAAACAGTTGTAAAAAAATTTAATAATTAAATTAATCTGAAAAATTATATAACTGGATTTTTAAAAAATTATAATTATATGAAAAAATATGTTAGAAAAATTATAATTGGGCCCTAAGTCCTGCTTCAGTCACCATTCAAATGTAAGAATATTTTTGCTAACTAGCTGGACTAATATGGGGGGACTAATCATGGGACTTTTGACTGGCTGGCTATCTGACTGCTATTAATTTTATATGGGCTGTTTACAAAATTTCTCCACACTGCTCCCAAATTGATAAGCAAACAATTAAGAAGCCAATTAATTAAATAATAAAGGAAGAATTTATTTATAAAAATCAATGTAAATGATAAAGCTTAAGAAATGCAAATTATACAACCTGTCTGCTTTTAATAAGGGCCATTGCTGCCTCTTGCCTTAGGGTATGCTCCAGCTTTCTCCAACTTTCACTCTTTTTCTCCTTCACTCTAGCTTCCCTGTGCTTTTACTTCTCAGCTGCTTTCTTCTAACTCCAAGCCCCTTTCACTTTGTTGACACCCCCCCTTACCATCTAACTTTCCTTTCTGTACTGCTGAACCCCAGCGTCTCTCTCTCACAGACCTGCTTGCTAGTGCTCCAGCATCCCGCTCTGTCCATCCTCCCTTCCTGTCTTCTTAATCTTCTGGCCTCCTTGCGTCCTCCTAGTCCTTTGGCATCCCCCCTCACTGTCTCACTAGCTCCCCTGTATATATGTTCCTTCTCTCCCCTCAAACCTTGGGCTCTCTTCGCCCCTGCACACACCAAGCTAATCTGCTGGTTGCACTAGGGCTGTGCCCAGCAGGGCTTGAGGGGCCCGTGCCCCCTGCTGTGTGCCTGGGACCTCCACAAGGGCTATGCTAGGGCCTGGCAGGACAAGCCTGGGATCTCTGGGGCAGCTCCCCTCAGGGTGTAAGGAGCTGGGGCTTCTTTTTTCTTTTTTTCCCAGCCTTCTAACCTAGTCCTGAAAAGCCCATGGGGCTTTTTTGGCTCAGCTGAAGTGGAGGGGGAGGGGCACCAGCCCCTCACACAGAAAAAACCCCTGAGAGCCTAAGGCTTTTTAATCTCAGCCCAAAGGCAGGGTCCCCAAATCAAAATAAATTCCCACATAGTAAAAGAGGTACAAAAAGCCAATGAGGTAAAGAATGCTTTGAAAAGCTGAATTCACCAAGTGGAAAAGGAGGTATAAAAGCTCTCTGAAGAAAATAATTCCTTAAAAAGTATGATTAAGGATGGAGCACCGACCCTGGATTCAGGAGTACCTGAGTTTGGATCTGGCCTCAGACACTTAACACTTACTGGCTGTGTGACCCTGGGCAAGTCACTTAACCACTTAACCCCGATTACCTTCCCCCAAAAAACAAAGTATGATTAAGCCAATGGAAGCTAATGACTTTATGAGAAATCAAGAAACAATAAAACAAAACCAAGAGAATGAAAAAATAGAAGGCAATGTGAAATATTTCATGGGATAAACAAATGACTTGGAAAATAGATCCAGGAGAGATAATCTGAAAATTATTGGACTACCTGAAAGCCATGATAAAAAAAAGAGCCTAGATATCATCTTCCAAGAAATTGTCAGGGAAAATGGCCCTGATATTCTAGAAGCAGAAGGTAAAATAGAAATTGAAAGAATCTGCCAATCACCCCCTGAAAGAGATCCTAAAATGAAAACTTCCAGGATTATCATAGCCAAATTCCAGAGCTCTCAGGTCAAGGAGAAAATATTGCAAGCAGCCAGAAAGAAACAATTCAAGTATTGTGGGGCCACAGTCAGGATAACACAAGATCCAGCAGCTTCTATATTAAAGGATCAGAGTAATTGGAATATGATATTCCAGAAAGCAAAGGAACTGTGATTATAACCAAGAAAACTGAGTATAATCCTTCAGGGGAAAAAATGTAAATTCAATGAAAGAGAGGGCTTTCAGGCATTCTTGATGAAAAGACCCTGGAGACTTTCAAATACAAGACCCTGAGGGCAGCTAGGTGGCGCAGTGGATAGAGCACTGGCCCTGGATTCAGAAGGGCCCGAGTTAAAATCCGGCCTCAGACACTTAGCACTTATTAGCTGTGTGACCCTGGGCAAGTCACAACCCCAATTGCCTCCCCCAAAACAAACAAACAAACAAAAAAGGGACCTTAGAGGTCAAATACAAGACCCTGGAGAACCATAGAAAGGTAAACAGGAAAAAGAAACCATAAGGGATATTAAAAACTTGAACTTTTTACATTCCTACATGGGAAGATGATACTTGTAACTCACAAGAACTTTCTCATTATTAGGGCAGTTGGATGGAGTGTATTTAGACAGAGGGCACAGATGTGAGTTCAATATGAAGGGATGGTATCTTTAAGAAAATAAAATTAAGGGGTGAGATAGGAATGCACTGGGAGAAAGGGAAAGGGAGAGGTAGAATAGGGTAAAGTATCTCACATAAAAGAAGCAAGAAAAAGCTTATACAGTGTAAGTGAATATGGGGGAGGTGCTGGGGAGTGAGTGAACCTTACTCTCATCAGAATTGGCTCGAAGAGGGAATAACATACACACTCAGTTGGGTATAGTAATCTCTCTTACCCTGAAGGAAAGTAGGGGAAGGGAATAAGGGGGGAAGGTGATAGAAGGGAGAGAATATTCGGGGAGGGTGCAGTCAGAAGTAAAACACCTTGGAGGAGGGAAAGGGTGAAAGGAGATAGAGAATAGCGTAAATGACATGGGGAGGGAGTAGGATGAAGGGAGATTCAGTTAGGAATACTAACTGTAAAATGATGAGTGGGATGCTCTCAGAAAAACCTGGAAAGACTTACAAGAGCTGATGCAAAGTGAGATGTACTGTATTCAAAATAACAGCAATACTGTAAGATGATCAGCTATGAATGATTTGGCTATTCTCAGCAATGCAATAATCCAAGACAACTCTGAAAGACTTATAAAAAATGCAATCCATCTCCAGAGAAAGAACTCATGGTGTCTTAATACAGATTGGAGCATTTCTTTTTTTTTTTTTTTTTAGTTTCTCTTTCTTAATTTTTTTGTCTGTTTTCTTTTGCAGCCTGACTAATGTGGAAATGTTTTGCATGACTACACATGTATAACTTATATTGAATTGCTTGCTTTCTTAAGGGATGGAATAGGGAGGTAGGGAGGAAAAGAATTTGGAACACAAAGTTTTACAAATGGACATTGAAATTGTTTTTACATGTAATTGGAAAAAATAAAATTCTAAATAAATAAAAACTGAAGTTCTATCACAAAAGTTTTATCATATAATCCCAATGCTACTTAAAATATTTTCAATGTTAAAAAAAAAGGTACCTTCCCAATCTTCCTTTCTCTGCTAACCTGTATTGGCAATTCATTGTCATTTATATGCTTTTTCCTTAAAAAAAAGTCTTTCCCTTGTTTTCCTCATTTTCCCTTTGTGCACATATTCTAGATTTTTATTTTTTGATTAATGGCCCTCATATTCATTTTTTTCCCTTTTTTTAGTCTTTGTATTCCTCATGGGGTGGAAATATCTAAAGTACCTATTTTGAGTTCCTCCTTCTAAACAATTTTTGTGTAAATCTTTCAGATGTTTCTCATTTTCTGCTGTGCTTAACTTTTAGAAACATTAATTCCTACATGAAATAGGAAAGGTATGATCTATTGTCATGTGATAGAGCTTTTCATATATATCTGATTGCACAGTTTATTTCTATCTTTTGATATTAAATATCACTGGTACATGCTTTCCAACCTTTTGCATGTCACTTCCCTCAGGAGCTCTTGTCTAGATCTCTCTAAGTTCCAAATGCTTGATGATTATACAAATTTTAAGATCACTATATTCCTTAATAGAAAATCTCTCCCTCCATGGGAATATTTTTTTTAATGGGAGCCTGTCCCATGCCTAAATGGAGATTTCATCTTTTCTTTTTCTCCATCTCATCCTTTGCCCCACATATTTTCCTGTAGTCCTTCTTCTGAGACTATAGAAGTTATTGTTCCTTTATTTAAACATTGATTTGATTGATGGTACATCACAGATTCACTGATATCTTCCTTGTCTCTTTCCTTCTTTTTTGTATTCATACTCTAGTTCCACCAAAAAGCCCAATAACACTGATTCACCTGTAGGTTTAGTATTGTAAGGTTTAGTTCATCATGTTTCTGGTTGTTCCTTCCCCTAAGAGTTCTGTTTCAGTTCCACTTTCACCCATCTTCTTGTGCACTTTTAAAAAAATGAGTTTTTTATTGATATTTGTTTGTTACATCATTATATCATTACCATAGCATATAACCATAATATTTCAAGTATCCTTCACCTTTCTTCTTCCAGAAAACCATCTCATATGACAAATAATATTTTTTCGAAAGGAAAAAAAAAGTTAGCAGAACTGATTGACATATTGGAAAAAGTTAAAAAAAATATGTTATGTCCATATCTGTGGACCACTAACATCTATGAAAGTATAGGTTGGGGATGTCTTCTCATAGCTCTTAATTTTCTTGCATTAGTCCCACTTGATATTTGTAGTTTTATTACATTTACTTTGAATTTTTGGTGTGTAGTTGTTTTGGTGTTTATATTATAGTCACTGTGTATATTGTTTTCTTGGCTTTTTAAATTTCACTCTGTATCATTTCATATACTTTCCATCCTTCTTAATCCTTCTACACATAATTTCTTATAGCATAGTAATATTCGATGTACCATAATTTATTTAGCCATCCCCCAACTGATGGGCATCTACTTTGTTTTCAATTCTTAGCTATCATGAAAATTCGCTATTATAAATATTTTGGAATGTATGGGAACTTTTTTCTTATCAATGGCATCCTTGGGGTATAAGCTCAGTAATGGAGTATCTAGTTCAAAGAGTATAGAATTTTTAGTCACTTTATTTGTATAATTTCAAATTGACTTCCAAAATGGTTGTACTATTTCACAGCTTTACCAACAATGTATTAGTGTGCCTATTTTCCCACAATCCCTTTAATATTTATTGTTGCCATTTTTGGTCATTTTTGCCAATTTTCAGGATGTAGGATAAACCACAGGTTTGTTTTGTTATACATTTATCTTATTACTAGTGACTTGAATAATTTTATATGATTGTGAATCCTTTGCAGCGCTTATGAGAACTGTTTGTTCACATCCTTTGACCATTTATTTTATTAGGGAATGGTTAATTACTATATCCTATTGTTATGGGTCCGGGTACCTCATTTGAATGGACCTGGGTACCCCAGAAGTTTTGTAGGATAAATCAAAAGAACCTTCTCCTTGAGAAACTAAGCCAAAGGACAGACACACCTAACCAGTCTCCCCCACCCCTCTGGGGATAAGATTAGGTGTGGCTGCTGCCTTTGTGTTGTGAGGAGCAGAGAGATGGCTTGAGAGATCCAGAGCCACCCCTAATCCAACTTCCCCCAGCCACCACTAATGGGGGATGGTTCTCTCCCAATAGGGGAACTTTCTACAGATGATCACCTCATCCGACCACCATTGGACCTCTATAAAAGTATCTGCCTGTCTTCTGCTTGAGGAGATAGGTATCTCAGGGTCACGCTCTGTGCCATGCCTTCTCCCCATGAGAAGTCCAAGGATTTCTTTCTTGGTTTCCTTTCCCTAGCCCCTAAACAAACTATTATTTTATTCTAATTGGATTTGTGTGCAAGAGGGTTTAATTCTTTAAAAACCCTTATCCCAACCCCCCCACCAATTTCCCCTATAACACTATAAATAATTATTAAATGCTTACATATCTTATATACCAAATCTTTATGAGAAATCTTATACAGAATATCCCCCTCCCCATTATAGCCAAATTCAGGAATAGCCAGGTGGGAAATAGTTCCTGTTCAGCAGGAACACAATGGGGAAACTGAGCCAGAAGGATCCTCCCTTAGGCAAGACCAATATCATATTCTCCACTTTTTCTCAGATACCTCCACCTGTAGAAGCACATTCTGTCGGAGTAACTTGTGGCATTCTCTTGGAAGGTAGATTACTGGTTTAATGATCCATCAGACAACTATACCTGAATTCAAAACTCAAAATGATATGAGAGTTCCAAAATTTTTATCTGAAATAGCCACAGCTCAGGGCTAGATACAATTGTTTTCTACTCTCATGGAGTTGCAATCATAGTTGCAATAAAAGTTTACCAGGAGACATACACACACATGTAAGAGGATAAATTCTCAGTAAATTCATTTCTTGTTTAAGAATTTCACAATTTATAACATGCTCTTTTCTCAGGGCAGATGAGATGTCCACAGATGGTTTCAAGAAACCTGGAAAGTTTACAAATTAAGGGGAGTCTACAAGGTCTCTTTTTCTGTATCTTTCCCCAACTTACTCCTTATTTCCAAAATTCTTGCAGTACTTTCCTCTTTGTGTACTGGGAGGAAACAAAATAATTAACACAGTCTATAACAAAAACAGTTGTATGTTTACAAACAAAAGCTATAAGCAAAGCAACTGGGAGGGGCAAAACAACTGAGAAGGGAAGGAGTGTCTAGAGTATGAATAGCACCCATCCATATCAATATATCATTTTTGTTCCTTGTAGACCAGAGTCTTTCTGCTCAGCCATACCTTATTCCTGAGGTTCCAGGCAGAGCTGCTTTTACCTTGTGTTATGGGAGGATTATGGGTCCCAGTTACCCATGAAGTTGTCTGGGGAGGTCAAAGAACTTTTTCCTTGAAACCCCAGGAGTTTTCCTCTGAGATCAAGGAGGCCTTTCCTTGAGCTCAACCAAGGACAGACACACCCAAAAGAGATAAGCAGCACAGGATCTGAACTGAGCAAGCTCCAGGACCACCAACCTACATTCCAGTCCTCCACACCACCTGGATGAGGTAATCCTGTTAGGCATGGCTACACCAGGAGAGGACACAGGAACTGCCCACCAGCAGACTGCTTGAACCCACCAGCATGGAGTTAACACCCATCACCAGATTGCTCACAACCCATCATCAAACTACACCAACCCACCACCAGACAATTTCCAACACATTGCCCAATAAGGGATGTTTTACCCACGCCATTTTGGCCCTATAAAAGAGTGCTCCCCAAGCTAGTCAGGGAGGAAAGCATTTTTTAAACCTTTCTCCTGGCCAGTTTCTCTTGTACCCCAATAAACCTGTTCTTTTATTCCTAAATAGGACCCTAAGGACTCACATGCTTTCTCCCCATATCACCTTGGGAAAGTTTAAGGGTTCCTTGGAAATTAGGGTCCCCCTTCCCAGAGCACTAGGAGATTTCTGCCTTCACCCCTCTTTCTTTGTGTTTATTTAGAAATAATTCTCTTTCTGGTCTCTCTATTGTCACTCTGTTGCTGTTACTCTCTTTCCTTGCTGCATTTATTCACTCCTGATGCATTTTTGTTGTTTGGGGTGTTTGAGAGGCAAATAAAGTTTTCACTGCTGCTTTTCTTTCTAAAATTGTTTCAAACTTTTCTTTAATATTGAACATCCATCTCTTGCCTGTGCGGTTAAACTCAGATTTAAAGGGTAGGTCACCCTGAGCTTGCTCCTTGGAATGCATTATTCTATTTCCTCCTCCTTTTTCTAGTGGGCACAGATCAGTCTTGTCTTATACATATGTTCTTTTTTTTTTTTTCAGGGCAATGAGGGTTAAGTGACTTGCCCAGTGTCACACAGCTAGTAAGTGTCAAGTGTCTGAGGCCAGATTTGAACTCAGGTCCTCCTGAATCCAGGCCTGGTGCTTTATCCACTGTGCCACCTAGCTGTCCCCTTACCTAGCTGCCCCCCATATGTTCTTAACTTTCCATTTTATGGTCTTTTTCCTGATGACTGGAAGAAACTTTTTTTTTCTTTTTAATTGAATTGTTGAATTTAACCATTATGTATTTTGGAGTTTGTAGCCTGAGTTTATTTATTTTGAGGCATTCTTTCAGTTGGGATTTAATTTTCTATATTTAGACATTCTGATTGGTTCTCTTCTGGGAGACATCTGATCCTTACATTTTCTCTGTTCATTTTTGCCTTTGAGTTCAGTATGTTTTACTGTCTTAGTGAGCATATTTTCTTTTAAAGGTATCATATTTTTGCTTCTCTTTTTCTAGTTTGTCCTTGAATTCTGTGTATTTGTATTCCTAATCCTGTTGTTTTTCCTTATGTTTCTTTGGTGAGGTGTACCATTTCAGATTCAAGCTTTTCTATTCTTGTCATTATTTTTGCTCTACATGACATAAATTTCATGCTCTTAATTCTAATTTACCTTTTAATCCACTCATGAATAAGGTGTTGTGATTTCATGCTTTCTTCAAATTCCAATCTCATATTCCTTTGTTTTACAGTATTTAATCATAGATACTTGCATTCATTTATCAGACCTGGAGACCATATTTCCTTCTTTGTTATTGTTTTCTTTTCTGCTATTGATTTATTTGTATTCAAAGTCTTTGATATTTATTCGTCCTGAAATATTTGGTATTTTCAGTCTCCCCTCCCCTCCTCTTATTTTTCTGATCTTCCCTCCCCTTAGATTGTAGGAATTTGTATTTTGGGGGCTAGATGTCTTTTTAAAAATTTGTTTTATTTGTTTTATTTTTCCTTTCTTTTTAAAAAAATATTTATTTTAATTTCTTTCTTTTTTTTTGAGGGACAATGGGGGTTAAGTGACTTTCTCAGGGTCACACAGCTAGTGTCAAGTGTCTGAGGCCAGATTTGAAGCCAGGTCCTCCTGAATCCAGGGCCAGTGCTTCATCCACTGTGCCACTTAGAGGCCCCTTTAATTTTTCTTAATTACATGTAAAGATACTTTTTGAGTTCTAAATTTTTATCTCACTCTCCCTTCCCTCCCCCCTCCCAAAGCCAGTAAGCTATTTGATATAGGTTATACATTACAATTGTAAGGGGTTATAATTCTAGCTATGAGGTCTAAAATCTAATGAGTGGTTGCCTTAAATTAGAAAACATATAGCACCAATCTTTGGGCATTAAGTATTTATTTAGTTATTCATTCATTCATTCATTCATTCATTCATTCATTCATTTATTTATTTTTAGTGAGGCAATTGGGGTTAAGTGACTTGCCCAGGGTCACACAGCTAGTAAGTGTTAAGTGTCTGAAACTGGATTTGAACTCAGGTACTCCTGACTCCAGGGCTGGTGCTCTATCCACTGCGCCACCTAGCTGCCTGAATTAAGTATTTATTAAGGTATATTAGCAGTTAGTAAAGAGAAACACATGGATAAAAAATTAGATCTGCCTGCTCTCCCTAATCTGCCTCCCCTTCTGCCAAGCCGAAGTCTCCAACCAAAAAAGACCTCTTCTTCAGGTGCTTCTCCCAGAAGCCTCTTGTGAAACAGGAAACAGGGCCATACACACACACACACACACACACACACACACACACACACACACACACACACACACAGCTCCAAGCTAATTGGCTGGTAGCTCTGATTGACAGGTCCCACAGGTGGTTCTACAGATGTAACTTCTGGATGCTAAAGTCACATGGTTTCTAAATCACATACTTTTTCCTCATGGCGGAGCCTCCCTGCAGCATCTTTCCTAGCAGGTGGTGTCATTCCAATTCTCACACAATCATGTTAAACATATTTCCACATTACTCAGAACAAAAGGGCAAAAAACACAAGAAAAAAATAAACAACAATAGCAAAAAAGCAACAACAAAAGTTAAAGTAGTATACTTCTGTCTGCATTCAGACACCATAGTTCTTTTTCTGAATGTGGAGAACATTTTCCACCATAAGTCTTTTGGCATTGTCTTGGATCATTGCATTGCTGAGAAGAGCCAAGTTCATTAGAGTTGAAACTGTTGAAAGTACACAGTTGATACTGTGTACAATGCTCTCTTGGTTCCGCTCATTTTACTCAGCAGAGGCTAGATGTCAAAGTGTCTCATCCTCCTCCCACATTGGACAATGAATGGTTCAACAGTCTAGGTCTCTGTCCCAACCTACTTCTGAGTAGTCAGAACTGGCCCCAACTGGATGCTGTGCTATGTCCCTCAGGCTTGATGGAGTTCTAGGCAGGTCTTCAACCTCCAGTGACCTGTCTTGGTGACCTGTAGCACTTCCAGTTCAGAGACTACTTTCCCTGGCACTGATAGTGTAGAGGTTTGCAGTACTGGTGTTTCCAGGTTGCTGGCTCCTGGTTACTGTGCTGCTATGGCCAACCTGATATCAAAGTGAAGAAATTAAATTGTCTGTTTTTTTTTAATTGATCCCTTTTACAGTTAATTGATTTTCTCTTTTAACTGTCTAATTTATGCTTCTTTGTCTCTGAACTTAGTTCAGAAATCCAGCTGGCCTGTAATGAGTTAAGTTTATAAATCTAGTTCGGCTAATTCTATTCTTGCCCTGAAGGAAATCTGCTATATTTGAGAGAAGCAGGTGGACACCAGGAAATCTGGTCCACCATCTCTAACCTTGCCAGTGAACTCAAACAATGAATGTTTTTTAGTCATAGGAGTTTAGCTTCCCTCTGAGTTATCTTAAAGTTATAATTAATGGGAAAACTGTTATATACCACATTCTATCTTCATCTCCTAAGAAAATAACAAGATATCTACTATTATCTTTATGTCCTGAAGCTAGCTCAAAGAGATACATTATCTGTTCTTGTACAATTAAGGAGGGTTCTATCACCCTCCTAGGAGCCTTGGTCTATGGCCTCAGGATTGGTTCCATAAATCAATCAAGCATTCCACAAAGACAGAGAAGGATGGGTGCTAACCCCATGTGAGTGATATCTGCTCTTCAATCAATCATGCTGTCTACATTTCCATGATGCTGTCTACCTTTTAACCAATCATATTATCTTCTCCAACTACCCAACTCTGCACTCCCTGCAACAATATTAAAGCTTGCTGAATCCTATCTTTGGATTTGTGGTCATTGAGAGGCTGTTGACCCAATTTATTGGTAACTTCTAGGCCATCTAATAAATTGATCATGCACAGATCATTGTCTCTAAGCTTACTTTAACTTTCAAATGTAACAAAGGCCTAAGCAAACTTCTACACTCTGGAACTGGGTTCTCCATAGAACTGGAAAGAGGGAGAAGGGTAATGGGATGCAGGGATGATTTTTAATGTAAGCCTGTGTTGTGTGTTTGGGTCTGCTAGTATGATCTCACTGTCATATTGGGGAGGTGTGGGAAGGGCAATAAATGAGCTCATGGTCAGTGAGTATCAGTTTTCAAATTTGTTTTTTTAAACCTTCTTTTGCATTCTGGGTGTTCTAGAGCCTAGCTTCTTAAACTGTTGTTTTGTTTTGTTGCTGTTGTTTTTTTTCTTTCCTGCAGGGCAATGAGGGTTAAGTGACTTGCCCAGGGTCACACAGCTAGTAAGTGTCAAGTGTCTGAATCCAGATTTGAACTCAGCTCCTCCTGAATCCAGGGCTGGTGCTTTATCCTCTGTTCATTATCTGTGCCTTCTTTCACAGGCACAGATTACTAAATTTTTGTATACCTTTTTTGTTTGCTTTTCCTTTTTATTTCTTTTTGTTTTTGTTTTTGTTTTCTTTTTGGTGAAGCAATTGGGGTTAAGTGACTTACCCAGGGTCACACAGCTGGTAAGTGTCAAGTGTCTGAGACCAGATTTGAACTCAGGTCCTCCTGAATCCAGGGCCAGTGCTCTATCCACTGTGCCACCTAGCTGCCCCTCTTTGTATTTCTATTGTTGGGGTGTTTGCAAGACAAATAACAAGCTCATATGGTTTTCTTTATGGAAAATCTTCAAAATTATCTTTTTTTGCTGAATGTGCATTTTTCATTAATTTTTCATTAAACTCATATTTGCAGGTATGCCACCTTGGGATAAATCTTGAACTCCTTTGCTCTTTGAAACATATTATTTTTTCCTCTGCTGCAGTTTCTGGTTCTTTTATATTGAAGTTCTTTTCTCCTGATCACTTGCAGAACTTGTTTTCTGTCATTAGAACAGTTAAATTTAATAATCTAAAACATGTGTTTTGGATTTTTGGGAATTAAAAAAAAATAATCTGAATTTCTGTGATCAGTACTTTCCTCCTGTTCAGAAATTCTGGGCAATTTTCTTATAGTGTTTCTTGAATTGTGCTGTTCAGTTTTTAAAAAATTTATTCTGTTCTTCTGGGAGACCTATAATCCTTAACTCATCTTTCTTACTCTTATCTTAAAGTTCAAAATGTTTTGCTTTTATAGAGATCATGCATTCTTTTAAAGTTATTTCTTTTTAAATTTTTTCTTCCATATTATCCTCCACTTCTATACATTTGCATTCTCATTTGTTATTATTACTCTTGCTTCTTTGGGTTCAACTTTTTTTCTTTTCCAATTATTTCTGTTCTTCATAGGTTCTACTTTTGTTGTTCTTATTTCACTCAAGAGCCATTTGCTGATTAATTTTCTTTTGGTTTAAAATATTTAATCAGGGGTGATTTGACTTATATTATCAGGCCATATTCCTTCCTGTTATTAAGATCTTTCTTATTGTGTTTATCTGTTAATGCTCAAGGTTCTTAAGTAAGTATTCTTCCTGTGAGGATTTTGGTAATTTTAGTTATTTTCCTTCATATTCTCCTATTGCTCATTTTCTGACTCCTTCCCATTTGATGGCAGTTTCTCCAGAGGCTGAACCTCAAAGCTTTCTCAGCCTCTTCCCTCACTGGGGAGTTACTTTTTAACGACCTCAGTCTCTTCCCCAAGTGTCTTTGGTGGGGGAGGGGTAAAATTAGTTTCAGCTTGATGGTAGTCCTCTTTTCTTCAGGCCTTGTGGAACCATCCTCAGTTCTCTGCCTAAGCATTGTTGAAGTATAACACATCATGAAATTAGCATCCCCAGGCAGTGTAAACTTCCCACTCTCATGTACTTTCAGCTGCAAGGTATATGATATAGAGAGCAGAGTTCTGCTACAAGCATGTGGGTAGGGTTGTATTTCTTGGCAGAGAATGGTACCCATTGTGGAAGAGGCTACTGTGTGTTATGGATTAAGCATGAACCTTCTCTATTGTTTGTTCATCTGATTATTATTTCATTAGTGTTCTTGGTGTCTTAGACTACAGACACAATTGCTATTGCTTTTTGTCTTTTAAATAATTCTTACTTTGGAGAAATTTGAGAATTTGTATGAATCAGAGATCTATATTTTAGTTATGTGACCAGAAGTCTGGAATTTATTCTCTTTCATTAGTATCCTAGTATCGTAGTAACTGGCAGCAATGGCTTCACTGGGACACGAGGATAAATTGGATGTGATGAAGTAAGGTAGATTCAGTATTGTTTAAGGAGCCCATCTCAGAAACTACATCATATCTACAGGGAACATTTTAAAGATTCCAGCAAAATAACTGCTAGGAGCTGTGAGTTACTGCTTTTCCACATATATTTTTAAAGCATATAATAGTTTTCTCCCAAACTGTTTTTACTGTTGAGGGAATATGTCCCAGACTTTTGTAAGGTTGCTATGTACCAACTGTTCTACTGTACTACTTTAGTAAATACCCCTGCCTAAAAGCTAATGTAATCTGGCTTATTAATTGATTTCAATTGATTGTCAATCAGAGAACTGTTATAGTGGAGGCTTATAAGCTATAGTATTATAACTTGGCAATGAAGTAGCTAGAGCATTGGGCCTGGAGTTAGGAAGATTCATCTTCCTAGCTTCCTAGCTGTGTGACCCTGTTTGCCTCAGTTTCCTCATGTGTAAAATGAGATGGAGAAGGAAATGGCAAACCATTCCAGTATCCCATAGAGGGTCACAAAGAGTTGGAGACAACTGAAATGACTAAACAACAAATTAGTACCCTTAGAATTCTAGGCACCCAACATGACTGTCCAATTGTGGGATGTAAGGTTAACTCCAGAGCCTGATTGATCTATGTATAGAAGG
Source organism: Dromiciops gliroides (assembly GCF_019393635.1). Taxonomy (NCBI): domain Eukaryota; kingdom Metazoa; phylum Chordata; class Mammalia; order Microbiotheria; family Microbiotheriidae; genus Dromiciops; species Dromiciops gliroides. The sequence goes on along the minus strand of NC_057862.1, from coordinate 263,932,201 downwards.
TCACATCATAAAAAATAAAAAAAAAACAAGGAAGAAATTATATTTTGAATCTATAAATAAGGAAGAGTCCATGAATTAACAAAGGATAGAAAGGATCACAGCATACAAAATAAATAATTTAAATTATATAAAACTAAAAACTTTTTGTGGAAAAAAATTTATAAGTGAAAATCAATTAATTGGGAAAATATTTGCAGGAATTTTCCCTCACAAATGTTTCACTTCTTGAACATACATACTAAGGAATATATCCAAGTTATCAACAATCACATGAAAAAATACTCCAAATTATGAATAATTAGTGGCATTAAATTTTAATAACTGTAAGTTTACATCTTATACCCTTATGGGTATAATCTTATGATTGGAAAAGATTAAAAAAAGAAAAATGATAAATATCGACTTCGTCTAGACATCCTGGAAAGCAAACTCTTCATATCCTATATCTTAGCTTTAGCACTACTATTCCTATATCCCAAAAAGATCAAAAAAAGGGAAAAAGGACCCATATATAATGAAACTATTTATTATAAAAATCTTTAAAATGAAACTAAATAACAAAGAACCTTGATATTTAACTACAAAATTTTTCTTGATTTTCCTGTCAAAAACAATGAATAGAAATTAGATCTAGCCAATTATATATATATATTTTAGGTTCTAATGTTATTTTACTGTCAATTCATTTGTACATTTTTTACATTGTCTGACAATTTTGTTTTCTTTAGAGCCTCCTTAAACATTTTTTTTTTTTTGCAGGGCAATTGGGGTTAAGTGACTTGCCCAGGGTCACACAGCTAGTAAGTGTCAAGTGTCTGAGGCCGGCTTTGAACTCAAGTCCTCCTGAATCCACTGCGCCACCTAGTTGCCCCTGCGCCACCTAGTTGCCCCCTCCTTAAACATTTAAATTCATCTTTTCAGGGCGAGGGGAACAGCTACAAAGATCACTAGAACACTGTGTGATATTCTTCTTTATTGCCTCAGAGTGTCTCCCTCATTTTATTTTATAAAACACAGTAACCCGTTCATTTAATCTCAGCTGAAACCCGTTACTTCCAGGCTGCTTGGTTTATGCAATGCTAAAACTTTAGTTATATACATAATTAAAAAAAAAAGGTTTTATTTAAAGTCATATTGTAAATTATTTACAGTTATCCCTGCCACATCACAGGGGTTAGGGATGGCACTCCTACAGTCTGGAAAATCCATGTAAAATTTTTTGGCCCTTCCAGAGAAGTATGAATTATATTATTAAAAGATAAAATATGTTGATATTATTCAATATTCTACACATTTTATGCATTTCCAAGTTTCTAATATTTTCTGTGTCATCTGCTGGCCTTTGCATGTCATCTGCAGCTTCCATAAAACTTCCAAAAAATTTCCATTTAATTTTTTACGTCAATCTGCAATATTGAAACCACAATGAGGAAAATCATAATGTGGAAGGAATAACTGCAAGTGGAGGATGAAGGGTACTTTAAAACAAGTTGCTAGTTGGAACTGGCCAATCATTTCTTCAAAACCATTGCTACAGGAGCAGCTAGGTGGTACAGCGGATAAAGCCCTGGCCCTGGATTCAGGAGAACATGAGTTCAAATCTGACCTCAGACACTTGACACTTACTAGCTGTGAGACCCTGGGCAAGTCACTTAACCCTCATTGTCCTGCCAAAAAAAAAAAAACAAGAAAAAAAAAACATTGCTACAATATCTCTTGAAGACAGTCATAGTATAGGGAAACTGAATTTTCTGTTGTGTAAAATATTGTACCAAATTACCCACATTTTACTGTTGATGTATATGCATAGTGAAGATTATAATTCATTGCAGGTAGGGGAAGAACTGTGATGTTGCCTTCTTAGCCTACCTTCATCTACCTTCATTTCTAGGTCAAATTAGTTTTCAGATATTCCAGGTAGGATCCTGGGAATGTATCAGATTGTCTGAACCCTACGTTATATGAAACAAAAGGCACTCCACTCAGACAAAGAATCTGAAAAGGAAAAAAAAATCCCGTGAAGGAATCTGTCTAATTTTTGTTAGCAGAATGTGGTAGCTATCACATCTATGGTTTTAACAGGGAGAGATTTTAGCAGACTAACTCTGAGGTGATTGTTCTATCTCCAAAGAGATTAACATGTCACTAGAGATTAAGAGTCTAGCAGAGTCCAGTGGAATCAATGAGGGGCAGACCCTGTGAACCCAGTGGAAGAATATATCCAGTGAGGAACAATAAAACAGCATTACCTGAAGACATGAAAAATGCTGTAGCATTAGATGTATGAGTTACACTTCATATATCTTCCCTTCGTGCAAGGATGCCCCTTTTTCCCCTTAGAATATTCTTATCTGGATCACTCTCCTTACTAATAGTATGTATACATATGGACTGTGTCCCACATTTATGGGAGTATGCTCCATTTTAAAGGATAAGGAGGTCTGGACTATTGAGTGAATAGAGTTGAATAATGTGAAATAAGGCTGAGTTTAAGAACAGGGACTATTTTTTACCTTTCATTGTATCCCCAGCGTTTAGCACCATGCTGAAACATAGTGAGCCCTTAATATAAATGCTTTTCAACTGTTTAACTGATTGAAAAGCAGGATGGGCCTAGGTGGTGAAAAGCTTTTCAATACCAGGCAAAAGTTTTTGTTTTGTTTTGTTTTGTTTTGTTTTTGTTCCTCAAAGTAATAGGGAGCCACTGTAGTTTATTGAGTAGAAAATCACTGGCTCCTGTGTGGAAGATATATTTGAGTGGCAGATAGACCAGTTAGGATACAATTACAATAGTCCAGATGAGAAGTGATGACAGCTTGAATTATTGTAGTGGTTATATGAGTAAAAAGGAGGAAATACATTTGAGAGCTGTTGTGGAGGTAGAAATAAGATTTTTGTAACTGATTGGATTTCTGGGGTGAATGAAAATGAGGAACCTGGTTAACTGCAAATAAGGAAATTCATAAAAGCGGTGGTTTTGCAACTCTGAGGTACCACCTCACATCAATCAGAGTGGCTAATATGACAAAAAAGGAAAATGTTGGATATTAGAAGGGACGTGGGAAAACTGTTGCTGGAGTTATGAACTGATCTAACCATTCTGGGGAGCAATTTGGAACTATGCCCAATGACATCCTCCAAAAGATAAAAAGACCTATTTGCATAAAAATATTTAGAGCAGCTCCTTTTGTGGTGTCTAAGAATTGGAAATCAAAGGGATGCCCATCAATAGGGGAATGGCTAAACCACGACAGCATTGTACAAAGTAACAACAATATTGTTTGATGAAGAACTGTGAATAACAGCTATTTTTAGCAATACAATGATCCAAGACAATCCCCAAAGACTAATGATGAAGCATACTATCTGCCTCCAGAGAAAATTGATATTGATTGAACACAGACTAAAGCATGCTATTTTTCACTTTCTTTCATTTTTTTCTTTTTGTCTTCTTTTTTATCCTTTCTTTTTCTTTCTTTATTTTTGGTGGGGCAATGAGGGTTAAGTGACTTACCCAGGGTCACACAATAAGTTTCAAGTGTCTGAGGCCAGATTTGAACTCAGTTCCTCCTGAATCCAGGGCTGGTACTTTATCCACTGTGCTACCTAGCCGCCCAAGTCTTAAACAAAATGACTAATATAAAAATGTTTTCCATAATTGCACATGTATAACCTATATCTGCTTACTCACTGGGGGAGGGGAGGGGAGGAAGGGAAAGCAGGAGGGACCGAATTTGGAATACAATACTTTAAATAAAAATGTTCATTAAAATAATGGCATTTTTTGGATGGAAAGTTGATAAGTCCTGTTTTCAACATACATTGTGCTTAATTTGAGATGCCTATGAAATATCCAACAGGAGAATATTTTAAGATTCCTCATGTAAGAAAGAGAAATTCCATTTAAAATAACTGTGACCAGTATAAAATATTTGGAAGTCTACCTGCCAAGACAAACACAGGAACTATGTGACCAGAACTACAAAACACTTTTCACACAAATAAAGTCAGATCTAAACAATTGGAAAACTATTAATTGCTCATGGATAGGCCGAACTAATATAATAAAAGTGACAATTTTACCTAAATTAAACTATGCCCAAAGAGCTATAGAACTATGCATACCCCTGGATCCAACAATATCACTACTAGGTTTATATCTCAAAGACATCCCCAAAAAGAGAAAAAGACCTATTTGTACAAAAATATTTATAGCAGCTCTTTTTGTGGTGGCTAAGAATTGGAAATCAAGGGAATGCCCATCAATTGGGGAATGGCTAAACAAACTAAGGTATATGATAGTGATGGAATATTATTGTGCCATAAGAAATGACAAGCAGGATGATTTCAGAAAGTCCTGGAAAGAGTTTTATGAACTGATGTATAGTGAATTGAACAGAACGAAGAGAACATTGTACACAGTGACAGAAATATTGTTTGATGAGAATATTCTCCAAAATAAAAAACTTGAAGATGATTAAAAATATGGATGTATATCCTCTATCAATGGATCTTTCCATAAATATATACAACCCAGTCTTCTCAGGACATACCCCATTCACCTAACATGGGGGTATACTTGAAGAGCCTTTGGAGCATGTCTAAATAGCATAACATGGAGGCTCCTGTGTCTCCTACCATGTAGGTGAAACCAGCCTTCTATGATTGTCTACCTATATTTTAAAAACTGGTTAGATTGAGCTAGTTGCTCTCTTTTCTGACATCTGAAAAAACAAACCAAAAAACCCTAATACCTTTATATAGAGGATAAGGATATGTATCCAGAGGATGAAAATCACAGTTCACTCATAGCATGGGTACCATGCACTGAACTCATGAAGGGGATAGGACTTTCTCCTGCTCTTCTTTTATTCAAGCTCCAAGAAATAGGCAAGGGGGTAGCTCATGTTGTTTGTTCTACTCATTTTCAGGTGCTGGAGGTAATACTGATGAGAACCAGGTAGAATTTCTAGCTATTATGATCTTTGAGCTAGGATTCCAGGTGTAGCCAGACAGTTTGTGTTGGAAGCCCTGAGCAGCCTGTATCTAAACTAACTCTAATTTTAACCTAAACCTAACACTAACCTTAGACCTAATTCTGAGTTCTAGGGGAGTTTTGGACTTGGAATTGAAACTGTGTTTTATAACAACCAAGCTAAACTATGAATCTAATTCCCTTACCCACCCCAGAGACTGAAGTAGTACAAAGGTGGTATTGGTCAAGGTAGAATTATGCCTCCCACAGTGGGAGGGAGTAAGTTTGTACATTTTGTTTTGAGAAATTAGCTAATGATAAAGACATAGCAATCACAGTTTTAAAAACTAAGTTTTTGTTGCTCAAAATGATGTCACCTATAGAACTCGTTAACACAATTTTCTAGTCTGTCTTCCAAAAACAAATTTTCAGTGGTCTTGAACTCATTTGTTAAAAAGATAAAAACATAACACTTTCCAATAGGTTTGCAAGAGCAACTGATTAACATCAGAGAAGCTGGAAATTTACTAGTCAAGTTTAAATTAATGACAAATTATTTAGTATCATGATTTAGTAAGCACAATTAATGATATAGGGAGGCATAGATTATAAATGCTCATAAAATCAATTAATTTATTTTAAAATATATAAGATAAACATGGTGATAATCTGTAAATCCATTTATCTTAGCAAATAGCAAACATTAATCAGAGAAATTATTCAAATTAAAATATAATAGAAAAGTACATGGAGCGAATGACTTGTTTAGATGGGAGCAATTGAGAAGCAGGTATCTCACACAAGAGGAAATTCCGTAAAGTCTTTAGAGAGGCAAGCTAAAAATCAGGGACATGCTGAGGAGCTGGCTTTGCCCTATATATCCTTCTTCTACTGTCTCTTCTCTCTATGAAGAGTCTGCAACTGCATGCACCCTCTCTTAAAGGAAGAACAGAGAAAATTCTCTCCTCTCCAAAGCTCTCATAGCAACTTTGCCTCTTATGCAGGCATTCTGTATTGAATCATCATTTTCTCCATCATTGAGAAGAATCTTGAAATCTGGGTTTTAACAGGAATATATGATGCTGTGAGACTTCCATGGGAACCAGATTATCTGTTGTTATTCAGCCATGTCCAACTCTTGTAACCCCATTTGGATTTTCTTGGTAAAGTGGTTTTCCATTTCTTTCATTTTGCAGAAGAGGAGACTAAGGCAAACAGGGTTAAGTGACTTGCCCAGGGTCACACAGCTACTCTGGAGATAGATTTGAACTCAGGTCTTCCTGACTCCAGGCCCAGTGCTATTCATTGAGCTTCCTAACTGTCCAAACCTGATTATAAACAATACAAATACAAAAAAATAAAATCTAATATATGGATTGAGGAAAGAATAGCTTTAGGGAAATTAATGTTTCTCTGGGTCAACATGCACTTTTAGAAAATCTGCTAAGATAATCAGAACTGTGATTTAAATAAAGGAAATATAATGTTATGTCTATGTGAAACATTTTTGATTCATTATGTGCAAAAATTAATTATAAAAATCAGGTACTATGAGGAAAAGACTAACGCAACATGGAGAGAACTATATTTTAATTTTTTTATAATCTATAAGCATTCTTAATTTCACTTCATAAATATCATGCATATAATCTTGTCCTGAAATATCTGTAATCATCTGGTCTAGTGTTTCATAAATCAAGGTTTCTTTGTTTTTTGAAGCAATTTCTCAGTACATTATTGAATTTCTTAGAACTGTAGAACTGAAGGGTTCTATACTATAAATTCATTTAGATGAAGTCATTTAGAAGTTCTGAGTAGAAAATATTAGGAACTATTCCATTGACAATGTCTGTAAATGCAGTAAAAACAATAGAATATGGGTGTAATGCTAAAGAAATACTATAATCCTGGGCTTCTTAAACTTTTTCTATTTGCAACCCCTTTTAGTTTGACCCTAGGTGCATAGGTATATGAAGCAGGTATATGTAACCTTTTACTGTTGTCAATTTTTTTGTGACCCCCACATTCAGTTACAGGACCCACAGTTTAAGAAGCTTTGTAGAATAATTGACATATTTTATTAGTAGTATACAAATACCTAATTAGTTTAAATGCTTCCTTGTGACTGTAGGCAAGTCACTTAACCTTTTTGGGTTTGACTTATCTATAAAATGAGTAGGTTAGACTGAATGATTTCTAAGGGCTTTTCTAGTTCTATATCTATGATTCATTCTATGATCTCTTGTGAACTACTAGTCAGTATAGAAAATGCAAAGTCAAGAAATTTACAAAAGTGTCATTTGTGTAAAAACAATTTTCATTTAACTATTGTGTACCTGGCTCTTCATTATTGTTTCATGGTGAAGTAATTCTATTTTGCTCCAAGACAAATTAGAGGGGCTTTGGACACATTTTCTAAATATTAATTACACTAGCCTCATTACAGCTAATTCTGTTCCCAGTGAAAGTCTCTGAAATTTAAAGAAAAAAAATTCAAAGAAGCACCTGTAACATATGATAAACACATAGGATCTGATTATTGTTAACATATAGTAACTAGGGCATGGAAACGCCAATTGCACTTCTATTTTAAATCCATGCACCAAAAAATTATTAAAACATGCAAATAATACACTCCTCTAATAATAAACCATTAACCTGAGTCTTAGACCTTCCAATAAACTTCTTTCATACTAGACTCAACAAGATTTCCCCTGCCCAGCTGGAGGTCAAAAATCTCTTTCCAAGTTGGTTGTTTGTTAAATTTCTGTCAACCAATATTGCCCTCATGTATGGGGTATACAAGAACCATTCCTAGTCTTGCCCCAGGAATCTGCTGTAGCCCTAAAGTAGGTTCCTTCTTTCTTCCTTCCTTCCTTCTGTATTCCTAAGTAGTTTCTTACATAATTTGAATCATAAGTTGGTACATGAACTATCAATGCTATTTATAATATTTTTTCATGGGTGGTCTTTCTTATCATAGTATCTTCTTCATATGCTTATCAGTTGTTTAAGAACAGATGCATGTTATTTACTATATGACCCACACAGATGTTTGTCTTATTTTTGAAAAACAACTTATAGAAAAATAGCTTGATCAAAACAGCTCAATAACATAATGGAAAATTAAAACAAAATGGAATCAACTATGCCAAGTTGACATACATGTTCTTACTAAATAGTAAAACTTATTTTCACTATAGCACCTTTAGTAGAATACCACTGAATACAGCATATACATGTATGAAACTACCTGTATTTATCCCCCAGAGCTTTCATCTGCTGTAGTGATATTTCTATTTAAAAAGACAGAGTTTATGGGAAAAAAACAAAACCTCAAAACACTGGCTGTTCCAGTTACATGTGTCTTGTTCTGTTTTCCAGAAATCTAGGGCCTATTTTTTAGGATTTGGGGAGGGTTCTGGTTTATTTTCCCTTATTCATATTCCCTTTGCTTTGTTTAGTAACTAGACCCTTGATTCCAGAACAGAAATAATAAAATGTCAGAAATAAGTAATGATAATCAGCAGTTGCAGATCTTAGTAGAGAAATACTGAGGAGGTAATCAACCAGAATCACAAGGCCCTCTAGTGCTAGCCTGTTGGTGACTGTGCGCTTTAACAGCCCATACTGATGATCTCTGGAGATGCACAGTGGGAAAATGGAGGCGAGTAAGATAAAGACCTGTACTATGATCTAGAGGGAGTAAACCATAACGATTGATCCAGAAGGGAAGAGAGGCTAGGAAATAAGTGAAAAGAAAAAAGGGAAGGAGAAAGCAGCATAGACTTGCACCAGGCTTTGACGTAACTGCTGCGGCTAACATCTCCAGCTCTCAGCACGTAGTGAGCAACGTGACCACACACATCTTTCCTCCATAGCAACTCCAGTTTTCCTCTATTGCTAGCTCATTCTTCTCTTTCCTGAGAATATATCCAAGCCCACACTGAGATTCCAGGTTTCTAGCCCCAGTCTCTTTTGCTTCATTGCCCAGTTCCAGTCAACTCCTCATCAGCTGGACACTGCTGTGGCACTATTTGGTCAACGTGCATCCAGATGCAACGGCTTTCTTCCCTCAGTCACTTAGCAGTATTTCTCAGCTTCACCTTTGTATAACAACATTTGGCTAATACAACCAAGGTAGGGAACTCCATATAAACTCCTGCCTTTTCCTGTTCATTAATCCACTCCCCTTCTCACCGCCCCCCTTCCTCTCCTCTGCCTGGAGGAGGAGACTCTAAAGGGAAAAGAACATTGTGTATGTGCTTAACTGTGTGTGTGCACATACCATTTCAACTTGTTTTTTTTTTTTTTCTCCAGCCCCTTTTGAATGTGGCGATGTCTAGACCACGATTTTTCCTCCCGGAATTTGTTTTACTAGTAGTAGCTGTATTTTCCTTAGCTGGACTTTAAGACTACGTTGGAGAGCAGTGGCAAACAGCAAGGGCAGTGGCTAAAAGGGACTACAATTTCTTTTCCATTCCGTTTCCCTGCCTCCTCCCTTTGCCATCTCCAATCCCATCCCCCTATCTTCAGTCCTACCACTCCATTCCTAGACCTCCTCCACCCGCACCACTATGCCAGTCTGTATCATGTAACAGGATTGGCGTTGCAATGGCAACTGATGGAATGGGTGCGGGGAAGACGGCAGAGATGGGGGCACGAGACTGCAATCAAGCAGGCCGCTGCTTCTTAGCTCTCAGGAAATCGTTGCGAATTACTTTTTAAAGGCAAGACCAGAAGAGGAAGCCCATTTTCTGTTCCCGTTAAGAGCTCACTCTTTGATATCGGCCTGTAGGCACGATTCTTGGATTTTCCCCAACCTCTCTGCGTATTTTCTTCCACCTGCCGCGGCCAGCAACAGCCGACACCACTGCAAAGACTCAGCTCAATTCAGCTTTCCTGGAAGAACATTTCAATCGCCAACCTTCCTTTCCTATCACTGCCCTCCCCCTTCCTACCTCCCCCGTCCCCCCCCCCCCCCCCCCCCCCCACCTTTTAGTTGCCTGCGTTTTCCCAGCTTCCTAGTGTTTCTGTGTGTTTGTCTGAGTATGTTTGTGGGGTCGGGTGGAAGAGGAGGGGGATATAGGGGTGGTGTGTTGTAGTGTGTGTGTGTGCGCGCGCGCGCGTGAGCGCGCCTGTGTGTGTGTGTGTGTGTGTGTGTGTGTGTGTGTGTGTGTGTGTGTGTGTGTGTGTGTGTGTGTATGCGCGCGCGCGCACGCGCTAGGTTCTTGCGTTCCGCCAGCTACAGCCTGAGAAGGACGTCTGCCTTTCCTTCTTTATCTGGGCAGTTTCATGCCGCTGGAGGCTTCTCAGCGGAATTGGAGAGCTCTGGGCCTGTGAAGGTTCCGTGGTGTCTTCCTGGGTTGGATATGTTCATGTTCACGTGAAGATGGATTTAATTTACAGTCTCCTGTGGATGCTGACAGTTCTCCTGGAGGGGATCTTTGGCCAAGGAGTGTATGGTGAGTAGAATTACAACCTAGCCTTGTTCGTTCTTTTCCGCAGTTAAGCGATCGTGACCTTGTAATTCTTAGGTTAAAGTATGCTGTTGAGATGGGAAAGAACAAAAATACATGTATAGTGCGGCCTCTCAAGACTCTCCTACAGTGACATTTGATTTACAATTCATCTGGTTATTGGGAGACATTTGGAGGCAGAGGGACGCGATGCAGATTGGGTTTAAATCTGCTCTTCAGGCCTCTCAGGCTGAGTTATGTGGAGCAGGTTCTATTGCAATTGTGCTTGTGAATAGGTTTGGAGTCAATTCTACTTAGAATTTGCTTTAATAGACATCTGGTGCTTTGTTTCGGGCCCAGTGTTTTCTGAACAGGAACAGAAAATAAGAATATAACCTACTTATCTATTCCCTTCTTTTTCTTTTCGTATTTCCCCACCTTCTCCCCCCCCCCCCCTTTTTTTTTCTTAATGCCTTCGTTATCGAGCTAAGGGAATGGCAGGATAGTTGATTCTGGCTTTGCGAAAGCCATTAACATGAATACTACCTTATGGGGCATAGGGAGGGAAAAGTCAAGATTCCCTGTGGCAGGCACAATTAAGGGACATGTTTATGTGAATGAATGGAATAAATGAATGAATGGAAAGAACGAATGAATGAATGGAAGCGAAATCCAAGCTTCTCAGACCGGGTCCAGGTCATTAATCCCTCCTTTTCACCTGCAAGCCTACATCTGCAGTTCCACTCATTTTATTCTGGGAAGGACAGATCTATGTGTGTTTGAGAGAGAAAAATATATATATATTTTTTATTTCGGGAGTAGGTACTTTAAAAACCGATGTGAATCCAGGTTCTTTGGCAGACAGTAATGTGTACTTTTTGCTTCTAATATTTTATCACACTTACAAACATCATTGCCCTGACTCCAACCATTTCATTTTGAATTTGGATATCCTCTGTAGGATAAGCTCCCAAAGAGAGTGTAACTTTTGGATTCACAAGGAATGGTTTAAGGGGAAGAAGAATCAGGGAGAGATCTAGAGGCAGGTTGGACGTTGTGTTTGCCCCCGAAACAGACTCCTGGGGGCGATATGCTGAGGAGCTGCAGCTGCAGCCAGAAATCAATGAATCAGCACTGGGGCTTGTGGGAGCCCCCAGTTGTGAGCAAGATTAGCGGCATCTTTCATTTACTTATGAAGCGGGGGTTCATGTGTTATAGTTAGGGATGCCAAGTCCATTCTTGAAAGTCAGAGAACACAGATCCAGGGACTGATGGCTGGAGTGAGGCTATGCAAAGGTTTCTTTATCCTTCAAACTTTGTCACTGCTATTCTCATCTACAGTAGCTTTGCTGGATGGTTAGCAAAAGAAGGTACCAAATAGAATACAGGATTTTTAGGAACTTCGATACTTTGCTACCATTCACAGACTTTCCAGGGTAAAGTTACTATCCATTTGCCCTACAGTGGGTGGTGGTGGCTAAGAACAGGCTTCCTCTATTTCTCTCCTTCTCTTTTGTCCTTTCTCCATCTGTCAGAATGAACTGAATCACTTTTTATTTATCACCCACCCCACCTCATCTTCTAGCTTCTTTGAACTTCTGAAAAGAAAACTGGACAGCGGAATTTGATAGTAGAAGTAAGGAGAGTTGGGGCAGATAGTTGCTTGCTTATGTGTCATCATGTGCATAGCACTAGTCAATAACTCAGGTTGGCATCAATAGGTGGCTAGAAGAGGATTTCTGTGGTGATACCAATAGATTATGTGCACTTTAGATTTTGGGAAGTTGAAAATGTTCCTAGGCTACTGAGGCATTCACTGCAGTGTCACAATGGAGGATATTTCTAGGCAGAGGTATTTCTTCAGTGTGTGGAATAACCTCATTACACCAATCTTTTTTAAGTCCTCAGTCTTAGCATCCTAAATCCTATTCTTTTATCCTCAACAACAACAAAAAAGTAGGTTTGTTTCCAAATGCTGTGTATGAAACTGTGCCAAATAATTGGAGAAGGTCGGGGATACATTTCCTAGTACAGTTTTTTCCCCTTAGCTTAATTTCTCTTGGGGGGGATGATGAAGGTGGGAACCATGGCATTGGATTATTATTTTAGGTACATCCGCATTGTGCAGATCAGCAGTTTTGTAAGAGGCAGCATTTCTAGTCATCTATTTATATCTTTCATTCTGATAATGCATATATATGTCATTTTTTTCTTTCTTATCACAGGTACTCATTTTTAAAAGGTAGCATCATGCCATAAAGGTAGCTCCATATAAACAAATTGAATGATTAAAAGTCTAACCAGGGGCAACTAGGTGGCACAGTGGATAGAGCACCATCCCTGGAGTCAGGATGCCCTGAGTTCAAATCTAGCCTCAGACACTTGACACTTACTAGCTGTGTGACCCTGGGCAAGTCACTTAACCCCAATTGCCTCACCCCCCCCCCCCAAAAAAAAAGTCTAACCAATATCTATTATCAGATCCCATTAAAAGGATTATATGTATAAACCAAATAATGTTTCAACTTTATTACTTTCTGTAAATTAACACTTATCTTAATTTTGTTTTCATGATATTCTATCATGATAAGCAGCATGATGTGGTATATATCCTGGACTTGGAGTCAGTAAGACCTATTTTCAAATTCCACTTCTAAAACTAGTTATGTGACCATATTAGCAAAGTCACTTAAACTCTCTATGTTTCTGCCTTGGAGGAGGGAGTTCCTATTCTAGTGATTTCATGAGTTCTTCAATTATTGACTCTATTCTTCATAATCATGGATTTAGACCAATAAGAGACTTTGCCTGTCATCTAGGCCAACCTCATGATTTTACAGATGAGAAAACTGAAACAGAGAGGTTAAGCAATTTTCCCAAGGTAAGACACATAGAACATAATAAATTTGTAGATGAACCCAGGTTCTCTGATTCCAAACATAGAACTCTGTTGAAACTTTGATAGTGACATGATTATTTTCTTTTTACTTCATATACTAAAATTTTATTTTTGACTACATCTTTTCTTCATAGTTTAAAAGACATATACAGATAGATGAAATCATATAATTTTGAACATTTTAATGCAATTATAATTAAAATAAGTTAATACACATAAATGCTTTGCAAACTTTAAAGTGCTATATAAACATCAATCATTATTACAACTGTTTAATATTTAATGCAAAGAAAATGTGAATAGGAACCTAAAAGACCCGTATACCAACATATGTTGTCAGCATATGAATTCTGGGTTTTTAAGATCCCTTGGATTTTATCACATTTCATTTTCCTGAGTCTCTTCCCACCTTTCTGTTCTTATTATAAGATAATAGATCCAAAGGCAGAAGGTTCCTCAGAGGACATCTAATCTAATCCTCTTGCAGATGAGAAAACTAAGGGACAGGGAAGTTTAGGGACTTACCCAAGGTCATCATAGAGTAAGGCATAGAGGAAAGATTTGAACTCAGATTTGCCAACTGTAAAGCCAGTGTTCCTTCCACTGTACTAAGCTACCTAAATCTGTATGTTCCCTAATTCCTGAGTATTCCCTAAGGATTTATCTTTAACCTCTTTTTTTCTAAGAGTAGATGGGAGCAATTCATGCAAACTACTTTCTTTTCTCTATATCCTGCCCCAATCTCATCATTCAGTCCCAAAGCAACTTGCTGGATACATTTACTTAATATCAGATTTGGTACATTCAAAATATACTTTTCATTTTCCTTTATAAAACTCCTTATTAACTCTAATCACAAAAGAATTTAAATTCTTTGAGAGCATGTGTAACTTTACTTTTTTTTTTTTTAAAGAGATTTATTTATTTATTTTGGTGAGGCAATTGGGGTTAAGTGACTTGCCTAGGGTCACACAGCTAGTTAAGTGTTAAGTGTCTGAGGCCGGATTTGAACTCATGTCCTCCTGACTCCAGGGCCGGTGCTCTATCTACTGTACCACCTAGCTGCCCTGTAACTTTACTTTTAATGTTATATTGCTAGCACCTAGAAAAAATTCTGAAATTTAGCAGGTGATTAATAAATGCTTATTGATTTGTTTGATGTCACTTTTTCTCAGTCACCTAGGCCAGGTAACCTAAGAGTCCTCTTTGAATGTGGGGCAAAAGGGAGAAATAAGATTCAATTATTTGCCAAGACTGCCAATTCTATTTCCTAAATATCTCTCCTTTATGCACACTTCTTTCCATTCTTAATGCTACCATCCTAATTGAAGTCTTCATTACATCTCACCAAGACTGTTATAACAACTTTTTCTCTGGAATCCCTGCCTTCAGTCACCCCCCTTCTCCAATCTGTCTCTGCCAGTTTAATCTTCTAATGTACAAGTCACTTTTCTCCTCAACATTTACAAGTTTTGTTTACCAAATAAAATGCAAAAGCTGCCATCCACCCCCTCCTCCCCGATTTGATTTGAAATTACTTTTTCACTCTTATCTCACTTTGTTTTGTGTCATGCATTTTGGATTCCAGTCAAACTAGGATTCTCTGATTTCATTATATTGGATATGTCCATGTTTGCCTTGTGAGGAGTTCTTCCTCTTTCTTGTGTCTCTCTGACAAGATGAGAATATCTCTTGTCTTAGTTCTTTGCCCCACCATATTTCACATACTTGAGATATAGGAAATAAGACACATAAATGAGAGAGAGCCTATGTATCAGCACAATTCAGTTCCCTGGAGAACTATCTGCATATTCAGTATTCCCTATACCCTACTCTTGTTTTTCACAGAATCACTTGTATCAAGGAACCAGTGCAATTAGAGACACAGAAGGAATAGAGGAAGAGAGATTCTCTTAAGGTCATGAGAAGCTCCAAACATGTCCTGAGGAAGTGGACGGGAGAAATAACTCAGACCTAGTCTTGAGAAGAAGAGTAAGACAGACTTTAGGAATATCAACTTGGCACATGTATGGAAAATGGGTTGGAAAGGGGAATACTAAATGCAGGGAGATTCAGGGAGAGGTTATGAAGGCATGGAGTAGGGTTGTTGTAGTATAAATTTTAAAAAAAGGAGACTAACTGATGAAGAGTAAGAATTGGCAAGACAGAACCTAATAAGACACTGGAGGTAAAGGAAAGTGAAGATTCAAAGATGGTTCCTAGGTCACAAATCTGTGTGACTGAAGAATGGTGTAACCCTCAACCAAAATAGAGATACTAGGAGGAGGGGTGAACCAGAAGGAAAGTTATTGAGTTTTGTTTTGAACATGTAGAGTTTGAGATGTCCATGGAACATGCAATTGGAGATGACAGGTGGGAGCTCAGGAGAGAGGTTATAGTTAAATATGTTTGAAGGGGGCTACTTAGTCTTTGAAAAATGGATATTGCCCACTGCTCTTTTTCTAAATAAGAATCATGACAATATTTCTGTGTTTTGGACAGGGAAATTGGGATTGCTTGCTGAAAATTGGTCTTATCCCTGGAGGTTAGTCCTAAAGTCACTTGAAGCAATTAAAGAGTCTAGGTAAGGAATGGGGCAGCAAGGTGGTGGTGGAGTGAGGAAGACTTATCTTCTTGAGTTCAAATTTGGCTTCAGATACTAGCCGTGTGATTGTGGACAAGAGACTGAACCCCATTTGCCTCAGTTCCTCAACTGTAAAATGAGCTGGAGAAGTAAATGGCAAACCATTCCAGTATCTTTGCTAAGATACTGGACCAAACAATAAGGTAAGGGATAATTTTGTAGAGTGTGATCCCTGTGTCTATTCCAGGCAGTATAGCTATTCTCCTGAAAGAAGAGAATGAAATTTGAGAAAATTAAAGTCATAACTTGAGGGAGAAGAGATAAATAGAAGTCCAATGCATATATATGTATGCATATGTAATATTAATAATTGTGTAATTAATATTAATAATTGTGTAATATGTACACACGCTCACAGACACATATTCACATACACACACAGAGGCAATGACTAAAGGGGAAAAAAAAAGCAATGATAGCAAAAAAGAGCTACAAGCATGAGTTCAAAGGAGAATTGATCCTAGCTATTGAGAATCAAGCTCTATTAGCACTCCATGAAGAAAAAAGACATAGAGTGCCAGAGGCATGAATTACCTTTGCCTAATATGTGCCCTACACATACCTCATTAGCATTGTACTTTAAGGTCGTATCTACTCGTCTGAGTAATATTATGTGTATTTGTTGGACAATGTTCCTTGGGTTTATTGAGGGGGATAATTTGTACTTTCTCTTCTTACTCTGACATTTTTGTAAATGCCTTTGTAATGAGAAAATTGTAAAAACTGGCTTACTGTTAAGGATAAGCTCACCAGAAAAGGCTTAGGAGAACAGAACAAATCTATGAATGTACTTGGTCAGTTTTGGGGGAAGTACTTTGTTGCTGTTCAGTCATTTCAGTTGTGTCTGACTTTTTTTTTTTTTTGGTGAGGGAGTTGGGGTTGAGTGACTTGTACAGGGTCACACAGTTAGTAAGTGTCAAGTATCTGAGGCTGGATTTGAACTCAGGTCCTCCTGAATCCAGGGCTGGTGCTCTATCCACTGCACCATCTAGCTTCCCCTAGTTGTGTCTGACTCTTCATGACTCCATTTGAGTTTTCTTGGCCAAGACGTTGACATTGTTTCCTCTAGTTCATTTTACAGATGAAGAAATAGAGGCAAACAGAATCAAATGACTTGCCCAGGGTCACACAGCTAGTGTCTGAGGCTGAATTTGAACACAGGAAGATAAATCTTAGAAGGGGAGCTATATGGTGATTTAGGAGGCCTTTGCATATGGATAATTGTTGAAGGCATAGGGGCTGGTAAGACCACAAGGAGAGCACAAAAGGAAAATTATAGAGGGCCCTGGAAAGAGCTATACTATGGAATATGAAGTATGGATGATGAATTAGCAAATGAAGCATATAATAACATATAATATATACAATATAATATAAAATATAATAAAGAGGCATTTGGCAGATATGAAGAGAATTAGAAAATTCTATTATCATGAAAACTTAGTGAGGAGGGTGTATCCATTAGAATATCAAACACTATAGATATCACAGGATAAAACATCCAGAGATAGAAGGGACCTTCTAGTCCAACTCTCTCATTTCACGATTTAGGAAACAGATCCAGTGATGTTAAAAAAGGATGAGGGCTATGCAAAAGCCATTGTATTTAGCAATAGATTATTAGTGAACTTGCACAGATCAGTTTCAGTAGAATGGGACAGGATGGAAGCCAGTTTTCAAGGAATTAGAGATGAAAAAGCACAGTCAACTTGAATATATAGCTTTTCTAGGAGTTTGGCTATGAAAGAGAGTGATAATTTGATAGGATGGTAGGCTCAAATGAAGGTTGTTTAGGGGACTGGAACAGTGGTATTTGCCACTGAAGGACTGCCTCTTCCTTTGAGAATACATTAGAACAAAGGAGAAGAGAATGGAGGATATTATTGGCGTGATTTGAAGTGAAGAATTGAAGGACAGGAAACTTGTAAGAGACTTGTCATGTATGTTTTGGCTTATAGGCAAGAAAGGACAGAACTTTGTACAGAAAATATTCTGTTCTCATATTTGCCATTGTACAAAATAATGAAAAATACAGATTAAATTCTTTCCATAAAGAAATATCTTTTGTTTCCTTTTATACTTTGTACCTTTCCTACTGGATGTGTCTTTAAAGTAGTGAAATTGGCTTTCTTACATGGTTTATTATTTGGCTCTGAAGGTTATTTTACAAAGGAACTCTTATTCTAATCCATGCTTTTTTGGTTTGTTTGTTTGTTTGTTTTTTTGCAGGGTAGTGAGGGTTAAAGTGACTTGCCCAGGGTCACACAGCTAGTAATTTTCAAGTGTCTGAGGCTGGATTTGAACTCAGGTACTCCTGAATCCAGGGCTGGTGCTTTACCACTGCACCATCTAGCTGCCCCCATAATCCATGCTTTTAATTACTTAATGCTATATGCAGATGTCCCAGGGACCAGAGGCCTATGCCTGCTGCCAAAGCTCTGGTTAAGTCAAATTCAGGAGTGCTACATCTCACAGGACATTCCTATACTGAATGTCACTGGGTCATGGTCTTTAAATTGTTTTTCCAGTGCATATTGCCAATGTACTTACCTTGGTTTATTAATTAAATAATTGCTCTGTGCCTGTTATCACTAATAACACATGCAGGAAGAACCTGGTATCAGTGGTGTAAACCATAGGACTGAACTAGGCTTAAATACTTGGGTTTGGCTTTCAATTAAATGAAATAGAACAATATATACATTAACTTTTAGGTCCCTTGTTTTCCACTGAACACATTCCACATTTGAATTGAGTAGAAGATTTTTGCTGCTGAACCAACAGATCCACTGGGTCCAGGGGATCTTGAATACTTAACTTCTCCCACTTAGGGAGCTCTGGGCTCCATGTATGCAAATCCGATTTCAGTCCTATGGGACCCTGACCCTTAAAGATAGAAGTTAGGTTCTTTAATTCTTTAGAACTCCACATCTCTATCCTGGAATCTCACACAGAATTGCCTAAAGCTTAGATTTAACTCATGTATAGGTCTTACCCAAAAGGAAGTAAAAAGTTATAATATATACAAAGTAGATTAAGTTTGACTGTCATTTATTTGCTTCCATACTCTAGAAATGCTTAAAACTCAAGACTCAAAAATATCCATTGATAAAGACTTAAATTTATATCTCCTATTATATTCTCTTGAGATGTTGATGCTTACCCTTTAAAATATCAAACACTTAGTTGAACTATTGAATAGACCTTTCAATTTTAACTCAGCTCTGCACTGTTCAAACTATTCCTTCAAAGTCCATGTTTTCTCTTTGTTGATTGATTACAAATTTTCTAAGTTGACATCAAATTTCCTGTATTCCCAGTCCTTCAGTTTTACTAGACTTCTTTCTTTCTTTCTTTTCTTTTTTTTTTTTTTTTGGTGGGTCAATGAGGGTTAAGTGACTTGCCCAGGGTCACACAGCTAGTAAGTGTCAAGTGTCTGAGGCTGGATTTGAACTCAGGTCCTCCTGAATTCAGAGTAGGTGCTTTATCCACTGAGCCATCTAGCTGCCCAAAGCCCGTATTTTCTGGCAATCAAGGCCAAAGGTTGGCAAATGTCCTCTTCTCTAAGACATGCTGTAATTTGGGGGGAGTAGAAGGGGAGACCAGTTTACCTCACAAAGTACAGCAAGCACCAATTGAGGACCTTATGAACTTCCACCGTCTCAAGAATTATGTACCTTAGCATCTTTTTCTTTTTTTTTTTTTTGGTCCTAGGGATTTAGGCAAAGAAATAATATAGTCATCATTTCTGTTCACAGAAAGTTGCAGAAAGAGTTACATACCTCTTGATCTGGAGGGAGGAAAAAGAGAAAGCACTGGAGGCTAGAGTCATTCCATTTAGATCTATTCAGTGGGCAACTCTGACTGGTGTAGTTGCCAATCCTTTCTGATGAAACTTTGACATATTCCTCTCCAAATTAGGGTCATTCAGGAAGTTGCAAACTTGAAAAACTAGAAAATTTTAGTTGTACATATCTTTTATCAAAGGACCTCCAGAAAGGGCAAGGGCAAATTTATCACTAGAGCAGCTCAGCCACAAAAACAGAACTGGAAGGAGACAAACTCTAGGCAAGCTGCATGGGGTGTAATCAAGCCAGAGCCAATCAGGGGGGTGTCTCTTCATTATATCCATTTCATCACAATCTAGCAGCCATTAACTGAATAATACCAAATACTCTAAATACATTTCTCTAAATACATTGTTTAGAACAATATGAACGAACTATTTCATGTACAGGAAATTGCTTTCTATTTTCTAGTGGAAATCATTGATCATTGACCATATTGAATCATAGGGTGGGGAAGTTTCTTAAAAGGTCATGAAATTTACCTTACTACTTAAGGGCAGAATCACATCAAAATATGTCATGTAGATTAGGATTCTGTTTTTTTATTTAGTCACCAGAAGAGAAGGAAATTTTAAAATTTCTAGAAATTGTTTCCTAGAATTGATATAAACCCTCATGCTACATGTAATGACATTTACATAGCTAATAATTTCTTTTCCATTTTTATTCATTCAAGAAAAATTTAAATTGAATAATTTTTCTACTTAAAATTCTAAATACTTTATTCTTTAAATGAGTTCTAATCAGAAAAGAGAATTATCTCCATTTTAATATACACACAAATATATGTACATGTGTATAAACATACATATCTACATATGATTTTTTAACCATATGATTAGATTATCAATAAGAGGCCAAAATCATATCAAAAATGAACAAGAAAAATCAGGAAATTATATGCATTCTCTCTCTCTCTCCCCCCTTTTTTCTCCCTCCCTCCCTTCCTCCATTTCCCTTTGTTCTACTTCCTTTCCCTCTCTTTCCCTCTTCCTTCCTCTCTCTCATCACTGTCTCCTGCCCTCCCCTGTCTTTCCCTCTACTCCACCCTCCCCACCTCCACTTCCCCCTTAAGATGGATGGAGTAGTCATCTTTAACTGATTAAGCAAAAGTATTGAATGGCTGACCCCTGAAGTTACAATTATTTTCATTGCAATTATTAACTGCGAAACAATTTGCAATTAGCACATTTTATTGTGATAGTTGATATACAAATAGATAAAAAGAACTAGAAAAAGAGGCTTAGCTTCCCACAAGGAACTGAGTTTGATTCCTAGCTGGATTTAAGAAAGTCTCAATTTAAAAGGACAGCTGCTCTCAGAAAGAGTTGAATAGCAAATAAATTCTCGACTACAACAGTTGTAGGGATATGTCTATGCTTGGATGAACTGCCTGAAAGGAAAAATGGGGAGTGTTGAGACAGACTTAGGGAGGAGAACATGCATCTGGAGAATTTGTGCATAAGTGTAGACTCTACCAATTTATCCTGATGGCATTATCTTGAAGCTCCAGAATATAAACAAAGTATTGTAAGAGTTAAGAAGTAGTGTGTTATGTTTCTTTGGAGTGGAAATTGTTCGATATTATCACAAAGTTTGGGATCTTCAGCAAGCCATTTAGTTTATTTGAGTCTCTGGAGAATTGATAAGACAATTTAAATAATGGTTGGGATATAATCTGAAGTAGAAAGAATTCTCACATTGGAAGTTCTCCATATACTTATGGACCCTTTGTGGATAGGGATATGTGATATGTTGTAGATGCTGAAAACTGGAAAAATGAAGATAAAAGTTTAATGGGTACAGAAATAATTGGACTCTTACTAACATTGATGCAAAAGAAGAGATAACTATATAATTTAAATGGAAAATTTGACATATGATGATCATGTGATGATCCCAGAAAGTCAAACTTATGCACCAGACTGAATTCTGATGGGGAATTCCAGAAATAGTCACAGTGTGTCATTTCTCCTGCCCAGAACAATGTAGGAAAAAAGACAGGGAAGTCTGAAGACACTATGGATAGGGCCAAGTTAGGAACACACTATGCTTTAAGCACTCCAGAACCTAAGGGCAAGAAGAGGTATTTGACCCATACTGCCACATCCCAGACCAACAGTAGGGTACTGCAATGAGCACATTGAAACTGACAACTCTGTTCTGAGTCACAGATGCTGGGCAGACTGAGGAGACCTTCACAGACAGGTAGAGTTTCTGGGTAGGGAGGTTCTGGTTTGTGTACTGAGAAAGGAGAAAGTTCAGAGACAAACAACAGCAGTTTCACTCAGGTCCCAGAAGTAGAGTAGGTTCTCAGTTCCAACACTCTGAAGCAGCACAACATCCCAGTTAGCTAATGACTTTATGGGACAGTTAAAAATATAAAATCAAAATTAAAAGGCTGAAGTAGAAAAAAATGTAAGATATCTTATAGCAGTAAGAACTTAGAAAACAGAGGAGAAAAAAATTCAAGAAATATTTGATTATCTGAATTCCATGTCCAAGAAAAACCTATACATCCTATTTCAAGAAATCTTAAAAGAAAGCTGCCCAGATCTCTTAGAACCAGAGGGCATTGTAAAAACAGAAAGAATCCATTGGTTACCTCCTAAAAGAATTTCCTAAATAAAAACTCCCAGGATCATCATGGCCAAAATCCATAGCTTCCAGGTTAAAAAAAAAAAGCTTCAAGCAATCAGAAGGAAAGAATTCAAGTAGCTGAGGCACAGTCAGAAATATACATTATTGGGCAGCTAGGTGGTACAGTGGATAGAGCACTGGTCCTGGAGTCAGGAGGACCCAAGTTCAAATCCAGTCCCAGACACTTGACACTTACCAGTTGTGTGACCCTGGGCAAGTTACTTAACCCTGATTGCCTCACAAAAAAAAAAAGAGAAAAATAAAAAGAAATATACATTATTTAGTAGCAACCACTATAAAGTAGTGCAGAACTTGGAATACAAGAAGAACTTACTCTGCAAAACTGATTATAATGCAATAGGGGGGACATGAATTTATGTATTTTATTATTCTAAACTTTTTTTTGAAAACATGAAAAATGTGGGATGAGATTATTATGGAACACTATCGTGCTGTAAGAAATGATGAGTAGGATGCTATCAGAAAAACCTGGAAAAACTTACATGAACTGATACAAAGTGAAATGTACTGTATACAAAATAACAGCAATATTGTAAGATGATCTGCTGTGAATCACTTAGTTATTTTCAGCAATACAGTGATCTAAGAAAACTCTGAGGGACTTATGAAAAATGCAGTCCATCTCCAGAGAAAGAACTGATGGTGTTTGAATACAGATTGAAGCACAATTTTTTTAGTTCCCTTTTCTAAAGTATTTTTTGTTTCTTTTCTTTTACAACCTGAATAATGTGGAAATATTTTGCATGACTGCACATATATAACATGTTGAATTGCTTGAGTTCTTAAGGGGCGGTTGGGGAGTGAGGGAGAAAAAGAATTTGGAACACAAAGTTTTAAAAAATCAATGTTAAAATTTGTTTTTACGTGTAATTTGGGAAAAATAAAATTCTAAATAGAATTCATTCAAGAAAAAAAAGAGCAGAGCTATGGAGAAACTTTGAAGTTCAAACACAAGAGTGAAATGTATGAAGATAAACACAAATGAACAATGACAAAGGACTAAACAAAGATAAACTGCTTACATCAAATATGGGGAGATGGTACATTTGGTCCCCTCTCATTCTTATCATCATCAGGAGTCACAGAAGAAGTTTGACTAGATAAGTCCTTGGAGCCATTCTGTTATGTTTTGATGATCTTAAGAATGGAAAGAGAGGGGAAGAGAGATAACACTAGGGGAAGTAACATTAGGAAAAATTATCTCAGAAACAGCATATACAGTATAAAACAAGGCAAATGTGCTCTCTCTCTCTGTCTCTCTGTCTCTTTCTCTGTGGGGCAAAGAGGATTAAGTGACTTGCCCAGGATCACACAGTCAAGTGTCAAGTGTCTGAGGCTGGATTTGAACTTAGGTCTTCCTGAATCCAGAGCTGGTGCTTTATCCAGTGCACCACTTTGCTGCTGCCCCCAATAAATGCTTTCTTCATGGAAATTTAGATCTCTTTCCCCAAAGGCCAGTTCTTGAGGTTTAAATCTCCTTCTTCCAGAAAGTGAAAGAAACCAGAAAAGGAAAATGCCTGTAAACATTAAAAGAAAGGTTTATTAAGCTGGGAAGAAAATCTAACATGATCTTGGCCTATATGGCCTATTGCCAAATAGGATGCTAGGTAACAGATAACATACAGTATAAACCAATGCAGGTAAGGAATTTGTAGGGAAAGGTGGGCTGAGAAAGGAATGAGTCAGTAGGTCCCATTCCAAAGTGGGGAATTTCAGGGGTCAAGGATGTAGGCACTGTTGGTGATAAGCGGTTCAGTTCAAAGCTGTATTAGGTAATATCTTGATAAGATCTCTCAAAAAAAAGGATTATTCCAAAGTTATTATTACATAGTCACATATCCTGCAGTCAGATAAGTCCTTCATTGGCTTTCGAGTTACTGATTCCCTGCACGTCCGGCTAGGTTTACTGTAATGGGGAGAATGGGGTTTGGGAGTTTGGGAAGGGGATAGGGTTTTGGGGTCCTTAGGAATTCCTCTTTAAAGAATTACACCCTCTTGCACAGAAAAGCAATTAGAATAAGATGGTAGTTTATTTCAGGGTTGAGGAAGGGAAAGGGAAGGGAAACCATGAAAGAAGTCCTTGGACTTCTCATGGGGAGAAAGGCACAGAGAGAGTGTCTCTGAGATACCAATCTCCTCGAGCAGGAAACTGGCAGGTACTTTTATAGAGGACTGATGGGGGTGACCATCTGACTGTGGAAAGTTCCTTTAGTAAGGGAGGACCATCCCTCACTGGTGGTGGCTATAGGAATTGGGTGAGGGGTGGCTGGATCTCTCAAGCCATTTCCTCAGAACACAAAGGAAGCAGCCACACCTAATCTTATCACCCCAGGGTTCAAGGAGACTAGAGTGAAAGGTGGAGGTCCCTAACTAGCTCAGTCCAATCTGGTTCCACTTATCTCTTTAGGTGTGTCTGTCCTTTGGATTAGTTTCTCAAGGAGAAGGTTCTTTGATGTGCCCCAGAGAACTTCTGGGGTGCTATGGGCCCATAACATTTACTCTCAGTCATGCAAAGAATTGTTGATATGTTTGCCAATGAATGCAGTGGTATTGCTGGGTCAAAGGGTATGCATAGTTTTTATCCCTATGGGCATAGTTCCATATTGCTCTCCAGAATGGTTGGACCAGTTTACAATGCATTGTTGTTATTAGTGTTCCAATTTTCCAACATCTCCAGTATTTATCATTTTCTTTTTTTTTGTCATATTAGGCAATCTGAGTGTGAGGTGGTGCCTCAGAGTAATTATAATTTGCATTTCTTTAATCAATAGTAATTTAGAACATCTTTTTCATATGGATAAAGCAAGCTATCTGTTTTCATAACAGCTATACAAAGAAAGATGATAAGGGGTAGGAAAGGAAATGACAGTTGATCTTTACTTAATTGGTCAGAAGGAAGAGTACACACATACAGTTGAGTAGGAGAGAAAGGGAAGAAAGGGGAGGGGGAATAAACTACTTATATCTCTTTTGGAGGTGGTAAAAATGGGAAAATTTGGTATATAAATATGATGGAACTGTTTTACTGAACTTTTATCACCATAATGACCAAGATTCCAAAGGGCTAATGATACAATATGCTACTCACTTCCTGATAGAGAAGTGAAAGTCTCAGATTATATAATGAGACAAATGTTACTTTTGGATATCACCACTGTGGAAAGTTATTTTGATTGGTTATTTGTAATAAGGCCTATTTTTCTTATGTTCTCAATTGGGTGGGATGGGTTGGAATGGGAAGATGAAAAGGCAAATTTTGGCTGATTAAAACAAATACAATATTTAAAAAATAAATGAATAGAAATGCACACTTTCATCAATTAATCATTTTGCTCTAAGCCTTCATTCAGTGTATTAATTAAAGGGGAGAAACTTCATTTTCCATCATTTTTCATTTATTTCTCTCATTAATGTTGCCTCAAGACTCATAGGCTTAAATAAATATCAATATTACTGACTACATAATTAATACTGTATAGCATAGTTACTCTTAACCTCATATCTGTGGGGCATCCTTCTTTATTTTTATGGCCCACATTTATGGTAAGTCTTTGCTGGGACATGTCATTATCAAATGACTCATGCTTATGTTCCCAATTAGAGACTAAATTTCTAACAGTGGGCTGGAAAATGAGCTTCCAGCCCTTCACAATGAAAGCCCATTTTTCCCATGTTGCTCTCATTGGGTCCTCATGCTTCAAAGGAACTATAAGGATCAACAACAAATGTTTATAAGAAATAATATTAAATTTGGCAAATGTATTTTTTTACATACTCTAAAAAAACAACAATTAATTAGAAATAAGGCAAGGGAAAAGTAGGGACTGGTTTGTCTCTCTCAGTGCTCCTGCCTCTAGAATGAATACCTGAGATAAAATACACAGTCACAAACTTCCCAGCTTGTCCATTTCAAATTCATCTCTTATAAAGTTGAAGTAGGAAACTGCAGATATGGCAGACTCCCATTGCTGCCAGAGAACAATTGTTGCCTCTCCCTTCTTCCCTTTTTCTCTTTAGCCCTTCAAAACTTCTGAAAAACCAGAGTCCTTCTATATCAAGGCAGATCTCAAATTTCTCTTTTTTCAAACTGGAAAGAACTTCAAATCCCAGGGCTTTTTTGACCAGCCAAACCTGTCTCAGAGATTATTAAAAAGTATAAAAAAATGTGTTCATATTTCAGCAATGTTTCTGCTTATCATGTTAAAATCTTTAACATTTTTTGAATAAGATCATTTCTGTTTACATTCTTACTTTTTTTGATATCTGCTACTAACTAGACCATCTGTCACAGGGATTTACATACATTAGGTAACTGATAAGTGCTTATTAAATTAATAAATTAGACCTCAACTTCTGTTTATTTTCCAAGTAGTGGGGGGTCTTTTGAAATATAAATGTTTAACTATTTCCCCTTTCCCTTTCCAAGAAAGGTTTGAAAGTGGGTAAGGTTTGCTTCATTAGGCTAAAATAAGTCTTTTTCTAACATGGATGGGTTTCTGGGAGAAAGTGAGGACAGGACCTTTAAATTCAGAAACAACTCTACTACTGCCCTTTTCACACATCTGAAAGAAACATTTATTTTAGTTCAATCACCATACTTTATAGAAATGATGCGTGGCCTATTGTTTTTTATTGTTCAACATTATTTCTGTCTCAGTGTAGTGACTTACTCATACATTTCTGATATTTCTACTCTGTTTATCTTGTTTGAATCTAGGGTCCACCACATTTCCTAACCCAACTTCCTATCTGATCCTTCCAGAGACAAATCACTTCATTATCATATCTGAATTTATATATTTAATAAATTTGTTTATGTAATTTCTAAATCATTTGTTATATGTTTTACCCCTACCTCCCACATTGAGTTATAGGGAGAAAACTTCCTATAAATACACATAATTGAGCAAAACAAATTCCCACATTAGCAATGTGTAAAACTTTATAGTTTTCATTTTGCATCTTCAGTCTATCACCTCTCTGGCAGAAAAAGGGTAGAATGTTAAGAGTGAGTTCTTCTCATACTACCCAGGAGCTTTGCATTTAGTGAATACTTGTTTGCTTTTGTATTCTATTCCAGTGATGATTCTTTCCCTTTAAAACTAGTACCAGAAAATTTTTAATATTTACTGCACTGTATTATTGTTTGAAATATGATAGTTTCTCTTTTTTCTCATTTTTCTCATTATTACCCCTTGTGTTTCTTGACCTTTTAAGTCCTCCAGATGAATATTGTTTTTATTTTTTCTACCTCTGTAAAATAATCTATTGATAGTCTGATTAGTTTGGCACTGAAAAGTAAAATTAGCCTACATCATATTGTTATTCCATTTTCTTTACCTGCATTTGAATAATTAATATTTTGCCAATTATTTTATACTGTC
Organism: Dromiciops gliroides; assembly: GCF_019393635.1. NCBI lineage: Eukaryota > Metazoa > Chordata > Mammalia > Microbiotheria > Microbiotheriidae > Dromiciops > Dromiciops gliroides. Next base: position 263,904,331 of record NC_057862.1, on the reverse strand, counting down.
TTTATTCCTGCAAATTGTGTTTTAAAGTGGAATTCATATGGATACTAGGAATATCTTGATAGATGTACTCACAAATATTTTATAATTTCTGTAGTTATTTTGAATTTCTTTTTTCTTTTTGTTAGATTTTATAGGTAATATACAGGAATGCTATTGATTTATGTGGATTCATATAATGTAAATACTAATTTATTTTAAAATCATTATATTATCTGTAAAATGATAATTTTCCTTCCTCTTTGACTATTCCTTCAAATTCTCTTTCTTATCTTATTGCTATAGTTATCATTTATAACACTATGTAAAATAGCAGTGTAAAGTAGTAGTGGTGATAATACACATCCTTATCCATAGAGGCAGTTGGTGACATAGTAGAAAGAGAACTGAACCTGGAATTAGGAAGACCCAAGTTCAAATGTGGCCTCAAACATTTATTAGCTGTGAGACCTCAGACAAGTCACTTGACCTCTGTTTGCTTCAGTTTCCTCAACTGTAAAGTGGTTATAATAGCAACACCTATTTTGAAGTGTTGTTGTGAGGCTCCTATGAGATCACATCTATAAAAATTGCTGACCACAGTGTCTGTAACATAGTTGGTGTTGCTTATTTGCTTCTCTCTCCTTCCCAATCCCTTTTCTTCTTCTTCCCTGATCTTTATGGAAAGGCCTCCAATATTATAACATTTGCAATTGGTTTTAGATTAAGAGCATTTACTTTATCAGGGAATGATCCATTTATTCCCATTTTTTGGATAGATTTTAATGGAAATTGATATTTTTATTTTGTTAGTCTTTTCAGTTTATTTTAATATAATTTTGCAGTTACTATCTATATTATTAACATGATTTATTTTATTTATATTTTTCTATATTGAACCAACTCTATAACCTTGATATAAATCCAACTGTCATATTATGTAATCATTTAAATATGTTTTTGTAGATTTTTTGCAATTACCTTAATTTTTTTGTGTCAATGTTCATTACTTCATTCAATAGTTTTCTTTTTCTGGTTTTTCCTCTCCTTGGTTCAAATATGGTATCAAAACTATATTTGTATAACAGAAAGTAATTGTAAGTGTGCCTTCTTTGTTTATTATTACATATATTTTATGTAATATTGTAATTAAGTTTTTTTCCTTTTGGATGTTTGATAGAATTCACTCATAAATGCATTTTTTTCTTTGGAGTTCATTTATACCTTGAATTTTTTTCAGATATTAATTTATTTAAATAGTCTCTGCTCTTATTGATCTGGGTATTTTATTATTCTTCTAACTTGTTATTGTGTGAACATTTAACCAGACAAAATTATTTCTGAAAATTTCCTTTATTTTCTCATTGTCTTTATCCATTTCCTTTATCATTTCTTATAGCATAATACTATTCTATCACAATTATATAGTATAACTTATTCATCCATTCTGCAATTGATGGGTACTTCCTCAGTTTCCAATTCTTTGCTACTCCAAAAAGAGCTATTTTGCACTTCTTTAGAATTTGTTTTGTTCTACTCTCCCTCTAGTTTTTCCTTTTCATTTCTCCCCTTTCCTTTCTATTTTACTGAGTGAAATGGATTTCTGTACTCAACTGTGCAGGTACAGCTGAGTACCTAAGTAATTAATATGAGAGTGTGTGATTTACCCACTCTCTTCCTTCTTATTTTTGTAGACTTCTACTTCTGTACCTTTTTTTTTTTTAAGTGAGGCAAATTGGGGTTAAGTGACTTGCCCAGGGTCACACAGCTAGTACGTGTTAAGTGTCTGAGGTTGGATTTGAACTCAGGTACTCCTGACTCCAGGGCCAGTGCTCTATCCACTGTGCTATCTAGCTGCCCCTTCTGTACCCTTTTTATATTTCTTCTTATTTACTCTTTGATTTCTCTTGACTCACATCAAAATTTTAACATAGCTTTGACCTTTTCCTAAGGAATTCTGAAAAGTCTTCTATTTTATGAAATGTTCACTTTTTTTCCTCTGTAGAATTATACTGTTTTTCTGGGTAAGTCATTCTTGATTTTAAGTTTATATATCCTTTGCCTTCTAGAACAGTATATTTCAAACACTTCACTTTCTTGAAGTACTGGCTGCTAAATCACCTGTGATCCTCTGTGATGCTTCAGTATTTCAATGCTTTCTTTCTGACTGCTTTTTACTATGATGTTTCTGGTAGTTTTCATTTTGGGGGTTCTTTCAGGATATGATCAGTGGATTCTATTTGCACTTTGCCTTCTGCTTCTAAGAGATCTGGGCAGTTTTCTATTTATAGTTTCTTGAAATATGTCTATTTTCATTTTTTTTTGGTCATCATTTTTAAGTAACCTAATTATCCTTAAATTTTCTCTTCTTTATGTGTTTTTAAGGTCAGCTATTTTTACTATTAGATATCTTTAGTTTCCTTGTTTTTTCAATCTTTTGACTTTGCTTCAACATCTCTTATTGTTTCAAGAAGTTTTGCATCACTTATGCTGTGTTGTTAACTCCATTTCCAATTCTTTCTTCTGTAGTTCTTTTCTACGTTTTCCTCTAGTACTCTCATTTCATTTATAAATTTCCATTTACAAAAATAATTTTAACTTTTTCAAAAACTCTTGGCTTTCTCAATTTCAGGAATATAAGTTGAATTTGTGTTCAAATTGTGTTTTTTCCTTGAGGCTTTACTTATTGATGTGTTGGAGTTATTTTCTTCTAGGTTAGTGTCTTGGATGTCCTATCACCATAATATTTTTTATGGTGGAATTTTCTTTTTGTTTGCATATTCTTCTAGTCTACTTCCTGAATTCAGAATTAATATTAGGGCCAGGATCTACACAACTCTGGAGGAAATGTTTAATCTTAGCTGCTGTTTTCTTGTGGTTGTTCAGTGTTATTCTACTTTGGACAACTCATAAAGGGACTGCAATCTTTTAGTATACCCAAAGTGGTCTGATTGTGGGCAAGTCTGATTTCTGGTCTCCCCACCCTGATTTGAGCTTTGCAATTTCTTGACATAGGTTTGGGTCTGAGCAATTGGCTATGAGCTAGACTTTTCTTTGGAATTTCAGTGGACTGCCATACTGTCAGCACAAATATGAACCACTGTAAGCTATATGGAGACCCTCTATCAAGTCATCTGGAGAACACTAGTTGTTCAGAGTGATAGAACTGTAGGTTTCAGTTTGGTCAGCGATTGCTGCCCTGGTTATTCCTCAGACTTCAGATTAGGTTAGAGGCTGGAACTGAGACCCCATTCTGCTCCAAAGTTTAAGCCACACAGTTGCTACTTACTTCTGAACTTGTTCCTCACTTAGTACCCAGTCTATAAACTGAGGTCATGTCTCACCCTGGATAACTATACCTGGACACAAGTCATCTCTCCATTTATGCTGGAATGCTTTCTCAATGTTTTCAATAAAGAAAAGAGAAAAAGAACAAGCCTACAAATCAGGCATGCATTTTTTTTTAAACTTAAACAGCAGAAAATTTTAAAATCTCAAATCAGTAACAATGTAGAAAATTTGACAATTGAAGAAGAGATTAATAAAATTGAAATAAAAATAAAAATTGAATTGATAGGGAAGGGTTTTTTTTGAGGAAAAATAACTACACAGACCAACTTTTAGTTAATATAATTTTAAAATTCAATTTTATTTTATTTTCTGATCTAAATTCTCTCTACTCATTCAGAAGACAAGAAATACAATACCTATTGTACACATGAATTCTTACAAAAAAAAATCTCATCATTAATCATCTTCTCTCTCACCTCTACCCATACAAGAAAAAACAAAGAGAAAAAAGTATGGTTCAGTTTACACTCTGAGTCTATCAATTTTCTATTTGAAAGTGTACATCATTTTATACCATGAGTCCTTTGGAACTGTAGTAGGTCACTGTGTAGATCAGAGTTACTAAGTTGATTATCTTCACAATATTGCTGTTGCTGTATAAATTTTTCTGGTTTTACTCTCTTCACTTTGCATTAGTTCATATAAGTCTTCCCAGGTTTTTTTTAAACCATCCACTTCATTATATCCCAGTAATATTCCCCAGTTGATGGCCATCCCCTCAGTTTCGAATTCTTTGCCACCAAAAAAAGAGCTATTATAAATACTTTTGTACATATGGTCCTTTCCCTTTCTCTTTGATATCTTTTGGGTTTAGCTAGACCTAGTAGTGGTGTTGCTGGGTCAAAAGATATGCACAGATGAATAAAGCACTGGCCCTGGATTCAGGAGGACCTGAGTTCAAATACAGCCCCAGACACTTGACACTTACTAGCCACGTGACCCTGGGCAAATCACTTAACCCTCATTGCGCTGCCAAAAAAAAAAAAAAAGTAAAAAGTAAAAAGTATTTGCGGCAGCTAGGTGGTGCAATGGATAGAGCACCGGCCCTAGATTCAGGAGGACCTGAGTTCAAATCTGGCCTCAGACACTTAATACTTACTAGCTGTGTGACCCTGGACAAGTCACTTAACCCCAATTGCCTCACCAAAAAAAAAAAAAAGATATGCACAGATAAATAGCTTTTTAGGCTTACCTCTAAATTACCTTCCAGAACAGGTAGACTAGTATACAGCATTTGTCATTTTCCTTTTTATTCATCTTAGTAAGTGTGATGGTTGTGAGGTACTATTTCAGAGTTGTTTTAATTTGCATTCTCTGATAGTCATTTAGGCCTTTTTAATTTTTAAAAATTTTTTTTGGTGAGGCAATTGGGGTTAAATGGTTTGCCCAGGGTCACACAACTAGTAAGTTGTCAAGTGTCTGAGATCGGATTTGAACTCAGGTCCATCCACTGCGCCACTTAGCTGCCCCTCCCTTTTTTTTGCAGGGTAATTAGGGTTAAGTGACTTGCCCAGGGTCACACAGCTAGTGTCAAGTGTCTGAGGCTGGATTTGAACTCAGGTCCTCCTGAATCCAGGGCCAGTGCTCTATCCACTGCGCCACCTAGTTGCCCCCAGATTTAGGCCATTTTTATACAACTATTGATAGATTTCAAATCTGTCCACATCTATTAATCATTAAACAATAAGAGAATGGTTCTTATTCTTATAAATTTAACTCAGTATCCTATATATTTTAGAAATGAGACCTTCAAGCAAACTTGCTTTAATTTTTTTCCTTAGCTTCCAGTTTTTCTTCAAATTATAGCTGCATTGGTTGGTTGTGCAAAAAAGTCTTTATTTTATGTAATCAAAATTGTGTATCTGATCTCCCATAGAGCTCTCTTTGTCTTGTTTCATTCTTAAATCTTTTCCTAGCCATAATGTAATAGGTAATTTTTTTCATGCTCTGCTAATTTGCTTATGAAATCACCCTTCATGTCTAAAAGATATTATGAGATTATTTGGATATGTGGTGAGATATTGTACTAAGCCCAGTTTCTGCCATACTACTCCAGTTTTCTCAGAAGTTTTTGTCCTTGATCTAAGTTAAGTCCTTGATCTAATATTTGGATTTATCAGTCACAAGGTTATTGTGCTCATTTGTTTTGGTATATTTTGTAGTTACTGTGTTTCCTTTATCAAGCACTCTATCATTCTATATAAAATTATCTTGATGATTACAGCTTTTTAGTACAATTTGAGATCTGGTACTGTTAGTTCCCCTTTACTTTTTTCTTTGACTTTCTTAATATTCTTGATGTTTTGTTCTTCCAGATGAATTTTATTATTATTTTTTCTACCTTGAAAGAGCTTTTTTTAGTAGTTTGGTATTGCATTGAATAAGTAAATAAATTTAGGTAGCATTGTCATTTTTTTATTATATTGGCTTTATCTATCCATGAGCAGTTATTTATTCTCCCATTATTTAGAGCTGTCTTTATTTGTGTGAACAGTATTTTGTAACTATGTTCATATCATTTCCGTGTCTATCTTGGCATGGGGACTCCTAAGTATTTTATATTGTCTCTAGTTTCTTTAAATGGATTTTTTTCTATTTCTTCTGGCTGAGTTTTATTGGTAAATAAATATATATATATATAAATATTAATATTGTATGAATTTACTTCATATCTAATTTGATAACTTTGCTAAAATATTAGTTATTTTAACTAGTTTTTAGTTGTCTCTATAGGGTTCTGTAAGTAAGTAATCATATATGCAAAAAGGGATAGTTTTGTTTCTTCATTGCCTATATTTATTTCTTCAATTTCTTTTTCTTGTCATTGCTATAGTCAAACTTTCCAGTAAAATATTGTATAATAATAATAATAATAATGTTCCTTACTTTACCACTGATTTTTTTGGAAAGACTTCTAGTTTGTCCCCATTACTAATTATGTTTGTTCTTGGCTTTAGATCAATACTACTTATTTTAAGAAAAGCTTAATTTATTCCTATGCTTTCTAGTGTTTTCAATAAAAATGGTTATTGTATTTCTCAAAAGTTTTTCTACATTTATTGATATGATCATTTGATTTTTTTAAAACCTTTTTTGCTAATGTGGTCAATTATTCTTGCAGTTTCCATGCATTCCTTTTATAAATCTATCCTGTTCTTAGTGTATGATCTTTGTGGAATATTGTTGTAGCCTCCATGCAATTATTATGTTTTTGTTTTTTAAATTTCATTAATATTCATCATGGAAATTGGTCTATAATTTAAATGTTCTGTTTTGATGCTCCCTAATTTAAGTATCAAGATCATATTTGTGTCATAGAAGGAATTTTGTAGGATTCTTTACTTATATTTCCAAACTCTTTATGTCATTATTAATTGTTCTTTAATTTTTTGGTAGAATTTGCTTTTAAATCCATCTTGTCCAGGTTTTTCTTAGGGATTGCATTTATGAATTATTTTTTCTAAGATAGATATTTGACTCTTTTATTTTCTGTTCTCTTAATCTGATTATATTTTTGCATATGTTCATTCTGTTCCTCTAGATTATAAAATTTATTGGCTTATAATTGGGCAATATAGCTCCTAATACTTGCTAATACTCTTAATAATTCTCCATTGTATGTGAATTCACCTTTTTCATTTTTGATATTGGTGATTTGGATTACTTCTTTCTTTTTCTAAATTAATTAGCCAGCAAAATAATTTATATTATAATTTTTTGAGGCATGTTTTTTCATTTTTGTCACTATCTTTAATGAAATTATTGTTTCTATGACTTGTACTTTGACCCACTCATTATTTAGGATTAGGTTATTTACTTTTCAATTAATTTGTATAATTTAAAGTTTTCTTCCATTTCTTTTTAAAAATGATATTTTTGCCTTATAATCAGAAAAAAAAAGATTCTTTCAGTGTTTCTGCATTTCTTCATTTGTTTATATGCCCTAAAATACAGGGTCAATTTTCGTGAAGGTTCTATAGACAGCTAAGAAATAGGTATATTCCTTTCTATTCCCATTCAGTATTCTCCAGAATCTTCTCATATCAAACTTTTCCAAAATTCTATTCATCTCCTTAAGTTTTCATCTTTATTTTACAGATTTATCAAGACCTGAGATAGCTTAATTTAGCCCCCCAACTATTATAGTTTTGCTTTCTATTTCTGACACATTTAACTTTTCATTCCAAAATTTGGATGCAATGCCATTTCATACTTTTACTTTTTCTGAGTCCATGATTGATGCCCTTGTCTTTTTTTTTCTTTTTGTTTTGCAGGGCAATGAGGGTTAAGTGACTTGCCCAGGGTCACACAGCTACTAAGTGTCTGGAGGCCGGATTTGAACTCAGGGAGTCCTGAATCCAGGGCTGGCGCCACCTAGCTGCCCCAGATACCCTTGTCTTTAAAAAAAATATTAGCTGAAGCATAATAGATTCTACTCCAGTCCTTAACTTCACACCTTTCTGTTTCAAGTGTGTTTCTTTCAAACCACATATTGTTGGATCCTGGTTTCTAACCCTTTCTACTATCCTTTTTTCATTTTGGGGTGATTACAAACATTGTATTGTTTCTTTATGTGTGTTTACAGGCACATGCACAATATACATAATGTATCTTTAATGTTTTCTTATATTTATTCTTCTCTTTTTTACCTTGTCCCCTCAACTGTCTCTTTCTTCAGCCCACCACATCTCTTAATATACCTTTCCTCTTTTCCCCTTTCTCTTTACTTCTTTCTTTCCTTCTTACTTTCCTATTGGGTAAAATGAACTTTTATGCACAACTCTGTGTATGTAAATGATTTCTTTCTTAAATGAGTTCAAATGATAGTAATGTTCAAATTTTACCTGCTCCATCCTTTCCTCATTCTTTCCTCCATGTTATAAACTCTTCCTTTCATGCCCCATTTATGTGAACCAATTTCCTAATTCTTCCTTTGCTTCCTTTCTTTCCCAGTGTATCACTCTTTCTCACCTTTCCATTATTCTTTTGGGATCATCTCAACATAAAATTAGACCCATGCCCTCTAAGTAGATTCCCTTTAATCGTAGATATTTAGTCCCTTATTAATTTTCTCTCTTTTTTTTCTTAATTTTTGTTTCTCTTAAGTCCTGTGTTTGAAGTAAAATTTTCTATTCAGCTCTGGTATTTTCATTATGAATGCTCAAATGACTTCTATTTTAAGTATCCATTTTTTCCTTGTAGGATTATACTTAGGATTGCTGGGTAGGTTATTATTGTTTGTAATCTTAGCTTATTTGCCTTTCAGAATATTGTATTTCAAGCCCCTGCTCCATTATGAGACAACAAGAAACAAACAAACAAAAAAACTAGCAGCACTAGCTGCTAAATTTTGTGTGTTCCTGACTTTGGCTATGTAACATTTGAGTTATTTCTTTCTGGCTGCTTGTGCTATTTTCTGGATTTTGGCTAAAGTATTCCAGGGACCTTTAATTTTCAGATTTCTTTTAGGATATAACTATTGGATTCTTTCCATTTCTACTTTTCCTTCTGGTTCTTAGCTAGATGAGCACTTTTCTTTTATAATTTCTTAAAATATGCTATCTGAGCTTTTTTGGTTGTTGTTGTTCATGGCTTTTAGGTAGTCTCATGATTCTTAAGTTATTTCTCCTTGATCTATTTTCCAGGTCAGTTGTTTTTCCTATGAGATAGTTTATGTTTTCTTCATTTTTTATCAGTGCTTAAATTTTTCTTTTTTGTCTAATGGTGTCATTAGTTTTCACTTGGCCAATTCTGATTTTCAAATAAATAATACTTTAAAAATTATTTTTTACTATTTTTACTAAACTCATATTTTCATAATTTTCTTATAGAACTCTCATTTCTTCCTCCAATTTTTCTTTTATTATTTGTATGATTTTAAAATGCTCTCATTTGTCTTTTTCTTTAATTTTTCTAGGAATTTCTATTTATGAATTATGTACAATTTGAAATTTTCTTTGCAACTTTGCTTTAGATATTTTCAAATTATTGTCTTTCAGTGTCTTGAGCTGTCATAGTAGCTTTGTATGGTTGAGTTTTTTTCTTCTTCTCATTTTCTCAGCCTACTTCTTGACTTTGGAGTGTATGTTAGCATTATGTTGAGTTAACCTCTAGAGAAGATGTCTGGTGCAATCTTCTATCTTTTATGTCCTTTTCCTATTGTCATTGCTCAGTCTGGGCTGTTAACTTTTGCTGGTTCCATAGTGGTGTCATCTGAGAAGTTCACTGTCCTCTTTGTCTGTGCTTTGAAATTTCTTGACACAGTTTAATCTTTTGGCCTTTTTGTAGTTGACTTTTTTTTCTTTTCTTTTCTTTTTTTGGTGAGGCAATTGGGGTCAAGTGACTTGTGTAGGGTCACACAGCTAGTAAGTGTCAAGTATCTGAGGCTGAGTTTGAACTCAGGTCTTCCTGAATCCAGGGTCAATGCTCTATCCACTATGCCACCTAGCTGCCCCTGTAGTTGACTTTCAATGGAGAGTTGCTGGTCTCAGTCAGTTTTAGAAGGCTGGAATGTTCCATAGGTTGAAAGCAACCAAACTGCTGGTTCCCCTTTGATTTTGGTATCCTGAGTTGATTTTTCTATTGCACACTTATATCCTGGGCCAAAAGTTAGAACTGAGTCACCGCTCTGTTCTTGGGTTCAATACACACAGTTAAGTTTTTGGTATTTGTTCCTTACATATGTAAAGTCCCTGGCTCCTAGTGACCATATCCATGAGTACTCATTTCTGTACTGGAATTGTGTGACCTAGAACTAGGTAATCAGTGACTGAGCTTCTACATGGCACCCGTTCTTGTTACCAGTTGCTAGTACAGGGATAAGTTGAGATCCCTTTCTTCCCAGATAATCAGACCCTTTAAAGTGCTTGTATGCTGGGCTGTTCCCCATCACTGTTGCCACCACCACAGCCCATTGTCACTTCTGCCTGCTGCCACTGCATTGCACTATTGTGCTCCTAGTTAGCTCCACTCCAGTGTCTGTTAACCTTTTTGTCTGTCTTCCAAAGCTTTCATGGACTGGCTCAAAGTAGATTCCCAGGAAGAACATGTCTTTCTGACAGGTCTGAGGTGAAGAGTATAGTTGGGCCTCTGGCTCCCAAAGTCCTCAAGTGGACTATGACTAAAGTCATATGATAAGAGCCCCAGTCAACAAACCACAGTCCAGCTCAGCCTCTTCAAAGGGAAGATTCATTCATCAATAGAATTTCAGCTCATCAAATGAATTCACAAATAGACATTGCGATATAAAGAAGTTTCTCAAATCAATTTTTTAAAAATACTTTGAAATATTTTATAGAAAAATTTTCTATCTTTTAAAAATGTTTTATTTTCTCCAAATTATATGTAAAACAATTTTTAACATTAGTTTAAAATTTTTTTTTTTTTTTAGTGAGGCAATTGGGGTTAAGTGACTTGCCCAGGGTCACACAGCTAGTAAGTGTTAAGTGTTTGAGGCCGGATTTGAACTCAGTTACTCCTGACTTCAGGGCCGGTGCTCTATCCACTGTGCCACCTAGCTGCCCCTCTATTAGTTTTTCTGGTCATGGCTTTCAGGCAGTCCAATGATTCTCAAATTGTCTCTCCTGGATCTGTTTTTCAGATCAGTTGTCTTTCCAATGAGGTATTTCACATTTTCTTCTATTTTTTCATTCTTTTGATTCTGCTTGACTGATTCCCAGTGTCTCATGGATTCTTTATCTTCCAACTGTCCCACTTTAATTTTTAAGGCATTGTTTTCTTCAGTGAGATTATGCACCTTTTTTTCCATTTGGCCAAATGAATTTTTTAAGGAATTGTTTTCTGCAGTCAATCTTTGTGCTTACTTTTCCAAGCTGCTGATTCTTTTTTCATAGTTTTCTTGTTTTGCTTTCATTTCTCTCCCCATTTTTTCTTCTACCTTTCTCAATTGATTTTTGAAATCCCTTTTGAGCTCTTCCAGGAAGGCTTTTTGTTCTTGAGACCAATTCACCTTCCCTCATGAGGCTTCACATGTAGGCAATTTGAGGGTATTGTCCTCACCTGAGTTTGTGTTGGCTTCTTCCCTATTGATACAGAAGCCCTCAATGGAGAGGGTTCTTTTTTGCTTCTTATTCATTATTACAGCTTATTTATTTATTTTTTAAGTTGAGGTCTGCTCTGGGGACACCAGGATCCCTGTTTTGGGCTTTTTGTACAGGGGTATAGGTGCTGTGTGACCGGCTTTTTACTCTGAGGCCTTTATAGTGTGTGTAGTTTGCCCCCCTGCACTTCCTGTCCAAGCGCTACGTCAGTGTGCCTGGTTGCGCCTATCCTGTTTGTGGCCCTACAACTGGCAACTTGACCTCTTGGCTGGTACAGGCAGGTTTTTCCACTGTCCTTGGCCACCAGATTTTTGAGACAGGTTCCAGGGGCCTCAGTTGTTCGGCTGTGGCCCGCAGCTCCTGCTGACTTGCCCTGACCCCATCAGTGCTGGGCTGCTGCCCTGCGCTGGGCCTCCCTTTTGCCTGAGTCAGACTGACCTTTTCCTGAAGTCTTCTAAATTATCTCTGGTTGGAAGACTGTGTCTCTCTGTCTCTTTGCAGGTTCTGTAGTTTCAGAATCCATCCAGAGGCTTGATTTAATGTTCTTTTTGAGGGAACAGAAGGAGAGCTCAGGCAGCTTGCTGTTTCCTCTCTGCCATCTTCCCATTAGTTTTTTTGTTGTTTTTTTTTTAGTGAGGTAATTGGGATTAAGTGACTTCCCCAGGGTCACACACCTAATAAGTGTCAAATGTCTGAGGCCGGATTTGAACTCAGGTACTCCTGACTCCAGGGCCGGTGCTCTATCCACTGTACCACCTAGCTGCCCCTTCCCATTAGTTTTTAAAAAAGGTTTGAGTTCCAAATTATATTCCTCCTTCCTTACCTCCCTTCATCCTGAGATGATAAGCATAGGTTATATGTGTGTAATCATGTAAAACATTCAAATTATTTTATTTATTTATTTAGCAACAAACATTTATTTTATTTTTTCCAGTTACATGTAAGGGTAGTTTTCTTTGCTTTTGTTTTTTGCATGGCAATGATGGTTAAGTGACTTGCCCAGGGTCACACAGCTAGTTGTGTCAAGCGTCTGAGGCGGGATTTAAACTCAGGGAGTCCTGAATCTAGGGCTGGTGTTTTATCTACTGCGCCACCAAGCTGCCCCATAAGGGTAGTTTTCAACATTCATTTTCATAAGATTTAGAGTTCCAAATTTTTCTCCCTCCCTCCCTTTCCTCTCCCCTCCGAAAGATCGCAACTAGGTCATATATGTGCAATCCACAAGTGTTCTTTTTATCAGTTCTTTCTATAGGGGTGCATAGTAAGCTTCCTCATTAGTTCCTTGGGATCGTCTTGGATCATTACCTTGCTGAGAGTAGTTAAGTCATTCACAATTGCTCACTGAACAATACTGCTGTCACTATGCACAATGTCCTCCTAGCTCTGTTCACTTCACTGTACATCGATTTTCATTAGTCTTTCCAGGTTTTTCTGGGATCATCCTGTTTGTCATTTCCTATAGCACAAGACCATTCCACCATAATCAGATAGCACAGCTTTTTCCATCATTCCTCAATTGATGGAAATTCCCTTGATTCTCCATTCTTAGCCTCCATCAAGAGTTGCTATAAATATTTTTTGTACAGTTTTCCCCCCTTTTCTCTTTTTCATGATTACTATTGTTAACTGTTTCCCTTCCATCCTATTCCCTTCCCCATGATATTTATTCTATTATCCATCTTCTTTCATCCTATCACTCTTCAAAAGGGATTTGATTCTGTCTGTCCCCTCCCCCACTCTCCCCTTCCTTCTTTTGCCCCTCTCTCTTTATCCCCTTCCCCATCTAATTTCCTGCAGGGTTAGAGAGATTACTCTACCCAATTGAGTGTGTACATTATTCCCTCCTTGAGCCAATTCTGATGAGTGTTAGGCTCATTTACTGTCCAGATTAAATAGATTACTCCACCCAGTTGGGGGTGTGTGTGTGTGTTAGTCCCTCCTTGAGCCAACTCTGCTGAGTTTAAGGTGTATGAGCCTTTTCTGATGAGTATAAAATTCATTTACTTCCCTGCTCCTCTCCCATCTCTTCCCCCACTCTGTAAGCCTTTTCCTGTTTCTTTCATGTAGGATTTCACCTCTGCCCTTCCCTCTCCCCCAGTGTATTCCCCTCACCCGTCTATTTAACCCTAAAGATGTCATCATGGAGCAACTAGGAGACACAGTGGACAAAGCACCACCCCTGGACAAGGGGGGATCCCAGCCAAAACCCGGCCTCAGACACAAGACATTCACCCACTGTATGACCCCAGGTATGTCCCCCAACTCCAATTTTTTATAGTTCTCTAGGGTCTTGTATTTGAAAGTCAAATTTGCCATTCAGTTCAGGTCTTTTCATCACAAATATCTGAAAATCCCTTTTTATTAAAGTCCCATTTTTTCCTCTGAAATATTATGATGAGTTTTGCTGGGTAGGTGATTTTTGGTTGTAATCCCATTTCCTTTGCCCTTTGGAATATCATATTCCATGCCCTCCGGGGCTTTAATGTAGAAGCTGTTAGATCTTGTGCTATCCTGACTGGGGCTCCACAGTACTTGAATTCTTTCTTTTTGGCAGCTTGCAATATTTTCTCCTTGACCTGGGAGCTCTGGAATTTGGCTATAATATTCCTAGGAGTTTTCCTTTTGGAATCTCTTTCTGGAGGTGATTGGTGAATTCTTTCAATTTCTATTTTAGCTTCTTCTTCTAGAATTTCAGGGCCATTTTCCCTGAGAATATCTTGGAAGATGATGTCTAAGTTCTTTCCTTGATCATGGTTTTCAGGTAGACCAATAATTTTCAAATGATCTCTCCTGGACCTATTTTCCAGGTCATCAGTTTTTCCCAGAAGATATTTCACATTGCCTTCTATTTTTTTATTCATTTGGATTTGCTTTATTGTGTCTTGATTTCTCATAAAGTCACTGACTTCCATTTATTCAATCCTAATTCTTAGGCAATTATTTTCATCAGAGAGCTTTTCCATTTGGCTTTTCAAGCTGTTGACTTTTTTCTCATGTCTTTCCTGCATTACCCTTATTTCTCTTTCCATTTTTTCCTCTACCTTTCCTCTAACTTTATCTTCAAAGTCCTTTTTGAGCGCCTCTATGGTCTAAGACCAATTCGTATTTTTCTTGGAAGCTTTAAATATAGGGGCCCTGATGTTGACGTCTTCCTCTGAGGGTGCCCCTTGGTCTTCCTTGTTACTGAAGAAACTTTCTATGGTCTTCACCTTTCTCTGTCTGCTCATCTTGCCTTTCTTTTATTTGACTTTTAGCTCCTTAAAGTGGGGCACTATTTCCAGGCTGCAGTATCCCAGGCTTAAGAAGTCCCAGGTGGTATGATTTAAGGAGGATCAGGTTCTTCACTCGCCTGGCCTGTTCCCTGGTCCATAGATGACTCCATACCCAACTTGTTAATCAACCAGCTTTGTGTGTTGTGGTTGTTAGCTCCAATGAGCCTGTGCCCCTCCCCCACCTGGGCCACTGCTATCCAAGCCTACGTCCTGGTTCTCAGCAGGGGTGAAAATTCCAAATTCTGCTTAAGCACTAGCATAGACCCCTGTAGTCTCCCCCCTGCCCAGGGCTCAGCCTGCTCACCAGACTGTGAGCTTAGTTCCAGATGACACTGGTGCTGCAGCTGATTCAGAGGCTCTGGGGGTCTCCCTCTCTGGTGAGGCCTTCCTGGGACTTGGTCTGTGTCAGGGTGGCTGTGGGGTTGGGCTTAACTCCTGTATCAGCACAGAAGGTCCCTCCTTCTGACCTTCCAAGCTGTTCTTGGTTAGAAGATGATTTCAGCACATTTTTCTGTGAGTTTTGCTGCTCTAGGCATTTTCCTATGGTGTTATTTGGATTTTTTTTGGAGCAATCGTGTCATGAGTTCGAGAGCTCACTACCTTTCCTCCACCATCTTGGCTCTGCCCTGGAAGTCCCCCTATTCAAATTATTTTAAAAGAATTATATAGCATATCTGCCAAGACAAAACCAGGAGGTATGTGAACATAATTATAAAACACTTTTTTTTTTTCAGGGCAATGGGTGTTAAGTGATTTGCCCAGGGTCACACAGCTAGTTAAGTGTCAAGTGTCTGAAGCCGAATTTGAACTCAGGTCCTCTTGAATCCAAGGCCAGTGCTTTATCCACTGCGCCACCTAGCTGTCCCTATCAAACACTTTTGATACAAATAAAGTCAGATATAAATAATTGCAAAATTATTACTTGTTCATGGATAGGCAGAGCCAGTATAATAAAAATGACAATTCTACCTAAACTAACCTATTTATTTAATGCCATTCCAATTAAACTACCAAAAATTATTTTATTGAGATAGAAATAGAAAAAATAATAATAAAATTCATTTGGAAGAACAAAAGTTCAAGAATTTCAAAGGAATTAATGAAAATGTAAAAGAAGGAGGTTTAGCAATACAAGATCCATACTATCTGGTACAGCCTAAGAAAAAGAAATGTAGATAAGTGGAACAAAGTGGACATACAATACACAATAGTAAATGACTATGGTAACCTTGTATTTGACAAATGTAAATAATTAAGCTTTGGGGATAGAAATACACTATTTAGCAAAAAAAATTGTTGGGAAAACTGGAAAGCAGTCTGGCAGAAATTGGGTATCAGTCAATTTCTCACACCATTTACTAAGATATGGTCAAAATGGATACATGACCTAGATATAAAGTTAGATATCACAAGAAAACTAGAAGAACATGGAACACATTACTTATCAGACTTATAGATAAGAATTTATGAATAAAGAAGAGCTAGCACTGTGAGATGTAAAATGGATAATTTTGATTACATTGCTTTAAAAAGGTTTTGTATAAACAAAATCAATGTAGCCAAGATTAGAAGGAAAGCATAAAGTTGGGAAAAAATTTATAGACTTTTTGTTAGATAAAAGGTTCATATCTCAAATATATAGAGAACTCTATCAACTTTTTAAGAATATGAATCATTGCTCAGTTGATAAATGGTCAAAGGATATGAACAGGAAATATTTTGATAAGGAAATCAAAACTATATATAGTCATATAAAATGCTCTAAATCATTATTGATTAGAGAAATGCAAATTAAAACAACTTTGAGATACCATCTCACACCTGTCGGATTGACTAAAATGTTGAAGGGGATGTGGGAAAATTGGTACATTAGTACACCATTGGTGGAATTGTAAACTGATCCAACCATTTTGGTGAATGATCTGTAATCATGACCAAATTATTATAAAACTTTGTATATACCTTTGATTCAGCACTATCACTATTAGGTCTTTTCCCCAAGGTGGTGAGAAAAAAAGGAAAAGAACCTATGTGTTTTAAAATATTTAAAGAGAAGTGAGCATAAAGAAGATAATGTATACAATTGCAACAATGTTGTTCATAGAATAATTGTGAACAACCATGTTATTCTGAATGCTAAAAATACTTAAATCAACTATAAAGAACCTATGATGGAAGATGATATCCACTTTCAGAGAAAGAATTGATAAATAGAAGTATGCATAAGTATTGTTTTACATATATTCATAAACCTACATTGAAGGGTGGCCTCTAATGCAGGGTGGAGGAGAGAGGGAAACAGTTAAAAACTTAAAATGTAGATGGCAGAGAGAAGCCAGCAAGTTGCTTAAACTCTCCTGTGTTACCCTCAAAAAGAACATTAAAGCAAGCCTCTAAATGGATTCTGAAACTATAGAACCTACAAAAAGACAGAGAGACACAATCTTCCAACTTGAGATTATTTAGAAGACTTCAGGAAAGGTTGGTCTCACTCGGACAAAAGGGGAATGCAGCGTAGCTTAGAGCAGTGCAGCAAGGAGGGGGTCTGGGCAAGTCAACAGGAAGCTCTTAGTCACAGCAAAGCAACTTAGGCCCCTTGATCCTGGCTTAGCAAGCTGGTGGCACAGTGGGCCAGTTGTGAGCTCCACCAGCACCAGCTGAGAAGGCATGCTGCCAGTTGGAGGGCCACCCATGGGACAGGCATGACTGGGCTAGGCCATTCCAGCACCTGGAGCAAGTACAGGGAGCAAGCCCAGTGCAGTGAAGAATCTACAATTCATAGAGGCCTCAGAGTAGAAAGCCAGTGACACAGTCCCTATCCCCCAGAACAAGAATCTTGAAACAGTGACCCTCATCAGTGATCTTTGTGTCCCAGGAGCAGACCTCAACTTAAAAAAAGTAAGATACAATATGAGTAAGAAACAGAAGAGGGCTCTTACCACTGAGAGCTTTTGTGTCAACAGGGAAGAGCTAAACACAAACTCAGATGAGGACAATACTCTCAAATTGCCTACATATCAAGCCTCAAGGGGAAGATAAATTGGTCTCAAGACCAAAAAGCCTTCTTGGAACAGTTCAAAAAGGATTTTAAAAATCAATTGAGGGCAGCTAGGTGGCACAATGGATAGAGCACCAGTCCTGGATTAGGAGGACCTGAGTTCAAATCCAGCCTCAGACCCTTGACACTTACTAGCTGTGTAACCCTGGGCAAGTCACTTAACCCCAATTGCCTCACCAAAGAACAAAAAACAAACAAAAAAACAAACCAACCCAACAAAAAAACCAATTGAGAGAAATGGGGAGAGAAATGAAAGTGACACAAGAAAATTATGAAAAAAGAATCAACAGCTTGGAAGATGAAGCACAAAGATTGACTGAAGAAAGCAAGTCCTTAAAAAATTAATTTGGCCAAATGGAAAAGGAGGTGCAAAAACTTACTGAAGAAACTGCATTAAAAATTCAAATTGGACAGATGGAAGCTAATGACTCCATGAGACACCAGGAATCAGTCAAACAGAATCAAAAGAATGAAAAAAAATAGAAGAAAATGTGAAATACCTCATTGGAAAGACATCTGACCTGGAAAATAGATCCAGGAAAGATAATTTGAGAATTATTGGACTACCTGAAAGCCATGATCAGAAAGTGTCTAGACACTATATTACAGGAACTTATCAAGGAGAACTGCCCTGATATTATAGAATCAGAGGATAAAATTATCATTGAAAGAATCCACTGAAAGAGACCCCAAAGGGAAAATTCCAAGGAATATTGTAGGCAAATTCCAGAATTATCAGGTGAAGGAGAAAATACTCCAAGCAGCCAGAAATAAGCAATTTAAATATCATGGAGCCAAAGTCAGGATTGCTCAGGACCTGGCAGCTTCAACATTAAAGGATTGCAAGGCTTGGAATATGATATTCTGGAAGGCAAAGGAGCTTGGATTGTAGCCAAGAATCTTTTACCCAGCAAAACTGAGCATTCTCTTTCAGGGGAAAAGATGGACATTCAGTGAAATAGGGGACTTTCAAGGTTTCCTGATGAAAAGACCAGAACTGAATAGGAAGGCATTATGCTTTTTTTTTTTTTTAAAGTCTATCATATAGTCTTTAGAATGGTACAGGGTTGTACCATGATAGAATAACTGCTTTCAAAATGTATGAAAAAATTAGACTAGCCAGCACTAAATGTTTTTAGCAAATCATTAGACAACAAATTTGAAAATCTTGAGAGTTTTAGTGAAAGGCAGATCTGAGAATGTAGAAGCCCCAAATTTCATAGTCACGAAGCTTTACAAGAATGGAAATTCATTGATGTAGTAACTTGGTTTAACTATACATTAAACCCAGAAATAACCAAGCTAGATGAAGATGGACTAAGATGCAAATATCAGATAAGATATTATATATAACCTATATTATTTTTAATTTTTTAATAATTTTTATTTAAAGTTTTGAATTCCAAATTTTATCTCTCCTTGCCTCCCTCCTGTTCCCCCTCCCCTCAGCAGTAAGCAATCAGATATAGTTTATACATGTGCAATTATGTAAAACTACCATGACTACTAGTCATTTTGTATAAGAAAACTTGAATAAAAGAAAAAAAATGAAAGAAACAAAGTGAAAAATAGTATGCTTTAGTCTGTGTTCAATCATTATCAGTTCTTTCTTTGGAGGTAGATAGTATGCTTCATCATTAGTCCTTTGGGATTGTCTTGGATGAGATACTTGAAAGGAGAATTATCAAGAGATACAGTACTTTTATTATGAGACATACAATACTAACAGATTATAAAAAATAGAATAAAATGAAAAGAAGCATATGACCCCATGACACAAGAAGAAATATTAACACTAAGGCAAGAGACTAAGAAAGCAATAATTCTAAAAATGATTTGGTATTGGTTAAGAAGTGTGGAGGTCAACCAATGAAAAGGATTAAATATATAATAAATAGAAACAAAATAACCTAGTGTTATTCTCTGATAAATCAAAAATAATCTAGTGTTAGTGTTTGATAAATCCAGATTCCAGCTACTAGGACATTTGTCTGATTGTTGTCCCTCATTGTTAAAGTGTACCAAAATGCCATCATTATGTTGGAGTGAAGGTATAGTGTGTCTGACTATGGCTGAACAGACCAATATGAGTTTAGGAGGCTCTACCACAGGTTGGGCACAAATAGTCCACATGAACATTTGGAGTGGTAGTTTTTCTAATTTTTCACATTTCACATTTCTTTTGAGCTACTACTGCCATTCTGCTTTGCTCATAGAGTACAATGCCTTCTTGAATGAGGGCATGCCGTGCTAAGTAGTCTTTTGCCAGTGTCTTCTATGTCATGCAATCAATTCCAAAATTCTTTAGAGAGAGTCCTTGTATTTCTTCCTCTGTCTTCTGTGTGAGCACTTGCTTTATGTGAGTTATCTGTAAAATAGTTTTTTAGGCATTCAAACAATGTGTTCAGATTATTGGAGTTGTACTCTGCACTAGAGTTTGAATGCTTGGCAGTTCAACTTGAAGAAGGACCTCAGTGTCTGGTACCTTATCTTGTCAGGCGATCTTTAAGATCTTCCTAACTCAATTCAAATGGAAGTGATTCAGATTCCTGGTGTGGTGCTATTATATTGTACAGGTTTCACAGGGATGCAACAATACAATGATGTTAGCACAACAGCTCTGTAGACCTTCCCTCTAATACCTCTTCTCTCCTACACTTTTCCTTTGGAGCCTCCTAAATACTGAGCAAGCTCTGGCAATGTATGTGTCAACTTCATCATCTATGTGTATATCCCTGGAAAGTATACTTATCCACAGCATTCAAAATTTCTCCATTTTCTATAACTGACGTTTCCACATATGGTTGGTGT
Organism: Dromiciops gliroides; assembly: GCF_019393635.1. Classification (NCBI taxonomy): domain Eukaryota; kingdom Metazoa; phylum Chordata; class Mammalia; order Microbiotheria; family Microbiotheriidae; genus Dromiciops; species Dromiciops gliroides. The sequence goes on along the minus strand of NC_057862.1, from coordinate 263,883,803 downwards.
GGTGCTGACTGGTGGAGAACAACTGTTTTCTTGGTGTCATTAGGCCAAAATTAGCACAAGCAGCAGAGCTTTGTTCCAACTCAGCTTCAGAGGCTACATTGAATGCACAACCATCTGCAAACAAACAAAAAATAATGCACAAATTTTCCCTCCACTTTAGTTTTGGATTTTCAAGTTAAATAATTTACTCTCAGTATGGTAGCTGATCTTGATGCTATTTTTCTCCTCATTGAAGGTGTTTGACAACAGTACAAAAACCATCATGCTAAAAAGCATGGGAGGAAGCACATAGCCTTGCTTCACTCCACTGGTGACTGGAGAAATATCAGAGCATCATCCATTGTCCAGAACCCATGCAAGAATACCATTATGAAACTGACATATAATATTGATGAACTTCCCTAGGAAACCAAATTTTGCTATAATTTTCCAGAAGACCTAATGACTGACAGTATCAAAGGACTTGGTCAGATCTACAAACATTATGTACAGACCTCTCTTCTGCTCCTGGCATTTCTCTTGGACTTGTCAGACAGCAAAAACAACATCAACCATTCCTTGGCCCTTTCTGAAGCCACACTGGCTCTTGTCTTCCAAGTAAAGGATAAGCCAATTAAGGAGGACTGTGGTAAGAATCTTGCCAGCAAGACTAAAAGAGACACCTTCCTTGTGATTGTCACTGTCAATTTATTTCCTTTACTTCATAGAGATGGACAGTGGAGGCATACTTGAACTCCTGGGGGATAACCTCTTTTTGTCATATAATTTGGAAAAATATAATATAATTTTGGAAAAATTCAGTCAGCTGTTGTATCAACAGTAGACCCCCTGCTCTGTAAATCTCATTTGGAATCAGCATTGAATCAGCCTCAGAGACACTTAACTACATGACAGGAGCCTAATGATATTCAAAACCTTTTCTTCAATTGGAAGTTTGCCTAGAGAGGGATTGATTTTGACCTGAGGTATACAGTCAGTGGCTTCAGCGTTGATTAATGATAGTCTGTTGGGGTAGCTAGGTGGCACATTGGATAGAGCACTGGCCCTGGAGTCAGGAGTACCTGAGTTCAAATCCGGCCTCAGACAGTTGACACTTACTAGCTGTGTGACCCTGGGCAAGTCACTTAACCTCAGTTGCATCACTTAAAAAAAATGATAGGCAGTTTTCTGATGAAGAAACCAAAGCTATCTATTCCCATATGAAAAAATGCTTTAAATCACTAATGATTAGAGAGATGCAAATTAAAACAACTGTGAGGTACCACCTGACACCTATCAGATTGGCTAAAATGACAAAAAAGGAAGATAATAAATGTTGGAGAGGCTGTGGGAAAATTGGAACACTAATGCATTGTTGGTGGAGCTGTGAACTGATCCAACCATTCTGGAGAGCAATTTGGAATTATGCCCAAAGGGCGATAAAGCTGTGCATACCCTTTGACCCAGCAATCCCACTTTTAGGTCTTTTGCCTAAAGAAATCATGGAAGGGGGAAAGGGACCCACATGTACAAAAATATTTATAGCTGCTCTTTACGTGGTAGCAAGGAATTGGAAGTTGAGGGGTTGCCCATCAATTGGGGAATGGCTGGACAAGTTGTGGTATATGAATACAATGGAATACTATTGTGCTGTAAGAAATGATGAGCAGGAAGAGTTCAGGGAAACCTGGAGGGTCTTATGTGAGCTGATGATGAGTGAGATGAGCAGAACCAGAAGAACATTGTACACAGTATCATCAACATTGAGTGTTGACCTACTGTGATGGACTATATTCTTCTCACCAATGCAATGGTACAGAAGAGTTCCAGGGAACTCATGATAGAAGAGGATCTCCAAATCCAAGAAAGAAAAAGAAAGAAAGAACTGTGGAGTATAGATGCTGATTGAACCATATTATTTCTTTTGTTTTGGGTGCTGTTGTTTTTTTTTTCTATTTTGAGGTTTTGCATCACTGCTCTGATTTTTTCTCTTGTAACAGGATTAATGCAGAAATAGGATTAATGTTATTATGTGTATATATATATGTGTGTGTATAGGTATATATATCTATATGTATATGTATAGAGATATATAGATATAACCTATATCAGATTACCTGCTGTCTAGGGGAGGGGGGAGGGAGGGGAGGGAGGGAGAAAAATCTGAAATTGTAAAGCATGTATAAACAAAAGTTGAGAACTATCTTTACATGTAACGGAAAAAATAAAATACCTTATACATAAAAAAAAGAAAAATAAAATAAAAAAAAATGATAGTCTGTTGAGAACACTATGGAAGCATTCAGCTCAATTCTCTAGGATCATTCCCTTCACACTAATTGTGGCTCCGCCAGGACTGAGTAGTTGAAATGCACCTTAGTTCTTTGTTTAAAAAATAGCCTTTAGGACATCATAAAGATGTTACTATCAGTGTAAAACTGAATTTCATGTTGTCTTACTAGGCCAAGGATCCTGCAGCTCTGTTTCACTTGCACTTTATTTTTTAAATTTGCATTTTAATTAATTAATTTATTTAGAATTTTCCCTACCTTACTTGTAAAAACAAATTGTAACATTAATTTTTTGTTTTTTTTTTTTTTTGTGTGTGTGTGAGGCAATTGGGGAAAAATGCATTTTTTCATAAGTCTTTCAGAGTTGTCTTGGATCATTGCATTGCTGAAAATAACTAAGTCATTTGTAGCAAATCATCTTACATTATTTCTGTCATTTTCTATACAGTGGGCAGAGTCAAGATGGTGGAGGAGAGGCTGTGACTCCCACAAGCTCCAGATAAATCCATCCAGTCACTCCCAAATAATGCCATTAAAAAAAAAATAAAACCCAGAGCAGTGTAATGCACGTAAGAACAGAGTGAGACTATTTTTCAGCAAAAGAGGACAATTATGATCACCTGCTGATCAGACTGAATAGCTCAGCACGTGGTCTGGACCCAGCCTGGAACAGACAGTGCTTCCAGTGCACCTCAGGAACTTCAGTGCCAGTGGCTTCTTCTGAGGCTTGGCTAGTGGACTGGTGAGGGGGATTGGGGAAGGCCAGGGTGAAGTGGAGGCAGTTTCTGCTGGAGTTGGGGAAAAGCACTCTGGTTCTGAACCAGTGGGCTGAATTGAGTGGTGGTGGTGGTACAGTGGGGGAGGGGCACAGGCATGTCAAGTTTCCGACCATAGAGAATCAGAGTTCAATCAGACTTCTGTTTCTGGGTCAAAGAGAAAGCGGCCATGGTTACTCACAGGTCAGCCAGGTTGAAAAGAAGCCCAATCACCCCCTGGGCCATTCTGTAGCTCAGAACGGTGTGTCATGGAAGCAGCACTACACTTTTAGAAGGAGTTAAAAGCCAAAAATAGATGGCCAAGATAAGCAGGCAGAGAAAGCAGCAGACCATCGAAAACTTCTTTTAGGGAAAGTTAGACTAGAAGACACCCTCAGAAGAAGATAATAACCAAGTCAAAGCTCCAACATCCAAAGCTACTAAGAAAAGTATGAATTGGTCTCAGACCATGGAAGTACTCAAAAGGGACTTTGAAGGGAAAGTAGGAGAGATAGAAGGAAGATTTAGAGATATGGAAGAAAGAATGGAAAGTGAAATGAGAGCAATTCAGAAAAGTCATGAGAAAAAAGTCAACAGTTTGAAAAGCCAAATGGGAAAGGAGATAGAAAAACTCTCCCAAGAAAATACTTGCCTAAGAATTAGTATTGAACAAATGGAAGCTAGTGATTTTATGAGAAATCAAGACACAGTAAAGCAAATCCAACTGAATAACAAAAAACAGAGGGTGATATAAAATATCTCCTTGGAAAAACAGCTGACCTGGAAAACAGATTCAGGAGAGATAATTTGAAAATCATTTTGTATATGGTATATTTCACTTTGCAACAGCTAATATAAGTCTTTCCAAGTTTGTCTGATAGCATCCTGCTCATCTTTTTTTTTTTATAGTAAACTACATTTATAATGTATTTTGTTTGTTTGTTTTTTTGCGGGGCAATGGGGGTTAAGTGACTTGCCCAGGGTCACACAGCCAGTAAGTGTCAAGTGTCTGAGGCCGGATTTGAACTCAGGTACTCCTGAATCCAGGGCCGGTGCTTTATCCACTGCACCACCTAGCTGCCCCTATAATGTATTTTAAAGGGAAATTTCCTTGCAAAACACTCATGAGGTTGATTATTGCAACAACAATAATAGCTAACATTTATATAGTACCTTACGCCTGACAAAGAATTTTCTTCACAATAGCCCAGCAAAGTAAGTACCATCACCATTACCATCATCACTGCCATCAGTGATCATCTTGCCTCTGCTTCAAATTTTCCCCCTGTTACTATTACTGTTTCCTTTCATCCTCTTTGTCCCCATATTTACTCTATTTCCTATCTTCTTTCACCCTATCCCTCCTCAAAAATGTTTTGCTTCTGCTTACACCTCTCCCAATCTGTCCTCCCTTCCTTCATCCCCCCCACCCCCCTTATTCCCTTCCTTTCCTACTTCCCTGAAGGGCAAGATATATTACTATACCCACTTGAGTGCGTATGTTATTCCCTCTCTGAGCCAATTCTGATGAGAATAAGGCTCTTTCACTCCCCAGATCCTCCCCCAACTTCCCCTCTACTCCATAAGCTTTTTATTATTTCTTTTATGTGTGATACTTTTACCCCATTCCACCTCTCCCTTTCCCTTTCTCCCAGTGAAATCCTCTCACACCTTAATTTTATTTTAAAGATATCATTATGGGGCAGCTAGGTGACAGTGGAAAAAGCACCTGCCCTGGACCCAAGCCCAAATCTGTCCTCAGACATAAGAGACTCTTCAACTTCACAACCCTGGGTATGCTACCCAACCCCAACCACCCCACAAAAAATGATAAACAAAAAAGAAATGATTTGCAGATATCATCCCTTCATAATCAATTCCTACCTGTGCCCTCTGTCTAAACTTATTCCTATCAATCTGACCTAATACTGAGAAAGTTCTTATGAGTTAGAAGTATCATCTTCCCATATAGGAATGTAAACAGTTTAACTTTTTAACATCCCTCATTTCTTTTTCCTCTTTACCTTTTAATGCTTCTCTAGGGTCTTGTATTTGAAAGTCAAATTTTCTATTAAGTTCAGGTTTTTTCATCACAAATGCCTGAAAGTCCTCTTTTTCATTGAAGTTCCATTTTTCCCCCTGAAAGATTATACTCAGTTTTGCTGGGTAGGCGATTTTTGGTTGTAATTCCAATTCCTTTGCCCTCTGGAATATCATATTCCATGCCCTCCAATCATTAAATGTAGAAGCTGCTAGATCTTGTGTTATCCTGACTGGGGCTCCACAGTACTTGAATTTTTTCTTTCTGGCTGCTTGCAATATTTTCTCCATGACCCGGGAGCTCTGGAATTTGACTGTAACATTCCTGGAAGTTTTCATTTTGGGATCTCTTTCAGGAGGTGATCAGTGAATTCTTTCAATTTCTATTTTACCTTCTGCTTCTAGAATATCAGGGCAATGGTCCCTGACAGTCTCTTAGAAGATGATGTCTAAGCTCTTATTTTGATTATGGTTTTCAGGTAGTCTAATAATTTTCAGATTATTTCTCCTGGATCTATTTTCCAGGTCAGCTGTTTTTCCAAGGAAATATTTCACATTGCCCTCAATTTTTTCATTCATTTGGTTTTGCTTTATTGTGTCTTGATTTCTCATAAAGTCATTAGCTTCTATTTGTTCAATCCTAATTGTTAAGCAATTATTTTCATCAGAGAGCTTTTCCATTTGGCTTTTCAAACTCTTGACTTTTTTTCATGACTTTGATTTTTTCCTCTACAAACTTCTGTTTTACTGTGGTTGCAAGCTCCAGGTGAGCCTATGTCCCTCCCCTACCTGGGCCACCTCCACTCAAGAATGCTTCCTGGTTCCCAGCACAGGCAAGACAACCAAGTTCTGCCTCTCTTACTTTATCTTCAAAGTCCTTATTGAGCTCTTCTAGGGCCTGAGACCAATTCATATTTTTCTTGGAAGCTTTGGTTGTAGGTGCTTTGACTTTGTTATCTTCTTCTGAAGGTGTATTTTGATCTTTCTTGTCACCAAAGAAACTTTCTATGGTCCACATTTTTTTTTTCTGACTGTTCATATTGCTAGCCTATATCATGACTTTTAACTCCTTCTTAAAATGGAGCACTTGTCTTGCCTTCAGTCTGCCACTTTTGTTGAATGAGAATATTTAGCTTGCAGAAGATAAATCTGTGATCAGTCTAGTACTCTGCACCACACATCCCCATTTGTCACTCTCACATCCTGTTTCTTGTCCTTATGAATGACAAAGTATATTAAATGACAATGTTTGTTGCAAGGGCACATTCACAAAGTTTTATTGCATTTAAGTAAATGGAAGACAGTGATGAGAAGGTCTTGATATGCATTAGTCTTCTGTAGTAAGTGACCACTGCTGTTGCAATTTCCGATTCCATTCTTCCCAAGGACTTTCTGCCATGCCTATTAGTCTGTGCCTACTTTTGCATTAAAGTCACCCAGAATTCTTTTTTTTTTTTGGTATTGGAAGCAGAACTTTTAATTTTTGTACAAGTAAGGGTCCTTAGGACAAACCAGGATTGCTGTGTTTTCATTGGTAAGCAGATGCTTTTCTGGGTCCCCCCTCTTCTTTATAGTCTTCTTTTTGTGACTTCTCAGAGCACTTCCCTTGTATTTCCCAGGAAACTTTACATTCTACTTGGTATCACAATTTCTTAGGCAAGCCTTACCTCCCCTAGTAGATAGTAAACTTCTCAAGGGCAGGGACCATCTTAATCATTTTGGTATCCCTTCAGTCCCTAACAATTTATTCACTAAATCACAGACTATAAAACAGACCTATAAGAAGGGCTAACAGGTTGCATTAACCACCTGTGACAGTGAAGAAAGGATAGGAACTCAAAGGTAAATAATTAACCTTCCAAAGGATAGAGATAGGATGATGGATTAGGTACCCACCTCTACATTTTTTCTACCTCCAGATGGCTATACTAGAAGAAAAGAAAGAGGGTGACTTTTTTCTGATTTATTAGAAGCATCTGTCTTTCCAATTTGTTAAACTGTTAAATAATTAACGTTCTGAATCTGAAATAAAAGTTCACATAAGGAAAAAGAATCAGGTTAGCAGAATGATATTGAAACTACCAGCTAAACTCCCACCAACTTCCTGAATCACCACTGTCATGGCCATGTTGTATCTACTGATGGAGGATAAGTGCTGTAAAATTTTAACTACCAGTGTTTAATTTCAGGCTGTAGGTTTTATTTTTAGTTTTTATTGAAATTCTTAATTTGCTTATCTATGTTAATGCCTTTCAATTATAAGCAAGGTCCCTCTCATCTGCAAAAGTGGATTAAATACTGGTTCCAAAATGACTTTTCTACAAGTCGATAGGATGTTGTGGCTAAGATTCTAGCTATACTGTCTAAAAAAATCTAATGAGTGGTTGCCAATAAATTAGAAGTTTTAGCAAGAGTTTAGACTTTTAAAGCATTTATTAAGGAGCATAAGAATTTGATGAAGAGAGAGAGAAAGAGGCCTCTATTCAGCTATCTATCTCAGGGAGCCAGCATCTCCTGCTCCACTCCCCCCTGAGGTCCTCGCAAAAGAGAGAGAGAGAGAACGAGCTTCACCCCTTCTTTGTCCCACAAGCCTCCTGTGCAACTGGACACAGGGCGATCCCAACATGCACATACAGCTCCAAGCTAATTGACTGTAGCTTTGATAGACAGTACCCACGAGCAAACATTACTTCCTGATGCCAAGCAACTGACCTTCCAAGCCACATGGCTTGCCCTCAGATGCCTTCTCCTCATGGCGGAGCATTCCTACAGTAACTCTTCAGTAGGTGGCATCAGTCCAATTGTCACAATGTATATAACCTGAAAAGTGGGCAGGTATCCTTTTTTAGATGAGTTTTTATTTGTGCATTCTGTGTTAGTTTTCTGATATATCATTTGAAGGACCCACAAACTGGTTGTCATCACTTCTTACAGTAAACAATTAGGAAAGAAACAGATTCGAGTAAGTTACTCTAGCCCTTTTCTTCTTTCATACTCTAAAACATCTTCTTCATGTTGTTGGAGGAGGAAGGCCCACGGCCTGCAGTAGTGCCCAAAGATAGGATAACTTTCAGCCAGTTGGGTTTGTCATTTGGGTTGTCCCGAACGTAAAATGGCGAACAAACATAAATGTGGCTCAGGAGCTGGGTTCTGGAGAGGAGCTGAGACAGCTGCAGCAGCAGCATCAAGGACAGCACCATCTTGGTCCGCTCCAGTCACACAGAATTCTAAGCTTGTCCTCTTTTGGCACATTAATGACGGGGGTCTCCAGGTCTTCATAAAATTATTCTTTAACTTCAGCAGTTTATCATGCCGTGAACATATGAACTTATGATATTAGCATAGTAGTTTCTTGCAAGAGGCAATTGCATTGTCATGAGCCTGTTCTTCATTCCTTTTGGGAGGCATACAAGTTTGTTGACTAAATTGGTTTTGATTGTAAAGCCTACACCACCTTCATAGCACTCCTTTTCATTGTTGCCACTCAAGAAAAACATGTATCTAACTTGATCTTTGGTAAGCTGACCTTCATTTGCCAGCCTTTTTTCATTCAGGGCTATTATTTGAATGTGATACCTGATGAGTTCTCTCAAAACAACAGTTTTTATCTTTCAGGTCTATTGGATTTTGTGTTGTCCTTAAGTGTGTATACATTCCATGTACTGAGGGGGAGTGGAATCATATTTGCAAAAGATTTTGTACAGGTTGTTTTTGTGTGTTTTGATTGCACAGTGGGATTCCCACCTGCCATGGTAAGCAGGCTACAGTTGGATGAAGTAGGTAATTTTAGAGCATCTTTTCTAGCCCTTTCTTCATGCTAGGAGACATAAATCATGATCTTTAGAAAAACTGCTCAGAAAGGGTTCTTTAGAAAAGCTTCTCAGACACCTGGGGGCTGCTGAATCCTACTGCTGCTTCAGTCTTGTTAGAAAATGACCTTATGGCCTGGGCCACCTGTGTGCAGGGTAGTGACAACAGCTTCCACTGGATCTGTACCTGCTGCTTCATCATTTGACTATTGCCACTGGACTTTGACCTAGGTAAAAATGGTAAAATAGTATGGGTGATATCTTTTGATTTGTGCATAAATTTGGATTTAAGTGACGCAGTTACATGAAATTGTCAGTCTCATTCTTTTCCTAGAGTCCAGTGGCAACACAAAGTCAAGAGGACTGGTGATGCCTTGGGATACATTGAATGACCTGAACATTTCTGATGTCTAACTACACTCTAAAGCACTCCACAGCACCTACTACATTCTTCTTCATGGCTGTCGAAACAAATTGTTCTCATCTGTCTATTTCACTTGGGGAAGTATACACATGCTTGGGGTATACATACCTCTAACTCACTGAAGGGTTTAAGATCCTTCAGTTACCCTCAGATGATTAAAGACTATCTCAGATCACACTGATATATTGACCAAACTGTTGTATCACTGGTTTATACCATCTGCTGGAATGCTTTTCCAGGGTGTGGTCACTATTCATGCTATACCTTCTTGGAGCTACAGGTGACAGTTGGGTGAATCAAGTGGACATTATAGGTGGAAAGAAAACCAAAAAAGAACTTGGCAGCCCTCACATCAGAGGTACTAGTCTTCCCTGAAAATACCCTACACCCTAGCTACTCACAATTTGACAACTGCTGAATCACTGGAATTCAATATGGCTGAAATTAGGCTTTGAAATTAGCATTATAAGATAATGCTATGACACTTCATACCACATAACTCCAAATGACTTAGATATAAAATGTCACACTATAAACAAATTAGAGGAACAATGAAGACATTACTTTTTGGATCTATAGATAAGGGAAGATTTCAAGACCAAAAACAATGCATAGAAAGGGTCACATAAAATAAAATGTATAGCTGTGATTAAAGAAAACTTGAAAGGTTTTGTACAAACAAAACCAATAAGATTAGTTACTATGATTAGAAGAGAATAAGTTAAAAGCAGAAACAAATTTGTAGCTAATTTATCTTATAAGAACTATCTTCCAATTTATAAATGGTCAAAGGATATTAAGAAGCAGTTCTCAAAGGGAGATATCCAAATTATCAGCAAGTATGAAAAATGCTCCAAATCACTAATAATTAGAGAAATTCAAATTAAAGCTGATGAGATTCAATGTCACATGTGTCAATGGCACTATGCTGACTAAGGAAAACAAAAAAAAAACCCACCACAGAATCTATGGGAATATAGACACTGCTGATAGAGCTATGAATTAGTCTAGCCATTCTATAAAGAATTTTGGAACTAGGACCTTAATGTCAATAAACTAGGCATATTTTACCCAGTGATAATTCTTTTTAGCCTATATGTCAAATAGCTCAAAGGAAAAAACCATTATGTATAAAATTGCAGATCTTAGGTGATAGTAGGTAACATAAATTTGTGAGCTGAGAGAACAGTACTGAAATTATATGACTTCTTGTCTTTGTCAAGAATAGACACCTGTTATTTAGGTGAATATGTAAAGTGTGATAAATATAATACTATTGTAGCATAAAAATAATAAATGTGAATAATTCAGAGTTGCATGAAAGGATGAATAAAGTAAGTTTAACCAAAAGAGCATTATGCATAAGAACTAAAATAATATAAACAAAAATATAGCTAAAACTGTCATATTTAGATTAACTGTAATTACCAATCTTGGTTTAGGAGAACATTTAGGCACACTTTCTGCTCCCTGTTGAGAAATTGGGAACTATGGTGATGGAATGTTGCATATACTGTAAGACACAGTTTCAGTGTCAAGTGGTTTGCTTGTGAAAAGGAAAAATTCAGTTGAGCCTTATTGGAAAAACACTGTAGTGTTAAAATGAAAACCAAACTTTGTAAAAAAAAAAGATTATAATTATCTGAGAGGCTGTAGAACTTTAAATAAAAATTTAACATTTGCAGGAAAAAACCAACAGCTATATTGCTACTTGCCATTAGGCTCCTGATTCACACATAAAAGACATTTCTGCTTTAGAAATAAGAAAGTTGGGGCAGCTAGGTGGCACAGTCGATAAAGCACTGGGCCTGGATTCAGGAGGACCTAAGTTCAAATCTGACCTCAGACACTTGACACTTACTAGCTGTGTGACCCTGGGCAAGTCACTTAACCCCAATTACCTCACCAAAAAAAAATAAAAGAAAGAAAGAAAGAAAAAGAAAAGAAATAAGAAAGTTAATTAAAAGCTAATTAGTTTACTGATTGCTGAATGAAAATTTAAAAAGAACAGATCAAACTGTTTTTGTACAGACTTACTACATTGATAGATTAAGGAACTCAAACAGACATAATTCACTTAGATTTGGGGAATTTGACAAAATCTCTTATGTTATTTTTGTTAAGTGAATGAGTATAGATTGACTAGATGACAGAACACTTAGGTGGAGTTCTTTATAGTATAGATATATCCCCAGTGTTAAGGGCTAAAATTCTAGCTAAACTATCTAAAATATCTAATGAGTGGTCACCAATAAATTATAAGCTTTAGCAAGAGTTAGACTTTTAAGCATTTATTAAGGAGAATAAGAATTTGGTAAAGAGAGAGAGAAAGGTCTACATTCATCTATTTATTAAAGGGAGAGCACATTTCTAGCTCTGCTCTCCACCAGAGTCCAAAGGAAAGAGAGAGCCAGTCAGAGTGCCAGGTTCCTCCCTTCCTCCTCCCACAAACAAACGTCACTTCCTGACGCCAAAGAAAAGAGTCCTGGTCTTGCCCTCAAAGACCTTCATTTCATTGCAGAGCTTTTCTCCAGTAAGTCTCCAGTAGGTGACATCATTCCAATCTTTACACCAGACAAAAGAGTTGTTATAAATAGGTAATCATTCCTATGGAGAGGATCATTGCTAGTGAAGTGCCTGAGGAATCTCTTGGCTGTTTTTGCTTCAATATATTTGTCGGTGACTTGGCTGAAGACATGGTTGATGTGCTTATCAATTTATGGAATGCACAAGGCTAGCAAGAATAGATGACACATTGGAAAGACAAGTCCAGATTCTTAAAAGATCTCAGTAGGTTAAAGTATTCGGCCAAAGTTAATAGATTTCATATGATAATGTAAAACTCTTATAAGTAAATTCAAAATATCAACATGAGCATGATGAGGGAAATGAACTTAGACAATAATGTTTCTGATAAAGCTCCCAGGATTTTAGTGGATGGTAACCTTAATGTGCACCAATGGTGTGACCACATTACCAGACATAATCACACATATACATATACACACACAAAACCAACAAAACCAAGGTAATCTTAGTGTTTATTGAGAGAGGCATAGTGTACAGACAAGGGAATAGTAATTTCTTACTCTGACCTGAAAGAACTGGACTACCATGTTTAATTCTGTACATCATATTTTTAGAAAGGAAATCAACAAATGGGAAATTGCCTATCAGAAAGTAAACAAGAATGTGCTGTGCAATGATTATCCTAAGGAATTGGGTTTGGCATTTTTTGGCTTGTAGAAGGAAAGATTTGGGTAGGGTCCATGATAATAATCTTCTAGTAGTTGAGAACTATTATATTGAAGAGGGATTATTAACTTGTTTTAATTATCCCCAGAGGGGATATTGCTAAGATATGATTGAGGATCCATGCAAGAATAAAACCTCATAAAAATTAGAGCAATCCAAAAGTGGTATTAACTGCCTTGAGAAATAAGAGAATTCTCCTGCAGTTAGGTCTTTTGGAAAATGTTAAAAGACCTCTTGATGCTAAAGTGGTAGAAGGGATACTTGTTCAGGTATATTCTGAGTGAATATAATCTTCTAAGTTCTTTCACAGATCTGAGATTCTGTAAACCATATAATCTGCCAACCTTGAAGTGTAGTTCTTTCTGCTGGTGGGACATAATAGAGGAAAAATGAGGTTTTTTTCTAGCTCTTGTTTAATTAAATGATATCAAACCATTAAAGAGTAATAATCTCCTGGTTCTTCTCAACTTTTCTCTTTAACTATCCTAGATTCCTCAACTTCTTCCTGTCAAAATAGAAAACACCACCAAATCTACAACAGAAAGTTCCAGCTTAGAGGAAGAAAGGAAAGAGGATGATATGGGTCTGCTGAACTGGGTTCAGAATATTTATTTTCACTAATTTCATATAGAAAGGTAGGGCATGAGCTCTGCTTCATTTTCAAAAACTAGAACTCTGATTTCTAGCAACATACCCGATTTAACAGAACTCCACTGCCCCAAATACAATTTGGTTTGTATTTAACTATATTTATAGTTGTTCACATTACATTTATGTTGGATATTTTAATATGTAATTGATATACCCCCCATTAGAATGTGAGCTCCTTTAAACCACTACTAGGTCTATTACTCAAAGAAATAAAAGAAAGATAAAAAGGACCTATATACAAAAATATTTTATGGCAGCTCTTTTTTGGTATCTAAAAATTAGATACTAAAGGCATGCTCTTCCATTGGGGAATGGCCAAGCAAATTATGTTATATCGAAGTAATACAAATGCTGTAAGAAATTACAAAGTGGACTATTTTGGAGGAAACTGGGAAGGTGTTTATGAACTGATACAGAATAAAGTCACCTAGAACTAGAACAATTATAGAATAAGAACAGTATTCAATAACAATTATGGTTGATAGCCAGAAAACAATTTTGAAAGATGTTAAAATGCTGATCAATGTAATAATGAACCATAAATAAAGAATATTAAAGATAAAATATGTCATTCCCCTACAACCACAGATGTAATGAATTTAAAATGTAGAGAGACATATGTTTTGGGGGGCATGACCAACATAGGAATTTGTTTTACTAGACTGTACGTTTATGGTGTAGGTTTTACTTTTCTGATCTTTGTTGTTGTTTCTCAGTTGAGAAGGGGCATTGGGAAGCTCAGGTTATAAATGCATGTAAACATGAAAATAATAGTGTGAGCACCATTTGGATAGGTATTCTTTTATTCCTTGATATCCCTAGAGTTTAGCACAGTGTCCTACTATATGTAGGTACTTAACAAATACTTGTTCATAAATGGTTGATAGAATTTCACCCACATGCTAAATAATTTAATAAATGATATCATACAGATTTCTTGGAGCCACTTGGAGTACACTTCAGTGTACTAAAACAAGCATTTTCATAGAATTATAGGATTTATAATTTGAAGGGACATTAGCGATCGTGTTTCCTATCATTTCACATGATGAAACTGAATGCCCAATGAAGGCAGAATGATTTGACCAGAGTCTCATAGATACCTTTTAGAAAAGATAAGATTCAAGGCTAGGTCTTTTTTTGACTCAAAATTCAATGTTGTCAGTGTAGTCTCAAATATCTATCTTATCTATCATCTATGTATCTATCTATCATCTATCTATACATATTAGCATGTTATTACTGGAAGGAACCTTAGGGATCAATCTTCTGGTCCAGCCTCTTCATTGCACACATGAGAAAACTGAGGACCAGAAAGGGGAAATGACTTGCCAAAGGTCTTACAGCTACTTAGTAGCGAAGTTGGAACTAGAACTCAGGTGTCCTGATTTGCCCTCCAGGATTCTTTCTCCTTTGTATCATCTCTAATATCTTGTCCACGGACAATTAAGCTGACTATGCAGGTTATAAAAGAACAACAAAAAACCACAGTTCTGACTATATGATATGCCCTTTTCATCTTTCTGTCCCTAGTTAAAAGGAAATTTTGTGATTCCAAATTACTTTAAGGATCATTTATAAATCAATCTTCTTTTAGCTTTTGAAGCCTTCATTCTCACTGCTCGAAAAATAATGCCTATAATCAACTCCAGAGATCCTCCAATGAAGACATTGGTGGAAGAAGAAAATAGCCTGAAAAAGTTATGGGACATATTTGGAAACTTTGTTTTGTTTTGAATGAATACAAGAAAAAGCAAAAGAACTGACTTAACATCAACAAGGATATGTATAAGCAGAAATGGCAATGGCTTAGTTCTATAGTTTCTCTGCTTCAAAAATCCATCACCCATGTCTATCCTCCCCTCAGCTGTCAAATTGATATTCCTAAAGCAAAGTTTGGGTAGCTAGGTGGTGCAGTGGATAAAGTTCTGAGCCTCGAGTCAGGAAGACTCATTTTTGTGACTTCAAATCTGGCCTCAGATAGCTAACAGCTATGTGACCCTGGATAAGTCACTTGACCCTGTTTGCCTCAGTTTCCTCATCTGTAAGATGAACTGGAGAAGGATATGACAAACCACTACAGTATCTCTGCCAAGAAACTTCCAAATAGGGTCACAAAAAGTTGGACATGACTGAAAGAAATGAACAACAAAACATAACTACATAACCTCTTCACCTCTCTGTCCCTATTTTAATAAAAACTTTAGTGATTCCAAATTGTCCCCAGGATAAAATATAAATCAATCTCCTCTTACTTTTAAAGTCCTTCATAATCTGACTCCTTTCTATCTTTCTACTCTTCTTACACTTTACTCAATTCCACTACTTTTCCAATCTGGTTACAGTGACCTTTTCATTTCTGGAGAAAGAAATAAAAATCTTAGAGTCCTGACAGTTTTTCTGGCTTCTGGTTTTCTTCACCATGCTTGAGATTCTCTCTCATCATCTCTGCCTCCCGGCTTCCTTGGCTTCATTCAAGTCTCAGCTAAAGTCATTACCTTCTGCAAAAGCTTTTCCTAGTCCTCCTTAATCTCTGAGATCAGTTCCAATTTATTCTAGTCCACATTTTGTTTGTATGTAGTTGTATGGTGTCTTTCCATTAGACTGTGAGCTTTTTGATAACAGGACTTGTGTATAGGGCGAGCATGTATGTGTTTGTTGTTGTTTTTTGAGGGGAGCTTTTTTGTATCCCCGTCATTTAACATAGTGCCTGGCACTTGACTTATAATTTGAGAAGGGGATAAAATGGAGGACCAGAATTTTGATTAGATCACCTATGGAGGACTGACAACAAGATACAGACAAAAATTGCAAAGGCTGTGAAAGCATGTAAGGGTTGTCAGGAAGTACTGATAGAAGGTATAAACACATCCCTAAAGTCAGAGATCTGTCAGAACTCATTAATTACAAAAATATTTTATTTTTTCTAATTACATGTAAAGATAGTTTTCAATATTCATTTTTATAAGATTTTGAGTTCCAGGGCAGCTAGGTGGTACAGTGGATAAAGTACAGGCCCTGGATTTAGGAGGACCTGAGTTCAAATCTGGCTTCAGACACTTGACACTTACTAGCTGTGTGACCCTGGGCAAGTCACTTAAATCTCAGTGCCCTCCTGCACCCCCCCCAAAAAAGATTTTGTGTTCCAAAATTTTCTCTTTACCTCCCTTCCCTCCTCCCTCCCAAAGACAACAAGCAATCTGATGTAGGTTATACAGTACAATCATGTTAAACATATTTCCACATTAGTCATGTTGTGAGAGAAGAATTAGAACAGAGGGGGGCAGCTAGGTGGCACAGTGGATAGCGTACCGGCCCTGGAGTCAGGAAGACCTGAGTTCAAATCTGGCCTCACTTGACAGGTATTAGCTGTGTAACCCTGGGCAAGTCACTTAACCCCAATTGTCTCCCCCCCCCAAAGAATTAGAACAGAAGGGGAAAACCACAAGAAAGAAGGAAAAAAAAACAAGAAAAAAGTGAAAATAGTATGCTTTGATCTGCACTTAGGCTCCATAGTCTTTTTCTGGATTTGGAGAGCATTTTCCATCATGAGTCTATATTCTGTAGTTTTCTTACATTCAATATTATTAATCTCTCTTTTGAGTTTCAGAATTTATAATTTGGTATTTAATTGGAGATTTTAAATGTGTATTTTTTCTACCTTTTTAGTTGCATGCCCAATTCATCAATCTCCTCTTTCTCTATTCATGTAGGCATTTAGAGATATAAAATTTCTCCTAAGAACTGATTTAATGTTGAACCTCCAGGTCCTGTGTAATCCTGACTGTGGTTCCTTGATATTTAACTTGTTTTTCTGGTTGCTTGCAGTACTTTCTCTTTCACCTAATAATTCTGAAATTTGTTCTATAATGTTCTTTGGAATTTTCATTTTGGGGTCCCTTTCAGGAGTCGATTGGTAGATTCTTTCAATTACTATTTTACCCTCTGGTTCTAGGATATTGGGGCAGTTCTCCTTGATAATTTCCTGAAATATACTGTCTAGACTCTTTGATCATGGTTTTCAGGTAGACCAATAATTCTTAAATTGTCCCTTCTGGTTCTATTTTTCAGGTCTGTTGTGGGTTTTTTTGATAAGGTATTTTACATTTTCTTCTATTTTTGCATTTTTAAAAAATTCTGTTTGCTTCTTGATGTCTCATATATTTGTTTCTATCTGTCAAATTTTGCTTTTTAAAGAATTATTTTCTTCAGTTGGCTTTTGAACCTTCTTTTCCATTTGGTCAGTTCTACTTCTTTGTGTGTGTGTGAGGCAATTGGGGTTAAGTGACTTGCCCAGGGTCACACAGCTAGTAAGTGTCAAGTGTCTGAGGCCAGATTTGAACTCAAGTCCTCCTGAATCCAGGGCCGGTACTCTATCCACTGCACTACCTAGCTGCCCTCGGTCAATTCTACTTTTTAAGGAGTTGTTTTCTTTAGTGGATTTCCCCCCCCCCCCCCATTTAGCCAATTGTATTTTTTAAGGAATTGTTTTCTTTACTCAGTTTTTTCTTTCTTTCCCCAAGCTATTGCCTCTCTCTTTGTTTTGTTGTTTTGTTTTAGCAGGGCAATGAAAGTTAAGTAACTTGCCCAGGGTCACACAGCTAGCACGTGTCAAGTATCTGAGGTCGGATTTGAACTCAGGTCCTCCTGAATCCAGGGCTGGTGCTTTATCCACTGTGCCACCTAGCTGCCGCTGCCTCTCTCTTATATAACTCTCATTTCTTTTCCCATTTTTTCTTCTACCTCTCTTATTTGATTTAGAAAATCCTTTTTGAGTTCTTCTAAGAAGTCTTTTTGGTCTTGAGACCAATTTATTTTCCCCTTTGAGGTTTCCCATGTAGTCATTTTGACAGTATTGTCCTCTTCTGAGTTTGTGTTTTGGTCTTCCCTGTTGCCACAGTAGATTTCTATGGTGAGGGTTCTTTTCTACTTCTCACTCAAATTTTTGCCTATTGCATGCCTTTTAAAGTTGAGCTCTGCTCCTGTGGCAGAGGGGGCACTGTCCCAAGCTACTTTTCCTGTGGACCAGGAACTTGTTCATTGGCTCTCTGCTCTGAGGCCTCAGTGGCTTGTGGCTTACTTACTGCAATGGGGTGACTTGGCTTAGTTGGGCCTGTTGTGTAGTGGATACCCCATCTGGCAGATTGCCTTCTGCATTGGGGCTGGGCCCCAACTGGCCTGCTGAGTTAGGACCAATGGTCCTCAGATGCTGATCTGTGTGATGGCTAAGAGACTCTTGCTGGCCTGCCAAGACACCCTCTGTGCTGTACTGACCACCCCTTTTAACCAAGTGAGGCAGGCCTTTCCTGAAGTCCTTCTAAGTTATCTTAAGCCAGAAAGTTGTTTCATTCTATCTTTTTGTAGGTTCTGTAGCTCCAGAATCTGTTTAGAGGCTTGATTTAATGTTGTTTTGGAAGGTAACTTGGGAGAACTCAGGCAACTTACTGGCTTCTCTCTGATATCTTGGCTCCATCATATAGGTAGTATTTCTAGTACAATATTGATTATTAATGTGATATTAGACAATATTGATTAGTAGTGTGATATTCCTTCAACCCTTGTCTTATTGGGAAGGCTTCTGATTTTTCCAATTACTTGATCTTCATTTTATATAGATATTACTTAATTAAAAAAACCCACATGTATTACTATGTATTCCAGTATTGTTGTTTTTTTGAACAAGAATAGGTACATTTTGTCAAAACTTCTTTTGAATCTACTTGGAACAAATGTTATTGTTATTTGTATGGTCAATAATGTTTATCGTTTTCCTCATTTCAAGCCAGCCCTATATATTCTTGATATAAATCCAGCTTGGTCATAGTGTATGATATTTGTGATATATTGTGGTAATTTCCTTGCTGATATTTTATTTAAAAAAATTTGCATCAATATTCATTAAATAAATTAATCTTTAGTTTTCTTCTTCTGTTTTTGCTCTCCTTCTTTTAGATGTTAACATCATATTGTGTCCTACAAGGAGTTTTTATTGACATTAATAGTTATTTAAATGTTTGGTAGAATTCACTTATAAATCCACCTGGTCCTGGGGATTCTTTTTTAGAGAGCTCATTTATGGCTTGCTCGACTTCTTTTTCTAAGATAGAGTTAATTAAATGTTGTGTTTTTTCTTATGTTAATCTGAGCAATTTATACTTCGTAAATATTCATCCATTGCACCTAGATTGTTAGTTTTATTGAACTTCAGTTAGGTAAAATAGCTCCTAATGATTGCCTTAATCTCATCTTCATTAGTAGTGCATTCACCTTCTTCATTTTTGATACCATTCATTTGGTTTTCTTTCTTTTTAAAAAATCAAATTAGTCAATGTTTTATCTACTTAATTTTTTCATAAATCTAGCTCCTAGTTTTTTTTTTAATTAGTTTAATTCCCCCCCTTTAATTGTATTTTCCTCTCCTTTGATTTTCAGGATTTCTAATTTGGTGTTAATTGGGAATTTTTACTTTGTTCTTTTTCTAGTTTTTTTTTTCCTTTAGTTGCACGACCAATTTATTGATGTCTCTTTCTTTCTTTTATTGATATAAGTGTTTAGAGATAGAAAATTTCCCTCAAGTACTGCTTTGGCTGCATTCCATAAATTTTGATTTGTTTTTCCATTTTTAATGAAATTACTTAATTACTTAATGAAATTACTGATTGTTTCTATGATTTGTTCTTTGACCTATTCATTCTTTAGGATTAAATTATTTAGTTTCCAGTTAATTTTTAATCTATGCTTCCAAGGCTCTTTATTGAATATAATTTTTATTACTTTGTGTTCCAAAAGGGGTACATTTCATATTTCTGCTTCTCTTTATTTATTTGTGAGGCTTGTATGGCCAAATACTTGGTCAATTTTAGTAAAAGTGCCACATAGATCTGAGAAAAAGGTATATTCCCATTCAGCTTTCTCCACTGGTCTATCATATCTAACTTTTCTGAAGTTCTATTCATCTCCTTTACTTTTTTTTCATGGTTAGATGTATCTATGTCTGAAGTGCTAAATTGAGGTCTCCCTTAAGTATGATTTTTACTCTCTATTTCTTCTAGTTAATAAATTAACTTTTACTTCAAAAATTTGGATGCTATGTTTTGTTTTGTTTTGCAGGGCAATGGGGTTTAAGTGACTTGCCCAGGGTCACACAGCTAGTAAGTGTCTGAGGCTGGGTTTGAACTCAGGTCCTCCTGAATCCAAGGCTAGTGCCTTATCCATTGCGCCACCTAGCTGCCCCCTGGATGCTATGTTATTTGGTGCATGTGTATGTGTGTGTGTGTGTGTGTGTGTGTGTGTGTATGTTCAGTACTGATTCTAATTCATCATGTATGGTACTTTTTTAACAAGTCTGTTTTGACTTTTGCTTTGTCTGAGATCATGAGCACTAACCCAGCCATTTTTGCTTTGAATAAAACATAATAGATTTTTCTTCAGCTCATGATTTTAACTCTGTACATGTCTTTCTGTTTCAAGTGTGTCTCTTATAAACTATATGTTGTTGGATTTTGGTTTCTCATCTATTTTGCTGTCTGCTTCCATCCATGTGTTAGTTCCTTCCATTCACATTTTCAGTTATGATTGTTAACTGTGTATTTCTCTCAATCCCATTCTCTTCTATTTATCTTTCTTTTTTAACCTCTCCTCCTTAAATGTCTGTTTTTGCTTCTGACCACTGCTTCCTTTAATCTACCTTCTCTCTCTTCCCTCAATCTCTTTCTCTTTGTCCCTTTCCTTCTTGTTTCCTTGTTGGATAAGACTAATTTCTATAACCTACATTCTCTGTTTCTCTGTCTCTATCTCTATAAAATATATACAATATATTATATATGTGTATATATGCATGTATATGCATATATTTTTATATTGTGAAATTTGGGAAACCATTGTGTCTGAAATGCTGTTAAAAAAAGAACTTTTCTTTCAATCTGGATGCTGTTAGATTATGAATTGAACTTTTTAAAGAACGTAATAAAATAGATATTTGAAAATTTTAATATTTAGTGGGGTATGTTTTGTTTTAAAAACATATAATAATAATAATAAAAATAAACTTACTCTAATAAAGAGTGAGTTGTTATTTGAAAGCTTTTAGCCATCACATGAAATTATGAAATTGAATGTGGTAGTTTAAAAACTGCAACTTCAATACATTAATATGATTCAGCTATCATGTATTTGCCATATGTCTGATAACCCAGAATGTGGTTAGTTTTAATTTATATATAAAGGATAAATGAAATATAACTGTTAGGGAAACATTATAAAATTAATACTATTCAAGCTGTAAGCTGTGGCTACTGAAATTTTGCTATTTGAGGTAAAAACTCTTGGTAATATAATTTTTTTTTGAGTTTTTATTAGCAGGATGGTTGTCTGAATTGTCATGAAGCCAACAGTAGAAAATTAGATGTTTGGGAACTGCTACAGGTGGATGTCTGTCCTTGGTAAAAGTTAGGGATGACCTTGACATACTTCTTGACTCAGTTTTCTCATTGTGCTGTTTCCTTTCTGAACAGGACATTTCTCCATCTGTTTAGTCTGGTGTTTGATACACTGTGACTACATAATTGACTATCAGACATGAGTCCTGCTTGGAATCAAACAGAGTTAAGGGAATTTTTCTCCTGTGATAGTATATGTCAAGTCAGTCTGTGCCCTTGAAAGGATGAGTCTTGACATTGTTTAAACTATGTCTTTCATTTTCCTTTCATGGTAAATTTCTATAACCAGGGTGGGCAAGCAATAGTTTTGTAAATACAATACTAGATATATGAATATACTGATACTGGAATATCTCTGAGTTGCTATAATAGGATCCAAGTATGAAAAAAATCTTACAATTTTAATCTGTATTTGTAGTCAAATGACAATAAAGGGATGATATCCTCCTCCTAAAAAGGGGGAATTAGACAAATTAATCAGACAAAGATGTAAAATAAAAGCTTTCTAATTAAATGGAAGATAAAATTTTAAAAAGTAATAGGATTGGGGGCAGCTAGGTGGCGCAGTGGATAGAGCACCGGCCCTGGATTCAGGAGGACCTGAGTTCAAATGTGGCCTCAGACACTTGACACTTACTAGCTGTGTGACGCTGGGCAAGTCATTTAACCCCAATTGCCTCACCAAAAAAACCCAAAAAAACCAAAACCAAAACCAAAACAAAGCAGTAGAATTAATGTATTTTCTACAAGAACTATATAAATATGTATGTTATTGGCTCCTAAATTCATCTATTATGGAAATTCAGGCTCTGAATATGTTTTGTTTTTGTTTTTGGTGAGGCAATTGGGGTTAAGTGACTTGCCCAGGGTCACACAGCTAGTAAGTGTGTAAAGTGTCTGAGGCCAGATTTGAACTCAGGTCCTCCAGAATCCAGGGCCGGTGCTCTATCCACTGCGCCACCTAGCTGCCCCTCTGAATATGTTTTATTAATACGTTTTCAAAATTGGATGAAAGATTTTGCTTGTAAAATTGTATTAAAGATTGTAAAGAAAAGTGAAATGATTTCCTCATTTTTAAAGTATCTGATTTTAAAAGACAGAAGAGTTCATTTTACAATGAATCTCACAAATATTTTTCAAGTTTCTTATATCAGATACAGGGTTTACATAAATAGAAATTTAAAATCTCTGACATTTCAGGTTCAGATAACCAAATTTAAGAAATGGTATTAAATTATATTCTCTTTTTACTAGCAGATTTTATTCAGAATTATCTAGGAATCTTTACAAGTGATTTGTAACCAACGAAACAGAGCTTCAGAGCTACCCTGAGAAGGAAGCCTTTTCTAGATTGTCCAAGAGAAGATTTCAAGAGATTAGATGACTATGCAGGACATCTATGACCATCAGGGACTCAGAACAAAAATGTAATGATTTGGGACATTGGGAGTGCATTATTAGGATACTAGGAAACTAGTTAATATTGATGATCACCATTCATCATATTTTTTAAAGTATTTATTTTATTCTGAACTTAAATGAAACACACATTTCCATGATACAGTAGAATAGTATTAGAGAATAATCCCTTCCCTCCCCCCTCCTCAAGGCCGCAAACAATTTGATATGGCCCTTACATGTATGATCATGTAAAACATCACTTTACTTGTCACTGTAAAAGCAAAACAAAATCATAAAAAAGGTAAGAATGTGAAAAATAGCATACTTCAGTCTTTTCCATCAATATCAGTTCTTTCTTCGGAGGTAGATAGTATGTTTCATCAATAGTCCTTTGAGATTGTCTTGGATCATTGTATTGTTGAGAATAGTCAAGTCATTCACAGTTAATTACTTGTTTTAAGGCATTTGTGTTTATATTTGCCTTCTTGGTTACCTTAATGACACATAAATCTCCCTTCTCAAAAGCATTCCATTGTGAGGCCTTTAAGTAGTATGGTCTGTAGCTTGACTTATGTAATTCTGATTGTTAATATATGATAAACCTCAAAGATTTGGCTTATAAATAAATGATCCATGGCAGGGAGTGGGCTGCCTACTCTTCCATAAGTCGAAAAGGGGAATTGAGGGGCTTAGAACAGAAAATGCTAGTGGGAATTGAGTGAACCACACTGATTCCATCTTGTGATTCACTTCTGGAGTTAGCTCAGTTCCCTTTTTGTTGAATTGTAGGTCTAATACAATTTCTGTCTTGTGAGAAAACATTATTCCATTGTTTGACCATAGCCTTTCATGGTTAAGAAACTGGACCACTCCTATATGGTGCTTAAAGACCCTTAACTAAGGACCTAGATTACACTGACCTAAAACCCAGTCAGATCCAAAGATTAATACAAGTTTTCTTTTTCACAATTATACATCTCAAGTAACCCATCTATTTTATCTGAAATCTAGCCCTATACTCATTAATTGGCTATTGTTTCCATATTCCTTTGACTGACTACAGACACTTGTGTGTGTGTGTGGGGGGACGACACCTGTTTTTCTGATTTCAGGGAATTGTACCTATTTGCTCTCCCCCTCTCACCTTGGAAAGTTCCTAATCTTTCTTCCAATTAGAAATCAGATTACCTAATTTTGAATCCTGGTTAGTTATTTTCTTTAAAATAACTTATCTGGGGGCAGCTAAGTGGTGCAGTGGATAGAGCTCCAGCCCTGGATTCAGGAGGACCTGAGTTTAAATGTGGCCTCAGACACTTGACACTTACTAGCTGTGTTACCCTGGGCAAGTCACTTAACCCTCATTGCCCCACCAAAAAAAAAATTTAGAAAAAAACTAAAATAACTTACTTTATTTGATCAATTGCTATTAATGCTTTAAGTCTATCTCCCTGTGTATTTGGAGTCCAGTATCAAAGCAGAGGAAGATGACTGGTCTTGATTTGTTGGGTAATTGCCATGCATAGCTTAATAAATTAATATGCTTGGAAGCTCAAACCTTTGTTTCCTCCGTCATTTCATCTTTCACCCACTATACTGCCCTAATTCTTAGGATTTTCATATATCAACTTGCTACATAAAAATGTAAATGGTTTAATTTTATTAAATTCCTTGTGATTTCTCTTTGATGTCTATCTTTTTGTACTTTTATTCATGAGTCTCATGTTTGAATGTCACATTTTCTATTCAACTCTTATTTTCATAAAGAATACTTGAAAGTCTTTTTCATTAGATGTTCATTTTGTCCCCTGTAGTATGATATTCAGTTTTTCTGGGTATGTTACTCTTGGTTTTAATCCTAGCTCTTTTGCCTCTGGAATGTTTTCTCCTAGTCCTCTGTTCCTTTGTATCATGGCTGCTAAATCTTGTGTGTTCTTTTTTTTTTTGTTGTTTGTTTGTTTAATTTCTCAACATTTTATTGAGGAGAAAACAGACCTCCAGAGAAATTAAATTCACAGATTTGTTCTCAACATTATTTTCTGGATATTAGTCATAAATATCTAAAAGAACCCATAAATTCTTTGTATAATTGATTCTTTTTAAAAAAATTAATAAAGTATTTTATTTTTTTTCCCGTTACATGTGAAGATAGTTCTCAACTTTTGTTTATACAAGCTGTCCAATTTCAGATTTTTCTCCTTCCCTCCCCAATTTTGTGTGTTCTTGACTGTGGCTCAATGGTGTTAGAATTATTTCTTTCTGATTGCCTTTTTTTTTTTTTTTTTGGGTGAGGCAATTGGGGTTAAGTGACTTGCCCAGGGTCACACAGCTAGTAAGTGTTAAGTGTCTGAGGCTGGATTTGACCTCAGGTCCTTCTGAATCCAGGGCTGGTACTCTATCCACTGTGCCACCTAGCTGCCCCTCTGATTTTAATATTTTCTCTTTGACCTGGGAACTCTGGAATTTTACTATAACATTCCTGGGAGTTTTCATTTGGATATCTCTTTCAGGAGGTGATTATTAGATTCTTTCAATTTTCACTTTGCTCTCAGTTTCTAAGATATCTGGGCAATTTTCCTTTATAATTTCTTGAAACAAGATGTCTAGGCTCTTTTTTTTGTGCCTAGGGTTTGGATAATGAGACACAAGGTTTATGTAAAGAAAGAAATAGCATTTTAAAGTAGTCCAGTGATTCTCAAATGTTCTATTCTCAATTTATTGTCCCATTCAGTTGTTTTTTCTATATTACACATTTTCTTCCACTTTTTATTCTTTTCATTTTGTTTTGTTTATTGATTCTCATGGAGTCATTGACCAATTCTAATTTTCAAGTATTATATTCTTTCGTGAGATTTTGTATTTCTATTACCATTTGGCCAAATCTTTTTTTTTTTTGGAGTTATTTTACTCGCTTGCCTTTTTTTTTTTTTTTTTGTGGGGCAATAGGGGTTAAGTGACTTGCCCAGGGTCACACAGCTAGTAAGTGTTGGAGTTATTTTAAGCAGTATTTTTTATTTCTTGTTTCCCAAGGTGTTAATTCTCTTTTCTATAATTTTCTTACATTTCTCTCATTTCTTTTCCTGATTTTTTCTCTAATACTCTTATTTGATTGAAAATGTTTTTTCTCTTTAAAAAATTGCTTTTCTAGGGATTATTGGTTGTCTTGCTTCCAATATGCATTTTTCTTTTATTTTTTGCTTGTGGTTGTTTTCACATCTTTGTCTTCTTCTGAGTTTGCATCTTGAGCTTCCTTGTCACCATAGTAGCTTTTTTTTTTTTTTGAAGGGCAATGGGGGTTAAGTGATTTGCCCAGGGTCACACAGCTAGTAAGTATCAAGTGTCTTAGGCTGGGTTTGAACTCAGGTACTCCTGAATCCAGGGCCAGTGCTTTATCCACTGCGCCACCTAGCTGTCCCCATAGTAGCTTTTTAAGATCAAGTTCTTCTTCTTCTTGTTTGCTTATTTTTCTAGACTATTCCTTGCCTTTGGGTTTTATGTTAGAGTTTTTCTCTGTTCACTTCTGGGTTGAGAGGCAGTGACTGACCTGAGCTTTTCACAGCTAGATCTCATGGCCTGTAAGTTTTCAATGCTTCCCAAGTAGTATGACCTGGGGTGTGCCCTAATGTGGTCTCTGCCTTTTTGTTCTGTACTCTGATCCTTATATAAGTAGAACCCCTGTTCTTCCATGACTATAGCCACTCCTCTCCACTCTAGTCCTGTGGCTTAAAACTATGTTCTGTGTGATGGACCTCCAAAATGACACCTTATCCTTCACCTAATGCTAGCAGAGAGGTCCACATAACCAAGTCCTTACTGACCATGGGCATTGGACATGCCCAGTGTTAAGCATTGTTGTAGCTGCTGCAATTGCTGCTTTCAAGACCCCGAGCAGATAGCACTTTTGGTGTGGCACATTCCATGCTAGTTCCTACCACTCTGTCCACAGACCTCACTTTCTGTCCTCCTAAACTTCCTTGGGCTGAAAAAATGATTCCATGTGACTTTCTGTTAGTTATCTCACTCAGAATTTAGTTTGATGTTCTTTTAAAAAGTTTTTTGTAGCAGCTCTTTTCGTGGTGGCTAAGAATTGGAAATCAAAGGAATGCCCATCAATTGGGGAATGGCTAAACAAACTGGTATATGATGGTGATCGAATGTTATCATGCCATAAGAAATGACAAGCAGGATGACTTCAGAAAGGCCTGGAAAGACATGTCTTAAATGATGCATTGTGAAAGGAGCAGAACCAAGAGAATATTGTACACAGAGACAGCAATATTGTTTGATGAAGAACTATGAGTAATTTGACTATTATCAACAATACAATGATCTAAGACAATCCCAAAGAACTATTGATGAAACATACTATCCACCTCCAAAAAAGGAACTGATATTGATGGAACAGAGTGAAGCATGCTATATTTCACTTTCTTTCTTTTTTTTCTTTTAACCAAGTTTTCTTGTACAAAATGACAAATATGGTAATGTTTTACATAATCAGTCATACATGTATAACTCATATTATGTTTTTTACCACCTCAGGGAGGGGACAGGAGAGGGAGGGAAAGAGGGATAAAAATTGGAACCCCAAACTATCAATAAAAATATTTATTATTAAAAAAAAGTTTTTAGAGGGGTGGGTTGGAAGAGCTCAGCAAAATTGCTGACTTCATCTTAGCTGTGCCCTGAATTCTTTGCTTTTAAGAAGCTCACACTCTAATGTGGGAAAAATTACAGGTAGTTTTTGCTGTGAGTTAGATGGAAAGGTCCAGTGGCATTTAGCATACATTAGCAAAGCATATGAACATGCATCTTCTTCAGTATTATTTCTATGGATAGCATCAATTTTTTTTTTCCTGAAATGAACCATTTGTTATACTGGATAGTGGTGGATGAATGTCTGCTTCACAGGGGACTGGATTAGAAAAATAATTGATGATCAGGAATTGCTATTCTTAGTGTTACTGGGAAAAGCATCCTGGGCTGTAGGGAATTGCTATTCTTAGTGTTACTGGGAAAAGCATCCTGGGCTGTTACCACTGGAGTTAGAGGGGATGAATTGGATGAGATTGTTGTAGTAGCTGATCCTTGAGGTATATGGTACCCATTGACTCTCCCATTCTACTGTTTCTAATCTTTCCATGTTTTCTAATTAATGCTTTTATTTTTAGGCAAACATTTTATATCATATTTCAAAAAGATTTTTCTATGCCTATGTTTTGTAGTATTTTAGTGTAGATTTTGTTATTATAGTATTTTTTAGTGTAGATTTTGTTATTATAGTATTTTGTTAAAAGATTTTTTTATTTATAGACATAATAGTGCAATTTGGAATGCATATACTAACACTGTTAAAATAAAGCAGTATTTGCAACTGAACTTTAAGAACTGTTATCACAATACAGCACTTGTCATTAGCCAGTAGAAAAGTTAAATATTTTATGCCATAACTAGGAATTAATTTTCATCACTTGATTATGTGACTAAAAGTAAGGGAATTTGTAACATTCTTCTTTCTATTTTCCATCACATATTTGTATGAATGAACATTTTTACTTTATCATTGTTTCAAATCAAGATACAGAAATAAACTCAATGTGGAGCCTTATTTAAGGCCATATTTGTTTGATGTTGAGTCAAAGATTGCAAACCTTTTTTCAGATAATAAAGTTCAACATCAAGTTACACTTATGTATGATTATCTTATGTTAAATATTTTTTAAATTGTAACTTATTTCATCAAAATATTCTTTATATTCAATAGGATTTATAAAAGATTAATGACATATTGAGGATAATAATAACCATTCAGTGTCTTAGTAGATTACTGATTTTCTTATAGAAATTACTGATTTTCATATAGACTATATTCATATGAGTTCATATAATTCATATAATTAGAGATTTTATAATTATTGGTAGAACAAAATTTTTATATTTTACAATTATATAATATAAATTCTAATTTGGAACTTTTGGGAACAAATATTACCCTTGTAGCTATTACAAGCACTTAATTAATAAATCTTTAAAAATATTATGAGTGTACCTTAAATTACTCTGGGGGGGTTTACAACAGTTTTTTTTTTGGTTATTGTTGAAAGGGCTTTGTGAAAGGAAAAAGGTGGAAGCCACTGTAAGAGAATATGCTAGGCAAACTATGATGAAACTTAAAAATGGATAACTTCCATATATTAGATCAACAAATCTACTAAAGTTTTCTATATCTTGCAGAAAGTTTTATTAGGTCAGGTTTCTGATGTTGTATTATCTTAGTGGTTACTCCTATTTCAGGATAAGATTATACTGATAGCAAAGAACACCAGAGAGTTGCAGGGGCTCCTGGAAGGCATGTGTAATCATACAAGGAGTATGACATGTTCATCTATACAAGAATGACCAAATGATTTGTAAAGAATTAATTGTTATTTGAGGTTTTTACAACCCCATATTTTGGCTAGAATTAAAAAAAAAAAATCGGCGCGTGCACTGGCCTCTGGGGCTCCGCAAAAGGCATGGTGCTCCATCCACTGGTTGTAGCCGTTGCCATTGCGCGGGCACCTCATGTCATCACCACTCGCCAATGCCTACATGGTCCTGGCAAAATTTTAATGATTGGAAGTCTAGTGAAGGCAGTCATGTGACTGTCAGAGTGGCCAGCCAATTGGCTAGGGGCTGTCTGGGGTCTGCTGCGAAGAAGAGGGGAGGAGATTCACCATTCTAGCTGGAAGCTGGAAGGTGATAGGACACTGCTGTGTATTCTCAGCGGATTCCTGAGCAGTGGTGTTATTCAGGTTGTATAATTTCCCTTTCCCCATTTTATTTCCTTTCCTTTGATCCTATTGATCCTGTTTGTGTGTTGTTTTTTTTAAGTTCGTTCTTGTTAAATAAATCCTGCTCTGTTTTGAGGGAGGCTGCAGGTCTCCTTCCTTGCCCCAATATTGTGGGGAGCCGCTAAGCTAACATTCCCCAATTAATAATTGGTCCCCACAGATTAAAGAATATCTGTTAGAAAGATTTCAACATGCATTGGATAAACGACCTATAGAGCTTGTTTATCAATAAGTTCCACCTGAATAGAAAGCATGAACACCCAGTTGAACTCAAAGTTGAAAAGGAGAATTGTCTTGATTGCCTTTCAATTTCCCTTTGTAAAGCTCCTTTAAAACTATGACCTTTTCATGAAAATAAAGATTCACTTTTTAAAATAGTAACATTCTTTTTTTTTATATGTCAGTAGGATATAAATACAGCTAGCACCAAACAATTAAAATTAGCATCAAACAGAGGGCAATGGAGAAGCACAAGATGATGTTAGCAAGATGAAATGTTTAAACAATGGACTCTAAAGATCAGAAGTAAAAGATATGAAGGGATATGATATATAAAAAGATATGATAAAAAGAAAATATGGACTGGTCACATAGCAAGTGTGACAGATGCCAGGTGGATAGCCAGGGTGCTTCACTGATACCCTCAAAACATCAGGAAAAACAAGTCCTCTACCACACTGTGAAGGATATAGACAAGAGTCATATAAAGTGAGCAACTATGGCTAGGTCACTATCTTCATTTTTGGAAATGATGAGATGACAGGTCCATTTGATTATTGAGTATCTATATAAATAAAGACATCTGTTTCTTCTTTCTTTAAACCGACTTAGGCATTTTTACTTTACCCCTTCAAAGTAGTTGTCAGATGCAGAAAGTTCCATTTGGATGAACAAATTAATGATAAATGTATAGCTGAGATCACATTGATATTGTGTATTAACCACCATTTTCCTAAATAGGTCAGTGAATGCAATTATCACTTTTTGATCACCATAGTTATAGCTATAAGTATAAGTAAACTTAAAACCAAATATAAAGTGATAAACATTAAAATGCTTAACATTTGCCTTAGAAAATTTATGCTAATATTTATCCTCAAAGACAACCCTTTTAAACAAATCTGAATTTAAATGCAGAAAAGTACAGTTTTATATATACAACAAAAAATGAGAATTCCATATGAAACTATGAGTTTACATTTGTGATGTTTAAAATCTATGTTGTGTGATCGCCTTAAATTAGAAGCTTTAGCACCAGTCTTTGGGCATTAAACATTTATTAAAACATACAGGTATTAACATGGAGTTCAGAAAGTTAAGAAAAGGAAAGCCTATCTAGCCTAGAGTTCCAGCCTGGTTGGGTTCTGCCATGAGCCTGCTTCAAGGCCCTTACACACTGCTTCAAGCTGATTGGTTGGCATCATCCAAATCCATTGACTTTGAAGGTGTTCTCAAGTTGAGTTCACAGTCTAGCTTCTGAGAACAATACCTTCTTAAGGGCTAGCCAGGTGTGATTACAATCCAGTTAACTTGAAGTAGGCTAATTAGCAGTCAATCACTCTCACTTGATTCAGTCAGTCAAGATTAATCTCCAGGTGGGTCTTTGAGTATCTGCTAAATCCCATTATTTCATCACATGTTGTAGATGGTTTGCTTTTTTCAAACAAAATATATAATAAATTACACTCATTCCTATAAAACTATTTTACTTGTTTCAAGTTCCTTCTGAACTTCTACCTGTTTTCTTTTTGTTTGTGCATTTAGTAAATAGTGTTAAATGGGATTTTTTTTTACATCACTATTGTTAGCCTCTCCTGTCCCCAAATACCAGTAAAAAGTCAATAGAAAAGAGGGGGAAAAATTAAAAACCTTATAAGAAATACACATAATTAAGCAAGAAAAATCCATAATGTGAACATGTCCAAACATTCATATCACTTCACCTTGTGTTCATTATCTATCAGTCACAATATGAGTAAAATACTTCATCATAGGTCCTCTGGAGATATGATTATGTATTATTGTGAACAGAGTTTTAAGTCTTCCAAATTTGTTTTCCTTTACAAGGTTCTTATCCTTGCATAAATTGTTCTCCAGTTCTGCTTACTTTACATCATTTTATGTACACACCACCTAGGATTCTCTGAAATTTTTCCTTTTATTATTTCATAAAGCACAGTTCCATTGCATTTATATACCATAATATATCCAACCATCTCCTAATTATCTAAGAGGCAATATATGCCAATTTCTTGGATTCTAGTTCTTCCCCCTACCTCTCCCCACCTTAATCCTCCTTTCAACATTATATAGTTTGTTAGTGTTATGACTATTCTCACCCCCAGTATTTACTTTATTTTATTCCTTTTTATTATCACTGCTTCTTTTCCTGTTGAGTTTCATGTATTTCTGTACCGAGTTGTTTCTGGATATGTATGTGTTCCACCCTCCTTTTTCTATTTCAGATAAAGTTAGGTTCATATGATACCTACTCCCCAATCTCTTTCTTATGTTTGTATACTCTCCTTTCTTATAATCCCATTCATGATAAATAGCAAGTTCTTTCTTACACTATTGCATTCCTTTTAACTTCTCTTGTTTTTCTCCCCTTCATATACCAACAACAGAACCAGTTCACCCTTCTCATTTAGTTAACTTTCTCAGTACCCTTTAAACTTATGATGATTCTGCATTATACTCAGCTTTGCAAGCTTGTTACAGAAGGTAAACCTATCTGGTTTTGTCTTTTGGAATATTGTATTTTAGGGTCTCTTACTTATAGTAGAGGCTGACTGATCTCATGTGATCCAAATTGTAGTTCCTTGAATTTGTAGTTCCTAGGTACTTGAATTATTTCCTTTTGGAGGCTTGTTAAAACACACAGACACACACTCACACACATATATTTTAACTACAATAATCTTGCCACTTTTGATTTTCAGATTTCATTAAGAGATGATTAATTAATTGATTCTATCTTTACATTCTTTAAGCCTCTCTCCACTTCAGTCCATTCTCCATTCAGCCACTGAAGTGATTTTCCTAAAACACAGGTCCACTCAACAAACTCCAGTGGCTTCCTGTTGTCTCCAGGAGGAAATATAATATGTTCTATTTGGCACTGAAAACCATTCATAGCCTAGTCCCCTTTCCAGTGCCCTTAACACCTTACTTCTCAACATATATTCTTTGATTAAGTGATTCTAACCTCTTGGATATTTCATAAACAATACACTCCATCTCTCAACTCTAGACATTTTCTCTGGCTGTCACCTATGCCTGAAACATTCTCCCACCTCTGCTCCTACTACTGACCTTCTTGACTTCAAATATTTTTTATGGTATTTTATTTTTCAAATTACATGTAAAGATAGTTTTCAACATTCATTTTTGTAACATTTTGATTTCCAAACTTTTCTCCCTTCCTCCTTTCCTTTCTGCTTCCCAAAGACAGCAAGGAATTTGTTATATATTATAATCATATCAACATATTTCCATATTAGTCATGTTGTGAGAAAAAAATTAGAAGAAAAGGGAAAAAACACAAGAAAGAAGAAACAAACAAAAAAACCCACCACCACCACCAACAAATGTGAAAATAGCATGCTTTAATATGCATTCAGATTACGTAGTTCTTTCTCTGGATGTGGAGAGCATTTTCCATCATGAGTCTTTTAGAATTGTCATGAATAATTGTAGTGCTGAGAAGAGGCAAGGCTATCACAGTTGATCATCACACAATGTTGCTGTTACTGTGTACAATGTTCTTATGGTTCTGCTAATGACACAGAATTAGTTCATATAAGTCTTTCCAGGTTTTTCTGAAATCTGCCTGCTCATTTTTTCTTACAACACAATAGTATTCCATTCCATTCATATACCAAATGTTGTTCAGTCATATCCCAATTGATAGGCATCCCCTCAATGTCTAATTCTTTGCTACCACAAAAAGAGCAGTTATACATGTGGGTCCTTTTCCCTTTTTTATGATCTCTTTGGGATACAGACCTAGTAGTAGCATTGCTGGGTCAAAGGGTATGAACAGTTTTATGGCCCTTTTGGCATAGTTCCAAATTGTTCTCCAGAATGGTGGGATCACTTCACAACTCCACCAATGATGCATTAGTGTTCCAATTTTCCCACATTTTCTCCAAAGTTTATCATTTCCCTTTTTTGTCATATTAGCCAATCTGATAGGCGTGAAGTGATACCTTAGAGTAGTTTTAATTTGCATTTCTCTAATCAATAGTGATCAACAACATTTTTTTCACATGTGCGGGAATTTATTTTGATTTGGAGACCCTGCCTTTGGGCTGAGATTAAAAAGCCTTAGACCCTCAGGGATTTTTTCTGTGTAAGAGGGACTAGTGCCCCTCCTCCTCCACTTCAGCTGAGCCAAAAAGCCCCGTGGGCTTTATGGGACACCAGGTCAGATGGCTGGTGGAAAAAGCCCCAGCACCCTACGCCCTGAGGGGAACTGCCCCGGAGATCCCAGGCTTGTCCTGCCAGGCCCTAGCATGGCCCCTGCCCCTGCAGAGGTCCCAGGCGTGCAGCATGGGGCATGGGCCCCTGGAGCCCTGGGTGTGGTACACACAGAACACTGGAGCCCCTGCCTGGTCACAGCACTAGTGTGGCCAGTGGATTAACTTGGTGTGTGCAGGTGTGCAGGGAGCCCGAGGTTTGAGGGGAGAGAAGGAAGATATATGGGGGGGTTGTGGTCAGCACAGGGAAGTTGGAGAAAGAGAGGTTGGAGAAAGTGAGGAAGGGCTACGATATAGAGATGCTAGAGATGCCAGGGGGTTGGCAACAGAGGTGAGGACGCTAAGGGGCTTTTCGGGAGGGTCAACAAAGTGAAAGGGGCTTGGAGTTAGAAGAAAGGAGCAGAGCAGTAAAAGCTGGAGTGAAGGAGAAAAAGAGTGAAAGTTGGAGAAAGCTGGAGCATACCCTAAGGCAAGAGGTGGCAAAGGCCCTTATTAAAAGCAGACAGGTAGTATAATTTGCATTTCTTTACTCTTATCTCTTACATTTATTTTTATAAATCAACCCTGCTTTTATTATTTAGTTAAGAGGCTTCTTAATCTTTTGCTTATATTGGGAGTAGAGCAATGTGGAGAAATTTTTCAATGGCCCATACTGAATTAATAGCAGTCAGATAGCCAGCCAGTCAAAAGTCCTCAGATTAGTCCCCAAGTCAGATTAGGCCCAGTAAGTCAGTTAAAATTTTCTTACATATGTCTACAGATAACTTTAAATTCTTCATCTGAAAACTGCCTGTTCATATCCTTTGACAACTTCTCATTTGGGGAATGACATGTATTCACATACATTTGATTCTACTCTCTAGATATTTTAGAAATGAGGCCTTTGTCAGAAAGACTGTAAAAATTATTTCCTAGCTTTCTGCTTCCCTTCTAATCTTGGTTGCATTGCTTCTGTTTGTACAAAACCTTTTTAATTTAATGTAATCAATATTTCATAATCTTCTCTATCTCTTCTTTCATCATAACTTCATCCCTTCTCCATGGATCTGACAAGTAAAATATTCATTCCTCTCCTAATTTGCCTATGGTATCACCCTTTGTATCTAAATCATGTACCCATTTTGACTTTACATTGGTATAGAGTGTAAGATGTTGGTCTATGCCTAGTTTCAGCCATACTATTTTCCAGTTTTCCCAGCAGTTTTTTCCAAATATTGAATTTTTATGCTCTAGGCTAGCATCTTTGGGTTTATCAAACAAGATATTGCTGTATTCATTTACTGCTGTTTTGTGTGCCTAACCTATTCCACAGGTCCACTACTCTATTTCTTAGCCAGTACCCCAAAATTTTGATGGTTGATGCTTTATAATATAGTTTTAGATCTGGTGCTGCTAGGTCACCTTCCTTTGCATTTTTTCATTAATTCTCTTGTTATAATTTTTTCCAGCTCTATAAAATAATTTTTGGTAGTTTGATTGGTATGGCACTGAATAAGAAAATTAATTTAGGTAGAATTGTTATTTTTATTATATTACCTCAGCCTACCCATGAGCAGTACATATATTTTCATTTGTTTAGATCTGATTTTATTTGCATGAAAAGTGTTTTGCAATTGTGTTCATATAGTTCCTAGTTTTGTCTTGGCAGGTAGTTGCCCAAATATTTTATATTTTCTACAGTTATTTTAAATGGAATTTCTCTTTCTATCAGTTGCTGCTTGACTTTGTTGGTTATATATAGAAAATCTGGTGTTTTATGTGGATTTATTTTATATCCTGCAACTTTGATAAAGTTGTTTATTGTTTCAAGATGTTTTTTAATTGTTTCTCTTGGATTCTTTAAGTATCATATCATATCATATCATCTGTAAAGAGTGATAGTTTTGTTTCTTCTTTGCCTATTCTAATTCTTTCAATTTCTTTTTCTTCTTTTATTGCTAATGTTAACATTTCTAGTGCAATATTAAATAAAGAGGTGATAATGGACTTCCCTGTTTCACCCCTAATGTTATTGGGAATGCTTCTAGCTTATTGCCATTACATATAATGCTTGCTGATGGTTTTAGATAGATACTGCTTTTCATTTTTTGGAAAGCTCCATTTATCCCTGTGTTCTCTAGTGTTTTTAATAGGAATGGGTGCTGTATTATTTTGTCAAAAGTATTTTCTGCATCTATTTGAGATAATCATTTGATATTGGTTAGTTTTGTTACTGATGTGGTTGATAGTTTTCCTAATATTGAACCAGCCCTCCATTCATGGTATAAATCCCACCTGGTCATAATGCATCATGCTGGTGATAAATTGCCATAATTGCTTTGCTAACATTTTATTGGGTATTTTTGCATCAATATTCATTGGGGAAATTGGTCGATAATTTTCTTTTTCTGTTTTGGCTCTTCCTGGCTTAGGTCTCAGCCCCATTTTTGTCCCATAAAAGGAATTTGGTAGAACTTCTTCACCTATTTTTCCAAATAGTTTATATAGTATTGGAATTAATTGTTTTTTAAATGTTTGGTATAATTCACTTGTAAATTCGTCTGGTCCTGGAAATTTTTTTTTCTTTGGGAGTTCATTGATGGCATATTCAATTTATTTTTCTCAAACTGGGTTACTTAAGTATTTTAGTTCCTCTTCTGCTAATCTGGGCAATTCATTTTTTTGGTAAATATTCATCAATTTCATTTAGATTGTCAAATTTATTGGCATATAGCTGGGTAAAATAGCTCCTAATTATTTCTTTAATTTCCTTTTCATTGGTGATGTATTCACCCTTTTCATTTTTGATACTCCTAATTTATTTTGCTTCTTTTTTTTTTAAAAATCAGATTAACCAAACCTTTATCTATTTTATTGTTTTTTCTTCCATAAAACCAGATCTTAATTTCATTTGTTAATTCTATCGTTTTCTTACTTTCAAATTCATTAATCTCTCCTTTGATTTTCTGAATTTCTAATTTGGTATTCAATTAAGGATTTTTAATTTGTTCTTTTTCTAGTTTTTCAGTTGTGTGCCCATTCATCAATCTCCTCTTTTTCTATTCATGTTGGCATTTAGAGATACAAAATTTCCCCTAAGAAGAGTTTTGGTTGCATCCCATAAGTTTTGGTAGGTTGTTTTATTGTTGTCATTCTCTTTGGTGAAATTTTTGTTTCTTTGATTTGTTGTTTGACCCATTCATTCTTTTTTCTTTCTTTCTTTCTTTCTTTCTTTCTTTCTTTCTTTCTTTCTTTCTTTCTTTCTTTCTTTCTTTTTTTTTTTTTAGTGAGGCAATTGGGGTTAAGTGACTTGCTCAGGGTCACACAACTGACCCTGAGGCTGGATTTGAACTCAGGTACTCCTGACTCCCGGGCCAGTGCTCTATCCACTGCGCCACCTAGCTGCCCCCATTCATTCTTTAGGATGAGATTAGTTTCCAATATTTTTTGCTTCATCTTTTCTTGGCTGTTTTTTTATACATACTTTGTATTGCAACATGATCTGAAAAGGATGCATTTACTATTTCTGCCTTTTTGCATTTGACTGTGAGGTTTTTATGCCCTAATACATGGTCGATTTTTGTGTAGGTGCCGTGGACCACTGAGAAAAAGGTATATTCCTTCTATCTTTATTCAATTTTCTCTATTTAAGTTTTCTAAAATTCTATCCATCTCTTTAACTTCTTTCTTATTAATTTTGTGGTTAGGTTTATCTGGTTCTGAGATGGGGAGATTGAGGTCCCCCACTAGTATAGTTTTGCTGCCTATTTCTTTCTGTAATTCATCTAACTTCTCTAAACATTTGGATGCTATACCACTTTGTGCATATGTTTATTATTGATATAACTTCATTGTCTTTTAGGAAGATGTAGTTTCCTTCCTTATCTCTTTTAATTAGATATATATTTGCTTTTTAAAAATCTGAAATAAGTATTGCTTCACCTGCTTTGTTTTACTTTACCTGAAGCAGAATATATTCTGCTTCTGCCTTTTACCCTCTGTGTGTATCTGCATGTATCTGCTTCAAATGTGTTACATGTAAACAAGATATTGTAGGATTCTATTTTTTAATCCAGTCTACTATGTGTTTTTGTTACATGGGAGAGTTCATCCCATTCACATTCACATTCATATTTACTATGTATTTTCCTTCATCCTATTTTTCCCTTCTATATACTTTTATCTCTCCTTTAGCCCTTTACTTTTCCCTTAGTGCTTTGTTTCTGACCACCACCTTCCTCAATCTGCCCTCCCTTCTATAACCCCCTCTCCCTTTTCTTCCCTTTTTTCCTCCTTCTTCTGCTCTCCTTTCTATCAGCACCTCATCCTTTTCTTTCCCCTTTCCCATTTCCCTGTGGGCCCCTTACTTCCCTCTAGGATAAAATAAATCTTTATACTTAACTGTGTATTTTTTTCCATCTTTGAGCCAAATCTGATGACAACAAGATTGAAACAATGTCCATCCTTTAATATTATCTGTCTTTTTTCCCCTGGTCAGTTTTTTTTTTTTAAGATCAAACATCTGGCATTTTCTTCTTTGTTCTCATCTTTCTTTTCTCAATCTTTTGATTACTTAGATTTCTTGTTGTCTTCTAGAGTAATTTCTCTTTAATTTATTGTAGTTTTTAAGGAATCCAATTCTTGTTTTTGCAGGGTAATGAGGGTAAGTGACTTGCCCAGGGTCACATAGCTAGTGTCAAATGTCTATTGAACTCAGGTCCTCTTGAATCCAGGGCCGGTGCTTTATCCACTGCACCACCTAGCTGCCCTAAGGAATCCAATTCTTGAATAAGGTTTAACAGCACTCCCTCCCCCATGTCTCTCTAGGTTTCTTCTGTTTTTACACTGATGTTTGCCTCCCAGAGTTAATCTCCACATCTTCAAAGTTGAGAGTCCTGCATTTTCTTTTTTTTCCTTTTTTTCTTTTTTTTTTTTTTGCGGGGCAATGGGGGTTAAGTGACTTGTGGTCACACAGCTAGTAAGTGCAAAGTGTCTGAGGCCGGATTTGAACTCAGGTACTCCTGAATCCAGGGCCGGTGCTTTATCCACTGCGCCACCTAGCTGCCCCCAGTCCTGCATTTTCAAGACTCTCTTTGGAGCCTAAGGACAGAGCCTGGGGGACCTCTGAACCCCTGGTCCAGACCTATTCCAGTCTGAGTGCTCCTATATCCAACTGACCACTGGCCACCTCTGACTGTTGTTTCCTAAGTCTCCCAAGGTGCTTAACCTGGGGCTTTCTGATCAACTTAAAGCCTTCTGAGAGGAAAACTTTGTTCTTGCAACCTTTGTAAACAGCTTTTCAGGTTACAAATGTTCAGCATCTAGTCTCATGGCTATCCTGTGCTACTATTGGCTTGGCTATGGGGGTTCCCTTCATAGTGCCTGTGGGGTCCTAGATGACTTTCTCTGAAGTTCCTTCTTTTTTTCAGTCTTAATAGTATATTTTTCCAGTTACATGTAAAGATAGTTTTCAACATTTGATTTTATAAGATTTTGATTTCCAAATTTTTCTCCCTCCCTCTTTTCCTTGCCTTTTCCACAAGATAGCAACCAAACTTACATACGTTATACATGCACAATCACATGAAACATTTTTAACCATTAGTCATGTTATGAAAGAAGAATCCTAAAAAAGGGGAAAAATCTCAAGAAAGGAAAAAACAAACAAAAAGAAAGCAAAAATAGCATGGTTCAATCTGCATTCAGCTTCCACATTCTTTTTTTTTCCCCCAGAACAATGAGGATTAAGTGACTTGCTCAGGGTCACATAGCTAGTAAGTGTCAAATGTCTGAGGCAGGATTTGAATTCAGGTCCCCCTGAATCCAGGGCCAGTGCTCTATCTACTGTGCTACTTAGTGTCCTGACATTATTTTTCTGGATGTGCATTTTCCATCATGAGTCCTTTGGTATGGTCTTGGATCATTGCAATGGTGAGAAGAGCCAAGTCTATCACATTACACAGCATTGTTGTTACTTTGTATAATGTTCTCCTGGTTCTACTCACTTCACTCAGCATCAGTCCACTTAAGTCTTTCCAGTTTTTTCTGAAATCTGTCTGCTCATCATTTCTTCTTTTTTAATCATAAAAGTATTTTATTATTTTTAGTTACATGAAGAGATAATTTTGAACATTTGTTTTTATAAGATTTTTAGTTTCAAATTTTTCTCCCTTCCTCCTCTCTCTCCCCCCTCCTCAAGACAGTAAAAAATCTGATATAGGTTATATATGTATAATCACATTAAACATATTTCTGCATTAGTCATGCTGTGAAAGAAGAATCAGCTGTTCATCATTTCTTATAGCACAATAATATTCCATTAGATTCTATAACTCAACTTGTTCAGTCATTCCTCAGTTGATGGGCATCCCCTCAATTTCCAATTCTTTGCCACCACAAAGAGAGCTGCTATAAATATTTTTGTACATGTAGGTTCTTTTCCCTTTTTTATGATCTCTTTGGGATACAGACCTAGTAGTAGTATTGCTGGGTCAAAGGGTATGCACAGCTCCTTAGCCCTTTGAGCATAGTTCCAAATTGCTCTCCAGAATGGTTGGATCAGTTCACAACTCCACCAACAATGCATTAGTGTTCCAATTTTTCCACATCTTCTCCAAAATTTATTATTTTCCTTTTTTGGTATTTTAGCCAATCTGATAGGTATGAGGTTGTACCTCAGAGTTGTTTTAATTTGCATTTCTCTAATCAATAGTGATTTAGACCATTTTCTCATATGGCAATAGATAGCTTTGATTTCTTCATCTGAAAACTGCTTGTTCATATCCTTTGACCATTTCTCAATTGGGGAATGACTTGTATTCTTATAAATTTGATTAAACTCTCTACATATTTGAGAAATGAGGCTTTTATCAGAAACACTGGATGTAAATATTATTTCCCAGCTTTCTGCTTTCCTTCTAATCTTTGTTGCATTGTTTCTGTTTGTACAAAACTTTAATTTAATGTAATCAAAATGAACCATTTTGCATTTAATAATCTCTATCTCTTGTTTCATCATAAATTCTTCCCCTCTCCATATATCTGACAAGTAAACTATTCCTTTCTCTTCTAATTTGCCTGTGGTATCACCCTTTATATATAAATCATGTACCAATTGTGACCTTATTTTGGCATACAATGTAAGATATTGGTCTATGACTAGTTTCTGCCATACTATTTTCCAGGTTTCCCAGTAGTTTTTGTCAAATAGTGAGATTTTATCCCAGAAGCTGGAGTCTTTGGGTTT
Source organism: Dromiciops gliroides (assembly GCF_019393635.1). Taxonomy (NCBI): domain Eukaryota; kingdom Metazoa; phylum Chordata; class Mammalia; order Microbiotheria; family Microbiotheriidae; genus Dromiciops; species Dromiciops gliroides. The sequence goes on along the minus strand of NC_057862.1, from coordinate 263,842,224 downwards.
ATCAAACAGCAGATTACTATAATCATTTACTATTGTGCCTAACCTATTTAATTGATCCATTCCTCTATTTCTTAGCCAGTACCAAATAGTTGTTTTTGTTTGTTTGTTTGTTTGTTTTTTTGGTGCACCAATGAGGGCTAAGTGACTTGCCCAGGGTCATACAGCTGGTAAGTGTCAAGTGTCCAAGTGTCTGAGGCTGGATTTGAACTCAGGTGCTCCTGAATCTAGGGCTGGTGCTTTATTGACTGCACCACCCAGCTGTTCCCTCAGTACCAAATAGTTTTAATGATTGCTGTTTTATAGTATAGCTTAAGATTTAGTAAGGCTAGCCTACCTTTCTGTTCATTTTTTTCTTTAGTTCCCTCAATATTCTTCACCTTTTGTCCTTCCAGATGAATCTTGTTATTATTTTTTCTAGCTCTATAAAATATGTTTTAGGCAATTTGTTTGGTATGACATCGAAAAAGTAATTTAATTTAGGTAGAATTGTCATTTTTATTGTGAGATTTAAAATTGGATATTAGATCATAAATCTCCCCTCTTTAACCTTTCCCTTAATTTATCTCCCAGACTAGTAAATGGAAGAAGCTTCTGGTTTTCTAGTTAGAGCTTTTATTGTATGGTAGTCACAAGGTGATGTTGATTAGAAGGATAGGAAAGTAGAAACACAATACAAATCGTCTTAAGTCTAAGCTTAGTCTATATTCCGTATAAAACTCACCAAAAGAGAAGGCCACCTTTGGGGAGAGAGAGACCATCTGTGCAGCGCAGTCAGGAGACCAGCAGAGCAGGAAAAAAACTTCCACTTCCGTTCTCTCCTTGCCTTTTAAGCTCGCACCCCGGAAGTGGAGTGCTAGCAGGCAGGCTGATGTGCGCAGCAGGCAGACTGGCGTGCGTAGCTCATGCCGTTGGTCTCCTCCCCGAAAGGGTGGTCCTTAAAAAAAAAAACTGGCATCTTTCAGTTATCCTAACCGACTGTTAAAAAAACTTTCATATTTTTTTTTACCACATTATCATATTAGCTCAGCCTATCCATGAGTAACTGATATTTCCCCAACTATTTAGATCTGATTTTATTTGTGTGAAGTGTTATGTAATTGTGTTCATATAGTTCCTAGTTTTGTCTTGGCAGGTAGATGCCCAAATATTTTATATTATCTACAGTTATTTTAAATGGAATTTCTCTTTTTATCTGTTGCTGCTTGGCTTTGTTGGTTATATATAGAAAATCTGGTGTTTTATGTGGATTTATTTTATATCCTGCAACTTTGCTAAAGTTGTTCATTGTTTCAAGTTGTTTTTTAACTTTCTCTAGATTCTCTAAGTATACCTTCATATCATCTGCAAAGAGTGATAAATTTTGTTTCCTCTTTGCCTATTGTTATTCCTTCAATTTCTTTTTCTTCTCTTCTCTTATTGCAAATGCTAACATTTCTAATCCAATGTTGAAAAATAGAGGTGATAATGGACTTTCCTATTTCACCCCTGATGTTATTGAGAATGCCTCTAACTTATCCTCATTACATATAATGCTTACTGATGGTTTTAGGTATCATGCTGCTTATCATTTTAAGGAAAACCCCATTTATTCCTATGTTGTTTATTGTTTTTAATAGGAATTATTTTTTCCCAAAAAATAAAATTTAAAAATTGAGCTATTTGGTCAAAAGCTTTTTCTTCATCTATTGACATAATTATATGATTTTGGTTAGTTCTGTTATTCATGTGGTTGATGATGTTGATAGTTTTCCTAATGTTGAACCAGTCTTGCATTCCTATTATAAATCTCACCTGGTCATAGTGTTCTGTGAATTTCTGATATGAAATAAGTAGTACACTGTACTTCGTTACTGCATTAAAAAAACCACATTATTCCATCCAGTTTAAATTTGAGGGTTTTGCTGAAGTGGGTATGCAAGACCTGGGCAGTATCTTTTGAGGAAGCCATCTTATTATGAAACACTTAAAGACTGACATTTCAAAAAAAATTACTCTTTTCCCTTATATTTAAGGGAATTCTTCCTTATTTCTATAAATAGTTTTTCTGTGATTAATAAGTGACTCTTCTTTTGGTCTTAGAAATCTACTTTTTAGAAAACTGATGGTAATTTTGTTGTTGTTTTTAGTTTTTAAACATGGTGCCTTTAAATAGAACAAGATGAATTGTAAAGTCTAAAAACTAATGAGTGTGAGGGGTAAAGATATAAGTCCATAGATAGTTGAAGGGCAGCTATCCTTAGAGTTAACTTATATGGAAGGAAAATTCTCTCTAGCATAGTACCTCTCTGTAAATCCTTTAATCTCTTACTTTTCAGCATATATGTATATATTCGTGTGCATGTACATATGTATAATATGTGTGTATATACACTAACACACATATGTTTATATACACATAAGTATATGTGTGTTGTGATGAAATAATGGGATTTAGCAGATACTCAAAGACCCACCTGGAGATTAATCTATACTGATTGAATCAAGTGAGAGTGATTGACTGCTGATTAAGCCTACTTCAAGTTAATTGGATTGTAATCACACCAGCTTTCCAGACCAGAATCCAGCTTCCTCCTGATGACATCGTACCACTCCAAGAAGACAAGAGAACTGAGAAAAGACTTACAAAGACTTAATTATTTTTTTTACTGTTTCATCTAGGAACACCTGTTCCTAGAAGAAACAAAGGGGGGGAATGTGATGAAATAATGGGATTTAGCAGATACTCAAAGACCCACCTGGAGATTAATCTATACTGATTGAATCAAGTGAGAGTGATTGACTGCTGATTAAGCCTACTTCAAGTTAATTGGATTGTAATCACACCTGGCTATCCCTTAAGAAGGTATTGTTCTCAGAAACTAGACTGTGAACTCAACTTGAGAATACCTTCAAAGACAATGGATTTGGATGCCCGCCAACCAATCACCTTGAAGCAGTGTGTAAGGACCGCCTCTGTTCCAGATCTATAAAAAAGCTTCCACAAACAGCTTGCTAAGGTGTTCCTGATTAAAGCAGGCTTGTGGAGGAGGACTTCAGGAAGACCCCAACCAGGCTGGAACTCTAGGCTAGACTGGAGCTGAAGCTTCTGATTTAAGGCGACCACAATTTAGATTTTAAACATCACAGTGTGTATGTATGTATATATGTGTGACAATTTCTATGACTCTTAGAGATGCTGGGACAACAACCAACAAGTACTAATTTGAGGCAGGGGCAAATCACCCAATGTTTCTGATATGATTTATGCAATAATACCTGCCCTAAATACTTTGTTATATGAATCTGATAATATATGTACAAGCATTTTAAAACAGTTTATATATATTATCAAATATTTTAGCTAATTTAGGGCCTAATCTGACTGGGGGGGTGGTGGGACTAATATAACTGGAGGACTAATCTGTGGATGTTTGACTGGCTGGCTATTTGACTGATATTAATTTAGTATGGGCCGTTTAAAAATTTCTCTACACTGCTCCGCTCCCAAAATGATAAGCAAACGATTAAGAAGCCTCTGAATTAAATAATCAAAGCAGGGTTTATTTAGGTGAATAAATTTAGAGTTAAATGTAGAAATAAAGATAACAAAAGTAAAATACAACCTGTCAGCCTTTAAACTTTCTGCCAACGAACTCGTTTACGGTGCCTGCAACTTTCTTAGTGTCCGTTGCTCTTTGTACCAACGGACCTTCTTCTAGCATTGTTCCCCTCACAGGAAAAGCCCCCCTGCTCCGTACTCTTGCCAACCCCCCTGAAAAGCCTCTTCCCGTTGTGAACCCTTGTCTGTCAGCCCTCTCTTTCTCCATCACTGTCTTCTCCAACCTCTCCACTGTCTCACTCCCCGGTATATAACTTCCTTCCCTCCCCTCACACCTTGGGTTCCCTGCGCCCTGCAACATGCCAAGCTAATCTGCCAGCTGTGGTAGGGCTGTGACCAGGGGGCTCGACCACACCCAGGACTCGAGGGGCGTGTGCCTCCTGCTGCGTGCCTGGGGCCTGGCATGGGCTGTGTTAGAGGCCGGCCTGGATGAGCCCGGGATCTCTGGGGTAGATCCCCTCAGGGCAGAGGGAGCTGGGGCTTTTTCGCCAGCCATCCAACCTGGCATTCCATAAGGTCCATGGGGCTTTTCCACTAGACTGAAGTAGAGGGAGAGGGGACCCAGCCCCTCTTACACAGAAAAAAACCCCTGAGGGCCTAAGGCTTTTTAATCTCAGCCCAAAGGAAGGGTCCCTAAATCACAATAAATTTCCACAATATGTATAGAATATTACTTTTTAAAATTGAATATGAGAAAATATAGGGGGAATTCCTCTTCAGTCAGACACTTTAGACAAGAGCTGTTTTTTTTAAAAAAATCACTTTTATTAAAGCCAATATGTTGGATTTTGTTTTTTCATCCATTCTATTATCCACTTCTCTTGTAGGTGAGTTCATCCCATTCATATTTCCAGTTATGATTATTAATTGTATATTTTTCTCCTTATTTTCTTCTCTTTATCCTTCTCCCTTCTACTCGATCCTTCCTGATCATTGCTTCCTTGATCCCTTTTATTATCCCTGCTTTTTCTCATCCTCTTCTCCTCCTAAAATAAATTTCTATACCCAACTGATTATGTTTCTTTCTATATATGCATATATTTATTTAAATATATATATACCACACACATATATTCTTCCCTCTTTGAACTTGTTCAGATGAGATTAAATTTCAAGTGTTGCTTTCTGCACCCCCATTTCCTCCTCTACTGTAGTAGCTCTTTCCTGCATGCCTCTTTTATGTGCAAGATAATTTTCTCTATTCTTCCTTTTCTTTGCCCCTTCTCCTAGTGCATCCATCTTTCTTATTCCTTCATTTAAAAAAATTTTTTTTTTTTGCAGGGCAATGAGGGTTAAGTGACTTGCCCAGGGTCACACAGCTAGTTAAGTGTCAAGTGTCTGAGGCCAGATTTGAACTCAGGTACTCCTGAATCCAGGGCTGGTGCTTTATCCACTATGCCACCTAGCTGCCCCCATTCCTTCATTTTTTTTTTTTTGGTGGGGCAATGGGGGTTAAGTGACTTGCCCAGGGTCACATAGCTAGTAAGTGTCAAGTGTCTGATACCGGATTTGAACTCAGGTCCTTCTGAATCCAGGGCCAGTGCTTTATCCACTGTGCCACCTAGCTGCCCCCCCCATACCTTCATTTTTTTTTAATTAATAAAACATTTTATTTTTTTTTCTGTTACATGTAAAGATAGTTCTCAACCTTTGTTTATACAAGCTTTACAATTTCAGATTTTTCTCCCTCCCTCCCCTCCCTCCCCCCTCCCCTAGACAGCAGGTAATCTGATATAGGTTATATATATATACACACATAATAACATTAATCCTATTTCTGCATTAGTCATGTTATAAGAGAAAAAAATCAGAGCAATGATAGAAAACCTCAAAATAGAAAAAAAACAACAGCATCAAAAACAAAAGAAATAGTATGGTTCATTTAGCATCTATACTCCACAGTTCTTTTTTTTTTTTCCTGGATTTGGAGATCCTCTTCCATCACGAGTTCCCCGGAACTCTTCTGTGCCATTGCATTGGTGAGAAGAATATAGTCTATCACAGTAGGTCAACACTCAATGTTGATGTTCTTCTAGTTCTGCTCATCTCACTCATCATCAGCCCACGCAAGACCCTCCAGGTTTCTCTGAACTCCTCCTGCTCATCATTTCTTACTGCACAATAGTATTCCATTGTATTCATATACCACAACTTGTCCAGCCATTCCCCAATTGATGGGCACATTTTTAAAAGATTATCCACCATAATAATATCAGGTCCATGCCCTTTGTCTATGTAGATATGTTATAATAACAGCTCTAATAATGATAAATTTCTTATAAGTTATATCTATCATCTTTTCATATAAACAGTTATATATAAATGAAATTATATGTATAATATATACATGTATAATTATCTTACAATTTACCTTATAGTTCCCTGGCAATTTCTCTTTCAGGTTTACCTTTTTATGCTTCTTTTAATTCTTGTTTTCAAATATCATCTTTTTACAAAATCAGCTCTGGTCTTTTCATCAGGAATACTTGAATGTCCATTTTGTGCCCTGAAGGATTATTCTCAGCTTTTTTGGGTATGTTATTCAAGGTTGTAATACTAGCTTTTTTCCTGTCTAGAATTATCATATTCTAAGCCTAATTCTTCTTTAAGGAGGAAGCTGCTAAATGTTGGTTTATCCTGACTGTGACTCCATTCTATTTGAGTTGTTTCTTTCTACTTTCCTTCAGTATTTTGTCTTTGACCTGACCACTATAGAAATTGGCTATAATATTCCTGGAAATTTTCATTTTGGGATCTCTTTCAGGACAGAAGCAGTGCATTCTTTCCATTTCTATTTTACCTTCCACTTTTAAGATAGCAAAGGAATTTTCCTTTATAATTTCTTGCAGTATGATATCTAGATTCTTTTTTATTAACCATGGCTTTCGGGTAATCCAATAATTCATTAATAATTTTTCCTCAATGAATTTTCCAGGTTAGTTTTTTGTTTTGTTTTGTTTTTGTTTTTTGATACCATCAGATGTTTCACATTTTCTTCTATTTTTTCCTTCAAAAGAAGGACTTCGTTTATTTGTTCTTGATGTCTCATGGAGTCACTGGCATCCACCTCCCCATTTCTAATTTCTAAGTAATTATTTTCTTCAATGAGATTTTGTTTCTCTTTTTCCACTTGTCCAGTTCCCGGTTTTTAAAGAGTTCCTTTCTTCAGGAAATTTTAGGCCAATTTTATTTTATTATTTATTTTATTTTTAAGGTTTTATATTCTTGAGCATATTTGCTCCTCTTTTACCAAGCTGTTTAATTCTTTTTCCCCCCATAATTTTCTTGCATCATTTTCATTTCTTTACCCAAATTTTCCTTTAGCACTCATCTCCTTTAGCTCTTCCAACCTGCACAAAAGTGGCCCAGAATATAGGGTTGTCTTCTCACTGGATTAAACTGGAATGGAATTCAGCAGTCCCCTGCGTTTCTGAATAGCCTTTTGGAAAGACCACACTACTCATCTCCTGACATGTGGACAGGGCTAGAAAATATGATCCCAAATTTAACTGCTTTACATACCCTAACCCTGGCTAGAAAATGTGATCCCAAATTTAACTGTTTTACATACCCTAACCCTGGCCTGTTTAGCGTGGCAGGTGCGGATCCTATCCTCTAGCCAAAACACACAAAAAAATTGTACATTGTGTGATGATCAGCTGTGGAAGACTTGGCTCTTCTCAGCAGTGCAATGATCCACAGTACTCATGATGGAAAATGCTCTCTACATCCAGGAAAAGAACTGTGGAATCTGAATGAAGATTGAACCATACTATTTTCACTTTTTTTGTTTTTTGTTTTCTTTCTTGAGGTTTCCCCCTTTTCTTCTGATTCTTCTTTAACAACATGACTAATGTGGAAATATGTTGAACATGATTGTACATATATAACCTATATCATATTAGTTGCTGTCTTGTGGTGGGTGGAGGGAGGGAGAAAAATTTGAAACTCAAAATCTTATAAAAATTAATGTTAGAAGGTATCTTTTCATGTAACTGGAAAATACTATTAAGACTGAAATAATGAGCTGCAGACACACTAAATAGGACCATTAAAGCAGTACTGATAAATGTTAATGAGGACAATGTATATTTTTAAGTCTGCTGATACTTCTCTTGGGCCTTTTTTATAACAGCTATAAAGACATACACAGACACACACACACACATATATATGTATATGTATATATATATGTTTATTTGTGAAAATAAATAGAATTAATCCAATTTGCCTTGAAAAAAAATGTACAAAAACTTTTGTGAAGATGATTCTACTCACCGTTTGTACATGGAATGTATGCATGCTTTTGGACAACAAGCAATACAATAGACCTGAAAGATGTTGTTATGAGAGAAATCATCAGGTATCTCATCCAGATAGTAACCCTGAATGAAACAAGTTAGCAAATGAAGGCTATCTAACTGAAGTCAGATCTGGATACATAGTTTTCTGGCATGGACACAGTTATGGGGAGTACTGTGAAGTTGGTAGGCTTCACAATCAATCTAATCTGGTCAACAAACTTGTATGCCTTCCAAATGGTGTGACCAACAGGTTCATGACAATGAGATTGCCACTTAATGAACAGTGCCATGCCAGCATCATCAGTGCCTATGCTCTCACCATGACAAACTCTGATGAGACCAAGGGAAATTTTATGAAGAACTGGAGATCCTCCTCATTAATGTGCCAAAAGAGGACAATTGTAATTGTAATTCTGGGTGACTTTAATGCCAGAGGAAGCACAGACTATTAGGCATGGCAGGCCATCCTTGAGAGGAATGTACTTGGAAACAACAATAGCAACAAGTCACTTACTACTGAAGACTTGTGCATCTTACGGCCTTCTCACCACTGTCTTCATACTGTCTTCCATTTGCTTAAATGCAATAAAACTTCACGGATGCATCCTCACAGCAAACATATGTCATTTTAAGGAGAAGAGACAGACAGCATGTGAGAGTGAGGAAGATGGTGTGTGGTGCAGAGTGCTGAAGTGATCACAGATTTATCTTTTCCCTGCTAAATATTCTCAATCAACAAAAGCAGCAGCCCCAAGGCAAGACAGCTACCAGAAGACTTAATGTCAATAGATAGAGTACTTTTCCCTGCTGAACTTTATGTTAAAATTGAGCTCTGCTCACTTGGAGGTAGAGAGGCACTGTCACAAGCTTCAGACTTTTTCCATGAATGTTTTCAGAGAGAATTCAGAGGGTCTGTAAGTTTGTGATGCTTTCAGTGTGGTGTGATTGGGGGAGAGGTGTGATGATTGCTGTCCTGGTCTAGTCTCTGGTCTTTACCCAGAAAACAGATCCCCGGTGCCCTGCAGTGGCAAGTACCTCTTGACCCTAGAACTGCAACCAGAGTTGTAGTCCTCTGCAGCTGCACCCACTCCTCTCTGCCTTGGAACTGTGATTCTGAACTGTGTGTGGCCAAAACCACTCAGTCCTGTACTCATTGCTAGTTCAGGGTCCCTCCATAATCTGACCAGTTGTCCATTCCCTTTACTGTCTTTGGGCTGAGAATTTCTAAAGTTGCTTTTGTCACAGTCACCTCCAAGGCCCAGGGTTGGTGTTATCACAGTGTATACTTTGGGCTGGCTCTCACCCAGTGTCACAGCCCTCTTTCTCCTACCTCCAAATTTGTTTTAAGTGGGAAAATTGTCTCTCTTCATCACAATGTTTTGTTGGTCTGGCTATTCTAGAATTCAATTTGACCTGTGGAGTGGAATGTTTGGAGGGTTTGGCTGGGTTGCTGTCTTTATTGTGTCATCTTGGCTTCTCCCAGGGTGTTTTTTTTTCTATGTATAAATAATAAAGAATTACATTAAAATAGAATTATATTCTGTTCTTAACATTCATTCTTTGATTGGTGCTTATATCTGTGTACAGACTTTTGTATGTACTTTTCTTTGCAATTTATGAATTTTTACATTGGATGTCAGAAACAATCAACAAATATATTTCAGTCTACCTTGCCTTCAAGATGACTTCATGGCAAAAGTGCTTAGCTGTGCATGCTTTATTTGTGGTGGGTGGTCACCCTTGTCTAAATCTTATTTAACATAAACCTTCCAGAGGCTGGATGATAGGGAGCCACATCTCCTTTTTGGGTCACTCTCATCTACCAAATGGCCTAATACATTTCTTTTTGAAACTGTTTCAGATTTTGGGTTTTGTTTTCATGAACAATAACAGTGGTACAACAATAATAATTGTCCATTGAATAAGTCTCTCTGATTCTCAGACTGAGCATGGGTGTGATTGACCAGAATGGGATCACATCGAATGCATTAAGAACCTGGTGTGTCCCCTTGAAAGAATTAGCCTAGACCTCACTAATTCGAAATTGGCCAAATGAATAATCCCCTTGACTTTATCACTCAATGATTGGTAAATAGTTGCTAAAAACTAAAAATTTGGTTAAATTAGGCTGGAGGTCCTTTGACAGAGCTTTTTCTTTTTCTTTTTCTCTTTTTCTTTATTTTCCTGTCTTTAGTCTCAATTCTTATGAGATACTTGGTCTGTGATTGGCTAGTAGCCACTCTGATATCCTGATGAACACGAGCCTTAGTTCTTCACTCATTCACTTAGGATGACTGTAGGCAAGCAAAGGAAACTTGTATTTGGCAGGAAGTGAGGTGGGTTTTGACTTCTACTTCAGAATTTCTCTAGCACAGACAAGATCTTGTTTATCTTGGAAAATTTTTAAGGGGAACACCTTGTCACCCATAAAAATGATTTGAGACAGCATAGAAAGGGAACTTGGAAGGGAGGGAAACACTAAAGAAATCTCATACTTAAAACAACTCTTACAGCAATCTGTAATATTAGGCAGGGACTTATTTTCATGGGAATTTATTTATTTATTTTTAGACTTTCAGTGGGAGATAAGGAGCAAAGCTGTGAGATTCTTTCTTTCCCTTTAAGTACTCTGGCCAGCTTGGAGATTGCAGAGAAAAAGACAAGAAAAGGAAGAAAAATTTTCCCCCTATGTTGTAGAAATTTAAGATTTCATAAAATAATTAGAGGCTAAAACTTGTGACTGAAATGTAATATCTTTACTGGAAATTTCCAAAGTATGGGTTAAAGATTTTTGTAATTGTTAAATGTCTTTGTCAATTTTTTTTTTGAAGTTTGCAACTAGGATAAAGATTAAGAACAAACAGCAGAAGCCTCTCTCTCCCACTTCCAATTGATATATATGTATGTGTCTGTGTGTGTGTATACACACATATATACATATATACATACATACCTACACACACACACACACACACACACACACACACATATATAGTTCTAGTAGATGATTTCACCTTCTAGAGAATAAGCAGAACTGATGCTTAGTTTGAAAATTATTCAACAGAATTTAACTACTTAGGTAAACTAGTAGCTAAGTCACCTAAATTGAAAGAGACTATACCATTCAAGAAGTAAAAGTATAGCAATTGCATTATATTGTATAAGGTAATCTGTACTGGAGAGATTCAGCAGAATGTTAGATTAGAATAGGACTGATGAAATGGACTTAAGTAGTGAAGGTAAAGAAAAAGAGGAATACTGTAAGCAATGAGAAATAAATAATTCATATATTAAAGGAAGGATAACACAAGATTTAGCAATTTCTACATTAAAGAACTGGAGGGCTTGAAATATGATATTCTGGAGGACAAAGAACCTAAGATTACAACCAAGAATCACCTCCCCAGAAAAAACTGAGTATAATCCATTGGGAGAAAAATAGATATTTAATGAAATAAAACACTTCCAAGCATTCCTGATGAAAAGACCAGAGCTGAATAGACAATTGACTTTCAACTACCAGACTCAAGTATAAAAACATAAGCAGGAAAGAGAAATCATAAGGAATTCAATAAAGTTAAATTGTTTACATTCCTGCACAGGAATATGATACTTGCAACTCCTAAAAATGTTATCATTATAGGACAGTTAGAAGGAGTATACATAGACAGAGGACACAGGTGTGAGTTTAATATGATGGGATGATACAAAAAATAAAATTAAGGGATGAGAGAGAGGAATACATTGGGAGAAAGGGAAAGGGAGAGGTAGAATAGGGGAAATTACTTCATACCAAACAGGCTCAAAAGAGCTTATGCAGTGGAGGGGAAGATAAGGGAGATTGGAGGGGGAGTACTTGAATTTTACTCTCATCAGAATTGGCTCAAAAAGAGAATAACATACACCTTCATTTGGGTATAGAAATCTATCTTACCCTACAGGAAAGTAGGAGAGGGAAAGGGGATTAGAGAATGGGGACTGATAGAAGGAAGGGCAGATTAGAGGAGGTGGTGGTCAGAAGTAAAACATTTTTGAATATGGACAGGGTAAAAGGAGAGAGAGACAGAGAGAGGGAGAGAGAGAAGGATAAACAGAAAAGAGCATGGAGGGAAAAACAAAGTTATTAATCATAATTGAAAAAAATGTATAGTAAATTTCTCTGATAAAGTCCTCATTTCTAAAACATATAGAGAACTGAGTCAAATTTATAAAAATAAGAGCCATTTCACAAATGATGAATGGTTAAAGGAAATGAACAGGTAGTTTTCTGATGAAGTAGTCAAATCACATAATCATAAAAGAATGCTCTAAATCACTACTGATTAGAGAAACACACCTCAAAACAACTCTCAGGTACTACCTCACACCTATCAGATTGCCAAATGACAAATGTTGGAGGGAATAGACACTAATGCACTGTTGGTGGAGTTATGAACTGATTCCCACTTTCTGGAGAGCTATTTGGAACTATGCTCAAAGGGCTATAAAATCACACATACCATTTGACCCAGCAATACTTATAGTAAGTCTGTATTATAAAGAGATTGTTAAAAAATGAAAAAAGGACTAATATGTTCTAAAATATTTATAGCATCTCTTTCAGTGGTAGCAAAGAAGTGGAAACTGAAGGGATGCCAATTACTTGGGGAATGGCTGAATAAGTTGTGGTTTATGATTGTGAATAAGGAATGAAGAGCAGGATGCTCGCAGAAAAACCTGGAAAGACTTATATGAATTGATGCAAAGTGAAATGAGCAGAAGCAGGAGAACATTGTACACAGTAGGCGCAACATTGTACTCTAACTTAGCTATTCTCAGGAATACGATGATCTAAGACAAGTCCAAAGAACATATGATGAAAAATGGCATCCACCTTAAGAGAAAGAACTGATGAAATTTGAATTCATATTGAAGCATAGTTTTTAAAAAAAAATCCTTTTCTTTCACAACATGACTAATATGGAAATGTTTTTCATGACTGCAAGTGAATATTTCTTGCCTTCTTAATGAGAGTGGGGAATGGAGGGAGAAAATATGGAACATAAATATTTTCAAAAAATAAATGTTGGGGCAGCTAGGTGGCGCAGTGGATAGAGCACCAGCCCTGGATTCAGGAGGACCTGAGTTCAAATCCAGCCTCAGACACTAACTGTGTCTGACCCTGGGCAAGTCACTTAACCCTAATTGCCTCACCAAAAAAAAAAATAAAAAGAATGTTTAAATTATTTTACATGAAATTGGGGAGAAATAAAATATTAAATAAAGTCAGATATCACTTTTCAATTTTACCTACGTTTTAACAAACTATAGTGTCCTTGTGAGAAAAAAAAATTGATATCTCCATTTTTTGTAATTGATTCTATTCTGTATCGCTGCCAACATTTTGTACACTAAGTCACATTTCTTCATTTCATTTCAGAAATTCACCTTTCCTCTCTGACAAGTTTAGAAATTCAGGTTTTTTTCTAATCACTATTCTATTCTTGTGTCAAGGAAATCTTTCATCCTTGAAGGATACAGGTGGGTGCCAGGGAATCTGGCCTGTTATCTCTGCAACACTGGCTGACCTTCAAGAAAGTCTGGTTTGTAATTGATGTGACATTAACTATCCATTCAGGTGGACATCACCAATGAGCTTTCCATAGTGACAAGATGGAGGGATGGATTATTGCTAGCTCTGCATTCCATATTTCCAACCAATCATATTACACCCCCCCCAATCTATGATGCTTTTAACTTAGTAATAAATCATATTATTTTCCCTAGCTATGCTCTTGCCTTCTAGTTTTTGGATGCTTCTCATTTTATCCATAAAATGTCAGCCCTCACTTAGGATATTTTCGTTTGCTGATGAGGTCAGAACCCCTTTTATTGGTAAATGTTAACCATACCAATGAATTGAACATGCTCAGAGCTTTGTACCTCCCTTTACCTTAATTTCTATCACAGCACCTGCTTATCTCTTTTAATTAGGAGTATTTTTCCTTTGCTTTGTCTGAGATCCATTGTTAACCCTGCCTTTTTTATTCAGCTGAAGCCAAATAGATTCCGCTCCAGCCTTTTATTTTAACTCTGTGTATGTCTTTGTTTCAAATGTATCTCTTACAAATAACACATTATTGGATTTTAATTTCTAATCCATTGTGCCCAGTTTTATGGGTGGGCTCATTCCATTCATATTCACTTATGATTACTGTGTATTTCCTTCAATCCTATTTTGTGTTTATCCTTATCTCTCTTTTTATCCTAGTCTTCCTCAAAAAATTGTTTTGCTTCTGACCACTGCCTCCCTTAATCTGCCCCATGTTTTAATCACCCCCACCCCATATCTTCTATATCATTTCTCACCTGTATCCCTATTAGGTAAGATGAGATTTTGATATCCAACTGAGTGTGTGTATTCTTCCCTCTTTGAACCAATTCTGATGAGAGTGAAGTTCAAGCGTTGTACATGACTCCCCACTCCCCCATTGTCCCTCCACTACAAATCTCTTTCTTGTATTCCTCTTCTATGTGAGAAAATTTTTCTATACTACCTTTCCCTTGCCCCTTCTCCTCATACATCCCTCTTTATCACCCCGTCATTTAAAAAAAAGAGTTCATTTTAGCATAATCAATTCAAAATTATGTTCTTTGTTTATATAGACATCTCTAATTTGCCTTAATCATAGTTCTTAGGTGTTAGATGTATCATCAACCCATATTGAAATGTAAACACTTTAACTTCTTTCATGTTTCCCATTTTGTGCTTCCTTTTTGTTTGAATGTCAAAATTTCTATTTAGCTCTGACCTTTTCATCAGGGATGATTGGAAGTGTTCTTTTTCATTAAATATCCATTCCCCCCAACATCCCCCCCCCCAGGCGATGGATTCAACTCAATTTTACTGAGTAGGTGATTCTTGATTGTAATCCTACCTCCTTTATCTTCCAGAATATCAAGTCCCAAGGCCTCCAGTCCTTCAACTTGGAAGCAACTAAATCTTCTATGATCCTTCCTGTGGTTAAACAATATTTGAATTGTATCTTGTGTCTTCTTGCAATATTTTCTCCTTATTCTGGTAGCTCTGAAATTTGGCTATAATATTCCCGAGAATTTTCATTTAGGGCTCTCTTTCAGGAGGTAATCTGTGGGGGGCAGCTAGGTGGCACAGTGGATAAAGCACTGGCCCTGGATTCAGGAGGACCTGAGTTCAAATCCGGCCTTAGACACTTGACACTTACTAGCTGTGTGACCCTGAGCAAGTCACTTAACCTTCATTGCCCCGCAAAAAAAAAAAAAAAGGAGGTAATCAGTGGATTCTCCATTTCTATTCTATTCTCTCAACTGAAGATATTGATATGGATAGGTATAATTAGAGATACTTTTTTTAATCATAAAATAATTTTATTTTCCAATTACATGTAAAAATAGTTTTCAACATTTGTTTTCATAAGGTTTTTAGTTACAATTTTTCCTCCCTCCCTCCTCCTTCCCTCCCTCCCTCCTCCCCAAGACAGAAAGCAATCTGATACCAATCTAAAGTACATTAAACATATTTCTGCATTAGTCATGTTGTGAAAGAATATCAGAACAAAAGGGAAAAACCTCAAAAAAAAGAAACAAAAGCAAAAGTAGAAACAGTATGGTTCAATCTGCATTCAAAATCCACAGTTCATTTTTTCTGGATGTAGAGAGCATTTTCCATCATGAGTTCTTTGGAACTGTCTTGGATCATTGCACTGCTAAGAAGAACCAAGTCTATCACAGTTGATCATCACACAATGTTGCTGTTACTGTGTACAGTGTTCTCCTGGTTCTGCTCACTTCACTCAGCATCAGTCCACTTAAATTTTTCCACGTTTTTTGAAATCTGCCTGATAATCATTTCTTATGGCACAATAATATTCCATTACATTCATCTACCACAACTTGTTCAGCCATTTACCAATTGATGGGCATTCCCTCGATTTCCAATTCTTTACCACCACAAAGAGATCTGCTATAAGTATTTTTGTACATGTGGGTCCTTTTACCTTTTCTATGATCTCTTTGGGAGATAGACCTAGTAGTGGTATTACTGGGTCAAAGGGTATGCAAAGTCCATAGCCCTTTAGGCATAGTTCCAAATTGCTCTCCAGAATGGTTGGATCAGTTCACAATGCCACCAACAATGCATTAGTGTTCCATTTTTTTCCCCACAGCTTCCCCAGCATTTATTGTTTTCCTTTTTTGTCATATTAGCCAACATGATAGGTGGTAGCTCAGAGTTGTTTTCATTTGCAATAGTGATTTAGAATATTTTCTCATCTGGCAATAGATAGCTTTGATTTCTTCATCTGAAAACTACCTGTTCATATCCTTTTACCATCCTTATAAATTTGATATCATTCCCTGTATATTTTAGAAATAAGGCCTTTATCAGAAACACTGCTGCAAAAATTGTTTCCCAGCTTTCTGCTTCTCTTCTAATTTTGGCTGTATTACTTCAGTTTGTACAAAAACTTTTAAATATAATATAATCAGAATCAGCCATTTTGTATTTCATAATATTCTTTATCTCTTGTGCGGTCATGAATTCTCCTCTCCATAGATCTGAGAGGTAAACTATTCTTTCCTCTCCTAATTTACCCACAGTCTCACCCTTTATGTCTAAATCATGGACCCATTTCGACTTTATTTTAGTATATGTTGTAAGATGTGTGGTAAAAATTATTTCTGGTAAAGATTAATATTCCTGTTTTTAGCTAACTCATTTGGGAGGGGCCACACCTGGCTCACCCCGAGGTTACATATGCTACTGAGCTCAGAAAGGCAGCTTTTGAAGGACCTCACCTTTTGGGGGAAGAGAGATTGAACGCTCGCTGAAGGGAGGCAGGATGCTTCTGGCAGGCGAGGTGTCTTCCGGAACTCAGCCTTTTTCCTGCTAGGCCCTTGAGCTGGCAGCATGTGTTTGTGCTCCTGGTGTGGCGACTGTGGTCCGGGTGGTGCGTGAGCAACCTTAGACTGGCAGGCTGTTCAGGTGTTTGGTGAGTTTAATTAGGGAAAACCCTAATAGGCTAAGTTTAGAGTTAAGAGCATTTCTCTTTATTTCTCTTTTCCTATTTCCTTATCTCTGATTTTTATTAGTTTCACTTTTGTTGTTTAATTAATTCCCAAGTAATAAAATCTGATCCTTTTGCGAACTAAAGCTTTGAGGCCCCTTTCTTACTGGCCTGGCAGAAATATCTAAAAAGGAAAGCTCAGAGGGGAGGGTTAAACCTAAAAGGTCCCTCATATTTCTGGGACCCCAATATTAAGGTGAGTCACCCAAATAATGCTCCGTATAGCAAATTTTGGCCCTCACAGATGTTGGTCTATGCCTAGTTTCTGCCATACTATCTTCCAGTTCTCCCAGCAGTTTTTGTCAAATTATGAGTTCCTATCCCAGAAGCTGGAGTCTTTGGGTTTATCAAACAGTAAACCCTTTGGACTTGGAAGTATAGGCACTCCATTTTTGTTTGGAACTGCAACTGAGAACTATGTATGGGCAATAGAGTTGCCAATCAGCACTAGTTGCAGCCAGTGCAAGCAAAGGGTCCCCTGTAATTGCTTTCTTACTGTTTGTCTAACCCTCTTACTGTCTCTAGGTTGAGAGCTCCCAACACTGTTACTGTTGCCATCACTAGCACAGCTGCCTCCAAAGTCCCTGGGCTGACTCCTACCTACTCCTACTCCTACTCCTACAGACTGCAAAAATGTCTCCTTCTGACCTTTTGTTGGTTCTGCTGCTCCAGAATTAGATTTGAGGAATTATTTTAAATTGTTTAGAAGGGACTGTTTGGAGAGTTCAGCTGGGTGACTTCCTCTAATGGACCATATTAGTTTTGCATGAATAAAAGTAACTTTTGTCAAAATGATTTCTTGTCCAAAACCCTCGATCTTTGGGTTTACCATACATTTGATTACTATGGTCATTTACCACTGTGTATTGTGTACCTATTTTGTTCCAGTGATCCACTGATTTCTTAGTCAGTACCAGATTGGTTTGATGATTACAGCTTTGTAATATAGTTTAAAGTCTGATACTACTAGGCTGCTTTCCTTTACATTTTCCCCCCTATTGATTCTGTTGATATTATTGACCATTTGTTCTTCCAGATGAATTTTTTTTCTGGCTTTGTAAGTTAAATTTTTTGATAGTTTGGTATGGTGCTGAATAAGTAAATTAATTTAGGTAGAATTGTCCTTACTTATATTGGTTTAGCCTACCCATGAACAATTAATATTTCTTTAACCATTTAAATCTGTCCTTATTTGTATGAAAAATGTTTTGTAGCCATGTTCATACAGTTTCTGTAGAACCCAAGTATTTTATATTGTTTGCAATAATTACAAATGGCATTTCTCTTTCTACCTTTTTTTGCTGGGCTTTATTGATAATATATTGAAATGGCAATGATTTGTCTTATTTTATATCCTGCAGTGTTGCTAAAGTTTTTAATTGTTTTCTCTAGGGTTCTCTAAGTTCTCATCATATCATCTATACAGTGATAGTTTTATTTCCACATTGCTTATTCTAATTCCCTCAATTTCTTTTTCTTCTCTTGTTGCTATAGCTAGCATTTCTAGAACAATATTGAATAATAGTGGTGATAATGGACATCCTTGCTTCATCCCTGATCTTATTGGGAAAGCTTCTAGCTTATCCCCATTACAGGTAATGCTTGCTAATGGTTTTCAATTGATACCACTTATGTTAAAGAAAGCTCCATTTATTCTTATGCTTTCTAGCATTTTAATAGGAATGTGTTACATTTTGTCAAAGCTTTTTCTGCATCTGTTGAAATAATCATAAAATTTTAATTTTTTTAATTTATATGGTCAATTATACAGACAATTTCCCCACTATTGAACCAGCCCTTGCATTGATATAAATTCCAGTTGGTCATAGTGTATGATCTTTGTGATATATTGCTGTAATGTCCTTGCTAGTATTTTTTCAAAATTTTTGCATCAATACTCTTTAGGGAAATTGATCTCTAATTTTCTTTCTCTGTTTTTGCTCTTCCTTGTATCAGTATCAGAACCATATTTGAATAATTAGGAATTTGGTAATACTCTTTCTTTGTCTGTTTCTCCAAATAGTTTATATAGTAATGGAATTAATTGTTCTTTACATGTTTTGTAGAATTCACTCATAAATACATCTTGTCCTGGGAAATTTCTCTTAGGGAGTTCATTAATAATTTATTCAATATCTTTTCCTAAGATATTTCCTCTTCTGTTTAATATGAGAAATTTACTTTTTTGTAAGTATTTATCCATTTCACTTAGATTGTCATATTATTGATATATAATTGTGAAAAATAGCTCAATTGTTAATAGCTTTAATTTCATTTTCATTGGTAGTGCATTCACCCTTTTAATTTTTGATATTGGTAATTTGGTTTTCCTCTTTCTTTAGTCAGATTAACCAGTCTATTATATTGCTTCTTTCCTAAAACTAGGTCCTAGTTTCATTTATTAGTTCTTTTATTTAACTTTCAATTTTATTAATCTCTCCTATGTTTTTCCAGGATTTTCATTTTGGTATTGAATTGAGGATTTTTTAACTTGTTCTTTCATTATTTCCTAGATAACAAGTATCTCACATTGGGAACAGTATAAAATTCATCATGAAAAATCACAACTTATCTTAAATAACTAGTACTTATGTTAACTAGATGTTTTTTATTCCTAAGTTCAATGTTACACAAATGATTTTTCTATAAGATGCTTAATAACCAAAAACAAAAGACTGGAGATGTGATGCATGAATAATAATCTCAAATTGCATGCAGAGAACAGATTACATAAAAAGTTGTTTATAGTAAAATATGTTCAGTTCTTAACCACGTTCAAATAGAAAAACATATTCAGTTCTTAACCATGTTCAAATGGACATTAAACAGACTATTGCTCTCAGAATCTCTTTAAACAATGGGAACATGTTTAAGGTTACTCTTAAGTAGGTTGCATGCATTTCAGGACATTCTCTATGCACAGGTTCTAATCCCAGATTAAATAACAAACATAAGTAAAATTAGATTTCCTAGTAAATTAACTTAAGATAGCTTATAAATTTTATTACTCTCTACCAATGTAACTGATTGTATTGAAATCCTATTCCTTAAAATAAAACCAAAAGAGGTTTCTGACTTTAACCTTACAACTTAATAGATTCACATCTTTGTTTCACAAGTTTCTCTACCTTTGTCTAATTATACTCATATTCTGAAAGAATAAAATACTTTAGGAATTGAATCTTATACATACGACAAGTTCAAGCTCTAATAATGACCACAATTCAGATAAAACATCAAGATATGTTCCCACTTCCAGCTTATTACAGTAATTCAGATCCCTTGGTATTAGTTTAATAACTAATAGATTCAGTATTGAAATAAACTTCCACTGTTTTAGAAAAACAGTGATAACAGAAATTGGTTATGAGATTTATAAGTAGGGCCATGGTTATATAACAGGATCAAAACTGGTGCTTCAAGACTTACACCACTATAATTAGCTTAACATATGGAGCTAGGTAGACTGATTTCTTGCATGGGAAAATGAGTCAAGAAGAGTCCCATCTTATATTTCCCAAAGTAACCTCCTTACCTTATTCCCATGGCCAGATAGCTTTGGACCTCAGTTGTCATTCCCATTGAGCTACTAACTGCTAATATTTTTCTTTCCTTTTTTAAAAAGTAATAAACATTTTTATTTAAAGTTTTGAGTTCCAAATCCTACCCCTCCATTTCTCCCCTCCCCCTTCCCCGAAGCAGTAAGCAGATATGGTTATATGTGTGGAATTATGTAAAACATTACCATATTAATAATTTTGTATAAGAATACTTGAATAAAAGGAAAAAAATGAAAGAAAGTGAAAAATAGCATGCTTCAGTCTTTGTTCAATCAATATCAGTTCTTTCTTTGGAGGTGGATAGTATGCTTCATCATTAGTCCTTTGGGATTGTCTTGAATCATTATATTTTTGAGAATAGTTAAGTCATTCACAGTTCTTAGTCAAACAATATTGCTGTCACTGTTCACCATGTTCTCCTGGTTCTGATCATTTCACTATATATCACTTCATACAAGTCTTTTCAGGCCTTTCAGAAATCATCCTGCTTTTCATTTCTTCTAACACAATAATATTCCATCATAATCATGTACCACAGTTTGTTTAGTCATTCCCCAATTGGTGGGCATTCTTTTGATTGCCAATTCTTAGCCACCACAAAAAGAATTGCTCTAGATATTTTTGTATGAATAGGTCTTTTTCTCTTTTGGGGGATGTCTTTGGGGGTATAAACCTAGCAGGGGTATTGCTGGATCAAAGGGTATATACAGTTTTTATAGCTCTTTGGACATAATTCAAAATTGAACTCCAGAATGGTTGGATCAGTTTACAGCTCAGCTCCATCAACAGTAGATTAGCATCCCAGTTTTTCCACATCCTCTCCAATATCCAGTATTTTCCTTTTGTATTTTTAAATAATTGCCACTCTGATAAGTGAGGTGATACTTTACAGTTGTTTTAATTTGCATTTCTTTGATTAATAGTGATTTGGAACATTTTTCATATGGCTATAGATAGCTTTGATTTCTTTGTCTGAAAACTGCCTGTTCATTCCTTTGACCATTTATCAATTGGGGAATGACTTGTATTTTTATAAATTTGACTCAGTTCTCTAGATACTTGATAAATGAAACCTTTACCAGAGATACTTGTTTCACAAATTCTTTCCCAGTTTTCGGCTTCCTTTATAATTTTGGTTACATTAGCTTTGTGCAAAAACTTTTCAATTTTATGTAATCAAAATGATTTATTTTATATTTTGTTTTATTCTCTATATCTTCTTTGATACTAAATTCTTCTTCTGTCAATAAATCTGACAGAAATTATTCAATGTTCTCTTAATTTGCTTATGGTATCACCCTTTATATGTAAATCATATACCCATTTTGACCTTGTTTTAGTATACAGGTGTATACCAAGTTTCTGTCATACTGCCTTCCAGTTTTCCCAGCAGTTTGTGTCAAATAGTGAGTTCTTATCCTAGAAGCTGGAGCCTCTGGGTTTATCATATACTAGATTACTATAGTCATTTACTATAGTTAATTTGTACCTCATTGTATTCCACTGATCTACCTCTCTGTTTCTTAGCCTGTACCAGATTGTTTTGATACTTACCACTTTATAATAGAGTTTGAGATCTGGTAATGTTAGACTACTTTCTTTCATATTTTTTTCATTGATTCCCTTGATATCTTTAAGTTTTTGTTTTTCCAGATGAATTTTGTTATTATTTTTTCTAGATCTATAAAATATTTATGATAGTTTAATTGGTGTAGCACTAAACAAATAAACTTAGGTAAGATTGTAGTTTTTATTATATTGGCTTGGCCTACTCATGAACAATTAATATTTTACTAATTGTTTAGTTTTGACTTTATTTGTGTGAAAAGTGTTTTATAGTTTAATGTTATTAAAGCACCCATTTAGTCAGTTCAAGGATACAACAAACCTAAGAATGAAACTCCAAAAAGTATATTCAGGGTCCAAAAAAAGCTTTCTTCTCAAACAGTAAAGTCTCATAATCACAGTAGGTCTGGACACATTTCTTATGAATAGCATTAAATCATTGCAATAACTTGACTTACAATAAAATTTATTAGGACCTTCTAAAAAAAATCACAAAAAGATCTTAAACATTTCCACAAGAGATGTTTACTTAAGCATTTATTCCTAAAACTATTTCTTTTTCTTAAAAACAGGTTGAAATTTATTGTTAAATAATCACTAAAATTTCATGAAGTAAATTAGTTGCAAACCTCTAAACTGACAGTTCTTTCTTATTCAACCTTAAAGCAAAAATAAATCTTTAAAATTGGAATTTATCAAAAATAAGTTGGTGTAAATTGTCCTTAATTATAACAAATAAATTCTAAAAGTGCCCTAAAAACCAAATAAATTCATAATCAGCACAGATTCCTAAGTACTACCTGCCTTTAGTCAAAAAGTATTTGCAATGGGGAGGTGATTCAGCTTTTCTAAGCACGCTCACACAGGCACAGACATACACACATTACACACATATTAGATCTTGAATGAAACTTATTCTACATCATAAGCAGGCTTGGAAAATTACACATCCATTTTTTTTCAAGAAGTATTTGTATTTTATTTACTTCATTGGATTTCACAACAGCAAAGTCTTACACAGGGTTGATAAGAATTTATAATTAGATGGTCCTAAGAATTCTTGGAAGTTTACAAAGGAGATTTTACAAGGTCTTTTTTCCCCCATACCTTTACCCACTGTTAACCTGTAAATTAAGGAAACAATCAATATAGGAGGAAATAAGGTCTTTAATCAGGACTATAGCTCATGGTATTGTAAAGCCAGAAGCTAGGAATACCCAAAGATGGGAACTACTTAATATAAATGAACCTTTGACAAAAGACACTATAGAACTGCTCCTGAGTTAATTATAGACACTACTTAACTCTAAATAGAAACTACTTAATGTAGGTGGATCCTTTTACATAACAAAGTCCAGGGAGTAAGGTGGGGAACCATTAGGAGGGGGATAGTTTGCTTGGGGGTGGGTAGGGGAGGTCCATAAATCAATCAAGTGTCTGGAATTGACAAAAGATTGATTAGCCCCAGGCAATTCGTTTGCCTGGGAAGGGGGAGTGGATGGGGATCACTCAGTTCTCTGTAAATTTGTAGTTATCACCACACATTAACAAAATATCAATTTTATTTTTTAAAATACCTATTTAAATATTTGATAGGTTCTAACATTATAACAATGACTCCAAATAACTGAGCTAACAGTCTCATAATTCTCACAAATGATAGCCAAATAATTTTAGGGGAAACTTCTTAAATATAGGCAAAAGTGGAAGTTTATGTTCTTCATTACAGTAGTTTATGATATGGTCAGCAGTGTTGATAAAATAACCTAACAGTTTTCTAACCCTCTTCCCATCTTTTTAAAAACTTTCTTTTAACAGTATAATTCATAATATAACAAAATCCAGATTATAAGAGAAGTTGCTTTTCTAAAAACATTACAAACATTTACATTATAAGAAAAATTATGAACATAAAAATATCATGTATAGGAAACTTGAAACAAAACTCATTACCAATCAGCCTCATTTCAGGTGAATGTGTTTCCAAATTACCTTATATAGAAAAACATTCAATCCAGGATGAAGCAATTACACCTGATTAAAGAGATAATAAAAACAGTTAACATTCATATAGATTTTGCCCTATGGCAAGTTCTATGTTAAGCACTTTATAGTCACGTGATTCCTACAAAGACCCTGGGAGATGGACACTATTATTATTCCCTTATAGAATTGTAAAGTGTGGTAAATAGACATAATGTAATTTGCTTAGAGTCATGCAGCCAATAAATTTCTTAATGCCAAAGAACAATTGTCTTTTGTGTTAGGTTATCTTTTATGATAATTATTCTGATAGGAGAACACATTCCCACACAATTTTCATTTCCTTCAGGACAATTTTTGGCTTAAATCAAAACAAATCCAGGTTTATAATTGCTTATGGTAAAATTTTAACTTCTAAAGCTCAATACTCTTAGCATTTCTAAAGAACAAAAGATTGTTACCCATAAATTTAAATATTTCCTTTTTTCACCCTAGAAGATGTGTTGTGACAATTCTCAGCTCTGTATAACCCTTTCCTCTACTTCCTTAAAGAGCTGGATCAATTTTCAATTCCCTGCCTCCATTACCTATCTTTGAGACTTATCAGATAAAAAACTTACCTAAGTATTCAGCTTCTAATTCCCATCCTTTCAGGAATTTCAAATTTCATATAATAGAAAATACATATAAAGTTCTACAAAGTTTGAAATCACACATTTTATCATTAGGTTAGCTTAAAGTGTGCTGCACTAAAAATATTATGTGATTCTAGTTTGAATGGCTGCTTTTGGCCTAGGCAAAGAAGACACCTAAGGTATTTGATTTAATGCTGGCATGGTATGGTAAGTTTCCCAATGAAATAATCCTCAATTTGAACATTAAGAGGAAGCATTTCAGATCCTATATTACAGTCATAAATCACAATAACCAATGTATATATATATATATATATATATATATTTTTTTTACCATATCTAATTGTGTAGTGTTAGATTTAATATGACTTCCTACAGTTTTATTCTGAAAGGTAGGTGGATATGATTAACCAGATGTTTACTTCACTATACTCTTAGACTAAAGCTGGTTAAGGATTGTTTTCTAAAAATCTTTTTCTTTGCAGGTTCTAGTTCTTAAATGAAGTCAAATCACTGTACTTTAAGCATGAGGCTAGATAATGAAATCTTAAAATACTGATACTCAGTTACCAATCTGCTATAATCTGTTATTGATTTAAAAATTTTTTATAACATATTTACTTCAAACTTTATCACATCTGGATCTATTTTTCTAAATAACATCATATAGGACTTTAATTTATAATTTCAATGATTTAGTATTATATTTTACACAAAGGTTATTTATTCCATGCATTTCATATTATGGTATTTACTGTTTCCAAGTAATCCACTACCAAAGATTTTAAAAGTGACAGTATTGCTTTAATTGTCACAGTTGTGAACACATTGTTCATCTGATTTCTCCTAAACCCCCTGTATTAGACCACCTGAAACTGCCAGTTGGAGCAAGAGGCCAGTGTCCTCCCTTTTGATTTCCAAGCTTGTTAGTAGCTTACAAAAGGCTTGACTGCCTACTTAACAACAGAGGTCTAAAAAAGTCTTCCAAGTTAAAAGTCATATTCACCCTCCTTTCTGTCCTTCGACTCTTCAACTTTTATAAACTAAAGAGCGTTAACACTTAATACTTTACAAATCAAGAGAGCTATATTTCTCTCATACCTTTCACCAACATTATTAATAAAAATAGCTTTTACAATGGATATACATTTTAAATATAAATTACTGAAATCCTAAAGAGATTGCATTTAAGGCTATGATAGAAAAGCACTGATCAAAGTGTCTTAAGACAATTTTTTTTTTTACTGTTTTAAGCACATTCTGATGTCAGATATATTGGGGCAGAGGACAAAGACAGTCCCCTAGATTTAATTTAAACATAATATACAAACTTTATCTGTGGGATCTAATTATACCTAGATTTATTTAACTTTGGAGTGACCAAAAAATTCCTTTTGCCAAGTGGGTTCTTAACCTTAAATTCCAGAGGTAGCTTTCCTTCATCAGCCCTTTCTATTTGTGGGCTGCTTGGTCTAGATCTTGATCAGTTTAAAGCCCCTGCTAAAACTCCATTCAAAGGAAAATAACTTGGCATTTTTACTGAGAGAGATTCCTTCTCTGATTACACCTCCAAAATTGTAAACTCTCAGTCAAAAGACAGAAAAGGAACTCTTTAAAATTACCTCCTTTTAAACATTATAGCATGAGGAAGTCTAACCCTTCAGTTTCCTCCTCACCTAGCAAATACAGGCCCATATCCTAAAGACAAAACACAGACAAAAACCAGAGATCAAAGTTGAGATAAAAACTACTTCAATTGCTTTTTTACTTACCTGTCTGCTTCCTGCTTGTCTCAAAGCAGATTTTTTTTTCTCCAAAAACATTTTTACATTTAGTCTAATTCTCTTGACACAACCTCTGCCTGAAAATACTTTTAACCACACTCAATATTGACTTGTTCTTCAAGATTCATAGTTTTTACAAGAGTTGGTACCCTTACAGCTTGCCTCAGTTTCTTTTCAGTAAACCTGCAAAGAAGATTCCAGGCAATGCCTACTTAAGGTGCTACTTTAGGTGATGCCTAAAATACCCAGGTCATGACCCCAAAATGAACTTTGAGACTTCCCTTATGGCCACATCCCTGCCAGATTAACCTGAAAAAACAAAACAACCCAGAGCTTCCTTCTTTCTCTGTCTCTGTCTCTGTCTCTCTGTCTCTCTCTGTCTCTCTCTTTCTTTTTGTGAGGCAATTGGGGTTAAGTGACTTGCCTAGGGTCAGTGTTAAGTGTCTGAGGCTAGATTTGAACTCAGGTCCTCCTGACTCCAGGGTTGGTGCTCTATCCTCTGCATCACCTAGCTGCCCCCCAGAGCTTCTTTCAAAACTCTCTTTGCCATATTCTTCCCATACCTTGTGTACATCTTGCTTGAGGGTGTCTTGCCAATAGACTGTACCAAATTCTAATGATGATTTCTCTACTGGTGAGAGTGAAACTTAGAGGGCTGCAATGTCAAAACTTGATAGGCACAGAACATAAACTTACCTAGATGAAATTTAATTACTGGCAAAGGGGAGAGTCAGATAGACAGGGTCCTAACAGAGAAGTTTCCTTGTGGAGAAGTCTCCACATGGGCCCGATGATATCTAAGGGGAGCTTTTTGTTAAGAATCTAGGGTGCAAGGCTTTGACCCCTTCATTTTGTTGTCATAACTGTGGCATTTAAAAAATTAAAGAGACATAATTTTAGGGTAGTCATTTTATTAATAATGCCAGCATGTTTTTTTTTTTTTTAAAAGGTCTGTGGTACTCTTGAATGCCAAAGATGATCATGGAGATGGGCTCATGGCTTATATGCCTTTGGAAGAAGGTGGCAATAAACTTTGATTGGTTAACAATGAGAAAAATAATATTACAATGTAGGGCTCAACCTATTCTAATGAATTTTGATTAAGTCATTTACTTCTAAATTACTACCAGCCTTGGGTAATCTACTCAATTAATTTATCCTCCACCCAAGCCTGAGTCAGAAGAGAGTTTTACCTTAGATTAAAAATCTAATCTTGGGTGGAGTGGTAATACTCAAGAATGAGGAGAATATTAATTCTATCTTCCATTAGCCCTGTCCTTGAGAGATTGGACAAGGAACTAGGATGGGGAAAAAGCTTTGGTTTCCTCAGTTTAATAATTTGCTATTAATTTGACAAATAATCATTTCCCTCAGCATGAGTTTGAAATATAGAATTCCCTCTCATTCTTTTAATGATTTATGGATATCACTGTAGCAACAAGCTGTTATCTAATGCTAAATTAATGCTGAACATCCATTGCCTTTCCATATCATACAGATCCATAATGATGTCTTCCATGTTACTTCTCATGTGGAAGTAATATGAATTTAAATAAGGGGAAAAAGTCAATAGTGAAACTGAGCTAGTTTTTCATTCACTTCAAAAAGAAGCATTGTAAAGAACTGAGAGTTGATTCAAAGCTACTCATAATGTTTCTGCATTAGAATTTTAACTAAAGTTCCAGAGTTGGACTTCTCTGTATATATGTAAATCAGTGATGTTGAAGCAGAGGGAAAAAACAGTAGGCACTCTGCAAAATAAATTATTAAAAAATCAATTCCTCATGAAAACATATTTATAAAAACATAGCAAGCTTTCTGAAAATGCTTTGTTTTTTCTGATATGAATAATCCTTAGTTGTGAAAACTTCCCTAACCCCTCTTAATTTTAGTGCCTTCTTTCTGTTAATTATTTCCTATTTATTCTGTATATAACTTGCTTTGTTTATATTTGTTTGCATGTTGTCTCCCCAGTTAGATTTCAAGTTCCTTAAGGGCAGGGAGTATCTTTTTTTTTTTTTAATATCCATAACAGCACAATACCTGGTACATAGTAGGTGCTTAATAAGGATTTATTGATTGATTAATGAAATAATAATACACCACACTATTTATCTTCCTTGTTTTTGTATATAAGGTCATTTAAATAGCTTAATTTTTTTTTAATTCAACCTTGTTAGACTAACTAGGATTTTGTGAAAGGCTCAAAACAGTCTGTGTTACCTCTGGAAAAAAGATTATTTCTTTTGTTTACTTCCATAAAGGGCTGTCAACTAGACTCAACTGATGTGTAAGCTATGGATTGCTGGAGCTGAACAGAGCAGACTAGAGACCGGAGAGGCAGGAATCAAATAGAAGTTTAATTTCAAAGTGAGGGAAATGGCTTGCAAGCAACAAAGGTAATTAGACACATGTGCTGGGGTGCCACTCCTAGTAGAACCTGAGATAGTGTGGAGATATCTCAATACTTATATCAGTGTCCATGCAGTGAGCCCTGACAATGAGGGATAACAGAAACAATGAGACAAATTTGATTCGTAGCAGGGCTTCACGACTGGAACAGGGGTACTTGTCTGAGCTTGTCTGATGCTTGTCTGAGCTCAGAGAACACCTGGTGCTGATCAAAGCAATATCATAATTAGGTGATATTGACAGAGGGTGTGATCATCCAGAGGGTGAGCACAAAGAATTGTTGTTATATCAAGCTCAGGGCACAGCTTGTTTGCTGGGCCTTAGCTTTGGAAAACAGGGTGTTTCCTATTATCTTGACAGGGCACTGAGAATTAATTAGTGCTCTCAAAAAAAGTTCTCTACCAGCAGATTCATAACATTTCATTATTGCAATGTTCTCATTTCTGTGGCCAAACCATAACTGCTCCCCCTTCAATCTCCATCACATAACTGTAGGGGCCAAATTTAATATGGGGAGAGTTAATTTGGTGGCTCACCGTAATATTGGATTTCAGAAAATAATAAGGGACCTCTAGGTCCAAGTTTTCCTCTCTTCCAAACTGCCTTTTTTTTTAGTTATTTCTCCCAGGCTAATAAGAAAGGAGATTAACAGCCTTTTTTTCACAAACAAATCAGGTTTTATTAATAGGAATAAAATGTATAACAAAGGTGAAATTAATAAAGCCAAGGACAAGGGAATAGGGGAAGAGAAAAATGGATAAGCTCCCTGGCTCTTAGCAAAGACTGACACAATTCCCAAACTTGCTTCCAGCTCAGCTAATTCAAAGAGCTGGCCTTGTTTCTATTAACTCTCTACCTGGGGTCCTTAGTTTCTATAGGAGTCAACTGCACAGGCCCTCTCCAGTCTGGTCTCGGAAGCTCCCACCCTCATCATTCTCCTTTTCTACCTTTTCTCTCCCTCCCCTAGAAGGGAGGTCCTTCAAGTTGCTTGGCCAAGATTGGTCCCCCTGGTGACATCAGTAGTAAACATCACTCAGGGCAGGCCAGGTGTGGCCTATATCTAATTATCTTAAGTAGGTACTTAGTCTGTTTCTCAAACAATACTAGATCATTCAGCATTCAGGTGGGACTCCTGGGCATCTGCCAAATTCCATTATTTTATCACATAACCAACAAATGGTTATCCAGCCATTGCTTAAAGACCTCTAAATCAGGGAAACTCATACCCCCCCATGTATACATATATATATATAATAAAAAATTTTCTCAATTAAATTCAACTAATATTTATTAAGAACTTATTATATCATTATGAAATATGCACAAAAAAGTAAATGTGAGGTAATTTCAGGATAGGAAGAACATTTAGTATGGTAGAAATCAAGAAGGGCTTCTTTTACAACACTGAAGAAAATTAGCAGTTCAAGGCTGAGGAAAAACAGGTATACTAGGGTCTATTATTGTAACTATAAGTTTTTCTAAACATTCTGGAATGCAAAGTGGAACTATACCCCAAAAGTTACCAAATTGTGCATACCCTTTGACCCAGCTACATTATTACTAGGCCTAGGCTCTGAAGAGATGAAAGAAAGAGGAAAAAAAAAGACATACAGAAATATTTATAGCAATTCTTTCCACAGTAGGCAAAACTGGAAACTATTTGGGTGTCCTACCATTGAAAAGAAGGAAACAATCATTTTAAGTAACTATTCTGTACCAGGTACTATGCTAAGTGCTTTACAAATATCTCATTAAATCCTCACAACAGCCCTGTGAGTCAGGTGCTATTACTACCGCTGTATTATATTTGATGAAACTGAGGCAGACAGAGGTTAAGTGAGCTGTTTTAGCCTGCATTTGCTCATTTTGTCAGTCTATTTTTTGACTCCTTCTTAAAGTGGGGTGCTGCTTCCACAGTGCACTGTCTTCTTTACTGCATGTCTAGTACTCTATACACTATGCCACATTCTGGGTTAAAGAAATTATGGAATGTTAGTGAACTAGAATTTCAAAGTGCCATAAAAAGCTCACAAAATGGACAGTTACCAATGACCCTGTGAAGACCCCTAAAAATGATGCAAAGTGAAGAGAGCAAAACTGGGAGAATAATTTATATATATTGTAGAGAAAAAAACACAAGCTTTGACTTTAAAAATCTCATCAGTGCAATGATAAAGTCAAAGATTGGAGGACTGATGATTCACTATGCCACCAATTTCTTGCTGGAGCTGTGAAGGAATTAAAATTCATAATGAACCATAATTTTTGGACATGGTCAATATAAGAATTTGTTTTGCTAGACTATGTATAGTTATTTCTTTTTTCTTTTTAAAAAATGTATAATGGGAGAGGGATGGGGAGGAAGAGAGAATAATCCATGTTTATAAAAATAAATTTATTTTTCAAAAAGAAAGTTAGGGCTTTTAAGTAAGAGAAGTGAGGAGGGAGTGTATTCCAGGTTTAAAGGATAGTCTATGTAAAGTCAAGGACCGTATACATGGCACAACAACCTGGGAAAACAAGGAATAGGTCAATTTGACTAGAACCTAGATCCAGAAAGATAGGTAGCAGCCACATTATGGAGGGCTTTGAAAGATAATCAAACTTTTATTTTTTCCTACAGGTTATAGGGAGTCACTGACATTTTTTAAATAAGAGTCTGTATTGTCCTACACTACTACAAGATATCTAAGTTCAATGTCCACCCATGTGAGAGGCAGATTAGGCTATGTTCCAGTACTCTATGTTCAAGTTCCATGTTGGGATTAAATGAAAGACTTTAGGTTATGGAATAATTAAGTAAAAGAAGTTTTCTTAGCTGTAACATAGAAAGGATCCTTGATGACAAGGATACAGAAGAACTTAGCTTGTATAGATGTACTCCCCTCCCTTCCTGCAGTGTCTTAAAGGAAATATAACCAGTTAGCAGGGCAGAGTGTGATGATTCATTTGTTCTTGCAACATTCACCCATTCTAAATGGTCCTGATTCCATATAACTAGGTCTTTTATGTCATTAGGTGACCAGGAATCCACATTAATATAGCCAGAGGCTACTAGGTAATTGCGTCCATGGAGACACAGTTTGAACTTTTGCAACTCTCCCTCCTGAACTAATAAGATCCCAGTTTTGTTGCATTTTATGGAAAATCTATTCTAACTCATGGCTGGAGTGAAGGTGGAGTGGGGCCAGAAGCTCAACCCTAGTAAATATTGGACTCATTACATACCATAGTAGCAAGGCCCTAAGGATCTTTTGGAGGACCCTTCCACCATTTAAATGCATTTATGGATGGGGAAGCTAGGTGGTGCAGTGGATAGAGCACTGGCCCTGGAGTCAGGAGGACCTGAGTTCAAATCTGGCCTCAGACACTTAATAATTAATAGCTGTGTGACCCTAGGCAAGTCACTTAACCCCAATTGCCTCACCAAAAAAAAAAAATTAAATGCATTTATGGGGGGGGGCAGAGCCAAGATGTTGAAGAAAAGGCAGTAACTTCTTGGAGCACTCCCTAAAATTCCTCCAAATCCCTTCAAATAATGCCATACGACAATTCCTGGAATAGCAGGACTGACAAAAGGACAGTGTGAAATCATTTTTCAGCCAGAGATGGCTTAAAGGGTCAGCAGGAAAGATCTGTTGTACCAGAGTGAGAGTGGAAAGCAGTTGCACTGTGCAGATCCAGCCCTGGGCAGACCACACTGCAGAGGAGTCTCAGTGTTTGCTGTGACAGCAGCTCCTTCTAGAACTCAGCCCATGGATGGTAGGGCCAGGGTGGGGGTGGGGGGTGTCAAGATGTTGGCCAGGGGAGATTACAGGGGTTTCTGCTGGTGATGAAGCAGGACTCTGTTGTTTTTTCCAGGCTTAGATACAGTTCACAGTTTCAGGAAGGGGACCAGGTTGGGGAGGGGCACAGACATGCTAGAGCCTGTAGCCATAGAGGAACTGGATTCTTTTCTGGGTCAGAGGGCAAACAGGACTGTGGTAGCTTGCAGACCAAAGCACAGAACAGGGGAGTGGTAAACTTGTCACTCCTTAAATTGTACCACCTTGGACCCCCTGAAGCTTGGGACAGTGCACCCTGGAAGCAGCGTCCCACTTTAAGAAGGAGTTAAAAGTCAAGAAATAGACTGACCAAATGAGCAAACAGAAAAAAATGCTGACCCTAGATAGTTATTTTGGTGACAAGGAAGATCAAAATACACCCTCAGAAGAAGATAACAAAGTCAAAACTCCTACATCCAAAGCTTCCAAGAAAAATATGAATTGGTCTCAGGCCATAGAAGCACTAAAATTGACTTTGAAGATAATGTAAGAGAGGTGGAGGAAAAAATGGAAAGACAAGTGAGAGTGATGCAGGAAAGTCATAAAAAAGTCAGCAGCTTGAAAAGCCAAATGGAAAAGGAGATACAAAAGCTCTCTGAAGAAAATAATTGCTAAAAAATTAGGATTGTGCAAATTGAAGCTAATGACTTTATGAAAAATCAAGACACAATAAAGCAAATCCAAATGAATAAAAAATAGAGGGCGATGTGAAATATCTCCTTGGAAAAACAGCTGACCTGGAAGCCATGATCAAAAAAAGAGCTTAGGTATAATCTTCCAAGAAATTGTCAGGAAAATTTGCCCTGATATTCTAGAAGCAGAAGGTAAAATAGAAATTGAAAGAATATGCCAATCACATCCTAAAAGAGATGCCAAAATGAAAAATTCCTGGAATGTTATAGCCAAATTTCAGAGCTCCCAGGTCAAGGAGAAAATTTTGCAAGCAGCCAGAAACAATTCAAATATTGTAGAGGCACAGTCAGGATAACACAAGACCTAGCAGCTTCTAAATTAAAAGGCTGGAGGGCTTGGAATACAATATTCTGGAGAGCAAAGGAATTGGGAATACAACCAAGATTCACCTATCTAGCAAAACTGATCATAATCTTTCAGGGGGAAAAATGGGAATTCAATGAAAGAGAGGACTTTCAGGCATTTGAGATGAAAAGACCTGAGCTGAATAGAAAATTTGACTTCCAAATACATGACCCTAGAGAAACTTAAGAAGGTAAAAAGGAAAAATAAATCATAAGGGATATTAAAAGGTTAAACTGTTCACATTCCTACATGAGAAGATGTTACTTGTAACTCATAAGAACTTTCTCATTATTAGGGTAGCTGAATGGAGTTTATTTAGACAGAGGACACATATGAAGGGATGAAATCTTTTAAAATAAAATTAATGGGTGAGAGGAATGCACTGGGAGAAAGGGAAAGGGGGAGGTGGAATGGGGTAAAGTAGCTTACATAAAAGAAGCAAGAAAAAGCTTATGGAATGGAGGGGAAAATAGGGGAGGTGTGGGGGAGTAAGTGAGCCTTACTCTCATCAGAATTGGATCAAAGAGGGAATAACATACACAATCAATTGGGTAGAGTAATCTATTTAATGCTGCCCGAAAGTTGGAGGGGAAGGGGATAAGTGGGAAGGGATGAAAGAAGGGACGACAGATTGCGGGAGAGAGCAGTCAGAAGCAAAACATTCTTGAGGAGGGATAGTGTGAAAGAAGATAGAAAATAGAGTAAATATCGAGAGGAGGGAAAAAGATGGAGGGTAATACAGTTAGCAATAGTAACTGTGAAAAAAATCTGAAGCAAGTTTGTCTGATAGGCCTCAGTTCTCAAACACATAGACAACTGAGTCAAATTTGTTAAAATGGGAACCATTCCTCAATTGATAGATGATCAAAAGACATGAAGGTTTCAGATGAAATAGTCAAGGTCACCTATAGCCATATGAAAAAAAAATGCTCTAACTCATTATTCATTGGAGGGGTTCAGCTCAAAACAATTCTGGGTATTGCTTCATACCTACTGGATTGGATAATGAGACAGCAGAGGAAGCCAGCTAGGTCTCGCTGTCAAGATCTATTGCTCCTATGATATATAGATCTCAGATAAGTTCTAGACATACACATTAAGATCAGCAGAGCATCAAATACTGCTGATAATTTTTAGAGGATACAGATATGTTAATGAAACAACCCAAAGGTGTCATGGATAATAGTCTATTCCCACCAAACTTATAAAACCTTATTAAAACGAGACTCCAAACTCCTACCCATTTGAACACTCTACTATCTTCATTTGGGTCAATGCTATCTAATCTGTGGTTGTATGATGACATGGTTATTCTCTGTGACTTTCCCCCTTCCCATTCTCTTCCCCACATTACCTGCCTTTCTTCAACACCCCATCCCTGTCCTCATACCATCTGCCTCTGTATCCCCTACTTTGTGCTGTTTGTCTCTGGACTTGTGCCATTTCTTCCTATACCCTCTGAATCTTAAAAAAAATGTGGTTGAAACCTCACTTCCTACTTCAATTGTGTTCTTTCCTTGTGAGGACTCAAAGAACCAAGCATGTCTCCCCCATTTGATAATTCCATAAATTAGCAATTCTTTTGTTTCCAGTCATGTTAAACTCTTCATGACCCCATTTGGAGTTTTCTTCACAAATATACTGGATTGGTTTGTCATTTCCTTCTCAAGCTTGTTTTACAGATGAAGAAATAGAGGCAAATAAGGTTAAATGACTTGCCCAGTGTTACATAGCTAGTAAGTGTCTGAGGTTGGATTTTAATTCAGACTCTAGGCTCAGTGCTCTATCCATCGCACCACCTAGTTGCCCCAAATAGCCATTCATCTCCTGATAAAAAGTGATAATGATGAGCTAGAGCAATGCCAGTAATATCAGGGAAATAGCACAAATGATTTCATTTTCAGCATAGTCATAGGTTCTTTTTCTTATCTAGAGTGGTGATGATAATCAGTAGCAGCACCAGGAAAACACTGATATTTGATTGTTGGTAATGCCAGAGGTACATCATACCTCTGTCATGGCTAACAATCAAATATTGATGTCTTCTGTAGTAAAATGACTAAGAGGTCATAAACATCTTGCATGTAGTACCAGGGTAGCCAGATAGTATAGTGAATTGAGCACTGAACTTGGAGTCAAGATCTGAAGTCAAACCTGGCTTCAGATTCTTACCAGCCACAGCTTTTAGCCTTTTTAAATACAAATCTTTAAACCTCTCTTGGCCTTAGTTTCCTCATCTATGAAAAGGGGATAATAATAGTGCCTACTTCCCAGGGTTGTTGTGAGGATAAAATGAAGAAATATTTCTAAACAACTTTGTAAACCTTAAAACACTATCATCATTAGCTATCAGCAGCAGCAGCTGCAGCATCATTGTCATCCTCATCCAAATGTTCTCCCAAGATGCCCATTTAAACAGTATTCCTTGGCTGACCAAGTAAAACTTTTCCCTCTGAAAACCACATTAGAGAAATGATACCAAAATCTTTGTCCACTGAGAACCCTTAGTGGAGGGGTTGTCAACTCATTCCCCAGGGGAATACAGACTCTCCCTCGTCCCTATTTAGCATCTGAGAATTATTACTCAGTCAATAATGGATCTCCTTGTTTCCAAATAAATATTCATCACAGTGATATAGTGACAATTTTACATCTTCTATGTTGTTAGAAAGCAAGGCATCTTTCAGTAATACCACCCCATTTGTCCTATGAGCTCTTTATGGGAAGGAGTTTTCTGAACCATCCTGGTGGAAAGTAAACCTGCAAATTATGGGAGAAAACTGAGCTATTTCTTCAATGTGTATGAAGTCCTCTGAATGGGCAAGAATCTCATAGCCCAAGTGACTTTGCAGCATGGAAGAAAGAACCGAAGGCTGGCAAGTGTAAACTGAAACTGACTGAAAGCAGTCCAATCTTAGCAGCTAAGTTTTGCTGGAGACTCCATCCAGGAAACCATTAATCCTTTCCATTTCCTATGGAGGTTTTGATTCATCACAGATGTGACTTTTGGTGGATTGGATACTTGACCTGGAGAAGTTAGGTACATGAAGATGCTGTAGATTGTAGGGGGAAACCTCTTGTTTTGGAGAGAGAGAGTATGATTTTGAAATTTGGGAGAGCTTAGATGGGATCTGACTGGAAAAAGATCTGACTGGAACAAGATAGCTGCATTGGGTAGGAATAGTTAACTACATTGTCCTTAGCTATGGTGAGCATATAGTCCCATGGAAACACAAATAGGATCACCATGCCAACATCCAGATTGACTTAACCCACTCCTCAACCTCTACTGTCTATGTACCACAGCGTAGTTGTTTAGTATATGTTATCTTATGGGAGTTGATATACCTAAAAAAAATTGTATGCAATGGAAGTTATCAGCTAAATTTCTCCATTATTCCTGCTCTCAAAAGGGAGAGCTTTTGATTACCCAGTCTTTTTTTCTTTTTTCTTTTTCTTTTTCTTTTTTTTTTTTTTTTGTGAGGCAATTGGGGTTAAGTGACTTGCCAGGATCACACAGCTAGTAAGTGTCAAGGGTCTGAAGCCAGATTTGAACTCAGGTCCTCCTGAATCCAGGGCTGTTGCTCTATCCACTGCGCCACCTAGCTGCCCCTGTCCAATCTTTTTTGCCCCAGGCCCTAGATCACTTTGTTTATCCCATGGGCACTATCCAGGAATTGGTGTAGATATAGATCTTCTCTGCTCCCTCCCTCAAGGGCTATCCAGCCTAGAGTTCAGCCTGATAGAAGTACTCACCAGGTCCTTCATTCTGTGGGGAAGGAAGAAAACAAAAATTCTATGTGGCAGATACTGTGCTAAACACTTTCCAAATACTTTCTTATTTGATTCCTGCAACCACTCTGAAAAGTAGGTGCTACTAAGGGGCAGCTAGGTGGCACAGTGGATAAAGCACTGGTCCTGGATTCAGGAGGACCTGAGTTCAAATCTGGTCTCAGACACTTGCCACATACTGGCTGTGTGACCTTGGGCAAGTCACTTAACCCTCATTGCCCCACAAAAAACAACAACAAAATAAAATAGGTGCTACTATTACTATCATTTTACAGTTGAAGAAACTGAGGTATACAGAGGTCAAGTGCTTGTTGTTGTTTGTCCATTCTTGAAGAGGACCAAGACAGATGTCATGACTTGCAATGAATTGGATTTAAGTGATAAAGGGCCTCATCAGCCTCACTCTTTCCTCCGGAGACATCTATTATCAAGATGACTAGAGATGGCCCCAGATGTTTTAAGACAATTGGGGTTAAGTGAGTTGCCCAGAGTCACACAGTTGGTAAGTGTCTGAGGTGACATTTGAACTCAGGTCCTCCCAACTTCAGGGCCAATACTCTATCCGCTGTACCACATAGTTACCCCAACTATGTGCTAAAAAGTATCTGATGCTGGTTTGAACTTGTCTTCCTGACTACAAGCCCAGTGCTCTATCTATTGTGCCACCTAGCTGCCTAGGGTACCCTCCTTTATTGGATTCATGTCCACTGAAATCTTATTTTGTATGTCTCTCTCATAGTGGATGGCGTCATTAGTAAACATGGCAAAATGGTGTTCCTTAGGAGGTAGATTCTTATAGGTGGGGTCATATCACCCTAGTAGAGGAGACAAGGTTCCAGGGCCTGGAATGGTGTTAGTATCTGCTTTACTATGTTTTTGAAGAGTGACCTACACAAGTGTGATTTTTTTTTTCTTTTCTTTTTTTTTTTTTTTTGCAGGGCAATGGGGGTTAAGTGACTTGCCCAGGGTCACACAGCTAGTAAGTGTCAAGTGTCTGAGGTCTAGATTCAGGTACTCCTGAATCCAGGGCCAGTTCTTTATCCACTGTGCCACCTAGCTGCCCCCCCCAAGTGTGATTTTTAATATATAATTTCCATTTATTAGTAGATGCTTTCCATGCCCTATTCATCTTGTTAGAAGAACTACCTTGTTTCACCCCAGTCATAAGAGGCAATTCTGAGCAAAAGGTGATTATATGATCACTTTTGCCATCTGTTAAGTAGCAACTAGTAAGTGCCCAGCAACTACTTTTAAAAAGTAGTATAGAAAGAGGCTATTTCAAAGAATTTGTAGCTCTCAAATCCTAAATAAACACTTATTATTGGCCACCCTTTGGAACCTAGGAAAAGCCTCATTCAATCTATTATTTATGTACAGAAACCCCCCAAACTGGGACCTGCTTGGTTATAAAGGACCAAGATTGCTAAATGATCTGCTTTGGATCTTCCTATGGTACAGCCTATTCTGGGCCCCACTTGAAAGAGGGAGGTGACTTGGTAAATGGCAGTTATCAGGAAACACATTTGGAGAATATGGGTTCTACAAAAACCTGCAGAGTTCAGTAAATTTCTGGGATACTTCTTAGACTGTGGAGAAATGAGTGCATTATGAGTGCTATTAGCTTATTCTAGACTGTGTCTAGAATACTCTGGGTTTCCCTCACCTACTATATTTCCTGAAACTTGATAGAGAAGGCTACATCCAAGATTTCCCTTCCATTGTCCCTCATAAAGGCTACTATCTGATGTAGGGCCTCAGCCACCATGGCCTCATGGTCTGGTCAACATAATTTCATCAACATATTGGTTTGTATTGATGTCCTCAGGAAGAAAAGCTTTCTTTAGGGCTTTGCCTGATATAATGTATTGAAGAGGAGTTCAGGTAGCCCTGGGAAAGGACAGTGAACATATATTGGGTTTCTTCCCAGGTGAAAGTAAAATTCTTCTGAATAATGTTAGTCACAAGAATAGAGAAAAAATGCATTTATGAGGTTATTAATCTTACTAGGACTCACCCCAGACCTAAGCTACCTGGTTTATGACACTGACAAGATTAGGATTAGCTGTAGTGATAAGCAGAATGACTTTGACAGGTCCCAATCATATGACATAAAATATCAAGTACGACCTGTCTTCCTCACAGATAACACAGGATTACTGTAAAGGGAGTTGATATGATAAGATATTCCTTTTCATTTATCTCCATCACTAGAAAAAAATCTTTCATCACTTTAAGGATTCCATATTGTTTGATATTAACTGCACAGGATGGTTTGGGTAACTCCAAGGGTTTCCATTTGGCTCCACCCACAATAGCTGGCATACAGTTGCCAAAAGAACCCACATAGATACTCATGCATAAGAGCCATAATCGGCCTTCTGTAACTTCCCCTGAATAATCAGCTTGGCTAAAGCTGAAGGGTTCCTTCATGAGAAACCTAGTTGTAAGAAAACTGCAGGCTATTACCCCATTCTCATCCTGGGAGAGCAAATCATCAAGCAATAATGGTCCTCAAATTGACTTACCTATGTACATGCCTTCAATTGGGCTTTTAACTAAGCCATGAGAAGGAAGCATTTCTTTTTAATGAGCTGACAAAGCCTTAGCTGAAGCTCTTTGAGTGGTTGGTTCCCCGCAGACAATAAGCACTCTGAAGGCAGGGATTCTGTATTACCCTTAGTCCTCTGCATACAAGTGCTACATACATTGAATAGTCTAGTAAGGGAGAAAGGCTAGAAGTTGAGGCTTTACCATGGCCTGGTAAGCTGGGGAGAGCAGCCATAACTCGCTTTGACCCAGCTTGGAATTTCCCTCTGCTTGCTGCTTGTAATGATAACTTTTCTCAATAGTGGCCATATGTGGCCTGGCTATCAACTACTTTTTATCAACCTCATGTATCAGGAGTCATGTTCAAATTTTCATTTCTATGCTCCCTCCCACATTCCCAGTGTACTTATTTGCAAACACAGCAGTGTTTCCCCAGCCACAGCTGTCACAATATTCTGCTGAAATTTCACCGTTTGATCTGCACTTGTCTGTATAGTTGTGTGGAAAGGAAGAACCATAGATAAAGTATGAAGCAAGAAGGTAGTATCTAATTGCCCCCAAGGCAGAATAGACATATGGTATAGTAACCTGTGAGTGTGTACACATCTGTATATACAGGGAGGGTAGGGGTGAAAGATCCACTCTATCCAACATTTCTTTTAAAAAATTCCCCATTAGGGAACTTACCTCAGTAAGAATTCATTTTAGTAGAGCCAGGTGGAAGTAACTCCCTGATTTAGCCATCTAAGAAGGAACAAAAGGTGATTGAATATGTATCTGGAGTCTTTAATTGGTTTATCTGACTCAGTAATACTAAGTCCTCAGAATGTTCCCACACTATGCAACTCTGTAGCAGAGAATGTCTCAGTACTGGCTAAGTTATACCTTCAGGAGCCACTGCTGCAGTTACTTATCAGGTTGCTGTTTGAACTTCTCTTGCACCTTCCCCAGTTCCACAGAAAGGCCACCCACCCATCTACTACTCCTTCAGTGATGAAAATCTCCCAGGAGCAGTAATAGGAAAAAAATCTGGCATTTTTTTATTTCTGCAAAGGGTTTTATTTATTTTTTTTAAGTAATAAACATTTTTAATTATAGTTTTGAGTTCCAATTTTTATCCCTCCTTTCCTCCATCCCCTCCCCCTCCCTGAGGTGGTAAGAAATAAAATATGGATTATACATGTACAATAATGTAAAACATGATCATATTAGTAATTTTGTACAAGAAAACTTGAATAAAAGAAAAAAATAAAAGAAAGTGAGAAAATAGCATGCTTCTGTCTGTGTTCCATCAAAATCAGTTCTTTCTTTGGAGGTGGATAGTATGTTTCATCAATAGTCCTTTGGGATTGTCTTGGATTATTGCATTGCTGAGAATAGTTAAATCATTCACAGTTCTTCATCAAATAATATTGTTGTTTCTGTATACAATGTTCTTTTGGTTCTGCTCATTTCACAATACATCAGTTCATAGAAGTCTTTTCAGACCTTTCTGAAATTATCCTGCTTGTCATTTCTTATAGCACAATAATATTCTATCACCATCTTATACCAGAGCTGGTTTAGCCATTGATGGGTATTCTTTTGATTTCCAATTTTTTAAAATCTGGCATTTTAAAAAAACCCAGTGAGTTTTTAAGTTTCTTCCTCACTTAGGTTGTCATTCTCATGGCTACATTGGAATGTAGAAAAATCTCTTAGAGACAATCCTAAGGCCTGTGTGTTGTTCTCTGTAACTTATTTATCTTTACTGTCTTAAGCAGAGCTTCCTTTTACTTCATGGTCATTAACTACATAAGTTTTCTTTCAGCCTTTCATTGAATAGTGTTTAAAAGTTGAGTTTTGATTCTACTTGCTGAATGTACTGGGATAATTTACTTTCAGTCTCATTTTACTGAGCCCATCTTCTGAAGGATTTTCAACAACAACCAATGTATACTGGACTTGGTATTTATTTAGCTATCCTAGCATCCCCCTCCAGCACCCACTGAATTAATCACTATGCCTGAGTCAGAGAAGAATATCCATTGACATTCTACGATACTTTTCATACATCATTAGAAAAGTCGTTGACATAGTGACCCATAGTATTACATCTGGCCCTTCAATCAGCTTACCCTTCCCA
Organism: Dromiciops gliroides; assembly: GCF_019393635.1. Classification (NCBI taxonomy): domain Eukaryota; kingdom Metazoa; phylum Chordata; class Mammalia; order Microbiotheria; family Microbiotheriidae; genus Dromiciops; species Dromiciops gliroides. Next base: position 263,799,973 of record NC_057862.1, on the reverse strand, counting down.
CTTGTGGCACCTTCAGTGTAATCACAATGTAGGCCATGAAGCCATGTGATCCCAATTACTGATAACTTTCTAGGGGTGCACTTGACTCAGGCCAGCACTTTAATAGTTCCAGTTCAATGTTTACACAAAATGAGACACCTATCGAATAGTCAAGCACTCTGTTCCAGTTCCATGTTGGGATAAAATAAGGAACTTTAGGTCATTGAATAGTTAAAAGGAAAGCTTACTTAGCTGTAACATAAAAAGGCCATTTAACATGCATAAAGTAGCATTTACCTTGGGTAGATGTGGCCACCTTCATCTCTAAATTAAAACATATCTTGTAAGAAGGGCATGATAGGGCAACTTGTGTGTTCTTAGTATATCCACCAAGTCTGAAGGTACCCAGACTCAAGTGAGTGGGCCTTTTATGTCCTACAGAAAACAGGAGCACAATCGGAATGTCCAGGAAGTGATACTGTTAGAGATTCAACTTAATCTTTGTCTTATTCCTAGGTTCTTTTGCCTTTTCAATTTCTTTTAGCTATTTTTTTAGGGGGACTGTTAGAGGAGGGGAATATGAAAAGCTGGCTGGGGCTAGTGATTGCTTTCTGTAGTGATAGACAGTGGGGATCTTATTATGTCTCTCATTCTTGGCTGTGCCTTTTTTTTTTTTTTGTGAGGCAGTTGGGGTTAAGTGACTTGCCCAGAGTCACATAGCTAGTAAGTGTTAAGTGTCTGAGGCCATATTTGAACTCAGGTCCTCCTGAATCCTGGGCTGGTGTTCAATCCATTGCTAGCTGCCCCTGTGCCTTCTTTTTTTAGGCTCTATTCCTCATCTATCTGAGTTAGTTGTTAGAACTGTTGCTGGAAGTGAGAAGGATGCCCAAAACCTGATATAATCTCACTTAGGAAAGAAGTTGTCTCTGCTGGATTGGGAAGAGGAACAGTTCCTAAAAGGAATGGTTTCTGAGCATTCAAATTTTTGTCAGGGAACTCCTATTCTCATTTCCTCTATGGCCACTATGGAGTGATATGAATTTAAAACAAGGACCCTGGGAATAGTTAGTAAAACTACTGGTTCTGTCCCAACATTAATTAATTACAAATTTTAGCTAATTCAGTGGCTAACTCTAATTATCGTGTATATCTCTAATTATCATGTATATCATGTATTACTCTAATTATCATGTATATAGATATTCTCTCCCTTTACCCTCCACCCCTTCCCCTCTCCTCTTCTCCTTCCTCTCCTCTACCTCTCCTCTTTCTCTTTCTCTATACACTTCTTTCTCCATCTGTAATATTTGTTCATGTATGTATGTATGTATGTATGTATGTATTGGGTAACTAGGTGGCACAGTGGATAGAGTGCCAAACCTGGAGTCATGAAGACTCATCTTCCTGAGTTCAAATCTGGCCTTAGACACTTACTAGCTATGTGACCCTGGGCAAGTTACTGAATCCTGTTTGTCTCAGTTTCCTCATTTTAAAAATGAGTTGGAGAAGGAAAAAGCAAACCACTCTAGTAGTTTTGCCAAGAAAACACCAAATGGGGCTCTGAAGAGTCAGACATGACTGAAAAACAACTGAAATATATATGTGTATATGTGTATATATATATATGTATATATATATATACGTGTGTGTGTGTTCATACACACATACATATACCTGTATATAATAGGTATATTTTTATTTATCTACAAAGCCAAAAATGGAAGACTTCTTTTACTCAAGATTGCATTTTATGGGGGGTAGGGTAGATAGATGATTATACACACATATACATACATATGTATACACACACATAAAGTCAGAGAGACATACATCAATATTAAATTTATTAAGTATGGCTAGCAAATGACTAATAAAATGAGGTCAGGGGCACTCTTGGAAACCAAAGATGAACTTTGGGGGCTGCTGAAATTTTAAATACTTTTGGAAGAGTAACTTTCCAATAGGCAGAAATCAACTTTGATTGGTTAACAATTAATGAGAATGAATATTGTGATGAGAGGTGGGCTTATGCTAATGAGGGGCTAGGAAACCTGACTTTGATTATGTCACTTTTGGACAAAGAGACTCATTTCTACACAGACTACCCTTACCTTTGCCAGTTTAGACAAAGGAATCTTCCTCCACCCAAGTCACTTATGTAATTGAACAATGGGCCAGAATTTACCTAGATTAGATTCTCTTTACCCTTTACTCAGAACTAAGCTTTTCCAGTTGGGTGGGGTTTCATCTGAGATTGAGGAGAATGTTAACTCAATCTCGTTATCATCCCTGTCCTTCATAGGCTGCTTTTACCTAGTAGAGAATGAGGAAATAGAAAGGGAAAAAACCCTGGATCCCCAGATGTTAATTGTTATTACTAACAATTTCTTTCATTATATAGATAGATTGATAGAGATATGCCTATTATGTATATATATGTACATTCACACACATGTATACTACATATGTTCTCTATATATGTATTATGTACAAACATGTGTACACTGCCTTCTATGTAGTTATGTATATATGCATGTATGTATGTATACACACACTACATATGAGATAATTTAAGGAAGGAATGATACTAGCAGTTGGGAAGATTAGGAAATTCTGTATAAGGAAGCATTTAAGTGGTCTTGAAGGAAATGTGTCAAAGCAGAGGTGAGAATAAAGAACATTCCAGGCACAGTGGTTGGTGAAAAGCCACAGAGATGCAAGATAGAGCATTGTGTTTGAGGAACAGTCAAAAATATAAGTCAGTTTTGAGTGAGCCATAGAATTAGACCATAGTTTGGATCCATAGATAGGTTGGGGCCAGATTTAAAGGGATCTACAGGAAAGAAACCATTGGATTTTTTGAATAAAGAAGTGAAGTGGTCAAACATGCAACAGAGGGAAAATCATTTTGTTAGGTGTGAATAGATTGGTGGAGGGAGAGACTCAAGGCAGGGATGACTTTTAGGAAGCCATTGCAGTAATGGATGTGAGAGATGATGAAATTCTAAATTCTAAGTAGTGAAGGTGGGATAGATGCAAGAAATATGGACATAGAAACCTTAACAGTTGGCAATTGATTGGGTAGGTAGGATTAAAAGAGTGAAGAGTCAAGAATGATGTTGAGGTTTAAAACCTAGGAGACTAGAAGGATGCTGATGCCTTCAACAGAAATAGAGAAATTCATAAGTGTAGTTTGTTGGAAGTAGGCATAAAGATAATGAGGACTATTTTGGATAAACTGAGTTTGAGATGGGATATCTTATTTGAAATTTCCCCAAAGCAGTTGGTGATCAAAGAATGGAGCTCAGGAAATTGATTGGGACTGATATATATATATATATATATATATATATATATATATATATATATATATATAAGTCAACTGCATAGAGATGATAAATAAACACATGAGAACTGCTGAGGTCTTCTAGTGAGAAAGTATATTGAGAAAAGAAGCGAATCTATGAGGCAGCTAGATGGCATAGTGGATAAAGCACTAGCCCTGGATTCAGGAGGACCTGAGTTCAAATCCAACCTCAGACACTTGACACTTACTAGTTGTGTGACCCTGGCAAGTCACTTAACCCTCATTGCCCTGCAGAGAGAGAAAGAGAGAGAGAGAGAGAGAGAGAAGAGAGAGAGGGAATCCAGGATAGAACTTTACACTATACACACAATTAGGAGAAGTTTCAATTTAGCAAAAATACATGAATCTTAGGAGGATTGGTCATCTTAGTCACAATGCCTGGCATATAGAAAAGTATTAGAAAAATTATGTATTATCTAGGATTGAGCCCTGGAGATCAGCACCTTGAATTTTTGAGATCTAAGAATCTTGAACCATGAACATGATATATCGAACACAAACTCAACAGAACTAGGTTGCTTGCCACACCATACTGCCACACCATCACCTGGAATCAGGAAACTAAAGTTTAAATCTCAGGTCTGCTATTGATAAACTATGTGACCTTGGGGGAAATTACTTAGATTTTGAAAGTCTCAGTTTTCTCATCAGTAAAATAAAAATCAAAATACTTTTATCAACATTTTTATTTAAAGTTTTGGGTTTCAAATTTTATCCTTCCTTCCTTCCCGCCCTCTCCTCCCTGCTCACTGCAGCAGTAAACAATCAAATGTAGGTTATACATGTACAATTAAAACACTTTTATCAAGTACTTGACAGTGCTATCATAAGTAGAACCCTTTATAGATCTGAAAATTCTATATAAAAGTCATATGACTTTGTAGGATAATACATGACCTTCTTAAGGCTCTCTAGATTTTCAGTTTCTGTATAAAATTGAAGAAAGCTATAAAATTAAGAAGTTAAATATATTTGGGAACCATAATATATAGTCCATCCCTAAATAACTGAATTGAATATTTAAAAATAATTGACCCTGAGGGTTGAAGCCAAGGGTGGCTTGATTAGAAATAACCCTGCTGAAGTCTCTCAATATTATCTTCCAAATGACTTTAAAATAATGCCACAATTCAAACTTTGGAGAGGCAGAGCCAACAAAAGGTTAGGGTGAGACATTGTACTGGCCTAAGGAGACTTGAGAGGTCAGCAGAAATCTGTGACACCAGGGTGGAAGCCTGTCCAAAGACTACATACACGGGACAATAACAGTGGTCACAGCAACAGCAGCAGCATCATAGCTCTCAGTACAGAGATGGTAAGGGGGTTAGACAACTGGTACTATCTCACCAGAAAAACAATTGACCTGGAAGATAAATTAAGGAGAGATAATTTAAGAATTATTGGGGGGCAGCTAGGTGGTACAGTGGATGGAGCACTGGCCCTGGAGTCAGGAGTACCTGAGTTTAAATCCGGCCTTAGACACTTAACACTTACTAGCTGTGTGACCCTGGGCAAGTCACTTGGCCCCAATTGCCTCACTAATCTATCTATCTATCTATCTATCTATCTATCTATCTATCTATCTATCTATCTATCTATCTATCTATCTATCTATCTATCTATCTATCTATCTATCTATATGTAGGACCACCTGAAAGTGGTTGTAAAAGAGCCTTGATACTGTATTCCTAAAAATAACAAAGGAAAACTGTGCCAATATCTTAGAGTCAGAGGGTAAAATTGAAAAAAATCCACAGATCAACTCTTGAAAGAGATTCTAAAATGAAAACTCCCAGGAATATGATAGTCATATTCCAGAGCTCCCAGATCAAAGAGAAAACACTTCAAGCAGCCAAAAAGAAATACATTCAAATAATGTGGAGTCACAGTCAGAATCACACAAGATTTAGTGGCTTTAATATTAAAGGAGTTGGGGCAGCTAGATGGCACAGTGGTTAAAGCACCGGCCCTGGATTCAGGAGTACCTGAGTTCAGATCCGGCCTCAGACACTTGACACTTACTATCTGTGTGACCCTGGGCAAGTCACTTAGCCCTCATTGCCCCGCAAACAAATAAACAAACAATCAAATAAATAAATATCAAAGAGTTGAGGGCTTGGAATATGATATTCTGTAAGGCAAAGGAGCTGTGATTACAACCAAAAATAACCAACTAATCTAAAAAAAAAAAGGTGAGAAAGATCGATACAAGTGGGAATAGGAATAAGGGAGTGGTAGAATGGGGAAATTTTTCTCATATAAATGAGGCATGCAAAAAAGAGCTTTTACAGTGGAGGAGAAAAGGAGGGAAGTAGTGGGCAATGTTTGAACTTCATTCTAATCAAAACTGGCCCCAAAAGGGAAGAATATATCTATACACCAAATTGTGTATAGAAATGTAACACCCAGTGGGGAAATAGAAGAGGAAGGGGAGAAGAGAAATGGGTGGGAATGATAAAAGGAGGGCAGATTAAGCAAGGCAGTGGTTAGAAGCAAAATAGATTTTTGAGGAGGGACAGGATAAAAAAAGAAAGAGAAAAGAGGAAACAGAAGAAAATGAGGTGGAGAAAAATATACCATTAGTAATCATAACTGTGAATGTGAATGGGATGAGGTCACTCATAAAATGGAAGTAGATACCAGAATGGATCAGAAACCAGAATCCAACAATATATTGTTTATAAGAGACACACTTGAAACAGACAGACAAAGAGTTAATATAAAGGGCTGAAGCAGAATTCAATATGCTTCAGCTGAGTAAAAACAAAAAGACACATATGATCTCAGACGAAAGGAAAAAAATCAATCTAATTAAAATGGATAATCAGGGAAACTCCTTTTTGCTAAAACTGAGACAATGAAATAATATAAAAAAATTAACAGCAAATTTCTCTGACAAAGCCTTCATTCTCTAATGAAAACTGAGTATAAAACTGAGTTAAATTTATTAAAATGAGTCATTCCCTAACTGATAAGTGGCTAAAGGATATAAACCTGCTGTTTTTAGAAGAAGTCAATGCTATCTATAATCATGAAAAAATCCTCGAAATCATTATGTATTAGAGAAAGGTAAATGAAAACAACTCTGTTATCACTGCACACATCAGAAATGAGAAATGAGGGAAGACTCGTCTAACCATTCTGGAAAACAATTTGCAATGAGGCCCAAAGGGCTATAAATCTGTTCATAACCTTTGACTCAGTAATACCACTACTTTGATCCTAAATAGATCAAAGAAAAGGGAAGGAACCCCATATGTACAAAAATATTTGGAGCTGCTCTTTTTATGCTGGCAAAACTTTGAAATTAAAGGAATGCTCATTAATTCAGGAAGAGCTGAACTAGTTGTGACATATGATTGTGATGGAGTACTATTGTGTTATGGGAAATGACAATTGGGGTGGTTTCAGAAAAACATGGAAATACCCAAAATGAAGTAAGAACTGAGAGATTATTGTACACAGTAATAGCAATGTAATGGTGATCAACTGTGAAATACGTAAGCTATTCTGATCAATACAATGATCCACCAAAGAATTCATGATGAAATGATGCTATCTACCTCCAGAGAGAGAACTGATGAAATTGATGTGAAGAGAAGTATAATTTTCTCACTTAATTTTTCTTGCTTTTTTGGTAATATGGCAATATGGTAATGTTTTGCCTAATTTCACATTATATTATATTGCTTGACTTCTTAGTAGTTGAGGCAGGGGTGGGAGGAAGGGAGAGAATTTGGAATTCAAAAATTAAAAAGAAAAGTTTGTTTAAAATACATAAATAATAAATTACAAATGTGTACCTTAAGTACTATGTTTTGCATTTAATTAATAAAGTGCTAGACTTGGAGTCAGGAATGCCTGGATTAAAATCCTATCTTAGACTCTTGCTAACTATGTTTTTCATCTGTAAAATGGGGGTAATAGGCATATCAAATAGGTAATAGGTAGCTCAAATGATATAATGTATCTAAAGTGGTTTGCAAACCTTCAATATATATATTTATATATAATATGTGTGTGTGTGTATAATTATATAAACATACGTAATATGTTATATATATATATTATGAGAGACAACTTGGCATGGTAGATAGCAGGAGGTCCTTAGAGTCAGGAAGACCCAATTTCAAATCCTGCTCTTGACACAAATTAGTTATGTGTCTTTAGGTAAGTCACTTAATTATCTCTACTCTAGGTAATTCTCTAAGACTTTAAGTTATAAATGACTTCTTCAATTTTTCTAGCCTTTCCCCAATCTCTCTTCTAATTTCTATTTCCTGGCTTCCTTGGCTCCCAGCTAAAATCCCACATTCTTCAAGAATTCCTTCATAATACCAATAATTCTAGTGATTTCCCTGTGTTGATTATCTCTAATTTATCCTGTATATACTGTCTTTTGCTTTTCTTTGTATTCCCAGTTGAAATACCATCAATCGCTACAGGAGAAATAGTAGCAATAATGATAATAATATCTAACATTTATATGAAACTATAAGGTTTGCAAAGTGCTATTAAAATAATATTATCATCACAGTTGAGATCCAACAATATTTGTGTTTATAACAAAAGGTGTAATCGGAAGAGGCACAATGGAAATGGAAAGTCTGGCCAAGAACTTTTAAGTACCAGTCTTCCCTCTTGCTAACAAACTGTTAGCTCATTTGTACAATAATTTTTCCTGAATAAGTTATAGAAAATATAGAGTAAGAGGGACAAGGATCATTTATTTAGAAATTGGAGTGGACTTAGAGAATATTTAGTCCAGCCACTTCATTTTACATGGGAGAAAACTGAAGCCCTGAGAAGTTAAGTGACAATCACATAATGAATAGCATATCAAGTTTTCAAGCCCAAGTCATTTGACTACAGATTTAATATCCTTTTCCCCATACCACGTTGTCAACCAGTACACTAGTGAATCTCATTTTCATTTATTAAGAAGTATAAATCCTGGGTAGTTATTTTCCCAGAAGGTAGAATAGGAACGAATGTTTTTGACTTAAATTTATATATTCAGCCCAGGATTCTATGGACTTAATGAATTTTTCTTAAGTTAAGAGTTCTAATGTATCATTATAGCTGATGATAATCAAATTGGTTGAATTGACAAAATGATATAGACAGAAAAATTTTTGGTATAATTCTACTTATGTGTGTATGTGATTAGGTAAACTAATATAAAGATGGATTTGGACTTTTTGTTGTTGTTGTTTTGTTGTCATTGTTGTTGAGTTACAATTATTTGGGACTTCTTGGTAAAGATACTAAAGTGGTTTGGCTTTCCTTCTCCAGCCATTTTACAGAGGAGGCGACTGAGGCAAAACAGGGTGAAGTGACTTGCCCAGGGTCATAAAGCTAGTGTCTGTGACCAGACTTGAACTCAGGAAGATCAGTCTTCCTGACCTGAGGCCTGGTACTCTATCCATTGCACCACCCAGATGTCCCAGATTTCAGCTTAGCTCCTGATTAAAACTTGTATATGATTGTTAGACAAAGAGTATATTTTTCTAAATGCTTATATTTAAATCAAATTGTTCCTAGATATTTTTTTATTACTGCTATTTCTGCTGCTATTTTTAGTACACATTTATTCTACAATTTTCAAAGTGTAATCCTTATATCAGCCATGTGAGGTGTTGAAACCATGGATGTGGGCATTTTCTTTTAATAAGGCCAGTGAATTTTCACTAGCACTTGTGACCCTGAAATAGACTAACAAGTCTGAATAGCTCCTTGGGAGTTCATTCTCCTAGACTCAGTATTACAAATGTCTATTGAATTGAAACTGAAATGAATTTTAGAGATCATCTCATCTAATGCTTTTATTTTATAGATATGAGGAAACCAAGGAACCAAAAGTTTGTGTTTTACTTAAAGTCACACAGTCAGTTGGTAGCAAAGCTAAGACTATAACCCTGGTTTTTTGACTTGTAAGTTGTCGTTTTGCAATTGATATCCTAACTGAATGTATGGCCAAAGATATGCCAAAGATATATATTACTACAAATTATGTTCTAACGTGGCACTGGAAGCAGTGTGGGTAACTTCCCTCAGCTGGAGTATTAACCAGAAAAGTTTGTTTTCTAAATGATAATTTTCTTAATGATAAGTTTGTTTTGTTAATGATAAAATTTCCAGTTATAATGCTCATTCCTTTGTTATTATCCTCTTTCCACACCTCACATAGGGAAAAAAATGTGTGCATTTCAGACACCTAATGCTATCTTGATTGTTATCACTGAATATCACTGGATTGGAATCACTTATTTCCTGAATCATTGCTTTTCCATCATCATCGTCTTTTATGTGTATATGTGTGTATGCACATATGCATATGCATCTCTCTATATATGATATAATATGTAAAACTTTCAATATTCTTGATTTAGATAAAAATAGAGAAATATAAGATATTTTGTCCAATAGAAGCCTTAGCTCATATATCTGTTTTTAGAGATTTGATGTTCTCAAAATGCTTTTTGAAAGTACTTTACTTATCTTTGTTTTTCTCTTGTCTGTCTTCCTACTGGCTTTACAGCTCCTCCCACTGTGCGGATTGTGCACTCAGGCTTGGCATGTAATATTGAGGAGGAACGCTATTCAGAGAGAGTCTACACTATCCGGGAAGGAGAGACTCTGGAACTGACCTGCTTGGTGACAGGCCATCCACGTCCACAGGTGAGTCCTGAATAGTGACAGAAGAAATTCACTGAGGAATTTCCTAGGGAATTTTTGGACACTAATTTTAGTAGATTTAATCAAGTTTTATCTATATACACAAGAGCATGCATGTGTGTATGTGTGTGTGTGTATATGTGTGTATGCCTGATATGTGTCAGGCCCTGTGCTAAGCACTGGAGATACAAAGGTCAAATGAAACAGTTGAATAGTATCTTATCTCAAGGAACTTATATTCTATTTAAGTAGCTTATATGAATTAATAATGACAAAAATATTGCTTAAAATGCATTAATTTCAAAGACATGGATTTTTGGTGTATAGTCTTTCTACTATGATTCTTCTACTTTCCACTATGATTCTTCTATTTGTTAAATGAAAACTTTCCCCAGTGAGCTGATCAGATCACAAATTTTATGGGTCTGGGAACCTAATGTTATCCTCCACCTCTTTTTGCTTTGAATGAATACAAGTGGATCATGTGGCTGTCTACTGATCATCCTTTGCTCTTCCCACAGTGGAGCTGGGGGGAGGGGAGGGAGCAAGCATTTAGTAAGTGCCTACCTTGTGCCAAGTACTGTACTAAGCATTTTACAAATTATCTTATTTGATTCTCACCACAATCCTAGGAAGTTGGTGCTATGGTTATCCTCATTTCACAGTTGAGAAAACTGAGGTAGATGGACGCTAAGTAACTTCCCAAGGATCACACAACTAGTAGATGTCTAAGGTTGTATTTTAACTCAGGTCTCCTTGACTAAATGACCAACATTCTATCCACTGTGCCACCTAGCTGATGACATCCTTTACACATTGTCTTTGTACAATTCTTGTTAAGACTTCTCATATCGATGAGCAGAACCAGAAGAACATTGTGCACAGTATCATCAACATTGAGTGTTGATCTACTGTGATGGACTATATTCTTCTCACCAATGCAATGGTACAGAAGAGTTCCAGGGAACTCATGATGGAAGAGGATCTCCAAATCCAAGAAAAAAAAAAAAGAACTGCAGAGTATAGATGCTGAATGAACCACACTATTTCTTTTGTTTTTGATGCTGTTGTTTTTTTCTATTTTGAGGTTTTTCATCAGTGCTCTGATTTTTTCTCTTATAACATGACTAATGCAGAAATAGGATTAATGTTATTATGTGTATATATATGTATATGTATGTATGTATGTATGTATGTATATATATATATATATAACCTATATCAGATTACCTGCTGTCTAGGGGAGGGGGAAGGGAGGGAGAAAAATCTGAAATTGTAAAGCTTGTATAAACAAAAGATGAGAACTATCTTTACATGTAACGGAAAAATAATACTTTATTAATTAAAAAAAAAAGACTTCTCATATCTACTCTTTTATCTCATTTCCAGACTTCTCACATATCACTCTTTGGTTTATCCTTAACTTTATTTCTTTAGAGATGTGGTATTACATCATTTGAAAGTATGCAGAATCACCAGAAGAATAGTGTTTAAAAAGATGGGTTGTTATTCTTCCTCTTCATTTTTTTCCTTTTGCTCAACTCTTTTTCACTTGCAGTGTTTAATCAACATTTTCTCATTTCTCTTTCCATTCTTTCCTCCACCTCTCTAAATCTTCCTTCTATTTCTCCTACTTTTTCTTCAAAGTCCCCTTTGAGTGCTTCCATGGTCTAAGACCAGTTAATATTTTTCTTGGAAGCTTTGGATGTTGGACCTTTAACTTTGTTATTATCTCCTTCTGAGTGTGTATTCTGGTTTATCTTTACCCCAATGAAGCTCTCTATGGTCCTCTGTTTTCTTTGCCTACTCATCTTAGATTGAAATCTGATTCATAGAGAATCTTGGCATGCATGTGCCCCTCCCCCACTGGGTCCCCACCACTCAAATTAGCCCACTGGTTCAGAACCAAGGTGCTTTGCCCCAACTCCAGCAGAGACTAAGCAGGTGATCCCAGTTGCCATATTTGGCTGAAAAATAGTCTCACACTGTTCTTATGTGGGTTAGGCTGCTCCAGGAGTTGTCTTATGGCATTATTTTTGAGTGAGTGGATGGGTTTATCAGGAGCATGGGGAAGTCATAGCCTTTCCTCCACCATCTTGGCTCCACTGGCTATATCCTATGTGAAGCAGCTAGATCATTCAGTGGATAAACTGCTGGGTCTGGATTCAGGAAGACCTGAGTTCAAATACAACCTCAGATACTCACTACCTGTGTGACCTTGGGAAAGTCACTTAACCTCTGTTTCTTTTAATCTACTGGAGAAGGAAATGGCAAACCACTCTAGTATCTTTGCCAAGAAAACCCCATGGACAGTATTGGTGTGCTATGGTCCATGGAATCATAGAGAGTCAGACGCAACTGAATAACAATATATCCTTTTAATAATAATAATGGCTAGCATTTATATAGTGCCTGCTATATGCCAGGAACTGTGCTTAGTGCTATTATCTCATTCGATCCTTGTAACAACCCTAAGAAGTTGGTGTTCTTATTATGCTCATTTGACAGGTGAGGAAACTGAGGCAAACAGAGAGTAAGTGATTAAAGTCACACATCCAGTAAGTTAAATATGAAACTAAATTTAAACTTAGGTCTCTCTGACTCCAGGCCCAGCACATTATGCCACCTATATGCCAATACTTTGTACTTTTAATTTAGTAAATTCATTTAAATTAGTAACTTCATTTAAAAAATATTTCAGTAGCAGAAGGAAAAACTAAGAATATGTCTCAAGGTATAAGAGTCTCAAGAGAAAAATAAAAGTAAACACCAGATGCCAAGAAAGGACTGGATATAAAGAAAAATCTCCTTAAATTTTATTTAAATAGCATAAATCATAGAAGATTACTTTATTAAGTGATTTTGCTCTTCTTAATGGTGAGATTGACTTGATAGTCCTATTTAAAGATAATATGTTAATTGTATTAAATACCAGAGCATTACAAAGCTTCTTATATGAGTTCAATAATCATTCAAAAATGCTCAGCTTCTCTAAAGAGAAACAAATCAAAGGATAGGGTTGAAGTATGCATAGGCAATAGTATGGGCATCCCATAGAGCTAATGTATCAGTATAAAATGATACAGACACATAAATGGCATATATATATATATATATATTTCTCTCCCTATATGTGGATACATGCATATCCACACACAATATACATATATTCTAAACCAATATTACATTTGAGTGACATATCTCTGATTGGCAAGGAAGTCAAGTGTTGACTACAGTAATTTTGGACATTATTTTAGTTATTTTTTATGGCAATATGGATATATACACATATACAAATCCATACATATATGTATATATTTTAATACATATTTTATGTGTTGTGTTTATTCAGTGGTTTTTATCTTAATGGTGACATTATCCTGATAATCCTAATGAGGACATTATGTTAATTCTACCAAATGTCACAATTAGGATAGTGGTCTGGCTCTTATTTGGAAAAATGTACATGGCTTTCAATGACCTGTGGCTTCTCCTTAAATCAAAGACTCACATTTCTTTTAAACACTATCACTTCTACTGACACTCTGTGGCTATGAAGCATAAATTACCAGACACATAGTTACAGGTAACCCAAAGGGTAACAAAGGGATGCATTATATGGGTATAAGAAAGAGGATATCAATGACCAATTAAGAATTATGCAAAAGTAGAGAAAAAATGGTCAAAAAGGAATTGGGACAACCATGGAGCAAGAAGGAAGGATTATTTGCTTGCTCCAATGGTATCTGTACAATATCAGGAAATCTAGAGGAAGACCTCTAATATGTTGAAATTCCTGTGAAGCATTCATGGAAGGACATGAATAAGAGTTCCACTGGATAAGAAGGTTGAAATGGGTTATGATTGGCACAATCATAGGGGATACCAGGATTAAGGAGATCATCAATGCATAGATGTAAAAAAGTGTTAAGGGAGCAATTATATACATTTCTTCATGAATTTCATTTTACCTTTGTGTTCACAACTTCAGTATGAGAACTGTGAATAATCAATTGTTAGCCAACAAGGGTGATTAAAAATATTGGAAGAGAAGTGTCTCAGTTATCTGTTCCCTCTTAGTTCACTGTTGAGATCTGGGAAATACGGTGCAATAGAGGAAGGACAGATGTAGACTTTTTTCATATGGTTCTATGTGGGCCAATTTTGATAATGTGTATTATTCAATGCAATGTGTTTTTCTTGACTTAATGTAAATTATTCATTATTAAATTACCATGAAAATTAACTAGCACTTTATGCTAGTGCCCACCTGTTGAGAAAATGTTTATGCCTGTCTTGAAGAAATTAGAAAATGATGAAAGAAGAATGGAGAGAGAGAGAGAGAGAGGACACTTGTTTCTAGTTTTTAATATGTCACTTAACTCAAGGTTAAATGACCTTGGATAAGTTTTTTTTTAAGCTTTCAATCATTTTTTCCTTAGCTGAATCTACACCCATATTGCATGACTGGGTCAGAAGGTAGCTTCTAGATGCTATAAAAAGATTAAACTTTTGATGAATCAGTCCGACTAAAATAAATTGTCAACTACCCTATATTTCACCTTCCTGCGTTGGTATGAACTTCCCTTTCAACTATTTTTCTTGCTTGTTTCAGCACCTTCAATATTGATATTTGACTCCCCAGTATCATTCCAAGTGAAAGTCCATATATATATATGAATACACATACATATGCATATATATGTATATACATGTAGAGTGAGATATAAAGACAGAGATGGATATATAGACATATTTCTTAGCACTGCATAGAGCTCTTACAAAAACTGACCATGTGTTGGGATACAGAAATATTAAATATATTCTTCACAAACCATAACAATAAAAATGGTCATTGGCTCAGGGACCACAAACAAAAGATACAGACCCAAATGAAGATCTCAGAATGAAATCCTAAGTAATGAATAGTTTAAAAACAAATAAAAGGAACAATTAGTAATTATGTGAAAAAATAATTATGAAACAATATACCAAAATTTCTGGAATACAGCTAGAGCTCAGGAGGGAAATCATATCCCTACAAATATACATTAACAAAATAGAAGAGACAACATACCAAAATTTATGGGATGTAGTCAAAGCAGTACTTAAGAGAAAATTTATGTCTTTAGATGCTTACTTCAATATAATAAAGAACAGAGCAGTGAATGCAACTAAAAAAAACCTAGAAAAAGAACAAATTAAAAATCCCTAATTAAACAACAAATTAGAAATCTTGAAAATAAAAGAGAGTTTAATAAAATTGAAAGTAAAAAAACCCCATTGAATTAATAAATAAAACTAGGAGATTGTTATATTAAAAAACAACAAAATAGATAAACCATTAATTAGTTTGATTTAAAAAAGAAAGAAGAAAATCAAGTTACTAGAACCAAAAATTAAAAGGATGAATTCATCACCAATGAAGAAAAAGCAATTATTAGGAGTTATTTTGTCCAAATATATGTCAATACATCTGACAAGTCAAGTTAAATGCCTGAATATTTATAAAAAAATATAATTTCTTAGATTAACAGAAAGGGAAATAGAATACTTGAATAACCCCATCTTCAAAAAAGAACTTGAACAAGTCATCAGTGTGCTCCCTAAGAAAAAAATCCACAGGAACAGATGGATTCAGAAGTGAATTTTATCAAACATTTAAAGAACAATTAATTTCAATACAATGTAAAGAATTTGGGAAATTAAGCAAGAGTCGTAACAAATTTCTTTAATGACACAAATATGATGCTGCTACCTAAACAAGGAAGAGAAAAAAACTACCAGGAATCCACAACTCCCAGGTCAAAGGAAAAAAATGTACTGAAAACAGCCAGAATGAAAGAATTGAAGTACCATGTAGTAATAGTCAATATCACCCAAGATTTAGCAACTATCCCATAAATAAATAGAGAGAAGGCATAGGATCTTGCATTATGATCCTCAATGAAATATAAGACGTTAAAATATTCCTGATGGAAAGACCAGCTGATTAGAATATTTATATATAGATATATGTATATGTGTATAAATGTAGTGTGTATATATATGTATATGTATATATATATATATATATAAAAGCTCAAGCAAAGCATATAAAAGTAGACATGAGTGAGACATTTTAAAAAGTTACTAAACAAGGTTACAATGTTACAAAGTTACAATTCTTATATGGGAAAAAGATAAATATAAGCCCTCAGAACGTTATCATCATGAGGGGTCTTCTAGGGAATCTAATTAGAGGGTTAGGTGTGATTCTATTATATTTGGATGATGTCAAAAAAAGAGTGGAAAAGTAGAGAACAGAAATGTACAGGTAGAAAGGGGAAGGGAGACAAAAAATAGACAAAGTTATTTCTAATAATTAGAGTGCTCAAGAAAGAGTTTATACAACATAAAGGGAAGGGGATGACTCTTGCACCTCACTCTCATCTCAACTGATTAAAGGAAGAAAGAGTACATATACACATATTTGGGTTGAGAATCCCATATTACCCAACAGGCAAGTATGAGGGAAAGGGGATTTAAGACAAAGGTGAGAAAGCAAGGTGATGTTCAGAAGACTCAAAGAGGAGATGAGGAAAGGAAGAGATGGAAAACTATAGAATAAGATAGAGAAATAATAAATAGCAATAATAACTATGAATGTGAATGAGACAAACTCACCCATAAATGAGAAGAAAATAGTAGAATGGTTTAGAAATAAGAATTCAACAATATGGTATTTACTTGAAACAGAAAGATACAGAGACTTAAGGAGATAGAGAAGAATAAATAATTCTTTAACTGAAGTAAAAAGCGTAATGGCAGGAACATGATCTTAGACAAAGCAATTGGAGAAAATAGATTTTTATATCTCTCAGAGATAAACTTATAAGTATTTTACTAGAAGGTACCATAGAAGCTGAAATAATATCAGTACTGAAGACATATGAACCAAGTGATATACCATATGTATTCTTAAAGGAATAGATGAGTTATAGGGGGAAATACACAGTAAAGCTTTAATATTAGGGACACCAATTTGCTTAAGAAGCAGCTATGTAGTTCAAGTAGTGCCAGGCCTTGAGTCCTGAAGACTCAACTTCCTGAGTTCAGATCAGCCTCAGACACTAACTTACTGTGTAACCCTGGACAAGTTATTCTTTGCCTGTTTCCTTATCTGTCAAATGAGCTGGAGAAGGAAATGGCAAACCACTTCAGGGTCATTGCCAAAAATAAAACAAAATAAAAAAATAAGTCGTCAAAGGTCAGATATGACTGAAACAAATGAACAACAATAATCAATGTGCTTCTCTTAGACCTAGACAAATTAAAAACAAAACAAAATAAAACAAACCTTTCCCCAAACAAAAGAACACAATTAAGGAGATGAATAGAATTTTAGAAAAGTATCAAGATATGCTTGATCTGTGGAGAATATTGAATAAGAGTAAAGAGGAATAAACCTATTTCTTGTCTATTCATGGAAACTTCACAAAAATTAATCATATATTATGGCATAAAGTCTCAGAAATTCAGAAAAATAAAAATATCAGATTCACCATTTTTGGATCATAATGCAATAAAATGACATTCGATAAAAGGGACCTTTGAAGAATGGATTAGAAATGAATGGGAAAGGGCAGCTAGGTGGTGCAGTGGATAAAGTACCGGCCCTGGATTCAGGAGGACCTGAGTTAAAATCTGGCCTCAGACACTTGACACTTACTAGCTGTGTGACCCTGGGCAAGTCACTTAACCCTCATTGCCCTGAAGAAACAAAAAAAGAAATGAATGGGAAACTAAAGAATTTAATCAAATAACAAATAACAAATCATAGAAACAATAATTCATTAAAGATAATAACAACAATGAAAACATCACAAAATTTGTGGAATAGTGCCAAAGCAGCCCTTCTATCTCTAAATGCATATATCAATGAGAGGGAAAGAGCATATTAACAAATTGGAGATGTAACTAAAAACAAAAAAAAATTAGAAAACCAAAAGTTAAAAAAATCAAACATCAAAATTAGAAATCCTGAATATCAATGGAGAAATTAATATAGTATGAAATAGTTGATAGTGTTTTCAGGGAAAAGGAGTGAGTGTGTGTGTGTGTGTGTGTGTGCATGTGTGTGTTCATTGTTGTGTTGATTCTGTGATCTATGAATTTCTGAGGAGAAAACAGAGAAAGAAGGTAAGATTGGGCTTCTTGAATTATATCAGGTCTTATTTTATGAGGAATCATAAATAGAGATTTATATGTGAAATCTGTAAGGAAATGGAAAGTATGATGTATTTTCAAAGGCTGTTTCCTTTGATAATTGAAGATAGGGGAAAAAAAAACCCTATTCTTGAATAAGATGTTTTCTCCAGTTCATTAAAAAATTAAATAATAGGGGGGGCAGCTAGATGGCGCAGTGCTTAAAGCACTGGCCCTGGATTCAGGAGTACCTGAGTTCAAATCCGGCCTCAGACACTTAATACTTACTAGCTGTGTGACCCTGGGCAAGTCACTTAACCCCCATTGCCCTGCAAAAATAAATAAATAAATAAATTGGAGAGGATCTCAAGATAATCCCAATAAAAATGAATTTGCAAGTTCATTAATGAGAAATAAGTTATTCAAGCCTACTCCAACATTTCTGTTGAATCCAGGAAATAAAGTTAGATAAGTAGCAATGAACTAAGTGGGAAGCTGAGCTTGATCGACCTATGAGTGGAAATGGTCTGATCCTCCAAATAACTTGCTAAATATGGGGTTATCTACTACTTTTACAACTCTGTTTTTCCTTTGAGAGATGGCCTCCTTGAAAACAGGGATATTTCATTTATGTCTTTGTATTCTAGGCCCCCAAAATATTTCTAGCACAGAGAAGGTTCTTAATAAATGCTTATTGTTTAATTTTTAAATTTTGATATTTTTAAATCTTTGCATAGCCTACCTCTTGAGGATTACTCTAATTTTACTGGCTGGCCAGATCTTCAGAGAGCAGCTAATTACTCTTCTCTTCAAGGGTTCTAAAGGAAACCCTAAAAGATTCAGGGTCTAACAGTAGCTCCTGAGACCCCATATTTTGTCCTCTCCAATTGACAAGCAGAATGCTGTTAGTTTTTAGAAAGGGAATGTTTACTGAGAAGTGATAGCAAGAATAGCAGTTACCAAAACATTTTCCCTGAATTGGAGGCATTCTCTTTAATGGCAAACATAAGATCCCTATTTATAGTGGGCTCAGATTTAAAGCACAAAGGTAGTCAGGCACACATGTAGAGATTGTGTGGGGCTAAGAGGCATTTTAATACTGCTAACCCTAAAGTCCTTTTCTCACTTTATGGAATCTACAGGAAGTTCCCTGAAACCCCATTCTGGGCTTTAATGGTTAATGTCTTTCTAGAGTCTCTAGTAACCACTTCACACTGTCACCAGGGGTCATGATCTCTGAAGCTTCATGAATGCTTAGGACCCTCCCCATCCATCTGAAAGTGTTTCTTTTGTTGTCAAGTACTGTTACTGAATCTGATTGCAAGTGGGACCATGATGATTCTCCTGATTATGTTGACACTCATTGTTATTCATTCATTTAATTATTTTATTTTAAAATAATATGTTCTTTTTATTTTTCAAATAACAAGTATTTTAAATATTTGTCATTAATTAGTAGTGGGATACTTCCCATCAACATACCTCTACTAAAAATTGTTATAGATGAGATCCTTGGTTTTTGAAACTGAAGGATCAGCAATTTCAGGTATAAACCTATTGTTTTAGATAAAAACTTATCTTTTTAACTGTTTCCCTAGATAGACTCACTCTTTCCCATGAAAGTTTATTGATGGAGTTGAAGGACTCTTAAAAAAAAAAACTAAACTAAAAAACAATACATTTTCTCTCTGCCCATACCAACTAAAGACCCAGGACCAAAGACTGTGGGCTGAACCTTAGAAAGATAAGTGCCCAGAGGAGTCAAAAGAAAGGAAAAAATGTCTTGTTTATTTCTCCAACCTAATAGTAGCTGGCCAGAGTTCCTAGGAAGCAGCAGGAACTTCCCATCTATAGGTAGGAAGGAGGGCAGATAGCCCACCTGATCACAGTAGGAACTGGATCCTACCAAGCCTAAAAGTCATCAGAGTAGGCAAGGTAGTGACATCAATATAGTCTGGAAGGGGGTCATGGAAGGGACACAATGAGTGATCAAGTCACTAGATATGCCCCCTTCTTAATCCTCTACCAGAGACTCTGAGAATAAGCAGAGGCAAAACAAGTGGGAAACAGAGGAAGGAAATAGGAAAATCTACATGTAGTCTACAACAATGAGGAAGTCTTCAGAAACTGGGAAAATCACCTAGCCTGATGTAGGCTACATACCCCAGGCAATCAATCTATTGTTAGAAGGTTGCAGGAATATTACTTTCTGACTGAGCACATCTAGCATGTTGTTGTTCTTGTTTAAGTTATTTTTTTCAGTTGTGTTTAACTCTCCATGACCCAGGTTGGAGTTTTCTTGGAAGATATACTAGAGTGGTCTACCATTTCCTTCTACAGCTCATTTTACAGATGAGGAACTAAGTCAAACATAGGTAAGTGACTTCCCAGGGTCACACAGCTAATGAGGACAGGTTTGAACTCAGGAAGCTGAATTTTCCTGACTCCAGGCTCAGCACTCTGCCACCTAGCTGTCCCATACCTGCCATAAAGCTGTTTGAATACTTATGTCTGTAATGTCACTGTATTTTTTCTCTTCATTATGCAAAATTATTTAGAGTTTGATTTGCCAGTCTTTAATAATTTCTTCAAATCCATATTTCCTTAATCCATTCTATTGGACCACTGCAATAAATTCTTTCTGTGACACATGTGTAGTAGGAATGATTAGGACTCTAAAGTGGATAGAACAAATTGTGTTGCCTTTTTTGAATATAACTTCAAAATAGTGGTTAAATTTTAAATATCACGCAATTGAAAATGAATGGTGCAGTTAAAACTAAATGGAAAAAAATGGAAATTAGATTGCTCTTTGGAACAACATCTTAATTAGATACTTAAGCACTTTAGAGTACCACTGAACAGAAATCCTGAAGAGTCAGAGCATGTTACAGAATTTCATATTCCATTAATGGAGATAGCCTCATGCTGTGTTTTCATTTTTCCAACTGTGTCAGTAATAGTAATCTAGTCAAAATGCAATAATGACTACTGTATTTGCTTATGTAATTTGTAATAAGGGAGTGTTAGTCTAAAATTTGCTGTATTTCATACTTCTTGTTGAAGCTTATAGAAAATAAAAGTCTTTAATAGGCCTGGAACAGGTTGTAAAGTATATTTATTGTTGGAATTTAATTACTGCCACCTGTAATGATGCAAAATAAACTTTGTGGTACTTAGAAGTTTGATGGTGAAGCTCTAGGAAAGTGGTGTTCTAGGACTGACACTCATTAGCCAGTGTAGCCATGGACAAGTAACTTCTTTTTCCTAAGCCACTGTTTCTTCAGCCTAAAAATTGGGATAATTATAAATGCACTCTACACTCCAGGTCTTTTGTGGAGAAGGGTCTTTGTAAATTGTTAATATTTATCTAAATTTAATCTGTTCTTTTGTGTGAAAAGCTCTTTGTAAGTTGTAAAGAGCTATTTAAAATGAATAGAACACTGGGTTTAGAATCAGGAAGACTCATCTTCATGAGTTGAATCCTGTGTTAGACAATAGCTGTGTGACCCTGGGCAAGTCAGTTAACTGTTTGCCTCAGTTTCAATTCTGTAAAATGATCTGGAAAAGGAAATGGCAAATCACACTTATATCCTTGCCAAGAAAACCCCAAATGGGGTCATGAAGAGTTGAACATGAATGAAACAACTCAATGACAATTGTTGTCATCATTGTTATTACATTATGATGATGATGATGATGATGATGATGATGTTAGGGCACACGTAGAAAACAATCAAGGAAATGGCATAAAGCACCAAAGAAATGTGAGTCTTAAATACTCAATCCATGTTTACAAATGACAGGTACTCTGTATTACGCATTTGTGCAACATCAATTTCCTTCACAAATGAATAATTATTATTTAGGCTTATGCTTGAAAAATGTTGATTTGGAAGCTATATGGAAGATGGCATGGAGATGATAAAGACTGGATGTTGGGAGACCAGTTAAAAGGCCATTATAAGAGTCCAGAGGAAAGATAATGAAGGCCAGGACTAGGCTAGTTTTATTATGCTTAAAGCAAAGGTGTGCATATTTGTTTAGCACTATAAGTTGTTCTTTATTTCTCTAAAGATTTAATTAAATCTGTACAGGTTTTTGTATGCTTTGGTGTGCTTTTTGGCTCAGTTATTTTATACATTTTATACTTCTTGAGAATGGGATTTCTCTGTATACTTTTGCATTTTGGATCTTGTGATTTTTATAAAGAAATGCTATTGACTTTTTTTTGAGTGGGTCAATGAGGGTTAAGTGACTTGCCCAGGGTCACACAGCTAGTAAGTGTCAAGTGTCTGAGGGCGGATTTGAACTCAGGATCTCCTGAATCCAGAGCTGGTGCTTTATCCACTGTGCCATCTAGCTGCCCCCATTACTATTGATTTTTGAGGGTTCATTTTATAGCCTACAACTTTGTTCATGCGTAGGATGTGCCAATATAATAAACATGGCAATGTTGCCAAAGTTAATTTATACTTTTTTAAGGCTATACTCATTAAACTACCAAGGACATATTTTATAGAATTTAGTAAAATAACAATAAAATTTATTTTAAAAAAGATTGAGAATATCAAGAGCAATAATTAAAATAAATATAGGAATAGCACTTCTAGACTAAATTATATTATAAAGCAGCAGTCATCAAAAGCATCTGGTATTAAATAAACAATATAGAGAAAAATTAATGGAACAGACTACACAAGGGAGAATCACAGAAAATAATTCAGTAATCCAGTGTTTGATAAAGTGTAAAATATTAATTACATGGGGAAAAATTCCATATTTGATAAAAACTACTAGGAAAACTGGCAGAAATTAAGCTTACACCAATACCTTGCATCTTATTCCTAAATACATTCTAAATGGGTACTCAACAATAATGATCAGACTATTATAAAATTTGAAGAGAAGACCTCTCCCAACTCTGGGTAGGAGATATATTCTTATCCAATTAAAATGATAGAGGCAATTATAAAAGGTAAAATAGATAATTTTGATTACATGAGACAAAGGCTTCTGGTAAGATAAAATTAATTCACCTAAGATATGAGGGAAACTGATTGAATGGGGAAAAATTCATTATGTCAGAGTACTCTGATAAAGCTTGGTATCCAAGATACACACACAGGCATATCTATATATCTCTATCTCTATCTCTATCTCTATCTCTATCTCTATATAAATATGACTGACTAACATTTGACCAATAGATAAGTGATTAAAAAAAACCCATGAACTAATAGTTCTCAATAGGAGAATTGCAGGCCCCTTCTTTTTCTCTTTCTGGAACTAGCATCTTCTTTTTTCACTATAGCTAAGGGAAAACATACTTCTCCACTTTTATAGTCCAGGTTTTGCCACTGGATAAGGGCAAACTGAAACTCATAGAGGAAGAGTGCATAGCTTTCTGTTGTTGCATTTAAAAATTTTGAGAGACATTATTTCAGTGTAATTAACCATTTTATTACTAATTCTAGCATTTTAAATAAATGATCAGTGTCTTGAATGCCAAAGACAATCATAGAAGAAGGCTCATGGCTTATATGTGCTTGGAAGAGGGGTGTTCCTGAGAGTGGCAATCAATTCTGATTGGTTAACAATTAGTGATTGGTGAATTTTAAAAAGAAAAATGAACTTATTCCAGTGAGGGGCTGAAAGTGATACTACGTCACTCTTGGATAGAGAGATTATTCCTATACCCAGACAATCTCCAACCTTGTGAAATCTAAACAAAGAATCTATCTCCCCCACGCAAGCCTGAATTAATTTTGTGGAGCAGCAATACCCAGAATAAGGAATATCTTAATCCTATCTTCCATCAGCCCAGTTCTTGACAGTTTGGACAAGGAACTAGGATAAGGAGAAAAATTTAGGGTCTCTGCAATTTTAATAACTTACTCTAAATATGAAAGAGAAATGATCATTTCTCTCATTCTCCTATTTGATTCTATTGAGAGACATAGTCTCCTCAATGAATCACTAACTGATATGACACACACTTCATCAAGGGTTTCTGACTATTGGGGTTATGAGAGGAAACAATGTGAAGGGAAGAGGGAAAGAGATAATTTCAAACTTAAAATTATAAATATATTTTTCCAAAAACGATAAATTGAAATTATAAAGAAAAATTACCCAGATATCTAAGAACCAAAAGGCAAAATAGAAATTGAAAGAATCTGCCAATCACCTTCTGAAAGAGATTCCAAAATGAAATTCCCAGGAATATTACAGCCAAGTTCCAGGGCTTCCAGGTCAAGGAGAAAATTCTGCAATGAGAAAGAAAGAAAAAGTTTAAATAATATAGAGGCATAGTCAAGATCTCACAAAATTTAACAGTTATTCCTTTAAAGAAATATACAGTTTGAATTATGATATTCTGGATTATAACTAAGAATAGCCTACTCAGGAAAACTGAGTATCATCCTTCAGTGGGAAAAATTGATATTTAATGAAATAAATAACTTTGAAGCATTCTTGATAAAAAGAGAAGCATAAAAAGTACATATGACAGAAAAAAAATCATAATGAAATTAATAAGGTTAAATGGTTTATATTCCCAAATGGGAAAATCATACATGGAAGCCCTAAAAACTTTATCATCATTAGGGCAATTAAAAGCAATAATATGGATTCAAAAAGGTATGTGATTTCATTGGGAGAGGGAACTATTTGCTTGAGGAATTTCTCGCTGACAATGCAAATTTTTACCTTCCATAGAACATGTATTTTTATAGAGTTGCTCAGAGAGCTGAAAAGTTTGTGTCCAACTCCAAAAATTATGCTGTTCCTCTGCTTTTCTAAGATTACATTTTAAGTTGGCTTTACACTTTCCTACTGATTTAAAAACTCCAGAGTGAACTATTAAATTCTCAAATTTTTACTTAAAAACAAAGATAAATAAGAGTCAGTATCACTCAATAGTTGAAGGAAACACTTTAGAATTCCCTCTGTTCTCCATAGACTCAATCCTATTGTACCTCAGAATGAACCTTGCCTGCTCATGTGCCATAGCTATGCTTTTTTAAAAGTAGCATGTAGGTGGCTTCTCCATGTGTTAGCCCCTAATAATATTCCCCACTTTTCAGCTACTCTTTGGGTCACCATTCACTAAAACCATAGGTCATGAACTCTAATACATTAAATGTCATTAATTAAGCAAAAAAGGGCATAGTGTTCATAACAAATTAAGTAATAAAATATACCCCTCATATTCTTAGGAGTATAGCTTTATACTGGTTACCTCATTATCTGTAGGATGATATACATATACAGAAAATATGCATGACTAGAAAACAGAAAGAAAACACATTAATGGGAAAATAGCATGTGGATAAACACATGCAGGGAACATATATATCTAATGAACATATGTAAAAAGCCTTGTATGCAGCTAGTTCTTCTGGGTGCAGGTATGGGCACTGATATAACATGGCTTATTTTCTTTCTGCGTATTCTCTCACGTGGAGATCTCATCAGCTTCTATAAGTTTAGTTGTCATCTTTGTGTAGATTGCTCCCTGGTCTTTCTCTTGAGTTTCAGTTATGCATCAGTACCTGACTATTAGCCATTTCATACTGTTAATTCTGAAGATTGTATTAGCATCATGTGCATCATGATGTCACCTTTTCCCTAAATCTAAGAAATAGAAAGGGTGACAAAGGATTGTAGAATGGCTCTTTTTTAAAAAAAAGTAATAAAAATTTTTATTTAAAAATTGAACTCCAATTTTTGTCTCCCTTCCTTTCCTCCCTTTCCCTTCCCTGAGGCAGTAAGCAATCATAAATAGGTAAAATATTATCATATTAGTCCTTTTGTAAAGAAACTTGAATAAAAGAAAAAAATGAAAGAAAGTGAAACATAGCATGCTTCAGTTTGTGTTCCCTCAATATCAGTTTTTTCTTTGGAGGTGGATAGTATGTTTCATCAATAGTTCCTTGGAATTGTCTTGGATCATTGTATTGTTAGAATAATCAAGTCATTCACAGTTCTTCATCAAACAATATTGCTGTCTCTGTGCACAATGTTCTCTTGGTTCTGCTCATTTCACTATACATCAGGTTTTTCTGAAATTATTCTGCTTGTCATTTCTTATGGCACAATAACATTCCATCACCATAATTTCCACATCTTGTTTAGCCATTCCCCAATTAATGGACAACCTCAGAGTTGTTTTAATTTTCATTTCTCTGATCAATAGTGATCTAGAGCTTTTTTCATATTATTATAGATATCTTTGATTTCTTTATCTAAAAAACTGCCTGGTCATATCCTTTGACCATTTATCAATTGGGGAATGACTTGTATTTTTATAAATTTGACTCAGTCTCTATATAATTGAGAATGAGACCTTCATCAGAGATATTTCTTTCAAAAATTCTTTCTCAATTTTCTGCTTCCCTTGTAATCTTGGTTATATTAGTTTTGTTTGTGCAGAAACTTTTTAATTTTATATAATCAAAATGATCTATTTTATATTTTGTTTTACTCTCTATATCTTCTTTGGTCCTAAATTCTTCCTCTGCAGAATGACTCTTTTCAAAACCATTATACTGATGCATTTCATACGGAAGACAATGAATTGAGTAGAACTTTTTTACAGTCTGGTACCACAAAAAGACAAAATACATAGGAAAAAGATATATCAATATTCTACCTGGTAAAAATGTGTCATAGAAAATGGTGCTGATTGTTAATGTAGTTAAACAATGAATACAAGTTAAATGAACTGAAGATATGAGTGTTTTTATTACACACCAGTAATTCTAACAAAATTATAATAAAGATAAACAAGGGCAGGCCAAAAGTCACAAAGGAGTTTCAATATTTAATAACTCCTTTATTTTTTGTTTTTAATTTATAATACCATAGCATCATATACAGTGTATATAGGAAATGAATTTACAATATGTGTGAAAAATCAAATCTCATAAATGGAAAAAATAAAGAAAAACATTTTCATAAAGTTATTAAAGCATTGTGAATTTTGACCCACCCTGTACATTTTAAAATATTTATAACAATACATTGCATGATTTGTTAATATATTACAACAAACCATATCATTATGAAAACTATAAACAAATATTTCTAGAAAAGGACTTTTTATTGTTTTTGTTAATTATTGTTATTTAGCAGCGCATTAAAGAAAAATATTACCAGTCACAGAAGTATAATCAGAAGAAATACTTTTCTACACCTGTATTAAGTGATATAAGAATGGAAATTGAAAAATTATGATGAACCTAAAGGCATTGAAGTCTACATTTAACATAAATTATAGAAGTACTAACTAATAATGAAACAGATGGCAAAAAGAATGCTGATGATTTGAATGATTTTGAAAAAGGTGTGGAATGGAATTTTTAAAATCTGGTTTTAGTTGAATGGCATTAATGCAACTAATAGTTATACTATACTAAAGCATAGTAATTAAAAAAGATTATTTGCTAAAACATTTCTGAAATAATGCACTTTTCCACAATATATGACAGAGTTTGTAAATACATTTCAGGACCTACATACAACAAATATGAAGTGACCATTGCTATGATAAGGACCAAATAAGTAATTGGGAGGGGGGTGAGGGGCTCCTAAGGACATATAATAGAGACCACTATGACAGAAATGGCTTAGAAAAATATTGAAATGCTAAAGAAAGACAATGGATGATTATATAAAGAGAGTAGAAAACTTGAGTACAATCTAATCCAAAGAAAAGAAAACATGCAGTTTGGATCTTGGAAAAATAGTCTATCAGAAATTATTGATCCCTTTAATCAATAATAAGAAACAAAGGTCAAAAGCTTAAAAGGATTAAAGTTGAACAAAGAACAAACTAATATCAATATCAACATCAAACAATATACTATAGTATAAGGGCTTGAAAAGCAAAGAAATTAGAGAACAGAAGAAACTCTTGAGGAAGGAAAAGATGGAAATTTTCTGGTTGCACGTAGTCAACCTTTTGACTACACAATGAAACATGAATTACATTTAATTATAAATAGAAAGCTTTTATACTGCTAATATAATGAACTACAAAATAATTACAAGAAAGGAGGTTAACAGCTTCATTCTGTGAAAAATGGAAAGTGGAAGGTTTTTTATGAGATCTACAATTTTTGTTTCAAATGATTCATGAATTACTAGCAAAGTACATTAGTAATTTCTTATGTAATCCTGATCCCATCTTTTTTTTTAGCAGAATATATCCCATATTTATTTACAAAAGTATCAGCCAGCCATTCAAACATAGGACAATTTCAAATTATTCACATCTTGTATTATTCAATAAGTAACACTTAAAAGAAAATAACATATTGGTTGAGGAGTAAGGAGTGTGCCAAAAAGTCCCAGCAGTGCAAAGAACAACTTATTATTATTTAAGGGACTAATTAAACAAGTTATCTGACACCTTTGGTTATGATTCCAATGTGAACAGTTGAAGAGGATCCAAACTTTTCCAGATATACTTCAGTGAATGTCTAAAAATGTATCAGAATAATGATCAAGAAGACCAATGGAAAACGGTTATAAGCTACTCTAGCCAGTCTTGGATAGCATAAGTAGAAAGAAGGCTGTGGAACCTGTAGAAGTTAAAAGTCTGAACTAGTTCTGATAAATGGTACCTGAAGTCTGTGGGTGCCCTGAATGAGGCAAAGATATCATGAAGGTCAGTAGCTCTGGTAATTAGGGCCTGACGCCAGGGTAGGTCCCATTCTTGGGCTGCTAGAGAAAAAGTGGGGTAGTGAGCCAGATTTTTGTTTACTGTGTAGGAGACAGGGTGAAGTAGTACCCACTTGACAAAGTCAGGTTAAAGAAAAGGATGGCTGGACCACAGGGACTACAAAAAATTAAGCAAGAGAATAAAATATGAAATTAGAATTTAAATTAGTGTATTATAGTGAAAAAATAAGGACTATCTTAGAACAAAAGTCAATGATAAATAAGAAATATTAATACTAATGTCAAGAGACATAAAAATTAGAACATTTTAGGTATCTAACAATGAAAACAATTTTCTAAAACTAGCTTGAAGTGAGATAATTGAAGTATAATCAGGCACTCTCACAGTGGGGGAAGGGGGAGCCAGGTTTCAGCAATAGCTAGTAGATGGAAGGAGTGGGAGAGGAAAAGATTTAGAAGGAATGCAAATTATCTATGGAGTGACATTCTAGAGGGCACAGTGGAAGGGGTGAATCAGGACTTTGAATCAAGAGGTTTGAGGATAATGCAAATAAAGAATACGGTGGTTGAGAGGGGGAATAGAGCTTTCGGGGGCTTCAAATCACTGCAATGTGTATGTATAGTACAACCAGGTTTAAGAATGTTCATCACCAGAAAAAGATCTGCCTAAATATTTTTGTACTTATGGGTCCTTTTTTCCCTTTGATATCTTTGTTGTCTTTTGTAGAGTTTTGCTGAACAGAAGGATATGCATAGTTTAGTTACTTCTTAGGCTTGGTTACAAATTGCTTCCTAGAATGGTTGGACCAGTTCCATCTGCAGTGCATTAATGTTTTCTAACAACACCACAAATATTTGTCATTTTCTTTTTTGTCAACTTTACCAATATGATGAATATGCTATAATATAAGAATTCCTCTGATTTGCATTTCTCTAATTAGTGGAGGCAGCTAGATGACTTAGTGGATAGAATGTTAGGCCTGGAGTCAGGAAGACCTGAGTTCAAATTTGGCCTTGGACACTTAACTGTGTGACCCTGGGCAAATCATTTAACTTCTATTTGCTTTAATCAATTGGAGAAAGAAATGACAGATCACTCCAGTAACCACTCCATTCGGCTATCCATGGACAGCGTGGGTGTGACTGAACAGCAATAAATTATGAGTTATGTGGGACATTTTTTAAATCTGCTTATTGATATCTTGTAATTCTTGCTTCAAAAATTTCCTATTCTTATAATTCCCTCTTTCCATTCATTCCTATCCTCAATCCTACTTTATATATATCAAATTGAAACCCAAATTTTTCAATAAGCTGTGTCCTCTAGAATTCCTGGTCCAGAGTGAAAAAAACTTCTCTTTATTCTAGGCCTTTTTCCTCTCATTTTTTTCCATCTAGTAACTCTAAATGATACCCTTGATGACACTACATCTCTGGGTTTCCTATCCAGAATTGCCTGTACCTTCTCTCAAGGCCCTCTAGTCCTGGAAGTATTATCAAAGTACTACTTGTTCCCATTAATACTTCTAAACTCTTCTTTTACCCCCACAACTTTGCAACCCCATCTCTTTTGAAATCTACTCAGCCAAAGTTTTCTTCCAACTCAAATAATTGAAAAACCATATCGAATATACATAAACTATAAATTCATGTTATCCAACTTCAGCTGGAACTTCACTGTAGCAAGGAAGTATTTTCTTTATTCCCCATACATAACACTATTTCCTATCTTCATGCTTTTGCAGTGGTCTTCCTCAAAGCTTGGAATGCATTCACTCCCCACCTCTGCCTTGATAGAAGAGCCCCTCTCTTCTATCAAGACATTGCTCAAGGACCTCATTCTAAATTAAATCTTTCCTGACATCTCCAATAGCTCTCTCTTCCAGAATCCTCAGTTTTAACTATCTTGTAGTTATTATCTTTATGTTTATTTTTATAGTTATTTATATACTTGTCTTCTTCCACATTATAATATAAACTCTAAGTAGATCAATTTAACTTCTACCACATAAAATAATTCAACTTCTGGAAAACTATTAATGAACAAAAAACCTGGATACCATATTTCAAGAAATTATATAACAAAACTGACAACATTCATACATATCCAGAGGACAGTGTAAAAATCTTAAGAATCCTTCAAATTAAAAGGACCCATGAATGTCATAGATCATAATCAAAATTCAGAGCTTCCAGAAAAATATTGCAAAAATTCAGTGCTTTCAGAAAAACACTGTAAACAGCCAAAAAAGAGAAAGAAATGTCGAGGAACCATAGTCAGTCTCACACTGCTGGTATAATAAAGGAAAAAAAATCTTGCTTTATAATATTCCAAAAGAACAAAAGCTATGTAACTAAGATTTATAACTAAGAATTCATTATGCTGGAAAAGTAATTATAATCAGAGGCTGGAGGAAGGGGAGATGGACCTTCACTGATGAAAATTATTACTCAAAAAATCATAACCCTAGACTCTTTAAGAAATTATTATCTCTCCTTCCCATTGCCTTGCCCCCCTACTCCCTACATTAAGTATCAGCAGCAACAACAAACAATAAACATAACTCTCATTACAAATTCACATAATCCAGTCGAACATATTCTGATATCAGCCATGTCCAATCCAAAAATACATTTCTCATAATATCATCTCTCTGGCAAAAGCTGAGTGGTGTGGTTTATTTTCAGACCTCTGGACTTATAGCTTGTCCTTGTATTAATTAGAGTTCTAAAGTCTTTAAAGATTTTTTTCCTCTATAATGTTGTCATTGTATAAATTTTCCTCCTAGTTTTGCTCTTCTCATTGAACTTCAGTTTTTAAAGGTCTTCTCCATTACATTGATATACCACAATCTCTTTGGCTATGCCCCAACAGATGGGTATTCCCTTAGTTTCCAGTTTGGGGCCACTATGAAAAAAGTCACAATAAGTATTTTTGAGTACATTTCTGATATTATTGATCTCTTTATTGTATATGTTTAGAATCTTTAAAGCACAAATATAAGAGGTTAAAAAAAGAGCCCAGAAAGGTACATACATTTAAGCAATTTAAAGGGACTCAATGGTGATGAAGTTTTTATATCATAATAGGAAGAAGTGACAAATGTACCTTAATAATTCTATTATCTCCAAAGGTCACAGAGGGAGGTAAAAAATACAGAGCCTAGGTGAGATACTCATCTGTTATTTTTAAAAGAAAGAAAGGGAGGGAATGAGGAATACATAAGGGAAGAATTAAGGAAGAAGAGAAGATAAGACTTACTATTTCTAGTAATTGCAGCATGTGAGAAGAAGAGTGTGCAAACATTTAGCAAGAAGAAGATTGGGTTTATCAGAATTGGGCACAGAAAGTTTAATACACATACACACAAATACACATATACAAAGTTTGGTATAGTATATTGTTACATTAACATATATTGTGAGCATTTCAGGAAAGTGGAAATGTGAATTACTACCACTATTTTGAAGAGTTATTTGTAATTATGTAAATAAAGTGATTAAAAGGTCCATATTCTTTAAATCAGAAATTATACTACTAGGAAGGCACCCAAAGGAGATCACAGACAAAATAAAGGTTCTATTTAAATCAAAGTATTTATAGCACCACTGTTTGTTGTAGCAAAATACTAGAACCAAAGCAAATGCCCATACATTAAGGAATTGCTAAACTAATTGTGCTATATGAATGTTATGACTGTGCTATAAGATATACTGAATAGTGAAATAGATATGCACTAAAGACATAGGATTTGATATAAAGTGAGCAGAACCAAGAAAGCAATACACAACATCTATGAAAACGGAAGTGGAAAAAATAAACACAAAACAATCACAAAACTGTGTTGCAAAATTACAAAATAAATTTGAACATGAAGGAACAGTAGAAGAAATCTTCCCCAGATCCTTTGCAGAGGTGGAGGTACAGGGTTATGGAGCATTACAAATGATGTTAGACTTTTTCTGATGTAATGATAGATTTTGCTGATGTTTTTTTTTTTCCACTTTCAATCTTTATTTTAAGAGATAGCTCTTGGCGAATGAGTCTATAGGAGGAAATATAATCAATTGTAAAATCTTTCTCTTTCACCAACTTTTTAAAAAATAAAAAAGCGAACTAACATTTTTATAACATTTACACCAACTCTCTTTTTTGAAAATCCTATAACTCAATTTTGCCTTCCTTGCTTAATATACTGCAATTTAAAACAGATCTAAGCATAGGGAGGATGTTCAAGTATTTCTTTTTCCCCTCACAGTTGACTTTGTTTAATTTTTTTTTTTTAGTGAGGCAATTGGGGTTAAGTGACTTACCCAGGGTCACACAGCTAGCAAGTGTTAAGTGTCTGAGGCCAGATTTGAACTCAGGTACTCCTGACTCCAGGGCCAGTGCTCTATCCACTGCACCGCCTAGCTGCCCTGACTTCATTTAATTTTAATTTTATTTTTTCTCAATTACATGTAAATGAAATTTTTTAACATCCATGGAAGTTTTTTAGCTGTGTATTTTCTTTTCCTGTCCCTCCCCTGTCCTTTCATTGAAAACACAAGCAATTTCATATATTATACATATAGAGTCATGCAAAACATTCCCATATTAGCCATATTGTGAAAGAAAACAGGCCAAAAAAAGAATAATAATAAAGAAAGTAAAATGCTTCCAACTGCATTCAAACTCTATCTGTCCTTTCTTTGGAGGTAGATACCATTTTTCATTATAAATCCTTGGGGATTGTCTTGGATCATTGTATTGCTGAGAATAGCTGTCATTCACAGTTGATCACTGTACAGTATTACTATTCCTGTGTACAGTGATCTCCTGCTTCTGCACGTTTCACTTTGCCTCAGGTCATGTAAGTCTTCCAAGGTTTTTCTGAAGGAATCATGCTCATCATTTATTTATTTATTTATTTATTCATTCATTTATTTATTCATCCATCCATCCATCCATCCATCCATCCATCCATCCATCCATCCATCCATCCATCCATCCATCCATCTATCCATCTATCTATCTATCTATCTATCTATCTATCTATCTATCTATCTATCTATCTATCTATCTATCTATCTATCTATCTCTCTCTCTCTATCTCTCTCTCTATCTATCTATCTATCTATCTATCTATCTATTTTGGTGGGCCAGTGAGGGTTAAGTGACTTGCCCAGGGTCACACAGCTAGTAAGTGTCAAGTGTCTGAGGCTGGATTTGAACTCAGGTCCTCCTGAATCCAGGGCTAGTGCTTTATCCACTGCACCATCTAGCTGCCCCCATGCTCACCATTTCTTATAGAACAAAAGTATTCCATTATAATAATATACCCACAAATTGTTCAGCCATTCCCCAGTTAAAATACATCTCCTCAATTTCCAATTCTTTGTCATCAGGAAAAAAAGCTCCTATAAATATGTTTTGTACATATAGGTCCTTTTTCTTTTCTTTTGATTCCTTTGGGAGTATAGACCTAGTATTATTGGGTCAAAAGATATGCAAAATTTTATAATCCTTTGGACATAATTACAAATTGCTCTCCAGAATGATTAGATCACTTCACAACTCCACCAACAATTGATTAATGTCTCTATTTTCCATTTCCTCTTCAATATCTGTCATTTTCCTTTGTCATACATGGGTAAGAGTGGAGCACCATCTAGGGCAGGGGGTGCAAGAGCAGACAAGGCCCCAGAAAACCAGTAGTAGTGGCCTGTGGAGCCACTGATTCTTCAGCATCAGCAACCACTTCTCTAACCCTGAGCCCACAGATTGTAAGAGTCAAACAACTGGTCAGAAGGAAATTATAGGAGTCTCACTGAGGTAGGGCTATGTTGCTTTTCAGATACTTGAATCTGGGTGACAGTCCTAGGTAGCAGTTGTAAATTGAGGAAAATCTCTTTCAAATGGAATTTGGACCTCTCATACTCCAAAGACCAGAGAATGCAAAGGCTAGTTCTCTGGAGAATGCAAAGGTCACTTCTTTTTTCCGATAAAATTATTTAATTATTTTCCAGTTACATGTAAAGATAGTTTTAAACATTTATTTATATAAGCTTTCCAATTTCAGATTTTTCTCCCTCCCTCCCCTCCCTCCCCCCCTCTCCTAGACAGCAGGTAATCTGATATAGGTTATATATATATAATTATCAAATTATATATATTATAAAATATATTATCAAAATATATATTATATATCAATATATATCAAATATATATTGTATATTATCAAATTATATATATATATATTAAACATATTTCTGCATTAGTCATAAGAGAAAAATCAGAGCAATGAGGAAAAACCTCAAAATAGAAAAACAACAGCACCAGAAACAAAAGAAATAGTATGTTTCAATCAGCATCTATATTCCACAGTTCTTTTTTTCCCCTGGATTTGGAGATCCTCTTCCATCATGAGTCCCCTGGAACTCTTCTGTGCCATTGCATGAATGAGAAGAATCTAGTCCATCACAGTAGGTGATGATACTGTGTACAATGTTCTTCTGGTTCTGCTCATCTCACTCATCATCAGCCCATGCAAGACCCTCCAGGTTTCTCTGAACTCCTCCTGCTCATTGTTTCTTACAGCACATTCTATTACATTCATATGCCACAACTTGTCCAGCCATTCCCCAATTGATGGGCATCCCCTCAACTTCCAATTCCTTGCCACCACATAAAGAGCAGGTATAAATATTTTTGTACATGCGGGTCCTTTTCCCTTTTCCATGATCTCTTTGGGGAAAAGACCCAAAAGTGGTATTACTGGGTCAAAGGTATGCACAGCTTTATAGCCCTTTGGGCATAATTCCAAATTGCTCTCCAGAATGGATCAGTTCATAGCTCCACCAACCATGTATTAGTGTTCCAATTTTCCCACAGCTTCTCCAACATTTATTATATTCCTTTTTTGTCATTTTAGCCAATCTGATAGGTGTCAGGTGGTACCTCAGAGTTGTTTTAATTTGCATCTCTCTAATCAATAGTGATTTAGAGCGTTTTTTCATATGGGAATAGATAGCTTTGATTTCTTCATCAGAAAACTGCCTGTTCATATCCATTGACCATTTCTCATTTGGGGAATGACTTGGATTCTTATAAATTTGATTTAGTTCCCTATATATTTTAGAAATGAGGCCTTTATCAGAAGTACTGGCCATAAAAATTGTTTCCCAGCTTTCTGCATCCCTTCTAATTTTGGATGCATTGCTTCTGCTTGTACAGAAACTTTTTAATTTAGTGTGATCAAAATCATCCATTTTGCATTTCTTAATATTCTCTATCTCTTGTTTGGTCATAAACTGTTCTCCTTTCCAAAGATCTGAAAGGTAGACTATTCCTTTCTCTCCTAATTTACCTATGATATCACCTCTTATGTCTAATTCATGTATCTATTTTGACCTTTATTTTAGTATAAGGTTTAAGATGTTGGTCTATGCCTAATTTCTGCCTTACTGTCTTCCAGTTTTCCCAGCAGTTTTTGTCAAATACTGAGTTCCTATCTCAGAAGCTGGAGTCTTTGGGTTTATCAAACACTACATTACTATTGTCATTTACTACTGTGTCTCCTGTGCCTAGCTTATTCCATTGATCCTCCACTCTATTTCTTAGCCAGTACCAGATAGTTTTGATGACTGCCACTTTATAGTGAAGCTCCAGGTTTGGTACAGCTAACCCACCTTCCTGTGCATTTTTTTTCATTATTTCCCTTGATATTCTTGACTTTTTGTTTTTCCAGATGAATTTTGTTATGATTTTTTCTAGCTCTATAAAATAATTTTAGGTAGTCTGATTGGTATGGCACTCAATAAGTAAATTAATTTAGGTAGAATTGTC
The DNA here is from genome assembly GCF_019393635.1 of Dromiciops gliroides. Classification (NCBI taxonomy): domain Eukaryota; kingdom Metazoa; phylum Chordata; class Mammalia; order Microbiotheria; family Microbiotheriidae; genus Dromiciops; species Dromiciops gliroides. The sequence goes on along the minus strand of NC_057862.1, from coordinate 263,763,245 downwards.
ATTTTTACTATATTAGCTCTGCCTATTGATTATTGAGCTATTGATATCTTTCCAATTATTTAGATCTGATTTGATTTGTGTGAAAAGTGTTTGGTAATTGTGTTCTTAGAGCTCCTGGGTTTGTCTTGGCAAGTAGATTCCCAAGTATTTTATATTATCTACCGTTACTTTAAATGGAATTTCTCTATCTCTCACTGCTGGACTTTGTTGGTCATGTATAGAAATGCTGAAGATTTATGTGGATTTATTTTATATCCTGCTACTTTGCTAAAGTTGTTCATTGCTTCAAGTAATTTTTAGTTGATTCTCGAGGATTCTCTAAGTACACCATCATATCATCTGCAAAGACTGATAGTTTTGTTTCCTCCTTGCCTATTCTAATTCCTTTAATTCCTTTTCCTTCCCTGATTGCTAAAGCTAACATTTCTAGGACAATATTAAATAATAGGGGTGATAATGGACATCCCTGTTTCACCCCTGATCTTATTGGGAAGGCCTCTAACTTATCTCCATTGCATATAATGCTTGCTGATGGTTTTAGGTAGATACTGCTTATTATTTTAAGGAAAGCTCCACCTGTTGCAAAGCTCCCTAAGTGTTTTTTTTTCTCTAGTGTTTTTATTAGGAATGGGTGCTGTATTTTGTCAAAAGCTTTCTCTGCATTTATTGAGATAATCATATGATTTTGGTTAGTTTTCTTATTGATGTGGTTGATTATGTTAATAGTTTTCCTAATGTTGAACCAGCCCTGCATTCCTGGTATACATCCCACCTGGTCATAGTGTATTATCCTGGTGATCACTTGCTGTAATATCCTTGCTATTATCTTATTTAAGATTTTAGCATCAATATTCATTAGGGAAATTGGTCTATAATTTTCTTTCTCTGTTTTTGCTTTGCCTGATTTTGGTATCACCACCATATTTATATCATAAAACAAATTTGGTAGATTTCCTTCTTCACCTATTTTTCCAAATAATTTGTATAATATTGGAATTAATTGTTCTTTAAATGTTTGGTAAAATTCACCTGTAAACCCATCTGGCCCTGGGGATTTTTTCTTAGGGAGTTCATTAATGGCTTGTTCAATTTCTTTTTCTAATTGGGGATTTCTAATTTGTTCTTTGTCTAGCTTTTTAAGTTTCATGCCCAATTCATTAATCTCCTCTTTCTCTTTTTTATTCATGTAAGCATTTAGAGCCCTGGGATCAGTGGGCCTAGTTGTGCTTATGCTGTTCGTGGCCCTCCAGCTGGCAACCTGCCCTATTGGCTGGTGCAGGTGGGTTTTTCCACTGTCCTGCTGAGCCACCAGATTTTTGAGCCATGATCCAGGGGCCTCAGTTGCTAGGCTGTGGCCCACAGCTTCGTGCTGATTTGCCCTGACTCTCTTGGCGCTGTACTGCCACCCTGAGCTGTGCCTACCTTTTGCCTGAGTCAGACCAACCTTTCCTGAAGTCTTCTAAATTATCTCTGGTTAGAAGACTGTGTCTCTCTGTCTCTTTGCAGGTTCTTTCATTTCAGAATCAGTCCAGAGGCTTGATTTAATGTTCTTTTTGAGGGAACAGAAGGAGAGCTCAGGCGGCTTGCTGATTCCTCTCTGCCATCTTGGCCCCCAAAGGCCACTTCTTGAGATTTAAATCCCCTTCTTCCCAAAAGGGAAGGAAAACAGAGAAAGGAAATACCTATAAAATTAAATGTTTTTATTAAACTGGGAATAAAAATTTTAATGTGCTCCATGGGTATTAGTCAGCATATGCTGAATAGGACACCAAGAAGTAGATTGTGTGTGTTTATGTACATCTTAAACAAAGGCAGTTAAGGAATTTTGGAGGAAAAGTTGGGCCAGTGGTTTCCATTCTCAAGGGAGTGGGAGTAAAGAATTCCAGGGGTCAAGGAGGTGGCCTTTGATACACAAATCAGAAAGTATCCTTGGAGATAAGCAGTTTGTAGTCCAAAGCTTTCTTAGAAGGTGTGTTGATAAGGAGATCTCTCATAAAACAGGATAATTCTGAATTTCCCATAACCAGAATTGGGGAAGAGCTGGAGATAATAAGACCATAATTGGGATATGTTCATAGTCTCATACCTTGTAGTCAGGTAAGATAGGAATGTCTCTTTAAGTTCCATAAACCACCATCACCAAATAATTCAGCATCTGCTTCAGTGTTAGTATGTGCTTAATTGGCTTCAGAGTCACTAATTTTCCAGCTTGGTTTACTTTGGTCTCTGCAAAGGATTGTTGGCATGTTAGCCAATGCAGCCAGTCTTCAGAAGTTGTTTTGATTACTTGGATAAGTGGGGGATTCAAGCAAACCACGGTATCCATTTTCACACAGTCCCAGAGTGAAGAGGAGCACCAGAGCTTTCATGTGCAGTGGAACAGGGGCCCTCTTCACAGTTTCAGTTCAGAAAAAAATACTTATGGTTTCACATGGACCAGAACACAGGCCAAGAGTGTATTAAACACACCTCTCCTTAGATTATTCCACTTTGGAAGAACTGAAAACCTAGGGGGACCTAGAAGTATCTCTGAAAACAGCTTCACAAAGCCCCTTAATCCTGGGACAGTGTGTCCTCTTCCCTAGAAGAAGAGCCTTATTTTAATGGAGAGTTAAAAGTCAAGAAACAGACTAAGTAAATGAACAAACAACAGAATAATATTCTGACCATAGAGAGTTACTATGATGACAAGAAAGATGAAAACACACACTCAGGAAGAAAACAAAGTCAAAGCTTCCACATGCAGAGCCTCCATGAAAAATATTAATTGGTCTCAGTCTATGGCAGAATTCAAAAAAGATTTTGAAATTCAGGTAAGAGAGGTAGAGGAAAAGTTGGGAAGAGAAATGAGAGTGATACAAGAAAATCATGAAAAAAATAGACTAGGCCAAATGGTAAAAGAAGTACAAAAAATCAATGAAAAGAATGCCTTGAAAAGCAGAATTGGCACAATGGGAAAAGGCACAAAAATTTACCAAAGAAAAAAAAATTCCTTAAAAAGTAGAATTGGCACAATGGAAAAGGAAGCATAAAATTTTGCTGAAGAAAAAAATTCCTTAACAATTAGAATTGAGGAAATGGAAGCTAAATGACTTTATAAGAAATCAAGAAGCAGTAAAACAAAATCCAAAAGAATGAAAAAATAGAAGACAATATGAAATATCTCACTGGGAAAAATAACTGACTTGGAAAGTAGATCCAGTAGTGATACTTTGAAAATTATTGGACTATCTGGAAGCCATAATCAAAAAAAGAGTCTAGACATTGTGTAATTTAAGATTCTAAATGTGGGTTCTAATCTGTCCCCCCAGTTTTTTGGGGAAACTGACTAAAATCACTGATAAACAAGTTTAGATTTTTAAAGGCTATATTGAAAGATAGTAAAAGAAAGAGAAAGATTGAGAACAGATTTCTTATAGCCTGGAAATCCTCACCTTCCTAAACCTCCCACTTCTGAAGTCCTCTGCCACCACACCGAAGTCTCACACCAAAAGAGAGAGAACACTCTCACCAGCCTCTGCTTCTCCTCCTTCATCTTCCTCTCCCAGAAATGGGAGGTTCTTCAAGCTGATTGGCTAGCGTCATTCAAATTCATTGGTTCCCTGGACCTGAAGGTGGTCTCGATGCAAAGTTCAACGTTTTTAGCTGCTGAGAACAATCCCTTCTTAAGTACCCTTAAGCACCAGCCACATGTGCTTACAATCTAGTAAGCCAGTCAGCAGTCAGTCTCTCTTCCCCAATTCAATCAGTTTGGATCAATCTCCAGGTGGGCCTCTGAGTATCTGCTAAATCTCATCTATCACATTCCATTATCTTGACAACATGATCTTTCAAGAAATTATCAAGGAAAACTTCCCTGATATTCTAGAACTAGAGGGTAAAATAGAAATCGAAAAAATTCACTGATCACCTCCTAAAAGAGATCACAAAATGAAAACTCCCAGGAATATTATTGCCAAATGCCAAAGTTTCCAGATCAGGGAGAAAATATTGCAAGCAGTCAGAAAGAAATAATTCTAGGATTGTGGGGCCACAGTCAGGATAACACAAGATTTAGCAGCTTCTTCATTAAAGGATTGGAGGACTTGGAATATGATATTCCAGAGAGCAGATGAACTGGGATTACAAGCAAGAATCATCTACCCAGCAAAACTAAGCATAATCCTTTAGGGGGAAAATGGCTATTCGATGAAAGAAAACTTTTAGGTATTCTTAATGAAAAGATTGGAGCTAAAAAAAAATTTGACTTTCAAATACAATACTCAAGGGAAGCAAAAACAGGTAAATAGGAAAAGGAACTAATAATTAATTTAATAAGGTTAAACTGTTTACATTCATACATGGGAAAATTATGCTTTTAACTCATAAGAACTTTCTCATTATTAGGGCAGTTGGAAGGATAAAGTTTTCAATGATGTAATTTTCAGTTTTCAGATGAAGTAATCAAACTGTCTTTAGCAATATGAAAAAAATTTTCTAATTTACTGTGAGAATTGGAATGACACCCCGGCTGGAGAGATACTGTAGGGAATCTCTGCCATGAGGAGAAAGCATGTGATTTAGAGACCATGTGACTTTAGCATCCAGAAGTTACATCTATAGAACCACCTGTGGGACTTGTCCATCAGAGTTACCAGCTGATTAGCTTGGAGCTGTGTGTGTGGACAGCCCTGCTTCCTGTTTCACAGATGGCTTCTGGGAGAACCTGTTGAGGATCAGCCTCTTTTCATCCAGGAAATGTGCATGGCAGCAGATGGAGAAGGGGGTGGGGTGGGAGGGGCCCTCTTAGTCATTCAGACACTGGCTTGGTGGTGAGATATTTCTCGTGGGCTGCTAGGAAAGAAAATGGCTTTCTTTCTCTCTGGCTATACCAAATTAGATCTGAGCTAGGATTTCCAAGCTATAAGGAATCTGTTCTCAATCTCTCTCTCTCTTCACTAACTTATATATATATATTATATTTTCATATATATATTTTCATATTTTAATCCATTTAATTTATTAATGTTTTACTAAATACAAAGCATGGTATTTTAACTCCATAATAAAATTAAATTAGGTGTTTATTTCAAAGCTACAAGATTTTAAAAGTAACTGAAATTAAATTCTTTAGTGTTGCTTTACAAAAATTTTTTTTAAATGTCTAAAAAGCTTAGGAACCATGACAAGGATTACAAGAAGAATGTGTCAATGTTATAAAACACAATAGGAGTTTCAACTGATGCAAACAAAGAAAATTAAAACATAGTCTTGTTCTTATGAAGCTCACAACTTGTGGATATGGAGGAAAAGTGGAGGGAGATGGCATCCGTATCTCAACTGTGACAGAAAAATACTAAGTGATATGGGATGCCTAGAGAATTAAGGAAATTCTGACTGTTGAGAAGAATCAGAGTAGACTTTATGGAGGCAAATATTAGAGATGGACCTTAAAGAACTCTTTCAATAGACACCAGATGTCTTTCAATGAGTCAGGGTTGGGAATCAGGGTGAAGGATGAATTGGAGAGGGGAGAAAACCTGACAGCGAGACCAGTTAGGAAGATGCTGCTCAGGTAGGTGATAAAGACAGAAAGGAGTGGATAAATCCAAGGAAAATTGCATAAGTGAAATGAACAAGTCAAGAGCTAAGATTAGCCAATTTATAATATAGCCTAAATATACATTGTACCAAAAGTAGTATAGAATCTAACCACAATTTATAACAATGTTTCTAGGGAAAATGTATTTCAATTGGGGATGGTTGAAACAATTGAATTCAGGTGATTGCAGCCCTAGCCATGGGAGATTTGTCTTCTGAGTTAAGAAGATCACTTGTACAGTTAGGGGTATGGATGGTTGGAAGATATACGGTGAAAAAGTGAGGGTGGAGGAAAGAAGCTATTTAAGAAAGGAGTTCCTTTTTATCTGATAAATGGGTAAGAAATTAAAGTTGAAGACTGGGCACCCGTATTACTGTGACCATAATGCTAATAAGCCTTTGCAGCTTCTGGTTTAAATGCTATTTTTAATAAATCTTTAAAAGTCTAAACTCTTGCTGAATTTATCAGTGATTTTATCCAGCCAATCTATATTTAATTGCTTGCCTTCTCAATGAGTGCAGTGGGGGAGGGAGGAAGAGATAGAGTTTAGAACTCAAAGTTTTTAAAATGAGTGTAAAAATTGTTTTTGCATATAATTGGGAAAACATAAAATACTAAGTAAATTTTTTTAAAAAAGAAAGCACCTGGTGTGGGGAGGTGTGTGTGTGTGTGTGTGTGTGTGTGTGTGGCAATGACTATTTTCACCAAAAAAAAAATTGATAGATGCTCTTCTTTTCATTTGGCTTATTTTTCTCTTCATCTTTTCATTTAAAATTTTGCACATTTTCTGGATTTCTTATAGTTTTCATTCCCTATAAAACTCATATTCACTTGCCTCAGTTTTTCCTCAGCTATTCCTCAGATGTTTGAATGACTTTATTCCCAGTTCTCCAACACCACTAAGAGCACTACTATGGATATATTGGTATATAAAGTACTTATGTTTCTGTCTTAAACTTCCTTGAGGCATAAACTTAGCTGTGGGTATTATGGCTTCTTACATAATTTAAATTGATATCCAAAATATTCATATCTCTGCCATCTGTTTGCTTTACCTTCAAACTTGTCTATTTTTCTTCTCTTTGACATTTTGAAAGGTGAGAGTTGAAACTTCAGAGTTATTATAATTGACTTTTCTTTTAATCATAATTTGAGGCATGTTTCCATATCATCACTTATAGGTAGATTTTATTTTAAAAACAATTCTTATCTTTGGCCACTTATCAGGGAATAGCTTTTGTTATTATTTATTTGTGTTATTTTCTATATAACTGGGATATCATACTTTTAGCAGTGATCCTTAATCCAAATATTTGTTAAACTATTTTTCCCTTTTTCTATTCCATTATCACTAATTTTATAAAAGGAAATAGTGCCTTAGTGTTTTAAAATAATATTTTATTTTCTGAAATTACATGTAAAATTTTTTAACTTTCATTTTTTTAGCTTTGAGTTCCAAATTCTATCCTTCCTCCTTTCTCCTTCTCGTTCCTTAAGACAGTAAGCCATCTTATATGTTATACATGTGAAATCATGTAAAACATTTCCATATTAGTAATTTTGTACAAGAAAACAAACAAAAATAAAAGTGAAAAATAACATGTTTTATTATGTATTCAGATAACATCATTTTTTTTCCTCTGGAGGCAGATAGCATTTTTCATCAGAGTTCTTTGGGATTTGGAATCGTTATATTGCTAATTATAGCTAAGTCATTCACAGTTGTTCATCTTACAGTATTTCATTTACTGTGTACAATGTTTTCCTGGTTCTGCTCACTTCACTTTGTATTAGTTCATGTAAGTCCTTCCAAGATTTTCTGAAATCATCCTGCTTGTCATTTTTTTTAGCATAATAATATTCCATTACAATCATATACTACAACTTTTTTCAGCTTTTCCTCAATTGATGGGCATTGCCTCAATTTCCAATTCTTAACCACCACAAAAAGAGCTGCTATAAAATATCTCTTTACAAATAAGTCCTTCCCCTCAACTTTTTTTTTTTTTAATCTCTTTGGATCAAAGGCTATGCACAAAACTTCTTAGCTTTACATAGTCAAAGCATTCTATTTTGTCTCTTACAATCTACTAAATTTCTTGTTTGTTTAAGAAGCATCTATCTAGTCATAGTTGTAAAATGTTCCTGATATCATAATCTTTTTTTAACATTAAAATAAATGTAACAAAGTTTTTAAACAATCCTTTAGAGTAATGAGATGCATTATCATCTTAGAAAGTGCATTGTTGGGGCAGCTAGGTGGTGCAGTGGATCAAGCACCGGCCCTGGGTTCAGGAGGACCTGAGTTCAAATCCAGTCTCAAACACTTGACACTAGCTGTGTGACCCTGGGACAAGTCACTTAATCCTTATTGCCCTGCAAAGAAAAAAAGTGTAAAAAAATTATATTGTTCAGATATGTCATTACATATTAATTTGTTCTGTGAGCACACAGCTAACCTAAAGTAACAATCTTTTTTTTTTTCTTTTTTTGGATACTTGCTCAGATCAGATGGACCAAAACAGCAGGAAGTGCCTCTGACAGATTTCAAGACTCAAGTGTCTTCAATGAGACTTTGAGGATTACAAATATTCAGAGACACCAAGGAGGCCGATACTACTGTAAAGCAGAAAATGGCCTGGGATCCCCAGCGATAAAGTCAATTAGAGTGGATGTGTACTGTAAGTAAAGAGCTAAGAAAGCTTCTTCTTACTATTTCTGCATTGGAATTTTAGAAGCAAATGATTTAATTTCTGATTCCATTAATTGATACAAACTCTGTGTAGAAATACAATGTTTAAGCAGAGTACAGTGACAACTAAACATCATGTTGAAGTGGAAAGGCAATTTGAGATAGCAGATTGAGAGATGTGGATTTACAGCTTGCCTCTGAATTATACTAGTTGTGTGAGCATGGAGAAGTTAACAGCTCAGTGTTCCATGGGAAGTCTCTTTTTTTTAAATTAATAAAGTATTTTATTTTTTTCCCCATTATATGTAAAGATAGTTCTCAATGTTTGTTTATACAAGCTAGTCTCTAAGACTCTTAAACTGAAGATGGGATACTGTGTTGATCAGCACTGCTTTGGGAATCTCCACACCAGGAATTTCCTTCACTGATAAAATTCAGGGGTAGCTAGGTGGCACAGTGGATAAAGCACCAGCCCTGGATTCAGGAGTATCTGAATTCAAATCTGGCCTCAGACAAAGTACTCTGAGCAAGTCACTTAACCCTCATTGCCTTGCCAAAAAAAAAAAAAATTACAGGTCCAGATCTCCTTCATGCCACTCCCATCACAAAGGGGGTTTAAATACACACACACACACACACACACACACACGTAAATATATGTAAATACATATATGTAAATGAATGAATGAATAAATACAGTTGATCATTAGCTTAAAAGAAGGGACCTTAGAGTTCATTGATTATTTGAATGAGGAAACTGTAGCTCTGACAGGTTGTGAACTCATGGAGGTCACATAGCTAGTGAATAGGCAATATTCAAACCCAGGTCTTCTTGGTTCTATGTCTAATATTCTATCCACCATATCACACTGTTTTCTGATATTTTATCAGTCACTGTAAGCTTTACCTGCAGCTTTGTTGGCTCTTATGTTACCTGGCTTCTGTTCCACTATACCAGTTGAAAGGAACCACCAAAGACAAAACGAAATCCTCAGTTTCTCTTTTGTATTTAACCTCATTTTTCTGATCCTTATTCTCTCTTCATGTGTGTACTTCACCTGAAAAACAAAAACAAAAATGGTAAGGATCTTGTACTTTGTTGATTAATGGATTCAAATTCATTCTCCTTCAAACAAAAATAGAACCTGTCTTCAGCTTTTGAAGTTTGTTTTTTATATATTGTGAAATCTATTTTTTTTTGGTTTTCTACATGGTTAAAGCATTTTCAAATATAAGCAAACAAGTGAGAAAACATAAATTATGCTATCTTACCTCTACATCTTCCACATTCCCCTACTTCCCTCATAAAGATAAATTGGCAGTGTAACTTCTGGGTACAAAACCACTTATGCTCCTTTTTAGCTAAATTTCTTGAAGGTAGAAACTGGCTCACTATTATATTCCTTCCCCCTACCCCCAGCTTCTAGTATAATGCCTTCCACATAGTAGATATTTAAGAAATGCTTGTTGATTATTTGATTGACTCTAGAACCTATAATGCAACCTTCCCTGCTACAGTTCTGCCAGTATTCACTCTTTTTATCCCAATTTTTTTTCTTCACACACAGAAAGTTGGGCTGTCTCCACCATTTAACCTAACCCCCATTGTCTTCTCCTCTCTCAGTACTCAGAAGCTCAGATACAAATAGTAGTGATTTGACTGTAGGTCATCTTATTCTGCTCTCCCCATCCCCAAATTTTTCATTTAGATTTTGAATTCCTTGAGGGCAGGGATTGTATTTGGTCTTTCTTTGTGTCCCCATTAAGATAATTCCTGGCATTTAGTAGGTACGAAATAAATGCTCACCAAAGTGACTTTAAAACCTAGGTGTGGCCTAAAATTGGTTTATCTTAATATTTCTAATTTTTTTTCTGCTGTAACTGCCTTTTCCTAACTGAACATCCCTTATTTTGATGGCTTGAAAACTCTTGTTGTCTCCTATTTTATTTCTATATTTGGAGATAAAGCTTTTAAGAAAAACAATTTATATGTATGTGTAGATAGATTTAGATATAGATATAAATACAGATGATATAGATTTAGCTTTCTCATTCCTGTTAAAGTCTCACTATTTTTCTAGTCATTCAGTTCCTTGATGTTTTTTACATCACCTCAAACTCAAATTAGCTTTTGTTGAATGTGCTGCCTATTTATTTCTACCATGTGTCTTTATGACTACTTATAATTTTTTTCTTTTCCAAGATTTTACTATTCTGCTATATTCTATTATACATGTAGTAGCCCCTATAGCATACTTCTCCAACTTGCATTTGCCCTTGTGAGTTATATGTCAGAGGGTGACTGTTAACTCCAGTGTTCTAAAGACTCTATGGTCAGGTTTGCTACTGTAGCTTATAAGCTTAAACTTTCAGTACAGTCTCACATAAATTCACAAAGGATTCATTTGAAGAGTGAGCACAAACTTAAAGTACAAACAGTATTGAAGCACATATGTGGACAAGACTACTCACTGTTTAAATACTAAAATTTATTTCTCTCCTGTGGATTCTTAAGAAAGCCCTATCTGGGGCACCTCGGTGGCACAGTGGCTAAAGCACTGGCCCTGGATTCAGGAGGACCCAAGTTCAAAGCCAGCCTCAGACACTTGACACTTACCAGCTGTGTGACCCTGGGCAAGTCACTTAACCCTCATTGCCCCGCAAAAAAAAAAAAAAGCCCTATCTTTGGGTATAGCATTTCTTTTGGGGGCAGGGGAGATGTAGCTCAGCTGGACTTTCAGAATTCATTTCTCTCTATAACCTCTCAATTGCTAGAGCATTTTTTGTTTGTTTGTTTGTTTTTGTGGGGCAATGAGGGTTAAGTGACTTGCCCAGGGTCACACAGCTAGTGTCAAGTGTCTAAGGCCAGATTTGAACTCAGGTCCTCCTGAATCCCCCATCTAGCTGCCCCCTAGAACATTACTTTTTGAGTCCATAATCAGCTCTCTTTGTTTCCAGAAGTCCCATTCTATTAAGCATCTTTTAGCCTTGAGTGGGTCCCTCTCTGTATTTTTATACGTCCATTTGTAGTATGGGGATTTATCACCTGCTAGTTCATGAAATTGACCTTCTATGTTTATAGGTATCTACTAGATAGTAACTTTTTGGTAACCTATGTTGCAGAGTTTCTACCATTTCATGGCATAATTTATATCAATCATAGACTATGGGTTCTTCAAGGAAATTTTTCTGTTATATCTGGTGGCAATTACATAATCCTGAATTGGCATAATAAACTTAATTTCTGTTAAAAAATTGTATTACCTAGCTATTTGTTTAACTCTTCCTTATAATACTTTATTGGTTGACTTCATTTGGCTGTTGCCCATGGAGTACCTTTGACTCCACCTATGTATCTTAGGTATTTCATAGGTTCTTGTTCAGAGGGGGAAAAATAGTTATACCTGGGAAATCTAATGGCATAAGCTACAGTTACTTTGGAGTTATGAGTTTCATTATCACTGTTTGGGTTTCTATTTGGTTACCTTCTAGATAAGAAGTCTTTAGCTGCTCTGTGTGTGTGTGTGAGTGTGTGTGTGTGTGTGTGTGTGTGTGTGTGTGTGTGTGAAGGAACATTTTGACACCATGGTGAAAAAAAATATATATTAAAAATGGTATTTCTAAGGATATAATTATTTAAAATATGTTCTTCCCATTTAGCTTCAACTTCAGGAATCCATTTAGTTAGATCGGTAATCTGTATATGAATACTCACTGGCTAAGTGGATCATTTTCCTCACTCCCTTAGACACCAGAATACCCCTTCTCAACCTCTTGGGAATTTTGTCTTCACCCTGAGAGCGGCCAGCCTGACTTTGAAAAACTACCTTCCACCCTAAGGGACTGTGAGAGGAAGATCCATGAGACATCATGGAGTTGAAGGAGAAGTAGAAAAACCATGGGAGTGAAAGATAGGAGAGGAAAAGAGATAGAAACTGTGGGGAGAGGCAGCACCAAGAAATATCATCACTGGACTGGTCTGGGACTGTTTTGTTGAAATCTTTTCGGAGTGTAGAAGCCAAAGGATGATTTCTCTTTTCTCCATTTAACTTTCTTACACTTCTTTTCCAAGAGGTCTTGAACTGACACCCTTTCCCTGGGCAGAGGAAGAGTCTGTTTCTTTGAGATGTGGTTATCTTTTTTATTTATATGTTAATTTCATAACAAGACAGCAATTGTGATAACATCTTAAACATTTGTTGGTAATCTGAATGACTTTGGGAGGAGATACTGAGGGAGAGAGAGAGATGGAGACAGAAATAGAAAGACAGAGAGATTTTGAAAGTGAGGTATTTTTGTTAAATATCTGCTATCTAGGGGCTCAGACCTAAAAAAACAAGGGTATTTCATTAATTAATAAAATTGTTAGGGGCAGCTAGGTGGCGCAGTGGATGGAGCACCCGCCCTGGATTCAGGAGTACCTGAGTTCAAATACAGCCTCAGACACTTAACACTTACTAGCTCTGTGACCCTGGGCAAGTCACTTAACCCCGATTACCTCACTAAAAAAAAAAATAAAATAAAATTGTTAATAAACCATTTTTATAACTTCCATGGGCAAAGTAAGAATACTTATCTCAGTATTACTTCAGGCAATTGAATCAGCAATTTGGGATTGGGACAGGGGTTCTGGGAGTAGCTAGGATAATTCTGAGACAGAGCTTCTACATATTTTTCCTAGTTTTCTTTAAGAAAGGAAAATCCCTGCCAGAGAAGAGGACTGGCTGGGGCTGAGCAGAGTAGCTCACAGAAAGAAGTTTGTGTGGGGAATTGGGGCTATTAAGAGTGACTGATTGCCTTGCTCGACAGGATAACATCATATTACCACACTACTACCTGAAATATTTATAAATTCCAATAGATTGTTATATGAACTTTTCAGTGTAGTAAAATAATTTTATGGCAATTTTATGGCAATGACGAGGTGACCATTGTGAGGAGCGTCTTTTTCTGAGTCAATTCTGTTCAGAAGTTATAATTGTTTTAGTAGTAGGAAGAACCATGTAACATGTAACATGTCTTGAAGAAAGTTACTATCCTTTATAGCAATTGTCCTAAACATTTTTTCTAGTGACATTTTAAATAAAACTTTTCCATGTAATCATCAAATATTCTAGTGTACTAATTATTCTTGGATCTATTTTATGTATGCATGTATGTGTGTGTGTATATATATAAATATAAATATATATATGTACATATATATATATATATATATAGTTCATGATTAAGCCATTACTATTAAATGGAGTCAAAGGTTTTGAGTTAATCAATAAAAGCAGTAGAAATGTTTAAGTGCTTTCTGGTAGCTTGTTCAATGATCACTGAATTGATGAATTGCACTTTATAAATTGTACTGTTGCTTTTTTGGCACATCCATTTTGCTCTTTAGCCAATATCTCATACATAGGAGCACTCCCCTTCAGAACCCTAGCCAACTATACATATATATATATTATATAATTATATAACATACTTATATAAATATATAATTTCTACTTAAAATATGTTTATATAAAATATTCATCAGTGGCATCACTCAGAATATATGAACTCTATACAAATATATATATATATACATATATATATATATGTTGAAGCTAAATGGGAATTTATATACATATATATGTATGTATATTTGGCTAGAGTTCATATATTCTGAGTGATGCCACTGATGAATATTTTATGTAAATTAAATAAATCTATGACTGACATATTTCTCTGACAACATAGAAAAAAATACCTGTCAGATCTATGGATGGGGGAAGAATTCATGATCAAAGTAGAGAGATATAGGTTAATAGGAGATAAAATTAAATAAAATTTAAAAGATTTGTACAAATAATACCTGTGCAGCTAAAATGAAAAGTAGAAAACTAGGGAAAATCTTTGCCACATGTTTCTCTGATAAAGGTCTCATTTTGTATCTATATTTTATACATGGAACTGAGTCAAATTTATAAGAATAAGATCCATTCCCCAATTTATAATCAAATAATATGATCTTCAGTGTGGTTTTCCAAGGAAGAAATCAAAACTATCAAAAGGCATATGAAAAACACTCTAAATCACTAATAATTAGAGAAATGCAAATTAAAACAGCCTAGAAGTACTACTTCACACCGATCAGATTGGCAAAGATGGTAGAATAGGAAAATGAGAAGTGCTAGAGAAGATATGGGAAAACAAGTACTTTAATGTGATATTGGTGGAGTTGTGAATGAACCATTTTGGAGCAATTTGAAACTATGCTCAAAAGACTTAAACTGTGCTTACTTTTTGGCCCCATAATACTGCTGTGAGGTCTATACCCCAAAGAGATCAAAGGAAATGGAAATAGAATTCCAAATCTACAAAAATATTTAGAGCAATTTTTGTGGTAGCAAATAATTGAAAACTGAAGGATACCCATTGATTGGGAAATAGCTAAATAAGTTATGATATATGATTTTACTGAAACATTATTTTGCTATAAGAAATAAAGAAGGGGATGATATCAGAAAAAAAACCCAGGAAGACTTCTTTTAACTGATGCAAAATGAAGTGAGTAGAACCAAATTATATTTTAGAGAACCACAACCACAACAACAACTCATTAGGAAGAGATAAAAATTCCATTGAAAATAACTAGAGGGGTAGCTAAGTGGCACAGTGGCACTGGATTCATGAGGACCTGAATTCAAATCTGGCCTCAGACACTTGACACTTACTAGCTGGTTGACCCTGGGTAAGTCACTTAATCCTCATTGCCCTGCAAAAAATAAAAATTAAAATTAACTAGAGACAATATAAAATACTTGTGAGTGAGTATACCTGCCAAGACAAACCCAGGGCCTATATGAACACAATTATAAAACACTTTTCACACAAATAAAGACAAATCTAAACCATTGGAGAAATATTAATTGCTTATGAGTAGGCCAAACTAGCCAAATAAAAATGACAATTCTACCTAAACTAATATACTTAATCAGTACCATACAAATTAAAAGTGGGAGAAGAGAAAAGTGAAGCAACTTAATTTTTGCCTGTAGTTCCCCTATCTTGCCGCTGACTTTGTACTGCAGCCCCTATCCCTGTCTGTGACCTTCTTTACTGCTGAAACATTGAGGACAGTCCTATCAGTTTGGGTGTGGTTACAAGAGATAGCTAACCTTCCTGTTACTAGCCCACCAATAGGCTCTGTCCAGTCAAGGGATACCACATCCCTTTTTCCTAAACTATAAGCTGCCAGCAACATGCCTTATACAATCCTGAGGCGGCACCCCTTACCCAATTTATCTCATGCCTAAATTGAAACATATATTTGTTTTGTTGTTTCATTCCTTCAGGGAGTTTCCACCCATGAAGATGGATTTCCCTTGCTGGTGAACTTAATAAACCTTCATTGGTTCCTCAATTCAAAGGTTGGGTTTGGTTCAGATTTTTTCCAGCACTGATAATATTGTTCACACAAACTACTAAAATATTTTATAGATTTAAAAAAAAGTAGAAAAATTCATCTGGAAAAACAAAAGGTAAAAACTATCAATGGAATCAATGAAAAATAATAGGAAGAAAGGTAGCCCAGCATTACCAGATTTCAAACTATATTACAAAGTTGTCATTATCAAAACAATTTTCTACTGGCTAAGAAAGAGTAATGAATCAGTACAATAGATTAGATATAAAATATGCAGTAGTAAATAATCATAGTAATCTAGTGTTTGAGAAACCAAATAATCTAAGCTTTTGGGGCAAAAAGAACTCGCTATTTGACAAAAGTTGCTGAAAAAACTGTAAAGCACTTTGGGAGAAACTTGGTATAGACCAAAATCCCACACTAAATACCAAAATAAAATCAAATTTAGTGCGTAACTTAAACTGAAAGGATAATATCAAAAGCAAATTAGAGGAGCATGAAAAAATAACTTCTCATATCTATGTTTATCAATAGAGAAATTTATGACTGAAGAAAAGTTAGAAAAACGGGGATGTAAAATGTATATTATTGATTACATGAAATTAAAAAGGATTTGCACAAACAAAACCTATGCAGCCAGAATTAGAAGGAAAGCCTGGAAACAGAAAAAAATTACATCAAGTTTCTCTGATAAAGGCCTCATTTCAGAGATCTACAGAGAACTGAGCCAGATTTGTAAAAATAAGAGACTTTCCTTAATTGATAAATGGTCAAAGGTCAGAAGTCAATCTAACAATAGTTATGAAAAAACGTTCAAAATCACTATTGAGAAATGCAAATTAAAACAACTCTGATTTACCATATGAGATTGAGTCACATGATGGAAGAGGCAACTGATAAATACTTGAAGTCATGCACAAACATTCATTGTTGGTGGAGTTCTGAGAATTCTGAGAATAATTTGGAACTATGCCCAAAAGTTTATAAAACTATGCATATTGTTTGACCCAGAAACACCCTCCCAATTCTAGCAGTACTCTCAAAGAGATCAAATAAAAAGAAAATGCATCCATATGTACAAAATTATTTATTTTATGTAGATCTTTTTGGAGAAAAGATTTTTTTTTTTGTGGTGGCAAAGAATTGGAAATTGAGGGGATGCTTATCCATTGAGGAATGACTGAAGAAGTTGTTGTATATAATTGTGATGGAGTACTGTTGTGCTAAGATAAATGATTAGGGGAATAGTTTCAGAAAAAAACCCCAGGAAGACTGATATGAACTCATGCAAAGTGAAGTGACAAGAACCAAGAGAATATTAGACACAATAATAACTGTCTAACACCATGACTGCCAACCCTATCTTACTTACTTTGGGTGAAACATGATAGTTTATGCTCCAACCACTTATTTTTACTCTAGATTCTAAGTTTTTGGAAGAGTTCCTTGCTTCTTAAATCAATAAAGCACCTAGTCCCTCATGATCATTCCTTTCTGCTCTGGAATTGTGACCTGGGACTACCTGATAGACAACAAAGCTGTTCTGATCCCTGTGATAGATAGTACAGGGGACCCCAAGAAGTCTTTCTGTCCAGCTATTTCCTGCCCTAGTGTCCCTTATAAAACTCCCTGGGAATGGGAATGTTCTTTCCTGATCCTGTTGATGCTGCTGCCATGTTGCTGCTACTATCACTCCTGGTCAGTCCCTGCCCTAGTATATGAAGACCTCTCTTTCTATTTTCCTAAGCTGACCTGGGCTGTATAAAAATAACTCACTGTGACTTTTTCGTGGATTTCCTTATCAGAATTTGATCTGGTATGCTTTCTAGGTTGTTATGGAAAAGCTAAGTCAAAAATGCTACCATTCACTCCACCATCTTGACTCTGGCCCCCATAAGTTCCGTTTTGGACATGTTGAGTCTAAGGTGTCAAAAGAAGACATCCAGTACAACCTGTCCAACATGTAGTTGGATATTTGAAACTGGAGGTCAGCCGAGAGTTTGGACCTGGAAAAATAGATCTGTGAATCATCTACAAAGAAATGGTAATTGAATGCATGGAAACTGATGAGATTACTAATTAAAAGAGTATATAGAGAGGAGAGAAAAGGGTACAGGATAGAGACTTGGAGGATACCTATAGTTAGGAAATATGACTTGAATGAAGATTAAACAAAGGAGGCTAAGAAAGAACAGTTAGAAATAATGGAGGAGAGCTAGGAGAGAGCATAGTTATAAGTATCTTGAGAGAAGAGAGTATCAAGAAGTGTGTGATCTACAGTGTAAAAGATTAAAGAGAGGACAAGAAGTTCTTTTCTACACCAATGAAATTATATATCTGGATAACAAAAATGAAAGGAAGTGTGGATTGAAGACCAATCTTGGAGTCAGACATACATGAGTTCATTTCACATCTGACATATATTTTTACAATGACTAACTATATACAAGTCACTCAATAAGTCAGTGGCCTAGACAATCAGTATGTTCAAGTAGAAATGGTTTGTTACAAATCTTCCTGTCCACTAAAGCTGGTAAACCACAGGTGTTCGTGAAATGGCCTGATGATAATTTTTTTTTTTGGAGGGGGGCAATGAGGGTTAAGTGACTTGCCCAGGGTCACACAGTTAGTAAGTGTCAAGTGTCTGAGGCCCTACTGGAACTCAGGTCTTCCTGATTCTAGGGCTGGTGCTTTATCCATTTCACCACCTAGCTACCCCTTGATGATAATATTTTAATTAAGTAATAGTAGTATATCAAAATGAAATTAGGAAAATAATTTGACAGTTTTAGGTGATTTCTATGTTACTTTTTTTTTTGGTCAATGATAACAGTAGTTCTAAGTTAAATAGCAATGTATGATCTGTATGGGGAAATCATAAAAAAATAATTTCATCAGTGAAGTAGGAATTGAGGGGTTACTTAAATTTAAAGAGAGAAAAACTGAAAAACCTGAAGTCATGCTCTTGTATGTGGAAAAGCTATTGTATAATGAAATAGGTAGTAAAAGTCATTTCAGTTCCTTAAAACAATTTTGAAAATGAGATGGACATAGACTGACATTTCAAAAAGCTATTTTAAAGTTTGATGACACAATCTGAACTGAGAGATCAAAACAAAACAGTAATACTAAAAAGCTGCTATCTTTTATAACCATGAACTAATGTGTTTTCCCACAAAATTTTACAGAGAGTATAAAACCAGTTCTGGTTTGCATAACAAAGCCGACTTTTTTTTTTTCAGTTATCTTGTGGAGAGATCAACAGCACTGCAGATTTTGATTTCATATTCTAAGTATTTACACATGAGAAATTTCCATCTCTGTTAAAGAAACATCACATAAGAAATGAATATTGTATATAAAACATACAAACATCTTCAATAAGTAGGATAATTGCATTGCCTGAGATGAAAGCTGTTCTATGATTACCAACAATAGTTTGTATGCTTCAGAATTTAATCCTGAGCAATGTATATTCAATGTATATTCAGGGGCAGCTAGGTGGCGCAGTGGATAGAGCACCGGCCCTGGATTCAGGAAGACCTGAGTTCAAATCCGGCCTCAGACACTTAACACTTACTAGCTGTGTGACCCTGGGCAAGTCACTTAACCCCAATTGCCCCACCAAAAAAAAAAAACAAACAAAAAAACAAAACAAAAAACAATGTATATTCAGAGGTTAACTCATTGAATATATTAAATTGGAGATACTATTCATGGAGAACTTTCTTGTCATAATTGATATCACTGATAGTTCATAGCTTCCAAGATGGTGGAATAAAGGGATCATTCTCATCCATCTCTCCCAAAATCCCCCTCTAAAAACCTTAACACAATGTATTAAAATGCATTATAGAATGGCATAACCAACAAAAGATTGGGTGAGACATTTTCTAGACCAGTACCACTTATTTAGGCGCACGAAAAGAGAGGTTGTGGCAATGGGTTGGGGGCTGACTGAAAGTGCAGGAGTGACCACAATGTGTGGTCACAGAAGGGTGTGACAATGCCAGCAGCCACAGCAGCTATAGCAGGAACACTGACTACCCTCAGATAATAAGAGGAATGAATGCCTGTTCAGAAAGTTATTACAGAAGATACTTTTGCTAGCACTCGGTATAACACTTGATATCATTAGGCAACTCCAGTACACATTTTCCAGTTCTTGGTTCCAGAGGGTAGAGGAATGCATGCAGATTCTACCTGGATATGGGTTGAAGTTAGAGGGAAGAGAAGAGTTATGGTTGTGAGAGAGCACGGTAAAGGACTATACAATACTATACCTCTTCCCAGATCACAACACCTAGGAAGCAAAGAAAACTTATAGGCCTCCATAATGTGCTAAGAAAGCAGCATGGCAAAAAAGCCTGAAGTTTGAGATAGTGATACTTTGCCCACATTTAAGTATTGCTTAACTCTCATGTAAAGTCCAAAGTCAAGAAATAGGTTAGAAAAATTAAAGAATCTGACAATTAAAATAACAACAACAATAACTCTACTGACAGAGAATCTTAAGAACCAAACTCAAAGGAAGACAATGACTTGAAAAGATCTATAAGCAAATTTTCAAAGAAAAATGCAGATTGGATACAAGTCAAAAGAATTCCTAGAAGAGCTAAAGAAAGACATTGCTAAAAAGAAGAAAAAATGATTTAAAATGTCATATAAAAGCATTAAAGGAAAAAAATTGGAGAAAGAGATGAGAGCAAAGCCAAAAAAAAAAATCAAAAGAGAATTAATAACAAAAAATACTGAAGGGACAGCTGGATTCAGGAGGACCTGAGTTCAAATCTGACCTCAGACACTTGACACTTACTAGCTGTGTGTCCCTGGGCAAGTCACTTAACCCTCACTGCCCTGCAAAAAACAAACAAAAAAATACTGAAGAAAATATGTCCTTATAAAACAAAATTGGCTAAATGATTGAAAAGGTAAAAAAACACACTGATGAATATAATTCTTTATATATAATATATATATATAAAGAAAGGTAAAAAATACACTGATGAATATAATTCTTTATATATAATATATATTATATATTTATATATATACATACATATATATATGTGTGTGTGTATGTATGTGTGTATATATATATATATATATATATATATATATATATATATATATATATATAAAATTCTTTAGATATGTGGGGGCAGCTAGGTGGCACAGTAGATAGACCACTGGCCCTGGAGTCAGGAGGACCTGAGTTCAAATCTGACCTCTGACACTTAATACTTACTAGCTGTGTGACCCTGGGAAAGTCGTTTAACCCCAATTGCCTCACCCCCCCCTCACCAAAAAAAGAAAAAGAAAAAGAAAAGAAAAGAAATCATATGGAACCATAATAGAAATCCTAGCTATGGCAATAAGAGAAGAAAAAGAAATGGAAGGAATTAGAATAGGCAATGAGGAAACACTCACTCTTTGCAGATAATAGGATGGTATACTTAGAAAATCCTAGAAAAATAAACTAAAAACAATTAGTTGAAATAATTGACAATTTCAGCAAAGTTTCAGGATATAGAATAAACCCACATAAATCATCACTATTTCTACATTTTGCCAAAAAGTCCACCAACAAGAGATAGAAAGAGAGATTCCATTTAAAATAACAGCAGATAATATAAAATCCTTGGGAGTCTATCAGGAATTATGTAAACACAGTAACAAAACACTTTTCACATAAATAAAATTAAATTTAAACAGTTGAAAAAGTATTTTTTGCTTATGAGTAAGCCGAGACAATATAATAAAAATGACAATTATACCTAAATTAATTTACTTATTCAGTGCCATACCGATAAAGCTAGAAAACAAAGACCAAATTTATCTGGAAGAATGGAAGGTCAAGAATGTCAAGGTAATTAAGTTTTTTTAAATGTAAAAGGGAGGTGGCCTAGCTGTACCAAGATCTCAAATTGTATTACAAGTCATCATCAAAATTATCTGGCTAAGAAACAGAGCGGTGGAACAGTAGAATATATCAGCCACACAATATGTGGTAGCAAATGATTATAGTAATTTAATGTTTGTGAAACCCAAAGACAAGATCTTTTTTTTTTTTGTGGGGCAATGGGGGTTAAGTGACTTGCCCAGGGTCACACAGCTAGTGTCAAGTGTCTGAGGCTGGATTTGAACTCAGGTACTCCTGAATCTAGGGCCCGTGCTTTATCCACTGCACCATCTAGCCGCCCCAAGACAAGATCTTTTTGACAAAAACTTATGGGAAAACCATAAAGCAATTTGGGAGAAACTAGGTATAAATTAATATCTCATACCACATAACAAGATATGATCAAATTAGGGGCATGATTTAGACATAAACTGCAATACCATAAGTAAATTAGGCGGGGGGGGGGGAGCATGGAATTATGTCCCTGTTAGATCTATGGATAAGGAAAGAATTTAGGACCAAATGAGATAGAGAGCATTACATAATATAAAATGGATAATTTTGGTTATATAAAATTAAAAGGTTTATACACAAGCAAAAACAAGGAAGATTAGAAGGAAAGCAAATGAGTCAAATTTATAAGGATACAAGTCATTTTGCAATAGATAAATGGTCAAAGCATATAAACAAGCAGTTTACAAAGGGAGAAATCAAAGCTATCAATAATCATATAAAAATACTCTAAATCACTACTGATTAGAGAAATAAAAATTAAAACAAATCTAAGATACTACCTCACACCTATAGGATTGCTTATAGACAGAGAAGGAAAATGATAAATGTTGGAAGGGAGCCCAAAGGGCTATAAAACTGTGCAAACACTTTGATCCAGTAAGACCACTACTAGATCTGTATCCTAAAGCAATAAAAAAAGGGAGGGGGGAGGGACCTATTTATTGTTTCACGTTAAATTAAATTAAATTAATTTTTTAACATTTTAAGTTCTAAACTTTGTTCCTCCCTCCCTTCCCACCCCTCAGTAGAGAAGGCAATCATTCCACACACGTGTATATGCACATACATACATATACACATACATGTACATGTACATATACATTTACATATAACCATGCTATGAATGCTTCTATTTATTAGTTCTTTCTCAGGAGGTCAATAGCATTTTCTTTTATAGGTCCTTTGTAGTTGATTTGAATTTATAATATTCTGAATAACTTCATCATTCATGGTTATTCATCATGCAATATTGCTGTTGCCATATACAACATTCTTTTGGTTCTGTTAATTTCACTCTTCATTATTTCATGCAAGTCTTTCCATGTTTTTCTAAAATCAATCAGTTCATCATCATGTATTCCATCACAATCATATACCACATGTGTTTAGCCATTCTTCAATTGATGGACATCTCTTCAATTTCCATTTTTTTGCCAGCATAAAAAGAGCTGTTATAAATATTTTGGAACATAAGTCTCCCCCCCCCCCTTTTTCATGATCATTTGGAGAAACATATCTAATAGTGTTATTTTTGTTTGTCCTTCATTCTCAAAGAAGACCATGACATTGGCGTGATGTCATGACCTACAGTGAATTAGATTTAAGTGAGGCAGGGCTGTGCAAAGTCATCAATCTCACTCTCTCCTCTGGAGCCATCTGTATCCAGTGGCAAGATTTATGTTAGAATGACTGGAAATGGCCCCGGATGCAGTGGGAGAACTTGGTGGTATTGATTTTTTTTTAACTCTTTGGGCATAATTACAGATTGCTCTCCCAAATGGTTGGATCAGTTCACAGTTCCACCAGCAATGTATTAATACCCAACTTTTCCACATCCCTTCCAACACTTGTTATTTTCCTCTTCTATTATTTTAACCAATCTTTTAAGTGTGAGATGATATCTCAAAGTTGTTTTAATTAGCATTTCTCTGATAAATTATGATTAAGAGCATTTTTCTTATGTATATATTATGTATATATATTATATATATGGTTTATTCATTAAAAATGGCTTGTTCATATCTTCTGACCATTTATCAATTGGGGAACAACTAACATTCTTGTAAATTTCACAACATTCCATATATATTTGAGATATGAAATCTTTAACTGAGAAACAGCCAATAAAATGCCCCCCCCAATTTTCTACTTTCCTTCATTTGCACAAAAAAGTTTTAATTTATGGTAATCAAAATTACCCATTTTACATCTCACACTGTTCTCTATTGCTTGTTTATTCATAAATTATTCTATACATAAGTCAGAAAGGCAATGTGTTCCATGTGCTTCTAATTTTCTTATGATATCTCCCTTTGTATATGGGTCATGTATCTATTTTGACTATGTCTTGGTAAATGATGTAAGATGTTTGTCTATACCCAATTACTTCCAGAATGCTTTCCAGTTTTCCCAACAATTTTTACTAAATTTTGTTTTATTTTATTTTATTTATTATTTTCCATTTATTTATTGTTTTATTTATTATTTATTCTATTATCATCCCCAAAGTTTAAATCTTTACATTTATGAAACAAAAGGTTACTATAGGAATTTACTATTGTGTATTGTATGTCTATTCTGTTCCACTGATCCACTTTTCTATTTCTTAGCCAGTACTATATACTTTGGATAATTATGAAAATATGACAATGCTAAATCTCCTTCCTTAACATTTTTCATTAATTCCTTTGAAATTAATGACTTTTTGTTCTGCAAAATGAATTTTATTACTTTTTCCTGGCTCAATAAAATAATATTTTGGTAATTTAATTGGGATGACGTTGAATAAGTATATTAATTTAGTTGGAATTTTTGTTTTTTTTTTAATACTGGCTTTTCACTTACAAGAATAATTAATATTTCTTCAGTTGTTATTTAAAACTGACTTTATTTGAATTTGTGTTTCATAATTAATTCATGTAATTCATGGGTTTTTCTTGGCAGGTATACTCCCAGATATTTTTGTCTACAATTTTGTCTACAATTATTTTAAATGGGGTATCTCTTACTTTCTCTTCTTGCAAGGGTTTCTTGATGACATATGAAGTACTAATGATTTCTGCGGGTTTATTTTTTATCCTACTACTTTGCTAAAATTATTGTTTCCACTAACTTTTTAGTTGAATCTTTGGAATTGTCCAAGAATATCATCATACTATCTGCAAAGAGATAGTTTTATTACCTCATTGCCCATTCTCAGTCCTTCAATTTCTTTTTCTTCTCATTCATATTGCTAATATTTCTAATACAATATTGAATTATATTGGTGATAATGGGCATCCTTTTGCTCATTTTTTGTTTTTTGTTTTTGTTTTTTTTTTTTTTTAGTGAGGCAATTGGGGTTAAGTGACTTGCCCAGGGTCACACAGCCAGCAAATGTTAAGTGTCTGAGGCCAGATTTGAACTCAGGTACTACTGACTCCAGGGCCGGTGCTCTATCCACTGCGCCACCTAGCTGCCCCTTTTAATGGGCATCCTTTTTTTGTTTTTTTATCTTATTGGGAAGCTTATATCCGTTACAAATAATGCTTGCTGATGGTTTTAGGTATATGTTCCTTATCAACGTAAGAAAAAATTCATTTATACTTATGCTTTTGAGTGTTTTCAACAGAATGAGTGTTATATTTTGTTATAAGCTTATTCTGCAACTATTCATATGATCATACGGTTTTTGTTACTTTTGTTATTGGTATAATCAATTAGGTTAATAGTTTTCCTTATGTTAAATCATCCCTGTGAATCCTGATATAAATTATGCATGGTCATCCTGTATAATATTTGTGATATATTGTTGTAGCCTAATGGCTAGGGATTTTTTTTTTTGTATCTGTGGTGATTAATGAAGTTGTTATATAATTTTCTTTCTCTGTTTTTGCTTTTCCTGGTTTAGGTATCAATTCCAGATTTGTTTCATAAAAGAAGTTTGGTAGGACTCCATTGTTGCCTAGTATTCCAAATAATTTATTTAATATTTGAATTAGTTGATGTTTAAATGTGTGGTAGAATACACTTGTAAATCCTGATGGTCCTGATGGTTTTTTCTTAAGAAGCTCATTTGTGGCCTGTTCAATTTCTTTTTCTAAAATAGGTTTATTTAAACATTCTATTTCCTCTTCTATTAATCTAGGCAGTTTATATTTTTAAAAGATTCTTCCATTTTGCTTAAATTGTTAAATTTATTAGTATATAATTGAGCAAAATAACTCAAAATAATTGCTTTGCTTTCATCTTCATTAGTGATATATCCACTCTTTTCATTTTTGGTACTAGTAATTTGATTCTCTCTTCATAATATCGATCAGTAGTTTATCTGTTTTATTATTTTTTCATAAAATGAACTTCTAGTTTTATTTATTACTTAATTGGTTTTCTTACATTTAATTTTATTAATCTTACCTTTTATTTTTAGGATTTATAATTTCATGTTTATTTGGGGATGTTTAATTTGTTCTTTTTCTAGTTTGTTTTTTTCTTAAATTGCACACCCAATTCATTAGTTTTCTCCTCTATTTTAATGATTTAAGCATTTAGAGATGTAATTTTCTCTCTGACTACTGCTTTTTCTGTATCCCATGGGTTTTGATATGTTGTCTCAGTATTACCATTTTCTTTAATAATTTGTTTATTATATTTATGACTTGTTCTTTAAGCTTTGAGCTTCTCTAAGATTAGGCTATTTAGTCTAATTAATTTTAAGTCTAAATAATTTTTAATCTGTGTTTCTATTATTTCATTATGATCTGCAATAGATGCATTTAATACCACTGCTTTTCTGCATTTATTATTAAGTTTGTATGCCCTACTATGGTCAATTTTTGTAAAGGTACCATATATCAGTGAGAAAAAGATATTTTCCTTTCTATTGCTATTCAATGCTCTTGAGATATCTATCATATCTAAGATTCTGCTAATCCCCTTGACTTCTTATTTATTTTTAGTTAGATTGATCTAGTTCTGAGAAGGGAAGATTGAAGTCCCATTCTATTATAGTTTTATATCTATTTCCACCTGTAATTCATTTAGTTTTTCCTTTAAACATATGAGTACTATTGCATTTTGTGCATCTATGGTACCTTTTATCATAATGTAGTTTTTCTATTTATCTCTTTTAGTTAAATCTATTTAGGTTTAACTTTGACATCATGATTGCTACCCCTGCTTTTTATGTATCACTTGAAGCATAATTAATTCTATTCCAGTCCTTTATTTTTACTCCATGTGAATCTCTCATTTTAAAATGTGTTTCTTTTAAATAACATATTGTTGGATTGTGTTTTTTAATTCATTTAATATCTGTTTCAGTTTTATGGGTGAATTCATCCCATTCACATTCAAAATTATAATTACTAGTTCTATATTTCTCTCCATCCTATTTTTGTCACTGTTTATCTTTCTCTCTCCCTCTTCAAACATCCAATTTACCTTTTTTTTTTTTTTTGGTGGGGCAATTGGGGTTAAGTGACTTGCCCAGGATCACACAGCTAGTAAGTGTCAAGTGTCTGAGGTTAGATTTGAACTCAGTTCCTCCTGAATCCAGGGTCAGTGCTTTATCCAATGTGCCACCTACTTGCCCCCTGAACACACTTTAAAAATGTATTTTAAGAACATTTTAATTAAACTTTTGAGTTCCAAATTCTATCTCTTCCTCTCTTTCCTCCCCTCTCCCTAAGATGGCAAGTATTCAGATATAGGTTATGTATATGCAATTGTATTAAACATTTCCATATCAGTAATTTTGTAAAAGAAGACTTGAATAAAATTTTAAAAATGAAATAAAGTGAAAAATAGCGTGCTTCAGTCTGTATTCAATCAAAATCAGTTCTTTCTTTGGAGCAGATAGTATGTTTCATCATGAGTCCTTTGGGATTGTCTTAGATCATTGTATTGCTGAGAATAGCTGTCATTTATGGTTCTTCATGGAACAATATTTGTCCCTCCCTGATCCTTTCCCCTCATGTTCCTATTTTTTGTGAGTTAAGAAGACTTGTATACCTTTCTAGATATATAGGTGATTACCTCTTCAACCCAGTACTGATGAGAATATGGTTCTAGTACTACCAGCCCTCTACCCCTTCCTGTCTCCACTGTAACAATTCTTCCATTTGTATAAGATGCCTCATTGTATGAGATAATTGCTCCATTTAATCTCTCCCCAACCAATTTTATTTTTAGGATTATTTCATCATGCTCAATTCAACCCTAAGCCTTCTATTTATATATGCTCTTTCAAACTACTTGGGCATGATAATATTCTTAAGAGTTACCGATGATTTCCCTTATAAGGAGTAAATATTTTGACCTTATTAAATCCCTTATAATTGGTTTTTAATGTTTGCCTTCTTATGTTACTCCTGAATTTTGTAGATTAAATTTTCTATTCTGCTTTGGTCTTTTCTTCACAAATACCTGAAAGTCTTTCAATTAATTAAATATCATTTTTTTTTCATTCAGGATTTGGCTCAGCTTTTCTGGGTAAGTTATTCTTGGTTGTAAGCCCAAATCCTTTGCTCTTCAAATATATTGCTCCATGACCTTTGGTCTTTTTTTGTATTTTTTCTTTTAAATAGAATTTTATTTTCCAAAATATATGTAAAAACAAATTTTAACACCAATTTTAAAAAACTTTTTGTTCCAACTTCTCTTCCTCTCTCCCTTTCTACCCCCCTCCCACAAGAACTCAAGCAATTCAAAATAAGTTATACATGAGTAGTCATGGAAAACATTCCCACATTAGCTAGGTTGTGAGAGAAAATAGTCAAAAAAGACAAAACTTCAGATTATGGAATTATCAAAGAGGAAATATAAAATAAAATGTGTTTCCATCTGTTTTCAGATACTATCAGTTCTTTATCTGTAGATGGGTTGTAATTTTCATAAGTCCTTCAGGGTTATATTGGACTTGCTGAAAATAACCACATGCTTCCCAGCAGATCCTCTTACACTATTGCTGTTATTTTGTATACAGTACATTTCACTCTGCTTCAGTTCATATAGGTCTTTCCAAGTTTTTTGGTCTTTTAATGTAGAAGCTGCTAAATCTTATTATCCTGACTATAGATGCACAGTGTTTAATCCCCTCCCCCCCCAGTTGTTTATAGTATTTTTTTCTTGACCTGGGTGCTTCAAAACTTAGCTATGATGATCCTGTGAGTTTTGGGTGTTTAACAGTGGATGTTTTTCAATTTCCCTAATCATTTCTTGAAGTATAGTGTCTAGACTCTTTTTATCTTATATCATCTCTCCTTGATCTGTTTTCCAGATCAGTTGTTTTTCTAATGAGATACTTCACCTTCTCTTCCACTTTTTTCATTCTTTTAATTTTGTTTCATCATTTCTTGGTGTCTTGTGAAGTTATTAGCTTACCTTTCCCAGTTATAGTTTTAAAGGAGTTACTTTCTTCTTTAAGTTTTTGGATCTCTTTTCCAAATTTAATTTCATTTTTAAAAATTTTCTTGCGTTATTCTTATTTTTTCTTAATTTTTCCTCAACCTTTCCCATTTGGTTTTTAAAATCCCTTTTAAGCTCTTCCAATCACTCTTTGGGTTTTGTGACCATTTTGCTTTTTTTTTTTTAATTGGAAGTAGCTGTTTTAATTTCACTATCTTTTTTCTGAGTTTGAACTCAGATCTTCTCTATCACCATAGTAGCTATCATCTACAGTCTGGTTCTTTCTCTTTTGCTTACTCATTTTTTTGGTGGCTTATTAAGAAGTAAGACAAGAGTCTCTTAACTTTGTGTTAGAGTTAGACACTAGTCCTCAGTTGTTGGGGATAATATCTAAGGCTTTAAGTTTTTCATCCTGATGTTTTTAAAGGTCTATTTGGCTGCCTGATTTCAGGTGCTCCTCTCCACCCCTGAGTCACAACCAAGGACCTCAGCAATATGGTCACCACAAATGCTCTTATTACCTCAATCCCTTCCCAGAGCTGCAAGCTTCACCCCACCCCCTGCCTTGGTTCCAAAACCTGGGACTCTGCTCTCCTATAAGTGCCTACAGCTAGCAATGCCCCTCTGTAATGCGCTCACCAGTGTGTGTTTGCTCATCCTTGTCCACAGCCATAGTCTGGGACTGAGTTTGGTCAATGAAGCTGGTCCTCACTTTGGTTTCAGTGAAGGACCCAGCATTCTTTCCCTGATTAGCATTCTCTCCCTTCCCTCATACTGACCTATGGATGAAAGTTCTTGAAGCTGAGGCTTATAGCACTGTCTTTAGGCTTTATTGTTTGTTGATTCAGCAGTAGCAAGGAAGAATCTGCACTTCTATAAAGCCAAATACTCCACCACCACCTCCCACACCTAGGAATATCCTCCCAAGTTGTCTTAGGCAGTTGTCTTATCCATACTTTTTTTTTGGTTTGTTTTTGTTTTTTGCAGGGCAATGAGGGTTAAGTGACTTGCCCAGGGTCACACAGCTAGTAAATGTTAAGTGTCTGAGGCCGCATTTGAACTCAGGTCCTCCTGAATTCAGGGCCAGTGCTTTATCCTC
Source organism: Dromiciops gliroides (assembly GCF_019393635.1). Taxonomy (NCBI): domain Eukaryota; kingdom Metazoa; phylum Chordata; class Mammalia; order Microbiotheria; family Microbiotheriidae; genus Dromiciops; species Dromiciops gliroides. Next base: position 263,733,168 of record NC_057862.1, on the reverse strand, counting down.
TGTGCCACCTAGCTGCCCCAAAGTGTATTTGGAGGCAGACTTAAAAATATTTATGCGGGGATTTGGGAATGCCAGGTAATTTTCTGCCTTCTTCATTCATCTTCCCAGAATCCAAAGGGAAACCACCTTTGTACAAAAGTATTTTATAGCAGCTCTTTTTGTGTTGGAAAAGAATTGGAAATTGAGGTGATGCTTATTTGGGGAATGGCTGAACTCATTGTGGTATATAATGTAATGGAATACTATTATGGGGAAATAGGTGGGGGTTTGGGATAGGGGTTTGGGGTAGGGGTTCTTAGGAATTCCTCTTTAAAGAATTATACCCTCTTTCACACAAAAGCAATTAGGCTAGGGAAAGGAAACCAAGAGAGAAATCCTTAGACTTCTCATGCAGAGAAGGCACGGCACAGAGGTGTGGCTCTGAGATACCTATCTCCCTGAGCAGGAGACAGGCAGAGGACTGATGGTGGTGGTAGTCTTATGGGGTGATCATCTGACTGTGGAAAGTTCCCTTATTGGGGGAGGACCATCCCCACTGATGGTGGCTGGGGGAAGTTGGGTAAGGGGCAGCTCTGGATCCCTCAAGCCATCTATGTCCTCCTCATGCCACAAAGGCAGCAGTCACACCTAATCTTATCTCCCTGAGGGGTGGGGGAGACTGGAATGAAGGGTGGTGGTCCTAGAGCTAGCTCAGTCCAGATCAGGTGCCACTTACCTCTTTAGGGGTATCTGTCCTTTGGTTTAGTTTCTCAAGGCAAATGTTCTTTGATTTGCCCCATAACAATACTATTGTGCTATAAGAAATGATGAGTAGGATTATTTCAGAAAAAAGTTGGAAAGATTTACATGAAGTGCAGCAGAATGGAGTGAGCAGAACTAGGAGATCATTGATACACAGTAACAGCAATATTGTAGAATGAAAAACTGTGAATGATTTAGCTATTCTCAGCAATACAGTACTCTAACATAATCCCAAAGGACTCATGATGAAAAATGCTAGCCATCTACAAAAAAGGAATGGAAGGATTATAATGCAGACAGAAGCCTTCTGGTTTTTCCAACCCTCCCTGCCTGCCTTACTCCCTCCTTCCTTCCCTCCCTTTTTTCTTTTCTTTTCTCTCTCCTTCCTTCCTTCCCCTTTTATTTCTTTTCTTTCATAAAATAATTATTATGGAAATATATTTTGCATGATTGTCCATGTATAAACTACATCAGATTGCTTACCATCTCAGGGAGGAAGGAGATGGAGAGAATTTGGAAAACACACACACAAATTTGAAAAATTGTTTTCACATGTAAAATAAATACTATTTTAAATAATTATAAATTATAAAATAAATATTATATAAAAATCAGAAATGGCCACATGGAAAAAGGCACAAAATTTCACTGTAGAAAATATTCCTTAAAAATTAGAATTAGTCAAGTGGAAGCTAATGATTCCATGGGAAGTTGAAACAATAAAACAAAGTTTAAAAAATGGAAACATAGAAGAAAATGTAAAAATAACTATTAGTAAAAATAATTGATCAAAGAGAGATAATTTAAGAATTATTTGATTAACTAGAAATGATGATCAGAAAAGGAACCTAGAAATAATATTTCAAGAAATTATAAGGGAAAAACTTCCCCGACTCTTAGAATCCACCAATTTTAGAACCAGAGGACAAAGTAGAAATTGAAAGAATTCACCAATCAACTCCTGAAATAGATCCTAAAATGAAAATTCCCAGTCAAATTCCAGAGTTCCCAGGTAAAAGAGAAAAGACTGTAAGCATCCAGAAAGAAGCAATTCAAATACTGTGGAGTGAAAGTTAGAGTCACACAGGATTGGACACGTATCATGATAGAAGAGCAGAGGGTTTGGGACTTCCTGTGCCAAGATGGCTAAATGCAGAAGCAATCCACTGAAGGTGTCTCAGATTTCCCCTCCAAACTGACATAAATCTTCCTCTGATTTCATCCCAGGAGCAGGGAAACAGCCTACTGGCCTGGCAAGAAAGGTCTGTCTTACCTGGGTGGGAGGGAAGTAAGGTCCAAGAGCAGCAGCAGCAGCTTCTGGGCTCACAAGCAGGGGGACTGAAGCAGGGCTTTGAGCCTTGGGCAATCCACCAGTGAGGCTCCACCTAACTGCAAACCAGAAGCTCCCTTGGCAGGTGAGCAATCTGGGCAGCATAGCAGGGACCCTCACCAGTTACCCCAAAGCTAGCAGAGGCCACCATGGAGGCTTTGACCCCACTGCTGACCAGTAGTGAAGCCTTGCCCAAGACTGGTCAACAGCAAGTTCCCACCCCTGCGACCCCCCAGTAGAGACTGTTTCCAGGGCAAACCAGCCTCAGTAACTCAGCACATTGAAACAAAATTACCCTTCCAGGGCCTGATGGCTGAGTGACTGGTTACCATAGCAACCCTGCAGCAGGACCCCCCCCACACACACACACACATACACACAGACTTGGGCAAATTGGAAAAAAAATTACTCCTCCATAGAGTCCCTGCTAACAGAGTAACCTAGCAGTAAGGTACCACCCCTGGAGCAGACCAACAACAAGATCACTCCTCCAGGGCCAGCCACCAGAAAGACTTTGTTAACTTTAGCAACCCAGCAAAAGCAAGCACCTAAGCCCTGAAGACCAGTGAAAACCACCAATAAGACCCAGAGCCTCAGCACAAACCTTGGGACAATTTAGGAAGAGAGCCCAACCCGAAGAAAAAAATCAAGGCACAAAAATGAGCAAAAAAAAACAACGAAAAAAAGCTTGAGAGTTGACAGTTACTATGGTGATAGGGAAAATCAAGGCATAAACATAGAGAAGGACAATAATAACAAAATGGCTACAGGCGAAGCTTCAAAGACAAATGCAAATTGGTCTCAGGCCCAAAAGGAATTCCTGGAAGAACTTAAAAAGGACTTTAAAAATGAAATTAGAGGAGTAGAAGAAAAATTGGGGAAAGAAATAAAAATAATATAAGAGAGCCATGAAAAAGAAATACAAAAATTTAGTAAGGAAAATAACTCCCCAAAACCCAGATTTAGCCAAATGGAAAAGTAAGTAGAAAAGGTCACTGAAGAAAATAATTCCTTTTTTTTTTTAATGAGGCAATTGGGGTTAAGTGACTGGCCGAGGGTCACACAGCTAGTAAGTGTTAAGTGTCTGAGGCCAGATTTGAACTCAGGTACTCCTGACTCCAGGGCCGGTGCTCTATCCACTGTGCCACCTAGCTGCCCCAATAATTCCTTTTTTAAAAAAACAATCTGAGGGTTTATTCCATGAGTGAGTGTTTGACTTAGGGCTGTGTCCAGGTCAGAGTTTATTTGCCTTTTTGGGCCTTGATCTTTCTCAGGTAGAACTCCAGCTCTTTGCCATTGAGCACATAGCCATGTGCTCAGCCTCACTGTCCTGGCCTTGATGTGATACAGGCAAGGAGTTTGCCCTGCTGAAACTTCCTCCAGAAGCAAGCTGATCTTGGCATTCTTCTGCTCCTTATATTTCTTCTGGATCTTCTTTGACCACTTCTTATTTAAAATTTCTTCCTCCTCAGAAGTCAGCTTTGCTCCCTTCTTCGGTTGAATATGAAGGTATGATATCTAAAAATAATAAAATTAAGGATTGAGAGAAGAATGCAATGGGAGAAATGGAAAGGGAGAGAGGTAGAATGGGGTAGATTATCTCACATAAAAGAAGCAAGAAAAAGGTTATAGAGTGGATGGAAGATGGGGGAGTGAGTCAAACTTACTCTCATCAGAATTAGCTCAAAGAAGGAATAACATATACACTCAATTAGGTATAGAAATCTATCTTTCTTTGCAGGGAAGTAGGAGGGGAAAGGGATAAGGTGGGGTGATAGAGGGGAGGGCAGATTGGGGGAGGGTGTAGTCAGAAGCAAAACTTTTGAGGAAGGACTGGGTGAAAGGAGATTGAAAGTAGAATAAAAGGACCGAGGAGGGAATACAATAGAGAGAAATACAGCAATAGTGACTGTGAAAAGCAAGTTTGTCTGCTAAAGGCCTCATTTCTCAAACATATAGAGAATTGAGTGAAATTTATTAAAATAAGAGCTATTCCCCAGTGGATAAATGATGAAAAGATATGAATAGTTTTCAGATGAAATAATAAATCTATATATAGCCATTTTTAAAAAAATTCTCTAATTCACTATTGATTGGAAAGAGGTAAGTCAAAACAATTCTGGGGTAGTACATCACACCTATTGGATTAGATAATAGGATAGCAGAGGAAAATGACAAATATTGTAGGGGACATGGGGAAAATGAGAAGTTAATGCAAAGTTGGTAGAGTTGTAAACTGAATCAACTATTTTTAGAACAATTTGTGATATGTCCAAAGTGATATAAAAGCAGGTATACTTACATGTCCAAGAGGCTATAAAACCATATATACTCTGATCTAGCAATATCACTACTAGGTCCAAAGAAGAAATGATGCTTTCAGAAAAACCTGAAAAGACTTATATGAGCTAATACAAAGTGAAAAATATTGAGTACTAAGTAACAGCAAGATTGTAAGATGATCAGCTGTGAATGACTTAGGTATTTTCAGCAATGCAATGATCCAGGACTTATTATGAAAAATGCTCTCCATCCCCAGAGAAAGAACTGATGGTGTCTGAATACAGATTGAAGCATATTTTTTTATACTTTATTTTTCTTGAGGGTTTTTTGGTCTATTTTCTTTCATAACATGACTAAAATGGAAATATTTTGCATGACGACACATGTATAACTTATGTTGACTTTCTTGCCTTCAGAAAGGGAGAAAATTTGGAACACAAAGTTTTAAAAATAGATGTTAAAATTGTTTTAATGTAAAACGGGGAAAATAAAATTCTAAAATAAAGAAAATAATTAAAAATAAATAAAAGTGAGCTAGTTATACAAAAAAATAAAATGGATAGACTATTGGTTAAATGGATTTTTTTAAAAGAAGAAAATAAAATGACCTTTATCCAAATGAAGAGTGAATGTTTCCCTAATGAGTGTGAAATTAAAACAATTCTTAGGAGCTATTTTGCTCAATTATATGTTAATGATATTATTAATTAATATCCAGTTATGAGTTCCGTAGGAAAAATCCCTATGACCAGATAGATTTACAACAAATTCTTTCATGCATTAAAAGAAGTTGCTTCTAAAACCTTATAAACTATTTGAAAAAGCAGTTTTAAAAAGAGTCCTACCAAATTTCTTCTGACAAATAACATTTTGTAACTAAACTAGGGAGAGTAAAAACAGAGAAAGAAAACTATAATCCAATTTTTGTTGTGCATATTGATGCAAAACTTTTTAATAGAAAAGTATCAAGAGATTATAGCAATAAATCACAAAGCTCATAATCTATGACCATGTGGGATTTATACTGGAATGTAGAACTGTATTAATGTCAGGAAAATTATAAATATAATTGCCCATTTCTGTAACCAAAACAATAAAAAATCATGATGAAATTATAAAAAAGTTTTTTGAACAAACCAACCCAATGCAGCCAGTATTAGAAGGAAATAAATTCACTGTTAGTGGAGTGTGAACTGGTCCAACCATTCTGGAGAACAGTTTGGAAAAGGTCTATAACACTATGCAAACTTTTTGACCTAGAAATATCACTACTATGTCTATTCCAAAGAGATCAGAGAAAGAGGAAAAAGATCTATATGTATAAAAATATTTTTAGTATCTCTTTTTGTGGTGGCAAAGAGAATAATTGAATAAATTATTATGGTATATGCTTGTGCTAGAATACTACTGTGATATAAGAAATGATGAGGTGGATGGTTTCAGAAAAACCCAGGAAGACTGATATCAATCGATGAAAAGTAAAGTGTATAAAACCAGGAAAACACTGTACACAGTAACAGCCATACTGTAATGATAAACCACTTTGAAAGACTTAGTTACTCTGAGCAGAGAGAGAACTAGTTAATTCCAAGTGCAACTTGGAACATTTTTTTCACTTTATTTTCTCGCTTTAAATTGTTTTTTTGCTACATGACTAATACGGAAATATATTTTACATCATTTCACATGCATGATGTATATTTGTTGTTTGTCTTTTCATTGAGTAGGGGAAGATAAGAATTTGTGTATGCATACACACACACACACACACACACACACACACACACATATATATATATATATATATATATAATTTAAAAGAAGAAAAATATTTTCCTATATTATTCTGTGGCCTATATGGAGGTGACTTGGCTAGATGAATATTTTGAGAAATTTGTAAAGACATTGAATTTTTTATTGTTTTGGAAGTTTTGTTAATTTATGTAAGCTTTTTTTATTCTATAAAATTTTCTATTTGCCTCTGTGCCAAATTTTAATGATCGTCAGATAGTCACTGCCAACAAACCTAGCCTTTTAAAAATTTTACATTCTCCCTATAGTCCTATATGATTGTAATTAATGGCACAACATGTTCTCAAAGAATTAAAATTACATATAGGATCTCCATTCATCTAACAGCCTTTGTGCTGAATGGAATGTTTCCTCACTTCTTCTTACCTTCCCCAGATTCAATCAAAACTTGTTTAAATCCTACCTTTCTTCAAATGGTATTTCCTGCTTCCATCAGCTAATACTTTGAGACTACCTTCCACTTGCTATGTATATATCTTGTATGTATCAAGCTATTTTTATATTTGTCTCTTCTATTAGAATATGAGCTCCTTGAGGGCAGCAGCTATTTTTTGCCTACTCCCAACACTAAGTGCTGTGTCTCATATGTAGCAAACATATTATACCTGTATGGTGAATGATGTAAGAACAATGGAGAGATACATGTTGTACGTAAGTTGGTTGAAATACACCAAAAATGACTTAAGTAGTATCTCCAAAAACAAGTATGACAGTAAAAGGAGTTGTAATAGCAAGTAAAATAACTCCTGGATCAACTAAGTGCTTCACGAGCAGGAAACAAATATAAAAAGTAGTTGGAAGCTAGCTTCTACAGTGTTGGGCAGGTTCCCTAAGGAGAATGTATGAAAAAATATATGGAAAATACTTGCACAAGTTTTGAGGGCATAGAGCAATTAGGCTCTTTATTTATGGAGTACCCAAAATATCAAATCAGTCATACACAATTTAAAATAGAAATATTGTAGTCTTATTGGAGGAAAATAATACTCCCAGTTACCATTTTTAAAGAGAAAATCTTCTGTTAATATGAGCCAGTTAATATGGCTCAAATTTTTAATATTATATTCAAACATTTAATATAGCATCATAGATCATAAATTTAAAGTTGGAAGGAAACTTCATGGTCTTCTAGTCCAACTCTTTCATTTTATAGATAAAGACATTCAGGTTGGGGACTTCCAGCCAAGGTGGCTGCCTAAAGGGGAAGTAGATTGCCCAGCTTTCAAATGCCTACTCCAGAAAAAATGTGAAAATACTCACCAGACTGCAAAATGATCAAAAAATTCATTGAGAAATGAAAGTAAGTGATTCTTCTTCCCCCAAAAAAGTGAGCCAGAAACCCATAGGCAATAGAAGAGTGAGTCACTAGCAAAGCCAATGATAGTGCAAGCAAATATACTTTGTTTTTCTTGTTCAGTATTTTATTATTTTCCAGTTACATATAAAGATAGTTTTCAACATTTGTTTTCATAGGATTTTTAATTCCAAATTTTTCTCCCACCCTCCCTTACCTCCCTGCTCCCCAAGAAAGAAAGCAATCTAATATAGGTTATATATGTGCAATCACATTAAACATATTTTTGTATTAGTCATATTGTGAAAGAGGAGTCAGAGCACAGGGGAAAAAAATCTCAAAAAAGAAGGAAAAAATGGCCCCAAAGTAGAAACAGTATGGTTCAATATGCATTAATAAACCACCGTTCTTTTTTCTGGACGTTGAGAAGGTTTTCTATTATGAAGTTCTTTGAAATTGTTTTGGACCATTGCTTTGCTAAAAGGAGCCGAGTTTATCACAATTATTCATCATATAATGTTGCTGTTATCATGTACAATGTTTTCCTTGTTCTGCTCCTCTCAGTCATCATCAGTTCATGTAAGTCCTTCCAGGTTTCTCTGAACTCCTCCTGCTCATCATTACTTTTCACATTGCTTTTTTAAAACTTTGTGTTCTAAATTTTCTTCTTCCCTCCCTCCTCATTCCTCCCTGTGAAATCCAGCAATTCAATATAAGTCATATATGTGCAGTTATGCAAAACATCTTCTCATTAGTCAGGTTGTGAAAGAAAATAGACAAAATGCCTTTAGAAAGACGAGCTAACAAATAAAATTATACTTCAATCTGTATTCAGATACCATAAGGACTATCTCTGTTGATGGTTTGCATTTTTCATATGTCCTTCTGATAGCATCCTGCTCATAATTTCTTTCACAGTTACTGTTATTAACTGTGTTATCCCTCCCCTTGATATTTACTCTATTTTCTATCTTCTTTCACCCTATCCCTCCTTGAAAGTGTTTTGCTTTTTACTGTCCCCTACCCCAATCTGCCCTTCCTTCCTTCCCCTCTTCCCCTTGCCTTATACCTTTCCCCTCCCACTTTCCCACAAAGCAGGATATATTTCTATACCATATTGAGTGTGTATGTTATTCTTTCTTTAAGCCGATTCTGATGAGAGTAAGGATCATGCCCCACTCCTTCCCCTTCTCCCCCTCTACTCTATAAGCTTTTTCTTCTTCCTTTTATGTGACCTACTTCCCCCCAATCCACCTCTTTCTTTTCCTTTCTTCCAGTGTATTCCTCTTACCACTTACCTTTATTTTGAAGATGTCATCATGGGTCAGCTAAGTGGCACAATGTACACAGCACCAGTCCTGGACCCAGAAGGCCCTGAGCCTACATCTGGCCCCAGACATAAGCCACCCACCCTGCCTGCCCCACAAAAAAACAAGGATAAACAAAAAAATAAAAGCTTTACATATTCTTTAATATTCAATTCACATCTGTGCCCTCTAAGTATATTCCTTTCAGCTACCCTAACACTGAGAAAGATCTTATGGGTAGAAGTATTATCATCCCATGTAGGAATGTAAACAGCTTAATCTTTTAATATCCCTCATGATTTCTTTTTCCTGTTTACCTTTTTTATGCTTCTCTAGGGTCTTGTATTTGAAAGTCAAATTTTCTATTCAGTTCAGGTCTTTTCATCATGAATGCCTGAAAGTCCTCTTTTTCATTGAAGTCCCATTTTTCCCCTGAAAGAATATACACAGTTTTGCTGGGTAAGTAATTTTTGGTTGTAGTCCCAGTTCCTTTGCCCTCTGGAATATAATATTCTATACTCTCTGGTCCTTTAATGTAGATGCTGCTAGATCTTTTTTTATCCTTACTGTAGCTCCACAGTATTTGAATTCCTTTTTTTTCTAGTTGCTTGCAATATTTTCTCCTTGACCTGGGATCTCTGGAATTTGGCTATAATATTCCTGGGAGTTTTCCTTTTGGGATCTCATTCATTAGGTGATCAGTGGATTCTTTCAATTTCTATTTTACCTTCTGCTTCTAGAATATCAGGGCAATTTTCCCTGATAATTTCTTGAAAGATGATGTCTAGCCTTTTTGTTTTGTTTTGTTTTGTTTTGTTCTTGTGGGGCAATGGGGTTTAAGTGACTTGCCCAGGGTCGCACAGCTAGTAAGTACCGAGTGTCTGAGGCCAGATTTGAACTCAGGTACTCCTGAATCCAGGGCCAGTGCTTTATCCACTGCATCACCTAGCTGCCCCCTAGCCTTTTTTTTTTATCATGGTTTTCAGGTAGTCCAGTGATTTTCAAATTATCTCTCCTGGCTCTATTTTCCAGGTCAGCTGTTTTTTCCAAGGAGATATTTCATACCGTCCTCTATTTTTTTATTCAATTGGATTTCCTTTACTTTGTCTTGGTTTCTCATAAAGTCACTCTACCTTCCACTTGTTCAATCCTATTTCTTAGACAATTATTTTCTTCAGAGAGCTTTTGTTTCTCCTGTCTCATTTGGCTTTTCAGACTGTTGACTTTTTTCTCATGACTCTCCTGCATTACTCTCATTTCTCTTTCCATTCTTTCCTCCATCTCTCTAAATCTTCCTTCTATCTCTTCTGCTTTCTCTTCAAAGTCCCTTTTGAGTGCTTCCATGGCCTGAGAACAATTCACATTTTTCTTGGAATCTTTGGATGCTGGAACTTTGACTTTGTTATTATCTTCTTCTGAGGGTGTATTCTGATCTACCCCTCCCCCAAAGAAGTTGTGTATTGTCTGCTGTTTTCTTTGCCTACTCAGCTCAGCCTGGAAGCAGATGTCTGATTAAAATCTGATTCTCTATGGTCAGAAACTTGGCGGGCCTGTGTCACACACCCCCCCCCCCCCGCTGGGCTGCCACCACTTGATTTGGCCCACTGGTTCAGAACCAGAGTGCTTTGCCCCAACTCCACCCTCACTGGTCTATGAGCTGAGCCTCAGAAGAAGCCACTGGCACTGAAGACTCCAAGGCACTGGAAGCACAGTCTGTTCCCAGCTGGGTCCAGACCACATGCTGAGCTCCTTGCTCAGCTCGATCAGCAGGTGATCCCAATTGCCATCTTTGGCTGGAAAATAGTCTCACTCTGTTCTTATGTATGTTAGGCTGCTCTTGTTTTTTTTTTTTAAATGGCATTATTTGGGAGTGAGTGGACAGGTTTATCTGGACCTTGTGGGAGTCACAGCCTCTCTTCCACCATCTTGGCTCTGCTCCCCCCTCCACCTCAGCAAATATACTTATGCTAGCCACCCAATATGATTAAAGATGGGCCAGAAATATGTATAACTTGTAAGGACCTGTTGTGGAAGAAATGAAGGTGGAAGGCACAGTTAGTGCAGAAGGTGGAGATTAGTGTAGGAACCTATGGTGAGACAAAGCAGTACTGACCACTGCATGCAAAAATGCCACAGGAGGCTGCATTAGCTTATTGGGATGTTAAATATTCAAATGCTGTTCATACATTATTAAATATTTTGAAAATAATTTTATTTTTCTGAAACATCCTATGCTACAGTCTTTTTTGAATAAGGCAATGTGTTTTCAGTGAAACAAAGTGATTTTGGGGAGAACGTTTAATGTTATTATTCCTTTGAGACATTAATGGGAAAGTGGAAATCAAAGTATAGTTTTCTTGCTTTTTTGCAATATGGCTAATATGTCAATATGTTTTTTATAATTTCATATGTATAATTGATATATTGTTTGCCTTCTCAGTGGGTGGGGGAGGGGTGGGAGAGAGGGTGAGAAACTGGAACTCAAAATTTAAAAAAAGAAAATAATTTTGAAAAAATAAATTAATGGGAGACAAGGGTTGTAATTTATCAATGTCTTCCTAACACTTGATTAATAAGTAATTGCAAAGATATATTTCAAATCCTTGAACTAATTGACAATGAGGTATTTACCTTCACATGGCCAGCTAGGTGATAAAATGGATAGAATGCTCAGTCTGAAGACTTATATTCCGGATTTCAAATCTAGCCTCAGACACTAACTTACTAGCTGTGTGACCCTGGGTAATTCTTGTAACCATGTTTGCCACAGTTTCCTCATCTGTAAAATGACCTGGAGAAAGAAATGGCAAACCACTCCATTATCTTTGCCAAGAAATCCCAAATAGGGTCATGAAGAGTCAGACACTACTTAAAACACTATTGAATAGCAATATCAACTTTTGACTTTACAGATTGATTTTTATATATTCTGTTTTCTTGATGTGAAACTAAAAAAATTAGAGTGACAGGTTTTCATCCTGGTAGCATTATTTTTCACCAAATTTGGCAAAGAACACAAACTCATATTGATAAGGGAGTGTATGACTCAGGCCGATACTCTATTGTTTCATGCTTGATAAAAGTAGGCAACAAAGTGAGGTTTACTTAGTTATAGCAAAGAATGGGATATGCAACAAGGATACTGTAGAACTTTGCTTGGAGGAGTACATGGTCTCCATCACTGAAGTCCTTTTTATGCTCTTATGTCACTAGGAAGTCATATAATTGACCAGAGGCTAACAGGAACCTTCATTAAACAAGGTGCATCATCAGCCTTAGTCCACTTAACCCCATCAAATCCTGGGAATTGCTTTTTTGCCTTTCAAGGAAAAACTAGCCCTACTAGTCAAAGGGAAAGGGTTAGCATATAGCTCCTACCACATATGTAAAAATAATGAGATTCTGGCCTGTTCATTTTCTAAATTCTCTAATTTATAATTCCCTAATTATTCTTTAAATTCTTTAATTTTGGGGCAGCTAGGTGGCGCAGTGGATAGACCACCAACCCTGAAGTCAGGAGGACCTGAGTTCAAATCGGCCTCAGACACTTGACACTTACTAGGTCTGTGACCCTGGGCAAGTCACTTAACCCCAACTGCCTCACCCCCCCAAAAATATTCTTTAATTTTGAGAGGATTTAGAAAAATATACTTATTTTTGAAGTGGGGGTATAAGTGCAAATTCAGTTTAATCATTTTTGTAGTATACCCAGTGTATAAACTGAGTACAACATAGAGTGCCAGATATGGCATGCTTACAGTGTGAGCTATTCTGGACAAAACAAGGGTTTTATTTACCTAACCAAAATCTGTCATGATATGTAGAGGCTCTATCAAATGCCCAAAGGCATTCTGATATTTTATGAAGTAGAACACTTTGTTCTTCCATAACAGAGATGTATTTGAGCTAATGGACAATTTTACATAGTCAGTGATGATACCCAGCCATTAAAGGAAGACTCATATATTATTAGGGTAAAAAGGGATCTATTTAATATATTAATTCTAGCATCTAATGCTACTACAAAATCCCTAATAGGAGTTTTTTCTTCTACTTCCAAATACTTCCAATAATGGATTGTCATTTTTCAGTTGTGTCTGACTCTTTGTGACTACATTCGGGGTTTTCTTGACAAATATATTGGAGTGGTCTGCCATTTCCTTCTCCAACTTACTTAACGGATAAGGAAACTGAGACAGATAGAGTTAAGTGACTTGCTCAGGGCAACAAAGTATCTGAATCCATATTTGAACTCAAGGAGATAAGTTTTCCTGACTTCAAGCTCTGAACTCTATTCACTGCAACACATAGTTCATTTGCTTTCACAAGGTCATTTATTCCATTGCCTATTTGTTTTGTTTTAGCTTAATTTGGGTTTTTTGTTTTTATTAAAGTTCTTTCTAATGTTGAACATGACATGGCTTATCATTTGTCCTAGCTCTATCCTATGGGTAACAGAAAATATCTGTAATGCTTATGTTAAGTATCTTTTTTTTTTTTTACAGACAATGGGGGTTAAGTGACTTGCCCAGGATCACAAAGCTAGTAAGTGTCAAGTGTCTGAGGCCAGATTTGAACTCAGGTACTCCTGAATCCAGGGCCAGTGCTTTAACCACTGTGCCATCTAGCTGCCCCAAGTATCTTTTCTTACAAGGTAATAATCCATAGTTCTTTAACTCTTTTTGATATGACATGGTTTACTTGATCAAATGATCAAATATTTGAAGATGGAAGAGACATTAGAGGTCTTATAGTCCAACCACCTCATTTTTCAAATAAAGAATGAGAAATACAGAAAAATTAAGTATATTGCCCAAAATTGCACAACTAGAAAGCGTTTGGGGTGGAATTTGAATTCAGATATATTAGCTTGATTCTCCTTATTTTATGGGAGAATATTGTGGGAGAAAAGATTAAGAAATAAAAGTAGGATTTGAGCTGAATAAGTTTAGCAAGCTGAATAGGGTTGTAGGGAACCTGGGTGGCCAGAGTAACAGGGACATAGATAGATCTAGAATCTGTACTGCCCCACCCTAAGTATCCAGGGATAAATTTCCATCTTTCGGAAGAATAAGACAGCTGTAACTGGGTCATCATTCTTTACTTTCCTATCTTTAAGGGGGATCCTTAGCCTAGAATTATATTTATCTATAATATCAGATATTTTCAGCCTAAGGGTATGGTGCTCTTTTAGAGTTCAGGACAAAACCCACTTTCCCTGTTCCTTCTGAATAGGAATTTGTCTGCCTCAGATTGCAACAATTTTGTCCAGTTTAGCTCCCTTCTCTCTAAATGTTTATTACACAAAAACCAATCATTAACAATGGGCAAACATTTATCAAAGGAATCAGTAAAATAGTTAGTAGTCAAGGTATATAGATTAAATTAAGCAATAGGACTTATAAAGCTTACTGGGGAGATACAGAGATTCTTGTGAGCAATTCAAAGTTCATTTTCTACTTCTTTTCTTCCTGTCTGTCTTCACTAATAAAGAATTAGGAGTCATATCTTCTATGCATTTTCAATACACAGTTCTTAGGGCTTTCTTCCAAGGAATAGGCCAAGCCTTCTCAGTGAAAATGCTTCATATGAAGGAGAAGAAATAATATAGGTGATTTCTATGGATTTGCAATAGCTATATTTAAGACAAAGGTTGAATTTGGGGGGATAAGATATTTGGCAAAGATTGAGTATATTTTGAAGCATAAGTTCCAGGTCCACATCCTGGTCCAGATTCTATTTCCTCAGAGTAAGACAAGTAGAATAAAGACTACATAAGGGCATTTTAAAAAGAGTAAGAAGGAGTAAGGAAAATTGAAGAGAATTAGGCATATAACCAGAAGCACTAAACTCAAGAAAGAAAAGAGTACATAATTAGCAAGATATGGTTAGAAAAGTAAGAAGAAATAAGTGGGATAATTATAGGGCTAAAGAAATTGACAGAGTAAACTGGATTAATATCCAAATTGGCAAATTGGTGAAAGAGACTGGAGATTTATACAAGGCTGAAGGGAAGGTGGATGTGGCTAATATATGTAGAGTTGTTAAGACAAGAAAATACATTTGAGTTTTGATGGGATTGACAAGTTATTAAGTGATTATTGATTGTAAAAAAATTAAATCAGTTTTGAGGAGTGAGGATATGAGGAAACCAGGATTGAGGTGTCATTTACTTACTTGTAATAAATAATGCTTTTAATAAATAAGACTGGAAACTTCTGGAGTGGTGGTTTGACCTAATTGAAGTACAAATACTTCTGGGCAGATTCTGCCTAATCAATGATTAAGAAGCACTGGGTGCAGGTGTGTCAGGTGGCAGCTTTAGCTACAGGACCTTTTGCCTCATGGACAGTATAGGCATTGGGCAGCTGATCAGGGGAGAATTGCAGGGTCCTCCAACACTGCTGGATGCCAGGCTCAGGTGTCCTGACTTAACACAGTTCTGGGCTATGGCTTTGGACAAGAGGGAGTGAGCACTCACAGGTGAGTATGACAGAGGATGGGGATGCTGTTGGTTATGGACACTCATAGGAGAGCAGAGTACCTGGTTTTGGTTCCAGGATGGAGGGGTTAGATGAGCCTTGCAGATGTGGGGAGAATTGAAGGGAGCAAGAACAAATGTTTGGCTTAGGGGCAGAGAGGAATACATGATATTACACCCCCCCCCCATAGAGCTCAGAAAACAACAATATAAAAAACCTGAGGCCTGAGATATTGTCCCTCTCACACACAAGAGGCCAAGTTTAATAAAAAGGTAACAGACAGGAAATAAGCCACTAAAATAATGAGTAAGCAAAAGAGAAAGAACCCAACCATGGAAAGCTACTATGGTGATAGAGAAGATCAGGGTTCAAACACAAAAGAAGATATTGAAGTTAAAACAGCTACTTCTACCTCAAAAACAAAACAAAACAAAATGGTTACAAAGCCCCAAATGAGTTTTTGGAAATGCTTAAACAGGACTTTGAAAATCAAGTAAGAGGGTAGCTAGGTGGCACAGTGGATAAAGCACCAGCCCTGAATTCAGGAGGACCTGAGTTCAAATCTGACCTCAGACACTTGACACTTACTAGCTGTGTTGTGACCCAGGGCAAGTCACTTAAACCTTATTACCCATGGAGAGAGAGAGAGGTTGAGGGAAAAATTAGGGGAAAAAACCAAAAGTAATGCAAGAAAATCAATAAAAATATGAAAAGAAAGTAAACCAATTGGAAAAAAGAGATCCAGAAATGTACAGAAGAAAATAACTCCTTAAAAATTAGAATTGAGCAAGGTAAGCTTCATAAGATGCCAAGAAATAATAAAACAAAATCAAAAGAATAAAAAAGAAAAAAAGAATGTGAAACATTTTCTTAGAAAAGACAACTAACTTGGAAAACCAATGGAGGAGAGGCAATATAAGAATTGGTCTACCTGAAGATTTTGACCATAAAAAGTCTAGACACTATACTTTAAGAGATCATTAAGGAGCAGCTAGGTGGCACAGTGGATAGAGCACTGGCCCTGGATTCAGGAGTACCTGAGTTCAAATGTGGCCTCAGACACTTAACACTTACTAGCTGTGTGACCCTGGGCAAGTCACTTAACCCCAATTGCCTCACTAAAAAAAAATCATTAAGGAAGATTGGCATGAAGTTTTATAAGAGAATAAAATATAAATTGAAAAAATCCACCAGTCACCACCAGAAGATCATAGCTAAGTTTTAATGCACCTAGGTGAAGAAAGAAAGTGCTATAAACAACTACAATAACAATAACAACAACCCCAAACAGAACAATTTAAATACTTAGGAGCTACAGTTAAGATAACACAAGACTTGGCAGCTCTACATCTAAAGACCAAAGGACATGGAACAATATATTCTGAAGATTAAAGGACTTGGACTTTATATAACTTACCCAGAAAAGCTGTGGGTTATGCTGAATCTAGGGAGAGGGGGGAAGGACATTTAATGAATTAAAAAAAAAATGAGAACTGAATGGAAAATTTCACCTACTAGACTTAGGAGAAGCATAAAAAGGTAAATATTAAAGACCAATTATAAAGGACTTAATACAGTCAAAATGTTTACTCTTTATATGGGAAAGCATTATCTGTAACTCTTAAGAATATTATCATTACCTGGGCAGTTTGAAAAAGCATACATAGAAAGAAGACTTGCGGTTGAATTGAATATGATATGCTTCTAAAAATTAAATTGAGTACGGAGAAATGAAATTGAGAAATTACCTCATACAAATAAGTCTTGAATGGACGAGTTCTTACATTGGAGACAGGAGGGGTGGAGTGCTGGTAGTGCTAGAATCTTATTATCATCATAATTAGGTTAAAGAGGGAATAACCTACATATGTGGAAGGATATAAAAGTTTTAAGTTACAGAGAAATAGGAGGTCAAGGGAATAGGATTAAGGGGGAACTTTTAAAAGGGTGTGCAGATCAAGAAACAGGAGGTTAAAGGGAAAGGATAAGTGAGGGAACATTAGAAGGGTGAGCATATTAAGGAAAAGGAGGTTAAGGAAAGAGAATAACAGAGGAATTCTTAGATGGGTTGTGGATTAGGGAGGTGGTGGTTATAAGTCAGTTAGACTCTTGAAGAGGGATAGGGTAAAAAGAGAGATCAAGGATAAAAATAGGATGGAAGGAAATTAAAAACTAATAATTATAGCTTTGAATGTAAATGGGATGAACTCACTCATAAAACAGAAATAAATAGCTGAAAAACAGAATCTGACAATATGTTGTTTACAAGAAACACATTTTAAAAAGGACTGGAGTAGAATTTATTATGTTTCCAACTGATCAAAAAAGTAGGTATAGCATTCATGATTTCAGACAAAATTAAACCTAAAATTGATTTAATTAAAAGAGATAAAAGGGGAACTAAATTATGGTAGAAGTAATGTCAACCTAAAATCTGTATGTGCCAAATGCTATAACATTTAAGTTTTTTATCATAAAAATATTTTATTATTTTCCAGTTACATGTAAAGATACTTTTTTTACATATAAGGTATTTTATTTTTTCTGTTACATGTAAAGATAGTTTTCAACTTTTGTTTATACAAGCTTTACAATTTCAGATTTTTCTCCCTCCCTCCCCTCCCTCCCCCCTCCCCTAGACAGCAGGTAATCTGATATAGGTTATATCTATATATCTATATACATACACACATATATATATATATATATACACATAATAACATTAATCCTATTTCTGCATTAGTCCTGTTATAAGAAAAAAAATCAGAGCAGTAATGCAAAACCTCAAAATAGAAAAAAAAAACAGCAGCACCCAAAACAAAAGAAATAGTATGGTTCAATCAGCATCTATACTCCACAGTTCTTTTTTTTTTTTCTTGGATTTGGAGATCCTCTTCTATCATGAGTTCCCTGGAACTCTTCTGTGCCATTGCATTGGTGAGAAGAATATATAGTCCATCACAGTAGGTCAACACTCAATGTTGATGATACTGTGTACAATGTTCTTCTGGTTCTGCTCATCTCACTCATCATCAGCTCACGTAAGACCCTCCAGGTTTCTCTGAACTCCTCCTGCTCATCATTTCTTACAGCACAATAGTATTCCATTGTATTCATATACCACAACTTGTCCAGCCATTCCCCAATTGATGGGCAACCCCTCAACTTCCAATTCCTTGCTACCACGTAAAGAGCAGCTATAAATATTTTTGTACATGTGGGTCCCTTTCCCCTTTCCATGATTTCTTTGGGAAAAAAGACCTAAAAGTGGAATTGCTGGGTCAAAGGGTATGCACAGCTTTATCGCCCTTTGGGCATAATTCCAAATTGCTCTCCAGAATGGTTGGATCAGCTCACAGCTCCACCAACAATGCATTAGTGTTCCAATTTTCCCATAGCTTCTCCAACATTTATTATCTTCCTTTTTAGTCATTTTAGCCAATCTGATAGGTGTCAGGTGGTACCTCAGAGTTGTTTTAATTTGCATCTCTCTAATCATTAGAGATATAGAGCATTTTTTCATATGGGAATAGATAGTTTTGGTTTCTTCATCAGAAAACTGCCTGTTCATATCCTTTGACCATTTCTCAATTGGGGAATGACTTGGATTCTTATAAATTTGATTTAGTTCCCTATATATTTTAGAGATGAGGCCTTTATCAGAAATACTGGACTCAAAAATTGTTTCCCAGCTTTCTGCCTCCCTTCTAATTTTGGATGCATTGCTTCTGTTTGTACAAAAGTTTTTTAATTTAATATAATCAAAATCATCCATTTTGCATTTTATAATATCCTCTATCTCTTGTTTGGTCAAAAACTGTTTTCCTTTCCAAAGATCTGATAGGTAGACTATTCCTTCCTCTCCTAATTTACCTATGGTATCACCTCTTATGTCTAAATCATGTATCCATTTTGACCTTATTTTAGTACAAGGTGTAAGATGTTGGTCTATGCCTAATTTCTGCCATACTATCTTCCAGTTTTCCCAGCAGTTTTTGTCAAATACTGAGTTCCTATCCCAGAAGCTGGAGTCTTTGGGTTTATCAAACACTACATTATTAGTGTCATTTACTACTGCATTTCCTGAGCCTAGCCTATTCCATTGATCTACCACTCTATTTTTTAGCCAGTACCAGATAGTTTTGATGACTGCCGCTTTATAGTAAAGCTCCAGGTTTGGTACCGCTAACCCACCTTCCTGTGAATTTTTTTTCATTATTTCCCTGGATATTCTTGATTTTTTGTTTTTCCAGATGAATTTTGTTATTATTTTTTCTAGCTGTATAAAATAATTTTTAGGTAGTCTGATTGGTATGGCACTGAATAAGTAAATTAATTTAGGCAGCATTGTCATTTTTACTATATTAGCTCTGCCTATCCATGAGCAATTGATATCTTTCCAATTATTTAGATCTGATTTGATTTGTGTGAAGAGTGTTTGGTAGTTGTGTTCATAGAGTTCCTGGGTTTGTCTTGGCAAGTAGACTCCCAAGTATTTTATATTATCTACCATTACTTTAAATGGAATTTCTCTTTCTATCTCTTGCTGCTGGACTTTGTTGGTCATGTATAGAAATGATGATGATTTATGTGGATTTATTTTATATCCTGCTACTTTGCTAAAGTTGTTCATTGTTTCAAGTAATTTTTGACTTGATTCTCGAGGATTCCTTAAGTATACCATCATATCATCTGCAAAGAGTGATAGTTTTGTTTCCTCCTTGCCTATTCTAATTCCTTTAATTCCTTTCTCTTCTCTGATTGCTAAAGCTAACATTTCTAGGACAATATTAAATAATAGGGGTGATAATGGACATCCCTGTTTCACCCCTGATCTTATTGGGAAGGCCTCTAATTTATCTCCATTGCATATAATACTTGCTGATGGCTTTAGGTAGATATTGTTTATTATTCTAAGGAAAGCTCCACCTATTCCTAAACTCTCTAGTGTTTTTATTAGGAATGGGTGCTGCATTTTGTCAAAAGCTTTCTCTGCATCTATTGAGATAATCATATGATTTTGGTTGGTTTTCTTATTGATGTGGTTGATTATGTTAATAGTTTTCCTAATGTTGAACCAGCCCTGCATTCCTGGTATAAATCCCACCTGGTCATAGTGTATTATCCTGGTGATCACTTGCTGTAATCTCCTTGCTAATATCTTATTTAAGATTTTAGCATCAATATTCATTAGGGAAATTGGTCTATAATTTTCTTTCTCTGTTTTTGCTTTGCCTGGTTTTGGTATCACCACCATATTTGTGTCATAAAACGAATTTGGTAGAACTCCTTCTTCACCTATTTTTCCAAGTAATTTGTATAATATTGGAATTAATTGTTCTTTAAATGTTTGATAGAATTCACCTGTAAACCCATCTGGCCCTGGGGATTTTTTCTTAGGGAGTTCATTAATGGCTTGTTCAATTTCTTTTTCTAATATGGGTTTATTTAAGGATTTTATTTCTTCTTCAGTTAACCTGGGCAGTTTGTATTTTTTTTAAATATTCATCCATTTCATTTAGATTGTCAAATTTATTGGCATACAGTTTGGCAAAATAATTCCTAATTATTGATTTAATTTCCACTTCATTGGTGGTAACATCACCCTTTTCATTTTTGATACTGGTAATTTGGTTTTCTTCTTTCTTTTTTTAAATCAAATTAACCAATATTTTATCTATTTTATTGGTTTTTTCATAAAACCAGCTCTTAGTTTTATTGATTAATTCTATAGTTTTTTTGCTTTCAATCTTATTAATTTCTCCTTTAATTTTCAGGATCTCTAATTTAGTGTCTAATTGGGGATTTCTAATTTGTTCTTTTTCTAGCTTTTTAAGTTGCATGCCCAATTCATTAATCTCCTCTTTCTCTTTTTTATTCATGTAAGCATTTAGAGCTATAAATTTTCCCCTAAGCACTGCTTTGGCTGCATCCCATAGATTTTGGTATGTTGTCTCATTATTGTCATTCTCTTGGATAAAGTTATTGATTGTTTCTATGACTTCTTGTTTGGCCCATTCATTCTTTAGAATGAAATTATTTGGTTTCCAATTGATTTTCTTTCTACTTTTCCCTGGCTCTTTCTTACATGTAATTTTTATTGCATCAGGATCTGAGAAGGATGCATTTACTATTTCTGCCTTTCTACATTTGACTATGATGTTTTTGTGCCCTAATACATGGTCAATTTTTGAAAATGTGCCATGTACTGCTGAGAAAAAGGTATATTCCTTTCTATCCCCATTCAGTTTTCTCCATACATCTATCATGTCTAACTTTTCTAGTAATCTATTCACCTCTTTCACTTCTTTCTTATTTATTTTTTGGCTAGATTTATCTAATTCTGAGAGGGGGAGATTCAGATCCCCCACTAGTATAGTATTACTGTCTAATTCCTCTTGTAACTCATTTAACTTCTCCTCTAAGAACTTGGATGCTATACCACTTGGCGCATACATATTTAATATTGATATTACTTCATTAACTATAGTACCTTTAAGTAAGATGTAATTTCCTTCCCTATCTCTTTTAATGAGATCTATTTTTGCCTGTGATTTTTCTGAGAGAAGGATTGCTACCCTTGCTTTTTTCATTTTAGCTGGAGCATAATATATTCTGCTCCAGCCTTTTACTCTGTGTGTATCTCTCTGCTTCAAATGTGTTTCTTCTAAACAGCATATTGTAGGATTCTGGTTTTTAATCCACTCTGCAATTCCCTTCCGTTTTATAGCAGAGTTCATCCCATTCACATTCACAGTTATTATTACTGACTGTCTATTCCCCTCCATTCTATTTACCCCCTTTGTACTTTTCCCCCTTCTTTCACTCTATTTCTCCTCACCGATGTTTTACTTCTTACCCCTGCCTCCCCCGATCTGCTCTCCCTTTTTATCACCTCCCCTCTTTTCTTTACAGTTTTCTCCCTTGCTTTTGTCCTCTCTTCTATCAGTCCCCCCCTTTCCCTTCCCCTTTTGCTTCCCTAAAGAATGAGTTAAGTTTCTTTCTCCCAATGAACATATATGTTATGCCCTCTTTGAGTCAAATCTAATGAGAATTGGGTTGAAACAATGTTCCCCCCTCCTTTCTTTCCCTCTATTGTAATAGGTGTTTTTTTCCACATCTTCATATGATATAATTCATCCCATTCCACCTCCCCTTTCCTCTCCTCCCCATAGACTCCCTTTTTAGCCCCTTAATTCTTTTGTATCATCACATCAAAGACAATTTATATTAATACCCTCTATGTAATGTCCTTCTCTCTGCCCAAATACATTTACAGTTCTTAAGAGTTATGAGTATTATTTCCTGTGTAGGGATATAAACAGTTTAACCTAATAGGGTAACCTTTTTTTTCCCCCTCTGTTTACCTTTTTAAACTTCTCTTGAGTCTTGTATGTTGAGATCAAATTTTCTATTCAGTTCTGGTCTTTTCACCAGGAAAGATTGAAAGTCCCCAATGTCATTAAATGTCCATCTTTTCCCCTGAATGAAAATGCACATTTTTGTTGGGTAATAGATTTTTGGCTGCAATCCAAGCTCCTTTGCCTTCCGGAATATCATATTCCAAGCCCTGGGGTCCTTTAATGTTGAAGCTGCCAGGTCCTGAGCAATCCTGACTGTGGCTCCATGATATTTAAATTGCTTCTTTCTGGCTGCTTGGAGTATTTTCTCCTTCACCTGATAATTCTGGAATTTGGCTACAATATTCCTTGGAGTTTTCCTTTTGGGGTCTCTTTTAGGAAGTGATCGGTGGATTCTTTCAATGATGATTTTATCCTCTGATTCTATTATATCAGGGCAGTTCTCCTTAATAATTTCCTGGAGTATGGTATCTAGATTCTTTTTCTGGTCATGGCTTTCAGGCAGTCCAATGATTCTCAAATTGTCTCTCCTCTATCCGTTTTCCAGATCAGTTGTCTTTCCAATAAGGTATTTCACATTTTCTTCTATTTTTTCATTTTTTTTATTCTGCTTGACTGATTCCTGGTGTCTCATGGATTCCTTATCTTCCAACTGTCCCACTTTAATTTTTAAGGCATTGTTTTCTTCAGTGAGATTATGCACCTTTTTTTCCATTTGGCCAAGTGAATTTTTTAAGGCAGTGTTTTCTTCAATGAGATTATGCACCTTTTTTTCCATTTGGCCAGATGAATTTTTTAAGGAATTAGTTTCTTCAGTGAGATTACGCACCTTTTTTTCCATTTGGCCAAATGAATTTTTTAAGGCTTTGTTTTCTTCAGTGAAATTATGTGCTTCCTTTTCCAAGCTGCTGATTCTTTTTTCATAGTTTTCATGTTTTGCTTTCATTTCTCTCCCCATTTTTTCTTCTACCTCTCACAATTGATTTTTAAAATCCTTTTTGAGCTCTTCTAGGAAGGCTTTTTGTTCTTGAGACCAATTCACCTTCCCTTGTGAGGCTTCAGATGTAGGCAATTTGAGGCTATTGTCCTCATCTGAGTTTGTGTTGGCCTCTTCCCTATTGATACAGAAGCTCTCAATGGAGAGGGCTCTTTTTTGCTTCTTACTCATTATTGCAGCTTATTTATTTATTTTTTAAGTTGAGGTCTGCTCTGGGGGCACCAGGGTCCCTGTTTTGGGCTTCTTGTGCAGGGGTATAGGTGCTGTGTGACCGGGTTTTTACTCTGAAGCCTTTATGGTGTGTGGAGATCCCCCGCCCCGCACTTCCTGTCTGATTGTGCTTGGCCAGCCAGGCGCCGGACCCTGGCGTCTGATCCCGCCTAACCCGTTTGTGGCCCTCTCGGCGGGTGCAGGTAGGTTTTTCCACTGTCCTTCTTGGCCACCAGATTTTTGAACCAGGTTCCGGGAGCCTCAGTTGTTCGGCTGTGGCCCGCAGCTCCTGCTGACTTGCCCCGACCCCCTCGGCGCTGGGTTGCTGCCCTGCGCTGGGACTCCCTTTTGCCCGAGTCAGACCGACTTTTTCCTGAAGTCTTCTAAATTATCTTTGGTTGGAAGACTGTGTCTCTCTGTCTCTTTGCAGGTTCTGTAGTTTCAGAATCCGTCCAGATGCTTGATTTAATGTTCATTTTGAGGGAACAGAAGGAGAGCTCAGGCAGCTTGCTGCTTCCTCTCAGCCATCTTGGCTCCGCCTAAAGATACTTTTCAATATTTGTTTGCATACAATTTTTAGTTCCCAATTTTTCTCCCTCCCCAAGGAGAAAGCAACCTAATATAGGTTATAAATATACAATCACATTAAACATATTTCTGCATTAGTCATGTTGTGAAAAAATAATCAGAGCACAAAGGAAAAACCTCAAAAAAGAAAAAAAAAACAACTAAAAAGTAGCAACAGTATGGTTCAATCTGCATTCAGAATCCACAGTTCTTTTTTTCTAGATGAGAACACTTTCCATCATGAGTTCTTTGGAATTGTCTTAGATCATTGCACTGCTGAGAAGAGCCAAGTTGATTATCACACAATGTTGTTGTTACTGTATATAATGTTCTTCCGGTTCTGCTCACTTCACTCAGCATCAATCCACTTAAGTTTTTCCAGGTTTTCTTGAAATCTGTCTGTTCATCATTTTGTACAGCACAATTGTATTCCATTACTTTCATATACCACAACTTACTCAGCCATTCCCCAATTGATGGACGTTCCCTCAGTTTCCAATTCTTTGCCACCACAAAGAGGACTGCTATAAGTATTTTTGTACACGTGGGTCCTTTTCCCTTTTCTATGATCTCTTTGGGATATAGACCTAGTAGTGGTATTAGTTACTTGGTCAAAGGGTATACATAGCCCTTGGGGGATAGTTCCAAATTGCTCTCCAGAATGGTTGGATCAGTTTACAATACCACAAACAATGAATTAGTGCTCCAATTTTTCCATAGTTTCTCCAACATTTATTATTTTCCTTTTTTTGTCATATTAGCCAATATGATAGGTGTGAGGTGGTACCTTAGAGTTGTTTTAATTTGCATTTCTCTAATCAATAGTGATTTAGAGTATTTTTTCAGATGGCAATAGATAGCTTTGATTTCTTCATCTGAAAACTGCCTAACCTATTCCACTGATTCACCACTCTATCCTGTGACCACTTCTCAATTGGGGAATGACTTGCATTCTTATAAATTTGATTTAGTTCCCTATATATTTTAGAAATTAGCTCTTTATCAGAATCACTGGTTGTAAAAATTGTTTCCCAGCTTTCTGCTTCCCTTCTAATTTTGGGTGCATTGCTTGTGTTTGTCCAAAACTTTTTAATTTAATGTAATCAAAATCATCCATTTTGCATTTCATAATATTCTCTATTTCTTTTTTGGACAAAAATTGTTTTCCTCTCCATAGATCTCCATAGATCCATACTCCTCCTTCTCCTCATTTATCTGTGGTATCACCCTTTAGTTCTAAATCAGGTATCCATTTTGACCTTATTTTAGTATAAGGTATAAGATGTTGGTCTATGCCTAGTTTCTGCCATACTATCTTCCAGTTTTCTAGCAGTTTTTGTCAAATACTGATTTCCTATCCCAGAAGCTGGAGTCTCTGGGTTTATCAAACAGTAGACTACCATAGTCATTTACTACTGTGGCTCCTGTGCCTAACCTATTCCATTGATCCAACACTCTATTTCTTAGCCTGAACCAACTAGTTTTTTTTTTTTTTTAATGAGGCAATTGGGGTTAAGTGACTTGCCCAGGGTCACACAGCTAGTAAGTGTTAAGTGTCTGAGGCCGGATTTGAAGTCAGGTCCTCCTGACTCCAGGGCCAGTGCTCCATCCACTGTGCCATCTAGCTGCCCCCAGAACCAACTAGTTTTGATGACTGCTTCTTTATAGTATTCAGATTTGTTACACCTAGCCCACCTTCCTGGGCATTTTTTTCATTAATTCCCTTGATATTCTTGACTTTTTGTTCTTCCCAATGAATTTTTTTATTCTTATTTCTAGCTCTATAAAATATTTTTTAGGTAGTCTTATTGGCACGACACGGAATAACTACATTATTTTAGGTAGAAATGTCATTTTTATTACATTAGCTTGGCCTATCCATGAGCAATTGATATTTTTCCAACTATGCAGGTCTGATTTTATTTGTATGAAAAGTGTTTTGTAATTGTGTTCATATGGTTCCTGGGTTCATCTTGGCAGGTAGACTCCCAAGTACTTTATATTGTCTACAATTCCTTTAAATATAATTTCTTTTTCTAACTCTTGCTGCTGAGCTTTGTTGGTCATGTATAGAAATGCTCATGATTTCTGTGGGTTTATTTTATATCCTGCAATTTTGCTTAAGTTGTTAATGGTTTCAATTAGTTTTTGGTTGATTCTTTAGGATTCTCTAAGTATACTAACATTTAAGTTTTTAAAGGAAAAGCTAAATGAATTACAGATGAAAATATATAGCAAAACTATAATAGTGGGAGACTTCAATCTTCCCCTCTCAGAGCCAGATAAATCCAACCAAAAGATAAATAAGAAAAAAGTCAAGGGAATGAACAGAATCTTGGATAAGCTATAAATGATAGATATATGGAAAGAATTTAATGGAAATGGATAGTAATGTGTCTTTTTCTAAATGATGCATGGTACCTTTATAAAATTTGACTGCATATTAGAGCATAAATTTAGAAAAGCAGAAATATTAAATGCATCCTTTTCAGATAAAAATACAATAAAAAGTACATTCGATAAAGAGGAGTGGAAAATATACTAAAATGATTTGGAAACTAAATTTTGAAGAATGAGTAGATTAAAAAAGAAATCACAAAAACAATAAAACTTTCATTAAAGATAATGACACTTTTTCCCTTGGCACTTCCTGAGGAGGGGCAGCTCTCTGTTCGCCAGTACCATGCCTGCCCTCAGACTGCTCATTAAGCCCCAAATCGTCAAGAAGAGGACCAAGAAGTTCATCCACTAACAGTTGAACCTACATGCCAATATCAAGAGAAACTGGCATAAACCAAGAGTAATTGACAACAGAGTGAGAAGATGATTCAAGGGTCAGATCTTGATGCCCAATATTGGTTATAGAAGCAATAAGAAGATTGTTACCTAGTGGATTCAGGAAGTTTTTGGTGCACATCATCAAAGAGCTAGAAGGGCTGCTGATGTGCAACAAATCTTACTGTGCTGAGATTGCTCACAATGTTTCTTTGAAGAATCAGAAAGTTATAGTTGAGAGAGTAGCTCAGCTAGCCATCAAGGTCACCAGTCCAAATGCTAGCCTGAGGAGTGAAAAAATGACTAAAAATGAGAACATTTTTATTTATTCTAAATGAATGGTGAATGACTAAAAAAAAAAAAAAAGATAATGACAAGAAGATTCAATTTACAGGATGCAGCCAAAGCAGTATTCAAGGGGAAAATTTTGATATCTAAATGTTTTCATCTATAAAATAGAAAAAGAGGAGATCAATGAATTTGGGCATAAAACTGAAAAAAAAACTAGATATAGAACAAATTAAAAATCCCCAATTAAAAACCAATTTGAAAATCCTCAAAACCAAAGTAGAGATTAATAAAATCTCTAATAAGAGAATGCTGAACTAATAAATAAAAGTAGAAATTGGTTTTATGAAAAAAAAAAACCCTGGATAAACCACTGATGAATTTGATTTTAAAAAGAAAACCAAGTTAACAGTATCAAAAATGAAAAGTGTAAATTCACCATTAATGATGATGAAATCAAAGCTATTATAGTTACTTTGCAAAACCTAAATTAAATGGATGAGTATTTTTTTAGGTGGGACAATGTGGGTTAGGTGACTTTCCCAGGGTCACACAGCTAGTTAGTGTCAAGTGTCTGAGGCTGGATTTGAACTCATGTCCTCCTGAATCCAGGGCCAGTGCTTTATCCACTGTGCCACCTAGCTGCCCCCTAAATGGAAGAGTATTAACAAAAAAAAATAAATTGATCACATTGCCAGAAATTAAATAGAATAATTAAATAATCCCATCTTAGAATAAGAAATTGAACAAATCAAATAAAACAAAACAAAATATTCAAAAATGAATATTACCAAACAATTAATGAACAATTAAACCCAATACTATATAAATTATTTGAAAAAGTAGACAAAAATGGAGACATGCCAAATTCCTTTGATGACACAAATATGATGATTATCTTATCCAAGAAAAGTGAAGAGAGAAAACAAACTGTAGACCAATTTCCCTAGTGAATATTGTTGCAAACATTTAAAATTAAATACTGAAAAGAAGATGACAGCAATGTATCACAAGGGTCATACACTATGACCAGTTGGGATTTTTACCAGGAATGTGGGGCTAATTCAATATTAGGAAAACTATTAGCAAAATTCACCATAGAAATAACAAAATCAACAGAAATCATATGAGTATCTTAAAAAATTAATATTATTTTTTTAAAATGTTTTAAACAAAATACAGCACTTATTCTTATTAAAAACACTGGGGAGGGGCAGCTAGGTGGTGCAGTGGATAAAGCATCGACCCTGGATTCAGGAGGAACTGAGTTCAAATCCAGCCTCCGACACTTGACACTCAACTAGTTGTGTGACCCTGGGCAAGTTATTTAACTCTCATTGCTCTGCATAAAAACCAAAACCAAAACAACAACAAAAGAAAAACCATTGGGGAGCATAGGAATGAATGATGCTTTATTTAAAATGATAAGTAATAGCTATCTACAAACATCATCAAGCATTATCTGTAATGGGGATAAGCTAAACACCTTCCCAATAAAATCAGCAGTGAAGCAAATATGTCCATTCCATTCACTATTATTAAATATTATGCTAGAAATATTAGCTATAGCAATAAGAGAAGAAAGGGAAATTGAAAGAATTAGAATAGGAAATGAGGAAACAAAACTATAACTTTTTGCAACTTAGAGAATGTTAAAATAAACTAAAAGTCTATTTAAAATAATTAATAACTTTAGCAAAATGCAAAATACAAAATAAACTCATATAAATCATCTACATTTTCTTTTCTTTTCTTTTAAATAAAAGTATTTTATTATTTTCCAGTTACATGTAAAGATAGCTTTCAGCATTTGTTTACATAAGATTTCCAATTTCAAATTATTCTCCCTCCCTCCCCTCCTTCCCCCCCACCCTCAGACAGCAGGGAATAATAATAGGTTATAAATATAAATATAAATATATATATATATATAAATATATATACACACACACACACACACATATACTTATACATAACAACATTAAACATATTTCTGCATCAGTCATGCTATAAGAGAAGAATCAGAGCAATAAGGAAAAAACCTCAAGATAGAAAAACAATAGCACAAAAACCAAAAGAAATAGTATGGTTCAATCAGCATCCATATTCCACAGTTCTTTTTTTTTTTCTGGATTTGGAGAGCCTTTTCCATCATGCGTCCCCTGGAACTTTCTTGTACCATTGTATTGGTGAGAAGAATCCAGTCTATCACAGTTGATAAACACATAATGTTGATGATACTGTGTATAATGTTCTTCTGGTTCTGCTCATCTCACTCATCATCAGTTCATGCAAGTCCTTCCAGGTTTCTCTGAACTTCTCTTGCTCGTTGTTTCTCACAGTACAGTAGAATTCTGTATATATTCATATACCACAACTTGTTCAGCCATTCCCCAACTGATGGGCAACTCCTCAATTTCCAATTCCTTGCCACCACAAAAAGAGCAGCTACAAATATTTTTGAACATGTGGGTCTTTTTTCCCTTTTCTATGATCTCCTTTGGAAAAAGACCCAAAAGTGATATTGCTGGGTCAAAGTGTATGCACAGCTTTATAGTCCTTTGGGCATAATTCCAAATTGCTCTCCAGAATGGTTGGATCAGTTCACAGCTCCACCAACAATGTATTAGTGTTTCAATTTTTCCATAGTTTCTCCAACATTTATTATTTTCCTTTTTTGTTATATCAGCCTATTAGATTAATAGGTTTCAGGTGGTACATCAGAGTTGTTTTAATTTGCATCTCTCTAATCAATAGTGATTTAGAGCATTTTTTCATATGGAAATAGTACATTTTCATATATTATCAATAATATCCACCAGGAAGAAATAGAAAGAGAAATTTTCTTAAAATAACTAGACAAAATAAAGTACTTGGGAGTCTACCTGCCAACACAAACCCAGAAACTATATGAACACAATTACAAGATACTCTTTCCCACACAAATAGAGTCAGATCTAAACAACTGGAAAAATATTAATTGTTCATGGTGTGTCATTTGAAAAGATATTGGAGTACTTGTTTCTGTTGTAGGTTTTAGGGAATTTAGCTGGGGTTTCTAATATACTGCTACTTATAAATTAGAGGCTATAGCACCAGTCTTTGGCATTAATCATTTATTAAATCATATTAAATGTTAATAAAAAGTGAGTACAGGACTGAAAGTTCAGAAGTCCATTACCTAGATATAAAAAGAAGAGAGCAGGGACAGTATGTCTGCTTTCTCCAGTGTCCCAGGCCAAGAGAGTGAGTGAGAGAGCTTAAGTTTCCTGGGGTCTGGAGGAGAGGCAGCTCTTACACGCTGCTCAAAGAAAATTGGCTAACATCATTCAAATCTATTGGTTTACTGGACTTGAGGGTGTTCCATATTAAAATGAGCAGTACATGCTGAGGTCAGAGTCTAGAGGATATACCCTTGGAGGGGAAAGGCTTTCAGGTAGGTATAGTTTTAATCTCTATTGTCTCTATTCAGAGTACAAGCTACAACTCTACTGACCTTGTGCTGGCTCAGGCAAGACTCCTGAGTTAGGCCCTCGAGTGGAAGGCCTCTGGGTCTCCCCCCAAACCCAATATTTCTCACAATTCCCTCTGTCCTTCATTTAAAAAAAATGGTCAGTTTTCTTAACTGAAGCAATAATATTACAAAGGGTTCTTAACACTGGGACTTATGATGATTAACAATGTGAGGGTGAATAAAAGGAGAGAAAAAAATTGAGCCATGCATTGGCAAAAACTAAAGGGAGCAATCCCTGTTAGGAAGTAGATATTATAAATAGTGTATGCAATAGGAAAAAGGGAAACAAAAAAGGAAAATGTCCATTTAAGTCTTTGGAAGTCTTATCTCAGATGATTCTTGGGATATCATCTGGATGTACCTTCAAATAATTCCCTAAGACAATTTCTAGAGCAGCAGAACTCAAAAAAAGGACAGTGTGAAATCATTTTGCAGCCAAAGACAACTTAAAAGGTTGGCAGGAAATGTCTGTTGTACCGGGGTAAGAGTAGAGCACAGCCCAGCACTGAAACCTCCATGCCATTTTCTTTATTGAATTATGCATGTTCACTTCCTGATCTAACCTGCTAATACACATACTTCTAGAAGAATCTTTCTCTCCTTGGGAGAAAACAATGCAGTATGGTTGTTACTACTGTTCCCAGAATTCACAGTTATATGTTAGAACTTTTCTCTCTACACAGGGAAATCAATCTGACTTCTTGTTTGGTTATGCCTGTATTCTGCTAAACATCTTAAGAAATATCTGATTAAAGGAAATTATTTGTAGGAGAAATGTTTTATTTTCAACATTTTTATATCATTATCTAGTCTTATTATTTGGGAACTTGTCTTCCACCATGATAAAACTAAAGTTGGTTAAATTAAGAAATACTCATTGTAGGATTTCATTCTGAACGTCTCTTACACATTCATCCTTCATCACACCACAAATCCTAAAAGTGTATATGTGAGACAGGTGGTACAGTTCTGAAATAGGAGGAACGATTAATTGAGATGATTTGGAATTCTTTGTGAATAAATTATCTCTTTATAGCTACTGATGGTTTGGATGAGAGGTAAATTTTCAATAATTTCATAAGTTCATCAAAGTTCTAGTATTATGCAAAGCAGGACTGTTAATGTATTTATATTGACTTATTGATTGATTAATTGATTTTTTGTGGGGCAATGAGGGTTAAGTGACTTGCCAAAGGTCACACAGCTAGTAAGTGTCTGAGGCTGAATTTGAACTCAGGTGATCCTGAATCCAGGGTTGATGCCACTGCACCACCTAGCTGCCCATATATTGACTTATTTATAATGACTGATGTATATTGACTTTTTAATGACATTGTATTATGATTTGTATTTTGGCATGTGAGGAATTTTCAACTGTACTTAACTATATACAAAAAATAAACAAAACACATATATGATAATTTGGAAGTTATCAATTGTTCGGCAAATAAGTAAAATGTTTTTTAACTAAAGTATTTTCTGGACTTTTATGGCAGTTAATTTATTTTGGTTTAACTCATTGAAGTTATCATAGTTGCTATAAATGCCATCTGGGTAGTCCACTTCTTATTTCTAAATTTTCAATTATTTCAACCACCAGGAACACAACATACTTCAGTTGAAGGTTCTCTATTTTGTTTCTTTCAAGATGCTAAAATTTTTATATGTAACAGTCTAGTAATGCTGGCTGACTTCCATTAAATTCTTCACACTATGTATTTCAAACAATCCTCTTGGAGATGAGGTTATGCTATGTAGTTTTCCAGCTTATTGTTGGAAAATTTACAATGTTTATTACTGATATGACTTTCATAAAGTTCATAAGTTCATGTGTCCTTTTTAATACTGACTTTTGCCTCTCCTAAATTTTTTCAGAGGTTCTATTTCTTTAAGGAAAATTCTCATCTAAATTATCTTTAGTTCTTATGAATTTTGTACTCTTTTGTTTTAATTCTGCACTGAGAGTTCTTATTTTTGATCTGACTGTTTTTGACCCAATTACTGTAATTTTTTGGGAGTCCTTCAGGAGTTTCTTGGTGGCTTCATGACTCACCAAATTTTCTTTTTTATACTGGATTGGTTAATTTTTCTTTATAAAATTTTATTTGTTCATTATGCTCTTTTGTCTATTTGGGTTTTGCTCATTCTTCTTTCTGTGTTTGTGAGCCCTTTTTTTGGTTTGGCTTCTTGGGTTTTAGGCTTTTACCTAGTTTTCCTCTTTAGGCCTTTTGGCTCGTTAGCTATTCTCTTGTATTCTCAGTCACTAGTCTTTGGTTTCTTTCCCCATTTGTTTCCTCACCTCCCACTTCACTAATAAACAAATTACCACAAGGTTAGAGACCTTTAGCTTTCTTAATTAAGGAAAGTGAAAGTTTCTCCTCTAATTCTCTTTTCCTTAGGCATAGAAGCTTATTTCTTCCTTTATCTCTTTTAGTGACTAGGCAGCATCAGTGTCTCTGTGCCTTGTAGGGTGAGTGGGATGAGCTTCTGGCTGAGTCAATTCCATGGGAGGACTAGGCAAAGACCCTCACAACTTGATTCTGAAGTATAAGCCTGCAAGAACACTTTACATGGGGAAAATAATGCTTAAAAGGAACTCAAAGTATTTAAGTTCTCTAATATTATTTCTTATTTTTTTAACCTGTTGGTGGTGTAGATTTCAGCAATTTTTGCAGTGACAAGTGAGTGGAAATAAAGTATATGCCCAACAACTAGGGAATGGCAATATGAATTGTGTCACATAAGTATTACTGTGCTTGAAGAAATGGTGAACATGATAAATTCAGAGAATCTTGGAAAGACATATGAAATGAGACAAAAAGAAGTGATAACATTTATGGAAAACAATATGCAGAATGATTACAGAAATATACATGGGAAAAACAACCTCAAAATAATTGAAAGTAAAAGTGGCAAAATTACCAATGCTATGCTTATCTCTAAAAAGGAGATATGAGATAACAATTCCCCCCATTTCTTTGCAGAAGTGAGGGATCCAAGATTGTGGAATATTGCATATAACTCTTTTTTTCTAATTTGATTGATTTTGCTGAAATTTTTCTTATTTTTATTTTCTACAAATATCTTTCTGGAAAGGAAGGGAGGAGAAATGAAGGGAAAAATAAGGCAGCAGAAAAATATTGCTACTTTAAAAAATGTAGGTGAAGCTTACATAATATAATGTAGACCATAGTAGAATAAAAAAAATTAATAGAAATTGAAAGTGTGACTGAAGTATTAGTGTTATATATTTATTTATTAGCTATTCTTATTAATTTGAATCAATTACATTAATGATAACTTTCAATGTAATCGTTGCCCTATAGTATATTATCACCATTCATTCCCTGCCATTTTCCCTAATTCTGCCTTCCTATTCATAGCACAAGCCAAAGGGCCCTCTGTTCCCTTTATCACTTCAGTTAGTTCAAGAGCACATCCCCCACTTACACAG
Source organism: Dromiciops gliroides (assembly GCF_019393635.1). NCBI lineage: Eukaryota > Metazoa > Chordata > Mammalia > Microbiotheria > Microbiotheriidae > Dromiciops > Dromiciops gliroides. The sequence goes on along the minus strand of NC_057862.1, from coordinate 263,698,753 downwards.
AGATGTTTGATTACTCTGGGCAGTTGCTACACTCTCCCACCACCCTACCCCTACCTCCAGTGTAGTGCTGAGGGGTTGAAGTATGTCTTTTTTAATATTTTAGCCTTTAGGACCAGACCAATGTTTTTGTTACCATGATTATCAGTTCATATCAATTAACTAACCAGAGTTAATTAGCTTTTAGGAACAGGTAGCTACTGTGGCAGCATAGTTGATACATTTGGTGTTAAATACACTCCCCAATCCCAGCCTCCATCAGTCTGACACCAGTACATGCAGAGCACAGAGAAATATGGACACAAGCTTAGAGCCCATGCATGTATCAAAGGGGATAATTCACAGCTCCTAGAAGTCCTTTTCACCCTTTTGTGGAGTACTCATGAAGTTCCTCTTTGTGTTATATTATGTTAGTGAGGCCATAAATGGCACTCATTACAACCCTAAAGAATGAGAACAAATGTTGACCATGGAAATACACAAAAAAACCATTTTTAAGCCTCGAGGTTTTAAAATGATCAAGAGTATCAAATATTTTCTTAACATGATTATAGTATCTACAGATAAATTCCTACTAATTAAAAATTGGGGGTGGGTACACTAAATTTAAGTTGATTGATCCTTCAAGTTTCTAAGGAAGACATAACTCTTTAATGTACAGTGAAATTGGATATTTTTAATGTTCTTTTAAAATTATTTTAATGTTAATAGTCTCAGAATATTAGATTGAAAGGAAACATTTAATTACAAAGCCATCTTTTAATTTTTTATCTTTTTATTCTTCTATTTATTTTGATTTCTCAAGGCGCCCATTGCTTCACAAATATTTGGAGTTCTAACATGATGGCAACACATCAGAAGAGAATATTTCTAAGGAAAATATGCAAAAGTCATACTCTAACAGATAAAATATATGATTCATTTTTATTTATCTTTGTGAAAAATTAATTTGTCATAGATTTATACTCTCCTATCTACTTCTCATTATCCAGAATATATCTACATTTATTTTTGAGCAATTTGGCATGATGGCATAGCAAACATTGTGCCTAAAAGCAATAAGCTTATATTTCAATTTGAAAACCTGAATCATAGGACTCGTCCAATAATACTGGAATCAGAAGACCTCAATTTATGTTATGTCTCTTATATTGACATTTTATGGTTTGGGGAAAATCATTTCACTTCTTTCTCGTCATTCATAAAATTAGAGATTTGGAAAAGTGAACAAGTATTTGCCTCCACTTTTGTCCTCACAATAATACTGATATGCAGGTTCTATGATTGTTCTCAATTTACATGTCATACAGCTATTGTCTAAGGCAGGATTTGAACTCAGGTTTTCCTGACTCCAGGGTCAGCTCTTTATCCATTTTGCCGCCTACTTTTCTAGCTAGAAAAAATGATCTCTTGGTTCCCTTGCAGCTCTGCCAATCTGTAATTCTCTGATTTTCTTATCACTACCACAGTAGGGAGTTGGCAATGTGCTATTTTCTACATTTTGTATACAGATTGTGTGAGAAAGACAGCTAGATGGCACAGTGGAGAGTGTGCTGGACCTGGAGTCAAGAAGACCTGGGTTCATACTTGGCCCAGAAACATGAGCTGTGTGACCCTGAAAAGTCACTTAACTCTGTTTGCCTCAATTTCCTCATCTTGAAAATGGCCTGGAAAAGGAAATGTCAAACCATTCCAATATCTTTGCTAAGAAAACCTCAAATGGGGTTTGAGAGTTTTATATTCTAATCTCAGCTGTGTTGAAACTTGCTCTGTGACCTAGGGTTACATGCTAGGGAGTCTTTGTATTGTTGTCAAAGCTGTATCTCAACTAATTGCAAATGTAATCAGTGTAACTCCTCCTTATATATAAATTCAAGCTACTAAAAGGCATCTTGTTTTTCCTTTCTCACACTGTTAGGAAATATTATTCAGGTATTTCACAAATATATTGGAATATTGCTTTTGAAATGATTCATCATCATTTCAGGAATTGGATTCTCTGATCAGCTTGTGAATTTTGTTTACAATATAATAGAAGTTTTGCAAGTCATGATTACCTTGGTTGTTCTTATTCCTAGATTTGGATGATCCAGTAGTTACTGTTCATCAAAGCATAGGTGAAGCTAAAGAACAGTTTTACTATGAGAGAACAGTATTCCTTCGGTGTGTTGCGAATTCCAATCCACCTGTTCGCTATAGCTGGAGACGTGGCCAGGAAGTCTTACTGCAAGGATCTGATAAAGGAGTTGAAATTTATGAGCCCTTCTTTACCCAGGTAGGAACACAAATGTCATAATTTATCCCAGTTAGAATATCTTCCATAAACTATTTGTTAAACTTTCAATGTCTTCTTTCTTCTGAAACTCAAGTTCCAAAAAAGTATATTTTCTCCATTTTCTGTCAAAATTAAAACTGACAATATGTTCTTTTGTGTTAAAAAATAATTAGCCAATTATAATTAAGCATTCGCTTTCCTCTTTTTACATTATATTTATATTTAAGGTGAGAAAATATAGATAATATGTTTGGTTCAATTTTTTGAAAATTTTATTTGTCTCATTGTTAAATAACTTTAAATTTGAAACATTATATGCATTTCAAAAGTATTCCTTGTTTATTTGGAAATATTCTTATAAAAAACAAAGACAATTGCAAATTTTGGCTTTTCTCATTTGCAGCAATAAAGAGATGTCACAACAATTATGACCATCCCTATTTATTAATTTTTTGACTTCTAGTTTGTGGAACCAGCCTGTGGTTACAAACTTTTTTTGGTGAGATTTATTGTTCAAAAGGCTCAATGCCATAAGAAAGGTAGAAAAAAATGATAATTTTATTATGTGGCTATTATCTGATAACATTAGCTAAAGAAGTATTTGGTATATTGCATAACAATGAAATGTGGAATAAAGAGAAGTATTTTGCTTTATTAAACACAAATCTAAATAACAATTCACATGGGAAAAATCTAGCTATTATTCCTAATGAACAGTCAATTGACTTAAAGAATTAATATATTTGATCAAAGACAAGCACTATAGAAAGACTATTAGCTGAGCAGGTAGGTGGTACAGTGGATAGAGTGCAGGGCCCAGAAATAGGAAGACTCATCTTCCTGAGTTCAAATCTGGCCTCATTTACTAGCTGTGTGAGCCTGGGAAAGTTACTTAACCCTGTTTGCCTCAGTTTACTCATTTGTAAAATGATCTGGAAAAAGAAATGACAAACCACGGTCAAGAAGACCCCAAATGGGGGTAACAAAGAGTAGAACACAACTGTAAATGATTGAAAACAACATGAGTTGGGATTGAATATGAAGAATTGAATACTGAATTGAATATGAGGAAGAGACTAGACTGAAATCCAACTGTTCTGGATGGATTCCTGTATAGGATGGGGTGAGGGTGGAGTTTGGAAAAGGACCACCTTATGCAGAAGAAAACATCAAAGATATGATTGGAAAGAAATGGTCAGGGAGGTTGGTATATGGATAGAAAAATCTCAGGTGTCTACAAGTGCTACACTTAGATCTTTTAAATGTAAAAAGATCTAGTAAAATGAGTCCAACAAGTTGGGTTGATCCTCTTTATGCAGTCATTAGAAGAGCATGGATAAGAATCACATAGAATGAATAAGCAGTATGGGTTACAAGCTATATTACTGATGGCAGGAATACCAACACGCATAAAATAACAGATGTACTGTAGATTTGATGGATTTTTGAGTTTGAAATTGAAAGAAATACTTTAATACTGCTTGGCACAGGAAATGGATTCAGGCATCAAAAAAAATCACAAGATAATGAAAGCAGAAAGCTAATTCTTTGGAGCAAAGAAATTGTATCCATGTAATAACAATTATGTCAATTAAATTTATAGCACTAAATAAAGATTTTAGGTATGCGGTATGACAGTATTTTTCTGATACAGCTCCCCTCATCCTGACACAGCTTTCTTCCTAAACACAACCCCCACACAACTTTCTTCAGTTTCCCTTGTAGATTCTCTGGTGAAACTTCTTTCCCTCATTGCCTCCAACTTCTATGACACAATTTCCTGGTTTAGGGCCAAAACAGAGCTCAAGTTATGTGGGTTCCATCTCTTTTAAACTGAGTGGGTTCCTGAGACTATATGAGTTGTTATATTTGGATGACTGACTGGTCAGGTGAGTTCCAGAAGCAGGCCATATCCAGAAAAGTTAAATACTATTGTATCTTTACTGTGTTAGGGGAAAGTAAACCTCCTTTGTTAAATGTTTAGTGATTCATGAGTGCCTCATTTTGTCCCAACATTAAACTTGAACTTAGAGAGGAGAGAATTCTGTCTTTAGAGCCATAACTATAACAACATATCAGGGACATGTGTAGCCAGATTTTAAGCAAATATTTCAGCTAAAGCATATGAATATTTAGGTTCTACATACCCAATGGAAGTTTTGTAGTGTATTCTGTTATAATAAAATTGTAAAAGCAGCTTGCAATTTTTAAATACAATATTTCCTCATTATCAGTATTATTAAGTATATTTCCAGGGATCATAATTTGCTATGTCATTGTCTTATTGAAAAACAGAATTTATCAAAATTTTATAAATAGTCTTGAAAAACATTGTAAGGGTTAGAGATAATGACTGAAGTAATAAAAATGATAAGAAGTTTCTTTATATTGACTTGCTCTAAGATCTTTCTAATTATTTGCATATGTTCACATGTACCTTGAGCAAACAGTGAGCTAGTATCAAAACGATGAGGACTAAGGACTTTGATGTGGGCTAGAAAGAAACAAGAAACACCAACTCAAGGGAAAACTAGTTATTTTTCATTCTTTGCCTTTCAGTAAGCAAAATAAAAGTTTGAAGTTCTGAATATCTTAAAAATACTGTGAAAAAGATTAATTAATTTGCTTTCATTTCCTGGTCCTTCCCTTACCTACTATTTTCTTCCCTCCTCAGAATGCCAAGCTTTAAAGATGATATCAAAGGACTTTTCTTATAATTCAGTCCTGAAAAACATTAATTTCTAACACATAACTGACATTTTGATCCAGTGGTGACCTCATCATTCCCCAAATCATACCACCTTGGAAGCACTGAAAACTTCCAAACCCCCAGAACTAGCTCTGAAAAAAACACCAGTGTGAAAAAGAATTTCTCAAGTCTACTTATCCAGCATTAATCTCTCTGCTGATCTCCTGTCTTACCTCTCCAACTGCCTTCAAAAATTTTCCCCCTCTTAAACTTCTAAAGAGCACCACCATCTTTCTCAAGCTTGCAACTGAGGTGTCAACTTCTACTCGTCATTATCTTTCATCTCCTTACCCAGTCTTTCACCAAGGATTCTCTATTTAACTTCTAGAATAAAATACAAAATCCTCTGTTTTTATTTACAGCCTAGGCTCCACCTTCTACCTTCTAGTCTTCCACCATCTACCTCCCCACTCCGCTCTGTATTCTGATCTAGTGGCACTGGCCTTTATGCTATTTCTAGAACAAGACACTCCATTACTGAACTCATGGCACTTTCATTGGGTATTCCCCATGCCTAGAATGCTATCACTCTTCAACTCCAGGCTTCCTTTAAGTCTCAGCTAAATTCCCACATTCCACAGGGTCTTTCCCAAGCCCTCTTAATCTTAGTGCCCTCTCTCTGTTGATTAATTCCCATTTAAGTTGTATATAGCTTGCTTGCACATAGTTGTTTTCATGTTGCCTCTCACATTAAATTTTAAGCTCCTCACAGGCAGGAACTGTTCTCTTTCCTTTCTTTATATTTTTAGCACTTAGCACAATGCCTGGAACACAGGTCATTGATTTATTTTAATTAGATGTGAATCTTTATGTTTCTTGTAAACAAATACTCTAGGAGTTTGCTTTTGAATCTATTCTGTTATCCTATTTCTTTTTATCTCTTTCTTAATTCATATTCACCATTCATATTCACTGTTAATTCTCTTTTTCCACCCCCCATCCTATTCTATTTTTCTACTCTCTTTGCTCGTGATTCTTTTTATGAAGAATTCATTGATGAGAGAAGTATTCCCAGCCCCATTGTTCTATATTTCTAGATTTGATGCAGCCTTCTTCTGCTCCTCTGACCAACTTCCCTTTCCTTTACCCAGATATCATTCATACTTTCTTATCCCTCTTTTTTTTCCTCTAAATCCCATCTTCAACTTTCATCCCTCAAGTTTGGAGTTAGTTTCGCTTATGACTGACCTCGCTCTGAAACTACATTCTCTTTTCTTTCTTTCCTTTATCCCTCTTATTTTCGTATTCTACTTGATTGTATTTCTGCATCAAATTATGTGTGTTGCACTCTTTATTGACTGATTCATACAAAAGTGAATTTCAAGTGATTCCCACTTCCTGGTTTTGTGAGGTGTCTTCCTATCTACCTCCTTTTATTAACCAGCATATTACCTTAACCCCTTCCTTTTTAAAAAACTGTAATCAAAACACAGTAAATCAACTTCTAGGGACTGTCTTATTTAACTTCTTCTATGACCCCTTCATGAAATTATTATTCTGAGAGGACCTTGTGAAAGTTATAAATTCACCCTTCTGTAATTCGTTCTGATTTGTTTCTCTTGAATCCTATATTTCTATTTCAAAATTTCAACTAAGTGTTCCCTTGCCCCTGATTTTATTATCAGGAATGGGTAACAAGTCCTCTATCTCTTCAAATGTCGCTAGGAATAGAAATTATTTTGGGTTAGTTATTCTTGGTTTTAAGCCTATTTCTTTTGTCTTTTGGAAAATTGTATTCCAAGTTTCCTTTTTTATAAATTTGAAGCTCCTAATTCTTGTGTAATCTGGACTGACTTCTTGACACTTAAACTCTTTCTGACTGGTTTTGGTATTTTTCAGGAGCTTAATTTAGACTATTTTGGGGAATTTTCATTTTTTAGTTTGCCTTTCTCCTCTGATTTTTAATAAACCTAGACAGGTTAGAGCCAAGATGGTAGAGGGAAGGCAGTTAGTTCCTGAGCTCTTCCCCAAACCCCCCAAAATACTTTCAAATAATATAAGACAATTCCTGGAGCAGCAGAACTCACAAAAAGACAGGGTGAAATAATTTTATATGCAAAGACAACTTAGAAGGTTGGCAAGAAAGGTCTGTTGTACTGGGATAAAAGTAAAGCACAATCTAGCACAGGCCACAATAGTGCAGACCCAGACCCAGACCCAGCAAACCAGTAGCAGGCCTTGGGAGTTCTGAATCAGCAGTGGCAACAACTGCTTCTGGAACTCTTAGCCCACAGACTGTAAGGGGGTCAAACAATTGGCCAGAAGGAAATTACAGGAATCCCTTTGATAGAAATGAGACAGGATTCTATTATTTTGCTCATATTCACATCCTGGTCTCAGTCTTGGGTGGGATCCCAGGCCAGGGATGAGCACAAGTATAGTGGAGCTTGTGGTCACAGTGGAGTCAGGTTATGCTCATAGTTCCAGGGCTGAAAAGCAGGCCTGCAGTTACTTGCAGACCAGACCACAGGAAAGGAGCATAGCAAACATACCTTTCCTTAAATCATACTATCTTGGAAGAAATAAAAACTTACCAATTTCTTAGAAATATCCCTGAAAACAGCTGCACAAACCCCTTGAAGCTTCAACAGTGCATTCTAAGCCCCGGAAGCAGTGCCCCACTTTAACGAAGACTTAAAAGTCAAGAAATAGGCTGGGGAAATGAGCAAACAAAAAAAAAGTCTGACCATATGGTGACAAAAACACCCTCAGAAGAAGATAACAAAGTCAAAGCTCCTATATTCAAAGCTTCTAAGAAAAATATGAATTGGTCTCAGGCCATAGAAGCACTCAAAAAGTATTCTGAAAATAAGGTAAAAGAGGTAGAGGAAAAAATGGAAAGAGCAATGATGGTGATGCAAGAAAATCATGAAACAAAGTCAACAGCTTGAAAAGCCAAATTGCCCAAGTGGAAAAAGGAGGTAGAAAAGCTCTCTGAAGAATATAATTCCTTAAAAATTAGGATTAAGCAAATGGAAGCTAGTGACTTTATGAGAATTCAAGAAACAATAAAGTAAAAGAAAAAGAATGAAAAAATAGAAGGCAATGTGAAATATTTCATTGGAAAAACAGCTGACCTGGAAGGTAGATACAAGAGAGATAATTTGAAAATTATTGAACTACCTGAATGCCTTGATCAAAAAAAAAAAAAAAGAATCTATACATCATCTTCCAAGAAATTGTCAGGGAAAATTGCCCTGATATTCTAAAATAGAAATTGAAAGAATCCACCAATCACCTCCTGAAAGAGATCCCAAAATAAAAACTCCCAGAAATATTGTAGCCAAGTTTCTGAGCTCCCAGGTCAAGGAAAAAATATTGCAAGCAGCCAAAAAGAAACAATTCACATATCATGGAGTCACAGTCAGGATGACAGAAGATTTAGCAGCTTCTACATTAAAGAAAAAGAGGGCATAGAATATATTCTGGAGAGCAAAGGAACTGGGATTACAACCAAGAATAACCTACCCAGCAAAAATGAGTATAATCCTTCAGGGGGGAAAATGGGAATTCAATGAAAAAGAGGAATTTCAGGCATTCATGATGAAAAGACCTAAGGTGAATAGAAAATTTGAATTTCAAATACTAGATCCTAGAGAAGCACAAAAAAGTAAACAGGAAAAAGAAATCATAAGAGATGTTCAAATGTTAAACTGTTTATATTACTACATGGAAAGATGATACTTGTAACTCATAAGAACTATCTCATTATTAGGGCAGCTGGGTGGAGTATACTTAGAAGGCAAAGATATGAGAGAGGAATGCATTGGGAGAAAGGTAAAGGGAGAGGTGGAATGGCATAAAATATTTCACATAAAAGAAAGAAGAAAAAATTTATACAGTGGAGAGGAAGATGGGGGAGATGCATTTTTGTACAAATTTGTACAAACATTTTTTAATTTAATATAATCAAAATCATCCATTTTGCATTTTGTAATATACTCTATCTCTTGTTTGGTCAAAAACTGTTTTCCTTTCCAAAGATCTGATAGGTACACTATTCCTTTCTCTCCTAATTTACCTATGGTATCAACTCTTATGTCTAAATCATGTATCCATTTTGACCTTATTTTAGTATAAGGTGTAAGATGTTGGTCTATGCCTAATTTCTGCCATACTATCTTCCAGTTTTCCCAGCAGTTTTTGTCAAATACTGAGTTCCTATCCCAGAAGCTGGAGTCTTTGGGTTTATCAAACACTATATTACTAGTGTCATTTACTACTGCATTTCCTGAGCCTAGCCTATTCCATTGATCTACCACTCTATTTTTTAGCCAGTACCAGATAGTTTTGATGACTGCCGCTTTATAGTAAAGCTCCAGGTTTGGTACCGCTAACCCACCTTCCTGTGAATTTTTTTTCATTATTTCCCTGGATATTCTTGATTTTTTGTTTTTCCAGATGAATTTTGTTATTATTTTTTCTAGCTGTATAAAATAATTTTTAGGTAGTCTGATTGGTATGGCACTGAATAAGTAAATTAATTTAGGCAGCATTGTCATTTTTACTATATTAGCTCTGCCTATCCATGAGCAATTGATATCTTTCCAATTATTTAGATCTGATTTGATTTGTGTGAAGAGTGTTTGGTAGTTGTGTTCATAGAGTTCCTGGGTTTGTCTTGGCAAGTAGACTCCCAAGTATTTTATATTATCTACCATTACTTTAAATGGAATTTCTCTTTCTATCTCTTGCTGCTGGACTTTGTTGGTCATGTATAGAAATGATGATGATTTATGTGGATTTATTTTATATCCTGCTACTTTGCTAAAGTTGTTCATTGTTTCAAGTAATTTTTGACTTGATTCTCGAGGATTCCTTAAGTATACCATCATATCATCTGCAAAGAGTGATAGTTTTGTTTCCTCCTTGCCTATTCTAATTCCTTTAATTCCTTTCTCTTCTCTGATTGCTAAAGCTAACATTTCTAGGACAATATTAAATAATAGGGGTGATAATGGACATCCCTGTTTCACCCCTGATCTTATTGGGAAGGCCTCTAATTTATCTCCATTGCATATAATACTTGCTGATGGCTTTAGGTAGATACTGTTTATTGTTCTAAGGAAAGCTCCACCTATTCCTAAACTCTCTAGTGTTTTTATTAGGAATGGGTGCTGCACTTTGTCAAAAGCTTTCTCTGCATCTATTGAGATAATCATATGATTTTGGTTGGTTTTCTTATTGATGTGGTTGATTATGTTAATAGTTTTCCTAATGTTGAACCAGCCCTACATTCCTGGTATAAATCCCACCTGGTCATAGTGTATTATCCTGGTGATCACTTGCTGTAATCTCCTTGCTAATATCTTATTTAAGATTTTAGTATCAATATTCATTAGGGAAATTGGTCTATAATTTTCTTTCTCTGTTTTTGCTTTGCCTGGTTTTGGTATCACCACCATATTTGTGTCATAAAACGAATTTGGTAGAACTCCCTCTTCACCTATTTTTCCAAATAATTTGTATAATATTGGAGTTAATTGTTCTTTAAATGTTTGGTAAAATTCACCCGTAAACCCATCTGGCCCTGGGGATTTTTTCTTAGGAAGTTCCTTAATAGCTTGTTCAATTTCTTTTTCTAATATGGGTTTATTTAAGGATTTTATTTCTTCTTCAGTTAACCTGGGCAGTTTGTATTTTTGTAAACATTCATCCATTTCATTTAGATTGTCAAATTTGTTGGCATACAGTTTGGCAAAATAATTCCTAATTATTGATTTAATTTCCACTTCATTGGTGGTAACATTACCCTTTTCATTTTTGATACTGGTAATTTGGTTTTCTTCTTTCTTTTTTTAAATCAAATTAACCAATATTTTATCTATTTTATTGGTTTTTTCATAAAACCAGCTCTTAGTTTTATTGATTAATTCTATAGTTTTTTTGCTTTCAATCTTATTAATTTCTCCTTTAATTTTCAGGATCTCTAATTTAGTGTCTAATTGGGGATTTCTAATTTGTTCTTTTTCTAGCTTTTTAAGTTGCATGCCCAATTCATTAATCTCCTCTTTCTCTTTTTTATTCATGTAAGCATTTAGAGCTATAAATTTTCCCCTAAGCACTGCTTTGGCTGCATCCCATAGATTTTGGTATGTTGTCTCATTATTGTCATTCTCTTGGATAAAGTTATTGATTGTTTCTATGACTTCTTGTTTGGCCCATTCATTCTTTAGAATGAAATTATTTGGTTTCCAATTGATTTTCATTCTACTTTTCCCTGGCTCTTTCTTACATGTAATTTTTATTGCATCATGATCTGAGAAGGATGCATTTACTATTTCTGCCTTTCTACATTTGACGATGATGTTTTTGTGCCCTAATACATGGTCAATTTTTGAAAATGTGCCATGTACTACTGAGAAAAAGGTATATTCCTTTCTATCCCCATTCAATTTTCTCCAGACATCTATCATGTCTAACTTTTCTAGTAATCTATTCACCTCTTTCACTTCTTTCTTATTTATTTTTTGGCTAGATTTATCTAATTCTGAGAGGGGGAGATTCAGATCCCCCACTAGTATAGTATTACTGTCTAATTCCTCTTGTAACTCATTTAACTTCTCCTCTAAGAACTTGGATGCTATACCACTTGGCACATACATATTTAATATTTATAGTACTTCATTATCTATAGTACCTTTAAGTAAGATGTAATTTCCTTCCTTATCTCTTTTAATGAGATCTATTTTTGCTTGCACTTTGTCTGAGATAAGGATTGCTACCCCTGCCTTTTTTACTTTAGCTGAGGCATAATATATTCTGCTCCAGCCTTTTACCTTTACTCTGTGTGTATCTCTCTGCTTCAAATGTGTTTCTTGTAAACAGAATATTGTAGGGTTCTGGTTTTTAATCCACTCTGCAATTCCCTTCCGTTTTATAGCAGAGTTCATCCCATTCACATTCACAGTTATTATTACTGACTGTCTATTCCCCTCCATTCTATTTACCCCTTTTTACTTTTCCCCCTTCTTTCACTCTATTTCTCCTCACCGACGTTTTACTTCTTACCCCTGCCTCCCCCGATCTGCCCTCCCTTTTTATCACCCCCCTCTCTTTTCTTTACCCTTTTCTCCCTTGCTTTTGTCCTCCCTTCTATCAGTCCCCCCCTTTCCCTTCCCCTTTTGTTTCCCTAAAGAATGAGTTAAGTTTCTTTATCCCAATGAACATATATGTTATGCCCTCTTTGAGTCAAATCTAATGAGAATAGGGTTGAAACAATGTTCCCCCCTCCTTTCTTTCCCTCTATTGTAATAGGTTTTTTTCCACCTCTTCATATGATATAATTCATCCCATTCCACCTCCCCTTTCCTCTCCTCCCCATAGACTCCCTTTTTAACCCCTTAATTCTTTTGTATCATCACATCAAAGACAATTTATATTTATACCCTCTATATAAAGTCCTTCTCTCTGCCCAAATACATTTACAATTCTTAAGACTTATGAGTATTATCTTCCTGTGTAGGGATATAAACAGTTTAACCTAATAGGGTAACCTTTTTTTTTCCCCTCTGTTTACCTTTTTATACTTCTCTTGATTCTTGTATGTTGAGATCAAATTTTCTATTCAGTTCTGGTCTTTTCACCAGGAAAGATTGAAAGTCCCCAATGTCATTAAATGTCCATCTTTTCCCCTGAAAGAAAATGCACATTTTTGCTGGGTAATAGATTCTCGGCTGCAATCCAAGCTCCTTTGCCTTCCAGAATATCATATTCTAACCCTTGCGGTCCTTTAATGTTGAAGCTGCCAGGTCCTGAGCAATCCTGACTGTGGCTCCATGATATTTAAATTGCTTCTTTCTGGCTGCTTGGAGTATTTTCTCCTTCACCTGATAATTCTGGAATTTGGCTACAATGTTCCTTGGAGTTTTCCTTTTGGGGTCTCTTTTAGGAGGTGATCGGTGGATTCTTTCAATGATGATTTTATCCTCTGATTCTATGATATCAGGGCAGTTCTCCTTAATAATTTCCTGGAATATGGTGTCTAGATTCTTTTTCTGGTCATGGCTTTCAGGCAGTCCAATGATTTTCAAATTGTCTCTCCTGGATCTGTTTTCCAGATCAGTTGTCTTTCCAATGAGGTATTTCACATTTTCTTCTATTTTTTCATTTTTTTTATTCTGCTTGACTGATTCCTGGTGTCTCATGGATTCCTTATCTTCCAACTGTCCAACTTTAATTTTTAAGGCAGTGTTTTCTTCAATGAGATTATGCACCTTTTTTTCCATTTTGGCTAAGTGAATTTTTAAGGTATTGTTTTCTTCAGTGAGATTATGCAGCTTTTTTTCCATTTGGCCAAATGAATTTTTTAAGGCTTTGTTTTCTTCAGCTTCTTTTTCCAAGCTGCTGATTCTTTTTTCATAGTTTTCTTGTTTTGCTTTCATTTCTCTCCCCATTTTTCTTCTACCTCTTGCAATTGATTTTTAAAATCCTTTTTGAGCTCTTCCAGGAAGACTTTTTGTTCTTGAGACCAATTCACCTTCCCTTGTGAGGCTTTAGATGTAGACAATTTGAGGCTATTGTCCTCATCTGAGTTTGTGTTGACTTCTTCCCTATTGATACAGAAGCTCTCAATGGAGAGGGCTCTTTTTTGCTTCTTACTCATTATTGCAACTTGTTTATTTATTTTTTAAGTTGAGGTCTGCTCTGGGGGCACCAGGGTCCCTGTTTTGGGCTTCTTGTGCAGGGGTATAGGTGCTGTGTGACCGGGCTTTTACTCTGAGGCCTTTATGGTGTGTGGAGATCCCCCGCCCTGCACTTCCTGTCTGATTGTGCTCGGCCAGCCAGGCGCCTGACCCTGGCGTCTGATCCCGCCTGACCCGTTTGTGGCCCTCTCGGCCGGTGCAGGTGGGTCTTTCCACTGTCCTTCTTGGCCACCAGATTTTTGAACCAGGTTCCGGGAGCCTCAGTTGTTCGGCTGTGGCCCGCAGCTCCTGCTGACTTGCCCCGACCCCCTCGGCGCTGGGTTGCTGCCCTGCGCTGGGCCTTCCTTTTGCCCGAGTCAGACCGACCTTTTCCTGAAGTCTTCTAAATGATCTCTGGTTGGAGGACTGTGTCTCTCTGTCTCTTTGCAGGTTCTGTAGTTTCTGAATCCGTCCAGAGGCTTGATTTAATGTTCGTTTTGAGGGAACAGAAGGAGAGCTCAGGCAGCTTGCTGCTTCCTCTCAGCCATCTTGGCTCTGCCGCCCTCTAACTCATTATTGATTAGAAATATGTAAGTCAAAACAATTCTCAAGTACTACCTCATACCTACTGGATTGAATAATAGGACAGCAGAGGAAAACATTAAAAGCTGTAGGAGATATGGGGAAAATGAGACATTATTGCACTGTTGGTAGAGTTGTAAACTGATTCAAACATTCTGTAGAGCAATTTGGAACTATGGCCAAAGTGCTATAAAACCTTGCAACGCAACTACTAGGTTGTATCCAAAAAGAGATAAAAAAGAAGTTGGGGGGGCGGCTAGGTGGCGCAGTGGATAGAGCACCGGCCCTGGATTCAGGAGGACCTGAGTTCAAATCCGGCCTCAGACACTTAACATTTACTAGCTGTGTGACCCTGGGCAAGTCACTTAACCCCAATTGCCTCACTAAAAAAAAAAAAAAAAGAAGAAGAAGTTAGGGGACCTATATGTACAAAAAATATTTATAACAGCCTTTTTCTAGTGAAAAGAATTTGAAATTGAGGAGAGCCTATCAACTGGTGTATGACTTAACAAATTGTGGGATGAGATTATTGTGTTCTAAAAAATGATGAGCAGGATGCTCTCAGAAAAACCTGAAAAGACTTACAACAGCTGATGCAAAGTAAAATGTACTGTATACAAAATAATATCAAGATTGTAAGATAGTCAGCTGTGAATGACTAAGCTATTCTCAGCAATACAATGATCCAAGACAACTCTAAAGGACTGATGATGAAAAATGTTATCTATCCCCAGAACTGATGGTATGTGAATACGTATTGAAGCATATTTTTTTTTAGTTTATTTTTCTTAATTTTTTTGTCTATTTTCTTTCACAACCAGACAAATATGGAAATGTTTTCATGACCACACATGTATACATTATATTGGAATTGCTTAAGTTCTTAAGGAGGGAAGAGGGAGTGGGGAGGGAGGGAAGAAAAGACTTTGGGGCACAAAATTTCAAAAATGGATGTTAAAAATTGTTTTTATATGTAATTGAGGAAAAATAAAATTCTAAATAAATGAAATTTTTTTTACAAAAACTAGAGAGGTTTCTTTCAGAATATTTTGAAATATGACATCCAGGTTTTTTTTTTCCTTTTTGGTCATAGTTTATATTTTATACAACAATTTTAAAATTCTGAAAAGTATTTTATTATTTTCCAGTTACATGTAAAGATAGTTTTCAACATTTGTTTTCATAGGATTTTGAGTTACAAATTTTTCTCCCACCCTCCCCAAGACAGAAAACTATCTGATATAGGTCATATATGTACAATAACATTGAATATATTTTTGCATTAGTCATATTGTGAAAGAAGAATCAGAAAACAAGGGAAAAAGATCAAAAAGAAAAAAAAAACAGCCAAAAAGTAGAACCAATATAGTTCAATCTGTATTCAGAATCCACAGTTCCTTTTTCTGGTGGTGGAGAACATTTTCTATCATGAATTCGGTGGAATTGTCTATGATGACTGCACTACTGAGAAGAGCCAAGTCTATCGCAGTTGATCATCACACAATGTTGCTGGTGTAAGGAATTAATTGTGATTTGGGGTTTTCATAACGTTATTTTTGCTTCATTATTGTCAGGCTGAAAAAATGTAAGCTTGAAAAGCCTAAGAGAAGATGGGGTGTACTTTGGGAGATAATTGAACAAACAAGAGGAACTCTGACCACAGGGAACATTTATTGAAACTAAGTAACCAAGCTTCCCCTAATATCTCCCCCCCTACACACATGTTCCTGGCCAGATTATAATGGGGACAGCCCATGTGGGTGTGCTGAGACTAAGAACATGACTAAGAACCACCCCTTCCTGTGGGAGAGACAGAGGCAGTTAGAGGAAGAGAGGGAGAGGGGAGTTTTTTCGGAGGAGAGTTTTTCTGAGAGGTACGGGGAAGGAAGGCAGACAGTTAGAGGAGCTGTTGGTGTTTGACCTTTGGACCAAAACAGAAGAGACTGCAAGCTAATTCTCCTTAAAGTCACAGATTTCAGGTAGTTGTGAGTTTGTGTTTTTTGAGGCAAAGCTAGCTCTTTGGAGCTAGCTGGGCTGGAGGCAAGTTCAGGGTGTGTGGGGCCTTTTTAGCCCAGAGATTTAAATTCTTTCTCATTGTCCCATTAATAAAACTGTTTTGTTTTTGAAAGAGGCTGTTTCTTTTCTTACCTTAATACTATGGCAAGCTCCCCAATTAACTCTTCCATTACTAAATTTGGCCTTTAAACTGGTATTGCTACAATGTTCTGGTTCTGCTCATCTCACTCAGCATCAGTTCATGTAAGTCCTTCCAGGTTTCTCTGAACTCCTCCTGCTTGTCACTTCTTACAGCACAATAGTATTTCCATTACATTCATATATCACAACTTGTTTAGCCATTCCCCAATTGATTGGTATCCCCTCAATTTCCAATTCTTTGCCACCACAAAAAGAGTAGCTATAAATATTTTTGTACATGTGGGTCCTTTTCACTCTTCTATGATCTCTTTGGGACACAGACCTAGTAGTGGTATTACTGGGTCAAAGGGTATGTACAGTCCCATAGCTCTTTGGGAATTGTTCCAAATTGCTCTCTCAAATGGTTGGATCAATTCACAGCTCCACCAAAAATGCATTAGTGTTCCAATTTTTCCACAGATTCTACAACATTTATTATTTTCTATTTTTGTCATATCCAATCTGACAGGTGTGAGATGGTACCTCAGAGTTGTTTTAATTTTCATTTCTCTAAACAATAGTTATTTAGAGCATTTTTCATGTGGCAATATATAGCTTTAATTTCTTCACCTGAAAACTGCTTGCTCATATCCTTTGACTGTTTCTCAGTTGAGCAATGACTTGCACTCTTATTTGAATTAGTTGCCTATATATTTTAATTTTTTATTTTTTTTCTTTGCAACAAACATTTATTTTATTTTTTCCAGTTACACGAATGTTTTCAACATTCATTTTCATAAGATTTAGAGTTCCAAATTTTTCTCCCTACCTTCCTTTCCTCCTGCCTCCACAAGACATCAACCAGGTTATATATGTACAATCCAAAAGTGCTTTTTTTATCGGTTCTTTCTAGAGGGGTTGATAGTATAATTCATCATTAGTCCATTGGGATTGTCTTGGATCACTGTATTGCTGAGAATAAAATACTGTTGTCACTATGCGCAATGTCCTCCCAGTTCTACTCCACTATATATAAGTTCATTATGAGTCTTTCCAGGTTTTTCTGGTATCTTCCTGTTTGCCTTTTCCTATAGCACAATACCATTCCACTACAGTCATACCACAGCTTCTTCAGTCATTCCTTAATTGATAGACATTCCCTTTCTCTTTTTTATGTTTACTATTGTTAATGGTTTCCCTCCATTGTATTCCCTTCACCAAGATATTTACTCTATTATCTATCTTCTTTCACCCTATCCTTCTTCAAAAAGGATTTGCCCCCCCCCAGTCTGCCCTCCCTTTTTTTTTTTTTTTTTTGATGGGGCAATAAGGGTTAAGTGACTTGTCCAGGCTCACACAGCTAGTAAGTATTAAGTGTCTAAGGCCAGATTTGAATTCAGGTCCTCCTGAATCCAGGGTCGGTGCTTTATCCATTGCACCAACTACCTTCCCCCTTCTTGCCCTCCCTTCTTTTGCCCCTACCTCTTTATCCCCTTCCCCATCTATTTTCCTGCAGGGTTAGATAGATTACTCCACCCAATTGAATGTGTATGTTATTCTCTCCTTGAGCAAATTCTGATGAGATTGAGGTCTTGGAGCCAATTCTGATGAGTGTTAGGCTCAGTTACTGCCCAGATTAAATAGATTACTCCACCCAAGTGTGTATTAATCCTTCCTTGAGGCAACTAACAGGAACCTAACTTGGCTGTATTGAAGAGAAAATGAAATCAAATCAGTGAGCACAAACTATGTGGTTCAAATGTGCAAAAAAAAAAAAAAGGCATATTCAGTTCACCTGGAAGATCTTCTCTTTTTAAAACTTAAGCTGTAATTTCATTGGTATAGAGCATCTCAATGAGGCTTTTCCCTCAGTCAGATCAATCTTAGAGAGCTCCTTGGACAGTGAGTATAAAATGCACTTGCTGCCTTGCTCCTCCCCCATCTCTTCCCCCATTCCATAAGCTCTTTCCTGTTTCTTTCATGTGGGATTTCACCCCATGCTACCTCTGCCCTTCCCCTTCCCACAGTGCATTCCCTTCACCGCTCTATTTAACCCTAAAGATGTCATCATGGGGAAGCTAGGTGACACAGTGGACAAAGCATCCACCCTGGACCCAGGGGTATACCAGCCAAAACCCAGCCTCATACACAAGAGAGTCACCCACTGCATGACCCTAGGTAGTTCCCCCAACTCCAATTTTCATATATTTCTCCAGGGACTTGATTTTGAAAGTCAAATTTGCCCTACAGTTCAGGTCTTTTCATCATGACTACCTGAAAGTCCTCTTTTTCATTAAATTCCCATTTTTCCACTGAGAGATTATGCTGAGTTTTGCTGGATATGTGATTCTTGGTTGTAATCCTAGTTCCTTTGTCCTCAGTAATATCATACTCCATACCCTCTGGTCCTTTAATGTAGAAGCTGCAAGATCTTGCACTATCCTGACTGGGGCTCCACAGTACTTGAATTCTTTCTTTTTGGCAGCTTGCAATATTTTCTCCTTGACATGAGAGCTCTGGAATTTGGCTATAATATTCCTAGGAGTTTTCCTTTTGGGATCCCTTTCAGGAAGTGATTGGTGGATTCTTTCAATTTCTATTTTAGCTACTGCTTCTGGAATTTCAGGGCAATTTTCCCTGAGAATATCTTGGAAGATGATGTCTAAGCTCTTTTCTTGATCATGGTTTTCAGGTAGACCAATAATTTTCAAATGATCTCTCCTGGACCTATTTTCCAGGTCAGCAGTTTTTCTCAGAAGATATTTCACATTGCCCTCTATTTTTTTTTTTATTCATTTGGATTTGTTTTATTGTGTCTTGGTTTCTCTTATAGTCACTGGCTTCCATTTGTTCAATCCCAATTCTTAGGCAATTATTTTCATCAGAGAGCCTTTCCATTTGGCTTTTCAAGATGTTGACTTTTTTCTCATGTCTTTCCTGCATCACCCTCATTTCTCTTTCCATTTTTTCCTCTACCTCTCTAACTTTATCTCCAAAGTCCTTTTTGAGCACCTCTATAGCCTGAGACCAATTCAAATTTTTCTTGGAAGCTTTAGATATAGGGGCCCTGATGTTGACATCTTCCTCTGAGAGTGCACCTTGATCTTCCTTGTCACTGAAGAAACTTTCTATGGTCCTCACCTTTCTCTGTCTGCTCATCTTGCCTTTCTTTTACTTGACTTTTAGCTCCGTAAAGTGGGGCACTGTTTCCAGGTGGCAGTATCCCCAGCTTCAGAAGTCCCAGGTGGTATGATTTAAGGAGCATGAGGTTCTTCACTCACCTGGTCTGTTCCCTGGTCTGTAGATGACCCCAGACCAATTTGTTAATCAACCAGTTTTGTGTGCTGTGGCTGTCAGCTCTGATGAGCCTGTGCCCCTCCCCTACCTGGGCCACTGCTACTCAAGCCTACCTCCTGGTTCTCGTCAGGGGTGAAAAACCCATGTTCTGCCTCAGCACCAGCACAGACCCCTGTAGTCTCCCCCCTGCCCAGGGCTCAGCCCTCTCACCAGACTGTGAGCTTAGTTCCAGATGACATTGATGCTTCAGCTGACTCAGAGGCTCTGGGGTCAAATTTACCTTTCAGTTCAGGCCTTTTCATCACAAATATTTGAAAGTCCTCTTTTTGATTAAAGTCCCATTTTTCCTCTGAAACATTATGAGGAGTTTTGCTGGGTAGGTGATTCTTGGTTGTAATCCCAATTCCTTTGCCCTTTGGTCCTTTAATGTAGAAGCTGCTAGATCTTGTGCTATCCTGACTGGGGCTCCATAGTACTTGAATTCTTTCTTTTTGGCAGCTTGCAATATTTTCTCCTTGACCTGAGAGCTCTGGAATTTGGCTATAATATTCCTAGGAGTTTTCCTTTTGGGATCCCTTTCAGGAGGTGATTGGTGTATTCTTTCAATTTCTATTTTACCTTCTAGAACATCAGGGCAATTTTCCCTGACAATTTCTTGGAAGATGATATCTAAGCTTGATCATGGTTTTCAGGTAGACCAATAGTTTTCAAATGATCTCTCCTGGACCTATTTTCCAGGTCAGCAGTTTTTCAAAGAAGATATTTCACATTGTCCTCTATTTGTTTTTTATTCATTTGGATTTGCTTTATTGTTTCTAGTTTTCTCAAAAAGTCACTAGCTTTCATTTGTTCAATCCTCATTCTTAGGCAATTATTTTTGTCAGAGAGCTTTTGTACCTCCTTTTCCATTTGGCCAATTTGGCTTTTCAAGCTGTTGACTTTTTTCTCATGTCTTTCCTGCATCACCCTCACTTCTCTTTCCATTTTTTCCTCTACCTCTCTAACTTTATCTCCAAAGTCCTTTTTGAGTGCCTCTATGGCCTTAGACCAATTTGTATTTTTCTTGTAAGCTTTAGATATAGGAGCCCTGACATTGCCATCCTCCTCTGAGGGTGAACCCCAATCTTTCTTTTCAGTTAAGAAACTTTCTATGGTCCTCACCTTTCTCTGTCTGCTCATCTTGCCTTTTTTTACTTGACTTTTAGCTCCTTAAAGTGGGGAACTATTTCCAGGCTGTACTATCCCAAGCTTCAGGAGGTCCCAGGTAGTATGATTTAAGGAATAGCAGGTTCATCACTTGCCTGGACTATTCCCTGGTCTGTAGATGACCCAAAACCAATTTGCTAATTAACCAGATTTGTGTGTTGTGGTTGTCAGCTCCAATGAACCTATGCTCCCCCTCCTCCTGTCCACTGCTACTCAAGCCTACCACCTGGTTCAAAGCAGTCGTGAAAAACCCATGTTCTGCCTCAGCACCAGCATAGATCCCTGTAATCTCCCCCCTGCCATGGGCTCAGCCCTCTCACCAGACTGTGAGCTTAGTTCCAGAAGACACTGGCCCTGCAGCTGATTCAGAGGCTCTGGGGTGGGGTCTCTTTCTCTGGTGAGGTCTTCCTGGGACTCGATCTGTGTCAGGGTGACTATGGGATTTGGCTCCATTCCTCTATCAGTACAGCACCCCCCTCCTTCTGACCTTCCAAGCTGTCCTTATTTGGAAGAAGATTTCAGCATGTTTTTCTGTGGTTTTGATGCTCCAGGAATTGTCCTATGGCATCATTTGGATGTTTTTTGGAGTGATTATGTCATGAGTTTGAGAGCTCACTGTCTTTCCTTCACCATCTTGACTCCACCCCCTCCGATTCTGCCAATATATTTTGGAAATGAGGCCTTTATCAGAAATACTGGATTTAAAAATTGTTTCCCAGCTTTTTGCTTCCATTCTAATTTTGGCAGAATTGCTTCTGTTTGTACAAAAAAATTAATATAATGCAATCAAAATCATCCATTTTGCATTTCATAATATTCTCTATTTCCTATTTGGACATAAATTGTTTTCCTCTCCGTAGATCTGAGAGGTAAAATACTCCTTCCTCCCCTAATTTGCCTATGGTATCATCCTCTATGTCTAAACCATGTATAGCTTTTGACCTTATTTTGGTATACAGTGTAAGATGTTGGTCTATGCCTAGTTTCTGCCATACTATCTTCCAGTTTTCCCAGCAGTATTTGTCAAATACTGAGTTCCTATCCCAGAAGCTAGAGTCTTTGGGTTTATCAAACAGTAGATTACCATTCTCATTTAGTACTGTGTTTCCTGTGCCTAACCTATTCCACTGATCTATTGACTCTATTTCTTAGCCAGTACCAAATAATTTTGATGATTGCACCTTTATAGTATAGCTTCACACGTGGCATTGCTAGCCCACCTTCCTGGACATTGTTTTTTCAATTAGTTCCCTTGATATTCTTGATTTTTTATTCTTCCAGGTGAATTTTATTATTTTTATAGCTCTATAAAATAATTTTTAGGTAGTTTGATTGGTCTGGCACTGAATAAGTAAATTACTTTAGATAAAAATGTCATTTTTATTATATTAGCTTGGCCTATCCACGAGCAATTGATATTTTTCCAATTATTTAGATCTGATTTTATTTGTGTGATTAGTGCTTTGTAATTTTGTTCACTAAGTTCCTTGGTTTGTCTTGGCTGGTAAACTTCCAAGTATTTTATATTGTATTCAGTCACTTTAAATAGAATTTCTCTTTCTATCTCTTGCTGCTGAATTTGTTGATCATGTATTAGAAATGCTGATGATTTATGTGTATTAATTTTATATCCTGCCACTTTGCTAAAGCTGTTAATTGTTTTGAGTGGTTTTTTAGTTGATTCCTTATGATTCTCTGACTATACCATCATATCATCTTCAAAGACTGAAAGTTTTGTGTCCTCCTTGCCTATTCTAATTCCTTTAATTCCTTTTTCTTCTCTTATTTCTAAAGCTAACATTTCTAGTAAATTATTAAATAATAGAGGTGATAATAGACATCCCTGTTTTACTCCTGATCTTATTGCAAATGTGTCTAATTTATCCCCGTTACATATAATGTTTGCTGATGGCTTTATGTAAATACTGCTTATTATTTTAAAGAAAGCTCCAGATCTTCCTATGCTCTGTAGTGTTTTTTAATATTAATGGGTGTTATATTTTGTCAAATGCTTTCTCTGTGTCTATTGAGAAAATTATATGATTCTGGTTAGTTTTGTTATTGATGTAGTTGATTATGTTGATAGTTTTACTATTGTTTAACCATCCCTACATTCCTGATATAAATCCCACCTGGTCATAGTGTAGTATACTGGTGATCACTTGTTGCAATCTCTTTGCTAATAATTTAAGATTTTTGCATTGATATTCATTAGGAAAATTGGCCTGTAATTTTCTTTCTCTGTTTTGGCTCTGCCTGGTTTAGGTTATCAACACCATATTTGTTTTATTAAAGGAATTTGGTTGAACTCCACCTATTTTGCCAAATAATTTGTATATTATGGAATTAATTGTTCTTTTAATATTTGGTAGAATTCACTTGTAAACCCGTTTTGCCCTGGAGATTTTTTCTTAGGAAGTTCATTGATGGCTTGTTCAATTTTTTTTCTAAAGTGGGCTAATTTAAGGATTTTATTTCCTCTTCAGTTAATCTGGGCAATTTGCATTTTTGTAAATATTCATTCATATCACTTAGTTTGTCAAATTTATTGTCATACATTTAGATAAAAGAGCCCTGAATTATTGCTTTAATTTCCACTTCATTGGTGGTGAAATCACCCCTTTTGTTTTTGATACTGATAACTTGGTTTTCTACTTTCTTTTTTTTTAAATCAAATTTAACAAAGTTTTATCTGTTTTTAAATTTTTTTCATAAAACCAACTCTTAGTTTTATTGATTAATTCTTTGTTTTTCTTACTTTCAATTTTTTGAGTTTCTCCTTTGATTTTCAGGATTTCTACTTTAGTATTTAATTGGGGATTTTAAATTTGTTCTTTTTCTAGCTTGTTTAGTTGCATACCCAATTCATTGATCTCCCTTTTTTCCATTTTATTCATGTAAGCATTTAGAGATAAAAAATTTCCCCCTAAGAACTGCTTTGGTTGCATCCCAAAGGTTTTGGTATGTTGTCTCATTATTGTCATTCTCTTGGATGAAGTTATTGATCATTTCTATGATTTGTTGTTTGAACCATTCATTTTTGGGGATGAAATCATTTAGTTTCCAATTAATTTTCAGTTTACCTTTCCACAGTTCTTTATTACATGTAAATTTTATTGCATAATGATCTGAGAAGAATGCAAGTACTTTTTCTCTTTATACATTTGACTATGAGGTTTTTGTGCCCTAATACATGGTCAATTTTTCAATATGTGCCATGTACCTCTGAGAAAAAAGTATATTCCTTTCTATCCCCTTTCCTTTTTCTCTAGACATCTATTATACCTATCTTTTCTAACACTATTTACTTCTCTAACTTCTTTCTTATTTGTTTTTGAGTTCATCCCATTCACATTTATAGTTAAGATTACTAACTGTTCATTTCCCTCTATCCTCTTTTCCCCTTCATTTGCACTCTTTTTTTCTTCTTTTACCCTATTCTTCCTTACCAGTGTTTTGCTTCTGACCACTGCCTCCCTCAATCTGCCCTGCCTTTTATCAGCTGCCCTTCCTTTTCTTTCCCTTCTTCTGTAGGCATTAAAATTAGCCTCAGGTTCCCTGAGTAGAGCTGTCCCTCCCCCTCCTTTTCAGCTGCAGGGGGCCTTTGAGCCGGGCTAAAATGAGCCCATGAAAGACCAGAGAGATGCTGTGGTTTGCTTTGCCTGGCCCCTAGCTCCTAGCGTGGACAGCATGGGGTTTGGCAGGCTCTGGGTGGTGGTGGGGCAGCCCGAGTTTCACCTGAGAGAAGGGATATATAGCCTGGGAGGCAGAGATGCTAGGGATTTGCAAGGGGTTGGAGAAAGAGCTAGCGAGAAGGTATGGAGATGCCAGAGGAATGAGGATGCTAAAGGCCTTTTCAGGGGGGTCAACAAAGGGAAGGGGGCTTGGAGTTAGAAGAAAGGAGAGGAGCAGTGAAAGCGAGAGGGGGATTTTTCCAGTGAGAGTGAAAGGAGAGCTAGCAAGGGTTTAGAGACACTGAGAGATTGGTGGGAGAAGAAGTGCAGGGGAGATGGAGTGAGGGAAAAAAAGAGTTTGAGAAAGTTGGAGAGGACTGAAGGTGAACCCGTCCAACAAGGTGTGGTTTCAAGCCTCAGTGGCAGCAAGGCAAGAGGCAGCAACAGCCCTTATTATATTAAAAGCAGTCAGGTAGTATAACTTTGCATTTCTTTACCCTTATCTCTTACATTTATTTCTCTATATAAACCCTGCTTTGATTATTTAATTAAAAGAGGCATTTGCTTGTCAATTTGGGAGAAGCAGTGTGGAAAATTTTAAATGGCCCCCAACAGACTTGCTTTAGGCAATTAATAGCAGTCAGATAGCCGGCCAGTCAAAATTCCACAGATTAGTCCCAATTAATATAATATTTTTACATTTGAATGGTGACCCAGATGGGACTTATGGCCCAATTATAATTTTTCTGAAGTTATAATTTTTCGTATAGATATAATTTTTATATAGCCCACAGTTATAACATTTACAGATTAGGATAAATTAATTTTTTTTTACTCACTTCCACTGCTTCTGCTCTCCCTTCTATCAGTACCACCCTTTCCCTTTTCCCCTTTTAATTCCTTAAAGAGTAATGTAAGTTTCTTTATACAAATTGATGTATATGTTATTCCCTCCCTGAACCATATCTGATGAGAGTAGGTTGAAACAATGCTCACTCCTCCCTTCTTTCCCTCTATTATAATAGGGTTTTTTGTGCTTCTTTATATGATGTAATTAACCCCATTCCACCTCCTCCTCTGTTTCCTACCCCATTCTCCTTTTATTCTGCCACTGGAGTTTCTTTATATTATCACATCAAAGTCAACTTAATAACAATACCCCAATGGAGAAACAGATTTCAAGAGTTAAAAGTATTATCTTCTCTTGTAGGGATTTAAAGAATTTCACCTTATTGAATTACTTTTTCCCCCTGTTTTCCTTTTTACACTTCTCTTGAGTCTTATATTTGAAGCTCAGATTTTCTGTTCTATTTTGGTCTTTTCATCAAGAAACGTTGAAACTTCCCTATTTCATTGAATGTCCATCTTTTCCTCTGAAAGAGAATGCTGTTTTGCTGGGCAGTTGATTCTTGGTTTTAATCCAAGCTTTTTTGCCTTCCTGAATATTATATTCCAAGCCCTCTGGTCCTGTAATGTTGAAGCTGCCAGGTCCTGTGCAATCCTGACTGTGTATCCATAATATTTAAATGGTTTCTTTCTGGATGCTTGGAGTATGTTCTCCTTCCCCTGATAATTCTGGAACTTGGCTATATTCCTTGGAGTTTTCCTTTTGCGGTCTCTTTCAGGAGGTGATTGGTGGATTCTTTCAATGACTATTTTATCCTCTGATTCTACAACATCAGGGCAGTTCTCCTTGATAATTTCCTGGAATATGGTGTCTAGACTCTTTTTCTGATCATGGCTTTCAGGTAATCCAATAATTCTTAGATTATCTCTCCTGGATCTATTTTTGAGATCAGTTGTCTTTCCAATGAGGTGTTTCACATTTTGTTCTATTTTTTTAGTCTTTTGATTTCGCTTAACAGATTCTTGTTGTCTCATGGAGTCATTAGCTGCCATCTGCCCAATTTTAATTTTTAAGGCATTATTTTCCTCAGTAAGCTTTTGCACTTCCTTTTCCATTTGCTCAATTTTTTTCTCCCATTTGTCCAATTGTATATTTTAAGGAATTGTTTTCTTCAACCAATTTTTGTGCTTCTTTTTCCAGCATAATTCTCATTTCTTTTCCCATGTTTCTTCCACCTCTCTTATTTGATTTTTAAAAGCCTTTTGGTCTTGAGACAAGATCATCTTCCCACTTGTGGCTTCACTTGTAGGCATTTTGACAAACTCATCTGAGTTTTTCTTATGGTTTTCCCTTCCACCATAGAAGCTGTCAATGATAAGGGTCCTTTTCTGTTTCTCATTCACATTGTAGCCATTTTTCAACTTTAAAAGTTGAAGTCGGCTCCTGGGGCACAGGGGTCACTGTTGAAAGCCTCTTGTGCTGGGGGATAGGGGCCAGGTCTCTGACTTTCTGTTCTGAGCCCTCTGTGGCTTTTGGATTCCTCACCACCCTGGGCTTTCTCCCTGAGTTGGGATGGCATGGCTAAGTCATGCTTGTCTTTTGGGTGGTTCTCTAGCTGGCAGTTTGCCGTCCCAGCCAGGGATGGTAGGTCTCAAAAATGGCCTGTTTTGCCACCAGACTTCTGAGCTAGGATCAAGGGTCCTCAGTGACCTATTTATGCTCTGTCCAGGAGCCTCCTGCTGACCTGTCCAGAACTCCTCCACAGTGTGCCACTCTCAACTGGGCTGAATTGCCCTGTGCTGAGCTGTGCTGTACCAAGCAACCCTCCCCTTTCGGCCAAGTGAGGCAGACCTTTTCTGAAGTCTTCTAAATTATCTCAAGTAAGATGATTGTGTTGCTCTGTCTTTTTGTACTTTCTGTGGTTCCAGAATCCATTTAGAGGCTTGATTTAATGTTGTTTTTGAGCGAAACTTGGGAGAGCTCAGGCAACTTCCTGCTTCTCTCCACCATCTTGGCTCTGCCTAAATTACTTCTTCTTGATCTATTTTTTCTTTTTTTTTTTTTTCAAAAAAGTTTTATAAATAAGTTTTTATTGAGATGTCCCTTTTTATAAAAATAATTTCTCCCTGTATTATTTTTCTTCCTTCTTTTCCCAAAAAGCTATTTCATGCATTAGTATTTTTAAAGAGGGGAGAATATATTTAAAAAGGGGAGAGTCAGCATAATAATATATGATAAAATGTGTGGACTTCCCACTTTTTTAAAGGGATGTCTTTTCATATCTCTTCTTTCAAACCATACTTGTTCTTTATATATTTATAAAATTCACTTTTTTTTTTTTGCTGGTTATTTCCATTTACTCTTATAGTCATTCTGCATATTGGTATCAGACGCTAGGTCTGTGACCCTGGGAAATTCACTTAACCCTATTTGCCTCAGTTTCTTCATCTGTAAAATGAGCCAGAAAATGGCAAACTGCTCCAGTATATTTGCCATGAGAACTCCAAATAGAGTCATCAAAAGTTGGATGTGATTGACTAAACAGCAACAACGTCTAAGCTCTGCTTTTTCACTTTTTACCAATTCAAGTAGATCTTTTCATGTTTTTTGATATTCATCACATTAATCATTTCTTTTAAAAATAAGTTTATTTAATTGGTTATTTCTTTTAAAAGATTTATTTATTTATTTAAATATTTCCCAATTTTTAATAAAATTTTTAACATTCATTTTTTAAAAATTTTGACCTCCAAATTTCTCATTGTCTCCCAGGACTGCTTCAGCCCTTGAGAAGGAAAGCAATATCATGTCACTTATACATGTGAAAACATAAAAACATATTTGCATATTAGCCATGATATAAAAGAAAATACATACACATAAAATTCCCAAGAAAAATAAAGTTAAAAACAATATATCCTTCAATTTTCACTTAGAGTTCATCAGTTTTTTCCCTGGAGGTAAATAGCATTTTTCGTCATGGTTCCTTTGGATGGGTCTTGGATCATAATTTTGCTCAGAGTAGCTAAATTTTTCACAGTTGATCATTATTACAATATTACTGTACTATGTTTTGCTGTTAAATGTTTTCCTAGTACTATTCACTTTTCATCAGTTTTTATAAGTCTTCCCAGGTTTTCTGACACCATAATATTCCATCATAATTACATGCCACTTCTATCTAGGATCAAAAGTCTTTTACAGCTGATAATACTTAGAATATTGCTGTTACTGTATATCCTAGCTTCTTAAACTGTGGATTTTGATTCCATATTTGGTTGTATAACTGAATGTGGGGCTGTGAAAAATTTGGCAACAGTAAAGAGCTATGTATACCTGTTTTATATACCTATATACATGGTGTCAGGTAAAAATTTCTTGGGTGAAAAGGGGTCATGAGTGAAAAAAATTTAAGAAGCTCTGCTGTGTACAATGTTGTCCTGCTTCCATTCATTTTGCTGGTTCATATGTCTTCCCAGGTTTTCTAAAATCATCCTGCTCATCATTTCTTATAACCCAATAGTACTCCATCCCAACTGTATGCCATAAGTTGGTCATTCACCAACTGATGGTCAGTCCCTCAATTTCCAATTCTTTGCCACCACAAAAGAGCTATTATAAACATTTTTGTACATTTAGGTCCTTTTACTTTTTTTTCTATTTCTTTGGGATATGGACCTAGCACTGGTATTGCTGGGTCAAAGGGTATGCACAGTTTTTTCCACATTCCCTCCAGCATTTGTCATTTTCCTTTTCTATCATGCTAGCCAATCTGATAGTTGTAAGGTGATATGCTGGTATGGTTTTATTTTACATCTCTCTAAGTTGTAGTGATTTAAAGCACTTTTTCAGGTGACTATTGATTTAATTTCTTCTTCTGAAATCTGCCTTCAAGTCTCTTGACCATTTATTAATTGGGGAATTGATCTTATTTTTGTAAATTTGGCTCAGTTTCCTGTTTATTTGAGATATGAGGCCTTAGAGAGGAATTCGCTTTAATTTTGCCCTTGCCCCCAAACCCTTGTTTCCTTCTTCCCTTCTAATCTTGCCTTATTTGGGCAAAAAATGTTTAAATTTTTAGCAATCAAAATTAACTCATTTTACTTCCTGTTGTGAAGTTTAAAATCTAATGTGTGGTCACCTTATTCCTGTCCCAAGTGTAGGGAAAATTAGCTAGGGTTTACTTATAAATTAGAAGCTTTAGCACCAGTTTTAGACATTAAGCATTTATTAAAGCATACCAGGTATTAGTAAAAAGAGAACACCTGGGTCAGAAAGATAGGAAAGCCAGCTAGGATCTATGGGAGAAAGAAGAGAAAAAGAGTCACCTTCACCTAAGAGTCTCAGGCCAAAAAGAGGAAGTTTCTGTGCCTGGTAGAGTAGAAGCTACCTGCGCATCCAGAAGAGAGGCAGTGCCTACACACTGCTCCAAGATAATTGGGTAGTAGCATTCAAGTCCATTGATTCACTGGACTTGAGCGTGGTCCCGTGTTGAGGTCAAAGTCCACAGTCTCTGAGAACATGCCCTCTTCAGAGTCAGGCAGGTGTGGTTTCAATCAAGTAAACTTCAAGTACATTAATCAGTGAAGTCAGTCAATTCTCTGTCAATCCAATCAATCCAAATCAATCCCAGATGGGGCCTTTGGGCATTGGCAAAGCCCATTATTTTCTTACAGACCCCCCCCCCCCCTTGTGCTTCATTAAACATAATTTCCTTAAATGAAGCAATAACATTACAGATACTTATGACTAACATTGTAGAGGGAATGAAAAGAAAGAAAAGAAACTGAGTGACACATTGACAAAAACTATATTGTTTGGAATTCTTGCATTTTGTATATTATATTCTGAGTCAAAGCAAATTCACATTTTTTGCTGTCATTATTATCCTCAGTTGTTAAATCCATATGAGTCTTGAATTATGGGAACTTACCATTTGAGGCATTAATTGCCTTTATTCTGAGTTATCAGATCTGAGCAGCCAAGATGACAGCCATCTATGAGAGGAATACATACAAGAGCAAGCATTGAACTGTCACAGAAGGGGAGACATGCACGAAGTCCAGGTACTGCACTGCTTTGGGAAAGGCCGAGAAAACAGCCATTGGCAAGAGCTGAGGTTGGATTCTCTTGGTTTAATTTTCCCCCCACATAGCTCCAGATGGCGGGGCTATGCCATCTCATTCTATGCCTGACTTCAATTCCCCCTCCTATATGCCTGATACCATGGACATCTCAATCCTATGCATCTGATTAAGGCTGACTCAGTATCCCCTCAACATACTGCATTGGCTGTCTGTAGAGCCACGAAGTTTGGCAATGCTCATTTCTCTTATTTCTCTGTTCTTTTATGGTAACCCAATAATTACCTCAGGTGTCATGATAAATACAATGTTAGATTTGGCCTTGACATCGGTTACCAATTATTTTAGAGTTCTTACTGGATTTGCCTTAGCAGGAAGATTTTCAAATATTTAATATCATCTACAGTTATTTTAAATGGAATTCAGATGATTTGTGTAGGTTGATTTTGTATATCATAACTTTGTTAAAATTGGTATCTTTTAGAAGGAGCTCTTTAGGGTTTTCTAAGGATATTCATCATATTTTACAAAGAGTCATAATTTTGTTACAACAGTTTGTATAATGAAATCCTCACTTATAAGGGCAGGGATTGAGGTGAAGAAAAAGAGGAACTTTGGACAGGAACTAAACTCCTTGAGAAAGGAGGAAGGCTGTCTTAACTAGTGAATAACAGTCACAGTATCTGGATACAATGATACATCTAAACATTTTGAACATCAATAAAAGAGATATTAGTGATAAGAGATTGTAGAAAAAGGCCTATAAATTATAAGAAAAAAACACAGAAAAGGAAAAGAAGAGAAGGGAAAGGAAAGTAAGGGAATGAGGATTTATTTACAAAACACCTACTATGTTCTAGGCATTATGCTTAACACTTTTACAAATATCATCTCATCTTATACTCATAACAAGCTTAGAATGCAGGTATTCTATTATCCCCATTTTACAGTTTAAATAAGAACCTGGAGAGGACAGGGCAGACATGAATGGATATGATTGAGTGGAGAATGGTGAACAAGGAGGTTAGCTTTTGTTGATGTTCTCCTTGATTAAAAGGATTCTTAATGCAGCCAGGGTATTAGATTAGTACACCCTTCCTTCCCTATAGTAATGGAAGGAAGGAGGGAAAAACAAAGCAGTTGGTAAGATGTATCCATACTTTTGGCCCCAGGTTGACTGGTGGGATAGTGATTGATCTGGAATTGTTTTTAGAGATGATGTGTGGATGTATGGATGTATTGGAGAGAATAGGTGGATGAATGAAAAGATAGATAGATAGATAGATAGATAGATAGATAGATAGATAGATAGAAAGAAAGAAAGAAAGAAAGAAAGAAAGAAAGAAAGAAAGAAAGAAAGAAAGAAAGAAAGAAAGAAAGAAAAAGGTAATTTAGTAAGTACTTACTGGACTGGACACTGTACTAAGTTCTGGGAATACAAGTATAAGCAAGTAATACAGTTCATAATCTCAAGGAATTTACATTCTAATGATATAATGCAAAGAGGAACAGGAAATTGAGCGGGCTAAAATCCTTGTGAGAAGACCTGGTGAAGAATGGACCCAATCAACATAGAGCAGAAATTTTGTCTATCAGAGCCAGGTGGAGAGTCAAAATTTCTGGTATGTTGGGGTTAAATGAGAGTAGGGACATTGTGAAGAGACAGGGAAGATTTCTTCTTCTTTATGTGATCTCCTTGAGGGCAGAGGTTGCGTTTTTGCCTTTATTTACATTCCAAGGACTTAACACAGTGCTATCAGCTTAATAAATGGCATATTCAATGACAGGATAGATGTATATAAACTAAGAATCATTTCAAATATGATGCAAGCTAAGGAGTATATAGAAAGAACCCAGCAGGAATTACTGAATAGATGTGATGTTGACAAATTTGCTATATTGACTTTATAAGGTAGAGAAAGATTATATATAGATTTTATGATACTGTAAAATATAATCTATTTTAAGAAATAGGAAAATTTGTTTAAAATAATACATGAAAATATAACAGATTTTTTATATTTGCATTTTAATCTTCTGAATTAATACAGTGTAATTAAATTACTCTTTCTAGTTAATTATAGGTTCTTTATAATAACCTTTTCTACATTTTCAGGGTGAAACAAAAATCTTAAAGCTAAAGAATCTTCGACCTCAGGACTATGCTAATTACAGCTGTATTGCTTCAGTGAGGAGTGTATGTAATATTCCTGATAAGATGGTATCATTTAAACTCTCCAATAAAACAGGTATGGAACTATTTTGGGGTATTATATGTTTGTTATCAACTCAGTTTATTAAATATTAAAATTTTTGTTCATTAATGTTTTTATTTACTTTTTGATAGATATTATGACAAGAGATTGGGTGGAGAGAGGGAAGAAGGGTGGGAGAATGAGTGGGAAAACCAGGGTACTTGCTGTGACTTCTCTTTTTAGCATAGCATCCTGGTAAGTGAAAGGTTGACCAGTACCATCTGCGTAACTCAGAGTTGGCTATTTTGATGAATTTTAGTTTTTCTGACTTAAACAGAAATTAATTCAGAGATAACACTTTCTGAAGGACATTTTAAGGGTGAGTGTAAATTGAGTTTGAAAATCCTATATTCAAGTACAGAAGAGTATTTCTCCAGGTGTAGCATGAAGATTAACAGTCAGACAATCATCAAGCTTGTTTTAGGTGCAATAGATATTATGCTAAAAACTAGAAAATAAATAATCAGTTTTATGTAGTGATGATGTTTTAAACTGGAGCAAAGACATAGTTTTAAGATACCCTGTTCCCATCAGTATTCCTCATGTAAAATGATCTGGAGAAGTAAATGACAAACCACTCTACTATGAGACTTTAGTGTCAAGAAAACTCCAAATGGTATAAACAAAGAATTGGATGCAACTGAAAAATGACTGAATATGATCAACATCTACTATCAAAAATAACTTACCTAGAAAAGTGGATAATGACATATTAAGAACAAATTGACTTGGGGCAGCTAGGTGGTGCAGTGGATAGAGCGCTGGCCCTAGAATCAGGAGGACCTGAGTTCAAATCTGGCCTTAGACACTTGACACTAACTAGCTGTGTAACTGTGGGCAAGTCACTTAACCCCCATTGCCCTGCCAAAATAAATAAATAAATTAATTAATTAATTAAATCAAATAATCTAATTAATTAATTAATTAATTAATTTTTTAAAAAGTAAAAAAGAAGTTTAAGCAGGAGGGGTCTACTGGGAGTGGAGCCCAACCACATGGTTGTGTTTACACAGATCCAGCCACACATAGGCCACACCAGAGAAATTTACCCCCAGCGCCCCAAATCAGCTACAGTGCTGGTATCTTCTGGAACTAAGCTCACAGTCTGGTGAGAGGGCTGAGCAGTTGACCAGGGGGAGAAAACAAGGGTCTCTGGTGGAACTGAGGAGGAATTCGGTTGCTTTACCCCAGCTGGGAACCAGGAAGAAATTTTGAGTTGCAGTAGCCCAGATGGCAGAGGGGCACAGGCTCACAGGAGCTATTAACCAAGTGAAACAAAATTTTGTTTCCTGGTTGGATAGTAAGTAGGCTTGGGGTTAAATATAGACAAGAGCACAGGATGGTCTAGTGAAGAATTAGCCACTCCATGAATCATATCACCTGGGACCCCCTGACACTTGGGACAGTGCAGCCTGGAAGCAGTGCCCCACTTTAAGAAGGAGTTAAAAGTCAAAAAATAGGTGGGCAAGATGAGCAGACAGAGAAATATTATAAAAACAAATGTTGAAAACTATCTCTACATGTATGCGAACCATTGCTGCTTCCAGGACACACTGTTCTGAGCTACAGCATGGCCCAGGGGTGATTGGGCTTCTTCTCAGCCTGCCTGGCCTGTGAGTAACCACAGCTGCTTTCTCTTTGACCTGGAAACAGAAGTCTGATTGAACTCTGATTCTCTATGGTCAGAAGCTTGGTGTGCCTGTGCCCCTCCCCCACTGGGCCACCACCATTCTGATTCAGCCCACTGGTTCAGAACCAAGGTGCTTTGCCCCAACTCCAGCAGAGACTGCCTCCACTTCAAACCAGCCTACCACTGAGCCCCCTCACCAGTCCGCAATCAGAGTCTCAGAAGCTGCTGGTACTGATGACTCTGAGGCACTCTGGAAGCACTGGCTGTTCCTGGCTGGTTCCGAACTGTTCTCTGAGCTGTTCAGTCTGATCAATAGGTGATCGCAATTGCCCTTTTGTTTTGTTTTGGTGGGGCAATTGGGGTTAAGGGACTTGCCCAGGGTCACACAGCTAGCAAGTGTCAAGTGTCTGAGGTCGGATTTGAACTCAGGACCTCCTGAATCCAGGGCCAGTTCTCTATCCACTGCGCCACCTAGCTGCCCCGCAGTTGAAAAATAGTCTCACTCTATTCTTATGTGCATTAGGCTGCTCTGTTGTTTTTTTTTTTTTAACCGCATTATTTGGGAGTGAGTGGATGGGTTTATCTAGAGCTTGTGGGAGTCATAGCCTCTCTGCCATCTTGGCTCCACCTGTTTATTATTTCTTACAGAACAATAGCATTCCATTCCAAACTTGTTTAGCCATTCCCAAACTAATGGTAAATCCCCTCAATTTCCAATTCTTTACTACTTCAAACAGAGAAGCTATAAATATTTTTGTACATGTGGGTCATTTTTGCTTTTTTATGATCTCTTTTCATTGTCACCTTTTTTTCTGGGGAATTTTCTTGAAATAACATATCCAGATTCTTCCTTCCTTCCTTCCTTCCTTCCTTCCTTCCTTCCTTCCTTCCTTCCTTCCTTCCTTCCTTCCTTCCTTCCTTCCTTTGTTCCTTCCTTTCTTTCACTTTCTTCATGTAATTTAAGTAATCCTATGATGCTTAAGTTATCATTCCTTGATCTGTTTTCCAGGTCATTTTTTTAATGAGCTATATTTTCCTTCATTTTCTCATTCTTTTGACTGTTTAAAAATTCTTTGTTGTCTCCTGTGGTTATTTTTCCATCTGATCCCATTCTCATTTCTTTTGTTAGGGTATTTATTCCCTCCCCCCCCCCCCGCCACTTCTCTCCTCCATAGCTCTCACTTGTTTTATATCTTAATTCTTGTATTATTTCTTCAAAGAATTGTACTTGTTCTTCTGGAAAAGCTATTTTTTATGCCAGAATTTCATTATAGATGTTTTTGAGTTATTCTCCTCTTCTGGGCTTGGGTTTTGATTATATTTGGTATCATAAAAGTCATTTTTTTGGTGTTATTTTCTCATTTTTTTTACTGAGCTCTTAGGAGGAGTTCAATTCCCAGTCCTCCATATAATGACCAAAACAACTTAATTAACTTTTCTTTTTGAATGGCATTCTTTCTTTAGGCTAGGCTCCTCCTCTTTCCTTAGAATAAAACTCCAACCTATATCTTTTCCTTCACTACAGACATAAACATTCTCATGTCCTGGGATCAGTTTTAGCTAAAGCCCTTTCTTTTGGATGGGAAGAGAGAGGAAGATGTGGCCTTTTGTTTAATCACCAGTTAAATATGAGATTGAATTCCTCTGGTGAGAGGATTTTTCTTCTGAGGGGAAAGAGGAGAGAGGATTTTGAAACATTTCTTGTGCCAGAGCTGAAATCTTGAAATATAAACACAGGGGAAAAAGAGAAACGTAGAAAGATAACTATATTTGGCCAATTTGAGGCAAATATAGACAAACTAAAATCATGGAACTGCATAGAGTTAAGTTATTTATGAGCAATAAAAAAGTTTTCCTGACAGTAAAGATGAGAAGTTAGAATAAAATTTATTTATCCTAAGTGATAGTGAAAAAGTAAACAATCGACATCTAATATAATTCAAAAATAGGCATTTAAATGATAAATAAGATAAACTGTAGAACTATATTATGTTTAAAACCATTATATAGACAATTACTATAATCATGATTAGTGGTAATAGTAATAGTAGTAGATGTATGTAATTCATGTGTGCATATGTACTGAAATAAAAATGAATCATTTTGAGAAAAGAGACAGCAAAGCAATATTGGGGGCTTTAATGCATCTTTATCAAACTTGGAGGAACCTAATCAAAATATAAACAAAAAAATAGGTTAAAGATTTGAA
Source organism: Dromiciops gliroides (assembly GCF_019393635.1). Classification (NCBI taxonomy): domain Eukaryota; kingdom Metazoa; phylum Chordata; class Mammalia; order Microbiotheria; family Microbiotheriidae; genus Dromiciops; species Dromiciops gliroides. The sequence continues at coordinate 263,662,188 of NC_057862.1, read as the reverse complement.
TAGTTTTAATAAAACTATTGTAGAATGGAAATCATACACAGTTTAGCTGTAAAGTCAAGTATATGGTAATTAAATGCATAAAAAACTTTGCAGTATATGCCAAAATCCAGAAATATTATATTTTTTTACTAACCACAGCATAATAAAATTATAATCAATAGAAGGTTGTTTGAAAAAAATTAGACTTAGGAAACTAAAATACGTGAATCAAAGGAAAATAGAGAAAATTAGATAATTTTATCAATAAAAATAATAATCCAATATAACAAAGCTAAGATTTTACATAGGCAGATCTAGGGGAAAAAATCTAGATCTTTAGTTCATCAACAAAATGGAAAATCATTGAATTAGATATGCAACTAAAACAACTTTGAAAAGTAATACATTTGGGGGCAGCTAGGTGGCACAGTGGATAAAGCACTGGCCTTGGATTCAGGAGGACCTGAGTTCAAATCCAACCTCAGACACTTGACACTTAACTAGCTGTGTGACCCTGGGCAAGTCACTTAACCCTCATTGCCCCGCAAAAAAAACCCACAAAAAAATCCAAAAAACAAAAAATAAACAAACAAAAAGTAATACATTTAATAAATTATAAAGGGCCCAGTGCATACAGAAGTTCTGAAAGTTAAAAAGACATAAAGTCAATTAATTAATAAATGAAACTAGGTTGGGTTAGCTTACTTTTAAAAAATGAACAGGCATTTATTTTTTTACCTTCTCTGTTCCCTTCCCCAAGAAAAAAATACCTAAAAAACCTTCATCAGAAATATCAATGACCAACCCCCCCCAGAAGAAATATCAATGGTTGAGCAAAACAAATTCCTCTCCCTTCCAAAATTGCTATCCCATATAACAAATAGAATTTTAAAAACAAGAAAGAAAAAGAAGAGGAAATCAGCATAACTAAGCATGTGAAAATATGTACTATAGCACTTTTGAACTTCTTACCTTTGCAAAGAGTAAGTAGGGAGTGTCTTCTCATGTTTCTTTTTTCTAGTCATTCCTGTTCTTTAGTTTCACATTTACTTTTGGTTTTGTTTATTGTTTAACCCTTTACATTGTAATAATTATTGTATATATTATATTCTCAACTTTATTTTGAATCAGTTCATGTAGATTTTTAAATGCTTTTTTGTATTCATTGCATTTATTATTTTTTGGTAGCACAGTCATATTATAATTGTGTCCATGTATCCATATATCCATTGTATCCACAAATGGTTTAGCCATTCCCCAGTCAGGCATTTTTCTTTTAAATTCTTTGCTCTCAGAAAAAAAGAGCTGCTATAAATGTTTTAGTGTAAATGGGGGGGGGCTATTAGGTCATTTGGTAGAGAAGAGCAAGTCAGAGTGGAAGTGTTTTGCAGAAGATTTAGACAAGGGTGACAATACACAAACCACACATAGAGAATAAAGCAATTTTGCCAGTCAACTTGACCAAAACACTTAAGCTTGGATTAAACTACTTAGAGGATTCACAAATAATTTATTTGAGGGGAGATTTATATATCCCCAGTTAGCTACTTTTGTCACAGTAGCTAACAAAAAAATTAAATCATTTTGAGGAAGTTCAAACTTCCCATTATTATTCCATAATTCATGTTTTGGTAAAAAACAAACAAACTTTTACTTGACTAAAAAGTAGCAGGATAGATCCCCAAATACCAAATAAAAGTTATATGGTATATCTCTCTTGTAGGCATATATAAACACCATGAAACAAAAAAAAAGGCAGGACAAAACAATAATGATTATGAATATTAAATAACAACAAGTCTCCTTGTAACCAACTCCCAACATCCATTTAATTGGCACAATTTGAGTCATAGCTGTAGTCATTTAGTGCTTGGGAACATCGTTCCTTGGAAATTGTAGAACAGACCTTATTCTCAGGGCAGCTCTCTTAGTAGATCTATCTTCTCTGGTTTCAAGTTACTTGCAGAGATTCCCAGGTGATACTGGTAAAATGTGTCAGTAACAAGCTTCGATGCAACTTAGTATAACCATCTAAATTAGGTTTTCCCTTAACTAGTTCATATGGTGAAAACTAGCTCATATTTTATGAATAAAAACCTATTTATTAATATTTATGATTAAAAACAACTGAGCTATAAGAACATCAATTTAGGAACACATGATTCAATGGAAAATTCCAAGAATTGCAGGTTTTTTTACTGCTTACTCTTTCTGAACCTTGTACCTTGATATGGACAACAACTTGAAGAGGCTGAAGAAAAAATCTTCAAAAGGGTCCTGAGAAAATAATGCCATAGGACAAAGTCTGGAGCAGTAAAACCCACAGAAGAATGTGCTGAAATCATCTTCTAACCAAGAATGGCTTGGGAGGTCAGAAGGAGGGAGCTGCTGTGCTGATACAAGAGTCAAGCCCAACCCCACAGTCACCCTGACACAGATCCAGTCCCAGGAAAGCCTCACCAGAGAAGGAGACCCCCAGAGCCTCTGAGTCAGCTGAAGCATCAATGTCATCTGGAACTAAGCTCACAGTCTGGTGAGAGGGCTGAGCCCTGGGCAGGGGGGAGACTACAGGGGTTGATGTTGGTGCTGAGGCAGAACATGGGTATTTCACCCCTGATAAGAACCAGGAGGTAGGCTTGAGTAGCAGTGGCCCAGGTAGGGGAGGGGCACAGGCTCATCAGAGCTGACAGCCACAGCACACAAAGCTGGTTGATTAACAAGTTGGTCTGGGGTCATCTACAGACCAGGGAACAGACCAGGTGAGTGAAGAACCTCATCTTCCTTAAATCATACCACCTGGGACTTCTGAAGCTGGGGATACTGCCACCTGGAAACAGTGCCCCCACTTTACGGAGCTAAAAGTCAAATAAAAGAAAGGCAAGATGAGCAGACAGAGAAAGGTGAGGACCATAGAAAGTTTCTTCAGTGACAAGGAAGATCAAGGTGCACTCTCAGAGGAAGATGTCAACATCAGGGCCCCTGTATCTAAAGCTTCCAAGAAAAATTTGAATTGGTCTCAGGCCATAGAGGTGCTCAAAAAGGACTTTGGAGATAAAGTTAGAGAGGTAGAGGAAAAAATGGAAAGAGAAATGAGGGTGATGCAGGAAAGACATGAGAAAAAAGTCAACATCTTGAAAAGCCAAATGGAAAGGCTCTCTGATGAAAATAATTGCCTAAGAATTGGGATTGAACAAATGGAAGCCAGTGACTATAAGAGAAACCAAGACACAATAAAACAAATCCAAATGAAGAAAAAAATAGAGGGTAATGTGAAATATCTTCTGGGAAAAACTGCTGACCTGGAAATTAGGTCCAGGAGAAATAATTTGAAAATTATTGGTCTGCCTGAAAGCCATGATCAAGGAAAGAGCTTAGACACCATCTTCCAAGATATTTTCAGGGAAAATTACCCTGAAATTCCAGAAGCAGAAGCTAAAATAGAAATTGAAAGAATCCACTAATCACCTCCAGAAAGAGATCCCCAAAGGAAAACTCCTAGGAATATTATAGCCAAATTCCAGAGTTCTCAGGGCAAGGAGAAAATATTGCAAGCTGCCAAAAAGAAAGAATTCAAGTACTGTGGAGCCCCAGTCAGGATAGCACAAGATCTAGCAGCTTCTACATTAAAGGACCAAAGGGCGAAGGAATTGGGATTACAACCAAGAATCACCTACCCAGCAAAACTCCTCATAATGTTTCAGAGGAAAAATGGGACTTTAATCAAAAAGAGGACTTTCAGATATTTGTGATGGAAAGGCCTGAACTGAAAGGCAAATTTGACTTTCAAATAAAAGACCCTAGAGAACTATAAAAAATTGGAGTTGGGGGACATGATCGTGCAGTGGGTCACTGTTTTGTGTCTGATGCCGAATTTTGGCCGGGATACCCTGGGTCCAGGGTGGATGCTTTGTCCACTGTGTCACCTAGCTTCCCCATGATGACATCTTTAGGGTTAAATTGAGGGGTGATGGTAATACACTGGGGGAGGGGGAAAGGCAGAGGTGAAATCCTACATGAAAGAAACAGGAAAAGGCTTATGGAGTGGGAGGAGAGATGGGGGAGGAGCAGGGCAGTAAATGAATTTTACCCTCAGAAAAGGCTCAAAGACCTGAATCTCATTAGAATTGGCTCACAGAGGGAATAACATACACACTCAATTGGGTGGAATAATCTCTCTAACCCTGCAGGAAAATAGGAGGGGAAGAGGATAAAGAGAGAGGGACAAAAGAAGGGAGGGCAGATTGGGGGAGGGGACAGACAGAAGCAAATCCCTTTTGAAGAGGGATAGGATGAAAGAAGAGGGATAATAGAATAAACAACATGGGGAAGGGAATAGAATGGAAGGGAAACAGTTAACAATAGTAATCATGAAAAAGAGAAAAGGGGGGAAAATTGCACAAAAAATATTTATAGCAACTCTTTGTGGAGGCTAAAAATTGAGAATCAAGGGAATGTCCATCAATTGAGGAATGACTGAAGAATCTGTGGTATATGATTGTGGTGGAATGATCTTGTGGTATAAGAAATGACAAACAGGAAAACCTGAAAAGACTCATGAACTGATGTATAGTGAAGTGAGCAGAACTGGGAGGACATTGTGCATAGTGATAGCAGTATTGTTCAGTGAGCAATTGTGAATGATTTAACTACTCTCAGCAATGCAATTATCCAAGACAATCCCAAGGGACTAATGATGTAGCTTACTATCCACCCCCATAGAAAGAACTGATAAAAAGAGCACTTGTGGATTGTACATATATAACCTGGTTGCTGTCTTGTGAAGGGGGGAGGAAAGGGAGGGAGGGAGGGAGAAAAAAAACGTCCATGAGGAACTTACTTATAAAATGAGTACTTCTCTTTCTTAATATTATTAGACAGAAACTTCATAATAGGAAAAAAAATCCATAATTTTTTTTCTTTTTTCTTTTTTTTTTGCATGGGGCCATGAGGATTAAGTGACTTGCCCAGGGTCACACAGCTAGTAAGTGTCAAGTCTCTGAGGCTGGATTTGAACTCAGGTTCTCCTGACTCCAGGGTTGGTGCTTTATCCACTGTGCCACCTAGCTTCCCCCCAAAAATCCATACTGTAAAATTCTTTTACCATTATTATTGCTAACTTATATGTAAAGTCTTTATTCAGTTTTGAAAACTTATTACCAAAACATACTTAAAGCCTATGTTTCCCATTAGAAACATTTGGAAGTTTGCATACATACATACATACATACATACATGTACATTTATGTACACACATATATGCATCTATATTCACATAAATGCAAATATGCATGCATACACACCTACATACATTTATATTAGCTTTATGGTACACTGGATAGAGCATTGGACTTGGAATCAGGAAGATTCATCTTCTTGAATTCAAATCAAGCTTCAGATACTTACTAGCTTTATGATTATGGGCAATTCATTTAACCCTGTTTGCCTCAATTGTTCATATGTAAAATGTGGTGGAGAAGGAGATGGCAAACCCCTTGCAGTGTCTTTCTCATTAAAACTCCCAAATGGGGTCACAAAGTGTCAGAGATGACTGAAACAACTGAAAAATAACACACATACACACATATACATGCACACATATGCATATACACATTTATATACACACATGATTGGCTTCCAAATAAACATAATGCACATATGTGTGTATAGAGATATATGCTAGTTCTTAGATTTCTAACAGTCTAATCTTGTTGCTTTTTCAAATTTTACTACTCCATTAAAATTTAAAATGTTTACATCTGTATTCTATCCACTTCTTCTGAGGATACATATTGTCCTTATATTACTAGAAAGAATGAGATACTTTAAGGACATATCTATCAGGAAACCTAAGAATTCATGTAATTACTTGCTTAGAATATGGAGTTGACCAGAAATTCAGATTAAAAACAGTAACATCTTTCATATATGCATTCTATTATAGTAACTAAGAGATGTTTTAATATAATCTATTAATGAATAGATTTAGTGTTGCAACAACAAAAAACTTCTACAATTCACCTGCCCAGATTGCAGAAATTATCTATGAAAAGAAAAAAGAGATATTGGTATAACAATATCAAAACTGTTCCTACAAGGCCACAAACTTACATGACATAAGCAATAACAATGGGGTGGAGGGTAGGGAGAAGGAGGGAGGGATCCCTTTTTTCTCTTTGATTCCAAGTAAGAATCATAGTTAACAGAGAATCATGAAGCTAAATTCCACATTATTCACAGGGCATCAAAGCCAGGCTCAGAACTAACCAAGATAAGCATCAACTAAATCAAATATGGATTTACAGTCACAAAAGGTAACATTCTAAATCTCAATTTTCCGAAAGATGAGTACCTCAAATTTTAGATCCCATTGCTTTCAGTTAGCCCACTTTTGAAGATTCATAGTGACAGTCTTATATTCCCATTCCCCTCATTTTGTAGTCCATGAGGCTATAAAGATTGGGACATGCCTTTTTAATGATCCTTCAAGGACGAATTTTTAGAATCAAATAATTTCACATCAAAAATTTTATTTCTGTAGTCTGCACTTGGTAAATTGTATAATAATAGAATTTGTCTGTCTGAACTCAGTAATAGGCACTTCTCCAAAAAGTTTCTCAAATGACTTTTATTTTGATGGAATAAAAAACCCCCCAAAATTTGTCTAATCTCTTTCTGAAACTCTATGTCTTTGAATTTCACAAAACCACTATTCATACTGTCAGTGCAGACTCCAAATTTCTTAACTTTCCACTCATTCTCCTCTTCTCTAGTAAATCCCCCTCTATTGCAGGCCTCCCTCCCCACAGTGGACTTTGATGAAAGCCTACCTTCTTCAAAACAAATCTTCATTTCCCCTCCCCAAATTACTTGGTATTGATTTTTTATTGATTTTATTTATCTGTGCACATTTTGTTTCTTACTTGTAAACTATAAGTGCCTTGAGGACAAGGAGTCATGATTTTTTGTTTGATAACATAGCAAGGTGGGAGGTCCCATGCCCCAGTACAAGCCAGAAGGAAAACATACACTCCAGAGAAAGCAAGAAGCTAAGCCCTGAAGCCCCTGTGAAAGCTTGCAGTAAGGGAAAGGCAGTAAGCTCTCAGAACTCATGACACAATCGCTCCAAAAGACAGCTAAATAATGACATAGGCCAATTCCTGGAGCAGCAGAACCAACAAAATAACAGGCTGAGATCATTTTCCATCCAAAGAAGGCTTAGAAGGTCGGCAGGAGGGAACCACTGTGCTGGGGTGTGAGTAGAGCCCAACCCCACAGTCATGGTGACACAGATCAAGTCCCTGGCAGACTGAGCCACAGAAAGAGAGCCCCAGAGCCTCTGAATCAGCTGCAGTGCCAGTGTTGTCTGGAACTAAGCTCATGATCTGATGAGAGGGTTGAGTGTTTCGACAGGGGAGATTACAGGGGTCTCTGCTGGCACTGAACTGGAACTTGGGTGTTTCACCCCTACTGGGAACCAGGAAGTAGGATTGAGTGGTGCTGGCACAGGTGGGAGAAGGGCGCAGGCTCATGGGTGCTAACAACAACAGCATACAAAGTTTCACTGTCTAGTTAATTTGCAAGTTGGCCTGGAGTTATCTTTGGACCAGGGAACAGGTCAGGTGAGTGAAGAACCTGCCCCTCCTTAAATCATACCACTTGAGACCCCCTGAAGCTTGGGACAGTGCAGCTTGGAAACAGTGCCCCATTTGCAGGAGTTAAAGGTCAAGTAAAAGAGAGGCAAGATGAGCAGACAAAGGTGAGGATTATAGAAAGTTTCTTTAGTGACAAGGAAGATCAAGGTGCACCCTCAGAAGAGGATAGCAATATCAGGGCTTCTACATCCAAAGCTTCCAAGAAAAATATGAATTGGTCTCAGGCCATAGAGGCACTCAAAAAGGATTTTGAAGATATAGTAAGAGAGATAGAGGGGGAAATGGAAAGAAAAATGAGAATGATGCAGGAGGGTCATGAAAAAAAAAAGTCAATAGCTTGAAAAGCCAAATTGGCCAAATGGAAAAGGAAGTCCAAAAGCTCGCTGAAGAAAACCATTACTTAAAAATTAGGATTGAGCAAATAGAAGCTAATGACTTTATAAGAAATCAAGACATAATAATGCCAATCCAAATGAATGAAAAAAGAGGGCAATGTGAAATATTTCCTCGGAAAAACATCTGACCTGGAAAATAGGTCCAGGAGAGATAATTTGAAAATTCTTGGACTACCTGAAAAGCATGATCAAGGAAAGACCTTAGACATCATCTTCCAGGAAATTGTCAGGGAAAATTGCCCTGATATTCTAGAAGCAGAAGGTAAAATAGAAATTGAAAGAATCCACCAATAACTTCCTGAAAGAGATCCCAAAAAGAAAACTCCCAGGAATATTATAGCCAAATTCTAGAGCTCCCATATTAAGGAGAAAACATTGCAAGCAGCCAAAAGAAACAATTCAAGTACTGTGGAGCCACAGTCAGGATAGCACAAGATCTAGCAGCTTCTACATTAAAGGACCGGAGTGCATGGAATATGATATTACATAGGGCAAAGGAATTGTGAATACAACCAAGATTCACCTATCCAGCAAAACTATGTATAATCTTTCAGAGGAAAAAATGGGACTTCAATGAAAAACAGAACTTTCAGGTATTCTTGATGAAAAGACCTGAACTGAATAGAAAATTTGACTTTCAAATGAAAGACCCTAGAGAAGCATAAAAATTAATGGCAACACTGTAGGATGATAAACTGTCATTAAAAAAAACAACAACAATAAAATAAACACCATAGAAAGGTCACTTGCACATGGTAATTGTTTAAGTTCAGGCTCATAATATTTACTGGCCATGTGACCCTGGGAATGCTAGGTCACTTTTGAACCTAATCAATGAAATGAGGAGAATACTGGCATTACCTACTTCTCAGAGTTGTTAAGGAATCATTTTGTAAACTTTGAAGTGCTTTAAAAATGAAATTGTTCTTATCTACCTATCTGTCCTACACATTCGTCAATGTTAATAGTTAGCATTTATATAGTGCCTTAAGGTTGGTGGGTTTTGTTTTTGATTTTTTTTTGGTGGAGCAATGAGGGTTAAGTGACTTTCCCAGGGTCACACAGCTAGTAAGTGTCAAGTGTCTGAGGCTAGATTTGAACTCAGGTCCTCCTGAATCCAGTGTCAGTGCTTTATCCACTGTACCATCTAGGTGCCCCATGCCTTAAGGTTTTGCAAAGTACTTTCTATATGTTTGGCCCTCACAACCACCCTGTGAGGTAGGTGCTATTAATATCCTCCTTTTACAGATGAGGAAACCCAGCAGATAGGTAATTTGTCCAGGGTCAAACAGCTAGGAAATGTCTTAGGTATGATTTGAACTCTGTATCTTCTTCACTGCAATTCCCATGTTGTAGGCATTAAACCACCTAGATTTTTGTCAAGGCCTAACTCAAGTTCCTTATCTTTTATGAAACTATCTCATCCCATGTGGCTCAGGGTAGTTTTTTTTTTCCCTTGGAACTCCCATGGCCCTTGCTGTCTATGTATTTTTCTTCCTTATATGCTGCTTTATATGCAGCAATGTGATATAGTGTATAAAATCCCTGGATCTGGAGTTCAGGAGACATGAGGCCTGAATACCATCTTAGATACCTGCTCTCTGTGTTATTATGGACAAGCCACATAACCTCTCAAAAGTTGTTGACTCATTTGTGATATCATTATCATACCACTTGAACTACTTACCTCACAGGGTTATGAGAAAATCACTTTGCAAACTTTAGAAGTGCTATTATGAATAGCAATATTATGACTTGTTATGTATATACATTTCTTCTCAACTAGCAGGAATTTTCTGAGGGTTGAGACTGTTTTGTGAACCTACTCTCTTCTGGCATTGACCTCTGTCCCCCATCTCTCCTCCATCAGGTGAGTGGTATCACTCATGCTTAATTGATATTCTGGAGAAGAGGTGGCAAGGTTTCATAATGGAAGAGGGGGGTGCCATTGTAAATTGAGTCATCTCTAGATTTATCTGGTGGAATTAAAAACCTGGAGAATAGCAGGTCTACAACTACCTTTGGTTCCCTTTGTCTTAAAGATATTGTTTCCTGAACCTTCCACCCAATTTTTAAAAAAGAACATTGTCTTGGACACTTTACCTTCAAATTTGAAAAGACCATCTTTATTTCAGTGGTTTTCTATTTGTTCTTTAAGGCACAAATAGTTTATCTTGGATCTTTAATATCACATTGAGGGTTTTTAATAAAAACAAATTTCATCAGGGGAAAATAACCTCTGATTAGGCTGCATGGGGTGTTTAGGAGGATTAGAACTTCTAGTGTAAGAGCTTGGTGAGCCCCTTTCAGGGATGCTCATTGTGTTTTTGAAAGTTACTATTTCTATAGCAATATACACCAGTTTGGGGTAAGCATATATTGATTTGTCAATATATAAAAGTAAAGGATTGACCATGTGACTTCCTAACTTCTCCTGGTATCATGCCATGTGGTAGAGAAAGCTTCAGCATGCCAGTTAGATTAAGCAGAAGAAAAGCCCCAAAAGACCCATGCTGTCTCTCAGAGAGACATTGTCTCAAGGAGACCCAAGAGAGCTAGAGAGACAGAGAAAGAACATGTGGTCTCAGAGAACCAAGAAAGAAGCTCCAAAGATGTCCCAGAATACCCAGAAGCCCCAGAAATTCTAGAAGATGCCCCAGTCATCTTCCTAGGGCTCTTTTAATTTCTTTTGATAGAGGCAGGTCATTATACATTAATCAAAACTAATTGGTTAGCATCATTAAATTCCATTACCGATGACTTCAATGTCTTGAAGGTGGTTTACATTAAAATGAACACTAGAGATGACATCAGGGAAAATAATGCAACTTGCTCAAGGCAAAGTCCATTATCTAGGTGTGGTTTAATCCCATCAGTCCTTCATTGATACAGACTAAAGAATCTGTCTCCATTGCTTCCTGGATTTGTTCCAGATAAGATCTGATGAAGTTTCTCAAGGAAAACTGGACTTTCTGTAGAGGGGGAGGGGTCACTAAGAAAGTGATCTCTGGGTCCCCCAAGAAATCCATTATTAATAACTATTTTTTCACAACCCTTCATCTGATTAGTTGAGAAATGACAGTTTCCTCAATGAATCAATAACTGATATACAAATATTTTACAAAGGGTTCTTAACTATAGGCCTTATAATGGCTTTGGTTGTCCAAGCAATGGCTTGAGTTATATCCCAAGCTAACTTTTAACCTCAGCAGAAATATTTCTAAATGAGGCAGTTACTGCCATCAATCCAAATATGAGTGCAATGGCCCAGAAGAACCTTTGTGCAACATTTGAGGTGGCTACAAAATTAGACCTAGATTTCTTTTTTTTAATTTAATTTTATTCTTTTCCAGTTACATATTACATATAAAGATAGTTTTCAACATTTGTTTTCACTGGATTTTTAGTTCCAAATTTTTTTCTCCCCTGCTCCCTTCCCTCCCTCCTCCCCAAGACGGAAAGCAGTCTGATATAGGTTGTACATGTACATTAAACATATTTCTACATTAGTCATATTGTGAAATAAGAATCAAAGCACAAAGCAAAAACCTCAAACCAGAAGGAAAAAACAGTCCAAAAGTAGAAACAGTATGATTCAGTCTGAATTCATAATTCACAGTTCTTTTTGTCTGGATGTTGAGAACATTTTCTATCACGAGTTCTTTGAAATTGTTTTGGATCATTGCACTGCTGAGAAGAGCCAAGTCTATCACAGGTGATCATCATACAAAGTTACTATTTCTGTGTGCAATGTTCACCTGGTTCTGCTCACTTCACTCAGCATCAGTCCATTTAAGTCTTTCCAGGTTCTTATGAAATCTGTCTGCACATCATTTCTTACAGAACAATAGTATTTCATTACATTCATATACCACAGCTTGCTCAGCCATTTCTTAATTGATGGGCATCCCCTCAATTTCCAATTCTTTACCACCACAAAGAAAGCTGCTATAAATATTTTTGTACATGTAGGTTCTTTTTTATGATCTCCTTTTGTACATGTATGTTCTTTTTTATGTTTTCTTTGGGATACAGGCCTAGTAGTGGTATTACTGGGTCAAAAGTATGCCCACCCCCAAATCCCTTTGGATATTGAAATTCCATTATGTGTTTTGCTAGCATATTATTTGCTAGCACATTATTATTATTTTCAACTATTCTTCATTTGCCTCTTGTAGCTACTAAGGTATTAGCATTTTCTATAATATCTGCACTTTCCCCAGAGGGAGGATTGGGAGTAAAGATGTTGGGAGCCAAGTTGGTGGAGAGAAACCAAGAAGTTGCCTAAGCTCTCCCAAATTTCCCTCAGAAACAATGTTAAATTAAACCTCTAAACAGATTCTGGAGCTACAGAAACTACAAAAAGCCAGAGGCAAACAATCTTACAGCTTAAGATAACCTAAAAGGTCTTCAAGAAAGGTCTGTCTCATCTGGATAAAAGGGGGACACAGCTCAGTGCAGAGGGTGTCTGGGCAAACCACCAGAAGGCTCTTAGCCACAGCATAGATCAGCAGCTGAAGACCTTTGGTCCTAGCTCAGCAAGCTAGTGGCACAGCAGGCCCATTGTTGGGCCTCCAACTTCAATGTAGAAGGCAATCTCCCAGCTGGGGTATCTGCTACCTAACAGGCACAATTAGGCTGGGCTACCCCAGTGCAGTGAGCAAGCTGCCAGGGTCTCAGAGCAGAAAGCCATTGACTGTGTCCCTGGCCCCCAGCAAAGAAACTTGGAACAGTGCATGCTGTACCCCAGGAGCAGAACTCAACTTTAAAAGGCATGAACTAGGCATATAGGAGGAGTGGATATAAGTTGATTTTGATATGATATTTTAAAAAATCCTTAAGGGATGACAAAAAATATTATACTGTGAGAAAAGGAAAGTGAATGCAGAATGCGGTAAGTCATATCACATGAAGAGGCACAAAAGACCTATTATGAATTATGAAAATATGAATAAGAAATAGCAAAGAACATTCACCTAGAAAATTACTGTTGATACAGGAGGACAAAAACACAAACTCAGAGCAAGACAGCAATATCAAAATGCCTACATGGGAAGCCTTAAAGGGGAAGAGGAATTGGTCTCAAGACCAAAAAGCCCTCTTAGAAGAGCTTAAAAATTATTTTATAAACCAAATAAGAGAGGTAGAAGAAAAATTGGGAAAAGAAATGAGAGTTATGCAAGAGAGAGTCATTAGCTTAGAAAAAGAAAATAATGCCTTAAAAATACAATTAGACAAATGGAAAAGGAGATGCAAAAGCTAATTGGGGATAATTCCTTAAGAATCAGAATTGGGCATATGTAAGCTAATGACTCAATGAGACATCAGGAAGCAAAATAATATAAACGTAGAAAAAAATGTAGAAAATTAACAGACCTAGGGAATAGATCCAGGAGGGACAATTTAAGAATAATTGGACCACCTGAGGAGCATGATCTAGAAAAGAGCCTGGACAGCATATTTCCATGACATTATCAAGGAGGATTGCCCCAATATCTTAGCACCAGAGGGAAAAAATAGTCATTGAAAGACTCCACTAATCACCTCCTGAAAGATGCCCCAAAAGAAATCTCCTAGGAATATCATAGCAAAATTCCAGAATTATCAAGTATAGGAGAAAATACTTCAAGCATCCAGAAAGAAACAATTTGAATATCCAGGAGCAACAAACAGGATTATGCAATACCTGGCAGCTTCAACATTAGTGGATCAGAAGGCTTGGAATATGATATTCCAGAAGGTTAAGGAACTTGAATTAAAACCATGAATGTACAATATCCCCAAATTAAGCATAATATTTTTTGGGAAAAATGGGCATTAACAAAAATAGGGGACTTTTAAAGTTTCTTAATGAAAAGCCCAGAACCAAACTAAAAATTCATTCTACACATACAAGACCCAAGAGAAGCATAAAAAGGTAAAGCGAGGGAGGGGGGAAGCAAAACATGTTATTCAATAGAGTTAAAATGTTTACATCCTTACATGGAAAGAAGATACTTGTAACTCTTGAAAACTGTATCCCTATTAAGGCAGATAGGAGCAGTACACATAGACAGAGGGTGTGGGTATAAGTTGATTTCAATGTGATGGTATTAAAAAAAAAACCTTAAGGGGTGACAAAAAGGATAATACTAGGAGCAGAGGAAACGGGAAGCAGAATGGGGTAAATCATATCACATGAAGAGGCACAAAAGACTTATTACAATAAAGGGAAAGAAGGGGGGATGAGAATTGTTTCACCCTTAGTCTCAACTGATTTGGATCAAAGAGGCAATAACATACGCACTCTCTTGGGTAGAGAATATTATTTTATCATATAGGGAAGTAAGAGTGAAAAGGGGAAAGAAAAGGGTGGGATGCTGGTAGAAGGAAGGGTAAAGCTAGTAGGAAAAAGGGGAAAGAAAAGGGAGGTGGGACTGATGGAAGGGCAAAAGTAGGAGGTAAAAGAGGAAAGGGCAAAAGAGAAATAAGGTTGACAGAAAATAGGGTAGATTGAAGGAAGTGGTAGTTAGAAGCAAATCACTGATGAGAAGGAACAGGAGGAAAGGAAAAAGTATAAAAAATGAGGAAAATAGGATTCTGAGAAATACAGAGTAATCATAACTATGAATGGGATGAACTCTCTCATAAAACAGAAACCGCAGAGAGGATTAAAAACTGGATTCCTTCAATATGCTGTTTATGAGAAACACATTTGAAGCAGAGAGATACACAGAGTGTGAAGATAAAAGGCTGGAGCAGAATATAATATGCTTCAGCTGGAGTAACCAAGGCAGAGGTATCAATCCTTATCTCAGATAAAGCAAAAACAAAAATTGACTTAATTAAAAGAGATAAGAAGGGGCAGCTAGGTGGCACAGTGGATAGAGAACCGGCCCTGGATTCGAGGACCTGAGTTCAAATCCGGCCTCAGACCCTTGACACTTACTAGCTGTATGACCCTGGGCAAGTCACTTAACCCCAATTGCCTCACTAAAAAAAAACAACAACAACAACAAAAAAGAGATAAGAAAGGAAATTACATCTTGCTAAAAGGTACCATAGACAATGAAGTAATATCAACACTAAACATACGTGGTACAGCATTCAAATTCTTAGAGAAGTTAAGGCAGTTACAGAAGAAATAGACAGGAAAACTATATTAGTTGGATGGCAGCTAGGTGGTGCAGTGTATAAAGCATGAGCCCTGGATTCAGGAGTACCTGATTTCAAATCTGGCCTCAGACACTTGACCCTTACTAGCTGTGTGACCTTGGGCAAGTCACTTAACCCTCATTGCCCTACCCCCCCAAAAAAAAAGTTGAGGACCGCAAGTTTCCCCTCACAAAACTAGATAAATCTATCCACAAAATAAATAAGAAGTTAAAGAGGTGAATAGAATTTTAGAAAAATTTAATATGATAGACCTCTACAGAAAACTGAATGGGGATAAAAAGGTATATACCATTTTTTCAATGGTACATTGCACCTACACAAAAATCGACCATGTATTAGGGCATAAAAATGTCACAGTCAAATGAAGAAGGGCAGAAATAGTTAAATGCATCCTTTTCAGATCATGATGTAAAAAAATTATGTGTAATAAAGGGCCATGGAAAAATAGACTAAGAATTAATTGGAAAGTAAATAAATTCATCCTAAAGAATGAGTGAGTCAAACAACAAACCATAGAAATGATCAATAACTTCATCAAAGAGAATGACAACAATGAGCCAACTTACCAAAACTTATGGGATATAGCCAAACCAGATCTTAGGGAAAATTTTCTATCTTTAAATTGCCTACATGAATAAAATAGAGAAAGAGGAGATCAATGAATTAGGCATTCAACTAAAAAAAGCTAGAGAAAGAACAAATTAAAAATCCCTAATTAAATATCAAATTAGAAATTCTGAAAATTAAAGGAGAAATTAAGAAAATTGAAATTAAGAAAACTATAGAATTAAAAAATAAAAATAAGAGTTGATTTTGTGGAAAAAAAACAATAAAATGGATAGACCTTTGGTTAATTTGATTTAAAAAAGAAAGAAAACCAAATCACTAGTATCAAAAATGAAAAGGGTGAATTCACCACCATTGAAGAGGAAAATAAAGCTATTTTGCCCAAATATATGCTAATAATGTTGACAATCTAAATGAAATGGATGAATATTTACAAAAAACATAAATTGCCCTGATTAACAGAAGAGGAAATAAAATCCTTTGATAAGCCCATTTTAGAAAAAGAATTTGAACAAGCCATCAAAACTCCCTAAGAAAAAATCTCAGACTTTCTGGGGCGGAGCCAAGACCCCTCCAAGTACCTTCAAATAATGCCATAAAACAATTCCTGGAGCAGCAGAACCCACAAAAGAACAGGGTGAAATTATTTTCCAGCCAAGGCAACTTAGAAGGTTGGCAGGAAAGGTCTATTGTACTAGGGGGAGAGTGGAGCTCAGCCCCGTGCAGGCTGCACCAACAGAGACCAACCACAGTGTAGGCTGCACCAGTGAACCAGACAACAACATTGTAAAATGCTCTGCTGTGAATGGCTTAGTTATTTTCAGCAATACAATGATCCAAGACAACTCTGTAGAAATTATGAAAAATGCAATCCATCTACAAAGAAAGATCTGATGGTATCTGAATACAAATTGAAGGAACATTTTTTTTTGTTAGTTCCTGTTTCTAAAGTATTTTTGTCTTTTTTTCATAATCTGACTAATGTGGAAATTTTTTGAATGACTGCACATGTATAACTTATATTGAATTGCTTAAGTTCTTCAGGGGAAGGGGGAGGGGAGGGAGGAAGGAAGAGAATTTGTAACACAAAGTTTTAAAAATTTTCTGTTAAAATTTGTTTTTTCATGTAATTTGGGAAAAATAAAATTCTAAATATAAAAAGAAAATTAAAAAGAAAAAAGAAAAAACTCCAGGTAAAAATGGGTTTAAAAGTAAATTCAACCAAAGATTTAAGGAAGAGTTAATTCAAATACTATATAAACTATTTGGAAAAATATGTGAAGGAATTCTACCAAATTCCTTTTATGAGACAAATGTGGTGCCAATACCTAAACCAGGAAGAGCCTCCCCTCTTTTCTTTGCTTTTGCTGAAGCATAATAAATTCTACCCCAGCTCCTTCTCTTTACTCTGTGTGTATCTCTGTGATTCAAATGTGTTTCTTGTAAACCACATATTGTAGGATTCTGGTTTTTAATCCACTCTGCTATCTGCTTCCATTTTATGGGAGAGTTCATCCCATTCACATCCACAGTTATGATTACTAACTGTGTATTTCCTCCCATCCTATTTTTCTTCCTGTTTATACTTTTCTCTCTGCTTTCACCCTTTCCCTCTTCACCACTGTTTTGCTTCTGACCACTGCTTCCTAAAATGACCTCTCTTCTATCAGTGCCCCCTCTTTCCTCTTTCCCCTCCTACTTCCCCATACAGTAAGATAAATTTCTATACCCAAATGCGTATGTTATTTTTTTCTTTGAGTCAAAGCTGATGAAAGTAAGGTTCAAACAATGCTAATCTCCTCCCTTCTCTGTCTCTACTGTAATAGGTCTATTGTGCCTCTTCCTGTGATGCAATTTACCCCATTTGGCCTTCCTTTTCCTCTTCTCCCAGTACAGTGATTTTTTTCACCCCTTAAATTTTTTTTTATATCATCACATCAAAATCAACTTACACCCACACCCTCTATGTATACTCCTATTTTCACTAGTAGATTTACAGTTCTCAAGAAGTACATCTTCCTGTGTAGGGATGTAAACATTTTAACTTTATTGGATAAAATTTTTTTCCTGTTTTACCTTTATATGCTTCTCTTTAATCTTATCATTGGAGATCGAATTTTCTGTTTAGCTCTGGTCTTTTCATCAGGAAAGTTTGAAAGTCCCCTATTTCATTGAATATCCATCTTTTTCCCTGAAATATTATGATCACTTTTGCTAAGTAGTTGATTCTCAGTTGCAATCCAAGCTCCTTTGCCTTCTGGAATATCATACTCCAAGTTCTCCAATCCATTAAGTTTGAAGCTGCTGGGTCCTGTGTAATCCTGACTGTGAGTCTTTCAATATTTAAATTATTTCTTAATGGCTGCTTACAATATTTTCTTCTTTGCCTTATAATTCTGGAAGATGGCTATGATATTCCTTGGAGTTTTCATTTTGGGGTCTCTTTGGGGTTTCAGGAAGTGATCAGTGAATTCTTTCAATGACTATTTTACCCTCTGTTTCTAGGATAACAGGGCAGTTCTTCTTGATAATTTCCTGAAATATGTTGTCCAGACTCTTTTTCTGATCATGGCTTTCAGGTAACCCAATATTTCTTAAATTATATCTCCTGGATCTATTTTCCAAGTCAGTTGTTTTCCCCATGATATATTTTACATTTTCTTCTATTTTCACATTCTTTTGATTCTGTTTTTGTATTTCTGATGTCTCATAGAATCATTTGCTTCCATCTGTTCAATTCTATTTTTAAAGGAATTATTTTCTTCAGTCAGTTTTTGTACATCCTTTTCCATTTGGCCAATTTGAATTTTTATGGCATTTTTTCCTCATTTGGCCAATTGTTTTCCTCAGCCAATTTTTGTCCTTTTTCTAAGCTATTGACTATCTCTTGCATAACTCTCATTTCTTTTCCCATTTTTCTTCTACTTTTCTTATTTGATCTTTTAATAATAAACATCTTTATTTAAATTTTGATTTCCAAATTCTATCCCTCCTTTCATCCCTCCCCTAACCCCTCTCTGAAGCAGTAAGAAATTAGATATAGGTTATACATGTGCAATTACACAAAACATTACCATATTAGTCATTTTGTACATGACAACTCCAATAAAAGAAAAAAAGAATGAAAGAAATAAAGTGAAAAATAGCATGTTGCAGTCTGTGTTCCATCAATTTCAGTTCTTTCTTTGGAGGTAGATAGTATACTTCATTGTACTGCTGAGAATAGTTAGGTCATTCACAATTCTTCATCAAACAGTATTGCTGTCACTGTGCACAACATCATACTGGTTCTGCACACTTCACTATATATCAGTTCATATAGTTCTAGGACTTTCAGAAATCATTCTGCTTGTCATTTCTTATTATCACAATAATATTCCATTACAATCATATACCATATTATGTTCAGCCATTCCCCAATTGATGGGCATTCCTTTAATTTTCAATTCTTTTTTTTTTTAAAGTAATTATTTATTTATTTATTTTGTTTTTTCCGTTACATGTAAAGATAGTTCTCAACTTTTGTTTATACAAGCTTTCCAATTTCAGATTTTTCTCCCTCCCTCCCCTCCTTCCCCCCTCCCCTAGACATCAGGTAATTTGATATAGGTGTTATATATATATATATATATATATATATATATATATATATATATATATATATATATATATACACACACATAATAACATTAATCCTATTTCTGCATTAGTCATGTTATAAGAGAAAAATCAGAGCAATGATGAAAAACCTCAAAATAGAAAAAAACAACAGCACCAAAAACAAAAGAAATAGTATGGTTCATTCAGCATCTATACTCCACAGTTCATTTTTTTCCCTGGATTTGGAGATCCTCTTCTATCATGAGTTCCCTGAAACTCTTCTGTACCACTGCATTGGTGAGAAGAATATAGTCCATCACAATAGATCAACACTCAATGTTGATGATACTGTGTACAATGTTCTTCTGGTTCTGCTCATCTCACTCATCATCAGCCCACGCAAGACCCTCCAGGTTTCTCTGAACTCCTCCTGCTCATCTTTTCTTACTGCACAATAGTATTCCATTGTATTCATATACCATAACTTCTCCAGCCATTCCCAAGTTGATGGGCATCCCCTCAACTTCCAATTCCTAGCCACCACATAAAGAGCAGCTATAAATATTTTTGTACATGTGGGTCCCTTTCCCCTTTCCATGATTTCTTTGGGGAAAAGACCCCAAAGTGTTATTGCTGGGTCAAAGGGTATATGCACAGCTTTATTGCCGTTTGGGCATAATTCCAAATTGCTCTCCAGAATGGTTGGATCAATTCACAGCTCCACGAACAATGCATTAGTGTTCCAATTTTCCCACAGCTTCTCCAACATTTATTATCTTCCTTTTTTGTCATTTTGGCCAATCTGATAGGTGTGAGGTAGTACCTCAGAGTTGTTTTAATTTGCACCTCTCTAATCAATAGTGATTTAGAGCATTTTTTCATATGGGAATAGATAGCTTTGGTTTCTTCATCAGAAAACTGCCTGTTCATATCCTTTGACCATTTCTCAATTGGGGAATGGCTTGGATTCTTATGAATTTGATTTAGTTCCCTATATATTTTAGAGATGAGGCCTTTATCAGAAGTACTGGCCACAAAAATTGTTTCCCAGCTTTCTGCCTCCCTTCTAATTTTGGATGCATTGCTTCTGTTCGTACAAAAGTTTTTTAATTTAATGTAATCAAAATAATCCATTTTGCATTTTACAATATACATTCTCTCTTGTTTGGTCATAAACTGTTTTCCTTTCCAAAGATCTGATAGGTAGACTATTCCTTTCTCTCCTAATTTACCTATGGTATCACCTCTTATATCTAAATCCTGTAACCATTTTGACCTTATTTTAGTATAAGGTGTAAGATGTTGGTCTATGCCTAATTTCTGCCATACTATCTTCCAGTTTTCCCAGCAGTTTTTGTCAAATACTGAGTTCCTATCCCAGAAGCTGGAGTCTTTGGGTTTATCAAACACTGAAATATTAATGTCATTTGCTACTGTGTCTCCTGTGCCTAGCCTATTCCATTGATCCTCCACTCTATTTCTTAGCTAGTACCAGATAGTTTTGATGACTGCTGCTTTATAGTAAAGCTCCAGATTTGGTACAGCTAACCCACCTTCCTGTGCATTTTTTTCATTATTTCCCTTGATATCCTTGACTTTTTGTTTTTCCAGATGAATTTTGTTATTATTTTTTCTAGCTCTATAAAATATTTTTTAGGTAGTCTGATTGGTATGGCGCTGAATAGGTAAATTTATTTAGGTAGAATTGTCATTTTTACTATATTAGCTCTGACTATCTATGAGCAATTGATATCTTTCCAATTATTTAGATCTGATTTGATTTGTGTGAAAAGTGTTTGATAATTGTGTTCATAGAGTTCCTGGGTTTGTCTTAGCAAGTAGACTCCCAGGTATTTTATATTATCTATCATGAATTTAAATGGAATTTCTCTTTCTATCTCTTGCTGCTGGACTTTGTTGGTCATGTATAGAAATGCTGATGATTTATGTGGATTTATTTTATATCCTGCTACTTTGCTAAAGTTGTTCATTGTTTCAAGTAATTTTTGACTTGATTCTCGAGGATTCCTTAAGTATACCATCATATCATCTGCAAAGAGTGATAGTTTTGTTTCCTCCTTGCCTATTCTAATTCCTTTAATTCCTTTCTCTTCTCTGATTGCTAAAGCTAACATTTCTAGGACAATATTAAATAATAGGGGTGATAATGGACATCCCTGTTTCACTCCTGATCTTATTGGGAAGGCCTCTAATTTATCTCCATTGCATATAATACTTGCTGATGGCTTTAGGTAGATATTGTTTATTATTCTAAGGAAAGCTCCCCCTATTCCTAAACTCTCTAGTGTTTTTATTAGGAATGGGTGCTGCACTTTGTCAAAAGCTTTCTCTGCATCTATTGAGATAATCATGTGATTTTGGTTGGTTTTCTTATTGATGTGGTTGATTATGTTAATAGTTTTCCTAATGTTGAACCAGCCCTGCATTCCTGGTATAAATCCCACCTGGTCATAGTGTATTATCCTGGTGATCACTTGCTGTAATATCCTTGCTAATATCTTGTTTATTGTATATCCTGTTACTTTCTTAAAGTTGTTAATTGTTTCAAGTAATTTTTGAGTTGATTCTCGAGGATTCTCTAAGTACACCATCATATCATCTGCAAAGAGTGATAGTTTTGTTTCCTCCTTGCCTATTCTGATTTCTTTAATTCCTTTTTCTTCTCTGATTGCTAATGCTAACATGTCTAGTACAATATTGAAAAACAGAGGTGATAATGGACATTGCAGTTTCACCCCTGTGAAGGGGTCTAACTTGTTGGGAAGGCCTCTAACTTATCTCCATTACATATAATGCTTGCGAATGGTTTTAGGTAGATATTGTTTACTATTTTAAGGAAAGCTCTACCTATTCCTAAGCTCTCTAGTGTTTTTTATTAGCAATGGGTGCTGTATTTTGTCAAAATCTTTCTCTGCATCTATTGAAATAATCGTATGATTTTGGTTAGTTTTCTTATTGATGTGATCCACCCCTGCATTCCTGCTATAAATCCCACCTGGTCATAGTGTATTATTCTGGTGATCACTTGCTGTAATATCCTTGCTAATATCTTGTTTAAGATTTTAGCATCAATATTCATTAGGGAAATTGGTCTATAATTTTCTTCCTCTGTTTTGGCTCTGCCTAGTTTGGGTATCACCACCATATTTGTGTCATAAAACAAATTTGGTAGAACTCCTTCTTCACCTATTTTTCTAAATGATTTGTATAATATTGGAATTAATTGTTCTTTAAATGTTTGGTAGAATTCACCTGTAAACCCAACTGGCCCTGGGGATTTTTTCTTAGGGAGTTCATTAATGGCTTGTTCAATTTCTTTTTCTAATTTGGGCTTATTTAAGGATTTTATTTCCTCTTCAATTAACCTGGGCAGTTTGTATTTTTGTAAGAATTTATCCATTTCATTTAGATTTTCAAATTTATTGGCATACAGTTGGGCAAAATACTTCCTAATTATTGATTTAATTTCTACTTCATTGGTGGTCACATCACCACTTTCATTTTTGATACTGGTAATTTGGTTTTCTTCTTTTTTTAAATCAAATTAACCAATATTTTATTGTTTTTTTCACAAAACCAGCTCTTAGTTTTATTGATTAATTCTATAGTTTTCTTTCTTTCAATTTTATTAATTTCCCCTTTGATTTTCAGGATTTCTATTTTAGTATCTAATCTAATTGTAACGCTGAGAAAAGGTATATTCCTTTCTCTCCCCATTCAGTTTTCTCCAGACATCTATCATGTCTAACTTTTCTAGTAATCTATTCACCTCTTTCACTTCTTTCTTATTTATTTTTTGGCTAGATTTATCTCATTCTGAGAGGGGAAGATTCAAATCCCCCACTAGTATGGTATTCCTGTCTAATTCCTCTTGTAACTCATTTAACTTCTCCTCTAAGAATTTGGATGCTATACCACTTGGCGCATACATATTTAATATTGATATTACTTCATTATCTATAGTACCTTTTAGCAAGATGTAGTTTCCTTCCTTATCTCTTTTAATGAGATCTATTTTTGCCTGTGATTTTTCTGAGAGAAGGATTGCTACCCTTGCTTTTTTCACTTTAGCTGGAGCATAATATATTCTGCTCCAGCCTTTTACTCTGTGTGTATCTCTCTGCTTCAAATGTGTTTCTTGTAAACAGCATATTGTAGGATTCTGGTTTTTAATCCACTCTGCAATTTGCTTCCATTTTATAGCAGATTTCATCCCATCCACATTCACAGTTATTATTACTGTCTATTCCCGTCCATTCTATTTACCCCCTTTTTAATCCCCCCCCTTCTTTCACCCTATTCCTCCTCACTGACATTTTCCTTCTTACCCCTGCCTCCCCCAATCTGCCCTCCCTTTTTATCACCCCCCTCTCTTTTCTTTACCCTTTTCTCCCTTGCTTTTGTCCTCCCTTCTATCAGCCCCCCCTCTCCCTTCCCCTTTTGCTTCCTTAAAGAATGAGCTAAGTTTCTTTATCCAAAGGAACGTATATGTTATTCCCTCTTTGTATCAAATCTAATGAGAGTAGGTTTGAAACAATGTTCACCCCTCTCTTCTCTCCCTCTATTGTAATAGGTTTTTTTTCTCACCTCTTCATATGATGTAATTCACCCCATTCCACCTCCCCTTTCCTCTTCTCCCTATAGGCTCCTTTTTTAACCCCTTAATTTTTTTTTGTATTATCACACCAAAGACAATTTATATTTATACCCTCTGTGTATAATCTCTCTTTCTGCCCAAATACATTTACAATTCTCAAGAGTTATAACTATTATCTTCCTGTGTAGGGATGTAAATAGTTTAACCTAATTGAGTAACTTTTTTTTTTCCCTTCAGTTTACCTTTTTAAACTTCTCTTGAGTCTTGTATGTTAAGATCGAATTGTCTATTCAGTTATGGTCTTTTCCTGAGGAAACCTTTAAAGTCCCCAATGTCATTATATGTCCATCTTTTCCCCTGAAAGAGAATGATCAGCTTTGCTGGGTAACAGATTCTTGGCTGCAATCCAAGCTCCTTTGCCTTCCAGAATATCATTTTCCAAGCCTTGTGATCCTTTAATGTTGAAGCTGCTAGGTCCTGAGCAATCCTGACTGTGGCTTCATAATATTTAAATTGCTTCTTTCTGGCTGCTTGGAGTATTTTCTCCTTCACCTGATAATTCTGGAATTTGGCTACAATATTCCTTGGAGTTTTCCTTTTGTGGTCTCTTTCAGGAGGTGTTCGGTAGATTCTTTCAATGATGATTTTATCTTCTGATTCTATAATATCAGGGCAGTTCTCCTTAATAATTTCCTGGAATATGGTGTCTAGACTCTTTTTCTGATCATGGCTTTCAGGCTGTCCATTGATTCTCAAATTGTCTCTCCTGGATCTGTTTTCCAGATCAGTTGTCTTTCCAATAAGGTATTTCACATTTTCTTCTATTTTTTCATTCTTCTGGTTCTGCTTGACTGATTCCTGGTGTCTCATGGATTCCTTATCTTCCAAATGTCCAATTTTAATTTTTAAGGCATTCTTTTCTTCAATGAGATTATGCACCGTTTTTTCCATTTGGCCAGATGAATTTTTTAAGGAATTGTTTTCTGCAAGTCAATCTTTGTGCTTCCTTTTCCAAGCTGCTGATTCTTTTTTCATAATTTTCTTATGTTGCTTTCATTTTTCTCAATTGATTTTTAAAATCCTTTTTGAGCTCCTCCCAGAAGGCTTTTTGTTCTTGAGACCAATTCATCTTCTCTCTTGAGGCTTCACATGTAGACAATTTGGGAGTATTGTCCTCATCTGAATTTGCATTTGCCTCTTCCCTGTCAACACAGAAACTCTCAATGGTGAGAGTTCTTTTTTGGTTTTTACTCATAATGCCGCTTATTTTATTTTTTATTTTTATAAAGTTGAGGTCTCCTCTGGGGGCACCAGGGTCCCTGTTTCAAGCTTCTTGTGCTAGGATATAGGGGCTGTGTCACTGCCCTAGAGTTCCTGTCAGAGCGCACTGGGATCAGTGGATGTGGCCCTGGGCTTCCTGTCTGAGTGCACTGGGATCAGTAAGCCTTCTGGCACCTGTCCTGTGGGTATCCCTCCAGCTGGCAACCTGCTCTCTCGATTGGTGCAGGTGGGTTTCACCACTGTTCTGCTGCGCCACCGACTTGTTGTGTCAGGGTCCAAGGGCCTCAGTTGCTTGGCTGTGTCCCACAGCTTCCTGCTGACTTGCCCCACCCTCTTCCGCATGCTGCACTGCGGTGAGCTGTGCCTCCCTTTTTCCCGCATGATACTGACCTTTCCTGAAGTCTTCTAAATTATCTCTGGTTTGAAGACTGTGTCTCTCTGTCTCTTTGCAGTTTCTGTAGTTTCAGAATCTATTTAGAGGCTTGGTTTATTATTCTTTTTGAGGTAACATAAGGAGAGCTCATGAAATTTTCTGGCTACTCTCTGCCATCTTGGTTCCGCCCCCAAGATAGATTTCTATACCCAATTGAGTGTGTATGTTATTCCATCTTTGAGCCCACTCTAGTAAGAGTAAGGTGCACCCACTACCGGATAACTCCCCCATCTTCCCCTCCGCTCCATAAGCTCTTTCTTGCTTCTTTTATGTGAGATATTTGACCCCATTCCACCTCTCCCTTTCCCTTTCTCCCAGTGCATTTCTCTCAGCCCTTAATTTTATTTTCTTAAAGATACCATCCCTTCATATTGAACTCACACCTGTGCCCTCTAAGTATACTCTATTCAGCTGCCCTAATAATGAGAAAATTCTTATGTATTACAAGTATCATTTTTCTCATGTAGGAATGTAAATAGTTTAACCTTTTAATATCCCTTACTTTTTTTCCCCATTTACCTTTTTATGCCTCTCTAGGGTATTTGAAAATCAAATTTTCTATTCAGCTCAGGTTTTTCATCAAGAATGCCTGGAGGCCAGAAGCACAGGGAAGGGGAGTCACTGTGGTTTCCTGCTTCAACAGTGCTTGAACAGAATTCCCTGCTCAATTCCCAGCAAGAGCCACCCTTAGCCGCCTCTCTGCCTTCACCTCCACTATATGTGGAGATGAAAGGGGAGGTGAAATGGGGTTAATTACATCATATGGACATACAATAGACAGAAAGGAGGGAGGGGTGAGCATTGTTTCAACCTTACTCTCATCAGATTTGGTTCAAATAACATATTTGGTATTTTGGATAAAGAAATTTAGCTTATTCTTTAGGGAACTATAAGAGTAAAGGGAAAAGTGCGGGCACTGAAAGAAGGGAGGGCAGAAGCAGGGGAGAAAAAGTTAAAGAAAAGGAAGGGGGCTGATAAAAGGGAGGGCAGATTGGGGGAAGCAAAACACAGGTGAGGAGGAATAGGGTGGAAGAAGGTGTCATGGGGATAATGGGGTAGGGGGTAAGGGGTTGGAGTTTGGGGTTCTTAGGAATTCCTCTTTAAAGAATTACACCCTCTTGCACACAAAAGCAGTCAGAATAAGATGGTGGTTTATTTAGGGGAAGGGAAGGGAGGGGAATGGAAGGGAAACCATGAAAGAAATCCTTGGACTTCTCATGGGGAGAGAGGTATGGCAAAAAGCATATGGCTTTGAGATACCAATCTCCTTGAGCAGGAGACTGGCAGGTACTTTTATAGAGGACTGATGGGGGTGACCATCTCACAGTGGAAAGTTCCTTTAGTGAGGGGGGACTATCCCCCACTGGTGTTGGCTGTAGGAGTTGGGTGAGGGGTGGCTGCAGATCTCCCAAGCCATCTCTTTAGGACACAAAGGAAGCAGCCACACCTAATCTTATCACCCCAGGGTTGAGGGAGACTAGAATGAAGGGTGGGAGTTGGGAAGCTAGTTCAGTCCAATTTGGTTTCACTTATCTCTCTAGGCATGTCTGTCCTCTGGTTTAGTTTCTCAAGAAGATTTTTGATGTGCCCCAGAGAACTTCTGGGGTGCCCTGGGTCTATAACAAAGGGGGAAAAGTACAAAATAGGATGGAGGAAAATAGACAGTAATAATAATTGTGAATGAGAATGGGATGAACTCTGCCATAAAACAGAAGCAAATAGCAGAGTATATAAAAAACCAGAATCCTACAATATGCTGTTTACAAGAAACACATTTGAACCAGAGAGATAGACACAGAGTAAAGGGAAAAGGTTTGAGCAGAATATATTATGCTTCAGCTGAAGTAAAAAAAGCAGGGGTAGCAATCCTTATCTCAGACAAAGCAAAGGCAAAAATATATCTAATTAAAAGAGAAAAGGAAGGAAACTACATCTTGCTAAAAGGTGTGATAGATAATGAAGTAATATCAATACTGAACATGTAGGTGCCAAGTGGCATAGCATCCAAATTCTTAGAGAGGTTAAATGAGTTAAATGAGAGAAAATAGCAAAACTTTACTAGTGGGGGATCTCAGAATTAGATAAATCTAACCACAAAATAAATAAGAAAGAAGTTAAAGAGGTGAATAGAATGTTAGAAAAGTTAGATATGATGGATGTCTGGAGAAAATTGAATGGGGATAGAAAGGAATATACCTTTTTCTCAGCAGTAGATGGCACATATTCAAAAATTGACGATGTATTAGGGCACAAAAACCCTATAGTCAAATGTAGAAAGGCAGAAATAGTAAATACATTTTTCTTAGATCATAATGCAATAAAAATTACATGTAATAAAGAGCCATGGAAAAGTAGATTGTAAATTAATTGGAAACTAAATAATCTCATTCTAAAGAATGAGTGGGACAAACAACAAATCATAGAAACAATAAATTCATCTAAGAGAATGACAATAATGCAGCCAAAGCAGTGCTTAGGGGAAATTTTATATCTCTAAATGCTTACATGAATAAAAAAGAGAAAGAGGAAATTGGTCATACAACTAAAAAAGCTAGAAAAAAGAACAAATTAAAAACCCCAATTAAATACTAAATTAAAAATTCTGAAAATCAAAGGACAAATAAATAAAATTGAAAGCAAGAAAACTATAGAATTGATCAATAAAACTAAGAGCTGGTTTTATTAAAAAACAATAAAATAGATAAATCTTTGCTTAATTTGATTTTAAAAAAGAAAGAAGAAACCCAAATTACTAGTATCACAAATGAAATGTAAATTAAAGCAATAATTAGGAACTATTTTGCCCAACTGTATGCCAGTAAGTTTGACAATCTAAATGAAATGGATAAATATTTACAAAAATACAATTTGCTCAAGTTAACTGAAGAGTAAATAAAATCTTTAAATAAGCCCAAATTAAAAAAAAATAAATTGAACAAGCCATCAATGAACTCCCTAAGAAAAAATCTCTAGGGTTTAAAAGTGAATTCTACCAAACATTTAATGAAGAATTAATTCCAATACTATATAAATTATTTTGAAAAATAGGTGAAGGAGTTCTACAAAATTCCTTTTATGACACAAATATGGTGTTGATACCAAAACCAGGCTGAGTCAAAACAAAGAAAGATAATTATAGACTAAATTCCCTAATGAATATTGATACAAAAATCTCAAATAAGATATTAGCAAAGAGATTACAGCAAGTGGTCACCAGAATAATACACTATGACCAGGTGGGATTTATACCAGAAATGTAGGGCTGGTTCAACATTAGGAAAACTCTCAGCATAATCAACCATATCAATAAGGAATCTAACCAAAATCATATGAATAGGTTGAACTTTCCTTAAAATCATAAGCAGTATATACCTAAAACCATCAGCAACTTTATATGCAATGGGGATAAGTTAGAGGCATCTCCAATAAAACCAGTGGTGAAATAGGGATGTCCATTATCACCTTTATTGTTTAATATTGTACTAGAAATGTTAGTGTTAGCAATAAGAGAAGAAAACCGACTTAAAGGAATTAGAATAGGCAAGGAGAAAACAAAACTATCACTATTTGCAGATGATATGATGGTATACTTAGCAAATCCTAGAGAATAATCTAAAAAAAACCACTTGAAACAACAACTTTAACAAATTTGCAGGATATAAAAAACATCCACATAAATCATCAGCATTTCTATACATGAACAATGAAGTCCAGCAGTAGGAGATAAAAAGAGAAATTCCATTTAAAGTAACAGTAGACGATATAAAATACTTGGTAATCTATCAGCCAAGAGAAACCCAGGATCTCTATGAACACAATTACATAACACTTTTCACACAGATAAAATCAGATCTGCGTAATTGGAAAAGTATCAGTTGCTCATGGATAGGCCAAGCTAATATAATAAAAATGATGATTCTACCTAAATTAATTATGTATTCAGTGCTATATCAATCAGACTACCTAAAAATTATTTTCTAGAGCTAGAAAAATAGTGACAAAATTCATCTGGCAGAACAAAAGGTCAAGAATATCAAGTGACAAAAAATATACAGGAAGGTGGGCTAGCTGTACCAAATCTGAAGCTTTATTATAAAGTGGCAGTCATCAAAACTATTTGATACTGGCTAAGAAATAGAGTGGTGGATCAATGGAATAGGTTAGGCACAGGAGACACAGTAGTATATGAGAATGGTATTCTACTGTTTGATACACCTAAAGACTCCAGTTTCTGGGATAGGAAATCAGTATTTGACAAAAACTGCTGGGAAAACTGGAAGATAGCATTGCAGAAACTAGGCATAGACCAACATTTTACACCTTCTACTAAAATAAGGTCAATATGGGTACATGATTTAGACATAAAAGATGATACCATAGGTAAATTAGGAGAGGAAGGAATAGTTTACCTCTCAGATTTATGAAAAGGAAAACAGTTTATGATGAAACAAGAGATAGAGAATATTGTGAGATGCAAAATGGATGATTTTGATTACATTAAATTAAAAAGTTTTTGTACAAACAGAAGCAATGCATCCAAAATTAGAAGGGATGCAGAAAGCTTGGAACCAATTTTTATAGCCAGTATTTCTGATAAAGGCCTCATTTCTAAAATATATCAGGAACTAAATCAAGTTTATAAGGATCCAAGTCATTCCCCAACTGAGAAATGGTCAAAGGATATGAACAGGCAGTTTTCTGATGAAGAAATTAAAGCTATTTATTGCCATATGAAAAAATGCTCTAAATTGCTATTGATTAGAGAAATGCAAATTAAAACAACTCTGAGGTACCACCTGACACCTATCATATTGGCTAATATGAAAAAAAAAAAGGAAAATAATAAATGTTGGAGAAGCTGTAGAAAAAAATGGAACACTAATGCATTGTTGGTGGAGTCGTGAACTGATGCAACTATTGTGGAGAACAATTTGGAACTATGGCCAAAGACCTATAAAGCTATGGTTACCCTTTGACCCAGCAATACCATTATTAAGTCTTTTTTTTCCAAAGAGATCATAAAAAAGGGAAAAGGACCCACATGTACAAAAATATTTATAGCTGCTCTTTTTGTGGTGGCAAGGAATTGGAAATTATGGGGTTGCCCATCAGTTGGGGAATGGCTGAACAAACTGTGGTATATGAATATAATGGAATACTATTGTGCTGTAAGAAATGATGAGCAGGTGGATTTCAGAGAAACCTGGAAGTACTTATATGAACTGATGGTGAGTGAGATGTAGAGAACCAGGAGAACATTTTACACAGTATCAACAACATTGTGTATTGATCAACTGTGATAGACTTGATTCTTCTCAGCAATATAAAAGTCCAAGATTCTTCTAAAGGACTCATGATGGAAAATGCTCTCCAAATACAGAAAAAAAGAACTGTGGCATCTAGATGTAGACTGAACCATACTATTTCTTTTTTGTTTTTTTGTTTGTTTGTTTTGAGGTTTTTCCCTTTTGCTCTAATTCTTCTTTCCCAGCATGACCAATGCAGAAATATGTTTAATGTGATTGTACATGTATAACCTATATCAGATTTCTTGCTGTCTTGGGGAGGGGCCAGGAAGGGGAGGAAGGGAGAAAAATTTGAAACTAGAAATCTTATAAAAACAAAATGTTTAAAACTCTCTCTATATATGTAACTAGAAAATAATAAAATACTTTTATGATTAAAAAAGAGGGAGATACCCCCATAAATCAACTTAAGAATACTTTTCATCTCATAGATCATGAACATGTGAGTCTACTTCTTCCCCAGTGGAGTGAGAGTATACCCATTGATACCTTATTGAGACAATCCATCAGTTTTCAGCGAACTCAATAGATTGATTTTAATAATAACTTCCCTGACACTTTACATAAGTTATACTTTTAGCATAGTAGTTTCTGAGTGTATGGGATAAAGTAGAGAACTATCCAATTCTTCATCAAAAGAATGATTCTTTTTTCCCCTTTATTTGATTTCTGGTTCAAATGTTGTTGTTACTGTTGTTGTTTAGGAGGGATTAGAATTCAAAGACAGTACCAATATACCTGTCCTTGGATATTTAATCCTTGGTACCAAGTATCCTAAGTGATTCTAATAAAGACTATTTTTCCATACATATATATATATATATATATATATATATATATATATATATATATATATATACACACATATATATATATATATATATATATGTAGGAAAAAAAAGTATGCCTGGAAGTCCTCTCTTTCATTGAATTCCCATTTTTCCCTGCGAGATTACAATCAGTTTTGCTGTGTAGGAGAGTCTTGGTTGTAATCCCAATCCCTTTGCTCTCCAAAATATCATATTCCAAGCCCTCTTTTCCTTTAATATAGAAGCTTCTGGGTCTTGTGTTATCCTTAATGTAGCTCCACAATATTTGAGTTGTTTCTTTCTGGCTGCTTGTAATATTTTCTCCTTGACCTGGGAGCTCTGGAATTTGGCTATAATATTCCTGGAAAGTTTTCAATTTGGGATCTCTTTCATGAGATGATCCAGTGGATTCTTTCAATTTTTATTTTACCTTCTGATTCTAGGATATCAGGGTAATTTTCCCTGAATGTTACTTGTAAGATGGGGGCAGCTAGATGGTGCAGTGGTAAAGCACGGGCCCTGGATTCAGGAGTACCTGAGTTCAAATCTGGCCTCAGACACTTGACAATTACTAGCTGTGTGACCCTGGGCAAGTCACTTAACCCTCATTGCCCTGCAAAAAAACAAAAAAACCAAAACAAAACAAAATATTTATTGCAAGATGATATCTAAGCTATTTTTTTTGATCATGGCTTTCAGATAGTTTAACAATTTTAAAATTATTTCTCCTGGATCTGTTTTCCAAGTCAGTTGTTTTTCTAAGGTGATATTTCCTTTTTTGTTGTTGTTGTTGTTGTTGTTTATTTTTTTGTTTTTGAGGAGCGCTGTCTATTTATTTTTAGGTATTTCATAAAATTTAGAGTTCCAAATTTTTCTCCCTCCCTCCCTCCCTTTCCTCCCCCCTCCACAAGATTGCAACCAGGTTACATATGTACAATCCACAAGTGTTCTTTTTATCGATTCTTTCTATAGGCATGGATAGTAAGCTTCCTCATTTGTTTCTTGGGATTGTCTTGGATCATTGCATTGCTGAGAGTAGTTAAGTCATTCACAATTGCTGATAAAACAATACTGCTGTCACTATGCACAATGTCCTCCCAGCTCTGCTCCTCACTTCACTATACATCGATGTTCATTAGTCTTTCCAGGTTTTTCTGGGATCATCCTGTTTGTCATTTCCTGTAACACAAGACCATTCCACCACAATCATATACCACAGCTTTTTCCATAATTCCTCAATTGATGGACATTCCCTTAATTCTCAATTCTTAGCCTCCACAAAGAGATGCTATAAATATTTTTTATGCATTTTCCCCCCTTTTCTCTTTTTCATGATTACTATTGTTCTGCTATAGTAACCCTTCCATCCTATTCCCTTCCCCATATTATTCTATTATCCCTCTTCTTTCATCCTATCACTCTTCAAAAAGGATTTGCTTCTGTCTGTCCCCTCCCCCAATCTGCCTTCCCTTCTTTTGCCCCTCTCTCTTTATCCCCTTCCCCTCCTATTTTCCTGCAGGGTTAGAGAGATTACTCCACCCAATTGAGTGTGTACATTAGTCCCTCCTTGAGCCAATTCTAATGAGATTGAGGTCTTTTAGATAATTCTGATGAGTGTTAGGCTCATTTACTGCCCAGATTAAATAGATTACTCCACACATTTGGGCGTGTGTTAGTCCCTCATTGAGGCAACTCTGATGAGTTTAAGGTCTTTGAGCCTTTTCTGATGAGTGTAAAATTCATTTACTGCCCTGCTCCTCCCCCATCTCTTCTCCCACTGCATAAGCCTTTTTCTGTTTCTTTCATGTAGGATTTCACCTCTGCCTTTCCCCCTCCCCCAGTGCATTCCCCTCACCCCTCAATTTAACCCTAAAGATGTCATCATGGGGAAGCTAGGTGACACAGTGGATAAAGCATCCACCCTGGACCCAGGGGTATCTCGGCCAAAATTTGGCATCAGACACAAAACAGTGACCCACTGCACGACCCCAGCCATGTCCCTCAACTCCAATTTTTTATAGTTCTCTAGGGTCTTGTATTTGAAAGTCAAATTTGCCATTCAGTTCAGTTCTTTTCATCACAAATATCTGAAAGTCTTCTTTTTCATAAAAGTCCCATTTTTTCCACTGAAATATTATGCTGAGTTTTTCTGGGTAGGTGATTCTTGGTTGTAATCCCATTTCCTTTGCCCTCTGGAATATCATATTCCATGCCCTCCGGTCCTTTAATGTAGAAGCTGCTAGATCTTGTGCTATCCTGACTGGGGCTCCACAGTACTTGAATTCTTTCTTTTTGGCAGCTTGCAATATTTTCTCCTTGCCCTGAGAACTCTGGAATTTGGAGTTTTCCTTTGGGGATCTCTTTCTGGAGGTGATTGGTGAATTCTTTCGATTTCTATTTTAGCTTCTTCTTCTAGAATTTCAGGGCAATTTTCCCTGAAAATATCTTGGAAGATGGTGTCTAAGCTTTTTCCTTGATCATGGTTTTCAGGTAGACCAATAATTTTCAAATTTTCTCTCCTGGACCTATTTTCCAGGTCAGCAGTTTTTCCCAGAAGATATTTCACATTACCCTCTATTTTTTTCTTCATTTGGATTTGTTTTATTGTGTCTTGGTTTCTCTTGTAGTCACTGGCTTCCATTTGTTCAATCCCAATTCTTAGGCAATTATTTTCGTCAGAGAGCCTTTCCATTTGGCTTTTCAAGATGTTGACTTTTTTCTCATGTCTTTCCTGCATCACCCTCATTTCTCTTTCCATTTTTTCCTCTACCTCTCTAACTTTATCTCCAAAATCCTTTTTGAGCACCTCTATGGCCTGAGACCAATTCAAATTTTTCTTGGAAGCTTTAGATATAGGGGCCCTGATGTTGACATCTTCCTCTGAGAGTGCACCTTGATCTTCCTTGTCACTGAAGAAACTTTCTATGGTCCTCACCTTTCTCTGTCTGCTCATCTTGCCTTTCTTTTACTTGACTTTTAGCTCCGTAAAGTGGGGGCACTGTTTCCAGGTGGCAGTATCCCCAGCTTCAGAAGTCCCAGGTGGTATGATTTAAGGAGGATGAGGTTCTTCACTCACCTGGTCTGTTCCCTGGTCTGTAGATGACCCCAGACCAACTTGTTAATCAACCAGCTTTGTGTGCTGTGGCTGTCAGCTCTGATGAGCCTGTGCCCCTCCCCTACCTGGGCCACTGCTACTCAAGCCTACCTCCTGGTTCTTATCAGGGGTGAAATACCCATGTTCTGCCTCAGCACCAACATCAACCCCTGTAGTCTCCCCCCTGCCCAGGGCTCAGCCCTCTCACCAGACTGTGAGCTTAGTTCCAGACAGCACTGGTTCATTAGATGATTCAGAAGCTCTGGGAGGTCTCTTTCTCGGGTAAGGCCTTGCTGGGCCTGGATCTGTGTCAGGGTGACTGTGGGGTTGGGTTTGACTCCTGTATCAGCACAGCAGCTCCTTCCTTCTGACCTTCCAAGCCATTCTTGGTTAAAAAATGATTTCAGCACATTCTTCTGTGAGATTTGCTGCTCTGGGAATTTTCCTATGGCGTTATTTGGATGTTTTTTGTAGTGATTGTCCCAAGGCGATATTTCACATTGCCTTCTACTTTTTTTTATTCTTTCGGTTTTGCTTTATTGTGTCTTAATTTCTCATAAAGTCATTAGCTTTCATTTTCTCAGTCCTAATTATTAAGCAGTTATTTTCTTCAGAGAACTTCTGTACCTCCTTTTCCATTTGGCCAATTTTGCTTTTCAAGCTGTTGACATTTTTTTTATAACTTTCTAGTGTCTCTTTCATTTCTCTTTCCATTTGATTTTCCTCCACCTCTCTTACTTTATTTTCATAGTCCTTTTTTGAGCATTTCTATGGCTTGAGACCAATTCATATTTTTCTTGAAAGCTTTTTATACAGGAGCTTTGAACTAGCCATCCTCCTCCAAGGGTGTATTTTGGTTTTCCTTGTCACCATAGAAACTTTCTAGGGTCAGCATTCTCCTATGTTTGCTTATTTTCCTAACCTATTTCTTGACTTTTTTCCTCCTTATTAAAGTAGGACGCTGCTTCCAGGACTCACTGTCCCAAGATTCAGGGGGTCCCAGGTGGTATGATTTAAGGAGAGGCACATTCACCACTCTGCTGACTTGTGCTCTGGTCTACAAGCAACCACAGGCCTGCTTGCTCTTTATCCCAGAGTAAAATACTGTTTCACTGTGGCTGCAAGATCTGGTGTGCCTGTGCCCCTCCCCTGCCTGGGCTGCCACCAAAGACTGCTTCCTGGACCCCAGTTCAAGCAAAACAACCAAGTCCTGCCTCAGAGCCAGCAGAGACCCTTGTAATCACCCCCTGGCTAACCACTTGACCCGTTCATTGTCCATGAGCTGAGTTCTAAAAGCTGCTGCTGCTGCTGCTGATTATGAGGCTCCTGAGGCCTATTTCTCTCAGGTGGCCTGCCTGGGGCTAGATCTGTGCTTGCATGGCATTACCAGTTTGTGCTCCACTCTCACCGAGATACAACAGACCTTTCCTGCCAACCTTCTAAGCCTTCTTTGGCTGGAAAATGATCTCACCCTCTCTTTTTGTGAGTTCTGCAAGCTCCAGGAATTGTCTTACGGCATTATTTGAAGGTATTTGGAGGGGTCTTGGGGAGAGCTCAGGAAAGTCACTTCCCTTCCTCTGCCATTTTGTCAAAAATCCTTTTTGAGCTCCTCTAAGAAGGCTTTTTGATCTTCAGACCAATTCATACCTTTGAGGTTTCACAGATATGCCTTTTGACAGTGTTGTCCTCTTCTGGGTTTGTCTTTCAGTCTTCCCTTTTGCCATAGTAGTTTTCTATGGTGAGATTCCTCTTTTGGTTCTTACTCAAATTTCGACCATTTCTTGACTTTTAAAGTTGAGCTCTGTTACTGGGCCACAGCAGGCACTCTTCCAAGTTTCTTGGACTGGGGGCCAATTATCTGATCAATGGCTTTCTACTCTGAAGTCTCAGCAGTTCTTGGTGGCTTGCTTAGTGGATTAGGGTTGCTCAGGCTAGCAGTGCTTGTGTCGTAGCAGTTAACCTAGCTGATAGATTGCCTTCTGCATTGCGCTGGGGGAAGGGAGTGGCTCACAATTAGTTTACTGTGCCCACTAGCCTGCTGAGCCAGGACCCTGGGTCCTCAGTTCCTGATCTGTGCTGTTCTGTGATCCCTTTTCACCCAGGCAAGACAGACCTTTTCTGAAATCCTTCTAAATTATCTCAAGCTAGAAGATTGTTTCACTCTGTCTTTTTGTAGGTTCTGTAGTTTCAGAATCTCTATAGTGGCTTGATTTAATGTTTCTGAGGGAAATTTAGAAGAGCTCAATGAACTTCCTGGCTTCTCTCTGCCATCTTGGCTCTACTCCCCTGGCTCTAGTTTAATGTTAGGTACTTTTCCTAATTTGAATGTCATACAAATATATATATATATATATATATAAAATTATTTTTTTTCCTGTTCCTCATTTCTCTGACCCAGTAGCACAGATACTTATCATGATTTGCCTGGCACATTTCTGCTGTTTGGAGCTCTAAGGAGTTCTTGTTTGGCAAATTAGATATAAAGTTGTACTTCTTTTACAGATGTGTGTGTGTGTGCTGGCAGTTTTGCTGCCAAGAGAGTGTTGGGTATCGTGGGAGAGAAGGTGATTAGTAAGTAAATTAGTGATCTTCTTCATTAGATTTTTACCTTGTTTGGGTTCTTGGTGTATTAGATTGTAGTAACAGTTGATGCATGATTCCTTTTTTTCAAGAGATATGAGAGGTCTTGAAGAGTGTAGAAAAAATCTGTTTCTCCATCTTCTTAGTCATGTGACTCAGAAATAATAATATTACTTTTTCTAAAACTCAATCTGGGACAGCTAGGTGGTGCAGGGGAAAGAGCACCTGCCCTGGATTCAGGAGGACCTGAGTTCAAATCTGACCTCAGACACTTGACACTTACTAGCTGTGTGATCCCGGGCAAGTCACTTAACCCCAAGTGCCCCTCAAAAACAACAACAGCAACAATCTTACTAATTCTATGGATATGAGATGAAATCACATAATTTATTTAAATCATACTTCTTGTATTGAATATTTTGAATATTTTTATATGGTTGTTGAAAGCTTATATTTATTTCTTAGAAAACTATGTGTTAATATGCTTTTATCTATTGGATAATCATTGTTATTCTTATAAATTTGCATCCTTTCTTTATATATTTGGAAAATGAGTACTGTATCAGATAAGCTTGTAGCAAATATAATTTCCCAGTTTACTGAGACACATTGGTTTTATTTGTGCAAAAGA
Organism: Dromiciops gliroides; assembly: GCF_019393635.1. Taxonomy (NCBI): domain Eukaryota; kingdom Metazoa; phylum Chordata; class Mammalia; order Microbiotheria; family Microbiotheriidae; genus Dromiciops; species Dromiciops gliroides. The sequence goes on along the minus strand of NC_057862.1, from coordinate 263,624,088 downwards.
AAAATTAATTTTATATAGCTAAAATTTTGTCTTATGTGATTCTCTAGAATGAAAAGGTAATTTCTTCCTTCCTCTGATAATTTGTTTATAATATGACCTTTTATATCTAAGTCATATATCCATCTGGATCTTATCTTACTACCTTGTATGGTATGTTGGTTTCAACCTCATTCTTCCCGAACTGTTTTCCAGTTTTTCCAGAAATTTTTGTTGAATGTAATCTTATCATAGTATCTTAGATATTTGTTTGCTTTTTTGTGTTATGTGGATAATATATTTTCAATGATTTCTCTCTCTCTCTTTATGAGCAGAGCAATGAGGGTTAAGTGACTTGCTCAGGGTCACACAGCTAGTAAGTGTCAAGTGTCTGAGGCTGGATTTGAACTCAGGTCATCCTGAATCCAGGGCCAGTGCTTTATCCACTGTGCCACTTAGCTGCCCCTGATTTTTCTCTTTTTAAAAACTACTACATATCATATCATTTTGAGGCTTACTGCTTTGTTGTATAGTTGAAATCTGGTGCTGGTAAGACTCCTTACTTTGTACTTTTCTTTTTCATTATCTTGTTGGAAATTCTTGACATTTTATTCTTCAAGATAATCCTTAAACATTATTTTATAGCTTGATAAAGTAGTTATTTTGCATTTTGAATGGCCTATCATTTTATAGTTAATTTAAGTAGCATTGTTATTATGTTACACTGGCTCTGCCTGCTCAAGAGAAAATAATGCTTCCATGATTATTTAGCCCTGCCTTTATTTCCATTAATAGTGTTTTATAGTTATATCTATGTAGGTCCTGTGTACTTTTTGATAGGTAGATTCCCAAGCATATTTTACAGTCTATTATTTTTTAGTAGATTTTCCCTTTTTAATCTCTTCCTTTTTTATACATAAACAGAAATGCTAATGATTTATCCAGATTTATTTTATATCCTGAAACTTTGTTAACATTATTGTTTTAATTATTTCTTTTTCAGTATCAGGATTCTCTAAGTAAACCATAACATCATCCACAAATGGAAACAACTATTTCAATTTTGTTTTTGCTCATTCTTTCATTTTCTTTTTCTTGTCTTATTCTGCTATAGTAGCCCTTCTAGTATTGTAGCAAATGGTAATGGTGACATTGGACATTTTTCCTTGATCCTAATCTTAATGAGAAAAGTATCTTATGTTATTGCCATTAAATAAAATTATGTTTCTTGTATTTTGATAGATACCATATTTTAAAAGTCCATGTATTTCTTTATTAATGTTATAATATAGGATAATATATACATATTAGAATATAACAGAATAGAAATACTACAAAGATATAAAAATATAATTTTTTTCTAATGTTTTTTATTGGAATTGGTGTTGTATCTTGTCAAAATTTTTCTAAATCTTCTTATGTGATCATTTGATTTTTGCTGTTCTTGTTTTTAATATAATCTATTATTTTGATAGTTTTCCTTATATTAAACCAACAAAGCATTCTTATTTAAGAATTTGCTATGATTCTTTTCTTGTTTTGGCTAAATATTTATATAACATAGAAATGAACTTTTCTTTGAATATTTGATAGAATTCATTTGTATAGCACTTTGAGGTTTTTCAATTTTTCTTTTGGGAATTTGTTCACGATTTGTTCAATTTCTTATGAGATTTAGTTATTTTAGTTATTTATTGTTCTGTCATCCAGGACATTTTAATGGTTTAACAAATATTTATTTATTTTGTTTAAGTTTCAGTTTATTAGCATATGGTAGGGTACACTAGTTTCTGGTAATTCTCATCTTCATTTGTCGTGATTTCTCTTTTTTGATATTTTTAGTTTGATCTTGTTTCATTTAAAAATAATTCAATTATTGAAATTTTAATGGATATTTATTTCTCAAAAGAATTTTCTTCTACATTTCTGTATTAAACTCAATGTTTTTATTTTAAAATGTTGTTAATAATTCTCTGATTTTCAGTATTTTTATATTGATTAATTAATTTGAGCTTCAATATGTTGATTTTCTAGTTTTGTTCTTGAATGTACAATTCATTGACTTTTTTTCTCTTGTAATAAAAATCTCATTCTCTTTTCAATGAGCTCTTTCCTTCACTGAATCTTTCTGCCTCTTTTTTTTTTTTTTTTAGTGAGGCAATGGGGGTTAAGCGACTTGCCCAGGGTCACACAGCTAGTAAGTGTTAAGTGTCTGAGGCTGGATTTGAACTCAGGTACTCCTGAATCCAGGGCCAATGCTTTAACCACTGCGCCATCTAGCTGCCCTTTTCTGCCTCTTTTAACATTTGGCTAATTCTGTTTCTTAAATGCTTTTTTCTTTAGGTTATTTGTGCCTCTTTTAGGAAGTTCAGACCTTCTCTTCATTATTTTTTTTGCATCACTCATTTCTTTCTCCAATTTTTCCCCTACAACTTTTATCTTTTTATTTAGCTAATTCAGGAATTCTTGTTAGACTTATGTCAAATTAGATTTTGTGCCTTTACTTGCACCTTTTTTCCCATTGTTGTCGATCTTCTAGCTTTGTGTCTTCATCTTCTGCTATAGTAGTTTTTATGGTTAAGTTCTTTTTTATTGTTTACTCATTTTCCCAGCCAATTTCTTGACTCTGAACTTCATGTTAATATTGGGTCCTGCTCAGTTAGGAGAGGAGAATAAATGTCCCAAGTTCCATGCTTTTATGTGCTGCCATTTTCAGAGCTATTTCTGGAAATCTGTAAGTTTTCAATGCTTCCAAGGTGGTATGACCCAGAGAGATGTGTGGTCACTGCTTCCCTGGTCTGTGCTCTGCCTTTTACTCAGGAATGGCCCCTGTTCCCTTACAGCCACAAGTGCTAGTGCTTTTCTAGATCCTGTGGCCAGGTTCTCTAATTTCCTGTAGCAGCAAAACCTAGTGCTCCTCTTTGCTATGGAACTGCGACCAGGGCTCCTGCTTCCTTGTGACCTACCACAAGCACTCATCTCCACTCTGGAAGTATGACTCGGAAATGCATATGGGTATTAGAGTTACCAAATAATGCCAAGTCCTGTATACAGTGCCAGCAAAGGATACCCATAACCTCTTTTTGACTAGTTGTTCAACCCCCTTATCATCCTTTGGGATGAGAGCCCTGCAAATTGTTACCAGTACTGTCACTTCTGTCTCCAAGGCCCAGTGCTAGCACTGCTACCATGTGTGCACCAGGCTAGCTCATACCTTAATGTCACAGATCTTTCTTGAGAAACTTCTAAGTCATCTCAGACTCAAACAATTCTCATCCTGACCTTGTGTTAGTTTTGTCATTGCTGAATTTTTAACTGAAACATTATTTTAAGTTGTTTGGAAAATAATATTGGGAGAGTTTTGTTAGGATATTGCTTCTACTCCTTCTGGCTCTACCCTCTGAACAGTTTTCTTTAATGATTTTGTGAAATATGGCAGCCAGAGTCTTTGTTGTTGTTCATGGCTTTCAGGATTTTTAAGTTATCACTCCATCTCTTTTATGACAGTTTTATATACATATATAGTATATTGTTATTGTTATTTTATATATTTATTATATAACATATAAATTAAAATATTACATATAACATTACATATGTTTATATTATATTTAATTATACATTATATTTATATATAGTTTTCTGTGTTTTATGGCTTTTTCTATTTTAAGCATGAGAGTTATATTTTCCTCATAAAAGGATGTTTATATGGTGCTTTTTTCAATTTTGGAAAATAATATGTGATATATTGGCAGTAGTTGTTCTTTTTTTGGGGGGGGGACAGGACAATGAAGGTTAAGAGACTTGCCCAAGGTCACACAGCTAGTAAGTGTCAAGTTTCTGAGGCCAGATTTGAACTCAGGTCGTCCTAAATCCAGGGCCAGTGCTTTATCCACTGCACCACCTAACTGTCCCCGGCAGTAGTTGTTCTTTAAAAGTTTTAGAGAATACTCCCAGAATTCTATTTATTAGGAACAGAAGTTTCCTTTTCTTTAGTAATTCCTTTAAAATTAGATTTATTTCCTTTTCTGAGGAGAGGTTATTTAAAATCTCTTTCTGGCTTTCTGATAATTTTTATATTTAATTTTTAAAAAGTAATCCTCTATTTCCTTTGTTTATTATTTCTTTTGTATTAAGTTTTGTTAGCATATAACTGTGCGTAATATGTTCTGATTATTCTTTTTATTTATTCTGGTTTTGTTGTACTTTCACTTTGCTCATTTTCTGTTTTTACTGATCTGATTTTCTGACATCTTTCAAATCAGATTAGCTAAAAGTGTATCAATGTGATTAGTCATCAAATAAATAGCTCTTAGTTTTATTTAACATGTCTTTGGGGTTCTTGTTTCTCATATATTGATTTTTTCCTATTAATTTTAATATCTCATCTTTTATGCTGATCTTAAATATATTTTGGTTGGATTTCTTAGTTTTAAAATATGCATATTCAGTTCATTAATCCTGTCTTTTTCTATTTTGTTAATATATGTTCAAAGAGATATAATTTTCCCTAAGGGCTTCTTTAACTTGATCCCAGAAATTTTGGTATTCTTCATTATTATTTTATTTCACATAATATTAATTGCTTCTAAGATTTGTTCTTTGACCCAATAGTAATTTAGGATTCCATTTTAAAATCTCCATTTGGGTCTTTGTTTTTTGTTTGTGGTCCCTGAGCCAATAATAATTTTTCTTATATTATGGTCTATAAAGGATGTATTGTCAATTTCTGACTTTTAATATTCACAAAATCTCTGAGCCCAGTAAATGGTCAGTTTTTATAAAAGTTCCATATACCGTTGAGAAATTATACATATATATATATATATATATGTATACACACACACACACACACATATATATATATATATATATATATATATACATACACATATACAAACATTCACATGGATAAACACAGATACAGACACACATACGTGCTACTTGGCATAATAGCTAGAGTTCCAGGCCTGGAGTCAGGAAGACCTATGCTCAAAATCTGATCTCAGATACTAAGTAACTGGGATCCTGGGCAAGATTCCTGTTTGCCTCAGTTTTCTCATCTATAAAATTAGCCAGAGAAGGAAATGACAAAGAACTCTTTGCCAAGAAAACCTCTAAAGGGGGTCACGAAGAGTTGGACACAACTGAAAAACAAATAACAATACACACATATATTGTATAGCTATATATGTATACCTAGATATAAATATAATTTTGCAGTCCCATTCAGAAGGCACCATAACTTTTTTTTAAACTCTAATTCCTCCAATAATTTGTTCAGTTCCATACTTTTCCTTTTGTTTATCTTTCTTTTAGACATTCAAAACTGAGATGGACACTGAAGTTGTCTTCGCCTACTGTGTTAATTGTCTGTGTCTTCTTACAGCTAAGTTTATGTTCTCATTATGAATATTTTTTTTTGTTAAGGTATTTGGAGTCCATGTTTATTATTTAGGTTTTTTAATGGTGCCTTTCACCATGATGCAGTTTCCTTGTCCATGCCTTTTTTATTTTCTGGATGTATACTTTAGCTTTCTCAGATAACATAATGAGAGAAGGAAATTAAGTGTGCTCTCCTCAGATTAGTCAGGCCACATTGTTCAAGTCCCAGGGGTTCCTCCCCTCCCTCCCTTCTCTTCCTTTTCCTGCTGAGCTAAGCTATTATAGTTATTTCAAGTCAGGTAACCAGAGAACTGTAAAATCCCCATCCAGAAGTTGCCCTGTGGGTGAAGGTACATGTTTAGGAGTGTAGTAAAGAGTGTGCATCCAGAGTAGCCAGTTAACAGTGAAACAGAGGAGGGAATCTCAGCATTAAGAACATAATATAAAAGGCTCACTGTGACAAGCATGCTTTGCACAACTTCTTTGAGGTGTGTGCCCTTTCTTACAAGACTGTAATAAAGTCCTTCCTTCTTTGCACCAACACAGAGGTCCTGCCTCAGTTTACCTGTTTCTTACACATGATTACAACTCTTCTTTTTAAATTTTGCATTTATTTGAAGCATATTAATTTTTTCTATCCTTTCATTTTTATTCTCTTTATTTTTGTGTGTTTCTTTTAAGCAGCATATTGTAGTGTTTTGTTTCCTTATCAATCTATCACATTTTCATTTTACTGGATTGCTTAATCCAGTCACATTTAAAATTGTGAGTTCTGTGTATGTTTTCTGCCATTTTCTCTAACATTGGCTTTTAAAAGTTGAGGTTTCCCCCCTCTTGTGTGAATTGGGTGGCCCTATTCACAATGGCTTTCTTTTTCTTTTTAAATTAAATTAAATTATTTATTTAGAATTTTCCCCAAGTTACATATAAAAGAAAAAATATTTTTTCACATTGATTTTTAAAACATTTTGTTCCAAATTTTCTTCCTCCCTCCCCCTTTAACCCTCCCTAAGAAATCAAGCAACTAAATCTGTTATAGATGTTCAGTCATGCAAAACATCTTCATATTTGTCAGGTTGTGAAAGAAAACAAATATATATATATATATTTTTTTTTTAATTATTATTTTATTATTTTCCAGTTGCAAATTACATATAAGCATAGTTTACAACATTTGTTTTTACTGGATTTTTAGTTCCAATTTTTTTTCTTCCCCTCTTCCTTCCCTCCTCCCCAAGACAGAAAGCAGTCTGATATAGGTTGTATATGTACAATCACATTAAACATATTTCTATATTAGTCATCTTATGGAAGAAGAATCAGAGCACAAAGGAAAAACCTCAAACAAAAAGGACAAAAAAAACAGTCCCAAAGAAGAAACAGTATGGTTCAATCTGCATTAATAATTCACAGTTCTTTTTTCTGGATGTTGAGAACATTTTCTATCACAAGTTCTTTGAAACTGTTTTGGATTGTTGCACTGCTGAAAAGAGCATTGTTCATCACACAATGTTTTTGTTACTGTGTACAATGTTCTCCTGGTTCTGCTCCTCTCAGTCAGCATCAGTTCATGTAAGTCCTTCCAGGTTTCTCAGAACTCATCTTGCTCATCATTTCTTACAGCACAATAGTATTCCATTACTTTAATATACCACAACTTGTTTAGCCATTCCCCTATTGATGGGCATTCCCTTTATTTACAATTCTTTGCTACTATAAAGAGAGCTGCTATAAATATAAATATTTCTGTACATATGGGTCCTTTTCCCTTTTCTATGGTCTTTTTGGGATACAGAACTAGCACTGGGTCAAAGGGTATGAACAGTCCCTTAGCCCTTTGGGCTGTCAAGATAATGGAATGTGATAGATGAGATTTGGCAAATACTCAGGAGCCCACCTGAGTAGATTACTGGCTGATTTAACTGGATTACTAGTTGACTAGATTCTAAGCACATCTGGCTGGTACTTGAGAGTACTTAAGAAAGCATGGTTCTCAGAAGCTAAGAAACTCTGAACTTCCAGCCCAGTCAACCAACCAGCTTGAAGAACCTCCCATTTCTGGGAGGGGACAGCAGGAAGGAGGAAGGAGAGCCTGTGCAGGGAGCTCTCTCTCTCTTTCTTTTGGTTCCTGACTGCACCGTGGTGGAGGAGAGAGACTCCAGAAGACTTCACAGGGAAATTGAGGAAAGATAGGATTGCCAGGCTGTAGGAATTCTGTTCTCAATCTTTCTCTTTCTATCTTTCAATAAACCCTTAAAAATCTGAACTTGTCTTATCAGTGATTTTAGTCAGTTTCCCCCAAAACTGGGGGAACAGATGAGAACTCACATTTAGAATTTTAAATTACACAGGGCATAGTTCCAAATTGCCCTCCAGAATGGTTGGATCACATTAAACATATTCCTACATTAATTGTCTTGTGAAAGAAGAATCAGAGCACAAAGGAAAAACCACAAACAAGAAGGGAAAAAAAATACACAGCTCCACCAACAATTCATTAGTACTCCAGACAAATTAACATTAGAAAGAGGAACTAACAAATAAAATTATACTTCAATCTGTATTCAGATACCATAATTTCTTTCTCTGTTGATGGTTTGCATTTTTCATACATCCTTCTGATAGCAACCTGCTCATCATTTCTTTCGCAATTACTATTGCTAACTGTATTACCCTCCATCCTATTCCCTCCCCTTGATATTTATTCTATTTTCTATCTTCTTTCACCCTATCGCTCCTCAGAAGTGTTTTGCTTTTTACTGCCCCCTCTCCCAATTTTCCCTCACTTCCTTTGCCTCTCCCACCTTATCCCCTTTCCCTCCCGCTTTCCCTCAGGGCAAAACATATTACCATACCCACTTGAGTATGTATGTTATTCCCTCTTTGAGCCAATTTTCATGAGAATAAGGCTCACTCACTACCCCACTCCCCCATCTTCCCATCCACTCCATAAGCTTTTTCTTGTTTCTTTTTTGTGAGCTAATTTACCACATTCCATCTCTACCTTTTCCTTTCTTCCAGTGCATTCCTCTTACCCCTTAACTTTATTTTGAAGATGTCATCATGGATAAACTAGGTGAAACAGTGGACAAAGAATCAGCCTTGAATCCAGGAGGACCTGAGCCCAAATCTGGCCCCAGACATAAGACACCCCACCCTGCCTTCCCCACAAAAAAAGGATAAACAAAAAATAAATGTTTTACAGATATCATCTCTTCATATTCAGTTCATATCTGTGTCCTGTGTCTAAGTGTATTCCTTTCAGCAGCCCTAATACTAAGAAAGTTCTTATGAGTTAGAAGTATTATTTTCCCATGTAGGAATGTAAATAGTTTAACCTTTTAATATTCCTCATGATTTCTTTTTCTTATTTAACTTTTTATGCTTCTCTAGAGTCTTGTATTTGAAAGTCAAATTTTCTATTCAGCTCAGGTCTTTTCATCACAAATGCTTGAAAGTCCCCTTTTTTATTGAAGTCCCATTTTTCCCTCGAACGATTCTAATCAGTTTTGCTGGGTAGGTGATTTTTGGTGTAATCCCAGTTCCTTTGCCTTCTGGAATATCATATTCCATGCCCTCTGGTCCTTTAATGTAGAAGCTGTTGGATCTTGTATTGTTCTGACCATAGCTCCACAGTAGTTGAATTCCTTTATTTCTAGCTGCTTGCAATATTTTCTCCTTGACCTGGGAGTTCTGGAATTTGGCTATAATATTCCTGGAGGTTTTCCTCTTGGAATCTCTTTCTGGAAGTGATCATTACATTCTTTCAATTTTTATTTTACTTTCTGCTTCTAGAATATCAGCACAACTTTTCCTGGCAATTTCTTGCAAGATGATGTCTAAGCTCTTTTTTTGATCATGGTTTCTAGCTAGTCCACTGATTTTCAAATTATCTCTTCTGCATCTATTTTCAGGTCAGCTGTTTTTCCAAAGAGATATGTCATATTGCCTTCTATTATTTTATTCATTTGGATTTGCTTTATTGTGTCTTCATTTCTCATAAAGTCATTAGCTTCTATTTACTCTATCCTAATTCTTAAGCAATGATTTTCTTCACAAAGTTTATGTACCTCCTTTTCCATTTGGCTAATTTGGCTTTTCAAGGTATTGATTTTTTTTTCATGACCCTCATGTATCACTCTCATTTCTCTTTCCATTTTTTCCTATACCTCTTTATCTTTATCTTCAAAGTCCTTTTTTAGTGCTTCTATGGCCTGAGACCAATTCATATTTTTCTTTGAAGTTTTGGATGTAGGAGCTTTGACTTTGTTATCTTCTTCTGAGGGTGTATTTTGATATACTTTGCCACCAATGAAACTTTTGATGGTCAGCTGCTTTCTCTGCCTGCTCATCTAGGCCACCTATTTTCTTGGCTTTTAACTCCTTCTTAATGTGGAACACTGGTTTCAAGATGCACTTTCCCAAGCAAAGAAACAAAAGAACAATAGATTGTGAAAGAAATTAAGGACAATCTAGAAGAAGAAGAAAAATCCAGTAACATTAAAAGAAAATACATTCACTATAGGAACAAAACATTCTTATCTCAGAGACAGAATACATACAAACAAACTAAGGATGATAGGTCTACCAGAAAAATATGACAGGAAATAATACAAGAGAATTTCTCAGGACTTCTGAGTATAGAAAATGAAATACCAAATAAAAGAATTCTTATAAAACCTTCAGAAAAAACCCTAAATCTACAAGCTTCAAGAAACACAGTCCTTAAATTTAACAACCAATTTCAGAAACAAGTTCTCCAAGCAGTCAGGAGAAATGTTTTGAAATTAAAGGAAAGGGTATTTGAACAATATAAGGTTATTCTGTACACTCCAGAAAAGACAGGAGGTAATGAAATAATATGTTTCAAAAAAACAATGAATGGAAAAAAAGGTGATCAATAATAAGGAGGCATTAGAAATATTTCTAGAAAGAAAACAAAATCTGAAGAGATAATTTACTTTTCAAATGCCCCCTACAACAGAAATACAGGAGAGGTGAATAAATGCAACAGTTAAGGATAGCAACAACAAAGAGACAAGAGGCTTTTTTCCAAGTTTACAGAAAGAAGCAGGGGTGAAGGTAGAAATGAAGTGGAAACAACAGTGAAGAGGTAGACTTAGGAAATTATGTACAGAATCTAGCAACACCTTGCTTTACAAGTGAAAATTTTAATTGTTATTTTCTGTGGCACTATATTAGAAAATGGGAGGATGAATGAAAGGAGAGCAGGAAAATAGAATGTTATATATATATATATATAAAGATTAGCAATAAAGGAAAGGTGACCCTGGCCATCTTGGGAAAATTAGGACCTATAGAGGAGAGCTTCTTGTCTCTCTGTTGTTACTCTGTTGTTGTAGCCTTAAGATTTTGTTTTTTTTTTCTGAAGGTTTTATAAGAATTCTTTCATTTGGTATTTCATTTTCTATATTCAGAAGTCCTGAGCAATTCTCTTGTATTATTTCTTGTCATTTTTTTCTGGGAGAGATATCATCCTTAGGTTGTTTGTATGTATTCTGTCTCCAAGATGAGAATGTTTTGTTTCTATAGTGAACATATGTTCTTTCTTTCTTTCTTTCTTTCTTTCTTTCTTTCTTTCTTTCTTTCTTTCTTTCTTTCTTTCTTTCTTTCTTTTTCTTTTTCTTTTTTTTTGCAGGGCAATGGGGGTTAAGTGACTTGCCCAGGGTCACAAAGCTAGTAAGTGTCAGTGTCTGAGGCCGAATTTGATCTCAGGTACTACTGAATCCAGGGCCGGTGTTTTATTCACTGTGCCACCCAGTTGACCCAAATGTATTTTTTTTTAATGTTACTGGATTTTTTTTCTTCTTCTAGATTGTCCTTAATTTCTTTCCCAATCTATTGTTCTTTTGTTTCTTTTGTAAGACTTGTCATTGCCAATACCAGTTTTTTTTATTCTGTCCCATGATTTTTGTTATGTAGGCCATAATTTATGCTTTCACAATTCTCATTTATCTTTTAAACCACTTAGAAACAACAACTGTAAATTTCACAGTGTCTTCTGTTTCTACAAATGTTGGATTGTCTTCCTTTTTCTTGCAGCATTAATTTATAGATACTTGAATTAATTTACTAGATACAGAGACCACGTTTCTCTTGTTAATGTTTTTCCTTTTCATTTAATTATGTTCAAGGTCTTTGAGTTTTCCTTTTTCTGATTTTGTAGTTAATTTCAGTCTCACCCACCCACTCTTGCCCTGTTTTCCCCTATTGCTCACTTTCTGAGTATCTGACTCCTTCCTCTCTGATGGTCTTTTTCGTGGAGACTGAATCTAAAAAGTGTCTCAGCCTCTTCCTACATTGGGCAGTTCACAGTATACCAGCCTAGGTCTTTGTTCCAAGTGACTTTTAGATGAATAGAACTGCTCCCATCTGGTTTCTTACTACTTACTCTTAGACTTAGTGAAGTGCTGCACAGCCTACACAATGCGTCTTGTCTGAATGTTCTGTCATACTCCCTCTGTCAATTCTCTGGTCCAACATTGAAAATTGAGAAAGTTGACATACTGGTGCTGCTGAATTGATTTTTATAGTTGAGGTCTTTGAGGCTTGTAAAAAGAGGGGAAGAAAATGTAATGCTGAACTCTATTTCAAGCCCAGATACATGTTCTGAACCCTTCTCTCAGTTTCTGGCACTCCTACAGAGAATTTTTATAGCACAGAATGTTGCCTCGCATACTGCAGGCCATGTGGTCCCAGTGAGCTTTTGTAATCTGGAATGTTGCAGAGGCTTGTCCACCTGTTCTGAGCTAACTGGACTTCTTCCTACTGGAGAAGTCATCTCCAAGGCACTGGAAAGAGGACACTTGTGTATGGGGTTGGAGTTTGTTGCAAACCTGTGTACTTTGGCTAGTGAAGCTTATACTAAGGGTTTTAAGGAGGTGAGCTCAGTGTGGATGTCAATTCAGAGTTCTGTTTGTTTTTTTTTCTTAAACTTTCTTTTGTATTCTGGATATCCTAAAAATCATGGAGGCAGTGGAAAATTCTTTATCTTTGGCACATAGTTTCTGCTTTTCAGAGGTATGATGGTGGAGAGGATCAGGGAAGATTTCTAGTCCTCCATCTTATTCATCATGTGATCAGTAAGTTCCCACACATCACTTTAAAACTTTTTATATATTATCTTGTTTCCCAATTAGATCATGAGCACCTTGAGGGTGAGAATTGCCTTTTGCCTTTCTTTATATCCCTAGAACTTAACTTAGTACATAGCACATTGACTTACTGATAATTCTGCTGCTTTCACTTGATTTTCATTTTAATTTCTAAGAGTTCTTTAAGTAATATATCATATCATCTGAAAAAGTGACAATTTTGTTTATTCTTTGTCCATGCACATTAAATCAATTTCTTGATCTTTTTTCATTGCAAGAGTTAGCATTTCCATAATAACATGAAATGCTAATGCTGCCAAATAATATTCTTGCATCATCCCTCATCTTTTTGGAAAGGCTTCTACCATTTCTCCATTTGAGATTGATTCTGCTTATTATATTAAGGAATGATACCTTTATTATGAAAAATTATACCTTTTCCCACATAAGTGGGTGTTGTATTTTGTCTTGAACTAATCATGTGATTTAAAAATATATATTATCAATATGGTTTTGTCATGGAAAATAAAGTATTGTACTCTGCATTTAAGTCATAAGTCTGTCAGAAACAATTTTTATTAACTTATCATTATTCTAAGTTGGGAGATGAGGAAGGAAATAAGCATTTATATAGTTCCTCCTATGTACCAGGCACTATGCTAAATGCTGAGATAAATATTGTCTCATTTAATTCTCACAATTATCCGGTGAGGTAGGTACTGTTATTATCTACATTTTACAGTTGAGGAAACTGCTGTGGGTCACATAATTATTTTCGTATCTGAGGCCAAATTTGAACTTATGGTTCCCTGACTCCAGTCCCAGAACTTTATCCACTAAACTATCCAGATACCTCAAATTCTAAATGTAAATGTCCAAACTGTCCCAAATAACAGAGTTTCCTAATGTCTTCAGACATGTTTTTAATCCAAAATGTTTTGAAATAACATTTGTAGTCATCTAGAACAAGGAAAATGTCCCAACATAGTTAAGGCAGTAAGGGGTTGGCATTCTTCAGTGTAATAAAACAATAGTTTACATATCTTTGAATAATACTGCTGGAGAAGCATTCTCCTAAAAACACTCAAATTCCTCTTTTACCATACCCAACCATGTCTTTTCCTTTACTTTCTGAAATGTTATATTCTATTTTTTTCTCCTGCAATATAGCCTTATGTCATTTCGATTGTGCTTCCTTGGCAATTGAAGTCATTATTACTATTACTATCATCATCATCATCATCATCATCATCATCATCATCATCATCATCATCATCATCATCATTGTTATTTTGCAGGGCAATGAGGATTAAGTGACTTGTCCAGGGTCACACAGCTAGTATGTGTCAAGTGTCTGAGGCCGGATTTGAACTCAGGTTTTCTTGAATCCAGGGCCAGTGCTTTATCCACTGCACCACCTAGCCACCCTGAAGTCATTATTTTTTGGTGGCTTGTAGTATTTTATCTTTAGCCTAAGCTTTGACTTTGGCATTCCTGGAAGTACAGTAATCTTAAGTTCTATTTCACCAATTTGGTTTTTTATGTCAATTATTTATAATAGTATGTTTTTGTTATCCAGTCTTTTGATTTCCAATGTGTGTGGGAGGTGTGGGCGGACACTGAGTTATTTTGCTCCATCGTCTTTTTTCAAGGAGTCTTCTACTTTGGCATGAGATTTCATATTTCCGTTTTAAGATATTTATTATATGTTTCCCTTCAATCATGTAATTTCATTTTTATTTCTTGTATCATCTCTTCCACCTACTCTTAAAGTCCTTGAGGGCAAATTATTCTTTCTCTGAACTGTTCTTTAGTCATTCAAGCAGTCAGTAATCATTTATGAAGCACTTATTATGTACCAGACACTATGCTAGGTGCTGAGGATATAAAGAAAGATAAAAGAGAGCCCCAGCTTATAAGGTCTCACAGTCCAATGAATAGAATATTTGCAAACAAATATGTACAAATAAGATAGATAGAGGATAAATTTGAAATGATTGTTAGAGGCCAGGCAGTAGAAGAGCAGGGAAGTCAATATCAGTGGATTTCAGAATAGTTGGAGAGGGAGTGTGAAGTACAATAATATTGAAAAAGTATGAGGGGGCATCAGGTTATGAAGGACAATGAATGACAAACAGAGTATTATATATTTGGCCTTGGATAATAGCCAGAAAATTCATCATCATGGCGATTGTATCAGCTTTGGTACTTATGTGCCATCAGTAAACTCAATCGACTCTACTTCTTTTATTGGAGGACTGGAGGGTGGAGTAAAAAATTTCCTTCTAACTCCTCCATATGATTAGAAGCCCAGTAAACTCTTCATTTCTCATTAGCAGCACTCTTTTGATTCTATTCCTCCATATCATCTTACTCCTTCCATCCTCAATTATTTTAACTTCCTTTTGTGTATTGTTTTCCCTGTTAAATTGTAAGATCATTGTGGGTAAGGACTGTTTTTACTTTTTTCATTTGTATTGCCATCACTTGGCATAGTGCCTAATACACAGTAGGTGTTTAATACATGTATATTATAATAAATGCTTATTGTGTTGCATTATGTTGATAGAGTAACTGAGGTTTTTTGAATAGGAGAGTGGCAGAGCAATGCTTTAGAGAGATCATTTTAACAGCTGAGTGGAGGATGGACTGGAATGGAGAGAGACTTGTGGCAGGGAGACCAACCAGAAGTGTGTTGCCATAATCCAAATTTGAGGTGATCAGAGCTTATACCATGATGATGACTGTGACATCACAGAAAAAGGAACACATGTGATGTGTTACAAAGGTAAAATCAACAGGCTTTGGCAAAAGAAAATGAATAGATATAGGGTTATGGGGAAGAATGAGGAGTCAGATATGGAAACTAGGTTGTGAGCCTCAGTGACTTAAAGGATGTAGTTAGTGTCAACAGTAATTCAGAAGTTTGGGGGGACATAAGTCAAATTTTGTACATACTGAGTTTAAGATATCTTATATCCAATGTGAGAAGTCTCTTAAGCAGTTGAAGATAAAAGATTGAAGGTCAGAAGAAAAGTGAGGTCTTGATAAGTAGATTTGAGAATCATCAGTATAGAAATGATCATTCAATGCAAAGGAACTGATGAGATCATTAAATGAATAGTATAGAGGGAAAAAAGAAGACATCCCTCTAGTGAGGATTTATTAAGGATAGAAGAAATATGGTATGCTTATAGAAAGTAGGGAAGAAGTCATTAGATATGGAGAGACTGAAAAGGATGAGAATGATGGAGGGGGCAATCTTCTAGAGAAGTCAGGATGGAATGGCTTCACTTATACTAGGAGAAAGACCATCTCTTCATGTCAATGAGTCAGTAAACATTTATTAAGTGCTTATTCCATGTCAGGCACTGTGCTAAGTGCCCAAATTGTTGTTATTGTTTGTCCTTCATTTTCAAAAAGGACCATGAAATTGGGGTGATGTCCTGACTTGAAGTGAATTGGATTTAAGTGAGGAAGCACTGTGCAAAATAACCAACCTCACTCTCTCCTCCGGAGCCATCTGGGTCCAGTGGCAAAATATATATCAGGACAACTGAAGATGACCCCAGTTGCTAAAAGCAATTGAATTTAAGTGACTTGCCAGTGTCACACAGTTAGTAAGCTTCTGAGGTCAGATTCGAATTCAGGTCCTCCCAACTTCAGGGCCAGTGCTCTATCCACTAAGCCACCTAGCTGCCCCAAGTTCTAGGATTAGAAAGAAAGGCAGAAGAGAGTCCCTGCCTTCATGGAACTCACAATCTAAAGGGGGACATAATAATAAGCAAATAATATACAATAAATATAAATAAGATATGTATGGAAGAAAAATGAAATAATTGAAAGAGAGAAGGCAATAAGAAGTGTTGGTAAAGGATTCCTATATAAGATGATGTTTTGTTTGGGACTTGAAGGAAGCCAATGACAGAGATTAAGAGGGAAAGCATTTCAGTCTCTTGGCTCAAAGCCAAGAGAGATAGAATGTCTTGTTTATGGAACAGCAAGTACTGTGTCATTGAGTTGAAGAGTTTATGGAGGTGGAGGAAATAAGGCATAAGAAGAATGATAAGGGTAGAGGGCTATTCTATGAAGGGCTTTGAAGGGCTATGAAGGGATTTATAGTTGATCCTGGAGGTGAGGGGAGCCACTAGATTCTTACTAAAGGGTGGAGAGGGAGGTGATATGATCAGAAATGTGCTTCAGAAAAATTATTTTGATGGTTGATTAAAGGATGGATTGTAGTGGAGAGACACTTTTGGCAGACAGACTATTATCATAGTGTATGTAAGAGAAGATGAGGGCCTGCACCACCTGCAACTGGGCAGCTCTGTGGATACAAAACTGGGCTTGGAGTCAGGAAGATGTGAGTTCAAATTCAACTTCAAACACTTATTAGCTGTGTGACTAGGCAAGTCATTTAGCCTCTACCTTAATCCTCCAGAGAAGGAAATGATAAAACACTCCAGTATTCTTGCCAAGAAAACTCCATTGTCCACTGGGTCATAAAGAGTTGCACAGGACTGAGTGACTGAACAGCAACAATTCCTAGTATTAGGGTAGAAATTATGGAAGAGAAACAGATTGTGGGCAAGATAATGAATTCATAGAGGAAAAATAGACAATGTCCTAGAGTTGTGTAGAAAACAGCTACGAGATTTTGATTGGGTGGTAGAGATGGATTGCATGAACATAAAAAGGAGGAAAGAAGCAATACCACTGCTGGATCTATATCCCAAAGATATCCCCTAAAAGGAAAAAGGACCTATATGTATAAAAATATTTATAGCAGCTCTTTTTGTGGTGGCAAAGATTGGAAATTGAGGAGGTGCTTATCAATAAGTGAATGCCTGGACAAGTTGTGGGATATTACTATTGTGCTATAACAAATGACAAGTCAGGTAGTTTCAGAAAAAATTAAAACAAAACAACATTGCAAGACTTATATGAACTGATGCAAAGTGTGAGAAGAACCAGGAAATAATTGTGTGCAGAAAAAAAGCAATGTTATTATTATGATCAATTATGAAAGACTTGGTCACTCTGATCAATAGAATGATCTGAGATAATTCCAAATAATTCATGATGAAAAAATATTGTCTACCTCCAGAAAGAGACCTGATGAACTCGCAGGACAAATTGAAGTATAATTTTCGCATTTTCTTTTTAAAAAGTTTTTCTGCAATATAGCTGATACGGAAATATGTATTTCCAAAATTTAACATGTATAATTAATTGAGAAAAATGGAGGAGGGATTACTAAGTGAACATGATAGGGAAGAGAATTTGGAAGTTTCAGTGGGGAACAAAGAGTATTCCATCTCTCTTGTCTTGACCAATGAGTTTGAGGTAATACATAAAAGTGTAGCCAGAGCTGCAGAAGTTAGATAGGGAGACTATGCCATCAGGAGGGAGGCAGGTCTCTGTTAGATCCAGTAGATGGAAGGAATGTAGTAAAGGAAAAAAATTAAAGGTAAGAGTCAGTTTATTGTCTATAGATCAAGCATTCCAGAGGGTACTTTAAATTGGATGAGTAACTTTTTGTTTGGATTTCTGGGGGATGAGACA
Source organism: Dromiciops gliroides (assembly GCF_019393635.1). Taxonomy (NCBI): domain Eukaryota; kingdom Metazoa; phylum Chordata; class Mammalia; order Microbiotheria; family Microbiotheriidae; genus Dromiciops; species Dromiciops gliroides. The sequence goes on along the minus strand of NC_057862.1, from coordinate 263,606,047 downwards.
AAGGGGAATAAGGAAATGGGCAGTAGGGAACAAAATTTGGATGATGACATATAAGATTTCAGAATCAGTGGGTTAGGGGATTTTGTTATTCATGAAGTCAAACATTTTGAGAGATTTTCTGAGGATTATTTCATGTTGTAATATTTCTAAATTCTGAGGGAAAATTATCACTTTCTAACCAACTAAGGACTAAAGCTATCAAAATGGGGATGAACAAATGAAAGACTGGGAAAATATAAATCTAGGAGGTAGTAAAAAATTTTGAGGGAAAAGTCAAAGGTGACTAAAAATGGTTGTGAACAATCAGAAAATAATTACCCTCAACAAAAATAGTGAAATTGGGTAGATAGAAGGTCAGGTTTTAGGGGAAGATGATTAATTCAGTTCTACGTAGCCTTCAACCTAGTAAAAATAACTCATTGTGAATGAATATTTCTTGTATTTCTAATGTGGCAATATAAAACATAAAAGATAAATTCAAATTTTGCCCATAACATGCTGTGTGACCCATGACAAGTCACTTAGACTTTCAATGACCAAGGCATTTCCGAGAATTTAAATTACCAGTAGATCTTTATTGGTGTGAGGATGGGTGGGTTCCAAAAATGAGTTTTCAACACAAATAAAATCAGGTCTGCCCTTCCTTCTCAAACCAACAATGACAATACCACCACCACCACCATCACCATGACCACAACCAAAAAGTGTACATAGAATGATTTTATACATTCATCTTTAAGTCCTCTTAAAGAGTCATGGGCAGTTCAGGTAAGGAAGCAAGATTTCCAGTTTTCCCGGCAATTTTTGTCCCCAAATCTTTGATCTTTGGCATTGTCAAACGCTGGATTTGTATGGTCATTTATTACTATGTATTGTATATATAATCTAATCCATTTATACACCACTCTATTTCTTAGCCATCACCAGGCTGTTTTGATGATTACTGCTTTGTAATACAATTTAATATCTGGTTCTGCTAGGCAATATTCCTTTACATTTTTTGTTTGTTTTTTGCAAGGGACAATGGGGGTTAAGTGACTTGCCCAGGGTCACACAGCTAGTTAAGTGTCAAGTGTCTGAGGCTGGATTTGAACTCAGGTCCAACTGACTCCAGGGCCAGTGCTCTATCCACTGCACCACCTAGCTTCCCCTACTTTACATTTTTAAATTGATTTTCTTGATATCCTTGATATTTTGTTCACTCAGATGAATTTTGTTATGATTTTTCCTAACTCTATAAAATAATTTTGAGACAATTTGATTGGCATCATACTGAATATGTAAAATAACTTAGGTAAAATTATCATTTTAGTTATATTGGCTCAGCCTACCCATGAACAATTAATATTTCAGCAATTGTTTAGATTTGACTTTATTTGTGTGAAAAGTGTTTTGTAATTTTGTTCCTGGGTTTTTCTTGTCAGGTAAATTCCCAGGTATTTTATATTGTCTGTAGTTATTTTAAATTGAATATTCTTTCTATCTCTTGCTGGGGACTTTGTTGGTAATATATAGAAATGATGATAATTAATGTAGGTTCATTTATATCTTTTACCTTAGTTGAAGATGTTAATGAATTCAACTAGTATTTTAGTTGATTCCCTACATTCCCCATGGATATAATCAAGTTGTCTGCAAAGAATGAAGTTTTGTTTCCTCGTTGACTATTATAATTTTTTTCTTTTCTTATTGCTTTAGCTAGCATTTCTAAAAAAGTAGTGAAAGAGTAGTGGTGAAAATGGGCATCCTTGCTTCATTCCTGATGTTACTGGGAATGCCTCTAGGTTATCCCTGTTAATATAATGTCTGCTGATGATTTTAGATACATACTACTTGTCATTTTAAGGAAATCTCCATGTATGCCCTCTAATATTTTTTTTTTTTTTTTGGTGAGGCAATTGGGGTTAAGTGACTTGCCCAGGGTCACACAGCCGGCAAGTGTTAAGTGTCTGAGGCTGGACCTGAACTCAGGTACTCCTGACTCCAGGGCCGGTGCTCCATCCACTGCGCCACCCAGCTGCCCCCTCTAATATTTTTTAATAGGAATGGTTACTAGATTTTGTCAAAAGTCTTTTCTGCATTTGTTGAGATAATCATATGAATTCTTTTGGTTTTGTTTTTTATAGAGAGAGCTTTCTTCATAATGAACCAGTACTGTATTCCTAGTATAAATTCCACCTGATTATATTATATGATCTTTGTGATATATTGCTCTAATCTCCCTGCTGGTATTTTATTTAAAATTTTTGTGTAAATGTTCCTCTTCTTGATTTAGTTATTAGCACTATATTTTTGTCACAAAAATTTGGTAGGATACCTTCTTTGTCTATTTTTTCAAATAGTTTATATAATATTAGAATTGATTTTTCTTCAGATTTTTGGTGGAATTCACTTGTGGATAATACATCTGGTCCTTGGGTTTTGTTTTTTTCTTAAGGAGCTCATTTATGGCTTGTTCAATTTCTTTTTCTAAGAAAGGATTATTTAAGAACTATATTTCCTTTTCTTTTATTCTGAGCAATTTATATTTTTTTAAATATGTATCTATTTCATGTAGATTTATTTATTGGCATATAATTAGGCAAAATAACTCCTAATTTTTGTTTTAATTTCCTCTTTATTGGTGATCAATTCATCCTTTTCATTTCTGATGATTGTAATTTGTATTTCTACTTTCCATATTTTCCCCTGATGGATTGTACTCAGGTTGTTTGTTTGTTTTGTTTTATTTTTTGTGGTACAATGAGGGTTAAGTGACTTGCCTAAGGTCACTTAACTAGTAAGTGACCAAGTAAGTGTCAAGTAAGTATCAAGTGTCTGAGGCTGGATTTGAACTCAGGTCCTCCTGAATCTAGGGCTGGTGCTTTATCCACTGTACCATCTAGCTCCCCCTTGATTCTTACTCAGAGTACTTACGTTTTGGGCTCATATAACTTAGAGGCTGCTCCAAACAGAAGGGACGCGGAGTTCATATCTGGTCTCAGATACTTAATGGTTGTATGACCCTGTAAGTAATTTAACCTTTGTCTGCCTCAGTTTCCTTAACTATAAAAAGGGGATAATAACAATACAACTCACAAAGTTGTTGGGAGGATCAAATAAGTTAATTGTAAAGCACTTAACACAGTGCCTGACACGTTCTAGGCACTTAATGATTAATTCCATTGGAATTTAAGCTCCTTGATGGCAGGAATTTTCTATCTTTATGCTTGTATTTGTATTCATGACACTATGTACATTGCCTGGAAAACTAAGTCACTAAGTGTTTAATAAATATTGTATCATCAGTTTATCTATCTGTCTATCTATCTATCTATCTATCTATCTATCTATCTATCTATCTATCTATCTATCTATCTATCATTAGCCCCTCTTTTAGAATTAAGGCCCACTGCTCATTGCAATAGAACACTAAGGTAGCATGTAGAGGCAGAGATTGAAGCAGCAGGGACATCCCTGAATGAATCAAGTTCAAGATGGTGCATTGGTTTGTATATCATTCCAGAATGTGGAGGCTGTTAGTGGAAGGGTACTAAGTGAAGATGTTTCAGATTAGAATTCTCCACTGTTAATTAATATGACAATTACATTGTTGGGCTTTTTGATTTCTTATCCTATAAAACAGCTATTATTGCTCTACTTATAATATACAATTTAATTTTTTAAAATAAGATTAATCAGGATTAAAAATAAGTCTCTTCTTCCATTTTTTTTGGTCCACATGATCTGGAAGTCAAGGTCCATTTTTTTTTAACAACAACCTTGCTGTTGTAAAGTGAGGAATAGAGAAATGTATTATAGATATCAGGATACAACAAATAACTAATGACAACTATGTCAAATATGAAAAATAAGCAAAGCTGGAGAAAGGAAATAAACATTTCTATAAAGCATACTGTGTGCTAGGAATTGTACAAATATTGTACTATCTAATCCTTACATTAATTCTTCAAGGTAGGTACTCTCATAATTCCCACTTTATAATTGAGGAAATTGGCAAACAGGGGTTAAGTGACTTGCTCAAGATCATATAGCTATTAAGTGCCTGAGGCCAGATTTGAAATCCAGTCTTCCTGACCCCAGGCCCAATCCTCTATTCACTGTGCCACCAGTTGCCTCTAGGCATAAATGAACATAAAAGATATCATTAGCATATAAAGAATAGAAAAAAAGATATTGGTCATGTAGCTATGAGAGGTGGTTCCAGAAAAAAAAAAAAAGGTAAATCTTCCAGAAGATTTGGGGGATCCTTGTGGAGAATTTATCAGAAAATATGGACAATAGTCTCACTGGATAGGCAAGAATGGATGGTTTATAAGCTACATCTTTGAAAAGAGTATCAAAAATAATGAGATCAAAGGTCCATTTGAATATTTTAATGTTTATACTAAAGGATTAATGAGCAATTATGTAATTTAAAAGAAAACTTAAAATGTCATTCTTAATGTTCTAGGAAAAATAATTTTAAATGTCACATTTAAATAATTGTTTAGTTCTTTTGATTTTTAAAATGTAGCTTTTTAATGTAATGCATTCATATAGATATATACATATGTGCATGTATATATGCATATATATGATTGTAAACTTGCTGTCTTAATTGAATTTAAATGAAAGTTGTGAGAATAAATTTTAGAAGAGAGAACAATATCGTTAATACATAGTTTGAATAAATGAATTATAACTATGAAACCTATTAGAAAACTTAAAATAGTATATGTTCTATTTTTTGTTGTTGTTGTTTTTCAGCTTCTCCATCAATTAAACTCTTGGTGGATGATCCCATAGTTGTAAATCCTGGAGAGGCGATAACTTTAGTATGTGTTACAACAGGAGGTGAACCTACCCCTACTCTTACCTGGGTAAGGTCCATTGGGACTCTTCCTGAAAAGACTGTACTGAATGGAGGAACTTTAACCATTCCTGCCATCACATCAGATGATGCTGGTACTTATAGCTGCATTGCAAACAATAATGTGGGAAACCCAGCCAAAAAATCCACCAACATCATAGTGAGAGGTAAGTTTTGCTAGAGAATTAAAATTTGATTTCCCAAAGAATCTAATTTATCAAGAGATAATTGGTGGTGATGAGATATATGTATATATCTTTCTTTAAATAAAATATGCCTATATAAAATTATTTGAAAAAATCTTTTTTTTTATTAAGTGCTTTATAAATCTTTGAATCTTAAAAAACCCATAATAATGTCATAGGAATACAGATGCATTCACCAAAAAGAGCCAGTACATTTCTTTCATCTCAATTGCTTCCTGAACAAGATGTGAGTTTTCTGAATATGGTATAAGTTATACGTGTCCTGGATCTTCAGGTTTTTCATTGATAGTGTCATCATCCTATTAATGACAAAGGCTCTGTAGGAGAATTTATAACAAACCTGAGTTGGCAAACTTAGGCTAGCTTTTAATCTTGGTTTTAAAAGGAGACAGGGGCACTAAAAATTAATGTTAGACAGAGAAAGAAGTCTTCCTAAGGGAGAGAACACCAGAAGTTTCACAGAGCTCCTCCTGAGGGAGAGGATAGAGAGAGAAGAGACTGAAGACATGAAAAGAAGCCTGTATATCCATGTGGACTCTATATGAAACCATACAGAGACACAAAAGAAGAAACTAACTATCATCAAGAGAAGGGAAAGGCATTTAGAAACTTTAATGAATTAAACATCCCCCTAAAACAAAAGCCTGATATTCTACAGGGTTTTTGTATGGCCATGGAACACTGTAGTCTCTGAAGAATTGAAATAGAGGTAAATGGAGATATACAGAATAGGTGTGAATGTATTACAAACATGGAATTAAAAAGAAGAAAAACAAAGGATGTCATCAAAAATCATGGATAAACAAGAAGATTGGCAGAAGTGAGGGATAACTGAAAGAGTCTGTGGTCTATTGGTATCTATTTATATGTCAAAGGAAAGTCTCCAGGACATTGAGTAGACCACTTGTGATGAAAGAAGAAAACAGGCAAATGTCACAAAGGATGTGCAGGTATTACATAGTTTAAGGAAAAAAATCACACATTGATGAGATCACAGATCCAATTGAATATTTGAAAAAATAAATAAACTTTGTTTTTTAGCCTATATGTATGCATGTGAGCTAAGGGTCCTTAGGAAGACTTATAAAAATTGCATGTTCCTAGGCAAAAACACACACACAACTCCCCCCACAAAACAACAACAACAACAAAAACACCTAGGATGATGAAACATTATTAAACATTATAAAGAGTGCCACTAAGGTGAACCTGGTTCATCAAATCAAAAAATGACACATGGTTATAATATCAATGTTAATATTTTAAAAAATATATATATTTTATTTCATTATTTCCCAATTACATTAAAATTTTAAAATATTCATTAAAATTAGCTCCAAATTCTCTCCATCCCTTCCAAAATCTCCACCCCTTGAGAAGGGAAATAATATGATAACAATTATACATGGAAAACATGCAAAATTCATTTTCATTCCTTGTTATAAAAGAAAACACACCCCCCCAAAAAACAAGGACAGCAAAAGTAATATGCTTCAATCTATACTCAGAGTTCATCAGTTATCCTTCTTGAGGTTGATATCATTTTTTTATTATGAGTCCTTTGGAATTGTCTTAGATAATTGTCTTCATCAGAGTAGTTAAATCTTTCAAAGGTGAACATCTTTACAATATTGCTCTTACCATGTTCTGGTTCTGTTGACTTCAGTCTGCATCAGTATAATATAAGACCTCAGGTTTTTCTGAAAGCAACCTACTCATCATTTCTTATAACACCATAATATTCCATCACAATCACATATCCATTTCCCAATAGATGGGCATTCTCTCAATTTCCAATCATTTGCCACCACAAAAAGAGCTCCTATAAATATTTTATACAAATAGTTCATTTTCTCTTTTCTTTCATTTTTTTTTTTGGTGATACAGACTTAGTGGTAGTATTGCTGAGTCACAGTTTTATAGCCCTTTTGACATAGTTCCAAATTGTTCTCCAGAAAGGTTGGACCAGTTCACAACTCCACCAGCAGAGCAGTGTCTCTATTTTTCTACATTCCCTCTAGCACTTGATATTTTTCTTTTCTATCATGTTAGCCAATATGATAGGGAGGAGGAGGTATTTTAGAATTGTTTTAGTTTCACTTTTCTAATCAATAGTAAATTATTTAGAATATTTTTCATGTTACTTTCATTTCTTCTTCTGAAAACTACCTGTTTATATTTTTATAAACTTGACTCAGCTCTCTATATATTTGAGAAATGAATCCTTTTTCAGAGAAACTTGCTATAAATTCCCAGTTTTCTACTTCCTTCTGCTTTTGACTGCATTCGTTTTGTTTGTGCAAAAACTTTAACTTCATGTAATCAAAATTATCCATTTTACTTTGCATGATCCTTCCCATCTCTTATTTGACCATAAACTTTTCCCTTATCCATATATCAGACAGATACATTTTCTATGCTCCCTTAATTCATTTATGGTATCACCCTGTATGTCTAAATAAGGAATATAAATCTTTTTTTTTAATGTATGAGGTATTTTATTTTTTCCATTACATGTAAAGATAGTTCTCAACTTTTGTTTATACATGCTTTACAATTTCAGATTTTGCTCCCTCCCACCCCTCCCTCCCCCCTCCCCTAGACATCAGGTAATCTGATATAGGTTATATCTATATATCTCTATACATATACATATAGATATATATATATATACACACACATATATATATATATACACATAATAACATTAATCCTATTTCTGCATTAATCCTGTTACAAGAGAAAGAATCAGAGCAGTGATGCAAAACCTCAAAATAGAAAGAAAAAAAAAACCAACAGCACCTAAAACAAAAGAAATAATATGGTTCAATCAGCATCTATACTCCACAGTTCTTTCTTTCTTTTTTTTTTCTTGGATTTGGAGATCCTCTTCTATCATGAGTTCCCTGGAACTCTTCTGTACCATTGCAATGGTGAGAAGAATATAGTCCATCACAGTAGGTCAACACTCAATGTTGATGATACTGTGTACAATGTTCTTCTGGTTCTGCTCATCTCACTCATCATTAGCTCACGTAAGACCCTCCAGGTTTCTCTGAACTCTTCCTGCTCATCATTTCTTACAGCACAATAGTAGGAATATAAATCTTTATTTAAAATTTTGTCATTCACACATGTTACCTCATTATCTCAAAACAATTTTATTTCATAGTAAATATCTGTTTCATAGATGAGAATCTGAGATAGAAAGAGTAATTCATCCAAGGTCATACAGTCACAGATCCAGGGCTTCCAGGTAACTCAAAGCCATTTAGTCCCAAGGATTTCAAGTGTATAAGCATCAAAAGCAGAGTTTGAGACTCAGTCCTCTGGTTCCAGAGCCAGTGCTCTTACTAATGTTCCATACTGTCATAAAGCTAAAAAGTAGAATAGATGATAGTAGACTTAATTTAGTGTTTTGTTTTGTTTTTTTAAACCTTGATGTATAAGATGAAATGATTGAAACATTTGGGCAGAATTTTCTTGAAGTGTAAACTTCAAAAGTGAGGATTAACATTTTCAAATGGATTTGTTTTTACTTGAAACAACTTTGTCATAATGCAGAACTCCTTTTTGTATAATTTGCAGTAGTGGAAAAATGACTTAAATTGGTAATCATTAATTTTGGGGGGTGGGACCATGAGGGTTAAGTGACTTGCCCAGATTCACACAGCTAGTAAGTGTCAAGTGTCTGAGGTCAGATTTGAATTCAGGTCCTCCTGAATACAGGGCCGGTGCTTTGTCCACTGCACCACCAGCTATCCCTGGTAAATATTAATTATGATATTATTTTCCAGTATAACTTCAGCTAGTCACTAAAAGGTTAAGCCCATGTTTCTCTGAATCTGCATTTCCTCTTTCCAAAAAAGGATAGAAGAGATTTCTAAGATCACTCTTTCAAAATTAATCTATATCAGTAGTGGACTCATAGCCATTAAATTAGTTCCAATGAAATATAAGGGTGTGTGTATATTATACTGATCAGTGTTACTGAGTGTATGCAAGATATACTGCTGTTAAGAAATTTGTAGTCTAGTAAAGAAGTTAACATGGACACAGAAGTCATTACAAGGCAGTATATGTTAGGTATGAATGATAAAAAGAAAACAAGAGAAAGTGAGAAAGAGGAAGAAAAGAACCTGGTAAAGGAATTCAGCAAAACATTTTTTCTGAATTTTAAAAACGTTTTAAGATTAACAAGCATTTGTTTTTATGCTACGTTCAGGAAACTGCATTTGAACTTAAATGAAATATTCTGATGCATTTTGTTCTAGTATGATACTGAGGTTTATAAATAACTATTGTTCTGTACAAAGAATAAACATTCATTCATTCATTCATTTATGCAGATGATATGATTTACTTAGTGAACCACAGAGTCAACTAAAAATAATAGAAACAATTATTTTCAGAAGTGTTACAGGCTATAAAATAAAAGCCTATAAATCATCAGCATTTCAGCACACTATGAAGAAAATCCAATATGAGATAGAAAAATAAATTATAAATCACTTGAGAATCTCCCTAATCATGTTGGATTTGAACTCAGGTCTCTCTGACTCCAGGCAAAGTGCTCTATCCACTGTGCCATATAGCTGCCCATTTGGCTTTTAAAGCCCTTTACAATTTGTCCCTATCTTACCTTTCCTGTCTTCTTAAATTTTATTCCAGTCCACATACACAATGATCAAGCAACACTTGCTCTCTTTGAAATGACACTCCATCTCCTAATTTTTCATCTTAACTGGCTGTTTCCCATACCTAGAATGTTTTTCCTCATCTCTGTCTCCTGGTTTCCTTCAAAATTCAGTTCAACTCTTACCTTCGACAGGAGATTTTTCCTTGTCCCTCTAATACTGATATGCCTTCCCTTTCTTTCCTCTGATTTCTTTCCAATTATATTGAATATATATATATATATATATTTTGCATGTTGTGTTTCTTTCTCCCCTACCCTTCTTCCCCTGCTCCCCTCCCCCAATTTGAATGAGATCTCTAAACAAAGGCAGGATGGAGGAGAAACAATCACCATCAAAATAACTACCTTTCCCCAAAATCATAAGCACAAACCAATCTAAAAGTAATAGTACAGCCAGAGGCCATTTGAAAAAAACAAAAAACAGCCAGGAAACCAGTAAAAGAAAGCTGATTATCAGAAACAGAATGATATCTTTGCTCCAAAACATTTATGAAATTATGTCTGGAAGCAGAAGCTAAGAATTTATAATTCCCTTGCTTGCAGCTTCTCCCTTGGCTTTAGGTCATATATCCTCTTCCCTTATTCTTCTATCCATCCTATGTGTCCTGATTTCTTGGCTACTTATCATCTGCCACTGGGATATTCACCCCTAGCTAAGTAAAACCATACCTCGTGGCCATGAACATAATAATTTCCAATATCTTTTCAGGGACCTATTGTTCACACTTTGACCTATACTCTTATTTTGGGAAGAAGGATTAATTGGGCAAAATCTCCCACTTCACACTTAACTTCTCCCTATTCAGATTATGTAATGCTTCTTGTACTTCTGTGTGGTCAGATCTCCCTCTAAAACCTAAGCCTCTTTGGCTTTCAAAAAGGTGGTTTGCTCAAATAGTCCAGGAGGAAAGGTGAAAATGATTTTCAGAATAATGCCATTTTCCCCAGGGAGCTGATTTATGCTTTCAAAATCAGATCTAAAGTTCCCAATAAAATGGCTTTAAGGATGTGTTGCACTAAAAAAGCATATCCTTAAGGGAGCTGACAATGATTAAGGGGAAAGAGTAACTCCAAAAAGTCAACAAATTTAATAAGAGTGGGAGTCAACAAATTGGTCTTTTAAAAAGTAGCACTTGATGAAATTCACAGATGATATGTGATTTAGGACAATTCTGCCTGATACTAGAGGCTACATGAGTCCCTTGATCAAATAAGATGAAGGTGGGGTTACCATAGGATATAATCTCTCCATGGCATTTTTTCTTCAACTCACAGATTATCTAGGTTTGGTGAATGTTAGCAGTATATTCCATCAGCAAAATTCCACTACTGATATTGCTATAAAGGGATGCCACCTTTAGATAAGATCCACAGCAACCACCCCAAATTCTTTATATATGATGACCTCCTCCTTTCTTGTCACATAGGACAACTCCACAAGCCATCCAGGAAGACAGCCCCTGTTCCCTGCCTCCTAAGGACACACCACAAAACCAAGGTTGTTCTTAACTCCCCTCTCATCTCATTTCCTGCATATGTATGCCATTCCACATTTTATTTAATTAAGGTCTGCTTGGGAAATAGTCAGATTGAGTTTGTGGACCTCTTCATTGATCTTATTTGGAAGATTACAATCTTATTTTCCAGTTCTCTGCCATATAGAAGAACTACTTTGAACAGTGTCATACATATATGTACTATTCCATTTTCTTTCATCTCTTCAAGACCTAGACATAGTAGTGATATTGTTCAGCTAAAGGGTATGCAAAGTTTAAAAATTTTGGAGACACCTTTTTCCAAAATTTTGCAAATTTTGGAACATGATTCCAAGTTGCTTTCAAGAAAAGTCTCAACAATTTACAATTTCTCCAACAAGCATTTACAGCCCCTCCAACAACTGCTACTTTCTTTTTTTCTCAACTTTACTAATTTGGTGGATGTGAGGTGAAACCTTGGAGTTTTAAAATTTTTCATTTGCCTAATTATTAATGATTTGGAACATTTTTTCATATGGCTATTGATAGCTTGGATTCTTTCCTTTTATTATTAATGGGGAAATGGCTCTTATTCATATAGATTTTAATCAGTTCTTTATATATCTTAGAAATAAAATACTTATTAGTGAAATGTGCTACAAATGTATTTTCCTAGTTGCCTATTTCTATTATAATTTAAGCTATATTGGTTTTCTTGTGTAAAAACTTAAAGTTTTATATAATCAAAATTACCTATTTTGTCATTTGTGATCATCTCCATCCCTTGTTTGGTCATGAACTCTCCTCCTATCTGTACTTACCAAAGTCAATTTCTTCTTTGTTCCTCTACTTTATTATGTGACTTTTTCTATCTGGCATATAAATACATACATACTCACACCTTTGAAAATTAATTTAATATGTGGTGAGATGTTAAATTGTACCTGATTTCTACTGGACTGTAGTTCAGTTATCCCAGCATTTTTTGCCAAATAGTGAGTCCTTACTCCAGTAGCTAGGGTCTTTGGCTTTATCAAATATTGGGCTACTAGGTTTGTTTCCCTTGGTAAGTTATGTATATAATTTGTTCCAGTAACCAATCTCTTTATTTTATAAAAGCACCAAATCATTTTGATGATTATTGATTTTTATTATAGTTTGAGTTCCAATACTGCTAAGCTCCTTTCCTTTCCATTTTCTTTTTTGTTATTTTCTTTGAGATTCTTGGCATTTTGTTTTATGAGCTGAATTTTGTTATTATTTGTTCTACTTCTGTAATATTTTTGTAGTTTGGTTTGTATAATGCCAAATAAGTAAATTAATTTGAATAGTATTGTCATTTTAATTTTACTGGCCCAACCTTTCCATGTGTAATTAATATTTCTCTTAATTATTTAGGTCTGGCTTTCATCAGTGTGTTATAGTTGAATTCATGTAGTTCCCATGTGTATATTGGTAGGTATTTATGCATTCTATAATTATTTTAAGTAGAATTTCACTTACTCTTTTTGCTAGGTTTTGTTGGTAATTCAGAAAAATCCTGGTGATTAATGAGGATTCATATTTTTTTAGCACTGAATGTGGTGACTTTATTGATGGTACACAACATAGGACCCCATGCTTCTCCCCTCTACTATAGTTGTGCCCCATAGCCAGGACAGTGTATAGGCAAGAAATGCTCATTATCAGGAAATATATTAAGGATTTGAGCTTCTCGGTGTTGTAATTCTCCTTTTGACTTGGGATGAATATCCATGACTATCTACTTTACTCTTCAGAGGTCAGGTACTACATGGTTGCTATAAACTATACTCATCGTTATACCAGCAAATGATCTTGATGAAATGGTCATTAAGGGCAATACCAGCACCAAAGGTAGAAGAGTAAATACTGTTTTAAGGTCACATAATACAACCTGGTCCTTTGAAGCCCAGATTGCCCTTTAAAGGCGTATTATGTCACTTTCTTGATATCAACATATTCAATAAGTTTCTCTAGGTAGCAGGTCAGAGATACATTGGGATTAAGAACAGTGAAGAGAAGAGAAAAAAAAAAAGAAGAGCATGACTTTGACCTTCCATTCTGTTCAGTGATAATCATGCCCACATCTTTGGCATCAACCATGGAAGCTTGGATAATATTTTTGGACAGTGCCATGTCTATCTTGCCACAGCTTGCTAGAGGAGCCATCTCTTGTGTTCTGGGTAGCAGCAATGACATAGATTCTGGTCATGAGTCCTTTCATAATGCCAAAGTTGTCATGAATGATCTTGGTTGCTGGGCTAAGAAGTTAGTTGTATATAGGAGGCTGATAATCTTAAGTGAATTATCGTATTTCTCATTGTTTACTTCCATCATAAATACTGGACAATATAAGGGGCAGAGATAATGATACACTAAGTTCCACCATTCAGGTGAGCCCTGGCCTTTTTCATTAGAGTAAAGAAATGAATGGATTCTACTGCCTTCTCAGATCTAGCATCTTTCCATTTAATATTGGTGGAATAATGCCCCTAGAAGGTAATAATGGCTCTTTCATTGATAAGCAGCTTTCCATTCTCAGTCTCAGTGGTTCCCTTGAATTTGCCATGAGGCAAATCATATTAGAACAAATAAACCATGTAGTCGAAGCTAATTAAAAGGTCACTGATGGCCATAACATCCTTCTGACTGATGTAAATACAGCCTTGGTCACCAGATGCCCAATATAGATGTATCTATTTATTCTAACCTTCATCATCTGGTCACAGAGATGTTACTGTAATAGCTTGGGAGAAGAGCTGAGAACCTGGACTTATTTTATATCCTACTGCTTTGTGAGTTACTAATTACCGAATTGATTTTAGTTGACTCAAAGGAATCATTTGTTTCCTCTTTTGCTATACATATTCATTTAATTTCTTTTTCTTGTCTTATGAAATGAAATGATGACAAAGTAGTGAATTGGAATTGAGTGTCATTTTCTTTCTCACCCCTTTATTTTGTTATTCTGGGGATTATTTTCCCATCAAGTCACCTTATATCCATACCTCTTTACATATATTCCTAATTCTTCTTATAGTATTAAGTTGTTGAGTTATAAGTATTATCTTACTGTATAGAAATATAGAGTTTAACCATATTGAATTTCTTATGTTTTCTCTTGTTTCTTTTTTTACCTTTTTATGTTTCCCTTAAGTATTGTATTTGTAGGTCAAATTACTTATTCAGCTCTGGTCTTTTTATTAGAAATTCTTGAAAGTCCTCTATTTATTTAAGTATCCCCCTTTGCCCCTGAAAGATTATATTAAGTTTTTCTGGGTAGATGATTCTTGGTTGTGTGGAAATTTATTTTGATTTGGAGACCCTGCCTTTGGGCTGAGATTAAAAAGCCTTAGGCCCTCAGGTTCTTTTGTTTTTTTTTTTTTTTCTCCTGTGCCTCTCCTCCTCCGCTTCAGCCGAACCAAAAAGCCCGGTGGGTTCGGGACTCCATGTCAGAGGGCTGGGGGAAAAAGCCAAAAGCCCCAGCTCCCTACACCCTGGGGGGATCTACCCCAGAGATCCTGGGCTCGTGCAGGCTGGCCTCTAGCACAGCTCATGCGGAGCTCCCAGGAGCACAGCAGGGGGCACAGGCCCCTCAAGTGCCTGGCCGCAGTGCTAGTGAAGCCAGCTGATTAACTTAGCATGTGCAGGGGTGCACAGGGCCCAAGGTTTGACGGGAGAGAAGGAACATATATATAGGGGGTAGACATACGGAGGTGGGGGGAGAGAGGCCAGAAGATTAAGAGGACAGTAAGAGAGGAGATAGACAGAGGAAGGAGCAGTACAGAGTAAGGGGCTTTTCAGGGGTTCATCATTAAGGTAGTGAGAGAGAAGTTAAAGAGTGAAAGTGCAGGGAAGCTGGAGTGAAGGAGAAAAAGAGTGAAAGTTGGAGAAAGCTGGAGCATACTCTAAGGCAAGAGGTGGCAAAGGGCCCTTATTGTATTAAAAGCAGACAGGTTGTAGAATTTGCATTTCTTAACCCTTATCTCTTACATTGATTTTTATAAATAAATTCTGCTTTGATTATTTAATTAAGAGGCTTCTTAATCATTTGCTTATCAATTTGGGAGGGAGCAAGTGTGGAGAAATTTTTAAACAGCCCATATTAAATTAATAGCAGTCAGATAGCCAGCCAGTCAGAAGTCCCCAGATTAGTCCTCCAATAATATTAGTCCCCCCAAGTCAGTTAAAATATTCTTACAGTTGTAAACCTAACTCCTTTTGCCTTTTGGTATAAAATATTCCAATCCCTCTGGCTTTTAATGTGGAAGCTGCCAAATCCTCTATAATCATGACTGTAGCTCTACAATATTTGAATTCCTTCTTTTTGGCTGGTTGTGATACTTTCTCTGTGATCTGTGAGCTCTGGAATTTGACTATGATGTTCCTTGAGAGTTTCTCTATCAGGATGTCCTTCAGAGCATGATTGGTGGATTCTTTCAATTTCTATTTTGCCCACTGGTTCTAATATATCAGGGTAGTTTTCTTTGATAATTTATTGAATAATGTTGTCCAGGGTTGTTTTTTCTTTTTCTTTTATGGATCATGGCTTTCAGGTAGTACTATAATTCTTATATTCTCTCTCCTGGATCTATTTTCTAGGTCAGTTATTTTTTTCAATGAGAAATTTCACATTCTCTTCTGTGTTTTTACTTTTTTGATTCTATCTTATCTTGTTGTCTCGTGGTCTCATGTAGTAATTGGTTTCCCCTTGTTCAGTTCTAATTTTTAAGAAATTATTCTCTTTAGTGAGCTTTTGTATTTCCTTTTCCATCTGGTCAATTCTATTTTTTTAGGGAGTTATTTTCCTTCCTAAATTTTTGTATATCTTTTACCATGCCATTGACTCTTTTTGCATGATTCTCTTACATTACTCTAATTTCTTTCACCAATTTTTATTCTACTTTTCCAAATTTGCTTTTTGAATTCATTTTTATGTTCATTCAGGAATTCATTTTGGTCCTGAGCCCAAATGACATTTTTCTTTGAATTTTCACATGTACCCATTTTGAAACTAATTTCTTCTAAATTTATGTCTTGGTCCTCCCTAACACCATAGTAACTTTCTATAGTCAAGCTCTCTTTGTTTTTTTGCTTATTTTTTTCTTCCATTTTTTGTGATTTGGTGTTTTTATGTGAGAGTTGGACACTGTCACAAGCTTTGTGTTCTGGGTTCTGGTCCTTACTAGTTCCTTTCACTGGGCTTCAGGGCTTAGTTGTTTGTTTTCCCTGGCTTCCTTTCTGGCTTATATCAGAGTATTTGGGGCTTCCTCATTGGCTTCCTCTGGTTGTGGAGTTTAACTGCTGACTTACTCCAGGGGTGGGACCTTGCTGTTGTATTATTATGGTAATAGTCTTTCTGGCAACTGGCCCTGAAGGAGGTATTTTGTTGTTGCTCTGCCCCATGGGTCAGACCCTTCTGCTGGGTTGGTATGGATATAGAGCCTCTTTGTTAACAGGCCTAGGAGGAGTGATTTTGTTGTTGATTTGCCTGAGAGGTGGGCCCATGCTGCTGGTTGCTATGGAAATAGTCTCTCTGCTGGTAGGCCCCAGGGCTTCAATGCTGATTCTTGAAAGTCTATATGGTTTTTTAAATCATTTTAACGTAAACAAATGTTGTATTTTGTAAAAAAAATATTAAATTCATTTAATTTTTATTAATTTATTTGTTAACATGATTACTTATGTTCATTGTTTTCCTAATTTTGAACATTTCTTGTTTTTTATACCATAATACGTGATTAGTCTTTGTAAGTGTTCTGTGGGGTACAGAGAGAATTATCTCTGTAAATTAGTTCAGGTATTATTTAAGTATTTAGTTGCATTGTATTGTATAATATTCCTACACAAATTAAAAAAAATGTATTCTATCATATTCCCATTTAGAAGTTACTACACTGGGGCAGCTAGATGGCACAGTAGATAAAGCACCAGCCCTCATTGCCCTGCCAAAAATAAAAAAATAAAAGTTGCTACACTAGACAAATCTAAATTAGTTTGTACAATTGATTCATCTCTAAATTTCTCTTCTTGTTTATTCTTCTGTTGGATTTATTAACCTCTTAAAGAGGAATTAAATATACTACTATTGTTATTTGGGTGTAACATTTCAGCTTGCACAGATTTTATCATAAAAAAGTTTATCCTTATGCCATTTTATAGAGGGGTGCCCCAATTTTGGACTTGGAATTAGGAAGAGCTGAGTTTGAATCTTATCTAAAACATATTATCAGTATGACCATGAATAAGTCACTTAAAGTTTCTCAACCTCAATTTCCTCATCTGTTAAGTGGGAATGATAATCTTTAAAAATCTACCTGGAGGAGTTGTTGCAAAGACCAAGGAAAACCTTAAAAGGGAACATAAATGTACTTATTCATTGGCTTTTTCTCAATCTTCATCCTCTTTGACCTCTTTACATCATTTGAAGCTGTTGATCACTTTCCTTCTTGATACTCTTTTCTATCCAATTTTTGGGATACTACTTTCCCTTGGTTCTCTTCCTAGCCATCTAATTGCCTGCTCCTTCTCTGTCTCCTTTGTTGAATCCTCTTTGATTTATGGGCCCTCTTCACTTCTCCCTCATACTACTTTGTCTGGTGATCTTATCAGCTCCCACAGGTTTAATTACCACTATAGTGCTATAGTGCTATAATTACTATTTAACTACCAGAATAGAGCTGAAGTTTATCAAATCTATCCTGCCCCAAACTCATCGATGACCTCCAGTCTAGCATTTCCAACTTCCTTTCAGACATCTTGAACTTTTTCAGACATCTTTTAAAAATAATTATTTTTATTCATTTTCAGGGAATATTTCCCAATTATATGTGAAAAACTATATACATATACATATTATAAAATTATTAACTAGCTAATCTTAATCTGAAAAAATATATAATTGGACTTATATGAAAAATTATAATTATTTGAAAAATTATAAGCTTAGAAAAATTATAATTGGGTGGTAAGTCCTGCCATTCAAATGTGAAAATATTTTTATTAACTTGGGGGGACTAATCTATCTGGGGACTAATGTGGGGACTTTTGACTGGCTGGCTATCTGACTGCTATTAATTTAGTATGGGCTGTTTATAAAATTTCTCCACACTGCTCCACTCCCAAAATTGATAAGCAAGCAATTAAGAAGCCTCTTAATTAAATAATTAAAGCAGAATTTATTTATAAAAATTAATGTAAAGGATAAGAAATGCAAAGTTATACAAGACCTGACTGCTTTCCACCAGTCTCTCTCCTGCTGCTTGTGTTTCTTCTTTGCCATCTAACTTTCCTCTCTGCTCTGTAGTGATGAACCCTGAAAAACCCCTTACTCCATACCACTCCTTCCTCTGTCTGTTCCCTCTCTTGCTTTCTCTATCCTCCAGAGTCCTTCTCTTCTCTCTCGCTTTCTTCAACCACCGTACTGTCCCCTTCTGTTATCTTAATCTTCTGGATCCCCCTTCACTGTCTTCTTTCCTGTATATATGTTCCTTCTCTCCCCTCAAACCTTGGGCTCCCTGCACCCCTGAACACGCCAAGCTAATCTGCCAGCTGCACTAGGGCTGTGCCCAGCAGGGCTTGGGCTGTGCCCCCTGATGCGTGCCTGGGATCTCCAGGGCAGCTCCCCTCAGAATGTAGGGATCTGGGGCTTTTTTCCCCCAGCCGTATGACCTGGCATCCTGTAAAGCCCATGGGACATTTTTGGCTCAGCTGAAGCAAAAGGGAAGGGGCACCAGCCCCTCTTACACAGAAAAAAACCCTGAGGGCCTAAGGCTTTTTAATCTCAGCCTAAAGGCAGGGACCCCAAATCAAAATAAATTTCCACAATATACATACACCTCCTTGCACCTTGTACCTCCTTGATAATGGAAACAATTTGATTTTTTTTTTTTGCAGGGCAATGAGGTTTAAGTGACTTGCCCAGGGTCACACAGCTAGTGTCAAGTGTCTGAGGCTGGATTTGAACTCAGGTTCTCCTGAATCCAGGACTGGTGCTTTATCCACTGTGCCACCTAGCTGCCCCAGCAATTTGATTTTGATTATACATATGAGGTCACACAAAACATATTTCCATATTATCCATGTTGTAAAAGGAAACACAAACAAAATAAAACTATAAAAATAAAGAAAATTTTAAAAAAGCATGCTTCTATCTGCATTCAGAGTTCTTTAGTTTTCTCTCTGGAAGTGGATAGCATTTTTCATCATGGGTAGTTTGGAATTGTCATGGATCTTTGTCTTGATAAGAATAGCTAAGTCTTTCATAGTTGATCATCCGTGTAATATTTTTTTTTTGTGGGGTAATGGGGGTTAAGTGACTTGCCCAGGGTCATACAGCTAGTAAGTGTCAAGTGTCTGAGGCCGGATTTGAACTCAGGTACCCCTGAATCCAAGGCCAGTGCTTTAACCACTGCACCATCTAGCTGCCCCATCATCCATGTAATATTGCTGTTCCTGTGTTCTGTTTCCTTCTCTTTGCATGAATTCATATGTCTTCCCAGATTTTTCTGAAGCTATCCTATTTTGTCATTTCTTATAGCATAATAATCTTCCATCACAATAAACAGAACTGATTATCTTTTCTACTAAACCCTCCCAGTCTCTTAGGCTCACAATTTAGGAGGCATTTTAGATTCCTCATTATCTCTCAATTCCCTACCCCTACCACATTATCCAAGCTGTTCCTCAAACCTAACAATTTCTCTTTTTCAGCATCCCCTGTATATACCCCCGTTTTTCCTCTGACTTACCACTCTTTTGCAGGCCTCATCACCTCTTGCCTGGGTTATTGCAATAAACTGCTGGTAGGTTTGGTGGCCTTAAGTCTCTCCCCACTGCAATTCATCCTCCATTCATTCACCAAAGTCATTTTTCTGTAGTACAAATCTTATTATGTCACCCCTCCACTCCCATTCAGGAAACTCAATTGTCTCACTACTGTCTCCAGAATCAAATATAAAATGTTCTATTTAACATTCAAAGAACTTCAGAACCTTTCCTCCTCCTTACTTTCTAGTCTTACACTTTACTCCACAATACATATTCTTTAATCCAGTGACACTGGCTTCCTGCCTGTTCCATGACCAACACACTCCATCTCTCAACTCTGGGCATATTCTCTGGCTATGCCTAGAGGATATCTATCCTCCCTCCTCCATTCTGATGCCTGACTTCCCTGACTTCCCATTTAATTCCCAGAAAACCCTATTTTCTGTAGGGAGGATTACCCAAGCCTTTTTATTCCAGTGCCTTCCATATGTTAATTATTTACTATTTATTTGGTGTATAGCTTTTCCTGTATATATTTATTTGCATGTTGTCTCTGCCATTAAAGGGTAAACTCCTTGAAGGCAGGGGATATCTTTAGCCTCTTTTTTATTTCCCCAGAAATTAGCACAGTGCCTTTAACATAATAGGTGCTTAATAATTTTTATTAATTTATTATTTTTCTTTTCATTTCCATGGAATTTTGAAGCAGAATATAGTTATCTTTTTTTTTACTTTACTGTCAAATACTTTAATAGAGTTATGATTTCGTCTACTCAAGAGTTCTCTCCAATGATATTGATTTCAACCTACTCATGCCTGA
The DNA here is from genome assembly GCF_019393635.1 of Dromiciops gliroides. Lineage (NCBI taxonomy): Eukaryota > Metazoa > Chordata > Mammalia > Microbiotheria > Microbiotheriidae > Dromiciops > Dromiciops gliroides. The sequence continues at coordinate 263,585,205 of NC_057862.1, read as the reverse complement.
CTATTCTTTGCAATTTTGATCCATGTTTTCATAAAAGCACATCACAGAAGAGACCAAATTTTGTGTCTTCTATAACGTTTGTCCTAGATATTGAACTATTGAACAAAATCTCTAGCTTGTGGTCTTAACCTGGAGTCCATTGACTACAAGAGGTGCATGGGAAAATATTACATCTATATTTCAATATATTTAGTTTCCTTTTTAATCCTATATCTTATGCCTTTCAAAATATTCTAGGGAATGTACCCATAAGTTTCACCAGATTTCTGAAGAGCTTTAGTCCACAACAAAGAAAAGGTTAAGAACCCCCTCTCTATAAGGTATTCATTCATTTGTGTGTGTTGAAACATGGACATTTTCAGAGGTTCATGTATTCCCTTCTATTCTGATGGACAGACTCTGGGAGACTCTACAGTGTCTTGGGAATGAACAGAATGTCATGTATATGTGTGTATATACACATATTGCTATAATTGTGATGCTAATATATTTAATTTTTTCCCTATCAACATTCATTAAGGGAATTGGTCTACAGTTTTCTTTCTATGTTTTTGTTTACCCTGGTTTAGGAATCATTATCATATTTGAGTGCTAAAAGGAATTAGGACTTCTTTCCATATTTATTCAAATAGTTTTTATAGTATACAGATTAGTTATTCCTTAACTATTTGGCAGAATTCACTTGTAAATCCATTTGGTCTGGGATATTTTTTTCTTAAGGAGCTCATTGATGACTTGTCAATTTCTTTGTCTAAGATAGGATTATACTTTTGTAGATATTTATACATTTGACCTTGATTGTCAGTTGTACTGGCTTATTATTTTGGCCTTGTCATATCAGATTTCATATGATATTACAAAATGGTAATCATCAGTAATGGATAAGTAGAATCAATTCTAATACACAATACACAGTAGAAAATGACCACAGAATTTAGTATTTGATAAATGCAAAGATCCAAGCTTTTGGAGATAATATCTCACCAAAATTTGCTGGGAAAACTGGAAAGCAATTTGGCAGAAACTAGATGTAGACCAATATTTTACACAGTATGCCTAGATAAGGTCAAAATGCTTATGTGATTTAGACATAAGGGGCATTATCATATGCAAATTAAGGGAGCATAGAAATAACACTTCATTCCTATCAGTTTGGTTAATATGACAGAAAATGAAAATGACAAATTCTGGGGGGGACGTCAAAAAATTGAGACACTTATGCATTGTTAGAGGAGTTGCAAACTAGTCCAAACATTCTGAAGTACAATTTGGTACTATGCCCCAAGGGCTCTAAAACTGCGCATACCTTTTGACTCAAATACCACTTTTAGGTCTGTATCCAAAAGAGATAAAAGAAAATGGAAAAGGACCTTTTATACAATATATATATATATATATATATATATATATATATATATATATATATATATATATATATATATATATATATATATATATTTATAGGGACAGAGCAAAGATGGCAGAGAGAATCCAGGAAGTTGCCCAAGCTTTCCTTAGTTTCCCTTGAAAATAATGTTAAGCCTCTGGATGGATTCTGAAGCTACAAAACCTACAAAAAGATAGAGCAAAATAATCTTCCAGCTTAAGATAACTTAGAATGACTTCAGGAAAGGCCTTTCTTACTTGGCTAAAAGGGGAGCACAGCCCAAGCGCAGATGGTGTCCTGGCAAGTCAGCAGGATGCTATTAGCCACAGTACAGATTAGCAACTGAGGTCCTTTCATTCTGACTCAGAAGGCCAGTGGCACAGCAAGCCATCTGTGAGGCCTCCAGCCCCAGGAACAGCAGGTGAACTGCCAGCCTGGGAACCCTACACACAATAGGCATGACTAGGCTGGGCCAACCCAGCACAGTGGGCAAGCTGCAATCTCCTGAGGCCCCAGAAAAGAAAGCCAGTGATCAGGCCCCTGGATCCCAGTACAAGAAACTTGTGAAAGTGTTTCCTGTGCCCAAGGAGAAGAACTCAACTTTAAAAGTCATGAAATAGGCTTAAGAAGTGTAAAACTCAGAAAAGAACCCCAACCATCAAAAGTTACTATGGTGACAAGGAAGACCAAAACACAAACTCAGAAGAACACTGTCAAACACTGTCTAAATGGCTACATGCAAAGCCTCAAAGGGGAAGATCAATTAGTCTGAAGACCAAAAAACCTTCTTGGAAGAACTAAAAAAAGACTTTAAAAACAAATAGAAAAATTGGGGAAAGAAATGAGAGTTATGTAAGAGAGTCATCAGCTTGGAAAAGGAGGGACAAAAATTGGCTGAAGAATATTAGAATTGGCCAAATGGAAAAGGAGGTACAAAAGCTAACTGAAGAATGTAAATCCTTAAAAATTAGAATTGGGCAAGTGGAAATGGATGTCTCTATGATACATCAAGAATCAGTCAAACAAAATCAAAAGAATGAAACTATAGAATAAAATGTGAAATACTTGGAAAATAGATCCATGAGAGATAATTTAAGCATAATTGAACTGCTTGAAAGTCATGATAAAAAAAGAGCCTGAACAACATATTTCAGGAAATTATCAAAGAGCACTGCTCTTATATCCTAGAACCAGGGAGTAAAATAGTCATTGAAAGAATCCATCAATCACCTATTGATAAAAATGAAAACTCCATCAAACATTGTATCCAAATTCCTGAATTATCAGGTGAAGGAGAAAATACTGCAAGCAGCCAGAAAGACGTAATTAAAATATAAAGGAGCCTCAGTCAGAATTATACAGGACTTTGCAGCTGCAACATTAGAAGATCAGAGTGCTTGAAATATATTTCAGAAGGCAAAGGAGCTTGGAATGCAACCAAGAACCCAGCAAAATTGAGCATAATCTTTTAGGGGAAAGGTTAGACATTGAATGAAAAAGCAGGCTTTCAAAATTTCCTTATGAAAAGACCAGAGCTGAAGAGAAATTATGATCTTCAAATACAAGACTCAAGAGAAACATAAAAAGTTAAAGAGGAAAAAAACAAAAACAAAAACATGTTTTTCAATATGGTTAAACTATTTACATCCCTACATGGAAAGATGATACTTGTAACTGTTGAGAATTGTATATCTATTAGGGCACACAGAAGGGTATACATAGATAGAGGGTATGGGTATAAGTTGATTTTGATATGATGATATAAGAATTTAAGGGATGAAAAAGATTGCACTGGGAGAAGAGGAAAGGGGCAGACAGATTAATTCTAATATTATATAAACTATTTGGGAAACATAGGCAAAGAAGGAGCCCCAACAATTTTTTTTATGACACATATGTGATACTGAAACCTAAACTAGGAAGAGCCAAAACAGAGAATGAAAATTATAGACAAATTTCCCTAAGGAATATTGATGTAAAAATTTAATAAAATATTAACAAATAACGAATTTATCACCAGGATAATATACCATGTGGGATATATATCAGGAGTTTAGGACTCTTTCAATGTTAGGAGACTATCAGCATAATTTTCCACATCAATAAGAAAATTTAAATCACATAAATATCTTAATAGATGTAGAAAAAGCTTTTGGCAAAATGCAGCACCCATTACTATTAAAAACACTAGAGAACATAGAAGTAAATGGAGGTTTCTTCAAAATGACAAATAACAGTATCTATCTAAAGCCATCAACAAGCATTGTATGGAATGGGTATAAAACAGAAGCATTACCAGTATAAACAGGGGTGAAACAAAGATGCCCATTATTAATGCTATTATTCAATACTCTACTGTAAATATTAGCTTTAGCAATAAATGAAGAAAAACAAATTGAAGTACTTAGAATTGGCAAAGAGGAAACAAAATTATCACTTTTTGAGGATGATAGGTTGGTATACTTAGAGAATCCTAGAAAATCAACTAAAAAGGTACATCAAAAAATTAAAAACTTTAGCAAAGTTGCAGGATGTAAAATAAACCCCCAGAAATCATCAGTATTTCTATATATTACCAACAAAGCCCAGCAGCAAGAGATAGAGAAAGAAATTCCATGTAAAATAACTGTAGACAATGTAAAATTTGGGGGAGTCTACCTGCCAAGACAACTGCAGGAATTAAATGAACACATTTATAAATTAGTTTTGATACAAATAAAATAAAATTGGAAAAATGACAACTGCTCATTGGTAGGTCTAGCTAATAAAATAAAAATGACTGTTTTACCTAAATTACTTATTCAGGGCCATCCAAATCAAACTACTAAAAGATTCCTTTACAGAGCTAGAAAAAAATAATAAAATTCATCTAGAAGAAAAAAAGGTAAAAAATATCTAGGGAATTAATTTTTTTTAAATGCAAAAGAAGGTGGCCAAGTTGTACTAGATCCAAAACTATTATAAAGTAGCAGTCATCAAAATTATTTCATACTGGCTAAGAAATAGCCAGTATGAAAATAAGAAATAGATCAGTGGAATAGGTTAGGTACACAAGACACAGAAGTAAATGACTATAGTAATCCACTGTGTGATAAACTTAAAGACTCCAGCTTCTGGGATAAGAACTCAGAATTTGACAAAAAAATTTTGGGGGGAATAGAAAATATTATGGCAAAAAATGGAAAATCGTATAGTCATAGATCAACTTCTCATACCATATACCTCATACCATATAAAATAAGGTTAAAATGGGTACATGATTTAGACATAAAGAGTAATACCATATGCAAATTAGAAGAGGAAAGAATAGTTTACCTGTCAGATCTATGGAAAAGGGAAGAATTTATGGCCAAACAAGAGATAGAGAACAATATGAAATGAAAAATGGATCATTTTGATTACATTAAATTTAAAGGGTTTCACACAAACACAACCAATTCAACCATTATTAGAAGGAAAGCAGAAAGCTGGTAAACAAATTTTATAGCCAATGTTTCTGGTAAAGGACTTATTTCTCAAATATATAAATACATACACACATGTATGAGTATGTATGTATATAACTGAGTCAAATTTGTAAAAATGCAATGATAAATGGTCTAAGGATATGAACAGGCAGTTTTCAGATGAAGAATTTAAATTACTATCAATAGTCATATAAAATATTCTAAATCACCATTGATTAGAGAAATGCAAATTAAAACATCTCTGAGCCAATACCTCATGCCTATCAGAGTGGCTCATGTTTAAAAAAGGAAAATGATAAATGTTGGATGAGATGTGTTAAAACAGGATACTAATGGATTGTTGGTGGAGTTGTGAACTGATCCAATCATTCTGGAGAGCAATTTGGAACTATGCACAAAGGGCAATCGAAATGTGCATATCCTTTGACCCTACAATACAGCTATTAGCTCTGAATCACAGAGTTTATAAAAAAGGAGAAAGGACCCACATGTACAAAATACAGCAGTTTTTTGATGGAAAAAACAAGAAATTTACGGGATATCCATCAGTTAAGGAATGGCTGAACAAGCTAAGGTATATGAATGTAATAGAACACTATTGTGCTATTAGAAATGCTAAGCAGGCAAATTTAAGCAAAACCTAGAAAGACTTACATGAACTGATGCTGAATGAAGTGAGCAGAATTTGGAGAACACAGTACACAGGAATAGTCATACTGTATGATGATCAATTGTGATAGACTTAGTTCTTCTCAGCAATAAAATGATCCAAGAGAATTCCAAAAGACTCAAGAAGGAAAATGCTCTACACAACTAGAAAAAGAACTGTGGAGTCTGAATGCAGTTCGAAGCATAATATTTTCTTTTTCTTTTCTTTTCTTGTGTTTTTTTCTTTTGTCTAATTCTTTTTTTCACAACATCTTAAAAATATGTTTACCATGATTGCTGTCATGTGGAGGAGGGGGAGGAAAGAAAGGTAGGGAAAAATTTGGAACTCAAAATCTTACAAAAACAAATATTGAAAACTATGTTTACATGTCATTGGAAAAAATAAAATACTATTAAGGAAAAATAAAATAATAAGAATATTTAAAAATTTAAAGGACAAGTTCCTATTTGTACAAAAATATTTATAGCAGCTTTAATTGCTGTGGCTAAGAATTAGAGATCAAAAGAATGCTCATCAGTTGGGGAATGGCTAAACAAGCTTTGTTATATAATTTTAATGGAATATAAGAAATAATAAGCAGGATTATTTCAGAAAAAAAAAACTGGAAAGACTGTCATGAACTGATGTATAATGAAGTGAACAGAACCAGGAGTACACAGTTACAACAATATTGCTTGATGAAGAATCGTAAATGACTTAGTTATTCAAAGAAATACAATGATTCAAGACAATCCCAAAGGACTCATGGTGAAGTATACTATCCACCTCCAAAGAAAGAACTGATATTGATTGACCATAGACTGAAGCATGCTATTTTAAACTCTTTCATTTTTTTCTATTATTTGAGTTTCTTATAAAAATGACTAATGGTGAAAATGTTTTACATAGTTGCACATGTATAACCTATATCTGATTGCTTACTGTCTCAGGTAGAGGGAATGGGAAGGTGAAGGAAGGGATATAATTTGGAATTCAAAATTTTAAATAAAAATGTTTATAAAATGATCATTATTAACAGACTTCAAATAATATTCAAAGCAGTAGCCCTCAAATCACCAGGAATTGGTTTAAAAAATAGAGGCAGATGGATGAAACAGATAAGGCAAGACAGAATTAAAAATCAATGAAATGAAAAAAATTAGTCTGATGTACCTGAAAACATTGTATGAAACTTTTAAACTTATATACACAGAAACACACATGCACACACACACATGCATGCAGACACACGCTAATGTACCCAACAAAATATGGAAGTGGTTGAATGTTTAGGGGGAATCTCTTGCATCAAATTTCCCTTATAATGGTTTGTTATTCAAGATATATGAACAGTAAACAAATGTATAGAGATATATGAAGATATTTACATAAATATGCCATTCCCCACTATATCAGTAGACAAAAATGTCGACAAATGATTATGAGATGAATTACAAACTATTAACTGCTACATGAAAGAATCATTAAAATTGTTGTTAATAATTATTTGAATTCAAATCAAAGCAATCCTGAGTTTTTATCCCACAGTCTACAAATTTCTAAAGATGACAAAAGATATGAATAATTAACACTGTGGGAGTTGTGGGAAGATAAGCCCACTAATGCATTGCTAGTGGAGGTGTGAATCAGTAAAATGATGAAAAAAATTACCACAACCATTTTGGAAAGCAATTTGGAACTATGCAAATTCAATTACTAAAATGTCTATACTTTTTTACCCAGAGGCTATTGAAAGGAAAGTCTCCATATACATAAAATATTTATGATGGCATCTCTTTTTTTGACAGGAAAGAAATGGAAACAAAATAAATGTTCATAGCTTGGGAAATAACTACACAAATTGTGGTACATGAATGTAATAAGGTATCACTTATCAATATAAGAAACAGTGAATGTGGTAAATATTTTGAACATATTCATAATGTGAATAAATAACAAATATGGAAAGAACTATATTAACTGATGGAGAGTGACTCAAGTAGAGTTAAGAAAACAATATACACAATCACTACTTCAATGTAAATGGAAAAAAACAAAACATAAAAATATAAAACGTGAATATTGTAAAAGAATAAAGTATAAGCATGACTCAAAAAGAGATATATGACACTCCTATCTTACCCTTTTGCAAAGGTGAGAGGTCTAGGATATATTTTGCACATATTTTCAGTCTTTTTAAATGTATTGTTCAGTTATACTTATTTTTCTTTTTTATTTTGTCCTTAAAATGCTATTTGTTAAATGTAATGACTCTCTGGAAGGAAGAAAGGAAGGAAGAAACTGCTGATGTACAAAAATATAGCTTTGGAGAAAAGAGTTTCAATAATGAAGATAGAAGTCAAACTTCTAAGAATGAAGGAGAGAGAAAAGAAAGTATAGATACTGATTGTCACTTTCTCAAGTAGGTTAGCCACAACATGAAGTTAAATAAAATAAATAACCACACTATTTCCAAAAATATAGGCATAATTATATGAAGGGAGTCTATCACCTCTCTATCAGGAGGTAGATAGCATGCTTCAAAATTATTGCATTGATCAGAGTTCTTTCAAAGATGTTTGTCTTTATTTCACTATGCATAACATCATACAAGTCTTCCTCCACATTTCTTAAAACATCATTTTCATTCTTTCTTACAAGACAATTCCATTATAATCACATGCTCTAATTAGTTCAACCATTCCTTAGTTGTTGCACCCACCTCCTTAGTTTCTCATTCTTTGCCATCATAAAAAGAGTTTTTATTAATATTTTATACAATGGGTCTTTTTTCATCTTTCTTTGTACTTTTTGGGTATGGACTTTGTAGCAGTATTGCTCAGTTAAGGGTATAAATAATACTGGGGGAAGGTATAGTTACTGATTGCATTCCAGAATGGTGGGACCAATTTACAACTCTAATACATTAATGTTCATGTTTTCCTATGGTCCTTCCAACACTTATCATTTTCAATGTTTTGTCTAATTACTAATCTGATGGGTATGAGATATAATCTTAGAAATTTACTAATTTGCATGTCTTTCATTTGTTAGTGTTTATGAAGCATTACTTTATATGACTGTTGAAAGTTTAGATATTTCCCTTAATTAACTACCTGTTTATATCTTTTGACATATAATTACTTTTTTATTATGAATTTAAAATGGTTCCTTATACATTTTAAAAACAAGAACATTATCAGAGATTGTTGCCTGAGCAAATAAGCTGCAGTTGTGCTTTCTTCGGGAACTAAACTCATGGTCTTGTAAGAGTGCTGAGCGGTTGGACAAGAGGAGATTATATGATTTTCTGGTGACACTGAAGCAGAACTCAGTTGTTTTACCCATGCTGGGAACCAAGAAGAAGCCTTGAGAGGAAGCTTGGGAAGGGGCACAGGCTTACCAGAGCTAGCAACCACATTGAAATTCTGGACCAGAATTCCATTTCTGGGTTAAATAGCAAGTAGGTCTGGGGTTATTTACAGACCAGAGCATAGGCCAAGCAAAATGAGAAACTGCCTCTCCTTAAATTGTACCCCCTTGGACCTCCTGAAGCTTAGGACTGTGCATCCTGGAAGCAGTGCCCCATTTTAAGAAGGAGTTAAAAGTCAAGAAATAGGCTGGCAAAATGAGAAGACAGAAAAAGATGTGGACCAAGGAAAGTTTCTTTGGTGACAAGGAAGATTGAGGTGCACCCTCAGGAGAAGATAACAAAGTCAAAGCTCCTACATCCAAAACTTCCAAGAAAAATATGTATTGGTCTCAGGCCATAGAAGCACTCAAAAAGAACTTTGAAGATAAAGTAATAGATGTAGAAGAAAAAAATGGAAAGAGAAATGAGAATGAGGCAGGAAAGTCATAAGAAAACAGTCAACAGCTTGAAAAGCCAAATTGACTGAATGGAAAAGGAGGTAAAAAAACTCTCTGAAGAAAATAATTGCTTAAGAATTAGGACTGAAGAAATGGAAGCTAATGAATTTATGAGAAATCAAGACACAATAAAGCAAATCCAAATGAACGAAAAAATAGAGGACAATGTGAAATATCTCCTTGGAAAAACAGCTGACCTGGAAAATAGATCTAGGAGAGAAGAGTTGAAAATTATCTGACTACCTGAAAACCATTATTAAAAAAAAAAACAAGCTTAGACATCATCTTCCAAGAGATTGCCCATATATTCTAGTAGCAGAAGGTAAAATAGAAATTGAAAGAATCTACGGATCACCTCCTGAAAGAGATCTCAAAATGAAAATGTCCAGGAATATTATAGCCAGGTCAAAAAGAAAATGTTGCTAGCAGTCAGAAAGAAATAATCCAAGTACTGTGGAGCCACAGTCCGGATAGTATAATATCTAGCAGTTTCTACATTAAAGGATCAGAGGGCATGGAATATGATATTTTGGAGGTCAAAGGAATTGGGACTACAACCAAGCAAATTACAACCTATGCAGAAAAACTGGATATAATCTTTCAGCGGGGGGAAATGGGACTTCAATGAAAAAGAGGATTTTTAGGCATTTGTGATGAAAAGACCTGAACTCAATAGAAAATTTGATTTTCAATGTCAAGACCCTAAAGAAGCATAAAAAAGTAAATAGGTAAAAGAAATCATGAAGGATGTTAAAAGTTTAAACTGTTTACATTCCTGCATGGGAAAATGATCTTTTTAAGTCATAAGAATTTTCTCAGTATTAGGGCAGATGATAGGAATAAATGTAGGCAGAAGGCACAGGTGGCAATTGATTATGAAGGGATGATATTTGTAAAACATTTATTTTTTGTTTATCTCTTTTGTGGGGCAGTCAAGCTTGGGTGGTAGGTCCCGTGTCAAGCAGCTGGTGAGTGTCTTGTGTCTGAAGCTGCATTTGGGCTCGTATTCTCCTGGGTCCAGGGTGGGTGCTTTGTCCACTGTGTTGCCTAACTGCCCCATGATGACATCTTTAAAACAAAATTAAGGGGTGAAAGTATTGCACTAGGAGAAAGGGAAAGGGAAAGATGAAATGGAGTAAAATATCTCACATAGAATAAGCAAGAAGAAGCTTATGGAGTGGAGGGAAAGTTGGGGGAGGGGTGGGGAGTGAATGAGCCTTACACACATCAGAATTGGCTCAAAGAGGACATAACATGCATACTCAAATGGGAATTCTAATATATCTTGCCCTATGGGAAAGTGGGAGGGGAAGGGGTTAAAGGAGGAGGTGTGAAGGAAGGGAAGATTGAAGGAGGGGCAGTCAGAATCAAAACACTTTCAAGGAGGGATAGGGTAAAAGAAGATAGAAAATAAAGTATATATCATGGGGACTGACTAGGATGGAGGGAAACACAGTTAGCAATAGTAACTGGGGAAAAATTTTAAACCGAGGCAAGAACAATGTAAGATGAGGATGAGGATGAGGAATTGGATGATGATGGTACTTACTTTGCTGGGTTACTGTAAAGAAAATTCTTTGTCAGGTATAAAGTACTATACAAATGTTAGCTATTATTGTTGTTGCATTAATCAGCCTCTTGGGTGTTTTGTAAGGAAATCTCCCTTTAAAGTACTATGTACATGTAGTTTACTGTAAAAAATAAAGATGAGTAGGATGCTATCAGAAAAAGTTGCAAAGACTCACATGAGCTGATGCAAAGTGAAATGTACTATATACAAAATAACAGCAACAGTATAAGATGATCTGCTGAGAATGACTTAGTTATTTTCAGTAATCCAAGACAACTCTGAAGGACTTATTGAAAAATGCAATCCATCTACAGAAAAAGAATTGATGGTATCTGAATACAGATGGAAGTATATTCTTTTGTTGTTGTTGTGAGTTCTTTTTTTCTAAAGTTTCTTTGTCTTATATGTTTTGCATGACTGCACATGTAAAAAGTATATTGAATTTCTTGAGTTCTCAAGGGGGTGTAGGGAGGGAGAAAGAGAATTTGGAACACAAAAATTTTAAAAATCGATATTACAAATTGTTTTTGCATGTAAGGTAGGGAAAATTCTAAATACATAAAGAAACAAATGAATGAATGAATAATGAAAATAAATTAATAAAATAAAAATAAAAGAAGAAGCCTAGCATCCAGCCAGGGTTAGGTCTATCCCCCTAGAAGTTACTTGGGGCAGATAACTCAGTTGTAAACCATGGAGGAGACAGATATTTTGTTATTGTACTCCTAGGGAAATTACTGTCAGAGGAAAAAAGAATCAGAAAGTGAGCAATAGTGGGGAGAAGAGGGGAAAGAATTACAATTATCCTAGATCTCTGAAAAAAGAAAACTAAAACACCTAAGAAGTAACCTGATAATCCATTCTAGAAGACATTCACAGCAGGAGAAAATACCATCTCTAGAGCTAGTAAATGAATTCAGAATATGTGAATAAATAATACAAAGCAAAGGGAAATGATTCATCACTTTATTTGTACCTTATGGATTTTGAGGAGAGCACTGAATGAAAGCAGAATATTTCTGAGTTATTTTAAAGAGAAATGAGAATTTTAATGGGAGAATTTATACCCTGAACAGGAGAAATAAGTGGAAGAATAGAAAAAAGCCACCCTTTAATTTGCAGTGTCAAGTCTCACCAAAGAAACAAAAGAGAGGGCAAATGATTGGGAATACAAGTATAATGACAAGGAAAAAGTCAATTAATTTGATTGGTATTGTCATATAACAATGATTAACTTGACCTACCCATGGGTTCTGAGCATTTTTTCCAATTATTCAAGTCTCTTATCTACAAATAGTATTTTCAATTTGTCATTATATAATTCCTATGACTGTTTTGGTAGATAGATTCTTAAGGACTTTAGAGATTTTTTCGCTACTTCAAATAAAAATTTTCCTTTTTAGCCATTCCTTCTGAATTTTTTTACAATATGCAGAACTGTTGAAGGGTTTACATGAATTTATTTTATATTCAACAGCTTCCCTACAGTTATTGTTGCAATGGATTTGAATTTGGTCCCTAGGATTCTCTGAGCAAACAATTATATTATCTATCAGTACCAGACTTTAATCTATACTACAAAGCAGTAATCATCAAAACAATCTGATACTGGTTAAGAAATAGAATTGTAGGAGGGGCAGAGCCAAGAGAGAATCCAGGAAGTTGCCTGAGCTCTCCTTCACTTCCCTCAAAAAGAACATTAAATCAAGCCTCTAAATGGAACCTACAAAAAGACAGACACAATCTTCCAAAATGAGATAATTTAAAAGACTTCAGGAAAGGTAGGTCTCACTCAGGCAAAAGGAGAGTGCAGCACACCTCAGCACAGCCCAGTGTGGAGGGGATCTGGGCAAGTCAGCAGGAAGCTCTAGGCCACAGCCGAGCAACTGAGGTCCCTTGATCCTGGCTCAGCAAGCTGGTGGTGCAGCAGGCCAGTGGTGAGATCCACCAGCACCAGCTAAGAGGGCAGGCTACCACCTGTAGGGAGACCCACAGGACAGGCACAACCAGGCCTGGCCATGCCAGCATGCCAGGAGCAAGCTCAGGGAGCAAGCCAAGGGTGGTGAGAAATCCACAAACCAAAGAGGCCTCAGAGTAGAAAGCCAGTGACACAGCCCATATCCCCCAGTACAAGAAGCTTGAAACAGTGACCCTGGTTCCCCAGGAGCAGACCTCAACTTAAAAAAATGTAAGATACAATATGAGTAAGAAATGGAAGAGGGCTCTTACCACTGAGAGCTTCTGTGTCAACAGGGAAGAACTAAACAGAAACTCATATGAGGACAATACTTTCAAATTGCCTACATGTAAAGCCTCAAGAGAGAAGATGAATTGGTCTTGGAGAGAAATAAAAGCAACACAAGAAAATTGTGAAAAAAGAATCAGTAACTTGGAAAAGGAAGCACAAAGATTGATTGAAGAAAACAATTCCTTAAAAAATTCATTTGGCCAAATGGAAAGGAAGGGGCAGAATCTCAATGAAGAAAACAATGCCTTAAAAATTTGAATTGGACAGTTGGAAGCAAATGACTCCATGAAACACCAGAAGTCAGTCAAACAGAATCAAAAGAATGAAAAAATAGAAGAAAATGTGAAATACCTCATTGGAAAGACAACTGATCTGGAAAACAGATCGAGGAGAGACAATTTGAGAATCATTGGACTACCTGAAAACCATGATCAGAAAAAGAGCCTAGACACCATATTCCAGGAAATTATCAAGGAGAACTGCCCTGATATTATAGATCCAGAGGATAAAATCATCATTGAAAGAATCCACCAATCACCTCCTGAAAGAGACCACAAAAGGAAAACTCCAAGGAATATTGTAGCCAAATTCCAGAATGATCAGTTGAAAGAGAAAATACTGCAAGCAGCCAAAAAGAAGCAATTTAAATATCATGGAGCCATAGTCATGATTGCACAGGACCTGGAAGCTTCAACATTAAAGGATCACAAGGCTTGGAAAATGATATTCCAGAAGGCAAAGGAGCTTGAATTGCAGCCAAGAATCTATTACCCAGCAAAACTGAGCATTCTCTTTCATGGGAAAAGATTCATTGAAATAGGGGAAATTCAAGGTTTCCTGATGAAAAGATCAGAACTGAATAGAAAATTCAATCCAAACATACAAGACTCAAGAGAAGTTTAAAAAGGTAAAGGGGGCAATAAAGGCATTCAATAAGGTTAAACTGGTTACACCCCTACATGGAAAACAATGCTTATAACTCTTGACAAAATAGAAATTGTCTTTGATGTGATGATATAAAGAAAATTAAGGGGTTAAAAAGTGGTTTATGGGGAGAAGAGGAAAGGGGAGATGGAATGAGGTGAATTTCATCATATGAAGAGGTGCAAAAAACCTATTACAATAGAGGGGTGAACATTGTTTCAACCTTACTGTCATTAGATTTGATTCAAAGAGGGAATAACATATACGTTCATTTCGATAAAGAAATTTAGCTTATTCTTTCAGGAAGTAAAAGAGTAAAGGGAAAAAAGGGGTACTGATAGAAGGGAGGTCAGAAGCAGGGGAGAAAAGGGTAAAGAAAAGGGGGAGGGGCTGATAAAAGGGATAGCAGATTAGGGGAGGCAGAGGTAATGGAGAGAAATAAACAGTTAGCAATAATAACTGTGAATGTGAATGGTATGAACTCTGCCATAAAACAGAAGTAAATAGCAGAGTGGATTAAAAACCAGAACCCTACAATATGTTGTTTACAAGAAACACATTTGAAGCAGAGAGATACACACAGAGTAAAGGTAAAAGATTGGACTAGAATATATTATGCTTCAGCTGAAGTCAAAAAAGCAAGGGTATCAATCTTTACCTCAGACAAAGCAAAGGCAAAAATAGATCTAATTAAATGACATAAGGAAGGAAACTACATCTTGCTAAAGGGTACTATACTAAACATGTATGTGCCAAGTGTTATAGCATCCAAATTCTTAGAGAAGTTAAATGAACTATGAGGAAATAGACAGAAAAACTTGACTAGTGGGATATCTGAATCTTCCCCTCTCAGAATTAGATAAATCTAGCCTAAAAATAAATAAGAAAGAAGTGAAAAAGGGGAATAGATTACTAGAAAAGTTAGACATGATAGATGTATGGAGAAAACTGAATGGGGATAGAAAGGAATATACCTACTTCTCAAGAGTACATGGCACATTTTCAAAAACTGACCATGTATTAGGGCAAAAAAACATCATAGTCAAATGTAGAAAGGCAGAAATAGTAAATGCATCCTCCTCAGATCATAATGCAATAAAAATGACATGTAAGAAGGAGCCATGGAAAGGTAGACTGAAAATCAATTGGAAACTAAATGATTTCATTCTAAAGAATGAATGGGCCAAACAACAAATCATAGAAACAATCAATAACTATATCCAAGACAATGACAATAATGAGACAACATACCAAAATCTATGGGAAGCAGCCAAAGCAGTGCTTTGGGGAAAATTTATAGATCTAAATGCTTACATGAATAAAAAAGAGAAAGAGGAGATTAATGAATTGGGCATGCAACTTAAAAAGCTAGAAAAAGAACAAATTAGAAAATCCCAATTAGATACTAAACTAGAGATCCTGAAAATTAAAGGAGAAATTAATAAGATTGAAAGCAAGAAAACTATAGAATTAATCAAGAAAACTAAGAGCTGGTTTTATGAAAATACCAATAAAATAGATAAAATATTGTTTAATTTGATTTAAAAAAAGAAGAAGAAAACCAAATTACCAATATCAAAAATGAAAGGGGTGATGTTACCACCAATGAAGTGGAAATTAAAGCAATAATTAGGAACCATTTTGCCCAACTGTATGCCAGTAAATTTGACAATCTAAATGAAATAGATATTTACAAAAATACAAACTGCCTGGGTTAACTGAAGAGGAAATAAAATCCTTAAATAAGCCCATATTAGAAAAAGAAATTGAACAAGCCATTAATGAACTCCCTAAGAAAAAATCCCCAGGGCCAGATGGGTTTACAGGTCAATTCTATCAAACATTTAAAGAACAATTAATTCCAATATTATACAAATTATGTGGAAAAAATAGATGAAGGAGTTCTACCAAATTCATTTTATGTCACAAATATGGTGGTGATACCAAAACTAGGTAGAGCAAAAACAGAGAAAGAAAATTATAGACCAATTTCCCTAATGAATATTGATGCTAAAATCTTAAATAAGATATTAGCAAGGAGATTACAGCAAGTGATCACCAGGAAAATACACTATGACCAGGTGGGATTTATACCAGGAATGCAGGGCTGGTTCAACATTAGGAAAACTATTAACATAATCAACCACATCAATAAGAAAACTAAACAAAATCATATGATTATCTCAATAGATGCAGAGAAAGCTTTCTAAAAAATACCGCACCCATTCCTAATAAAAACACTAGAGAGCATAGGAATAGGTGGAACTTTCCTTAAAATAATAAGAAGTATCTACCTAAAACTATCAGCAAGCATTCTATGTAATGGAGATAATTTAGAAGCATTCCTAATAAGATCAAGGGTGAAACAGGGACATCCATTTATCACCTCTATTATTTAATATTGTATTAGAAATGTTATCTTTTTTTTTTTTTGGTTCAACATTAGGAAAACTATCAACATAATCAATCACATCAATAAGAAAATTAACCAAAATCATATGATTGTCTCAATAGATGCAGAGAAAGCTTTTGAAAAAATACCGCACCCATTCCTTTTTTACTATATTAGCTCTGCCTATCCATGAGCGATTGATATCTTTCCAATTATTTAGATCTGATTTGATTTGTGTGAAGAGTGTTTGGTAGTTGTGTTCATAGAGTTCCTGGGTTTGTCTTAGCAAGTAGACTCCCAAGTATTTTATATTATCTACCGTTACTTTAAATGGAATTTCTCTTTCTATCTCTTGCTGCTGGACTTTGTTGGTCATGTATAGAAATGCTAATGATTTATGTGGATTTATTTTATATCCTGCTACTTTGCTAAAGTTGTTAATTGTTTCAAGTAATTTTTGACTTGATTCTCGAGGATTCCTTAAGTATACCATCATATCATCTGCAAAGAGTGATAGTTTTGTTTCCTCCTTGCCTATTCTAATTTCTTTAATTCCCTTCTCTTCTCTGATTGCTAAAGCTAACATTTCTAAATAATAGGGGTGATAATGGACATCCCTGTTTCATCCCTGATCTTATTGGGAGGGCCTCTAATTTATCTCCATTGCATATAATACTTGCTGATGGCTTTAGGTAGATACTGTTTATTATTCTAAGGAAAGCTCCCCCTATTCCTAAACTCTCTAGTGTTTTTATTAGGAATGGGTGCTGTACTTTGTCAAAAGCTTTCTCTGCATCTATTGAGATAATCATATGATTTTGGTTGGTTTTCTTATTGATGTGGTTGATTATGTTAATAGTTTTCCTAATGTTGAACCAGCCCTGCATTCCTGGTATAAATCCCACCTGGTCATAGTGTATTATCCTGGTGATCACTTGCTGTAATCTCCTTGCTAATATCTTATTTAAGATTTTAGCATCAATATTCATTAGGGAAATTGGTCTATAATTTTCTTTCTCTGTTTTTGCTTTGCCTGGTTTTGGTATCACCACCATATTTGTGTCATAAAACGAATTTGGTAGAACTCCTTCTTCCCCTATTTTTCCAAATAATTTGTATAATATTGGAATTAATTGTTCTTTAAATGTTTGGTAAAATTCACCCGTAAACCCATCTGGCCCTGGGGATTTTTTCTTAGGGAGTTCATTAATAGCTTGTTCAATTTCTTTTTCTAATATGGGTTTATTTAAGGATTTTATTTCCTCTTCAGTTAACCTGGGCAGTTTGTATCTTTGTAAATATTCATTTAGATTGTCAAATTTATTGGCATACAGTTGGGCAAAATATTTCCTAATTATTGCTTTAATTTCCACTTCACTGGTGCTAACATCACCCTTAAATGTACAAACAGAAGCAATGCATCCAAAATTAGAAGAGAGGCAGAAAGCTGGTGTGAGAATCAGAGCTCAGCCCTGAAGAGAAAGTATGTGACTTGGAGTCCTCATGTGATTTGGTGTCCTCATGTGACTTAGTGTCCAGAAGTTACAGCTATAGAACCACCTGTAGTCATGTCAATCAAAGCTACCAGCCAATTAGCTTGGAGCTGTCTATATGTGCACAGCCCTGCTTCCTATTTCACAGAGAGCTTCTGGGAGAAGCTGCTGAGGATCTGCCTCTTTTTGTCCAGGATTTTGGTGTGGTGGCAGAACTTCACATGGGCTGCTAGGAAAGTAGAGTTCCTCTTTTCAATTGAGACTTTGATTTGGTGGGAGACAGAGAAAAGGCAGACAGAAAAAGAGAGGAAAGTAGATAGAAAGTGGATAGACTTTTGGGGGGTTATGTATCCCATGTGTGTCTTTACTCTTTAATAAATCCTCAAAAGCCTAAACTCTTGCTGAATCTATCTGTAAATCTTAGCCAGTTTCCCCAAAAAAAACTGCTGGGGGGGGGGAAGCAAGTTAGGACCCACATTAGATTTTAAACATCACAGTTTGTCTGAATACAAAGAGGAAAGCTGAACCTTGATCTTCTGATCTTCAGGTTGGGTAAGAAATTTCCCCTAGGCTGTCCCTTTAAATTCCAAAGTACTGCTAGGCAAATGCTGTTTTTCCTTTAAATTTTAAATGAATTTTTAAAACTTCTTAAGTACCCCTTTTCTAAGTTTAGTTTGGCTAATCAGAGAAGCAGGGGAAAAGGTCATGTTGATGCTTGGTCAGTTTGAATTTAATGAATATTTTTTTTATTCCTATTCTTAGTTTTGCCAGGCTTTATTATGTTGTATGGACAATTTGGAAGGTCATGAAGGAGATTAGAATGAGTGATATTCCCCAGAATTCCCCATTAGGAAAGCTACTCATAGATTGTGGTAAGGGAAAACTTATAGTAAAAACAACCATGACCAGAGGAAAGCTTAGTGAATTGTGTTTTATGTGGCATAAAGCATTACAGGAGAGGCACTCCTGTAATTGTTTCCCAGTGAGAGGAACTGGGAAATAATTTTTATTGCCCATATTCTGACAAAGGCCTCATTTCTAACATATATCAGGAACTAAATAAAATTTATAAGAATCCAAGTCTTTCCCCAATTGAGAAATGGTCAAAGGATATGAACAGGCAGTTTTCTGATGAAGAAATCAAAGCTATGTATTGCCATATGAAAAAATGCTCTAAATCACTATTGATTAGGAAATGCAAATTAAAACAACTCTGAGGTACCTCCTGACACCTATCAAATTGGCTAATATGAAAAAAAGGAAAATGATAAATTTTTGAGAAGTTGTAGAAAAAATTGGAATACTAATGCATTGTTGGTGGAGCTGTGAACTGATCCAACCATTCTGGAGACCAATTTGGAACTATTCCCAAAGGGCTATAATGCTGTGCATACCCTTTGAAGCAATAACACTATTAGGTCTTTTTCCCAAAGAAATCATAAAAAAGGGAAAAGGACCCACATGTACAAAAATATTTATAGCTGTTCTTTTTTTTTGTGGCAAGGAATTGGAAATTGAGAGGCTGCCCATCAATTGGGGAATGGCTGAACAAGTTGTGGTATATGAATGTAATGGAATACTATTGTCCTATAAGAAATGATAAGTAGGTATATTTCAGAGAGACCAGGAAGGACTTACATGAACTGATGCTGAGTAAGATGAGCAGAATCAGAACATTGTACAGAGTATCAACAGCATTTTGTGTTCATCAACTGTGATAGACTTGACTCTTCTCAGCAATACAATGGTCCAAAATAGTTCCAAAGGACTCATGATGGAAAATCCTCTCCAAATCCAGAAAAAAATAGAACTATGGAATCTAAATGCAGATTGAACCATACTCTATTTTTCATTTGTTTGTTTTTCTTTTTTGAGGTTTTTCCTTTTTGCTCTGATTCTTCTAGCATAGCATGACTAATGCAGAAATGCTTAATGTGATTGTACATATATAACCTATATTAGATTACTTGCTGTCTTGGGGAGGGGTGGAGGGAAGGGTGGGAGGAAGAAAAAATTGAAACTAGAAATCTTATAAAAACAAAAGTTGCAAACTATCTCTACATGAAACCGGAAAATAATAAAATACTTTTATGGAAAAAAAGAAATAGCATTGTACATCAGTGGAGTAGAATTACCCATTACAGTATTTAATGATCATGGTTATCTAATATTTGACAAACCCAAAGATCCTATTTCATTTAATTCCCACCCCCATCTCCCAAAATATTATACTCAGTTTTATTGGGTAGGTGATTCTTGGTATTAATCCTAACTCTTTTGCCCTCTAGAATATTATATCCCAAGGTCTTCTATTCATTAATATAGAAAGTGCTAAATCTTGTGTTCTCCTGACTGTGGCTCCTTTATATTATTTTAAGGTTTCCTGAGTTGTTTCTTTGAGTTATTTCTTTCTGGTTGCTTTGCAATACTTTCTCTTTGACCTAGGAACTCTGGAATTTAGTTATGATATTCCTAGGAGTTTTTATTTTGGAAATTCTTTCAGGAGATGATCAGTGGAGATTTTTTCCAATTTCTATTTTACCCTTTGGCTCTAAGATTTTAGGGCAGTTTTTCTTGATAATTACTTTAAAGGTGATATAATTCTTAAATTATCTCTCCTCAATCTATTTTTTTCAGGTCAGTTGTTTTTCCAATGAGATATTTCATATTTTCTTTTATTTTTTACTTCTTTTTGTTTGTGTACAAGGTTCTCCTGATTGTGTTCACCTCACTATGCATCAGTTCTTTTAAGTTATTCTAGGTTTTTCTGAAATCATCCTGCTTGTCATTTATTATAGCACAATAATATTCTATCATAATCATATATCACATCGTTCAGCCATTCCCCAATTGATGGGCATCCCTTTGATTATCAATTCTTAGTCACCACAAAAAGTGCTTCTTTAAATATTTTTGTACATATAGGTCCTTTTCTCTTTTTTGGATGTATTTGGGATATAAACCTAACATTGGCATTGCTGGCTTAAAGGGTATGCACAGTTTTATAGCCCTTTGAACATAGTTCCAAATTGCCCTCCACAATGGTTAGGTCAGTTCATTAGCATTCCAGTTTTCCCACATCTTCTCCAACATCTAACATTTCCTTTTTTTGCCATATCAGCCACTCTGATAGGTCTGAGGTGGTACCTCAGAGTTGTTTTAATTGGAATTTCTCTAATCAAAAGTGATTTGGAGCAATATTTTTCATATGACTATAGATAGCTTTGATTTCTTTGTCTAAAAACTGCCATATACTTTGACCATTTATCAATTGGGGAATGAATTGCATTCTTATAAAGTTTACTCCGTTCATTATATAATTGAGAAATAAGGCCTTTGTCAGAGATACTTGTTGATTTATCCATTGATGTTCATGGTCTTTCAGATTTATTCTGAAATATTTTGTACTTTCAGTCTTCTCTCTCTCTCTCTCTCTCCCCCCCCCCCCTTCATTTTCTTTACCAGAAACTTCCTGATACCCTCCCTTCTGACTGTAGTTTGCTTTGGGAGTTAGATCTCAAAGATTCTCAGACTCCTCCCCTACTGGGCAATGCACAGTTCACAAGCCTAAGTCTTTGCTTCAACTGAATTTGGGTGGTCAGAAATGGCCCCAGCTGGACTTTGTGCTCTTTTCTTCAGTCCTGTGGAGTGCTGCACACCTCTTACCTGTCCCCCACCTCCATACACACATTATGTGTACCTGTCCCATCCCCTCTAATCCTTAGTTTTCTTGACTGACAACAGTATTTTAGAAGTGGCTAAGGACCATGGGCTGCAAATCAGAAGTGCCAGTTATGCATGGTAAGCTTTTGCTCCTGAAGGGGTATGGCCAAACTGTCTGTCAAGACCTGAGCAAAATTCTGCAGCCTGGAACTGGGTTCTCCATCACACTGGAAATAGAGCAGGGCCACTGTGGTGCAGGAGTAGGTTTTGTTGTAAGCCTGTGTTTTATCCTTGGGTATGGTAGTATGTTCTCACTTCTGGGATTTTAAAAAGGGTGCTTAATGAGCTCAGGATAAATGAGCATAAATTCTTGGGTTTGATTTTTACTAAACCTTCTTTTGAATTCTGAGTGTCGTATATCACGGATATAGATGAATTTGCTTTATCTTTGGTGCATAATTTCTGTCATTGAGTTTTTTGAGAGGTCATGGGGATTTTAGTAAATGTCAAGTCTACTCATTTTGCCCAGAAGTCTCCAAGACAGTTTTTTCTTCTATTTTTTCTTCTGACTTCATTTTAATAATTCTTGCCTTGTTGATTCATTATTTTGTTTGGTTTTTACTAATTTTCATGGAATTAGTTACTTATTTGGTACCTCTTGTGTTAGAGTGTTAGTTCTTTTCTGAAGTCTTTTCTCCAAAGTACTCATTTCTTTTCTTATCCTTTGATCCAAAGTTCTCACTTCATTTATGTTGTCATATTAACTCTTTAAATCCTCTTGTTTTATTTCTTTGAAGAATGCTAATTGATCTTGTGGTCAATCTTGTCTTTTCTTGATGCTTTAATAAGTCACTGGAGTTATTTTCTTCTTGGTTTGTGTCTTTGGTATCCCTTGGCATTATAAGAGCTCTATAATTTATTTTGTTCACTCATTTTTTTCAACTTTAGTTCTCAGATTGGACTTTGTGTTAGAACCAGTCTCTGGGCACTTCTGGAGGGGCTTTTATGGTGTTATATTATCTTAACTTGCTCTAAATATAGTCCTGCTGCTATAATTTTGGGGGCATTGAGTACTTTGCTTTTCAAGGATCACAGGAGCAGCTTGAGCCAAGGAACTACAAAAGAATACCACATGTTCCATAAGGACTATCCATTTTCTCCAGTATTCCCAAACTCTCAAAATTCTCCCAAATAAGAATAATGTTGATGAGCTAAATTAATTGCTGTTGTCTTTACCAACCAAAGAAGTCTAATAAAATAACACAAAAATCAACAGCATTTCTATATAACAACAATAAAAAAAAATCCAAGTGATAATAATAGGGAGGCAAATCCTTTTCAACTACAAAGTAAGTACAGCCAAGATGGTGGAGTAAGAGGAAGTAGTATAACCTAGCTCTTATTCACAGCTATTCCACAAAGATTTATGTCTAGAAAATGCATCATATCAAGTCCTGGGAAATCCAAGAAAAAACATAGTGATTAATTTTTAGCCCCGTTTGGCCTAGGAAGAAAGGTAGAGAGATGTGAAGACACTGGGTTCTGAGTCTAACCAGGAGTTTGTGGAAGCATGAAGCATTCCAGCATAGGGACTAAGCATAGGCTGCCTCGGGCCGGCATCAGGGCAAAAAGAATTTCTAGATCTGGCACAGAGGGGTCTGATGTGGTCTAGACAGAAGAAATATATAGTTTTGTCACTCACACCAGAAAGCTGGATCCACAGATTCAGAACAAACTATGAGAGAAACATTGACCTGGAAATGGCTCAAAGATCCTTAAGATCTGAGCCAAGGGGAAGTAGTCTTAGAGGACTTAGCAAAGAGTAAGTTGAAAAGTCATCAACAGATATGTAGTGGGGTTTCAGAAGCAGTTTTCACCCCAATATTCAGTTGAATAACCAAGGCATGGAGCCCATAATAAAGTAAAACCTGCATCCCTATCATTCTAAATCTGTAAAGATTTCTGGCTAGTCAATAGTGGCTGAATCCAGTAGTCTGCTGGAACTGCAACTAAGGCCAGGCTCACAGTTGAGTTACTCAGACCTAAATCTAGGTCAGGAACTTGCAAATGCAGACTTCATCCTAGATCACACTTATTTGGGTATATTGAAAACTTTCAGGTCCTAAGCTGTCCCTGAAATCTTTGAAAAACACAACACTCTATATTTTAACTCTATATTTGATTTCAACAGTATGATATGTAGAGCCCGACACTTACCCTAGATCTAAAGTCAAGAAGTAAGCCTGAAAGATTTGATGAACAACAACAAAACATTCCACAATAAAGAGGTATAATTATGATAGGAATACTCAAGAAAAAATTCAGAGGAGGAAAATTACTCGAAAACATGTACAAAGTCTCAAAGGAAAAAAATAGCTTTGACACAT
This sequence comes from Dromiciops gliroides, assembly GCF_019393635.1. Taxonomy (NCBI): domain Eukaryota; kingdom Metazoa; phylum Chordata; class Mammalia; order Microbiotheria; family Microbiotheriidae; genus Dromiciops; species Dromiciops gliroides. The sequence continues at coordinate 263,561,155 of NC_057862.1, read as the reverse complement.
GACAAACTACAATTCCTGGAAGAAATGAAGTGACAGTTAAAAAAAGAATTAACAATTGTTTTATATGTGAAATGAAATCACTAGGTGAAAAAAATGGAAAAGAAAAGAGAGTGCTAAAGGAAAGTATTTAGTTCTTTCCCTTTCTTTTTTTTGTAATAATTTGATTTTTTTCCCCCATTACATGTAAAGATAGTTCTCAACTTTTGTTTATACCAGCTTTCCAATTTCAGATTTTTCTCCTTCCCTCCCCCCTCCCCGAGACAGCAGGTAGTCTAATATAGGTTTTATATATATATATACATAATAACATTAAACATATTTCTGTATTAGTCATGTTATAAGAGAAAAATCAGAGCAATGACAAAAAAAACCTCAGAATAGAAAAACAACAGCACCAAAGACAAAAGAAATAGTATGGTTCATTCAGCATCTATACTCCACAGTTCTTTTTTTTTTTCTGGATTTGGAGATCCTCTTCTATCATGAGTTCCCTGGAACTCTTCTGTACCATTGCATTGGTGAGAAGAATATAGTCCATCACAGTAGATCAACACACAATGTTGATGATACTGTGTACAATGTTATTCTGGTTCTGCTCATCTCACTCATCATCAGTTCATGCAAGTCCTTCCAGGTTTCTCTGAACTCCTCCTGCTCATTGTTTCTTACAGCACAATAGTATTCCATTACATTCATATACCACAATTTGTCCAGCCATTCCCCAATTGATGGGCATCCCCTCAACTTCCAATTCCTTGCCACCACATAAACAGCAGCTATAAATATTTTTGTACATGTGGGTCTCTCTCCCCTTTCCATGATCTCTTTGGGAAAAAGACCCAAACGTGGTATTTCTGGGTCAAAGGGTATGCACAGCTTTAAAGCCCTTTGGGCATAATTCCAAATTGCTCTCCAGAATGGTTGGATCAGTTCACAGCTCCACCAACTATGCATTAGTGTTCCAATTTTTTCCACAGCTTCTCCAACATTTATTATTTTCCTTTTTTGTCATATTAGCCAATCTGATAGGTGTCAGGTGGTACCTCAGAGTTGTTTTAATTTGCATCTCTCTAATCATTAGAGATTTAGAGAATTTTTTCATATGGGAATAGATAGCTTTGGTTTCTTCATCAGAAAACTGCCTGTTCATATCCTTTGACCATTTCTCAATTGGAGAATGACTTGGATTCTTATAAATTTGATTTAGTTCCCTATATATTTTAGAGATGAGGCCTTTATTGGAAGAACTGGCCACAAAAATTGTTTCCCAGCTTTCTGCCTCCCTTCTAATTTTGGATGCATTGATTCTGTTTGTACGATTTTTTTTAAATTTAATGTAATCAAAATCATCCATGTTGCATTTTATAATATTCTTTATCTCTTGTTTGGTCATAAGCTGTTTTCCTTTCCAAAGATCTGAAAGGTAGACTATTCCTTTATCTCCTAATTTACCTATGGTATCAACTGTTATGTCTAAATCATGTATCCATTTTGACCTTATTTTCATATAAGGTGTCAGATGTTGGTCTATGCCTAATTTCTGCCATACTATCTTCCAGTTTTCCCAGCAGTTTTTGTCAAATACTGAGTTCCTATCCCAGAAGCTGGAATCTTTGGGTTTATCAAACACTACATTACTAGTGTCATTTACTACTATGTTTCCTGTGCCTAGCCTATTCCATTGATCCTCCACTCTATTTCTTAGCCAGTACCAGATAGTTTTGATGACTGCCACTTTATAGTAAAGCTCCAGGTTTGGTACCACTAACCCACCTTCCTGTGAATTTTTTTTTCATTATTTCCCTGGATATTCTTGATTTTTTGTTTTTTCAGATGAATTTTGTTATTTTTTTTCTAGCTCTATAAAATAATTTTTAGGTAGTCTGATTTGTATGGCACTGAATAAGTAAATTAATTTAGGTAGTATTGTCATTTTTACTATATTAGGTCTGCCTATCCATGAGCAATTGATATCTTTCCAATTATTTAGATCTGATTTGACTTGTGTGAAGAGTGTTCGTAGTTGTGTTCATAGAGTTCCTGGATTTGTCTTGGCAAGTAGACTCCCAAGTCTTTTACATTATCTACCTTTACTTTAAATGGAATTTCTCTTTCTATCTCTTGCTGCTGGACTTTATTGGTCGTGTATAGAAATGCTGATGATTTATGTGGATTTATTTTATATCCTGCTACTTTACTAAAGTTGTTCATTGTTTCAAGTAATTTTTGAGTGGATTCTTTAAGTATACCATCATATTATCTGCAAAGAGTGATAGTTTTGTTTCCTCCTTGCCTATTCTAATTCCTTTAATTCCTTTCTCTTCTCTGATTGCTAAAGATAACCTTTCTAGTACAACATTAAATAATAGGGGTGATAATGGACATCCCTGTTTCACCCCTGATCTTATTGGGAAGGCCTCTAATTTATCTCCATTGCATATAATGCTTGCTGATGGTTTTAGGTAGATACTGCTTATTATTTTCAGGAAAGCTCCCCCTATTCCTAAACTCTCTAGTGTTTTTATTAGGAATCAGTGCTGTATTTTGTCAAAAGCTTTCTCTGCATCTATTGAGATAATCATATGATTTTGGTTGGTTTTCTTATTGATGTGGTTGATTATGTTAATAGTTTTCCTAATGTTGAACCAGCCCTGCATTCCTGGTATAAATCCCACCTGGTCATAGTGTATTTTCCTGGTGATCACTTGCTGTAATCTCCTTGCTAATACCTTATTTAAGACTTTAGTATCAATATTCATTAGGGAAATTGGTCTATAATTTTGTTTCTCTGTTTTGCTTTGCCTGGTTTTGGTGTCACCACAATATTTGTGTCATGAAACGAATTTGGTAGAACTCCCTCTTCACCTATTTTTCCAAATAATTTGTATAATATTGGAATTAATTGTTCTTTAAATGTTTGATAGAATTGACCTGTAAACCCATCTGGCCCTGGGGATTTTTTCTTAGGGAGTTCATTAATGGCTTGTTCAATTTCTTTTTCTAATATGGGCTTATTTAAGGATTTTATTTCCTCTTCAGTTAACCCAGGCAGTTTGTATTTTTGTAAATATCTATTTCATTTAGATTGTCAAATTTACTGGCATACAGTTGGGCAAAATGGTTCCTAATTATTGCTTTAATTTCCACTTCATTGGTGGTAACATCACCCCTTTCATTTTTGATATTGGTAATTTGGTTTTCTTCTTCTTTTTTTAAATCAAATTAAACAATATTTTATCTATTTTATTGGTATTTTCATAAAACCAGCTCTTAGATTTCTTGATTAATTCTATAGTTTTCTTGCTTTCAATCTTATTAATTTCTCCTTTAATTTTCAGGATCTCTAGTTTAGTATCTAATTGGGGATTTCTAATTTGTTCTTTTTCTAGCTTTTTAAGTTGCATGCCCAATTCATTAATCTCCTCTTTCTCTTTTTTATTCATGTAAGCATTTAGATCCATAAATTTTCCCCAAAGCACTGCTTTGGCTGCTTCCCATAGATTTTGGTGTGTTGTCTCATTATTGTCATTGTCTTGGATATAGTTATTGATTGTTTCTATGATTTGTTGTTTGGCCCATTCATTCTTTAGAATGAAATTATTTAGTTTCCAATTGATTTTCATTCTACCTTTCCATGGCTCCTTCTTACATGTCATTTTTATTGCATCATGATCTGAGGAGGATGCATTTACTATTTCTGCCTTTCTACATTTGACTATGATGTTTTTTTGCCCTAATACATGGTCAGTTTTTGAAAATGTGCCATGTACTCTTGAGGAGTAGGTGTATTCCTTTCTATCCCCATTCAGTTTTCTCCATACATCTATCATGTCTAACTTTTCTAGTAATCTATTCCCCTCTTTCACTTCTTTCTTATTTATTTTTAGGCTAGATTTATCTAATTCTGAGAGGGGAAGATTCAGATCCCCCACTAGTATAGTATTACTGTCTAATTCCTACTGTACCTCATTTAACTTCTCCTCTAAGAATTTGGATGCTATACCACTTGGCTCATACATATTTAATGTTGATATTACTTCATTATCTATAGTACCTTTTAGCAAGATATAGTCTCCTTCCTTATCTCTTTTAATGAGATCTGTTTTTGCCTGTGCTTTGTCTGAGATAAGGATTGCTACACCTGCTTTTTTCACTTTAGCTGAAGCATAATATATTCTGCTCCAGCCTTTTACGTTTACTCTGTGTGTATCTCTCTGCTCCAAATGTGTTTCTTGTAAACAGCATATTGTAGGATTCTGGTTTTTAATCCACTCTGCAATTTGCTTCCATTTTATAGCAGAGTTCATCCCATACACATTCACAGTTATTATTACTGTCTATTCCCCTCCATTCTATTTACCCCCTTTGTAATTTTTCCCCTTTTTTTCACCCTATTCCTCCTCACCAATGTTTTGCTTTTTACCACTGCCTCCCCCAATCGGCCATCCCTTTTTATCACCGCCCCCTCTTTTCTTTACCCTTTTCTCCATTGCTTTTGTCCTCCCTTCTATCAGTCCCCCCTTTCCCTTCCCCTTTTGCTTCCCTAAAGAATGAGCTAAGTTTCTTTATCCCAGTGAACGTATATGTTATTCCCTCTTTGATTCAAATCTAATGAGAGTAGGGTTGAAACAATGTTCACCCCTTCTTTCTTTCCCTCTTTTGTAATAGGTTTTTTTTCACCTCTTCATAAGATATAATTCACCTGTTCCACCTCATCTTTCCTCTCCTCCCCATAGACTCCCATTTTTAACCCCTTAATTTTCTTTGTATCATCACATCAAAGACAATTTATATTTATACCCTCTGTGTAAAGTCCTTCTCTCTGCCCAAATACATTTATAGTTCTTAAGAGTTATGAGTATTATCTTCCTGTGTAGGGATGTAAACAGTTTAACCTAATTGAGTACCTTTTTTTTTCCTCTGTTTACCTTTTTAAACTTCTCTTGAGTCTTGTATGTTAAGATCAAATTTTCTATTCAGTTCTGGTCTTTTCATCAGGAAACCTTGAAAGTCCCCAGTGTCATTGATTGTCCATCTTTTCTCCTTATAGAGAATGCTCAGCTTTGCTGGGTAATAGATTCTTGGCTGCAATCCAAGCTCCTTTGCCTTCCAGAATATCATATTCCAAGCCCTGGGGTCCTTTAATGTTGAAGCTGCCAAGTTCTAAGCTATCCTGACTGTGGCTCCATAATATTTAAATTGCTTCTTTCTGGCTGCTTGGAGTATTTTCTCCTTTACCTGATAATTCTGGAATTTGGCTACAATATTCCTTGGAGTTTTCCTTTTGTGGTCTCTTTCAGGAGGTGTTTGGTGGATTCTTTCAATGATGATTTTATCCTCTGATTCTATAATATCAGGGCAGTTCTCCTTAATAATTTCCTTGAATATGGTTCTAGATTCTTTTTCTGATCGTGGCTTTCAGGCAGTCCAGTGATTCTCAAATTGTCTCTCCCGGATCTGTTTTCCAGATCAGTTGTCTTTCCAATGAGGTATTTCACACTTTCTTTTATTTTTTCATTCTTTTGATTCTGATTGACTGATTCCTGGTGTCTCATGGAGTCCTTATCTTCCAACTGTCCAATTTTAGTTTTTAAGGCATTTTTTTCTTCAGTGAGATTATGCTCCTTTTTTTTTCCATTTGACCAGGTGAATTTTTTAAGGCATTGTTTTCTTCAATGGGATTATGCATCTTTTTTTTCCATTTGGCCAAATGAATTTTTTAAGGCATTGTTTTCTTCAGTGAAATTATGCACCTTTTTTCCATTTGGCCAGATGAATTTTTTAAGGAATTGTTTTCTGTAGTCAATCTTTGTGCTTACTTTTCCAAGCTGCTGATTCTTTTTCATAGTTTTCTTGTTTTGCTTTCATTTATCTCCCTATTTTTTCTTCTACCTCTCTCAGTTGATTTTTAAAATCCTTTTTGAGCTCTTCCAGTAAGACTTTTTGTTCTTGAGACCAATTCACCTTCCCTCATGAGGCTTCACATGTAGGCAGTTTGAGGGTATTGTCCTCATCTGAGTTTGTGTTTGCTTCTTCCCTGTTAATACAGAAACTCTCAATGGAAAGGGCTCTTTTTTGCTTCTTACTCATTATTGCACCTTATTTATTTATTTTTTAAGTTGAGGTCTGCCCTGGGGGCACCAGGGTCCCTGTTTTGGGCTTCCTTTGCAGGGGTATAGGTGCTGTTTCACCAGCTTTTTACACTGAGTACTTTAAGTGTGTGCAGTTCACCTCCCTGCACTTCCTGTCTGAGCATGCTAGTATCAGTGGGCCTGGTCCTGCCTGTCCTTTTCATGGCCCTACAGCTGGCAACTTGCTGTCTTGGCTGGTGCAGGTAGGTTTTTCCACTGTCCTGCTTGGCCACCTGATTTTTGAGCCAGGTTCTAGGGGCCTCAGTTGCTCGGCTGTGGCCTGCAGCTCCTGCTGACTTGCCCCAACCCCCTTGGCGCTGGTCTGCTGCCCTGCTCTGTGCCTCCCTTTTGCCCGAGTCAGACCGACCTTTTCCTGAAGTCTTCTAAATTATCTCTGGTTGGAAGACTGTGTCTCTCTGTCTCTTTGCAGGTTCTGTAGTTTCAGAATCCATCCAGAGGCTTGATTGAATATTCTTTTTGAGGGAACAGAAGGAGAGCTCAGGCAGCTTGCTAATTCCTCTCTGCTATCTTGGCTCTGCCCCAGAAAATCCTCTTTCCCTTTCACACTCTTCTTAACTGGCAGACTTCTGACTTTATATTTCAACTGAAATAGCTCTCCCCAAAATTTTAATGGCCCATTAATTGCCAAATTGAGTAGTTTTTTTCTCAATTTTCACCCTTCTTGGACTGCAGCTTTGGGCACTATTCCTCACTCTCTTTCCCTTGATACTCTCTTCTATCTATGTTTTTATGTCACTGTTCTCACCTGGTTCTCTTTCTACTGAAATGACTGCTTTTTCCCAGTTTCCTTTGCTGGATATTTATCTCAATAGTACCTATAAACTGTGAGTGTATCCTGAAGGCTTCTATTCTGGGTACTCTTCCCTTTTCCCTTTATATTATTTTACCTGGTAACCTGATATACTCCATTGATTAAATTATTGTCCCTATAGCGATGGCACATATATTTATCTAGTCCTTTCTGGTTTCCTGATATCTAGTCTCAAATATCTAATCTAGAAATCTTGAATTGTATATCCCATACACAACTTAAACTCAACATAATCAAAACTGAACTCATTATCTTCCCCACCCCAAATCTTCCTTTCCTTCTAATTTCCCTAGCACTATTGAGGGTACCTTTGACATTGCTCTTATCACTTTATGTCTGGAATATTGCATTAGCTTTTTGGCTTATCTCTCCATATCAAGTCTCTTCCCACTCTAGTTTATTTTCTATTCATATGTCAAAGTGATTTTTCTAAAGTACATGTTTTATCATGTAATGTCTTCACCCCATGCTGAATAAATAAAATTTCAATGGCTCCTTATTACCTCCAGTATCAAAGACCTTTATAACATGGAACATTTGTAGCTTTCTTTTCTTTTTATACCTTAATTTCTTTCATGTATTTTGTGATCCAGTGACACTGACCTTCTTCATGTTCCTTGCAGAATTCACACCATCTCTGGACTATATGTGCTTTTATTGGTTCTCTCCCATACCGTGAATTCTCTCCCTCCTCATCTAAATCTCCTGACTTCCCTTTAAGCCAGTTAAAATTTCAACTTCTGCATGATGCCTTTCCAAATTCCCCTTAATGCTAATCCTCTAATATTTCTCCAGTTTGTTCTACATATATTTCGATTGTACTGTAATTTTCATATTATCTTTCAATTTGAAGATTTAGAAGCCACTAATATTAAGGAGCAGAGAATTTGGACTATAACAAAGGCAAAGATATAGGCTTAAACAAGCAATGAATAGTTTATCCCATAAAACTAATGTAATCCTAATGATGAGAAATGAATTTTTAATGTAATAGAAGATATTTCTTTTTCAAAAGTGTTATTGATTTTTTCTCATTAAATGTACAGATTACTTCTGCTTCATCAGAGGTTGCTTGTAATTAACTAAAAGTAATAATAACCTCATTTGAAAGTTGAATGCAACACTACAATTATAGCACCATAACCCACCTTCTAAATTTAGAATAAAAATGAATAGAAATCTTTTTATCTCTCCTGCTCCCACCCCATTTTGAAATTAAAAAGAAATAAAAACAAGTTTCTTATTAAAATATACATAGTCAAGAAAAATAAATTTATATCTATAGATATATGTGTGTGTATGCATGATGTGTGTGTGTGTGTGAAATTTTGTACCTTAAACCCATCACCCTTGTCTCATGAAAAGTATTTCCTTTGGAATTGAAAATTGTCATTATACTGATCATAGCACTCAAAGCTTTCTATTCGGTTCAGGGCTTTTCATCATGAATACCTGAAAGTCCTTTTTGTAATGAAGTCCTATTTTTCTCCCTGAAAGATTTTGGTGGGTAGGTGATTCTTGGTTGTTATTCCAATTCCTTTGTCCTCTGGAATATCATATTTTATGCCCCTATGATCCTTTAATGTAGAAGCTGCTAGATCTTGTACTATCCTGACTGTGGCTCTACAGTACTTGAATTATTTCTTTCTGGCTGCTTGCAATATATTCTCCTTGACCTGGGAGCTCTGGAGTTTGGCTATAATATTCCTGGAAGTTTTCCTTTTGGAATCTCTTTCAGGAGGTGATTGGTGGATTCTTTCAATTTCTATCTTATCTTTGTTTCTAGAATATCAAGGCAATTTTCCCTGGCAATCTCTTGGAAGATGATGTCTAAGCTATTGTTTTGATCATGGTTCTCAGGCAGCCTAATAATTTTCCAATTATCTCTCCTGGATCTATTTTCTAGGTCAGCTGTTTTTCCAAGAAGATATTTCACATTGCTCTCTATATTTTTATTGATTTGGATTTATTTATGGTATCTTGGTTTCTCATAAACTCACTAGCTTCCATTTGTTCAATCCTAATTCTTAGGCAATTATATTCTTCAGAGAGCTTTTCCATTTGGCTTTTTAAGCTGTTGACTTTTTTCTTATGACTTTACTCCCTCACTCTCATTTCTCTTTCCATTTTTTTGTTCTATCTCTATTACTTTATCTTCAAAGTTCTTTTTGAGTGCTTCTATGGCCTGAGACCAATTCATATTTTTCTTCAGAGAGCTTTTCTATTTGGCTTTTCAAGCTCAACTTTTTTTCCTCATTATTTTCCTGCATCGCTCTCATTTTTTTCCTCTACCTCTCTTTCTTTATGTTCAACGTCCTTTTTAAGTGCTTCTATGGCCTGAGACCAATTCATATTTTTCTTGGAAGCTTTAGTTGTAGGAGCCCTAATGTTTCTATCCCCTTTTGAGTGTGCACCTCAATCTTCCTTGTCACTAAAGAAGTTTCTATGGTCAGCATTTTTCTCTGTCTGTTCAACTTAACCACCTTTTACTTGACTTATAACTCCTTCTTAAAGTGGGGCACTACTTCCAGGCTGCACTGTCCCAAGCTTCAGGGGGGCTCAGGTGGAATAGTTTAAGGAGAGGCATGTTCTACATTCACCTGGCCTGTGCTCTGGCTGGAAATAACCCCAGGCTCTTCAACCAGAAAACAAAATTTTTGTTTTGCTGGGTTGATAGCTCCAACAAGCCTGTGTCCCTCTCTCACCTGGGCTGCTGCCACTCAAGGCTGCTTCCTGGTTCCCAGCATGGGTAAAACAACTGAATTCCACCTCAGTGCCAGCAGAGACCCCTGGCCAACCACTCAGCACTTTCACCAGACTGTGAACTTAGTTCCAGAAGATGCTGTCTCTGCAGCTGATTCAGAGGCTCTGGAGGTCTCTTTCTCTGGTGCAGCCTGACTGGAGCTGGATCTGTGTCTGTTTGACCTTGGAGTTGGGTTCCATTCCCACCCAAGCCCAACAGACCCCTCCTGCCAACCCTCTAAGCCATCTTTGGCTAGAAAATAATCACACCTTGCCCTTTTGTGTGTTCTGATGCTCTAGGTATTGTCTTATGGCAGTATTTGAAGGGATTTGGAGGAGAGCTCCGAGGAGTCACTCCATAATACTCATAGCTTTCAAAGTTGTTTGTTTTCAAAGTGTTATTATTTAATAAGTTATTCTGGTTCTGGTCATCTCATTCTTCATCAATTTATAAAAATCCTTAAAATTATTAACTTTATTATATTGATATTATAGTATAAATTGTTCTTTGGTTATATTTACTTAACCCTGTATCAGTTTATTTAAGTCTTTTTTTAAAAATCATCAACATTATTGCATTATTTTTATAGCATTCATATGCCACAGACAATTAATTGATGAATAGCTTTTTAGTTTCCAGTATTTTAGTATCAAAAACAGTTGTTATATAGAGATTTGCATGTATAACATCTTTCTTCTTCATTTGATCTCTTTTGAATATAGAGCTAGGAAAGGCATAAGTGTGTCAAAGGTAATACACTGCTTAGTAAATTTATGTTTATAATTTCAAATTGCTTTCCAGAATGGTTGTGGCATTCCACAATTTCCCACAGTCATTCAAACATTTGTCATTTTCCTTTTTATTTATTTTTTGTCATTTGTGGGGTGAATTCTCATAGTTGCTTTAATGAGAATTTCTCTGGTACTAATTTGGAGAATTAAAAAATACATATGGCTATAGATAGCCTAAGTTTCTTCCCTTGAGAATTGGAGAATGACCTTTTCTTATAAATATGAATCAGTTACATATATATCTTGGGAATGATACTTTTATCAGATAAATTTATTGCTAACATTGCCTCCCAGTGGTTTCAATTTTTAATATTAGCTTTATTGGATTTGTTTTTGCAAAGACATACATTTTATGCTATAAAATTATTTTATCTTCTACAATTCTTTCAATTTCTTATTTCATCACGAGCTTTTTCATAGATCTGATAGAGTTTTTCATGTTTCTCTGTCTCTCTCTTTTTTAAAAAGTTATACATGAGTAGTCATGTAAAACATCTCCTCAGCTAGGTTGTGAGACAAAACAGATAAAAACAAAATTTCATATTAAGGAACTGTCAAAAAATAAATTCTTCAATCTGTTTTCAGATACCATCACTTCTTTCTTTGTAGATGGATTGCAATTTTCATAAGTCCTTCAGAGTTATATTAGATCATTTAATTGCTGAAAATAACCCCATACTTCCCAGCAGATCATCTTACACTATTGCTGTTCTTTTGTATACAGTACACTTCACTCTGCTTTAGTTCCTGTAGGTCTTTTGAGGTTTTTCTGATAGCATCTTGTTCACCATAACCTTTATATAGTACCTTAAACTTGACAAAGAATTTTCTTCACAATAGCCCAGCAAAGTAGGTACCATATGTTTTGCCTTTATAATCAATCATCATAACTGTTACCCTCCATCCTATTTCCTTCCCATGATATTTACTCTATTTTCTATCTTCTTTAACCCTATTCCTCCTCAAAAAGTGTTTTGCTTCTGACTGCCCCCCTCCCCCATTCTTCCCTCCTTTCTTTCACCCTCCCCTCCTTATCCTCTTCCCCTCCTACTTTCCTGTAGGGTTAAATAAATTACTCCTCCCAATTGGGTGTGTCTGTTATTCCCTCCTTGAGCCTACCCTGATGAGATTAAGGTCTTTGAGCTAATTCTGTGTTCTAAATTTTCTTCCTCCTTGCCTCCTCAACCCTCCATATGAGATAAAGTAATTCAATATAAGTTGTACACGTGCAGTTATACAGAACATCTTCACCTTCCTTGAAAGTGTTTTGCTTTTCACTGCTCCCTCCCCCAATCTGCCCTTCCTTCCTTCCCCTCTTCTCCCTCCACCCTTATCTCCTTCCCCTCCCATGTTCCCTCAGGGCAAAATATATTACTATACTCACTTGAGTATGTAAGTCATTCCCTCTTTGAGCCAATTCTGATGATAGTAAGGTTCACTCACTCCCCTACTCCTTCCCCCTCTTCCTCTCCCCATCCATAAGCTTTTTTTCTTGTTTCCTTCATGTGAGCTACCTCTCCCCATTCCACCTCTCCCCTCTCCCCTCCCCCTGTGCATTCCTCCTACCCCTCAACCTTCTTTTAAAGTTATCATCATGACTTAGATAGTTGGCACAATGGACAAAGCACCAACCCTAGAGGCCCTTAGCCCAAATCCAGCCCCAGACATAAGATAGCCCACCCTGCCTGCCCCACAAAAAACAAGGATAAACAAAAAATAAATGCTTTACAGATATCATCCCTTCATATTTAGTTCAGACCTCTGTCCTCTAAGTATATTCCTTTCAGCTACCCTAATACTGAGAAAGTTCTTATGAGTTCGAAGTATTTTCTTCCCATGTAGGAATGTAAACAATTTAATCTTTTAATATCCCTCATGATTTCTTTTTTCCTATTTACCTTTTTATGCTTCTCTAGGGTCTTATATATGAAAGTCAAATTTTCTATTCAGTTCAGGTCTTTCCATCACAAATACCTGAAAGTCCTTTTTTTCATTGAAGTCCTATTTTTTTGCTCTGAAAGATTACACTCAGTTTTGCTAGGTAGGTGCTTTTTTGGCTATAGTCCCAGTTCCTTTGCCCTAAGGAATATCATATTCCATGCCCTCTGGTCCTTTAATGTAGATGCTGCTAGGTCTTGTTTTATCCTTACTGTAGCTTGACAGTATTTGAATTACTTTTTTTCTAGCTGCTTGCAATATTTTCTCCTTGACCTGGGAGCTCTGGAATTTGGCTATAATATTCCTGGAAGTTTTCCTTTTGGGATCTCTTTGAGGAGGTGATCAGTGGATTCTTTCAATTTCTATTTTACCTTCTTTTCCTAGAATATCAGGGCAGTTTCCCCTGACAATTTCTTGGAAGACGATGTCTAAACTTTTATTTTGGTCATGGTTTTCAGGTAGTCCAGTAATTTTCAAATTATCTCTCCTGGCTCTATGTTTCAGGTCAGCTGTTTTTCCGCTGAGATATTCCATATTGCCCTCTATTTTTTTTTATTCAATTGGATTTGTTTATGTTGTCTTGGTTTCTCATAAAGTCACTAGCTTCCATTTGTTTAGTCCTAATTCTTAGGCTATTATTTTCTTCTGAGAGCTTTTATGTCTTCTTTTCCATTTGGCTTTTCAAGCTGTTGACTTTTTTCTCATGACTCTCCTGCATGGCTTTCATTTCTCTTTCCATTCTTTCCTCCACCTCTCTAAATCTTCCTTATATCTCTCCTACATTCTCTTAAAATTCCCTTTTGAGCACTTCCATGGCCTGAGACCAATTCATATTTTCCTTGGAAGCTTTAGATGTAGGGGTTATAAGGGTGATATCCTCTTCTGAGGATGCACCTTGATCTTCCTTGTCAGTAAAGAAACTTTTGATAATTCTCAACTTTCTTTGCTTGCTCATCTTGGCATGTTTTACTTGACTTTTAACACTCTGTTACAGTAGGGTCCTACTTGCAAGCTATACTGTCCCAAGCTTCAGAAGGTCCCAGGTGTTTTGGTTTGAGGAAGGTCAGGTTTTTCTCTCACCTGGCCTCTCCTCTGGTCTGAGGTTAACCTCAAGACAACTTGTTAATTAACAAGTCAGCAGATCTTTGTGTGCTGTGGTGGTTCCTAGCTCTGATGAGCCTGCCCCCTCCCCAACCTGGGCGTCCTGCCACTCAAGATTTCTTCCTGGTTCCCTGCTGGGGTGGGATAGCTGAATTCCTCCTTAGGTCCTACAGATACCTCTGTATTTCCATGCCACCCCTGATGTCTGTTCACCTCTCTCACTCAACTGTAAGCTTAATTCTAGAATACACTGGTGCTGCAGCTGATTTGGAGGCTGGGGGTAAGTTCCTCTGGAACAGTGTTCCTGGGGTCTGTGTCAGCACCATCACAGGGGTTGGACTTTAATCACAGCCCAGCACAGCCCCCTTTAATATGTCTTTGGCTGGAAAATAATCTCAGCCCATCTTTTTGTGGGTTTTCCTGCTCCAGGGGTTCTTTTATTTCTGTTTTTTGGGGTGATTGTGTCAGGAACTCTGTGTGTCTAATATCTTTCCTCCACCATCTTCTCATGTTTCCCTTTTTGTTTATGATGTGACCTCTGATGAAAAGGTGCAAACTGAACAAAAATTTGATAATACAAACACAGGTATAAGAGAAACATTAAAAAAATAAATATGGGTTATTAATCATAAAAAAAAATAATGATCAACTGGGGCTGCAGTGTATAGAGCACTGGCCCTGGAGTTAGAAGGACTAGAGTTCAAATTTGGCCTCAAACTTTTACTTTCTTGGTGACCCTGAGTAAGTCACTTAATTCCAATTGCCTCAAAAAATCATAATGATCAACTGTTTACACCTTAATTTTGGGAAATAATACCTGGGTCCTGTCAGAACTCTATTATTAGTTGTCCAAGAGGGAATCTAGTAAGACAGATGTTCTGGAAGTGATTTTGTTATATTTTAATGCTCTTAAATGAGGAAAGGAAAAGGAAGATGAAAGTAACATCCTAGAGGAAAGAAAGAGAAAAGGTAAAGGAAATTATTCTATAATTAAAATGAAGGGGGGAGCTAGGTGGCACAGTGGATGAAGAACTAGCCCTGGATTCAGGAGGACCTGAGTTCAAATCCAGCCTCAGACACTTGACACTTATTAGCTATATGACCCTGGGCAAGTCATTTAACCCTCTTAGCCCTGCAAATAAAATACAATTAAAAAAAATTAAAAATAAAGAATGAACAAGTTGAAAATATACAAACTATAAGAAAGGTTTGTGCTGAATGGATGATACTTGAACCATACTTTCATCTAAACTGGTTAAAGGAAGGAAGAATGCACATAGACATGATTGGGTGAAATATAGTTCACTCAGGAAGGAAAGGGGAAGAAGAGCATAGGAAACAAATAGAGAGGGAAGATTATAGGAGACTTTTAGTTGACTAAACAAACCAACAGGTATATTGTGAAAAGGGTTTTAAAGGAAAGAATAACAGATAAGAAGTTATGATTAGACTCAGAGCAAGGGAAAGAGAAGAAAGATAGAGGAGCACAAACAGATCACATTAAACCTAGAGGACTGTTGCTGAACACACTCTTCTTTCACCACTCTTCTTTTTTATAAAATGTGGATAGGACACAAAGGAATGGGGGAAGTATAGGCTAGAAAGAAAAACACAATTAATGATTTAACTCTAAATGGGAATGGATGAACTTACCTATAAGACAGAAAGGAATATCAGTATATATCAGTATATTATTTTTAAGAAACATATTGCACAGAAAAAATTCACATAGTTAAATAAGAGATCAGAGGAAAATATTATATGCTTCAGCTGAAGCATAAAATTTTAGAAAGGGTAACAACAAAAATGGATATAAAAGATACAATTGGGGAAACTATAGTTTGCTGAAAGGTATCATAGAAAGTGAATACCAATACTATAATGTATGCCCTGAATGGCATAATATCTAAATACTTAAATGAAAAGTTAAATGAGTTAGATGAATAATTCAACAGTAAAATTATAAAAGTTGCTTTTTTCCCCATTCAAACGATTAGTCCAACCAAAATAAGCAAGAGATTACCTAAAGACCTGAATAGAATTAAGGAAAAGTAGATATTATAAACCTATTGTGGTTACTAAATGAGAATAGAAAGCAGTTTACATATCTTTCAGCTATTCTGGCATCTTCTAGCATAAAATCTTCACAAACAAATGTAGAAATGCAGAAATATAAACACATATTTTATTTACCTTTATTTAATAAAAATTATATTCTATTAAGCACCAGTCAAGAAAGGATTAAAGAAAGTTGGAAATTGTATCACTTAATCCTAAGGAATGAATAGGTTTAAAATGTATCAAAGAAACCATTGATAATTTCATTAAATATGATGAGAATGAGACAAAATAACAAAATTTTGTGATGCAGTCAAAGCAGTCTTTTATATTTTTAAATACTTTAATCATTGGTACCATCCTGTCTATTCTTCACTGCAGGTCCTCTGATTTCATCTCTCCAGCTTCTGCCCCTCCTTCAGTTTCTTGCTCCCACTGAAGTGAGGATCTTCCTCCCCACCTAGGATAGTGGGGTGGGGCGGAGTTATGTCACCATCTCAAAAATCACCATGAGCTGGAAGCAGCTGGGACCAAAGCAACTGTGCTTTGTCTACTCTGACTCTTAGCTCTTGCCAATCTCTGGAAAAGGTGTTACATTATTTGCTGCCTCATCTATAAGATAACGCTATATTTTTTGGATAAAAATTATATTGGATTGCCTTATATAATGCAATTATAATGGTAATGCAATCATAAATGGTAACCTTTTCTCTTTTTTTACTATTATAGATTTAAAGTCCTATATTTGAAAATTATGTTTATATAACATCTGGGGTTTATGACAACCACTATATAATTTTATTATATTTTGTTTTGCATGGTTCTCTGTTTTTTAAAGACTGTAACTACTGTCTTCCCAATTAAATTAAAACTTGTTTTCTATTCTATTTATATATCCTACAAAACATAGCATAGTGAGAGTAAAGTAGAAAAACAATGGCTTCCTGTTGACTTTAACTGTGTGTTGATTTTCTATATTTAAATGAAATGATCACAGATGCACAGTTAAAAGGGACCCTACTTTAATCCAAACCCTCTCATTTTATCTATTGGGAAACAGGCCTAGAGAAATTAAATAACATGTCCAAATTAACAAAGGTATTAACCTAGAATTTGAACCTTTGATTCCATATCCAGTTTTGTTTTGTTTTCCTAACCATAACACAACACTGCCTACACTACCTCTGGTATTATACTTTTCAGATTATTATACTATCTTTGGGTATTTTGTGATAATCATAATGAGGCTTTTAAAATTAATATAAAATGAAAATTTAAAGAACACAGTGCTTTGAAAATTGCCTGATTACATAATTCATATTAAGTACCAATATAATTTTTAAAAGTTCTTAAAATAAAGTAAAAAAGTAAAAATTAACTAAGCAAATGAAAAGGAAGTATTTTATTTAAAATGCCACTGAGCTAACAAAGCATTTTGTAAATCTGTTGTTTTTTCAGTAATTTCAGTCATTTCTGACTATGATCCCATTTGGAGTTTCTTGGCAAAGATGAGGAAACTAGGGAAACAGCATTAAGTGACTTGCCCAGGGTCACACAGCTAGTAAATGTTTAAAGTTGGTTTTGAACTCAGATCCTTCCTGACTCCAGGCCCAGAGCTCTTTCTATTGTGCCACCTAGCTTCCCTGAATATAAAGTAGGCACTTAATAAATGTTTATTGAATTAAATTGCAATAGATTCTTTAACTGGTTGCCACCTAGGTGCTCCTATATTTTTGACTCTTCATGACCTCATTTGGATTTTTTTTTGGCAAAGATACTAGAGAGCTTTGATATTTCCTTCAGTAGCTCATTTTACAGATGAAGATCTGAGGCAAATAGGGTTAAGTACTATGCCTGGAGTCACATAGCTAAGTAAGTGTCTTAGGCCAGATTTGAATTCATGAAGATGCCCAGTGCTCTATTCCCTGCACCATCATTATATGTAAGTACAGTTGTAAATCTGTACTTAAAGAATGTCTTATACTTTCATGGTTTGATTCTTGTTGTAAAAGTTAATTTCCATTTGAAATTAGGAAATTTTCTTTGTATGTGCAAAGGACTCTATATTATATAATATGTTTACAGTAGCCTATCAATGACATTTCTAGCACAAAGGATTTTCCTATATGCAATGGATTAATTCACCGATTAAATACAAATAAGTGAACTTGGAGCATTATATTATGTGTCTTGTCTTTATCCTGGAAGTACTTTTTCATCAAATACTAGCCTAGCTAGGGGAATTAAATATGTAGCTGGCTATTGATATGCCTAAAAAGGTAACAGTAATATAAAAATACTAGATTTAAATTATTTTTCTTTCAGTGTTTCTATTTAAACTTTAATCTTTGTCTACCACCATACTCTTATTCAACAATCTATACACGTAATGTTTATATAGTAATTATTTCAAACATCTATTCCAGTTTTTATTATCTAAAGTTAATTTGAAAGGAAGCCAAAGTGAAAACTTGAGGTGAAAATGTTTGTTCTGTGGAGATATCTCATTTCATAATAAAAAAGTTTATTGAAATAGAAATGATATCTAAACATAGAAAAAGACAAATACTTAGGTCAAGACAACATCTCAGAGTCATCAATAATTAGCAAGTTTCCTGTAGTTATTAAAGCCTGTTGTAC
Source organism: Dromiciops gliroides (assembly GCF_019393635.1). NCBI lineage: Eukaryota > Metazoa > Chordata > Mammalia > Microbiotheria > Microbiotheriidae > Dromiciops > Dromiciops gliroides. The sequence goes on along the minus strand of NC_057862.1, from coordinate 263,542,921 downwards.
TGACATTTGATTACAATTTTTGAACCATGTTCTAACTTTCCCTTTCTAAATGCCAAGCAAGAAAAACAGATAAAATAAACAATAACAATATTATGAAATGTCCTTAGAAACTAGTTCTAAGATGGCCTAAAATTTTTTCAAAAGGGCCAAGGAAGTCCAGGATTATATTGTCTGGTGTTCTATTCAATAAAGATATCCTCAGTTGCAATCTAGCTACAAAAGATATTTATATTTAATAAACTGATAGTATATAGTTCCTCCCTCCACACTTCTGGCACTTACCTTTGCTGGTTCTGGGTAACTTGGGATGACACTGACCAAAATATTTTAACAGCTAGCCCTGGAAGAATTTTTTTTTTCACATTTAGACATGTATACTACCTTTTTGCCACAGTATTATAGTCACCTTTTCCAGCAGGCAAAAGTTTTGACCATCTACACAGCAGTTAGCAATCATTTCAGCTAGAGATCTCATTTTTGAATGTCCAACAAGATCAATTTTGATTAGATGTTTCTTTTTTCCAGCCCAATTCCACTCTAGGGCAGTGTTATCTCAGTTATCTCTAACTGTATATGTTTGTTTAATATTTACCCAATCACTTATTAGACATCCTGTAGGCGTAGATTAGAAAACATTAAAAGATTATAGGTAAATTGAATAATATTTTACAAAAAAAGCTTTTTAGCTTTTTGGGATTTCATTGAGTTTAAATAGTTATCCAACCTCAAAACATTAGTGAACAAAGTTTGAAAACAAAGTCTTTAAGTTCTATTTTAGTTGTATTGCTAATTTCATAAGTATTTCAATCACAGAAAACCATTTAATATAAATATTGGATTTACAAAGAATACAGATAACTTTTGATGATCTTCATTTTGTAAATTGAAAAGTAGACAGTAGCTGAATAACCTAGTTGTTTTGTTTTTTGAAAATTTTTGTTTTAGCATTAAAAAAAGGACGATTTTGGATTACACCGGATCCTTATCACAAAGATGACACCATCCAGATTGGACGTGAAGTGAAAATATCTTGCCAAGTAGAAGCTATTCCCTCTGAGGAGTTAACGTTTAGTTGGTTTAAAAATGGACGCCCCTTAAGAAGTTCTGAGCGGATGGTTATAACACAGACTGATCCTGATGTTTCCCCTGGAACGACAAACTTGGACATCATTGATTTGAAATTCACTGACTTTGGAACATATACATGTGTAGCATCCCTAAAAGGAGGAGGCATATCTGATATAAGTATTGATGTTAACATATCCAGCAGCACAGGTAAGATATTACATGACAAAGATGTCCATATATGAGAACGGTTCTTTGCTTAGTAGATGTAACTTTTAAAAAATAATTTTTTTCTCTAAAGACATGTAAAACATTTTTTGACATTTGAAAAAATTTTGAGGTCTAAATTCTTTCCCTCTTTCCATCCCTTCCCTAATTCCAGTAAGAAATCTGATATTGATTATTTATTTATTTCCCCAAGAAAGTTGTTTAATATCAGGGAAGATTTTTTAAATAAGATTTTATGTCTGAGTAATACATACTACATTAGAAAAAATCTTTAGAATAACATGTTTTTAACATATGCATCACAAATACAGATGTCATATTAGCTTTTAGCATATTAATTCAATACTTGAAAGTTATTTAAAATAGACTACAATAAAATTGTTTTAAACATTCAAATAGATTAATATATTAAGGAAAATTAGAAAGAACTGAGATAGTCTATCCTGAGGTTCTATGATTTTGAAATATAAAAAAAACTAATTTTTCTTCATCAATTAAAAAACATTTGGGAATATGTAAATATGATTTTTTGAAAGATGGTAAAAATTTTCCTTAAAATGAGGGTTAGAAATATTAAATTTTGAATTGGATTAAAGGCAGAGCTATTCTTAATATTTATTTTAATAACAGATTGTCATCTATTTTTGTGCTAGCTTAAATGAGATCATGAAAGTGTGGAATACCATGCTAGCTTGGGATAAAAGCATTCACAATTGACCTATGAAGGTCAGTTATACCCTAGAGGATGCATTTATTATTAATTTCCATTTATTCCTAGTGATTTTTGCATTGAAGATTTTTTAAAAAAGATTCAGAGGGAGAGTTCACTAAAGTACTTCAAGAAGCTTATTCTTTGTCTTGGTTATACTGAGTTTTCACTCTGCAGGCAAAAAATCAACTTGAATGTATATTTTCTTGTCCATAATTGGCGTTGATATTGAATCTAAGATCTTGTGCCTTTGGTTCATAGATCTAAAGTTATGTTGAACCTAAAGACACCTAGTCTCACCGTCATTCTACAATTGAAGAAATTGAGATTGAGAGAGTTTAAGGGATTTGAGCAAGTCCCCACAGTATTTATCAGGGGTGGAATTTGAATCCACATATTCCAGCTATAGAGTTAGTGATTTTTCCACTGTAGTACACTTCCTCCTTATAATTCCTATTTACAATGCACACTAAACTACTTTCCTCTCTAAGGATTATTAGTTCCCTCTTTAAACTAATCAAACATGTTAACACGTAGAACTTTATTTCTAAAACTTGTTCCACTTTTTAATGAGTGAAAGAAAATAAAAATGAAGATCCAGAGTATGTATGTATACACACACAGGTGTGTATTATGCAAAGATCTGCTTTTGAAATAAAATAGCTTTTTTCCACCTAAATTGTTTTCAAATGTTGAAGTCAATTTTTGCCAAGTTAATGACAGGAATTCATGATTCCCAGAATTGACCATTTTAGAGATCTGAAAGAAAGCTATTGCTTCACAGTTCTCCATAGGATGTTACATGAATGTATTAGAGAATAACATCTAATTTTGCCCAAAGGAAGAGTTTTCTACAGTTCTTGTCTGTAGAGTTCTTTGTCTACATGTCAAATATGACTATATTTTAAAGAAAATGGATAGGACCAAACAAAAACTGAACTGATTGAGATACTCATTAGACATAATATTTGGAAGTTGAAATTACCAAAGAAAAATAGGACATGAGAAAAGTTAAAGGTTATATGATTTTATTTATTAGTACTAATAAAAAGGGAAGGCATGTGCAGGTCTGAATTTGTGTCTGTAGAACTACTCTTGAAATCACTGCTATCAATGTGGCATTGGTCTCAGTTTCTTCAAATGCAAAATGAGTTGGAAGGACTATATGGTTCATTTTAATTTTAAAATTACAGGGTTCATGGGGCAGCTAGTTGGCACACTGGCCCTGTTCAAGGAGGGACCTGAGTTCAAACCTGGCCTCAGACCCTTGACACTTACTGGTTGTGTGACCCTGGGAAAGCCACTTAACCCTCATTGCCCTGAAAAAAAATTATAGGTTCAGAAGGTACAAAACACTTGTGGAATTCCAAAGGAATAATAATGTGATATTGCTACATGCAACCATATCCCACTCCTGTTAGCCAACACCTATTTTTAACTACAAAGGGAAAATATTCTTACCATCCTTTATTTTTATATGCAAATCTTTTTTTTAAAATTATCAAAATATTCTATATCTTATATCATCATAGTTATCCCAAATATCTCTACTTTCCCATTCCCAAGGAGCCATCCCATACAAAAAATAATTTATCTTGGAGAGAGATAAAAAGTCAGCAAAACTGATCTGTATTGATCAGTTGAAAAAGTCTGAAAATCTGTCCAATATATAAATACCTGTGAACCTTCCACCTGCACAAAGGTGTGGGTTTGGAATTTCTTCCCATATCTCACCTTTTGAGTTATCGATCTTTATAATTTTGTTACATTCACTTATAATTTTTTCTCATGTAGTTCTTTCCATTGTGGTAGTTGCTGTGTATATTATTTTCTTGAGTCTGCTTACTTCTCTCATAAATCTTTCCATGCTTTATTGTATTCATCACAAACATTACTTATAATACAGTAATATTCAGTTACATTTAATTTGTTTAGCTATTCCCTAATTTCTGGGCACCAATTTTGTTTTTAATTCTTTACTAACATAAAAGATACTGCTAGAAATATTTTAGTGTAAATGAGGCCTTTCTTCTTATTGATGTCTTCCTGGGGTTATATATAAACCAGGAATTCAGTCTTTGTTTCAAAAGATATTAAAATGTTCATAATTTTATTTTCAAAATTTTAAATTGCTTTCCAGAATGGTGATACCATTTCACAGTTCCACCAACAATATATTGGTGTGCCTATCTTGCCATGACCCCTCCAACATTGACTATTTCTTCAGTTACATGAAATAACTTTTAACATTGTTTCTTTTAAGTTTTGAATTCAAAATACTATACCTCCTTCCCTCCCCACCTCCCTACCTGAGATGGTAAGCAATCTTACATAGGTTGTTCATGTACAATCATGTAAAACATTTCCATATTAGTAGTTCTGTACAAGAAGACTTGAAAAAAGAGAGAAAGAAAATGAAACATATGCTTCAGTCTATATTCAGACATCAGTTCTTTCTATGGAGGCAGATAGCATTTTTCATCATCCTTGGAATTGGCTTGTATCTTTTTACTGCTGAAAATAGCTAAGTCATTCACAGTTTCTCTTCACACAATATTGCTGTTACTGTGTACAGCATTCTTCTGGTTTTGCTAACTTCACTTTGCTTCAGTTCATGTAAGTCTTTCCATGTTTTTCTGAAGTCATCCTGCTTGTTATTTCTTATAGCACAAAAATATTCCATTACAATCACATACCACAACTTATTTAGCCATTCTCCAATTGATGGGCCTCCCTTTGATTTCCAGTTCTTAGCCACCACAACAATAGATAGGTTCTTTTCCCTTTTTGTAAAAAAATTCTTAGGGATACAGACCTAGTAGTGGTCTGGATCAAACAGCATGTACAGTTTTATTTTTATTTATTTATATTTTCAGGCAAAGTTCCAAATTGCTCTTCAGAATGGTTGGATCAGTTCACAACTCTTCTAGCAGTGTGTTAGTGTCCCGGTTTTCCCATATACCCTTCAACAATTATCACTTTCTTTTTTTGTCATATTAGCCAATCCGATAGGTGTGAGAATGGTGCCTCAGATCCAATATTGAGTATTGCAATTTTTTTCATCTTTGCCAATTTTTAAGGTGTGAGACAAAACCTTAGCATTGTTTTCATATGCAGTTTTCTTATGATTAATGATTTGGAACATTCTTTCCTATGGTTGTGAAAGCAATTCTTTTGAGATCAGTTTGCTCATATCCTTTAACTATGATCTGTTATGGAATGTCTATTATATAGCATTATATTTCTGTACTTACATATAAATATTTATATGTAATATACTTATATAAAGATATTTTATTTGTATTTCTATATATTATAATATTTATATTTATATATAATATAATTTACATTTCTATATAATAGAATTTATACATAATATTTATATATAATACCCTAATATAATTTTTATATAAAATTTCTTTCTATATAATATATATAATTTTCTATATAGTATAATATGTAATTATAAATATATATATAAATATATAATTTCTACATCATGAATAACAAATACTTGTTAGATACATTTTTTCCATTTTTTTCCCCCAAATGGCTCTTTAAATCTGAGGTGAATTGATTTTTTGCGTGCAGAAAGTTTTTGGTTTCATGCAAAGATGTCTATTTTATTTTTTGTAATTTCTTCTTGGGTTAAGAATACATCTATTCATGACTGTGAGATGATGAGAATCTTTACTACTAATTTTTAGTAATATGATCTTTAATATTAAGTTATTATATTCATTTAGAATGTATCATGGAATATTATGCTTGTTTAAGCCTAATATCTGACAGACTCCTGTCAAGTTTTCAAATTCTATATATATAAGCAAATAAGGATTTTTTTCCTATGCAATTTATGTTTTTCACTTAATGAAATACCAGGTTATTGAATTCTCTTGTTTCTGATTATCCCTTGTCTAGAGTCTGTTCCATTGGATATCTATTTTTAAACAAATGACATGGTTTGGATTAATGATGTTTGAGATATGAAAGTGATTTTCTCCTTCTTTCTCCTCCTTTTGATCATTTCCCTTGATTTTCTAGATCTTTTGTTTTTCCAAATGAATTTTGTTATTGTTTTATCAACCTCCTTAAAATAGCCCCTTGTTAATTTCATTGGAATAGCTGTAAATGTATACTTTGATTTCCATATGATTGTCATTTTTTTGTTATATTTGCTTGCCTTAGTCATGAACACTGAATATTCTTCCAGCTATTTAATCCTTATTTAAATTCAATTGTATTTTATTTTCAGTTCCAAATCATTCCATGTTCTGCCCCCTTCCATACCCATTAAGAAGGAAATAAATATAAAACCTATTACAAATATGACATCATACAAGACAAATTTTTGCATTGGCTATGTTCTGGGTGGGGAGGCAGGAAGAAAAAGAAAAAAAGTGCTTCAATCTGTACTCTAAGTCCCTCAAGGTCTCTTTCTGCAGGTAGACATTATTTTTAGTCATGAGTTCTTTGGAATTGAGGTGGGTCATTATGTCTTTCATAGATATCATCCTTACAATATTGGTGTTGCTGTGTAAAATTTTCTCCTGGTTTTGCTTAATTCACTTTGTATCCATTTGTGTAAGTCTTTCTAGGTTTTTCTGAAATCATCCTTTTGTCATTTCTTATAGGTTGAGTATTCCATCACATTCATATTTCATAGCTTGTTCAGCTATTTCTGAATTGATAGGCATCTCCTCAGCGTCCAATACTTTGCCACCACAAAAAGAAATGCTATAAATATGTTTTATATATTGATCTTTGTTCTTTTTTCTTTAATTTCTTTATAACAGATTCTAGAAAAGTCTTTTGTGTGCTTCATTAAGTCAATCCCTAAAAAATGTGTGTATTTTAAAGTTAATTGGAATGGGAATTTACTTTCTATTATAACTTCTTGTGTTTTCCTATTATTTTGTAGGAATGCTGTTGATTTTTTAGGAATTATTTTGTTGCGTTCAATAATGCTCAAACTGTTTATTGTCTGAATTACTATCTTTGCTGATTACCTATGATTTTCTGGATATATAATTGTATCATCAACAAATGGTGATAGCATCCTCTTCTCCTATGGGTTTTTTACATTTAATTTCTTCCTCTTGTCTTATTACTGAGGCTAACATTTACAAAATTATATCACAGGAATATTGGGCATATAGGAATATCATAGGAATATTGGGCATCCTTGCGTCACTCTTTTATTTATTCAAAAAGATTTTACTATGTTCTCATTGCATAGGATACTTCCTTTTAGTTTTAAGTAATTTTTTTTTGTTTCATTAAGAAAGTTCCCTTAGTGCCTATATTTTGTAAAGTTTTTACCATAAAAGTATTTTACTTTGTCAAGGTATTGTTTCTACATCAATTGAGATAATCATGTGGTTTTTGTGTCTTTTGATTTTTAATACAATGATATAACATGATTTAATATGTTGATTGTTTTCCTAATGTTGAGCTCTCTTTGCCTCCTTGATATAAATCCCACTTGGTCATAATGTATGATTTCTTGAATATATCACTGTGGTCTCTTTGATAGGATTTAAAAAGGCTTAAGGAAAAATTCATTAATAATATTGGCATATTCGTCAAGAATTTCCTCTTTGCCTGGTTTAGGTATCAGGACTATATTTATTTTTTGGAAAATGATTTTTGATGGTTGTGTGTTCTTTCTCAATTTTTGAGACTAAGTTGTGAAGTATGAGTACTAAAAAAAAGTATGAGTTTTTTTAAACTTTTGGAAAAAAATTTTATAAATTTTTTGTGGAAAATTTTATATCAGGATCAGGTAGTTTCTTTTTTTTCCCTTTTGGTAATTCCTTTACAGCTGAATCTATTTTCTTTTCAGAGATCAAATTACTTAAGATCTCTATTTGCTTTCCTGATAGTTTTTGTTTTTAATATTTTAGATTATATTCCTGTATTTCTTTTGTGTTCTTAGTTTTATAAGAATATAGGTGTGTATAATATGTTCTGACTGTTGTTTTTATTTCACCTGGTTTTGTTGTGATTTCACCTTGCTGGCATGGTATTGAATTTATTTTTTTATTCTCTTACTTTAGTCACATTAGTTAAAGCTTTATCAATTTTATTATTCTTTTCAAAGAACCAGTTTTTAGTGTTATTCATTCCTAAGTTTTTGTGTGTGTGTGTTCACACCTTATGTATTTCCTCTCAAAATTTTAATATCTCCTCTTTTGTTCTTATTTTAGGTTCATTTATTTTTTGGCTTTCTAATTTTTAAAAAAAATGTATATTCAATTAATTAAACATCTCTTTTTCTATTTTGCAACATATGATTGTATGGATATATTTTTTTCATCTGAGGATTGCTTTAGCTTCATTCCAGAAATTTGGGTATGTTGTTTAATCATTATAATTTTCTTTTACATAGATATTGATTATTTCTATAATTTGACATCGTCTTCATTTGGATCTGTATCTTTTTTGTGGTCATTAAACCAATTACCATTTTAATTTTATCATATATAAAGACTATATTTATATTTATTATATGTTATGTTTAAAATATCTCTCTGTCCTACAACATGGTCAATCTTTGTAAAGCTTCCACATTGGACAGAAAAACATGATTTTTTTTTTTGCTGTCCCATTTAAGACACCATAAAATCTTTAACTCTACTTTCTTTCTCTAGCAATTTGTTCACATCCATAGTTTTCCATTTGTTTACCTTTTTATAAGATTTATCCAAAACTAAAAGAGGAAAGGAAGTCTCCTGTAACTATTGTGTACTGCCTATGTTTTGTTGTAGCTAATATAATTTTTTCCTTTTTGTATTTCAATAGTGTGGTATTTGGAGCATACAAGTTTATTACTGATATGATTTGTTGTCTATGGTTCCTTACAGCATAATATAGTTTCTTTGTTTATCCTTTTTTAGTTTTCTGAATGTTTGTTTTTGCTTTTTCAGATAGCAAGTTTATAATTCCTACTTTTTCTGCATTTGCTTGATGCATAGTAAATTATTTGGGCAGCTAGGCAGTGCAGAGGATAAAGTACTGGCCCTGGAATCAGAAAGACCTCAAATGGTGCCTCAGACATTTGACACTTCTAGCTTTGTGATTCTAAACATCTGGGACCATCTCCAGTTGTCTTGATGTATATCTTACCACTGGAGCCAGATCACTCTGGAGGAGAGAGTGAGGCTAGTGACTTTGCACAGCCCTCTCTCATTTAAATACAATTCACTGCAAGTTATGACATTACCTCCCAATATTATGGTACTCTTCAAGTACTATGGATACTACGTTCCTTGACTTGCTTTACCTTATTCTTTGTGTGTGTGTGTGTGTGTGTGTGTGTGTTTGGTGAGGCAATTGGGGTTAAGTGACTTGCCCAGGGTCACACAGCTAGTAAGTGTCAAGTGTCTGAGGTCAGATTTGAACTCAGGTTCTCCTGACTCCAGGGCCAGTGCTCCATCCACTGTGCCACCTAGCTGCCCCCTACCTTATTCTTTTTTAAAGAGGCCCTATTACCACTTACTCTCTTTCTTCAACTCCTGGTACCCTCTTTCAATTCATTACCCTTCTCTTTTGAGATTTTATTTATTGGTTCCCTTTTCTCCTGCTTTTATCTACTTATGTAATTCCCTCCACCTTCCCCCCCCCTTTTTAGACAAGTATATTCCACCTTCCTCTCCTGCATTTCCACCAAAATTTCATTCTTTGCACTACTTTCCATAAAAGATTTCTCCCAATTACTTCATTATTGGTCCATCTCTTTCTGTACTCTAGACCCTCATTCTTTGATTCATAACCCTTTTTTATACTATCTGAACTTTATCTTTTCTCTGCATTTCTCATGCAATCAAAACTTACAAAGCATACTTTCTAGTCTTTCCTTTCTAGGCATTTTCGGCTACTGCCTTGTGGAACAATGGACCCCATGGTAGTGCTCTTTTTTCTCCATGTCCCTGATTATGCAGACCATCATTAACCATTTTTCCATATTTGTCTCAAAATCTCTCTGCATCCATGCCCTCCTGATTCCCCAGGAGAAAGAAGTTGTCCCTAGGAGTTTCAATTCTCCCTCTCAATGTAGGAGAACTGGACTTTTCAGAGCACTAAATCCCTCAGACCATTTCCATTTCTCTTCACAAACCATCTCTCTTCCCCCATAAGAGTCATCAGTGGAAATATCTCCCACTACCAAAGCAAGGTTCCTTTATCCCCCTCCACATTCAATCCTTCCTGTATCCCTCCTCACCTACTCCCCTGCAGGTTTTCTATACTGAATCAAAAGGAGTCACTTTCTCCTCATTACTAATCCTCAGTTTTACCTGGAAATAATACACATTCCTTTCTCTCTCCCTGTTCCCCTCCTGTCCCTTTCATGTATCCCTTCATGTGTTAATGTAGTCCTACAAAAAAGTTGATATTCCTATAGGCTAGGTGCCACCAGATTCTATACGTAACGCCCTTAGTCTGACCTCCACCAGAATTCCCTCCTTAACTTCTGTCTTCTTGCATACACTTAGAAAAAAATCTCTTATTTGGTTTTTTGTTGTCACTCTGTTACAGGCTGCTGTCCTTGGCTTCTTTTATTCATTCCTCTTACATTTATGTTTGAGGTGGTTGAGAAACAATCTCTTCAATTCTCGTTTTCTTTCAAAAATATTTCAAATCCCTTTATTATTTAACATCCATCATTTTTAAAAGTTATTTCAGATTTGGAGGGTATATCACCCTGGGCTGTATCTTGAGCTCCATTGCTCTTTGGAACATATAACACTTTTCCGTTTGATGTTTTCTGATGGGTATAGAATAGTTTTGTGTTATTTTAATTTTGTTTCTTTTTCATTTGAGGGTATTTCTAATGATCACTTGCAGATCTTATTTCTGAAGTGAATTGTTCATTTAACTACTGTTGGAGTGGACTTAGTGTAGCCTTGTTCACAAGGAGACCTATGAATTCCATCAATTGGTATTTTAATATCTATATTCAGAAGTTCTGGGATATTTTCTTCTATTATTTCCTGCATTATGTTGAGTTTTGGAGTAGATTTTTTGGGGGTATTCAGACATGTTCTTCTAGAAGGCTTAACATCCTCATGTTGTCTATATATCACGTCTTTGAGATGAGTATGTTTTCCTTGCATAATGACTATCTTTTCTTTTAATTATGGTTATTATTTTTGTCTTTTTCTAGATTGTCCTTTACTTCTGTATGTTTATATTCTTAATCTATTGTTCTTTTATTTTGTTGGTAAGATTTATGATTGTATATTTCAGTTTTCTGTTCTGTCTATTACATTTCCTGTTCAGGCCACAAATTCTGCTCTCATAATTTTCATTTCTCTTTTAAAGCACTCAGGAACAGTGTGTTGTGGATCCATGCCCTCACATTCCACAGGGTTCTCTGTTTAGTCAAATATTGAATCATTTTCCTTTGTTTTATAATGTTTATTTATTTATTTACTTTGTCAAGGATCATATTTCTTTCTGATATTAAGATTTTCCCTGATTTATTTGCTTATGCTCAATCTTTTTGCATTTTCTTCTTTCTGAGATCTTTGGTAATTTTAACCTTTTAATCCCTCTTATTTTCCTGTATTGCTCACTTCCTGGCTTTCTCTCTTCTATTGGTGCTTTCCTTGGAGACTGAATCTCAAAGTGTCTTAGCCTCCTCCCATGCCAGGTAATTCACAGTTCACTAGCCTTGGTTGGCCAGAACTGGCCCAGCTAGATGCTAAACTCTTTCCCTCAGGCTTAGTGAAGTACTTTACTCTCCTGCTTTCCTCCCCACCTCATACACACATACACTATGCCCTGTTTTAGTGTCCTTTCCTGCTCTCTCTGTTCTTTGACTATTTGGCCCAACTCTGGCAGTTCAGAGAGTGCCATACTAGTGCTACAGCATTGTCTGTCATGGCACTGACATTTCTGAGTTTTCCTACTCTGTTACTATGGGGTTGTTGCTATGGTACTAGTGATGGCAGGTCTGTCCCTAAAGTACTGCCACCATGTGACTATCTGTTGCTATCAAAATAAATTTCATTAACCTGGAGCCAGGGTCTCTATGGCACTGAGAATAGAGAGGGAAGACTGGAGTCTGGGATGGAATTTTGTTGCAAGCCCATTTGTCTGGTCCTTAAGTCTATTAATGATGTTTCACTGTTGGTAGCAAAAAACATGGTGAAGTGGTGAGTAATTTCAGGGTAGTTATCAGTTCGTGGATTTGTTTGGTATTTTTAGCCTGCTTTTGGATTCTGGGTGTTGTAAACCATGGTGAGAACTGAAGTTGCTTTATCTTTGCTGTATAGTTTCTGTTTTGTAGAGATTTGAGAGGTTGTACTGATCAGAAAAACGTGTCTGATTTTCCATGTTGTTGCTAATGTTTAAACATAACATTCTTCTCTGAGGCTTTATCATGTAGTAGAAATGACCCTGGAATCTGGAAAGCAATTCTAGCATAGCATGAACTCTGAAAGAGTCTAAAATTCAGGAAACACTTCAAATCTATTTCCAGCAACATATTGTGTCTGACTTTGAGGTCTGGCCTACCTGTGTTTTGAGTTTTGTCACCACAAGTTTTGGCATATAATGGTGAAGTCTCTATTTATGGAATAAGAAAATTGAAATTCAGAAAAATACAAAATGGGTCTCAGTCATTTTTGTTTCTGCAGTGGTAGTGGCAGAGTGCTGGAAAGGAAGCCACAGAATACTAAGAACTGCTTTTGTCCAGTGATCAACAAGTAGAATATTACTAGAGAGAGAATGAATCATGCTAGTCTTGACATTAATGAAACCAGAAGAAAGAAGATGCAGGCAGCTAATCAAAAGGCCCACATTTTAGGCAAACTGGACATATGCAGACATACATGGGTTACATGTTTCTCCCATTTGAAATTTTCTGTACCCTGAAAATAGGAAGGGATGCATTTAAAAAAAATTAATTTTAATAATTTTTAAGAATCCTTTTCCCATATTCAGAATAGGTCTCTATGGTCTCTGGGGAGGTATAAACAAACAGGCATATCCTTTGTTTCCCCAGGGCCATATAATAAAATTTCAAAAGAGCCAATGCTACATTATCATGTGCAATCCCACATGAAACAGATAAAAATCACAATTATCTACAAATAAAGTGTTTTTCAAATTCAGAGAAAAAAGATTATTTCCTGCCAACCTTCTAATTTGTCTTTGGTTGGAAAATTATTTCACCTGTCTTTTTGTTGGTTCTGCTGCTCTAGGAATTGTCTTATGGCATTAATTGAAGGTATTTGGAGGGATCTTGGGGAGAGCTCAGGCAAATCACTGCCTTTCCTCCACCATCTTGGCTCTACCCCCCAAAATGGATTATTTTTATAATTCCCTAAATAAGCCAACAATATGAGAAACTTTTTTATAGTTTACCAAATATCTCTGCTTGCTTAGCTGGAACCTTGTAGGGCTTTTTCGAAGCCCAAAAGGCAAAGAAAGAGCAAAAACAATACTGGCTTCCATCTCAAGACCACTGAGTGTTCCAAGCCACATGAAGCTTTCCCTACAGAGATTAGGGACTTGCAGTCAATTTGGCATTGCATTTTTCTCAAATGGGAAAACTATCCTGGATGAAAATGCTTCCAATGATGTCCTCTATGCTTAAAGTTATCCAAATGAGGTCAGGAAAAAACTATCACTTTCTACATAGGACATACTAAAACAAAGTGTTCCTTTTAAAACAGGAAACACAAAAACTCTAGGGATCCCTCTAGCTTGGTCAGTCCCCATAGAGTTTACATGACAGTTTAGCATTATTGTGTCTATTATGGTTACTCTTTCATGTTTATGTTTTTGCTGTTCTTTATTTTTGTGGGTTTTGGTTTTTGTTTTTTGGTGAGGCAATTGGGGTTAAGTGACTTGCCTATTATTAAGTGTCTGAGGCTGGATTTGAACTCAGGTCCTCCTGACTCCAGGGCTGGTGCTCTATCCACTGTGCCACCTAGCTGGCCCCCCCTTTTAATATATTTTTGTTTTAATATTGGATTTTCTATTTAGTTCTGGTCTTTTAATCAGGAATGCTTGAAAGTCCTCTATTTCATTAGTCATTTTTTTTCTGATGGATTATATTGAGTTTTGTTGGGTAGGTTATTCTTGGTTATGATTCTACTTCCTTTGCCTTCCGGAATATCATATTCCAAGGCCTCCACTCCTTTAGTGTAGAAGCTATTAAATCTTGTGTGATCCTGACTGTTGACTCCATGATATTTGAATTATTTATTTCTTGATGCTTGTAATATTTTCTCCTTGACTCTGGATTTTGGCTATAATATTCCTGTGAGTTTTCACTTTGGGATCTCTTTTAGAAGGTGATCAGTGGGTTCTTTAGATTTCCATTTTACCCACTGGATGTAAGATATCAGGGCATTTTCCTTTATAATTTCTGTAAATATGATGTCTAGCTCTGTTATTTTATCATGGCTTTCTGGTAGTCCAATAATTCTTAAAATATCTCTTCCAATGTTTTTATGCCCCTTTCATAAAGCTGCTAATTTTCTTTTCATAATTTTCTTGCATAACTCTCATTTCTTTCCCCAATTTTTCCTCTAGAACTCTTGTCTCTTTAATTCTTCTAGGAATTCTCCTTGGGATTGTGTCAATTTAGCATTTTGTGTGAAGCTTTGCTTATAGCTATTTTCATGTTGTCTTCTTCTGAGTTTATATCTTGATTTTCCCTGACAATACAGTAGCTTTTTATGGTCAAATTATTTTTGTGTCATTGTTTGCTAATTTTTCCAGCCTATTTCTTGACTTTGAACTTTATGTTAAAGTTGGGCTCAGCTCACTTGGTGTTCAGCAGGCACATTTCCAATCTTCAAGTTCTTTTGTGCTACTATTTTCTGAGCTAGTTCTGGGGATCCACCAGTTGTGGATGCTTCCAAGTGAGAATGATCCAAGCAGAGATGAGTTCACTCCTCTCCTGATCTTTCTCTATACTTTACCCAGGGAGGTCCCCTGTTTCCCTGTCACTTCAAGCACTAGTGCTCCTCTATGACCTGGAACTTTGACTAAGAACTGTGTATGGTCACTAGGGTTGCCAATTAGCACCAGCTATACCCAGTTCCAGTAATTGGTCCCCTGAAATAATTTTTTTTGGTTAGCTTTATGATTCCCCTTTGAGAATTCCCAAGGCAGTAGCTGCTGCAGCAGCAGTCATTGTTGCTGCCACTGTGCATGTGCACTCCAGACAGGCTTCCTCCCTATAGCCACAGACCTTTCCTGCAGACCTTCTAAGTTTTCTTAGGCCAGAAAAATATCTCACCATGACCTTATGTTGGCTCTACCACTCCAAGATTTAATTTGAGGCATTATTTTAAAGTTGTTTGGAATTAAATATTGAGAGAATTCAGCTGGGTTGCCTCTCTCTTTGCTCTGTCCCTCTCATTTCTTTTCCCACTTTTTCTTCTATCACTTTTTTTGAGTTTTAGAATCATTTTTTTCTCTTTCTTCAGGTCTTTCAGGAATTTTTCTAGTACTTGTGTCCAATCTGAATTTCTTTTTCTTTGAGGCTTTGCTTGTAGTTGTTTTCACATCATTGTCTTCAAAGTTTATGTCTTGATTTTCCTGTCACTATAGTAGATTTTTATGGACTGGTTCTTTTTTGTTGTTTGCTTTTTTCCAGCCTATTCTTTGCCTTTGAAATTTATGTTAAAGCTGTCCTCTACTTACCTGACTAATATTTTCACAGCTAGTTCTGGGCATTTGTAATTTTTCAGTGCTTCCAAATTGGTATAATTTAGAGAATGGTGTGGTCTTCACTATCCTGTTCTTTGTTCTGGTCCTTACCCAGGAAGGGTCCCTGTTCTCTTGTAGCTACAAGAACTAACACTCCTCTCTGCCCTGGAACTGGGACAAGCACTCTTGTGACTGCAAGCACTCCTTTCCACTCTGGAACTGTGTCATGAAACTGGATATAGACAATGAAGTTGTCAAACTGCAGTTTTGTGCCTAATGCTAGTATAGGAGTCCTCTGTAATCTCTTTCCAACCAATTGTCTAATCCCCTTCACTATCCCTGAAATGAGAATTTCTGAAACTGCTGCTGCTGTCACAAATGCCTTGAAAGCTCATGGCTGGCACTGCCACTTTGCTTTTCACCAGTTCCTACTAGTGTCACTGATATCTTCTTCCAACCTCCTAAGTTGTATTGATTGGAAAAAACCTCATTCCAGCTTTTTGTTGACTATGGAGCTCTAGAATTTTATTTGACTCATAATTTTAAAGTTATTTGGAGGGGAATTTTGGTTTTATATAGACCTGACCAAAGCATTTGATATGGTTAACAGAGAAGGTCTTTTCGAAATTTTCTCAAAAATTGGTTGCCCTCCTAAACTCCATAGCCTCATTTGCTCCTTTCATTGCAACATGCAGGGTATTGTACAGTTTGAAGGTAACACCTCTGAAGCATTCAGCATAAACAGTGGAGTCAAGCAAGGATGCGTGCTTGCTCCCACGCTGTTTGGAATTTTCTTCTCCATGCTGTTGCATCATGCTTTTGGTTCATCAACTGATGGCATCTATCTGCATTCCTGGTTGGATGGAGGCCTATTCAATGTTTCACGTCTGAAGTCCAAAACCAGAGTGAAAGGTAGCACCCATAGAGACCTGCTTTTCGCCGATGATGCCACACTTGCCTGTCACTCAGAGCATGAATTGCAGACTTTGATGGATCACTTCTCCCAAGTTTTCACAGACTTTGGCCTAACCATTAATCTTTTTTTGTTTTTGTTTTTGTTTTTGTTTTTTGCGGGGCAATGGGGGTTAAGTGACTTGCCCAGGGTCACACAGCTAGTAAGTGTCAAGTGTCTGAGGCCAAATTTGAATTCAGGTACTCCTGAATCCAGGGCCAGTGCTTTATCCACGGTGCCACCTAGCCGCCCCTACCATTAATCTTAAAAAGACAAAAGTCATGTGTCAGAGTGCTATGTCACCTCCATTGATACACATCAGTAGCTACCAGTTGAATGTCGTAAGCCAATTCTCATATCTTGACTCTATTGTCAGTGGCAATTTGTCACTTGATTCTGAGATTAATCAGAGGATTGGGAAAGCTACTTCAACGATGGCTAAGCTTGCCAAGCATGTCTAGGCAAACAGTAAACTGACAAGATGAACCAAATTTGCTATCTATAGAGCATGCATCCTGAGTACCTTAATGTATGGCGGCGAAACATGGACTATGTATACTAGACATGAGAAGAAGCTTAACAGCCTCCACATGCACTGTCTTCAGCACATCCTTGGCATATCTTGGTCAGATAGGATCACTAACACAGTAGTGCTCCAATGCGTGCAACTTCCAAGCATCTACATGCTACTGAAACAAAAATGGCTGCGCTGGCTCAGTCATGTGCACCGCATGCAAGATGGGTGCATTCCTAAAGACCTACTCTATGGCAAGTTAGCCTCAGGCTAAAGACCTGCTGGACACCCCCAGCTTTGCTACAGAGACTTGAGGGCTCTGGGAATAGACATCAGCAGCTGGGAGGAGATGACCAAGGACAGCGTCCGATGGAGTTCAGTACTCAGGAGCAGCTTGCGTGCAGCTGAGATGGGCCTTCAAGCTTGGAAGGAAGAAAAACAAATGAGATGCAGGGACCAATTGGCAACAGAGAGTGCAGTTTTCCGATGTCCTCATTAAGGCAGGAGCTTCGGCTCCTGTATCAGACTGCACAGCCACACTGTCCCTGTGGCTCTTCAAGGAGCTGATCCATGGTCGTCCGCGACTGGTGGAAGCCTACTATATGTTTTATATATCTGTTTTTATGTGTGTGTGTACACACACACACACACACACACACGGACATATGTATGTATGTATATATGTAATTTCTTTGCATGTGTACTGTTATATAACCTCCTTAAAAACAGAGACTATTTTTTTGTCTCTTTTTGCATTCTAAATGCTTAGCACAGTGCCTGGCACATAGTATGCTCTTAATAGATATTTCCTTATTGATTGATGATTGACTGTCTGAAAGAGCTTGGTGATACAATACGATGCTGTGAATCTTGGTTGTTCCCTTAGTCTGCTAGCCGTACCATTAGATTGGTGAGACAGGACATACAAAGGATGAGATGGATTTCCTGGGTGGAGCCAAAATGATGGAAGAAAGGTAGTAAGCTCTTGGAACTCATGACACAATCACTCCAAAAAACCTCCAAATAATGCCATAGGACAATTCCTGGAGCAGTAGAACCCACAAAAGAACAGGATGAGATTATTTTCCTGCCAAAGATACCTTAGACGGTTGGCAGGAGGGGGCTCCTGTGCCAGGGCAGGAGTGGAGTCCAACCCCACAGTCATGCTGATACAGATCCAGTTCCAGGCAGGCCTCATCAGAGAAAGAGACCCCCAGAATTTCTGAATCAGCTGCAGCACCAGTGTCGTCTGGAACTAAGCTCATGGTCTGGTAAGAGGGCTGAGAAGTTGTCCGTGGGTACATTACAAGGATCTCTTCTGGTGCTGAGGCAGAACTTGGGTGTTTCACCCCTTCTGGGAACCAGGAAGTAGGCTTGAGTTGTGGTGGCCCAGGTTGGGGAGGGGCACAGGCTCATTGGAGCTAAGAACCACAGTACATAAAGTTTTGCTGCCTGGTTAATTAGCAGGTTGGCCTGGGGTTATCTATGGGCCATAGAACAGGCCAGGCTAGTGAAGAACCTGCCCCTCCTTGGACCTCCTAAAGCTTAAATCCCCACTTTAAGAAGGAGTTAAAAGTCAAGCAAAACAGGGGCAAGATGAGCAGACAGAGAAAGATGCAGACCAGAGAAAGCTTCTTTAGTGACAAGGAAGATCAAGGTACACCCTCAGGAGAGGATAGCAACATCAGGGCTCCTATAGCAAAAGATTCCAAGAAAAATATGAATTAGTCTCAGGCCATAGAAGCACTCAAAGAGGACTTTAAAGATAAAGTAAGAGAGGTAGAGGAAAAAATTGAAAGAGAAACGAGTGATGAAGGAGGGTCATGAAAAAAGTAAACATCTTGAAAAGCCAATTGGCCAACTGGAAAAGGAGGTACAAAAGCTCTCTGAAGAAAATCATTACTTAAAATTAGGATTGAGCAAATAGAAGCAAATGCTTTTATGAGAAATCAAAACACAATAAAGCAAACCCAAATTAATAAAACAATTGAGGAGAATGTGAAACATCTCCTTGGAAAAACAACTGACTGGGAAAATAGATCCAGGAGAGATAATTTGAAAATCATTGGACCACCTGAAAACCATGACCAAAATAAGAGTTCAGACATCATCTTCCACGAAATTGTCAGGAGAAATTGCCCTGATATTCTAGAAGCAGAAGGTAAAATAGAAATTGAAAGAACCCACCAATTTCCTCCTGAAAGAGATACCAAAATGAAAACTCCTAGGAATCTTATAGTCAAGTTCCAGAACTCTAAGGTCAAGGAGAAAATATTGAAAGCAGCCAGAAAGAAAGAATTCAAATACTGTGGAGCTCCAGTCAGGATAGCACAAGCTCTATCAGCTTCTCCATTAAAGGATCAGGGGGAATATGATATTCCAGAGGGCAAATGAATTGGGATTACAACCAAAAATCACCTACCAAGCAAAACTGATTATAATCTTTCAGGGGGAAAAGTAGGACTTCAATGAAAAAGAGGACTTTCAGGTATTCCTGATGAAAACACCTGAATTGAATGGAAAATTTGACTTTCCAATACAAGACCCTAGAGAAGCATAAAAAGGTAAACAGGAAAAAGAAATTAAGAGGGATGTTAAAAGGTTAAAAGGCTAAACTGTTTACATTCCTACATGGGAAGATGATACATCTAATTCATAAGAACTCTGTATTAGGGCAGATAATAGAAATCAATTTAGACAGAGGGGATGAAGGGCTGATATCTGTAAAGCATTTATTTTTTGTTTATATTTTTTTTTGTGGGGTGATTGGAGTTGGGTGATATGCCTGGGGATGAGCAGTGGATGTGTCTTGTGACTGAGGCTAGATTTGGGCTTGGGTCCCCCTGGGTCCTGGGTGGGTGCTTCATCCACTGTGTCACCTAACTGCTCCCATGATGTCATCTTTAGAGTAAGATTGAGGGGTGAGAGGAATGCACTGGGGGATGGGGAAGAGCAAAGGTATCGTGGGGTGAAATACCACATGAAAGAAACAGGAAAGGGCTTATGGAGTGGGGGAAGAGATGGGGGAGATGCAGGGCACTAAATGAACTGTACACTCATCAGAATTTGCTCAAAGTCCTTAATCTCATCAGAGTTGACTCAAGGGGGGATTAACACACATACTCAATTGGGTGGAGTAATCTATCTAAACCTGTAGGAAAGTAGATGGGGAAACAGTTAAGGAGGGAGAGGTGAAAGAAGGGAGGGCAGATTGGGGGAGGGGGCAGTCAGAAGCAAATGCCCTTTGAGGAAGGATAGGGTGAAAGAAGATTGATAATAGAATAAATATTATGGGGAAGGGAATAGGATGGAGGGAAACAGTTAACAATAGTAACTGTGAAAAAGAGAAAAGGGAAAAAATGTACAAAAACATATATAGCAAGTCTTTGTGACGGCCAAGAATTAGAAATTGAAGGAATGCCCATCAAATGGGGAATGACTAAACAAGCTCTGGTATATGATTGTAATATAATATTATTGTGCTATAAGAAATGACAAGCAGGATGATTTCAGAAAAACCTGGGAAGACTTAAATGAACTGATGTATAGTGAAGTGAGCAGAATCAGGAGAACATTGTCCACAGTGGCAGCATTAGTGTTCTATGAGCAGTTATGAATGACTTAACTTACTCTCAGCAATACAATGATCCAAGACAAAGTCCCAAAGGACTAATGATAAAACTTACTATCTACCTCCAGAGAAAGAATTGATACTGATTGAACAGACTGAAACATGCTATTTTATGTTTTCTTTTCTTTGTTTTTACTTGAGTATTTTTATATAAAATTACTTATATGGTAATGTTTTACATAATTGCACATGTATAACCTATATCTGATTGCTTAACACCTCAGGGAAGGCTGAGAGTAGGGAGGGACAGAAGGAGAGAGGATAGAATTTGGAACTCAAAACTTTAAATAAATAAATAAGCAAACAAATACATAAATCAATTGGTGAGGACAAAGTGGTGTTACAGGTGAGATTCTGTGTCAATTTGTGCATTAGTCATGTTATAAGAGAAGTATCAGAGCAATGAGGAAAAACCTCAAAATAGAAAAATAACAGCACCAAAAGCAAAAGGAACAGTATGGTTCAATCAGCATCTCTACTCCACAGTTTTTTTTTCTTTTTTTCTGGATTTGGAGATCCCCTTCCATCATGGGTCCCCTGGAACTCTTCTGTACCATTGCATTGGTGAGAAGAATCTAGTCCATCACAGTAGATCAACACACAATGTTATATACAGTGTTCTCCTTCCTGGTTCTGCTCACTTCACTCAGCATCAGTCCACTTAATTCTCTCCGGGTTTTTCTGAAATCTGCCTGCTCATCATCATCATCATCATCCTGCACAATAATATTTCATGACATTCATATACCACAACTTGTTCAGCCATTCCCCAATTGATGGGCAACCCCTCAATTTCCAATTCCTTGCCACCACAAAAAGAGCAGCTATAAATATTTTTGTACATGTGGGTCCTTTTCCCTTTTTTATGATCAAAAAATGAGATAATTTCTAATTCTTCTTCCACATGTTACTGGGGACCTGCATGCTTTATCTCCTTGAGCTTCCAAAGAAGATTGGGGAAAGAACAGAATTCTTCTTTCCCTTCTCCCCCAACTTCTTGGCATTCATCAGCATATAGCAGATAAAGCAGAGACTCAACTGTTTAGGCTGAAACTGAGCCTACAGCTTCTGACTTTTTTTTTTACTTTATTTTGTCTTTTACTTTTATTTGTTGATGTTTTCCCCTGAGCATTGGTAACCAAATAGTAATGCTGAGGCAGACATTGATTATCTTAGAGGGAGCTTCATGAGTTCCAGAGTTTGTACATTCTTGGCCTCTCAGAAATGCCTGGAATTGGAAAGAGTTTATACATTAGAGAATATTATCAACAGCAGGAGGATAGACTCAATAGACCAAGATTTCTAGAAGACATAAATTAGGAGAAAATTATTTGGACAGTTCAAAACCAAAGTGAAATGTAAAATGCCAATTTAGCAACCCTAAAAACTGCTTTCATGTTCTGCTATTTAAGTTTCAAACTCCCAATAGAGTATCAAAATAATGATGTTATCAAAGTTTGTTTTAGTTTTAAGGTTGGGTTTTTTGGTTTTTTGGGTTTTTTTTTAGTTGGTTACCTTTTCTGTATTGAGCATTTCTTTTGTGTAGAGAACATATTTTTAGATTCCAATGGGTTCATGATCTTGGTGGGAAAAAATACAACCTTATTTTCATTAAATTATTAAATAAAATTTAGCATTTCATCTATTTAATTCTACACGTTTTAAAACATTCTGAGAATAAAGGCTTCCTCTGAATTCCAAATTGGTTATGAAAAACTATCTTAAATCTTATTTACATTGTATGTTAAATTCTGGTTTACTCTTTCCTTGGGGAGCATTATATATATATATGAGCCAAACCTCAACTTTAGGTAATTGTTTCCAAACTCTTCAAGGTGGTTATGAGGTTCTCTACCTTTACCTTCTGCTCCCATAAATTGCACTTTTGCCCACTTTTTCTGAATTCATTTTAAATCCTTTTTATTTATTGATTTATCAATCTATTTGTTTAATTCTCCACCATTTTACCCCACTGTATTGAGTGAATGTTTTAACATATCCTCTTTCTCCCCTCAAAAGTCTTATAAATATTTATATATATATATGTATGTATTTTATATAAATATATAAAAAACATAACATTGTTTTATTTTGTCTTTTTCCAATAAGTTTTTCTTTTGGCTTTGGCCTCTTTATTATTTCTCTCCTCTTCTTATTGTTGTTGTACAGTAGTTTAGTTGTATCTGACTCTTTGTGATGCTGTGGACAATAGCACACCAGTGCTAATCATGGGATTTTCTATGGTTTAACATTTCCTTTTACAGTGGGTTAAGGCTAACAGAGGTTGTTACTTGCCCAGTGTCACAGGGTGAGTCAGTTTTTAATTCAGGTCTTCCTGGCTCTAGGGCCAGTGCCACCTAGCTACTGCTCCCTTTTAGTCTCTTCTAAATCCATTCTCTTCTTCTCAGGCTATAGTTGTACTTTCTTTACCCACTCTGTCATTCATATGACACTCTTTATCACGTCTGAATTGAGCTTTCTTCTGCTCTATTTTTCTGTTTTTGCATTTGCATATCTTAATCCATTCTCATTCTGCTCTACCTCACACTTGGAAATATCAATTTATCAAAAAAGTAATGAATGTCTAATGGAAGTAATGTACTATTTTGGGGATCACTTTGTGTTCAGACTCATGAGGCCAAATCCTACCCTTTATCTTTATAGCTTAAGACCAGGTAAACTTATCTCTTTTTTTGGCTACCATACTGTAAAGAATTAATTGTTATTTGAGGTTTTTATGCCTTGGCGTGCACTGGCCTGGGGCTCCGCAAACTGCATGGTGCTCCACCCACTGGTTGCAGCCGTTGCCATGGTGCTGGCACCTCATGTCATCACCACTCACTGACGCCTACATGGGCCTGGCAAAATTATAATGATTGGAAGTCTAGTGAGGGCAGTCATGTGATGGTCAGAGCAGCCATTCCACTGGCTGGGGCTGTGTGGGGTTTTTCTGGGATTGGGGGAGGAGAATTAGGCATTCTAGCTGGATACTGGAAGGCGACAGGAGTTCTGCTGCATATTCTCAGCTGATTCCTGGGCGGTGGTATCTTTTCAGATTGTATAATTTCCCTTTCCCCATGTTTTTTTCCTTTCCATTGATCCTACTGATCCTGTTTGTGTTTTTTTTTTTAAGTTCATTCTTGTTAAAATAAATCCTGTTCTGTTTTGAGGGAGGCTGCCAGTCTCCTTCCTTGCCCCAATATTGTGTCGAGCTGCTTAGCTAACACTCCCCAATTAAAAATTGGTCCCCACAATACCAATCTGGGTTCTAGCATTGGGGAACATCTCTGGGGGAAGAGAACCTAAAGACTATAAGTGTAGAATGAAGTAATAACATTTCTCAGAAAAAGTGACTCCTAATATAATTCCACAAACATATCAATATCAATATCTATATCCACATGTACATCTACATCTATCTCCATCTCCATCTCTGTCTCTATTCATCCACCCATCCATCCATCCATCCATCCATCCATCTATCCATCCATCTATCCATCCATCCATCCATCCATTCATCCATTCATCCATCTATCTATCCTTTGTCTTGGAAATATATTTTAATACTGAGGTTATCAGACTGAAATCCTATGTCAGGAAAATGTCTAAGTCCAACAAAGGAATGGAAACAACAAAGTCTCCAAGCTGAAGGAAATAGGTTTATTGAGAGAGGGCCAGTCCCACAATAAAGCCAGTCAGTCAGGAGTAGGACCTGAAAGACTTCGAGTTACAGAATCAATGGGTTTTTATACCCCTACAGAGCTTAAATGTTTATATACCATACTAATTTTTAGAAAATCTAATTTTAAGTCATCTTCTTAGGAAATATGGAAACTGCCTATGTAATAAATGTCAGCATTTTCCAATAATCTTATCAGTCTTCTTGTGACAACAGTCATAACTCTGCTGCATGACCCCCTTTAGTCAATCATATCACTCATGATTTCTAAAATATGTTATTGCTGATGATAGTATCCTCTGATATTACTTAATGCTTAACATTAGTATCATCTGACATTATTCATTAGAAGGAAAAGAAAACTTAATCTAGTAATACAATTAAAATAAGATAGCTAAATATAATAAATCACAATTTTCAGTTAATATGCTGATTATTTTCATAATTAAATAATGTTAAATCTCTTATAAGTAAGGGGTTCGGGAAAATCTCACTCACACCTAGAATTTATTTTTTAAAAAAAGAATTTGAGTAGAGCCAAGATGGCAGAGGAAAGACATTAAATACACAGAGCTCCTGATACAATCACACCAAAAACAGCAATAAAAGAACCCTTGGAGCAGAAAATCACACAAAAATACAGGCTGAGATTATTCTCCAGCTATAGATAGATTTCAAGGGGCCATGCTGGACCATGAGTAAAGTCTAACCCTGCGACTGAGCTAACAGACACACCAGACATGCTGCCAGATGAACTTACCCCGAAGCCTCTGAATCTGCTATAGCACTGGCGTCTTCTGGAGCTGAGCTTGCCATTGGGTGAGAGGGCTGGTCAGCTGGACGGGGTGGGGGTGGGGGCATGGAAACTTCAGGGGTACCAGTGTGATGGGGGAAAAATTCGACTGTCCCACCCCAGGGGGGAACCAGGAAGAAATCCTGAGTGTGGGAGGCTCAGGTGGGGGAGGTGCGCAGGCTTGTCGAAGCTAAGAACCACACCACAGAAAGCTTTGCTGGTTGGTTGTTTAGTAAATAGGCTTGAGGTTAACTCAGGCCAGAAAACAGATCAGGCAAGAGCAAAACTGGCTGTCCCTGAAACCAAAACACCTGGGACACTCTGAAGCTGGGAACAGGAGTGGAGCTGAGAAGCAGGCTCCCCTGCCCACAATGGACAGTTTAAAATCAATTAAAAGATAAGCAAGCAAAGAAAGTTCAAAACTATAGAAAGCTCTTTCAGTGACAAGGATAATCAAGGTGCAGCCTCAGATGAGGAAATCAACCACAGCGCCCCTACTTCCAAAGCTTCCAAGAAAAATATGAACTGGTCTCAGGCCATGGAAGCTCTCAAAAGGGACTTCAAAGAGAAAGTAGGAGAGATAGAAGGAAAATGTAGAGAGAGAGAGAGGAAAGAATGGAAAGAGAAATGAGAGGAATGCAGGAGAATCATGAGAAAATAAGTCAACAGCTTGAAAAACCAAATGGAAAAGGGATTAAAAAACTGTCTGAGGAAAATAATTGCCTAAGAGTTAGGATTAAACAAATGGAAGCTAGTGACGTTATGAGAAATTAAGACACAGTAATGCAAATCCAATTGAATGAAAAAATAGAGGGCAATGTGAAATATCTCCTTGGAAACTAGAGTCAGAAGAGATAATTTGAAAATCATTGGGCTACCTGAAAACCATGACCAAAACAAGAGCTTAGACACCATCCTCCAAGAGATTGTGAGGGAAAATTGCCCTGATATTCTAGAAGCAGAAGCTAAAATAGAAATTGAAAGAATCCACTGATCACCTCCTGAAAGAGATCCCAAAAGGAAAACTCCTAGGAATATTATAGCTAAATTCCAGAACTCCCAGGTCAAGAAGAAAATATTGCAAGCAGCTAGAAAAAAAGGAATTCAAATACTGTGGAGCTCCAATAAGGATAAAGCAAGATCTAGCAGCTTCTACATTAAAGTACCGGAAGGCATGGAATATGATATTCCTTACAGCAAAGGAACAGGGACCACAGCCAAAAATCACGTAGCTGGCTACATGGAATTTCAATGAAATGGAATTTCAATGAAAAAAGAGGACTTTCAGCCATTTGTGATGAAAAGACCTGAACTAAATAGAAAATTTGACTTTCAAACACAAGACCCTGGAGAATCATAAAAAAGATAAACAAGAAAAAGAAATCATGAGGGACATTACAAGATTAAACTGTTTATGGTCATACATGAGAAAATAATACTTCCAACTCATACGAACTTTTTCAGCAAGGAATACACAGAGGACACAGGTCTGAGATGAATATGAAGGGAGGGTATTTGTAAAGCATTTATTTTTTGTATATTCTTGTTCTTTGTGAAGCAAACAAGGTATCTCGGGCTGGATTTGAGCTCAGGGCCTCCTGAGTCCAGGGCTGGTGCTTTGTCCACTGTGCCATCTAAGTAACCCATTATGACATCTTTAAAATAGGGGTGAGGGGTAGGAGGAATAGACTGGGGTAGGGCATTGGGGAGAGGTGGGATGGGGAGAAGTAGCTCACAGAAAGGAAACAAGAAAAAATCCTATGGAGGGGAGGGGAAGAGGGGGGAGTGAGTGAACTTCACCATCATCAGAATTGGCTCAAAGAGGGAATAACATACATACTCAAGTAGGTATAGTAATATTTTTTTGCCCTGAGGAAAAGTGGGAGGAGAAGGAGTTGGGGGGGGGAGAAGAAGGGAAGGAGGGAAAGGAAGTTTTGGGAAGGAAACTGTAAAATGCAAAACACTTTAGAGGAAGGTGAAGAAGTTCGGCATAACACTACATGTATGATATATATTGAATTGCTAGATTTCATAGGGAGAGTTGAAGAGGGAGGTAGGAAGAAAAATTTAGAAAACAGAATTAGCTCAAAGGCCATAACCTTATCAGAGTGCACTCAAGAGGGAATAACACACACATCCAATAGGTAAGAGTAATCCCTTCAGGAAAGTAGGAAGGGAAGAGGATAAGAAGGGAAGGGTGAATGAAGGAAGGGTAGAGTGGGGGAGGGGGCAGTCAGTAGCAAAACACTGATGATGAGGATTAGGGCAAAATAAGATAGACAACAGAGTAAATATTGAAAGGGAATGGGATGGAGGGAAATAGTTACATTAATTGACTACAATGTCAAAATGTATGGTACCTACTCTACTAGGCTATTGTGAAGAAAATTCTAAGTCAAGTTCAAGGTACTATATAAAAATTATGATGAACAGGATGGTATCAGAAAATCCTGGGAAGAAACACATGAACTGAAGCAGAGTGAAATGTACTGTATACAAAATAACAGCATTAGTGTAAGATGATCTTCTGGGAAGCACATGATTACTTTCAGCAAGGCAATGATCCAATATAACTCTGAAGAACCTAGGAAAATTGCAGTACATCTACAGAGAAAGAACTGATGGTATCTGAAAACAAACTGAAACACATTTTTTTTTTGACAATTCCTTAATCTGAAGTTTTGTTTTTATCTGTTTCTACTCACAACTTAGATAAGGTAGAGTTGTTTGCCATGACTACTCATGTATAATTTATGTTGAATTGTTTGAGTTCTTGGGGGGGGGGAGGAAGAGAAGTTGGAACACAAAGTTTAAAAAAAATGATGTCAAAATTTGCTATTACATGTAATTTGGAAAGTAAAAGTCTAAAATTAAAAAAAAATTAAAAAAGAATTTGTTAATTATATAAATTGGATAGATTTCTCTTGTAATCATATATATGTATAATGATGCTTTCTCAGAATTATATATGTATGTGTGTGTATATATATGTGTATATATATATGTATATATATGTATATAATTATGAGAAAGTGTCCTTATATTTTATAAAACAGAAAGTAGGTTCCTGATATAAAATGGATAAAACACTCATCTTTCAGTAGTACTCTTTCCCTTTTGGGACAAATGACTCTTTCCCCTACCCCCATAACATTTCTTACAATCTCTTATTTTTGTTCAATTCTCTCAGAACTCTCACTCTTGTAAAGATATGTATATTCCTTCATCATTCACACATAGACTTGCTTGAAGTATTTCACCAGCTTCTCCTGGTTTCTTACTTCCCTTTTCCTCATTCAAATGATTTACTTCTCTGGCATCCCTCTTATAAAATATATTCATCCACTTATAGAGGATCACAGGATTTGATGAATGAATTTTTTTTTTTAGTGAGGCAATTGGGGCTAAGTGACTTGCCCAGGGTCACACAGCTAGTAAGTGTTAAGTGTCTGAGGCCGGATTTGAACTCAGGTACTCCTGACTCCAGGGCCGTTGCTCTATCCACTGCGCCATCTAGCTGCCCTTGATGAATGAATTATTAATTCAACTTTCCTCCTTCCCATCTTTTAATTTTAAAATATTTCTTAAAATCTTTATCCTATAGAATCTCTTTTCCTTGGTGTTCTATCATTGTTCTTTTAACTTTTCAGTTCATATTTTTAAAACTAAAAATAGTCTAGAAACATGAAAGTGTTTATTTTCTGCTTAATATTTTCATGAAATTTATACCTATTTTATGTTTCTTGTTTGACTATTTGCAAATATAGTCTTCAGTTCACTTTTTCCTTTCCTCTCCTCTCCTTTCCTTTCCTTTCCTTTCCTTTCCTTTCCTTCCTTTCTTTTTTTTGGCCAAGAAAACCAAAAATGATTCTTGTTTTGGGGTTGTTTTTTTTTTTTTTGGTCACAAACATTTATTTTATTTTTTCCAGTTGCATGTAAAAGTATTCAACATTCATTTTCATAAGATTTAGAGTTCCAAATTTTTCTCCCTTCCTCCCTTTCCTCCCCCCCCACAAGATAGCAATCAATCTGATATAGGTTATATATGAATAATCCACAAGTACTCTTTTCTTTTTAGTCTGTGTTCAATCAATATCAGTTCTTTCTCTGGGAGTGGATAGTATGCTTCATCATTAGCCCTTTGGGATTGTCTTGGATCATTGCATTGCTGAGAGCAGTCAAGTCATTCACAATTGCTCAAAGAACAATACTGCTGTCACTGTGCACAATGTCCTCCCAGTTCTGCTCACTTCACTATCCATCAGTTCATACGAGTCTTTCCAGGTTTTTCTGGAATCATCCTGCTTGTCATTTCTTATAGCACAATAATATTCCATTACAATAATATACCACAGCTTCTTCAGTCATTGCTCAATTGATGGACATTACTTTGATTTCCAATTCTTAGCCACCACAAAGAGTTGCTATAAATATTTTTGTACATTTCCCTTTTCTCTTTTTCACAATTACTATTGTTAACTGTTTCCCTCCATCATATTCTCTTCCCCATGATATTTACTCTATTATCTATCTTCTTTCACCCTATCCCTCCTCAAAAGGGATTTGCTTCAGACTGCCCCCTCCCCCAATCTGCCCTCCCTTCTTTTGCCCCTCCCTCTTTATCCCCTTCCCCTCTTATTTTGTGTGTATGTGTATATGTATACACACATATATTATGAGAAAAGCAATCAGAGGCCCAAACTTTGTTACTTGCTATGTGTGTGACCTTAGTCTTTACTCAACCTCTCAGGGGCCTCACTCTTCTCATTTGTAAAGCGAGAGTTCTGGATGAAATGTATTCTTAGTTTCTTTCCAGAACTAAATCTTTAAGTTTATAGGGCATGTGTGTATGATAATGGGAAATACTTTATAAATGTAAATCTTACAATTTGATTAATATGATACAGAACTTTGTTTTTATTGCACTCAATGGTCCCTTGCTTTCAGAAAAATTTTCTGACCCTTCAGAAGATAGAAATGTTGGACACATGGTCAATTTAACAATGGATATGCTTTAAGGATGATCCAAGTTTCTCAAGAAACAAAATAAGCAATGGACTGATTGCATGATATATACAATCAGTCAATACTATGTGACAGGGAATGTATTAAATAATAGGAATACAAGAAGAGGCAAAAGACAGAGCCAAAGGGAGTGTCCAATCAAATTAGGAAAAAAAAAAACCACATGCAAACAAATATATATGAGGCAAGTTTATTCAGGATAAATAGATAGTAATTCACAAAGAGAAGGTTCTAGAATTAAAAGGGGATGGAGAATGTTCAACAAAAGAAGAGATATTATTTGGGACTGAATGGAAGTTGGGGAGGCCAGTAGGCAGAGCAGAGGGTAGAGAATGTTGCAGGTATGGCATGGCATGACAGACAGCCAGAGAAAACGCCTGGGGTCAGGAGATTGAGTATCTTATTAATGTAACAGCCAGGAAGCCAGTGTCACTGGATCAAAGAATAGATATCAGGGAGTAAGGTGTAAGAAGACTAGAAAGGTAGGAGAGGGCTGGGTTATGAAGGGTTTTGAATGACAAGTGGAACATTTTGTATTTTATCCTTGAGGCAATAGGGAGCACCTGAAATAGAGGTAGGGGGTGGGGTTGATATGGTCAGATGAATACTTTAGGACAATCATTTTCTTGACTGAATAGAGGATGAACCAGAATAGGAAGATACTTGAGGCAAGCAGACCCACCAGTAGACTATTGTAATAATCCAGGCATCAGGTAACAACAGCCTCTACTGGAGTAGTGGCAGTGTTAAAGGAAAGAAGACAACATATCTGAGAGATGTTGCAAAGGTGAAATCAACTGACTTTGCCAACAGATTGAAAAAGGGAGTGAGAGATAGTGAAAATTGTAGGATAATTAATTAGGTTCTGAGATTGAGGGAGTGGGAAAATGGTGTTGCCCTCTTCAATAGTAAGGAAGGTAGAAGGTAGGGAGACCTTAGAGGGAAAGTTCAGTTTTGGAAATGTTAAGTTTAAGGTATTTAGTGGGCATTCAGTTCTAAATATTTTAAAGGTAATTGGAGATACAAGACTGGAGGTCAAAACAGAATTTCTGGCAGCATCGGTATATTTGAGAATTATTATCAGAGAGATAGCAATTAAATCCATGGGAGCTGATGAGATCACCAAGTGAAATAGTATAGCGGGAGAAGAGAAAGGGGCCTACGACAGAATACCGAGGGACACTCACCTGTGTTTAGAGAGCAAGACAAGGAGACAAAGGAGGAAAGGCCAAATAGGTAGGAGAAAAGTGATGTTCTGAAAACGTAGAGGGAAGAAGATATCAAGGAAGAGAAAGCAATAGTGTTAAAGGAGTCAAGAAGAATGAGGATAAGAAAAGACCATTAAACTTGGCAACTAAGAGGTCATCACTAACTTTGGAGAAAAAAATTTTGGTGAAATCATGTCAGAAGCCCAATTGTAAAGGATTAATTAAAATCCTAGCTCTGCTACTTACTAATTAGGTATCCTTAGGTAGGTAACCAAAAGTTTCTGAATTACAGCTTGTGTGTATACAGATTGACCGGAAGACAATAATCTTGATCATATTTATATGGTACATAACAGTTTACAGTATGATGTCTTCACAACACTTTGAAGTAGTCTTGAATATTGTTCTTCCTTTTGCAGATGAGTAAACAGAGATCCAGAGAGGTTAAATATCTCCTTAAAAAGAAATGTTTTCCTCAGACACTTAATACTTACTAGCTGTGTGACCCTGGGCAAGTCACTTAACCCCAATTGCCTCACAAAAAAAAATAAAAAAATAAAAAAATATATTTTCCTTTTCCCTCCCCCCATTTTCAGGGAACCGGCTATAACACTAATATGGTATAAATAGGAATTTATTTGGGAGTGTAGCAACAAAAGTTGTTCTTGCCCCCCTCTATACCAAACCTCCACACTCTGGGGTTATTAATTTTAACCAGAGTTGTTAAATTCATGACCAGCTGGCTGCATGTCTTTCCTCCCCACCCCTATAACTCCTAAATGCACCCTAAACAGTAATAGAGAAATTTTAAATGTAATAGAGAAATTCTAAACAAAAGAAGTAAAAATACAATAGAATATAGTGTCAATTTGTGGGTTTTAAATTAATATGCTTCCCACAGCAATTAGTATCTACACAAGTCTGACACAGTAGAGCTATGAAGGATCATAGATGTCAATTTTAAGATGTATTTTTATTATATAAAATTAAAAATGCTTTTTAAATAAGATTTATTTCTAAGATTTGAAAAATACTTCTTGAGGAACACTTCTATTATGTTAGAGTTTGTATTAAAATCAAAATACAAAAATCTTAGCATAAACCACAAATTTTCAACAATCTCAGCAAAGAAAAAATCCCTGTGGAACTAATTACAGTTTAAGGTGGAGCCGCTTATTTTAAGCATAAAAAAAGGAAAGGAAAATTGGCACTAATGAATGAGTCTTTAAATATGATGAGTTAAATCTTTGGCATTAAAAATCAGAATGTTTTGTCTTTTTGTGTTAACATAGATCATAAAAGTAATTAACATCAAAGGAAATAAAGCACCAGAATTCAAACAATTTTGCCAACTAGAAAAATATATATATATACACATTGTATATCATATTCTGTACACCAGTAATAATTAAGAAATAAGCTACTAAAATACCCCCATTCATTTTCTGTTTCAAACAAAACAAGAATATTTAAAAAACAAACTAATCCAAGAGAAGAAATGGAAGTGGGTCAGTTTTTATATACTTAGTCTCAAAGATCATTACAGACTGTGACTACAGCCATGAAATTCCTCGGAAGGAAAGCTATGACAAATCTGGGCTGGCATATTGAAAATCACAGACATCACCTTGCCGACAAAAATCCATATAGTCAAAATTATGTTTTTTTTCAGTAGTGGGAGAATTGAACTACAAGGAAAGCTGAGTGCTACAGAATTGAGTCTTCTCAATTGTGGTTCTGGAGAAGACTTTTTATTCACTAGAGGTTCAAATACTGAAGCTGAAACTTATATACTTTGGCCACATAATAAGAAGATGGGACTCATTGGAAAAAACCCTGATGTTGGTAAAACCCTGATGGCAGAGAGCAATATGGATAGATAGTCTCATGGAAACAATGAACATGAACTTGGACAGACTTCCAGAGATAGTGGAGAATAGAAGGGCCTGGTGTGCTATGGTTCCTGGGTTCATGAAGAGTTAGATGTGACTGAACAACAAAAATTTTGGCACAAGAGAAAGACTCAAGACAAAATATTTTACAGAGACCCAAATATAACAAATGATGCTTGCTGTACTCTTAAACAGCTTTCTGGATGTGGTGACCTCATATTCACTGGCACTGAAAAGAATTGAGGAATTCTCTTCTAAATATTTTAAAGAAAATATATAAATAGTTTAACAATAAAACAAGACTCTTATCAAAAGGAGTATAGGCCAGCATACATCAGTGCACAAATAATCTCAGCAGGTGTGGTTCTCCAAAAACTTGGATGCTAGCATATTAAAGTCTCTCAAAATCACAAAGCATCTGTATGTCCAACATGACATTAAAGTTGATACTAGGGCAGCTAGGTGGTGCAGTGGATA
The DNA here is from genome assembly GCF_019393635.1 of Dromiciops gliroides. NCBI lineage: Eukaryota > Metazoa > Chordata > Mammalia > Microbiotheria > Microbiotheriidae > Dromiciops > Dromiciops gliroides. Next base: position 263,509,074 of record NC_057862.1, on the reverse strand, counting down.
GAGCACCGGCCCTGAAGTCAGGAGTACCTGAGTTCAAATCCGGCCTCAGACACTTAACAGTTACTAGCTGTGTGACCCTGGGCAAGTCACTTAACCCCAATTGCCTCACTAAAAAAAAAAAAAAGTTGATACTAGACATCACTTCATCTACTGCATACTCTGTGCTGCTGCTGCTAGATTTCTCATGGCTGGCATACTCATCCAGGATGGCCAGAAGATAAAAGAATTCCTTTTCCTTGGTTACCAGGTCCCAGTTCTTCACCATGGTTTCTGCTTCTCAGGGATCTCCACTTTCACTTTTGCCTCAACTCTAAGGCCCTTTCTTTCTTGGCACTGGCATTGTCCATTCAGTTCTGCTTTCTGTTTGGGGGCTGAGCAGAGCTGGAAGCTGCCCCAGACAGCTCCTGGTGTGTGTGTGGGGGTATCCTTCTTGGTTGTGGCCTTGAGGGTCCTGGGCTACAGTGGCTACTGCCTTCTTTCCTGGGGCTTGCCTGGGGCTCTTACAGCTCAGCTTCCAAGTATTTGAGGATGGGAGAGCTTCACGGACCCATGCTTCCTATTTTGTGTTCCAGTCCATATAGTGGTTGAGGTACATGGCTGTTTGGTCTTTGGTCTTGACTTCTACACTTATGCAGCTGGCTTCTCATACAATGGTGACCATGGAAATATAGTACCCACTCTCCCTCCTGAATGTCTGGCTTGGTCTGGGTGGCCTTAGGCATCTTGAGATGAACACTAACAGCAATGATTTAAGTTATTGTTTCCTTCACAAACAAAACTAATGTATCCAAAATTAGAAGAAAAACAAGAAAATTGTGGAGGGATATTATAGCAAGTTTCTCTCGTAAAGGTTTCATTTATTATCTGTATATTATGTGTATATTTATATGTATACACACATATATACATACATATATACACACACACATAATATTTGTGTGTATGGGGAAAAAAGAGCCAGTCTGTAATTGATAAATAGTTAATGCCCAAGAACAAGACTTTTCAGAGGAAGAAATCAAAGCTATCAATAATCATTCTGAAGGGCAGTTAGGTGGCACAGTGGATAAAACACCATCCCTGGATTCAGGAGGACCTGCTTTCAAATCTGGCCTCAGACACTTGACACTTACTAGCTGTGTGACCCTGGGCAAGTCACTTAATGCTCATTGCCCCACAAAAAAAATAAACAAAGAAACAAAAATAATCATTTTGAAATGCTTTAAATAACTAACAATTAGGGAAATGCAAATTAAAACAACTCTGAAGTACCACCTCATACCTATTGTACTGACTAACCTGACAGAAAAGGAAAATGACAAATGATGGAGGAGGTGTGGGAAAATACAGAGCTAATACATTATTGGTAGAACTGTGAATTAATACAACCATTCTAGAGAACAATTTGAAACCATACCAAAAGCGATATAAAACTATGCCATTACTAGAAACCAAAGAAAAAGGAAAAGGATACATATGTACATATGTGTGTATATCAGCTCTTTTTGTGATGGCAAAAATGGAAACAGTTGATGCGGGAATGGCTGAACAATTTCTGTTATATGAAAGTAATGGAACACTATTGTGTTATAAGAAATCATGAAGGGAATGGTTTCAGAAGAAACCTAGGAAGACTTATATGAACTGATGCAAAATGAAGATAACAGAACCAAAATAATATATACAATAAAAGCAATATGTGAAAGTTAGTTACTCTGATCAATATAATGATCCACCACAATTCCAAAGAACTCATAAAAGATGATATCCACCTCAAAATAGATAACTGATAGACTCAGAGTACAAGTTGAAGCATATTTCCCCCTTATTTTTTCATGTTTTTCCCCCCTCAGAATATGGCTAATGCAGAAATGTGTTTTTCATGCTTCCTATGTATAATGGACATAATTTTTCTTGCCTTCTTAATGGATGAGGAGGGGGTAGAAGGAGGAAAAGAATTTGCAACTTAAAATAAAAATAAAATTCTCAAATCTCATATGGCCACAAAAGGTGCTATTTAAGTTTTAAGTACCAGGATATTATGCTGAATTTGTGAAAATTCAACATGACAGTAATATGAATGATGAATTGCAGGGGAAAGCAGTTGGAACTTAAAAAAAAACAATTATGCAGAAGGCTATTGAATTAATTCATGTGCGAAGATCCTGATTGGGTTTTTCTACTAAATTTGATTCCAATAATGTCAGAAATTTCTAGAGAGGAAACTCCTTCTGCCAGTATAGATGGTTACCTACTCTGAAATATATAATCTTAAATAATAAATATTAATAAAGTTTAAATGACTTGCTTAGGATATATATATGTGTATTTGTATGTATATGTGTATATACACATATACCTATACACATATATGTGTGTATATATGTATATGCCATCTATGTACATGTGTGTATATGTGTATATATACACATATCTATACATATATGTATCTCAGAAGTTGGACTTGAATCTTGTCCTTAGTGATTCCAAAACAGTCTCTTTATCCACTATGTCATGTTGCCTCTGCTTACCATGATTCTTATATCTATCATAATATTAATGTAGAAAGCATATTGAGAAGGAATTATCCTAGAAGTGGTAAAAATTCTAATAATAAAGAGTATAAAAGTAGATTATAGCCTAGTCTTTCTGATATTTTATCTTTTATTGAAATAAGTTGGTAAAGCTTTTAAATGAATAAGGTTTATTTTCCATATCTTTAGAAAATGTGAGAGCCAAGCATAGTAGTTCACAACTGTAATTCTTATTATCAGTGAGGCTGGTGGATCACTTGAGCTCAGGAGCTCTGAGATTCAGTAGGCCAAGCCCAATCAGATTTCTGCTCTAACTCCAGCACCAATATGGTGAGGCCCTTGGAGTGGGAAGCTACCAACCTGTCTAAGGAGGGATGAACTAGTCTAGGTCAGAAACTGAATAGATCAAAACACCTGTGTGAAACAATGGTGGAATCAGGCCTATGAAAGAAAGAGAGGGAGAGACAGACATACAGACAGAGGATACAGAGAAGGAGATGTGAGAAGGGGGGAGGGAGGGAGAGGAAGGAAGGAAGGAAGGAAGGAAGGAAGGAAGGAAGGAAGGAAGGAAGGAAGGAAGGAAGGAAGGAAGGAAGGAAGGAAGGAAGGAAGGAAGAAAGGAAGGAAGAAGGGAAGGAGGGAAGGAGGGAAGGAGGGAAGGAGGGAAGGAGGGAAGGAGGGAAGGAGGGAAGGAGGGAAGGAAGGAAGGAAGGAAGGAAGGAAGGAAGGAAGGAAGGAAGGAAGGAAGGAAGGAAGGAAGGAAGGAAGGAAGGAAGGAAGGAAGGAGGGAAGGAAGGAGGGAAGGAAGGAGGGAAGGAAGGAAGGAAGGAAGGAAGGAAGGAAGGAAGGAAGGAAGGAAGGAAGGAGGGAAGGAAGGAAGGAAATATCAGGATAAGTACTCAGCACTGTTTCCTATGCTGATGACCATTGTCTTATCTTAAACTAGGGACCAACTTAAGAAGCAACTGATCACTAATTAATTTTGCCAAGCCAGTTGTACTTCTCTCTTCTCTACTACAGTGCTTAGACCTTATTGATATATCTATGCCATCCATATACTTGACAGAAACTCAGAAATGCTGGCATTTCTCAGTTGAAAATTTAATGCCATTATCCTCTAACTTATACAATCCATCTCTTTTCTATGGTTTTCATAGATGCAATAATGTCACCAAGGTACACCCAACATTTCCAGGTATGTACTGTATATAATTTCTCTCTCAGTAATTGGAAAGTGCCAGGTGCCCTCAAAGTGTCTTACCATTAAAAACTGGTAAAAATACAATAGGCAGATGAAAGCCACCTTCTTTGCTTTAGGAATCTTGTAATAGGCACTGTGTAATAGCCAAGAGCATCTTGAACTTTTGGCCTGATGTTCTGGTCTACTTTGGCTCTTTTCTTCAGTGTTGTTTGGTTTTAATATAGTCCAACAGACTGGAATTGGTTCTAATTAGTGATGATATGATGAAGATTTTATCTGGATATTGCTAGATATAATGGAGCCAAGGTTGCCCCTTTCCTGTTGACACCTCCTTAGCAAACACCTGGCTCAATCTGATGGACCTCAGATGTGGATAGTATTCTTTATTCAGTGCTACAAGATTATGCCTTTTTAAAGATTGTAACAATATTTTTTTCTTAAATATCTCAAAAATAACTGGCTGCTATTGCTATGTGTTCATTTAAATATGTATCCACTTTTTCTTCTGCAAAAGTTTAATTTTGAACCTTCATCATGGTGTAGAAATAACCATGGGTTCTTTAAAGCTGTATCAGTGAAACTAGTAGTTTATACCATTCTGGAAGAACTTCAGGTGTGAGCATGGGCTGTTGAAGCATAAGCCTAGCAGAGGTTAATCCCCAGTAGGTTGGTCTCAAGATAATTAATTCTTTAGGTATGAGAATAGTCTGAGGCAGTTAAGTGGTGCAGTGGATAGAGCACTGTGCTTGGAGTCAGGAATTTGAGTTCAAATCCAGCTTAAAATACTTTCTGGCTGATTGATCCAGAGTAAATCATTTAACCTCTGTTTTTCCTTAACTGTAAAATGCTGTTCATAAATACTTTCTGGATTGTTATGAGGATAAAATGAAATAATATTTGTAAAGCATTTAGTACAGTACATGGCACATTATAGGGACTTAATAAATTCCTTTATTAAACTATGAAATAGGGATTTTATTTTTAATTTTATTTTTATTATTAACAAATAAAAATAAATATTAACATTATAACACAAAGAACAGATTTTATATAAAACTGTGGACATATATTATGTAGTTTGTTGTTTTGAAAAAAAGTATGTTAAATTTACCATAATAGTAACAGAAATGCCTTGCTTTTTTGTATCCCTTTATGAACTTCACCCTACTCTGTGTATATTTTTAACGTTTCATTGATTCTCTTTTCATTCTTTCTTCTTTTTTGCATCCTTATCAGTAAGCACCAAGTTCTTTCCCCAGTAAAAATCCTCTCTTTTAATAAAGAAATATAGTAAAAAAATGAAACCAAAAAAATGACAAATAACCCTCAATCTTCTGTGCTCTCTTCTGCTGCTTCTGTGGTGGTAAATTAACAAAGAAAGGAACAGAGTACAATAATCATACAGTTTTAAGGCCATCCATAAGACTCAACTGAAATGCTGACACTTTAAAATTCCTAGTTCAAAGACAAATCAGTTGACATCCTATGGAGAGAATGCATCATATAAATATTGAGAGGACCTCTGACAAGATAGATGACTGAGACTTTGCCTAACTGAATATATCGTGAGGAAAACCTCACCAAATATTTTGAGGAGACTGATAAAAGAAGAAGCAAACCAAAACAGAATTCAAATAAGGTACATATAAGTTGAATAAATAAATTAACTGAGAAAAATAATTATGGAAGAAGATAAATTTGAGAAAAGGCCATTTAGAGCAAAAACTAAGGAGTCTCTTCAAAATGTGAATTGAAAAATAAATTGACATATTGAGAAAGTAGAAATGGAAATTTGTAAGAATAAATATTCCTATGAATATATGACCTCATCAACGTGGATATCTTGTCCAACAATGCAGATCAAAACCCATCCATACTTGCTGTTTTAGAAGGAGAGAATTTGGAAACTTACACAATGGAAAAAGGCATCAGAATTGGGCAGTGTTAAGAAATATGTCTAAATGTTGGAGACAAGCTTCATGATTGGCAATAATGGAGAGGTTAGAAGAGGACATATCAGGGCAGCTAGGTGGTGCAGTGGATAAAGCACTGGCCCTGGAGTCAGGAGGACCTGAATTCAAATTTGACCTCAGACACAACACTTAATAGCTGTGTGACCCTGGGCAAGTCACTTAACCCTCATCGTCCCGCAAAAAACAAACAAAAAAACACCTGAGAATAGAAGAGAACATATCTCATTCTCTAATTGGTTGGTCACATAACGCTTGGGGTCAGAAAATAGTGACATTTTAACTTAAAAGACCATTATTATTTGAAATTATTACTCATGCTTCTTGCAATGGTTTATACTACTAGAAAATGGAAATGGAAGAATATAAATTTTCTTCAAAGAAAAAGACCTAATATGTGGGAATTAAAAGTTCTTTTGTTCAAAAGAAAAAAAAAATGTGGGAGGATAGCAAGATATTAGCCAGAATATCAAGAAGGTACACACCAGTTTCAAAAGCTAAATTCATGATTCTAGACCTGGAAATATGGTGGAATACATTGGAGTGAGAAAAAAGACATGCTATTTTCCTAATTAAGTATTTTATGCATTTAGTCAAAAATAAAATATTTATTATCTACTAATAAATGCTTATTGACTGAATATTTATTGAAAGATTACTAAACTGACAAAAAGGCAGCATATAGTCAGAGTAGGTTTCAATTCCAAATATCTGCTATAGTTTTTATTTGACTAAAAGTCAAATAGTTGATACTGCCTTAACTTATTAACAGTTGTATTCTTCAAAAAGTTGAAGAATCAGTGTGGCAAACTACTATCCTGGCTTTAACAAGAAGAAATATTGTTAGGTAAAGTGAAATAGCTGGAAAAGACAGAGGAATTGTTCAAGCCTTACTGTCTTCCCTACCCAGTTTGGTTTGGTTTTCCTTTGTTCTCAAATAGGACCAAAATTACATCACTATGTTGGGGTCAAAGTACAGTGTGTCTGGCTGTGACCTATCCAAGCTCAGAAGACTCTATCACCAGTTATGCACAAATAATCCATATGAGCATTTGGAGTAGAGTTGGCTGTAAATTTGCTTTTAGCTACTGGAATTCCATTTTGCTAACAGAGCATAGTGTCTTCTTTGATCCAGGCATGCCATGGTGGCTGGTCCTGTGCTAATGTCTCTCATGTTTTACAATCAATTCCAAAGTCCTTCAGAAAGACCTTGAAAGTGTCCTTGTATAGCTTCTTCTGACCTCCATGTGAATTCTTGCCTTTTTTGAGTTCTCCATAAAATATTCTTTTAGGCAAACATACATTTGACATTCAAACAATGTGGCCAGCCCATTGGAGTTGGGATCTCTGCAGTAGACTTTGAATGCTTGGCAGTTAAGTTTCAGAAAGGACTTCGGTGTCCAATATCTTATCTTGCCAGGTGATCTTCAGAATCTTCTTAAAACAGCAGATTATTAAGGACTTTCTAGTATTGCACTGTTAGACTGTCCAGGTTTTACAGGCATACAACAAGATTTTGGTAGGCAGTTTTCTCTCCCACACTTTCCTGCCCAGTCCAATTCAAAAATGTTTTATTAATTCAAAACTTCTTATGACATTGACCTTTCAGTGACCTCCCAATCCACAACTCTGGGTAACTCTTGTCATTTACTCCTGTTTCTGGATACTGGTAGAAAAAATCACAACATGCTATATCTTGATCCTTTACAGATTTGCAATGCCTTTTCTCCTACCTGGATTCTTATTGTTATATAAGCCTTTGATGCTTTTCTTACTGACCCATTATTATACTCCCTACAGTAGCTATTCAAGACCTTCTCCTCTTTTGTCTTTTTCTCCTTCACTCTCAAAAGTAGAATTTGCCCATTACTTTTCTCAAAAAATTAAGACTATCAAATAAGAATTGACACAATTTTAATTCTCTGGTCCTCATCCATCTTTTCCTCTTTCCCTTTAGTTTGAAAGGAAAAGTTATCCTTGGGGGGAACCTCCCCCAATCTTTCTACCTGTCCTCTTTATGCTAGTCCTTCCTATCTTCTTTATGATCTTGCTAATTATCCAATCTTCCTCATGCCTCTTCAATATGTGGCTTTGTACTGTCACTTCCCTTTCATAGCCAAACTCTTAAAAAATAAGAGTGCTTTGCGGTCCTAATTTCCCTCCATCATGTACTCACTCCCCAACCCTACTGTAGAAGCTTCTGTCTTCACCACTCTACTATTATAGCTCATTTCAATGTCCTTAAGGACTTCATTAACAAATTCACTGCTCTTTTTCTGCCCCCTTTCACCTTAACCTCTCTGCAACATTTGACCCTATAGGCCACCCTCTACTTCTTGAAATCTTTTTTTTTTTCCCTTTAACTTCAGTGTCATTACAGTTATATTTCTCCCAATGCGCCCAATGATCTTTGCACCCCTTAAATGTGAGTATTCCCGAAGATTCTATCACAGGACTTCTTCTCTTTCTAATCCTTGTCTCTTGGTAATCTTATTCAATGTTATGACTTCAATTAGCACCTGCCTACAGATGATTTCCGTGTGTATTCATCCATCCTCACTCTTTCCAAAGAACCAAATGCATATCTCTACTTAGATATCCTGATGGCACCTCAACTCAACATTACTGAAATGGAGCTCATTTTTTCCACTTTAAATATGCCTTCTAATATTTCTGTTAAGGACATCAACACTCTAATCATCCTAGTTCTTAACCTTGTATATCCTTGTATATCCTTGACTCTATATACACAGTTCTATCCTTGACTCTATATACACAGTTCTATCCTTCTATCCTAAGTTATACTGATGCATCATCAGCTAGTTGTCTCACAAATGTTTCAAGGTTCACATTTCCAAAGCAGAATTCTTTCTTTCCCCCCAAATCCACTCCTCTTTTGAACTTTGCCATCTCTTTGGAGGGCCTCACCATTTTTCCACTCACCTATGTACAAAATTTTGGCATTCTCCTTGACTCTTCACTTTTTCTCATACATGTGCAGTCAATGACTTAATCTTGTCCTATCTACTTCTATGATATGCTTAGTATCTATTCCCTTTCTTCTACTCTCATGGTAATGACCCTATTTCAGACCCTTATCACCTCTTCCCTGTACTATTAAAATGTCCTTCTAGATAGTCTGCCTGCATCAGGTCTTTCATCTCTCTGTCTTTCACCATTATTAGACGTGTGTGGTATATGCGTATATACATATACAGTGTATATGTATGTACACATGATAATATACCTACATTTAAAATTTTTTATTTAAATGCCAAAAAAGAACATTTCCACATACACAGCAGAACATAAAGGATTATATATGAATTTCTATTTCATAGTATTTATTTTAAATATATATTAATTTTATATGTATATATGTATATATAATAAGCTTGTTTGTATGTACCTAATCCAATTTTGTGCCACAGTCTGATGGGGGGAGACAACATGCAAAGTGAGTCCAGGTTGGCCTTCATGCTTCTAGTGGTGCTTTTGATAATACCTCATGCCTCTGGAGATGGTGATTTCTTACTAGGACCATTCTCCTCCCTCCCTCTCTAACTCCCATGGCTATTTTTGTGAATGGGCTTTGTGTTTTTAGAACTATATCTTGAAGATAACTTCAGTAAACTTGCCTTAAGGTTCTTTGAGTATCTCTTTTGAGTCTAATCTAATCTTGCAATAGTTATGTACTGAACTGACTCAAACGAGTATCTTGGTAGTTTAGGTTCAAAACTGGAGTATAATGAGACACTTTTAGGTATTCAGCAATTACCAAAAAGAGATTTGCTTAATTCAAGTGGACAAATCTACCCTGATTAAGGTACCCATATACTACAAAACTCAAGCAAGAGAGCACCCCTAAAGCTACTTGTGGACTGCTGCAAGCGGCGGCCTCCCTCAGAGGCCAGCTATGAAGGTTCAGAACCCGAAAGCTGCTACAGGAAGACCCAGAAAACGGAGTCAAAGCTGGGACAGGAAGGGCATTCTTTGCTGATGGCAAAGAAGGCAATCTTATTGAGGATAATATATGTGTTACTTATATACTAGAGGGCTATGTGAACGATATTACGTTTGTGGCAATTCTAGGACAATGGTGTTTGCTCAAGTGGGGCAAGGGTTTGGGAAAACAGGATGTATAAGGAGTAGGAATGTAAAAATAAGAAAGAGGAAGGGGCATGTTTGTGCAAGCCTTGCTGAAGCAGAAAGGTTGAGGGGCCCTTAAGGGGTTCTGCAAGCTTTGCTTAAACAGCATCCTCAAGGGTCCTTGACAGACTGCATTGTAACCGGGTGATGAAGAAATGATGCCAAGAGCCAAACAGTCTAAACCTTTAAGTCACCTGAGCCAACCAAGTCTTTTATTGTTGTTTTGTTTTGTGGGGCAATGGCAGTTAAATGACTTGCCCAGGGTCACAGTGCTAGTAAGTGTCAAGGTGCCTGAGGCCAGATTTGAACTCAGGTCCTCCGGAATCCAGGGGTGGTGCTTTATCCATTGTGCCACCTAGCTGCCCCACCAACCAAGTCTTTAAAAAGGTATCAATACCTGCTAAGAAAAAAAAAATAGCCTAATTTAGAGGAAGAGGGTAAAAAAAGTTTAGGATATTTCTCCTACCACAGCAATAAATATGATATGTAACTAAATCTTTTAAAAATATTCCTTAAAAAAAGCAGATCTATCATGATTGAATAAAATTCCAATCATATAAGTTTTAAATGGAGAATGGAGATATACAAATAAAGTAAGAGCATTTTGGATTGGGGAAGCAAAAAAAAAATGGTAACTTGAATGGGAAAGAAAGGCAGACATTTAGAGGAGTTGCTGGGTTTGACCTTTGGACAAAACAGAAGAGACTACACAGCTAATTCTCCTTAGAGCAACAGATTTCTGGTGTGGTGAATTTGTTTTGTTTGGGAGCTAGCTCAGCTGGAGACAGGTTTGGGTACCTGGGGCCTTTTTTTTTTTTTAACCCCAGAGATTTATACATTGTTTCTACTTCCATTATTCTCACTTGTATGAATCAGATAGTGTTTTAAACTTTTTCCCATTAATAAACCGGTTTTGTTTTTGAAAGAGGCTGTTTCTTTTTTACCCAATATTAAGGTGAGCTGCCCAATTAACTCCTCCCATACTAAATTTGGCCCTTACAAAAATAAGTAATTAAACAAGAGTAGGCAAGTAGATCATAAAAGAAATCATCCCTACCAATGTACATATACATTCCACAATCAATACCTTCCTTATTTTACTTCTTTAACTATTTAACTTAAAAGACACAAAGAGATTGGGTAAAGTTTAAATGACTGTGTTACTCTTTTCAAATTAAAATGAATCAAGAATTACTGACACTGAATGAAGGTCTCTAGTATAGCTTTTTCATTAGCCTATTGATATGAAAATAGCTTTCAAAGTTGTTGGAAAGAAGAAGATAGGTAATCAACAGTAAATCTAGTTAACAGAATAAAATGCAAAGCTATACAGAAGACCTGAAAAGATGTAAAATGAAATAATCAGATTGTCATTTTTCTTTCTGGGTTTGCTATTCTAATCTCTCTTGGTACTCTTCCTACCAGTCTGATAGATAGCTCCTTCACCTCTAGATCACGCTGATTCTCTTGCTTAGTGATCATTTTTTAGATATCATGGCGTCAGTTATCATATCTCTGCAGATGATTTTCAGGTCTATTTATTTCATCCTTACCTCTAGGCTCAAATTGCCACCTTCTTATTGTATATCTTGACCTGGATATCCTGTAGAAATCTCTAACTCAAAATGTTCCAAAATTAACTCATTAGCCAAACCTTCCCCTCTTTTGAACTTCCCTTTTATACTCAAAGATACCACTATCCCCCCAGACACTCAGGCTCACACCCTAAAGATCATCCGTAGGGGCATCTAGGGGATGCAGTAGATAAAGCACCAACCCTGGATTCGGGAGGACCTGAGTTCAAATCCGGCCTCAGACACTTGACACTTACTTAGCTGTGTGACCCTGGGCAAATCACTTAACCCTCATTGCCCCATAAAAAAACAAAAATAAACTAAAGATCATCCTTGACTCTTCACTTGTGACTCACCCTACATATCCAATCTTTTGCAGTGTTTGTCATTGCTTCCTTTGTAACATCTTTTTATTTATGCCTTATCTCTTCTCTAATACCACCATTATCCTGGTCCTCACATCTGGTTGGTCTTCCTATCTCTAGTCTCTTCTTACTCCAGTTCATTCTCCACTCAGATGCCAAAGTGATTTTCCTAAAGAGTTGGTTATGACCATGATCTCTACTTATTGAATAAATCCTTATTCAAGGATCAAATACAAAATCCTCTTTTGGGCTTCTTAAAGTTCTTTATGGCCTAGGATTTTCCTACCAGTCTTCTTTACTACCCTTCAGATACTCTTTGAACAGTGACATAGGTTTTTTGTTTTGTTTTTTTTGTTCTTTTTTGCTTTTCCTCTGAAGACTTCATCACTTGCCTCCTTGCTTCCCTAACTTCCTTTAAGAGTCACTTCAAATTCCACATTCCAAAAAGAAGCCTTTTCCCTTATGGATTAAAATGTAAGTTTGTTGAATGCAGGAACTGTGTTTTTGCCTTTCTTTATATCCCCAAATGCTTAGTACAGTGTCTGGCACATAATAAGCAACTTATTAGATGCACGTTGACTGCCAAATAGTTTTAATTATTGGATTAACATTTAAAATATGCAAATGCAAGTTTAAAAGCTGGGGAATAAAAGATCCTAGTTCTGTTAAAAACAACAACAACCAAAACAACAAACAAACAAGGGAATTTCCGAATTAAAATGTTTTGGTGTTTTCAAATAATAAAATAATTTTTAATTTGATAGACTTTTAAGAAATTCATTTTTCTTATGTTGTTTATGAAAATTAAATATCTTTACACTAAAGTTATTTAAATGTATATATTAGACAATCATTTTCCAAAGGGATTGAGTGTTATGTTTCTGACAAATGTTTTGGCTACTAGGTGGAATCTAGTTACAGTATAGATCTTTGAAAGTTTTCCCAATTCTCTGATACTATTCAAACAGGAGGTTTACTGGTCTTAAGACATCATTTCCTGAATACTAACTACCAATGAAATATTACCAATGTTTTTAGCTAACAAAAACAAGTAGAACACTAATAAATTATATTCCTAAAATGACATAAATATAGTAGATCATTTCATGATGCATTTTGTTATTTATATAACAAATGTTTATATTATTCAATACATATACATATACATTATTATGCCACCTACACATGCATAGTATTATGCATATATACATATATACTATATATATACATATATGTATATTGTGTATATATACATATTTATACAATACACATTATTTGGGGATGTTGCTAAGACTAAGGAAAGCTAAAAGTAACATCTTTTAAAATGTGAAGGAGTTGGGTCAGTTATTTCTAGTATCTGTTTAATTTCTTGAATCTTAATTCTAAATATTGGAAGGACATTTATGTAATATCAAAATTCTAGATTCTCCTAGTCAATTATTTGTCAGTAGAGAAATTACACATTTGAATAATCAATTGCCTATTTCATTTTTTTTTTCTATTGGAGATAGGCAATTGGGTTAATTTTAATCTCTAGATCATTTGTCTTTCACTTTGTAGTTGTAATTCAGGACATTTCAAATTATAATACTCAATATTTTCCCAACTATTTCTTTTTTGAAAAGAAATACGAAATTCAAAATACATTTTGAAAAGAATAAAACATCTCAGATGTAAAATATATTTTAGTTCCCATTAGGAATACCTACACTTCACAATTGCATCCAACCATTAAAAATATGTCCTGTATTCTGGAGGAATACAACACAATAAATAAATAAATATGTGTCTAGAGATAGAAGATAAATAGTCAGTACAGGGTTTAAGAGGTATTCCTGTACCCTATAATCTCTGCCTCTGGAATAGTCCAAATGAATAAAAAAAAAGTACTTATAGTACTGCATAGATTTCAATTTCTTTTCATTTCTAACATTTTTTTTGGTAAATTACATTTAAAGAAATGTACCTAGTTAATCTAATATGTAAATAACATTCCCTCCAGGGTTATTTCTTAACTCCCACTCACATTGATAGGCTGTATGGTTGACTATTTCCCCCTTCAAAACTCTGGAGGTAACTCTGAGAACTTGAGGGTTTATAGCACTGTCAAACAATTCCTTTTCAAGAGTTTGACAGAATTGGCTCTCTCCCCTATGCTAGTCCATCTCAGGAATGACTAATTTTGAATTAGCTTCCTGTTTTAATCCTGATGAATTGATTCTTCAACCAATTTTAGTATACTTAGTATAAGTATTTATATATGTATATATATGTATATGTGTGCATGTATGTATGTATGTACTTAGCACACTTATCACCTTTGATAAGTCACTTAATCTGCATGCTTAGAAAGAACAATCTCTAGTAATTTGGAAAGTTTCAGCATTATTCTTTTTTAATATCTCCCCAAATACTTTGAACTAAAGAGACAGAAGGAAAAGTATATGTACATATTTCATAATTAGTCAATAAACTACTTACATTATTACTCAAAAATAGTGATATAATTTATATTAATTATAATTATAATAATATATAATATATGTTAATAATAATTAATTATAATTTTAATTCAAATTAATGTTCTTGTAAAAGAAAAATTACATTCAAAAAATAAATCAAGAAAAATAAAGTTTAAAAAAGTGTGGTTCTATCTGCATTCAGACTTCATCATTTCTCTCTGAAGAGGAATAACATTTTTCATCGTGGGTCTTTTGGAATTGTCTTAGATTATTGTCTTCATCAGAGTTGCTAAGTCTTTCACAGTTATTCATTCTTATAATATTGCTGTTACTGTATAAAATACTGTCCTGTTTCTGCTCACTTCATTTTGCATCATTCCTGGGTCAAAACATACTCAAAGTTTTATAGCTATTTGGTGGTAACTTCACATTATTGGTTTAATTCACATTTCTATAAACAATGAATTAGTGAGAGGTGTAGCCTAGATGTTGGAGTAGAGAAACGCTCAGTTGAGCCCCACATCCTTATCTTACCAACTCTAAAATAACACCTCAAATTGAATTCAGGAGTGGCATAAACAACACAAGGTCAGATGAAACAATTTTTCAGCACAAGACAACTTAGGAGGTTGACAAGGAAGTTCTATCTCACCAGGATAGTGGTCAATTCTAGAGTGCAGCACAAACCAGGCAGCAGTGCAGTGCCAGCAGTGGACCTTGGAGATAGCCATATTAGAAGCAGAAGCATCTTTGGGGAGCTCTCAACTCATGAAATATTGGAGCATAGAACAGCTGCTCAGAAGGATATTGTAGGATAACCTTCACTTGCATTAGGTTTAGGACCATGTTGCATTATCTATACATAGTTCTGGCTTGAAATACCAGGGCCATAAGGCACAATAACACTTGCAGCTATAGGGGAGCAAGGATCCTGGTCCTGGTTCCAGGATCAAGAGGAAGGGGAGTAAGGACCCTTTTCTCAATTGAAACACATAAGGAAGCACTAGGAATTATGGCTACAGAAGAGTGGAAGATTTGGTCACAGCCCCAGGGGCAGGAAGGCAGTGACCACACTTCTCCTTAGATCATATGACCTTATAAGCACCCAAAACATATATACAATCTCTGAAAACAGGAGCAAAAAAGGGTCAAAGCTTCAGTCAGTGGTCCTTTCACACAGAAGTAGAGCTCAACTTTAACGCAGAGTTAAAAGTAAGAAATGGACTGGAAAAATGAACAAATCAAAAAAGAACCTGAAGATAAACAAATTACTGTGGTGACAAAGATGATCAAGACATGAACCCAGAAGACAACCATGTCCAAAAAAAAAAAAAACAAAACCCCAAAAAAGCTACCAGCAAACCCTCAAAGAAAAATATGAATTGGGTACAAGTCCAAAAGAATTCCTGTAAAAAGCTCAAAGAGGATTTTTAAATGGAAACAACAGAGATAGATGAAAAACTGGGAAAAGAAATGAGAGGTATGAGAAAATTATGAAAAGAAAGTAAACAGCATGGTAAATGTGGCATAAAACAATACCAAAGAAAATAACAATTTAAAAAGCAAAATTGTCCAAGTAGAAAAAGAGATATGTTGTCTCGATCTTCAAGCTTTTTTCACATGGTTGATTTCAGAGCTAGTTCTTTATAACTAATGGAGAAGCTTTCAGTGCTTCAAGGTGGTGTGCTTTATAACTGGATCATTGATATACTGGTCTGCAGTCTGGTCCTTATCCCAAGAAGGATGAGGATCCCTTGGAACTGCAATCTATATTGCTCCTACAATTCCCATCATCCCTTGGGGACTAGAAATGGGGCTGTTCCTCAAAGTCTCTTATCCTTTGGTACCAGAAATGATATTGTTCCTCAGTGTCCCTCATCTATTTTAACCAAAAGCAGTAATGACTCTCAGGGCTTCCACTTCCTCTTGATGGACAACTGATCTTCTCCACCATTGAACTATGACTTAGAAGTATGTATAGGCAATGGAGTCCTCAAGCAGGATCTGGTACTTGTCCAGTAGTATCACAGGGATCTCCTACAATCTCTTTTCTGACAAGTTGCTGGATCCCTTTACCATCTCTGGCTTGAGAATTCTCAAAGCTACTGCTTTTCTTCTCACCACCACTTAGTTACACCACTGTTTTTCATTCATGTGGCCCTTTAGAGCATCTTCCACTCCATTGCCACTCTTTCTGACATCCTAAGTTGTCTTGGGCTAGAAGAATGCATCACTGACCTTTTTTTTGGCTCTCTCAGTCCAGAATTTGTTTTGAGGTATTATTTTAAAGTTGTTTGGAGGGCAGTTTAATTAAATGCTTTCTCTTTCAAAATTGACTTAATCACCAATAGGATTACAATTTAACAGGGAAATGCCATTTTATAAAATTATTAGAGGATTCTGCCTATCTTTGCAATTTTAAAAGACCTTCCTGTTCTGATTATTCAGAAAGGAGAGGCCAGAGTCCAAGAAATTGGAAGAAAAAATTATTATTCCCTCTGTAACATTTCAGAACAAAGATTGAATCGAAGACTAATATAATTAGTGAAAACTCACTGTCTTCCAGGTATACTAAAGAGCCAAGTTTAAGTCTAATATGCCTGCTTTGCTTAGAGATCACTTTGTGAATTTGGAACTTCTGGTATTGTGAGCAGCCTGGGGCAAGCTCTGGTGGAATCTTTTATCACTCAGCCTTCATTATCCAGCCCTAATGTGTCACCCTGGAGGCTTTCAGAGTTGTATCTCCAAAACTGACTAGCATTCAGGCACATATGAGGGAATTCAAGATCCTTTTGTAGGTTGCTGAGGTAAAACAAGGCTGACTCTTAGAATTTGTCACTACCTTGAATAAAGGCAGAATAAGTAATTAATGCCATTGCAATGACCTTTTTCAAATCTTGAAAGTTTATCTAAGCAAGACATTTTCAAAAGCTATATGCCTAGTTTGAAGGTCCATAAAAGCATAAGAGGAATTTATTGCTAAGAAACTAAGAAGAAGAGGTGGAACATGTTTTCATATATTGTTTTCATGAGAAAAGTATACAAACATGAATGAAGGGATGTGAGAGTGGGACATCAGATGAACCTCACCCATCTGAAGCAGATAAAGGAAGGTTGCATACACATGCACATCAATATGCCCAAAGTATTTGGTACAGGAATATATCAAGTTTGAGAGAAACAAGCAGAGATAGATAGGGAGGGAATGGAGTTATGAGGAAAATATAATGAGGGATTAGTTAGTCACAAGATAATTCTAAAAGAGAGATTAAAAAGAGGGCTTTGGAATAAAGAAAAGCAAATAACAAGAATCTAAGGTGTACCTTAGATTACTTCTTAGAAAACTAGGAGATAGTTGAGTAATTTGTGGTATATAAAAATACTGTAATATTATTGCACTGTTAATGACAAAAGAGATGACTATGGAGAAGTATGAAACTGACAGCTTGAAGTGAGCAGAATCAGAATTATTTATTTATGAATAGCAAAAATAATTGTAAAGAAAATAACTTTGAAAGACAAAAATTCTGAACAATGCAATATTTTACTCTGTAATATGTTACTGAGAGAGATGTGATGGACACAGGGAACATACATTTTTAATATTACTACTATGGATTAATTTTGTTTAATCATTCTTATTTGTTACAAGAAGTCCCCTTCTTTTTTTCCATTTTTAATTAGAATATGGGAATTGTGGAAAAGAGATGCTAGGCATAATGATCCCTCTTCCTAAAGATGGTCATTGGACTTTTATTTAACAGCAAAGAGCATGATATGAAATTTCATACAGAAGCATACAGTTTCATATAGCCCTAATGGGGAAATAGTCTTGCTCAAATGAGAATGAGGCTAGAGTACTGATAATTGGGTGGCTGATCCAGTATACATCTCCCCATCAAGGTTCTAGAGGTACCCCTGAAATGATCAGAAGCATTCTAGTTTATTATCTGCCTTGTTATCTGCCAGTAATAGGTGACCTAGTTTATTTAGCCAATTTATATTAGATTTTATCTTAAAGGGATATTTAATTCAAAAATACTGAAAAGTACAACTTTCCCTCCCAATGCTTTGGGGATGCTCTCTGCTCTATAACTCTCTGGAGAGATTGATATCTATCTTTTTTTTTTTTAATTTTAGTGAGGCAATTGGGGTTAAGTGACTTGCCCAGGGCCACACAGCTAGTAAGTGTTAAGTGTCTGAGGCCGGATTTGAACTCAGGTATTCCTGACTCCAGGGCCGGTGCTCTATCCACTGTGCCACCTAGCTGCCCCAATATCTATCTTAATGTCATTTCTATATAGTATTGATCAAACTAAGTTCATATCCAAACGTGGCATTGCTATTAAATAAGCCCTTTTCTCAGCTACCACAAATCTCAAAACTAGATCAGTTGGCTGAAAACTCAGGCATGGTCTCTACTCCCAGACTTCCTTGTGGCTCTCTCTCACATAAAATCAAAGAGCAGACACCAAGGCAAAGAATAAGGCCCATATTCATAAGCCATACATTGACATAGAATGGGAAAAGGCCCAAAGCCCTCTCCTTAGAGTATTCTCTCACTGGAACACCATTAAATAGGAAGAAGTAATACCAAAGGAAGAGTTCTTATTGTCTATTACCTTTTTAAATGTTTCTCCATTCTAGCAACCTAGTCAATAAAACGGCTCCTTTTCAAATGACTCTTTTTCAAATTGCTAATAGCCCAGAACATAGTCTTGGAGATGCTGAAGATTGAACCTCATCCATTCATAGCATATTCTTTACCACTGTCCTATATTGTACCCATTCACACAAGGCAAGACATCACTCTGTGATGTCATTGGTCCTCTCCAAAAATGAAGAACAAACAACAATAAAAGCCTTTAAATGACTATATAATCGTGTAGCATTGTTTCAAATAAAGCCAATGATGGTCTTGACTTTTGTATTAATTGGATTTATGTGAGGCAGAACTGTGCAGTCATTAGCCTCACTCTCACCTCCAGAGTTATCAGAGTATAGTGGCAAGACAAAAGTCAAGACAAGTGGCGATGGCTCAGAATATCTTAGCATACTCCAAAGTCCAATTAGGGACTATATTATCCAAGCATTCTGTACATATTAATAAGGACTGCACCCATTAACTAAGACATGCATTGTATGTTAAAAATAGTATCTGTATTAATATATCACATAATATATATATCATATATCTTTTTCTTTTATATAGTCACATACTACATAGTATACATAGTATATTATTATGTACTATAATTCATATTCTACCCAGACCCCTGACTTTAATAAAATCACATTTAAGAATGCAAAAAGATATTTACAGAACAAAAAATATTTGCAGACAATATAAAAAATGGTTTTTCTTAAAAAAATATGTCATATATAAAGTTTAAAATGTTGACTGATGGTACCATGATTACATAAATAAAACTCAAACAGAAATTGATATTATCATCATCTATCTGCCTTGTTATTATTTATATATTACTCCTACTAGAAAAATGGTATACTAGCAGAAACTTGAGCAGTCTTGTCTAAATTTTTCAGTACGCTCTCACTTTTCAACTATTTTAACATTTTTTATCTTTAGATTAAAGGTCTTTACAACAAAAACAAATAAAAGCTTTCCCTAATTTTCCCCAACACTGATACATTTTTGACCCCTTTCTACTTATATTTGCCCAATTTATCATAGGATCATCTGATAAAAATACATAGTACTATACTCTCCTAAGAAGATAATTGTTGTGTTGGTAATGTCATTCCTAACTTGGTGATTGATTGATTTATTGTGATGATTGATTGATAATTGTTTTTTTCCCATTAGGTAGTGTTACATCAAAATATTTCTGAATTCCATTAAGGGATTATTTTTATTTCTAATAGAGGGTGTTTGATAATTTTTTTTATGTTGCCTAAAATTTGTTGCATAGGAGTGTGTTATACTTTAATGTGCAGTTGATTTTCCTTAGACTTTTCTATATTTTAATGTACTTTACCAATTAATAGTAACCTATAACCCTTTTTTCTTTTTCCTCTATCAAGTTCCACCCAATCTGACTGTTCCACAAGAAAAATCACCTTTGGTCACCAGAGAAGGGGATACTATAGAACTACAATGCCAAGTGACTGGAAAACCTAAACCCATTATTCTTTGGACTAGAGCAGACAAAGAAGTTGCCATGCCAGATGGGTCAATGCAGATGGAAAGTTATGACGGAACACTGAGAATTGTGAATGTATCTAGGGAAATGTCAGGAATGTACAGATGTCAGACTAGCCAGTACAATGGATTTAATGTGACACCAAGGGAAGCATTGGTACAGCTCATTGTACAGTGTAAGTGAATTCCTTTTCTGTGATTTCTCTTAGGGGAAGAAAAAAGCAACCCATTAAGTTAATGAAAATTATTTTGTCTACTGGGTTAGCAATTTGGATTTCAATACAGTTTTTTCACTTGTAACTTGCTTGTTATAAACAATGTCATATCTTCTTTTAAATATCTGTTTTCTACAGATCCCCCTGCTGTGGAACCAGCATTCCTGGAGATAAGGCAAGGACAGGATCGAAGTGTCACAATGAGTTGCAGAGTGTTGAGAGCCTATCCTATCCGGGTGCTGACCTATGAGTGGCGCTTGGGCAATAAGTTATTACGGATGGGTCAGTTTGATTCGCAAGAGTATACAGAGTACACACTGAAGGATCTATCCAATGAAAACTATGGGATTTACAATTGTAACATTATAAATGAAGCTGGAGCTGGGAGATGCAGCTATCTTGTTACAGGTAGGAATTCAAAGATATTTTCAGTGAATTAAAAACAAATAAACAGTACATAGGATATTTCATTTCATGACAAGATGAAAATGAAAACATTTATGAAAATCCATGAAACAAAATAATATTCCTTTCTTTTGCCACAGCTTCTAATTATTTACTTGTAAGATGAAGCTGGTTCAAGAGTAAGGGTAAAAAAATTTCAATTTCCAAAAAGGCTGGTAAACAGAGCTTATTTATTTTTAGTCTTTCAGTAATAAAGCAAAGAATATTAATGGCATTCATTTTATTTGAGGTAAAATACAAATTCATTTGAGAAAATGTTAAATTATTTAAGAATAAAACCTTCTTAAAATAGTAAGTAGATTTTAAAAAATCCTACAGATACTTAATTTACCATTGATTTACTATGATGACCTCATAAAGTTGAAATAAAATAATGAAGTTTTATATCCTAGCATTTCATTTTTAATAGTTTTACTATATTTCTTTTAATTTTTACAAATATCCTTTTCTATTAGAAGTTTTCTTTAACAAAGCAAAGCGATTAAATAAAACTAATGATACAAATACCTCATCTGAAAGTTCATAAAACATTCCACATTTAGTAAAATACCCCACATCTATTATTTTTTAATTAATGACATAGTTCATAGAGCCTTGGGCCTGGAGTCAGGAAACCTGAGTTCAAACCTGGCTTCAGATACTTACTATCTGTGACAACCTGGGCAAGTTGCTTAACTTCTGCTTGCCTCACTTGCTTCATCTTTAAAATGTGATAATAGCACCGACCTCTTAGGGTTGTTGTGAGGATCAAATGAAATAACTCTAAAGGATTTAGCATAATGCCTGACACATAGTAAATGCTATATAAATGTTAGCTCTTATTACTATTACTATTATTATTTTCTTTACCTCCTACTGTGAGATAGGAATTGCATAAATTCATGTCATTCCATATTTTTAGAAATCATCTATTTCCTAATTTCTTACAGCATATTCACATACCACGTCTTATTTAGTCATTCCTTAATTGCAGTTGAGTACATAACAACATACAAAAGCAAATATATCTCTTAAGGTCTAATATTAAAAAATACAAAGACCCCAGGTACTAGGATAATGGCTCATTATTTGATTAAAAACTGCTGGGAAAAATGAATAACTGTATGAAAGAAATTAGATTTAGATCATAAACTTTAAAATTCTAAATGGGTACAAAACCTATATATAGAAAGATACATCATAACATAATAGAGAACCATGGAAAATACCTATTAGATACATAAACCGGGGCAGCTAGGTGGCGCAGTGGATAAAGCAATGATCCTGGATTCAGGAAGACCTGAGTTCCAATCCGGCCTCAGACATTTGACACTTACTAGCTGTGTGACCCTGGACAAGTCACTTAACCCTCATTGCCCCAGAAAAAAAATACATAAACAAGGAGAAAAGTTCATGACCTGAACAGGAATGGAGAGCAGCACAAAAGATAAAATGAATAATTTAGACTACATAAAATTTTACAAGTTTTTTACACAGTACACATCTAATAAATCTAAGGATTAAAAGGGAAACAACTAGAAAAAGTATTTGATAAATGTGTCATTTCCAAAATGATCTGATTCATATTTATTAGGAACTGATTCAACATTTAAAGAATAGATCCATTATCCAACGGTATAAGCATATGAAGAGTTCCCAAGGAAATAGACCCAAACTATCTATAGCTATGCTAAAAAAATGCTCCAAATTACTACTAATTAGAAAAAATTACAACCCATCAGACTGGCAAAGATGACTATTTCCAAAGTTACTAATGATATTCTCATTTGTTAAGTCCAGTGACCTTTTCTCAATCCCCATTCTTCATGGTACTCTTCACGTCTTTGATGCCATCAAACCCCCTCTTCTCCTTGATTCTCTCTCTCTCCTGGTTTTGTTCTTAACTGTAACTGCTCCTTCTCAATCTCATTTGTGAGATCTTTGTCCAAGTCATCATTATTATGGGTATCACCTAGAGCCCTATCCTGGATTTTCTTTCTCTCTCTTCAGTATTCCACTAGGTGCAATCATCTGCTCTCATGGATTGAATTATCATTTCTATCTTGATGATTCTCAAATCTAGTCTTTTCCAGCCCTAACCTCTCTGCTAACCTCTGTGAAATTTAAAATTGGATATTAGATCATATAATCTCCCCTACTTAACTTTTCCCTTAATTATCTCCCAGACTAGTAAATGGAAGAAGCTTCTGGTTTTTCTAGATAGGCTTTATTGTATATAAGGTGTTGTTGATTAGAAGGATAGGAAAGTAGAAAATACAGTAGAAATCGTCTTAAATCTAGGCTTAGTCTATATTTCTTATAAAAACTCACCAAACCAAAAAGGCCACCTTTGGAGTGAGGGAGACCGTCTGTGCCGCGCCGCCAGGAGTCCCGCCAAGCAGGCCAAAAAGGCCTACTCTCCTTCTCTCCACCCCGGAAGTCAAAAAACCCCGGCAGGCAGTCTGACATGCGCAGCAGGCGGACTGTACCCGGCAGGCAGTCTGACATGCGCAGCAGGCGGACTGTTTCATCTCCTCCCCAAAAGGGTGGTCCTTGAAAAAACTGGCGTCTTTCAGTTATCCTAACCGACTGTTAAAACTTTCATATTTTACCACACCTCTAGTCCTACATTTTCAAATGTGTGCTTTACATCTTGGGGGGGGGGGGGGGGCAAGAGGATTAAGTGACTTGCCAGGGTCACAAAGCTAGTAGGTGTCAAGTAAGTATCTGAGGCCGGATTTACTCAGGTTCTCCTGAATCCAGGATCACTGCATTATCCACTGTGCCACCTAGCTGCTCCATGTGCTATACATCTTGAAGTGGATATTGTGTAAAAATCTTAAATTCAACCTTTACAAAACTGAACTCATTATCTTTCCACCCAAGCTCTCTCCTCTTCTTAACTTCTCTATTACTGTTGAGAGTACTATTTTCCTCCCTACTTCCCCCACCCAGGCTCAGAATCTAGATGTCATAGTCAACTGCTATAGCCCACCCCCATATCCAATCTTTTGCCAAGGTGTGTTGATTTTTACCTTTGTAATATCTCTTCCATATACCCCTTTCTTTCCTCTAACACTAACACCACCTTTGTGTGGGTTTTTTTTTATCAGCTCATTCATGGACTATTGTTATGGCATGTGTCTTGATCTCCCTGCCACAAGTCTCTCTCTACTCTATCCTGTCCTCTATTTGGCTCCCAAAGTCATCTTTCTAAAGTACAGTTCTGACCATTTTACTCCCTTACTCATTCAACTACAGTGGCTCCCTAACACTTCTAGACACAAATGTAAAATCCTTCATTTGGCATTCAAAGTCCTTTGTTTAGCCTCCAGTCTCCTTACACATTATACTACCACCCACAAGCCCTGTTTCCACAATGCAGGGACACTGATCTCCTTGCTATTGTTTCAAGACTCCACCTTTCCTGGCTTCAAGTATTTTCACTGACTGTCCTCACCTAGAATGCTCGCTTTATCTCTCTGTCTCTTGGCTTCCCTGGTTTCCTTCAAGTGCCAGCTAAAATCCCACATTCTGAACCCTTCTCAATCCTCCCTAATAGTGCCTTCCCTTTGATTATCATCAGGGTATGCTGTATTTAATTTCTTTGTACATAGGTGTTTGCATGTTGTCTCTCCTTGTAGATTGTGAGATCCTTGAGATCAGGGACTGTCTTTTGTCTTTCTTTATATCCACAGTACTTAGTTCCAATACATGTTTAGTGACTCACAGATTCTCATTCTTGCTGTAATCATACATTTTCATATCTACTGGCTCCTTCCTTGATGTTTTGAAATACCCCCATTGGGTAGGACTCACACAAAGACTACAAGGACTCTTTCAAGTCTCTCTGAAGAACTTTGGAATCAATTGTGACACATGGGAGACACTGGCACAGGCATGACATGCTCACATCAAAGACTGTGCTATGCTCTGTGAGCAAAGCAGAAATGTAGTAGCTCAAAATAAACATGAGATAAACAAATTTAGAGCCATCTCCACACCAAATGTTTATATGAACTATTTGTGCCTAATCTGTGGTAGAATTTCCAAGGCCGTTTTTGTCCAAATAGCTACAGTTGTGGGGCAGCTAGGTGGTGCAGTGGATAAAGCACCCACCCTGGATTCAGTAGTACCTGAGTTCAAATCCAGCCTCAGACACTTGACACTTACTGGCTGTGTGACCCTGGACAAGTCATTTAACCCCCATTGCCCTGCAAACAAACAAACAAACAAAACCCAAAAAACAAAAAGAAATAGCTACAGTTGGACACACTGTACCTTGACCACATGATAGTGATGTCATTTTGGTTCTTCTTCAAGCACAAAAGACAACAACCAATCAAAGCCCCCCAACCTAAATCTCCACAAAGCTCGAGAGAAATCACGAGATGGAATTCTTGATCAGGGAAGCAAAGAGGAAATCAGGAAACCTAATTTGTCCAACCCAAGATGACTTTAGGGAGACAGAAATGTCTCTAGACCTAGTGGACAGTATCTGTTTAGGAAGCAGCACATTCCATCACCAGAGACTAAAAGAGGCAGGAAGTATCAGGGTAGAAAGAAAATCAGGGGATACATGAACTAGTGCTAAGTGTAGCATGAGTACTATCTGAAAGCTCTGTCATGCACTACCCAGTTCAAGGTCATAGATCAAGGATCAAAAGGTATAGTCATGAACATTAGTTACCTGTACACTGAGCAAGGAACATAAGCTCTGGGAAAAAATGTAGTGTGTCACTTTCGTCCCACAAGCAAAGCAATGAGTCAGTTCTACTCTGTAGCCCAATGTATGCAAGCCTGCAAGAAATATCAAGGAGATATCTTAATCCAAAGGGGAGCTAATAGTTCAGTCATTCTGAACCTGCCAGCTTCTCCGAGGGTTCAGAGAGAACCTCATCAAACTCCTGCACAGACTACTGAACTTCCCAACTAAGGACAAATTAATACGACTTAAACTGCAGTTAGAAATTTGCAGAGCTCAGACTAATGGAAGTAAATAGACCATGCCCTGGATCACCATTACTTTGTAAATACTTAAAAGTTTGTCAGACACCCAGTCTGAATGAGGACTCCACAGAAGTCTGCATACCCTAGCATTACCATAACTGTGTAAAGTCAAGAAGTAGGCTGGAAGAAACAAAAAATAATACCATTATAAAGAACTATTATAGCAAGATGAAAGCTCAAGACACAAAAAAAGAAATAAGTCGCATCTTTAGCCAAGTCTCAAAGAAAATGCCACTTAGAACACATCCAATAAGAATTCATAGAATAAATGAATTAAGAATTTAAAAATGTGCTTAAAATTATTTTAAAAACCAAATGAAAACAGTTGCAGAAAAAAAAGAGAAAAGAGGTAGGAGCTAAGAAGGAAATATATGGAGTTAATAGCTTGGGAAAAGAGGTATAAGACTTTATTAAAAAAATAACTGCTTGAAAATTAGATTGGTCAAACAAAGCTAATCATTCCATAATGACACCAAGAAAATTTTTTAAAAAGTTAAAAAACCCCAACTTTTTTAAAAATAGAAAAAAATGTGCAGGAAAAATATTTGACCCTAGAAAACTGATCAAAAGGAGATAATATAAAAATCATTAGCATGAAAGCCATGAACAAAAAAAAAGCCTACATATCATAGTTTAAGATAGCATAATGAGGGGGCAGCTAGGTGGCGCAGTGGTATAGAGCACTGGCCCTGGATTCAGGAGTACCTGAGTTCAAATCCGGCCTCAGACACTTAACACTTACTAGCTGTGTGGACCCTGGGCAAGTCACTAACCCCAATTGCCTCACTAAAAAAAAAAAAAAAAAAAAAGATAGCATAAATGAGAACTGTTCAGTTATCTTAGAAGTTGAAAGAGAAGAAATTAAATTAGAAATTGAAAGAACACACCTTGGTATTGGTCACTTTATGAAAGTGACTGCCAAAAGGAAACTTCTAGAAATATGATAGACAAGAAATCAGACCTGACAGGTCAAGGAAAAAATAATACAAACAACCAAATAAATAATTAAATAATCTGAATTCAAATACAAAGGATCCATAGTCAGTATGAGACAAGATTTATCAGTCTCCACTATAAAATAGAGAGAAATGAAACTGAAGGCAAAGTATCTAACCTTAGAATTAAGAATAAAATACCAAACAATACTGTGTATAATCATATTAATGGGGGGTTGGGAATGGACCTTTAATGAAAGAAAGGAATTCCAATCAATCCTGATTGAAAAGACCAGAACTGAGTAGAAAATCTAATATACAAATAAACATAGAAATCAAAAGAAACATAAAAAAGTAAACATGAATGTGCAATGATAAGAGACTAAATGGTGAAAAATAAATTATTGTATGGAAAAATTATATATATGTATATATGTGTGTGTGTGTGTGTGTGTGTGTGTGTGTGTGTGTGTGTGTAGTCTCTCAGACCTAAATAATCATCAGGAGTCCGAGAGGGAGTCTAATTAGACAGAAAGCCTAGGATTGGTCCTAATATATTTTGACGATCTCAAAAGAAAACTACAAAGAATAGGGAAGATGAATACACTGGGAGAAGTGAGAAGAAGAACCAAACACAGAGTTTGGTACAAAGATACATTCTAACCAATAAGGAAATAGGAGTGTAAGGGATTAAGGGATTGGGAGGGGGGAATAAGAGAGAAGGTAGATTAAGAGAGGCATTAGAAGCAAAACAGACTGAAAAAAGAGGTAGGTGAAAAAAGGAAAAAGTATAAATAAATAGGACAGAGGGAAATATACAGTTAGTATTTATAATTGTGAATGTGAGTGGAATGGATTTATATATAAAACAGAAGATACTAGAATTAGATTTTGTTGTTTAGTCATTTTAGTCATGTCTGACTCTTTTTGACTCCATTTGCGATTTTCTTGGCAGAAATCCTGGAGTGCTTTGCTATTTCCTTCTCCTTCTCCACCTCATTTTATAGATGAGGGAACCAAGGCAAACCATGTAAAATGACTTTCCCAAAGTCTACAATAGGAAGTGTCTTAAGCTAGATTTGAAGTCAAGTTTTCCTGACTCCAGGCCTGGTGCTCTATCTACTGTGCCACCTACCTGGATTAGAACCAGAATCTAACAATATATTGTCTACAAGAAACACCTGAAACAGAAGGATGCACAGAGAATTATAATAAGGGGTCTGGGACAGAACCTATTGTCTTTTACATGAGGTTAAAAGAAGTGGTCGCAAACAGGATCTCAGACAAAGTCAAAAGAAAACAACAACCTAATTTAAAAAGATGATGAGCAGGGAACTTTTCCATAAAAAATACCATAGATAATGAATTAATAGAAATACTAACATATATGAACCAAATGGTATGGAATCTGAATTTGTAAAGTCAAATCAGTTATAGGAAGAAATAAATAGAAAAAGTATCATAGCATACGGGAGGAAAGCTTAATTTATTCCTCTGAGACCTAGATGTATACTAATCAAAACAACAATAAATAAGAAAAGAGCCAAAGACCTGGAATAGGATTAGAAAAGTAAGATATTATAGAACTCTGAAAAGTATGGATGGGAATGGGGTATACTGTCATGATTGAAATCAATTCTCTGAGTCAGATTTTATTATCAATAGGGGTATAGTACCCTGCCAATTGATTGTATCCATTTATGCCAAAGACTCCGAGCCAGAAGGACAGCTCTTTTTTTAAAGGGGAGTTCAGAACGAAGAACAGAACAGAGTAGGACGGCACCATGGAATTGGGGACAACGTGATTTGTTACAAAGCTAAGAACAACAAGATTGTTTGGAAGTTTGGTAATGAGGGGCTAGCAATGATTTCCCTTCTCTCATGAGACTAAGAACTGCTTCATTATTTGAATGTCAGGGGTTGGACTTTTGGACAGAAAAACCCAGACATCCTAAGATACTAGATATTAGGCTCAACTCCTTGTCTTCACAATTCCCCAAGGTCAGTTAAATTCTTTGAGGCAAAATGGATCAGTGATTAGTAGAACTAGGTTGTTAAACTAACACCATTATAGGCCAGCTGAATTTCTGAACTAATTTCAGAGACCAAGAACTTGAGCAGTATAGGACAAAAGCAATATTTTTTGCGGGGGCGGGGGGGGGAGGCAATTAGGGTGAAGTGGCTTGCCCAGGGTCACACAAAGGTAAGTGTCAAGTGTCTGAGGCCAGATTGAACTCAGGTCCTCCTGACTTTATCCACGGCACCACCTAGCTGCCACCATTTTTTTTTTTTAGGACAAAAGCAATTATAAGATAAATCAATTACTTGTAAATGGACCAATAAGAAAACGATACAGAATTGATATTGATCATTTCAATACCTATTTCCTCAACTGTGTATACACAGCACCTACGCAAAAATTGACTGTGTATTAGAGCACAAAACTTCACTAAGAAATAGAGAAAAAACAAATATTTTGTGTATCTTTTACTAAACGTGAAGTAATAAAATTGTATTCCCAAAAAGGCCTTTGAAACAAGTATTAAAATTAATTAGAAATTAAATTAGAATACTAAAGAGTGGGTGGATCAAAGAACAAATCAGAGAAATAATCAATAATTTTAATCAAAATATGAGCCAAAAAACCCCCAAAAATTTGGAGAAGGGAGCCAAAGCAATGTTTTGAGGGAAATTTATCTCTAAATGTTAACATCAGTGAAAGATAGAAAACAGAAGACACAATTTGTAAGTAATATGATAGTTTAATTAGAGAATCCTAAAAAAATCAACTAAAAAACTAACCAAACATTTTAAGAACTTTAGCAAAGTTGAAGGATATAAAATTAATCTACATAAATCAACATTTCTATATATTACCAATTAAATGTAGAAGGAAGATATGAAAAAAGAAATTCCATTTAAAATAACTTCAGACAGCATAAAATACTTGGGAGTATACCTGCCAACACTAATAAAGGAGCTAAATGAATACTGCGAACAATATGAACATTTTGAACAAAATAATTTTCATACAAATGAAGACAGATCTACACAGTTGGAGAAATATTAAATTGTTCATGGGTACCTGAGACAATATAATAAAAATGACAATGCCACCTAAGTTATGTACTCAGTATCACAGCAATCAAACTACCAGAGGACTACTTTTTATAGAGCTAGAGAAAAAATAATAATAAAATGCATCTGGGAAAACAGAAGATCAAGAATACCAAGGGAATCAATGAAAAAAAAATAGGAAGAAATTGGGCCTAGAGGGACAAGTTCTCAAACTATACTACATGACTGTAATCACCAAAACAATTTCATACTGGGTAAGAAATAGAAAATTTGATTTGTGAAATAGATTAGGCACACAATATATAGAAGCAAATGAACACACTAATATATTGTTTGATAAACACAAAGATCCCAGCTACCAAGCTAGGAAATTGCTATGTGACAAAATCTGTTGGGAAAATTTTAAGTAGTCTGGCAAAAGCCAAGTACAAATCAGTACCACATACCATATACTAAGATAAACTAATGGGAAACATGATTTAAACATAAAGGATGACACCATTGGCAAATAAGAGGAGCATGAAAGAAATTGCCTGTCTATGGGTAGGGAAAGAATTCATGATTTTTAAATAATAGGGTCATAGGTAGTAAAATGGAGAATTTTGATTTCATAAAATTAAAGTTTTTTCCACAAACAAAATGAATGTGAAACTAAAATTAGAAGAGGAGCAAATAATTCTAAAAAAAAATATTTGTAGCAGTTTCATTTCTAAGATATGTGGGGAACTGAATCAAATTATAAGAGCAATTTCCCAATTGATAAATGATCAAAGGATATGCATAAGCAGTTATTCTTTTCTAAACTATCTGCAATGTGGCTTACACTCACATCATTTGATTGAATCTGCTCCTCTTCAAAGCTTATCTCTTAATTGCCAAATCTAATGGCCTTTTTCTCAATCCTCCATCCTTCATTACTTCTCTACAGCATTTGAAACTGTTTAAAACTCTTTTTCATGTATGCTTTCTCTACTCTGGGTTTTACATGATACCTCTCTCTTGTTCTTCTCCCTATCTGAGCACTTCTCAAGTCTCCATGTTGTATCCACTAACTGTGAAAGTCTCCCAAGGTTCTTACTGGGTATTTTTCTCTCTTCTGTTATATTATCTCACTTATTGAACTCAACTGATATAAATCAACTCAACTTGTTGAGTAATCCAATCTATTCAGATGATTTCCAAAATCCAGTCCTAGTCTTGCTCCTATGCTCAGTTCTGCATCAACACCTTATTAGACATTTTGAACTAGACACCTGATAGACACCTCAAACTCAAGATGTCCAAAGCAGAACTCATTGTTTTCCCCAAAATACTCCTCTTTTCCCAACTTACCTATTACTATTAAGAGTACCACCATGCTCCCTATCACCAAGGTTACAGCCTCAGTGCCATCCTCTATTCAATATTCTTTCACCCCACATAGTTAATCTTTTACTAAATCCAATTGTTTCTACCACCACAACATTTCTCACTGTGTATCATTTATGTTGCCACAATTCTAGATTAGGTCCTCATCATATCTTGTCTGATAAGATGTAAGAGATTGCCTCAAGACACTTCCCACCCAATCCATTCTTCACACAGCTACCAAAATGATGGTACAAAACTTATTGAGTTTGGTGTCTGTTCTTGCTTATCTTTGTTTCTCTAGAACTTATCAGAGTGCTTGACATATAGTCAACACTTGCTAACTATTTGGGGATTGATTATTATTTGTCAGAAATATAATTCATGGGGACAGCTAGGTGCAGAGTAGATAAAGCACCGACCCTGGATTCAGGAGCTCCTGGGTTCAAATCCAGCCTCAGACACTTGAAACCTTACTAGCAGTGTGACCCTGGGCAAGTCACTTAACCCCTTGTCAAAAATAAAAATTTAAAAAATTTAAAAAGAAATATAATTCATTATCAAGTTAATCACTTTAGCAATTTATTAAATACCTTCTCTGTGATAGGCACCTTGGTAGGTACTGGGGAAACAGTGACAAAAATTTAAATGTGTAAAAAGAATATATATGTGTGTGCATGTGTGTTTTGTTTTGGGGGAACTTCAACTTGGGTGAAATCCAGGACTCTCATTGGGAGCAAGGCAAAATTCCTCTTATTCTCTAGTGCAGTGAGCTAAGGATAGGGATATGATAGAGATTGCTAGCTCCTATTATGTATTCCCAGAATCTTACTTCATCAACTTGAAGAGAAACTTGCCTCTTCTATCTTTTCTCTTGAAGATAGAAGCCTGAAGCAACTCAGAGCTTAAAGAGAACTGAAGAAACATTCCTCTCTCTTGCTCTTGCCAACTCTGACCTACCTTTCACACAGGGCAAGGCATTCATCTCCATGGAGATGCCATACCAATGGTACTGGGCTTACATTCCTCCCCCAGGTCAAAACTTTTCTGTCCCTTGCAAAGACCAACTGGAGCAAAGTGCAAAACCAGCAAAATATGTTTATATACATAAGCATCAGTGCTTTAAAATAACAAGGATGATTTCCCTAGCATCCCACTGAAATTGAAAAAAATTACATTAATTTTACATGCAGTAGACAGCATCACCTGGAACAATATTACAGTGACATAATGCCTATTTATATACTGGACAAAACATGAATATTTCAAAAATACATGTATATCCATAGCAATCAATAAAAATCAATAATTATGTCTTCTAAATAACACAAAGCTAGCTAGCTGAGCAATAACACCATCAATAGGCCTATTTGTAAAATAAAACAACTACAAACAGGATCATATACACACATAACACAAAACATAGTCAAACAAACATAACAGCAAAATAAGAAACAAATGTATCAAACATGCAGAAATTCACATGTACAGCAGTAAAGATAAGCAGTTATGGCATTTTTCACATTGTCATTCTTTAGTATTATTCCCTAGAGAAATGTGCAACTATATCTTAAGGGTTACCTATAACATCATAACTTAACTTACTTAACTTACTGACCTTGTTTTCTTGTCACTAACTTATTTCTCTGCTCCTGTGCCAGAACTAATAGTTAATATGGATTGACCATCAGGATCATTATAGATGCATATCTGGACATGGGCTCGCAAATATTCCAAGCTGACCATCAGAAATTTTGAATCTGCATCCTATGACTCTGTAGCACTTTTGGTCAAGAAAGAACCTCTGGGTTCTGCCATGAAGTAATACAGTTTCCTTTATTAGATGCCTTACTTTCAGAACCCATATCTAGGTCAGGAAATGGTGAGTTGGATTCTGTAGATCCCACCTCAAGTATTCCTATAGTACTGGGGATTTCTCAAGGTTAAATACCTTAGGATACAGCTCAGAGAGTGAAAAGTTGGGGCTTCTGTTATGTTCACTGGAACATCTTGGCTCTA
The DNA here is from genome assembly GCF_019393635.1 of Dromiciops gliroides. Classification (NCBI taxonomy): domain Eukaryota; kingdom Metazoa; phylum Chordata; class Mammalia; order Microbiotheria; family Microbiotheriidae; genus Dromiciops; species Dromiciops gliroides. The sequence continues at coordinate 263,475,611 of NC_057862.1, read as the reverse complement.
CCCTTTTGAAAGCTTCTATGTAGCTTGCATAGATGGTCAAAGTGTGCAGGTTTGGAGTCCCCAGCTTATTACTGCTAGAATTTTGAAGACTAAATTAATTTGACTTAATCCAGACATACCAAAGCCAGAATAGTTCCTTGGGAAATTCATTCTTACCTGGATGTATCCCAGGTATAGCTAGTCTTTTCCACTTAAACTATGAATGAAGTCTTAGCTCCATATAGGCTTTAAGGTTATCTTACCCAAATATCTGTCATAAAAAGATTAGAAAATGATGGTAACTTGAGATTCACTCTCCAGGATGGATTGCAGTCAACATTTTCATTTTTCTTACCAATACCTCTATATAGGATCCTGTGAGTCTTGGGGGAATATATCCATAAAAAATTGATAATGAGATCAGTGTGACTATCCTTGGAGACTAAGCCCCATTCCTTCCCTAGACCCACTCCAGTTCCCCAAAGGTGTATTAGATTTTAACTTCTTCATGAACAATGCTGCTTTTTCTTTGCCAGTATATCCAACATAAGTATGTCCATCTAATCCACAATTATAACAAAAGTGGATCTGATGATTGCCTGATGGAGGGATTGTTATGCCAGGGTTTTCATACCCTCCATTCTTTTGGTGCTCTGGCTTGCCAAGGAGATCAGAAGTGTATACAGCTTCATCTCTTACCTGATTTTCTCAGGTTCTATGACTGCAGCTCAGCACTTGTGAGGCTCTTGTCCTATTTTGCTTCTATGTCTCACACAAAGGCCATTTAAGATTGTTATCACATTGTTTATATTAGATTATATTCAATTGTTGACTATATTGATCTTTGAAGCTCAGGAGTACTTGTTTCACCTCAGCCATTTTTGTAAATGGTTTCTGTGCCTACATAATCTGTGCCTACATAATCAGCTGCATAATGGTCACATCCCGAATTTTGGTACATCTATGCAATTACCTTTTTCCTGCATTCTCTGCATCCACATGACCTACATGTATCAGTCTCTGTACATGTTGTTTTCCCCTGAGGAGGGATTAAGTTAGACTCTTCTCCTTTGTGCTGCACAGTATTCAAAACAAAATTAACTTATGGATCTTTTAATTAGCCTCTCCTCAAACATCCTAGCTAAGGTTTGTATACATTTATTCCAAGTAACAACCGGCTTTATTTCTTTTTGCAATGATTCCTCTTTACTTATCTGTCAGTGTCATCACTTTCTCTGATTCTGTGGATTTTTCATGTCCCATAAAGATTCTTATTGTTGAACCCAAATCTCCCAAGAATATTTTCATGGGGGACATGGTTCATGTGCAGAGAAAATATATGTATGTATATACCTGTATACCACATTAATGGTGCCTCTACATCACTCATAGGTGGAATGGAATTCTTGGTCTCTCTAGAGAGATTCCTCCTTTGAGGAGGAATTCCTCCTTTGGGGCAGCTAGGTGGCATGGTGGATAGAGCACCAGCCCTGGATTCAGGAGTACCTGAGTTTAAATCCGTCCTCAGACACTTGACACTTACTGGCTATGTGACCCTGGGCAGGTCACTTAACCCCAATTGCCCCACAAAAAACCCCAAAATACTCCTACCTCTTTGACCAATGCCTCATCCTCAGAGGATTGTCAAGTCTGAAGTTCCCTGGAATAACTTTCTACTGTCTCCGGCATATATCCTTGGTTATTAGGCAAGATTAGAAATTTGTGAGTTGCCCCACCTGCTTAATATAAGTGACCTTATTATATATTTTGCTACTCCTTTCACTTTTCTTCTAATATCCTTAAAATGTCCTCATTCTGACATTCCTGATATTGAGACCTCTACTTTTCAACTACAAAAACAAGACAGTGGGACTATGTTGACACACAAATAATTCAATAAATAAATGTATCATAGAATTATTGTCTACTGAATTAACATACTGTGCTTAAATAATACAATGAGACAATAAAATAGATAAACCATTGATTAATTTAATTTAAAAAAAGAAGAAAACCAAATTACCAGTATCAAAAATAAAAAAGGTGAATTTACCACCAATGAAAAGAAAATTAAAACAATTATTAGGAGGTATTTTTCCCAATTACATGTCAATTATTCTGACAATCTAAGTGAAATGGATGAACATTTACAAAAATATAAATTGATCAGATTAACAAAATAGGAAATAGAATACTTAAGTTAACCAATCTTAGAAAAATAAATTGAACAAATAATAAATGAACTCCCTAGAAAAAATCTTTAGGACCAGATACCCTAACCCTAAATAAAATTTCCAAACATTGGAGAATACTATATTATTCAATACTACATAAACTATTTGTAAAAATAGGCCAAAGAGTCCAACTAAATTCCTTTTATGACATAAATAGAGGGCTAATACTTAAACCAGGAAGAGTAAAAATGAATAAAACTATCAACTAATTTCCCTAATGAATATTCATGAAAAAATTTGAATAAAATATGAGCAAGTAGATTATAGCAATATATCATAAGTATCATACTCTAGGACAAGGTAGGATTTAGACCAGAAATAGAGTGCTGGTTCTATGTTTTAAAAAAAACAAAAACCTATGAGTATAATTGACCATATCACAAAACAAAACCAAGAGAATTCATATGATAATCTCAATAGATGAAGAAAAGGCTTTTGATAAGATATAGTAACTATTCCTATTAAAACATTAGAGAGCATAGAAATACATAGAATTTTCCATAAAATGATGAGTACTATTTATCAAAACCCATTCATTGGCAACCATTATGGCATATATTAGAAAATTTGCCAATAAGATGTAAAGGGCTAAAATTCTAGCTAGTCTGTCTAAAATACCTAATGAGTGGTTGCCAATGAAGTATAAGCTTTAGCGAGAGTATTTAAATGTTTAAGTATTTATTAAAGAGCATTAGGATCAGAGAGAAGGTAAAAATCTAACTATTTCTAAGAGACCCTATCATCTGACCCACCATGGCGAGGTCAGGAACCAAAAAGAGCCAGAACCCCCTTCACCCGCGTCTGCTTCCTACTTCTTGTCCTCCTCCCAGAAATGGGAGGCTCCTTAAGTTAATTGGCTGGTAGCATTGATAGACAGTACCCACAAGCAAACGTCACTTCCTGACACTAAGGACCTTGACCGCATGACTTGCCCTCAGAGGCCTTCTCCTCATGGCAGAGCTTTTCTACAGTAAGTCTCCAGCAGGTGGTGTCATTCCAATCATTACTAAGATCACAGGTGAAGCAAGGATGTCCACTACTACCACTATTATGAAATATTATACTAGAAATGTTTTCTATAGTAACAAGAAAAGAAAAGAAATTGAAGGTATTAGAATAGGCAAGGAGGAAATAAAACTATCATTCCTTATAGATGATATGATTCTATACTTAGAGAATCCTAGAGAATCAAATAAAAAATTAGTTGAAATAGTTAACGACTTTAGTAAAGTTTCAAGATATAAAATAAACCTTCATAAGTCATCAACATTTCTATATATTACCAACAAAGTCCAGCATCAAGAGATAGAAAGGGAAATTTCATTTAAAATAACTGTAGACAATATAAAATACTTGGGAGCCAAGAGAAACTCAGGAACTATATGAACACAATTACAAAATACTTTTCATAAAAGTAAAGTCAGATCTAAACTGATAAAATATCAATTGCTCATGAGAAGCATGAGCTAATATAATAAAGATAACAATTCTACCAAATTTACTTTTTTCAGTGCCATACCAATAAAACTACCAAAAATCTCCTGGAAGAAAGAGAAGGGTGGATTAGTGGAATGGATTAATTATACAAGATATAGTAGTAAATGACTGTAGCAATTTAGTATTTGAAAAACCCAAAGACCCCAGCTTTTGGGACAAAAGAAACTGCTGAGAAAACTGGGAAAAGTATGGCAGAAACTAAGTATAAATTAGTATTTTACAATGTATACCAATATAAGGTAAAAATGGTAACATGATTTAGAGATGAAGACTGATACCATTATCAAATTGGGATAATATGGAATAATTTACATGTCATCTATACAGAAGGGAGGAATTTATGAACAAACTTGAGATAGAATTATAGAAGTTAAAATGTATAATTTTTATTATATATTAAATTAAAGTGACTTTGCACTAACAAAACCAATGAAAGGGAGATTAGGAGAAAAGCAGAAAGCTGGGGAAAAATTTTATTGTTAATGTTTCTGATAAAAGGCCTCATTTCTAAAATATGTAGAAAGCTGAGTCAAATTTATAAGAACACAAGTACATCTCCGATTGAGAAATGGCCAAAGAATATGAACCATCAAGGAGGAAGAGGCAAGATGGCAGAGGAAAGATAATGACTCATATGAGCTTTCCCCAAACCCTGTGAAATACTTTTAAATAATGTCATAAGACAATTCCTGGAGCAGAACCCACAAAAGGACAGGGTGAAATAATTTTCCAGCCAAAGACAGCTAAGAAGGTCAGCAGGAAAGGTCTGTCTCACCCAGGTGAGAGTGTAGCATAGTCTAGCCCAGGCTATGTCAGGGCAGAACTAGCTTTAGCAAACCAAGAGCAGGCTTTGGGAGCCACTGAATCAGCAAGAGCAGCAACTGCTTCTGGAACTCCACCCACAGAGGGTAAGGGGTTTGAACAATTGGCGAGAAGGAGATTACACCCTGGAAGCAAAGCCCCACTTTAACAAATAGTTAAAAGTCAAGAAATAGGCTGGGGAAATTAGCAAACAACAGATAAAAGAAGTCTGACCCTAGAAAGTTGCTATGGTGACAAGGAAGATCCAAATACAACCTCAGAAGATAAAGTCAAAGCTCCTACATTAAAGATTCTAAGAAAAAAATATGAATTGCTCTTAAACCATTCAAAAATGACTTTGAAAATAAAGTAAAGAGGGAGAGCTAAGATGGCGGAGAGTAGCCTGCAAATCGCATGAGCTCTCCTTCTGTTCCTTCAAAAAGAACATTAAATCAAGTCTCTAAATGGATCCTGAAATTACAGAACCTGCAAAGAGACAGAGAGGACACAGTCCTCCCAACCAGAAATAATTTAGAAGACTTCAGGAAAGGTCGGTCTCACTTGGGCAAAAGGGAGGTTCAGCTCACCATTGAGAGATTCTGTGTTGAGAGGGAAGAGGCAAACACAAATTCAGATGAGGACAATACTCCCAAATTGCCTACATGTGAAGCCTCAAGAGGGAAGATGAATTGGTCTCAAGAACAAAAATCCTTCTGAGAGGAGCTCAAAAAGGATTTTAAAAATCAATTGAAGGGGCAGCCAGATGGCACAGTGGATAGAGCACCGGCCCTGGAGTCAGGAGTACCTGAGTTCAAATCTGGCCTCAGACACTTAACACTTACTGGATGTGTGACCCTAGGCAAGTCGCTTAACCCCAATTGTGTCACAAAATTTAAAAAAAATCAATTGAGAGAAAAGAAAACAAAACAAGAAAATTATGAAAAAAGAATCAGCATCTTGGAAAAGGAAGCACAAAGATTGACTTGCAGAAAACAATTCCTTAAAAAATTCATCTGGCCAAATGGAAAAAAGGTGCATAATCTCAATGAAGAAAACAATGCCTTAAAAATTAAATTGGACAGTTGGAAGATAAGGAATCCATGAGACACCAGGAATTAGTCAAGCAGAATCAAAAGAATGAAAAAATAGAAGAAAATGTGAACTACCTCATTGGAAAGACAACTGATCTGGAAAACAGATCCAGGAGAGACAATTTGAGACTCATTGGTCTGCCTGAAAGCCATGATCAGAAAAAGAGTCTAGACACCATATTCCAGGAATTATTAAGAAGAACTGCCTTGATATTATAGAATCAGAGGATAAAATCATCATTGAAAGAATCCACCAAACACCTCCTGAAAGAGACCCCAAAAGGAAAACTCCAAGGAATGTTGTAGTCAAATTCCAGAATTGTCAGGTAAAGGAGAAAAATACTCCAGGCAGCCAGGAAAGAAGCAATTTAATATCATGGAGCCACAGTCAGGATTGCTCAGGACCCAGCAACTTCAACATTAAAGGACCGCTAGTCTTGGAATACGATATTCCGGAAGGCAGAGAAGCTTGGATTGTAGCCAAGAATCTATTACCCAGCAAAAATATGCAGTCTCTTTCAGGGGGGAAAAGAAGGACATTCAATGACACTGGGACTTTCAAGGTTTCCTGAGGAAAAGACCAAAACTAGAATAGAAAATTTTGATCTTAACATACAAGACTCAAGAGAAATTTTAAAAGGGAAACAGGGGAAAAAAAGTTTACTCAATTAGGTTAAACTGTTTACATCCCTACAGGGAAGATAATACTTATAACTTGTGAGAACTGAAAATGTATTTGGGCAGACAGAAGGATTATAAACAGAGGAATATAAATACAAATTGTCTTTGATGTGATAACATAAAGGAAATTAAGGGGTGAAAAGGGGAGTTTATAGGGAGGAGAGGAAAGGGGAGATGGAATGGATGAATTACATCATATGAAGACGGTGGGGGGAAAAAACCTATTCAATAGAAGAAGTGAAGGGAGGGATGAACCTTGTTTAAACCCTACTCTCATTAGATTTGATTCAAAGAGGGAATAACATATAATTCATTTGGATAAAGAAACTTATCTGATTCCTTAGGGAAATAAAAGGGGAAGTGGAAGGGGGGACTGATAGAAGGGAGGGCAAAAGCAAGGGAGAAAAGGGTAAAGAAAGGGGAGGGGGTGATAAAAAAAGTGGCAGATTGGGGGAGGCAGGTCTAAGAGCAAAAACATTGGTGAGGAGGAATAGGGTGAAAGAAGGGGGGAAGTACAAAGGGGGGTAAATAGAATGTAGGGGAATAGACAGTAATAAGATAACTGTGAACGTGAATGGGATGAACTCTGCTATAAAACGGAAAGCGAATTGCAGAGTGGATTAAAAACCAGAATCCTACAATATGCTGTTTACAAGAAACACACTTGAAGCAGAGAGATACCACAGAGTAAAGGTAAAAGGCTGGAGCAGAATATATTATGCTTAGTAAGCCTAAAGTAAAAAAAAACAGAGGTAGCAATTCTTATCTCAGACAAAGCACAGACAAAAATAGATCTCATTAAATGAGATAAGGAAGGAAACTACATATTGCTAAAGGCACTATAGATAATGAAGTAATATCACTTTAAATATGTATGCACCAAGTGGTATAGCATCCAGATTCTTAGAGGAGAAGTGAACTGAGTTACAAGAGGAATTAGACAGGTAATACCAGACTAGTGGGGGATTTGAATCTTCCCCTCTCAGAATTAGATAAATCTAGCCAAAAAAAATAAATAAGAAAGAAGTGAAAGAGGTGAATAGAATACTAGAAAAGTTAGACATGATAGATGTCTGGAGAAAATTGAATGGGGATAGAAAGGAATATACCTTTTTCTCAGCCAGTACATGGCACATTTTCAAAAATTGACCATGTATTAGGGCACAAAAACATCATAGTCAAATGTAGAAAGCAGAAATAGTAAATGCATCCTTCTCAGATCATGATGCAATAAAAATTACATGTAAGAAAGAGCCAGGGAAAAGTAGAATGAAAATCAATTGGAAACTAAAATAATTCATTCTAAAGAATGAATGGGTCAAACAAAAAATCATAGAACAATCAATAACTTTATCCAAGAGAATAACTATAATGAGACAACACAGCCAAAATCTATGGGATGCAGCCAAAGCAGTGCTTAGGGGAAAATTTATAGCTCTAAATGCTTACATGACTAAAAAGAGAAAGAGGAGATCAATGAATTGGGCATGCAACTTAAAAAGCTAGAAAGAGAACAAATTAGAATCCCCATTAGATACTAAACTAGAAATCCTGAAAATTAAAGGAGAAATTAATAAAATTGAAAGCAAGAAAAACTATAGAATTAATCAATAAAACTAAGAGCTGGTTTTATGAAAAAAAACACAATAAAATAGATAAAATATTGTTTAATTTGATTTAAAAAGAAAGAAAGAAGAAAACCAAATTACCAGTATCAAAAATGAAAGGGGTAATGTTACCACCAATGAAGTGGAAATTAAATCAATAATTAGGAATTATTTTGCCCAACTGTATGCCAATAAATTTCACAATCTAAATGAAATGGATAATATTTACAAAAATACAAATTACCCAGGTTAAACTGGAGAGGAAATAAAATACTTAAATAGGCCCATATTAGAAAAAGAAATTGAACAAGCCATTAATGAACACCCTAAGAAAAAATCCCCAGGGCCAGATGGATTTACAGGTGAATTCTACCAAATATTTAAAGAACAATTAATTCCAATATTATACAAATTATTTGGAAAAAATAGATGAAGGAGTTCTACTAAATTCATTTTATGACACAAATATTGTGGTGATACCAAAACTAGCCGGAGCAAAAACAGAGAAAGAAAATTAAAGACCAATTTCCCTAATGAATATTGATGCTAAAATCTTAAATAATATATTAGCAAGAAGATTACAGCAAGTGATCACCAGGATAATACACTATGACTAGGAATGCAGGGCTGGTTCAACATTAGGAAAACTATCAACATAATCAATCACATCAATAAGAAAACTAACCAAAATAATATGATTATCTCAATAGATACAGAGAACGCCCATTCCTAATAAAAACACAAGAGAGTTTAGGGTTAGGGTTAGGGTTAGCTTTCCTTAAAATAGTAAGCAGTATCTATCTAAAACCATCCACAAGCATTATATGTAATCGAGATAAGTGAGAGGCCTTCCCAATAAGATCAGGGGTGAAACAGGGATGTCCATATCACCTCTATTATTCAATATTGTACTAGAAATGTTAGTGTTAGCAATCAGAGAAGAAAAAGGGATTAAAGGAATTAGACTAGGCAAGGAGGAAACAAAACTATCAATCACTCTTTGCAGATGATATGATTAGAGAATCAACTCAAAAATGACTTGAAACAATTAACAACTTTAGCAAAGTAGCAGGATATAAAAGAAATCCACATAAATCATCAGCATTTCTATACATGACAAAAAAAAGTCCAGCAGCAAGAGATAGAAAGAGAAATTCCATTTAACGTAACAGTAGATAATATAAAAATACTTGGGAGTCTGCTTGCCAAGAGAAACCCAGGAACTATATGAACACAACTACCAAACACTCTTCACACAAATCAAATCAGATCTAAATAATTGGAAAGATATCAATTGCTCATGGATAGTCAGAGCTAATATAGCAAAAATGACAATTCTATCTAAATTAATTCACCTATTCAGCACCATACCAATCAGACTACCTAAAAATTATTTTATAGAGCTAGAAAAAATAATAACAAAGCTCATCTGGAAAAAACAAAAAGTCAAGAATATCAAGGGAAATAATGAAAAAAAAAATGCACAGGAAGGTGGGTTAGCTGTACCAAACCTGGAGCTTTACTATAAAGTGGCAGTCATCAAAACTATCTGGTACTGTCTAAGAAATAGAGTGGAGGATCAATGGAATTGGCTAGGCACAGGAGACACAGTAGTAAATGACCTTAGTAATGTAGTGTTTGATAAACCCAAAGACTCCAGCTTTAGGGATAGAAATTCAGTATTTGACAAAAACTGCTGGAAAACTGGAAGATAGTATGGCAGAAATTAGGCATTGTCCAACATCTTATACCTTATACTAATATGAGGTCAAAATGGGGACATAATTTAGATATAAGAGGTGATACCATCAGTAAATTAGGAAAAGAAGGAATAGTTTACCTTTCAGATCTTTGGAAAGGAGAACAGTTTATGACCAAACAAGAGATAGAGAATATTATGAAATGCAAAATAGATGATTTTGATTACAATAAATTAAAAAGTTTTTGTACAAACAGAAGCAATGCATCCAAAATTAGAAGGGATGCAAAAAGCTGGGAAACAATTTTTCATGGCCAGTACTTCTGATAAAGGTCTCATTTCTAAAATATATAGGGAACTAAATCAAATTTATAAGAGTCCAAGTCATTCCCCAATTGAGAAATGGTCAAAGGATATGAACAGGCAGTTTTCAGATGAAGAAATCCAAGCTATCTATTGCCATATGAAAAAATGCTCTAAATCACTATTGATTAGAGGGATGCAAATTAAAACAACTCTGAGGTACTACCTGACACCTATCACATTGGTTAATATGACAGAAAAGGAAAATAATAAATGTTGGAGAAGTTGTGGAAAAATTGGAACACTAATGCATTGTTGGTGGAGCTGTGAACTGATCCAACCATTCTGGAGAGCAGTTTGGAATTATACCCAAAGGGCTATAAAGCTGTACATACCCTTTGATCCGGTAATACCTCTATTGGGTCTTTTCCCCAAAGAGATCATAAAAAAGGGAAAAGGACAACGTACAAAAATATTTATAACTGCTCTTTTTGTGGTGGCAAGGAATTGGAAATTGAGGAGTTGCCCATCAATTGGGGAATGGCTGAACAAGTTGTGGTATATGAATGTGATGGAATTCTATTGTGCTCTAAGAAATGATGAGTAGGCCTATTTCAGAGAACCCTGGAAGGACTTGCATGAACTGATGATTAGTGAGACGAGCAGAACCAGGAGAACATTGTACACAGTATCATCAACATTATTTGTTGATCAACTGTGATAGACTTGATTCTTCTCAGCAATACAATGCTCCAAGATAGTTCCAAAGGACTCATCATGGAAAATACTCTCCAAATCCAGAAAAAAATGCACCCGTGGAATATGGATACAGATTGAACCATACTATTTCTTTTGTTTTTGGTGCTGTTGTTTTTCTATTTTGAGGTTTTTCCTCATTGCTCTGATACTTCTCTTATAACATGACTAATGAACAAATATGTTTAATGTTATATATATATATATATATATGTATATATATGTATGTATGTATGTATGTATGTATGTATGTATGTATGTATATGTAACCTATATCATTACCTGCTGTCTAGGGGAGGGGGGAAGGAGGGAGGGAGAAAATCTGAAATTGAAAAGCTTGTGGAAACAAATGCATGCAACTGGAAAAAAATAAAATACTTTTATCAGAAAAAAATAAAGTAAGAGAGTAGAGGAGAAAAATGGGAAAAGAAATGAGAATGATGCAAAAAAAAAAGTCAACAGTTCAGTAAAGGAGACACAAAAAATACTGAAGAAAATAAGATCTTAAAAAACAGACTGGGCCAAATGGTAAAAGAGATACAAAAAGCAAATGAGGAAAGTAATGCCTTAAAAAGCCAAATTGGCCAAATGGGGAAAAAGGAGGCAACGTGAAATATCTCATTGGAAGAACAGCTGACCTGGAAAATAGATCTTGGAGAGATAATTTGAAAATGATTGGACTACCTGAAAGCTATTATCAAAAAAAGAGCCTAAACATCATCTTCTAAGAAACTGTCAATAAAATTGCCTTGATATTCTAGAGCCAGGGGGAAAAATAGAAGTTGAAGGATCCACTGATCACCTCCTGAAAGAGATCCCCAAATGAAAACTCCCATGAATATTATAGGCAAGTTCCAGAGCTCCAAGTTCAAGGAGAAAATGTTGGAAGCACCCATAGAGAAACAATTCAAATATTGTGGAGCCACAGTCAGGATAACACAAGATTTAGCAGCTTCTACATTAAGAGGGCTTGTAGAGGGGCAGAGCCAAGATGGCAGAGGAGAGGCTGTGACTCCCACAAGCTCCAGATAAACCCATCCAATCACTCCCAAACAATGCTATATAAAAACAAACAAACAAAAACAGAGCAGCCTAGTGCATGTAAGAACAGAGTGAGACTATTTTTTCAGCAAAAGAGCGCTATCTTGATCACCTGCTGTTTGGGCTGAACAGCTCAGTGTGCAGTCTGGACCCAGCCAGGAACAGTCAGTGCTTCCAGTGTGCCTGAGATTCTTCAGCTCCATTGTCTTCTTCTGAGGGTCTTATTGCAGACTGATGAGGGGGTTCGGCAGTAGGCTGGGGTGAAGTGGAGGCAGTCTCTTCTGGAGTTGGGGCGAAGTGCCCTGGTTCTGAACCAGTGGGCTTAATTGAGTAGTGGTGGCCAAGTGGGGGAGGGGCACAGGCACACCAAGCTTCTGACCATAGAGAATCAGAGTTCAGTCAGATTTCTGTTTCCAGGTCAAAGACAAAACAGCCATGGTTACTCACAGGCTAGGGAGGCCAAGAAGAAGCCCAATCACCCCCTGGGCCATGCTGTACTTTGGAAGAGTGTGTCCTGGGAGCGGCTTACACTTTAAGGAGTTAAAAGCCAAGAAATAGGTAGCCAAGATGAGCAGTCAGAGAAAGCAGCAGACCATCAAAAACTTCTTTGGGGGAAAGGTAGACCAGAATACACCCTCAGAAGAAGAAGATAACAAAGTCAAAGCTCCAACATCCAAAGCTTCGAAGAAAAATATGAATTGGTCTCAGGCCATGGAAGCACTCAAAAGGGACTTTGAAGAGAAAGTAGGAGAGACAGAAAGAAGATTTAGAGAGATGGAAGAAAGAATGGAAAGAGAAATGAGAGCAATGCAGGAAAGTCATGATTAAAAAAAAAGTCAACAGTTTGAAAAGCCAAATGGGAAGGAAAATAGAAAAGCTCTATCAAGAAAATAATTGACTAAGAATTAGGATTGAACAAATGGTAGCTAGTGACTTTATGAGAAACCAGGACACAGTAAAGCAAATTCAACTGAATAAAAAATAGAGGGCGATATTTAATATCTCCTTGGAAAAACAGCTGACCTGGAAAACAGATCCAGGAGAAATAATTTGGAAATTATTGGACTATCTGAAAATCATGACCAAAATAAGAGCTTAGAAACCATCCTCCAAGAGATTGTCAGGGAAAATTGCCCTGATATTCTAAAAGCAGAAGATAAAATGGAAATTGAAAGAATCCACCAATCACCTCCTGAAAGAAATCCTAAAAAGAAAATGTCCAGGAATATTATAGCCAAATTCCAGAGCTCCCAGGTCAAGGAGAAATTATTGCAAGCAGCTAGAAAAAAGGAATTCAAATGCTGTGGATCCCCAATAAGGATAAAGCAAGGTCTAGCAGCATCTATGTTAAAAGATTAGAGGGCATGGAAGATGATATTCCTAAGGCCAAAGGTACTGTGACTACAGCCAAGAATCACATACTCAGCAAGACTGTGTATAATCTTTCAGGGGGGAAAATGGGACTTCAATGAAAAAGAAGACTTTCAGGCATTTGTGATAAAAAGACATGAATTGAATAGAAAATTTGACTTTCAAATACAAGACCCTAGAGAAGCATAAAAAGTAAACAGGAAAAAGAAATTATGAGGGATATTAAAAGATTAAACTGTTTACATTCCTACATGGGAAGATAATACTCCTAACTCATAAGATCTTTCTCAGTATTAAGGCAACTGAAAGGAATATACTTAGAGGGCACAGGTGTGAACTGAATATCAAGGGATGATATATGTAAAGAATTTTTTTTTTGTTTAACCTTGTTTTTTGTGGAGCAGGAAGTGTGGCGTGGCTTATGTCTGGGGACAGATGTAGGCTCAGGGCCTCCTGGGTCTAGAGCTGCTGCTTTGTCCACTGTGTCACCTAGCTGACCCATGATGACATTTTCAAAATAAAGTTAAGGGGTAAGAGGAATGCACTGGAAGAAACAGAAAGGGAGAGGCAGATTGGGAAAAGTAGTTCACATAAAAGATATAAGAAAAAGCTTATGGAGTAGAGGGGAAGATAGGGAGGAGCAGGGGAGTAAGCCTAACTCTCGTGAGAATTGGCTGAAAGAGGGAATAATATACACACTCAAGAGGGGATAGTATTATATCTTGCCCTGTGGGAATGTGGGAGGGGAAGGGGATAAGGGGTAAGAGAGGCAATGGAAGAAAGAACAGATTGGCGTAGGGAGCAGTAAGAAGCAAAATACTTTTAATGAGGGATAGGGTGAAGGAAGATAGAAAATAGAATAAATATCAAGGGGAGGGATTAAGATGGAGGGTAATACAGTTAACAATAGTAACCATGAAAGAAATGATGAGCAGGATGCTATCAGAAGGATGTATGAAAAATGCATACCATCAACAGATATAAAACTGATGGTATCTGAATACAGATTGAAGTATACTTTTATTTGTTAGCTCCTCTTTCTAAAGGTATTTTGTCTATTTTATTTCTCAACCTGACTAATGAGAAGATATTTTGCATAACTGTACATGTATGATATATTGAATTCCTGGATTTCATAGGAAGGGATGGGGAGGGAGGGAAGAAGAAAATTTAGAACACAAAGTTTTTAAAAATCAATGTGAATAGTGATGATAAGCAGGGGGAGTTCAAGAGGACCTGGAAGGATTTACATGAACTGATGCTGAATGAGAGGAGCAGAGCTAGGAGAACATTGCATACAGTAACAGAAGCATTGTGTGATGAACAATGGTGACATACTTGGCTCTTTTTAGCAATGAAGTGGTCTGGGGCAATTTCAGAGGACTTCATGGTGGAGAGTGTTCTCAACATCCAGAAAGGAGAACTGTGGTTTAGGAATGCAGATTGAACCATACTGTTTCTCTTTTTGGGCTGTTTTTTTTTTATTCTTTTTTTGTGGGGTATTTACCTTGTGCTCTGATTCTTCTGTCACAACATGACTAATGCAGAAATATGTTTGGTGTGATTGCACATATATAGCCTATATTAGATTGCTTTCTGTCCTGGGGAGGAGGGAGGGAATGAAGGGTAGGAGAGGAATTTGTAACTGAAAAACCTTTGAAAACAGGTATTGAAAACTGTCCTTATATGTAATGGAAAATAATAAAATACTGAACAAAAAAATAGGGCTTATAATATCATATTCCAGAGAACAAAGGAACTGGGATTAAAATCAAGAATCACCTACCCAGAAAAACTGAGTATTATCCTTCAGGGGGAAAACTGGGAATTCAATGAAAGAGAGGACTTTCAAGCATTCTTGATGAAAAGACCTGAGCTGCATAGAAAATTTGACTTTCAAATACAAGACTCAAGGGAAGCATAAAGAGGTAAACAGGAAAAGGAAATCATAAGGGATTTAAAAAAGTTAAACTGTTTACATTCCTACATGGGAAGATGATACTTATAACTCATAAGAATTTTCTCATTATTAGGGCAGTTAGATGGAGTATATATAGAGAGCACAGGTGTGTTGAATATAAAGGGATGATGTCTTTAAAAAATAAGATGAAGTGGTGAGAATGCACTGAGAGAAAGGGAAATAGAGGGGTGGAATGTGGTGAATCATCTGACATAAAAGAAGCCAGGAAAAGTTTCCCAGTAGAGGGGAATTTGGGGAAGGTGAAGGATAGTGAATGAACCTTACTCTCATCAGAACTGGCTCAAAGATGGAATAATATACACACTCAATTGGATATAGAAATCTATCTTACCCAGCAGGAAAGTAGATGGGGAGGGGATAAGGGGGTGTGTCATAGTAGGGAGGGTAGATTGGGGAATAGGTAGTCAAAATCAAAACACTTTTGAGAAGGTACAGGGTGAAAGGAGATAGAGAATAGAATAAACATTGGGAGGGAAACAGATGGAGGGAAATACAGTTAGCAATATTGTGAAAAAAAAATTTGAAGCAAGTTTCTCTGATAAAAGCCTGACTTCTCAAACATATAAAGAACTTAATTAAATTTATTAAAATAAGAGCCAGTTGCCAAATGATCAATGATCAAAACATGAAGTTTTCAGATGAAATAATCAGAGTTATCTATAGCCATATGAAAAAAAAACAACCTCTAACTCACTATTGATTAGAAAGATGCAAGTCAAAACAATTCTTGGTAAATACCTTTTACCTATTGGTTTGAAAAATAGGACAGCAAGGGAAAATGACAAATATAGGGGATATGAATGGAATGAGACAATAATTGTGGAGTTGTAAACTGATTCAACCATTCTGAAGAGCAATTTGGAACTGTGGCTAAAGAACTATAAAAACATGTATACTCTTTAACCTAGCAATACCTCTTCTAGGTCTGTATCCAAAAAGAGATAAAAAACAAAAAGGAAAAGGACTTATATGTGCAAAAATATTTATAGCAGTTCCTTGCTAATGGCAAAGAATTTGAAATTGAGGAGATGCCCATCAATTGGGGAATGACTGAACAAATTATGTTATGATTATGATGGAACAGTTTTGTGCTATGAGAAATGATGAGCAGGATGCTTTCAGACAAATCCGTAAGGACATACATGAGCTGATGAAAAGTGAAATGTATTGTGTATAAAGTTACAGCAATTTTGTAAGATGATCATCTGTGAATGACTTGACTATTCTCAACAATACAGTGATCCAAGACAACTCTAAAGGACTTATGATGAAAAATGTTATCCATCCCCAGAGAAAGAATTAATGGTGTCTGAATATAGACTGAAGCATAGTTTTGTTTTTAACTTTATTTTTCTTGAGGATTTTGTTTGTTTTATTTCACAACCTGACTAATATAGAAATGTTTTTCATGACTACACATGTATAATTTATATTGAATTCCTTGCCTTCTTAAAAGAGGGGGTGGTGAGAGAGGAGGGAAAGAAGATATTTTGAAACATAAAGTTTTTTAAATGAATGTTAAAATTGTTTTTATATGTAATTGGTAAAAAATAAAGTGCTAAATAAACAAACAAAAAAGCAGGCTGATTTCAGAAAATCTAGAAAGACTTAAATGAACTGATGAAAAGTGAAGTGAGCAAAACCAGCAGAAACATTGTACACAGTAATAGCAATATTATATGATGATCAACTGTGAATGTCTTAGCTATTCTCAGCAATACAAAGATATAAGACAATTCTAAAGGACTCATGATGCAAAATTCTATCTATTCCAGAGAAGAAATTGGTGGAGTCTGAATTTACATCAAAGCATACTATTTCTTTCTTTCTTTCTTTTGTTTTGTCTGTGTCTTTTTTCACAATAGGACTAATATAGAAATATGTTTTGTATAATTTCACATGAATAAGCTATATGAAACTGCTTACCATATTTGGAGATATATGGAGAGGAGAATGGGCGGTCCCCTTAAGGAACCCCCAGAACATGGAATCCAGATTGTTCTTATTTATCATACTTTGGAGAGGAGATATTTGAAAACAGTAGGACCTTTTTTAGCCAGCTCTCATCAGTTCTCCAGTAGGCTAGCTCAGAAGGTGCAAAATCCAAAGTAAGTTACTGACTGATCCATTCAATCTTTAAGCCCTTCATGCTACTCCTCCAATTCTAGAGAATGGGGTAACTCAAAACAGAGAGGTTAATATTGGTTATTTATTAACATTTTTCCTTTTTAGTCAAGGTGTTCTCAGGACTTGCCAATGACCAAGGAAGAAGAACCTGTTAGAATATGATTTTGCTTACCATCCATGTGGACTATGTGACTGCAATAACAAGAACAAGACAAAAGAGGAGATAAAGACCTGGGGGGGGGGTCAATCCTGCCAAGGTGAATCACTTTGGGGGTTTTGATAGGGTTGCTAATAGAGAGTAAGAAGTTTCAGGCTAAGACTATTTTCTAAGCTATTGCTTGGGCCACAGGGACACCAGAATTTTCGAAGATTTTTGAGGATCTCCAGCAAAGATAGTCATGGGACTCTGGTACAAGGTGAATGGCTGCTGGAGGCCACAGGAGGACCCAAGTTTCTAAGGTGATTGGACTCTGGATTGGAATAATTGTTGTGGGTACAAATCAAGCAATTCATGGGATCCCCTAGTTGGGTCACCTTTTGCACAGTCCTGGCATATGTGTGATGGAAACAACCTACAAGAGTACTAAATAAAAGTGTTAGCAGGGGATTCATAATCTCTGTAAATGCAGAGGAGATCTAGCAATGAAATGGTAAAGCTATACTGACTGTAATAGAAGACAAAACAGAAACCAAAGAAGGGCACAAGTAACAAAGTTAGTGTACCAGGAAAGCTCAGCTTCTGATAAAGGGGTTTCTGCCATATCATCTTTGGGAATAAGAACAATCTCTAGAAGAATCACACAATCACAGTCATCATCAGGAAGTTCAGAAGGCTCATGTTAGAAGATGGCTGAGTTGAGGCTGTTGCAGCATCAGAGTGTCACATTGGGCTGTGTGAGCAGGAAAAGTTCCAGGCCAATGAGTCAGCTGTGGAAAAATAATGAGCATTGTGAGAATTGAGGAGAGCTTCTCCAGCATGCAGAACATTTATAGTGATGGTATTATACGGTACAATTTCAGAAGTCTATTTTACTAGGTTGAAAATAACTACAGCTGCTAAGCACTCAGGGAATATACTGGCTGCAGAGTCAAGAGAATGACTGCAGTACTCAATTGGGCAAAAATTGTCTCCGTGGTTTTTGACCCTTTCTCCATCACAAAGAAGTGTATGTCCTAAGATAGGGGAAAAAAGACAGCAATTTCAAATGTTCAGTATAGCAACCTAGGATTCTACCATGTGCTGCATGGAGTCAGGGGATGAGGTCATAAAGGGGCCTAGCCAACAGGGAGAAGGAAGGAATCTACAGGTGGCAGTAGTCAGCAAGGCCAAGGAATTTGTGGAGTTGGCATTTACTTCTGGATAGGGAAATTTCATGATGGCCTGGCCCCTGGCATCATCCAGGTGGAGGCCATAAAGTGAAATGCAATTACTGAGAAATTTAATAGAAGGGCAAACAAACTATAGCTTCTCTTTAGAAGCTTTGTGGCCCTTCAGGGAAAGCTGAGTGAGTAAATAGTCTTATATGTAAGCATTGGAAGAAAGGAAGCACAACAGATCATCAACATATTATAGGAAGGGGAGAGCTGGATGTAAAAACAAGGTTGGCTCAGTCATGTTTAAGGATTTGTGAAAAGTTGATTGGGTTTCCTGTGTAACATTGGGAATAGACCATGTGTACTATTTCCCTTCCCATGTAAAGAACAAAAAAGAACTGTAATTCAGGATACAGGGGGATAGTAACAAAAGAAAAAAAAAACAGAAAATACTGTAAAAAAATAACTATAAAGTGGGAGGAGCCAATGAGAATGTTGGTGGTGACTGTGTGGGGATTAGGTACAACAGGAACACTGGGAATAGTCCAAGAATGAATAGCAGAGAAATCCTGAACTAGCCTTCACCCACAGCCACTAGATTTCCTTCAGGAAAAATAGGTATATTATAAAGGCTAATGAAAAGGATAATTAGATTAGAGACAACATAGCCATTTATAAGGTAGTGAGCCCCTTTGATAGCTTCATGGCACAGAGAGTATTGTCAGACATTAGACAAAGTTTTAGAGGAGTCTACCTGACTATAATCATAGGGCACTATGGACACATCCGATGTCTGATTCAAGCATGAGGGGTCAGGGCAAGAAACTACCAGAAAGTGGTTAGTAGAAAACAAGGGACTTGAAGGGGAGACCATTATGGGAAAGTAGGGAAAGAGAAATTCTACCCATATGTACAAATTCAATGGTAGTCCTATAGATTTCAAGGAAGTCACATGAAAGCAAATAGACAATGGTGTCAATTGACGGAAGAAATGTATGCACACTTGAGAGCATCCCTCCCTCAAATGAATGGAAAGTGGAGGTGAGACAGCCACAGTCTTAGGCACATTAGAAACCCCCACAATACCAACGCAATGTTTACTCAGAGGAAGAGGTACAGGGAATCTAGTGGGTTAAGAATAGACCAAGTAGCTCCAGTATCTAATAGGGCCTCAATGATATGCTTGGCAAATGTCAAAGAAATGTTGCTGACAGGGGAAGCAGAGACCAGTAGGAAAATTCTGGTCTCCTTTGAGGGGGATCATGGTCAAGAGAAGGAGGAGCTCCTCCCTAGAGATCAGGGATTTGAGGGGGCCAGGAAGAGGTAGGGTCATGTGGTCCCTTCCTTAGCTTGTACCACAGGGCATGACATTAATTTTTCCAATGTCCAGGCTTTATACAGTAGAAGCAGAGCTTGTCAGGAGGTTGGGAATTGGAATTCATAGGCAGGGGGCAACGACACTCCCCATTGCCCTTCTCTTCCACTCTGCAATTAATTAGCTGAGCTGTGGGGAGGGGGTTGATTTTATTTTTTTATCTTAAATTTATCATTAGTAAGGGTGTTTCCAGGATAACTTGCATGTCTTTAGTTTGTCAATCTAACATGTTTCTTTTAATCAACTCACTGTGATCCTTTTGGAGGACATCATGAGAAGTGAATTAAATGTGAGGAGGTTGGCAGTCTCCTTGGTCTAGGTCAGAGTTTGAAACAAAAGTGAGAAGGAAATGGTTGTTAAATTAAAAAAAAAACTCATTTGCTGAGGTTTTGGCAGTAGGCTTTAATATTTGTCCAATTGTAAGGATTGTATCCAAAAGACCCTTGCCAATCTGCTCCGTCCTCTGAAAGTGAGTCTGAGAAGGTGACATTTTTTCTTATTTTTTCTTTTAAAGTATTTTATTATTTTCCAGTTATATATAAGGATAGTTTTCAACATTTGTTTACACAGGATTTTTAGTTCCATAATTTTGTCCCATCCTCCCTTCCCTCCTTCCTCCCCAAGACAGAAAGCAGTCTGATATAGGTTGTATATGTACAATCACATTAAACATACTTTTACCTTAGTCATCTTGTGAAAGAAGTATCAGAGCACAAGGGGAAAACCTCGAAAAAGAAGGAAAAAATACAGTCCAAAAGTAGAAACAGTATGGTTCAATCTGCATAATAATTCTTTTTTCTGGATGTTGAGAACATTTTCTATCATGAGTTCTTTGAAACTATTTTGGATTCTTGCACTGCTGAGAAGAGACAAGTCTATTCCCATTGTTCATCACACAATGTTGCTGTTACTGTGTACAATGTTATCCTGGTTCTGCTCCTCTCAATCAGCATCAATTAATGTAAATCCTTCCAGGTTTCTTGGAACTCCTCCTACTCATCATTTCTTACAGCACAATAGTATTCCATCACATTCATATACCACAACTTGTTCAGCCATTCCCCTATTGATGGACATTCCCTCTATTTCTAATTCTTTGACACCACAAAGAGAGCTACTATAAATATTTTTGTACACATGGGTGCCTTTTGCTTTTCTTTGGTCTCTTTGGGATACAGACCTAGCAGTGGTAGCACTAGGTCAAAGGGTATGAACAGTCCCATAGCCCTTTGGGCATAGTTCCAAATTGCTATCCAGAAAGGTTGGATCACTTCACAGCTCCACGAACAATGCATTAGTGTTCCAATTTTTCCACATCATCTCCAACATTAATTATTTTCCTTTTTTTGTGATATTAGTCAATCTGATAGGTGTGAGGTGGTACCTAGAAATTTGCATTTCTCTGATCAATAGTGATTTAGAGCATTTTTTCCATTTGGTAATAGATAGCTTTGACTTCTTCATCAAGAAGTTCATATCCTTTTTGACCATTTCTCAATTGGGAAATGACTTATATTCTTATAAATTTGATTTAGTTCCCAATATATTTTAGAAATGCTGGCTGTAAAAATTGTTTCCCAGTTTTCTGCCTCCCTTCTAATTTTGGCTGCATTACTTCTGTTTGTGCAAACCCTTTTTAATTTAATGTAATCAAAGTCTTCCATCTTGCATTTCATATTTTCTATCTTTTATTTGGATGTAAATTGTTTTCCTCTCCATAGATCTGAGAGGACCTCTCCTAATTTATCTATGGTATTACCCTTTATGTCTAAATCTTGAACCCATTTTGACCTTATTTTTGTATAAGGTGTAAGATATTGGTCTATGCTTAGTTTCTGCCATACTACCTTCCAGTTTTCCCAGCAGTTTTTGTCAAATACTGAGTTCCTATCCCAGAAGCTGGAGTCTTTGGGTTTATCAAACAGTAGATTACTAAAGTCATTTACTACTGAATCTCCTGTGGCTAACCTTTCCACTGACCCACCACTCTATTTCTTAGCCAGTACCAAACAGTTTTGATGACTGCCACTTTATAGTAAAGTTTCAGATTTGGTACAGCTAGCCCACCTTCCTGTGCACTTTTTTAAAATTAGTTCCCTTGATATTCTTGACTTTTTGTTTTTTCAGACGACTTATGTTATTATTTTTTCTAACTCTATAAAATAATTTTTAGGTAGTCTGATAGGTATGGCACTGAATAGGTAAATTAATTTAGGTAGAATTGTCATTTGAATTCAGGTCCTCCAGAATCCAGGACCAGTGCTTTATCCACTGCGCCACCTAGCTGCTCTTCTTACCCATATTTCAATCCCTTCCTTTGATTTTGCACAAATTTTGATGTGGTTGTTCTTCTTCTTCTTCTTCTTCTTCTTCTTCTTCTTCTTCTTCTTCTTCTTCTTCTTCTTCTTCTTCTCCTTCTTCTTCAGGTTCTTACATATTCACATAGTTTTTTTGTTTGTTTTGGGTTTTTTTAGTGAGGCAATTGGGGTTAAGTGACTTGCCCAGGATCACACAGCTAGTAAGTGTTAAGTGTCTGAGGCCGGATTTGAACTCAGGTACTCCTGAATCCAGGGCTGGTGCTCTATCCACTGCGCCATCTAGCTGCCCCTTCACATAGTTTTAATATGTACAAGATAAATTATACAGCATGAGATGGAAACTGGGGAGGAAAGAAAGAAAAGATGGGGAGGTATGACAGATGAGATTAGGGTAGCTATAGCCTCCCCACTCCTCTGTGCATAATATTGTGCTCAGTGCAGCCTGCAGCTCCCCCAGAACAAACACAGACCTATGCCCAAGTTTCCCTCATCCTTGTTCAGGGCTTAGGACACAGATGTAAGCTAGCTTCCACCTCTGGCTCTACCAAGCCTAGGGCTCCTAGGGTACCCACCAGCAGCTTATTGACAGGCATTGGAGGTGAATGTGACCGCATCAGTTTAGGTGATAACGATAAATGAGGCCATTCAGAATTTAGGTAGAAAGTAGAATAGGCATCATACGCTCTGGTAAAGCTTATTCTTATTCTGGCGGTAGAGGAGATGGGTAGGCAAACCCACAAGCCGCCAATGTGCCTGCAGTGTCCAGTGTTCAGGGTGTTGGCTCAAACTCAGGACCTCCAGCTGCAGCTGAGCAAAACAATTCCAGGCCGAGAATCGGTAGTCAGTGATAGAATGTACCACGTGTGGCCTTTGGTTCAAATGTTAGGATCTCATTGATGAATTCCACATCAGATGAGTAGAGGTTGTAATCATGGGAGCAAAAAAACAGGTTGGGAAACTCCTACCTCAGTTTCTCATGGATGACAGCTAGATGTTCCTCTATGTTGGGATTCCCTGATGGGGTGGCAGGAGCAGGGTGAGGACTTCCCGGGTCCGGAATGGCATCAATGCCCCGGGGTGGGGTGAAGGCAATTCCTCAGGCTTCCAAGTTCATCTAGGGAGCCTTCATGCAACCCTGGCCCTGGTCCATTCTTCCTCTTCCCAGAGGGAAGACCCTCCCAGGCTGATAAGAAGGCCTGGGACTGAGGAAGGGGCTGTTGGGGAATTTGAGGAAAGAGTTGGCTGGAAGGGAGTGAGAGAGGAGGGAGCTGGAGATGTGGAGATGCTGAGAGAGAAGTGACTTTTGGAGAGGTAAGCCATAAGGATAGGAATGGTGGGACCTGAGGAGGGTATTGGTCCTGAGGCCTGGCCTGGTAGGCAAAGAGGCAGCGGCAGAGCCTCCCGGCCGCTCCCCAACTTAGCTAGTACATGATTTCCCGGTGTGGGGAGGGTGTCTTCCGAATCCAGTGTGTGTGACCCTGGGCAAGTCACTTAACCCCAATTGCCTTCACACACACACAAGCACACACACACACACACACACACACACACACACAGAGTTATGGTTTACTCAATGATATTTCAGGCCTATTCTTCCACCATTTCTTCTTCTAGTAGGAAATTAGTGCAGAAAATAGAGTGTTCAACCTGGTGCCAAATGGATCTGTGCTCATTAATTGGGGGATGGCTGAACATATGTTATATATGAATATAATGGAATACTGCTGTGCAATGAGAAATGATTAGCAAGCAGATTTCAGAAAAACCTGGAAAGACTTCTATAAGTTTATGCAAAGTGAAATTAGCAGAACCAAAAAATAAAACATTATACACAATAACAGTAACATTATGTGATGATCAACTAAGAATAACAGCTCTTCTCTGCAACACATCCAAGACAATTACAAAGGATTTGTGATAGAAAATGCTATCCAGATACAAATAAAGAACTGATGGACTTTAAATTCAGATCAAAGCATACTTTTTTCACTTACATTTTTTGTGTTTCTTTTTCCTTTTAATCTGTTTCTTTTTTCATAACTGTGACTAATTTGGAAATATGTTTTACATGATTGCACATGTATAACTTACATCATCACATTGCTTACCATTTTAGGAAGAGGGGAGGGATGGAAGAAAAATTTGGAACTCAAACTGTTGTAAAAATGAATGCCAAAAATTGTCTATACATATACTTGGAAAAAAATAAAATACTATTTAAAAAGTTCAGTGCTCAAATCCAGCTTCAGAAACTTACTGGCTTTGTGACCCTGGGCAAGTTATTTAACCTCATTTTGCCTCAATTTCCTTAACAATAATATGGTGATAATAATAGCATGTATCTATCTGGGATGTGAGGGACAAAAAAAGGATATTAGATATGCACTTTGCAAACCTTAAAATATTATATAAATGTTAGTTATTATTATTATATCTTGATTGCGACCCTTGTCTCCTGCTTTATTTATAGAAAGAAATCTCTTCATAGTCTGTTATTTTATTGTTGTTATTGTTGTTGTCCTAGTTGACTGTATTTTGTATATTTCTGTTGTGTGGAGAGGTTGAAAAACAATTAGTATATCAGGTCCAGTTTTCTTTGTAAGAGTGCTTTGTACTCCTGTTTTATTGAATAGAATTTTATTTTCCAAAATATATGTAAAAACAAATTTTAACATCAATTTTTTAAAAATTTGTGTTCCAACTTCTCTTCCTCCTCCATTCCCACCCCCCACCCACTAGAACTCAAGCATTTCAAAATAAGTTATACATGAGTAGTCCTGGAAAACATTCCCACATTAGCTAGGCTGTGAGAGAAAACAGTAAAAAAAAACCCCAAACTTCAGACTGAGGAATTGTCAGAGGAAAAAACATTTTTTTAAAATTAGTTTCCATCTCTTTTCAGATAGTATCAGTTCTTTCTCTATAGATGGGTTGTCATTTTCATAAGTCCTTCAGGGTTATATTGGATCATTCATTGCCTTGCTGAAAATACCCACATGCTTCCCAGCAGATCATCTTACACTATTGCTGTTATTTTGTATACAGTACATTTCACTCTGCTTCACTTTGAACTCCTTTTTACTGAATGTAAATTTTTCTTTGTAATTAATATTTAAGCTAAGGTTTTCAGTGTGTTACCACAGGTTGCCTCTTGAGCTCTTTGCCTTTTTATGAATTTAAGGATCAATTGAGACAATATTTTCATCTCCCCAACCCCCTCAATGTAGCTACATGGGATAATAGCTAAAGCTCCAGGTTTGGAATTAATAAATAGTCAAAAATATTTATTAAGCACCTCCTCTGTGCCAGGCACCATAGGGCCCAGCTAAGTGCTGGGGATACCAAAAGAAGCAAATGACAATTCTTTCCCTCAATTCTAATGGGGGAAACATGCAAACCATTTTGTATGAATAAGCTATATACAGGATAAACAAGAAATAATTAAAAGAGGAAAATTACTAAAATTAAGAAGGATTGGCAAAGGCTTGCTATAAAACAGAATTTTAATTTGGATTTAAAGGAAGCCAGGGCAGCCAGTAGGTAAGATGGGGAGGGAAAGCATAACAGGAATAGGAGACAACCTGAAAAGTACCCAGAGCAGAGTGATGGATTGTCTTGATCCTGGAGCAGTAAGAAGGCCAGTTTCACTGAATTGAAGAGTACGTGGTAGAGAATAAGGTGTAAGAAAACTGGAAAAGTAAAGGGTGTATGTAGTAAAGAACTTTGAATGGCAAACAGAGGAGGGAGTCTCTGGTGTTTATTGAATAAGGGAGTGACATTTTTGAAAAATCCTTTTGGTGGTTGGTTGGAGGATGGATTGGAGTGGGGAGATAGGCAGACCCACCAGTAGGCTGTTGTGATAATCCAGGTGTGAGGTGATGAAGGCTTACATCATGGTAATTGCAGTATGATGAAATAATATGACTACATTTGAGAGATGTTGCAAAATTGAAATGAACGGGCCTTGACAACAGATTAGATATTAAGGATGAGAAATAATGAGAGTTGAGGATGATACCTAGGTGGGAAGCCTGAGGGACTAGGAAGATTGAGTTGCCTTCAATAGCAATAGTGAAGTTCAGAGGGAGGTTGGGTTTAGAGGGAAAGATAATGAGTTCAATTTTGGATATGTTGAGTTTAAGAAGTCTACTAAACATCTAGTTCTAGATATCTGAAAAAGAGTTGGAGATTCAAGATCAGCAGAGGAGAGATTAGGGTAAGTAGTTTTGAGAATCATGAGCATCGCCAATTTTAATTAAATCCAGGGAAGCTGATAAGGTCACCAAGTGAACAGAAGAGAGCATAAGATAGAACACTATGGGACACCCATAGTTACTGTGACCTAGATGAATTTTAATTCAACAAAAGAGCCTGTGAAGGAAGATACTTAAAAGGAAGAGAAATCAATGTTCTGAAAACCTAGAGAGAAGAGAATTATCAAAAAGACGATGATCAATAATGTCAAAGACTGCAGACATTTCAGGAAGAATAAGGATTGAGAAAAGGCTAAAAATTAGGAAAACCTGAGTTTAAATCTGATGTCTGACACTTATTGGCTGTATAACCCTAGACAAGTCATTTAACCATTAGTTGTATCAGTTTCCTCATCTGAAAGATAACAATTTTAATAATACCTACCTCCCAACATTGTTGTGAAGATTAAAGGAGATAATATTTTTAAAGTGCTTAGCATAGTATTTGGCACATCATAAGTGCTTAATAAATGTTTGTTTCTTTCCTTTGGAATGTTACTTCATTCTCTCCTATGTTTTCTGGTGGGTGAAAAATAGTCTCATGTTATTTCAATTTCTTTTCTTTATATTTGAAACGTTTTCCTCCTGACTACTTGCATAATTTGCTATTTTTATTTTGTATTATTAAATTTAAATGACATGTGAGTTGGAGTTTGCAGTTTAGAAATTTGTTCCGGAGGTAATATGCATATTCTTTTGATTGTCACTTTGTTTTCTGTGTTCAGAAGTTTTTGTCGGTTCTCTTTAATTATTTCTTGTATTATGGTATTTAGATTTTTTGATTTGTGGTGTATCTCTGGGAAATATAATCCTTTGTATTTTTGAGATCTTTTTGCTTATACAGAGATCATATTTTTCATTGAATTTTTTGTTGCTTTTCTTTTTCTAGATTTTCCTTTACTTCTGTACATTTATATTCTCCATTCATTATTCTTCATTTTTGGCTAGTTTTGCCATATTAGTTTCCAGTTTTTATATTGCCAATTATTTCTGCTAAGGAAACCATAAATTATGCTTTCATAATTCTTGTTTCTCTTTTTGCCCATTTAGGAACATCCTGCTGTGGTTCCATGCTATCTTGAGGTTCCATAGGGTCTTCTCCCTCTTCAGGTTTTGGTTGAGTTTCCTTCATCTTGCAATATTTATTTATAGGTTTCTGGACTTCTTTATCTGGTAGCCAAATTTCCTTCTGTTATATTCTTGCTTATTGGTCTATCTACTTATGTTTATTGTCTTTACCTTTTTATCCTTTTGAAAACTTTAGTCAGTCTTTTTATTCCCCTTATATTATCCTTTTACTCATTTTTTATTGCTTCTCCTTTATTGGTGGTTTCCCTGGGTCCTGGAACCCCAAACTGAATCAGTCTCTTCTGTGTTGGACAATTTATTTTTCAACAACCTTGATCTCTGCCCCAAGTCACTTCTGTAAGTATAGACTTGGCCACATTTGGGTACATGTCCCCTTTACATCAGGTTTAATGGTACTCCACATTTATCAGTTCCCTCTCTTACTCAGTTTTCTTGCTGATCTCTGTTTTGGCCAAAGTGCCCAGTAGTCCCAAACAGAGCAAGATTATACTTTGGGGTTTTCCTAGCACTAGAAAGAGAAGAGAAGGTAGAGTAGTGAACTGTTTTCAAGCCTATGAATTGGGTTATATTCCCCTGTTCAATCATATTGGCTGATGGGGGAGGTAGTCATGAGTGAGTTTACTAGGGTTAAAGATAGGCCATTTCTGCTATTTTTAAAAATTTCTTAGGGTTCTTAATGTTTTAGAGCATGGAGGAAGCTTAAATTACTTAATCAATTGTTTACAATTCCTATTTTGAAGAAGTTTCAAAGGTTGGGAGAAAGGAAAAATACACACACACATATAGTTCCATATCGTATTTTGCTGAGTATATCAGCATATCTCTGCTTGATATTGTGTGTGTGTGTGTGTGTGTGTGTGTAATCAGTTTTTGTTTTTCTTGGTTTTTCAATGTTGGGGGTGTGTGGAAGGGAAAGAATTCAGAATAGAAAAGAAAATTAAAGACTTTTAAAAAGAAGTAAATTAAGCCAGAATTGAGATGACAAAAAAACCAAACTCCTTATACCTTAGAAGCATTTACAAATAATCAATACTTTTACTATGAAAATTAATTTCTGCAATAGAAAGGGACCTGCTAAAGTTCATTTATGAAGCAAATATTTTCGTAAGAACCAAACCAGGGGGGAAAAAGTCTGAAAAAGATTACTATGGACTAATTTCACTAAGTAATATTGATTTTTTGAAAGTTAATAAAATTGTAATAAGGAGGGTACACCAATATACTCAGAAAAGAATATATTGTGACCAAGTTGGATTTATGCCAGAAATACAAATATTAGTCAAAATTTTAAAAGCTATATTGTTCCTTGGCAACTTCCCTCAATGTCTAGACTTTCTCACTCTGTAATATCTCTCTGATACTCAGGATTCCTACTCTTATTGCTGATTGCCTTCCGGAGTCTATATTTTGGGAAAGGGACTAGGCCAACCATTTTTAATTCTTCTCAGAACTATGCTTCTGACTTTTTGGATCTTGCCTTACATCTCTTCCTTCCCTTCCCCTTTATGCTTCCTTTAATGCATTGTCTTTTGCCATTAAATGTAAGCTTCTTTAGGAACTATATTTCTCTTTTTGGTATTTGTATCACCAGTGTTTGACATAATGTCATACACATAGAAGACACTTAATAAATACATGTTGCCTTGCATGGTCTTGCCATGTAAAACACAAACATAATCAAAAACATACAGCAAAAGTCTGACAAAATGAAGCATTCATTTGTCTAAAAAACACTGAATAGGGGGGCAGCTAGATGGCGCAGTGGTTAAAGCACCGGCCCAGGATTCAGGAGTACCTGAGTTCAAATCCGGCCTCAGACACTTGACACTTACTAGCTGTGTGGCCCTGGGCAAGTCACTTAACCCCCATTGCCTAAAAAAAATAAAAAAAAAATAAAAAACACTGAATCTGGCAAAAAGATGCTAATCAATAAGCATTTATTAAGTATCTGCTTTGTGCAAGATAGTCCCTGCCCTCAAGGAGCTCACAATCTAATGAGGGAAATAGCAAGCAAACAAATAAGCTATATACAGGATAAATAGGAAATTACTAAGAGGAAAATCACTAGAATTAAGAGGGAATGTCAGTGGCTTCTTATAGAAGACAGGATTTTAGTTTGCATTTAAAGAAAACCAGGGAAGTCATTAAGTGAGATGAGGAGTGAGAGCATTTCAGACATGGGAGACAGCCAGGGAAAGTGACTATAGCCAAGAAATTTAATGTGATGATCACAGAACAGCAAGGAAGGCAATGTCATTGTATCAAAGGATATGTAACAAGGAGTTCAAGAAAACTGAAAAAGTTGTGGTGGGGTATAGAGTGAGTAGGTTATGAAGGATTTTGAATGAAAAACAAAATATTTTCTATTTGATCTTGGAGGTAATAGGGAGCCACTGGATTTTATTGAGTAGGGAGGTGGCATGGTCAGACATGTACTATAGGAAAATCACTTTGGTGGATAGATGGAATAGATTGGAGTGGGGAGGCAGGCAGACCCACCAGCATGCTTTTGTGATATTCCAGGTGTAAAGTAATGAAAGCACATCCCAAGGAAGTGACAGTATGAGGAGAGAAGTAGCAGATGTAGCAAAAGTGAAATCAATAGACCTTGGTAATAAATGGGATATGGGGATGAGAAGAATAGAGAATGACACCTAGGTTTGTAGATTAGAGGACAGTAGCATTGTCCTTGACAATATTAGGGAAGTTAGGAATAGAGTTTATGGGGAAAGATAATGAATTCAGTTTTGGATATGATCAGCTTCAGATGTATGCTGAATATCCAGTTTGAAAGATCTGCAAAGTAGAGAGTTCTGGGATCAGCTGGATAGGTAAATGAGAGAATGATCAGCATAGAGATGGTATTTAAATCTAGGAGAGCCGATGAGATTGCCAAGTGAAGTAGTATAGAAGCAGAAGATCCCAGGACAGAGCTCTGTAGAACACCTATAGTTAAATGGCATGACCAAGATGAGGATAAAGCAAAGGAAAATAAGAATGAGTAAGTAAGGGGAGAATCATGAAAGAATAGTATCTGAAAAAAAAAAACTAGAGAGAAGAGAGTAGCAAGTAGAAGATGGTGATCAACAAAGTCAAAGGCTACAGAGTGGTCAAGGAGAATGAAGATTGAGAAAAGGCAATTGGATTTGACAATTTAGAGATCACTTGTAACTTTGGAGACAGATGTTTAAATGCAATGGTAAGTTCAGAAGTTGGATTGTAATGGGTTAAGAAGAGAATAAGAAGAGAGAAAACAGACATCTATTAGAGATGTTCTTTTCAATGACCACGAAAACCAAACAAACAAAAAACAAACAAACAAACAAAAACAGATGAGATAGCACATGATAACAAGGATGAAAAGATCAAGTGAGGATTTTTTTTAAGATGGGGGAGATATAGGCATATGCTAAAGGGGGAGATATAGACAATGCTGAAGGAGCCAGTAGACAGGGAGAGAATGAAAGTATTTAATAGAGTAGAACTGACATAGGAAGCAATCTGCTGGAGGAGAGAAAGGAATGGCATTGTTTGGGGAGGTAGAAGGGTTAGCCTTGTGAAATAATAAGTCCACTTCTTCATGTAAAATACCATTGAAGGAGAAAGTGGTAGAAAGCGTGAGTGATATGAGATAAAGAAGAGTAACGATGAAGATTGAGAAGGAAACTGGAGCAAGAGATGGAAGTCCCAATCCCCACTGATTTTTATGTAGTCATGGAAATGAACTTCTCTAATACTATCAAAAATGTATATTTATAATAAAACTAGTACTTTTGTAATAAAGATAGAGTAGAATCAATCAATTAATCAATCAATTGATAAATATTTATTAAGTGCCTACTATGTTCCAGACACTCGGCTATGTTCTAGGGATACAAAAAGAAACAAAAGACAGCCTCTACCTCAAGAAGCTTAGAATGTAATAGGGGAGACTCCATGTAAACAAGTATATGCAAAGCAAGATATATGCAGAATAAACAAAAAATAATTGATGGA
This sequence comes from Dromiciops gliroides, assembly GCF_019393635.1. Lineage (NCBI taxonomy): Eukaryota > Metazoa > Chordata > Mammalia > Microbiotheria > Microbiotheriidae > Dromiciops > Dromiciops gliroides. The sequence goes on along the minus strand of NC_057862.1, from coordinate 263,444,098 downwards.
AGGGAGCCACTGGAATTAAGTGGGATTGGGGAAGGCTTCTTGTATAAGGTGGGATTTTAGTTTGGACTTAAAAGAAGACAGAGAGGTCAGAAGTCAGAGTGGAGGATGGAAAACATTCTATACATGGAGCATAGCCAGAGAAAATATCCATATTCATGGAACAACCAGGAGGCTAGTGACACTGAAAGGCATATGTGTCAGCAAGTAAGATAGAAGAAGATTGAAAAGGTAGGAGGAGGCTAGCTAATAAACAATCTTTGAATGCCAAGTGGAGCATTTTTTATTTGAACCTGGTATGTTTTTTGAGAGAAGTTACAAAGATGAAATCAATAAGCCTTTACAATAGCAATAGCATCACTGGGGTGAGAGGTAGTGAGAAATCCAGGATAACTCCTGGATTGTTGAGTCTGAGGGACTGGGAAGATGGTGTTTCCCTCTACAGTAATGGGGAAGGTGGTAGTGGGGAGGAATTTAGGGGAAAAGATGAGTCCAATTTTGACATATTGATTTTAAGATGTCTATTGGATATCCAATTCCAGATGAATGAAAGGCAGTTGGAAATGTGAAAGGGCAGGTAAGCAGAGAATTTAGAGAAGGATAAGTAGCTTTTAGAGGTATCAGCATAGAAATGGTAATTAAATCCATGAGAGGTGATGAGATCACCAAGTGAAATAGTATAAAAGGAGAAGATAAGAGTACTAAAGACAGAAATGTAAGAGAATCCACCAAAGGAGATAGAGGAGAAAGAGGACAGAGTACTGTTCCCAAAACCTAGTTAACTGTCAAAGACAGGCCAAGAAGAATGAGGATTGAAAAATGGCCATTGAATTTGGCAAGTAGGTGACCAAGTTGGAAGGCTGGTTGGAAGGGGTTAAGAACAGAGTGAAAGGAGAAAATGTGGAGTTATTGTAGATGGTCTTTTTGAGTTTAGCTATAAAGGGCAGAAGAGAAATAGGATGATTATTAGCCAGAACAGAAGGATCATAAAGATGGGAGATGTAAAGTCCTATGTGAGGAAGAAAAAGATTAGTTTGGGTGGACCATAGAAGGGTCGTAATGTAGTATTATACTGAAAAGGTAATATAAGAAAATTTTGATTTCTCTTTATTAATCTTTATTATTTCAGATTTAAGGCTATCACTCCTATTTAGGAGGTTATTTGGCTGGATGAAACCTTTCCCATGAGATTTTTAAATTAATTTAAGATCTTCAGATATTCCTGGGATAAGAAGCCAAAAGTGACGCCAAGCTTTCCAAAGTAATTTGACTTGCTTTATTTGTGGAAGGATCACAACCAGCTCCAGTCCTGTGGTTATCTTTTCGCATAGAAATCTCCTTTCTCAATTAGTCATTTATAAACTAAATCTCAGCCTAGCCTTGAAAAATAATTCCCTTATATTTTTCTCTGTAAAACTTTGTTCCTTCTTCCCCTGGTTAATGTATAAGATTCTGTCTCCCTTATGAAGGCTAGAAAACAAAAGTTATTTCTCTATCTCTCTGATATAATTGGAAACTATATAACCATTTCTGGAAACCTAATCAGAGTTCAGAATTATTTATCTGCATCCCAATCCTGTGCTTAAGCATAATAAAACCTGTTTTAGTCTCTCAAATCTCTGCATGGTAGTAATGTAATTCACCACTAGTTTACCTATCACAGAAACTCAATGGAAATATTTTTCCCATATTAATAGTTTGAAGTTACCTTGTGAATGACTTTAAATGCTGAAGAAAGGAGTTTGTCCCAGAGGCAATAGGGAGAAGTTAGAGTTTATCAAAGGATATTCACATTTTAAGTATATCAATTTAGCAGTTGTGGAGAATGGATTACAGAAGGGAGAGACTTGAGGTGAAAGACCAGTTTGGAGGTCATTGTAATAGTCAACATGAGAGATGCGAGGGCCTGAATTGTGGAGGTAGTCATTTAAGGGGAGAGAATCAGTCAAGAAACATTTATTAAATACTTAACAGGTGGGCAGAGCCAAAATAGCAGAGGAAAGGTAGTGAGCTCTTGAACTCATGACATGATTGCTCCAAAAAATATCCAAATAAAGTCATAGGACAATGCCTAGAGCAGCAAAACTTATAGAAGAATGTGCTGAAATCATCTTCTAACCAAGAATGGTTCAGAAGTTTGGAAGGAGGGAGCTGCTGTGCTGAGACAGGAGTGGAGCCCAATCCCACATTCACCCTGACACAGATCCAGTCCCAGGAAGGCCTCACCAGCGAAAGAGACCTCCCAGAGCCTCTGAATCAGCTGCAGTAACAGTGTTGTCTGGAATTAAGCTCACAGGCTGGTGAGAGGGCTGAGCCCTGGGCAGGGGGAGATTACAGGCGTCAATGCTGGTGCTGAGGCAGAACTTGGGTTGTTCACCCCTGCTAGGAACCAGGAGGTAGGCTTGAGTAGCAGTGGCCCAGGTGGGGGAGGGGCACAGGTTCATCAGAACTGACAACCACAACACACAAAGCTGGTTGATTAGCAAGTTGGTCTGGAGTCATCTATGGACCAGGGAACAGGCCAGGTGAGGGAAGAACCTGATCCTCCTAAAATCATACCACCTGGGACCTTCTGAAACTTGGAATACTGCAGCCTGAAAACAGTGCCCCACTTTAAGGAACTAAAAGTCAAGTAAAAGAAAGGCAAGATGAGCAGACAGAGAAAGGTGGGGACCATAGAAAGTTTCTTTAGTGACAAAGAAGAATGAGGTGCACTCTCAGAGGAAGATGTCAACATCAGGGCCCCTATATCTAAAGCTTCCAAGAAAAATATGAATTGGTCTCGGGCCATAGAGGTGCTCAAAAAGGACTTTGAAGATAAAGTTAGAGAGGTAGAGGAAAAAATGGAAAGAGAAATGAGGGTGATGCAGGAAAGACATGAGAAAAAAGTCAACAGCTTGAAAAGCCAAATTGGCCAAATGGAAAAGGAGGTACAAAAGCTCTCTAACAAAAATAATTGCCTAAGAATGAGGATTGAACAAATGAAAGCTAGTGACTTTTTGAGAAACCTAGAAACAATAAAGCAAATCCAAATGAATAAAAAACAAATAGAGGACAATGTGAAATATCTTCTTGGGAAAACTGCTGACCTGGAAAATAGGTCCAGGAGAGATCATTTGAAAACTATTGGTCTACCTGAAAACCATGATCAAGCTTAGATATCATCTTCCAAGAAATTGTCAGGGAAAATTGCCCTGATGTTCTAGAAGCAGAAGGTAAAATAGAAATTGAAAGAATCCACCGATCACCTCCTGAAAGGGATCCCCAAAGGAAAACTCCTAGGAATATTATAGCCAAATTCCAGAGCTCTCAGGTCAAGGAGAAAATATTGCAAGCTGCCAAAAAGAAAGAATTCAAGTACTGTGGAGCCCCAGTCAGGATAGCACAAAATCTAGCAGCTCCTACATTAAAGGACCAGAGGGCATGGAATATGATATTCCAGAGGGCAAAGGAATTGGGATTACAACCAAGAATCACCTACCCAGCAAAACTCCTCAGAATCTTTCAGAGGAGAAAATGGGACTTTAATGAAAAAGAGGACTTTCAGGTATGTGTGATGAAAAGACCTTAACTGGATAGCAAATTTGACTTTCAAATACAAGACCCTAGAGAACCATAAAAAATTGGAGATGGAGGACATACCTGGGGTTGTGCAGTGGGTGACTGTCTTTTGTCTGAGGCTCGGTTTTGGCTGGGATCCCCCCAGGTCCAGGGGTGATGCTTTGTCCACTGTGTCACCTAGCTGTCCCACGATGACATCTTTAGGGTTAAATTGAGGGGTATGGGGAATGCATTGGGGGAAGGGGAAGGGCAGAGGTAGCATGAGGTAAAACCCTACATGAAAGAAACAAGGAATGGGCTTATGGAGTGGGGGAACAGATGGGGGAGGAGCAGGGCAGTAAATGAATTTTACACTCATCAGAAAAGGCTCCAAGACCTTAAACTCATCAGAGTTGCCTCAAGGAGGGATTAACACACACACCCAATTTCATGGAGTAATCTATTTAATCTGGGCAGTAAAGAACCTAACACTCATCAGAACTGGCTCAAAGATCTTGGTCTCATCAGAATTTGCTCAAGGAGGGAATAAAATACACACTCAATTGGGTGGAGTAATCTCTCTAACCCTGGAGGGAGTAAAATAGGAGGGAAAGGGGATAAAGAGAGAGGGGCAAAAGAAGGAAGGGCAGATTGGGGGAGGGGACAGACATAAGCAAATCCCTTTTGAAGAGAGATAGGATGAAATAAGATGGATAATAGAATTAATAACATGGGGAAGAGAATAGGATGGAAGGGAAACAGTTAACAATAGTAATCATGAAAAAGAGAAAAGGGGGAAAATTGTACAAAAAATATTTGTAGCAACACTTTGTGGTGGCTAAGAATTGAGAATCAAGGGAATGTCCATCAATTGCAGAATGACTGAAGAAGCTGTGGTATATGATTGTAATGGAATGGTATTTTGGTGTAGAAAATGACAAACAGGATGATCCCAGAAAAACCTGGAAAGACTAATGAATGAACATCGATGTATAGTGAAGTGAGCAGAACTGGGAGGACATTGTGCCTAGTGACAGCAGTATTGTTCAGTGAGCAATTGTGAATGACTTAACTACTCTCAGCAATACAATGATCCAAGACAATCCCAAGGGACTGATGATGAAGCATATTATCCACACCCATAGAAAGATCTGATAAAAAAACACTTGTGGATTGTACATATATAATAACAAAAAATATATACTTACTAGGTGCCAAGAACTAGCATATAAAGAAAGGACCCTATATTCTAATGGGGAAAACAATATATAAGACACAGAGAAGACATAGCCTGGGTAAATGAAAAGGAATCTGAGTGAGAAGATACTAGCAACTGGGGAAACAGTAAAGACCTCCTGCTAAAAGTATATTTTGGACTCTGTTCAAAGAATCCAAGTCGAGTAGGAGGCAGAGGTGAGAGAATAAATCATTTCAGGAATGGAGGACAACTGTTCTGCAAAGGTACAGAAATAGGAATTGTAAGTATTTGTTGTTGGTTACTGCACAATAATGTTCCATTAAATTCAAATGCTATAGTTTGAATTAGCTTTTATAAAAGAATATTAATTTCAGAAGTATGGTAAGATAAAACATACATTTTCCCTAATAACTTGGGGCATGATCTACTTATACCCCATCAAACTCTGAAGAGGACTTAACTTAGTTCCTAAAATAAACCAGTCCCAACAAGTTCCAAAGCTCCATTGAGCTTACATCCTGGGACTGTGGCTTCTCAGAACTTCCCTTTTGGGTTGCTTGCAGCTCCCAGCCTAAAATCTTGAAGTCCAAGTTCCCATAGCTCAAGGTATTAGATTAAGAAATTTCAGAACTGAAAAAGGACAATGAAACAAGATAAATTAAGCAGATAAAAGTCCCAACACCATTTTATTATTATTTTATTTTTGTAATTATATGTAAAGACATTTTTTTAAATTACACATGCCTCTTTTCCAATATGGTAGTATTTTATTTTTCCCAGTTACATGTAAAGATTGTTTTCAACATTCATTTTTTTTTATTTTAAATTTTTATTTTTTCAGGACAATGAGGGTTAAGTGACTTGCCCAGAGTCACACAGCTAGTAAGTGCCAAGTGTCTGAGGCCAGATTTGAACTCAGGTACTCCTGCGCCATCTAGCTGACCCCTCAACATTCATTTTTGTAAGATTTTGAGTTCCATTTTTTCCCTTCCCCCTCCCCAAGATGGCAAGGAATCTGATATTGGTTATATATGTACAATGATGTTTTACATATTTCCATATTAGTAATGTTGTAAAAGAAGAATCAGAACAAAAAGGAAAAACCACAAGAAAGAAAGAAAAAAAGCCAAATAAATTGGAAATAGTATACTTCAATCTGCATTCAGACTCCAAAGTTCTTTTTCTGAATTTGGAGAACATTTTCCATCATGGGTCTTTTTTGAACTTCCTTTAATCATTGTATTGCTGAGAAGACCTAAGTCTATAAACACTTTGATTGCACTTTGGGAGTGGGTCCAAATTGATCTCCAGAATGGTTAGATAAGTTCACAATGTCACCAATTTTCCCACATCATCTCCAACATTTATCACTTTCTTTTTCTGTCATATTAGCCAATCAAATATGTGTTACTGATAAGTTACAGACTAATTTGCATTTATTTAATCAAAAATGATTTAGAGCATTTCTTCATATGACTCAAAATAGGTTTGATTTCTTCATATGAAAGCTGCTTGTTCATATTCTTTAACCATTTATAAATTGGGAAATAACTTGTATTCTATGTGGTATTCTATGTGCTCTATATATTTGGAAAATGAGGACTTTACTAGATGTAAAAAATTTTCCCAACTTTGTCCTTTCTTTATCATCTTTTTTACACTGGTTTTTTGTGCAAACATTTTTAATTCAATAGAAACAAAATTTTCTATTTTACATTCTCTATATCTTTTTGGTCATAAATTCTTTCTTTATCCATAAAATTGACAGGCAAACCATTCCTTGCTCTTCTATTTTACTTATGGTAAAATAGATCTTCAACTACTATTTTCCAGATTTCCCCACAGTTTTTGTCAACTAATGAGTTCTTATTCCAGAAGGTGAAGTTTATCAAACACTAGGCTTCTATGGTCATTTACTACTTGATAACTCTAAAGTAGATTTTAGACATATTTGTATAAAAAGCCCAAAGTGATAAGAATAATAATTTTATATGAGATAGTTGGAAATGCATTCAACTGAATTCATGTCATCAGATAGGTAATAATTTTTACTTCATGTTTTAAATACATGGAATTATGTGTTGTTATTATATTTCTAAATTCTCTTATATCGTGAATTTGGGAAATCATTGTATCAGAAATGCTGTCAGAAAAAAAGATTTTTTAAAAATCTGAATACTGATAGGGTATGAATTGAGCTTTTAAACTAATGCACTGGGGTGGAGCCAAGATGGCAAGCCAAGAAGATGCCTGAGCTCTCCCCTGTTTATCTTGGAAACAACATTAAATCAAGCCTTTTAACAGATTTGAGAGCTACAGAACCTACAAAAATATGGAGTGAAATAATCTTATACCTCAAGATAACTTAGAAGGACTTCAGGAAAGGTCTGTCTCAGTTGGGTAAAAGGGGAGCATGGCACAATGCAAAAGTTATCTAGGCAAGCCAGTGGGATGCTCTTAGCCACAGTAGAGATCAGCAGCTGGAGGAATGAGATCCTGTCTCAGTGGGCTAGTAGCACAACAGGCCACTTATGAGACCTCCAGCCCCAGTGCAGAAGTAAACTGCCAGCGTGAGTATTCCCTATACAACAGGTACAACTATACCAGGCCACCTACACACACTGAGCAAGCCTCAAGCCCCTGAGGCAATGGGATAGCAATCCAGTGATCAGGACCTTGGCCTCTAGTACAAGAAGCTTACAACAGTGGCCCCTGTGCCCCAGGAGCAGAGCCCAACTTTAAAAGTTAAGAAATAGGCTAAAATATGAATAATAAATAAAAGAATTCTCACCATAGAAAGTTACTCTGGTAACAGGAAAAAAAACAAAACCACAAACTCAGAAGAGGACAACACAGTCAAAATGCCTACATACAAAGCCTCAAAGGGGAAGATAAATTGGTCAGAAGACCAGGAAGCCTGCTTGGAAAAGCTCAAAAAGAATTTTAAAAATCAACTAAGAGACTTGACACTTACTAGCTGTGTGACCCTAGGCAAGTCACTTAATCCCAATTGCCACACCAAAAAAAAAAAAAAATCAACTAAGAGAGGAAGAAGAAAAATGGGAAAAAAATGAAAGTTATGCAAGAGAATTATGAAAAAAAAAGATTCAAAAGCTTGGGGGGAAAGCACAAAAATTGACTGAAAAAACCCAATTCCTTAAAAATAGAAAAGGAGGTACAAAAGCTGACTGAAGAAAGTAATTCATTAAAAATTAGAATTGGGGGGCAGCTAGGTGGCACAGTGGATAAAGCACCTGCCCTGGATTCAGGAGTACCTGAGTTCAAATCCAGCCTCAGACACTTGACACTTACTAGCTGTGTGACCCTGGACAAATCACTTAACCCCCATTGCCCCGCCCCCCAAAAATAGAATTGTGCAGGTGGAAGCTAAGGACTCTATAAGACATCAGGAATCAGTAAAACAGATTCAAAAGAATGAAAAAAAAATTTTAATGTAAAATATATCATCAGAAAAATTACCTGCAAAATAGATCCAGGAGAGATAATTAATCCATGATAAAAAAAAAAGTGTGGACACCATATTTCAGGAAATTATCAAGGAGAACTACTCTGCTATACTAGAACCAGAGGGTAAAATAATCATTGAAAGAATCCACTGATAACCTCCTGAAAGAGATCCAAAAATGAAATCTCCAAAGACTATTGTAGCTAAATTCTAGAATTATCAGGTGAAGGAGAAAATACTGCAAGCAGCCAGAAAGAATTTAAATATCATGAAGCCACAGTCAGGACCTGGCAGCTTCAACATTAAAGAATCAGAAGGCTTAGAATATGATATTTTGAAAGTCCAAGAAGCTTGAATTGCAATCAAGAATCAGCTACCCAACAAAACTGAGGAAAAGATGGACATTCAATTAAAAAAAGACTATAAAACTTTCTTGATAAAAAGACAAGAACTAAAAAAAAATAGATCTTCAAATACGAGACTCAAGAGAAGCACAAAAAGGTAAATGGCAAAAATGTTATTTAAAGAGGTTACTGTTTACATCCCTACATGGGAAGATGATACTTGTAACTCTTGAGAACTGTATCTCTATTAGGGCAGATAGAATACATAGACAGAGGATATAGGTATAAGTTGACTTTGATGTGATGATATCAAAAGTAAAGAGTGACAAAAAGGATTGTACTGGGGCAGCTAGGTGGCATAGTGGATAGAGCACTGGCCCTGGAGTCAGGTGTACCTGAGTTCAAATCTGGCTTCAGACACTTGACACTTACTAGCTGTGTGACCCTGGGCAAGTCACTTAACCCCAATTGCCTCACCAAAAACAAAAAACAAATTAAAAAAAGGATTATACTGAAAGAAGGGGAGAAGGGAAGCAGAATGGGGTAAATTACATTACATAAAGGGACACAAAAGACCTATTACAGTAGAGGGAAAGAAGGGGGGGTTGAGCATTGTTTATACCTTACTCTCATTGGATTGGGCTCAAAGAGAATGACATACATAAGTATTTGGGTAAAGAAAATTGTCTAACCCTATAGGGAAGTAGAAGGGGAAGAGGGAGAGAAAAAAGAGGGTTGTACTGATAGAAGGGATGGCAGAGTGAGAGAGGCAGTGGTCAGAATCAAAACACTGGTGACGATAAGGTGAAAGAAGAGAGAAAAGTATAAACAAGGTTAAAAATGAGAAAGAAGAAAATACACAGTAATCATAACTGTGAATGTGAATGGGATAAAATGGAAGCAGATAGCAGAGTGGATTAAAAACATAACCCTACAATATGTTGTTTACAAGAAATACATTTGAAGCAGAAACATATACACAGAGTAAAGGTAAAAGGCTAGAGCAGAATATATTATGCTTCAGGTGAAGTAAAAATAAAAAGCAGGGGTAGCAATCATTATCTCAGAAAAAGCAAAAGTGAAAAATAAATCTAATTAAAATAGATAAGGAAGGAAACTATATCTTCCTAAAACGTGCCATAGACAATGAAGTCATATCAATATATGTATAAAGTGGTATAGCATCCAAATTCTGAGAGAAGTTAAGTGAGTTAAAAGAAGAAATAGAAAGCACAAGTATACTAGTGGGGGACCTCAACACCCCCTCTCAAAACTAGATAAATATGACCACAAAATAAATTAGAAGTTGAGGAGGTGAATAGAATTTTAGAAAAGTTAGATATGATAGACCTCTGGAGAAAACTGCATTGGAGATAAAAAAGGTTCATGGAACCTACACAAAAATTGACCATGTATTCGAGCATAAAAACTTCACAGTCAAATGTAGAAAGGCAAAAATAGTAAATGCATCCTTTTCAGATCATGATGCAGTAAAAACTACATGTAATAAAGGGCCATGGAAAGATAAACTAAAAATTAATTGGAAATTAAACAATCTGAACCTAAAAATGAGTGGGTCAAACCAAAAACCATAGAAACAATGAATAATTTCAGCAAAGAGAATGACAAAACCTTATGGGATGCAGCCAAAGCAGTTCTTAGGGGAAATTTTATATCTCTAAATGCTTACATGAATAAAATAAAGAGGAAATCAATGAATTAAGCATGCAACTAAAAAAGCTAGAAAAAGAATAAATTAAAAACTCCCAATTAAATACTAAATTAGAAATTCTGAATAGGAAAGGAGAGATTAATAAAATTGAAAACAAGAAAACTATTCAATTAATAAATAAAATTAAGAGCTAATTTTATGAAAAAGCAAAGTAGAAAAATCTTTTGTTAATTTGATTTTTAAAAAGAAAGAAAGAAGAAAACCAAATTGTCAGTATAAAAAACATTAAAAGGGTGAATGCACCACCAATGAGGAGGAAAGTAAGCAATGATTAGGAGCTATTTTGCCCAACTTTATTCCAATAAATCTGATAATCTAAATGAAATGGAGTAACATTTTCAAAAATATAAATTGCCGGGTTTAACAGAAAAAGAAATACAATACTTAAATAACCCCATTTTAGGAAAAACATTGAATGTCATTAATGAACTCCCTAAGAAAAAAATCTCCAGGGCCAGATGGATTTACAAGTAGATTCTACCAAACACTTAAAAAACAATTAATTCCAATACTATGCAAACTACTTGGGAAGAATAGGTAAATAGTGAGTCCTACCAAATTCCTTTAATGACACAAATGTGGTACTGATTCTAAAACCAGGAAAAGTTGAGGAGGTGAATAGAATTTTAGAAAAGTTAGATATGATAGACCTCTGGAGAAAACTACATTGGAGATAAAAAGGAATATAACTTTTCCTCAATGGTTCATGGGACCTACACAAAATTGACCATGTATTAGGGTATATAAACTTCATAGCAAAACAAAGAAAATTGTATACCCATTTCCCTAATTAATATTAATGCAAACATATTAAAATAAAATATTAACAAAGCAATTACAGCAAGGTGGGATTTATACCAGGAATGCAGGACTGGTTCAATATTAGGAAAATAATAATGTAATTGACCACATCAATAACAAAACTAACTGAAATCATATGACTATCTCAATAGATGCAGAAAAAGCTTTTGAAAAAATGCAGCACCCATTACTATTAAAAATACTAAAGATCATAGGAATAAATGGAACTTTCCTTAAAATGATAAGCAATATCTATCTAAAACCAACAGCAAGTACTATATGTAATGGGGATAAGTTAGAAGCATTCCTAATAAGATTGCATTGAAGCAGATGTGCATTTAGTCCACTATTAATAAATATTGTACTAGAAATGGTAGTTTTAGGAATGAGAATAATAAATTAAAGGAATTAGAATGGGCAGGGAGGAAACAAACTTTTCACCCTTTGCAGATGATATGATGGTATACTTACAGAATACTAGACCTTCACAAATCATCAGCATTTTTCTATATTACCATCAAAGTCTAGCAACAAGATATTGAAAGAGAAAATCCATTTAAAATAACTGTAGACAATATAAAATATTTGGGAGCCTACCTACTAAGACAAACCAAAGAACTACATAAACAATACTTTTCACACAAATAAAATCCAATATAAAGAATTGGAAAAATAGGCTAAACTACTATAAAAATGACAATTCTGCCTAAATTAATTTATTTTTTCAGTGTCATGCCAATGAAACTATCAAAAATTATTTCATAGAGCTAGAAAAAAATAACAAAATTCACCTGGAAGAACAAAAGGTCAAGAATATCAAGGGAATTAATGGAAACTTGCAAAGGAGGGTGACTTAGCCATACCAGATTTAAACTATATTATAAATCTGCAACAATCAACATTATTTGGTACTGGCTAAGAAAGAGAGTGCTGGTTCAGTGGAATAGGTTAGTCACACAAGACACAGTAGTAAATGACTATAGCAATCTACTTTTTGCTAAACCCAAAGACTCTACCTTCAAGGATAAGAACTCACTATTTGACAAAAACAGCTAGGAAAACTGAAAAATCATATCACAAAAACCAGACATAAACCAACATCTTACAGTGTCTACCAAAATAAGGTGAAAATGGGTATATGATTTAGACATAAAGGGTGATAGCACAGGCAAATTAGGAGAGGAAGGAATAGGTTACCTATCAGATCTATGAAGAGGGGAAGAATTTATGACCAAACAAAAGATAGAGAACATTACAAAATGCAAAATATTACAAAATACAAAATAAATCATTTTGACTACATTGAATTAAAAAAGATTTTGCACAAACAAAACCAATACTGCAAAGGTTAGAAGGAAAGCAGAAATCTGGGAAAATATAGTCAGTGTTTCGGATAAAGGCCTCATTTCTCAAATATAGAGAGAATTAAATCAAGTTTATGAGAATACAAGTCATTCACTAATTGAGAAATGGTCAATGAATATAAATAGGTAGTTTTCAGATAAAGAAATTAAACCTATAGTCATATGAAAAAATGATCTAAATCACTATTGATTAGAGAAATGAAAGGTAAACTAATTCTTTTTTTTAAGGCCTTTGAGCTAATTCCATTTTCTAAATTTTTCTTCCTCCCTCCCTCCTCAACTTTCCCTATGAAATCAAGCAATTCAATATACATCATACATGTGGTGTTATGCAGAACATCTTCATCTTCCTTGAAAGTGTTTCAATTTTACAGTTCCCTCCCTCAAACTTCCCTTCTCGCCTTCCCCTCTTCTCCCCACTGCCCCCCCATCTCCTTCTCCTCCTACTTTTCCTCAGGGCAAAAATATATTGCTATACCCACTTGAGTATGTATGTTATTCCCTCTTTGAGCCAATTCTGATGTTAGTGAGGTTCTCCCCTCCCCTCCATAAGCTTTTTTCTTGTTTCCTTCATGTGAGCTACCTCTCCCCATTCCACCTCTTCCCTCCCCCTCCCCCAGTCTATTCCTCCTACCCCTCACCCTTATTTTAAAGATGTCATCATGGGTTAGCTAGGTGGCACAGTGGACAAAGCACAAGCCCAGGGCCCAGGAGGCCCAGAGCCCAAATCCAGCCCCAGACACCAGACAACCCACCTTGTTTGCTCCACAAAGACCAAGGATACACAAAAAATAAATGCTTTACAAATACCATCCCTTCATATTCAGTCCAGACCTGTGTCTTCTGTGTATTCCTTGCTGAAAAAGTTCTTATGAGTTGGAAGTATTATTTTCTCATGTATGACTGTAAACAGTTTGACCTTTTAATGTTCCTTGTGATTTCTTTTTCTTGTTTACCTTTTTATGATTCTCCAGGGTCTTGTGTTTGAAAGTCAAATTTTCTATTCAGTTCAGATCTTTTCATCACAAATGCCTGAAAGTCCTCTTTTTGATTGAAGTCCCATTTTTTCCTCTGAAAGATTATAATCAGTTTTTCTGGGTATGTGTTTTTTGGCTGTAGTGCCAGTTCCTTTGCCCTCTGGAATATCCTGTTCCATGCCCTCTGGTCCTTTAATGTAGAAGCTGCTAGACCTTGCTTTATCCTTATTGGAGCTCCACAGTATTTGAATTCCTCTTTTTCTAGCTGCTTGCAATATTTTCTCCTTGACCTGGGAGTTCTGGAATTTGGCTATAATATTCCTGGAGATTCTCTTTTTGGGATGTCTTTCAGGAGGTGAACAGTGGATTCTTTCAATTTCTATTTTACATTCTGCTTCTAGAATATCAGGGCAATTTTCCCTCACAATCTCTTGGAGGATGGTGTCTAAGCTCTTGTTTTCAGGTAGTCCAATGATTTTCAAATTATCTCTCCTGGCTTTATTTTCCAGGTCAGCTGTTTTTCCAAGGAGATATTTCACATTGCCCTCTGCTTTTTTTCATTCAGTTGAATTTGTTTTACTGTGTCTTGATTTCTCCTAAGGTCACTAGCTTCCATTTGTTCAATCCTAATTCTTAGTCAGTTATTTTCTTGAGAGAGCTTTTCTATTTTCCTTCCCATTTGGCTTTTCAAACTGTTGACTTTTTTTTTATCATGACTTTCCTGCACTGTTCTCATTTCTCTTTCCATTCTTTCCTCCATCTCTCTACATCTTCCTTCTATCTCTCCTGCTTTCTCTTCAAAGTCCCTTTTGAGAGCTTCCATGGCTTGAATCCAGTTCATATTTTTTTGGAAGCTTTGGATGTAGGGGCCCTGTGGTTGATTGCCTCATCTGATGGTGCCCCTTGATCTTCCTTGTCACTGAATAAGCTTTCTATAATTATGAACTTTCTTTGCTTGCTCATCTTTTACTTGATTTTAAACTCTCCACTGCAGGGAGGCTGTGTGCTGCTTCTCAGGTCCACTCCTGTTTCCAGCTTCAGAGGGTCCCAGGTGTTTTGGTTTGAGGGAGAGCAGGTTTTACTCTTGCCTGGCCTGTTCTCTGGTCTGAAGATAACCTCAAGTCTACTTAGTGAACAACCAACCAGCAAAGCTTTCTGTGATGTGATTCTTACCTTCAAGGAGCCTGTGCCCCTCCCCCACCTGGGCCTCCCACCGCTTAGGATTTCTTCCTGGTTCCCCACTGGGGTGCGATACCTGAATTCCTCCCTGGGTCCTGCTGGTACCCCTGCACTTTCCCCCCTTCCCCCAGGCCAGCCATTCAGCCCTCTAACCCAACCACACACTCAGTTCTAGAAGACACTGGTGCTATAGCTGATTCAGAGGCTCTGGGTTAAATTCCTCTGGCGGCATGCCTGGTGTGTCTGTCAGCGTGATCGCGGGGTTGGACTTTACTTGTGGTTCAGCATGGCCCCCTGAAATCTATCTATAGCTGGAGAATAATCTCAGCCCATATTTTTGTGTGTTTCTCTGCTCCAGGAGTTCTTTTATTGTTGTTTTTAGAGTGGTTGTATCAGGAGCTCTATATGTTTAATGTCTTTCCTCTGCCATCTTGGCTCTGCCACTCAAGGTAAAATAATTCTTTGGTACCACCTCACACCTATCAGATTGGCTAATATGACAAAAAAAAAGAAAATGATAAATGTTGCAGAAGACATGGGAAAATTGGAACAGTAATGCATTGTTGGTGGAGTTGTGAACTTATCCAACCATTCTGGAAATCAATTTGGAACTAAGTCCAAAGGGCTATTAAACTGTGCATATCCCACTAGTCTTTATGTATTCCAAAAAGATAATAAAAAAGGAAAAAGAACCCATGTGTACAAAAACATTTATGGGTGTTCTTTTTGTGGTGGCAAAGAATTGGAAACCTCAATTCCCTCAAGAATGCCCATCAATTGGACAATAGCTGAACAAGTTGTGGTATATGAATGTAATAGAATACTGTTGTGCTATAAGAAATGATGAGCAGGTTAATTTCAGAAAAACCTGGAAATATATTAATTGATGCTGAGTGAAGTGAGTATAATCTGAACATCATTTAACATAAGTTTAACATGATTATACATATAAAACCTAAAAATAAAAAATATTTTAAAACTCTTTAAAAATAAATAAAAGAGGGGCAGCTAGATGGCGCAGTGGATAGAGCACCAGCCCTGGATTCAGGAGTGCCTGAGTTCAAATCTGGCCTCAGACACTTAACACTTATTAGCTGTGTGACCTTGGGCAAGTCACTTAACCTCAATTGCCTCACCCCCAAAAAATAATTAAATAAAATAATGTGATAAAAATGCTTTTAAATTTGTTAAAGATTTAATAGGTAGTTTAAAAAAGAGATTAGTACTAGTTATAATAATGATACCAAAATAAAGAATTTTCATTTGAAAATATTTATATTATAAAAAATATGAAAACATATAGAGTGCTTTAAAGATGTAACTTCAATACATTAATGTGAGTCAACTATCAAGAATTTGTTATATTATGAAACCACAGAATGCAGTTAGTTTTAATTTATAAGTAAAGTATAAATGAAATTTAACTATTAGGGAAATATGAGGAAGTTAATATTCAAGCCTTAAGTTGTAGTTAGTGAAATTTTGCTAGTTGAGGTAAAAACTCTTGGCACTATAATTTACTGGTGTTTTGAGTTTAAAATAGAGGGATGGTTGTCTGAATTGTCATGAATTCAATAGTCGAAAATAGCATATGTTACAGTCTGAGAACTGGTAAAATTAGATATCTGTGCCTGGGGAAAATTTTGAGGACAATCTTTGCATGGCCTAATGATCCCCATTCTGCTCATTCCTTTCTGAAATTACCCCCACCTGGTTAGTCTGACTTTTGACACCCTTTGACTACATAATTGTAGTCAAGACTGGAATTAAACAGAGCTAAGGAGTTTCCTGTTATTTTATATGTCAGGTCAATCTGTGTCCCTGAGGCTATGACACTGTTATAACTATGTCTCTTCTTTTCACAACAAATTTCCATAATCAGGTCAGGTGAGCAGCAGAAGTTTATAAGACAACATTAGATCTCTTAATTAATAGATTGATATCGGAACATCTCTGTGTTACTATAATAGGATGCAAGTATGAAAAATCTTACAATTTTAATCTGAATTTATGGCCAAATTATAATATAGAGATGATATCCTCCCAAAAGGGGGATTAGACAAAGTAGGAAGACAAAGACATAATGTAAAAGTTTTCAAATTAAATGGATTAGCATGTTTTGAGAAAACTTGCACATGTTTTAGTAGTAAGTTCTCAAAATTGAATTAAGCATTTTACATAAAATTGTATTAAATTAAAATCATGAAGAAATTGAAATTATTTTCCTATTTTAAGTATTTGATCATTTTAAAAGAAGAGTTCATTTTCAAACTAGACACCCATGATGTTTGTTTTTTAAAGATCTTAAAGTTTTCTGTAAAGATAAAAATAGTAAGTGGTATATAAAAAATGAAATTCTCTGAAATTTCATAATTGGAGAAACAAATTTAAGAGATTGTATTAAATAGTATTATGTTTTGTTACTAGAAAGTTTAAGGAGAATTACATAGGAATCTTTACAGGCAATTTGGTACCAGAGAGGCGGATCCCCATTGAGAGTGGTTATGAGAATGAAGCCCATTCCATAATGTAAAAGAGAATATATCCAGGGACCAAATGACTACATGAGACATCTGTGACTCAATATCTGCTGATTAAATGGATATTGGAATACAAGAGTTCATGTTAATTAATACTGATGATCATTATTGTACTACTTTGGCCTTTTGTTTATGTTTAAGTTTTCTGGATTACCTTGGTGACATCTTCCTTCTCAAAATTGATTCATCATGACTGCTACCAGTAGTTCAGTCTGTAGCCTAACATATAATTCTGATTATGAATATATCTAAAAAATTATGAATTTTGCTTATAGATGAGTGATCCATAGGGAGTGTGGCCTGCACACTTCCCCATAAATCAAACAGCAGAATTGAGGAAGTTGAGCACATTTTATATTTACCTGCCACATGTACCCATTTTGACTTGATCTTGGTATACTGTGTGAGAGGTTGGTCTATATCAGTTTTCCCAGTAATTTTTTTCAAATTATGATTCTTTGGCCTCAAATTTTGAATCTTTGCGTTTGTCAAACACTGAATTGTTATGATTTTCCCAGTAGTATTGTATGGCTATAAGATTCAGACTATAAGGAATGCTGAGCACTATAGAATTGACACTTTCAAATTGTCGTTGTAGGAAAACACTTTTGAGAGACTCTTGGACAGCAAGGAGATCAAATCAGTCAATATTTAAAGACTATTCATTGTGAAAACAAATACTGAATCTGAAGCTTAAATACTTTGGCCACAAGATGAGAAGACAGAACTCATTGGAAAAGACCCTGATATTAGAAAAGATTTAAGGCAAAAGGAAAAAGGGATGACAGAGGATGAGATGGATAAATAATATCATGGAAGATCTCAAATGAGCATGGACAGACTTTGGGAAATAGAGGAGGATAGAAGGGCCTGATGTGCTATGATCCATGGGTTCACAAAGAGTCAGACATGACTGAATCACTGAACAACAACAGGACTACTGTGGTTATGTACTACTGTGCACTGTGTACCCAATCCTCAGGACCAATTTATATATTAGCTAGTACCAGATTCTATGCATGATTACCAACTTGTTAGTTTGAGATTTAGTAGTGCTAAGCCACCTTCCTTCACATTTTTAATGATTCCTTTGATGTTCTTGAACTTTTCTTCTTCCAGATTAATTTTGTATTATTATTTTTCTAGCTCTATAATTTTGGGGGGATAATTTGATTAATATTGTACTGAATAAGCAAATTACTTTAGGTAAAGTTGCATTTTTTTAAAATTGGGGTCTACCCATGAGCAATTAATATTTCTCCAGTTGTTTAGATCTGTCTCTATTTGTATAAAAAGTATATTGTAATTGTGTTCATATCATTCTTGAGTTTGTCTTGTCAGATAGACTCCCAAGTATTTTATATTGTCTGCAGTTATTTTAAATGGAGTTTCTCTTTCCTTCTCTTGCTACTTGACTTCGTTGGTAATATAGAGAAATGCAGATGATTTCTATGGGTTTATTTTAAAACCTGGAAATTTCCTGATGCTATTAATTATTTCAGTAATTTTTAGTTGATTTTCTAGAATTCACTGAGTATACCATCATGTCATCTGCAAAGAGTGACAGTTTTATTCCTCATTGCCTATTCTAAATTTATTTATTTATTTATTTGTTTGTTTGTTTGTTTGTTTGTTTATTTATTTATTTTTAGTGAGGCAATTGGGGTTAAGTGACTTGCCCAGGGTCACACAGCTAGTAAGTATTAAGTGTCTGAGGCCGGATTTGAACTCAGGTACTCCTGAATCCAGGGCCGGTGCTTTATCCACTGCGCCACCTAGCTGCGCCTACTAAATTTATTTTTTTTCATATTGCTATAGCTAGCACTTCAAGAACAATATTTAAAGGGAGTGGTGATAATGGGCATCCTCGCTTCACACCCTGATCTTTTTAGACAGGATTTTAGTTTATACCCATTACAAATGATGTTTGCTGGTGGTTTTAAATAGATACTACTTATCACTTTTTTTTGCAGGGCAATGAGGGTTAAGTGCCTTACTCAGGGTCACACAGCTAGTAAGTGTCAACTGTCTGAGGCCAGATTTAAAGATTTAATGAAAGCTCAATTTCTTTCTATGCTTCCTAATGTTTTTAATAGGCATGAGTGTTGTATTTTTTCAAAAGCTTTTTCTGCATGTATTGAGATTTTTGTTATTGATATGGTCAATTGTGCTGATACTTTTCCTAATAATGAGCCAGCCCTGCATTCTTGATATAAATTCCACCTGGTCATAATGTATAATCTTTGTGATATAGTGCTATAATCTCTTTGATATTATTTTATTTTAAAATTTAATACAAATATTCATTAGGGAAATTGGCCAATAGTTTTTTTTTTTCCTGGTTTACATTATTAGCACTCTGTGGCGTAAAAAGTATTTTGAAGGATTCCTTCTTTTTTCTTTTTTCAAGTAGTTTATATAATATTAGAATGTATGAATTGTTCTTTAAGTAATTGGTAGAATTCACTTTTGTTTTTCTTTCTTAAGGAGCTCATTTGTTGCTTATTCAATTTATTTTTCTAAGATAAACATATTTAAATAACTATCTTAGAAATATACTTCATATACTTTAAGGAAACCCTGCCCATACCAACTCACTTTTCTCTTACTCAAGTCCACATTTCCCTCCTCTTTCTCATTCCTTACCTTAGTGTTAGAGTTTTGTTTAACTTGTTTTACCTTTTTACTTCTTTTAGTTATCTAATTCTTCCCCTCTTTTCCCTTCTCAATTAAGTAGTCAAATAATTTCCATTTCTCCTCCCATTCAATGTGTTTTATTTGTTATTTTATAATTTGTTTTCTTTTATTTGTTTTTAAAAAGATTTCTTTCCTTCATTCTCTTCATTGTTTCTCCTCCTTCCCTATTTATTTTAAACTTCTATTTTAACTCATGGATATTTTATTCATTTGCTCCTAATTTTTTCTCTGTATTCCTCATGGAATTAAAACATCTAATGCACCTGTTTTGAGTTTATTTTCTAATCAGTTTTTGTTATTGTCTTGTAAATTTCAGCCTCCCACTTTTTTTGTTGTGTTCTACTCCTATAAATGAGTCCAGCACTCTATCACCCCCAGCACAAATTAATTGATCACAATAACATATTAAGCACCTCCTATGTCCTATATACCAAACTGTGCACTAAGGAAACAAATTCAATAAATGAAATAACATTGACTTGCCACAACTAACCAAGGATCTGCTCTCTATATACATGGTCCAGATTCTTTTCCCATCTTTATTCTCTTTAGTTCTGTTTCTACTTTGTGTAATAGTATCTTCGGCACTGTGATGTTAGGGTCAAACTATGATGACTCCACTCTCTTTAATGGGAAAAACAACTTGTCAATTCCATTTTTAAGAAACTTTTCCCACTATTCATCAATTTACATCCTATTTTTAATTTTGAATTTATTTGTGATAACTTTAGTTTAATATCATGCCCAGTTAAAGTTTTTAAATGAACTTACCTCTTCCATTGCTTCTTTTTTGTTTTCTTTTTTCTTTTTCATATTTGTTTATTATTATTATTATTATTATTAGCAACAAACATTTATTTTATTTTTTCCAGTTACATGTAAGGGTAGTTTTCAACATTCATTTTCATAAGATTTAGAGTTCCAAATTTTTCTCCCTCCCTCCCTTTCCTCCCTGCTCCACAAGATCGCAACCAGGTTATATATATACAATCCACAAGTGTTCTTTTATCAGTTCTTTCTATGGGGGTGCATAGTAAGCTTCCTCATTAGTTCCTTGGGATTGTCTTGGATCATTGCATTGCTGAGAGTAGTTAAGTCATTCACAATTGCTCATTGAACAATACTGCTATCACTATGCATAATGTCCACCCAGCTCTGCTCACTTCACTATACATTGATGTTCAATAGTCTTTCCAGGTTTTTCTTGGGATCATCCTGTTTGTCATTTCCTGTAGCACAAGACCATTCCACTACGATCATATAGCACAGCTTTTTCCATCATTCCTCATTTGATGGACATTCCCTTGATTCTCAATTCTTAGCCTCCACCATGAGTTGCTATAAAATATTTTTTGTACAATTTTCCCCCCTTTTCTCTTTTTCATGATTACTATTGTTAACTGTTTCCTTTCCATCCTATTCCCTTCCCCATGGTATTTATTCTATCATCCATCTTCACTATCACTCTTCAAAAGGGATTTGCTTTTGTCTGTCCCCTCCCCCACTTTGCCCTTCCTTCTTTTGCCCCTCTCTCTTTATCCCCTTCCCCTCCTATTTTCCTGCAGGGTTAGAGAGTTTACTCCACACAATTGAGTGTGTACATTATTCTCTCTTTGAGCCAATTCTAACGAGATTGAGGTCTTTGAGCCAATTTTGATGAGTGTTAGGCTCATTTACTGCCCATATTAAATAGATTACTGCACCCAGTTGGGTATGTGTGTTAGTCTCTCTTTGAGGCAGTTCTGATGAGTTTAAGGTCTTTGAGCCTTTTCTGATGAGTATAAAATTCATTTACGGCCCTGCTCCTCTCCCATCTCTTCCCCTACTCCCTAAGCCTTTTCCTGTTTCTTTCATGTAGGATTTCACCTCTGCCCTTCCACCTCCCCCAGTGAACTCCCTTCACCCCTCAATTTAACCCTAAAGATGTCATCACCTAGCTAGGTGACACACAGTGGACAAAGCATCACCCCTGGTCCCAGGGGTATCCCAGCCAAAACCCGGCCTCAGACACAAGACAGTCACCTACTGTACAACCCCAGGTATGTCCCTCATCTCCAATTTTTTATGATTCTCTAGGGTCTTGTATTTGAAAGTCAAATTTGCCATTCAGTTCAGGTCTTTTCATCACAAATATCTGAAAGTCTTCTTTTTCATTAAAGTCCTATTTTTTCCACTGAAAGTTTATGCTGAGTTTGCTGGGTAGGTGATTCTTGGTTGTAATCCCATTTCCTTTGCCCTCTGGAATATCATATTCCATGCCCTCTGGTCCTTTAATGTAGAAGCTGCTAGATCATGTGCTATCCTGACTGAGGCTCCACAGTATTTGAATTCTTTCTTTTTGGCAGCTTGCAATATTTTCTCTTTGACCTGAGAGCTCTGGAATTTGGCTATAATATTCCTAGGAGTTTTCCTTTTGGGATCTCTTTCTGGTGGTGATTGGTGGATTCTTTCAATTTCTATTTTAGCTTCTTCTTCTAGAATTTCAGGGCAATATTCCCTGAGAATATCTTGGAAGATGATGTCTAAGCTCATTCCTTGATCATGGTTTTCAGGTAGACCAATAGTTTTCAAATTATCTCTCCTGGACCTATTTTCCAGGTCAGCAATTTTTCCAAGAAGATATTTCACATTGCTCTCTATTTTTTATTCATTTGGATTTGCTTTATTGTGTCTTGGTTTCTCATAAAGTCACTGGCTTCCATTTGTTCAATCCTAGTTCTTAGGCAATTATTTTTGTCAGAGAGCTTTTGTACCTCCTTTTCCATTTGGCCAATTTGACTTTTCAAGCTTTTGACATTTTTTCATGTCTTTCCTGCATCATCCTCATTTCTCTTTCCATTTTTTCCTCTACCTCTCTAACTTTATCTTCAAAGTCCTTTTTGAGCACCTCTATGGCTTGAGACTAATTCATATTTTTCTTGGAAGCTTTAGATATAGGGGCCCTGATGTTGACATCTTCCTCTGAGGGTGCCCCTTGGTCTTCCTTGTTACTGAAGAAACTCTCCATGGTCCTCACCTTTCTCTGTCTGGTCATCTTGAATTTCTTTTACTGGACTTTTAGCTCCTTAAAGTAGGGCACTATTTTCAGGCTGAGGTATCCCAAGCTTAAGAAGTCCCAGGTGGTATGATTTAAGGAAGAGAAGGTTCTTCACTCGCTTGGCCTGTTTCCTGATCCGTAGATGACCCCAGACCAACTTGCTATTCAACCAGCTTTGTGTGTTGTGGTTGTTAGCTCTGACAAGCCTGTGCCCCTCCCCCACCTGGGCCTACCTCCTGGTTCCCAGCAGGGGTGAACAACCCAAGTTCTGCCTTAGCACAAGCATAGACCCCTGTAGTCTCCCCCCTACCCAGGGCTCAGCCCTCTCACCAGACTGTGAGCTTAGTTCCAGACGACACTGGCGCTTCAGCTGATTCAGTGGTTCTGGGGGTCTCCTTCTCTGGTGAGGCCTTCCTGGGACTGGATCTGTGTCAGGGCGACTGTGGGGTTGGGCTCAACTCCTGTATGAGCAAAGCAGCTCCCTCCTTCTTACCTTCCAAGCCGTTCTTGGTTAGAAGATGATTTCAGCATATTCTTCTGTGAGTTTTACTGCTCCGGGCATTTTCCTATGGTGTTATTTGGATGATTTTTGGAGTGATCATGTTGTGAGTTCGAGTTCCATTGCTTCTTTATGTTTTATGAGACAATACTTTATCATCCTTTATAATATTTTATTGATGAGTTTAAATTCCAAATAGATGTGTCTTGGACAATCATCTCTGGCCTTTTGGGATATAGATTAGATGTTTGCTTACAAAAGCACATTCTAGTCTTCTAGGATATATATTCTTGTTGTGGCAGTTATTATACTTTGTTTTTGTATTTTTGTTTGTTTTATTTTGTTTTGTTTTGTTTTAGAGAGGTAAAGGCAACCAGGGTTAAATGACTTGACCAGGGTTACACTTATTAACTATGTCCCAACTCCAAAGCCAGTGCTCTATTCACTAACCCCAGTTAACTTACTTTTAATAGACTTCTGGATAAAATTATTCTCTGTGAAGAGATTATTTATGCCCACATTTTTTAAAATGTCAACAAAATTAAATAATTTTAGGGTTAAATCATTTTAATTACTTGGCAATATTGTTCTCATTTTTATTCTATTTTCCCCCAAATTTTTATCATAACTATTGTATTGGTTGTCTGACTGAAAATAAATTGCTTATCTTGGATAAATTACATCATTATTAAGTCTATGTTTTAAAAATCCTTTTTTGGTTAATTATGATGTATAATTTGATGTACTCCATGTGCATTAACCAGCATTTTTTTCAGAGAAAATGTTTATGATATAAAGGAATAAGGCTTCTATATAATCCACAAATCTTTGGCCTTTTTTT
Source organism: Dromiciops gliroides (assembly GCF_019393635.1). Classification (NCBI taxonomy): domain Eukaryota; kingdom Metazoa; phylum Chordata; class Mammalia; order Microbiotheria; family Microbiotheriidae; genus Dromiciops; species Dromiciops gliroides. Next base: position 263,419,886 of record NC_057862.1, on the reverse strand, counting down.
TCCTGACCCATACTTTTCTATGTATTTCTCATCTTTATCACCTTTGCATTGAAGCCACCAAATATGTTGACTTGATTTGGAGGGTTTTTATCAAGTTCTTCAAAGCATTTCGTTGATACTTTATCCTTAGTAACTGATGTTTGTGCACAAACTACACTAATTTTCCTGGAGGTCTTTGTGAAAATATCAATTATTAGCACTGTTACATATGATTAGCAAATGCCCAATGAAATAATGCTTATTTTAGCCTCTACAATAAAAATCCATTCAACCAACTCTTTATTCTTTAAAGAGTACTTCTGAGCAATCCTTTCACTGTAACTTGCTTCTTTATTCTGATTATATTTATAGCCAGAATATCAATATTGATATTGATATTGATATTGAACAATAAATATGTTCACTTGGTAATCACTGGAAAATGATCTCATATATAGAGTACTAATAGTGAAATTAAATTTTGTTGATGGTTTGAAAATTTTGTGATTCTTAGCATATTCTACCCCATTTCCTCCTTGTCACTGACACAATGCATCATAGGACTGAGGACAGTTTTTGTTGTTTATTTCATGGTATGCCATGGCCAAAATGGTAGATGTCTAGGCTTCTTGTGATATATCTCTGACTTGTCTTCAGATAATTTTCTGTTACTGAGGTGATACTCAAAAGCTTTGCTAACAGAACATATATTCCATTGGCATAACCTTCAAGAAACTAGAATTATCTCCATGCCATGATAAGTCAATATAGTAGAATTTTGTGAAGGGATAAATTTAATATATTCTAATATCAAAACAAAACCATGACAACCAATCACATAAGCTACTTGTTAACAAAGGAAAACAGGGTCAAATTACTCTGAACACTGTTATAATTCTATATCAGAAAAGCTTTAAAATTGTATAAATTTAAAGAGAAAGGGGGAAGGGAAAGGAATAAACATTTATTAGGTACATACTATATACCAGGCACATGCTAAGTGCTTTACAAATATCACATTTGATCATCACAACAACTCTGTGTTGCATTTAAAATAATTACAAGAGACATTAGTTCTGGGCAAGCATATTATCAATTTATCAATCTTTACTGGGAAGGGATTGACAAAACAGCTTCCTAACTTCTTTTGTTTGTGTGTGTGTGTGTGTGTGTGTGTGTGTGTGAGAGAGAGAGAGAGAGAGAGAGAGAGAGAGAGAGAATGAACATGGCTACTTTTCCAGGGTTTTATCTCTGTTCAATAAGAGAAATTTAATTAGTTCATGTAATTAAAGATAGATTATATCAGATCAGAAGAATTGAATGTCCCCTTGATTCTGAATAATATCTCTATATATGGTAATCAATCCAAAGAATTTGGAACCCAAGGTAGTTGGCACAGTGGATGGAGCACCAGCCCTGGAGTCAGGAGGAACTGAGTTCAAATCTGGCCTCAGACACTTGACACTTACTAGCTGTATGAACCTGGACAAGTCATTGCCCCACAAAAGCAAAATAAAGGAGTTAAAAGTCAAGAACTCAGCTATAAAAAAGTGAACAGCAAGAAAAAAAATGCAGACCATAGAAAGTTTCTTTGGTGACAAGGAAGATTGAGGAGTACCCTCAGAAGAGGATAGCAAGGTCAGGGCTGCTACATCCAAAGCTTCCAAGAAAAATATGAATTGATCTCAGGCCATAGATGCACTCAAAAAGCACTGTTAAAATAAGAAAGGTAGAGAAGAAAATGGAAAGAGAAAGGAAGTGAGGCAGGAAAGTCATGAAAAAAAGCCAACAGTTCGAAAAGTCAAATTGTCCAAATGGAAAAGGAGGTACAAAAACTCTCTGAAGAAAATAATTGCTTAAGAATTAGGATTGAAGAAATGGAAGCTGATGACTATGAGAAATCAAGACACAGTAAAGCAAATCCAATTGAATAAAAAAAATGAGGGCAATATGAAATATCTCCTTGGAAAAACAGCTGACCTGGAAAATAGATCCAGGAGAGATAATTTGAAAAAATATTGGACTACCTGAAAACCATGATCAAGGAAAGAGCTTAGACATTATCTTCTAAGAGATTGTCAGGGGAGATTGCCCTGTTATTCTAGAAAGAGGAGGTAAAATAGAAATTGAAAGAATCCACCAATCACCTCCTGAAAAAGATCCTAAAAGGAAATCTTCCAGGTATATTATAGCCAAATTCCAGAGCTCCCAGGTCAAGGAGAAAATATTGCAAGCAGCCAGAAAGTACTGTGGAGCCACAGTAAAGATAAGCCAAGATCTATCTGCTTCTACATTAAAGAATCAGAGGGCATGGAATATGATATTCCAGAGGGCAAAGGAATTGGGATTACAACATCAAAAAAATCTCCTACCAAGCAAAACTTGTATAATCTTTCAGAGGGAAAAATGGGACTTCAATGGAAAAGAGGACTTTCAGGTATTCCTGATGAAAAGACCTGAACTGAATAGAAAATTTTACTTTCAATTAGAAGACCCTAGAGAAGAATAAAAAGGTAAATAGGAAAAAGAAATCATGAGTGATATTAAAAGGTTAAACTGTTTTACAGTCCTAGATGGGGAAGATGATATGTCTAACTCATAAGTACTTTCTCAGTATTAGGGCAGCTGAAAGGAATAAATTTAGATAGAAGGCATGGGTGGGAATTGATTATTAAGGGATAATATCAGTAAAGCTTTAGTTGTTGTTGTTGTTGTTGTTTTGTGCGATTTTTTTGTATGTGTGTGGGGTGGTCAGGTTTGGGTGGCATGCCCAGGGTCACACACCTGGTAAGTGTCTTATGTCTAGGGCCAGATTTGGGCTCAGGTCCTCCTGGGTTCAGGGTGGGTGCTTTGTCCACTTTCTCACCTAGCTGTCCCATGATGACATCTTTAAAATAAAATTAAGGGGTAAGAGGGTTGTACTGTGAGAAAGGGAAAGAGAGAGGTGAAATGGGGTAAAATATCTCACATAAAAGAAGCAAGAAAAAGCTTATGGAGTATAGGAAAAGATGGGGGAAGAGCAGGGGAGGGAATGTGCCTCACACTCATCAAAATAACATACACACTCAATTGGGTATAGTAATATCTCTTACCCTGTGGGAAAGGTGGAGGGAAAAGGTATAAGGGGGGATATGTAAAAGAAAGGAGGACAGATTGGGGGAGGGGGGCAGTCAGAAACAAAATACTTTTCAGGAGGGATAGGGTAAAAGCAGATAGAAAATAGAGTCAATATCATGGGGAGAGAATAGGATGGGGGAGAAAACAGCGATAGTAATTGGGAAAAATTTGAAGAAGAAGAATGTAAGATGAGGATGATGGTGGTGGTGGTGGTGGTGGTACTTACTTTGCTGGGCTATTGTAAAGAAAATTGTCAGGTATAAGGTACTCTATAAATGTTAGCTATTATTGTTGTTTCAATAATTAACCTCTTGGGTGTAAAAGTACTATATAAATGTAGTTTACTATAAAAAAGATTTGAGCAGGATACTATCATAAAAACTTAGAAAGACTTACATGAGCTGATGCAAAGTGAAATGTACTATATACAAAATAACAGCAACATTGTGAGTTCTGCTGTGAATTACTTAGTTATTTTCAGCAATGCAATGTTCCAAGACAACCCCGAAGTACTTATGAAAAATGCAGTCCATCTACAGAGAAAGAACTGATGCTATCTGAATAAAGATAGATGTGTATCTTTTTGTTGTTGTTCTTAGTTCCTTTTTCTAAATTATTTTTGTCTGATTTTTTTGTATGACTGCACACATATAACTTATATTGAATTGCTTGAGCTTTTCAGGGGAGGAGGGAGAGAAGAAGAGAATTTGGAAATACAACATTTTAAAAATCCATGTTATGATTTGTTTTTAGATGTAAGGTGGGGAAAAATTCTAAATAAATAAATTAATTAACAAAAAAATAAAAGAATCACAGAAGCTAGGAGATGAGAGAGTAAAAAGAGAAACAGTTATATTTCATGAGTCCTTGCTTAGGAACACTACTGATAGGCATATGTCATCTTGACATTCCTAAAACAATATAGTCAAGACACAACAGAATCTCCAAGACTTATTAAAATGAATGATAACTAAACACTTCTGGATATTCACAAGGGCACAAATGATACTGTAAGAAGGTACCTAAATAGTATTGCCAAGAATTATGAAGTTTAGGGAATAAAAAATGAAGACCAGTGAGGCAAAGGTTGTATTTTCCTTACAGTTGTCCATTAAAGGAAAGTAATGAATAAATGAAAGATTATCTTAAATGAACAGCTGGCCAAGAATATGATGTATGAGAATAGGATATGGTTTGCTGGATGGTGACTTACAATATAGAGATGATAGATTCCTGGCTAAGAAAAGAAGATGAGAGTGTATTTGCCACTTGTTTTGCTAATATAATAAGAGGCTTAAAACTTAAAAGGATGTGGAGAAGACTTCCAGGAATTTGAAGGGGAAAAATATGATAGAGAATATTTGGTTTAAAGTCAAATGGAAAAAAATGGGTCTTTGTAATGTACAATATACAACCTGTACAGAAAGAAGAAAAAGATATATAAGCTTAGGAAACAGATGATGATCCTAATAGAAAGTCATGATATAGTGAGTAACAGTGAACTTTAATTATGCAAGGATCTGCTCTCTCTCTGTGTCTCTCTCTGTTTCTCTCTCCATCTGTCTGTCTCTGTCTGTCTGCCTCTGTCTGTCTGTCTGTCTCTCACACACACACACATACACACACATCTAAATAAGGAAGTAATTATTTTTGAAATTGAGCATGGCTTCAAAAACAGAAAATTCCAGACATTCTCACTTTAAAAAAATAGAATCACAAAACTAGTAGATTAGGGCAACACTATGGATACAGATTACCTAGATATTAGCAATTTTTTTTGAAGTATCTTATACTATTTTTTATAGAATAATTCATTATAAAAGTGACAGAAAGTTTTAACTGGAATAGCATGGGGATCTGTGTTTCACCCTGTTCTGTTAAACATTTTCATCAATTGCCTGGATAAAGACAGATTGCATATTCATCAAATTTGCAAATGATACGAATCTTTGGGGATAGAAGATGCACTAGGTTACTGAGTCAGAAAGGGTCTTGATGAACTATAGCAGTGAGTTGAATCAAATAAAATTATTTAGTAGGGATTAATATGAAGTCCTTCACTTGGGTACAAAAAGTAAGCTTCACAAGTACATGAAAGATGAGAGAAGCATGGCTAAATAATAGTTGTTCAGAAAAAAAAATTCTGGGAGTTTTAGTATAGAAAATCCAATATGAGACAACAGTTTGAAGTGGCATCAAAAAGTCAATGTGAGGGACAGCAAGGTAGTGTGGTGGATAGAGCACCGGCCCTGGAGTCAGGAGTACCTGAGTTCAAATCCGGCCTCAGACACTTAACACTTACTAGCTGTGTGACCCTGGGCAAGTCACTTAACCCCAATTGCCTCACTAAAAAAAAAAAAAAGTCAATGTGATCATGGAATGCATTAAAAGCCTTAACTAGAGTATTGTGTTCAGTTCTGGGAACCATAGTTTAGCAAAGACATTGATAAGAGAGTAGGGCAATAAGTATGGTGAATAGTTTTGAATCCATGACTTGTCAAGATCAGTTAAAACAACTAGACATGTTTAGCCTAAAGAAGAGAAGACTCATGGTAGGTTTTAAGTATTTAAATGGCCATCAAATGGAAAATAGCTTAGACTTTTGGTTAGCCCCAGTGTTTATAACAAGGACTAATGGATAGAAATTTCAAGGAATCAAAAACAGGCTTGATATCAGGATGAATGTTCCAACAATTAGAGCTGTCCCAAAGTAGAGTGGGCTACTTCAAGAGGTAGTTAGAGGTCTTCAATCAGAATATGAACAATTATGTAACATAGTACTTTTATGTATAGATTGAACTAGATGGTCACTGAGGTATCTTTCAACCTTCAAAATCCATGATTCTAATTGTTTTTTGCTAAAAGAAAAATGTACCTGCAAAAAATGTTTAAACATAGGCATTATTTCCTGTTAATGTCTTTGAGGTGTATGGCTAGTATAGCTGTTAGTTAGAGGGTATGAACACTTCACTCACTTTAGGTTTATATTTTCAAATTGCTTTCCAAAATTGGTTGGACAAACTGACAACTCTACCAACTGCCCTTTGATGTACCAGTTTTCTAAAAACATTTCCAACAATTTCTACTTTCCTCTTTTTGTCACTTGTGGTAGTCTGATGAGGGTGAAATAGAACCTCAGGGTTGTTTTAAGTAATATTTTTGTTATTATTAGTTTTTTTGGAGCATTTTATATGGTTGTGGTCAGCTTGGGTTTATTCTTTTGAGAATTGCCCATTCATTTCTTATATCTGTTTTGGGGGATTACTACTGTTCTACATGAAATCCTTATATATCTTGGTTGTCAAGCCTTTGTAAGATGTTTTAACATTTAACTATTTTCCTTCTAATTATAAATACATTGAGTTTGCTTGTGAAAAAGTTTTTCAACTACTTATGACAAAAATGTCCATTTTACGTATTATGATCATTTTGATCTTTTGTTTATTTAAGAATTCTCTTCTCCCTCCCATACTTAAGAAAGAGATATCCTTCCTATAATATTGCTTTAACCTGAGTCATGAGGTCAAATAAACTATCTCCTAAAATGTTATGACCTTTTATATATGAGTGATGTATCCATTAATGTCTATTATGGTATATGTTGTGAGTTGTTTATCTAAACCCAATTTTTTCCAGGTTATTATTCAGTTTTACTAAAAGGTTTTGTCAAATAGGGGCTTCTTTATCCCAGAGAGTTTATAATATTTGGTTTATAAAACATATGTGAGATTGTTTCTGTGTCATTTACCTAATCTGTTCAACTAATCAGCATTTAAAAAAAAAAAACATTACCAGGTGGTTTTGATCATTATTACATTATAGTCTGAGGCCTGGTACTTCTGGGTCTTTTTTTTTTTCATTTTTTTAACATTGAGATACATGACCTTTTTCTTGCTCAATTGTTTTGTAATTGTTTTTATTTCATCTGGTTCTATAAAAAAACCTATTGGCAAGTTTATTGTTATATCACTGAATCCATAACTTAGGTCATGCTTGCTTTGTCTCTGATCTTATTAGAATGACCTCTAGTTTTTTTATCAATTACAAATAAAGGGTGGTGGTGTTGTTTTTTGAGGCAATCTGGATTAAGTGATTTACCCAGAATCACACAGAGCTAGTAAGTGCCTGAGGCCAGATTTGAACTCAGGTCTTCCTGACTCTAGGGCTGGTGCTCTATCCACTTTGTCACCTTGTTGCCCCTACAAATAAACATATTTTAAAATAGATACTAATCATCATATTAAGGAAAGTTCCATTTATTCCTGTTCTGATTGATTTGTTAATATAACTGAATGTTATATTTTATCAAAATCTTTTTTTTTTTTTTCTGCAAGGCAGCTGGCACAATGGATAGAGACCTAGGCTTGGAGTCATGAAGACCTAAGTCCAAAACCATCCTCACACATTACCTAGCTCTGTGACTCAGTCAACTCACTTAACTTCAGTTTGTCTTGGTTTCCTCAACTATTAAATGGGGATGATAATAGCACCTACACCCCAGGTAGGGGAATCAAATGATACACTAATTCTAAAACACTTAGCACAGTACTGAGTAAGTACAATATAAATGTTAGCTATGATTCTTAGCTGTTCTGCCCAAATCATGACATTTTTTTTAATTTTTATTTTTAATATAGTTTACTATTTCATTATTTGCCAATGTTGATTCAACTCTTTATTCCTGACATAAATATAAACGTGCCATAATATAAAGTCTTCTTAATAAGTTGTTATAGCCTCTTCATTAACATTTTATTATTTATTTTCCCATCAATAGTCATTATAAATATTTGTCTCAAGTTATTTTTCTCTGCTTTGTCTCCCTATGGTTTAGGTATTACCATACTTTTTTTGACAGAGAATTTGAAAGGATGTCTTGATTCTCTATTTTTGCAAATGCTTTATGTAATTATTTTGACATTTTTATCCATTTTTAAATGAATTCATTTGTGAATCTTGATCTTGGGAGCTGATTTATTCATTTTTAATTCATTTTCCATGTATTGATTTATTTAAATTACCTATTTTTGTTTTATTGATCTGATTATTTTATATTTCTGGAATTTAATTGAATAAAATGTTTTCTAACAACTTTCTTTCTGTTTGATCTGCTTCCCAATTTTATTCTTCTTTATCATGATGGACTTTGGTAATTTAGTTTTCCTGTCATTTTATGAAATTAGTGAACAAATTATTTTTTAAAGTTTTATTTATTAAAATAAATTATTATCTTTCAATTTCATTTATCATTTTTAGTTTTAATATTTGTGTTTTTGTTGTTGTTATGGAATTTTTTTATTCATTGTTTTTCTAGTAATAGTTTGCCCAACTAATTGATGTGGCTATTTTTTCTTTTGTTAATAAAATGATTTAGAGCTAATGGACCAAAGAAATATGTGATCAAGGTTCATTGCTGTTATTTTATTTCATAACATGATTTATTCTTTGACCTACTTATTTATCAGGATTAAATAATTTTGTCTTCATTGATGACCATATCCTTTTTTCACATGGATCTTATTTAATTAAATTAAATTTCATTACTTTTGCATTATATTAAGTAAGTGATTTTTATATTTCTGTTGTTCTGAATTTATTTATGGAGTTTTTATGAGTCAATTTTTGTAAAGGTGTCATCCACAGCTGCAAATTATGTAAGTGAAAGAAGGACATAGTCTTTCAGCTATAAACACAGACCTTATTATCTTGAATATCAAAAATTTATCAATTATGTCAAGCTTTTACTATCTTTGCTGTAAAAATGGAACAAATGTATGTTTTAATTTTCTAAACTTGTCACCAAGGGCAACAAAGCTCTTTGCAAAGTCATAGGCCAAACTTTCTAGATAAAGGGAGACTTTTTTAAAAAGTAAAATACAAAGTATCAAAGATGCAAAAAGATAATTCAGCAAAAAAATTAAGAAGAAATAAATGAAATTATGAGGAACTTTTTGCCCAATCATGTGCCAATAGAAACATCTTACATAAAATGAATGAATATTTATAAAAATAAATAAATGCCCAAATAAAAAGAACAAAAATAATAGAAAATTTTACCCAATTAAAAAAAAGAAATCAAAGACACTGATAAATTCCTAAATTGGGGAGGAGAGGGAATAATGACAACAGCAACATGGGACTAGATAGATTTTCTTTGTTGTTATTGTTGTTGTTGTTGTTGTTGTTGTAGTTTTTGTGGGGCAGTGAGGGTTAAGTGACTTACCCAGGGTGTCACAGCTAGTAAGTCTCAAGTGTCTTAGACCAGATTTGAACTCAGGTCCTCCTGAATTCAGGGCCGGTGCTTTATCCACTGTGCCACCTAGCTGCCCCCTTGAAACTAGATAGATTTTCATGAAAATTCTATCAAACTTTAAAAAAAAACAATCAATTCCTTCAATTAGAAAGAAAATGAAATTTGAATAACACACAACTATACTATACTGACTAAAAACCAAAGAACCAAATTCCAAATAGTATATTCCATAAGGCAGAGGATCAGAAACAATAACCTAAAATTATATACTCCCCAAACTTGACCCTAGCGATGAATAAAAAATTTGATGTTCAACAAGAGAAAAGAATTTGAGGGATTTCTGTGCCTAAAAAGCAAACTCAAGTAGGGATGTTTAACTTTCAAAAAAACCTATACATCAGAAACACAAGAAAGAAAAAAAATGCAATCATCAAGAAAAGTAATAAACGTAATAAACATAATAAAATGAACCCTTGCCCTATATTTAGCAATTATTTTTTTAAAAGAGAAAGAATAGAAAATATGACCTGGGGCATTACTGGAAAGTGGAATTAGCAAAATGTTATTAAATAACATGGTCAATAGGAAGAATGATAATGAGAAGGGCACAGAGTACAACTGGACTTCACAGTCTGGTGTACAAGGTAATCTTTACCATAAGGCACTACTTTTATCCCCATTCCTTTTCTCATAAATTGATACTTCTAAGAATGAAAGTAAAACAGAAAAAAGCAAAAATGGAGCAAGATCTGCAAATATAATAACTTAGACATTGATTAGAAAAGCAGCCCAGTACTTCAGAAGTTTCAACTCCACAAAAATAAAAAATAAAAACAAATAGGAAGTAGTAAGATGAATGAAACAGAATTAAATTTCAAAAATGATGGAAAGGAAAAAGAATTAATGAGAGTCCACACAAAGTATCATTAACAAGTTAATATATAGATTTAGTGTCATACCAATCCAACTATCATAAATATATTTTATAGAACAAGACAAAATAATGACAAAATTAACCTAAAAAAAATTGGGTCTTGGTTTAAAAATAGAAAAGTAGGTCAGTGGAATAGATACAGCAAGGAAGAAAAATTGAATTCAAATATCCAGTGTGAGGGAAAAATCCATCCTCTTCTCAATAATTCTCAGGAACTCAGCAGCGAGGTGACAAAGGCTTTATTTTCTTCTCATGAGAAGGAGGCACCCTAGTGTGCAGCTAGTGGGTGCCCAAAAAGGGGGCTCGCAGGCCTTGTTTTATACCCTAGTCCCTAACGTGAATGGACCTACCCCTTTTTTCATCACTGGTCGGGGTTACAATCTACTTGCAAAAACTAGCTAATTGGAACGCAGTATTCCCACCCCTCTTCCTTGTATGGGCATAACTCAGGAGTGGACCTTATACTTCCTTATATGGGCAGAACTCTGGAGAGGACCTAATTGAGACCAGGGCTCCTTGAACCATGTGACCTTGCTAACCTGAGGGGGAGGAGGGGATCTGAGACCTTTATCCTACAAACAGGTCAGGGGAGTATGACTGACTTGTTATATCCACATTGAGAGGAGACAATTGCCCATTTCTCACATCCTGGTATTAGACAAACTTGAAAAATATGTTTCTTAGGGGGAAAAAGCCTTCCTTATGTAACAACAACAAAAAGATTTCTAAGAAATCTCAAAAGCAGTCTGGCAAAAATTGGGTTTAGACCAACAATTTATATTCTGTTTAGTTTAGTTATGTATGACAATAAGGTAAACTGGATATATTTTTTAAAATAAAGTTTAATTTTTAATATTAAAGACCATACAATTGAAAGAGAAGCAGATTATATATAGCTTTCATAGGTATGAGTAAGGAACAAATTCTTTACTGAACAAATGTTATGAGTGATTAAAAAATTAAATGGATAGTTTCAATTATATTAGATGCTTATTCGTGAATAAAACTTATTCAGTCAAGATATAGACAAAGTTCAACTGGGAAAAATCTTTGATTAAATATATCTGACAAGGGTCTGATATTTAGGATTTAGAGAAAACTAACAGAAATGCTGAAGGCCAAATACGCTTCCCAATTATTGTGTTCAAGGAAAATGAATATTTCTCAAAAGAAATACAGACTATTAACAGCCATAGGAAAGATTGTTCTAATTCACTAATAAGAAAAATGCAAGTTAAAATAACACTGAAGTTGTGCCACATGTAACAAATTTGCAAAGATGGCAGAAGTTGACACTCTGTGTCAGTGAGATTGTGGAAAGACAAGTACTGTAGTGAATTGCTAATGGAGACACAATTAGTCTAAAACTCTGGAAAGGAATTTGGAATTATGCAAAAGAAATGCTTAAAATGTGCAAGCCCTCTGACTCAGAAATTCCTTTGTTAGGCATATTCCACAAGAAGGATAATTACAGAAAGATAGCTTCTGTAATTCACTAGAATGTTGATAGCAGCACTCTTCTTGGTAAGTAAAAATTGTAAAGAAAGTAAATGCTAAATATTTGGGGCAGAGCCAAGATGGTGGAGGAAAAGCAGTGACTTCTGGGAGCTCTCCCACAAAACCCCTCCAAATACTTTCAAATAATGCCATAAAGCAATTCCTAGAGTAGCAGAACCCACAAAAGGATGGGATGAGATCATTTTCCAGTCAAAGATGGCTTAGAAGGTCAGGAAGAAAGGTCTGTTGTAGTGGGATGAGAGTGGAGTGTACACCTGGGCCACACCATGCAGACCCAGCCCTAGCCCCAAAGAATCAAGCCTCCAGAGCCTTGGAATCAGCTGAAGCAGCAGCTACTTCTGGAACTCAGCTCACAGACTGGTGAGGGGGTCAAGCAGTTGGCTGGGCTGGGGGGAGATTGCAGGGGTCTCTGGTGGTGCTGAGGTGAACTCTGTTGTGTCTCCTGTGCTCGTGACCAGGAAGCAGTTTTGAGTGGTGGCCAAGTTGCAACCACAGTGAAATAGGATTCTGTTCCCAGGATAAAGAGCAAGCAGGCACATCCATGGCTACTTACAGACCAGAGCAGAGGCCAGGGGAGTAGAGAACGTGACTTTCCATAAATTGTACCACCTGGGACCCCCTGATGCTTGGGACAGTGCATCCTTGAAGTAGTGCTTCACTTTAAGAGGAGGTAAAAGTCGAGAAATAGGCTAGGGAAATGAGCAGACAGAAAAAATAAATGCTGAACCTAGAAATCTTCTTTGGTGACAATTAAGACCAAAATTCATACTCAGAAGAAGATAACAAAATCAAAGCTCATACATCCAAAGCTTCCAAGAAAAATATAAATTGGTCTCAGGCCATGGAGGTGCTCAAAAAGGACTTTGAAAATAAAGTAAGAGAGGTAGAAGGAAAAATTGAAAGAGAAATGAGAGATGGAAGAAAATCATGAAAACAAAAACAAAACAAAGCAAAACAAAAACAATCAACAACTTGAAAAGCCAAATTGGCCAAATGGAAAAGGAGGTACAAAAGCTCTCTGAAGAAAATAATTTCTTAAGAATTAGGATTGAACAAATGGAAGCTGATGACTTTATGAGAAATAAAGATGCAATAAAGCAAAACCAAAAGAATGAAAAAAAAATAGAAGGTGATGTGAAATATCCCCTTGGAAAAACAACTGATGTAAAAAATAGATCCAGGAGAAATAATTTTTAAAAATTGGACTACCTGAAAACCATGATCAAAAAAAGAGCTTAGACATTATCATCCAGGAAATAGGGAAAATTGCCCTGATATTCTAGAAGCAGAAGATAAAATAGAATTTGAAAGAATCCACAGATCACCTCCTGAAAGAAATCCCAAAATGAAAACTTCCAGGAATACTATAGCCAAATTCTAGAGCTCCCAGGGAAAGGAAAAAATATTTCAAACAGCCAGAAAGAAACAGTTCAAGTACTGTGAAGCCACAGTCAGGATAACCCAAGATCTAGCAGCTTCTATAGAAGAATCAGAGGGCATGGAATATGATATTCAGGAGGTCAAAGAAACTGGGATTACAACCAAGAATCACCTACCTAGCAAAACTGTGTATAAATTTTCAGAGGAAAAAATGGGAATTCAGTAAAAGAGAGAACTTTCAGGAATTCATGATGAAAAGTCCTGAACTGAATAGAAAATTTGACTTTCAAATACAAGACCCTAGAAAAGCATAACAAGGTAAACATGAAAAAGAAATCATGAGGGATGTTAAAAGGTAAAACTGTTTACATTCCTACATGGGAAGATGATACTTCTAACTCATAAGTACTTTCTCAGTATTAGGGCAGCTGAATGGCATATACTTAAAAGTCACAGGTGTGAGTTGAATATGAAGGGATGGTATCTTTAAAGCATTTATTGTTTTTATTGTGGTTTTTTTTGTGTGTGGGGTAGTCAAGGCTAGGTGGCTTGCCCAGGGTCATGTAGCTGTTGAGTCTTGGGTTTCTGAGGCCAGATTTATGCTCGGGTCCTTCTGGTTCCAGGGCTGGTGCTTTGTCTACTGTTCCACCTAGCTGCCTCATGTTGATATCTTTAAAAAAAAATAAAATTAAGAGGGGAGAGGAATGGCCTGGGAGAAAGGGAATGGGAAAGGTGGAATGGGATAAAGTATCTCACATAAAAGAAGCAAGAAAAAGCCTATAGAGTAGAGGGGAAGATGGGGGAGGTACAGGGGTGTGAATGAGCCTTAGTCTCATCAGCATTGGCTCAAAGATAGAATAACATACACACTCAATTGTGTATAGTAATATATCTTGCCCTGTGGGAAAGTGGGAGGGGAAGGGTATAAAAGGGGAGGGGTGAAGGAAGGGAGAGCAGATTGGGGTATGGGGCAATCAGAAGCAAAACTCTTTTGAGGAAAGATAGGGTGAAAGAAGATAGAAAATAGAGTAAATATCAAGGGGAGGGACTAGGATGGAGGGTAATACAGTTAGCAATAGTAACTGAAAAAAATTTGAAGTAAGTTTGTCTGATAGGCCTCAGTTCTCAAACACATAGAGAACTGAGTCAAATTTGTTAAAATGAAAGCCATTCCCCAATTGATAGATGATCAAAAGATATGAAGTTTTCAGATGAAATAATCAAAGCCATCTATAGCCATATGAAAAAAAAATGTCCTAACTCACTATCAATTGGAGAGATTCAGGTCAAAACAATTCTGGGTACTACCTCATACCTATTGGAAAGGAAACTTTTTTGTGTATTTTGGGCTTTTTTTGTGATTTTTTTGTTTTTCTGTTTGTTCTTTTTTTGGGGGGGGTTGTAGGGCAATGAGGGTTAGGTGACTTGCCCAGGGTCACACAGCTAGTATATGTCAAGTGTCTGAGGCTGGATTTGAACTCAGGTCCTCCTGAATCCAGGGCCAGTGCTTTATCCACTGCACCACCTAAGTGCCCCAACCTCATACCTATTGGAATAGACAATAGGATAGCAGAGGAAAATGACAAATGTTGTGGGGGATATGGGGGAAATGAGACATTAATACACTCTTGGTAAAGTTGTAAACAGATTCAAACATTCTATAGAGAAATTTGGAACTATGACCAAAGGGCTATAAAAACATACATACTCTTCAACCTACCAATGACACTGCTAGGTTGGTATCCTAGAAGAGGTTAAAAAATAGTTGAATTAAAAATTGGTGTGATGTCCATCAACTGGGAAATGGCTAAACAAATTGTGGGATGAGATTGTGATGGAACAATATTGTGCTGTGGGAAATGATGAGCAGGAGGCTATCAGAAGTATTTATGAAAAATGCAATCCATCTACAGAGAAAGAAGTGATGTTATCTGAATACAGATTGAAGTATAATTTTTTTGTTCCTCTTTCTAAAGTTTTTTTGTCTGTTTTCTTTTACAAGCTGATTAATGTGTAAATGTTTTGCATGACTGCACATGTATTGCACATGTGTTGAATTACTTGAGTTCTTAAGGGGGAGTGATGGAGGAAGAGAATATGGAACACAAATTTTTTAAATAGGTGTGAAAATTTGTTTATACATGTAACTTGGGGAAAACTCTAAATAAATAAATAAAAATAAAGTAAATGCTCATTCACTAGCTCATGAATGAAATGGAATATTATTGTGTGATAAAATGGTTTATATGGGCACATGCAAAATTAAATAAATAGAACCAGGAAACAAAATAAATAATGACTTCAGCAACATAAATAGAATGAATAATTACCACAAAATAATTCGACTTTAATACTTTGATTTGTAATGATCAGGTCTGTGGCCGAAGAAGAGATACCTTATCAACTTGTTTGCAGAGATAGACCATAGGTTGTAGTTTTATTGAACATTTTATTTTTCTCTTTTTATGTACTTTATTATGAGCCATGCTACTCAGGTAGGAGGGGAGAAGAAAACAGCGAGAAATGTAGATTTTTCTAAAAAACAAAAGACATCAACAAAAGCAAATTAATGAGATAATGTTACTTTAAAGTGATATGATTGTCTGTATCTCCATGTTAATCCAAATAATTTTTTATTAAAACAGTATATTTGCCTTGGTCAGTAAAATCTAAAGGTATTCATTAAATTATATTGTACCAAAAAGGTTTTTTAACTGTATTTCTTTCTTGTAATGCAATAAACATTTTTATTTATGGTTTGGAGCTCCAATTTTTATCCCTATTTCTCTCTCTCCCTTCCCTCCTCTCTGAAGTGGCAAGTAATCAGATATGGGTTATACACGCATAATTATGCTTACATAATTTACCATATTTGTCATTTTGTACAAAAAAACTTGATTAAAAGGAAAAAAATGAAATAAAATGAAAAGTAGCATGTTTCAGTCTATTCCATGAATATCAGTTCTTTCTTTGGAGGTGGATAGTATGTTTCATCAATAGTGCTTTGAGATTGTCTTGGATCTTTGTATTGTTGAGAATAGTCAAGTCATTCACAGTTCTTCATCAAACAATATTGCTGTCTCTGTGCATAATGTTCTCTTGGTTCTGCTCACTTCACTATACATCATTTCACACATGTCTTTCCAGGCCTTTCTGAAGTCATCCTGCTTGTCATTTCTTATAGCACAATAATATTCCATCACCATCATATACCACAGTTTGTTTAGCCATTCCCCAATTGATGGGCATTCCTTTGATTTGCAATTCTTGGCCACCACAAAAAGAGCTGCTATAAATATTTTTGTACAAATATGTCTTTTTCTTTTTTGGGGGATCTTTTGGGATCTTTTGGGATATAAATATAGCAGTAGTATTGCTGGATCAAAGGGTATACACAGTTCAATAGCCCTTTGGGCATAGTTACACATTGCTCTCCAGAATGATTATTTTCACAACTCTACCAACAGTGGATTAGCATCCCAATGTTCCCATATCCCCTCCAACATCCAATATTTTCCATTTTTTCATATGATTATAGATAGCTTTGCTTTCTTTGTCTGAAAACTGCGTGTTCATATCCTTTGACCATTTATCATTTGGGAATAACTTGTATTTATTTTTACTTATTTTTTGGAGATTCAGAATTTCTATTTTTGTTTTTATGTTTGATGTTTTTCTAGTTCCTCCCTCAACATTCTTATTTCACTCATCTCTTCTGCTGATAAAAATATTTTAAGAAAAATTTTCCCATAAAGATTGCTTTCAGTGCCTCACAAAAGAAGTCTTTCCTTTAATGAAATTGTCATCTTTATAGGTTGTTATTAGGATTAAATTGTTTAATCTCCATTTCAGTTTGAATCCTTTCTTTAAAACATTTTTGAGTATACTTTTATTGCATTATATTCAATAGCATATATATTTAATATTTTTTGCATTTTTAATTTCTTTTTATGTCCTACCACAATCTTTTCATTGATATTGTGAAACTTATTGAAAATCTACACTTAAGGAGGTTAGAAGGAAGAAGATCTGTGAAGACACAGATATTTATCTGTTTGTTGAAGTTGTGGGTTGGAGGAGTGGGAAGAGAAAAAAGCTAATCAGGTTAAGTGAAGAGAAATTTCAAACAAGAGGGAAGATTATTAGAGGTCCAGGAGAATGAAAACTGGATAATAATACAATTTATAATTAATGGTAGTTATTGTTGTTGTTCTTGTTTAGTTCTTTTTCAATTTTGTCTGACTCTTTGTGATTCCATTTGGGCTTTTCTTGGCAAAGATGCTAGAGTGGTTTGCCATTTCCTCCTCTCATTTGCTTTATAGATGAGGAAACTAAGTGTTAAGTGACTTGCCTAGGGTTACACAAGCTAGTAAGAGTCTGAGTCCAGATTTGACATCAGGTCTTGCTGATTCCTGTCCCAGCACTCTATCTGTTATGCCACATAGCTCTTTTAAACTTCACATTTTTACCATTGGAATCTAATGCATTTTTCTTTACTTTAGGCAAGGCCTATGCTCCTGAATTCTATTATGACACCTATAATCCTGTATGGCAAAACAGACATCGAGTATATTCCTATAGTCTACAATGGACTCAAATGAATCCTGATGCAGTGGACCGCATTGTTGCATATCGCTTGGGTATAAGGCAGGTGAGAAAATTAATTGATATTCATATGTGATGACTATTTTCTTTATTTCTCTAAAGATTATGTTATAATTACTTTCCTATTCATTTACATACATGGTAGAAATGTGTTCGTAGTCATGAAGTACTTAGGAACTTTTTTTTTTTTTTTTTTTTTAGGCAATGGGGGTTAAGTGACTTGCCCACAGTCACACAGCTAGTAAGTGTCAAGTGTCTGAGGCCAGATTTGAACTCAGGTACTCCTGAATACAGGGCCAGTGCTTTAACCACTGCGCCATCTAGCTGCCCCTACTTAGGAACTTTTAGAACTAATTATGTATTTTATAATATGATAATGGATAGATTAAATATTTAGCCCTCCATATTTTATGAGAAACTTGATCTCTACATGAAGAAGAATGACATGATACTTGTTGAAAATAAAACTTCTATATACTCCTTTTTCCCATATGACAACACTTAAATACATTTTCAAAGATCCTTTTCTTTAGAACTGCAAGATCTAGGTTCACTTCATCCAATACCCCATATGACTTGCTTGAATTAAAAAACAAAAACACAACAGAACATGTATCTGAACCACTATCTTCTTACTGCAAATTCAGGACTTCTATTTAAAGACTGTCATCAGGTATACTTTAAAACAGTGTGGAGGGCAGCTAGCTGGTTCAGTGGATAAAGCACTGGCTCTGGATTCAGGAGGACCTGAGTTCAGATCTGGCCTCAGACTCTTGACACTTACTAGCTGTGTGACCCTGGGCAAGTCACTTAACTCTCATTGCCCTGCAAAAATACAAAAACAAAAGCAAAAACAATGTGAGTTGTAGGAAGAGTACTGATCACAGTTGCCTAATTCCCCTTTATTGGGAAGATAGAATTAAATAATATTCAAATTGATCTATAAGTTCCTTCAACCATTCAGACCATAACCCACCTATTCTTACTGATACTGTGTTACCCTTGTTCTTCTGTAAGCTCCCCACAAGTGGTCTACTAATGTGTGTGAAGGCTTCCTTTCTTCTTTGAGGAGAAACTAAACTGATAATAATATCTCACTCTCTTTTTTTGGGAATATTTTATGCTTCACAAACTCTTCCCTCACAATTGTTTTGAGCTCGGTAGCAAAAATCCAAGTTGCAGAGATCTTTCTTCTGTCATCTGTTAACAGAAGTTCCTTTTTCTTCAAAGAGTAGATCTATATCTTTCTTGTTCTTCTTGTTCCAAAAATACCTAATTTATTATTTGGAAGGATTAGCATTTTTATAAGCCTCAGTGGACTTTAGTTTTCCTCTTGCACAACTATTGTATAACACTTTTGCTTTAAAATTGAAATGCAATTAATTTCTCTGTTTCTTTTCAGATTAGTTGATTTTTCCTCAGGTTCTGGAACAACTTTGTTTATTTGTGTGTGTGTGTGTGTGTGTGTGTGTGTGTGTGTGTGTGATTGAATTGTTTTTATTTCCCAACATAATTATTTCAGGAGTTTCCCTTGATAAGATAATTTTGCTATTGATATGTCATTTTGTTGAGTATCTTATCTTATACCTCAGCATTGCCTGTTACTGATTCCTGGTGGCCTTTTCCCCATTGTAAGTAGGACATAGGTAAAGAAGTACCAGAAAGGAATATAAGAATTCAAAGTTTCATGAGTCAGGAAGTTTAGTACTCAAATCATGCAACCATCTGACTCCTTGTCCCTATAGTTCCATGTGCATACAAAGAAATGGTAGCTCAGGTCTACTGAGAAAAGGAGTACCCTGCCCCCATACTCCAGGTCTCTGGGATATCTACTCTTGTTCTTGGAGAGATTCACAGGGAAGAGAACGTTAGGGGTAATCAATTAGTAGGTGATTTGAAATGGAACCCACCCCCCACCCTCTTTTCCCCTTTTATCAACCACTAGGGAATTATGATTAGGAAAATTTGCTAAACTTGCCTACCTAACCCTAAATATACCTGGATGAACCAGTTATTAGGCACATAGGAATTTCCAAATACATAGAAGTGTCAATTAATGGCCAAGCATGAAATCACTTTGTTATCTAGAGCCTAACAATAAGCCAGTCCTCACAATTCACCTCCTTGTTTAATTTCTTCTGTTTACAGGAGCTCCAACTGTAAGTATCAGTATGTTTTCCCATTGGAAATGTCAGTGTTGACTAGTTGGGACATTGAGGACTTAGATCATCTTGCTATCTGCTTATTGCACATTTCAAAAGAAAGCCAAATGACCTATTTTCTGATCCTAGCCACCAATTGTTGTACCTTCTTAGTGGTATTCACCCAAAATCAACAGGAATTGTTAGCCAATGCACATACCCCCTCATTGATTGGGTAACAAGTAGGATAGGGTAGCTTCCTAGTCTAACACCATTCAGGCTAACAAGGTTAGGCTCTCAGTCTGCTCATTGATGGCTTGAGCTATTTCATCATTTATAATTACTTCAGTATAAGGTAAATTCCTAATTATTTCCTAGGTGTAGAAAGTTTGGGGTCAGCTTGGTGGCACAGTGGATAAAGCACTGGCCCTGGATTCAGGAGGACCCGAGTTCAAATCCAGCCTCAGACACTTGATAATTACTAGTTGTGTGACCCTGGGCAAGTCACTTAACCCTCATTGCCCCATAAAAAAAAATTTTGGACTTCTAGAAGTAAAACCTAAGGAGGTAATGAAATCAATTGTTGGATTATCCCTCCTGACAAGTTCTAATTCATTGTAATTCTGTGAATTCAAGGACTATCTTTGTGAATACAGAAAAAGATCAGAATATATATCCCTAGGAAACATGCTCAATTGGGGAGTGTCCAAGGTAATATTTACCTATCACAAATGTACATTGTGCATGGTAGTAGTGCACTACTTCCATTTCCACATGATGGTATAGTAACTAATGATGGACTTTGACTTCCAAATATTTATGGGTTCTGAAAAACCCTGCATTCCCCACAAGTCTTCCTACACTTTCTGAGACATTTAAGAGATGACCATTGATTGAGGAAGGTGACTATATAGCTAAAAATTTCAAGAACCTTGATACCCCATGTGTACAGACTTTAAATAGTGCATCATGAATAATTCTGTATATGAGACTGTGACAAAGAGTAGGTGGATACCTACTGTATGTGGAATAAAATTTTCTTCGGTCTTGTCCCTTACACTCATATTTTGTCTTGGTACTAAAAAGTTGCCTTTTTGGGAGTCCCAAGGGCTGGGTGACCAAACCAGTATGATGTTAAGATAGCCACCTTTGGGGGCAGCTAGGTGGTGCAGTGGATAAAGCACCATCCCTGGATTCAAGAGGACCTGAGTTCAAATCCGGCCTCAGACACTTGACACTTAACTAGCTGTGTAACCGTGGACAAGTCACTTAACCCTCATTGCCTCGCAAAAAAAAAAAAAAATATATATATATATATATATATATATATCTCCACCTTTGGGATAGCCTCATTGTAAAGTTATTATTAATTTTGTGATAGTAGAGTTGACAATAACAGGAGTCACTGTAACCAAATAAGTGGTGCCTGGCTAGTCAAAACAATGGCTATCAGTTCTGAAGATATCCACTGTGGTTATCAAACAGGATCAGATAAAACCATTAAGAGTGTCCTGGGGCAGCTAGGTGGCACAGTGGATAGAGCACCAGCCCTGGAGGTAGGAGTACCTGAGTTCAAATCCGGCCTCAGACACTTAACACTAGCTGTGTGACCCTGGGCAAGTCACTTAACCCCAATTGCCTTGCTAAAAAAAAAAAAAAAAAAAAAAAAAGAGTGTCTCAAGGTCACCAAGAAGTGTAAAGAACAAGTTAAGTTACACTCCTTCCTCCCCATCATTTAATAGTCTAAGTTCAGCCTACTAAATGATAATTCATTTTTATTCTTCTGAAACCCACAGTATGTTTCCTGTACTTCCTTCTAGGATATCTTTGGGCCTGTTTATCATCCCCTATATATCTATATATAAAACCTGCCCACCTAATTACAATGAGAAATAAAAGTAGCTATATGAGGAAATCAATAGAACCCTCACCATGCCAGGAAAGGTCCTTTGTGGGCACAATAAAACAGAGATAGGAAAGTTGTTTCTTTCTATCTCCAAGAGAGTGTGCAGTGAGGTTAGCATCTGTGCTTCCCTGACTTCCTACCACCATGAGGCAGGCTGAAAAAAAAAAGAACCTCCCCCCTCCCCCCAGCCCTAACTGGGCCTCAAATTTTAGAGAAACAATTGTGAGTACAGTATCATTTACAGTCAAAGTCAGTCACAATCCCTTCCAATCCCTCATTTCCAACCTCTTACAAATGTGAATTCAGCAGATGGATTAAGGGAGACCCATAAAAGGACACAGTAGAGTTTAAGGTGGGGACTGTATGAGGAAATCAATATAGCCATCCTTCCCACAGCTTGTTGGAAATGAGAGTATTTGAGTTGGACTTTTTACTGTCCCTTCCATTGCTCAATTGTCCTAGTTTCCTGAGGGTTCAGTGCTGGATAAAGGTGGTGCAAATTGAAGTATCATTGTCAGTGGAGATGTAATCTGGATTACCAAACCTCCAACAGATGTGAATGCCAGGGGCTTGGACAGTGTCTTGCCTTCATTCTTCCTTATGAACATTACAGCTATTCAGTACCCAATGGAGGTAGTTGTGGGACTAAAGGCACAATTCTGATAAATCTTTCGGTCTCATCAGCAAGCTAGGAGCTAACTTTCAAAAGCTGTATAGCTAAACATGGTCCCTTTTAGAGTTCAAGTCTGCAATCTCAAGAACCTACAAACACACGCAGTGTTCTACAGGCTTCTATATATCTTAGACAATATTGCTGTTATTGTGTACAACATTCTCTTGATTCTGTTCATTTCACTCTTCATTATTTCATGCAAGTCTATCCATATTTTTTTCTAAGATCATCAAGTTCATTGTTTCTTAGAGCACTGCAGTATTTCATAACAATCATATATCACAACTTGTTCAGTCATTCCCCAATTGACATCCGTACAATTAACAGTTCTTTGCCACCACAATGAAAGCTGCTAAAAATATTTTAGAATATATAGGTTATTTTCCTTTTTCCTTAATTTTTCCCTTTTTCCCCTAATTTTCTTGGGAGATAGATATAGCAGTCATATTTCTATGTCAAAAGGCAGAGTGATAATTCTTTGGACATAATTCCAGATTGCTCTCCAAAATGGTTGGATCAGTTCAGAGTTCTACCAACAGTGAATTTTTCCATATCCTCTCCAACATTTGTTGCTTTCCTCTTCAATTATTTTAGCCAATCTGAGAGCTACAACATGTCTCAAGTTTGTTTTAATTTGAATTTCTCTAATCAATAATGATTTAGAGCATTTTATATGACTATATTTTGATTTCTTCTTTAGAAAACTGCCTGTTCATATCTTTTGACCACTTATCAATTGAGTAATGATATATTCTTATGGATTTGACAAAGTTCTTTATATATGTGAGATATGTGACTTCCCCACCCCCATTTTCTGCTTTCTTTCTGATCTTGGCTACATTTGTTCTATTGGTACAAAACCTTTTTAATTTAATGTACATGAAATTATCCATCACCAAGTTCTCTATCTCTAGTTTATTTGTAAATTATTTACCTATCCATAAGTCTGATAGATAAGATATTCCATGTTTGTCAAATGTTCTTGTAATATCTCTTTATATTTAGATCAGGTGTCAATTTTAATCTTATTTTAGTAAATGGTATAAGATATTGCCTCTATGCCCAATTTCTGCCAGACTGCTTTCCAGTTTTCCCAATAATTTTTATCATATAATGAATTCTTATCCCAAAATTTGTGTTTACATTTGTCAAATTTGTTTAGTATATTTACTTGCTGCTATAAATTGTATGTCTATTCTATTCCACTGATCTACCTTTCTATTTCATAGCCAGTATCAGATAGCTTTAATAATTATATCCTTATAATATAGTTTAAGATATAGTTCTTCTAAACCTCCTTCTTTTATATTTTCTTTCATTAATTCCTTTTATATTCTTGACTTTGTGTTCTTCCAAATGAATTTTCTTATATATATTTTTCTAATTCACTAACTTTTTTTTTTTTGAGGCAATTGGGTTTAAGTAACTTGCCCAGGGTCACACAGCTAGTAAGTGTGTAAAGTGTCTGAGGGCAGATTTAAACTCAGATCCTCCTGAATCTAGGGCCGGTGCTACACTAACATTTTTTGATATTTTAATTGGGATGGCATTGAATTAAATAGTCTAGGTAAAATTGTCACTGTTTAAATATTTGCCCTGTCTATCCATGAACAATTGATATTTCCCTGATTATTTAAATCTGCCTATATTTGTATAAAAAGGGTTTTATAATTTTATTCATATATTCCCTTGCTTTGTTTTGGCAGGAGTACTCCAAGGTATTTTATGCTGCCTTATTTTAAATGGGATATTTCTTAATATCCTTCCCACAGGGAAGGTTTGTTTGTGATTTATAAGAATGCTGATGGTTTATGTGGGTTTGTTTTATATCCTGCTACTTTGCTAGTATTATTGTTTCAACTAACTTTTTAGTTAAGTCTTCGAGATTTTCTAAAAATATGATCACATCATCTGCAAAAACAGATTACCTCATTAACTTTTCTGATTTTTTTTATTTCTTTATCTTCTCATCGAAATTGCTAGGATTTCCAATACAATATTGAATAATGTTGACAATGGCATCCTTGTTTCACACCTGATCTTAATAATGGGAAGTCTTCTAGTTTATCCCCATTACAAATAATGCTTGCTGATGGTTTTAGGTAAATACTTTTTATCAATCTAAAGTAAAATCTATTTATACCTATACTTTATAGTGTTTTTAATAAAAATAAGTGTTGTACTTGGTCAAAAGTTTTATTTTTGCTTCGATAGATGTAATCAGATGATTTTTATTTTACTTTTAGTATTTATATAATGAATTATGTTAATAGTTTTTCATATGTTATCCCTGCATTTCTGGTATAAATCTTACTTGGTCATAACATATAAGTTTTGTTATATATTTTTGTAATCTTTTAGCTAGAATTTTATTTAGGATTTTTGTATCTATATCCATTAATGACATTGTTTTATAATTTTCTTTCTTTATTTTTACTCTTCCTGGTTTATAATAGTATCTATATTTCACAAAAGGAGTTTGCCTATTATTCCAAATTTTAAAAAATATTATAATTAGGTAATTTTTAAATGTTTGATAAAATTAATTTGTAAATCCATCTTATCCTGGTGCTTTTTCTTAGGAAGCTCATTTTATTTTTCTAAAATAGGTTTATTTATTCTATTTCTTCTTCTGCTAACATAGGCAATTTATAGTTTTGTAAATACATTATTATTTTACTTATATTGTTAAATTTATTGGCATATCAATGGGCAAAATCACTCCTTGAAATTGCTTTAATTTCATCTTTGTTAGTGGTATATTCACCCTTTTCTTTTTTAATATTAGTGTATTGGTTTTCTCTCTTTTTTAATCAAATCTGGCCTCAGAAACTTGATAATTACTAGCTGTGTGACCCTAGGCAAGTCACTTAACCGCAATTGCCTCACCAAAATAAATAAATAAACAAACAAACAAACAAACAAACAAACAAATAAATAAATAAATAAATAAATAAACCTTGACCATGTCACTCTATTCAAAAGTTTGAACAAAGTCCAAGTTTAGGAATCTGGCATTAACTAAATAGTCCTATTAATGTCCCTATTTCTTTCTGTGGGAGGCCATGTCTAACAGCTTGTCCTTTATATAACAAGGTCCCATTGGTTCAAGCCTATTGTGACCACAGGGACTTACTTTGGTCAGTAGATGCTTGTATTTTTTCAGAGTTTATAGCCCTATCATGTACTTTTCAGTGTTTTTCAGTAGAGCAATCTTTGTTTTATGTACACTTTGCTTTGTTTGGGTGACAAGCACAATGTAATCTATGTAATGTAGGAATGTAACTTCAAAATGCAAGGAGAATTTGGACACCTCCTCATTTCTCACAGGATTGCACTATTTTAGGACTTCTCTGACTGACATTTCCACTATGTTCCAGGAAGCCCACTAGTAGTATAATTTCATCATTCTTCAAGATATGATCAACTTTGGTAATGCATCTCATCACCATCTAATTGAAGGGAGGAGTCATAAATGCCAATGGGTGTTCTGCTCAGAAACAGCTGCATTTCCCACCTAGTTGCACTATTTTGGGACTTCTCCTTGGGTATCTAATCCTCCCAACCATTTTTAGCTTCCTTTGTCTTCCCCAATTAGATAATCTCTTTGAGCTTTCAGGCTCTCTTTTCTTTTTCATATTTGTATCCCCAGGGTTTAGCACAGTGCTTGGAATATAGTAGGCACTTAATAAATGTTTATTGACTTTTGACACCATTCACCCTACACCATTCATCCTATACACTGGTTCTTCCAGCTCTCACACCCTTGAACTGCATTCTTTGCCAAGTGAAAGTGAAATAGCCTCAGTTCTACTGTTTGTGCAACAATGAAAAGAATGTATTTACAAGCAGAAACATCACAAAGAAAATCTTTCCTCCATGCCACTGAAATCTAATCTGGGCCAGCCAATGTGGCAAGACTGGCTGGGCCCGGGCCTTTATCCAGCTAGGAAACACAAGTGTAATCAACTCATCACCCAATCCAATCCCCAATTTGTCTCCACCCACATTGTGGTTTTTAATTTTTTAAAATTTATCTCACTAATAAATACATCATTTATTTAGAAAATTTAACTTTTGAGTCCTGAATTCTTTCTTTCCCTGCTACCCACTCCCACCCCCTGAAGTCAAGAAATGTGATATTAATTATACATATGAAATCATGCAAAATATATCCATGTTAGCCATGTTGAGAGGGGGGTGCAAGAAAAGTAAAGAAGGTAAAAAAAAATTATGCTTCAGTCTCTACTTAGACTTCATCAGTTCTCTCTCTGTGGGTGGAGAGCATTTTACATCATGTGTCCATTGGAATTGTCTTGGATAATTATATTGATTAGGGTACCTAAGCCTTTAACAATTGATTATAATTAAAATATTGGGGCAGCTAGGTGATGCAGTGGATAAAGCATTGGCCCTGGATTCGGGAGAACCTGAGTTCAAATCTGGCCTCAGACATTTGACACTTACTAGCTGTGTGACCCTGGGCAAATCACTTAACCCTCATTGCCTGGCAAAAAAACAAACAAAACTCAAAACAAACAAACAAAAATAATAATTACAATATTGCTGTTCTGTGTACAATGTTTTGCCAGTTCTATTCACTTCACTTTGCATAAGTTCCAGGTTTTTGAAACCAATCAACTCATCTTTTCTTATAACACAATATTATTCTATCACAATCATCAACAATAATTTGATAGGCATCTCAACTTCCAATTCTTTTTTGCCACAAAAACGAGCTTCCATAAATATTTTTGTATATGTAATTTCTTTTTCTTTGATCTCTTGGTGATACAGATCTAGTAATGATATTGCTGTGTCAAAAGGTATGCACAGTTTTATAAACCTTTGGGCATAATTTTTCTCCTGGACAAGCTCAAACTCCACCAATAATACATTATTGCCCATATTTTTCCACTTCCCCATCAACATTCGCCATTTTCCTTTTCTGTCATATTAGGTGGTACCTTAGAATTATTTTAATTTGCATTTCTCTGATTAACAATGATTTAGCGCATTTTTATATATAACTATGGATAGCTTTGGGGTTTTTTTTTTTTAACTTTTTGCACATATCCTTTGACAATTTATCAGTTGGGGAATGACATTTTTAAAAATAAATTTGACCCAACTCCCTATACATTTGAGAAATGGGGCCTCAGAGAAAATTGCTGCATCCCCCCCACCCTCCCCACCAGTTTTCTGTGGTTTTATTCTTTCAGGGCAATGAGGGTTAAGTGACTTGCCCAGGGTCACACAGCTAGTAAGTGTTAAGTGTCTGAGGCTGGATTTGAACTTGGTTCTTCCTGAATCCAGGGCCAGTGCTTTATCCACTGACCCACCTAGCTGCCCCTCCTGCTTTTCTTCTAATTATACTTGCATTGGTTTTGTTTGTGTACAAAAAAAAAATTTAATCTAAATTAACTATTTTATTTAGCATAATGCTCTCTATCTCTTGTTTTGTCATAAATTCTTCCCTTATCCATAGATATGACAGATAAAATTTTCTATACTCTCCTAATTTGCTTATGTCTAAATCATGTACACATTTTGATATGATCAGGTATACAATGTGAGATGTTGATTTATGCCTAGTTTCTGACAAACTGCTTTTCAGTTTACCTAGCAATTTTTGTCAAATAGTGAGTTCTTGTCCTAAAAGCTTGGATATTTGTAAGAATTACTGGTCTAGGGGGCAGCTAGGTAGCACAAACTGCTGTAGAGAGCAATTTGGAACTCTGCCCAACCACTACTAGGTCTATATCCCAAAAAAGATTTTTTAAAAAGGAAAGAAAAAGGAATTATATGTATAAAATATTTATAGCAGCTCTTTTAGTGGTGACAAAAATGGAAATTGAGGGGATATCCTTCAATCAGGGAATGGCTGAACAAGTTGTTGCGTGTGATTGTGATGGAAAACTATTGTGCTATAAGAAAGGATGATCAGGGTGCTTTCAGAAAAAAAAACTGCAAAGATTTACATGAACTAATGAAAAGTGAAGTGATCAGAACCAGGAGAACATTATACACAGTAACAGCAATATTGCATAATGATTTACTTTGAATAACTTGGCTAATTCTCAGCAATATAAAGATCCAAGACAATGCCAAAGGACTTATGATAAAAAGTGTTGTCTGTCTCAAGAGAAAGAATTGGTAGAGCCTGAATGAAGATCAAAGGTACTTTTTAAAACTTTCTTTATCTTTCTAATTTATTTTTGTCTGTGTTTTCTTTCACAGCATGATTTACATGGAAATGTAAGTTTACACATATATAACCTATGTCAAATTGCTTCCCTTCTCAATGTCAGTGAGGGAAGGAGAGAATTTGGAACTCAAAATTTGAAAAAGAATGTTAAAATTGTTTTTGCATGTAATTGGGAAAATAAAATATTAAATTAAAAAAGCTTGGATCTTTGGGTTTATTTAATGCTAAATTACTATGGTCATTGACTACTGGGTAATGTGTTTCTGATCTATTCCACTGTTCTACCACTTTATGTCTTAACAGTTACCAGATTCTTTTCATGATTACCATTTTGAATATAATTTGAAATCTGATACCACAAGACATCCTTTCTTCATGTTTTTTCATTGATTCCCTTATGTTCTTGGCTTTTTGTTCTTCCAGATAATTTTGTTATTATTTTTTTCTAACTCTAGAAAAATAATTCTTCCTAGTTTGATTGGTGTGGCAATGAGTAAGTAAATTAATTTAGGTGAATTGTCATTGTTATTATATTTGCTCAGGCTACCTGTGAACAGTTAACATTTTTCCAGTTTAAGTCTGTCTTCATTTGTAGTAAAAACTGTTTGTAATTGTATTCATATAGTCTTTGGGTTTGTCTTACCAGGCAGATTTTCAATATTTTATGTTGTCTTCAGTTATTTTAAATGAAATTTCTTCTTCTATCTCTTCCTCTTTGACTTTGTTGGTAATAGGTAGAAATTCTGGTGATTCATATGGGAATTTTTTTATAGCTTGCAACTTTGCTAAGGTTTCTTATTGTTTCAGGTTGTTTTTAGTTGATTTTCTAGGATTCTCTAATATACCATCATATCATCTGTGAAGAGTGACAGTTTTGTTTCCTTATCTTATTGCTATAGCTAGCATTTCTGGTACAATATTGAATGATCAATATAAACTGATCAAAATAAACATCCTTTCTTCACCCCTGAAATTATTAGGAAGACTACTAATATATCTTGATTATAGATAATGCTTGCTAATAGTTTTAGATAGATACTATTTATCATGTTAAGGAAAGCTCCATTTATTGCTATGCTCTCTAATGTTTTTTTAATAGGAATGGGTGTTGTATTTTTCAAAACCTTTTTCTGTATCTATTAAGGTAAATCATATGATTTTTTTGTTATCGATATGGTCAATTATCCTTATAATTTTCCCACTATTGAACAACACTTTATTCCTAGTATAAATACTACCTGGTCATATCTTTATGATATATTGCTGTAATCTCCTTGCTACTATTTTATTTTAAATTGTTGCATTAGGAACTTGGCCTATAATTGTTGGTTTTTTCTGTTTTTGCTCTTTCTAGCTTAAGTATCAGAAACATATTTGTGTCATAAAAGAAATTTGGTAGGACTTCTCTTTTGCATTTTTCCCAAATCATTTAGACAGTATTTCAAGTAATTGTTCTTTAAATGTTTGGTAGAATTCACTTTTAAATCTATCTCATCCTGGGAATTTTTTCTCAGAAAGTTATTTGTGACATTCAGGCGTGTTTTTTTTTCCTAAGATAGGGTTATTTAAGTATTATATTTCCTTTTCTATTGATTTTATCAATTTAGTTTTTGTAAATATTTATTAATTTCATTTAAATTATCAGATTTATTGGCATATAATCAGGCAAAAGTAACTTTTAATAATTGTTTTAATTTTTTCTTCATTGGAGGTTAATTCATTCTTTTCATTTTTTGATACTAATAATTTCTTTTTCTTTTTTAATCAAATTAACCAACATTTTATCTATTTTTTTCATAAAATCAGCTTCTAGTTTTATTATTCAATTTTTTCTTATAATATTTATTAATCTCTCTTTTAATATGCAGAATTTCCATTTGGATGTCTATTTGGGGATTTAAAATTTGTTCTTTTTCTATTTTTTAAATTTCACACCCAATTTATTGATCTGCCTTTTTTCCATTTTATTGATGTATTTAAGGATATAGAGTTTTCCCTAAGTACTATTTTGGCTGCATTCCACAAATTTTGGTGTGTTATCTCATTTTTGTCATTCTCCTTAACAAAATTATTGATTCTATGATTAATTCTTTGGACCACTCATTCTTTAGGATTAAATTATTTCTCAAATAATTTTTAACTTGTTACTACAACTCCTTACTGAATATAATCTTCACTACATTATGGACTTTAAAGTGTCCATTTAACATCATTAACCTTTATGTTTTTCTGCATTTGTCTGTGAAGTTTTTATTCTCCCCAATTTGTCAACTTTTTTTAAAGGTGCCATGTATAGCTGAGAAAAAGATATACTCATTTTTCCTCTCATTAAATTTTCTTCAAAGTCCACAGTTTCCCCATTCATAAAATGAGCCTGAGAAGGAAATGGCAAACCATGCCAGTATCTTTGCCAAGAAAACCCCAAATGGGGTCACAAAAAGTCAGACTGAAAAAACTGAACAACAAAAGAGAGAGAACAAAAAAAAAAAGAGAGAAAGAGAAGGATAAGCTAAAAAAAAAAAGACAGGATAGAGGGTGTAATAGTAATCCTAACTTCGTTAATGGAATAAAATTTTCTAATATTCTATTCATCTTAACTTTTCTAATATTGTATTCATCTTAACTTCTTACTTATTTTGTGGTTAGATTTTTCTAGTTGTGTGAGGGGAAAGCTGACCACCCCTAGTATAGTTAGACTATGTATTCCTCCTATATCTTTTTAATGCCTCCAAGGATTTGGATGCTCTGCTATTTGGTGGAGGTGTGTTTAGTATTGTAATTACACACACACACACATATACATATATGTGTAATAATTATATATATGTATATATATATATATATATATATATATATATATATATAGAGAGAGAGAGAGAGAGAGAGAGAGAGAGAGAGAGAGAGAGAGAGAGAGAGAGAGTTGGATTCCAGTTTCTACTTCATTCTGATCTCTGCTTCCATTTTATGGGTGATTTCATCCCCCTTTTACCCTAAGTAATTTCAGAGTAACTATTCATCCAGTTGTTCTCAATCTCTGTAACCCTATCACTATAATAATTCAGTTCTTTTCTGGTTTTGAGTCATTAATGGAGAGCAGCAATTGGCATCTAATGAGCAATAACCATACTAGAGAATGTTTTACTTCATTTGGATTAGTTCAAACTTGTTCATGCTAGAACCAGTGAATGAGATCTCTGTTGTCCATGATACTTATTTCATTAACCACTGAGTTCCACTATAGTACTTTACCAAGACCCTTTTCCATAGGGATTCTTCTTAACCCTTTGGGATCTCCACTATCTTTCTGTTCCTGAGAAGACTTTCCCAAATGGTTCACAACACTCTTGATACCAATTATAAGGATATCATATGTACCAAGAATGGACCAAGAAATAACACGAGTTCAAAGGGCTCATAAGTAGGGCTATTCATTACTCACAAGTATTCAAATATTGTGGCACCCTAGTCCTATCATCCCACTGTCAATAAGGAACTAAAAATCCTGACTTACATTTACTGTGGGATGAGTACCCAGATCTAGAGCCTGGGTCTTTTTGTTCTTTGTGCTTTTTGTTATTGTTGGGGAAATACTGTGTGAGAGGGGAACCTTAGTGGTAGTTAATCATCAGGTAGCAGATTATTGACCACTAGAGAATTGTGATTAAGAAAGTTTGCTGGGGCAGCAAGGTGGCACAGTGGATAGAGCACAACTCTGGAGTCAGGAGGACCTGAGTTCAAATCTAGCCTCAGACACTTAACACTTACTAGCTTTGTGACCCTAGGCAAGTCACTTAACCTCAATTGCCTCAAAAAAAAAGAAAGTTTGCTAACCTTAAATAATTAACCTAAATGTAGCTGACCAAGCAAGTCATTGGGCACATCGAAACTATTGGCACATAGATAGGTCAATCACTAATCAAACACGGAGTTGCTTTTGTCATCTAGGGCAATAAGACAATCTTCATAGCCATGCAAAGTGTGTCAGTATCCTAGCACCTAACTGGAAAGTTCAGCATGCTAGAGGCCTGGGCACTATCTTTACAGAGTGGCAATATTCTGCTTTGAGATTTAGAAAGTGCTTTTTTCACAATAATATGTAAGCTAGGTAGAAAATACCTACCTTTCCATTATTTTGTGAACATTGTGTTTTATAACTGAATTTACCAGAAAGGCTACTATGCAGTCAAAGTAATTTGTTTTTTTTGGTTTTGTTTTGTTTTTTGGTAGGGCGATGAGGGTTAAGCGACTTGCCCAAGATCACACAGCTAGTAAGTGTCAAGTGTCTGAGGCCGGATTTGAACTCAGGTCCTTCTGAATTCAGAACCAGTGCTTTTTCCACTGTGCCACCTAGTATCTAAAAATTACTTTGAATACCAATAAGGAATAATGCTGTCCTTTGATTAAACCTTACTCATTACAGAACCAACCACTTTTTATTTCTTTTTTTTAAAATAAGTTTTTATTAAGTTTCCATTTTTATGTCATCAAAGCTATATCCCTACCTCTCTCCCTTCCATAGATGTCATTTGACAAATAGTATTTTAGAAAAAAAATCATCACAACTGATTTAAAAAATTTAAAAACCTTTTATTTTAAAATTTTGAGTTAATCTTTATTCAATAATGTATGGTTTTCTTTCTGTTTTATCTTCCCTAACTATTAGGACTCTATTTGTCTTATAAAAGATTTCTGGTGGGTGCTTGCTTTCACAGATTTTAAAAAAATAATTTATGAATTATGGGTATTGCTTTTTTAAAAGTTTGATCGGATTCTCCTTTGAATCCTTCAGGACCAAGAGGTTTTATTTATTTATTTATTTTTGGTAGTCCCTTTATAGGCAGATCTATTTTGTTCTCTGAGATTGGCTTATTTAAGTTTAAAACTTGTCCCAAAGCCCAATAGTTCTTCATCTCCACCAATAAGAAGAGAATCCCATACTCCTGGGCTTTGGGACAAGAATCACATAACTATTTGGTCTTCTCATATTTTGGGGTATTTTGTACTTTTAAAGGTGTTTCCCTTTTTTATTCATAGTTTTGTTAGCATATATATGTATAATATATTATGATTATTTTTATTTTTTTCAGGTTTTCCTGTTATTTCACCTTGCTGATTTGCTATTTTATTGATGTGATTTTTGAATCTTTTCTTTTTAATCAAATTAGCTGAATGTTTGTCAATTTTATTAGTCTTTTCAAAGAAGTAGATTTTAGTTTTATCATTCCTATGGGGTTTGTTTTCAATATATCTAATAAGACTAACAGCCCACTAATTTTTTATATTTTCTCTTTCATGCTTATTTTGGGTTTGTTTATTTGTTGGGTTTCTTTTTTTTTTAATAGTGCCTATTCAGTTTATTAACCCTCTATTTTGTTAATGTATATTTGTAATGATATGATTTTCCCCTAGAGTACTGGTTTAGTTCATCCTAGAATTTTTGGTATTCATTACTTTTATTCATTTACTTTTATTTTTTTATATAGCCATTAGATCATTTCAATGATTTGTCATTGTTGTTCTTTTACCTAATCATTATTTAGGATCTCATTGTTGGGTCTCTATCTTTTATTTGTGGTCCCTCAATTTCTGTTTTTATTATATTGTCCTCTGTAAAGAATACATTTTTTCCATATAAATATTTTATTATTTTCCAGTTACATTTAGAGATAGTTTTCAACATTTGTTTTTATAAGATTTCTAGTTTCAAATTTTTCTCCCTCCCTCCCCTCCCTCTCTTCTCCCCAAGACATCAAGCAATCTGATATAAGTTATACATGTACAATCACATTAAGCATATTTCTGCTTTAGTCATGTTATGAGATAAGAATCAGAGCAAAAAGGAAAACCCCCAAAAAAGGAAAACAACAACAACAACTACTGCTACAAAAAGAAAAGCAATAGAAATAGTATGGTTTGATCTGCGTTTAGATTCCACAGTTCTTTTTTTTTCCCTGAATTTAGAGAACATTTTACATTATGAGTCCCCTGGAACTATCTGGATCATTGTATTGCTGAGAATAATCAAGTGTATCACAGTTGATCAACACATAATGTTGTTTATACTGTGTACAGTGTTTTGGTTCTGCTCATCTCACTCATCATCAGTTCATGCAAGTTCTTCCAGGTTTCTCTGAAATCTGCCTGCTCATAGTTTCTTACAGCACAATAGTATTCTATTACTTTCATATACCACAATTTGTTTAGCCATTCCCCAATTGATGGGCAACCACTCAGTTTCCAATTCTTTGCCACCACAAAAAGAGCAGCTATAAATATTTTTGTACATGTGTGTCCTTTTCCCTTTTTAATGATCTCTTTGGTAAAAAGACCCAATAGTGATATTGCTGGGTCAAAGGGTATGCAGAGCTTTATAGCCCTTTGGGCACAGATCCAAACTGCTCTTCAGAATGGTTGGATCACTTTACAGCACCACCAACAATGCATTAGTGCTCCAATTTTTCCACAGCTTCTCCAGCATTTATTATTTTCCTTTTTTGTCATATTAGCCAATCTGATAGGTGTCAGGTGGTACCTCAGAGTTGTTTTAATTTGCATTTCTATAATCAATAGTGATTTAGAGCATTTTTTCATATGGGAATAGATAGCTTTGATTTCTTCATGAGAAAACTGCCTGTTCATATCCTTTGACCATTTCTCAATTGGGGAATGACTTGGATTCTTATAAATTTGATTTAGTTCCTGATGTATATATGTATGTATGTGTGTGTGTGTGTGTGTGTGTGTGTGTGTATATATATATATATATACACATATATATATATTTGCTTTTTAACATTTAACATTTATTTGCAATATTTCTGTTCCTGAGTACATGCTCAGTTGGCAAAAGTTCCATGTGATGCTGATAAATATGAATATTCATCTGCTGTCCCATTTAGATGCATGTCTTTTAACTCTAATTTCTCTAGTAATTTATTCTATATTTTCCCTTTTGTTTATTTTTCTGTTATATTTATCCAAAACTGAGAAAGACACATTGAAATTTCCAGTCACTATTGTGTTACTGTTTATGACTTCTTGTAGCTTAGATAATGTTTCCTTTATAAATTTGGATGATAAGGCATTTAGAGTGTATAAGTTTATTATTAATATTGGTTTGTTGTCTATAGCTCTTTTCAGCATAATATGGTTTCCTTGTTAACCCCTTTTAACATTTTTGAATGTTTGTTTCTGCTTTGCCAGATAACATGATTGCAATTCCTAACTTTTTTTTGTACTCATTTGATCCATAGAAAAAATAATTTCTATCCCCTCAGTAATGTTTTGTGTATATCCTTGTTTTTAAAATATGTTCCTGTAAGCATCAGATTGTAAGGTTTTGTTTTCTTATATAATGTCATTATTTAACGTTTTACCAGATTGTTTAATCTTTTCATTTGTCATGTTATGAGGTAAGTTTATTTTTTTCTTCTCTCTCTATTTTTTTAACATTATGACTTTTCCCCTCTTCTGCTGTAACTGCTATATCATGTCCCTTTAGTTAATTTAATCTTTTTAAAGGTGATACTGTTCTTACTTACTCTCTTCCCCTTATCCTGGATTCCTTCCTCTCATTTGAGGTTTTATTTGTTAGTTTCTTTTTTCTCTTGTTTTTCTCTGGTTATATAATTCTCTCTATTTTGTTTTTTCCCTCTCAGTTAGTCAGGTAGATTCCTCCTTGCTGTCCACCTTTTGGCAGGGAGGGGAGATGAGGTTTATCTGCTCACTGTTTTTGATCTACAGGTCATAATTTTCATTTCTCTTTTGAGCAACTTAGGATCATGTTTTAGTTCCATATTTTCCTCAAATTCCACAGGATCTTCTGTCTCATCAAGAATTGGATCATTTGTTTTGCAAAACTTATTGAGATGCCTGAATTCATTTATTCTATGTAGAATATTCTCTTGGGGAAAAAAGTGTTTCTCTGATAAGCACTAGTTTTTCCTTTTGATTTATCTGCTTATCTTTACAGTTTTGAGTTTTCTTTTTTTCAAATTCTTTGATAATTTCAGTTCTCCCTCACTTTCTGACTCCTTTCCCCTCTAATTGTCATTTCCTTGGCATTCCAGCATTCTCCCATGCCAGGCAATTCATCTTTTACTAAACTAGCTTTCTGCCAAAAGTGACTTTTGAATGCTTAGAAGTGGCCCCAGCTGGTTACTGTGGTCTTTCCCTTAGGCTTAGTGGAATGCCAGATCATTTTACGAATGAGTAAAGATGCAAAAATAATATTAAGTGACTTGATCAAAGTGACATAGCAAGTAAATATCTTAGGCTAGATTTGGATTGAGCCACCTAGCTGTCATAAATGTGGGTGTTGTTGTTCAGTCTTTTCAGTCATGTCTGACTCTTTGTGACCCCATTTGGGTTTTCTTGGTAAAGATACTAAAGGTTCCTTCTCTAGCCTATTTTGCCTATTAGGAAACTGAGGCAAAATGGGTTAAGCGACTGAGGCTGGATTTTGAACTCAGGTCTTCCTGACTCCAGCCCCAGCACTCTATTCACTGTGCCACCTAGCTGTCCCTCTCTAATATTAGCAAAAGCATTACTACAGAAGCATAAAAAACTAGGTTAAAGCACTAAAAGTTTATTTAAAATGACCTGAATCAATGGAATTATCTTCATTATCTATCTTTCTAGCTTGATGTAATTCATTTAAGGTGGCATAGGGGCAAGATTGGTAACAAACTTTTCCCAATGTCTCATTGTCAGAGGGATCAACCTGAGTAAATCTCAGAGGTAGTAAGTCAGGGCATTTAAAACAGGAAATAAGTGTACTGTAGCCAAGAGTATCACACAAACCACAATCCCATTTTTCCTTCAATGTCATAAAAGTTGGATATAGTTAAGTAGAGTCATAGTCTTATACATCCCCTTAAGGAGACAAACATCATGGAACAGACTTTATACCTATAAACTAAGTTAAGTTATAGATTAAATTTTTAGAGGGATTACAATTTGAGAGAGGAGTTTTACATATCACCAAGGTAGCAAAGAAAACTCAGTGCCACGGAAATCCTGTCTTATACTGTGTTTTTTAAAAATTTTATTATTTTCCAGTTACATATTACATATAAGGATAGTTTTCAACATTTGTTTACACTAGATTTTTGGTTCCAAATTTTTCTTTTCTCTCCCCCTCCCTTACCTCCCTCCTCCCCAAGATGGAAAGCAGTCTGATATAGGCTGTATATGTACAGTCACATCAAACATATTTCTACATTAGTCATCTTGTGAAAGAAGAATCAGAGCACAAAGGAAAAACCTCAAACAAGAAGTAAAAATTAAAAATAAAACAGTTCAAAAGTAGAAATGGTACGATTCAATCTGAATTCATAATTCACAGTTCTTTTTTCTGGGTGTTGAGAATATTTTCTATCACCAGTTCCTTGGAAACTGGTTTGGATTGTTGCTGTTGCACTGCTGAGAAGAGCCAAGTCTATCCCCATTGTTCATCACACAATGTTGCTGTTACTGTGTACAATGTTTTCCTGGTTCTGCTCATCTCAGTCAGCATCAGTTCATGTAAGTCCTTCCAAGTTTATCTGAACTCCTCCTGCTCATCGTTTCTTACAGCACAATAGTATTCCATTACATTCATATGCCACAATTTGTTTAGCCATTCCCCTGTTGATGGGCATTCCCTCGATTTCCAATTCTTTGCCACCACAAAGAGAACTGCTATAAATATTTTTGTACATCTGGGTCCTTTTCCCTTTTTTATGGTCTCTTTGGGGTACAGACCTAGCAGTGGTACCACTGGGTCATAAACAGTCCCATAGCCCTTTGGGCATAGTTCCAAAGTGTCCTCTCTTATGCTGCTAATTAGAATAATAATGAAATCATTTTGGGGAACTTCAAACTGCCCTTTGGCTTTTGAGAAATGTTAAACAGTTAACATTATTATGTCATAAGTCAAGTTTTATCAGATGAGGTTAATAAAACAGAACATGGACTTTCAGTCAACCAAAAGCTGTAGGAAGGATGACCCTTATTTCCAAATGATATATAAAAGGAATTAAGGCATACTCCTTTTCCAGAAAAGCATAAACACCATGAGATTAAAAAGCCAAAGTAATACAATAGTGATCATCAATATTAAATAATATCAAGTCTCTTTGTAACTACCACCCCCATGTCCATTTAATTAGCACATTTCATCTTTTTTTTTTAATTTTTGGTGAGGCAATTGGGGTTAAGTGACTTGCCCAGGGCCACACAGCTAGCAAGTGTTAAGTGTCTGAGGCCAGATTTGGACTCAGATCCTCCTGAATCCAGGGCCGGTGCTCTATCCACTGTGCCACCTAGTTTCCCCAGCACATTTCATCTTGAGTCCTAATAGTACCATGTAGTCATCCAGTCTCTGGAAACATCTCTTGAAAATTCTGGAATTGGCCTCATTCTCAGGTCAATTCTGAAGGAAACTCCTCCTAGTATATCTACTTCTCTTGTTCAAAGTAACCTGCAGAGTATTTCTTGATAATACTGTGTGATGGGTGAAATCTGAAATAACTGAGGAAACAAAGTTTTGAGCTTCTGAGGATATACATTTGTTAAGCAATGCATATCAATTGCATAACAAATTGGGATTAGGCCTCACCAGCTTGGTACTGGACCCCAAATACAAGAAGAAACAGATTTTTGTGAATTAAAAGGAAACAATTACCAATATAGAAATCAGGATACAAAATTAGGTAATCTGATTTCTAATTGGAGGAAAGATTAGGGGATTTCCATGCTGGGAGGAGGATGAGTGAGTTTCAAGAGGTGGGGTGGGGGGACAGTGAGCAGGTGGACTCTTCTGGATGTGAAACAGTATGTCACTCAATTCCCACAATTATCAAGCAGGTGGAATTCCCAGGAAAATGCAATTTAAGGACATCTTATTTATCTTTCATTTATAAAATATGAATAGCCACACTTTGAAGTTTCACACATATAGCAAATACATAAGTTGGATCAAAAATCACAGAAGAAAACAATGGCAAATTATAAGCCTCTGGAATTACAGATATCCATATTGCTTATTTACCCTTAAGGTACAATAAAATCTTTAAATCTAAGGTCTTTTCTTACTAAGTTGGTTCAAAGATGTAACTTCAATACATAGCATTTACTAACAGGTATAACTTTAAAATTTTCATAAATGATAGTCAAACAATATCAGATAAAACTCATTCTTTACTATAAGCAAAGTTGCAAAGCATTTCACTTTCACTGGGAATGGTCCTAGTTTCTCAAACTTCATTGCTTTAGAACTGTACAACATGCTTTCTTCAGGGCTGATAAGATGCTATGACTCTTCTCAAATAGAAAGTCACAAAAACTTCACAGAGAAGGACAACTTAAAAGGTCTTTGCTGCTTTTCTTCTCTAAATAGTATGTTATTATCCATTTTAAAGGAAACTATACTCAGTTAAGTACAAGAGCTTCCAAACAATGTGAACACATAATTTAATAGCTCAATTCATAATATAGCAGCAAGCAGATTAAAAGAGAGGTTAATTTTCTAATGACAGAATTATATCCCCACTCTGAGTATCATTTTTCAAATTAACAGCATTTCCTCTAAATGGTTTCCTGAATTCCACAGTACAAGAAAATATGAAAGCCTAACAATAACATAAATAATATTATGGATTTTAATAACACAAAACAAAACTTTTTGACATCCAAACATTATAATTCATTGGGACACATTTCTGAATCATCTTATGCAGAAAATCATCACCTTATCAATTTGACATTCTATACCAATTATATTAAAAAACCAGTATACAGTACTTAATATAACAATAGCTGACATTTATGTAGCACTTACCATGTGTCAGACTTTGCGTTAATAAGCACTTTACAACTTATCTCTTTGGATCTTCACAACAATCTTGGGAGGTAAGTGCTATTGTTACAGATGAGGAAACTGAGATAAACATGTGAAGTAACTTGCTTAAGGTCACATAGATAATACATTTCTGAAACAGGATTTGAACTCAGGTTTTTCTGATCCATGGATTTTCGAAGGATATTGCCTTAATACCAAATATCAAATGTATTTTGCATTAAGTTCGAGTTTACCATAATTATCCTAATAGAGCACATTTCACAGTAAATGAGACCACATTACAAGTTAGTTTGAGGACAAACTTCAACCAAATAAAATATGAATTTGCAATCACTAATGGTAATATTCAAACCCTCAGTTTTTCCCAAAGGCCAAAGTGCTGCCAGCATCTCAAATTTTAGAACTCACTGCTTTCAGTTAGCTTACTTTCAAAGATTAATTCTGGCAGTCTTACATTCCCATTTCCATCGTTTTGGAGATATGATTGCCTAAATGGTCCTTCAAGGACACATTGTTTTTATTCTTTTATACTTCAAATTTTATTTATATAGCTTCTATTTCATAAACAGTATAACTTGAAAGAATACTTATCTATCTGAAATTGCTAATAGACATTTCTCTAAATTGTTCTCAAATCCTTCTTATCTTCAGTGGAATAAAAAACCCTTCTCAAACCTCTTTCCAAAACCCCAAACCCTTCACTTTCAAATCCTCTATTCACACTGTATATATAAACAAATTCTAGCTTCCTTTAATTTTCCATGCAGTGTCTTTCTGTACTTTTTTTTTTTTTTAGTGAGGCAATTGGGGTTAAGTGAATTGCCCAGGGTCACACAGCTAGAAAGTGTTAAGTGTCTGAGGCCGGATTTGAACTCAGGTACTCCTGACTCCAGGGCCAGTGCTCTATCCACTTAGCCACCTAGCTGCCCCTCTCTGTACTTATTTAAATCTTCTTTCTTGCAATTTTCTTTCCTTCCAGTAGACTTTGACACTGACCTTTATTTTTACACTGTGATTCCTGACTTTTCTTTACATTTGCTATTTTTTATGTTCATCTCATTTTAATTCCCAAACATATTCTAGTTCAACATTCCACTGAATCTCTACAGTACAGATTTCCTTATGCTATACCAAATAATTACTATATTTTCACTTCAAGTTGCATAGTCTATTTTAATGTAGGTGACAGCTCCTAGTTTACCTAATCAATTAAATTCTATTGAATCATTTCAAACTGGTATCTGTTCTGCTTATTCTCTACTAGGTGAAATCACCTTCTACAAGAACAATACATCTGTCATCCTCCAGGAAATGGAGAATGCACTGTTTGCATTTATTATTAATTCTACCTGCAAATCTTCCCTCAATCCCCATAAAAATCCACAATACTGTTTTAGCAGTTACAAAAATCTTTTTTTTTTTTTTTAGTGATGCAATTGGGGTTAAGTGACTTGCCCAGGGTCACACAGCTAATAAATGTTAAGTGTCTGAGGCCGGAGTTGACCTCACCTCAGGTACTCCTGACTCCAGGGCCAGTGCTCTATCCGCTGCGCCACCTAGCCACCCCAGTTACAAAAATCTTTAACCAATAATTTGGAAACATCCAGTAAAGGTGTTATATTTCAGTTATAATATGCAGTCTCTAATTAATTTATAATGCCATAAATTTCTATAAATCATGGGAAAGATTTTGGTCCTTTTTTTGTCTGTCTTTATTTCTGTAAACTCCAATCTGGCAATGGTTGAGAAGACAGAGGGAAAGAAAAACCCTCCTAATTTTCATCCTTGTCACCCAGTAAAAATTGTACACATAGCTCAGAGAACTGTTTTAAGACTTCATTAGTCAGGGCAGCTAGGTGATACAGTAGATAGAGTACCAGCCCTGGAGTCAGGAGGACCTGAGTTCAAATCTGGCCTCAGACACTTGACACTAACTGTGTGACCCTGGGCAAGTCACTTAACCCCAATTGCCTCACCAACAACAAAACAAAACAAGACTTCATTAGTCTTCCCCACTCTTCTAAGCTGTGCCATCTCAAGGAAGTGGTGGGTTTGGTTTTTTTTGGGGGGGGGGGTGTTTTGTTTTGTTTTTTTATGGGTGACAAAATTCTCCAAGATAAACAAGACCTCATGTGTGTTTAAAAATACAAAAACAAAAAACAAACTTCTGAAATAGAAGCCCTAGTTAAAGCCACCTCACTGCCTGCCAAATACAAATTTCCCTAACTACTCTAAGGTCATCCTAAGTGAATGTATAGAACAAATGCCCATGTTTACCAGGCTACTACTGGCTAATGACATCCAGAGAGTTGAAGAGAAAGAAAAAGAGAGAGTGAGAAAAAGAAAAAGCTCTATCAAAGGAACTCTAG
The DNA here is from genome assembly GCF_019393635.1 of Dromiciops gliroides. Taxonomy (NCBI): domain Eukaryota; kingdom Metazoa; phylum Chordata; class Mammalia; order Microbiotheria; family Microbiotheriidae; genus Dromiciops; species Dromiciops gliroides. The sequence goes on along the minus strand of NC_057862.1, from coordinate 263,376,961 downwards.
CCTAATTTTTAAAAAAATAGAATTTTACCAACTTTTGAGTGATCAAGCCAAAGGGATTAGTTATATGCTGTTTAGGAATTCAGCAGCCTGAGCCAATTCTAACCTTGCTCAAGTCTTTCCGTGGGCTAAAGCCAACCACAGCCCCTTAATTTAACAGACACCTGAAGACAGGGTTTTGACTGTGTCTGACCTTACTTCGGGGGGACTTACCAAGTTTTTGCCATGTTTGATGTGATCCTACATTGCTCAGTCCAAGCCATACTCAATTCTAGAATTACAAGGTTACTCAGCTTCTGTGGTCTTGGAGATCTTTGGGGTTTATTCAGGTAACCACCAGGAAATCCTACTTCTGACATCATTTGGTTGTTCACAAGGAACAGACCCCAAAATCTGAAATCATTTTAGAAAGACATCTTTTGGGTTATTTGGTAGAGGAGAGTGACAGAAAAGTTGTGTGGCTGCCTATTGCAGTTTATATTATATAGGATGTAGACAAAGGTGACTGCACAAAAACCACACGTACACAGTTAAGCAATTTTACACAGAGGTCAACTTGTCCAAAACATAAGGGAACCCAAAACACAAGCTTGGTGAACCCCTCACAAGTCCTGAGTGTGGTAACCCAAAACAAGAATGATTTGGGTGGACCCAGGACCTGGTAGAACCCAAAATACCTTGTAGCCATCTCCAGCATTCCTACAGAGTTACTTAGGGTCAAGGTAGATTTAAGCAGTATATATTTTTTTTCAGAGCAATATAATAAATGTCTCCCTGCTTCTCTGTCTCTGTCTCTTTCTCTTCTACTCCTTCTTTCTTTCCAGATGAATGTTTTTCACCATGTTTTCAAACTATGGTTCAAAGAATTTTATGCATCAAATATATACCCAATTAGTGTAAAATGTTCTTCTTAATATATTGCTTTACTAAAGTAAAAGTGTTTACTTTAAAGGTGTAATATCTGCTTCTGAATGTTTTCACCACCTCCCCTCAAACTCATAATTTGGGGCCCTACAGTGTGGCTGCTCCTCTCAGGTTCTAGAGGTACCTTCTGTGATACTAAACTCTTAAGACTATAACTCCTGATAGTTGAATAGATCGATAAATTGAATGGGTGAGCACTTATTAAGTACTTAACTATGTTCCAGACAATGGGCCAAGCAATGGGGCTACACATACAAGCAAGCAAAAAAGTATGTCTTATCAAGGACCGTACATTCAAATGGGGGAAGAGAACAAACATATAAAGAGGAGATAGAAAGGGAAGTAGGAAGATGTTCAAGTGGAATCATCATGTGGCAATGTCTAGGAAGTACAGTGAAGGCACTCTAGGAAAGATAAAGCAAAAAGCTCATCTATCATGAAGCCCCCACAAGTGTACTTCCCATTAAAAGTAAACCAGGAGATTTAGTTCAAAGCAAGGACATTCAATAAATATCATAGAATTAGAATGTGAGTACATTGAATGCAGGGACTCTTTTTACTTTTCTTTGTGTTCCCAGCATGTGGTAGAGTGCCTGGTACATTGTAATTTCTTAATAAATGCTTGACTGGCTGACAGTAAGAACAATAGCTGCAAAATATTTCCTATCACAAACTTAGGATGTACTATTCCAAAAATACATTTCAATTTCCATGGAAAGAGTAGGTACAAACTGAATTTAATGATAACAAGGCAGACATGTAGAGAACATATTCATCCAAAGCAACACATACCTAGGGAAGTGCAGGTACTTGATATATTTCCTCTCCTCATGGAGTCTTCATGAGGCATTTAGCTAGCCTCTCAATGACTAAACCTAGTTTTCCCTTGACTCTATGGTTCACTGTCTTCTTTATTGCCAAGGGTCAGGTAACTGCTATATTTTTCTAGTGGCTATCTCTCTGTGTCTATGTCCATCTAGAAAGTATGTATCTCTGCTCAACTTCTGAGTTCTGTTTAGATTATTGCAAACCAATAAATTTGGAACTCTTTTTTCCATAAAAGTATTTTATTATTTTCCAGTTACACATAGAGAGTTTTCAACATTTGTTTTTTATGAGATTTCTAGTTCCAAATTTTTCTCCCTCCCTTCCCTCTCTCCACCCTCCCCAAGACAGCAAATAATCTGATATAGGTTATATATGTACAATCCCATTAAACATATTTCTACATTAGTCATGCTGTGAAAGAAAAAATCAAAGCAAAAAGGAAAAACCTCAAAAAAGAAAAACAACAACAAAACCAATGGTTCAATCTGCATCTATATTCCACAGTTCTTTTTTTTTTTCTGGATGTGGCGAGCATTTTCCATCTTTAGTCCTTTGGAACTATCTTGGACCATTGTATTGCTGAGAAGAATCAAATCTATCACAGTTGATCAACACACAATGTTGTTGATACTGTGTACAATATTCTGGTTCTTCTCATCCCACTCAGCATCAGTTCATGTAAGTCTTTCCAGGTTTCTCTGAAATCTGCTTGCACATTGTTTCTTACAGCACAGTAATATTCCATTACATTCATATACCATAATTTGTTTAGCCATTCCCCAATGGATGGACAACCCCTCAGTTCCCAATTCCTTGCCACCACAAAAAGAGCATCTATAAATATTTTATACATGTGGGTCCTTTCCCATTTTTTCTTTGGGAAAAAGACCTAATAGTGGTATTTCTGGGTCAAAGGGTATGTACAGCTTTATAGCTCTTTGGGCATAATTAAATTTGGAACTCTTAAAGTGCTAGAAAGAATGTTTCCTATTGGTCTAGTATCTCCGATGCTATGTTCCCTGGTAAATGGGTGGAAAAAGAATAGAACATCTACTTTCTTCCCTCCCCTTCCCCTAGTTTCCTCTTGAATAGATATAAGGGTCTTCTCCACAAACTGATTTCAACCTAGACTGACTCTAGAGATAGTGAACATTTCCTTTTACATACTATCAGGCTGTTTGCCCAGCCAATGTTTCTTCTGATTCATTTAGAGAGTTTAGAGAAAGTTATTCATACTTTAGGAAAAGATTTAACCCTTTAACATCTCATAATCCGTGATTACATTCTGGGGGCAGGTGAGGGTAGAATCGGTTGGTAAAGAGCACATTCTTCTCTTACTAGTTATGTCTTCCACTCTACTAAGTCTCAGTGATTCCTATGACACCATAACTTCCTAATAATTAGAGGCATGTTAAATAATTAGAAAAGTGGAATGAACAAAGTTGTTTGATTACTTCTCAAGTATGATGTAGCAAGATTCTAGCTGAGGTATGGGATGAACTAGATGGAAGGAAGGAAGGAAACAAGTTTGTATTAAGTGTCTATTGTAGGTCAAGCACAGTGCTAAGTGCTTTATAAATATCTCATTTGATCCTCACAACAACCTGGAAAGATAGATGCTATTATCTATCCCATTTTGCAGGAGAAGAAACTGAGGCAGAGGTTAAGTTATTTTCCCAGTGTATCATAATGATTAAGTGTTTGAGGTCAGATTTCAACTCAGGCCTTCCTGACACCAGGACCAATGTTCTATCTACTGTGTCACCTACCTGCCTCTAATGATAACTCTCAGATTATCTATGATTTCATTCATGTTTATTTCTTTGTTGCCCTCCTTCCAGTTTCATCCTTAAATTTGTTTTGTATGATTTAGGTCCCTTGTCAAATTTTCTATAAACCTATTTTCCCTCCTACTCCTCAATAATGAAATATTCTCATTTATTCAATCAATAAGGATTTATTAGTGAGAAACCTTTTAGTACATCTAGTCCCTAACAATTGTTGCCCTCATCTTGGTGGATCCACATAAAGACCTTGGCCTACCATGAGAAACTAGAAGCCAGTAGAATCCCGACCCTCTCCTTTCCTCCAATTTGGTCTGCCAAGTTTGACTATGCTGTTCCTTTTTTTCAAATAATTTATGTGGAAAGGATAACCAAAATTGATATTTTTAAAAACCTACCACTACCACTTGGTACTTTTTTAAGTTAAAAAGATGAAAAATTGCACTTAGAATTATCAATGAAAGTGGGGAGAGAAAATCAAGAGAGAAGTAGAAACATAGTGTGGGGTATCATTTATGGCCAGTTTTTTAATCTGATTAAGCTTTTTGAAGTGGGAAGATGACTATAGACTGTGCCATGAAGTTTCTATACCCAAGTACATTATTGAGTCTATGAAGTTTATATGGAAAGGTTTTTGTTTTGTTTTGTTTTGTTTTGTTTTGTTTTGTTTTGTTTTGTTTTGTTTTGGTAAGGCAGTTGGGGTTAAGTGACTTGCCCAGAGCCACACAGCTAGTAATTAAGTGTCTGAGGCCGAATTTGACCTCAGGTCCTCCTGAATCCAGGGCCAGTGCTCTATCCACTTCGCCACCTAGCTGCCCCATATATGGAAAGTTTTGATAGGTTGCCTCCTGGAGGCAGCTAGGTGGTGCAGTGGATTCAGGAGGACCTGAGTTTAAATCCGACCTCAGACACTTGACACTTACTAGCTGTGTGACCTTGGACAAGTCACTTAACCCTCATTGCCCTGCAAAAAAAAATTATAATAGTCTGCCTTTTGTACTTTTAAATGAACACTTTGTGCTTTTGGTGGACTTTCATAAAAGAAAAATACACGTAGGAGATAATATTAGATTAGTTGATTTGAAGAGGCTCATGAATTTATTTGGATCAGCATGTGATTTTCAATAGTCTAATACTTCAGAAAGAGGCAGCTAGATGACTCAGTGAATAGAGTGCTGGACCTTGAATCAGTGTCATAGGTGAGAGGTGGTATTTCTTAGGTATTCCTCAATAAAGAATTACACTCTTGCACACAGTCCAATTAGAATTAAAGCCGTTTTTTATTTGGCACTAGGAAAAGTGACTAAGAGGGAAGTCAGAGACAGCCTCTCAGGGAGGAAAAATAGTTTCATGAATTTCCTTCAAAAACAGTGGAAAGGGCAAAGCGTTTTTTAGAATATAGATGGGGCACCACTTCAAAACTGGAAAGTTTAATTTGGGGGTAGAGTAGGAAAAGTTTGGTTGTGTGTCATATTCCTGAGAGTCAAGGGGGATTTTTTTAAAACTAATGGGGTTATCTCTGTCTCCTGGCTCTAGCCAGGTTTGTAGACACACCCAGACAACATTCCTGCTATAAACCTTTATCTTCCTTTACTAACTCTGCATGTCTGTCCTGCTATCTGGTCATCTATGAGTCTGCTTCTCTAAGGAGGAGCCCTCTCTATTTGATTCCAAGCTGATGTCATTCTAAGCCTATGTCATCAGGAAAAATTGAGTTCAAGTCTGGCCTCAGACACTTACTAGCTGTGTGACCCTGGGCAAGTTACTTAAACTCAGTTTGCCTTAATTAATTGGAGAAAGAAATGGTAAACCAATTCAGTATGTTTTCCCATAAAACCCCATGGACAGTATTGGTGTGGGTCCATGGGATCATGAAGAGTCAAACATGGCAAAAATATTTCAGAAAATACTAGAAATGAAAAATCACTGGACCATTTTAGTCACCAAGTAGTCTGAGGATAGTCTTACTTTTATAACCAGAGATGGTTATGAGAGATCATCAGTTTGCAAATATTTGCAAAATATTTGTCTAACTGCTCTTCACACCCTTACTGCCCATTTTTAAGTTTGTCTTCACATGTCTACTGGAGAAAAAGTGATTGAGATGGTACATGTTTTGAATATCTGTTCTGATGATTAATAAAAAACTAAAGATAAAAATCAGTTTGATGGTGCAGCAGAAGCATGGAAACAATTTGAAACAAAATTCAAAAAATTGACAGTATGGCAAGAGTATTTTCTGCTTTCAGGGAGGAATATTTTAGCACTTAAGGGATTCTCCAAAAGGATGTTTTCTGGTGGAGTATTGGCTGGAGGACCATAGACTCAGCTATATTACTATGTAATAATGGTATATTGCATAATGATACATTACATACTTCATTATGTATTGGAGTATACTTCTCTCTTTTGATGAGTCTATAAAGAGCGCATAAGGGAATTTCTTCAGCTTTTCAGCTATTTGCCTTTGCATCTAACATAGCCAGAGTGAGGCAGTTTATAATCAATATTTCATCAGGGTAGAAACAGAGTCACTAGTTATTTATTTCAGAAGAAAATTAAAGTACCTCAGATTTTTATTAGAGGATTTGGGACAATCTCATGTCATCATGTCAAGAAAGAAATCTGTGATTTATTAGTTATTCATTTACTTTAATGCATTATCAAAACCGTACTCCTTACTATTAAATGTCCCAATTTTCAAGTTTGTGAATAAAGGACATTTGAAATGTAAAAATTGAAATATGATGACTACTTTTATGTTGATTTTATTTTATTGATGTAACATATTGTGTTTATTTTCCTTTCTGAAATTATTTTAGTGGTTACAATTTGTTCTGGTCCTTAGAATACTACTATTCCCTCTTCATTTACTGATATGTTTGTACAAGATTTTGTATTCTGATAAATGATACAAAAGTTTGTTTTCTGTGATGTTTGTTAAATGTTTTAGGTATAATTGATCAACTCTATAACATGCTCATTCTTTTGCAGATGTAACAACTTTCTAAAATCTGTTAAATTAAAATTCTCTTTTAGACAGTTATGTCTTGAAGTAGAAGCAACCTTGTAATACCTTGTGTTAAGAGTTGCTGCATTTACTCCTTCACTTTCTACATTCTGAACAATGTAACCAAATAGATATTAAGTCATTTTTAAAAGTGGAGAGTAGGTTAAACTTAAAATCATGTAAGTCAAAATTGTGTCCCTACATTTTTGTATGAAAAGTTAAAGAATTATATATAAGGCAAAACAAAAGAAACAAAAAACCCCTAAACATTTATTAAGTGCTCAATATATACTAGACATTGAGAATACAAAGAAAGGTTAAAAAATGTTCTTGTTCTCAAGAAGCTCAAATTCTAATGTGAGAGACATAAATAAGTCCAGTTTGCACTGATGGATGGATTACCCAAATTTATAAGTTAACAGATTCATTAAATATGAAATATTTCAATGCTCCAAAAATCTGAATATCATTTGGTATGAAAATAACTGCTACTATAGAATATAACATAAATCACATAATCAGTGGTCATAAAGAGAGTTTCTTTAACCAAAAAAATTCATCAAACTGTGACCAACCTGGTTCTAACTCTCTCTAAACATAACTAGACTGTTCCTTGAACAAAAGATATACCACCCATTCCTGAATGCAAATGATGGGAGAAAGAGAGAGTGAGAGAATGTCAGGCACTGTGCTGAAGACTAGGGCTTCAAATACAAGTAACCCAGAAAGTATCTGCAATCAAGAAGCTTACATTCTAATGAGGGAAGGTAATATATAAAGGAGTTCTGGGAGGAAGCATGGCGGGGCAGGGCAGGGTAGGCTTACCTTGCTCAGGTATTGTAGTCATGGTCCCAAGGCCAATGCCTTTTTAATTCACATTCAATATTAGGGCAAAATGAGGCATTTTCGAATCAACGAACATTTAACAAAGAAGTAGATGCACTTTTCTCTAACATAACAAATATAAGCAACAATGATCTGGTGGCACTTTGCTTCTCCAGATGTAGCCCTTGTTTCCATCTAAAAATGAATCTGGTCAGTCATCAGGTTATGGTGACTTTCCTGGTATTAGGCACCCTCCAAGTCACTTAGGACTTTTTATGACTCTAGGCCAGGGCTTCTTAACCTTTTTCCACTCGGAAGCCTTTTCACCAGTCAAAATTTTATGTAACCCTAGGTTTATAGGTATATAAAGTAGGTATACATAACCTTTTATTCTTGCTAAATTTTTCATGACCCCCCCACATTCAGTTATGTGACCCCCACCTGGTGTGTCAACCCACAGTTTAAAAAGCTAGGCTCTAGACCAGGAAACTGTGTCAAAGGAACTGGGCCAAGTAGGTTGTGGGGAGAGGCAGTAGAGGTGGGAAGTGGCCTCGGGAAAGTCAGGGAAGTTGCATCAGGAAACTCTTGGTCCTATCCCATACTACCCCTTGCTAGCAAAGTTGTGACATTCTAGAGGACCATCAATGAATCCTCTTTTCATGGATAGTAATAGAGGAAAGGAAAACCAAAACAAAACAAAAATGCAGATTAAAACCTTTCCTCCTCTCTTTGGAAGGACCAAGTCTCAACTCTTTTAGAGGAAAGTCCTCCTTGCATTGGCAGGGAATGGGGTAAAACAAAACAATGACAAAACAAAAATGTGGAGAAATGCAAAATCCAGAAGTTCAAAGCTTTTCCTTATAACTCAGAAAGACTTACCAAAGTCTCACAATCTGGTCAATGGTAATGTCACTTTTTGGAGGGTGACCATGGGTCTCCTGATGAAAAGTGGTGATGATGAGTGTTAATATAGTTTTTTTTTTATTGCCCATCTCCTACAGAAAAAAAAATAAATCAGAGAAATTATTTTCATAATGTCTTCTACAAGAAAGACCAGATGCAGACAGGGAAAAAAAACATAGTACCAGTTTGTTTGTCCCAAGAAGAATCAGCATGAATCATGTGGAGACCCCTTCCAAAGAAGGGGCTCAAAGACTCCCTCATTCTAAGGGGATATAAGGTTTCTTTGCTCACTGGTTACAAGGTAACTTCATTAGCATGACATTAATCGACCTAAAGCAAATACTATAACAGGCAACTTAAAGAAACAGGAAGGGTTTACCAAGGACAAGGATGCCCAGATATTTGATAAGGAGAACAACAAAATCTATTTACTTTCTTGGGGAAAGAAGTTAGTAAATAGGGACTTATTGCTAACTATATGGGTTTAGTTTAAAGTTTAGTCAAAGGGCATTTTGCTAATCCGGGATTTCATAAAATCTGCTTGGATAATAAGGCAGCTCCATCAAATCCAGGTGGACCATACATTCTTATTAACATGAGGTAGAGCAGCACCAAGAACATTATAGGCATAGCACAGATGATGACACCCCTAGTATAGTTGTAGATTTCTTCTCTGGATAGTGATGATAAATAGATGCAGCTCTGGGAGCATCAGAGTCTTTGCATGGCACTCCTGCAATAGTCAACAATTCTTTATCTTGCATCAGGGTCATGCTTAATAAAGTGGCTACTTGTGCACAACCTATCCCAGCATCTAAAGGTTATCCTTGTACTGCCACACAGTATTCTCTGGTCCACCTAGCAAAATTTCCCATACTTGAAGGCCAAATCAATGTAATACACAGACATAATTTTAGGAGAGTGTTATAGTATCACTGCTTCTGTCTTCCATGTGAGCATTCACCTTGTATAAGTTCTCCATTAAATTTTCTGTTAAGCAAATGTACATTTGGTATTTGAACAACATGTCCAGGCCATCAGAGTTGTGCTCTCTGCAGTAGAATTTGAATGCTTGGCAGTTCAGCTCAAGAAAGAACCTCAGTGTCTGGTACCTTATCTTGCCAAGAAATCTTCAGATTCTTTCTAAGATAATTCAAATAGAAGTAATTACATTTTCTGGCACAACACTGGTAGACTGTCTAGGTTTCACGGCTCAGCACAATGGCTCTTTAGACCTTCATTTTGTTAGGCAGCCTAATGCTTCTCTCCCACCCTTTCTTTTGGAGCCTTCCAAACACTGAGCTACCTCTGAAAACTTCATCATCGATGTGTACCTCCCTGGAAAGTATACTACCAAGGTAAGTGAACTTATCCACAGAATTCAAAATTCCTCTATTTGCTGTAACTGACGTTTCCATGTATGGATGGTGCAGTTCTGACTGATGGAGAACTTCTTTTTTCTTGGTGTTAATTGTCAGGACAAAATTAACACAGGTGGCAGAGAATCGATCCATACTCTGTTGCATCTCATCCTCAGACACTGAATTGAGTGCACAATCATCTGTGAACGAAAAAGCCATACACCAACTCTCCCTCCACTTTAGCCTTGGCTTGTAGCCCTTTCAAGTTAAATAATTTACCATCAGTGTGGTATCTGACCTTAATGCCATTTTCATCTTCGTTCAAGGCATCTGATAACATTACTGAAAGCATCATGCTAAAAAGCATGGGAACAAGCACACAGCTCTGCTTCACTCCATTGGTGACTGAGAAAGCATGAGAGCATTGTCCTTCATCCAGAACCCATGCAAGCATGCCATCATGAAACCGGAGTATGATACTGATGAGTTTCCCTGGGCAACCATAATTTGCCATGATCTTCCACAAGCCCTCACAACTGACAGCATCAAAGGCCTTGGTCAGATCTATGAACATTGTGTACACACCTCTGTTCTGTTCCTGGCATTTCCTCTAGAGTTGCCTGGCAGCAAACACCATAGAGACTATTCCTCGACCCTTTCTGAAGCCATCCTGGCTGTCATCTTCCATGTTCCTAGTGAAGGATCAGCCCATTAGGAGAACTCTGGCAAGAATTTTGCCAGCAATGACTAAGAGAAAGTCCTCTCTGAGGTTGTTACAAGAACCTACTTACTTTTCCTTTATGTAGAAAATGGAGATTCCTCTTGCCATATAACCTGGAATATTTCAATCAGCTTTTGTATGAGCAGTGGACCCTCTGCCTTGGAAATTTCTGCTGGAATGGAATCAGCACTACATTCTTTGCCAAAAGAGAGGAGCCTAGTGGCATTCAAACCCACTTCTTCAATTGGATCTTCAGTTAGAGAGGGATTAACTTCAACCTGCAATATATAGTCATTGGTTTCAGCATTGGTTGATGATAGTATGTGGGGAATACCATGGAATTGTTCAGTCCATGTCTCTAGGATCATGTCCTTATCACAGATCATTGTGGTTCCATCAGTGCTGAGTAGTTGAGATGTGCCATAGGTCTTTGGCCCACAAATAGCACTTTGCATTGTTACTATAAGAATAAAACTGAATCTCATCTACCTTCTTTCTGTGCCAATGATCCTTGTCTTCTTTCAGCACATTGATGATGTGCTCTGGGTCTTCATAAAATTTTTCTTTGACTTTATCAAGATTCATCATGGCAGAAGCATACGAATTGATGGTGGTGGCATACCACTTTCCTTGCATTGTCGAGTCTGTCATTCACTCCTTTTGGGAGGCATACAAGCTTGTTGACTAGATTAGATTTGATTGCAAAATCTATTCCAGCTTCACAGTGCTCCTCATCATGGCAGCCACTCCAGAAAAATGTGTATCCAGCTCTGTCTTTGATTAGCTGGCCTTTGCCTGCCAAACCTGTTTTACTCAGGGCTGTAATTTGGATGTGATACCTGCTGAATTTTCTCACAGTAAGAGTTGTTCATCTTTCAGGTCTACTGGATTTCGTGTTGTCCATAAGCATGTGCACATTCCATGTACCAATGGTGAGTGGAAACATCTTCACAAAAGTTTCTGTACTTTTTTGTGTTTCAACCTTAGAGTGATATCCCTGCCTGCCATAGTAAGCAGGCCAGGATTAGGTGAAGCAGACAAATTTTAGGTGAGCAGTGCAGTCTTTAAAAGGCTACTCAAACACTCAGGGAGTTGCCAAATTTCATTGTTGCTTTAGTCCAGTGGGAAAATGAAACTATGACCTGAGCTGCCTGTGTTCAGGGTTGTGACTACAGCTTTTCACACCTGTTGCTTCATCAGCAGGTTGTTGCCAAAGGACTTCAAGGTAGGTAAAATAGTAACATAATAAAATAGTTGAATAGTAAAATAATAAAACATTAAAATAGTTGAATAGTAAAATAGTAAGGAAGAATATAACGCATAAGGAGAGACTGATGAAGATAAAGAGGAAAATGAAAGGATTAAAGGACAAACTATCAGAGAAATGAAGGGATGAGATCCAGGACACAAAGGTTAGTACTGGAAATGAGAAGGGCCACCTCTTTCTCAGAGATTAGATAAAGGAGGAGAAATTTCACAAGGGCTTTAAGGTATGGAATAGGGAAAAAAGGGAACTCTTAGAGGATGGCTTATTTTTTTCACTAAAATAAGTTGCTAAATCCTTTACTCTGCAGTGAAATGAGTGAGGGAAGCTTGAGGGAAAAAAATCAGGCTTGGAATAGCCACTTTAAGAGACTATAAGATTGCTATTTATCAATGAGAGACTGGTTGAAATTATATAATACAAATTTTAAATTGACCCAATTGGCATGGTTCTGTTACATCTTCCAGCAGCACTTAACAAGAATAAAAAAGATGGGGATAAACCAAGGTTAGGGTTCAGTAAACCATGAACTGAAGGTAAGCAGTAATGTATTAAAATATGGATGATAATATGTAGTTCAACTACATTTAGGGCCAACACTATGAAGGGAGAAAAATAAAGCCCAAAAAAGAGTAATAATTGGGAGGATAGTGAGATCAAGTTCAGGGGCTTGATGAATACACTTTTAAAAACTTTTTTAAAAAAATTCTGAACTTAGACACCCAGAAAAATCATTTCACACAGAAATCAGGTCACAAATGTAATTTTCTACATGAAACTATGAATCTCCATTTTATACTCATATTACTTTTTTAGAAGTTCCAAAGGTGTATCCAAAAATATGTTTTCCCTAATCCTTATGACCTCTCCAACTTCTCCAAAATAGTAATTAGGATCCAAAAATAAAGGAATTTAAACTGTTTCCAAGTTCAAGGAAACTAAGAACCTAAACAAGGCAAAAAGCTAATTCACTAATGGCAAAGAAGACAAATCTTTAGCTCCAAAAGGAATTTCAGTCATCATACCCTCCCCTAGCACCTCTCATGTTTCTGTCAGCAGGAAAGCACAAGCCTACCAAGTGTGTAACAGAAACCAACTCCACAACCCAATCCCAACCTGTCTTTGCCGTGCTAAGGCTGTGATAGCACTGTGGCAGTGATCAGAAAATATGTGAACAGAGGGAAATGGGCAAGACATGTCTGGTTGCATGGTACTCCACAAAGACTTTAAGAAGTATGTATGTAGTGGGGGGCAGAGGGGATTGACATCTGGGTGGGAACAATCCTATATGTAAAAAGGTCACTTGAGGCAGACACCAAGACCGGTTCGACATGAATTGTCCAGTGTGGGAGACCAAGATAATTTTGAGGTTCAGTAACCAGAGAAACTATATTCTAAAAGAAAGGAGTACAACAGTGTGTAATAAGGGTATTTAGTGATCTCAAGTTGACAGGGAGTTCAAAACCGTAAGTATATGCAGATAAACTAAAAGAAAACCTACTTATAGAAGGGAAAAGGCCTCCAAATCAAGTAAGAGGGTTTTGACATCTATGAATAAGTATTTCAAGACAAAATTAAATGAATCAACACTTATCGAGGCAAAAAACCCTCAGTGTTCCTAAGAGAGCATGAAACTACAGCAAATAAAAATTGTGAAAGAAGAATTTATGTCCTGAATGAGAAGAAATAATTTGGAAAATAGAAAAAACTTGAATCTACCCTGGCAAATCTCAACAGAGAAACAAAAGAGAGGATATTTAATTGGAAATGTAAAACACACACACACACACACACACACACAATAAAGAACAATCTGGAAGGAAAAAAAGTAAAAAAAAAACAATAATACTATAAGAAAGCATGATCTCCATACTAGCAAACATATTGATCTTGAATGCATCAAAACAAATGAAGAATTATAGGTCTCCCAAAAGAAGATATGTCAAAAAACTTGAATGCTCTCATGCAAGAAATTACAGAAGAAAATTGCTTAGAACTTCTAAACAGAGAAAACAAAATACCAATCAAAAGAATCTATACATTGCCTCCAGAAAACAAACTTTATGCTGCAAACTCCAACACTGTCACATTTATATTCCAAGTGATTGCATTTAACAACTCCACTGACAAAGACCAAATTCTGAAGGAAAAAGGAAAGACCTTCAAAAATAAAGGAAAGGAAATTCAAATGACACAGTACTATTCTGCACCTATGAGAATCCATACAATGGAATGAAATAATGTTTTCTGGAAAAGAAAAGGATCTCAATATGTGACCTACTTGTCAAATCTAAGCCTAATTGGAAATGAAAAAAAAAAATGAATGTTTAATAAAAAGAGACATCTCCTCTTCTAGATACCATTAAGATATTTTCCCCCTAAATATTCACAAATACTCCAGTAGAAGAGATAAGGAAACACTCCTAAAACATAATTAACTAAATTTCACAACGCCAGGATGTTTTTGTTCTTGTGAGACTAAATTGCAGAAGAAAGTACCTATATCCTTTGGAGAGAGTGGGAAGAATAGGAAGAAGATAGAAAGGAATTTAGGTTAACAATGAAGGGGAGATAACTCCTGTATTCTTCAGGAAAAGGTAGTCCCACAGAATGGGTGAGAAGGCAAATTTTGGTACTTAGTATATTTACTCTGCCTCAGGAGAAAAGGAATCAGAACTCCTAGGGGCAGTAGACCCAGAATAATGAAAGGGTATGGAACCAAAAAAGAGATTTCATGGTGAATGGGAATGGGCATGGGAGATGATCCTGGAGGAAGTAAAGACTTACACAATAAGGACATGAAAAATTTCCTACAATGGGGCAGCACTTCTATACTATCACCTGCAAGAATTGGCATTTGTAAGAAAATGAAGGCCCATGGGCAATATCTACAAGGCTATAAGAAACTAATGGTTGAGAAGAAAGTCAAAATAGGTACCTTAGAATCTTTAATTCCAAGAGGAATTTTTCCATAAGGGCCATGAATCAAAGAATCAAAATCTAAAATAAAAATGGAAGACAAACAATCAAGAGAATGGGAAAAAATCTTTTATTTCTTAAATACAAGAAAGTGAATTTTTGGGAAAAAATAATAAAACAAGGTTAAATGGAGGTGATAACAGGAGATTTTACTTGACTACTTAACTAAGAAGGAAAAAAGGGAAAGTATTAAATAATTTGTTAAAAGTAGACAAAAAAGAAACTAATAAAAAATTCTCAAACTAGGGAAAGTGACAACAAATAGGGGCAATGAGGATAAAAGATTTGGTGGGAATACCATTGTTTTAGAAAATATTAAGTAAAATTAAATGAAGAGATATAGTACTTTGTCTCTAGAGGGAAAGGGAAAAATCCTAATTTGGGAGAAAAAGCAATATTAAAAACAAATGGAGGGAAAAAATAAACCTAACTCATAATTTTAAATGGGAATAAATTAAACAATCATTGGAAACAAAATTTAAAAAACAAACAAACAAAAAGTTACATGCTGGTTAAGAAAACAATCTGACTATCTGTTGCCCACAAGAAACACATTAAAAAATGACACTGACAGGACAGCTAGGTGGCACAGTGGATAAAGCACCGGCCCTGGATTCAGGAGGACCTGAGTTCACACCTGGCCTCAGACACTTGACATTTACTAGCTGTGTGACCCTGGGCAAGTCACTTAACCCCAGTTGCCTCACCAAAAAACCCCAAGAAAATGACACTGACAGAACAAAAATATGGGGCTGCAGTAGATTCAAAAAAGCTAGAGTTTTAATCATGCTATCAGACAGAGCAAAAACAAACATTCAGAACATAAAAGGGATAAGCAATGAAACTAATGCTGAAATAAACATCATAAATATCAAAATTAAATGTATATACTTCAAGTACCTTAGCATAAAAATTCATAAGGGAAACATTACCTGAACTACAAAGAGATTTAAATGGAAGCACAATTAGTGACAAGTGATTTCAATGTACCTCTCTCAAATTTGTATGTCTAACAGAAAGATAAACAAAAGGGAAAATATAACATTGAAAATATTGCTAGAGAAACTAGAGATAAAAAATACTCTTCTGATATCTTCTAAATGAGACTGCTAAAGAATATATTAATTTCTCAGTACAATATGGTACTTTTATTTTTAAAAAGACCACATATGAGCACACAGAAATATTTTAAACAAATATAAAAAGGCAAAATTACTAAATAAATCACTCATAGACCACACTACAATAAAATAGTAATTAATTCAAAGATGACAATAATGAAAAATCACCAACCCAAATGGAGATTATTATGTGAAAGAAAATGATAATGTTGAAACAGCATATCAAAATTTCTGAGATCCATTTAAAGTAATCCTAAGAGGAAAAATAAAATTCCCAATATATGTTTATACATTAATAAAAGAGACACAATGAAATGAACATGAATTGCTTTATAATGTGAATGCCAATAAATAAACTGAAAATAATCCCCAAAAGGAAATAATAAAGAGAAATAGACAAAATGGAATTCCCTAACTAAAGAAATGATATTAAAACCAAAAGTTGATTCTTTGAAAGGACTAATAAAATTCATAAACCTTTAGCCAGTCTGATTAAAAATAAGAGAAAAGAAAATGAAGTAAAATAGAAAATGGGCATGGTGGAATTACAACAAAGCCAGAAGTAATAAAAAAGACAATTTTTAAAACCTTGATTATTAGATTATGTAGTTATATGCTAAGAATTCTGAGAAAACAAAAGAAATAGAGGAATGTCTTTAAAAATATAAAATACCTATATTAACAGAGGACCAAACAGATGTCTTAAATTACTCTCAAAACAAAAAAAGAGAAATAGAACTAGATATAAAGGAAATACTAAAAGTAAAACTCTGGTCCTTATGGATTCACAGGAGAATTCTATCTAACTTTTAGAAAACAAGTACCCAAACTACACAACTTCTTAACAAAATATGAAAGAAAAAAAAACAGTATACCATATTCTTTTTTTTTTTAAGTGAGGCAATTGGGGTTAAGTGAATTGCCCAGGGTCACACAGCCAGTAAGTGTTAAGTGTCTGAGGCCAGATTTGAACTCAGGTACTCCTGCCTCCAGGGCCGGTGCTCTATCCACTGCACCATCTAGCTGCCCCCATATTATTTTTTAAAATAACACAACTATAATGCAAATATCTAAGCTTGGGAAGGATTAAACATAAAAGAAGAATTTTAGATTTATATCATTAATATTGATTCAAAAATTTTAAATAAAATCCCATCAAAAAGACTATGGTGATTTCTCCTAGAAATTATTCATTATGACCTAGTTGAATTTTTTCCAGAGCTGTAGAGATATTTCAACTTTTTAAAAACTAATAAACATAACGAATCATGTTAAAAAAAATCTAAAGCTTGATTATCTCTATGTATGTGGGGGGAAAGCCTTTGATAATATACAATATTCATTTGTGCAAAAAAATCCTATAAAGTATTGATATAGGGGACCTTTTCTCAGTATCCTAAAAGTATCTATGTAAAATCAAAAGCGAACATCTAGGACTAGACTTTTTCTTTTTCTTTTCTTTTTTTTGTGGCACAATGAGGGTTAAGTGACTTGCCCAGAGTCGCACAGCTAGTATGTGTCAAGTGTCTGAGGCTGGATTTGAACTCAGGTCCTCCTGCTTTATCCACCCTGCCACCTAGCTAGCTACCCCCCAAACTTTTTCTTAATAAATACTGGAATTAAAGTAAGGAATATCCCTGTGCCCACTATTTAATGTAGTTCTGGAAATGCTAGAAATAGCAATAAGAGGAGAAGTAAATTAAGAGCAAAGAGGAAATAAAACTATACCTATTTATTAATGATATGACTTATTTGGAAAATTCTAGGGAATCAGCAAAGATACTAATCAAGAAATTATTTAAGTTGAAGGTTACACAATATGTCCTTATCAGTTGTTTTTTACATAATATAATAAAATCCAAGAGGAAGTAATAGAAAGGGAAATCCCATCCCAAATAACTACAAAATGCATAAGACACATGATGATTCCACAGCATGCAAAAGACTTGTAAAGATTCAATTACAAAGTTTTCCTTAAGTGAATAAATAACAATATAAATGGGTGGAGGAATATACACATTTTCTATGTATACATAATTGTATATTATAATATGTGTATAATATTTATTCAGGGACTGTGCCAAAATAATGAAAAATGACCAAGCTACAAAATTAATTTATACTTTTTTGTTTGTTTGTTTTTGTTTGTTTTTTGGGTGGGGCAATGGGGGTTAAGTGACTTGCCCAAGGTCACACAGCTAGTAAGTGTCAAGTGTCTGAGGCCAAATTTGAACTCAGGTCCTCCTGAATCCAGGGCCAGTGCTCTATCCACTACACCACCTAGCTGCCCCCTAATTTATACTTTTGATGATATCTCTCTCAAATTGGAAAAGGAATACTTTGTAACACTTGGTAAAGTAATAACAAAATTTATTTAGAAAAAAATATCTAGAACATTTAAGGAAACAATGAAAAAAGGTGTGAAAAGGATGACTTCCAAACCTCAAACTATAATCATAAAGCAGCATTCATTGAAACCATGTGATATTGACTAAAAAATACAGAGATCTACAGAGATCAGTGGAATAGATTAGAGAAGGAAGAATAAGAAAAATGGGACTAAACAATCCAGAGTTCAATAAACTGGAAAATACAAATTCCTTAAGGGAAAAATTAATTAAAAAATAAAACTTAAAAACAGTCAGAAATTAGATTCGTATGAACATCTTATAAAATATTCCTCAATAAATGGATTCAGTTCAGTTGAGTCATTTTTCAATCAAGTCCAAATCTTTGTTTTGTTGATTCATGTCCAACTCTTTATGACCCCATTTGGAATTTTCTTGGCAAAGATACTAGAATGGTTTGCTCTTTCCTTCTCCCACTCATTTTACAGATGAAACAGGGTTAAGTGACTTTCCTATGGTCACTTAGCTAGTAAGTATCTGAGCCCAGATTTGAATTCATAAAGATGAGTCATCCTGGCTCAAGGCCCAGCAGTCTACCCACTGCATCACCTAGCTGCCCAGTTATAAATCAATACATGATTTTAAAATTAAAACACATCATAAAATTCTTTGAAGAGAAGCAGATCATATCCTATGGATAGGAGATAGATTCTTAACTATACAAGAAATAAAGGCAATTATAAAAGATAAATAAATTTGATTTTATGCAGGTAAAATTTTCTAAAGGGACAAAATTAATGCACCTAGGCTAAAAAGATAAGCTATTTAATAAAGGAAATATTTTTATCAATTTCTCTAATAAGGATTTTATATAAAAATACATAAACATTATACATAACATATTTATATATACATACAAAGCATGTATATACACATAACCAAAAGGCATTCTACAGTAGCTAAGTGGCCAAATGTATGAACAAATGGTTCTCAAAAGAATAACAAAAATCACTAATAATAAAAGAAATATAAAGTAAAATAACTCTGAAGTTTCACCTCCACACCCTGCAAATTGGCAAAGATGACAAAAGTTAGAAATAACCAGTGTTAGAGGTTGTGGCAAGAGAGTCACACTAGTTCATTGTTAGTTGAACTGTGAATCATAACAACCATTTTGGAAACAATTTGTAATTGTTCAAGTAAAGTGACTTATATGTCTATTCATTTTGTCGCACAGTTTCCATTATTAGGCTTAATCTTAAGGAGACTGTTGATAAAAAGAAAGTTCCCACATATATGTGGCAACATTTTTGTGATAGCAAAAAGTTCTGGTTAGTCTTTAAAGCCCTTCACAACCTGGGCCCAATGTATCTATACAGTCTCATTGTACATTATCCTCCTTGCACTCTATGATGCAGCCAAATTGACTTTTTTTTTGTTCTCACATGCCTTAAATGTACTCCTTCCTTAACCCCTACTTCATAGAATTCCTTTTCCTTGCAGATGAATCTCAAGCATCATCTTCCATATGAAGCTTTTCTTAATTCTCCCCTGCCTCCTAAATTACCTAGAATTAAATTAATTAAAATGTGATTATTCATGTAAATAGTCTATAGCATTCCATGAGTTCTGTTGCTCTTTGGGCCCATATAGGTTAGGTACACCATATGAGTCTCCTCTAGAAATAGTTTGCAGGGAAGTAAGAATAGATTTTTCTAAAATATACACACATACATATGTGTGTGTATTCCTGTAAATATTGGTCTCAAAGTAATTTTAGGTTCAAATTGCACTCCTGATCTCTACCCTTTAACAGTAAGAGAGGTCTCCAAGCTATGTAGCCAATGCTTGATTTCCTCCCCACTAAATGGCAGGTCCATAGTGAACACATAGCAGATAGAAAATAAATCTATTTATCCAAGTTGATAACAAAACAAAACAGAAGTTAGAGAAAGTATATGTGTGAGAATAAACCAGATAATGCACATTGAATGAACATGCTCTTTAAGAGTGAGATAATTCAGCTCAACCAAAAGAGTGGGTTTCCTAGATCTCACTTAAAAAGAAATTTCTTGAGGCAGCTAAGTGGTACAATGGATAAAACACTGGCCCTGGATTCATGTAGGACCTGAGTTCAAATCTGGTCTCAGACACTTGATGCTTATTAGCTGTGTGACCCTGGGGAAGTCACTTAACTCTCATTGCCCTGCAAAAAAAAAAAAAAGGGGGGGGGGAAATTTCTTGTAGACTCTAGTGTAACAAGCTGTGAATAGGGACATAATAAGGATGACCAGTTCCTCTAAATGTCAGCTTCTTCCCAGAGTCTTTTTCTCTCTTCATTGACCTGAAGAGAGGTTGGAATGGCTCTTTTTCTCTCAAATAGGGAAATCAGAGGAACCCAAGATGTCTCTTCTCTTCAGCTTTCACCAGCTCTACCTGGTCCTCATGGAGGTATGGAGAATGGAATACTCAGTGAGGACATAGTCCCATACAATTAGATGTACAATTGGTACATTACAGTTGCTTAAGAAATACTTTTTGATGGATATATAGTTTAAAGTTTTCCCATTTTATGTCTTAGAAAAACATGATCATATGATTGAGGTTTTATAGTAAATATTTCTGAAGAGAAAATTCTGTTATAATTGAATAAAAATCAACAATGTAGATAAAATAAACCACAGTAAAATATTATTTATAAACCATTCAATGGTGTGGTTACATAAGGGTTAGTCTAAATGTTGGTTTATCCTAAAACAGGGTAGTCATTCTATTCCCACAATTGTACATGATTATGCTCATCTCAAAAAACACAACAATAATCAGTGTAAAGAGTTACAGACAATTCACCAAATTAAATGTTTATTTACATGTCACAAATATTTTTTCACAATTATATTGTACAGTCATAGTCCTTGTATATGTTACTATTTCAAGGTATGTTCTAATATTATAATCTAGACTAATATTGTCTCAATTCTGGAATCTCAGTTTAGTTTCTTTATGGCATTTTTCAAACAGGGTCATATTTAAATGTATACATTTTTAAAACCTATATAGCCTTTTGTGATGGGACAGTTCAAAGAGAAAAATTAAACTAATTTTCTAACATAATGGCACATATTTCTTAGGTGACAGTAATAAAAGCTTCTTTGTTTCCACATTTATTTTTTGAGAAAATAATTTTTTTGTTTTGCCTTCCTTTCACAGAAAGCAAGATTTAATAAAATGTCTAACTCTCAAAGACTTTTTTAAAGCTTGCATTATATCTAGATAAACTCTCAGCATAACAGGGAAACACATATTTAAATGCTCTAAAGAAAACACCGTTCTAAACTCATTTTTTTTCTATTGAAAATATACAGACTCAAAAATTGTTTTCTCAAGGCTGCTTTGCTTCTTTTCAGTTTAAAATCATAATATCCAAGTGTGGGTTTAACAAGTTCCAAAGTCCACTTGTGGAGAGATGATGGACTCACAATGCAGAATGAGACATATATTTTTGATGCGAGAGGGTTTACTTCACTTGACTATGTATATGTTATGAGGGTTTTTGTTTTCTTTTTTATTATTGTTCAACTTGGTCAGGGAGGGATAGAAAATAAAATCATGATAATTGGAAAAATAATAAATTAAAATTTTAAAAAGGAAAAAAAAACACTCGCAAATTCAGCATTTTCCTTTTCAGTTTATTTTTGAAGCTTTAGATCCTAGAAGGGAGACAGAGACAGACAGAAACAGATACACGAAGAGCTACAGAGAAAGTCAGAGAGCCCTCCTTATCTGAATTCTTCTGTGCAATTATCTTCTTTTTTTCTCTTCATAGGCAATATACTGTGAAGGAAAGAAAGAAGACTTCTTCATCAGCTCAAAAGGAAAACAAAACAAAACAAAACTTTCTGTCCATAAAGGGTTCCAACCCTAATCAAAGAAATTTAAAGATTTGAATCATTTAATTTTCTTGGGACTAATTTTCCCTTTTCATAAACAAGTATTAGATGGAGAGATAGATAAGATATTGAAAGGAGAGGGAGATTTTCCCTATTTATATTTCCACCTCACCCCCTTCCTGTCAGAATAACCACCTAAGATTAGAAAGAGATTAAGCAACTGCTAAAAAATGAGTTTGAAGTATCTTTACTAAAACTCACACTCCTGTCAAATTGAACTTTCACTAAATTAAAAGTTGATGTTTACTGAACTGATCATAGTACTCATACTGCCATACAGATAAAAAAAATACCAATTCCGATGCTTTTACCAGCTAATTTGTTCACAAAGAAACCATTCCTTTTACTAGGTTCTGAAAATTATCTTCTGCATTCTTATCTGACTCTATCAGGATAAAAATGAATCCAAAATGGGGTGGGTAGGGAGCATAGATTGTTCTTTCACCAGTGAAACAACCTGGTATGTATTATGTTAAGCTACCTCTAGAGAGTTAAAAAGAAAGGTCTATGTAATAACTTGGGAGAGTGACCAATTTTTCCCTTTTAACTCTCAATTGTGCCTTTAGCTTATTTGATGAGTTTTTATACTCTTGGATAAAAATTAAATTTTAATTCTATAAGTTTCTGTATTCCAGTCCACTTGTCTGGAAAACTTTTAGTCTTTGAAAAGTAATGAATCAGGGGCAGCTAGGTGGCACAGTGGATAAAGCAATGGCCGTGGATTCAGGAGGACCTGAATTCAAATCCAGCCTCATACACTTGACACTGACTAGCTGTGTGACCCTGGGCAAGTCACTTAACCCTCATTGCCCTGGAAAGAAAGAAAGAAAGAAAGAAAGAAAGAAAGAAAGAAAGAAAGAAAGAAAGAAAGAAAGAAAGAAAGAAAGAAAGAAAAAGAAAGGAAGGAAGGAAGGAAGGAAGGAAGGAAGGAAGGAAGGAAGGAAGGAAGGAAGGAAGGAAGGAAGGAAGGAAGGAAGGAAGGAAGGAAGGAAGGAAGGAAGGAAGGAAGGAAAGAAAGAAAAAAAAGTAATGAATTACAATAAATGAGTTTCCTTTAAAGGGGCACTAGAATTTACTTAAACATACAGATACTAGGTTTCTAGAACTTACTTCAACAGGCTTGGCTTCCTTACAGATATATGTGAAATATAAAAGATGAGGATTCATATTGACTCCCCAGCCTCACTGTCACATTATTTATATCTGAGAAAACTGCTCTGAGTCAGTTCATTGAAAAACCATAAACCAAAGATACACAAAGTGTAAAGAGGTTCTTTCACAGACACATATAGAGCAGAGATTATTTAGGGTGGCCTCTTACCTTAGTTCTTGACTACTTCATCAAGAAGAAACTAGAGTAGTACTTCTACCCAGATACTTTGAAAGTCACTTTTCCTTTCCCAGTTTTCAGGTCCCTTTACTGAGGAAAGACTCATCAGGATGGCTTTCTAGGGGTATTTCTGCCTGTGGTAAGGCAATGCTGAGGTTAGCGATAGAATCCTAACAGAGACCAGGTCAGAGTCACAGTGGAAGAAGCAATATGCACATGATCTGCAATATTAACCTGTGAGATTTTCAATCACAAGCTACACATAGAAGGCTTATTTACATGATAGGTGGTCTGACATCCAACAAGTGCCCCAAGGATTGGGACTTTTACAAGTATCCAAGACTTTTTCAGATACCCTTATGGATAAACTCATATAATAAAGATGAGCATTGCAATCTGCAGCACAAACTCTCTGGATGTAGTCAATACAGACCCTCAAACTTCCCATGAAAAGTACAGTGGGGGTGATTCAACAGATTCTTCTCTTCCACAATACCATGGAATACATCTAGGAATTTTGTCAACAAAAAGCAAAATAAAATAAGACTCCTTTTTAGGAGCCTCTTTAGGTTGCCACCAACCACAGAGAACAGCTGGGCCAAAACCAGAACCTAAAAAAGACACAACAAAAAGTTTTTTACTCACCTGTTAGAGGAAAATCCAGATACCTCACTCCTTGGTGGGAGATATTATGGGAAACGTTCCCTTGACACCACAAAATATACTTTAAAGGATTCTTTCACATTCACATTGAACTCCAGGGCAGCAACCTCTAGATTTTTGTGTTGGATTTCATGGCCAAATCATTCCACAAACTCAAATGGCAAAAGTGACTACATTTTGCTAATTTGAGCAGATCAGTAGTGACTTTATTAAAATGTAATGGAGCATGCTGTTCTCCATGTGTAATGAGAAGTGCCTCCCTTATATCAGAGAGAGGTCAGTTCCAGAGTCAGAGAAAAGTCATCCATCTTTTGGCTTCTTCTCTCTGGGGCAGCTAGTGGTGCAGTGGATAAAGCACTGGCCCTGGATTCAGGAGGACCTGAGTTAAAATATCACCTCAGACATTAGCTGTATGACCTTGGGCAAGTCACTTAACCCCAATTGCCTTAAAATATCCCGGGTCATCTCCAGTCATCCTGATGCATATCTTGCCACTGGACCCAGATGGCTCTGGAGGAGAAAGTGAGATTGCACAGCCCTCTGTCACTTAAATCTAATTCACTGCAAGTTATGCTATCACCCTGATGTCATGGTCCTCTTTGAGAATAAAGGACAAACAACAACCATTCTTCTTTTTACTCTTGATCCTAAGCTTAAAATATTGAGCTCTATGTGTCTACAAGGGGGTGAATGGGGGTTTAAATATAACATTACTTATAATTATTTTCCTTTCTCTTTTGTTATCTTGGGCCACCTTAAAACATGTAGAATACTTCATGCACTGCACTGGGAAGTGTTGATCTCCCTGATGCTTTGGCTCTGTAATGGGAATTTTTATTTACTTTTATTAATTTTTATTATTTGAGACTCAGGGCCATTCCTCCTACATCTAGTTAACTTACAGTCTTATTAACCTCACCTGATCAAAACCTGACTCCAAGAATAATAGCAGTAAAGGGAAGATAGTTTGAGCTCCCTAATGTGATTTAGGTTTTAGCTCCCCTAGTTAACTGTGTAAGCAAAAATCTCCCTGATGCCGGTTTTCTTGGTTATCTTGGTGACATGTAAATCCTCTCCCTCAATCAGCCTAAATGTAGTTTAATCTGTAGCCTGTCTTACTTACAGTCTGTTTAACTAGGTTTGTTTCCTTAGGGGATATATGAAATAATTACTTTGCTTAACTAAATTTGTTTAACTCATATGACATAGAAGGAAGTGTAGAATTGTGAACCTGCTTTTTTCTTTAACTTTTGAGGCCTAAAAGGAATGTACAGTATTGCAATATGTAAAATAATCATGTCACTCTGAAACAATTCTCTATCAGAAACTTTGTTAAAATCCTAAATTTCATTCAGTTTAATTTTTTAAAATCTGAGATCTGAACTGTTGCTTAAGCTAATAAAACCGAGGTTTTTACCTTTATTATTTCTGTATTGAGATAGATATATTTCAGCAGCAGTTATCTCCCACATGAATTCAAAAAGGAGGTATCTCCTGTAACAAGTTTGGTGAACCATGAAGGGACAGGCAGTAAGGTTGAAAGATTAGGGTTTCCACTTCAGAAGTTCTCCTTTTTGCACAAAGTTATGTTTACTTTGGAGATCTTGAAAGGCAAAACACAACTAAGTCATAAAGACTGCTGTCCAAAAATCACAGAAAAGGAGGTAAGTTTGTCTTCTATGTATGTCCTGTATAATTCTATGTATTGCTCTATATTGCATTTTTGATGGTTTTTGTCTCTTGCATTTAAATGATCAGTTTGTTGAAACTTATAGAGTTCTTAGCCCAATGACCACCCAGACATTCTGATGAACATAACTCTATGATTCAGGTGTCTAAAGCAAGGACAACACTGAGAAACTCTGGGTTTTAATGGGATTTTTTTTTTCTTTCCAAACCTTGTGCCCTTTTTACCTCATTTCTTTTTTCAGGCACAGAAGCAAAAGACTTGTCTATGTGTTGTGGTTGTTGTTTCTGAAGAGTCACGGCACTGTAGTTTTGATTGCTGGTTATATGGTGCTATGTCAGTGTCTCTGGACTGGTATAAAGTGTTTCAGTGGTTTAAATCAGAGATCCCCTTTCTGTTTGGTTCCTGGTTTGATCACTGGTTAAGTGATCCTGGTAAGAATGCACATCTTTGTATCCAAAGCACTGGCCCTGTATTCAGGAGTACCTGAGTTCAAATCTGGCTTCAGACACTTGACACTTACTAGCTGTGTGACCCTGGGCAAGTCACTTAACCCTCATTGGCCCATTTAAAAAAATGCACATCTAACATGCCTCAGTGTAATGTTGATGTCAGGTGAGAAATCATCTAGGATCTCATTCTTTCTGTATATTCTCTCATTTATCTATTTTACAGCATTGTTGCTCTACCAAAAACAAAGCTCTTAGACTGTTATGAAATTTATTTCAGTTAAATTGGTTCTGTCAATTGGTTTATTGGCTTGTTTATAGTAAATTAATTATTGACTTGGTAGAAAAATTTGGTTCCAAAATTAGTCTTCTTTTGGGCCTCACATTCTGGTTCAAATATACCAGGTAAAATTTTTTATTCTAAATTATGGGATTTAATCAGTCCATTTCTTCAAAAGACACCCCTTTACAAAGTCTCCTGGTTAATTTGGGAAAAGATTCCTTTTAAGGAATCCGAATTATCTAAGGTCCAGTTTAAAAATCTTTGTGAAAAAATTGTGGATCCTTGGCCATGGAAAGGATCCCTTTATTTTAACACCCTATCTGGGCTCAGATTAGCTATAAAAAAAATAAATACTTTTTATACCAAGTAGCTTATTGGAACATTTAAGCAGACCCTGAGAATTAAACATTCAAATCTAAATTAAAAAAAAAGTCTTCCCAGCAACTGGCTTTGACACATTTTTCTACAGATGTATCCAAGGGCTTCAATAATCAGAAAACCCTACTTTCTTTTGTAAATGTGGAGTTAGGGTCCTGGCCTCTCCTCCCAACATAAAATACTCCCTTAATTCCTCCCAAGAAAAGCAGTAGGAGACTCATAAACAACAGCAAGTTTAGGGACCTCAACGAAGTTCAAAATGAACATCCTGTAAAATGGTGGGGATGACAAAAAAATAGCTTTGAGCCTGTATTCGGTGACTGAAGATCCAACAGACCCTCTAGTGATCAAAAGGGTTCTGGTGGTACTGATAGGTAAAGCTGCTGATGTTGAGATTACTTTTTAAAGTTAGTCTCTATGAAATTGTGTCCCCCATAACCTATGCCTATAACAATAAAAAAGAAAGGGGAAAATGATTAAGAATTTCAATAAATAAAGCTTTTCACAGTAGTACCTACATTTTACCTCTAGCCAGGGCAAAGGGAAGTATCAACTACAGGTATCATGGGATACCTCCCATGGTAAGCTGAGAAGAAACCTTGGACTTCAGGAATCATGGTGTAGGTTCCTATTCTAATGATGAATGTCCAAACTGTAAATAGAAATGACATTAACTGCCCCCTTAGATCTGCTAGCATTGCTTCAAGTCCTTAGAGGGAACTAATACCTAAAACACCTTTATTCTAGGATGATAGGAAATTGGGATGATTCAATATTATTGTTTAATTTAATTTTAAAATATTTATACTAAGATCAGCTCTCCATGTTCTCTGTAATATACTGAAGTTCTGATGGCAGCCTCTTCTCAATAAGCAGGGATTTATGTTCATTGACCCTTTGATCAGACTTTCATTGGGAGATAAAGTTTTAGATTAAGCAGGAAAGACTGAAAAATAATCTTTTCTTGGTCTTCCCAACCCTTACCAGCTTGAGGTTGCAAAGATGAAAACAGACAAGAAATAAAGGAGACTTTATAGAATTATGCTATCAAATTTGTAATTTAAATTAATATATTTACTATATATTAATATATATTACTATAATAAGACTAAATTTGTAATTTAAATTAATATATTTACTATAAATATCTAAATTATGATTTTAATATTTTTAATATGTCAGTTGATTTTGAGGGAAAGTTGCAGTTCCCTAGAATATTCAAATAAGGTGTAAGACTCTTTAAAAATCACTTTTTCTCTAGGAAGGTGATAGATACATTGTTTTACTAAAAAGAGTTATTTCACTACTTAGCACATGCTAAGAAATTTGTTTCTCAAAGCAAAGAGGGGAAAATGGTTTGCACTCTGTAACCTTTAGATTTTTTTCAAATGAAAATTTGATCTTGGATGGATATTATATCATATGATTGTATTTTTTTCTGTGAATGTTATAACAGAATTTAATTAGAATTTAATCAGAAGCAGACATCTAAAAGATATTGAAAACCTATGTAACTCAAATTTATACAGAAAAGATTCATTGGAATGTTAGAGTAGATATGATTGGGAAATAAGGATGAAATAGAAATAAAGATGAAAATAAAGAAAAAACATAGTGAGGGTAAGTAAAGGACTAAATTTGAGTGTAACAAGAAAGATACAGTTTTGAAGTTTGTAGGACTTCAATGAAAATCCACTGGAAGAGAAAAGAGAGAAGAGATTTAAGAAAAAAAAGGGGAAAAAAAGGAGAATGGGTAAAAAGTTCAAGTTGGAGTCTAAATTGCACTAACAGTGTGTACAGAGGTTTTGAAAATAAAGGGTTTGGAGTTTTGGAAAGTGAAGTTTGATGGGGATTTTCATCTTATTGACATAAGAAAAATAGGAGAAATTTTCTATGCCTTTAAATTTATGGACACAAGTTGGAGAAATGCCTCTTTTGACAGTCTTCTATAAAGTCACATCTACCAAATGGAACCTATAGTAATAAATTTGCACCATGGGATTATTTGAGTCTAACATACTGAAATTCTATCATTGAGAATATTAGAAGGGTGCATTCTAATCTTTATGTGGGGGATATTATGACTTTAGGAAAAGCTTATGGGCCCCAAAAGAAGGAGATGAAAAAGTGAACTGCCATCATAAATATTTGTAATTGAGCTAACTGAAATCATTGGCCCATATAGTTTAAGGTGGTGCCAGCTAAGGGCCCATGAAAAAATTAAGATTTTGAATGATACCATTCAAAATGATACCAAATCTAAATCCAGATTTGACTTGAGTGAATTTGTCCTGAAACTAAATTATAACATGACCTAATTTAAAGTGAAATGATTTATCCTATTGGGATAGTGATGATATTTGACCCTCTATAGGTAACCATATTTTAATGCAAAATACACTTGAAATTTGTCATTAAGGTAATATGCCTAGAAACTGCATGGATAAGAATTAAAAGTGTAATTGCTTTAAAATTACTCTATACTGGTTTTTGAATGTGATTAGTATAAAATTCTAGAAGTGATTTTCTACATAAAATGATCCAGAAATTTATTCAACTCAATTAACATTATTTTACTTGTAATAAATTTTATTTAATGTTTTTTAAAATCCATAATATTGTTTATGCTATTTTTTGCCTTCTAATTTTTCTTGTATGGTAGTTTTGAGGAAATCATAGTATAAGAAATTATGTGAACCTAAAAAAATTATATTTGGATAGTGATGTAATTGTACCCTAAGAAAATCAACTTCTCTTTTAATCTGGACACTGTTATAATATAAATCAAGTTATTAAAGAACGTGGTATATATTAAAGTTACATCTTTAAGCTGACTTAATCTCAACAAACATGGTATTTAAAGATTTATTTTTACTCAGGAGGTTAATATGCAATCCCTTTAGAGATGGATGTCTGTCAAAATGGGAGCTTAAAAAGGGGTTGATGGTTTTTGTTTGTATTTTGAGTGAATTATCACTATATTGTGTAATTATGAAATGTGGCTATTTTCTTAATTTCTAATGACTGATTTCTGCTCTAGGATGGATTTAAACTAGAAATAATGAATAACACAATAGCTTTTATTTGCTTATTAATTTATTACAACATGAGAAAAATAATAAAAATGATAATTATACCTAGCCCTGATTCATGATTAGTTAAATTTGCTATTTGAGGTAAAATTTCTTGGGACTGTATTTTGATATTATTCTGAAGTTTGATTTCAGTATCATCAGAATTATCATTATGCAAATAATCCACCATTCAAGGGATATGCCATGTGCTATTCAAAGAAAGTACAATTTGAGAATTGCTATGGGTGGATATCTGTGCCTAGAAATGTTAAAATGAAATGCAAATGTAATGGTGGAGCCTCTTGACTCAGTTTCCCCATGGTATAGTTTCTTTTCTGACAAAGAAAATTTTCAACCTGCTTAATCCTAAGACTGGCTATTATACCCTTTGAATAATGTGGACTTTTGCTGTATGATTGGCTGTTCCAAAAATTGAACTACAAGTCTTACCTGGAATCTAACAGATGTAAGGAAGCTTTACTGTATTATACTTATGGCAGTTTGGTCTGTGCCCTTGAAGGGACAGTCTTGATATTGTTATAATCACATAACTTACTCCTTCCTTTCATAGAAAATTTGGGACAGGTAAATTGTAAAAGTATTTTTACATTTGATAAATCTCATTGTTGTACTACTCAAACATCTCTGAGGAAGGATACCTCTCCAGAACTGTGCTGGGAAAGAGGCCAATCCTAGAATTTTCAAGGAAAAAATATTTCCAAGGATTGGACAGCTACATGGGACAACTAAAAGCCAACATGAAACAAGTTGATTAGATGACACTTGGAATGTGGTACCAGTAAGAAGCTAGATGGAGACTTTATGTTAATCAGGATAGAGAATGATCATTATACTTACTATAATAGGATGCAAGTATGAAAGACTTCAATGTTTTGAGTTTTACTATTCTGTATTTGTGTTCAATATTTGTTTTAACTTCCTAATCTAATCAACTAGTTAAATAAATTTCTAGGTACCACATCTATCCCCTTTTTAATGAATATACATTCATGGGTAGGATTAGGTTTGCATAATATCATAACTTTTTTCTATTTATCTGTATCCACCTATCTGTATATATATTTCCTCAAAAGAGGGCTAGGACAAAGATATGATGAAATAAAGATGTAAAAAATTTTAAGTTTTGATTTTTATGTAAAAGTTTTACATTTTAACTCAATAATAAATTCCACTTTGAGAAAAGCAATAAAATGAGATTATTTTCTCTGAGAATTAACTAAGAACATGTGTGTGTTTGTATAGATAGCTGTGTGCATATGTATGTATGTATTTCTGTGATTGACCTCCCAATTTGTCTATCAAGAACAATGACAAAAACCAAGTAAATGTGATTTTCCTGGATGATTATTTTTACATTTTTCTTTTTGATCCTGAAGGTAATTAAGAACAAAATTAACAAAGTAGAACAAAGTACTGAACATCTTTCAAGTTCAACAGAATATACACAGATTAATTTTTTTTGGGGGGGGCAGTGAGGGTTAAGTGACTTGCCCAGGGTCACACAGCTGTTAAGTGTCAAGTGTCTGAGGCCGGATTTGAACTCAGGTCCTTCTGAATCCAGGGCCGGTGCTCTATCTACTGCGCCACCTAGCTGCCCCCCACAGAATAATTTTTAAAAACATTTTTCTTCTTGGGGGGGGGGTCATATACAGACTTTGATTATATTTTAGTAATAAGTTCCCAAAATCGGATTAAGCATTTTACATATAAAATTGCATTAATTGGAAATAAAATTTTTAATCATTTATTTTTTCCTATTTTGAAGTTTCTATCTTCTAATATTAAGAGATAGAAAGGCTCATTTTTCAAGCCATGCCCTCATGGATACTTTTTAAGATTCTTTCTTCAGTCTATAAATCATGTTATATCAGCTAATAGAAAGAGCAATTACTATGCAACAATAAAATTATCTAAACTTTCAGGGGGGAGTTTAGGGTTTCTAAATTGTTGTTCTTATAGCTCTGTTGTTAATAAAGTTAGCTCCATACCATTTGAAGTGGCTTTCATCAGATTCGTTACTAGAAGACCAAATTTAAGAGGCTTACTAAATTATATTCACTAGCAGGTTTTTGGCAGTCTTATCTAAGGAATCTCAGAAAGTAACTTGGAACCAAAAAGGGAAATGGATGTAAGAGGGAGAATGCTTCTCCAGAACTGCCCTGGGAATGAGGCATATTCTAGAATTTTTAAGGAAAAATATTTCCACAGATCAAATGGATACATGGGACAACTAAAACCTAAGATGAAACAAAGGGAATTAAATGTCACTTGTAACAAGTAACAAACTAAATAAAGTTAACTTTATGTTTATTAGTATTGAGGATGATGATTGTGTTCCTCTTTAATATTTCCTGGTGTTTATGTATGCCTGAAGCTGTGTGTGCACTAGTACTAGTGAAGACATACCCATTTATAAGTGTGTAATCAAAGAGAGGCATTGTAGACTTCTCTACTATCAAAACCAGGAACTGTTATAGGAATTTTTATTTCCTTTTATTAAATGTTATTATTTGGAGTTCAGAGCCATTCCTTCTGCAACTTCTGGTTAGCTAAAAAGCTGTCTTCTAATAATATTAACCTCACCTGACAAAAACCTGACTATTAGGGGGAAATTGTTTGACATTCTTCTGATAAAAGGGGAGTTTGAGCTCCCTGGGGTTGTTAGTTCTCCTACTTAACTATGTAAGCAAGGATTTCCCTTATGCCAGTTTTCCTGATTATCATCTTGGTGACATGTAAATCTTCTCCCACAATGCGACTATTGTGAACTATCTAAATGTAATTTCATCTATAACCTTACTTATTTAATAGATTCTATTTAACTAGGTGTGTTTCCTTAGGGGATGTGTGAGATTATGACTTTACTTAACTAAGTTTATAAATTTATATGACATAGAAGGAAGTATGGGATTATGAATCTGTCATTTCAGGCACACTGAAATTTTTTTCATTGTCTAGTCTATAACAAAGGATGCCTTCTTGTTTTGGATGAAATTCAGGGTAGTTTCGAAAATGAAATCACTCAATTTTAGGATCTCCCAAGCTACCGAAAGTTATATGACATTCCTTTCTTCTTGCCTCTAAAATACCCTGCATCTGGGTCAGGCACATAATTCCTGGTCTCTGAGTTGACACAAGTATGGACTTTCTAGAAACTTTGGCCCCCTAAGGCTAGGGATCTGTAATTGACTTGCTAAGGACCTCTGATTGACATAATTCCTATTCATTTCATTATTGTGGTGACTGGAAGCTGGGGAGGGATTGTTTAAACTATAGAAAGTCTTTCATGCATAGAGAATTGAACATATAACCTTTGTTTTTCCTTGACCTCATTTTCACCTTATTTAATCCTTTTTTACCTTCTTCAATTATTTCCCCCATCCAAATGTTTTCAATATCATTCGTAAAGGTGTAGTATAGATGAGAATAAAGATTCTCCTAGTTACAGCTGTTCTCAAGATCTTTCCCAAAAGGATGAAGGAACCAGGGAAAAATTACAATGTATTAGTCTCCTTCCTATCCCTCCCCAGTTCAAACACCCAGATAAAATTGTCTGTTGTCAAAAACTGGTTTAAATGATCATCAATGGGGGAAAAAGTAAGTCATAAAAAGGCAAAACCTTGAGAGATGGTTATGAAAGCTAGGAAAACAGGTTCTGTTTTGTCTTAATGATAAGGATAAATTATTAATTATATGAATATTTACAAACTTTTGGTATTTTAGCACCATCTTTCACTACTGCTTTCCTAAGTATGACTTGTATATTTAGCTCCCAATCACTATTCAGGTTGAAGAATGAGGAGAATATGAGACAAAGTCTTGGCAAAAGTCCTACTTCATTGCATACATTTACTGCTTTGGATCTTTTGGTAGAAAATACTAATGGTAAATGGTAAAAGCATGAATCAATTTGGGAGGTTTTTTATTTTTCTTATTATTCATGTAAACATCAAAATATTTTCAAGATACCTTGCAATTTACTTGTAAAAAGTAAAGTTAACTTTCAGACGATATATACATGTAACACACTGCCTACTATGGTCAAAAAATAACTTATTTCCTATTGCTGTATTCTATTTTCTTTTATTTTTATAAAATATTATGGTAGAAGGAACTTTTGTCATTATACAATTTCTTTTTATTTCAGGCGGGACAGCAACGTTGGTGGGAGCAGGAGATCAAAATAAGTGGGAATATTCAAAAAGGAGAGCTCATTACCTATAATCTGACAGAGCTGATAAAACCAGAGGCCTATGAAGTCCGACTGACTCCTCTTACCAAGTTTGGTGAAGGAGATTCAACTATTCGTATCATCAAATATAGTGGTAAGTAAGTATTTAAATCAATTTTTGGTTCACTGTGCATTGCTTTAGTCTGATAAAATAGGTCATATCAGTAGATTTGAGGCTTGAGGGGTACAATAAAGTAAGTTTTATTTCAAGGCAGCCTCTTCAGCAGGGATTACTGCAGACCTAAACTATTAGCTCAAATAACTCTATTTCAATCTAGAGTCCAGATTTCTGATTACTGGGGAGTTCAGTGGATTCCATCAATATACAACCTGGAATATACTGTGGGGGCTTTGTGAACACTGCTCCCAAAAGTAAGTGACACAGTTTCCCTTGCCAGGGTTAAAGTTTTCATGCTTTTACAGATTTTGCTGATATGGGTACATTTATTTTATCCACTGGTAACAGTTTCTACAGGGAGAAAAATGACCC
This sequence comes from Dromiciops gliroides, assembly GCF_019393635.1. Classification (NCBI taxonomy): domain Eukaryota; kingdom Metazoa; phylum Chordata; class Mammalia; order Microbiotheria; family Microbiotheriidae; genus Dromiciops; species Dromiciops gliroides. The sequence continues at coordinate 263,342,340 of NC_057862.1, read as the reverse complement.
ATAATGGAGGCTTTGTCACTGTTTAAAAATGAAATACTCCCTAATTGTTCTTGAATAAGACATTTACAAAAATAATGGAGGTAAAACCTAACAAAAATGATTCCTAGGAAATAGTAAGTTAAATTAAAAGCAAGACTCAGGACATGAATACAAGTATCATACAGGCCATTATAAAGTTAGTATAGCATGTAGAGCTTTTCAGCTAATTCTTAGGAAAAGAAATACAACTGCTATCTTTCTCTTAGAGATGTAGTACTTTAAAGTTTACAAAGCTCTTTATAAATATCTCATTTTATCCTTACAACAACCCTAGAAAGTAAATGCCATTATCATTCCCATTTTACAGAAGAGGAAACTGATGCAAAAGGGGTTCAGGGACTTGCTCAGGATCACACAGTTTGTAAGTATCTGAGGCAGGATTTGAACTGACTGAAAGTCTTCCTGACTTTAGGTCCAGCACTCCATCTGTTGCCCAGTATAGTTGCCTTAAATAAATTATAATTTGAATCTAATTAATTTAAGTATTTTCAGTCCATTTGAATAATGAAATTGTATTTATGTACCCTCTGCATAATCCATGAAATGACTAAAGATAAATGTCACAATAAAAATAACTCAAATTTTAATAACATTTTAAGGATTATATAATGTTTTCCTCACAACAATTATGTGACAGGAAAAATAAAAAGATTTATTAACCTAATTTTAAGATATCATAAATATATGTATTGGGATTCAAACTTAGGTCATCTGTTTCTAAATCTAGCATGATATAATAATGACTAAAAAAACTGAAAATATTTTATCATAAACTTTGATCCCCTGGATCCTATAACTGTTGAGGTAAGAATATATTGTTTTCTCTTACTGATAGTTAATCTTTTGTGACTGATTCTTCCCTAAATATTGTAAATGAGGAAAGTGCTTTGCAAAACACAAATCACTGTATAAATGTGAGAGTATTATACTCAAATCCATATTGCTTTCTTGTCATATGTCTAATAATAGGAAGTTTTTATATTGATTTTAAAAAGGAAACAACTAAATTCTAAAGAATTTGCATATATTTTAGAATTATAAGATTCATATCCCTAGCATTATGTTCATCAGAATTTCTATTATGTATTTTTGTTTTCAGGCTTTAACAAAATAACTGGTCAAATATTTCAACCTTCTTTCATTGTTCCAGTGGAATATATACTTTTTAATCTTCAGTTGGATTTACCATTTAAATATATTTAATCTTTAATTAAAGAAATGTTTTTAATTTTTAAAAATGTAATACATTTCTGAGCTAAAGTTTCCATTTACATAGGCATTATTTTCCCCTGAATTATAAGAAAAATTATACTGGTGTTTGTTTTTAAAACCTACTATTCTTTTCTTTCGTTCTAATTATCTTCATACCATCCATATATGGCATTTGGTTTCCCTTCTCTAGATATACCCTACAATTTACCAATGTCCTTCCAAAATGTATTGTCTAGAACAGAATGTATTATTATGGATTTGACAAATATGACCGTTTATTCTTAATCAATATTTAAAAAGAAAAGAAAAGAGGACCACATATTAAACCTTTAAATTCCGCTATGAACAGGTTGTTTTTGTTTTGTTTTTCCCTTGGGGAGTAGAGGTATATTTCAAATTTAACATGATTATTCTAATAATATACTGATTACATGTGTCCTCTTCTGAATTACCTTTTGCTTTCTTCTGTTGATTAAAAAAATGATTTGTTGCTATATGTTTCCTTTTTTCCTTCCTAGTTTTGAAAGGAAACTTCATTCATTCATTTATTCATTCACTCATTCATTCATTTATTTTTTGCAGGGCAATGAGGGTTGAGTGACTTGTCCAGGGTCACACAGCTAGTAAGTGTCAAGTGTCTGAGGCCAGATTTGAACTCAAGTCTTCCTGAATCTAGGACTGGTGCTTTTATCTACTGCACCTCCTAGCTGCCCCCCCCCCCCAAGGAGACTTTCAAAAGTGACATATTAGTATCTTTCCTTCACTATCATTTTCCTATCATTACTATTCTGTCAACTCCCCTAAGAAAAGACATCCCTCCCTTCCACACACTGGGGATGTCTGAAAATGTATGCCAGTAGAACATCACCTTTTTGCCAAGAGGCAGAAATCATCATCAGTCTTCTGAAGTTATGATTGGTCATTGATTTAATCATAATTAACACAGTTGTTTCCTTTTATGTTGTTGGAATCAATACATTGAATAAATTGTTCTCTTGCTTCTTCTCACTTCAGTTTCATTCATACCTTCCCACCTCCCCCCACCTAGCTTTTTCTGACTCTGTCTTCTTTTATAATTTCTTACATTATAATAATATAATCAATCATAAACCTTAATTTATTCATTAATCTCCAATTGATGAACATCTCCTCTGGTTCCAATTTGTACAGGTTCAAGAGAGCTCATTATTACATTTTCAGAGTAAATATTTGCACCTTGGAAATCAATAAATGATGCCCCAAAATGGATTGATTTATCAACTGATTTTGTTGGTTGTCTATACTTAAGAAAATGATAAAGAAAATGTGGAGCGCTTAAAGATGTGCTCACATTTTTTTAGAGAGCCATTTGCTAAAAATTTACCAGCAGGGCAGCTAGGTGGCGCAGTGGATAGAGCACCGGCCCTGCAGTTAGGAGGACCTGAGTTGAAATCCAGCCTGAGACACTTAACACTTACTAGCTGTGTGACCCTGGGCAAATCACTTAACCCCAGTTGCCTCACCAAAAAAACAAACAAACAAACAAACAAACAAATTTACCAGCATACTGCTTCTCACTTCTTTGACATAGAGGATGAGAATATTTGCTCTTTTTTGAGTCTGGCTTGCTCACTACAATTGACAACTGACTGATCCCAGCAGGTTTAGGTTCCCAGAGAAGGAGTACCACCATACAGTTACACACAAATTATCTCAGGGCCATAGTAATAATTCCATTGTAAAAAGTAATATAATCGGGGGCAGCTAGGTGGCACAGTGGATAAAGCACTGGCCCTGGATTCAGGTGGACCTGAGTTCAAATCTGGCCTCAGACACTTGACACTTACTAGCTGTGTGACTCTGGGCAAGTCACTTAACCCGCATTGCCCTGCAAAAAGGAAAAAAAAAAAGGAAAGAAAAAAAAAGAAAAGGAAGAAAACTGAAGAACATGGGGGAAAATACCTGTGTAAAAAAAAGTAATATACTCCCCCTAATTACTACTTCTACTTTTAAAGTCCCACCAATGTGCTTCCATTTGCACCAAACCAGTGATTCACAATAATGATACTTTCAGATCTTCAATATAGCCATTTACTTAATAAGACAAAAGAAATAATATCAGAAATACTTATATTAAATATACTTATTTATTATTTATTATCAGAAATACTTATATTAATGTAAATACAAGAATAATAAATATATCAGATCTAAAATAAATCTAGGTTACATGCTCTGACCTATGTACTCTGTATCTGTGGAGAGTGAAGACACATAAAAATCTACCAAGCTGGCACATGAGTAAGAAAAATCCCTGAATTTGGGGTAACATACAAATTTGGAATGGTAGACATTGATTTTCTCTGCCTTAGGAAACAATCCATAATAGTACCTTGATGAATATTACTTCTGCATTGAATATGTGCTACCACTGCTAAGCTCTTTTGATCCATGTTGTACTTGACTAAAAAGAGAAACAAAAACAAACAACAAAAACAACAACAACAATAAAAACCCACTAGGCATGATATTTTGAACAAACTAGTAGATCCACTGGATAACTTCTTTGATTCTCTTCCCTTAAAATTTTCCTTTGTTCAGATTGACTTCAGTAATAACTATAAAATAAATCAGTTCCTACTTCAAATGTATCTAAAGCAGTTCTGTCTCTCTTATCTTTCTGGGTCCTTTCTGAGAAAAATCAGACTTTATCTTATCATTAGAAATACAAAATATCATCTTTTATTCATATCCAAATGAAGTACACTTGCTTGAAATGTCAATTCAAAAGAAAAGACTATAAAGTAACAAAGGTCTTTTAAAAAAGGCAAGGAAATTGCAATTTAGGACATTGTATAGTACCAGAGTACTGGAATGCTTGGGAAGGACAGAAAGCACAGAATTTAAATACACTTCAGCAGAGAGGGATGCACAGCCTTGAGAAGCTATTACATAAGTTGTTTTGCAGAATAGCTGAAAGTCCATAAAGAAAGAGGGGGGGGGGCTTGGAGAGTGGTGGCATCTGGTCAGAACAGCAGGATCCAGGTGCAACAAAAGGTTTCCAGAGAGACCACAAGAACTGGTCCAACTGGTTTAAACCTGCTCCAAGCATGGTATCAGGGCCAAGTAGCTCCTCTGATGGCTGTATTCAGTGCCACATTTATTAAATTATAAAAACCATTTTGGTATCCATATCTCTGAAGTTTATTACAACCTGTCACATTCATTTTTTTTTTAGTGAGGCAATTGGGGTTAAGTGAATTGCCCAGGGTCACACAGCTAGTAAGTGTTAACTGCCCCCACATTCAAATTTTTTAAAATAAACAATGTTTTAGACCTCTGAGTCAGCACATCTGTTTTTCTAAGAACACTGAGTAAGGCAGAAAACACAGCAACAAACATAGGTTGTGCTGCATTTAAAATTTATGCTTTTCTTCTTTTGCTTATGAGGTTTTTATATCATAGAACATGGTCATTTTTTAAGGCATGATATGCTTCTGAGATGTATGCATATTTTATATTCCCATTTACTTATCACAAGAGTTTATCTATCATTTAGCTTTTTTCTAAAATTCTGTTCAGTTCTTAATTTTTCTTATCTGTATTTAGATTTGTCTACAATTTTAAAATGATACATTAAGGTTCCCAACTATTATACTTTTGCTGTTTCTCCCTACAATTCTATGAACTTTCCTTCAACTACTTAGATGCTATGTTGTTTTGTGAATGTGTGTGTATGTCTGTGTGTGCATAAATGTATACTTGTAATTTATTTTTAATGATATTTTATTTTCTCCAATTACATGTAAAAACAATTTAAAATTTTTTTTTAAGTTTTGAGTTTCAAATTCTACCCCTCCCTACTTCCTCTCCCTCTTTCTCCCTGAGACAGCTAGCAATCTGTTATAGGTTATACATATTTGATCATGCAAAACATTTCCATATTAGTCATTTTGTGTAAGAAGACACAACAAAAGAGAAAAAGAAAGTGAAAAATGGTATGCTTCCGTTTGCATTCAGACAATATTCGTTTGTAATCTAGAGGTGGATGTTTTTTCATCCTGAGTCCTTTGGGGTTGTCTTGGATCATTGAATTACTGAGAATAGCTAAGACATTCATAGTTCATCATACAATATTGCTCCTGCTGTGTATAGTGTTCTCCTGGTTCTGCTCACTTCACTTTATTTTTTTCCTTTTTGTTCACTCCACTTTATGTTAGTTTCCAAGTTTTTCTGAAGTCATCTTGTTCATCATTTCCTATACCATAATAATATTACATTGCACCCATATGCCACAACTTGTTCAGCCATTCCCTAAATGATGGGCAACTCCTCAGTTTCCACAATAAAAAGAGCTGCTATATAAAAAAGGAGCTGCTATAAATATTTTGTACAAATAGGTTCTTTTCCCTTTTTCAATCTCTTTGACATATAGACCTTATAGATCTAATAGTGGTATTGATGTATCAAAGGGTATTCAGTTTCATAGCTCTTTAGGCATAGTTCCAAATTGCTCTCCAGAATGTTTGGAACACTTCACAACCCTTCTTACAGTGCATTAGTGTCCCAGTTTTCCCAAATCCCCTCCAACAATCATTTTCCTTTTCTGATAGCCAATCTAATAGGTGTGAAGTTATTTTAATTGAAATTTCTCTAATTAATAGGTATTTAGACCATTTTTTCCATGCAGCTATATTCAAGCTTTGTTTTTTCTTCTGAAAAGTGCCTGTTAAGATTTGTTGATCATTTATCATTTGGGTAATGTTTCTCTCACTTCTTTTAACTGTGTCTATTTTTGCAACTGCCTTTTCTGCATTCAAGACTGCTACGCCTACTTTTTTTAAAAAAATGCCTGAAGAATAATAGATTCCACTCAAAACTCTAATTTTGCATATGCATGAGTTTTCATGTCTAAAATTTGTTTCTTGTAAACAAAATATTGTTAGATTCTGCTTCCTAATTTATTCTGCGAATCTCCTATTACAGGTGAGTTCATTCCTTTCACATTCACTGCTATGAATATTAATTATGTATTTTCCTTCATAATTTTTTCTTTCCATTTCCCGTTTTGAAAGATGAAGATTAAGAGAATAAGAGAATTTGATCCACCAAATTGAAATGATCTGTTTCTGCCACTTTGTCCCTCCTCTCTTCATCAAGCCCATTTTAAGCTCCCTATATGATTTACAATTCCTGCCTAGTTTGTTTTGTATCAAACTCTTAGTTTTGCCTCTTCTATTTCTCCTTATCTTTCCCTGTTAACACCTGTTTGTCTTCTCTATCCCCTTAAAAACAGTGGAATTCTAATGGGACAGTTGCCACCCATTTTTCCCTTTTCCTTTCTACTTGCCTAGCCAATGAGAGTGAGGTTGTGATTTCTTTCTCTCCTTCTATGTACCCAAATAGAGATACAGTTCTCAAGAATTACAAGTAATATCTCTTCACTTTGAGATGTAAACAGTTTAATCTTATTGAACAAGGGGTTTTTTGCTTGCCTTTTTATGCTTCTCTTGATTCTTGTTTTTGAAGATTGAATTTTAAATCAGGAAAGCTTGAAAGTCTTCTCTTTCATTGAATGTCTATATTTTCCCTTGAAAGATAATGCTGAAATTTTGCTGGGTATTTGATTCTTGGTTACAATCCAAGCTCCTTTGCCTATCAAATTCCAAGCCCTCTGACCCTTTAAGTTTGAAGTTTCCCGGACCTGTGTAATCCTCACTGTGGCTCTATGATATTTAGATTGTTTCTTTCTGGCAGCTTGCTTTATTTTCTCCCTCACCTGATAATTCTGAAATTTGGCTACAAAATTCCCTGAAGTTTTATTTTGGGATTTCCTTCAGGGGGCGATCAGTGGATTCTTTCAATGACCATTTTAACCTCTGATTCTAGCATATCAGGGCAGACCTACTTGATAATTTCCAGGAATATGGTGTCTAGACTCTATTATTTTGCAGTTCATATTAGATATAAGGATAGTTTTCAACAATTGTTTACACTGGATTTTTAGTTCCAAATTTTTCTTTTCTTCCCCGCCTCCCTTCCCTCCCTCCTCCCCAAGACAGAAAGCAGTCTGATATAGGTTGTATATGTATAGTCACATCAAACATATTTCTACATTAGCAATCGTGTGAAAGAAGAATCAGAGCACAAAGGACAAATCTCAAACAAGAAGAAAAAAAAAGACAGTCCAAAAGTAGAAACAGTATGATTCATAATTCACAGTTCTTTTTTCTGGATGTTGAGAATATTTTCTATTGTAAGTTCTTTGAAACTGGTTTGGATTGTTGCACTGCTGAGAAGAGCCAAGTCTCCCATTTTTCATCACACAATGTTGCTGTTACTGTATATACAAGGTTCTTCTAGTTCTGCTCCTCTCAGTCAGCATCAGTTCATGTAAGTCCTTCCAGGTTTCTCTGAACTCCTCCTGCTCATCGTTTCTTACAGCACAATAGAATTCCATTGCATTCATATACCACAATTTGTTTAGCCATTCCCCTATTGATGGGCATTCCTTCAATTTCCCATTCTTTGACACCGCAAAGATAACTGCTATAAATATTTTTGTACATGTGGGTCTTTTTCCCGTTTCTATGGTCTCTTTGGGATACAGACCTTGCAGTGGTGCTACTGGGTCAAAGGGTATGAATGGTCCCATAGCCCTTTGGGCATAGTTTCAAATTGCTCTTCAGAATGGTTGGATCATTTCATAGCTCCACCAACAATGCATTCGTGTTCTAATTTTTCCACAGCTTCTCCAACATTTATTATTTTCCTTTTTTGTCATATTAGCCAGTCTGATAGGGGTGAGGTAGTACCTCAAAGTTGTTTTAATTTGCATTTCTCTGATCAATACTGATTTAGAGCATTTTTTCATATGGCAATAGATAGCTTAGACTTCATCAGAAAACTGCCTGTTCATATCTTTTGACCATTTCTCAATTGGGGAATGACTTATATTCTTATAAATTTGATTTAGTTCCCTATATATTTTAGAAATGAGGCCTTTATCAGAAATGCTGGCTGTAAAAATTGTTTCCCAGTTTTCTGCCTCCCTTCTAATTTTGGCTGCATTCCCTCTGTACAAAAGCTTTTTAATTTAATGTAATCAAAGTCTTCCATTTGGCTTTTCATAATATTCTCTATCTCTTGTTTGGACATAAATTGTTTTCCTCTCCATAGATCTGAGAGGTAAACTATTTCTTCCTCTCCTAAATTATCTATGGTATTACCCTTTATCTAAATCTTGAACCCATTTTGACTATATTTTTGTATAAGGTGTAAGATGGTGGTCTATTCCTAGTTTCTGCCATACTATCTTCCAGTTTTTCCAGCAGTTTTTGTCAAATACTGAGTTCCTATCTCAGAAGCTGGAGTCTTTGGGTTTATCAAACAGTAGATTACTATAAGTCATTTACAACTGTGCCTCCTGTGCCTAACCTATTCCAATTGATCCACCACTCTATTTCTTAGCCAGTACCACATAGTTTTGATGACTGCTGCTTTATAATATAGCTTCAAATTTGGTATGGTTAGCCCACCTTCCTGTGCAAATTTTTCATTAATTACCTTGATATTCTTGACTTTTTGTTTTTCCAGATAATTTTTGTTATTATTGTTTCTAGCTCTATAAAATAATTTTTGGTAGTCTGATTGGTATGGCACAGAATAGGTAAATTAATTTAGGTATAATTATCATTTTTATTATATTACCTTGACCTATCCATGAACAATTTATATTTTCCAATTACATTGTTCTGATTTTATTTGTGTGAAAAGTGTTTTGTAATTGTGTTCATGGACTTCTTGGGTTTGTCTTGGCAGGTAGACTGACAACTATTTTATATTGTCTACTGTTACTTTAAATTAAATTTCTCTTTCTAATTCTTGCTGCTGAGCTTTGTTGGTCATGTATGGAAATGCTGATGATTTATGTGGATTTATTCTATATCCTGCTACTTTGCTAAAGTTGTTAATTGTTTCAAGCAGTTTTTTATTCGATTCTTTAGGATTCTCCAAGTATACCATCATATCATCTGCAAAGAGGGAAAGTTTTGATTCCTCCTTGCCTATTCTAATTCCTTTAATTCCTTCTTCTTGTCTTATTGCTATAGCTAACATTTCTAATACAATATAATAATAGAGTTGATAATGGACATCCTTGTTTCACCTTTGATCTTATTGGGAATGCCTCTAACTTATCCCCATTACATATAATGCTTGCTGATAGTTTTAGCTAGATACTGCTTATGTCTTTTAAGGAAAGCTCCATCTATTCCCATGCTCTCTAGAGTTCTTAATAGGAATGAGTGTTTTTTAGTTTGTCAAATGTTTTCTCTGCATCTATTGAGATAATCATATGATTTGGGTTAGTTTTGTTATTGATGTGGTTGATTATATTAATAGTTTTTTCTAATGTTGAACCAGCCTTGCATTCCTGGTATAAATCCCACCTGGTCATAGTGTATTATCCTGGTGATCACTTGCTGTAATATCCTTGCTAATATTTAAGATTTTTTGCATCGATATTCATTAGGGAAATTGGTCTGTAATTTTATTTCTCTGTTTTGGCTCTGTCTGGTTTAGGTATCAAAACTATATTTGTATCATAAAAGGAGTTTGGTAGAACTCCTTCTTCAGCTATATTTCCAAATAGTTTGTATAGTATCGGGATTAATTGTTCTTTAAATGTTTGATAGAATTCACTTGTAAACCCATCTGGCCCTTGAGATTTTTTCTTAGTGAGTTCATTGATTACTTGTTCAATTTCTTTTTCTGAAATTGGCCTATTTAAGGATTTTATTTTCTCTTCAGTTAACTTGGGCAGTTTGTATTTTTGTAAATATTCATCCATTTAATTTACATTGTGAAATTTATTGGCATACAGTTGGGCAAAATAGATCCTAATTATTGCTTTAATTTCCACTTCATTGGTGGTGAAATCACCCCTTTCATTTTTTTTTTGGTGGGGCAATGAGGGTTAAGTGACTTGCCCAGGGTCACACAGCTAGTAAGTATCAAGTGTCTGAGACCAGATTTGAACTCAGGAACTCCTGAATGCAGGGCTGGTGCTTTATGCACTGCACCACCTAGCTGCCCCCACAACCCTTTCATTTTTGATACTGGTAATTTGGTTTTCTTCTTTCTTTTTTTAAAACCAAATTAACCAAAGGCTTATCTATTTTAGTTTTATTCATTAGTTCCATAGTTTTCTTGCTTTCAATTTTATTAATTTCTCCTTTGATTTTCAGGATCTCTAACTTAGTATTTAGTTGGGGATTTTTAATTTGTCCTTTTTTTAGATTCTTTGGTTGCATGCCCAATACATTGATCTCTTCTTTCTCTTTTTTGTTCATGGAAACATTTAGAGATATAAAATTTCCCCTAAGCACTGCTTTGGCTGCATCAGATTTGGGTATGTTGTCTCATTATTGTCATTCTCTTGGATGAAGTTATTGATTGTTTCTATGATTTCTTGTTTGTCCCACTCATTCTTTAGAATGAGATTGTTTAGTTTCCAAGTAATTTTCAGTCTACCTTTCCATGGCTCTTTATTACATGTAATTTTCATTGCATCATGATCTGAGAAGGATGCATTTACTATTTCTGCCTTTCTACATTTGACTATGAGGTTTTTGTGCCCTAATACATGGTCAATTTTTGAGTATGTGCTATGTACTGCTGAGAAGAAGGTATATTCCTTTCTATTACCATTCAGTTTAGTTCAGATGTCTATAATATCTAAATTTTCTAATATTCTATTCATCTCTTTAACTTCTTTCTTATTTATTTATCAATTAGATTAATCTAATTCTGAGATGGGAAGATTCAGATCCCCCACTAGTATAGTATTACTGTCTATTTCCTCTTGTAACTCATTTAACTTCTCCCCTAAGAATTTGGATGCTATACCACTTGGTGCACACATGTTTAGTATTGATATTACTTCATTATCTCTAGGACCTTTTATCAAGATGTAGTTTCCTTCCTTATCTCTTTTCATTAGATCTATTTTTGCTTTTGCTTTGTCTGAGATAAGAATTGCTATCCCTGCTTTTTTGCCATCAGCTGAAGCATAATATATTTTGCTTCAACCTTTTACCTTTGTTCTGTGTATATCTCTCTACTTCAAATGTGTTTCTTGTAAACAACATATTGTAGGATTCTGATTTTTAATCCACTCTGCTATTCACTTCCATTTTATGGGAGAGTTCGTCCCATTCACATTCACAGTTAAAATTATTAACTGTTTATTTCCCTCCATCTTATTTTCCCCTTTGTTTGTACTCTTTTTCCCCTTCCTTCATCTTATTCCACTTGACCAATATTTTGCTTCTGACCACTGCCTCCCTCAATCTGCCATTCCTTTTATCAGATGTCCATCTTTGTCTTGCCCCTTTCCCCCCCCACTTATGCCCTCCCTTGTATCAATACCACCCATTTCCCCCTTCTCCCCTTTGTTTCCTTAAAGAGCAAGCTAAATTTTTATATACAAATGGGAGTGTATTTTATTCCTTGCCTGAACCAAATCTTATGAGAGTAAAGTTGCAACAATGCCCACCCCTCCCTTCTTTCCCTCTATTGTAATAGGTTCTTTTTGTGCCTCTTCATATGATGTAATTAACCCCATTCCACCTCCCCCTTCCTCTCCTCACCCTAGTCTTCTTTTATTCTGCCCCTTTATATCATCACATCAAAATTGATTTAATAACAATACCTTAACAGAGATACAGATCCCAAGAGTTAAAAGTATTATCCTCCATAATAGGGATGCAAGCAGTTAAACTTCATTGAACAAAATTTTCCCCATCCTTGTTTACCTCTTTATATTTCTCTAGAGTCTTGTATTTGGAGATCAAATTTTCTGTCCATTTCTAGTTTTTTGGTTTTTTTCCCCCCTCAGGAAGCACTGGAAGTCCCCTAATTCATTGAATGTCCATCTTTTCCTCTGAAAGAGAATACTCAGTTTTGCTGGGCAGTTGATCTTAGGTTGTAATTCAAGTTCTTTAGCCTTCCTGAATATCATATTCTAAGCCCTGCTATCCTTTAATGTTGATGCTGTGAGGTCCTGTGCAATCCTGACTGTGGCCCCATGATATTTAAATGTTTTTTTTTTTCTAGCTGCTTGGAGTATTTTCTCCTTCACCTGATAATTCTGGAGTCTGGCCACAATATTCCTTGAAGTATTTATTCCTTTTGGGGTCTCTATCAGGAAGTGATCAGTGTATTCTTTCAATGATTATTTCATTCTCTGATTCTACAATTTCAGGGCAGTTCTCCTTAATAATTTCCTGGGATATGGTGTCTAGATTCTTTTCTTGATCATGGCTTTCAGGCGGTCCAAAAATTCTCAGATTATCTCTCCTGGATCTATTTTGCAGGTCAGTTGTTTTTTCAATGAGGTTTTTCATATTTTCTCCTATTTTTTTCAGTTTTTTGATTCTGCTCGGCAGATTTTTTTTTTGCTTTGAATAGAATTTTATTTTTCAAAATATATGTAAAAAAAATTTTAACATCAATTTTTTAAAACTTTGTGTTCCAACTTCTCTTCCTCCCCCCATTCCCAACCTCAACCAACAAGAAATCAAGCAAGTCAACATAAGTTATACATGAGTAGTCATGGAAAAATTCCCATATTAGCAAGTTGTGAGAGAAAACAAACCATCAAAAAAAACCCAAACTTCAGATTACGAAATTGTCAAAGAGGAAAAGAAAAAAAAATTTTTAATGTGTTTCCATCTGTTTTCAGATACTATCAGTTCTTTCTCGGCAGATGGGCTGCAATCTTCATAAGTCTTTCAGGGTTGTATTGGATCATTGTCTTGCCGAAAATAACCACATGCTTCCCAGCCAATCATCCCCAACTATTGCTGTTATTTTGTATACAGTACATTTCACTCTGCTTCAGTTCATGTAGGTCTTTCCAGGATTTTCTGATACTATCCTGTTTATCATAACCTGTATATATATATATATATATATATATACATATATATATACATACATACATGTATACATGTATACATGTATATATGTGTGTGTCTATATGTATATATGTATAAGCTTGACAGAGAATTTTCTTCATAAAAGCCCAGAAAAGAAGGTACCATACGTTTTGCCATTATAATCAATCATCATATCTATTTTCCTCCATCCCACTCCCTTCCCATGACATTTATTCTATCTTCTTTTTACCTATTCCTCCTAAGAGGTGTTTTACTTCTGACTATCCTCTCCCTTGCTCTGCACTCCCTTTTTTCACCCTTCCTTCCTTGTCCTCTTCCCCTCCTATTTTCCCGCAGGGTTAAATATATTGCTCCTCCCAACTGGGTATGAAAGCCCACTCCGATGAGATCAAGGTCCCTGAGCTAATTCTGTGTTCTAAATTTTTCTTCCTCCCTCCCTCCTCAACCCTCCCTATGAAATCAAGCAATTCAATATGTCATACTTGTGTAGTAATGCAGAACATCTTCATCTTTGAAAGTGTTTTGCTTTTTACTGCTCTCTCTCCCAATCTGTTCTTCCCTCCTTCCATTCTTCCTCCCTCCCCTTATCCCCCTTGCCTCCCTCATGGCAAAAATATATTACTATACCTACTTGAGTATGTATGTTAGTCCTTTGAGCCAATTCTGATGATATTAAGATTCACTCACTCCCCAACTCCTTCCCCCTCTTCTCCTCCCCTCCATAAGCTTTTTTCTTGTGTCCTTCATGTTAACTACCTCTCCCCAGACCATCTCTCCTCTTCTCCCTCCCCCAGTCTATTCTTCCTACACCTCAACCCTATTTAAAAAATGTCATCATCGGTTAGTTGGATAGCACAGTGAACAAAAGCACCAGCCCTGGACCCAGGAGGCCCCAAGCCCAAATCCAGCCCCAGACATAAGACATCCCACCCTGTCTGCCCCATAAAGAACAAAACATAGATGCTTTACAGATATCATCCCTTCATATTCAGTTCAGACCTGTGTCTTCTGTGAATCCCTTACTGAGATAGTTCTTATGAGTTCAAAGTATTATCTTCCAATGTAGGAATGTGAACAGTTTGATCATTTAATATCCCTCATGAAGTCTTTTTTCTGTTTACCTTTTTATGCTTCTCCAGGGTCTTGTATTTGAAAGTCAAATTTTCTATTCAGTTCAGGTCTTTTCATCACAAATGCTTGAAAGACCTCTTTCTCATTGAAATCCCATTTTTGCCTCTGAACGTTTATACTCACTTTTGCTGGGTACATTATTTTTGGCTGTAGCCCCAGTTCCTTTGCCTTCTGTAATATCCTATTCCATGCCCTTTGGTCCTTTAATGTAGAAGCTGCTAGATCTTGCTTTATCCTTATTGGAGCTCCACAGTATTTGAATTCCTCTTTTTCTAGCTGCTTGCAGTATTTTCTCCTTGACCTGGGATCTCTGGAATTTGGCTATAATATTCCTGGAAGTTTTCCTTTTAGAATCTTTTTCAGGAGGTCATTGTGGGATTCTTTCAATTTCTATTTTACCTTCTGCTTCTAGAATATCAGAGCAATTTCCCCAGACAATTTCTTGGAAGATGATGTCTAAACTTTTAGTTTGATCATGGTTTTCAGGTAGTCCAATGGTTTTCAAATTATCTCTCCTGGATCTATTTTCCAGGTTAGCTGTTTTTCCAAGGAGATATTTCATAATGCCCTCTATTTTTTTATTCATTTGGATTTGCTTTACTGTGTCTTGGTTTCTCATAAATTCACTAGCTTCCATTTGTTTAATCCTAATTCTTTGGCAATTATTTTCTTCAGAGAGCTTTTGTCTCTCCTTTCCCATTTATCTTTTCAATCTGTTCACTTATTCTCATGACTCTCGGGCATGACTCTCATTTCTCTTTCCATTGTTTCTAATACTTCTCTAAATCTTCCTTCTATCTCTCCTACTTTCTCTTCTAAGTCCCTTTTTCTGTCACAAAAGTATATTATTATTTTCTAGTTACATATAGATATAATTTTCAACATTTGTTTTTATAAGATTTCTAGTTTCAATTTTGCTCCCTCCCTCCACTCCCTTAACCTTCCCCAAGATAGCAAGCAATCTGATACAGGTTATATATGTACAATTATATTAAACATATTTCTGCATTAGTCATGCTGTGAATGAAGAATCAGAGCAAAAGGGAACAACCTCAAAAAAAGAAACCAAAAATAGTAGAAATAGTATGGTTCAATCTGCATCTAGATTCTACAGTTTTTGTTTTGTTATGCTTTTTTTTTTATTTGGAGAGCATTTTCCAATCATGAGTACTTTGGAACTATCTTGGACCATGTATTGCTGAGAAGAGTCAAGTCTATTACAATTGATCAACACACAATGTTGTTGATACTGTGTACAATGTTCTCCTGTTTCTGCTCATCTCACTCAGCATCAGTCCATGTAAGTCCTTCCAGGTTTCTCTGAAATCTACCTGCTCATTGTTTCTTCACATTGATTTAAAAAAAAAAACACTTTGTGTTCTAAATTTTCTTCCTCCTTCCCTCCTCAAGTCTCCCTATGGAATCAAGCAATGCAATGTAACTCATACATGTGCAGTTATGCCAAGCATCTTCACATTACTCAAGTTGTGAAAGAAAATACAATAACTTTAGAAAGAGGAACTGACAAATAAAATTACACTTCAATATGTATTCAAATATCATCAGGTCTTCCTTTGTTGATGGTTTGCCTTTTTCATATGTCCTTCTGCTCATGTCCTCCTGCTCATCATTTCTTTCACAGTTACTATTGCTAACTGTATTACCCTCCATCCTATTCCCTCCCCTTGTTATTTACTCTATTTTCTATCTTCTTTCACTATATTCTTCCTCAAATATGTTTTGCTTTTTACTGCCCCCTAACCCAATCTACCCTCCCTTCCTTCACCTCTCCCCCACTTTTCACTTTCCCCTCCCACTTTCCCTCAGGGAAAAATATATTACTATACCCACTTAAGTATTTATATTATTCCCTCTTTGAGCCAATTGTGATGAAAGTAAGACACAGTGACTCCCCTGCTCCTTCTCCATTTTCCCCTCCACTACATAAGCTTTTTTCTTGTTTCTTTTATGTAAGCTACTTTACCCCCCTTCCACCTCTGCCTTTTTTCTTTCTACCATTGCACTCGTCTTACCCCTTAACTTTATTTTAAAGATTTCATCATAGGTCTGCTAGGTAACACCATGGACAAAGCACCAGACCCAGACCCAGGAGGCCTTGATACCAAATCCATCCCCAGACATAAGCCACCGTACCCTGCCTGCCCCACAAAAAAACAAGGCAAAATGCTTTACAGATATCATCCCTTCATATTAAATTCACGCCACTGCCCTCTCTCTAAGTATATTCCTTTTAGCCCTAATACTGTGAAAGTTCTTATGAGCTGGAAGTATTATCTTCTCATTTAAGAATGTAAACAGTTTAACCTTTTAATGTCCTTCATGATTTCTTTTTCCTGTTTACCTTTTTATGCTTCTTTAGGGTCTTGTATTTGAAAGTCAAATTTTCTATTTCAGTTCAAGTCTTTTCATCACAAATGCCTGAAAGTCCTCTTTTTCAATGAAGTCCCATTTTTTCCCCTGAAAGATTACACACATTTTTTCTGGGTAGGTGATTCTTGACTGTAGTCTCAGTTCCTTTGCCTTCTTGAATATAATATTCTATGCCCTCTGCTCCTTTAATGTAGATGTTGGTAGATCTTGTCTTATCCTGACTGTAGCTCCACATTACTATAATTCCTTTTTTCTAGCTGTTTGCAATATTTTCTCCTTGACCTGGGATCTCTGGAATTTGGCTATAATATTCCTGGAAGTTTTCCTTTTGGGATCTTTTTCAGGAGGTGATTGGTGGATTCTTTCAATTTCTATTTTACCTTCTGCTTCTAGAATATAAGGGCAATTTCCCCAGAAAATTTCTTGGAAGATGATGTCTAAACTTTTATTTTGATCATGATTTTCGGGTAGTCCAATGATTTTCAAATTATCTCTCCTGGATCTATTTTCCAGGTTAGCTGTTTTTTCAAGGAGATATTTCATATTGCCCTCTATTTTTTTTTATTCAATTGGATTTGCTTTACTCTGTCTTGGTTTCTCATTTGTTCAATTCTAATTCTTAGGCAATTATTTTATTCAGAGAGCTTTTGTTTCTCCTTTCCCATTTGGCTTTTCAAGCTGTTCGCTTATTCTCATGATTCTCAGGCATGGTTCTCATTTCTCTTTCCATTATTTCCTCATCTCTCTAAATCTTCCTTCTATCTCTCCTACTTTCTCTTCAAAGTCCCTTTTGAGAGCTTCCATGGCCTGAGACCAATTTATATTTTTCTTGGCAGCTTTGGATATTGGAGCTTTTCTTTGTTATTATCTTCTTCTTAGGGTCTGATTTACCCCTCCCCCCCAAAAAGCTGTCTATTGTCCACTGTTTTCTTTGCTTTTCGTCTCAGCCTGGAAGCAGATGTCTGATTGAAATCTCATTCTCTATGGTCAGAATCTTGGCATGCCTTTGTCCCTCCCCCACTGAACTGCCGCCACTCAATTTGGCCCACTGGTTTAGAACCAGGGAACTTCATCCCAACTCCAGCAGGGATCCAGACACTTCATGCCTTCCAACTGCAGAATCCCCTCACTAGTCTGTTACCCAAGTGCCAGAAGAAACCACTGGTACAGAAGACTCTGAGGCGCTGGAGGCAAGGTCTATTCCTGACTGGGTCTGGGCTGCACGCTCCTCTATCAGCCCAATCAGCAGGTGATCCCAATTGCTGTCTTTGGCTGGAAAATAGTCTTGCTCTGTTCTTATGTGAGTAAGGTTGCTTGGGTTTGTTTGTTTGTTTTATGTCATTATTTGGGAGTGAATGGATGGGTTATTCAGAAGCTTGTGGGAGCCACAGTCTCTCCTCTGCCATCTTGGCTCCACCCCCTCAAAGTTCCCTTTTATTGCTTCCATGGCCTGAGACCAATTCATATTTTTCTTGGAAGCTTTGGATGTTGGAGCTCTGACTTTCTTATTATCTTCTTCTGAGGGTGTCTTCTGGTCTGCCTTTCCCCCAAAAAGGAGCTTTCTATGTTATGCTGCTTTTTCTGCCTACTCATCTTGACCTAGAAGCACGTGTCTGATTGAAATCTGATTCTCTATGGTCAGAAGCTTCGCATGCCTGTGCTCCTCCCCCACTGAGCCGCTGCCACTTGAGTCAGGCCACTGATTCAGAACATGGGCACTCTACTCTAACTCCAGGGGAGACCACAGCCACTTCACCCCACCCAACCACTGAACCCCCTCACTGGTCCATGAGCCAAGCCTCAAAAGAGGCCACTTGTGCCAAAAACTCCAAGGCCCTGGAGGCATGGTCTGTTTTGGGCTGTGTCTGCACTGCATGCTGAGCTCCTCTCTCAGCTTGAAAAGCAGGTGATCCCAGTTACATAATTAAGCCGCCTTTGGCTGGAAAATAGTCTAACTCTGTTCTTCTATGGGTTAGGCTGCTCCGGGAGTTCTCTTATGGCATTATTTTTGAACTGTGTGGATGGGTTTGTCAGAAGCTTGGGGGAGTCTCAGCCTTTCCTCCACCCCCCCCCCAAATAACCCAATTTTAGAAAAAGACATCGAACAAGCCATCAATGAACTTCCCACAAAATAAATTCCCGGGACCAGATAGATTCAGAAGCTAGTCATTATGGACAGAGACCCTCAGAAACATGGCCTTGCAAAGTCATAAAGGCCCAAGGGAAGAGATTGTTGGACACCTTTCTCTACATCTTCCAGGCCTGAAACTGGATCCCACTTTTAAAACACCTGTGGGCGACTTGGTAAATAGGGGCAATTCCCAGGCAGTGAATGTGGGTTTTCCAAAATCTAGAATCCAATATCTCTGGAATTCCTTTTGAGATCCTGAGGAAATGTGACAGTAGCTTACTCCTGACTGTCTGGAATCTTCAAGGTTTCCCTTACTCACAGTATTCCTCCAAATCCTATTGAGTGTGTGGAACTCTGAATTTTCTTACGGTTGATTTTCTACCCCTTGTCCCTCATATGGGCTACTGTCTGATCTATGGCCTCTGTTACCTTGGCCTCCACTGGCTCAGTCAACATTGTTTCATCAATGTAGTGGTATACCCTAATGCTCTCAGGAAGAAAGGCCTCTTTGAAATCTGCTGAAAATAATGTAGCAATATTTGGAGAGTTCATTTAGCTCTGGAGAAAGATGGTTAATGTATATTGAACTCCTTTCCAAGTGAAAATATAGCAGTTACTGACTAGACTCAGCCACAAGAATAGAGAAAAAAGCATTGGCAAGATCGATAACTCCATAACACCCTCTGCCTGGGCTGCCTTGTTTACTATATTGTCAAGATCAGTAATGGCTATAAGATTGATCATTTTAATAGGATATAGGGATATGATATACACATGACATTGTAAAGGTGAATTCCCTTTTTAGTTATTTTTTTTTTTAGTTTATTTGTTTGTTTGTTTTTCAGGGCAATGAGGATTAAGTGACTTGCCCAGAGTCACACAGCTAGTGTCAAGTGTCTAAGGCCTGATTTGAACTCATGTCCTCCTAAATCCAGGGCCATTGCTTTATCCACTGCACCACCTAGCTGCGCACCGCCCCCCCCCTTTTAGTTAGATGGATTCTACAAGGCAAGGGGTAGAGTTTCTAAAGGAAATGGGTTTAATATGTTGGATTTATTTGCCACCTCCCCCCCCCCCCAACTGAAGACCTGATGCACCCTATACCCAAACAATCTTTGGGATAGTTAGATCATGCCTCCTGGTTGGAGCCCCACAATAATGACTTCAGACTTTAGCAATGGCTATAGCCTCTAATAAAAGCATATAGTTGTTGGCCAATCAGTTGACAAAACTTGATTGGGAGTTTGGAATAGCCATAGTTTGGACAAATTCTTCTCTTAATGTACTTAGTTCAGAGCATGCCACACATCTGGGTAGGCAGAGGAGGATGAAGCCATCCCCAGAAGTAAATAAGAAAGATCATGATGGGGGGCAAATAGGTGGCACAGTGGATAAAGCACTGGCCCTGGACTTAGGAGGACCTGATTTCAAATCTGGCCTCAGACACTTGACACTTATTAGCTGTGTGACCCTGGACAAGTCACTTAACCCTCATTGCCCCACCAAAAAAACACAACCCACCCACCCAAACAAAACAAAAAAAAAAAAAAGGAAAGAAAGAACGTGATGACCAACATCACTAGTTTCTCCTTGGTTTTCATTCTAAGGTTCCTGAAAACCAACAGCTCTGTCTCTAGCTGCTGAATGAATTAACCCAATATACTTTCAGTCTAATTCCACTGGCCATTCAATTTCTGAAGCATAGTCAAGAACATCCAGGGGATGCTGGCCTTGTTGTTTTCTTTTCCTTCCTGGGCAGCTCCTCTCTCAGCTCCTGGATGCCAGAGACAGACCCTGCTTACTGGTCCCACAGAGATAAGGAGCCAGACAATGTCCTGACATTTGATTAAACAACCCATCTCCTTCAAATTCACAAATCTTTTCCCCCACTTTTATCATGTGAGCCATGAGGCCATTTCCCCTTAGTCTAACCATGTAAGGACTATATCAAATGTTGTAAGCATGACTCTGAAATCAACATCCTTTTAGGTTAGGTCCAACGCTGGAATGAAATGAGACACTAATGAGTCCCTGATCAAAGAACTTTGTCCAAACACAGAAAGAATATACCACAAGAATATAGTGGCTTCTCTGGACTTGGCCCTCTTTTGTCACCATTTTGTCAGTTGGTCATCAGGTAGACTTACATGGTCCAAGGAAACCACCAAGTCTTAAAGACGCTAACTATACATGTAACCGGAACGTTTTTATCTTCCAAGGTCCAGAAGTTTCCCTCAGGAAAGCTTCTACCAATTAGGTTATATGGGGGAAGGAAGTCAATGAAGCTGCATTAAGGAAATGGTTCTATCACATCAAGAAGAATTTACTTTCATTTTTCCAGTCTAGGGTTAGAAGACTGGGCCAAGGCCTAAATTCAAATGAGGCTTCAGACAGCTTTGTGACCTTAGGCAAATCCCTTAACCTCTTTCTGCTTCATTTTCTTTATCTGCAAAATAATGATATCACCACTTCCCCAGGTTGTTGTGAGAATCAAATGACATAGTTGTAAAGCACTTAACATAGTTCTGGGCACAGTTCTCAATACATACTTCTTTACTTCCTTTTGATCTAGCTGATGATTCTAGCTATCTAGCTCTTCTAGGACAATCAGCAACAGTTATGGAATACTAAACTTGATGGTATCTTTGTTCTCCATGTCAACCTATTTGGGCTATCTCATCTAATATTCCTGAGTCATTTAGGGCTCATCCAACTCCTGAGGTCAGGTGGTTTGGGCTGGATGGGTCTGCCTCAGGCTAATCCATGGGTAATTAAGATCTGATATTAGAATCAAATGAGAGGGAGGATGAGGTTATGACAAGTAAAGGAGACTCTTGGGCCAAGTACATTGCAGAAGTGAAAAAATACAAGGCCCATCAGTGCAGTGATGATGACAAAACCTGGCCCCTGGTGAAATAACTCTTTCCGCCAAGGACTTTCTGCATTGTACATACTTATTTAACGCAGCAAAAGAACAATAGCATTTTCACCAAGGACTCCAAACACGGAAGACAAACTTGTAGTTTTCTGGTGCCAGCGGATGATTCTTCAAGAGTTTTTATACCATGAGCACTTCTGAGACTTATGAGTATGTGGTTTATTGTTTCGACCTTTTTCCTCTATCACTCTCCTCTCCACACCTTCACCCCCCTCCCCTTTCTTCCCCATCACTTCTGGGAAGTAAAGAATTCAACTAAATAAAAAATTAAAAAAAAAAAAGAATCAAATGAGTTGCTCACAATCCCTCTAGTAGTCCCTATAAAAAAGCTTACTTGGCTATAGCAGGAGGAAGATATTTAATAGGGATATTCAGTGAGGACATCACTTTGAGTGAAACTTCCAGGTATTGTTCATAAAGTTTGTCTGATGTCAGAATTGTCAATAAGGAAACTGAGACTCCTACCTGAGATAATACCTTTAGCCAATCAACCAATCAAGGAAAACTTCAATACACCTTTTTTTTTTTTTTTTTTTTTTTTTTTTTTTTGTGGGGCAATGGGGGTTAAGTGACTTGCCCAGAGTCACACAGCTAGTAAGTGTCAAGAGTCTGAGGCCGGATTTGAACTCAGGTACTCCTGAATCCAGGGCGATTGCTTTATCCACTGCGCCACCTAGCTGCCCCCACTTCAATACATCTTAAAGAAAAGAACTAGCCTTACTTTCATGAGGTTAGGAAAACCTAGCCTAGATTGCATAGGAAATACAGCTGTTAGTACACTATGGTACAGTGGACAGAGTATTGGCTTTAGAGTCAGAGGATCTCAATTTGAATTTTACTGCTGCAATTTAATATCTATGTGACCTTAGACAAGTAATTTAATGTCTTTGTGCTTCAGTTTCTTTATCTGTAAAAAGGGGTGGAAAGGGGGTGGCTAGGTGGCACAGTGGATAAAGCACCAGCCCTGGATTCAGGAGTTCCTGAGTTCAAATCCAGCCTCAGACACTTACTAGCTGTGACACTTACTAGCTGTGTGACCTTGGGCAAGTCACTTAACCCCCCCCTGCCCTGCAAAAAACAAACAAAAAAAAGGGGTAGAAAGTGGGGATTATACTAGACAGTCTCAAAGGTCTGTTCCAGCTCTGTTCCTGCTCTATATCTATTATCAATCTATAATTATTCTTATAATCATTTCAAGCATGAGGTCAGCAATGAGATCATTCCAATCCAATCCTTCAATCTGTTCCAAATGTTTGGCCAGGCCTAATTCAGGCTGGTACAGAGGTTCAGGCTTAGGATTGAAATGCAATGAAATACTTGTATACCATATGGCATTTCACAAAAGAGCAATTACAATGCCATTGGGAAAGATATTCAGCAAAGATCTGAAATGAAGCAGTGGCTTAGTTGTATGCAGCTACCTTTTTCTACATGTGGAGAGATATCCAGTCAGGAGCATTTGTTTATTCACGTGTCCGTGGGATAGCTGTTAAATCTAAGGAATATTATCTCTTTATGAGATTTGTGTACTTTTATGTAATCAGGAAGTTATATCCATGATCAAGCTTTATCCCTTAATTGAGTAAAACTGAAGGACAGTTTAATTACCTTTTTTTTTTTTTTTTTTTAGAGAGGCGATTGGGGTTAAGCGACTTGCCCAGGGTCACACAGCTAATAAGTGTTAAGCGTCTGAGGCCGGATTTGAACTCAGGTACTCCTGATTCCAGGGCCAGTGCTCTATCCACTGCGCCACCTATCTGCCCCAGTTTAATTACCTTTTTAAAGGAAAAACTACCCTTTCCTACCTAGTAACAATTTTCTATTCTAAAAGGATATTGCCTCTAACAAATTAGTAATAAGCCATAATTTTTATAAAGGAATCCAATTATATTGAAATATAGTCATCAACAGATATTTTTTAAAACAAGTTCATGAACCCCAGGTTAAGAGCCCCAAGCTTTAGATGCATAGAATGTGCATTCTCTCTTTTTTTTCTGATAAAAGTATTTTATTTTTTTCCCATTACATGTAAAAATAGTTCTTAACATTTGTTTATACAAGCTTTCTAATTTCAGATTTTTCTCCCTCCCTCCCCTCCCTCCCCACTCCCCTATACAGAAGGTAATCTGATATAGGTTTTATTTATATATATATACATATACATATATGTATATATATATATATATATATATATATATATATATAACAACATTAAACATATTTCTGCCTTAGTTATATTATAAGAGCAATGAGGAAATCAGAGCAATGAGGAAAAACTTCAAAATAGAAAAACAACTGCACCAAAAGCAAAAGAAATAGTATGGTTCAATCAGCATATCTACTCCACAGTTCTTTTTTTTTCCTGGATTTGGAGATCCCTTTCCATCATAGGTCCCCTGGAACTCTTCTGTACCATTGCATTGGTGAGAAGAACCAAGTCCATCACAATAGATCAACACATAATGTTGATAATACTGTGTACAATATTCTTCTGGTTCTGCTCATCTCACTGATCATCAGTTCATGCAAGTCCTTCCAGGTTTCTCTGAACTCCTCCTGCTCCTTGTTTCTTACAACACAATAAAATTCCATTACATTCATATACCACAAAACTTGTTCAGCCATTCCCCAGTTGATGGGCAACCCCTCAATTTCCAATTACTTGCCACCACAAAAAGAGCAGCTACAAATATTTTTGTACATGTGGGTCCTTTTCATTTTGCATTCTCTCTCTCTTTTTAATAGGATTTTATTTTCCAAAATATATGTAAAAACAAAATTTTAACATCAATTTTTAAAAAACTTTGTGTTCCAACTTCTCCCCTCCATTCGCACCCCCCACCTACAAGAACTCAAGCAATTCAAAATAAGTTATACATGAGTAGTCATGGGAAAAGTCCCATATTAGCTAGTTGTGAGAGAAAACAGTCAAAAAACCAAAACTTCAGATTAAGGAATTGTCAAAGAGGAAATGAAAAATAATTTTAAAATGTGTTTCCATCTGTTTTCAGATACTATCAATTCTTTCTCTGCAGATGGGCTGCAATCTTCATAAGTCTTTCAGGGTTATAGTGGATCATTGCCTTGCTGAAAATAACCTCATGCTTCCCAGCAGATCATCCCCCACTATTGATGTTATTTTGTAAACAGTACATTTCACTCTGCTTCAGATCATGTAGGTCTTTCCAGGTTTTCCTGATAGTATCCTGTTCATCATAACCTGTATATAATACCTTAATCTTAACAGAGAATTTTCTTCATAAAAGCCCAGAAAAGTAGGTACCCTATATTTTGCCATTATAATCAATCATCATAACTATTTCCCTCCATCCCACTCCCTTCCCATGACATTTATTCTATCTTCTTTTTACCTATTCCTCCTAAGAGGTGTTTTACTTCTGACTATCCTCTCCCTCGCTCTGCACTCCCTTTTTTCACCCTTCCTTCCTTATCCTCTTCCCCTCCTACTTTCCCGCAGGGTTAAATAGATTGCTCCTCCCAACTGGGTATGAAAGCTATTCCCTCCATGAGCCAACTCCAATGAGATCAGGGTCTCTGAGCTAATTCTGTGTTCTAAATTTTTCTTCCTCCCTCCCTCCTCAACCCTCCCTATGAGATCAAGCAATTCAATATGTCATACTGGTGCAGTAATGCAGAACATCCTCATCTTCCTTGAAAGTGTTTTGCTTTGAACTGCTCTCTCCCCCAACCTGCCCTTTTCTCCTTCCCTTCTTCCCCCTTCCCCTTTTCTCCCTCCCCCCCCAGGGCAAAAATACCTACTTGAGTATGTATGTTACTCCTTCTTTGAGCCAATTCTGATGATATTAAGATTCACTCACTCCCCAACTCCTTCCCCGTTTTCTACTCTCCTCCATAAGCTTTTTTCTTGTTTCCTTCATGTGAACTACCTCTCCCCAGACCATCTCTCCCCTTCTTTCTCCCCCAGTTTATTCCTCCTATACCTCAACCCTATTGTAATGATGTCATCATGGATTAGTTAGGTGGCACAGTGGACAAAGCACCAGCCCTGGATCCAGGAGGCCCCAAGCCCAAATCCAGCCCCAGACATAAGACACCCCACCCTGTCTTCCCTACAAAGAACAAAACATAGATGCTTTACAGATATCATCCCTTCATATTCAGTTCAGCCCTGTCTTCTGTGAATTTCTTACTGAGATAGTTCTTATGATTTCACAGTATTATCTTCCCATGTAGGAATGTAAATGGTTTGATCTTTTAATATCCCTCATGAAGTCTTTTTCCTGTTTACCTTTTTATGCTTCTCTAGGGTCTTGTATTTGAAAGTCAAATTTTCTGTTCAGTTCAGGTCTTTTCATCACAAATGCTTGAAAGACCTCTTTCTCATTGAAATCCCATTTTTGCCTCTGAAAGATTATACTCACTTTTGCTGGGTACGTGATTTTTGTCTGAAGTCCATTTTCCTTTGCCCTCTGGAATATCCTATTCCATGGTCTTTGGTCCTTTAATGTAGAAGCTGCTAGATCTTGCTTTATCCTTCTTGGCACTCCACAGTATTTGAATTCCTTTTTTTCTAGCTGCTTGCAGTATTTTCTCCTTGACCTGGGAGTTCTGAAATTTAGCTGTAATATTCCTGGAGATTTTTCTTTTGGGATCTCTTTCAGGAGGTGATCAGTGGATTCTTTCAATTTTTATTTTAACTTCTGCTTCTAGAATATCAGGGCAATTTTCCCTCACAATCTCTTGGAGGATGGTGTCTAAGCTTTTGTTTTGGTCATGGTTTTCAGGTAGTTCAATGATTTTCAAATTATCTCTCCTAGATTTATTTTCCAGGTCAGCTGTTTTTCCAGGGACATATTTCACATTGCCCTCTATTTTTTCATTCAGTTGGATTTGCTTTACTGTGTCTTGGTTTCTCATAAGGTCACTAGCTTTCATTTGTTCAATCCTAATTCTTAGGCAGTTATTTTCATCAGACAGTTTTTTAATCTCCTTTTCCATTTGGCTTTTCAAACTGTTGACTTTTTTCTCATGACTCTCCTGCATCACTCTCTTTTCCTTTTCCATTCTTTCCTCCTTTTCTCTACATTTTCTTCCTATTTCTCCTACTTTCTCTTCAAAGTCCCTTTTGAGAGCTTCCATGGCCCGAGACCAGTTCATATTTTTCTTGGAAGCTTTGCATGTTGGAGCTTTGACCCTGTCATTATGTTTTTCTTCTGAGGTTATATTGTGGTCTACCTTACCCCCAAAGAAGTTTTCCATGGTCTTCTGCTTTCTCTGCCTACTCATCTTGGCTTACTATTTCTTGGCTTTTAACTCCTTCTTAAAGTGTGGCACTGCTTCCAGGACACACTGTTCAAGCTACAGCGTGGCTAGGGGCTGGTTGGGCTTCTTCTCAGCCTGCCTGGCCTCACTTGCATGTGATTTTAAACTCTTCACTGGGGGGTGGGGGGTGGGGCTGCTTCTCGGTTCCACTCCTGTTCTCAGCTTCAGAGGGTCCCAGGTGTTTTGTTGTTATTTTTTTGTTTGCTTTTTTTGTTTTTTTGTTTTTGTTTTTTTCCAGGGCAATGGGGATTAAGTGACTTGCCCAGGTTTACACAGCTTGCCCAGGTTTACACAGTGTCAAGTATCCGAAGCCTGATTTGAACTCAGGTCTTCCCGAATCCAGGGCCGGTGCTTTATCCACTGTGCCACCTAGCTGCACCCCCCCAGGGGGGGTGTTTTAGGTTGAGGGGGCACAGGTTTTAATCTCACCTGGCCTGTTTTCAGGTCTGGAGATAACCTCAGGCCTACTTACTAAGGAACCAACCAACAAAACTTTTTGTGGTGTGGGTCTCAGCTTCAGATGAGACTCTTCACCTGCTCCCCTCCCCCACCTGGGTCTCCCACCACTCAGGATTTCTTCCTGGCTCTCCGCTGGGGTGGAACAGTCGAATCCTTCCCCCCAATCCACTGATACCCCTGCACTTACCACCGCACCCTTGCACCCAGCCTTTCAGTCCGACTGCACGCTTGGTTCCAGAAGACACTTGTGCTGCAGCCTTTATTTGTGGCCCAGCATGTCACCCTGAAATCTATCTATAGCTGGAGAAAACTCTCAGCCCATATTTTTCTGTGTTTTTCTGCCCCAAGGGTTCTTTTATTGCTATTTTGGGGGTGATTATATCAGGAGCCCTTTGGGTTTAATCAATAAGCCATAATTTTATATAAGATATTCATGCCTCATGTGAATTAGAACAAGAGCATCCATTTAACATTAAGCAAGAATTCATAAAGTCTCTTGAAGTCAACTTTGTATTAGGCAGAAGAATGAGGAATAGTTACTCATACTTTCATTTATCTTAATGAAGAAATTGAATTCATTGTATGACTTAAAAAATCAATTACACAGAATTTGACTGTTAATAAAACTTAAAATTTTTAAACATTCAATTAAAAATTTCTCATGCATAGTACATATATAGATGTAGTTCCTTCTCCCAAATAAAAATATAATTCATATAATCAGCCTTTAACAACATACAAAATTCAAAATTTAAGTTTTTATTGTATTTAAAATATATCCTTATATTTGAAAATGAGATACTTTTTTCCATTATTTCATCTACTTAAATAGCCCTTACTTCAATGAATTTCATACATCTATATAGTTCTTCTGTATTTAACTTTGGTTTTTGAATTTAGCAACTAAGAAAGTAGAATCCTAAAGATAATTTAGGCCATAGAGAACAAAATATCTTCTGTATATAAAATAATTTAACTTAAAAGCAACAGGAGAAAATTACACAGTACTACGTTGAATTCCATCTAATGATATGATATATAAATGTATGTATGTGTGTGTGTATTTGCATGTTGTCTTCCCCATTAAATTGTAAGCTTCTTGAAAGCATTATATGTCTTTTACCTCTTTTTTTGTATCCCTAGTGCTTAGCACAGTGCCTGGGACATAGTAGGTACTTAATTAATGTTTATTGATTGACTTATGTATACATTTGAACTAATTACAAACAAATATAACTCATATATAGAGAAAAAACATTAACTATAGCTTTATTTAGTTTGTAAATAATAATAGCCATCACCCAGATATTAATTAGAAAAGAAAAAAAGTAATAGAATAATGTCATTATAGACCTTACAGTAAAGATTTTTTTATTACCACAGGAAGTGTCCAACAAAATGATAAATATACTTTTACACACAAACACACATAAATTCTATATATAGACAATATACTCTTTTCTATTATTTACATTGTTTTTCTGATTCTTCCTCAAATTTCAAATACTGAAACCAATACAATATAGGTTTATAGATTTATAAGCTTCTTTGAAGTAGGTGATGTTTTGAGTATAGACTATAACATATACATACATCTTTCTTTTATGATATGTTTCAAATACAAGATATGTAAATTATAGATTATATGTATTTGTGATATAGAGGAGAAAATACATAAACATTAAATATATGCATACACAGTAGTTGTTCTACACATATACACATATATAATCCTATCTCCTAGGTTAGATAATTTATCTTTTTAAATTAATTTTTAATTATTAATTCATCTTCATATTGAAATCACATTTTTGCGTTCAAAGATGATATAAATCCTATTGGTTTTCTGGGGCAGGGGAAATCACTTCTTTTATGCAAAACAAAATATTTGTTGCTTGAAAATGATAAGCATTTCTAAGTGACTAAAATAAAGTATAATTTCAAGATAAAAGCTGTGGAATATTTTTGGATCCACATATTCAAGAGCATTGATTCAATTTCCATTATATTCCAAGTTATTTTCAAGATAAGCAGCCAGTAGGCCAGTGGGGACAGCTAGGTGGCACAGTGGCTAAAGCACCAACCCTGGATTCAAGAGGATCTGAGTTCAAATTCAACTTCAGACACTTGACACTATCGGTGTGATCCTGCCCCATCAAAAAACATATAAATAAATAAATAAATAATAAGCAGCCATCATATATAAAGACCATAGAAAATATGTGTCTGAAGAATTACTTTTATGTTTAAAATATCTAGATTTTAATAGGTTGCTAGCAAGATATCATCCTAGTTTTTATTTCAGAGTATATGATTAACATGGATTAGACTACTGAAAGGAAATTCCATTTCTCTCTCTCTCTCTCTCTCTCTCTGTCTCTCTCTCTCTCTCTCTCTCTCTATCTATCTATCTATCTATCTATCTCAACAATGAGGATTAAATGACTTGCCCGGGGTCACACAGCTAGTAAGTGTCAAGAGTCTGAGGTTGTATTTGAACTCAGGTCCTCCTGAATCTAGGACTGATGCTTTATCCATTGTGTCACCTAACTGCCCCCATTTCTCTTCTTCAGTACTATACTTAAAAGTGAAAAAGCCCATGCAATACAATAATTATCCTTTAGTGTTACTTAAGAAATATCATTGTTGAATCTTCTGGAACAAGACAGGTACCATGATCACTAAAGTATTTTGGTCAGTGGGCAGCTAGGTAGTGCAGTGGATAAGGCACCAGCCTTGGATTCAGGAGGACCTGAGTGCAAACCCAGCCTCAGACACTTACTAGCTGTGTGGCCCTGGGCAAGTCAATTAACCCCCATTGCCCTGAAAAAAAAAAAAAGGAAAAAAACAAGGAAAGTACTTTGGTCAGAGACAGTGATAGATTATGAAGAATTCCTTATGGTTTCATTTTTTTAAATCTTTAAATTTATACTAACTTTATTCTTTTGTTTTCTTTTTAAGCTCCCGTTAATCCTCATTTGCGTAAGTATTTTCATTATTCTTTTTAATATTACTTCATTTCATTAAATGTAAAAAAAAGTAATGTGAAAAGAATCACTAGACATTTTTTCTTTGTTTTAAAAAGAGCTGGTTTTTCTCTAGAATCAATATTTCACAATATTTCAGTTACTAATTTAAATGTTTTCAAAGGAAAATATACATGAATGGAAGTTATTATAATTATCAAGAAAGATGAATATAGGAAAAAATCACCTAATGTGAAAAGAGAAATGTCTTCTGCATCTTCATACAATATTCCCCAGATTTCTGTCCAGTTATAACTAACAAAGTCTAGTAGGATTATATTACAGGGGGAAAAATTCTCATTCTGTCTTTTGGAGAAAATGGAGTGATATAAATTAGGTGACAAAATTAGATGGATTTAGAACTGATGGGGTTATTAATGCTTTATCATTGTGGCAAGTCTTACAAATGGCATGAAGCTGGAAGCTACATTGGAATCTAAACTCAGAATTCTAACATTTTGACAAGTTGGACCACTGGGTTGAATCTAATAAGATGAAATTCTATAGGTATATATGTAAAGGCTTATAGTTGGATATAAAAATTATCTTTATTAGTTTAAGAAGAGGGAGGGTTAAACAATAAAAGATCTGGGGGTTTTAGTTTATTGCAAGCTCAATGTGAGTAAGCAGTAGTAGCAACCCACAAAAAAATCATGTGATTTGGGGTCCCATTGAAAGGCATGGCATACAGAAATATTCAAGTCAAGTGAATAATCATTTATTAAACTTTTTTCAGACACTAAGAAAGGCAAAGCAACATTCCTTTGCTCTCAAGGAGCTTACATTTTATAGGGGAAACAAAAATGCCCACAACTATGTAAAAACAAGATGTATATGAAGTAAATTGAAGATAATCCTAGAATCAAGACTTCTTGAGTAGAGAAGTAGTAAAGACTTCTGGAGTATTGTGCCTGATGATAAGAACCACAATTTAAGAAGGATATTGATAACCTGGAGATTGTTCTAAGGAGTGCAACTAGCATGGGCAAGGGCCTTAAGTAATACGAGACTCAGTTATATGAAGGAATTGGACATAGTTAGCCTGAAGAAAAATATGTCAGAGTGGATATAACAGTATTTAAAGTTTATTGGAGATATCATGTGGCAAAGAGGTTGTTCTTGTTCTTTTTGGCTAAAGAGAACAGAAAGGGCAATAATAGGCAGAAGTTACAAAGAGGCTTATTAAAGCTTAGTGTAAGAAAAACTCCATGATTAGAGCTGTCCAAAAGTAAAACAATGTGAGCCAAGACATTTTTCAAAGTTACAAACTGAATTTATTGTATATGGGTTTTTTTAAAGCAAACTCTGTATGATAAAGATTAGCAATTTAGTGTATAATCCTTTCTTTTTACAACATGGCATTTCTTAAATTCAGAATTTTAAGGAAGACAATTATTGGCTAATTTTCTACCTCAAAAGGTGGAAGTTTTCAGTCAGAGTTTAGAATAGCACTTATGTGATATCTTATAGTGGGAATTCCTTTCATTCCTTTCATGTTAGTTATAATGATTACTGTTTAGCAGTATAATTTGACCCCTGGAAGTACTATTCCTCCTTAATTTTTACTTTTTTTTTGTTTTACTTCAAATGCATTTTGTAATTGTTTGTCTGGTTCTATAAAGTACTCCCTGTGTAGACTTATTGATATAGCGTTAAATCTTAAATATATTTAGGTAATATGTTCATTTTTATTACATGGGTCTAGTCCAGATATAAACAAAGAAGGTCTCTCCAAATATTTATTTGTATGTGTGAAGTTGTTTGTAATTGTGTTTAAATGTTGAGATTGTCCTTGTAGAATGTCTCTCAGTGAGTCTATGAGAACGAGATATCTTTTTCTATTAACCTCTTCAATTTTGTTAGTATTATATAAAAATACTGATGATTTGTCTGATTTCATATCCTACTTTGAATGAAGTTAGGAATCAACTGAGTTAAATTTTTTATGACTTTCTGGGGTTTTTCTAAATAAACCCTGGACCATTTTTTGTTTGTTTATCTAATAGTTCCTTTGTGAGTGTTCAAGTTTATTTTCTATCACTATTTTTTTTAGTGAGTCAATTGGGGTTAAGTGACTTGCCCAGGGTCACACAGCTAGTAAGTGTCAAGTGTCTGAGGATGGATTTGAACTCAGGTACTCCTGACTCCAGGGCCGGTGTTCTATCCACTGCACCACCTAGCTGCCCCCTCAAGTTTATTTTCTATGATTGGTTTGTTTCCCTTGTTCTATTAATTTTAGTATTTTATATTCTTGTAGATAATTTCCACTTCTTTTCAATTCAAAGTATTGATTTGAAATTTATTATGGCATATGGTAGAAAATGCTGTCCTAAATCTATTTTTTAAAAAGAACTTTGCAATTTTCCTGGATTAATCAAATATACACTTGTATAAAATAGGTTCTTATAATTATTTGTATTTCTATTATGTTTGCTATTTTCATTTTTTATTTTGTTAATATGATCCTCCTATTTAAAATCAATTTAGCTAAAGATTATTTCATCTTGTTTTTTTTTTCAAAGAATTAGATTTTAGTTCTGTTTTTCAAAAATGTAACTTTTTTCTATTTTATCTATTCCCCTGGTTTCAAGATTTGATGTTTTCAACTAATCTAAATATTTTCTAAATTTTAAATTAAAATTAGTTAACTAATCAAGAGATTAATTCTTTTTAATTTTTTGAAAATCCATGTTCTCAAAAAAATGTTTTGTTCTAAGAACTTTACTATGTTGTCTCATATTATCATTCACTTTCAATTACTGTTTCTTTGATTTATTCTATTCTCATTATTCAGGATGACAAGATTATAATTTATCTTTTGCTTCAGTTTCTTCTAATAGTTACTGTTTTATTATGTGATGTTTTGTAAAGGATAAGTTTAATATATGTATTTTCCTCCCATTAACTTGTAATTTCTCTGTGCTTTAGTTCATGGCTTATTTTTAAAGGTATGTGGTGCTAATAAATAGCTATATTCCCTTAATCTTCACATTTAGAATATACCACAAACCATTTAGATGTATTTTCTACAAAATTTTGCTCAGCTTTATATTTTTATTTTTTGCTTATCTTTTTTAGTTTTTTAATTATCTCAGAAGGAACCTCAGTCTCCTAAAATTATTATGCAACTTTATTATATATATATATATATATCCAATTCAGCTAATATTTAAATGCTAAGTCATTTGGTGCATATAGGTCTAAAATTCATATCGTTTCATTGCTTATGGTTCTGTAATGTTTAAAAATTTGAGAGACATACTTGTTTCTGGGTAATTTAATCATTTTATTAATAATGCTAGTATATTATTAATAAAAGAGGTCAGTGGCATTCATGAATGCCCAAAATTTCTCATTTCAGTGGGTTCACAGTTTATATGCCCAGAGTGTTCCTGAGAGTGGTAATCACCTCTGATTAACAATTAATGAGAGAACAAATATTACTAAGAGAGGTGGGATATAATACAATGAGGGGCTTAAGGTAGTCAAATCTTTGTCAAAGAGACTTTTCAATTTTCATATCGCCTGTGTAACAAAATAGAGAATTCACATTTTCCCAGATGTGTCTTAGTGAAGAGCCATTCACCCAAACCTGGAATTTCTTTTACGGTCTTTCGTTAGATTTTAGCCTTTGGGAAAGATTTCCTACACTGGTTGATTTCCGTATGAGAAAGCAAAAAAGGGGAAAATCTAGGTCCTAATTCAATGATTAGTTCCTTTAAGCATAATATAGACAGATGAAAGGTATTTTGTGTATGAAATATTTATGTATCTACAATTTTAAAATATATTTAATAAAAATTTCTCCTAAGGTCTTTTTTTTTTCATTTTCTTTATTTTAGTGAGAGCATGATTACGACTTTTGCTTTTAAAAAAATTTATCTGATATATTGTAAATTTTGGTTTAACTTCCCTTTTTCTCAATATGCTAATTTAATTTTTAAGATATGTACTGGTTGTATTACAATAATTCTTTTGAAAACCAAAAATGGGGCAGCTATGTGGTACAGTGGATAAAGCACTGACCCTGGATTCAGGAGAACCTGAGTTTAAATCTGGCCTCACACTTGACACTTACTTGATCTTTGACCTTGGGTAAGTCACTTAATCCCCATTGCCCCGCCTCCCAAAAAATGATATCTCAAAAAAAAAATCCATACCACAGTTCCTATTCAGACCTCTCTTGCCCTTAGTCCCAATCAAAACTAGTAGGAAAAGAGGAGATTTAGCTATTTTATGTTACCTGTGAAATAGAAGCCAGAAGAAAAAACCTTAGCCTAATCTGCTCCTCATGGTCCTCTGGTAAAAAGGAAAAGGAATGAACTATTAAGGTACATGTCAAATATCCAGGGATTTTGGCAGCTAGCCTTAGTAATTCGCACTTATGATTAGATACTGATTTCCTTCATCTCATGATATGGAAGGTTTTTCATTTCCCAGGCCTGCATTCGAATCTGCTGGCTAAAATACTTCTCCTGTGCATGAAACACTGGAAAAAAGAACAACTGGAACACAGACAAAGACACACACACACACACACACACACACACACACACACACACACACACACATACACACAAACACCAGTACCACCATTAACAACACCAGCTATCTTTGCAAAAACTTCACAAAGTTGAGAATTCTATATGAAGGAACAAAATTAAAAATCCCCAGGTAGGAAGAAGGGGGCCTTTAGGAGAGACTATCTAACCCTTCTGCAACTATGAAAACTGACCAGTGAACCATGGCAATATGTCTTATACCATATTAAAATAAGCCACTCACAAAAATTGACTCGGCCCATAAAAACAAGGAGAGGAATGTCATGCAAGGGCTTGAGTTTAAAACTGAATACAAGGAGAGGAGAAATACATTCACCTATACAGTATACAGTGTAACAGATGCACTTGATCAGGTACCTAATAACAGAAACATCTAGTCAAAATATTGTGTGAACACCACCATCTCATGTAGTGATATATAAATGTGGAGAGGCATATAAAAATAGAAACTCTGAGGGTGAGAGAAGGAAACAGGCCCCAAAGGAAAACTGAGTACTGAGCCAGACTTGGTCTCTTTCACGCTTTTGGCCTCATGTTTTCCTCTCTTGGTCTTCTCCCCTTTTATTTATTTTTTCTCCACTGGGTCTGCCTCTTTCCCTTCTTCCATTATGACTCTCTTGGCTTTTTGAACTTGTATAAATTCTTTTCACTTCATCATTTTCTTTCTTGTCTAAGTCCTGAAACTTCTTCCCACAGGAAAGTCTCTTGTTTGAAAACCATATAGAAATGTATTTTTCAGGATCTTCTTTACCATTATTTCCACTACCCTCTTAACTTCACATGAAGAATGGAGTATATCTGGACACCAGGGATATGTGGCAACATCTGTAGGTTTTCAAACACACTCTGTTTTATTTTGTCCAGCATCCATTTGTGTTCTCATTGATCATGTTGGATGGACTAACATGGAGTTTGTGTCTGGTCCAAAGTAATCAAAGTAGTCATCAAAAAGGAAGTTCATTGGGAATCTCTATGTCCAATGCCACAGCTACCTTGTATGTACAGTATCTGATTATACTGTGGATGATGTCAATATCCCCTTTAACCATAAGCATGGGTAGATTGAAGATCTTGACAAACTCCAATTTTGTGGCATGGTCTTCGATAGTAAAGTTGAAACAACCTAATCAATCTCCAGATGGGAAATCAGAACCAAATTATACAACCTTTGCATTGGGTTGAAAGTCCTCCATTACCTTGGACATCATTGACTTGTAGGTGGCTTCATGAGATTTATCATCAATCTCATCTTGAAATTAGTTGGAAATTTTGTATTTGCCTTTGCCAACCCCTGTGTCCTTCAGGTCCCCCATTCCCCAGAAAAATCATTGATATCTAATTTGTGGTATAGAAAGCTTCTTCCACACTACCACTATAGTGAATGTTAATGTCAATATATAGCACCCTCATGTGGCATTTTAATCATTTTTAGGATGGCCAACACAATATTGTTGTTGTAAAAAAATCATAAGATTTGAATTTTTTATGATTCAGGCCTTTAGTCCAGTTAACATCACTATTTATCTTCTCTTTATTAAGTTTCTCTGCACTTTCCATAGATTCTTTGGTGAACAACAGAACGAACTTAAACCATTAAATAGCAAATCTCTGCATGTGTTCGCTGAACTCTGACATGTTATTAGGACAAATAGATTGGAAAAAAAACTGAATGTAGTCATCACTGTGGTACTTAGTCATCTCATCTCCATTGTCTTTGTAAGGAATACACATTTCTCTGTTCTAGTAGAGTCTATAGTTAAGAGCAGGCTATGAGTCATCATCAGAGACTCATGAGCTAAAGGGTCCATTATTGGTCCAGGCTCAGCCTATTACCAATCTGAGATTTGTGGTTGGATTCTGACTTAAAAGGGAGATTCCATGAATCATTACAGGAAGCTTTATTGGTAGCACATTGATGCTTACTACTACCAGAGAGGCCAGTGGTGGATATGAAGGTCAAGAGGCCACTGACAAAATCAGAGAAACCTATTGTAAGGAATAGGAAAAGAAAGACAAGGGGAATCTTGAGGAGAAGGGGTCCCACTCAGAGAATTAGATAATACCTATGGTAAAGAAGAGCTAATTCTTAGGCATCTTTTCAGAGAAGGAAACAATAAAGCTCTACAGTAATTGGTAGGAATTGCTTAGGGATAATGACTGAGAATTTTATGAGGTTCTTCAAGGATATCCCTTCTGCCCATCTGTATGATGGTGGGGCTTACTTATCTCTAGATGCAGAGCATCCAAAAGTCCAGAATTTTCAGGTTTATCCTTAAAAAGCTCTTCTATCTTATTCATAGCTGATGGTATCAGGGTCAGCTGAAGAACATGCTGAAGATTATTCTTGCTCATTGTGACACAAAAAGTGAGTGTTTATCTCTCTTTCTTCTCACTTTTGCTTCTTAATGAATATTTGTTGTTTAGTGGCTATCAACACACACTCTGAGTCTGGTTTATGCTTATTTTATTATGTTTATTATTATTATGTTTTATTTCATATAAACCTCCCCATACAAGCCCCACATATAATTCATATTCATTTTTGTCAGTGCTCTAATATTCCATCACATTCATGTATCACAATTTATTTAGCTATTTCTCAATTTAGAGGCATATGATCTTTTCTAATCTTTACTAGTAAAAAAGTAATAAAAAGGTTTTTTATTAAACTTTTAGGAAAAATAACTAGCTTATTCTAGCAAGAATATTTAATTCTTAATTCCATGGATACTAATTAGGTAAATAGTAAATGTTTCTATCACCACAATTATCATACTTCTAAATTGTTTTTTGGAGGTAGATTAACAGTATGTTAGTGTGCCTATCTTTCTATAATTGCACCAAGTTTTCATATTTAGTTAAAATTTCATTGTATGAGATAAAAAAACACAATGTTATTTGATTCACATTTCTCTTATTCATGATTTGGAACATTTTTTCATACGATTATTAATAGTTGCGATTCTTTTTGTGAGAACTGTTTATCCAAAACTAATGTTAGTGACTATTTATTGATTGATCAATATCCATTGACCACTTTTATTGGGTATGGATTTTGATCTTATATATTTGCATCAATTCCCTACATATTTTGGATAGCAGGCATGTAGCCTTGATATTTTATGCTAAAATATTCTTTCCATTATAAAACTTTCTTATAACCCTAGAAAGGTTTTTTTTTAATTAATGTAAAAGTGTTTTCACTATCATAAATTTGGAATTATCTTTTTATCTTTGTGATTTCCTATATTCCTTGTTTACAATAATCATAGCTTCAAAAGGTACTTCATCTAGCTTTTACAAAATAATTAAATTATTAATATTTTGGTCATGTATTAAATTTGAAATTACTTTGGTTTGTGGTATAAGATATTGTTCTAACTGTAATTTGAGGGTTTACAGGTTTTCAGGAAAGACTAATACTTTTTGTGTGAGGGCTGCTAAACCTGTTTAAGACCTGCTTTCCAACTTTGGTGTTTAATCCATCATTCAACTTTCAACTATGGCTCCAAGAAGTGGTAGCATGTGCAGTAGCCACATCCCAATAAACCATTTTGACAACCAGGCTTAAACAGGTTGAGAGTAACCAATGGTTCTCAAATCTGTTGGCGAGTTACAGCATATGAGCACTTTCTCCAGAAGACTGGGTAGATGAAAACAATTTCTTCCAATGGCCATGAAAGGAGATAAAGCAGGTAATGTGGAGCACTTAGAGCTTTTTTAAACATCAAAAATGCCAAAATCATCCATAGTATCCCAAGCCATTGCCATTCATCTTGAATTTTGTCTTGTCACTGGACTTTGATGACTCTGGAAGAAAGAGTGAGGCTGACAACTTTGTGCCCATTTGTCTCACTCAAATCCAATTTATATGTGAGATAAAATACATCACCCATACCATTTTAGTATGTTTACATACCTCAAAGTCCTATAGTGAAGAGTAAGTGATAAAAAAGCAGGTCCAGATACACTGGAAAATATATTCACAACCCTGTACACAAGTAGCCCAGGCCACAGAGTTGTGTTCACATGGACTAAAATAGTAGTGGAATTCTTAAGTCTTCTGTTATCTGAGCAGCATTTTTTCAAAAAAAATATTTTTCACCTATTTCATGTAAAGACATTTTAAACATTCATTTAATTTTTTTGAATTCCAATTTTTCTCTCTTTCCCTCACTTCCCATCTCCTAAGATGATAAGCAAATAATATAGTTTATGTATGTGCAATTTTATAAAACCTATTTCTGTATTAGTAATCTTGTGAAGGAAGAAACAAACCAAAAGAAAAAAAATACAACAAAATTAAGTGAAAAATAGTATGCATCAATCTGCATTCAAACTCAGTTTTTATCTGGATGTGGGTAGCATTTTTCATCATGAGTCTTTTAGAATTGTCTTGGAACATTGTATTGCTGAGAATAGGTAAGTCATTCACAGTTGATCATTGTACAATATTGTTGTTTCTGTCTGCAATATTTTCCTGGTTTTTGTCACTTCACTTTGCATCAGTTCCTATAAGTCTTTTGAGGTTTTTCTTAAAGCATCCTACTCATCATTTTTTATCACACAGTAGTATTCCATTACAATCATATGCCACAACTTCTTCTGCCATTCCCCAGTTGATGAGTATCTCCTCATTTTCAGTTCTTTGTCACCACAGAAAGAGCTGCTATAAATAGTTTTGTATCAATAGGTACTTTTCACTTCTTTTCTTTTCTCTTTGGGATATAGACCTAGTACTGGTATAACCGGGTCAAAGGGTATGCAGTTTTATAGCCTTTGGTCATGGTTCCAAATTATTCTTCAGAATGGTTGGATCGATTCACAGCTCAACAGACAGTACCATAGTGCCCATTTTTCCCAAATTTCCTCCAATATTCATAATTTTCATTTTCTGTCATATTAGCCAATCTGATAAAGGTGTGAGTTGTTTTAATTTTCATTTCTCTAATCAATTGTGATTTAGACTATAGATTTGTATGACTATGGATAGCTTGATTTTGTTACCACCTGTTCATATCCTTTGACTATCAATTGGGGAATGACTTGTACTCATAAATTTGATTTAATTCTCTATATATTTGAGAAATTAGGACTTTATCAGAGACACTTGTAAAAATTGTTTCCCAGTTTTCTTCTTTCCTTCAAATCTTGGTTGCAGAGGTTTCATTTGTGCAAAACCTTTTTTACTTTAATACAATTTTATATCTCATAATGCTATCTATCATTTATTTGGTTACAAATTCTCTGCTCCATCGATATGACAGGTAAACTATTCCTTGTTCTCTTGATTTGTTTATGGCATCACTTTTTTTTTTTTTGGTGTGTGAAGCAATTGGGGTTAAGTGACTTGTCCAGGGTCACACAGCTAGTAATTGTTAAGTGTCTGAATCCAGATTTGAACTCAGGTCCTCCTGAATCCAGGGCCAGTGCTCTATCCACTGTGCCATCTAGCTGCCCCTGACATCATTCTTTATGTCCAAATCATGTACCCATTTTTGCCTTATCATGATATATGGTGTAAGATGTTGGGCTATACCTAGTTTCTTCTAGACTATTTTCCAGTGTCCCTAGAAGTTTTTGCCATATAGGGAGTTCTTATTCCCAAAGTTGGAGTCATTAGGTTATCAAACACTAGATTACTATAGTCATTTACTACTGTGTCTTATGTACCTAATCTATTCCACTGATCCACCACCCTATTTCTTAGCCAGTGATAGTTTTGATGATTACTACTTTATAAAACAGTTTTAGATCTGGTATTCTAGCCCACCTTTCACATTTACCCCCATTAATTCTCTTGCTATTCTTGACCTTTTGTTCTTCCAGATAAATTTTGTTATTATCATTTCTTGTTCTATAATATAATATTAGATAGTGTGGTGGGTATGGCACTGAATAAATGAATTAATTTAGGTAGAATTGTCACTTTCATTGTATTGACTCAGTCCACCCATGAGCAATTGATATTTTTCCAATTTTTTAGATATGACTTTATTTGTGTGAAAAGTATTTTATCATTGTGTTCATGTAGTTTCTGGGTTTGTCTCGGCAGATAGATTCCAAAGTATTTTATATTGTCTACAGTTATTTTAAATGGAATTTCTCTTTCTATCTCTTGCTGCAGAGGTTTGTTGATAATATATAGAAATGCTGATGGTTTATATGGGTTTATTTTGTATCCTGCAACTTTGCTAATGTTGTTAATAATTTCAAGTAGTTTTTAATTGGTTCTCTGGCATTCTCCAAATATACCATCATATCCTTTGCAAAGAGAGAAAATTATGTTTCTTCGTCTGAATAGCCTTTATTAAAGACTGTATTGTTCACTTCCTGGCATGGGAAAGGAGTTAGAAAAGGTGGCCTAAATTCTGTCTGCTTCACCCAACCTAAGCCTGGTCTATTTATCATGGTTAGTGGGGATTCTAGTCCATCATCTAAACACAAAAATATGTATAAAAGTTTTTGCAAAGATGATTAATGTGTATACACTTATAGACAACATGAAACCCAATAGACCTGAAAGACAAACAGATCTTGTTGAGAGGGAACTTAGCATATAATAAAGCTGGCAAATGAAGGTCAGTTTACTGAAGTTAGAGCTAGATGCACATTTTTTCTAGAATGACTACAGGAATGGGCAGTACAGTGAAGCTGGCATAGTGTTCACAGTCAAAACTAATTTAGTCAACAAGCTTGCATACCTCCAAAAAAAAGTAAATGACAAGTTCCTGACAATTTGATTGCCACTTTCATGAAAGCATTACATCATCATCATCAGTGCATATGCTCACAATATAATTAAGTTTGGTAAAGACAAAGAAAAATTCTATAAAGACCTGAAGACCATCATCATCAATAACTGAAAGAGGACAAGCTTATAATTCTAAAGTTACTTTAACACCAGAGTAGGCATAGGCTATCAGACATGGTAAGAAGTCTTTTGAAGGAATGAAGTTCAAAATGGAAATAATAATGATCACTTATTACAGAATTCTTGTGTCTTGTGACCTCTTCACCAGTACCACCTTCCCTTTACCTCAAAGCAATAAAACTTCAGGGATACACATTTGCAGCAGACATTGGAATAAAATATACTGTCATTATGAAGAGAAATATGTGAGAGTGACAAAGATGATGTGGGGAGTAGAGTGCTGGACCAATCATAGACTTATCCTCTCCAAGTTGAACATGCACATTCATCAAAAGCAGTGACTCAAAGGCAAGACTACTACCAGAAGACAATGTCAACAAGTACTTCTCCATGCATAAATAGTTTGTTGCTAACTTGGAGGGAAAGCTGAGCCAAGACATAATTGGCAATAGTAGAGCAGAAAATAAGTGGGCAACATTCACAGATTTGTTGTACACTACTACATTTACTCATCTGACCTAGAACACATGCAAACATCAAGATTGGTTTGATAAAAGTAATGGAAAAATTCAGAAGCCAAGTGAAAAATGAAAACTCCATAGGGTTTACCAGCAGAATATTTCATCTGAAGGTAATATTTAACTCCATCAAAAGTAAAGTACAACCAAAGCTTAGAGGGATACAGGATTCTTGGTTCAGTAAGAAGGCAAAAGAAATTCAGTTTTACACTGTTAATAACACTTCAAAGTGCTTCTACAATGTCCTAATTGCTATTTATTTATGGTGCATCTCAATTACTCTGTACTGGTAGAGCCAAATTGATTAGTGATAAGGACATGAATGTGGAGAAATTGGCTGAATACTTCTACAGTGCTCTCAACAGACCATCAACCAATGTGGAAACCACTGACCATATACCTCAGGTTGAAGTCAATCTCTCTGTAGCCAAAGTTCCAACTGAAGAAGAGGTTTTGAATGCCATTAGGCTACTCTTGTGGGGCAAAGTACCAGGTGTTGATTCTAGTCCAACTGTGATTAACACAGAGCAAAGAGTCCATTGCTCATATAAAAGCTGACTGAAATCTATCAGGTTATGTGAAGAGGTTATCCCCCAGGAGACCTAAGATGTCTCCATTGACCCTCTCTGTAAAAAAAAAGGAAATAAGGGGTGAAGCCAAGATGGTGTAGGAAAGGCAGTGACTTGCCTGACCTCTCCCCAAGACCCCTCCAAATACCTTCAAATAATGCCATAAGATAATTCCTAGAGCAGCAGAGCCCACAAAAGGACAGGGTGAAATCATTTTCCAGTCAAAGACAACTTAGAAGGTCAGCAGGAAAGGTCTGTTGTACCAGGGTTAAAGTAGAGTCCAGCCCAGTGCAGACCACACCAGCACAGATCCAACCCCAGCACAGATGTAACCCAAGCAAACCAGGCCTTGGTAGCCTCTGAATCAGCTGTACCAGCAGGTACTTCTGAAACTCAATCCATGGATGGTAAGGGGCCAGGGGAAGATTACAAGGTTCTCTTTGCTGGTGCTGAGGCAGGACTCTGTTGTTTTGCTGGTGAATGGATCCAGGTTGCAGTCTTGGGTGTTGGTCCCAGGTGGGGGAGGAACATAAGCACACAAGAGCTTTCAGCCATAGTGAAGCAGGGCTCTGTCCATAGTTCCAGGGCAGAAAAGTAGGCCTGTGCTTGCTTGCAGATCAGAGCACAGGCTAGAAGAGTGGTGAACATACCTCTCCTTAAATCATACCACCTTGAAAGAACTAAGGACTTACAAATTCCTAGAATTATCTCAGAGAACAGCTGCTCAAAGCCCCTGAAGCTTGGGACAGTGCCCCCTCCTCCCTGGAAGCAATGCCCCACTTTAACTTAGAGTTAAAAGTCAGGAAATATGCTGGGGAAATGAGCAAGCATAAAAATAATGTTGACCCTAGAAAGTTTCTATGGTGAGAAGGAAGATCAAAATACACCATCACACAAAGAAAACAAAGTCAAAGCTCCTATATTCAAAGCTTCCAAGAAAAATATGAATTGGTCTCAGGCCATAGAGGGCCTCAAAAAGGATTTTGAAAATGAAGTAAGAGAGGTAGAGGAGAAAATGGAAAGAGAAATGAGAGTGATTCAAGAAAATCATGAAAAAAGTTAAGAGTTTGAAAAGCCAAATTGACCAAATGGTACAAAATCTGTATGAAGAAAATAATTGCT
Organism: Dromiciops gliroides; assembly: GCF_019393635.1. Classification (NCBI taxonomy): domain Eukaryota; kingdom Metazoa; phylum Chordata; class Mammalia; order Microbiotheria; family Microbiotheriidae; genus Dromiciops; species Dromiciops gliroides. The sequence goes on along the minus strand of NC_057862.1, from coordinate 263,298,122 downwards.
TTAAAATTAGAATTGAGCAAATGGAAGCTAATAACTTTATGAGAAAGCAAGACACAATAAAGAAAAACCAAAAGAATGAAAAAATAGAACACAATGTGAACTATCTCATTGAAAAAACAACTGATCTGGAAAATAGATCCAGGAGAGATCATTTGAAAATTATTTGACTACCTAAAAGCCATGATCAACAAATTGTCAGAGAAAATTTCACTAATATTCTAGAACCAGAAGGTAAAATAGAAATTGAAAGAATCCACAGATCACCTCCTGAAAGAGATCCCAAAATGAAAACTTCCAGGAATATTATAGCCAAATTCCAAAACTCCCAGGTCAAGGAAAATATATTGCAAGCAGCCAAAAAGAAATAAATCAAGTATTGTAGATCCACAGCCAGGATAGCACAAGATCTAGAAGCTTCTACATTAAAGGATTGTAGGGCTTGTAATATGATATTCTGGAGGGCAAAGGAACTGGGATTACAACCAAGAATCACCTACCCAGCAAAACTGAGTATAACCTTCAAGGGGAAAATGAGCATTCAATGAAAGAGAGGACTTTAAGGCATTCTTGATGAAAAGACCTGAGCAGAATAGGAAATTTGATTTTCAAATACAAGATTCTAGAGAAGCATAAAAAGGTGAACAGGAAAAGGAAATCATAAGGGATATTAAAAGGTTAAACTGTTTACATTCTTACATGCAAAGATGATACTTGAAACTCATAAGAAATTTCCCATTATTAGGGCAGCTGTTCATATTCAACTCACAGGTGTGAGTTGAATATGAAGGGATGATAAAAATAAAATTGGGGGTGAGGGAAAGGGAGAGATGGGATGTGGTAAAGTATCTCACATAAAAGAAACTAGAAAAAGCTTATATAATGGAGGTGAAGATTGGGGAATGTGCTGCAGAGTGAGTGAGCCTTACTCTCCTCAGAATTGGCTCAAAGAAGGAATAATATACGCACTCAATCAGGTATAGTAATCTATCTTACCCTTCAGGAAAGTAGGAAGGCAAGGGAATAAGGGTGGTGGTGAAAGAAGGAGGGCAGATTGGGGGAGAGGGCAGTAAAAAGCAAAATGCATTTGAGGATGGGCAGGGTGAAGGAAGATAGAAAATAAAGTAAATGTCATGGGGAGGGAATAGGATGGAGAAAAATGCAATTAGCAATAGTAACTGTGAAAAAAATTGAAGCAAGTTTGTCTGACAGGCCTCATTTCTCAAACATATAGAGAACTGAGTCAAAACACATAGAGAAATGAGTCAAATTTGTTAAAATAAGAGCCTTTCCACAATTGATAGATGATCAAAGGATATGAAGTTTTCAGATGAAATAATCAAAGCTACCTATAGCCATATGAAAAGAGAATCCTCTAACTCACTATTTTTTTGGAGAGATGCAGGTCAAAACAATTCTGGGGTACTACCTCATACCTATTGGATTGGATAATAGGACAGCAGAGGAAAATGACAAATGTTGTAGGGGATGTGGGGAAAGTGAGACATTAATACACATGTGGTACCATTGTAAACTGATTCAAACATTCTGTAGAGTAATTTGGAACTAAGACTAAAGGGCTATAAAACCATGAGTACTAATCGACTTAGTAATACTACTATTAGGTTGGTATCCAAAAAGAGATTTTTTTAAAAGTTGATTTCGAAATTGACATGCCCATCAATTGGGTAATGGCTTAGCAAATTGTGGTATGAGATTATGATGGAACACTATTGTGCTATAAGAAATGATGAGCAGGATGCTTTCAGAAAAACTTGGAAAGACTTACATGAGCTGATACAAAGTGAAATGTACTGTATACAAAATAACAGCAATCTTGTAATCAGCTGTGAATGACTTGGTTATTTGCAGCAATACAATGATCCAAGACAACTCTAAAGGACTTATAAAAAATGCAATCCATCTCTAAAGAAAGAACTAATGGTATCTGAATACAGATTGAAGCATAATTTTTTTAGTTACTTTTTCTAAAGTTTTTTTTTGTTCTGTTTTCTTTCACAACCTGAATAATGTGGAAATGTTTTACATTGCATACATATATGACTTACATTGAATTGCTTGAGTTCTTAAGGGGTGGTGGGAGGGAGGGAGGGAGGGAGGGAGAGATTTTGGAACACAAATTTAAAAAATCTATTTTAAAATTTGTTTTTGGGGCGGCTGGGTGGTGCAGTGGATAAGGCACCAGCCCTGGATTCAGGAGTTCCTGAGTTCAAATCCAGCCTCAGACACTTAACACTTACTAGCTGTGTGACCCTGGGCAAGTCACTTAACCCCATTGCCTGTAAAAAAAAATTGTTTTTACATTTAATTTGGAAAAAAAAAATTCTAAATAAATGAAAAAAGGAAAGGAAATAGGTTGTCCTTTGACAATCATGAGGGCATTATCTCTCTTCATCATTGTTGGCAAGATTCTAGCCAGTATCTTCCTTAATAAACTGATTGTTCACCCAGGAGATGGAAGATGAGAGCTGTCTCATCTAATCTCATCATGGTTGAGGAACAGTCTATATGGTGTTTGCTGCTGGACAACTCTGGAAGAAATACCGGCTCCAGAACACAGTTCTATCCATAATATTCACAGATCTGACCAAGACCAAGTTGTGAGGGACTGTGAAAGATCATGGCAAAATTTGGTTGCCTGGAGAAGTTCATCAGTACTGTATGCCAGTTGCACAATGGCATGCTTGCTCCCATAATTTTTAGCATATTTTAAGTTATGTTGTCATATGTCTTCAATGAGGATGAAAATGGCATCAAGGTCTGCTACCACACATATATTTTTTAATTTGAAAAATCCATGAACCAAGACCAAAGTGAACAGAGAATTGATGCATGACTTTTTGTTTTCAGATAATTGGCTACTCAGTGCTTCCTCTGAGACTGAGATATAACAGAGTATGGATCAATTATATACTACTTGTGCTAATTTTGTCATTACAATTAATGCCAAAGAAACAGAACTGGTATCACACCATTCATATGTCAACCATCAGTTGCAACAAATGTAGAAATTTTTATTGCTTTGGATAAGTTCACTTACCTTAACAATAAACTTTCCAAGGATGTACACAAAGATATTGATATTAATACATAAACATTTCCAGAGCTAGCTCAGTGTTTGTGAGATTCTGAAGGAAAGGAGAGAGAAGACTGCCAACCAAACTAAAGTGTTTCAGAGCTGTTGTGCTGATCTCACTGTTGTATGCCTGTGAAACCTGTACAGTCTACCAGTGTCATTCCAGAAAAGTCCTTAACAATCTGCCATTTGAATTGTCTTAGGGGGATTATGAAGTTAACCTGGCAAGATACTGTACTAGGCAATAAGGTCTTCTTAAGAGGAATTCAGCTACAACAAGGAGGAGAGATATGAATAAAAGCCAGGTCTAATTGATGGATCAAGTGAGGGCAATGAGGGCAAATGATTTATGTGGGGCAATGAGGGTTAAGTGACTTGCCCATGATCACTTGTAAGTGTCTTGTAAGTGTAAGATACTTGTCTGAGGCTGGATTTGAACTCAGTTCCTCCTGAATCCAGAGCTGGTGCTTTATCCACTGTGCCACCTTGATGATCCTGAGGGGGTTTTTTTGAATGGGGGAGACCTAGACACATTTTTGAGGAAGGAGAAGACATGGGAAGCAATCAAAACAGTGATAGATTGAAGATTTGTGAAAGAATTGAGAAGACATCATCAATTGGAGAAATCTATTAAAGAAGGCAAGATAGAATGGGATCACTTGTACATGTAGAAAGGTTTGCCTTGGTAAGGAAAAGGGCCCCCTCTTTATATTAGACAGAGGTGGAGAAGTATTTAATGTAGGATGGCTTCTGAGTCAGGTAAGAAGAGAAGAGAAAAGGGGAAACTCAGCAAGTGTCCTCAATTTTTTTTCAGTGAAAAATGACACTAGATTATTTCTTGAAAGTGGGAAGAAAAAAGAGGGGGTTTGAAGTTATTGCAGTCATTTGGATCATGTTTCATTTAATAAGTTATAAAAATCATTGCCTTGCCACAATAAAGGCCATGTTGACATTATATAATATAAATTTGTTGTGGATCAAGTACAGATAGTTTTGCAATTTTTCTCCAACTTCATTCTGTGGTACATGAATAGGAGTGAAGGAAATCAGTGTTGGGAATAATTCAAGGCTTGGGCTTAGCAGGGATGCTTGGTGATAGAATAAGGGGAAAAGGAATTAGAGAGTAGAATATAGTGCTTTCATTAAGGGGACAAGATGGGAAAGGAAGGAGAGTATAGGAATCATGGACTGGAAATGAAATAAGATAGACAGGCAAATAAGCTGTACTCTAATCAGTTCAAAGGCTAACAATAAAAGGAAACTAACTTCTGTTCTCTCAAGAAAAAGAAAGGTAACAGGAAAATGAGTGAAGAGACAAAGTGGGGTTGAAAAAGGGGCAGGAGGTAAAATTTGTTTCAGTGACAAGAGGAGGTATTAAAATGCCCCCTCCAACCATTCTACAATAAGAAAAGAGTGATTTTTACAATGGTTATTATAGGCAGAGATAGGTTGCTTAGGAAAAAAATGAGTAATCATCTTGCCTCAGGAGGGAAATCAGAGAATCTGGGGTCAACAAAAACCCAAAAGAGTAGAAAGGCATGGACATAGAGAAAAGGTTGTGAGGCAAATGGTGGAAAATGACCAAGGGGAATATAAAAGTTAATAATTAACTACACAGCCAGGGATATAGAAAAATCTTACCATGTACGATTGTACAATATTCTCTCCATCACCTGCAGGAAGTAGTATTCCTAAGCAACAGGCACAATGGAAAAGGAGGACAAAGAAAGTGCAAGATATATAGGGCAATGTCAGATAGTGTTTAAAAGAAAAAAACACAAAATGAATTCCCAAAATGGTTTAATTTCATGAAGATAATGAAGAAGGACTAAAGGCCATGAATCAAAGAATAAAAATTAAAACAGAAAATCAGATAAGTAAAAAATACTTTTTGGATAGAGACAGAAAATGATATTTAAAAACATTAAAGAAGAAAAGAAATTGGAGAAGAAAAGAAAGGAGATTCTACTTAACTATTTAACCCCCAAAAGAATAGAATTAAAAAAAATAAAAGCAAGAAAGCAAAAAACAACTTTGGGGAAAGTAAATAAATGGGAAGTGGGAGAGCTTGAAAGTAAGTGGAGACCCAAGGAGAAGAGTATGGCTTGTGAAAGAGGCATGGCCTGGAAATGAAATAAGGAGTGGGGATCATACCTAGGTTGAAGAACAGTGATAGGTATTGCAAGGCAGAGGGAAATATAGAATGATAAAAATATATAATAAAATAAAGAAATTTTAGTGTTTGTGAACACAAAAGTGAAATATCTTCAGGCTTAAAATAACCTAGAAGGCCTTTAGGAAAGTTCTGTCTCACCTGGGTAAAAGGGAAGTGTAGCTCAGCACATAAGGTGTCTGGGCAAGCCAGCAGAATTCTCTTAGCCACAACACAGATTAAGAGCTGAGGACCCTTGGTCCTAGAACAGCAAGATAGTGGCACAGCAGGCCAGTTGTGAGGCCCCCAGTTTTAATGCAAAAGGCAATCTGCCAACTTGGTATCCATTGCCCAACATGCACAACTAGGATAGGCCACCCCAGTGCAGTGAACAAACTGAAAGCCACTGGGGCCATAGAGCAGAAAGCCAGTGATAAGGTCCCTGGTCCCCAGCAAAAGAAGCTTTGAACAGTGCACTCTGTACCTCAGGAGGAAAACCCAAATTAATAAGTTACAAAATATGCCAAAATATAAATAAGAAACAGAAAAGAACCCTCACCACAGAAAACTACAGTAGTGACAAGGAAGACCAAATTGCAAACTCAGAAGAGGACAACAATGCCAAAATGGTCTCAAAACATAAAAGCCCTCTTGGAAAGGCTCAAAAAAGATTTTATAAATCAAATAAGAGTGGTAGAAGAAAAACTGGAAAAAGAAATGAAAGTTATGCAAGAGAGAGTCAATAGGTTGGAAAAAGAAAATAACTCCTTAAAAATACAATTGGACAAATGGGAAAAGAGGTGCAAAAACTGACTGGGGAAAATAATTCCTTAAGAATCAGAACTGGGTAGATGGAAGCTAATGATTCAGTGCAACATCAGGAAGCAGTAAAGCAGAATCAAAAGAATGTAAAAGTAGAACATAAAATATGTTCAGGAAAAATAATCAGACCTGGAAAATAGATCCAGAATTCAATTTAAGAATAATTGGACTGCCTGGGGTCCATTATCAAAAAAAGAGCCTGGGCAGCATATTTCAAGACATTATCAAGGACAACTGCCCCCAAAGGTCTTAGAATAAGAGGAAAAAAATAGTCATTGAAAGAATCCACCGATCACCTTCTGAAGGAGACCCAAAGGAAAATTCCAGGGAATATTGTAGCCGAATTCAAGAATTATCAGGTAAAGGAGAAAATAGTGCAAGCAACCAGAAAGAAACAATGTAAAAACCAAGAAGCAACAATAAGGATTATGCAGGACCTGGCAGCTTTAACATTAGCAGATTAAAGGACTTGGAATATGATATTCAAGTGGCAAAAAGAAATTGAACTACACCCAATAGTGCACTACCCCACAAAATTAATCTTAAATCTTTCAAGGGAAAAGATGGGCATTCAATGAAATAGAAGACTTTAAAAGTTTCCTAATGAAAACTCCAGAACTGATCAGAAAATTCAATCTTCATGATATTACACTATGACCAGGTGGGATTTATACAACTAATGCAGGGCTGGTTCACCATTAGGAAAATTATCAAAATAATTGACCACATCAATAAGAAAACTAACCAAAATCATATGATTTTCTCAATAGATGGAGAGAAAGTTTTTGAAAAAATACAGCACGCATTCCTATGGCTAGAAAGCATAAGAATAAATGCAGCTTTCCTTGAGATGATAAAAACAAAATCTATCTAAGACCATCAGGAAGCATTATATGTAATTGGGATAAGTTAGAAGTGTTTTCAGTAAGATCAGGGGTGAAATAAGGATGTCCATTAACATCACTATTATTTAATATTGTACTAGAAATGTTAGTTTTAGCAATAAGAGAAGAAAAAGAAATTGAAGGATTTAGAATAGGCAAGTAGGGAAAAAACTATCACTCTTTGCAGATGACATGATGGTATATTTAGAGAATCAAACAAAAATCACCTTGAAACAATTAATTACTTTAGCAAAATTTCAGGATATAAAATAAACCCACATAATTCATCAGCATTTCTATATATGACCAACAAAGCCCAGCAGCAAGAAAGTAAGAGAAACTGCATTTAAAATAATTGTAGACAATCTGAAATATTTGGGCATCTACCTGCCAAGGGAAACACAGGAACTATATGAATACAATTCCAAAACACTTTTCACACAAATCAGATCTAAGCAAATGGAAAATATCATTTGCTCATGGGTAGGCTGAGCTAATATAATAAAAATATCAATTCTACCTAAATTAATTTACTTATTCAGTGTCAAATCATTCAGACTACCAACAATATTTTATAGAGATAGAAAAAATAAAAATAAAATTCATCTGGAAGAACAAAAGGTCAAGAATATCAAGGGAATTAATGAAATAAAAAGAAATTCAAAGAAAGGTGGCCCAGCTCTACCAGATCTAAAACTATATTATAAAGTGGTAACCGTCAAAACTGTTTGGTATTGGCTAAGAAATAGAGTGGTGGAAAATGGGTAGATAATATAGACATAAAGGGTAATACTATAGGCAAAGTAGAAAAAGAAGGAAGAGTTTATTTGTCAGATCTAGGGAAAGGGGAAGAATTTATGACAAAAATGAGATAGAGATCATTATGAATTGCAAAATGGATCATTATGATTACATTAAATTTTAAAAAGTTTTTGCACAAACAAAACCAGTGCAACCAAGATTTGAAGGAAAGCAGAAAGGTGGGATACAATTTTTACAGTGTTTCTGATAATAGCCTCATTTCTCAAACATATAGAAAAGTGAATCAAATTTATAAGAATACAAGTTAGGGCAGATAGATGGATAGAGTACTGGCCCTGGAGTCAGGAGGACCTGAGTTCAAATTTGACCTCAGATACTTGATACTTACTAGCTGTGTGACCCTGAGTAAGTCACTTAAGCCCAATTTCCACACCAAAAAAAAAAGAAGAAAAAGAAAATAAAAAGAAAAAAAGTCATTCCTCAAATTAGAAAATAGTCACAGGATATGAACAGGCAGTTTTCAGATGAAGAAATCAAAGCTATCTGTTGTCATACATATTTTAATTAATCGAGATTATTGAATATTTTTGTTGTCGTTGTCAAGGCATGTCTGACTCTGTAACTGCATTTGTGCTTTTCTTGTCAAAGATACTGGAGTGGTTTGTCATTTTCTCTATCTCATTTTATAAATGAGGAACTGAGGCAAATAGGGGTTAAGTGACTTGCCAAGGGTTATACAGTTGGTATGTGTCTGAGGTACTGGAGTGACCATGTGCAGCAGAATTGCTTTCCCAAACCTGTTCTCAGTGTCCACAGACCTCTCTGTCATTTCCATATGCCAAGCTGGGATAGACAAAGGATTCTGACATTTTAAGGATTCCCCCATCAGGATTTGGACTGGTGCATTTTCTAGATCTGTTTAGAGGAGGGTATGGAGAGGAAGTCAACTCATTGCTTCCTGTCACTCATATATTCCATCTTCCCAATATTCACTTAAAAATATGCATGTTAGTTTTCTTTCCATTTATAATGCTGTCATTGTTTATATTCTTTTCTTGACTCTGCTTACTTCATTCTGCATCAAATCATGTAAAGCTTTATGTGCTTACCTGTGTTCATCACATTCTTCATTTCTTACAACACAGTAATGTTCCATTGCATTCATGTATCACAATTTGTTTAGTCATTGCCCAATCAATAGTTACCTATTTTGTTTCTAATTCATTGCTATCACAAAAATGATGGCAACAAATATTTTGACATATATGGGTGGCTTTCCTTTTATCCCTTGTTTCCTTAGAAGAAGAGCCCAATAATGTAATCTCAGAGGTTACCACTTATTTGCATAATTTCAAATTACTTTTTTAAATGGTTGTGATGAATTACAGCTCCACTGACAATGCATCGATGTACCTATATTTACTCAAGATTTTTAGGGTGTAAGGAGAAACTTCAATGGTTTTGTTCTTTATAGTTTTTTCTTTTTAATTAATTTACTTTTACATTTATTTTTGTTTATTTTTAGTTTTCAACATTTGTTTTTATAAGATTTCTAGTTTCAAATTTTTTTCCCTCCCTTGCCCCTCCCCAAGACAGCAAGTAATCTGATATAGGCTATATATGTACAATAACATTAAACATATTTCTGCATTAGTCGTATTATAAGAGAGGAATCAGAGCAAAAAGGAAAAAAAACCTCAAAAAAGAAAAACAACAGCACCAAAAACAAAAGAAATAGTATGGTGCAATCTGCATCCATATTCCACAGTTCTTTTTTTCTGGATTTGGGGAGTATTTTCCATGATGAATCCTTTGTAACTATGGTGTACCGTTGCATTGCTGAGAAGAATCGTCTATCACAGTTGATCAACACACAATGTTGTTGATACTGTGTACAATGTTCTCCTGGTTCTGCTCATCTCACTCATCACACAAGTCCTTCCAGATTTCTCTGAACACCATCATTTCTTACAGCACAACAAAATTCCATTACATTCATATGCCACAACTTGTTCAGACATTCCCCAATTAATGGGCAGCCCCTCAATTTCTAATTCCTTGCCACCACGTAAAGAACAGCTATAAATATTTTTGTACATGTGGATCCTTTTGCCTTTTTTATGATCTCTTTGGGGAAAAGACCCAGTAGTTATATTGCTGGGTCAAAGGTATGCACAGCTTTATAGCGCTTTGGCCATAATTCCAAATTGCTCTCCAGAATGGTTGGATCAGTTCACAGCTCCACCAATAATCCATTAGTGTTCCAATTTTTCCACAGCTTCTCCAACATTTATTATTTTCCCTTTTTGTCATATTAGCCAATCTGATAGGTGTCAGGTGGTACCTCAGAGTTGTTTTAATTTGCATTTTTCTAATCAATAGTGATTTAGAGGATTTTTTCATATGGCAATAAATAGCTTTGATTTCTGCATTAGAAAACTGCCTGTTCATATCCTTTGACCATTTCTCAATTGGGGAATGACTTGGATTCTTATAAATTTGATTTAGTTCCCTATATATTTTAGAAATGAGGCCTTTATCAGAAGTAGTGGCCATAAAAATTGTTTCCCAGCTTTCTGCATCCCTTCTAATTTTGGATGCATTGCTTCTGCTTGTACAGAAACTTTTTAATTTAGTGTGATCAAAATCATCCATTTTGCATTTCTTAATATTCTCTATCTCTTGTTTGGTCATAAACTGTTCTCCTTTCCAAAGATCTGAAAGGTAGACTATTCCTTCCTCTCCTAATTTACCTATGATATCACCTCTTATGTCTAATTCATGTATCTATTTTGACCTTTATTTTAGTATAAGGTTTAAGATGTTGGTCTATGCCTAATTTCTGCCATACTATCTTCCAGTTTTCCCAGCAACTTTTGTCAAATACTGAGTTCCTATCCCAGAAGCTGGATAGACATCATCTCAATATATGTCATACATGTAATATTATGCCAAACTTTCCTCGAAAGTGTTTTGGGGAGCTCCCTCCCCAAAACTTCCCTTCCCTCCTTCACCTCTACCCCCCCCATCTCCTTCCCCTACCACTTTTCCTCAAGGCAAAAATATATTACTATACCCACTTGAGTATATATGTTATTCCTTCTTTGAGCCAATTCTGATACATTAAGGTTCACTCACTCCCCCACTCCTTTCCCCTCTTCCGTTCCCCTCCATAAGCTTCTTTCTTGTTTCCTTCATGTGATTTACCTCTCCCCATTCCACCTCTCCCCTTCCCCTTCCCCCAGTCTATTCCTCCTAGCCCTCAACCCTATTTTAAAGATGTCATCATGGGTTAGCTAGGTGGCACAGTGGACAAAGCACCAGCCCTGGACCCAGGAGACCCAGAGCCCACATCCAACCCCAGATATAAGATGCCCCACCTTGCTTGCCCCACATATAACAAGAATAAACAAAAAGTAAGTGCCTTACAAATACCATCCCTTCATATTCAGTTCAGACCTGTGTCCACTATGTATTCCTTACTGAAAAACTTCTTATGAGTTGGAAGTATTATTTTCTCATGTATGAATGTAAACAGTTTAACCTTTTAATGTCCCTCATGATTTCTTTTTCCTGTTTACATTTTATGAATCCCCAGGGTCTTTTATTTGAAAGTCAAGTTTTCTATTCAGTTCAGATCTTTTCATCACAAATGCCTGAAAGTCCTCTTTTTCATTGAGGTCCCATATTTTCTTCTGCATGATTATATACGGTTTTGCTGGATACATGATTCTTGGTTATAATCACAATTCCTTTACCCTCTGGAATGTCATATACCATGCCTCTTATACTTTAATGCAGAAGTTGCTAGATCTTGTGCTATCCTGACTGGGGCTGCACAGTAATTCAATTCTTCCTTTTTGGCAGCTTGCAATATTTTCTCCTTGACCTGAGATCTCTGGAATTTGCCTTTCATATTCATAGGAGTTTTCCTTTTAGGATCTCCTTCAGGAACTGATTGGTGGGTTCTTTCCATTTCTATTTTACCTTCTGCTTCTAGAATATCAGGGCAATTTTCCCTGACAATTTCTTGGAAGATGATGTCTAAGCTTTTTCTTTGATCATGGTTTTCAGGTAGGCCAATAATTTTCAAATCATCTCTCCTGGACCTATTTTCAAGGTCAGTAGTTTTTCCAAGATGATATTTCATATTACCCTCTAGTTCCTGAGTTCAAATCCGGCCTCAGACACTTGACACTTACTAGCTGTGTGACCTTGAGCAAGTCACTTAACCCCCACTGCCCTGCAAAAACAAAAACAAACAAACAAAAAATTCATTTGGATTTGCTTTTTTGTGTCTTGGTTTCTCATAAAGTCACTAACTTCCATTTGTTCAATCCTAATTCTTATCCAATTGTTTTCTTTAGAGAGCTTTTGACTTTTTTCTCATGTCTTTCCTGCATCACCCTCATTTCTCTTTCCATTTTTTCCTCTAGCTCTCTAATTTTATCTTCAATGTCCTTTTTGTGTGCCTCTATGGTCTTAGACCAATTCACGTTTTTCTTTGAAGCTTTAGATATAGGGGCCCTGACATTGACATCTTCCTCTGAGGGTGAACCTCGATCTTCCTTGTCACTAAAGAAACTTTCTATACTCCTCACCTTTCTCTTTCTGCTCATCTTACCTTTCTTTTACTTGACTTTTAGCTCCTTAAAGTGGGGCACTGTTTCCAGGCTGCACTATCTCAAGCTTCCAAGGGTCCCACATGGTATGATTTAAGTAGGAGCAGGTTCTTCACTCACCTGGCCTATTCCCTGGTCCGTAGATGACCCCAGACCAACTTGCTAATGAACCAGTTTTGTGTGCTGTGGTTGTCAGCTCCTGACAAGCCTTTGCCCCCCCTCCACCTGGGCCACTTCTACTCAAGCCTACCTCCTGGTTTCCAGCAGAGGTGAAAAACCCAAGTTCTATCTCAGCACCATCAGAGACCCCTGAAATCTTACCCCTGCCAAGGGCTCAGCCCTCTCACCAGACTGTGAACTTAGTTCCAGACGATATTGGCACTGCAGCTGATTCAGAGGCTCTGGGGGTCCCTTTCTCAGGTGAGGCCTTCCTGGGACTGGATCTGTGGCAGGGTGACTGTGGGGTTGGGCTCCACCACTGTGTCAGCACAGCAGCTCCCTCCTTATGACCTTCCAAGCTATCCTTGGTTGGGAGATGATTTTAGCACGTTCTTCTGTGGATTTTGCTGCTCCAGGAATTGTCTTATGACATTATTTAGATCTGCTGAATAGTTGATTCTTGATTGTGATCCAAGCTTTTTTTTTTTTTCCTGGAATATCATATTCCAAGGCCTCTGATCCTTTACTGTTGAAGCTTCCAGGTCCTGTGTAATCCTGACTGTGGCTCCATAATTTTTAAATTGTTTCTTTCTGGCTGATTGCAGTATTTCTCTTTCACTTGGTAATTCTCCTAAGAGTTATAAATCTAAGATAAACAATATTAAAAAAACAGCAATATCCATCTCAAAAATTTAGATATTTATTTAAATTGAAGATAGTAATTCTACCTAGACCCATGGTTTTATCAATTGTTATTATTGTATGGTGCTTTAAAAACTTTATTTGGGGGGCAGATAGGTGTCGCAGTGGATAAAGCACCAGCCCTGGATTCAGAAGGTCCTGAGTTCAAATCTGGCCTCAGACACTTGACACTAGCTGTGTGACCCTGGGAAAGTCACTTAACCCTCATTTCCCCACAAAACAAAAAACAAACAAAAAAAGCAAAACATACCAAAAAAACCTTTATTTGACAGAATTGCAAATACTGATATCATTTATTTATTTTGTTTGCAGGTGAGTTTCACTGTGGATTTGAAGATGGCAACATCTGTTTGTTTACTCAAGATGATACAGATAATTTTGACTGGACAAAACAAAGTACTGCAACCAGAAATACAAAGTATACCCCAAATACAGGGCCTAATGCAGATCGTACTGGATCCAAAGAAGGTAGGAGATCCTTGTGAATGAAAGTCTTCAAAGTTATACTATTATTTAAAAAATTATTTAGAATTTCCCCCCAATTACATGTAAAAAAAACCCAATATTTTTCACATTGATGTTTAAAAACTTTGTGTTCTACAAAGTTTTACTATTCTACATATAGAAACTCAAAATACAATATTAATGCTAGATTGGTGATAGTAATAATTTTATAGTTTTATCTTCTTCAATATTTTAAGAGATTTTGATTTCATCTTCAGAGACTGTTTTAACTGATGTATATTACAACCTCTCCAAGCATTAAGAAAGAAGGTTTTATAACAATGAGCAATAATTTTACCCCTTAGTAGCCAACATCCTTATAATTTACTTACTTAGTGGTTCTGAAATTCCAGATAACGTACTGCTGTAGAATCAGAATAAGACTTTTATGGAGGATGTTTTTGACTACTTCACAATTATTAAGATATAAGTATGGCATTATTTTTGTGTGATACTAAACTTTAAGAAATTTTCAGATATTCTAGGTGTTTTATCCCACAGGATCATTCATAAAACAAGATAGAAAATAGAGGACTTAAAAACATAAAGGATCAACCCCAACTCTTACCCTTATTCCTTTCAAGTAATTATAATTTATCAAACCTGAATTATTCAACCAATTTACTGCAATTTCCATTATTTTCCTTATATGTATAGCTTCTAAACTTATGTTAATTTATTTTTAGAATCCTAATAAATAAGTTCTACCCAAAGAATTTTCTTTTCATTGCTTGGGCAGTGCAGTGTTATTTCTCATTGTTGGTTATTTGACGTATTTGTTTATAGGACTTGTGTTTTAAATGACCACTATAATGGTGTGAGAATTAGAATGGCACCCCTGCTGGAGAGATACTGTAGGGAAGCTCCACCATGAGGAGAAGGCATGTGATTTGGAAGTCATGTGACTTCAGTGTCTGGAAGCTGGCCAGTGTCTGGAACTTGGCATCTGTAAGGGGCTAAAATTCTAGCTATGATGTCTAAAATCTAATGAATGGTTGCCCCAAATTAGAAGCTTTAGGAAGAGTTTAGACTTTTAAGAATTTATTAAAGAGCAATCAGAAGTAGGTGAGGAGAGAGAGAGGTAAAGATCTAACTATTTCTAAGAGACCCCAGCATCTGACCTCTCCAAAACGAGGTAAGGAACCCAAAAGACCCAACGCTTCCTTCCTCCTCCCAGAAGCTTCCTTTCTAACAGGAAACAGGGTCCTCCACAAACACACAGCTCAAAGCCAATTGGTTGGCAGCCCTGATTGACAGAACTAGCAGGCAGATCTACAGTTGCCAAGTTCTGGTCGCCGGCCAGCTTCTGGATGCTAAAGTCACATGACTTCCAAATCACATGCCTTCTCCTCATGGTGAAGCTTCCCTACAGTATCTCTCCAGCAGGGATTCCATTCTAATTCTCACAATGGCAATACTGATATTTGTACACACAACTGCCTATTTATTAAGTTTAAAAAGAGACACTCCACCAATATTCACTTCATATGAAAAACATATCATATAATAATTTTAAGCTCTAATTTTAATTTCAATCCTGAAATTCAAATTTTTTTCAGTTATGTTTAACTCTTCGTGACTCCATTTGGAGATTTTTTGGCAAAAATACTAGAATGATTTGCCATTTCCTCCTCTGAATCATTTTACAAATGAAGAAACTTAGGCAAAGAGGGTTAAGTGACTTGCCCAGAGGTAGACAGATAATAAATGTCTGAGGCCAGATTTGAACTCATAACGAGCAGTCTTCCTCACTCCGGGCCTGGCACTCTAATTCATCACCTAGCTTTTCAAATAGAAATGTCATTATTCAAATAATTTAAGTTTTTTTTTTCATTTTTTTTAGGTTATTATATGTATATTGAGACCTCTCGGCCCAGATTAGAAGGAGAAAAGGCCAGATTACTCAGTCCTGTTTTCAGCATAGCCCCCAAAAATCCTTATGGAGCCACAAATACTGCATATTGTTTCAGCTTCTTTTATCACATGTATGGACAACATATAGGTAAGAAAATGTGAAAAATATTTGTCTTAAAACAAAAATGAGAAAAGGGTCCCATAAAAACCTCAAACAAAATTATTTCTGGCTGACATGGTTATGGTTGACTTCTTTGATTGACAACTTTCATAATAACCATTTAGGAGTTCAATACTTTCAATCTTATTACCTTAGTCTATAACCAAATTAAAAATCAAAAGTTAAGAGTTGAACCTGTTTCCCCTATGGAGGATAACTCACCCAAATCCCTAAAGGGATGAGTTCTAAAATCTTTTTGGAGCATATTTTATCTTATGTTTATTATACAAGATGTTTGGCAGACAAATTATACATTTTAATGAGTATAAAAGTTAACATATTTGGAAATATTTTAAACTAACCATATTGTATGAATTTTAGAGCCTTCATTTTCTTGTTTGAAAAACTTATCTCATTTGCAAATCCCAATGCAAAAAATGTTGTTATGGATTTCATAGCACCTTCAATAAAAGCACTTATCAGTTCCAACTTGTTCATAGATAACTGGCTTGTTTTAAATTTTTAATGGATCTTTGCTGTCATCATTGTGAGGCCTTCATGCATTGCTTATTTGTTGTCCATATTTTCCCATAATTCCTCTGTATGATGTACGGTATCTACCCTGTTCATTGGGGAAACTTTTTTTATTGCTTGTTTTTGTATTTATTTAATAGTATTCCATATAAGTTGTCCATTAGATAATGATATAATATGATTAAAGGTAATATTATGAGAAGTGGTGAGAGAACTTGATCTGGAATCAAATAACCTATAATTAAGTCTTTGTTCTGACATATAAAGTCAACATGATCTTAGGCAAGTTATATATCCTCTCTGAACTTCTGTTTCCCCAATATAAACCAAAAACATAGGGCTAATAATACTTGTATTACCTATTTGACTTTTTGTTTGTTTTTGAGAACTAAATGAGCTGATGCATAAAAAGGAACTTTGTTGATAAGTATTTTTGTCTCCTGATATTATCAGAGAGACTTCAAACAGAAAAAAAAAATCAAAATATCTTGACAAGTAATTAAAACAATTCTATATGTGAAAACCTCGATCGTACTTGAGACCTGGTAGATAATAACTAAAACATCCAAAGTCCATATATTTAGTCATTTGTATGTATAAGCATCTGTGGATATTCAAATTGATCTGAGGGAGGTTCAATATTTTGCTTTAGCTTTTCAGCCATGTTCTCTATTACCTCCATGATAAAAATATCATTTCATACCATATAATTTTACATAGCAGAAGATCCAAAGCTACTATAATTATAAATATCATGAGTTTTTAAAAATATATTATTTTTTCCAGATTCCCATTCACAAGCCAACCCTTATCATCAACCCTCAGCATAGCAATCAGTTTGTGTGATTTTCATTATAAAACATTTGAAGCTCTGCCATGATCGGGAAAATTTGTTATGAAAGGAGCAGGAAGGACTTGTTATAACAATGTCAAGTCTATTTCCTCAGGTCCATGTTCAGCATGAAAGAATGACCTACTGGGGCAGCTAGGTGGCGCAGTGCATAGAGCACAGGCCCTGGATTCAGGAGTACCTGAGTTCAAATCCAGCCTCAGACACTTAACACACTTACTAGCTGTGTGACCCTGGGCAAGTCACTTAGCCCCAATTGCCTCACTAAAAAAAAAAAAAAAAGAAAAAGAAAGAATGACCTACCATAGATATGTCAGAACAAAACTCCTTTAACTATGATTTTAGGTAAATCATAGGAAAAGCTAATCATTTAGTGAAATTTGACTTTATTCACAGAGCCAGTGATTATCTATAAAGCATAAAATATTCCTGATCACAAAGAAAACAGCAATCTTCTCAATCTTCCCAACTATTGACATGCAATGGCAGTATATTCTAGATGTCAGTATCTTCATGGTATTTTCCATTGAATAGTGGAGTTCTGGCTTAACAGCTCAAAGTTATACATTCACAGCATTTAGATCTAAAGAAGAGCCAACCTCCTAATCATACAAATATGTTATACTCTAGGCATCTGTCAAATTAACAGAATTTCTTATGTGATCATTTCCCCAAATCACAATGTAATACTATAGTGCTTACTATGTGCCAGGTGTTGTCCTAAGTGCTTTATAATTATTGTCTCAATTAGCATTATAAACATAATACAATATCATGTATTTAAACAATAAAAAATCATGAATTTAAAACATCCAGTTTAATGCCTTTTTTAAATATCTTAAATGGAAAAAATGCATTCCATTCATGTATCAATTTAGGCATTCCAAACTGGTTGCATTCAGAGACAATCCAGTTGCATATATGGTTACAAAAGCAGCCAAAACCATATACCATTTGGTGGACAGATCAGTTATGGTATGAATAATAATTTTCCAAATTAATTTTTCAAAACCTAATATAATTTTAACTTTAAGATAGGAGAACCAACAAGTGATTTCAATATGACTTAACTTTGATAGAAGAAATACACTTATAATTCTTATTCTTTATAGGTCATTATAAAATACCTTTCATTTTCTGCTCAAAAAAAGGTCATATATTGAAACCTGCATTTTCTGGAATTAAAATTAGTAGTGTAGTATTCTCTCTCTCCATTAAACCAGAACCTAATTTCACATCATTCTGATATCTAAGAGAATCAGTGAAAATTTCTGAGGTATGAACTTGCTGCAATGGGATTTCGTCTTTATGGGATCAGTCAACAGAAATTCCTCATCTCATTTACCTTAAAGGGGACTAGTGCCTGTAGTTAATTTAATTTACTATGTCTCCCTAAGTCTATGAAATTCTCCTGCAGAAGAGTCTCTGCATTGTATCTATTAGACTACACCCTCAGAAGCCATTCTTTAAGTAACTCAAGTTTCTGTTTGAACTTCTCTTATAACCTGGAAGGTTTCTTTACTGCTCCCCCAGTGAAGGAAATCACATCCTGGAGTGTAATAATAGGGTAATCCTGGGTCAATCTACCACAAGTAGTTCTCAAGTCTCTTCTACACTGTTAATATCAATCTCCTGTCCTATGGCTCTGATTTCACTGAAAAACAGTCAACCTCTTAGTCAGAGACTCTCTATCTCTCTATCTCTCTAATCTCTCTAATCTCTCTCTCTCTCTCTCTCTCTCTCTCTCTATTTATCTATCTATATGTCTGTATGTATATGTGTGTGTTTGTGTGTGTATCTTTTCCCAGCTTATATACTATCAGCTCCCACTCCCTAGAATAGATCTCCCTTCACTTTTCCAGTTAGTTACCAACTCCATTAGTTGCCCTTCCACTTTTAGTGCATGGTCCTTAAAAGCCAAGAGCTCTGTCTATAGGAGTTAAAAACAGTTGGCCAATTTTCCTTCAGTCTTCTTGGGCTGGTAGTCCAACTTCTGCAAAATAATAAACAATAGCCAAGGAATACTGGACTTGATATGTGTCAGCATACTCCTACACTCACTAGGCCAATTGTTCCAGATCAATGGGAACCTGCTCTCTGTCCCACTTGAGAAGATTACTCACACATAACCAAAACAGTTTTAGCAACCAGGTACCCAGGAAGTGTCTGTCCATCACATCATCCTATTCTTTAGTTTTGGGTTTCTGTTTGATTTGGGGATCAAATGGGGCACTTCTGAGTCAATGAACAACACATTTATTTTGTCCAAACACAGTAAGGATATACAGCAAAGATATAGTGGAACTTATCTTCAGCTTAGCTACATGATTCCCTTATTCCTTACAGAAACTTGTCTAATCAGCAGAAGTACTGGAAATGGTGACTCCTATGGACGTTCATACTCACCAAGTTTCAGAGGAACATTTTCCAGAATGAGGGAAGCTTGAGCTAATCAGGTTGTGTAGAAGGTGAAAGCTGTTTCAGGGAAGACAGGGAAGCTTCACTAGGAAACTATTGGTCCTATCACACTGGCAAAGATTGTGATTATTGTATTATATCAAATTGGTTGAAAAAACAAAAAATTCTATATTTCTGAAGTTTAGGAAACAAAAATTCTTTAGATTCTCCAACTTCCTTCAGCTTTCCTTTCCTTTCTTCCTATGGAATATAATTAAAATCCTACAGACTTCAAAATTTTGCTTATTTCCCTGCACTGACACAATAATTCACTTTCCTTCACTACTACTTTCTCAATCTCTCATACCTTTATTTTCCAGTTATATCCCAAGACTACCTTCAGACCTAAATTTCTTTAAAAACTGAGATTCATTGATTAAAAAAAACCTTACTTTTCCTTGATCACAAGTTAAACTTCAAGGTATGCAGACAGTTCCTAATCTTGTTAGAGAAAAAAATTTCATATTTATGTTCTTGACAGCTTAAAAACATGTAGTTTATTATACCATTAATTAAAAATAAAACAAATAAAATTCAAGAAAAGAAATATACTGATGAAAGCCTAGTATTCTCTCCTGGAGGATACAGAAGGGTTGCTAACACTTGAAATAAAATAGATTAACTGGAAACTCTGAAAACAAAACAAAACAAACAATGAGATGACAAATTTATTGGCTAGTTGATTACCCCACCTAGAAGCCTTGCAAGGTAAATTTAACCAAGAGTGGTTTTAATTTAACCAAGGTTACTGAGCTGAAGAACTCAAATTAGATCCAACCTAGTACAGCCCCATCTCAGGTGCCAAAAATTGTGACAGCATCCTGGAGTATATTTACTAGTAGCTTCAAATACTTAGTGACATGGAGAAAAGTAACTACAATTTATTCACTCAAAGTGTAACACATCATCAAAGGTCAATGTATTCATTGCTGTCATAATTTGGTTAGTGACATTTATACCATATGGAAAGAAAAGGTGTTCTTTCTGATCATAGAAGAGGAAGGAATGTATCCTTTTTAGGAGCATAGTCATCCTCACTATATCACAGGGAACCTTACATACCTTATTAGATAAGGTCTCTTTTGCAGTAATAAAGCAATTATAAGGAGAAAAGGAGAACCAGCCTTTGCAAGTTGATCCTGAGCTGAGGCAACATAGAAAGAAATGAGTCAAATTAATGTTCAAGAACATGAAGGTTGATTAAAGCTGAGACCTAACCTGTGACAATCTAAAAAGGGTTTTATTCAAAATTAAAACTTTTGATTTTGTTGGGATGGAGCCAAGATGGTGAAGTGCATTGGACATTTCTACTGAGCTCTATCAAGCCAACCCACTAAAAAACCTTTTAAAACCACATCAAATTAAATTCTAAGTGAAATAACAACAAATAATCACAGTGACTCAGGTTTCCAGCCCATGACAGCATAATAGGACACAAAGAGGGCTCTGCAGAAATTGGGGTAGGGGCTAGCTGGGAGAGCTCATTCCTTTACCAACTTTCTGTCAGGTTTGTAATTTTAAAAAATTATTTAGTCTTTTAAAAAAAAATCCCCAATTACAAGTATTTATTTATTTATCTATCTATTTGTTTATTTATTTGTTTATTTAAGGGTTTGAGTTCCAGTTTCTATACCTCTCTCATTCCCTCCCTCCCTCTCCTCCCCTCTCTCTAAGGTGGTGAGCAATCAGATATAGGTTATACATGTCCAATTATGTAAAACATTGCCATATTAGTCATTTTATATAAAATGATAAAAAGAAGAAGAAAATACAAAGTAGCATGCCTCAGTCTGTGTTCATTTAATATCGGTTATTTCTCTGGAGGTGGATAGTATGCTTTATCATTAGTCCTTTGGGATTGTCTTGGATCATTGTATTGCTGAGAGTTGTTAAGTAATTCACAATTGCTCATAGAACACTAATGCTGTCATTGTGCACAATGTTCTCCTGGTTCTGCTCACTTGACTATACATCTTTTTAAGTCTTTCCAGACTTTTCTGAAATCATACCACTCTGAGTCATCCAACTCTGACCACCCCACAAAAGAAAAGATAAACAAGTAATAGATGCTTTACAGATAACATCCCTTCATAATCAATTCCCATATGTGACCTCTCTCTAAATTTATTTCTATCATCTGCCCTAATACTGAGGAATTTCTTATGAGTTAGATTATCATCTTTCCATATAGGAATGTAAGCAGTTTAACCTCTTAACATCCCGCTTAATTTATTTTTCTTGTTTACCTTTTTATGCTTATATAGGGTCTTATATTTGAAAGTAAAATTTTCCATTCAGTTCAAGTCTTTTCATCACAAATACCAGAAAGTCCTCTTTTTCATTGAAATCCCATTTTTCCCCTGAAAGATTATGATCAGTTTTGCTGGGTAGGTGATTTTGGGTTGGAATACCAATATCATATTCCATGCCCTCCTATCCTTTAAGGTGGAGGCTGCTAGATCTTGTGTTATCATGATTGTGGCTCCACAGTACTTGATTTCTTTCTTTCTGGCTGCTTGCAATATTTTCTCATTGACCTGGGGGCTCTGGAATTTGGCTATGATATTCCTGGGAGTTTTCATTTTTGGGATCCTTTTCAGAAGGTGATTGGTGAATTCTTTCAATTTCTATTACCTTCTGTTTCTAGAATGTCAGGGCAATTTTCCCTAACAATTTTCTGGAAGATGATGTCTAAGATCATGGTTTTCAGGTAGACCAATAATTTTCAAATTATCACTCCTGGCTATATTTTCCAGGTCAGCTGCTTTTCCAAGAGGATATTTCACATGGCGCTCTATTTTTTTTATTCATTTGGATTTCCTTTATTGTGTCTTGATTTCTCATAAAGTCATTTGCTTCTATTTGCTCAATCCTAATTTTTAAGTAATGATTTTCTTCGGAGAGCTTTTGTACTTCCTTTTCCATTTGGCCCATTTGGCTTTTCAAGCTGTTCACTTTTTTCATGACCCTTCTTCATCACTCTCATTTCTCTTTCAATTTTTTCCTCTACCTTTCTTACTTTTCCCTTTACCTTTCTTCCTTTATCTTCAAAGTCCTTTTTGTGTGCTTCTATGGCCTGAGCCTAATGCATATTTTTCTTGCAAGCTTTGAATGTAGGAGCCTTGATGTTGCTATCGTCTTCTGAGGGTGTACCTCGATCTTCCTTGCCACTGCAATAACTCTCTATGGTCTTCATCTTTCTCTCTCTGCTCATTTTGACAGTCTTTTATTTGACTTTTAACTCCTTCTTTTTTATGGGGCAATGAGGGTTAAGTGACTTGCCCAAGGTCACACAGCTAGCAAGTGTCAAGTGTCAGAGACCGGATTTGAACTCAGGTCCTCCTGAATCCAGGGCCGGGGTTTTATCCACTGTGCCACCTAGCTGCCCCCTTAACCCTTTCTTAAAGTGGGGCACTACTTCATGTACTATCCTGAGCTTCAGGGGGTCTAAAGTGGTGTTTAAGGAGGGTTCTTCACTTGCCTGGCCTCTTCTCTTGTCTATAGATAACCTCAGCCCAACTTGCTAATTAACTAGGCAGCAAAACTTTGTGTGTTGTGGTTGTTAACTCTGATGAACCTTCTCCCCTACCCCACCTGGGCTACTGCCACTCAAGCCTACTTCCTGGTTCCCAGCAGGGGTGAGACATCCAAGATCTTCCTCAGTGCCAGCAGAGATCCCTGTAATCTTCCCCTGGCCAACCACTCAGCCCTCTCACCAGACTGTGAGCTTAGTTGCAGACAACACTGGTGCTGCCACAGATTCAATAGTTCTGGGGGGTCTCTTTCTCTGGCTAGGCCTGCCTGGGACTGGATCTGTGTCAGCGTGACCTTGGGGTTGGGCTCCACTCCCACCTGGCACAGCAACCCCCTCCTGCCAACCTTCTAAACTATCTTTGGCTAGAAAGTAATCTTAGCCCATTCTTTTGGGGGTTCTGCTGCTCTAAGAATTGTCCTTTGGCATTATTTGGAGGTTTTTTTGAGCAATTGTGTTATGAGTTCCAAGAGCCTTTCCTCTGTCATCTTGGCTCTGCTTCCAATTACATGTAAAAACAATTTTCAACATTCATTTTAAAATTTTGAGTCCATAGTCAAGTTGTAAGATAAAACATAGACCAACCCTTTCAATGAAGAAAGTATCAAAATTATACTTTGATCAGTATTCAGATTCCATCAGTTCTTTCTCTGGGGAGGGATAGCATTTTTCAACATAAATCCTTCATAGTTTTCTTGGATCATTACCTTCCTTAGAATAGCTAAGTTACTGCTAATCATCTTACAATATTGCTGTTACTATGCATTCTCCTGGTTCTACTCATTTCACTTTGTATCAGTTCATATAAGTCTTTTTGGGGTTTTCTGAAAGCATCTTGCTCATCATTTCTTATAGCACTATAGTATTCCATTACAATTATATACCACAATTTGTTCAGCCAATTGGTAGATATGCCTTCAATTTCCAATTCTGTGCTGCCAGAAAAGAGCAGCTATAAACGTGTGTGTGTGTGTGTGTGTGTGTGTGTGTGTGTGTATGAGAGAGAGACAGAGACAGAGAGACAGAGACAGAGAGACAGAGACAGAGAGATCAACAGTGTCAAGACTACAGAGTTCAAGAGTTTGAGAAAAGTGAAGACAGAAAAAAAGGTCCTTGAATTCAGCAATTGAGAAATCACTAGTAATTTTGGACTAAGAAATTTCAGTGGGATGAAAATGTTGGAAGTTTGATTGTAAAGCATTAAGAAGAAATTGAGGGGGCAGCTAGGTTGTGCAGTAGATAAAGCACTGGCCCTGGATTCAGGAGTACCTGAGTTTAAATCCAGCCTCAGACACTTGACACTTGCTAGCTGTGTGACCCTGGGCAAGTCACTTAACCCCCATTGCCCCGCAAAAAAAGAGGAAGAAGAAGAAGAAGAAGAAGAAGAAGAAGAAGAAGAAGAAGAAGAAAAAGAAGAAGAAGAAGAAGAAGAAGAAGAAGAAGAAGAAGAAAAAGAAGAAGAAGAAGAAGAAATTGAGAGGATCTTTTCAAGGAGTTTATCCACAAAGGGCAGAAGAGAGAGGATGAAAATTAGGAATGATAGAAAGCTCAAGGGAGAGAATTTTGAGGATGGGGGAGATATAGCCATATTAGTACGCAGTAAGGAAAGAGCCAGTAGACAAGGAGAGACTGAAAATAAGATATCAAATGGAGATGCTGTTGTGGTTGTTGTTTGTCCCTCATTCTAGAAGAGGACCATGAGATCAGGTAAGTGATGTCATGACTTGCAGTAAATTGGATTTAAGTGAGTCAGAGCTGTGCAAAGCCACCCAGGTCCACTGGCTAGATTTATATAAGGACAACTGGAGATGGTCCAGGATGCAGTGGGAGACCTTGGCCTTTTTAAGTTAAGGTCTTTCTCAGGTCTCAGTTTGTCTGAGGCAATGCCCATTAAGTGGATAAGGCTAAGTAACAAATAAGGTAAAGAATGGGCTCTTTCTAAGGGGAAATTTTGTATCTCTAAATGCCTACATGAATGAAATAGAGAAAGAGGAGATTAATTAATTGGGCATGCAACTAAAAAAGCTAGAAAAAGAACAAATTAAAAATCCCCAATACCAAATTAGAAATTCTGAAAATTAAAGGAGAGATTAATAAAATTGAAAGTAAGAAAATTTTGAATTAATAAATAAAACTAAGAACTGGTTCTATGATAACAAAAAGGATCAAATAGCTAAACTTTTGATTAATTTTATTTAAAAAGAAAGAAGAAAAATAAATTACCAGCATCAAAAATGAAAAGGACGAATTGACCACCAATCAAGAGGAAATTAAAGCAATGATTAGGATCTATTTTGCCCAACTATATGCCAATATACTTGACAATATAAATGAAATGGACAAATATTTACAAAAATATAAATTGCCCAGATTAACAGAAGAGAAAATAAAATTCCTAAATAAGCCCATTTTAGAAAAAGAATTTGAACAAGCTATCAGTGAACTCCCCAAGAAAGATTCTCCAGGGCCAGATGAGTTTACAAGTGAATTCTACCAAACATTTAAAGAACAATACTATACAAACCATTTGGAAATATTAGTGAAGAAAGAATCCTACCAAATTCCTTTTATGAGACAAATATGGTGCTGATACCTAAACCAGAAAGAGCAAAAACAGGGACGGAAAAGTATAGACCAATATCCCTAATGAATAGTGATGCAAAAATTCTAAGTAAAATATTAGCAAAGAGATTATAGTAATTTATTCCCAGGTGTGACCAGGTGTGATTTATACCAGGAATGCAGTGGTGGTTTAATATTATCAAAACTATCAACATATTTGAGCACATCAACAACAAAGCTAACCAAAATCATATTATTATCTCAATAGATGCAGAGAAAGCTGACAAAATACAGAATCCATTTCTATTAAAAACTCTAGAGAACATTGGAATAAATGGAGGTTTCCTTAAGAGGATAAACAGTATTTATCTAAAACTATCTTAAAACTATTATATGTAATGAGGATAAGTCAGAAACATTCCCAATATGATCAGGGGTGAAACAAGGATGTCTATTATCACCTATTGTTCAACATTGTACTGGAAATGTTAGCTTAAGCAATAAGAGAAAAAAAAGAAATTGAAGGAATTAGAATAAGCAAAGATGAAACAAAACTATCACTTGTTGCAAATGATATGATAGAATACTTAGAGAATCCTAGAGACTCAACTAAAAAACTACTTAAAACAATTAACAACTTGAGCAAAGTTGCAGGATATAAAATAAATCCATGTAATTCAGCAGCATTTCTATAAAGGACCATATATAAAGGACCATTCTATAAAGCTCAGCAGCAAAAGATAGAAAGAGAAATTCCATTTAAAATAATTGTAGGCAATATAAAATATTTGGGAGTCTACCTGCCAAGAGAAACTCATGAACCATATGAATACAATTACAAAATACTTTTCACAGAAATAAAACCAGATCTAAATAAATAGAAAAATATCAATTGCTCATGCCAATATAATATAAATGACAATTCTACCTAAATTAATTCACTTATTCAGTGCCATACCAAACTATCAAAATTATTTCATAGAGATCAAAAAATAATAAAATTCATCTGGAAGAACAAAAGATCAAGAATATCAAGGGAATTAATAAAAAATGCAAAGGAAGCTGGCCTAGCTGTACTAGATTTGAAATTATATTATAAAGCAGCAACCATCAAAACTATTTGGTATTGGCTAAAAAATAGAGTGGTGGATCATTGGAATATATTAGGCATACAAAACACAGCATGTACCATTTGATAAACACTAAGACTAGTCTCTGGGATAAGAACTCACTATTTGACAAAAACTACTGGGAAAATTGGAAAATAGTATGGCAGAAACTAGGCATAGGCCAACATCTTATACTATACACCAAAGTAAGGTCAAAATGGGTACATGATCTAGACATAAAGGGTGATACCTTAGACAAAATAGAAAGGGAAGGAATCGTTTGCTTGTAAGAATGGCCTCCTTTACCTAGTCAAATAAAACAAAAACCAGAAAATTAATAAATAAGTCTGGGAAGGGAAGGCCCTCAGGGTTTCTGGCCAAAACAAAAAAAGAAGTGATAGAATAGTGTTAACAGAGGAGGCAATATGTTGGAGAAAACAAGATGGAATTGGGACCATTCTCTGATATACTTACAGCCGCCTCTTTCTTAGAGGTAAAGATTATCTCAAGGAAGTTACTTTAGCAATTAGTCAGAAAATTGCTCCACCAATGCAGCCAGATCTGGACCATTTGGCTGAAGTAAATCTGTTGCTAAATTTAAATGCTCTTTTAAAGGAGGAAAATAACAGCTCTCTCAGAGCTAGGTATCACACAATACTAAATTCAAGTACTTTAGTAAGGTGGACAAATAGAAAAAATATTCCTGTCTTAGAATGAATAAAAGAGTTTGGAATGTGAGGAACCACCATGTACATATAAAATTGTTAGAGAAAGAGCTTGTAGGCTCAATGAACAGCATGATTTCCTAAAGGGGCAGAGTTATCGTTTGAAGCATTATAGTCACCTTGAGTGGGTTACAGGAAGAGACACAGAATAAAAACCCCAAAGAGGTATTTTAAGGATACTTAAAATTAGTAACTATTAGTCACTAATAGCATCAGGTTATCAAACCTGGTTGCTGCAATATTCTTACCTCAATATTTCAGAAAACGAAAAAAAGATAATTTAAATTTATCATTTTTTCAAATTAAGATTTCTAATAAAACCGACTTCCTTAAGCAAGCTGGATGTTATCCTACATATTCTGTCAGTGTCAAAAATATTTTAAGCATCATGCTAAGTGCTGAAGCTACAGAAAAGTAAAAAACAGTCTCTCCTCTCAAGGAACTCACATTCTAAGATCACCACTTTTCAATGGTGTGATCCAGGTTTGCTTTGCTTCCAGATAATCATGTGCTTTTGATGAAGAATATGTGACAGGATCAAGGTATGATTAGCATCAATATGCATTTGGGAAAAATAAAATATAAATGCCAGAAGAAATAATTATAGTTTAGTTGTATGTAATATGTAGATTGACCTTGATGCCCTCACTCAATCTGTATATCAGAAGGCCACTTGTCACATAGTGCATATAAGGTATCCTATCTCTGAAATACACTGGCTGTGTGGTCAGTACAATTTTCTAAGCTTCTAAGTTTCAGAGTAGTAGTCTACCTTACCAAACTTAGTTTCTTCACAGGGAGTTCCCTACCCACATGAAATCAAAAGTTCATATCCTTCCCTACCCCCAAAAATGTCTTATTTGACATTTCTGTATTAACTTTGTTTATATCACCCAATTTACAAAATCATCTAACAAATATTAATTCAGTGCCTATCATGCTAGTTACTATGCTAATAATGTATGCGTCAAAAAACACACAGAAAATTTAAGTGCTATACTGTAAAGATAGATGGGTAAGTAGAAACACAATGCACGCCCTCCTCACCTCATTTATAAACTATTACAACAGCCTCTGGATTACTTTCAAGTCTTTTCCCAACCTGGTCCATCCTCCACTGAGCTATCAAAGTCCAGTGGCTGCTTATTACTTCCAGGAATATTCCCCTTCCCTGTTTGACTTTTAAAGCCCTTCATAACCTAGCCCCTTCCTACATTTTCAGTCATCTTACACTTTATGACCCTCCATTTACTCTACAGTTGGATTGCTTGTTGTTCCCTGCTCACAGTTCAAAATACTCCATGTCCTCACTGTGCATTTTCATTTGCTAATCCTTATGCATATATTTCTCTCCTTCTTGTCTCTGAATCTTGGCTTCTTTCAATTCTTAGATAACATCCCATCTGATTTTCCCTATCCCCTTATAGAATTTCTTCTCGCTTAGATTATCCCTAATTCATATATACACACATGCATACACACATATATGCACACATAATTATGCATACATACATGTGTATATGTATTTGTGTGTGTGTCTGACTACTCCAGCACTCAGCCAAGTGCCATTACTCACTTGTCATTTGCCCATAGTTGTTTCAATGTTGTCTCCTTAATTAGACTACTTTTCTTTATATCTCTCGCTGTACATATTAAGTGCTTGATAAATGCTTTTTGATTTTACTTAGGGAGATTGATAGATGATAGATACATAGATATATAGGTATGTAAATACATACATACATACACACATACATGGAATATTTATCAAGGACCTGCTACACGTCAGGCACTACCTTAAGAGCTGCAGATACAAAAAACAAATAAGACAATACCTACCCTGAAGAAACTAACATTCTAATGGGACAACAGAACACATAAAGGGAAGGCTGAAGGAGAGGGACAATGGGAACAAGGCAACTAGCAAGGCTCTGTAGAAGTTGAAAGTGTAAGTTGAGTTGTGAATGAAGTGAGCATGGTTGAGGCTTTTCAAGAAATGGTGACCAAGGTGATCCTTCGATCACCAATTAAGAGTGTCATCCTTAATATAAAGATTTCCTTAGGGTGGGAAAGTGATTGACCAAGAATATAGAAAAGTCTGGAGAGTTTTTTACTAAATAGAGAGTGAAGTGAAATTGGTTGGGTCCCTTGTGAAAAGGCAGGCTGGTTAACTACCTGATTAGTTACTTGTCCCTTTTAGTAACATGTCTCTTCTACCAGTACTCTACTGAAAAAAAAAACAAAACTAAAACAGGGAGGAGGGAATCATCAAAGAAATGTGAAATTTTGATGATATGCATTTTATATCATTTAAATGAAAGAAATTACTGAGCAATTGTGATAATTTATGCCTAACTGTACAAACTATAGAAACAGTGCCAAACTATACAAACTATCATTTGGGATTTAGAGTTAGAAGGAATTTTGTTCAGTCATTTTGCAGTCATGTCCCACTTTTTTTTTTGGGGGGGGGTGGCAATGACGGTTAAGTGACTTGCTCAGGGTCACACAACTAGTAAGTTTCAAGTATCTGAGGCTGGATTTGAACTCAGGTCCTCCTGAATCCAGGGTTGGTGCATGTCCCACTCTTAATGATCCCATTTGTTGTTTTCTTACCTAAGATAATAGGAGAGTTTGCCATTTCCTTCTCCACCTCATTTTATAGGAAACTAAAGAAAAGAGGGTCAAATAACTTGCCCGGGGTCACAGAGCTAGTTATTTGTCTGAGACTAAATTTGAATTCAGGAAAATGAGTCTCCCTGACTCCAGGCTCAGCATTCTCTCCACTATGCCAACTACCTGTCCAAGAAGTCATGTCAGAGATCATCTAATCTAAGAAAACTGAGGCCTAAAGAAGTTTTGCTCTGATCAAGGTCACACAACTAATACATTGTAAATCTGAGACTAGAATCCAGGCTTTCTTAGTCCAAATTTAATGATATTTCCATTATTCCATTTTATGGGATGTTAATGATCAAACATTTTGTTATAAGATCAAAGAATAAAGAATGTGGGTCAGAAATTGTGAAAACATGCATTCCTCCTTACTTAATGCTCAGTTTTTTCACCTCCAAGTTGAACCATGAAATGTATGCATATAGGTAAATTTTTTACAAATATACAATGGGAAGAAATTGTTTGAAATAATTTACATGAGTGGTACAATAATAAGTGTTTTGAGTTCAAAGAGTGATTACTATGGACTTAAAAGATTTTCTTTTATAAAATATTAAATTGTTTTTGTCTTCATTGATGTTGAACATAAAATCAAATAAACTACATGGTATTCTTCCCGAGAATGGTTAAAAACACACACAAAATAATTTTTATGACCTATAATATATGCTATATATACTTTTGTAAATTATCTTTTGTTAGATTATATAATACTGTATGTTTTAACTTTAAGAACAGATAACAAAAGGTAGGAATAACAAATCCCACTGTATTTTTGTTACTGTATTAGGTGTGGTGTGGTGGTTTTTTTGGTGGGGCAATGAGGGTTAAGTGACTTGCCCAAGGTCGCACAGCTAGTAAGTGTCAAGTGTCTGAGGCCGGATTTGAACTCAGATCCTTCTGAATCCAGGACTGGTGCTTTATCCACTGTACCACCTAGCTGTCCCCAACTGCTGCTCCCTACTTTGTTAGTTTTGTTACTGTATGCTATAATCATTATATAGCTGGAGTACCTGTGTGTGTATCTGTCCTTTATATGTGATTAGTTTTCTCTATATCACTTCATTAAAGATTTTCTGCAGTTTTAAAAAAATGTTCATACCTTCATTTTTAAAGCTTTGCTTTGTAAATAAAAACAAACTACATATAAAGCATATACAACTTCAATTCCTTACTACTTTTTATATAAAGTGTGCAAGATAAAATCTTATTGTTATTTTTAGGTGTTTTAAATGTTTATCTGCGTTTAAAAGGACAGACTACCATAGAAAATCCACTATGGTCTTCAAGTGGAAATAAAGGACAGCACTGGAATGAGGCCCATGTTAATATATATCCAATCACTTCATTTCAGGTAAGAAAAGAATAGCCATTCCCAACAATGGATGGAAGCATAAAGATGAGTAAAATCCTTTTGTAGATTTTACAGAAATAGCTGCTAGTTCTCCCTGATATAAATACCACAAATATTTATATTTTCTATTTTGAAAAGTTTCAAATAAATACTGAAATGTGCCATATGAAGGCGTGGCTTCCCCCTCACATCCCCCCCTTTTTCAAATTAATAATGATATTTACTACTTAGTTAAACATATTTAAATGTGTACATTTGTTCTAATCAAAATTTGAATAGATTTAGAAGATAACATCAATTTACAAAACATTATGTGTGACTTGAATTATGATTATTTCTCTTATACCCCCATTTGACCATCCACACCCTGCTAAATGGCAGACTAACTCTTATAATGTTATATTATTATATTATAACTCTAATAATCTTATAATATTGGAAAATGAATAATCATTTTGGAAGTAATTTGCTTAATTTTGCTTACAAATTTCTATGTCCTTGGCAAATAAAATCATCCTCTTTTGTAAATCACACATCTTAATGCTGCAAATTCTATATTTTTATGCAGTGCTATGTTCAGAATATGAAAAAATATCAACTATTCCCTAATGTGGCAGCAATCTGTGGTTAAGCTCAAATAACATAACTCAGACATTTTGGAAAGCACAGAGAAAATGTCTCATTCAGGATAAAAGAAAAACAACTATGAAACAACTAAATAATAGTATCATTAATGTCACAAAAAATAAGAATAAATTAATTTCATTACAGCTTATCACATTATTTTGAAAATATTCAGCTATTACTATGATCCTTCTATGTCATAAATGGCACATTTTAGTACACGTGTCATTGTGGTAACATATGATTAAAATTTCATATTACAAGAAGATAATTTCTTTTCCTATGATCAATTTTTATAATTTTAACTTCTAGCTATGTCAGATATATATCAGATACATCTAGATAAACCTATATAAATATATTTGTCGATTATTAGTTTACAAAAAAAAGAAAAATAGCTCACATATTAATAGATTTTAGCTTTGAAAATATCATGATCCTATATCTATTTGTTTTTTGTGGGGCATTGAGTGTTAAGTGACTTGCCCAGGATCACATAGCTGGTTAGTGTCAGCTGAATTTGAATTTAGGTCTTCCTGAATCCAGGGCCAGTGCTTTATCCACTGTGCCACCTAGCTTCCCCTCATACCTATATTTTTGTGTGCTTCCTGATCAACTCTAAAACATATGTTCCCCAAACCAAATAATTTCAAATAATTTATAGGGGAAGATAAGAATACACACACACACATATATATACACACAGCATATACATATATGTGTGTATACATACATAAATACATACATATATTGATTGGGGGGGGGCAGAACCAAGATGGTGGCATAGAGGCAGCAACCCAACTGAACTCTCCTATTATTCCCCTTCAAACAAGTTTAAAACAATGCATCAAATTGAATTTTTGAGGGAAAGAGGCAACAGAAGGTCAGGGTGAGACATTTTTCTAATCCAAGATAATTTAGAAAGTCAAAAGAAGAGGTCTGTGACACTGGGATGGATGCTGGCCTAGAGCATATATGGCAGCAACAGCAACAGCAGACGGCTTTGAAGGGAACTTTGACAGTGACAGCAGCAGATTCAGGACCTCTCATCCCAGAGATGACAAGGGAGTCAGAAAACTTATCAAAAAGAGATGATATAGGATCCCTTGCTGGCACTAAGTACAGAACACTGTTACATTTTCCATAAACAGTTTCCTCTTTCCATTCCATGATAGAGATGAGTAATAGCGCTTGTCGCTACAGAAAACCAGAGGACCTGGTCACAGTTCCAGGACCACTAGTACTTCTGGCTGCAGGGGAACAGATGTTCTTCTTGGGTAAAGACCAGAGTGTAGACCAGGCAAGCCCACATATCTCTCTGCATCACACCACCTTGAAAGCACTGAAAACTTACATACTCCCAGAACTAACTCTGAAAATAGAACCATGAAAAAGCCTGAAGCTTGGGACAGTGTCCTCCCCACCCCAAGAACAGAGGCCAACATTTAACATAAAGTTAATAGATTAGAAAATAGATTAGAAAAAAGAGCAAACCAAAAAAAAAATGTTACTATGGTGACAGGGAAGATGAAGACACAAACTTCAGTGAAAACAATCACAAGAAAAACCTCAAAGGAAAAATTCCAATTGACACAAGCCTAATAAGAATTTATGAAAGAGCTAGGAAAAGAAAGAGTGGTAGAGGAAAAAGTAGGAAAAGAAATTAGAGTGATACAATAAAATGATGAAAATAGAATTAATAGTTTGGTAAAAGAGGTACAAATAAATATACTGAAGAAAAATCACTTAAAAAAAAAAAAACTAGAATTGGCCAAGTGGTAAAGAGGCAAAAAAATTAACTGAAGAAAAAAATTCCCCAAGAAGCAGAATTAACCAAATGGCAAAAAAGTACAAAATCTCATTGGAAAAATATAATTCCTTAAAAATTAGAATTGGGCAAGTGGAAGCTAATTATGCCATAAGAAATCAAGAAATAATTTTTAAAAAGTCAAAAGAAGGAAATGTGAAATATCTCTTTTTAAAAATTTTATCTAGAAAACAGATCAAGGAGAGATAATTTAAAAATGATTGGACTACCTGAAATCCAAGATAAATAATAGATTAGAAAATAGATTAGAAAAAAGAGCAAACCAAAAAAAATGTAAACAATCTCAACTGAAAGAAAGGAGTGAGGAGTGGGGACAGTTTAGGGGGAAAGGTAATGAATTTAGTTGTGGGCATGTTGAGTTTAATATGTCTATTAAATTTCCTGTTTAAGATGTCTGAAAAGCAGTTGGTGTTGTCACAGTAGTGGTCAGCAGAGAAGTAGATTTGAAAATCATAAGCATAAAGATGATAATTAACCTCAGGAACTGTGTGGCACCTGGTTTTGGGGGGCAGCTAGGTGGCACAGTGGATAGAGCACTGGCCCTGGAGTCAGGAGTACCTGAGTTCAAATCCGGCCTCAGACACCTAACACTTACTAGCTGTGTGGCCCTGGGTAAGTCACTTAACCCCAATTGCCTCACTAAAAAAAAATTTTTTTAATTAAAAAATAAAAAAAATCTGCCCTAATATCCTAGAACAAGAGGGTAAAATAGAAATTGAAAGAATTCACAGATCACACCCTGAAGGAGATACCAAAATGAGAATTCTCAAGATTACTATAGCCAGAACTCCTAGGTCAAGGGGAAAAAGTTGAAAGCAACCACTGTTCAGATATAATGGAAGTACAGTCAGCATCATATAAGATTTAGCAGCTTCCACATTAAAATAGTTTGGAATTCCAGAGAGGAAAAAAAAAAAGAAGAAGAACCTACCCAGCAAAACAGAGGGATGGATAATTATTGAAATAGAGGACTTACAGGGCAACTAGGTGGTACAGTGGATAAAGCACAGGCCCTGGATTCAGGAAAACCTGAGTTCAAATCCAGCCTCAGACACTTGACAATTACTAGCTGTGTGACCCTGGGGAAGTCACCTAACCCTCATTGTCCCACAAAAAAAAAAGAAAGAAAGAAAGAAAGAAAGAGAGAAAAGAAAAGAAATGGAGGACTTTCAAGCATTCCTGATGAAAAGACCAATGCTGAATAGATAATTTGACATTCAAACTTGATTCAGGAGGAATCATAAGGGATTCAATAAGGTTAAAAATCTTTGCATTCCTATATGGAGAGATGATAGTTATAACTCCAAAGAACATAATTATTATCAGGGCAGCTAAAGGCTACACGAACAGAGAGCATCAATTATATTAATTATGTTGGGATGACCTAAAAATATTGAAGCATTGACAAAATAGGATGCATTAAGAGATGGGGGAAGGGAGAGGAAGAATAGGGAAATGATCTGACATACCTCTTTCACAGCCATGTAAGGAAGAGCTTTTACAGTGGAAAAGAAAATGGGGAGGTCTATATATATACACACAAACACACACACACACAAACACACACAAATTCATTTGGGTTCATTAATCTATTTTACCCAACAAAGATATACAAAGGGAAGGAAATTTTAAAAAGGAAGGGAACACTTGGTTCTTCTCCTACCTATCTGACCACTCTTTTTCAGTATACTTCACTGGATCCTCATCCAGGTGCCACACAGTTCCTGAGGTTAATTATCATCTTTATGCTCATGATTTTCAAATCTACTTCTCTGCTGACCACTACTGTGACAACACCAACTGCTTTTCAGACATCTTAAACAGGAAATTTAGTAGACATATTAAACTCAACATGCCCACAACTAAATTCATTACCTTTCCCCCTAAACTGTTCCCACTCCTCACTTCTTTCTTTCAGTTGAGATTAACATCATCCTCCAAATACCCCAGGCTTACAACCTAGGTGTCATCCTAAACTTCTCACTGTTTTTTTACCCCCATAATCTGTTGCCAAAGATCTGTCAAGTATACCTTTACCTCAAATACACCTTTTTCATCTTCTTACTTACCTTCTTATACCTTACTTCCAGGCACATGCCCTTGAACTATTGCATTAAATAGTCTGACGGTGACTCTGCCTGACTCAAGTTTTTCCCGACTACAATACATCCTTCATTGAACTACCATATTTTTTTTTCTAAAGCACAGGTACAAGCATGTCACCCCTTATTCAATTAACTCAATGAGTTTCCTATAGACTCCAGGACAAAATACAAAATTCTCTATTTGACATTTAAGTAGCTTCATAATCAAGCCACACATGTGCACACACACACACACACACATACACACACACACACAGAGTCACAGCTTTTCAATCTTCTTACACCTTATTCTCTACCATATACTCTTCAGTCCAGTAGTACTGATCTCCCTACTATTCCTTGAACAAGATATTTCATCTCTCAGCTCCGAGTATTTTCTCTACATATAATAAGTTTTTATCACAATTTTTATTATTTTTTCTGGGCTTGTTCTGATTTCAACCATTTTCATTGGCTATTTTGATAATTTGGGGTTTTTTTTGCTCTCTTTTTAATCAGGTTGGCTAAAGGTTTATCTATTTTGTTAGTCTTTTCAAAGAACCAGCTTTTATTTGTTTAGCATACTTATAATGTTTGCTTTCCAATTTATTTATCCTCTAATTTTCTTATTTGGGTTGTATTTTTTCTAATTTTTAAAACTTATTCAGTTTACTAACCTTTTCATTTTTATTTTGTTAATATATTAATATATTTGGAATATATTTTTCCCATAGAACTTAATTTACCTATATTACAGCCATGTAGTTTCATCATTCTGATTGCCCTTCACATAATTATCAATTGTTTTTATTTATTTTTTCCACTTATTATTTAAGAGTTAATTATTGAGGCTTCATTTAAGTTTTTGTCTTTTGTTTGTGTTGCCTGAAGATATTAATATTTCACCTACAAAAGATTTGTTTACCAATTCTGCCCTTTTTAACATAAAAGTATTTTATTTTCCAGTTACATGAAGAGATAGTTTTCAAAATTTGTTTTTATAAGATTTCTAGTTTCAATTTTTTCTCCCTACTTCCCCTCCCTCCACCCTCCCGAAGACAGCAAGCAATCTGATCTAGTTTATATATGTACAATTGCATTAAACATATTTCTACATTAGTCATGCTGTGAAAGAAGAATCAGAACAAAAAGGAAAAACCTCAAAAAAGAAAAACAACAACAACAAAAACAATAGAAATAGCACGGTTGAATCTGCATCTAGATTCCACAGTTCTTTTTTTTTCTGGATTTGGAGAGCATTTTTCATCATGCATCCTTCTGAGGTATCTTGGACCATTGTATTGCTGAGAGGAATCAAGTCTATCACAGTTGATCAACACATAATGTTGTTGATACTGTGTACAATGTTCTCCTGGTTCTGCTCATCTCAGTCAGCATCAGTTCATGTAAGTCCTTCCAGGTTTCTCTGAAATCTGCCAGCACATTGTTTCTTACAGCACAATAGTATTCCATTACATTCATATACCACAACTTGTTTAGAAATTCGCCAATTGATGGGCAACCCCTCAATATCCAATTCTTTGCCACCACAAAAAGAACAGCTATAAATATTTTAGTACATGTGGGTCCTTTTCCCTTTTTTATGAGCTCATTGGGAAAAATATCTAATAGTGGTATTGCTGGATCAAAGGGTATGTACAGCTTTATAGCCATTTGGGTATAATTCCAAATTGCTCTCCAGAATGGTCAGACCAGTTCACAACTCCACCAACAATGTAGTGTTCCATTTTTTCCATAGCATCTCCAACATTTATTGTTTTCCTTTCTTGTCATATTAGCCAATCTGATAGGTATGAGGTGGTACCTCAGAGTTGTTTTAATTTTCATTTCTCTGATCAGTAGTGATTTAGAGCATTTTTCATATGGTAATAGATAGCTTTGAATTCTTCATCAGAAAACTGCCTTTTCATATCCTTTGACCATTTCTCAATTGGGAAATGACTTGGATTCTTCTAAATTTGATTTAGCTTCTGATATATTTTAGAAATGAGGTGTTTACCAGAAATACTGGCTATGGGGGCAGCTAGGTGGCACAGGGTATAGAGCACTGGCCCTGGATTCAGGAGGACCTGAGTTCCAATTCAGCCTCAGACATTTGACACTTACTGGCTGTGTGACCCTGGGCAAGTCACTTAACTCCAATTGTCTCACACACAAAAAAAGAAAGAAATACTGCCTATAAAAATTGTTTCCCAGCTTTCTGCCTCCCTTCTAATTTTGGATGCACTGATCTGTTTCTACAAAACCTTTTTAATTTAATGTAATCAAAATCATCCATTTTGCATTTCATAATATTCTCTATCTATTGTTTGGTCATAAACTGTTCTGCTTTCCAAAGATCTGAGAGGTAAACTATTTCTTCCTCTCCTAATTTACCTATGGTATCACCTTTTATGTCTAAATCACCCATTTAGACCTTATTTTAGTATAAGGTGTAAGATGTTGATCTATGCCTAGTTTCTGCCATACTATCTACCAATTTCCCCAGAAGTTTTTGTCAAATACTGAGTTCCTATCCCAGAAGCTGGAGTCTTTGGGCTTATCAAACAGTATATTACTAAAGTAATTTACTATGGTGTCTCCTGTGCCTAACCTATTTCATTGATCCTCCACCCTATTTCTGTTTTTCTTGTTTTGTTTTTGTTTTTGTTTTTGTTTTTGTTTTTGTTTTGGGGTTTTTGTTTTTTGTTTGTTTTTTGGGGCAATGGCGGGGGGGGTGGGGGGTTAAGCGACTTGGCCAGAGTCATACAGCTAGGAAGTGTCAAGTGTTTGAGGCCAGATTTGAACTCATGTACTCCTGAATCCAGATCCACTGCTTTATCCACTGCACCACCAAACTACCCCTCTCCACTCTGTTTATTAGCTAGTAACAAATAGTTTTGATGACTACCGCTTTATAGTAAAGCTTCATATTTGGAAGCCCACTGTCCTGTGCATTATTTTTCATTAGTTCCCTAGATATTCTTGACCTTTTTTTTTCCCAGATGAATTTTGTTCTTATTTTTTCTAGCTCTATAAAATAATTTTGAGTTAGTCTGACTGACATTTTTATTATATTAGCTTGGCCTATCCATGAGCAATTGATATTTTTCCAATTATCTAGACCTGATTTGATTTGTGTGAAAAGTGTTTTGTAATTGTGTTCATAGAGTTCCTGGGTTTGTCTTGGCAAGTAGATTCCCAAGTATTTTATATTGGCTGTTGTTACTTTAAATGGAATTTTTCTTTCTATCTCTTGCTGCTGGACTATGTTGGTCATGTATAGAAATGCTGAAGATTTATGTGGATTTATTTTATATCCTGCAACTTTGCTAAAGATTGCTTCAAGTAATCAATTCTCTAGGATTCTCTAAGTATACCATCATATCATCTACAAAGAGTGATAGTTTTGTTTCCTCCTTGCCTATTCTAATTACTTTTTCTTCTCTGATTTCTAAAGCTAACATTTCTAGTACAGTATTAGATAATAGAGGTGATAATGGACATCCCTGTTTCACTCTTTATCTTATTGGGAATGCCTTTAACTTATCTCTATAACAGAATGTTTGGTAATGGTTTTAGGTAGCTACTACTTATTATTTTAAGGAAAATTCCACATATTCCTATGCTCTCTAGTGTTTTTATTAGGAATGGGTGCTGTATTTTATCAAATGTTTTCTCTGCATCTATTGAGATAATCATATAATTTTGGTTAGTTTTCTTATTGATGTGGGTGATTGTGTTAATGGTTTTTCGTAATGTTGAATCAGCCCTGCATTCCTGGTATAAATCCCACCTGGTCATAGTGTATTATCCTGGTGATCACTTGCTGTAATCTCCTTGCTAATATCTTATTTAAGATTTTAGCATCAATATTCATTAGGGAAATTTTCTTTCTCTATTTTGGCTCTCCCTGGTTTTGGTATCAACACCATATTTGTGTCATAAAAGGAATTTGGTAGGACTTTTATACCTATTTTTCCAAATCATTTGTATAATATTGGAATGCATTATTCTTTAAATGTTTGGTAGAATTCACTTGTAAACCCATCTGGCCCTGGAGATTTTTTTTCTTATGGAGTTCATTGATGGCTTGTTCAATTTGTTTTTTTTTTTCCTTTTTTTTTTTTAAGTGAGGCAATTGGGGTTAAGTGACTTGCCCAAGGTCACACAGCTAGTAAGTGTTAAGTTTCAGAGGCCAGATTTGAACTCAGGTACTCCTGACTCCAGGGCTGGTGCTCTAACCACTGTACCACCTAGCTGCCCCCTTCGTTTTTCTAATATGGGCTTATTTAAGGATTTTAGTTCCTTGCCAATTAACCTGGGCAATTTGTATTTTTGTAAATATTTATCCATTTCATTTAGATTGTCAAGTTTATTGGCATACAGTTGGGCAAAATAGGTCTTAATTATTGCTTTAATTTCCATTTCATTGGTGGTGAAATCACAATTTTCATTTTTGATACTGGTAATTTGGATTTCTTCTTTCTTTTTTTAAATCAAATTAACCAACAGTTCATCAATTTTATTGGATTTTTCATAAAACCAGTTCTTAGTTTTATTGCTAATTATATAGTTTTCTTGCTTTCAGTTTTATTAATTTCTCCTTTAATTTTCAGGACTTCTAATTTAGTATTTAATTGGAGATTTTAAATTTGTTATTTTTCTAGCTTTTTAAGTTGCATGCATTAATATCCTCTTTCTCTTTTTTATTGATTTAAGCATTTAGAGATATAAAACTGGCCCTAAGTTGCATCCCATAGATTTTGGTGTGTTATTTCATTATTGTCATTTTCTTGGATGAAGTTATTGATTGTTTCTATGATTTGTTGTTTGACCTGTTCTTTCTTTAGGATGAGATTATTTAGTTTCCAATTGATTTTCAGTCTACCTTTCCATGGCTCTTTATTACATGTAATTTTTATTGCATCATGATCTGAGAAAGATAGATTTACTATTTCTGCCTTTCTACATTTGACTATGAGGTTTTTGTGCCCTAATACATAGTCAATTTTTTAATATGTGCCATGTACCTCTGAGAAAAATGTATATTCCTTTATATCCCCATTCAATTTTACCTAGACATTTCTCATATCTATCTTTTCTAATATTCTATTCACCTCTTTATCTTCTTATTTTTTGGTTAGATTTATCTCATTCAGAGAGAAGAAGATTCAGATCCCCCACTAGTATAGTTTTGCTGTCTATTTCCTCTTGTAACTCATTTAAATTCTCCTCTAAGAATTTCAATGTGATAACACTTGGCACCAACATGTTTAGTATTTATATTACTTTATTATCTATTGTACCATTTAGCAAGATGTAGTTTCCTGTCTTATCTCTTTTAATTAGATCCACTTTTGCCTTTGCTTTGTCTGAGATAAGGATTGCTACCCCTCCTTTTTTTTTTTTTTTTTTTTTACTTCAGCTAAAGCATAATAAAGCTCCAACATTTTACCTTTACTCTGTGTGTGTCTCTCTGGTTCAAATGTGTTTCTTGTAAACAGTATATTGTGAGATTCTATTTTTTAATCCACTCTGCTATTCACTTCCATTTTATGCCAGAGTTCATCCCATTCACATTCACAGTTTTATTACTATTTCCTTCCATTCTATTTACCCCTTTTGTGCTTTTCCCCTTCTTCTTTCACCCTATTCTTCCTCACCAATCTTTTGCTTCTTACCCCTGCCTCTCCCAATCTGCCCTCCCTTTTTTCAGCCCGCCTTCCTTTCCTTTAACCTTTTCTCCCCCACTTCTGCCCTCCCTTGTATCAGTGGCCCCACTTTTCTCCTTACCCTTTTACTTCCCTGAATAAACTAAATTTCTTTATCCATATGAACTTATATGATATTCCTTCTTTGAACCAAGTATGATGAGAGTAAGGTTGAAACAATGCTCATCCCTCCCTTCCTTCCCTCTATTTTTTTTTAGTGAGGCAATTGGGGTTAAGTGACTTGCCCAGGGTCACACAGCTAGTAAGTGTTAAGTGTCGGAGGCCAGATTTGAACTCAGGTCCTCCTGACTCCAGGGCCGGTGCTCTATCCACTGCACCATCTAGCTGCCCCCCTTCCCTCTATTTTAATAGGTTTTTTGCACCTCTTCATATGATGTAATTAATCCCATTCCACCTCCCCTTTCCTTTTCTTTCCATAAACTCCTTTTTTTACCCCTTAATTTACTTTATATCATTACATCAAAGACATTTATACTCCTTCTGTCTGTCCAAATAGAGATACAGTTCTCAAGAGTTATAAGTATTTTCTTCCCATGTAGGGATATAAATAGTTTAACCATATTGAATAACCCTGTTTACCTTTTTTTTTTCCCTGAGGGGCAATTAGAGTCAAGTGACTTGCCCAGGGTCACACAGCTAGTAAGTGTCAAATGTCTTGAGGCCGGATTTGATCTCAGGTTTCCCTGAATCCAGGGCCTGTGCTTTATCTGCTGTGCCACTTAGCTGCTCCCCTCTCCTGTTTACCTTTTTAAATTTCTCTTGAATCCTCTATGTTAAGATCGAATTTTCTCTTTAGTTCTGGTCTTTTCATCAGGAAACCTTGAAAGTCCCCTATTTCACTGAATAGCCATCTTTTCCCCTGAAATAGAGTGATCAGTTTTGCTGGGTAGTTCATCCTGGGTTGCATATCATATTCTAAGCCTTGTGATCCTTTAATGTTGAAGCTGCCAGGTCCTGTGCAATTCTGACTGTTTTTCCAAGGTATTTAAATTGCTTCTTTTTGGCTGCTTGGAGTATTTTGTCCTTCATCTGATAATTCTGGAATTTGGCTACAATATTCTTTGGAGTTTTCCTTTTGGGGTCTCTTTCAGGAGGTGATTGGTGGATTCTTTCAATGATGATTTTGTCCTCTGAAACTATAATATCAGGGCAGTTCTCCTTAATACTTTGCTGGAATACAGTGTATAGACTCTTTCTCTAATACTGGCTTTTGGGTAGTCTAATAATTCTCAAATTGTCACTCCTGCATCTATTTTCCAGATCAGTTGTCTTTACAATGAGGTATTTCACATTTTCATCTATTTTTTCATTCTTTTGATTCTGTTTGACTGATTCCTGGTGTCTCATGGAGTCATTAGCTTCCATCTGTCCATTATGAATTTTTAAGGCATTGTTTTCTTCAGCAAATTTTTACACATCCTTTGCCATTTAACCAAATGAATTTTTTAAGGAATGTGCTTCCTTTTCCAAGCTACTGATTCTTTTTTCATACTTTTCTTGTGTTGCTTTCATTTCTCTCCCCATTTTTTCTTCTACCTCTCTCTATTGACTTTTTTTCTTGCAACAAACATTTATTTTATTTTTTCCAGTTACATGTAAGGGTAGTTTTCAATATTCATTTTCATAAGATTTAGAATTCCAAATTTTTCTCCCTCCCTGCCTTTCCTCCCCCCTCCACAAGACATCAACCAATCTGATATAGGTTTTATATGTACAATCCACAAGTTTTCAGTTATTTCTATGGTGGTGGATAGTATGCTTCTTCATTAGTCCCTTGGCATTGTCTTGGATCATTGTATTGCTGAGAGTAGTTAAGTCATTCATAATTGCTCATGAACAATACTGCTGCCATTATGCACAATGTCCTCCCAGTTGTGTTCACTTTACTATGCATCAGTTCACATGAGTCTTTCCAGGTTTTTTCTGGGATAATCCTTTTTGTCATTTCCTATAGCACAATACCATTCCACTAAAATCATATACCATAGCTTCTTCCATCATTCCTCAATTGATGGACATTCCCTTGATTCCCAGTTCTTAGCCACCACAAAGAGTTTCTATGAATATTTTTGTACAAATTTCCCCCTTTTCTCTTTTTCA
Source organism: Dromiciops gliroides (assembly GCF_019393635.1). NCBI lineage: Eukaryota > Metazoa > Chordata > Mammalia > Microbiotheria > Microbiotheriidae > Dromiciops > Dromiciops gliroides. Next base: position 263,254,237 of record NC_057862.1, on the reverse strand, counting down.
TGATTACTATTGTTAACTGATTCCCTCCATCCTATTCCCTTACCCATGATATTTACTCTATTAGCTATCTTCTTTCATCCTATCCCTCCTCAAAAGGGATTTGCTTCTTTCTGTCCCCTTCCTCAATATGCCCTTCCTTCTTTTGTCTCTCTCTTTACCCCCTCACCTCCTATTTCCTTGCAGGGTTAGATAGATTACTCCACCCAATTGAATGTGTATGATATTTCCTCCTTGAGCCAATTCTGATGAGATTGAGGTCTTTAAGCCAATTCTGATGAGTGTCAGGCTCATTTATTGCCCAGATTAAATAGATTACTCTACCCAATTGGGTGTGTGTTTGTTAAGCCCTCCTTGAGGCAACTCTGATGAGATTAAGGTCTTTCAGCATATTCTGATGAGTATAAAATTCCCTTACTGCCCTGCTCTTCCCTCATCTCCTCCCCCATACCATAAGCCCTTTTCTGTTTCTTTCACATGGGATTTTACCCAATGCTGTCTCTGCCCTTCTCCCTTCCCCAGTGCATTCCCCTCACCCCTCAATTTTACCCTAAAGGAGTCATCATGGGGCAGCTAGGTGACACAGTGGACAAAGCATCCACCCTGGATGCATGGGGATCCCAGCCAAAACGTGGCCTCAGACACAAGACAGTCACCCACTGCACAACCCCAGATATGTCCCCCAACTCCAATTTTTTTATGGTTCTCTAGGGTCTTGTACTTGAAAGTCAAATCAGGTCTTTTCATCATGAATACCTGAAAGTCCTCTTTTTCATTGAAGTCCCATTTTTCCTTTGAAAGTTTATACTCAGTTTTTCTGGATATATGATTCTTGATTATAATCCCAATTCCTTTGCCCTCTGGAATATCATATTCCATGCTGTCTCGTCCTTTAATGTAGAAGACGCTAGATCTTGTGCTATCTTGACTTTGGCTTCTTTTTGGCAGCTTGAAATATTTTCTCCTTGACCTGGGAGCTCTGGAATTTGCCTATAATATTCCTGGGACTTTTCCTTTTGGGAGATCTTTCAGGAGCTGTTCTGTGGATTCTTTTGATTTCTATTTTACCTTCTGCTTCTAAAATATCAGGGCAATTTTCCCTGACAATTTCTTGGAAGATGATGTCTAAGGTCTTTCCTTGATCATGGTTTTCAGGTAGAACAATAATTTTTAAATTACCTCTCCTGGATCTATTTTCCAGGTCAGCAGTGTTTCCAAGAAGATATTTCACATTGCTCTCTATTTTTTTTATTCATTGGGATTTGCTTTATTGTGTCTTGGTTTCTCATAAAGTCACTGCCTTCCATTTGTTCAATCCTAATTCTTAGGCAAGTATTTTCATCACTGAGCTTTTGTACCACCTTTTCCATTTGTCCAATTTGGCTTTTCAAGCTGGTGACTTTTTCTCATGACTTTCCTGAATCACCCTCATTTGTCATTCATTTTTTTCCTCTACCTCTCTAACTTTATCTTCAAAGTCCTTCTTGAGCACTTCTATGGCCTGAGAGCAATTCATATTTTTCTTGGAAGCTTTAGATATAGGCACCCTGATGTTGACATCTTCCTCTGAGGGTGCACCTTGTTCTTCCTTGTCACTAAAGAAACTTTATATAGGCCTCACTTTTCTCTGCTCATCTTGCCTATCTTTTATTTGACTTTTAGCTCCTTAAAGTCGGACACCGTTTCCAATCTGCACTGTCCCAAACTTCAGGATGTCCCACGTGGTATGATTTAAGGAGGATCAGTTTCTTCCCTCACCTGGCCTGTTCCCTGGTCCATAGATGACCCCAGACCAACTTGCTAATCAACCAGCTTTGTGTGCTGTGGCTGTCAGCTCTAACGAGTATGTACCCCTCTCCCACCTGGGCCACTGCTACTCAAGCCTACCTTTTGGTTCCCAGCAGGGCCGAAAAACCAAAGTTCTGCCTCAGCACCAGCAGAGACCCCTGAAATTTCCTCCCTGCCAAGGGCCCAGCCCTCTAACCAGACTGTGAACTTAGTTCCAGATGACACTGGCGCTTCAGCTGATTCAGAGGCTCTCGGGGTCTCTTTCTCTGTTAAGGTCTTCCTGGGACTGAATCTGTGTCAGGGTTACTGTGGGGTTGGTCTACACTCCTGTGTCAGCACAGCAGCTCACTCCTTCTTACCTTTCAAGCTGTCCTTGGTCAGAAAATGATTTCAACACATTCCTCTGTGGATTTTGCTGCTCCAGGAATTTTCCTATTGCATTATTTGGATGTTTTTTGGAGTGATCATGTCATGAGATTGAAACCTCACTGTCAATTTTTTTTTAAATCCTGTTTGAGCTCTTCCAATAAGGCTTTTTGGTCTTGAGGCCAATTCATTTTCCCTCTTGAGGCTTCACATGTAGGCGATTTGGGAGTATTGTCCTCATCTGAGTTTCTGATTTGCTCTTCCCTGTCCACACAGAAACTCTCAATGGTAAGAGCCTTCTTCTGTTTCTTACTCGTATTGCAGCTTATTTTTTTAAACTTGAGGTTTCCTCCTGGGGTGGAAGGGTCACTGTTTCAAGCTTCTTGTGCTAGGTGATAGGGACTGTGTCACTGGCTTTCTACTCTGAGGCCTCTATGTCTTGTGGATTTCTCACCAACCTGGGTTTGCTCCCTAAGCTTGCTCCAGGTGCTGGGATGCCTAGGCCTGGTACCAGCTGTCCTGTGGGTGGCCCTCCAGCTGGCAGCCTGCCCTCTCTGCTGGTGCTGGTGCACCTGCTGTACCACCAGCTTGTTGAGTCAAGATGAGGGGCCTCAGTTGCTCTGCTGTGGCCAAGAGCTTCTTGCCGACTTGTCCAGACCCCTTCTGTGCTGCACAGTGCTGTGAGCTGCCCTGCACTCCCCTTTTGCCCAAGTTAGACCAACCTATCCTGAATTATTCTAAATTATCTCAAGTTGGAAAATTGTGTCTCTCTGTCTTTTTGTAGCTTCTATAGTTTCAGAATCCATTTATAGGCTTGATTTAATGTTGTTTTTGAGGGATGCTTGGGAGAGTTCAGGCAACTTCCTGACTTCTCTCTGCCATCTTGGCTCTACCTCTCCAATTCTGCCCTTTTACACATATTTCTTTTTTTTTTAATTGAGGCAATTGGGGTTAAGTGACTTGCCCAGGTTCACACAGCTAGTAAGTATCATCTAGCTGCCCCCACATATTTCTTGACACTATCATGGTCATCATTTCTTATAACACAATAGTATTCCATCATAATCATATACAACTTGTTCATCCATTACCCAATTGATGGGCAACCCCTCAATATCCAATTCCTTGCCACTACTAAAAGCTGCTATAAATATTTTTGTACATGTAGGTCCTTTTCCTTTTAGTGTTTTGTCTATTTATGGACACAGACCTAGTAGTGGTATTTCTTGGTCAAAAGATATGACTTGGTTTTATAGTCCTTTGGGCATCATTCCAAATTGCTCTCCAGAATGTTTAAATCAGTATACAACTTCAGCAACACTGCTTTAATTTTTCAACCTCCCCTGCAATATTTATCATTTCTTTTTCTGTCATATTAGCCATTCCGATAGGTGTATAGTGGTAGCTCATAGTTGTTTTAATTTGCATTTCTCTAATCAATACTGATTTAGAGCATTTTTTATTAGACTTTAGATAGCCTTGATTACTTTCTGAAAACTGCCTGTTCATATTCTTTGACCATTTACTAACTGAAGAATTGCTTTTATTTCTGTGAATTTGACTCAGTCCTTTGTATTTGAGAAATGAGAACTTTATCAGAGAAACTTGTAATTTTTTTCTACAGTAATGATTACCAGCTATGTATTTCTCTCCATCCTATTTTCCCCTGTTTATCCAGCTTTCCCTCTTGCTTTTTACCCTGTTCATTCTCAAAAGTGTTGTTCTTTTACTTTTACCTCCCCCAATCTACCCTCCTTTCTATAAGCCCGACCCCCTTCTCTTATTTCCTTCCTCTCCTACTTTCCTATCGGGTAAGATAGATTTCTACACACAAAAATGTTATTCCCTCTTTTATCCAATTCCAATGAAAATGAGGTTTATGCAATCTGTTCCCTCCTCCCATCTTCTCCAATGTAAAATCCCTTTTATGCCTCTTTTGTGCCAGATGATTTATCCCATTATATCTCCCCCTTTCCATTTTCCCAGTACATTCTTCTTGCTCATCCCTTAACTTCATTTTGAAAAAAATAATCATCCCATCCTATTTGTTATACCTGTACTTTCTTTTTAATAGTATTTCTTTTCATTATATATAAAGACAATTTTTAGCATTCATTTTTACAAAATGTTGAAATCCAATTTTTCTCCCACCCTCCCTACCCTCCCTTCTTCATAAAATAGTAACAAATTTAATAACAGTTATATAGGTGCAATCTTAAAACATATCTCCACATTAGGCATATTTGTGAAAGAAGAAACAGATCAAAAGGGAAAAAATGATAAAAATTTAAAAGTGAAAATAGTGTGTTTGATCTGCATTCAGAGCCCATCAGGTCTTTCTATGGATATGGATAACATTTTCCATCATGAGTCCTTTATTATTGTCTAGGAAGAGATAAGTTATTCATAGTAGATCATCATACAATGTTACTGTGTACAATGTTCTCCTGGTTGTACTCATTTCACTTTGAATCAATTCATACAAGTCTTTCCAGGTTTTTCTGAAATCTGCCTGCTCATAACTTCTTATAGCCCAGTAGTATCCCATTATATTCATATACCATGGCTTGTTCATCTATTTGATTGATAGGCTCAATTTCAAATTTTTTGCCACCACAAAAAGAGCTGCTATAAATATTTTTGTATATATAGATATTTCTCTCCTTTTTATGATGTCTTTGGGATATAGATCTAATAGTGGTAAGCACAGTTTGGTTGCCCTTTGGGCATGGTTCCAAATTGCTCTCCAGAATGGTTGCATCAGTTCACAGCTCCATCAATAGTACATTGTGTTCCATTTTTCCCACATCCTCTCCAACATTCACCATTTTCCATTATTGTTGTATTAGTCAATCTGATTGATATGAGGTGGTAGCTCAATTTTGCTTTAATTTGCATTTCTCTAATCAAAAGTGATTTAGATCACTTCATAATGACTATACATTGCTTTGATTACTTCATCTGAAAACTCTCTATTTATATCTTTTGACCATATTTGGAAAATGGCTTGTCTTCTTCAAAAATTGATTCAGTTCTCTATATATTTGAAAAATGTTTCCTTTATCACAGAAATGCTATAAAAATATTTCACAGCTTTCTACTTTCCTTCTAATATTGGTCATATCGGTTCCATTTGTACAAAAGCTTTTTATTTCAATCTAATCAAAATTATCTATTTTACATTGTATAATGATCTTTATCTCTTGCTTGGTCATAAATTCTTCCCTTCTCCATAGATCTGATAGGTATACTGTTCCTTGCTCTTCTAATTTGCTTATGATATCACCCTTTATGTCTAAATCATGTACCTACCCTTTATGTCTAAATCATGTACCTTGTTATACAGTTTAAGATGTTGTTCTATTCCTAGCTTCTGCCATACTATTTTCCTGTTTTCTCAGCAGTATTTTTTTCATATAGTGAGTTCTTATCCCAGAGGCTGGGATATTTGGGTTTATCAAATGCTAGGTTACTGTAGTCATTTACCATTGTGACTTGTGTACCTAATCTATTCCACTGATTCACCACTCTATTTCTTAGTCAGCCCCAGATACCATTGATGATAACTGTTTTATGATATGGTTTGAGATCTGGTACTGCTAGGCCACGTTCCTTTGAATTTTTTTCATTAATTCCCTTGATATTCTTGACCTTTTGTTTTTCCAGATAAATTTTGTTGTAACTTTTTCTAGCTCTAACAAATAATTTTTGGTAGTTTGATTGGTATGGCAGTGAATAAGAAAATTAGTTTATTATATTAGCTTGGTCTTTCATGAGCAATTGTTTTTCCATATGTTTGAATCTGATTTAATTTGTGTGAAAAGGGTTTTGTAAGTGTTCATATAGTTCCTTGGTTTGTCTTGGCAGGTAGGCTCCCAAGTAATTTATATTTTCTTCAGTAATTTTAAATGGAATTTCTTTTTCTATCTCTTGCTGCTGGGCTTTGTTGGTAACATAGAAATGATGATGATTTATATGAGTTTATTTCACATGCTGCAACTTTGCTAAAATTGTTAATTATTTTAAGTAGCTTTTTAGTTGATTTTCTAGGATTTTTAAGTGTACCATCATACCATCTGCAAAGAGTAATAGTTTTATTTCCTCATTGCCTATTCTAATTCCTTCAAAATTATTTTACTACTTTTACTACTTTTATTGCTATAGCTAACATTTCTAGTACAATATTGAATAATAGGGGTGATAATGGGCATCCTTGATTCACCCCTGATCTTGTTAGGAAGATTTCTAAATTATCCCCATTATATGTAAAGCTGGCTAATGGTTTTAGATAGATAATGCTTATCATTTTATGGAATGCTCCATTTATTCCTATACTCTCTAATTTTTTTTGTTTTAAAGGTATGGGTGTTATATTTTGTCAAAAGCTTTTTATGCATCTATTGAGATAATCATGATTTCTTTTCCTTTGTTATTAATATAGTCATAGTTTTCCTAATATTTAACCAACCCTGCATTCCTGGTTTAAAAAAAAGTCCCATGTAGTCATAGTGTATGATCCTTGTGATACATTACTATAATCTCCTTGTTAATATTTGATTTAAATTATTTGCATCAGTATTCATTATGAAAAATGGTCTATAGTTTTCTTTCTGTATTTTAGCTCTTCTTTGCTTAAGTATCAGCACCATACTTGTATAATAAAAGAATTGAGTAGGACTTTCTTTAATTATTTCCCCAAATAGTTTATGTGGTATTGGAAGTAATTGTTCCTTCAGTATTTGGTAGAATTCACTCATGAACCCATATGGTCCCTTAGATTTGTGATGACCTTATTAGTAATATGTAGAAATGCTAATGATTTATGTGGATTTATTTTGTATCCTGCAACTCTGCTAAAGTTGTTAATAATTTCAAGTAGCTTTTTGGTTGATTCTCTAGGATTTTCTAATAATAACAACATATCATCTGCAAAGAGTGATATTTTTGTTTTCTCATTACCTATTCTAATTTCTTTAATTTCTTTTTTATTCTCTTATTGCTATAGCTAACATTTTTTAGTATAATATTAAATAATAAAGGTGATAATGGTCATCCTTGCTTCACCTCTGATTGTACTGGGAAGGCTTCTAGTTTATCCCCATTACACATAATGCTTGCTGATGGTTTTAGATAAATAGTACTTATCATTTTAAGGTAAGATCCTTTTATTTCTATGCTTTCTGGTGTTTTTTAATAGGACTGGGTGCTGTATTTTGTCAAAGGCCTTTTCTGCATCTATTGAGATACTCATATAATTTCTGTTGGTTTTGTTATTGATATGGTCAGTTATGCTGATAGTTTTCCTAATATTGAAACAGCCCTGCATTCCTGGTATAAATCCTACCTGGTCACAGTGTATGATTCTAGTGATACATTGCTGTAATCTCTTTGCCAGTATTTTATTTTAAATGTTTACATCAAGATTCATTAACAGGTTTCCTTCTTTGGTTTGGCTCTCCCTGGTTTGGGTATCAGCACCATATTTCTCTCATAAAAGGAATTTGGTAGGACTCCTTCACTTATTTTTTCAAATAATTCATAAATTATTGGTATTATCAATTGATGATTTTAAATTTGTTCTTTTTCTATTTTTTTAATTGCATGTCCAATTCAGTAATCTGCTCTTTCTCTATTTTATTGATTTAAGTACTTCTTTGGCTGTGTCCCATAAATTTTGTTCTGTTGTTTCATATTTGTCATTCTCTCTCTCTCTCTCTCTTTTTTTAGTAAGGCAATTGGGGTTAAGTAACTTGCCCAGGGTCACACAGCTAGTAAGTGTTAAGTGTCTGAGGCTGGATTTGAACTCAGGTACTCCTGAATTCAGGGCCAGTGCTCTATCCACTGCACCATCTAGCTGCCCCTGTCATTCTCTTTAATGCAACTATTGGTTGTTTCTGTGATTTGTTCTTTGACCCACTTATTCTTTAGGATTAAATTATTTAGTTGCCAATTAATTGTTAATCTATTTTACCACTGTCATTTGTGGAATGTAATTTTTATTGTATTATGATCCAAAAATGATGCATTTGATACGCCTACCTTTGTACATTTGATTTTGAGGGTTTTATCCTTTAATACATAGTCAATTTTTGTGTAGGTGTAATGTACTACTAAGAAAAAGGTATATTCTTTTCTATTCCTATTCAGTTTTCTCCAAATTTCCATCCTATCTAACTATTCTAAGATTTTATTCACCTCCTTAGTTTCTTAAATGTTTATTTTTTGGTTGAATTAACACCTGTACTTTCTACTTATCTTCTTTCTAACTTCCCTAATAATGAGAAAGATTTTAAGAGTTAACAAATACCATTTTCCAATATAGGAATATAAACAGTTTGACCTTATTCAATCCCTTATGATTTCTCTTCTAAGTTAATCTTTTTATACTTCTTTTGAGTTGTATTTGAAAGTCAAATTTTCTGTTTAGTTCTGTTCTTTTCATCTGGACTTTTCATTGAAAGTCTTCTATTTCATTGAATTTCCATTTTCCCCCAGAAGAATTATACTTCATTTTGCTGGATAAGTGATTCTTGGTTGTAGTCCTAGCTCTTTTGCCCTCAGGGATATCTATTATAAGCTGTCTGATCCTTCAATGTAGAAATTACAAAAATTTGTGTTACCCTGACTGTGGCTCCAAAATATTTGAACTGTTTCTTTTTGGCTACTTGCAGTATTTTCACCTTAACCCAGGAGCTCTGGAATTTGGCGAAAAGATTCCTGGGAGATTTCATTTTGGAATCTCTTTTGGGAGGTGATTGCTGGATTCTTTCCATTTCTATTTTACCCTCTATTTCTAGAATATGATCATGACTTTCAGGAAGTCTAATAATTCTTAAATTATCTATCTCATATCTATTTCCTAAGTCAATTGTTTTTCCAATGAGATATTTCATATTTTTCCCCAGTTTTCTGCTTTCCTTCTAATCTTGTTTGCATTGGTTTTGCTTGTGTGAAAACTTTTAAAAAAAATTTAATGTAGTAATGAATGTAATTTAATGTAATCCATGCTGCATTTCAAGTTCTCTATCTTACCTTTGGTCATAAATTCTTACCCTTTCCACAGTTCTGACGAGTAAACTATTCCTTCCTTTTCCTTTATGTCTAGATCTTGTAACCATTTTGACTTTACTTTGGTGTATGATGTAAGATGTTGGTCTATGCCTAGTTTCTGCCATACTATTTTCCAATTTTCCCAGCAGTTTTTGTCAAAAAGTGAGTTCTTATCCCAGAGACTAGAGTTTTTGTGTTTATCATGGGGCATGCTGTGTTTTGTATGCCTAACCTATTCCACTGATCCACCACTCTATTTCTTAGCCAATACCAAATAGTTTTGATGGTTGCTGCTTTATAATGTAATTTGAAATCTAGTACAACTACAACCTTCCTTTGCATTTGTTTCTTTAATTCCCTTGATATTCTTGATCTTTTTTTCTTCCAGATGAATTCTGTTATTATTTTTTCAATCTCTGTGAAATAATTTTGATCGTTTGATTAGTATGTCATTGGATAAGTAAATTAATTTAATTTAAATTGTCATTTGTATCATATGAGCATGGGCTACCCATGAGCAATTGACATTTTTCCATTTGTTTAGATATGGTTTTATTTCTGTGAAAAGTATTTTGCAATTGTGTTCATATAATTCCTGGGTTTGTCTTGGCAGGTAGACTCCCAAGTGTTTTATACTGAATACAGTTATTTTAAATGGGATTTCTCTTTCTATATCTTGTTTCTGGACTTTATTGGTCATATATTGAAATGCTAATGATTTATACAGATTTATTTTATATCCTGAAACTTTGCTCAAGTTGTTAATTGTTTCAAATAGTTTTCTAGTTATTTCTTTAGGATTCTCAAAGATACCATCATATCATTTGCAAAAAGTGACGGTTTTGTTTCTTTCTTACCTATTCTAATTCCTTCAATTTCTTCTTCTTCTCTTATTGCTAAAGCTAACATTTCTAGAACAACTGTGGTGATAATGGGCATCCTTGTTTCACCCCTGATCTTATTTGGAATGTCTCCAACTTGTCCCCATTGCATTTAATGCTTGCTGATGGTTTTCCATCTTAAGGAAAGCTCCATTTATTCCTATGTTCTCTGGTGGTTTTAGTCTGTTTTTGTTTTTTGTTGTTTGGTGTTTGGTGTGGCAATGAGAGCTAAGTGACTTGCCCAGCATCACACAACTAGTAAGTGTCAAGTGTCTGAGGCTGGATTTGAACTCAGGTCCTCCTGAAACCAGGGCCAGTGCTTTATCCACTGCACCACATAGCTGCCCCCTCTCATGTTTTTAATAGGAATGCATCCTGTATTTTGTCAAAGGCTTTCTCTGCATCTATTGAGATTATCATATGATTTTGTTTAGTTTTGTTACTGATGTGGTCAATTATTTTGATAGTTTTCCTAATATTGAACCAGCCCTGCATTCCTGATATAAATCCCATCTGGTCACAGTGTATTGCCCTGGTGATAGATTGCTGTAATCTCTTTGCTAGTATTCTCTCTTTTATTTGGGGGGGGGGGCAGGAAATGAAGGTTAAGTGACTTGCCCAGGATCACACAACTAGTAAGTGTTAAGTGTCTGAGGCTGGATTTAACCTCAGGTCCTCCTGACTCCAGGGCCAGTTCTTTATCCACTGCACCACCTAGCTGCCCCCTAATATTCTTTGTAGAATTTTTGCATCATCATTAGGGAGATTGATCTATACTTTTCTTTCTCTGTTTTTGCTCTTCCTAGTTTAGGTATCAGCACCATATTTATCTCACAGAAGGAATTTGGTAGGTTTCCTTCGCCTATTTTTCAAAATAGTTTGTGTAGTATTGGAATCGTTCTTTAAATGTGACCCTGTGGATTCATTTATGGCCTGTTTAATTAATTTTTCTGAAATGGTCTTATTTAAGTTTTTATTTCCACTTTTGTTAATCTGGGCAGTTTATATTTTTGTAAATATTTATCCATTTCATTTAGATTGTCAATTTATTGCCATATAGTTGGGAAAATAACTTTTAATTATTGTTTTAATTTCTTCTTCATTGGTGGTTTCACCCTTTTCATTTTTGATGCTGCTAATTTGGTTTTCTTTCCTTTTTTATCAAATAAACCAAAAGTTTATTTATTTTATTGGCATTTTTCATAGAACTAGCTCTTAATTTTATTTATTCATTCTACAGTTTTCTTACTTTCAGTTTTATTAATCTCACCTTTAATTTTCAGAATTTCCAATTTGGTGTTTAATTGGGAATTTTTGACTTGTTCTTTTTCTAGATTTTTAGTTGCAAGCCCAATTCATTGATGTCCTCTTTTTCTATTTTATTCATGTAGGCATTTAGAGATATAAAATTTCCCCTGAGAACTGCTTTGGCTGCATCCCATAAGTTTTGGTATGTTGTCTCATTATTGTCATTCTCGTGGATGAAGTTATTGATTTTCTCTGTGATTTGTTGTTTGACCCACTCATTCTTTAGGATGAGATTATTTAGTTTCCAATTAATTTTTGGTCTATCTTTCTGTGGCCCTTTATTACACAAAATTCTTATTGCATCATGATCTGATACTATATACTATTTCGGCCTTTCTCCATCTGACTGTGAGTTTTTCATTCCCTAATACACAGTCAATTTTTGTGTATATGCCATGTGCCACTGAGGAAAAGGTATATTCCTTTCTATCCAAATTTAATTTTCTCCAGAGGTGTATCACATTTAACTTTTCTAAAATTCTATGCACCTCCTTAACTTCTTTCTTATTAATTTTGTGGTTAGATTTATCTAGTTCTGAGAGGAGAAGGTTGACATCCCCCACTAAAATAGTTTTGCTATCTTCCTATCTTCCCTTAACTCACTTAACTTGTTCTCTAAGCACTGTATGCTGTGTCACTTGGTGCATACACGTTTAGTATTGATATGACTTCATTACCTTTAAGCAAGATGTAGTTTCCTTCTTTATATCTCTGAATTAGGTCAATTTTCCCTGTTTGTTTGTGTGTGTGTGTGTGTTTCTGGCTAACTCTGTCTATCCTCCCTTCTATCAGCCCCACTTCATTTTGTCCTTTCCCTTTTCAATTCATAGTTTTGCCCTCCCTTCTATCAACCCCATCTCCTTTTTGTTTTTTTTCCCTTTGCACTTCTAGTTTTACCCTTCTTTCTATCAGCACCCCACCTTTTTCTTTCCCCTTTCCCCTTTTACTTCCCTATAGGGTGAGATATAATTCTATACCCAATTAAGTATGTATGTTATTCCCTCTTTGAGCCAAATCAGATGGGAGTAAGGTAAAAAAAAATGCTGATCTCTCTCTTCTTTCCCTCTATTGTATTTTTAAAATTAAATTAATTTATTTATTTAGAATTTTCCTCATTAATGTAAAAAACCAAATATTTTCATATCAATTTTTAGAAAACTTTGTATTCCAAATTTTCTTCCTCCCTCCCTCTTCATCCCTCCCTAAGAAATCAAGCAATTCAATATAAGTCATACATGTGTAGTCTTATAAAACATCTTTACATTAATCAGGTTGTGAAAGAAAACAGGCAAAATAACTTTAGAAAGAGGAAGCAACATATAAAATTATACTTCAATCTGTATTCAGATACATTCAGATACATAGATTCAGATCATTTCTTTCTCTGTTGATGGTTTGCATTTTTTAAATGTTCTTCTGATAGCATCCTGCTCATCGCTTCTTTCACAATTACTATTGCTAACTGTATTACCCTCCATCGTATTCCTTTCCCTTGATGTTTACTCTATTTTCTATATTCTTTCAACCTATCCCTCCTCAAAAGTGTTTTTGTCCCCTCCCCCAATCTGCCCTCCCTTCCTTCGCCTCTCCCCCCTTATAGGCTTCCCCTCCCACTTTCCCTCAGGGTAAAATATATTACTATAGCCACTTGAGTGTTTATGTTATCCTCTTTGAGCCAATTTTGATGAGAGTAAGACTCACTCATTCCCCTGCTCCTTCCCCCATCTTCCCTTCCACTCCATAAGCTTTTTCTTGTTTCTTTTATTTGAGCCAATTTACCATCTTCCCTGTCTTCCTTTCCCTTTCTTCCAGTACATTCGTCTTACCCCTTAACTTTATTTTAAAGATGTCATCATGGGGCAGCTAGGTGGCACAGTGGATAGAGCACCAGCCCTGGATTCAGGAGGACCTGAGTTCAAATCCGGCCTCAAACACTTAACACTTACTAGCTGTGTGACCCTGGGCAAGTCACTTAACCCCAATTACCTCACCAAAAGACCCCCCAAAAACAAAAAACAAAACAAAACAAAAAGATGTCATCATGAGGCAGCTAGGTGACACAGTGGACAAAGCACCAGCCCTGTACCCAGGATCCCCCAAGCTCAAATATGGCCCCAGACATAAGCCACACCACCCTGCCTGCCCCACCAAAAATAAGGATACATTTTTTAAAAATGCTTTACAGATATCATCCCTTCAAATTCAATTCACACCTTGCCCTTTGTCTAAGTAAATTCTTTTCAGCTGCCCTAATACTGAGAAAGTTCTTATGAGTTAGAAGTATTATCTTCCCATGTAGGAATGTAAACAGTTTAACTTTTTGCTATCCCTCATGATTTTTTTCCTGTTTACCTTTTTATGCTTCTTTTTATGCTATGTCTTGTATTAGAAAGTCAAATTTTCTATTCAGTTTAGGTCTTTTCATCACAAATGCCTGAAAGTCCTCTTTTTCACTGAAGTTCCATTTTTCCCCTAAGAGATTATACTCAGTTTTTCTGGGTAGGTGATTTGTGGTTGTAATCACAGTTCTTTTGCCCTCTGGAATATCATATTCCATGCTCTCCGATCCTTTAATGTAGAAACTGCTAGATCTTATGTTATCCTGACTGTAGCTCCACAGCATTTGAATTCCTTTTATCTAGCTGCTTGCAATATTTTCTCCTTGACCTGGGTTCTCTGGAACTTGGCTATAATATTCCTGGAAGTTTTCCTTTTGGGATCTCTTTCAGGAGGTTTTCAGGGGATTCTTTCAATTTCTATTTTACCTTCTGCTTCTAGAATATTAGGACAATTTGCCCTGAACATTTTTTTGGAAGATGATGATTCCTGCTGCCTATTTAGGCCATCTTTTGCTGGAAAATAGTCCCGCTCTGTTCTTTTGTGGGCTTTGCTGCTCCAGATGTTGTCTTATGCCATTTTTGTATGTACGTGGATGGTTTTGTTGGGAGCATGGAGAGTCACAGCCTTTCCTCAGCCATCTTGGCTCTGCCCCCCTTTCCCTCCATTATAATAAATCTTTTGTGCCTCTTCACTTCTTATTTATGCCATTCTGCTTTCCCTTTCCTTTTCTTCTAGTATAATCCATTTTCTTTCCCCTTAGGGTTTTTTTTTTCATAGCATCACATCAGAATCCACTTATACACACACCTTCCGTCTATGTGTACTTCTCCTATCTGCCTTAATAAAGATATAGTACTCAAGAGTTACAGGTATCTTCTTCCCATGTTGGGATGCAACCATTTTTACCTTATTGAATAACATGGTCCCTTTTTTAACCTTTTCAGTCTTTCTTTTATAGATTGAACTTTTTGTTCAGTTCTGGACTTTTCATTAGTAAAGTTTTAAGGTCTCCTATTTCATTGAATGTCCATCTTTTCCCCTGAAATATTATTATTAATTTTGCTGGGTGGTACATTCTTGGTTGTAATCCCAGTTCCTTTGCCTTCCAGAATATCATATTCTAAGCCGTATGATCCTTTAGTGTTGAAGCTGCCAGGTCCTGTGTAATTTTGATAGTTGTTACTTGATATTTATGTCATTTCTTTCTAGATACATGCAGTATTTTCTCATTTACTTGATAATTTTGGAATTTAGCTATTATATTCCTTGGAGTTTTCCTTTTGGGGTCTCTATCAGGAGGTGATTTGTGGATTCTTTCAATGACTAATTTTTCCTCTGGTTGTAAGACATTGGGGGCAGTTCTCCTTTATAATATTATGAAGTATGTTGTCTAGCCTCTTTTTTTTATCATGATCCTCAGGTAGTCCAATTATATGCATCTTGTCCCTACTGAATCTATTTTCTGGGCCTGTTGTTTTTCTGAAGAGGTATTTTACATTTTCTTCTACTTCTATATTATTTTGATTCTGCTTTACTTCTTCCTGTTGTCTTATTGACTTATTAGCTTCTATCTGCCCAATTCTGATTCTTAAGGAATTATTTTCTCCAGTCAGCTTTTGTACCTCCTTTTCCAATTTTCCAATGGAATTTTTGAAGGCTTTTTTGTGGGGCAATGATGGTTAAGTTACTTGCCCAGGGTCACATAGCTAGTAAGTGTAAAGTGTCTGAAGCTGAACTTGAACTCAGGTCCTCCTGAATCCAGGACCAGTGCTTTAGCCACTATGCCACCTAGCTGCCCCCATTATTTTCTTTTTTAGAAACTATTGACTTTCTCTTGTACAACTTTCATTTCTTTTTCCAATTTTTCTTCTACCTCTCTTATTTGGTCTATGAAATCCTTTTTGAGCTCTTCCAAGAGGGCTTTTTGGTCTTGAGACCAAGTCTTCTTCCCCTTTAAGGATTCACCTGTAGAAGTTTTATCATTGTTGCTTTCCTCTGAGTTTATGTTTTGATCTTCCCTGTCATCATAGTATCTGTCAATAGAGAGGGTTCTTTTTTGTTTCTTTATCATATTTATTATTTTTAATTTATCTTCTTTTGTTCCTTTTATGGTTGGGTTCTGCTCCTGGGGTACAGTGTGCACTGTCCAGAGCTTCTTTTCCCGAGGGCCAGGGGCTGAGTCACCAGCTTTCTGCTCTGAGGTATCAGCAGCACTGGGGCTGGAGGCCTTACACCTGGCCTGCTGTGCCACTAACTTGTGGAGCTCAAGAACCTCGGTTGCTCAGCTGCTGATCTGTGTTGAGCACCCTCTGTGTGGAGCTGGGTTCCCCTTTTATCCAGATGAAACAGAACTTTTCCTGAAGATCTTCTAGGTTATCTTAAGTTGGAAGATTGCTTCACTCCATTTTTCCCAGGTTTTACAGCTCCAGAATCTGTTGAGAGGCTTAATTTAATGTTGTTATTGAGGAAAATTTGTGAGAGCTAAAGCAGCTTCCTGGTTTCACTGCCATCTTTGACACCTACTATTGATGGCTCCTACTATGTCTTGAGGCATTATTTAAAGGTATTTGGATGGGTTTGTGGGAGACTTTCTGCCTTTTCTCTCTCATCTTGGCTCCACCTTCCATTTATTTACAATATATTTGTGTCTTATTACATAGTCAATTTTTGCAAAAGTTCCATATCATTTTAAGAAGTGTTTATTTTCTGTGATAGTCCTGCTTGGAAGATAACAAAGATAGAATGTCTTTTATCTCTTATTTCTTCAGTGATTTATGCAATTCTGTATTTCCCATTTTGTTCATCTTTCTAATAGATTTGCCCAATCTTAGAAGAATATTAAAGATTCCTAACATTATTTTATCACATATATATTTTTTGGCATCTGAGTTGTTTTCCTTTATGGATTTAGATGGTCTGCCATTTGGAATATACAAGATTAGTATTGATATTGGGTTGCTAATAGTAGCTCATTTCAACATGGTATAATTTTCTCTTTCATATACACAGATATACATATAATACATTTGTACATAAAATACAGACATGAATACACATTTTCTATAATATACATGCAGTAGCTAAGTAGTGCAGTGGCTAGAGCACCAGGCCTGGAGTCAGGAAGACTCATTTTCCTGAGTTCAAATCTTGCCTCAGACGCTTACCCACTATGTGACCCTGGGCAACTCATTTAACCCTGTTTGTCTCAGTTTCCCATCTGTAAAATGAGCTTCAGAACTCTAGGTCACAAAGAGTCAGACATGCCTGAAACAATTGAACAACAACAATGACAGTTTATCTTAAAAATATTTATTTATTCAGTTATCTTTCTATCTACCTATCTACCTATATATTTTTAAGTAATAAACATTTTTATTTATAGTTTTAGGTTCCAATTTTTATCCCTCCTTCCCTCCCTCCCCTCCCCACTCCCTGAGATGGTAAGCAGATATGGGTTATACATTTACGATTATAACAATGGCCCTTTCAATCCTCAATCTTGGATCATTTCAACCATCTGCCTACATATGTGCTGCTGAATGAAGGTGGAAAAGATCATGTAACCTTTCTGATTGGGCCCATTACAAATTTATGCCTCAACTGAGCCCCTCACTGCCCCTTCTGTATCTCCCTTATCAAATCACTATCCTACTCTCCACAGTAACTCTCCCAAGTCTTTTCATCTCTTCTCAAACTTCTCATTGTTTCCTCTCCTTCCACTCTCAGCAGAGTGACCTGATTTTACTGGGGGAAAAATTGAAGCCACTCTCCAAGAGACCTTGCTTATACCTTCCTAATCATTTTATATCACTGATGCTTTCTGCCACTCCATCCCCCTTCACCCCATTTCACATGAACTCCTCTACCTATATAAGTGATCTCATTCTATCTTCTCTCCTCTGGGAAATTGAACCCTCTATCATACCCACTCTTCCACTTGTCTTCTATCTCTCTCTGTCTACTGGCTCTCTCTTCCTAATGCCAACAAGCATGAATATGTTTCTTGCATTCTTGAAAACCCCCATGTGATCCTTCCATTCCCTTTATTACCCTATATCTCCTCTACTCTGTGGTTAAATTCATGTCTACAGTACATATCTCCACCTTCTCTCCACAATGAAAACTACTCTCTCCAAAATTACTAATGATCTAGCTGTAAATCCAATGGCTTTTCTATTTTTTTTCTGTTAGAATTTTATTTTCCAAATTACACGTAAAAACAAATTTTGACATCAATTTTTTAAAACTTTGTGTTCCAATTTCTCTTCCTCCCTCCCTTCCCATCCCCCCACCCCCAAGAACTGAAGCAATTCAATATAAGTTATACATGAGTAGTCATGGAAAACATCTCCATGTTAGCTAGGTTGTGAGAGAAAACTGATAAAAACAAAACTTCAGATTAAGGAATTGTCAAAAAAAAATGTGTTTCAATCTGTTTTCAAATACCATCAGTTCTTCAGTTCTTTCTCTGTAGATAGACTGCAATTTTTGTTTTTGTTTTTTAGTTTGTTTGGTTTTTGTGGGTCAATGGGGGTTAAGTGACTTGCCCAAGGTCACACAGCTAGTAAGTGTCAAGTGTCTGAGGCTGGATTTGAACTCTGGTACTTCTGAATCCAGGGCCAGTGCTTTATCCACTGCATCATCTAGCTGCCCCCGGACTGCAATTTTCATAAGTTCTTCAGAGTTATATTGGATTATTACCTTGCTGAAAATAACCACATGCTTTCCAGCAGATCATCTTACACTATTGCTGTTATTTTGTATACAATATATTTCACTCTGCTTCAGTTTATGTAGGTCTTTCTGTTTTCTAATAGCATCCTTTTCATCATAAACTTGACAAAGAATTTTCTTCACAATAGCCCAGCAGAGTAGGTACCATACATTTTGCCATTATAATCATTATAACTGATTTGGGATGTAATTACAGTCAAATTGATCATGAGTCATCTCAAAAGAATTACAAGACTCTGTGACTCAGTTTCCCAAGTTTTATTACAATACTGTGAATGACCACAGGGAGAGAACCAGAAAATTGGAAAGCTATCTCTCAAATAAGAAAAGAAAATACAGTTATATTTATAGTATGCATAAATTGATTATCAGTCTCATTATAATAATCCCTACCTTAGGGAGGTACAGGGGAAAGCCTATCCTAATTTGGAATTCCTAGGGGCTTAAACCAACCCCTGAGGTGGGTACCTTTTTCCGTGGAGGTTTGTTTTGGGGATTTACACATCATAAGGTGAATCTGGGTCAAATTTGGCCTTTTCTGTGCATGTCTCTGATTCCCATTCTTAGTTTCAAAACATCTTCATTTTTCATTTATTTCTAGTTTAAATTTCTATAGCCTGCCATTTAATCACTGTGTATCATTCTTATTATTTAAGGTCTTCATAGCCTGCCTCCCTATGTTCTGGTTATGGGTACTGATTTATGTGGGTAAGAGAACCTAGCATCCTGACTTGTAAGTTATACATTAACTGGGGTCTGAATCCCATTTAGAGCTCATATCTAAATTAGAGTTCAGATCTTAGGTTTTTCTGTTAATCCCTTTTTGCCTCCTACATCAATTACTATTTCCCTCTATCCTATTCCCTTCCCATGATATTTACTCTATTTTCTATCTTCTTTTACCATATTCCTCCTCAAAAGTGTTTTACTTCTGACTGCCCCTCCCCCATTCTGCCCTCCTTTCTTTCGCTGTTCCCTCCTTATCCTCTTCCCCATCTACTTTCCTTTATGGTTAAATAGATTACTCATCCCAATTGGGTGTGTATGTTATCCCCTCCTTGAGCCCACTCTGATGAGATTAAGGTCTTTGAACTAATTCTGTGTTCTAAATATTTCTTCCTCCCTCCCTCCTCAACCCTCCCTATGAAATCAACCAATTCAATATAAGCCATACATGTGCAGTTATGCAGAACATCTCCACCTTCCTCAAAAGTGTTTTTGCTTTTTACTGCTTCCTCCTCCAATCTGCCTTTCCCTCCCTCCCCACTTCTCCACCCCCCCCCCCAGCTCCTTCCCTCCTACTTTCCCTCAGGGCAATATATTACTATACCCACTTGAGTATATATGTTATTCCCTCTTTGAGCTAATTCTGATGATAGTAAGGTTCACTCACTCTCCCACCCCTTTCCCCTCTTCCCCTCCCCTCCATGAGCTTTTTTCTTGTTTCCTTTGTGTGAGCTACCTCTCCTCAGTCCACATCTTCCCTTCCACTCCCCCAGTGCATTCATCCTACCCCTCAACCCTCTTTTAAAGATGTCATTATGGGTTAGCTAGGTGGCACAGTGGACAAAGCACAAGCCTTAGATCCAGGAGGCCCCGAGCCCAAATATGGCCCCAGCCATAAGACACCCTACCCCACTTACCCCACAAAGAACAAGGATAAACAAAAAATAAATGCTTTACAGATATCATCCCTTCATATTCAGTTCAGATCTGTGTCCTCTATCTAAGTGCATTCCTTTCAGCTACCCTAATACTGAGAAAGTTCTTATGAGTTTGAAGTATTATCTTCCCATGTAGGAATGTAAACAGTTTAATCTTTTAATAGCCCTCATGATTTCTTCTTCCTGTTTACCATTTTATGCTTCTTTAGTGTCTTGTATTTGAAAGTCAAATTTTCTATTCAGTTCAGGTCTTTTCATCACAAATGCCTTAAAGTCCTCTTTTTTTCCTCTGAAAGATTATACTAAGGTTTGCTGGGTACATGATTCTTGGCTGTAATCACCATTCCTTTGCCTCTGGAATATCATATTCCATGCCCTCCAGTCCTTTAATGTAGAAGCTGCTAGATCTTGTGTTATCCTGACTTTTGCTCCACAATATCTGAATTCCCTTTGTCTAGCTGCTTGCAATATTTTCTCCTTGACCTGATAGTTCTGGAATTTGGCTATAATATTCCTGGAGGTTTTCCTTTTGGGATGTCTTTCAGGAAGTGATTAGGGGATTCTTTCAATTTCTACTTTACCTTCTGCTTCTAGAATATCAGGACAATTTTCCCTGACAATCTCTTGGATGATGCTGTGTAAACTTTTATTTTGCTCATGGTTTTCAGGTAGTTCAATGATTTTCAAATTATCTCTCCTGGTTCTATTTTCCAGGTCAGCTGTTTTTCCAAGAAGATATTTCATATTGCCCTCTATTTTTTTATTCATTTGGATTTGCTTTACTGTGTCTTGGTTTCTCATAAAGTCACTAGCTTCCTTGTTCAATCCTAATTCTTAGACAATTATTTTCTTCAGAAAGCTTTTGTATCTCCTTTTCCATCTGAATTTTCAAGCTGTTGATTTTTTTCTCATGACTCTCCTGCAATGCTCTCCTTTCTCTTTCCATTCTTTCCTCCAGCTCTCTAAAATCTTCCTTCTATTTGTCCTACTTTCTCTTCGAAGTCCCTTTTGAGCACTTCCATGGCCTGAGACCAATTCATATTTTTCTTGGAAGCTTTGGATGTAGGGACCCTGAGGTTGTTATACTCTTCTGAGGGTACACCTCGATCTTCCTCATCACTAAAGAAATTTTCAATAGTTTTCAACTTTCTTTGCTTGTTCATTTTGCTATCTTTTACTTGACTTTTAACTGCTACTTACAGTGGGGCCCTACTTCTAAGCTACACTGTCCCAAGCTTCAGAGGGTCCCAGGTGTTTTAGTTTGAGGGAGGGCAGGTTTTTCTCTCACCTCTCCTGTTCTCTGGTCTGAAGATAACCTTAAGCCAAGTTGCTAATTAACCAGCCACCAGAATTTTGTGTTCTCCAATGGCTCTCTATTACCTCCAGGATCAAATATTAATTCCTGTTTGGTATTCAAAGTCCTTCATAACTTATTCCACTTTCACTTTTTTAGTCTTTTTATACTCTAATGTATAAAGTTTAACCCCTGGCCTCCATCTATGTATTCTTTTATCCAGTGATACTGCCTAACAGCAGGTTCCTGAATATGATAATCCATCTTTTGAGTCTGGGCTTTTTATCTGGCTGTTTTTCCCCTGCTTGAACTGCTCAACGACCTCATCTCTATCTCCTGAATTCCCTGACTTCCTTCAAGTACCAGCTAAAATTCCTTCTTCTACAGTAAGACTTTCCCAACACCTCTTATTTCTAGTGCCTTCCCTCTATTGATTATTTCTTACTTATCCACTACATAGTTTGTACATATCTTTGGCATAATATCTTTCCCATTATATTGTGGACTCCTCTAGAGTAGGAACTGTGTTTTGCTGTGTATCTCCAGCACTTAGAGCAATCTCTGTTGCATAGTAAGTGCTTAATAAATGCTTATTGACTGAAATGAACTGAAGTTCATTTGTTTCAGGCCTTTCCTTCCATCATTTATTTTCTTATTTAAGTTCCATTTTCATCTTTTCCCCATTGTGTACGTTTCAAAGAAATCTCTTCATGACCCTTTTGTGCTAGTTTCTTTGCTTTAATTCCATAAGTGTCTCCCATTTTTTTTTCCTTTTACTAGTTCCTGATGATGGGGTAATTTATTTCCTTACTTAGACTTTCCTTAGAAGTTGTATTTATTTTTGATTCTTGTGTTTCTGTTTATTATGGTATGTATAAATCAAATAAACTCATGTCTATGTTTGTTTTTTCACAATGATAAATCTTTATTTTTCAGCCTTTAAAAGTTGGTTTAGACCGATTCTTGAACTGATGGTTCATAGCCATTAGCCCTTTCTACTTTTGTACCTGTTTCATCTCCTGAAGGTTTTCCAGAGCCACCACCTTCACTATGCAGTTCCATTAGCTTTCCCAATTCAAATTTGGGCTTCTTGAGCATCTTGACTTTTTGAACAAATACATCATGAAGAGGGTAATTGGAATGGCAAGCATTTTCTATGTCTTTTCTAATGTTGTCTGGAATTAGTTTATTTACAATTTCTTTCAAGTCATTTGTCTGCACCTCCTGGGTCATGATTTCCATATTTTGCTTGAATTTCAATTATCTATTCTTTTAATACTATTCTGTTTTGCATTGGGAAAAAGGGGCAGGCCTGAATGAGTGAAGAATTAGAAGAGAATGGAGAAAATGTCTAGACCTTGAACCAATTATATTATTTGAAATGTCACTGCATTTTTTAAAAAGTCATTTGACAGGGGCTTAGGCTATGGAAGACATGAAGCAAGATATATTGCAGATATCCTAACAATGAAGAGTCTAGTGAAAGAAAATGTTGAAGTTTGTTCAGCTAATGAAGAAGTAAACAAAATATGAGATAAAGTGATAAATCAAAATTGACATAAGATTTACAACAAAAGCATAAAATGATAAGATAAACATCACAGAACAAAATAACGTGCAACTTTAAGCTACTGAAAGAGAGTGAGAGAATAAAGCAAAAGATTCGACCAGTATTTTAAGCATAATAATGAAACTAGTAGGTCTTATACAATTAAATATGTGTCAACTACTTCATACTTCCAAAGTGTGGAAAAAAGGTGATGCATTTTGTTGCAAATAGTTTGCTTAATGACTTGAGGTGTCTGACAACAATGTGGTATTCTCAGCATATCCAGAAGTTTTGGAAATTATGAGATATGTTAAAGAAACCATATTTCTCTGATTTTTTTTCTTTGGAACACTTAGCAAAACTGACAAAAGAAATAAGTGCTTTTTACAACAAGTGTTGTATCATGTGGAACTTTGCTTGATGCTGAAGAAATACAAAAGAAACTAAACTATGGACAAGAAGGAATTTAAAAGCTAAAATTGTCTTAGATTTTTTTTTTCATGTTTTACATTTCCCACATATATGTAGATTGACTTATTACCATATAATGTGCCCTCTGGAATGCCTGCTACAAAAACAAAAAGCTTGTTTTTATCTTATATCTTTTCCTTTCTAATTTCCCCCATTTAGGGGTTCTCACAGAAACCAAGCTTCCAACTGATGACACAGTCTCCATGTATATCCTTTCCAACACTGACTGCATTTTCATTCATTCCCTTCAATTGAATGGTCAACGTGGGGTAGTCAAATACTCCTTGCTCCCTATTTTCACTTTCAGGTTCTCCCCTACCATCATCAGGAACCTTTCCTCCTTAGAGATTCACACAATCCTGGTAGCTGTTAAATATATACCTCCAAGACACTCCTTCCTTCTTCAATTAATTAAGTACCTGGCTCACAAACTCTCTCTCCTCCTCAATTCCTCCTGCCTATCTTGTAAACCATTTTCACAATCTTGATGCTCCCTCAAAAACTTTAACCTTCCAGTTCCTCAACTTACTCAGTTCTCATGACCTACTTCTCCACCCCATCTCAGCCATACACAAAGATGTTCAGACACTTGAACTTACCACCAATCACAAATGCCTTCATCTTCATGAACTCTGAAATTCCCATATCTAATCACAATTTATTTGTATTCCACCTCACCTTCTGTTTTTGGTACTAAACTACACCTTGACCCACACCTCTAATCCCTTGACCCTTCTAGTCTCTTCCAGGCCATCATCCCTGCACTAGTCATACTCCTTTTCACTTGTCAACTCTATACTGTCTTATTCTCTTAAGTCCTTTGACCACTAGTCATATCACAGATTATGCCCTATAAAGGTCCAGCCTTGGATCACTCTCAAGATCTGCTATCTTGAATTCTACTAAAATGCTACTAAACAAAGTTGGAGACAATCATGCAACTATTCTGACTAGGTACACTACAAATTTATGCTTCAACTCAGTGTAGATGAAGAGAATGAACCTGCCAAAGCATAAAATATTTGTATAGATTGAATTACAAAGTACCTCAGTGCAATCAATTGGAAAACAATTTATGATATAAAACTAAAGTAACTAAAATTCTCATATTCTTTGACCCTGAGATTTTACTGATAGGCTAATAAACCAAGGAAGTCACTGATAAAAGAAAGTCATCATATACCTCATAATATTTATAATAACAACTTTTGTGGTAACAAAAAAGTGAGGAAAATATGTTTACTGATTATGGAAAGGCTAAAGAAATTATGGTACATGAACTTAATAAAATATTACTGTGCTATAAGAAATTATGAATTTGATGAGTAAAGGGAAAACTTAAACTAATGTAGAGTGAATTAAACAGAACCAAGAAAACAACGGTGACAACAATGTAAAGAATAAAAACAACAAAACAATTTAAAATGAACATTGCAGAATTACAAAAATTTAGCATGACCACAAAGAATTAATTATATTGGCATATAGTTCTTTTTTGCTTTAATCTGCCCTGATTTGGTGGGTTGAGATAATGTTTTTCTCATTGAGTATACTAAGAATATTTGCTCTCTTGATTTTTGAGAATTTTTTTTTAATATTTATTGGTACTAGTTCTACTTTAAAGTTTAATATAATCCATACCTTTGCAGAGGTAGAGTGGAACATTGCATAAATTTTCACACTTTTTCTATGATTGATTTTGCTGGAGTTTTTTTCCTTTTCTTAAAAATACTGTTTATTATATGGAAGTGTAAAGGGGAGAAATGTAGGGAGCAATTTAGATGACAAAAACAATAAATAAAATTTTATTTTAAAGAAAGATCATTGGTGAGAAAACAGCTTTAGTTGAATTATGGTTTCAGAGCCAGATTGCAGAGAATTCAGAATTTAGTGATAAAAAAGGAGTTAAGGGGAAAAGACATATAAGAGAGTAGCTAGCAAAGTGAGAGATGGGCATATATAAGAGTGTGGAAATAAGGAGGAACCAAAGATTAGAAAGAGAGTAGGGGAGAATCTACTGACAAATACAGTAAAATAATATGGAATTATGCTAAGAAAATCATTTAAATGTATCACAGATGCTTATAAAAGTCAATAACAAGTGACTTAGCAAAGAGAAGAGCCACCTCTTCATGTGAGACAAGGCTAAAGGAGGACGTAATTGAGAAAGGCATCTGAGTGATGTGAAGTGAGGAGGGAAGAGAGCTTTTGTCAAATGGACTCAACTTTTTTTTTCAGTAAAATATGAATTGAAGTTTTTAGCTTAACTGAGAGAAATTGTAGGCCACAGGGAAGACAAAGTTCGGTATTAGGAGTCATAAAGGAGAGAGGAAGATGGAAAAATAGAAGGGTAGAATAAGATGAAGGAATTTCTGAGTTAATGAAGATGGAAACACTTCTTCCTGCATTAATGTAGTATAGTCAGCCAGACAATTTTTTACTTGTGCCAAAGTTCTTAACACATCTGTTCTTCTACTTTTGTGCAGAAATTTGTATTTGTATAGAAATTATAATTGTAGCAATCTCCATATAAGTGATGTTCTAAACTAGAAAACTATCTTAGAAATATTACACCTTTTAAAATTCCAGAGAAGGAAATATGTAAGCTTTTTTATTTTTTTTTTCTTTTTTGTGGAAAATATTTTCAAGAATGTATTTAAAAGTCACTAGTTCAGGGCAGCTAGGTGTCAGTGGATAAAGCACTGACTCTGGATTCAGGAGGACCTGAGTTCAAATATGAACTCATACATTTGACACTTACTAGCTGTGTGATCCTGGTCAAGTCACTTAATCCTCATTGCCCCACAAAAAAAGTGACTAGTTCTCAGAAAAAAAAAAAGTATCGTTCACTTGTTTTCTTTCCCCTGAAATCAAGATTTCTTATTTTATGTATTTATGTATTTATTTATTCATTTGTTCATTCATTCATCTGTCTATCTATCTATCTATTTATTTATTCATTCATTCATTTGTTTGTTTGTTTTGTGGGGCAATAAGGGTTAAGTGACTTGGCCAGGGGTCACACAGCTAGTAAGTGTCAAGCGTCTGAGGCCAGATTTGAACTCAGGACCAGTGCTTTATCTACTGTGCCACCTAGCTGCCCCTGAAATCAAGATTTTTTTTTTTAGGGATGGAGATCTGGCTTTACGAATAACTGGAGAACTACTCCTATACGAGAGCTAATATTTCCCTTAAGTTCAATAAGACTTGTTGTGAATTTATGTCCATGGTAACTAATTAATAATTTATTAAACACCAATAAAAATAAGACATCCTTAAATTTGACAATTAAGAATTTGCACTCTCAATTTCTGATAATAAATTGATTATACAAATCATACTTGCATGATTAAATTAATTTTATTTATTTCTGTAGCTCATCTTTGAAGGTATTCGGGGCCCTGGCATAGAAGGTGATATTGCCATTGATGATGTATCAATTTCAGAAGGAGAATGTGCAAAACAAGATTTAACTACAAAGAGTAAGTGGCACTTACACCCAAAGAATTGACTGAAACATATGAAATATCACACACATACATATATGTAAATGTATATGTTTACATATTTATAAATATATATATAAATATTCAGCACAATATATTTATATGATAATGTCAAATCAGAAATTTTATACTACTCTAAAATTTACCAAATCATTTTACATTTTAATAAATCTTAGAATCAAATGGTTTAAATGTACATTTTTAAATATATATTTTATATTTTCCACAATGAAATGTATAAACAATTTTAACAATCTTGAAAAAATGAGTTCCAAATTCTCTATACCCCTTTCTCCCCACCCCCTTCCTAAAATAGTAAGCAATCTGATTATATATGTCCAATTCCTGTAAAATATTTCCATATTAGTCATTATGTGAAAGAAAACTTGAACCAAAAAAAATAAGTGACAAATAGTATGCTTCAATCTGCAGACTCCATCAGTTCTTTTTCTGGGTATCTATAACATCTTTAATCATGAGCTAAAGGTACATTTTACAAAGCTAAAGCAAAGAAATACTATTTTATCTTGGAAATATAGCTCTATTAAATAAATATTTTAAAATATTTCAATCATCTAGGCAAAGTGAAACTGAGCTTGAAAATAAATACATAATTATGAGTCCACAATTGTCTTATTCAACTAATTCATGAATGAAACCATTTGCCCCCTATTAATGATGATTAATATCCACATATATAATACTATTGATAAGTTGTGGATGTTCAGATTTTTGAAATAACAAGATGTGTTAGAAACATAGGTTCATAAGCTTTAAAATATACATTTCTTTTTATTTTTATTGATAGATATAGATATGTATTAAATATATACATACATTATTACATAATAATTTTTTATAATTTCCCAATATATCCCCCTCTATACTTCACAAAGGGAACCATATATTGTAGCACAGAATAAAAAGGGGGGAAGGGAACAGATCAGCAAAATTAACCAATAAATTTTTATAAAAAGATTTTGCCACTATATGGAGTATTCTACATCTAAACTTTCCTGCTACTTCAAAAATCTTCTTGAGGATCAACCTTGGTCAGTATTACTTTACAATAATCATTTTCATTTTTGTTATCGTTGTTGTTCTTTCCCTCATTGTAGTCTTATGTATTCTTTTTTTCTTGTTCTGCCAACTTCATTTTGTATTAGTACAACTCTACTCTAACTTCTCTGTATTCTACATACTTACCACTTCCTAGAGTATAGTACCACAGTTTGTTTAAACATTTCCTGTTTTATTTTGTTTCTAGTTCTTTGCTACTATAAAAAGTACTGCTTTTTATGTTTTGGTGCATATGAAACCTTTGTTTTATCATTGGCATCCTTGGATTATATGTTTCGCATTGCGATAACTGGGTCAAAAGGTTTGAATATTTCAGTGACTTTCTTAGCATGATATCATAAATAGCTACTATTCAGGCTAACTTTCTAAATAGAAATAGCCAATGATGCTCCATAAACATCTTAATGTGTCTAAATAATTAAAAACAAAAGTCAATGTAGAATAAGCCAGATGTCCTATCACTCTACATGTTTGGCATGAATATTCCCATGGCAGACAAAATTGATTAAATTGACAAGTATTTTTGGCATTTTGTTTGCTAAATGCTGAGATGGTCTATATCATGAACTATTTTGACTGAAAACTTCAGGCAGTTTTCAATAGGACTGAAAGAAACATTTCAAACTGAACACTAAGCTGAAACTTCTTCCTGTGTCAGTCCATTTAAAATTTGATAGCTATGACCAGATGAATAAGTCTTTTCCTCTCTGAAAATCTTTTCACTCCTTAATTTGCTTTGTTGGATTTTCATTCTTGTCATACCCTTTAACTATTGCTTCACCCCAAAGTTCTGTCTTGAGTCCTTTTATCTTTTCTCCAGATATCTTGATGATCTCATGAGGTACCATGTG
Organism: Dromiciops gliroides; assembly: GCF_019393635.1. Lineage (NCBI taxonomy): Eukaryota > Metazoa > Chordata > Mammalia > Microbiotheria > Microbiotheriidae > Dromiciops > Dromiciops gliroides. The sequence goes on along the minus strand of NC_057862.1, from coordinate 263,225,358 downwards.
CTCAATTATCATCTCTACATAGAGGACTCTCAGAGTTATATATCCAACCTGAGTCTCTTTCTTGAGCTCTACCTGGGAATTCCACTGCTTATTGGACATTTTAACTCAATGTGCCATTAGCATCAAAAAGAATTCATTATCTTTCTCAAAAAAAAAAAAAGGAAACCCTAAACTTTCCTCCAAATTCCCTTTTACCATTAAGGGTACCAGCATTCTTCCACCCACCCCAGTTTGAAACCTCAGTGTCATACTTGATTCCTCACTCCCACTATTGAAGAACAAAAAGCTGTACTTTGTTTTGGGGACAAAAACATCCTAGAAACAAGTTTCTGGTTAATCTAAAACTAGTTAAATTTCCAGTATTAGTGTATTTACATTATTAGTTAGTTTACCCTCTTAAATCAAATAAGGACCTATACATGTCAGGCGCTATGCTAAGGTCTGGAATTAAATAATTATTTTCAATAAGTAACTTTTATGATAACCATATTTCTAGGGGAAAGTAACACAAAATTGTTACTTAAAAATTGATATTGTTTAGTTTAATTGAACAGAAATAAACACGAAAAAGTATTACAGTTCTGGCAGTATCAGAGAAAAGAAGGGGGCATATTTGAAAGAAGTTGCAAGAGTGAAATTGATAGGTCTTGGTGAGCCAAGGTGAGAGATAGTGAGGAATTTGGGATGACTCCTAGATGGAGAGCCTGAAGATAGGAGGATGGTGTTGTCCTCTACAGTAATAGGGAAGATAAGAGGGAAGAAGAATTTGTGGGGAGATGGGAGAAATAATGAGTTCTGTTTCAAACATATTGAGTTTATAGTGTTTATTGGACATCTAGTTGATTGTGGGAGTGATCCATTGTTGAGGCTTGGCTGGGTATAATCCTTAACACAAAAAGGGGACTAGGGAGGAGAGGAGCACAATGTAGAATCAAATTATTTCACAAAGAAGTCAATATGGGGAGAAAAGGAGAGAGTGGCTAGTGTAGGGGAGATAGCATGGGAGAGAATTGAAGTGTCCAGAGATTTGAGGTCAGGATGTATATGAAGAGTGGAATTATGTAAGGGAAGGCAGAGATGAAAAGTCAATAGATTTTGGTCAGATAAGGGGATTTAATAATTCTTGAACATGAAAGTGATATATTTGTTGGTGATGGAAAGATGAAATATACCACTATCTTTGTATGGGGCTGAGGTAAGGTAAAGGAATAGCTCATGGAAAGTAAGTAGACTGTTGAACTAAGTGATTAGGGTATTCGAGGAAAACAATTTGTATACTGGAGTTCTCTGGTATGAGAGAGTATGGTAGGAGGAGAGTTAAATAGTAAGGCAGGTATCAAACTCATTGGGGAAGCAAAGGGAATGACCTGGCATTTTATAGACAATGGCTATTATGATTTTGATTAGGTGATAAATGTGAAGTGTAAACCTCAAAGAAAGATAGGTTATTGAGTGATATAAGGAGGAGGAGAACATGGAAGTGGTAATGGAGAGTATTCCATTACCGTTACTCCTCTGCCTTTACCAGTGAACCAAGGAGAATGAATGAAAGTACAGCCAGTACTAAAAAGAGTGGCCAAGAAAGATCTGTCATGAGAATGAAGCCAGATTTTAGTAAAAGTTATTAGATGGAAGGAATGGACAAGGAAAAGATGTAAGATGAAGGGAAGTTTGTTGTTTATGGAACAGGCATTCCAGAGGGCATGATGGAAGGGCCAGGTGAAGTTAGAATGAAATTTTGGATCCAATGATATTGGATCACTGAATATTATGGAATTGGGTAGGGGTTTTGATGATAATTTACAGGAGTTTAGATTTACTGGATTCATGTATATGCTCCTGCAAAATCCCTACTCTCTCATTTCTTCAACCTCCTTATGATTTACCTCTTTATAGTCCTCTTCAGCCACCTATTGGGATGGTTACACACTAGATCTTTCCATTTCCCACAAGGGTCCCACTTCCCTAAATGGAAACTATGACATTCCTCTATCTGACCTTAAACTACTATAATTCCACATCTCTCTTATCTTGTCACCATAACTAAGACCTCCTGTTCCTCAGTAATGTCTCATGCTATTTTGATTTCACATTTGCCCCTCTCTAACTTCAATTCAATTGTTAACCTCTACAATTCCAGACTTTGCTCTGCTCCTGCATGCCTTGCCCTGTCATTGCTTTTCTCTTCAGACAGCTAGGTGGTACAAAGCCACCTAACACCAGGCCTGAAGTCATGAAAATCTGAGCTCAAATATACCTTCAGAAACTGACCAGCAATGTGACCTTTTGAAAGTCAATTAACCTTTGTATCAACTTCCTCAACTATAAAATGGGGATAATAACAACAACCTACCTCCAACAGTTGTTGTGAGGATCAAATGAGATAATATGTATAAAATATTTGGCACAGTTCCTAATACATAGTAAGTACCATATAAATTCTAGTCATACTCTTCCTCCTCTTCCTCCTCTTTAGTAGTAGTAGTAGTACTACTACTACTATTACTATTACTGTTACTATTATTACTATTACTATTACCATTACTATTACTACTACTATTACCATTACCATTACCATTACCATTACCATTACCATTGCCATTGCCATTGCCATTGCCATTGCCATTGCCATTGCCATTGCCATTGCCATTGCCATTGCTATTGCTATTGCTATTGCTATTGCTATTGCTATTGCTATTGCTATTACTATTGCCATACCTTACAGGAGCCACTGAATGAAGCCAGAGAAAATCATACAAACGTTCTGGCTGGGCACACTAAAAATTCAAATATCCAACCTTAACTGGCTTCTTACTATATCAAGATACTCTTTTATTCCTCCCTAATTGATTCCTAAACAATTTCACTGAAGTTATTTCAAACTTTTTCTTCCTCTTCTCTCGCTCTAAAAATGACCCTGTCTCTTACATCATTAAAAAAATCAAGTTCATTTGATGTAAGCCCTCTCTTCTTATTCTCCTTATCTCAAAACATATTATCTCTCAATCTCTCCTCCTTTTCCACAGTCTCTAACAAGGTTAGCCCTTATATATGTGTTAGTTAAATTATTTGTGGCTAGGCTGTGCTTTGTAAAATTATTGCTACTTATAAATTAATGACTGTTGTACCCATTTGGGCAGTAATTCTGTATTATTAATTAATATTACATATTATTAAAGTATTGACCATGCATCTCCCTGACTTCCCCCACTAGCCACAGGCTTACAGAACTAAAAAATTATATACCCTTAAGAAACAGCCTTCTGAGCCAAGAGGGCTAGGAACAAGACAGAGTGGAGAGGGTATGTGGGGAGTAAAAGAGAGTGTGACCCTGGTGTCCCCAGAGATTTTATCCCCCTTAGATAGAGGTGGATCCCCATACATTGACTTGGGGGGTGGATTTTAACATTCAGGTGCCTTCTTCCCCTATCTAAACTAAAGAATCAATCTGCATTCCTTTTGTTCACCTGAACTTATCCCAAGAAGGGCTGAACCAAACTTTCTGGGGTGAGGCGCAGAGAGCAGTTAAAACTAAAACAATGTCTGGGTTTATCTTAGAAATTCATTATTAATAATTATTTTCTCACATATATGATTCCCTATACACCTTAATCCCATCCCCCTTGTTCATTCTCTCTCTCTCTCTCTCTCTCTCTCTCTCTCTCTCTCTCTCTCTCTCTCTCTTACTCCCTCCCTCCCTCTCTCTGTCTCTCCCTCTGTCTCTCCCCCTCTCTGTGTCTCTGTCTGCCTCTTTCTCCCTATCTCTCTCCTTTTTTTCTCTTTCTCAACTTCAACCTCCCCCTATTGCTTTCAAACATGCCAGTGTACCTCATCCTCTAAATTAAAAAAAATTCCCTACACCCTAACATCCCTTGAAGCTATCATCCTATATAATTTTTTTCACTTTCTCACCCAAACTCCTTTGAAAAAAAAACTGTCTACATTCTCTGCCTCCATTTCCTCTCCTGTCACTCACTCCTCAACCCTCTGTAATCTGGTTTCCAAACCCATCACTCAACTGAAATGTTCTCTGCAAAGTTGCCAGTGATATCTGAACTATAAAATCTGATGGTCTTTTCTCAGTTATAATCTGTTTACCTATGTGCTCCATTTAACATTGTTAACTATCTTTTTCTCCTGAATACCTTTTCCCAATTCACCTCCTACCTATCTCACCACTCTTTCTCAGCCTTATTTTCTGGCTCATTATCCATATAATGTTCCCAAGCTGTGGATGTTCCTCAAGGTTCTGTCATAGGCTATCTTCTTTTCTCCTTCAACACTCGCAGGAACTTCATTAGCTCCCATGGATTTAGCTATAATATTGGCAGATGACTCACTACTAGCTAGAGTGACATACTCTGTAATGCTCTAAGAGCACTGGGTGTGGAGTCAGGAAGACATGAGTCAGATACTTATTAGCTGTGTGATCCTGAGTAAGTCATTTAACCACTCTGTGCCTCAGTTTCCTCATTTGTTAAATGAGTATTATAATAATAAAACCTATATACCAGGATTTTTATAAAGATCAAATAAGATAATATTTTAAACACTTTATAAACCCTAAAGTGGTATCTAAATACTATTATGATTATTATTCTATATCCCAGTGTTTCTCCTGAACTTTAGTCCCTGAATATATTAATTGTCTATTAACTATTTTCAACTGTAAATGCTAAAGATATAAAAAACTCCTCATGTCCAAAACAAAATTCTTATCTTTCCTCCTAAACTCTCCCATATTCCAAACTTCTTTTACTATAAAAGGAGCTACCATCTGTCTAGTCTCTCAGGTTTGGAATCTCAGCAATATCCTGGCCAACCTTGTTCTTTGTACCTGTATGTCTTTTGCAGGCAACCCATCTCTACATTGACATAACAGTTCAGGCTCTCATCACTTTTCATTTAGATTATTGCAAAAGCCTCCAAATTGGTATTCCCTGATTCATCTCTTGTCTCAATATACTTCTGTCAAAATAATTTTCCTTAAATGAAGATATGAACTTGTCACTTCCCTGCTGAACCAACTCCAGTATTTCCCTATTTCATCTTCAATTTTACTTTTAAATATCATCATTACCTGTCCCCAGTCTAATTTTCCAATCTCAATGGACATTATTTCCCTTCCTATATTCTCTACTCCAGCCAAACTAGTCTTTCCTTTGTTCCTTAAAAAGAACACTGTATCTCTTATCCCCTAAACTTTATAGTGGCCTCCCTCCTTATCTCCATATCTTAGAATCTTTAAGGTTCAGTTCAAATTCCATCTTTTGCATGAAACCTTTCCTGATTCTCCCAAATACTAGTGTTCTCACTCCTAAACTACCTTTGTATGTTTCTCTCTTTATTAACATTATATTTATGTTTATATACTTTTACATGTATTTTTCTCCCCAATTAGAATGTAAGCTCATTATGAGTAGAGATTATATAATTACATTGCCTGGTATGTAGTAAGAACTTCATGAATATTAAGCAGTTCGTTGGTCGGTATAATTGGCCTTCCCACAAGATTATGGGATCTGATGTCTGATAATTTCCCATAGACAATAAATAGTGACTAATCCAAATATAAATTGTTAAAATAGTTAAGTGCAGAAAGAAGGACACAAATTTCCCTCTCTGTAACAAGCCATCATGGAGTACAGCAAAAGCAGACTTCCTAGTACTTCTAACCTTGAAGTTATTGAAAAAAATGGGGCTTGGAAAAAGATTGAATGAACTTTTTAGGGATTTCTGGATATTTCCCCTAAGCTAATTTGTTTTCATCTCAAGTAAAACTTCCTTCTCCACTTCAGTTCAGTATGTAAACCTAGACAATTAAATCCTGAGCAAAATTTTATATAAGATCATATACATTTGAGTTTATAATTCTAAATTTGAAATTCTCAAGTTATCATCTTAGGTAGATACATTGTTTGGTTTTCAAGAAATATACATCTACCTACATAATTGAAATTTATGTCTTTTGTGACATTTTTTCTTAGAATGTTTATGTACTGAGCTGTAGTAGAGGTGAAAGTTTTACTTTAGATGGAAAGAAATAAATATAATACAATTTTTATTTCCTTCATCCTTTGTCATGGCAAAGTCCTTCCAGATAAAGGCCACACACACACACACACACACACACACACACACACACACACAAATACATGTAATTTGTTGTTGTTGTTGTTTAAATGGTCTTCTTTTTCCAGTTATCATTTTCCTTAGTGCACTAAATTTTTATTGTGTACATCTCTGAAAAGCTAATTCTACTTCTTCTGTTCTGGTATTTATTTTCTTTACCTTTAGATTCAGTTGATGGCGCTGTTGGCATTTTAATACATATATGGCTTTTCCCAGCTGTCGTCCTCATCTCTATCTTAAATCCTCGAAGGTGACCTTATCCTGGCAGAGGCTATAAAAGATTCACCAAGCACTGACATGAAGAAAGAGTCTTTGTAAATGGACATTTAAAAACAAACTACCAAAGATTCCTCCACTGACTACAGACTCCAAAACAAAACAAAATAAAAAAATAGCACTGGGGATAAAAACATCATGGGAGCATAACTTATTCCAAACTACATATGAAAGGTGATCTTGACATGAATAAAGAAGAGACCTACCTTCAGGGGCTCTCCTGGCTAATAAGAATAAAGTTTCATCTGGTTAAACTCTGAAAAAAAAGAGCTATAGAAAGAAATCCTTGTCAAAGCACAAAGTCATGACTGGTTTTGTTTCAAAAGAATAGTTTGCTTGTTACCTTGGAAACCTAATGGCCTGCCAACAAAAACCTCACAGTAAACAGGGTATGTGAAGAGCTGGCATTTATTTTCCCTTCAAGAAGGTTTTTAGTAGAGAATTAAATAAACGTAGGCCCTTTTGCCTTTGGCTGTTACTTTTTCTTGAAAATAATCCTAACTCAGAGCTTTTTAAGACATTCATGTCCTCTCCCCATCCTCTTTTCCCCTACCCCCATGGCTAAGCTAGATAACTGTATGCTGTCTCTTTTTGCATGCATTATTATCCAGGATGTGAAACCTGGGCTTACGTATTACACAGGCTTATCGGAATTTGCTTGCGGCCACTTGAACATCCCAACTAAGTCATCTGTTCTAATGAAGAAACCAAACCACTATCTTTTATAAAATTGCCATGGAAACCAAGTGCCTTCAATGAAACAAGCCTGAAAATTTTTCAACACAGAAGCTTGCACTGCTAAGAGTGGTTTGTGTAAAACTATTTTATAAACAAACTACAGAGGCTAAATGTAATTAGAGGCAAGAAAACAAAGCCACTTCTGGAGAAGGAAGAAACTAAGTTGCTTCGTAAGCCCTTTCAGATGAGATATTTGTTTAACCAGCTAGACAGCCATGGCCTTTCAGCTTATTATCCATTAGAAAATAGCTTCCACTGATACTGGACATGGGAACTACACTCCCCAACCCCCTTTATTAAGTGGATCAATCAGAGCAAAAGATTGTTATTTAGAATATTAGGTGGTAAAATACAAAAAATGATTTCATTAATGTCCACTTGAAATGAAGTTGGCCCTAACTTTAGAAGTCCTAGTTTGTTGATTGAGGGAAAAGGAAAGCGTTTGTGATCACAGTATATAGAAACTCTACAGCAACACTGGAACTGAGAAATCTGTCTTTATTCTAATTACTGAGGGTAATATGCCTCTGCCCTTTAGTCAGACTCTGTGCAGATTGTGAAATAGTATTTTATTATTTTACCAACATTTAAAACAACACACAAATACTTTTACAAAAAAAATTCTGTAAAAATGATTTTGAGCTACCTGAGGACAAACCATTACCTTTAACCAGCCAGTTTTCCTATGTATTGTAAATTTCCCTTATACTTGTTGGTTATGAAACTTGATGACCTTTTTCCTTAAATTATTTCAGCTTTTAACTTCATTTTAAAAGACTTTTGTCTAAAGAAGAGTATCGTCATCATTATTATTGTTATCATTAATATATATTGATTATACCCCAGGGTTAAAAACTGATTATGCAAATAATTGGGATATACATATTAAGATTTAACATTTGAAAATATAAATATAAAAAGCACAACACAATGTAGTGGAACAATGACAAGGCTTAATATTTCTTTCAATTCTGTAGAAATGTTTGTGCAAATTAAGTAATTCATCTGAAATGATCATTTTACAGCTATGTTCAATAAAGCCTCTTTCCAGGTAAGGTATGTTAAGACGTATGTGTGTTTGTATGTATACTCACTTATTCACCAAGCTAACGGTAAATTGATTATTTTTTACTGGTTATATTGTCATTAGGTATATCTTTGCACCTTGATGTCTAAGGACAAGAATTTTAGAAAAAAAATAATGCTTTTGAAAATGTCAGTTCTCTTTACATAGCATATTGGAAAAATGCTATTTCAATGGTACTGTATCTGGCAAATATGACATCTTAATTCAGAATGGATGTTCATATTTGACTAAGGAGAAAATCATCTTAAGTCTTCAACAAGTTGTTTAACTGGGCTGTTAAAAACCTGAAACATTATAAAAAAAATTGGACTCCTCTAACTCAATTGAAATGAAAATTATTTTTTTCTTGTTGTTCGTCCATGCATTGAATTGATCCCTTATATCTAAGAAACACTCCTTTTATATTTGTCTCAATCCAATGACTTCTTTTTTCTTTGGTTAATTATGTTTGTAATAAATCTCTTTATGATAGAGATCATAATACTTGAGTAGACTACTATTTTTTTTTCAGCCAGGCACTTCCCTTTAATTTTAGTTAACAAAAGTGATTTTACTTGTGAAAAAACTTTTAGTAATAGAAATCTCTTCTTGAACCTTCACAAAGAAAACTTCATAAGAAATTATAAAACTAAAGGTGGTTCTTTTAAAAACACACATGTACCAAACAAAGATGGTGTAGAATATGTCAGTCTAAAGGGCTCTGGATCTCTTAGATAGACTAGAAGCTGAATAATTATCTCCTTTCAAAACAAAACTATAGTTTATCTACTTTAAAAACGTAGAATAGGAAACAAGAAACTTTAATTCTTGGAAAATGGCAGGTAAATAAGTTAAGTATTATACCCTCTTAATAATTTAGTCTAATGTTATTTTTCTAGATAACAAAGATTTTAATGTACATGGCATAGTTGAACTGACCAACATGGTTAGTATGATCCTTGGTGGTAAAAAAAAAATATGAAAATTCTACATTTTGTCAGAAGCATTTTATTTTATGTGAAAAGTCTCAATAGAAACCTTTGGATTTCCTGGGTATAAGCTTATAGCTGTAATTTCCATATTTACCTGTGCTACTTAATTTGAATATAGTTATATAATTAATGTTTTGAAATTGCCAGAATTGAAATGATACCTAATTGGGCTACTGTTCATCAAAAGGAAACAAGAAAGACAAAGTAAATCTTGTATGTATATGTGAATGTACATACATAGAACATTTTTATTGACTATGCTATGTACTCATGTCACTCACTGTTCTATTTTCCTTTCTCATTTCTTTCTCTCTGGCCCTTCAATCTACACATTTCACTTTCCTTTTTTTTAAATTTGTGTCTATTTAGCCCTATCACTTATTTCATTGTGTTATTTGCTATCTATCCCTATAACTATTTTTTAAACAAAATAAATTGTGATTGTCATATGCTAAATAGTATATTGCAGGTAGTATAGCATATGATAAAAGTAGTATAGCATATCATAAAAATTTATTTTAAGACACTTTGTTTGGGATATGGTATGCCATAATAGCATGATAGGCTAAAACTCATAAGTTATTTCCCATTGATTACTAAATTGCCTTCAAATGGCAATGAATTCTGATGATTAAACCACTTGGGTTTGGGTTGCAAACATGCTAACTAACTGTATTATATATTATCTGTGTAATAAGTCATCCCATACCTATTTTACAATGTAACAAAATCCAAAGTCTAATGTACTAGGTTTTCACCAACCATTCATTTTTATTTTAGAAGCCTTATAATTGTCATGTTTTAACAAACAATTTAACATATGGAAAATAGAATTAATTTAATGCCACATTTAAGGATTTGAGAAATTTGTATGGATATTAAAGAGTTTAAGTTTTATGTATTCACCCTTTCTAGCAAGATATTTGGAAAAAGGTGAGAAAATTTGATGTTCTCTTTTATTTGAATGAATATTTTCTTTCAAGTATATATTCATTATCACTTTTTTTAAACTGTGCCTTTTGATAGTGTGAGGTGTGCCATAGCACATCAAGCCTGAGTAGGCCTATCCCCAAATACATTTGCCTAATTACCCAGCAACTACATCTTTCAAATTACTTCACATTGTACTACAAAGCAAAGAGTTTACTCTGGTGCTGCTGGATGGCTGAAGTCAATTAGTAATTAATGAATTTACTGTAAAAATAATAAAAATATAGGAATCATCTCAATCTTGCCTTTTTTTCCTCCAGTGTTCCCTTTCTGTCATCAATTTATGGGTTTTTAAGTAGTTTGTTTTTTAAAATGATGCCCACAGTACTTCAAATTTCAACTTACAAGGGAAAAAAAAAAACTATGATACAATATGAGGATTCTTCCTCCAATTCAACTGCAGCATCAGATATGACATTGGGATAAATTTGTGTAGTATTTGTAAAAAAGATGGAAATGCTAATTACATGGGAGGGGGGAAACAAAAGAACTCTAAACCATAAATAAATATATGGGTAAATAGTAAAATGATTAGTAACAAAAGGATCGAAAACCGTGAATCTACTACAAATTGAATAATGGATTATCCTACCATATCTTGTATGAATTTTAAATTCATTAAACTTTGGTGCAATTTCATTATTATGATCCAAAATATAGTGTTATCAAAAATGAAAAAAATTGGAATTGAAAACTTTTAAGAAGTGAGGTCAAAAGACTAATATGTAGAAACTGAAGGTAATATATTGGAAAGAATACTCAGTAGTAAAAGGAGTAAATTTTAGTTATATTAATTTTTCAACAGATTATTTAAAATGTACTTTTTTTGAACTGATATAAAATGATAGTTTGTTCATTTCAGTTTGAATTAAGTTCATATCTCATTGATGCCCTGGCTTCTTTACTTAGGAAAATACATTTTTCCCTTTAGCTCCATGTTCCAATTTTTTTAGATATAATTTTAATCAATCTTATACTGAATTCTATATTTGATTTCTGGTTACATTATATACATGTATGCTTCTAGATTTAATTTGCTTTTCCATTGGGTATTTTTCCCTCTGTTAAATAGTCTCAGATAGATGTATGTTATTTTCCATTTTTTTCAATAAATGAAATCATGTTAAATACCATTTTAGTGTTCTGCAGACATTTCTACTATTTATAACTGTTAAAAAGTGAGTTGAATGGATATTTTAGTGAAATTCATTTTTTAGAGTTTTTTTTTTTTATTATGCCATTTTATCCTAGAGGAACTTTATTTAGAAAATAATGAAACAGGTGTTAAAATTTTGCCTAGGGTCTAGGAACTTTTTTTGCCTAACCTAGGAAGTAGCAGAGCCAGAATTAGAATCCAGGTGTTTTTACTTTTAGTCTGTTTCCACTATACCACATTGCCTCCCTAAAATAGCAATTATATTTTAAAACTATCAAAATATATGAGAGATCAATGGTTACATCAGCATGGGAAACTGAAGTTAGGAGCCTTGACTCATATAAGATGAGGCTTGGTTCCTTGCATTCAGTCTTTGACACATTTGACACTCTCTACTCCATGATCTTTACTTATTTATACCTTAGATTTTAATACACACTGAGGATTTTCCCAAAAAGGGAGAGTGAAAAGGTAATTAGTGTACATATAAATTTTGCATAAGACAGATGATTCATTACAACACTCAAACTGGATGCTAAACATAAAAGTCTCAAGGTATCCATTTAATAAAAGATTACCTTAATATTAACTACTTTCATAGTGGCTTAAAAAAGAAACATTAGTTTCCAGATCTTCTAATAAATTATTTTACATTGTACCTTGATTTGGCAGTGTACAAAAAATCCCCAGTAAATGTCTGCTCTTATACTTCTTCTCTCTTCTAACATTGGAGCCACCTTAGTCTAAACCCTCATCACTACATGCCTAGAGTCTTTACATAATCTTCTGGTTAGTCTTCATGCCTCAAGTCTCTCTCCACACCAGTCCATTAGTTGGCAAACTGATCTTGTTAAAGCACAGGTGTGACTATGCCTCCCCCAATCAATAAATTCCAATGGCTCCATTGCCTTATCTGCAAAATGGGAATATCTACCTCACAGTGTTATTGTGAGGCTTGAATGAGATAATTTATGTAAAACATTTTGCAAACCTTAAAGTATTTGTATGCATGTTGGATATGATTCAATTATTTTCATGATGGACTTCCTGCAAATACTTATTGTGATAATTGTAGTATAAGACTAAATGTCCCATGAAATGACAGTTCTTATTTGATGTACAATAAAGCTACCTCTACCAAATTCTCTTCAAAAAAATCTATAAGCCAGTCTTCCCATTACTTACATACAACTTCCTTCTCTCTTCTGGTTATATTTATAGTAACAGTGTCAAGATTGGTATAATTAATTTCCTTCATTTTATTCCCTCAGTTTATGCATTTGTTGGTCATTGAACAAAGATGTCACATTTAGCATACCAGAAGTAAATTTCATGTTTTCAGATGGTCTCAAAGCTATAGGATTCTGAACATTTTCTGCTCACTTTTCTGCCAGTCACCATCTATGCACAAGAGGAAATATCACTGCGGATGATTCTGTGCTTTCCTTTGATCATGTATTTCTATAATGAAAAGAATATCACCAAGGAGCTATCCTGCTTGTGATAAGTTTCTTTGTATTTTACCTAAGTGGGTCCTTAAAAGGGAAGAAGGGAATAAGCAAGGGAATAAGGGCTAAGCATTTTACAAATGTAATCTCATTTGATCTTCATGAAAACCCTACAAGGTAGAAGGTATTGTTACTCCCATTTTACAGTTGAGGAAACTGAAGCAAACACAACTGTAATTAAGTCTATGAGACTATATTTGAACTTTCAGGTCCCCTCTGACTCTATCAACTGCACCACCTAGTTGCCTCCTTAAAAGCGTATTTGGAGGGCAGGTAGATGGTACAGTGGATAAAGCACCAGCCCTGGATTCAGGGGGACCTGAGTTCAAATCTGCCCTCAGACACTTGACACTTACTAGCTATGTGATCCTAGGCAAGTCACTTAACGCTCATTGCCTCTCCCCCCCCAAAAAAGCATATTTGGTCTCTACTGTATAATAATGTTGAACATACATTTATATTTTTAAAAAATCCATTTACTCTGTTTGAGAGATAATTCCACAGATAAAGGCAGAAATTATTTATAGCTATATGTTGGTCAATGGCTTTGTTCATAAACGTAAGTCAAGTGCAAATTCACAAATATTTACCAGGTGCCTACTATTTCAATGTAAACTAACAAATGGCTATACTTCATAATAAAAATAAACAAAACTTTGACTTATAAATATTATTTATCACACTGACAGTAGACATTTGTTACATTTTTAGCTGTGATACAAATGATATGTAACTATACTGACACCAACCCCGATCCTTGCTCCATTTAATTTACAAATAGAGGTAGCAGAGAGTAGTGAATAGAATGGAATAAGGAAGACTTGGGGTAAAAAAAAAAAACCAGAAATCCACCTCCGTCATTTACCAGTTGTGTGACCACAGAAATTGTGTTTTGAGCACCTACATAAGAGGTGTGAGGGGAAGGGTAACTTCCTTCTACTCCCTTACACTCTCAACTCACCACCCCCAGCCTCCTGATCCAGGTTTTCAATTGTTTCTTTTTTTGTTTGTCCTTTCCTGATCTTACATTAAATAAGTTTACAAGATAGAAAAGCCCAGGACTTGGTTGGGGAAAGAGCAGGGGAGAGACCTTATAAGTTTGAGATGTTCAAGTATCCCATAAAATTATAGAAGACTTTATTACCTGGCAACTATTCCAGTGATCTTAGGCTGGCCAATAACAAGGAGATTAGTCCAAACCTCAATCAGTCAGTAAGCATTGAGCATGCATCTACTAGGCATTGGCACTATTCTAAGTGCTGGGAATGAAAAGCAAGGCAAAAGATAGTCTTTCCTCTCAAAGAGCTCACTGTCTAATGAGGGTGACAGAATGTAAACATCTATGTACAAAAAATAATTTCAGGGTAAATTGGAGATAATCAATAGAGGGAAGGCACCATATTTAAGGAGAATCAGGAAAGGCTTCTTTATAAGATTGAATTTTAGCTTTAATTTGAAGTCTAAGGTGGAGATGATGAAAGAGAGAATTCTAGGCACAGAGGCAACCAGAGAAAATTCCCAGAGTCTGGAGTCTTGTGTGAAGAACATGAAGGAGTCATGTTTCACTGGATCACAGAAGACATGAGGGTGAATTAAGTCAACAGAACAGCAGAAAGGTGGGAGGGAAGTATATTTTGAATGGCTTTGAATACCAGATGATTTTATATGAATAGGTGTGTAGTAACTAGATAATCTACCTCCCAATCAAGCAGCCATATTAGCACAATGTCTAAGTGTCATTAATTTATAATAGATTGTTTTACTCCTTTGAAAAAGCACTAGAATTGTCAGAAAGCCCTAGAATGAAAAGGTTGAAGACCCCGTGGAGTAACAGTAGTTTTAGTCATTTCTTTTTCTTTGTTTCTTTTTTTGGGGGGGGGGCAATGAGGGTTAAGTGACTTGTCCAGGGTCATACAGCTAGTAAGTATCAAGTGTCTGACACTTAGTTCTTCCTGAATCCAGGGCCAGTGCTTTATCCACTTCACTACCTAGCTGCCCCCAGTTTTAGTCATTTCTGACTCTTCATGGCCCCGTTTGTGTTTTCATGACAAAGGTACTGGAGTGGTTTTTATTTTCCTTCCCTAGTTCATTTTACAAATGAGAAAACTGAGGTAAACACAGTTAAGTGACTTGTCCAGGGTCACACAGCTAGTACATGTCTGAGGTGAGATTTTGAACTCGGCTTCCTGACTACAACCCTAGCAATCTGTCCGCTGTGCCACCTAGCTGCCCCAGTTTCTAGTCAGCATAGATTGATCACACTCAGATTGGGACAATGTATGTCCAGGGACTCTATTCTGAGATGACAAAGAATGCCCAAAGATCCAACACTCTGGTTCTTACTCAATCCAGGTTGCGTTAACCCCAGAAAGAAAAGGATCGCCAAAGAAACTAGGATGCCCAGCCGAAGACCAATTGGAACTTACCACCTAATGTGAAAGTACAGCAGGGGGAAAGAACATAGCCCTGGAACAAAGCTCTAATTCAAGAACTAAAGCTGAAGATTTGAGT
Source organism: Dromiciops gliroides (assembly GCF_019393635.1). Classification (NCBI taxonomy): domain Eukaryota; kingdom Metazoa; phylum Chordata; class Mammalia; order Microbiotheria; family Microbiotheriidae; genus Dromiciops; species Dromiciops gliroides. The sequence goes on along the minus strand of NC_057862.1, from coordinate 263,209,989 downwards.
AAATCAAAGAAAATGCATACGTAGATGAAAAATTATTGAAAAATTTAGACAACAAAAAGAAGAGAGTAATTCCATAAAATATAGCAGAGACTCAATGGGGAAAAACATTTTTTGAAAGAACTATGAGAATTCCTAGAAGAAACAAAGGAAGAGATTAAAAAAAGATTCTGCAAGAAAGAATTGGAAGGAGGATAAGTAATGGCAGGGAGGGAGTGATAAACCAAACCAAATAAATAGACACCCTAAAAACTAGAATGGACAAAAAATTCAATGATTATATAAAGATAATACAATAGAACCCAATAAAAATATCAAGAAATATAGAAAAATGAATGTTTCTGATATTAAAAACAATTGATCTGGAAAACAAGTCAAAGAGAAATAATGTAGGAATCATTGGACTCTCTGAAAACCATGATTTTTTTGTTTTGTTTTGGTTTCGTTTGGTTTTGTTTTTTGGCAGGGCAATGGGGGTTAAGTGACTTGCCCAGGGTCACACAGCTAGCAAGTGTCAAGTGTCTGAGGCTGGATTTGAACTCAGGCACTCCAGAATCCAGGGCCAGTGCTCTATCCACTGTGCCACCTAGCTGCCCCCCAAAACCATGATTTTTTAAAAATCTAGACATTATTATTTCAAGAAATCACAAATGAAAATTGCCCAGATATATTAGATCCAGAGGGCAAAGAGAGAAAGAATCCAATCATCACTTCCAGAAAAGAACCTAAAAAGAAAAATCCCAAAAATGCTATTGCAGAGTTCTCATATCAAATGTAAAAGAGTGTTACATGAATAAATAAATGGATGGATGGATAGATACTGAAATATTATACAGCTTCCATTGTAAATGAAAGAAGATATTGTATTACAATATTAAAAAGTTGGGTTTTTTAAAAATTACACCCAAGAATATCTTATTGCATGAAGCTGAGTATAGTCCTACAGAGGGGAAAAATGGGTCTTAATGGAATAGTAGACTTTCAAGTCAGTAGAAACTTTGAAATACTAACATAAGAATCCAAAAAATACTATAAAATTAAATTTTATTAGAATAATTGGGAGAAGCTTTATAATTTCTCATAATTGGGGTGTGTGAAGAGTATACAAACATGGAGGAAGGAATTGGGGAAGTGGACATCAGATGAACTTCACTTTTACAGACAAATGAGGCTAAATCTGAGCATTTAGAAAGAATCGCATAATAATGTAGTGGTAACATTCTAATTGAAGAAGAAACGTGTCTCTTCAGAAATTTAGTATATTAAAGAATGTTGAGGAAATCAAATTTTAAAAAACCCTTAAAACAAAACAAAACAAAACAAAAAACCCTACAAAACCTCTAGGGGTAGATTGGTTATGTCCTGAGAGTTTGAAGACAGGAAATAAAAAGGAAATTTAAAGGAAAGTCCTAATATAGAAAGGAGGAACAAGGATATGGAGCTTGCTATTTCTCATAATTGGAGTGAGAAGAAGGGTATACAAACAAGGAAGCAGTGGGGGTGGAAAGAGTGGGCATCAGATGTGCCTTTCTCTTATTTGAGATGGACAAAGGAGGGGGGACATATACTCAAAGAGTCTTGTGTAGAAATGCTTCAAACTCAAAAGTGACATGCATATAAGAGGAAAGATAAGTGGTGGGGTTGGGAGGAGAGAATAATCAAAAGCAATAAATTTCCTGATCTTGAAGTGGAAAGTAAATGAGGAAGGAAAAAAATGCAAAGCAAAGAACTCAAAGCTAAGGGAGCTGAGGGGCATTAGTGTTGTCCTTAGACAATTGTAGAATGGCTGAACAAATTGTGGGATATTGATTATGGAATTAATTGCAGAATTTAATTAATTGTGGAATATTATGATACCATAAAAAGTGAAACAGATAATTTCAGACAATACTTGGCAGTATGAATGAATACATTATAGTGAGTAGAACCTGGTATATAATTCATACAAAAACAGCAATTTTGTAAGGAAAAATACCTACAAAAATTTTAACTCTACTTAACTCAATAATCAACCATGTCTCCAGAGAATCTATGTTGAAGTATGGTACCCACCAACAAAGAGGTGATGGATGCAAGATGCAGAGGCATATATCTTTGGACATGGCCACACGTCCAAATGTAGATTAGCCTTGCTTGACTGTGCTTATCTGTTACAAGAGGGTGTTTCCCCACTCACTCACTTTTTTGTTTGCTTGTTTGTTTTTGTGGGGCAATGAGGGTTAAGTGACTTGCCCACACAGCTAGTAAGTGTCAAGTGTGTGAGCCCGGATTTGAACTCAGGTCCTCTTGAATCCAGGGCCAGTGCTTTATCTACTGTGCCACCTAGCTGCCCCTACCTCATTCACTTTTTAATTGCAGAGTGGAAGGGAAAAGGGAAACTAATAATAGTGATGTTTCCTTCAACCCCTCTGCCCACCAAAGGCCATTGTAACAGTCTTTGAAATGCACAGAAAAGAACAAAAGGAAGTTCAAAGGGAAAGATACAAGCAAACAATTTTTAAAACTGATATACAGAATTTATTATATATACTTTTTAAAAAAGAAGCAAATGATATATAATATTCACAGTTTCATATAGAATCCTTTTTGTGTTCTAATGTGTTATGAAAATTCTTTTTGTGTTTAAGTTCAGAATTAATTTTAAAAAAGAAATTAATGATAGTACTTTTAGAATCCCCAATAATGTTTCAACAGGAAAAAGGAATTTAATAAATTAATGCTTTGAAATTCAGACATTAGAGTTAGAACTATTTTCATACAGCTAATTGCACATGTCAGTGTCAGATGCGAATCCTTCATGATGGTTTGCAATTATGACCCACAGTCACAAGTAATACTTCGTTTTTAAAACTTAAGGAGTTTCCAAGAGAATAATGAATGTAATGTCATCACTCATACCCCCCTTCCCTGCGTGACATCCTGGTGTTTGTGTGAGCAGCAGGCAGTCTCTGGCCACAACACCAAGGGCTCTGATACTTTCATTATTTTCTGAAATTGTACAAACAGATGCTGTATTTTTTCTTGTACAGGAAGTTGTTTGAAATGGGGTTTTGTATAGAAATATTGTATTAAAAATTAGGTGATTATCCCCCCCAAAAAAAACCATGAGGAGCTTTATTTATTTATTTATTTGTTTGTTTGTTTGTTTTAGGGAGGCAATTGGGGTTAAGTGACTTGCCCAGGGTCACTACTTATTTATTTTTAACAAAAATCTTATATTCAACAAAGAAAACTCCTTGTTGGCATCAGAATTTTTTTAATGTCAAAAAATATATATAAAAGATATTTTCTAGCACAATCAATGAATCATGTATAAGTACAATGTATACAAGTATTTAATAACTCATGTTATTAAATAAAATGTCTGTAATTTATTTTTGATCCCAGAAAAAAATTCAATAATTTCTATAGCTATTTATACTTGAGTTACTAGAATCCAGTGCTATACTGACAATTCAAAGAGCTGGATTCCATAAAGGTAGAACTCAATGTAGATGCAGTTAGTTAAAGAAATCAATTTTTAGATTTATACTTCTTTGGCCCAGACATTGAAAGCCACTTTGTCTGGTTGCTCAAGGGGAAAGTAATACACTCTAGACCTGCTGAGCAACAATTGGCTTAATCTCTTTCTTTCTTTCTTTTTTTTTTTTTTTTTTTTTTTTTTTTTTGCTGGGCATTGAGGGTTAAGTGATTTGCCCAGGGTCAAACAGCTAGTAAGTGTCAAGTGTCTGAGGCCGGATTGGAACTCAGGTCCTCCTGAATCCAGGGGCTGGCTTAATCTTAACCAGTTTAGCTCCCCTCCACAAAATGTTTATTACAGAAAAGACAATCACAGATAGGGAACAAGCATATTTATCAAATAAAGCAGTAGAATAGTAACGAGGAAGTTATATTGATTAGCTTAAATAAAAGAATAGGAATACCATCATCTAAACTAACCAGTAAATGGTAAGGAACCATCTGTCATTTGTTACCAAGACAAAATCTGAGTCCAACTGAGGAGAAAAATATCTCACCCAAGAAATCCACTCTTACCAGTCTTTGAGGTTGTATGCCCTGCAATCAAGGGTCATGTTGAGATGTCAATTCCTCCCCACATGTATGTGATATCAGGGGCCATTCAAAGTCTGTGTCCTCCCTCCTCACCCCAACTCTCTCTGCTAGTCAGTAGTCTGATTTTCCTACAAGAATACAGTTTTATGGGATCAGAAATCTCTCATCCAGTTGGGACACACATTTCCCTAAATAAACACACAGTATATAATGAATAGACAATAAATGTTGTGCCTTTCCTGTAATAATATGGTACTGCTTTCTACTATTTTAAAAATAATGAATTAGAGCTTTCTAAATAATAGATTCAAAAATCCAAATTAATACCTGCACCAATAATATATATCTAACAGCTATGGTGGTATAGAGTCATTTGACTAAAGAGGAAAACTGCTCCCTTTCTCTGCCCTTCACTCTTCTATGGGCAGAGTCATTCTTTCCCAACTCCTCAACTCTCTTAATATAGCTTCTTGGAAGAGATTTTCCCTTACTAAATGTCTTCTACTTAACTTCTCCATTCATGGTATTGGCAAGAAATGGGGGATGAGGGCCTTTAACCTATTTCAGAAGAGAACAGTGGAGAAGGAGGGGTATTACTAGTGGTCATGAGAAGCAAATAACTCTGGTTCTCTACCAAACCTCCTCTTCTCATAGGAACACCATTAACTTGGATTGTACCTATGTTGTTTTTGTTTTTGTTTGTTACCAACTAGATTCACTTAACCTTTTTTCTACTTTTAAGCATCAGAAATATTAATGTTTTCATAAAATATTTTTAGTTTATCTTGATCCTCCAACTGGTGATCCCAGAAAATCACCTAGAAAGAATCCATCTCTCTCTCTCTCTCTCTCTCTCTCTCTCTCTCTCTCTCTCTCTCTCTCTCTCTCTGTATGTGTCTTGCTATGTCTTTGTCTCTCTCCCATATGTTATGTATACATGGAAGAATATATATACCCCCATCTCTCTGTCTCTGTCTTCTACCCTTTTTTTCTTCCTTCCTCCACCTCCTTCTTCTCTCCCTCCCTCTTTCTTTCTCAGATGTTTACAAAGGATCATTTTAATTTTGGTTAACACATTTAGATTTATGGAATTTGGTATTCCCAGTGATTTCATAAGCTAGAAGATTTTTGGTTTGTGTTTCTTTTCAAAATAGGAAGAACTGTTGATTGCAACGTTACATAGAATTCCTTCTCCCATCACCTTACACTATTTTCCTATTTGAAGTTTTAAAGTTATGTATACATATTATATATATATATATATATATATACACATTAACTTGGATATATGTATATACACATACATACACCCATATATAAATATATATATATATATATACACACATTAACTTGGATATATGTATACATATATACACCTATATATATGTGTGTGTGTGTGTGTGTATATATATATGTGTGTGTGTATATATATATATATATATATATATATATATATATATATATATATATATATACATGCATATATCCACTAAGTGGTCATATTTGACTTAAAATGATATAGCAGCTGAAAAATTCACTCAAGAGTTTTCCAAATTCATGAAAAAGGATTTATAGGTGTATAAGTATAGGTGAAGTAACTCTTTTGAATTGTTATTTTCAAGATTATGTTGACCCCAAAGGAGGGAAGGGCATGGTTAGACATTGAGAGTGCAGAAAAATACTCTATCTTTTTCAATTCAAACAATGTGGAGGCTTAATGACCCTATTTCCAGCCATTATTAACTAAAAAGCTAATACTTTCTGGTAACAGAGCTTCTGGTTGACTGAGGAGACAGAAAGACTGATGACTCATGATATGTCAAAGTGGAATTAAATGTTTATACAAAAAAAAAAAAGACCTCTCCCTCTGTTCCCTCTGTTGGACCTTTTCCTTCTTTTATTTCCTGGCAGTAAGTGAGGTAAAACTTTTGAACAACTGAGTAGGGAGAAGAGCCACTATCTCCCATTCAATCACTGTACACACATCCAAGAGCAAATATTGCCTCTGTTTCTTTTGTGTTTATTTTTCCTGATTGTAGGGAAATTCTGAGGGGAGTATCCAGTTGACTGAAGATCCACTAGAACTACCAGAGGTTTTACCAGAAACCAGAATCAGTAGCAGAGTCCCAAGGAGTGGTAGTGGCTAATGACAGAAGAACACTTGCATATGGAGGTGAGAAGACATCCCTCAAGAACAGAAGTAGCTTCATGGATCAAGACTCCTCTTGAAAGAGAGAAATACTGGCTATTAACCCCAGAAAGCTATGAATTCTTGTAGCCCAGTACAGAACTTTACCTAAGAGGAGCCTCATGAGGACTCCATGAAGGAAACAGAAGATTTACAGAGCCAGGAGTTGGGAGGTACCCCATAAGAAAACATGTCCTCTAAATATGTGCCTTATTACCATTAAATTTTAAATTTAAGTGCATTATCTTCAGGGACGTTGTATGTACAAGGAGAATGTGTACTCTGTTTTGGACTAGTGTTCTTCTCATGACTTTTCAGAAAATCCCTCAAAGTTATAATAGAGTTCTACAGATTAATTAATAAGGGGAAATACACTGTGATGGGGGCTTATAATAATGGTACTAGAAACTCTGATCCCTCAGGTGACACCTTAAACTTTAAGGAGAATATTTCCCATTGAATTTAGAATCCAACTTCAGCTACACACACATGCACATACATACACACACACCCCAAACTTCTCTTTCAAAATTTTCTGCTGATTTTGTAATTTCCAAATCAAATGATCTTTTCTCAGTCCTCATCTTTCTATGTATTGATATTGTTGACTGCCCATGCATCTAGCATACCATAACCTCCCCAGGTTTTCAGCCATCCACTATCTCTTACCCCACATATCCAATCAGTTGCAAAATCTTGCCATTTCTACATTAATGATATATTTTTCATCCAACCATTTCTCTTGACTAAGTTCAGGCTCCCATCATACCATACCTAAACTATTAACAGCTTCCAAATTGGCCTTCTTGTACTCTATCTAGTCCATCTCACACTGAAGTGATTTTCTTGAAGCACTTATCTAATCAAAGTATACCCCTACTCAATCAACTATAGGTTCTCCCTGTTGTCCTAGATCAAATATTCATTCCTATGTATAGCTTTTAAATCTCTTCACAATCTGACCTCAACCTATCTTTCCAGCTTCTTTGAACCTTACTCCCCCAACCACACTCTGCAAACCAACCAAACTGGCTTGTTACTGTTCTTCATACAAGAGACTTCTTCACCCTTCATAGCCTCTGCCCTGGCTATCCCACATACTTGGAATGTATTCCCTGCTAACATCCACCTTATAAGACCCCCTCTTCCTTTAAGATTAAGTTCAAGCACCATCTTCTACCATGAGGATTTTTTTTTTGCAGGGCACTGAGGGTTAAGTGACTTGCCAAGGGTCACATAGCTAGTAAGTGTCAAGTGTCTGAAGCCAGATTTGAACTCTGTCCTCCTGAATCCAGGGCTGGTGCTTTATCCACTGCACCACCTAGCTACCCTACCATGAGGATTTTAATGATCCCCCTAATTCTTTAAATTTTTTTAATCTTACTGATAGCCTCCCTCTCAAACTCCCTTATACTTATCAACTTTTTATTTATGCTGTATAAATTTTAATATGTACTTGTCTTCCTCATTAGAATGTATGCTCCTTGAAAGTAGTTATTCATAGTTATATCTCCAGAACTAAGCACAGTGCCAAGGATATAGTTTTTGTTCCTCAATCATTTTTTGGTCATTTCTGACTCTTAATGACTCCATCTGGAGTTTTCTTGGCAAAGATGCTGGAATAATTTGTCATTTCCTTCTCCAGCTCATTTTACAGATGAGGAAATGGAGATAAGCAGGGTTTGCCCAGGGTCACATAGCTAGTAAGTGTCTGAGGCCAGATTTGAACTCAAGAAGAAGAATCTTCATGATTCCAAGCCCAGCTATCACTCCACCACCTAGCTGCCCAAAGATATAGTAGCTGCTTAATAAGTGTTTGTTGAGTTCATTTAGTAATTTTCTATTTATTTATATATAATGACTATATTTAGTCTGTATATGTGTTTGTAGATGTATTTGTTTTCCCCATTAGACTATAAATTCCTTTTCTGCAAAGATTGTTTCATCATTTGTATTAATAAATTTAAGTTGATTGAATGATTGATTCATTTTACATGTTTTGTTAATTTTGAATATGTTCCAAACTATATCTTCTTGACTGGGTGTATGGAACAGTAATTGTTGCACAGATGGTATTAAATAAATTCATTTGTTATCATTCTGAGTATATTCTAAACCATATGGAATGGGTTAGCCTAACTTAGACTAGGTCCTAGGTAGTTTAAATTCAGTATTAGAATAAAGCAAGACAGTCATTCAGTAGTCATTATAAAGAGATTTACTAAGCCTTAACACTAGAAGGACTGAGGCGTATCAAATTATGCGATGCATTTTTAAGTCTATAAAGCAAAGACAATAGTTTTTATTTCAAAATAGAATTATTATAATAAAATGTTTGGGTCAACTGATGTATCTGGGTTTTTTTTTGTCTGAACATAGAAAGGATACTCAACACAAGCAATACTTAGCTCAGGTAGACCCCACCCCTGTCAAATCCATTTGGAAGTTCATCAGGACAAATTTCAGTGACTCTCACAACCCCAGGTTATCCATCAAGTGGATATGAAAGGAAAAATGTGATTTTTATGCCTCTACAATATTTCAAGTCCTAAGTCAAGTCCACAGGGCCAGAAACCACTGAGAAGCTGCATTAAAAGAGATATAGCTTGAGCCTTAGTTGTCAAGTCCCAATCAAGTCCCAAAACAAATAGCAGAAGGAGAGGGATACCTGGTAGATAATGATCTCATTACACTCTACACATCCTTTGGTACTAAATTCCCGAGAATCTTCTAGAGGACTTTCCACTTTTTGAATTTGTGTGTGTGTGTGTGTGTGTGTGTGTGTGTGTGTGTGTGTGTGTACTAGACTTCACCAGCATAAAAAGCCTGGCATAGGCATTACCTAGAGAGTATATAGGAAAAACCAAAGAAAAATCAAAATAGACACAGAATAACAACAAAGCAAAATTTAACAATCCTTTTAAAGAAAGGATAAAATTTATCAGAAAGGATAAAATTATGTCAAAAATGAAGGCCAGAAATAAGAGGGTTTTTTTCTTCCCTCTTTGGAAGGACTAGATCTCAATGGTGGAAAGGGTGATGACAAATTTTCTCAGTTTATAGTGGGTCTCCTGATATAAGGCAGGGAAAATGACTAGGTGGAATACCAAGGCATCAGGGACATAGCACAGATGACACCTCTGATAAATTCTTCTTCTAATGTTGTTGTTATTGTTGTTGTTGTTTGTCCTTTGTTATGGAAGAGGACCATGACATGAAGGTGATGTCATGACTTGCAGTCAATTAGATTTAAGTGACTGAGGGCTGTGCAAGGTTAACAACCTCACTCTCTTCTGCAGAGCCATCTGGGTCCAGTGGCAAGATAGATGTCAGGACTACTGGAGATGGCCCCAGATATTTTAAGGCAATTAGGGTTAAGTGGCTTGCTTAGGGTCACACAGCTACTAAGTATTAGAGGTGAGATTCAAACTCAGGTCCTTCCAAATCGGGGCCAGTTCTCTATCCACTGAGCCACCTAGGTGCCCCTTCTTCTAATGTAAGACAATAATCATCAGCACATCAGGGCAACAGCACAGATGATGAAATCTCTGACACAGTCACTAATCCTTCATTATGCATTAGGGTCATCCATTGTAGAGTGGCTAAAAGTTCATAAGCATCTTGTATGCAAACTGTCCTCAAATCTAAATTGATACCAAGGCCCTTGTTCCCCACTCAAAATTCATTAGCCCACCCACTAATACCTCCTCTTTCTTGGGAGCAAACACTTGACCCTTTAGAGTCTGGATTAAGATTGTCCCTTATTGGGGGCAGCTCAGTGGCACAGCGGATAAAGCACCAGCCCTGGATTCAGGAGGACCTGAGTTCAAATCCAGCCTCTGACACTTGACACTTACTAGCTATGTGACCCTGGACAAGTCACTTAACCCCCATAGCCCTGAAAAAAAAAAGATTGTCCCTTATCTCCAAACTGGAACTCAAGACTGCTACCAAGTTATCTTAAAGGAATTTCTTTCTTCCACTTAAATTCACAATCACCATAGTTATGTAGAAACAGTTTTACCTTCCTCTGACATTAGAAAATTGGGCAATAATTGTACTTTGTGGTCCCTCTGGGGTGGAGCACTTAAGGCTTTCTGGAGAAGGAGTTGTCATCTTTCCCATTCTAGGGGAAAAGAAACTTGACAATGGAGGAGAACCTGAGCAATTTCCCCTAATTTTTGAAGCACCCTAAGAAATCAGAGACTTTGAGGCCCAGGTGACTCTTTAAGGAGTAGAATGAGGAAGGAAGGAAAGACCTGGGAGGATTAACCTGAACTGCATGTAAAAGCAATCTATCCATGTCAAATAAATCTTTCTGGAGGCAAGAACCAAAATAAAACAAAACTAAAACTGAAAAAAACACTGATCTGGAGAGCACATGCATTCTGGGAGGGATGACACTCAGCTGAGATAGTCAGCTGTTGTTTCAACAATTCCTACTGCCTGAGTTGAAGTAGTACAAGATGAGGGGCAGAGCCAAGATGGCAGAGAGGAATCAGCAAGCTTCCTGAGCTCTCCTTCTGTTCCCTCAAAAGGAACATTAAATCAAGCCTCTGGATGGATTCTGAAACTACAGAACCTGCAAAGAGACAGAAAGACACAGTCTTCCAACCAGAGATCATTTAGAAGACTTCAGGAAAGTTTGGTCTGACTCAGGCAAAAGGGAGGCACAGCGCAGGGCGGCAGCACAGCACTGAGGGGGTCTGGGCAAGTCAGCAGGAAGCTGAGGGCCACAGCTGAGCAATTGAGGCCCCTGGATCCTGGCTCAAAAATCTGGTGATGCAGCAAGACAGTGGCGGCACCCACCTGCACCAGCCGAGAGGGCAGGTTGCCAGCTGGAGGGCCGCGCACAGGACAAGCGCTACCAGGCCTACTGATCCCAGCGTGCTCAGACAGGAAGTCCAGGACAGGGGAAATCCACAAGCCATAGAGGCCTATGTGTAAAAAGCCAGTGACACAGCTCCTATACGCCAGCACAAGAAGCTCAAAACAGGGACACTGGTGCCCCCAGAGCAGACCTCCACTTAAAAAACAAACAAACAGGGCAGCCAGGTGGCACAGTGGATAGAGCACCAGCCCTGGAGTCAGGAGTACCTGAGTTCAAATCCGGCCTCAGACACTTAACACTTACTAGCTGTGTGACCCTGGGCAAGTCACTTAACCCCAATTGCCTCACTAAAAAAAACAAAAAAAAAAAAACAAAAACAAACAAATAAATAAACAAATAAGCTGCAGTATGAGTAAGAAACAAAAAAGAGCTCTCACCATTGAGAGTTTCTGTATCAACAGGGAAGAGGCAAACACAAACTCAGATGAGGACAATACTCTCAAATTGCCTACATCTGAAGCCTCAAGAGGGAAGTTGAATTGGTCGCAAGAACAAAAAGCCTTCTTGGAAGAGCTCAAAAAGGATTTTAAAAATCAATTGAGAGAGGTAGAAGAAAAAATGGGAAGAGAGCACAGAAAGGATTTCCAAAGTCAATTGAGAGAGGTAGGAGAAAAAATGGGGAGAGAAAATGAAAGCAAAATAAGAAAATTATGAAAAAAGAATCAGCAGCTTGGAAAAGGAAGCACAAAGATTGACTGGAGAAAACAATTTCTTAAAAAATTCATTTGGCCAAATGGAAAAAAAAAGGTGCATAATCTGATTGAAGAAAACAATGCCTTAAAAATTAAAATTGGACAGTTAGAAGATAAGGAATCCATGAGACACCAGGAATCAGTCAAGCAGAATCAAAAGAATGAAAAAATTGAAGAAAATGTGAAATACCTCATTGGAAAGACAACTGATATGGAAAACATATCCAGGAGAGAGAATTTGAGAATCACTGGGCTGCCTGAAAGCCATGATCAGAAAAAGAGTCTAGACACCATATTCCAGGAAATTATTAAGGAGAACTGCCCTGATATTATAGAATCAGAGGATAAAATTATCATTGAAAGAATCCACCAAACAGCTCCTGAAAGAGACCACAAAAGGAAAACTCCAAGGAATATTGTAGCCAAATTCCAGAATTATCAGGTAAAGGAGAAAATACTCCAAGCAGCCAGAAAGAAGCAATTTAAATATCATGGAGCCACAGTCAGGATTGCTCAGGACCTAGCAGCTTCAACAATAAAGGATCACAAGGCTTGGAATATGATATTCCAGAAGGCAAAGGAGCTTGGATTGCAGCCAAGAATCTATTACCCAGCAAAGCTGATCATTCTCTTTCAGGGGAAAGGATAGTCATTCAATGACATTGGGGACTTTCAAGGTTTCCTGATGAAAAGACCAGAACTGAATAGAAAATTTGATCTTAATATACAAGACTCAAGAGAAGTTTAAAAAGGTAAACAGAGTGGGAAAAAAAAAGGTTACCCTATTAGGTTAAACTGTTCACATCTCTACACAGGAAGATAATACTTGTAACTCTTAAGAACTATATATGTATTTGGGCAGACAGAAGGATTATACACAGAGGATATAAATATAAATTGCCTTTGATGTGATGATATAAAGAAAATTAAGGGGTTAAAAAGGGAGTTTATGGGGAGAAGAGGAAAAGGGAGGTGGAATGGGGTGAATTACATCATATGAAGTGAAAAAACCTATTACAATAGAGGGAAATAAAGGAGGGGTGAACATTGTTTCAACTCTACTCTCATTAGATTTGATTCAAAGAGGGAATAACATATATGTTCATTTGGATAAAGAAACAGTTCATTCTTTAGGGAAGTAAAAGGGGAAGGGGAAGGGGAACTGATAGAAGGGAGGGCAAAAGCAAGGGAGAAAAAGGTAAAGAAAAGTGAGGGGGTGATAAAAAGGGAGGGCAGATTGGGGGAGGCAGGGGTAAGAAGCAAAACATTGCTGAGGAGGAATAGGGTTAAAGAAGGGGGGAAAGTACAAAGGGGATAAATAGAATGGAGGGGAATAGACAGTAATAATAACTGTAAATGTGAATTGGATGAACTCTGTTATAAAACAGAAGCAAATTGCAGAGTGGATTAAAAACCAGAATCCTACAATATGCTGTTTACAAGAAACACATTTGAAGCAGAGAGATACACACAGAGTAAAGGTAAAAGGCTGGAGCTGAATATATTATGCTTAGTAAGCTAAAGTAAAAAAAAGGAGGGGTAGCAATCCTTATCTCAGACAAAGCACAGGCAAAAATATATCTCATTAAAAGAGATTAGGAAGGAAACTACATCTTACTAAAAGGCACTACAGATAATGAAGTAATATCAATTTTAATATGTATGTGCCAGATGGTATAGCATCCAAATTCTTAAAGGAGAAGTTAAATGAGTTACAAGAAGAATTAGACAGTAATACTATACTAGTGGGGGATCTGAATCTTCCCCTCTCAGAATTAGATAAATCTAGCCAAAAATAAATAAGAAAGAAGTGAAAGAGGTGAATAGAATACTAGAAAAGTTAGACATGATAGATGTCTGGAGAAAATTGAATGGGGATAGAAAGGAATATACCTTTTTCTCAAGAATACATGGCACATTTTCAAAAATTGACCATGTATTAGGGCACAAAAACATCATGGTCAAATGTAGAAAGGCAGAAATAGTAAATGCATCCTTCTCAGATCATGATGCAATAAAAATTACATGTAAGAAAGAGCCATGGAAAAGTAGAATGAAAATCAATTGGAAACTAAATAATTTCATTCTAAAGAATGAATGGGCCAAACAACAAATCATAGAAACAATCAATAACTTTATCCAAGAGAATGACAATAATGAGACAACCAAAATCTATGGGATGCAGCCAAAGCAAAGCTTAGGGGAATATTTATAGCTCTAACTGTTTACATGAATAAAAAAGAGAAAGAGGAGATCAATGAATTGGGCATGCAACTTAAAAAGCCAGAAAAAGAACAAATTAGAAATCTCCATTTAGATTCTAAACTAAAATACCTTATATAAGAAATCTTTCCCAAGTTCTCTTAATTCTAGTTCTTCCCTTCTTTAATTATTCTCGCTTCATCTTGTATATAGCTTATTTGTTCATGTTTGCTTGCTTCCCCCCACCCATCAGATTGTGAACTCCTTGAGGTCAGGGGCTATCTTTTGCCACTTTTTGTATTCCCTGAACTTAGTAGAGTGTTTGGCACATAATAGACACTTAATAAATGTTTATTGATTGATTGACTGATATAAACAATAAACAATAAACTATAAACAATGAATAAGCAAAATTTCTACGTTCATCTTGTCTTGTGCTTAGATCATTTGACTAGATGAATGGTCACCACAAAAGTATTAGTATAGCTGAAGATCACATCCTTCAAGGATTTCTCATAAGCCGACCAAGTGGCCTAGAGTATAATCCACTAGAAGGACAAGCCAGTTCAGTTCCATATGCCTTTCATAAAGGAGTGATTCGTCAACTAAAGAAAATGGCATTCCTCAGAAGCCAGGCTCTTATAGAAAGGAGTTGATTGGACCAGTGGAGGAGGCAGATTTCGAGGGTCTGGTCTGGAAGACAGTCTTCATCATAATTTTCATTATTTCTGAAGGGCATTAACACTGGAGAGCCCTAAAAAGAGTGTGATTGTTAATGGTCCATTTCCATTTAGTAATAGAAATTGTGACCTTCCCATTTTGTTAGAGATTCCTTCTTGTATCACTCAACCCCATAAAAGGCACAAAGGGTAATCACCCCATGAGTAAGACCCCATGTCATCTGTTCAGTCACAACTAGAGTCCAGTAAGAGGCAGAAAACTGCTTCTCACAAACAGTATAGTTTACAGATTCTCTGGGAAACTTACAGTTCCAGACAACAATTTTATTCTGACCACTCTTGGTACCTGTCAAAGGCTCTACTTAGTGGCCTGCATGAAAAGAGACCTCCAGAAACATAGGCATTGCAAGATCATAAGGAACCAAAGGAATCGACTAATGGAGAGTCTAATTTATTTATATTTCTTCCAATCCTGTAGCCTGTTGAGGAACCCATTGAAAGATTCTTAACTTGTGAGTAACTCAGAAAATGGGGGCCATCAGGATATCCAGGTGGGAAGTGTGGGTTCTCAACAAGTTTCTGAATTTCCTTTTTAGAACCAGGGGAAGCAAGTGTCAGGAATTTATTCCATACTGTGTTCAAGAAGCCTTTGAGTTTTCCCTTCGCTCTCTATTCCCCAAAATTTGATTGAGCAAGATAGACTCTGGATTTTCTTAGAGATGATTTCCTATTCCTTGTCTCTCATATGGGCCACCATCTGATTAAGAGCTTCTGTCTCAGAACCCTCATCTAGTCCAGTGAACATTATTTCATCAATGTAGTGTTATACATCAATTTCCTCAGGAAGGAAAGCCTTTTTCCGGTCTTTCTCATCAGAGTGTAGCAGTATGAAAGAGAGTTCAGGTGGCTGCTACTTGCCCTTGATTTATAACCCATTTTACCACACATTTACCACCCAACAAAACCTCTCTCCCTGCCTCCATTTAAAAGCTGATCTCTTATTAGTTTCCTTTCATCCAAAAATGGGAAAAAGTTCAAATCCCACAGTGTTTTGTGTTCAACCCATCAATTGCCTTGGGTGGTTACAAATATAACTGCTGTAATACAGTGTGGGCCAAAAGTCACAAAGGGGTCTAATGAAACTTTTTGAAAATTATATTTTCTTTATTTTTCACCATTTACAAGATTTGGATTTTCACACATAATGTGAATTCATTTCCAATGTATGTTATATTATGATGATATGATATCATAAAGTAAAAACCAAGAGAATAAATTATTAAATATTCATGCATTTTGACCCACCGTGTACTTATGAGGGTAAAATATTTTAATCATATAACTATTTTTCCCTTTTTCTTTTTTTTTCTTTTTTTTTTTTTGCAGGCCAATGAGGGTTAATGAGGGTCACACAGCTAGTAAGTGTCAAGTGTCTGAGGCTGGATTTGAACTCAGATCCTCCTAAATCCAGGGTTGGTGCTTTCTCCACTGTGCCACCTAACTGCCCTCAATCATATAACTATTTGAAGATAGGCATAATTAAATAAGTACTATTCATTTTATAAGGGAACTTTGGTGAACTCAGAAGTGAAAGGACCAAGAGGCTCTGATTTAACCAGCTGAAATATATGAGGCTAAGGCTAAAGAGCTATTGTGGTGAAGAGAATGAAGAACCTAGCAGGACATAAACTCAGCAGGAAGTTGAAAAGCAGCTCTTTTTGAAACTGCTAGAAGGAACCAAAAGCTGGATCAAATAGTTAACAAAAAGTCTATAGTTTCTAGTTCCTGGATGGCTGAATTATTGGAAGATAAATTCATCTCCAACTATTTTCTTTCAATGCCACCGATAGCTTAAGAGAGAAGAAGCTTCTCACAAGTTTCTATTGGTCTTTGTTGTCCCCTCAACTTTCAGAAGGAAAAGCATAAAGGGTTGCAAAAGTTTGTTTTTTCTTCCATCTAACTGAATGGTGCACTATCCTAAAAAATGAAGAGCTAGGGGTAGTGCTCAGTGGATAAAGCACCCTCCCTGGATTCAGGAGTATCTGAGCTCGAATCCGGCCCCAAACACTTGACACTTACTAGCTGTGTGACCTGGGCAAATCAGGTAACCATCATTGCCCCACAAAAAAAGAAGTAAAAGTGAAAAGCTATTTTAAGTTGTTGGCTTTACTTCTTTGACAATCAACCCAAGGTATTGTGCCATGAACTTGATTGAAAATCTCTGAACTCTGTTAGCATGATTCAATGATTGAATAATACCTGGATGGCCTTATGGTCCAGAAACTGGCAAGCTCTATGAGTTTTGTAGTTCTCTGGCTTAAAAAGAACTACTAGTCAAATTAAGAGGTTACATTTTCCATTTATTTATTTAGAATTTTACCCGTTATATTTTTAAACAAATTTTAACATCAATTTTTAAAACTTTGTTTTCCAAGTTCTCTTCCATCCTTCCTCCCCAGGCCCCTTAAGAACTCAAGCAGGGGCAGCTAGGTGGCGCAGTGGATAGAGTACCGGCCCTGGAGTCAGGAGTACCTGAGTTCAAATCCGGCCTCAAACACTTAACACTTACTAGCTGTGTGACCCTGGGCAAGTCACTTAACCCCAATTGCCTCACTAAAAAAAAAAAAAAAAAAAAAAAAGAACTCAAGCAATTCAATATAAGTTATACATATCCAGTCATGCAAAACATTTCCACATTAGTCAGGTTGTGAAAGAAAACAGACCAAAAAAAACTTTAGAAAGAGGAACAAAAAATTATACTTCAATCTGTACTCAGATACTATCAGTTCTTTCTCTGTAAATGGATTACATTTTCCAGAAGTCTTTCTGATAGCATCCTGCTCATCATTTCTTACAGCACAATAGTGTTCTATCCTAATCTCATCCCACAATTTGTTCAGCTATTCCCCAATTCATGGACTTTTGAATTCAACTTTTTAAAAAATATCTTTTAGGATACCAACCTAGTAGTGGCATTTCTAGGTCAAAGAGCATGCATGGTTTTATAGCCCTTTGGCCATAGCTCCAAATTGCTCCACAGAATGTTTAAATCTGTTTACAACTTTACCAAGAGTGCATTAATGTCTCATTTTCCCCACATCCCCCACAACATTTGTCATTTTCCTCTGCTGACCTATTGTCCAATCCAATAAGTATGAGGTATCTAGTACCCAGAATTGTTTTGACTCAAATCTCCCCAATCAATAGAGAATTAAACCATTTTTTTATGTGGCTGTAAGTGGCTTTAATTATTTCATCAGACAACTTCATGCCTTTTTATCATCTATCAACTGGGAAATAACTCTCATTTTAACAAATTTGATTCAGTTATCTAAGTGTTTGAGAACTGAGGCATATCAGACAAACTTGCTGCAAAATTTTTCACAATTATTATTGCTAACTATATTTCCCTCTATCCTATTCCCTACCCTTGATATTTACTCTATTTTCTATCTTCTTTCACCCTATCCCTCCTCAAAAGTTTTTTGGGGGCAGCTAGGTGGCACAGAGCACTAGCCCTGGAGTCAGGAGTACCTGAGTTCAAATCCAGCCTCAGAACATTGACACTTACTAGCTGTGTGACCCCGGGCAAGTCACTTAACCCCAACTGCCTCACAAAAAAAAAAAAAGTTTTTTGCTTCTGATTACCCCCTCCCCCAATCGTCCCTCCTTTTCTTCACCCCTCCCCCATTATCCCCTTCCCCTCCCAGGTTACATTTTCTCAACCTATTTTTTAGTGGTGACTATAAGTTGGAAGATCTTTTAAATGCCTTATAGTTTTAAATTTATTTATTTATTTAGAATTTTCCCCAAGTTGTATGTAAAAAACAATTTTTTCACATTGATTTTTTAAAACTTTGTGTTCCAAATGTTCGTCCTTCCCACGCCTCCCTAAGAAATCAAGTAATTCAATATAAGTTATACATGTGTAGTCATGCAACACATCTCTACATTAGTCAGGTTTTGAAAGAAAATAGACAAAAAAACTTTAGAAAGAGGAACTAACAAAAAATTATACTTCAATCTGTATTCAGATACCATCAGTAGATGAAGTCCTTCTGAAAGCAACCTACTCATCATTTCTTTCACAGTTACTGTTGCTAAGTGTATTACCCTCCATCCTATTTTCTACCCATGATATTTATTTCATTTTCTATCTTCTTTCACCCTATCCCTCCTCAAAAGTATTTTGCTTTTTACTGCCCCCTCCTCCAGTCTGTCCTCCTTTCTTTCACCCCTCTCCCCTTATCCTCTTCCCGTCCCACTTTCCCACAGGGCAAGAGATATTACTATGCCCACTTGAGTGTGTATGTTATTGCCTCTTTGAGCCAATTCTGATGAGAGTAAGCCTCACTCACTCTGCTGCTCCTTCCGCATCTTCCATTCCACTCCATAAGCTTTTCTCATTTCTTTTATGTGAGCTAATTTACCCCATTCCATCTCTCCCTTTCCTTTTATTCCAGTGCATTCCTCTTACTCCTTAACTTTATTTTAATGTCATTATGGGGCAGCTAGGTGACACAGTGGACAAAGCACCAGCCCTGGAACGAGGAGGATGCCTTATAGTTTTGAAGAAAACTTTGCCTTTGCTTTGGCCAACAAAGCATTGAGGATTAGCAGAGAAGAAGTTAGAGAAATAACTTTGTGCATTGTGTGTATACTTGAACATTTGTACAATTTGAACAATTATATCAAAGCCTGAAATAGAGTTGTGAATTAGCCTGAGCACATGGTCTCCTCCCCTCCCCTACCTCATGCTATTCTGGTAGGTTCTTGTAAATATATCCATTCTCTCCCAGATACTGAGTGCAATGGTGAGAGAATGCAACCCAATATTATATGTGCATCATGATTTATTTATTAATCCTGAATTTTCTTATGGTATTATTTCTTTTGCCCTATTGCTAAATAAATGTTTATACTTTAGATCTAAAAGTGTCATTATTGTGAGTGATTGGTTTGTGTAAATGAAATTATACTGTTGGGAGCTCACAAGATAATAGGATTGGTATATTCTCATTCTAGAGGATTGCCCCAAGTAGCCTGAATGAGTGTAGCTATAGCTGCATTGTCATGATTCTTTTCTCTGAACCTAGACCTGCCAGTGTGGGAGCAAATTGAAGTGAGCAAGCCTTCCCAGAGATTGGATAGATGTCCAAATGTATAAAGTACCACGTTGTGGGTATAAACACGTCACACCCCTATAACATATAGCTTAATTTTCATTGGGATGGTTTTAAAAGAGATTGTGTCATCTTTAATTCTTAATACAATTAAGGTTATTATTCTGTCCAGGATATTCTGCTCAGGATAGAGGATATCATTGCATTGCTTT
Organism: Dromiciops gliroides; assembly: GCF_019393635.1. Lineage (NCBI taxonomy): Eukaryota > Metazoa > Chordata > Mammalia > Microbiotheria > Microbiotheriidae > Dromiciops > Dromiciops gliroides. Next base: position 263,189,951 of record NC_057862.1, on the reverse strand, counting down.
CATCTAGAAAGAATGAGATTGCCCAATCATTGTGTTTTCCTATTTATTGATATTACTAAATAAAAATCTTAAAATGAATAAGCCTTGTTATGCCAAACAAAAGAGCATTTTGTTGTTAACATGAAACAAAAACAGTTGAGGCAAAAGGGTTGGTGCAATCTTAGCTCAATAGTTATTTATTGTTCCTCTCATGCATCATGCACTGCTGATAAAAAGTTGAAAAATAATGAAAACCTCTTATTTCAAATAGTTTACCATATATCAGGAAAGAGAAAATAGCACATGTACAATAAGTATAATTTCAGAAAATCAAATGATGGAGCTAAGTAGAAATCCAAAGTGCTCCAGGGAAGACTTCATGAAGGTAGTCTTTTCTTTTCTTTTTTTAGTTTTCAACATCTTTTATTTTCAATTACGTACAAACAAAAAATTATATTTTCTTTTCAGTTTTAGTTCCATATTCTCTCCCTCCTCCACTCTTTGAGAAAGCAAGCCATTTGATATAGTGTGTACATGTGTAGTCATGCAAAACATTTCAATATTAGCCTTGTTGCAAAATAAAATACAAACAAAATTTTTAAAAAGATTAATAAGAAAGTTTAAAAAATCTTCTTCAATCGGCATTCAGACTCCATCAGTTCTTCCTCTTGAGATGAATAGCATTTTTCATCGTGTCCTTTGAAACTGTCTGAGATCATTGTAATGCTGAGAAAAGCTAAGTCATTCACAATTGATTATTGTACAATATTGCTATTACTGTGTGCAATGTTTCTTTTCATTCCCTTCATATATATATCATGCTATTTCATTTATCCTTTCTGTGCCCAAGGCATTCCATCCTGGACACTGTTTCTTTACCTTATTTTTTTCAATGTTCCAAATCACTTTAATAAAATGGTAGAAGTGAATTTTTTTTTATCAAGCAAGATCACATATTGATATGCAAAGGAACTAGTACTGAGATTAACAATGTAACTCCAGATTTTGCCCATTTGTTGCAAGATTGTCTTTCACCACAACCCCAAAAGCTACATTTGCAGAATATTCTTGCTCTTGGCAAATACCCTTCACCCTGGCACAAAATTTTTAAAGCAATGATTCATTTGTTTGATGCTCTAGACCAGTAACACATAATTAATTACCCTGCTACTACAATCATATATCTAGACTACTTTGGCATTAGTCATTCTTATAGACACAGGTAAACTATCTCAAATATTGGTACAAAAACAGCATACTTTACATATATTGAAAATCAAGAGAAGGCAGGGAGAAAGGTTTCATCAATTAAACAAACTAATTAAACTCCATGTTTATCTGATGTATGCCACCATCATGCATCTACAGTTAGAATGTTTGGTTTGCATTTTATTTTATACTTTAAAGCCTGACTTGGAGTGGCTTCTTGTTCTTTATCTTATTTCTGGTAAAAGTTGATTGACAAAATGACTACAAATGAAATGTGCATCTCTAGGATTTAAGAGATTTAATCCCACATATTGCTTGGCACTCTTACATAATCTCTCATAAAACCTATTAGGTCTTTCATTAACTTCCTGAGTGGTATCTAGACATTTTTGTCAGTTATCTGTTTTGCTGGCACATGATTCCCTTACTTTTAACAATGTTTCCTTTGTCTCTTGTAAATTATTAAAAATCCTCAGGGATATTGGGGTCCCAGCCAGGATCTTCTAAAGGCCATCTTGTAACTACTTTTCCTGTCTCCACTAAGGACAGGAAATTTCTGCTCTTTCAAATATTTTTTGCATGAAATCTGTTACATCACACCAAGTTGCCTGGAATCCCCTAAATGTTACTCTAAATTGACTTATACCTCTTGTTGGATCTTCATCAAATTTATGGAGATCTCTTTTCCATGTGCTTAGGTCTTTAGGACCAAAAGGTTTGTGTTGTCGGAGCACCACACCACGACCTCTCCTCTCTGGTCATGAGTAACTATCTCTTGTAGGGGAAGGATGGTGTTAGACTTTTCTATTCTCTCTAAAAACAGACTTTCACTTGAGATTGATTTAGAAGACTGGGAGCAAGAAAAGTCAGAATTACAAGATTTACAGCCCCTTGGCTGTTAAAGCCATTGGAGTGTGTGGGTAGAGCAACTGCAAGGATGTAGCACCTCTGCCCTAATAACCTGCAGGGTAAGGAGTAGGAGACATTGTCTCTGCCATGATGAAAGGAGCAAGAGGTGTGGCCATGGGAGGAGCAAGAGGTATAGCCACTTCTGCAGGAGTGGGCTGAGCCTCAGCCTCTGGAAGGAAAATGGAGTCTATCAGAAGGGGTGGGACAACTGCCTCCATGTGCTCAATAACAACAGCCCAGCTGAGTGGGTGGAGACCCGGGAGAGATTAGGGTAATTAGGAGTGGAAGTCATAAAAAGGGGTGAAAGAGTAACAAAAAGGAGAATATGGTGAGAAATACATGGGGTAAGGATTTGGAAAAGGTGAGGAAAGAGGAAGGTGAGTCTGAGATGTCAGAGGAGCAGAAGAGTTCACAGAAAGAGGAGTTGAGGCAAATTGTGAAGGTAAGAGACCATCTGGCAAGGCAAGAGTGGAGATGGGGGAGGGGGCAGCTGGCTACTTTTCCCCCTGCATAGTTTCCCCACTTAATCTGTTCCAGAAATCCCAGTAAACTAAATCTTTGGGACATTTGTTTCCAATAGCAAATTTTAAATCCCTCAGTGTTTGAGAATTACAAGAATCATATCTGGGTCACAAAGGTTCCCATGATATGTTAAAGTTTTATACCAGGTGTAACAGAGTTTAACAAGCTTTTTCTTTTTCATTCCTAGTTTGAGTGGTAAAGTGCCCTTATCCCACTCTATAAGAACTTTTTCTACAGGGAACCTTGGGGTACATATTCTGTGTTTGGCCCCCATTATGTGTAATTTAAAATCACACTTTCTACACAAAAACCTAACAGAATCTTATCAACTCATTCTGTAAAAAGATTTGGGCTTGGTTTGTTAAGGCAAAAGCCTCAATTCTCACTTTTTCCCCTCAAGATCAGAAGTTTCAGGATTTGAAACATCTTCAGTAGTTGCCAAATGTGTTTCTTTTTAAATTATTGGGGGTTAGGTTGGGTTTTCTAAATTATTATTTGCTACTTATATATTAATGGCTATTTATATAATAATGGCTATTGCACCCATTTTGGCAGTAAGTATTTATTATTAATTAATATTAAATATTATAAAAGCATTGACCATGTGGCATTTAACACAAGCAGGAACCCCCCACCCCAGCACCATATTGTCTCTAAGAGAGCACATGGCCTGACATCCTACCCTGTCCTAAGAGGAGAGCACTCACAAACTGACAGCCTTCCTGAACCAAGAGTGTGATCCAAGATGGCAACAGCCAGAAGCCTTGAATGTTCTTGGATTTTATCCTATTTTGATAGAGGCAGGTTACTACACACTGATCAAAGTAATTAACTATTATCATTCAATTCCATTGGTTGATGTGACTTGAGGGTGGTCCATATTAAAATGATCTCTACTATGACATCAGGTGGAAGTGTGCAAAAAGACTCTCCCAAAAGTTGCTCAAGGCAATGTCCATTATCTAGATGTGTCTTAATCCCATCAACTCAATTTAGCTAGATCAAAGAGTCTCCAATTCTATTGCACACTTAGGCTTGTCCTCAAACCAGCTAAAGTTCTTAAGAACTGGACTTTCTGGGGTGAGGAGGAGGGAGGGCTAAAACTGATCTGGATCCCCCCAGGAAAACTCATTATTAATAATTATTTTCCTCACAGAAATAAGACCTTCATAAGAGAAACTAGCTATAAATCCCTGCCCCACCCCTAACCCCAATTTCCTGCTTTCCTTCTAATCTTGGCTGCAGTTTCTTGAGATGAGCCCTAGTCAGCTAGATGGTATAGTGGATAGAGCACTGGCCTTGGAGTCAGGAGGACCTGAGCTTACATCTGCATCAAACGAAAAAAAAAGAGGTGAACAGTGAAGGAAAAGAAAAAGTTCAGTAGCAGAAATAAGAATGTAGTTTACTCTATTTGTAGGTGTCTTACACATATGAACTGTGGTGGTTAAGAGTAGGACAAAATCAGCAAACAGCTGTTGGTCCAATTTGGTTTAAATATAGAATATTTTAGGAACATAATAAGAAACTAGGCTGGTTAGAACCATATTGTTGAGGACTATAAATTACATTTTTGCCTTATGTTTAAGTCAAAATGGAGCATCACTGAAGGGCTTTGAGCAGGGTAACTTGTTCAGTCAATGAAGTAGAAAGTTACTTAATGGTATGGGGAAAGTATGGTTTACAATTACATATTATTCAATTTTCAACTTTTAAAATATAAAAGAATAACCTGGCCTGAGCTTTGTGGGTGGCAGGGTATATGGAACTGTGGAGTTACTCCCAGGAAAGAGTAGATTTGGGAAAGAACAGAATCAGTGAAATGTGTGCCTTTGTCAGAATCAATGCAGGCAGGTGGATCAAGGCTAGGGACAATCTCTTTAAGGAGAATTTTGACAACAAATTCACCAGTGGCTTGGGAAAGCTTCCACCCACCAAGTAACCTGATCAACAAAACAAGAAAAAACTTATAATGTCCCCCCTTAGGCATCATGATATAATTAATTTGTATATATTCAAAAGGTGTGTATGCTAAAGGATGCCTTCCATAAGCTTTAGCACAGAAGGCATGTTGATTATAAGTCTGACAGGCTGTGCAAGAGACACACACCCTAGAGATTACATTAGTAATCCCAGGGTAATCCAAGCCTTTTTACTGAGTCTACAATTTCTTGTGTGCCAAAGTGGCCATTCCTGCAAATAGATAGGCATACCTAGTGGTAGAAACTCTGAGAGAGAAGCAGCTTTCCCTCCAAAGTCACCCAGACCCCATTGATCTATTTCACCTTGAATTTCTTTTTCCACTTCTCTACTTTGGACTTATCATAAGTAAGAGAAATGGAAACATCATCAGAAGATGAGAGGTTAAATACATATTCAGGGGCTTCCAAAGCAGCAAGTTTAGCAGCAACAGCAGCAGCTCATATGTTCCCTTTTGAAATAGGGTCATTCTTTCCACACAGGGCAGAGCAATGAACAGCTAGAGCAAAGGGAAGCTTCAAGGCAGATAGAAGATCATTAATAAATTCTTAATTTGCTTATGGTATCACTCTTTATATGTAAATCATATACCCACTTTGACCTAATTTTAGTGTACAGTGTGAGACGTTGGTCTACACATAGTTTCTGCCATACTATTTTCCAGGTTTCCCAGCAGTTTTCATCAAATAATGAGTTTTTGTTCCAAAACTTTGGATCTTTGGCTTTATCATATACTAGTTAGTATAGTAATTTATTATACTATAATTCATACCTATTCTATTTGACTTATTCATCACTCTATGTCTTAGCCGCTACCAGATTGTTTTGATAATCACTGCTTTATAACAAAGTTTGAGATCTTGTATAGATAGACAACCTTCTTTTGCATTTTTTTTCATTGAATCCAAGAAAATCAAGATTTTCTTGAGCTTTTGTTCTTCCAAATGAATTTTGTTAATTATTTTTTCTAGAATTCTAAAATACTTTTTATAATTTGATTGGTATGGCACTAAATAAATACTTTAATTTACATAGGATTGTCATTTTTATTATATTGGCTCAGCCAATTCATAAACAATATTTTTTCAAATTGTTTAGATCTGACTTTATTTGTGAGAAATGTTTTATATTTTTGTTTATATAGTTCCCAAGTTTGTCTTGGCAGGTAGACTCTTATATTATCTATTGTTATTTAAAGTGGAATTTCTATTTCCATCTGTTGCTCCTGGAATTTGTTGGCAAATTGCTAATTATTTATGTCAGTTTATTTTGTAATCTGCAACTTCACTAAAGTTGGTAATAATTTCATGTAGTTTTTAAAAAATTAATCCTTTAGGATTTCCTAAGTATAACATCATATTGTCTGCAAAGAGTGGTAGTTTTGTTTCCTCATCACCTATTCTAATTCCTTTAATTTCTTTTTATTCTCTTAGTGTTATAGATAACATTTTTAGTACAATATTAAATAATAGAGGTGATAAATGGCATCCTTGCTTTACCATTGAATGTACCAGGAAGGCTTCTAGTTTATCCCCATTACATGTAATGCTTGCTGATGGTTTTAGATAAATATTACTTATCATTTTAAGGTAAGCTCCATTTATTTCTATGCTCCCTAGTGTTATTTATAGGAATGGGTTCTGTATTTTGTCAAAAGCTTTTTTTTCCCCATCTATTAAGATAATCATATGATATCTGTTGGTTTTGTTATTGATATGGTCAATTATGCTAATAGTTTTTTTCCCTAATATTGAACCAGCCCTACACTGCTGGTATAAATCCCACCTGGTTATAAACCTAGTAATATATTGTTTCAATCTCTTTGCTAGTATTTTATTTATTTATTTGCATCAATTTTCTTTAGGGAAAATGTTCAATAGTTTTTCCTTCTCTGTTTTGGCTCTTCCTTGTTTTGGTATCAGCACCATATTTGTGTCATAAAATGAATTTGGTAGGACTCCTTATTCACATATTTTCCCACATAGTTCATACAGTATTGGCATTAATTGTTCTTGTAATATTTGGTAAAATTCACTTGTGAATTGATCTGGTCTGGGGATTTCCCCCCCCCATAGGAAGTTCATTGATGGCCTGTTTAATTTATTTTACTGACATTGAGTTATTTATGTATTTTATTTCTTCATCTGTTAATCTGGGTAATTTATATTTTTGTAGATATTTATCCATTCCATTTGCATTGTCAAATTTACTGACATATAATTGGGCAAAATAGCTCCTAACAATTGTCTTAATTTCCTCTTCATTGGTGGTGACTTCATCCCTTCATTTTTGGTAATAGTAATTCGGTTTTCTTCTCTCCTTTTTTAAATCAAATTAACCAATGTTTTATTTTATTTTTTTCATAAAACCAGCTCCTGTTTTATTTATTGGTTCAATGATTTTGTTATTTTCAATTTTATTAATCTCTCCATGGATTTTCAGGGTTTCCAATGTAGTGTTTAATTGGGCATATTTCATTTGTTCTTTTTCTATTTCTTAGTTCCATGCCCAATTCATTGATCCGTTTCTCTCTCTCTCTCTCTCTCTCTCTCTCTCTCTCTCTCTTTTATTGATGTACACAATTAGAGATATAAATTGTCCCTTTAGAACCACTCTGGCTGCATCCCATAAATTTTGTTTGTTTGTGGGGCAATGAGGGTTAAGTGACTTGCCAAGGGTCACACAGATAATAAGTGTCAAATCCTGAATCCAGGGCCAGTGCTTTATCCACTGCACCACCTAACTGCCCCTGCATCCCATAAATTTTGACATGTTGTATAATTGTTGTCATTTCTTTAATAAAATCATTAATTGTTTCTATGATTTCTTCTTTGGCCCACTTGTTTTTAGCATTAGATTTTAAAATTTCCAATTAATTTAAATTTATCTTCCCATTATCCATTTTTGAATATTTTTTTGCATTATGATCTGAAAAGGATGTGTTAACTATTTCTACTTTTCTGCATTTGGTTGTGAGGATATTATGACCTAATGCATGATTAATTTTTCTGTAGGTGCCATATATTGCTGCAAAAAAGATATATTCCTTTCTGTTCCCATTCAATTTTCTCCAAATTTCATCTTATCTAACTTTTCCAAAATTTTCTTCACTTCCTTCATTTCTTTCTTGTTTATTTATTGGTTAGATTTATCTAATTCTGAGAGGGGAAGGTTAAGGTTATTATCTATTTCCTCTATATTATTTATTTATAATCTATTTCCTCCTATAACTCATTCAACTTCTCCTTCAAAAGTTTTTGAGGGGAGAGGCAGCTAGGTTGTACAGTGGATAAAGCACCAGCCTTGGATTCAAGAGGACCTGAGTTCAAATGCAGATTCATAAACTTGGTACTTACTAACTGTGTGACTCTAGGCAAGTCACTTAACTCTCATTACCTCATCAAAAAAAAAGTTTAAATGCTATGCCATTTGGTGCATATATATTAAGTATTGTCTATGGTACTTTTCAGCAAGATATAATTTCCTTCTTTATCACTTTTAATTAAATCTATTTTTGGTTTTGCTTTGTTTGAAATCATGATTGCAACCTCTGCTTTCTTTGATTCACCTGAAGCATAATAGATTCTGTTCCAGCACTTTACTTTTACCCTGTGTGTATCTCTCCACTTCAAATGTGTTTCCTGTAAATAACATATTGTAAAATTTTGTATTTTAATCCATTCTACTATCCACTTCCATTTAATGGGTGAATTCATCCCATTTAAATCTACAGTTAGGATAACTGTATATTTCCCTCTATGCTTTTTGGGTTTGTTTTTGTTTTTGTTTTTTTAATCTTCCCCTTATGCTCCACCCTTTCCTTCCTCACAAGTGTTTTACTTATGATCACCACCTTCCCCAATATATCCTCTCTTTTATCAGTTCTCCCCTCCACATTCTATCATCCTCATCCTTTTTTTGCTTCCTTCTAGGATAAGTTAGTTTTCTATATCTAACTGAGTGTTAGATATAGAGGGAATCCTCTTTGAACCCATTTTGATGAGAATAAGGTTTGTTTTATCTGCCAGCACCACCCCCCATCTTCCCTTCTATTATAATACTTCTTTTGTACCTCTTTTATGTGGTATCCCATTTAATCTCCCCCTCCTTCCAATGCAATTTGTTCTTACCCCTTTATATTGTTTTGGGGATATCATTCCATCAATATGTACACCCTTTGTCTACATATACTCTTTCTAATTGCTCTTATAAGTAATAAAGTTAAGACTTACAAATATTATCTTGGCTGATAGAAATATAAACAGTTTAACTTTATTAAATTTCTTATTTCTTTTTCTTGTTTCCTTTTTACCTTTCTATAGTTCCCTTGAATCTTGTATTTGGAAGTCAAATTTTTTTTTTATCCAGCTCTAGTCTTTTAATCAGAAATGCTTGAAAGCATTCTCTTTCATTATTGACCATTTTCCCCCTGAGAGATTATAGTCAGTTTTGCTGGGCAGGTGATTCTTGGTTTAAGCCTACCTCCTTTGCCTTCTGGCATGTCATATTCCAAGCTCTCCAGTTTTTTAATGTGGAAGCTGCCAAATCCTGTTTAATCCTGAATGTAACATCACAATATTTGAATTGTTTCTTCTTGGCTGCTTGCAATACAGAAAATACTGATCTGTGAACTCTCGAATTTGGCTATGATGTTACTGTGAGTTTTAATTTTGGGATCTCTTTTAGCGGATTCTTTCAATTTCTATTTTGCCCTCTGGTTCTAATATATCAGGGCAGTTTTCTTTAATAATTTCTTGAAAGATGCTGTCCAGGCTTTTTTGTTTTATCATGGTTTTCATGTAATCCAACATTTTTTATATTTTCTCTCTTATATCTATTTTCTAGGTCAGTTGGTTTCCCAATGTGAAATTTCACATATCCTTCTATTTTTTTTCTTTTTAAACTTTGTTTTCTTGCTATTTTATAAAGTCATTAGTTTCCACTTGTTCAATTCTAATTTTTAAAAAAATTGTTTTCCTCTGTGACCTTTTGTAGTTCCTCTTACACTTGGCTAATTCTGGTTTTTAGGTAGTTATTTTCCTCAGTAAATTTTTGTAGATCTTTTCCCATGCTGTTGACTCTTTTTTCATGTTTCTCTTGCATTACTCTCATTTCTTTGCCCAATTTTTCTTCTACTTCTCTATTTTGCTTTTTAAAATCCTTTTTAAGTACTTCTAGGAATTCTTTTGGGGCCTGAGAACAAATTACACTTTTATTTGAAGCTTCACATGTAGCCATTTTGGCACTATTGTCTTCCTCTAAGGTTATGGCTTGATCCTTCCTATCACTATAGAAACTTTCTATAGTCAGGTGTTGTTGTTGGATTTTTTTGGTTGTTGTTGTTTGTTTGTTTTGCTTTTTGATCACTTTTATACCTTTTTTGTGACTTGGTATTTTTATGTGAGAGTTGTGCTCCAGTCCTATACTATCCTAAGATTTTGTGCTGGTGCTCTGAGTCTTACCCTGGGCTTTCCCTGGGCTTCGGGGCTTAGCCACTTGCTTTCACTTTAGGGTAAGCTTCCTTTCTGGCTTGTTCTGGAGGTTCGGGTGGGTCTTCCCTGTTGGCCTCCTCTGACTGTGAGACTTAGCTACTAGCTACCTCTAGGGGTGGGGCCTTGTTGTTAAGTTGCTATAATGATAGAGCTGTTCTGCTTGCTGTTGCTCGTCTGCCCCAGAAGTGGTGCTTCACTGCTGAGTTGCTATGAAAACAATCATTCTTCTGGTAGGCCCCAGTGGTGGGATGTCCCTGTTGGCCAGCCTCAGGGTGCAGCTTCACTCCTGGTCAGCAGCAGAGACAAGGCCTTTCAGGTGGCTTGTACTGGGGCATGGGGTCTCTGGAGTGGGGCCTTGATGTTTAGCTCAGACTGCTTACTTACCTAAGAGACTGATGATTTCCAGGAGGGCAGAGCCTCATTAATGGCTTACTCCAGCCTTAGAAATCTGTTGCCAGCCCTCTCCTATGAGGCTAGCTGCTGTTGCTGCTACTCTTGGAACTTACTCTCCTTCTACTCCTTGTAAGACAGACCTTTCCTGCCAGGCTGGGAAGCTGCTTCCCAGCTCCTGGATCAATTATGAGGCAGGTTTCTAGTTCTTTGTGTGTATTTTAAAATTCTAAATGTGGGTTCTAATCTGTCCCCCCAGTTTTGAGGGAAAACTGGCTAAAAGCACTGATAAATGAGTTTAGGTTTTTTAAGGGTTTATTAAAATATTTAAGATAGTAATGAGGGAGAAAAATTGAGAACAGATTTCTCATAGCATGGAAATCCTAGCCTTCCTAAACTTCCCACTTGAAGTCCTGCCACCAGCCCAATGTCTCGACCAAAAGAGAAAGAAGTCCCCTGCCAGTGTCAACTTCCTTCTTCATGTTCTCCTCCCAGAAATAGGAGGTTCTTCAAGCTGATTGGCTAGCATCATTCAAATTCATTGGTTCACTGGACATGAAGGTGGTCCCGAGTTAAGTTCAAAGATTTTAGAATCTGAGAACAATACACTCTTAAGGGCCAGCCAGATGTGCTTACAATCTAGTTAACTGGAAGTAGGCTAATCAGCAGTCAATCACTCTCACTTAATTCAATCAGTTTAGATTAATCTCCAGGTGGGTCTTTGAGTATCTGCTAAATCCCCTTATCTACCACATTCTATTATCTTGACATATTTGGAGGAGAAATTTGGGAGCTTCAGAGGGTTCCTTACTCACTCTGCCATATTGTCACCAGAAGCCTCAATTTCTTTATTTGAATTCAATACATCACAATAGACCTAGCAAAGTTGAAAGATATAAACAACCCACATAAATCATCATCATTTTACATATGACCAACCAAGCCCAGCAGCAAGAGATAAAGAAATTCCATTTAAAATAACTAAACAAACTATAGGAGGTGGAGGCAAGATGGTGGAGGAAAGGCAGTGATTTCCCTGAGCTCTTGCCAAGACCCCTCCAAATACCTTCAAATAATCACAATTTAAAAAAAAGACAATTCCTGGAGCAGCAGAACACACAAAAGGATGGAGTGAGATCATTTTCCAGTTATAGATGGCTTAGAAGTTCATCAGGAAAGGTCTGCTATACTGGGGTGAGAGTGGGGCACAAACTCATACAGGCTGCTCCAGTACAGATTCAGCCCCAGGCAAGCTGTCCCAGAGGAAAAGTCCTTGGGAGATTCAGAATCAGTGGTGGCAGTGGCTGCTTATTGAATTCAACCCACAGATAATGAGGGGGTTATAAGCAAACTGAAAAAAATGCTGACCTTAGAAAGTTTCTTTGTTGTCAAGGAAGATCAAACTACATCCTCAGAAGAAGATAACAAAGTCAATGCTTCTATATACAAAGCTTCCAAGAAAAGTATGAATTGGTCTTGGGCCATAGAAGGTTTTAAAAAGGATTTGAAAATTAAGTAAGAGAGGTAGAGGGAAAATGGAAAGAGAAATGAGAGTGATGCAAGAAAATCATGAAAAAAGTCAACAGCTTGAAAAGTAAAATGGGCCAAATGGAAAACGAGGTACAAAAGCTCTCTGAAGAAAATAATTGCTTAAAAATTAGGATTGAGAAAATGGAAGCTAATGACTTTATGAGAAATCAAGACACAATAAATCAAAAGAATGAAAAAATAGAAGGCAATGTGAAATAACTCATTGTAAAAACTACTGACTTGGAAAATAGATCCAGGAGAGATCATTTGAAAATTACCAGACTACCTGAAAACCATAATAATAAAAAAAAGAGCTTAGACATCATCTGCAAAGACATTGTCAGGGAAAATTGCCCTGATATTCTAGAAGCAGAAGATAAAATAGAAATTGAAAGAATCCACCAGGGCAGCTGGATGGTGCAGTGGAGAAAGCACTGGCCCTGGATTCAAGAGGACCTGAGTTCAAATCTAGCCTCAGAAACTTGACACTTACTAGCTGTGTGACCCTGAGCAAGTCACTTAACCCTCATTGCCCTACAAAGGAAAAGAATTATTTACTGAAAGAGATCCCAAAATGAAAACTTCCAGGAATAGTATAGCCAAAGTCAGGAGCTCCCAGGTCAAGGAGAAAATATTGAAAGCAACCAGAAAAAAATAATTCAATATAATGGAGCCACTGTCAGGAAAACACAAGATTAGCTGCTTCCACATTAAAGGATCAAAGGGTTTGGAATATGATATTCAAGAAGGCAAAGGGACTGGGATTACAACCAAGAATCACCTACCCAGTAAAATAGCATAAACTTTCAGGGGGAAAAATGGGAATTCAATGAAAGGCATTTGTGAATGAAAAGAAATAAGCTTCTGAGGTACCACCTATCAGATTGGCTAATATGACAAAAAAGGAAAACAATAAATGTTGGAGAAGCTGTGGAAAAATTGGAACACTAATGTATTGTTGGTGGAGCTGTGAACTGATCCAACCATTCTGGAGAGCAGGTTGGAATTATACCCAAAGGGCTATAAAGCTGTACATACCCTTTGATCTAGCAATACCACTATTGGGTCTTTTTCGCAAAGATATCATAAAAAAGGGAAAAAGATCCACATATACAAAAATATTTATAGCTGCTCTTTTTGTGGTGGCAAGGAATTAGAAATTGAGGGGCTTCCCATCAATTAGGGAATGTCTGAACAAGTTGTTGTATATGAATGTAATAGAATTCTATTGTGTTGTAAGAAATGATGAGCAGCCAGATTTCAGAGAAACCTGGAAGGACTTGGATGAATTGATGATGAGTGAGATGAGTAGAACCAGGAGAACATTGTACACAGTATCATCAACATTATGTGTTGATCAACTGTGATAGACTTGATTCTTTTCAGCAATACAATGAATGGTCCAAGATAGTTCCAAAGGACTCATCATGGAAAATACTCTCCAAATCCAGGAAAAAAAACCTGTGGAATATGGATGCAGATTGAACCATACTATTTCTTTTGTTTTTCTTTTTTGAGGTTTTTCCTTTTTTGCTCTGATTCTTCTCTTATAACATGACTAGTGCAGAAATATGTTTAATGTTATTGTACATATATAACCTATATGAGATTACTTGCAATCTTGGGAAAGGGGAGAGAGAAGATAATAACAGGGTCAAAGCTCTAACATCCAAAGCTTCCAAGAAAAATATGAACTGATCTCAGGCCATGGAAGCTCTCAAATGGGACTTTGAAAAGAAAGTAATAGAGATAGAATGAAGATGTAGAGAAAGAGAGGAAGGAATGGAAAGAGAAATGAGAGCAATGCAAGAGAGTCATGAGAAAAGTCAACAGTTTGAAAAGCCAAATAGAAAAGGAATTAAAAAACAGTCTGATGAAAATAATTGCCTAAGAATTAGGTTTGAGCAAATGGAAGCTAGTGACCTTATGAGAAACCAAGACACAGTAAAGCAAACCCAATTGAATGAAAAAATAGAGGGCAATGTGAAATATCTCCTTGGAAAAACAGCTGACCTGGAAAACAAATCTAGGAGAGATCATTTGAAAATCATTGGACTACCTGAAAACCATGACCAAAACAAGAGCTTAGACACCATCCTCCAAGAGATTGTGAGGGAAAATTGCCCTGATATTCTAGAAGCAGAAGCTATAATAGAAATTGAAAGTATCCACCGATCACCTCCTGAAAGAGTTCCCAAAAGGAAAACCTCCAGGAATATTATAGCCAAATTCCAGAACTCCCAGGTCAAGAAGAAAATATTGCAAGCAGCTAGAAAAAAAGAATTCAAACACTGTGGAGCTCCAATAAGAATAAAGCAAAATCTAGCAGCTTCTACATTAAAGGACCAAAGGGCATGGAACAGGATATTCCAGAGGGCAAAGGAACTGGGACTACAGCCAAAAATCATGTACCCAGCAAAAGTAAGCATCATCTTTCAAAGGAAAAAATGGAATTTCAATGAGAAAGAAGACTTTCAGGTATTTGCTATGAAAAGACCTGAACTGAATAGAAAACTTGACTTTCAAATACAAGACCCTGGAGAAGCATAAAAAGATAAAAAGGAAAAAGACTTCATGAGGGATATTAAAAGATCAAACTGTTTATATTCCTATATGGGAAGATAATACTTCAAACTCATAAGAACTATCTCAGTAAGGAATTCACAGAGGACACAGGTCTGAACTGAATATGAATATCTGTAAAGCATTTATGTTTTGTTCTTTGTGGGGCAGACAGGGTGGGGTGTCTTATGTCTGGGTCCAGATTTGGGCTTTGGGCCTCCTGGGTCCAGGGCTGGTACATTGTCCATTGTGCCACCTAACTAACCCATGATGATATCTTTAAAATAGGGTTGAGGTGTAGGAGAAATAGACTGGGGGAGGGGGAAGGGGAGAGATGGTCTGGGGAGAGGTTGTTCACATGAAGGAAACAAGAAAAAAGCTTATGGAGGGGAGGGGAAGAGGAGGAAGGAATTGGAGAGTGAGTGAACCTTAATATCATGAGAATTGGCTCAAAGAAGGACTAACATACATACTCAAATTTTTTTTGCCCTGAGGGAGGAGAGGGAACTAAGGGCAGGGAAGAGGGGAAGGAGGGAAGGGCAGAGTGGGAGAGAGAGCAGTAAAAAGCAAAACACTTTCAAGGAAGGTAAAGATGTTCTGCATCACTGCACAAGTATGACATATTGAATTACTTGATTTCATAGGGAGCGTTGAGGAGGGAGGGAGGAAGAAAATTTGGAACACAGAATTAGCTCATAGACCTTTAACCCATCAGAGTGGGCTCATGGAGGGAATAACATTAATACCTAATTGGGAGGAGTAATCTATTTAACCCTGCAGGAAAGTAGGAGGGGAAGAGGATAAGGAATGAAGGGTGAAAAAAGGGAGTGCAAAGCAGGGGAGAGGATAGTCAGAAGTAAAACACTTTTGAGGAGTAATAGGTTAAAAGAAGATAGAAAATAGAGTAAATATCATGGGAAGGGAATAGGATGGAGGAAAATAGTTATGATGATTGATTATAATGTCAAAATGTATGGTACCTACTTTGCTGGGCTAATACGAAGAAAATTCTTTGTCAAGTTTAAGGTACTTTTTTCAGGTTATGATGAACAGGATACTATCAGAAAAACCTGGAAAGACCTACATGAACTGAAGCAGAGTGAAATGTACTGTATACAAAATAACAGCAATAGTGTAAGATGATCTGCTGGGAAGCATATGGTTATTTTTAGCAAGGCAATGATCCAATATAACTCTGAAGGACTTATGAAAATGGCAACCCATCTGCAGAGAAAGAAGTGATAGTATCTGAAAATAGATGGAAACACATTTTTAAAATTTTTTTTCCTCTTTTACAATTCTTCAATCTGAAGTTTGTTTGTTTTTTTACTGTTTTCTCTCACAAGCTAGCTAATGTGGGAATGTTTTCCATGAATATTCATGTATAACTTATTTTGAAATGCTTGAGTTCTAGTGGGTGGGGGGGATGGGAATGGAGGAGGAAGAGAAGTTGGAACACAAATTTTTTTTTTAATTGATGTTAAAATTTGTTTTTACATGTAATTTAGGAAAAATGAAATTCTAAAAACACCCAAATTAACTAACAATGTGAAATACTTGGGAATCTATCTGCAAGGAACTATATGTACACAATTACAAAACACTTTTCACACAAAGTCAGATCTGAACAATTGGGAAAATATCAATTCCTCATCGGTAGGCTGAGCCAATATAATAAAAATGACAATTCTACCTAAATAAATTTGCTTATTCTGTGCCATGCCTATCGAACTATCACCAATTATCTTATAGAAGTAGACAAAATAATAACAAAATTTATCTTGAAGAATAAATGGTCAAAAATTAATAGAAAAAATGTGAAGGAAAGTAGCCTAGCTCAACCAGATCTCAAATTATACTGCAAAGTATACATAAAAACAATCTGATAATAACTAGGAAATAGAGTGTTGGATTAGTGGAATAGATTAGGTACACAAGGCACAGTAGTAAATGGCCAAAGTAACCTAGTGTTTGATAAACACTGATATCCAAGCCTTTGGGACAAGAATTCACTGTTTGACAAAAACTGCTGGGAAAACTGGGCAGAAAAAAGTATGGCAAGAATTGGGTATAGACCAGCATTTTATACCATATAGCAAGATAAGGTCAACATGCAGACATACATGTTATATTATAAACATGTGATATCATAAACAAATTAGGAGAACAAGGAGTAGCTTACCTGTCAGATCTATGGAAAAGGGAAGACTTTATGACCCCAAAAGAAATAGAGATTATGTTAAATTAAAAGAAGGATTTGTACAAACAAAACCAACGCAACCAAGAATAGAAGAAAAGCAGAATGCTGGAAAAACATTTTTTTACACATGTCTCTGTTAAAGGCCTCATTCTTCACAAATATAGAGAATTGAGTCAAATTTATAAGAATATAAGTTATTTCCCAATTGATAAATGGCCAAAGGGTAGGTACAGGCAGTTTTCCAAAAATTAAACCAAGGCTATCCCTAGTCATATGAAAAAATATTCTGAATCACTATTCATTAGAGAAATGTAAATTAAAACAACTCTGAGGTATCATCTCACACCTATCAGATTGGCTAATATGACAAAAAATGAAAATTATAAATGTTGAAAGGGATATGGGAAAATTGAGACACTAGAGTACTATTGGTGAAGTTGTGAATAACCTTTGCAGAGAACAATTTGGAACTTTTCCTAAAAGCAAAATCAAACTGTGCATATGCTTTGATCTAGCAACATCACTCCTAGGTCTATATCCCAAAGACATTTTTAAAAGGAGGGAGGGATCATCAATCAGGGAATGACTGAACAAGTTGTGGTATATGATTGCAATGGAATATTATTGTGGTATAAGAAATGATGACCAGGATGACTTCAGAAAAACATGGAAAGACTTAAATGAACTGATGCAAAGGGAAGTTAGCAGAACCAGAAAAATGATGTACATGGCAACAGCAATATTTTACAATGATTAACTATGAATGACTTAGCTGTTGATCTCAACAGTATGATAACCCAATACAATTCCAAAGACTCAAGATAAATGTTAGCCACTTCCAGAGAAAGAACTGAGTATGCATGCAGATCAAAGCATACTATTTTCCACTTCATTTTTTCCATGGTTTGTTTGTTTGGGATTGTTGTGGGTTTTTGTTTTTTTTGGTCTGTGTCTTCTTTCACAACATGACTAATATGGAAATATGTTTTGGATGATTGCACATATATAATGTAAATCAATTTGCTTCCTATGTCAAAGAAGAGATAGGGGAAGGAAAGAGAGAGAGAATTTGAGCAGGATTTTTTTTTTTTGAAAATTACCAACATGGAAAGGCTTGCACAAAATAATGAAGAGCAAACTGAGCAGAACCAAGAGAACACTGTACCCAATAACATTAAAATTGTTTTAAGAATGACTGTGAGAACAGAAGCAATCTTCACTATTACAAAATCTTTAAAGGATATGTGAAGAAAGACACCCAAAGAACAGATAAATAGAAGTATGCATTGGACAATTTTACATATATATGTATATACATATATAATGTTTGTATACAAATTTACAAATGTATTTCTGTATCTATATTGATATACACATACCTATTTGTGTCTAATTGTAGCCATCTCTATGGGGTGGGGAGGGAAAACAGAAATTCACATGATAATTATGCTGTATATTTGAAAAGAATAGCAAGCTGGATGTACACAATATACATACACAGTAGATATAGTTTCATATGTAATCATCTTTTTATTGTACTATGTTGGAAATGCTTGTTTTATTCCAAACATTTTTACAAAAGAGTAAAAGAATATTCAAAATAGTTTTTTATATGTAAGTGGCAAAATATATTATTTTTAAAGTATTTTATTATTTCCAGTCACATATAAGGATAGTTTTCTACATTTATTTTCATGGGATTTTTAGTTCCAATTTTTTTTCTTTCACCCTCCCTTCCCTCCCTCCTCCCCAGGACAGAAAGCAATCTGATATAGGTTGTATATGTACAATCACATTAAACATATTTCTACATTAGTCATTTTGTGAAAGAAAAATCAGAGCTCAAGAGAAAATCCTAGAAAAATAAGGGGGGGGCAGTCCAAAAGTAGAAATAGTATGTTTCAATCTGCATTCATAATTCCCAGTTCTTTCTTTTGGATGTTGACAACATTTTCTATCATGAGTTCTTTGAAACTGTTTTAGATCATTGCAATACTGAGAACAGCCAAATCTATCACCATTGCTCATCACACAATGTTGGTGTTACTGTTTACAATGTTCTCCTGGTTTTGCTCCTCTCAGTCAACATCAGCTCATGTAAGTCCTCCTGATCATTATTTCTTACAGCACAATAGTATTCCATTACATTCATATAACACAATTTATTTAGCCATTCCAATATTGATAGGCATTCCCTCAATTTCCAATTTTTTGCCACCACAAAGAGAGCTGCTATAAATATTTTTGTACATATGGGGTCCTTTTCCCTATTCTATGGTCTCTTTCGGATACAGACCTAGCAGTGGTAGCACTGGGTCAAAGGGTCCAATAGCTCTTTGGGCATAGTTCCAAATTGCTCTCCAGAATGGTTGGATCAGTTCACAGCTCCACCAACAATGCATTGGTGTTCCAATTTTTCCACAGCTTCTCCAACATTTATTATTTTCCTCTTTTGTCATATTAGCCAATCTGATAGGGGTGAGGTGGTACCTCGGCGTTGTTTTAATTTGCATTTCTCTGATCAATAGAGATTTGGAGCATTTTTTCATATGGCAATAGATAGTTTTGACTTCATCAGAAAACTGCCTGTTCATATCCTTTGACCATTTGTCAATTGGGGAATGGCTTATATTCTTATAAATTTGATTTAGTTCCTTATCTGTTTTAGAAATGAGGCCTTTATCAGAAATGCTGGCTATAAAATTGTTTTCCAGTTTTCTGCCTCCCTTCTAATTTTCGATATATGGCACTTGGTGCATACATGTTTAATATTGATATTATTTCATTATCTATCATAGCTTTTAGCAACATGTAGTTTCCTTCCTTATCACTCTTAATTAGATATATTTTTGCTTTTGATTTGTCTGAGATAAGAATTGCTACCCCTGCTTTTTTGACATCAGCTGAAGCATAATATATTCTGCTCTAACCTTTTACCTTTACTCTGTGTGTATCTCTCTGCTTCAAATGTGTTTCTTGTAAACAACATATTGTAGGATTCTGATTTTTAATCCACTCTGCTATTCACTTCCATTTTATGGGATAGTTCATTGCAATCACATTCATTCTTAAGATTAGTAACTGTTTATTTCCCTCCATCCTCTTTTCCTCTTTGTAATCTTTTTTCCCTTCTTTCACCCTTTTCTTCTTGACCAGTTTTTGGTTCTGACCACTGCCTCCCTCAGTCTGCTCTCCCTTTTATCAGCTGCCCATCTTTTTCTTGCCCCCTTTTCCCCTCACTTCTGTCTTCCCTTCTGTCAATACCACCCCTTTCCCCTCCCCCTTTTGTTTCCTGAAAAAGTAAGCTAAGTGCTTCACTTGTAGGCATTTTGAAAAACTCATGTGAGTTTAAGTTTTGGTCTTCCCTTTCGCCAAAGAAGCTGTCAATGGTAAGGATCCTTTTTTGTTTCTTGCTCATGTTGTAGTCTATTTTTAAACTTATATAGTTGAGGTCTGCACCTGGGGCACAGGGTTTACTGTTGCAAGCTCCTTACTGCTCTCAGCTGCCCCACTCTCAGCTGTGTCAAGTTGCAGCAGTGTCGAGATGCCCATTGAGCTGCCCTGTGCTGAGCTGAGCTGCCAGCTGAGCTGAGTATTGCTGAGCCTCCCTCCCCTTTCACCCAGGTGAGACAGACTTTTCCTGAAATCTTCTAAAATATCTCAAGTAGAAGGATTTTGTCTCTCTCTTTTTTTTAGGATCTATAGTTCCAGAATCTGTTTAGATTTTTGATTTAATGTTGTTTTTGAGGGAAATACGGGAAAGCACAGGCAACTTCCTAGCTTTCTCCACCATCTTGGCTCTGCCAATTTCATATACATATACACATATACATATACATATACATATATATACATATGCATGTATATATTTCCTTTCATGTGCTCTTTATTTTTTTAATTATTAAAATATTTTATTCTTTTCCAGTTACACATAGAAATAGTTTTCAACATTATTTTTTTATAAAATTTCTAGTTTCAAATTTTTCTCCCTCCCTCCACCCTCCCCAAGACATCAAGTAATCTGATATAGGTTATATATATATACAATCGCATTAAACAAATTTCTGTATTGGTCTTGCTGTGAAAGAAGAATCAGAGCAAAAAGGAAAAACTTAAAAAAAAATAAACAACAGCACCAAAAGAAAAAGAAATAGTATGGTTCAATCTGCATCCATATTCCACAGTTATTTTTTTCTGGATTTGCACAGTATTTTCCATGATGAGTCCTTTGGAACTATCTTGGACCATTGTATTGCTGTGAAAATCAAGTCTATCACAAATGATCAACACATAATGTTGATGATATTGTGTACAATGTTCTGGTTCTGTTCATCTCACTCATCATCAGTTCATGCAAGTCCTTCCAGGTTTCTCTGAAATCTGCCTGCTCATCATTTCTTACAGCACAATAGTATTCCATTACATTCATGTACCACAACTTCTTCAGCTATTCCCCAATTGATGGGCAACCCCTCAATTTCCAATTCCTTGCCACCACAAAAAGAGCAGCTATAAATATTTTTGTACATGTGGGTCCTTTTCCCTTTTTATGAATAATATATTACTTTAAAAAAGAACATACATACTGTCTTTGTATAGTTCTTCTAGTTGTCCACATATATTTACCATTTTGTCTTTTTCTTCACTTCTGTGTTTGGATTTTAAGGTTTCTGTTCAATTCTGGCCTTTTTATCAGGAATGTGTAGAAATCCTCTACTTCATTAAAATCCATTCTTTTCCCTGTAAGATTTTACTCAGTATTTCTGGTTAGATATTCTTTGTCATAGACCTCTATCTTTTTCATTTTGGAATATATTATTCCACATTCACTTCTTTTGTATAGTGATATCTGACTACCACTGTGTGATCCTGACTGTGGCTTTTTAATACCTGAACATTTTCTTGATGTCTACTTTCAGTACTTTTTTTTCTTAGATTTGGAAATTTGATTTTGATTATTTTCTATTTGATTATTATTTAGATTATTTTCTGAAAGTTTTCATTTTGGAGTTTCAGGACATAACTGGTAGGTTTTTTTCTATTGACATTCTCTCCCTCATAGTTAATGATTCTTACATTTTTTTTCTCTTCCATGTTTTCCAGGTCATTTTAAAATGTGAAATAACTTTTTTCTTCTTTCTTAAAAGTCTTTTGACTTTATTTTGATATTTCTTTAACTTGTGTGTAGTCCACTGTAATTTATAATATGTTTTTAATAATAATTTTATTTCTTCCACGAATAAGTTGGCTTTGTGTTTGTTTGTTTGTTTGGTTTGTTTTTTGTTTGGTTTTTTTGCAGGGCAATGAGGTTAAGTGACTTGCCCAGGGTCACACAGCTAATAAGTATCAAGTTTCTGAGGCCAGATTTGAACTCAGGTCCTCCTGAATCCAGGGCCAGTGCTTTATCCACTGTGTCACCTAGCTGCCCCCATAAGTTGACTCTGTGGCCAAGTTTCATTTTCCTTTGAATTTTTTCTATAGTATTTGTGTGTGTGTGTGTGTGTGTATGTGTATAAAACAGTTACTCTCTTCTTTTGTGTTTATGTGTTGGTTGTCCCCAGCTCTTCATCTTGAAATCTCTTTTTGTTTATTTGTTTATTCCTCAAACCTGAATTTAATCTTTGTATTAGAGTTAGGCATTCATTCTTCAGAGATTATGAGGGTCTTCTGTGGTGTTGACCTGTATTATCTGAGACCCTGACACTACTTTAACAAGTATTGAGTTCTGTATTCTTCAAGGATCTCAGGGGCATCTCAGAGCAGAAAGGGCAAACTTTCAGTGTCCTAAGCCATCTGAGCTAAGGGTGGCATTTGATAAGTGCCCTTTTGTTCTGAATCTTATAGGCTCCTACCCTTATTAGGATCCAAGTGGAAGAAATGTACCCTTGTCCCAGGTTAGAGTCCTAGTAGACAGTTTCTGGCCCCAGCCCCGGTCAGCTAGCTGGAAGTCTTTGAAGATTCAGAATGAAAGAATTGCAGATATATCCCTGATTTGCACTGTACATCACCATATGGTTATATAGCCATAGTGTGAGAGCATGACTCATGACTCCAAAGTTAATATACTTTAAAAGAGTGTAAATAGCAAAACTATCCCATGAGAAAACTTACACATGACCATAGGCCATTTCTAGAATTATTACTTCTTTGTTCTGTATCTACATAATGCCTGACTTTATCTGAAGGCAAGTGTGTGGGATCTACCATGTTGTCTTGTTGCTACCCAGAACTGGCATCTTGTGAGTAAACTCATCCAATTATGCCAATAAATTCTAATTAATATATACATTGGTGTTAACTACCCTTCTGTCTTCAGTATCTCAGTATTCTCTAGGAGCATCTGCCATCCTATAATTGACATAATCGATGCAGAGGAGATCTTGTGTTTTTTTACATTTGGTGTAGTTGGCAGGATACCGAAGAAATGGCCTTGGGGAGAGAGCCCTCCATAGGGGAAAATCCAGCCATCCTCATCCCTTCATCAAAGAGATGGCCAATATGAAGCAGGGATAATCACAGGTTTGATAACCACATCCCTGACAAGAGGGGCAACCCAAATTGCACAAATATAAAGACACTGGGGAAACGCATATTGGTTTGTGCTTTGACAGGCTTCAAAGGTGCAGGGGGAGGGGAAATCCTGTAATGGAAGATTTATAGCCTAGGCAAACATGAGAATTTTCGGAACTGTTAAGGGAGATCCTGAAATGACAATTGTCATTATCATAGGAGAAAGGACAGAATAGCCTTGAGGGCAAAAGAAAAGAAACAACCAAAAAGTAATTAAGTTTGATTGAAATATTTAGTTAGATACTTAGGGAGTCTTAAAACTAAAGTTAAGTACTGATCATCTTAAAACTATCTTCTTAAGTTGGTGTGTGTCTTGAAATGAGAAAATTTGCTATGAATTATACAATACTCTTACCAATTTTGTTATAGATTATGTTAAATTTGTTTTTTGTTTTTTGTGGGGTTTTTTGCAGGGCAATGAGGGTTAAGTGACTTGCTAGTAAGTATCAAGTGTCTGATGCTGGATTTGAACTCAGGTCCTCCTGAATCTAGAACCAGTGTTTTATCCACTGCACCACCTAGCTGCCCCAATTATATTCAATTTGAATTCTAAAAAGCTTTGTTTCCTTTCTACAAAAATAGAAATTTATTTAACAGAGCAGGAAGAGTAAGCCTAAGTCCCTCCTGAGAACACTTGGATCGATGAGCTGCAATATCTTGAGAAAAATCCTGCCAGTTAGATCAATTGCTGAATGATGAGTCTTTTTAAGAAGCATAAAAATTATTCTGAAAAGGAAAAAATGGCAATTACTTTGTGAGAAAGGGTACAAAGAAAAGATCTTGTTGACTTCCCTTGTTTGTAAACTTGACAGGTTTCTTAAAATCATCTCTCTGATGTTTCATCTTTCTTGGTCATCAGCCCTGTGGGGGGGAAAAAAAGTTTGTTTGGGTTATGGAAATTCCTAAACAATTAAATCAAATTACTGGGAATTTGCAAGACTGTTTATAACATAGAAGTGATTTCTAATAATTGATCTTTAGACCTGGATGAGTTTAAACTTGAGGAGGAAAAAAAAAGGGAACAAGAGAGGAATGTTAAGTGAAATTTTCTGTGTATGTGTGAGCCCTAGTAAAATTTGTTGCCTACTGTAACACTGTGAGAGTAAAAATAACTGTATCTAAGCTGTGACTGGTGAAACTTACTATTTGAGGTAAAATCCATTAGGATTGTAATTGATATTATTCTGACTTTTTAATTAAGTTATTAACCTGTTGGATCTAGTCAATAAGAAGAAAAATGCCATTTAGAGGTAGTATGTGACAAGTAGAGATCTGTATTTTGGGAAAAATAGATTGGGGGAATGACCATGGCATGGCTGAAAGGAAAATCCTCTTGACTCAGTTTTCCCATTCAAATTTCCCATTATTTCTTTTTGAAGTAGAATTGATACTGAATGATTAGCTATCAAATGTAACCCTTACTTGAAATCAAACAGACCTAAGGGTGCTCTATAGTGGCATACATGTGTTGAGTCATTCTATGCCCTTAGTCTCAGGCCTCTGGGACCAATTTTAAAGCTGTTATAATCATGTTCCTGCTTTTTAACTTGTATAGAAAATTTCTATAATCAGGGCAAGTGGTCAGAGAACAATGCAATTATGTAAAATCTTACTGTTTTCAATCCGAATTCCATATCCCAATCAACTAAGTAAATTATTGCTTGAACTTGTTATCTGGCTGGTAATACTTACATAGGTCATGTATAAGATTAGGTCCCTAAAGTATCTCATTCTTTCAGAATGATATGGGAATTACTAGACAAAGATTAAAAAAAAGATTGTAAAACAAAGATGTGAATCAATTAAATCAAAAACATTACTGTTTCACTTTAAGGAATAGAATTTCGTTGCAATTAGTCATCTTAATGAAGAATGCTCAGATAATATAAGTATTCTATTTGAATATGTTTAACAACTGAACATGTTTTGCTATAGGCAACCCAACAGATATATACTGTTTTCTATATACAATTGAGAATTATTTACTTAGTGCATCTACACATTGCATCCCAGGTCTTTTTGTTACAATCAGAATGAAAGTAGCCTCTTGTAAGGAAATTTATTGGTGTAATAATCACTAAACATAAGTTCAGAATTTCAGTTCTCCTATTAATCACCCAATGCCATTGACCCTTGGGGTAGGAGTGGAAGTAAATCATAACAATCATAGTAATTCTTTTACTAGTTTTGTTGTTTCCCTTGTGCTTGTATTACTATTATGGATTGTGACTCCATTGTAGTTCATTGATAGGCTCTTCTGCTTCAACTAGTCATGTACCAATCAGGGAACTTTACAGAAGATACTATTGGAAAGAATGCATGAGCAGGTCAGGAGGTCTGGAATGTACAGTAAGAGCAATATGAGGGTGTGATCTATGACTCCAAAGTTAATGTAAGTTACCTAGAAAGAATGTAAACTGCAAAAGAAGCTCTAACTATCCCAAGGGAAAACTTACATATGACCATGGGCCATCCCTGGAACTTTGCCTTCTTTGTTCTGTTTCTATATAATGCTGGTATCCACCATGTTGCCACCTAGAATGGGCCTCCTGTGAGTAAACTCCCCCAATTAGCCTCATAAATCATAATAAATCTACACATGTAACTTATACTGGTTTGGACTGCTCTTCATTCTTCAATATTTCATATCCTTAATTAGCATAATCAATATAGAACATAGCTTGTGTCTTTACATGTACTCTTTGTCCTTGCTGTTCATGTGAAAGTTCCAATCCTGGTTTATGTAGTGAATCTGTGATCTTATTAGTCAGAGCAACTTGAGCTGTAGGTTGAATATAGGTATGGACTTCATAGAGTACATAGGTTCAAGCCCTAAGTCCATGCTGGATCTGTGCTCTGTGTTCATAGTGATGTAGCTATGGTCTTCCTTTTGTTTCTTTCCCCTGCTCCATACACAAGTACAGACCTTCTTCCAGTCCCCAGGCTGAAACATTTTGTATGGACTTTTTCTGGTGTTAAATTAAAAACCCCTGTGAACTGTTAAAATGGAAGAAATTCAGGTCCAAAAAGGGGGACCTAGAATAAGCCAGAGTCTGAACATTGTTTACAATGATTATAAATGCATTTATTGCCTGAGAAGGATCTTGCAAGTTGGAACAATGCGTCAGTGTTCACATGTGTTCAAAGAGGAATTGGAAAGGTTGAAGTAATTATACATTTTTCGGTACTTGGGATTTATGGCTATCAGGATTAAGGGAGAAACAATAAATTGGGGAGTCAGGTGGGAAGACAGGGGGTGTAGGGAGAAGATATCATAAGTAAAATAAATCAGAAAGCAGGAGTATCGCTGTTCTTTAGATAAGTCAGTAAGCAAGATGTATGCATTTCTCTTTGAGTTAGTCAAGGCTTGTTTTAGCAACTGCAGGCATCTCTGATTCAGTTAATGTTTACTTTGCAAAGGATCACTGGTGGTATATCAAGCATCGCTGGGCATTATATCCTCCTGATTGGCTAGTTGTTATGTTACTCCATTGTCTGTTTCCCCTGTGAAAAAGGGAAGCTCTAGCATATTTAATGTTAATACAAGAATTACAGAGCCCATGTTCACACTGGATTGACCCACTTCCTGGTGTGGAAACCAGTAGTGCAGTACTCCAGATCTCTGGAGCTGGAATCTGGAAGACCTAAATTCAAAACTGTCCTCAGGCCCTAACTAGTTGTGTGATCCTCAAAAGTCACTTAACCTTTGCTTTTTAAAGTTTCCTCAAGTGTAAAATTGTGGTAAAAGCAACTCCTATCTCATGGAATTGTTTTGACGATCAAATGATATAAAGTGATTTGCATAGTTCCTGGAATATAATAGGTGCTATATAAATGTTTATTTCTTTCCCACTTCCCTCTATTAGTCTCCAGATCTGGGCTGAAAAAATTTCAGGTACTTCAATCGTTTTTTGGGGTAGCTGCTAGAGAGAGCTGTGCTGTGCTGCTCCTTAATACTTAATGATTTTTGTCAGTCTCCTATATCTTTGCTTCTTATTGCTGTTTTGTCCATTTTTCTCTCTGATTTTTAAGTTTATCTGTTTGTGCACTGGCCATTTAGTGTATTTTTCCTAATATCTTATGTGTCTCAGATTTTTCTTGTATTCTTCATCACTCACTCTATGCCTTCTATTTACTGATGCCCAAGGCAGGCCTACAAAAACTCTTTAGCCATTATGAGAATAAGATCTACTGGCATAAGTATCCTCCAACATAATCTCCAAAGTATGGGACAGGTTCCATCTGTATTTCTAAACTAAGCCTTCCCTACCCCTTTACCATTTCCTTGTATTTGTTTTAATATATTTCACATAGACATTCTTATATATGTTATGTCATCTACATACTACTTCTCCAATGATAGCTCCTGAAAAGAATGTTTTATTTTTTGTCTTTATACCCTTAGTGCTTAGTTTCTTGGTTGACTGATTCATAATTTCAAATTATTTGCCAAGGAGTTGGACCAATTCACAGCTCCACCAACAGCATTTGGTACACCTATTTTCCCACAGTCCTTTCAACTTTGAGTGTTGAGGTTTCTTTTATTATCTTCACCCTCTGTGTCTGAAGTGATTGTTGTTTTGATTTATATTTCTCCTATTGTGATGATTTGGAGAATATTTTCATATGATCATTGGTAAACTGCATTTCTTTTGTTTATCCTTTGATCACTTATGCAGTGAGGAGTATCTCTTTGTGTAAATGTTTCTGTCAGTGTATAGATATAGATTTATCTATCAGTATATCTATCCTCACACACATACACACAATATATTGGATTCAGAACTTTATTAGAAGTATGATATGAAATTTTCCCCTATTTAACCATTTTTCTTCTTGTCCTATCTTAATTTATGTTTATGTAAATTTAAATTTCTTTTTTAATGATATGCAGTAGAATTTTCATGGTCACCTCTATCCTTTGTTGGGTTAATGGTTCTTCCCCTAGACTAAGCTAAGAAAAATACTTTCTTCTATTTTCTCCTTTATTTTTATTTAATGATATGTCCTTTTACATAAAGGTCAGTATCTATCCAGACCTACTGTGATAGACATAGAACACTTACTTCACCATATTTTCCCATAGACATTATAAAAACTATTACTGTATCTTTAAGAGCCAAGCAGAATGTTGTGGTAGTTGTGGTTTTAACTGTTAGTTTGGAAAGATTGTTGAGAATGTTGGTTTGAAAGAAACTTAATCAATAATCAAGTATTTGTAAAGTGCCTATTATACCTTTGGTGCTGGAGATACAAATACACAATGAGGGAAATAATCCTTAATAGCAAATAGTTGAGAGGCAAAAAAAAGCTTTTTTTTCCTCTCATGTCTGGACAAGTTTGATAAAGCATGAAGAAAGAAGTTGGAGAGGTCTTGTTTCCTGATAAATTTTTTTTACCCTTTTTCTTGTGAAGATGATGAAGAGAATTCTTGAGTAGATACATCATTTGGCATCTTGAATGAAGTGAATGATGTAATTGCATTTCCAGGAGTAAGAACTCTAGTTAGAAAGATATAACGTTAGTGATAACAGTGACTGTGATCTTTTTCAGGACTAAAATATCCTGAATAGCTTTTATATGTTTGTGTTATTGTTGACTAAAATATTAGCAAATTACATAGCCAGTAGTAGGGAATTCCTCCACATAGAGGCCCTAAGATCCTCCCAGAGAACAATTCTTCCCACCTTGGTCTACTTGACTAAAGGTCAATAAACAGGAGGCAAATCTAGAAGATAAAAAAATGTTTAATCAGAATGAGCTGATGGGTAATTGCCAAATTGGCAGCCATGCACAGAACAAAGGGAAATACACACATGTATAGGTTTTAAATGGTCATAAATTGACATTATCAGTGGGAAAAGAGGGGCAGCTAAGTGGCGCAGTAGATAAAGCCTGAATTCAAATCTGGCCTCAGACCCTTAACACTTACTAGCTGTGTGGCCCTGGTCAAGTCACTTAACTCTCATTGCTCTGCAAAAAAAAAAAAAGAAAAGAAAAGAAAAGAAAAAAAAGAATGGGAGCTCCTTGAGGGCAGGTGCCATCTATCAGTGGCAAAAGGAGTCTTTCAGATGAAACTGCTCGATCACTTTCCTTATTTGGTAGGTTGAATAATAGGGACAGAATATTAGATGATTTTGCGGAAACTTGCTAATTTGAAGTTAGAATATAACCTTAGAGTTACAGGAGTTGCAAAGATAATGCATTTCTCTGAGGACAGTCTTGTCAGAATATCCTGACATAGCAGGAAATCTTTAAATAAATGGACACCTCTTTTAAGATAGAATCAATGGGCTCATTTTGTTGAATTACGTACAGGCTGAGGATTTTTCACTATTTACACAACCATGTAGCTCTGTTTATTTGACTTTTGACAATTACTTATGGGAGATTTTTTTTCCCCAAACTGAAGCACACAGGTTTTATCCATTTCCTCTACAAATCATTCCTTTGATACTTCTTCAGCTATATCATAAAATCTGGATTACTTAATGTATAGGTACATAATACAACAAGACATTTGTGCAGAAAAATAGGAATATTAGTCCAAAGAGGGTGGTTATGAAACCAACATGTGGAGAACAAAACATACAAAATTTAAAATATTATCTTAAAGACTAAATAGCAAATATCAGTCAAAGTCAATTGTACTTCAAGAAATCTATGAAGGAGCAAAATCCAGCTTTATAACCTTGGTCTTAACCTTCCAAAATGATTAGGACATTCTAAGACATAATGGAAAATAAACAAACTATAATGAGGTGGACAAAAAAGGAATTTAGATGACTGATTTCCTGTTCTGTATCCTTGAGTTTAGTTGTATACTTTATGAAGTAATTTGCTTCTGGGAAACATTTCTCCTTATAAATGCTATGTCAGAAGACTCTTTCCTAGACTACTGTCCACAAATTGTCCAGTTTGGTCTGCTTACACTGGGATGTACTTTTTTGTCTTCTTTCTAGAACAGATTTATAGAGATATTTTTCTAGTAGAGTCATTTGCCATTTTCCAAATGTAATGCTCCCAGCAAAGGTTCCCTAGATAATGCTGCTCAAGCCTGCTATATTAATAATATTTTTAGTAGGGTCTGATAAAATCTAATTATATTGGCCTTCAAGCAATTAGTTCATGTACTGAAAGTTAGTGAAAACCTTATAGAGTTAACTTCAGAAACATCATAGCTCTAAGAGGAATATCAAACTAAAACCTTTAACTCATCTGAAAGTTTTGATCTTCAATATTCACACTAAAGATATGAACAATGTTGTTCATAGGTTAGAGGAGGAATCTTTAAAAAGGATCATTGAGAACCTGACCTATAGAATGAATACTTCTGTTCCTTGATATTATCAGAGAATAACATCAAACAGAAAAAAACATGATTTAGAAGTTCTTTACAACTACTAAAGAAATTTTCCCCACACAAGACTCCAACTTGAGAATTTAAAAACAGTTATTGAAACATATTCAAAGCTTGTGGATTCAGGCATTTGTATGAAATTCATGTGTAGTTATTCAAATGGACCTGGAGGAAGTTCAGCAGTTGCCAAAATTTAAAACTTATCATTTAAGATTATCTTTTATTTGACTTTTTGTCATATTTTCACTAGCAATATAAAATGTAGCTCTAAAGCTGATACAGTTACAGCTATTATTAATCTTTTAAGTATTGAGGGAATTGAGGAGATTAGAACAGTCAGTGGTAGTGGAAATTGGGTAAACTACACTAATTGTTTGACTCAATTCTGAAGCTAGTTCAATGCCCTTTCTATTCAATTAAGGTTCTGGTCTAATTTTTGTCTTGTGAGACACCTTTATTCAATTATTGTAATCATGAGAAAACTACTGCATTGTTTGAACCTGGCCCTATGTGGCTTAGATGTTGGACCACATCTACCTGCTGCTTAGAGACCATTAAATAAGGATCTACATTATTCTGATGAGAAAACTGGTCAGATCCAATGATTTGTGTCAGGAGTTGCATATTCTTTGATCCAGCAAGGCTAGGTCCATATCTGAAAAAGATCAAAGAAAGAGGAAAAGGACCTTTTTGTTGTTTAGTTGTTTTTAGTCATTTCTGACTCTTATGTGATCCAAATTTTTGGTTGCTAATGACTCACAATTATAAAATCACAGCATTTAAATAGAAAGAAAACCTCTTAATGATATAAATACATCTTTGGGTATCATCTTATAAGTCAAAATACTTTAAAACAATTTTATCCCAGAATAATAATGCAAGAATTTCATAAACCTAACACTGACATAAATTTTTGTGGATTTAAAATGAAATAGAAAAAAAATACTTTCAGTCAAATTATATTAATTAATGAATCTTCAAAACAGATATATAAATTTTCCATTTATTTACCAATTTTAGCACATTATACTAGTTTCATTCAAAAACCAGTTTAGAGTCGTTATCCCCTTTGCTCTTAGAGCTATAGCTCTTATAGCATATAACTCTGGTAGTTAACATGCAGCACATAGATCGATCATCCCTGCTATGAATAATTTCTTCAATTAATTTATCAAACCAAATATAAATCCAAATTTCAAATAACCAAATTTTAAATTATGCTACATGATTCATCTACTTTTCCACATCCAAAAGAATATCACATATGTAGAATCAAACTTGGAAATTTGGTAGATAACAAAGTCAAGCACCTTATATTGTCCCAGTTTGGTGAAATATCATCGGTTCTTTATACCTGCTGTTAGGAGAAAAAATTGAATTCCATTAAAAATATTTTCTCCTTTTTTAAAACATTTTCTCCTTCTAAGAACCATTTATATACCTCTTATGTTTTAATTAAGTTTCATGTCCAGAGTGTCACTGCAGTCTCCAACTTACTCTAATTTTCTTTCCCTTTCTCCCAGTGTACTTTAATCAAAGGCATAGAATTCCAACTCTCTACACACAGATTCAATGTTTCACTTCCCTTCCCTTCCTCTTAACCCTCTTTTCTTCCAATTCATGTCTCAAATAATTTTCCTAATTAGATTTCCTTTGACTGTATTGAATATCTTCTTTGCAAATTAGCATATATCTGAAATTCACTATAAAACTTTACTTTTCCTTTATTAGAATTGACATTTGAAGGTTCATAGTTTCTAATTTTTCTAAGTATAATGTTTCCAATATTCTCTCTCTCTGTCTCTCTGTAATAGATATACATATAAACATACACATACACATTCTCATACACACATACACACTTACATATATATGTGTGTGTGTATATACATACATACACACCATTTAATTTGCTTTAAGTGACTGATTAAAATTTACCTGGACAACTAAATATTGCCAAATTATTCATAGAAGACAATTGTTCCCTCTTAAAATGATATTTGAATTTTCCCAATTTGCCTTTGACTCAAATGAGTCTTTTTCTTTCTAAGGTAGAGAGAAAAATGAAAATCTATGTTACATGTTTCTTGATTACCATGTAAGGCTCTGATATGTAAAAATGCAAAATTGTTTGCTTTTCTCTTGGAATCACTAGGGAGAAAACTTTTGGAATCACTCTACTTCTGTTTAGGATTGAGAATTCTCTAATCTTGGAAATCACTTTCTTTTATTATTCTTCTAAGGTTCTAGCTCTCCAATTCTGGGTGGTTTTCTTTTTTTTTTTTTTTTTACAGGGCAATGGGGGTTAAGTGACTTGCCCAGGGTCACACAGCTAGTTAGTGTCAAGTGTCTGAGGCCAGATTTGAACTCTCAGGTACTCCTGAATCCAAGGCTGGTGCTTAATCCACTGCACCACCTAGCTGACCCTGGGTCAGCTCTGGGTGTTTTTCTATGAAAATTATATAATGTTTCTACATTTAACATTCTCAGGGAACTACATCCTGCCAAATCCTCTAGGCTATTTCAGCATTGCTGGAATCAGGAAAACTCCTCTTCTTGAGTTCAAAATTGGCCTTAGATACCTAATAACTGAGTCACCCTAGGCAAGTCATTTAACCCTGTTTGCCTCAGTTTCCTCATCTGTAAAATGGTCTGGAAAAGGAAATGGAAAACTACTCTAGTATCTCTAATGACAACAACAAAAAATCACAAATGGGCTCACAAAGTGTTGGATTCAACTATCAAAATGATTTTCTGACCACATCACCATCTATTCAGTCAACTCTAGTGGCTCACTAAGGCCTCTGTGACACTGGCCTCCTTGCTATTTCTTACAATTGAATTTTTTTTACATTTAAATTTTATTTTTTTCTCAATTACATGTAAACAAAGAATTGACATTCTTTTTTTTAATTTGAGTTCCTTATTCTTTCTCTCTCCCTCCCAGCCTTCTCCTTGAAAAGATTTTGATATAGATAAAACATGTACAGTCAAGCAAAATATTTCAATATTAAGAATATCACAAAAAATGCAGCCCAAAAAAATCAAGAATAATAAACAAGTAAAAAAAAGTATGCTTCTGTGGAAAAATTGGAACACCAATGCATTGTTGGTGGAGCTGTGAACTGATACAACCATTCTGGGAGCAATTTGGAATTATGCCCAAAGGGTGATAAAGCTGTGCATACCCTTTGACCCAGCAATACCACTTTTGGGTCTTTTCCCCAAAGAAATCATGGAAAGGGGAGAGGGACCCACATGTACAAAAACATTTATAGCTGCTCTTTATGTGGTGGCAAGGAATTGGAAGTTGAGGGGGTGCCCATCAATTGGGGAATGGCTGGACAAGTTGTGGTATATGAATACAATGGAACAATGAGCAGGAGGAGTTCAGAGAAACCTAGAAGGACTTGCATGAACTGATGATGAGTGAGATGAGCAGAACCAGAAGAACATTGTACACAGTATCATCAACATTGAGTGTTGATCTATTGTGATGGACTATATTCTTCTCACCAATGCAATGGCACAGAAGAGTTCCAGGGAACTCATGATAGAAGAGGATCTCCAAATCCAGGGGAAAAAAAAGAACTGTGGAGTATAGATGCTGAATGAACCATACTATTTCTTTTGTTTTTGGTGCCGTTGTTTTTTCTATTTTGAGGTTTTTCATCATTGCTCTGATTTTTCTCTTATAGCATGACTAATGCCGAAATATGATTAATGTTATTATGTGTGTATGTATGTATATATATATATATAAAACACCTATATCAGATTACCTGCTGTCTAGGGGAGGGGGAGGGAGGGAGGGAGGGGAGGGAGGAAATTGGAAAGCTTGTATAAACAAAAGTTGAGAACGATCTTTATATGTAATAGGAAAAAATAAAATACTTTATTAATTTTTTTAATTTTTTAATTTTTTTAAAAGTATGTTTCAATTTGCATTCAGAGACCATCGGTTCTTTCTCTAGAGGTTGATAGCATTTACATCATAAGTCCATAGGAATAGTCTAGTATTGTTCAGAATAGATACATCATTTCCAGTTGGTAATCATACAATATTGCTTTTACTATATATGATGTTCTCTAGTTTCTGCTCATTTTACTTTGCATCAGTCCATGTATGTCTTCCAAGGTTTTTTTGAAGACATCCTGCTTTTCATTTCTTATACCACAATAGTGTTTTATCACAATCATACCACCACTTGTTACCTCAATTGATTGGCATTCCCACAATTTTCAATTCTTTGCCACCACAAAATAAGCTGCTATAAATATGTTATACATGTAGGTACTTTTATAAGCAGTTAGGTGGTACAGTGGATAGAGTGCCAGTCTTAGAATCTGAAAGGTCTGAAATCAAATCTGGCCTCAGCAATTTATTAGCTATGTGAACTTGAATCCTGTTTGCTTTGCCATCATGTACCAGCAATCTTCTCACCCTGAAAGATCCTTCTGCCCCTATAGTCCTTTCCTTTGACTGATCAGTTCTTCTCAATTTTAAAACAGGTAGTAGACCAGACATGTTCAGCCTGAAGACTCTACTGCTGACTCAAAGGACTTCTTTTTCCACGATATCTCACTTGTTGGAGGTAACAAGTACCTTTTCACCATCTCTTGAACCTTGCTTTTCAGCTTTCTTTTATGTGTCCCCATTAATTATTTAATAATAATAATGGCTATCATATATATATATATATATATATATATATATAGTGTTTTAAAGTTTGAGAAGCACTTTATTATTATCACATTTTATTTTTACAACAGCCTTAGGAGGTAGATTTATTATTACTATTCTCATTTTACAAATGTGGAAACTAAGACAGTCAGAGATTAAGTAAGTTGCCCAGGGTCATAAAGGCAGTGAGTGTCCAGTTTGTTGTGCTCAGGTCTTCCTAACTCCCAGTTTAGAGTTTGACCTATTGGACACCTAGAATGTAAACTCCTTGACAGCAGGAACTGTCTTTCATTTTGCTTCTATTTGCATTTCCATTGCTTAGCACAATGCCTAGAACATAGTAGGCCCTTACATTTTCACTCATCCTGATATATATATATATATATATATATATATATATATATATATATATATATATATATATATATATATATATGTTGCCACTGGATCCAGATGGCTCTGGAGCAGAGAGTGAGGTTGGTGACCTTGTACAGCTGTACAAGGCTGTACTTAAATCAATGAGTGTCAGTGCAAGCCATGACATCACCCTGATGTCATGGTCCTCTTTGAAAATGAAGAATAAACAACAAGTAAGCCCTTAATAAATGCCTGTTGATTTGAATTGAAATGGAGTTGTAAGTAGATGATGATCTAAAAAAAGGACACTAAGCACCAGTCGAGCAGACAAAAGAAGAACCAGGAAAAGACAGGGTCAGGAAAACTCAAGGTAGTTAGGGTAACCAAGAGGAATGAATAATCATATTAAATGCTACAGAGGGGTCAAGGCATAAGAAGACTGAGAAGTCTTTGTATTTAGCATTGAGTGATCATAGTATACAGTACACTGTTTCTTTAAAGACTTTTATATGTAGGAGTTCATAAGAGTGTGAAAATTTTTGTGTAAAAGAAGATCTTTATATTCATTATTAAAGGATATTGAATGCTGCCATTGTTATTTGTGAGCATTTTGAAAAATACAACTAGAAAAATACTGTTTTAATATACACTGCTAAAATATGTGTATAAAAACTTTTAAATAATTTTGGAGAGAAAATAATTTGGGCTCTATATCTGTGAGTTTGATCTCATTGTTACTGAATAGAATTGACACTTTTTTACTTGGGAAAAATTAGTATTACAAATAGAAAAATGTCTTTTATTTATTAAAGTCTAGAAAAAATGATTATAAAGAAATACTGTTTTAAGAAACAAACTAAATTGTTTGAGACTATAGAACTAAAAGAATAATAGATACCTACTCTAATTTGGATATATATGTTGTACAACTGAAAAATGTAAAACTAAGAAAATGAGAATTTGCCTAAATATTTAAAAGTTGAAGTATGATTTCAAAAAGGTCTATCCATTTGATGGGGAAAAGTTGGATAGTTGAGACTTTTAAGTAAAAGATGAGTTTACTAAGATTTAGCAAACTATCATTTAAGCCATTAAAGGGCAAGAAGGATAACACAAAAAATCAAGACAAAGGAAGAGAAACGCTCTTTCTTCTTATATCTTATGACTCTCCATTTGCTTCAAGAATATATTCCTGAAACAAGACAATTCATCTCCAAAGTTCTACTTTCTGCATGAAGCCTGTCGCATCATATTAATTTTTCCTTCCCAAGCTAAAGGAGACAGAAGAGAACAACAAATCTTTCTATAGAATGTAGATGGCAATGAAGGATGATAGTTGCCACTATAATTCTTGGACAATAAGATCAATTGTTTCTCTGACCAATCAGATATCTCTCAGTTGAAGCTTTAACTCAGCATATGACATGTAAGTACAACTCCAACATAATCACATTTAAGTCCCCTTTTTATGTCTTCAACATGTCTCAGTTGAAAAATTTGGGTATGATCTCAGAGGGAAAGCAAAGGCACAGAGTTTAGAGAAAGGAGCATCATGTGGAAGGAATGGAAAGAAAACCAGTGTTGTTGGATTGTAGAATATCTTGAGGGAAGTAAAGTATAAG
This sequence comes from Dromiciops gliroides, assembly GCF_019393635.1. Classification (NCBI taxonomy): domain Eukaryota; kingdom Metazoa; phylum Chordata; class Mammalia; order Microbiotheria; family Microbiotheriidae; genus Dromiciops; species Dromiciops gliroides. The sequence continues at coordinate 263,152,588 of NC_057862.1, read as the reverse complement.
AAGTTTGGAAAAGGTAGGAAGAGAGTCAGGCTATTCAGGTTTTTAAAAGTCAACCAAAGAATTTATATTAGATTCTGAAGATAACAGGGAACCACTGTATTTTATGAAGTAGAGGAATCAATTGGTCTGACCTCTGCTTCATAAAAATCACTTTGGCAGGTAAGTAGCAGAATGATAAGAGGCAGGGGAGCAACTTGAGATGGGGAGCAGGCTATTGCAATAAGATAGTTGTGAGGTGACAAGAATGTAGACCAAGGTGGTTACTGTGTCAGTAAGGAGAATGAGATGTATATATGTAATGATAAATATTGTGAACAATAAGACTTAACAGAAGATTGGTATTATGATGAATTATAGTAAGGATTCTATACTCAAGACCTGGGTAACTGGCAGGATGGTATTGTCATCAGTAGTAATAGAGGAGTTCTCAAGGTGGAGGATTTTAGAGGAAAGACAGTACACTCTTATTTGGACATTCTGTGTTTGAGATGTCTAAAATACATCCAGTTAGATGTCTAAAAGGCTGTGTGCATTGCTGGAGCTCCATAGAGAAAACAGAATTGGCTATTTAGAGCTGGAAATCACAATGGTAATTAAACTGATGAGAGTTGTTGAGATTACCTAGGGAGAAAGTGTATAGGGAAAAGAGAAGAGGGTCCAGAACAGACTCTTTGGGGAAACCAAAAGTTAGTGGCCTTGACCTGAATCTAGCAAAAGTGGCAGGTAGAAGGTAAGGAGAGACAGAGACAGAGACAGAGACAGAGAGATAGAGCAACAGAGACAAAGAGAAGGACAGAAACACAGAGAGAGAAAGAGAAAGACACAGAAAGACACAGAAAGAAACATGTGAAAAGTGTTGTGTAAACCTAAAAAGGAAATGGGTACAAGGAGTTTGTGTCTTGCCCCAGGTCACACAGCTACAGTTAGTGGCCCAACCAAGATAAGAACTGGGTTTCTTGGTAACCATTGTTGTTCAATTATGTCTGACACTTCATGACCCCATGGACCACAGCACAACAGGCCTTCTATCCCAAAGTTTGTCCAAATTCATGTCCATTGCTTCTCAATGTTAAGTGCTTAATGTCTGGCACATAGTAAACACTTAATAAATGTTTATTTATTGAAATATGAACATTAATCCCAATATCTCCTGGCAAAATAATGTCCAATTTATATTGAGGACAGTTTTTAGGAAGAGATGTTGTTATAACACCCTGGAATATTATGCACAAATGTATACATATATTTGCTAGAGCTATTGTTGTTTCTAGCTACTAGGAAGCAGTAAGAAGAGGTTCTACAGTTCAGTGCAAATCAGTATTTCTAGCCTATCCTTTGTGATCTCTGTATCTATCTCTCCCTCCTGTTCCTGCCCCCATCTTGAATTTCTCTAGTACTGAAATACATATTCATGAGCTCCTTTTTATTGATTTTTCCTTTCCTTATCTTTGCCTGTTGTAGCATTTTTTACTAATATACAGCTGTAAGTTTGATCTACAATGTGATGTCAGCTGGGAGAAAAAGAAATGCTTCTTATGATTCAACTGGTCAACTTAAATTATTTTGATATTTATACCAGCTGTTGGCAGTTCCACTAATACAGTAGAACTGCTTTATGTTTCATAGCATTTAATAGTACTGAAATTGCCCAAAATAATAGAACTATTATACATGGAGCCAGGAGTGTGCTAGAGCCAGTTTTAGCCATCTTGTGAGAGCTGACTGTTAAATTTTCTGTTCTACCAAATTTTTTCCTTTATAGTAATTGAAAAAAAAAAACATGTACACTGGTATCTTGTATTTGCTACACTTTTGTCAATAGTGTAGTGATAAATATATAATCTAATGTGGAATGTTAGTTGTATCACTTCTGAAAGCCTACTTACCCTCTCCTAATAAATTCATACAAGTTGATTTAATTTTTGTGAATTTTGAAATCTTAAAATTTTACATATATTTGAAAGTAGTCATATGCTTTAGTAGTTATTGAAGTTTGTTTACCTTTCTAAAATATTAATAAGGTCTGAGACTATTTTCCCTATTTCTTTACAATCTTCCTTTTTAGATTTCTTGAAATATAACCACTAAATGACCTTAAATTGTTTCTCTTCTAACCCTTCCTCTTTATAAATTTATTTAAGATGCATTTACCATCTTCATTATTTTTTCTACATGATTTCTACTTCAACTACACATCAAGGACTACAGAGTTGCTGGACTCTACAATTCTTGATGATAAGAAGAGGTCTGAACTGAGTACAGATGAAAACAACAACAAACAAATCCTTAGTGTTGAGCCTTCAAACAATTAGCATCTTATATAAAGTTGCTGCATATGAAATAAATCTACATAAATCATCTGCATTTCTACATTCTAACAACAAAAGTCATCAGCAAGAGACAAACTCCATTTAAAATAACTCTAAATAATATGAAATTGTTCAGTATCTATTTGCCAAGAAAAACTCAGAGAGTATAAAAAAATAATTACAAAACATAGTTTGCAAAAATAAAAAACAGATCTAAACCACTAAAAATATTAACTGCTCATTTTCTGATGAAGAAACCAAAGCTATATATTCCCATATGAAAAAATGCTCTAAATCTCTAATGATTAGAGAGATGCAAGTTAAAACAACTCTGAGGTACCACCTGACACCTATCAGATTAGCTAAAATGACAAAAAAGGAAGATAATAAATGTTGGAGAGGCTGTGGGAAAATTGGAACACTAATGCTTTGTTGGTGGAGCTGCGAGCTGATCCAACCATTCTGGAGAGCAATTTGGAATTATGCCCAAAGGGCGATAAAGCTGTGCATACCCTTTGACCCAGCAATACCACTTTTGGGTCTTTTTCCCAAAGAAATCATGGAAAGGGGAAAGGGACCCACATGTGCAAAAATATTTATAGCTGCTCTTTATGTGGTAGCAAGGAATTGGAAGTTGAGGGGGTGCCCATCAATTGGGGAATGGCTGGACAAGTTGTGGTATATGAATACAATGGAATACTATTGTGCTGTAAGAAATGATGAGCAGGAGGAGTTCAGAGAAACCTGGAGGGTCTTACGTGAGATGAGCAGAACCAGAAGAACATTGTACACAGTATCATCAACATTGAATGTTGACCTACTGTGATGGACTATATTCTTCTCACCAATGCAATGGCACAGAAGAGTTCCAGGGAACTCATGATAGAAGAGGATCTCCAAATCCAAGAAAAAAAAAAAAAAAAGAACTGTGGAGTATAGATGCTGATTGAACCATACTATTTCTTTTGTTTTGGGTGCTGTTGGGTTTTTTTTTTCTATTTTGAGGTTTTGCATTACTGCTCTGATTTTTTCTCTTATAACAGGATTAATGCAGAAATAGGATTAATGTTATGTGTATATATATATGTGTGTGTATAGATATATATACATATATATGTATATGTAAATAGATATATAGATATATAGACATAACCTATATCAGATTACCTGCTGTCTAGGGGAGGGGGGAGGGAGGGGAGGGAGTGAGAAAAATCTGAAATTGTAAAGCTTATATGAACAAAAGTTGAGAACTATCTTTTCATGTAACGGAAAAAATAAAATACCTTATATGTTAAAAAAATATATATATTAACTGCTCATTGGTAGGCCAACCCAATATAATATAAAATTAAACTCTACCTAATTTAATTTACATATACAGTATCATGCCAATCAAACTACCAAATACTTATTTTATAGATGTAGAAAAACAGTAATAAAATTATTCTAAAGAATAAAAGTTTAAAACCATCAAGGGAATCAATGAAAACATTATGAAGGAAGGTGGCCTAGGTTTACTAAATTTAAACCATAGTAGGTACTAGCTAAGAAATAGAGTGGCAGATCAATGGAATAAATAAGGTATACAATACATAGTAGTAAATAACCATGATAATCTAATGTTACATAAAACCAAAAATCCAAACTTTTGTGACAAGAACTAATCATTTTACAAAAATTGCTGGGAAAACTTGAGAGCAGTCTGGCAGAAACTAGGCATAGACCAAAATCTTACACTATATATCAAGATAAGGTCAAAATAAATAAATTATTTTGACACAAATTATGATATCATATATAAAGAGGGGAGGTATGGAAAAATGTACCTGTCAGATCTATGAATAAGGGAGAACTTTGTGGCCACAAAGAAATAGATCATGATAGAAATGATCACAGGATATGATAGATATAGATATTTTTATTATGTGAAATTAAAAAGCTTTCAAAGGGGTAGCTAGATGGTACAGTGGATAAAGCATAGGCCCTTGATTCAGGAGGACCTGAGTTCAGATCTGGCCTCAAACACTTTACACTTACTAGTTGTGTGGCCCTGGGAAAGTCACTAAATCCTCATGGCCCCACAAAAACAAACAAACAAACAAAAAACTTTTGTACTAACAAAACTAATGGAGAACAAAAAGAGAAAAGAAAACAGGAAACCAGGAAAATTTTTTACAAGATTTTGTAGTAACATCCTCATCTCTCAAATATAGGGAACAGAGCCAGATTTATAAAAACAAGACTCCACCCAGTTGAAAAATTTTAAAAGACATACATAGTAGATTTTCGAAAGAAGTTAAAGCTTTCAATTGTCCCCTGAACAAAAAATACTCTAATTCACTACTGATTAGATTAACTATTAATGTTGGCTAACATTACAGAAAAACAATGACAAATGCTAGAGGGGATGTGAAAAAATGATACACTAAAGTAGTACTGGTTGAATTGTGAACTAATCCAACCACTCGCGTGAACAATTTGGAATAATACCCAATGCGCTATAAAAGTATGCATACATAACCTTTGACCCAGCAATACTACTACTAGTCTATATCCCAAAGAGATTAAATAAAAAGGAAATGAACTTCTTTATACAAAAATTCTTGTAGTAGCTCTTTTTGTGGTGGCAAAGAATAGGAACTTGAGGAGATGCTCATCAATTGGGGAATGACCGAACAAGTTCTCAGAAGTGATTGTGATGAAATACCATTGTGGATCCTTCCAAATACCTTCAAATAATGACATAACACAATTCCTCAAGCAGCAGAACCCACAAAAAGACAGGGTGAGGTCATTTTCCAGTCAAAGGCAGCTTAGAAGGTCAGCAGGAAAGGTCTGTTATACCAGGTGAGAGTGGATTGCAGATCCAGGCCCCACCACACAGACCCAGAGCCAGCCCCAGAGAATCAGGCCTCCTGAACCTTGGGATCAGCTGAGGCAACAGCTACTTCTGTAACTCAGTTCATGGACTGGTGAGGGAGTCAAGTAGTTGGCAGGAGGGAGATTGCCAGGATCTTTGCTGGCACTGAGGCAGAACTCTGTTGTGTTGCCCATACTCAGAACCAGGAAGCAATCTTGAGTGGAAGCACCCCAAGTTAGGGGGAGGCCCATGCACACCAGAGCTTGCAACCACAGTGAAGCAGAATTCTGTTCCCAAGTTAAAGAGCAAGCTGGCCTGTGGTTAATTACAGACCAAAGCATAGGTCAGGGGAGTGTAGAAAGTGCCTCTCCTTCAATCGTAACACCTGGGACCCCCTGAAGCTTAGGACAGTGTGTCCTGAAAGCAGTGACCCAGTTTAAGAAGGAGTTAAAAGTCAAGAAATAGGCTGGCAAGATGAGCAGGCAGAAAACAGTGTTGACCATAGAAAGTTGCTTTGGTGACAAGGAAGATCAAGGTACACCCTCAGAAGAGGATAGCAACATCAGGGCTCCTACATACAAAGCTTCCAAAAATATTATGAATTGGTCTCAGGCCATGGAAGTGCTCAAAAAGGACTTTGAATATAAAGTAAGAGATGTAGAGGAAAAAAGGAAAGAGAAATGAGAGTGATGCAGGAGGGTCATGAAAAAAAAACCAACAGCTTAAAAAGCCAAATGGAAAAGGAGATACAAAAGCTCTCTGAAGAAAACAATTGCTTAAGAATTAGGATTGAGAAAATAAGGCACAAAATAAAGAAAATCCAAATAAAGCAATGTGAAATATCTCCTTGGAAAAACAACTGACTTGGAAAATAGATCAAGGAGAGAAAAATTGAAAATTATTGGACTACCTGAAAGCCACAATGAAAAAAAGAGCTTAGACATCATCTTCAAAGAAATTGACATTGAAAAATTGCCCTGATATTCTAGAAGCAGAAGGTCAAATAGAAATTGAAAGAATCCACTGATCACCTCCTGAAAAATATACCAAAATTGAAAATGTCCAGGAATATTATAGCCAAATTCCAGAACTCCCAGATCAAGGGGAAAATATTGCAAGCAGCCAGAAAGAAACAATTCAAGTATGGTGGAGCCACAGTCAGAATAACAAAATATCTAGCAGCTTCTAACTTAAAGGATCATGGGCTTGGAATATGATATTCAAGAGGGCAAAGGAATTGGGATTACAAACAAGAATCACCTACCCAGAAAAACTGAATATAATCAGGGGGGAAAATGAGAATCCAATGAAAGAGAGGACTTTCAGGCATTTGTGATGAAAAGAACTGCACTGAATAGAAAATTTGACTTTCGAATACAATACTCTAGAAAAGTATATAAAGGTAAACAGGAAAAAGAAATCATATGGGATATTAAAAGGTTAAACTGTTTATATTCCTACATGCAAAAATGACACTTGAAACTCATAACTACTTTCTCATTATTAGGGCAGGTGAATAGAGTATATGTAAACAGAGGGCACAGGTGTGAGTTGAATATGAAGGAATGATATCTTTTAAAAAATAAAATTAAGGGGTGAGAGAGGAATGCACTGGGAGAAAGGAAAAGGGAGAGGTGGAATTGGGTAAAATAAGCAAGAAAAGGCTTAAGGTGTGGAGGGGAAGGTGGGAGAAATGTGGGGGAATGAGTGAGCATTACTGTCATCAGAAATGGCTCAAAAAGGTAATAATATACACACTCAATTGGGTAGAGTAATCTATCTAACCCTGCAGAAAAGTATGAGGTGAAGGGGATAAGAGGAGAGGGGTGAAAGAAAGGAGGGCAGATTGGTAGAGGGGGTAGTCAGAAGCAAAATACTTTTGAGGAGGGATAGGGTGAAAGAAGATAGAAAATAGAGTAAATGTCATGGGGAGGGAATAGGATGGAGGGAAACACAGTTAGCAATAGTACATGTGAAAAAAATTTGAAGCAGAAGAAAGCAATGTAAGATGATGGTGATGATGGTAATGATGATAGTGACAATGATTGATTTTGAATGATTGAATGATGGATTCAATGATTGATTGAAGGTGGATTGAATGATGGATTGGTGTATGGATTGATGATGATTGGAGAAAGATGAGGATTGATGAGGACTGATTGAATGGTACTTTGCTGGGCTATTGTGAAGAAAAGTCTTTGTCAAGTATAAGGTACTATATAAATGTTATCTCTTACTGTTGTTGTAATAATCAACCTCGTGGGTTTATTGTAAGGAAATCTCTCTTTAATGTACTATATAAATGTAGTTTACTATTTCTAAATATGATGAGCAGGGTGTTATCAGAAAAACCTGGAAAGACCTACATGAGCTGATGGAGAATGAAATTTACTGTATACAAAATAACAGCAATATTGTAAGATGATCTGCTGTGAATTAGTTAATTTCAGCAATGCAATGATCCAAGATGGCTCTGAAGAACTTATGAAAAATACAATCCATCTACAGAGAAAGAACTGATGGTATCTGAATACAGATTAAAGCATAATTTTTGTTAGTTCCTTTATCTGAAGTTTTGTGTTTTTTTTCTTTCACAATTTGGCTAATGTGGAAATGTTTTACATTACTACTCATGTATATCTTATCTTGAATTGCATGAGTTCTTGGGGTCAGGAGAGGGAGGGATGAAGAAAATTTGGAACATGAAGTTTTAAAAAATTGATATCAAAATTTGTTTTTACATGTAATTTGGAAAAATAAAAATTCTAAATGGTGGGGGGGGGGGGAAGAAATACTATTGTGTATGACAAACAGGATAATTTCAGAAGACCCTGGGGAATTTTATATGAACTGATGTAAAATGAAGTAAGCAGAATTAGGAAAACACTTGGAGAGTAACAGCAGTATTGTAAGGATGATCAACTGTGAACGACTTAGCTTTTCTAATCAAGAAAATAATGCAAAACAACTCCAAAGGATCACTAATGAAAAATGGCATCTGCCTCCAAAAAAAAAAAAAGGCAATTAGCTCTAACTGCAGATTGAAACATACCTTTTTCACTTTATTTTTTATGAGGGTTTTTTGTCTATGTTCTCTTTTGAATCATGGTCAATATAGAAAAATGTTTTGCATAGCTTCACATGTATAATTGATATTAAATTGCTTTCCTTCTCAAGGAGAAAGGAAGCTTGGGAGAGAGGGAGGTAATTTAGAACTCAAAACTTTTTTTAATGTTAAGCTTTTACATGTGAATAAGAAATACTTCATGAAGTAAAATATATTTTAAAAAATCAAATAAGTGAGGTTGAATTGTACTGTCCTCTTAAATTTTTTCTATGAATTTTATCTGAATTGTCAATGATATTTAAATATTTCCCTAAAATCTGAATTAACATCACATCAAATCACTACTTTGGGGGTTCATAAATCAGTGAAAACAGTGTTAATTTTTCATAATGATACTAGATCCACTTAGCAAGCTTTTCTGTCTTAGAAGGCAATGAGGTGGGGGCAGTTAGGTAGCTCAGTGGATAAAGCACCGGCCCTGAATTCAGGAGGACCTGAGTTCAAATCTGGCCTCAAACACTTGACACTTGCTTGCTAGCTGTGTGACCCTGGGAAAGTCACTTAACCCCCATTGCCTGCAAAAAAAATAAAGGCAATGAGGTGATTTTCTTTTCATCTCAAAAAAAAAAAAGCCCTTCAGTTATGAGTCATATATGGATACAAGCAAGGTGGAAGTACCTATGTGGTTGATTGGAGGCTGGCAAGTAGTCCATCTCTTTTCATGATGCTGGATAAGGCATTTCAAAGTCTATATCACCCTTCAAATTCCATTATAGCCTTCTTATAATTATAGTCAATTAATAATTGTTGTTTTGGCAAATCAGCTGGGGTGCACTGGGCACATTTGTCCATTTTTTACTTAGAAGACTCCAACTTTGTTCTTTCTATGCTCTGTCTCTCTGTCTCTCTGTCTCTCTGTCTCTCTGTCTCTGTCTCTGTCTCTGTCTCTCTCTCTCTCTCTCTCTCTCTCTCTCTCATTTCCTTGCAGTAAAGAATGTCAAACAATATATTAAACACAGTTCTTAATCGGTTCTCCCAAATTAACAGTATTTAGGGAGAGTACAAGCCTATTAGAGAAAGTGTACCTAAAGGTATCACACCCAAATTCAAAGTTATGTCAATTCAACAAGACATTTTAAAAATATTATTAGAGGTGATTTTCCATCTATTCTTAAAAATGGCATGTCTCCAAATAAGCAAAAAGAGTGAAAAGTAAAGAAAACAAAAAGGATTAGTGCCATAAAATGAACAACTAAGAAAAGATGAAACAAAAAAGAAAATAAAAAGGGAAAATCCAAATTTCCCTTTTCAGGGTGAATGTAAGATAACATATAGGTTGTGAGCCTGGGATGCTGAATTTATAGTGGTGTCCTTGAAGGTAAGAAGTTTGGATTGTGTGGGGATTTGTGCTAAAGATGATGAGTTCTTTTTTGGAATATCGAAAGAACATCCAGCTTGAGAAGTCCAATAGACAATTGGAGATATAAAAACAGGGGTTGGAAAAGAAGTAATAGAATATAATAACTAAAGGAAAAGTAAAAGCAAATAATAATTAAAGGAAAGGTAGGAGCAGATCAGTTTTATAAAGAAAATATCCAATACAGCTTAGTATGATCACACATAAAGCAAATCCTGCATATATATATATAAAAGAAAACATCACTGAGTAGGGAAAAAAACAACTGTCAATTTAGTGGCTGTGGGAATACCTTATTTTCCTTATTCAGTCTTTGAGTCCTGATTGGGAGGGTCCTGGGAGACAATGCATACACCCCCTGGGTGAGGTTCCCAAAAGAAACAGAAAAATAAAAACATCACCAAGTCAGGTGAGCACCAATATCTGGATTTTTTCTAGCTGTGGAGTCCTGGTTCACAGCCTTCAGAGTCCTGACTGGGAAGGTCCCAGGCAAAGATGCGTATGCACCATAGGTGAGAGTCAACTACACTTGGGAAGGGTCAAGCTTTAAAAGTATGAGAACAAAGAAGTCTTACTGCCAAGAATACTGGAATAACGTCAATCCTTACATAAAGTCCCAGGAGGGGGCCAAACCTGCAAGAACCCCAGAAGAATTGATGTTGATTCCCAGGAATGGCTAGTTCTGGGAATTCACGGGCATTTTAATCAGGTGTGGCCCTGAGGGCCTCGCCAGGGTCCATCAAAGTTGTTATCCTTCTGGTTCCCAGGCTACTCCTGACTCCTAGATGAGAGTTGGGTCACACTAAAGATAATTTGGAGGTTACAAAATTCCAGTCACATAAGGGTGAACTGGAGGTTACTTCAACTCGGCCTATACCTGGATAATCTTACACTGATTCATATATGAATCTTTCACTCTCTGAAGAAAATTATTGCCTAAGAATTAGTATTGAACAAATGGAAGCTAGTGACTTTATGAGAAACCAAGGCACAATTAAAGCAAATCCAAATGAATAAAAAAATAGAGGGCAATATGAAATATCTCCTTGGAAAAGCAGCTGACCTGGAAATCCTGGAAATTATCCAGGAGAGATAATTTGAAAATCATTGGACTGACTACCTGAAAACCATGACCAAAATAAGAGTTGAGGGGGCAGTTAGGTGGCGCAGTGGGTACAGCACTGGCCCTGGAGTCAGGAGGACCTGAGTTCAAATCCAGCCTCAAACACTTGACAATTTACTAGCTGTGTGACCCTGGGCAAGTCACTTCATCCCAATTGCCTTACCAAAAAACAAAAAAGAGTTTAGACAGCATCTTCCAAGAAATTGTCAGGGAAAATTGCTCTGATATTCTAGAAGCAGAAGGCAAAATAGAAATTGAAAGAATCCACTGATCACCTCCTGAAAGAGATCCCAAAAGGAAACCCTCCAGGAATATTATAGCCAAATTCCAGACCTCCCAGGTCAAGGAGAAAATATTGCAACCTGCTAGAAAAAAAGAATTCAAATACTGTGGAGCTACAGTAAGGATAAAGCAAGATCTAGCAGCATCTACATTCCAGAGGGCAAAGCAACTGGGAATACAGCCAAAAATCACCTACACAGTAAAACTTTTCCTCTTTCAGAGGAAAAAATGGGGCTTCAATGAAAAAGAGGACTTTCAGGTATTTGTGATGAAAAGAACTGAACTGAATAGAAAATTTGACTTTCAAAAACAAGAGCCTGGAGAAGCATAAAAAGGTAAACAGGAAAAAGAAATCATGAGGGATATTAGAAGATTAAACTGTTTACATTCCTACGTGGGAAGATAATACTTCTCACTCATAAGAACTTTCTCTGTAAGGAATACACAGAGGACACAGGTCTGAAGTGAATATGAAGGAATGATATCTGTAAAGCATTTATTTTTTGTTTATCCTTGTTCTTTGTGGGGCAAACAGGGTGGGGTGTGTTATGCCTGGGGCCAGATTTGGGCTTAGGCCCTCCTGGGTCCAGGGCTGGTGGTTTGTCCACTGTGCCACCCAGCTAACCCATAGTGACATCTTTAAAATAGGGTTGAAGTATAGGAATAGCCTGGGGGAGGGGGAAGCGGAGAGGTGCACTGGTAGTTTACATGAAGGAAACCAAAAAAAAGCTTATGGAGGGGAGGGAAGAGGGGGGAGGAGTGGGGAGTGAGTGAACCTTACTATCTTCAGAATTGGCTCAGAGGGAGTAACAAGTATGTATAGTAACATATTTTTGCCCTGAGGTAAAGTGAAGGGAGAGAGATAAGTGGGGGAGTGGGGAAGAGGGGAAGGAGGGATGGGCAGATCGGGGGAGAGAGCAGTAAAAAGCAAAACACTTTCAAGGAAGTATGACCCACTGAATTGCTTGATTTCATAGGGAGTATTGAGGAGGGAGGGAGGAAGAAAAATTTAGAACACAGAATTAGCTCAAAGAACTTAATCTCATCAGAGTGGGCTCAAGGAGGAAATAACATTCACACCCAACTGGGAGGAGTAATCTATTTAACCCTACAGGAAAGTAGGAGGGGAAGAGGATAAGGAGGGAAGGGTGAAACAAGGGAGGGCAAAGCTGGGGAGGGGGCAGTCAGAAGTAAAACACTTGAGGAGGAAGAGGGTAAAAGAATTGTTGGCATCGGCAAGCAGAAGGGCTGCTCCATCATGTAAGATGGAGGCAAAAGAGAAGATAGTGGTGGAAGGCATAGTGATGTGAAATAAAGAGCAGGAAAGATGATGAAAATTTTGGTGAATTATGTCAATTTTTTTGAAAAATAAGAAGTAAGGTTCTTAGCTGAGAGAGTTGGAGAAAGGAGCTATAGGGATTTTTTTTGGTTTTTGGAGTGTGTTGGGTTTTTTTGAAGCTACACTTCTTTACTTTTTTTTTTTAATAAGAGTATTTTATTTTTTTTCCAGTTACATATAAGGATAATTTACAACATTTATTTTCATAAGATTTTTTTTTCACTTTCATTTTTTCTTTTATTAAAGTTTTCATGTACAAAATTACTAATATGATAATGTATTATTACAGAATTATTACAGAATCACACATGTATAACCAATATCTGATTGCTTACCACCTCAGGAAAGGGGTAGGGGAGGGAGGGAATGAAGGATAAAAATAGTAATCCAAAATTATAAATTAAAATGTTTATTACTTTAATAAAAATAATAATAATGGGGCAGCTAGGTGGCACAGTGGATAGAGCACCGGCCCTGGAGTCGGGAGTACCTGAGTTCAAATCCGGCCTCAAACACTTAACACTTACTAGCTGTGTGACCCTGGGCAAGTCACTTAATCCCAATTGACTCACTAAAAAAAATAAATAATAATAATAATAATAATAATAAAAACAAAATTTAAAAGTAATTCTGAAATAAAGGGATTGGGAGAAGAGGGAGCTGATAGAAAGAAATCTGCATTCATAGTCCACAGCTCTTTTTTTCTGGATGTTGAGAACATTTTCTATGATGAAATTCTTTGAAATTGTTTTCAATCATTGCACTGCTGAGAAGAGCCAAGTCTATCACCATTTTTCATCACACGATGTTGGTGTTACTGTGTACAATGTTCTCTTGGTTCTGCTTCATTTCACTCAGCATCAATTCATGCAAATCTTTCCAGGTTTCTGTGAACGCCTCCTATCCATCATTTCTTACAATACAATAGTATTCCATTACATTCATATGCCACAACTTGTTTAGCGGTTCCCCAATTGATAGTCGTTCCCTCAATTTCCAATTTTTTACCACCACAAAGACAGCTACTATAAATATTTTTGTACATGTGGGTCCTTTTCACTCTTCAATGATCTCTTTGGGATACAGACCTAGCAGTGGTAGCACTGGGTCAAAGGGTATGAACAGTCCCATAGCCCTTTGGGCATAGTTCCAAATTGCTCTCCAGAATGGTTGGATCAGTTCACAACTCCACCAACAGTGCATTAGTGTTCCAATTTTTCCACAGCTTCTCCAACATTTATTATTTTCCTTTTTTGTCATATTAGCCAATCTGATAGGGGTGAGGTGGTACCTCAAAGTTGTTTTAATTTGCATTTCTCTGATCAATAGTGATTTGGAACATTTTATTTCATATGGGAATAGATAGCTTTGACTTCTTCATCAGAAAACTGCCTGTTCATATCCTTTTTGACCATTTCTCAATTGGGGAATGACTTATATTCTTATAGATTTGATTTAGTTCCCTATATATTTTAGAAATGAGGCCTTTATCAGAAGTGCTGGCTGTAAAAGTTGTTTCCCAGCTTTCTGCCTCCCTTCTAATTTTGGCTGCATTGCTTCTGTTTGTACAAAAGCTTTTTAATTTAATGTAATCAAAGTCATCCATCTTGCATTTCATAATATTCTCTCACTCTTGTTTGGACATAAATTGTTTTCCTCTCCATAGATCTGAGAGGTAAACTACTCCTTCCTCTCCTGATTTATCTATGGTATCACCATTTAGGTCTAAATCTTGTACCCATTTTGACCTTATTTTTGTATAAAGCATAAGATTGTAACGATTGGAATGACGCCACCTGCTGGAGACTTACTGTAGAAGAGTTCTGCCCATGAAGCGAAGGTCTTTGAGGGCAAGACCAGGAGTCTTTTTTTTGGTGTCAGGAAGTGACGCAGGCTAGTGGGAGGAGGAAGGAAGAGACTGGCGCTCAGTCTCGCGCTCTTTCCTTTGGATTCTGGTGGAGAGCGGAGCTAGAAATGTGCTCTCCCTTTAATAGATAGGAATCTAGGCCTTTCTCTCTCTTTACCAAATTCTTATTCTCCTTAATAAATGCTTAAAAGTCTAACTCTTGCTAAAGCTTATAATTTATTGGCGACCACTCATTAGATATTTTAGACAGTTTAGCTAGAATTTTAGCCCTTAACAAGATGTTTGTCTATGCCTAGTTTCTGCCACACTATCTTCCAGTTTTCCCAGCAGTTTTTGTCTAATAGTGAATTTTTAATCCCAGAAGCTGGAGTCTATGGGTTTATCAAATAGTAGATTTCTAGTCATTTACTACTGTGTCTCCTGTGCCTAGCCTATTCCATTGATCCACTACTCTCTTCTTAGCCAGTACCAAATAGGTTTCTTTGTTTTGTTTTGGCGGGGGGGGAGGGGGGGTGTTTTGTTTTGTTTTGTTTTTGCAGGGCAATGAGGGTTAAGTGACTTCTCCTAGGTTACAGTTCTCTAAGTATACCATATCATCTGCAAAGAGTGAAAGTTTTGTTTCCCCCTTGCTTATTCTAATTATTTTTTTTTTAGTGAGGCAATTGGGGTTAAGTGACTTGCCCAGGGTCACACAGCTAGTAAGTATAAAGTGTATGAGGCCGAATTTGAACTCAGGTACCCCTGACTCCAGGGCCAGTGGTCTATCTACTGTGCCACCTAGCTGCCCCATTCTAATTCTTTTAATTCCTTTTTCTTCTGTTATTGCTATAGCTAACATTTCTAGTACAATATTAAATGATAGAGGTGATAATGGACATCCCTGTTTCACCCCTGATTTTATTGGGAATGCCTCTAACTTATCCCCATTACGTATAATGCTTGCTGATGGTTTTAGGTAGATACTGTTTACTATTTTAAGGAAAGCTCCACCTATTCCTATGCTCTCTAGTGGTTTTTGTTTTTGTTTTCTTTTTTTGCGGGGCAATGGGGGTTAAGTGACTTGCTCAGGGTCACACAGCTAGTAAGTGTCAAGTGTCTGAGGCCAGATTTGAACTCAGTTACTCTTGAATCCAGAGCCAGCGCTTTATCCACTGTGCCACCTAGCTGCCCCCTCTCTAGTGTTTTTAATATTTTTTTACAAGCTTTCTCTGTATCTATTGAGACAGTCATATAATTTTTTTTTGGTTTTCTTATTGATATGGTTGATTATGTTGATAGTTTTCCTAATGTTGAAACAGCCCTGCATTCCTGGTATAAATCCCATCTGGTCATAGTGTATTATCCTGGTGATCACTTGCTTCAATCTCCTTCTTAATATCTTATTTAAGATTTTTGAATCAATATTGATTAGGGAAATTGGTGTATAATTTTCTTTCTGTTTTGGCTCTGCCTGGTTTAGGTATCAACCCCATATTTGCATCATAAAAGGAATTTGGTAGAACTCCTTCACCTGTTTTCCCAAATAGTTTGTATAATATTGGAATTAATTGTTCTTTAAATGTTTAGTAGAATTCACTTGTAAACAGATCTGGCCCTGGAGATTTTTCTTAATGGCTTGCTCAATTTCTTTTTCTATTATGGGCTCATTTAAGGATTTTATTTCCTCTTCAGTTAAGATGGGGAATTTTTATTTTTATAAATATTTATCCATTTCATTTAGATTGTCAAATTTATTGGCATACGGTTGGGCAAAATAATTCCTAATTATTGCTTTAATTTCCACTTCATTGATGGTGAAATCACCCCTTTCATTTTTGATACTGGTAATTTGGTTTTCTTCTTTCTTTTTTTTCTAGTCAAATTAACCAAAGGTTTGTCTATTTTATTGTTGGGTTTTTTTTCATAAGACCAGCTCTTAGATTTATTGATTCATTCTGCAGTTTCCTTGCTTTCAACTTTATTAATTTCTTCTTTGACTTTCAGGATTTCTAATTTAGTATTTAGCTGGGGATCTTTAATTTGTTCTTTTTCTAGCTTTTTTAGTTGCATGCCCCATTTATTGATCTCCTCTTTCTCTTTTTTGTTCATGAAAGAAATTAGAGCTATAAAATTTTCCTTAAGCACTGCTTTGGCTACATCCCATAGATTTTGGTATGTTGTCTCATTATTGTCATTCTTTTGGATGAAGTTATTGATTGTTTCTATGATTTGTTGTTTGACCCACTCATTCTGTAGGATGAGATTGTAAAGTTTCAAATTAATTTTCAATCCACTTTTCCATGGCTCTTTATTACATGTAATTTTTATTGCATCATGATCTGAGAAGGATGCATTTACTATTTCTGCCTTTCTACATTTGAATATGAGGTTTTTGTGCCTTAATACATGGTCAATTTTTTAATATGTGCCATGTACTGCTGAGAAGAAGGTATATTACTTTCCATCCACATTCAGTTTTCTCCAGATGTCTATTGTATCTAACTTTTCTAATATTCTATTCACCTCTTTAATTTCCTTCTTATTTATTTTGCAGTTAGATTTATCTAGTTCTGAGAGGGAAAGGTTCAGATCCCCAACTAGTATAGTTTTGCTGTCTATTTCCTCTTGTAACTCATTTAACTTCTCTCCTATGAATCTGGAAGCTATACCACTTGGTGCATATATGTTTAGTATTGATATTACTTCATTATCTATCATACCTTTTAGCAAGATGTAGTTTCCTTCAACATCTCTTTTAATTAGATCTATTTTTGCTTTTGCTTTGTCTGAGTTAAAGATTGTTACCCCTGCTTTTTGGCATCAGCTGAAGCATAGTATATTCTGCTCTAACCTTTTACCTTTACTGTGTGTTGATCTCTCTGTTTCAAACGTGTTTCTTGTAAACAACATATTGTAGGATTCTGATTTTTAATCCACTCTGCTATTCACTTCCATTCTATGGGAGAGTTCATCCCATTCACATTTACAGTTAAGATTAGTAACTGTATATTTCCCTCCATCCTCTTTTCCTCTTTGTTTGTACTTTTCCCCCTTCTTTCACCTTATTACTCCTGACCAGTGCTTTGCTTCTGATCACTGCCTCCCTCAATCTGCCTTTGCTTTTATCAGCCACCCTTCCTATTCTTGCCCCTTTTTTCCCAGGTTCTGCACTCCCTTCTATCAATACCACCCTTTCACCCTTCCCTTTTGTTTCCTTAAAAAGTAAGCTAAGTTCCTTTATACAAATAGGAGTGTATTTTATTCTTTCCCTGACTCAAATCTGAGGAGAGTAAAGTTGAAACAATGCTCACTCCTCCCTTTTTACCCTCTATTGTAATGGGTTCTTTTTGCGCCTCTTCAGATGATGTAATTAACCTCACTCAACCTCCCTTTTGTCTCCTTTTATTCTGCCAATTAAGTTTCTTTTTTTTAATCTTTTTTTGTGGGGGGAGTGAGGCAATTGGGCTTAAGTGACTAGCCCAGGATCACACAGCTAGTGTTAAGTGCCTGAGGCCGGATTTGAACTCAGGTACTCCTGAATCCAGGACCAGTGCTTTATCCACTGCGCCATCTAGCTACCCCCAATTAAGTTTCTTTATATCATCCTATCAAATTCAATTTAATAATAATGCTTTAATAGAGATACAGATCCTAATATTTAAATGTATTATCCTCACTTATAGGGATGTAAACATTTTAACCTTATTGAATAACTATTTTCCTGTTTACCTTTTTATACTTCTCTTGAGTCTTGTATTTAGAGATCAAATTTTGTATTCAGTTTTGGTCTTTTTTTTTTCCAGGAAACCTTGGAAGTCTGCTATTTCACTGAATATCCATCTTTTCCCTTGAAAGAGAATGCTCAGTTTTGCTGGGTAGTTGATTATTGGTTGTAATCCAATGTCCTTTGCCTTATGGAATATCAGCCCTGAGATCCTTTAATATTGAAGCTTCCAGGTCCTGTGCAATCCTGACTATGGCTCCAAATATTTAAATGGTTTCTTTCTGGCTGCTTGGAGTATTTTCTCCTTCACCTGATAATTCTGGAGTTTGGCTACAATATCCTTGGAGGTTTCATTTTGGGGTCTGTTTCAGGAGGTAATCAATGGATTCTTTCAATAATGATTTTATCCTCTGATTCTACAAATTCAGTGCAGTTTTCCTTGATAATTTCCTGAAATATGGTGTCTAGACTCTTTTCTTGATCATGATATTCACATAGTCCAATATTTCTTATATTACCTCTCCTGGATCTATTTCCCAGGTCAGTTGTTTTTCCAATGAGGTATTTCACATTTTCTTCTATTTTTTCAGTCTTTTGATTCTACTTGACAGATTCTTGGTATCTCATGCAGTCATTAGTTTTCATATGCCCAATTTAAATTTTTAAGGATTTATTTTCCCAAGTAAGCTTTTGTACCTCTTTTTCCATTTGGCCAATTTTTTCTCTCATTTGGCCAATTGAATTTTTTAAGGAATTTTTTTTCCTCAGTCAATTTTCATGCTTCCTTTTCCAGTGTAAATCTCATTTCTCTTTTCCATTATTTTCTCCTCCATCTCTCATTTGGGGTGTGTGTCTGTGAGTATGTGTGAGTGTGTGTGTGTGTGTGTGTGTGTGTGTGTGTGTGTGTGTGTGTGTGTGGCAATTGGGGTTAAGTGACTTACCCAGGGTCACACAGCTAGTAAGTTTTAAGTGTCTGATTTCGGATTTGAACTCAGGTCCTCCTGAATCCAGGGCCAGTGCTCTATCCACTGTACCACCTAGCTGCCCCTTCTCATTTGGTTTTTTAAAGCCCTTTTGGGTTCTTCAAAGAAGGCTTTTTGGTCTTGAGACAAGATCATCTTCCCACTTGAGTATTCACTTGTAGGCATTTTGACAAACTCATCTGAGTTTGAGTTTTGCTCTTCCCTTTCACCATAGAAGCTATAAATGGCAAGGGTTCTTTTTTGTTTCTTACTCATATTGTAGCCTATTTTTAAACTTATAAAGTTAGTGTCTCCTGGGGCACAGGGGTCACTGTTGCAAGCTTCTTACTGCTCTCTGCTGCCCCACTTTCAGCTGTGTTGAGTTGCCTCTGTGTTGAGCTGTCCACTGTTTTGAGCTGTGCTGAACCACCCTCTCCTGAGAAAAAAGTCAACAGCTTGAAAAGCCAAAGGGATACAGAAACTCTCTGAAGAAAATTATTGCCTAAGAATTAGGATTGAACAAATAGAAACTGGGTGACTTTAGAAGAAGCCAAGACATAGTAAAGCAAATCCAAATCAATTAAAAAAATAGAGGGCAATATGAAATACCTCCTTGGAAAAACAACTGACCTGGAAAACAGATCCAGGAGAGGTAATCTGAAAATCATTGGACTAACTGAAAACTATGACCAAAATAAGTGTTTAGACAGCATCTTCCAAGAGATTGTCAGGGGAAATTGCCCTGATATTCTAGAAGCAGAAGGCAAAATAGAAATTGAAAGAATCCACTGATCACCTCCTGAAAGAGATCCCAAAAGGATTCCCTCCAGGAATATTATAGTCAAATTCCAGACCTCCCAGATCAAGGAGAAAATATTGCAACCTGCTAGAAAAAAGGAATTCAAATACTGTGGAGCTACAGTAAGGATAAAACAAGATCTAGAGGCATCTACATTAAAGTACCAGAGGGCATGGAATATGATATTCCAGAGGGCAAAGCAACTGGGAATATAGCCAAAAATCACCTACACAGCAAAACTGATTATAATCTTTCAAAGGAAAAAATGGGGCTTCAATGAAAAAGAGAACTTTCAGGCATTTGTAATGAAAAGATGTGAACTGAATAGAAAATTTGACTTTCAAATACAAGAGCCTGGAGAAGCATAAAAAGGTAAACAGGAAAAAGAAATCATGAGGGATATTAGAAGATTAAACTGTTTACATTCCTACGTGGGAAGATAATACTTCTAACTCATAAGAACTTTCTCTGTAAGGAATACACAGAGGACACAGGTCTGAAGTGAATATGAAGGAATGATATCTGTAAAGCATTTATTTTTTGTTTATCCTTGTTCTTTGTGGGGCAAACAGGGTTGAGTGTGTTATGCCTGGGGCCAGATTTGGGCTTAGAGCCTCCTGGGTCCAGGGCTGGTGGTTTGTCCACTGTGTCACCCAGCTAACCCACAGTGACATATTTAAAATATGGTTGAGGTGTAGGAGGAATAGCCTGGGGGAGTGGGAAGGGGAGAGATAGACTGTGGAGAGGTAGTTCACATGAAGGAAAGAAGAAAAAAAGCTTATGTAGGGGAGGGAAAGAGGGAGAAGGAGTGGGGACTGAATGAACCTTACTATGTTCAGAATTGGCTCAAAGAGGGAATAAGATACATACTCAAGTATGTATAGTAATATATTTTGCCCTGAGCGAAAGTGGGAGGGGAAGGAGATGGGGGGGTGGAGAAGAGGGGAAGAAGGGAAGGGCAGATTGGGGGAGAGAACAGTAAAATGCGAAACACTTTCCAGAAAGTGTGCCCCATTGAATTGCTTGATTTCATAGGGAGTGTTGAGGAGGGAGGGAGGAAGAAAAATTTAGAACACAGAATTTAGCTCAAAGAATTTAATCTCATCAGAGTGGGCTCAAGGAGGGAATAACATTCACACCCAACTGGGAGGAGTAATCTACTTAACCCTACAGGAAAGTAGGAGAGGAAGAGGATAAGGAGGGAAGGGTGAAAGAAGGGAGAGCAGAGCTGGGGATGGAGCAGTCACAAGTAAAATACTTTTGAGGAGGAATGGGTTCAAAGAAGATAGAAAATAGAGTAAATATCATAGGAAGGGAATAACATGGAGGGAAATAGTTATGATGATTGGCTATAATGGCAAAATGTATGGTACCTACTTTCCTGAGCTCTTGTGAAGAAAATTCTTCATCAAGTTTAAGATGCTATATCAAAGTTCTGATGAACAGGATGCCATCAGAAAAACCTGGAAAGACCTAGATGAACTGAAGCAGAGAGAAATGTAGTATATACAAAATAACAGCAATAGTGTAAGATGATCTGCTGGGAAGCATGTGGTTATTTTCAGCAAGGCAATGATCCAATATCACTCTGAAGGACTTATGAAAATTGCAACCCATCTACAGAGAAAGAACTGATGGTATCTGAAAACAGATTGAAACACATTTTTTTTGACAATTCCTTAATCTGAAGTGTTGTTATTTATCTGTTTTCTCTTACAACCTAGCTAATGTGGAGATGTTTTCCATGACTACTCATGTATAACTTATATTGAATTTCTTGAGTTCTTGGGGGTAGGGCTCCGGAAGGGAGGGAGAAAGAGAAATTGGAACACAAAGTTTTTAAAAATTGATTTCAAAATTTGTTTTTACATATATTTTGGAAAATAAAACTCTTAAACAAAAAAAAGTTTAAAAAAACAGACCAAATGGGGAAAGAGGTACAAAAATGTCCTGAAGAAAATAATTCTTTAAAAATTGCAATTGGGCACATAGGATTTAATTATTCCATGAGGCATCAAGAAGCAATAAAAAAGTCAAAAGAAGGGAAAAAAGAAGACAATGTGAACTATCTCATCAGAAAAACAACTGACCTAGAACCTAGATCAAGAGATAATTTTAAGACTCTTCAGACTATCTTACAGATAAAGTGTTCTAAATCACTATTGATTAGATAAATGCAAATTAAAAGAACTCTGAGCTACCACCAGCAGATAGGCTTATATGACAGAAAAGGAAAATGACAAATGTTGGAGAGAATCTGGGAAAATTGGGACACTAATACACTATTGGTGGTGATGTGAACTGATCCAACTATTTTGGATAGCATTTTGGAACTATGTCCAAAAGGTCAATACTATAGTATTGACCCACCAATACTAGATCTGTATCCCAAAGAGATGAACAACAACAACAACAACAACAAACAAAGAAAGAAAAGCATCCACATATACAAAAATATTTATAACAGTTCTTTTTGTTTTGGCAGAGAGTTGGAAATTGCGGTAATTTCCATCAACTGGGGAATGGCTGAACAAGCTGTAGTATGTAAGATGGAATGTGCTATTAAAAGAGATAAGCAGTATGCTTCCAGAATAACCTTGGAAGACTTACACAGACTGATGCAGAGTGAATTGAGCAGAATCAGGAGATCAGTGTGCATGACAAAAGCAATATTGTTATGATGATCAACTTTAAGTGTCTGAGCTATTCTCAGCAATACAAATATTCAAGACAAGTCCAATGGACTTATGAAAAATGCTATCCATCTCCAGAGAACTGATGGATTAGAGTTTGAATGCAGATAAAATCATGCTATTTTTAAATTTCCATATTTTTGTGTTTTAGTCTGTTTTCTTTCACAATATGACTACTAAGGAAATATATTTTGCATGATTGCACATATATAAATTGTATCAAATGTTTTGCCTTCTCAATGAGGGAGGAAATGATAGGGAAGGAAGGAGAATATTTGGAAGTCATTTTTTAAAATGAATGTTAAATTGTTTTACATATAACTGGAAAAAATTAAAGAATCATTGAATTAGCATGGTTTTCTGATTCTTAAGAAACAAGGAACATCATGTTTCCATAGGGTAAAATAAAAAAAAATCCACTGATCACCTCCTGAACAAAATCCCAAAGGAAAATTCATGAATATTATAGTGAATTTCTGGCGTTCCCAGGTCAGAGAAAATACCTCAAGCAACCAGAAATAAATTATTCAGATATCATGGAGCCACAGTCAGATTCACACAAAATTTAACACCTTTCACTTTAAAGGAGCAGAGCACTTGGAATATGATATTCCAGAAGGCAAAGGATTACACTCAAGAATAACCTACCCATCAAAGCTGAGTATTTTTAGGGAAAATGGATATTTAAACTAAATATAGAACTTCCAAGCATTCCTGATAAAAAAAAAATACCAGAGCTAAATAGAAAATCTGATATTTAGGGCAGAGCCAAGATGGTGGAGAGAAGCTAGGAACTTTACTGAGCTTGCCTGTATTTCCCTCAAAAACACATTCTGGAACTACAGAACCTACAAAAAGAGAGACACAATCCTCCCATTTGAGATAATTTAGAAGACTTCAGGAAAGGTCTGTCTCACCTGGGTGAAAGGGGAGGGCAGCTTAGCACTACTCATTTCAGCTGGCAGCTCACCTTAGCAAAGCTTGGCCCAGTGGGCAGCTCCAAACTGCTGCAATTCAACACAGCTGAGAGTGGGACCCCTGAGAGTGGAGCAGCTGAGAACAGTAAGAAGCTTGCAAAAGTGAACCCTGTGCCCCAGGAACAGACTTCAAATTTGTAAGTTTAAAAATAGCCTGCAACATTAGCAAAAAACAAAAAAGGACCCTTACCATTGACAACTTCTATGGTGAAAGGAAGGACCAAAACGCAAACTCAGATGAGTTGGTTAAAACACCTACAAGTGAAAAAAATAATAATAATAATAATAAGCAGTATCTACCTAAAATCATCAGTAAGCATTATATGTAATGGGGATAAGTTAGAGACATTCCTTTTTTGTGGTTGTTGATAAGGCAATTGGGGTTAAGTGACTTGCCCAGGGTCACACACCTAGCAAGTGTTAAGTGTCTGAGGTCGGATTTGAACTCAGGTCCTCCTGACTCCAGGGCCAGTGCTCTATTCACTGTGCCATCTAGCTGCCCCGAGTCATTCCTAATAAAATCAGGGGTGAAACAGGGATGTCCATTATCACCTCTATTATTTAATATTGTATTATAAATGTTAGCTATAGCAATAATAGAAGAAAAAGGAATTAAAGAATTAGAATAGGCAAGGAGGAAACAAAACTTTCACTCTTTGCAGATGATATGATGATATACTTAGAGAACCCTAAAGAATCAATTAAGAAACTGCTTGAAACAATTAACAACTTTAGCAAAGTTGCAGGATATAAAATAAATCCACATAAACCATCAGCTTTTCTATACATGACCAACAAAGCTCAGCAGCAAGAGATTGAAAGAGAAATTTCATTTAAAGTAAGGGTAGACAATATAAAATACTTGGGAGTCTACCAGCCAAGACAAACCCAAGAATTCTATGAACACAATCACAAAACACTTTTTACACAAATAAAATCAGATCTACATCATTGGAAAAATATAAATTGCTCATGGATAGGCTGAGCTAATATAATAAAAATGACAATTCTACCTAATTAATTTACCTATTCAGTGCCATAACAATCAGATTACCAAAAAAATATTTTATAGAGCTAGAAAAAATAATAACAAAATTCATCTGGAAAAACAAAAAGTCAAGAATATCAAGGGAACTAATAAAAAAAAAAGCACATGAAGGTGGGCTAGCCATACCAAATTTGAAGCTATATTATATAATGGCAGTCATCAAAACTATGTGGTACTGGCTAAGAAATAGAGTGGTGGATCACAGTGGTTAGTCACAGGAGACACAGTTGTAAATGACTATAGTAAACCCAAAGATTCCTGCTTCTGGGATAGGAACTCAGTATTTGACAAAAACTGCTGGGAAAACTGGAAGATAGTATGACAGAAACTAGGAATAGACCAACATCTTACAACTTATACAAAAATAAGGTCAAAATGGGTTCAAGATTTAGACATAAAGGGTGACACCATAGATAAATTAGGAAAGGAAGGAATAGTTTACCTCTCAGATCTATGGAAAGGAAAACAATTCATGTCCAAACAAGAGAGAGAGAATATTATGAAAAGCAAGATGGAAGACTTTGATTACATTAAATTAAAAAGTTTTTGTACAAACAGAAGCAATGTAGCCAAAATTAGAAGGGAGGCAGAAAGCTGGGAAACAATTTTTACAGCCAGCACTTCTGATAAAGGCCTCATTTCTAAAATATATAGGGAACTAAATCAAATTTATAAGAATATAAGTCATTCCCCAGTTGAGAAATGGTCAAAAGATATGAACAGGCAGTTTTCTGATGAAGTCTAAGCTATCTATTCCCATATGAAAAAATGCTCTAAATCACTATTGATCAGAGAAATGCAAATTAAAACAACTTTGAGGTACCACCTCACCCCTATCAGATTGGCTAATATGATAAAAAAGGAAAATAATAAATAGTGGAGAAGCCATGGGAAAATTGGAACACTAATGCATTGTTGGTGGAGCTGTGAAGTGATCTAACCATTCTGGAGAGCAATTTGGAACTATACCCAAAGGACTATGGGACTGTTCATACCCTTTGACCCACTGCTAGGTCTGTATCCCAAAGATACCATAGAAAAGGGAATAGGACCCACATGTACAACAATATTTATAGCAGCTCTCTTTGTGTTGGCAAAGAATTGGAAACTGAGGGAATGTCCAGCAATAGGGGAATGGCTAAACAAATTTTGGTATATGAATGGAATGGAATACTATTTTGCTGCAAGAAACAATGAGCAGGAGGAGTTCAGAGAAACCTGGAAGGACTTATATGAGCTGATGCTGACTGAGAGGAGCAGAACCAGGAGAACATTGTACACAGTAACAGCAACATTGTGTGATGAATAATGGGGATAGACTTGGCTCTTCTCAGCAGTGCAACAATCCAAAACAGTTTCAAAGAACTTGTAATAGAAAATACTCTCAACATCCAGAAAAAGAACTGTGAATTATGAATGTAGATTGGATCATACTGTTTCTACTTTTAAACTTTTTTTTCCTTCTTGTTTGAGGTTTTTCCTTTGTGTTCTGATTTTTCTTTCACACGATGACTAATGTAGAAATATATTTGATGTGACTGTACATATACAACCTATACCAGACTGCTTTCTGTCTTGGGGAGGAGGGAGGGAAGGGAGAGGGGGAGAAAAGAAAAATTTGGAACTAAAAATCCAGTGTAAACAAATGTTGAAAACTATCCTTATATGTAATCTGTAACTGGAAAATAGTAAAATTAAATTAAATAAAAGGAAATCTGATATTTAAACACAAGACTAAAGAGGATAAAAAGGTAAACATGAAGAAGTAATTGTAAAAGACTCAATAAAGTTAAACTGTTTATAGTTCTATATCGGGAAATGATACATGTAATTCAAGAACTTTTTAGGGCAATTAGGAGTCTATATAAACAAAGAGCGCAAGTGTGGATTGAATATATTAGAATGAGTAAAAATAGAAAGGGTGAAAAGGAGTTATACAGTGGGAAAGGGGGAAGGAAGAGGTAGAATGGAAAAAAATTCTCATATAAAAGAGGCACACAAGAAGAGTTTTTAGAGTGGAAGAGAAAATAATGAGGTGGCAGGCAATGCTTGAATTTTACTCCGAGCAGAATTGGTCCAAAAAGGGAAGACATATAAGATAAGAAATATAGATAGGATATATAGTTATATAGGTAGTATAAGAAATAGGGGAAGGGGCGTAATAAAAGTGAGGATAGATTAAGGGAGGGAGAGGTTAGAAGCAAAACAGACTTTTTAGAAGGGACCATATAAAAAGAACGATAAGCAGAAGAAAAAAGGATCGGGGGTACAATTAATGGTTATAAATATAAATGTGAATGAGATAAGCTCACCTATAAAATGGAAGCAGGTAGCAGAACCGATTAGATTAGAAGCCACAATCCAATACTATGTTGTTTACAAGAGATGCTTGAAACAGGAGATACACAGAGTTTAAAAGGGAGTTATGGGGTTTGGAGCAGAATCTATTTGGTTTCAGAAGTAAAAAAGAAGAGGGGAGTTAGCAATCATGATCTTAGACAAAGCAAAAAGAAAACCAAACTTAATTAAAAGAGCTAAGCAAGGAAACTTCATTTTGCTAAAACAAAAAGTACCATAGATAATGAATAATGTTCAAAAAATTATATTATGTTTTTCTGATAAAGGGTTTCATTTCTCTCTTTCTCTCTCTCTCACACACACACACAGACACACACACACATATATGTATGTATGTATGTATGTATGTATGTATGTATGTATGTATGGAACTACTACTCAGTTTTATAAAAATATGAACCATTCCCCAATTGATAAACAGTGTGAAGGACAAGCAGTTTTCTTTTTCTTTTTTTTGCTGGTCAATGAGGGTTAAGTGACATGCCTGGGGTCACACAGATATTAAGTATCAAGTTTCTGAGATCAGGTCTGAACTCAGGCCCTCCTGAATCCAGGGTCAGTGCCCTATCCACTGTACCACCCATCTGCCCCACAGGCAGTTTTCTAAGGAAGAAATCAAAGTTATCTATATCCATATAAAATATACAAAGTTACCATTGATTGGAGATATGAAAATTAAAATAACTCTGAGTTACCACCTCACACCTATCATAAATGGTAAATGCTGGAGGGGATGAGGAAAAACTAATAAACTATTGGTTTATTACTCGTCAAAACATTCTGAAGAACAATTTGGAAATATGCCCAAAGGGCCATAAAACTGTATATACCCTTTGACCCAGTAATACCACTTATAAGTCTGTTTCCCAAAGAGGTCAAAGAAAAAAAGGAAAAAGACCTATGTGTACAAAAATGTTTAGGAAATTGAGGGGATACTCATCATTGTGGAAAGGCTAAATAAGTTGTGGTATGTGATTGTGATGGGGTACTATTTTGCTAAAAAGAAATTAATCTGGGAGTGGTTTCAGAAAAGAAAATAAAACTTGGGAATACTTACATGAACTGATGATGTAACTATCCAAGACAATTCCAAAGGATTCATGATGACAAAATGCTATTCATCTCTGAGAACTGATGAACTCCCAGTACAAATTGAAGAATAATTTTCTAACTTTTTTTTTACTTTTCTTGAGATTTAGCTAATGTAGAAATATGGTTTGCATGACTTTACATCTATAATTAGTATATTTAATCTTGCCTTCTCATTGGATGGGAGAGATGTGGGAGGGAAAGAGAAACTCAATTTAAAAAGAAAAGAATATTAAAAAATAATTATACTTTTTAAATAGCTAGATAAGACTTAGCTATGAAAACTCAGAATTCCTCTAGCTATTTAAGTTATTCTTTATTTCTTTAAGGGGAATCTCTACCATTATTTTGTATGCTTTAGTAGACTGATAACCATGTATTTTATGTATTTTAGTGTTTTTGTAGGGGAGGTATGAAATGATATTTCTCTCTTTATAGAATATTGCCTCTTAGATGGTTTTATAGTTATACAGAACTGCTATTTATTTTTGTTTTGTACCTTGTAACTTATCTTTGCTGATTTCCTAGGATTATTTAAATAAAATATTATTTAATCTGCAAATATAGATATTTTTATTCCTTTCCTATTTTATACCTTCAATTTCTTTCTTTCATTTTATTGCTATTCTCAACATTTCCAGAACTATATTAAATTATAATGGGTAAGAAATAGAGTGGAGGACCAATAGAATAGGCTAGGCACAGGAGACACAGTAGTAAATGACATTAGTAATGTACTGTTTGATAAACCCAAAGACCCCAGCTTCTGGGATAGGAATTCAGTATTTGACAAAAACTGCTGGGAGAACTGGAAGATAGTATGGCAGAAATTAGGCATAGATCAACATCTGACACCTTATACTAAAATAAGGTCAAAATGGGTACATGACTTAGACATAAGAGGTGATACCATAGAAAATTCTGAGAAGAAGGAATAGTCTACCTTTCAGATCTTTGGAAAGGAGAGCAGTTTATGACCAAACAAGAGATAGAGAATACTATTAAATGCAAAATGGATTATTTCAATTATATTAAATTAAAAAGGTTTTGTACAAACAAAGCAGTGCATCCAAAATTAGAAGGGATGCAGAAAGCTGGAAAACAATTTTTATGGCCAGTACTTCTGATAAAGACCTCATTTCTAAAATATATAGGGAACTAAATCAAACCATTCTAGAGAGCAATTTGGAATTATGCTCAAAGGGCTATAAAGCTGTGCAATACCACTTTGGGATCTTTTCCCTAAAGAGATCATAAAAAAGGGAAAAGGACCCACATATACAAAAATATTTATAGCTGCTCTTTTTGTGGTGGCAAGGAATTGGAAATTGAGGGGATGTTCATCAATTGGGGAATGGCTGAATAAGTTGTGGTATATGAATGTAATGGAATTCTATTGTGCTATAAGAAATGATGAGCAAGAGGAGTTCAGAGAAACCTGGAAGGACTTGCATGAACTGATGATGAGTGAGATGAGCAGAACCAGAAGAACATAATACACAGTATCATCAAGATTATGTGTTGATCAACTGTGATAGACTAGATTCTTCTCACCAATCCAATGGTACAAGAAAGTTCCAAAGGACTCATGATAGAAAAGGCTTTCCAAATCCAGAAAAAAAAGGAACTGTGGAATATGGATGCTGATTGGACCATACTATTTCTCTTGTTTTTGGTGCTGTTTGTTTTCTGTTTTGAGGTTTTTCCTTTTTGCTCTGAATCTTCTCTTATAACATGAATAATGCAGAAATATGTTTAATGTTATTATGTATATGTAACCTATATCAGATTACCTGCTGTCTAGGGGAGGAGGGGAGGGAGGAGAGGAAGGGAGAAAAATATGAAATTGGAAATCTTATATAAACAAATGTTGAAAACTATCTCTACATGTAACTGGAAAATAATAAAATACTTTTATTTTTAAAAAATTATAATGGGGTGAGTAGGCTTTATTCCTTTATTTATTGGGAAAATTTCTATTGTATTCTTACCCCCCTCCAAGAAAAAATACACACACGATCCTCTAAAAAGAAGTAGAAAATGTATCAAGTCAAATTCTGTTGGGGAAATGAGAGGGAAAAAAAATCACTGTGAATTATTTTTGCAGTTCAAGTCAGTATAGGGAGAGAGAAATATGAGCATCCTACAGATGAAGTCTGGCCAGGTGTGGTTCCATAGAGCAATCCAGCATCAACATAGGGGCAAGTGGAGGTCCCAGATACATACTAGGATACCTCCACATTAATATCAGGACACTATGACATCAAATAGTGTAAGGGAACAGGTGTCAACTGGAAGCTTTGTCAGCCAATACACAGTTCAGGTTTACAGATTCAGGGTTAACTGAGGTGGGCTAAGAAGTAGCCAAAGATATTTGACTGTATACAAAGGGAGGAAAAAGTTTAGAATAAAGCAGCACAGACCCCATGGGCAGAGCAAGGTCTCAATTCCAGCTTCAAGTCCTGTCCAGATTGAACAGGAATAACCAGTTCATGAATCCCAGAGTAAACAGGAACCTGAGATTCTTTCATTGTGAAACAAAAGCACTTCTCTAATGGCTGATGGTGCCTGAGTTAAGCAGTAAAAGCTAGTAGCATTCAAATCCAAACCTCAGTCAGGAGCCTGAAGAACTAATAAGGACGGTAATTAGAATTTGGCCTGAATCAAACCATTTTGGGAACACTGAAAACTTGAATATCAACAGACTGAACCATCCCTGGAATATCCTGAAATAATACATTTAATACCCAAAGAATGCAGCAACAGGACAAGCCTAGACTTTTTTCTCTATTCCTATTAAGTCTTAATTCAAGTAGGCTGGAAAATTAAAAAAAAAATTTAAAGGAATTCCATTTTTAAAACTCTATAAAAGCCTTCAAAGTAAAACACAGCTGAGAACAAATTCAAAATAAGTTCCTGGAAGAGAGGAAGCATAATTTCTTCTAAATGCTAAAGATATTTCTCAATGATCACCTCCTGATAGAGAAGTACTAAGATTGTAGAATGAGACTTTTTCTTTCATTTGGTCAATATGGAAATTTATTTTGCTTGACTAGATATGTTTTTAAGAAGGATGTTATTTTTCTTTTATACTCAGTGGATATAGGCAGATCATAGCACACACAGAACAGGGGAAAGGTGAACCTGTCTCTCCCTAAATTATACCACCTTGGACTGAAGCTTGGGATAGTGCACCATGAAAGCAGTGCCCTACTTGGGAAGGAGTTGGAAGTCAAGAAATAGGCTGGTGAAATGTGAAAACAGAAAAGAGTGCTGATCCTAGAAAGGTTCTTTGGTAACAAAGCAGATCAAAATACACCCTCAGAAGAGGATAATAAAGTCAAAGCTCCTACATCCAAAGCTTCCAAGAAAAATATGAATTGGTCTCAGGCCATAGAAGTGCTCAAAAAGGACTTTGAAGATAAGGTATACTCAATGGATATGGGGGATATTGGAGGTAGAAAAGGTGAGTTTTTGCTGATCAAAAAATGGATGGATAGATAGATAAATAGATATAGTTTTTAAAGGATATCTTTACTATTTAGATTTTTTTACCTTTATTTGCAATATCTTTTAAACCAATTTATCATCATTTAAAGAAGAGTTTCACATGTTCCTAATAAATTGTATATTCTTTAGCATTCTCAATTAGAAGATATCATAAAATTTTAGCTCTAATTTCTCTATCAATTTGTTCAATTCTTTAATTCCAATTTTTCTTTTTTTGTTAATTTGTCCAAAACTGAGATATATTTATATCTCCTGTTATTATTGTTTTGCTTTCTATATCTTTTTTAGTTTAGCTTTTTTCCTTTATGAATTTAGATACAAAGGTATTTGGGGAATAAACTTTTAATATTAATATTAGATTGTTGTCTGATTCCTTTATATATAATTTAGTTTACATTTTATATCTATAATATGAATTTTTATTTTTAATTTATTTGAAAGGATTATTGTAATTCATGCTTTTGGGGATTTATGTGATGCATACAATTTTGTCCTAATACCTCATTTTTATTCTGTGAATGTTTTTGCTTTTTAAATATTTTATTTAAGTAACAGATTTTCTTTTCTGAATAGTGACTGCTTCATTTTATTATATTATTTAATCTATGACATTCAAAGTTATAAGTCAGGTTTATATTTTCCTCCATTTGTCTATTGTTTTTCTTAATTTGGGATGTTTCCCCCCTTCCTCTTAAAAGAGTATTTTGTCTCCACTTATTTTTTATTTAATCTACATTAAAGCAATGCTATTTATGCAAGCTTTTTTCCTTCTACCCCTCAAATCTTGCCCCTTCCCATTTGTCAACTTTTTCTCTAATTTTGGAGTTTTGACTAACATTGATTCTTTTTCCTTTTTTCCATTTATCTAGTAATATAATTGTTCCCTTCTTTTTTTCCTTTCATCTAAATAAAAGGTATTAAGTAAAATGCCTCTCTTCCTCTCTTTGACCTCTTTTTTGTATTTTCTGCACATTTTTTCTAAAAAGTATTTGTTTACCACAGTGCCTTTATTAATTCTCATTCATTTGTCTATTCCAAACTTTCATTCTCTGATTTTAAAAAAAAATGTTATTCTTTGTTATCTGTTTTTTTCATGGAATTAATATTCTCAAGGTGCCTATTTTGAATTCCCTTTTCTAAACCTTCTATCCTCTTCTTGTAGAGCTTGCCTCCTCTTCCAATGTTGTGCCTTACTCTTAAAAATATTTATTCATAGAAGAGATAGAGAAGAAATAAGTATTGCCCCATGGCAGAAATTTTCCTGTGTCCCAGATTGTGGAGTTCATCACTACCCTCTGCCCTCTCTATCATAATTGTGTTCCATTTGCAATGCAATTTTCTCTATAACTCCATGCCCTCCCATCCTTCTGCATGTCAATTATCCCTAGGAGCTCTGTTGTTTGTTTTTTTTCTATTGAGGCAGGATGCTATCCATTGAGGGCCAATACTCTCTAAGAGGCTGTAGTCTTTCACAGCACCAAATTCAATGCCATTTTTAGCCTTTGTAAAATCCTTATCTCAGATTGTAGCAAATAGCTCTCCTGTCTGAGTATTTGTTCCTCAGTGGCACCCCTCCTAGCAATGAATCAAGGTTTACTTCCTTCCCCCCAACTATAATTCAATCTCTCTCTTTCCCACCTCACCGAATTCTCCTGTAATCTCTTCCTCCTACTAAGAAATTACTATTTTTTCTTCATTCTTTACCACTAACTTGATTAGAGTACATTACATCTATCTTCTTTCTTTCTTCTCTCCTTTTATGTACACATTCCAATTCTTCATTTTCCTCCTTTCCAAGACGAACAAACAAACAAAAAAGAAATCATTGAACCACCTACATGTGGGATTGTTGTGAGGATTAGCCTTTAGTGTATCTGGCCATTCCTCCACCATAACTTCTATTTAAGTTTCAATTTCACCCTTGCTCCCTACCACACTTCTTAGAAAGAAATCTCTAAATGGTCCCTCTGCTGTTATTTTGTTGTTGTTGCTGTTGTTGTTTTCTTTTTTTAGTTTCCCCTTCAAACTTGGGGTTATTTCATTTCATTAATTAGTTGATATAATTTGTTGTATATCTCTTATCTTGGGAGTTTACAAAACAAATCATATGCTCATGTATTCCTTTGAAAGGAATGACTCAAATGTCTTTTTTAAAATACCTATCTTCCTTTTCATCAATGAAAATGAAAGGTATATAACCTTGGATTCTATCTTGAGTGCCTTCATTTTTGGAAACATACCCATCCATTCCTTTTTGTGTTTTGGGGTGGGTATGGAATAGTCTGATGTTGTTCAAATACACTTTTCTTTTTTTAAAGATATTTCTCCTTGTCCCTTAGATTTTTCCTGTTCCCCCACCCCCATCCTGGAGATGATCTATAGCTTCTTCTGATCATCATTTTAGTTTTTGTGTTCAGAAATCCTGAATAGTTTACCTGTATTTTTTTGTATTATGGTATTGGTTAATTTCCTTTTGTCTCACAATATTTATTCATAGGTGTTTGGATTCTCTTAGATAAACTGGAGGCCATATTATTTTTCTGTTATGAATATCTTCCTTGTCGGTTTATCTTCCAATTCTTATAGTTTTTTATTAATTTTTCTTCCTCCTGAGATATTTGGAAATTTCCATCTTTATATTTCACTATGGCTCCCTTTCTGACCCTTTCTCCCTTAAGAAGGGTGGATTCTTTGAGAGTTAGACCTGAGGGCTATCTCATCCAGCCTCAGTTTCTACCCCGAGTGACTTTTGGGGATAAGACAGAATTAGCTTCAGCTAGATGCCAGTTTCCTTTCCTTCAGACATGATGGAGCCACACAGAAATAAAAATATACAGGCACACACACACACACACACACACACACACACACACACACACATGCCCTGCCCCAGTTCTCTGGTTCTAAAGTTTCCAGCTAAGCTCTGCTGTAGCACAGAACACTGCCAGGCTACTTCAGCTTTCCTGTGCCACCACCTCCTTCATAAGGGTGAGTATGGTATCTTGGAGTGGATCAGAATTTAGTTCTCTTGTTTGTTGTCTCACAATGGTGAAGCAAGGGCAGGGGCACACAAAAAAGCAGAGACTAATGATCCCAGACACAAGCCTGTGGGTACAGTTGTGCAAAACCACCACTAGACAAGTGGTTGAGAAATGATTGCTGAATAAGCAAATGAGTACATTAGGGAATAGGGATTAGTTTTTTCTAATCCAAGGTTGTTAATTCATTAGGGTTCTTGGTGTCCTTGACCTTGGAGACAGCTGCATTTGTTTTACCTTATACAGAAAATGTTTGGGATGTCCTAACTGGAGACAATGTCTAGATTTTCATCTTATTAGACCTCTACCATTGTTTCAAAAGTTCATTTTTATGCTTTTCTGTGATTATTACTATGCCCAACTTGAAATGATGATGGGGGATTTAAGGGATACATATTGAGATAAAAATAAACTTTTGTAAAACGGCGATTCCTTAATTCAATAAGCATTCATTAAACTGGGTGAAGAGTGTTGTATATATTCTGGAGATATATGAAGTTCATCTAAAAAAATCTTCCTTGCATGAATGTACTTTGAAAGCCATTGGGAAGACAAAACAACTAAAAAGATAGCAATAATATATGATATTACTTAAAAGCACAGAAAATAACAAAACAAAGTACTGAATAGGGTCTGAAGGGAAAGGTTGCTACCAGCTGGAGAGATCAGATAGATTTCATGGAGAAGGTGGCATTTGAGTTTATATTTTTAAAGAATGGGTAGAAATAACAGATGAGGAGGGAGACAGAAGGCATTCTTGAACAAAGTCATCAAAGCAGATCATTAACAGGAGGCAAATAGTCATCTAATTTTGTTGGAATGAGTAATGGAAGTCAGTAATATATAGTCATGGAAGTCAGTAATATATAGTAAGGCTAAGACCAAGGCTAATGCTGAGATATTTAAATTCCATGGAAACATAGGATTTTTGAGCTATGGAGTTATTTGTATAACAAAGTTTATTGTGGCAATGATATATGATACATATATGGATATATATATGCATGTGTGATCTATAAACATATAATTAGCATATGATATATTTGAATTAGGAGATGAAATAGGAAATTCTCTTAGGAAGCTATTTTCTGTAATAAAGGACTACACTAAAGAGGTGGCAGTATCAATAAGTAAGATGTGTGTATGTGTGTGCACAATGTATACTCACATTATATATGGTATATATGCATAGTCATATATATATACACACAAATATGTATATATGTATATGTGTGATATATGACAAATATTTGGAACATGTAAAAAATCCCCTAAAATTGAGATGTGGGTAAATCCCAAAGATCTGCTCCTGGGAGAAAGGAAAACCGGACCAGGTATAGAAATTGTGTATTAATGTATCATGTGGCTGGGAGCAGGTTCTTAACACTGACTACATAGCCAAAAATGGTCATGTCATTAAATCTACCTAATTCTCTCTTTTCGATGGTATATGGAGTGAAGGGCTTATTCAATTAAATCAGGGTTACCTAAAGGCTACCTTCCCCTGCCCTTATATAAAGATGTCCATCAGATAAATATGCATATACACACACATCCCTGATATACATATATATGTATATCCCTGATGGATGTCTGTGTATGTGTATACACATTCACATATGCATATATATGTACACATATATATGCTCATATGGATATATGGATACAGAGAGATAAAGAGAGATCAATAACATATAAACAGGTGCCAAAGTCATGGATTACACAGAAATCTCACCTCTGTATCTCAGAAGTACTTTTGTCCTGAAGGGAATCAGAAGGTATTGAACATATTGAGCATCAAATAATATCACAAATAGTGACATTGTTTATAAAAGATAGGAAAAATTATTATTGATGTCAAAAATCTTTTTTTGCATTCACATCATCAACTGGTTAGAGATCAAAATTTATATAAAGTTAGGACAAAAGTTAGAACAAAATATTTTAGTCAATTAAAATATTATAATATGAACTATTTACATGAATTGTTGAAATTTAGATGAAAGACAGGCACTAAAACATAATTTCATATGGAATTTTAACACACACACACACACACACACACACACACACACACACACACATATATATATATAAATTGACACAAGGAGACCACGGTGGTGTTAAATCACCAAACTCATTAACTAAGGAGAGAATGGTTTAAAAAAGTCTAACATGTTTAGAATATAAAATCAATTGTAAGATCATGCAGAGAAAAATGGTGGAATATTGTGATGAATATCACCTCATAAAGTGATGAGAAGACATGAAGTGTGAGGCAAATTTAAAATAAGTTTGACAAGAGACCCAACTCAGCAAAGTCATCTCTCTAATCATTAGTATTAAATGTTATTTCTTTCCAAAGATATTTACCACTGTCATTGAGGATATCCAGCAGTATCCATATCAAAGAGGAATTATCTATATGTGATGTCTTTAAAATGTTCCTTCACCAAAAACAAACAAAAAATGTTCCTTTTTGCAAATCATTTCGCATTAATTCTCAAAGGTTTTTAGAGCCTCTTCTAAAAGATCTATAAAACTTCTAAAGAGTGGGGGTGGGGAGAGAACCAAGAAAATATTTCCTATTTTGGAAGTAATAACATGCAACCAAGTAGACAACTTATGGAGCTCACACATCTGTATTTGTGGATAGATAGATATACCAATATAGATAGATATACATGTGTTTACATATGTGTGTATACACATATATATATATATACATATAAGTATATGTGTTTTGGAGAAAGATTTATGATGTATCTTGGATAAACACTATAAATCAAGCAACAAACATTTATTAAGCACCTACTATGTGTCAGGCAAGGAAAGACATAAAGACTAAATAAATAAATAAACAAAAAAATTGCCCCTCTCAAGGAGCTTACAGTTTTTGTGGGGAGATGATCAGTACATTAAAAAGCATATAGAATAAATATATACACATACATATAGAATTAATACAAAATGAATATATATGAAAGTTAAATACAAGATAGGGTAGGCACCAGCAGGTAGGGGGAAAATGAAAGTAGAAACAGATTTAGAGATGAGGAAAATTGGGTGAATTTTCTTTTGAAAATTGCAAATCTTTAATGATTAGAAACTTATTCCTGAAACATCCCATCTTGGAATTAAGAATACTTAAATTCAAAATCCTACCTCAAACATTTACTGAGTGACTTTGAGCAAATCACAACCTCTTTCAGCCTTAATTTCTTCACATGCAAAATTGGGAAAAATAATAGCACCTACCTCATAGTTTCGCTGTCAGGATCAAATGAAATAATAAATGTCAAATATTCTGCAATCCTAAAACTGCTAAGCTATTATTATTACTTGATGTTAACAAACACTTTAAAATTCTTTATTATGAAAACAAATTTTATGACATTGTATATTGTTACCTTTGATGAACAATTCATTTTTCCAAGTCTAACATTGTTTAGAGTCCAAAGGTTTTCAATAAATCAAGTATCTTTCCACTGAAGTCTCCATCTCCATCTCTTGAATGAATTTTTTAAGCTTTTAGGACCTGTGACACAGTAGAAGATGGTATGGCGATATTTCATACCTATTTAGAAATTTCTATAATTCCAAATCAATTTTGCTTCTCAATATATCAGTGAATTTATTTATTAGAATTCTTCATCATGTTAATGGGGATGAGACTTTCAAGTTGGTAGATGATTTACTTTCTGATAAAGATGTACAGATATTACAGGCAGGATCTCCTGAATTTCTTTTTACAACAGTATTGGTACAGCTATGAATGAAAAAGCAATTTTCATAATTAAAAATTACCTTTTTTCCAGTCTTTAGTACTTCTGTCTTTATATTCTCTTGACCATGACAAGTGTTTTCTTCATTGAGTAGTTAAAACTTATTTCCCTCTTTTTACAACTTCAATCATGATTATTACTGCCACAAAATGCAATCTATAAAAATATTGCAATAAGTATATCCACATATACATGTACATGTGTTGGTGTATATACACATATGTATATACAATTTTGCATATGTATTTGTGTACACAAAAACGCATACACCTTTCAGTCAATCAGTAAGTCAATAAACATTTATTTAAGTGCCTACTATGTGCCAGACACTATGCTAAGTGCTGAAGATACAAAAAGAGAAAAATACAGTTCCTGCCCTCAAGGAGCTCACATTCTAATGAGGGAGACAAAAAGCAAGCAAATATGTATAAACAAGCTATAAACAGGGAAAATGAGAAATAATTGAAAGAAGGAAGGCACTAGAATTAAGAAAAGTTGGAAAATGCTTCCTAATAGGATTTTAGTTGAGACTTGAAGGAATCCAGGAAAGCCAGATAGGAGGAGATAGGAGGATGAAAAGCATTCCAGGTATGGAAGATAGCCCATGAAAATATCTAGAGCCAAGAGGTGCAGTGTCTTGTTTCAGGGACAGCAAGGAGGCAAGTGTCACTGGAAAAAAGAGTACATAGCAGAAAGTAAGATTTAGGAACACTGGAAAGGCAAGGGAAGGTGCTAGGTTATGAAGGGTTTGAGCACCAGCAGATTTTGTATTGATACTGGAGGTCATAGTGAGCCAATAGATTTATTTTGAGCAGGGGGCTGACAGAGTAAGATTTTGGAAAATCATTTTGACTGCTTAATGAAGGATAGATAGGAGTGGGGAGAAACTTGAGGAAGGTATAACTACAAGCAAGCTATTGCAATAGTCTACGCATGAATTGATGAGGGCCAGCACCAAGGTAGTGTCAGTATCAGAGGACAGAATGAGTCATATTAGAGAGATATTACAAAGTTGCAATGGATAGACTTTGATCACAGCTTGTTGGGGGTAGGCAGTGGCAAGAGATAGTGAGAGGTTGGAAATGATGCCTAGGTTGTGAACTTGAAGACCTGGGGAAATGGTGTTGCCCTTGACCTTAATCACCTTAATAGGGAAGGTAGTAAGTAGGAAGGATTTAGAAAGAATGAAAATTAGTTCAGTTATGGAGATGTTGAGTTTAAGATCTCTACAAGACATCTGGTTGGAGATATCTGAAAGGCAGTTGGAGATTGCAAGATTAGAATTCAGCAGAGAAGTTAAGGTAGGATAGGTAAATTTGAGAATCATCATCATAGAGATGGGACTTTAATCCATGAGAGTCAATGGGATCACCAAGTGAGGTGGAGTGAAAGAAGAGAAAGGGGCCCAAGACTGAACCCTCAGGATAGTGGCTAAAGGGTATGATCAAGGTGAAGATTCAGGAAGGAAGATTGAGAAGGAGCAATTACATAGGTAGGAAGAGAACCAGGAAAAAATGACATCCCAAAAATTTACAAAGAAGAGAGTATCAAGGAGAAGAGGGTGTTCAAAAATGTCACAGACTGCTAAGAGGTAAGGAAGGAAGAGGATTGGGGGGAAAGGCCATTAGATTTGGCAATAAGAGATCACTGGTAACTTTGGAAAGAGTAATTTCAGTAGAATGATGAGGTGGAAAGTTATATTATAAGGGGGTCAGAAGTGAGTGAAAGGAAAGTAGAGGCACCTATTATAGACAGCTTTTTCAAGGAATTTGGCCACAAAAGTCAGAAAATATGTAGGATGTTAATTACCCAGGAATGGAGGATCAAGTAAGGGGAATTTCTTTTTTTTTTTCTTTGCGAGGATTAGAAGAGGTATGAGAATGTTTATAGGCCATAGAGAAGGAGCCAGTAGATAGAAATTGAAGTAAATGATAGAATGGGTATGATAGAAGGGGCATTCTATTGGATGAACAGGATATAATGGGATTGTGTGTGCAAGGGAATAACTGATAAATAGGCCACCACTGAAAGGGTAGGCCTTGGTAAGAAGTAAGGCCACCTCTGAATGTGAGGCAGATGTGAAGGAGAAAATAGTGGCATATAAGGAAGGGGATGGAGGGGAAGCTCATGGAGAATGGCCTTAATTGATTTTCTGAAAAATATGAGGCAAAGTTCTCAGCTGAGAGGGTCGAGGAGGGGAAACCATGTGAGATTTGAGAAAGGATGAAAAGTTTTGGAAGAGCTGCTGTAGAGAGTAGGATAGCAAGTTGATAAGGGAGGTGTAGAAGAATTGCTTAGCAGCAATGAGGGCCCAGTTAAGATTGTGTAACAGCAATTTGTAGTGGCCCCAGTCAAAATGATTACATGATTTTCTCCACCTATCTTTAGCAGCATGTGTGTAGGAAAGAAGGCAATGGATGGTAGGGGTGATCCAAATCTGGGACTTACCGAAAATTGTTGACTTGGGTCAACAAGAAACTCAAGAGAAGTGGATGGTGTAGAGTTCAAATGGTTCACCAACTGGTCAAGATGGGGAAAAGATGGGGCAGCTAGGTGGCACAGTGGATAGAGCAACAGCCCTGGAGTCAGGAGGACCTAAGTTCAATTCTGGCCTCAGACACTTAACACTTACTAGTTGTGTGACCCTAGGCAAGTCACTTAACCCCAATTGCCTCACAAAAAAAAAGATGGGGAAAAGATGAGAGAGTGGCTAGTGCAGTAGAGAAATTTTTCTCCCCTGAGAGAAGTGAAGGGTCAAGAGATTATAGGTAATGGTATTATGAAGAGTAGTGTTTGTTAAGGAAGACAGAGGGAGAGATGAAAAGCTAATTCATTTATGGGTGATCAAGGGTATAACCATCTTTATGTGTAACTGAGGTGGGGTGTAGATGTAGCTCATGAGTAAGTTCAGTAGGTGAGTAGGTTGAGGGAGTGGTTATATTGTATGGAGCGCCAACATGTGTGTTGAAGTCCCTAGTATGAGGGCAGGACTTGAGGAAGTTGCATATCATGAGCCAGGTATTGAATTCAGTGAGAAAGGAAGAGGACTGACACAGATGGAGGTCTCTAGAGAATAGCTGCAATATAGATGTGACTAGAATGGACCTCAAAGGAGACTGGGTAAAAGAGGTTGAGGGAGAATGTGGAAGTAGCAATGGGGAGCAAAGAATATTCTTTACTCCTAAATAAATGCAAATTTATGCATATGCCTATTATTATGTGAATATTTATATGTATAGTGTTCATATATGTGTATATGTGTATATATATACATACATACACAGGCACACACACACATATATATATGTAAACATAAGAGGCAGCATGGCATTATGAATGTACATCTGTATGAATATACACCCAGGAAGACTAGGGTATGAGTTGCAAAGAAGGTGATGTACTCCATTGAAGGAACAAATTTTATCAATTAAATTCTCTATTCTGGTGAAATTATATGCTCAGTCCCTTTGTCTAGCCCCTATATATCTAGTACCTATATAAAATTTGATTTATAGTTTCATTGCTATGGATATTTTCTCCAATGAGCCTGTGATA
Source organism: Dromiciops gliroides (assembly GCF_019393635.1). Taxonomy (NCBI): domain Eukaryota; kingdom Metazoa; phylum Chordata; class Mammalia; order Microbiotheria; family Microbiotheriidae; genus Dromiciops; species Dromiciops gliroides. Next base: position 263,110,807 of record NC_057862.1, on the reverse strand, counting down.
TTGGTTATAACCCATTTATTCTTGCCCATCCTGCACTAATTTTGACCACATCCTCCCAAAATTTTACTTTAGGGTATCCAAACATGACCCTCTTGGTCTCTCTTGTTTTCTCTTAATATTGTTCAGTACTAGTAGAGCATATGAGCAACCTTCATTTATCCTTTGCTCTCTCTACATGACTAACTCATGTTTCTTTATTTATATCTATATACACGCACTAAATGTGGATCATTATATTACTAGGAAACTTTTATAAATACTGAATCAATACACTATCATGTTATCTGGCATTTCAACTGGCTTTATACAAGGAGATTAAAAAGGGGAAGATTATTAGTTGTTATGAACCTGATTGCTCAAGTTCACAACAAACAAAAATTGAGTTTCTTAATAAGCCAAGTAGAAATTGTGTTGCTTTTAATGCCTTATCCAACCCTGTCTGAACTAACCAAGAAAACATATTCAGTTGCTACAACTTCTCAGTTCCTAAAGCTAAATTTAATTTAATTTATATTTATTACTACTAACGGATATCCTAAATCTCTCTTTCATCCTCTCACATTCTCCCCTCTCCCTCCATATGCATATATAAATACATATACACACATATATATTTACAAATATACACACATATACATATATACACACATATATGCATGTGTACATATACATATGTTTATTGTTACATCACATTTCTCTACTATTCATAGTTCTATTTGATGAATTACATATTTCTGAAGCAATATTTTGAAATCATTAAAGTCTTCTTTATCTTGGTCCTCTTGAATATAAATTTTAATGCTATACCAATATATAATAATCTTAACATGCCTACCTTGATCATTCCTGAAGTTTCAACTTGTGAAGAGATTTCCTCTCAGTTTCTTTCCTGCATGGGGTTCCTGTGAGGCTGCTTTAATAGTAGCAGTGTTTCCTCACAGAATAGGCTTTATTTTCATCATAGATGAAGTAGTTGTATTTTCTATGTAGTAATTTACACTTCAAGTTGTGTCACTACAGTATATAAATGCAAAATAGCATTTTTGTCCTCATCAGTAATTTTCAAAAATTATATTTATTGTAAAAGCTTTTTGATAAATCAATCAACATGTAAGTTCTGTTAGGGTAAAACATTTATTTGTTAAAGTGATATAAGTTGTTATTCAGGTTCTACAATCTGTTCATTCATGATTGGAAAAGTATAACATTAATTGGTACAGAAATTGTTGCTAATGCAGACGTCTTGTATTTCTTTATTATTAAAAAAAACTAGAACAGAAAAGACATTTGAGTTTAAACAGGGATGAATATAGTCTGATGGAGCCCATGTCTGTTGATGTTGGATTTCTTTCTTTTGGTTCAAGTGGAAAGTTTCTTCAAGGACATCAGTTGAATGATTGCTCATCTTTGTGACTTGAAATCATTTTCTATTTTATCCAGTAAAAATATCAATGACTTTTTTCAGGAGACAGAGGCGAGATGGTATTCTTCATATTAGGTCCAGCCTCTAGAGAGAGAGAGAGAGAGAGAGAGAGAGAGAGAGAGAGAGAGAGAGAGAGAGAGAGAGAGAGAGAGAGAGAGAGAGAGAGTGGGGGAGGGGAAAGAAAATGAAGAGTGAAGGAGAAAGACTCTTACACACACATTCACATACATATATACAGAGAGGAGAGGGGAGAAGGAGGAAGAGAGAGGAACAAAGACATTCACAGGCACACAAACACACACAGAGAGAGAGAGAGAGAGAGAGAGAGAGAGAGAGAGAGAGAGAGAAGGGTGGGTAGACAGATAGCTCATAAGATGGCTATGCTGCTGTTTTATGAATCTCCAAGTCCCCAAATTGCAAGAATTTAAGCTTGTGTGTTTTATAATTCTACCACCACATACTACAAATATCACAGCTCTTGTACACTTTACAAGTCAATGTCATTCATGATAAGTTATGGGTTAAATTATAAACATATTTGAAAATATTTAAAAGAATCTGTTTGATGTTAAATCTATTCTCAATATGCTAGTCTCCAAATCATTCTTAATAATTCCAACACAAGTAAGGGAATAACATTTCTTCTAACATTATTTTTAATGTTTTTTTTTTAATAAAAGGGTTCATCTACTATTTTTTTTCAAGGCAATGAGGGTTAAATGACTTGTGCAGGGTCACACAGCTAATGTCAAGTGTCTGAGGCTGGATTTGAACTCAGGTCCTCCTGAATCCAAGGCCAGTGCTTTATCCACTGAGCCACCTAGCTGCCCCTATGGTTTATCTGTTATTCATTATAGTCTAGTCATTTAGAGTAATATTTCTAACTTTAAGAAAATATATACCATTACAGTATTCAAAAACATTGAACTATGTTGGTACTTTAATGTGAAATGATTGGGCTAAAATTCTTTCAATTGGTTACCTTGAATGGAACCAACTTTTCAAATTCATCAGTATTCACCAATATTGTACTTCTCAACTGTTTATGATATGTAGAGATATCTACTCAAGGTAAATATAATGGGTAATTTTTCCCCTGAACTCTTGATGACATTTTTTGGAAATCCAGTTAAAAAACTGAAGTTTTTCCTACCTTCATCCCTTACTCCAAAAGACTAAAATCATTTGAAATATTGAATAATCTTTACTTATTATAGCTAGAAACATCTCACAGAGGTTCAAGAGTAGTTTGACACAGATAGGGAAAATGTTGTACCAAATAAAAGTTAAGAACTCTCCAATAACTTGAATTCTAAGAATTAACTGAAATCATTCTTGGCCCACAAGATACTGTTTTTTATGATTTATTATTTGTGAGGTGTCTAAAGAATAGTAATGGATTAATTTAGTTCTTATATTTAAAAAAAGAAAAATATTTCAGACAGTATTATTGTACTCATTATTATTATGATTCAAAATTACTAAGAAAAATATTTTACAAAATCAGTTACAATATAATCAAGCTGCACTGCAACATCATTTAAGGTCCATGGCACATATTATACTTAAAATTGTATATAACAAAGTATTTTTAATGTTATATTTTAATGTTATATTTCTCAGTTGAAATCCCCCTTTGAAGGGATGTACTTTGGAATATTTTTTGTTAACAGCACACATTCCAAGTTCACAAATTTGCTTTCCTCTTATATAGTCTATATTCCCTTATACATATCATCTGCATTCCAGATAAAATGCAATTCTTATATATACCCAAATATGCCAAATGCTTGCCCATCTATGTACTTTTGTTCATCCCATCTAGTGCCTATATTTAGACTACTAGGCCCATTTCTGCCTATGAAATTTTTATACATCCTTTGATGCTCAATTGAAATCCTGCTTCCCATATGAAATATTCCTGATCCCAAATGGAGTTTCCTACTAAGAACATTCAAGGAGTTTTCTATTATAAATTGATCATATTCTAATTTGTATTATGAGTGTACATCTTATCTATCCTACAAGACTGTAAGTGTATCTCCCTCAGTTCAATGCCTTGCATACACTAAGGTTGTAATAAACATTTAGTAGATAAAGCATTGCAGCAATGCTCCAATGTACGCAAAAGAAAAAATGGAGTGGATAACACAACTCCTTTCATTCTATGAAAAATAAATCTTACAATTCTTTTTCAGTAACAAGTTAGGGGAGCAGCTAGGTGGCGCAGTGGATAAAGCACCAACCCTGGATTCAGGAGTACCTGAGTTCAAATCCAGCCTCAGACACTTGACACTTACTAGCTGTGTGACTCTGAGCAAGTCACTTAACCCCCATTGCCCCGCCCCCCCCTCCAAAAATTAGTAGGGCTGATGAAGCTACAAGTGATTTTAGCTGTCATATCTTATATTCAATTCTACATACTATACCAAATGGCAAAGCAAATGTTAGCTTTTAGAATCATTTAAAGAATTTTCCTATGTAATGTAATATTTCTTAGTGACAAATGATACTCATTATAATAGCAAAAATAAAATTAGACTAGAATTCAAGGAAATAAATGATCAGAATACAAATTTAGTATTACCGTCATGAAATTTTAAAAATGAAATTTTAAAATCTAAGGATACAAATTAAAAGTAAATTAAGATGTAATATGTCATTGAAATGACAATATGACAAGTGTCATAATATATAGTATACTGTAGCCAATATCCTGGCAGGTAGGGTGACATATGGATAGAAAGTTGGCATAAGAGGCAGGAAAACCTGAGTTTAAGTCCTGCCTCTGCTATAACTATAAGACCATGTACAAATTCCTTATCTTATCAGTTGAAACTGGAAGCTAAGACAAAAAGTTGTAGAATATCAGCACTGGGAGGGATTTTCCACAATGGAAGTTTCTACACTGATTAAATCACAGGTTCAGAATATCAACCCTTCCCTATGCTCCAAAATAAATTTTCTTAAAGTGATATAAGTTGTCATTCAGACTCTAAAATGTGTTAAGTCATGGTTGGTAATGTATAACTTGGTTCATAATGTAGTACTGAAATTGCTGCCCATGTATTGCTTTGTGGGTGAGATAACCTTTCTTCAAAAGACAAATCCTTTCTCCTATAGTTCAGACATTAGAAAAAAGCAATTTCCTTTACTTGGTACATTTCTCTGGAATTTGTGCTTCATTTCTTCCCTTTGAGGGAAGCCTTTGTTCCTCTGGCAAGTGGCTGTGCCCCTTCTAGGTATGCTCCTTTCCTACAATTTATGCTAGTGATATGTAAAATATAATAACACCTGCTAATATTGTTTGTGTGTTATGTGGATAATAGAAATAAAGAATCATAAAGTCTGTAATAATTTGTGGAGGACATTACTGGATGGCTAGAATGGAGGACTAGATACTTCAAGGTAATATTCCTGGGACATTTAGAAATCATCAGACCCACTTGGAACCCCATATCCTTATCTAAAACACATCCTACCAAAGACATGAAGTAATTAAGTTCAAAAGAAACAAAAATGAAAAGAAATAGGAAATAAGATATTTTCAAAAAGACTAAGATAATTAAAATTCTTAACTTTATGCAGAATATGGAGAAGAGATAGCCTACATTTACAATCAAACAAATAAATATGAAAGGAATATTATCTAAAACATAACAAATTTTTAAAAGGGATAATTTCCTAATTGTAAATATGTTATTGAAAAAGGCCTTGGAAACTTTCTCTCATGATTTTTTAAAGCAAGACAAACTCATCAATGCAGGACTGTTTGGAAATGATTCTATGAAAAGCAAAATTACAGAGAAAATTACTTCCTCAGGTCACATTCATACTTAATCGATTATCTTTGTGGTTCACTACAAACTATATTTAAGTGGGTATTTGATGAGATTTTATGTTTCCTATTATAGAGCATTTTAGACTACAATTTACTGTTAGCTACAGTGTGGCATCACTAACATGTTGGATTTTCCTACATGTAACACAGTCTGGGGCTATGGATAGAGAAATTTAGGAGAGTTAGTCGCACCCCATTCTTTCTTCTCTATTCTCCCTCACCCCTCTACCTCCCACTTTGATCCATGACTTTTCAGCTTAGTAAAAGGTTAAATAGAAGGAAAAAAAACAAGGTAGAGAAATGATAGAGAGATAATATCGTTACTAGGAATGAAGGTTCCGTTTAAAATTTTTTCTCTTTACTTTTATTCTCCTGCTTACCACCTTAGGTTGGCTTAGAGAATGGTCATAGACAACACCACCATATTTGGAAGTTTCCAGGAAAAGCCTGTTGCTCAGCTGTTCTCTGATCTAGTACCTTCATTAACAAATTATTCCAAACTTCATGGATCCTTATTTCTATTATGCACATAACACAAATATTAGCAGGTATTCATTGTATTTTATATAGTACTAGTATAAACTGTAGAGAGAGAATGGATGAAAATTGAAGGGAAGAGGAATAGAGTGTGACCTGCTGAGGCACCGTCAGCTGCCAAAGACAGACAGATTTTCCTTATTTAACTCCTTCCTCTCACAGGTAGGAAGTGAAGCACAAATTTCAGAAAAATATGAAAAATAAGGAAACTGTTTTCTTCTCATCTCTGAGCCATAGGAGAAGGAATCTGGTTTTGGGGCGAGAAGGGTCATCTCACCCATCCTTGTCTACTAGCACTTACTGGTCACAGAAATTTTTGCCCCACCTGAACTTTATGCTTAACCAGAGTTTGGCTGGTGCTGCTGTAGTTTCAATCCTGCCCTTCTTTCATGTCTTTCTGCCCAAATCCTCTGAACCATTCCTGAAAGCTTCATATAATTGTTAACCTCAGTGGCCAACTGAATTTTCAGAAAGCATGTGAATGTCTATTGACCCTTCAGGGCAGTCCCTGAAGCAGATCCATATTCTGATATATTGACTTAATTTTAAAATTCTAGCAAGAAAATTGTCATTGAGGCTTTTTTGTTTGTTTGTTTGCTTGAGTACTTAGAGTTTTTGTAATTAAATTTAAAAATAATTAACTATTGGCTTAATGTTTGAAATATAGCTGAGCTATTTAAAATGTAGGTTTACTTTAATTTTTTTTTTTGGTGTGGAGCAATGAGAGTTAAGTGACTTGCCCAGGGTCACCCAGCTAGTAAAGTGTCAAGTTTCTGAGGCAAGATTTGAACTCAGATCCTCCTGAATCCTGAGCTGGTGCTTTATCCACTACAACACCTAGCTGCCCCCTTTAATATTTATTTTTAAATCATAATTCATTTCAATTCTATATTTTCCCACAGTTAGTCAGTTTCAGACTGTTGGCATTTGATAATTATCCTTGTTCAGCATTATTAATTTGTTTTTTACTTTTAATAGATCCAGTGAGCTCTCAAAATGAAGAAACATCTATACCCTTATCCTTGTCCTGAGATATGAGAGGGTTAATCTATAAAGTTTTCATATACATAGTAATTTTATAATAGGATAAAAGACTTTGAAACATAGTGGAAGATTAAGGTAAAATATTTAATAGTCTTATTAGGTTAGTAATGATCAATTAGGTAATAGTTATCTAGAAAGCCAATGTTCCCAATTATTAGATAATAGATTTTAAGCTAGGAAGTACATTAGATGTAATGTAGTATACTTCGTTCACCCTTTTTAAAAAAACAAATCATGAAATTGATGTTAAGAAAGTGGTTTGTCCAAAATCACAATCCAGAAATTATTAATAGGTCTCTGATCTAAATTGAGTGCCATTATTTTTCTTTACTATATTGCTTTCTCAATGATTATTCTAGTAGATCAGTGATTAAGAGAAGCAGGAGAGCTATAATCCAGCATTGATATGACAAATACAGAGGAGAGTTTAGATGAAAGAATAGCATGTAGTATGTAGGTGTGATATAGAAAAAAAAAGTAGTCCTAGCACCTCATAGTAAATATTATATAAAGGATGCCTCTACACTTGAACCCAGTTGTATATATCTTCTAATATTTTGATGTATTCTTTCTAGTTCCCAGCAAAAAAGACAAAAAGGTAGCCTGCATCATGGAGCTCAGATGAAATAAGAACAAAGCCTGAGCCAAGCCACTTTTGAGTTGGCAGTTCTACACTACTCAAAGGAATCTCTACAATAATATACCCAAGTAGTGAGCAGCTTCTCTGCTTGAAGACTTCTAGTGAGGAGAAATCCACCACCTCCTGAGGCAGAGCCCGTTCTAGTTCTAGATAGTTCTAATTATTAGGAAGTTTCTTCTAATATCTGTGTGGCTAGGTGGTAGAGCCAACAGAGCACTGGCCCTGGAGGCAGAAGGACCTGAGTTCAAATTTGGCCTCAGACACTAACCCTGAGCATGACACTTAACCCTGTCTACCTCAATTTCCTCATCTGTAAAATGAGCTGGAAGAAGAAATGGCAAACCAAATAACATGGACTTAATGACCTTAGCCATTCTAGTTGCTTTCCTTTGGATTTTATCTGGATTATCAGTGTTGGTTTATTTTTTTCTTAAACTGGGGCTCCAAAATTGACTATAATAATCTGGATGTGATCTGACCAGTATGGAGGAATTATCACTTCAAAACTCCTGGAAGCTATGACTATTAACGGAGACCAAATTCATATTAGCTTTTTGGTTTGCCAAATGACAATATTGGCTCATATTTACCTCCTATTGAAGCTCTTATTATATTTACCCCAATGCTTTTAGTTCATTAAGAACTTTCTAGATCCTGATTTTGAACTTTCCATTCCATCTTTGTGTCTTCTTCAGATTTAATTTAATTTAATTTCAAACTTAATAATCACCATATCTTCTATATCTTTATCCAAGTTACTGATAAAAATGTTAGCCAGGAGAAATCCAAGCACCATATAGTGGGGCACTCCACTGGACACCTCCAAACTCTTTGCCTATGTCCATTCTGCCAACATGTATTATGAGCTAATACATATATCTCCAAATTTCAAAAAGAATATTTTGAGAAACTTTATCAAAAGTTTGATAAGATCTAGGTAATGTACATCTGTAGAATTCTCATGATCTAACAGTTTTTTAACTCTGTCAAAGGTTAAGCTATATTAACTCTATCAAGTTTAGTGCAGCATGGGATATTCTTGATTAAAATATGCTGCAGTTTTGTAATCATTACTTCATTTTCTAGATATTCACAAGTTATTTCATTAAAATTACCTCCTAGAATATCACCAGTTACCTAAATCATGTTCACTGTCTTAATTTGTAGACCCTTTTCTATATTCTTTTTTGAAACTTGAAATACATTTTTCTGTTTTGCTGTGATGTTTCCTATTTTCAACAATATTCCAAATATCATTGACAGTGACTCAGCAATCACATATCCCATTTCTTTCAGCACCCAAGGACATAGTTTATCTAGGTCTTAAGAGGGTAACCAGATACTCTCTTATTTATTTTGATTGAATGAACCCAAATAAGATTTCATATTTACCCCATGTTGAAATGTTTTTATTAGATTTACCCCAATGCTTCAGTCCATTAAGAACTTTTTAGACCCTAATTGTTAGCTTTTCATTCCAGCTTTGTGTCATTTGAAAATTTAATTATGTCATTTATATCTTTATTGAAGTCACTGATAAACATGTTTATTGGTAGTTTGTTTAGCCATTTTTGTTCTGTTAAATTTAGTGAAAAGGTGGAAAAAGGACAGTGGGGAAAACCAAAACAAATATTGAACTGATATCAATTCTCTGTTGTCAGTTATTATCATGTTATCTGTCACAAACAACAATCCTATCCCTAGATTCATTGATCCTCCTCAAAAAACTTTCAAAAGCTCAAATCACTTTTACCCCAACTTATTATGAGCTTGAGCACTCCTTATAGCTAGTTTTGCAAAACCATGAATGCATACTTAATTTCATATTTTCATATGTCTCCACTTTAATCTTTTGTATATATCTTTTAAACAGTAAAAATTCTTTATTCTATCAACCCCAGGATCGAATTCTGAGGAAAAAAACTATCAGCTCTTCAGAGACTGTTTCCTCTTTGGAATATATATATATACATATATATGTGTGTATATATGTACATATATGTTTATGTGTGTATGTATACACATGCATTCATGTGTATATATAGACATATACATATAGACATATATACACAGAGAGAGAGAGCATTTTTTGCCTTGAGTGACCAGTAGTGATAATAACAAAACCTGTGTCTCCAAGATCTTAACTTTTTGCAAAAGATTTTGTAATACTTGTAAATACTTTCTTGGCAGTATCATTTATGACTCACAACAAATGGGTGATAGTGTTACAAAATATAAAGGTTCTTTTATGCCTTATGTACATGCTCTAGGAAGGCAACAACCTTTTCTATTTTTTTTTTATATCCCCCAGAAAAGAGTCAATAACCACCACTAATCTCCACTTCTTCTTTGAAGCTTTTCTTATCATCAGATAGCTTCTGTGGCTTGACTGAGTCACTCATTGCAATAGAAATATCTATGTGGTTTGTTTGTCTTTTCCTCAGAGCACCCAACTCCCTTCCCTTTAGGGAAGAGCCTAATTTTTCCCCTTAAAGTTCCAAGTGTACCAAGTGTTCAAATGTTCCAAGTGCCTTTTTTTTCTTTCCTCCCTTCTCTGCATAGCATTCTTCCATTCAACCTTCAAACAAAAGTTGTTTCCTGACACTTCATATTTTTCTGCCATTAAAGCAGTTATTGCTGTTGTTTTGTGAACATTTGATTGTCCCTAATAACTTAGATTGGAGTGGTCTTCTTTGAGTATCTTTTTCTTTTCTCCTAGAAAAAAAAAATTATCTTAAACTTGCCAGACATCTGGCTGATGCAAAATACAGCCAAGAAACACAATGTGAATCACTGGAAAATTTGTCCAGCTTTTCAGAATAAACGAGTTATTATAATTGTAGTGTTTGCATTAAATACTTCTTTAAAACTTTGTAACCTATTTTTACCTTTTGGAACTGACCAACATATTGACTTTCCTTTACTTAATGTTGATATCTCCAAAGCAGAAACAAGACATTTTCCTTTCTTTTTTTTCTTTATTGTTGCAGCCTCTTAGATGTTCTACAATCTTCCTCCACCTTCAGCTAATATAGTCTAACAATTTGTTTTATCCATCAGTTTGTTCTACTTACCTTTTTTTTTACTTACCTTGACTGGCCAACTATCTTCTCCTTTTCTTTAAATACTTCTTGATTCCTTCTTTGCACTTACTCCCTCCCCCTTTTTTAAAAAAAATCTCCTTTATTCTCCCTTTGTCCTGCTCTTATTCAAATTTCTCTCACAAAAATTGCATGTAAAACCTGGATTTGGAAACTGTTGTCCTTCAAATATACATCAATTTCTCCCAAATGTCTGTGGTCTAAATTCCTTCCTTATTCAGAAGTCCAAAACCCTCTAAGTCACCAAAATAATTCACTTTTTATTAAAGTTGAGTACTTTTTATTTATGATTTCTTTCTCAAAAATATGTTACCATGGAAGCCAGAAATGAGTTCTAACCTCTAAGAAACAAAAAAGAATATAAGACAAAGCCTTCAAAATATCAGGATAGGCAAGGTTTAAAAGCCATGAAGGTAAAGTAACTAGACTTTACACTCCACTTTTAACTTTTGAGTTTTCATAAAGTGTAGGTCTAATGGGAAAGGAAGAGTATGGATCTAGGTGGGGTAAAAGTAGTATTCACCAGAAAGTCAGGGCATTGAATATTTAGAAACCTCAAGTTCATTTTCTTTCTGAGGGCACTATGAATCTGTAATATTTGGGGACTCTGTGCAAAGTAGGATTCGTTGGAGATGGAAAAGAATCCTATAATTGTTAATAAGCTATAGTAGGTCTTTTATGTGTTTTCTAGAATTTTTCCTTATATATGCTTTTGCATTTTCTATGGGGTGGTATAAAGGCTGTCTTGTACTCAGTACATGCATTTACTCTCAGTATGTGTATGGAAATCCAGTGCATACTTTACTATGAAGAAAAAAAAACCTATCATTTTGGGGAGGCAGTCCCCAATATTAGACCTGTTATATGTAAACACAAAGCTTGTTGGGCTGGACTATGTGTTACATTTAACATGTGTGTTGTATGGTATATGGTGTATGTACCTTACATTATACCCACTTTCATACTGAAAGACTACTGAAACTAAGAAGTTCAAAAGGACTCTTCAAGAAGATTGGTAAAATAAAGTCAATTTTTTCTAACATTTATAAGAAATTAGGATCTGCTTCAACAAAATCATTTAACGGAATTATATAGAGTTTTATTGGATTTAATAATGTGCCAGGGCTGTAACTGGGATCAAATCAGATTTAGTGATTCAAATCTGATAAAGAATGTATAATGTAATTTGGCTAATGTATGAATTGCTTATTTTCATTTAAATATTTTTTCAAGCTTTGTTCCTATCTAATTCCACCTAAATCTTTGAAAGTTTCCAATATAAAAGAAAATTTCCTAAACATTTATTAAATACAAGAGTAATAGATATGTAAGAATTCATTATATTATTACTACTTTGTATAAAAGAAAGTTAAATAAGAGGGAGCCTTATTCACTATAAATCTCTAATGTTAAAAAATACTTATCATACCTAAGTACTACTATGGTTTCATTGGTAGTGTTTCAAAGCTACAAATGTAGATCACCATTTTTTCAATGTTGGGATGGGTGATCTTCATGAGTTATCACCAAAAAAAATGGGGGGAGGAGGGGGAAGAAGGGGAAAGTGGAGAGGAGAAGAAGAGGAGAAGAAGGAGAAGTAGAAGGGAAAGGGAAGTAGAAGGGGAAGAGGAAGAAGAAAAAGAAGAAGGAGGAGGAGGAGGAAGAAAAAAAAAGAAGGAAGAAGAAGAAGAAGAAGAAGAAGAAGAAGAAGAAGAAGAAGAAGGAGAAGAAGAAGGAGAAGGAGAAGGAGAAGGAGAAGGAGAAGGAGAAGGAGAAGGAGAAGGAGAAGGAGAAGGAGAAGGAGAAGGAGAAGGAGAAGGAGAAGGAGAAGGAGAAGGAGAAGGAGAAGGAGAAGGAGAAGGAGAAGGAGAAGGAGGAGAAGAAGAAGATCATCCCTCTGGTGATGAGCCTTTCTAACTTTGTTTAGTTTGGTCCTCAGAACAGAGATAAAGGCTCACCACAAGATCCATATTTGATAGCTTTCCAGATTTCACAGTATCCAATGTAATTCACATGCTATTATCATAGACTTCAAAATCATAGTCACCTCCATGAGTAGAATTTGTCATAATTTTTTCCTATTCCATCCAAAACATTGATATATGCAATTAGGTAGCAGAACAGCCTCTATTATTTAAAAAAACTAGCTATTGCTTGGACTCATCTAATGTTTTATCTTGTAAATAAAATACTGCCATTAATCTTTTAAATTAACATGACCAAAAAAGAAATTGGACATAAGAGGAAGGATGATGAAAATGTAACCCATTATGTGATTTATAGGGAATATTTTAAAATAGTAAAAGAACAAAAACAAAGGGTTCCAGAACCTTAGACAATACTTTACAGAAAAGATATAGAAAGACATGAATAAATAGGTCCTTTCTCAAATTTTCTTGTTTGTCTTTGGGACATAAACCTAGCAGTGGTATTGATAGATCAAAGAGTATTCAGAGTTTTATAATCCTTTTAATATGGCTCCAAATTGCTCTTTCTTCCTATCTTCCTTTCATTTTTTTTTATTCGAGCCTTCTGGTACAAAATTACTAATATGGGAATGTTCTACATGATTGCACATGAATGACCTATGTTGGATTGTTTACCATCTCAAGGAAGGAGAGGGAAGGGAGAGAGGAAGGGAGAGAACATGGAACTCAAATATTTTTGAAACTTTAAAAATGTTTTAACATGTAATTAGGGGAAAATAAAATATATAAAATCAAAAAATTAAAGTAGTAAAAAAAAGATGAATAAGATTCACATGAAATCAATAGACTAGAAGACTCTACAATTTTCATCAGTGAAAGGATTACCCATACCAATAAAAACATAGGCTTACTAAAGTAACTATTGTAGTAACATTTCTCACTTCTAATGCAGTATTAACCATTATTCTATAGCTAAAGTAAAAACAAAACAAAAACCCTAAAATGCTACATGAATTTTTGAAAACGTTGGAAATATTGGAAAAAGACAAAAATAACAACAAAAGTATTGATGATGTCTATTACATCCAAAACTTAAATATGTTTAATATTTTCAGATATTTCAGGTCTAAACCACTACATTTCATACAATAAGCCACACAAATATGCACACACTCCCCTCTAAACATACACACACATGCACACGTACACACACACACACTTTGCATTGTCCATAAAATGACCAGTTTCCTTTTTTTAAAAATGAAGACTCAATAAAAAAAAAGTTGCATATCGGACCTGGAAAATAGTGGGAGGTGGGGAGGAATCAAAGCAACATATTGTAGTATAAAGAAAAGGTTGGACTACATGATCTCTAACTTTTCTTGAAGCTTTAACACTTCATAGATTTCCATTCAACTGAGAATGGTATACTCTATTGGATTCTAGACTTGGAGTCAAGAAGGACTGATTCAAATCTTGTCCGTGACATTTATTAGCTTAACCTCTCTGAGCTTCAGGTTCCTTATCTATAAAATGGGAATAATAATCATGATACTGTCTTCCTCATAGAGTTGCTATGAGGCTTAGTGTGAGGCATAGTGAATTTAAAGTGTTTTGCAAACTTTAAAGTGGTATATTGCATTTATTAGTCACCTGTGAGACACTAAAGCAAAAGTGCTTTAAGAGGTTTACATTCTACTGGGAGGATAGAACATATATACATAAAAAACATAGAAGATAACTTGAAGATGGAGAGAATACAAATGCCTGTGGGCATTGGGAAAAATTATTCAAATAAGGGGACACCTGAGCCAAGCCTTGAAGACTAAAGGATTCTAAGAGGGAGAGTGGAAGAAGTGTTTTCCTGTCATAAGGAACAGCCTTTGCAAAACTGCAGAATTTTGAACTGGATTCTCAGGTCTTGAGAATATCATCCAGCTTGTTTGGGATGTAGACTATGTATAGAGTAATGGAGTTCCTGTAAGTAACATGAAATAATCTAAAAAGATAAGTAGAGCAGATGAAATTTTAAAATCTGATTTTATATATTATCTTTCAAATATGTATTGCAAAACAGCAAGATCCTGGTTTTATTACAAGCTAGCAGATTTTCCAGAATTTGACAAAGTTGCATGTCCTCCTGTTTTCAGATTCTAGCAAAGAGCTGTCCCTTTCAGCCATTCGAATAGGCTCTCAGAGTTTTGCTTTGCTCTGAGAAGATATGCACAATAACAATAAAAATTGAGGGTTAGAATGCTGAATTAAAACTTTGTGGAGGGGAAACTCACAGAAATAATAACTACATGTTGATGAAAGTAATACTATAAATATTTAAAATATATTCACTGTATTTTATACCTACTCCACTTTAGACAGAAGTCTAACCCTCCAGCTGAGCTTTCAATGAGCCATAGTATGGATTCCAAGAAAATGAAGATGCTCTTTGGAAATTTTTTAATTGGCTGTGAAACTTTTATAAATGTAAATTAGACAAACTATGACTATAAAATTAATGAGATTGATTCTTCAAGTCATACACAAAATCATTCTTATTGCCAAACACATTGTGCTACAGTAAATAGATTAATGGTTAATACAGAAATGACTGGTTATAAATCCAGTCAACAAAATACCTTCAAACTTTAATTTTTATATATATATATATATATATATATATATATATATATATATATATATATATATATATGAGGTTAGTAACCTTTGACATGAAATTCAAGTGCACTGTATTAAACAAGCATCACAAACAAAAAAATTCACTTAAAACTAAATATCTCTCATATAAGTATCACAGAGTGCCTTCAATATGCAATAGCAAGCTCACCTGTGTGTTGTGGGCAATCTTGTCAACATTAGGCAGCAATGCATCTGGGAATAAAATTTTAATTTCATGAAAATTAATTTATTCATTAAAATGTACACCCTAATAAATGTTCCCCTAATATTCTGAAAGAACTTGATATTTACAAGTCTATAGCTGATGTCATCCATAGTTCACAATATATAAATTCTGTTTTGGTTAATTTACAGTTATCCCTTTTAATATCTGGTGGTTCTTTTTCCTCTATCTCTCAATTTATTAAAGTTAAATTTTAAGCAAAAGGTTTCTCTAATAGCTATATATTTAATTCATTGAATTGCAGGCTTTTCCTGTGATTATGTAATATGTGAATCACGCTGGTAGTTCTTTACTTAAATATTTATCATAATACAAAGTGTAGGCTTACATGGATTTATATCTTTAAAACTTATTTTAAAATGGGCTATTTACCAAATAAGCCATCACATGGAACAAAAAAATGAACATTCCCCAATCCAGTACTCATTTCCACATCTATTCATATTAAACCTTATTTTTCTTTCTTTCTCCCACCTCTGATATGAAGAAAGTCATACATTCTCCCTTTGAATAACCATGCTTCTTCTGTAAAGTTCAAAGAGACCCCCCATGCCCAACATTCATTTCTTTCGTGTCAAAGGGTGAATGAAGCACATTAGAAGGACACACACATAATGAGAAGCTTTGTAGAATATCTGAGAACAAAGGAAATTAGAATTGTACTGTACAACTTGAATAGTTTTACAGTTTGGTATATGCCTATGAAGTGGAAAGAATTTGGGGTAAAGGAATTATCTGGAAGCCAATCATATCTCTATTTTGTTACAACATGACAGGAGGGAATCTGACCATTATTTCAAAAGTTTCAGTTATAATATATAGACACATAATTACAGTAATGTAATTAGTATTTCTATTTTACTTTACTAACAAGAGAAACTATTATATGAACTATTGAAAGTGAAGCAGAAAAATCTTCAATAAAACGTCTGCAACACATTCTTCTATGTTAGAAAAATTATTTTGAAAAAAAAGGTCTCATATTACACATACAGCACTTCATTAGATAGAAGTATTATGTCAAAAGAAACATTGTATATTGTCATTGAGTCTTGTACTTTGTTATTACCATTCATTTATGGATGGATTCTTGAACGGGAGCATTTTATGCCTAGTCCATGTTTCATGTAAAATTACATACATCCTTTCCAGGCTTCTAGCTTCTAAAAATGTGTATTTCAAACAAAATGTGTTTTCCGTTTGAGTAAAGCATTCTACTCTTCCAGTTGTCACAAATAAAGAAAGAACCAAGGGAATTAAGAAATCTTAGAAAATATTGTATATAGAAATTTAGAGACAGATTTGTTTTACTAAGAACTTGTATTCTGTTGTAATTAAATCCATACCAAGTTTAGTGTATAGAAGAATTTGGTGAGAAGTCATTTTCTGAGAGCCAATTCAATTATGTCTTCATTCAGACTCAACAATAAATTCAAACTTCATGACAAAATATATAAATGTAATAAAGAATATTTTTGTTATACTTGGCATAAAATTTAATATTTAAAGTTTCATTCTTTTAATGTGGAAAAATGCATTATACACCTCGGTAAATTTTGATATACTGGGAGAGGGATATGGAAAGGGCAAGTAGTTTGGTGGAGGGTTTCAAAATAGCATTTGAAGACTGAAGGAATAAGGATGTTTGCCTATAGAAGAGAAGATTTAGGGGGAAATTAGCAGTTTTAAGTATTTGAATGGCAATAATGTGTGCTATTTAGTAAACTAATCCTGCTGGCCACCACATGTCAGAAATAGATAGAAGTTATAAAGGCTTAATGTTAGGAAAATGTCAAAAAAAATTAGAGCAATTCAGAAGTGGCATGTGCTCCTTCAGGAAGAAGTGGGTTAGCTTTCATTGTGCTACTTGAAAAATAAGATATGTTTACATATAGAGACCTAACTGAATAAACTACATATTCATTTTTAAAATATTGTATAGGAGGAAGGCATGTTTTTGTTATATGATTATGAATAAAACTTATGAAAATGAATTAAAATATGAAAACAATTAAAACAATTGATGTCTATATTGTGACAAATGGTGATTGGTATATAATTTTATTAGTGAAAATATTTATTACTAGTAAATGAATAATAAGGAAAATACTTTGATTTTCCTTTAACCAAATCATACTCTAAATCCTCATAATGGCATGGAATTCATCTGTGTTCCTTAGGATAAGCGAGTGGAGCACAAGCTGGCAATCTTTGAGAATATGTCCAGCATTGGTTTATGTCTTTCATCTGAGGCACAACCATCGGTAAGTTCAGAGTGCCTCCTCAGCAGAAGGTTGACTACTATGTGATTAATACTTTTAGCTACAGTAACCATCTGCTAAGGGGAAGGGGGGCTGTGTTCTATGACAATTTAAGGTCTATATTGATGAAATCATAGATCCTAAAAGTTAGTTTTTCTGTCTGGTAGCCAGGGAAAGTATATAAAGTATTTAAAAGTACTGAAGTATTTAAAGTGTAGCAGAAAATTCTTCCAAAAATAAAGTCCCAAACACACTTCTTTCCATATTGGAAATATTATTTTGAAAAAATTCATTTGTCTATGTGTAAATATTTATACTTCACTGTATGATCTTGCAGAAATCACTTCCTCTTTGTACCCCAGTTGCTTCATCCATAAAATGATGGGGGTTGAAAAGATGATCTCTAAAGTATCTTCCAGCCCTGTGGTACTTCTAAGTAGGCTGTAAAATATACATGGTTTCAAGATGGTTCACAATTCATTGTGACTACAATTTTCAGCCAAATCAATCATTGGGGTTTGTCTACACACACACACACACACACACACACACACACACACACACAGAGTGAAAACACATATTATTCTGACCCTATATCCAGATTGGAAAACATTTGGACATTTCTTTGAACCATTCTGACATGGTGTAAGCATAGACAAGTCAGCTGCCAATTTCTTCCCTACCCCACTTATTTCAATATGTATGCACATACGTGTGTATGTATGTACGTATGTATGTATTTACATATGTAGATATTAATGTGTATGTAATCTTAATCAAATACATAAAATCAAACGCAACTTAACAAATAATACTGAAGCAGTATGTTCTAGTGTATAAAACATTCCCTTGAAAATAGATCAAATCTCTTTGGAAGTTACATTAAACTTTTTTTTTCTCTTCTTAAAAAAAAGTTTTATTCATGCTTTTATTTACAAGGCTGCTATTTTGCAGTTAAATCATCCCTATCTTCCTAGAACCTTCTCTTGTCACAAAGAAATACAGGTAAACAAAACAAACCAACACACTGGGTACTACATTAATTCTTTATGGCCACTGGGATACTATTTTGCATATAAAATACTAATACACTATGAATTTACAGTATATATTTAAATCAGAGTTTAAAAAATCATTCCCACCATCCTACACCATCATGGGTCAATCAATGATCCATAGCAGAAAAATGATTAATTGAGGGTCACAATTAGCAGCATAATAAGCACAACAAGTATTCTTCCTTTTTTGAAACTATTATTTAAAAAAAAACATAATTGATCATGAAATATTGCATTTAAACTTTAAGGAAACTGGAATCATAGGATATGATAACTGAACAATCATTTGGGGCAGGGGGGCATGGCAATGAGGATTAAGTGACTTGCCCAGGGTCACCCAGCTAGTAAGTGTCAAGTGTCTAAGGCTGGATTTGAACTCAGGTTCTCCTGAATCCAGGGCTGGTGCTTTATCCACTGCGCCACCTAGCTGCCCCTGAATAATCATTTTTAAAATATTAAGAGCAGGGAACATGAAAATGTGTTCAGTAAACAAAAACATGCTTAAGTTCCATATTTATAGCCACCTAACAGTTAAAAATAAACTAGGTAAAAAGTATCAAAGATAAGAGGACAGGTATTAAGAGAGAGAGGAATAAAGAAACTAGAAGGAGGTGGATGAAAAGGTCTAATTAATTATCTGATAAACTTTGCTGAGTCTCTTCACTTATTTCCAAACACTGTCTGTCATCATCACTCTATTTCACTCTTCTTACAATGAAATCTCACAATGAAATTATCTAAGGACAAGGATTATTCTTTCTTACCCAGAGAGAAAGTATAGCTCCTTAAGAGCAGAAGTTATTTAATTCATTGTATTTTCATCTGTAATACGTATAACAGTTATTTGCACACTGGCTGGCTGATTTAATGGTTCATTACCTCTAACTCTTATTTGTGTTTGAGCAGGTGAAACAGTTCACTGCTCAATTAATATTTTTTTAGAAATTTAGTAAAATTTGTATGAAAAGGAAAGGAATCAGCATTTGTAACATCATACAATACAATTTTCAAGGAAAATGAAGCTTGAAAGAGGCTGCATAATAACAAAAAATTAAAGTACATGACATTAAGTAAAATAACTTGTTTCTCTCAAAATTGCACATAATTAAAGCAGAAAACTATAGATCAATGAGAAATGATAGATTTCAATGAAGTTTTATTAGAAATTAAATAAATAAAAGATTTTTAGAAATAATGGAGCACTTTGAAAACACATCTTGAAGTAATCAAGACTAGATTTATAAGTAAACAAGGTAAATATGTGATTTGACTTAAGGGGCAGCTGTGCCTATTTCTCAAAAATACTTCACTGCAACTTCACTGCACAGAATGTTATATATTGCACATTCATTGATTTATTCCTCTGAGTCTTAATGAGTTTTTAGTCAATAGTCAGGGCCTTCAGTTGATTAGTTGATGACTGACTAAAGTCCTTGATTAATGTAACATAAAATAGGCACCCAAATTCACATGAATAGAACAATAGGGAGGAATCAGGATGTCAAAAAAGGAAAGTAGGAGGAATCTAAAGAAAACCACCCATAGACAAATTTTATCTATAAAATATAGTTTCTCCGAAAATAATCACATCTTAACATAACATATTTAAAATTACTTATGCGTGACAAACTATGTGTAATAGGATCTTCTGTTAACTTAATTACATGCCTTGGAATTTACTTTATTTGCTTTATATAGAAAGAAATTAACCAAGAGATAAAAGTGACACAGCTCTGTTTTTACTTTACTTTAGTGATTTGAATAAGAAGCTTTACCAAGTGTCTAGTTTACTGCTACAGAGTAGTTTACATACTGTAAAAATCATTTTCATTTACTTTGGTCATGATGTTTCTTTACATGTCAGTTAATTGTGAAAGCTTATACACAAGAACAAATAGCCTCCTACAATATGTCTTTAAGCTTTCAAAATTCAATCTTGTTCTTTTTTTAGGTAATGTCAAATTACCTGAATAATAATGACAGAGTCTGATCAAACTAAACCCGGAGTTTGTTGATAAAGTGTTGCTAAAAAGAATGATTCCTCATTAAATGTCATCACAGTTATTGGTTAAAATATTAATATGATTCTTTAAATTGTGGCAACATTAATGAATTATTGATTCTAGAGGAGAAAAACAAGTAATTCTGTTAATAGGGAATGGCTTTAAATCTCCTATGTATGTAACAACTTGTTTGTTCTTCCATTCTTAGATGGTGATTAAAATTTAATTTTGCAAAAGGAAGGCTTCTTGGCTCCCCTGTTAACCTCTATTACATATACATGGAACCCATATACGCCCAACTGCATGCATTTAGAAATTGGTCATATTCATTCCCACATCCTAGAACTAGACTTTTATTGGTGATAGGTACAAAATGAGTTGAATTCTTCCTTAACCACTGAACAATCTAAGTTACTAATAATATGTCACAGATACACTAAGGCACCTGTAGCAAGAATGTTGTTTAAGAGAGTACTTACTTTAACACCAACTGTGTATACTTATTAAATATTTTATTTTACACAATATACCAGCACAGAGTTGTTCTGTACAGCATTTGCCTTAAAGAAAGGCAACACCACTGTCACCAGAAATAAATAAACAGTCTTGTCATTTAAAAATATCAATTTTCCCATAAATGGTCTTTGTTAGTTTGAAGGAAATATAATTTCCTTTATGAAAGGCTTTTTCCTTGCAAAAACTTTCTTTTTTGTTGTTTGTTAACACAGAAACAGGAAGCCAGTCTTAGAGTAGGGGAAAGCATTGACGCTACTTCATTCCCCATCCAATAATAATTTTATTTTTAAATACTCTCTTTAGTTGCTATCTACATTGTGTGTACATGTATGTAGTTACCCATATACATATACACACCAAATCCTAGGCGGCTTTTACACAAAGTTGAATGTATAAGCCAAAAATTAGCAAGACAAGACTGGAATTCCAAATTCCATTCTCCATGAAAATATTCCCAAAGAAAGATATTTAAAATTTTTTTAAAAGCAGGTCACACAGTGCTTTCTAAAATCCACTCAGATCTTGAAAAAGTTGCTTTTCCACTATCCAGGTCAGAAATGCCTGACTGAATTACCATCCCATTCATAGACATGCTCCTTTTAAACCATAATACACCTGTGTTCTCTGACTTAACATAACAATGGTATTCCATTAATTTTCCATTCAGAGAGTACCTGCGCCTTGCTCTGGATCTTTCAGCAGGCACAGTAAGAAACTTACTTGACTTTGATTGTGCTGTTTTAGATGTGGGAACGTCTTTGACAGAATCAGGATGGCGGCTAACTAACTGCAATGCAGTTGAGTTATTCCTGTTAGCATTTTGGGACTCAACACTTGAAACAGCTTCATTCTGTGAATCATTGCTTGGCTTTGGCCCCATCTTTCGTTTCTGCTTTTGGGATGCAGAAGTGCTTGAAGTCCAGGTATGTGGCAAAGCAGAGGTAGTGGTAGAAGTGTCCTGACTTGAACAAGTGTCTGAAGATTGAGTCACATTTTCACTGGGACCTTTGTAGCACTGAATGTTCTCATCATGTCCTACAGCTTGTTTGGAAATTGACTGAGGCATTGTTCCACTGCAGCCTTGTATTTGGGCCCCATTAGTTTGAGAATAAACATTACTGACCTTGGTGACCTTGTGCTGCCCATTGTTATTGCAAACCTTATAGCGGATCATTAAAATGATGATAAAAACCAGCACAGAAGCTACAATGATGCCACCAATTATAATAATCATGGTGCCTCCTAAAAACTGAGACTGCATGAAATGGCAACGTACATAATCCTGTTCTGTGGTAAATTGGATGCAACCCACGACTCTTGTGGCAGTGAGGGAAGTGATGCCATCATCATATATTGCCAAGACACACAAGTCATATACAGTTCCAGCAGCCAGGTTATTGACAAGAAATGTTTTGCTCGTAGGAGGTATCATTCTGAGGGACAATGGAATTTGTGTTAATATAGGTTTTTAAAAATATAAACCCACAGTCATTGTGACTTTAGTTTTATTTTATTTCAGTGGTTTTTATGACAAAACACATGTTTTTAACAAGAATGAAAGATAGACAAATAACCCGGTCTTATCTTCAACCACTTTAAAATTGGCTGCCATTTTCTAGATATTGCACTAATATATTAATTATGCCTGCATCTGTCATTTGTTTGGCTATTAATAATGCTACTGCTTGGGATAGTAAAACAAACATAATTCTTTGGGGGGGCAGGGCAATGAGGGTTAAGTGACTTGCCCAAGGTCACACAGCTAGTAAGTGTCAAGTGTCTGAGGTTAGATTTGAACTCAGGTCTTCCTGAATCCAGGGTTGGTGCTTAATCCACTGCACCACCTAGCTGCCCCAAAACATAATTCTTACTAAAAATATTGGTAAAAATAATTTATGACAAATCGGTTTCGAATATTGTTACTGTGACATTATCTGACTACCCAAAAAGTTCACTTAGAACTGACAACTAAGAAGGAAAAGCCAACTGAAAGGAATGAGAAAGTACTACTTAAGATTATAGAACCTGAGTAGGAATAAATTTGCCAGCATATATTTTCTAATGATTTCACAAATTTCTGAGCAGTATTAGTCACTTAAATTAACATCAAAAACTCCTCTTATGATTATTCAAATATTTCTAATTATTTATTTAATTCCCACCCTCCAACCAAAACATTATTGATAAAATGGCACAGTAGGTATTAATGTAGTAATATTAATTTGACAAAATGAAAATTGTAAAGCCCAACAATAATTTCCCCTGTGCTCACTTGCTGCAATATCTTTCAGATGGAACCTCTGAATGTTTGACAAATTTGACTGAAAAACTGAATGAAGACATTTCATTCTGAAGTGCCTTTTCTTTAACTATGTCACCCCTTATTAGTTCTCAATGATATATTGTGCCCATTAGTACCAAACTACTCCACAAGCCAGAATTTTATTTAAAAATATAAAGAAAAGCATTTAAATATCAAATATTATTCAAAAAGGAAATTAAAAGAGTGAGGAAAATTAATGGATCCAGGAAACTAGCATTTTTGAATCACAAAATAATTTTCATGTCAGAAGTATGTAGATTTGTAGAAACTTCTGAGACTTAGAAATAAATTCATATAATCTGTGTTGCTTCTGAATGAATTGCAAAACCTTCAGTGTTCTGTAACAAAATAGTCTTTACAAAATAAATTTTGAATTTTTTAAAAATTATACATATTACTTAACAGAGTTCATGCTAAAATCATGGAGAAAGGGAAATTTTTCTACAAAAATAAACTGCTGGTTGAGCAATGTTTTTCATTTTCAAATAACTTAATTTTTATGTTTTATGGATTACAATGAGCTTGAATCCTTCATAGGTTATATATTAGCTTGTCCAAGTCCTCCATTTTGCAGATACAGATAATGAGAGGCAAGGTAAGTTGTTTAAGGTGATACAATTATTTACTGGCAGAGCCAGGATGCAAACTCAGGTCTACTGATTCACAGCTAAGTTATTTTTCATTGTACAAAATTGTGAAAATTATTTTCATTTTTATTCAAAAGGGAAGATCTAATACTTATAGATGTTCAAATGACTACACAGGAACACTAAAATGAGCTACTGTGTAACTCTATATGAAAAAAAGTTCAAAGAAATACATGTTGACTGTCGTTGTTAATAAAAAGAAAAAAATAGTTAACCATAAGGGAATTTATGTTGGAAAATAGCATATATTCCTCTTAAATTTGGAAACTATATTGTATGAAGTGTGACCATAAATTAGCTTGATGAAAACACACCAAGTATTATGCTTCCGAATGTATTGCCTGTCAAAATCATAATCTTAGGAGATCATATATTTATTTCTATGATGTTTCTATAACTCAAAATCTATTTGGAATTCCTTTTTGGAATTGCTTTCAGAGCTCAGTAATAAAGATAATCATTTTCATTACTTCTTTTTTTTTTTTTTTGGTGGGGCAATGAGGGCTAAGTGACTTGCCCAGGGTCAAGTTTCATTACTTCTTAATCTGAAATGTTTTTAACCAAAAATACAACAATCATGCGTTTTATTCACTAACATTGCTTCTGAATGAATATTTGTTCTCTAAAATCAAATACTACATACCACTACTATGTCATCTAATTTGAACTAGACCTCCATTGCAATAAGACAATCTTTTTACTTTGCTCTAATTAATTCTCTACAACACTCATAATAGTGATTTTCCAAACCTGGTCTTCTCTTCTCTAGGCATCATCTACTCAGATGAGAACCTTGTGCTTCACTAGATTTTTTTTTGTCAATTTGCCCAAAGCTCTCTCTTGCCCATCTCATCTCACATCTTCCTGACATCATCTTTCATTATTCTCTCCCTAATCCTGATCTCTGATAAAGGGGATAAACCTCTCCTTACCAAGATCAGGTTAGCACAATGTCTGGCACATATACATTTGATCCCATCCATTTTTTTAAATCTGATTTCCCCCACTATGACCCTTCCTTCTTATCTTTAGTACTCCTTATCAATCTATTCCTTCCTGTTTCTTTGGAACATGGTAGTCTTCCTCATCATTTAAAATCACTACATAGATGTAAAATTCCCATGAATTATTGTCTCATATCTTTCTTCCCCTTCTCAGCTAAATTCCTTGAAAAATTCTTCTACATTTTAGTACCTCCACTTCCTCTCTCTTCAATTTTATCTAAAATCCGCTTCAATCTGGCTTTCGACCTGAAATTACATTCTCCAAATTTACCAATTTTTTTAAACCACCATCTGTAATGACTTTTTCTTAATCCTCATTTTCTTGACCTCTGTGAAGCATCTCCCATTATTGACCACCTCAGCTTGAATACTCTCTATTCTCTAAGTTTTCATGACACTGTTGTCCCTTGGTTTTCCTCCTACTGACAGACCTACTTACTTGCACCAGGATGCCATTTATGGCACTCTCCCTCCCAGCCCCATTCCAGCTACTAAGACACTCTCTAAGAGTATAAATTTCAGAAAGGGCATTTCCTTACCTATACCAAAAAAATGACAGATTCAGTCTTTATCCCTTATGTATCTATTGTCTTTGCCATTAGAATAGGGGAGTAGATGGACAGCTTTTACTTTTTATTTCTATCCTCAATTCTTAGCTCAGTATCTAGCATATGGTACATGCTTAAAAAATGCTTATTGATTAATAAATCAATTATGGGGGTGGCTAGGTGGCACAGTGGATAGAGCACCGGCCCTGGAATCAGGGGTACCTGAGTTCAAATCTGGCCTCAGACACTTAACACTTACTAGCTGTGTTACCCTGGGCAAGTCACTTAACCCCCAATTGCCTCACTAAAAAAAAAACCAAACAATTATGTTCATTCAAAATAATGAACTTTAGGTACTATGGACAATTGCAAAAAGAGAATTCCAAAAATGTTCTGTGAAGACATAATAATCAGTTAAATGAGTAAGTTCTGATATATACATAAAAATCAATCACATTGCTTTATAGTCAGATCTCATGCATTTAGAAAATCTTATATGTAAATTTATGATATTAAAGACGATTTAAACTATAATATTTTGATGATATTTTTTACTGTGCCTAACTTTTAGCTTTATAATTACTAGGCAGAACATTATGTTCATATTACTCAGTGTCATAACTGGCTAACAAAAGAGTGTGCAATAGCAGTGAATTCAGAATAGCAAGAATGCAGAATTTGCTTAACCTTTTCTTACCTGTAAACAAGTGAATCATCATAAGTACCATTGTACTGAATTTGGAACATACGTATTCCAGGTATATTTCTTTGAAAATTGAATTTAAGTAGTGCAGTAGAAGATGTTGCTTCTGCTACTACAACTTTTTTATCTTGACTCATTTTAGTATCCCCATTACTGCTACTTGTATTAGAACCTGACTTAGTAGAAGTCGAAATATCTGAGGATCCAGGATCAGGCTCCTGAATATGATTTGTACTATTTAACAAATGAGGGAGTTTGATTATATGAAGATCCACTGTCTGTGTTGCTTCCCCTGCAGGATTAGATGCAATGCAGGTAAAAGAACCTGTATCTTTTACAGTTGTTATAAGTATATCAAGTGTTCCATTATCATAGACAAGAGATCTTGTTGCATTTGAAATGAGCTTTCCTTCTGGAGAGATCCAGTGAATTGCAGGCTCTGGGTCTCCCCTGGCTTTGCATCTCAATGTGGCTCTTTGACCTTCTAATACCCTCATTTCATGTGTATGTCGAGTAATGAGCGGAGGTTCACACAAAAACTCTTCCTCTGGAATTGACCAAAAATATCGACCAGATAAAAGTGTAGGAGAAGCACACGTCTCTAAATCGTCTTCTCTTGAAAGGCGTCTCAGCCACAATAATTCACAATTGCAGTGCAAAGGGTTTCCACCAAAACTTAATGCAAAAGTGGATGGGCTGATGATTCCTGAGGTTGCTAGTACCTGAGCTCTCTGAAAGAGAGGGTCAGGTGGTAACTTCTGCAACTTATTTGATGTTACATCTAATCTAGTCATCTTGTGCAAGTGAGAGAAAGTCCCTTTAGGTATGTGGTCAATCATATTGTGATCCAAACTAAGTGTATGCAAACTAACCATTTTTTCAACAGCCTCCCAAGGTATATTTTCAAGATTGTTGTAGGACAAATCAAGCTCCTCAAGGGCTAAGACATCATCAAATGCTGTAGAAGAGATTAAAGTCAGCTGATTGTTGTTTAGAATCAGGTGATGGAGATTGGAAAGTCCACTGAACATATCATTTGTGATCTTGGTCAGTCTGTTACTATTCAAATGTAAAGCCCGTAAATTGCGTAAATCAGCAAAAGCATGGGGTGTGATAAAACTTATTGTATTCCGGGATAGGGTCAAGTCTACCAAACTTGTCATGTTGGCAAAATCTTTCCTTTTAATATTTGTAACAAAATTGTCTGCCAGTCGGAGTTCCACAGTTCTTCTGTCAATATTTGGTGGAACAAATAGGAGGCCTTTCTTGGCACACAGAGTTGCAAGATTAGGAGACAAAATCTGACACACGCAACGCTTTGGACAGATCTGTGCTCTCACTGCTATGCCAATGAACAACAGGGAAAAAAGCAGTTTTTCCATTGTAGATCAAGTTTAGAATCCTATAAAAGAGGACACAAAATACAGTGTTAACATTTAGTGACAAATTTATCCTTATATACTTTCTAGAATGATTATTTGCCATAAAGTTTATCAAATAGCACATAAACATCCACTGAGCTGGCACCAAAACCTAAAGCCAAATCAATATGTTAGATTTTATGCAACATGGAGTAGTGAATTTACTTGTGGTCTAGTGAGAACTAGACTTGTAGTCTGAAAGTGCCCTGCTCCAGCATTTGCTAGATGTGTGAACAGACAGTAATTAAATTTCTCTATCAGTTTTCTAATAACTAATTAAGAAATTTGTTCCAAGGTTAATGTTACTTTAAAATTATCAAATGAACTAATTTAGATTAGCAAAAACTCATGACATTTAAACATAGTGTGAAGTCTTTGCTTAATTTTATAGTTTAACAACTTTGTTACAGAAGCACTGAGGCATAGAGAATAAAAATTAGGGAAAATACCTGTGTTCAAGTCCTAATTAGAACACTTCCTAATTGTATGACCATGTGCAAATTCCTTAAATGCTTAGTGTCCCAAGCAGCCCTTTGAATTTAGTTTCTTACTTTGTAAGATGAGGATAACATTTAATAGTACCTGCTTCATAGAGCACTTTAGAAGGCAGGAAACCCTACCCCCCCCCAAATGTGTTTTTATTATCATTTCTATTGTTTACTTTCTGAAAATTAATAAATTCCTTAATCATATAACAAAGTTATCAAGTACAAGTAACAGAGTTTCAAAGGAATTACTTTAATCTAAATTGATACATTATTAAAATTATGAAGTTTGGAAATAAAAACAAATCTCAACAATTTTAACATTTGGATAAGTATTTTACTTTACTGAGAATAAGCAACTTGAAAAGGGATTTAAAAGATCTCAAAGTGTTAATTATCTCTTAAAATTAAAAAAAATTATGAAAAGTTCTAAAGCATAAATTTAAAGGTAGAATTTTTTTATAAATTAAAGCAAATGATGAACATAATGAAAAATGATGGAATATCAACTAGAAGACAAGAAAAATTGCCTTACTTAGATTAAGTTATAATACTTTTCCCATAGAGAAAACACAAATCTACCTAGAATAAAATTTAAAAGGAGGAAGAAATCTTAATAATCATTTAGTTCATTTCCCATATTTTGCAGATGAATAAAATGAAATCTATACAGGACTAACCTTTCCAAGATACTATAGCTGGATAACCATATACTAAAATTAGAATATGGATGTTCTGATTTCAATATTAAAATTGGAAGTATGGTGTTTTTTAAAATAAAAACTCTTCTGTTCTACTCATTACAGATTGAACCAAATTTAGGATTGCTACTTGTAATATCCGAGTTAGAGTCTTGACTAAATAGATATTCTGTCAAAACACAAGACAATACTTATAACTTTATATAGAAATAAGATTTTCTGTAAATAACTTCAAATTTTCCAAATAAAGAAATCACCCTCAAACTGAAAACAATTTTCTAGAGGTTAAACAATCTTTTAACCAATCACTATAATAATCACTATAATAAATCCTCAAAAGAATGGGTCAAAAGAATTTGACAATTATAAAAAGAAATAATAAGCACATTTACTTTTTTATAACCAGCTGAGATTGTAATCTATTCTTTATAGAAAATAATATTATATCACCACCTTGTAAATTCAGGTAAAGAAAAGATAGTGGGCTACTGTAGAGATGGTATTCTAGTCACATATCCCAATTTTAATCAGTTCAATTATGGTCTGCTATGTCTATGAAGATAGTTGGAGATAGGTGCATTTTTTTAAATTAATAAAGTACTTTATTTTTTTTCCGTTACATGTAAAGATAGTTCTCAACTTTTGTCTATACAAGCTTTACAATTTCAGATTTTTCTCCCTCCCTCCCCCCTCCCCCAGACAGCAGGCAATCTGATATAGGTTATACACATATACACATAATAACATTTAACATATTTCTGCGTTAGTCATGCTATAAGAGAAAAAAACAGAGCAATGATGAAAAACCTCAAAATAGAAAAAAACAACAGCATCAAAAACAAAAGAAATAGTATGGTTCATTCAGCATCTATACTCCGCAGTTCTTTTTTTTTTTCCCTTGGATTTGGAGATCCTCTTCCATCACAAGTTCCCTGGAACTCTTCTGTGCCCTTGCATTGGTGAGAAGAATATAGTCCATCACAGCAGATCAACACTCAATGTTGATGATACTGTGTACAATGTTCTTCTGGTTCTGCTCATCTCACTCATCGTCAGCTCATGCAAGACCCTCCAGGTTTCTCTGAACTCCTCCTGCTCATCGTTTCTTACAACACAATAGTATTCCATTACATCCATATACCACAACTTGTCCATCCATTCCCTAATTGATGGGCATCCCCTCAACTTCCAATTCCTTGCCACCACATAAAGAGCAGCTATAAATATTTTTGTACATGTGGGTCCCTCTCCCCTTTCCATGATTTCTTTGGGGAAAAGACCCAAAAGTGGTATTGCTGGGTCAAAGGGTATGCACAGATTTATCACCCTTTGGGCATAATTCCAAATTGCTCTCCAGAATGGTTGGATCAGTTCACAGCTCCACCAACAATGGATTAGTGTTCCAATTTTCCCACAGCTTCTCCAACATTTATTATTTTCCTTTTTTGTCATTTTAGCCAATCTGATAGGTGTCAGGTGGTACCTCAGAGTTGTTTTAATTTGCATCTCTCTAATCATTAGAGATTTAGAGCATTTTTTCATATGGGAATAGATAGCTTTGGTTTCTTCATCAGAAAACTGCCTATTCATATCCTTTGACCATTTCTCAATTGGGGAATGACTTGGGTTCTTATAAGTGTGATTTAGTTCCCTATATATTTTAGAGATGAGGCCTTTATCAGAAGTACTGGCACAAAAATTGTTTCCCAGCTTTCTGCTTCATAGGTGCATTTTTTGATATTTGTTCCAAGGTTCATTTTATATTAAAATTACTAAATGAACTAATTTATATGAGCAAAAATTCATAATGACATTTAAACACAGTGAAAAGACTCTGTTTAATCATAGAATTTAACAATCTTGTTACAGAAGTACTGAGACATGGTGAATAAAAATGCTGGACTCAAACTCAATAGGACCACATTAAGAAATAAGGAAAATGATTGAATATAAAATCCCATGTCTTTATTATAGTATATACAGTTTGAATTCTTTTAAAAATATATAATGAATTCAACATATCAGTTTCAAAGTTGTGTTACTCCTGTTTCTCTGTTCATTTGTAACAATTCTTCAAAGACTTTTCTTTCTTCTTTCTTTTTCCCTTTCGCTATCATCACTATCTCAAATTCTCTGACTTAGAGGAAAAAGAACTCCTTTCAACAAATATACTTAGTAAAGCAAAACAAACACATACATTGGTTATGTCCCAAAATGTATGTTTCAGTCTCTACCTTGAAAATTCTCACTTCATTGTCTGTCAGTGGGTAGTATGCTACATCACAGATTCTCTATAATCATGGTTCTATTGAAGTTATTTGTCTTTAGAATGTTATAATTATCAGAAATTGTTTTCTTAGTTTTGCATACTATATTGACATCTTTCTAGGTTTCTCTGAATTAATTTATTTTGTCATTACCCAATTGATGGGTACTTGTTTTGCTTCAAGTTATTTTCCTACAATGAAAAGTGCTATTATAAATATTTTGTATATATTTAGGTCTTTCCCCTCTATCTTTGCTTTCTTTAATAGGGATATCACTAGATATATACAGTTGTTTTAAATTTCCTTTCTTTAATTCTTAGAAATTTGGAAATTTTTTTCAGAGTCCTTTTTGAGATCTTGTGTGTCTTTCTTTGAGAACACCATTTGTAGTTTTTGGACATTTACTTTGGGGTATATGTAGAATTTAGCCATTAGTACCAACCTTAATTTGAATGAATCCATGATCTTCCTTTCCTAGGTGCATTTGCCAGCCCCCTCTTATAGTATATGTCAATATTATTGTAGGGCAACCTCAGTTGGTTGGTAGGGCAACCTGTAGGAAAGCGCCATTGCATTTGCCTTGATCACCATTTTAGAAATCTGCTACTCTGAAACATCATCCCATTCTAGAAATGTGCATCTATAAGGATTGTCTTCTCTTATGAAAGTATCTTTTAAAATGCATGCAGTTGGAATCTGCTCTCTGGCCTGTACAACATGTTTGCCTTGTATGTTATAATAAACTTGTTTTTGTTTCATTTTCCTGACCTTGCCTAACTCATTAGGCCAGAGCCCTAACCAAGATTGTTTCTTCCAAGAAGGAATTGCTTGAGTACTAGGCCTTTTTCAGGTAAATTTGCTATAAAGATTTTCTTTCTAATTTTAAAGTATATTGATTTTGTATTATAAAACTTTTTTAATGTTATAAAGTCAGAATTATCCATTTTGTCTTCTATTGTGTTCTCTATCTCTCATCTGTCATAAATGCATTCCCTACATACAGTCATAAAAGGTATCTCTTTCCTTGTTTCTTCAAGGGAATATTTAATGGCAGTGGTACAGGGAGAGTCTCAGGATCAACTTAGATACTAAAACAGGTTTACTACAGATAACTCTGATATAGGATGAAGAAATATTGACTGTGACAGGAAGTTCTTTGCATAGGCCTCGATGTTCCTGGAGCTGTTCCTGCAAACCATCACCACCTCACATCAGGGAAAGAAAATGACTATACTGGAGATGTCAAAATCTGTGCTATGACTGATACTCTTCCTGTGGCTCTGGTTAATCATTAGCACTTGACATTAAGAAACCCATGGAACTTTAAAGATGTGGATTGATCACACAGAGGACCACACAGAGTACCAGTATTTTCCTGACTTGACTTTCCAGATATCCCTAACATAATTTCCACACTCTCATACAACCTGATTTGTCCCATTCCCCTGATGAATCTTCCTGGCCTGAGGGCATAAAAGGCTCTAGCTGTGTATAGTCAGAGTCCCTTAGAGTTAGTAGCATGACTGAGACCATATGAGTCACAATAACTTGACGTCTCACTAGATGCAGTTTCCAGATGGAAATAAGGGGAAATGTTCCAGAGAAAAGTGCCACAGTATCTTTTCTGTTATTCTTTCTATAAAGTGAAGTAAACTATCTTTTTTGGGTCAAATGTTCACTTCAACTGTGAGTGTCTTATTTGGTCCCAACATTAAACCTGAAATAAGAATGTTCGCTTTAGAACTACTCCTGTAACGTGGATGAATGATAAATTTTTACTATAATTTAATCCCTTCAAGCATCTACATTTCTGGTCCTATTTTTTTAAGTCTTGCATTAGATGAATGAGCTAATTGAAAATTCCCTTTATATTTTAAGTCTTTGTTTAATATATTGTTCTTTTCAGATCACTGCTGAAATAAGTCGAATACACAGCCTCCTAACATTAAGTCCCCTACAATGTAAGAAGATATAAGAAATGAAAATTTCTTTAGATTTAGAGCTATCCAGAAGTATAATAGGCCTCCTGGGGGGAAAGAATCAATAATCCATGAATCAAGTTTTTATTGAATACTTAACTGTGTGCCAGGCCTTGTTCTAGGACTAGGATACAGAGAAATAAATTAAACATTCCTTGTCTTCAAAGAGTCAGTTAGTTGATAAATATTTATTAAGTATCTACTATGTGCCAAGCACTGTGCAAAATGCTAGGGATTCAAAAAAGGGCAAGAAATGGTCCCAACCCAGAGGAATTCACAATCCACTAGAGGGAGACAACCAACAACTTTTTACAAGCAAGCTATACAAAGGATAAATAGAAAATAATAGAGGGAAAACACCAGAAATAAAAAGATTAAGAAAGTGCTCCTATGGAAGGTGGGGTTTTGTGTAGGACTTGAAGGAATCACAGGAAGCTAGGAGGTAGAACATTCCATACATTAGGGACAGACAATGAGAGATAGGAGATGTAATGTCTTTATTTGAGGAACAAGGAGACCAATGTGACCAAACCAAATAATATGTGAAATGGCTGGAGTCTAGAAGATAGGAAAGGGAGTAGGCAGGTTATGAAAGGCTCACAATGCTAAACATAGGATTTTAAATTTGATAGTAGAAGTAACAGAGAGCCACTAAAGT
This sequence comes from Dromiciops gliroides, assembly GCF_019393635.1. NCBI lineage: Eukaryota > Metazoa > Chordata > Mammalia > Microbiotheria > Microbiotheriidae > Dromiciops > Dromiciops gliroides. The sequence continues at coordinate 263,076,802 of NC_057862.1, read as the reverse complement.
TTATTATGAAGAGGAATGACATTGTCAGACCTTAAAAATTACTTTGGCAGCAGAATAGAGAATGGACTGGGGCAGGGAGAGACTTGTGGAAGACACAACAACCAATAGGCTATTATAATAGTCCAGACATGAAATTATGATGCCCTACATCAGTGAGGTAGTAGGATCAGACGAGAGAAGGCGAGCATATTTGTGAGATGTTATGAAGGCAAAATTGACAGACCTTGGCAGCATATTGTATATGGTGTGTGTGGTAGATCAGCAGTTCTCTTTCAGAGCTGCCCTTACCTTAACACAGCTTTTTCCTCACACACAATTTCCTTAAGCCCCACCTTCCCTAGAACTTTCCTGTTAAAGCTCCCTTCTCTCACAAAACATGGCTTCTCTGATGCAGCTTCCTGACCTAGGGCCAATAAAAAGCCCAAGCAAGATGGGTTCCATGCCTTGATAAGTATCCAAGATCACATAAATTACTATACTCTGGTAATGAGGAGAGCCACATCCAGAGAAACTAAGTGGCATTAATATGACAGCAAAGGAAAAGGATAAATATTGGAGGGGATATGGGAAAATTGGGACACTAATAAACTATTGGTAGAGTTGTGGAGTAATCCAACTATTCTGGAGAGCAATTGAAACTATGCCCAAAGAGCAATCAAACTGTGCATACACTTTTATCCAGCAATACCTCTATATCTCAAATAGATGAAAAAGGCAGGTAGGGGGAAAAAACCTACTTGCACAAAAATATTTATAACAGCTCTTTTTGTGGTGATGAAGAATTGGAAATTGAGGGGATATCCATCAATTGGGGAATAACTGAACAAGTTGTAGTATATGAATGTAATGGAATATTATTGCACTATAAGAAATGAGAAGTAGGCAGATTTCAGAAAACATGGAAAGAAAAATGAATCCATACAAAGTGAAGTGAGTGTACACAGTAACAGCAACATTGTATGATGATCAGCTATAAATCTATTTTGAGCAATACAATTATTCCAGACAATTTCAAAGGACTCATGAGGAAAAATGTTATTCACATCCAGAGAAATAACTGATGGAATCTGAATGTAAATCAAAGAATACCATTTTCACTTTATTTTCTTCACTTTTATTTCCTTTTGATCTATTATCCTTTTTACAACATAACTAATACAAAAATATGTTTTACATAATTGCACATATATAACCTATATCAAATTGCTTACCATCTTAGGGTGGGGGAAGGTGGAGAGAGGGAGGAAATTTGGAACTCACAATTTTTAAATTAACATTAAAATTTATCTTTACATGTAATTAGAAAAAAATGCTATTTTTTAGCAAAGAAACTCATTTATCCAAATCATGGCAAAAGAGAAATCAGGGACAAATACAAAGTGAAGGAGCTCTCCCATTTGGAGTATCTCACAAAAAAGGGTAACGTGTAATCTGGGAATAAAGACATTATTGGAGGGGTGGGTGAAGTGGAGGAGAGGAGTGTGGAGAAGATAAGGTAACAGGAACAGGGTGAAAAAGAGAAACTGAAAAAGAAAATAGTAAAAATAAGATAGAGCTAAATTTACAAATAGTCATTATAACATTGAATGTGAATGGGATGTTTATAGCAACTCTCTTTGTGGTGGCAAAGAATTGGAAATTTCAAGGATTCCCATCAATTGGGGAATGGTTTAACAAGTTGTGTTGGAATACTATGGTGCTATATAAGAAATAATGAACTTGAGGTGGGGAGTGGAGCCAAGATGGCAGAGTAAAGGCAGTGACTTCCCGGAGCTCTCACTCAAAAACTCTCCAAATACCTTCAAATAATGCCATAAGACAATTCCACAAGCAGTGGAATCCACCAAAGGACAGGGTGAGATCATTTTCCAGCCAACGACGGCTTAGAAGGTCAGCAGGAAAGGTCTGTTGTACGACCTGTAGTGCAAACCCAGGCCGTACTATGCAGCTCCAGCCCCAGCCTCAAAGAATCAGGTCTCTACAGCCTCATAATCAGCTATGACAGCAGCTACTTCTAGAGCTCAGCTCATGGACTGGTGAGGGGGTTGAGTGGTTGGTGAGAGGGAGATTGCAGTGGTCTTGCTGGTGCCAAGGTAGGACTCTGTTATTTTGCCCTTGCTCAGAACCAGGACACAGTCTTGAGTGGCAGCCAAGGTGGGGTAAGGGCACAGGCATTCCAGAGCTTGCAACCACAGTGAAGAAGGTTACTGTTCCTGAATTAAAGAGCAAGCAGGCCTGTGGTTGTTTACAGAACAGAGCACAGGCCAGAATCATAGAGAACATGCCTCTCCTTAAATCATACCACTTTGGACCCCCTGAAGCTTGGGACAGTACATCCTGGAAGCAGTGTCCCACTTTAAGAAGGAGTTAGGGGCAGCTAGGTGGTGCAATGGATAAAGCACTGGCCCTGGATTCAGAAGGACCTGAGTTCAAATCTGGCCTCTGACATTTGATACTTACTAGCTGTGTGACCCTGCGCAAGTCAATTAACCTCTACTGCCCGCCAAAAAAGAGTTAAAAGTTAAGAAATAGGCTAGGAAAATGAGCAGCTGACCCTAGAAAGTTTCTTTGGTGACAAGGAAGATAGAGATACACCTTCAGAAGTGGATAGCAAGGTCAGGGCTCCTACATGTAAAGCTTCCAAGAAAAATATGAATTGGTCTTGGGCCATAGAAGTGCTCAAAATAACTTTGAAAATAAAGTATGGGAGGTAGAGGAAAAAATGGAAAGAGATGCAGGAAAGTCATGAAAAACATCAACAGCTTGAAAAGCCAAATTGGCCAAATAGAAAAGGAGGTACAAAAGCTCTCTGAAGAAAATAATTGCTTAACAATTAGGATTGAGTAAATGGAAGCTAATGACTTCATGAGTAATGAGGAAACAATAATGCAAAACCAAAAAAAAAAAAATGAAAAAACAGAAGGCAATGTGAAATATCTCCTCGGAAAAATAGCTGACCTGAAAAAGAGATCCAGGAGAGATAAATTGAAAATAATTGGGCTACCTGAAAACCATGATCAAAAAAAAGACCTTAGTGGGAAGCTAGGTGGCACAGTGGATAAAGCACCAGCCCTAGATTCAGGAGTAACTGAGTTCAAATCCAGCCTCAGACACTTGACACATACTAGCTGTGTGACCCTGGGCAAGTCACTTAACCCTCATTGCCCCACTTTAAAAAAAAAAGACCTTAGACATTATCTGCCAAGAAATAGTCAGGGAAAATTAACCTGATATTCTAGAAGCAGAAGGTAAAATAAACATTGAAAGAATCCACTGATCACTTCCTGAAAGAGAAACCAAAATGAAAATGTCCAAGAATAATAGTCAAATTGCAGAACTCACAGGTCAAGGAGAAAATATTGCAAGCAGCTAGAAAGAAACAATTCAAGTACTATGGAGACACAGTCAGGATAACCCAAGATCTAGCAACTGCTACATTAAAGGATCAGAGCGCATGGAATATGATATTCTGGAGGGCAAAGGAACTGGGATTATAACCAAGAATGACCTATGCAGCAAAACTGAGTATAATCTTTCATGGGGGGGATAAAGGGAATTCAAAGAAAAAGAGGAATTTCAAATATTTGTGATGAAAAGACCTGAACTGAATAGAAAATTTGACTTCCAAATACAAGACCCTAGAGAAGCATAAAAAGGTAAACAGGGAAAAGAAATCATGAGGGATATTAAAAGGTTAAATTGTTTCCATTCCTACATGAGAAGATGATACTTCTAACTCACAAGAACTTTATTAGTATTAGGGAAGCTGAATGGAGTACACTTGGACAGAGGGCACAGGTGTGAGTTGAATATAAAGGAATGATATATTTTAAGCATTTATTGTGTGTTTTGTGGGGGGCAGGCAGGGTAAGGTGGCTTGCTAAGGGTCACACAGCTGGTGAGTGTCTTCTGTCTGAGGTCGGATTTGGGTTCAGGTCCTCCTGGGTCCAGAGCAGGTGCTTTGTGCAGTGTGCAACCTAACTGCCCCATGATGATATCTTGAAAAAAGATAAAATTAAGGGATGAGAGAAATCCACTGCGAGAGAGAGAAAGGGAGTGGTGGAATAGGATTAAATAGCTCACTTAAAAGAAGCAAGAAAAAGCTTATGGAGTGGCAGGGAAGATGGAGGATATATGGGGGAATGAGTGAGCCCGACTCTCATCAGAGTTGGCTCAAAGAAGGAATAACATACACACTCAATTAGGTATAGTAATATATCTTTCCCTGCAGGAAAGTGGGAGGGGAAGGGGACAAAGGGGTAGGGGTAATAAAAGGGAGTGAAGATTGGGGGAGAGGGCAGTCAGAAGCAAAACACTTTTGAGGAGCAATAGGGTGAAAGAAGATAGAAAATAGAGTAATTATATCAAGGGGAGGAAATAGGATGGAGGGCAATAGCAATAGTAACTGTGAAAAAAATTTAAAGCAAGTTTGTCTGATAGGCCTCAATTCTCAAACACATAGAGAATTGAGTTAGATTTGTTAAAATGAGAGCGATTCCTAAATTGATAGATGATCAAAAGACATGGATACCATACCAAGATGGCGGAAAGGAATCAGCAAGCTGCCTGAGCTCTCCTTCTGTTCCCTCAAAAAGAACATTAAATCAAGCCTCTGGACAGATTCTGAAACTACAGAACCTGCAAAGAGACAGAGAGACACAGTCTTCCAACCAGAAATAATTTAGAAGACTTCAGGAAAAGGTCAGTCTGACTCAGGCAAAAAGGAGGCCTGGCGCTGAGGAGGTCAGGGCAAGTCAGCAGGAAGCTGCAGGCCACAGCCGAACAACTGAGGCCCCTAGAACCTGGCTCAAAAATCTGGTGGCCTAGTAGGACAGTAGAAAAACCTACCTGTACCAGCCGAGAGGACAAGTTGCCAGCTGTAGGGCCACAAACAGGACAGGTGCAACTAGGAAAACTGATATAGCGCTATCAGACAAGAAGTGCAGGGGGGTGAACTACACACACTACTACATGTGAAGCCTCACGAGGGAAGGTGAATTGGTCTCAAGAACAAAAAGCCTTCCTGGAAGAGCTCAAAAATGATTGTAAAAATCAATTGAGAGGGCAGCTAGGTGGCACAGTGGTTAGAGCAATGGTCCTGGAGTCAGGAGTACCTGAGTTCAAATCCGGCCTCAAACACTTAACACTTACTAGCTCTTTGACCCTGGGCAAGTCACTTAACCCCTATTGCCTCACAAAAGAAAAATCAATTGAGAGAGGTAGAAGAAAAAATGGGGAGAGAAATGAAAGCAAAACAAGAAAACTATGAAAAAAGAATCAGCAGCTTGGAAAAGAAAGCACAAAGATTGACTGTAGAAAACAATTCCTTCAAAAATTCATTTGGTCAAATGAAAGAAAAGGTGCATGATCTCATTGAAGAAAACAATCCCTTAAAAATTAAAATTGGACAGTTGGAAGATAAGGAATCCATGAGACACCAGGAATCAGTCAAGCAGAATCAAAGGAATGATAAAATAGAAGAAAATGTGAAATAACTCATTGGAAAGACAATTGATCTGGAAAACAGATCAAGGAGAGACAATTTGAGAATCATTGGACTGCCTGAAAGCCATGACCAGAAAAAGAATCTAGACACCATATTCCAGGAAATTATTAAGGAGAACTGCCCTGATATCATAGAATCAGAGGATAAAATCATCATTGAAAGAATCCACCGATTACCTCCTGAAAGAGACCCCAAAAGGAAAACTCCAAGGAATATTGTAGCCAAATTCCAGAATTATCAGGTGAAGGAGAAATACTCCAAGCAGCCAGAAAGAAGCAATTTAAATATCATGGAGCCATAGTCAGGATTGCTCAGGAACTGGCAGCTTCAACATTAAAAGACCGCAAGGCTTGGAATATGATATTCTGGAAGGCAAAGGAGCTTGGATTGCAGCCAAGAATCTATTACCCAGCAAAACTGAGCATTCTCTTTCAGGGGAAAAGATGGTCATTCAATGACATTGGGGACTTTCAATGTTTCCTGAGGAAAAGACCAGAACTGAATAGAAAATTCGATCTTAACATACAGGACTCAGGAGAAGTTTAAAAAGGTAAACAGAGGTATCTTCTCCACGGGAAGATAATGCTCATAACTCTTAAGAACTGTAAATGTATTTGGGCAGAGAGAAGGACTTTACACAGAAGGTATAAATATAAATTGTCTTTGATGTGATGATATGAAGAAAATTAAGGGGTTAACAAGGGAGTCTATGGGGAAGAGAGGAAAGGGAAGGTGGAATGGGGTGAATTATATCATATGAAGAGGTGGGAAAAAACCTATTACAATAGAGGGAAAGAAAGGAGGGGTGAACATTGTTTCAACCCTACTCTCATTAGATTTGATTCAAAGAAGGAATAACTTATACATTCATTGGGATAAAGAAACTTAGTGCATTCTTTAGGGAAGCAAAAGGGGAAGGGGAAGGGGGGACTGATAGAAGGGAGGAAAAAGCAAGGGAGAAAAGGGTAAAGAAAAGAGAGGGGGTAATAAAAAGGGAGGGCAGATTGGGGGAAGCAGGGGTAAGAAGTAAAACATCAGTGAGGAGGAATAGGGTGAAAGAAGCGGGGAAAAGTACAAAGCGGGTAAATAGAATAGAGGGGAATAGACAGTAATAATAACTGTGAATGTGAATTGGATGAACTCTGCTATAAAACGGGAGCTAATTGCAGAGTGGATTAAAAACCAGAATCCTACAATATGCGTTTTACAAGAAACACATTTGAAGCAGAAAGATACACACAGAGTAAAGGTAAAAGGCTGGAGCAGAATATATTATGCTTCAGCTAAAGTAAAAAAAGCAGGGGTAGCAATCCTTATCTCAGGCAAAGTGCAGGCAAAAATAGATCTCATTAAAAGAGGTAAGGAAGGAAACTACATCTTACTAAAAGGTACTATAGATAATGAAGTAATATCAATATTAAATATGTATGCACCAAGTGGTATAGCATTCAAATTCTTAGAAGAGAAGTTAAATGAGTAATACTAGACTAGTGGGGATCTGAATCTCCCCCTCTCAAAAATGAGATAAATCTAGCCTAAAAATAAATAAGAAAGAAGTGAAAGAGGTGAATAGATTACTAGAAAAGTTAGACATGATAGATGTCTGGAGAAAATTGAATGGGGATAGAAAGGAATATACATTTTTCTCAGCAGTACATAGCACATTTTCAAAAATTGACCATGTATTAGGGCACAAAAACATCATAGTCAAATGTAGAAAGGCAGAAATAGTAAATGCATCCTTCTCAGATCATGATGCAATAAAAATTACATGTAAGAAAGAGCCAGAGAAAAGTAGAATGAAAATCAATTGGAAACTAAATAATTTCATTCTAAAGAATGAATGGGTCAAACAACAAATCATAGAAACGATCAATAACTATATCCAAGAGAATGACAATAATGAGACAACATACCAAAATCTATGGGATGCAGCCAAAGCAGTGCTTAGGGGAAAATTTATAGCTCTAAATGCTTACATGAATAAAAAAGAGAAAGAGGAGATTAAATAATTGGGCATGCAACTGAAAAACTAGAAAAAGAACAAATTAGAAATCTCCAATTAGATACTAAACTAGAGATCCTGAAAATTAAAGGAGAAATTAATAAGATTGATAGCAAAAAAAAACTATAGAATTAATCAATAAAACTAAGAGCTGGTTTTATGAAAAAAACAATAAAATTGATAAAATATTGGTTAATTTGATTAAAAATAAGAAAGATGAAAACCAAATTACCAATATCAAAAATGAAAAGGGTGATGTGGAAATTAAATCAATAATTAGGAATTACTTTGTCCAACTGTATGCCAATAAATTTGACAATCTAAATGAAATGAATGAATATTTACAAAAATACAAACTGCCCATGTTAACTGGAGAGGAAATAAAATCCTTAAATAAACCCATATTAGAAAAAGAAATTGAACAAATGAACTCCCTAAGAAAAAATCCCCAGGGCCAGATGGGTTTACAGGTGAATTCTATCAAACATTTAAAGAACAACGAATTCCAATATTTTACAAATTATTTGGAAAAATAGGTGAAGAAGAAGTTGTACCAAATTCGTTTTATGACACAAATATGGTGGTGATACCAAAACCAAGCAAAGCAAAAAAAAAATTATAGACCAATTTCCCTAATGAATATTGATGCTAAAATCTTAAATAAGATTTTAGCAAGGAGATAACAGCAAATGATGACCAGGATAATACACTATGACCAGGTGGGATTTATACCAGGAATGCAGGGCTGGTTCAACATTAGGAAAACTATTAACATAATCAACCACATCAATAAGAAAACTAACCAAAATCACATGATTATCTCAATAGATGCAGAGAAAGCTTTTGACAAAATACAGCACCCATTCCAAATAAAAACCCTAGAGAATTCAGGAATAGGTGGAGCTTTCCTTAAAATAATAAACAGTATCTACCTAAAACCATCAGCAAGCATTATATGCAATGGAGATAAATTAGAGGCCTTCCCAATAAGATCAGGGGTGAAACAGGGATGTCCATTATCACCCCTATTATTTAATATTGTACTAGAAAGGTTAGCTTTAGCAATCAGACAAGAGAAAGGAATTAAAGGAATTAGAATAGGCAAGGAGGAAACAAAACTATCACTCTTTGCAGATGATATGATGGTATACTTAAAGAATCCTAGAGAATCAACTCAAAAATTACTTGAAACAATGAACAACTTTTGTAAAGTAGCAAGATATAAAATAAATCCACATAAATCATCAGCATTTCTATACATGACCAACAAAGTCCAGCGGCAAGAAATAGAAAGAGAAATTCCATTTAAAGTAACAGTAGATAATATAAAATACTTGGGAGTCTACTTGCCAAGACAAACTCAGGAACTCTATGAACACAACTACCAAACACTCTTCACACAAATCAAATCAGATCTAAATAATTGGAAAGATATCAATTGCTCATGGATAGGCAGAGCTAATATAGTAAAAATTACAATACTACCTAAATTAATTTACTTATTTAGTGCCATACCAATCAGACTACCTAAAAATTATTTTATAAAGCTAGAAAAAATTTAACAAAATTCATCTGGAAAAAACAAAAAATTAAGAATATCCAGGGAAGTAATGAAAAAAATTTCACAGTAACGTGGGTTAGCGCTACCAAACCTGGAGCTTTACTATAAAGGGGCAGTCATCAAAACTATCTCGTACTGGCTAAGAAACAGAGTTGAGGATCAATGGAATAGGCTAGGCACAGGAAACACAGTAGTAAATGACACTAGTAATGTAGTGTTTGATAAACCCAAAGACTCCAGCTTCTGGGATAGGAACTCAGTATTTGATAAAAACTGCTGGGAAAACTGGAAGATAGTATGGCAGAAATTAGGCATAGACCAACATCTTACACCTTATACTAAAATAAGGTCAACATGGAGACATGATTTAGATATAAGAGGTGATACCATAGGTGAATTAGGAGAGATTTTCAGATCTTTGGAAAGGAAAACAGTTTATGACCAAAAAAGAGATAGAATATTTTATAAAATGCAAAATGGATGATTTTGATTACATTAAATTAAAAAAAATTTTGTACAAACAGAAGCAATGCATCCAAAATTAGAAGGGAGGCAGAAAGCTGGGAAACAATTTTTGTGGCCAGTACTTCTGGCCTCATTTCTAAAATATATAGGGAACTAAATCAAATTTATAAGAATCCAAAGTCATTCCCCAATTGAGAAATGGTCAAAGGATATGAAAGGCAGTTTTCTTTCCCATGTGAAAAAATGCTCTAGATCTCTAATGATTAGAGAGATGCAAATTAAAACAACTCTGAGGTACCACCTGACACCTATCAGATTGGCTAAAATGACAAAAAAGGAAAATAATAAATGTTGGAGAAGCTGTGGGAAAATTGGAACACTAATCCATTGTTGGTGGAGCTGTGAACTGATCCAACCATTCTGGAGAGCAATTTGGAATTATGCCCAAAGGGTGATAAAGCTGTGACCCAGCAATACCACTTTGGGGTCTTTTTCCCAAAGAGATCATGGAAAGGGGAGAGGGACCCACATGTACAAAAATATTTATAGCTGCTCTTTACGTGGTGGCAAGGAATTGGAAGTTGAGGGGATGCCCATCAATTAGGGAATGGATGGACAAGTTGTGGTATATGAATGTAATGGAATACTATTGTGTTGTAAGAAACGATGAGCAGGAGGAGTTCAGAGAAACCTGGAGGGTCTTGCATGAGCTGACGATGAGTGAGATGAGCAGAACCAGAAGAACATTGTACACAGTATCATCAACATTGTGTGTTGATCTACTGTGATGAACTATATTCTTCTTACCAATGCACAGAATGTACAGAAGAGTTCCAGGGAACTCATGATAGAAGAGGATCTCCAAATCCAGGAAAAAAAAATAACTGTGGAGTATAGATGCTGATTCAACCATACTATTTCTTTTGTTTTTGGTGCTGTTGGTTTTCTATTTTGAGATTTTTCATCATTGCTCTGATTTTTCTCTTATAACATGACTAATGCAGAAATATGTTTAATGTTATTATACATATATATATAACCTATATCAGATTACCTGCTGTCGAGGGGAGAGGGAAGGGAGGGAGGGAGAAAAAAATCTGAAATTGTAAAGCTTGTATAAACAAAAGTTAAGAACTATCTTTACATGTAACAGGAAAAAATAAAATATTTTATTAAAAAAATAAATTTAAAAAAGACATGAAGTTTTCAGATGAAATAATCAAAACCACCTATAGCCATCAGGAAATAATTACTCTAACTCAGTATTTATTGGAGAGATTCAGGTCAAAACAATTTTAGGTGCTACCTCATACCTATTGGATTGGATAATAGGACAGCAGAGGAAAATTACAAATATTGTGGGGGATATGGGGAAAATGAAACATTAGTACACTCTTGGTAAAGTTGTAAACTGAGTCAAACATTGCGTAGACAATTTGGAACTATGGCCAAGGGTTATAAAACCATGTATTCTCTTCAGCCTAGTAATACCACTACTAGGTTGGTATCCTAAAAGACATTGTTTAAAAAGTTGAAATCAGGGGGCAGAGCCAAGATGGTGGAGGAAAGACATTAAACACATAGAGCTCCTGATACAATCACCCCAAAAATAGCAATAAAAGAACCCTTGAACAGAAAAACACACAAAAATACGGGCTGAGAGTTTTCCTCAGCCATAGATAGATTTCAGGGGGCCATGCTGGGCCACAAATAAAGCCTAACCCCACAATTTGGCCAGCACACCAGACACCCACCTGAGGAATTTGCCCCAGTGCCTCTGAATCGGCTTCAGCATAGGCATTTTTGGAATCAAGCATGCGGTCGGGTTGAATGGCTGGGGGGAGAGGTAAGTGCAAGAGTACCAGTGGACTAGGGGGAAGGATTTGACTCTCCCACCCCAGCAGGGAACCAGGAAGAAATCCTGAGCACTGGGAGGCCCAGGTTGGGGAGGGGAACAGGGGAGCAGGCTCATCAGAAACTAAGAACCACACCACTGAAAGTTTTGCTGGTTGGTTGCTTAGTAAGTAGGCTTGAGGTTATCTCTGGACCAGAGAACAGGCCAGGTGAGATTAAAACCTGCCCCCCCCCTCACCAAAACACCTGGGACCCTCTGAAGCTGGGAACAGGAGTGGAGCCAAGAAGCAGCCCCACCCCCCCACCCCCAAGTGTAGAGTTTAAAATCAAATAAAAGTGAGGCCAGGAAGGCTGAGAAGAAGCCCACTCATCCCCTGGGCCACACATGATGACATCATTAAAATAGGGTTGATGGGGCAGCTAGATGGCGCAGTGGTTAAGGTACCGGCCCTGAATTCAGGAGTACCTGAGTTCAAATCCAGCCTCAGACACTTGACACTTACTAGCTGTGTGACCCTGGGCAAGTCACTTAACCCCCATTGCCTACAAAAAACCAAAAACAAAAACAAAATAAAATAGGGTTGAGGTGTAGGAGGAATAGACGGGGGAGGGAGAAGGAGAGAGATGGTCTGAGGAGAGGTAGTTCACATGAAGAAAACAACAAAAAACTTTATGGAGGGGAGGGGAAGAGGGGGGAGGAGTTGGGGAGTGAGTGAACCTTAATATCATCAGAATTGGCTCAAAGAAGGACTAACATACATACTCAAGTAGGTATAATGATATATTTTTGCCCTGAGGGAGGGGAAGGAGATAAGGGGAGGGAGGAAGAAGGGAAGGAGGGAAAGGCAGATTGGGGGAGAGAGCAGTAAAAAGCAAAACACTTTCAAGGAAGATGAGGATGTTCTGCATTACTGCACCAGTATGACATATTGAATTGCTTGATCTCATAAGGAAGGTTAAAGAGGGAGGGAGGAAGAAAAATTTAGAACACAGAATTAGCTCAGGGACCTTGATCTCATCAGAGTGGGCTCATGGAGGGAAAAGCATCCATACCCAATTGGGAGGAATAATCTATTTAACCCTGCAGGAAAGTAGGAGGGGAGGAGGATAAGGAAGGAAGGGTAAAAGAAGGGAGTGCAGATCAAGGGAGAGGATAATCAGAAGTAAAACACCTCTGAGGAGGAATAGGTAAAAAAGAAGATAGAGTAAATGTCATGGGAAGGGAGTGGGATGGAGGGAAATAGTTATGATGATTGATTATAATGGCAAAATGTATGGTACCTACTTTGCTGGGCTTTTATGAAGAAAACTCTCTGTCAAGCTTAAGGTTATGATGAACAGGATACTATAAGAAAAACCTGGAATGAACTACATGAACTGAAGCAGAGTAAAATGTACTGTATACAAAATAAAAGCAATAGTGCGGAATGATCTTCTGGGAAGCATGTGGTTATTTTCAGCAAGGCAATGATCCAATATATCCCTGAAGGACTTATGAAGATTGCAGCCCATCTGCAGAGAAAGAACTGATAGTTTCTGAAAACAGATGAAAACATGTTAAATTTTTTTTCTTTTCCTTTTTGATACCCTTAATCTGAAGTTTTGGGTTTTTTTTTTTTTTACTGTTTTCTCTCACAACTAGCTAATATGGGACTTTTTCCATGACTACTCATATATAACTTATTTTGAATTGTTCGAGTTCTTGTGAGTTGGGAGTGGGAATGGAGGGAGGAAGAGAAGTTGGAATACAAAGTTTTTTAAAAATTGATGTTAAAATTTGTTTTTACAAATATTTTGGAAAATAAAATTCTATTCAAAGCAAAAGAAACTCAAAAAAGTTGAATTCAAAATTGGGGTGATGCCCATCAATTGGGGAATGGCTGAACAAATTGCGGGGTGAGATTAGGATGGAACACCATTGTTCTGTAAGAAATGATGAAAAATGCAATCCATCTACAGAGAAAGAACTGATGGTATCTGAATTCAGGATGAAGTATATTTCTTTGTTAGTTCCTCTTTCTAAATTTTTTTGTCTGTTTTCTTTCCCAGTCTGACTAATGTGGAAATGTTTTGCAGGACTGCACCTATATAACTTATATTGAGTTGATTGAGTTCTTAAGGGGTGGTGGGGAGGAAGAGAAGAAGAAAATTTGGAACAGAAAGTTTTAAAAATCAATGTGAAAATTTGATTTTACATGTAACTTGGGGACAATTCCAAATAGATAGATAGATAAATGAGCAAACAACTAGATAAATAAACAGATAATAAATACATACATAAATAAACAAACAAATTAATTAATTAATGAGAAACGATGAACTCAATGAATTTAGAATTCTAGGCATGGAAAGACCTGCATAAAGTGATGAAGAGTTAAGGGAACAGAACCAAGAGAATAATGTATACAGTACCAGCAATATTGTTTTAAGAACAGCTTTGAGGAACTAAGTCATTTTGACTACTATAAATAAACAAATTACAAATAAATGTCATTTAAAAAATAAATAAATGACATTTGAAAAAAGATGCTATCTACATCCAGAAGAAAAATTATAAATAGAAGTATAATTGTATATTTTATATTTGGAAGGAATGACAAGTTGTACATGGTAGATTTGCATTTTCATGTGCAATCATCTTTTTGTTGTTGTACTGTGTTATGGAAATGCATGTTTTGTTCCATGAACAGAAAATAAAATAAATTGTATAATAAATAATAATTTAAGAAATAAATTTAATAAATCAATAATGTTTTTAGAAAAGAAACTAAGTGCTACCTTATATGTAAGTGATTATATATGTTTATGTGTGTATGCACATATGTATGTGTGTATGTTTTCATGTGTCTCCTTGCTATATATACTTGTTGCATATCCTTGCTCTGTTAGGACAAAGTAAACCCCTCTTTTGTTCAATGATTCAGAAGTGCCTCATTTCATACCAAAATTAAATTTGAACTAAAGGAGTGCTAGTTTTAGGACCACACCTAAAAAAGGGGGTAACAGATACCAGTGAGTCAAGAACAATACAAAGGAGGGAAGCCTGGGATACTTAAGGGATTGTGATGACCTTGACAGTAATAGGAAAGTTTCAAAGCAGTAGGGGTTTTTTTGTTTGTTTGTTTGTTTGTTTTTGGGGGGGTGGTGAGGCAATTGGGGTTAAGTGACTTGCCCAGGGTCACACAGCTAGTAAGTGTCAAGTATCTGAGGCCAGATTTGAACTCAGGTCCTCCTGAATCCAGGGCCAGTGCTCTATCCACTGCGCCACCTAGTTGCCCCCAGCAGTAGGGTTTTTTGAGGGGGAAATGAGTTCAGTTTTGGACATGTTGATGTTTATAAGTTATATAGTTTGAGGTGTCCAATAAGTAGCTGGAAATGGAAGACTAGAAGTCAGCACAGAATCAGCAGCATAGAGATGATAATTGAATACACAAGAGATCACAAGATCACTAAGAGAAAGAGTTTAGAAGAGGAGAACCCAGGACAGAGCAACATAGGCCCATATTTAGTGGGCAACAATCCAGCATAGAAATGGCCAGAGAGGCAGGAAGAGAAGCATGAAAAAGTAGTGTCACAAATATGTAGAGAGAAGTCAAAGGCTGCAGAGGAACATGATGATGTGGAACGAAAAAAGGACATTAGATTTACCAATTCATAGATAATTGATAACTTTGGAGACAGTTGCTTTGGTTCAATGATGAGGACAGAAGCCAGATCATAGAGAGTTTAAAGAGAGGGGGATAGAGGAATGAAGTGGAGATATCTATTGTCGATGACTTTTCAAGGTCTTTTCCATCAAAGGGAGAAGAAATATGGGACAATAGCTAGTATGGGTGGTCCGTTCAAGTGAGGGTTTTTTGAGAATGATGCAGATGTAAGTATATTTATAGACAGAAAAGTAAAAGATAGTCCCTTCTTTTAAGGAGTATTTAAGGATTTATGCCATATCCATCTTCAGGCCCATATTCTACTCCTCCTCAAGCACTAATAACACTACCAGCTATTCCATGGGGAGTTGTCCCTCTTGGAGCATAGAAATCACCAGGGCCAGCTCCATTCCCTGCACCTGTACAATTATGATTCCTGTACCAGAAATCTATCTTACCCTTAATAACCCTTTTAAAGTGTCTTTTGCACCTACCACTACTCTACCAATGTCTGGTGGTCACTATGTATATGTATGTGTTTAATACATGCATGCATATATATACACGTGTGTATATACATGTATGTGTATATGCATATGCATATACACATATGTAATAAATTCTGGTTTCAGTGCTCTTGGGAAAATTCACCAACAGGGTCTTAGAAAACTCTCAAAGGCCTGGAAAGACTTGTGTGAGCTGAAGTATAGTGAAGTGAGCAGAACCAAGAGAATGCTTTGCACAGAGACAGCAATATTGTTTGACAAAGAACTGTGAATGACTTGACTATTCTCAACAATACTGTGATCCAAGACAATCCCAAATTGATGAAACATATTATCCACCCACACAGAAAGAACTGATATTGACTGAACACAGAAATGCTATTTTTCACTTTCTTTCATTTTTTTCTTTTATTCACTTACTTTTTCAAAATTACTAATATGGTAATGTTTTACATAATCATACATATATAACACATATCTGATTACCTCCTCAGGGAGGGGGGAGGGGAATGAGGGAAGGAAGGATAAAAAATTGTAACTCATAACTATAAATAAAAATATTTATTACTTTAAAAAATAAAATATTTTTTAATAAAGAAAACTCTCAAAGGAAGTTCAGCTCTTGGACTGGAATATATACAATGAATAATCATAAATAATATCATAAACTAACATTATTCATTCATATTTTCATTTTTTGTACTAAGGAAAATCAAAATAATTAAGCACATTGACTGATGGTAGAATTTGTGCAATATTCATATTTTTAAATTATGAAGCTAAACATTAAAAAAATCTATATTAATGTGCATACTAATTACGTGTAACTTGTTGGAAATAATTTCAAATATTTTCTTTGACATCTTTGTTTCCCTGAATTATTTCTTGAATGTTTCTGACAAATCATTTTGCCATACATCAAAAAAACAAAATCAAATAAATGCCTCTGAGCATTTTGAACAGTGCTGTCTAAAGAGTCTAAACTTTAAGCTCCTGAGATAAAACTCTGTAATAAATTTTTAAAGGTAAGAGTTATGAATTAGTTTTTATCAGGTCTTAAGAGGGTATTTGCTAGTGTGAATATGCCTGAACACTGAATGTTAAATATTCTCACTTTCTACCAGTAAAAGAGAGAAAATAAAATAAAAACAACAACAAAAGGTCGATGGCTTCCATATCCTCTCAAAAAGGGTTGACAAATGCAAAGATTAAAGCTAGAGTAATGAAAAGGAGTACCCAAACTAGTGGAGGGAGGTGGGGTGCTCCATAGAGCAGTAGAATGGTAGAAGATTAATATCCCCATAATGGCAGATAAGAACTTCATGATAGAGGGTGGAAAGCCATAATCAAAAGGAGCACCTGGAAATCATGCCTTAAGAAATTATCAAAGAAAACTGTCCTGGTACCTTGGAACCAGAAGGCAAAATAGACTTTGAAAGAATCCACCAATCACCTCTAAGAAGAGATGCCTAAATGAAAACTCCAAGGAACTCATCACTCTCCCTCAAGTCATTTGAAAAATCTTATAGTTTCTTCCTTTAGAACATCTCGCTCATATGACCCTTCTTCTCTGTTTAAATAGCTATCAACTTAGTTCAGTCTCTCATAAGCTATGGCCTAGATTATTACAACAGTCTGCTAACCTTTTCTTGCCTCAAGTCTCTCACTACTTTAGAACAAAGATGTAAAACAGTTGTTCCAATGCAGCCTAAAATAGATCCCAGTGCACAGAATCAGATTAAAATGTAACTGGGAAATATTTAACAAAATAAATAAAAACAAAATATAGATCATGTCAAAATATCATTTTCTAAGTCAAAATGTGACCCAAAGAGATCTTTATTTATAACTTAATAGCTTGTGTTTGACAACCATTTGAGTTTGATACCATTGCTCTAATCTACCCTACATACTGCTGCCAAAGTAATTTTCCATAAGTGCGAATCTGGCCACGTGACTCCCCAAACCAACTCCAAAGAACATCATAGCCAAATTTCAGAACTATTGTGGCAAAGAAAAATATTGCAAGCAGTCAAAAAAACCAATTCAAATATTGGGGAGCCATGGTCAAGATTATACAGGGCTTAGCAGGTGCAACATCAAAGGATCTGAGGCCATGGAACATGACAAGGTAAGTACCACCACCACCACCATCATCATCATCTTTACATTGTTCTTGCCTCTACTTCAAATTTTTTCCCAGTTACTATTGCTAACTGTGTTCCCTCCATCTTATTGGCTCTCCGTGATATTCACTCCATTTTTATCTTCTTTTACCCTACCCCTCCTCAAAAGTGTTTTGCTCCTGATTGCCCCTCCCCCAATCTACTCTCCCTTCTTTCACTCCCCCCTCCTCATTCCCTTTCTATCCCACTTTCCCACAGGGCAGGATACATTGCTATACACACTTGTGTGTGTATGTTACTCTCTCTTTGAGCCAATACTGATGAGTGTAAGGCTCATTCACTCCCCCAATCCTCCCCCAACTTTCACTCCATAAGCTTTTTCTTGCTTCTTTTCTGTGAGGTATTTTACCCCATTTCACCTCTCCCTTTCCCTTTCTCCCAGTGCAATACTCTCACCCCTTAATTTTTTTAAGATGTCATCATGGGGTAGCTAGGTGACACAGTGGACAAAGTATCTGCTCTGGACCCAGGAGAACCTGAGACCAAATCCAGCTTCAGACCCAAGACACTCAGCAGCCACGTGACACTGGGCCTGCCACACACCTCTGACTGCCTGACAAAAAAGGTAAATGCTTTACAGATATCATCCCTTCATAATCAATTCTGACCTGTACCCTCTGTCCAAATTTATTCCTATCATCTGCCCTAATACTGAGAAAGTTCTTATGAGTTACAAGTACCACCCTCTCATGTAGGAATGTAAACAGTTTAACCTTTTAATAGCCCTTATGCCTTCTTTTCCCTGTTTCCCTTTTTATGTTTCTCTAGGGTCTCATATTTGAAAGCCAAATTTTCTATTCAGCTCAGGTCTTTTCTTCATGAATGCCTGAAAGTTCTCTCCTTCATTGAATTCCCATTTTCCCCCTGAAAGAGTATACTCAGTTTTGTTGGGTAGGTGTTTCTTGGTTGTAATCCCAGTTCCTTTGCCCTCTGAAATATCATATTACATGCCCTCTGATCCTTTAATGTAGCAGCTGCTAGGTTTTGCATTATCCTGGCTATGGCTCCAAAGTACTTGAATTGTTTCTTTCTGGCTGCTTGAAGTATTTTCTCCTTGACCTGGAAGTTCTGGAATTTGGCTATAACATTCCTGGATGTTTTCATTTTGTGATCTCTTTCAGAAGGTGATCAGTAGATTCTTTCCATTTCTATTTTACCTTCCGTTTCTAGAACATTAGGTCAATTTTCCCTGACAATTTCGTGGAAGATGATGTTTAAGCTCTTTTTTTTATCATGGTTTACAGGTAATCCAATAATCGTCAAATTATCTCTCCTGGATCTATTTTCCAGGTCAGATGTTTTTCAAGGAGATATTTTGCATTGCCCTCTATTTTTTATTATTTTGGTTTTGCTTTATTGTGTCTTGATTTCTCATAAAGTTATTATCTTCCATTTATTCAATCCTAATTCTTAGGAAATTATTTTCTTCAGAGACCTTTTGCATTTGTTTTTTCAAACTGTTGACTTGTTTCATGTCTTTCTTGCATAACTCTCATTTCACTTTTCATTTTTCCCTCTATCTCTCTCACTTTACCTTCAAAGTCCTCTTTGAGCACTGCCATGGGCTGAGATCAATTTGTATTTTTCTTGGAAGTTTTGGATGTAGGAGCTTTGACTTTGCTATCTTCCTTTGAGGGTATATTTTGACCTTCCTTGTCACCAAAGACACTTTCTAAGGTCAGAATATTTTTCTTTCTGCTCATTTTGCCAGCCTATTTCTGGACTTTTAATTCCTTCTTAAAGTGGGGCATTGCTTCCAGGGTGCACTGTCCCAGAGAGTCCTGGTTGGTAGAATTTAAGGAAAAGTACATTCAGGGGCAGGTAGGTGGCACAGTGGATAAAGTACCAGCCCTGGATTCAGGAAAACCTGAGTTCAAATCTGGCCTCAGACACTTGACACTTACCAGCTGTGTGACCCTGGACAAGTCACTTAACCCTCATTACCCTACACAAAAAAATAAAGAAAAAGATTAAAAATAATGAAAAAGGAGAGGCACATTTCACCATTCCCCTGACCTGTGCTCTGGTCTGAAAGCAACCACAGGCCTGCTTGCCCTCTGACCCACAAGAAAATCATGTTCCACTGTGTATGCAAGTTCTTGTGTGCCTGAACCCCTCCCTCACCTGGGCCACCACTCAAGACTGCAACCTGGATCCTAGCTTGGGCAAAATACCAAAGTCCCACCTCAGTACAAGCAGACACCCTTGTAATCTCCCCTGGCCAACTCCTTGATCCCTTCACTGTCTCTGGGCTCACTTCCAGAAGCAGCTGTAGTCACAGTCAAGAGGTTCCTCTGAAGCAGCCTTCCTGGGGCTGGATTTGCACTGTGCAGGCACTGGGCTGTGCTCTACTCTCACCCTGGTAGAACAGATGCTTCCCATTGACCTTCTAAGCTGTCTTTGGCTGGAAAATTATCTCACTCCATCCTTTTGTGGGTTCTTCTGCTCCTGGAATTGTCTTATGGTATTATCTGAAGGAATTTGGTGGGCTCTTGGGGAGAGTTCTGGGAACTCATTGCCTTTTCTCTGCCATCTTGGTTCTGCCCTTGTCTTTATTTTTCAGGTTTTGGGGTTTTGATCCACTCTGATATCTGCTTCTGTTTTATGGGTGAGTTCATCATTCACATTAACAGTTATGATTACTGTGTATTTTCCTCCATCCAATTTTTCTCCTATTTGTCTTCTCTCTCCTTTCACCCTTTCCCTTATCACCAGTGTTTTGCTCCTGTCCCACCACCTACCCTGATCTGCCCTTCCTTCTCTCAGTCTCTTCTCCCTCCCTTTACTAAATATACTCCCCTCCTACTCCCTTGTATGGTAAGATATATTTCTTTATTAAATTGATTGTGTTTATTATTCCCTTTTTGAGACAATTCTCATGAAAGTAAGGTTCAAGTAGTGCCCACTATCCCATATTGCCTCCACTTTAATATGTTTTTAATGCTTTTCACCAGAAATAATTTAACACTTTCTATTTTTCCCTTCCTTCTGCACTCAGTGTACTTAGTCCTCTTTCTCATCCTTTTTATTTTTTGGTGAGTCAATGAGGGTTAAGGGACTTGCCCAGGGTCTCACAGCTAGTAAGTGTTAAGTGTCTGAGGCTGGATTTGAACTCAGGCCCTCCTGAATCTAGGGCCAGTGCTTTATCCACTACTCTACCTAGCTGCCTCCTCTCATGCTTTAATTAATTTTTTATGTTATTTCCTGAAATTTACCTTATACTCATACCTTTTGTCTATGTATATTCCTTCTAGCTGGTACAATTCTCTCTCCCCTTTTTCTTTTTTTTAAATATACATTTTTATTTAAAGTTTTTAATTCCAAATTCTATCCCTCCTTTCTTCCTTCTGCTTCCCCCTCCCTGAGGTGGTAAACAAGCATATAGCACATATAGGTTATATATGTGCAATTATATAAAACAATATTATATTAGTCATTTAGTATAAGAAATCTTGAATAAAAAATGAAAGAAAGTAAAAAAATAGCATGTGTCAGCCAGTATCCATTCAATATCAGTTCTTTCTTTGGAGTATGCTTCATCATTAGTCCTTTGAAATTGTCTTAGATCATTATATTGTTAAGAATAGTTCATACTTCTTCATCAAATAATATTTCCATTACTATGCATGATGTTTTCCTGGTTCTGCTGACTTCACTATGCATCAGTTCATAGAAGTCTTTCTAGGACTTTCTGAAGTCATCCTGCTTGTCATCGCTTCTTATAGCACAATCATCACCATAATATACCACAGTTTGTTTAGCCATTCCCAATTGATGGACATTCATTTGATTTCCAATTCTTAGCCACAACAAAAAGAGCTATAAAAATATTTTTATACAAATAGATCTTTTTTCTCTTTTTTAGGATGTCTTTGGGATATAAGCTTAGTAGTGGTATTGCTGGATCAGAGTATTCACAGTTTTGTAGCCCTGTGGGCATAATTCCAAATTGTTCTCTGGAATGGTCAGAATGGTTCTCAACTCCACTAACTGTCAATTGGCATCCCAGTTTCCCCAAATCCCCTCCAAAATCCAACGTTTTACTTTTTTGGTTATATTTGCCACTCTGATAGGTGTGAGGTATAGTGGTACAATTGTTAATAATTATAATTGGGAGCCAAGATGGTAGAGAAAATGCAGTAACCTCTCAGACCTCTCCACACAATCAAGCCAAAATCCTCCAAATCCTTGAGCAGCAGAACCCACATAAGGATGAGGTAAAATTATTTTCTAGCCAAAGAGAGCTTAGAAGGTCAGAAGAAGGGGTCTGCTGTGCCAGAGTGGGAGTGAAGCCCAAACCTGTAGTCACGCAGACACAGATCCAGACCCAGGCTATGCTGTGCAAAGCGAACCCCAGGCTAGCCACCCAGACTTGGGCCGTGTTGATACAGATCCAGCCCCAGGCTGGCCTCACCAGAGAAAGAGACCACCCAGAGCCTCTGAATTGGCTGCAGTGCCAGCATCTTCTGGAACTATGCTCACTGTCTAGTGAGAGGACTGAGTGTCTGGCCTGGGGGCCATAACAGGGGTCTCTGTTGGAGCTGAGGCAGAATTCAGTTGTTTTACCCATGCAGGGAACCAGGAAGCAGTCTGGAGTGGTGGTGGCCCAAGTTGGGGAGGGGCACAGGCTCATGGAACTATCAACCTCAGGGAAACCAAACTTTGTTTCCTGGTTAAAGATCAAAGAGGCCTGGGGTTATTTATAGACCAGAGCACAGACTAGATGAGTGAAGAACCCATCTCTCCTTAAATCGTACCACCTGGAACCCCCTGAAACTTAGGAGAGTGCTCCACTTTAAGAAGGAGTTAAAAGTCAAGAAATAGGCTGGCAAGATGAGCAGACAGAAAAAGAAGCAGACCACAAAAAGTTTATTTGATGACAAGGAAGATCCTCAGAAGAGGACAGCAACATCAGGCTCCTACATTCAAAGCTTCCAGGAAAAAGATGAATTGGTTTCAGGTCATGGAAGTGCTCAAAAAGGACTTTGAAGATAAAGAGAAGTGGAGGAAAAAATGGAAAGAGAAATGAGAGTTATGCAGGAAAGACATGAAAAAAATCAACAGCTTGAAAAGCCAAATGGAAAAGCACTCTGAAGAAAATAATTGCCTAAGAATTAGGATTGAACAAATGGAAGATAATAACTTTATGAGAAATCAAGACACAATAAAGCAAAACCAAAAGAATGAAAAAATAGAGAGCAATCTCCTTGGAAAAATAGAAATAGAATCAAATTTATAAGAATACAAGTCATTTCCAAGTTGATAAATGGTCAAAGTATATGAGGAGGTAGCTTTCAGATAAAGAAATCAATGTTATCTATTGCCACATGAAAAAACATTCTAAATCACTACTGATTAGAGAAATGAAAATGAAAACAATTTTAGGGTACCACCTCACAGCTATTAGATTGGTTAATATGACAAAAATGGAAAATGATAAATGCTGGAGATGTGGAAAATATGCATTGTTGGTAGAGTTGTGAACTGATCCAACCATTCTGGAGAACAATTTGGAACTATGCCCAAAGGGGTATGGGATTGTGCACATAGACCCAGTAATAATACTATTAGGTCTATATCCCAAAGAGATCATAAAAAAGAGAAAAGGACCCACATGTACAAAAATATTTATAGCAGCTCTCTTTATGGTTGTAAACAATTGGAAATTGACTGGATGCCTATCAATTGGTGAATGGCTGGCCAAGTTGTGGTATATGAATGTAATGAAATACTAGTGTGCTCTAAGAAACAATGAGCAGGAAAAAGAAAATAAAGCAATTAAAATAGGTAACAAGAAAACAAAACTATCACTATTTGCAGATGATATGATGTTGTGCTTAGAAAATCCTAGAGAATGAACTTAAAAGCTATTTGAAATTATTAACAACTTTATCAAAGTTGCAGGATACAGAACAAACCCACATAAATCATCAAGATTTCTATATTTTACCAATAAAGTTCAGTAACAACAGCTAGAAAAGGAAGTCCATTTAAAATAATTGTGGCCTAGATAAAATACTTGGGAGTCTAACTCCAAAGAGAAACACGGCAACTATATGACCAGAACTAAAAACACTTTTCACAAAAATAAAGTCAGACCAAAAAATTGGAAAAATATTAATTGCTCATGGGTACGCAGATCCAATATAATAAAAATGACAATCCTACCTGTTCATTTATTTATTTAGTTTACAAATCTGGGTGATTTGAAGGATGATTGTGTCTTCAACAGAAATAAAGTATAGATTTGTGGAGAAAGGGGGAAATAATGAATTTTGGTTTAGACAGTGAAACATCAATGAGACATCTAATTCTAAACTTCTAATAGACAATGATGTTGGGCTTGAGTTTAGTCAAAACTAAAGCAAGAAGATGAAAAGATGCTTGTTAGATATATTTTTTCTAATTGCAAACCAAAGGAATGCCCATCAGTCGGGAAATGGCTAAATAAGCTGTGGTATATAATGGTGATGGAATACTATTGTGCTATACGAAATGACAAGCAGGATGACTTCAGAAAGGCCTGGAAAAACACATATGAAATGATGTATAGTGAAGTGAGCAGAACCAAGAGAAAGACATTGTTCACAGAGATAGCAATATTGTTTGATGAAGAACTGTGAATGACTTGACTATTCTCAACAATTCAATTATCCGGGGGCAGCTAGGTGATGCAGTGGATAAAACACCAGCCCTGGATTCAGGAGGACCTGAATTCAAATCCAGCCTGAGACACTTGACACTTACTAGCTGGGTGACCCTGGGCAAGTCACTTAACCCTCATTGCTCCACCCAACAAAGAAAAATAAAAAAGAGAATAATAAAAATTATCCAAGACAATCCCAAAGGACTATTGATGAAATATACTATCTATCCACTTCCAAAGAAAGAACTGATATTGAATGAACACAGACTGAAGCATGCTATTTTTCATTTTCTTTCATTTTTTCTTTTAAGCAAGTTTTCTTGTACAAAATGACAAATGTGGTAATGTTTTACATAATCATACATATATAACCCATATCTGATTGTTTGCCACCTCAGGGAGGGAGGAGAAGAGGGAGGGAAAGAGGGATAAAAATTGGAACCCGAAACTATAAATAAAAATGTTTATTATTTTTAAAAAAGAAAGAAAGAAAAATGGAAGACATTGGGAAATGGGTATAGGGTCAGTTTGCATATTTTAATTAATCAGTTTAACTATAAACATTTCAATCAATCAGTGAATCAATAAACTATGTGCCAGACACTGTGCTAAGCTCTGGTTTAGCATTAAAAGAGGCAAAAGACAACTTCTGTCCTCGAGGACTTTATAATCTGGTGAGGGAGACAACATGCAACAATATACACAAAGCTAGTTATATATAAGATGAACAGAAAATAATTTTGGGGTGGGGTTTTATTTTATTATTTTGTGGGGCAATGAGGGTTAAGTGACTTGCCCAGAGTCACACAGCTAGTAAGTGTCAAGTGTCTGAGGCCGGATTTGAACTCAGGTCCTCCTGAATCCAGAGTGGGTGCTTTATGGCACCACCTAGCTGCCCCCTAGAAAATAATTTTAAAAGGGAAATCATGAGAAGTAAGAAGGGTAGAGAAGGCTTTCTGT
This sequence comes from Dromiciops gliroides, assembly GCF_019393635.1. Classification (NCBI taxonomy): domain Eukaryota; kingdom Metazoa; phylum Chordata; class Mammalia; order Microbiotheria; family Microbiotheriidae; genus Dromiciops; species Dromiciops gliroides. The sequence continues at coordinate 263,051,466 of NC_057862.1, read as the reverse complement.
AGAAGGTGGGATTTTAGTTGGGACTTAAAGGAAGCCAGAGAAGTCTGGAATTGGAGTGGAGGAGGGAGAATGTGCCAGGCATGGAGGAGAGACAGAGAGAATGTAATGAGTAAGACAAATAACTGAACAACAGCAACAACAAAGGAGGAGGGAGGGTTTAGAGGGAAAGATAATGACTCATTTCTGATATATTACATTTAAGATGCATATTGTATATTGACTTCCAGTTTGAAATGTCTGAAAGGTAGTTGGCGATGCAAGAGTGGAGAACAGGAGAAAGATTGGAGCAAGAAAAGTAGCTTTGAAAATCATCAGTGTAGAAATGGTAATTAAATCCAAGGGAGTTGATGAGATCATCAAGTGAGGGAGAAGACCCAGGACAGAATCCTGAGGGATACCTACAGTTAGATATCATTATCTAGAGGAGTATCTAGCATAGGAGACAGAGAAGGAGCAGTCAGATAGGTAGGAGGAAAATCAGGAGACAGTTGTGTACCAAAAACCTAGAGAGAAATGAGTATCAAGGAGGAATGATGAAAAGGGTTAAAGGCTGCAGAGAGAAAAAGGAGAATAAGGATTGAATTTAGCAACTAATCATTAGTAACTTTGAGAGAGTAGTTTCAGTGGAATGATAACGTCAGAAAGCAAACTGTAAGGGGTTGAGAAGAGAGTAAGAAGAAAGTTGAGGCACCTATTTTAATTTTTTTATCCTTTTTTCCCTGTTTAGAATTTTATTTTCCAGATTACATGTAAAACCAAATTTTGACATCAATTTTTTTTTTAATTTTGTGTTCCAACTTCTCTTCCTCCCTCCCTTCCCAACCTCCAAGAATTCAAACAATTCAATATAAGTTATACATGAGTAGCCATGGAAAACGTCTCCACATTAGCTAGGTTGGAGGCACCTATTTGAGACAGCCATTTTTACAAAAGGTAGAAGAATATAAGATCATAGTAGGGATAGAAGGACAAATTGAGAGGGTTTTTTTTTTTCAGAATAGGAGAGATATGGGCATGTGTGTAGACAATAGGAAATGAGCTAGTAAAGAAGGAGAGATTGCAAATAAGTGAAAGAGAGGGGATAACAAGTGGAAATCTGTCAGAAGAGAAAAGGATAGAATGGGATTGCTTGACCAAGTAGAGAGGTTAGCCTTCATATGGAATAAGGCCCTTTATCATGTGAAACAAGGGTGAAGGAGGAGAAAGTAGCACAAAGTAGCTGAGAGATAGAAGAATAAGAGGGGAGAATATAACATTCACAGAGAATGGTCTCATTTTTTCTGTAAAATATCAGGCAAGATTCTCAACTGAGTAGAGGGAGGGGGAGTCATAGAAGGTTTAGGAAGGAATGAAAAAGCTACTGTGGAGAGTTGGTAAAGGAGGTATAGTAAGACTGTCTCACTGCTGTGAGTGGCCCAGTTGAGGTTATGTAACAAAAATTTGTAAAGGATTCAATCAGAATAATTGCATAATTTTCTCAACTTTCAGTCAACATCTCATTTGTAGGATTGAAGGAAATTAATTTTAGGAGTGATCCAAGATTATAATCAAAATGATAAGGAGACTGTCAATTCAAGAGAGGAGGACAATGTAGAATTGAATTGGTTTACCAAGGGAAGATGGCCTGGGAGAGAATTGAGGGGATCAATGGATATGAGGTCATGGTGTGGGTGAAGAGTAGTGTTACATAAGAGAAGGCAAAGGGAGAAATAAAAATCTAATAAAATAGGGTCAGATAAGGGGATTTTAGAATTCTTGAAAATGTATGTGGTACATTTGCGGTTAATGGTAAAATTAAGGATATTACTATCTGCATGTGTGGCTGAGGTGGGGTGGAGGAATACAGCTCATGGGAGGTGAATAGGTCGAAGAACTGAGGTTAGGGTGTTTGAGTGAGAATCAATACATACATTGAAGTCCCCTAACATGAGAGGGAGAAAATTTGTAAATAAGTATTGCATTCATTGAAGAAGAAAGGGTAGTAACTTATGGAGGGTCTGTAAGCCACATCTACCAGGATTTTGATGGGGTGGTAGATATGAATAACATGAACCTCAAAGGAAGAGAGGTTACTGAGTAATGGAGGAAAGAGGAAAACCTGGAAGTAGTAGTAAGGAACAAGGAGTATTGCACCACTCCTGCCATGATCAGTTAGCTGAGGAAAATAGTCTTCACTTAATGCAGCCAGTACTGGAAAGGGTGATCATCAGGGGAAATCTAGATTTCAATAAGAGCAAGTAGGTAGAAGGAGTGGGAGAGAAATAGCTTTAAGGTGAAGGCATTCCAGGCACTCCAGAAGGCACAGTGAAAGAGCTGGCTAGGGTTAAGATGAGCTTCTGAGGCAGGAAGGTTGAAAGGGATGTGAATGAGGAATTGGAGAGTAAGGGGCATGAAGCAGTGTTTGAATGATGATCTATAGGAATTCATAGTCACAAGGATGTGAAGGGTATAACCAGGTATGAGAATGTTCATTATTGAGTTAAGGGCTACCATCCTTATAGCTTCAAAGGACAAGTACAGTTGGAAAAAGGAGGCCTGAAGTCAAAAGGAAAGTTGCTCTTCTTTGCATTGGATGTTCTCCATATCCCAGTTAAGAGATTGAACTGACAGTAGAAAGGGGAAGATGCCTTGAACTGGCACAGATCGAAATTATTTCTTTAGGGCAGTTGGAAGATGTGTGACCTGACCCCTAGCAGGCTTTCTTCAGAGGACACACTACACCCAGAAGGAGATGGAAGGCTCCAAGTGCTAACACACCCATGGCCTGTGGTCTTCTCACCCAACAAGGTAAGCTATGAGGCAGCAACAGGAAGTGGTAGAAGTCTAACCAAGCAGCCTTTCATCGGGGTACATACTGTGCCTTTGTGTACCCATGGCAGATGGTGATAATTTGCTGTGCTGGACCATATGACTCCTGTCTCTAAGGAGAAGCAGCCATTGCTGTTTGGTCCTCAACCTGTCCCCAACTGGAAAAATGGAACTAACTCTCTCAACCGAGGATGAGATGATTGCCTCTACTGATGAACAGTTGCATTGTTATGCATGTGACTACCTTCATCAGGTCCACAACCATATGTCCATGACAAACTGAAACTGCCCTGGAAATGAACTGTTTTGAGTGTCATAGGTCTGCCAATCTTCTCTGATCCTTCCTCAGTCTCAAGATACTTGCCCACTCAGAGGGCTTCACACACCCTAGAGAAATAGCTCAGATCACCCTCAATTGGCAGATCTCCCTTTGTTTGGAATTATTCAGGCAACTCTTCCTCCCCCCCCCAAAAAAAAGTGTAGTATTATTCAAAGTTGTCTTACTTCTTAATAGCATGGGAGAGATGAAAATGTTACTATATGATTATGGTGTGGAACAAAGCAAATCCCTTAATTGACTTAATTGACTTGATGGTAATTCTGAGTCACTGAAGATAAGGGAGAGTCCTTATTTAGTCATTGTGGAAGAAAGAGGCAGTCATTCCATAAAGGCCCCAAGGGGGCAAAGATTTTGTGCCATTCTCCTCATCAAGATCTCAGAGGGTATGGTTTGATGGATGAATCAGGGAATACTGAGTGTTGGTGACCCTTGGTATCAACTTAGATCTTGATGCAGTTTGCATGCAAGAGATTTATGAACTCAGTTATTTTACTACAGATGATTAATACAGGATGAAGAATGATTGACTCTGTTAGTAGTGTCCATAGAGAGGGCCTGATGTTCCTGGAGCTTCTCTTGCTCATCATCAACAGCTCACATCAAAAGTCTGTGACTACACTAGGGTATCACCATTTGTGCTCTAATTCTGAGTTCTTTGTGCTGCTATGGTTCATCATGACCACTTGGCATTAGGATACCCATTATGAACTTCAAAGATGTGGCATCATCTTTTCATGGACTAGGCTGTGAAACGTTGAGACAGTCTTTCTGAAGGAGTAAGGAAAGACTTCTAACTTTTGCCTTCCCCCACATTTTTGTTTATGTTTTGTTTTGTCCCTTTCCTCCCTTTTTCCTACCTTAATATTATCTCTAACAGGAGGACTAATTAGTTAACCAAATGGTGGAAGGTCTTTAGGAGATCATTAGAAATTTGCCACTGAGGGTGTTATGTAATAGGAGAGCAGCATCTAATATGGCTTCCCTTACTCTGACACAGCTTCTTCCCCATTCATAACCCACCCCCATGACAGACAGAAACAAATCCCTTTTGAAGAGGGATAGAGTGAAAGAAGATAGATAATAGAGTAAATACCATAGGGAAGGGAATAGGATGGAGGGAAACAGTTAACAATAGTAATCATGAAAAAGAGAAAAGGGGAAAAATTGTACAAAAATATTTATAGCAACTCTTTTTGGTGGCTAAGAACTGGGAATCAAGGGAATGTCCATCAATTGAGGAGTGACTGAAGAAGCTGTAGTATGTGATTGTAGTTGAATGGTATTATGCTATAGGAAATGACAAACAGGATGATCCCAGAAAAACCTGGAAAGACTCATATGAACTTATGTATAGTGAAGTGAGCAGAACTGGAGGACGTTGTGCATAGTGACAGCAGTATTGTTTGATGAGCAATTGTGAATGACTTAACTACTCTTAGCAATACAATGATCCAAGACAATCCCAAGGGACTAATAAGGAAGTATAGTATCTGCCCAAGTAGAAAGAACTGATAAAAAGAGCACTTGTGCATAACCCACCCCTATCCCTGAACAATTTCCTTTGGTCACAGCTTCACAGGGGGTTTCCCTGATAAAGTCTTAAAGTTTATTCCTCCTAAGAAACCTGATTGGCCACAGCTTCTCTAATGCAGGTTCCTGGCTCGGGGCCAATAAAAAGCACAAGCCTTGGGGGCTCAGGGCTTCTTAGACTTGGTAGATGCCAAAGACTACATGAGTCACTATAGCCTGATGATACTGATCAGACACATTTCCAGATGCAGGCAAGGGAGGAGGACAAGTGCCACTGTATCCTTGTTACATGGTGTTGCTGTGTCAAAGCAGAGTAAACATCCTTTGTTAAATGTTCAGTGACTTGTCAGAGCCTCAGTTTGTCCCAACATTGAACCTAAACTAAGAGGATGATGGATTTAGTGCCATGCCTACAATGTCATGCAAATAATGATGTCCAAACAAGTATATACAGGATAAATTAGAGATAATCTCAGAGGGAAGCCACTAGAATTAAGGTGGATAAGGAAACATTTCTTTTGTTTGTTTGTTTTTTGTTTTTAGTGAGGCAATTGGGGTTAAGTGACTTGCCCAGGGTCACACAGCTAGTAAGTGTTATGTGTCTGAAGCCGGATTTGAACTCAGGTACTCCTGAATCCAGGGCCGGTGCTTTGTCCACTGCGCCACCTAGCCGCCCCAAGGAAACATTTCTTGAAGTTGGGTTGTGAAGGAATCAGGAAATCCAGGAGGCGGAATGAGAAGGGAGAGAGTTCCAGGTGTAGGGTGAAAATTACCTGAGAAGGGAATGGAGTATGGTGTGCAAGGAACAGCAAGGACCAGTGTCACTGGATCATTCAGTATATAGCATGGGATAAGGTGTAAGAAAACTGGAAAAGTAGGAAGGAGCTTTAAAAAACACACAAAGGGAGCAGCTAGGTGGTGCAGTGGAAAAAGCATTGGCCCTGGATTCAGGAGGACCTGAGTTCAAACCCAGCCTCAGACGATTGATTGCTTGCTGTCTTGGGAAGGCATGAGGGAGGGGAGGGAGAAAGAAAATTTTGAAACTAGAAATCTTATAAAAACAAATGTTGAAAACTATTTCTATATGTAACTAGAAAATAATAAAATACTTTTATAAAATTTGAAAAAAAGAAGTGAAAAGATATTGCAAGAAGGACAAAGTGATCCAGATTAATTATTGGACTTATAAAGATAGACATGTAATTTCCTGAAAGCGGGAATTAAAAGGTTCAAAGTCAAAGAGAAGGGATGTTTCTAAGGAAGAAAGAATATGAGCAGAGTAGAGTTTCTCTTTGTGTCTGATCTGATTTGGGTTCAGTACCTGCTTCTGATAAGACAAATCCATTTTTAAACATCAAGTGGCTGTATTAATCATTAACTAATCTTATTCAACAGGAAGAATCCCATATTGTTTGATGCCATTCATTTGATTCAAGTAATTACTAAGATGTTTTGCTTCAACTTCTTTTTAAATTTTCAAATCATACTCAAGTTCTATTTAGAAGAGAAGATAATGAATTTAAGACTAGCAAGAAACACAATAAGCTTAAATTGTCTTCCTGAAAAAAAGTGTTATAGATCAAATCTTTTTAATATTATGTGATGGTAAAATTTTTTTTTAAAGTTTTCTATATGAACATCAAATTCTTTAGCTTTCTCATTATTCTTGGTTATGTTTTCTATATTGCATGTGAATAAATTATGAGTGTGGAATTGAGTCAATAATTTTAAATAATAAATGAAGTATTATAAATACTATGATGATTTCAAACAAGTTATTAAATAATTACTTGTAGATAATAAGTTGCTTTTTACAGCCTTGAGACTTTTTGGCACAGGCTTTTTGCTCCTCAGGTAATGTTTTGTTTTCTGGTAAGTGTTCACTGATTTCCTAGGGGGAGTGGGGAGAGAATAGAATGAGTGGGTGATACAAGCTTTGAATGTTATGTATAAGGTACATAATTGGCCTATCCTTGATGGGGCCATTAGTCATCTCATCTTTTGGGCATAGATATGTCGCCATTTGTCAAGAAAGGTGAGCTCAGGCTTTTGTCTGGTAGGAAGCTGGTAAAGTTTTCTAGTAATTTATGGGTCACTATGAAGTATTTTAGCCAATGATTATGCATCTTGTTCAGCTCTACAGCTTTTCAGTTTTGTAAAGAAGCTAGAGTTTCAGTCAACTCCTTTGTTCAGTCATTCATTGTTAAAAATATGTAATTATACATTGTTAATACAGAAAGTATATTCTTCCATTTCTTCTTTTATTCAGCTTATATTTTTGTTGTGTTGCAAAAACTTAGACAACCAGAAATTTTTCACAGCTTTCTTATCTGGGGCTTCACTCTTGCCTTTGTGTTGTTTTTTTTTCTTTTCAAACTTCTATAGTTAAGATTTTAATAAATGTCAAATTGTTTATTTTGTTGATTGAGGTACCTTGACTCCTTGTATCAACTCATCCTTTTGACCTTTCCTTTCAATTGCTCCTTAAAGGAATCTATTATCTCTAATCCGCTTTTGTGTTCCAGAATCCTTTCCCCCTATTTCTTGTAGATAGAGAAATGTAACACTGGACATGCCTATAGATAGAGTACTTCTGATACCACTCCCTTAAATGGAAGAGGTTGGGAAGCCTACCTCCAGGAGAATTGTAATGACATGCAAGGAAGGTGACTTGGAGAAACTTTGAAGCATTACATAAGTGGTTCCAATATGTTAACCATGTGGTGAATAGTAGACTTTAATTGGCTGCAGGTATAGAACCACAAAGGTGAAGAATGGGAGAAGTAAGGGAGAGAATATGAAAAAAAATAAAATAAAATTGAATAAAAATTTAAAAATTAGAAAATAATGAAAGGTGAAGCCTTTGAGAAATAAGTGTTGCTCTTTGCTGACTTCTCTATTTTAGGAGAAATAAGCAGAAAGGGGAAAAACAGGTTTCATTTCTGTACAAGAAGAGAATGCAAGATAAAATTGTAAGATGCAAATCCTGGTCATTGATGGAATCTTTTCTACATTGATCAGAGAATACATTTAAGCTCTTTTTCTATAAATTCTCTTTACTACAAGCTAATTAAATGATGTAGCATCCTAATGAGGAAATAGTTGTCTTGGTTTGTTGATATTCCCTGGGAAAAAAAGCCAGCTTGATAATCTTTGTATTTCCCAGATTTAAATGGAAATACCAGCTAAATCAAGAGTATAACTAACATATCTTCATATGCTTTTTTTTTTTGCAGGGCCATGAGGGTTAAGTGACTTTTCCAGGATCACACAGATAGTAAGTGTCAAGTGTCTGAGGCTGGATTTGAACTCAGGTCCTCCTGAATCCAGGGCCAGTGCTTTATCCACTGCACCACCTAGCTGCCTCTATTCATATGCTTTTTAAAGGTGACCACGAGTCAAAAGAGCTTATAAATGCTTCATTGGTTTAAGAAGATTTGCTTCACTATTGATTAGAGAAATGCAAATTAAAACAACTCTGAGGTACTACCTCACATCTATCAGATTGGCTAATATGACAAAAAAAGAAAATAATAAATGTTTGAGAAGCTGTGGAAAAAACTGGAACACATGCATTGTTGGTGGAGTTGTGAACTGATCCAATCATTCTGGAGTACAATTTGGGGTTATGAGACTGTGCATATCCTTTGACCCAGTAATACCACTACTAGATCTGTATCCCAAAGAGATCATAGTAAAGGGAAAAGGACCCACATGTACAAAAATATTTATACCAGCTCTCTTTGTGGTGGCAAAGAATTGGAAATTGAGGGAATGCCCATCAATTGGGGAATGGCTGAACAAGTTGTAGTATATGAATATAATGGAATACTATTGTGCTTTAAGAAATGATTTCAGAAAAATCTGGAAAAACTTAAATGGACTGATGCTGAGTGAAGTGAACAGAACCAGAAGAACATTGTACATGGTAACAGCAACATTGTGTGATAATCAACTGTGATAGACTTGGTTCTTCTCAGCAGTGCAATGATCCAAGACAGTTCCAAAGAACTCATGATAGAAAATGTTCTCCACATCCAGAAAAAGGAACTGTGCATTCTGAATGCAGATTGAACCATACTGTTTCTACTTTTTGGCAGTTTTTTTTTCTTTTTTGAGGTTTTTCCCTTATGTTCTGATTCTTCTTTCACAATATGACTAATGCAGAAATGTTTAATGTGATTGTACATATATAACCTATATCAGATTGCTTTCTGTCTTGGGGAGGGGGAGGGAAAGAAGGGAGGAGTAAAATTTGAAACTAAAAATCTTATGAAAACAGATATTGAAAACTATCTTTACATGTAACTGGAAAATAATAAAATACTTTTATTATAAAAAAGAAGAGGATTTGCTTCATTGGAAGGTAGTGAGAAGCAAAAGGTGAACAATTAGAAGATAAGTGGATTTATGTGGTAAAAATTTTCCAAATTGAAAAGTAAAATCAAAGACAGAATTCCAGTTATGAACTTCCCTGAGTCCATAGGTTTTCCCTATAAGGTTTCTTTACAAGTATTTTATGTGTTTACTTCCCCCACACACAAATATTGTGCGCATTCATGGAAGTACTCCTCCCTATAAACATTTATAGATTGTTACATACTTGTAATTCCAACATTTAGTTGAATATATGAGTAGTTGTGATTCTGTTTGTTTGTGGTTCTGTTTATCATCTAAATACATCATCATTGTGATTTGGTTTCAGGAGGTACATTAATGGTGGTTGGAGAGCTGAAGAAGTGTCTCCTCTCCACAATAGGAGTACCCCAGGGACATGAGATAGCTTAATTATAATCATGTTTTTATCCTTTTCTTGGCACCTAACCCCGATAGTGTGACGCCGGGTTGGAGTGAGCACACCAACCCAGTGGGTAAATAGGTGTCCACTCACTGTGTGAGATAAATGTGAGGTACAACAACATGATTTGTGGCCAGCTCTTGCTTAAGTTATACTACCCAAATTAATTTACAAATCCACTTACATACTAAACAATCTATTAAAAGATTACATATTTTAAAATATATATATAATTTTTAAATTATAATAATGGTAATAATAATTATAATAATAGCAAAATTCATCTGGTGAAACAAAAAGTCAAGAAACTCAAAGAAAAGTAAGATTGGAATTTACTTAGCACTGCATTTCTAACTAAACTATAATGAAATAGTCATCAAAACTCTATGGTACTGGAAAAAAATAAATAGCTATTCAACAAAATAGTTATATGATATACAGAAACAAATGCACAAATATAGTCACATGTTTGATAAACAAAAGGACCCCAATTAATGGTCTTATTTGATGAAAACTGCTGAGAAAACTGGAAAGTAGTCTTGTAGATATTGGGTTTTAAAAACTCCCTTGTATTATATACCATAATAAACTCCAAATATATCCCTTACTGAGATGTAAAGGGATCATGCCATAAATTATAGCAGCAAGGAATTAGATAACTTTCATAAGTATGAATATGGAAAGAGTTCTTAAACAAATAAGAAATAAATAGGATTGAAGGAGATAAAATGACATTTTGGTCAACTAAAAGTGAAAAGTTGAAAAAACTATTGATGAAACATACTATCCACCTCCAAAGAAAAAACTGATATTGATGGAACACAAACTGAAGCATGCTATTTTTCACTTTCTTTCATTTTTTCTTTTATTCAAGTTTTCTTGTACAAAATTACTAACATGGTAATACTTTACATAATCATACATGTATAACTCGTATCTGATTGCTCACTATCTCAGGGAGGGAAGAAGGGATAAAAATTGGAACTCAAAACTATAAATAAAATGTTTATTACTTTAAAAAATATAAAGGTAAAAAATTTCTTCCAAAAATCAGTGCATATATATATTATATGCACTGATTTTTGGAAGAAATTTTTTACCTTTATATAATTAAGAGTTAAAATTTCACAATTTTGTCTGATCAGTTTGATATGTAAGACATGTAGAGAATTAATACAAAGAATAAGGACATTCCTCAATAGATAAACGGTCAAAGGATATGAACAGGAAGTTCTCAAAAAGAGAACTGCAAACTATCAACTGCATAAAAATATCCCAGTTACTGATTATTAGCAAAATACAAATTCAAACAATCCTGTGGTTTGACCTCACATCTATAAGACTGGCAAATTTGACAAATATATAAATAACTCCATGAAAAACAAGAAATATTAAATCAGACTAAAATACTGGCAAAAATAGAAAAAACATAAGATATCTTCCATGAAAATTCATTGGAGAAAAAATCCATAAATTTTCTAACTGAAATTCATTATCAAAAATGCCTTATGTATTATAATAATATGTTATATAAGCCTTATATTTCACATAAGTATAAATGAACCAAAGGATAAAGTGAAAATAGAAAGAAATCATCAATCCTTTTTTCTTCCCTAGTATATTCATCAATTACCTCCTGAAAAAAAGAATATAAATATGAAAGAACATCAGAGCCAAAATTAAGAGGTTTCAAGTCAAAGATATCATGAAAGAAAGAGTTCAAGAGGCAAAAAAAAAACCTACTCAAAATCACACGGGATTTGACATCTACCACTTGGCATAAGGGGAGATCTTGAAATACAATATTCCAAAAGGCAAACAATAAATGCCTACAACCAAGAACAATTTACCCAGAAAAAAGTGTTATATTTCTTACAGAAAGATATGAGCTGAGCTGAGCTGCATAGAAATTTTGGAATATAAACAAGACCCAAAAGAAAATTAGAAAGATAAACATATTTGATCAAATGTAAGGGACAACATTATGATGAATTACCTACACTCTGATAAGGGGAGAATTGTTTCTTGCAAATCTTAATGTGTATGTGTGTGTGTGTGTGTGTGTGTGTGTGTGTGTGTGTGAGAGAGAGAGAGAGAGAGAGAGAGAGAGAGAGAGAGAGAGAGAGAGAGAGAGAGAGAGAGAGAGAAGAGAGAACTAAAGAACAGGGGCATCTGGACTGTTTTGATGGTCTTAAGAGAGGAAAGAAAAAGGAGGGGGGAAAGGAGTATACTAGGGGAAAAAAAGAGGAGCAACCAGGACATGAAACATTATTTCTCATAATGAACTACAGAAGAAGAAGAATTTACAAGTATTGAGGAAGGGTCAGGGGAAGGCAGCATCACATGAATCTCATTCTTACCTGCACTACATAAAGGAAGGTTGAAGTCACATGCACACTTACACACAGAGAGAAAGTGGTGTTTCAATATAATCAACTCCACTTCTATACCATCTGGAATAGGGAGAGGAGCAAGGGTTAGGGGATTCAAGAGGGAGTGTAGGATTAGATTTTTTATATTTTTTGTTTAGTTGTATCTGATTCTTCATGACCCCATTTGGAGCATTAAATAAAAAAATAATAAAAACCTTCAACTTTTGTAGTGGATCATGAAATGGGGTATTAAATGGGTGGAGAAACTATGAGAAAATAACTAGCATAGCTAAATATAATTTCAACTATAGATAACTGACATCAATTATTCAACTTCTCTATCACAACCACATCACTTTTAGTAGAGAGGGGTGTGTGAGAGAGAAAAAAATATATATATATATCTAATGTTTGGGTGGAGGGAAATGCCCAGTTGAAAATCACAACTACAAATATTAAGAAAATAAGAAATAGAAGAGGATAACTGTATGGATTAGAAAGTAGAATTCAGCAAAATGTTAATTTAAAGAATTATATATCACCCAGGTTTATGGAGAACTTTGATATTTTGATAATTTCTACTCTTGCCTTCTATTGAGTAAATGCAACAATTATGATTGATTTGGGCATAATTGTTTAATAAATGTGATCTATTAATTACAAAGAAATAAAAGAAACATACTTTAAACAACAAGAGTTAAAATAAATAGCTAAAGCATAATTTCTTAAGTTCAGGTGAACTAAGAAAAAGCAGAGGTAGCATTCATGTGTTCAGAAAAGGTAATAGTAAAAGTAGATCATGCTAAAAGTAATGAAAAAGGAAACAATTTTGTGTATAAATGTTCCTCAGTTAAGACAATGTCAAATATGATATATGCATGTGTATATGTGTGTATATGTGTGTATGTGTGTACATGTATTCATGTGTATATAAAATTGCATAGCATCTAAGTTCTTAAACAAAATAAATTGTATTAGATGTAGAAACAGACAGAAAATCCATAATTGTTTGGAACCTTACTATCCCTCTTTCAGATCCAGACAAATCTAAAAAATAAACCAGGAAGAAGTTAAGAATCTCCATAAATCTCTTCATCTATTGTGGAAACTACAAAAATTGACCATAAAAACCTCATAAATAAATTAGAAAAGTAGATATATTCATTGTTCATAATACAATGAAGTTCTAATCCATAAGGGTCTTTGAAAAAGGTTTAAAACAAAGAGAATCAAAGAAACAATCACAGAAACAATAGGCAATTTCATAAAGGAAACTATAGCTATAAATCATTAGAATACATATAGACATACACAGGCATATATAAACATATATACCCATATATATATATATATACATACATAAATATATACACATATTTCAAAGTACCTTTATCTATAAAAGAAAGAATATTTTAATGCTCCAATTCAGTGAATTAGACTTGCAAGTAAAATTACTGAAGAAACCACAAATTTTAAAAACTTCAACTAAACAACAAAATATAAATTTTAAAAATCAAAGAAAAAAATGAACAAAATTGAAAGTAAGAAAGCCATACCTTTTTTTGTAAACAGAGAAACTTTTTTAAAATACTGATAAAATATACAAAACATTGGCTAGTGCTATAAAAGAGAGAATAAAACTACCATAAAATGACAAATGAGAATTCACAATAAATGAGGAATAGAGGAAGTTATAAGAAATTATTTGCCCAGCTCAATGCTAACGATAAATGGATAAATACTTAGAGGATTACAAATACTCAGATTAATAGAATAAGAAAGAGAATTAAAATGATCAATTTAAATTTTTTTATATAAAAAGCTTTATATAAATAAATAAATAAAACTTCCTGATGGAAAAAGATACCATTAATTCTATCAAGTATTCAAAGAACTATGAACTCATACTATGTAAATTGTTTGTAGCCCATATTACCTCTAAGGATTTTTATCTCATGTCCCACTCCCTTAGGGTTTGACTACATCTCCCCCCTCAGGGTTCTAGGCCTATCTATGAGGAATCAAAAGTGATTCTCTAATGCCACTCTTAAGCCCCCACCAATATGATTTTCTCCAAGATAAGAATCATTTAGGCCTTAAGTGGCCTTAAGTACTTTTTAAAAAGAAATCTTTACTATTGTGGAAACTTTAAAAAATTGACTATGGTCGAGGACATAAAAACTTCATAAATAAAACCAGAAAAGTAGATGCCCACCATTGCCCATAATGCAATAAAAAGGAATAGTTGATATCAAATATCGCCCTGAAAATCTGACCACTTTTGAGAAATATTTACAAAGTAGGCTTGAGAGAATATGTAACAAAGTCACTACTTGCTGGAAGTCTTTTTCTCCCAGTAGTGAATTAGTTCCCCTTAGGCATGGTAAACATCTGTCCACATGTCCTTGGCTCCCAGTTCAGACACTGCCATTGGTTTATTTGGGGGTGCCACTAGGACACTTGTGGGAAGATGGGAAAACCTCCACACACATTAAAGCTCTCAAGTCAAAGAATCAGGGGAGGGGGATGGAAGAAATAGGCCAAAGCCAGAGCTGAGACCTCTACTTCCTCCCCAAGCACTTTCTTCCCAGGACGTTTACCTGAATTACACAATTGCTCCAATTTCCCAAAAAATCTGGTACTAACTAGCTTGGTCATTTATAGATGGTCATCGGAATATGGCCAAGTTTTCTCAGCCTATCTGAACACAATTCTTATAAAAACATCACTCCAATTTGAAGGACTTGATCAAACTTTATCTAGAGCCTATTAGAAGAGATCCTAAAAGCATGAAACTTGAAGTATAAAGTTATGGTCCTGGGCTCCTGGAAAAGTTGCTCATAGCAAGAATATTTTATTCTCTAGTCCTGTTGTGGGCCTTACAGGTTCTGGTATCTGAAGCTCAAGGTTGGTATCTGATCCTAAGCTGGAGTTAGTCCTAGTTTGGTGGTAAGAAAGAGCCATATTACTACTGTATTAGAATCTGTTCAAAATAGAAATTATTATAGTCATTTTTGGAGTGAGAGGAGAGAGCAGGCACTCATAAAGATACTTCCCTTGCTCCCAGATAACCCTATTTGTAATCAGCAGAATCCTCTCAGTATATTGTTTCCTCTGCTAATGACTGGTAATCCTCCAGATACATGAAGATGGCTGTCATTTTCCCCTAAATCTTCTCTTATTCAGGTTAAATTCAGAATAAATTATACCTTATTACATTTTGAGATGACATAAAAGTTTGAGGAATAATAATTTGAATGAAAATATGGTAGTATAGAAGTATGGGTCAAAACGAAATAAAATTTAATATGTATAATTGTAAAGCTTTACTTTTGGGTTAAAAATTATCTATATATGGGGCAGCTAGGAGGCACAGTGCATAAAACACTGGCCTTGGATTTAGGAGGACCTGAGTTCAAATCCAGCCTCAGACATTTGACACCAGCCGTGTGACCCTCTTAACTTAACCCTCATTGCCCCGCAAAAAAAAAAAAATCTATATACAAATATTAGATGGGGTAGAGAGAATGACAAGAAAGCAGTTAATGAGGGGAAAGTCTGTGTATTTTAATATACTGGAAACCCACGTTTCATTAGAATGATGTGACAGGCAGCAAAGCTAGTGTGAGCTACATTAGGAAGACCATATTCATTTCTATATCCTAATAGCTGAGTTAGATGAGTATTTGAGCTTGTCATGAATAAGATGAGAATAAGGGAATAATTAGACAATGATGCAGGAGCTGCAGGACAAAGATATTCTATAATTATTCTATTATTAGTAAGGTTAAACATCTTCAATTTTGTTTTTAGGAAAAGAAGTTCAGTGCAATCGGTAATGTTACATGACAGTAATTTTATGGACTATATTGTGTTGCCTCAAAGCGTAATCCAATTCTTCTTAGGTTTATTATTTAATTTGAGATTAATACTTGCATGTAGAGTATGTCATGAAGTGCAGGCATGTTTTACCATAAGATAATTCATTTGATATGAGGGAAATCATTTTTCTAACATATTAATAACCAATTATTCAACCAATATCAGGGCTTTTTAATCCTTGATTTCCTTATTTTAGGCCCAGCCCCTGTAGAAAGTCAGTTAAAGGACATGGCTGATAGATGAGATTGACCTCTTCCAGAGGGAACATGCTCCTCAATCTTGGTCAGGACCCCACCCAACTAGGAGACCTTACTTCTTTTTAGAGTATAAACAGAATCTAATTTAGGTAAAGTTTTGCCCCAAAACAATGACCTCAAGTCCTTGTACCCTTCTACTGGATTTTAGAGTGACCTAGTTCATGGAGGAGAAAGCTCTGGTTAGGGTGATTTGGCTAGAGATGGATTCCTCTGCTTAGATTGTTGGAGGTGTTTGAGTCTCATAGGAAGCCTCATTCTTGGCAGGAGGAGCTGAAGATGTCAAGCCTACCTCCTCATTAAAATATCCATTAATCAGGGTTGCTTTTTACTTGTCAGGGGCATCCTTTTTTCCAAAATTATTGACTTTCAGCTTCTCCATGTTTTTGTTTGGTTATTGAGAGAAAACATTGGCCATCAATTTATTTATTATTAGCTAGCTTAATTAATAAAATGATTATTAATTTACCAGAAATTCTCTCGCTCAGGTTTTTCATTCATCACAGATATGTACTATCCTCTGTATACAATTCAAAATTAATTGCTTAGTATATTTATGCATCCCGTCCCAGGATTTTTTTTGGTCACAATTGGAGTAAAATTAGCAACTTTTAAGTGCATTCATTTGTGTAATGGAGGTTATCTTCTTACAAAGAGTGTTATTACCCATGTTTTCATGTAAAAATTAGATCTTATTCAGTCTCCACTCCTCCTAAGGGGGAAATTGGATTTAATTGGACTTAGAAATTTAATTGGAATTCTAAGTAAAGTGGAAAATTAATTGGAGCAGAAAAAAATTTTTGAGTTAAAATGTTTTTTAAAGAAAGCAACAAGATCAGATGATTACATATGCCAAATATAAATGATTGTAATGGGATATGCAGGCCTTGAGCATGTTCTAATAACAAGTTCTAAAATTGGGTAAGGAATATTATATATTAAATTGGATTGTTCATCCTCTGTATAAGACAACCATTCTGGTTTCCTTTAATACTTAACTTAAAAGGATTTAAGTAGTTCTTGTTTTATCAGATAATATTTGAATTTTAAAAATATAATCAATATAACAATTTGCTACTTTACATCGCAGCAAGTTAAATGATAATTGTGTCAATGCCAATTTAGACAAGCACTCTTGGTCCTGGTTTACATGCCTACTTTCATAAATATTAAATCTTTAACCAGAAAGGTTCATTATACAAATCAGATTTCTTAAAAGATTCTTCAGCCCATTGATGGCAATGTCTATATTTGATACAGAGGTTAGATAAAGACAAAAACTTCAAGGGGTATTTAAGAACTTAAATTCTCTGAAATTTCAAATGAACTATGGGTTCCTAATTTGATATTCTTCTTGTTTTGTTGTTGCATTTTTCCAGTTGGGTCTGACTCTTTGTGATCCCATTTAGGGTTTTCTTGACAAGGATGCCATTTCCTTTTACGGCTCATTTCACAGATGAGGAACTCAGACAAACAGGCCCAAGGTCACACAGCTAGTAAGTGTCTGAGGCCAAATCTGACCTCAGAAAGTAAGTCTTTTTGACTCTAGGCCCAGAATTCTATCTACTGTGCCAACTAGCTTCTTATAGCACTATTGGTAATAACAATAAAACCACTTGATTACAACAAGCATTTGCTTCTTTCCCTTCCCCATACAGATGTAAGGGAAACAAAGTTCTCCTGATTCCTTTATCCTTCACATAGTATAATTGTTTTCATTTGGACCTACTCACAGTAACATTCATAAATATTGCTGAGAGGGCCCACAGACAAAGTCCCTAATTCCCATTCCCTCTGTAGCCTCACCTAAATGATCCAAAAGGATCTGTAGCTTTAGGAAATGACTCAGATTTGGGTGAAATGGATGGGCCCCTGGGTTCTTGGATCTGAATTGCACAGTCTAGTTTTACTAGCACCGTTAATTGCTTTCTTATCAACCCTATATTATAGGAACCATATTCAGAATAGGCTGTCATTGCCATCCAATGAACCTGGCAGACTGGTGGCAGGACCCATTTGTACCCACTTCTATATTTGCTCTGAAAGTCACTACCAACTTAATCTACTAATGAAATATCAGGTGCAAATCAGGTTCAGATCAAATTTTAGCCTACATTGTATAATTTTGTATCAGAGAAGACCTATATCTAAAGTCTGAAGCCATTTTGATGGAGCTCTGTCCTGAAGATGAGATCTAATTGCCACTGAGGCAAGATGAACAAAGGGTCACATGAATCCAATATATCAAGTCCATTTCCTTTAGGAATTTTACCTTGAAGATCCCCACCAAGATGCTGGCTAAAATGGAAATTCATCGTCTTGAAGCTAGGTGTGAATAATTCTCCATGTCAGCTTTTTAATAAAAGAAACAAAAAGCATTCCCCTTCCAGATGCTTGGATAAATTTAATTGACTATAAAATTGTATCCTTAGAGAGCCTAAAGAAGTCAGCTGCAGACAGAGCTCCATTAGACAGGAACCATTGCTCTAGTTAGTGTCTAATCAAGTTTCTGTTTTTACTTCTGCAATCATTGCATCCCTTTTGTGTGGGTGTTCCCCCCCCACCCTGTTTCCTCAGCTAGGATTTCCTTCTTTACCTGGATCCAGTGGAGCTTTCTTTTCAGTTGTGGAAATCACAAAATCTTTACATAGTCTGCTCTCATTCTTTTGTTGTCCAGGTCCAGTTTCAACAGGAAACTGAAACTCTGGGTCTGAGATCATGGCTTGGTATCTGGTCGTGTCCTATTAGTCCCTCCCTCCATAAGGAGGAGACCCCTTAATCCATGTGGTCACCAAGTCCATCAACTGACTCAGCTTTCTATGCGTTGTCTTTGAATATGGAGACTTCTGTCTCAAGTTGCTGAATGCACTGACAGTTTTCTTTCAGTCTTATGCTAGCAGTCCAACTTGTTCAAAACAGTCGACAATAATAGATAATGCTGTACTTGGTGTGTTTTTTTTCACTACTGGGAAGCACCTTCCAATAGGCACTGAACTAATTAGTCTGCCTGAAAGGGATCCTACTCCCTATCCCATAGAGAGGATTACTCACACATAATTAAGAGGTTCTTACAATACAATAATATACTGGGTGGGCCAAAAGTAATGAATATTTAATAACTCCTTTATTTTCTGCTTTTAATTAACAATACTATAGCATCATATACAGTACATACAGGAAATTTCCAGTATGTGTGAAAAAAATCAAATCTCGTAAATGGATAAAAATAAAGAAAAAATAATTTTCAAAAAGTTATTAAAACATGAGACCCCTTTGTGACTTTTGGCCCACCCTGTATCATAGGCTTAATGATCATCATCTACCCAGTTAAGCCAGATTTTTTTTAAAGTTCTTATGGATATTGTCCAGAAGACTATGTAATATTTCAGGGTTTGCACAACCTGCTCAATGTCATCTGCAAATAGAAGAATCTGAAGGATCTTACCATCTATAGTTTCAGCTTAAATTTGGAGCAAGAGACAAAAACGTGATATGAAACAGTTTGGCCTCTTTACTGCTCCACGACAGTAGCAAATAACTTTGCCAAGCATATTTCTCCCTATGTTATGACTTGGCTGATATTGATTATAAACTTATTAAGTAAGGTAATTCCTATTGTTATATCATTCAAGAAATGTTTAATAATTTTTATGCGTTCATGAGTGAAATCTTGTCAGTAGAGAGCTTAAAACATGATGCTTTTTACAAAGTATATAATAAATTCAACATGCCACTTTCAAAGCTATCTTCTTTTGATTCCTTCTATAAATTTTTAAGTGATGTCCTACTTTAAAAACATTTTTGGCAATATTATCACAAATCTTTCCCTACATACAAGCTCCCTCCCTACACATATATCCTTTTTATATAAAAAGGAAAAACACAGTCTGGTAACAAATAAACATAGTGAAGCAAGATCAATCCACACGCTTGCCATATCCTAATATATGTCTCTTATTCTGAACTCTAACACATGTGTGTATGTATATAGCATATATACACATTATATATGTATGTGTGTATTTACACATGTATGTACACACACATATAACCTGAAATCTTATCACTATGTAGCTTGTCTCAAATTTTGATAACACTTCAACTCACCCTTGAAGAACCAGAGGGAAGAGAATTAAACTCTTCTGAAAGTCTTATAAAGGCTTACACACTTCCAATTAGCAGCTTCCCTTGGCTTTGACTCCATGGAATACCATAGCACTTTCCTAGGACCCCATAGTGAAATGCACCCCCATCCTCTCCCCTCTTTCTTTAGCCCTTTTAGGTACCTTTTGTGTGTTCCTCCTCCATTAAATTTTAAACACCTTGAGCACTGGGTCTGTCTCTTTTTTCTATTTATATCCCCAGTGCTTAGCACAGTGCATGACACATAGTAAGCCCTTAATAAATGTTTATTGAACAGAAAAGAGGATTGTAAATGAAATTTCAGATGTGTTATGTATAGCTTCTATTTCTTTATATGTATATAACAAATTCAATCGGTGGCTTTCAAAACTGTCTTCCTTGTCTATACTTCTTTCTGTCCTTCCTTCTCTTCTCTTCTTTGCATTTCTTAAAAAGATGATGCAATAACCCTCTTTAATTTCTTTTCTTTTTTTTCCCTACCTGCTCCCATACTAACCACCATTGTCTTTTGAATGTTAGATAGAAATCACTTGTAAATCTATAAAGTCCTGGGTGCTGTTGTTGTTTATAAGTTTGGGGACATATTTACAGCTTGTATAATTTCTTTCTCTCTTTTTTTTTTTTTGGTCTATTTAAACAGTTTCTTCTACTAATCTGGTATTTTGTATTTTACTAAATATTTATCCATTCATCAAAGTGATCGGTTGTATTGACATGTAATAGGACAAAATAAATTTTCCCATTTCAATTGTTGTGAATTATTAGATTTTCATTTTTGATTTGTAAAATTGGGTTTCCTACCAGTTTTTTTTTAATCGGGCAATTTTATTAGTTTGTTTTTAAAAAGAGATATACATTTTATCCATGCGATATTTGTTATCATTTTTAGCATGTTCTGTGATTTTCAGAATTTCTACTCTATTTTCTAGATTTTTTTTTATTTGGTGCTTTTTTTTGTTTTGTTTTATGCCTAACTGATTTTAAGGGTTTGTTTGTTTGTTTGTTTTTTGTAAATACACTTAGACATAGACTTTTCCTCTAAGGAATGCTTAAACTCTATCCCACAAATTTGACATTTTGTTATTGTAATTTTATTTAATGTATTCAATCAATAAGCATTTGTTATAATTATATATTATTAATTATTAATAAAATTATATTATAATATATAGTTAATAAACATTTATTAAATGCCTACTATGTTCCCACTATATTGACCTTTTACCTCAGGTTGAAGTCAATCCCTCTCTACCCGAATTTCCAACTGAAGAAGAGTTTTTGAATGTCATTAGGCTCCTCTCATGTGGCAAAGCACCTGGTGCTGATTCCATTCCAACAGAGGCATTTACAAGGCAGGGGGTCCACTGCTCATACAAAAGCTGACTGAAATCTTCTGGGTTCTATGGCAAGAGGAGGTTATCCCAAAGGAGTTCAAGGATGCCTCCATTGTCCATCTCTATAAAGGAAAAGGAAATAGGTTGTCCTGTGACAGTAACATGGGGGTCTCTCTCAGTCTTTGCTGGCAAGATTCTTACCACAGTCCTGCTTAATAGGCTAATCCTTCACCAAGTAGATGTTCATCTACTGGAGAGCCAGTGTGGCTTCAGAAAGGGCCAAGGAATGGTTGATTTGGTGTTTGCTGCCCAACAATTCCAGTAGAAATGCAAGGAACAGAACAGAAGTTGGTACATAATATTTATTGATATGACTAAAGCCCTTAATACTGTTAGTCATGAGGGCTTGTGGAAGATCATGGCAAAATGTGGTTTCCTAAAGAAGTTTATTAGTATTGTATGCCAAAAGTTAATTAAAAATTAAAAAGTATTGTATGCCAGCTTCATGATGACACTCTTGGTTCAGTTACCAAAAGAGGGAAGCAGAGATGTAGTTCCCATGCTTTTTTAACATGATGACTTCAGTGATGTTGTTGAATGCCTTCAATAAGGACAAAAACAGCATCAAGGTCAACTACCACACTGATGATAAATTATTTACTTGAACAGGCTACCAGCCAAGACTAAAATGGAAGGAGAGTTGGTATGTAACTTTTTTTCAGATGATTGTCTATACCCATACAGCCTCTGAGACAGAGATGCAACAGAGTATGGATCTCTGCTATTTATGCTAATTTTGTCCTAACAATTAACACCAAGAAAACAAGTATTTTCCTCCACTCAGCATAACACCATCCATACACAGAACCATCGGTTACAACAAATGGATAAATTTTGAATACTGTAGATAAGTTCACTTACCTTGGCAGTATATTTCCAGGCATGTACACATAGATGATAAGTTTGATAAATGCATTGCCAGAACTAGTTCAGTATTTGGGAGACTCCAAAGAAAAGTGTGGAGATAAATAATCATTGTGCTCACCTTGTTGTTGTATGTGAAACCTGGGCAGTATACTAGCACCATGCCAGAAAATTAAATCACTTCCATTTGAATTCTTAGGAAGATCCTGAAGATCACTTGGCAAAATAAGGTACCAGACACCGAGGTCCTTTCTCCAACTAAACTGCTAAGCCTTCAAACTCTATGGCAGAGAGTGCAATTCTGATAGTCTGGCCACTTTGTTTGAATGTGAAATGTATGATTGACTAAAAGAATATCTTATGAAGAATTCACACAAGACAAGCACTCGTGGAAGTCAGAAGAAGAGATACAAGGAATCTCAAGATCTCTTTAAAATTTTTAGAAACAATTGTGAGACATGAGCAATACTGGCACAGGATTGTACAGCATGATGTGCCCACATCAAAGAAGGTCTTGTGCTCTATGAACAAAGCACAACTATAATAGCTCAAAATGTGAGATGAGCAAATTTAGAGAAATCTCTACTCCAGATATTCACATGCATTATTTGTGCCTGACATATAGTAGAACCTTAAGAGCTCATCCTGGTCTCACAGTCAGACTCACTGTACCTTGACCTCAATATAGTGATGTCATTTTGGTCCTCTTTGAGAATTAAGGACAACCAACTCTGTTCCAGGTACTATGCTAAGTTCTGGGGATGCAAAGAATGGCAAAAGATAGTCCCTGCTTTAATTTGTTATTATTACTTTGATTTGTTCTTTGTCCTACCTATTCTTTAGGCCTCTGTTAGTATTTAATTCATTTTATCCTTTCTTCAAATATTATTTATTAGATGTAATTTTATTATATTGTGGTCAGTAAAATATGTGTTGAATTAGTAAAGGTGTCATGAATGATTGAGAAATGTGTACACCTTTTTGTATTCCCATTTATTTGTATTCCAGAGATCTATAAGCTCTAATTTTTGTGAAGTTCTAGACAAGTCCTCAACTTCCTGTTTATTTTTTTGTTAGATTTCTCTGCATTTGAAAACATCTAGGGTCTCTTTCAGGAGGTGATCAGTGGATTCTTTCAATTTCTATTTTACCTTCTGGTTCTAGAATATCAGGGAACTTTTCCCCAACAATTTCTTGGAAGATGATATCTAGGCTCTTTTTTTATCATGGTTTCACATAGTCCAATAATTTTCAAATTATCTCTCCTGGATTTATTTTCCAAGTCAGTTGTTTTTCCATTGTGATATTTCACATTGCCTTCTATTTTTCATTCTTTCGGTTTTGCTTTATTGTTTCTCATGAAGTCATTAGCTTCCATTTGCTCAATCCTAATTTTTAAGGAGTTTTTTTTTCAGAGAGCCTCCTTTTCCATTTGTCCAATTCAGCTTTTCAAGGTATTCTTTTCCTCATTGACTTTTTGTACCTCTTTTACCATTTGGCCTACTCTGTTTTTTAAA
Source organism: Dromiciops gliroides (assembly GCF_019393635.1). Taxonomy (NCBI): domain Eukaryota; kingdom Metazoa; phylum Chordata; class Mammalia; order Microbiotheria; family Microbiotheriidae; genus Dromiciops; species Dromiciops gliroides. The sequence continues at coordinate 263,027,564 of NC_057862.1, read as the reverse complement.
GTGGTATTTTCTTCAGGTATCTTTTGTGTCTTCCCTACCACACCCTTGACTTTTTCATGATTTTCTTGCATCATTCTCATTTCTCTCTACATTTTTTCCTTTACCTCTCTTACTTTATTTTCAAAGTCCTTTTTGAGAGCTTCTATGGCCTACAACCAATTCATATTTTTCTTGGAATCTTTGGATGTAGGAACTTTGACTTTGTTATCTTCTTCTGAGGGTGTGTTTTGATCTTCCTTGTCACCACAGAAACTTTCTAGGGTCCACATTTTTTTCTGTTTGCTCATTTTCCCAGCCTATTTCTTGACTTTTAACTCTTTGGTAAGGTGGGGCACTGCTTCCAGGATGGAGGGTTCACTGTCCCAAGCTTCAGGAAGTTTGTGCATCTGTTTCCAGAGATCCTTCTAGGAATTTGTAAGTTTTTAGTTCTTACAAGGTGGTATGATTTAAGTAATGGTATGTTTACTCTTCTGGCCTGTGCTCTGGTCAACAAGCAACCATAGGCCTGCTTTTTTGCCCTGAAACTATGAAAGGAGTCCTGTTTCACTGTTTTTTGTTGTTGTTGTTGTTGTTTGTTTGTTTTTTTTGTGGGGCAATGGGGGTTAAGTGACTTGCCCGGGGTCACACAGCCAGTAAGTATCAAGTGTCTGAGGCCGGATTTGAACTCAGGTACTCCTGAATCCAGGGCCGGTGCTTTATCCACTGCGCCACCTAGCCGCCCCCAGTCCTGTTTCACTGTGGCTGCAAGCTCTGGTGTACTTGTGCACCTTCCCTGGCTGGGACCACCACCTAAGACTGGATCCAAGTATGAGCAAAACAACAGAATCTTGCCTCAGTGCCAGCAAAGAGATCCCTGTAATCACCTTCTGGCCAACTGTTCAGCCCCCTTACTGTCTGTAGGCTGAATTCCAGAGGCAGTTGCTGCCACTGCTGATTCAGAGGCTCCCAAGGCCTATTCCTGGTTTTCTGTGTGAGAGTTGAATTATAAGGAAAGTTGAGCCCCCTGGAATTGATGGTTTCAAATTCTAGTGCTAGAGAAAACTTTTGAGAGTTCCTTGAACAACAAGGACATCAAATCAGTCAATGCTGAAAGAAATTAATTCAGGTCATTTGCTGGAAGATGAAATACTGAAGTTTAAGCATAAATACTTTTGACATACAATGGGGAAGACAGGATTCATTGGAGAAGAACTTGTTGTTGGAAAAGATAGAAAGTAACAGGAAAGGGCACAAGCAGAGGATCAGATGGAGAGATGGTGTTATAGAAACAGATTTTGAGAGATAGTAGAAGACAGAAGGGCTATGTGTGCTATGGTCCATGGGGTCATAAAGAGTCAGATACAACTGGATGACTGAACAATGATAAGTCATGAAAGATATCTGATATTGGTTAAAAATAGAGAGGTAGATCAAAGATTAGAAAAGGGAGAAACTGAAACAATGGATCTCAACTCAGTTTACAATAAAGTAGAAAACATAAATTATCTATAAAAGAATTGCCTATATGATGAAAACTACTGGGGAAACTGGAAAGCAAGACATTAGGCTTAGATCAACACCTTACACTATATTCCACAACATATTCTAAATGTGACCTTAATATTAAAAGCATAGCATAAAAAAATTATAGAGAAACAGATGATATATCTCTCACATCTCTAGTTGGAGATGTACTCTTAACTAAACAAGGGATAGAGTCACAAAAGATTAAATAGATACCTGTGATTACATGAAACTGAAAAACTGTTGTGCAGACAAAATGAATGTACCTAGAAAGAGGGAAGATAAGTAATGAGAATAATTCTTTGCATCAAATTTCTTTGATACAAAGGTATCCAAGATATATAAACAATTTATAAATATATATGTATACATACATATATTTATGCACACATATATTTATCTACTTATATACAGATGTATATAAATATTTATACATTAAAATAGTTATTCTTATGTAAATAAGTGTTCAAAAGATATGAATAAACAGTTTTCAAAAAAAGAATTCCAAAGTATTAGCAAAAAAATTAAAGAATGCTCTGAACTAACAATAAGAAAAAGATAAATCAAAACAACCATAATGTTTCATCTAACACCCTGCAAATTGGCAAAGATGACAAAAGAAAGCAATGATCAATATTTGGGAGAATGTAAAGAGATAGACACACTAGTGCATTATTGGTTGACCTTCACATGAATTGGTACAACCATTTGGGAAAGTAATTTGGAATTATGCAAATGAAATTACTAAAATATCCATATCCTTTAATCTAGAGATTTCAATTTTTTATGTCCCAAGGAAGCCATTGATGAAAAGAAAATCCCCAAAGGCACTGAAATATTTATAATAGCACTTTTTGTGATAACAAATAATTGAAAACAAAGTAGCTGCTTGGGAGATGGCTAAACCAATTGTGGTACACGAGTACATAAATGGAATAGAATATAAGAAATGATGAATGTCATGAATACAGAGATGCATGAAAATATCTACATGAATAGATACTGAGTGAAGAAAGCAGAGCCAAGAAAATCCCTCCTTCCTTCCCTCCCCTCCCCCATCCCTAATGTAAACAATCAGATATGGGTTTTACCTGTAAAATTATGTAAAATATTCATTTTGTATAAGAAAACAAAGAAAAGAAAAGAAAAGAAATAAAATGAAAAGTAGCATGCTTCAGTATGTGTTCAATCGATATCAGTTCTTTCTTTGGAAGTGGATAGTATGTTTCATCATTAGTTCTTTAGCATTGTCTTGTGTCATTGTATTGCTAAGAATAGTTGTCATTCACAATTCTTCATCAAACAATATTGCTGTCTCTGTGAACAACATTCTCTTGGTTCTGCTCACTTCACTATACATCAATTCATACAAGTCTTTCCAGGCATTTGTGAAGTCATCCCACTTTTTCAGGGCTGTTTTGATTATATATTTCTTTATTTTTTAAAACTATTTTCATGATTGTTGCTTTATGATGCAGTTTGAGGTCTGGAATTAGTATTTTTCTTTTATTTCTATCTTTTCCCCATCATTTTCTTTAATATTGTAGATCTTTAAAATTTTTCTCTAGAGTATCTCTTTGATAATTTGATTGGCATATTATAACAATTTTAAACTAATTTTAGTAATATTATCATTTTTCATTACAAAGATGGGGCTTAGACATGAACATTGGTTACTCCTCTAGCTATTTTAATTGTTCCTGTTTCTTTAAGGAATATTTTATAATTGAATCTACACAAGGTTTTCAAGGAGACTGACCCCCAAATAGTTTATGAATTTTGTTATTATTCAAAAATCCTATTGATTTTGTGGTTTTATTGTATAGCCTCCAACTTCACCAATGCTAATAACTCTTTCAATTAGTATCTCTGTTTATTCCCTGGGATTTTCTAAACAAATCATCATGTCATGAGCAAATAGGGATCTATAATCCTAGAATTAGAGTGGTGTAATTGGGCATCTGCCGATGGCTGTATTTGTTGGGAAAGCTTGCTGTATTTTCTAACTTATATGATGCTTGATTTTTTATTTTCCTTTAATGTTATTTTTAAAAGATCACTCTAAGTGTAGACTTTGTAGGGTTTTGTAATATTCATTTGAATATTGTGCTTACTCAAAAAATTTTTTCTGTATCACGCAGGTTTGGGTATTTTGGTTTTTAATAACTTTGTTTTTTAACTATGTTGATTCTTTTAAACGCTGAACTATTCTTGAATTTCTGGTATAAAACCAAATTACTGATAATGAATGATATCTCTGATGAACTGTTAAAGTATTTTATTTAAAATTTTGAATTGATATTCATTAATGAAATTGGTAAATAATTCTTTGTTTTTTCCATCCTTGGTTTGAGTATTGGGATTTATTTATCTCATTAAAGAAGACTGATAAGGTGTTTTCTTTCTCAATTTAAAAAACAATTCTGCTAATATTGATACTTATTTTTTCTTTAAAGTTGATAGATATTTCATGCAAATCCATTAGGACCAGGAGTGTCCCTCCACTTCCACCACTCTTTGGTACTTCATCTATTTAGTTTATATCTAGTTTAAATCTATTTTGATTTTTGGAGAATAGATCTCTAAGACCTTTACTTGGTATTGTTAGTTCAGGTATTTTCAACTTTTGAAGGTAAGCCTCTGTTTCTTCTCTCATTCTCAAGTTTCTTTGCATAAGTATAGATTGGGTTTTGATAAGTTTTTCTATTTGTTTTAGATTTGTTATGATCTCATCTTGTTCATTTTCTATTTTATTGTTTTAATTTTCTGCCCTGCTCTTTTTAATCAATTAGGGTGACACCTTTTTTAAAAACAAATTTTGTTAGTCTTTTAAAAAATATTAAGCTATAAGCCCATTTTAGAAAAAGAAATTGAACAAGCCATCAATGAACTCCCTAGGAAAAAATCTCCAGAGCAAGATGGGTTTACAAGTTTACAAACATTTAAAGAACAATTAATTACGATACTATACAAATTATTTGGGAAAATGGGTGAAAAAGGAATTCTACCAAATACTTTTCATGACAAAAATATGGCATTGATACCTAAACCAGGCAGAGCCAAAACAGATAAAGGAAATCATAGACCAATTTCCCTAATGAATATCAATGCAAAAACCTTAAATAAAACGATATTATAGCAATTAGTCACCAGGATAATACCCTATGACCAGGTGGGATTTATACCAGGAATGCAGGGCTGGTTCAACATTAGGAAAACTATCAACATAATCAACCATATCAATAGCAAAATTAACCAAAATCAAATGAAGCTTTTGACAAAATACAGCACTCATTCCTATTAAAAACACTAGAGAGAATTGGAATAGGTGGAGCTTTCCTTAAAATAATAAGCAATATCTACCTAAAACCATCAGTAAACATTATATGTAATGGTGATAAGTTAGAGACATTCCCAGTAAGATCAGGGGTGAAACAGGGATGTCCATTATCACCTCTTGTATTTAATATTGTACTAGAAATTTTAGCTTTAGCAATCAGAGAAGAAAAAAGGAATTAAAGGAATTAATATAGGCAAAGAGGAAAGAAAACTATCACTCTTTGCAGATGATATTATGGTTTACTTAGAGAATCCTAGAGAATAAACTAAAAAACTACTTGAAATAATTAACAACTTTAGTGAAGTGGAAGGATATAAAACAAATCCATATAAATCATCAGCATTTATGTACATGACCAATAAAGCCCAGCAGCAAGAAATAAAAAGAGAAATTCCATTTAAAGTAACTGGGGCAGCTAGGTGGAGCAGTGGATAAAGCACCGGCCCTGGAGTCAGGAGGACCTGAGTTCAAATCTGGCCTCAGACATTTGACACTTACTAGCTGTGTGACCCTGGGCAAGTCACTTAACCCCAATTGCCTAAATGAATGAATGAATGAATGAATGAATAAATAAATAAATAAAGTAACTGTAGACAATATAAAATACAAACCCAGGAACTCTATAAACACAATTACAAAACACTTTTCACACAAATTAAATCAGATCTAAATAATTGGGAAAATATCAATTGCTCATGGATAGGCTGAGTTAATATAAGAAAAATGACAATTATACCTAATTTAATTTACATATTTCGTGCTATACCAATCAGACTACCTAAAAATGATTTTATAGAGCTAGAAAAAAATAATAACAAAATACATCTGGGATAACAAAAGGTCAAGAATATCAATGGAACTAATGAAAAAAGTGCACAGGAAGGTGGGCTAGCCAGTAATAAATCTGAAGCTATACTATAAAGCAGTAGTCATCAAAACTATTTGGTACTGGCTAAGAAATAGAGTGGTGGATCAGTGGAGTAGGTTACGCACAGGAAACACAATAGTAAATATCTATAGTAATCTACTGTTTGATAAACCCAAAGACTCCAGTTTTGGGGATAAAAACTCACTATTTGACAAAAACTTCTGGGAAAACTGGAAGATAGTATGGCAGAAACTAGGCATAGCCCAACATCTTACACCGTATACTAAAATAAGGTCAAAATGGGTACATGATTTAGACATAAAGGGTAAATTAGGAGAGAAAGGAATAGTTTACCTCTCAGATCTATGGAGAGGAAAACAATTTATGATCAAACAAGAGATAGAGAATATTATAAAATGCAAAATGGATGATTTTGATTACATTAAATTAAAAAGATTTTGTACAAACAGAAACAGAAAGGAAACAGAAAGCTGGGAAACAATTTTACAGTCAGTGTTTCTGATAAAGGACTCTTTTCTAAAATAGATAGGGAACTAAATCAAATTCATAAGAATGTAAGTCATTCCCCAATTGAGAAATTGTCAAAGGATATGAAGAGTCACTTTTCTGATGAAGAAATCAAAGCTGTCTATTGCCATATGAAAAAATGCTCTAAATCACTATTGATTAGAGTAATGCAAATTAAAACAATTCTGAGGTACCATCTAACACCTAACAGATTGTCTAATATGACAAAAAAAGAAAATGTTGGAGAAGCTGTGGAAGAATTGGAACACTAATGCATTGTTGGTGGAGTTGTGAACTGATCCAACCATTCTGGAGAGCAATTTGGAACTATGCCCAAAGGGCTACAGGATTGTGCATACCCTTCAACCCTGTGATACCACTACTAGGTCTATATATCAAAGAGATCATAGAAAAGAGAAAGGGACCTACGTGTACAAAAATATTTATGCCAGCTCTCTTTGTGGTGGCAAATAATTAGAAATCTAGTGAATGCCCATCAATTGGGGAATAGCTGAACAAGTTGTGCTACATAAATGTAGTGGAATACTATTGTGCTGTAAGAAATGATGACCAGGCAGATTTCAGAAAAACTTGGAATGACTTAAGTGGACTTATGCTGAGTGATGTGAGCACAACCAGGAGAACATTGTACACAGTAACAACAACATGTGATAATCAACTGTGATAGACTTGGATCTTCTCAATAGTGCAAGGATCCAAGAAAATTTCAAAGAACTCTTGATGGCAAATGTTCTCCACATTCAGAAAAGAAGAACTGTGGATTCTGAATGCTGGTTGAACCATACTGCTTTTACTTTCTGGTTCTTGCTATTTTTTCTTTGTTGAGGTTTTTCCCTTTTGTTCTGATTCTTCTTTCACAACATGACTAATGCAGAAATATGCTTAATGTGATTGTACATATACAACTATATCAGATTGCTTTCTGACTTGGAGGGGAGGAGGGAAGGGAGGATGGGAGAAAAATTTGGAACTAAAAATCTTATGAAAACAAATGTTGAAAATATCTACATGTGAGGGCAGCTAGATGGTGCAGTGGTTAAAGCACCGGCCCTGGATTCAGGAGTACCTGAGTTCAAATCCGGCCTCAGACACTTGACACTTACTAGCTGTGTGACCCTGGGCAAGTCACTTAACCCCCATTGCCTTAAAAAAAAAAGAAAAAGAAGAAAATATCTACATGTAACTGGAAAATAATAAAATAATTTTATGATAAAAAGAATAGGCCTTTAAATTTATCTTTTTGTAGCTTTTTTAGTTTCCAAATTCTATTTCTCCTCTAATCTTTCATTTCTCTTATTTTGTGATTATTTTAGGTTTATCTAATGGGTTTCTAATCTTTTAAAATATATATACAGTTTATTAATTCTCTCTTTTTGTATTTTGTTAATCTATATGCTTAGGGATATATTTTGAATTCCTTTAAAAGCATACCAGAAATTTGGGTACATGCTGCATTCATCATTATCTGTTTTTCACATAATTATTATTTCTATAATTTGTTCTTTATCTACTTGTCATTTAGGATCTCAATATTAAGCCTTCATTTAGTTTGGGGTTGGTCCTCCTTAAATTGATTACAATTTTATTGTTATGGAATCTAAAAGATGTGCTTACTATTTGTTCCTATGTACATTTATTTGCAGTTCTCTTCATTTGACTATATGGCCAATTTTTCTAAAAATTATATGTAATGCAATGTTTCATTAAGCAGGTCCATTTAAAAGATAACAAATGTCTTTCTTTTAGCTTTAGTTTATCTGTCAATTTTTTTTCAATTAACTGTTTCCTTTTGGTTTAAATTTCTACTTAGTTTGTCCAAAGCTGAGAGAGGAATATTAGGATCTTCTTCTAATATTTTATATATATGTGTGTGTGTGTGTGTGTGTGTGTGTGTGTATTGCTAGCTATGTCTTCTAGAATCCAACTAATTTTTTTCTGTATTAATTTAGATGTTATGGCATCTGGAGCATGTGTTTAATATTTAATATCATTTTTGGTTTATGGTTCTTTTCACCAAAATTACATTTCTTTATCTTTATGTTGCAAGTTTTTGTTAAAATATTTGGAATTTCTGAAATTTTATTTATCTGCTGTATAGTTTTAAAAATGTCAGCTTCTCATCTTTATTACATGTGTGCTTTTAGGTGTGCTTTTCATAAGTATTAGATGGTGGGCTTTATTTTCCAATACAATTTGTCATTCTTTAGTTTTATTGGATTGTTTAATCTATACATTTAAAGTTATGAGTTAGGCATAAACTATCCTTCATTTGTGTCTATAATATTGTATTTTTTAAATTGGGGGGGGTTTGTTACCTTTCCTAGTCACACAGATGCTCTTCCTTTCACTCTAAAGCCCTACCTCCATTTTTTTCCTTATTTGTTAACCCTTTTCCTAGTTTTGGAGTTTTATTTAACTTATATATTTTAAATTTTTTTCTCTTTTATTCATTTACCTGTTATCTTTTTTTCTCCCAGTTAAATAGTTTATTAAAATTCTCCTTCATCTCCTCAATTTCAATTTCTTTTATCTGCAATTTTTAAAATTTTTCGTTTTGGGCAGCTAGGTGGCACAGTGGATAGAACACTGGCCCTGGAGTCAGGAGTACCTGAGTTCAAATCTGGCCTCAGACACTTAACATTTACTAGCTATGTGACCCTGGGCAAGTCACTTAACCCCAATTGTCTCACTAAAAAACAAATTCTTTTTGTTTCCCAAAATAGATTTCCTTATCTTGTCCTCTTTATTAATTCCTTTCTAATCTATAATGGAATTTCCCATCAGAATCCAGACCCTCCTACATTTCTAGATGATTAATTCTTGGGAATTCATTTTTCTAAGGCAGCATATACATCAAGGAACCACACTCTCTCAGAGGAAGTGGTCTCTCGGAACATCAAATCCCTAAAGATTAGACCCACTTTAAGATCCACATTTCCCATTACAGAATGTTTCCTACTATCAGAGTATTCTTTTTTTTTTTTTTTAGTGAGGCAATTGGGGTTAAGTGACTTGCCCAGGGTCACACAGCTAGTAAGTGTTAAATGTCTAAGGCCGGATTTGAACTCAGGTACTCCTGACTCCAGGGCCAGTGCTTTATCCACTGAGCCACCTAGCCGCCCCCAGAGTATTCTTTAGTTGAATTCCTTTCCATCACTGATTCAAGATCTTTTTCTTTTCCCATTTCAATCCCTCTCTTTGTTGATTCCTCTGTTTTACCATAGCTGCTATTCTAAGAGACATCTCTATCTTCTACTTTGCCTCTCCTTTTGATATACTCTTCCACTCTGCAGTTTAGTCCAACAAAACAAATTGATTCATCTTTAGGAGGTTTTGAGGATGTCTTCTACCATCAACTGTTTCACATTCAATTTTAATGTTTTAGAAATAAATCTCTCACTGGTCCCTCTGTTTTCAAACTTCCTTCCCTTTTTACTCCCATAGTTTGTTTGTTTGTTTCTTTCTTTCTTTCTTTCTTTCTTTCTTTCTTTCTTTCTTTCTTTCTTTCAGTCAGTCCGCCCCTCCATTTCTAATAGTTTCTAAATATAGGGTGGCTTATTTTGTTACTTTTGCTTTCCTTCGTGCATATGTGTGTATCCATATATACATATAGTAAATGTGTATGTGTATAAGATAACCATGCCTTAGTTTCTGTTGTGAGTTTCTATAAATCAAATAATCTTTTTATTGAATGTCTATTTTTTAGTTGATTATTAGTCTCAAGTTTCTAGAGTATGTTATTTTGAGTTTCATCTTGTGCTCCTATGATTTTCAGACTACATTATTCCATTCCTTTCTGTGGGTTTCTGTTTATTCCAGAATAGTCTCATTATATTCAATGTTCCTTTCTTTTATATTTTGAGACCTTTCTTCTTGTCTCTGAAAAAACTTACTATTTGTCATTGGAATTATTAAAAGTAACCACTATATGTCTTGGAGTTTGAAACAAAGGGATTTTTCTTTCCTTTCTTTCTGTAGGAAATCTGTGAATTCTTTCAATTTGTGCTTTAATGATTTACAAGCTACTTTCCTCTTATTTCTTGAATCAGTGTGTTAATTTTTTTTTGGATTTGTCATCTATTTTGGGGAGTCTTGTGTTACTTAATGTGTCTCTACACCTATTTTTGAGATCAATGTGATTTCTTCAAATTCTTTTAACATTTTAACATTCTTTTAACATTTTTGTTTTTTGCAACTCTTCTCCCAGATTGTCCTTCACTTCAAATTTTTTTCTTTCTTTTTATTCTTTGGATAGATTTGCCAACATGGATTCAAGTTTTGTTATTTTTTCCCTATTCTACTAATAATTACTTCTGCTATTCAGGCCACACTCTAACTTTTTTCAAGATTCTGATTTTTCTCTTGAATCAATTCTTGCTATTATTATATACTTTCTCAGGAATCCACAGGGCCTTGTTTTGCATAAAATATTAGTTGAAGTTCCTTTATATTGCAATATCGATTTAGAGATATTTGTTTTACTTAGTTGTTTTGGTAGCCATCTTCTTTTTGGTCTTAATACTTTTCCTGTTGATTTATCTTATGTTCTAGATTTTTAGTTTTCTTCCTTGTGAGATTATTGGTTGTTTTAGACTTTTCTCTCTTTCCCTCATGTTCTTACTCTTTCCCCTTTACTGGCAGGCCCTCAAGGGCTAGAGATCAAAGCTATCTTAACTTCATTTTATATTATCTACTGTCCTCATTTGCTGCCCCAAGTAACTTCTAGGCAGATAAGACTGGCCCCACCAAGTTAGATGCTAGTCTCCTTTTCTTTAGCTCTAGTGAAGCCTTATGTTTAGACCTGGCTCAGTTCTTTCTGTTCTTCAGTTCTGTGAATGATTATTTATGCACATACCAGTCTTCCTAATCCCTCTTTCTGCAAGTCTATGTGCTGAGTTGAAAACTGCAGCTTGCCACCACAGAATACTGGGGTCAGGAAAGAAGCAAGGTATGCCTGCAGACATTGTAGTGTCATCTGCAGCAGAGAATTCCCCTATAGGGAAATCTTCATTGCCCTAGTTGTCATCATCATTGCATTCTTTCCTTCTCCTTAACTTCCTCCTCCTTTTCCTCCTCTTCCTTACCCTCATCTTCCTCCTCCTTCTTTTCTTGTGTTAATTTTGCCAATCTGATGGATATGTGTAGGAACATTAGAGTTGCTTCAATCTCTATTTCTCTAATTATTAGTGATTTGAATAATTTTTTTCATATGACTATTGGCAACTTGGATTTCTTCCTTAGAAAAAATGTTATCTTATTTTTATAATCTTCTCTAATCTGTTTATTTTTCCCTTTGACTCATTCTTTTTTTATTTTTGTAAATCTTTTTATTGATTTTAAACAACTACAAAATGAGAAAAGAAAAAAAACACTTCCCTACACACAGCAGAATATAAAAAAAGGATTCAATATAAGGCAATTCATTTCCATTTCAAGAAAACCTATAAATACTATGCATTGTTTTCACAGCTACCCAGCTTTTCTTTGCTCTCTTCTAGGTTTTCTTTTGTTCTTTGCTGTACACTTTTTACTTTATTTTTTCCTTCCCTCTTGTTGCCTCCCCATTCTAAAGAAGATTATATTTAAACATAGATTCATGTCTATATAATATATGTGTGTATACGTATATATGTATATATATACATATACATACATATCTATAAACACACATATACACTCATACACATATATGTAAGACCTTACTATGCATATTTCCACTGGATATCTCTTTCTTTGAAGATGGATAACATCTTCCTTCATATATCCAAGTGTTTCTATGTTTTTTCTAAATCAACCAGCTAATCATTTCCTATACCACAGCAGTATTACAACACAATCGCATCCTGAGAGATTATCTATGAAAGTTTTTTCCCCCAATTTCCTGCATTCCTTCTATTCTTGGCTACATTAGGTTTGTTAATACAATAATTTTTTTATTTAAAATGATCAAAATTTTATACTTCAACAATGCTCTTGCCTTATAATACAATTTAAGGTCTGATACTGCTGAAACCCCTTCCTTTACATCTTTTTCCCTGGTTTCTTTTACTTCCTGGATTTTCATTTTTCCAAATGAACTTTGTTATTATTTTTCTAACTCAGTAAAATAATGCTTTAGTAATTTAATTGGGATGGCATTAAATAAATAGATTAGTCATGTCAAATTGTCATTTTTGTATTATATTGGCCTTACCTACCCATGAACAATAAATATTACTTCAATTATTTAAATCTAATTTTATTTGTATAAAAAGTGTTTTATATTTAAGTTCCTAAGTTTGTTTTGGCAGGTATGCTCACAACTATTTTCCTTTTGTGAGGGCCAAAATTGAATATTCAGAGCATTAATCTCCCCCTTTAAACTTTCCCTTTCATATATATATATCTCCCAGGCCAATAAGAAAAGAAGCCTCTGAGCTTTAATCTGTGAGGGATCAGTTTTTATTGCTTGGGAATTAATTAGACAACAAAGGTGAAACCAATTAGGGAAATAAGGAAGTAGAAATTCAGATGAATAGCCTTAGATCTAAGCTTAGTCTATTAGATCCCAGAGATTAAGATGGTTAAAAGAATTTAGGATTTTCCTTTATAAAACTCACCAAATCCTGAACTGCCTGCCGGGCCGTGAACCAGCAGACCCAAAGATCGAACACCAAACACATGCTACTGAACTCCTCTCACCAGAGCACCACCATGGCTAAGTCAACCACTAGAGAGAGCGAACTTCTGTTCCCGCCCTCACTTTTAAATTGGTGTCCTAGAAGTTCCTTGCATTTTCCTCCCCAAAAGGGGAGGTCCTTCAAAAGCCACTTCAGTAGCATGCACAATCTCTCAAATTATTCAGCTAAAACTTCCGATATTAATCTTTACCACAAATAATTTTTACCACACTCTGATTCATTCTTTGTGATTACATTATTTAGTTCCTACTGAAATGTCAATGTCTTCCATTTTTCCTTATTTGTAATAATTTTTGTTGCACTGTAGTCTACAAGGATGTTTCATAATTCTTCATTATTTTTGCATTTGCTTATGAATTTTTGTGACCCAGAAGATGATAAAAATTTGTAAATGCTCTAGGTAAACTTGCATATTCTTTGTCATTCCAATTCAGATTCACTAAAGTTCTATCATATCTAACTTTTTCTAATATTCTCTTTAGATTCATAATTTTTCTTATTTTTCTATTATGTTTGTCTAGATCTGAAAGAGATATATTGAATTTAACACTACTTATTCTTTTCATATCTATTCTCTTGTAGTTTGATGCCTTATCATTTGTCATAAAGGATAGATAGATAGATAATATATCAAATGAAGTAACAATGTTAGATATGGTAATATCCATTATTTATCATGTCTCTAATTATAATATACTTTCACTACTTAACAATCTCCATTTTTACTGTAGCTTTGTTTGACATTATGATTGCTACTGTTGGTTATTTTTTTTATTAAGTTGTAGAATAATAGATTGTACATAAGCCTCTCCTTTTAAGTCTATGCATCTTGATGTTTTCAATGTGTTTCTTATAAATAAAAAATGGAGGGTGATGTTACTTTTTCAGCCATTTTGCAGTGAATGCAATCAATTTTGTGAAATAAATTAATGAAAAAGCATTTAAGTTATTATTATGTGCCACTAATGCTAATACTAATATAAAATAAAAAGGTGAAACAGTCCCTTCACTGCCAGATATTACATTCTGATAAAAGGAGACAATACTTACATATTGGGGAGAAATAGCCTGGGAAAAAGGTTTGGGGTTGGGGAGTGATGACAATGGTGAGTTAATCCATGAGCAGGTGATTGACATGTCCCTTCCAGAAACAATGATCGCATTGATTTACTTCCAGAAAATGAAGAATGGTGGGAAGGTATATGCACTGTTTCAGCATGAAATAAGGATATAGCCACTGTGGCAGTGTATCAAGATGGACAAAGTTTACACTCAACCAATCCAGACAGGTCAGACCCAGGATGGGAGGCACAAAGTTACATGGATGTTCTTCTCTAGGAACCGAAAATGATTTCTGAAAACCTACTAACAATTACAAGTGGTTGGAAGTAGGCAGCATAAGGACAGATGAAAAAATGGCTCAAATGTACAGCTGAATGGAATTTAAGTTTAATGGGTGAGTTAAAAAAAATCCATATTCATGCTTTTTATTATTATGTTTGTTTGTTTTCTTCCATCACACTGTTATAATGTTCCATACCTCTTTCTATTCCATACCTCTTTATTTAATTTTCAAATATATTTCTATTTTTGCTAAATATTTCCCAATTACATGTAAAATTTTTTAAACCTTTCTTTAAAATTTTTGAGTTCCAAATTCTATCTCTTGCTTCTACCCCTCCTCCTTCTTTGAGAAGGCAAGTAATTTGATATTGATTATACATGTGAAATCATGTAAAGTGTATTTCCATATTAGCTATGCTGCGAGAGAAAACAGGCACCCCCAAAAAAAGAAAAAAATTCGAAAGTGTGCTTCAATCTGCATTCGGAGTTCATCAGTTCTCTCTCTGGAGGTGGATACATTTCATGATACATTCTTTGGAATTGCCTTTAATCATTATTTTCATCAGAGCAGCTAAGTCTTTCACAGTTGATTATCCTTACAATTTTGTTGTTATTGTGTACAATGTTCTCCTGATTCTGCTTACTTCACTTTGCAAGATTGCATATAAGTCTTCCCAAGTTTTTCTGAGGCTATTCTTTTCATTATTTCTTATAGCACAATAGTATTCCATCATAACCATATACCACAACTTGTTCAGACACTCTTCAATTGAAGGATATCCCCTCAATTTTCAATTCTTTACCACTACAAAAAAAAGCAGCTATAAGTATTTTTATACAAATATTTCATTTTTCCTTTTCTTTCATCTCTTTAAAATATAAACCTATTAGCGATATAGTGGGGTAGAGTGCACCCTTGTATAGTCCTTTGTGATTACTTCTAAAATGGTTTTATTAGTTCACAACTCTATCAATAGTGTATTAATGTCCCAATTTTTCCAGAGTTGCTTTAATTTGAATTTTTCTAATCAGTAGTGATTTAGAGTATTTTTTCATGATTGCTTTGATTTCTTCTTCTGAAAATTGCTTTATATCCTATAACCATTTGTCAACTAGAGAATGACTCATATTTTTATCAAATTGGCTCAGTTACCTAAATATTTAAGAAATAGGACCTTTAACTGTGAAATGTGTATACTTTCCCCCAAATTTCTGATATCCTTCTAATTTTGACTGCTTTAGTTTTGCAAAAGCTTTTTAATTTCAAGTAATCAAAATTATCTATTTTATTTCCTGGAATCCTTGCTATCTCTTCTTTGGTCATAAACACTTCCCTTATCCAGAGATCTAACAAGTACATGTTTTCATGCTTTTCTTTACATACACATGTTATGGGAATATTATGGGCCCAGGTTACCCCAGAAATTCTCTGGGGTAAATCAAAGAACCTTTTCCTTGAGAAACTAAACAAAAGGACAGACACAGCTAATGAGATAAATGGCACCCATAGGGACTGAGCTAGCTCCAGAACCACCACCCTTCATCCCAGTCTCCCCTACCCCTGGGGAGATAAGTTTAGGTGTGGCTGCTGCCTTTGTGCTGTGAGGAAGAGAGAGATGGCTTGAGAGATCCACAGCCACCCCTTACCCAACTCCCCCAGCCACCACCAGTGGGGAATGTCCCTCCCCCAATAAGGGAACTTTCCACAGTCAGGTGATCACCCCCATCAGTCCTCTATAAAAGTATCTGCCTATCTCCTGCGCATGGAGATAGGTATCTCAGAGCCATTCCTCTATGCCATGCCTTCTCCCCATGAAAAGAAGTCCAAGGATTTCTCTCTTGGTCTCCTTTCCCTCACACCCTAAATAAACTATTATTTCATTCTAATTGGTTTCATGTGCAAGAGTGATGTAGGAGGCAAAAAAAAAGGTTAATAGAAAAACCCAAGACCCAAGCTCTAATTCATATGTGAGCTCTAAGAGGGATTCAGACCCCAGTTATTGGATAACTTACATATCAAGATGCTAAGTTCTCTTACCCACAGAAATCAGTACCCATAATGGGAACAGAGGGAGCTAGGCCATGAAGACCTTAAATAAAATGACAGGCTATAGAAATTCAGACTAGAAATAAATGATAAATGAAGATGTTTTGAAGCTAAGCATGGGAATCAGAAAGAGACATGCATAGAAAAGGCCAAATTTGTCCCCAGATTCACCTTATGACATGTAAACCCCAAAAACACACCTCCATAGAAAAAGGTACCCACCTTGGGGGTTGGCTTAGGACCCCAGGAACTCCAATTTAGGATAAGTCCTCCCCTGTCCCTCCCAAAGGTGGAGATTATTATAATGAGGACAGGCCCTCCCCTGTACCTCCCCAAGGTGGAGATTATTATAATGAGACTAATAATTTATCCATACTATAAATATAACTGTATTTTCTTTCACTATTCGAGAGATACCTTTCCACTTTTCTGGTTCTCTCCCTTTGATCACTCACAGTATTGCAATAAAACTTGGTAAACTGAGTCACTGAGTCTTGTAATTCTTTTGGGACAACTCACTATCAATCTGACCCCAAATTCAGCCCACATCAAGAGGGTATAATTCTTTAAAGAGGAATTTCTAAGAACCCCACCCCAAACCTCTACCCCGATCCCAAACTCCTATCTCAAACCCTCTACCCTATTTCCCCATAATATATACATACATACAAACAGCACTTATATCTAAATTAGGGCATCTTAAACTTTTTTTCTGCTCATGACCCATTTTTGCCCAAGAAATCTTTACATGACCCCAGGTATATAAAATAGGCACATATAACCTTTTACTGTTGCCATATTTTTCATGACTCCCACATTCAGTTATGCAAGCCCATATGCAGTTGTGACCCACAGTTTAAGAATGTAGGATCTAAATCATGGACCCATTTTTACCTTATTTTTGCATATGGTGTGAGATCTCATTTAAAAAGAAAAAGAAAGGGTAGTAGAGGAAGGAGTCAAATCATGACAACTGCTTAACTGAAGTTGGAATGATCTGATTCTAATTTTCTATCTTCTCCCAAATTAGGCCCAAATTAGACCTTTTTACCTTTACTATCTATATACTTTTTTTTTTGCATGGCAATGAGGGTTAAGTGACTTGCCCAGGGCCACACAGCTAGTAATTGTCAAGTGTCTGAGGCCGGATTTGAACTCAGGTCCTCCTGAATCCAGCGCTGGTGCTCTATCCACTGTACCACCTAGCTGCCCCATATACTTTCTTAATCAATTCTCATTAGTTGACATTTATCTTATCATTATTGCCTTTTTAATTTAAGTCTTTCTTAAACTTCTATCCTTCTTTTCTTTGTTACCAGCTATTTCCTTGTTTATTTTATTGTATTTTCCATCATACTCCCCAACCTCCCAACCTATCCCTGCTGAACTCAAGTAAGAGCATAGCTCATGAGATATTCATTCACCTCACCCAATCTCTAAGAGTCATGAAATCCTTCATGAGCACTAGTTATGCTCTCTTCTCTTCCCCATCTTGACTACTTGGAGGACCAGGTCAACTGAACTCTTTATTTGCCCCACTATTGTAACGACAATCTTGTCCTGGAAAGCTTCAGCCTTAAATCATTCCCACCATATGCTATACTACCTTTGATTCCATCCATGTGCCACTGAATGAAGCCTGAGGAAATCATGAATAGGCCTATTCAAATGTTATGTTATATACCCTCACCTGGATCTTCACTGCTTCAAAGCAATTATTTTATCCTTCCCTAATTAACTCATTATCCCACTCATCACAGCTACTTTTCCAAACCCTTTCATTCCTCCTCAAACCTCCAATAATTCCCCACTCCCTTAGCTAAGAACTTGTAAATATTTTACTTTAAAAATTGAGTTTAAATGATTTACCTACATGTCTTCTATTACCATCTCCTTTACCTTGAAAAAGAATGAAATTCTTCTTCTTGCCAATACAAATTTCTCTACCAGCAAAGTGATACTATTTCAACCCATTTTCCAATTCTTTTCACCCCATACATGAAAGAAACAATTTTTCATAAATAATATCAGATAGAATTAAGTTGAGCATGCTAAGTATTATTTTAAACTCAGAAGACTTGCTCTCCGTTGTTATCAAAAAATACAGAAATCTCTGTTGTTATCCAGATGAGTAAATATTTTTTTCCTCAGAAGACATTCACAAAATTAGTTTAGAAAATAATTGTGTTCATCACACCACTATTTTTAAGTAGTCATTATACCAATAATAAACATAAAAAAGCCCAACATAATATCCTGTGATAAGTTTTCCATTCCCTCCTATAGCCCCTCTAAAACCCATACAAGGAAAAGGAAAAGGAAAAAAAATGAAGCGGAAAATGGTTTCTAAGTACTTGCTTAAAGTAATCTTAGGGTCTCATTGACTTTTAAATCTTTGTCTTTGCTTTCAAATTCACGTCCAAGGAAATGTGTTTGCATTATTCCTCTCATTACATGCGTGAAGGTTTCTGCTGCTGGTCCTTTATTTTAAATTTTATACTTTATTTCATGTTTATATATTGACATTGGTATATGGATCAAGTTAATCAGAAAAATAAGGTTACAATGACATTTATTCCTAGATTAGTAGTAGAGGAGTGATGTAAAACACCATTATTTTACATTTAGATTTTTTTTTTTGGTGGGGCAATGGGGGTTAAGTGACTTGCCCAGGGTCACAGGGCTAGTAAGTGTCAAGTGTCTGAGGCCGGATTTGAACTCAGGTACTCCTGAATCCAGGGCTGGTGCTTTATCCACTGCACCACCTAGCTGCCCCCTAGATTTTTAAATATGTGAAAATTGTCCCTCTTAAGATAAATATCTAGTTTTAACAGAATATTTGAACTACATTAGGCTGCTCAAGGTAAAAGCTGAGGTCTTACTTGTGGTTTTCCTAATTTCAAACTACATCTAGGGAATAGGAAAAAGGAGGAAAACTTTTCTATGACAAACACAACTTTCAGGAAATGGGCCAGAACACTCGTGGTCATGAGCTTAAAAAAATACAGCAAATCCAGACAGCATCTTATTATATGAATGAAAAAAAATGATCATTTTAAAATTGTTGTTAAACTCTTGCCCTTAGGCAACAGAGCATTCTTTATCTTTTAATATTCCCCAATTACATGTAAAAAAAACAATTTTCAACATTACTTTTTAAAATTGAGTTCCAAATTCACTCCCTCCCTCCCCGCTCCCTTCACTGAGAAGGCAAGCAATTTGATATAGGTTATACATGTGGAGTCATGCAAAACATATTTCCATAGTAGTCATGTTGTAAAGGAAAACATAGACCAAAATAAAAACCCAAGAAAAATAAAGTTTAAAAACATGCTTTGATTTGTATTCAAAGTCCATCAGTTTTTCTCTGGAGATGGATAGCATTTTTCATCATAAGTCCTTCAGAGTTGTCCTGGGTCATTGTATGGCTCAGAATAACTAAGTCATTCACTTTGATCATCTTAAAATATTGTGGTTACTATGTCCAATGTTTTCCTGGTTCTAGTCATTTCACTTTGTGTCAATTCATGTAAGTCTTTCCAGGTTTTTCTGAGAGCATATAGATAATAATTTCTTATAGCACAATAGTATTCTATCACAATCATATACTGCAGCCATTCCCCAATTGATGGACGTCCTCTCAATCTCTAATTCTTTGCCAATAGAAAAGAGCTGCTATATGAATATTTTTGTATGGAAAGGTCCTTTTCTTTTTTGTTTTTTATATCTTTTGTGATATAGACCTAGTAGTGGTATTACTAGGTCAAATAACTTTATAACCCTTTATAACCCTTAGGGCATAGTTCCAAACTGCTCTACACAATGGTTCATAATATTTCTACATAAATTTCACAACCCCACCAATAATAAATTAGTAGCACAGTTTTCCTACATTCCCTCCAACATTTGTCATTTTTCTTTTCTGTTCTATTAGACAATATAATAACTGTGAGTTAGTACTTCAAAAATTGTTTTAATTTGCATTTCTCCAATCAATAGTGATTTAGAGCAGTTTTTCATATGGCTAAAGACAGTTTTGATTCCTTCATCTGAAAACTGACTTCTTTTTTATCATTTATCAATTAGGGAATGACATTTTTTTATAAATTTGACTCATTTCTCTATAAATTTAAAATCTGAGGTCTTTATCAGAGAAATTTGCTTCAATTTTTTTCACAGTTATGGTTGCTAATTGTATTTCCCTTCATTTTGCCCCCCATTTATTCTATTCTGCTTCTCCTTTCACTCTGTCACTCCTCAACTACTGCCTCACCCAATCTACCCTCCCTTCTATGAGCAGCCCCTCCTTCTCTTATCCCCTTCTCCTACTTTCCTGTAGAGTAAGATAGATTTGAGCCAATTCTAATGAGAGTAATATCTAAGCATTCCCTGCCACCTTCCCTCTTTCTTGGCTCTTTTATATTAATTAACCCCATTCCACCTCTCCATTTCCCTTTCTCCCAGTGAATTCCTCTTTCTAACCCTTAATTTTATTTCTAGACGTTATCTTATCATATTCAACTCATGCTTGTATCCTCTGTCTATATCTCCTCCTTCTAACTGCCTTAATAATGATAAAGATTTTATGAGTTACAAAAGTAATTTTCCCATGTAAACAGTTTAACTTTATTAAGTCCCTTATAATTTCCCTTTCTTGTTTACCTTTATATTTGGAGGTCAAATTTTCTATTCAGCTCTGGTCTTTTCATCAGGAATGCTTGAAAGTTCTCTATTTACTTTTTTTTTTTTTTTGGTGAGGCAATTGGGGTTAAGTGACTTGCCCAGTGTCACACAGCTAGTAAGTGTTAAATGTCTGAGGCCGGATTTGAACTCAGGTCCTAAATCCAGGGCTGGTGCTCTATCCACTGCACCACCTAGCTGCCCCTGAAAGTTCTCTATTTCATTGAATATCTATTTTTTTTTTCCTCTGGAGGATAACACTAAGTTTTCTAGATAGGTGATTCTTGGTTGTAATCCTAGTTCCTTTACCCTCTGCAATATGGAATATGATAATATTCCAAACCCTCTCATCTTTTAATGTAGAAGCTGATAAATCTTGTTATCCTCACTGTGGCTCCATTATATTTGAATTGTTTCTTTTTGGCTTCTTGCAATATTTTCTCCTTGACCTGGGAGGTCTGGAATTTAGCTACAATATTCCTGGGAGTTTTCATTTTGGGTTCTCTTTCAGGAGGTTATTAGTCTATTCTTTCAATTTCTAGTTTATCCTCCAGTTCCAGAAAATCAGGAAAGTTTTCCATGATAATTTCTTGAAAGATGACGTCAAAAAAAAAGAAAAGAAAAAAGAAAGATGATGTCTAGCCTCTTTTTTAAAATCTAGGCTTTCAGGAAGTTTAATAACTTTTACATTGTCTCTCCTGGATCTATTTTCTAGATCAGTTCTTTTTGCAATATGATTTTTCGTGTTGTCTATTTTTTCATTATTTTCATTTTGTTTTATCATTTCTTGATATCTCATAGAGTCATTAGCTTCTACTTGCTCAATTCTACCTTTTTAAGGAATTATTTTCTTCCATGAGCTTTTGTACCTCCTTTTCCGTTTGGCCAATTCTGATTTTCAAGGCATTCTTCTCCTCACTAGATTTTTGTACCTCTTTATTACCATTAGACCTATTTTATTTTTAAGGTATTATTTTCTTCAGTATTTTTTGTCCCTCTTTTACCAAGCTTTTGAATCTTTTTTTTCTTGGCTTTCTTGCATTACTCTCATTTCTCCTTCCAATTTTTCCTCTATCTGTTACTTGATTTTTAAAATCATTTTTGAGCTTTTTCATGGCCTGAGACCAATTCATATTTTGCTTTGAGGCTTTGGAGATAGGAGTTTTGACTTTGTTGTCTTCTTCTGAGTGTGTGTTTTTTAATCTTACTTGTTACTATAGTAACTTTCTATAGTCAGACCTTTTTCCATTGTTTGCTCATTTTCCCCAACCTATTTATTAGCTTTTAACTCTTTGCTAAAGTGGGACTCTGCTTCCAGGGTGGAGGGTACATTTTCTCAAACTTCAGGGGTTTTGTGAAGCTATTTTCAGAGATAATTCTGAGGACCTATAAGTTTTGGGTTCTTCTAAGGTGGTATGAGATGTGTTTACTTGTCTCTCATTCTGTGCTCTGGTCTGTGAATTTACACAAACACACTCTTCTGCCCTGGAACTGTGATGTAGGTCCCTGCTCCACTGCAGCCAGCTTCAAGCTCTGGTGTGTTGCTGTTCCTCCTTACACAGGGACTGTCACCCAGGACTATCACCCAGATCTGAGTATGGGCAAGGCAACAGTCTTGCCTCAGGTGCCCTCTTACCCAAGGACCCCTGTAATCTCCTTCTGGCCAGTTGTTTAACACCCTCCCCTTACCATCTGTGGGATGAGAGCTTCATAAACAGCTCCAGCCATTGCTGATTCAGTTCCTCCCAAAGCCTGCTTCTGGTTTGCAGGGGTCAGGTCTACACTGGTGAGACTTGCACTAGGTTGTAACAGACCTTTCCTGCCAATCTTCCAAGTTGCCTTGGGCTAGAGAATTATTTCACCCCATCCTTTTGTGGGTTTTGATGCTCCAAAATTTGTTTTAGAGCATTGTTTAAAGGTGGTCAGAGGAGATTGGGGAGTTTGGGGGAGTCCCTACCTTTTCTCTGACATCTTGTTTCTGTCCCCCAAAATTTAAAAAAGAAAATAAGATTATTTGGGGGGAATTATATGGTCCATTTCTACAAATCCTCTAACTAGAAAAATTCCAACAATCATTTTCAAAAATGAAACTGCTACCTATCTGTTGTTTAATAATTAAAATATCAGTTATAGAAATTGTTCATCTCTCTTTTTATTTCCAGGAATTCACTTCTGAGAAGCCTTTCAACTAAATTTTTGGTTGATGCTTTGAAGGGATTAAGATAGTAGATGAGATTGGCTGTAAACAAACCTTTGAAACAAAGTTGGTAAATATCACTCGTTTTGAATCATGGATAATTCCTTTTTGTGGGGGA
The DNA here is from genome assembly GCF_019393635.1 of Dromiciops gliroides. Classification (NCBI taxonomy): domain Eukaryota; kingdom Metazoa; phylum Chordata; class Mammalia; order Microbiotheria; family Microbiotheriidae; genus Dromiciops; species Dromiciops gliroides. The sequence continues at coordinate 263,004,238 of NC_057862.1, read as the reverse complement.
AAAAGATGCTAGAAAATTGCTATTTTATGGTACAGTATAAAGAAAAAATTACCTGTTTTCTCACATCTCATTTCCCATCTTTGTATGGTCAGTAACCTGATTTTTGCCAATTGTCAAATTATAATCCTCTTTGACTAATACAAATGACTATGCAAAGTTTTAAATTGACATTTACATTTTTACTTGTTTGCTACAGTGTGTTTTCATGTAATTGTGCAAATGTCTTCCCCTTTCCTCTAAACAGTCAACTAAAATAAAGCATTTGAGACAAAATTTTAGTATTTGCCGATAATCATTGACCCAAGAGATGCCCAGAAATAAAATGATAGGTTGATATTAGGCATAATGATCAGACTGACTGTGGATATGTCAGATGAATGATGTTAGTATTCAGTCTCCTGGGAAGAAGACTGAATTATGTGAGTAGAGCAGAACAGAGCAATATTTGACCCTTAAACTGCTTCATATTTAAGCATGTTTTTTTTCTTTTTTACTATTCCAGAAAGAAGGCAAGAAGCATACACGTATACAGTTCTGCCAGGAATTATATGCGCTACAAAGCTTTGCACCATACTTATTCATGTTTAACTGAGAACCATGCCTGCCTATTGATATGTTTGGGTACTGCAGATGTGGGATGTGATGCAACAACTCACATTCAATTCATCTCTCATCAAGAACAGAAACAAAAGACATTTTGATGTTGGAATATAGTGTCAAGACCTTTAAGAATGAGACTGAATTCTATTGAAAAATCTTGGCATTTAAATGCCAAGGACTCAAAAGTTAGCTAACCAATAGAAAACTAATCCATACAAAGTTATTGAGAGAATGGGAAATTTATTTTTTTTTAAAATAGCCCTAAACAACAGAGGACCCCTATAAGCCTAGAGAACAGTTAGTTGAAATTCCTAATGAGCAGGTGGAAAGAACTGTTGGACTCTGACAAAAAAGGCAAAAGCTGTACACAGACTTTCTGACCCAAATTGAACACAGAACATGATCTATCATTGAATGCATGTAGAAAACTGTGTTCTTTCCCCATGAAGAAATAGTGATCCAGAGACCTAAAAATTATATCCCCTAAATTAATAATATTTAAGAGAGCAGATAAATGTAATTTTAGCCCAGTAACCCTCTCTCTGAGAAGAACAGAGGGACAGCCTATGGCTTCCCTTCCTGGCAGGAATTTAAGTCTTCCTTGGAGTAGAATAGGCTAGGGATGTCTTTTCTGCCTCTCTTTGAGCTACACAATAAGACCTCTATGCTACAGGTAGGGAACAGCTCTCATTCTGTACACATGCATACATCAAGCATAAATGTATGCATCACACATAAATGCAGACACTACAGCCATATCTATTGAAGACACAATAAAAGAAAGTTCTTGCCACCAAAGTGTTTGGAACTGTCAGAGTTTAACATCAGAAACTAACATGAAAATGCCATTAAAGAAGAGGCATTATTATTACTTTGCTGTTGAACCCCATAGGATTTTTCCATTTAACGTGCAGCTGAAACTTTCTATATGTATTGTCTTCCCCTTAGAAAGTGAATTCCTTGAGAATAGAAACAGCACTTAGCACAGTGCTTTGCACATGATTTGCATTCATTCTTGACTCATCAATGTTTCTCACCCTCTCCCCCCTCCATAGCCAGTCTACTGCCAATACCTATTGATTTTATCTTTGTAACAACTCTGAACTATGCCTCCTCTCCTCTCACACTGCCACCACCCTGGTGCAGTCCCTCATCACCTGACTAATGGACTGTTGCAATGGTGTGCCGGTTGGTCTCCCTTTTTCTTTCACTGCCCCATCCCTTACTCATCTGTCAAAGTGATAGACTTCCCCTATGCCCCACTACTCAACAAACTCCAGCGGCTCCTTATTACCTCCAAGAACAAATACAAAATCTTCTATTTAGAGTTTAAAGTCCTTAGGCATAACCTATCTCTCCAGTCTTATTATATTTTCATAAGAATATATTATATTTTTATATATTATATGTTTATACCCTCTCACATACTCACCATCCAGTAAGGTAGCCTCCTTGCTATTCTTCACACAAGACATTCATCTCCCAACCCCAGGCATTTTTAATGGTTCATTCACTAGAGTTTTGAGCCCTTTTCTGTGTATAATCCACAACGCCTTTGTTTTATTTTACTGATTGCTAATTTTGACTGTTGATATTTATTTTTGAATACATTATGATATTAAAAAAGTGCTATAATCTTTCAGAATGGTTCTTTATGAGCTTAATAGGTACAAAATAGAGATTATTAATTTTTATTATAATAATTTGTCATTGTTAATGATGCTTATGGACTTCAATATAGCTATAAGCCAATTATAATACCTGCTGATGCCCATGTTAACTGAAAGTAAAGCAAGTGCACCTTGACTTAATTATAAGCAGTGGAACTTACAGTATGAGTTAGAACCTCTCAGGACTGTAAATATCCCTTGTCTATTGCCTTACTTTGATCCTAGTAAGGATATTGAAGCAAATAAAATAGCAAAATACAAATAAACACAAGGGGAGAATACCAGTGGGCTGCCTATGAGATGGGTTGAGTAGTACATCCAAATTTTAAGGTGAGTCTTGGTAGATCAAGATTTCCTGGAAGGTTGAGCAGATAGTCCTTTGAAAGTAGTGATGCTAAGTGGTACAGTGGATAAAGCACTGGCCCTGCATTCAGGAGGACCTGAGTTCAAATCCAGTCTCAGATACTTGACACTTATTAGCTGTCACCTAACCCTCATTGCCCCAGCAAATAAAAAAAAAGTAGTAATGAATTTCTCTTGACCCTTCTCCCTTGTTCAGCTTTTGCCCTTTACATGGGAAAGTTTCCCACCTATTAAAGCATAGATTTAATATTTGTTTTATGTAAAGCTTGAATTATGTAAAGTTAAATCAACTCTTCCAAAAAATTTGGAACTTTCTCTGGGAACAACAAGAACTGAGAGAGCATATCCAGAATAATTGTGAAAGGTCAGGCCAGAACTTTCAGTCTTCAGACTTAATGAACTTTTACAATGATAAAGGGCAATTACAATACTATCCAACTTCCTCCATCTCTCATTCTTCTGATTATTGTAAGACACAACCAAATGCCTTATTATGTATCATAGTGCTGCCACAGGTGTGCACTTTATGTCAGGGTTATAGTGGTAGAAAAATTTTCTTATAAATGTGTACATTTCATAACTTTGTATCTAACAATGTTTAGCTGATCCTCTGTATTCAAAGAATCTGGTGTGGGATATGGAGCCTGTTAAAGAATAATAGCAGTTGAACCTTAGCCCATAAACTGACTTAGAGGATTTCTTGGCCCTGTACTGATTCCGATGCCCTCTTTTGCTTCTTGTTGTTCTCCCACTGCAGCTACTTTCCCCATTTCTCCTTTCTAAAGCCTACTAAGAGCCCAAGTTTAAATCTACTATAATTTGCCTAATGAACTAAGAGGCCATTTATACCCTTAATAATTAACTTCTGGCCTATTTCACAGATGTAAGACAATCATTTGTCTGTGTTGCTCATTACTACCCTTGGCCATCCCTCATTCTCACTTTTCCCATTTACATGAAATCTCCTTTTCTGTGTCCTTGCCTTCCCATTCGTTTTGGTAGGATTTGCCCCTATGAGCTCTCCAACTCTTAAGACACAATAAGTGTTCTCTTTACATCAAATCTCTGGAAAATATAACCTTTTTAAGGTCCCCATATCCCTTTATAGAATATTTCTCTTCTTTCATATGAGCATTCTACAATGGGATCTGCTCTATCACTGAATCAAGATTTTCCCCTTCATTCCCCCCCAGGTTCAGTATCTTCATTACCTCTTCAAGCCTTCTTCCTGAAAAATTACAGGAGTTATTTTCCTTTTATCATTCAATTTTGACTTGATTAGAGTATATACCATGATCTTATTTAACTTATTTCCTTCTTTCCTTTTATGTTCGCTCCATTTGGTAATTTATTACCAGAAAAAATAATTTATTCACATATAGGTAGAGTACTGCGAGGTTTAGTCCATGCTATTTCAGACTTTTTTCCTTCATTATCACTTCTTTTTTACTTTCATTTTTATTCATGTATCTTTGTATGGTTTTTTGAAAGACTTCTCATATTGATACCTCTTTTGTCACTTTGTTGTTGCTATTAACCTCCTGGGTTTCTTTTTTTTTTCACTTTATTATACATGTTTTCCCTGAGGTTATGTATTTTGTTATCTCTGACCTTCTTGCTTCCTGTATTTATTTACCTTTCTTCTATTTCTGTTTCCTGAAATATTTCCAAAGCAAATAATTTGTCCACTATCTATGTTTGGAAGGTGAAAAAGTATCGATTCTGAAAGGAAACAGCCACAACAATAAATAAATCAATTAAAGCTCACCATAAGTGGGTTAAAAAATTTTCAAAAATCCTTTTGAAGCTAAAAAATTCATTTCACCAAGTAAAAATAGTAAAAATTGACAGTATGTATAAAATCATTAGACTGGTTAAATTTAACAATTTTTTATATCTATTCAACCTTTGAAATGGCTACATCAAAAGTGTAGAATCTGAAGGGACTTTATGGACAACATCCAACCTGCTGACAAAAAGAACATCAAATAAATGACTATTGTGAAGATTTGTTTATAGAAGGGTTTATGATAATGCTTAAGTATCACTTCATTGCCACCAGAAATTACAAATTTTACCTTCAAATAGACTAGATTATTGATCAATGCAGATTATTGGTTGAAAAAATGTCACCTTTGCAACATATCACTATGAGCTGCAAAAAGTTGGCATCTATTGGATGACTATAAGGACATAATCAAGTGACTAGAAACATATACCAGAAGTTTTATGAGCTAAAGGTCAAGAAATTCCCAAACAACAAAGAGAAACTTCATAATATCAATGAGCATTTATCAAAACAGATACTGAACTAAAGCATTATGATAAACAAGTCTGTTTCCCACAACTTCTCAGACATAATATTGATCTATAAAAATTTAAGAGCGGGGGGGCAGCTAGATGGCGCAGTGGTTAAAGCGCTGGCCCTGGATTCAGGAGTACCCGAGTTCAAATCCAGCCTCAGACACTTAACACTTACTAGCTGTGTGACCCTGGGCAAGTCACTTAACCCCCATTGCCCCACAAAAAAAAAAAAATTAAGAGCAATATTTTTATGTTACATTACTATTGATAATACTATTAATAATCACCCACTAAATACAATTAAAATATTTAAAAACAAAGACACCTAGTTGAATTTTTTTTAATTTGGGAGCTGAATGAAGATTAGGTAATCCATGTCTTTGTGTTGCTATTGAAATTGAGAGAGACCATAGAAGAGTTTATATCTTTTGCAAATACAGAAAGCAGGCTGCTTGAAACCATCTGCTCAATAGATCAAAGAACATTAAATATATTAGAAAAATAGGAGAATAGCGATTTGTCCTTGACTTGTTTCTATCTAAACTTCATCTAAAAAAAGATGAAAGGAATGAGATTGATGGTGAAAAAAAGGTATTTTGGTTGGAAAATTTTAAGCATTTCTTTTAATATGGACATGTTCACTTTCCTCAAGTTAATTTAGCTCCAGATTTTTTAAAGGTTAAAGATGAGAACAATGAAGTTAAACTTTTCCCCAAATATGCTCTCTTCCTAACATTCCTTTTTCTATAAAGGACACTACCATCCGTCTAGTCATCTGTGCTCACAAGTAGGTATGATCCTTGACCCCTAACTCTTTCTTCCCCCTATCCAATCTGATTCTAAGCCCTGTAGATTTTTACCTTTTGTAACATCTATCACAAAGATCCCTTTCTTTCTTCTGACACTGACACATACCATCTGGTGTAAAACCTCATCACTTTATACCTGGATTATTGCAACAACCTGCTGATTGATCAACCTGTGTCATCTCTCCAAACTCCAGTCCATCCTCCACTCAGAAGGATATAACTGGAAAATTTCCTTATTCAATAAACTCCAGTGGTTCCTTATATATCTAGTATCAAATATTAAATTCTCTTTTGGGCTTCTAAAGTTCTTCATGACTTCTTTACCTTTCCAGTTTTCTTACACCTTACTTCTCTCCCCAAACTCTGTGAACACTGAGACTGGCTTACTTGCTCTTCTCATAAGAGCTCACAATCCAGGACTTTTATTGGCTATGTGCCATGCCTAGACTTTTCTCCTTTCTTATGTCTGTCCACTTACTTTGCTAGCTTTCTTCAGGTCCCAAGTAAAATCCTACCTTCTTGAAAAAGCCTTTCCCAGTAGTCCTTAATGCCCTCCTCTCCATCATTATTTTTGATTAATATTATCTATATCTCATCTTTACAGAGTTTGAATATTGTTTCCCCACACACTCCCATTAGATTATGAGCTCCTTGAGCAATCAGTGATTGCTGGTTTTTTGTTTTGTTTTTGTTTTTGTTTTGTTTGTTTTTCTTTCTTTTTTATGTATACTCAGTGATTAATTAGCACAATGTTTAACAAATAAAGAGACACTTAATAAGTTCTTCTTGGCTTGACTTGATATTGATAACACCTACAAATGGAAAAAGAAAAAAATGGGGACTTCAAAGTGTATTTTAAAGCAGTAATCAGCAATGTAATTGGACATGGTTTTAAGAAAAAGATCAGTGGGACAAATTAGATAGAAAGAACAAACAATTATACTCAGCAGACCAGTGTGTGATAAACCCAGAAATATAGGAGACTTGAAAAAGGACTTTCCTTTTAATAAGAAGTGCTAAGAAGCTAGAAAAATAGCTTGCTGAAAAAATATATTTAAGCCAGGAAATTACATGATAAATCATGAGTTCTAAATAAGCTACCTGGATATGAAAGGTTAATTTGTTTTAAAAACATAAAAGAAAATGGAAGAAAATATCTTTTGCCACTGTAACTATATAGAGAATTCTTAACCAAATAAGGGATAGAGGTAATCACAAAAGACAAGGTAGCTAATTTCAAATAAATGAAATTAAAGGGAAAGAGAAAAAAAACTTTTGCAAAATAAAAACAATGAAGCTGGAATAAGTAGAGAAATAACTGATTTAAAAGATGTCTATCTGTTTATAAAGTTCTAATGATCAAAAATTTAACAAAAAATATAAACCTATAGCTCTTTCCAATAAACATGAAAATTTTCTTTTTTCTCTTCTTTTTTTCTATTTCCTTCCTTCCTCCTTTCCTTCCCTCCAGATTGAGCCTCTCTATCTCTCCCAAGATGGAAGATGGAAGTGAAGTAGCCAATAACAAGTCTAAATCCAATACTGATCATCATGGAAGCTTTAGATTGCTCTGTTCTTTTGACCTAATTTGGGTCTCCTCTCCTAATTAGCCTGATAGCCCCCTGATCTAAGGGGCTCACTCACCATATTGGTGCTAAATTTAGTGGGATGCAGCTTTAGCTCTACTATAGTTTCCAAACTCTGAATTCCAAACTATCCATCAGCTCTAACACCCCATACCTCACTCCCATTAGCAGGGATTACAGGCACATGCCAACATGCCTAGCAGTATATAAACAAATAACCCCTTAAAAGAATAATTACAAACTATTAAAAATGCATGTAAAGTTGTTAAAATCATAACAATAAGAGAAATACAATTAAAGCAAAGTTGAAATTTTGCTTTAAATTCAGTGAAAATCCTACATATGATAAAAACACTTAAATGATATGTATTGGAGGGAATATAGAAAGACAGACATATTAATGATGAAGCTGTGAATTGGTTAGCCATTCTGGGAAACAATTTAATCTTATGCTAAAAAAAAGTCTTAAACTAAATTTCCTTATCCTTTGACTTGGAATACCACTGCTAGACATATATCTTGAGGATATCAAGACAAAAAAAAAAGTTGCAAGTATACTAAAATACTCCTAGAAGTCAGTTTTTGAGGGAAAACAGTTAAGAATCACTTAGTGAATGACTAATCAAATCACTATAATAAATGTAAACAAATACTATCTTGCAACAATGGATAAAATGACAGTCCCAGAGTAAAGAAAACATAAATTCAAGTCTCATTTTGGACATATTTTGGATCTGTGCCTCTGAGAAAGTCACTTGATCTCTCAGAAAAACTTGATGAGGTAAACTAAAATGGTATAGGAATTCTCTTTGTTGGAAATTTTCTTCACCAAAGAAATGAGAAAATATTTGGGGAAAAAATCCTTTTAACATTTATCTCTACTAAATGTCTGATACACAAACTATCCAGAGAATTAACAAAAATATTAAGACCACTTAAGAAAACAGTACTTGTCAATTAGCAAAACAATGATTTGAAGAATGTTCAAAGAAGAAATTTATTGATAATTTAATTTGTCGTTCAAGTCATTTCAGTCATGCTCACTCTTCATGAACTCATTTAGAATTTCTTGGCAAAGATACTGGAGTGTTTTGCAATTAACTTTTCCAGCTTATTTTACAGATGAGAAACAGGCAAACAGGGTTAATTGGCTTGCCAAGAATCACACAGCTAATAAGTATCTGAGGCCAAATTTGCACTCAGCTCTTTCTGATTCCAGGCCCAGAACTCTATCCACTGCACCACCTTGCTGCCCAATAATTTAATTATTTGTTATGATTTTTTTAAAACGCAGGATTTTAACACTGGCTCTACCACTGTGTAATGTTGAAGATATAGCTTCTTTAGATATCAATTCCTCATCTATAAAATGAGGGTGTTGTACTAGATTACCTTCTGATGCCTCTTCCATCCCACAAACCCATGAGCCTACAAGGAAGGTATAAACAAATGGACTTACACCTTAAAGGAAGAGTCATTGTGAATTATTAGAATGTGTTTTGTAAGAGATCCTTATTAATAATCAATAACAACCAAAAGTGGTGACCACAAATTTCATCTTGAGTAAGATTAAAGTAAACTAGAGTAAAAAGGAGAACATGAAGCACTCTGGGTTAAAAATATCTGGGAATTTAGAAATTAAATATTTTAATAAAGTCCATAGACAAGAGTCCAATATGAAGACATGGTATTTCCTGTGGAGGAGAGTGTACATATCAATTAGATAACAGACCTAAGGAGGTGTTCAAGTTCTCTGAAACATTTAACAATAAATTCGAATCGCTCTAGGGATAGAATTGCTTATTAGATATCTATTACAGAAAGTAGAATGAAATGAATTCACAATTCACATGTTCCACCTCTTTCCTGGGAACAGTATTCAAATTAATCATTTGATGGATGTGGGAAAGAATTTTGGAACTGAAAATAATGTAAAATTTTTAAAATACTACTATTGGAAATATTGTGGCAATCAACTTCCCTATGATTGCTCAAAATTGTGGTGACTCTCCATGCCAAAACTGCTTTCTCTGGCTACTATTTCTCTATGTATATAATCTCCTCCTATTAGAATATAACTCTTGACATGGAGAAACAATTTGACTTTTTTATTCTTATTACCTATCAGAGTAACTAACACTTAGTAGGCACTTAATAATTTAGTTTTAATTTCATTCATCTTTGTGCAGGGTAATATATAACAAATGTATATTTAAAAGGTGGTCATTTATTTTCCAATCAAATGTTTAGGTTTCTAGACTCAATAAAATAAACCACATTTGCATGTTTGAAAATGTTTATTAAACCAGAAGGCCAGTAAGTTCCCTGGCATGATTTTAGATTTATTCAGAGCCGAGAAACAATCCCTTCTTGTAACTTTTAATAGTGTTAATAGGCAGCTTCCAAATATTCTAGACAATCAGTTGAGACCTGATCCTTAGGGACGTGAGACCAACAAACCAACACACACACACACACACACACACACACACACACACACAAGGAAATTTCAGGATAGTATTTTAATTAATCTGGCTACCTATTCATTCATCTTCCTTCATCATCTATCTGAATATTTCAAGTAAAACAAAACATTCATACAGTAATTTGAAGTCATAGGAATAGGTTAATTATGCTATATCAAGAAGTTTGAATGAATAATAGTAGAATTCATAGTATTTAATACATATAAACTTGATTTCAATGGATATATTTTTCCTATGTAACATGCACAATCTGACCTTATCTCTCAGGGTTGAGCCGCTACATTGCCTCCCTAAAGTATATGCTACCATGTTTGAGGGCATTTTTCTTCTCTAATGCATCAGTTTGAGCTCCCACTGTCTGTTTTTCCCTTTGTGAGGAGACCAGTGACACTGGCATCCTCAGCTTCATTTAACCATTTTAACATTAGACTAGTTTTTGTTAAATAATTTTTTCCCTCAAAGATCTAACAACGTATCTATAAATATTTCTCTCTCTGCAAACACTCAGGGACATATTTACCCCTGACACCATTTCAGTATCTGAGGGAAGTAGATTAAAATTTTAGTTTAGTTCCACCAAGTTCATGTGTAGATTTGAGATGACTTCCAGATAAAACTTTGTTCCTTGCTACTGCTGGGCTGGGTCCTAAAAGTCAGCCCCAAAAGCTAGGTCCCTCCAGGCTGCAATGGCTACAGACCTGAACCTTGGAAAAAGAGAATACTGAGGAGTCCTGTGGACTGTTTAAGCTCACAAGTTTGTGTTTCACCTCCTTCACTAGCCACAAACTCCCCCAGGCATGCTAAGGCAAAGAGAGAAGCCAACCGTTGATTATTTATTTTCTTTTGTTTTGTAAATCAGAGACCCTACTTTTTATCATGTAATTAAGTGACCAAAATAAATTATAAATGTAATCACATGCTTCAGGTACTTCCATTGATTGCTATAATTATTTCCAGAAATAGGGAGAAAAGCCCTCCAGAATCTCCAGTAGTAAAACACTATCAGAAAGGGGTGGCTAGGTGGTGCAGTGGATAGAGCACTGGCCCTCGGATTCAGGAGGACCTGAGTTCAATCCAGCCTCAGACAACTTAACACTTACTAGCTGTGTGACCCGTGGGCAAGGTCACTTAACCCCAATTGCCTCACCCCAAAAAATAAAAAACCCCACTATTAGAAAGATGCTGTTGTTGGCCATTATACCTACAGGATGCAAACACATTTTTGAATAATATTTTGGGTTTTTTCCACATAAATGTAAAAAACAATTAAAATATTTTTGAGTTTCCAAATTTTTTTCTCTCCCCCTTTACCAAGACCCTAAGCAATTTGCTGTGATACAATACAATCATAAAAAAATAATTTCCATATTAGCCTATTGTAACAGAAAACGGAGACCATAAAAAAGAAAATACAAAGTGAAAATAGTACACTTTGATGTGTATTCAGACTCTCATCAGTTCTTCTCTCTAGAGGTGAATAGCATTTTTTCAAGAGTCATTTGGAATTGTCTTGGGTCATTGCATTGCTGAAAATAGCTAAGTCATTCACAATTGTTCATCATAAAAATATGACTGTTACTGTGTACAATGTCTCTGGCTTTATTCACTTCACTTTGCAAGTTACTTATAATGTCTTTCCAGAGTTTTTGAAAATTGCTTTGCTCATCATTTCTTATTGCACAATAGAATTTCATTAAAATTAAATACTATAACCTGTTCAGTCATTGCCCACTTATGGATATCCCCTCATTCTAATTCTTTACCACCATAAAAAGAGGGGAGTATAAATATTTTTATACCAAATAGTGTTCCTTTCACTTAAAAAAAAAAAACTCTTTCAGATAGTCTCAGTAGTGGTATTGCTGGATCAAAGGGTATGCGCAGTTTTATAACTTTTTGGCCATAGTTCTAATAGTTTTGTGGAATGGTTGGATCAATTCACAACTCCACCAAGAATGCATTAGTGTCCCAATTTTCCTACATGCTCTCCAACATTTATTATTTTCCTTTTCTATCATGTAAGCCAATAGGTGTGGGCTGGTAGCTCAGAGTTGTTTTAATTTGCATTTCTCTGATCAATAGTGATTAAAGCATCTTTATGGCTACAATTAGCTTTGATTTCTTTATCTGCAGATTGCCTATTTATCTTTTGACCCATTTTATCATTTGGAAAATGACCTGTTATACTTATGAATTTGACTATATAGCATATATTTGAGAAATGAGGCCTTTATCAGAGACATTTGCTGTAAAAAAAAAATGTTTCCAGGGGACAGCTAGGTTAGCACAGTGGATAAAGCACCGACCCTGGATTCAGGACGACCTCAATTCAAATCTGGCCTCAGACACTTGACACTTACTAGCTGTGTGACCTGGGCAAGTCACTTAACCCTCATTGCCACGCAACAAAAATCCCAAACAAACAAAAACAAAACAAAAAAAAATGTTTTCCAGTTTAGGGCTTTCCATCTACTCTTCATAGGATTGATTTTGTTTTTGCAAATCCTTTTTAATTTAATATAATTAAATGAACCACTTTATATCTTGTAATGCTTTCTATCTCTTCTTTGTCAAAAATTCTTCCCTAACAGGTAAAAGATTTGCCAGGTAAATTATTCCTTACTTTCCTAATTTGTTTATGGTATCACCCTTTATGTTTTAATCATGTACCCATTTTGACATTATCTTGGTATACAGCTGTAAAATGTAGTCTATACCTGTTTTCTCCATAGTGTTTTCCAGTTTCCCCAGAAGTTTTAGACAAATAGTGAGTTCTAGTCCCAAAAGCTTGGGTCTTTAGGCTTATCAAACACTAGATTACTATGACAGCTACTACTGGGTATTATGTAACCTAATCAATTCATTGATCTACAACTCTATTTATAGGCAGTACCAGATTGTTTTGATGATTATACTTTACAATACAGTTTAAATATTTAATAAAACTGTCATTTTATTAAATGGGCTCAGCCCTACCCATCAACTTTACTTCTGTGAAAAATATTTTTGTAATTGTGTTCATATAGTTTGGGGTTTGTCTTGCAGGTAGACTTCCAAGTATTTTATATTTTCTACAATTATTTAAATGCAATTTCTCTTTCTCCTGGTGGACTTTTTTGGTAATATATGCTGACTAATTCATATGCATTTATGTTATATCTGTAGCTTTGCTAGAGTTGTTAATTATTTAAGTTTTTTAGTGATTCTCTAAGATTCACTAAAAAGTATCATTTGCAAAGAGTGAGTTTATTCTTCCTTACTTATTTTAGGTTGCTCAATTTCTTTTTCTTCTCATTTGCTACAGTTAGCATTTCTACTATAATTTTTAATAATAATTGGCATAATGGGCATTCTTGTCATCCCTGACTTGCTGGGAAGGCTTTTGTAGAGTATCCCATTACAGATAATGCTTGCTAATAGTTTTAGATAGATTCTATCTATTAGTTTTAAGGAAAGCTCTATCATTTCCATGCTTCTAGGATTTTTAATAGGAATATGTGTTGTCTTCTGTAAAAAAAAAACTTCTGCATCTACTGAGAAAATCCTATGGATTTTTTTTGTTTTCTTATTGATATGGTCAATTATGCTGACAGTTTTCCTAATATTGAACCAGCCCTGCATTCCTGGTATAAATCCCAACCAGTGATAGCATATTATTTTTCTGCTATATTAGTGTAAACTACTTGCTAGTATTTTATTTAAAACTTTAGCATCAATATTCATTAGGGAAATTGTTTAGAATTTTATGTTCCAAATTGCATGTATTGATTGACATCAATTTTTAAAACTGTGTTCCAACTTCTCTTCCTCCCTCCCTTCCCACCCCCACCCGCAATAACTCAAGCAATTAAATATGTTATACATGAGTAGTCATGGAAAACATCTCCACATTAAACCAGGTTGTGAGAAAAAACAGACAAAAGCAAAGCTTCAGATTAAGGAATTATCAAAAAGATTGTATTTCAATCTGTTTTCAGATACCATCAGTTCTTTCTCTGTAGATGGACTGCAGTTTTCATAAGTCCTTCAGAGTTATACTGGATCACTGAATTGCTGAAAATAACCACTTCCTTCCCAGCAAATCATCTTATACTATTGCTGTTATTTTGTATACAGTACATTTCACTCTACTTCAGTTCATGTAGGTCTTTCCAGGTTTTTCTGATAGCATCCTGTTCATCATAACCTTTATATAGTACCTTAAACTTGACAAAGAATTTTCTTCACAATAGCCCAGCAAAGTAGGTACCATACATTTTGCCATTATAATCAATCATCATAACTATTTCCCTCCATCCTTTTCCTTTCCCATGATATTTACTCTATTTTCTATCTTCTTTTATCCTATTCCTCCTCAGAAGTGTTTTGCTTCTGACTGCCCCCTCCCCAGCTCTGCCCTCCCTTCTTTCATCCTTCCCTCCTTATCCTCTTCCCTCCTACTTTCCTGAAGGGTTAGATAGATTACTCTTCCCAATTGGGTGTGTGTTATTCCCTTCTTGAGCCAACTCTGATGAGATTAAGGTCTTTGAGCTAATTTTGTGTTCTAAATTTTCTTTCTCCCTCCCTCCTCAACCCTCCCTATGAAATCAATCAATTCAATATAAGTCATACATGTGCTGTTATGCAGAACATCTTTACCTTCCTCAAAAGTGTTTTGCTTTTTTACTGCTCCCTCCCCCAATCTGCCCTTCCTTCCTTGCCCTCTCCCCTCCCCCTTATCTCCTTCCCCTCCCACTTTCCCTCAGGGCAAAATATACTATACCCACTTGAGTATGTATGCTATTCCCTCTTTGAGCCAATTCTGATGAAAGTAAGGCTCACTAACTCCCCCACTCCTTCACCCTCTTCCCCTACCCTCCATAAACATTTTCTTGTTTCTTTTATTTGATCTACTTCTTCTCCAGCTACCTCTTCCCTTTCCTTTTCTTCCAGTGCATTCCTCTTACCATATTAACTTTATTTTACAGATGTCATCAAGGGTTAATAGGTGGCACAGTGGCAAGCACCAGCCCTGGACTCAGGAGCCCCCGAGCCAAAATCTGGCCATACCCCACCCTGCCTGTCCCACAAAAAACAAGGATAACAAAAAAATAAATGCTCTGCAGGTATCATCCTTTCATGTTTAGGTCAGACCTGTGTCCTCTAAGTGTACTCCTTTCAGTTGCCCTAATACTGAGAAGTTCTTATGAGGTAGAAGTATTATCTTCCCATGTAGGAATGTAAAAAGTTTAATCTTTTAATATCCCTCATGATTTCTTTTTTCCTCTTTTCCTTTTTCTGCTTCCCTAGGGTCCTGTATTTGAAAGTAAAATTTTCTATTCAGCCCCTGAAGATTATTCTCAGTTTTGCTCTGAGTAGGCTATTTTGCGCTGGTAGTCCAGTTCCTTTGCCCTGTGGAATGTCATATTCCATGCCCTCTGGTGCTTTACTGTAGATGTACTAGATCTTGTTTTATCCTTACTGTAGCTCCATAGTATTTGAATTCCTTTTTTCTAGCTGATTACAATATTATCTCCTTGACCTGGGAGTTCTGGAACTTCACCATAATATTCCTGGAGATTTTCCTTTTGGGATCTCTTTCAGAAGGCGATCAGTGGATTCTTTCAATTTCTATTTTACCTTCTGCTTCTAGAATATCAGGGCAATTTTCCCTGACAGTCTCTTGGAAGATGATGTCTAAGTTCTTTCCTTGATCATGGCTTTCAGGTAGACAAATTATTTTCAAATTATCTCTCCTGGATTTATTTTCCAGGTTAGCTGTTTTTCCAAGGAGATATTTCATATTGCCCTCTATTTTTTTATTCATTTGGATTTGCTTTACTGTGTCTTGGTTTCTCATAAAATCACTAGCTTCCATTTGTTCAATCCTAATTCTTAGGTAATAATTTTCTTCAGAGAGCTTTTGTATCTCCTTTTCCATTTGGCTTTTCAAGCTGTTGACTTGTTTCTCATGACTCTCCTGCACGGCTCACATTTCTCTTTCCATTCTTTCCTCCATCTCTCTAAATCTTCCTTCTACCTCTCCTACTTTCTCTTCAAAGTCCCTTTTGAACACTTCCATGGCCTGAGACCAATTCGTATTTTTCTTGGAAGCTTTGGATGTAGGGGCCCTGAGGTTGGTATCCTCTTCTGAGGGTGCACCTCAATCTTCCTTGTCACTAAAGAAACTTTCTATAATTTTCAACTTTCTTTGCTTGTTCATCTTGCCATTTTTTACTTGACTTTTAACTCCCTCTTAAGTGGGGCCCTACTTTCAAGCTACACTTTCCCAAGCTTCACAGGGTCCCAGGTGTTTCAATTTGAAGGAGGGCAGGTTTTTCTCTCACCTGGCCTGTTTTCTGGTCTGAAGATAACCTCAAGACAACTTGCTAATTAACCAGTCAGCAGAAATTTGTGTGCTGTGTTTCTTAGCTTTGACAAGCCTGTGCCCCTCCCCCACCTGGGCCTCCTGTTGCTCAGGATTTCTTCCTGGTTCCCTGCATGTGTGGAATAGCCGAATTCCTCCTTAGGTCCTGCAGACACCCCTGTATTTTCCACCACCACCACCACCACCACCACCCCTGACCCATTCATCCCTCTCACCTGACTGTAAGCTTAGTTCCAAAAGATGCTGGTGCTGCAGCTGATTTGGAGGCTTGGGGGTAAGTTCCTCTGGTGCAGTGTGCCTGAGTCTGTGTTGGCAATATCATGGGGTTGGATTCTTCTTGCAGCCCAACATGGCCATCTCTAAGCTGTCTTTGGCTGGAAAATTATCTCAGCCATTGTTTTGTGGGTTTTGCTGCTCCAGGAGTTGTTTTATAGCTGTTTGGGGGAGGGGGGGTAATTATTTCAGGAGGTATGTGTGTTTAATGTCTTTCCCCCACCATCTTGGCTCTGCGCCAGATTTTTTCTTAGGAGTTCATTGATGGCTTATTTGATTGTTTTGTTGGGGTTTTTTTTCCATTTTGTTTTTTTTCTAAGATAAGCTTATTTAGGTATTCTATTTCCTCTTCTGTTAATCTGGTAAATTTAAATTTTTTTAAAAATATTCATCCATTTCCCTAACATTGTCAGATTTATTGGTAAAGTAAATAGGGCAAAATGGTTTGAATTAATTGCTTTAATTTCCTCATGATTGGTGGTGAATTCACCTTTTTCACTTCTGATACTAGCAATTTGGCTTTCTTTCTTTTTTTAAATCAAATTAACTAATGGTTTATTTATTTTAAGGGTAGTTTTTACATAAAAACAGCTTCTAGCTTTGTTAATTAATTCAATGCTTTTCTTTCAATTTTATTAATCTTTCCTTTGATTTTTAGGATTTCCAAATTGGTATTTAATTGGTGTTTTATAATTAGTTTTTTTGTTTTTTGGGGTTTTTTAGTTGCATGCCTAATTCATTGATATTCTCTTGCTCTACTTCATTGATGTAAATATTTAGAGATATGAATTTTCCACTAAGTACTGCTTTGGCTGTACACATAAATTGTGGTATGTACCTCATTGTTGTCATTCTCTAAATTAAATTATTTGTTATTTTTATGATTTTTCTTTGACCCACTTATTTTTTATCATTTGATTAGTTTCTAATTAATTTTAATATATCTTTTTTTTTAAGTGAGGCAATTGGGGTTAATTGACTTGCCCAGGGTCACATAGCTAGTAAGTTAAGTGTCTGAGGCCGGATTTGAACTCAGGTACTCCTGACTCCAGGGCCAGCGCTCTATCCACTGCACCACCTAGCTGCCCCTTAATATATCTTTTTACTTCCCTATATTGAATATAATTACATTATGATCGGAAAAGGATACACTTAATATTTCTCCTTTACTGCATTTGGTTGGGAGGTTTTTATCCTCTAATACACATGCAATTTTTATGGAGGTGCCATGTGTTGAAAAGAAAAGGGTATATTTATATTCCTATTTAATTTTCTCCAAAGGTCTATTATATCTAACTTTTCTAAAATTTTAATCACCTCCTTAATTTTGTCATTTATTTTTTGGTTAGATTTATCTAGTTTTTAAAGGGGAATGTTGAAGTGCCCCACTAGTATAGTTTTATTGTCTATTTCCTCCTGTAACTCATTTAACTTCACCTTTAGAAATTTAGATAGTATAACATTGGGTGCAAATATGTTTAGTATTGACATTACTTCATTTTCTTTTTAGGAAAATGTGGTCTCCCTACTTATCTCTTTTAAATAGATCTACTTTTCTTGCTTTGACTGAAATCTTAGTTGCTACTCCTGATTTTTTTTTTACTTTAGCTAAAAGATAATAGATTCTGCTCCAGTCTCTTACAGTCCCTGTGTGTGTCTCTGTGCTTCACGTTTTTTCTTATAAATAGCATACTGTAGGAATGTGGTTTTTAATACATTCTGCTATCTGCTTCTCTTTTATGGGTGAGTTTCTCTCATTCCCATTTATGATTATGATTACTGTGTATTTCACTCCATCCTATTTTTCCCTTGTTTATCATTCTCTCTCATACACCTTTCACCCTGTCCCTCCTTGCAAATATTTTATTTCTGACCTCCCTCTCCCCCAATTCTCCCTTTCTTCCATAATTCGCCCCCATCTCTTATCCTCCCCCCCCACTTCCCAATAGCATAAGATAAATTTTTACACCCATCTGTGTATACATTATTTCCTCTTTGTTCAAATTCTGATGAGTAAGATTCAAGCAATGCCCATTGGACCCTTTACTGTAATACATCTTCTATACCTCTTCATGTGAAATAATTCACCCCATTCTACCTCTCCCTTCCTCTTCTCCCTTTGCAATCTTCTTTCTTACCCCTTTTTTATATTATCCTATCAATGTCAACTTAGACCTGTGACCTCTGTATATATATATATATATATATATATATATATATATGTATGTATATGTGTATATATATACACATACATATATATATATATCATCCTTCTATCTGTATTAACAGTAATAAAGTGTTAAAACTAACAAGAATTATCTTCCTGTGTAGAGATGTATCAGTTTACCCTTATTGAATCCCTTATGTTTTCTTTTTCCTGTTTACCTTTTTATGCATCTCTTGAGTCTTGTATCTGACAATCAAATTTTCTATTCAGTCTTTTTCTATTTTTCTATTTTCTATTTAGTCTTTTCATTAGGAATGCTTTATTGAAAGTCATTTCCAGGGGCAGCTAGGTGGTGCAGTGGATAGAGCACTGGCCCTGAATTCAGGAGGACCTGAGTCCAAATCTGGCCTCAGATCCTTGACACTTACTAGCTGTGTGACCCTGGGCAAGTCACTTAACCCCAATTGCCTCATCAAAAAAAAAAGAAAAAGAAAAAGAAAGTCATTTCCATTGAATATCCATTTTACCCCTGAAGGATTATTCTCAGTTTAGCTGGGTAGGTAATCATGTTAGTTGAAATCCTACCTCGTGTAAACCTGGGTTGTAATCCTAGTTCCTTTACATTGAAGAATATTATATTCTAAGCCCTCAGATCATTTCATGTAGAAGCTGCTAAATCCTTTGTAATTCTAGCTATGACTACAGAATATTTAAATTGTTTTTGTCTGCTTAAACCACTGTAATTTCTTTTCCCAACTTTTCTTCTCCCTATCTTATTTGGTTTTTCAAATGTTTTTAGCTCTTCTAGGAATATTTCTGAGCTTGAAACAAATTCATATTTTTCTTTGAGGCTTCTCATTGCAACCATTTTGACATAATTGTCCTCTTCTGAGTTTTATTTTGATCTTCCCTATCACCACAGTAACTTTCTACAGTAATATTCTCTTTTGTTGTTGTTCATTTTTCCAGGTTATTTTGTGAAATTTTAATTGTTATATTAAAGTTAGGTTCTGCTCCTGTGGTGTTTAGGGGACATGGAGCCTAGCCACTTGCTTGGTACACAATGGGGCAGGGAATCTTTGCTGCTGTCCTGTGCTGGGGCTCAGGGCCTCATAACTGGCTTTCTGGGGGCAGGGTCTACTAGTGGCATGTCCAAATGATGCCTATACTGGACTGCACTCTCTTTTTGTCCTAAATGAAACCAAGCTTTCCTTACAACCTTCTAAGTTGCCTTGGGCTCAATAATTGTTTCACCCTGTCCTTTTGTTGGTTTTCCTGCTCCAGAATTCA
This sequence comes from Dromiciops gliroides, assembly GCF_019393635.1. NCBI lineage: Eukaryota > Metazoa > Chordata > Mammalia > Microbiotheria > Microbiotheriidae > Dromiciops > Dromiciops gliroides. The sequence continues at coordinate 262,984,323 of NC_057862.1, read as the reverse complement.
CTTTCAGGCATCATTTTATAGTTGTTTAGAGGTGAATTTGGGACTGTTTAGGAGAGTTTCTGCCTTACCCTGCCATCTTTACTCCACCATCTTGGCTCTGCCCTTCTCTTTTATTTTATTTTGTTTTATTTTAATTTAATTTTTTTCTTTAAAATTTTCCCCAAGTTACATGTAGAAAAAAAAAACAATTTTTTTCACGTTGATTTTTTTTTAAACTTTGTGTTCCAAATTTTCTTCCTCCCTCCCTCCTAAACCCTCCCTAAGAAATCAAGCAAGTCAATATAAGTCATACATGTGCAGTCATGCGAAACATCTTTACATTAGTCAGGTTGTGAAAGAAAATTGACAAAATAATTTTAGAAGGAGGAACTAACAAATAAAATTATACTTCAATCTGTATTCAGATACCATCAGTTCTATCTCCGTTGATGGTTTGCATTTTTCATATGTCCTTCTGATAGCATCCTTCTGTGGAAATTTATTTTGATTTGGGGACCCTGCCTTTGGGCTGAGATTAAAAATCCTTAGGCCCTCAGAGGTTTTTTTCTGTGTAAGAGTAGCTAGGGCCCCTCCCCCTCCGCTTCAGCTGTGGGGGGCCTCTGAGCCGGGCTAAGCTGTGCAGACGAAAAACCCCAGGCCATGGTACTGCCCATGTGCACAGCAGGGAGGCACATAGAAACCCTCAGAGACACTGGGGTTTGCTTCACCCAGCCCCCAGATCAGCCCGGGGAGCATGAGCTTGGCTGGCCATGAGGGTGGCCAGCCCCGGATATCACCTGAGAGAGAGAAAGTTAATAAAAAGGGACACTAGAGATGCTAAGAGAGGCAGACGATACAAGAAGTTGGAGAAGACAGTAAGGGAGTCGGTACAGTGGTTGGAGAAAACGAGGAAGGGCTAAGATACAGAGACGTTAGAGACGCCAGGGGTTGGCAAGAGAGGTAAGGACACTAAGGGGCTTTTCAGGAGGGTGGACAAAGTGAAAGGGGCTTGGAGTTAGAAGAAAGGAGTTGAGCAGTGAAAGTGAAAGTGCAGGGAAGCTGGAATGAAGGAGAAAAAGAGTGAAAGTTGGAAAAAGCTGAAGCATACCCTAAGTCAAGAGGCAGCAACAGGGCCCTTATTATATTAAAAGCAGACAGGTTCTATAATTTGCATTTCTTAACCCTTATCTCTTACATTGATTTTGATAAATAAACTTTGCTTTGGTTATTTAATTAAGAGGCTTCTTAATCGTTTGCTTATCAATTTGGGAGCAGCGTGGAGAAATTTTTAAATGGCCCATACTAAATTAATAGTAGTCAGATAAACAGATAGTCAAACATCCACAGATTATTCCTCCAGTTAGATTAGGCCCCCCAATCAGATTAAGCCATAGTCAGTTAAAATATCTTTACATTTGAAGGGGTACTGCAGCAGGACTTTTGGCCCAATTATAATTTTTCTAAAGTTATAATTTTTCACATACTTATAATTTTCATAAGTACCATTATATATTTTTTTCAGATTAGATTAATTAATATTTTTACACTACTCATTATGTCTTTCACATTTACTATTACTATTACTATTCCCTCCCCTTGCTATTTACTCTATTTTCTATCTTCTTTCACTCTATCCCTCCTCAAAAGTGTTTTGCTTTTTTACTTCCCCCTCCCCCAATCAGCCTTCCTTTCCTTTGCCTCTCCCTGCCTTACCCCCTTCCCCTCCCACTTTCCCTCAGGGAAAAATATATTGCTATACCCACTTGAGTGTATATGTTATTGTATATGTTTCTCTTTGAGCCAATTCTGATGAGAGTAAGGTTCACTCACTCCCCCAGTCCTTCCCCATCTTCCCCTCTACTCCAAAAGCTTGTTTATTTTATATGAGCTATTTTACCATACTCCACCTCTCCCTTTCCCTTTCTTCTAATGCATTCCTCTTACCCCTTCACTTTATTTTAAAGATGTCATTATGGGTCAGCTAGGTGATATAGTGGACAAAGCACCAGCCCTGAACCTGAGTCCCCAAGCCCAGATCTGACCCCAGACATAAGCCACCCTACCCTGCCTGCCCCACAAAAAACAAGGATAAACAAAAAATAAATGTTTTAGAGATATCATCCCTTCATATTCAATTCACACCTGTGCACTCTGTCTAAGTATATTCCTGTAAGCTGCCCTAATACTGAGAAAGTTCTTATGAGGTAGAAGTAGTTTCTTCGCATGTAGGAATAAAAATAGTTTAACCTTTTAAAATCCCTCATGATTTCTTTTTCCTGTTTCCCTTTTCATGCTTCTTTAGGGTCTTGTATTTGAAAGTCAAGTTTTCTATTAAGTTCAGGTCTTTTCATCACAAATGCCTAAAAGTCTTCTTTTTCACTGAAGTCCCATTTGTTTGCCTGAAAGATTACATTCAGTTTTGTTGGGTAGGTGATTTTTAGTTGTAATCTCTGTTCCTTTGCCCTCCAGAATATCAAATTCCATGCCATCCAATCCTTTAATGTAGAAGTTGATAGATCTTCTATTATCCTAACTGTAGCTCCACAGTATTTTAATTACTTTTTGTAATACTTTCTCCTTGACCTCGTATCTCTGGAACTTGGCTATAATATTCCTGGAAATTTTCCTTTTGGGATCTCTTTCTAGAGATGATCAGAGAATTCTTTCAATTTATATTTTACCTTTTGCTTCTAGAATATATGGGCAATTTTCCCTGACAATTTCTTGGAAGATGATGTTTAAGCTCTTTTTTTGATCATGGTTTTCAGGTATTCCAATGATTTTCAAATTATCTCTCCTGGATCTATTTTCCAAGTCAGCTGCTTTTCCAAGGAGATATTTCATATTGTCCTCTATTTTTTATTCATCTGGATTTGCTTTATTATGCCTTGATTTCTCATAAAGTCATTAGCTTCTTTTTTGCTCTATCCTAATTCTTAAACAATGATTTTCTTCAGAGGGTTTATGTACCTCCTTTTCCATTTGGCCAATTCGGCTGTTCAAGCTGTTGGCTTTTTTTTTTCATGACCCTCCTGCATCACTCTCATTTTTCTTTCCATTTTTTCCTTTACCTCTCTCATTTTTCCCTCTACCTCTCTAACTTTATCTTCAAAGTCCCTTCTGTGGCCTGAGACCAATTCATATTTTTCTAGGAAGCTTTGGATGTAGAAAATTTGACTTTGTTATTATCTTCTTCTGAGGGTGTATTTTGATCTACCTGGCCACCAAAGAAGCTTTCAATGATCTGTTGCTTTCTCTGCCTGCTCATCTTGACTGCTTATTTCTAAATAGCTTTTAACTCCTTCTTAAGGTGAAGCATTGCTTCCAGGATGCAGTGACCTACAGGGGATTCCAGGGGGTACACCTAGGCTCATTCCCAGCCTGTCTGGCCTGTAAGTAACCATGGCCTGCTTTCTCTTTAACCCAGAAGCAGAAGTCTGATTGAAATCTGATTCCATATGGTCAAAAGCTTGGTGTGCTTGTACCCTTCCCCTACAGGGCCTCTGCTGCTCGAGTCTGGTTACTAGTTCAAAATATGGGCCCTCCGCCTTAGCTCCAGCAGAGACCACAGCTATTTCCCCCGAGGCAACCACTGGACCCCCTCACTGGTCCATGACCTGAGTCTCAGAAGAAGTTGATGAAGACTCTGAGGCTCTGGAGGTGCAGCCTGCCTGGGGCCAGCCCAAACAGCATCTCATCCCAAACAGCAGATGATCTCAGTTGCCTAATTAAGCTATTTTTGGCTGGAAAATAGTCTCACTCTATTCCTTTGTGGGTTATGCTGCTCCAGGAGTTGTCTTATGGCATTATTTTTGGAAGTATATAGACAGATTTGTTGGGAGCAGAGAGAGTCACAGCCTTTCCTTTGCCATCTTGGTTCTACCCAGCGGCCCTGCCCTGCTCATAAAACACTCTAAGAAGGTGCTTAATTACTCTCACCCATATTCTATTGAGCAATATGAAATTTTGCTCTGTTGTGTTTATATTTTAAATTTGTCTTACTCAAACCTACTCATGAAAAGTTTTTAAGCTCAAAATTAATTTCATTCTGCTTCTATTTTAACCTCCTAAAAGGTTAAAATACTTATTTCTCTGCTTTTCCAATATTTCATAATCCAATACCATCTGTGTATTTTATAAGGATTTAATCTTCCTTTATCATGATTAATAGTAGTCTATAGTAAGGAGCCACAAAAGTTTTCCATTTTGTGCATTTTTTCCTATGGGAAATTTTGAATTTTCCCTATGAGAAAACACATGTACACAATGCCAAGAATTTCTTCTATAGTATGCCACTCTTGTATTGAATGAGAAAGGTTTTGCCATATTCCAATCCAATAATCAGAATGTTACAACTAACCTAGGAATTTTTGAGTCTGCCAAGCATGACTACCTATAGTTCTAACAAAGGTGCAAGGTAAGTAAAGTTCCAGTTCAATGTTAGCAGTTTACTTATTTTGAAACTAACATAAAAGTCCTTAGGCTAGATCCACTTTTGGAATATGTGATAGAGAACAATAATCAAAACTACTTAGAAATGAGCTGGGATTCATCTCTTAGGAATTTCCCTCTAATTCAAACCTTTTTCCCAATTTAAAATATGATCTGGAGGGTTAATGATATAAACAGAACTGTCCCACTTACAAGGAGAATAAGGATCTGAGGCAAGCTGAAATGAGACTTCTACAGTTAGAAACATACTCTGAGGAGTTTCAAGAGAAATACATTTTTTACTGTTTTAACACATTATGTAACTTGGAATTACTAACACATTAGCTACAAACACATTAGTGAAGATAATTATCTTAACTCATTGTCACCAAGTCAAAAACAAAGCCATCAAGAAATGAATAGAAAATGCATGATATGCTGATGAGGTGAATTAGGGAAAAGTCTATGACAAAACAGCCATCATAGAAAACTAAAGGTGACACCTGAGGACTGGTTGAGAATTGTCCTGAATAAGGAAATGGACTTTTAATATTACGAAATATATTTTTTCTGCTTCACAATTTTGCTTTCCTGACATTTGAATGTTTGCTTTAGTCTGGAATATTATTATAAAATTTAAAGTGTTTTATGATTTTTAAGGACCTCACAAAAAAAATAACTTTATTAAACAGAAAAACAAGTAACTACATCCTCCATTTTGCAAATCAAGTCAGTTATTTTTCTTGATATAGCTGAATATAATACTTCAATAGATAGTAGAGTTTAATCATTACATACCATATTAATATAATTTCATATATCCTAAATTCAAGTGTTTCATAATACTCAGCTAGCATGCTATGTCTCTCTCTAAATGCAGTGCTCAACTTCTTAAGAAAATTAGGGGGCACCTAGGTGGATAAAGCACTGGCCCAGGATTCAGGAGAACCTGAGTTCAAATTTGGCCTCAGATACTTGACACTTATTAGCTGTGTGACCCTGAGCAAACCACTTTACCCTCATTGCCCCACAAAAAAATATAAAAAAATAAAATTACATATTTTTGTCATAATATACAAGAAAAAGGGGCAGCTAGATGGTGCAGTGGATAGAGCACCCACCCTGGATTCAGGAGGACCTGAGTTCAAATCTGGCCTCAGTCACTTAACACTTACTAGCTGTGTGACCCTGGGTAAGTTACGTAACCCCAATTCCCTCACACACCAAAAAATATAAACAAGAAGAATAGCATCTCATCAATGAAACCAAAACATTCCATAAAGGAACTTAGGCAAAAGCTATAGAGGGAAAAAATTCAAAACATCAAGATAAATAAGTTTGCTAATATTGTAAGTGATTGTTCAGGATTTTTGGAGACACAGGAATCTGAGTATTGTAGACATATAGAAAAATGGTTATATGATATATGTCTATAGTCATTAAAATGTTTAAGATATTTCTATATTTTCCTTTTAGAGTAATAGTCACTATTTGTATCATATATGCTATCCTACTTTTCATATACACTTTGTTCATATAAAATAAGGTCCTTCATAAAGCTAGAAATCCAAAAGAAGGGTAGCCAGAATTATAAATCTGAATCTTATATTTGCTGAGTCTAAATGAAAAGGGCACCAAATAAAGAACAAGGACCATCTTATCTTAATTATGTGGACAGTTCACAAATTTATGTTATTCTTTTGTCCTTTCTTATTTTCTCAAAAAAAAATTCTAGTATCTCATGTTTATTTTTATTATTGTTTAATAATAATAATAATAATAATCTTGAGGCAATTGTGGTTGAGTGACTTGCCCAGGGTCACACAGCTAGTCATGTGTCTGAGGCGGGATTTAAACTCAGGTCCTTCTGACTCCAAGGCTGGTGCTCTATTCACCGCACCACCTAGCTGCCCTTTATCTCATGTTTTTTAAAAGGAAATCTTAATGGATATGTAGAATTTTTTATAAAATGTGGAGAATTCTATTAGAAATATTAGGCATTTATTAATATAGTTATTTACATTGGTCAATAATGGAAAATTAATAATTGACTTTCAAATTGATCCAGATATTAAATGAGGGAGAAAAATGGTTCCATATTAATATATTACTAATTAATAAACTTAAATTTTAATTCAGAAAAGCCATTTTAGATATCAAATTGTTTCTGTTTATCCTTGGTTTTAAGGCTAATTAAAGACTGCTATATTCATTAAATCAATTAATAAATAAAACTTGAATCTTATAAGTCTTCTCTTTCACATTAGGGAACCACTTAATGTGCTCTAATCAATATAGAAGCCTTTTTATTTAGCCCTACCAATAGAAATTACAACATAAACACAATTAATTTAAGAAATGTTCAAACTTACAATATCTCCAATCTACAATATCTTACAATATCTTTCTTTATTTCTCTTTTTTTCCCCAAAGCTGAAGATAGGCAAATCAGTCAGTTTGTTTGGGTTTTTTGTTTTTTTAATTCTTAACATTTTATTCTATTGCAACTGAAGTATCTATTTTTTAACATTCCTTAAAGGAGATATTTTGTCACACTCAAACTAAAATAATGTTAAAATCATACAAACTTAGAATTAGATGAACATTGGATTTTACCTAGACTTTTAGTTCTTTTTATTCTGCCTTCTTTTAACTTCACTAGTCTCTAGAAACTACAAAGGAAATTTCTCTATTTAAAAAATTGCGGTTCTTCACTCCAGAGCAATCTAGTTCATCCCAATGAAATCATTCCATTCTGCTTTAGCCCATTTTGTAGTGTGGTAAAATCATCTAAAGGATTTTCATTTTCTTCTGTCAATATGTTTAAAAATTGCACTGGCAATGATCACATTACATATGATCAACTTACTTCTGGACCCTGAAGAGTTCCTCACTGGTGTGAAGAATTTGTCAGAACTATGCCTGCTTACTGCAGAAGATATACAGGATGGCAGCATTTCCAAAGCTGATCCTTAAGATGGAGTTGATAGTCAGAGTACTCTGAAAACGCATTTCTTCTTTCCACTTGGCTCAATGATTATGGGGACTCTTTAAAGACAGTAAGCATAAAAGAAGTATATGTCAATTAATTAATAAGGATCTAAGATAATCATGTTGCTGGTCATTCTGCAATAAACATACATTATACCATAACCATTACTAAACCAAATTGTGTAACAAAGTATTCCTTAAAAAAAAATAGAGGGGACAGCTAGGTGGCTCAGTGGATGAAGCACCGGCCCTGTATTCAGGAGGACCTGAGTTCAAATTTGAGCTCAGATGCTTGATACTTACTAGCTGTGTGACCCTAGGCAAGTCACTTAACTCTCATTGCCCCACCCACCCACCCCCCTCCAAAAAAAACCCTAGAGAATGCAGGGGGTTTTAATTCATTTTTTTTCTTAATTTACAGTGATATCCTATGAGGAAAGGGTATTTCAAGGAAATGGTTTTCCGTTCAAAAGTGGAAATTTCAAGCAATATATATTTGGCCTTGGGGTTATCTGTTAAGTATAAGTTGAGAAAAGTTTGCACTGTTCAACTTTTATTGCTTTTATTTCTTTAAGAAAAAAATAAACTTAAAGTTTTAGGTAAATGTAAAATAAATGGAATTTTATATTTCTACACATTCATATGTGCTTGTTTGATAAATTATCAATTTTATATAGTAATAAAAATGAAAAGTATGTAAAGAGGAAGGAACAAAATTGTTTAGCATCATGTCACAATTAACCAAATCAAATATAAAAAAGAGAAAATATTTGCACATGTCTTATATAAGTGGTGAGAAAGTTTTAAATGTTGGAACTCCCTTTGACACTAACAAATCCAGGAGTTTCCAAAGACAATTTCTTAAAAAGTATAAATGCCACAGTTTCTGATATACTCATAACATTAGATTGAAATATCCAGAAGGCTTGCATATATAACACCAAACTTATGTCTTTGAAAACATATAGATCCTTGATTTATTTTTCTTAATTTAATATGAATATTTTCTTTGTATTTTTTACAGCACTCTCTTCCCAATGATTCTACCACATAACACTACAACAGAAACCTCCCTTTTAATAGTCATAGAATGAAGTAAAAAAGAATCAATATATTATCTGACTAACAACATATGTCTCATTGTACATTTTACTGTGAAAAGAAAGGCACCATCAGCCACACTGGGTCACAGTATGTCAGAATTCTGATGTTCTTCAATGTTATTTTATTTTATATTATTGTGGTCATTTGGCAAACATTTCTCTTATTTCCATTTGTTTTGTTCTGAATCATTTCACATAGGTCTTCCAAAGTTTTGCAGGATTTTTCTTATGAGATGAAATTTTATGGCACAATAATATTCCATAATTTAGTAAAATTTGTTCAATCTTTGCCCAGTTGCCAGTTTCTAATGCTTTATGTTTTTTAAACTAGAAAAATGTTGCTATAAATATTTTTGTATGGGGGCAAGTTTCTTCTCTGTCTTTAAATCCCTGGAGCACATTCCTAGTAATTTTACTTTTATAAGCTGTGACTTTTCTACTATAATTTCATACCCCCATATCCTGAAAAGACTGGACCTATCTACAACTCTACCAACAGCATATTAGGGTACCTACATTCTCCAAGAAACTCTAATATATAACATCTTTGAATTTATCATATATGTCATCATTTGGGTATGAAGTAACACCTAAGAGTTACTATAGCAAATCTATTGTTTTTCAGTTTAAAGTTATTAATTTAATAGAGATTTACTGAATGCCTATTATGTGAAAGGCATCAATGTTTCACAAAAGAGTTATGGTCAAATATGAAATTCTGAATTTTACACAGAACATGACATTTGGTAACCAAATTAATATGGGAGCATATTTTTAATTTGTTAGTTTCTACTAAAAAGAAATTTCTTCATGTTAATGAAATTTCAAAAAATAAATATTCAGTGAAAATATTACAAGTAGTCTTATATAAATAGATTTTTCTTTATTAGAGCTAAGTATAAAATACACTTTGCAGAAATAAAAGGTGACAAAAATTGGTTTTAACTCATCAATATAACAAAAAATGTTACTATCTAAATTAAAATCTAGTTTTTTATTAATCAAATTCTTAATGGGATTCTCCATGGAATTAAACATAATAATAATAAAATCCAATTAGTAGAAAAAAAAGACCTAATGTCTGAAGTGATATAATGGATGGAAAAGGGATGGAAGGGGCATGGATTTGATAGACTTCAAATTATATTATAAATTATCAAGCAGCAATCATAAAAAGGTCAGTTAGGTGGTACAGTGGACAGTGTATAAGGCCTGGGGTGAGGAAGATTCCTCTTCCTGAGTTCAAATCTAGCCTCAGACATTTACTAGCTGTGTGACCCTGGGCAAGTTACTTAACCCTGTTTGCCTCAGTGTTCTCATCTGTAAAATAAGCTGGAGAAGGAAATGTCAAACCTTTGCCAAGAAAACCCCAAAACGGCATCACAAAGAGTTGGATACTACTGAAAAATGAATGAATTGAAATTATAAAAAACAAATATTTGGTATAGGTTTTTAAAAATCTAAAAGAAGGTCAGTGGAATAGAAAATAAAGAAATCTTCAAAAAGGAATTTTTAAAAATAGCCCAATGATTGATAAACAGAATAACGTAAATTATAATGAGAACTCCTTATTTGATGAAAATTGCTGGCCAAAGCAGAACATATTCTGATAGAAATTAGGATAAAAAGTACCTTTCATAAATATGGTTAATAGGAACATTCTTAAGCAAAAAGGGAAAGGGGGTAGAATTGATCACAAAAGACTAAAAGAAAATATCAATTACATAAAATAAAATATTTTTAATTAAACAAAAGCAATTTATATAAAATAAGAAGAGAATTTGCTTAGTTGAATACTTTTTAATTGTAACTAGGTTTTAGCACTAACCCCTTCATTGGTATCCTATATAAAGCAAGCACCTTTATTTCTGCTATTAATATTTTCTTTTTAAATTCTCACCCAGACGATGGCAGAGGAAAGGCATTGAGCTCTCGAACTCATGACACAATCGCTCCAAAAAACATCCAAATAATGCCATAGGACAATTCCTGGAGCAGCAAAATCCACAGAAGAATGTGCTGAAATCATTTTCCAACTAAGGACAGTTTGAAAGGTCTGAAGGAGGTAGCTGCTATGCTGAGACAGGAGTGGAGCCCAACCCCACAGTCACACTGACATAGATCTAGTCCCAGGAAGGCCTTGTCAGAGAAAGAGAGTCCCAGAGCCTCTGAATCAGCTGCAGCACCAGTGTTGTCTGGAACTAAGATCACAATCTGGTGAGAGGGCTGAGCCCTTGGCAGGGGAGAGATTAGAGGGGTCTATGCAGGTGCTGAGGCAGAACTTGGGTTTTTCACCTTTCCTGGGAACCAGGAGGTAGGCTTGAGTAGCAGTGGCCCAGGTGGGGGAGGGGCACAGGCTCGTCATAGCTGACAACCACAGCACACAAAGCTGGTTGATTAACAAGTTGGTCTGGGGTCATCTATGGACAAGGGAACAGGCCAGGTCAGTGAAGAACCTGCTACTCCTGGAACCTTCTCATGCCACCTGGAACCTCCTGAAGCTTGGTATAGTGCAGTCTGGAAACAGTGCCCCACTTTAAGGAGCTAAAGGAGTCAAGTAAAAGAAAGGCAAGATGAGCAGACAGAGAAAAGTGAGGACCATAAAAAGTTTCTTTAGTGACAAGGAAGACCGAGGCGCACCCTCAGAGGAAAATGTCAATGTTAGGGCCCCAATATCTAGAGCTTCCAAGAAAAATATGAATTGTTCTCAGACCATAGAGGCACTCAAAAAGGACTTTGAAGATAAAGTTAGAGAGGTAGAGGTAAAAATGGAAAGAGAAATGAGGGTGATACAGGAAAGACATGAGAAGAAAGTCAACAGCTTGAAAAGCAAAATGGAAAAGCTACCTGATGAAAATAATTGCCTAAGAATTAGGATTGAACAAATTGAAGCCAGTGACTTTATGAGAAAACAAAACACAATAAAGCAAATCCAAATGAATAAAAAAGTAGAGGGCAATGTGCAATATCTTCTTGGAAAAACTGCTGACCTGGAAAATAGATCCAGGAGAAATAATTTGAAGATTATTGGTCTACCTGAAAACCATGATCAAGGAAAGAGCTTAGCCATCATCTTCCAAGAAATTGTCAGGGAAAACTTCCCTGATATTCTAGAAGCATAAGGTAAAATAGAAATTGAAAGAATCCACTGATCACCTCCTAAAAGAGAAATCAAAATGAAAACCTCCAGGAATATTGTAGACAAATTCCAGAGCTCTCAGGTCAAAGAGAAAATATTTCAAGCTGCCAAAAAGAAAGAATTCAAGCACTGTGGAGCCCCAGTCAGGATAGCACAATATCTAGCAGCTTCTACATTAAAGGACCAGGGGGCATGGAATATGATATTCCAGAGGGCAAAGGAAATGGGATTACAACCAAGAATCACCTATTCAGCAAAATTGGCTATAATCTGTCAGAGGAAAAAATGGGACTTCAATGAAAAGTTTTATACAAAGTTTCTCTGATAAAGGTCTCATTTCTCAAATATATAGGTAACAGAGTCAAATTTATAAAAATAAGAGCCATTCCCCAATCTCTGAAGCTCACTTTTCCTAATGAAAGGTGGTTTTGATGACACAGAGCAGCACCAAGAATAACAGAGCCACAGCACAGATGACAACCCAGCCTTGGTTCTCTACCTCATCGCTATCCTCTGCTCTTTGATTGGAAGGTGGGGAAATGAACTCCAAACCTCCACTTAAGAAAAGAGCTCGGGGGGGGGGGGGCAGCTAGGTTGAGCAGTGGATAGAGTACCTGCCTTGGATTCAGGAGGACCTGAGTTCAAATCCAGCCTCAGACACTTGACACTAGCTGTGTGACCTTGGGCAAGTCACTTAACCCCAATTGCCTCACCAAAAACAAAAAAAAAAGAAAAGAGCTCAGGTCAAACATCTCATTTCTTACCTGTGTACATTACTTTGATACTTATCTGACTGAATTCTCTGATTTTTACCACCCCCACATTAGGCACTCCCCCCATTCCTTTTCAGTTTCTTTTTTAGTTTTCATCCCCAATTAAATTGTAAGCTCATAGAGGGAAGAGACTGCCTCTATTTTTTTCATATTTTTATTCCCGATGCCTAACATACTAGATATTTAATAAATGTCTATTGACTGACTGAGTGATCCCAGCGTAGTCACAGATTTCTCCTCTTGATGTGAGGTTGTGATAATAAGAAGGAGCAACTCCAGAAACATCAGCACCTCTGCACAGATACTTCTGACAAAGTCAACAATTTATCTGGCATCAGGGTCATCTTTAGTAAAGTGCAGACTATTTCAGGATCTAAGTTGAAACCAGGCTCTTCCAGTACGATCACCCACTCAATATTCCTTGGCCCATTTGCCAAAAATTTCCCCTCCCTGAGAGTCTTATCAAGGAAATGAGACAAAATCTTTGCCTCTGTATAGGCCTCTGTGGAAGGGCTGCTCTCTTCTTGCATGGTGGCTAAATATAAGGACTCTCATTTCCCCTACCACCAAGTTAACTAAGTGATCTAGTTTCTTCCATACTGACCATAATAGTATAGAAACAATTTCATGTCTTCTATGCTATTAGAAAGCAAGATGCCTCCCAACAATATCACCTCTTGGTCACCCAAGAATTTTCTGAGGAGGAATTCCTTGAACCATGCCAAAGGAAAATGTCTGTCAATTGAGGAGGACCTAAACTACTTATCCAGGGTGTGTGAAACCCTCTGAGAAAGCAATAAATAAAGATAAGGAAGGTCAGAAAAATATCAGACAGACCTACATCCAAAGACAGTTATGAGATTATTATCAGATCAGTCTTCTTGTAGACCACATCCATGAAACTAGACAAGAGAGCACTATCCCTTTTAGACACAGCTTCTGGGAAGTTGACTACCTAATGTGGGTAGTCAGGTACATAATGATACAACTGTTCATCAGTCGGGGCAACCGTGTCAAACTGAGTTGAGGGAGTTCTGTTTTGCCAAGTGGAGATAGGGGGATGGTTATTTTGGTCAGGAATAGCTACCTTGTCCTTAGTGACAGGAATTATCAGGTCCTATGCCCAGTGTAGCATGGTATAACGACTCAAAAATCCAAATTGACCCTAGACCTACTCCCTCAACTCTGCTATAGTTTGTTACAAATAACTCTAGGGGCAGCTAAGTGGCATAGTGGATAAAGCACCGGCCCTGGATTCAGGAGGACCTGAGTTCAAATCTGGCCTCAGATACTTGACACTAGCTGTGTGACCCTGGGCAAGTCATTTAACCCCAATTTCCTCACAAAAAACCCACAAACAAACAAAAAAACTCCAATCTGGTTTTTGGGGTCACACAGCAAGTAATCTGATATAGGTCATATATGTACAATCACATTGAACATATTTCTGCATTAGTCATGTAATGAGAGAATGAGAACAAAAAGAGTTCTCACCATTGAGAGCTTCTGTGTTGACAGGGCAGAGCCAAACACAAACTCACATGAGGACAATACTCTCAAATTGCCTACATGAGAAGCTTCAAGAGAGAAGATGAATTGGTCTCAAGACCAAAAAGCCTTCTTGGAAGAGCTCAAAAAGGATTTAAAAATCAATTGAGGGGCAGCTAGGTGGCACAGTGGATAGAGCACCAGCCCTGGAGTCAGGAGTACCTGAGTTCAAATCCAGCCTCAGACACTTAATACTTACTAGCTGTGTGACCCTGGGCAAGTCACTTAACCCCAATTGCCTCACTAAAAATAATAATAATATAAAAATCAATTGAGAGGGGCAGCTAGGAGTACATGAGTTCAAATCTGGCCTCAGACACTTAACACTTACTAGCTGTGTGACCCTGGGCAAGTCACTTAACACCAATTGCCTGACTAAAAAAAAAATCAATTGAAGTGGGATGGAGGGAAATAGTTATGATGATTGATTATAATGGCAAAATGTATGGTACCTACCTTGCTGGGCTTTTATGAAGAAAATTCTCTGTCGAGCTTAAGGTACTATATACAGGTTATGATGAACAGGATACTATCAGAAAAACCTGGAAAGACCTACATGAACTGAAGCAGAGTGAAATGTACTGTATATAAAATAACAGCAATAGTGGGGGATGATCTGCTGGGAAGCATGTGGTTATTTTCAACAAGGCAATGATCCAATATAACCCTGAAAGACTTATGAAGATTGCTGCCCATGTGCAGAGAAAGAATTGATAGTATCTGAAAACAGATGGAAATATATTTAAATTTTTTTTCATTTCCTCTGACAATTCCTTAATCTGAAGTTTTGGGTTTTTTGACTGTTTTCTCTCACAACTAGCTAATGTGGGAATTTTTCCATGACTACTCATGTATAACTTATTTTGAATTGCTTGAGTTCTTGTGGGTGAGGGGTGTGAATGGAGGGGGGAATAGAAGTTGGCCTCAGACACTTGATACTTACTAGCTGTGTGACCCTGGGCAAGTCACTTAACCCTCATTGCCCCACCAAAAACAAACAAACAAAAAATAATTTAAGCAAAAAATAAGAAAAAGACAAGAATTGAATAAAAATTTTGACTTTCAAATATCAGACTCAAAAGAAACATAAAAAGGTAAACAGGAAAGAGAAATCACATACTGGAAAATTATACTCATATGTCCTAAACACTTTCTCATCACCAGGGCAATTAGGAGAGCACAGGTCTGAGTTGAGTATGATGGGATGAGAAAATTAAGAGATGAGAAAGAAGAATACACTGGAAGAAGGGGAAAGGAAGAGGTAGAATGGGGTAAATTATCTGACATAAAAAGAGGACTAAAAGAGATTTTACAATGACAGGGAAGATGGGGAAGTGGAGGAGTAGCATGTGAACTTTACTCTCATCAAGATTAACTCAAAGTTATAAAAACAAATGTTGAAAATTTGTTGTTTAAAATCTAAATTTGTGGGTCTCGAACCTGCTGTGCTGGGGGTCACATTGAGTCTGCGACGTCCGGAGGAGCGGCGGACACAGCGACAGGACAGCAGCAGAAGCGATCTCAGGAGCCACCATGTCTGAAGACATCAAATCCAAGATCCAAAACTACCTCACGGCACCATTTGACAGCCGCTTCCCCAACCAGAACCAGACTCGCTACTGCTGGCAGAACTACCTGGATTTTCACCGTTGTGAGAAGGCCATGAACGATAGAGGCGGTGACGCATCTGTCTGCCAGTGGTACAAGCGTGTCTACAAGTCCCTCTGTCCCGCGTCCTGGGTGAATTCTTGGGATGATCGCATTGCAGAAGATACCTTCCCTGGGAAGATCTGAGCCACTTTCTCTTCCTCCCTCATCCCCACCCTAATGCCTGGGGCTGGATCCCTTCTTCCTTCCGAGTGGGAGGAATGTGATCTTTGACTGCCCTTGCACTGGGAGACCTGAATCATGTTAAAATAAACTGTATTGGAATCGAAAAAAAAAAAATCTAAATTTGTGTTCTAATCTGTTCCCCCACCCCAGTCTTGGGGGGAAGCTGGCTAAAACCACTGATAAATTCAACAAGACTTTAGGCTTTTAAAGATTTATTAAAATATATATTATAAGTTAGTGAAGAGAGAGACAGAGATTGAGAACAGATTCCTTATGGCATGCAAATCCTACCTCAGATCTAATTCGGTATAGCCAGAGAGAAAGAAAGCAATTTCCTTTCCTAGCAGCCCACATGAAATCTCTCACCACCACGCCAGTGTCTGAACGACTAAGAGGGCCTTTCCCGCCTCCCCAACCCCACTGTTCTCCATCTGCCACCACACTCGTTTCCTGGATGAAAAGAGGCCGATCCTCAATGGCTTCTCCCAGAAGCCATCTGTGAAACAGGAAGCTCCAAGCTAATTGACTGGTAGCTCTGATTGACAAGTCCCACAGGTGGTTCTATAGATGTAACTTCTGGAAGCTAAAGTCACATGGTCTCTAAATCACATGCTTTCTCCTCATGGCAGAGCTTCCCTACAGTATCTCTCCAGCAGGAGTGCCATTCCAATTTTCACAAAAACTAAAGATTAACTCAAAGAAAAAAATAACATACACACTCATGTGGGTATAGAAATCTATCTTACCATACAAAAAGGAGGAAAGGAAGGGGATCAGAGAAGAGGGGCAGGGAGAGATGAAAGTCAGATGCAAAACACTTTTGAGAATGGAAAGGTTAAAATGAGAGAAAAAGTAGGATGAATGGGGAAAATAGGATAGAGGGAAATACGGTTTGTAATCATTACTGTGAAAAAATTTTATAAGTTTTTCTGACAAAGAACTCATTTCTCAAATATGTAGAAAACTGGGTCAAATCTATAGAAATAGATCATTATACAATATTGTTGTTACTGTGTCCACTATTCTCCTGGTTCTACCAATTTGACATTGCATCAGTTCATGTAAATCTTTACAGGTGTGTTGTTTTTTTTAGACCATAACAATCAAATACAGGGTGGGCCAAAAGTCATGAAGGGGTTTCAATATTTAATAACTCCTTTATTTTTGTATGTGTATGTATGTGTATGCATGTGTGTCTGTGTCTCTGAGTGTATATATGTATATGTTTATACATATGTGTGTATAGGCCACAGATTTTATAGATATAAGTATATAGCTGTATATAGTCCACAGGTAAGAATAAATTTAATCTTGAGAATGGTTTCAATATACATTAAGGAAAAATTGGTCTAGCCTACTTATTGGCCCTTAAGATATTGCTCTTACTACCTAGCTGGATTCAGACCAATCATGCTGCTACTTTCCAACAATCTTCACACCACCCTCCTGCACTCTAACTTCTATCTCCAAGCCGCTACTTCACTTTTACCCTTTTTCCAATGGGTTTCTGACTGTTCACCATAACTAGATTTACTCAGATCCACCACTCTCCCCTGTAGCTATCACCAGACACTTATTGCCACCACTCTCCTTTTCTACCTCTATCCTAAGGAACTGTAATTTATAGACTGGAACTGTAATAAAAAAATACCCTTTTCTGAAAGTATATGTCAATAACTTGCCCTATAATGAATTTATCCTTATTATTTTCCTTATCAAAATACCCTTCCCTGGCTACCACTCCCATGCATGAGGTGTTTTCTCCTATTAGAATGCTTGGTCTTAGTAATACCGTAACATTCACTTTCAGTTTTTGTCATTTTCTTTCTTACTTACTACATTTATGAAGTAATTATGTATATAATTTTCTTGGCTTTATTTATTTCTCTCTGCATATGTTCATACAAGTCTTTCCATATTCTCTGTAGTGAATCATATTCATTATTTCATACAACACAGTAATGTCCTATTCCATTCACATTCCACAGTTTGTTTAGCATTTCCCTAATCAATGGGAATTGACTTTGTTCCCAGTTCTTTGCTAAAACACACAAAAAGTAATGCTATAAATATTTTGGTATATAGAGGGGCTTTCATCTTATCAGTGAACTCCTTGGAAGGAAGTAAGGAAACCAGGAAACCAGGAAACCAAGAAGCCAGGTTGTGGAGATTAGGAGAGAGCATTCCAGGAATGGGTCTCAGTCAATAAAAATGCACTGAAAAGGGAGATGGGAGGTTGTACAAACAACAGCAAGGAGACCAATGTCACTCAACCATAGACTATTTGGTACTGAGTATGAGTATACTCAGTAGTAAAAATTCTGGCTGAAAATATATGGATATTTTTGTCTCTTTATTAACAATTACAAATTGCTTTCCAGAATACTTGCATATGTTCATAGTTTCACCAAAAATGCACTAATATGCCTAATTGTCCCACAACTCCTACCATATTGACTATTCCATCTCTTTTCATCTTTGCCAATTTCCTCAGTGTGAGATGAGACATCTAGGGAATCTTGATTTAAGTTTGTCTTATTATTAGTGATTTAGAATAGTATTTCTACTTATGGTTGATAAGAGTTTATAACTCTCACTTATGACTGTGGAGAAGAGAGAGTAGTCCATACCTCTTGGAAAACCAGGACTTATTTGAAATATTAGATAAAAAGATTTTTCTTCCCATTCAATCACTTCCCTTCTTATGCAACCCTTCTTTTCAACTTCATGTAATTAAAGTTATATATTTGAGCTTCTGTAATTGTCTCTATTTTTTGTTCTAAGAATATGGTTTTGAGGCCTTGTTGTTTTGGAATCCCACTTAGAAAAAGTATTGGGAGGTGGAGCCAAGATGGAGGAGAGAAGCCAGGATGTTGCTTGAACTCTCCCAAATTTCCCTCAGAAACAACATAGATTTTTGGGCTATAGAACCTACAAAAAGACAGAATGAAATAATCTTCCAACTTAAGATAACCTAGAAGGACTTCAGGGAAGGTCTAGCTCACCCAGGAAAAAGAGGAGTGCAGCTCAGCCAGAGGATATCTGGGCAAGCAAGCAAAAGACTCTTAGCCATAGCACAAATCAGCAGCTGAGGACCCTTGGTCCTAGCTCAGCAATCTAGTGGCACAGTAGGTCCATTGTGAGGCCCTCAGCTTCAACACGGAAGGCAATCTGCCAGCTGGGGTATGAAGTATATGACAGGTATAACTGTCATATCCCAGTGCAATGAGCAAGCTTCAAGCCCCTGAGGCCTCAGAGAAGAAAGCCAGTGACTGGGTCCCAGGCCTCCAGAAAAAGAAGCTTGGAACAGTGCATGCTCTACCCCAGGAGCAGAGCTCAACTTTAAAAGGCACAAAACAAGCTAGAATATGCGTAAGAAGGAAAAGAGCCCTCACCATAGAAATCTACTATGGAAATAGAGAAGACCAAAACACAAAAAGAGGAAAGAAAAACATGGGGTGCTGATAAAAGAGAGGTCAAAACTAGGAAGTAAAGAGGGAAAGGAAAGGGAGGTGAGACTGATAGAAGGGAGGATAGATTGAGGAAGGTGGGGGTCAGAAGCAAAACACTGGCAAAAAAGGAACATAGCAAAAAGAGAGAGAAAAGTATAAACAAGGGGAAAAATAGAATGAAGGGAAATGCACAGGTAGTAATCATAACTGTGAATGTTAATGGGATGAACTCTCCCATAAAACAGAAGTGGATTGCAGAGTGGATTTCCTGGTGATAAATTGTTGTAATCCCTTGTTAATATTCTAGTTAGAATCTTTGCATCAATATTCATTAGGGAAATTGGTCTATAATTTTCTTTTTTGTTTTTGCTCTTCTTTTTTTAGGTATCAGCACCATATTTGTCTCATAAAAGTAATTTGGTGGGATTCTAGAATAGGCTGATTTAAGGATTTTATTTCCCCTTCTGTCCACCTGGGCAATTTATATTTTCATAAATATTCATCTATTTCATTTAGATTGTTAAATTAATTGGCATATAGTTGGGCAAAATATCTCCTAATTATTGCTTTAATTTCCTCTTCGTTGGTGGTGAAATTCACCCTTTTCATTTTTGATACTGGTAATTTGGTTTTCTTTTTTTTAATCAAATAAACCAAAGGTTTATCTATTTTACTGTTGTTGTTTTCATAAAACCAGCTTTTAATTTTATTTATTAATACTATAGTGTTCTTATATTCAATTGTACTAATCTTTCTTTTGGTTTTCAGAATTCCTATGACCAGGTGGGATTTACAATAGGAATGCAAGGTTGATTCAGTATTATGAAAACTATCAACATAATTGACTACATCAAAACTACCAAAATCATATAATTATTTCAATAGATGCAGAGAAAGCTTTTGACAAAATACAGCATCCATTCCTATTAAAAACATGAGAGAGCATAGGAATAAATAGAGCTTTACTTAAGATGATAAACAGCATCAGCAAGTATTACATGCAATGGGGTGAAGTTATGTGTTACCAAAAATTATCAGGGGTGAAATAAGGATGTCCATTATCACCACTATTATTCAATATTGTACTAGAAATGTTAGCCTTAGCAATAAGAGAGGAAAAAGAAATTGAAGGAATTACAATAGACAAGGAGGAAACAAAATAGTCACTCTTTGCAGGTGATATGATGGTATAGGAAATCCTAAAGAATCAACTGAAAAACTACTTGAAAGAATTAAGAACTTGAGCAAAGTTGCAGGATATAAAATAAACCCACAAAAATCATCAGCATTTATTTATATGACCAACAATGTCCAACAGCAAGAAATAGAAAGATAAATTCCATTTAAAATAACTCTGGATAATATAAAATATTTGGGAATCTAACTGCCAAGGCAAATCCAGGAACCCATATGAACACAGTTACAAAACACTTCACACAAATAAAATTAAATCTAAACAAATAGAAAAATATCAATTTTTCCTCATTGGTAAGCTGAGCTAATATAATAAAAATGACAATTCTACCTAAATTAATTTACTTATTCAATGTCATACAAATCAAACTACCAAATAATTACTTCATAGACCTAGAAAAAAATAATAACAAAATTTATCAGAAAGAATATCAAGAATATCAAGGGAATCAATGGGAAAAATGCAAAGCAAAGTGTCCTAGCCATACCAGACCTAAAACTATATTATAAAGTGTCAACCATCAAAACTATTTGGCACTGGCTAAGAAATAGTGGTGGGTGAGTGGAATAGGTTAAGCACACAAAACATGGGAGTAAATGAATGAATATAGCAATCTCCCATTTGAAAAACCCAAAGACCCTAGCCTCTGGGACAATAACTTACTATTTGACAAAAACTGCTGAGAATTATGGCAGAAACTAGGCATAGACCAACATCTTACACCAAATACCAAAGTAAAGTCAAAATGGGTACATGATGTAGACATAAAAGTTACCACAGGCAAATTAGAAAAGAAAGGAATGGTTTACTTGTCAGACCTATGGAGATGAGAAGAATTTATGATCAAAGATGAGAAGAAAACATTATTAAATGCAAAATCGATCATTTTATTACATTAAATTTAAAAGGTTTTGCAAAAACAAAACAAATGCAGCCAAAATTTGAAGAAAAGCAGAAATCTTGGGAAACAATTTTCACAGCCAGTGTTTCTGATAAAGGCCTAACTTCTCAAATATATAGAGAACTGAATCATATTTATAAAAATATGTCATTCCCAAATGAGAACTGGTCAAAGGATATGAACAGGAGGAGTTTTCAGATGAATAAATTAAAACTGTGTGCACCCATATGTTCTCAATCACTACTGATTAGAGAAATGCAAATTAAAAGTACTCTGAAGTACCATCTAACCAACTGACTAATATGACAAAAAAGGAAAATGATAAATGTTGGAGATGTGGGAAAATTGGAACTCTTATGCATTGTTGGGGAAAATGTGAACTGTTCCAACCATTCTGGAGAGCAATTTAGAACCAGTCCCAAAAGGCAACTGTGCATACCCTGCTTTCACCCAGCAATACCACTAGTAGGGCTATATCCAAAAGAGATCATAAAAAAGGGAAATGACCCACATGTATAAAAATATGAATAGCTGTGCTATTCATGTGTGATGGCAAAGAATTGGAAATTGAGGGGATGCCCTGAACAAGTTGTGGTATATGAATGTAATGGAACACTTTTATGCTATGAGAAATGATGAGCAGGTAGATTTCAGAAAAACCTGGACTTACATGAACTGATTAAGAGTGAAGTGAGTAGAAGCAAGAGAACAATGTACACAGTAACAATGTATGATGATCAACTGTGATAGACTTACCTCTTCTCCGCAATACAATTATCTAAGACAACGCCAAAAGACTCATGATGAAATATGCTTTCCAAATCCAGAAAAAGGACTATGGAGTCTAAATGAAGATTGAAGCATACTATTTTCACTTTTCTTGTTGTTGGATTTTTTAATTCTTTCTTGTGTTTTTTTTCTTTTGTTCTGATCCTTCTCTCACAAAATGACTAATGTGGAAATATATTTAACATGATTGTAATGTATGACCTATATCAGATTGCTTGATAGGTTCAGAAGGGGCAAGAGAGAGGAAGGGAGAAAAATTTGGAACTCAAAATCTTACAAAAATGAATGTTAAAAACTATCTTTACATATAATTGGAAAAAAATTAAATTAAATGCTATTTTTAAATATACATAGTTTCAATATGCATATGAGCAGGTTTTATTCCAATTTTTAAAAACTGCATAATACTTAATATTCAGTTCACTTACCCTTTATGGAATATGGAATAAGGTATTGGTTTAAACCCTATTTCTGCCAGACTGCTTTTCAGTTTCTTTAACAGTTGTTATAAAATATGGAGATTTTCCTAAGGAAATTGTATTTTCTTGTTTATTCAGCACTGGGTTATTGAGTTCCATTACCTCTGATTTTTTGTTGTCTATTCTATTCCATTGAATTCTATTTTTAAATTAATACTAAATTATTTTTGTTATTGCTACTTTCTTATATTATTTGAAATATCAAAGTGTTTTTCGCCTTCATTTCTGCTTTTTTCATTATTTTTCTTGATATTCTAGATCTTTTGTTGTTCCAAATCAATTTTATTAAAGTTTTATAAGGTAGCCATTCAATAGTTTGATTACTACAGTATTAAATTTATAAATTAACTTTGAACATATTGTCATTTTTTTATATTGTCATAGTCCAATCATGGGCACTGAATATTTCTCCAATTATTTAAGTTACTTTTTTATTTCTTTAAGGAGTACTATGTAACTGAATCTATACTAGTTTCTTCTTAGGCCTAAGTAGATTGATTGCCAAGTTATTTCTATATTTTGTAGTTATTTTTAATGGGGTTTCACTTCCTATTATTGCCTCTTGGACTATTAATATATGGAAATGCTATTGATTGTTATGGGTTTATTTTTGTGGCCTTTAATTTTGCTTTTCTTAATTAGTACTTCAGTTTATTTCTTGGGATTTTCTGACTAAAACATCACATCATTTACATGTCATGATCTTTATCATCTCCTTAACCTATCTTTAGATCTGTATTTATTTATCCTTTTTTATTTCTATAGCTAACATGTCTAAAATTTATAACCAACAATACTGGGTAAAGTGGGCATCCTTGATTTATTTTTGCATTTATTGGAATATCTTCTAGTGTATCCTTATTGCATGGGTCATTTACTTTTTTATCTTTTATGTATTAAAAAGGTCTTTCTGTGCCTATACTTCATAGGGTTATTATTCTTTTGCATCTTTTGAGATAACCAGGTAGTTTTGTGTTTATGTTTTTAGTATTGATGATTTAAATATGATGATTATTTTTCTAATTTTGAATTATTCTTGCCTCTTTAGTATAAATTCAACCTGGTTATAATGTATTATTTCTTGAATGAATTATTGCCATTCGCATTGAGTAATGACATTTGCAAACAGTTGTCCTTTTATGCTTGATTCATCTCTGACATTAAACCTATATTTTTCTAGTAAAAGGAGTCTGGCAGTGTCATTACTTTCTTTGTTTTTAAATTAATTTGTTTAGTTGGTATTAATTGTCCTTCAAAAGTATATTAGAATTCTCAGGTTAATCCATAAGGATGAGGACTTCCCCACCACTACCACTCTTTATTATTGCTTTTACAAATAGTTCTATTTCCCAAATAATTAGAGAAATACTCATGGGTAGATTAGGCCAATATGATTAAATTGAAAATATTACCTAAATTTATTTATTTATTCAGTGTTGTGCCAATAAAACTGATCAAAAGTATTTTTATAGACAATCAAAATTTAAAAATTAATATGGAGGAAAACAAGGTCAAGAATGTCATGGTTAGTAATGGAAAAAAATGGGAAGGATAGCGATCCATCAGTAGTAGGTCTCAAATTGTACTTCAAAGCAGTATTATCAAAATAGTTTGGCACCAAAAAGGAAAAAAAGTAAATTAATCAATGTAATAGATTGAGTATACATTTTACATCTCTTCAGAACCAATTGAACACAGTAGCATAGTATTTGGCAAACTCAAAAACTCAAACAAAAAACTAACAAAATCTTCTGGGAAAACTAGATAACAATCTGGCAGAAATTAGGGTTACATCCACACCTCACAGTACACACAAAATTAAGCTAAAAATAAATTTTTCTGTTTTTCAGTCATGTCTGACTTTTTGTGACCCTGTTTTGGGGATTACAAAGAGAAAACTGAGGCTAACAGGGTTAAGTGACTTGCAAAGGTTACACAGCTAGTATGTACCTGAAGTGGGATTTGAAATCAGGTCTCTCCTGGCTTCAGGCATTTTATCCACTGCATCAACTAGCTGCCCCAAACTAACACATGAAATATATCATAAAGAAATTAAAAGAAAAAGGAATTACTTTTCATATGGATAGGGCAAGAGATCATGATGAAATAAGTTATAGAAAGAAATAGACAACTTTGATTACATAATTTTTTAATTGCATAAACCAAAATATAATGTAGTAAAAAATTATTAGAAGAGAAATGGGTAATTGGAGAAAAAGTCTTTGCAACAAGTTTCTCTGATAAAGATTTATTTCCAAAATAGATATAGAACTTATTCAAATTTATAATTCCTCAATAAATATAAATGGTCAAAGAATAGTTCTTGTAGGAAAAAAATCCGTTATCAACAATCATATGTTAAAATGCTCTAAATCACTAAAAATTAGAAGAAATGAAAATTAAGCAACTTTGAGGTTCCATTTCACACCTATCAAACTGGCAAAGTTGCCAATAGTGGAAAATGACAAATGATGGTGGAGCTATGAGAAAACTACCGCACTGCTGTTACAACAGTGAACTGGTCAAGTCATTCTGGAAAAATCCACTTTGCAGCCTATGGCACTAGTACCTTCAAACCCCAACTAGAATTCCACATTCTGTAAGAAGCTTATCCTTTTAATGCTAGTGCCTTCTATTATGTCCAATTTATTCTGTATATGTATTGTTTGTACATAGTTGTTTCCATGGGGTCTCCCCATTAGACTCAGCTCCTTTAGAGCAAGGACTTTTTTTTTTTTTTTTGGTATCCACAGCACTTGGCAAAATTCCTGGCACATAGTAGTTGCTTAAAATGTTTGTTGGGGGCAGATAGGTGGCGCAGTGGACAAAGCACTGGCCTTGGATTCAGGAGTACCTGAGTTCAAAGCCAGCCTCAGACACTTGACACTTAACTGGCTGTGTGACCCTGGGCAAGTCACTTAACCCTCATTGCCCTTCAAAAAAAAATGCTTGTTGGCTGACTGGCTGTTTCTTTTATATACATATACGTCATCTCTGTAACTTTCAACTGACAATTGCAGATGCCTGGAATACTCTCCTTCCTTACCCATGCTTCTTGTTTTTGATGGATTCTATTCAAAACTGCATTAAAAAATCTCACTTTTTGCAGGAGGCCCTTCCTCCCTCCACCTCAGTACCTTTCTGCTCCTCAAATTGTTAGTGCCTTCCCTCAGGCCCTCTGCTAGTCTCCTCTTATAAAATTTCATTTCACTTGCTATTCTTGTCAGTTTCTATAGATTTGTGGATGATTCTTTTTTTGCAATTAATAAAAGTATTTTATTATTTTCCAGTTACATGTAATGATAGTTTTCAACATTTGTTTTCATAGGATTTCTAGTTCCAAATTTCTCTCCCCCTTCCCTTTGCTCCCCCCTCCCCAAGATGAAAAGCAATCTGATGTAGTTTTTATATATACAATCACATTCAACATATTTCTGCATTAGTCATATTGCGAAAGAAGAATCAGAACAAAAGGGAAAAACTTCAAAAAAAGAAGGGAAAAAAATGGCCAAAAAGTAGAAACAGTGTGATTCAATCTGCATTCATAATCCACAGTTCTTTTTTCTGGATGTTGAGAACATTTTCTATCATGAGTTCTTTGAAACTGTTTTGGATCATTGCACTGCTGAGAAGAGTCAAGTCTAACACCATTGTTCATCACCCAATTGTTCCTGTTACTGTGTACAATGTGCTCCTCTCAGTCAGCATCAGTTCATGTAAGTCTTTCCAGGTCCTTCCGAACTCCCCCTGCTCATCGTTTCTTACAGCACATTAGTATTCCATTACATTCATATACCACAACTTGTTTAGTCATTCCCCAATTGATGGGTATTCCTTCGATTTCCAATTCTTTGCCACCACAAAGAGAGCTGATATACAATATTTTTGTACATGTATGGTATGTGTTGTAAGAAACGATGAGCAGGAGGAGTTCAGAGAAACCTGGAAGGACTTGCATGAACTGATGATGAGTGAGATAAGCAGGACCAGGAGAACATTGTACACAGTATCATCAAACTTTTGTGTTAATCAAACTGTGATAGACCTTGATTCCTACTCAGAAATACAATGGTACAAGATAGTTCCAAAGGACTGAATATTGATGCAGATTGACCATAGTATTTCTTATGGGTTTGTGGTGCTGTTTTTCTTCTTAAGGTTATTTCTTTTAGCTCTGATTCTTCTCTTATAACATGACTAATGCAGAAATATGTTTGGTGTTATTGTACATATATAACCTATATTGGATTGTTTGCTGTCTTGGGGAGGCAGGGGGAGAGGAGGGAGGGAAAAAAATTTGAAACTAGTAATCTTATGGAAACAAATGTTGAAAACTGTCTCTGCATGTAACTGGAAAATAATAAAATAATAAAATGCTTTTGTAATTTAAAAAAATGGTGTGGCCTTGTACATGTCCCCATGGTACCATTGATTTCTTTTTTCTTGTTTTTTTTTTATTTGTAGTAAATGTATATTTCTGAGGTTCACCCTAATTTTTTTCAACCTTAATAGTATTTTATTTTTTCCAGTTACAGGTAAAGAGAGTTTTCAATGTTCATTTTTATAAGCTTTTGAGTATCAAATTTTTCACCCTCCCTTCCCTTCCCCCTCCCCAAGATGGCAAGCAATCTGGTATAGATTGTATATGTACGATCACATTAAACATACTTCCACATTAGTCATGTTGTGAAAGATAATCAAAACAAAAAGGTAAAAACCTCAAAAAAGAAAAAAAACCTAAAACTAGCATGTTTCAATCTGCATTCAGATTCCATACTTCTTTTTCTGGACATGGAGAGCAGTTTCCATCATGAGTCCTTTGGAATTTATTGTCTTGGATCATTGTATTTGCTGAGAAAAGCCTAGTCTGCCACAGCTGATCATCACACAATGTTGCTATCACTGTGTACAATGTTCTCAGCACATTGATTTTATTTTCACAAATAAAAACTGTGGCTATGATTTTAGTACTATTTAGTACAATATTTCCTGTACCTAATATGTTCAAGTAATAACTCTATTTTTTTATCCAGTACCAATTGTTTTTAATTACTATTCACTATGAGATATGATAATAATGGATTATCTCTTTTCCTGCACACTTCTCTTAATTATTACCTTTAAGATTCTTGACCTTTTGTAAATCCATATGAATTTTCTTATTATTATTATTATTTTAGGTCTATAAAGTAATCCTTTAGTAATGTGGCTAAACAGCTCTGAATAAGTATGCAGATTTAGGTAGTATTATTAGTTCTATTTTACTGACTCTACCCCCTCATGAACAATGTTCCTCCAGTTACTTTTTTTCTGATGTTGGATTATTTAAATAGTCTATTTCTTCTTTAGTTAATCTGAATATTTTATATTTTTAAATATTCATTTCCTCAGAATTATCAGTTTTGTTGGCATGTAATTGATAAAAGCAAATTCTGGGGGCAGCTAGGTGGCGCAGTGGATAAAGCACTGGCTCTGGATTCAGGAGGACCTGAGTTCAAAGCCAGTCTCGACACTTGACACTTACTAGCTGTGTGACCTTGGGCATTCACTTAACCCCCATTGCCCCGCCTAAAAAAAGAAAAGAAAAGAAAAGAATAAAAATAATAAAAAAAAAAAACAAATTTTGATTTTCTTCAATTTCCTCATTAGTATTAATGATAATGTAAGTACCCAATCTATTTGGGTACTTAACTTCTTTCTTAAGAAAGTTAACTTTGGGAGCAGCTAGGTGGCGCAGTGGACAAAGCACTGGCCCTAGATTCAGGAGTACCTGAGTTCAAATCCGGCCTCAGACACTTGACACTTACTAGCTGTGTGACCCTGGGCAAGTCACTTAACCCCAATTGCCTCACTAAAAAAAAAAAAAAAAGATCATCAGATTTTTATTCAGATTTCAACTTAAGGACTAGGGAGAAATTCCTAAAATACAGGAGATGTGTTATCAATGGAAATATCATTATTAATTCTATTGGGCTGAAAGGGAATTTGTCTTTCTTTTAGATAGCATCTTTGATGTAGTCTAATGAGATATAGATTTTTCCAAGCTTTATTTATTTCAGACATACAAAATCTAAAGCAGAGAAATAAAAATGCTGTTCAGCTATATACAAAGACTCTAGGCCACTTACAAGATGTGTAATTTAAGGAGAGATTTAAATAATAAGAAGAAAATAATAGGGGAGGAAATGTTCCTGGTAAAAGTAAAAGGAAGAAAATGAAAATGGCCACGTAAGCTTACTGTTTTTTTTTTTATCACTGCCAAAATAAATCCTGTCTCACTAAGAACTGAAATAATTAAGGGGAAAATATATTTTGTAATATATGAGGTAGTTGAATTGAGAATTACCTTTTTATCTAAGGAGATAATAAATGCTTTTTCATTCATTCAAGAAAATTAATGAATTGACACTTTAGGTCCCTATATTTATTATAGTTGTATACTTAAGAAAATTAATAGGAGACCTGAAAGCCATATATTTGTCTTATAGAGCACAACAAAATATTTTATCTAATTTAAATATTTCAGAGAATAGCAAAGATAGAGGATTAGGAGAAAATAAGCTACCCAGCTCTCCTCAACAATTCTTGCACCAGTGATCACACATTGTGTTTCTTGGTATCCTTTTGTGCCTAGACAAAGTATTTAAAATCACACTAAGGAGGATAAAGTCAAAAGGGAACCTAAGACCAATGCCTTTGATTTAACAGTGAGCCTATATTAAGATTCCTCATTGACTACACAAAAAAGGCTATAATGAAATGTAATAAAAATAAATATCAATAATTTATAGTTATTTTTCTAAAATATATGATAACTACTAGTATTAGGATAATTTAGTGTGTCCATATTATCTGAAAATGAACCTTAAAGAAATGAAGCTTTGACTGATAGCCATAAATGCATATCATTTCATACCATTGCAAGGTAGATAACCCAGGTCAGTGAAATTCTATAATTCATGAAATAATGTAAATTTTAAACAATCAAACTTTTATTTTTAATTTAGTGAGCATGAGCTATTAGTGAAATAATTTCTAAAGTGCTTATTTTACTACTCTTGAAAAATATATCTACCAAGAAATCATGATTATTTCACTTCCTTAGAAAATTTAAATGGAAATACTAGATGAAATTTGATCTTTGTAGTTAATTCTTATAGTTAAGCAAGTATTGATTAAGTTAGGTAATTAAGTATTATTTTCTGGAAATATTCTATTTAATTGTATGTAAATGGGAGAAAGATAAAACATTCATCTTTTAAGAAGGAAAAAAAATATCTGGTAAATTTATCAAATTTATAAGTTCTCAAGTTAACCAATACCTGTACCAAAGAATATCCTGATTCAACATTTCAATGATATATTTTTTAAATGTCCACATCTGTGGTGTTTGTAAAATACTTCAGTGATTACAACATGGTTTGTTCATGAATTTTAATTTAGTCATTCATAATTCTTCCTAAAGTTCAAGGTTCTGAGGTTTCATGAAGCATTTTGCAGAATACATTCAAGAACTATGCAATGTCGTTGCATTAAAGAGAGAAAAGAGAACACTAGAGAGAGCTATTTTATTTCTCTTGTTATACTTCTATTTTGCTGATAACCTTCTAGTTCAACTTTTTTTATTTGTAAATACACCTGAATATCACTAAGACTTTAGAGTTAGAAATGGAAGGAATGTTAGAGGTCATCTAGGCCCTCGTTTTACAGTTGAGTAAACTGAGGTCCAAAATGTGAGGTTACTTGTCCAAGGTCATACAGCTGGTAAACAGCAGAAGTGGATTTGAAATAAAGTTTTCATGATACCATACCTAAATTCTTTCCAATTAACCACACTGTTACACAGATATTATGTGATATTACAGCATATTATCCTTGCTCCACCAAGTATGGCTAATACCTAGTATGAGTTCAATAATTTACAATATTTGATTTCAAAAAACTAATCAAAAATTATAATTAACCTAAACTATGATCTTTCACTGCCATCTGGTTTTGTTTTGTTTTGTTTTAATTTGCAGGGCAATTAGGGTTAAGTGACACAGCTAGTAAGTGTCAAGTGTTTGAGGCGGGGTTTGAACTCCTGAATCCAGGGCCAGTGCCTTATCCACTGTGCACCTAGCTTCCCCTACTGCCATCTGTTTTAACAAGAACTGTAGTAATTACTTTCAGACACTTTCCCCATTCTGTTTGTATTATGTCTATTTGTATATTAAATTTATCACCTATGTTGGATTACTCCTTGAGGATAGGAACTATATTTTATTTGCCTTTATATTAACCATTTTGGAATGTATCTAATACATCTGTCTCTTACAATGCAGATTATATGTTACTGACAGTGAAATTGGAATTAAGCATTCTCTTACAATCACATATGAAAAGAAGCTATTGGCCAAAAATATAGAAACATTATTTAAACATATGGCACCAATATATAGAGTGAAAGCAGCATTCACATAAGACTATTTGTCTTTTACTAAGACTTTTTAAATAAGTTTGGTACAATTACTTTTACTTGCTAATTTGTTCCCTTGCCTCAATTCTCTCCCCCTTCACATTCTTCTTCCATAATCCTGTCATATCCCATCCTCCACTCACAAGGTGCCAGGTATGATTTTCCTAAAGGACAGGTTATAATTATGTCACTCCCCTACTTCAATATATTACCTATTACTTACTATGATAAAATACAAATCCTCTGTTAACATTTACAACATTCTCAATCTGGGTAGCATCATTCCTTTCCAAATTTATCCATGTATTACTTCCTTCTCAAAATATATGGCCCACCTAAACTGGTCTTACTTTTTCTCATACATGGGTCTCTATCTGCTATCATATTAGGCTTTTGCATTGGCTATCCTCCATGTGCTGCTATCTATTTCTACCTCACCTTGACATTAGGCTTAGTTTAAGTATCAAACTGCTACATGAGGCTTGCTAGTCTCCTCTCATACCAGCTGCTTATGCTTTTCATCCAAAATTTTATAAAGATATATGTGTGTGTATGCATGCATGCATGCATGCATATACAAGTATATGTGTGTATATGTATGTATGTTGTATAAGTATACATGTGTATATATGTTTTGTATATATACTATGTGTAGATAAATATGTGATAATTTTGTGCAGTATATAATATAGATATATCACACACACACAACTTCCGAGCATCTACACGCTACTGAAAAAAAGACGGCTGCGCTGGCTTGGCCATGTGCACCACATGCAAGACGGGCGCATTCCTAAAGACCTACTCTATGATGAGTTAGCCCCAGGCCAAAGATCTGCTGGACACCCCCAGCTTCGCTACAGAGATGTATGCAAGCGAGACTTGAGAGCTCTGGGTATAGACACCAGCAGCTGGGAGGAGATGGCCAAGGACCACGCCCGATGGAATTCAGTACTCAGGAGCAGCTTGTGTGCAGCTGAGATGGGCCTCCAAAGCTCTGGAGGAAGAAAAATGAATGAGACACAGGAACTGACAGGCAACAGAGAGCGCAGTTTTCTGATGTCCTCATTGTGGCAGGAGCTACGGCTTCTGTATGGGACTGCACAACCACACTGTGGCCCGTGGCTCTTCAAGGCGCTGATCCATGGTCATCCGTGGACTGGTGGAAGCCTACTATCATATACATATATGTGTAATATACATATAGAGTGCCATATACATGTGTGTATCTGTGTGTATACATGTTGCCTTCCCTTATTAGAGTATAAACATTTTTAAGCAAGCAAAGTTTTTCATTTTTGTCTATCTATCCAAATACCTAGTACAATTCCTATCACATTATAGGCACCTACTAAATGCTTATTGAGTAATTTATTTTAAAGGCATTGACCCTAATTGTGATGCAGAGATCTGATGTTTACCTTTTCAAATAACTGGAATGATATTTTAATTCATTTTTAATCATTTTGAGAAATTTTTATTAGGCACCTACTATATGCAAATAAGAAATAACATTTATTTAAGTGATTTATAATCTTATGAGAATTTACATCTTATGAGATCTCAAAGTATAAACAAGCACAAAACATTCAAGTTATTATAACAGGCCAGAAAAACTTCTTGGTTTAAAGGGTCTCTCTGAAACTTAGATGTAAAGACCTGAGAGGTCATCTAGACTAATCCTTTCTCATTTTGGGGATGACTAAAATAAGACTCAGGAAAGTTAAGTGACTTGCCCAAGGATACACAGATATTAAGTGGCAAAGTTGAAATCTGTATGTAAGTCTTTTGATTCCAAATTATTTTATTGTTCTTTCTATTATAAACCCATTTCCCTTCTTCCATCCAAGCCCAGTAACCATCACATCTAAGGCCTGCTGAAATTTCTGCTTATTTCTTTCCTTTATTGATGCTAAATTCCATAAGCCTATATCCCATGTGTCACATATTAGGCTTTAGAATCACCTTTTTCTAAACTAAAAAACCATAAAAACTAAAATTAAAACTAAATAAAACTAAATAAAAACTAAATAGACCAAAAGTGATATCACCCCTTAGGACTCCCACTCCCTTTTGAACAAAAGTGCTTCTCTCTCTCCTTGAACTATGACCCAGAAGTGGGTCTACACAAAGGAGCTGCCAAATAGTATTGTTCCTGCATACAGTACTAGCACAGGGCTACCCTGTAATCACTTTCTGACAGTTGCCAGGCCACCTTAGTATTTCTGTCTTGAGAGCTGCTCTTATAACTGAATGTCCATCTTGTTTTCTGTAAGGTTAAGTTCAGATTTGTAGGACAGGTGACTTTGGGCTGCATCCTGAATTCCATTGCTCTTTGGTATACACTATCCCATTCTCTCCTCCTTTTTCTAGTTCATATGAATTATGTGTATTTTTTTTTTTTGGTGAGGCAGTTGGGGTTGTGACTTGCCCAGGGTAACATAGCTAGTAAGTGTTAAGTGTCTGAGGCCAGATTTGAACTCAGGTCCTCCTGAATCCAGAGCTGGTACTCTATCCACTGCGCCACCTAGCTGCCCCAATTACATGCATTATTAAAACATCTTTTTTTCTTTGTATTTGAAAATCTTTCTCCTGATGAGCTGTTTCTGAATTAAATTGTTAAAATTAACCACTATGTTTCTTGGAGTTTGAAGTATTGGTTTATTTCTAGAGACAATCTCTAAAATTCTTTCAAATGGAATTTCTTTTCTATGCTTAGAAGTTATGCACATTTCTCTTCTATTTCCTTCATTATGATGTTAAAGTTGTTGTTTTTTTGTTTTGTTTGGTTTTTTGTTTTTTGTTTGGTTTTTTTTTTTTTGTCCTGTCATGTTCTCTTGGGAGACATATAACTAGTTCTCAATTTTGTTGCTTCCATGACTGGGAAGTTGTTTTTTATGGGAGAAAAAAAAGTGGTATCAGACTGAAATCCCACACAATCAGGGGTCCTTTCTGGATAAGAACCAGAGACAAGCCAGGAGAGCAATGATCACATTTCTCCCTGGATTACATCACCTTGGAAGTACCCCAAAAGTCCAAATCCCCAGAACTAGCTCTTCAAATAGAAGTATAGAAAAGCCCAAAGTTTGAGAAAGTGTCCCTAGCCCCTTCCACACTGGGAACAGAGTCCAACATTAGTATAAGTTCCACATCAAGAAATAGGTGGAATAATAGCAAACAACAGCAACAAAAAAGAAGCTGACCATAAAAAGCCTACGTTGCTGACAGGGAAAACCAAAACACCTCAGAAGAAGAAACTAACAATCAAAACAGCTATAAGAAAAGACTCAAAAATGTGAATGGACACAAGTCCAACAATAATTCCTGGAAGAGCTTTAAAAAATACTGAAGGACTTCTGGGAGCCAAGATGGTAGAGTAAGTAGTAAATTGCCATAATTTTCCCATATTCACCTCGAATCAAATGTAAAATAGCACCCCAAAACAAATCCTAGAACAGCAAAACCAGCAAAAAGATGTGAAACAATCTTTTAGCCCAGGAAACTTGGAAGATCAGCAGGAAAGGTCTGTCTCATTTGGGGGAAAGGGATGCACAGTTCAGGATGGGAAGCATCCCAGTAATCCAGCAGCAAGCCCCACCTCAGCAAAACCAGTGGGAAATCTTGAGCCCTGGTGCAGTGGAGCAGCAAACACCAACACCAGGATCCCCCCACCCAAACACATGCCTCTCAGGGCACATCAGTGCAGTACCCTGGTTAACAACCAGTTCCTGTGGGCCCTGGCACAAGAAACCTGAGACAGGTCCTTCTACCCTAGAAGCAGAGTTCAAATTTAAAAGAAAGGGGAACGTCAAAAACACCTATGAGCAAAACCCTAAAGAAAAATGGGAAGTGGTCTCAAGACCAGAAAGGAATTCATGGAAGAGTTCAAAAAGGAGCTTAAAAATCATATAAGTGAGGTAGAAGAAAAATTAGGAAAAGAAATGAAAATTATGCAAGAGAATTATGGGGGGAAAGAGTCAACAGCTTGAGAAAAGAAAACAATTGCTTAAAAAGTAGAATTGGTCAAATGGAAAAGGAGATACAAAATCCACTGAGAAATCAACTCCTTAGAAGTAAAAATTGGCCAAATGGAAAAGGAAATATAAAGCTAAGTGAGGAAAACAACTCCTTAAAGTTAGAATCAGGCAAGTGGAAGCTAATGATTCTATGAGACATCAAGAATCAATCCCAAAAAATCAAAAGAATAAGAAAGAAGAATATGTAAAATACCTCATTGGAAAAACAACTAACCTGAAAATAGATCCAGGAGAACTAATGTCAGAATTCATTTGACTACTTGAAAGCCATAATCAAAAGGTAAACTTTGAAGCATCTTTCAAGAAATTATCAAGGAAAACTGCCCTGATATCCTAGAAGCAGAGAGGAAAATAAGCATTGAAGGATACACTGATAACTTTAGGAAAGAGATCCCAAAATAAAAACTCCAAGTATCATTATAGCCAAATTCTGAACTATCAGATCAAGGAAAAGCACAACTTAGCAAAAGCAAAAGCAAGGATCAGACGTCATGGAACATGATATTCCATAAGGTAAAGGAGCTAGGGAGTACAACCAAGAATGACCTGCCTGGCAGAATTAAGCATAAAGCTTCAAGGGGAAATGGTCATTCAATAAAATAGAAGGATTTTAAGCTTTCATAAGGAGACCAAAACTTAACAAAAAAAAAAAAACCTGATCTCCAATATCAAGACCCAAGAGAAGCCTAAAAAGAGAAAAAGGGATAATGGAGCCAAACTGTTTACATATCTACGTGGAAAGATGGTACTTGTAATTCTTAAAAATTGTACCATTAGAAGGAATATACATAGACAAAGTGTATATGTATAAGGTGAATTTGAGGGAATGATATAAAAAAGTAATTACAGAATGAGAAAGAGGAGTACACTGGGTGGAGAAGGAAAGGAGAGGTAAAATGGCTGATTTTTTTTACATGAAGCAGTGCATAAAAAAACTATTACAGTGGATGGAAAGATGGGAGGGTGGGTGATGGACATCATTTGAATTTTACTCTCAGTATTGGCTCAAAGAGGCAATAGAATACAGAGTCAGTTAAATATAGAAATCTATCTTACCCAACAGGAAAGTAGAGGGGAGGAAATTAAGTAAAGGGAGTGGGGGTGCTAACAGAAGAGAGGGCAGACAGGGAGGCAGTAGACAAAAGCAAAACACTGCCAAGGAGGGAAAGGGTGAAAGGAGAGGAGGACAAAAGGAAGAAAAGTAGGATGGAAGGAAATACACAATAAGTAATCATAATCGCGATTGTGAATGGGATGAACTGTCCTATGTAATGGAAGCAGATAGCAGAGTGGATCAAAACCAGAATACCACAATATGTTGTTTACAAGAAACATACTTGAAGCAGAGAGCACACACAGACCAAAGGTAGAGACTAAACCAAAATCTATTGTGCTTCAGTTGAAATTTTTTTAAAAAAGCAGAGGTAGCAATCCTGATCTCAGACAAAGCAAAAGCAAAAATAGGCCTAATAAGGAAGATAAGGAAAGAAATTACATGTTGATAAAAGGTACCATAGACAATGAAGTAATATCAATACTAAAATAGTCTACTATTCAGCTCTAAGGAGGTCATGACCAAACAAGAGATATAGAGCATTACAAAATGTAAAATAGATAAATTAAATTTAAATTAAATTAAAAAGTTATTTCACAAACAAAACCAATGCACCAAGATTAGAAGGAAAGCAGAAAGTTGGGAAACAATCTTTATAGCAAGTGTCTCTGATAAAGGCTTCATTCCTCAAATATTTAGAGTCAATACAATACAATAAATGGTCAAAGGATAAAAACAGGAAGATTTGAGACAAAGAAATCAAAGCTATCTATAGGCATATGAAGAAATGCTTTAAATCACTATTGATTAAAGAAATTTAATTTAATTTAATTTAATTAAGAAATTAAAGAAATGCACATTAAACAACTCTGAGGTACTTACTACCTCACACCTATTAGATTGGGCAATATAATAACAACAAAAAAGGAAAATGACAAATGTTGGAGAGTGTGTGGTAAAATTAGAACATTAATGCACTGTTGGTAGAGTTGTGAACTGATCCAACCATTCTGGATAACAATTTGGAACTATGTCCAAAGGGAAACCAAATTGTTCATACCCTTTGATACAGCAAAACCACTTTTAGGTCTGTATACCAAAGAAATCATAAAAAAAAGGGGGGGAGGGGGGAAAGGATCAGCATGTGCAAAAATATTCATAGCAGTCCTTTTGTGGTGGAAAAATATTGGAAACTGAGGGCATGCCCATCAATTGGGGAATGGCTAAATAAGTTGTGGTATATGAATGTAATAGAACACTATTGTGCAACAAGCAAAGATAAAGAGGCAGATTTCAGAAAAATTTGGAAAGATTTGTATGAACTGATACAAAGTGAAATGAGCAGAACCAGGAAAATATTGTACATTGTAGTAGCAACATTGTGTGATGATCAACTATTAATAACTCAGCTCTTCTCAGCAACACAATGATCCAAGACAAGTACAAAGGACTAATGAAGGAAAATGCTATCCACATCCTGGTAACGAACTGATGGTTCTGAATGCAGACCAAAGCATGGTTTTTCACTTTCTTCTTTTTTGTGTTTTTTCTTTTTGATCTGTTTCTTCTTTCACAACTGTGATTAATAAGGAAATAAGTGTTACAAAATATTACATTTATAACCTATATCAAATTGCCTACCATTTTAGGAAGGGGGAGGAAGAAAAAAATTTGGAACTTAAAATCTTGTTAAAATGAATGCAAAAAAATTGTCTTGACATGTAATTGGGGGAAAATAAAATACTATTTTTTTAAATACTGAAAAAATAACATCATAACAAAACAGAATTGGTCAACTGGGAAAAAGAGTTGTATATGCTCACTGATGAAAATAATTCCTGAAAAATTGGAAGAAAATGTTAACTATCTCATAGGAAAAAACAGCTGACCTTGAAAATAGATAGAGGGAAGACAATTTAAGAACTGTTGGATTGGGAGACACTTCCAGGGCAGAGCCAAGATGGTGGAGGAAAGGCAGTGAGCTCTCGATCTCATGACACAATCACTCCAAAAAACATCCAAATAACACCATAGGAAAATGCCTGGAGCAGCAAAATTAACAGAAGAATGTGCTGAAATTATCTTCTAACCAAGAACAGCTTGGAAGGTCAGAAGGAGGGAGCTGCTGTGCTGATACAGGAGTTGAGCCCAACACCACAGTCAACCTGACACAGATCCAGTCCCAGGAAGGCCTCACCAGAGGAGGAGACCCCCAGAGCCTCTGAATCAGCTGAAGCACCAGTGTCATCTGGAACTAAGCTCACAGACTGGTGAGAGGGCTGAGCCTAGGACAGGGGGGAGACTAAAGGGGTCTATGCTGGTGCTGAGGCAGAACTTGCGTTTTTCACCCCTGCCGAGAACCAGGAGGTAGGCTGGAGTAGCAGTTGCCTAGGTGGGGAGGGGTACAGGCTCCTTGAAGCTAACAACCACAACGCACAAAGCTGGTTGATTAGCAAGTTGGCCTGGGGTCATCTACAGATCAGGAAACAGGCCAGGTGAGTGAAGAACCTGATCCTCCTTAATTCATACCACCTGGGACTTCTTAAGCTTGGGATACTGCAGCCTGAAAATAGTGCCCCACTTTAAGGAGCTAAAAGTCCAGTAAAACAAAGGCAAGATGACCAGACAGAGAAAGGTGAGGACCATGGAGAGTTTCTTCAGTAACAAGGAAGACCAAGGTGTACCCTCAGAGGAAGATGTCAACATCAGGGCCCCTATATCTAAAGCTTCCATGAAAAATATGAATTGGTCTTAGGCCATAGAAGTGCTCAAAAAGGACTTTGAAGATAAAGTTAGAGAGGTAGAGGAAAAAATGGAAAGAGAAATGAGGGTGATGCAGGAAAGACATGAGAAAAAAGTCAACATCTTGAAAAGCAAAATGGAAAAGCTACCTGATGAAAATAATTGCCTATGAATTAGGATTGAACAAATGGAAGCCAGTGACTTTATGAGAAACCAAGACACAATAAAGCAAATCCAAATGAATAAAAATATAGAGGGCAATGTGAAATATCTTCTGGGTAAAACTGCTGACCTGGAAAATAGGTCCAAGAGAGATAATTTGAAAATTATTGGTCTACCGGAAAACCATGATCAAGGAAAGAACTTAGACATCATCTTCCAAGATATTTTCAGGGAAAATTGCCCTGAAATTCTAGAAGAAGAAGAAGCTAAAATAGAAATTGAAAGAATCCACTCCAGATCACCTCCAGAAAGAGATCCCAAAAGGAAAACTCCTAGGAATATTATAGGAAAAATCCAGAGCTCTCAGGTCAAGGAGAAAATATTGCAAGCCGCCAAAAAGAAAGAATTCAGGTACTGTGGAGCCCCAGTCAGAATAGCACAGGATCTAGCAGCTTCTACATTAAAGGACCAGAGGGCATGGAATATGATATTCCAGAGGGCAAAGGAAATGGGATTACAACCAAGAATCACCTACCCAGCAAAACTCATCATAATCTCTCAGTGGAAAAAATGGGACTTTAATGAAAAAGAAGACTTTCAGATATTTGTGATAAAAGACCTGAACTGAATAGCAAATTTGACTTTCAAATACAAAACCCTAGAGAACTATAAAAAATTGGAGTTGGGGATCATACCTGGGGTCGTACAGTGGGTGACTGTCTTGTGTCTAAGGCTGGGTTTTGGCTCTGATCCCCCTGATTCCAGGGGTGGCGCTTTGTCCACTGTGTCACCTAGCTGCCCCATGATGACATCCTTAGGGTTAAATTGAGGAGTGAGGGGAATTCACTGGGGGAGGGGGAAGGACAGAGATGAAATCTTACATGAAGGAAACAGGAAAAGGCTTATGGAGTGGGGGAAGAGATGGAAGAGAAGCAGGGCAGTAAATGAATTTACACTCAGAAAAGGCTCAAGACCTTAAACTCATCAGAGTTGGCTCAAGGATGGACTAACACACACACACACACACACACACACACACACACACACCCACACCCAACTGGGTGGAGTAATCTATTTAATCTGGGCAGTAAATAAGCCTAACACTCATCAGAATTGGCCTAACAAACCAGGCCCAGTTCACTTCGGCTTCAGCACTGAACCCCAAATACAGGGGGAAGCAGATTTTTACATATTAAAGACAATTAAATAAGACCAATTAATTAAAAGAAAACAACTAACCAGGATACAAAATCTGATTTCTAATTGGAAGAAAGATTAGGGATTTCCAAGTTGGAATGGAGAGAGCAAACAGGTGCACTTCATTGAAATCAGAAAAAAGAGGCATCCTACTTCCCCCAAGTCTGTATTCATTCAAAGGAACATGGAAAAAAACAACTGATTGAGCACTATGGGGCCAGTCTTCAGATAAGACATATGGGTTGTTTGAGATATATAATTGTGAGAAAACTTCTTGCATCAATCTTCAGAGCTGCATGGGCTTCTGGTCAGGATAACCATGGTCCTTGGTTAAGGATCTCTAAGCAGGGATAGAGGTGGTCTAGCTTCCCAGCCATGCAGAGATAGGTTAAAACAATGCAATAAAGTTTTCTCACAAGACAGAAATTGGACTAGACCATAACAAAATAAAAAGGGAAATGAGCTAGCTCCAGAATTGATTCACAAGATGGAGTCAGAGTGGTTCACTCAATTCCCACTACCATTTGTTGTTCTAATCCTCTCAATTCTTTCCCCCTTTTGATTCATGGGGAGGAGGATCAGCCCATTCTCTCTATTGATCTTTTCTATGTGAGGCAAATTAATAAGGTTTTTCATATATTAATCATCAAAATTACATTAGTAATATTACAGATCAAATTACTTTTTTTTTATTGCATTCACAATGAACTAATTTTGAGAGGTTAGATTTACATGTCCCCAGGTAACAAGAGAACTTAAGTATAAACACCTTGTATCAAAAGGCCAAAGTAATACAATAATGATCATCAATACTAACCAACATTTTCACCTTGTATCCTAGTAACCCAAGTGCATTTAGCATTTCATCTTGAGTCCCAGATGTCCCATGTTGTGGTCTAGTCCTTGGATATCTTCTCTTTGACATTCTGGAATAGGCTTCATTCTCTGGATAACTCTGAAGGGAGCTCTATTTTTCTGGTTCCAAATCACTTCTAGTAATTCCTAGATAATACTGCTAAAATCTGCTGATAACAAGACTTAATGCAATTTAGTACATTCTCTTAAACTTGGTTTTCCAAACCTGAAACTTCAGAGAATTTCAGTTTTTATATAACATTTGTTGCTTTTAATCTTTACCTAAGCCCTATACCCGATATAACAATCTTTTTTAAATGTTAGGTGTTTAATTTGTAAAATGAATTCTTCTGTCCTTTAAAACTGTCAGATAATTTTAAAATGGGAAAATAATTTAATTTTCTTTACAATTATAAATGCAATTTCATGTTAAATTCTTTCTATACTCTAGTATGGAAAGTACATTTAATACAAGTAGTACATCCAGAAGACAGTCATTTTATATATATGTGTGTGTGTATGTATGTGTGTATATGTATATACATATACATATATGTTTATGTGTGTATATATATATATATAAGTATATATCTTCATATAGTTCTTACAGAAAACAGTCTATCCTGTTGCTTTGGCAAAATTTGCTGTTCCATTTAATTAAAAGCTTTAACATTATGACTTTGTCTAATTCTCTCTTTAGGAGGAAGTCATGCCAATGTAAGAAATAATTATTAATAACATATCTTGGGGATATTCTCCCCTTCTTTCAAAATCCTTTCTCTACCTCATTCACACTCAAAGGTCCAGTCCTGAATCTCTTCATCTTGGTGAGGCCCATCCAACCTTACAAGGAATTTAATCTAGGGTGGAGAAAGATCTTTTTGTCTAGACAGGAAGGTCTCTCTGTCCAGGGTGAGGTAACTCAGCCCACCCATTGATAATGCAAGGCTGGTATTGCCCTTCATTTTAGTAAAAATTACCTCCAAATTAATTTAACCAATTAGATTTGATTGCTATTTGATGGATCACCTATATTTAGAAGGGTACATACAGTGTAAGTCCACCACCATTTTGGTCTTTGGTCTGAGAGAGACATCCAATGATGATCCTTTTATTAATAACCTGCTAGCCTTATTAATAAAATGACCAATTTACCCAGAAACTATGTCTCTCATATTTTTAATCAACACGTCTATATTGTAATTTGACCACAAATACAGAATAAGATTGTAAGATTTTTCATACTGGAATCCTATAAGTGAGATGTTTCAGTATCAACCTATTAATAAATACATTTAGTATTGTCCTTATAAAAGTTTTACTGTTCACTTTCCCTGATTATAGAAATTTGCTATGAAAGGAAAAGAAGGAACATAGTTATAACAATGTCAAGACTATTCCCCTCAAGGGCACAGGGGGAAAACTGTATTAGCTCTCTTTGATTCAAAATACTGGTCATATTTAAGACTTAATCATGTAATCACAGGGAATCAAAAGTTAAGCTCAGGTTTAACCAGGTGGGAAATTTTTCTATTCAGAAAGGAAATAGCACAATGGTGAAACTGAGTGAAGAAGATCCACATCAAAGTCATCCCTTCAACTTTTCCAAGGGACAGGCATCCACTTGTAGCAGTTCTCAGACTACAGCACATGCCATTTTCTAGTATTGGCTCCATGACAATTCAGACAACCATCCCTGTATTCAAAACTCAAAACAATAGTAAATTATAGTTCCAAGAGTTTTTATCTCAAGTAGCAAAATTTCAATAACCATGGCTTAGGGTTTGAATACTTCTCATTAACTTCTCCCTAAGAGTTACATTTCATTTATCCTTTACTTAAAAATTAAAACTAACAACATTCTGGCGTTTCAGAT
This sequence comes from Dromiciops gliroides, assembly GCF_019393635.1. Classification (NCBI taxonomy): domain Eukaryota; kingdom Metazoa; phylum Chordata; class Mammalia; order Microbiotheria; family Microbiotheriidae; genus Dromiciops; species Dromiciops gliroides. Next base: position 262,941,329 of record NC_057862.1, on the reverse strand, counting down.
ATAACAGCAAATACCTGATGTACATTGAAGTTACATTTTAAAGCCATTCCGTACATTTTCATAATTTTTATGTGATAGCCAAAAATTTTCAAAAGAAAAGTCATTCTTTATTACAGTAAACATTATTAAATTTATCTGTTTTAAAACAAAATATACCCCCATTAAATATTTAACAGTTTTCAAATAGCTATTTTTATCACATTCTTTAAAAAGCTCAATTCATAATCTAACAACATCCAGATTAAAAGAGGTGTTTGTCTAACAGAGAATCTCTGACACAATGGTTTCTCACTATAAGAAAAATTTAGAAATACAATAACAGTATGCACAATATCTGTATGTAAAACATAAAACAAAGCTTATTGTCAGATTATGTCAATTCAGTCAAATGTATTTCCAAATTATCCTGCATAGATAATCATTAATCTTATTAGCTTTGACATTTTATATTAATTACATCTAAAATTCAGTACAGTTATCAACTATAAAGTAATTACATTCAATCAAAGAAATAATAATAATAGTCAACATCTATTATAATAATTACCATATGCCAGTCCCTGTGTTAAGCACTTCACAATCATCATATCATTTTGATCCTCACAACACTAGGAGGTGAGTACAATTATTATTTTCCTCTTTACAGATCAGAAAACCAAGACAAACAGCTAGTCAATTTCTGAAACTGGAGTGCAACAGGTTTCTCTGCATTTTTCCAGTATTTGTTGTTGTTGTTGTTGTTGTTGTTGTTATTGTTGTTGTTGTTGTTGTTGTTGTTGGAGAGTACCTTTATTTAGGAATATTATCTAAGATGAGAGGAATTAATAGGTTCAGTGAAAAAAGGTTTCTGGGCTGGGAAAGTCATAAGGGGTCTCTAAGCTAGGATGGGGACTGAAGCAGTCCCTGGTCTGGGTTAGGGGTCAGAAGAGGAGTCTCTAAAGTGGGATGGGAGGTTTAGGGAGTCCCAGATATGGGATAGGAGTCACAGGAGGGTCTCTGAGCTGAAGTAGGAGTCAGAGGGGAATCTCTGATCTGGGATAGGGGGGTTCAAGAGGTCCCAGATTTAAGATATGGGGCAACTGAGCTAGAATTGGGGGTCAGGGAGTCCCTGATCTGGGATAAGGGTAAGAAGGGAAATCTCTGAACTGGGATCTGGGGGAAAAAGGGGGTCCCTCCCTTTTTGGTTTAAACCACTCTTTCCATTCCTTAATTAAATTTTATTCATTTTAAAGTTATTCCATAAATTAAATAATCTATTCTCTTTTCATGGTCAAGGAAGGGGCAAGTACCAGTTAAATTTAAACTGAACTCTGGGATTGCTTTCAAACTAGCTGCCTCCTTCCATTACACTAAAATAATAACTTGCAAACTTCAGGGAGAAAGTGATCTAAGTGCTATTTACCACTTAAACTTTTATAAAATTTAATTCTTTAAATAAATTCTACAGAGTGGTGCCCCAAAGCTCACTAAAATGGTTCAGCATATATTAAGCTTCGGCTATGTGCCTTATGAGGTAGAACAAAGAGAAGAGGATGAGTTCCTCGATTCACCCAAAGTCTCAGGATTTCTCCCCTGCAATCTTAAAATTATTACTCTCCAAACTCTTAAATGATTAATCTCCAATCTCCTTAATCTTCAAATCTCCAAAATCTACCAAGATGTTTGTAACAGTTTTAAAAATCCAGAAAGTTTTCTTTTCTTTAAGTAGCTGGCTTTATCTCTGTAATTCTATTGTGGACAAGGCTGATATAACAGAGAAAAAGTACTTTGCAGATGTTTTTTTTTTTCTTTTTAACCAAGCCTGAAATGGAAGTTAGTCCTGACTGAGACAACTGTTTACAGCACGAAATGTCATTATTGTTTCCCAGCATTCTAAATGCTTTGAGTGAAGCCTTAGAGATCTTTCAAGGTAACAGAATCCAAGAACAACAGCAACAACAATTTTAAAAACCCTAAACATGAAAAAGGAGAAAGATTTTCCTTCATTTTATAAAGACACAAAATGATAAGACAGAAAAGTTTAGTGTGGACAATTTTCTATAGATTTCAGCAATTGAAAGTTCCTTCTTCAGGCCAATTTTGGAACTCATTTGAATTTTTATATATTTTAGTATAATTGGAGAACTCTATCTTTTAATTAATCCCTCCACTCCTGTATGGGAAACAACTCATGTTTCTAAACCAATAAGAATTTTCCTAAGGGGGTGTAAAAATGAATAAAACAATAATAATAACAAAAAAACAATCCTTAATTTAAACTTAATACCAAATTTCCCTTCTCCTAGGGGAAAACTGATAAAACCTAACACTTAGCTTTAATCCTAAACTGAAATCTAAATCTTACTTTAGCTCAGAAGAAATAGGGATCAAGAGCAGGAGTCCAACCTTCAGAGGCAGGTTTCCACAAAAATAGTTCCTCAGTGAAAGATTAACCGAAGTATTTTAGGGAACTGTTTTCTGAAAGACTAAACCTGGAGGTCATAGTCCTGACTCAACTTGCTGACTCAGCCAAAAACTATGGCAGATGAAATTAAATGACTGAGGAAACAAAGGTTTGAGCTCTTGAGCAATAAAGATTTATTAAGCAATACATGCCAATTGCCTAAAAAACCAGGCCCAGTTCACTTCAGCTTTGGTACTGAACCCCAAATACAGGGGGAGGCAGATATTAAGGACAATTAAATAAGACCAATTAATTAAAAGAAAACAGGATACAAAATCTGATTTCTAATTGGAAGAAAGATTAGGGATTTCCAAGTTGGAATAGGGAGAGCAAACAAGTGCACTTCATTGAAATCAGAAAAAAGAGGCATCCCACTTCCCCCAAGTCTGTATTCATTCAAAGGAACATTATAAAAAACAACTGATTGAGCAACATGGGGCTGTCTTCAGATAAGACATATGGGTTGTTTGAGATATATAATTGTGAGAAAACTTCTTGCATCAATCTTCAGAGCTGCATGGGCTTCTGGTCAGGATAACCTAGGTCCTTGGTTAAGGATCTCTAAGCAGGGATAGAGGTGGTCTAGCTTCCCAGCCATGCAGGAATAGGTTAAAACAATGCAATAAAGTTTTCTCACAATGTTTACAATAGAATAAAGTTTTCTCACAAGACAGAAATTGGACTAGACCATAACCAAATCAAAAGGGAACTGAGCTAACTCCAGAATTGAATCACAAAGTAAAAACTTTATCATTATTGGGGCAATTAGAAGGATACTACATAAAAAAAGAGGGTACAGGAGTGAGTCAATTATGTTGAGATGATGTTTTTTAAAAAAGGATGGTAAGAAAGAAGGATGCCCTGGGAGAAGAAGGGAAAATGGGGAGAATTATCTCACATAAAAGAGGTGTGCAAGGAAATACTTTTAGAGTAAATGAGGAAATGGGGGAGACAGGCAACACTTGAACCTCACTCACATTTAAATTGGTTCAAAGAGGGAATATATGTATACATATTCAATTAACAATGAAAATTTATCTTACCAACATGGAATTAGGAGGGAAAGGGACTAAAACAAAAAAGAGGGTGCTAAAAATGAGGGCAGATAAAAGAAGGTAGTGCTCAGAAGCAAAACAAACTTTGGAGAGGAAGAGAGATGGATAGAAGAAAATAAGATAGAAGGAAATGCAGAGTTAGTAATCATAACTGGATGTGAATGGGATAAACTCACCCATAAAATAGAAGCAGATAGAAGAATGGATTAGAAACCAGAATCCAACAATATGTTGTTTACAAGAAACACATTTGAAACCGAGAGGCACACAGAGAGATAAAATAAGGGACTTGAGCAGAATATATTATGCTTCAGGGTGTAAGGAATTAATTGTAATTTGGGGTTTCCATGAACCCATCTTTGCTTCATTATGGTGAGACTGAAAAGATGTAATCTTGAAAAGCCATGCTGTGTTAGCATCCGGAACCTGGCCAGCTTGCAGCTATAGAGCTGCCTGTTTGTTCTGTCAATCAAAACTACCAGCCAAATAGCTTAGAGCTGTGTGTGTGTGTGTGTGTGTGTGTGTGTGTGTGTGTGTGTATGGCCCTATTTCTGGTTTTCCAGGAGGCTTCAGGAGGAAGCCCGGGAGAAGAGTGATGGCACTCTGGTGCACAGGAGAGAGGGAGAGAGATGCTGGTGTGGTGGACCTTTGGACCAAGCTGGGGGACCCTGCACAGTTGATTCTCCTTGGAACTACAGATTCCAGTTGGTGTTGAGTTTGTGTTGTTGAAGATAGGCTAGCTGGGCTAGAGGCAGGTTTGGAGTGCCTGGGGCCTTTTTGCTCTAGAGATTTAGATTCTAACTATCTGGAAAGTGGGACATATTTTTTCCCTTCCTCTATCCCCTTTCTCATTGTCCCTGGCTCTATTAAATTCACCTGTGTTGTAGATTTGTTCTCATTAATAAAACCTGTTTTGTTTGTTGAAAAGAGGCTGTTAATTGCCTTTCTTACCCCAATATTTTGGCGAGCCATCCAATTAACTCTCCCCATATTAAATTTGGCCCTTACAAGGAGCAGCTAGGGGGTGCCATGGATAAAACACTGACCCTGGATTCAAGAGGACCTGAGTTCAAATGCGGCCTCAGACACTTAACATAGTAAAATAATAACAATACTAAACATAAATGTATCAAATAGCATAGCATTGAAATTCTTAGAGTAAAAGTTAAATAAATTATAGTATGGAATAGAGAGTAAAACTACACTAGTGGGGGACCTGAACTTTCCCCTCACAGAGCTGGATAAATCTAGCCATAAAATAAATAAGTAAGAAGTTAAGATGGATAGAATCATTAAATATGAGAGACTCCTGGAAAGAAAACTGAATGGAAATAGAAAGGAATATACATTTTTCTCGGCTGTACACGGCACCTTAAAAAAATTGACACTATATTAGAGCATAAAATCCTCACAACCAAATGCAGAAAAGCAGTAATATTAACTCTACCCTTTCAAGCTATAATGTAATAAAATTACATTTAATAAGGGCCATGGAAGCATAGATTAAAAGTTAATAGGGAACTAAATACTCTAATCCAAAAGAATAGGTGAGCCAAAGAACAAATCATAGAAACAATCAATTTCATAACAGAGAATAAGAATTAGACAACATCCCAAAGTTTGCAGGATGCAGCCAAAGAAATACTTAGGGAGGAATTTCTATCTCTAAATGGTTATATCAATAAAATAGAGAAATGAATTGGTCATGCACCTAAAAAAATTGAAAAAGAACAAATTTAAAATCTCCAATTCAACACAAAAATGTCCTGAAAATCAAAGGAGAGATTAATAAAATGAAAGGGTTTTTTTAATGATCTAATGATATAAAATTAAGAGTTGGTTTTATTTTTTAAATTAATAAAATAGATAAATCATTGGTTAATTTTATTTTTTAATTAATAAAGTATTTTATTTTTTCCCATTACATGTAAAGATAGTTCTCAACTTTTGTTTATACAAGCTTTCCAATTTCGTATTTTTCTCCCTCCCTCCCCTCCCTCCCCCTTCCCCTAGACAGCAGGTAATCTGATATAAGTTTTATATACATATATATATATATATATATACACATAATAACATTAAACGTATATTCTGCATTAGTCATGTTATAAGAGAAAAATCAGAGCAATGACGAAAAACCTCAAAATAGAAAAACAACAGCACCAAAAACAAAAGAAATAATATGGTTCATTCAGCATCTATACTCCACAGTTCTTTTTTTTTCCTGGATTTGAAGATCCTCTTCTATCATGAGTTCCCTGAAACTCATTGCATTGGTGAGAAGAATATAGTCCATCACAGTAGATCAATACTCAATGTTGATGGTACTGTGTACAATGTTCTTCTGGTTCTGCTCATCTCACTCATCATCAGCCAATGCAAGACCCTCCAGGTTTCTTTAACTCCTCCTGCTCATTGTTTCTTACAGCACAATAGTATTCCATTGTATTCATATACCACAACTTGTCCATCCATTCCCCAATTGATGGGCATCCCCTCAACTTCCAATTCCTTGCCACCACATAAAGAGCAGCTATAAATATTTTTGTACATGTGGGTCCCTTTCCCCTTTCCATGATTTCTTTGGGGAAAAGACCCAAAAGTGGTATTGCTGGGTCAAAGGGTATGCACAGCTTTATTGCTCTTTGGGCATAGGTTAATTTTATTTTTAAAAAAGAATAAAACCAAATTACTAGTATCAAAAATGAAAAGAGTGAATACATCACCAATGAAGATGAAATTAAATCATTAGAAGTTCTTTTACCCATTTACATGCCACTAAAACTAATAGTCTATGTGAAATTGATGAATATTTACAAAAATAAAAATTGCCCACATTAACAGAAAAGAAAACAGAATACTTAAATAACCCTATCTTAGAAAAAAACAAATTGAAAAAGCAATCACTGAGTTCCGTAAGAAAAAGTCCCCAAGACTACATGGATGCACAAGTGAATTCTACCAAATATTTAAGGAGAAATTCTAAATAGTGTATTTATAAGAAATTCTACCAAATTCCTTTCATGACACAAATATGGTTTTGATACCTAAACTAGAGAGAGCAAAAATAGAGAAAAAAACTATAAACAAATTTCCTTAATGAATATCAATGCAAAATTTTAAATAAAAAGCCAGGAAGGAGAGTACAGTAACATCTCACAAAGATATTACTCTCTGATAATATTATTACTATCTGGTCACACCATGAACAAATAGGATTTATTCCAGAACTGTAGGACTGTTTCAATATTAGGAAAACTACCAGCTTAATTGCTCATATCAGTAACAAAAAAACATGCAAATCATAGATGTAGAAAAAAAGTTTTGACAAAATACAGTACCCAATCCTATTTAAAAAAAATACTAGAAAGCAGAGGAATCAGAGGAGCCTTTCTTGAAATGATAAGTAGTATCCATCTAAAACCAAAAGCAAATATTATCTGTAATGGGGACAAACCCGAAGCTTTGGATAATTCTACAGAAAGATAAACTAAAAAGAAAATATGAAACTAAAGCAATTTCTGGAGAAACTAGAGTTAAGATACATATGGTATCTTCTAAATAAGAGTAAAATAATATACATATTTTTCAGCAACATATGACACTTTTACAAAAACTGAACATGTATTACTAGGGGACAGAAACATTGCAAACAATGTAAAAAGACAGAAATAGTTAAGGTATATTTTATAAATGGATAATGTAATAAAAAAATAGAAATTGGTTCAAAGGCCACAAAGAAAGTACAGGCCCAAGTTGAGACTTAACAATTAAATCTTAAATAATGATTGCACTAAGAAACAAATCATAGAAATAATTAATAACCATGAAAAAGTAAATTATAATGATTTTTAAAACAAAATTACCGGAATACAGTAAAAGCAAATCTTTTGGGGAAATTATAGCCTTGAAATTAACCAATTATAAAATATACAATAGAATGAAAATATACAAACAAGAGATATTAAAAATTACAAGTGAAATAAATGGACTAGAAACAAAAAAACAGAGAAATGATAAAGAAAATGAAAAGCTGGTTCTCTGAAAGACTAATAGAATTAGTAAACTCTCAACTAATCAAAAATTAATAGTATTGCTATATAGTAGTAACAAAAAACAAGAACCAGTAATAGGGAAATCACATTCCAAATAATTACAAAAATTCACAAAATGTCTGGGGATTAACCTTCTAAGGCACACAAAAGACTTGTCTAGATATTATAAATTATAAATAAATTATAAACTGTTCCTTAAAGAGTTAAAGAATAATCTAAACATCTGGAGGATTATTTAGTGCTCTGGGCTAGGCCATGCCAATGTAATAAAAATGATGTTTCTACTAAATGTCAATCAAATTACTAAGAGTGAACATTACAGAATTTTACAAAGTAATAACAAGATTCATTTTGGAAAGCAAAAAATACAGAATATTAAGGGAAATAATTTTTAAAACATAGTGAAAAGGGGAGAATAAATAGCACTTCCAGAAGTCAAACTGTATTATAGAGTCATCAAAATGAATGGAACATACTAGATGAAGTAGATTCAAAAACAATAAAACCCAGTAACCCAGTGTTTGAAAAAGTGGAAAACAAATTACCGAGGGAAAATTTCCCTATTTCTTACAAACTTCTGTGAAAACTGGAAATCAGTCTGGTAAAAATCATTATTGTTCAGTCATTTCAGTGGTGTTTTACTCTTTGTGACCCCATTTGATATTTTCTTAGCAAAGATACTGGAGTGTTTTGGCATTTCCTTCTCCAGCTCATTTTACAGATAAAGAAACTGAGGCAAACAGGATTATGTGACTTGTTCAGGGTCACACAGTTAGAATAGGAGGTGGAATTTAAACTCAGATCTTCCTGATTCCAGCCCTGGCACTCTATCCACTGAGCTATCTAAACTGTCCACAGTATATTCCAAATGGATATGCAACCTTATTATTAAACATCATAATATTTAAAAAATTAGAATAGAAACAGACTATATACCTCTCACAGCTACATATAGGACATATACTCTTTTTTTCAAAGATGAGAAAGTACATTTTAATTGAATATTATATTTTTCCCCAATTACATGTGAAACAATTTTTAACATTCAATTTTTTAATTTTTGAATTCCAAATTTTCTCCTTCCCTCTTTCCTGTCACCTCATTGAAAAATCAAGCAATTTGATACAGGTTATATATGTGCAGTCACAGAAAATATATTTCCATGTTAGTCATGTTGTGGGGAAAATAACACCCCAGACGAAGGAAGGAAGGAAACAAAGAAAGAAAGAAAAGAAAGGAAAATAAAAGTATGCTTCAATCTGCATTCAGACTCCATCAGTTCTTTCTCTGGAAATGGGTAGCATTTTCCATCATAAGTAGGACATGTATTCTTAACCAAACAAGAGATAAAAGTAATTGCAAAAAGATAAAACAGATTATGTTGATTAAAGAGACTAAAAAAGCTTCTGCACAAGCCATATTAATGCATATAGGATAAAAAGAGAGATGGGTACATGGCGAAAAAACTTTGTATCAAATTTCTATGATAAGGTTTGGATATCCAAGATTTCTATTGAGTTTTTTGGTTGGGTTTTTTTGTTTGTTTGTTTGTTCAATTGATTCTTCTTGACCCCATGTACCATAATGTACATGGGGTTTTCTTGGAAAAGATACTGGAGTGATTTAACCATTCCTTCTCCAGTGGATTAAAGCAACCAGAGGTTAAGTAACATGTTCAGGGTTACCCAGCTAGTAAGTTTCTGAGACTGGATTTTTACTCCTAACCCCAGACTCATCACTCTGTCCACTGAGCCATCTATTTGCCTCTGGTATGCAAGATATATAAACAGTCAATAAATATATATGCATATTATATGTACACATATATATACATATGACTAATAGCCATTTCCCAATAGATAAATAGTCAAAAGATATTAACAAAGAGGTCTCAAAAGAAAAACTGTAAAGTATTCACAACTGCATGAAAAAACATTTTAAATCACTAATGATAAAATAATTGCAAATCAAAACAACTCGGGTTTTATCTCTTACCTTGCAAATTGGTAAAAATTACAATAGTCAATGTTGGAGGGTTTGTGAAAAGATAGTTACACTAATACATCATTGATGGAACTCTAATGCATTGTTGGTGAAGCTGTAAAAAAATATAACCATTTGCAGAAAGCAATTTGGAATTATGTAAATAAAGTAACTAAAATGTCCATATTCTCAGAATTAGTGATTCCATTACTGGACTGTATTACTCCATCATCCCAAGGAAGCCATCAACAAGAAATCATCCCCAAGACAGATCTATAGATATGTGTATGTGTACATGTATATATTCACTTTTTGTGATAGCTAAGAACTAAAAAAAAAAAATGCCCATCTATTGGGGAATGGCTTTTTAAAATGTAGCATATTCATGTAATGGAATATCACTATGTTGTAAGAAATAATGTGTTTGATGGATACAGAGAAGCATGGAAAGATCTATATGAAGAGAATGAAATAAGCAAATCTAAGAAAACACAGTAACTACAACAATAGAAATAGAAAGGATAACTGCACAGCAAAGAAAATAAAACTTTTTTTGTAACTATAAAGATCAAACAGGACTGAGAGATATGAGAAGATACCTCCAACCTACCACTTCATGAAGGTCCAGAGGTATTACACATTGCCCATGTTTTCTGACTTTTTCTTGTATTGATCAGTTGAGCTGACTTTTTTTCCCTGTCAAAAAAACAATATTTCTCATATGAGATGGCTCTCTGGGAGGGGAAGGAGGAGAAATACATGTGATATTTATAGTAATGTAAGAAACATGAAATATCAATAAAAATTTCTTATAAAAAAAAGAAACATAATGAACTACTACCAAAGCCAATAGTTGAGTAGCATGCCTGTATTTTCTCTATAGTATAAAGTACCTATGAATATAAAGTAATATATTCAGAAATCCACTTGACTTTTTAAAGGCACAGTGCTCTTTGTACAAATTTATATTTCTTCCTACCTAGGCTTGCAACACACACACACATACATAGAATAAACCATTTTACTGACATATTTTAAACTGTGATAAAGTTGTCTTACATAAAAGTTCTGCTGTCAAAAGTAGGATATCCTCAATCTCCCTTGTGGGTTTCAGATTTGAAGTAAAGGAAATTCCGTTTAGATCTCTAATAAGTAGCTGGAGATAGTTGATACAAAGGAACTCCAAACCTTTAAGTCTTCAGCTTCCAGGTTAGTAAAAATGTTAATTCCCTGTTATTTGGCTTCTATTCTAAGTCTAGCTACCTCAAGTCCTAGTGGCGGGGGGGGGGGGGGGGGGGGGGGGGGGGGGGGGGGGGGGGGGGGGGGGGGGGGGGGGGGGGGGGGGGGGGGGGGGGGGGGGGGGGGGGGGGGGGGGGGGGGGGGGGGGGGGGGGGGGGGGGGGGGGGGGGGGGGGGATTTGTTATTAACTTGAGATTTAATTTGCATATGATAGTTAGCGTTTTTCACTTAAGAAAAATTCAATCCAGATTGAAATTTTGATGTGTTTTTATTGAATGTATGAATATATGTGTGTGACACTGAGAAAATATTTCGTATTTTGAGTAGGGGCGGGTAAAGTTTTGAAAATAGCCATTAAAAAAAAAACTATAAGGGGCAGCGAGGTGGCACCAGTGTATAGAGCACCGGCCCTGGAGTCAGGAGTACCTGAGTTCAAATCCGGTTTCAGACACTTGACACTTAATAGCTGTGTGACCCTAGGCAAGTCACTTAACCCCAATTGCCTCACACACACAAAAAAAAAACTATACCTATTTTTTAAATTGTAGTCTTATCAGGGCAGAAAACTTTATCTTGACTTGAACTAGATTTGGGGAAAAAAAGAAAAAAGACTTGTCTATTTGTGCCTGTTTACTTTGATGTGACTTGCAAATTTAATATAATTTAACTGCATGCAATTTTAGGAGTGAAAGATAAATGCTTAACAAATGCTTGCCATTGACTTGTAAAATAGTTTAAGGTTATGCGCTCATATAGAGAGAGATGCATGTGTCTATATATGATTATATATATATGTGTGTGTGTGTGTGTATAGTTATACGTGGATATGGATATGGATATGGTTATCTATATATTTTGTGTGTATGTATATATCCATACAACCATATATGAATTTGTATGTTTATATATGGTTTCTGTGTATATATGTTTATATGGTTATCTATATGTCTGTGTTTGTCTATATGTATATATCTTTGTGTGAGTATGACTTCATTATGAAAACACATCTGAGTCCTGTGACTAACAAGATGAAAGACTAGACATTTTCTCTGATCCTCAAGACCACTTACACTTCTCCAAAACAGAAACTATTAGCCAAAGATAAAGCAATTTAAATTGTCTCAATAGTCTAGGAAACCAGGAATTCAAAAGAAGGTAAAAATCACATGAATTCTTATCTAATGAGCTTACTTAGAACCCATTTTATCCACTATAACCGTGCTAGCCACAGCAAGGACCCAAATGGCTTGCCATAAAATTCAAGTCCCCTTCCCACCCTCTTTCCACTGCTGTAAAGATGCAAGTTCCAAATGGCAGAAACTTCTTGAGGCCTCAATAGTTAGCTACAATGTTCTGTGCTACAATGGAGCTCTATGGGAGAATGGTGGAACAAAGGGAAAGAGGTAATACATGTATCTGGGCTTGAACCCCACACCTCTATCACACACGCCCATTCCTCCCAGAGTCTAAGAAATCCACATACCAAATGGCAAAATCAAAGCAGGATGCAATAACACTAGGATGATAATGCTCTGTACTATTAGACCAGACAACTGAGAAATAGAGGGAATAGCTCAGGATAGGAGTGAAAGAAATGGGACTGTGTTTGCTTCTTAAGCATCCAAGAAAATAGGAATGAAAGAAGGATGAATGAAAGCTAGCAAGAACAGCATCATCAACAGAGAGACTCTAGAGAGACTGGTAAGAGACTTCTTTACAAACGTACACAAGAAAACTGATACAAAAGCAAAAATCAGATGGCCCAGGATATTATGTAGAGAATCTTATAGCAGCCCTCCTACACATGAATCAATGGTTTGGGCTTTTTTTTTTTTTTTTTTTTTGCAGAACCAAAATGGGAGGATGCATACAACAAGGGAAGGGAGGAAGAGGATAGAAGAGAATAAGACAAAGAGAAAACAGCAATCAAGTGTAAATGTGAATGGAATGAAATGGAAGAGGATGACAAAATGGATTAGAAACTAGTATACAGCAGCATGGTTTTTACAAGAGACATACTTGAAACAGAGAGCTATAACCAGAGATAAAATAAGGGACTTTAACAGAATCTATTACACTTCAGCTGAATTTTTAAAAGGCAGGAGTAACAATCATTACCAAAGATAAAGCAAAAGCAAAAATAGACCTAATTAAAAGGGATAAGCATCTTGCTAAAAAGTATCATATACAATGAATTAATATTAATAGAAAACATATATTGATCAAATGGCATAGCATCCTTCTTCTTGAAGGATAATCAAACAAGTTACAGGAATTAATAGTAAAACTATATTAGCAGGAAACTTTGGTTTACCTCTCAGAAACAGATAAATCTAACCACAAAATAGATAAGAAATAAGTAAAAAGCAAAACACTTTTGAGGAAGGATAGGGTGAAAGGAGATAGAATTTATATTAAATTGCTTGATTTCTTAGGGAGAGGTGAAGAGGAAGGGAGGAAGAAAATTTGGAACACAAAGTTTTTTTAAAAATCAATGTGAAAAATTTTGGGTTTTTTTACATGTAACAAGGAAAATTCTAAATAAATAATTTTTTTAAAGAAAAAGAAAAAATACATAAAGAAGGAATCCTATCAAATTTCTTCTATGAGAATTTTTTAAATTTTATTTTCAGTTCCAAATACTCTCCCTTCCAATCACTTAGACAGCAAGAAATGCAATATCCATTATACATAAAAAGCCATTCAAAATATACATTAGCTATATTATAATGGTGGGGAGAGGATGAAGAAAAATTTTAAAGTGAAAAATATGATTAGATCTTTACTCAGAGTACATCAGTTCTCTCTCTGGAGGTGGATGGCATTTTTCATCATAAGTCCTTTGAAATGTTTGTGAGGGCCAAAATTTGATATACAGAGTGTTATTTGGGTGACTCGCCTTAATATTGGGGTCCTGGAAATATGAGGGACCCTTTTAGGTTTAACCTCCCCTCTGAAATGCCCTTTTTAGATATTTCTCCCAGGCCAGTAAGAAAGGAGCCTCTAAGCTTTAGTTCACAAAAGGATCCGATTTTATTACTCGGGAATTAATTAAACAACAAAGGTAAAACTAATAAAAATCAAAGATAAGGAAATAGGAAAATAGAAATACAGAGAAATACTCAACTCCAAACTTAGCTTAAGCTGGTTCAAAGGAATTTAAGGTTTTCAGTAAGTAACTCACCAACCTGAACAGCCCGCCAGTCTAAGCTTGCTCGTGCACCACCAGCACCTTCAGTCATCAGTCAGAGAGAGCAAACTCACATTCCAGAAATTACTCTAGAGTTGATGTTCCAGAAGTGCCTCAAGAACTTAGCATTCCAGAAGTTTCCTTTAACCTCCCTTCAGGGAGCATTCACTTTTTTCTCCCCCAAAAGGGGAGGTCCTTCAAAAGCTGCCTATTCCACAAATAATTTTTACCACATGTTGTAGACCATTGTATTGATAAGAGTAACAAAGTCTTCCATAGTTGAAAAGCTTTATACTATTGCTGTTAATGTGTCCAAAGTTCTCCAAGTTCTGCTCACTTCACTCTGTATCAGCTCTTCTCAGGTTTTTATTAATTTATCCCCTTCATTAATTCTTGGAGCACAAGATTATTCCATCACAATTATATACCATAAATTGTTCAGTCACTCTCCAATTGATGAGCATCCCTTCAATTTCCCTTCCTTGCCACCACAAAAAGAACTGTTATAAATGTTCACAAATACCTTTTTCATACCTAAACCAAGTAAAACAAAAACAGAAAAAGAAAACTATTGGCAAATTTCCCTAATGAACATTGATTGAACATTTTTAATAAAATACCAGCACGGAGATTATAGCAAGATATGACAAAGATGTGACTATGTAACTATGTGACTATGACCAGGCTGGCTGTACAAAGAATGCAGGGCTAGTTCAATATTAGAAAAACAATAAGCATAATTTGAATATACAAATTATATCAATAAATATAGGAAATGCTTTGGACAGAATACAGCACCTATTCCTATTAAAAACAGTAGAAAGTATAAGTATAAATAGAGCCTTCCTTAAAATGATAAGTCTAAGTAAAACCAAGAGTAAGCATTATCTGTAATGAGGATAAACTAGAAGCCTCTTCAGTAAGATCACGGGTAAAGCAAGGATGTCCATTATCACCATTACTATTCAATATTGTACTAGAGATCTTAGCTATAGTAATAAGACAAGAAAAAGAAAATGGAGCATACATAAGGAGGAAACAAAACTATTGATTTTTGCAGATGATATGAGAACTCTAGAGTCAACTAAAAAAAATTAGCAAAGTTTCAGGATATAAAATAAAGCCACACAAATTATCAGCATTCTAGATATTACAAAAGCAACCAAAAAGGAGAGACATGAAGAGAAACTCCACTTAAAATAACTTCAAACAATATAAAATACTTAGGAATCTACTTGCCAAGTCACACAAAGAGAGGCACTATATGAACACAATTACAAACACTTCACACAAGAAAGTTCTAAATATTGGGAGAAATATTAATTTTTCATTGATAGGCCTAGCTAATATAATAAAAATGGCAATGCTACCTAAATTAATTTATTCAGTACTATATCAATACCGAAGTATTACTTTATAGAATTAGAAAAAATTAAAATAAACTTCATTTAAAACAAAAGGTCAAGAATATCAAGATAATCAATGACATTTTGTGAAGGAAGAGGGCCTAGAAGTAGAAACTATATTACAAAGAAGCAATCATTTTTAAAAGTTTGTACTGGATAAGAAATAGAGTGGTTAATCAATGGAACAGGAGAAAATGAGCACAGTAACCTATTCTTTGATCCTAAGATCCCAGGTTTTGGAGCAAGTAGTTAACAAAAACTACTGGAAAAACTGGAAAGTGGTCTGACAGAAATTAGGCAAAGCCCAGTATTTCACACCATATACCAAGATAAACTCAAAATAAGTACATGATTTAAACATGAGCAAATTAGAGGAGAATGGAAGAAAGTACCAGTTAGATCTATAGATAAGGAAAGACTTCATTACCAAACAAGACAGATATATTGGGACAACTGGAGATGGCCCCGGATATTTTAAGGCAGTTGGGGTTGTGACTTGCCCAGGGTCAAACAGATAGTAAGTGTCTGAGATGAGACTTGAACTCAGGTCCTCTTGACTCCAGGGACAGTGCTCTATCCACTGTGCCACCTAGCTGCCCAATAGACTTCTAAGGAAATCAAAGAAATAGGAAAATGACTCATATATACTAAAATATTTATAGCAACTCTTTTATGATGTCAAAGAATTGGAAACATGTCCATTAATTTAAAAATAACTAAAGTTGTAGTAGAATACTACTGTGCTATAAGAAATGAGGAAGGGGGATATCTTCATATAGATCAGAAAACCTTGGAAGGATTATATGAACTGATGCAAAGTGAAATGAGCAGAATCAGCAAAATAATCTACACAATCATCACAATATTGTAAGGATTATTAACTGTGAAAGCCTTGGTAATTATGATCAACACAATGACAACACAATTCATAAGGACTCATTATTTTAAAATGCTATATCAACTTCCCAACAGAGAATGGACTTAGAGTGCAAAATATGTTTTTCTTTATTTTTCTTTACTTTTTTGGAACATTGTTAACAGGTAAATGAATTTTTCATTACTTGTATGGATAATGGGATAATATTTCTTGCTTTCTCAATGAGTGGAGTAGGGAGTAAACAAAAAGGAAAGAATTTGAACCTGAAAAAAAAATCAAATTTAAAAAGGAAAAAAAGAGACAATGAAGGAAAATAGCAACCTAACTCTCTTAACTTTAAATGTGAAAGGATTAAAGAATGTAATAAAATGAAAAAGAGTGACAGAATGAATAAGAAAAAATGATAATCCATTGCTTTCAAGAACATTAAAAAATAAAGACATGCAAAAAAATAATACTGAGGGATGGAGAAAATTCACTATCACATGAATCTAAAAAAGCAGATATTGCAACCATGCAAAAAACAAAATATATGCACGCCAATTTGTTTAGCTGTTTCCCAGTTAATGGACATCTACTTTATTTCCATATCTTTGTTCTCAGAAAAAGTCCTGCTATAAATATGTTGGACTCCAACATATATGTAAGGGGATATTATTATATTGTAAGAAATTATGAAATTAATTAATTCAGAGAAACAGACAGATCTACATGAACTGATGCAGAGTAAAGTAAAAAGAATCAAGAAAACAATATACACAATGATTACAATAATTTAAATAGAAAGAACAATCACACTCAAAAAAGTCGTGAACATAAAAAAATTACAGAGATCAAGCACGACTCAAATTTGAGGGGACATTCACAACTCAAACCTTTACATTACATCAAGGTCCACAGGTGTCACACATTGCACTATTTTCAGACTTTCAATGCATTGATCAGTTTTGTTGATTTTTTTTCATTTTTTTGTCTATAAAATATTATTGGCTATAGAGGGTGGCTGTCTGGGAGAAAAGAAGAAATATGGAGGGGAGAATAGATAATGATGTAAAAAGGCAAAATATCAATAAAACTTATTTTAAGAAGACTTCAAAATGATATTATCATAGATTGTTATGTTGGAAATGAGGGGAAAGGCTAAAAATTTGTATTGTTATTTTCAGGATTTCTTTTTCTGGTAGTCTCTTCTACAACTATCACAGAGACAGAAATTAGAAACTCCTTCAGCTTCCCCACCAAGTAAGAAAGCAAGAAAAATAAAATCCATTGCAAATATGGATAGTCACACAAAACAAATTTCTACATTAGGGAAAGAAAGATAGGGAGGGAGGCAGGAGAGAGAAAAGAAAGAAAAAAAAAAGAAAAGATGCTTCAGTCTTCCCTCTGAGTCCATCCACTCTCTATTTGGTTGGTCATTGTGATGATCTAAATTCCTAAATCCTTCAAATTTGATTGTTCTTATACTATTATTGTCATTTTATAAAGTATCCTAGTTTTACTCGCATCACTTTACATCAGGTCATACAAGTCTTCTCAGGTTCTTCTGAAAAATCACTCTCAGTCTGTGTTTTCTTTCACAAAATGGCTAATATGGAAATGTTTTGCATGATTGTGCATGCATAACCTATTTCAAATTGCTTACTGTCTTAGGCTAGGGTTGGAGGGAGAGGAAGAGAATTTGGAACTAAGATTTTTTTAAAAAAACAAATGTTTAAAATAATTTTACATGTAATTGGGAGCAAAATAAAATATTATTTTTAAATAAATCTATATAAACCTTTCCATGTTTCTCTGCATTCATCATATTCTATCATAATCATATACCACAATGTTAGTCATTTCTCAATTGTTAAGAATTCACTTTGTTTCCAGTTCTTTTGCTACACTAAAAACGTGCTGCTATGGATGTTTGTGTGTAGATGTTTGGATATGAAAACGGTTTTTCGATGACCTCCTTGGAATATATTCCTAGAAGTGAAATATATGGATCAACATGTATGGATAGTTTAGCAACTTTATTTTCATAATTTGAATTGTTTTCAAGAATAGTTGTATCCTTTCAGAGGGCAACTAGGTGTCACAATAGATAAAGTACAGGACCTGGATTCAGGAGGACCTGAATTCAAATTCGACCTCAGACACTTGACACTTACTAGCTGTGTGGCCCTGGGCAAGTCACTTAACCCTCATTTCCTGAAAAAAAATAATAATTGTATTGTTTCACAGTTCCACCAGTGAAGTATTAATGTTAAATCCGACTATGTAGCTATTAGAAAGTGAAATTCTTATATCAAATAATAGGATAGAAAAATTTGGGACATTGGGATTATTTTTTTAACTATTTCAATTTTTAAAAATTTGTAATTAAAAGCCTGCTGGTAATAAAAATAAATAAATGTTTTAATGTGATTTGGGTCCTTTGGGAAACAGTTTCTCTATTGTACATGAAAACAACCATATGCACTTTTTTTTTGGTGGGGCAATAAGGGTTAAGTGACTTGCCCAGGGTCACACAGCTAGTAAGTGTCAAGTGTCTGAAGTCGAATTTGAACTCAGGTTCTCCTGAATCCAGGGACTGTGCTCTATCCACTGCACCACCCAGTTCCCCAACCATATGCACTTCTTGTAATTTTATTACAAATTGACCAGGTTGTTCAAATGCTAAAAGTACATTTGCAGCTGGTGCCCCCCACCTCCGGCCGCCCCTCCCCCAGCCATGCCGTCTGGACCCCAGTATATGACAAAGCAAAATGATGGAAGCGAGTGGAATAGAGACAACGCCACCTGGAACTCTCCTACCAATTGCTGCAGGAACAGTAATTACATCTACTACTCCTGTCCCTCTAGCTTCTTCGAGGTCATTTTCTTCTACTAATACACCGTCAATGCAGTCCTTACCACCACAAACATCTTCTACACCTGTGCCATCACTTGCTTCAATGAAGAGTTCAGCTTCTTTGCCTTTTATACCATCTTCACCATTTTCTGCTATCTCACCTGTTTCTGCTGCCCCACTTCCTGTTTCTTCCGTTCCCAACTCCCATTTCCCCATCACAACTGCTACAGCCTTCAGTACTAATGCTCTTCCCCAGTTTCCATATTTCCCTTCAAGCACTGCTCCAAGCACTGTTATTTCCCCTCCTGCTACAGGTCCTCCTATGTGAGGATTTTCTGTTAATTCAGTCTATGGCATCACAAGGGGTCATGCTGAAAGAATTCCCCAGACACCTTTGATGCCATCATTTTCGGTACCTGCTGTTACAGGTATGTTGCCACCTTCTATTTCTCAACAAGTCATTTTGACACCTATGCCACAGGGAACCGGAAGTGGTTAAGCTATAACTTTCCCAGAGGAACATGAAGACCCTAGACTGACTAGGGTTCAGAATAAATAATCTGCTGGTGGTATCTGGGGGATTATTAAGGGTGTAGCTGGGAATCCTATGGTGAAATCTGTGCTTGATAAAACTAAACACTCAGTAGAAAGCATGATTACTACACTGGACCCAGGCATGGCTCCATATATTAAATCTGCTGGTGAACTAGATATTGTGGTAACCTCAAATAAAAAGGGAAAAATTGCTGCTGTCCAAGATGCCTTCCAGGAAGTCTTTGATTTAGCTGTAATTATAGGAGACACTAGCCATTCCAACATTGTTGCACAACCAGTGGGCAATGCAGCTGGATTAAAAGGGGCCCAAGAACATACAGTAAACTTATGTTGAGCTGATGTGATTCATGAAAAACAACCTGCTGTGTCTGTAGAAAACTTCATTGCCAAATTGCTACCTGACAAGTAGTTTGACATTGGTTGTTTGATAGTTGACAATCCTGTCCATGGCATTCACCTAGAAACATTTACACAAGCTACACCAGTGCCTTTGGAATATGTACAACAGGCTCAAAATCTCACTCCCCAGGACTATAATTTAAAATGGTCAGGCCTTTTGGTAACTGTGTGTGAAGCGCTTGAGAAGAACTTGGTACATACATGTCAGCTAGACTGATTGACATGTTGTTTTCACTGGCATGTCTAGACAACAAATGATGCTGCCAGAGGTATAGCAGACATGCATAAACAACACTTGCCACCCAGGACCACTAGAGAGAAATTTGTCTGGGATACAGAGACTTTTCTATAGCTTAATATCAAATAAGAGATCATATCTTCTGATTGAACAGTTTCAATGACTTCTGCAGGTTTTCTAATTTACCTGGTATTCCAAGTAGAAAAAAAGAACAAATGTGATTTTATCATATAATTAACTTCAAATATAGTTCTCAGAAATGAGCATCTAACAGCATTTATAACAGTTTGATAGCACTAAATTTGTAAAAGAATTTATTTGCTGAGACATTTAATGTACTTGTTTAAATTAGGTGATCTTAAGAGGGTATAGCCAGCTGATAAATAGTGCTATAAAGTCCCTCCCCACTCTAAATATGAGCTTACTATTATCTGCAGTGCTGCTTTCTCATTTCACTTCAGAATGAACCCTTTTCCCCATAGTTTTTAAAAATCTGATGCTCATAGCTCCTCATTATACTACCATAAGACACATGAAAATGGCATTTTCATGAACATGTGATGAAATAAATATCAGATATTTGGTGTTGATAGTGATTCATATAGCTATGTGTTACATAGCTTCATTAAGAAAAATCCTATTTTATTTCATTGTATAGCATTTCTTAGCATATCATAAATTGTCCCTTGATCATCAAGGCACTGTTTTTTATTTTTCAGTATTTGTTTTCTTAGTATCTGAAAGCAGTTGTTTCTCTGTAATTCAGAAGCATGTCTAGAATCATCTTGCTCAGCACTATAGGTGACTATTCTATTCCTTCCTATGCAAATATATGGCAATCATTTTTTTGCTTTCTTTCCACTTACTTACACCTTCCATTCTGCAATAAAGTATTTGATGAGCAGGGAATATTTTCCTGTTAGAGGATGGGTGTTTGTGGGTTTTTTGGTTTTGTTTTTTTGGGGTTTTTTGGTTATTTTTAGTGAGGCAATTGGGGTTAAGTGACTTGCCCAGAGTCACACAGCTAGTAAGTGTTAAGTGTCTGAAGCCGGATTTGAACTCAGGTACTCCTGACTCCAGGGCCAGTGCTCTATCCACTGGGTGTTTGTGTTTTTAAAAGTAACTACAGTACTTTTTGATTTTGCTATAAAACACTACCTTTTCAGCTCATGTCATTCTGCCTTTACTTTTTTTTTTTTTTTTGCGGGGCAATGGGGGTCAAGTGACTTGCCCAGGGTCACACAGCTAGTAAGTGTTAAGTGTCTGAGGCCGGATCCGAACTCAGGTACTTCTGAATCCCAGGGCCGGTGCTTTAACCACTGCACCATCTAGCTGCCCCCCTGCCTTTACTTTTTTAGACACTTTCAGAAGATCCTTTTTATACTATATAAAATTTGTTAGTCCATTATATTTGTACACAGTGATAATTTATCCTTTTCCCAAATAATCTATTTTGCTAACATTGGCCAACAATAAACCAAAATTAAATAAATGAATTTTATGAAATAAAAGGTACATTTGCCTATAAGACTATTATACAGAGAACTCACATGAAGCAAGTACTCACAAGGTCAGAAGAAGCAATACAAGGACACTCTTAAGGTCTCTCTAAAGAACTCTGGAATCAATTGTGAGACATGAGAGACACTGGCACAGGACCACCCAGCATGGTGTGCCTGCATCCATCAAAGAAGGTACTATACTCTATAAGCAAAGTAGAATGGCAATAGATCAAAAGGAACATGAGATGCACATATTTAGAGAATCCCCATTTCAAATGTTCATATGGACTATTTGTGCCTCACAAATAGAAAATTCCAAGCTCGTATTGGTTTCATCAGTCATAGTCAAACACACTGTACCTTGACCCCAACATAGTAATGTCATTTTGGTCCTCTTCAAGATAACAACCAACCAACCAATTTGACTAACAACTAAACACCAAATATTAAATATAAATAATAAGAGGGAATGGAAATAAGAGATGATATATGTTGAGTTTGGTTAACCTTGGCTTATGAAGGCAATTGTATTGAATTTGCCTCATTGGTTAAGATTGATTACTCAATGTTTCACCCTTTGGTAAGAGCAGAGTTGATAAGAGATGGAGAGAAGAAAGATCCTGGCCTTCTGGTTTCCATCTCTGAGATAAAAGACAGCTATTCTAATCTCTCTTCACATTCTTAAAGGGAGAAACTCTGGGAACATATAGAGGGCACTCTGATCATGTTTCTATTCCTAATTTACTAAACAGAAACTTTGAGGAATTTTCCCTTGGGAAAGATCTAAGACTCTCTTGATTGAGCTGACTTATTTCAGAAGTCATTCATTCAGTACTGTCTGATGTATACTTTTTTCTGACTTATTTTACTATTAATTTTAATAAATGAGTTTACTATTTTTCTATGTATATTTATTGTGGAACTGTCATTTATTGGGAAGAAAGTAAAGACTTAAACACATAAATTGAGGTTTTTCCATCTCATTAAGCAATAACAATCAGTATAGTTTGAACCTAAAAATTCTCTTCCCCAGACTAATAATATTTAAGGGAGCAAACAGATATTATTCTAGCCCAGTGCCCCCTCTTTCTGAGGAGAGCAGAGTGACTAGCCTCTGACCCCAACCTCTTACTTACTTTCTCCTTTCCCCCAGTCTCCTTTGGAGAAGGGTGGGATGAGGAGACTCTAGAAAAAGTTATTCTTAACTCCCTGTGATCCACATCTAAACAATATCCATGTGAACACACATAATGTACATGGGCAAAATAACAGTGCAATATACACATGCATCTTTACATGTGGGAGTCTATCTGCAGGAATATCGCTATAAGTTCTAATGTCTTATTTTGCAATAAACTTATTTTTGCTTTTTTTTCTCTAAAAGCCTTGGGCTTTTTTTTTTTTTTTTTGCTTTTTCTGACCTGAGATTTTATAATATTTTGCCTTAAGAGCAGTCCATTGTTTTCTGAATACAGCTACTTGAGTGGAGCTTTTAATATCAAATGTCTCTGGGGCAGCTAGGTGGCACAGTGGAT
Organism: Dromiciops gliroides; assembly: GCF_019393635.1. Taxonomy (NCBI): domain Eukaryota; kingdom Metazoa; phylum Chordata; class Mammalia; order Microbiotheria; family Microbiotheriidae; genus Dromiciops; species Dromiciops gliroides. The sequence goes on along the minus strand of NC_057862.1, from coordinate 262,918,013 downwards.
AGAGCACTGGCCCTGGATTCAGGAGGACCTGAGTTCAAATCCGGCCTCAGACACTTAACACTTACTAGCTGTGTGACCCTAGGCAAGTCACTTAACCCCAATTGCCTCACTAAAAAAAAAAAATCAAATGTCTCAGGCTTTTATTGAAGAACCACTATAAGCTCTAGATTTTAATTTTAAGAGGCCCATTGGTTTATTTTTGTTTATACTTTTGCTCACTTGGAATAAGCTTAAATAGAATTTTTGTTTCCACAAATGGCCTGTTTTACAATTTCTATTTGCATGCTAGCAGTTTTTGTGAGCCACTTAGGACTACCAATTATTACCCATCACCTAATGATTATGAATTATTTAAAGTTTATAACCATTGGTAATAAACTTTAATTACTGGCTAGTGATATTTTTAGTAATTAACTATTGATTATCAATTACTAGTTATTTGTTAGGTGTCATGAAGTTTGGATGTTGCTTATTAATTTTCATGACTACTCATTTTGGATTAATACTGAATCTTTATAAGGTAACTGTATAATCCTTTTCCAACCTTAAAGAAGATTATTTCCTCATGTTACAATAAATATTGGAAACTATTCAAGGCTAAACCTAAAAGGCCAGTTTAGTAATTGAGACTCAGAGTTAAAATGAAATTAGACCTTCATGGACTACAAAATGCAATAAAAACATGTTTAGTTATAATTAGATTTTAAAAGTATATCAATCCTAGTTAAATTAAAATAAAATGTTATTCCCTTTGGATTCTAAACTCACCATGAAATCAGTACTGCTAGGTCAGAAAGTTGTACCCATGTGGCATACTCCATATTAAGAAGGAATTAGATCTTCATGTTTTGTCCCATATTGATTAATACTAATAATATAAGGGCTTCCATTTGACTCTGCCCACAATAAATAGCATAACAGTTGCAAAAACACCCATATATGTCTGGACCCTAAAGAGCCCATGATATCTACAATCATGATCCCTTTCCTGATTAGCCATCACACTGTAAATGTGGATTTTTTTCTTCTTTCCCTTGGAAATCAGATATCCAAAGTTCCAAGTATCCTTCTTGACCTTTCTGTAGCCTTTGACATTATTGGAATCATTAGTAACTTTGAGGAGAGCAATGTTTGGAGGAATGTTAAGGTCTGAAGCTAGATTGTAAGGAGTGAAGAAGAAAATGATAGGAGAGAATGAGGAGGCACCTATTAATAGATAGCCTTTTATGAGCAGCTAGGTGGCACAGTGGATAGAGCACTGGCCTTGGATTCAGGAAGACCTGAGTTTGAATCTGGCCTCAGACACTTGACACTTACTAGCTGTGTGACCCTGAGAAAATCACTTAATCCCCATTGCCCTGCAAAAAAAAAAAAAATAGATGGCCTTTTTGAAGAGTTTAGCTACAAAGAGCAGAAGAGAAATAGGAAGGCAACTAGCAAGGATGGAAATATCAAGTGAGGGGTTTTTCAGGCATGTTTGTAGGGAATAGGCAGTAGGAAATGAGCCAGAGTAGAGAGGAAGAGATTGAAAATAAGTGAGTGGAGATGACAAAGAGGGAAATCTACTGGAAGAGATGGGATCAAATAGGGTCCCTTAAATAGAGGGGTTAGCCTTGGTAAAGAGGAAAGGCATTTTATCATGTGAAAGAAATGAAGGGGGAGAAAATGATAAAAGATACCTGAGTGATAAAAAAGAGGAAGAGGGGGGAAAACAGCTTTTTTTTTTTTGGTGGGGCAATTGGGGTTAAGTGACTTGCCCAGGGTCACACAGCTAGCAAGTGTCAAATGTCAAGTGTCTGAAGCTGGATTTGAACTCAGGTACTCCTGACTCCAGGGCCGGTGCTCTATCCACTGCGCCACTTAGCTGCCTGAGAAGACAGCTTTAACAAAGAATTTCTTCATTTTTTTCTGTAAAATATGAGGCAAGGGGGGGGCAGCTAGGTAGTGCAGTGGATAAAGCACTGGTCCTGTATTCAGGAAGACCTGAGTTCAAATCCAGCCTTAGACACTTGAAACTTACTAGCTGTGTGACCCTGGGCAAGTCACTTAACCCTCATTGCCCCACAAAAAAAAAAGAGGCAAGGTTCTCAACTCAGAGCATAAGAAGAGGAGAAGCCATGAGAGGTTTGAGGAGAGATGAAAAAGTTTAGAATAGCTACTGTGGAGAGTACGATAATGAGTTGATAAGGGAAGTATAGTAGGATTGCCTTACAGCAGAGAGGGCCCAGTTGAGGTTATATAACAAATTTGTAGTGGACCCAATTAGAACAATTGCATGATTTTCTCTACCCTCATTCATCAACACATGTGTAGGAAAGAAGTCATCAAATGGTAGGAGTAATCCAAATCTGAGGTTTAGTTGAGCATAACTGGTGATATAAGGAGACTATGGATTCAAGAGAGAAGGACAGTATAGAACTGAATTGGTTCACCAAAGAGTCAAATGGGAAGAAGAGGAGAAAATAGCTAGTGAAGGAGGGTTAGCTTGGGAAAGAGTTGAGTTGTCAGGGGATTGGAGGTAAGGATAAATAGTTGAGTTGTATAAGGGAAGGTAGAGGGGAAGGTGAAAGGCCAATAGATTATGGTTCAATAGGGGGATTTCAGAATTCTTGTATGTGGAAGTGGTACATTTGTGGGTGATGGCAAGATTGAGAGTATGACTATCTTTGTGCATGACTAAGGCAGGGTGGAGGAGTAGCTCATGAGAGGACGATAGGTTGAAGAACTGAGCAATTAGGGTATTTGAGGGCAAGAATCAATATGTATGTTGAAGACTTCTAGTATAAGGGCAGGAGCTGAGGAGGAGAGAAAAATCGCAAACAAGGTATCGAATCCACTGAAGAATGAAGAGGAGTGACCTAGGGTTCTATAGACAACTGCTCCCAGGATTTTGATTGGGTAGTAGATGTGAAAAACATGAACCTCAAAGGAAGTGATATTACTGAGTGAAGGAAGAAGGGGAAGAATCTGGAAGTAGCAAGGGGGAGCAAGGAGTATCTCAACTCCCCCACTTCAACTATTCTAAACCAGGATGAGAAAGGGTATCCAGGGAGGCTGTGTTATCAGAGGAAAGCTAGGTTTCAGTAAGAGCTAGTAGATGGAAGCAGTAGAAGAGGAATAAGATGTGAGGAAGTTTGTTGCTTATGGAACAGGCATTCCAAAGGGAATAGGGAAAGGTCTGGGTGGAATTCATATAAAACTATGTGGTTGGAGGGTTGGGGGAGGGGAATGAGAAAGAAAATTGGTAGGTCGTATTAAGCAGTGTTTGGATAAAGATCTACAGGAGTTTGGGGAAGCTAGGTGGTGCAGTGAATAAAGTACTGCCCTGGATTCAGGAGGACCTGAGTTCAAATCCAGCCTCAGACACCTGACACTTACTAGCTGTGTGACCCTGAACAAGTCACTTAACCCCCATTGCCCCACCAAAAAAAAGGATCTACAGGAGTTTGAAGTCATTGGGATATGAAGGGTATAAGCTGGTATAAGAATGTTCATCACTGGGTGCAGGACACCACTGTTCAACCCTCAAAAGACAAAAGCAGCAGGAGATGGAAAGCCCAATTCTGAATGGAGGATTAGTGAAGGGCACAGTGCTTCTCCCCCCACCCCCATCATCCTCAGAGAGCCTATTTGTGTGGACATTCTTATTTGTCTGGACATCAGCTGGTATCCCCAATCATCTCCCTGAAACTTCAGGTCATCTGTCAAAGCCTATATAGTAGTGGAATATAAAACTGATGGCATTCAGGGGTGTGGGGTTCTACCCAAGCTGGTTCTAGGCAGGAAAATCATGAGGGAATATAAAAGGCAGTCTATAAAACCATCTGTCAGAAGACACATATTTACTAGTGATTGCCTAACACAGCTTCTTTCCTCACAACTTGGGACAGGTCCAGGTCCCTTCTCCATTCCTTGCCTTTTCCATAGGGATTAGCTCTCCCTAAAAATACAAAGCTGTCCCAGTACTTGATCAGCTCTGGTTTTCCAGAAATATCTTTCTTGTGACATATGAGCATAAAAAATTCCAGTCACATTGGGTCTCAGTTATTTTGACTTAGTGGGTTTCTAAATACCAAAAGAATCACCATGTCCTTTACCATTTGTTTCCCTGATAATCTTCTCTTATGGAGATAAGAAGAGTCATGTCCCAAGAAGTTAAGAGCCACTGTGTCCTCACTTCATAGATTTCCTGCATTTTGCATCTGTTGCCCTGCTTGGTTTCAATCCCACAGAACAAGATGCCCCTCCTAGGATAAGCTCATCATTTATAAACTCACCACCTAACTCAAGCCTTCATTGACACCACCTTCCTCTTCCCCTTTTCCCCTCTGGAAAACTTTGGTGCTTATTATACCAAGCAGAGTTCCTAAGTCTTTCAAAGTTATTTGTGCTTACAATAATGTATAAATTGTTCTCCTGGTTCCATTCGCTTCAAAATGTATCAGGTTTCCTAGTTTTGCTTCAGCATTTCTTATGCCAGTATTGTATACTATTGATTAACATCCATCACATTTATATATCATAACTTCTTTAGTCATTCCCCAATTGATAGGCACCCCCCACAGTTTCCAATTCTTTAACACCCCCATGAAGAACGATGAATATTTTATGCATAGTCAGGTTTTTATGACTAAATATTCTCTTAATCTAGCTTTTCTCAACTTCTCCCCTTTCCATTCTCAGTTTTCCCAATTTCCTTCCTTAGTGAAGTGTATTTCTGTACCCATGTGTGTGTTTGTGTGTATTCTTCCATTCCTTTATATAGTTCATATAAAAAATTTGATCTCCTCCCCTTTGGGGATAGATAATGCTCCCTGACTATGAGAAATAATCTTGCATAACCCTTACCTCCCCTACCATATTTTTCTTCCCCTCCCTTTCCATTCTTTTTTTAAGATCATCACATACCAGATCTCTCTAATTAGACGTATTCTGTGACCCTAGGATTATCAGAGGGGATCATCTCTTCACATGTAAAGAATCCCTTATAGTTGTTTGTTCACATTTATCTTTTCATATTTCTCTTGACCCCTGTGTTTACACATCAAAGTTTCTATGCACCTATATTCTTTTCATCAGGAATACTTGGAAAGTTTTCTATTTCATTAAAGATCCATTTTTCCCTTGTAGGATGACATTCAGTTTTGCTGGATAAGTTATTCTTGATTATAGGCATAGATGCTTTGCCCTTTAGAATGTCATTTTTCAAGTTCTCTGCTACTTTATAATGGTGGCTGTTAAATTGAGTATGATACTGACTGTAGGTCTTTTGATACTTGAATTCTTTCTGGATACCTACAATATTTTTCTTTAACTTAGAAACTCTGAGTTTTGACTATAATGTTCCTGAGAGAACATAATAGAATAAGAATATAAAATGGTTCAAGGACTTCAAACAAAAGATACAGACACAAATGGAATCTTAACAATGAAATATTAAATGAGTAGACTAAAAAATAAATCATAGAAATTATTAATAACGATGTAAAAGGAAATGTTAGGGTTAGGGCCAAAATTTCTGGGATGCAGCTAAAGTAGGGAAATCATACCCTAACAAGTATACATTAACAAAACAAGAAAAGAAAAGATTAACAAACTGAATATACACTTAAAATTAAATAATCAACAAATAAAACTTAAGCACAAAAGAGGAGAGATTTAAAATTAGAGGTGAAATACATAAAGTTGAAAGCAAGAAGACACAGAAATGATAAACTAAAAGCTGATTTCAAAAGATTAATATGGGGCAGCTAGGTGGCACAGTGGATAGAGCATCGGCCCTGGATTCAGGAGGACCTGAGTTCAAATCCAGCCTCAGACACTTGACATTTACTAGCTGTGTGACCCTGGCCAAGTCACTTAAGCCCAATTGCCTCACCAAAAAATAAATAAATAAATAAAATATTAATAAAACTGATAAACCCTTAGCTATTAAGACTTTTTTTTAAAAGGGAAGAAAATCAAATCAGCAAAATAGCAAATGATCAAGGAGAAATCACGGCAAAACTAGATTATGTTTAATTAAGTTATAGTCTTTCATGAGACAGAGCATTTTAGTGATATTTTTTTCTTTGTTTATGTACAGTCTTTGTTTCTTATAGTGGTATTTTTCATTTTTCCTAGTGGCATTTTATGGAATCCTTGGGTTTTAATGGAACTTTTTATGTTGTCATATTTACCAGAAGCCCAGTTCTGCTGTATTCTGCTCTGGTCAGATCATGTTGGGAGAACTGTGCTTAGTTCTGGTGACAAATACAAGTTTATGATCTGGAGATATTGCGTCATATGAGGAAAACTATAAAAACAAATATAAATATATTAATACAAAAACTTTGCAATGAAATACAAGCAAATAATTAGCTAGCATAGACATTGACAGGTGTAACTTTCCAAGTCCCTGCCTCCACCCATAAACATACACTTAGGTTGATTATATTAGAATTTCCATCAAGCCTGAAGAGTGGGTCTTACTGCATTTCACCTACTTCAATCTGGGTCTCCATCACTATGTCTCTGCTTACACTTTAAATCATTAACATCATCCAATCCAGTCATCCTCCTAGGGCCATAAAAGGTTAAAAAAAGTAATACCCAAGATATTCCACTCCTTGATCCTTTATGTCTTAATATTAAATGACCCAGACATTAGTTCTAGGTAATGATAGATAAAATACACAATTGGAAGAGTACATAAAGTATATTCTAAACAAAGAGGAATCATACAAGCATGGTCAAAACTACAATAACCACCCAACATTAAAGCCTATGGTATAGACAAGATCACAAAGCATACCAAATGTGGAAACACAGTAGAAACAAAAGTCAAAGAAGAGGAAGAAAGTGACCAGAAATAGAAAACACACCACCAAAGTCAGAAAATCTCAAAGAATGTCTCTGTTCCTATACATCTATAAACAAAAGGTAAGCTCTCTTCTGTATTACTCATATTGCCTCCCTCTCTCCCTTCATCATATCTTTATTTCTTCCTCCCTTCCTTTCTTCCTCCTCCTCCTCCTCCTCCTCTCTCTGTCTCTCTGTCTCTGTCTCTGTCTCTCACTGTTTCTCTCTCTCTCTTTCTCTCTTGACCCCTCTTTCCCTTCTTCCCTCCTTCTCTCCCTCCCTCCCTCTCTTCATGTAAACATTTACATCAGTCTGCCTCTTCATTTTCCATGCAGGAAACTATAATAGTTGGCTTTGTCCAGTTAGTGCCTTTTGAATAAACACTCAGTTTTAGCTCAGCAGTCAAATAAAAGTCCTTTTCTTCATCAGGAGGTAAGCCAACAGTTAACAATTACAGAATAAAGTAGAGATTATTGACTTGTATCAAATGTCATAAGGTTCTTCCAGAAGCAGGTAACAAGAAGATCATCCTGTGCATGCTCTGAGAATAAGAATCTCTCACTGGCCACTGCCCCATTCTACCTCAGTATTCCTTAATAACTTCTAATTTACTGTCTCTTATCAGAACACATTGTTTTCAATCTCTGAGAAAAGTGGAATCTAACATAATGAGCAGGAAGAGTCATTTAAGGGGTTATCAACCTCACTATAATGTTACCTCCTCCCAAATCTAATCTACTATAACTTAAATTTTCCAAGATGACAAGGCTGAATTAGGTTCTGGATCTAACACTGACTCCACCTCTACTGCCAAGGGCAATGGAGCACCTCCTACAACATCCATAAATCTGTCCTTGGGGTTCTGTTCTTACTCAATTGGATCAACCTCATTAAATTTTACTTCTATTAATCCATCAGCCAGCTTTTCAGTAACAATTAGTAGTAACCAGGGGAAATCAAATTAAGTTGTATTCTTACCCACTTGTTCCCTCTCTTAATTACTGGGCTCAACAATCAAACTCCTCTGGATCTGTGGGGCTCCAGTCCTATCTCACTGATGTAAATCACTCCACAACACCCATTATTCCTCTACTAATAAGAGAAAACAATTTCAGGTCACCTGGACAATTGAAATATCTCATCCTGTCCTCCCTTGCCACTGCTATCCATCTATCCTCATAGAGATCCATGATCACATAATCAATCTCATCAGACCCTGGCTGCCAAACCACCTATTATCATATACATGCTGGGAATGCACAAATGAAAGTTCAGGATCTGGAAAGATTGAATAAATGAGACAGAATAAAGCAAAACCAACACTTTCTCCTCAAAGACTTTCCTTAAATCAAAACTCAAACACACAGTCAAAATTGATTCCTAGGAAATTGGGAGTTAAACTATCATTGGTCAAGATTCCAAAGCCTCTTAAAGATAAAGTAACATTATCTATAGTCCCCATATGAGAGGCCATTGGCACTGGTGATACATTAAAGGCAAAAACTTAGCAAAGCTATTCAAACACTTGGCAATTATATACATTTACAAGAGTACTGCTCCAGGTAAATAACATTAACTCCTGAATGAAAATATTCATCATATTCAGAGATACATTTTCTCAAAAATAGTTCATATAAGATTTGCCAAAAGACAAACCTCAATGAAACCTATTCTCATCCTAGCTCTTCTTAACTAAGGGCTATAACCTTTGTTAGTCCCTTAGGTTCCAAAGCTCGACTGTAACAAATAATACATGTGTCCTATGAGCAACAGCTGAAGGAATTTAATGGAATTTAATGTTCAGGCTAGAAAAAAAAATTTGAGAAAGGCATAAAAATTGATTTAGGTATTTGAAGCACTATGTATGTGAGAAACAGGTGCAAACCACCTTCTCAAAATAAGTTCTTTCAGAGGCAACTTTGGTATGACAAAAGCTTTTTATTGAATTATCATGAGAATGGGCACCCACAGTAAAAACCAATTAATGAGTGCCAATGCTAAGAGTGCTCAGCCTGTATTTATCCTAAGCTAGGACTCAGGAAGTCCCTGCCCTGAGCCTGAAGAGTTCTAACTAAAATCTCTTTGATATGTTACCCCTCCCATCCACATGCACCTTCATGCAACCAATGATGCTCTTTGGAAATGAAGCATTAGCTTCTTTTTGCTTCCATATTCTACAGTCATATTGAGCATATAATTTTTTAAAACTCCATTATCTTTTTCATGGAAACTGTAGTCAAGCTATGCCTTCCAAGATTGCACTTGTGAAATTGATTTTTTTAAAATTTGTTTAGAACTTTCTATTGTTACCATTATTAGGTTTCATTTGAGAACTATTTTTCTACCTTGTCTGAAATCTTCTCTGTAATGCATTATCTCCCCTAATATAATGTAAACCCCTTAATAACAAGTATTATTTAATATTTTGTCTATGTATCCCTAGCACCTAGCACAGTGATTGCCACATTGTGAGCACTTGATTTTATCAAGTGATCCAACTTGTTACTTATTTGACTTATTATCTAAAAATCTGCTAAGTATCCCTTCTCTTTCATTAATTGAAAATTGTTAAATATTATAGGGTCAGGTGCATATTCCAGGATATATTGCTGTGGGCAATGACGTCACCAAGGTCATCAACCCTAGAGATTAAGTGAATGGTAAAGTTCTCCTTACTTCATAACTCAGCTTGGAGCACAATAGGTTCAGTTACATTAAGAATGAGGGCATCTCCAAAGAGTTGACCCATATTATTAACTCCTGCCCAATGGCCACAAACCTTCCCTATATCCAGAAGGTGAGGGGATAGCTTTCAAGGTGTCTGCTCTTACCATGGGATCCATGATTTTTTTTAATTTTAACTTTATTTCAATATATTGTTTTCTTTGTACTCTTATGTATTTTGTTTTATGATTTTAAACACATTATTCTGAGAAGGGGGTCTATAAATTTCACTTGAATGTTAAATGGATCTGTAAAACACACACATACACACACACACACACACACACACACACACAATGGTTAATTAACTCTGATTTCATGTCATAGCTGTAGGGAAGATGAAGCCCCAAGAGAACCATAGATATAGGTCCCTCAGGGTGATAGCCTGTGACAAGCCTGAAAAATCACTTCTGCTAGTTTGCCCCCATGTCCACACTGTCAAGGCAAAACCCTGGTTTCCCTCTCTTGCCTTTTCAATTACAGCTCTGTATCCATCTTTTATAGTTATACACCTTTTTGATGATTTGGCCCTGTTCTGTTGGGCACGTCAACTACAAAATACACAACAATAAATGTTTTGATCCTATCAATTGCTTAGTGGCTTCCTCTCCAACTACCTGACACTTAATTACTTTCATACATTTGTATTTATTTGATTTATATCTATGCTGTATATATTGTTTTGTATATTTGTACCATTCACTAGAATTTAAGCTTTTCTATTCTGATCAATACAATGATTCACAATTCCAAAGGATTCATGATTCAAAATACCAGAGAGAAAACTGATGAATTCTGAGTACAGGTTGAAGCATATTTTTTTCACTTTATTTTTCTTGGTTTATTTTTGCAACATGGCTAATATGGAAGTATGTTTTGCATGACCTCACATATACATCAGGCAAAATATTGTTTGTCTTCTCAATGGGGAGGAACTAGAGGGACAGAGAGAATTTGGAACTCAAAATTTAAAAATGAATGTAAAAAAAAAAAGCTCCTTGCAAATAGGTATTATTTTACTCTTTGTACATGTATCTCCACGGTTGAACAGAATACATGGCACATAATAAGCAATTAATAAATGTTGATTGATTGATAATAATAATGTCCACTCTCATGGATGGAAAATATTATTACAAAATTCTTGATGGATCTTTTCTTTTTTTACCTGTTTTCCTTTTGTTTTCATCCTTAAATGATGTGGCTTAATTATGTACCATACCAAGCTTGCTGAAAGTTCATTCCTTTCTGTTTTTAACAAAATTTTGCTCATACTCTTTGCCCAATATATATTTTAAATACACCTTATTGATTTCTTTTATCTTTACATCTTAGTCATTTTACCCTTCCCCTGTCTTACCCCTAACTTTTGTGAAAGAAATCAATTTAGCAAAAATAGCAGATAGAAAAGCTTTAATGTGACAAGGCATACAATAATTTTGTCTTTATGGTCCCCCATCTCTATGCCTTGAAGAATTTATATTTCATTGTCTATCATCTGAGACATTCACTAATCTTTCAGTTATTCAGAATTAAGATTAGAGTTGTGGATCTTTATGTTTACACTGCGGCAGCTAAGTAGCACAGTGGATAGAGTGAATCAGGAAGATTTCTCTTCATGAATTCAAATCCAGCCTCAGGTACTAAATGCCTATGTGAACCTGAACAAGTCACTTAGCCCTGTTTGCCTCAGTTCCTCGTCTGCAAAATGAGCTAAAGAAGGAAATGGCAAACTGTTCCAGTAGTTTTGCCATGAAAACCCCAAATGGGGTCACAGAGTCAGACATTACTAAAACGACTGAACAGCAACAACATCAACAGAAAAAAACCATTTACATCGTACAAGTATAGTGTAAGCTGTTCTTTTATTCCACTCCATCAGTCCATACACATTTTATTAATTTATTATGTTTGTCATTTCTTATTGCCCCAAAACATTTCAATACATTCATGTATATAACTTTTTGTTTGACTACCATTTCACAATGTTTTTAAGTTCTTTGATAACTACAAAGAATACATGCTATAAATAGTTTGGCATGTATTAGAATTTTCTTTCCATCTTTGACTTATTTGGGATAAATGCCCAATAAGAGAGCCAATGGATCAAATAGAATGAATGTTACTATTTTTTTTGCATAATTCCAAATTAAAATTCAGAATGATTGGACCATTTCACAGCCCCAGCAACAGTACCTATCTTCCCACAGCTTCTCTAGCACTGATTGTTCTCTTCTTTATCTTTTCCAATTTGCATTTTGGAAGCTGAAGTATCCATTTTTTTATTTTCATTTTTTCCTATAGAGTGATTTATAGCATGTTTTAATGTGATCTTTGCAATTCTTTTGAAATCTTTCCTTTGACCATATATCCTTTGAAGAATGGTTCTTTGTGTGATATTTTTCAAAGTATGAAGTCGTGTCAGTGATATTTTAATGAATATTGTTCACACTCATTTTTCTTCTAATTCTGTCTTCATTTATCTTATTAATACAAAAATGCTTTAATTTTCTGTGGTCAAATTTGGCTTTTTTACCTTTTGTAATCTCCTCTATATTTTGGTTATGAATTCTCCCTCTATCTATAGTTGTGAAAAGTATCTGATCTCCTTCACTTTTATAGTGGGACCTGTTAGGGTACACACTTTTACAATATTCCACAAAAGAACTTCTATTCTAAACTACTATTGCCCTTGGGTGTCATGTTTGGTTGTGTCTTCTTCGATTACTTTATATCAGTTAAATTTCTGCAGCAGAGGGTGATATATTCGTGTTTATTCTATATATTTCCAATTTTTCTACTTATTTCAATAAGGCTGATTTGAACTATTTTGATTGGATGTAAGATTATCTCATTTTTTTGACTCTTTAAATTTGATTTTTTTTCTTCTAACAAGTCTACATTGCCAGACTATCCCACAGAGATTTTTTTATATAGTGTTACTCCATCTTTAAGAGTTAATGGAATGTTGAACTATTACAGTTTGTCTTTCTTTGAAGAATTTGTGAATTGACTAAGTGCTTAAATATTTTATAGAATCTGTTAACTTTGAAAGCTTGAAAAAGAATTGTGAGAAGACAGAGAGAGAGCATTATGAAAACTTCTTTCCTGAAAGAACTGTTTTAACTCTTATCTAATAGTTTCTCCATTGTGCCACCTAGCTGGATAGAGGAGCTTTAGTCAGGAAGACCTGAGTTCAAATCCAGTCTCAAAACATTTTCTCTCTGTGTGTGATCCTGGGCAAGTCACTTGGCTTCTTTCTGCCTCAGTTTCCACATCTGCAAAATGGAAGTAATTATAGCTCCTACCTCTCAGGGTTGTTGTGATGATAAAATGAGGTGCCATTTATAAAGGTCTTTACAAACCTTAAAGCATTACATTATTATTCCAGCACTTAACACAGTGTGTTACTAACACACATGTTCATTGACTGATTTATTATCTTGTAAAAGAACACAGAGAGAATTTTTAAGAGTCTTTATTTGGTATAAAGAGAGGAAGATCCTAGCCTTGTGTTTGCATAATAAAGGAATAGTAAGAAGTAACAATGATAGCTAGAAATGACTGTGATCTTTATCTCAGCTGATAAAGGGTAAGTTATTTATGTCTTTGTTTTATTCATCTGTTACACTGTTAATAAATTAAATAGTCAGAAACCATAGTGTTTATCTAAGTTTAGAAGAAAAAGTTTTATATAGAAAAACAAATAAAAGCTTATGGGAAAAGAGGCTTCTGTTGTTTAATAATAATATTTAATAAATGGGGGGACACAGATCTAAGTGACAGAGAAATATGTTGCAATTTTACTCATGTGTGAGGAAATATTTAAACATATCCTTTAATTGCCTTAGAATACAGGTTGAAAACAAAAAAGAAAAATGAGCTAGTCATCTGTTGGAGAAGTGCTCATCCTATACAGGCTACATATTGACAATCCAAACTCTAAAACCATACAGCACAAGGGAGAGCTCGCTCTACTTGGAGTCAGGAAGACCTCAGTTTAAATTCTGTCACAGACACTTACTAGCTGTCTAACCCGGGCATCCTCTCTGTTTCAGTTTTCTCATCTGTAAAATGAAAGGGATCAGAATCAATGGCCTCTATGATCCTTCTCAGTCCTAAATCTACGATCCTAAGAATAAGAATTTTGGAACATTTTTTTCTTCCCCATAGGCATCTTCTCACATAATCATAAATGTAAGGTTGTGTAAAGAATTAATTGTGATTTGAGGTTTTTATGACCCCATATTTTGGCTAGAATTTTTTTAAAAACCAGCTCACGCACTGGCCTGGGGCTCAGGCGCTGTGCCTCTGCAATGGGATAGTGCTCCACCCACTGGTTGGAGCCATCGCCATGGCACTGTCAGTTCATGTCATCACCACTCATGGATGCCTACATGGGCCTGGCAAAATTATAATGGCTGGAAGCCCAGTGAGAGCAGTTATGTGACAGTCAAGGCTGCCAGCCAATTAGCTTGAGGCTGTGTGTGGACAGCCTGGGGTCTGCTGGAAAGGAGAAGGGAGGAGTTTTGCCATTCTGGCAAGGAGCTGGAAAAAGACAGGACACAGCTGTGTGTTCTGCTGAGCCCTGGGCAGTGGTGTGATTCAGGTTGTATTGTTTCCCTTTCCCCATTCTTTTTTTTTTCCTTTCCCTTAACTCTACTGATCTTGCTTGTGTTTTTAAGTTCTCCTTGTTCTGTTTTTGAGGGAGGCTATTGGTCTCCTTCCTTGCCTCAATATTGTGGTGAGCCACCTAGCTAACACTCCCCAATTGGAATTTGGCCCCTACAGTTGCTAATAATGCTGATTATTGATTATATCAATTTGCCTGTTTTATTATGTTTTCACTCGTAGTTACATATTAGCATTTTCATTACTGTATATGTTGCATGTTTCATGATTGGTTTAGTATAATTGATATTCTAGATCTAATTTTTATATTAGTTTCACAACTAAAGGAAAAATAAAATCTGCAGCCTCCCATGTTTCTTTATCCTAAGTCATATATTTTCCAACATGTTTTATATTCTTGCCATGCCTACTTTTTTGTTTTGTTTTGTTTTTTTAGTGTGGCAATTGGGGTTAAGTAACTTGCCCAGGGTCACACAGCTAGTAAGTGTTAAGTGTCTGAGGCCGGATTTGAACTTAGGTACTCCTGAATCCAGGGCCGGTGCTCTATCCACTGCGCCACTGCTGCCCCCATGCCTACTTTTGCAGAGGTAAAAAATATATATATTTTGCTTTAATTTTGATAATTTATGGAATTCTTTGTTGACCTATTCTATTTATAATTTGCAAATAAAAATTTTCCAAAATTTTGGAAAGTCTAGTATCCGTGGGTATATGTAGCAACAATACTCCCTGAAACCCACTAAATCAAATGGGTTTATGATTTCTTTATTAGTGTACTATGCCAGGATCTGAAGTAATTGATTAAAAGGAGTTCATGTTAAGGAAAAAATGATCAGGAAATATGAATACATGAAATATGATTGCAGAAAACAAAATTTTGGGGGGGAAATTACATTTTAATTCAAATATAAACATAGCTTAAACTCAATCTAGAAAAGAGAAGTCACTTGGATAAAGAAAGAGAATTTGTGTCCACGTGGTTTTCATCACATCCAATTTGAGTAGCTTGCCAATTATTTGAAATAATAAAAGATTAGTTAGGATTTAGCTCATTGTTAAAAATTAAATAAGCATTCAAAATAAAATTGAATCACTTTCCTTTATTTTAGAAATATATGTGGGGCAGCTAGATGGCGCAGTGGATAGAGCATCGGCCCTAGATTCAGGAGTACCTGAGTTCAAATCCGGGCTCAGACGCTTAACACTTACTAGCTGTGTGACCCTGGGCAAGTCACTTAACCCCAATTGCCCCTCAAAAAAAAAAAAAAGAAATATATGTGATCTTTATTTTCACACCTACAAGGAAATAACAATTGATAGACTGTGAGCTAAGATCTACTAGTTAGAAACAGAAGAACAAGGAAAGACCTATCTCAGGCATTAATACAAGGCTACAGTAACTCAGAGATTAGCTCTGGGAAATTAGTGCCTGGGGAGGGTTCATTCAGAAAAGTAAGTAGAATCTCAATCTCGAAACAAATAAAAGGAAGCCCTTAAATTCTAGCAGAATACCCATAACCTTACTGTAATCGAAAGCTTCTTTTCTGGTCTGTGAGAAATCATTATTTTTTTCCTAAAACTGGTGCTTCTTTGTACTATGGGTACAAAACATTGTCTGCTGCCTCTTCAACTGTGATTGCAAAACTGTAAAATTTCAGAAGATTCTATTGGGGATATCTGAAGGGAATATAATGTTTGTTAAGACTATTTCTCCAAAATAAGGGTGAA
This sequence comes from Dromiciops gliroides, assembly GCF_019393635.1. NCBI lineage: Eukaryota > Metazoa > Chordata > Mammalia > Microbiotheria > Microbiotheriidae > Dromiciops > Dromiciops gliroides. The sequence goes on along the minus strand of NC_057862.1, from coordinate 262,902,089 downwards.
AGGTCCTATAATAACAAATTAAACAAACTAAAATTGAGATCCAACAAATTTAAGAACCTAAGTATAAAGGGACAACTTTGAGAAAATGCATGCAATATCTTAAAATGAGATTTTGTTTCAAAATAGAAAAATATGTATTTTTCTATATACCTTTGAATGGAACACTCATGTTCAAAGCAGGACAGTCTCAAAGAGCCTATTGAAGTGAAAAGAGATTCTGAAGATTAGACATTCCGATAGTTTGGGGAGGTGTACAATTCAGTTGAGCTGAGAGGTGCAGGCTTTCACAGACTCTCTTCTAAGTGTGGTTTTTGAGGTCAGTGCTTAAAATTACATTGCTGTTCTCCCAGGTACTGGTGCATATAGCTCTGAGCAACCAGTTAATTCAGGTTTCTATCAAACAAATTTGGTTTCTATCAAACAAATTCAGGTTAAGCAAATGAGCCCACAAGTCATTATTTGAACCTGTCTGTGCCACACGTGTGGTAAAAACCTATCTGAATACTTCCTTTGGGATAATCTGGAAAATATGAAAGGATGGGAAGGGGTGGGGTGTTGTATTGGAGACAAGGCAATCAGGTTAAAATCCTCTCTTTGAAAAATACTGGGTCTCAGTTTCCCCATCTATAAAATGAAATAAATGATACTACCTCAAAGAGCACAAAAAAAAGATGCTGTGTGGACAGGTCTCTTCAAAATTTAAAGTGCTATGGAAATGACAACTATTACAATTATAAATGGGATGGTGAGTAGATAAAAATAGTGTGGAATAGTAGAAAGAAATTCAAATCCCACCTCTTATGATTACTCCTCATGTGAACCAGAAAAGGTCACTTAACCCCTCTGGGCCTCAGTTCTCTCATCTGTAAAATAAGGGATTATGGCTTCATAGATTTAGAGCTGAAATGGGCTGCACTAGATCAAAGCTTCTTAAACTGTGGGTCACAACCCTATATGGGGTCGAGTAACTGAATGTGGAGGTTGTGAAAAATTTGTCAGTAAATGTTTTATTTGTATACCTATTTTATATACCCATATACTCAGGGTCAAGTAAAAATTTCTTGGGCGAAAAGGGGTCATGAGTAGAAAAAAAATTTAAGAAGTCCTGCACTCAGGCCTTTTCCAGCTCTATATCTATAAGGTCTCATAGAGGTCTAAATCTATGATCCTATGAAAGCATTCACTTAAGATCAGTGGACATTTGACAGGAAAGTAGCATTAACAATAATTGATTCAATGATTCAATTAAACAAATGTTGATTAAGTACTTAGAACAAGCTATTCACTGTATTGGAAATTCTAAGACAACAACAAAATTTGGGTCCTCAAGTACCTTATATTCTAGTGAGACCAAATTATCTCTTATTTTCCTTCTAGAATAAAATTTTTTAAAATTTATTGTTCATAATAGAGGCAGAATGATATAGGGATAGAAAGCTGGATTTTTTGGGGGGGAGGGTGAGGCAATTGGGGTTAAGTGACTTGCCTAGGGTCACACAGCTAGCAAGTGTTAAGTGTCTGAGGCCGGATTTGAACTCAGGTCCTCCTGACTTCAGGGACAGTGCTCCATCCATTGCACCACCTAGCTGCCCCGAAAGCTGGATTTGAAGACAGAAAGATCTGAGTTCAATTCCTGCCTCTGACACATATTTGCTGTGTGATCCTCAGTAAATCACTTAACCTCTGTCAACCGACATTGGTAAAGGAAGTTTCCTCACGTGAAAGTACCCCATACCAGTGACACCAAAGGTCCATTCTCTATCCCAGTGATTCTACTGGAAATATAATACTTATATACAAAAGGATATTTTGACAATTTATCGCAAAATGCTATTAGGATCATTTTTCCTAAGCCTTTAAGAGACTTTAAGAAACAATTTTGGGGGTAGCTAGGTGGCACAGTGGATAAAAAGCACTGGCCCTGGATTCAGGAGGACCTGAGTTCAAATGTGGCCTTATGGGGGTGGCAAGGTGGTGCAGTGGATAAAGCACCAGCCCTGGATTCAGGAGTTCCTGAGTTCAAATCCGGCCTCAGACACTTGACACTTACTAGCTGTGTGACCTTGGGCAAGTCACTTAACCCCCACTGCCCGGCAAAAACAAAAACAAAACAACTGTGGCCTTAGACACTTGACATTTTCTAGCTGTGTGACCCTTGGCAAGTCATTTAAACCCCACTGCCCCACCCAAAAAAAAAAGAAAAGAAAAGAAACAGTTTGTTTTTTGTTTTTTTTTGCAGGGCAATGGGGGCTAAGTGACTTGCCCAGGGTCACACAGCTAGTATGTGTCAAGTGTCTGAGGCCAAATTTGAACTCAGATACTCCTAAATCCAGGGCTGGTGCTTTATCCACTGCATCACCTAGCTACCCCCCAATTTTATCTTTCAATGAAGTCAAATGAAGTTTCAAGAAAGGACATTGTTTAACCATGACTGAAGAGAGCTGCCTAAAATTTGAGTTTTGGTACCATCTTTTCTAACTAACACACACTATGAAATGAAGCTAATGGCAAAAATATTCAAATATTTTCATATTTTAGTTATATTTATATTTAGTTTTATTTAAGGCAATATGAGGTTTGCATTACTGTTGTATTAATGATTTAACAGATTATTTTAATACATTCCTGGAACAGGTTATAGAATCATCTTCCATAGAAGTCTTTAAAAAGAAGATATATTTTATTCTGTTCAGAATGCTATTGGGGCAGCTAGGTGGTGCAGTGGATAAAGCACCTGCCCTGGATTCAGGAGGGCCTAAGTTCAAATCTAGCCTCAGACAATTGACACTTACTAGCTGTGTGACCCTGGGCAAGTCACTTAACCCTCATTGCCCTGAAAAAAAGAATGCTACTGACAAATATTCCAGCTTGACTTTTGGAAGAAGAAGAGATCTTCAGAGGGACTTTAAAGTCTTGTACTACTAGAAGATTTGTGGAATAGATCTAATTTGAGAGATGAATATATAGCTCCTAATATTCTGGCCAAGAAACAAGATTATTATGATATGACTCAATAAACTTCAGTGGTTCCCTATCACCACCAGAATAAAATATAAAATTTTCTGCTTTACTTTCCAAGCTCTTCATAACCTGACCCCTTTCCATATACATACCCTTCCAGTCTTTTTACACCTTATTCCCCTCCGCTGATATTGTCTATTACCCACCTAATGACACTAGCCTCTTTGCCATTCCTCAAAGACAATTCATCTTCCAACTCTGGGTATTTTTACTGTCCCCCATGTCTGAAATGTTCTTCCTCATCTCCACCTCCTGACTTCAAGTCCCAGCTAAAAATCCCACCTTCAACAGGAAGCCTTTCCTAATTTTCTTTATTTCTAGTGTCTTCTCTCAATCAATTATTTTCAATTTTTCCTGTATGTAGCTTATTTGTGCATAGTTGTTTGCACATTATCTCCCCCATTAGATTGAATTCCTTACAATCAGGGACTATCTTTGACTTATCTTTTTATTCCCAGTGCTTAGCACAGTGTGTGGCACATAGTAAGTAAGCACCAGGCAGGTGTGTGCTACTAAATATTTAACAACTGGATTTCCTAGAGGGAAAAAATGTACACAAGACATTACTTTGATCTATTTTAACATATTCTCTATCACTTTCTTAAATCTAGACAGTCAGGAAAAAAATCAAACCCCAGTTCATAGCATTTCTTGATTTCTGAGGTATAAATGCTCACACTGAAAATTTTAATAAGAAGCTCAAGAATTGGTTCTAGCTGGTTCCTACATAGTTGGGTAGGCATTTAATAAATATATATTGAGTGACTGATTCAAAATGCCATGGTGTAAAGGTCATTTCCACTATACTAACCAGTTCTGAGAATCTAATATCTAAAACTTTTCATTTGGAAAAGTAGAAAATTCTAGGAAGAATAGTTTTTAAAACTTCAAATTTCTAGATAATACACTTAAATATTCTCAATGATAGCTTTGTATGATTAAATGAATTAATGCAGTTGACTATAATTATATCAACTATAACTACTTTTCTTTTCTTTCCCAGTAGTTTTTTTTTTGTCATTCACACTTGCCGAGGAAAAAAATATCTTTATTCAGTAACATTTAATATACCTGGCAAATTTCACCTGAACATAATCAACAATCAGGAAATTAGCACAGAGCCTACTTATGCGATTTCTTTATATAAGAGATCCCCAGGCCTACATCTGGCCCTATTCCCTATTGACACACAAATCTAAAAGAAAGAGAAGAGTTACTACAAAAGAACTTGTGATAGCAAAAAGTCACATCTCACTACAACCTGATAGCACAGAAAGAAACAAAAAATACCATATAAAGCAGACACAGAAATTCAAAAGGCAGCATTTTGCAGTGACTTGACATCAAGACAAACAGCCCTAAATATCTCAACAGTATATTTCAGAACAGAACCATAGAACTACAGATCATGAGTAGTAAAAGAGATTTTAGAAACCATAGGTCAAAAGCTAAAATATGTTCAAAAGGTAGTTTTTTTGTAATATATTTTAGAAAGAATTCCACCAAAATGGTTAAAATAAAAATTTTTAATATGTGATATTTTAAATAATAAATGCTCAACTACTTTGTGATAGCCAATGTCAACCTCTGTTCCAGGTTAACCCTTTCCCTTTTAGTCTTAGATTTTTAAATCCCAGGTTGAGATCAGAAATGTGCCTATATCCTAGCTAGCAGTCTGGATTATTAGTAACAACATTTATAATGCAAGATAATTTAGCAAATATTTGAGAAATCAACAGCCAGGAATTGAAAATATGTCAAAAATCAATCCCATATTTCTGAAGGTTAGTTATGTTAGCATTAGGATTTTCTATTTGAATGAAAATGGCATTGGGTACTTAGTCTAATTGGCTTCTAAGGCAATTGCAAGTGTCTATGAGGATCATCCAAAGACCCAGCTAGCTTATTTAAAGTGGTATGATTGAGCTTAATTCTCCTCCCTCATTGTTCAACTCATGGATGTTCTTCTCTATTCTAAAAACTACTATTTCAATAATAGAATGTAATTTTGCCCTCAATAGCCAGTGGACTATCATAGAGAAACTTTCCCAAAGCTTTTTAATGTCTTCCAATTCTGTTTCTGTAACACTTTGTAACAATTGGAGTGACGCCACCTGCTGGAGAGTTACTGTAGGAAAGCTGCGCCATGAGGAGAAGGCATTTGAGGGCAAGCCATGAGGTTTACAAGGTCAGTTCCTTGGCGTCAGGAAGTGACATTTGCTCGTGGGTACTGTCGATCAAAGCTACCAGCCAATTAGCTTGGAATTGTGTGTGCCTATGGATGGGATGTTCCTGGTTCCATAGGAGGCTTGTGGGGTGAAGAAGGGGGGGTTTTCTCTCTTTCTTTTGAATACTGATGTGTTCATTTGTTACATATAAGAGTAAGATTTTGGTAATGTCTCTCAAATAATCATCCATGTTAGAGACAATTTCTTGAATTTCCATAAAGAACTCAACTATTTCCATTTGTAATTAAGCAAAATACTGATTACTATGAAGTCATTTGGATAAAAACAATAGATCTAATGAGTATCAATTATGTTACTACACAATGAAATTTATTTCAGACACATACTAGTTGTTTGAAACTGGGCAAGTCATTTAACCTCATTTTTTTTCTTTTTTTCTTTTTTAGTGAGGCAATTGGGGTTAAGTGACTTGCCCAGGATCACACAGCTAGTAAGTGTTAAGTGTCTGAGGCCGGATTTGAACTCAGGTACTCCTGACTCCAGGGCTGGTGCTCTATCCACTGCGCCACCTAGCTGCCCCTACCTCATTCTTATAATAATAAAGGCATACCTTGTTTTGTTGTACTTTATTGCACTTCACAGATATAATGGGGGAGGGGATGGTTACAAATTGAAAGTTTGTGGCAACCATGTTTCAAGCAAGTCTGTCAGGGCTACTTTTCCAATAGCATTGCTCACATAATATCTGACACATTTTGGTAATTTGTACAATATTTCAAACTTTTTCATCATTATTATATCTGTTAAGGTAATCTGTGATCAGTAATCTTTAATGTTACTATTATAATTCTTTTAGGGTGCCACAAACCACACCCATATAAGACAATGAATTTAATTGATAAATGTTGTGTGTGTTCTGAATGCTCCATTGACTAGCAGTTCCCCATGTCTCTCCCTCTCCAACATTCCTATTCCCTGAGACAAAACAATATTGAAATTAGATCAATTAATAAATAATCCTACAATGGAGTCTAAGTATGTAAATAAAAGGAAGAATCAATAGGTACAACAAATTTTATTGTAGTCTTATTTTTAAAAATTGCCAAGGGCAGCTAGGTGGCACAGTGGATAGAGCACCGGCCCTGGATTCAGGAGGACCTGAGTTCAAACCCGGCCTCAGACACTTGACACTTACTAGCTGTGTGACCCTGGGCAAGTCACTTAACCCCAATTGCCTCACCAAAAAAAAAAAAAAATTGCCAGAGCCACCTTCAGCATTTACCACCCTGATCACTCAACAACCTTCTACATCAAGATAAGACCCTCCACCAGCAATAAGATTATGCCCTGCTGAAGCCTCAGATGATGCTTAACATTTTTCAGCAATAAAGTATTTTTTAATTAAGGCATGTCCATTATTTTTAGACATAATATTATTGCACACATTATTGCCTACATTATTGCCTACAGTATAGTATAAACATAACTTTCATATGTACTGGGAAACCAAAAACTTCATATGACTCACTTTAATGTTATATTCACTTTATCATGGTGGTCTGAAACCCAACTCAAAATATTTCCAAGGTATGCCTTCTGAGGAAAGTAATTATTAATAATGGATTTCTTGGGGCAGCTAGGTGGTGCAGTGGACAGAGCACCAGCCCTGGATTCAAGAGGACCCGAGTTCAAATCCAGCCTCAGACACTTAACACTTACTAGCTGTGTGACCCTGGGCAAGTCATGTAACCCCAATTGCCTTATAAAAAAAAAAATTTAATGGATTTCTTGGTGCAGTGGATAAAGCACTGGCCCTGGATTCAGGAGGGCCTGAGTTCAAACCCGGCTTCAGACACTTGACACTTTCTAGCTGTGTCACCCTGAGCAAGTCACTTAACCCTCATTGCCCCACAAAAATTAATTAATTAATTAATGGATTTCTTGGGGAGGGGACCCAGAGATCAGTTTCTTGGTCTTCTCTTCCCTCCCCACCCCCACCCAATCTATAAAGTTCAGATCTGGTCTGGGACAAACCCAAGGGAACAAAAGAAATGGAGACAGACCTTTGTCTAGCTTAGTGAAGGACTGATGGGATCAAATCACACCTAGATAATGGACTTTGCCTTGAGCAACTCCATTGGGGTTTTTTTACATTCTTTTCCCTGATGTCATTTGTAGAGTTCATTTTAATGTAGACCACCTTAAAATCACGTCAACCAATAGAATTGAATGATGCTAACCATTTAGCTTTGATCAATGTATAATGATACACCTCTATCAATAGAGTATATAAACACTTGGGAGATGCCATTAGAGCTATTTGGGGGATTTTAGAGACTCTCTTGGCTCTCTGGCTTCTAGGTCTTCTGGGTCTTTGATTACTTTTATCCTCCTTGCACTAACTGCCATGCTGAAGCTCTCTTCCTACTTTCTCTACCATGTGTCCTGAGACCATGAGAAGTTAGGGTGACACGTGGTCAATTCTTTAGTGGTATATAATATTAATAAATTAAAATATGCTTACCCAAAACTTATATATAGCAATAGCAATTATTTTTTAAAAACACAGACTGTGGTCCTAACCTCAAAGAGTTGTTGAGAGAATCAAGGAAAAGGGATAGGGATTGAACCTGTTATTTCATTTTTTAGGAAATGTTCAGATAATGGATTTCCCTCTGCTAATGTAGGTCCATATCTTCTATATAACATAATTTAGGAAGTTGCCTAGAACAATAAGAGGTTAAATAATTTTCCTAACATCATACAGTGAGTGTATGTTAGGAGGACTAAAACTCTGGTTTTCCTAACTGCAAGATCACCTATACAGAAATCTGTCACCAAATGAAGAAAATATGTGAATCACTTTGGAAGCCTTGAAGCACTATAACATGTTAGCTATTATTTATAATAAAGTAAGTTAATTAGAATGTGTATGTTAAATGTTTATTTATAACTGTCAAAGTATTAAGCTGTAGGTTCACTTTTTAATAAGCTGACTGATTTTCACACCATTGAAAAATACTTTTTAACATAATGTACTAATTACCTGGAAAGATATTACAGTCTATGTTTCCAATGAAATTACTGCCAGAACATTTAAGAAAGTTATTTTCTTGGGTAAGACATTAATGCACTATAAATTGCTTTAATTGTGCTACTATTCCATAGGAAAATACACTATTACCTGAGACACCCTGATAAAACTTAATCCAAGAAAGAGTACAATTGGCAATGATACTGTCTGGCTAGAAAAGGTTCCTCAATCCCATTAAGGAATATTACAGTAGAGCTAACCAAGCAAAGTCTAGATTTTAAAACTCAATTGGGGGGGGAGGGCGCAGCTAGGTGGTGCAGTGGATAAAGCACTGGCCTTGGATTCAGGAAGACCTGAGTTCAAATCTGGCCTCAGACACTTGACACTTGACTTGACACTTACTAGCTGTGTGACCCTGGGCAAGTCACTTAATCCCCATTGCCCTGCCCAAAAAAAAAAAAAAAATTAGCCCCCAATATGACTTAATTGAATACAATAGAAGAATATTATAAGAGGTTTTATTAACTTACAAATCCAGAAATAATCATAACAGAAGTCAGCAAGAATTTGAACTTTTACAATTTGTGCTACTTTTTGTTTCTGAATTTGTTCCTCAATTTAGAAGATGGAACTTTCAATTTTTCAATATGAATTTTCCTTCAAATTATAGTTGTTCTTTACATACCCATAAAAGGATCTATGATTTTCTCAACACAGAACTCCAGGCCGGGAATTTCTTCATTTCCAACAATTAAGTATAACTATGACTTCATAGATATATCCTATGTAATTGCATCAGACACATAATAGATTAAGTGATTTGCCCAAGGTCATTCTGAATCCAAACCCAACATTTTTTGCTAGGCTGACTCTTCACAGAAGATTATATCAAAATATCAATCAATAAGCATTTATTAAGTACTTTTTCATGCCAAACACTGTGATAATGTCATTGAATATATCCAGAATTGACAGAGACTGGGGTAGTGGGAAGAAAATAAATATTTTAAGAAAAATGTAACCAGAAATGCACTAGTTAGTAACTAAGAAGAACTTGAGGCTTTATTTTTAAAACAAACTGTTATTTTCCTCAAACCACATAAGGAAAGACAAAAAGGAGCATTAGCCAAAAATAAGAAATAATGCTATGGAAAATGCAGAAATAGTGAGAAACCAAGTTGAGTAGCAGGAAGGAGTACAGTGAGACCCTACACCACCCAAACTCCTCCAAGCACATCTTAGAAAATGCACCTGACTGAATCCTGATGGAGAAAACCAAGGAAAAAATCACAGTAATTTTTCTAGTCCAGGTAAAGCATAGAGAAACGGAGAAGTTTGGGGATGCTGGTGATGGGACCAGACCAGGAGTAAAATATTAGCAGAGGACTCCAGTGCCAAAAGACACTGTGCACCAGAGAAGAGGAGATCCTAAATCTATATTAGGGAACAATATCAACAGACATTTGTCAATTTGGAGTTGTGTCACCTACTTCTCAGATCTGGGTTACAAATCCAGGGAACAATGAGGAGGGCACCTACACTCAGAAGTAGTGTTCTAGGGTAAAGAGTGGCTACAGGCACTAGGGAGGAGCAAGTTAAGAAATAAGTAGTAGCTTTGTGGCTGTGTCCCTAGACAGAGGGGAGAGTTTCAGTTCCTTTTATATCTTCTTGGAACCTTGCAGAGGAATAACCAAGAAAGGAAACTCAGACTAAAGGGAAGGTTGCAGTTTGGCTGAAAGTGATTGAGTTTAGCAGCAAACTACTGTGTTTAAACCCAAAGTCAAGTCAGGAACTTGTGGAGTTTGGAACAAAGAGGAAAGAGCTGTAGCAATAAGACTTTGCTCTGGATCAGAGAATCTTGGGATCACTAAAAGGTTGCAAATCCCCAAACTCAGCTTTCCCTGAGACACTGGAATAACACAATACTCAATAATGCAAGAAGAAAAAAAAAGGAAAAACCCCATGTGCAGAATCCAGCCCTAACATTAAGTCAGAGTTCAGAAATTGAACTTGAAGTATGAGCAAATAAAAAAATCCAACCATAAAAGGCTCTTGTGGTAATAAAAATGCTAAAGACACAAATCCAAAAAAAAGAAAATTCAAAAATAACTATAAGCAAAGCCTCAAAGAAAACCACAGCTTGTATACAAGTTCAACTAAAATTCCTGGAAAAAATGAAGGAAGAGATTTTTAAATTAATTTTTAAAGGGATTTTTTAAAATATTTTTATCAATGAAATGACAAGTGATAGAAAAAAATTGGAAAAAGTGGTAGAGTCAAGATGGCAGAGGAAAAGCGAGCTCTCCCCAAAATCTCTTCAAATACCTTCAAATAATGCTATAGAACAATTCATTCAAAGGCAGAATCCAGAAAAGGACAAGTTGAAATAATTTTCCAGCCTTAGACAGAAAAGTGGGAAAGATTTTTTAAATAAGTGTGCCTGATAAAGGCCTCATTTCTCAAATATATAGAGAACTGAGTCAAATTTATAAAAATACAAATCATTCCACAATTGATAAATGGTCAAATGATATTAACAGGCAGTTTTGAGACAAAGAAATCAAAGCTAGCTATAATCATATGAAAAAATGTTCTAGATCACTAATTGATCAGAGAAATGCAACTTAAAACAAATCTGAGATATCACTTCACACCTGAGTGACATATATGACAAAAATGGAAAATATTGGATGCTGGAGGGTATGTGGGGAAACTGGGATGCTAATCCACTGTTGGTGGAATTATGAAAAGATCCAACCATTCTGGAGAACAATTTGGAACTTTGCCCAAAGGGCTATAGAACTGTGCATACACATTGATCCAGCAATGCCACTGCTAGACTTATATCCCAAAGACATTCTCAAAAGGAGAAAAAGACCTATTTATGCAAAAATATTTATAGCAGCTCTTTTTGTAGTGGCTAAGAATTGGAGATCAAAGGAATTCCCATCAATTGGGGAATGGCTAAACAAGCTGTGGTATATGATTGTAATGGAATATTATAGTGCTATAAGAAATTACAAACATGACAATTTGCGAAAAGGCCTGGAAAGACTTATATGAACTTACTTATATGAACTGATGTATAGTGAAGGGAGCAGAACCAGCAGAACATTGTGCACAGTGACAGCAATATTTTTGGATGAAGAATTGTAAATGACCTAACTATTCCCAGCAATACAATGACCAAAACAATCCCAAAGGACTAATGATGGAGCACACTATCCACCTCCAAAGAAAGAACTGATACTTATTGAATACAGAATGAATGAAGCATGCTATTTTTCATTTTCTTTTATTTTTTTCTTTTATTTAAATTTTCTTATATAAAATGACTAATATGGCAATGTTTTACATAATTACACATGTATAACCTCTATCTGATTGCTTACAACCTCAGGAATGGGGAAAGAGAGGAAGGGGAAGGAGATACAAAATTTGGAACTTAAAACTTTAAGTAATAATATTATTTTTAAAGTAAATAAATACTAAAAAATAAAATAAAAACCACTTAGAAGTTTGGCAGGATAGGTCTGTTGCACCTGAGGAAGAGTACCAACACAGGCCATGCCAGCACAAACCTGGTTCTAGCAAAACAGGAGTAGGCCTTGGGAGCCACTGAATCAGCAGAAGTACTGACTGCTCAGACCACAGACAGTAAGGGGGTCAAACAACTGGTGAGAAGGAGATGAATGGGGTCTCTTTGCTAGCATTGAGGCAAGACTCTGTTGCTTTGCCAATACTCACATCCAAGTTGCAGTGTTGAATGAGAAGAAGCACTAGCACACCACAGTTTGTAGCTGCAGTGGATTAGGGACCTTCCTCACAGTTCCAGGGCAGAAAAGGGGCCTTGTGGTTGCTCATAGACCAAAGTACAGGCCAGAAGAAGAGTACACGTACCTCTCCTTAGATCATACCACCCTGGAAGAACTAAAAACTTATAGGTCCCTAAAAGGATCCCTGAAATCAATTGTACAAAACCCCGGAAGCTTGGGACAAAGGGCCCTCCATCTTGGAAGCAGACCTCAAGGAGTTAAAAGTAAAGAACTGAGAAAACAACAGAAAAAAAATCTGACCATAGAAAGTTACTATGTTGACCTGGAAAATCAAAACACACCCTCAGAAGAAGATCATAAAGTCAAAACTCCTATAGCCAAAGTCTCCAAGAAAAACATGAAGTGGTCTCAGGCCATAGAAGGGCTCAAAAAGGAGTTTGAAAATAAAGTAAGAATGGAAGAGGAAAAATTGGAAAGAGAAATGAGAGTGATGCAAGAATATTATGGAAAAAAGTGAACAGCTTGGTAAAAGAGATACAAACAAAATACTGAAGAAAATAACACCTTAAAAAATAGACTGGGACAAATGGTAAAAATGGGACAAATGAGAAGAAGAATGCCTTGAAAAGAAAGATTGGTGAAATGGAAAAAGAGGCCCAAAAATTCACTGAAGGAAAAAACTCCTTAAAAAAGTAGAATTGGCCAAATGGAAAAGGAGGTACAAAAGCTCACTGAAGAAAACAATTCCTTAAAAATTCAAATTGAGCAAATAGAAGCTAATGACTTTATGAAATATCTCATTGGAAAAACAATGCAAGAGATGCAAGAGAAGTAATTTTAAAGTTATTGGACTACCTGAAAGCCATAATCACAAAAGGAGCCTAGACATCATCTTTCAAGAAATTATATGGGGAAAATTCCCTAATATTCTAGAACCGGAGGGTAAACTAGATATTGAAAGAATCTACCAATCACAGGGCAGCTAGGCAGTGCAGTGGATAAAGAACCAGCCCTGGATTCAGGAGTACCTGAGTTCAAGTCCAGCCTCAGACACTTGACACTTACTAGCTATGTGACCTGGGCAAGTCACTTAATCCCCATTGCCTCACAAAACAAAAAAGAATCCACTAGTCACCTCCTGAAAAAGACACCCAAATGAAAACTCCCAAGTCAAGGAGAAAATGTTGTAAGCAGCCAGAAAAAGAATAAATTCAAGTATTGTGGAGCGACATTGAGGATTTATAAGATTTAGCAGTTTCTACATTAAAGTATCAGAGGGCTTGGAATATGATATTCTGGAGGGCAAAGGAAATGGCATTACAACCAAGAATCACCTATCAGCAAAACTGATTATAATCCTTGGGGCGGGGGGGGGGGGGGGGGGGGGGGGGGGGGGGGGGGGGGGGGGGGGGGGGGGGGGGGGAGGGAATCTGCATTCAGTAAAATAGACTTTTAGGCATTCTTGATGAAGAGACCAGAGCTGAAAAGAAAATTTGGCTTTCAAATATAAGACTCAAGATAAACATAAAAAGGTAAACAGGAAAAGGAAATTATAAGGGATTTTAAAAGATTAAACAGTTTACTTTCCTATGTGAGAAGATTATTCTTTTAACTAATAAGAACTTTCTCATTATTAGAATAGTTGGAAAGAGTATATATAGACAGAGGGTACAGGTGTGAGTTGAACACAAAGGGATAGTATCTAAAAAATAAAACTAAGGGGTGACAGAAGAAGGCACTGTGAGAGACAGGGAAAGGTGGAATGGGGGTCAACTATCTCACATGGGGCAACTAGGTGGCCCAGTGAATAAACCACGGGCCCTAGATTCAGGAGGACCTGAGTTAAAATCCAGCCTCAGGCACTTGACACTTACTAGCTGTGTGAGCCTGGGCAAATCACTTAACATTCACTGCCCTGCAAAAAAAAAAATTATCTCACATAAAAGAAGCAAGAAAAAACTTATACATTGTAGGGAAAGAAGAGAGATGTGAAAGGGAAATGAGAGAACCTTACTCTCATCAGAATTGGCTCAAAGAGGGAATAACATACACACTTAATTGGGCATAGAAATCTATCTTACCCTGCAGGAAAGTAGGAGCGAAGATCCCTTAAAGGGAGCTGGGTGGGTATATTGGGGGAGGGGGTAGTCAGAAGCAAACATTTTTGAAGAGGGACAAGGTAAAAGGAGAGAGAGAATAGAATAAATGGGATGGGGAGGCATAGGATGGAGGAAAATACAGTTAGCAATAGTAACTGAAAAAAATTTGAAGCAAGTGTCGCAAACATAGAGAACTGAGTGAAATTTAAAAAAAATAAGAGCCATTCTCCAATTGATAAATGATCAAAAGATATGAACATTTTTAAGATGAAGTAATCAAAACTATGTATAGCCATATTAAAAAATGCTGTAACTCACTATTGATTGGAGAGATGCAAATCAAAACAATTCTGGGGTACTACCTCATACCTATTAGATTGGCAAATAAAACAGAAGAGGAAAATAACAAATATTGGAGGGGATGTGGGGAAAATGAGACATTAATACACTGTTGGTGGAGTTCTAAACTGATTCAACTATTCTGTAGAGTAATTTGGAACTATACCCAAAGGGCTATAAAACCAGCAATACCACTACTAGGTCTGTATTCAAAAAGAGATTAAAAAGAGGAAAAGGACCTATTGATACAAAAATTTTTCTTTTCTGGTGGGAAAGAACTGGAAATTATGGGGATGCCCATCAACTGGGGAATGGTTGAACAAAGTTGTGGTATGTGATTATGATGGAATACCATTGTGCTGTAAGAAATGATGAGCAGGATACTCTCAGAAAAATCTGGAAAGACTTAGATGAGCTGATGAAAAGTGAAATGTACTGTGTGCAAAGTAATGACAATGATGTGGGATGATCAGCTGTAAATGACAGCTATTCTCAGTAATACAATGATCCAAGACAACTTTGAAGGACTTATGATAAATAATTCTATCCATCCCCCAAAAAAGAACTAACGGTGTCTAAATACAGATTGAAACATATTTTTTACTTTATTTTTCTTGAGGTTTTTGGATCTGTTTTTTTTTTCATAACATAACTAATATGGAAATGTTTTGCATGACTACACATGTATAACCTATATTGAATTGCTTGCCTTCTCAAAGGGGATGGGGAGAGGAAGGGAGAGAATTTGGAACTCAAAGTTTTAAAAACAGATGTTAAAAATTATTTTATATGTAATTGGGAAAAATAAAATACTAAATAAAATTGAGAAAATAGTTGCTAGTCACTCTGGCACCATTATTTAAGTGAAAAAGGAAAAGAAATGAAAGAGAAATGAGAGTAATGTAGCAAATATGGTGGAATTTCAGGAAGAATCAAAGCAAGGGGCTCCCCACCAAAACTCTTCCAAAGATATTTAGAAAACAAATCATATCAAAATTTTATAGGGAATTTAAACATCACACTGAGTCATTTTTCCACCACAGATTAGCATAAACAGAAATTACAGATATTCAAGATGGGGCTGGGCCAGGATTAAGCTGGCATAAAGTATTTCAGAGCCTAGATTGTGAACCAAGGCAAGGGGGGCAGGGTCTTATACCCATCCCAGGAAACCACTATGGGAACAAGTATAAAACTTTATCACCCACTACCAGTTCTGGATATCCAGAATAGACTGATAAGGGGAACTTCACCCACACAAATTTCCATCCCCAATTTAGCTCAGGCCTAAGGTGATATACCTAAAGAGGAACAAGTTCAAAGCAAGCAGCATCAATGTGGCTCAGTCTCAAGGAGTGGATTGGGACATGAAGTCAATGCTACAACCCAATCAAAAACCAGTAGAAAAATATCCAAGAAAGGAATCCCAAGCCAAAGGGGAACCTAAAATTCTGACCCAGCAAAGCTTCCCAGATGGCTGACAGTTCCTAAATCCAGAAGCAATCTATTGTTGCTCAGACCCAAAGCCAGATAAGGAACTTGCAGAAGTCAGGCTAGAGTACAGCAATCAAACTTTGTCCTGGATCAGGCCACTTTAAGAATGCTGTAAACTTTCAGGTCTCAATTGTTCTTAAGATCCTAGAAAAACAACACTCAATAACCCAAGAGAATAGCACTATGACCAGTCCATACCTTCCCTACACAAAGTGCACAGCATGTAGCCCCAACACTCTGATATCAGGAAGTAGGCTAGAAGAAGAAGTATTCAAGAAAAGAATCCCACCAAAAAAAGCTATTATGGTGACAGGGATGCTCCAAACACAAACTGAGAAGAGAATAACTCCAGAACATCTACAATCAAAGCCTCAAAGAAAAAATACAGCTTGGGCACAAGTTCAGTGAGTATTCTTGGAAGAGATCAAGCAAGAATTTTTTTTTTAAGTTTAAAAAATGTTTTCGTCAATAAAAAGAGAAGGATAGATGGCAGAAAGAAGCCAGGAGGTTGCCTGAGCTCTTCTGAGTTTCCCTCGAAAACAAAATTAAATTAAGCTTCCAAATGGATTCTGAAAATACAGAACATACAAAAAGACAGAGAAACACAATCTTCCAAATGGAGAGAATTTAGAAAACTTCAGGAAAGGTCAATCTCACTTGAGCAAAACGGGAGTGCAGCACAGCATAGAGGGGCATCTGGGCAAATCAGCAGGGGGCTCATAGCCACACCACAGCAACTGAGGCCCCTTGGTCCTGGCTCAGCAAGCTGGAGGCACAACAGGCCAGTTGTGAGATCCTCCAGCACTGGTTGAGAGGACAAACTGCCAGCTAGAGAATCACCCATAGGACAGGCACAACTAGGCCAAGCCATCCCAGCACAGGGAACAAGTACAGGAAGCAAGCCCAGGGCAGTGAGAAATCCACAAGCCACAGAAGCCTCAGAGCAGAAGGCCAGTGACATGGCCCCTATCCCCCAACACAAGAAGCTTGAAATAGTGGCCCCTGTGCCCCAGGAAGAGACCTCAATGTTAAAAATAAATACATAAAAATAAGCCACAATATGAGTAAGAAACAGAAAAGGGCCCTTACCATTGAGAGCTTCTGTGTCGACAGGGAAGAACAAAACACAAACTCAGATGAAGACAATACTCTAAAAATGTCTACATGTGAAACATAAAGAGGGAAGATGAATTAGTCTCAAGACCAATTCCTTCCTGGAAGAGCTCAAAAAGGATTTTAAAAATGAAATGAGAGAGGTAGAAGAAAAATTGGGGGGGGGGGAATGAGGGAAATGAAAGCTACACAAGAAAATTATGAAAAAAAGAATCAACAGATTGGAAAAGGAAGCACAAACATTTATTTATTTTTTTTTTTTGGTGAGGCAATTGGGGTCAAGTGACTCACCTAGGGTCACACAGCTAGTAAGTGTTAAGTGTCTGAGGCCGGATTTGAACTCAGGTCCTCCTGAATCCAGGGCCAGTGCTCTATCCACTGCACCACCTAGCTGCCCCAGCACAAACATTTATTGAAGAAAACAATTCCTTAAAAAAATACATTTGGCCAAATTGAAAAAGAGGTGCAAAAGCTTACTCAAGAAAACAATGCCTTAAAAATTAGAATTGGACAGATGGAAACTTATGACTCCATGAGACACCAGGAATCAGTCAAACAGAATCAAAAGAATGAAAAAAATAAAAGAAAATGTGAAATACCTCATTGGAAAGACAACTGACATGTAAAATAGATTTAGGAGAGACAATTGGAGAATGACTGGACTACCTGAGAGCCATGATCAGAAAAAGAATATAGATACCATATTCCAGGAAATTATCAAGGAGAACTACCCTGATATTGTAGAATCAGAGAATAAAACCATCATTGAAAGAATCCACTGATCACCTCCTGAAAGAGACCAAAAGGAAAACTCCAAGGAATATTGTAGACAAACTACAGAATTATCAGGTAAAGGAGAAAATACTGCAAGCAGCCAGAAAAAAACAATTTAAATATCATGGAGCCACAGTCAGGATTGCACAGGACCTGGCAGCTTCAACATTACAGGATCGGAAGGCTTGCATTATGATATTCAGGAAGGCAAAGGAGCTTGTATTGCACCCAAGAATCAACTTCAACTACCCAACAAAACTCATCATTCTCTTTCAAGGGAAAAGAAGGACATTCAATGAAATAGGGGACTTTCAAGGTTTCCTGATGAAAAGACCAGAACTGAACAGAAAATTTGATCTTCAAATACAAGACTCAAGAGAAGTATAAAAAGGTAAACAGGAAAAAAGTTATTCAATAAGGTTAAACTGTTTACATTACTACATGGGAAGATAACACTTAAAACTCTTGAGAACTGTATTTCTATTTGGGCAGATAGAAGGAGTATACATAGAGGGTATAAGTATAAATTGTCATTGATGTGATGATGTAAAGAAAATTAAGGGGTGAAAGAGTTGTATATAGGAAGAAGAGGAAAGAAGAGATGGAATGGGGTTTTATTACAATAGAGAGAAAGAAGGGAGGAGTGAGAATTGTTCAAACTTACTCTCAGAAATTTAGCTTACCCTTTAGGGAAGTTAAAGGGTAAGGGGAAAAGGGGGGCACTGATAGAAGGGAGGACAGAAGCAGGGGAGGAAAGGGAGAAGAAAAAGGAGGGGGACTGATAAAAGAGAAGGCAGATTGGGGAAAGCAGGGGTCAGAAGCAAAACACCAGTGAGGAGAAATAGGGTGAAAAAAAAGTACAAAGGGAGAAAATAGGATGGAGGAAAATAGACATTTAGCAATCATAACTGTGAATGTGAATGGGATGAACTCTCCCATAAAACAAAAGTGAATAGCAGAGTGGATTAAAAACTTACAATATGTTGTTTATGAGAAACACATTTGAAGGAGAGATACACACAGAGGAAAAGTAAAAGGTTGAAGAAGAATATATCATGCTTCATCTGAAGTCAAAAAGGCAGGAATATCAATCCTTATCTCAGACAAAGCAAAAGCAAAAATAGATCTAATTTAAAAAGATAAGGAAGGAAACTACATCTAGCTAAAAGGTACCATAGACAATGAAGTAATATGAATACTAAATATATATATATATATATGCACCAAGTAGTATAGCATCCAAATTCTTAGAGAAGTCAAATAAGTTCCAAGATGAAATAGACAGCAAAACTATACTAGTTGAGGATCTTAACCTTCCCCTCTCAGAAATAGATAAATCTAACCACAAAATAAATAAGAAAGAAGTTAAAGAGATGAACAGAATTTTAGAAAAGTTGATATGATAGACATATGGAGAAAATTGAATGGGGATAGAAAAGAATATACCTTTTTAGCAGCCGTACATGGCACATACACAAAAACTGACCATGTATTAGGGAAAAAAAAAAACCCCTCACAGTCAAATGTAGAAACACAGAAATAGTAAATGCATCCTTCTCAGATCATGATGAAAATAAAATTACATGTAATAAAGAGCCATAGAAAGATAGACTGAAAATTAATTGGAAATTAAATAATCTCATCCTAAAGAATGAGTGCGTCAAACAACAAATCATAGAAACAATCAATAACTTCATCCAAGAGAATGACAATAATGAGACAACATACCAAAAATTTGGGGGATGCAGCCAAGAGTTCTTAGGGGAAATTTTATATCTCTAAATGCTTACATGAATAAAAGAGAAAAAGAGGAGATTAATGAATTGAACATGCAAATTAAAAAGCTAGAAAAAGAACAAATTTAAAAACTCCAGTTAAATACTAAATTAGAAATCCTGCGAATAAAAGAAGAGATTAATAAAATTGAAAATAAGAAAACTATAGAATTAATCAATAAAACTAAGATCTGGTTTTATGAAAAATCAACAAAATAGATAAACCTTTGGTTAGTTTGATTTTAAAAAATAAAGAAGAAAACCAAATTATGATATCAAAAATGAAAGGGGTGAATTCACCACCAATGAAGTGGAAATTAAAACAATAATTAGGAGCTATTTTAATTAACTGTATGCCAATAAATTTGACAATCTAAAGAAAATGGATGAATATTTACAAAAACAAACTACCCAGATTAAGAAAAGCAAAAATAAAATCCTTAAATAAGTCCATTTTAGAAAAAGAAATTGAACAAGCCATCAATGAACTCCCTAAGAAAAAAATCTCTAGGACAAGATGGGTTTACAAATAAATTCTACCAAACATTTAAAGAACAATTAATTCCAATACTATACAAATTAACTGGGGAAATAGATGAAGGAGTTCTATCAAGTTCTAAAACACTAGAGAGAATGGGAATAGGTGGAGCTTTCCTTAAAATAATAAGCAGTATCTACCTAAAGCCATCAGCAAACATTATATGTAATGGGGATAAGTTAGAGGCATTATTAATAAGATTGGGGTGAAATAGAGATGTCCATAATCACATCTATTATTTAATATTGCACTAGAAATGTTAGTTTCAGCAATAACAGAAGAAAAAGGAATTAACGGAATTAGAATAGCCAAGGAGGAAATAAAACTATCACTCTCTGCAGATGATATGATGAATTAGAGAATCAACTGAAAAACTACTTGAAACAATTAATAACTTTAACAAAGTTGCAGGATATAAATCATCAACATACATGACCAACAAAGTTCAGCAGCAAGACAGAAAGAGAAATTCCATTTAAAGTCACTGTAGGGGCAGCTAGGTGGCACAGTGGATAAAGCACCAACCCTGGATTCAGAAGGACTTGAGTTCAAATCCAGCCTTAGACACTTGACACTTATTAGCTGTGTGACCCTGGGCAAGTGACTTAACCTTCACTGCCCCACAAAAGCAAAAACAGAAAAACAAACAAACAAAATAAAGTAACTATAGATAGGAGGCACAGTGGATAAAACACTGGCCCTGGATTCAGGAGGACCTGAGTTCAAATCTGATCTCAGACACTTGACTTACTAGCTGTGTAACACTGGGCAAGTCACTTAATCCTCAGAAAGAGAAAGAAGAGGAGGAGGAGTATCTGTAGATAATATAAAATACTTAGGAGTGTACCTGCCAACAAAAACCCAGGAACTCTATGAATGCAATTACAAAATGCTTTTCACACAAATAAAATCAGATCTAAATAACTGTAAAAATATCAATTACCCATGGATAGGTCGAGCTAATATAATAAAAATGACAATTCTACCTAAATTAATTTACTCATTCAGTGCCATATTAATCAGACTACCTAAAAATTGTTTTATAGTTCTAGAAGAAATAATAACAAAATTCATCTAGAAGACTAAAAGGTCAAGTATATCAAGGGAACTATAAAAAAAATGCACATAAAGGTGGGCTAGCCATACCAAATCTGAAGCTATACTATAAAGTGGCAATCATCAAAACTATTTGGTACTGGCTAAGAAATAGAGTGGTGGACTAATGGAATAGGTTAGGCACAGGACATATAGTAGTAAATGACTACAGTAATCTACCATTTGATAAACTCAAAGACTCCAGCTTCTGGAATAGGAACTCAGTATTTAAGAAAAACTGCTGGGAAAACTGGAAGATAGTATGGCTAAAACTAGACAGAAACCAACATCTTACACTGTATACCAAAATAAGGTCAAAATTAATACATGATTTAGACATAAAGGGTGATACTATAGGTAAATTAGGAGAGGAAAGAATAGTTTACCTCTCAGCTCATGGAGAGGAGAACAATTTATGAAGAAACAAGAGATAGAGGATATTATGAAATGCAAAATGGATATTTTATTACATCAAATTAAAAAGTTTATGTAGAAACAGAAGCAATGCAGCCAAGATTAGAAGGGAGACAGAAAGTTGTGAAACAAAGTTTTACAGTCAGTGTTTCTGATAAAGGCCTCATTTCTAAAATATATAGGGAACTAAATCAAATTTATAAGACTGTAAGTCATTCCCCAATTGAGAAATTGTCAAAGTATATAAACAGGCAGTTTTCAGATGAAGAAATCAAAGCTATCCATTGCCATATGAAAAAATGCTCTAAATCATTATTGATTAAAGAAATGCACATTAAAACAATTCTGAGGTACCAGCTCACAGCTATCAGATTGGCTAATATGACAAAAAAGGAAAATAATGAATGTTAGTGAAGTTGTGGAAAAATTAGAACACTAATGCATTGTTGGTGGAGCTGTGAACTCATCCAGCCATTCTGGAGAGTCATTTGGAACTATGCTCAAAGGGCTATAAAACTGTGCATACCCTTAGACCCAGCAATACCACTCATTGGTCTTTATCCCAAGGAGATCATTGAAAAGGACCCACATGTGCAAAAATATTTATAACTGCTCTTTTTGTGGGGGCAAAGAATTGGAAATTGAGGGGATGCCCATCAATTGGGAATGGCTAAAAATGTTGTGGTGTATGAATGAAATAGAATACTATTATGATATAAGAAATAATGAGCAGGTGGATTTCAGAGAAATCTGGAAGGACTTACATGAACTGATGATGAGTGAAATGAGCAGAACCAGGAGAACATTATACACAGTATCAACAATGTTATGTGATGATTAATTGTGATAGACTTGGCTCTTCTCAGCAAAGCAATGGTCCAAGATAATTCCAAAGGACTCATGATGGAAAATGTTCTCAAAATCCAGAAAAAAGAACTGTAGAATCTAGATTCATATTGAACTATACTGTTTCTACTTTTTTTGTTTTTTGAGGTTTTTCCCTTTTGTTCTGATTCTTCTTTCACAATATGACTAATGCAGAAATATGTTTATTGTGATTGTACATATATAACCTATATCAGATTGCTTGTTGTCTTGGGAAGGGGGAGGGAAGGGAGGGAGGGAGAAAAATTTGGAATGAGAAATCTTACAAAACAAATGTTGAAAACTATTTCTACATGTAACTAGAAAATAATAAAATACTATTATGATAAAAAAATGAAAAGACAAAGATATAGGACAAACATGGAAAAGAAATGAGACCAAATGTTACCTGTCAGATCTATAAATAAGATAATTATGACCAAACAAGAGATAGAGAGGATCATGGGAAGAAAAATGGATTGTTTTGATTGCATGAAATTAAAAAGATTTTGTACAAATGAAATCAGAGCAGTTAAGAGTAGAAGGAAAGCTGGAAACTGAAGAAAAATTTACAGCAAATTTGTCTGATAAAAATTTCATTTCTCAAATATATAGGGAGCAGACTCAAATTTATAAAAATACAAATCATTCCCCAATTGACGAATCATCAAAGGATTTAAACAGGCCAGCTATACTGAAGTGAAAAAAATCACTATTGATTAGGAAAATGCAAATTTAAACAACTCTGAGGTGCTGCCTCATACCTATCAGATTGGCAAACATAACTAAAAAGGAAAATGACAAATATTGGAAGTGATGTGGAAAAATTGTGACACCAATGTATTGCTGGTGGAGTTGTGAACTTGTTCAACCATTCTGGAGAACAATTTAGAACTGTACATAACCTTTGACCCAGTGATAGCACTACTATGTCTGTACACCAAAGAGAGAAAAGGACTTATATGTACAAAACTATTTTTAACAGCTCTTTTTGATGGCAAAGAATTAGAAATTGAGGGAACATCCATCAACTGGGGAATGGCTGAATAAGCTGTTGTATATGATTGTGATAGAACACTATTGTGCTATAAGAAATGATGAGGGGAATGGTTTCAGAAAAACCTAGGAAGATTTATATGAACTTATATGAACTGATGCAAAGTGAAGTAAGCAGAACAAGAATACTGTACACACTGACAATAATATTATATCATGATCAACTATGAATGACTTAGTTACTCTGATCAATACAGTGATCCAAGGGCTTAGGATGAAAAATGCTATCATCTCCAGAGAGAGAATTGATGGTCCTGAGTACAGATCAAAACATATTTTTTTACTTTTTTAATTTTCCTTGCTTTGATGCAACATCAAAAATATGGAAATATGTTTTGCATGATTTCACATGTATAACTGATATCACATTTTTTGCCTTCTCAATGAGGGGGAGAGGTGAGAGTGAGGGAATTCAGAATTCAAAATATTTTTTAAAAAGAATATTAAAAATAAACAATATAGGGGGAAGCTAGGTGGTGCAGTGGATAAAGCACCAGCCCTGGATTTAAGAGTACCTCAGTTCAAGTCCGGCCTCAGACACTTGACACTTACTAGCTGTGTGACCCTGGGCATGTCACTTAACTGCCGTTGCCCCACAAAAACAAAAACAAATAAAGAAATAA
The DNA here is from genome assembly GCF_019393635.1 of Dromiciops gliroides. Taxonomy (NCBI): domain Eukaryota; kingdom Metazoa; phylum Chordata; class Mammalia; order Microbiotheria; family Microbiotheriidae; genus Dromiciops; species Dromiciops gliroides. The sequence continues at coordinate 262,877,885 of NC_057862.1, read as the reverse complement.
AGAAATAATATATAATATATTTTAAAGAAATGGGACCTACGAAAGAAAGAATTAACAGGAAATTAACGGCTTAACATAAGAGGTACAAAATCTTGGGCAAGAAACAAACTCCCTAAATATTAGAATTGACCAAATAGAAATCAATGATGGCATGAGGCAAAGGTATCTCATAGCAAAAACAAGTGATCTAGAAAGCAAATTTAAGAAAATAAAACTTAAATGTCATCAGACTATCATGACCAAAAATACCATGACCAAAAGAAGGGACAAAATATTTAAAGAAATCTTAAAAGAAAACTGCCAATATCTCTTAAAACCAAAGGGTAAAAAATGGAAATAGAAAAAAATCTACCTACCAATCACCTCCTGAAGGAAACTCCAAAATGGAAATTCTCAGGAATATAATAGCAAAACCCACTTTCTAAGTCAGGGAATAAATACTTCAAGCAACCAGAAAGAATAAATTAAAATACCAAACAGCCATAGTCAATATCATACAGGATTTAGCAGCCATTAGTAAAACATTTGGAGAGCTTGGAATATGATATTTCAGAATGAAAGGGCTTATAGTTTTAAAAAATGACTCAACAAAAATGGATCATTGATGGAATAGAGCACTTCCAAGCATTAATGACGAAAATAACACAGGTGCATAAAATTTCTGATGTTCAAACACAGGAAACAAGAAAAATCAAGAAAAAAGCAATCATAAGGGACCAAACAAGGATAAACTGTTTATATTCTTTAAATGGGGATAATATATTCAATAAAAACTGCTCTCTCCAATAATCCAATAATAATCACTTACTGGTCTTTTTTTAATTCTCATTTTACCACTGTCCATTATCATCTTCTCCTGGATATTCTCTTTTCTCTAGCTTTTTGAGACAGTATTTACTCTTAGTTTTCCTCTTACTTATTTGACTGATCATTCTCAGTCTTCTTTGCTGTATCTTCAATCAGATCACAATTTCACTTAGTGATCCTATCAACTTCCGTGGATTGAATTATAATCTTTATGCTGATGATTCTCAAATCCACTTATCTAGCCCTAATCTCTATAGATGTAAGACTGGAATATTATATCTCCAGGTGCCTGTTGTACATCTTGAACTTACTGCCCTATAAACATCAAAATCTCCAAAACTGAACCAATCTTTTCCCCCAAGCCCTTCCCTCTCCCTAACTTCCTAATTCCAGTGAAGGATCCTACTATCCTCCCAGTCATCAAACTCACAATCTAAGTGTCATCCTTGATTCCTTACTCTTTCTTACCCTTTATATTCAATCTGTTTGCCAAGTTGTCTTGATTTTACTTTCATAACACCTCTTGAAAAGAAAAGGAAAAAATTATACTGGTACAGACCCTTATCACTTTATACCTGGATTATTGAAATAACCTCCTGATTGATCTGCCTGCCACAAGTCCCTCCCCATTCCCTTCCACCCTCCACTCAGCTGTCAAAAGAATCTTTGTAAATTTCAGATCTTACCATGACACTTCTCTTATTCAGTCAACTCCAATTTCTCTCCCTCACATCCAGGATGAAATATACTATCTTAAATCTTCTTTCTGGCATTCGAAATCCTTCATAAACTTCCCCCTACCCCTTTCCAATCTTCTTACACCTTAACTTCCCACCATGTGTCATTGGCCTCCTCGCTATTCCTCAAATAAGACTCTGTCTTCTGACTCCAGGCATCTTCACTGGCTATCCTTCATGTATGGAATGCTCTATCTTTCTACCTCCTGGCTCCCTAGGGTCCCATCTTCTGAAAAAAGTTCTTCCCAATACTCCTTAATGCTAGTGTCCTCTTTCTGTTAATTATTTCTAATTTATCAACATACCACATGTATGTATATCTTATTTGTACACAGATGTTTTCATTTCTCTCTCCCATTAAACTGTGAGCTTCTTGAGAACAGGGACTTCCTTGTCTTTCCTCTTATCCTTAGTGTTAAGTAGTAGGCACTTAATAAATATTTATTGACTAACTGGTGAAAAATCATACCTAATGAAAAAAGCTGTGGTAGAAATAAACTTTATTCATCTATATCTGGTTATAGTTATATTAAACTACTATCTTATGATGGTACACATTTCTTTTTTAAAAAAAAGAAACATCCAAAATATCATCCAAAAATCAAAATTAAGAGAATAGAAATGACCCTGGCTCCACAGATACTTTACCACCACTACCGCCACCACCAACAACAGAAACTCCAAAGAAAAAAGAATCTTATAAAGCGGCACACAAGAAAATAAATACCAAATGAAATGGCAAAGTGCTGATAAAATTTTCAAATACTATAAAGCAATTAAATCAGCAAAAATAATAGAAAGATTGAAAATGGAAAATGGAAGTAAACAACATACCTATCTTCATAGCACATCTTCAAATAGTTAAATTCCACCTTCAAACAAAGTAAGAAAGAATTGGCAAAGCTAAGAAAATTATAGAATTACAAATTTTATCCAACTCTTTCATTTACAAATGAAGAAACTGAGGTCAACAGGTTAAGTGATTTGTTCAGGATCATAAAGACAAGTAAGTATGCCTTTTCCAGGATCACAAAGGTGAGGTTTTTTAACATGGTTCCCCTGACTCTACTACCCTTTCTCCTGTTCCATGATACTGTCCTTTGTACCATAAAATAAGAATTTAAACAAAATATAAAATCAGATAAATAAATTAAATAATAATTAAGTACATGAAAAAGGAATAGGATTAAGAAATAATGAAAAATACAAAGAAGCAATAGCAAACAACTATGTGAAAACATGCAAACTTAAGTGACAGACCTGGGAGCTAGATCATAACACACCAATTTTGAGATTATGAATATGCCAGAGAAATTAGGGGGGAAATATGTTATCTATCCCAATTAGCATCAAAAACTCTAAGTAAAATATTTCCTAGCAAAATTTATATGTAACACTTTAAGACTTGCAAAATACATTCCCAACAACTTTAAATAGTAAGTACAGGAGCAGCTAGATGGCACAGTGGTAAAGCACTGGCCCTGGATTCAGGAGTATCTGAGTTCAAATCTAGCCTCGGACACTTGACACTTACTAGCTGTGTGACCCTGGGCAAGTCACTTAACCCTCATTGCCCTGCCAAAAAAAAAAATAGTAAGTACAATGAGCACATGTCATACCTAGGCTGTTAAGAGGAAAACTCTATAGTTAAAGTACTATAGAGTTTGCAAAACTAACTCTAAAGTACTCTATAAATGTGACTTGAGAAGGAGGAGGAGGAGTTTTTCATGGTAGGAAATCCCCTTTACCCCTGCAGCCTGGTAACTGTTCTGCAAACTGTAAGGTTTTGGGGGGGTTTTGGGGGGGGGTTGGGTTTTGGGTGAGGCAATTGGGGTTAAGTGACTTGCCCAGGATCACACAGCTAGTAAGTGCCAAGTGTCTGAGGCCGAATTTGAACTCAGGTCCTCCTGACTCCAGGGCTGGTGCTCTATCCACTGCACCACCTAGCTGCCCCCAAGCCAGAGTTTGTAAAAATTGCCTTGGACAGTGAAAGGTTGAGTGGTTTCTTGACTAAAATGCTTCACAGTCAATATGTGTGCCAACAGGACTTGAACCTTCCTGATACTGAGGCTTGTCCTTATTTCACCACTCCACATTTTTGTATTATCTCTGGGGAAAAAGAAACTGAGGATCAAAGAGATGACATAACTTACCCATAGGTAAACAACTAGAAACTTTCGGTTTGAAATCTAATGAGGTTTCCTATCTTTAATTATTGGAAATGGCACAAATGTGAAGAAAAGTATAAGCTAAAGAAATCTAAAAATATAGAATTGTCACACATTTGGATTCTTCCAAATAAGTGATGGACATGCCTGTCAATGAATAATGATAGTAACAAGACCTGTGATTTCATTGTATTGGGAAACCCAAATCTCTATATTAATTCAGATTGACACCTTTTCTGTGACTTAGTTTTAAAGCACTAAGAAATTAACTGATCTGGGGCAAGTCACATATACAGTATATGTCAGATACAGGACTTGAACCCAGGTGTTCCATGCTTCAAAGTCAACTTTCTATCCACTCTGTCTTTGCTAGGGCATGATTTAGCAAAAGAAATTATATTCATTATATTATATCAGGATTAATGATTATATTTTTAAGTTTTACTAACCAATAAAACACTTGACTTGAAAATTATTATACCATGTATAAAATTTACAAGACTAATAAAAATACATTGCATTTTGACCCAAAGAGAAAATGAAAAGAAAACATTGAAATGAGCTCAAAAGTTATTTCTGGTACTGGTTTTTTTGGGGGGAGGGGGGCAGGGTCATGAGGGTTAAGTGACTTGCCCAGGGTCACACAGCTAGTAAGTTCCAAGTGTCTGAGGCCAGGTTTGAACTCAGGTCCTCTGAATCCAGGGCCTGTGCTTTATTATTTCTGCTACTTTCAAAAAAGGCCAAAGTTATTATAGTTAGCAAATTTTGTAATATATACTATTTATAATAAACTAGTAGCTTACAGTGTAAACTACCCTAAGAACAATGATTGGTTTTAGCATATGGTTTGCTTACTACTATTTCCATATTACTTATTCTAACCACATAATAACAAAAGCCACAGCAACAAGAACAGAAAACAACTAGGAAACTCAGCAAACTATCAAGTCAAAAGTCCTTCAAGCAGCAGGATGTCAACAGGGGGTTTACATGAGAAAAGAGAAGTCATTTTTCACATGTATACCATACTGTAAGCACTTCTTAATTGCTTCATAATGTAGGTATATACACATGTATATGTATTTATATAGAGATGTACATGTAGATATAGATAATTTGCTAAGTTCTTCTTATGTACTAAAGACTAGGGATGCAAATATAAGAATAAGGATGGGAATCAATGGAGTCATTCAATCACTCCACCCCAACATAAAGTAACTTATAAAATACTCTAGACCTCATACCTTTATAAGGTGATACCATCTCAAAAGAATCAATAAGAAATATGTATTAATTGTGAACAAGACCTAGACATCTCCATTTAATTAATCAATCAAATCAAATATATTTCAACCAAATGCATCAAGAAATGTGCTGAAGAAACTTATTCATATCCTATGAGTTTTGAATAAAATAGTGACAGTTCCAAACTCAAATATTCAAGTGTCTGTCAGTGGAAAGGAAAAACAGTCATCCCAGAGGAAACTGCCTTGGAGGAAAGGGGAGGAGCTTCAGTTTTCTATGTACCCCTTGACCAAATGAATGCTTGTTACCTTTGGAAGTTTTAAAGATTTAGACTGTTTAATGGACTCCTAATAATGTAGCCGGAACATCAGCAACTGGTGGAAGTATTTGCTAAAGACAAACTAGACACATGAGTAAAAGGCAGTTTTAAGGAGCCTACGAGTAAATAATAGCCTTGCCCAGGGGACATTCGTGAGTATCTCACAAAGGGAAAGAAAGACATTGCAGCAAGCTCAGTGGTGTGACCCCTTAGCATTTTCCCCTGGACACTTTATGTATTTCTGAGAGAGTGAGTTAGACTTTAGGAAAGATATACTATTAAACTATTCATACAGCATCTTAGTAAAATATCCCTTTATAAAAACAAATTAAGTTGGGTTAACTAATTGATATTGACTGATAATCATGAGAGGAAGCACAACAATGAGGGCTCATAAGCTACAGTATTAGAAAGGGAAAAAATAAAAGAAAACAAACAAAAAACCAGTCCTTCATTGTCCTCTAGAATCCTGAGGGAAGAAGTAGCAGCTATGACCTGGGATCCCTTCTACCAGTTAGACTTGGAATTGGGATAATAGTCCCAGAACATGTACTGCACAAGCAAGCATGACAGGTAAATCTCAAGGAGCTCACGTTCTAATGTGACAAGTAAATACATAACCTCTCTGGAAAGAAAGATGTATAATATATGCACTCTGTGGTATGGAGAGAGCGAGGAAATAAACTGAAGACCTGGATTTAGGTGTTATCAGGGTGTTATCAGGTGCTAAGTCCAACTTCTAATGGGGAATGGTGGCCAGAATTTATATGGAATGATTTGTATATGTAAACAAATGTATCCATATGTAAATGTAAATATATATATATATATATATATATATATATACACTATATACACTCTCCTATAAATACTCTTCTGACCACTATAAACCATGGAAGATTCAATTGAGATTCAAGATACCATGGCATCAAATGGAGCAAGAAGAAGTAAAAATAGACCTACATATAACACATATATGTGTGTATACACCACACATGTATTTTTATGTATATGTGTATGCTTTTTGTCATCTCCCACTGGTTGAGTAGGGTACAGTGGAACCATTCCTGAAAAAAGTCCTTAAGACTCATGACTTCAAGATTTCAATGCCCATGACTCCAGACTTCAATATGCATCAGTAAATGACATCCAAATACATCTATCCACTCAGAATAAGATAATCTGGTGTTATGCTGCTTAGGCTTCTGAGCATGACTACCTAGAATTCCTTCAATCTCTAGACAACAGCAGTGTAGTTAGATGGAAATTACAATGAAAAAATTAATCTGTATGATGGAAGTCAAAAATGCTTAGAAGGCAAATGCAAAGTAAATCAGTAAAACTATGTTCCAAGTTTGTATATATCCAAATAAGAAATCCTCTTTCTTTAGAGACACTACAGAGAGACTTTGGCAGAGATTGAGCATATATATTTTTTTCACCCTGTTTTCCAGATGGACTGGTCAGTTTTCCAGGATATAAAATCTGTTCTTTCTGATCCTATTATCTGTTGTGACTAATTTGGAGGTTATAGATATATTCTGATTTTCTATGTTAAGAAGTATAATATAGAGGAAATAACATTTGTCATGGAGTCAGAGATCTAGTAAAGCCAGGTTTGGATTTTTTTAATTGCAGTAAAATTGCAGCTTTTCTACTTATGACCTTGGAGACTCTGGGCCATACTTTCCTCATCTGCAAAATGAGAAAGTTGGACCAGATGACCCTCTAAGGCCTATTAGAATATTCAAAAGTCCTATGAAATTTCTTGGTGCATCCCACTTTTCTCTCTATTTTCCCTTCAGAGCACAGCACTATTGTAATCAGAAAATCCTCCTTTTCTTTTGAAGAAAATCACCTCAAGTTCCTTCTGCCAGTTATCCCTTTCAATGGACTAGGGAAGAAATTAAAAATCAAACCTTAATGTAGGACGGGTCATCATTTCTGCTTATTATAGTATAGGAAGGAAAGATTTAATGAATTATCCCAGATGAAGAGAAAAATATAAGTAACCAGAGACACTCTAAAAGAAAATAAGGAAGAAGCAGTAGAAATCCAGCAATATGGTCTCTACTTCAGGTTTTGAGTCTTTAAAATTATGGTAACTGAGGATTCAGAAAGTAGTGTAACAAGTTTTTGCTCCAGTTTCTTAAATAATCATGTTTAAAGGAAAAGAGAAGGAAGACAGGGAAACTGTAGAACCTTGGAGAAGAATACAAGACACAGCTGCGAGAAGGAAACTGTACCCTTCCTTTTCTTCTTGGAATCTGGCATGTTAGCCATGATAAGCCTTGCAGTTTGCCAGAGAACCTGCTGAGTTCTACAGCCTTAGAAAGTTGTCAGAACCACAAAGGTAGCAACAAAACCCCATCCCCAAGGAAAATTGCATAAATAGCACTATAGCACCACCAATCTATGAGAGCTACAGCAGCAACCCAATGGAAACAAGATCCACAGCAGCACTAAAGGCAGTAACCATTCCATAGTCTGTAAATGCCATCGTATGGATTATCTATAAAAAACACAGCATGCTCGGTGAATATAGGCTGCCACCACTATGCCTGAGCAGAGGCTTTAACAAAAGGAAAAGCAGAGGAGCAGTTCAAGACACAACTCTATCCACAGCAAAGAGCTCTGAATAGGCCTGGCCAGATCTTTTGCTCTAGTTAGTCAGCCAGCTTGGAGATAGAGACAAATGAATATTACTCTGCTGAATTATTTAGATGATCGTCTTCACTACTGAATAAAACATTGATGAGGCTACTTTTGAAGTGCTTTATCTTAGTAATCCTATTGCCCAAAAGGAGCTGGTGAGATTTTCAGGTGGAGCCTGCCTGGGAGGGTGGGGGAAGGGGGAAGAGAATGGAATGGAGGAGGATGGGGACAAAATATGGAAAATAAGAGGGAAGGGATTTTTGCAAATCAACAAATACCAATCCACCTCTGCCAGCCCTAGACACAACATGTTAATCCTATGTCAGCAAAACCTACCTGCTCTATAAAAATCATTAGGTGCGTTGAGCCATCAAAATAAAAACATAGTTTTTGTCCATTACCAAATCTGTTACTCTAATACTAATTGAGAGGAAAGGTGTAGACTAAAACCGCATGTATAAATATATGTCTTCTTTCAGTATATAACTCATCCATACCACATAAATCCTATTTTTAAATTCTAGTACCCTTCCATGAAAAACAAGTTACATTAAAATTCAGTTTCAAATCAAAATGTTCAGATGATTTTCAACTAATAGGAGATCTTATCCAGCTCTTCAGCATACACACATACACAGAAAGACACACATACCTCCCACCTGGCACCAGAGGTAGCTAAGTGTTAAAGGGTTATTGGCAGAAATAGGGCAGAAATCAAACACCTCATTGATGCTGTCCCCATCTATATATCTTTGTTAACAAACTGGTCATGGCATCCATATCTCCATAATCGAATTCACTTACCCTGAATCAAAGCACCCTATTTTAATCTTTTGCAGGTTCAACATGCTTAGTTCTCTAAAACAGCATTTAGGGTGGAGCTTAACCGTCTTCCCTTTGCTTTCGCAGATAGGTTAAGTGTTCATGTATAGATTGATTTTCTGTGTAACAGAAATTATTGTATTGGTACATAATAAATCAGGCTCCCTTGAACATCCCAACCATTCCTAACAAATCTCAAAACATTAATAAATAAAGTAGCCTGCAATGCAGATAAGACACTGGAAATAAAATCATAAGGGAAAATGGGTAAAGGTAGTGGTTTTCTTATTACCTGGTGCCTCTAGGGGGGAAAGAGGATCGTAATAGTACTTTCTTTCCTTGGGTACAATAACAGCAAGGTGGTTCCAGGTGGTTTTCAGCGTTTTCCTCGGGTATTGCTGGTCAATCCTCTGTCCTTTGCCATAGCTCAGCACCCGCATCCTAAGGAAGGGAAAGGACTGCAGCTGTCTCTGCCGCCGACGCCCGCCGCTGCAGCAGCCGCCTGCTGCCGCCTCTGCTGCCTTCAGGTTGGGTTGGGTGGTAATCCGGACAGATAGCCCCAAGGAAACGAGCGGTTCAGCATCTAGGGAGCAGGCCAAGAAGGGCGGCTGCACAAGCACACTCACACGCACGCACGCACACACACACACACACTCACATGCACATACACATACACAGGGGCGCGCGCACACACTCTCACATACACTCATACACACAGGCGCGCTCACGGAGCACAGAACTGCATAGAGGAGGGAGGGAGGAAGCACTGCTGCTCCTCTGCACAATCCTCTTCCGTGCACATAGAAAACGACAGCAGAATCAAGCGTCTGGAATACATAACATTTTGGTCACGTTTCCTTCTAGTAGGAGGCCAACCCAAATCCACGTAATTCTAGAGCCAGGGACATTTAGGGGACGGGAGACGGGAAAGAGAACTGTGTCTAACTGCTTATAAAAGCAGGTTTGAGTGCAACACTCAAGACCTCCGCTTTAAAATGGCTGAACTTTTGGCAGCAATTTCTGTGAAAAGGAATGTACGTCTTTCTAAATAAACTATATAAGTATATGGCACAGGAAACAAATTGGGTCAAAAGACCATCGATTGACCTTGCGATATATCTGGACTTCAAGCATCGGTATAAAGCTGTCAACTCACACACACATAGCTCCGCAGAAGGTGCTAGAGTCTGTGACGCCAAAAGGGTCTAGATCTCATTATCTGATTTTCCCCATAATCCAAGCATTTGTCGGAATCGTCGATTTAAGGTATTGTTTGGGAGCAGTCTAATCAACAATATCTATAGATTGGTACGTACACACACGCAAAGATTTTCTAGGAATAGGTTCACGAAATACAAGATAAATTGAAACTCAAAAATATTAAACAGCCGATTTGGGGAAACTGAAGGTCAGGCAAAGGGAAGATTATTAAAGTCTTAAGATTTCTTTTCTTCCTTTTCTCTTGTATGCTTCCAAAAGGTTTTTCTTGTCTGCTCCACCCCGTTCCAATTGTACTTTCATTTCTTTTCTGATATAACTGACCTTTCAAAATAAGTGGGTTGGGTTCATAACCCCAAATTCTCAGAAGGATCCCCGTGATCTGTCTACAGAGAAGCCATTCACATCCTCTAAGAAAGGAAAGGGAAAAAAAAAATTCGCCCAAACCTCCGATCTGTCTGCACCAATTCGCCACCTTCCCACACTCAGCCTACACACAGCGCCTCTCCTGCTTTCTCCCGTTCCTAAAGCAAATCGGTGTCTAAAGCTGAGCTTCCCCAGCCCTTGGCAAAGGAGAAAGCTTGCAGTAAGATGCTCCCTTTAGTTTCCTCTGCTAGGGTGGACTCCCGAGCCATCCTCCTCCCTGTGGCGCATTCAAGCAGCTGCAGCTTTAGCGGACTGAGCCAGAAGAGCTGTATTCCTCTCTGCAGCATGAAGGCGGTTTTGCAGACTGGTGTGCTCTACAATTAAGAGCCCCAACCCAGTCCCAGAAGTCGCTATCTTCTCTGCAGTAAAGGAGGTGAAGCAAGTGACCAAGTGGTGGAAATGGGAGGAGTAAAATGAAATCTCAACTGCATTAGCCCTTCTTTAGTTTGCGCCCCTCCTTCCCTCCCCCCACCCCCATTCTGGGAGTGTTAAAATTGCCAAATTCTATTCTCTAAATCCCTAGAAGGGAGTGCTGTGGAAGTATTGGCGGGTGGGGCAGAGAGGGTAAAACGAATATGTACTCACACTGTCGATTCTTTTCAATCCTTTAGGAACGAAATTATTATGCTACTGCTGCCCTTTGGTAATGAAATGTTACTGGACCAGGGTAAAACACCAGAAGAAGAGTATCAGCTTCAACAAAAGGAAACAAAGGCGCGGAAACTGTCACTGAAAAAAGAAGGATGCAAGAACATGCACGAAGAAACATTCCAGCTTTCTCTCTTTTTTCCCCTTATAAACCGGAAAGGATTGATAATATTTTTCCCCAATTTCGGCACATTACAGATGCCCAGCTATGTTTATGTTTCAAGAAAACAGCAAAACTGGCTTAGTAAACTAAGGTCATCTGCCAGAGGAAAAATAGGATTAATGCTGGAAGTGCTCCTTAGAGCACAGGTTACAGTTAGCAACAGATGGGGAATGGAAAGATGGACGTGGAGAGTAAAGGTTAGTTGAAGGCTCTATCTGGACGGAAGGAAGAACCGGGGAGGACTGTATGGAATTCCAAGCTACGACGACACTTTTCCATTTTTTTCCCCAGCTTTTCCAAAAACTCCACTTTTCCCTTCCTCTCCTCTTCTTGGAACCAACCTTTCCTTCAACTGAAATTTAGAAAAGCTAAAATTCTTTCTTAGGCAAAAGAAAAAAACACTTTCAGGTCATTCCACTAAGGGCTAGGAAGAAGTCTATCTTGTTTGCCTCAACCCGGCTCTTCAAGGTTTAGAATTTTCCCTCTTCTTTTTCTCCCCAACAGGATCACAAAGGAGACCGACTGTTCATTGATTGCCTTCATAAAGAACATGCCATAAGAAATTCGAAGGATTATAGGGGTTTGTAAATCCGGCTGGAGTCAATGGTTGAGACTTGACTCCAGATGGTCTCCTTTGGATGGTCAGCTCCTTCTTTTAGTGATAGAAATATCCCGTTCTGGCTGTTAAGGAATCATCTACCAGTCTTCATTCTTCTCACCCAAGGGAAAGAAAGCCTACATGCAGTTTTCGTAGCTGTCCTTTTAGGTATACAATGAAAGAGTACACTGTCTTGAACAGAAAACATGAACTCTAGTTTTACCCTTACCTCCTCCCAAACTCCCTAATCCACCCCCACCGCCATCCAATATCGTCTTAGTTCTAATTGGCCAGCAGCGAGGATATCCAGTACTTCAAGCTACTTTTCAGAAGTAGAATTTGAAAGATATGGGTCTAGGGAGAAGGAAGCGAGGGGGTAGCTGGGAGCGAAGGAGAAAAGAGTAGGAATACCAAAAAGAATCTGTAGCTGAATAAGAAACTGTGTGCCAGTGCCCTTGCTTCTGTTCACAAAGTGAGTTGTAGATGCTCCCTACCCCTCCACTCCACCAGGCAAGCTGGCTTGCAGTAGGGGAGTCTACAGCTTAAAAACCCCAGAGAAAAACCACACTCCTCTCCGTGAAAAAGCCTTTTCCTTGAGAAGCTCAAGGAAGAAAGAGGAAAGACTCCCCTGCAGCAGTCTCAGAGATCCCTTGGTAACATTCCTCGAACCAGTGGGAAAGTCGGGACGCTAAGATTCAGAAAAATGGGACAATAAAGTTAGAGAACATTTCCTTCTTGATTTATTTTAGATTTAGCTATTTCAGAAACTTCTTTTGGTGGTGGCAGAGCTATGCCAAAGCATTCTTCCCATTAATTCAGAGCCTGCACTTTGAAAAGAAGGCTGCATTTTATTCTGGATACTGTAGTGTCTCTTTGTGACCTTCCTAGCTGGCGTAGATGAATGACAGAGGGCTAAGGGGGGGGGGGGGGGGATATAGTAAGAAAAGTTGGGAGATAAATGAGAGATTTGCAGATTTTGTGGCCTTTGATTTTTTTCTCCAATTTTTGTTCTAATAAAATAATGTGAGTCCTAATGGCCAGCTGGACTTGGAAACAGGAAAATTTTTCAAACTATCTTACTTATTGGAATCATAAAGAAAAATATGAGAAATTACAAATATATAGACATATGTGTTCATCTTCTGAGTTGTCATGATAGGATTTCCTTATTTTTACTTAAGTATTGATCTAGTTAAGATCTTTGGTTTTTATTGTTTTCTCCTTTGGTCAAAAATAATCCTGTGAAGTATATCCTATTTAGTTCCCCCATTTTACAGGTGAGAAAGCTGAGTCTGAGAGGGTAAATTACTTGCTCAATTAATTACACAGCTAATGAATGCCTAAAGCAGGATTCAAATTCAGGAATTTGTGACTCCCTACTGAGTCCAGCACTTACCATCTAGTTGCCTGATGACTAAGAAAGCTTGAGACAGATCATCACTTTCTAGGGGACCCAAATTTGTGAGTTGTTTGGAAAGTATAAATCTGAGGTGAAACTGGAATCTGTTTAGCAGTCCCACAAAATGGTTCGTGCTTTAATATTTTAAGTATCAATTGCTATTTCCTGTTTGAAGCCTTTTTTGATGTAAATTTATGAGTCTTTTGTAATTTATGTATGTATTTTGTGATGGGGGAAATAAAGTTCTTATACCTGATATCTACTTCTTTGTGCACTGAGTAACTTTCTAGAAGTGAATCTGTTAATCTTTCAGGGAAAGACCCTAGACTGGAATCAAATCTCACATTTGTTTTAGAGATTTTCCCCAGAATGCTACTGTGGAGCAGGTAAGCCAGAAAGTAAGAGAAGAGGTTCATCCTCTATCTTTGGGGTCAAGTCACCCTAGGATTTTATATAGTTTGCTTGAGTTCAAATCCTGGGTCCCTTAGTGGGAAAGGTGTTTACACTTGGATTAGGAGTTGCCACTGCCAGAGAATGTTCTATTTTGCATATAACATTGTGCTAAAAGTTTGGTTGGCTTTTTAAAACTCCAATATGAGTTTATATTTGTCAGGTTTTTTAATGTCCATTTCAAATGTTGGCTAGTACAAGTTATGCATACATATTAGCATTTTGTAACATCCTATATGTTTATGACAGGTACTTTTCTGCTTTCAATGTGGCATTTGCTTTCATTTTATCATTTTGCCCAGATATTCAGAATTTTTACTAAATAATTCAGATACATAAATTTTTTTGTTTTAGGAACAGAAGATCATATTTGCACTGTTTGCTCTAGATAAACCAAGGTTTTGTTGAAAATGCTCATTGATGTGTTAATTTAATACTAAAAATGGATATTACACACTTTGAAATTAAATTTATGATGACAATGACCTGAATGATTGGTTATTTTAATTTTTGTTAGAAGCATGAAATTCAAGTCCAAGTTGTTTATTTAGGTCTTTTCCTTCATAAGTCAATTTCTTTAGATTCAAATGCTATATAAAGTTGGAGCTTTAATCCATCTTTCTATTGCTTATGGAACATTTCAGATTGAGTTATTTTGGATTACAAGAGCCTAGAGGGACTAGAGATCAAGTGTTTATATATAAAAAGTTATATTCACTTATTTTAGAACATCAAAGCACTTAGTTGGTTGTTTTTTAATTCTACCTAATAATTTATATTTTATAGTCAAAAGGAGTAGTTGGAGAGCTTCAGAGTGTAGACAACCTTGATTCAAAACCTATCTCTGACATATGCTTGCACCTCAGTGCCCCTTTCAGAATGGTAGCCAACTATATTAGTAGAGGGAATCTCCTCAATTTGAAGGCTTGGTGGGAACCCTCAAAAGCTGGGAAATGGGCCACTGACAATACTTCTGCTTGTATTAGATTTAGCTAGTCATTGTCTTAACTGCTCTTATGAATCTAAGGAACAAATTGGGAGGCATAGGGTTATAGGTAGTCCATATAAGGAACTATTTTGATGATTAGCTGTTCAGTGGAACATTCAGTATTCATTCATTTTTTTGGTACTACAGACAGGCAAAATACATTAAAGAAATAGGAAAACACCAATATCCAACCAACCTCCTGGAAACTATTCAGTATTGATAGCACCTAACCCTAAAGTGGACTAACCATGAGTATGCATGAAACATGCTCATGACATATTACACCAACACTAGACCATTAACACAACTGGAACCCTTATTTATTATTAACAATCATAAAAACACAAATATTTCAGTATTTTTGTTGCAAAAAAGGAGGGGCAACATATTAATTTGAATAACAATATTCTTAGCTCCAAGTTATACAACTACATATTGCAGATCGATGAAGAGAAATTGTAAAAACAAAACAAAAACCCAACAACTTCATTCCTAAAACCAGATTGTATCAAATAAGAACAGAAATTGAGGAGTTACTTAAATCTGAAGGATAACCTGAAGAACCTGAAGACATTGAAGATGTTCACTATAACACAAACTCTAAAAACTTCCATAAAAATGAAATAAACATCAAAAATAATTCTGATATCTTAAATGATTTTGAAAAGGAAATGAGTTCACTTAGACTGGAATTTTTAAAGGCCTTTTTTAGTTTGATGTCATTGTAAAAAAATTATTAACTACTGTCTGTTAACTTATAACTATAAGCTATCTAAAAAATTATAACTGTGTTAGCATCTGAAAAATTATAACTGGCCCATAAGTCCTGCCATGGTCACCATTCAATGTAAAAATTATATTAACTGGGCCCTAATCTGTGAACTCCTGACTGGCTATCTGACTGCTTTTAATTTAATATGGGAAGAGCCAATTGGGAGGCTCCCCCTTCCCCACTGCCTCCCAGACAGATTTTTTTTAAAAGATTAAGAAGCCTCTTTCGATTTAATACAATACAGGGTTTATTTATATGGAACAAATTTAGAGACAAGGATAACAAAAGTAAAATACAACCTGACTACATTTTAACTTTCTCTGTAGCTTCCCCTCTCCTTTCACTGTTCCACCCCTCCATCAGCCTCTGTAGCATCCTTCTACAGCACTCGATTTCACTACTGACGCCCTCCTTCACCTTCACTGTCAGTTGCCTCCTCTGCTTCACTACCTCTCATCATCTCCCCTTCTCAGTCTCCCTTTTCTCAGTCCCTTCCTTTCACTGTATGCCCCCCAGGGTATATAACCCTTCTTTGTCCTCCTGAAACTCCAGCTGACAGTGCCCACACATGCCAAGCTAATTTGTTGGTGCCCCCAAGGCAGGCATAGCCCCATGCTGGGATCCAGGGAGCTGGGGGCTGGGCAGAGGAAGCTGGCACGTGCGTGAGGCCCTTTGTGCTCATCCCCACTGAGCGGGCATGGGCTGGGCTAGACGCACAAGGCTTAGGTGCAGGGAGAGCAGAAGCGCTGGGGGAGAGGCAGCATGTTTGGGGCTTGAGGCTAATTTTAGCGTTTACATTATGAATCCAAAGAATAAACCAATCATGCAAAAAGAGAGAAATTCAAAAAAGCTCTCATGTGTTATAACCATAATGAACAAATGCATTCTAAAAAAAAACATTTTTAGAGACTAAAGCAAACAAAAATGTATCTTAAAATTTATAGAAATAGACATATACTTTGGGATGTATGCCTGTTCTTCTGGGAAAAGAGAATATAGAACCACTACCTTTGACAAATTAAGGATCTATTCAGAAACTTTTCTTGACCATGAAGTCTGGTACTGGTCTCATCTCTGTCATTTCCATGTGTGAGATTTAAAATTGGATATTAGATCATAAATCTACCCTACTTAACCTTTCCCTTAATTTATCTCCCAGACTAGTAAATGGAAGAAGCTTCTGGTTTTCTAGATAGACCTTTTATTGTATGGTAGTCACAAGGTGATGTTGATTAGAAGGATAGGAAAGTAGAAACACAATACAAATAGTCTTAAGTCTAAGCTTAGTCTATATTTCGTATAAAACTCACCAAAAGAGAAGGCCACCTTTGGGGAGAGAGAGACCGTCTGTGCAGCTCAGTCAGGAGACCAGCAGAGCAGGAAAAAACACCACTTCCGTTCTCTCCTTGCCTTTTAAGCTCGCACCCCAGAAGTCGAGTACGTAGCAGGCAGTCTGACGTGCGCAGCAGGCGGACTGGCGTGTGTAGCTCATGCCATTGGTCTCCTCCCCAAAAGGGTGGTCCTTAAAAAAAAACTGGTGTCTTTCAGTTATCCTAACCGACTGTTAAAAAACTTTCATATTTTTTTACCACACATGGCAACTGCTCTCCATGGATTGTGCCACACTACCTCTTAGATTGATGAACCTTTTCCAGGTGAAGCATCAGCCTCTTTAGGAGGACTCTGGCAAAAATCTTACCAGCAATAACTGAAAGAGACCCTCCCATCCCTGTGACAATCTATTTGGTTTATCTTAATAGAGATGGACAACGAAGGCATCCTTGAATTCCTAGAGGATAACTTCCTCTTGCCATAGAACCCAGATTTCAGTCAGCTTTTCTATGAGCAGTGGAACCCCTGCCTTGTAAATCTCGACTGGAATAGAACCAGTACCAGACACTTTTCCATATGAGAGAAAACTAATGGCATTCAAAACTCTACTTCAGTTGGAAGTTCAGCTAGGAAGGGATTGACTTCAGCATGGGGTCAATGGCTTAAGCATTGATTGATGATGGTCTGTTGAGAACACTTTGGAGACATTCAGCCCATTTATCTAGGACCAAACCCTTATCACTAATCAATGTGGCTCCATCAGCACTGAGTAATTGAGTTGCACCATAGCTCTTTGGCCCATAAATAGACTTCAGGGTGTCATAAAAGTGGTTTGAATCACTACTATCAGTATAAAACTGAATTTTATCAGCTTTCCTACTGAACCAAGAATTCTTCATCTCTCTAAGTTTCACTTGCACTTTACTTTCAATAGAGTTAAACATTGCCTTCCTAAAGATGGATGAACTATCCTGCTTGGAAACCCTTTGGAGCTCTTGTTTTTCATTTAGCAGCTTCTGAATTTGCCCATCATTCTTCATCAATATAATCTTGATGTTTGCTAGTCTTCTAGCCCAAATGAGTAAATGTGGTATAATACACCAAACCTCTGAAAGCTGGCCACTCCCTTTCTGTTCCACTGTTGACAACTGTTTTGGTTCAGCTTTCCATCCAAGTTAGCAATGAACTATTCTTGCTCAGAGAAGTGCTCTAATCTGTTGACATTAAGTCTTGAGGCTGTAGCTGTCCTTGAATGTGAATATTTAGTTTAAAGAGGATAAGTCTATGATCAGTCCAGCACTCTGTATCATATATCACCTTCATCACTCTCACATCTTATCTGTCTCTTCTAACAATGATGTAGTCTATTAAATGCAAATATTTCCTGCAAGGGTATATTCATGAAGTTTTATTGCATTTAAGTAAACAAAAGATAGTAGTGGTAATGAAAAGATTAGAAGATGCACAATTCTTCAGTAGTAAATGACCATGGCTATTGCTGTTTCTGACTCTACTCCTCTCAAGGACTCCCTCTCTCTGGAAGTCTCTTGCATTAATGTCACCCAGAATTATAAGCTTGTCGTCTTTCAGCACATTGATGATGAGGGTCTCCAGGTCTTCATACATTTTTTCTTTGACCTCATCCATGTTCATCATGATGGGAGCATATACACTGATGATGGTAACATGGCACTTTCCTGCAACTAGCAATCATATTATTATGAGCCTGTCATTCGCTCCTTTTGGTAAGCATACAAGCTTGTTGACTACATTAGTTTAGTTGCAAAACTTACACCAGTTTTGTGACATTTCCCTTCACAACAGCTGCTCCAGAAAAATGTGTATCCAATTCTGACTTCAGTAAGCCTTCGTTTGCTAGCCTTATTTCACTCAGGGCTGCTATTTAGATGTGATACCTGTTGAATCCTCTCACAACAAGAGCTATTCATATTTCAGATCTACTGGATTTTGTGTTGACCATAAGTATGTATGCATTCCATGTACTGATGGTGAATGGAATAAACTTCACAAAAGTTAATTGTATATTTTTGTGTGTTTCAACTACAGGGTGGGATCTCTACCTGCCGTGGTAAAGATGTCAGCATTGGGTGAAGCAGACAATTTTAGCCCCTTTCTCACTCAATCAGGGAAACAGTGTGGTCCTTTCAAAAGGCTGCTTGAATACTCAAGAGGCTGCTGGATCCCACTGTTGCTTCAGTCTGAGTTATCTAAAATATTGGGTAACTAAGCTGGGTTTAGCTAAAATATTGAGGGCCAGACTGACTTTTTTTCTATAAACTATATTGCTACTTATAAATTAATGGCCATCGCACCAGTTTTGGGCATTAAGCATTTATTATTAAATTATATTAAATGTTAGTAAAGAGTTGATCATGTGGCATTTAACCCAAGCCAAACCCACCCCCCCCAGTGCCATATTGTCTCTACATTACCTATTCTGTCCTAAAAGGAGAGCAATCACCAACTGACAGTCTTCCATGACTAGAGTGCAAGCCTAGAATGGCATTTGCCTTGTGATCTGAGTCTTTTTCCTCTTCTGATAGAGGTGGCTCTTACACACTGATCAAAGCTAATTGGCTAGCATAATTCAATTCCATTGCTTGACAGGACCTGAGGGTGGTCCATATTAAAATGAACTGGGGGAGCTAGGTGGCCTGGGGCAGCTAGGGGGCACAGTGGATAAAGCACCAGCCCTAGATTCAGGAGGACCTGAGTTCAAATCCAACCTCAGACACTTGACACTAGCTGTGTGACCCTGGGCAAGTTACTTAACCCTCACTGCCCTGCCCAAATAAATAAATAAATAAATATAAAATGAACTCTACCTTGATGACTTCGGGGCCTAGTTCAAGACAGATTCCCCCCTGAGGGGGATAAATTCATTCACATAGGTGTGGCTGTAATCTCCTTACTTCACTGACCTAGATACAAAGAAGCTTATCTCTATTGTCATCTGGTTCTGAAAGAGACCAGCTAAAATTCCTGAACTAAACTTTCTAGTGGGGGTGAAGCTGACTAAGACTGGGTCCCTGGGTCCCCCCAAGACATCTATTATTTTTGTTTCATTTTGTTTTGTTTTTTGTTTGTTTGTTTGTTTGTTTTTGCAGGGCAATGAGGGTTAAGTGATTTGCCCAGAGTCACACAGCTAGTAAATGTCAAGTGTCTGAAGCCGGATTTGAACTCAGGTTCTCATGTTCAGGGCTGGTGCTCTATCTACTGCACCACCTAGCTGCCCCCAAAGACATCCATTATTAATAATTATTTTGTCACAAATCTAGTGAGAAGCCTGGGCTGCCTGTGTTCAGGGTTGTGACTACAGCTTCCAGTGTATCAGCACCTGCTGCATTTTCACTTGCCTGTCACCACAGGACTTTGAGATAGGTAAGAATGGTATGGGCGATGTCTTTTGATTCATGCATAAATGGATTTAAGTGAAGCAGAGTGATGTCATTTGCTTCACTCTCTCTTCCTTAGTCATCAAAGTCCAGTGGCAAGACAAAGTCAAAACAACTGGTAATGGCTTGGGATGCAGTAAATAACCTTGGCATCTTTTATGTCCAGTCAAGCTCTAAGCACTCCACAGCACCTGCTTCAGTTGCCTTCATGGCCATTGTAATCAATTGTTTTCATCCACTCATTCCACCTCTAAGGCACTAGGTATCATTAGCCTTCCTCATTGGTGACACTGGATTATTTTAAGGGGACCTAGAGTAATGAGGTACACTTTTCTTCATCTTGAGATAAAAATTATCCAAGGGTCCACTATACTGATGTAAATTACTGAATCAATTATGCCAAGATAGTAAGTGAAGCTTTATTACACCTGAAGTACAGGCTACACTGAAAAATTATTAATCTATCTGTGAATCCAGAATATATGTGTTTCAGCAACCTTATATAGTTTGTGAGTATGTAGACAAGAAAAGGAAACAAACACATCAGGAAACAAAGAATAGAAGAGAAAAGATAAGGATGTCTATATCATTAAGATCAGCAAACTAGTTTGCCAAAACTTGAACTGCAGGCTTCTTCAGGATGCATGATCTATTTGCTTCAAGCCAACTTTCAGGAAGCTCAAGAGTATGAGGAAGAATTTTTTCTAAGCCTGAGCCAAAAATTGTCTTATTACAATTCCCTCCTTTGGTCAAAGGCCACATATGTGTATCTCAGACCACATTATTGTACTTCCTATTGTTTTCTTCTTGGGATACTTTTACATAAGTTTTTGGTAAGCATTTCCACTACAGGCATTGGGAATCATGAAAGAGAACAATAAAGCAAAATCAATAAAAGTTTTTTAAAACTTCCCAAATCCAGCTTGACCCTGGCAGCCAAATTCATACGTCCCAGTGAGATATCCCTTCATGTTTAATCTCTCCAGATTTTTCCCTAACTACCCAGTACAATTTAGGTACTGAGTAATATTAAGGATTTAGTCAAATATATATATATATATATATATATATATATATATATATACAATATGCAATTAAACTCCATTTAAACAACAGGTTTCTTACTCTATTGTTTTGGATTTAGCTGTGTATTTTATGAAGTTGTCTGCTTCTGGAAAATATTTTCTCTTGAAAATTCTATGTCAAAAGAATCTGTCCTTGACCACTGTCCACAAATTATCTAGTTGAAAGAAAGAACATAGTTGTAACAAAACCAGAACTATTTCCTCAAGTGTGAGACAAAAGTAACTGATTGACTTACCGAAGATCTTGATATACTTCCCTTAATTGTATGATCACAGGTAAAAGTCATAGATGCCTTTTGGAAAAAAAAAACAACCATGCAACAGAATTCTACATTATTCACAAGGTAATATAGCTAGGCTCAGAATCAACCAGGTGTTGAAATATTCCTATTCAGAAAGGAAATAGCACAGTAGGGAAACTAAGTCAAGAAGGCCCTTCCATTGATCCAAGACAATCCCAAAAGACTAATGATGAAATATACTATCCACTTCCAAAGAAAGAACTAATATTGATTGAACATAGACTGAAGCATGATATTTTTCACTTTCTTTCATTTTTTATTCAAGTTTTCTTGTACAAAATGACTAATATGGTAATGTTTTACATAATTTTACATGTATAACACATATCTGATTGCTTACTGCCTCAGAGAAGGAGAGGAGGGATAAAATTTGGAATTCAAAACTATAAACAAAAATGTTTATGAGTGTGAGAATCAGGGTGCCACCCCCCCTGCTGAGAAAAACATTGTGGGAACCAGGGCAGCGCCACCCTGAGGAGAACGCATGTGACTTGCATCTGGAAGTTACAGCTATTCATAGAACTGCCTGTTAGTCATGTCAATCAATGCTACCAGCCAATTAGCTTGGAGCTATGCGTGGGGACCACCCCTCTTGGGTTCCCGAAGGGAGCTTCCACTCTAGAATGGAGGATCTGCCTTTCTTTCCATTGGAGGTCTCAGTAACAGTGGCAGCTCGAGGGTAACTAAGCTTCTTCTTTCTTAACTCCACGTGTTCTTCCTCTCTCTTTTGCTAACTTCTAAATACTTTAATAAATGCTTAATGCACAAAGACTGGTGCTATAAGCTTCCAATTTAAAGCAACCACACATTAGATTTTTAGTCATCACAGGTAGATTTTGTTTGTTTGTTTGTTTTTTTGTTTTTTGCAGGGCAATGAGGGTTAAGTGACTTGCCCAGGGTCACACAGCTAGTAAGTGTCAAGTGTCTGAGGCCGGATTTGAACTCAGGTACTCCTGAATCCAGGGCCGGTGCTTTACCACTGCGCTATCTAGCTGCCCCCCATCACAGGTAGATTTTAACAATCAACCTTATTTTTTTAAAAAGAAGATACTTGGTATGGCTAGGTGGGGCAGTGGATAAAGCACTGGCCTTGGATTCAGGAATACCTGAGTTCAAATCCAGCCTCAGACACTTGATGCTTACTAGCTGTGTGACCCTGGGCAAGTCACTTAACCCCCATTGCTCCACAAAAAAAAAAAAAAAAACGAAAAAAAAGAAGATCCTTCCATTACTTTTGTAAGGCCATATTCTTAACCTCAGTAGTAGTATTTTCCAGAAGGCACTCTCTTCCAGCAGTTCTTGGCATTTCACTTGAATGGTGGCAAACTGGCTTAACAGCAATCAGTTATTCCTGAACTAAAAACTCAGAGAAAATCAAATGATTATTTTACTTCACACATCAAGTTCCACTATTTACAGTTTAGAGAAAGGTACAGGTTTGTTTTTTTTCTTGTGACAACAGTTAATTTTCAATAAATAAAAAAACATTTACCTTCAGAGCTTATTAAGTACATACCAGGTGGTTGTTTTTTTCCCAAAAGCATTCATTCATCATATTACTTTTTTAGTTTATACACACGCTGGTATAAAAATCAATCATTAAATATTTAAGAAAATAACCATAAATTGGAATTTTCACATAATGTGAATACATAATAGTTCACTCAAAAAACAGGTGTAACTACTTTGAGTTATATAACGATTGGAAGGACACCACCTGCTGGAGACTTACTGTAGAAGAGTTCCACCCATGAAGCGAGGGTTTTTGAGGGCAAGACCAGGAGTCTTTTCTTTGGCGTCAGGAAGTGACGCGGGCTAGTGGGAGGAGGAAGGAAGAGACTGGCACTTGGTCTCACACTCTTTCCTGAGGATGCTAGTGGAGAGTGGAGCTAGAAATGCGCTCTCCCCTTAATAGATAGAAATCTAGGCCTTTCTCTCTCTCTTTACCAAATTCTTATTTTCCTTAATAAATGCTTAAAAGTCTAATTCTTGCTAGAGCTTATTATTTATTGGCGACCACTCATTAAATATTTTAGACAGTTTAGCTAGAATTTTAGCCCTTAACAGTTAGCTTAGATATCTTAAGGTATTGCATATTGGTCGGTGGTTGTTGTCATTCATTCTTGAAGAGGACCAAAATGACATGACTATGCTAGAGTCAAGTTACACTGTGTCAGAATGTGGCTGATCAGACTAATATGAACATATTAACCCCTAGGGTAAAAGAATGCTTTAAACTAAGATTTTTCAACATTAAGTTAGTTAAAAGATATAAATTCAATTAAAGTATTCCAGGTGCAATCCCATAATTTACATAATTAGTAATCAGACAAATAATCACAAAAATCACTTCTCTACTACAAAAAAAAAATTGTAAGTTATCCCCCACTTTAGATGTGAATGTTTATGTTAAAGAGGACTATCTCAATTGCCTGGTAAATCAATTCACTATTTTAGAATTTATAGGACTTTCATTAGTCGCATACATTCTTGCAGCTTCTTTTACAATACTGCTAAGATTTTATGACCTTGCCAAAGCTGAAGGTCCAGAAGGGCTGGCAAATCTCTGAAGAACTTCACAAATAATAAAATGTTTGAGTTTTTTGTACTTTTCCCAAACACTAAATAATTATTATTGTTATTCATTTTAAAGCAAAGTATTCTGAAATACTTTTAAAAATTTTAACCAGAACAACAAACATTTATAACAAATGACAGCTCAGATTCATAATTTTATAACATTCAACAAAAAGAAGAGTTGATTTTCTAAGGATACAATTGCATCACACTGCAGGCATCATTTATTTCAAACTAAAAACATTTCTTTTTTTCTTTCTTTTTAATTTTTCTCAATTATATGTAACAATAGTTTTGAGTTCCAAATTTTTCTCCCACCCTCTCTCCCCACTCTCCTTCTGAGGCCAGCAAGCAATTTTATATAGGTTATACTTTGCAATAATGTTAAAAATATTTCCACATTAATCAGAACAAAAAGGGGAAAATGCAAGAAATAATAAACAAGGACAAGAACAAAAAAATAACAAAAGTGAAAATAGTATGCTTCAGTCTGCATTCAGAGTCCATAGTTGGTATTTTTTGTTTTTTGGGGTTTTTTTTTCTGAAAATGGAGAGCATTTTCCACCATGAGTCTTTTGGCATTCTCTTGGATTATTGAATTTCTGAGAAGAGTTAAGTCTATCACAGTTGATCATCACACAATGTTGTTGATACTTGACACTGTGTACAACATTCTCTTGGTTCTGCTCATTTCATTCAGCATCAATTCATGTAAATCTTTCCAGGTTTTTCTGAAATCCATCTGTTTATCATTTCTTACAGCACAAAAGTATTCCATTACATTCATATGCCACAACTTCTTTAGCCATCCCCCAATTAGTGGGAATCCCCTCCATTTTCCAATTCTTTGATACCACAAAAAAGTAGTATGTTTTTGTACATGTGGGTCCTTTTCTCTTTTCTATGATCTCTTTGGGATATAGACCTAGTTGTGGTATTTCTGGGTCAAAGGGTATTCACACTTTTAAAGCCTTCTGGGCATGGTTCTGAATTGCTCTCCAGAATGGCTGCATCAGTTCAAAGCTCCACCAACAGTACATTAGTGTTCCAATTTTCCCACATCTTCTCCAACATTTATAATTTTCCTTTTTTGGCACATTAGTCAATTGGATAGGTGTGAGGTAGTAGTAGTTTAAATTTGCATTTCTCTAGTCAGCAGTGATTGAGAACATTTTTTCATATTACTGTAGATAGTTTTAATTTCATCATTTGAAAACTGCCTCTTCATATCCTTTGACCATTTCTCAATTGGGGAATGACTTGTATTCTTGTATATTTGATTCAGTTCTCTATATAGTATAGATATGAGGCCTTTATCAGAAACATTGGCTATAAAAATTGTTTCCCAGACTTCTGCTTTCCTTCTACTCTTATTGGCATGTGTTTTGTTTGTGTAAAATCTTTTTAATTTAATATAGTCAAAATGATCTGCTCTGCATTTCATAATGTTCTCTATCTCATCTTTGGTTATAAATTCTTCCCCTCTCCACAGTTCTGACAAGTAAACTATTCCTTCCCTTTCTAATTTACCCATTTTGACTTTACTTTGGTATAAAGTGTAAGATGTTGGTCTATGCCTAGTTTTGCCATACTATTTTCCAATTTTCCCAGAAGGTTTTGTCAAAAAGTGAGTTCTTATCCTGGAGGCTAGAGTCTTTGGGTTTATCAAACAGGAGATTGCTATATTCATTTACTGCTGTGTTTTCTGTGCATAACCTAGTCCACTGATCCTCCTCTCAATTTCTTAGCCAGTACAATTATTTTAAATGGGATTTCTCTTTCTATCTCTTGCTGCTGGAATTTGTTGGTCATATGTCGAAATGCTGATGATTTATATGGGTTTATTTTATTTCCTGCAAGTTTCAAGGAGTTTTTTACTTGATTCTTTAGCATTCTATAAGCATACCATCATATCATCTGCAAAGAGTGATAATTTTGTTTCTTCCTTGCCTATTCTAATTCCTTCAATTTCTTTTTCTTCTCTTATTGCTAAAACTAACATTTCTACTACAATATTGAATAATAGTAGTGATAATGGACATTCTTGTTTCACTCCTGATCTTATTGGGAATGTGTCTAACTTATCCCCATTGCATATAATGCTTGCTAATGGTTTAAGATAGATACTGTTTATCATCTTAGGGAAAGCTCCATTTCTTCCTATGATCTCTAGTGTTTTTAAAAAGAATGGGTGCTGTATTTTGTCAAAAGCTTTCTCTGTATCCATTGAGATAATTATATGATTTTGGTTAGTTTTGTTATTGATGTGGTTGATTATGTTGATAGTTTTCCTAATGTTGAACCAGCCCTGCATTCCTGGTATAAATCCCACCTGGTCATAGTGTATTATCCTGGTGAGAAATTGCTGTAATCTCTTTGCTAATAGTCTATTTAGAATTTTTGCATCTATATGCATTAGGGAGATTTTTCTATAATTTTCTTTCTCTATTTTTGTTTTTCATGTTTTAGGTATCAGCATCATATTTGTCTCATAGAAGGAATTTGGTAAGATTCCTTCACCTATTTTTCAAAATAGTTTGTATTGCATTAGAATTATTTGTTCTTTAAATGTTTGGTAGAATTCACTTGATTTTATCTTAGGGAGTTCATTGATGGTTTGTTCAATTTCTTTTTTCTAAAATGGGCTTATTTGAGGATTGTATTTCCTCTTTTGTTCACCAGGGCAGTTTATATTTTTGTAAATATTCATCCATTTCATTTAAATTGTCAAATATATTGGCATATAGTTGGGCAAAATAGCTCCTGATCATTGTTTTAATTTCCACCTCATTTGTGGTGAGTTCACCCTTTTAATTTTTGATTCTGATAATTTGGTTTTCTACTTTCTTTTTTTTAATCAAATAAACCAAAGTTTTATCTATTTTATTGGGTTTTTTCATAGAACCAGCTCTTGGTTTTGTTGATTAATTCTATAGGTTTTTTTACTTTCAATTTTATTATCTCTCCTTTAATTTTCAGAATTTCCAATTTGGTACTTATTTGGGGGATTTTAATTTGTAGTTTTTTCTAGCTTTTTTAGTTGCATGCCCAATTCATTGATCTCTATTTTATATTTATCTTTCTCTATTTTATTCTCGTACTTATTTAGAGATATAAAATTTCCCCTAAGAACTACTTCGGCTGCAACTCGTAAGTTTTGGTATGTTGTCTCATTATTGCCATTCTCTTGGATGAAGTTATTGTTTGTATCTATGATTCATTCTTTGAGCCACTCACTCTTTAGGATGAGATTGTTTAGTTTTCAATTCATTTTTGGTCTATCTTTCCATGGCCCTTTATTACACATAATTTTCATTGCATCATGATCTGAAAAAGATACATTTGCTGTTCCTGCCTTTCTGTATCTGAGTGTGAAGGTTTTATGCCCTAATACATGGTCAGTTTTTGTATATGTAGCATGTACTGCTGAGAAAAAGGTATATTCCTTTCTATCCCTATTCAGTTTTCCCTAGAGATCTATCATATTTAATTTTTCTATAATTCTATTTACTTCCATAACTTCTTTCTTATTAATTTTGTGGTTAGATTTATCTAGTTGTGAGAGAGGAAAGTTGAGTTCCCCCACTAATATAGTTTTGCTACCTATCTCTTCCTATAACTCACTTCTCTAATAATTTGGATGCTATACCACTTGATGCATACATATTTAGTGTTGATATTACTTCATCATTTATGGTTCCTTTTAGCAAGATGTAGTTTCCTTCCATATCTCTTTTAATTAGGTCACTTTTTGCTTTGACTTTGTCTGAGATAAGGATTCTACCCATGCTTTTTTTACTTCAGCTGAAGCATAATATATTCTGTTCCACCTTTTTACCTTTACTCTGTGTGTATATCTCTGCTTCAGATGTGTTTCTTGTAAACAACATATTGTAGGATTCTGGTTTTTAATCCACTCTGCTATTTGATTCCATTTTATAGGAAAATTCATCCCATTCACATTCACAGTTATGATTACTAATTGTGTATTTCCCTGCATTCTATTTTTTCCCTTGTTTGTATTTTTCTCTTTCCTTTTCCCCTGTCCCTTCTCACTAGTGTTTTGTTTCTGGCCACCTCAGTCTACCCTCCCTTCTATCAGCCCAACCTTCTTTTTGTTCTTTCCCCTTTCAATTTCTAGTTTTGCCCTCCCTTCTATCAGCACCCCACCCTTTTCTTTCCCCTTTCCCCTTTTATTTCCCTACAGGGTAAGAGAATTCTATACCCAACTGAGTGTGTATGTTATTCCCTCCTGGAGCCAAATCAGATGAGCATTGGGCCAAAACAATGCTTTCAAGAGGTGATCAATAGATTCTTTCCTTCCATTGTCTTTTGCATCTCTTCATGTGATGTAATTTTCCCTTTCCTCTTCTCCCAGTTTTTGTTTCCCTCCTCTCTCCTGTTTGTTTCCCCTTAAGTTTTTTTTATATCATAACATTGAAATCCACTTATACCCACAACTTCTGTTTTTTTGTACTCCTCTTATCTGTCTTAAAGATACAATTCTCAAGAGTTTTAAGTATCTTCTTCCCATGTAGGAATGCAAACATTTTAACCTTATTGAATAACATGGGTTTTTTCCCCCCTTTTTGCCTTTTCACATGTCACTTGAGTCTTGTATATGTGGATTTAATTTTCTGTTTAGTTCTGGACTTTTCATTAGGAAAGTTTTAAAGTCTCCTATTTCATTGAATGCCCTTCTTCCCCAGAAAGATTATGCTGAATTTTGCTGGGTAGTACATTCTTGGTTGTAATCTCAGTTCCTTTGCCTTCTGGAATATCATATTCCAAGGCCTCTTATCCTTTAATGTTGAAGCTGCCAAGACCTGTGTAATTCTGATTGTTATTCCTTGATATTTAAATTATTTATTTCTTGATTCTTTCAGTATTTTCTCCTTTACTTGATAGTTCTGGAATTTAGCTATGATATTTCTTGGCATTTACTTTTGCGGGGTGCTTTCAGGAGGTGATCAATGGATTCTTTCAATGACTAATTTTTCTTCTTTAAGACATTGATGCAAGGGAGGCAGAGCCAAGATGGTGGAGGAAAGACATTAAATGCACAAGGTTCCTGACACAACCACCCCAAAAATAGCAATAAAAGAACCTTTGGGGCAGAAAAACACACAAAAATACAGGCTGAGAGTTTTCTCCAGCTATAGATGGATCTCAGGGGGCCATGCTGGGCCACGAATAAAGCCTAACCCCACAATCAGGCCAACACACCAGACACCTGCCAGAGGAATTTGCACCAGTGCTTCTGAATCGGCTGCAGCACCAGCGTCTTCTGGAACTAAGCGCGCAGTCAGACTGAACGGCTGGCCCGGAGGGGTAAGTACAGGGGTACCAGTGGACTGGGGGGAAGGATTCAACTGTTCCACCCCAGCGGGGAACCAGGAAAAAATCCTGAGTGGCAGGAGACCCAGGTGGGGGAGGGGAGCAGGGGAGCAGGCTCATCTGAAGCTGTGAACCACACCACAGAAAGCTTTGTTGGTTGGTTGCTTAGTAAAGTAGGCCTGAGGTTATCTCCAGACCTGAGAACAGGCCAGGTGAGATTAAAGCCTGCCTCCCCTCAACCCAAAACACCTCGGACTCTCTGAAGCTGAGAACAGGAGTAGAGCCGAGAAGCAACCCCACACCAACATACACCACCCCCCAGTGGAGAGTTTAAAAACAAATGAAAGTGAGGCCAGGCAGGCTGAGAAGAAGCCCAACCATCCCCCTGGCCATGCTGTAGCTTGAACAGTATGTCCTGGAAGCAGCGCCACACTTTAAGAAGGAGTTAAAAGGTGGATAGAGCACTGGCCCTGGATTCAGGAAGACCTGAGTTCAAATATGGCCTCAGACACTTGAGACTTACTAGCTGTGTGACCCTGGGCAAGTCACTTAACCCCAATTGCCCTGAAAAAAAAAAAGGAGTTAAAAGCCAAGAAATAGTAAGCCAAGATGAGTAGGCAGAAAAAGCAGAAGACCATCAAAAACTTCTTTGGGGGTAAGGTAGACCACAATACAACCTCAGAAGGAGAAGATAATAACAGGGTCAAAGCTCCAATATCCAAAGCTTCCAAGAAAAATATGAACTGGTCTCAGGCCATGGAAGCTCTCAAAAGGAACTTTGAAGAGAAAGTAGGAGAAATAGAAAG
Source organism: Dromiciops gliroides (assembly GCF_019393635.1). Lineage (NCBI taxonomy): Eukaryota > Metazoa > Chordata > Mammalia > Microbiotheria > Microbiotheriidae > Dromiciops > Dromiciops gliroides. Next base: position 262,847,615 of record NC_057862.1, on the reverse strand, counting down.
AAGATATAGAGAAAAAGAGGAAAGAATGGAAAGGGAAATAAGAGCAATGGAGGAGAGTAATGAGAAAAAAGTCAACAGTTTGAAAAGTCAAATGTAAAAGGAGATTAAAAAAACTGTCTGATGAAAATAACTGCCTAATAATTAGGATTGAAAAAATGGAAGCTAGTGACCTTATGAGAAACCAAGACACAGTAAAGCAAATCCAATTGAATGAAAAAAAAAAATAGAGGGCAATGTGAAATATCTCCTTGGAAAAACAGCTGACCTAGAAGATAAATCTAGGAGAGATAATTTGAAAATCATTGGACTACCTGAAAACCATGACCAAAACAAAAGCTTAGACACCATCCTCCAAGAGATTGTGAGGGAAAATTGCCCTGATATTCTAGAAGCAGAAGCTAAAATAGAAATTGAAAGAATCCACCGATCACCTCCTGAAAGAGATCCCAAAAGGAAAACCTCCAGGAATATTATAGCCAAATTCCAGAACTCCCAGGTCAAGGAGAAAATACTGCAAGCAGCTAGAAAAAAGGAATTCAAATACTGTGGAGCTCCAATAAGGATAAAGCAAGATCTAGCAGCTTCTACATTAAAGGACCAAAGGGCATGAAATATGATATTCCAGAGGGCAAAGGAACTGGGACTTCAACCAAAAATCACGTACCCAGAAAAACTGAGTATAATTTTTCAGAGGCAAAAATGGGATTTCAATGAGAAAGAGGTCTTTCAAGCATTTGTGATGAAAAGACCTGAACTGAATAGAAAATTTGATTTTCAAATACAAGACCCTGGAGAAACATAAAAAGGTAAACAGGAAAAAGACTTCATGAGGGATATTAAAAGATCAAACTGTTTACATTCCTACATGGGAAGATAATACTTTGAAATCATAAGAACTATCTCAGTAAGAAATTCACAGAAGACAGGGCTGAACTGAATATGAAGGGATGATATCTGTAAAGAATTTATGTTTTGTTCTTTGTAGGGCAGACAGGGTAGGGTATCTTATGTCTGGGGCTGGATTTGGGCTTGGGGCCTCCTGGGTCCAGGGCTGGTGCTTTGTCCACTGTGCCACCTAACTAATCCATGATGACATCATTAATATAAGGTTGAGGTGTAGGAGGAATAAACTGGGGGAGGGAGAAGGGGAGAGATGGTCTGAGGAGAAGTAGTTCACATGAAAGAAACAAGAAGAAAGTTTATGGAGGAGAGTAGAAGAGGGGGAAGGAGTTGGGGAGTGATTGAACCTTAATATCATCAGAATTGGCTCAAAGAAGGACTAACATACATACTCAAGTAGGTATAATGATATATTTTTGCCCTGAGGGAGGGGAAGGAGATAAGGGGAGGGAGGAAGAAGGGAAGGAGGGAAAGGCAGATTGGGGGAGAGAGCAGTAAAAAGCAAAACACTTTCAAGGAAGATGAAGATGTTCTGCATTACTGCACCAGTATGACATATTGAATTGCTTGATCTCATAGGGAGGGTTGAGGAAGGAGGGAGGAAGAAAAATTTAGAACAAAGAATTAGCTCAGGGACCCTGAATCTCATTGGAATGGGCTCATGGAGGGAATAGCTTTCATACCCAATTAGGAGGAGCAATCTATTTAGCCCTGCAGGAAAATAGGAGGGGAAGAGGACAAGGAAGGAAGGGTGAAAAAAGGGAGTGCAGAGCAAGGGAGAGGATAGTCAGAAGTAAAACACCTCTGAGGAGGAATAGGTAAAAAGAAGAGAGAGTAAATGTCATGGGAAGGGAGTGGGATGGAGGGAAATAGTTATGATGATTGATTATAATGGCAAAACGTATGGTACCTACTTTGCTGGGCTTTTATGGAGAAAACTGTCTGTCAAGCTTAAGGTACCATATACAGGTTATGATGAACAGGATACTATCAGAAAAACCTGGAAAGACCTACATGAACTGAAGCGGAGTGAAATGTACTGTATACAAAATAACAGCAATAGTGGGGGATGATCTGCTGGGAAGCATGTGGTTATTTTCAGCAAGGCAATGATCCAATATAACCCTGAAAGACTTATGAAGATTGCAGCCCATCTGCAGAGAAAGAACTGATAGTATCTGAGAACAGATGGAAACACATTTTTTAATTTTTTTTTCATTTCCTCTTTGACAATTCCTTAATCTGAAGTTTTGGCTTTTTTGACTGCTTTCTCTCACAACTAGCTAATATGGGAATTTTTCCATGACTACTCATGTATAACTTATTTTGAATTGCTTGAGTTCTTGTGGGTGGGGGCTGGGAGTGGAAGGGGGAAGAGAAGTTGGAACACAAAGTTTTTTAAAAATTGATGTTAAAATTTTGTGTTTACATATATTTTGGAAAATAAAATTCTATTAAAAAAAAGTCATTGATGCAGTTCTCCTTAATAATGTCCTGAAATCTGTTGTCTAGGATCTTTTTTGGATCATGGTCCTCAGGTAGTATAATTATTCCTATATTGTCCCTCCTGGATCTATTTTCCAGGTCTATTGTTTTTCTGAAGAAGTATTTTACATTTTCTTCTACTTTTATATTCTTTTGATTCTGCTTTACTTCTTCCTTGTTGTCTCATTGAATCATTAGCTTCAATCTGCTCAGTTCTGATTCTTAGGGAATTATTCTCCTTTTCCAATTTTCCAATTGTATTTTTTTTGCAGGGCAATGGGGGTTAAGTGACTTGCCCAGGGTCACACAGCTAGTAAGTGTCAAGTGCCTGAGGCTGGATTTGAACTCAGGTCCTCCTGAATCCAGGGTTGGTGTTTTTTCCACCGCACCACCTAGCTGCCCCCCAATTGTATTTTTAAGGCATTATTTTATTTTTAGAAGTTCTTGAATTTCTCTTGCAGAACTTTCATTTCTTTTTCCAATTTTTCTTCTACCTCTCTTATTTGCTTTATAAAATCATTTCTTAGCTCTTCCAGGAGCGCTTTTTGGTCTCAAGGCCAATTCTTCTTCCCCTTTAAGGCTTCACATGTAGGAGTTTTATCATTATTGTTTTCCTTTGAGTTTATGTTTTGATCCTCCCTGTCACCATAGTAACTGTCAATGGTGAGGGTGCTTTTTTGTTTCTTATTGATATTTTTATTTTATTTTAGCCTCTTTTTTGCCTTTTAAGTTTGAGTTCTGCTCCTAGGATACAGTGTGCACTTTCCAGAGCTTCTTTTGCTGGGGGCCAGAGCTGAATCACCAGCTTTCCGCTCTGAGACATCAACAGCATTGGGGTTGGAGGCCTCACAACTGGCCTGCTGTCACACTAGCTTGCTGAGCTAGGACAGTGGTTCCTCAGCTGCTGATCTATGCTGTGACCAAGAGCCTTTTGCTGGCTTGCCCAGACACCTGCTGGGCTGAGCTGTGTACCCCTTTTACCCAGATAAAACAGACTTTTCTTGAAGATTTTCTACATTATCTGAAGTTGGAAGATTGTTTCACTATAGGTTTTTTGCAGGTTTTACAACTGCAGAATCTGCTGAAAGGGTTAATTTGACATTGTTTCTGAGGGAAATCTGGGGGAGCTCAGGCAGCTTCCTGGTTTCACTCAGTCATCTTGGCTCTGTCTCCAGAACTTCCACCAACAGCATTTCATGGCTTCCCCAAAATCACAACACAAGAAATTATAAGCATTAATACTAACATAAAACAATATAATAAATTTTTAAACATATGCAAAACAATTATTTCCAGTCAAATAACATTAAAGCAGTTGAATATATTTCTGAGTTATCTTACCAAAACGATTTCAGTGTTTATTAATTTAGGCATTCTATACTAGAATATTAGAGAGTATTTATAATTCAATTATATTTAAAGGTGATCAATAGTATTACCATTTAGAGGAAACATCAATCTTATTGTGAATAAATTTCCCATTTTTTTCAAAACCCAATGTAAATTTTTTAAAGTTTATAGTATTTAGTAGATCATTCGCAGTGAACTCCATATGACAATGTTGATAGAAATAATATATTTATTCTGATGCTTATAGTCTATAAATAACATCAAAATTTAAGTGTATTTTCCATAAAGTTCTATTTTACTTATAGAGGGTCAAATATCACAATTGTCCAAATTTAAAAATTCATTTTAAATTAGATCAAATTATAATATGCGGGGGGCGGCTAGGTGGCGCAGTGGATAAAGCCCTGGATTCAGGAATTCCTGAGTTCAAATCCGGTCTCAGACACTTGACACTTACTAGCTGTGTGACCCTGGGCAAGTCACTTAACCCCATTGCCCTGTAAAAAAAAATTATAATATGCTTGGGACAAACAATCAAATCAAATCTGGATCCATAGTTACAAATGGCATCATGCAGAAACTTAAAATTGCCCACAAGCCATTCACTGTCAGCACTTTAAATGATCTCCCCTCAGCCAAGTAAGCTTACTGCCAAAGATTAATGAGGCAGTCCTGCATTTTCAAATCCCCACTTTGGGGTAAATTTTTAGTTCTCCTGAAACATGGAAATTGAACATATAATTTCAGTTACACAGTAACAGAATGATGAATGTATATTCCCCACATAAAGATTACAATATACCCTTCAATTGGTCCTTCAAGGACAGAATTTCAGTATGTTTTATTTAAATTATTCCATGCTGTAATATTATTTCTATATTCTCCACTTGTTAAATGCCATAACTGGATAGAATACTGTCAACTTGAAATTATACTGTGTGGGTCCAGCTATTTCCCAAAATGAACAAAATATTCAAATAGATGAAAAATATTCAGATATCATGATAAATGTCAAAGCACATTTTAACCAACATTTCTCCAAATTTGTTCAGTCATTTCAGTAGTGTCCAACTCTTGGTAAACATATTGGAGGGGTTTATCATTTCCTTCTCTAGTTCATTTTACACATGAGGTAACTGTGGCAAACAGGTCACACAGCTAGTCTGAACCAAGATTTGAATTCAGGAAGACTCATATTCCTCACTCCAAAGGCAGCATTCTATCCACTCTATCCACTTTACCACCTAGCTGCCCACTATTTCTCCAAATGGTGTTCATCTACTGGTATACATGTATGCATATGTCTTATGCATATATATATATATGTGTGTGTGTGTGTGTGTGTGTGTGTGTGTGTGTGTGTGTGTGTATATACATATGTGTGTGTGTGTGTGTGTATTCCTTTAACCTTCTCTTTTATCCTATGGAGTTTGACTAAAGCCCTGCAAAATTCAAAATTGCATCACTCCACATTCTGATTCAACACTTTGCTTACCTTTACTACTTTCTTAATCTCTCAATCTGTCAGAGGAATAATATTTCCCAATTATAACCAAGTCTTTCTACAAAATTGGCTTTATTCATTCCACTGAATCTCCCCTTTACAAATTTGCTTGAGTTTTCTTATCCAATATCAATTAAATACAAAACTTTTACTTTTCCCTGACCAAAATGGAAACTTCTGTGAGTTTGGGAAAACATCTTGCTAGAAAAAGTAACCTTAGAAATCAAAGAAATAGTTACATGGTCGAGTTAGTAGAGACTGACCTTTAGTCTATTTTCTATAACAAGATAAGCCCACTTGAAGCCAATTTTCCCCAAGTGCATGTTAAAATAATTTTTTTTTAAGTTTTGAGTTCCATGTTCAAAGGGCTATAAAACCGTGCATACCTTTCGACCCAGCAATACCACCACTAGATCTGTATCCCAAAGAGACCATAAAAAAGGGAAAATAACCCATATGTACAAAAATATTTATATCAGCTCTTTTCTGGTGGCAAAGAATTGAAGCGATGCCTATCAATTGGGGGATGCTTGAACAAGCTGTGGTATATGAATGTAATGGAATGCTATTGTGCTCTAAGAAATGATGAGTGGGATGATTTCAGAAAAACCTGAAAAGACCTACATGAATTGATACTAAGGTGAGCAAAACCAGGAGAACATTATTCATAGTAACAGGAACATTATACAATGATCAACTATGATAGACAGCTCTTCTCAGCAATACAATGATCTAAGACAATGCCAGAAAATTCATCATGGAAAATGCTATCAGAGAAAGAACTATAGAGTCTGAATATTGAGATGTAGCATTTTCACTTGTTTTTTGTTTTTCTTTCTCATAGTTTTTCCTTTTTGTTCTGATTTTTCCTTCACAACATTGATGTAGGAGTTGAAGAAAGGGTTAATAGAAAAACCTAAGATCCAAGCTCTAATTCAGATATTAGCTCCAAAAGGGAATCAGACCCCAGTTAATGGATAACTTACAAGTCAGGATGCTAGGTTATCATATACACAGTGATCAGTACCCATAATGGGACCATAAAGGGTCAGGTCATATAACAATAAGACACAAGACAGGGTATAGAAATTCTAATGAAAAATGTGAAACTAGCCATGGGAAACAGAGATATGTGTGGAAAAGGCCAAATTTGTTCCCAGATTCACCTTATGACGTGTAAACCCCCAAAACACACCTCCACTGAAAAAAAGGTAACTGCCTCAGGGGTTGGCTTAGGACCCCTGGAACTCCAAATTAGGATAAGCCCTCCCCTGTACCTCCCCATGGTGGAGATTATTATAATAAGACTGATAAATCAATTTATCTATGCTATAAATATAACTGTCTTTCCTTTCCTTATTTGAGAGATACCTTTCCAATATTCTGGTTCTCTCCCTGTGATCACCCACAGTATTGCAATAAAACTTGGGAAATTGAGTCCCTGAGTCTTGTAATTCTTTTGGGATGACTCATGGTCAATTTGACCCCAAATTCTGCCCAACGTCGGGCATTTTAGTCCCAGACACAAACTCTTCTTTTTCTTTCTCTTTTGTGAAAGTTATTGGGTGAGATCTTGCTAAAGTAAGTTTGGGATTTCTACCTCCCTGTACTCAGGTTTTGCTCATTTGGGAGTCCAGCTGGCTCACCAAAAGGAGTAGGGGGTATTTCTTGTTGATCCGGGATCAAGAGATTTACCCTGAGGGATTTCATTTTTTTTCCTGAAAAGGGAAGAAAGGAATTGCCCTGTTAGAAAGACCCAGCAGTCTGGGGGACACCCTGTATTAGGTTGTTTGCTGTTTTAGTGACACCCACGTGGATGCAGGTGCAGTGTCGGTAACCTCTGAGAGGTTACAGATGGGTTAGGAAGTTAGGGCAGTTTGGGGTACATTTTGACAAATTGGGAAAATGGAGAAAGGAGAATTAAGGTAAAAATTGGGACAAGCCTGATTGCAATGAACTTGGAAAGAAAACAGGTGGTGTTTTATTGCGATACTGTCTGGGCACAGCAACCCCCTCATTCAGCTCTAGGGTTCCCCGGGACAGAGTATGCATTGTATTTTTCCCCTCTGTTGCCTCAAAAACCTCAGTCACATTGGGTGGGCCCCAAGGTCTGAGGTAATATTTTTCTCAGGTGCAGTCTTAGCCCAACCCACCTTAAAGGGACATGGAGGAAAAGCATTCTGCATGACCCCTCGGGTGTATCCTTACAAATTTGGAGGGGGGGGGGAGGAGAAAAAAATGGACATGAGTGAAAAGAAGCAAATGACTTATTTTCAAGGGAAAGATTTAAGGTAGCACACCTCCTGATTAACCCCTACCAGAGTGGGCTGGTCAGGAAGAAGTAATATCTTATGGCTGTTTGTTGCTTGTCTCTATGCAGCTGCTAGTCTGCTTATTGTCTCGCACATCTATGTCTGTCAAATGTTGTAATTGTCTTGTAAAATCTGTGGGGAATTTTTGGTTGTACCCCTGTAGCCTTTTGGAGTGATGGCCAGGCTCTGAAGGTGGGGGAAGAGAAGTCTTTGACTTCTGGATATCTGTACAGGTGTGTATCTACTTAACAATTGGAATTGGAATTGGAATTGGGATGTAATTTCTTTGCTAGGCATTCATAGCCTTAGATGAACATTGTAAAAGCTGGTTTGAAAATGCTGCTACTTTGAAATCTTTTGTAATGGAATGGTTAAAAATCAGGAACTATTTGTAATGTGTAAAAGTTTCAAAGCTAGTGAAGTGTGACTTGTGCCGCTGCTTTCTTTCTCCCCCCCCCCCCAGGTGCTGGCTGCACAGCAAGGGAGTGGTGAGTGAGAGAAAGAATGTTTAGAAAATCTTAAGAAACTGTCCAGAGTATTTTAAATTATTGGTAAAAGCAAATAGAAAGTTGTGCCATTTTGTACTGACTGTTCAAAGAACTTGGAATCTTGGGGGAAAAAGGGGGGGGGTATATTTAAGGTGCACTGCCACTTTAAGTGCTCACTTGCCATTTCAAGGTTTGTGAATTCTGGAAGAAACCAAAGATTAATTGAGTTTGTTTGGAAAAGTAAAATATTGTTGGAATATTGCTAAGTTTTAAAGTTATTTTTAAATTGGTGTGTGTTAAAATTATTGGAAACAAAGTAATTGATGGTTTTAACAAAAACAGTTATAGTTGTTTCCTCTAAGACAGAGGAAAGCATTGGAAACTGGTAAATCATTACACAGAAAAGGACCTTCTAGACTTTTTTTTAATTTGTAAACTAGCCAGAAAAGAGCTTGTTACAGGGAATGGTTTTGCTGAAGATTTAAAAGGTTGCTTATTGTATAGAAGTAATTTCTGATGATTGATATTTACACCAGGATAAAGTTTAAACTCAAGAAGAAGGAAAGAAAAACCAAACAACATGTGTGTGTCCTGGTAAATCTTCTTGTTGTTGTTCATTGTAATTTCATGAAAGTAAAGGTTTGCTATTTAAGCTAAAATTTGGGGGACAATAATTTATATTGTTTTGAGTTTTGAATTCAGGTATAATTGTTTGGATGGTTAAGCCAGTAATCCAAGTACTGGAGAGAATGCCACAAATCAATGCCACAAGAGGGAATGTGCTGCTTACAGGTGGAGGTATCTGGGGAAAAGCCAAGAGGACAATTTTGGACTCAATCTGAGGTAAGCTCCTTTTGGCTCATTGTGTTCCTTCTGAATCGGAAATGTTTCCCCACTTGGCTATCCCTGAATTTGGCCATTACTGCATGACTGGCAGTCACTTGTAACTTTTACCTGAAATCAAACAGAGCTAAGGATCTTTTATCCTGGCCTTATAATCATGTCCCTGCTTTTACTTTTATAGCAGATTTCTATAATCAGAGCAAGTAGTCAGTAGAAGAAATGAGTACAATGAAAGTATGTAAGATCTCACTGTTTTCAGTTTAAATGTGTGGTCACTTTTTATGTCAAACAACAAGATATATTAATATTCAGGTTTGTCATCTGCCTGCTAATGTTTATATGGTATTATGCTAAGATTAAATTAACTGGGTATTTTTCTAGTTTAGAAGAAAGTGAAATTCCTCCTCATTGCAGATGAAAGGGAGGATGGTAACTAGGAAACATAGTTACACATTTTAGGTTTTACCATAAATCTGCCCAGTCAGATCTCTGTTACGTACTGCCAAGGACACCAAGCTACCAACGCCATAGTACAAAGGAATCACAGAGCAGACCTTGCTACCTAGATGAGCTACTAGGTTCATTCACTGGTCCACCCTAGCCCTGGTCCCCTTTTACCCTACTGTACCCCAAAGGTATTTCCCCTTCCTCTACCAAGGAGGAGATTATAAATCTTTAGTATTAACTACCAACTGTTTAAACCCATATGTTATCTTGGGCGATTTGGATTCCAGAGTAAGAATGCCACTGCCTCTTCTCATATTAAAGTCAGAAGAGGAAGCTGGGATAATTTTCTCTGGTGGATCTGGAAAACTGCTGTCCTCACTATTCCTTTTGCTGGGTTACTTGAACATGAAGTTATGCTTACAAATTTAACATTGGTAATAGAATAAGTTTCTGAATCTACTGTATTAGGGTTACAAACATTGGAAGCTTGAACTCTATGGCAAATGTAGTCCTGGACTGAGGCGGAGTCTATATGGTTCAGAACACCTCCTGAAGGTTGAGCTGCTATACAGAGATTACCTGGATGGCTGAAACTGTTCACAACTGTGTTTTTTTTTTTAATGGAACTCTTAGATTTATTCTGTGTTAGGGTCCCTGTTGTCCCTTGATCTCTTTGTTAATTATTTGTGTTTTGTGTTGCGGTCTTTGCATTTGTAAATCTGGTTCCTACATCTCCCTCAATTCATAAACCCCCCCTGTGGGCCCCTACTTCACCCCCACTCAGCAGGAAGCAGTAACAGAAGAGATGATCTTTGTCCTTTTTCCCAGGGTAAATGAAAAGGTGGGAATGATGTAGAAGTTGAAAAAGGGGTTAATAGAAAAACCTAAGATCCAAGCTCTAATTCAGATATTAGCTCCAAAAGGGAGTCAGACCCCAGTTAATGGATAACTTACAAGTCAGGATGCTAGGTTATCATACCCACAGTGATCAGTACCCATAATGGGAACATAAAGGGTCAAGTCATATAACAATAATACACAAGACAAGGTATAGAAATTCTAATGAAAAATGTGAAAGTAGCCATGGGAAACAGAAAGAGATATGTGCGGAAAAGGCCAAATTTGTCCCCAGAGTCACCTTATGATGTGTAAACCCCCAAAACACACCTCCACTAAAAAAAAGGTACCTGCCTCAGGGGTTGGCTTAGGACCCGAGGAACTCCAAATTAGGATAAACCCTCCCCTGAATCTCCCCAAGGTGGAGAATATTATAATGAGGAGGACAGGCCCTCCTCTGTACCTCCCCATGGTGGAGATTATGATAATGAGACTGATAAATCAATTTATCTATACTATAAATATAACTCTCTTTCCTTTCCTTATTTGAGAGATACCTTTCCAATATTCTGGTTCTCTCCCTGTGATCACCCACAGTATTGCAATAAAACTTGGGAAACTGAGTCCCTGAGTCTTGTAATTCTTTTGGAATGACTCATGATCAATTTGACCCCTAATTTCATCCCACATCAACATAACTAATGTGGAAATGTATAACATGATTTTACTATATCATATTGCTTGCTGTCTTGAGGAAGAGGGAGTGTAGGGAGGGAGGGAGGGAGAAAAATTTGGAACACAAAATATTACAAAAATGTTGAAAACTATCTTTGCATGTAATTGGGGAAAATAAAATACTATTAAATGAAAAAAATAAAGTTTTGAGTTCCAAATTTTTTCCCTCCCTTTCCTTCCCCTTCCCTGAGATGGCAAACTATTAGATAAGTTATACATATTCAATCATGTAAAACAGATCCATATTGGTCATTTTGCATAAGACTAGAATAAAAGAAAAAGAATGAAAGAAAAAGGTGAAAATAGTATACTTCAGTCTGTATTCAAACAATATAAGTTCTTTCTCTGGAAGCAGATAGTATGTTTTATCATGAGTCCTTTAGGATTGTCTTGAATTGTTGTATTGCTGAGAATAGCTAAGTCATTCACAGTTCTTTATCCTACAATATTGCTGTTACTGTGCATAATGTTCTCCTTGTTTTGTTCATTTCACTATGCATCAGTTCATGTAAGTCTTTCCAGGTTTTTCTGAAATTATCCTTCTTGTTATTTCTTATGGCAGAATAATATCCCATCACAATCATATACCACAGCTTGTTTAGCCATTCCCAAATTGTTTGGCATCCTTCAATTTCCAATTCTTAGCCACCACAAAAAGAGCTGCTATAAATATATTTGTACAAATAGGTCATTTTCTCTTTTTTTGACATCTTTGAAATATAAACCTAGAAGTAGAATCAAAGGTTATACACAGTTTGGTTGTTCTTTGGGCGTAGTTTCAAATTATTCTTCAGAATGGTTGGATCAGTTCACAGTTCCACCAGCAGTGCATTAGTATCCCAGTTTTCTTACATCCTCTCCAACATCCATAATTTTCATTTTTTGTTATATTAGCCAGTCTGATACATGTGAGGTGGTACCTCAGAGTTGATTTAATTTGTATTTCTCTAGTCAATAGTATCTTAGAACATTTCTTTTCATACAACTATAGATAGCCTTGAATTCTTTGTCTGAAAACTGCCTGTGAATATCCTTTGGCTTTTTATCAATTGTGGAGTTATTTGGATTTTTTTATAAATTTGACACAGCTCTCTATATATTTGAGGAATGAGGCCTTTATCAGAGATACTTATTGAAAAAATTTTCCCCCAGTTTTCTACTTTCTTTTTAATTTTGGTTGCATTGGTTTTATTTGTGCAAAACCTTTTAAATTTAATATAATCAAAGCTAAATTATTTGGTCCTAAATTCTACCTTTATCCATAGATCTGACAAATAAACTATTGCATGCTCTCCTGATTTACTTATGGCATCTCTCTTTATATAATAAAAATGACAATTCTACCTGTCTATTCTTAAAAGTTATCTCCTACTGAAATTACCCAAAGGGTCAGAAGTCCCTGTTTATTGGGAATTTGGTTTTAGTATGAGAATTACAGACACCAGGAAGAGCTTATTTTGGTATGAACATTCAATAATTTCATTTTTATAACAAGCATACATAATATTTCAAAATTAAAAGCTCCTCCCTGTATTTGGGTTGTTACAACAATCCATACATTTTTACAGAGTTGAACCAAACCAGAATTCCCATATTGGAAGAAGATTTAACCAGGAATAATTTACCTTCTAAGTCCACAAACAATTGTCACAAACCAGAATTACCAGAACAAGACCAGAGTTGCCAGAGCCAAAGGGATCTCATAATGATCTCATTATAAATTTATATCGTTGGTGACAAGGATTCTGCTAATCATTTGATATTTATGTCAAACCAGACCTGAATTACTTAGGATTTTAGAGAAACAGGATAGCCAAGATAATACAGTAATTACAAACAATTGACATACAGAATACAAGTCCCTTGTTTGCCTATAGGAAACAAGGCCCAGGGTTTGGATTAATACTACTCTGGATAATCACCTAGAAAGAGAGAATGCTCTTCTATTAAAACACTAAGTTCCTCAATCAAGATCTTGTTTTTGAGTCCTGAATCACAGAAAAATACTCCTCGGCTGCCTAGCTGGTCCTTTAGAGTTCCATGATTTAGACCTTATAGATTATTCAGTCACAAGAGATAGACAAAAAGACCCTATAGATACAAAAATCACTAACCTGCTCATAAATCTTCCTAGGTAAAATATACTTTGTGTACACTGAAGGATTACTAGACTAGAAAACTCTATCTTGATCCAGTCATTACCAATCAGTCAATGAGTCTAAAGCATCAATTCTAGCAACCTTATGTGAATATGTGAGTGGAATGAGCATAAAAGAAGGCAGAGGGCATAAGGGGAAGATAAGGGTTTACACATCATTAAACAAACAACAGAAGACGACGGTGAAGGTCAGGGCAAAGCTGATCATAACTTGAACTGAATTTTATGTCCCAAGTTTGATTTTTCAGACTTCTTCAGGATGCATGGCCTATTTGTTTTGAGCAAACACTGTCAGGAAGCTCAAGATAGTTTGGGGCAGAACTTTTCTTAGCACAGTAGTGGTAAAAAGCCTAAGCCAGAAATCATCTTGAAACAACCTTCATGACTATTGTTTGATGTTAACTGAATGTGATTACTTGGGAAATTCTACCTATAATAACTGTCATGGGAGGCAGAGCCAAGATGGCTGATAAAAGGCATGAAGTTGCCTGTGCTTTCTCCAGTTTCCCTCAAAACAAGTTTAAATCAGTCTCAAAACAAATTTCAGAGTGACAAAACCCACAAAAAGATGGGATGAAATAATTTTTCAGCCCAAGCTAACTCAGAAAAACTGCAGGAAAGATCTGTCTCACATGGATAAAAGGAGAGTACAGCCCAGCAAAGGTTGGTATCTAGGCAATCCAACTGAAGGCTCCTAGTCTCAGCACAGAGGCCCCAAGATCTTAGATAACCAAGCTGGTCCTACAGTGGACCAGCTTTGAGACCTCCAACTCCAGTATATCAGGCAAACTACCAGCCTAGGAACATCTGGCACATCAGGTATGACTAGGCCAAGTAACATCAATGCAGTGGGTAAACTGCCAACTACTGAGTCCCCTGGCACAACAGACAAGCCCCAGAGGCACAGAAAGTCAGTGACCAGGGCACTGACCCTGACACAAGAAGCTTAGGACAATACCCCCTATATCCCAGGAGCAGAGAGGAACTTTAAAAGTCATGAAATAGACTAGAAAATAAGCCAAAAAACAAAACAATTAAAACCCTAACCATAGAAAGCTACTATGGAGACAGGGAAGATCAAAACACAAACTGTGGGTGAGATTTTCCCCAATCCTTAGATATAAGTAATTTAACTTTGGGTAATGATCAGTATAATAGACTACAAATGGTGATTTACTTATTTTTAAGTGTTCTCTAGTCTCTTGATTTAATAATAATATAGTACAGAGCATAGATATTATGTAACTTGTTATTGATGTATTCTGAATATTCTTTAGTTGCTTCCTTATAAACTTGTCTCATAACTGATGTCCCTCTCCATCATGGTTACATGTTCACCAAGGTACTAAAAATAGTATCTTCTAAGATGAAGGAGCCAATCAGCATTGAGAACCCTAAACATAACCCCTTTGGGTGACAAACTTGACCAAATCCCTGAATTGGCTGGATGCCAAGCATAACTTTGCCCATATCCCTGTCCCCATGTGCATGACCTTGATCATGGTGACTATGTCTCAATTTCTCATTTCTGTTCCATTTATATTATATTATGGGGATACAATGGGAGGGGTTTGTCTAAAAATAGGAGTGTATAAATACTTAGAAACCCTTTAGGGGTATAAAACTCTGCTGAGCCCCAGGCTCAGAGTCTTGCAGGTCCTACCCCTGCCTAACAGGCTTTATTGTGAGACAGGATCCCTCTCTCAATAAACCTATTTTTCATGGCTTGGAGACTTCACTGTTTCTTTTCTTCATCAGACTTAGAAATTTTCACAACATACCCCAGAAGAGTACAATAATAGCAAAACATCTACATGCTAGCTTCGAAGAGAAATACAAATTGGTCTCAAGCCCAAAAAGTCTTCCTTAAAGAGCTCAAAAAGGATTTTAAAAATCAAATAAGAGAGGTAAGAAAAACTGGAAAAAGAAATGAGAGTGATACAAGAGAATTATGAAAGAAGAGTCAATAACTTGGAAAAAGAAAACAACTCTTTAAAAAGTGGAATTGGCCAAATGGAAAAATAGGTATAAAAAAACCACTGAAGAAAATAACTCCTTAAAAATTCTTGTTAGCCACCACAAAAGGATCTGCTATAAATATTTTTATTACAAATAGGTTCTTTTCCCTGTTCTTGGATGTCTTTTGGATATAGAACAAGCAGTGTTGTTGTTGAATCAAAGGATACGCACAGGTTTATAACCCTTTGAGCATAGTTCCAAATTGTTTTCCAGAATGGTTGAATCAGTTCACAGCTCTTATCAACATCCTCTCTCTTTTTTGTCATATTAGCCACTCTTATAGTGTGAAGTGGTATTGTAGAGTTGTTTTGATGTGTATTTCTCTGAACAACAGTGATTTAGAGCATTTTTATATGATCATAGATGGCTTTGATTTCTTTCTCTGAATATGGCCTGTTCATATCCTTTGACCATTTATCAATCAGGGAATGACTTTTATTTTTATAAATTTGACTCACTTCTCTACATACTTGAGAAATTAGGCCTTTTTCAGAGATACTTGTTACAAAAATTTCCCCCCAGTTTTCTGTTTTCCTTTTAATTTTTGGTTGCATTAGTTTTGCTTGTGCAAACATGTTTAATTTTAAATAATCAAAATTATCTATTTTATATTTTGTGATGCTGTCTATATCTTCTTTGGTCCTAAGTTCTTCCCCTGTCCTTAAATCTGATGGATAAATTATTCTGTGATCTCTTAATTTGCTTCTGGTATCACCTTTTATGTGTAAATCATGTATCCATTTTGACTTTATCTTGGTATATGGTGTGAGATGTTGTTCTATGTCTAGTTTCTGTCATACTGTTTTCTAGTTTTCCTTTCAGTTATTGTCAAATACTGAGTTTTTGTTCCAAAATCTTGGATCTTTGGGCTTATCATATACTTAATTACTATGGTAAGTTACTATAATGTAATTTTTACCTAATCTGTTCCACTGATCTACCACTCTATTTCTTAGCCAGTACCAGAATGTTTTGATAATTACTACTTTAAAATACAGTTTGAGATCTGGTATGACTAGACCACCTTCTTCAGTATTTTTCATTGATTACCTTAATATCCTTGACCTTTTCTTCATCCAGATGAATTTTGTTATTAGTTTTTCTAGCTCTATAAAATATTTTTGATAGTACTTGTCATTTTTATTATATTAGTTCAGACCATACATGAACAATTAGTATTTTTCCAAATGTTTAGATCTGACTTTCTGTAAAAAGTATTTTATATTTGTGTTCAAATAGCTCCTGGGTTTGTCTTGGAAGTTAGACTCTCATGTTTTGTATATTGTCTATAGTTATTTTATATGGAATTTCTCTTTCTCTCTCTTGCTTCTGAACTTTGTTGGTAATATATAGAAATGCCAATTATTTATGTGGGTTTATTTTGCATCCTGCAACATTGCTAAG
Organism: Dromiciops gliroides; assembly: GCF_019393635.1. Taxonomy (NCBI): domain Eukaryota; kingdom Metazoa; phylum Chordata; class Mammalia; order Microbiotheria; family Microbiotheriidae; genus Dromiciops; species Dromiciops gliroides. Next base: position 262,831,133 of record NC_057862.1, on the reverse strand, counting down.
GTTGTTAATTAGTTCAAGTCTTTTAAAATTGATTCCTTGGGATTTTCTAAGTATAATAACATATCATATGCAAAGACTGATAGTTTTGCTTCTAATGGCCTATTCTAATAGCTTTAATTTCTTTTTTTCTCTTATTGCTATACCTAATGTCTCTAGTACAATATTAAATAACAGAGGTGATAATGGGCATCCTTGTTTCACCTCTGATTGTACTGGGAAGGCTTCTTGCTTTTCCCCATGACAGATAGTGCTTGAAAATGGTTTTAGATAAAAATTACTTATCATTTTAAGGTAAACTCCATTCATTCCTGTGCTCTCTTGTGGGTTTTTTGTTTTGTTTTTTTGTTTTTTTGCAGGGCTATGTGGGTTAAGTGACTTGCCCAGGGTCACATAGCTAGTCAAGTGTCTGAGGCCGGATTTGAACTCAGGTACTCCTGAATCCAGGGCCACTGCTTTATCCACTGAGCTACCTAGCTGCCCCTTTTGTGTTTTTAATAGGAATGGGTGCTGTATTTTGTCAAAGGACTTTTCTGCATCTGATTCTCAGATAACCATATGCTTTCTGTTTGGTTTGTTATTGATATGGTCAATTGTGCTGATAGTTTCCCTAATTTTGAACCAGCCCTGCATTCCTTATATAAATCCCACCTGGTCATAGGGTATGATTCTTGTGATACATTGCTGTAATCTCTTTGCTAGTTTTTTGTTTAAATTTTTTGCATCAATCTTCAGTAGGATTTTTCTTTCTCTGTTTTGTCTCTTCCTGGTTTAGGCATCAGCACCATATTTGTGTCATAGAAGTTATTTGTTAGGACTCCTTCTTCACCTGTTTTTCCAAATAGTTTATATAGCATGGGGTTACATTGTTCTTTAAATGTTTGGTAGAATTCACTTTTGAATCCATCTGGTCCTGGAGATTTTTTCTTAGGAAGTTCATTGATGGTTTATTCAATTTATCTTTCTAAGATTGGTTTACTTAAGTATTTTATTTCTTCTATTAATCTGGGTAATTTATCTTTTGGGGGTATTCATCCAATTCATTTAGAACATCAAATTTATTGGCACAAAATTGGGAGAAAATAGGTCCTAACAATTGTCTTAATTTCTGTATAACTTATTTTGAATTGCTTGAGTTCTTGTGGGTGGGGGTGTGGGAATGGAGGGAGGAAGAGAAGTTGGAACACAAAGTTTTTTTTGTTTTTTTTTAATTTTTTATTTTTTTTTAATGTATAAGGTATTTTATTTTTTCCATTACATGTAAAGATAGTTCTCAACTTTTGTTTATACAAGCTTTACAATTTCAGATTTTTCTCCCTCCCTCCCCTCCCTCCCCCCTCCCCTAGACAGCAGGTAATCTGATATAGGTTATGTCTATATATCTCTATACATATACATATAGATATAGATATACACACACACACATATATATATACACATAATAACATTAATCCTATTTCTGCATTAATCCTGTTACAAGAGAAAAAACAGAGCAGTGATGCAAAACCTCAAAATAGAAAAAAACAACAACAGCACCCAAAACAAAAGAAATAATATGGTTCAATCAGCATCTATACTCCACAGTTCTTTTTTTTCTTTTTTTTTCTTGGATTTGGAGATCCTCTTCTATCATGAGTTCCCTGGAACTCTTCTGTACCATTGCATTGGTGAGAAGAATATAGTCCATCACAGTAGGTCAACACTCAATGTTGATGATACTGTGTACAATGTTCTTCTGGGAACACAAAGTTTTAACAAATTGATGTCAAAATTTGTTTTTAATATATATTTTGGAAAATAAAATTCTATTCAATTAAAAAAATGGAATAGAATTTTAGAAAAGTTAGATATTATAGACCTCTCTCAAAGGTACATGGCACCTACACAAATATTGACCACATATTATGGCATAAAAACCTCACATTCAAATGCAGAAAAGGCATAAATATTAAATGCATCCTTTTCACAACATAATAAAACAAAAATTATATTTAATAAAGAGTCATGGATAGATAGATTAAAAATTCATTAGAAACTAAACAATCTAATTCCAAAGAATGAGTGGGTCATGAGGGCATCTAGGTGGTACAGTGGATAAAGCACCGGCCCTGGAGTCAGGAGGACCTGAGTTCAAATCTGGCCTCAGACACTTGACACTTACCAGCTGTGTGACCCTGGGAAACCCCTCATTGCCACACACACAGAAAAATAACAATCAGCACAATTGACCAAATCAATAACAAAACCAACAGAAATCCTATGGTTATCTCAATAGATGAATATAACTGATACATAAAAAGCTTTGGACAAAATACAATACCCATTCCTAGTAAAAACATTAGATAGCATAGGAATAAATGGAGTTTAACTTAAAATGATAAGTTATACCTATCCAAAACCATGAACAAGCATTATCTCTAATGGGGACAAGCTATAAGCATTCTCAATAAGATCAGGGTGAAACAAGGATGCCCATTATCACTGCTATTATTCCATATTATACTAGAAATTATCTTTAGCAAAAAATTAACTAATTAAAGGAATTAGAATAGGCAATGAGGAAACAAAACTATCACTCTTTGATGATGACATAATGGCATACTAGAGAGAATTCTAGAGAATCAACTAAAAACCTACTTGAAATAATTAACAACTTATCAAAGTTGTAGGATATAAAATAAACCCACATAAAACATAAGTATTTGTATATATTACCAACAAATCTGAGCAGCAAGAGATAGAAAGGGAAAAAATCCATTTAAAAAATAACTATAGACAATATAAGATACTTGAGATAAGATACCTGCCAAGACAAACCCAGGAACCATATGAACACAATTACAAAACACTATTCACACAAATAAAGTCAGTTCTAAACAACTGGGAAAATAACAATTGCCCATGGGTAGGCTGAAATAATATTTTTAAATGGTCATTCTACCTAAATTAATTTATTTATTCAGTGCTATACCAAACTACCCAATATTTTACAGAGCTAGAAATTTTAAAAACAAAATTTATCTGGAAGAACAAAAGATCAAGAATATCAAGGGAATTAATTTTAAAAATGCAAAGGAAGGTGGCTTAGTCATACCAAATCTAAACCTATATTATAAAGCTGCAATCATCAAAGCTATCCAGTGATGACTAAGAACTACAGTGGTGGATCAGTGGGATAGATTAGATACAAAAGGCACAGTAGTAAATGACCATACTAATATACTGCTTGATAAACCCCAAGACCCTAGCTTCTGGGATAAGAACTCACTGTTTACAAAAACTTCTGGGAAAACTGGAAAATAATATGGCAGAAACTAGGTACAGACCAACATGTGACACTATATACCAAGATAAGATCAAAATGGGTACATGAATTAGACATAAATTATGCCATTATGATATCATAAGCAATTTAGAAGAGCCTTAAACCCCAAACACTCTGGCTGTCATGGATTGGCCAACAAGAAGTGCAAGTTCAAGTCTCATTTGGCCATTGTTTGGCCTCTTGATGGCTCAAAGTGAGTATAAATAGCAATTGTTTCTGTTTTGGGCAGAAGGTCTTCCCCTCCCAGATCTATCTATCTATCTATCTATCTATCTATCTATCTATCTATCTATCTATCTATCTATCCATCCATCCATCCATCTATTTATCTGTCTAGCTAGCTAGCCACTCTTTTTTTCTCACTGATTTATTTATTTATTTGTTTGGCTAGGTGGAAGAGGCCATTCTTTGCCTCTTTTGTTTTTCGTAAGGCAATTGGGGTTAAGTGACTTGCCCAGGGTCACACAGCTAGTAAGTGTTAAGTGTCTGAGGCTGGATTTGAACTCAGGTCCTCCTGACTCCAGGGCCAATGCTCTATCCACTGCGCCACCTAGCTGCCCCCTTTGCCTCATTTATTATGTAGCCTTAATCACTGAATGGACATTGCCTCAGACAAGCCTGGAAAGACCTTAGCTTAAAAAAGCCCAAAGTCTCCCACTACATCCAGGGCCATCTCCAGTCATCCTGATCTATATCTTGCCACTGGACCCAGATGGCTCAGGAGGAGAGAGTGACTTTGCACAAATCCTGCCTCACTTAAATCCAATTCACTGCAACTTATAACATCATCACCTTGATGTTTCGGGACTCTTCAAGAATGAAAAGGGGCAGCTAGGTGGTGCAGTGAATAAAGGACCGGCCCTGGATTCAGGAGGATCTGATTTCAAATCCAACCTCAGACACTTGACAATTACTAGCTGTGTGATCTTGGGCACGTCCCTTAACCCTCATTGCCCCACAAAAACAAACAAACAAACAAAAAAGAATGAAAGACATACAACAACAACAATTTCATGTTAGTATGGTTGCTTGACGTACCATAATTTCTTTAAAATGAGTCAAAACTAAAATCACTGATATAGACAAAAAGGGAAAAAAAAGTTCAAACCAAGATTGTTTCAGGGATGTTAAAGAAAGGTAATACTAAATCCCATTATTGATATAAAGTATATTAAGTATATTACACTGCCAGAATAATTCATTTCATAATCAATTCAGGAGTTTCACTCTCTCCATATAACATAATTTAACAATACCATCAGAGGGAACCTGAATGCTCTTTCTCTCTTTCTTGAAAAACTGTCTCCAATGATAAAGCAGTCTGGTATAACAGAGATTAATCTTGCAGTCAAATGACCAAGATTTGATTAATGAATTTATCATTTTCCAGCAGTCATCTTTGTTGTTTCAGTAGTTACTTTATTGGTGTTCAACCCCATTTTGGGGTTTTCTTGGCAAAGATACTGGAGTGGTTTTCCATTTCCTTCTCCATTAGTCAATTTACCTAACCTCAACTTCCTCAACTAAAAAATAGGATAAGATATTTCTTGTATAATCTAATTCACTTGATTTCTGTAAGGATCAAGTGTTATGAAGTCAGAGAAATTTATTATAATAATAAAGTGCTATATCCATGTAGCCTAATAATGAAACACACATATGGTATTTATCTAGTCCTACAATCCAACACAGTGCCATTGAATAGTGCAGAGTCTATAACAATTTATATGCTTACAAGGTAATGAAGGGATAAAATCAAGATAGTGCAGTAGCAGAGAGAAATACAACTTAGCTTGCCCAAAGAGTCTCTTCCATAATGATCTAAAATATGCACTAGATAAATTCAAATAGCCTAAACAAGTTGAAATCTTAAAAAAAAAAAAAAAAAGGAGGAGAGGGTTGGGACTATGCAACACATGAACCTCACTTTCACATGAACAAGTCAAAGTAGGAAAGAACATACACAGAGTTGAGTAAATAAATTTATTTTGCTCAACGGAAAAACAAGAGGGAAAAGGGTTAAGGGAAAAGAGTTTGAAAAATAAGAGGGAAGTTAGATTAAGGGAGGCATTATTATTCAAAAGTAAAAAAAATTATAGGAAAAGGAGGAAAAAAGGAAGGAAAATTATAAGAGAACAGGTTAGGGAGAAAACACAATTTGAAAAATCCTAATTGTGAATATGAATAGGAGATTGCTTACAAATAGTATAGAGCAAAGATGGAAGAATAGAGGGAGCACTTCAGACTAAATTTCTCAGCACTCCTCTCCAAACCTTTAAATAACATGTCAAATAAAATTCTGGAGTGGCATAGCCAAGAAAAGGCCAGAGTGAAAAGTTTTCTAGCTCAAAACAACTTAGGAGGTCAAAAAGAAACCTTTGTGATACTGGGTTTGGGGTTAGCCTGGAACACAGTGAGGCAGCACAACCAGCTGTTGGTCTTGTAGGCAGCAGTGCCAGCAACAGCAGCTTCAGCAATGGTGCTGGGAGCCCTGACCACCCAGAGATAGTGAAAGGATTAGATGAAATCAGAAATCAGAAAGAGATTACAGGGGATTTCTGTGCTGGGAATGGGCACAGACCTGGACACTATTTGGTCCATTTCCCAGTTCTGGGTCACAATAACAAGACTGAGGGGAGTGTTTAAAGTCTGAAGAAAACAGGAGTCCTGGTTGCAGTACTATGGTGGAAAGAAAGCAGGAATTAGTCCCTGGTCCCAGTTCCAAGGTGGAGAGGAGTACAAGCATTTATAATTGCAAGGAAACATGGGCCCTACCTGAGTAAAGACCAGAGTGCAGAACAGTGACCACATTTTGCCCTGAATCAGACCACATTATAAACACTGGAAACTTAGAGAAACACCCCCCCAACCCCCAGAGCCAGCTATAAAAACAGAAGGATTTAAAAGCCTGAAGCTTGGAACAAGTAACTGCCACGCATAGAGGAGCAGAGACGAAATCCAATATAAGGTTCAAAATAAATAAATAAATAGGATGGGAAAATAAGCAAATAACAACAATAAAGAACCTGACCATAAAAATCTTCTGTGGTGTGAGGGTAGCTCAAGACACAAACTCAGAATAAGATGAAACTATTAACAAAGCCTCAAAGAAAAAATGCAAATTGGACTCAAGTCCAAAAAGAATTCCTGGAGATGCTAAAGAAAACTTTTTTTTTTTTGCAGGGCAATGAGGGTTAAGTGACTTGCCCAGTGTCACACAGCTAGTAAGTGTCAAGTGTCTGAGACTGGATTTGAAGTCAGGTCCTCCTGAATCCAGGGCCAGTGCTTTATCCACTGTGCCACCTAGCTTCTCCCAAGAAAACAATTTTTAAAATGTTAAAAAAGAGCAAAAATTATTTGAAAAATCAAATAGTGGTTGAGAAAAATTGGTGAATGAAATATTACCAAAATAAGAAAATTATGAAGAGAATTAACAGCTTGGTAAAAGAGGCATGCATTTTTAAAACTGAAGAAAATAACACCTTTAAAAACAAAGCTGACCGGGGCAGCTAGAAATCCGGCCTCAGACACGTAACACTTACTAGCTGTGTGACCCTGGGCAAGTCACTTAACCCCAATTGCCTCACTAAAAATTAAAAAAAAAAAAAAAGCTGACCAAATGATTGGGGGAGGGGGGTGGCGAGCAGGGCAATGAGGGTTAAGTGATTTCCCCAGGGTCACACAGCTAGTAAGTGTTTGAGTCCATTTCATTCCAGGGCCAGTGCTCTATCCACTGTGTCACCCAGCTGTCCTCCAAATGATTTTTTTAAAAATGCAAAAACTCACTGGAGTAAAGAATTCTTTTAAAAAGCAGTATCAATCAAGTGGACAAAGAAGTACTGAAAAAAATAATTCTTTAAAAATTGAAAGTGAACCAGTGGAAGTAAATGATTCAATAAAAAATGAAAAAAAGGTGAAAAGAATGGGCCTTGGAAATAGATGGAAGAGAGATAATTTAAGAACCATTGGACTACCTGAAAGCCAAACAAAGAGTGTAAACATAAAATTTCAAGAAATCATAAAGGAAAACTGCCCACATAACTTTGAATCAGAGGGCATAGCACACATCAAAAGAACCCATTAATCAACTCATTAAAGAAATCCCAATATAAAAACTCCCAAGAATATTATAGCCAAAATCTAGAGCTCCCAGGTGAAAGAATCAGGGGGAAAAAAGCCATAAAGAAAGAATTTGAATACCATGGAACCACAGTCTGTATCACTCAAGATTTAGCATCCTTTTGAGATGATAATGAAATAAAAATTATATTCAATAAAGGACTATGGAAACAAAGATTGAAAATTGATCAAAGAACATATTATAGGTTCAATAAATAATTCATTAAAAAAATGACAAAAATGGGAAAAATACCAAAATTTATGGCATGCAGCTAAAGCAATAATTAGGGGAACATTTATATTGCTAAATGAGAAAGAAAAAATTAATTGGATATGCAATTACAAAAACTAGAAAGAGAACAAATTGAAAATCCCCAAATGAACACCAAATTAAAAACCCCCAAAATGAAAAGAAAGATTAAAATAAGAGAATAAAATTGAATGTAAAAAATCCATTGAACAAATGAAACATCAAAATAAAGCATTAATTTAATTTTTTAATTTAGTATTTTATTTTTCTTCAATTACATGTAAAAACAATTTTGACATCCATTTTTAAAATTTTCCTGAGAATAGCTAAGTCATTTACAGCTGATCATCCCACAACATTGTTGTTATTTTGTACACAGTACATTTCACTTTGCATCATCTCATTTAAGTCTTTCTAGGTTTTTCTGAGAATATTCTGCTCATCATTTCTTATAGAACAATAGTATTCTATCATAATCACATACCACAATTTCTTCAACCATTCCCCAGTTGATGAGCACTGCAACCTGGATCCAAGTATGGGCAAAGTCTTGCCTCGGTGTTAGCAAAGAGACCCCCATAATCTCCTTCTGACCAGTAGTTCATCCCACTTACTGTCTGTGAACTGAGAGTTTCAGAAGCATCTCCTGCCACTGCTAATTCAATGGTTCCCCAGGCCTGCTCCTGGGGCCGGGGCTGTGCCAATTCAGCCTGCACTGGACTATGCTCTACTCTCACCCAGGTATGACAGACCTTTCCTGCTGATCTATGTTTTCTTTGGTTGGAATATTATTTCACCCTGTCCCTTTGTGGGTTTTCTGCTCCAGGAATTGTCTTTTGGCATTATTTTAAAATATTTGGAGAGGTTTTAGGGGAGAACTCTAGTGAGTTGCTGCCTTTCCTCTGCCATCTTGACTCCTCCCCTCAATTAATTTGATCCTTTAAAAAAGAAAACAAATTACCAGCATCAAAAATGAAAAGGGAGAATTCACCACCAGTGAAGAGGAAATTAAAATAATTATTTTTAGCTATTTTGCCCAGTTGTACTCTCAATACATACAGGAAAAGCTTTGGACAAAATACAATACTCATTCTTATTTAAAAAAAAAAAACACTAGAAAGCATAGGAATAAATGGAGCTTTCCTTAAAATGATGAGTAGTATCTATATAAAACCATCAGCAAGCATTATCTATAATGGAGACGCCTTCCTCATTAGATAAGGAGTGCCCATTATCACCACTGTTATTCAATATTATACTAATAATGCTAGTTATAGCAATAAAAGGAGAAAAAAGATGTTGAAGGAATTAAAATAGGACATGATGGAACAAAACTGTCACTCTTTGCAGATGATATAATGGTATCCTAGAGAATCAACTAAAAAACTACTTAAAATAATTAAAAGCTCTAGCAAAGTTGCAAGATATAAAATAAAGCCACATAAATCATTAGCATTTCTATATATTACCAACAAAGTCCAACAGCAAGTGAAAGAGAAATTCCATTTAAAATAATCGTGGCCAAAATAAGATTCTTGAGAGTCTACCTGCCAAGCCAAATCCAGGAAATGTATGATCATAATTGCAAACTGCTTTTCACACAAAGTCACATCTGAACAATTAGAAAAAAATTTAATTGCTTATTTATGGGCTGAGTCAGTATAATAAAAATGGCAATTCTGCCTATATCCAGCTGTACCAGATCTCAAACTTTATTACAAAGTGGTAATCATCAAAATAATCTGGTACTGGCTAAAAGATAGTGTTGAGGATCAGAGGAATAGATTAAGCTCATAATACACAATGGAAAACACAATAGCATCACAATTAGTGTCTGATAAAACCAGACACAATTTTTGGTACAAGAACTCACTATTTGACCAAAAACTGTTGAAAAAAGTGGAAAACAGTTTAACAGCAATTATGTGTAGACCTCACACCATATACCAACATAAGGTACAAACAGATGTAAGATTAAGACATAAAGGGTGATACCATAAGGAAATTATTGAAGCAAGCAATAGTTTACATGTCAGATCTGTGAAGAATGGAAGAATTTATGACTAAACAAGAGATACATTGCCAAACATAAAATGGATGATTGTGATTATAGTAAATAAAAAAGATTTTGCATAAATAAAACCAATTCAGTCACAATGTGGAAGGAAAGCAGAAAAGTGACAATGTTGGGGGATTTACAACTTTCTTTCGTTCTTTTTTTTTTTAGTGAGGCAATTGGGGTTAAGTGACTTGCCCAGGGTCACACAGCTAGTAAGTGTTAAGTGCCTGAGGCCAGATTTGAACCCAGGTCCTCCTGACTCCAGGGCCGGTGCTTTATCCACTGTGCCATCTAGCTGCCCCGTACAACTTTCTTTTTTAAAAAAAAAAAAAAGGCCTTATTTCTCAAATATATAGAGAACTGTATCAAATTTATAAAAATACAAATCATTATCCATTGATAAATCATCAAAGGCTGTGAAAAGGCAGTTTTCAAATGAAGAAATCAAAGCTATCTATAGTTATATGGGGAAAATGCTCTAAATCACTATTGATTAGAGAAATGCTCATTAAAATAACTCTGAGGTACCACATCATACTTATCAGATTAGCTAACATGATCAAAAAGGAAAATGACAAATGTTAGAAAAGGTATGGGAAAATTGGGCCACGAATGCAGTGAGATTAGTGAACTGATCTAACCATTCTGGAGGACAATTTGGAATTATACCCAAAGGGCTACAAAACTGTGCCTATCTTTTGACCCAGGAATACAACTACTAGGTCTACATCCCAAAGAGATCAAAGAAAAAGGAAAAAAATCTATATTTACAAAAATATTTATAGCAGCTTTGTTTCTGGTGGCAAAGAATTGGACATTGAGGGTATGCTCATCAATTAGAGAGTGGCTAAACAAGTTTTTGTATATGATTATGATGGAATACTGCTTTGAGAAAAACCTGGGAAGACTTACAAAAACTGATACAAAGTGAAATAAGCAGAGTCAAGAAAATATTGTACACAGTAATATTATATGATGATCAACTGTGAATGACTCAACTATTCTCAGCATTACAATGATCAAAGACAATTCTGAAGGATTTATGATGAAAAATGCTATCCAACTCCAAAGTAAGTACTGGAAGAGTCTAGTCTAAATGCAGATCAAAGCATGGTCTCTTCTATTTTATCTTTTTGTGGAGAGGTTTTTTGGTCTATATTTTCTTTCACAACATGACTAATACGGAAATATGTTTTCCAAGACTGAACATGTATATCCCACATCAAATTGTTTGTCTTCTAAATAAGAGCAGATGTGAGCAAGAGACAGAGAAAATTTGGAACTCAAACTTTTTAAAAAATGTTTAAAATGTTTTTTTTAAATGTTTAAAAATTGTATGTAATTTGAAAAATAAAATATTTTTTAAAACAAGTACAAATTATACATGCAACAATCTTACAAAACAAATTATGAACCTTCAATTAAATACCAATAGAAAAATCTTTAAAATCAAAGGAGAGATTTAAAAAATTGAAAGATTAAAAAATTGAACTTGGAGCTGGGTATGTTGAAAAAAGGAATACAATAGATAAGCTAATTTTAATTTAAAGAGAAAAACAAAATAACTATCAAAAAATTTTAAAGTGAATTCATAAGCAATGAAAAAGAAATAAAATAAATTATTAGTTTATATGCCCATGGAATTGACAATATATATAAAGAATGATTATTTCCAGTATTACATATTATGATTGAAAAAAATAAAGTAGTACAACAAAACTTCTCTCAGACAGAAAAATAGTATTAACATTTGGAACATTTTGGAAATATCCAAGAATTTTTGATAGATAATACTGCCAGTCATACTTAACACTCAGAGACATTTTAAGAATTGATTTTATTGTATAATATCTGGAACACAATCTTAGTGTATCAAAAAATGGTCACTGAACACCAGATGAAGTTTCATACGTTTCATAAGTCTAGTTTCATTAGAAAAAAAAAGATACAGTTAGATATTATGGCTCACAAAGGGAAAAGTGAAAGATTTTTATTTCAAAGATAAACTTGTAAAATTTATGTCAGGTTAAATGCTAAAGGCTAAAGGAAATGGGAAAAACTTTATATGTCAAAGATAACAGAAAAGGAAAATTTTATCAGGTCAGTTTGGAAATTGACTAACATACATGTGAGAGGAATTATCTGGAATTTATGACTAACTAATGATTATCATAAAAATGATCTAGAAATTATTTTTGCCTAAACAGTTAATCGTCTAAATTAAATTATGGGAAGTTTTAGTTAAATTTAATAATATAAGGAAAGCCTCAGCCAATTACATGATTTTTCTAACAAATAAAATAATCATGTTGTTGTTCAGTTATTCAGTCATGTCAGGCTTTTTGTAGCACATCAGGCCCTTCTATCCTCCATTATCTCTTGAAGTCTGTTCAAGTTCATCTTCATTGTTTCTGTGACATTATCTGTCCATCTCATCCTCTGCTTTCCCCTCTTCCTTTTGCCCTCAATCTTTCCCAACATCAGGGTCTTTTCCAATGAGTCCTCTTTTCTTATTATGTGACCAAAGTATTTATGCTTCAGCTTTAGTATTTGACTTTGCATTGAATAGCCTGAATTAATTTCTGTAAGTATTGATTTGATCCCCTTGCTGTCCAAGGAATTCTCAAGAGTATTCTCCAGCAAGGCAATTTGAAAGAATCAATTCTGAAACATTCAGTTTTCCTTATAATCCACTCTCCCAGCCATATAGTGCTGCTGGAAAAAACATAGCTTTCACTATACAGACCTTTGTCTGCAAGATGATACCTCTGCTTTTTAGTATGCTGTCCAGATTTTCCAAAGCTTTCCTTCCAAGAAGGAAGCCTCCTTTAATTTCATGGCTTTAGTTACCACCTGAAATGATCTTTGAGCCCAAGAATATAAAATCTGACAATGCTTCTATTTCTTCTCCCTCTATTTGCCTGGAAATGATGGGACCAGTTGCCAAGATATTAGCTTTCTGGTGTTGAGCTTCAAGCCAATTTTCTATAATAATAAACATTTTTATTTAAAGTTTTGAGTTCCAAGTTTTATTCTTCCTTCCCTCCAACCCAACACCCCTCCCTAAGGTGGCAAGCAGTCAGATATAGTTTATACATGTGCTATTATGTAAAACATTACCATATTAGTCATTTTGTATCAGAAAATTTGAATCAAAGAAAAAATGAAAAATAGCATATTTGTTTGCAAAACTGGAAAATAGTCTGGCAGAAACTAAGTATATATTGACATTTCATTCCACATACAAAAATAAGCTCCAAATGAGTACACAATTTTGATATAAATATGACATTATGAGGCAGCCACAGGATCTGGAGTCAGGAAGACCTGAGTTTAAAATCCAGCCTTAAGGGGCAGAGAGGTGGCACAGTGGATAGAGCACCAGCCCTGGAGTCAGGAGAACCTGAGTTCAAATCTGGACTCAGACACTTAACACTTACTAGCTGTGTGACCCTAGGCAAGTCACTTAACCCCAATTGCCTGACCAAAAAAATCAAATTTTTAAAAATCCAGCCTTAGACTTTTACTACTTGTGAGACCTCAGCAAGTCATTTAACCTCTGTTTACCCCAATTTCTTCAACTGTTAAATGGGGATAATAATAACACCTACCTCACAGGGTTGATGTGAGGATCAAACGACATAACAATCATAAAGTGTTTGCTACAGTGCCTTGCATAGTGTAGGGGGCAGCTAGTAGGTACTATAGAAATTTTTTTGTGTGGGGAGCAATGAGTGTTAAGTGACTTGCCCAGGGTCACACTGCTAGTAAGTGTCAAGTGTATGAGGTCAAATTTGAACTCAGGTCCTCCTGAATCCAGGGCCCATGCTTTATCCACTGTGCCACCTATCTGCCCCTATAGAAATTATTATTAACAATATTATTATTATTATTAATTATGAGACAAGTTATCTGTCAGATATGTGTATAAAGGAAAAGTTATGAATAAATGACAGAGAAATTCACAGGAGATAAAATAATTTTGATTGCATAAAAAGATTTGCACAAACAAAATCAATGTAGCTACAATTAGAAGAGAAGCAAAAATTTGGGGGAGGAAAGATATTTGCACCATGTTTCTCTGATAAAGGGCTTGTTTGTATGATATATAGGGAACTGATTCAAATTTAGAAGAATAAGTCATTTGGGAATTAATAAATGGTCAAGGGATATGAATGGTCAGTTTCAGAAGTAGGCATCTTAACTATTAGTAACCATGTGAAAAAAATCTCTAAATCAGTGGTGTCAAGTTTAAATTAAAACAGAAACCACTAAATTGAACATAAGGATCCCTGAAGGCCATGTATTTACTTAGAAAACCATATACTAATATTATCTATGTTTTATTATATTTTTATTTATTTTGTTAAATCTTACCTAGTTACATTTTAATATGGTTCTGGCCACATTCTGGAGTGTTATGGGCTGCACACAGAGCCCAGTGGCCAGATGTTCGACACCTCCATTGTAAATCATTAATAATTATAGAAATGCAAATTAAAACAACTTTAATGAAACACCTCACAGTAATAAGACTGGTAAAGTTGGCCAAAAAAAAGGAAAAGAAAAACTGCTTGAAGAGCTGTGGGAAAACACGTTTATTAATATACTGTTGATAGAGCTGTAAACTAGTCAAACTATTCTAGAAAGCAATTTGGAACTATGTCCAAAAGTTACTATACCATTTTATCCAGAAATAACCAGTAGTAGGTCTATATCCCAAAGAGATCAAAGAAAGAGGGAAAGGACCTATATAAACAAAAATATTTATAGCAGCTATTTTTGTGGTAGCAAGGAATTGGAAACATAGGAGATGCTTATGTGAACATGAGGGAATATTGTTGTGCTATAAGAAACTAAGGGGATGTTTTCAGAGAAACCTGGGAAGACTTTTTAGGATGCAAAATGACATGAGTAGAACCAGGATAACATTTTATACAATAATGACAATATATAAAGGTAATAAATTTTGATAGACTTAATAACTCTGATTAGCACAATGACTAACTGCAATCACCTCCATTTGGAAAGCTGATAAACTCGGAATTCATATTGAAGTATATTTTATTTAATTTATTTGGGGGGGTGGAGAGTGGGAGTGGGGGGGTTGTTTTGCATGACTGTACATGTTAGTAATGAGCTTTCTTTTTCTTGCCTTCTCAGTGGTATGGGAGAGGAAGGGAGTGAATTCAAAACTGAAAATAAAATTGAATTTAAGATATAAGAATTTAAATGTTTTTAAAGAAATGAGGCAGTGAAAAGAAAATGAGAATGATTATTCTGAAGACAATTCTTAACTACACAGCTGAATTCACAATACAATCTCAACCAACAAAATTATTTTAAAATGCTCATTTGATATTTTCTAATTAAAATGACTTGAAAAATAACCCAAAAAGTGAAAACAATTCCAATAATGTACAAACATTATTGACCTAAGAAACTTGTTAACCTTATTTGTAATGAAAATTCAGCATCCAATTATTTTAACGATGTTTTTTGATGTGAAGACTAAATGGGAAGGGAATAAACATTTATATAGCACCTACTGTGTGTAAATCACTGTGCTAAAGGCTTCTACAAATATCTAATTTGATCATAACAACAACTTTGCAAGGTACATGTTATTATTATACCTAGTGTAGGGGGCAGCTAGGTGGTGCAGTGGATAGAACACTGGCCCTGGAGTCAAGCATGTGAAAGACTTTCCCTGGTGGTATGAGTGAATAAGAACAATTTGTTCCAATTGCCATGAAGGCAGATGAAACAGGTAGTGTGGAACTCTTAAAGCTTAGTCTGGCATTGAAGATGCCACAGCCACTGATTTCATTCCAGGTCATCTCCAGACACCTTGACTTTTGTCTTACCACTCAACTTCAATGACTCAGAAAGAGAAAGTGAAGCTGACAATTTTGTGCAACTCTGCCTCACTTGAGTCCAATTTTCTGCACAAGTCAAAACATCACCCATGATGTCATTAGTCTTTTTTGAAAGACCATGACATCATGGTGATGTCATGACTTGCAGTGATTGGATTAAGTGAGGGAGGCTCTGTGCAGAGTCAACAACCTCACTCTCTCCTCCAGAGCCATCTGGGTCCAGTGGCAAAATATACAGCAGGACAACTGGAGATGGCCCCAGATGTCTGAGGTGATCGGGATTAAGTGGCTTGCCCAGGATCACCCACCT
The DNA here is from genome assembly GCF_019393635.1 of Dromiciops gliroides. Lineage (NCBI taxonomy): Eukaryota > Metazoa > Chordata > Mammalia > Microbiotheria > Microbiotheriidae > Dromiciops > Dromiciops gliroides. The sequence goes on along the minus strand of NC_057862.1, from coordinate 262,815,194 downwards.
AGTGTCTGAAGTCAAATTTGAACTCGGGTCCTCCCGACTGCCAGGAGCAGCTAGATGGTACAGTAGATAGAACACCTCAGACACTGACCAGTTGTGCAACCCTGGGCAAGTCACTTAACTCCAATTGTCTTTAAAAACACTACAGTCATTGTGATGTATATCTTGACACTGTGGGTCCAGATGGCTCTGGAGGAACAGAATGAGGCTGGCAACTTTGCACAGCCCTTCCTCACTTAAGTCCAATTCATTGCAAAGTCATGATATCTGTTGCAGTCCTCTTCAAGAACAAAGGACAAACAACAACAGTCTTCTTTGGAAAAAAAATACAAACAACTACATTATTATAATCCCTTTTACAGTTGAAGAAACTGAGACAGAGTTTAAGTGACTTGCCCAGGGTCACACAGCTATTATCTGAGGCCAGATTTCAACTCATCTTCCTAATTCCAGACCTAGTGCTGCGTTCTCTAAAGGGCCATTATCATATGAAATTAAGTATATTATATGCCAAATTTCATCTACCAGAAAATGCATGATATTACACATTAGAAAAATCAACAAAGCTAATGTTTTCTTGTCAATACACAAATCAAATAATTTCTTCTATAAGCACTTCTTAAAAATATATATATATATTCACATTTTGTACACATTAACTATATATTTGGTACACTAGGTGTCACTATTTCACAATATAATATGTATTTTACAGTTAGCATCTGGAGGTCAGCATGAGAATTAAAAAACAAAATTAAAATAAGGAAGACTTTCTCTTATTCTTCTTCCCAACTAACAAACAGAAGAATCTGCTTTTCCAAACTCCACCTACTTCCTTCTAGTAAGCCAAACATACAGGCCACAAAAAAAGTAAACGTTAGGCTTTGTAATATGTTGGGGAGTAAAGGTCCTAGACTCCCTTTTAGATGGCTTTGAGAGATTATAACTAGTGAAAAAACTGAAAAAAAAAATTACCTGAAACATATATCACTAGTTAAAGAAAGATTCTCTAACAATGGAATTTTTCCCATTGAAGAGAAAAGAGAAAGTTATGGAATCCTTTTTGTAGTGTAGCCAAGGAAACAAGAAAAAATTTCATTGGATATTTGTTTATACCTTTTCCAGTGCTTATAGTAACTATTTATAAAAATATTGCTATAAAAACAATTGCATCTTATTCATAAACACCTGCCATTGATGACAAAGTAGAAAAATGTCATAGAAAACTTTATAAAACCCTCCAAATTAAATATTTTCATTTTTAATTTTATTCATTTCTTTTTTAATTTTCAGGATTTCTATTTTTGTTTGAGTTTATAATTTGTTGGTTTCCTAGTATTTGTAGTTGTATTCCCAATTCATTAATATCATTCATTCTTTCTCTTTTTCCTAACAAAACTATGTAGAAATAGAAATTTTCCTCTGAGAACTGCTATAGTTGCATCACAAAAATTCTGGAATATTTTTCTCATTGTTGTCATTACCTTTAATGAAACAAAGGGTGGTACTAGAAAACATTTCACCTAACTATAGGCCAATAAAATCAACAACTTAAATTAAATAAATAAGCATTGCAAAAATATAAAATGTTCACATAAGCAGAATAAGAAAATGAGAACTTGAAATACCCAATTTCAATAGAATAAATTGAACAAACCATAAATGTACTTCTAAAGGAAAGAAACTCCAGAACAAGATTAATTTATTAGTGAATTTTATCCAACATTCAAAGAATGATTAAGCCTAATATATTCATTGTTTTCAAAAATAGCAATAGAAGGGATCCTGACTTCCAGAAGTGAAATCAAGATGACAGAGTAGAGGAAGCACTCAGCTGAGCTCTCCCAACATTCCCCTACAAACAACTTTAAAACAATGCCTCAAATCAAATTCTGGAGAGACAGAACAAACAAAAAGTCAATGCAAGACATTCTCCCAGGCCAAGTAATTTAGGAGTTTGGAAGAAGAGCTCTATGATACTGGGATGGGGACTGGAGTGGATTTCAGGTGAATGCAACACCAATGGTGGGACTCAGTGGTGGCAACAAAAGCTTAAGGAGCCTTCAAGAGGGGAGATAGCAAATAGAAAGAGATTCAGAGAACCCCTGTACTAGCACTGTATGCAAGACCAGATGTTGTTTAGCAATTCTATTGCCTATACCCAATTCCAGGTAAAAATTCGAGGGTGACTAGAGAGCAGGGATCCTGAGGAACAGTCATTTCTTGTTGCAGGTGAGCAGGAACCCTAAGAAGCAGTATCAGTTGCAATCCCAAAATATCAGGTACCTTTCCTGGATAAGTATCAGAGTGCAGGCCAGGACACCTCTCCTCAGATTACACTATCTTGGAAGCATTGAAAAATTCCAACCCCCTAAACTAGCTCTGAAAATAGTAGTGCAAAAAAGTCTGAAACTTAAAACATCCTCTCCCCTTCCCCATGTTGGTAACAGATCCCAACTTTAGCATAAACTTCAAGATCAAGAAATAGTATAGAAAAATGAGCAAACAATAACAAATAACATGACCATAAAAATTATTATGGTGAAAGGAAAGATGAAGAAAAAACTTAGAAGACAAAAAAGCTATAACTTAGAAAACAAAAAATTCTAGAAAGGCTATAAATAAAGCCTCAAAAAAATGTGAATTGAACAAAAGCCTAAGAAGAATTCCTGGGAGATGGAAAAATAATTCCCAAAATTAACTAAGAGTGACAGAGAAAAATGGGTAAATAAATGAAGCAAGAGGAGAAAATTATAAAAAGATAACAGTTTGGTAAAAGAAGCACACAAAAAAATACTAAAAAAAATAACACCTTAAAAACAGAATTGGGGGCAGCTAGATGGTGCAGTGGATAGAGCACCGGCCCTGGAGTCAGGAGTGCCTGAGTTCGGATCCGGCCTCAGACACTTAACACTTACTAGCTGTGTGACCCTGGGCAAGTCACTTAACCCAATTGCCTCACCAAAAAAACAAAACAAAACAAAACACCAGAATTGGTCAAATGATAAAAGAGGTACAAAACCTCACTGAAGAAAATCATGCCTTAAAAATTAAAATCAGTGATGAGGAATCTAGTAACATCTTAAGGTATCAAGAAACAATATAACAAAGTCAAAAACTAAAAAATAAAAATAAATGTGAAATAACTCATGGAAAATAAATGACTTAGAAAATAAGTCAAGGAAAGATAGTTTAAGAATTATTGGTGGGACAGAGCCAAAATGGTGGGTTGGAGGCAGCAACACAGCTGAAATTTCTTAAACCCACTGTTACCACCTGCTGGAGAGCTACTATAGAAAAGCTCCGCCATGAGGAGAAGGCATCTGAGGGCAAGCCATGTGGTTTTCCTTGGCATCAGGAAGTAACGTTTGCTCATGGGTTCTGTCAATAAAAGAGGTGAGGCTTCCTCTCTTGGGCTTTTTCTGGAGGACCTCAGGGGGGAGAGGAGCTGGAGACATTGGCTCCCTGAGATAGACAGCTGAATCTAGGCCTCTTTCTCTTCACCAAATTCTTATTCTCCTTAATAAATGCTTAAAAATGTATAAACTCTTGCTAAAGCTTATAATTTATTGGCGACCACTCATTAGATATTTTAGACAGACTAGCTAGAATTTTAGCCCCTTACACCTCCAAACAACTTTAAAATAATGCCTCAAACCAAATTTTAGAGTGTCAGAATGGACAAAAGGTCAGCATGACTACTTTTTCCAGCCTAAGAAAACTTTGGAGGTCTTCAGGGAAAATCTTTGACACCAGTGTAGAGGCCTGCCCTGTATGCACATACACACAATGTCAGCAAGAGTGGCTGAAGCACCAGCAGCAACTTGAGGAACTCTCAGCCTAGATTTGGAAAAGGGGTCAGACAAAAGGTCAGAAAGAGATTACAGAGGAACCATTCCTGCTACTGGGTATAACTGCCAATGATTGGCAACTCTGTTGCCCATACAAAGTTCTGAGTTACAGTTCTAAGGTAGAGAGGAATGGTTGTGGTTAGTTCCAGGGCCAAGAGGAACACCAGCAATTACAGAAGAAAGGGAACAAAGAACCAAATCTCAGGTCTAAGGCCAATGGGGGTGCTGGTACTTGTAGTTGCAGGGGAGGAGGGCCCCCTCTTGGGTAAAGACAAGAGTATAGACCATGAGAGCAGTGATTACACTTCTCCCTGGATCACACCTCTTGGAAGTGCTGAAAACTTGCAGACCCCAAAAACTAATCCTGAAAATAGCAGCACAAAAATGCCTAAAACTTGGAACAGTGCCTTTCCAACCCCAAGATGAATATAGCCTAACTTTAACATAAAGTTCAAAGTCAAGAAATAAGCAGGAAGAATTAGAGAGAGAAAAAAAACTTGACCATAAGGCAAAAGCTATTAAGGATGTAGGGATAATCACAACACACACTCAAAAAAAGACAAGAATGAAAAAATAGGTACAATCAAATCCTCAAAGAAAAATGCTAATGGACACAATCCCACTGAGAATTCCTAGAAGAATTAAAGAAAGAAGTAAGAATGGTCAAAGAAAAATTGGATAAAGAAATGAGATAATTGATTAAAGAAATGCAAATTGCAACTCTGAAGTACTACCTCATACCCATCAGACTGGCTAATATAACAACAACAACAAAAGAAAAATTATAAATGTTGGAGAGGTACGGGAAAATAGGTACACTGTTGGTGAAGTTTTGAACTGATCCAAATCTTCTGGAGAGCAATTTGGAACTATGCCTAAAGGGCTATAAAACTGTACATACTTTTTGATCCAGCAATGCTACTGCTAGGTCTGTATCCCAAAGATATTTTTTTTTGGTGGGACAATGAGGGTTAAGTGACTTGCCCAGGGTCACACAGCTAGTAAGTATCAAGTGTCTGAGGCCAGATTTAAACTCAGGTCCTCCTGAATCCAGGGCTGGTGCTTTGTCCACTGCCCCCAAGATATTTTTTTCAAAAGGGAAAATGACTTATTTGTACAAAAATATTTATAGCAGGTCTTTTTGTGGTTGCTAAGAATTAGAAATTGAGGGGATTCCCATCAATTAAGCTGAACAAATTGTGGTATTTGATTGCAATAAAATATTATTGTGTTATAAGAAATGACAAGCAATATAATTTCAGAAAAACCTGGAAAATGTACATGAACTGAGAAAAAGTGAAGTGAGAAAAACCAGAAGAACATTGTAGTAAGTAACAGCAATATTGTGTGATGAAGAAATGTGAATTATTTGAATATTCTCGGCATTACAATGACCCAAGACAATCCCAAAGGACACATGATGAAAAATATTATCTGCCTCCAGAGCTGAAGTTGTCTGAATACAAACTGAAGAACATTATTTTTCTCTCTTTCTTTTGAGTCTTCTTGCACAAAATTACTAAAATGGAAATGTTTTGCATGATTGCACATATAACATATCAGATTGCTTATCATTTTCAGGGAGGAAGGAGAGAAAGGAAGGAGGAAGGATAGAATTCAGAACTCAAAAAATGTTAAAAATTGTTTTTACATGTAATTTGGAGGAAAATAAAATATTGTTTTAAAAAAGAAAGAAATGTGAATGATGCAAGAAAATTATGAAAAAAAAAAAAACTTGGTAAAAGAGGGACAAGAAAACAACACCTAAAAAAAAAACAGAGTTGGCCTAACAGAAGCAAAAAATAAATAAATAAATCACCAAAGAAAATTAACATTAATACAAAAAAACTTAAATAAAATTTAACAAAGAAAAGGAAAGATCATACACTATAATGAGGATTTATAAACCAGAATTGTGAGACTAGTTCAGTATTAGAAAAATTCTAAGCATAATTGGCCATATCAATAACAAAAATACAAAAATCATATGATTATATCAAGAGAAGTAGAAAAAGCTACTGTTAAAATACAATACCAGGGGCAGCTAGGTGGCTCAGTGGATAAAGCACTGGCCTTGAATTCAGGAGGACCTGAGTTTAAATCCAGCCTCAGACACTTGACACTTACTAGCTGTGTGACCCTGGGCAAGTCACTTAACCCCCATTACCCCACAAAAAAACAAACAAGCAAACAAAATACAATACCAATTCCCATTTTAAAAAAACACTAAAAATAAATGTAACTTTAATCCAAATGATAACTAGTATCTATCTAAAACAAAGAGCAAGATTATCTAAAATTGGGGTAAACTTTTCCATAAGATCAGAGACGAAGCAAGGATGTCTATATCACCTTTATTTTTCAATGTTGTGCCAGAAATTCAAGCTACAACATTGAGAAGAAAATTGAAGGAATAAGAATAGTCAGTGATGAAATAAAACTGTCACTCTTTGCAGATGATATGATGGTATGTATATGGAAACCCTAAAGAATCAACTGAAATATTAATTAAAAGACAATGATTTTAGGAGTCATAAAATAAATCAATATAAACCATTATCATTTCTATACCAACAAACCCAAAACAAATCCAGGGACCATGTGAACACAATAACAAAACACTTTTCATACAAATAAAACAGATCTAAATAATGGCGAAACATTCATTGTTCTTGGGTAGGCTGAGCCAATATAATAAAAAGTATACTTCTACCTAAGTTAATTTACTTATTCAGTAACATACCAATCAAACTAACAAAGAATTATTTTATAAAGCTAGAAAAAATAATAACAAAATTCAACTGGAAAAGCAAAAGGTGAAGGATATCAAGGGAATAAAAACAATGTGAAGAAAGGCAGTCTAGAAGTAACTTATTTCAAAATATATAACAAAATGGTAACCATGAAAACAATCTGGTACTAACTACAAAATAGGGTGGTGGAACATTGGATTAGGTGCAAAATACACAGTAGTAAATGACCATAGTAATCTAGTGCTTGATTTTCTTAAATATCCAAGCTTTGGGGGTAAGAACTCACCATTTGACAAAAGTTATTGGGAAAATTGGAAAAAAATTGGCAGAGACCAGGCATTGACCAATATCTCACACCATATTCTAATATAAGATCAAAGTAGATAAATTATTTAGACATAAATGGTCATAAGTAAATTAACAGCATGGGGGGGAAAATCACCTGTCAGATATATGGATAATGGAAGGATTTAAAATCAAATAAGAGGGGCAGCTAGGTGGTGCAGTGGATAAAGCACCGGCCCTGGATTCAGGAGGACCTGAGTTCAAATCCAGCCTCAGACACTTGACACGTACTAGCTGTGTGACCCTGGGCAAGTCACTTAACCCCAATTGCCTCACCAAAAAAACAAAAAAATAAAATAAAATAAGAGATAGAGGGAAGCATGGCAATTAAAATGGATAATTTTCATTAAATAAAAACTTTTTTTTAATCCTGCACAAAGTTAATGCAGCTAAAATTAAAAGAAAAAAGGAAACTGGACTTTACAGCTAGATTCTCTGATAAAGGCCTCATTTCTCAAATATATATATATATATATGGAACTGAGACAAATTCATTAAAATTAGAGTGATTCCCCAATAAATAAATGGTCAAAGAGTATGAACAAGCAGTTTTCAAAAGAAATCAAAGCTAAGGTCAGATAAAAAATGTTCTACATAACTACTGAATAGAAAAATGTAAATTAAAATAACTCTGAGGAACTACCCCACACCCATCAGATTGGCTATCATAATAGAAAAGGAGAAGGACAAATGCTGGAGTGGATGTGTAAAAATAAGGGCACTAATACACTGTTGATGGAGTTGTGAATGGGTCCAACCATTCTGGTGAACAATTTGGAACTATGCTCGAACAGTTATCAAACTGTGCATACCCTTTGACTCACTACTCACCACTACTAGGTCAGTATCCCAAAGAGATCAATGAAAAGGGCAAAAATATTTTAGCAGATTTTTTTTTTGTGGTGAAAAAGAATGGGAAATTAAGGGGATGCCAAGCAGTTGGGGAATGGCTGAACAAACTTTCTGATATATGATTATGATTATGATGGAATACAATTGTGTTATAAGAAATGATGAAGGAAATGATTTCAGAAAAACTTGGAAAGACTGATGCAAAATGAAGTGAGCCAGAACCAAGAAAATACTGTAACAGTAATATTGTAATGATAATTAATTGTGAATTACTTACCTACTCTCATCAAGACAATGATCCAAGACAATTCCAAAGGATGCATGATAAAAAAAAATGTGTCCACCTCCAGAGAAAAAAGTAATGAACTATGAATGCAAATTAAAGGATATTTTTTACTTTCTTTTTCTTTTGGCAACATGGCTAATGTGAAAATATGTTTTACATGATTTCACATACATAATTGACATCATATTGCTCATTTCAATGAATTGTAGAATGGTCGGTATGCATGTAAAAATTTAGAATTCAAGATTTTAATAATGAATTTTCAAAATAAAAAATATTTTAATAATAATAGAAAAAATGAAATCATGGAAATGCAACACTGTTCCTGAGTGGTTAGAAAGAAAGATGAGAATTTTTAATTCAGAATTTATTTCCTGCATATTAAGAAGCAGAATAGAAAATTTTGAATCTCCTATGGCGACCCTCACCAAAGAAACAAAAGAAAGAATAATATATTGAGAATAAAATTCTGAGAAGTGAAAAACAACTTAGAAGAGAAGCAAAAAATTCTAACATTAAAAGAAAATGTGAAAGGAAAACAGCCCAAACTTGAAAACAGGATGTACAGAGATAATCTTTTTTAAAAGAATATTTTATTTTCACCAATTACATGTAAAAACAATTTTTAATATTTGCTGGGGTTTATTTTTTTAGTTTCAAATTCTATCCCTCCTTCCATCATTCCCCCCCCAGATGACAAGCAGTCTGATATAGGTTACATATGTGCAATAATATAAAACATTTTCCATAGTAGTCATTTTGTGGAAAGAAGAAGAGAAGGATGGAAGGAAGGAGAGGGAAGGAAAGGAAAGGAGAGGGAAGCAGAGGAGAGGGAAGGAGAGGAGAGGGAAGGAGAGGAGAGGGAAGGAGAGGAGAGGAGAGGAGAGGGAAGGAGAGGAGAGGGAAGGAGAGGAGAGGAGAGGAGAGGAGAGGAGAGGAGAGGAGGAGAGGAGAGGAGAGGAGAGGAGAGGAGAGGAGAGGAGAGGAGAGGAGAGGAGAGGAGAGGAGAGGAGAGGAGAGGAGAGGAGAGGAGAGGAGAGGAGAGGAGAGGAGAGGAGAGGAGAGGAGAGGAGGAGAGGAGAGGAGAGGAGAGGAGAGGAGAGGAGAGGAGAGGAGAAGGGAGGGAGGGAGGAAGGAAAGAAGGAAGGAAAGAAGGAAGGAAGAAAGGAAAGAGAAAGAAAGAGAATAAAAATAGTATGTTTGAGTCTGTATTTAGATGACATCAGTTCTTTCTCTGGAGGTGGATAGCATTTTTCATCTTGAGTCCTTTGGGATTGTCTTGAATTATTGTATTGCTGAGAATAGCTAAGTCGTTCACAGTTGTTCATCATACAGTATTGTTGTTACTATGTACAATATTCTCCTGGTTTGTGAAGACAATCTAAGGCTCATAGATTTCCCAGAACACAACAAAATTCAAAATTTTCACACATAACAAAGGAAATAATAGAAGTTCAAATCTAGCCTTAAACTTACCAGCCATGTGATCCTAGGCAAGTCAGATAACCTCTCCATGCCTCCGTTTCATTAATTGAAAAATAGGAATAATAACATCACCTACCTTGTAGGGTTCTTGTGATGATCAAATGATATATTTGTGAAGCATTTAGCATAGTGCCTAACACATAACTATATTGCACAGTGGATAGAGCACTAGGTCAGGAAGACCTAAGTATAAATACAGCCTCAAACACTTACTAGCACTGTGACCCTGGGCAAGTCACTTAACCCTGTTTTCCTTAATTCCTCATCTTTAAAATAAGGTGGAGAAGAAAATGGCAAAACACTCCAATATGTTTGACAAGAAAACCCCAAATGGGGTCACAAAGAATTGGAAATTACCAAAATGATACAACAATGACAAGTAGGCTTAGTAAATACACATTATCTTGCCCTTCTAATTATTCTTCTGGTTTCAAGTGACCCCCCTACTGCAGATCCATCTTTCACTAAGTTGCCAAGGTAATTTTTTCCTCAAGCACAAATTTGGCAATTTCATCCCCTGCTTCATACACTCAATACTATCTCCAAGATCAAATATTAAATTTTCTCTTTATAATTGGTCTCTTTCTATCTTTCTAATCTTCTTATACATTGGACTCCTCTATATATTCTAGGATCCATATATATTGGCCTGATTGCTGTTTCTTGAACATGCCACCCCAACTATGATTCTTTGCATTTACTGTCATCTATTCATAATGTTCTGCTCCCACTTGGAAACTATGCCCAAGGGCTATAGAACTGTGCATACCCTTTGATCCAGCAATACCACTGCCAGGTTTATATCCCAAAGGCATCCCCTAAAAGAAAAAAAGACCTATTTGTACAAAAATATTGATAGCAGCTTTTTTGTAGTGGCTAAGAATTGAAATCAAAGGAACGCTCATCAATTGGGGAATGGCTAAAGAAACTGTGGTATGTGATGGTGATGGAATATTATTGTGTTATAAGAAATGACAAACAGGATGATTACTGAAAGACCTGGAAAGACTTGTACAAACTGATGTATAGTGAAGTGCAAAGAACCAAGAGAATGTTGTGCACAGTGACAGCAATATTGTTTGATGATACAGTGATCCAAGACAATCCCAAAGGACTAACGATAAAGCATACTATCCACTTCCAAAGAAAGAACTGATATTTATTGAACACAGACTGAAACATGCTATTTTTTCTTTCTTTCATTTTTTCTTTTATTCAAGTTTTCTTATAAATGACTAATTTGAAAATGCTTTTATATATATATATATATTTGAAAATGCACATGTATAACCTATATCTGATTGCTTGCAGCCTCAGGAAAGGGGAAGGGGAGGGACGGAAGGAGGGATAAAATTTGTAACTCAAAACTTTAAACAAAAATGTTTATTATTTTATTAAAAAGAATGTTCTGCTCCCTTACTTCATCCTATTAGTTTCTCTTGCTTCCTCCAAGACTCAAATCAAATCCTGCCATATGCAGGAGGGTTCTTTCAGTCTATCCAGTCTATTCAGTCTATCTAGCTGTTAGTGCCTTCCCCTTTGAGTTAATTTCCATCTACTCTGAATATATCTTGTATTTACTTAGTTAATTTATATGTTGCCTCCACTACCATAACTCCCACAATAGAATATAAATACCTTGCCTTTCTTTTTATCTCCATAATGTAGTATATGACATAGAGTAAGTACTTAATAAGTACTTGTTGACTGACATTGATTTCTAGGCAGTAGCCATCAGTTTGATCATGTAGTCTGGGTCCTAGAGGGGATAGGAATGGATAATCAATGTCTCTCTTCTTTGGGTCAAAGAAAGAATTTTGTCAATCTTTCCTCATGTACATAGTTGTTTAGGGATATGTCAGCATCCATCATAGATACCATTTATCCTCTGTTGAAGTAAACACTCAGGTTGATACCCTGAGGAGAATAGTAGAGATTGAAGAAATGGATACACTGACAATCCAATATGGTGCCTATGACACCATATTATATATGGCATGGGACCACCTAATCCCCCTAAATATGAGGCAACCACTTTTATTCAATGGTGCTTTTCATGACAATCTGAATGACCACTTTTGAAAGATTAACAAAGCATGATAACAAAACATGCTTCCAACTGGCATCTTTATTATATTGATCCCCTTATCTCCCAAGAGGTTTGCTCTTACTGTAGGTGACACCTGCTTAGGACATGGTATTACAGTGCTAATTAAATCCACCAAGGCAACAGCTATCACCAAAACTATCATAGAACATACTCATCTTCCTTATGGCTCCTCCTATACCATTGCCCTTGATCAGGGTACTCATTTCAGAATGAAAGTAGATTTAATTCAAATCAATCCCTTATTAGTTTATGTTCCATATAGGAAAGAAATGAGACATCTGTAGGTCATTCAACAATTAACAAAAAAAAATTACTTATAGTCAGAGAAAAAGAATATTCCACTGAATTGAAGACAATTTATTCAGTTCCTCTGCCTGAATTGTCAATTGTTCTTTGCCATAACATGCCCAAGGCTCCTTGTGGCTATTTTGTATCAGGCAATCAAAAAGTGATGTCTGGGGGCAGCTAGGTGGTGCAGTGGATAAAGCATCAGGGCTGGATTCAGGAGGACCTGAGTTCAAGTACGGCCTCAGACACTTGACATTTACTAGCTGTGTGACCCTGGACAAGTCACCTAACCCTCATTTCCCCTAAAAAAAAATATGTCTATGGGGCCCAAAATTATCTAATCTATAAGAAAAATCACTGAGGCAGAGCTTCAAATAATTAACCATTTATTAAAGGGACCCTTCAAAGAATAGGATCTCAGATCTTCCTAATGATCTGAGATATTTCCTTTCCCCAGGACCTTACTTTTATAGGTCTTGATACTCAGACATTAAGAAGAGGCAAAGCAAAATACAGGGTCTCATTGGTTGATAGATCTTGCTTTTGATGCTCTAGGAGGGCCAGAAATGATGTTTAAGCATGGGTGGTCACAGGATGAACAAGGCAAGAATCATCTCCACTGATTAAGTGGTCATAAGATGGTCCCCTGCTCATGCTGAGCAAGAGAGAATGGTCTGGAGCCACAAAAATAGCTGCGGGACTTTCCATGTCATTGAGTCACCTCTGCCACACTGGGCTTCTTCACCATAACAAGGCAAAAATAAGGATGGAGTTCCTGTAGTTAGCTTCCTATGATTAAATAAGCGAATTGATAATCTGCAGGTCACAGCTTTGGGGCCTAATATACAGAACTTATAATCACTACCCCCATGGAATAATATCAAATTGATTAATATTGATTGGAATAAAATAGGAGTCTAATTAATCATCTCTCATGTGTCTCAGTAGCCTGAGACTTTAGTCCCCTTAGTCAATCAAGTCTTTAGGATTATTTCAACACTTTCTAAGGAAAATAAAAAACTCTAGTCTAACTTGTATGGATATTGGGAGATGGAGGTGGGGGTGGATTAAAATAGTGCTTCCACCATGAAAGGAGTTGAATATTGGGCCTATCACCATTACATCTATTTAGTTTTCTGTATTCCATTCCATCAGGCAGTTGGCATTTTTGATCACTAGAATGGATTCCTGAAACAATAACTTTGTTATCTTGCCCTGACTATCAGGGTTAGGGGGTTACACTTCCCATATTTTCTGCACTTCTCATAAGAGACATGATGAATTAGTACCATCCTAACAAGAAATGCAGAATTCAAAACTGTAGCATAAAACTCTTCTATAGGTCTGATCCTTCAATGCTTCTGTCTTCCTATAAGTTTATTGAATGGGGATAGAAGGGTGCAGGTAACATGATAGGACTTGTGTTTTAGGAAGATCACCTTGATAGCTAAGTGAGGATTGGATTGGAGTAGGAAAAACTTGAGACAGAGGGACAAACCAACAGATTATTACAATGGTGTGAGCATAAGGTGGTGAGGATATATATCTGGGTGTTAGTAGTATCAGAAGAAAGAAGGGGGAATATATGACATATTTTATGAAAATTAAATTGACAGGCCTTGGCAACAAATAGGAGGTGAGAGAGGGAGGAATTGAGGATGACACCTAAGTTGCAAGCTTAGGTGAATGAGGAGATGGTGGTGCCCTCAAAAGTAAGAGAGAAGTTTTGGAAGGGGGAAAGGTTTGAGAGATAAAATACAATGCATTCAATTTGTGGATATATGAAGCTTAAGATAGCTATAGGACATCTACTTTGAGATGACTAATTGGCAGTTGGAGATGTAAGACTGGAAGTCAGCAGAGAGACTGGGGCTAAATAGTAGATTTGAGAATTATCAGCAAAAAATGATGATTGAATCTATGGGAGCTGGTGAGATTACCAAGTGAAATAGTATATACGTAGAAGAGGGCCCAGAGAAGAGCCCCATGTGATACTCAAGTTAGTGCGCCTTGCCTGGATGAAGATCCAGCAAAAAAAACACAGAAAAAGGAGTGGTCTAGGTAGGAAGAGAACCAGAGAGAGTAGCATCATTTGTGACTGTGGAGCCTAAAATTCTAACTGTGATGTCTAAAAAAAAATCTAATGGGTGGTTTCCTTAAATTAGAAGCTTTAGCACCAGTCTTTGGGCATTAAGTATTTATTAAAGTATATTAGGGGTTAGCAAAGAGAAACATGTGGAAAAAGAAAGAAAGAAACCTCACTCCCTGCACCTGAAACTGCTCCTTCAGCCACCTTCAATGGAAAAAGTCAAGAAAGCCCTTCTCTCTAGCAGAAGCCCTCTACTGGCCCATCCAGGCGTGATCCCTACACACACAACTCCAAGCTAATTGGATGATAGCATTGATAGACAAGACCTACAGGCAGCAGACATAACTTCTGGATGCCAATCCGACCTTCAAAACCCCAGAAAGGTCACCTCACGCTTTCTCCTCAGGGCAGAGCTGCCCAATGTCTTTCTCAGGAGGTTGGTGGCACTTCAATTCTCACATGACCTAGAAGAAAAGAGAAATGGTGTCAAAGCATCACAGAGGACAATGGAAATGAAAGTCAAGAAAAGGTCATTCAATTTGGCAAGTTATTAGTAAGATCATTAGTAACTGTGAGAAATAATTATTTATAATCAATATCTTGAGGGACCCAGAGATGTCTCCTTCTTTGTTCTCCCTCTCTTTCCACTCAAAGACAAGCTCTCTTTGAGAAATTCTGTCAAATCTTATCTAAGTCAAACCCATCCAGACCCAGCTCACAAAAAGGAGTCTTAGGTGGAGGCAAATCCTGTTGTCTAGATAGCCCAAGGACTTTACTGATAAAATTAAACCTAGTATAAAGAATTAATTGTTATTTGAGGTTTTTATGCCTCCTCACACTGGCCTGGGGCTCCGTAAACCACATGGTGCTCCACCATGGTGCTGGCACCTCACTTCATCACCACTCACCGACACCTTCATGGGCCTGGCAAAATTATAATGATTGGAAGCCTAGTGAGGGCAGTCATGTGACTGTCAGAGTAGCCAGAAAATTGGTTGGGGGCTGTGTAGGGTTTCAGGAAAGGGGGAGAAGTCGTCATTCTAGCTGGAAGCTAGAAGGCAACAGGAGCGGGGCTGTGTATTCTCAGCTGATTCCTGGTCAGTGGTATTTTTTCAGGTTGTATAATTTCCCTTTCCCCATTTTATTTCCTTTCCCTTGATCCTACTGATCCTGTTTGTGGTTTTGGTTTTTTTTAAGTTCGTTCTTGTTGAACCTGTTCTGTTTTGAGGGAGGCTGCCAGTCTCCTTCCTTGCCCCAATATTGTGGTGAGCCACTTAGCTAACACTCCCCAGTTAAAAATTGGTCCCCACACTAGATAAAAGGATTTTGCCCTAACCAGTTTGAGTGGAAGTCTTACATTCCTTTCTCTGATGTTATCCCTTGACTTCATTTTAACATAACCGACCTCCAAATCATGTCAAACAATTAGATTTGAATAATGTTAACCAATTAGATTTGATTGCCATGTGATGGACCTCTTACAGTGGGAAAGGTATATGAACCAGACCCAACCACAAGGATGGGGTATTTGATCTGAGAAAGATAGCCATAGACCTCATTTTATCAATAATCTGCCAGCCATATTAATAAAATGATTAAATTACCCAAATACTATGTCTCTCATCTTTTTAATTGTCATATAACTTTGGAGATAGCAGTTTTGATTCAATTGTGAGGTTAGAAGTCAAATCATAGAGTTAAGAGAGTAGGATGAAATTATTTGGGCAGTTAGGTGGCACAGTAGATAAAGCACTGGCCCTGGACTCAGGAGGACCTGAGTTCAAATCTGACCTCAGACACTTGACACTTACTAGCTGTGTGACCCTGGGCAAATCACTTAACCCTCATCACGCTGCAAAAAAAAAAAATTAATCACCTTCTACAAGAATGAAATTATAGATATCGTCTTCAAGAAGTTGAGCCAGTAAAAGCAGAAAAAATATAGGACCATTTTGAGGAGACATGAATTAAGGTTTTTAAACATCAGTAGGATGTAGGAATGTTTGTGGACAGTAGGAAAGCAACCAGTGGACAGGGGAGAAGTTGAAGAGAAGAGATACTGGGGAGCCAAGATGATGGAAGAAAGGTTGTGACTCTCAGAGTTCCCAACAGATCCATCCACATACCTCAAAAAAATGCCATAAGACAACTCCTGGAGCATCAGAATCCACAAAAAACAGAATGAGATCGTTTTCCAGTCAAAGATGGCTTAGCAGTTCAGCAGGAGGGGTTTGTTATACCAAGGTGAGAGAGGAGCACAGCACATGGCACAGATCCAGCCCCATGCAGGCTGTGCCTCCAGGGCCCTGGAAACTTCAGTATCAGCAGCTTCTTCTGAATCTTGGCTCACGGACCAGTGAGGGGGTCCAGCGGTTGCCCCGGGGGAAAATAGTCGGGGTCTCTGTGGGAACAGAGGCAGAGCACATTGTCCAGGAAGTAGACTTGAGTGAGAGAGGGCCTAGTTGGAGAGGGTCACAGGCACGTCAAGCCTTGCAGACCACAGATTTCATCAGATTTTTGCATCTGGGTAAAAAGCAAGCAGGCACATGGTTACTTACAGGCCAGGTGAGCTGAGGAGTCTCTCCTTAAATCATGCCACCTGGAACCCCCTAAAGCTTGAGGCAATGCATCCTGGAAGCAGTGCCCCACTTTAAGATGGAGTTAACAGGGAGGGGGCAGAGCCAAGAAGGTAGAGGAAAGACATTAAATGCACAGGGCTCCTGATACAGTCGCCCAAAAAATAGCAATAAAATAACCCTTGGGGCAGAAAAACACACAAAAATATGGGCTGAGAGTTTTCTCCAGGTATAGATAGATTTCAGGGGACGGTGCTGGGCCACAAATAAAGCCTAACCCCGTAGCTGGGCCGACACATCAGATACCTGCCTGAGGAATTTGCCCCAGTGCCTTTGAATTGGCTGCAGCACAGGCGTCTTCTGGAACCAAGCACGTGGTTGGGCTGAACAGCTGGCCTAGGGGGTAAGTACAGAGGTACCAGTGGACTGGGGGGAAGGATTCGACTGTCCCACCACAGTGGAGAACCAGAAAGAAATCCTGAGCAGCTGAAGGCCCAGGTGGGGGAGGGGAGAAGGGGAGCAGCCAAATTCCAGAACTCCCAAGTCAAGGAGAAAATACTGCAAGCAGCTAGAAAAAAGGAATTCAAATACTGTGGAGCTCCAATAAGGATAAAGCAAGATCTAGCAGCTTCTCCATTAAAGGACCGAAGGGCATGGAATATGATATTCTAGAGGGCAAAGGAACTGGGACTTCAGCCAAAAATCACGTACCCAGAAACACTGAGTATAATCTTTCAGAGGCAAAAATGGGATTTCAATGAGAAAGAGGTCTTCCAAGCATTTGTGATGAAAAGACCTGAACTGAATAGAAAATTTGACTATCAAATACAAGACCCAGGAGAAGCATAAAAAGGTAAACAGGAAAAAAACTTCATGAGGGATATTAAAAGATCAAACTGTTTATATTCCTACATGGGAAGATAATACTTTGAAATCATAAGAACTATCTCAGTAAGAAATTCACAGAAGACAGGGCTGAACTGAATATGAAGGGATGATATCTGTAAAGAATTTATGTTTTGTTCTTTGTAGGGCAGACAGGGTGGGATGTCTTATGTCTGGGGCTGGATTTGGGCTTGGAGCCTCCTGGGTCCAGGGCTGGTGCTTTGTCCACTGTGCCACCCAACTAATCCATGATGACATCATTAAAATAGGGTTGAGGTGTAGGAGGAATAAACTGGGGGAGGGAGAAGGGGAGAGATGGTCTGGGGAGAGGTAGTTCACATAAAGGAAATAAGAAGAAAGCTTATGGAGGAGAGTAGAAGACGGGGAAGGAGTTAGGGAGTGAGTGAACCTTAATATCATCAGAATTGGCTCAAAGAAGGACTAACATACATACTCAAGTGTAGTATATATTTTTGCCTTGGGGGTAGGGAGGAAAAGGGAGGGGGAAGAAGGGAAGTAGGAAAGGACAGATTCGGGGAGAGAGCAGTAAAAAGCAAAACACTTTCAAGGAAGATGAAGATGTTCTGCATTACTGCACCAGTATGACATAATGAATTGCTTGATCTCATAGGGAGGGTTGAGGAAGGAGGGAGGAAGAAAAATTTAGAACAAAGAATTAGCTCAGGGACCCTGATCTCATTGGAGTGGGCTCATGGAGGGAATAGCTTTCATACCCAATTGGGAGGAGTAATCTATTTAACCCTGCAGGAAAATAGGAGGGGAAGAAGATAAAGGAAGGAAGGGTGAAAAAAGGGAGTGCAGAGCAAGGGAGAGGATAGTCAGAAGTAAAACACTTCTGAGGAGGAATAGGACAAGGAAGGAAGGGTGAAAAAAGGGAGTGCAGAGGAAGGGAGAGGATAGTCAGAAGTAAAACACCTCTGAGGAGGAATAGGTAAAAAGAAGAGAGAGTAAATGTCATGGGAAGGGAGTGGGTGGAGGGAAATAGTTTATGATTATTGATTATAATGGCAAAACGTATGGTACCTACTTTGCTGGCCTTTTATGAAGAAAATTCTCTGTCAAGCTTAAGGTACCATATACAGGTTATGATGAACAGGATACTATCAGAAAAACCTGGAAAGACCTACATGAACTGAAGCGGAGTGAAATGTACTGTATACAAAATAACAGCAATAGTGGGGGATGATCTGCTGGGAAGCATGTGGTTATTTTCAGCAAGGCAATGATCCAATATAACCTTGAAGGATTTATGAAGATTGCAGGCCATCTGCAGAGAAAGAACTGATAGTATCTGAAAACAGATGGAAACACATTTTAAAATTTTTTTTTCTTTTCCTCTTTGACAATTCCTTAATCTGAAGTTTTGGGGTTTTTGACTGTTTTCTCTCACAGCTAGCTAATATGGGAATTTTTCCATGACTACTCATGTATAACTTATTTTGAATTGCTTGAGTTCTTATGGGTGGGGGGGTGGGAATGGAGGGGGGGAAGAGAAGTTGGAACACAAAGTTTTTTAAAAATTGATGTTAAAATTTTGTTTTTACATATATTTTGGAAAATAAAATTCTATTTAAAAAAAAGATGGAGTTAACAGCCAAGAAATAGGTGGGCAAGATGAGCAGACAGAGAAAGCAGAGGACCATCAAAAGTTTCTTTGGTGACAAGTGTAAAAAAAAATTTATTAACTATAACTAATCTGAAAAAATTTATAACTGGACTTATATGAAAAGTTATAACTATATGAAAGATTATAACTTTAGAAAAATTATAATTGGGCTGTAAGTCCCATCTCAGTCGCCATACAAATGTAAGAATTATTTTAGCTAATTTGTGCCCTAATCTCACTGGGGGGCCTAATCTGGGGACTTTTGACTGGCTGGCTATCTGACTGCTATTAATATGAGTCGTTTATAAAATTCCCCACACTGCTCCACTCCCAAATCGATAAGCAAATTATTAAGAAGCCTCTTAAATAATCAAAGTAGGGTTTATTTATAAAAATAAATGTAAGAGATAAGAAATGCAAAGTTATATGAGACCTGTCTGCTTTTAATATAATGTAACGATTGGAATGATGCCACCTGCTGGAGACTTACTGTAGAAAATTCCACCATGAAGTAAGGTCTTTGAGGGCAAAGACCAGGAGTCTTTCTTTGGTATCAGGAAGTGACATTTGCCTTGTGGGAGGGAAGAAGGGGGGAGCCTGGCACTCTGACTCCCACTTTCCTGAGGACTCTGGCAGAGAACGGAGCTAGAAAGAAATGTGCTCCTCCCTTTAATAGATAGATGAATGTAGGCCTTTTCTCTCTCTCTTTACGAAATTCTTATTCTCCTTAAATAAATGCTTAAAGTCTAACTCTTGCTAAAGCTTATAATTTATTGGCGACCACTCATTGGATATTTTAGACAGAATAGCTAGAATTTTAGCCCTTAACAATAATAAGGGCCATTGCTGCCTCTTGCAACGAGGGGTATTTGCTTGGACCGGTTTGCCTTCAATCCTCTCCAACTTTCACTCTTTTTTCACCTTCACTCCAGCTCCCCTGCTTCGCTTTCACTGCTCAGCTCCTTTCTTCTAATTCAAGCCCCCTTCACTTTTCGACCCCCCTGGCATTTTCTCTACTTGCTCCATCAGTCCACCGCCTCAGTGTCTCTAGCATCCCTTTCTCACCAACCTCTCAGCGTCTTCTAGCCTTCTCTCCTGACCTCCTTGCATTCTCTTAGTCCTCCGGTATCCTCCTGCATCTCTACCATCTCTTCCCCCCAGTGACTTCTTTTCTATCCATCCTCCCTTACCGTCTGTCCTCCAGCCTTGCTCTGTCAGTCTCCCCTAACTGTCTAACTCCCCAGTATATATCTACCTCTCTCCCCTCAAACCTCAGGCAGCTGAAAGAAATACACTTAGACAGAGGGCATAGGGTGTGAATTGCAATATGAAGGGATAATATCTGTAAAAACATTTATTTTTGTTTATCCTTGTTTTTTGTGGGGCAGGCTTATGTCTAGGGCTGCATTGGACTTGGTGCCTCCCAGGTTCAGGGGTGGTGCTTTTTTCCACTGTGTCACCCTAGCTGACCATGATGACATCTTCAAAATAAAGTTAAGGGGTAAAGAGGATGCACTGGAAGAAAGGGAAAGGGAGAGTGGAATGTGGTAAAGTAGTTCACATAAAAGAAACAAGAAAAAGCTTATTGAGTGGAGGGGAAGATGGGAAAAGGAGAGGGGGAGTAATGTGAGCTTTACTCTCATCAGAATTGGCTCAAAGATGGAATAACATACCATACCCACTTGGGTATGGTAATATATCTTTCCCTGTGAGAAAGTGAGAGGGGGAGGGGATAAGAAGGGAGAGGTGAAGGAAAGGAGGGCAGATTGGAGTAAAACACTTTTTTTTTTTAAGTGAGGCAATTGGGGTTAAGTGACTTGCCCAGGGTCACACAGCTAGTAAGTGTCATGTCTGAGGCCAAATTTGAACTCAGGTCCTCCTGAATCCAGGGCCCTTCCTCATTTCCTTCTAATCCCAAGCTTGAATCACCAGACTGGCTTAAGCCAGACTTGGCACAGAATTTGAGGTAAATTATAAAGCTAAGTTAAAGGAAGAAAGAGCCAAAGAAAATAAAGAATATTGGGAGCTACCTAATTAGGAAATGTTCTCTTTAAAAAGTCCCTTTAGAAGGAGCAGCAGTTTTACTCTGTCCTTCAGTGAATGGAAAGAAAGAGGGGAAATAAAACTTGTAATGATATGCAAAAGGATCTGGCACATTAGTTTTAGATGTCAGTTCAGTTAAACACATTTTAAGTGCCTAAAATGTGCAAAGAACTAGCTAGGTATAGATAGACCAAACACAAACTGAAAGTACCAAGGAGCTTGCATTCTAACTATAGAACAACAGAACTTACACTCTCCTACATAAGACCATACATACATACATACATACACACAACACACACATACATATATACACATATATATGTGTGTAGCAGACATTAAATACAAGTAATTTTGGGGAGAAACCCAATTGGGAATAAATAAAAGCTCTGTGACTACCTTAGCTGGGCCTTGCAAATACCTAGAGGTTTGAAGGAACACAGGAGAAAAGGAGAGCATTCATTGTAACAGAGATTTGAGATAATGTGCTGGGACCCCCTGGCAGTTCAGTTTGGCTGTAATGTAGATCATATGATGCAGTATAATGTGAAATAAAAATAGGTTACAATCATATTGTGAAGGGATTCAAATGCCAGAGGAATTTGTATTTTAACCTTCAGGAAAAAAGGAGTCAGTAGGGAGTGACCATAATCAGACCTGTACTTTGGCAGTTTTTGTGGAGCATGGATCAGAGACTCAGGTCAGGCACACCAATCAGAAGCTACTGTAGCAGTCCTGTCAATAGGTGATGAGGGTATTAACTAAAGTGGTTGTAAACTGAAAAAAAGGAAATTATGCCAGAGATATTGTGGAGGCAACTAGAGATGAATCTTGATAAAGAATTGATTGAATATGGGGAGTGAAAGAGAGGAAGAAGTTGAGGATGATTGCAAGGTTTGAAGGATAGTCATGTTCTCAACATTAACAGGGTATGTTATAAATAATTATGGGTTTTACTAAGTGCTTATTGTGTGACAAATGCTGTGCTAAGTAATGGGGTACAAAACCACAACTGAAACAGTCTCTCAGTTTGAGAAGTTTACATAAGAGGAGAAAGAACTTTCTCTGACCATGCCTTCTATTTCATACTGTAGGATGTGTGCCTTAAGGGAAGGCACTGAGAGGGCAGGGACTGGTGTCTCTATCTGTCCCAAAGCAACTTTTCCTTGAACCAGGAGTCTACCACTATCTGTTGAACCTCCTGATCCCTAGCTTCAGATTGTAAGACTGTGTACCTTCCAACCCTTGCCATTCTTGTCCACTGAGAGAAGATGGCAAAAGGCTTATTGGCCTGTATGACTTCAATCGATGCCAGCAGAAGACAATTTCCAACTCTTCCTTCCAGTCCAATCTCCTGATTGTGATGCTAAGGACCCCCAGTACAAAGAAGAGTAACCTTCCTTCAACTGTGAATTAACTGAGAGATTGATTCACAGATATCTTTAGGAAAAGGAAATACTAAAGACATGGCTGGGGGGCGGGGTATCAGATTTTATCGAGACCCAAAAAAAAGGTATGAAAAAGAAAATATCGCTACAAGATTATTTCCACCATATTATCTCACTCTCAGAGGAAACATTCAAGCTTCTTGCCAAAGCTTCCTTCTCCTTTCCCCACTCTTTTCTCTTCCTTCCCTTCTTCAGTTAAATACTGAATCACCACTGTCACCTCGGCCAGAGGAAATTCAGGATTCCATCTCCTCTCTAATCCATAGGCTGAACTCATCCCCATCACAATGATTGTAGATGCAAAAATTTTAAATAAAATACTAGTAAGAAGATTACAGAAATATATCACAAGGATCATACACCATGGCCAGGTGGGATTTATATCAGGAATGTACAGCTGGTTTAATATTAGGAAACCTATCTGCAACACTGACCAATTGATCAATAACAAAACCAATAGAAATCATGATTATCTAAATAGATGTAGAAAAAACTTCTGGTGAAATACAACGCCCATTACTATATTTTAGAAAAACACTAGAGAGCATAGAAATAAATGAAGCTTTCCTTAAAAGGATAAGTGTATAATAGGGATAAGCTAGAAGCTTTCCCAATAAGATCAGAGTAAAACAAGGATGCCAATTATCATCACTATTATTCAATATTGTACTTATTATTATTTATTAATACTATTAATTTAATTCAATATTGTAGCTATAGCAATAAGAGAAGAAAAGGAAATTGAAGGAATTAGAATAGGCCATGAGGAAACTGTTAAAGCTAAAATTCTAGCTATATTGTCTAAAATATCTAATGAGTGGTCGCCAATAAATTATAAGCTTTAGCAAGAGTTAGACTTTTAAGCATTTATTAAGGAGAATGAGAATTTGGTAAAGAGAGAAGGAAAGGCCTACATTCATCTATCTATTAAAGGGAGAGCGCATTCCTAGCTCCCTTCTCTGCCAGAGTCCACAGGAAAGAGAGGGAGTCAAAGAGCCAGGCTCCCCCTTCTTCCTCCCACAAGCAAACGTCACTTCCTGACACCAAAGAAAAGACTCCTGGTTCTGCCCTCAAAGACCTTCAACTCTTGGCGGAGTTTTTCTACAGTAAACCTCCAGCAGGTGGCATCATTCCAATCATTACAAAACAAAACTATCACTCTTTAAAGATGATATGATGGTATAGTTAAAGAACCCTAGAAAATCAACTAAAGAACTGTTTGAAATAACAACTTTAGCAAAGTTACAGGATATAAAATGAACCCACATAAATCATCAGTGTTTCTATATATTACCAACAAAGTCCAATAGCAAGAGATAGAAAAACAAATCCATTTAAAATAACTGTAGACATTATAAAATACTTGGGAGTCTACCTGCCAAGACAAACACAGAAACTATACAAACACAAATATAAAATATTTTTCACACAAATAAAGTCATATTTAAACAACTAGAAAATATTATTTGTTCATGTATGGTCTGAACCAATATAACAAAATTGACAATTTTAACTAAATTGGTTTACATATTCAGTGCCATACCAAACTACAAAAAATACTGTATAGAGCTTGAAAAAATAATAACAAATTCATCAGGAAAAAAAGAAGGTCAAGAATATCAAGAACATCAATGAATAAAAATGTGAAGGAAGGTGGCCTAGCCATACCAGATCTCAAACTGTATTATAAAGAGGTAGTTATCGAAACAATCTGCTACTGGCTTAAAAATAGAGTGGTGAGGGGCAGCTAGGTGGTGCAGTGGATAGAGCACCAGCCCTGGAGTCAGGAGGACCTGAGTTCAAATCCGGCCTCAGACACTTAACACTTACTAGCTGTGTGACCCTTGGCAAGTCACTTAACCCCAATTGCCTCACTAAAAAAAAAAAAAAAGAGTGGTAAATCAGTGGAATAGATTAGGTACACAATACACAATACTAAATGACCATAGTAATCTAGTGTGTGATAAACCCTAGGACCCAAGCTTTTGACACAAGAACTATTTGACAAAAAACTGCTGTGAAACCTGGAAAACAATTGGCAGAAATTAGTATAGATCAGGTCATACTATATACCAAAACAAGGTCAAAATGGGTACCATGATATAGACAAAATGTGATATCATAAGCAAATTAGAAGTAGCTTGGAGTAATTTTACCTGTCAGATCTATGAAAAGGGGAAGAATTCATGATCAAAAAAGTAATAAAAAGCATTATAAGATGTAAAATGAATAATTTTTATTATATTAAAATTAAAAGGTTTTACACAAGCAAAACCAAGTCATTAAACGATTAGAAGGGAAGCAGAAAAGCTGGGGAAGGAGGGGAAGCTTACAGCAAGTGTATCTGATAAAGGCCCCATTTCTCAATGAGAACTGAGATCTGAGTTAAATTTATAAGAATACAAGTCATTCCCCAATTGATAAATGGTCAAGGATATTAACAAGCAGTTTTCAGTATGAAGATTAATTACTATAGTCATATAAAACAATCCTCCAAATCACTATTGATTAGAGAAATGCACATTAAAACAACTCTGCAGTACCACCTCAACCTAGCAGATTGTGCTAATGCGTCAGAAAGAAAAACGACAAAATGTTGTAGAGGATGTAGGAAATTTGGGGATACTAATGCACTGTTGGTGGGAGTTTTGAACTGATCCTACCATTCTGGAGAGCAATTGGAACTATACCCAAAGGGCAACCAAAACTGTGCATATTCTTTAATCCACCACTAGGTCTATATTCCAAAGAGATCAAATTAAAGGGAAAAGGACCCATTTCCAGAAAAAATATTTATAGCATCTCTTTTTGTGGTGCAAAGAATTGTTGTTGTTTGTCCATTCTAGAAAAAGGACAATAACGTTAGGGTTATATCATGACTTGCAGTGAATTGAATTTAAGTGAGGGAGGGCTGTGCAAGGTTACCAACCTCACTCTCTTCTTCAGAGCCATCTGGCTCCAGTGGCAAGTTTAGATAGATAGATAGATAGGATAGATAGATAGAATAGATAGATAGATAGATAGATAGATAGATAGATAGAGATAAAGATGTATATCTGGATGATGGAGATGGCCCCACATGGTTAAGGCAATTGGGGGTTAAGTGACTTGCCCAGGGTCACATGACTTGCAGTGAATTGAATTTAAGTGAGGGAGGGCTGTGCAAGGTTACCAACCTCACTTTCATCTTCAGAGCCATCTGGCTCCAGTAGCAAGTTTGATAGATAGATAGATAGATAGATAGATAGATAGATAGATAGATAGATAGATAGATAAGATAGATAGATAGATGATATGGATATGGATTGATATGGATATGGATATGGATATGGATATGGATATGGATATGGATATGGATATGATATGGGGATATTGGATATGGATATGGATATGGATATGGATATGGATATGGATATGGATATGGATAGATATCAGGATGACTGGACATGGCCTACATGTTTATAGCAATTGGGGTTAAGTGCCTGCCCAGGGTCACATGTCTGAGGTAAGATTTGAATTCAGATCCTTCCATCTTCAGGACCAGTGCTCTATCCACTGTGCCATCTACCTGCCCCTGGCAAAAAATGAGAAATTGAGGGGATGCCCATCAATTGGGGAGTGACTTAACAAGTTGGTAACATATGATTATGATGGGAATACTGTTGTGCTAATAAGAAATGACAAGCAGGGGGCAGCTAGATGGTGCAGTGGATAGAGCATCAGCCCTGGAGTCAGGAGTACCTGAGTTCAAATCTGGCCTCAGACACTTAACACTTACTAGCTGTGTGACCCTGGGCAAGTCACTTAACCCCAATTGCCTCACAAGAAAAAAAAAAAAAAAAGAAATGACAAGCGGATGATTTGAGAAAAACCTAGAAAGACTAGCATGAATTGATGCAAAGGTGAAACGAGTAGATTAGTGGAACATTGTACACAATTACAGCAATAGTGTATGATGATTAACTGTGAATGACAAGCTATTTTCAGCAATAATCCAAGATAATCCCAAAGGACTCATGATGAAAAATGCTATCCACATCCAGAGAAAGAACTGATGGAGTCTGAAGATAGATTGAAAAATAATTACTTTTTAACTTTCTTTACTTTTTCATATTTTTGGATATGTACTTTCTTTCACAACATGACATGGATGGGCACACTTAATAATGTTTATTGATTGATTGATTGTACTGCATTAACGACTGCTGAATTGTATGTGCCTCTTATAGAAGATGGAAGCCATCAATAAACCAGGAAAAACAGCATCCTTCAGAGTCAAGTCCCCTGAGGAATAGGTGAGGGTCCACTGGAGGGTGGGTGCAGTTTCAGGGAAAGATGTTTTACATGATTGACACATGCGTAACCTATATCAAATTGCTTACCATCTCAGGGAGGAGTGTGGGGAAGGAGGGAGAGAAAATTTGGAAGTCAAAAAAAATTTTTAAACTAATGTGTAGGAGGCAGCTAGGGGGCACAGTGGATAAAGCACTGGCCCTGGATCAGAAGGACCTGAGTTCAATCTGGCCTCAGACACTTGACACTTACTAGCTGTGTGACATGGGAAAGTCATTTAACCCTCATTGTCCTGCAAAAACAAACAACAGAAAAAAAAACTAATGATTAAAAAATGTTTTACATGCAATTGGGAAAATATAAAATATTTTAAAAACAACAATGAAAAACAAAACAATCAAGCAGGGCCCAGATAGGCTACAGACCTAAAAGATCTAAAGTAGGCTATGCAACAGTCCTCTCTCCTTGGGTTCCTTTTGACTATGCAAGGTTAATGTTTCTTGTGGTCTCTGTCCATAAAGACCAGACTGAGTGCAGCTTTTGGAGGCATCAAGAAAGTGACTAGAATAGGCAATTATTAAGCTTCTGGAACTACACTCCCCCAAGGAAGAGACTGATACCACTTTTTTAAAGTAGGTTGTTTGTGTGTTAATGGGATCTACTTGCTACAGAAGAGATAATGTAGAGTTGCCTATTATGGGTCAGGTGAATCAAGATAATTTCTCTACAAAATGGATAGGAAATAGGAGTCTTCAATTGCTAAATGGAAATGATGCATTAAAATCACACTTGTCTGGGAATCTCTAGTATTAATTGTCTCACAATAGGTGGCAACTATGCAAAGACTGAGGTCTCCAATCAAAACCTCTGAAACTGAGCCCCCTCCATTGGTCCAGTGGACCCTCACCTATTCCTCAGGACTTTGACTCTGGAAGGATGCTGTTTTTTACTGGTTTATTGATGGCTTCATCTGCTATAAGAGGCACATACAATTCAGCAGCCACTAATGCAGTAACAATCAATCAATCAATAAACATTTATTAAGTGTGCCATCCACTGTTCATCTACTTCCCTCCTCCCTCCATGAAAGAGGCATTAATTTTCTCTAAAAGGCAACAAAGCTATCCCTGGGACTCCTACCTTACTTGCTGGTCACTTAAGGGCATTTGAAAGTCCCACTCCTATGGAGTTGTGGAATCCCAGAGTATCTTACATGATAGATGTCTAAAGATCATAATACTCACTATACCCTTGCTGTTCAAACACATTTCCATATAGAGAAGAGGAGGTCGTATTCATAAAAGAAAATTGTCATATACTTTTTGCAAATTCTTGCTGTGTTAGGGCAAAATAAGCCTCCATTTGTTAACTTTCTATGACTTTTGAGTGCCTCATTTCATCCCAATATCACACCTGACCTAACAGTGTACTGACATTAAGCCCCACCTCTCAGTCTTCTTCTAGCCAAGGGGGTGGGGATGAGTCCCCAAGGTCAACACCAGGACACTCCTTCTCTCCATTCTCTGATGCAATTTGAGTGTCTGATTCCAACTAGAACACTACTCCTCTGCATTTTCTGAGGACATCTCTAATTCGAACCAGCCCTATGATTTTATACAAGCCCCAACTCCCTGATTCAAGGGAAGTGAAGTGGGGTAAATGATTATCCACCTCAATACCCTCTTTATCTACAAAATACAATTATATATGTTTATAATTCAGACTATTACATATACTAAAGCAGAATCTTAAATACTTTGGCCACATAATGAGAAGACAGGCCTCATTGGAAAAGACCCAGATGTTTGGAAACACTGAAGGTAAGAGGGAATGGCAGAGGAAAAGATGGACATATACTATCATGGAAACAATGAACATGAATTTGGACAGACCTCAAGAGATAGTGGAGGATAGAAGGGCCTGGGATGCTATCATCCTTGGGGTCATAAAGAGTCAGATACAACTGAATGACTGAACAGCAACAAGGCCCTTTAAATATTGTTATTCTAGAGGGAAATAAATTTTAGGTTCA
The DNA here is from genome assembly GCF_019393635.1 of Dromiciops gliroides. NCBI lineage: Eukaryota > Metazoa > Chordata > Mammalia > Microbiotheria > Microbiotheriidae > Dromiciops > Dromiciops gliroides. Next base: position 262,786,234 of record NC_057862.1, on the reverse strand, counting down.
ATCTCTAATCTCTATACCTTACTGGTTTGGTTTGGTTGTTGTCCTTTGTTCCTAAAGAGTACCAAAACTGGGGGCTATTTGTACACTGTGATAGAGCCTTCCAAGCTCATAATGGTTTGATCAGCTATAGGGAGACACAACATAGTGATGTTATTTTGGTACTCTCTTTTTTTTGCAGGTCAATGAGGGTTAAGTGACTTGCCCAGGGTCACACATTAGTGTCAAGTGTCTGAGGCCCTATTTGAACTCAGGTCATCCTGAATCCAGGGCCGGGTGCTTTATCCACTGTGCCACCTAGCTGCCCCCTTGATTTGCTTTTTAAAAGTTTACCCTTTCTCTGATCTTGTGTGGGTTTAAAAAATAATAATTTTATCATCCATTCCAGCCTTTGTCTTGACAAGCTATATCCATGTTCTATAGCATTCTTTTATTTCAAAGAAGGCCACTACCAATATAGAAAGGGATTTTTAAAAATATTTTTTTTCAGACTGAGCAGGAATCCCTTTCACTACTTTCTCAACCAGATCCAGCCTCCACTTGGCCCTTTAAAAACATTTTTAACTGTTAAATATTGAATTAGTAAGGATGTGTGTGTTTTTCAAGCTTTTTTAAATCCTTTCCCTCTTTAAATACAGTCCAGTTTCTCAGGCAAGATAAGCATATGTGAGTGTAAACTGAGGACCAAGAAAAGGATTAGAAAGAAAGGAATTTGGTTTCATAGATAAGCACACAGTATTTGAACTCTGTGAGCACGTTGCTTAGTTTTGTTTATTTGCTTACTTGTAAAACAGGTGTTTGTACTTCTTTGAGCATCAATATAATTGGCATTGTGTGAGTCTGTGAGGATAGTGTGCCAGTTCTTTTGCTCAAGCAGTGTGTGACATGGATAGTGGAAATCACACTCAGGTGTGTTGTGTACTTGTGTGTTTCACTGATAATGCTCAAGTAAATCTTCTAATCACTCTAAGTTCACTCATTTGGTGTGAATTAGCATAGGAGAGCCTCACACTGGTGTTTGTGAGAACTCCAGCTAGTGATGCCGAGCTCCATTTCTATCCCTTTCCATCTCCTCCCATTTCCTCTCAACCCCTCCCTACTAGTGCGTTGCAACATCTTCAGACGCAGAGAACTGCACCCAACCAACGGTGCCTCCCAAAGCTGCAACCTGCAGTCCAGGGCACAGCCAGAGTTGCCAGAAAGGAGACCAGCAGCGGGAGGAGCAGCAGCAGCATCACCACTACTAGGTGTATCGCTATGGCCAAGAGTCGCAGGGACAGAAACAGCTGGGGTAGGTAGCAAACAGTACTTTTCTCCTTATAGCCTTCCCTGGACTCAGAACTTGATATTTGTAACCAATGCTTGTAAAATGGGGAGGGGAGAAAACCAAAGCCGGCCTTGACTCTTGCTGTTGTATCGCAGGGCTGGGCGAAAGCAGTTAAGAGTGCGGGCTGCTCGCCTTTTAAGTGTATGACTTACGGCTGAGGTGGCTCGGTCTCCCGTTTTCACTCAGTATGAGAATGGGCCTAGTATGAGCTGCTGGCCCGTCTAGGTCTAAGCCTACAATCCTTCCTCCCTTTCCCAATTCGGTCCCAGCATTTGGTCAAACAGCTCTTCCCCGGAGGTCTTAGGGGATGTGCGCGGGATGGACTAAAAAAAAAAAATCATTGGAGACCGAGGGAAGGGGACGGTAATGGGGTCACCGACCAAGAGGAGGTGGGAGAATATTGCAGCAAGAGAGCGGACACTTTGGGCCGAGCCTACGTCCTCCGGGCCCTGGCTCCTTGGGCTGCGGGGGTTAGGGTGTGGGGTGGAGGGGGCGGGGGAAGAGGATCAGAGGTAGGGAGGAGAGGGGATGAGAAAGGAATGGAGGGGGACAGAACAAGGTTACTGAGCTCCTGACTGAAGCGGCTAAGTAGAGCCTTTCTCCCTCAGTAGGCTTGCTATATGTCAAAGACTCGAGCCTGTCTAGAGGGCGAGGATTGCTAAATCTCAGACAGCCTCTTCTCTTCGAGGATGCTTCCATTGCGAGAGCAGGGCGTTTAGACAGGAAAGAGCCGCGCAGTGGGAATGCATCTTTCTTTCGCTCCTACCCCCCCACGGGTCTGACACCCTGGTTTTAGGCTGCTTTGTTTCCCGATTTTCCCCCTGCAGGATACTGAGCTCGTGATTCAGAGTCCGGCTGGGAGGGGTGGGGGAGAGAGTGAGAAGCCCAGTGGGCTCCCTCAGTTAGAGGGTGGGCGGTACTCTCCCAGGCAAACAGAGCCAGTGCAGAGATGTGAAAGCGATCCAAGCCCCACCCGCTTGATGCTCCGGAACCGGATGATGCAGTTTTGTTCCTGATCAAGGGTTCCTACCTTTTCTTGGAACAGCCTAGTTAAGGCCGCTGCGGTCATAGGGATAGCTCATTCATACAAAGCGCTGCAGCCTTATGTCACTATGACAACAAAGGGAGAGGATTGTTTTGACTATCTGATAGGATTTTGTTTTTAGTTAAGGAAATTTCATCGTTCTGACCCAGGGGACCTAAGTTCAATTGTGTATGGTTGTTACAGGCACTTTTTTTTTTTACATGTATGCTTTATACAGATATTTGTGTGGGGGCCTCATTTATTTTGTGCTTTTAATTTTCCTCATGGTTACAACATATAACCATCTACTTCTATAGGCAAGGCATAAATTGGGGCAAATCTCAAAGGAATGTATTGAAAGTGAATGTATTGGGAAGAAGCTCAGGAATTTCCTATAAAAACATTTAAGCCTAAGAATAACCAAATCTTACCCTTATGAAATTCTATTATTGTAGTAATAACTAAACATCTTTCTCAACTGCTAAGAATCTGGTGACTTTTTATCAATATTCATACACTTCACCTGTCTGCAATTTAAGAACACCATCAACATACTATTCTCCTTTGTTTCCAGAACACTGACCTTTCCTAGTTACCTATTTGTCCAGCTGGATCATCATCCATTTTGAGCCTCCTAGTCACAAGTGTTCCTCTAGGCTCAGTCCTCAGGTTATTTTCTCTTTGTGCTCTACTTAGCTAACATAATTTCAATCATTTCTATTTAGATGACTTAAATCTTTTTGTCTACCACTAATCTCTTTCCTTAATGTTAGTCCCAAGTTTCCAGTTTCTTAGTGGACATTCCCACCTGGATGTTGTAAAAGGGTCTCAAAGTCAGTATGTTCAAAATAGAACTCATCATCTTTGAAAAAAGAAACCCATCTTTCCTTCAAATTTCCCTATTTCAATTTGGTATTGAGTACTTCCAGTCACCTAATTTTTCATCCTTGAAGTCATCCTTAACATCCTTTACTCATTCCCTGATCCATGAGTCTATCTCAACATCTCTTGTATCTGTTCCTTGCCCTCAACTCACACTACAACCATCCTAGTTTTCAGGCCTTCATCTCTCCCATGTTTCTAGACCCATTCCCTGTCCAATACCACTACCAAAATCATCTTCCTATAGCACAACTCTGACCATGTCACTGATACAGTGGCTCCCTTATTGACTTTAGGATAAAATAGAAATTCTTCAACCTGTCATTTTGAACCCTTCACAAACTGCCCCCAGTCCATCTTTCTATATTTATTCCACATTACTATCTATTCCAGACACACTGACCCACTAGTTACTTCAAGGTGGAATTCTTATGTGTTCCTCATGCTTGCAGTGTACTACCTCCACACCTCTGCCCCTTGAATCCTAAACTACCTTCAAGAACCCATTCAAGCTCTACATCTTTTCCAAAGACTTTCATAATTATTTTATTTGTATTGCTGTCTCTTACTCCTCGAATTATTTTGTATTTACTTATCTGTGCATATTGTTAGATCTTTCTAAAAACATAAAATTTTCAGTTTTGTATCCCCAGTGTCTGGGGCACTAGGAGGTTAAATGACATCAGAAGCAGGACTTGTATGCAGGTCTCCCTAGCTCCAACATCAGTTCTGTACTAATTTTCTAACTAATAAGTGGTGGTTGTTCAGTTGTTAACTTGTGTCCAACTTCAGGGCGGCTAGGTGGCGCAGTGGATAAAGCACTGGCCCTGAAGTCAGGAGTACCTGAGTTCAAATCCGGCCTCAGACACTTAACACTTACTAGCTGTGTGACCCTGGGGCAAGTCACTTACCCAATTGCCTCACTAAAAACAAAAAACAAAAAAACTTGTATCCCAACTTGTGTCTTCATGACCCCATGGACCTTAACATGCAAAGACTGTCCATGGATTTTCTTGACAATGATACTGGAGTGGTTTGCCATTTCCTTCTCCAGTGCTCCATCCAGAGGCACCTGGGTGCCCCCAAACTAACAATAAATAGAGCACTAGGCCTGGAGTCAGGAAGATGTGAGTTCAGATTTGGCCTCAGATGCGTACTAGCTGCAGGACCCTAGACAAGTCAATTAACCCTATTTGCCTCAGTTTCCTTCGCTATAAAATGAGCTGGAGAAGAAAATGGCAAATCACTCCGGTATAATTGCCAAGAAAACCCCAAAAGGAATGACCAGAAGTCAGACATGACTGAAAAACAACTAAACAAGAATGACGACAATAACTAATAACTAATAGTTGTTAACTAGTAATTAATTAATAATATATTAAAGCTACATTAATGCTAATAGTATTAATAATAATGGCTAATATTTATATAGTACTCATTAAGTGCCAGGTGCTTTACAAATATTGTATTATTTAATCTTTACGACACCCCTAGAAGGTAGGTACTATTATTATCTCCTTTGTACCAGTTGAGGAAATTCAAACAAACAGAAGTTATATTACTTGCCCATGGTCACATAAGTTTCTGAGGCTGCATTTGAATTCAGATCTTCCTGTCTCCAGGTCCAGATCTCTATCTACTGAAACACCTACCTGCTTCCAATTCCATTCCACTCAGAGGTGCTTAATAAATGTCCATTGAATTGAAATTTAATTTTATTTAATTCTTCAAAAGACTTTGAATGTTCCTTTTAATATTGATTTCATTTGGCCAGTTTTGTTTCTTTGTAATATATAAATCAAAAGCTCTTGTGAAACATATGTTCTTGCTCTTGTGACGGATGTTCTTGAGGGCCATGTTCTGCTAAACAATCCTGCTTATGGACAGACTAACCTTTTTTCCTTTGCAATTTCTGAGCATCTCACCTCTGTTAAAAAAATTTGTTAAGTGGCACAGGCTTACTTTCTTAGAAGAATTATTCAAGGCAGGCATATATGCTTAAGAACCTGAATGTGCCCATGAACTCACTTGTGTATATACTGAATATGCTCTCTGAGCATAAAAGAAAAACGGAGGATTGTATGATATGATTATGGATTTGAGTCAGATTAAACTCTGAGGATGGGGTCTGGAAGGTACCCAGCATATTCTGGATTTGAGTCACTGTCGTTGAGCTCTTCAGCCATGCAGGATTTCAGCCCATCAGTCCAAGTCCAACTCATCACCAGTCTCTCCTTCGTGAAGTTTCAGAATCAGGGTCTTTAATCTTTTCTCAGTGAATTGCTGAGTCACCATCAGCTGCATCTGTTGAACTGCACGTTGTATCAAACCTATAAAGCAAGGGACTAAACAGGGACAAGTATAAGGAGAACTCCAAAATTACAAATGAATACCTAATCCTGTCCCATAGGCATCTTTCAGGAGGTAAATTGGGGTCTAATTAATTATCTCAATATACCATATACATGTCAATAACTACCAATATTATAACAACAAATATGATTTAAAACCTCTTTATAATTTCAGTGATGTGCTCCCAGTGTCCATTCACTTAGCAATTTTCATCTTTGATCTCAGATGCCCCTATTAGAACCTTTTACAAAACAAATTTAAATAGCAAATACAACTGTTTTCCCATTTCATCCAAGGAAAGAGTAATTTCTAATTGGCCCCTTCTAGGCCTGAGTATCCCCAACTAGACTCAGGCTCACCAGGCTACCACTACATTTCCCCACCCACTAGGATGATAACTAGGGGTTCCCCGATTTCTTCCTAGAAATCCCCCTGAATGGTCACCCAGTTACTCACCAGTCTGGGTCTGTGCACACGTTGTGACCGAACCAATCTGGATACTCCTCATTACTTTAGCCGGCATCCCTGTGTCTGGTTGGCTTTTAAGTCTCTCTCTCTCTCTTTCCGGGCATGGATGCTGAGAAGCCTCACCAAGAGCCAGACCCCTGAACCTGCTGAACTCAGCAGGGACGTCCTTGTTGAGAAGGACAGGCTCCTGGGAGTCTCCAAAGATCCCCAAAGAGATCCCGGACGCGCCCCCATCTGTATGGAGCAAACTCAAATCCATAATCATATCATACACCTACAAATTTCTCTTATTTCATCTGCTTTGATTTTGTGCTAAAAGTTTTTATGATAATATGTAATGTAGGGGGTAGCTAGGTGGCACAGTGGATAAAGCACCCTCCCTGGATTCAGGAGGACCTGAGTTCAAATCTGACCTTAGACACTTGATACTTCCTAGCTTTCTGACCCTGGGCAAGTCACTTAACCCTCATTGCCCTGTAAAAAAAAAAAAGGAATAAAATGTAAAAAAAATAATAATATGTAATGTAAAGTGTCTTTTTTGTTATGTTTTCTCTTTGGTTAAGAATTCTTCCCCCAGCCACCATTGTGAAAGGTACTATCTTCCATTCTTCACTAATATCTTTATGATGTGGCCTTTTATACTATGGTCATATATCTATTTGGGGTTTACTAATGGCATATGTTATTAAGTTGCTAGTCTAAACTTCTGTAAAATTTCTTTCCAATCTTCCTAGTAGTTTGTTGAGAAACTCAGAATTGCCGCTCAGATTTATCAAACACTAGGCTGATGTTTTGGTTACTTCTACTTCTTTCTTATCTTATTATAGTTTTCATATCCTAACTGGTACCAAATAGTTATTGATATTTTATAATAATATATGCCTTAAGTAGCTGTAAGAAAATTTAACATGCTACAAGAAGAGTTGGTAGAGTTTTGAACCTGAGCCAAGTGGGCAGGAATATAGAGTGAGTCACTTCTCCAGACCTAGGACTCATAGATCTAGAAGAAAAGACTATTGTTCTTCATTTTACTCAAGCTCTGCATGAATGAAAAGAAATATGGGGCACAGGTAGTCTAAAAAGCAAGAAAAGGGGCAGACTCCCTTCTCCCAAAGAGCTGAGACAGACAGAAAACAGAAAACAGAACAGAATATTTAAAATGCATTTAAGGAGAAAATTTGATTTAAATGTAGTAATGACAAAACTTCACATTTCTATTACCTCATTTGAGCTACAAAACAAAGTGGTGACATAGCCAGGGTTAAGATAGGCATTAGATTTATTTTACAGATGAAAAAACAGATTTAGAGAGCTGCTAACAGAGGTAAAGGGCCTATGCATGTGCATTGGGCACTGGCAGCTCCTAACTCCCAAGGTCAACTTTCTTATTTTCCAGGGAAGTCCATCTCTTTCTAAGAAACCATCAAGAGCAACTATATAGTTGGAAGTACCTACAGTTCATCCATGTCTATCCCATTCCCTCCACTCGTACTAATATCTGAAAAAAAGGAAGCATAAACTTAAGCAATTTATATGAAGTCACATTGATTAGAATTGGAATTAGAATCCTTGTCTCCTATCTTTTGTGCTTTCTGTTCCTTTCCACTGCCTGTTTACAAGGCATGATGATTAAAAACAGGCCTAAATCAAGGTGATACCAGTTGAGATAATGGAAAGATTTGGAATCAAGAGACCTGAATTTTTATCTAGTCTGTCTTTTATTAGCTGAATGGCTTTGTACAAATCATTTATTCCCTCTGGACTTGATTTTCTTAATCTATACATAACAATAAGAATCACTAGGAACTCTCTGTCTTTACACCCACACAAAGGAGCTCCAGAGAGAATAACAAACTTAAGTTTGACTCATGATTAGAAACTACCCTGAAACTGAGGAGTAGAAAGGTACTCAGTATACAATGTAAATCAGGTATAAGACAGTTATTTATTTCCTAAATATTTCCTAAAAGAAATATTTGACAAGGATTCTTAGAAACATATTAACAGGGGCAGCTAGGTGGCGCAGTGGATAGAGCACCGGCCCTGGAGTCAGGAGTACCTGGGTTCAAATCCGGCCTCAGACACTTAACACTTACTAGCTGTGTGACCCTGGGCAAGTCACTTAACCCCAATTGCCTCACCAAAAAAAAAAAAAAAAAAGAAACATATTAACAAAGATAAATAATCAGTATTGTTATATTATCTTGGAAGGGTTGGGACTTAAACATCAAAAAGGAAAGCAGGTGGGGGAGGCAGCTAGATGGCACAATGGATAAAGCACGGCCCTGGATTCAGGAGGACCTGAGTTCAAATCTGGCCTCAGACACTTGACACTTACTAGCTGTGTGACTCTGGGCAAGTCACTTAACCCTCATTGCCCCACAAAAAAAAAAAGAAAGCAGGTCCTGCTAAATCGTTTCACCTCAACTCTACATTGTCTCTGGATGACTGCTTTCCATGACTCATGTCAATCTAGGGATTGGGGTTTCTCCTCTTTTTCATGGTCATTTTCTAAAAGAAGCATATGGTAGCAGAACATGCTTTCTCCTACCAGTAAGCCAGAACTGAGAGAACCAGAACCTTCATATAGCTCAAACTAACAAGGATACTTCCAAATCTGAATCTGTCCATCTCAATTATGCTATTTGTTCATCTGTGCTCAGGAAAGCGATTGAAAACAGAAGAGACAGCTATGGTCCCAAAGTCTAGGCTTTCCTACCTCAATACATATGCTTACCTGTCATATGGTTTAGAATCACCGTAATCCTGTGGTAAAGGAAGGATGGTCCCTCTCTATCCTTTCAGAGGAAATACATGTAGTAAGAACTTGCTACCCATTCCAGAGTCAATGAGAAAGAAAAAGTGGGGAGAGAAAGGAAGGAAGAAAAGAAAAGAAAAGAAAAGAAAAGAAAAGAAAAGAAAAGAAAAGAAAAGAAAAGAAAAGAAAAGAAAAGAAAAGAAAAGAAAAGAAAAGAAAAGAAAAGAAAAGAAAAGAAAAGAAAAAAGGAAAGAAAGAAAGAAAGAAAGGTATTTTTCCTTTTTAATTGATATAGCATCTTCCCTTGCTGATGGGAAGGAACAAGGGACTGATGTTTTCTGCATTATGTTAAAGCACTGATCTATTCAGTATTGAAACACATTTCCTTTGACACTGGTAAGGGTACTCTAAGAATGCTTCATAGGGTGAATTACAATCTAAAACCTCTCCCCATTACATATAAAAGTTGAGACTTAGATGATCTTTTGTTTGTTTTTGTTTTTGGTGAGGCAATGAAGGTTAAGTGACTTGCCCAGGGTCACACAGCTAGTAAGTGTCAAGTGTCTGAGGCCAGATTTGAACTCAGGTCCTCCTGAATCCAGGACCAGTGCTTTATCCACTGCACCAACTAGTTGCCCCCGACTTAGATGATTTTTAAAGTCCCTTCTATTTATAAATCTTGTTCCTAGAGCAGATAGTTAACTTCATTTTGTTCAATATAAAAAATAATAAGAAAGATGATTGTATAAAAACTGAATTGTTATAATTTGTTTTGGGTTTTGTTTTTTGTTTTTGTGGGGCAATGAGGTTTAAGTGACTTGCCCAGGGTCACCCTGCCAGTGTCAAGTGTTTGAGGCCGGATTTGAACTCAGATCCTCCTGAATTCAGGGCCAGTGCTTTACCTACTGCACCACCTAGCTGCCCCTATAATTTGTTTTTTAAAAGAACTACATTGCATATATATGTATATTTATAATTTAACAAGATAGGAACAAAATTTCTCTATTACATGCACACACACAGAGACATACATATATAGTTTTCTTCTATTTCTTTGCACTGCTTGTTTAAGAAAACATTATCTCTTCTTGCTATTCTCTGGTATTCCGCATTCAGTTGTATAAGTTTTTTACTTTCTCCTTTCCATTTCACTTTCCTTATTTCCTTAGATATTTATAAAGCCTCATCAGACAGCTAATTTGATTTTTTGCTTTTCTTTATCTTTATGATATTTTTTGTTGCTTGCTTCTGTACAAGATAGCTTAGTTCTTCAGGTATTCTCTATCTGCCAGATCTAATCCCTTAAATCTATTTATCACCTCCACTTCATATTCACCATGTGTTTAGCCTTTACCCATCAATAAGTACATAGTTGTTTTCCAATTCTTTACTATAACAAAAAGTTATGCTACAAATATTCTTGCATGTGTGAGCTGTTTCCCTTTGTCCTTGACCACCTTGGGTCATTGTCTTTGACATCCTTATGGTCATGTCATTGAGTCAAAGAATATGTAGATTTTAGTGATATTTTGTTTAGTGTTTACCAGAATTATTGAAGTACTTCACAGCTCCACCAACAACGCATTAGTGTACCTATCCTGTCACGGTCCCTTCAATAACCATCACTTTCTTTTTTTGTCATATGATTTAAGATTAGTTACTGTATGACCTTCTTCATTCTATTTCACTATTTCCCTTGAAAGTTTTTGCCTATTACTTCCCCAAATAAATTGTATCATAATTTTGTCTAGTTCTGTGAAGTAGTTTGTATTGGTATGTAGTGGTTTGATTGGTATGACAGTAAGTCTGTAAGTTAACTTAGGTAGCATTATAATTTTTGTTATATTGGTAGAGCCCAGCCATCATTGATATTTCTATGATCATTTGTCTTTATTACCGTAAAGTAGCTATAGTTGTATTCCTGTAAATATCAATTATATTTTTGCAAGTGTACTGCCAAATATTTTATGTATTTTTTTAGTTTTTTGTGTATGTTCTGGCTCACTCTACTTGACGGGTTTTGGATTGACTTTAATTCCATCATCTTGAGCCCTATCAGTGTCATGCCCTAGCCCCCACTATCTGGTTCCATTGGTTTGTGCCCCAGTTCCATTTAGTCATTTAACAATGATTAACTTACAAAGAAAATGTTGCTGTTTAGTTGAATCGTTGTGTCTGATTCTTTGTGACCCCATTTGAGGTTTTCTTGGCAAAGATATTGGAGTGGTTTACCATTTACTTCTCTAGCTTATATTACAGATGAAGAAACTGAGGCAAACTGGGTTAAGTGACTTGCCCCTTACAAAGGGATGTTTGCTTCAAATAAATAGCAAGAGCAAGGAACATACTCTGTTCATCCCACTTCAGTCTCTAGGAAGAATGGATTCAATCTTAGCTCAGTTCCCATATAGCATTGATCCCATCAAGTTCACATCTGGATGCTGTATGATTGTCAAGTGAGTCCTCATCTAAGCTACTACTGAGATGAGTCCTAAAAGTCACTCCCAAAGATCCATGGGGCATTAATGCTGGACTGACTGCAAACCCCACTTGCTGGGATACCAGAATGTTAAGGGTTTTCCTAAACTTTCAAAACTTATAAGATCAGAGTCTCCAACCTCTTTACCTAAAATGGAAAAGAACAAACACAGAAGCCATGGACCAAAGCCATATATGTAAGTATTAGGAGAGGGCCCAAGGCTTCTCCCTTTACAGTATTCTCTTTTGCCCAAGACCATCAGCAAAGGAATCAAACCAGAGAAAGAGTAGCCAAAGAGCTATTAGCTAATATTTTGTTTGCTAAGGCTTTTTGAAGGCATCTGCAGATTTGGATACTTAGCCATCTGAAAAGATTTCTCCTAACCACATGGTTAGCAGATCAGATCTAGTTAAGTAGGCCTCTCACATATGTTCAGTAAAATCAAAGTTGTATGCATATATCAGACTCCAGTTCCAATTTAAGTAGACTTTTTCCATCTCCTCCCACTAAGTTTTTTTTTAGTAGTATACAGAAAAGTAGATGATTTTCATGGATTTATTTCCATAATATGGATATAAGTAACTACTTTTTTTTTTTCATTTAAGTCATATAGTTTCTTTTCAGGCCAGAGCTCATAATGTCCCTCCCAGCAGGGGGTGTCATTCCAATTCTCACAGGTGGGGAAGGGGTAAACAATCAGATATAGGCTATACATGTGCAATTATGTAAAACATTGCCATATTAGTCATTTTGTATAAGAAAACTTGAATAAAAGGAAAAAATGAAAGTGAAAAATAGCATGTTTCAGTCTGTGTTCAATTGATATCAGTTCTTTTTTATGCTGATAGGTTTTTTTTCCAGTTACATGTAAAGGCAGTTTTCAAAATTCATTTATGTAAGATTTTGAGTTCCAAATTTATCTCCTTCCCTCTCTTCCCCCTTCCCAAGGTGGCAAGCAATCTGATACAGGTTATATATGTACTGTCACATTAAACATATTTCCACATTAGTCATGTTGTGAAAGAAGAATCAGAACAAAAGGGGAAAACCTCAAAAAAGAAAAAAACAATACAAAAAGTAAAAATAGTATGGTTCAATCTTCTTTCAGATTCCACAGTTCTTTTTTGCAAATAATTTATGACTATTGGAATCGGATTTTTGTTGAATGTTTGATAGATTTCACTTTTAAATTCATCCGGCCATGAGTTATTTTTTCCTTGAGAAGTTCATTTATAGTTAGTTTCAATTTCTTTTTCTGGGATTTGGTTATTTCAATTCTTTATGGCCTGTTCTATTAATTGGGGTATTTTGTATTTTAAAATATATTCATCTATTTCATTTAAGTTAGCAGTCTTATTGCAATATAATTAGACAAAATAGTTTCTAACAATGTCTATTTTCTCTTTGTGAATACTCCACTTTAATTTTTATTTTGGTAGTTGAGTTTCCCTTTTTTTTTTTCAGGGCAATGAGGGTTAAGTGACTTGCCCAGGGTCTCACAGCTAGTAAGTATCAAGTATCTGAGGCTGGATTTGAACCTAGGTCCTCCTGAATCCAGGGCCAGCACTTTACCACTGCACCATCTAGCTGTCCCAAGTCTCCCTTTTTAAAAAGATCTGGTTAGGTGATGGTTTGTCTATTTGTTTCTTCCTCTCGCCCCAGAAATAAATCAGTTCCTACTTTTATCTTAGCAATTAAGGTATTTTTTTTAATTATCCATTTTGTTTAGCTCTTCATTTGATTTTCATAATTAGGTTTTTTGATTTGTTGCTTTTCTAGTATTTTAAAGTTGTAAAATATCTGATTCATTTATCTCTTTTTCCTCTCTTTTGTTGATGGAAATGTTGAGAGACATAAAATTTCCCTTAAGGACTGCTTTTGCTATATCCTAAATTTTGGTATGCTGTCTCATTGTGGTCATTTTCTTTGATTAAATTATCTATTACTTGTATGATGAAAGTTGGAATAAGGATCTTCAAAGCTTATATGGGCACACCTACAGTACAATTTTAGAAATACAAGCCAAGAGAGGACCCTAAAACTAGTAAGGAACATATTTTTGAGAAATTAATATTTAGCTTTTGTTCTGATTTTAGAATTATCTTGGCTGTTTTATCAGCTTATGCTCTGGGCTCTTATTAAGGGTTTATTTTCCCTTTTGAAATCTTTCATGCCTTTAGTTTATTTCTCCTTTAATTCACTTTAAAAGGAGTTTATTGATATTTCATTTATATTACAAGTATTTACAGATTTCTCTCACTTCTCTTATAACAAAGTAAAACAATTATAACTAATAATAATACAGTACTCATCTGAAAGCTCATGCAAAATTTTGTATTTGTAGCATCTACCTCCCGTCTCTCTAATTTTTAAAAATTAACAGACACCAATTAACAGGACTTTCCCCCTCTGAATAGGAAAAAGAAACAATTTTTGTATGAAATATGCATTTTTCAAATAAAACATTCCCTCAATAGTTGTATATACACACACATATACATACTTATATACACACATGTGTATGTGTATATATATGTGTATATGTATGTATTATGTATGTATGTATCATTCTGCTTTCTGTATCACCTCTTTGTTATGGATAGCATGTACTTGTAATGTCTGATCCACAGCCAGGAAGTTTCAGTGAAACCTCAGACACTTACTAGCAAGTCACATAACTGTTGTCTGCCTCAGTTTCCTCAACTGTAAAATAGAGACAATAATAGTACTTACCTCTCAGGGTTTCCATGAGGATTAAATGAGGTAAAATTTATAAAGCATTTCAAAGTGTCTGCAACATAGTAGGTGCTTAATGAATGCTTATTTCCTTCATGAATAGTCATTGTATTTTTGAGGGGTGGGGCAATGAGGGTTAGGTGACTTGTCCAGGGTCACACAGCTAGTAAGTATCTAGTGTTTGAGGCTGAATTTGAACTCAGGTCCTCCTGAATCCAAGGCCCCAGTCATTGTATTTATTAAAGTTATTTCAACTTTCAGGGCAGCTGGGTAGCACAGTGGATAAAGCACCACCCCTGGATTCAGGAGGACCTGGGTTCAAATCTGGCCTCAGATGCTTGACACTTAACTAGCTGTGTGACCCTGGGCAAGTCACTTAACCCTCACTGCCCCACCCAAAAAAAAAGTTATTTCAACTTTCAAAGTTGTTTTAACAGTTTTGTTGTATAAATTGTTCAGATTCTGTTCAAACAAAATTGATTTATATAATAAATTTTTCTTCTGGTTTTGGCAGTACCACATTGTTTTAAGAATTATTGATTTTAGTATATTTTAAGAACTAATATTGCTAGCCCCTTCCCTTTCTTTTCATTATTCCTTTTGAAATTTTTGACCTTTTTTTATTCATATAAATTTTTTTAAAGGTCTGTAAAATAATCCTTTGGTAGTTTGGTATGATACTGAATAAGTAAATTAATTTAGGAAGTATTGTAATTTTTACTACTTTGGCTTAACCTATCCAAGAACAATTAATATTTTCCCAGTTATTTAAGCCTGTTGTTTAGAAATATATTTATATAGTTCTTGAGTATAGCTAGGAAGGTAGACTCCCAAGTATCTCCAAGTAATTTTAAATGGATTTTCTCCATCTCTTACTGCTGAGTTCTATTAGAGGTTTTATTTAATAGAGGTTCGTGGATTTATTTTATATCCTGCAAGGCTACTGAATTTTTTTATTTCAGTTAATTTTAGTTGATTCTTAAGGTTAAGTATATGCTCATACTATCTTTAAAAACTGATATTTTTTTACCTGTGATTATTCCTTCAACTTCTTTTTCTTGTTGTGTTATAGTGAACATTTCTAGTATCATGGTAGCCATAGTGGCATTGGACATATTTGTTTCATCCCTAACTTTAATGGAAAGGATTCTAGCATATCTCCAGTAGAAATAATCGTAGCCTTTGGTTTTAGATATATTTATCTATTACCTTAGGGGCAGCTAGGTGGCACAGTGGATAGAGTGCAGGGCCTGGAGTCAAGTTCAAATTTGGTCTGGTACACTTATTAGTTGTTTGACCGTGGGTAAGACACTTAACTCTGTCTCAGTTTCATCATCTGTAAAATGAACTAGAAAAGAAAATGGCAAATCATTTCATTAAGTTTGCCAAGAAAACCCCAAATGGGATCATGAAGAGTCAGACACAACTGAAAAACAATAACAAAATTTGTTTTTTTAAAATAATAATAAACATTTTTATTTAAAGTTTTGAGTTGAAAATTCTGTCCCTCCTTCCTTCCCTCTTATCTCCCTTCCCTGAGGTGGTAGGCAATCAGATATAGGTTATACATGTACAATTATGTAAAACATTACTATATTAGTAATTTTGTACAAGAAAACTTGAATAAAAGAAAAAATGAAAGTGAAAAAGAACATGCTTTAGTCTGTATTCAATCAATATCAGTTCTTTCTTTGGAGGTGGATATTATGCTTCCTCATGAGTCCTATGGGATTGTCTTGGATCATTGTATTGCTGAAAATAATTAAATCATTTATAGTTCTTCATCAAACTATATTATTATCACTGTACACAACATTCTCCTGATTCTGCTCACTTCACTATACATGAGTTCATACAAGTCTTTCCAAGTCCTTTTTTAAGTTATCCTGCTTTTCATTTCTTATAGCACAATACTATTCCATCACCATCATATACCACAGTTTGTTTAGCCATTCCCCAGTTGATGGGCATTCCTTTGATTTCTAATTCTTAGCCACCATAAAAAGAACTGCTAGAAATATATTTGTATAAATAGGTCTTTTTCTCTTTTGGGAGATGTCTTTGGGATATAAAATTAGCAGTGGTATTGCTGGATCAAAGGGTATGTATGCACAGTTTTATAGCCCTTTAGGCATAGTTCTAAATTGCTCTCCAGAATGGTTGGATCAGTTCACAACTCCACCAACAGTGGATTAGCATCTCAGTTTTTCCACATCCCCTCCAACATCTTTTTTTGTTATATTTGCCACTCTCATAGGCATGAAGTGATACCTCAGAGTTGTTTTAATTTGCATTTCTCTAATCAATAGTGATCTAGAGCATTTTTTCATATGATTATAGATAGCTTTGATTTCTTTGTCTGAAAACTGCCTGCTCATATACTTTGACCATTTATCAACTGGGAAATGACTTGTATTTTTATAAATTTGACTCTGCTCTATATATACACTTGAGAAATGAGGCCTTTATCAGAGATACTTGTTTCAAAAATTATTTCCCAGTTTTCTGCTTTCCTTATAATCTTGGTTACATTTGTTTTGTTTGTGGAAAACCTTGTTAATTTTGTATAATCAAAATTATCTATAAAATGTATTGTTTTAAGAAAAAGTCCATTTATTCCTTGATTTCCTAGTATTTTTAACAGTAAAGGATATTGTATTCTGTCCAGAGCTTTTTCTATATCTATTAATAAAATTATATGTTATCTGTTGTTAATTTTCCTGTTTTGATTCTCCCTAGTTTATGTATCAAGACAATATCTGTACCATAAAAGTAACTCATTTCCATCATGTTGGAATTCATTTTTCTTTAAGTATTTGATAAAATTCACTTCTGAATTCATCTGATCATTCAGTTAATTTGAGCAACATAGCTAATAAAACTAAATGCAAAAACAATGCTTTAGGATTATGTTATTTAGCCCCAGTTTATTTTTTAACACTTTTTCAAGGGTTTTTTGACTCAATACAATTTAATATATTGTGAAGAATAAAGGATATGGAGATATTTCTGCTTTTTTCATTTGCAAGGTTTTTGTGTAATAAGGTATTATCATTTTTGGTAAAGGTGGCATGCACAGCTAAGAATATGTCTATTCCTTTTTATTTACATTCAGTAATTACCAGAGGTCTATACTTTTTAAAAAATTATCTTCAGGACCATAGTAATTTATTATTTAATAAAACCAAAGACCCAGTCTTTTAGGACAAGAACTTATTTATTGTCAAAAACTGCTGGGAAAACTAAAAAACAATATGGCAGAAACTAGGTATATATCCTAACACCTTTTACCAAGATAAGGTCAAAGGAGGTACGTGATTTAGACATAAAGAGTGTTACTAATAAACAGATTAAGGGAGCATGGAATAGTTTACCTGTCAGATCTATGGAGAAAGGAAGAATTTATAACCAAATGAGTGATAAAGAACATTACAAGATATAAAATAGATAATTTTGATTATCTTTTTAGCTTTTACACAAACAAAACCAGTACAAACAAGATAAGAAGAAAAACAGAGGGGAAGCTAGATGGTGCAGTGGACAGAGCACCAGCCCTAGATTCAGGAGGACCTGAGTTCAAATCCAGCCTCAGACACTTAACACTTACTAGCTGTGTGACCCTGGGCAAGTCACTTAACCCCAATTGCCTTATTAATTAATTAAGAAGAAAAGCAGAAAATTGGGAATTTTTTTTTGTGAGGTAACTGGGGTTAAGTGACTTGCCCAGAGTCACACAGTGTCTGAGGCCAAATTTGAACTCAGGTCCTCCTGAATCTAGGGCTGGTGTTTTAGCCATTGCTCCACCTAACTGCCCCGGAAAAAAATTTATAGCAAGTGTCTTTGATAAACGTCTCATTTCTCAAATATATGAGTCAAATTTATATGAATACAAGTCATTTCCCAATTAATAAATGGTCAAAGGATATGAACAGGCAATTTTCAGATGAAGAAAACAAAGCTATCTACAGTCTTATGACAAAATACTCTAAAACAATTCTGAAGTACCACCTCATACCCATCAGATTGACTAATATGCCAGCAAAGAAAAATGATAAATATCAGAGAGGATGTGGGAAAATTAGGACATTAATGCACTGTTGGTGGAGTTTTGAACTGATCCAACCATTCTGTAGAGCAATAAAATTGTGCATACCCTTTGACCCAGCAATACCACTACTAGGTCTCTATCCCAAAGAGTTTTTTTAAAGGGGAAAAGGACCCATTTGTACACAAATACTCATAGCAGCTCTTTTTGTGGTAACAAGGAACTGGAAATGGAAGGCATGTCTATCAGTTGGGGAAGGCTGACCAAGTTGTGATATATTATTGTAATGGAATATTATTGTGCTATTTTTTTTAAATGGCAAGCAGGATTATTTCAGAAAAGAAAACCTGGAAAGATTTACATGAACTGATGCATAGTGAAGTGAGCAGAACCAGGAAAACATTGTACATAGTAACAGCAACATTGTACAATGAACTACTGTGGATGACTTGGCTACTTTCAGCAATACAGTGATCCAAGACAATTCCAAAGGACTCATTATGGAAAATGCTATACACCTCCAGAGAAAGAACTGATGGGAGTCTGAAAGCAGATCGAAGCATAATACTTTTAATTTTCTGTTTTTTCTTTCATTTTTTGGACTTTGTATTCTTTCACAACATGACTATTTATTGAAATATGTTTTGCATGATTGTACATATATAACCTATATCAAATTGTTGACCATCTCAGGGAGGGGAGAGGGAAGGAAGGAGAGAATTTAGAACTCAAAAATGTTTTAAATGAATGTTTAAAATTGGTTTTTACATGCAATTAGGAAAAATAAAATATTCAAAAAATTTTAAGTTAAAATTCTCTTCAGAACCTTAAATTCTTTCTCATTTTTTTTATTATAATTATCTGGGGTTGGTAAGGTTAAATTGGATTCCTCGTGATTATAAATTTTAATGTCTATATTTCTTTGTAATTCTTTCAGTTTTGTAATGCTTTCAGTTTTTCCTTTAAGTCTTTAGAATCTATGCCTTGTGGTACATATATGTTGTATATTGAAATCAATTCATTGTTTATGTTTCAACAAAATGTAGTTTTACTCTTTATCTCTTTTCCTTAAGGCTATTTTTGCTATTGCTTTGCCAGAAATCATGTTACTTCTGCTTTTTTGTGTTCCAATTCCTTAATTTTAACTCTGTGTGAATCTTTTTGTTTCAAGTGTGTTTCTTCTATTGTTGGATTTTGCTTTCTAATCCATTCTTCTAACTTCTTCTGTTTTACAGGCTGAGTTCATCGCAGTCACATTCACAGTTATGATAATTAATTGTTCCTTTCCCTCCATCCTATTCTCTCTTACTTTTTCTTCTCTATAGTCATTAATCCCTGTTTAATTCTTATTATTTCCCTCCCCCAATCTTTTCTCTTTCTTTCAGTATCCCCTCAGCCACCCATTGAGAAGGCAAGAAATGTAATATCAGTTACACATGTGAAATCATGAAAAACATATATTAGCCACGTTTTAAAAAAAAAGAAAGTGAAAAAACAATTGGCTTCAACCTACACTCAGAGTCCATCAGATCTTTCTCTGGAAGTGGATAGCATTTTTCATCATAAGTCCTTTGGAATTGTCTTGAATCATTGTATTGGTCAGAATAGTCAAATCACTCACAGTTGATCATCACTACAATATTGCTGTTACTGTATACAGTATTCTTGTGTTTCTGCTCACTTCACTTTGCATCTGTCTTCCCAGGTTTTTCTGAAACCATCATGCTTGTCATTTCTTATGTTCACAATTATTTATCACAACTTAGTCAGACATTCCTCAATTGATGAACAGCTCCTCAATTTCTAATTCTTTGCCAACCACAAAAAGAGCTGCCATAAATATTTCCATCCATATAGGTCCTTTTCCTTTTTCTTTGATCTTTTTGGGATACAGACCTTGTAGCTCCACTGCCTCTGCCTTTCTGTCTCACTCCTCTGCCTGCTTGTCAAGGTCCTTCCTAGAAAAATCTGATTCAACCAAGTGCTACTCCCTTGTATTAGGGTTGAGCGATGCCCCGCTGAACTGGAACTTGAGAACTGCCCTCTTTTGATAGGTTTTTTAAAAATTCATTTATTTGGTTAGGCAAAAATTTAATATCTCTTGCTCTTACAGCCCCAATTTAACAATTTTTAAAACTCTCATAACCAATATGCATAGTCCAGCTTTTTTTTCAGTTCATAGTTTTAAAAATATTATTATTTTGTTTTTTTTTTATTTTGGAATTTACTCAAACACAAAATTAAAAGATCACTTCCTTAACTAGAGTAAAACAGCAAAAGAGGTCATCATCTTCACTTCATATGGGTAATTGTTGGCATCATGTTTGCTGCACCCTATTTCTACTCACCTTGCAAATGCTCATTGCCTTTGGATGTCCTGTAATTGTGATTCCTTGGATATTATGACATGATTTTGACATATTACATGATTTGCTGCAATATAACATGGCCAGAAGAATATTAATACTAAAAAGATGAGATTTTATTTGAAGAAGCAGCTTGGGTTCATTAAGAATACTGCATTATTTCCAAGTGGAATCCAATGTAGCCTACTGTCCTCCTATTTAACTCTAGGACTGACCTCAGTATCCACCCAAGTGTCTGTCCAATATCCGTGTACTAATGAATCCACTCATTAGGCCGTTCATTGAACTGCATATCCTAGTCTAAACAGCAGGTATTCTTCATCCACCTGGATTTTTCCACATGGACAGTGTCTCTTTTTAGGAATTATGGATGTCATTTGGATATGCAGTATTCTGGTGCTTAGTGTAATCAGAATAATGTCATCCATAAACAGAATTCTGGAGGAACCCACTATTGATAGGGAATCTCTCTCCCATTTGGACTCTAGGTGAGAAATCCTCTGATAGTAAAACCACCTTTGGCAAGTAAACAAAGATGTCTTTATTTTATGCTTCAATTAATATTAGTAATCAGAGAATCATGAACTAAAGTTAATCTTCTTAAATTTGTCAAGGAATCTCAGGAGAGCCTTTAAATATGAATTTTGTTCTAACAAATGTTTTTTAAGTATTCAAAAAATAAGCACATTGGGATAGTCATTTTTTGTACTTTTCAGTCAATTATGTGACTGCAAAAATATGGTTTGCTGTAGAATATTGTTTGTGAATGCACGCCTGTTCCTTTCTCATAGTTTCATTAAGAATGCCTTAAGGTTCTGAATACCTTTAGGACAGTAAGCATGTGACTTTTCCAATGGCATTTCCCTATTTGGATTGTTGGGAATGTTGATTCTTATTTTATCATCCATTTTTAGCACCAACTGGTAGAATCAACTTCCTTTACTTCTACCAGCTGCTTTTCTGAATTACTGTACACTTCCAGCATCGTGGTTCTCCTCACCACTGCTCACCAATTACAGGGTTCCAAACCCCTTGACCTAATTATTACAATACCCTAGGGATATCACTGTTCTTATTTCCCCCATTTGAGATTTATGTAAATAGCTTTGATGCCTTAAAGGTATTTGATTTTCATCTCCTATAACTTTTTTGAAAAATCTCTTCTATATTCTTTCTCCTGGATGAGGGCACATTTTATGAATAAACTCATTTCCAGAGAGTTTTGGGGAAGGCTTTTCATTGTTAAGGAGAATAGAAGCTATTTATAGGTAGACTAGATCTACAGCTAGCCATAATGGAAGTATTTGATTCTGAAGCAATTTTTTTTTGGTTGGAGCAAATTCTAATGGGAATAGTCAGAAGGTGAGCAGGTAAAAGAGAATTAATCTGTGTCCTTCCTCCAGGGACACTCTCTGGCTCCATTTGCCAGAAGAGAAATGAACCTTTGGGAACAAAAGTCAGATGGAATATGGTTTCAGGGAAAATTTTGGTAGTGTTCTCTGGCTCTCATCCTCAAGGGGCTCAAATTCCCTAGAAATGGGAATCTGTACTTTAATTGTGTGTCCTTTTATTTCTTCTATAAAGCCTCCTCTTTCTCCTCTCCTCCCCCCAACCCCAATCCCCAACTAACCTTCTCTCTATTCTTGTGAATATTATGGTAGGCATGCCTCTATGGTAGACAATACAAGTCAAATCAACTTTCACTGGACAGTCCAAAGTAAAAAGTAGATGTTGGGAACGCAGCAGGAATCAGGCAAAGAAGTGAGAAGACTAAAGAATAGCCAAGGGGGATCAGTCAGAAGGACTGATTCATGGAATGCTGTAAGAGCAAAAAGGCAGAACTAGTATCTAGATGTGGATAAGGAGCTCAGTGTGATCCTGACAGAAAGCAACCAGAAGAGTCTGGAGGACCAGCTAAGGAAGAGAGCATAGTAAGTTCCCATTTTAGGCTTCAAAGCAATAGATCCTTGAGTCAGGTTAACATGCGAGTAGTTAAGTCAAGATCCAGCAACTGATGAGAAAGATCTTGTTCATTTGCTCTTAGACCCGAACCTCTGAACTTTTTTTCATTTTTGTCAGTCTTTCACTTTGATTTTCTCTGCCTTCTTTAAACAGAGTACCTCATTTGGGGCCTTGTTTTAATGTTAAATCGAAACCTGAGTTCACATGCTGTTATCAATGTAGTGATCAGAAAGACCAGATAGGCCAATAAGACATATTGAGGAATCAAAACTAGAGATAATATATGTGATCAAAGTCACTGCTGTCTAAATGGATGCACTCAGTACTACAGAGCTCAGGAGTTATCAGACAGGGACAGATACTCTGGAAGATCAACACATTCATCTTAACTCAGTTGCTTTTTCTCTTTAACAGGTGGGTTTACAGAAAAAGCTTATGAATGGAGCTCAGAAGAAGAGGATACCCTGAAAAAGGCAGGGCCAGTTCAGGTCCTCATCATGAAAGATGATCACTCCTTTGAATTAGATGAAATTGCACTTAATCGTATCCTTCTGTCAGAAGCTGTCAGGGACAAAGAAGTTGTTGCTGTTTCTGTGGCTGGAGCATTTAGAAAAGGAAAATCATTTCTCATGGACTTCATGTTGAGATATATGTACAACCAGGTATGTTAAGAAGTCACTAAAACACCTTCTTGTTCTTGTGCTTCTGTAACTGGATACTTCGTTTGTTTTTGTTTTTTGAGGGGCAATGAGATTTAAGTGACTTGCCCAGGGTCACACAGCTAGTAAGTGTCAAGTGTCTGAAGCCGCATTTGAACTCAGGTCCTCCTGAATCCACGGCCGGCACTTTGTCCACTGTGCCACCTAGCTGCCCCTACTGGATACTTTTAATGAACATTGTACCTCTGCCAGCAAACAAATTCAGAACTGAAAAAAATTTAGAAATAAGTTTATTAAGTCATTGGGCAAGGAGCCAAAAAAGGTGCCCTCCCTCCCCCCAGTCTCTGAAGTTTTACATTATATAAAATTCAAACGAAGAAACAAGGAAATAGTACCTGACTGACCAGCATGGAGGCAGTTTCTAGATAAGATACATAAGTTGCTTGAGATGTATAATGGGAGCAAACTCCTTACATCACTCTTTGGACCTAGCTCCCATGGAAGGGTTTTTTGAGAACAACTTAACCTAGAGTCCTGAAATAAACATTAAACAAATCTGATCACTAAGCAACAAGTGAGAGCTTTCAGCTATCCAGGGCTAGGTTCAAACAATATAATAAAAATTCCCACAGTTTTCCCCTATTGGGGATTTAAAGCCCAACATTCCTATCCTAGAAGCACAAATACAGAAGCAGAGGGCTAAACTAAGGTTTCAAAGGGAGTTCTTCAAAATAACCCAAATCATTATTCATTTTATCTAGAGCTTGATAGAATTCCTTTTAAGGAGTGATAGGGACCAGATTGGTGGCAAATTTTCCCCAACATTTCACAATCAGAGGGATCAAATTGAATAAACATTAGGGGCTATATCAGGGGACTCAGGCTTGCACCATGCATGAAACAAGTGTATTACATAATACAGGGAGATTTCTCAGTCATTGGAAAAACAAATGGCCACAAGTATCAAAAATATTTTTAAAAAGACAGACTCACAATCTCATAATTTCTTCAGTATCATAAAAGTTAAATAAATTTAGTTAAACTGAATCATAATCTCATGCATCCCCTAACAAAGCAAAGCTAGTTAAACAGGCTGCAGAAGTAAACTAAGTCAGGTTATAGACTAAACTACATTTAATCAAATCTTATTTCATTTTGAGTCTTAGTTGTTCCATGTAACCATCTGATCCTTAGAAACATTTTCCGCCTTGCAAAAACCGGATTAGACCTCATTTCAATGGCAGTTCTGGAGAGATATTCCTCTTAAATTTGGTTTTTCAATAACTATTTCATGTGGTGAAAACAAGTTTAAACTTTATGCAGTTAACTTGTCCTTTGGCCATTCTCCTTAATAGAAACATTTGAAAGCCATACAAATATATATATATAAAATAGATAAATATATACATATGTGTATATATATATAAAAGTAGATATATTCTAATTAGAAAAAACAATTTAATATTTGTTAATTTTCTCAAAGTGAAGTTTACTACTCTACTATCACATTATATTTTTGTCCTATTCCTGCTTTCAGAACATGCATTATCCTTCATAAAGAATGAGATACTTTAAGGATCTACTCTTATGCAAGAATCTATATTAGTGATCCCAGATTCAAAATGGTAAAATTAAAAACAGTAAGATCTTTATACTTGCATCCGATTATAGTAACTCAGAGATACTAAGTATTCCAGCAACAAGATTCATCAAATATAAAAACTTTTACAGTTCACCTGCCCTTATTATAGAAATGTATTAAGAAGGGAAGGAGCAACATGGTTATGAAATCAACACTGTCTCTTCAAGGGCATAGACTGACCTGACATAAGCATAACAGGATAAAGCTTCCTTTGCTCAATGTGATTCCAAGTAACAGTCTCATTCCTTTATTTGGGAATAGTCAATCATATAGTGTAACAATTGGAATGACACCACCTGCTGGAGAGGTACTGTAGGAAAGCTCCACCATAAAGAGAAGGCATCTGAGGGCAAGCCATGCGGTCAGGTCCTTGGCGTTGGGAAGTGACATTTGCTTGTGGGTACTGTCTATCAAAGCTACCAGCCAATCAACTTGAGGAGCCTCCCATTTCTGGGAGGAGGACACGAAGTAGGAAGTGGACACTGGCAGAAGGCTTTTTCCTCTTTTTGTTCCTGACCATGGTGGGTCAGGTGATGGGGTCTCTTAGAAATAGTTAGATTTTTACCTTTCTCTCTGATCCTAATGCTCTTTAATAAATACTTAAATACTTAAATACTCTTGCTAAAGTTTATAATTTATTGGTGACCACTCATTAGATTTTAGATAGTATGGCTAGAATTTTAGCCCCTTATAATAGAAAAGTTCTACATTATTCACAGTGTACCATAGGTATAACCATAACTCAGTTAATCATGTAGGAAAATTTGCTATTCAGAAAGGAAATAACATAATAGGGAAACTGAAGCAAGAGGCTTCTACCATTACATTTGCTAGCAAGGTTCTTCTCAAGCACAGATATCCACCTGTAGCAGTCCTCAGATTGCAATCCCTTTGAGCACCACATGGCATTTCCCTTAAAAGGTGGATGTTGGCTTAATAACAATTCAAACAATCTTACCTGAAGTAAAAACTCAGAATAATATTAAGCTATAGGCCCAAGAGATATTTTTCTCATGTTGTTTGAGTAACAGTTAACAAGAAACACATACAAGGCCTTGTTTTTTTTTTTTATCCTTTTTATTTTAAATCCATCCTGGAGCTGAAATGAATTATTTAGAAAGTAAGAATAATAGAATTCTACAATTACACACATATTGAATACATAATAGTTCACTGAAAACCTAGAAAAACAGGGGACAGCTAGGTGGTGCAGAGGATAAATCACCAGCCCTGAATTCAGGAGGACCTGAGTTCAAATTCAGCCTCAGACACTTGACACTTACTAGCTGTGTGACCCTGGGCAAGTCTCTTAACCCTCATGGCCCCACCAAAACAACGACAGCGAGCACCTAAAAAACAGCTGTCCACTGAAGCCTTCAGGCTGACAGATATTCAAATCTGAAGGCATTGTATATTAACCTCTTATGAAAAAGTAAAAAATCCTTACAATTTGGGATCTGTTAGCTTAAAGTTGCAACTTCAAAATATTCTATTATAGGTGCACTTTCATAATTTTCAAAAGCAATGGCCAATCTATCAGATAAATATAAATTTGTTAGCTCCTTTCATTCAACTGTGGAAAATACTCATTTCTCATTAACCACTTACATAAGAACTTTACATTAAGCAACTTCTCTTCCAGAGTTAATAAGATTTTATGACTTTACCAAGACTGGAGAATCAGGAAATTGAAAACCTGGTGAGTCCCCATGGTACTTTCCCAAAAAGAAAGTAATTATTTTTATTACTTTAAGCAAAATTTGTCCAAATAAATAATTGACAGTTTGTTTCAACCACGACAAAAAGTGTCTTTCAAAAGAAAAGTTAATTTTCAAATGATACCTCTGGGTATCAGTTTTTTAAATTAACAGCATTTCTTATACAATGAATTCCTAAAAACCACAACAGAAGTTAGAAGCCCAACAATAACATAAATATTAATATAGGCTTTGAAACAATAATCCAAAACTTGTCAACATCAATTTGATTGAATGCCCTTACAAATCATCTTACATTTTTTAAAAAATCACTTCATCCAGCTATTAATCCAGCATTCTATATTAAGTGCATTCAAAACCCAGTATAATCAGTTACACTTTTCTAGTTCTTATTCATGCAGTTTCTAAGCATATTGCCTCAATACTAAATATCAATTGTATTTTGTATTAAGACCTGATCTACATATAGAGGTACAAACATCACAATTATTTCATTTTAAATGAAACTACATTATAATTTGGTTTCAGGACGAACTGTCAAATCAAATCTGGATTTACAATTATAAATGGTAGGGGCAGCTAGGTGGCACAGTGGATAAAGTACCAGCCCTGAATTCATGAGGACCTGAATTCAAATCCGGCCTCAGACACTTGACATTT
Organism: Dromiciops gliroides; assembly: GCF_019393635.1. Classification (NCBI taxonomy): domain Eukaryota; kingdom Metazoa; phylum Chordata; class Mammalia; order Microbiotheria; family Microbiotheriidae; genus Dromiciops; species Dromiciops gliroides. The sequence goes on along the minus strand of NC_057862.1, from coordinate 262,759,159 downwards.
ACTAGCTGTGTAGCCCTAGGTAAGTCACTTAACCCTCATTGTCCCACCGAAAACAAACAAACAAATAAAAAACAATTATAAATGGTATCATTCAAAATCTCAATTTTCCCAAGGGTCATTAGCTACTCATACCTCAAATTATAGAGCCCATTGCTTTTAGTTAGCTCTGTTCCAAAGATTTATGTGTCCGTCTCACATTCCCATATCCTTCTTAAAATATTTCATCATTTAAAAAAATCTTCAGATCATATTTTGAAAATTTACAGCAAAGATGCTATAATGCAGTTATAAATTTAGTCCCTAATTACTTTATGATGCCATAAATTTCTACAAAGCAGGAATAAGATTTCCTTTCTTTGCTTGTCTTTATCTCTCTAACCCCAATGTGGTCAGGGCTGAAATGACATAAAGTTATTCTGAAGGGTTTTTTTTTTTGGGGGGGGGGTGTTTTTTCCATTCTAAAACGTTATCTCCTGCTAAAAGTCTGAAGTAGTATTAAGTCACTGCTTATTGGAAAGTAGAGTCTAGCATCATGTTACCAAAAACTAAGAGAATTATTTCAAATATGAAATTCAGTTAATCTTCCCCACCATTTCTGTGTTGTTTTATTGCAACAGTCCTCATGGGCTCTACATTTTTTCCCTTAGAAAGCTCCAAAGTATCAGAACCTACAGATAACACTAAATATGACATGAGAAGCTCATAGAGAATGAGGCCAAGTGAAAATAGAAAGAAAGGAAAGAAAAGTTAGAAAAATATTATCTCACATAATCAAAGGTACACACATGATATCTATAGAAACAATTAAGAAGGGGATGGGGATGGAGGGAATGAATCTGCTTTGCACCTGAGATCTGAGTCACACCAGTTACTGCTGCTGGCTTCTGAACTTCCTCCTTTCTCCATAAAGAGACCTGACATTTGAAACTCACTTTCATCTGAACTAATCAGAAGAAGGAAAAATATCCATATGTACACATAAATACATGTATGTGTGCACACACAAATCAACTGGACAGAACCAGCCTCTAACCTGTGGATGGTTGGAGCCAAATGGAGCAGGCTAGAGACAGGAGAGAGAAGAATCAAACAGAAATTTCAAAGTGAAGGAAACAGCTTGCAAGGAAGGAGGGGAATTAGACACATGTGACTGGGCCCCACCCTTAGTGGGGGAACTGGTATGGGGAGATCCCAATACTTATACCACTGGCTGTGCAGTGACCTGTAGCCCTAACAATGAGGATTAACAGCAAAAATGAGACAAATTCGATTCATAGCAGGGCTTCATGACCTGAACACGGGTACTTGTCCAGTGCTTGTCTGAGCTCAGAACACCTGATGCTGGTCAAAGCAGTACAATAATTATATGATTTTTCCAGAGGGTGAATGCAAAGGATTGTTGTTATGCCAAATTCTAAAAAGGACTCTGTACCTCTGGTTCTAAACTAGAGTTTCCTAGCTAATTCTGACTTAATATAGTATAATCACTTTTTTTTTGCAGGGCAATAAGGGTAAAGTGACTTGCCCGGGGTCATACAGCTAGTAATTGTCAAGTGTCTGAGGCTGGATTTGAACTCAGGTCCTCCTGAATCCAGGGCTGGTGCTTTAATCTACTGGACCACCTAGTTGCCCCTAGTATAATCACTTAAATTTGGTTCTCTGATCTTGAAACTTCAGAGAATTTCAGTTTATATACCATTTGCTGTTTCTATCCTTACCTGAATCCTGTATCGTATATAAGAATCTTTTTAAAAATGTATGGGGGGGGGGCAGCTAGGTGGCGCAGTAGATAAAGCACCAGCCCTGGATTCAGGAGTACCTGAGTTCAAATCTGGCCTCAGACATTTGACACTTACTAGCTGTGTGACCCTGGGCAAGTCACTTAACTCCCACTGCCCTGGAAAAAAAAACAAAAAACACCCAAAATGTATGAGGGACCAACAATAAAATAAACTCTTCTGCCTTTTAAAATGATCAGACAGATACTTTAAAATGGGAAAAATAATTTCACTTTATTATTTTATCAATTCAATTTATGTGTAAAATCCACTTAATTACTAACTAATAAATTCTTAATCCAATTTTGAGAATATATTACTAAAACATACTCAAAGACTGAATTTCCATGACAAATTTGAAAGCCAATCATATTAGAAGGGAGGGCACAAGTGGGGGAGAAGGGGGCAAGAAAAAGAAGGGCAGCTGATAAAAGGGAGGGCAGATTTAGGGAGGCAGTGATCAGAAGCAAAACACTGGTCAGGAGTAATAGGGTGAAAGAAGGGGAAAAAAAGAGTACAAAGAGGAAAAGAGTATGGAGGGAAATAAACAGTTAATTTTAACTGTGAATGTGATGAACTCTCCCATAAAATGGAAGCGAATAGCAGAGTGATCAGAATCCTACAATATGTTGTTTATAAAAAACACATTTGAGGCAGAGAGATACACATGGAATAAAGGTAAAAGGTTGGAGCAAAATATATTATGCTTCAGCTGATGTCAATAAAGCAGGGGTAGCAATTCTTATCTCAAAGCAAAACCAAAAATAGATATAATTAAAAGAGATAAGGAAGGAAACTACATCTTGCTAAAAGATATGATAGAAAATGAAGTAATATCAATACTAAACATGTATGCACCAAGTGGTATAGTATCCAGATTCTTAGGGGAGAAGTTAAATGAGTTACAAGAGGAAATAGACAGCAAAACTATACTAGTGGGGGATCTGAACCTTCCCCTCTCAGAATTAGATAAATCTAACTGCAAAATAAATAAGAAAGCCAATCATATATATCTGTATATAGTTCCTAGAGAAAACAGTCTAATCCTGTTGCTTTCTCAAAATTTACTGTTCCATTAATTTAGAAAACTTTTATATTATATCTTTCTCTTATTACTTTGTCTGATCATTTAGGAAGAAATCCTTAGGAAGACATCTTCCCTATATTATAATTTGACCACAAATACAGGTTAAAATTGTAAAATGTTCATACCCACATCCTATTATGGTAACTCAGACATGTTCCAGTATCATTCTGTTAGTTAATAGATTTAGTATAGTACTTACAAAACTTCTTGATTATAGAAATTTGCTATAAAAGGAAAAAGAGGGACATAGTTATAATAATGTCATGTAACATAATGGGGGGGGTGGAATTCCTTAGCTCTGTTTTACTGGAGACATGACTCATATCTGACATCCGATCCAGTGTAATCACAGGGTGTTAAAAGCAAGGCTCAGGATTAACCACGTGGAGTAATTTCCTTTTCAGAAAGGAAGAGCACAATGTGGGGAAAGAGTCATGAAGATCCTACCTTAGGCCAGACCAAAGTCAGCCCCAACACTTTTCCCAGGCATAGACATCCAGCTTTAGCAGCTGCCAGACTTCAGTGCATGCCATTTTCTACCATTGGCTTCATGACAATTCAGAGAACTATCCCTTAAATCAAAGCTCAAAATTATGGTCCCAGGAATTTTTACCTTAAATAACAAAATTTCACTAACCACAATTTAGTATTTGAATATATTTCCTGATGTTTCCCTAACAGTTAACATTTCATTTATCCTTTACTTATACATTAAAACTACCCATATTCTCGGGCTTCAGACATAGAGCAAACACCTGATAGTTGACGCATCATTAATATGTTGAAGCTACATCTATAACCACCATATACACTTTCATAATAGCGAAGAATTAACAAAATATACCTCATTAAATATTTAACAGTTTTCAAATACCTATTTTTATCACATCCTTTTAAAAGCCCAATCCAGATTTAAAAATTGTTTTGTCTAACAGCATTTCTGTTAAAATGGCCTCTCAAATTTCACAACATAAAATAATTTAGAAATACAATAATAACACAAACAATATCATGTATATAAAACATGAAATATAACTTCAGATGACATTAATGTCATTAATCATTACCTTTGGCATTTTAAAATCCCTTTATTGTTACCAGGTATGGAACAATTACAATCAATTAAAGAAATAATGATAATGTAGTGTTTAGCAAATGGCAGTCACTGTGTTAAGCACTTTACAATTATTATATCATTTTGATCCTCACAACAGCCATGGGAGGTAGGTACCATTATTTTTTTCTTTTTATAGATCAGGAAACTGGGGCAAACAGAGATCCTAACATTACATAGCTAATCGATTTCTTCAACCAGAATTTTTCCAGCATTTTTTTCAACACCTTTATTTGGGAATCTGATCTGAGTTAAAGAAAGGTTAACAGAATAAGAGGGAGAGGATCTCTGACCAAGAAAGGGTTAACTAGAAGTGGCTATAAAGGACAAACATTTCACCTTTTTTTTTCTTTCTTCACTCTGGGCTTACTTCTAAAATAGCTACCTTCTTTCATTGTCCTAGAACAATTTAGTTATTAATCTTGCCATTTACTTTGAAACTTTTATAAAATTTAATCCTTATTTTTCTTAGAACAAATTCTTCAGTGGTACCCCAAAACTTAAGATATTTCAGAAAGGAGTGAGTTCTTAGAATTACCCCAAATCCCAGGAGTTCTTCCTTGCAATCTTAAAATGATTAATCTGCAAACCTCCAAAATCTACCAAGATGTGTTTAGCAATTCTACAAACTCTGATTATCTGACTTTTTTTTCTTATTACTCCAACTTAGTCTACAAGCTTCTCCACAGTTGGTAGATCTCGTGCCCCACATGGCTAACAAATTCATACCCCACCTTTCAATTTATAATTGCCTTACTTCTTCCAAGACAAAAAACAAATTTAAAAAAAAAACTTTTGTCAGTTACTTCTTATTGTATCTTCATCCCTTTCAGCTCAGTACTACCTTTCCCTATAACCTAATCTTTCTTTACCCTTCTCCACTGGGCTCTCTGGAAACTCTGTTGATACTTTATTGATAATACAAGTTACCCTTTTTAACTTCAGCAGTGTGAAAGTCTTAAGAGGCAAGATTGGAGACAAGGATATGGAAATGTGAGTCTACAGCACCAGTGATATTTGGCACCTGGTTAAGTAGCACATGGGCATATACAAAGGCCAGGAAAGCAGCAGAGCAGCCAGCAAAGACCTGAATTTACCTCCAGGGCATAAACTTCATTCAGTACCTTTTCCTAACCATTTATTTGCATATACCAGTAGAGTAATATCTGAGTTTAAAAAAAAACAAAACTGAGGAACTCTAAACCCTAGAGCTATTTGGTGATTATTGGAATCAACATAACAAAATCAAGGTCTTTAATGGGGCAGAGGAGTTTTAACTCGTGATACCACCTTAGCAAGCTAGGAGTATCCAAAAGGTAGAGCCCAAAATAGAGTTTATTTAGTACATAATCAACAACAACAATGACAACAACAACAAAACCAGAGCATGTGAAAAGGCTTTCTTTTGGGCAGCCTTTCACCTGTTAAGTTTTTTACGTAAATTGAGAGTAACAGGATTCTTTGGGAGATGCACAAAGTAATCAAAGGCTGGAATTGACAACTTTTATTATTACATAGCCCAAAACTGGGGAAATGTCCTGGGTGGTACCTATAGGAAGCCCATTCCTGAAATCAGGAAGAGTTGTTAAAAGGAGAATGTATAAGAAAAATTCAGTTCTCAGGCACAAGTCTTTCAGAAACATATTCATTAAGTTCTAAAGCACCTCTCCTAGAGAAATACATATCCAATCCTGCTCTGAAATCTTTCTAACTCAAACCATTTTCTACTTAGAAAATTTCATGTTCGGGCAACTAGGTGGCGCAGTGGATAAAGCACCGGCCCTGGATTCAGGAGTTCCTGAGTTCAAATCCAGCCTCAGACACTTGACACTTACTAGCTGTGTGACCTTGGGCAAGTCACTTAACCCCCATTGCCCTGCAAAAAAAAGAAGAAAGAAAGAAAGAAAATTTCATGTTCAAGATTAAACAAGAGTACAAAGTTTAGTTGTAGGATCTTCACCAAAGTTTACTATAAGTAAGTGATTATTGGGAAATGAATCCTTGGAGATGATGTTTTCCTGGAAAGTCAAGATCTGGTTCAATTTGTAACCAAACTTGAGAGACCTCCCTTATGAAACTCTAAACCAAAAGGAGGGACGCTTCCTGTGTTTAATAAAGCATTCCCCACCACACACAAGACTCTTTTTTCTTTCTTTCTGTAGGGTCAAGAGTGAACAAAAGTATACTTAACTGAAAGTCAGGATTTCTTCTTGATTGAGTCTTAGAACTGATTTGAGTTTGATAGTAAGGAGAATATGAACTGTAGGCTAAAGTATTATGTCCTCAGACTTTTATTAAAAGCACCAATAGGGGCAGCTAGGTGGCACAGTGGATAAAGCACCGGCCCTGGATTCAGGAATACTTGAGTTCAAATCGGGCCTCAGACACTTTACACTTACTAGCTATGTGACCCTGGGCAAGTCACTTAACCCCCATGGCCCCCACAAAAAAATAAATAAATAAAATAAAGCACTGATAGATTTCTCTCATTCAGACAAATCCCAAAGGCCTTCATAATTATTTCTTAATATTTTCCTAAAGCAGGACTGTGGGGACTGGGGTTAGTATTTTTCCACAAGAGGCCCTAACTCTAGTTTCCTATCTATTACTTCAGAGGTGACAAACCTTACACTGAGGCCTTAAAGGAATCGAACTGGATATCTGAAAAGGCTTCTGACCATCCTAAGGGTCTCCACCTGTTCTAACAGGGAACAGCAGTGCTCTGTCTGAGGGTTGCAACCAATCTGGAAGTCAGAGGCCCCAATCAAGGAGCAAGCCCAAGGAGGCTATAGGATCGACCTATTGAGGAAAGATACTATGCAATGTAAGGTGAAAGCCCAACCTGAACCTAGCCTGGCAGTGGACTGACCTGTCCAACAGAGGTACCATGCCATCTGAGGAGGCAGTCAATCTATCACTGATGCCATACCTTGCAATCAACTTCATAAATAATACCTAGACAGAGAAAGGACATGGAGGACCTGTAATTCCAGAGTTATGAGTCAGTTGCCTTGATTACATTTGTTCCCTATAAATGTGCCTCACTACCTTTATACTTTGAGTTTGTGTTCAAAATTTTGTCTTTATGCCTATCTCCTACAGAAAGCAGATCAGAGAATATGATTTTCATAACATCTCCTAGAAGAAAAACCAGAACAAAGATATACAGGAAAAACATAGTACCAATTTGTCCCAAGAATAAGCAGGTGTGAATCATGTGGCTACTCCTTCCATAGAAGGAGCTTGAAGATGCCTTTTTTTGTGAAAGTGGATAAACAGGGTGTTGGCAGTTTCATCAACATGACACAATCCAACTTAAACGCAAACACCATAAAAAGAATGTATGAAATACAAATAAGTTTAACAATTCATCTATAACAAGAATGTATGAAACATGAATCAGTTTAATAATATCAGCTATAACAAGAATGTATGAAATGCCAATCAGTTTGACAATTTGACTTAAAGCAAACACTATGATAAGATTATATGATTATATGTCCTTTGTCAAGGACAAGGATGCCCAGATGTTTTTACAAGATAGAGACTTATTATCCTGGGGAAAGAAGTCAGTAGATAGAGACTTATCTGCTAGCTATCTGAGTTCTGTTTGGAGTTCAGTTGGAGGGCATTTTGATCATAAAGTTCTTTTGAATAATAAGGCAGCTCCATCAAATCCAGATGGTCCATACAGTCATCATAACAGTGACCATGTTATCTGCCATAATAATAATAATTTTAGCTACCATTTATATAACACTATGCTGCCGGCACTGTGCTAAGCAATTTACAATTATCTCACAACAGTCCTAGGAAGTTGGATGCAATTATTACCTCCTTTTTACAGATGAGGAAATTGAGGCAAGCAGAGGTTAAGTAACTTGCCCAGAGTTGCACAATTAGTAAGTGCCTAAAGCTGGATTTGAACCTAGGTCTTCCTGGTACTCTATTCACTGAGTCCCCTAACTGCCTCAAGTCAGCTGCTATGGACATACAAGAGTATGTATTTTCTACTTAGTATGCCCCAGGTTGTTTTTTGTTTGTTTGTTTGTTTGGTTGGGTTTTTTTTGGGGGGGGGGGGTTGGTGAGGCAATTGGGGTTAAGTGACTTGCCCAGGGTCACACAGCTAGTAAGTGTTAAGTGTCTGAGGCCCCAGGTTTTTTTTGAGGAAATGTTACATACCTACTATTCTTGCTCTGTCATTTAGTAAATGACTTTGATTAAAAAAATTAATTGAATCTGCCTGCTTATTATATATATATATATATATATATATTTGGGGGGGTAGGGGAATGAGGGTTAAGTGACTTGCCCAGGGTCACACAGCTAGTAAGTGTCAAGTGTCTGAGGTTATTATTAATAATAAGCAGGGGGCAGCTAGGTGGCGCAGTGGATAAAGCACAGGCCCTGAATTCAGGAGGACCTGAGTTCAAATGCAGCCTCAGACACTTGACACTTACTAGCTGTGTGACCCTGGGCAAGTCACTTAACCCTCATTGCCTCACAAAACAAACAAACAAACAAACAAAAACAATAATCACACTTGTAGATCAAGTCAGGGTTCATGAGCTATGATGCGAGGAGTATACACCCAATGATGTACACTGGAATCCTGGAATTCAAGATAGCCTCTGCCCTGTGGGGGCCCAACTTGTTGGTGCAAGTACAAGTTTGAGGGAGTAGTGCAGAGGCAAGTCTTCTTCCTCTAATAACACTTCTCAATTGATGGCACTTACAGAACTTTGACTTCCTCCTGAAGATGATTTGTCCCTTATTACCTTCGCAATTACAAAATTATAGAATTTGAGAGTTGGATGATAGCTCAGTAGTCATCTAATCCAACCCATAATTGAAAGTAATCCCCATTTTAAAAATAAAATAAATTCCCATTTTAAAAATCTATACTCAGCAAGCCATTGTCTAGGCTCTCCTTGAAGACCTCAGCTGGAAAAGGAGAGAAGAGTAACCCACTCTCACTTCATATATTCCATTACAGTTTTAAACAGCTCTAATTATTAGAATTTTTCTCCTGTCATCAAGCCTACATTTTCCTCTTTGCAATGCCCAATGATTTCTCCTGCTTTGACCCTCAGGGTCTAAACAAATTTAATTCCTCCTTCCTGTAACAGCACTGAGGATATTGTATTGTTCTTGTTGAATCATTTCAGTTGTATCCAACTCTTTATGACCCATTTGGGGTTTTCTTGGCAAAGATACTGGAGTGGTTTTCCATTTCCTTCTCCATCAAATACAGAACTTGAAGACAATTATCACACTTTGCTGAGTCTTCTCTCTTCCAGGTTAAACAAACCCAGTTCCTTATATTAAGAATCAAAGCCCTTCATTATCCTGATTGCCCTGTAGTTTATCAGTGTCCTTTTAAAATCATGGTGGCTAGAAGTGAACATAATACACCAGATGAGATCTTATCAGGGCAGAGTGCAATAGAGCTATCATGTCCCTATTCCTAGAAAATATACCCCTCAAGGCATCTCAAGATTACATTAGCATTTTTGTTTGCTTCATTACAGTACTGATTCATTTTGAGCTTGAAGGCCCCTGAAATTCCTAGATCTTTTGTAGAATAACTATTATACCACTATGCCTCCCCCACCTCATGCTTGTAAAGTTGATTTTTTGCACTCAAGTTCAAGACTTTACATTTATCCCTACTGAATTTCATCTTATTAGATTCATCCCAGTGTTTCAGCCTGTCAAGGTCCTATTTCCTCCAGCTTTGTGTCATCTGAAAATTTGATGAGATCTATGCCTTTTTCAAAATCATAAGTTAAAATGTTAAACAGCACAGGACCATGCACATATTCTTAAACTATTCTCCTGGAGACCCCCTGCCATGCTAATTTTGAACCATCAAGTCTGAGCTTTATGTCTCCATAGTATGGAGACTAATATGAGATACTTTATTAAATGCTTTGTTAAAAAGTAAACTTTAGGGGGCAGCTAAGTGGTGCAGTGGATAAAGCACTGGCCCTGGATTCAGGAGGACCTGAGTTCAAATCCAGCCTCAAACACTTGACACTTACTAGCTATGTGACCCTGGGCAAATCACTTAATCCTCATTGCCCCACCAAAAAGAAAAAAGTAAATTCTATCCACAGCATTCCCTTCACCTGCTAGTTTAGTAATCCTGTCAAAAAGGGAAATAAGATCAGACCTATTCTTTTTTCTTTTCCCCCCAATAAGTGTATTCATGCAAAACAGAAACCTGCATTAGCCATGTCCAGAGACAGAGAGAGAGAGAAAGAGAACAAAAGAAAGGGAAAAAAGGGAGAGAGGAAGGAAGGGAGAGACAAAGAAGGAAGGAAGGAAAAAAGAAAGATTTGAGAATAATTAAACTGTGTGGTATTAATTATAGATATATTCATATTTAGTAAATTTATATATATATATAGAAAGAGAGAGATAGATACACTCAGTGAAGTGAAAAATCAGTGAATACTGAAATAGAGATGATTGAAGGAGCTAGGATTTGAAGAAAAAGTAGTATCTATATAAGAAAAGGGAGAAGAGGAGAACAGGATGATGACATTCCATATCGGGGGGGAAGAGCTTGAGCAAAGTCTATTAGGAGTAGAAATGGGTATGATGTGTGGAAAAATGAGTAGACCTCCCTGACTGGAGTGGAGGTTGGGACAATTAGGTGGCACAGTGGATAATAGCACTGGGTCTAAAGTCAGAAAAAACATAATTCAAATCTGACCTCAGACACTTACTAGCTGTGTGATCCCTGGGCAAGTCATTTGATGCTTACTAGTCGTGTGATCCTGGACAAGTCACTTAACCTTTGCCTGCATAAAACTAGAGAATGAATGGTGAACCACTCCAGTATCCTTGCCAACAAAATCTGTCCACAAGGTCCTGAAGAGTCAGAAACAGCTGAATAACAAGGACATAAATGTGGATAAGTAGGGTGAATTTATTGTGGAGGTATTAAAACTAAAATCTCTTAAAAAATAACAATTCAGTCTTTTTACTCATTCATACCACTTTAGTTAGACAAATTAGCAAAGTTCATTCTACTTTTAAGTTTAGAATGAAGTTTTAGATTTGGGCATATGTCTAATCTGGTCTCCCAGCAGCTAAAACCTTTTTCTGAGCCAAAATGTTTTCCATATTACAGTAGACATTATGTGTATATGTGTGCACATACATTTATGTGGATATATATATATACATATGTGTGTATGTATGTATATATTGTTGCCAGGAGGGAAATAATATAGTATAAGGCTTCTTAAACCTTTTCCGCTCTCAACCTCTTTTCACCTGAGAAATTTTTACTTGACCCTAGGTATATGGGTATATAAAATAGGTATACAAATCAAACCTTTACTGCCACATTTTTCAAGATCTCCACATTCAGTTACACGGCCCCTATGAGGTTGCAACCCACAGTTTAAGAAACTTTGATACAGAGCAATGATGAGCACTGGAGTTTTATCTACACAGAAATTATTTCTAACTCATTTGGCTTTATTATTTCATAGGTGTCTGTTGATTGGGTTGGAGATTATGATGAACCACTGACTGGTTTTTCTTGGAGGGGTGGATCTGAACGAGAGACCACAGGAATTCAGATATGGAGTGAAGTCTTCCTAATTAACAAACCCGATGGCAAAAAGGTATGAAACTGACCTCTTTATAGTAGGTAATATTTAATTCTATCAATTATTGCTTTTTTGTCATGAATTTATAGGTACCTAGTTCCATAATGGGTGGCTCCTAGGAGATAACTATATCCCCTATACAAAATCCTAAGGGATTGTTGATCTATAATCATATAGGTTATAGTCAGTATGGATTATAATCAATAAATTAACTTCTGGACCCTCCTGTGATTAAGTGTCAATGATAAGTTGAGGATAATCATTTAGCATGGGTCACATAATAATTAACAGCAGGGTAAATAACTTTACCTTCTGGAGCATGCGTCACTATAACCTAGCGGATAGGGACTTGACTTGTAATTTCAATGAATGATATAGGGCATTTCTAGATGAGAAAACTATACCAATGCAGGGCAACACCTTTTGTGCAACCATCGGTTTTAGAGCCTTGAGAATTTAAGCGATTTTCCCATGCAGTATGTGGAAGAAGTAGAACTTGAACCCACGTCTTCCTTGTCCCAAAGCCAGCTCTCTATCTACAATCCCATGCTTCCATTCCCACGAGCTAGGAAAGTTCTTGAGTATCCTCTTGTTTTACAGATGAGAAAACTGAGATCTAGCTAGGCTGAGACATGACCAAAGTGTCAGGATTCCAACATACGTCCTTCGAATCCCAATCCAGGTCTCTTTTGGCATATTACACTGTCCTCCTATAATATTCTGCAAATAATATTAAAATATGCTATATTTTGTGGTTGCAGGTTGCAGTATTATTAATGGACACTCAGGGGACATTTGATAGTCAGTCAACTCTGAGGGATTCAGCCACAGTATTTGCCCTTAGCACTATGATCAGCTCAATACAGGTAATTAAGGAAATAAATTTATTGTATTGTATTTCTTTAAATTATTGAACACAGGGGGCAGCTAGGTGGTGCAGTGGATAAAGTACTGGCCCTGGATTCAGGAGGAGCTGAGTTCAAATCCGGCCTCAGACACTTGACACTTACTACTTGTGTGACCCTGGGCAAGTCATTTAACCCTCATTGCCCCGCAAAAAAAAAAAAAAAAAAGGAACACAGTAGATTTCCAAATGCACACATTGTGGAAGACAACAACTAAATGTCTATGATTTTTATAACACTGATTCATTTTACCAAATTGGTTAAATTACCAACCAATCTGTCACTTCAATAAGACCAGGAAACATTTTTGTGTTTTACAATCTATTTCCTATAGAAAAGTTAAAACAATTTATAATGAGCCTTCCCAAAAAAAGATTCCAGTGTTTTCACTGAAAGGTCTTTTTTTCTGCTTAGAGACTATAGACTTAATCATATTTAATGAAATAATATATGCAGTTGTTGCACACCCACCCCCTCTGAGCTACCTCCCCTGAGGGTAGCAACTACTTACACAGGTTTTAGAATAATAGCTAGTATCCTTAAAGGTTTATAAAGTGCTTTACAAATATAATTTCATTTTATTCTCACAAGTACCTTAGGAGTTAGATTTACAAATGAAGAAAGTGAAGCAGACAGGTTAAGCTTCCATACCCATGGTCACATATCTAGTAAGTGTCTGGGACCAAATTTAAACTCAGCTCTTCCTGACTCTGGTCCCAGTGCCCTATTTTCAGTGGGTCCCTCAAGTTGCATTCCCACTGGCTAGTTCCCAGATCGTGGATGCTACCTGTGGCTAACTTAATTCCAAAATTATAGTTCATGAGTCCCCCACAGGCTGTTCTCCCTTAACAATCCTGCCAATCGACACAATTAGGACAAAGCAACAGAATTTAGTAAGATGAACAGGAGCTAAAAAACATTTGTTCTGCTAAACCCATGGCACACTTTCTAACAAATACACAAAGCATCTATGGGAATAGTGGGCCCATAAGCCAGTGATAATGAGACCCACGTGGAGGGACTACACATAGCCAAAACTTACATTCCTATAGTGATGGGTCCCAATGGACCTTTTCTCTTTGTGCATTTTTTTTTTTGCAGGGCAGTGAGGGTTAAGTGACTTGCCCAGGGTCACACAGCTAGTAAGTGTCAAGTGTCTGAAGCCAGATTTGAACTCAGGTCTGGTGTTTTATCCACTGCGCCACCTAGCTGCGCGCTGTGCATTTTTTTCTGTAAACCAACTCTCTTTTTGCAGACCTATCTCTCTTGAACCCATAGTAGGCTTCCTTCTCTGATATTCCTGAAAGCTATATCCTTTTTTAAGTGATGGTCTCTCTGTATTCATACCTATAATTGTCATAAACTATTTGAAGTTTATGAGGTTTATCCAAATGTTCCATGCTTTCAGGTTAGAGACTGAAGTGAATATTTGGGTGAATACATTTTACATGGTATTCAAAGACCAATAGAACTCTCAATTAAGTTAGTAATGTTTTGGTATGTACATACATATAATAAGACAATATAAAGAAAACTTTAAATATAGATGACAATTCAGCACATGTTTGAAAAAACTACTTCTAGTATCCTTTTGTGCTTAGTGGATTGCTTGTTAAATTGGGTTAAGAAAAGCATTTTATTAATCCATCTCAGAATGAATGGTGTATATGGAAATTTTTAATCAACTAATGTAGAGAAGTTGTCTTCTCATGTCATAACAACACATTTTTTTAAAAACACATTATGATCTGTGACAGTTTCGAGTTATATTATGTAAACAAACAGGAAAATTCATAATATTCAAGAAAACATGTAGTTATATTCTCTTTTAAATTTTATCCTTAATTAAGGTATACAACTTATCTCAGAATGTCCAGGAGGATGACCTTCAGCACTTACAGGTAAAAATGTTTGTGTTCTTTTCAATATATCCAGTTCTACAAGCTCTCCAAATTGATACATATTATGGAGTCTTATTTTCCCAGGTTATTCTCTGTTTTGTTAAAACCTATCAGAATAATCTAGAAGCATAACCACATACACTTTCTATATTTCTTATTTTGGCACTGGGCAGTTATTCCTCAAGGTTATGGTAATGATTCTAAAAACGACAATCTCTTTCCTCAGTAAGTTCAAGAAAAGGAGGTTATTGAAAATTAACTTTGTGTAAACTAATTGATACTCTAACACTAAATCACTTGTTCTGATGGCAGTTGGCCATAATTCTGAAAATGCCAAAGATTATTGAGCCTTGATTAAAATGATGTTTTCTATTAAATATGAGATGGAATGAAATGTTGGGAATAGGATTTTATAGAACAGAGCAATATAGTGATTATTAGAATATAGATAGATAGGTAGATAGATAGATAGATAAATCCTAGAGCAAGCGAGCTAGATAAATGTGTATATGAGAGAGAGAGACGCAGAGAGAGACAGAGACAGAGAGAGAATGGGCATATTAAAAATAAGTCCCTCTAAAGTCTTTATTGTTCATTCATGTAAGCAGATGAGTTCTAGCTTTTATCACACTATATTGCTCTGTTCCCGGAAGTGCCATTCTGAACCACATTTTCCTCCACCTCATATTTAATAGAAAATATCATTCCAATTAATATTTTTTAAATAATTCTTTACTTGCTAATTAAAGATTCTGCAGTATACTTCAGATTCATAATTCTGCCAATCCATACTGAAGAATGTTAAAGAAACAGGAGGCATGAGAGACAGGAGTAAATGAATAATGACCCTCAGAACACAGCCTGAAAAACTTTTTAAACTAAATCCCTGATAGGTTTTTCTGGTTATTTGAATCTTTGTCCTAGAAGTGGAAATCTTAAGAGGAAAGAATAATCCCAGTTAATTGTTTGATTTAGTGAGTTTTTCTATGTCAAAATAAACAAACAAAAAAGATTAGATACCTGACAGAAATACAAGCTTTCATTTTTATATACTAATTTTGTATTTGTTAGTGAACTTCATTTTTGTCACATCATTAAAAGTTAACCTGTTGGGGTGGCTAGGTGGCGCAGTGGATAGAGCACTGGCCCTGGAGTCAGGAGTACCTGAGTTCAAATCCGACCTCAGACACTTAACACTTACTAGCTGTGTGACCCTGGGCAAGTAACTTAACCCCACTTGCCTCACTAAAAAAAAAAAAAGTTAACCTGTTTTATTATTTCCAAAAAAATACTTAATACTCTTTTATTTTATATTCTATAGCAAATAATATAAATAGTATCTGTATATATACACATACATATATGGAGGGAGTTGTTGTTTGTCCTTCGTTCTTAAAGAGGACCTTGACATTGGGGTGATGTCATGACTTGCAATGGCAAGATATACATCAGAACAACTGGAGATAGACCTGTATGTTTTAAGGCAATTGGGGTTAAGTGACTTGCCAGGGTCACACAGCTAATAAATGTCTGAGGTGAGAGTTAAACTCAGGTCTTCCTGATTCCAAGGCCAATGCTTTATCCACTGTACTGCCTAGCTGCCCCAGAAATAATAGCAGTTAGTATGTATGTATAAATGAATATGCCTATGTAAATATAAACATTTATTTGTTTATTTTATACTGCTATCTGGCAAAAGTTTGGGGTAACCAGCACAGAGGGTTTTGTTACAAAGAGATTCCATTTGAATTTGAGATAATTTCTGTAGTCTCTAAGATTTGAACTAAGATATTTTGGGATTAACAAAATGAATCTATGAATTCATATACTATGGAAATTCTCTTCACTAAACACAGATTATAACCCATTTTGATTTTGTAGAGTAAGTCCTAGGGGCATTTCCTAAGATATATAGAAGTAAAGTGATTTACCAAAAATCATATAGCTATTAAAGCAGGATTTGGACTCCAACCCTGGCACTCTCTTACATATATCGTGGTACTTTTACCTACTTTGTCATGCCTTTATTCCCAGAGTGAATTTACAAGTTTAACTGCAAAAAAAACATCTTGAACTGAGTGCTTTTGAATATTTTTGGAAGCTAGTTTTCTATTAAAATACATGCTATGTTAGAATTTGAAATAAAATTATTCTAGTTATGGGAATTAGAAAATGTGTTTTAACAGTCTTTCATCTAGTCTAGGGGATTATTTTTTGAATAATATTTTATTTTTCCTCATACATGTAAAAACAATTTTTAATATTTGTTGTTGTTTTTTTAAGTTTTTGAGTTCCAAATTCTGTCCCTCCCTCCCTCCCCCTCCCTGAGATGGCAAACAATCTGAAATAGGCTTATACATGTGCAAATCATATAAAACATTTCTATATTAGTCATTTCATGCAAAAAAACTCAAAAAGAAGGGAAGGAGGGAGAGAAGGAAGGAAGGAAGGAAAAAAACAAGGAAAGAAAGGGAAAAAAAGGAAAATAGCATATCCAGACATCATTTCTCTGGAGGTGGATAACATTTTTCATCATGAGTCTCTTGAGATTGTCTTAAATTATATTGTATTGCTGAAAATAGCTAAGTCATTCACAGTTAATCATCATAACTGCTGTTACTGCACACAATGTTCTCCTGGTTCTGCTCACTTCTCTCTGTATCATTTCATGTAAATCTTTCCAGGTTTTTCTGAAATCATCCTGTTCATCATTTTTTATAGCACAATAACATTCCATTACATTCATATACAACAACTCGTTCAGTTATTCCCCAATTGATCCGTATCATTTCCCCAGTATCATTTCTTAACTACTATTTAAAAAAGCTGTTATGAATATTTTTACACAAATAGGTACTTTTCTCTTTTTTATCTCTTTGGGATACAGACCTAGCCCTTTGGGCATAGTTCCAGATTGCTCTTCAGAATGGTTGGATCAGTTCAAAACTCAACATTGCATTGGTGCATTGGTGTCCCAATTTTTCCACAACCTCTCTAAAAATTATTATTTTCCTTTTCTATCATATTATTCAATTTAATGGCTGTGAGGTGGTACCCCAGAGTTGTTTTAATTTGCATTTCTTAATCAATAGTGATTTAAAGCATTTTATATGACTATAGATAGCTTTGATTTGTCTGAAAACTGCCTGTTCATTTCCTTTGACCATTTATCAATTGGGGAATGATTTGTATTCTTATAAATTTGACTTATTTCTCTATATATTTTTCTTCTTTCCTTCTAACTTTGGTTGCATTGGTTTTGTTTTTGCAAAAACTTTTTAAATTTTACATAATCAAATTATCCATTTTACATCTTGTAATGCTATTGCTTGTTTGGTTATAAATTCTTCCCTTCTCCATAGATCAGACAGGCAAACTATTCCATGCTCTGCTAATTTGCTTATGGTATCACCCTTTATGTACCCATTTTGACCTTATCTTGATATATGGTGTGAGATGTTGGTCTATACCTAGTTTCTACTATATTTTTGTCAAATTTTCCAAGAAGTTTTTGTCAAATAATGAGTTGTCAAATAATGATCCAAAAGTTTGGATCTTTGACTTATCAAAAACTAAATTACTATGGTAATTTACTACTGTGTATTGTGTGCCTAATCTATTCAACTGATCCACCCTCTATTTCTTAGCCAGTACCAAATTGTTCTGATGATTACCACTTTATAATGTAGTTTGAGATTTGGTATAGCTAGGCCACCATCCTTCATATTTTTCCACTGATTTAGGGAATGATTTTTTAAAATTGTTTTCCCTCTTCTGCGGGATTCCATGGTCCTCCTTTGCTCTATCTCAGCTCAGTTCCTACCAGAGGGAACAAAATATCACTTATCAGATCAAGGGAAATACTTCCTTCAACCCAAGTCAAAATCATTAAATCATACTAGTTAGGATTTTGTTGGCCACTGACTTTATTTTTTACATAAAACAATTGATATAGCACCAGAGTGCTAAGGGTCACAGTCAAGACAACAGAAGTATAAGCACTTGCCAGTTTGGGATGGCAGCCTAGGAGAAACAAATCTCTTATCTTTTTTTCTCTTCTCCTCATTGGTTCTCTAGGGGACCAGAAAACAAGTATCTCATGATTCAGCTGATGACAGGCAGAGGGAACAAGTAAATCACCAGGAGCTTCTCTCCACCCAACCTCCCCTGCAAGTTATCAACATGCTACCAAGCTTTCTTAAGTCACTTGGAGAGCTATCACTCTCTTACAGCAACCCATCAACTAAGTTCTGGGATGTAGGACTGAGAATACCCACAACAGATGGGGTCACTTTGATCTCTTACCTCCAGGCCATCTCACTCCTCCATGGAATTCAATAAGAGGGATTATCTCTGTGTTATCTTCCTTCTTGCTGTCTTTCTTCTTCCTCTTCCTATAAGCCTCTTCATGATGGTCATACACAAAAAACACTGAAAATCAGGAATTTGGGCAAACAACCATCAGTTTGTTCCCTTTATTACATGCCTCTGCCTGATGTAGATGTGGCTAAAGACAGGTTATATTCAGTCCCACTTATTCATCACCAATTGCATATTAGATATTTGAAGGAACTACTATCTTTCTAGTTATCCAAGTTTAAAACCTTGATGCTATCCTTGATTCCTCTCTCTTGTTCCCCCCATATATCTATCTAATCAGTTGCCAGATCTTATTTCTATCTCCACATCTTTGGCATATCTCCCTTTCTTTCTACTCATTCAGCCACCATCCTAATTCAGAGCCTCACTACCTCTACCCTGGACTATTCCAATAGTTTCCCAACTGATCTCTCTGTTTCAAGTCTTGTGAGATTAAAAATTGGATATTAGATCATAAATCTCCCCTACTTAACCTTTCCCTTAATTTATCTCCCAGACTAGTAAATGGAAGAAGCTTTTGGTTTTCTAGATAGACCTTTTATTGTTATGGTAGTCACAAGGTGATGTTGATTAGAAGGATAGGAAAGTAGAAAGACAATACAAATCATCTTAAGTCTAAGCTTAGTCTATATTCCTTATAAAAACTCACCCAAACCGAAAAGGCCACCTTTGGAGAGAGGGAGACGGTCCGTGCCGCGCAGTCAGGAGCCCCGCCAAACCGGAAAAAGCTCCACTTCCCTTCTCTCCACCCCGGAAGTCGAGTGTGTAGCAGGCAGTCTGATGTGCGCAGCAGGCGGACTGTTGGTCTCCTCCCCAAAAGGGTGGTCCTTCAAAAACTGGCGTCTTTCAGTTATCCTAACTGACTGTTAAAAACCTTTCATATTTTTTACCACAGTCTACAATCTATTCCTCACAGTGGTTGAAATGTTTGCCCTAAAGCACAAATCTTACCATTCTGTCCCAGTACTCAATAAACTTCTGTGTTTCCTAGCACTGCTAGAATCAAATATAAACTCCTTTGTTTGGTATTCAAGTTCTTAACAACTTGACCCATTTTACATTTTTGCCATTTCACCTCATTACTCCCCATCATGCATTTCTATTCATGCTGGCTTACTTGTTGTTCCTCACACACATCAGTGAGATGTCATCTGTCTGGAATGCTTGTTCCCTGCCTCCTCTTCTTGGAATCTCTGCTTTCCTTCAAGATATGATTTGAACATGAGGCCTTTCCTGTCCCCCCACCTCCCGCCTTTCTCTTTCTACTCAAGGTTCCCTTCATGTGTGTTTGTATATATGTGTTTTATCTTAGTTCCCTCAATGCCTAATACATAAATACTTAGTAAATGCTTGTAGACTGATTAAGTGATTATAAAAAAACACAATGAAATAAATGGGAGGAAAAAAGCCTAGCTATTGAAATTGTGCAATGTGAAGCTCAATTATTGAATAAATGCTATAATGTCTACCTTCACTAAAATTCTCTGAAACCTCATTCTGGCATGAAGGTGACCAATCATTTCCTAAGGCTGATTGGTTAGTTTTTGTCCTTCATACTCAAAAAGTACCAAAATAACATCATTATATGTAATCAAGATGTATTATGTCCAAACATGGCTAATCAGACCAATATGAGCTCAGAAGGTTCTACCACAGGTTGGGCACAAATAGTTCATAGAAACATTTGGAGTGGATACGTTTCTAAATTTGTGCATCTCACATTTATTTTGAGCTATTACAATTGTTCTTGGCTCATAGAACAGAGCACCTTTTTTGAGCACCTGGGCAGTCCTATGCCAGTGTCTCCCATGTCTCATAATCAATTCCAAGGTTCTTCAGAGAGACCCTGAGAATGTCCTCATACCACTTCTTCTGAACTCCATGTGATCACTTACCTTGTGAGAGTTCTCCATAACATAGTCTTTTAGGCAAACATATGTTTGCCATTCAAATTATGTGGCCAGACCATCTGAATTGTGCTCTCTACAGTAGAATATGAATGCTTAGCAGTTCAGCTTGAGAAAGGACTTCAGTGTCTGGTACCTTATCTTGGCAGGTGATCTTGTAATCTTCAGAATCTTCCTAAGATAATTCAAATGGAAGTGTTTCAATTTCTTGGTGTAATGATTGGAATGATGCCACCTGCTGGAGACTTACTATAGGAAAGCTCCACCATGAGGAGAATGCCTCTGAGGGCAAGGCCATGTGGCTTTTCCTTGGTGTCAGGAAGTGACATTTGCTCATGGGTGCTGTCTATCAAGGCTACAAGCCAATCAACTTGAGGAGCCTCCCATTTCTGGGAGGAACACACGAAGTAGGAAGCGGATGCTGGGAGAGGAATTCTCTCTCTTTTTGGTTCCTGACCTCACTGTGGTAGAGGGGAGAGACTCCAGAGGACTTCACAGGGGAGTTGAGGAAAGATAGGATTGCCAGGTTGTAGGAATTCTGTTCTCAATCTTTCTCTTTCTTTTACTATCTTTCAATAAACCCTTAAAAAACCTAAACTCATTTTATCAGTGATTTTAGCCAGTTTCCCCCAAAACTGGGGGAACAGATTAGAACCTACATTTAGAAATTTAAATTATACATTGACATGGTACTAGTATAATATCCAGGTTTTGCAGGCATAAAACAATGAGGTCATCAAGCGTGTTTAGGAAAAGTTAGTACTTCTAGTGTGAGGGCTGCCAAGACCTTTTCAGGGCTCTTCATCTACCTTTGGTGTCTACCTGCTGCCCAACCCTCACATGTGGGTCCAAGAAGCTATAGCATGTGCAGCAGCCACACTCCAGTAAACAATTTGAGGAGATGGGCTAACCAAGGTTAAGGATAACTGAGGGGCCTCAAACCCATTGGTGAATTAGGGAAGCTGTCTATCCCAAGCATGTGAAGACTTCCCCTGATGGAATGGGTAGATGAGCGCAATTTGTGTCAATGACCCTGAAGATGGCTGAAGCAGGTGCCTATGGAGCATTTAGAGCTTGTTTAGACATTGAAGATGCCAAGATTTTTCAGGGCATCCCGAGTCATCACCAGTCATCTTGATTTTTTTCTTGCCACTGGAATCCAGTGACTCTGAGAGAGAGAATGAGGTCAGTGACTTCACATGCAACTCTGCCTTGCTTAAATCCAATTTATATGCAAGTCAAAAAACATCTCGCATACTATTTTACCATTGTTACCTATCTCAAAATTCCTTGGCAACAAGCAAGTAACAAAGTAGTAGGTGTGGAGACACTAGGAGCACTAGTCACAACCCTGCACACAGGTGGCCCAGGCCATAAGGTCATCTTCTCACTGGACTGAAGCCTCAGTGGGATTCAGCAGCTCTCTGTGTGTCCAAGTGGCCTTTTAAAAGAACCTCACTGCTCACCTCCTGGTGTAAGAAGGGGGCTAGAAGAAGTACCATTAAAAATGTCTGCTTTACCTAACCTACCCTTGGCCTGCTTACAGTGTCAGGCAGGGATCCCATTCTGTGGGTAAAACCAAAAAAAAATGTCCAAAAACTTTTCCAAAGGTGTTTTCACTCAGCTTGCTACATGGGATGTGTGCGTGCCTATGGACAACACGAAATCCAATAAGCCTGAAAGACAAACAGCTCTTGTTGCAAGAGAACTTAGCTGGTATCACATCCAAATAGCAGCTCTGAGTAAAACAAGGCTGGCAAATGATGGCCAGCTTACTGAAGTCTGAGATGAATGGATACATGTTTTTCTGGAGTGGCTGCAGTGATGGGGAGTGCCATGAAGCTGGCATAGGTTTCACAGAACTAACCTAATCAACAAGCTTGTATGTCTCCAAAAAGGAGTGAATGACAAGCCCATGACAATGTGATTGCCACTTGCAGGAAAGTGCCATGCCACCATTATCAATGTGTATACTCCCACCATAACAAATCCTGATGAGGCCAAAGAAAAAAATGATGAAAACCTGGAGACCCCCATCATCAATGTGCTGAAAGAGGGCAAGCTTGCAATTCTGGATGATTTTAATGCAAGAGTAGGCCCAGACTATCAGATATAGCATAGAGTTCTTGGGAGGAATGGAGTCAGAAACTATAATAGCAGTGGTCACTTAAAATTGAAGACATACTCATCTCATGACCTCATTACTAACACTGTCTTCCACTTACCTAAAAACAATAAAACTTCATGGATGCACCCTCACAGCAAACACTGGCATTTAATAGACTGTTACTATAAGGAGAAGAGACAGAAAGGGTAGGATGTGAAAGTGATGAAGACAATGTATGGTGCAGTGCCAGACTGATCATAGACTTCTCCTTTCCAATCTACACATTCACATTCAACAAACGCAACAGCCCCAAGGCAAAATGACTACCAGAAAACTTAATATCAATAGGTTAGAGTGCTTCTCCATATGTGAACAGTTTGTGCTAACTTGGAGAAATAGCAGAGCTAAAACATGGTTGGCAACAGTGGAGCAGAAAAGGAGTGAACAGCTTTCAGAAATTTGATGTACATCATTACATTTGCTCATCTGGGTCAGAATACTAGCAAACATCAAGATTGGTTTGATGGAAATGATGGGGAAATTCAAAAGCTGCTAACTGAAAAACAAGAACTCCACAGGGTTTACCAGCAGTTTAAATCACCCATCTCTATGAAGGCAGCATTTAACTCCATCAAAAGTAAAGTGCAAGTGAAGCTTAGATAGATGCAGGATTCTTGGCTCAGTAAGAAGGCAGATGAAATTCAGTTTTACACTGATAGTAACAAAACAAAGCACTTTTATAATGACGTGAAGGCTATTTATGGGCCAAAGACCTGTCCTACATCTCAACTACCCATTGTTGATGGAGTCACATCGATTAGTGTTAAGGACATGATCCTAGAGACATGAGCTGAACACTTCCACTGTTCTCAACAGACTGTCATCAATCAATGCTGAAGCCATTGACCATATACCTCAGGTTAAAGTGAATCCCTCTCTAGTAGAACTTCCTACTGAAGAAGAGTTTTGAATGCCATTCAACTCCTCTCATGTGGCAAAGTGCCTCCTGCTGATTCTATTCCAGCTGAGATTTACAAGGCAAAGGGTCCAGTGTTCATACAAAAATTGACTGAAATCTTCTGGATTATGTCACAAGAGGAAGTTATCCCAGTTCAAGGATGCTCCATTTTCCATCTCTATAAAGGTAAAGGAAGTAAGTTGTTCTTTGACAATCATGGGGTGGGGATGGGGCATCCTCTATCTTAATGCTTACTAGCAAGAATCTTGTCAGAGTCTTCCTTGGAAGATAGTCATCTACTTGAGAGCCAATGTGGCTTCAGAAAAAGCTGAGGAATAGTCGATATCATGTTTCTTTCCTGACAACTCCAGTAGAAATGCCAGGAGCAGAACAGAGATTTGTATACAATATTTGTCAGTCTGACCAAAGCCTTTGACCAAAGACTGTCAGTCATGAGGGCTTGGAAGATCATGGCAAAATTTGGTTGCCTGGAGAAGTTTATCAGTATTGTGTGTCGATTTTATAATGGCACACTTGCCCAGGTGCTGGATAGTGAATGATGATGTTCTTCCACTTTCCCAGTCACCAATGGAGTGGAGCAAAGTTGTGTTGCTCCCATGCTTTTTTTTTTTTTTTTTTTTTTTTTTTGCGGGGCAATTGGGGTTAAGTGACTTGCCCAGGGTCACACAGCTAGTAAGTGTTAAGGGTCTGAGGCCGGATTTGAACTCAGGTACTCCTGAATCCAGGGCTGGTGCTCTATCCACTGCGCCATCTAGCTGCCCCGCTCCCATGCTTTTTAGCATGATGTTTTCAGCAATGTTGTCAGAGGCCTTCAAAGAGGACAAAAACAGTATCAAGGTCATCTACTACACTGATGGTAAGTGATTTAACTTTAAAAGGCTACAAACAAAGACTAAAGTGGAGGGAAAGTTGAAACTTTTTGTTCATAGTTGATTATGCACTCGATGAAACTTCTGAAGCTGATATGTAGCAAAATATGGATTGTTCTCTGCTGCTTGTGCTAATTTTGGCTTCATAATTAACACCAAGAACACAGCTTCTTCACTAGCCAGCACCACATCATCCATATGTGGCAGCATTGCTTACAACAAATAGAGAAATTTTGAATACTGTGTTGAAGTTCACTTATCTTGGCAGTATATTTTCTAGGAATGTACACATAGATGATGAATGAAGTTGATACATACATTGCCAATCTCAGAAAGAAAGTGTGGGAAAGAATACCTTTAGACTGCCTACCAAATTAAAGATCTGAAGGTCTCTAAGGTTAGGCCTGTGGTGTATGCAATAAACATTTATTAAGCTCCTACTTCCAGAGGGCAGCTAGGTGGCACAGTAGATAGAGTTCCAAGCTTGGAGTCACAAAGACAGCTCTCTGAGTTCAAATCTGGCCTCAGATACTTGCTAGCTATGTGACCCTGGACAAGTCACTTAACCATGTTAGTCTCAGTTTCCTCAGCTAAAAAATGGGCTGGAGAAGTAAATGGCAAGCCACTCCAGTATCTCTGCCATGAAAACCCCTAATGAAGTCACAAAGAGTTAGATATGATTGAAGTGACTGAACAACAACAAACTATGCCAGGCACTATGCCTAGGCACAGAGGATACAATTTAATAAAAAGAAAGACAGCCCCTGCCCTCAAGGAGCTTGCAGTCTAAAAGGGGAGACAACACACAAAAGGAAGCTGAAAAGGGGGAGAAACAGGACATGAGGGGGCCATCGTGCATTGGAGCATGTTCATCAGTAGAATTAAAACCAGACAGGGCAGCAGATGGAAAGTGGAGTGAACTGAGAGTCCATTTTTTGTCCTCACTAAAGGAAGGCATTAGAGAGGAGTTTGGTACTCTAACCTCCAGCCCTCTAATCAGAGGGGAAAGGAGACTGAGGGAGGTTGTGTCAATCAAGGTTTGAGTTAGCCCCACTATGGTAATTTTGGAAGTAATGCACTTACCCTGGAAAGGGCATCTTGTTCTGTTGGTTAGTTGCTGAAAAGTATCTCATTTTGTTCCAATATAAAACCTGAACTGCTAGGAGACTGGACTGAGTCAGGCTTAGCCTAGAACACATTCTTATGTAGTACATGCCTCTGGGGCTACTCTCTCACCTCCCCTACCACTGGCAGGTTGAATTACTAGAGGCTTGTTTTTCAAACCTCAAAGAGTTTCTGTTTACATAGGTTTTGATTACATAGGTTTACATAGCTATTGATATTTACCATACTTAAAATTAAGACTGATAAAATTTTAAAATAATTATTTAACTTATTAAAATTATAATAAATCCATTAGATATTAATGCAAATAACATTTTAATGAAAAATATTTTCCAAAGCAAAAAAATTATGGAGAAGAATAACATTGTTTTGCATATTTTTTGCAAATCTCTTTAATGTCTAGCTTAATAGAAGACAGCTGTATTTTCAGGTCATATATTTGATGTGGCATACATTTTTTTAAAAAACTGAAGAATGCACAAGACGAAATGCAACTTTCTTAATATGGTAAACAGTATCTAAATTGACGAACATGTACCATCTGTAATGGAGAAATGCCAGAAGTCTTTTCAGCAAGATCAAGGTTAAAGCAAAAGTGTCTATTGTCAGACTTCTATTTGATATAGCATGAGGAATAATAGCTATAATAATATGAAGAGAAAAGAAAGTCGAGAATATATAGAATGCTCACTTTTGCAAATGATATTATGGTTTACTGAAGTTATTTGTTGTTTAAATTAATTATTTTGTTTAATCTCTAGGGTTCTCAAAACATAGTAGGATATAAAATAAATGTATGAAAATCATCAGCCTTTTTTGTACATTTCCAACTAAACCTTGCAGAAAAATTAATTCAGAACAAAATTACTTCAGAACATATAAACTATCTGGGAATTTTATGAATATAACTATAGAGCATTGTTTATAGATATTTTAAAAACCTAAATAATTGGAGACAATTAATTGTTAACTCTTGCTCTGGGTTAATAAAAGTAAAAATATTATTGAAATCAGTTTATAAATTCAGTTCAATGCCAATCAAGCTACCAAATAAATAGAAGTAGGCACAATTTTTACAAAATACACCTAGAAGGGGAAAAAGTCAATTCTCAAGGTCAAAGATCAAGAGTCAACCCAAGCCAAAATGAACACCAGAAAGATGAAGGAAGGCCACTTAATTCTCACATGTCCCACTCAGCTCTTACATTACCTACTTTAGCAAAGCCCTGAAATTTTCATGATCAAGAAATCCAATGATAAATAACAATAAGTAACTCCTTATTCCCCAGTACTGTCTAAAGAAAGCCACCCTCATTCTCCCCCCTCAACAAAGCACAGGATGGCCTTCCAAGATAACCAAAGACAGCCTGTAAGGCTACAAGGGGCAATAAGAGCAGAACTCTCTTATGAGAAACACCCCGGAAGGTCAGAAAACCCCAGGGTTTTCTTTTAAATGCCAGGGAATGGCAGCAGGCCATGACCATGTCAGCATGGTGGTGACCAGATCAGCCCAGTGTTGCATGGCTCAGATTGGAATAGCCCAGGTCCTGGGACTATGAGATCACTAAGTCTGCCCTGAGAAACCATAGAAATTCCAAAGATCAAGAGCTCAAAGGGGGCAGCTAGGTGGCACAGTGGATAGAGCACTGGCCCTGGAGTCAGGAGGACCTCAGGAGACCTAATAAATATATGAAAAAATGCTCATAAATCAATAATGTTAAGAAAAATACAAATTACAACAACTTTTAGATTCCACCTCACATCCATCAAATTAGCAAAGATGACAAAAATAGGAAATGACAATTATTGGAGGGAATATTAGAGATAATGTACAACAATGCACTATTTGTAAAGCTATGAACTGGTCTAACCATTCTGGAAAAGAATTATACCCCCAAATTAATGAATTCTTCATACTCTTGGATCCATAGATGCCACTACTAATATACCAATTAATCAGTAAACATTTATTAAGTACCTACTATGTGTAAGGCATCGTGCTAAAAACTGGGGATACAAAAAGAGGGGAAAGACAGCATCTGCCCTCAAAGAGCTTAAAATCTAATGAGGTAGATAGCATGCAAACAGAGAGATATAGATAGATAGATAAATAAATAGATGGATAGGCAGGTAGATAGATAGATGATAGATATGTATAACAAGCTATATAAAGCATATATATAAAATAATTAACAGAGGGAAGGTACTAGAATTAGGTCTTCTAAAAGGCTTCTTGTAAAAGAAAAGATTTAGAGGAACCTAGGGAAGTCAATAGGCAGAATTGAGAGAGAGCATTTGAGATATAGAGGATTATACACCAAAGAGATCAAAAAAAGAGGAAAAGAACTTACTTTATTTAAATATAAATATTTTATATATTTATAGGGGGACTTTTGTTGTAGTACTGGAGACTGGAGCCCACCAACTGTAGAATGGCTGAACAAAATATGGTATATGAAAGTAATGTAATATTACTGTGTCCTAAACATTATAAAAGGCATGAATTCAGAGAATCTCAGAAAAAAAAAATGCATGAACCGATACAGCAAAGTGAGCAGAATCAGAAGGATTATTTACACAATTTATCCCTATACTGTGAAGCAAAAGAACTTGGAAAGATTTAAGAACTCTGATGAATATAATAACTAATCACACATCAGAATACTAATGATGGTACATGCTACCCCTCACAAGAAAAGATATATATATATATAGTCAAAACTATTATAACACATTCTTTTTTTTACTATGCTTTTGTTACATTACAAGATTTTTCTGTTGTGATTGGGAGAGTAATGCAAAAACAAAAAAGGAAAAGGAAATAAAATACCATAAAGGAAACATTTCTAAAAGCACTGAAGGGGGGTCAGGGCAGCTAGATGGCACAGTGGATGAAGCATCAACCCTGGATTCAGGAGTACCTCAGTTCAAATCCAGCCTCAGACACTTGACATTTACTAGCTGTGTGACCCTGGGCAAATCAATTAACCCTCATCGCCCTGCAAAAAATTAAAAAGCACTGAAGAGAAAATAAGTTCAAAAGGGGACAGAGAAGCTAGATAATGTTGAAAATGTCTTGTTTAATTTAATATATGCTTTAAAAACTAAACTGTAAATTTCAATTTTTCCTTTTTCTTGTCATAAATAGTACTAGTTTCTTAATGCTTGTCAGAATCATAATTTGTAAATGTAAATAATAAAACTGCCTATATATAACATTGTGAGTATGTGTATATAACTTTAAAATAAGGTTTTATTGGTCTTTTTTATTATCATCATAGTTTCCCTATTGTATAGCTCTTCCTCCCAAAGAGACTTTCCATCACACTATTTTTAAAGACCAAAAAAAAAAAAAAGGAAAGAGGAAAACTGTAATTATTCAATACATGGAAAAAGTCAGGAAAATGTGCAATGTGCAATATCTGTGGACATCCTGCCTCCACAAAGAAGTGGTTGGAGGTGTCCTCTCATATCTCTTCATTTGAGTAATGTTTAAACTTTATAGTTTTGCTAGATTTATGTGTGTGTGTTGTTCTTTCCATTTACATTTATTGTTGTCATTGTGTACAATGTTCTCTTGGTTCTACTTCACTCTTCATCAGTTCATTTAGATATTTTTGTATCACAATTTGTTTAGCCCTTCCCTCTGCTACAAATATTCTGCTGTATATGGAGACCGTTTATTAATAGTTTCCTTGGCATATACACCCAGAAATGGAGTCTCTGGGTTAAAAAGGGTACAGACATTTAATACATATAGATATATGAAATATATTATCATAACAATCACGTAACATGTATATGTATTATAAGTATAAAATGGGAGGTTTGTGTGTTAAAACAAAACTGGGCAGGAGGGAAGACTATAAAAATAGAACCTGGCACATATTGAAATATACTTACATTTATTTTGCTTTTTCTCCTCCTTAGCTTTTCACTGAGTATGGCAGACTGGCTATGGAAGAAACATTTCTGAAGCCATTTCAGGTTAGTCTGTGTTTGAAATAAGTTTCTTTCCTTGTTACATCAAGTATATGAAATAGAAGATGTGTAATATACCCATGATTTGCCTAATAATTAATATAATTTAAATACTATTATAGTGTCAGTACTAAGCCTATTTCTTGATTTTTCTTATCTCTAGTTGCTTTTCACCTTTTACTTTCCTTGATTTATTTTCCTGATCCCTTAGATGGTACAGTGAATAGAGCACTGAACCAGAATCAGGATGTAGACCTAAATTCAAATCTGGCCTCAGATACTTACTAGCTGTGTGACCTTAGACAAGTCATTTAACCTTGTTTGCCTCAGATTTGTCATATATAAAATGGGGAAAATAAGAGCACCTACCTCCCAATGCAAGGATCAAATATTTTTTATCATATTTGTAAATATTTGTAAAGCACTTTGCAAATCTTAAAGCTATATAAAATGCTAGCTATTGTTACCATGATTATTATTTTATATCAGAAGCAACTAACAAATGGGAAACAAAACCAGGGAAAGAGAAGATGACCACCAGAAATCTATGACATGGGTCACAGTATGGAGAAATCTTTCCAAGTCCAAAGGTAACTTCTGACCTTAGTAGAAAGTGGCATTACTGTCTTCCATGATGCACTCTGGCATCTAAACTCAACCAGCTATGATTAAAATTTAATAATCTGCCAACTAGTGAGAAATACCAATAATCAGAAAAGAAAGTAAAATATTTAAAGAGACTGACATTTATTAAGCAAATTGATTATCAATGAACAGAAAAGGTGTGAATGTCTGAGTTAAAACTAGCTCTCAAATAGATATAGAAATGTAGGACAAGCCAGATGGGAACATTATATTTCAGCTCCTTAGGTTAGATGATTTCTAAAAAAAGGAAAGGGAAACGAGCAAACATTTAATATACACCTACTATGTGCCAGGCACTTTGCTAAGCACTTTACAAATATTATCTCATTTGATCCTCACAAACCTCATTATCTCCATTTTTATAGTTGAGGAAACTGAGATAGACATGGTAAGTGACTTTAAAATAAACCTAAAAATTGATTTTTTAAAAAAGAATAATACATTAAAAAATTATTAACAAGTCTAGGTAAATAAATGCTGCCTGTTACCATCTCAGATGAGAGAAAGAAGCAGAAGGTAGGAAGCTTTATGGGGAAGGATAAATGAAGAATAATTGCAGCCCTTTTGATTTTTTTATTTATACTTTTTCCAAGTGATTCATTTTTGTTGACATACTTTTAAAATTTGTTATGGAAAGGACTTGATCCTGTTTTCATTTTATCTAATGACATTTTTGCTGTTTAGTTTTGCTATATTATACTCATATTCTGCTTAATTCTGTTAAATGGTATGAGCTCTCACTTTTCTTCATTTGATTGGTTATGCACTTAAGCACCTAGGTGGCCTAGTAGATAGAGAACTGAACTTTGAGCACTGAGTCAGGGAGGTCTGAGTTTAAATCCAAGCTCAGACACTTACAGCTGTGTGACCCTGGGCAAGTCATTTAACTTCTCATTACACAACTTTCTAAAAAAAAAAAAGGTTACAGAGAAGACTCTGATCTGCATTGGTAGTGTTGAATATTAAAATATAGTTTTTGTATCTGCCTGTCTCCTACAAACAGATCAGGGAAATAATCTTTAATCTCTCCTACAAATTAATAAACAGATCAGAGAAATTATAATATCTTATAATATCTCCTATAATTTGTTCCCATGCCTGTCCTTCTACAAATATAATAACCAGATCAGAGAACATGGTTAAGAACAAGATCAGAGGGCAGCTAGGTGGCACAGTGGATAGAGCACTGGCCCTGGAGTCAGGAGTACCTGAGTTCAAATCCGGCCTCAGACACTTAACACTTACTAGTTGTGTGACCCTGGGCAAGTCACTTAACCCCAATTGCCTCACTTAAAAAAAAACAAACAAACAAAAAAAAAAGAACCAGATCAGAGAATTTAATATCTCCTACAAGACAAACCAGATAAAAGACAGACAGAAAAAAAAATAATATCAATTTAATATTTTGTCCCAAGGAGAAATATATAACACATGATCATGTGGAGACTCCCCTCCCGAGAGCTCAGAGACCCTCTTCTAAGGGTTTCTAAGGTTTCTTTGTCCATGGGTATTGTCAGTTACAGATCAACCCAAAAGCAAATACTATAACAAGAATGGATGTAACAGAGGCATCATGATAAGATTACAGGATTCAAAAAAAAAAACAAGGGTTTGGGTTTGGCAAGGATGAGGACTGCGAGATGTCCATAAGATAGGGACTTACTATCCTGAGGGAAAAGGAGTAACTAGGTAGGGAGTTTATCTGCTAGCTATCTGGGTTCAGCTTTGGAGTTCAGTTGAAGGACATTTTGCTACTATTTTTTTTTTTTTTTGCGGGGCAATGGGGGTTAAGTGACCTGCCCAGGGTCACACAGCTAGTAAGTGTCAAGTGTCTGAGGCCGGATTTGAACCTGGGTACTCCTGAATCCAAGGCCGGTGCTTTATCCATTGTGCCACCTAGCTGCCCCCTCATTTTGCTACTATTAAACCCAGGGTTTCATAAAAAATACTTTTGGATAATAAGGCACCATCATCAAATCCAGGTGATCCATATATTCATATTAACAGTAGAAAAAGTTTCTCTCAAGGATTTCCCTGTACAGATGAAATCACAGACTAGGTTAAAAGAAAACTATTAAATATTAGGGGTACCATTAAATATAACATATACTTCAATTTCTGTAGTTTTTATAAACCCTAGGCATTCTTATCCCTACCCCTACTTAGACTGATTAATCATCTCCCTTCTCTTCAAGGTTCTAGGAGCACCTTTGAGGGTTTGCAGTTGTCTTTATAATGTTAATTAGCCTGAATCTCCTCTCTGGTGTGTTCTCCCCAATAGCAGATGTCACTGAATAGTGCCCCAGTACCACTTTTTTGCTCCAATATCATTTACACAGTTATCATAAATTAGTATTTACTGAGAAAAGACAGCAGGAGCAGAAGTAAAAATCAAATCCCACTGAACCATGGCCACACACTCCCTTATATCACCGCAATAACTGGGCTTAAGCTTAAAACAATTGCTACACAGCAAACAAAGCAATAAACCACCCCAAAGTCTCAACTAAATTCTCCCCCACCCCACCCCTTCCACTATGCCCTTTGGAATTCCTGCTCCATTGGCAACAAACATCCCTTCATCCTAAATAATTTCCTCTGCCACTCCTTTCATCTTAAAGCAATCTGAACCAATAGAATCTGCCTCCCCACTGATGACACAGCCTCCTTTTCATTCCTCTTGGCTCACTGGTTGAGGCAGGGGAGTTTGAAGACTGCTTGTTCTCTATTGCCATTCCAGGTTCTTTACCTACTTACAATTACATGGTAACTTTCCCTCCTTTGGGGTCCCTGCTATTCATTTCTACCACCCAATCAAAAGGCTGTTAGCTATTGTCCACAGACCTCCAGGTCACTTCCTCAATGAGTTCAGTACCTAGGTCACAATTTTTCTTTTCTTCTCCAATTCTTGTTCTCATATTAGGGAACTTTAACATACATATTTATTATCCCTCAGTTTCTTACTCAGTTTCTCCACTGCACCTCAATCATACAGATAGTCATACTTGATCTTGCCACCACTATAAATATGCCACCTCTGTTTTCCATAATTCTGAAATTCCCTTATCTGGCCATAATATATTGGTTCTACACCTATGCCTCTGCCATCCTTTACAAGATCCCGCTCTTTGTCTACACTGTGACCTCTGATCTCCATGACCCCTCACTTCATCCCTCTGACTAGACACTCTCTCTTCTTTTCTCCATCTTGACCCTTTGGTGAACCAGTTCAACTCTATACTGTCCTCTTCTATCTAGTTCCCTTATCTTATTTCCAATTACATCCTGCCAAATCTCAGTTTTAGATGACACCCACCATCCATTGCTTTCATTTCTACAAATGTGCTGCTGAATGAAGGCGGAGAAAAATCATGCAACCATTCTGACTAGATCCATTACAAATTTATATAACACAATTTCAACTGGGCTCTCACTGCCATTAGGTAATCATTTTACACCTTCCTCATCAACTGTTCTACATCCTACTCTTCACAGTAGCTCTTCCAAACCTTTTTATCCCTCCTCAAATCTCTCATGGTTTCCCCTCTCCCACCCTCTCAACTGATAACTTTTCCTCATATTTACAGAAAACATTGAGGCTATGCACTGAGCTTCCCCTTCTCCACTCTTCTTTATCTTATATAACTCATATGTCCTCTGCCACTATCTCCTGCTGGACCTCACATGTTGAGGTGGCCTTACTCTTTACCAAGACCCTTTCTTCTAACTGCATAAGTGATGCCATTCTGTTCTGTCTCCTCCAATAGATCACTTCCTGTCATCCCCACTCTATCACGAATCTTTAATCTTTCCCTGTCTGCTGGATCCATCTCTACTACCTCCTAACAAGCTCATTCTCAAAAAACCCTCACTTAACCCTCTTCTGCCCTTTGTGGCTAAACTCCTTGAGAAGGCAATTTACAATAGTTGCCTATACTTTTTCTCCTTTCACTTTTTTTTTCTTGATCTATTGGTATTGGCCTATTCTGCCCTCATTATTCCACCAAATGTATAACCCATATCTGATTGCTTGCCACCTCAGGGAGGGGGGAGGGGAGGGAAGGAAAGAAGGATAAAAATTGGAACCCCAAACTATAAATAAAAATGAATGTGTTTTAAAAAAAAAAACCTGCTCTCTCCAAAGTTACTATGATCTATTAATTGCCAAATCCAAAAGCCTTTTCTCCATCTTCATTCTTCTTGACTTCTCTGTAGCCTTTGACACTCTTAATCACCATCTTCTCCTTGATACTCTCTTCTAAGTTTTTGAGATACCACTTTTTGCTCATTCTCCTCCTACCTATCTGACCATTCCTCATTTTACTTTCCTAGAGCCTTATCCAGGTTACATCGTCAAACAGTAACTGTCTCATCTCTGTACTACTTCATTTGGTGATCTCATCAGTTCCCATGGATATAATTACCATCTCTGTGCTGACAGTGCTCAAATCTATCTATTCTGTTCCAGTCTCTCTGCTGATCTCCAATTCCCCATCCCCATTTACCTTTTAGACATCTTGAATTGGATGTCAATCTAATTTTGTTTAAGACGTCATCAGTTTAGTTTAAGATGTCAATTAAGATCAACATCTTAAACTAAACAGGCCCCAAACTCAATTCATTATCTTTTCCCCTAAATCTCCCCACCTTCTACCTTTCCTGTTACTGTAGAGAGCAACAACTTCTGTACCCTCAAGTTGGCAACCTAGGAGTCATCCTTAACTCCTTATATCTCTCACCCCTCATATCCAGTTATCTGCCAAGGCCTATTGATTTCACTTTTGCAATATCTCTTGAATATGCCCTCTTCTCTCATCTGACATTTCTTCTTAAACTTTACTCTCTGCCATATACTTTTCTTTTTCTTGGGGGGGGGGGGGATGAGTATTAAGTGACTTGCCCAGGGTCGCATAGCTAGTAAGTGTCAAGTGTCTGAGGCTGGATTTGAACTCAGGTCCTCCTGAGTACTTTATCCACTGCACCACCTAGCTGCCCCCTGTCATATACTTTTCTTTCTTTTTTTTTTTTTGAATAGAATTCTATTTTCCAAAATATATGTAAAAACAAATTTTAACATCAATTTTTTTTAAAAATTGTTCCAACTTCTCTTCCTCCTCTATTCCCACCCCCACCCACTAGAACTCAAGCATTTCAAAATAAATTATACATGAGTAGTCATGGAAAACATTCCCACATTAGCTAGGTTGTGAGAAAAAAACAGTCAAAAAACTCCCAAAACTTCAGACTGAGGAATTGTCAAAGAGAAAAAACATTTTTTTAAAAAATGTGTTTCCAGGGGCAGCTAGGTAGTGCAGCGGACAGAGCACCAGCCCTGGAACCAGGAGCACCTGAGCCCAAATCCAGCCCCAGACACCCAACACCCACCAGCCGCATGACCCCGGGCAAGCCACCCAACCCCAATTGCCTCACCAAAAAAGAAAAAAAAAAGAAAAGAAAAAAAATGTGTTTCCATCTATTTTCAGATACTATCACTTCTTTCTCTGTAGATGGGTTGCCATTTTCAAAAGTCCTTCAGGGTTATATTGGACCATTGCCTTGCTGAAAATAACCACATGCTTCCCAGCAGATCATTTTACACTATTGCTGTTATTTTGTATACAGTGCATTTCACTCTGCTTCAGTTCATGTAGGTCTTTCCAGGTTTTTCTAATAGTATCCTGTTCATCATAACCTAAATAATGTACCTTAAACTTGACAAAGAATTTTCTTCATATTAGCCCAGCAAAGTCATCGTAACTATTTCCCTCCATCCTATTCCCTTCCCATGATATTTACTCTATTTTCCATCTTCTTTTAAACTATTCCTCCTCAAAAGTATTTTACTTCTGACTGTCCCCTCCCCTACTCTGCACTCCCTTTTTTTTCACCCTTCCTTCCTTATCCTCTTCCCCTCATACTTTCCTATAAGGTTAAATAGATTACTCCTCCCAACTGGGTGTGAATGTTATTCCCTCCATGAGCCAACTCTGATGAATTTAAGGTCTTTGAGCTAATTCTATGTTCCAAATTTTCTTCCTCCCTCTCTCCTCAACCCTCCCTATGAAATCAAGCAATTCAATATTTCATACTTGCGCCATTATGCAGAACATCTTCACCTTCCTTGAAAGTATTTTGCTTTTTACTACTCTCTCCCAGAATCTGCCCTTCCTTCCTTCCCCTCTTCCCCACCCCCCTTATCTCCCTCCCCTCCCTCAGGGCAAAATATATTACTATACCCACTTGAGTATGTATGTTAGTCATTCTTTGAGTCAATTCTGATGATATTAAGGTTCAATCACTCCACAATTCCTTCCCCCTCTTCCCCTCCCCTCCATAAGCTTTTTTCTTGTTTCCTTCATGTGAATAACCTCTCCCCAGACCATCTCTCCCCTTCCCCCTCCCCCAGTCTATTTCTCCTACACCTCAACCCTATTTTAAGGATGTCATTATGGGTTAGTTAGGTGGCACAGTGGACAATGCACCAGCCCTGGACCCAGGAGGCCCCAAGCCCAAATCCAGCCCCATACATAAGAAACCCCACAAAGAACAAAACATAACATCCCTTCCTATTCAGTTCAGACCTGTGACCTCTGTATTATCTTCCCATATAGGAATGTTAACAGTTTGATCTTTTAATATCCCTCATGAAGTCTTTTTCCTGTTTATCTTTTTTATGCTTCTCCAGGGTCTTGTATTTGAAAGTCAAATTTTCTATTCAGTTCAGGTCTTTTCATAACAAATGCCTGAAAGTCTTCTTTCTCTTTGAAGTTCCATGTTTGCCTCTGAAATATGATGCTTAGTTTTGCTGGGTACGTGATTTTTGGCTGTAGTCCCAGTTCCTTTGCCCTCTGGAATATCATATTCCATGCCCTCCGGTCCTTTAATGTGGAAGCTGCTAGATCTTGCTTTATCCTTATTGGAGCTCCACAGTATTTAAATTCCTTTTTTCTAGCTGCTTGCAATATTTTCTCCTTGACCTGGGAGTTCTGGAATTTGGCTATAATATTCCTGGAGGTTTTCCTTTTGGGATCTCTTTCAGGAGGTTATCGGTGGATTCTTTCAATTTCTATTTTAGCTTCTGCTTCTAGAATATCAAGGCAATTTTCCCTCACAATCTCTTGGAGGATGGTGTCTAAACTCTTGTTTTGGTCATGGTTTTCAGGTAGTCCAATGATTTTCAAATTATCTCTCCTAGATTTATTTTCCAGGTCAGCTGTTTTTCCAAGGAGATATTTCACATTGCCCTCTATTTTTTCATTCAGTTGGATTTGCTTTACTGTGTCTTGGTTTCTCTTAAGGTCACTAGCTTCCATTTGTTCAATCCTAATTCTTAGGCAATTATTTTCAGCAGACAGTTTTTTAATCTCCTTTTCCATTTGGCTTTTCAAACTGTTGACTTTTTTCTCATGACTCTCCTGCATTACTCTCATTTCTCTTTCCATTCCTTCCTCTCTTTCTCTACATCTTCATTCTATCTCTCCTACTTTCTCTTCAAAGTCCCTTTTGAGAGCTTCCATGGCCTGAGACCAGTTCATATTTTTCTTGGAAGCTTTGGATGTTGGAGCTTTGACCCTATTATTATCTTCTTCTTCTGAGGATGTATTGTGGTCTACCTTTCCCCCAAAGAAGTTTTCGATGGTCTTCTGCTTTCTCTGCCTACTCATGCTGGCTTACTGTTTCTTGGCTTTTTACTCCTAAAAGTGTAGCGCTGCTTCCCGGACACACCGTTCGTGCTACAGCGTGGCCCAGGGGGTGATTGGGCTTCTTCTCAGCCTGCCTGGCTTGTGAATAATCACCCGGAAACAGAAGTCTGATTGAGCTCTGATTCTCTATGGTCGGAAGCTTGGCGTGCTTTTACCCCTCCCCCACTGGGCCACTACCACTCGATTCAGCCCACTGGTTCAGACCCAGGGCGCTTTGCCCCAACTCTGGTAGATACTGCCTCCACTTCACCCTGGCCTACCTCCGAACCCCCTCACCAGTCCGTGATCGGAGCCTCAGAAGCTGCTGGTGCTGAAGACTCTGACATGTGCTGGAAGCACTGTCCCTGGCTGGGTCCTGACCAGCGTGCTGAGCTGTTCAGCCTGATCAGTAGGTGATCAGAATTGCCCTCTTTTGCGGAGAAACAGTCTCACTCTGTTCTTATGTGCATTAGGCTGTTCTGGGTTTTGATTTTTACCGCATTATTTGGGCGTGAATGGACGGGTTTTTCTGGAGCTTGTGGGAGTCACAGCCTCTCCTCCGCCATCTTGGCTCCGCCCCCCCGTCATACACTTTTCAATCCAGTGACACTAGCTTTCTGACAGTTCCATAACTAAGACATTGCATCTCTCAGCTCTGGGCACTTTCTCTGGCTGTCCCCCATGCCTGGAATGTTTTTCTTCATTACCTCTTCCTTCTTGCTTCCCTGGGTTCCTTTAAATCCCAACTAAAATCCCATCTTTTACAGGAAGCTCTTTTCCTCTTCTTATTTATCTTTTATGTGCCTTTTTTTAAAACTTCTTTGTTTGTATATTGTTTCACCCGTTAGATTGTAAGCTCTTTGAGGGCAGGAATTATCTTTTGCTTCTTTTTGCATCTCCAGAGCTATAGATGTTCATGGCATATAGTGGGCACTTAATAAATGTTTATTAAATGATTTACTGATTCATTGGTAGGGAAGAATCTGGAAGTAGCAAGGGGGATCAATAGATATTTTAACTTTCTCTTCTCCATTGCTGAGTTATGAGGAATGAAACAGACAGTGCTGAAAAATGTGACCAGGGAGGCTGTGTCATCAGAAGGTAGCCAGGTCTCAGTGACAGCCACAAGATGGAAGGAGTGGGAAAGGGAAAAAAAAATGTAAGAAAAAAGCAAATTTGTTGTCTGTGGAGAAGCTATTTCACAGGGCACAGTGGAAGGGGCTGGATATTTGGTTGGGCCTTAGGGAGGTAATGGGTGGAGTTTGAAAGGATAAGAAAAAGTAATCAGGTAGTTGGGGAAGGGGAATATGGTTTGTATGATGAACTATAGGGTTTCAGAATTACTGGGATGCAGAGAATATGACTTGGTAGGAGTTTCTTAATCTTTAAATGAAAAAATTTAAAGAGTTTTTCAAAGTAAATAGTATTATGGTCTAAGGGTGGATTCCTTTCAGAGCCTTGGGCAATTTAGGTGAGGAGGCAAGAATTTGGATCAGAAAAAGTGGTAATAATTTCCTTCCCCAAGGCAGGAGACTAAGATGGAAACTTGATGAAATGGTGCCCCCTCTGTATGTTTCAACCATAGGACACTGGTAAGATGGAATGGTACTTCTCTTCCCATAAGAAGTCGGAGACCAGACAGGAAATACATAGGGTATGATGGTAACATGCTGACTTCTCTACTTCATATTCCCCCTGAAGACTGGAGATCAGGCAGGAGATGCATGTGACAAGATGGAAAGCTGTTGTCACACTAACATGAGACATACATACAGATACTTGTATAAATTCAATAACAAAGTGTTCCTTAAAGAAATAGAGGAAAACTTAAATAGTTTGAGAAATATTCAGGGCACATGGCAATGTCAATATAATAAAAATGACAATAATACTAAAGTTAATTCACAATTTTAATTCTATCTCTAAGTATCAATTGGATACTTTATAGGACTCAATAAAATTATATCAAAAGGGGCAGCTAGATGGCACAGTGGATAGAGCACCGGCCCTGGAGTCAGGAGTACCTGAGTTCAAATCCGGCCTCAGACACTTAACACTTACTAGCTGTGTGACCCTGGGCAAGTCACTTAACCCCAAATGCCTCACTAAAAAAAAAAATTATATCAAAAATATAAACGATTTAGATATACTATCTAGAATATCAAGGATGTAATGAAAAAAAGAAGAGATTATGTATATTTTAAGGTTATAATTATTAAAAATGATAAATTCCTAGAGTTTCAGAAGTCATTATAGACCTTCTTTCTCATAATCTTTCAAGCAACATCTCCAAACATGAAAGCACTAATTTTTTAAAAGTTATTTGGTTCTGCCATATTAAATGGGGGCATAGCGTAAGGTTAAGATTTTGCCCCTTATTTTGTATGTTTGATTGCTTTTTTATGTCTATTAAGTTTGTTGTAATTTTTAAAAACACTTTAAGACACACTCGAAGATAATACCACTGATTTGCCTTTCAGGACTAATATAAAAGGAGAAGAAAAAAAACCTTAAAGTTCCATAATTAACTTAATCCTATTCCTTTTTTGTCTTATTTAAGTCCTTAATCTTCCTTGTCCGAGACTGGAGTTTCCCATATGAATTTTCCTATGGAGCTGATGGTGGTGCCAAATTTTTGGAAAAACGGCTTAAGGTTTGTTAGATGCTTGTTTCCATTAAACTTTGTCAATGATTGTTAAGCTAGCATTATAACTTTGATGTAGTCCTTTATTTATTACTAACATAATACAATAAGACCTCATATATGCATATATACATATATATATTTATACACACAAAGTATTTGATATTTTTCAAAATACTTTCACGTTCTTGTGTCCTTATTTTCAGGGCTAATATATACTCAAGTGTTTAGTCATTTTTTATTTTTGTTATGGATATTCCATTTAGCATCTTTCATTTTCTTAGACCCTGAACTCACATATACTTTACTTTGAGTACTCTTAAATATTCAAATGAATATTTTTCTTAATGAATTTGGATATGCCCTCCAACAATGCAGATCAATACCCATCCATGATCATCCTTTGCAACTTTTTTCCTGTGTTCCAATAAGTTTGCTACGAGTAAGTATATTCAGTGTGTATATCCTTTTCTTACTTTCTCCTGATATTTTGAGGATACTAGAAAAGCAAGTAGACTGTCCACCTCTCAATCTTTTCTACATATCCAGCCCATATTCTTTTTCTATTATAAATTTGCCTGATGTCATCTTTTACTCTGTTTTTCTTTTAAGTTCCTCATTTATTTTATGTTTCAGCCTGTTCACATCTCCTATCCATTGTTCTCTGTGTAATATTCTTATTTAGTTCTTAATAGTAATAAGACTAGCTAGCATTTCTATAGCATGGATTATGTGCCAGGAACTGTGCTAAGCACCTTACAAGTATTATCTCATTTGATCCTCACAATCTTTAGAGGCAGGTACTATTATTATCCCCATTTTACAATTGAGGAAACTGAGGAAAACAGAAGTTAAGTGACTTGCCCAGGTTCACATAGCTAGAAAGTGTATGAGGTCAAATTTGAACTCAGGTCTTTTTTTTGTGTCATGAATTAATGAAGCCTATAGACTTCTCAGAATAATTTTTTTGTTTTGTTTTGTTCTGTTCTGTTTTTGCAGGGCAATGGGGGTTAAGTGACTTGCCCAGGGTCACACAACCAGTAAGTGCCAAGTGTCTGAGGCAGGATTTGAACTCAGGAACTCCTGAATCCAGGGCTTGTGCTTTATCCACTGCGCCACCTAGCCGCCACCTCAGAATAATTTTAATGCATAAAACCCAAAATGCATAGTACTAGAAAGGAAACCAATTATATTGAAATCCAGTTTTATAAAACTCTTATTGGAAAAGAATCTTTAAGTCAAGGGTTCTTTACCTGAAATCCATAAAATTGTTTAAAAAATTATTTATTTATTTATTTTTTAGTGAGGCAATTGGGGTTAAGTGACTTGCCCAAGGTCACACAGCTAGTAAGTACTAAGTGTCTGAAGCCAGATTTGAACTCAGGTACTCCTGATTCCAGGTGCTCTATGCACTGTGCCACCTAGCTGCCCCTAAAAAGATTTTGATAATTATTTCAAAATAATTTGTCTCCTTTGGAATTTTCTTTTGGAAAAATTAGCAGTCTGATTTATATTTCTCTAATCAATAGTTATTTTAAGCATTTTTTCATGTGACTATAGATTTGATTATTTCATCTGAAAACTTCCTGTTACTGTTTCTTTGAACATTTATCAATTGAGAAATGGCTCTTATTTCTATACATTTGACTCAGAATTTTATATTTGAGTATTATACATGAGAAATATATGAAAGCCATGAGACAAAGATGAGGGAGAGAATTCCTGGGATTGAGGCCCAGGACTGTGACCCAGATCCAACTATGGGCAATATACCAGAGTCTAGCCCCTGGGGTCAGCAAAGGGACCCTTGTGATATTCTTCTGACCACTTAGCTGACCTCCTTACCATCTATGGACTGAGATGTCTGGCACTACCACTGCCAGTGCCACTGCTCAGTCGCTCTCAAGGCCTACTGCTGGTTTGATCAGGCACAGTCTGCACTAAACTGCACTCCAATCTCACCCTGGTATAACACATCTTTTTTACCGACCTTCTAAATTCGTCTTGGGCTTGAAAACTGTTTCACCTTGTGCTTTTGTGGGTTCTGCAGCTCCAGAATTTCTTGAGGCATTATTTAAAGTTGTTCAGAGGGGCTTTGGGGAGAGCCCAGGCATGTCCCTGCCTTTTCTCCACCATCTTGGCTTAGCCCCTCAAGATAACAAACTTATAGACCAATTTTCTTGATGAATACTGATGCAAAAATGTTAAATGAAATACTAGCAATATGTCACAAAGGTCAGCTGGTTCAATATTAGGAAAACTATAAACATAATTGACCATATTAATAACCAAAAAGTCATATTATTATATCAATAAATGCAAAAAACTTTGGACAAAAGACAATACCAGTTCCTATTTTAAAAATAAAACATTAGAAAGCATAGGAATAAATAGAGCTTCCCTAAAAATGAAAAGTAGTATCAATCTAAAGCCAAGAGCAAGAACTATCTGTAATAGGGATAAACTTCCCAGTAAGATCAAGGGTAAAACAAGAATGTCCATTATTACCACTCTTATTCAAAATTGTATTAGGAATGCTAAGACAAGTAAAAGAAATTGAAGGAATAAAAATAGGCAATGAGGAAACAAAACATTCTTTGCAAATAATATTATGGCATATTTAAAGAACCTCAGAGAACCAGATAAAAAACTAATTGAAACAATTAATAACTTTAACAGAGTTATAGGATATTAAATAAATCCAAACAAATGATCGACATTTTTATATATTACCAACAAAGCCCGGGGGCAGCTAGGTGGTGCAGTGGATAAAGCACCACCCCTGGATTCAGGAGGACCTGAATTGAAATCCGGCCTCAGACACTTGACACTTACTATCTTGGTTACCCTGGCAAGTCACTTAACCCTCATTGCCCCACAAAAACAAAAACAAAAACAAAAAACCATCAGGAAGAGATAGAAAGAAATTCCCTTTAAAATAACTGCAGATAATATAAAATACTTGGGAGTCTACCTGCCAAGACTATCTCAGGGACTATATGAACATTATTACAAAATACTTTTCACACAAAGAAAGACAGATATAAACAATTGAAGAAATATTAATTGCTCATGGGTAGGCTGAGCCAATATAATAAAAATTATAAATTCTACTTAAATTACTTCTTCAGTGCCATATCAATCAAACCACCAAATTCTTATGGAGTTGACTCAAACAATTAAAGACACAGTGGTTCATGATTGTGATGGAATACTATTGTGTTATAAGAAATGAAAAGCTGAATGGGTTTAGAAAACCTGGGAAGACTTATATGAACTGATTCGAAAGGCACATTTAAATACAAGGGGTGTGCTGGCACCAACTAAAATTAGCTCATAAGAGCCTACTTTAATTTTCACTGTGAGCATTTAAATAAATACATCTTGGAAATCTGCAAATGTTAGAGACCAGAATTTGAGTCATTGTTTTGATGATTGTCTAAAATTAAGAAAGTGATGCAATAAATGTTAATAATTTAGATTAAATTTAAAATTGTGTCCTGCATTTTCACCCTGAATTAAATGTCAAGATGGTTTATTTCAGGTCTCAGGGAACCAACATGAAGAACTACAGAATGTACGAAAGCATATCCATTCCTGTTTCACCAATATATCCTGTTTTCTACTACCTCATCCTGGCCTAAAAGTTGCCACCAACCCAAATTTCAATGGAAAACTCAAAGGTCTGTAGTAATGTGAACATATTTATGGATGTAAATTTGAATTTGTTTGTAATTTCTACCTAGTAGGCAACACAATTAGTTTCACTACTTCTGACTTCCATTGTAGTTAGATTTCATTGATGGAAATGGCAAAATTGTAGAATATTTATGACTCTATGACCCCATTGCTAGAGTCTTTATTTTTTTTTTTGCAGGGCAATGGGGG
Organism: Dromiciops gliroides; assembly: GCF_019393635.1. Lineage (NCBI taxonomy): Eukaryota > Metazoa > Chordata > Mammalia > Microbiotheria > Microbiotheriidae > Dromiciops > Dromiciops gliroides. The sequence continues at coordinate 262,714,539 of NC_057862.1, read as the reverse complement.
TTAAGTGACTTGCCCAGGGTCACACAGCTAGTAAGTGTCAAGTGTCTGAGGCCGGATTTTAACTCAGGTACTCCTGAATCCAGGGCCAGTGCTTTATCCACTGTGCCACCTAGCTGCCCCCCTAGAGTCTTTATTGATATAAATCTGCTACCAAGTTTTGGTTGGTCACCAGAGATACAAGAATGCATGAAATCCTGCATACATCTAAGAATTAATAATCTTAGTTTTGCATCCAAACTCATTTGAGAAAAGTTATTGAACATAGTCATTTATTTTCATCAAAAAGAGAAGATTAATACTTGTCAAGGGAGTATTACATAAATTGGCTAATTACTGATTCACACAGAAAAATATTCTATTAGTACTAAATGCAAACTTCTTCAAACAAACACCAAAAACCACAACTAAATTAAAGGAAGTTTTTTCTTAGGTAGCATCTCCAAAAGAACTGTTCTTTGCTAGAGGTATTATAATATTGTATTCTAAATTTAAGATTCATAAATCTACAAAAAAAGCTATGCTATAGCATAGTAACTAAGGATAACATCTATTTATGTTGCAGCTGACAAAGGGTAAAATTAGGATAATAAAAATAGCTAACATTTACATAGTACTTACTATGTATTAAGCACTATACCAAGCACTTGGCATATATTATCTTACATTATCTTCACAACAACCCTAAGAGGCTATTATTATTCCTATTTTACAAAGGAGGCAAAACCTAGTTTACGTGACTTGCCCTATGGTCATATAGCTAATAGTATCTGAGGCCTGATTTGAACTCCAGGTACCACTGTACCACTAAAATAACCCTTTCTTAAAGTTTTTGCTTGGAACTCCAGAATTTAAACTAAACCACTTCATTTGCATATTTGTTTTCTTATTGCTATGGTCTATTTGCGTTGTGCTCCATGGAATTCAGTGTTGTTCTGTGACAATGAACATTTCAGGACAATGGCTCCAAAATAATTCCTAAAAAAAACACTGTAACACAACTTGCCAAAGATCCTGGAGCAGCTATTTTACTCTAAACTCATAGACCTTTTTTCCACATCTGTCTCATACTAACTTCTATCTATCTCATACTAACTCTCTGGTAAAAGTAGCTAAACTCTCACTTTATTCCTGAGCTACTGGTTCATCCTAAGGGTATAAACTTTCCTCTACTCCCCATCTCCTCTTCCACATTAGGGTCTAGAATTATGAATGAGGACCCTAAAGGCCATATATAGCTATAACATTGAACATAGGGGAGCATATCCTCATGACCCAGATGAATCCCTTCTTCTTCTATCTTAAAGATTTGAAAAATAGAGATTACTAATGAAAATATAGCTCTTAAGCTCATCAGACAAGAATTGAAGTCTGATCACTAGGACAATATTTAGTTTCCCCCTAGATGCTGGCATAGATACCATTTTCCAGGTGTGAAATAATTATATAGATATTTAATACAAACATTTTTGATTGATCATGAATATTTATAGGAACCAAAATACAGAAAAAGCAGAACAAAAAAAAGCAGAATAAAGAAATAGTTTAAAGAGCAGTGAAATCACATGGAGACCTTTGTTAACAAATTAAAACAGGGACAGGAATTGGAGAGAGTAAAAACCTTTCAAAGCTCTTCTCGGTTTTTAGTTTTTAAAGTGGTGAAAACAATGTTTTCCATGCTCTCACAAACAGACATTTTGTCAGCTTCTGGAAGCCACTGCCATTGTCCTCCTTTATTCACTAAGTGTCAGGCTGTGTGTTCTCCTTCTATGGTCTGTTTCACTATTCTGCTGTACTCTGGTGGCAGGCAGAATATTTGTCTGTATGCTGTTGCCTTTTTAAAAAATTTCTCTGTTGCAGACTGACCAAAGTCCCAGCTCAAAGATCAAAATGGTCCCTCTGAACTGCAAATCCCTAAATGTCAATCAGTTCTTAAACTCTATTACCTCTATATTTTATTTTAATTTGTAAATAAAATCTTATTTTATTGACGTTTTGTTTTCACATTATCTTCATTTCTGAATATATCCATTTCCCTCCCCTACTCTTATAAGATTTTTTTATAGTTCAGCAAAACCTATCAACACATCAGCCATGTCTGACATTATATGTAATATTCCACATACATCATATCTTATCCTTGCAAATAAGGGAGAGAGGTGCATTTTCTCAGATCTTCTCCGAGATCAAGATCAACAATTACATAGCATTCAGTTTTAGTTTTTTTTGTTTTTTTTCCTTTTGTATTGTTGCAGTTATATAATTATATAGATATACACATATATATTCTGATTCTGCTTGCTTCATTCTAAATTAGTTCATGTATATCTTCCCATGTTTCTCAGATTTCTTCATATGTTTCTGACACGGTTGTAATATTCCACAAACCACATTTTCATGGATCACACTTTTTTTTTAAACCATTCCCCAATTGATGGGTATTTTGATGCTTTGCTTCCAGTTTTTTTGCTGCATATGCACACACACACAGACTAATACATATATTTTAGTGCATAATGGATCAATCTTTCTGTGTTTGACCTCCTACGGTCATATCCTTTTTACTAGGGTCTCTGGGTCAAAGGGTATAGGTATTTTAAATAATGACTTTACATATGACAGAAAAAATAGTTGTTGAGAATATATTTTATTTTCAATAACAAGATCCTATTTTTTCACTATTGCAAAAAATTTTGATAGTAAGCATTTGTGTGATGACTTCAATAGCTTTGTATTAAAATACTTTTAAACCGGGATTTAACTGATCAAAGAAGTAGGGATAATTAAATTATTTTTGTAGGGTTCCCTTTAATTTTATAGGGATTTTAAAGTTTTAATGTGTAAAGTACTTACCAGAATCATCATTCACGCCTTTCATGAATTAAAAAAGGAGCTAGTTAGAACAGAATAGGTTAGTCAAATAGATCCTTAAGCTTGTGTAATTACATCATTTCAACATGATAGATTCATGAATTGATGAACAGAAAGTTTTCAACAGGAGGAATATAAAGGGAAGGTGAAAATTACTTTCAGTTAGGACACTAGCTTTGTAGCAAAATATACTTAATTGTATGTTTATTCACTATTAAATATTTGAGAGGACTGATTATGTTTGCAAATAAGAATACATTGAAATATTAAAATCGTACTTTTACTTACCTCAGGAAAGGTTAATAAATTTTAATTTACTAAAATAAAAGTTACAATTTTAAGAAAACCTATAGAAAACTGATCAAAGTGGTAATATAGTATACACATATTCATATTACTAATGAGATAATGTTATTTCAAGGAAAAGTCATTGAATTCCAAAGTATTATTGTGAGATTGGTACCAATCACATGGCTTCATATAATTGACAAAATAATTTAAAAACAGAATTTGTCACCACATAACTGGACAATCATTGATTTCTATACTATGTGAGTTAAAGGTAATTGTATAATAAATATGGTAAGCAGGTGTAAGTGTATAATTGAGGTGGAAACTGACAAAGTTGTGAAAAACTCAAATCCTAGACTGAGGAAACAGATGATTCTTCTCTAGTCAGCCTGGGAAGAACTTCATGTAGGAGCTGGGATTTCGGTTCAATTCAATGAATATTTATTACTCACTTACCAGTAGGAAGAGATACTAAAGATACAAAGACAAAAGTCTATTAGAGCTGTTTAACTTATTAGAGCTGCTAAACTTATTCTATTAGAATTGCTTTACTCGAGGGAAAGAACTGAGATTTTAAACAGTGGTAACAATTCTACTTAGAAAGCATAGAATTGGATGGAGATTGTTTAAATAATGATGAACATGTTTTTACTTATAGAAATAGATGATGAATTCATTAAGAACCTGAAAATTTTGATCCCTTGGCTACTTAGCCCTGAGAACCTAGATGTTAAAGAAATCAATGGAAATAAAATCACCTGCCGAGGTCTAGTGGAGTACTTCAAGGTATTTGTTCCTCAATTCCAAAGAATTTTTATTTCCTTACGTTTGATGTAATCCACACAGGATCCAAAAAGATCTTAAAGGGCTAGAATGTTGGGACAAATAAAGATGATGAAATTTAATATGGATATATGTAAAGTCTTATACATTCCTTAAAAATAATTTCACAACTACAAAATGGGAGAGGTGTTATCAGTTAGCTATAGTTAACAGTTTGTATGAAAATGACTATAAACTCAATATGTATCAGTTTTGTGATATGACAACCAAAAATCCTAAAGTCATCTTGTGCTAAACTGAAAGGGGCGTAGCTTACAGGAATAAGATGATAGTCACTCTATCTCTCTGCTGGTCAGACTATATCAGGAGTATTTTGTCTAGCTCTAGATGTCACTTTTAAGGAACTAGAAAGTATTCAAGAGAAGGGTAAACAAATAGTGAAGGTCCTTGATTCTAGGTTATATGAGGACCATATGAAAGAAATGGAAATGTTTATACTAGAGAATAGAAGACTTGAGTTGGAGAAAGTGAGACATGATAAATTTTTTTCAGGCATGTATTTGAAGGACATTCACATAGAAGAGGGATTGGCTTGTTCCATTGGGTCCCTCAGGACAAAATTAAAAGCATTGGGGTAGAAGTTGCAAAGAAGTGAACATAGTAAAGGCTTGGCATCTGATACATTATCTCATAGTTAGAGCTACTTAAAATTATAGTGTTGCTGCCTCAAAAGGTAGTAGATTCCCACTCATTGGCTAGTTGACTTCTTGTTGGGTATGTGGTAATGGACATTCTTTTAGGAGTATGAGTTAGATGAGATTACATCTGAAGTCCCTTCCAATCCCAATATTCTGTGATTCTGCTAAATAAAAAAGTTTAAGTGTTTGCAAATAAAATTTATAATACAATGGACCAAAAATCATAATGTTTTAATAACTTTTTGAATTTTTTTGAATTTTTTGTCATTTATAAGATTTGGGTTTTCACACATAATGTAAATTCATTTCCTATATATGATGCTATGGTATTGTAAATTTAAAACAAAAAAGGAGTTATTAAATACTTAATATTAAACCCCTTCATGATTTTTGTAGTAACATATGGAAATATTTCATGAAATTTATTTAAATATGCATTTTGTGTCATTTCATAGGCATATATAAAGATCTATCAAGGAGAAGAATTACCCCATCCAAAATCAATGTTGCAGGTAATTATTCAATTGTCAAATGGTGCAAATTTGTTTTAAGATACTTTAAATGTGGGGCAGCTAGGTGGCACAGTGGATAGAGCACCGGCCCTGGAGTCAGGAGTACCTGAGTTCAAATCTGGCCTCAGACACTTAACACATACTTACTAGCTGTGTGACCCTGGGCAAGTCACTTAACCCCAATTGCCTCACTTAAAAAAAAAAAAGATACTTTAAATGTTATGCTAATATTCATGTTTGGAATTCACTGATGGTTAATATTATAGTCAGAAATAGCTGATGAAATTGTTTTGTAGAATAATATTAAGTTTACTTTCCTATAGATAAATTTGTTATGATATAGAACATATAATAAATATAAAATAAATTTTATATCTTTGTATTTTGTCCAAAGGCCACAGCTGAGGCTAACAATTTAGCAGCTGTTGCAACTGCAAAGGATACATATAACAAAAGAATGGAAGAGGTAAGAATTAAAAATTCAGTGCTTTGAACACATTTGTAATACAGCAAATAAGCATTTCTCTTAGGTATTCCTTTTTACTCTTTTAATCAATAGTCAATAAACATTTATTAAACACCTACTATGTGCCAGGCATTATGCCAAGAACATCATGCATTGATAGAAAGTAGAAGGCAAATCTGGTCAACTATTTGCCATGTTTCATTCAGTCATCCATTTATAGACCTCCAAGTAAGCCACAGGAGAAAATAATCTTCCTTGGCAGAGAAAGCAAAAAGGAAACTGTGTGAAAACATGCGCATGTATCAGGATAGATCTTGTAACACTATTGGAAAAACAATTCTAAAATGCAATGCCCATAATTACTTTTCAATATTTATTCTTTGTGTATGACAGATAATTTATTAGTTATGTGAGGGATAGAGAGTTTAAGGTCCCTTTATTTTCAGTGGTAAGAGTTTTAATTAAAATCCAAATATCTCAGGCCTCAGTTTTCGTCAGACTACCTGCCTGTGAAAAATGAACACTATAATCCAACCTGTATATAAGACAGTGGTTATATAAAGTTATATTGGTTGGTGTACATGTTTCTGTCCTGGATTTTTTTTAAATACCAACCCTTTTCTACCTTTTGTAGATCTGTGGGGGTGACAAACCATTTCTAGCACCCACCGACCTGCAGAACAAACACCTGGAACTCAAGGAGGAATCAATTAAGCTCTTCCGTGGGGTCAAAAAGATGGGTGGGGAGGAGTTTAGCCGCCGTTACTTGCAACAACTGGAGAGTGAAATAGATGAGCTCTACATACAATATATCAAACATAATGACAGCAAGAACATCTTCCATGCAGCACGCACCCCAGCCACACTGTTTGTGGTCATCTTCATCACCTATGTCATTGCTGGTGTGACTGGATTCATTGGTTTGGACATTATTGCCAGCCTATGCAACATGATTATGGGACTGACCCTTATCACTCTGTGTACCTGGGCATACATCCGATATTCTGGGGAATACCGAGAATTGGGAGCAGTAATAGACCAGGTGGCTGCTGCCTTGTGGGACCAGGTAGGATCATTTAACTTATATTATTGGTTAAATGTTCTCATTTTTATCCCATTTCTTTCCAAAAACATTTGATTATGCACTATGCTGTTACTTGTTTATATCCTTATAAGAGAGGCAATGTGACATAGTAAATTGATGTCAGGAAGACCTGGGTTCAAGTCCTGCCCCTGATTCATGGATGTCAGTTCATCTGTCATCACCTCAGACAACTCTTTAAGGCTACAAGTTACAAATGAGTAGTAGATGTGCATTGGTGGAAAAAGCTTTCTACCTTAAATAGAAATCACCAATGAAATCACGGATCTGGCTCAAATCTATAATACTATGGGGTGATTCAATGAGACTGATGGATCCATTTTGTAGATGAGGAAGCTACAGCAGAGAAGATGCTCAGTCGCTTACCACACCGTGCTGCTGAGTCTTCATCTTATTGGTCTGGTCATGACATGACAATTCCCTGTTGCCCCTGTTGCTTTTTAGAGCAACAATGACTCAGAATTTTAGAGGTAGAAGGACTTTAGCAATCAATATAAGAAAACCTCATTTTGCAGTGCCTAGAGATCTATCTTTGTTACAAAGCTAGTGACAGAACTAGGACCAGTACCCTAGCCTTCTGACTTTCAGATTAGTAATTTTAGAATAACAGACCTTTATGCCTGGAAGAGATTATAGAGGTTGGGCTGGTACCATAAATACCACATTCTAGTACACTGAAATCAGTTTCATATTATTGTTTTACTCATCTTTTCCTTGGAGGTGGGGGTGGGGGTGGAAGAGCAGAACCTGTGATTTTATTAGGGTAAGGAGTAGGCAACAGTTCTATAACTCATAGTCTTGTAACTCATAATGGCTGGGGCAAAGCAAAGTTAAATGACCTAATCAGGCTAACATAGCCAGTATTTGTCAGAAGCATGACTAGAACCCATGTTTTCTTTACTCAGAGGCCAGATATCTATCCATTGTGCAATACTGCTTTTAACCATATAGTGATGCAAGCAATACTTTATAGTAAAAAGAAGGGATTTGATATTCATAGTCTGTGCTGTTAACAGTATGCCAATTGACTGGTGATCTTATTGATGTAGCTATTTCCTCCAAAAAATCAAGTCCACAATCATCCTATGTATCTCTTATTCATGTCCAACCAATTTTGGTCAGAGGCCTTTCTTGAATTCCCTCAATGCCCTGAAGATACCAGTGGAAAATGTGGATTGTCCATCATTTGACCAGCTCATCTTTTTAAAAAATTATATATTCCTTTGATGATATAATTTACATTGTTTCTCCTTCACAATCCTTTCTTTATAATGTATCTGTCCAAGATACTTGTACTGAAGGACTAGCTCTACAAATTCCCTAATTGCATATCATAACCTGGACAATAGTTATATAGATGTTATTATTCATCCACATTTTTTCCTTTGTGGATATCAATCCATTCATTCATATGTATTTATTAAACACTATGTATATGAAGGGCACTGTCAGGTGCTGAAGATTTACAAACAAAAACAAAATAGTCTTTGCCTTTAAGGAGATTAAATTATTTTTTTTTTTAGGAAATAAGCTAAGCTCTTTTAGGTTCTTCAGTGTTCTGGGGCCTAACAAAATCAGCCTAATGTCATCTTTATATAGGAGCATCTGGAAGACCTCAGAATCTACAGTGAATCATTCTTCCATTTGGATTCTACACAGTATACCCTCCTTGACAGCAGCAATACCTTTGGCAAACATGCATCTCCCAATTATTTCTCACCAACCCACAAAATTTTAGAGCTGTAAGAAACCCAAGTAGCCATCTCATTCAGGTCACAATCAAATAAGAACCCCTATTATAATATACCCAACAAATGGTTATCTGCTTAAACACTTTCAATGAGGGGGAACTCCCTACTTCCTGAGGCAGCCAGTGTAGATTTTCTCATTTTTAAGAGGTTGCCTCTTTATAACTTCCACTCCTTGCTCCTGGTTCTGTCCAGGTTTAAAAAGAATAGGTTTGGTAACTCTACATGAAAGCTTTTCAGATACCTGAAGAGGGCTTTCATGTTTCCCCCAAGTCTTCTCTTCTCCAAATTAAATAAGCCCACTTTTCTTTTTTAACAGCTCATTAAAGGATATAGTAAAGGCACTTCACCATCATGGGCACCCTCTTCTGACACTCTTCAGATTATTAATATCCACATTAAAATGACAGCTCCAACCGGACACAAGATCTTATGTCTGGGACCAGAGTGGTTTGCACTCATATTTGCTTTTTTAGCCACTACACTAGACGGTGACTCATAAATACACTAAATCCCACAGATCTTTTTCAGGTAAACTGCTTCCTAACCATGTCTCTCTCATCTTGTATGATGAAAATTTTTTCAAACCAAAGTGCTTTCAGTGTAATATTCTAGCCATTAAGAGTTTTTGGGATCTTTCTTCTGGGATCTAGTATATTAGCTATTCCTCACAGCTTATGTCATCAGAAAATATGATGAATATGATATGTCTTTCTCTGAGTCACTAACAAAAAGTGTTAAAATAACAAACAGCAACAACAACAACAACAAAGGTTCAAGCACAGACCTTTGGGGCATTCTACTGGAGGCCTCTTGACAACTTAACAAACCATTAATAACTACTTTTTTAGTGTAGTGATTTTAGCCAATTCTGAATCACATTAGTGTCTATCATGAATTTCTCTATCTTCTCCAAAAAATAGGATAAGATTAGTGGGCAGCTAGGTGGAGCAGTGGATAAAGCACTGGCCCTGGATTCAGGAGGACCTCAGACACTTGACACTTACTAGCTGTGTGACCCTGGGCAAGTCACTTAACCCTTATTGCCCTGAAAAAAAATAGGATAAGATACTTTTTCAAATATGTTGCTAAAATTTCAGTAAAGTGTATCCATAGCATTCCCTTATTAGCTTAATAACCTGTTCAGAAAAGGAAATACGGTAAGTCTGGTATAACATGTTCTTGATGAAGTTATGATGACTCTTTTTAATCACTGCTTCTTCCCTTTAAAGATGTTCAATAACTCTTTAATGATCTATTTATTCTTTGATCCCATGACACTGGCCTTCTTGCTATTTTTCAAATAAAACATGCCTATCTCCCTACTCAGGGCATTTTTATTGGCTGGCCCCCTTACAGGAAATGTTCTCCCTCATCTCTACCTCCTGCCTTCCTTCAAAACCCAGCTAAAACCCTTCTGTTTCCCAGTCCTCTTAAATCTAGTGTCTTCCTTCTGTTGATTATTTCCAATTTATCCTGTATATAGCTGGCTTGTACGATTATATACATATGCAGTTCTCCCCCATGTCCCATTAGATTGAGAGCTCAAAGGTAGAGCCTGTCTTTTGCCTTTCATCATATCCCCAATGCTTAGCACAGTTCTTAGCACAAAGTAAGTGCTTAATATATGTTTATTTACTGACTCCAAAAGCCCTTGCCATCTGTAAAATCCTGTTTCTTTTTGGGTTAAATGAATCCAGTTAAACTTGTAGAATAAATACATGAGAATTACTTGATATAAACTTGGTAATTAGAGCAAAATGAAAAGGAAGAAAAAAATGACTTCAAGTTTATTTTTCACACAGTATCTTTAAAAAATAGAAAAAGTCTGACATTTTTTGAAGAAATTGCATAAGTATCTGATTTTCTCCTAAACACCCAAGTATATATATATTTTTAAAAGGCTGTACTTTTGTTTAAATAAAAATGTATAATAACCTGTAACTTCCCTTCCTAATATTTGCTCACTGTAGTACCACATCTTCTAAATGTGAGATCCCTGTTGAGGAACCAAAGAAGTTACAGACTTTCAGACTTTTTCTAAATAATATAATCCCACAGAATCAGGAAAAGTCAGGTTTGTTGCAGTCACAAAATAGTTAAAAGCCTTTGAGAAACACTAACCTCTTACAAACCAGATTTTCTTTAGCTAAGTTTGAATCAAATGCATTAGTAACACTGCTACATTTGTAGAAGCTATCACATAACTGAGCTTTGCTATAATTTGCTATCTTAGGGCTGTATATATACCACCATTGCAAAGCATTTTATTTCCAAACAGAGATATGAGAGGTCTTAGAAAACAATGACTTGACAGAGTTATATTCAGAATCACAGGACTTCAATGAAGTTTTCAACTCTTTGTACTCATTCACTCTCTTAAAATGACATTAATAAAGTTTTGTTATTCTAGATATTTTTTCACTTGTTTGTCAGATAATTGGAGTAAGTTAAATGACACTGGAGTTGAAAATTTTCTAAGGAAAATAAATATGCTCAATGCCTTTGCAATTTGACTGGATAACATTGAATAACTGATTCACATCAGGACAAAAGTGCATGTCAAAGTTATATTTAGAAAAAGTTAAGAAAACATTTTATATTTCAAGATTTTATTAGAAATTTACTAATTTGCAATACCTTTGAGAGAATGTGGATACTATAAAGCAACAATAACTCTAACAACCTTTTTTTTCATGTATATCCCAAAGTTCTTAGATTCTATGATCAGTAGATTATGCATTACTAAATCCTTCAAATTGTGCTGATAAATGAAATCAATATGGCAAAATCTTGGGGGGGGCGGTTCCTTTTCTAAAAGCTAACAGTGTGGCAATGTTCTAAATAAAGTATAATATTGTTTATAAATGAGGCAAAATGTATACATAGATACTATTTTTTTCCCCTTTTCAATTGCCTTACCGCAGGGAAGCACAAATGAGGTAAGTATAATTTTCTATTAAAAGCTTTTCATTGTTAAATACACATAATAGCGTTTTCTCTGTAACTATAGTTACGAAAGTTCATCTGAGAAAAAATGCTTTGCCATTTTTAAAAAAATTTTCCCTTTAATGCAGAATGAAGTAGTCTTTGAAGAATTTGTTCAGCACTTAATTGTGAATGGCTTTCATTTTATGTGGCCTTTAACTTAATATTTGATTTATCCTTTATATTTGAGCAAAGAACCAGCCTGAAAATCAAGTTCCCAGTAGTTTATAATGTTTCTGTGGGTATCTGTTTTGTTTTTCAATGTTTACACATTTTTAGAATTCTTAAGCTTTTCTTGTACACAGCCTTCTGCTATATTGCAAAGCAAAGTGAGCATAATTTTGAACCCTGAAGCTTAACTAAGATTGGAGGGAAAATTAACCTAAAAAGAGATATAGAATGTAAATCATTTATAATTTTGATATTACTTACTTGAGTTACACATTCTGTAGCTTTTTTGGCATTCCTCAGTTCTGATCTATTAATCAGGTTTTATACATCTAATTTTACCTTTCCTACATATGCAGGAGGCACACTTCTGAGGAAAGAATTTGAACTTCAATTTTGGACTTCATTGTTAACCTAGAGAAAAGAGGAATTCTTTAGGCTTTTAAAAACTTTTAAAAAGTTAAGTTGATCCATGATTACATCAGCTCAGAGGCTCACTGTTCTCATCTTAGTTTTAATTGTTCCATATCTGAATTGTTTGTGCCTTAGCACTGATACTAACTCTAATTTAATATCTAGAATACATCAATAAAGAAGTCTTAATTTAGGTAAACCCATTCAATAAGCATTTATTAAATTCCTGCTCTGTCAAGCACTGTACTGTCCACTAGACAAAGAAGACAGACACTAAGGAATATTTAAAAGAGCTTATATTCTCAAGGCAAAAAAGTATGTGTAAAAGTAAGTAAATAAAAAATGTATAGAAACTAAAAAGGAAATTAATTTCATGAGGAATACTAAAAACTAGAAGGATCAGTAAATGTTTCTTTGTGAAGTCATTTGAAGTGATCCCTGAATCAAACTAGTTCCAAGAGGCAGAAGGAAGAAAAGAGTATGTATCTAGTTATTTTTAGGTTATATCCTCTATTGGAATTTGTATTCCAAGAGTTTAATGATAAGCACTCACAAAGTATTTAATAAATGCTTGCTAACTGACTAAATGAAAACAGTAAAAGACATAAAAATTTAGATTAAATACAAGGACCAATTTGCTTAAATACATCATCGTTCTAAGAAAAAGGTACTTTAAGAACACGATGGGGGCAGCTAGGTGGCGCAGTGGATAGAGCACCGGCCCTGGAGTCAGGAGTACCTGAGTTCAAATCCGGCCTCAGACACTTAACACTTACTAGCTGTGTGACTCTGGGCAAGTCACTTAACCCCAATTGCCTCACTAAAAAAAAAACCAAAAACCAAAAACCAAAAACCAAAAAACACAAGAACACGATGATCCACAAATTTTCTGATGTAGTCACCACAGCATTGTTTTACTTAACTGATTTTGTTACAACAATGATTGTTGTGTTAAAAAGCATCAATTTTTAAAAGTGGGGGGAGGGTGGAGACAAGGATATTAAAACAAAACTATGCTGATTGGATCCACTGCAAATTTATGTGATGTGACCTCAAATGGGCCTTCACTAATTTCATTCCTTTTACACATCCCTAATCAATTTATTATCTCCCTCATTCCAACAGCTTTTCCAAACATATTCAACCTCTTCTTGTTTCCCAAAGTTTCCCCAACGTTTTCATCTAAGAACTTTGACACATTTCTTTTTTAAAAATTGAGACTTCATCAACACCACCCTCTTCTTACCTCATCTCATATCACTTAGATGCCTTCCCCCTTCATCACTTTTGCTCTTCTCACATGAAAAGTTCCATTCCATCTTCTCCAATAGGTTCCTGACCCCCTCTCACCCCCACAATCAACCACAGTCTCTCTTATCTTCAATCTCTCCTTCCGTACTGGCTGCTACCCTACTGCCTAAAAACATGCGCATGTCTCCCCATCCTGAAAAAAAAAAACCTTACTTTGATCCATCCTACTCTCATATCTCTTCTCCTTTTCGTGTCTAGACTCTCTGAAAAGGCTGTTAACAGCTACTGCTGTGCTGAGTCCACTATTACATTTTTATTTTCTTTCATCTTACTTTCTTCACTCTACAATCTAACTTCTAACCTCATCGTTTACCTGAAAACTGCAAAGTTACTAATGATCTCTTTAATTGCCAAATGGCCTTTTCCTTCTTAACCTCTCCTTGGCCTATAACCCTCTAATCCTTGATACATTCTTCTTTCTAAGCTTTCATGACACTACTCAATCCTAGCTCTTCTTCTAACTGTTCCTCAGTCTCCTTTTCTGGATCTTTATCCAGATCATGGCAACTAATGGTGGCTGTTTCAAGAACTCAGTCCTTGTCCCTCCTCTCTTCTCCCTCTATACCATTTCATTTGGTGATTTAACCATCAAATATTACTTCTTTGTTGTTTTTTCTTAAATCTACTCAAACAACACTAACCTTCAGATTCACATCTCCAATTGCCTATTAAAGATCTCAAACTGGATGGTCCTATAGACACCTTAAACTCAGCATGTCCAAAATTGAATTCATCATCTTTCTTTCTAAACCCTCCCTTCTTCTAAACTTCTGTATTCTTGTATAGGACCCCACTATCCTCCTACTTCCCCAGAATCATCAACCTAATTGTCATCCTTGACTCCTCACTCTATCCCCCTATATCTGCTTAAGTTTACCTACCTAACATTTCTCAGATATGTCACCTTCTCTCCTCTGAAAATACCATTACTCTGATGCAGGCCCTCATCATCTCATACCTGGACTATGATGGTAGCTTGATGTTTAGTTTCCCTACCTCAAAGTTCTTCCCACTCTTATTCCATACTCCATTCAGCTGCCAAATTAATCTTCCTAAAACATTTAAGACTGACTTTCTCTCTCTCTCTCTCTCTCTCTCTCTCTCTCTCTCTCTCTCTCTCTCTCTCTCTCTCTCACACACACACACACACACACACACATCCATTATAGGCTTCCTATAATGTATGGGATCGAATATAAAACCCTCTGAATGCCCTCTCCAAACTTTCCATTCTTTTTAACATGTTAACTTACATTCATGTGTTCTGTGATATAGTGATACTGTTCTTGCTGTTCTTTCAAAGCACTACTCCATTTCCCAACTCTAGGAATTTAATTTTTGAATTTAATTTTTTCCATGTAAAAATTTTACAAATTCTCTTCCTCCCTACCCTCCCCCTTCATTGAGAAGGCAATATGCTATACATTATATATATACACAATCATGCAAAACTTATTTCCATATTAACCTTGTTGTGAAAGAAAACACAGACCAAAAAAAAAAGAAAAATTTAAGTTTAAAAAAAAATATGCTTCAGTCTACATTCAGAGTTCATCAGTTCTTTCTCTGGATGTGGACAGCATTTTTCATGAGTCCTTGTAATTATCTTAGATCATTGTATTGCTGAAAATAGTTGATCGTCATATAATATAGATGTTACTGTGTACAATGTTCTCTTAGTTCTGCTCCCTTCATTCTTCATCAGTTCATGTAAGTCTTTCCAGGTTTTTCTGAAAGCATCCTTGCTCATCATTACTTATATCACAATCATATACCACAACTTATTCAGCCATTCCCCAATTGATGGATATTCCCTTCATTTTCAGTTCTTTGCCACCACAAAAAGCTGCTATATCTCTGTACATATATGTCCTTTTCTTTCCTCTTTAATCTCTTTGGGATACAAACCTAGTAATGGTATTTCTAGGTCAATGTTTTATAGCCCTTTGGGCATAGTTCCAAACTGCTTTCCAGAATGGTTGGATCACTCCACAATTACACCAATAGTACATGTGTCCCAATTTTCCCACATCCCCTCCAACATTTGCCATTTTCCCTTTCTGTCATATTAGCCAACCTGATACACATGAATTGCCATTATCGGAGTTATTTTCATTTGTATGTCTCTAATCAATGGTGATTTAGAACATTTTTTATATGATTATAGATAGCTTTGATTTCTTCATCCAAAATGAAAACTGCCTGTTCATATCATTTGGCCATTTGTCAATTTGGAAATGACATGTATTCTTATAAATTTAACTTAGTTCTCTATATATTTAAGAAATGAGGCTTTTATTTGAAAACCTTGCTGTAAAGAGTTTTTCTCCAATTTTCTGCTTTCTTTATAATCTTGACTATATTGGGGTTTTTTACATGCAAATCCTTTTTCATTTGGTATAATTAAACTACATATTTTACATCTAATAAAGCTCTCTATCTCTTGTTTAATCATTAAATTCTCCCCTTATCCATAGATTTGAGAGGCAAACTATTCTATGCTCCCCTAATTTACTTATGGTATCACCCTCTGTGTCTAAATCATGTACCCATTTTGACCTTATCTTGGTATATGGTGTAAGCTGTTGATCCACACCTAGTTTCTGCCAAACTGATTTCCAGTTTACCCAGCAGTTTTTGTCAAATAGTGAGTTCTTGTTCCAAAAGCTTGGATCTTTGGGTTTGTCAAACACTAAATTGCTATATTTAATCTATTCCACTGATCCACCACTTTACTTCTTAGACAGTAACAGATTGTTTTGATGATTACTGCTTTGTAATAGTTTGAGATCTGGTATGGCTAATCCACTTTCCTTCACATTTTTTTTTAATTGATTCTTTTGATATTCTTGACCCTTTTATTCTTCCAGATGAATGTTTTTTCTAGCTCTTTAAAATAAATTTTGGTAGTTTGATTGGTATGGCACTGAATAAATAAATTTAGGTAGAATTCTCATGTTTATTATATTGGCTCAGTCTACACATGAATAATTAGTAGTTTTCCAATTGTTTAGATCTAACTTTCTGTGAAAAGTGTTTTGTCATTGTGTTTATGTAGTTCCTGAGTTTGCCTTGGTATGTAGACTCCCAAGTATTTTGTATTGTCTACAGTTATCTTAAATGGAATTTCTTTAACTCTTGCTGCTTTGTTAGTGATCCATAGAAATGCCAATGATTTATGTACTGCAACTTTGCTTAAGTTCATTTATATACTGCAACTATTCTAAAAGTTTGTTAAAGTTGTTAATTATTTCAAATATTTTTTAATTTGGTTCTCTAGAATTCTCTAAGTATAACATCATGTCATCTGGAGAGTCATAGTTTTGTTTCCTCATTGCCTCGTCTAATTCCTTCAATTTCTTTTTCTTCTCTTATTGCTATAGCTAGCATTTCTACTACAAAATTGAATAATAGTGGTGATAATTGGTATCCTTGCTTTACCCTGTCCTTATTGGGAAGACTTCCCATTACAGATAAGGCTTGCTAATGGTTTTAAATAGATACTGTTTGTGATTTTAAGGAAAGCTCCATTCATTCCTATGCTTTCTAGTGTTTTTTAAAATAGGAATGAGCATTTTATTTTGTCAAAAGCTTTTTCTGGATCCATTGAGATAGTCCTAATGATTTATTAGTTTTGCTATTGATACAGGAAATTATGCTAATAGTTTTCCTAATATAAAATCAGCCCTGCATTCCTGGTAGAAATCCCACCTGATCCTAATTATGAGCTTTGTGATAGACTGTTCTGATCTCTTTGCTATTATTTTATGTAAAATTTTCGCTTAATATTCATTAAGGAAATTGGTCTATAGTTTTCTTTGTTTCTGCACTTCCTGGTATAGGCATCAAAAATCATATTTGTGTTGTAAAAGGAATTTAGTAGGACTCTTTGCCTATTTTTCCAAACACTTTGTATAGTTTTGAAATTGTTCTTTAAATGTTTGGTAGAATTCGCTTCTGAATCCATCTGGTCCTTATGATTTTTTCTAAAATAGCTTGTTCAATATTTTTCCAACATAGGGTTATTTAGGTCTTCTATTTCATCTTTTATTAACTTGGGCAATTTATATTGTTGTAAATATTTATTCATTCCACTTAGATTGTCAAATGTACCAGCATACAACTGGGTAATTTGCTCCTAATAATTGCTTTAATTTCATCTTCATTGGTAATGAGTACACCTTTTTCATTTCATTTTATTTATACAGGTAATTTGGTTTTCTTATTAAATCAAAAGAATTAAGTTTATCTGGTTTTGTTTTTATTTTTGTTCATAAAGCCAGCTTCTACTTTCATTTATCAGTTCAATTGTTTCCTTACCTTCAATTTTATTAATCTTTCTTTTGATTTTAAGGAGTTTCAGTTTGGCGTTTAGTTGGGGATTCTTAATTTGCTCTTTTTCTTGTCTTTTTAGTTGCATATGCAATTCATTGATGTGATCTTTCTTTTTTCAGTGTAAATGAGATGTAAATTTTCCCCTAAGTACTGCTTTGGTTGCATTCCATAAATTTCCATATGTTGGCTCATTGTTCTCTTTAAATTATTTATTGTTTCTATTTGTTCCTTGATCCAATTATTCTTTAGGATTAGTTTTCAATTAATTTTTCATCAATATTTCCATGGCCCTTTATTAAATGTAATTTTATTGCATTATTATCTGAAAAGGATGAATTTAATATTTCTGCTTTTCTGCATTTGGTTGTGGGGTTTGAATATGTGGTCACTTTTTCTATAGATGCCATGTACAACTGAGAAAAAGGTATATTTCTTCTATTCCCATTCCATTTTTTCCCCAAAGGTCTGTCATATCTAGCTTTTCTAAAATTCTCTTCATTTCCTAAACTTCTTTCTTGTTTATTTTTTGGTTAGATTTATCTAGTTGAGGAGAATGCTTTATGAGTTCATCCCAACCACATTCACAGTTATGATTACTGTGTATTTCCCCCAATCCTGCTTTTTTCCCCTCTTTATCCTTCTTTTTCAGCCCATCCCACCTCAGAAGTTTTGCTTCTGACCAATGCCTCCCACAATTCATGATCCTTTTTATTAGACTCCCCTCCTGCTTACACCCTTTCCTCCTTCTACCCTATGGGCAAGATAGATTTTTACACCCAAGTGAATGTGTATGTTATTCCCTCTTTGAGCCAATTATGAGTAAGGTTCAAGTGCTACCCATTCCTATTCCCCCCTCCACTGTAAAAGCTTTCATGTCTCTTTTATGTGAAATAATTTACCCCATTTTACCTCTCCTTTTCACTTTCGCTCAGTGACTACCTTTCTCACCCTTTAATTTTTTAGATATCATCCCATTATAGTCAACTCTGTGCCTTCTGTCTACACTCCTAAATGCCTCAATAATGATAAAGTTCTTAAGAGTTACAAGTATCATTTTTCCATGAAGTTTAATCTTAATGAATCCCTTATGATTTCTGTTTCCTGTTTACCTTTTTACGCTTGAGTCATATTTGAAATTTGAAATTCAAATTTTTCTATTCAATTCTGATCTTCTCATCAGAAATGCCTTGAAAGTCTTCAGTTTCATTAAATATCCATTTTTTCTCCCTTGAAGGGATTGGACTTGGCTTTGCCAGGTAAGTGATTCTTGGTTGTAATACTAGTTCCTTTGCCCTCTGGAATCATATTCTAAGCTCTCTACTCCTTTAAAGTGGAAGCTGCTATATCTTGTGTGACCTTAACTGCAGTTCCATGATATTTGAATTATTTCTTTCTGGCTGCTTCTCCTTAACCTGGGAGTTCTAGAATGTGACTATAATATTTCCAGAAGTTTTCATTTTCAGATCTATTTTAGCTGGTTCTTTCAAGTTCTAAATTACCCTTAATTATGAGGATATCCATGCAGTTGTCCTTGATAATTTCTTTTTTTTTCTTTCTTTTTTTTTTTTTTAGTGAGGCAATTGGGGTTAAGTGACTTGCCCAGGGTCACACAGCTAGTAAGTGTTAAGTGTCTGAGGCCGGATTTGAACTCAGGTACTCCTGAATCCAGGGCCGGTGCTCTATCCACTGCGCCACCTAGCTGCCCCGATAATTTCTTAAATATGATGTCTAGGCTCTTTTTTTAATCATGGTTTTCAGGTAGTCCAATAAGTCTTAAATTATCTCTCCTTGATCTATTTTCCAGGTCAGTTGTTTTTCCAATGAGATTTCTCACATTTTCTTCTATGTTTTAATTCTTTTGATTTTGTTTTAATGTTTCTTTATGTCTCCTTAAGTCATTAGCTTCCACTCATCCAATTCTAATTTTTAAGCAATTATTTTCTTCAATAAGCTTTTGTACTTCCAGTTCTATTTGACACAATTCTTCTTTTTAAGGAGTTCTTTTCTTCAGTGAATTTTTGTACATCTCTTTCCATTTGGCCAATTCTGCTTTTTAAAGAGTTGTTCTGTTCAATGCCTCTTTTACCATTGTGCCTATTTCATTTTTTAAAGTGTTATTTTCTTTAGCATTTTGACTCTTGTATTACTCTCATTTCTCTCCCCAGTTTTTCCTCTACCTTCTTTTTTTTTTTAAGTAAGGCAATTGGGGTTAAGTGACTTGCTCAAGGTCACACAGCTAGTAAGTGTTAAGTGTCTGAGGCCGGATTTGAACTCAGGTACTCCTGACTCCAGGGCCGGTGCTCTATCCACTTCTCTACCTTCTTTTTTAAAAAAAAATCCTTTTTGAACTCTTCCATGGCCTGAGACCAATTCACATTTTTCTTTGAGGCTTTGCATATAGCTGCTTTAATTGTGTCTCTTCTGAGTTTGTGTTCTATAGCACAATGTGTTCTATAGTTCTAAGTCATTATGGTAACTTTCTGTGGTCAGGGTCTTTTGTGTTGCTTGCTCATTTTACAGCCTATTTCTTGACTTTTAACTTTATGTTAAAATTGGGCTCTGCTCCCAGAGTGGAGGAGGCACTGTCCCAAGCTTTAGGGTTTCGGTGCTGTTATTTTCATAGCTAATTCTGGAGGTTTGTAAATTTTCATTCTTACAACATGGTATGATCTAAGAAGCAGTGTGGTCACTGCTCTTCTGGCCTATACTGTGATCTAAGTGGCCATAAGCAGTCTTTTCCACCCTGGAACTGTGTCCAGCATCCCTGTTTCCCTGCAGGCCATATGTTCTAGTAATCTAGTGTACCTCTTTGCACTGAGACTGAAACCCAGAACCTTGTATAGGCAATGCAACAGAGTCCTGCATCCAGTGCCAGCAAAATGTACCTTGTAATCTCTTCCTAATCAACCCCCTTACCATTTGTGGGCTAAGAGCTCCAGAACCCACTGTTACCGATTCAGTCTCCCCCACAGCCTGCTTCAGGCTTGCTGGGGCAAAGCCTATTCTGGAATGCCCTATACTTTCACCTATGTTTCACCTATATTTCACCTGAGTGAGACAGACCTTACCTGCTAACCTTTTAGGTTGCCTTGGTTTGGAAAATTGTTTTACCCCATCCTTTTGTTGGTTCTACTGCTCATTTTGAGGTGTTAATTTAATGTTTGGAGGAGAATTTGGGATAGCTCAGGCAAGCCCCTGCCTTTACTCCACCATCCTGGAACACTAGGTATTTTCTGTGGCCATCCCCATGCTTAGAATGTTCTCCATCCACATCTCTATCTCCAAGAATGTGTTTTTTGGCTTAATTTAGTTTAGTTTTTTAGCCTTTCTTTGCATTCCTAACACTTAGCAAAACGGTGCCTAGAACATAGTAGGCACACAATAAATGGTTATTGACTACTTATAACTGTCTGATAACAGATGGACAGCTCATTTGCTACTGCTACCTAAATAATACAGTAGTCATCAAGAAAGGAGACAAATTTTTGCACTATTTATAAGTGATACTTCTGTGTTCAGCAGAAATTTCAAATAGGAATATAATAGTTTCTGTTATTAATCCCTTTAAAAAGTCAATGTTGATTTGGAAGCCAATCTCTAATGAAATAATCACACTTATCTATATGGCTTTATGCCAGGGAACATTTTAAAGGCACCTGTTTATCAGATGTGCTCATGACATAATAATATTAGGCAAGATAGCAAACACTTTGTATCACAGTCAGGATCCTGAAATAGCCTGACAAGTTAGAACACTGGGACAAATCTAGTAAGATGAAATTTAAATAGGGACATCAATTCAAAAATTCAGCTTCACAAGTACAACATCAAGGAAGCTTGGATAGGCCTAATTTTATTTGAAAAAGTTCTGGGCATTTGGGTGAACTTCTAGCTTAATATGAGTTAAAAGCATAATATGGCAACTAGAAATGCTGACACAATCTTATGTGTGTTACATATCTTATATAAGATTATGAGCTTATAAACCTCAATTAAGAAAATTATAGTATCCTGCACTAGGGAAATGATACCCTGCTATATACCCTGTCCTGGAATAGCATATTCAGTATGTTCAGTCCTTTGGGAAGAACACTGATAAGCTGGAGACTGTCCTGAGGATAACTATTATATATGGTGAAGAATGAACTAAAGTCTCAGTTAAAAGAACTTTTCATATTTAACCTCACAATGAAAAGACTCAAAGGAGACATGATAGTTATCTTCAAAAAAGTCTTATTATATGGATAAAGGATCCAACTCCTTTTAAACTTGGGGAAATAGGAACAAGTTACAAAGAAGCCAATTTAGACTTGATGAAAGGAATAACCTTATGATTAATATACCTCCAAAATGGAATATTTAAGCTCCTAAAAAGAACAATTATGAGATATAATTATGTTTGCCTATTTAAACATATAATAAAATTAACTATATTTTTCAAGTTTTCTTTTGTACTTCCAGGCTCTGTATAAACTCTACAGTGCAGCATCAACCCACAGACATTTGTATCATCATGCTTTTCCTGCATCAAAATCAGACTCTACTGAAGAATCAAAACAGAAGAAAATGTAACCCAAATTTTTAAAACAGGTGCATGAACATTTATCCATTAAATCAACAGAGTTACATGCATCCATGTACATATTTTAAAGTATTTAAGATTAAAACAAAAGGTTGAGAACTGTCTGTTTCCTTTTTACTTAAGTATTTAATAAGCAAATATAAGCATGGTTTCCCAATTTTTCTGACATTATTATAAGTTAATATTAAAATGTATTCTCTTATTTATTAATACACGTGTTCCACTTGAATTTACTAACTAATACTACTGGCTTATAATTAATTTAAATGTGTGGTGGTATTCCTACAAGTTTCTATATGCTAATTTGATTTCTGAAGAAATAAACTAAAAATCATTCATATAAGTATTTGTATGAGCATATTATAGTAATCCAATGTTTGATACGTATCATCTCATCTTATATGTATATGAACTCAGTTATTTTAAGTACACTTGAAATAACTTTTTCATTTGCTGTCAAAAACAAATTTTTTTCTTTATCATGATTAAAGCAGTGCTTCTATTTGTCATAAATTAACAAAAGAATTTTGCATACGTATTCAAAAGATTCACTATCATGTATTCTTTTTTCATTTAGAATATATAAAATGTATTCCTTACAGGTTTATTCTTTGACCAAGTTGAACTATTATTAAAGTTCACTTTCCTGAAAGATTGATTATAAATCATTAGAGTATTTGAGAGGTTTGAAGAAAGTTTGATAAGGGTTATCAAAATTTGTAAAATACCACTATATTTTCATAAAAATTGAATTTTGTTAAAAATGTACTTTGAGATTTTAAGAAATGTGGCACTTCCCTTTATCTCTAAAGATCAATTGATAAACTAGAGTAAAATGTTATTTTTAATCAGCAAGTTTAAATACAGACTTATAGAATAAACATGTTGAAAGGCACAAGTTAAAACTTCCAAAGGAACTGATCATTAGTACTCTTGATCAGACTTCATATTACAGAAAAGTGTCCCCTGAGGGAAAGCAAATTATACTCTAATATTGCCTAATTTCTTTTTAAAAAAAAAAAAGCTCTAATCCTAATTAGAACAATTTACTGGAAAAAGAGAATATGTCCACCATATAGGATGAGAGAGAACTTTAAGGTTTGTATGTCTAGTATGTACTATCTACTATATATCATAATCTTCACTCTGTCAGTGATATTTCTGATTATTTCAATTATTTTTCCATATTGCTTTACCAATAAATCAAATAACATGAAGTCAAGCAAACATACTCAAATTCCATAAAACTGTAATTAAGAAGCTTACCATAAAATGAAAAACCTGTAACAATTAACAATATTTTAATAACAGTACAGACTCACTAACACTCTGGTAAAAATGCAAATATAAGTGATAAAACATACTCTGAAAAAAACAAAAATTTGAAATTTATTGACTTCTTGGGATTCATAAGGAAATGTTACATGAAATCCTTGTAAGTATT
This sequence comes from Dromiciops gliroides, assembly GCF_019393635.1. Lineage (NCBI taxonomy): Eukaryota > Metazoa > Chordata > Mammalia > Microbiotheria > Microbiotheriidae > Dromiciops > Dromiciops gliroides. The sequence goes on along the minus strand of NC_057862.1, from coordinate 262,690,829 downwards.
GCACTAAACATTTAGACAACTTATGGAACCAATAAAAATTATTCAAAAGAATTATACAACCTAAAATAATACAACCTAAAAGCTTTATGAAAAACTCTTACAAGAGGGGGAAATGTCAAATCATTTTGAAAAAATTTTTCTTGCTGAATCCCTGATCTTTAGCTTGACAGCTTAAATCCACCTGTCAACATGTCAGGATATCAGTCTACTGTGTTCTAACAAAAGACCACAACGACTACATGAAGCTAAGCTGTGTTTCTCAACCATTGTACTAAGATCGATAAAAGCCATGAGTCAAATAAAGCCTTAGAGTTCACCTAGTTTAAGCCCATCACTTTATAAATGTGGAACTGAAGTCCAGAGAAGTCAAATGACATGTCCAAGGTCACACAGGTAGCAAACTGTAAAGACAGGATTCATGTTTAGGTCCTCTTTCCTATGCACACTGTCTCCCAAAAGTAAGCTTGTACCTCAGAACACTTAGTACTATGAGATTCATCCAAGGTCCCTCTCCCTCTAATGCTAAAGAATGTTTTTGCAAGTGAACTGAAAAAATCTTTAAATAAAGCTTTCTTAAAGATTTTAAAGTAAAAATGAAATGTTCATTATATGAAAGTTATAAGTGATTCCCCCATTTTGACATGTTTTGTCCTATTACATAGTATTTGAATTATCCATATAATTTCAGTTTAATACATAAAAAAGCTGTAAACATCTAAGTATGCGTGTGTATGTACACACATACACAAACACACACAAATGTGTATGTATCAAACGATTTTTACATAGGTGCTTCTCAGCTCTAAGAGACTACCAAATGATGATTTTGTGTTTAGTTATAGTTGCTTGGTAGTGACAGTGTTCCTCATTATATATGTCTTCACTTATAAAATTCATAAGGCAGTTTCCTAAACAATACAATTTATAGAAGGTAATGTTGGTATCAAGTGAGCTCAACACTACCTGGCTCTCAAGGGAATAAGCTAAATTTATTTTTTTAATAAAAGGAGTCTTTTATTCCATAAACAAAATACATGTAGAATTACATTTAATAGTGCAATATCAACAAAATGAAAGCTGCTTTTCTTAGCCAAAACACAGTTTTTAAAAAAGTGAAAATATTTTAAAGTCATTATAAAACTTCACAAATTTTCATTAAAAATTAGCTTAAAAATTTTTGCCATGTTGCTGGGCATACCACTGCTGTCTCTGTTTGCGGTTTTCTAACTCTGTGAGAAGAGCTTCTCTGTATGCTTCATACAATTTAACAATACGTTCCAGTTCTTTCATGAAGAGCAGCTTTAGCATTCCCTGGTATGTATCGAGGTCAGCAAGCTGGAAGAGTTCCCATTTCAGAATATGGTCATATCTGTTTTAAAAACAGACAGCAATCAACATGTATTCATTAAATTACAGATAGATTTTTTATAATATGAATTATTCCATTTTTCCAACCAAAAAATACTGGTCATAATGTCAACCACAAAGTTAAATTATTCTTAAGAGAGGGAAATAAGAGGCACACATGGCAAGAGAACCCACAAAAGGACAAGCTGAGACCATTTTCCAGCCAAAAACGGCTTAGAAGTTCGGCAGGAGGGGTCTGCTGTACCAGGGTGGGAGTGGAGCCCAACCCCAGAATCATGCCAACACAGATCCAGCCCCAGGCAGTCTGCACCAGAGAAATTTACCCCCCAGAGCTTCTGAATCATCTGCAGTGGCAGCTTCTTCTGGAACGAAGTTCATGGTCTGGTGAGAGAGCTGGGGGGGGGGGTGCGGATACTACAGGGGTCTCTGTTGGAGCTGAGACAGAATTCAGTTGTTCTACCCCAGCTGAGAACGAGGAAGTAATCTTGAGTGGCGGCCCAGGTCAGTGAGGGGAGCAGGCTCATTGGAGCTTTCAACCCAGCAATACAAAATTTTGTTTCCTGGTTGAAGAGTAAGTAGGCTTGGGGTTATTTACAGACCAGAGCACAGGCCAGGTGAGTGAAGAACCTGCCACTCCTTAAATCATACCACCTTGGACCCCCTGAAGCAAGAGGCACATACATTTTCTTTAATTTCCATTAGGAGACAGTCTGTTTTATATATATATATAATATACCAGGCATTGTCCTAACCATTGGTGATAACAAAAGCAAAACATTATTCTCCTTCAAGGAGCTTATATCTTATTGCCCCATCAAGGACAAAAATATTTACTAAGCTGCTACTTAATATATGGCCCTATTCTAAGTACTGGGTATACAAGGACAAAACAATCCCTACACTTAAGCTTACATTCTAATGGGGAAATAATATGTTCATATGCAGATATATAGAAAACATGCATATATGTATATACAAAAGCTTAGAACAGATATACACAATAAGTTGTGTAAAAGGATGACTTATACAAAGTAGTTGACAATGTCAAGTACATAAAGGGTATCCTTAGCTTAAAGTCATTCATAACTGAGATGAATGAGTAACATCAAAGAAAATAACTTTAAAGATTTGACAAAGTTGTATAGATATACTCAGTTCATTCTCACAGCAAACCTGTAAGGTAGATGCTATTATTATGTCCATTTTACAGATGATCAAATACAATGAGAAGGGCTCAAAATACCTTAACAAGGAAGAGATCAGTGCAGGAATGTCTTAAATCCAGACACATGAGCCAGCAAGGCCCCAGAGGAATTAAGTGAGCTCCATGGCAAGGGAAAGGGGAGAAAAGAATTGTGAAGTTCATTGAGGGAAGTGATCTCAGTCACATTTTGGGAATTACCTCATAATAAGAGGGAAAAAAAACAGATCTGAACCCAGTAGAAGAAAGGTCCTAAGGAACTTCTGGGTAGCCCTAGTCCAACTGAGCATCCAGGCAGCTTGATCCTAAACCACAAGAGGAAACAAAGCTAAACAATTCCCTCAGAAGGAGGGGCCTATTTTAGCCACCACATTCAGAAACAAGCAGAGCCTGCCCACAGCACTGGGGAACATAGGAACTTGACCTAAGCAAAAGCCACCCAAACTAGACACTAAGCTGATGAGATAAAAAAAATCATCAAAAACTCTAAAGAAATACCTGAGAGATACCTAAGGGGTAAACCACTAAGAAGAGAGTAACGCCACAAATCCAAGTAGAGCTTCAGAGCAGGGAATATCCTTAACATAAGGATTACAAGAGATTTGTTAGAAATGAAATGAGATGAAGCCACAGTAAGGATCAAACATGACTTGGCAGCAACTATAATGAAATGTATATGAATGTTCTAAAAGGCAAATAAGGTCTTATAACCAAGAATAATTCATCTACCAAAACCTATAGGGGGAAAGAATAAATTTTTGCTGAAATAGAGGATTTCCAATATTCTTTTTTTTTTTTTTTGTGGGGCAATGGGGGTTAAGTGACTTGCCCAGGGTCACACAGCTAGTAAGTGTTAAGTGTCTGAGGCCGGATTTGAACTCAGGTACTCCTGAATCCAGGGCCGGTGCTCTATCCCCTGCGCCACCTAGCTGCCTCCTCCAAGTATTCTTAATAAAAACAAAAGCTAAATTCATCGGAAGGGACTATGTGGGGATGAACTGTTAATAAACTAATAGGGGGACAAGAATAAAATATCTCCTTGTAACTGTCATAGGGCGCAGAGCACCCCAGAATTTCTCTGGGGCACACGGAGGAATCTTCTCCTTGAGAAACTAAACCAGAGGACAGATAACGCCTAGAGAGATAAACTGAACCAAATCTGACTGAGCTAGCTTGGGATTCCTACCCTTCATTCTGGTCTCCCTTACCCTGGGGAGATTAATTTGGGTGTGGCTGCAGCCTTTGTGTTCTGAAGAGGGATCTGTAGCCACCCCTCACCCAATTCCTCTAGTCACTACCAGTGGGGGATGGTCCTCCACTCCTCACCCAATTCCCCCAGCTACCACCAGTGGGGGATGGTCCTCTCTCACTAAAGGAACTTTTCACGGGCAGATGGTCCACCCCCATCAGTAAAGTACCTTCCAGTCTCCTGTTCGAGGAGATTTGGTACCTCTGAGCCATGTGCTTTATGCCAATCTCCCCATGAAAGTCCAAGGATTTCTTTCATGGTTTCCCTCCCCCCACCCTTCCCTTCCCTTGCTCCTAAATAAACTATCACCTTATTCTAACTACGTTTTGTGTGCAAGAGGGTGTAATTTTTAAAGAGGAATTCCTAAGAACCCCAATCCCTAACACAACCCATACCCCATTTCCCACTATTACATCTGGCGCCAAATGTTGTAGGGACGGGGGATTTTCCTCTTTCCTCTTAGCACACAAAACTGGGGGGTGAGAACCTCCCTTCTGGGTTTCCTTTCTCCCTCTCCCGCCTGACTCAACCTCCCGTTTGAGTCACAGAGAGGTCGAGAGAGGGTCAGCTTTCGCACACGACAGTGGAGGGCAGCCTGAGTCTCCCTCCCTCGCTGAAAGCTCAAACAGACGTCTGGACCACGATTGGCACACAACCTGGAGGTAAGGCCCTACCTTCTGGGTTTCTCTTCTTCCTCTCCCACTGGACTCAACCTCCCGTTTGAGTCACAGAGAGGTAGAGACGGTTGGCGTCTGCATGACAGCAGAGAGCAGCCTGGGACTCCTAAATGTCCGAACCACGCTGGGGGGGGGGGGGGGGGGAGAACATTTATGCTTATGTGTCTATCCCTTACCAGCGCTCTGCTCTTGGTTCAGACTATTCTCCTTAGACAGTAGTTACGGAACAGAAAGGGAGTGTTCTGAAAAATTCACCTCTGGGGTGCATCCTAAGAGAATGGACTAAATTGGAACTTAAAAATCTGAGAAAGAGGTGTATGATACATTTTGGTAACAATTTATGGCCACATTATCCTCTAGGAAGTGAAGGAAATTGGCCTGTACACGGCACCCTTAATTATAATACCATTTTGCAATTGGACAAGTTTTGCAAGCGTGAAGGGAGATGGACAGAGATTCCATACGGATCGGCTTTTATGAGTTTGAGCCAGAAGTCAAAGGGAAAGGATGAGGTCCCCTTGCCGATTGAGAATCACCGCAAGCCCAAACAATTAGCTAACCCTTCAGGCACCTACTCTAAGACCTCAGCCTCCCCTCCTCCTCAAACTCATTCCCTACCTGTTTCTCGTTCCACTCCTTCCTCCCCGCCTGCTTCCATACCTATGGGTCAACCACAGTCATATCACTGTATGACTGAGACCTCTCCTTGCTCCCTGTGCCACACAGGGAGTGGATATCAGTCTCCTTCTATCCTGCTCTACCCCATTTACAATCTGGGGGAACTCCAATATGTTCCCATTTCTCCTGTTTTTTTCCATTCAGCCGACCCCATCTGCTTTACCTAATCTGCAGTCACCTACTGCTATCTCCCTTTCCCCATCTCCACCCACACTGCAGCCAAATACCTTTTCCCTTCCCCCACCTACTCTACAACCAAAGGCTGTCACCCCTTCCCCACTGGGCCCTGCGCCCAATCCTCTTTCTCCACCTGAGCTATCTCCCCAACCCAGGTCCTTACCAGAGTCTCCCACTGCTTCCCTGCTTCCATTAAGGGAATTTCCCATTGGGAAGGGCACGACATTAAGGCATGCCCCTTTTTCTATAAGCAGGTTATCTCAGATTAAAGAGAAATTGGGGAGTTACTCAGAGAACCCCACAAAGTTCATAGATGGCTTTAAGTCTGTGACACTGGAGTTTGACCTTTCCTGGACCGATTTGCAAATTATTCTTGCCAGCTGTTGTACCCCTGACGAGAAAAAACAGATTAGGGCAGGGCCCACTGGGGCCCTGGCGGTACAAGTTGGGGATAAACATTTATTGGGTTGGGATCCCTGGATTTACAGCTGTCCTGGTCCGCTTAGTGGACTCTCTGAAGAAATATACCAACCTAGACCCCCAAAAAGATGTAGGAATAACTGTCCTCAATATCATTTTATCAGTCAGACTGCTCGTGACATTAGGAGAGAGCTCCAGAAGTTAGACTGGGGTCCCCAGATCCCATCCTCACAACTCCTTGACATTGCTTTTAAGATTTTTAATAACAGGGACCTTGCAGTAACCAAAGAGAGAGAAAAGATGGCTCATGCCCGCTCCATAGACCAAGCTTCTGTAATAGCAGCAGCCATCAACACATCTGCTACCAGCAGAACTCCGGCTGGCCAATATTCTGGCAGCTGCAGTAAACCGGGACACAGAAGTGGGGGATGCTGCACGAAGGTGAGTCCTGCCCTCCTACCTCTTTGTCCCCAGGGCAGCACCCAAGAGATTGGCTTAGCAAAAATCCAGGGCTCTGCAGCCTGCTCTCCTGGTCAGCACCTTGTCAGGCCCATGGCCAAGCTGGACATAGGAGGCAAGCCTAGGAATGGTTTTGGGGCGACCTCTGTCTTACTCTCTGGTTCAGGTCCTAGCATGCAATCAAGGCACAAAGTGGGGATGAGATAAAAGGACCCTTAATGTAGACAGACACTGCCTATCACAGAATTAGGCTTGAACTCCCTCCTGTAAAGCAGGCCACACCCTGTCCTGCAAAAAGGTCCCACTTGACACCTGATCTGATAAAGTCCCTTTTTCTTTTTGCTCTGGTCAGTTTTAATTTTTTTGTTTAAGTCTGTTCCATCTAGGCTCAAGGATTCATGACACTGTGCCTATGTGTTGCCTCTGGACCCCTCACAACTCCTTGCATTCCAGGCCTTCTCCACTTCTCTCCCCCTCCCCCTCCCTTGCGCCGTGATTTCTTCGACCCCTGGTCAGCATGAAGCAGTTTCAGAATGTCATGGGGTGCAGAGCACCCCAGAGATTCTCTGGGGCACATCAAGGAAGCTTCTCCTTGAGAAACTAAACCAGAGGACAGATAGCCTAGAGAGATAAGCTGAACCAAATTGGACTGAGCTAGCTTGGGATTCCTACCCTTCATTCTGGTCTCCCTTACCCTGGGGAGATTAATTTGGGTGTGGCTGCTGCCTTTGCGTTCTGAAGAGGGATCTGTAGCCACCCCTCACCCAATTCCTTTAGTCACTACCAGTGGGGGATGGTCCTCCACTCCTCACCCAATTCCCCCAGCTACCACCAGTGGGGGATGGTCCACCTTCACTAAAGGAACTTTCCACAGGCAGATGGTCCACCCCCATCAGTCCTCTATAAAAGTACCTTCCAGTCTCCTGTTCGAGGAGATTTGGTACCTCTGAGCCATGTGCTTTATGCCAATCTCCCCATGAAAGTCCAAGGATTTCTTTCATGGTTTCCCTCCCCCCACCCTTCCCTTCCCTTGTTCCTAAATAAACTATCACCTTATTCTAATTACGTTTTGTGTGCAAGAGGGTGTAATTCTGTAAAGAGGAATTCCTAAGAACCCCAACCCCTGATCTAACCTGTACCCCACTTGCCCCCATATCATAACCCTAATATATTTAAGGGTCATAGAGAAAGGCAAATATGACAGAGAGCTTACGGTTGTCTTTACTCTGTTTTTATGGTCTCAGGAGAATAGAGCAATAGGAAGGGAAAAGAATCTAGGATAGGAAAGATATAATAGAGGTACATAAAATGAATAGCATTTAAATATGGAGAAAATGTGGGAGAGGGAAGGGAGTGCCATGAACCTCACTTTCATCTGAACCTCAGAGGGAAGACTGAACATAATAATTACTTCCTGCTCCCAACACACATTCACACACACACATCAAGATCATGGCAAAGAAATACACTAGATACAAAGAGAAAGATCACGAAAGAGCAGAAATAAATAATTTCATTTATAGAACAAACTTCCTCTCTAATCATCTTCTTCATATTTGTAAAGAGGAGGTGAGAACAAAGAGGGGAAAAATTAGATAGGATAGAAGAAAATACACAATTACTAATCATAATCATAAAGAGAATGGGATAACCTCACCCATAAAATGGAAGAGAAGAGCAGAATGCACTGGAAAATACAATCAAAGAATATACTGACACTTGAAACATAAAAATTCACATGGATGCATAATAAGAGGCTGCAGCAAAATTGATTATGTTTCAACTGAACTCAAAGGTAGCAATGAGGATTTCATAAGAATCTACAATACATATAGATATGAAAAAGAGAAAAGCAGGAAAGCATAAGATAACAAAGAGATAAGGAAGGAACAGTAGATAACGAATCAAGAGCAATTTTGGACAGTCACCAAATAGAAAATTATCTAAAAAAGAAAAGGAAATAGGAAAATAGAAAATGTTAATCAAATTGCAGGGAGTAAAACTATAATAGTAGGAGACCACAATTAACTTCTTTCAGACCTAAATAAACAAGAAAGATGTTAAGGACTTGAATAGAATTTCAAAATATTAAATGATGCTAAATCCTAGGTGATTACTGAATAGGAGTTAAAAGGAGTCTACATAGTTGTGCATGGAAGCTTTATAAAAGTGGATCACGTATTCCAGCATAAAGAATTCACAAAAAACTCAGAAAAGTAAAAATACTAAGCATATTTAACAAATACAATTAAATTTTATTCAATAAGAACCTTTGAAGAAAGAATTAAAAAGTAATTATAGACTAAAAACATAATTCTAAAAAACTGGTCAGTCAAGAAACAAATTAGAGAAATAATAGGAAATTTCATCAAAGAAAATGTCAATAATGAGAAAACATACCAAAACTTATGAGTAAATCAGTTCTTGGGAATGACTCAACATCACTAAATTCTGGAAGGAAGGAAGGAAGGAAGGAAGGAAGGAAGGAAGGAAGGAAGGAAGGAAGGAAGGAAGGAAGGAAGGAAGGAAGGAAGGAAGGAAGGAAGGAAGGAAGGAAGGAAGGAAGGAAGGAAGGAAGGAAGGAAGGAAGGAAGGAAGGAAGGAAGGAAGGAAGGAAGGAAGGAAGGAAGGAAGGAAGGAAGGAAGGAAGGAAGGAAGGAAGGAAGGAAGGAAGGAAGGAAGGAAGGAAGGAAGGAAGGAAGGAAGGAAGGAAGGAAGGAAGGAAGGAAGGAAGGAAGGAAGGAAGGAAGGAAGGAAGGAAGGAAGGAAGGAAGGAAGGAAGGAAGGAAGGAAGGAAGGAAGGAAGGAAGGAAGGAAGGAAGGAAGGAAGGAAGGAAGGAAGGAAGGAAGGAAGGAAGGAAGGAAGGAAGGAAGGAAGGAAGGAAGGAAGGAAGGAAGGAAGGAAGGAAGGAAGGAAGGAAGGAAGGAAGGAAGGAAGGAAGGAAGGAAGGAAGGAAGGAAGGAAGGAAGGAAGGAAGGAAGGAAGGAAGGAAGGAAGGAAGGAAGGAAGGAAGGAAGGAAGGAAGGAAGGAAGGAAGGAAGGAAGGAAGGAAGGAAGGAAGGAAGGAAGGAAGGAAGGAAGGAAGGAAGGAAGGAAGGAAGGAAGGAAGGAAGGAAGGAAGGAAGGAAGGAAGGAAGGAAGGAAGGAAGGAAGGAAGGAAGGAAGGAAGGAAGGAAGGAAGGAAGGAAGGAAGGAAGGAAGGAAGGAAGGAAGGAAGGAAGGAAGGAAGGAAGGAAGGAAGGAAGGAAGGAAGGAAGGAAGGAAGGAAGGAAGGAAGGAAGGAAGGAAGGAAGGAAGGAAGGAAGGAAGGAAGGAAGGAAGGAAGGAAGGAAGGAAGGAAGGAAGGAAGGAAGGAAGGAAGGAAGGAAGGAAGGAAGGAAGGAAGGAAGGAAGGAAGGAAGGAAGGAAGGAAGGAAGGAAGGAAGGAAGGAAGGAAGGAAGGAAGGAAGGAAGGAAGGAAGGAAGGAAGGAAGGAAGGAAGGAAGGAAGGAAGGAAGGAAGGAAGGAAGGAAGGAAGGAAGGAAGGAAGGAAGGAAGGAAGGAAGGAAGGAAGGAAGGAAGGAAGGAAGGAAGGAAGGAAGGAAGGAAGGAAGGAAGGAAGGAAGGAAGGAAGGAAGGAAGGAAGGAAGGAAGGAAGGAAGGAAGGAAGGAAGGAAGGAAGGAAGGAAGGAAGGAAGGAAGGAAGGAAGGAAGGAAGGAAGGAAGGAAGGAAGAAAATTGTGAACTAAGACAGTTTTAGAGGAATCTGGGAAAACCACTCTGAAGTGATGAAAAGTGGGCAGAAATAGAGTAACTTGTACAATGACAAAAGCATTATAGAGAAAACTTTCAAATACTTTTGAAGAAATTGATTCTATCATTGATTCTAGTTTGTAATTGATGCTATTCTGTATTAATGTCCCATTTTATATGATAGCTCAAGCTACATTTCTTTGTCTCTTTGCCTATGAGCCAAGTTTAAAAGTTCAGTTCTACAACTCACTGATCTATTCTTGACTCATGGAAATCTGTTATCCCAGTTGGACACCAGGGAGTCTGGTCCACTATCTCTAACCTTGCAAGTGGACTCAGACAATGAACATTTCTTAGTCAAAGGAGTTTAGCCATTACTCTGACTTAACCAAAAGGAAACTTGTTATCCCTCATGCCTTTAGCCTCTTGGAAAATAACCATGACATCTGTGTAATCTTTAAGTCCTGAAGTTAACTCTAAGAGATAAATTGTCCTTGAACTGCCCTTGCACCATTAAAGAAACTCTTATATAGACCTTTGCAGGAATTCTGCTAATCAGGTCCATTAACAAGTTCTGCAATATGTAGAAGGGTCCCATAAATCAAGCAAGCATTCCTTCATGATAGAGGGATGGTTACTAGCTTCACATGAGGGCTAACCCTCTGTTCTTGATGTAACCAATCATGTTGTCCTCATCTCCAAGATGCTGTCTACCCTGTGTTCAATGTCATTGTCCTTCTCACCTACCCAACTCTGTATTCCTCAAAACTATATTAAGGCTGGTGAGCTCTTCCTCAGGATCACTGAGAGAGGCCATTGACCCAATTTATTGGTCAGTACTAGCCTAACTAATATATCAACTATGCTCTGACCATTTTCTCTCAGTTTACCTTAATTTTCAAATGTAATACTTTAAAAATCTAATTACTGCCATAAGTCACAAAAAAGTACTAAAGATGAAACACATAACCCACCTCTTACCAGAGGCAGAACTTCAAATGCAGAACAAGATGTATATATGTATGTATCTGTGTGTATGCATTTCTATATCTGTGGCTATGTACACATACATACATGCACACACATGTGTACGTACATATGGATATGGCTAATATGGGAGTTTATTTTGCTGGTCAATATATACATCCTTTGATACTTTGATCGGTATAACACTGAAGATAGATTAGGTTATAATAGTTGATAGATAGATAGACAGACAGACATAGACAGAAACACAGACACAGGCATGTGTGTTTACATTCTAATCCTAAAGAAGGGCAATGACAGTGAATATTCAAATTACAAACAAAAAAACTGTTCTCGTCTCACATTGCCAGCAAGGTCATGCTTAGCCCTATGTAAACTACATAAACTTTACCAGAAGTAAAGGCTAATTTTTTAAAAAGGCAAAGAGGTGGGGGCGGAGCCAAGATGGCGGAGGAAAGGCATTAAACCCACAGGGCTCCTGATACAATAACCCCAAAAATAGCAATAAAAGAACTCTTGGGGCAGAAAAACACACAAAAATAAGGGCTGAGAGTTTTCTCCAGCTATAAATAGATTTCAGGGGGCCGTGCTGGACCACGAATAAAGCCTAACCCTGCAATTGGGCCAACACACCAGACACCTGCCAGAGGAATTTGCCCCAGTGCCTCTGAATCGGCTGCAGCACTGGTGTCTTCTGGAACCGAGCACACGGTCGGAATGAACGGCTGTCCCCTTGGGGTAAGTGCAGGGGTACCAGTGGACTGGGGGGAAGGATTCAACTGTCCCACCCCAGCGGGGAACCAGGAAGAAATCCTGAGTGGCAGGAGACCCAGGTGGGGTAGGGGAGCAGGGGAGCAGTCTCATCTGAAACTGAGAACCACACCACAGAAAGCTTTGCTGGTTGGTTGCTTAGTAAAGTAGGCCTGAGGTTATCTCCAGACCTGAAAACAGGCCAGGTAAGATTAAAACCTGCCTCCCCTCAACCCAAAGCACCTCAGACCCTCTGAAGCTGCAAACAGAAGCGGAGCTGAGAAGCAGCCCCCCCACACACACACACACACACACCACCCCTCAGTGGAGAGTTTAAAATCAAATGAAAGCGAGGCCAGGCAGGCTGAGAAGAAGCCCAACTATCCCCCGGGCCACACTGTAGCTTGAACAGTATGTCCTGGAAGCAGCGCCACACTTTAAGAAGGAGTTAAAAGCCAAGAAATAGTAAGCCAGGATGAGTAGGCAGAAAAAGCAGAAGACCATCGAAAACTTCTTTGGGGGTAAGGTAGACCACAATACAACCTTAGAAGAAGAAGATAATAACAGGGTCAAAGCTCCAACATCCAAAGCTTACAAGAAAAATATGAACTGGTCTCAGGCCATGGAAGCTCTCAAAAGGGACTTTGAAGAGAAAGTAGGAGAAATAGAAAGAAGATGTAGAGAAAAGGAGGAAAGAATGGAAAGGGAAATGAGAGCAATGCAGGAGAGTCATGAGAAAAAAGTCAACAGTTTGAAAAGCCAAATGGAAAAGATTAAAAAAACTGTCTGATGAAAATAACTGCCTAAGAATCAAGATTGAACAAATGGAAGTTAGTGACCTTAAGAGAAACCAAGACACAGTAAAGCAAATCCAATTAAATGAAAAAATAGAGGGCAATGTGAAATATCTCCTTGGAAAAACAGCTGACCTAGGAGAGATAATTTGAAAATCACTGGACTACCTGAAAACCATGACCAAAATAAAAGCTTAGACACCATCCTTCAAGAGATTGTGAGGGGGGCAGCTAGGTGGTACAGTGGACAGAGCTCCTGCCCTGGAGTCAGGAGGACCTAAGTTCAAATCCGGCCTCAGACACTTAACATTTACTAGCTGTGTGACCCTGGGTAAGTCACTTAACGCCAATTGCCTCACTAAAAAAATAAATAATTTTTTTTAAAAAGACAGGGGTAGAGATTGTGAGGGAAAATCGCCCTGATATTCTAGAAGCAGAAGCTAAAATAGAAATTGAAAAAATCCACCAATCACCTCCTGAAAGAGATCCCAAAAGGAAAACCTCCAGGAATATTATAGCCAAATTCCAGAACTCCCAGGTCAAGGAGAAAATACTGCAAGCAGCTAGAAAATAGGAATTCAAATACTGTGGAGCTCCAATAAGGATAAAGCAAGATCTAGCAGCTTCTCCATTAAAGGACTGAAGGGCATGGAATATGATATTCCAGAGGGCAAAGGAACTGGGACTACAGCCAAAAATCACGTACCCAGCAAAACTGAGTATAATTTTTCAGAGGCAAAAATGAGATTTCAATGAGAAAGAGGTCTTTCAAGCATTTGTGATGAAAAGACCTGAACTGAATAGAAAATTTGACTTTCAAATACAAGATCCTGGAGAAACATATAAAGGTAAACAGGAAAAAGACTTCATGAGAGATATTAAAAGATCAAACTGTTTACATTCCTACATGGGAAGATAATACTTTGAAATCATAAGAACTACCTCAGTAAGAAATTCAGGGGCAGCTGGGTGGCGCAGTGGATAGAGTGCCGGCCCTGGACTCAGGAGAACCTGAGTTCAAATGTGACCCCAGACACTTGACAATTACTAGCTGTGTGACCCTAGGCAAGTCACTTAACCCCAATTGCCTCACCAAAAAAAACAAAACAAAAAAGTCTTCACAAGAAATTCACAGAAGACAGGACTGAACTGAATATGAAGGGATGATATCAGCAAAGCATTTATGTTTTGTTCTTTGTAGGGCAGACAGGGTGGGGTGTCTTATGTCTGGGGCTGGATTTGGGCTTGGGGCCTTCTGGGTCCAGGGCTGGTGCTTTGTCCACTGTGCCACCTAGCTAATCCATGATGACACCATGTAGGAGGAATAAACTGGGGGAGGGAGAAGGGGAGAGATGGTCTGGGGAGAGGTAGTTCACATGAAGGGAACAAGAAAAAAGCTTATGGAGGAGAGTAGAAGAGGGGGAAGGAGTTGGGGAGTGAACCTTAATATCATCAGAATTGGCTCAAAGAACGATTAACATACATACTCAAGTAGGTATAGTAATATATTTTTGCCCTGGCGGGGGGGAGGGAGAAAAGTGGGGGAAGAAGGGAAGGAGGAAAGGGTAGATTGGGGGAGAGAGCAGTGAAAAGCAAAACACTTTCAAGGAAGATGAAGATGTTCTGCATTACTGCACCAGTATGACATACTGAATTGCTTGATCTCATAGGGAGGGTTGAGGAGGGAGGGAGGAAAAAAAATTTAGAACATAGAATTAGCTCAGGGACCCTGATCTCATTGGAGTGGGCTCATGGAGGGAATAGCTTTCATACCCAATTAGGAGGAGCAATCTATTTAGCCCTGCAGGAAAATAGGAGGGGAAGAGGACAAGGAAGGAAGGGTGAAAAAAGGGAGTGCAGAGCAAGGGAGAGGATAGTCAGAAGTAAAACACCTCTGAGGAGGAATAGGTAAAAAGAAGATAGAGTAAATGTCATAGGAAAGGAGTGGGATGGAGGGAAATAGTTATGATGATTGATTATAATGGTAAAACGTATAGTACCTACTTTGCTGGGCTTTTATGAAGAAAATTCTCTGTCAAGCTTAAGGTACTATATAAAGGTTATGATGAACAGGATACTATCAGGAAAACCTGGAAAGAGCTACATGAACTGAAGCAGAGTGAAATGTACTGTATACAAAATAACAGCAATAGTGGGGGATGATCTGCTGGGAAGCATGTGGTTATTTTCAGCAAGGCAATGATCCAATATAACCCTGAAGGATTTATGAAGATTGCAGCCCATCTGCAGAGAAAGAACTGATAATATCTGAAAACAGATGGAAACACATTTAAAAATTTTTTTTCATTTCCTCTTTGACAATTCCCTAATCTGAAGTTTTGGGGTTTTTTTGACCGTTTTCTCTCACAACTAGCTAATATGGGAATTTTTCCATGACTACTCATGTATAGCTTATTTTGAATTGCTTGAGTTCTAGTGAGTGGGGAGTGGGAATGGAGGGGGGAAGAGAAGTTGGAACACAAAGTTTTTTAAAAATTGATGTTAAAATTTTGTTTTTACATATATTTTAGAAAATAAAATTCTATTCAAAATAAAAAAAAATTTTAAAAAGCCAAAGAAAAAAGGCAAAGAAATTATAGACCAAACTGGAAACATTTGCTGGATTATGGAGAAAGCAAGGGAGTTAAAAAAAAATCTACTTTTGCTTCATTGACTACACTAAAGCTTTTGATTGTGTGGATTACAACAAAATGTGGTAAATCTTCAAAGAGATAGGAGTACCAGATCATCTTACTTATCTCCTGAGGAACCTGTATGCAGGACAAGAAGCAACAGTTAGAACTGAATATGGAACAACTGACTGGTTTAAGACTGGGAAAGGAATACAACAATGCTCTATGTTGTCACATTATTTAACTTATACACAGAGTATATCATGCAAAATGCCAGGCTGAATGAATCAAAAGGTAGAATTAAGGTTGATGGGAGAAACATCAACAATCTCAAATATGCAGATGATACTACTCTGGTAGAAAGTGAAGAAGAATTAAGAAGAATCTTGATGAATGTGAAAGAAGAGAGTGTAAACTGAAATTGACATTAAAAAAAAAAAAAACTAAGATCATGGCAACTGGCCCCATCACCTTCTGGCAAATAGGAAGAAGAAATGGAAGCAGCATCAGATTTTATATTCTTGGACTCAAAGATCACTGCAGATGACAACTT
The DNA here is from genome assembly GCF_019393635.1 of Dromiciops gliroides. Classification (NCBI taxonomy): domain Eukaryota; kingdom Metazoa; phylum Chordata; class Mammalia; order Microbiotheria; family Microbiotheriidae; genus Dromiciops; species Dromiciops gliroides. The sequence goes on along the minus strand of NC_057862.1, from coordinate 262,675,150 downwards.
CAACCATGAAATTGAAAAATGCTTGCTCCTTTGAAGGAAAGCTATGGCAAAACTGAACAGTTTTACTAAATACTAAATACTTAATGCTAAAAAAGCAGGGATATCACCCTGCCAACAAAGGTTGATACAAAGCTATGGTTTTTCTAGTAGTAATGTATGGCTGTGAAAGTTGAGTACCACAGAATTGGCACTTTCGATTGTGATGCCAGAAAACACTTTTGAGACTCCTTTGGACAGCAAGGAATTACTTAACAGTAACCAAGAAAGGAACAATTAAAAAAAAATTAAACCCATAAAAAAGAAAAAGAAAACTAGAAAGGTTCCCAGTGGGCAGATTATTTTCTTCACAAACACCAAAACAACACATAAGAAATGTAAATAAGTATAAGAACAAAGGGAAAGCAAAGAAACTATTCTTTGGAAGGACAAATACTGAAGCTAAAACTTAAATATGTTAGCCAGTGATGTTGGCAAAAGGAGAAGAGGCGATGGCAGATGATGAGATGGATAATGTCATGAAAGTAACAAACATGAGCTTGGACAGACTTCAGGAAATAGTGGAGGATAGAAGGGCAACTGAGGTCACAAAGAGTTGTACATGACTGAACAAAAACAAAAATGTGTATACATATATATATATATATATATATATTATGAGGGGGTTTATTTTATTTTTTGTTAAACTGGGAGTGGCACTGAGAGGGAGAGGTACTGAAAGTTTATTAAAATTAATTTACAAATAATTTTTTAAGAAACTGAGATATGACTCTATCTGGGGTCAATTCTATCTCACCAGAAGCTAACTGAGGAAGGGAACAAAAAAAGAAAAGAAAAGAAAACTCATCAAGGTGAGAAGATAGCTTTGAGGTACAGCCCCAGAAGTAAATCTACTATATATTAAAGTGGAAGAGTTAGAAAGTAAACAATAGAGGAATATGGGGGAGGGGGAGCCACTAAAATCTTCAAAGATTTGAGGAGGAAGAAAATTCAGTTAAAAATCTAGAATAAAATCCCAATCTTAAATATCTAGAAAGATAAAACAAGGAAAAGACTAAAATCAGAAGATGAGTAATAAGATATCTAAAATACTGCAAACATCTCAAGTAAATATTGCAAGAAAAAAGAGAATTGAACCAACACTTACCAAAATACTAAAGCTTATAAGCTCACCAAGAGATCATGGAACCATAGTGTGATGTTCCAGAAAAGATAAAAAGTGAAATAAGATTCTTGAGAGAAGAAATCTGAAGTGAACAAATAGAAGAATCTATGGCCTGCACAGAAGAAAAAATTAGTAAGATGTTAAGATATAAAAACTTGAATCCACTGTGGTGAGGGATTAAAAGAAAAGAACAGATTATGAATAAAAAATATAGTGAAGAAAATAAAAATATAAGGAATATAAGGACAATCAGAAAGATGAGAAGCAAAAACAATTATTAAGAGAATGTATCTCTCTACAAACAAGCATACTGACCTCAAAGATTAGACAAAGAGAGACAACATAAGGGTCATAGGCCTCCCAAAAAAGACATCAGTCCAAATCCATCCTCAGACACTTCCTAGCCCTGAACAAGTCATTCAATAGTTTTTTCAACTATAATTTGGGTAAAAATAGTACCTACCTTCCAGGACTGTTGAGAAAATCAATCAAGATAATATTTGGAAAGTGCTTAGCTTGCTGTGTGGCACATAGTAGTTATTGAAAAGTCAAGAAAATACAAAGAACGGGCCAGAATTTGTGAATAAAAAAAAATAAAGCAGCAATCAAAAAAATCCACAGAAACCTAAGAAAAGCAAAGAAATACAGTAACCAAGAAAGGAACACATTTTTTAAAAGGGGAAGAAAAAACTAGAAAGAGAAATTTATACATGGGGCAGATGATTTTCTTTGTAAACACTAAGACAACATATAAGAAATGCAAACAAATATAGGAAAAGAAGGCATGAATAATAAAAAAAATTATCCCAGAAAAAAATTATTTTTGAGGTTTTTTGGGGGTTTTTTTTGTTTTTTTGCAGGGCAATGAGGGTTAAGTGACTTGCCCAGGGTCACACAGCTTGTAAGTGTCAAGTGTCTATGGCTGAATTTGAACTCAGGTTCACCTGAATCCAGGGCCGGTGCTCTATCCACTGCACCACCTAGCTGCCCCCAAAAAATTTCTTTTAAGACATCCAGAAATTAAAATAACAATCACAAGAAAATATGAATAGAAGGACAAAAGAATTTAAATAAAAGACCTAATGGTAGAAGAACAGGCTTGAACAACCACAGACTAAACCTCACAAGACCTACAATTATATGTTTGGGGGGGGGGGGAACTAAACCACAGAATGAGAAGGTCAATAAAAAGAACAAGGAGAAGGAGAAGATAGAGGGTGGTATGATGTACTCTAATCATATCAGTGGTAAATAATGAAAGGAAAATAATTCCTATAGTCTCTCAGTAAGAGCAGTGTCCATGAGACAAGGGGTGATATGGCAAAGGGAGGAACTGAAGCAGTGGGAAAGATGAGAGAAATCTCAATTCATAGTGGAGGGAGTGGGTCTCACTAAACAACACTCCCATGAGGGATAAATCCTGAAATGGGAGATGGGGACACTAATAATAATATAATTTTCCAGGATTTGGTGCTTAGAGAAACCACTACCTCTGAGATAAGTGTTGTTACCTCCATGGACAGCATCATACTTCAAAAGAAGGGGAATCAGGGCAACTGATATTGAGAAAGATGGGAGAGGATGGTCCTGGAAAGGAGATTTCATGGCAAATTGGGGGGGGGGGGCGCGAAGAGAATGACCAATAAACTATACAGTCAAGTGTACACAGGAAAATTTCTGCCATGTGACAATAATGCTAGCTAGTATATCTATCTTCTAAAGGAATTTATATTTGTAGATATGGGGTTCAACAGAAAAAAGAAGGGAAGAGGGCAAGATCAACAAGGCAATAACAAAGCAACTGTTTAGAAGAGGTGATTAAAAATAGGTACTTTCAGAAATATGTAAGTATAAGGGTCATGAATCAAAGAATAAAGGCTTAGAATAGACAAAAGGGAAAGGGAATTAATAAAGAGAAGGGAAAGAAATCCTTTTTTAAAAACAGGTACAGAAGATGAAAATAATCAACAAAAGAAGTTGAAGGCAACAAGAAGTGGGATTTTGCTTAACTATTTACATAGAAAAAAAGACGAGAAGAATTAGTTAACTAGCAGAAGGAAAAAAGAAAAAGGATTTTGTAACTTGAGTATTACTCCAAAACTAAGGAAAGGGGTGACAAATAGGGATGGAGGAAGTTGGAAGAGGGAAGGGTTTAAGGATTAAGGGAAAAAAGCCCATGAGAATAGAGATATCTTAAGCAAAAATATCTGAAAAGACAAAGTACTATCTTTACAAAGAAGAGCAACAATGAAAAATTCAAATTCAGAGAAAAAAATTGAAGACAAATGAAGGAAAACATAAATCTAACTCTTATAACTTCAAAAGTGAATGGATTGGGGCAGCTAGGTGGCACAGTGGATAGAGCACCGGCCCTGGATTCAGGAGGACCTGAGTTCAAATCCAGCCTCAGACACTTGATACTTACTAGCTATGTGACCCTGGGCAAGTCACTTAACCCCCAGTTGCCTCACACACACAAACAAAAAAGTGAGAAAGCACCCTATTAGAATGCTTTTATGAGACAAATATAATCCTAACACATAAACTAGAGATAAACAAAATGTTGGCCAATATCATTAATGAATTCAAAAATTTTAAACCCTGGCAGAGCCTACAATGATTTATCCAAGAAATCATTCACTATAACCAACTGAGATTTATATCAGGCATGCAAAGATTAGGAAATCAATAAATATAATTATTAAAAACCCAAATCTCCAAAACCCACATAATTATCTTAATGCATGCAGAAAAAGCCATTAAAAAGTACACCTTTATGCTAAAAACATTACAAAGACTAAAAATTATCTATCTCAAATGAAAAATAAGCATTATATCTAGTAAGGATACACTAGAATCTTTGCTAATAAATATGAGAGTAAAGAAAGAACGCCCAGTCTCCCCACATTTTAACATAGTTCCAGAAATGTTAGCAACAACAATAACACAAAAGAAAAAAATTAAAGGCAAAGACAGGTAAAAAGGAGATATAAAACAATCTTTATTTGCTAATGATATGATGGAATATTTTTAAAATCCTAGGGAACTGGCAAAAAATATTGAGATAATACATAACTTCAGCAAAGTTGCAGACTACAAAATAAATCCTCTGCATTCCTATATAATAACAAATTTCAAGAAAATAATTAATTCCAAATAATTAGAAAATACACAAAATATCTGGGGATTGACTTAGTAAAGCACATACAAGACTTATAAACTCGGTTACAGAGTGTTCCTTAAAGAAATAAAGAACAACTTAAATAGCTAGAGGAATACTCAGTATTCATGGCTAAGCTATGCTAATATAATAAAAATGACAGTTACCAAAATAAATTTATACTTTTTATGCTATACCACTCAAACTATTGTAACGATTGGAATGACGCCACCTGCTGGAGACTTGCTGTGGAGGAGTTCTGCCCATGAAGCGAAGGTCTTTGAGGGCAAGACCAGGCATCAGGAAGTGACGCGGACGAGTGGGAGGAGGAAGGAAGAGACTGGCGCTCGGTCTCGGGCTCTTTCCTCTGGACTCTGGTGGAGAGCGGAGCTAGAAATGTGCTCTCCCTTTAATAGATAGGAATCTAGGCCTTTCTCTCTCTTTACCAAATTCTTATTCTCCTTAATAAATGCTTAAAAGTCTAACTCTTGCTAAAGCTTGTAATTGATTGGCGACCACTCATTAGATATTTTAGACAGTTTAGCTAGAATTTTAACCCTTAACACTATCAAGGGAAAAAATAGCACAAATGATTAATACACTGGAAAAGTTCAAAAAAGCATGTAAAATTTGTAGGCCTCCAACCCCCACAAAGGGATAAATTGGGAGGAGCATTTCATTGGCTGGGGAGAAACTTTCTTGTCTTGATGAATTTATGAATGTATTCAGTCATATGTTAGAAGAAAATACCAATACTAAGTACATTATTCTCCAAAACTGACAAACTCATTTTGATACAAATATAGTCTTAATACCTAAATGAGGCAATAACACAAAAATGTTAAGTCAACAAACACTTCAAAATAAAGATAGCAACTCTTCCCTCTATTATTTAATATATTTCTAGAAGTACAATATGGCAAAAGAAAGAAATTAAAAGTATAAAGATAAGCAAATGGGAGATAAAATTATCCCATTTGTGAATGATATTATTATATATTTAGAAAATCCTAGAATCCCCACTCAATACTTGCATATATTTAATTACAATGTGCTCCTAAAAGAAATTTTAAAAACAGTACAAATAGTTGAAATGCTTGTAATTATTCCATGTCAATATAATAAAAATGGCATGCCACCAAAATTTACAGTTTTAATGCTATTCCAATCAAACTACCAAAATTATATTTTACAGGGCTAGATAAGATAGTAAAATTCATTTGGGGAACAAAGTCTATAAAATCTCAAGGGAAATAATAAAACACAGATGTTAGGGAGATAGCATGTCCAAACATATATGTGTGTGTGTATAATATGTTATATATATATTGTAACGATTGGAATAACGCCACCTGCTGGATACTTACTGTAGAAGAGTTCTGCCCATGAAGGGAAGGTCTTTGAGGGCAAGACCAGGAGTCAGGAAGTGACGCGGGCTAGTGGGAGGAGGAAGGAAGAGACGGGCGCTCAGTCTCGGACGCTTTCCGGAGGACGCTAGTGGAGAGGGGAGCTAGAAATGTGCTCTCCCTTTAATAGATAGGAATCTAGGCCTTTCTCTCTCTTTACCAAATTCTTATTCTCCTTAATAAATGCTTAAAAGTCTAACTCTTGCTAAAGCTTATAATTTATTGGCGACCACTCATTAGATATTTTAGACAGTTTAGCTAGAATTTTAACCCTTAACAGATGGTAACCACGAAGGGCAGCTAGGTGGCGCAGTGGATAGAGTACCGGCCCTGGAATCAGGAGGACCTGAGTTCAAATCCGGCCTCAGACACTTAACACTTACTAGCTGTGTGACCTAAAACAAGGAGAATATTTGTAAAAGCTTTTTATAGTCATGTGATCAAATTCTTTAAAGCATTTCCCTGGCAAATTGGTTGCCATGGCAAGTGTAAATTGATTCCAGAAGTATTATTTTTGATAAGCATATTCCAAAAAAAAAAAAAAAAAAGAGGGGAACATTTGTAAAAGTTGTCTTTGAGATTGTGTTGTGCTTTAACTTGTATTTAAATATGTTCAGATTTTTCAAAAAAGTAATTGTATACTAAGTTAAAAAAAAGGGGTATTATTTGAAATTGTTGCATAATTATATATTGTGTTCTGAGTCAAGATGTATTCGCATTTTTTGCAATCATTTATTATCCTCAATTTTTAAATCCATATGAGACTTGGATTATGGGAACTTATCATTTAAGACATTAATTGCCTTTATTCTGAGTTATCAGATGCCATTTGGCCAAGATGCCATCCAATCACAAGAGGAATACATGCAAGAGCAGACACTGAACTGTCACATGAGGGGAGAAATGCATGAAGTCAAGGTATGGCCGAGGGAACAGCTTTTGACTAATGTTGAGGTTGGATTCTCTTGGTTTAATATTTTATTTTATTTTTCCCCACAATATTGTACAGATGGCTGGAAGTATTCATCCCACCCATCTCACTCCTACACCTGGTTTCTATGCTCCCTCCTATATGCCTGATGCCATGGACATCTCAATCCCATGCATCTGATTAAGTCTGACTCAGTTTCTTCCAATATGTTCGGTGGCATGGACATATATTCCATTCACCTATTTTAAGCCTGGCATACTGTATGGGCAGTACATATTGCTCAAGTGTGGGAATGCTCATATCCCATCATTTCTCTGTTCTTTTATGGTAACCCCCATAATTATCTCAGGTGTCATGATAAATACAGTGTTGAATTTGGCCTTGACACCTGTTACCAATTATATTAGATTTTTTTAATTTCTCATAATGGCATGAGGATAATTAGGCAGATGATGCAAAAAGTGATGAAACAAAGATAAAAAATTATTTTTATTAATTAATATTACAGCAATTGTCTTCTCAATTACCCTCCATAAGGGGGGGACTATAGTAATATTATAATTTTAAAGAATGTTTCAATTTTTGTTTTATTATATGTTACGTGTGTAACAACTAAGATTCTGAATTCCCTTAGACATGTTTTTGAGAACTTTCATTGTTTGATTTGATTATTGACAAAGCTATTTTAAAGTTGTGTTAAGCTCAATTTTGTAGGAAATTTTCCTGGCTGATTACCAGCATCCACACCTCAACCCCTGAAAAGACTTCCATTCCACGACTACACCTAGAGGACATCTGAGAAAAGACTTTCAGAGACTTTAAATGAACAGTTTTGATTTGTTGTTTTTGTTGTTTTTTTTTCTCTTTCTGTTATAATATACACCATCTGTAACATGTATTCTCTGCAGAGGCCCTCCCTTTGCAAGACTAATGTCAAAGCGTCGGTTCATGAGGACAAAAAAAATCGCCCCTCTGGACAAAACTTTCCTCTCTTCCTTTTCTATATTGTTGTTCACATATTATTAGTTAGCAATAGTTATTATATTCTTTTTACTGTTCCGTCAAGGAAACATTTTGTTTCTTGAGGAACAACAGGGGGGACTGTAACGATTGGAATAACACCACCTGCTGGATACTTACTGTAGAAGAGTTCTGCCCATGAAGGGAAGGTCTTTGAGGGCAAGACCAGGAGTCAGGAAGTGACGCGGGCTAGTGGGAGGAGGAAGGAAGAGACGGGCGCTCAGTCTCGGACGCTTTCCGGAGGACGCTAGTGGAGAGGGGAGCTAGAAATGTGCTCTCCCTTTAATAGATAGGAATCTAGGCCTTTCTCTCTCTTTACCAAATTCTTATTCTCCTTAATAAATGCTTAAAAGTCTAACTCTTGCTAAAGCTTATAATTTATTGGCGACCACTCATTAGATATTTTAGACAGTTTAGCTAGAATTTTAACCCTTAACAATATATATATATAATAAAGCAGCAATGAGCAAAACAAATTTTATTGGTCAAAAAATACAAAAGTAAATCAATGGAGCAAATCTGGAAAGGGAAAAAAGAAATAACTGAATTCAGTAATCCAGAACTCAGAAAACTAACTCCCTAACTCACAAATTACTTAGTCAATAATGTTTTTTGTGATTAAAAAGAAAGCTAGGAAAACTGGAAAGAGAACATGCTTATACTAATATCTCACAGTGTGCCACAATAAAATCAAAAAGGATAAAGGACTTGAATATTAAAGATCATAACATTAATAAAAAATTAAAATAGATGCCAACAAAAAACCTTTTATAGCAATGGGTAAGAGATGAAAACAGACTAAAGCATGCTACTTTTCACTTTCTTTTTTTTCCTTTTATTTGAGTTTTCTTGTACAAAATTACTAATATGGTAATGTTTTACATAACTGTACATGGGATTGCTTATTGCCTCAGGGAGGGGAAGAGGAGGAAGGGATAGAATATGGAACTCAAAACTTTAAATAAAAATGTTTATCTAATTGTCCTGATAAAGGTTTATTATCCAAGATATGTAAACAATTCTATGTTCCTTGTGGTCAGGGGCTGTCTTTTGCTTCTTTTTGTACCCTGAGCATTTACCAATGTGCCAGGTACATAGTAAGTGTTTACCAAATGTGTCTTGATTGATTCACATATAAGACTAATAATAACTCTACAATCATAAGTGGTCAAAGACTATGAATAAATAGTTCTCAAAAGAATCACAAGGTATTCATAACCACACAGAATTCTACAAATCATTAATAATAAGAGAAATGCAAATCAAAACAACACTGAGGTTTTATTTCACATGCTACAAATTGGCAAAGATAATTTTAAAAGGCAACAGTAGGGGCAGCTAGATGGCGCAGTGGATAGAGCATCGGCCCTGGAGTCAGGAGTACCTGAGTTCAAATCCGGCCTCAGACACTTAACACTTACTAGCTGTGTGACCCTAGGCAAGTCACTTAATCCCAATTGCCTCACTAAAAAAAAAAAAAAAAAAAAAGGCAACAGTAGAGGGGCAGCTAGGTGGCGCAGTGAATAAGGCACTAGCCCTGGATTCAGGAGGACCCGAGTTCAAATGTGACTTCAGACACATGACACTAGCTGTGTGACCCTGGGCAAGTCACTTAACCCTCATTGCCCTACAAAAAACCAAAAACAACAACAACAAAAAAGGTTTGTAAGATGATAGGCATATTATGAGGTAGCTAAGTGGCACAGTAGATAGTACCTGACCTGAAGTCAGAAAGACTCATCTTCCTGAGTTCAAATCTGGCCTGAGACACTTACTAGTGTGTGACCCTAGGCAAGTCATTTTGCCTCAGTTGAATATACAAGGAAAAGTATATGGGAGGGGGAGGGAGTAAGAAGGGAAGTGAGAGAATAGGTGAGACAAAGGAAACAGGTGACAACCCTCATTCCTTATGAACTCCTTGAAAGGAAGACCCATATACACATAGTTTGGTAAAGAAATTTCTCTTACACAACAAGGAAGAAAAAAGGGGAAAAAGAAAAGAGAGAAGAAAGAAGAGGGAGGGTAGATTAAGGGAAGTAGTATTCAGAAATTAAAAGGACTCCTTAAGAAGGTGCAGGGGAAAAAAAGAAAAAATAAGTATACACTAATAGAATGAAAGGAAATAAACATTAGGTGATAGTCCCAAAAAGGACAAAAGAATGGAACAGAAAACACAATTCAAAAACAAGTTGTTTAAAAGAAATAACTTGAAAAAGAAATATTTCAAAGTTTAAAAAAAAAGGGAGAGGGAAGGAAATCATGATCTCAGAGTATTCAAATATCCTTATCTTAGAAAAAGTAATAAACTCCCAAAGTTAAAAAAACAAAAACAACCAAGACCAAATGGATTTACAAATGAATTCAACCAAACATTTAAAGAATGATTAATTTCAATACTACATAAATTGTTAGGAAAAAATAGATAAATAAAAGATCCTATCAAATTCCATCTATGGCACAAATATAATAACTATACCAGAGAGTCAAAACAGGACTGGTTTTGGTATTGGTAAAATTTCAAACATAACTGGCCATACTAATAACAAAAACAACAAAAAACATTATTATTTCAATGCAGAAAAAGCTTTTGATAAAGTACAATACCTGTTTCTGTTTAAAAAAAAAACAACACTAGTAATCACAGGAATAAATGGACCTTTCCTTAAAATGAGAAGTAGTATCTATCTAAAACCAAGGGTTTTATCAGTAATGATGACAAGCTAAAGTGTTTCCAACAAAACAATGTGAAATAATTAGAACTTTACATGTCAAGACACAGGAATACAATTACAAAATACTCTTTTTGTTGTTGTTGTTGTTCATTTTTTTTTCTTTTTTCAGGGCAATGAGGGTTAAGTGATTTGCCCAGGGTCACACAGCTAGTGTCTGAGGCTGGGTTTGAACTCAGGTCCTCCTGAATCCAAGGCTGGTGCCTTATCCACTGCGCCACCTAGTTGCCCCCCCAAAACACTCTTTGGACAAATTAAGACATATCTAAATACTTTAGAGAAATATAAATTGTTCATTGAGGCAGCTGTTGGCTTACTGAATAGATCACTGGGCCTGGAGTCAGGAAAACCTGAGTTCAACTCCGGTCTCCAACACTTCCTAGTTCTGTGACTGATCCTGGGCAAGTCACTTAACCTTAACCACTGGAGAAGGAAATGGCAAACCACTCCAGTATCTTTGCCAAGAAAACCCCAAATGGGATCACTAAAGGTCAGACATGACTGAAAAACTACTGAATAGGCCAAATCAAAATGATAAAAATGACAATACTCCCTAAATTAATTTCCTTATTCAGTTACATATCAATGAATTGCTAAAGAATTACTTTATAGAAAGAAAAAATAATAAAATTTATCTGGAGGAGTAAAAGATAAAAAATATCAAGTTTTTTTGATTGGAAAAAAGGAAGGCTAACAGTACCAGACTATACTACTGTGAGAAAATGGGTAGTTGTCTCCTCTCAATGTGGATATAACAGTCAGTCATACTCCTCCTGACCTGTTTGTAGGACAAAGGTCTCAGATCCCCTCCTCCTCCTCAGGTTAACACAATTACATGGTTCAAGGAGCCCTGGTCTCAGTAAGGTCCGCTCCAGAGTTCTGTCCATATAAGGAAGTATAAGGTCCACTCCTGAGGTATGCCCATACAAGGAAGAGGGGTGGGAATACTGCGTTCAGATTAGCTAGTTTTTGCACATAGATTGTGACCAGAGATGAAAAAGGGGAGGGTCCATTCGCATTAGGGACTAGGGTATAAAACAGGGCCTTCGAGCCCCCTTTCTGGACACCCACTAGCTGCACACTAGGGTGCCTCCTTCTCAAGAGAGGAAAATAAAGAGCCTTTGTCACTTCGATGCTGAGTTCCCAAGAATTATTGAGAAAAAAAAAATGTATACTGGGTAAGAAATGGAGAGTTTGATCAGAATAGATTAGGTACATAATATATAAAAGCAAATGCACATAGTAGCCTAGTATTTGATAAACCCAAAGATCCCAGGTATTAGAACAAGAAGAACTCTATTCAACAAAAATTGTGGGGAAAAGTGGACAGTAGTCTTGTAGAAACTAGTTACAGACCAACATATCACACCATATACCATATACCATATACAAGCTTAAAATGAGCACATGATTGAGACATTAGCAAACTAATGGAATATTTTTTTAAATTACCAGTTAGGTCAATTCATAGGGAAAGAGCTCATGACAAAACAAGAGATAGAGGGTAAAAAAGCCCATTGTGATTCAAATGGAGCTATCCAACTATGCCTTTAAACCAAAATCATTAAGGCTTTCACTAAAAAGCCAATAATAGGCCCCAGTCCAAGCCTCAGTTGCTCATTGGGTTTTGATAGCTTAGAGTGAGTATAAATAGCAATTGTTTTCTGTTCCCAACAACTCTGAGGGTTTGCCCCTCCCAGATTCATACTTTTGTGATGGTAAACTAGGCCATCCTTTGTCTCAATTCTTACCAAGCCCTTAGTCACTGAATGGTCAATGCCATGCCATCATGCCACATCTCCTGTCTCTCTCTTGGAGAAGAGAAACACTATTCATTAATGGAGAAAGGTCATTCCATCAGCCCAGTCTCCTGCCTTTGAGGGAAAGGGAGTAATAATATTCCTTCAACTTACAACACTTCTTTCCTGTTGCTGAATTACCTAAAACCCTGAGAAACTCCACCTGAAAACCAAACCCTCATAAGAGTTGCCCATAGACAATGAAAACTCACCTGAACTCAATGATTAACAAACTCCTTCCCGCTATATTCTCCCTATTTTAGTGATTATGAACCCTAAACCATTATCATTCAAACCATGTTTTCTGTCCACCACTGCCCTACTCCTTATTGCCTTTGCCCTGAACTGAACAGTGTCTCTGAACAACTGAACACAAATGTCTCACCCTCCCACTGTGCTGTACAGGATGCCTGCTCCATAGGCAACAAACTTCCTTTCATATTAAATCTTTTCTTTCTCAATCCTTCCACCTTCTGACTCCCCCTAATGATACAACCTCCCTGACATCCTTTTCCAGGAACAGCCACAGTTTCACTCATTCCCTCCAACTCATTGGTTGAGGTGGAGGAGATGGAATACTCTTTGCTCCCCATTGCCACCTCCTGCCACCAGGTAGCATCATCACCAAAGTAAACTGTCCTCCTATGAGGTTCATTTAATTCACATCAATTCTCTTAACTACTTTCTATGGACCTCTAGAACATTCCTCATTTCCTCAATAAGTTTAGTGCCCAATTCTTTTCTTCTCAACTTCTGCCCTCATACATATGAATACTCCCTCCAACAAGCTAATCTCCTGGTTCCTCAATTTGCTCATCTTCCACCACCTATTCCTCCCACCCCACCTGAGCCACATTTGTGGTTGATATTACTATCACCAACAAATACACTACTTCTACATAGAACTTTGAAATTGCCTTATCTGATCAGAATTCCACCTCTCCTTCTGCCTTGCAACCTTTCATTTTGTTCTTCATCAATCCCTTAACCTCTCATTCTCTCCCCTATACTAGCTACACCCTCTTCCTTTCCCCAAGTAGGCCCCTTGATGACATCCTTTCAACCCTACAATAAATATCTATTTCCCTTTTCCCTTTATTATCACCAATCTTGTCCTACTAAATCTTGTGTTTGGATCATTCCAGCCATCTGCTGCCTTCTCTTCTACACAAGTGTAGGTGAACAAAACTGGAAAAAAAAAATCACAATACTATATTGACTGGACCCACTGCAAATTTATGTTACATAACTTCAACTGGACCCTTACTGAAAAGCAACTCTTTTATAATCTCCCTAAAGAGAAAACTATCCAATCCACAATAGTGGCTCTTCTAAATTATTTTATCCTTCTTCAAACATGCCCTCACCATTTTAGCTGAGAACCTTTCTTCATACTTCACTGTAAAAATTGAGGCTATTCACCAAAAGCTCCCTCTTCTCCCTTCCTCCTCATCATCTCAGATCACTTAGATACCTTCTGCCATGATTTCCTCCTTCACCCGTTTCACATACTGAAGTGGCCAAGGCAAATCCTTCTACACATACAAGTGATCCCATTCCATCCTGTCTTCTCAAATAGATTATCCTCTCCAATATCATCTCCATTCTCTTCCCTACCTTTAATTTCTCACTGTCTACTGGCCACTTCTGTACTGCCAATAAAAATGCACATGTTTCTATCATCCTCAAAAAAACCTCACTTAACCCATCCATCTTCCCCAGCTATCATCCAATATCTCTCCTGCCTTTTGTGGCTTGTGAGAAAATAATGGGGTTTTGGGGACTCAGACCACCCCACACACAAGCACGCACACACACACACACACACACACATACACAGGAACTCTGGCTGGTTTTGCAGGGCCAGTCCAGAGTCAGGAGAATTTCAAAGGAAATGTAGATCAACCTTCCTAACTAAAGGAAGTTAACTAACTTAAGACCACCTTCAAGTCATGTCAATGAATGGACTTGAATGCTACCAGCCAGCTTGGAGTGGTGTATAGGGACTGCCTCTCTTCCAGACCCGCAGGTAGCTTCTGCTCTCACAGGCACAGGAACTTCCTCCTTTTGGCCTAACACTCGTAGGTGAAGGTGCCTTTTTCCCTCCTCTCTCTCCCCTAGATCTTAGCTAGGCTTTCCTATCTTTCAAAGCCATGCACGCTCTCTTTAATATACTTTATTTAATATTTAATAGACTTTAATAAATACTTAATGCCCCAAAACTGGTGCAATAGCTTCTAATTTCTAAGGTTTTTTTTGTTTTGTTTTGGCAGGGCCAGGGTCACACAGCTAGGAAGTGTCAAGTGTCTGAGGCCAGATTTGAACTCAGGTACTCCTGAATCCAGGGCCGGTGCTTTATCCACTGCGCCACCTAGCTGCCCCTTAATTTCTAAGTAACAAATACATGATAAACCCCAGCTAATTGTCCCTACACTTGGGACAGTAATAGACTACCACATTTAATTTTACACGTCACAGACTAAATTCCTTAAGAAGGTCATCTAAAATAGGTACTTTCACTTCCTTTCCTCTCACACTCTTCAGAATTCTCTACAATCTAACTTCTGGCCTCATCATTCAACTGAAAATGCTCCCTCCAAAATTATCAATGACCTTTTGACATCTTCTATCTGCCCCCAAAGGACTTCCCTTGGCACAGGGCATCTAACATTCCCTGCTACCACTTCAAAGAAAGTTCTCCAGAAGAAAAGAGAAGTAAAGTGTTTTGATTCATACACCTAGTGCCTTCCATCTCCTGTTGGCCAGTGTTCCCTGAGGGAAGGCAGCAAGGATTTGGACCGGACATCTTCAATGACTTCTATCTCTGCAGGCACAAAGCAAATTCCATCTCCTACAGTCAGCCCAATCTCCCACCTGGAACTACAGAACCTTTGGTGTAAAGAGAAGCAACCTACCCTTTGACCATAGACTTTCCATTCCCTACTAGGCCTGTTTCTGGAGAAAACAGGAAGAGCTACACCCTTATCCAGCCTTTGGAGAGAAGAGGAGTTGTGATGCAGGAACTCCTACCTAATCATCTGACTATGAGTCTCCCATTTCATACTGTACTTACCTCCAGCCTGATCTCTAATTGATAAGTATGTATAGAATAATTTTATATACATATGTACGTACACACACACACACACCACACACACCTATTTATGTCTAATGGTAACCATCTCTAGGGCAGGGGGAGGGGAAAGGAAGGAAAAAAGAGAAGAAAAGAAAAATTTACATAACTTTACTGTATTGATTTGTAGTTTCATGTGCAGTCATCTTTCCTATTATACTGTGTTATAGAAATGCTTATTTTATTCCATAAACTAAAAATTAAATAAAGAAAAAAAAAGGAGTGACACCCATCACACTTGGTCATACCTTTCACATCTCAAGTGATTCTGAACATCTCTAGATTATCATTACCTACTCCCTGCTATCTGATTCTTCATTCCCATCCACCCTCAATTCTCTCATCCCAAAGTTTCATTCTAGCTCTTCCACAGTGCCCTTTAGAATACCATAGGAAACAAACTTCCCTTCATCCAAAATCTTTTCCAATCCCACTCCTGCATTCTATCAATCACTGAAATCTAATGACACAGCCTCCTTGGCCACCCTTTCCAGTACTGGCTGCACCTTCACTCTTTCCCTCCAGCTCACTGGTGAAGGCAGGGGAGTTGCCACTTCCAGGTTCTTTCCCCTTTCCTCCATCACTCAATAACCTCTTCCTTTGAAGTCCATGCTATTCATATGTACCACCAAATCAAAATCCTGGTAGCTGTTGTCTACAGATCCCAGGTCATTCCCCTTCCTTCCTCAATAAGTTAAGTACACAGCTCACCATTTTCCTCTCTTCCCTAACTTCTCCCCTTGTACTAGGAGACTAAGAACATCAACTACAGTTCTTCAACTTATTAACTTCCTTCCTATGAAGTTACTCTTCCACCCCACCTCAGCCACACTAAAAGATGGTTATACCCTTAATCTATTCTTTGTCCTCCACATGATTTTCAATCCCTTGACCCGTCAGTTCCCTCCCAGGCCATTTCCGCTTCACTAGCCATTCTCTCTTCTTCTCCCCATCTATACCCCTTGGTGAACGAATTCGATGTTATCAATTATGCCCCGCCAAGCCTCAGCTTTGGATCACTTCTACCATTTGCCATCTTCATTCCTATGTATATGCTGCTAAACAAAGATAAGAAAGTTATGCAAATTTTCTGACTGGGTCCACTACAAATTTATGTTACACAACCTCAACTGGGTCCTCATTGCTAATTAACAATCATACTACACGTCCCTTATCAACTCATAATTCAACTCTACACAGCAGCACTTCCCTCCTCATATTTCAAGGAGAGAAAAGGGCCCAGGACAGAGTCCTTGGGCCACCCACACTTAGTGGCCTGACTTGAATGATGATCCAACAAAGAAGACTGAGAAAGGGTAGGAGGACAGGTAGGAGGACAATCAACCAGTGTCAAAAAAAAAAAAGAAGAAGAAGAAGAAGAAGAAAGTATCAAGGATAAGAGAATAATCAATGACAGAGGTGCTATGAACTCCTCTCCCCTCTTCCTCATCTCCTATCACTCAGATACTCTGCCTCGTGGATCTACCTGCATCAGTCTCTTCCCAATCCTATCCATCTTCCATGCAGCCATAGAGTAAATGTGATCTTACTAAAGCACAGGTCCAATCATGTCATCACATTACTGAATACAATCCAGTGGCTCCCTATTGTCTCCAGGATCAAATACAAAAATATCTATTTGACATTTGAGACCATTGTAACCTAGCCCCCTCCTACAATTCCAGTCTTCTTACACCTTACTCTTTAATCCAGTGGCCTCCTGGCTCTTCTGGGAACAAAACATTCAATCTCTCAGCTCCAGGCACTTTCTCTGGCTGTTCCCCATGTCTGGAATGCTCTCCCTTCCTTAACTACCTACTAATCTTGATGGCTTCTTAAAGGAAGCCCAACTAAAATCCCATCTTTTACTAGAAAACTTCCCTAATCCCTCTTATTCTAATGCCTTCTTCTGTTAATTATTTCCTATTTACTGTATATACATATATGTGTATATATATATATATATGTATATATATATATATATATATATATATATATATATATATATATATTATATATGGCTTTGCATATATTTGTTTGCATGTTGCCTTTCCCATTAGACTGTAAGCTCCTTGAAGGAAGAGACTGGGGTTTTTTGCCTTTTTCCCCCTAGCACTTAGCATAGTACTTACTTAGTACATTGCAGTTAATAGATGTTTTTTGATTTATTAACATCTAATGGTATTTTCTCTGTTTTTATTCTTCTTCACCTCTCTATAACCTCTAACATTATTGATTATTCTCTTCTCCTTGATTTCTTCTTCTTCTTCTTCTTCTTCTTCTTCTTCTTCTTCTTCTTCTTCTTCTTCTTCTTCTTCTTCTTCTTCTTCTTCTTCTTCTTCTTCTTCTTCTTCTTCTTCTTCTTCTTCTTCTTCTTCTTCTTCTTCTTCTTCTTCTTCTTCTTCTTCTTCTTCTTCTTCTTCTTCTTCTTCTTCTTCTTCTTCTTCTTCTACACTGGTTGATTGTCCTATCTGTCTGACTACCCTTTCTCAGTCTTCTTTGTTGGATCATCATTCAAGTCAGGCCACTAAATATGGGTGGCCCAAGGACTCTGTCCTGGGCCCTTTTCTCTTTTCTTTCAATTTTATTTCACTTGGTGATTTCATCATCTCTCATTAATTACATTCTCTCCGCTGAGCCTTTTCTAACCTACTAATTAAGCCCTGCTGACCTCTAGTCTCAAATCTGCAACTATCTACTGGATGTCTCAAACTGAATATCTTGTAGGCATCTCAAACTCAATATATACAAAACTGAATTCATTATCCTCTTTTTTTCCCCCAAACCTTCCCCTTTTCTTAACTCTGTATTACTGCTGAGGGAACCACCAGCCTCCCTAGTCTCACAACTTAATTGTGATTTTCAATTCCTCACTCTCTCACTGACTTAATTTTACCAAGGCCTGATGATTTTACCTCTGTAAATATCTTGTATATATCCCTTTCCCTCCTCTGACACAGCCACCAACCTGCTGCAGGTCCCTATTATCTCATGCTTGAATTACTACAATTGACTGCTGACTGCCTCACCCTGCCACAAGTCTCTCCCCAGTCCAAGGATCTTAGGACCCAAGCCAGGATTCAGCTATCCAAATGATAAAGCACATGTCTGAAGATGTGTCACTCATTCTCTCTCTCTCTCTCTCTCTCACACACACACACACACACACACACACACACCCTCTCTGCCCCCTACAAAATATAAACTCCAGTGGTTCTCTATCACCTTCAGGATCAAATATAAATCCTCTGTTTGGCAGTCAAAAACCTGTATAACCTCCCTCCCTACCTCACCTCTCCTTCTAAACTTCTTAAATAATAAACCCCTAACAAACTCTGTGATGCACTGACACTGGTTTCCTTGCTATTCCTCAAATAAGACACTATATCTCCTAACTCTAGGCTGTTGCCTATGCCTGAAATGCTCTGAATCCTCTTTTATGTCTCCTAGCTTCCCTGAATTCCTTTAAGTTCCAGCTAAAATTCCACCTTTTACAGAAAGCCCTTCTTAATCCACCTTGGAAATTATTGGAAATTATTTCAAATTTATCCATTATACACCTTGTTTCTACATAGCTGTTTACCTTGTTTTGTATTTCCAGCTCTGCATACACTGCCACATAATAGGCATTTAATAAACCTTTACTATCACTACTGAACATTTTAAAAATTAAAAGAAAATTAACTGAATTGTAGATGAAAATAGATAATAAAAATGTAATAGTGAAGGATCTCAATATATCCCGTTCAGAATTAGGCAACCTAATGAAAAACAAACCAACAAATAAATAAGAAAGAAGCTAAGGGCCTGAAGAAAATTTTAGAAAAATTAGAGATGATACTAATTACTGAGTGGGAATAGAAAGAAACTGATATACTTCCAAGAAATTAATGGCACATTTTTTAAAATTGATCATGTTTTGGGGAATCATCAAAAAATGTAAAAAATGAGAAATAATAACATCATCTTTTGATCATAATTATATCATATTACTGATCAAATTTAGGGGGGGTTAATGCCATTGAAGATAGAATAAAAATTAATTGGAAACTAAACATTCTAAAGAACTGATGGATCAAGGAACAAATTACAGACAACAGAAAATTTCATCAAAGAAAATAAAAATAATGAGAAAACATACCAAATTTAATGAGATGCAGCTAAAGCAGTTCTGAGAGGGAAATCTATATCTCTAAAAGCAAGAAAGAACAAATCAATTAATTGGGCATGAACTAAAAAAAAAATTTTTAAACTTGAACAACAATATATCAAAAACCTTCAACAAAGCAAAGAAAGTAGAAATTTTAATATTTTTTAAAAGAGTAACAAAACTGAAAGCAAAGAATATTGAATACATAAAATTCCAAGGTAGTTTAAAAAAAAACTAGTAAAATAAACTATTAGGTCATCTATTTTAAACATAGCCACTGAAGAGGAAATAATGGAAATTAACAGAAACTCTTTTGCCCAAATAAATACTAACAACTGATAACGTAAGAAAAAATGAATACTCAGGGAAATATAAAATACCCAGATTAACAAAAGGAAATAGACTACTTAAAAAATTCAATATAAAAAAATAAATAAATTCAGTGTTGTGAGACTGCTGAGAGGGACATTGTGAGAACCAGGGCAGCTCCGCCCTGAAGAGAAAGCATGTGACTTGGCATTGGGAAGTTATGTCTATAGAACTGCTTATAGTCATGTCAATCAAAGCTATCAGTCAATTAGCTTGGAGCTGTGTGTGTGGACAGCCCTGTTTCCTGTTTCACAGAGGGCTTCTGAGAAAAGTGGCTGACGATCTGTCTCTTGTTGTCCGGGACTTCAGCATGGTGGCAGAACATCATATGAGCTGCTAGGGAAAGGAAAGGTTTCCTCTCTGACTATACCGAATAGATCTAAGCTAGGGTTTTCCAATCTATGAGAGATCTGTTCTCAACCTCTCTCTCTTCACTAGCTTCTAAGACACTTTAATAAATACTTAAAAACCTAAACTCTTGCTGAATTTATCAGTAAATCTTAGCTAGTTTCCCCCAAAAGACTGGGGGGAGGGGGCAGGTAAGGACTCACATTAGATTTTAAACATCACAGTTTGCAATAATAGGAAAAGAAGGCACCCATCCAAATCTCGTTCTATGGTGCAGATATGGGCTAGATACCTAAACCAGGGAAAGATGAAGCAGAGAAAGAAAAACAGACCAAAATCACTCTTGTGAGCATTGATAAAAAGTGTTAAATATTAGCAAATAGGCGACAATTATATATTAGAAAGGTTGTACCTTATGACAATTTTGGATTTATATCATGAATGGTTGGTTCAATATATGGGAATATAAAAATAATATAACATCTTAATATAGATAGTAAAAATGACCCTCATATCTTAATCTCAACTACGAGCCTGATAACTTAGCTCCATACTTGGCTCCTTAGAGACAATGATAAAATACCTTAACACGCTATCACTCTGTCATGTCCTCTATACCCCCAGTCATTCTGAAGACTTAGCTGTCATTGTACAGACTCTCTTTTCCATCCCTTATTGACTGTTCCCTTATTCCTATTCCCTCAACCTAACCCCTCCAACTTCCCACTCTAAAGCTCCCCAACCATTCCACTGTGCTCTCTGGAATTCCTGCTACAGAGGTAACAAATGAAGATGCCACCATAAACTTTTCCTTTTTCACTACTTTCAGCTTTGTGCATTCATTGAGATCTACCTCTCTCCTGATTACAGTGAAGCCAGGCTACCATTTCTAAAAGTAATTGTACTTTCATTCATATTTCTTGATTCACTCATCTTAGTGGGGGATTAAGAATATTTCATGATGCTCATTGCAACTTCCAGACTCTCCTTTTACCACCATGATTCCATAACCTCCCCTCCTTTGATGTTCATTCAATCCATATTTATCACCCAGTCAAGATTCTGGTAGCTGCTATCTACGGCGAGGATACTCTAGGATACTCTCCTTCCTTCCTTGAGTTCAGTTCCTGCCTCAAGTCTTTCTCCTCTTCCCAAATCCTAGGCTCATACTAGCAGACTTCAATATACATATTGATATTCACTTAAACAGCCTTATCTCTCATTTCCTCAGTTTACTAATTTCCCCTACACTCCACCTTAGCTACACAGAGATGGTCATACACTTGAGCTTGCCATCACCTACGAATGTTCAACTTCCCTTGTTCATAAACTCCAAAATTCTTTATATATGTTGTCATTTCACTTTTCCACTGTTTTGCAATCTGTTCTTCATCAGTCTACCCACCTTCAGTTCTTTCTAAGCCACACTGGCTACCATACTCTTCCCTTCCCCATCTTAACTCCCTAATGAACCATTTCAATTCTATATTCTCTTAAGTCCATTACTCCCCTTATCACTAATCTTGTTCACTGTTTCCACCTTGGATTTACTTAAACCATGTACTGCCTTCATTTCTATTCATATGCAACTAAATGAAGATGGAGAAAACCCAAAAACATGCTGAATTGGGTCCATTACAAATTTATGTTGTATAACCTCAACTGGGGCTTTACCACTGCAAGACAATTCTTTTACACATCTCTCATAGAATCATTCTCCATTCACCATAGCAGCTTTTCCCAACCTTTTTCTCCCTGCTCAAAACCCCAATGGCTTCTCCTCCTCAGCTAAGAATCTTGCCTCATATTTTACTGAAAAAAATTAAAGCCATTTCCTGTGAGCTCTCTTTTCTCCTACTTCATCTTACATGACTCAGTGTTTTCCACTGTCTCTTCCTTCAACCTCAACATATAAAAAGCCATGGCCCTTCTCCTTGCCAAAGCAAACTTTTCTACAGGCACACATGATCCCATTACATCCCATCCTCTCCATTCAATTGCCTCTTTTATCACCCCCACTCTCTACTAATCTTCAATCTCTTTTCATCTATTGGCTGTTTCCCTTCTGCCTACAAACATGCACATGTTTTTCCCATCCCTCAAAAAATCCTAACTTGCTTCATCATCTCTCTAGTACTTATTGTCCTATAATTCTTCTGATTCTACTTTCCTGAGTAAAAGGGTCCACTCTACTGAGATAAGTGCTTCACTACCTAGTTGAGTAACTTTTCAGTGCTTCTGCTAAGTAAACTTTTTTCTTTAACTGCTAAATGACCTACAAGTGTCACATTTCATTTCAATAATGAAAAAAAAAAAGCAACAGGAGACCCTGGTGTGAAATAAGTCACTTACTATATTCCTTCTCTTATATACCAACAAATTTCTGTTGAGGGTACTTTCATCCTTCTAGTCTCTTAGGTTCACAAACCTCCATGTCATCCCTGACTTTTCAGTCCCACTCACCTCACTTGGTTGCCAAATTTCTCCACGCACACAGCTAATACCCCTAGCTTAGGCTTTCATTACCTTTCACCTGAAATATTCAAATCACCTTCTTATTTATTTCCTGGTCTCAGGTCTCTCCCCTCTCCAATCCATCCTTCTCTACACAGTTGATAAAGTGATTTTTCTAAAATCTAGGTCTTACTAGTTGGTCACAGTCAGCTACCTATTTTTAATTTGTCATATTTTTAACATTATTTTTTTATATTTTGAGTTCCAAATTCTCTCCTTCTTTCTAGCCTCACACCCATCCTTTGAAAAGGCAAACAATATGATATCAACTTTATATGTGAAATCGTGCCAAACAAATTTCCATACTATCCATGTTGCCAAAAAAAAAAAAAAAAAGCAAGAAAAATACAGTGAACAAATTATACTTCAATTTAAAGTCAGAGTTCATTTGGTTCTCTCTCTGGAGATGGATAACATTTTTCATCGTGAATGGGCTATCATTCCTTTGGAATTGTCTTGCATCATATTGATCAAAGTAACTAAGTATTTCATAGTTAATTGTCATTACAATATTGCTGTAAATTGTTCTCCTGGTTTTGCTCACTTCACTTTACATTGATTCATATAGGTCTTCCCAGGTTTTACTGAAATCATCCCCCTCGTCATTACTTATAGCATAATAGTATTCCATACAATTATATACAATTTGTTCAGCCATTCCCCAACTGATGGGCATCCCCTCAATTTCCAATACTTTGCCACCAAAAAAAGAGCTGCTATAAATATTTTTTGTACAGATAAGTCCTTTTTCTTTTCTTTTTTTATCTCTTTGGGATATAGACCTACAAGTGGTATTTCTGGGTAAAAGAGTTTACAGTTTTGTAGCCCTTCAGACATAGCAGCAAATTGTTCTCCAAAATGAATGGACCAATTCACAATTGCATCAATAATGCATTAGTTTACCTATTTTTCCATATCCCCTCCAGCACTTGTCCTCTTTCTTTTCTGTCCAGTTAGTCAATCTGATAAGTGTGAGGTGGCACCTCAGAGTTGTTTTAATTTGCATTTCTCTAATCAACAATGACTTAGAGCACTTTTCCATGACCACAGATAGCTTTGATTTCTTCTTCTGAAAACTGCCTATTCACATCCTTTGACCATTTATCAATCAGGGAATGACTTGTATTCTTAAATTTTACTCAGTTCTCTACAAACCTGAGAAATAACACTTTTGTCAGTGAAATTTGCTGTACATTTTTTCTTCCAATTTCCTGCTTTCCTTCTAATTTTGGTTGAATTACTTTTGTTTGTTCAAAACCTTTTTCATTTCATGTAAGCAAAATAATCTATTACACTACCTGGGATTCTCTCTACCTTCCTTCATCCATAGATCTGACAGGTACATTTTTCCAGGCACCTCTAATTTGCTTATGGTATCACTCTTTATGTCTAAATCTTGTACTCATTTTGACCTTATCTTAATATACAGTATGAGATATTGATCTATGCCTACTTTCTGCCAGTTTTCCCAGCAATTTTTGTCAGATATTGAGGTCTTGTCCTAAAAGCTTAGATCTTTGGATTTATCAAACAACTAGATTACTTCTTAGAATCTCCAGATCTCTCACTGCTAGTACTTTCTGAGAAGATCATTGAGAAATCTGAGAAGATTTTGAGAAAAATGATCTCATATCTATTTTGTATATACATATTACAACCGCACATACACACAAACACACACACACACACACACACACACACACACACACACACCCCTTTCCAACTAGATTTTAAATTCTTTGAAGGCAGAGGATGTTTTGCTTTTTGTGATCTCTAGAACCTAGCACATAATATGTACTTAATAAATGCTTGATTCCAAACAAAGACTGCAACTGAATTTAATATTAATCTATAAATAAGTAAACAATAAGTACAAAACAAAATATCACTTCACTTAATCACTAAGATCAATGCCTGGGGGCAGTTAGGTGTCGAAGTGGATAAAGCACCAACCCTGGACTCAGGAGTACCTGAGTTCAAATCTGGCCTCAGACACCTGACACTCACTAGCTGTGTGACCCTGGGCAAGTCACTTAACCCCCATTGCCCCACAAAAAAAAAAAAAAAAAGATCAATGCCTAAACCAAGAAAGTACCAAATGATTAAATTGCTACACTTCATGATGAGTACTTTTACTTATAAATACTATCACTTACATCACAGTAAATGTACTATATTATTTGATCTAATCTTACCAAAAAACAAAATTTTTATTTTCTAAAATATAAAAGTACTTACTTCATTGGAGCCCGAGCATAAACCTGAAGCCAGTCAGGGATTTCTGCTGAATGGTATGGATTTGCTGGTACCAGAAGGGACTGGCTTCTTTCTGCTTGTTGGGGTTGATATGTTACAGGAGGAGGCTGATCATACCGAGGTACACTATAAAAAAGAGTTAACATTTATCTTTGCATAGGTCTTAAATCTGTTTAAAGTTATGATGAAAACTACATTAATTTTAACTATCAAATTCTTTACAAAGCTATTCAATGAATTCGTCAAGTAAATTTCTTGAACTTTCCTCAATGAAAAAGTGGATTTCTTATTAAAATTGATCACAGAATCTCAATGTTCATAATAAAACTGCCTTAAATGTGTTTTTAAGATTTTAAAATATTGTAATCTGGTAGACTTTTCAGACTGTAATAAAAGAAGAATGGATTAGATGAGTCTAACATCCCTTTCAGCACCAAAATTCTTTTGCTCTATAATTCCTATATATACAAACTCTTCTTAAATGACATATGAAAGAACTTTATTAAAGTTCCAAACTGTAAAGGCCTTTGGTGGAAAGAATTTTTAAAGTATTCTATTTTAAATTTAACTAACACCCTGTTAGAATTTAACTGGAAATACTCGTGGGAAGGATATTCTTTTTTTTTTAAGAGTAAAAAATTGCTGCCTTCAGACAGGAAAGAACTGATGAGTACTAGAATACAAAACTGCCTTACAAAGCTGTAAAATCCTCATCTTTTTTACCAGAGAGACACATAGGAGAAAGTGATAAATCACTAATAGATATCAGAAGTAGGGGGAAAAATATGTTAAGCACTGTCTCAAAAAAAAACCCAACAGCATAATATCTATAATTAAATAAAATAAAAAGGCAAGACTATTTAAATACAGGTTTCAAATGGTTATTTCAATAATACAAGGAAGAGTATTCTACATAACACACAGTAATCTAAATGTTAACAAAAAGGAGTGCTATTGTCATGTCAATTAAGTCTGTTCCTGAGACACTTCTAACAAAAAAGCCCGACATAGTAAGATTCAGTAAGAAGATTTCAGATCCCAAGTGTTGTGACCACTGAAAGTAGCTAATAAGCAAAGTAATTTTTAAAATAAAATCTTCATTTTAGTTTAAAATCTCCATTATAGAGTTTAACTCTATAAATAAAGTTAAGGACAAAAGTAAAATGCTCCCTACTTATTATGTTAAACTGTCTAAACTTCAAAAATCTTTAAGATAATTCAAAATACTTCCTTATATACCACAGATTTAAATAAGACTATAACATATAATCATCCTGTATAAGAAATACACACACAAAGAAACACTGGACAAAAGAAAAAAAATAATAAATATCATTGATACTCTACCTAGGAGCACATGGATGTCTATACTGTGCTCTCTTATTTTGATGATCTACATAATATACTCCAATTCTGATGACTCAACTCGTTCCCATCCTGGAGGAAGTCCCTCTCGCTCAAGAGGGTGGCTCCAATGAGTTGTGTTTGTGTTATGATCTATGTAGTATTTTCTTCCTCTGATAGTCCAGTCAACAGACCAGCCAGGAGGAAGGGGTGCATCTTCAGAACTGTGGTTTAAATTCCCTAAAGATGTAGCAACAACCTTCCCAATGGCTGAAAAAGTAAGAGAATTAGAATAATGAAATCAGTTTTAAAAGTACTCTATGAAAAAACATTTTCCCTGAGGAAAAAAAATGCCAGAATCACACTCATTATAAAGTACTTTTCATAAACCTAGCAAAATATTCATATTTTTATCATGTAAAAAGTATGAAGAGGGAAAAACTTAAGGCAAAATTTTACACTTGGTTGTTCATCATCACTGATTGCCATTAATTGGTTTTCACAAAGTTCTGTAGTCATGTAAATTACTAAAGAAAAAACATCAGAACAAATAACTCTAAGACCTATTAAAAGGAGGAATTTGCTGGCTGGTCTACTTTTTAAAAATGTCTATCATTCTCTTGCAACACTGATGATTTAATGAAACTATATATGATCTTCAATTGTTTCAAAAGTCTGTGATTCATCCTCCAAGAACACAGGTAACAACCTTTCTGTGCCTTGATGAAATTCAGTGCTTGAGGAAATTTATCACCTGGTGAACAACCTTCCATATTGCCATTTATAATTTTAGCGGTTAGTCCTCAGACAACAAACAACATAAATAGTTTATCTCCCAGATTTTGTACTCAATTACATAGCTTTTGAAATCACATGATTATCTCTATGCCTTCTGGGCTTTCAGAATAGAGAACACTGGACTGAAATAGTAAAAATTAATATAACTCTGGTTCTTAACTCATCACTTTAAAATAATATAACTATCTATTTAGGGACCTCAAAGAAAGTAGATTACACCCCCCTCCCCCCAAAAAAGAGTCAGGAAGGAAATGGCCAATTTTTTTTTTAATGAACTCTACTATGTCTTCCTATTACTATTGTAAGATGTCAGGGGGATTTGTGCTTGTAGTATATTTATTGTGGGCAAATGTGCTCTAAGGGAACAAAGGAAAGGAATAGAGGGTATCAGGGAACACACCCCAGTCTCCTTTGCTTGATCTTCATCCAGTCATACCCTAGTGTCTCCTAGTGCTCTATCCTGAGCTCTTTTCTCCCTCTTATACATATCATTTGATGATCTCATCAGCTCCTTCAGATTCAATTATCACCTCTATGCTGATGATTTTCAAATCTACTTATCCAGCCCCAACTTTTCTGCTGACCTTCAGTCTTGCATCCCCAAATGACTATTGTACATCTAGAAATGAGTATCCTGTAGATGTCTTAATTTCAACATGTTCAAAACTGAACAAGTTATCTTCCCATCAAATGTTCCCCATTTCCTAACTTCCCTGTGATTGTCAAAGGCACCCATCTTCTCAGGTTCACAATCTAGATGTCATCCTTGACTCTTCATTTTCTCACACCTTACCTCACATACAATCTATGACCAAGTCCTATCAATTTTATCTTCATAATATCTCCTACATATAGCCCTTTCTCTCTTCTGACACTCTACTGCAGGGCCTTATCTCATCACACCTGGATTACTGTAATAACCTGCTGGTCAGTTGCACAAGTCTCTTCCAACCTGAGGCCATCTTCCACTCAGCTGCCAAAATGATTTTCCTAAAACAGTTCTGACCTATTCTATAAGTTCCTGCTGATCAAATATAAAATCCTCTGCTTGATTTTCAAAAAAACCTCATAATCTGCATGGCCCCCACCTTTTCTGTCTTCTTACATTTTACTTAGCCTACCCTTTTCCACATGTTCTGTGGTTCCTTGACAGTAGCCTCTTTGCGTCCTTTGAACATCTCAACTCTAGGCATTTTCACTGGCTGTACCTCATGTCTGGAATGCTCTCCCTTATCATCCCTGCCTGTGCTTTCCTGGCTTCTTTCAAGTCAAACAAAATTTTCTTTCAAGGTAAAATCACACCTTCTACAGGAAAACACTCCTGATTCTCCTTAATTCTAGTACCTTCCATCCACAGGAAAACACTCCTGATTCTCTTTAATTCTAGAACCTTCCATCCACAGGAAAGCACTCCTGATTCTCCTTAATTCTAGTACCTTCCATCCACAGGAAAACACTCCTGATTCTCCTTAATTCTAGTACCTTCCATCCATCGATTATCTCCAATTTATCCTGTATATTGCTTGTCTGCACACAGTTGTTTGCATGTTGTCTCCCCATTAGACAGTAAGTTCCTTGGGAGCAGGAGCTGTCTTTTCCTTTCTTTGTGTCCATAGCAGTTAATAGTGTCAGATATGTAGTTGGTGCTTAATAATTTTTTTGTGTGTGAGGCAATGAGGGTTAAGTGACTTGCCCAGGGTCACACAGCTAGTAAGTGTCAAGTGTCTGAGGCTGGATTTGAACTCAGCTTCTCCTGAATCCAGGGCCAGGGCTCTATCCACTGCACCACCTAGCTGCCCCCGATTAATAAATTTTTAATGGATAATTGACTGTATCTCTCACTTTACAAGTACAGGGAACTTCCAGGTGAAGAACATCCTTCTACCAATGTAGATTGGGCACTTGTTATGCCATTTATAATATTAAAGAATTGTGTAGAGCACAAAAAAATTAATGACTTGCCAAGATCACACAGTCAATACTTGTAAGAAGCAAAACTTGAACACAGGTCTCCCTGGCTTTGAATTTAGTTCCCTATATATTACCCTACACTGCCTCTCTATTTTGCCCCTAGCCAAGGAAATGGCACAGCACGAAGCAGAAAGAAATGAAATAATGTTGGCAAGTAATAGGTAGATCTAATGCAATCATTATAGACTTCAACGACTCAAAATGCAATATT
Source organism: Dromiciops gliroides (assembly GCF_019393635.1). Classification (NCBI taxonomy): domain Eukaryota; kingdom Metazoa; phylum Chordata; class Mammalia; order Microbiotheria; family Microbiotheriidae; genus Dromiciops; species Dromiciops gliroides. Next base: position 262,645,849 of record NC_057862.1, on the reverse strand, counting down.
TTCAAATTCAAGAATCCCTATATACTTTTTTTTTGTTTTTGTTTTGTTTTAGTGAGGCAACTGGGGTTAAGTGACCTGCCCAGGGTCACACAGCTAGTAAGTGTTAAGTGTCTGAGGCCGGATTTGAACTCAGGTCCTCCTGAATCCAGGACCGGTGCTCTATCCACTGCGCCACCTAGCTGCCCCTCTATATACTTTTAAAAACCAATGTGGCTGTGTATAAATATATATATACATACACACATATATGTTAAACCTAGTTTTATTTAACTATGCTGAGTTACAATTACAATTTTACTTCTGTTAAAATCTTATTTCTATAATATTTTCATTTCACTTTTTCTGTATTTAAGAAGTTTTTCAAGCTTTCCAAACCTCAGTTTTTACAACCACAAATTACTGGATTGGAGTCCATATCCCACATCCAACTGTGCATCTATAATTCTATTAATCCAGTTCTTGATTCTAAATGATACCTTACCTTTGTAAATATAAAATTACAGTAGATTTTTATCATCCATTTGCAGTTACATCCATTTAAATATAAGCTGCTTGAGGGCAAGCACTGTTTTACCCTTTTGTATATGCCAGCACTTACCAAAGTCATCTAATAAGGTCAAAGTCCTGATTTCAATTCACTGGTTTTTATGTACTCAATAGGGAAAAACTGCATTCCTAATTCTGACTGTCTCCTGGAAATGTAGGCAGCTGATCACAAGCAGGGGTACAGTTGAGTAGTACCAGTTTGCTCAGCATTTTATATATCTTATTTTAAAGCACAAGAAAAAAAATCAGTGTGAGCTAACAGGAAAAATAATGTTTATCCCAGAATTAAAAGTTTTGATCCAAATCCTTCTAAGTTAGTATATATGATTTGTTACTCTCCTTAAAAAATACACAGTATTTAAGAGTGTTTCTAAAACTTTGTGGTATTGCTGAACTTGACTTTAAATAAAATGACATAAATCTTACAGGCAAACTTATTAAGACATTTTTCAATTCAAGAAAAATAAGTGATATAAATATTTGTAACAAAAGCAAAATGAACAAAAAACACCTCACTGATGATCACACAATCTTCTGAGATGCTGATTATATATTATAAATTAATTTCAATGACTAATGATCAATCAATAAGTCAACACTTTCTGTCATGTATTGATTTTGAAAATCTCTAATAGTTTAAACAGTATGATTGATCAAAACCAAATGGATTAAATTACTATGTTCTTTCTTATAGATCATTTACAATTATTTCCTTCAAGTCAAACTCATGTTCCCTCAGAAAACAGTTCCAGAAATGCTCTCTTAGAGTTAATATATACTATCATTGATTGGCATTAAAATGCTTTTAAAGATAATGAATCAGGAGGATTGTGGAAGTTGGCAGCATATTAGGACCAAGAGAAGACAAGATCAGATACCCTGTAGATATGCCAGTAAAACTTTTAAAATGCAACTGTTTAAGAAAAAATAAGAAAAATTACCTATAAAATATTCTTTCCAATGCAGGGATCAACAGAGGGACTACCAGAACACTGCAGAAACCCAACATTGGTGGAAAACTCTGCTCTGTCACAGAGTTCAGTAAGAGAACAGCCCTTTAGACCAAATGCCATGCATAAGACAGGGGGGTAGCCCAGGAACTCTGTGGCAAGACAAAAGGCCAAGGGAGATTCCAACAACAGAGGAGCCCCAAAATCCCACACAGGAGAGTACATAACTAGTCTTGACCACCACACTCATAAGCATTCCATTAAGGAGTCTACAAAGCTTGACCCAAGCATAAGCCTCTATAACTAGACACTGAGTAAATCAAATATTAAGAAAAACACTTGAAACAAAATGATACAAATAGAGTTAAAATAAAGTGCTGGAGCAGAATCTATTATGCTTCAGCAGAAGTTAAAAAGGGGTAAGAATCTTGATCTTAGGCAAAGCAAAAAAAACAAAAAACAAACAAACAAAAAAAACCCAAACCTATTTTAAAAAGATAAAGAGGAAAACTAATTTTGTTGTTCAATTGTTTCAGTCATGTCCAACTCTTTGTGACAACCTATGGGATTTTCTTGGCAAAGATACTGGAGTAGTTTGCCATTTCCTTCTCCAGCTAATGAGCTGGATGAGGAAACTGAGACAAACAGGGATTAAATCACTTGCCCAGGGTCACAAAGCTAGTAAGTGTCTGAGATCAGATTTGAACTAGCACACTGTGCCATCTACCTGCCCAGGGAAACTACATTTTGCTTAAAAAGAAAAATTTTAAGTACCATAGAGAATGAATTAATAGCAATACTGAACATATGGCATACTGTCTAAATTCTTAAAGGAAAAGTTAGATGAGTTACAGGGGGGAAACAATTTACCTTAGTTTATACCCTCAGAGACCTAAATAAACAAGGAAAAAGTTAAGGAAATGAATAGAATTTTACAAAGGTTAATGTAACAGAACTCTAGAGAATATTGAATGAAACTAGAAAGGATTATATCTATTTCACATCTGTTCATGGCACATTCACAAAAAATGATCATGTATTAGGGGGAAAATCTCAATAATAAATGCACAAAAGCAGAAATATTAAATGCATCTTTTTCTGACAACAATGCATTAAAATTACTTTCAAAACAGTATTTAAAGCATATGCTAAAAAGCAATTGGGAACTAAATAACAATCCTGAAAAACTGGTAGGTGGTCAAAGAGTCAAAGATAGGTACATAATTTCATTAAAGATAAAAAACAATAATGAAATAACATACCAAAATTTGTGGGATGCAACCAAAATGGTATTTAAGGTAAATATTATATCTCTAAATGTTTACATCAACAAAAGAAGTAAAAAGTAGATCAATGAAAAATGAAACAAACCAACAAATTTTAAAACCCCAATTAAATATAAAAATAGAAATTGTGAAAATCAAAGGAAAGATTAACAAAAGTGAAAGTAATAAAATCACTAAACTAATAAATAAAGCTAGTTTATGTTTTTTAAAAAACAATGAAATAGACATTAACTAGTTTGAATTTTAAAAAATAAAGAAAATCACCAGGATAAAAATTTTAAAAAGTAAATTTACTGAAATGAAGAAAAATAAAAGAAATAATTGGGAGCCATTCTGCCAAACTAAATGCCAGGAAAAATAATCTAAATGAAATCAAATAATGTTTACAAAAATATAAACTGCCCAGATTAACAAAACAGGAAATGACCCTATCTTAGAAAAAGAAACTAAGTCATAAATGAACTCCTAAAAGGGGTAGAAGGGGTAAAAAAAAAAAAAAAAAGGCAAGATGTATTTCCAAATGAATTATATCAAACATTTAAAGAACAATTCATTATAATTCTACATAATTTTTCCAAAAAAAGAGATAAAGAAAGGGTCCTACCAAACTTCTTCAATGACACATATCTGATCTTGATATCTAAACTATGGAAAGTCAAAACAAAGAAAAAACTTGTAAACCAATATATACTGATATAAAAACTTAAATAAAATATTAGCAAGGATATTAATAAATCACAAAAACCACACGCTATAACCAGGCATTGATTTCTATCAAGAATACAGGGACAGGGGCAGCTAGGTGGCGAAGTGGATAAAGCACCGGCCCTGGATTCAGAAGTACCTGAGTTCAAATCCAGCCTCAGACACTTGACACTTACTAGCTGTGTGACCCTGGGCAAGTCACTTAATCCCTATTGCCCCGCAAAAAAAAAGGAAAAAAAAAAAAGAATACAGGGATGGGGCAGCTAGGTGGCGCAGTGGATAGAGCACCAGTCCTGGAGTCAGGAGTACCTGAGTTCAAATCTGGCCTCAGACACTTAACACTTACTAGCTGTGTGACCCTGGGCAAGTCACTTAACCCCAACTGCCTCACTAAAAAAAAAAAAATACAGGGATGGTTCAGCAATAGGAAAACTACAGGTACAGAGAGCAATATTAATAACAAAAACAATAAAAATCATATTATTACAGATGCAGAAAAGGCTTTTGACAAAATACAATGCCTATTCCTATTAAAAACAGAAAGCAAAGGAATAAATGGAGCTCTCCTTAAAATGAGAAGTAGTATCTAACACTAAGAACAAGCATTATCTATAATGGGCTTATTAACTAGAAACCTCCAGAAATATTAGGAGAGAAGTAAGGATGTCCATCATTACCATTACTATTCATTATTTTACTAGAAACACTAGATATGGCAATAAAACAAGAAGAATTTAAAGAAACAAGCAGAAGCTGAGAGGAAATAAAAAGATCACTTTTTGCTGATGAGATGATTCAGAGAGAACCCTAGAGTCAATTTAAAAATTAACTGAGGGGCAGCTAGGTGGCGCAGTAGATAAAGCACTAGCCCTGGATTAAGGAGGGCCTGAGTTCAAATCCAGCCTCAGACATTTGACACTTACTAGCTGTGTGACCCTGGGCAAGTCACTTAACCCTAATTGCCCCACCCCCCCAAAAAAAATTAACTGAAACTTAACAATTTGAGTAAAGTTTCATGACATAAAATAAACTCAGATAAATCATTAGCATTTCTGTATATTACCAACAAAATCCAGCAAGAAGAGATAGTAAAATAATCCATTTGTAATAACTATAGATAGAATAAACTACTTGGGAGTCTACCAGCCAAGACAATTATAAGAACTTAATGAACACAATTATAAAACATTCATTACAAAAATAAAGACACATATAAATAATTGTCAAAACATTAATTGCTCATAGGCCTGTTAAGTCAATATGATAAAAATCGTAATACTACCTAAATTAATTTACCCATTCAGTACCAAACTAATCAAATTACCAAAGTACTACTTTATAAGGCTAGAAAAAAATAATAAAATTCATATGGAGGAACAGAAGGTCAAGAATATCATGGGAATCAATGGTTAAATGTGTAGGTTCTTAATGCACTATTGATAGAGCTATGAACTGGTTCAGCCATTTTGGAAAGCAATTTGTAAGGAAATTGAATTCTGAAAGACTTAGAAACTCTGATCAACACAATCACCAATTCTAAAGGATTCAAGATGAAATATGTTATCCACCTCCAGATAGAGAGCTGATAAATCTATCCGAGAACAGATCAAAACATATGATTTGGGGCAGCTAGGTGGTGCAATGGATAAAGCACCAGCCTTGTATTCAGAAGGACCTGAGTTCAAATCCAGCCTCAGGCACTTGGCACTTACTAGCTGTGTGATCCTGGGCAAGTCACAACCCCAACTGCCTCACCAAAAACAAAAAACAAAAAAACAAAAAAACCATATGGTGTTTTTCCATTCCTATTTTTTTGGAGATGTCTAATATGGGAATTTGTTTTGTATGACTATATATACATATAATCTATTACTATATATAACCATAGTAATAGTCCATTACTACATATAGTAATAGACTTTTTCTTGCTTTCTGAATAGATGAGGAAAGAGGAAGATGAGGGAAAGAATTTAGAACTGAAAATTAAATTAAATTTCTAAAGAAAAATGAAATAACAATGGGGGCACAAAGGTAGTGCAGTGGATAGAGCATTGGGCCTGGAGTCATGAGGTCAAATGTGATTTCAGTCTTACTAGCTGTGTGACCCCAAGTAAGTCAATTAACATGTTTGCCTGTTTCCTGAATAAAATGGAGATAATATCATCAGCATCCCAGGGTTGTTGTGAAGATCAAATGAGATAATAATTGTAAAGTGCTTAGCATAGTGCTTGGCCCATAATAAGCCCTATATAAATGTTAAGTTTTTATCATCCTCATTATTACTATTACATTGAACTCAAAGAAAGGACTGGAACAAGGTGAGGGGTTAAGCATGCAGGCAGGACAGGTGAAGGAAAAAAACAAATTCAAATATTATAATGAGATATGTGAAGAGGTAGTAAAAGGATTAAAAAGAACAGAAAATTTAAAAATAAAATCCTGGGACTGGGTTGGGGAAGGAGAAGAGATGAGCTACAACAGCAGAAACAAGTCATTTCATTTATAGATCATAAATAAAAAGGTGGTAAGAGGGAGTTTCATAACTTTATTTATTTATACTATGACACATGTTTAACCTTTATTTGCCTCAATTTCCTCATCTGTAAAATAGGCATAATAACAGAACCTATCTCATAGGGCTGTTGTAAGGATCAAATGAGATGATATCAGTCAATAAGCATTTATTAGGCACTTACTATATTCTAGGTACTATGCCAAGCACTTAGCACCATGCTTGACACACAGTAAGTGCTACATAAATGCTAATTATTATTTTTTTATATTTTATTTTTATCATAAAAGTATTTTGTTTTCTAGTTACATATAAAGATAAGTTTTCAACATCTGTTTTTATAAGATTTCTAGTTCCAAATTTTTCTTTCTCCCTTCCTTCCCTCCCCTCTCAAGACAGAAAGCAATCTGATGTAGTTTATATATGTACAATCATATTAAGCATATTTCTGCATTAGTCATGTTGTAAAAAAAGAATCAGAACAAAAGGGAAAAACCTTAAAAAACAAAAAACAAAAAAAGTAGAAACAACATGGTTCAATCTGTGTCCTGATTCTATAATTCTTTTTTTCTGGTTGTGGAGAGCATTTTCCATCATGAGTCCTTTGGAATTATATTGGATCACCATATTGCTGAGAAGAGCTCTTCTCATCATCACACAATGTTGTTGATACTGTGTACAATGTTCTCCTGGTTCTGTTCATTTCACTCAGCATCAATTCATGTAAGTCTTTCCAGGTTTTTCTGAAATCCATCTGCTTATCATTTCTTACAGCACAATAGTACTATTCCATTTCATTCATATACCACAACATGTTTAGCCATTCCCCAATTGACGGACATCCCCTCAATTTCCAATTCTTTGCCACCACAAAAAGAGCAGCTATAAATACTTTTGTACAAGTGGGTCCTTTTCCCTTTTTTATGATTTCTTTGGGATATAGAACTAGTAGTGGTATTTCTGGGTCACAATTTTATAGCCCTTTGGGCATGGTTCCAAATTGCTCTCCAGAATGGTTGGATCAATTCACACCTCCACCAACACTGCATTACTGTTCCAATTTTTTAACAGCTTCTCCAACATTTATTATTTTCCTTTTTTGTCATATTAGCCAATCTGATAGGTGTGAGGTGGTAACTCAGAGTTGTTTTAATTAGCATTTCTCTAATCAACAGTGATTTAGAGCATTTTTTCATATGGCAATAGATAACTGTTTTCTTTATAATGCTAATTATTATTATGAAGATTTACAAAGATTTTAAATGGGGGCTGAAGCAAAATCTATTACGCTTCAAATAAATTCAAAAAATCAAAGGCAGCAATGATTTCAAATAAAGCTACAGTACAATAAAATACAAATATAATAAAAAGATAAGCAGAGAAATTCCATTATGCTTAAAGGCATCACATATAATAAAGCAATATCAATACTTAATATAAACATATCAAGTAACATAACTTTTAAATACTTGAAAGAAAATTAACTGAACTGGTACATTGCTGGTAGAGCTATCAATTAAATTTGTGTAACTATTTCAGAAAGCAATCTGGAATTATATAAACAAAATGACTAAAATCTCCAGCATTTTCATTACTAGGCTTATTTCCAAGGAAGCTGGTGATAAGAAAAAAGGCACCATATACATCAAAATATTTGTGGCGACAATTTTTGTGAGAGTAAAATAATGCAAACATAAAAGATTCCTATCAATTGGGGAATAGCTAAACAAATTGTGGTATATAAATATAATGGAATATTACTGTGCTGTAAGAAATGGCAAATATGATTAATACTCTAGAAAAGCATAGAAATATATACATGAACTGGTACAAAACAAAGTAAAAAAATCCAATCTATTGCAATAACTATAATGATATAAACAAAAAGAACTACAAAACAATCAAAATTGAATGATGTATCCAGGTATCCCTTCCAAATGAATAAATAATTTTTTAAAAACCTAAATGTTGTAACTTTATAAAGAATGACTCCAAAGAAGAGATATGAGAAAATATTTCTATTCCACACAGAAGTTATGATACAGATTTTCTGACTTTTAAAATGTATTGGTAAGTTTTCCTGATTTCTCTTCACCTTTTTTAAAAAATACTCTGTAATATGTGATAGCTCTCTGGGGAGAGAGGATTGAAGAGATACTTGAGGAAATTTCAGTGATATGAAAAAAAAACACCCAAATATAAATAAAAATATTTTTAAATGATGAAATAGACAATTTTAGGGGAAAGTTATATGATATCTAAACTGATATAGAGTGGAACTAAGAGAACAATTTATTCCATGGCAACACTATGGAGCCTCAGAAGACTTTAGAATTCTGATCAATGTAATAATAAACCACAAGGTGTAGTGAATTGAAAATTAAACACACTACGCACCAAACAGTGTAGTATTTATTTTAGACAATGAGTGTTCAATAATTGCTTATTGATAAAATAAAAAATTAAGATATTGGATCATTTTAGAATTATGTTAATTTGAGTTAATAAAGCAATGTTTAACACATCTTTAAACTGAGTCATTTTCTATAATAAAATTAAGAATATGCAGTATTAATTTCTTTCTTCATCAGACAAAAAGTTTGTTTACAATAAATGTTATCAGTATTTCATTTTTATGGGATTATCTTACTCCACTTTGGCTCTTGAGAATTTAACAAAGTGACAAATGTGACTAAATTTTTCTCAAATTTTATTTTATTCCCAGGGTTAGTTTTTGCATAACACAAGGGACACATGACAAATTACTTGATACTGAAAAGTTCCCAAATAAATTGTGTTCATCAGGTTTCTCTCTATATATTAATTCCATGATGTTATATTTTCTTTGGATATAAGCTATAAGGCTTCTTTGTATTATGAATTTTCTAATGTTGTATAAGGAATAAGAAGTCAAAAGCAGGGGGCAGCTAGGTGGTACAGTGGATAAAGCACTGGCCCTGGATTCAGGAGGACCCGAGTTCAAATTTGACCTCAGACACTTGACACTTACTAGCTGTGTGACCCTGGGCAAGTCACTTAACCCTCACTGCCCCACAAAAACACAAAAACATAATGAAAGGGAAATGTGTTCTCACATACTAAGCAAGTATTGAATGGTTAAAAAAAAAAATCTTTTCCATATTCATTATGGAAAAGTGCCTCAATTATTATTCTCTGTTATCTGGGCCTCTTTTCTTACTAGATTTTTTTTTTTGGGAGATTTGATTAACATTGCATGAAACCTCTTCCTTTTCTTCAGACATATAATAATCTTTCTTCATACTCTTCTGAGTCTTTCTATCAATGTTTTTGGTAAGGCTACCTGAGAGATTTTCTACTTTGAAGTTTATGCCTTCATCTCAGGACAACTCTCCTAGTCTAGAAAGGTATTTCTTAGAACTTCTCTTAAATTCACTGCATATCCAGGTATCCAAGGCTCTTTTTTTTTTGGTTCCAAAGGTTTGTCATGCTGGGGTGGGAGTGGGGATAAACTCCCACTCTCTATAAAATGCTCCAATAGCGTGAGTCTCAAATAGCCTCTGACAACCGAAGTTCAACTCCTGGCCTTCTCGTGGCAGAACTGTTTCCACTAACAGGAGAAGGGGCGAAGGCAAGTCACTGGCGCCTTAAGCAGGCAGGTGGGGCTCACCTGCCTAGGGGAAGGAAATCCTGATTTTAAACCTCCACTGCCTTGAGGCTATACCCATATATGGGAAAGGCTTCAGGAGTTAACCCCAAGGGAAAATCAGGAGTCAAAGTCCCTTAGGCAGTTGGATGTTGGACATCACATCCCTCTGGCAACTCCTGCGGGGGCACTGGTGCCAAACTGTATTGGCTCTGCCTCTCCTTTGGATCCACCAATTTTGCGGAGAGGGAAAACCTGCTGCATGGGCAACAGCTTGTTTTCCATATTGATCCACCCAGGCCAGTGCCCTGGAGAGGACACTCCAGCTACTCCTCATGGGATAGATACAACACAGGATGTGGGAGTTACCTGTTATAAGTCACTCAGGAGCTGCGGCTCCCGTATTGGACTGCACAGCCACACTGTGGCCTGTGGCTCTTCAAGGTGCTGATTCATGGTCAACCTCAACTGGTGGAGGCCTACTACTACTACTACTACTACTACTACTACTACTACTACTACTACTACTACTATTAAAGTTTAGCTTGGTCAACTAGATATCAGGACAGGCAAAAGGAGATAAAATTCTATAGCAGGAAAGTTAATTAGGCATAGCTACTACCTGAGCAGAGCCAGGAAACAGAGATGACTCCAGAAATCAGGACCATCATTCCTAAAAAATAATCCCCCTCAACTTTCAAGAATGACAAGCATCCAGGCTTTCCCCACACCACCCCAAAGGAAACTTTCCATTTTCAGGTGGTCACCCCATCTATCCTCTATAAAAGCTTTTGCCTTCCTTCTGTTCTGGGAGGAAGATGTATCAAGCCATCTCCTCCCCAGGGATAAAGTGTTTGATTTACCCCACAGTCACTTTCTCTAGTGCCAAATAAAAGACCATTTTAATTCTAATTGGACTGTGTGCAAGAGTATAATTCTTTACAGAGGAATACCTAAGGAGCCCTAGCACCATTTCCCCTGTGACAATAACCAAATTCCAGAGCTTCCACATTAAAGAAAAAATACCATAAGCATCCAGAAAAAGAGCTGAGATGCCAATCAGAATCACAAGACCAGACAGCTTCCACCCAAAAAAAAAAAAAAAAACCAGAAAATCTTGGAATACAACATTCCAAAATGCAACAGTATAGTCTTACAAACAAGAATAACTAACCCTGGGGAAATGGATCTTTAATCAAATATAGAACTTTCAAGTATTTCTGATGAAAAAAAAAGATTAGAACCAAGAAGGAACTTTGAAATACCATCTCAAGAGAGAATAAAAACCTAACAAGGATAAATGTTCTTTTTTTTTTTTTTAAAGATAAATGTTCTTAAGCAATTAAAAGAATCTGTATGATGATGCAGGCTTAACACAAATGGAGAAAATTAGGGGTAGGAAAAAATGTATCCCTTAATGTTTTTAAAGGGTAGAGGAGATTAAGTTAAATAAGAAAAACAGAGAACATGGGCATGGATTCTGTTCTGAGGGCTCAAAGAAGAGAAAGAAGGGAAGTTAAAAGTAATTTACTAGGACAGAAAGGAAGAATGGGGTAGAACTTGTTATTTCTTGTAAGAGGGACACATAAGGAGAAGAGTATATAAACATGGAGGGAGGACTGGAGTATGGAATAGGTAACAGATAAAAGTGATTCATATGAAAAGGACAAAGAGGAATGAACACACAGTTTACAGCATAAGTTCATTAAACTCATCAGGAAAGAAGGCAGGGCCTCCAGGGAAGGAAATAAGAGAAAGGATAATACTGAAGAGACATTAGCTTCAAGCAAAATACAGCTTCCTGATCCAGAACCAAGGATTAAATAGGAGGGAAAAAATTGATCTAAGGAAGTGCCTATCAGCTGAGGAATGGATGAACAAATTGTGTTATATGATAATAATGGAATATTATTGCACTATAGGAAATTATAGGACAAAATTTCAAAGAATGTGGGATAGTATGAACTCATACAGACTGAAGCTAGAAGCAGGATAATGATTTATAACAGGAAAACAACACTGAAAGAAAGACAACTCTAAAAGACTTCAGAAATCTGATCAAAAAAATGACCAACCACATCTCCAGAAGACCCATGATTAAACATAAAACTGACTTGCTGTTCTGCTAAGGGATTCAAGGTACAAAAAGAGACATACATTTTTGACCAGGATTATTGTGTGGCATCAAATTGATTGACTATGCTATTTGTTACAAGGCATTCCCCACAAAGGGGTAGTGGGAGGTAGAGGACAGGAGAGTTAGCAATAGTTAAGCCAAAAATACAAGTCCATTGAAACATTTTTAAATGCATAATAGAGAACAGAAGTTCAGATGGAAACACAGACAAGCCTAAGGGGTTTTTAAAGTAATGTGTGGCCCAAGTCACATAAGCAGTTTAAAATGGGGGACTAGACATTTTCTCCCATTACCATGACTTCTCAAACCTATCCAAAACAGAAATTCTGTGCCAAACACAAAGCTGTTTCCATGGTATAGGACAAAGCTTCTTAAACTGTGGGTAAAAACCCACATGAGAATGTGGGGGTCATAAAAAATTTGGCAAAAGTAAAAGGTTATATTTACCTATTTTATATACCTATATACTTGGGGTTGCATAAAAATTTCTCAGGTAAAAAGGGGTTGAATGGAAAAAGTTTAAGACGCTATACTATAGGAGACGGAGAATCCAAAAGAAGGCTAAAAGAAAAAACAAAACCGAGGAACTGATGCTCAGTGACCCTGAGGTCACTCAGTAGCCTCTATCACTTCTGTCTCCCCCTTCCCCTCCCCCCACCCCCTCATCACCTCCCATGCTACTACTGGCAGCAAGGTTGAATTAGCAGACCCAAGGACATGGCACAGGTATAATCAAAACCTATTCCTGCACCCTGTTCCCCCTTCCCCTTCCCTTTCCATTTCCAGTGTTACAGACCCCAGCTTCAGGCTATGGAAATTTAATCAGGCCTCAACAGCCAGTCTGGCCATATCTCTTCAGGAACAAAAGCATACCAGAGGCTGCAACCCAGAAGTATCAGTGCTGCAAAGTTCAGTTGAAGAGGGTGAAGAGTGGAATAAAAAGTTTAAGGAAAGAAAGGGAAGGCTTAGAACACCTTCTGTGCAGAGTACAGAAGAGAATCGACTAGGAAAGAGTAGCAAGATAGTCATGGCTGAGTTGAAATTAAATAACATGGGTTTTTTTACCTCCTAAAATGTTTTTATGTTAGCACTGACAGTTGGCATTACTGCTGTTACTGCACAGTTTCAGTCCCTGTATGCATTTAGTGGAATCTAGAATATTTTATAGGTTTGGCTTTTTTTTAATGAAGACCAAAATGATAAAGACAGTAGTGGGAAGTACATTGTCTCTTACATGTGGAAGTAACCAGGAAGCCCTATTTTGTAACTGTGCTATGGTATGTAATCCTACATTGCTCTCATTTTTTCCCCTAAGACAACAACAAAAAAAGAAAAAAAATACACAAATCACACCTAATTTCTGTTTACATATTATCTTAATGAGGATCTGGAAATGGGGAAAGAAAGCTTGTTGTCCTTAATTATATTTGCAACTTCGTAAAATGTTAAAGTATTAAAAAAAAATTAAAAATTAAAATCAGTCAACTGAATTCAGTCAACAGAAATTGAATATGGCTGTGACTGTCTCGCATATTTCAGCAATATGTGAGAACAAAGAAGAGACAGTAGGATTAATCCCGTATTAGGATTTGGCAAGATGTGATCAGTAAAAGGATAGGGCTGAACATGGAATTTGGGAGCATAAATAGTGTAACACTGAACTGGTTAACCATAGCATCAAGAATAGGAAAGAGAAAAAAGTGAAGCTAGAGCAGATGATTGTCTAGGAAGAGTCTGAGGTTCAAAACACTGGAGATCATAGTAAAGAGGGAATAGGCATACAGAGTTTATAGTTACATAGCAGAATTTCATAATTCTAAAGTGTGTATGTTAAACATTTGTAGGAAGCAGTAGAGACTAAAAAGACTGTGGCACTGTGTGTGTCTAAGGTGGAATAAAGGAGTTAAGTCATAGGAGTTGAGATTGATGAACTGAGTGTTTGACAAAACCATCACCATGTACATAGTTCTTCTATAACATATTACATGCTTTTTATGTGCATGGTGCTTTGGGGAAACATGTCACATTAAAGTAAAACTGACTGTATAGTAAAGACTATAGTATAATGAGAAAATGGAATAGATGGGAAGACTTCAAGACAGGTATTTAACTCCTCAATAATAGAAGAATGACCACTTGCCAATGGATAATAGGAGAATGGCCAGTTACCAAGGGATAATTCACTAGGATCTGGCGAAATGTTCAAATAAAGTGAGAGAAGAGCGATGGTAACAGAGTAACAGCTTTGAAAGTAACAATGGGAAGCATCCTAGTACAGGGATGGGAGAAAAGGAAAGATGAAATCTGACTCAGGCTGGTCTGGTGTTTCAGGTACAGAACTGGAATGAAATAAGACACTTATATACCATCTGCCATTTAATCAATGGAGGTGTATTTTTAGCCATAGAAGACAAAGGATACTTCATAAGAATATACAATTTATTCAGTTGGGCAGTTTCCCTGTCTAAGTGTTGGCCACAAAAGTGAATTGTTTAGGAGCTCCTGACTCACATGCTAGTTTTGGTACTTAGTCTACCAAGAAGTGATTTTAGGCCAATTGTCTTTTTTTTTTTTTCTTGGCAGGGCAATGAGGGTTAAGTGACTTGCCCAGGGTCACACAGCTAGTACGTGCCAAGTGTCTGAGGCCAGATTTGAACTCAGGTCCTCCTGAATCCAGGGCTGGTGTTTTATCCACTGCACCACCTAGCTGCCCCCTAGGCCAATAAAGTCTTAGAGTTTCAATATCTTCTAAGGAAAAGCTAGCCTAGCCTGCATGAGGTAGGTCTTCTGACATGACTCCAATCAAAGTGTGAGAGTATATCCAATACTGGAAAGACCTGCAAGGAATGCAAGGCCTTCATAGAGGAACTAAACCTTCATGGAAAATGGAAAGAGGAAGAGAAGAAAAAAAAACATTTGTTATCAACAGAACATGAGCTCCAGAGGCCACAGTGAAAGAGGAGCACAGACGTAGAGTAGGACTTTGGGAAGGGCAAGGTCGATGGGGATTACAGAATTGGAAGTCACAGCAAGGGAAAGGGTAGTTGTTGCTTAAAGAAGACAAAGATTTTTGTATCACTGAGAATTAGAGAATAGGAGGTAAGCATTTGGTAACCAATGAATTCCAAAGGGAATCTGAATAGTTTGTCCCAAAATCACACAGGCATTAAGCAAAACCAGGTCTTTTCACTTGAAATTCAACACTCTTTCCACTATTCCATAATGCCTATTAAACCACAAACTACCACTTTTCCTAAAATAAGTTTCCTTATCTGCAAAATATAGGGGCTATATTTAAGATTTTCTGGCAGAATTTTAGGATGAAGGGACCTCAGAGGCCATCTAGCACAAGTGATACCTATACAGGAAACTTCCCTGAAAAGTAATTATCCAGACTAAGGGAAAGAATGTACCCACGTCACTTTGGCATTGGAAGTTAAGAACAAGGAAGACAATAGGTCCTGAATTTTTAATACATTAATTAGTTAACTTTTAGCTCCATGATTTATCTGGGTATCTGTGACAATAAACATATTTACTAACTCTTCCTATAATTCATCAATAAGTTGTTAAATGCTACAAAATAAGGTCATAATTAGTCTTTTTTTATTTACCTGGCCAATTCAACCAACTACCTACAGTTTTCTTAAATATATCTACTGGAAAGTACCTTTTTACCATTTACATCTTATTATATACAAACTAAGATGAAGTATTCTGTTGAATCTGTCATGTTTAGTCACCCATTTGTACATTCTTTGTTGTCCTTTACTAGTGTATATATGTAGTGATTAAAATTTGTGAGTTTTTTTCCAAGAAGCTGGTTCTGGTAAATACTTCACACTGAATCTCACTGGCCCAATGATCTGAGGTTAAGAGAACCTATCTAAAAAAAAAAAAGAGAACCTATCTGATATTGAGATTAGCCTGGTTTTCTACAGGTGGAGTCAGTGAACAGTCCTTCCCCCAGCTGAATTGAGTTTTCCTCACTCAGTAAAGTAAGTCTTCCCTAATTTTCTTACTTATCACTGATACAGAATAAATTTGAGTTTGGAACATAATTCCTCAGAGTTTTTTGCGCCCAAGTATGAATTCTGTTTTCCTTATATGAAATGATATTAAATACTACAGACTGTCAATGATTCACCCTTTCTAGTATGAGAATGAATGCCATCCTTTTTTAAAGTTACACCTTTAATTTCCCTTCTATTAGCAATATTATAAGCCTGACCAGGATTTAATCCTTAAACTAATACTGATTCTACTATAATCATTTGATAGAAGGCAAGGGGGCAACGGCAGAACCTTGTAACCTGATAGGAAGCAAATATTTCATTTCCCCTATTTTTTAAATTTTATAAAGACTCCCCTCTAAGACTAAGTGTTTCCATTTTCCTTTCTCAGCACTGAACCTTTTGAACTTTCTCATTTTACCCCAGGCAACATGATTCTTTAATCCTCTATTCCTTGACTTTCCATATGCCCACATTAACTGACATAAAAGTAGCTAACTGAGGTTCTAAGGTTTTATCAACCCCAGGGAAAGGTACTCAGCCTGGTTTATGTATGCTTTAGTTTATGTGAAGGTTTGCCAGTTTATGCCGATAGAACTCATCAAGCAGAATGATCTTTCTCAATAGTGGCTAGTTTCAGGTAGTTCTGACTTAAATAAGATTACTCTTTTGAAATGTATATTTAAGTTCCAGGGCTCTAAAAAATTTGGTATTCATATACATTTTAGGACATTTCTAAAAGACAGGAGTCTAAATTTTGTAGTTTTAAAAATCCTAAAATAAATTAAAAGATCAACGAAATGCTTTCAAATAGAATAGTCACTTATGTACTAACCAGTGCTTCTATTATCTTCACAACAGTTTCATTGTATCCTTGTTATTACTGATGTAGAGCCAAACATTCTAGAGAATGAAGTCAAGTGGGCCTTAGGAAAACCTGCTAACACACTTGCCTTCTTAGAAGGAAAGCCATGGTATATCTGCACAGCATACTTTTTTGTATGCTGACATCACCTTGTCAACAAAGGTCCATATGGTCAAAGCTATGGTTTTTTTTCAGTAACAATGTATGGCTGTGAGAGCTGAACTATAAAGAAAGCTAAGTGCAGCAGAATAGCCATTTTCAAAGTGTAGTGCTGGAGGCTTTTCAGAGTCCCTTGAACAGCAAGGAGATCAAAGTAATCAATACTTAAAGAAATTCATTCAGCTTATTCACTGGAAGGTCCAATACTGAAACTGAAGCTTAAATACTTAAGCCACATAATGAGAAGACAAACTCATTGGAAAAGACCCAAATACCGGGAAAGATTGAAGACAAAAGGAAAAGGGGTTGGCAGAAAATGAGATGGATAGATAGTCATGGAAACAATGAACATGAACTTGGACAGACTTCAAGAAATAGTAGAGAAGGGCCTGGCTTGCTGTGGTTCATGGGGTCACAAAGAGTCAGCCACAATTGAAAAAACACACTCAGGCAAGCACATGCACACATCCACACACCCTCTTAATTGTTAAGCTCTGCATACCAAGAAAATCAAAAGTTGGAGACGTGAACGTTTTTTAGTATCAGTCTAAATAATAACCATTTATAATCAACCTGTTATTTATGCAGCTCAAAGACACTTTTTTTTTTGCAGGGCAATGAGGGTTAAGCCAAAGACACTTCTAAAATGATTTTTATTTTATTTTCATTTGAGCCTATAGGAAAACTGACTTCAGCCCCATCTCCATCTCCCTGCACAGCTGTAGAAATGTTACCCTTTCTCTTAACAGAATATGGGAAACAAAACAAAAATTTAAACTCTAACAAAAAGAGAGAGTGTGTGTGTGCACGCGCATGTGCACACACACGTATGCACACACATATTCCCCAGCCTGCGTGAAAATGAACTTACCTGTTGTTCAACTGTTCAATCTTACTATTAAATGTTGAGCACTTGATTAAATAAAACAGAAACTTACTACATATGATAGCTCAGCAGAGAACACTGTACCTGGCATGCATCTCAAGAAAGATAACATTTACATTAAAGTCTGTATTTTATATAGAAAAAAATCCAAGTGTTTCTTCATGTTTACCTTAAGTATGTGTGTGTGTGTATGTATGTGTATACATATATAAATAAATGTATGTGCATATATAAATATAGGTGTTTGTGTACACGTGTGTTTATATACATGTACATATATACCTATATGCATTCACATACACACCATACACATGCACACACAGTCGTTCAATTGTTTTTCAGTCAAGTCCAACTCATTGTGATCCCATTTGGGGTTTTCTTGGCAAAGACACTGGAGTGGTTTGCCATTTCCTTTCCCAGTTCATTTTACAGTTGAGGAAACTGAGGCAAACAGGGTTGCCCAGAGTCACACAGGTATTAAGTGTCTGAGGCCAGATTTAAAATCAGAAAAGAGTAACCTTCCTGATGCCAGGTCTGGTACTCTATCCACTGCACCACCTAGTTGGTATATATACATACACACATATGTGTGGAGGGGGGGGGGGGAGAGAGAGAGAGAAAGAGAGAGAGAGAGAGAGAGAGAGAGAGAGAGAGAGAGAGAGAGAGAGAGAGAGAGAGAGATGTCCCTTAAGTGAAAAAGAGGTATTATTTGACTGACTTTATTTTTTTTGGACTGGCTTTAAATCTTGATTTCAGCAAAGATGTCTTTTTTCTGTGGTTTGGTCAGTCATAGAAATTGAGGGATTAGATTTATTACTATAAACTTTTTTTTCAAAAATAAATCTAAAACAGGTATTAAAATATGACAATTAAATTATTTGGGAACAAAAATTGTGTTTGTGCGTGAAATTTCTCCAATTGGATTCTACTAAGAATTTTAAATTGGAAATTAGATATTTGATTTATACCCAGTATTATGAGTACCCTTTTCTAACACTCTTGACTGATACCTTAAGTTCCCAATTTAAGAGATCACAGAATACGGAAATGTCCTTGAACCCCTTAATTACTTTGCTTTCCTATGTGATAGACAAATCACTCATGTCTTAACTGATTTCCCAAAAATGAGGGAGGTATTTTACTACTCTGTCTTGTAGCAGAAACTGTAGACTGGGTAATTACCTGACCAACTTAATTTTCATTCTGTTAAACAATTATCTATATGTTCATCTCTGAGGTGAGATTTCCCTTAACATGACCAGAGTATATTTTGTTTCTAAAAACTGTGTATGTTGGATATTATGTATATGTTTGTGTGGGTACCTATTAATAATAAACATGTATTATGTGACCTTGACAAAGATTTTATGTTAGACATTTTCTTTAAATGATTCTAAGATTTTCTTAAAACTATATTATGATTTTAAGGGCTTAAGTTACAATTTCAAAATTAGAAGGTAAGTAGTCTTGAGATGAAATAATAATCTACCTAAATCTATATATCTCCAAAATTGACATGTAAAAGGTTGAAACGGAAAAATTATTGTAGACTATTTGTGTTTCAAAAGATAAGATTCTGAAAGTGAAAAACTAATAAATGTATTTATCTACATGGGAAACAGCACATTCTCTGAAAAGTTGTCCAAATACATATACCCTGAGCATGCTGAATTAATCTAGTTCTGATAAAAATATGAACACAATTAATTTTCTACTTGTCAATTTCTAATTCTGTTAAGTTTTGGGGGAAAGTTTTTAAGATTAACAATGAAAAATAGAATTCTTATTCTAATTTTATTATAAATTTTTATTACAAATTCTAATAAAAATTAGAAACATTTGTATATATCTCCCTTTACTAAACAAAACAAAACAAAAAAAAACCTATGCTCCAGTCAAAAAAAAACTTTCAAAAGAAAGTTATGTTGTGACTGGATCTAAAAAACCCAGAAGCTCTAGCTTTAGCTCTACAAAACACAAGATCAACTAGCCAACAATAAGAACACAGTTAAGGTTCAGTTCATATTAAATAAGTAAGCAGAGTCGAATGACAAGCTTTATTCCAAAGCATATGAGTAGGAAACGGATAGAGATTATGCAAGATATGACTGAGAATAGGACAAAAGAGCCAAAGAGTCAAGAGGGGATAGAGTTTAATTGATTTATTGTAGTTGTTGTTTTTCTTTCATTCTCTAAGAGGACCGTGACATCTGAGTGACATCATGACTTGCACTGAACTGGATTTAAGTGAAGAAGGGCTGTGCAAGGTCACCAATTTCACTCTCTCCTCCAGAGCCATCTCAAGTCAGTGGCAAGATATATATCACGATGACTGGAGATGGCCCCAGATGTTTAAGGCTAGTCTGAGGTAAGATCTGAACTCAAGTCCTCCCAACTTCAGGGCCAATGCTCTATCCACTGCACTACCTAGCTGTCCTCAACGGATTTACTAAGGGGTCAAGAGTGGGAAGAGTAGAATATAATAAGAGCAGGAATGATGGATGGAAAAATATGAGTAAGGGAAGTGGAGGTCAAAGTAAAAATGAAAAGAATGATAGAATATGATTGTCTAGACTAGGAAGCATCAATATCTCCAAGTCTTCCTATTAGGTTGCTAATACTGGATCTCTAAAAACTAAAATTTCCATGCTTTAAAGATTGTACTGAGAAACTTCATGGGAGAAAATAATAAACTGTTATGGTTAATAAGCAATCCCACTAAAATTATACTGATACCTCATTATCACATGAAGTGACCTAGGATTCTTAAAAGTCATGCCAACAGAGAACAAGTGCTGACATGTCCTACCAAACTGGAAGGCTTCAATAATAAGAAGGATAAATGCCTGTAGTCTGAAGACCACATAAAGTCAACAAGCATTTATTAAGCACCTACCATATACCAAGCACTGTGCTAAAAACTCGACTAGCCTCTCTGAGTTTAAAAGCTTATTCTAAGTCTGGTCACGGGGCAATGAATTTTTCAGTAGATCCTGAAAACTATTTACTAACTGAGAGAGGAGTTATGATTACATATGTCAGGAAAGTACCCACACCAACAAAATAAAATGCCCTTGAATTATCAAAACAATGCCTCAAGAGCTGGGGTGAGGGGACTAAAGGAGAGAAGTAATCAAGTATCAATAGAATCAACAGCAGAGAAGTGTTAGGAAAAGGAAGAAAGGTGAAAAACCAAAGCTGGAAGTACAGTAAAGCTGTACTTAGCTCATCTAGCTGTTCTGAGGATTTCATTTGTATGTATAAGACACAAAGTTGGGAAGCAGTGATACTAAATTTTTCTCACAGTAAAATGAATGAAACTGGGTTTCTTTCATTCGTTTTCTCTGTAAGGAAGAATGTTTTACTATAAGCTTGGTTAGCAATAAGGAAATAGGATGATCTCTAAAAGAGAGCTTATTAGCTTCTAAAGTTCCTACCAAGTGAGTCCAGACCAAAGTATCTACCATACTGAAAACTGTCAGGCAAATCAGAATAAAAACACATGCAGTATCTGTACTTTGAATCACCTGACACATGCCTCCCCTGACTGTGTGGAATTCTTTGGAAGAGATCATTGTTGTATTCATATCTGTAGTCTTCATGTACACGATCTCCAGGCGATTGCCTCCTCTGACCATTGAAAAAATTATCCAAATAATAATAAGAGGAACTAGTGTCACCATTTTCAACAGCAGCATTGGCCTCCATTAAAAAACCCTGAGAAGAGGAACCATATTCCCGAGGGACATCTGCTAAACTCCTTGCAAGGTAGGAAGGTGCAGATAGTCTGTTGCTTTCTCTCCTCATGATTTCATGAGGTGGCCTCTGAATTGGAGTTCTAAGAAAACTCTGATTTCTGGAAACCACTCCATCCCCAGTAGCTGAAAAGGCATGAGTGCTTGAATCTGGAAGACAGATATCAGTTCGTCTTGGAATCGTTGGACCATGACGGATGAATGAAGGCATAAGATCTGTAATAACAACAAAATTACTACTTCAAAATATGGAAAGACTAGGTTTTGACAAGGGCTATTTGAATTCATTCACAAAAGCAAATGTATTATTTTAGCACATGTAAAAAAAATGTTTTTAATTTTATTTTGGATATACTGTCAAACTATAATCTCAGAATCCTAAGAATTGGAAAGGACTTCAGAGATCATTTAGTCCACCCCCATACCGATAGCATGAAATACCTCTACAACATTTCTAGGAAGTAATCAACCAACCTTTGCCTGAAATAGCTCCAGTGACTGGGAACTGAGTATCTCCAAAAACAGCCCATTCCAGTTTTGGAGAATTCTAAATATTACAAAGTTTTTACATATGAAGAGATAAAATTTGCCCACAAGTAATATTTTTCCTTACTCATCCCTTGGTCCTAGTTATACCCTCTGGGGTCAAAAATTACAGAATTTTAGAAATGAAATGCCATTTGGCCTAACAGACTTAAAAAAGAAGTACTGCTAAAACATACTAGGTAGTAACACAACTTTTCCTTGAAGACCTCCAATGAGGGAAAACCAAGATGACCCATTACACTTTCAGATAGCTCTAATTGTGATGAAATTCTTCCTTACAAACCAATCTAATAGTGCCTATTTTGAACTTCTATACATTGTTCCTAGCTCTGCCTTCAAGAATAAAGACAGAACAACTCTAATTTTTCTTACACAAAATAGCTCTTCAAATATTTGAAAACAGCTAAACATGTCCTTGCCTGCTTAATTTTCTTCTTAAAGCTAAATATGACCAGTTCACAATTCTGGCTACAATCCTCTGGACATTTTTAATGCCTAGCTTAATAACAAACTTCCTAAACTCAGGCATCCAGAACTTAACATAATACATTAGATGTGATCTCAACTTAGCAGAGTACAATGAGAGTATCATGTACTTATTTCAAGATACTATGCATCAGCTGTTTTGGCTTCCATACTACTGACTCATATTGGGTTTGTGGCCCACTAAAATGCCTAAATATTTTTCTAATTTTTGTTTATGTCTCCCCAACTTATATTTGTGAAGTGATTTTTTTTAAACCCAAGTGTAAGACTTTACAATTAGATTCATAAGATCATAGATTTAGAACTGAAAAGGGCCTTAATAATGGTAATAGCCAACATTTACATAGTGCCAAGCACTGTGCTAAGTGGTTTTCAAATATTACCTCATTTGATAAAAGATCATCAGGAACACTGTGTACTTAAAATAACCAAACTTCTCCCTGGAAAAGAATTGAAAATATACTTTCCATACCTCTTTGTAGAGGTTGGAGCCTGGATATACACAGACATGGCTAATGTGTTAGTTTTGAACAATTTTTTTTAACCCACTTTCTTTTAAAATCTTTATTACAAAGGCTGACAAGATAGATACCAGAGTGAGGAGGTATAGATCTAGAATTGAGGATAATATAAAATAAATGACATCAGTAAAAAACATGATATAAAAATCAATGCTATTAAGAATACTAAAATAAAGAATGAGTTCCAGTGGGTGACAAAAGTTATGGATAACAAAAGTTTTTTTAAAAGTTATGGGGGGGGGGGGCAGTGGATAGAGCACCGGCCCTGGAGTCTGGAGGACCTGAGTTCAAATCCAGCCTCAGACACTTGACACATACTAGCTGTGTGACCCTGGGCAAATCACTTAACCCCAACTGCCTCACCCCTCCCAAAAAAAAAAGTTATACTGTGGCCAGATGTGGCATACACCTGTAAATCCCTGCTACAGAGAAGGCCGAAGCTGGTAGATCTATCTCTGGAGCTCTGAAATTCTGATTACAGAGAATGATGGTGATCAGATAACTACACTAAGTTCAATGACAATATAGTGAACCCTGGAAAAGGGGAAACCATATTGCCTAAGGGAGATTGGGATAACAAACAGAGCAGATCAAAGCTCCCTTGCCAATCATTAGTGGGATCAAGCCTGGGAGCAGACATTGCCCTTCCAGCCTGAGCAAAATAGAGAAACCTAGTATTTTTTTTTTAATTTTTAAAAAAGTATTGGGGAAAATAGGAGGATAAAAAAAACATAGGATTGCTGCTCTAGGTAGATGGAATAAGTATAGCTGACAAGAAAAAATCAGAGGTGCTCAGTTTTTATTATAACTGTTATTTCATCTGTCATAGAAAATGACCTCTGTATTAGAAAGGACAGAACAAAAATGATCATCAATCAATAAGCATTTATTAAGTAGTTAATGTGGCAGGCAGGAACAATGTTAGGCACCTGGAATAGAAATTAAAAATACCACATAACAGTGCTGACTCAAGCTTACAATCCACCAAAATCCCACACTGATCATTTTCAGACAAACTGTAATCTAATCTATTTCTCCTCCATCTTGTGATGGTGATTTTTGAAAATACAAATGTAAAGGACAGGAGCCAGTGCAGGTAAAAGGTGATACAAAAGTAGGTTTGATTCACAAAGTTTTGTGGTACCTTTATAAAAATGAAAAATCAAATCTCATACCAAACTATTATTAAAAGTCAAACTAGTTCAAAAACAGAATCTGAAACAAATCCCTAAAGGAAATAAAATTATAGTTTAACACAAATGTAATAAGAATAATGACTTTTATAAAGTCACTTGTACTGAACAGAATTTTTTAAAAATTCAGAAATTACTATTAACTGAGAGCTAAATTTCTGCTCATATAAGTTTTTGCTCACTTTTGGAAAAAGTGACTATTAGAATTCATTAGCATTATTAAGCTTATATAATGGAGCTTAACAGATGAATAGGCTACAACTGGTTTATGACTTATAGACACATAAATGAAAACCTGAAAAATTGGGCATCAGTGGGTGATGGAAACATCAAAGAAAATAAGTTACAGAAAACTAAATACTAGAAGGAATTATACAAAGTAGAAAATGTATCTACCCTGATGTCCTCAAGTGACCAGGCAGCCTCTGCTTGAAGAGGTTCAGTGTTAGGAAACTTATTAATGTGTCTGTCTATTTCACTGTTGGACAACTCTAATGACTGAAAAGCTTTTCTTTTTAAAATCTTCCCTACTTACCTAAAATTTTCCCTAAAATCTTCCCAATGATCCCAGTGATTACTTTTTCTAGCTCTCCCCACTGTGGACCAGTAAATCAAAATTCAAACCTAATTGTAACAATATAAGTAATTGGTTAATTATATGATACAGTTCATTATTTCATATATTCTTACATGAATATGTAAACTTACTATGTAACAAACCATAAATTATTATTGAAGTTAGACTAGTTTGTGAACCCAGGGCCTGAAAAAATGTACAGCTATGAAAAAGCTACAAAATAGTTTTAAAAAACAAGTCCCAAGAATAGTATTAATCCTCAGGTTCCTAATATCCCCTTTTTAGTAGATACACTTATTGCAATGACCCTAGAAAAGAAGACTTATGGAAAATTTGGGCAATTATAAAAAATATCTGCTGGTTTGAAGTTTATCTTAGTACATGTACTTTACAGAAATATTTTAATGGTCAAAAATACATTCAAATTTGCTAAGTGAATAAATTGTATTTAAAAGGGGGTGTAGAGTGAAGGAAGTAAAGGGAAAAAATAAAAGCATAACTAAAAATTCCCAAAACTTTCTAGAAATGGTTCAAATAACAGATGGAAACCATGTAGGCTATTTGGCTTTCTTAATTCTAGGATGATCATTACTTCATCAACCAAAATCTCACTAGTAAAGTCCCAATGAAAATGATTTTGTAATTTTTCTCTGCTTTGTGATAAGAATATTATTGGTGCTCAGGGAAACTGGTTAGAAACAACAGCATATGTCCTAAGGGAAGGCTGTATTAGAAAAAGTAATGAATGCATCTTAAGCTAAGAGACTTGTGTTCAAACCATGACACAGATATTTATTAGCAAATCACAAAACTTCTTTGAATCTTGGTTTCCTCATATATAAGAGATCATAATAATAACTGTACTATCTACTTCACAGGGTTACTGTGGGGGGCTTTATAAACCTTTATCTAGCAACAGAATTAAAAATTCAAGCTAAGGGAAAGTTCACATAAGTTATAGCAGAAAAGCCATAGTATTATTAGCACAAAGCATATGACTTTTCAACTCTAATTCCCCATCCGTTGCCAATTTTATCAATTCTAACTCCCCAAAACGTCTCTTATCCACCATATCTTCTAAACTCACTTGGCTGCAACACTCAACCAGGCTATCTTGCCATCTGCCTAGGTGGATTACCACCTCCTTCAACCCCTGCCCCTTTCTACCTCATGCTTTGGACAGTTATCAAATCAATGTTACCTCTGCTTCAGAAAAGGCTTTGCCAATACTATAGCTCTACTTATTGTTCCTATGACTGCTCACACCAAAAACTCCCTTCCCTGTCCAGTACTGTCACATATATTGTCTTCCCTTATTAGAAAGTCAGATCATTGAAGGCTGGGACTGTCTCCTACTACTGAGGAGTGAGGAGAAGACTCAAGTTTTCAGCTTGTTCTCCTGCCTTTGGGAAGGAACAAGATCTTGCTCCCTCCTCAGAACTGCCCAAGGATCTGAAATAACTCCACCTCAGATCATACTATTTACTTTGAAAATCTCTCTAAATTTTGCACTTAATGATTAACTAATACCTGGTGATGCCTTCCACAAGCTAATGATTCAGAACCCCTCTTGGGGTTCTACCCATCATTCTCATTCTCCTCAACCCTCACTTGCAAAGTCCCAAACAAACTGTACCTCTGAAATACGCTTTCATCTTAAATCTTTTCCTTTCCCACTTCTTCCATCTTCTGGCTCTCATTGAGATCTTTCTCCCTTACTTATCAACCTTTCCAGACCTAGCTGAATTTTCATGCATTCCTCTAGATTCATGGAGGAGAAACTGGAATACTCCTTATTCCTTACTGTCACTTCCAGGTTTTTCCTCCTACCACCATCAATCAGTAAGCTCTCCTTTGAGGTGCATAAAATCTACACCTATTACCCAATCAAAATCCTGGTAACTATTTATAGACCTCCAGGATACTCCCCTTCCTTCCTCAATGAGTTCAATACCTGGCTCACAAACTTTCCTTTCCAACTCCTAACCCCATATATATATATATATATACACACAGAGAGAGACAGAGACAGAGATGGAGACAGAGAGACAGAGAGAGACAGAGACTGACTTTCCCTCAAACATACTAACACTGCAATTTCTCAACTATTGAGGTCCCATGTCCTACTCCTCCATCCCACCTAAGCCACACACAAAGATGGTCATACTCTTTTTCATGCCGTCAATCACAAATGAAACACCTCCAAAACTCTGAAATTCCTTTACCTGATTATATTCTATTGGCTTTCTATACCTCTCTCTACCTTCCATTACCAAACCTGGCTCTTTGTCCACACTGTGCCCTCCAACTACTCAGTTCTCTCTGAGGCCATCACCCCTGCACTAGCCTCCTTTCCCAGTTCAACTCTACAATGTCCTCTTCTCTTGAGTTCCATATACCCTTATCATATCGCCAACTGTGCCCTGTTCAAGCCTCAGTCTTGTATCACTACACACTCCCAGTGAGTATCACTACACCAGTGCTAAAGAAGAAAAATCACACAACTGTTCTGAATGAGTCCATTACAAATTTGTTACATAAATACAACTATGCCCTCCTTGCTTCTAGGCAATCCTATGCTTCCCCAATTAATTTATTATCCCACAAAGTCTCCCATTGGCGTTTCCTTCCCCTACCTGCTCAAATTAAGAACCTTGCCCCATATTTTACTGGGAAAAAAAATTGAAGCTATTCATTCTTCTCCCCTTCTCATCTTATATCATTCAAATGTCAACTGCTACTATTTCCTCCTTCACCTCTCACATAAAATGGGCCCTTCTCCTTGCCAAAGCAAATCCCCATACTGCACAATTCCATTCCATACTATCTCCTCCAGCAGATTGCTGCCCAGCCCCCCATTTTGCCAATTCTCTCACCCTCCCTGTCTACCGGCTACTTCTTTCCTGCCTGAAAAACATGGTCACATCTCCTCGTCCTCAAAAACCCACTTGATCCTTCCATTTCCACTAATTCTCATCCCATATATCTTTAGTCTTTTGTAGCTAAACTTCTCGAGAAGGCCACATATAATAGATGCTTCCAATTCCTTTCCTCTCACTCTTTTGTTATCTCTAGACAATCTGGCTTCTTCTGGCCTCATTATTCCACCAACATTGCTCTCACCAAAGTTAACAATGATGTTCTAACAGCCAAATCCAATGGCTTTGTCCCAATCCTCGAACTTCTGGACCTCTCAAATCTTTGACACTGATGATCAACCTCTTTTCCTCAATACTCTCTTCTCTCTAGGTATTCAGGACACTGCTCTCTCCTGGTTCTCCTCCTACCATATGACTGCTCCTTCTCAGTCTTCTTGGATGGAACTTCATCCAGGTCAGGCACAGTAACCTTAGGTATCCCACAGGGCTCTGTTCTGAGTCCTCTCTTCTTCTCCCTCTGTACTATTTTGCTTAATAATCTCATCAGCTCCTATGGATTTATGCTGATGATTCTCAAATCTTCTTAACCAACCCTAACCTCTCTGCTAACCTCCAATCTCCCATCTTCAAATGCCTACTACACATATAAATATCCTATAGACATCCTAAACTCAACATGTCCAAAATGGAACTCATCTCCCCCTCCCTCTTTTGTTCCCCCTTTCAAACTTCCCTATTACTGAGGGGCACCAGCATCCTCCCAAGTCCCTTAAGTTCCACAGTATAGATCTCATCCTCATTATCTCTCACCACCTATTTTTTGCCAGGACCTACTGGTTTCACCTCAACAAGTAGGTCTGCCTGCCACAAGTCTCCATCTGGAATGGAAACTCAGCCGCCAAAGTGATTTTCCTGAAGCACAGGTCTAATCATGTCTACCATTATACCTGAACTCCAGTAGCTACCTATCATCGGCAGTAAATAAAAAATCCTCTGGTGTTCAAAACCCTTTATAACAGACACCCCACTCCCCCATCCCTAACACCCTCAAACTTTTTCCATTCAGTCACATGGATCTCCTTGCTGTCTATGAACAAGACACTCCATCTTACATTCCGGGCATTTCACAGGCTATCCTTCATGCATGGAATGCACTCCCAATTCATCTTCACCTCTAGGCTTCTATGGCTTCCTCAAGTTCCAGCTAAAATCTCACCTTATACAAAAAGCCTTTCTCAATCCCAATTAAATAAACTTAATATTTGTAAAGATCTTAGCACAGTGCTTGGCCCATAGTAGGTGCTATATAAATGTTTATTCCTTTTCCGTAGGCGTGTGTAGTGATCCCTCTTAACTGCAGTCTCTTCAGTGATAATTATTTATTATTTAGTCTGTCTATAGCTTGTTTGGACATAGTTGTTTGCATGTTTTCTCCCCTATTAGATTGTGAGCTTCTTTGTGTGCAGGAACTGGTCTTACCCCCAGATTAGCACACTGTCTGAAACACTGGAGGCACTTAATAGGAGCTGCTAGGTGATGCAGTGAACACAGCCTAGCTTCTTAAACTGTAGGTTGTGACCCCATAAGGAGCCTTGTAACTAAATGTGGGGTTACCAAAAACTTTGGCAGCAGTAAAAAGTTATATATACCTGTTTTATAATACTATATACCTGGAGTTGTAAAAATTTCTTGGGCAAAAAGGGGTCGTGAGGGTAAAAAGTTTAAGAAGCCCTGGAATAGGGGCAGCTAGATGGCGCAGTGGATAGAGCACCAGCCCTGGAGTCAGGAGTACCTGAGTTCAAATCCGGTCTCAGACACTTAACACTTACTAGCTGTGTGACCCTGGGCAAGTCACTTAACCCCAATTGCCTCACTAAAAAAAAAAAAAAAGAAGCCCTGGAATAGCACTGGGCTTGGAGTCAGGAAGACCAGCATTCAAATCTGGCTTCAGACACCACCTGTTTGCCTCAGTTTCCTCATCTGTAAAATGAGTTGGAAAAGGAAATGGCAAACCACTACATCTTTGCCAAGAAAACCCCAAATAGGGTGACAAAAAGTCTGCTACAACTGAACAAAAAACGGCACTTAATAAATGTTTATTGTCTCATTTTTGTAATTTTATCTCCACCACTTACCACAGTACCTGCAGCACAGTATGTAAGCCTTCAATAAATGCTTTTTCATTTATTCACTTACACATTCTGTGATCCAGCCGAACTGGCCTACTTGCAGTTATTTTTCACACAGGATATGTCATGTCTGTGCTTTTGCACTGATTGTCCTCCCATACTTTGAATTCTCTCCTTTCTCTTCTATGCCTTAGAATCTCTAACTTCCTTCAAAAATCGGCTCAAATGCCACCTCTTCTATCATGCCTCTACATCTAATGCCTTACCAAAAATTATATTTTTTATTTATTTATAAACTTATGCATACTGTTTCCCTATAAAACTTAAGTTCCTTGAAAACAGTTACTGATTCATTTTTCTTTTTGTATCCCTACTGGCTTAACACATAGTAGGTCTTGAATAAATCCTTGCTGCTTAACCAGACGTCTAAAAGCTGAAACCAGTTTCCAAATACTTATAATTTAAACTTTTAGATGGCTAACTCCCAGAAGAATCATAATTTACATTATTACCTTAAGCCTTTTATTGTAAGAGAAAACAATGCCGACATTGATAGTGACATGTAACATGATACTCTGCCCCGGGGGAAGATTTTTATTATCCCTTCTTACATGTACTAAGTTTTTAGTTAATTTTTTAAAAGAGCAAATGAAACCCAAAAAATAAATACAATTAGAAGTAAGGTAAGTGAAGGAGACTGCGGGAAGCACCCAGGCCTTTCCGTTTTTAGCCAAAAGTGCGGGATGACTGGTGACAGACAGACAGCAGGAGAGGTCTGGGCCGCTCTGGCACCTGGTCATTCCCTTCCCGCCCCGCGCCGGCAGCCGCGGGTCTAGGGCCGCCAAGTCGCCCAAATCCAACTCAAGTGTTCATTCACACGACTCTAAGAGCTCGTTCTCACCCTCCCCGGTGGCCGCCAGCTCCCAAGTTCTGCCCCCGCAGAGCGAGCAGAAGCCAAGGCGCAGGATCCCAGGCTTTAGGCCCAGAAGGGACCGCAGAAACAATCGAACCCAGCCCTGACTCCACAGAGGAGGGCGCTGAGCCGCTCCGCGCCGCCACCACACCCCTGCCCCCTCTCCTACTCGCCAGGGACTCACTCCGCAGCAGTGGCGACGTCTCCTTCTTGACGTATTTCCCCTGCACCTCGGCCGGTTTGGACACTTCGTTCTTAGTTTTCTTTCGGGACAACATCTCGTCGGGACCGTCAGGGGTCACCGGTGCCCCCCGGGAGCCGATCGAACTTTCCTAGAGCGCCGAGCGCAGGTCTCCGCCTTTCCAGGCTTGAGCCCTCACCGCTTCCTCCGAGCCGCAGTCTCCCGCCGCTCCAAAGCCCTGGCTCCTCCGTAGAAACTGCTGCATTTTACGGGGCTGCTAGGTGTGTCGGCCACTCCGCACACTCTTGTTCGAAACTTTACGGAAGCTCGCCCGCTCCGCGGCGCTGCCCAGGGACGCTGAAAGGGGAACACAAGCAAACGAGGCCGGAGTCATGATCCACAGCGGCTCGGCCTGTGCCCTGGAACCGAAACCGCCACAGCCTCCTGCGCCCGTAATCTTTCCCGGAGGCTGCAGGGGATTCTGGGGAATTCTACGCAGCACGTGCCTCTTCCGCCCGTTCTCTAGCACCTCTAGCTAAATAATAGCACTGGGAAAGCTTTTAGTGGCTGGGGAAGTGAAGGTCAGGGTGCTTAGCAAGGCTCAGGAGGAAGCGGGGAAAGGACCATACTTGAAGATAGTAAGGAAGAGGGGAAAAGTCTTCAGATTCCATTCTAAAGATTCCATTCAGATTCCAGAGCAGCCGAAAACGAGTTCAGCAACTAGGGGAAAAAAATGTTCAACTCCTGCCCAACAAGAGCTAAAAGGAGGGACGAGGAGAAGCGGAGGAGAGGGGACGATCCGTTTAAAATCTATACCCCGGATTTGCTTTGCTATGCAAAAGTAAAAATAATTATCTTCCTGGCATACAAATGAAATAGAAAATAGGAAAAGAAAACAGATTCTTAAAGAAAATATAGAAAAACAAAATCGCATATCATTATAATTAACAAAATGGTAAATGCAAACTTGCAAATTGCTACACTGATATAAAATAGCCTTTAAGATAAATTTGCTAACTGCAATTACCTTTTCTTTTTCAGTAGGATGTTAAACTCTTATGATTTTGACATAAGGTCTTGTTTATTTTTAAACTATGAGAAATAGTTATAAATATTTAAAATAAATTATATTTGTAAAGTGGCTAAAATTCTAGCTATACCGTCTAAAATATCTAATGAGTGGTCGCCAATAAATTAGAAGCTTTAGCAAGAGGATTTAAGTATTTATTAAAGAGCATTAGGATCTAATGATCAGAGAGAAAGGTAAAAATCTAACTATTTCTAAGAGACCTCATCATCCGACCTACCATGGCAAGGTCAGGAACTAAAAAGGACCCAACTCCTGTGAAACTGGAAACATCCCATCTACATGCAAACACAGCTCCAAGCTAATTGGCTGGTAGCTTTGATAGACAGTACACAAGAGCAAACTTCACTTTCTGATGCCAAAGAAAAGCCAAATTGGCTTGCCCTCAGACACCTTCTCCTCATGGAGAAGCATTCGTAGAGTAACTCTCCAGCAGGTGGTGTCACTCCAATGTTAAATATTCTAATGTCATGTGATGATTTAAGCTTTTTATAAAGAACAAAAAGTTAAATATATGGACTTTAATAAAATAGTACCCCAAATTAATAAATTACAACTTTAATTCGTAGAAAGCTTTGTTTTTATATTTATAACAGCTGTTTTTGTGATGGCTAAAAAATGGAAATCAAAGGGATAGCCATCAGTTGGGGAATGGCTGAACAAGCTGTGGTATATAATTGTGATGGAATATTCTTGTACTATAAAAAATTACAAGCAGGATAACTTCAGAAAGGCCTGGAAAGACTTACATGAACTGATGTATAGTGAAGTGAGCAGAACCAAGAGAATGCTGAACACAGTAACAACAATATTATTTAATGAAAATGGCTTAGCTATTCTCAACAATACAATTATCCAAGACAAAATCCTGAAGTACTAATGTTGAAGCTGATATTGATTGAACACAGACTAAAGAATGCTATTTTCCACTTTCTTTCCTTTTTTTTTCCTTTTATTTGAGTGTTCTGGCACAAAATGACATGGAAATATTTTACATAATTGCACGTGTATAACCTATATCTTACTGATTCCTGTCTCAGGGAGGGGGAGGGAAGGGAGGAAAGGAGGGATAGAATTTGGAACTCAAACTTTAAAATGTTTTAAATTTTTTTAAAAAAGCTTTATTTCCATTTAGAAAAGTTGCAGTTGTACTTAACAAGATTGTACTGTCCTGTCAAAGTGTAAAGATAGAGCCAGAAATGCTTTAATTCACAACCCAAGTTAGAAAGCAATTATTCAGAATTGTTTATGAATTTAATATTAAATATACCTATGTATTTATAAATATTACATTAAATGTAATTATATTTTGTTCTTAATATGAAATTCTTTAGTTACTGAGTCAGTTGAGTTCAAATGACAAAATTTTGTAGAACATTATTTTCTTTGAAATTTTTTTATTTTATAATGAATTTTAAAAACAACTAACAAAGAATGATATTACAAAGAATGACAAAAACGATGAACAATGAATCTAGCCCCTTTTTCAAACTTCTGGCCCCAGTAATTTGTACCAGATTTTCTTCCTCTCCTCTGCCCTGAGTGTATCCTATCATTAGCAGATCAGTTCTACAATAGAGCAGAGAATTAGAATAAAGCAGAGCAAGAGAATTATCAAGAGCATCATTAACAGACCAGTTCTGTAATAGAAAACCTAAAATCATGATTCCTAGTATCTAAAGTGTTACCTTTTTTCTTTTTTCTTACTTAAAGGACTTTTTCCCCCCAGGGCAATGAGGGTTAAGTGGCTTGCCCAGGGTCACACAGCTAGTAAGTGTCAAGTGTCTGAGACCACATTTGAACTCAGGTCCTCCTGAATCCAGGCCCTGTGCTTTATCCACTGGGCCACCTAGCTGCCCCCAGGACTTTTTAATACGTGAATATCCAGATAGTGCATCCTGAACAGAAGTACTAAAATTCCTTGAATTTTTGTGATTGTTGTTCAGTTTTTTTCTGCCTCTTTGTGACCCTATTTGGGGTTTTCTTGGCAAAGATACTGAAGTGGTTTGCCATTTCCTTCTCCATCTTATTTTTTACAGATGAGGAACTGGGACAAACAGAATTAAGTGACATGCCCAGGGTCACATAGCTATTAAGTGTCTGAGGCCTGATTTGAACTCATGAAGATGAGTTCCTGTTTCCAAGCCTGGTGCATTATCCACTATGCCACCTAGCTGCATTTTCATTAAGAATTAGAAATGTTAAAGCTATAACTTTAAGCTGCTAGTCTTTGATACTGCCGGTCTATAATTATATAATAATTTCTATTTCTTAAGTTGCTTTCTCAGGGGATACAATTGGTAAATCAGCTATTAAAATAACAGAAGCGTTTTATTCATTTTAATAAGTTCTATCAGTGTCTTTTGTTTTTTACATCACAGTAGTTTCTCCTGGAATCTTTTCTCCCCCTCCAAGTCATCTCATATAACAAATAATTATCAAAAGGATCTCCTTTCTGAAATCATAATTCTTTCTGAAAAACAAAAGATACTTCCCTCTTAATGGAAAAAATATTTCCCAAGGTTGGGTCACCGTTGTTCAAAATTTTCTTTCCACAAAGGCTTTTTCATTTTAACCTAACCCACCTTCTTAAGGGGACAAGTCTGGAAAGGATTTTTGAGACCAGAGAAATATGTCTCTTTTTAAAATATGTTTTATAGGTCCTTTCCAACAACCGCTGGTTAAACAAAATACCATCACAGAGAATAGCAAGTAAAACCATTTCAAACAACTAAAAGAATCAAAGAAATTATACAGATTGAAATATACCAAAGAATTAAATACAGGGTCTCATTGGTTGATAGACTTTGCTTTTGACCCTCCAGGAGGGCCAGAAATAATGCATCAGCACAGGTGGTCACAGGATGGGCAAGGCAAGGGTAATCTTTACTGAGTAAGTGATGATAAGATGGTCCCCTGTTCAAGTTGGGCAGGAGAGTGGTCTAGAAGCACAAAAAATAGCTGGAGGATTTTCCATGCCATCAACTCACCTCTGCTGCACTGGGCTTGGTCACCATAACAAGGCGAAAAAGATCTCTAGCTAACTTCCTATGATTAAGCAAGTGAAATTACAATCTGCAGTTCACAACTCTGGAGCCCAATAGACAGAACTTATAATCACTACTGATTATACTGCTTGGAATAAAATAAGGGTCCAATTAATCTGTCACACTAGACAGCACAGAACCTCATTTCCCACCCAGCTGTGCTCCTTTAGGCTTCTTTATCGTTCCCCCAGGAACTTTATCATCATACAAGATCACTTCATCCTTGATATTCACACTTCATTGGGACCCCTCTAAATGGATAATTGAAGGGAGAGTTCCTCCCCAAATCTTCATTTAAAGAGGGTGCCCTGACCAACCATCTTTTCATTTCCAACTCCTTTGGACTTCATGATGCCCATGTACTGGGCACCTTCCCTTCCTCCCCAAACTCCCTTAGTTTCCTCTTGGGTATTATCTCCCCATTATACCATTAGCATCTTGAGAGCAGGTACTGCCTTTCTTTTTCATGTTTGCATCACCAGCACTTAGCGTGCTTAAGACACCGTGGTATCTGGCACATAGTAAGCACTTAAATGTTTATTGATTGACTGACAGAACCATCATGCCTTTCACTGAACTACTATGGGAGAGAGGGGAATGTCAGCATTAATCAGAGATATTATATGCTAAAAGACCAGGTTGTATCCACTGCAAGAACAGTGTAGGTTGCAAAATAGGTCAATTGTCAATGTGGACATTGGAGTGGTGATGCCACGTTGTGTTTATGCATGAGAATACATCATTTCCCTAAGAATAAGGTAACTATTCCTGCCAAAATGAGCCCCTTGTGCCTGTCAGAGCACCCACCTAGCCCAAGTGGCCCCCAGTCTTTCTAATCAGCAAAATGGAACTCACATTTTGAGTCAAGAAGTTTACCATTGATAATCAACAGCAACCTTATTATGTACCTGACTGTGCAGGTTAGGTGTTCTATCTCCCAGAAACCATATCTGTGACAAAATAGTGCCAATCTAAGAAGGGAAAGGGCTCTCTGATCCTGTGATTTCTTGAATTCAGTCACCAGAAAAAAATTACCTGATAAGTAGGGATTTTTTAAACATATTTCCAGCTGCCCTTTTTGGCCCTTACATATTCCTTCCTCAGCATAGAGTTGTTTTGGGCTTCAAGATCCTTGTGCCCTCAGAGGGCTTTGTATCTCCTTTAGAAGTAGGTCAGGTCCTCCTCACTTGGCAGACTTCCTTTCCTGTGAGATGATTTAAACAACATCTTAGAAAGGGACTGGGGGACATGCAGTTGTATTTTTCTGAGGCACCTTGCTTTCAAATAGAATATGGGAAGTAAAACTGCTACTATATAACTGTGGTGGTTGCATATTTCCTTGGAAGAAGGAGACCTCATGTGACCAGGAAACTGTATCAAGGGAGGCAGGAAACAATCAGATTGAATAGGAAACTGGGTGACTGGATGATCAGAAATCTATGGGCTTAAGCTATCCCTACTTCAAAGAGCTTGATTTCTTCCATAGAAGGAGCAGAAAATGGATAGGCTTTAAAAAATCAAGAATGATTTTAGGAGATTTTAGGAACCTGATAAATCACCGGAATAATAATGCTAAGGATATGGTCCAATGAGCACATATAGGGGCCCTCTCCACATCAAAGTTCCATTAACTTGAGGAATTCTTAGTTTTGCAATGCAATTAAATCAGTAAATTACTGTAGATCAATACCATCCTTTGTCCTTTTTTAGGTTATTAATATAGTTAGTTATATTACCTGGCACATAAAAATAAATTATCATTAAAACAAATTTCCTAAAGGAGTTTGCAAATTTCCTAAAGGAGGGAGGGTAAATTTCCTGAAAGAGGTAGATTGGAGAGATTAGATCTATATGACTTCTTCTAACTACTTCCAACCCAGCCTTCCATGCTTTATTCTGGGAGCAATTAGATCTCATCTTCTAGGGGAAGCTCTGTCCTGATATTGTCAAGCTTTAACTAAGGATATCCCTTATCACCTGTTAAGGGCTAAAATTCTAGCTAAACTGTCTAAAATATCTAATGAGTGGTCGCCAATAAATTATAAGCTTTAGCAAGAGTTAGACTTTTAAGCATTTATTAAGGAGAATAAGAATTTGGTAAAGAGAGAGAAAAAGGCCTAGATTCCTATCTATTAAAGGGAGAACACATTTCTAGCTCCCTTCTCCGCCAGAGTCCAGAGGAAAGAGACCCGAGACTCCGCGCCAGTCTCTTCCTTCCTCCTCCCACTAGTCCGCGTCACTTCCTGATACCAAAGACAAGACTCCTGGTCTTGCCCTCAAAGACCTTCGCTTCATGGGCAGAACTCTTCTACAGTTAGTATCCAGCAGGTGGCGTTATTCCAATCGTTACAGTCCCCCCTGTTGTTCCTCAAGAAACAAAATGTTTCCTTGACGGAACAGTAAAAAGAATATAATAACTATTGATAACTAATAATATGTGAACAACAATATAGAAAAGGAAGAGAGGAAAGTTTTGTCCAGAGGGGTGATTTTTTTTTGTCCTCATGAACTGACGCTTTGACATTAGTCTTGCAAAGGGAGGGCCTCTGCAGAGAATACATATTACAGATGGTGTATATTATAACAGAAAGAGAAAAAAAACAACAAATCAAAACTGTTCATTTAAAGTCTCTGAAAGTCTTTTTTCAGATGTCCTCTAGGTGTAGTCGTGGAATGGAAGTCTTTACAGGGGTTGATGTGTGGATGCTGGTAATCAGCCAGGAAAATTTCCTACAAAATTGAGCTTAACACAACTTTAAAATAGCTTTGTCAGTAATCAAATCAAACAATGAAAGTTCTCAAAAACATGTCTAAGGGAATTCAGAATCTTAGTTGTTACACATGAAACATATAATAAAACAAAAATTGAAACATTCTTTAAAATTATAATCTTACTATAGTCCCCCCTCATGGAGGGTAATTGAGAAGACAATTGCTGCAATATTAATTAATAAAAATAATTTTTATCTTTGTTTTATCACTTTTTGCATCATCTGCCTAATTATCCTCATGCCATTATGAGAAATTTAAAAATCTAATATAATTGGTAACAGGTGTCAAGGCCAAATTCAACACTGTATTTATCATGACATCTGAGATAATTATGGGGGTTACCATAAAAGAACAGAGAAATGATGGGATATGAGCATTCCCACACTTGAGCAATATATACTGCCCATGCAGTATGCCAGGTCTAAAATAGGTGGATGGAATATATGTCCATGCCACCGAACATATTGGAGGAAACTGAGTCAGACTTAATCAGATGCATGGGATTGAGATGTCCATGGCATCAGGCATATAGGAGGGAGCATAGAAGCCAGGTGTAGGAGTGAGATGGGTGGGATGAATACTTCCAGCCATCTGTACAATATTGTGGGGAAAAATAAAATAAAATATTAAACCAAGAGAATCCAACCTCAACATTTGTCAAAAGCCGTTCCCTCGGCCATACCTTGACTTCATGCATGTCTCCCCTCATGTGACAGTTCAGTGTCTGCTCTTGCATGTATTCCTCTTGTGATTGGATGGCATCTTGGCCAACTGGCATCTGATAACTCAGAATAAAGGCAATTAATGTCTTAAATGATAAGTTCCCATAATCCAAGTCTCATATGGATTTAAAAATTGAGGATAATAAATGATTGCAAAAAATGTGAATATATCTTGACTCAGAACACAATATATAATTATGCAACAATTTCAAATAATACCCCTTTTGTTTTACTTAGTATACAATTACTTTTGTGAAAAATCAACATATTTAAATACAAGTTAAAGCATAACAGAATCTCAAAGAAAACTTTTTTTTTTGAAAAAAGAAAACTTTTACAAATGTTCCCCTCTTTTTTTTTTTTTTTTTTTGGAATATGCTTATTAAAAATAATACTTCTTTACACTTGCCATGGCAACCAATTTGCCAGGGAAATGCTTTAAAGAGTTTGATCAAATAATCAGTTGAGAAAAATAACAGAAACAAACAACTCAGAATATGGGAGCACAATACTCCTAGAATTAACACTGTATTATGAAATCAAAACCATCTTGCAATTTTTTAAAAATTAGATAAATGAATGGAAGAAAATACACATGGAACAATAAAAGACAGTGAAATTCAAACTAAGGAAATCTAAATGAACATGAACTTAATATTAATGAGTATTATAAAATATAAACTTGATCATATGACTATAAAAAGCTTTTACAAATATTCTCCTTGTTTTAAAAACTAAGTATGACACAATCTCAAAAGCATGAAAATCCCTATGAAAATAAACCCATACCATTAATTTCAAAATGTATATGTAATAGCATAGAAATCCTATGTAACCTCTGAACTGATACTGTTAATAATCTGAGTGAATTCAGAACACTCTTGATTCCGATATCTAAAATCCCCAATACTCATATCAATACCTTGCTGCTTACTTCTACATTTCTGTAAAATATATACCCTTCCATGGCAAAAGCAGAGTCTTGAACTATGTTGATGATTGTCATTCTTATTCAGCTTAAGTTTTTCTTCTTTAACCCCTCTATATTGTCTGTCAGTCTTTTCACCATACAAATGCTTTATAAGATTACTAATGAAAGACAAAAGCAGGTTAGCAAAATTATGAACAAAACGAGCATATCTGGAATTTAAAGAGTTTTCTAAGGTTGTCTCAGAAGCACAGCCAGGCTGGGGAAGGGCTGAGCCTGAAGCTGCAAATGTAGTTAGAGAAAGTTGAGCATGCGCATCAGTTCTCTGGACTTCCCAGGCAGGGGAAGCAATGGGCTTGGCCATAGGAGGAGTAGAGGGTGGGGTCTGGAGAGGAGGGGAGGGACCAGAGCAATTTGAATCAGACTTGATTTTGAACTCAGGCCTGGATTCCTCTTCCCCCACTTTGCCTCCAGGTGCTAGGGGATTAAAAGCTTCTAGAGGGTGGGTCATTGCCTCCAGGCATGCAAAATTAAAGCAACAATTAGTGTTAGAACTGGGAAAAGCTGCAGGAATCTCTTCAGGTTTCTCTGAAAAAGCATGGTTGGGAGAGGGAGAGATATTTCCTTGTGTGAGTAAGTTGCTGGCTCTTTTAACAAAAATAAAAAGAAAAATAGAAAATCCACAAAAACAAAGCATTAACATGATCTTATCTCCCATTTGTCTGGTTAAACAGACTAAAATCAAAAATAGGGTAATTAGGGAGTTTAAAAGGTCCATTCGAAAAAATTTAAAGGAAAACACAGCCAGTGCGCCAGTACTTAGCAGTTTAAAGGGTAGGGGAAATTTCTTACCCAACCGGAAGATCAGAAGTGAGGTTCAGCTTTCCTCTTCGTGGTCAGCCATCTGTTAAGGGCTAAAATTCTAGCTAAACTGTCTAAAATATCTAATGAGTGGTCGCCAATAAATTATAAGCTTTAGCAAGAGTTAGACTTTTAAGCATTTATTAAGGAGAATAAGAATTTGGTAAAGAGAGAGAAAAAGGCCTAGATTCCTATCTATTAAAGGGAGAACACATTTCTAGCTCCCTTCTCCGCCAGAGTCCAGAGGAAAGAGACCCGAGACTCCGCGCCAGTCTCTTCCTTCCTCCTCCCACTAGTCCGCGTCACTTCCTGATACCAAAGACAAGACTCCTGGTCTTGCCCTCAAAGACCTTCGCTTCATGGGCAGAACTCTTCTACAGTTAGTATCCAGCAGGTGGCGTTATTCCAATCGTTACACACCTTAGCCCAAAGACCTGGTCAGATCAACTAGTAAAATTCAAGCCTAAAAACAGGATACTGACTTACTGGGTAAATATAGCTACCATTTCCACTAGCTCTAGGGATGGTGGGAAGAGGCACAGTATCTACCAACCTACTAGGTGTGAAGGAAAAAGATCCTCTATAAGAAGCAATAAGTGGGGCTCCTGAAACATAAAGTTTATATGATAAATTAATAAAGGAATCAATTATCACCATATGAGGGTGCTAATAAAACTTACTGTGAAATCTAAGAGTGGGTTAGTAAGGAGCCTTCCTTTAGTCAGTAAGTTGATGACATGGAATTTATTGAGTGCCTGTTATTGGAAGAGGAGTGGAGTCAAGATGACAGAGTAAGGCAGGAACTTGTCTGAACTGTCCTAAATTCACCTCCAAACAACTATAAAATAATGCTACAAAATGAATTCTAGAGTGGCAGAACCAATAAAAGGATGGGGTGAAACAATTTTCTAGCCCAAGATAGTGTAGAAGATTTGCAGGAAAAGTGTCTCGCTTGGGTAAAATGAGAGTTCGGTCCAGAGGAGTTAACCTCCAGGTAAGTCAGGAGCAGGCTTCACCTAAGCAATCCAGCAGTAAGGCCCCAAAAGCCCCCAGCACAGGTTAGCTGCTAGGACCCACAAGGCACTACAGGCCAGTGACAGGGCCCCTCTCCCACAAACCCCCACAAAGGAGACCAGCAGAGAGGCCCCATGCCACCTGGTGCAGCAGGACAGTGGCAAGGCCCCATGCCCCCAGCACAAGAAGTTTGAGACAGTGCCCCTTTCACCCCAGGAGCAGAGCCCAACTTTAACATAAAGTGAAAAGTCATGAAATAGGCTGGTAAAATGAGCAAAAAAACAAAAAGGGACCAGAACATGGAAAGCTACTATGGTGACAGGGAAGAACAAAAAGGTAAAATAGAAATTGAAATAATCCACTAATCACCTCCTGAAAGAGATCCTAAAATGAAAACTCTCATGAATATTATAGCCAAATTCTAGAGCTATCAAGTCAAGGAGAAAATACTGCAAATAACCAGAAAGAAACAATTCAAATAACATGGAGCCAGAGTCAGGATTACACAGGATTTAGCAGCTTCTACTTTAAAGGACTGAAAGGCTTAGAATATGATATTCTGGAAGGCAAAGGAGCTCGGATTACAACCAAGAATCACCTACCCAGTAAAACTGAGTATAATCCTTCAG
This sequence comes from Dromiciops gliroides, assembly GCF_019393635.1. Lineage (NCBI taxonomy): Eukaryota > Metazoa > Chordata > Mammalia > Microbiotheria > Microbiotheriidae > Dromiciops > Dromiciops gliroides. The sequence goes on along the minus strand of NC_057862.1, from coordinate 262,603,925 downwards.
GTTAAAAAAAATTGGTATGCAATAAAATAGAGGACTTTTGAGAATTACTTAATGAAAAGACAAGAGATGAACATAAAATGGGATTTTCAAAAGATGACACACAAAAAATATAAATAGTAAACAAGAAAGAGAAAACAAAAGGAATTCAATAAGTTTAAACTCTTTATATTCCTACACAAGAAGCTGATACTTGTAACTCTTAAGAACTTAAAGGTAATTACAATGCCTATACATAGAAGGAGGGCTCAAATATAAGATGATTTTGATGATATAATCCCTCCCCCACAAAAAAAAAATTAAGGGGTGGGAAAGAGGATTGAATTGGGAGAAGAGTGAAGGGAGATGTAGAATTGGGTAAATTATCTCACATAGAGGAGCAAAAGACCTAAGGCAGTGAAAGGAAAGATTGGAGTGGGAGGAAGCCATCACTTGAAGCTTACTCTTATCAAAATTGGCTCAAAGAGGGAATAATATACACACTCAATTGGGTATAGAAATATATCTTGCCCTGTAGGGAAGTAGAAGGGGAGGGGGATAAGAGAAGGAGGAGACTAATAGACAGGAGAGTGGATTATGTGAGGTGGTAGTTAGAAGCAAAACACTAGTTAGGAGTGACAGGATTAAAGTAGAGAGAAACGAAAAGTAGAGAAGGAAAAATGGGAAAAACAGGATGGAAAGAAATAATCATAGTAAATAGGAAGTAATCACAGTAATGATAACTATGAATGTGAATGGTATGAACTCACTAATAAAACAGAAGCAAATAATAGAAAGGGTTAAGAACCAAAATCTTACAATATGTTGTTTACAAGAAACACATTTGAAGGAAAGACACAAACACACACACACACACACACACACACACACACACACAGTAAAGGTAAAGAGATGAAGCAGAATCTATTATAATTCAGCTGAAGGTATTTTAAAAAACAAGGTAGCAATTGTGATCTCACACAAAGCAAAAGCAAACATAGATCTAATTAAAACAGATAAGGAAAGAAATTACATATTGCTAAAAGGTACCATAGACAATGAAGAAATATTAATACTAAATATGTACACACCAAATGGTATAGCATTTAAATTCTTTTTTAAATTAATTAATTTATTTATTTCAAATTTTCCCTGTTACATGTAAAAAAGCCAAATTTTCTTCCTTCCTCCCTCCCTAAGAAATCAAGCAATTCAGTATAAGTTATGTATGTGCAGTCATGCAAAACATTTTCACATTAGTCAGGTTATAAAAGAAAACAGACAAAATAACTTTAGATAGAGGAACTAACAAAAAAATTATACTTCAATCTGTATTCAGATACCATCAGTTCTTTCTCTGTTGATATTTTGCATTTTTCATATGTCCTGATAGCATGCTGCTCATCATTTCTTTCACAATTACTATTGCTAACTGTATCACCCTCCATCCTATTCCTTCCCCTTGATACTTACTCTATTTCCATCTTCTTTCACCCTATCCTTCCTCAAAAGTGTTTTGCTTTTAACTGCCCCCTCCCCCAATCTGCCCTCCCTTCCTTTGCCTCTCCCCCCTTATCCCCTTCCCCTCCCACAGCATTTAAATTCTTAAAGGAGGAGTTAAATAAGTAAAAGGAGGAAATAGACTGTGGGAGACTTCAACTGTGCCCTCTCAGAACTAGATAAATTTAACCACAAAATCAACAAGAAAAAAGTTAAGGAGGTGAATAAAATTTTAGAAAAGTTAAATATGATAGACATCTAGAGAAAATGGAATGAAAATAGAAAGGAATAAGCCTTTTTCACAGTGGTGCATGGCAGCTACACAAAAATTGACCATGTATTAGGGCATAAAAACCTAACAATCAAATGCAAAAAGGCAGAAATATTAAATGCATCCTTTTCAGATCATAATGCAGTAAATTACATTCAATAAAGGGTTGTGAAAAGACAGATTAAAAATTGTTGGAAACTAACCCAATCCTAAAGAATAAGTGGGTCAAGGAACAAATCATAGAAACAATCAATAATTTCATAAAAAAAGAATGACAACAATGAGACAACATTTATGGGATTCAGCCAAAACAATATTTAGGGGGAAATTTATATCTCTAAATACTTACATCAATCAAATAGAGAAAGAATAGATTGATAAATTATGCCCCCAAATTTTAAAAAAACTAGAAAAAGAACAAATTTTAAATCCTCCATTAAACACCTAATAGGAGTCCCCATCTTGCATTGCACTCTTGCCTCAGGAAGGCTGTTGGTTGGTAAGCACTCTCCTCTAAGGACAGAGTAGATAGTTTTCTCAAAAACCCCACAGTCCAACCCCACAATCATGCCAACACAGAACCCAGACACACAGCACAAGAGGAACTTACCCCCGAGACTCCGAATCAGCTGCAGTACCAGCGTCTTCTGCAATTAAGTTTACTGTCAGGTGAGAGGGCTGAATGGCTGACCAAGGGGGAAGTGCAGGAGTGTCTGTGGGACCTAATGAGGACTTCAGCTATCGCACCCCAGCAGGGAACCAGGAAGAAATCCTGAGCAGCAGGAGGCCCAGGTGAGGGAGGAGTGCAGGCTCATTGAAGCTAAGTACCTTATCAGCACTCTGCTGGCTGGTTAACTAGCAAATTGGCTTGAGGTTGCCTTTGGCCCAAAGAACAGGCCAGGTGAGAGAAAAACCTGCCATCCCTCAAAACAAAACACCTGCAACCCTCTGAAGCTCAGGACAGTGTAGCTTGGAAGTAGGGCCCCACAGTCAAGTAAAAAACAACAAGATGAGCCAAGCAAAGAAAGTTGAGAACAATAGAAAGTTTCTTTAGTGACAAGGAAGGTCGAGGTGCACCCTCAGAAGAGGATAACAGCCTCAGGGCCTCTACATCCAAAGCTTCCAAGAAAAATATGAATTGGTCTCAGGCCATGAAAGCACTCAAAAGGGACTTTGAAGAGAAAGTAGGAGAGATAGAAGGAATAGGCACTTGACACTTGACACTCAGACACTCATTGCCCCACCAAAAAAAAAAGGTAATATAAAATACTTGAAGGTCTGCTTACCAAGACAAACTAAGGAGCTATATGAACACAATTAAAAAACACTTTTCCCCAAAATAAAGTTGGATCCAAACAATTGGAAAAATGTTGAGCCAATATTATACAAATAATAATTCTACCTAAATCAATTTACTTATCCAGTACCATACCAAACTATCAAAAATGTATTTTATAGAGCCAGAAAAAATAATAACAAAATTCATCTGGAAGACCAAATGGTCAAAAATATCAAATGAATTAATGGTGAAAAATGTAAAGGAATGTGGCCTGGCCATACTAGATGACCAACTATTTTACAAAGTCATAATAATCAAGATAATCTAGTACTAGCTAAGAAATAGAGTGGTTGATCAGTTAAATAGATTAGGTATACAATACACAGTAGTAAATAACCATGGTAATCTAGTGTTTGATAAACCCAAAGATCCAAGCTTTGGGGACAAGAACTCACTTTTGGAGACAAAAACTGCTGGGAAAACTAGAAAATAGATGGCAGAAAGTAGGTATAGAACAACACCATATATCAAGATAAGGTCAAAATAAGTACATGATTTACACATAAAAGGTGATACCATAAGCAAATTAGAGAAGCATGGGATAGTTTACCTGTCAGATTTATGGATGACTACAGAATTTAGGACCAAACAAGACATAGAGAGCATTATGAGATGTAAAACAGATAATTTTAATTATATTAAATTTTAAAGGTTTTGCACAAACAAAACCAATTTAACAAGATTAGAAGGAAAGGAGAAAGCTGAAAACCAATTTTTATAGCAAGTGTCTCTGATAAAAGCTTCAATTCTCAAATATATAGAAAACTGAGTCAAATTTATAAGAATGCAAGTCATTCCCCAATTGATAAATGGTTGAAACATATGAACCACTAGTTTTCAGAAGAAGAAATCAAAGCTATCTATAATTATATGAAAAATGTTCTAAATCACTATTGATTAGAGAAATGGAAATTAAAGCAACTCTGAGGTACCACTTCATACCCATCAGATTGGCTAATATGACAGAGAAGGAAAATGATAAATGTTGGAGATGATGTGGGAAAAGTGGGACCTTAAAGCACTGTTGGTAGAATTGTGAACTGATCCAACCATTATGGACAGCAATATGGAACTATGATCATACTGTGCATATCCCTTGATCCAGTAATACTACTGCTAGGTCTGTATCCCAAAGAATTTTTTTTTAAAGAGAGAGAAAGAGAAGGACCCATTTGTACAAAAAACATTCATAGCAACTCTTTTTGTGGTGGCAAAGAATTGAAAATGGAAGGGATGGGGGGCAGCTAGGTGGCACAGTGGATAAAGCACCAGCCCTGGATTCAGGAGGACCTGAGTTCAAATCCAGCTTCAGATACTTGACACTTACTAGCTGTGTGACCCTAGGCAAGTCACTTAACCCCAATTGCCCTGCAAAAACAAAAACAAAAACAAAAAAACAAAAAAAAAAGAAAATGGAAGGGATGCCTATCAATTGAGGAATGGCTAAACAAGTTGTGGTATATGATTGTAATGGAATACTATTGTGTTATAAGAAATAATGAGCAGCATGATTTCAGAAAACCCTTGAAAAACTTACATGATGCAAAGAAAAGTGAGCAGAACCAGGAGAACATTTACACAGTAACAGCAATATTATATGACAATCTCTTATGAATGACTTAGCTCTTCTCAGCAATACAATGATCCAAGACAATTCCAAAGGACTCATTATGAAAAAGGCTATCCACTTGAAGAGAAAGAACTGATGGAGTCTGAATGCAGTTTGAAGAATACCATTTTTTACTTTATTTCTTTCATGAGGTTTTGGGTTTTTTTGTCTGTTTTTTTTTCACAACATGACTAATATGGAAATGTGTTTTGTATGATTGCACATATATCACCTATATCAAATTCAAATTACTTAGCATCTAAAAGGGGGAGAAAAAAGGAGGGAACAAATATAGAACTCAAATTTTTTAAATGAATGTTATAAATTGCTTTTACATGTAATTGGAGAAAAATAAAATAGTGTTCCCAAAAAAAGTACCTTCTACATGCCGAGCTTAGTGCTAAGCACTGAAGATACAAAGAAAGGCCAAAGTTAGTCCCTGCTTTCTAGGTGCTCACAATTTAACAGGGTAGACAGCACGAAAACTACATAAAACAAGGTTTGTGCAGGATAAACTATAGATAATACATAAAGGGAATTCTACTTCATTAAATGAGGTTGGGAAAGACTTCTGATAGAAGGTAGAACATTATCTGAGACTTGAAGGAGGCCAGGAAAGCTAGGAGGCAGAGATAAGGAAGGGAGAATTCTAGGCATGGAGGACAGTCAGTGAAAAAGCAAAGGGGTCAAGGAGAAAGTGTTTTGGGCAAGAAAAAGCAAGGAAGGCAGTGACACTGAGATTTTAAGATGTAAGAACACTGGAAAGACATGAAGGGGTCAGGTTGTAGAGGACTTTAAAAGCCAAATAAATTTTATATTACTTTCAGGAGGTGAAAGGGAGCAAATGGAATTGTTTGAATAGAGTACTGCCATGGTTAGATGTGTGCAACTTGACAGGTTGAATAGAGAATGGATTTACGTCAGGAGAGACTTGTCATAGGGTGACTGACCAACAAGCTCTTATAATAGTGCAAGTTTGAAGTGAGGTGAGTCTTCATCAGAATGGTTGCAGTGTCAGAGGAGAAAAGGGAGTATATATGACAGATCTTAAGGTTACAAACAACAGGATTTAACAACAGATTGGATATGGGAAATGAGAAAGGTTGAAAAGTCAAGGCCAGTGTCACTAGATTGAAGAGTTTGGGGAGTAAGGTATAAGAAGACTGGAAAGGTAGGAGGGTCTGGGTCATGAAGGTTTTTGAATGCTACAGTTTTATATTTTACCCCAGGGGCAATAGGTGAACTGGATTTTAGGAAGCCGGGCCTTTTGATTTCACCTTTGAAACATCTCTTGAATGAGCTTCCTTTTTTCTCAGATACTGACACCAATCTAGTATAGGCCCTCAACATCTAACACCTTGGACTATTGTAATAACCTACTGGTGGTTCTGCCTTTCTCAAGTCTCTCTTCATTCCTATACATCTTTCATTCAGTCTCCAAAATCATTTTCCTAAAGCACAGGTCTGGCCATCTCACCCAACTCCAGTTATTTCCTATCACATCTGGATTGGATACAAAATTCTATCATTACAGTCTTCTTACTCCTTACTCCCTGCCACATATTCTTTGATCCAGTGACACTGGCCTCCTGGCTGTTCTGTGAACAAAACACTCTCAGCTTTGGGTATTCTCTCTGGCTGTCCCCTATTCCTGGAATGCTCTTCCTCCTTGATCCAACCTAATGACTTCCCTGGCTTCCTTTAAGGTCCAACTAAAATCTCTTTACGTATAAGATACCTTTCCCAAGCCCTCTTAATTCTAATGCCTTCCCTCTGTTAATTATTTCCTATTTATCCTATATAAGCCTTGATGTACATGTTGTCTCCCCACTATTGAACTGTAGGCTATTTGAGGGCAGAGACTGTCTTTTGTCTCTGTTTGTATCCCTAGTGCTTAGCACAACTTCTGACACATAGTAGGTGCTTAATAAATGTTTATTGATTAATTGAATGAATTACATCTAGGTTGTGCTCCTGGGTGACTCGGAGAATGGTGGTGCTCTTGACAGTAATAAGGAAGTTAGGAAGAAAGGAGTGTTTGGGGAGGGGGAAGACATGCTGAGTTTAAGATCTTAAGACTGAGTCTATGAGACATCTAGTTTAAGATATCCAGTAGTCAATTGGAGAGTCAAGTCTCTTGGTTAGGAGAGATGTTAGAGTTGTACAAATAAATCTAAAAATCATCTGCTTAGAGATGATAGTTGAATCCTTGGGAGCTGTTGAGATGACCAAGTAAAATAGTATACAGGGATAAAAAAAAAGAGGGCCCAGAACAGAGTCCTGTGGGAAACCCATAGTTAGCAGATATGACCTGAATGAAAATTCAGCAAAGGAGACTGAGAAAGCAAGCCAAGAGGAGGAAAATGAGGAGAGAGCAATTTCAGTGGGAAAAAAAAAAAACCTAGAGGGGGCAGCTAGGTGGCTCAGTGGATAAAGCACTGGCCCTGGATTCAGGAGGACCTGAGTTCAAATCCAGCCTCAGACACTTGACACTGTGTGACCCTGGGCAAGTCACTTAACCCCCATTGCCCCGCAAAAAAAAAAAAAAAAAAAGAGGGAGATCACTGGTAACTTTGGAAAGAGTAGTGTCAGTTGAATGATGAGATTGGAAGCCTGACTGCAGAGAGTTATTTAGAAAAGACAGAGAACCACAAAAGGGAGGATGATAACTAGCTGGGAGGAAATAGTAGCAGAAGACATTTGAGTGATGTCAGATAAGGGGACATATATCAGGTTGACTGAAAATGGCTCCAAATGTTTAAGGCAGTTGGGGTTAACCTAGCTGTAGCATGGTGGATAGAGCACTGGCCCTGAAGTTGGGAGGACCTGAGTTCAAATCTCACCTCACACTCTTACTAGCTGTGTGACTCTGGGCAAGTCACTTAACCCGTTGCCTTAAACATCTAGGGCCATCTCCAGTTCTCCTGATGTATATCTTGCCACTGGACTCGGATGGCTCTGGAAGAGTGAGGCTGGTGACTTTGCACAGCCCTCCAATTCACAGCAAGTCATGGAATTACCCTGATGTCATGGTCCTCTTCAAGAACAAAGGACAAAAACAGCAAATGAAGGGAGAAAAAGGAGCTCTCCACAAATACCCTCAATTTCTTTTTTCAACAAAATATGAAGCATGATTCTCACTGGAGAGTGTTGTGGGAAAGGGTACTGTGAGTGGTGTGAGAAGTGATGAAAAGGTTAAGAAACGCTGCTGTGGTGAGTTGGATAGTGAATCAATTATTGTTTAGTCATGATCCTGTGACCACAGGTTGCCCTGTGGACCATAGCACACAAACACGGTCCATGGGGTTCTCTTGGCAAAGATACTGGAGTGGCTGGCCATTTCTTTCACCAGTGGATTAAAGCAAACTGAGGTTCAGTGACTTGCCCAGGGACACATAGCTAGTAAGTGTCAAAGGCCAGATTTGAACTGAGGTCTTCCTGACTTCATCCACTGCCAGCTAGGCTACTATAATACCAGGAGCCCCGCATAAAAAGCCCATTGGGGTATCCCAGTTTCCATGGGGGAGTTTTAGAATAAAGATCACAAAGGAAAGGAGTATAACAAACTTTTTAAAAAAATATTCTGAGCCTAATGATTATACATGTGAAAACCTATATCAGATTGCTTGTCTTCTCAAAGGGGTCGGGGGAGGGAGGAAGGAAGAGAATATGGAACTCAAAGTTAAAAATGGATGTTAAAAATTGTTTTACATATAATTGGGGAAAATAAAATACTAAATAAAAAGCTAAAAAAAATTAAATTCTGAGCCTAAAAACATGTAACTCCTGTCCCAAAATGCATTGGCAAGGGACTCTCCTTATTGGTGGAAATGAATGCCTTGACCTGCATGAGGGGAGGGGTAGAGTTGATGAGAAGCAAGAGAGTTCCAGCCTTGGCTGTCCCCCTTCAAGACTCTTCAGGAATAATGCCTTTATTACTCTTGAAGTAAAAGTTCCTTTTGGGACTCTTCAAAGTCAGTCAGTCCCCTTTGAGTCCCTTTTTAGAACTCATCAAGCTTAAAGCTTGAGGAGAGTCTTCTTAGGGACTCTTCAAGCATTGAGTCACTTCAGCTGCTTCTGACTCCACCTTTGAGAAGGAAAATGAAAGAGGCCAACCCCACTTCAGATTGCTCAAAGAAAATACTCCAAGAAGACATAAGAGGATATCCTGTCTCTATTCCACACTTGTTACATTAGAGACTTCAGGGAGTTTTCCTTTGGATGAGATCTAGGATTCTTTCTCTTGGTTGAGCTGAGTTACCTTTCTCCCAATGGGAGAACTCCTTAATTCTATATTGGCTGGCATATATACTCCTATGTATTTTCAGGTTTTTTTTTTTTCCAGTCGTGTCTGCCTCTTGGTCACCCCATTTGGGGTTTTCTTGTCAAAGATACTGGAGTGGTTTGCCTTTTCCTTCTCCAGATCATTTTACACAGGAGGAACTGAGGCAAATAGTTACCCTATTTGAACTCAAGATGCTAAGTCTTCCTGACTCTAGGCCCAGCACTCTATCCACCGTGCTACCTAGCTACCCTTTGGAAGTATAGAGAAAGTTTAAAATTGCAGATTGATCCAAATGATCTATAGGTCAGTTTCCATCCCAGACTTGGGAGAAGTAAGAATTAGAGTGGATATAATATTTTAAAACTATGCCCTGTAACAGAAATGAAAAATTACATCTGTTTATTGGTAGGAAAAGCCTTCTGTTGATTGTGCCTCAACAAAAGAAAGTTATAAATACTTCTCAACATGGAGATAAGGAAATTAACACAAAAGTGAAAGATTTGAATAGGAAGGGGAAGGAATGATTAGGAAAATATAACTTTTCACTTTGGCTGGTGAAAAGGCCAGTAAAGAATAAAGATTTATGGTAGACTATAAGAAACATCTGTCCTCAGATCACTAGCTGTGTTCCCTTGGGCAAGTCACTTAACCCTGTTTGCCTCAGTTTCCTCATCTGTAAAATGAGCTAGAAAAAGGAAATGGCAAACCACTCCAATATTTCTGCCAAGAAAACCCCAAATGGGATCATGAAGAATTGGACAAGACTGGAATGACTGAACAACAACATAGGAAACATATTGATGACATTGAACCTATAAAGGGAGTCCTTCCTAATATTTAGAAATGACCAGTGAAATGAACAGACATGATGGACCTTTGTGTCTGGGCTTTTTTTGTGATCATTGTCAGTGGCCAATGAAAATAAATAACTTGCCCTCACATGGCAAAGTCAACAATATACTTTTTTGTAGATTGCCTCGGGGATATGTTAAAAGCCCAGTTTTATAACCTCATATGTATAGACAAGATGTAGATAAAATTGACAGAATTATTTGCCTTATTCAAAATTATATAGATGATATTCTACTTAGGGCTCATGATAAGCAAGAGGTAGAGGATAGAATTATTGGAGGACTAAACAATAGAGAATGGGTAGTTACTGCACAAAAGGTGCAGAGAAGTCAATCATCAATTAAGTTTCTAGGTATGATTTGGACTTCAGAAATACTGATTCCCCAACCAGAGTCAGAAAGACCTGAGTTCAAATCTAGTCACAGATACTTAATAGCTGTTTGACCCTGGGCAAGTCACATAATCTCTGTCTGTTTCAGTTTCCTTAATTATAAAATGGGGTTAATAAGAGCACTCACCTCATAGGGTTGTTGTGAGGATCAAATAAGCTAATATTTATAAAGTACTTAGTACAGTGTCTAGCACATAGTAGTTGTTGAATTAATGCTTCTTTCTTTCCTTCCCTTCCTTGAAATCTCCAAAGGATAAGAAGGAAACTCAAAGACTAGTTTCTGGAAACACTATATTCTCCACTTAGTTATGATGCTGACAACAATCTATGAAATAACAAGAACATTAAAAGACTTGAGTGGGGCCCCAAACAGCAGCATACACTAGATTATGCCACTAACACTACAAACACTGATTTCTATACCAGCATGGACCAAAATCCTCACTGTTAAACACATTGCAACAGCCACCACTGAGTTAGTGCTGAAATGAAAGTGCTTTATAACTAACATAGCCACTCTGCAAACCAGGAAGAGCCATCTCCTTGAGGAGAACTGGCTCATAATGCCAGTTAAACTGCCAGAAAGGGATTTCTTCTGAGTAGGCAAATTTCTTCCTGAGTGGGCCCCAAACTGTCAATAGTTAGAACATAAGAACATAGTTTGCAGATATGAGTGCAGTTCTCATGCCACAAGGTACGAAGTGGCGATTGGCTGTCATAGACCCAGCCAATCTGATGGAGAGAAACCTGAGTGACACTATGAACCTATTTCCTATCCCTTTAAGGGTACCACAGAAACTTGCTGGGATGTACTGAAAAGTAACATTTGGCCTTTCGGTTGGTGAGAGCCTATGTAGCCTATGCTATATGTGAAGCCTTGTGTGAGATAAGGCCCTTCACTTTTCTGGGGACCCCTAGAGACATTCTCTGCCTGGGACTCTTGATTTTTAGATAATCCCAAACAGCAAGATCCTGGAGAAATTTGGGGAAAATAATTTTTAGGAAGTATATATAGTTAGATTTTTCCCCCCAGAATGTTCCCTGACAATTCCATTAGTGTAGTTTTCCAAACTTTTCATTTGTTGATTGATTGTTAAATACTGATACTTTTTGTATTATTGAATTCTGTACATAAGGTTTGTTATAGTCATATTATCTATATTGGGCAGCTAGATGGTGCAGTGGATAAATCACCAAGTTTGGAATCAGGAAGATTCATCTTCCTGAGTTCAAATATGGCTTCTCAGACATTTTGTAACTGTGTGACCAACCCTGGGCAAGTCACTTAACCCCAATTGCCTCACTTAAAAAAAAAAATACTGTAGACTGATATAGTCCTTAATACAGGGCTTTTAATCATATAACCAGGTGAATGGTCACTGATGTAACTGCTCCTCTCACCATGCCTCTAGCCAGAGGAAGGAAGAGTAGGGTTAGAGGGGTGCCATATTTTGGCAGTCCATTCAGAGATTAGGACCTCTCTAAATTTCCAATTGCATTTTCTGGCTGAGATAGGGGAGACCCCCACTGAAAAAATGACAGCTTTCCCCAGGCTCTAAACCACATTCAGTGAGAACCAGAATGACAATAAGGAAATTAATCTGGGGAAGATAGTCTGATCTACACAGGGAAAAATTTTAGATGCCCTTCAGGGTAAGGATCCAGAGGAAACTTGCCTGGATTTCTAAGGGGATTTCCTATGTCATAGGACTGCTAAGGAAATTCTGAATAGAAAAGAATGGTTTGAAAATTTTGTCCAGATTCTACTTGGATTGCCTTGGTTGCTAAGAAAATTCTGGAAGTTTTCACCAGGATAGTGAGTTTCTCTTCAAAGAGGAAGAGGGTAATTTTTAGTTGACCATAGGTCTTAAATCCCTTTGTGCAAGAGATTCACATTGGGAAGCTCTGTAAAGACTAGGTTTCTTCTTATACTGGAAATTGATTTTCTTTTCCTTTTCCTTTCTTTATTGCCTTTTGGTTCAGGAAGACCATTTTGAATATCAAATCAGTTACCTGTTGAATACCAGGATAGTAGTAATCTTTGGTAAACTTTTTGAAGTTTTCCTGGTTTGTTGAATCTGAATAACTTTGTATTTGAGGACAATTGTAATTTTTGCCTCTGGTTTGAGTATATAAAATTATGCCACATAGACTATTTTGAGGCTATCCTATATTACATTGGGGAAACAAGTAAAGGACAATGCTTATGCCTTCCCAAAATGTAGATGACTTTTTGGATTAGGGACATGAACAATATGTTGAAAATTCAGGACTGCTGATTTGTTGCAGATGGCAAATTTTTTTCAGATGGGGTGGGGGTGGGAAACCCACAGTTAGAAGGCGTGACCTGAACGAACATAACAGGGGTCTGGCACATCCAAAGGGGGTCTCTGGTGGTATCTGTGCATGTGAAAGAAACTAGGAGAATCATGATGGCACAAAGAAGTGCATTAGAGAGATTGTAGAGCATGAGTATACATTTTTTTTTTTTGCAGGGCAATGGATATTAAGTGACTTGCCCAGGGTCACACAGCTAGTAAGTGTCAAGTGTCTGAGACCAGATTTGAACTCAAGTACTCCTGAATCCAGGGCCGGTGCTTTATCCACTGCACCACCTAGCTGCCCCGAGTATACATTTTGTAACTGCTTCTGGTTGGCTAACCATATAGTGTATAGGAGGAAGAGGTTCTTTGATTACATGCAGAGATAACCAAAAAATCAGTCAGTCAGTCAGTCAAAGTGCCAAGTACTGTGTTAAATTCTAGGGATACAAAAAAAGAAAATCTGCCCTTGAGGAGCTCACAATCTGATGGGGGAGGAAAGCATGCAAACAAGCTATACAAGATAAATATGAAGTAATCAACAGAGGAAAGAGGTTAGAATTTAAAAGGATTGGGAAAGTCTTCCTGTAGAAGGTAGGATTTTAGCTGGGACTTACAGGAAGGCAGGGAATCCAAGAAGTGGGGATGAGGAGGGAGAACATTACAGCCATGAGGGAGGGTCAATAAAAATGCCCAGAGAAAGGAGGCCAGTATTATTGTGTTTAGGGTATTAAAATTGTAAGAAGATTGGAAAAGAAGGGAGGAAGGAGAGGTTTATTAAGGGCTTTGAATGCCAAATAGGATTTTGTATTTGGTTTTTGAGATAATACGGGCAGGTTATTGAGTTTGGATGATATTGTCATAAGTGTACTTTAGGAAAATTACTTTGGTGGCTAAATGGAGGATGGGATGGAGGAAAGAGAGATATGTGGCAGGTAGACCTTTGCAATAGTGTAAGAGTAAAGAGATGAGGGCCTATACCAGAGTGATGGCAGTATCCAATAAGAGAAGGAGGAATATTCATGAGATGTTGCCAAGGTGAAATTGACAGGCCTTGGCAACAGATTGGCTATAGGTAGTGACAGAGAGTGGGAAATCGAGAATAATTCCTATGCTGTTAACCTGGGGGATTGACAATAATAGAGAAATTTGGGAGGGAGAGGTTTTCAGGGAAAAGATAATGAGTTCAGTTTGGGACATGAGGAGTTTAAGATGTCCATTGAACATCCAGTTTGAAATATATGAAAAATAGTTGGAGATGAGAAATCAGGTCAGCAGCAGTCAGGATTTGAAAATAATCAGCATAGTCAAAAGACTGAAAAAACTAAAAGAAAATGTAAGATATTTTATATGCCAAAAAAATTACCTGGAAACAAGTCAAAAGAAAAATGAAAAAGAAATCATTAGACCACTTAAAAGTCATAACTGAAAAAATGGAGCCTAAATGCTACACTTGAAAAAAAAATCATGAAAATTCCTTAAACATATCAGTCAGAAAACAAAGTAAAAATACAAGGAATTCACCAAATTACCTCCTAGAAAAATAAGAGAAAAGAAAACAAAACTCCCAGGAACTTGATGCTCAAAATTCAAATCTTCCAGACTAAAGAAAAAAAAAATGATGCAAGCATCTAGAGAAAAAAAAAAGTTCAATTACTGAGGATTATTTATTCTTGTTTACCTTTTAATCAGGAATGTCTGGAAGTCCTCTATTTCATTAAAAATCCACTTTTTTCCTTGTAGGATTATACTCAGTTTTGTGGGGTAAATTATTTTTGGCTGTAAGCTCATTTTCTTTGCTTTCTGAAGTAATGTATTCTAAATTTTCCTTTATAGTTTTTACTGTTAAATTGTGTAAGACTATGACTAGTATTCCTTTGTATTTGAATTCTTTCTTCTGGTTGCTTGCAATACTTTTTCTTTGGCCTGGAAACTCTGGATTTTGTCTATAATGTTGCTGGGAGTTTTCATTTTGGGGTTTCCTTCAGGAGATGGTTGATGGATTCTTTCTATTTCTACTTTTCTCTCCAGTTCGAAGAGATCTGGGAAATTTTCTTTTACGATTTTTGTGAAATGTGATGTTTAAGATCGTTTTTTGGTCATGGCATTTAGGTAGTCCATTGATTCTTAGATTTTTTCCCCCTGAGGCTGTTTTCCAGATCAGTTATTTTTCTACAAGATACTTTACATTTTCTCCTACTTTTTCAGCCTTTTGACTTTATTTTTAATATTTCTTGTTGTCTCATTGATTCATTAGCTTCTATTTGTCCATTTTAATTTCAGGAAGTTCCTTGGGCAACATTTTGTACCTCTCATGCCACACTGTTAATTCCTTTTCCAATTTTCTTCCATAATCCTCATTTCTTTTTCATTTTTTCTTCTAGCACTCATTTATTTAATATTTTTATTTTTAACTCTTGCTTTCTTTTAGGAATTCTAATTGAGTTTGTGTCCATGTGTATTTTTCTTTAAGGCTTTGCTTATGGATGTTTTAGAGTCAATTCTATTCTGGATTTGTGTCTTGAGCATCCCTGTTACCATAATAGCTTTTCATAATTTTTTTCTTTTTGTTTCTTGTTTGTTTGCTCATTCTTCCAGCCTATTTCTTGGTTGTGTGCACTTCTGGAGAAAAGGTCTAGGTTGGTTCTATTGCTGCTTTCTTGGGCAGTATTGGGGGTTTGAGACAATATGTCATTCTGGATCTTAGGCAGGGGACCTTCAAGCTTTCAGTGCTCTGCTCCAAGGTGGTCTGATTTAGAGTAAAGTCTGATTGCTGAGCCCCTGGTTTGAGTTTTCCAAGCTCCTGACCTAAGTTTGAATAATTGTAGACTGCTGCTGGACTTAGCCCCAGTCAGCCAACTGGAAAGTTTTGTTGATTCACAGTGACAGATCTTCAGGCTCTCTTTTAGGATTCCCGTCCTGACTATCCCATTTCAGGCTTCAGATTAGGCCAGAAGTTGGAATTTAGACCCTACTCTGCTACTGGGATTTAAGATATTCTTATGCTGCTTGCTTCTGAACTTGTTTTCCTCTAAGCATACAGCCTCAAGCTTATGTCTTCTCCTTAAACCAGAATATCACACCTAGGTTCTGTTACCTTCCTTAGTCTTCCCTGGATCTGTAACCTGGAACTAAGTGGTGGGTGACAAATCTGCCAGTTGGCATCTTTTCCCATCCTAGTGTTCCAGTACGGATATGGGATTTCTTCTTGTTCTAGTGCATAGCCTCATTCTTGTGCTAGTTTGCTCTATGTGGCACTCTCTTTAGCAGGTAGGTCCTATCTTCTGTGTCTACAGATATATCTCCCTATACCAACCTGGGCTGGAAAAATGACTGGCAACTTTTTCTTGGATTTTGCCATCAGAATTTGGTCTGGTTTTCTAGTTCTTTGTGGAGGTGTGGTAGGGGAGCTAGGTTATATTTCTTTCTACTACTCTACCACCCTGACTCTACCTTCCAGGAGAACAATGTATATATAATAATAACAATATTATGACAAATAACTTTAACTAGGAACTCTGATCAATTCAGAGGACTGATAATGAAACACTCTACTCAACCTCCTGTTATAGAGGCAAAAAACTCAGAGTACAGAACAAGACATATATGTCACATGCATATACACATTTATATGTACATGTCTATGTACATATTTTTCTTTTACACATGACCAACACAGAAATTTGTTTTGCTTGATTATACATATTTATAAAAGTGGTTTTGTTTTTCATTCTCATTTGGTGGGTGGGGTGGGAGGGGAAGAAGGCATTTTTCTTTTTGCTGATTGAACAGGTGATTTTAAAAAATGAAACATATTAATACTTTTTTTAAATAAAAAGAATGTCTTGTGCAACAAGGCCAATGTAGTTGTTTAATTCATGGTAAAAAGCCAGATATTCATTAGTTCAAGCTCTTGTATCCCTGTCTAGGTCTCCGTAATTACTGGGAAACAATTTAGCAAATAATCCTTGTTGAAGTGACATTTACAACAATTGTCAAATGATATACAAATTGTTGCTTTAAAACATCCATAGAAGTCTTTTAACAGATTCCAGTTCAGTTAAGAAGATCAACTGTGAACCTTCACAATCGGCACAAGTATCCTATTTACCCAAAGTCAATTGGTCCTACAGCATGTCTTTTATGTTATGGCAGCATCATGTAGTGGAAAGACTGTTAGTCCTGCAATCAGGAGACCTGGTTTCAAATATCAGCCCAGACACCTAATAACTGTGTGACGATAGACAATTTCTTCACTTCAATTTCTTCATTATAAAATGTGAACAATAATGTTCATAATACCTCTTGGGGTTGTTTTGAAAACTTTGAAGTGTTTATATGAATGAGTTTTTAGAATCAAGGGCAACTTGACAATCATGCTTTAAAACTTAGATTTATATTTCAAGTTAGATGTCTTTAACTGTTCTAGCATGTAAAATACATTAATGGAAACAAATTTTTAATCCTCAAATAATGTTCAATTGGATACATTCATCTTGCATAGACAACATATTTGGAGGAAAATAACACCCAAAAGAGCACTATTTACAGAATTAACATATTTGAATTATAAGTATTTGTAAAATTTATCTTTCACTTTGTAATACAAAAAGACCCTAGTCTTTTTAAATTTTTATTGCAAAATCTCAAGATGTTAGAAATTCATATAAATTAATCTTTACTTACACAAAATTAGTCTAACTTGACATACTTTTTTTTTTTAAGGCAATGGGGGTCAAGTGACTTGCCCAGGGTCACACAGCTAGTAAGTGTCAAGTGTCTGAGGCCAGATTTGAACTCAGGTACTCCTGAATCCAGGGCCGGTACTTTATCCACTGTGCCACCTAGCTGCCCCCTAAAAGAAACATTTTTAATAATACCGGCTCCCTGTGTAAATACCTCAAATGCTGTAAGGATAATATACAAGTTTTCTTGAATTTTTCTCAGAAAATTTCACATATAAAGCATTATATAAGTACATAAAACATTATTTCCATGAAAATAATTAAAACAACATAATCCATTGTGATAAATAAGCTTATAATTTCAGGCTTCTTAAAACTGGAAACAAAACAGATGAGTATTTTAATTTCTTTTTATCTTAGTGGAATGTGTACATATCACAAGTACAAACCTAGTCCTTTCCCTTGAAAATTATACTATAAAAGTTAGGTTTGGGGCAGCTAGGTGGCACAGTGGATAAAGCACCAGCCCTGGATTCAGGAGGACCTGAGTTCAAATCCAGCCACAGACACTTAATACTTAACTAGCTGTGTGACCCTGGGCAAGTCACTTAATCCCAATTACCTCACCAAAAAAAAAAAAAGGTAAAAGAAAGTTGTATTAGTGAAATTTCAAGGTGAAAAAAAAAATAGGTTTAAAAGTTGAAATAGATCTTTATTATTATAATAATATATATCATTGAAAACTATAATTACATGTACCAACAGGAATAAAGATTGAATCTCTGGGTCTTCTAAATAATTAATCTTTAGAACCCATTGGGAAATAAAATAAAACCTTTTTGATAAACATGCTACCAAAATATTTTTAAAATACACATAAGCCTTATGACTTGGCCAATATCTTTCAGAAGTCTAAAGACAAAAACTAGACATTAAAACTGAATAGTTAAATTTTAATTCATTCAATACATTTTATTATTTTTTGTGTTGTAACTCATGGGTAGTGTTAATATGAATATATGGATCACCTGGATTTGATGGAGGTACCTTACTATCCAAAAGTATTTTTATGAAATCTTCGATCAACAGGGACAAAATGTCCTTCAACTGAACTCCAAACTGAACCCAGATAGCTAGCAGATGTGAGAACCGAGAAAAGATGAGGTGACCTCTCTGAGATTTCGATGGTCATATTGGTGTCTCGGAAGTTGCCTCTATTCATAGACCACCTTAAAGTCATGTCAATCAATGGACTTGAATGCGATCAGCCAATTAGCTTGGAGCTCTATGTGGGGACTGCCCTTCTTCCTGTTCAACAAGGGACTTCCGGGGAACGGTGTGGAACTCTTTCCTTTCGGAAGCGTGAGCTGCTAGGTGAAGGCAGGTTTTGTTTTGTTTTTTTCCCTCTCTCTCCCGCATAGATCTGGGTTAGGGCTTTTCCATCCTTTCAGAGACATGTGCTCGCTCTCTCTATCATCTTCTAATATACTTTAATAAATGCTTAAAAGCCTAAACTGTTGCTGAATTTATAAGTAAACTGTAGCTAGTTCTCCTCCCACACTGCAGGGAGGCAGGTAAGGCGACCATACATTAGATCTTAGTCATAACACAGATAAAAGACCCTACCTAGTGACTTCTTTTCCCTCAGGATAAGTCCCTATCTTATGGTAACATCTGGGCATCCTCATCCTTGCCAAAACCTTTGTTTTTTGGAATCCTGTAATCTTATCATGATGGTTTGGTATTTCCTCCATACTTGTTATAACTGAAATTGTTAAACTGCCTTTCCTTCTGTATCATACTATTTAAACTGACAACACCCTGTAATCAGTGGACAAAAAAAAAACATATACCCTCATAAATGGGGAGTCTCTGAGCTCTCTTCTTAGCAGGGGAGTCTCCACATGATCATGTGCTATATATTTCTTCTTGGGACAAAATATTAAATTGATATTATGTTTTTCCTATCCATTCTCTGATCTGATTTCTGTGAGATACCTACTTCTGCTAAGACGGGCAGAAATCGACTTCTCTAATCTGGGTGAACAAATTATAGGAGATATTATTGATGTCTCTGACCTGTTTATTATCTTGTAGGAGGATGGGTATGAAAACTATATTTAATATTCAACAGTAGTAATTTCATAACTAGAAGCCGCTGCACAAATGTTTAAAATCAAAGACAAAGCTTGTACATGACACTTCTTATGTTGGGCTCCCCTTTTACATTCTTGTAGACAACAAAACAGGGAATTAAATGGTCAGATTCTAGTTAAATTTACATGAATTGCCCTCAAATTAGCAGTATTTTAATGGTTGACAAAGTGATTCTTAAAGTTTTCTAAAATTTTTTAGTGAGTACTATTTATATAAATTTTAAAGTACATGTGCATATATGTGCGTATACCCATATGTGTGAATTCTACAGACAAACACATGTAAAAGAATGATAGGAGGTGAAGAAAGTCATCTGTAATACTCCCCTTGATGCAAAAGAGTATAAATAGAGGGTCAAATCAACAAGCACTGTACTAAGCACCTATTACATGCAAGAGACTGCTAAGTCGTGGGGAATAGAGAGAAAGACAAAACACTAGTCCTTGATCTTACGGAGCTTACAGTATAATGGAAGAGACAACATGTGAGCAACCATGTACAAAGAAGACATACAAGCTTAAATTTATGATGGAAGGCATTAAGATTAATGAGGACTGGGGCAGCCAGGTGGCACAGTGGATAAAGCACTGGCCCTGGATTCAGTAGGACCTGAGTTCAAATTTGGCCTCAGACACTTGACACTTACTAGCTGTGTGACCTTGGGCAAGTCACTTAACCCTCATAGCCATACTAAAAAAAAAGATTAATGAGGACTGGGAAAGACAAATGGCAGGATTTTACCTAAGACTTAAAGCCAGGAGTTGGAGGGAGAGAATTCCAGACATGGGGAATAGCCAGTGAAAATTGCCCAGAACTGGAAGATTGAGTGTCTTATGTTAGGAAGAGCAAGGAGATTATTGTCATTGTTCTACAGAATATGTGGAAGGGAATAAGGTAGAAGAAGAGAAGGTAGAAAGGAACTGGGTTTTAAAGGGATTTAAAAGTTAAACAGGATTTTATATTTGATCTTGGAGATAATAGAGAATGATTAGAAATTATTGAATAGAGGGGGAAGTGGTGCAACAGTCAGACTTGTGCTTTAGGAAGATCAATTTGACATCTGAGGAAAAGATGGAATACAGTGGGAAGAGACTTGAGGCAGGCATACCAACTGTAAGGTTATTGAAGTAGTCTAGTATTGAGGTAATGAGGACCTGTATCAGAGTGATTGTGGCATCAGAGGAGAGAAGGGGTCACATATAGGAGATTGTCTGAAGGTAGAAATAACAGAACTAGATGATACCTATGTTGTAAGCCTGAGTGATTGGAAGGATGGTCATATCCTCCAGACTAACAGGAAAATTGAGAAGTGAGGGTTTAAAGGGAAAGATAAGTCTGGGTTTGGACTATTAAGTTAAAGATGTCCACAAGACCTCCAGTTCAAGGTGTCAAATAGACAATTGGAGATGCTATATTGGAGGTCAGCAGAATTAGGGGCTAGGGCTGACCTTTAAATCATCTGCATGGAGATATTAGAATCCATGGAAATTGATAATATTATTAAGCAAAATAAAATAGAGGAAGAAGAGAAGAAAACCCAAAATAGAGCCTTGGGAGACACCCATGCTTAACCCTGACTTGGAAGAGTTAATAAAAAGATACTGAGAAGTTCTGGTTGGCAAGAACCAGGAGAGAGCAGTGTCACAAAAACCTAAACAGAAAAGAGTATTAAGAAAAGGAAGATTTATAATGTCAAAGAGAAGTCAAGAAGAATTGAGGATTGAGAAAAGGCCATTAAATTTGGCAATTTAGAGATAATTGGTAACTTTGGAGTTTCATTTGAATGTTGAGATTGGAAGCCAGACTTCGGAGAGTTAAGAAGAGTGAGAGGTAAGGAAGTGGAGACAACACTTGTAGATAGAGGCTAAGGGGGAAGATATATATATATATATATATATATATATATATATATATATATATATATATATATATATATATAGGATGATATCTATTAGTTGTGGATGGTTCTAATGATGTTTTTTGAGGATGGGGGGAAACATAGGAATGTTTGTAGGCAATAGGAAAGCATCCTGTATACTGAGAGATTGAAAATAAGTGAGAGAGTTGGGTTGATAAAGGGGGCAATCTGCTGGAGAAGACAAAATGGAACAGGATTATTTGTGTATAAGAAGAGGTAGCTTTGACAAGGAGAAAGGCTACCTATTTGTGTGAGATAGAGATGAAAGAGAAGATAGTGGCAGTCACCCCTTTGGTCAGCTAGTTTAGTTTTGTTTTGCGGGGCAATGGGGGTTAAGTGACTTGCCTAGGGTCACACAGCTAGTAAGTGTCAAGTGTCTGAGGCCGGATTTGAACTCAGGTACTCCTGAATCCAGGGCTGGTTCTTTATCCACTGCGCCACCTAGCTGCCCCCAGGTCAGCTAGTTTTAATCAATATTTGGTGTCTTGACTGATCTTGAAAATCATCATGTTAAGTAACCATGCAAATTCAATCTCTTTCCTAGCCTTCATCAGGGTCTACAATATTTTCAAGTGAATAACATTCTGGAATAAAACTAATACAGAAGGTTTTGGAAATTATGAGAGCAGTCTGAAGGAAACTTTGTTTAGCCTGGAAAAGGGAAGACTTGAATATGTGATACATGCTGTCAAATATTAGAAGACTGTTATGTGGAAGAAGGATTAGATTTCTCTGTGTTACTCTAAGAGACAGCATCAATGGGTAAAAATTAAAGGGAGGTAGATGTTGTCTCAAGTAGTAATTTTCTAATTAAAAGATCTATCTACAAATGAAATGGTCTGCCTTGCAGAATGAACTATCATCCTTGCAAGCAAACAATCTGAATATGTATTTAATAAAAAAATAATGTTTTCATTGGATTGAAGAATAAACTAGACACTTATAAAGCTTTCTTCTAACTTTAAGACCCTGAATATTTCTTTTACAGTCCTTAAGTTTTCTTCTGTCTGTCTCCATATGAACACATAAAATCTACATGTTAGATGGATTCATTTATTCTTACAGTTCTGACTCTTTAGGCCTTTTACAAAGCAATCTGGTTTTGCTGCTACATCTAAGGTAATAGATTGGAATATCCTTCCTGGTAATACACTTTTTTAATCTACCTATTAAAACACCTGGATGGCTTGGAAGAACATACCAGCTCTCTGCACATGACAGGCACTAGTATTACTACAGTTTATACTACAGTTTTAATCTGAGACTAAACTTTTACTCCCATTATAAAATATATATTATATATAATATGTGTAATATTATATGTATATATGTATTTACCCTTTTTTGCCCACAACCTACTTTATATATTACTACTTCAATAAGTCTCAGAGATCAAGTACTTCCTGTCTTATCTCCAATAACAGATTCTCAATATCAAATGTGTTATACTTCATGAAGCTTATTGTTTCTAAAAATCCAAGGTAAGTTGAGATTTTTACTCCAAAGGATTTTTAGAATTATAAAGTCGGGGCAGCTAGGTGGCACAGTGGATAGAGCAATGGCCCTGGAATCAGGAGTACCTGAGTTCAAATCCAGCCTCAGACACTTAACACTTACTAGCTGTGTGACCCTGGGCAAGTCACTTAACCCCAATTGCCTCACTAAAAAAAAAAAAAGTATAAAGTCACTTAAAAATGTGAAATTAAAATCTACTAAGTCCATATATTCAATAATAAGATCATATGGGTTTATATGTTTCAAATTATAAAGAGGGTATACAGTCATTAATTTAAAGTATCTACAGTATCACTGTATTTAAAGTTTAAAGTATCTTAAGTTAAAGTTCTTAGGTTTATCTCAGAAAGTTGTCAAATGAAAGCTGTGGGCGATTTTTTAAAAAAAGCTATTTGGGTAGCTTTTTGTGTTTCTGAGAATAGAAGGTTGTTCCAAATAAATTAAAATATTATTTCAGAACTTTATGACTTAAATGACATAAAGAAGTGACTTTTATCCGGTTTTCTAGGAGAAAACTTTTTTTAAAGAGTTCTAATAAACTAGAAAACGACATTAAAGTAATTAAAGTTTTAAGAATACTCAATGTTGAATTATAATTAATATAATTCAATAGCTATGGTATGTTTAATGAGTAGTTAGAAGGCACAGCTCTGTTAGATTTTTTCTCTCCTTAGTGTTCATTATCCTTGAATGAGCTTTTCCTTTAAACATAAGACCTAACAATATATCAGAAGAGTGAATGCTGTTTTCATACATAGAAACACATACACATATATTTACAATACTTTTATTTTTAACCATTTTCACAAGACCTCAAACTTGAAATAATCAGAGTTTACACATATTTTACTCTTTGTACATATTTAAATTTTAAAAAATATTAGCTAAAATAGGTTTTAAGTTTTTAATTTGGCTTAATTTCATATGAAATTAGGATTTCATCATCATGGGTGACCACAAAGACAGTATTTTTTAAAAATACACTGCATTCAAGGATTAGAAATAATTCAAATCACATATTCTTAATTCCTAAAAGGGCTCATTTAGTAAAAAATGTTTATGTATGTCTATCCACATGTACATACATGTAGATATACATGCATACATGTGCATTTATGAATATCTACACATACATATAAGAGGGAACATCTGAATATTTAAACAGATAACCTATATCTGTTACTGGCAATTTTAGATTAAACTTTACTATGAGAATCTTCCTTTTAGAATATCTTATTTAAACCATGATTTGAGTCAGCAAAATTTAATTTTGAGATAAAGTTTGAGGTATGAATTTATTTTTAACACATTGTACTTTATTTTCAATTGTTCCTTGGTATATTATGATCAAAGCTTATGATGCCAGCTAGTATTACCTTTATGAAATGGATCATTTCTCTCTGTTGAAGATTGGTCAGAATTTCCTAATTGTCTCTTAGAGCTGGGAAGGTTAATCAGGCAGAATACTGAGATTTCCCTCTTATCTTTTAGCAAACACTCCAGTTCAAGATGTTTCCCCTTAACCTATCACATTTTAGAAGTACTCAGGGCTTTCACACTTCTTATTATAGTAACAATAATTTATACTGTCTAACTAAAAAAGAAAAGAAAAATAATTATACCCTAAAAATGAAAAGGGAGAGGAATGGGACAGGATTATCCTAATGAAATGTTATATTTTAGTATAGTAGATATATTCAAGCAGATTTTATGGCTCATCTATGACCTGAGAGGAGGTGTAGAAGTCATTGGTGCTGGTGTTAGATTCCTGATGATATTACTGAGGCTTGCAATCTTCTCTTCCAAAAGATAGTTTTTCTTTTCTGCTGTTTTCTGCCGTTGTTCAGTCATCTCTAACGTTTTTAACAGGTGAGTATTTTCAACATAAAGATCTTTCACCACGTCATCAGATTTTGTATTCTTGCAAAGCTGGAAAAAGAACCAGAGATTTTCAATCAGGTGGGAGCTGGAGGGTATGGAATGATTGGGTGGGAAAGGATGGATTGTTTATTTTGGGATTTGAAGGAAGCCAAGGAAGCCAGGAGGGAGAGATGAGTAGGGAAAGCCTTCCAGACATGGAGTGTACTCCATGAGAAAATTCATGGACCCAAGAGATGAGGTGTTTTATATACAGAAGAGCAAAAAGGCCAGAGTTACCAGATCAAAGGGTACATAGTGAAGAGTAAGGTATAAGAAGACTGGAAAGGTAGGAAGTAGTTTATGAAGGGCTTTGAATGTCAAACAGAGGATTACTTTTAGGCAATAGGGAGCCATTTGAGTTCATTAAATATGGAGGTGACATGGTCAGAACTGAGCTTTAAGAAAACGACTTTCTTGTATCATGTTTCCCTTTGGCAGTCAAGTGAAGCCTTTAAGCCCCTTCTCAGAATAATAATTTTAAATGAATAAAATATGTAGAATTTAAAAGGAAATAAAATATATTGAAATAGTTATTAAATTTTTTTAATTGCTACACCCAGGTTAAAACCCTCAGCTATTGAGAATTAAAGACCTATTAGCTAGTTGTTATTTTAAAGATCTAGTTGGGGCAACTAGGTGGCACAGTAGAGCACCAGCCCTTGGAGTCAGGAGGACCTGAGTTCAAATCTTACCTCAGACACTTGACACTGTGTGACCCTGGGCAAGTCACTTAACCTCAACTGCCCTTACCCCAAGAAAAAAAATCTAGTTGTTATTTAAAATGGCAACATTCTTCAGGACTAGCTGGTAAATTGATATCTTCTAAGGTTTCAAAGTAAATTTCTAAAACCTAAATCATGCTTTTATATTCTGGAAAAAGCCTTAAAAATTCCGTGGGATAATAAAATTTAAAGTTTAAAAAAAAAAGTGGTTCCTCTTCTCAGAGAGATGATATTTAGTATTCAATTAGGTATTTATAGACCTGTTAAAGTGTTAATAACAACTGAAAGGGCAGGTCGATGGGGCAGTGGATAGAGTTCGGGCCTGGAATCAAGATGACTCAACTTTCTGAATTCAAATCTGGCCTCAGTAACTTACTAGTTGTGTGACCCTGGGCAAGTAACTTAACCCTCTTTGCTTTAGTTCCTCATCTACAAAATGAAATGGAGAAGGAAATGACAAACCAATCTTTGTCATGAAAACCCCACATGGGATTATGAAAATTCAGACATGACTGAAAAACAACTGAACAATAACAGTAACTGACTACCAAAGCCCAATTTGTTAATCATTCCACTTTTGCTACATGTAAGGACATGGTCATACCATTGAGCTCACCGTTATCTACAAGGATTCCACTTCTCTTTTAAAAAAATCTGAAATTCTTTTATATGATAATAACCTCTTGTTAGAAGTGTTGTGTTAGAACTGTCATTTTGTTTAATGTAGGTTAAGTTGGTTACAACCAACTTTAGTAACTCTTGAGGACTGCTTCAAGACTTGATTGGTCTGGAAGTACCAGGGTTTGAACCATTGTATGACTTCCTGGACACCCAAGGTATAAATGCTAACCTTATGAAGAGGCTCCTCAGCCTTAATGTAATTGCTTTTGCTGCCGAGACAACAAACCCTCTTTGAATTGGGTGCTACTGCTATGACAGATGGAAAGGCAAGGGAAGTTGTGTTCACTTCAATCAATGTTGTATCTTATTGAACTTACTTTTACTGATAAGTAAACTTCTTTGGTTAAATCTTACATGGCCCAATAAGTGTCTCATTGAATTTCATTCACAAGCCCTTAACCATAGAACTGGATGAGTTAGGCGTGGCCAGAACACCCCTTCCTAAGACTCAGCTTCATCTCACTTTATACTTCAGTTTTCCTAAATCTATACTGTCCCTACACAGACAAAAGGTTGGCAAAATTTTACTAAAGGGCCAGATATTAAATATTTTATGCTTTGCAGGCTAAAGTAAAATTGAGAATATGTAGGTACTTATGTTACTGAGAGAAAACATCTGGCACAAAATTTTTATTAAATTCAAAATATAATGATAACTATAATAATAGACAATAATTTTTGGTAATACAGGGTCTATTGAGAAAATGGGGGGGGGCAGCTAGGAAGCACAGTGGATAAGCACCAGCCTGGATTCAGGATGACTGGAGTTCAAATGTGGCCTCAGACACTTGACACTTACAAGCTGGTGTGACACTGGGACAGTCACTTAATCCTCATTGCCTGTGCAAAAAAAAAAGAAAAGAAAAGAAAAAGAAAAGGAAAAGGAATTCTTTTTTTGGGGGGATAGCATTTCACTTAACTGGGTTTCAAAGTCAGTATTCTCTATCATGAACAATGGATTGAAAAATACTCATCTGTTTGCTAATCTGCAATGAGATTTTAAGTATTTCATCTCTGAAAATGTCTTTTCACACAAATAGGTACTGCCAAATACTGATATCAGTTCATGAGTATCTGATATTAATTGAACATATTAACCATTTACAGGGCATTTATAGAATTCTATTAGATTCTCTGAATATTTGCCTTTTAGCATGTCTTCATATTGCAGATTAATCATGTCAAATTGAAAGCACAGTTAAATGGATTTTGAAATATTATAAATTTCTCTTACACTTGCATTGAGATCCAAAATACATTACTGAAACTGAAGCTCAGAAAAATATCTGCTGCAAATTTGTGTGGGAATAGAGAGATCTTGCTTCTCATTTTCACTTTTGGCAGCACTCGAATTATATAAGGTAGTTTGATATTAAATTGGCTTTACCACAGTATAAGTTTCACACATAAGTACTATTTTGCCTGGTAATTTTAGATAAATTCATTAAGAAATAGCAAATCTGCAACAAAAGCTAATTTCCAGAGCCAATCAGTGTTTGATAGTTACAGCTGAGGGCAGTTCTTGCACAGAAAAATACCATTTCAGGGCCTAAGCTAAAAAAAAAAATCATAATAAAACTTTAATTTTTTCTTGTTTTGACATGATGGGTTTGCTCTGGTAATAAAAAAATAAAATGTTCTGGTACAATGACATTCATGAGACTTGACATACTAAATAATTGGAACTACATTATTGTGATTTGCAGTGTGTCAAGCAGCAGTGTGAAGTGATAAGAGTATCACAATACAGTCTGTCACAACTACTCAACTCTGCCTTTGTAGTGTGAAAGCCATAGTCAATACACAAACAAATGAACAGTCATATTACAGTAAAACTTTATTTATGGAAACTGAAATTCGAATTCCATATAATTTTTTGTTTGTTTTTTGTTTGTTTTGGTGATGCAATTGGGGTTCAGTGACTTGCCCAGGGTCACACAGTTAGTAAGTGTCAAGTGTCTGAGACTGGATTTAAACTCAGGTCTTCCTGAATCCAGGGCCAGTGCTTTCTCCACTGCACCACCTAGCGGCCCCCCCATATTATTTTTATTTATTTATTTTTTTTTTGGTGAGGCAATTGGGGTTAAGTGACTTGCCCAGGGTCACACAGCTAGTACGTGTTAAGTGTCTGAGTCATATTTGAACTCAGGTACTCCTGAATCCAGCGCGTGGTGCTCTAATCCACTGCGCCATTTAGCTGCGCCCCTCCCCCCATATAATTTTAATGTCATGAATATTATTCTTTTTTAATTTGTTTTGACTATTTAACAAATGGGGGGAAACCTTCATAGATCATGGACTGTACATAAAACATGTGGCAGGGCCATATCTGGCCTATAGGCTAGTATGTCAACCATTGCCATAGACCACTAGTCACTTAGTCCTCAGTATTTGTCTATATTTCATTTTCCTCTATTTCTAATAGCTGGCCTATATTAACCAGTTAGATGTTACACTGTCCCTACTTTCAAACCCCTTAAACTTCTGTCCTATCTTACTTATACCTCACCAAATCCAAGTTTTCTACTCCTATTTAAGGGTTGCTCAGAGATGCTGAAGGGAGTCATATAAGTATATTGCCTAGGTCCACTAGAATTTGTATATCTTCTCAACTTACACCCTCCCTGCAGCAAGACAATCCTTTCACTTCTCTATAACTGATTCTTCAACATTCTCTATGGTGGCTCCTCCAAATCTTTTCAGCTCATCAAGCCTCTCACACCACCCCATCAGCAGAGTAACTTGCTTAATAATTACACAGAAAATAGAGGTCATTTGACTTCTCTTACTCTAATTCTCACAGTTTCCTTAACCATCACCTTCCATTCTCTCCTTCAAGTATCTGATGAAGTCCGTCTTCTACTTAAACTCTTATTTATTTTTTAAATAATAAACATTTTATTCATAGTTTTGAGTTCCACAATTTTATCCTTCCTTCCCTCCCTCTCCTGCCCCCTCTCTGAGGCAGTAAGCAATCACATAAAGGTATATGTGTGCAATTTAGTAAAACATTACCATATTAGTCATTTTGTACAAGAAAATTGAAATAAAAGAAAAAAAAAGAAAGAAAGTGAAAAAATAGCGCTGCTCAGTCTGTGTTCCAGTGATATCAGATCCTTCTTTGGAGGGGGATGTATGTTTCATCATAGTCCTTTGGGATTGTCTTGGATCATTCATTGTATTGCTGAGAACAGTTAAGTCATTCTACTTATACTCTTTTTTTTTTTTTTTTTTTTGCGGGGCATTGGGGGTTAAGTGACTTGCCCAGGGTCACACAGCTAGTAAGTATCAAGTGTCTGAGGCCGGATTTGAACTCAGGTACTCCTGAATCCAGGGCAGGTGCTTTATCCACTGCGCCATCTAGCCGCCCCCTCTACTTGTACTCTTCATAACATCTTTTCCCATCTTCCCCAGCAAACTGCCCCCTTGATCATCTGCACTGACCCAAATTTCACATTATTTATTGGTTTCTTTCTTTTTTGCTATCTGGAAACCCAAGTCTCTCCTGTCCTAAAAACAAAAAACATCCATTTGATCCTGCCACCCCTCTCAAGCTACTGTGCTATATCTCTTCTAACTTTCACAAGCAAAGTCCCGGGGGGAAGGGGAGAGAGGGGGGAGAGTTATGATGGAAGATGACTTATTAACTCCAATTCTTCTTTTCTTACTCCTCAACCTTTGTAATTTGACTTCTGAACTCTTCACTCTACTGAAACTATTCTCTTCTAATGATTTCTTTTTTAAAATAACTTTTTTTATTTATAATTTTATTTTTTCCCAAATTACATAGTAAAAATAAATTTCAACGTCGATTTTGAAAACTTTGTGTTCCAAATTCTCTTTCTCTCTCCCTTCCCACCCCCTTAAGAACTCAAGCAGATTCAATATAAGTATACATGTTAGTCATGCCAAAACATTTCCAACATTAGTCAGGTTGTGAAAAGAAAACAGACAAAAAACTATAGAAAAAGGAACTAAAAAATTATGCTTCATTATATCAGACACCATGAGTTCTTTCTCTGGAGATGGACTGCATTTTCCATAAGTCCTTCAGAGTTGTCTTGAATCATGGCATTGCTGAAAATAGCTAAGTCATTCACAGCTGATCATCTTACAATATTGCTGTTACTTTGTATACAGTACATTTCACTTTGCATCAGCTCATCTGAATAGTCAGAATCTCCCTCTTGCAATTCCTGATCTAACCCATCTATTCTTTATCTAGTTTATTTTTTATAGGATAGACAAGCTTAAAAAATTGCTTATTTATACAGTGTGATAGGGCATTGAAGACAATGTTTCTTACTATAGAGAGGCTCTGCAAAGGAATATGAGACTGAAAAATTGAGCTGTTTTCCCAATTCCTGGGGAAGAAGGGAAAGCTGAAATCTCAGGAGAAACAAAAGTGTGCAAGCCCTTGCTTGTCAGTTCTTCTGGGAAAAGCCTGAAGTGGTTGTGCTTGGAGGTTTGGAGGAAGAGCTACAGCTGCCCTAGAGCAAGATACTGAAAAAAGCCTGAAGCTGTGCCTCTTTTTCAAGTAAAGATGATTCTCTAACTTCTCCATGACTTTCTCACTCTAGCTCTATTGCCTGAGCTTACTATATCCCAGTTTTCATTTCTGAAAGTCTGTTCTCTTTCTGTATTTGCCATGTGTTCTCAGGAGAATTTTTTTCCTAAGATATCTTTTGGTGTATCTCTTCTGGGGGTGGGGGGTGGAGATTATAGTAGCCAAGGACATAGTGGGAGAGGAATGGGGATCATCCTCCAAAATCATTCCCCCTAACTGTAGGTGTCCCTCAAAGCTCTGTCCTGGGCCCTCTTTTCTTCTCCTTCTATACTACTTCACTTGGTGATCTCATCAGCTTCCATGGATTTAATTACCATCTCTATGCTCATGACTCTCAAATCTATCCTGTCCTCATCTCTCCAATCTTGCATCTATCTCCAACTTCCTTTCAGACATCTTTAACTAGATGTCCAATAGATATCTTTCAGCATATCCAAAATTAAACTCATTATCTTTCCTCCTAACCTCTTCCCTGTTTCCTGCCTTCCCTATTACTGTAAAGGGTAACATTCTCCTTCCAGTCCTAGGAATCATCTTGGATTCCTCACTATCCCCCCCCCACCACCACATCCATACTGTTGCTAAGGCCTGTCAATTTTACCTTGGCAACATCTCTCAAATATACCCCTTTATCTCCTCTGGGACTGCCACCACTCTAGTGCAGGCCCTCTGACTGGATTATTGCATTAGCCTGATGGTGGGTCTACCTGCCTCAACTCTCTCCCCACTGCAATTCATCTTCCACTGAGCCATGAAAGTGATTTTCCTAAAGTGCAGGCCTGAACATGTCCTACTCAGCAAACTCCAGGGGCTTCCTAATGCTTCCAAAAGCAAAACATAAAATGTTCTTTGTGGCATTCAAAGCCATCTATAACCTATCGTCCAACTACCTTTCCAGTCTTCTCACACTTTACTCCCTGATGCATATTCTTCAATCCAGTGACACTGGCTTCCTGAACAAGCCACCCTCAGCTCTGGGTATTCTCTCTGGCTTTCCCCCATGCCTTCCCTCTGCTGTTCCAACTACTGACTTTCCTGGCCTCCTTTAAGTCTTCTACAGGAAGCCTTTCCCAATTCTCTTAATTCTAGAGTCTAATATTTAATTATTTCCTATTATCCTGTGTATAGCTTGCTTTATATATATATATTTGTTTGCATGTTGCTCTCCCCGGTTAGACTGTGAGCTCCTTGAGGATAGGGACTGCTTTTTGATTCTTTTATGCACTTAGTAGAGGCCTGCGACATCACATGGAATGTAGCACTTATACATGAAATGACGTTGCTGGGGGGCGCTAGGTGGCGCAGTGGATAAAGCACCGGCCCTGGAGTCAGGAGTACCTGAGTTCAAATCCAGCCTCAGACACTTAACACTTACTAGCTGTTGTGACCTGGGCAAGTCACTTAACCCCAATTGCCTACACTAAAAAAAAAAAGACATTGCTGGGCTTTTTCTCCATTTAGGAAAAATTTTACTGATAGACGTTATCACTTCTCTCCTGAGTAGGGAAAAAATTAAATTGATTTGGACCTTCTTGATTCCCCAGGATAAGAGAGAAGGCTTTTTGGAAAGTAGAAGAGGGAGAAAGGTCCTCCAAAGCAGTAGACAAATTTCCCACTATTGTCTTAATCACTAAATCCTCCTCCATCTTCCTCCTCTCCCCCTCCACACACATTAGTGGAATTGTCTAACCCTTGGAGATACCTAAAGGGAAGAGCTGAGAAATAGCAACTCATATACCATGAGTGTCCAGAGAGAGGGAATAGTTAGTTTTCCTTGTTAACCAAATACCCTAAGCACTGTTAAGCAGGGATACATTATTAAGAGAAAAAACATTATAATCATAGCAGCTCACATTTTAAGATTTTCAATGTGGTTTACATATATTATTTTATTAGCTCCTCACAACAACCCTTTAAACCAAGTACTACAGGTTATCCCCATTAGACGGAGGAAGAAACGGAGATTCCATGAGTTTAAGTGACTTGCCTTAGTTAGTGTCAGAGGTCAGAACTGTCTTAATCCCTACTGTCTCCACTAAACCGTGCTATCTCTCACACACAGCATGATGGCTTCCTAGTTTTGTACAAACTTATTTCAACATTGGTTTCTATGGCATCTGAGACATTATTCTAAATATGTCTCCTACCACCACTATGAATGTTTAATTCCCATGTTCCCTTCATTCTGTGGAATTGATATGCCGAGGTTACAGATATCAGTGGGGGGAAACACTGCTGAGTGGTGCTGGAAAAATAGAAAGGGTCCGAATTATGTTTCAGAGTATAGATCTAAGTAGAATGTGAAAAAGCACAGCTCTTCTGCCTTCTGTAATGAGGTACTTTGTTATAGAATATATATATATATATATCTCTGTGTGTGTGTTGTATAATATATATATATCTGTGTGTGTATATACTATATGTGTATATATATATATGTATATTTATATATGTCCTATTCACATAACTTTAATTCAATCAAGTAACCATTTATAAATGCCATTTGTAAAGCAGAGCTCTGCTAGGCTAGTGGGGAAGAGTTAAGGTTTAGAAAAGGCAGGGTCTCTGCCTTCACAGATCATAAAGTCAAAAAATTTTTTTTTAATTTCAAATTTTTTAAATTTCAAATGGCATGATAGATTATATAATTCAAGACTGAATTTCATTGAGGCCTTAAAATATTTAAAACCATTTAGTAAATATAAACCTTGACAGGTTACCAGTAACAGAGTAAATATAGAATGATTTTATATCATGAGAACTTAAAGAAAAAAGTCTTTTCAAATCACATTTTTTTAAAGTTAGCCTAATTCTTGTCAGTACTATATAATGATTTAGTAAAGTTAGAGAAATAATAGTCTTAAATTATCAGAGCATGTCTGAGATTAAGTGCTTCATTGGGTTTTGGGACAGTTAGTATCGAAGTTAGTCAAGCCAATAGATGAGCATACAATTTAAGTCCATAGGGAAGGTAGCAGGGAAACTAATAAATAGGAAAGCTTACTTGTTCTTTTAGCTGATTCACTTATTTCCTGAAGAAGCTTTTTCCACTAGTTTCAGCTTTTGTTCAACTTCTATCATGCGTTCCTCCATAGCTATTACCAGAGATGCTTTTGGTTCCCCTGGAAAAAAAAAGTAGCTTCTATTACTTGAAAAATCACACACACCAAAGAGAACTATCACAGTCTCTCTTCTGTAAGGAGGGAAGAAAGACTAGTGAACACTATGCAATTTATAGAAGGATGGATTTCTACCCGGTTGAAATGGAAGTTTTGGACATTACATTGATTATTCATACTAAAAATCAACTGACCATCTTCACCTGAGATAAATTCAAGTATTTTTAAACTATGAACAAATATTAGCTTCTGTTGCCTCTGTAGTTATTCTTTGTATTTATTCTGTTATTGTGACTATTTCCTCCTTTTAGTTTTTGTTTTTTGGCCATTGCTATATTGACAGCCTGTCCTCAACAATAAATAACATTTAAGATGTTGTCCAGGGTTTTCTAACCTTACCTACCACATTTAGAGGGGTCTGGTTTTCTTTTGTTATAACTAGGACTTTGGGACTGTTTGTTTTTCATAATATTCAATCTCTTCTGGTCTTGATTTTTGTGATCCCTTTCCCAATCTTACTTGTGCAAAGGAAAGAAACATAAATTGCCAGGATGATTTTGTCATCAAAACAATATCCAAACTGAGAAAGCTTAGCTAATAGTTGTTAAATATAATGGGCAAGAAAATAACAAGAATATCAATAGGCATTTATAATAGGTTTTGCAAAGCACTTACTATATATCATCTCATTTGAGCCCAATAACAACCACTTAGATGCTACAGGTGAGGATTCTGAAGTACAGAAAAGTAAAGGGACTTCGCTAAGTTCAAACAGATATAGTTAGAGGTAAAATTTGAACCCAAGAATCTTTGATTCCAAATCAGTAATAAGAATTTACTCTATCATGCTACAAAAGAACTGGATAAGGCTGTGACTATTCTACATTCTCTTATTTAATTAAGACTGAAAAGTATAGAAATTTTTTTAAAGTATAAGGAATTAAGAGAGGTGAGGCATTTGTTGTATTGAAGGTCACCACTTAAGTTCTCAAATATAAAATGAAGGTTTCCTATTTCAAATGGGACCTATTAAAAGCTACAAGCAAAACCCAGATTTTTTTATGATTACAAAGAATCAAAAGGTATCTGTAAAAAAAGTCAAACTGACCAGAGTTATACCAAATATTATTCAAATGCCAACATGTATTTAGAAGTTAAAATATCAGAACTTTTCAATCTTTCCACCGAAATCCAACTTGGATACTTCATCATTGCATGACGGTTGTCAAAGACTATGCCTGTGGACTAGAAACTCTAGGTCTGATCTAATTGTAGAGTCCTTGATTAGGAAGTTTGGTAACAGAAAGGTTGGTCATGAGATGATGAAATTTTTTGGCCCAAGAAATTCATTAAACTTTCTACTAAGGTAGTACAAAATCACAAAGGTATTGAGGGAAATTGTGACTATTATTTTTAGTTACTAAATTTAGTTACTAAGTCATTAAAGTAACTAAGTCATTAAAGAGGTCTTTAACCATGTGAATACTTTTAAATCAGAAATTTTTAAAAAGATAATTTAAAATTTTATTTCAAGTTTATTTTCTAAAATATTAGACCTTGAAAAAGTATGATAAAAATATTGATTTTTTATTATTTTAAGTTAATATTACTAATATTTATTTTTAATGTATTGATCTGTTTCATACTTAAATGGAAGTGCACCTACTCTCCACTTGTCTAGGGGAAAAATCCATAATTCAAGCAACATTATTGCCCTCTAAATTAATTATGACTTAATGAATAAAAACACTACATATGACAATATGACAAATGAAGAACAAAGATACTTGTATTTTAAAGCTTTTTTTATTTTATTACATTACAATTGTTTTCCCTCTCTGCTGAAAAAATAATACAAAATGAGTATATCCTATAAATAATCTTGATTTTCTCCAAACTTCAAATAAAAATTAGTACCTTCTCTTAAAAATAGTTATAACAGAATGAGAAAATATATAGCATATGTTCTTTCAAGAAGCCCAAATCCAAGTCACCAATTCTTAAATAGTATAAATAAAAATTATTCGTAACAAGCTGAGAATAATAGCATTTATGATTTTGATTCACAGAATTCCTTTTTTATACATAAATAATATAGACATATTACTATGACTAACAAGGGGAATAACACTAACAATTTAAAGGAATACATTGATCCCAACAAATTTTTGAGTGCTTGCACACACTCGAGCACATGTGTGTGCGTGTGCATGTAATGGTAAGAAAATTGATAATTAGCAGCCAGATTTCATAGGTGTCCAATCTGCATGCATTACTTTCTGCTCTGGTAGCAAAGCCTAAAGAAAGAATGCAAGTGGTAGACTTCACCCTGATGTCAACATTATATTTGGGCTTGGGATCTAAATCGATTCCATAATGTTTGCATCATTAATAAGTACATAAAACATTAACACCATGCTAGTGCCTTCCCTCTAAGATTATCTCCAATTTATCCTGTATATAACTCATTTGTACTTAGCTTTTTTTCATGTTGTCTAGTACATTAGACTGGAGGTCCTTAAGAGAGAAAATAGATTGGGGTTGTGGTTTTGGGGGTGGGGGGTGGGGGGTTGGTTGGTTTGATTTTTGCCTTTCTTTGTATCCCAGTGCTTAGCACAGTGCTTGGCACTTAATCGATGCTTGTTGACTTTGACGACTACTTTATAGATAATATTACAGAATATTCCCATTTTTAAAAAAGCTTCTTTATGAAACTGATAATTGAAAAACTGTTTTTACTCTATATTTCCATAAAAACTCCAAGTTCAACATTTTATAATATAAGCAAAAGGATGAATGTTTCCCCACCACCACTCTGCAACTTTATTTTGAAAACAACATTACTAGGGGCAGCTAGGTGGCGCAGTGGATAGAGCACTGGCCCTGGATTCAGGAGTACCTGGGTTCAAATCCAGCCTCGGACACTTGACGCTAGCTGTGTGACCTTGGGCAAGTCACTTAACCCTCATTGCCCAAACCAAAAAAACAAAAAACAAAAAACCAACATTACTGGAAATTTAAGTAAATGGGCTAGATATCATATTACTATAACAACATATCACAAATGTGACACACATAGGTGACTAAGGGCTCACTTTAAAAAGGGAAGCTACAAAAAAGTGGCTAAAAGTAATACATCCCACTCCCAAAATGTCAGAGGTATAGCAACATTGATGGTCAATTTTCAGAACTATCATATGAGAGATTACAGAAAGAATTGAGAAACTGTATTTAAGTGTGGGAAAGACAATATACGTCAACAAATGAGAAAAGAATGCAGACTATAAGAAGTCACTTGAGCATTTCACAAATTAATCATTTCTTAATGTGTCCTTAGGTTATACCAAATTTGGGGCCAAAGCAGACGAGGAACTAGGGAACTAGTAAGAAGTATGCTATGAGAATATTTGAAAACAGATAATGTTTGTTAGAATCCCAGGAAAGATACGGTTATACTAACTGATAAGAGATAATTTGTATTTTTTTAAAGTGGCAAGATTTTTAATTTTCTAGAAATTAAATCTTCAACAGTGGCGTGTATAAAACATGGACTGGGTATGCGTGGATGGCATACCTTGAAGGAGCATTCCAATCACCCTTCTCTAGAGGGGAACACAACTAAAACTTCCTGTAATCAATTTTTCTGATAAGTAAATGCTAATGTCCCCATTAGAATCTCCAACAGTTTGTGCTATCATGGTAACTTTTTGAGTGACAGAACACAGCCATCCCTTAGTTTTCTTAGATGTTGTAAAGATTTATTTTCTTTGAAATCCAATGATTCATGGCCACATGCCATATTAACTCACCATTACTGAGTTTCTCTGTAAGTATTCAATTGAGTCTGACAAGACTGAAGTGCAAATTATAAAGAAAAATCTAGGCTGCTTTGCTAGTAGTGATCATTGAAGGGAGAGATTCTGTGTTTTATAGGGTTCTTGGCATCTGATAATTTTTTAGTTGTAACTTCAGGTCTGTTTTGTGTCTGTTATTTAACAATATAACAACAACAACAAAAGATAGCATTTATATACCACACTTACTATATTCCTTGACACTGTGCTAAGCAATTTACAAATATTATCTCGTTTGATCCTCACAATAAATCTGTGAGGTAAGTGCTATTTTTATCCCCATTTTACAGATAAGGAAACTGAGGCAAACAGGTTACATGATTTGCCCAGGGTTACATAGCTAATAAGTGTCTAAGGCTGGATTTGAACTCAGGTCTTCCTGATTCTAGGCCCAACACTCTAGTCATTGCATCACCAACTGCCTCTAGTGAACCTATTTCATATTCTTTAAATTTCTATATTTAACATATCCCAGATGCCAAATGTTTTAATATAACAATGAATGTATCTCTATGGGTATGCCTTTTCTTACAGAAAAAAATGTTATTTATATTTCTTCATTAAGAAGATATTTTTTACTCCCTTTTTGAACTGGCATAATAAAAGAAAATGATAACTTCACAAAAATTGGGTAACTAAGTGACACAGTAGACAGAGCTTGGAGTTAGGAAGACCTGAGTTCATTTCCAGCCTCAGACACTAGCTGTGTAACCCTGGGCAAATCACATAATCTATTTGCCTCAGTTTCCTCATTTGTGAAATGGGGGATAATAATAGCACCTACATCACAGGTTTGTTGTGAGGATTGAATGAGATAATAATTGTAATACACTAAACATAGTGATGGCACATAGTAAGCACTGAAAGTGTTAGTTATTAATTAATAGGAAAAGACAAACAGAAAAAATGAAGCAGTTCATCAAGCTATGCTACCTGAAACTATTAATATATAGTAATAGAAATTTTACTTGTAGCATGTTGGTTTCAGAGGTCCTGTTTTCAAGTTCATCCTGTAAGAGCTGATTTCTCCATTCTGCCTCTAATAATTGTTCTTGAAGCTGTAGGAACTGCTCTCTGGGCACTGCAAGACCGCCTTGCTGCAGAAGGAGCAGCATATTCTGATGGTGTGAGGATGGATTAAGCATCACACTGAGCTTCGAGTCTTCTATCTGAACAAGTATAAAAACCCATTTAAATACAACAATGATGTTGTTAACAAGTTAATAACTGACTAATGTTAGAACCTCAGTTCATTAACTTAATAAGGTATTCATTTCAATTCAAACCAGTTCAAGTCAACAAATATTTAATTAATTTCTCTTTGGACTCCAGTATAGTTATCACTGAAGGTAACAAATTCCATTCTTTCTCTAAGATTGTGGAATCGGTGGTTCCAGTTATCATGAAAACTAGGGTGATTCTTGCTCTAGCACAGTATACTGCTTAAAAGAGCTCATTAAATCTCTGTTGATAATGTCATGCAGTACCATTGTATTTATAAACTGGAGGTCAATCATATTCTTTGCAGAAATGTAACATAAAATTATTTAGCTCACTAGAGATGAGCCTGTGATTATTTTTATACTTGTCATTGCTACCCCTAAATTATTATTCCTTTCTCCATATGTTTAACATTAGGTGCATTTGTGAGAGGTAGAGGGAAGGTATTTCTGTGGAAAGAAGTAGTTGGTTCAGATTTGAATTTTTTCAATGAATAAAAGCATGCAGTTAAGAGTCAGAATAAGTAGTTTGAAAGGATAAGATAGTTTGAATACATATTTATATTAAATATTTCTTATAAAAGCCTGACATTCAAAATATGTAGGGAACTCATGCAATTCTAAAATATTAAGCACCTCCCAAAAGTTAAGAAGTGAAATAAGTTTTTTAAAAAGGAAAACAAATTATTAAAAAGCACATGGAAATCAATAACAGTCCAAGAAATGTGAATTAAAACAACTCAACTCTGAGGAATCACTAAACATTTGTCAAATGAACAAAGTTATTAAAGGATCAAAAAACTCATTGTTGGAGATGCTGTGAGAAGACAGAAAATGAATCTTTTCATTTCTACTAAAATAACATTTCCTCAAATTTCAAAAATGAAATTTTTATAGTGAAAAAAAATGTTAAGATATCCAAATAAAAAAATCCTTCAGCATTATTTTAAAATAGCCATTCCATATGTCACTTAATAGAATAAGATAAAAAAAGGAAAAAAAAATTCTAGAAGACAACCAAATACTGAAAATTTCTTTTTGAATTAAATCAGATGCTTCAAAAGAATTATTTCCTGTTTGACTTTTAGGCTAGGCATATTATTTGTATACATAATAAAAACCTTAATTCAAGTTAATTTGGGGGGTTAATAATACAATGACATCAATCTGGAATATCCCCTTTAATAGTCAGGAAGTGCTAGGAATATCTTTAGGATTTTCCTTCCTTGATTTCAAAAAAGAACAAATATTAAATGACAAACAAACGAAAAAAAGGGACAGCTAGGTGGAGCAGTGGATAGAGCACCGGCCCTGGAGTCAGGAGGACCTGAGTTCAAATCCAGCCTCAGACACTTAACACTTACTAGCTGTGTGACTCTGGGCAAGTCACTTAATCCCAATTGCCTCACCAAAAAACAAAACAAAAAAAAAATCAAATGGCTATATTTTTCCTGACAGCCATCCTTAATAAAGGTATCAAAAAAATTTTTACAATGCATCTTGAAGTGATATAACCACAGAACAATTTTTCTCTTTAACCAATAAAATTAAACTATTAAACTAAATAGCATAATTAGGCACACAGTAGGATGTCTGGAGATGGAAAAGGAAAAAAAATCATACTAAAGTAAAAATATTTAAGAGATCCAAGAAGTAGCATACATATGTATAAATTATGATCAGAGGAGGGATGAAAGAGGAAAATGTGTTTTAAGTTTTCCAAGGTGAAGCATGCCACTCCACTTTTGGCCACACACTCAACGAACATTAGGGTTTGAAGGAAGGCATGCAAACAAATGATGCACTAAAATCAGAAGGCAGGACCCAGGCTAGTCAAAAAGTCAATGGTCATTGTAATATACATAACTAAAAAAAAATGGTAACATGAAACTTTAGAGCCAGTATCCATTTCTTGAAACTAATATCACAAATTTGGGGGGTGAAGGAGGAGAATCTTCAATTTCTATTCTTTCATGTTAAAGAGTATGTACTAGTCAGGGCTTCTTAGACTTTTTCCACTTTTGACCCATTTTCACCCAAGGAGCCCTGGCTATATAGGTACATAAAACATACATACATAACCTTTTCTTTACTGTTGCCAAATTTTTCAGTATCCCCACATTCAGTTACACAACCTCACATAAGGTTTAAGAACCTTTGGACTAGATTACCCTGTCATTGATACAGTTTTAATTATGGCTAATATCTATAACTCAGAGAAAAATTCCTGTGAATTTAAAATTTTTTAATTCCCCAGCATAGTCAAATGAATAACGGCTCATCTTTAATGCAGCATAAAACAAAGCAAACGCTGTTTCTGACAAAGAACATAATGACATGTTTCTAACATGCTATGGTAGTACATTGAAAAGGAATGTTCTACCTTCACATACTATCTCAGGCAGAGAACTGTACCCTTCTCTGTTATTTCCAGCCATTGAATTCTAGACACAGGTTGGCCACAAACAAAAGAACAAAGATCAAAATATTATAGGAGTTCGGAAAAGAGAAACCAAAGTACCAACTGATCTTTTCATACGAGATTTAACAGATATGGCTATATGTCTGCCAATATAACAGCCAGGAATAAGTTGTGAAAGACAAAACTATGCGTTTTGCTAAATACAAAGTTTGAGAACAAATATGTTAGAACATTCCTGACTCCATAATCATTGTGCATGTGCAATCATCTGCCTGAATGAATTTGACTTGTTTTTCCCTTGAATATGACTAGGTAGGTTTATTAATCCCTACCCTAGGAATAGGACAATCCAGATTATTATCTCACAGTAGATCAAACTCTTCACATTTGACAAGTAGGGTCCTGATTCCCAAACCAGGAAGAGGTAAAACAGAGATTAAGAACCACAGACCAATATCAATAGTGGACATTGGTGACAAAATATTAAGTAAATTATTTGCAAAGAGATTAAAATTAAAATTATCCTAACTCATTATGATTAAGTTAGAGTTATACCAGAAATCCAAGATCAGATTAACATAAGGAAAACAATTATTCTAATGAATTATACTAATAACAAAATTTAAAACAACACAATTCTATTGAGATGGAGTAAAAAGGCTATAATAAAAATATAGCACTCATTTTAAAAAACTCTGAAAAGCATATAGGAAGGGAAAAACTCCTTATTATGATCAAAAATGCTTAAAGGGAGGGAGGGAGAAAAACTTGGAACTCTAAATCTTATGAAAATGAATGTTGAAAACTACCCTTACATGTAACTGAAAAAAATAAAATAAATATTTGTTGCAATTTAAAAAAAAATTTTTTTTTAAGATAAAAAATGCTTGACCAAAACAATTGTTTGTAATAGAGAAACACTAGAAGCTTTCCCAGCAAGAGCAGTAAAGCAAGGATACCAACTATCACCATTATTACTTGACATAGTATTAGAAATGCAATAAAAAAAAATTAAAAGAAATTAAGGAAATAAGCATTATCCAGCCATAGACTCTTCCCTGAATTTCAGACCTTTATCAAAAATTGCCTACTGGATATTTCAAAATGCATGTCTAGGATATATCTTAAACTCATCATGCCTCAAACTAAATACATTATCTTTCTCCATAGTTTCCCATCTTTTAAACTCCCTTATTTTTGTTAATTTGTTATTTCTCAGATTCATAATTTTGGCATTATCTTTGATTCTTTACTCTCTCTCATCTACATTTCCAATTAACTGCCAAATATTTGCCATTCCTACCTTCACCAGATCTCCTACATCTGACTCTCTCTAATCACATAGCTATCATCTTGGTTTAGGCTCTAATCACCTCTTAAATAGATTATTGCAACAGTATCCTAATTGGTGTCTCTTACCTCTTCAATTAATCATGTGACTCCCCTTCTTGACCAATGTCAATAGCTTCCTATTGCTTCCAAGATAAAATACAAATTCATCTGTTCAGTTCTTAAAATCAGATTGTTTACATCTGACTGCAATCTATCTTTTCTAGCCTCACTGGACCTTACTCCCCATCCTACATTCCATGATCCAAACACACTGGTCTGTTTTTCACTCATACTCCATCTTTCATCTCTGTGCCTCTGAAATGGCCATCCCTCATTCCCAGAATGCACTCCCCTCTTATATTTTTCTTATAAAGTAATTCCCTTCCTTTAAGATAAAGCTTAGGCACCATATTCTAGAGGAAGTCTTTCCTGGTGCCACCAAATATTAGTACTCTTCTTAAAACTACTACATATTCATTTTATTTTGAATTTAAAAAATAAATTTGATTTTATTTTCCCATGTATAATCAAGAAAAACAAATTCCTGTAATGACCATGTCCAAGAAAAAGTCTCAATCTGTACTCTGAATCAATCACCTCTCTAACAAGAAGTAGACAGCATGTTTTATCATGAGTCCTATGAAACTGCAATTGGTCATTGTTTTGATCAGAGTTCCTAAGCTTTTCAGTTATTTGTCTTTATAAATGTGCTATTACTATATAAATTGTTCTCCTGGCTCTGTTCACTTCACTTGATATCAGTTAATAAGAGTCTTCCAAGGTTTCTCAAAAACCATCCCCTTTATAATTTCTTTCAGCAAAATAGTATTCCACCACATATATACATACACCATAACTTGTTCAGCCATTCCCCAGTTGACAAGTACCTCTTCAGTTTGGAAACTATGCTACTATGAAAAGAGTTGCTATAAATATTTTTGTATATATGAGTTATCTTGACTGATTTGGGATTCAGATCTAGTAGCATTATAGCTGGGTCAAAGGACATGTACAGTTTAATAGCTTTTTGGATATAGTTTCCCCTATCCATTGTAATCTTCATTGCTTCTCTAATTTATTATGTTATCCCTTGGGTCTAAGTCATGTATACATTTGGAGCTTATCTTCATATACAATGTGCGATGTTGGTCTAGACCCAGTTTCTTCCAGACTGATTTCTAGTTTTCCTAGCAGTTTTTATGGAATACTGAGTTCTTGTCACAATAGCTAGGATATTTGGGTTTATCAAACACTGGCCTACTGTACTCTTTTGCTTCTGTATACAGTGTCAATCAGTCAATCAATAAGCATTTATTAAGTTCCTATTACATGCTAAGAACTATCCTAAGCTGAGGATACAAAGAAAGGCAAAAGACAGTACTTGCCCTCAAGGAGATCACAACCTAATAAGGGGAACATCGAGCAAAAAAACATACAATCTATCTACAGGATGAATAGAGAATAATTAGCAAAGTGAAAGCATTAGAATTAAGAGATTAAGAAAGGGTTCCTATAGAATGTAAGATTTTAGTCAAGACTTTTAGGAAATCAGGAAAGCCAAGTGGCAGAGATAAGGAGGGAGAGCATTTCAGGCATGGAAAACTGCCAGAGAAAATGCTGGAGCTAAGAAACAATAATGTCTCCATGGAACAAAAAAGAGGCCAATATCATAGG
Source organism: Dromiciops gliroides (assembly GCF_019393635.1). Lineage (NCBI taxonomy): Eukaryota > Metazoa > Chordata > Mammalia > Microbiotheria > Microbiotheriidae > Dromiciops > Dromiciops gliroides. The sequence goes on along the minus strand of NC_057862.1, from coordinate 262,559,595 downwards.
ATTTAAGAATTTATGGTAGGGGGGCAGCTAGGTGGCGCAGTGGATAGAGCACCGGCCCTGGAGTCAGGAGTACCTGAGTTCAAATCCGGCCTCAGACACTTAACACTTACTAGCTGTGTGACCCTGGGCAAGTCACTTAACCCCAATTGCCTCACTTAAAAAAAAAAAAAAAAAAAAAAAAGAATTTATGGTAGGGGGGCAGCTAGGTGGCACAGCAGATAGAGCACCGGCCCTGGAGTCAGGAGTACCTGAGTTCAAATCCGGCCTCAGACACTTAATACTTACTAGCTGTGTGACCCTGGGCAAGTCACTTAACCCCAATTGCCTCACAAAAAAAAAAAAGAAGAATTTATGGTAGGGTGTAAGGTGCAAGAAGACTAGAAAGGAAGGTGGGGCTAGGTTATTAAGGGCTTTGAATGGCAGAGAATTTTGTATTTGATCTTGGAAGTTACAGGGAACCACTAGACCTGCAAAGAAAAAAAAAATCTCTTTAGCAACAAAATGGAAGATGGATTGGAGTGGGGAAAGATGTGTGGCAGGCAGCCCAATCATCAGGTTATTGCAATTGTCCAAACATGAAATGACTAGGGCCTGAAGCAAGGTGATTGTATTATCCGAGAAGAAAAGGGGGTCTATTTGAAAGATGTTGCAAGGTGAAATCAACAAGCTTTAGCAACAACTTAGATATGATGGATGTAATGATTGGAATGACGCCACCTGCTGGAGACTTACTGTAGAAGAGTTCTGCCCATGAAGCGAAGGTCTTTGAGGGCAAGACCAGGAGTCTTTTCTTTGGCATCAGTAAGTGACGCGGGCGAGTGGGAGGAGGAAGGAAGAGACTGGCGCTTGCTCTCACTCTCTTTCCTGGGGACTCTGGCGGAGAAGGGAGCTAGAAACGTGCTCTCCCTTTAATAGATAGATGAATGTAGGCCTTTCTCTCTCTTTACCAAATTCTTATTCTCCTTAATAAATGCCTAAAAGTCTAACTCTTGCTAAAGTTTATAATTTATTGGCGACCACTCATTATATATCTTAGACAGACTAACTAGAATTTTAGCCCTTAACAATGGAGTTGGGGTGAGAGATAGTGAGGAATTCAAGATGAGACTTAGGCTGGGAGCCTAAAGGACTGGGAGGATGGTAGTACCCTCAATAGTAATTGGGAAGTTTGAAAGGGTTTGAAAGCTAAGGAGGAAAGATAATGAGTTCAGTTTTGGACATGAATTTAAGATGTCTATTGGACATCCAGTTTGAGATATGTAAAAGGTAGTTGGAGATGTGAGACTAGAGGTCAACAGAGATATCAGAGTTGGATAGGCAGATTTGAGAGTCATCAATATAGAGATGATAATTAAATCATGAAATTCATGGGAGTTGATGAGATTTCCAAGTGAAGTAGAATAGAAAGAAAAGAGACCAAGATAGAGCCCTGTGGGACAACTACAGTTGGAGGGTGGATGAGGATCTAGCAAAAGAGACTAAGGGGGGCAGCTAGATGGCGCAGTGGTTAAAGCACCGGCCCTGGATTCAGGAGTACCTGAGTTCAAATCCGGCCTCAGACACTTGACACTTACTAGCTGTGTGACCCTGGGCAAGTCACTTAACCCCCATTGCCTAAAAAAACAAAAAAAACAAAAACAAAAAAAAAAGAGAGACTAAGAAGGAGTGGTCAGGTAGGAAGGAAGAGATCCAGGAATGTGTAGTATCTTTAAAACCTGAAGAGAAAAGAGTATCAAGGAGAAAAGGGTGATTGGCAGTGTCAAAAGCTGCAAAGACATCAAGAAGAATGAGGACTGGGGCAACTAGGTGGCTCAATGGATAAAGCACCAGCCCTGGATTCAGGAGGACCTGAGTTCAAATCTGGCCTCAGACACTTGACACTTACTAGCTGTGTGACCCTGGGCAAGTCACTTAACCCTCACTGTAACACAAGAAGAAGAAGGAGGAAGAGGAGGAGGACTGAGGAAAAGGCCACTGGAATTGGCAGTTAGGAGATCATTGGTAATTTTGGAGGGAGCAATTCTGGTAGAATGATGAGGTTGGAAGCTGAATTGTAAGGGATTAAGAAGAGAATAAGAGTAGAGAAGGTGGAGTCCTCTATATATAGGATATTATGGATGAAAGGAACAAGTGAGGGTTTTTTAAGGATGGGGGAGACATAGTCATGTTTTTAGGCAATAGGGAAATAGGAATAATCCAGTAGAAAGAGTGAAATTGAAGATAAGAGAGTAGGGATACTATAGGAGAGCAATCTGTTAGAAAAATGATGGAATGGGAATGCTTATGCAAGTAATCAAGCAAGCAATATATATTTATTAAGTGTCTACTACATTCCAGACACTGGTAAATGTTGAGGATTCAAAAAGAGGTAAATGTTAGTCCCTGCCCTCGAGGAGCTTACCATCTAATGGAGAAGAACAACAAACAAACACATATGTATATACAGGATAAATAGGAAGTAAATTACTATAATTAAGAGGAGTTGGGAAAGGCTTCCTGTAAAAGATAGGATTTTGGTTGGGAAGTAAAGGAAGCCAGGGAAGTTAGTAGGCAGAGTTGAAGAGGGAAAGAGTTCCAGGCATGGGAGATATCAGCTGAGGTTTGGAGTAATTTATTTGTAGAAAAGCCAGGCGATCATTGTTTGGTCATTCCCACTACTCAATAAACATCAGTGGCTCCATTGCCTACAAGATCAAATACAAAATGCTCTGTTTGGCATTCAAAGCCCCTCCTAACCTAGCTCCCTCCTACATTTCCAGTCTTAATAATATCTTACTCACTGGCATGTACTCTTTAATCCAGTGAGATAAGATGTCTACTATTTTTGACTTTATAAATTTATTTACAATATCTCTGACCAACTACTTGGTCAATTTTTGTAAAAGCTCTGTATGCTTCTGAGAAGTTCATGTATATTTTAGCAGTCCCATTTAGAATATGCCATTTAAGTCTTAGCTCTGGTTTCTTGAATAATTTGTTCAATTCTATATTTTCCTTGTGTTTATCTTTATTAGATTTTTCCAAAATTGAGACATTAATTTCTCCTGCTATTATTGGATTATTATCTATACCTTCTTGTAATTCAGTCAATTTTTCCTTTTTGAATTTGATACTAAGAGCATTTAATGGTCAATAATTCCTTTCAGCATAATCTAATGTCCATGTTTATCTCTATTTATGTTTTAAATTTTTGTTTTGCTTTGTCAAATAGTAAAATTGCAAATTCTGCTTTTTTTGGATTAACTTGATAAAATTTTGTTCTAGTCTTTCATTTTTATTCTGTGTATGCCTTTGCTTTTTAAATGTTTCTAGAAAGCAACAGAGTGTAGGTTTTATTTTTCTTATCCAATATTTCACTCAATTTTATATTTTTGGAACAACCTATTTACATTTGAAGTTATAAAAGTTATGCTTATATTTTTCTCCATTTGTCTCTGATACATAATTTTTCTGAATGAGGGTTTTTTCCTTTTCCTCTGTCTTTTTATTTTATCTTAATTTACTGTAAGGCAATTCTATTTCCACAGGTTTTCTTCCCCTCACCTTCAAATCCTCCCTTCCTATAGTTTTAGAATTTTTCTTAAATTATAAATTCCTTTTTCTTTCTTTTTTTTAGATAGCCAATTCTCCTCTTTTTCCTCTTAGTTAAGTAAGGAAAAAACCTCCTTCTTTTCCCTTTCAATTTCTTTTGTTTGTTAGGGTTTGGTTTTTTCATGTTCTGTATCTTTTTCTAAAAAAGATTTCTTTCCTTACCTCATTCTCTTCATTAATTTTTTTTCTTTTGTGGTGCCTAGCCATTTTTAAAAAATTATCATCATTTATCATTTATTTATCATTACTTCTAAGGTACTTACTTTGAGTTTGCTTTTCTAAACAACTTTTATGTTATTGCCTTGTTTATCATGTTCCCTTTTCCTCCTTTTCTGTTGTACTTTACTCTTAGATGTATCAATTTCCACAGGAGATAGAGGGGATATAAGTATCATCCCACAGTAGAAATTTTTCTGTGTCCCTGATTATGTGGTTAATTACTATCTCATGCCCTTTTCATGAAAAATGTTCACCAATTTACCACTAATTCTTTTCTCTAGGTCCATGTCTTCCAACCCTATTGTCTATTGCCCAATGTGCATTGCCCACTTCACCCTCCTCCAAGCTCTGATTCTCCTTCTAGAAAAAGGATGCTACCATGGAGGTACAACAATATTCTCTTGAAGTTGTGGTCTCTTTAAATCTCAAATCCTTGCAGATTACACCTATTGCAAGCTCTCCATCTCCCATTATGAAATATACCTTTTCCCTCCTGAAAGTTTTCTTCAGTGAGACCCTACACTAAACTATGATTTCCTTCTTGTTTCTATGCCTCCTTTTTGCTACCTTACCTCATAGACCTTTTTCTTACTGGGAGCCTACAAGAGTTGTTTTCCCATCATTGTTTCCTATTGACTTGATTACGGTACATCACAAATTCCCCTTTATCTTATTCCTCCTCCTCTTTTATGTGTCCTCTCGTTCTGCACCATAATTCTACAGCATAGATTAATTTATTTTTAAGCAGGGTGTCAATGGGGTTTATTTCGTGGTATTTCAGATCTGTTCCTTTTCCTTTAAAATTTTGCTTTTATCTTTATCTCTTTGTGTACTTTTAGTAAGAAATCTCTTAATAGACCCTATGTCATTATTTTGTTGATACTGTTTTTAACTTCTTGTCTTTTTCTTCCTAGTTTCCCCCCCCCCCATGTAGTACTACATTTTGGTAATTGTGCTTCCCTTCGTTGCTGTAGTTGTTTACCTCTCTTTTGTTTCTGCTATATGAGGTATTTTCAAAACAAATAATCTGATCACAACTAGGTTTTTTGTGTAGGAATACAAAATTTTCTTCTATAGGTAGAATGCTCTGAATAATCAAGCTAGATAAACATATACAAATTTGTAGTTCATAATAATATCTTAATATTGTAGTTAATAAGTATGACATGAGATAAAACACTCTTCATAGCTAAGCCAATTAGTGGAAAACTTACCTCCATTATCTGCTCATCTACATTTACTTGTTTGTTTTTCAGGCTTTGATTTTCCAAATGAATTGTTTCCAATTCTTCAAGTTTATTCATTTGACTAACCTATTATAAAGTAGAAATGTCCTTAAAAACAGCCACTGAAATAACTATAAAGTATATAAAATACATGGAGGTTAACCTAAGATGCACATGACTTAAATAAATACAACTTCCAAGTGACATTTAAAGAAAAAATCATGGAATCATAGATCAAAAACTGGAAGGAACTTTAGAGGTCATTGAGTCCAACCCTCTCATTTCACAGGTAAGAAATCTGAGGCTCAGAGAGTCTAAAGGACTCAATGTCCATTATGTATGTATGCCATTATAATAAAAATGATAGGGGTAGCTAGGTGGTGCAGTGGATAAAGCACTGGCCTTGGATTCAGGAGGACCTGAGTTCAAATCCAGCCTCAGACACTTGACACTTACTAGCTGTGTGACCCTGGGCAAGTCACTTAACCCTCATTGCCTCACCAAAAAAAAAAAAAAAGATAGCATTTAAATTCATATTTAGTACTATATAATCAAAATATCAAAAACTAATTTTTAGAATACAAAAAACCTCTGATTTTATCAGCATAAGGAATTCCTAGTGTGAGAATTTCCTCCAACAATGAAGATCAAAATCCATATATTATTTAGTCATTAGGAGTTGCTTAATGTTAAATGAAATATACAAAGTCAAATAATAAGTGTTAGAGACATGAGTTGAACCCAGGTCTACTCTACTACCTCATTCTGCCTTATATTATAAAACTAAACAATAACCAAAAAAAATGCCTACTAAGAAACAAAAAGTTGAGAATTTTGAGGGAGAAATTTTTAAAAATCAAAGAAATACTAAAGAAAAAACATAGGAGAAATAAAAAAGGTTTAGAACTATCCATTCTAAAATTATATTACAAAGCAATAATTATCAAAATTATCTGATGTTTATAAAAAAAAAAAGACAGGAGAGAGTAGTTCAGTAGAAGAAATGAAAAAAGTAGGACTCAAAAGCATATAAATACACCCAGCCCTGTGCTTAAAAACCCCAAAACACAAACTACTGAGGTAGAGATCTTAGTCAGATTATCACCACAGATTCCAAACAGATAAATGTTCTACATATAAAAACTAATTTCAAAGGCATTAGAAGGATAGGTGGCCATATATTTCAAGAAATAGAAGAGATTATAAATGACAAAAGATTTTGATTCATAAAATTAGAAAGCTTTTGCACAAAGAAAATGCAGCCAGAATAAGAAGGAAAGATAAAACATCTTTGATGAAAGTCTGACATTTAAAATCTGTAAGGAAAGGGTAGCTTGTTGTAATGGATAGAGTGTGCTGAACTTTGAGTCTAGAAATACCTGAATTTGACTCAGATAATTAACTAAGTTACTCTGGACAAATCATTTAACCTGGCTCAGCCTATTTCCTCATCCACAAAATGGGGATAATAATAGTACCTACCCCTCCCAGGGTTGTTGTGAAGATCAAATGAGATAATATTTGTAAAGTACTTAGCATGATACCTGGCACATAGTGTTCATTATTATCATTATCACCAATTATCATTATCATTATCATTATAAACATAAAAGGAATTGCATTCACACAATATATCACGACCAGAACACAGGGACACTTTTCTGAAACTATTCGCTTTCTTGCTTTCTTTCTTTCTTTCTTTTTTTTGCTGGGCAATGGGGGTTAAGTGACTTTGCCCAGGGGTCACACAGCTAGTAAGTGTCAAGTGTCTGAGGCTGGATTTGAACTCAGGTACTCCTGACTCCAGGGCCGGTGCTTTATCTACTGTGCCACCTAGCTGCCCCCGCATTCTTTCTTTAAGCTCAACTTTGATTGCTCTGAGATTTTTATGGCATTTGATGGGTTCAGATATTTTTTTTTTCCTGGGGTAAAGTAGGAAAGATTCTATCTGGTGGACCTAACCATAAACAATAAGAAGAAAGAACACTTTTAATGGAAAAGGGGAATCCATTCTCTGTCCTTGGGTTCAGCTGTGTCAAATATTCACTTACTACTTTCTGAAATTTATCTTTGTATTTCTGAAGATCCTTTCTGGATGATTATTTAATATAAAGAAAGTACTGCTTCTTTAGCAGCCATGAGTTGCATCTTTAGGGCAAGAACTATTCCACTTTTCTATTTGTATCACCAGTGCAAGGGCCTGGCATATAGTTGATATTTGATACATTTTATTAACTGATTAATGGATTTTACCAACACCATTTAAATATCAGGGCTTTGCATAGAATTTTATTCCCTTATAATACTGAACTCAATAATTCACAAATGTTTTATATGACTGCATATGTATAACATGTCAGATTGCTTACTGTCTTAGGGAGAGGGAAGTGGAGAGAAGGGAGGGATAGAATTTGGAACTCAAAACTTAAAAAGAAATGTTAAAAATTGTTTTAACATATAATTGGGGAAAATAAAACATTATTTTTAGAAAATTCATAACTGACATTTATATAGTGCTTTACAGTTTAATTATAAAGAAATAAATCTAAAATAACTTTCAGAAATCCATATTTTTGTCTTAAAATTCTTACCATTAACAGCTTTTTTAAAAAAAATTACTTTCCTTTCTCCAATATTTTATAAATATTTTAGGACTAAAATCATTACATGAAATTAACAACAAATTACCTAAATGATCTTTAAGTTCCCTTCCAATCCTATTAAATGATGGATGCAAATACTACTCAAATCTTATCCTAGGAACATTTCCAAATTTTTCTTTTAATGCTTTTCAAATATAATCATGACCTGTCAGTATATGCAACTTTTCTAGTTACCTTTTCTTGGGAGTGTATGAGTTCTGTTGTGGAATTCTGTACCACAATTTGAAGTCTTGCATTCTCTTGCATTAATAGCTGCTGTTCTTGGTTAATCAGATGATCCAACTTATGCCAGGATAGCAATTTCTGCTGGTTCTGTAACCCTGAAGGACATATAGCCAATTCTGGAAGCCAGTTCTTTAAAAGAAAGAGTATTAGACTTTAAAATTCACTAGTAAAAAATTTCTGTAGTTACTCAGTAACTATAATTTTCAAAGTTATGAATGGTTACCTTTCTTTTCTAATGAGAACATTATAGTAATTTCATCATCATCATCATAGGTTTTGAGGGGAATGGGGAGTTTTAAAATTCACTGTTTGAAAATATTCTTTGGTAAAATAATTCCTTCAGTGCAATACTAAATATTATTGTGTAGAAAGCTTCAGTTTCATAATAATATCAATTTATGTATAGATGGCCTGAAAGAATTATTGGTCCCTGTGAACTTAATACTTCTTAGAATTTCGGTGATTATTATTTTGGGCTCAGGACAGAAGTGGTTGGTAAAATGAATTCTGAAAAGTTATGTGTTAAGTGTGAAAGGTAATGATCATCTTTAGTTTTATCATGTTCTGCTTTGTTTCATACATACAAATCTATTTAAAGAATGCAGTGAACAAGTCATTAAAAACTATAACTACTATTATTATTAAATGTCATTATTAAATATTATTGGTAACCAAAATTCCAGGGAGAAGAAACCCAAACCACAACAAGCCAGTTAAAATTGCCATCAATAGATAAAATGATCCAGTCAACATTCGTTTTATTGCTTCAAGTCCCTTTTATTTGTAAAATTCAATACACATAGCTAACAGCATGATGTCTATCCTGAATTACTAACATCTATCAAATATATAATGTGATTTGGAGGTAATGGTAATATCACAGGTCACTTAAAATCATCTTTCAGTTGATAAAATCTTTCAACAGCCCCTTTACTTTCCAGTAATATCACACTTATAATGCATCTGTCAGCAATGACAATGAATTGTCAAAGAAGCTCACTATTAATACTATGTACTAGTATTTTGAATTGTATTTTCTATTTTGATTAAGATTTTCATTTTTTTACAACCTAATTTCCTCCAAGCCTGGTCTAATATTATTTAGACTGTGAATGATCATTTTGCCAGCTTACATATGTACTTTTCGATTTCACTTCAACATGAATTTAAATTAAGCTGAAGAAGAAATTACCTTGCCATTGACATTCTGTAGTTGCTTGTGTAGTGATAGCACTTCCTGTTTTAAGGCTTCCTTTTCCTGCTGTGTCACTTGTAGGTCGGATTTCATTTGGGACATCTGAATGTTAGCATTCTGGAGACAATCATCTAAATTCCGAACCTGAATTTCAAGGACAAATATGTACCTTTATATTCATTAACAATACACATGCTGTCTTTTGACATTTCATCATTTAACATTCCAGTAATAGAGTTACGAATACAATGTGATTTACAAGATCCTTCTACTTCTACATAGTACAGACAGTTCTTGATGTTTATGTAAGTGAACTTTTCTGTGCAGATATCTATGTAAAGAGATTTTTATGTAATGCAAACTTGCCCAGACCTGGGGAAGGAGGCAGGAAGGGGGTCTCCCACATGTGGAGGGAGGGGGCCAGCACATGGTTTAAGGACATGTGGGGGCCAGGGATAGAGAAGCCAGGGCAGGAGGAGGAAGAAGAGGTGGGGATGAAGAGGCAGGGTTAGATCCATGGGATCCTGAAGCAGACAATATGGTGCACAGACATAGAGAGAAGAGGACAGTTGACATGTGGAGGGTCGGGTACAGACACACAGTACAAGCTGGTGATAGGTGGTGTGGACGGAAAGAGAGAGAATAGTACTTTACAACAAACTTAACATAGGTTGGGTTTTTTTGGAATGCAGATTTTCAGAATTCTTTACATAAAGTCGATTTATGTAAAGCAAGAATTACCTGTATTATGATTCAGCACTTTCAATTTGTCTTTTAGTTCAGCAGAAAATAAGAATGTGCCACATTTTGATGAATTCAGGAAATAAGCTCTAATTTGCCCATACATTTTATCTTTCTATCTAAACAAAGGAATTGTAGTATAGTTTCATAGGTTCCTAAGTGAATATTTTATAAACACCTAAAACTTTAACATAGATGTGGCTAATAACACATAACGTGCTAGATGGATGTCAAAAGAGACAGTCCTTTGTCCTACAGAACCAGATAAACACAGGCAGAAACAGAGCAGGTGATCTACAATAGTTTACTCTGATGAGAACCAATGGCCTTTTAGTCATTCTAAGATTGCTACTAGGATGATGTAACGTTATAATATTGTTCAGTCATCATTTTAACTTTTCTGCTTTGTTGTCAATGCTGGATTTTGCTACTAAAGTTGTCTGTAGAGTATTTGGCTGATGCTATACATAATTAGGTAATATTAAATGATTTTTAGTGATGATAACATGTTGGACACGTGCAGTGGCATTACAAAAATTGCTCAGCTATCTGGTAAGGTTCCCAAACAATCTAATATAGATTCAAAATTATAATCAATTAAATAAATATGTATTGAGCACTTACAACCTTCAAGGCACTTGAACTGACGTTAAGATACAACATGGTTTCAACTCTGAAGAAACTTATAATTAAACTTACAAAAAAGTATAAAAAGTGTTAAAAGTTCAGGGAAGGGAGGGCAGCTAGGTGGCACAGTGGATAAAGCACCGGCCCTGGAGTCAGGAGGACCTGAGTTCAAATCCAGCCTCAGACACTTAACACTTACTAGCTGTGTGACCCTGGGCAAGTCACTTAACCCCAATTGCCTCACTAAAAAAAAAAAAAAAAGTTCAGGGAAGGGAGAAGGATCAGGGAAGGCTTTATGAACAAAGTAGAATTTGATCTGGGCCTTGAAATATAGATTAGATTCAACAGATAGGAAAAATAGGAAGGTTATTCAGGGGAAAGTAAACTACATGCAAATATTCAGGTAGAAAAGCATGGAATATAATTGGAGGAATGATGAATAGTCTAGTTTTGCTGGTATGTAGGTTAAGAAGAAATGTAATACGAAATAAAATTAGAAAACCATAATGAGGAAGATCAATGTTCCAGGAAAAAGAAGTTAAACTTCACTCACTAGGCAAAACCAATGAGGATTTTTGAGCAGTGACTAGATCTGTGATCATGTTTATATATCATGGAAATTAATCTGGCAATACCATGAAGAAAAAATGAGTTAGTGAAACATGTTAGGGAGCTAACAGAGATCTGAACTAGGAAGGTGTCAAAGGGAATAGAAAAGAAGGGAGTGAACTGAGAAATATGGAGATAGAAATGATGACAGTTGGCAACTGATTAAATATAAAGGGAAAGAGAGGAGAAAAAAGACTGATTTTGAAATTTTCAAGAAATATTTTAACAGAAAGAGGGAAATCAGGATAAAGAGCAGGTTTTTGGGTAAAGAAAATGAATCATCCAGGTGGCAGAACTATCTAGGTGGAGAGGTACACCTGGAGTTGAAAATATGGTATGATGCTCATGAGAGAGATTGAAGCTAGAAATATAATCAATGACCATGAGGTAAGGAAACAATTTTTAAAATAAATATCACTTTTGTTTATTAACATGACATAATAAACATATTTGATAGTTCTAAGCATCTATTGGTTGGATTTGGAGTTGCTGGTAACAATAACTATCATATGCTGTTTAAGACCTAATAGATTTCTTAATACATTAACATATTAGTATATTTGTATAAAATAACTTAAAATAAAATTAATTAAATTTTTGACCTGAGAACTTAAAAGAAAGTATAAATAGTAAAAAGTATGACTATAAGCTATCCTTGCCAAATGGAAATTCAGGTAAGGGCATAAGCACATTTATGCATTTATTGCTCTCATATTTTGTTAATTAGGATCCCTAGGACAAGAAATTTTGAAGAAGGGGGTTGGAAATTCTTCCATTGTACTATAACTATGCCAAATATTGCTTAAAATAAATGTGACTGGAAAGGGTTTAGAAATATGTAATTAAAGATATTTTGTGGGAAAGTATTCATATGTATTATTTTGTCAATTGACCTGTCTGCACTGTTTCTTTTTAGTGAATGAAATAAAATAATATATGTAAAAGATGTAGTGATAAGGCCAGGTGAGAGGGGGTGGGTGGGAGTAAGAAATCTTTACCTTTTCCTGGGAAGCTGCAAGCTGTGATTTCAGTGTTTCACTCTGGTCTTCCCAAGACTTCTGTTCTAGCTTCATAGTTGCAATTTTGTTTTCTAGAAGGCTTAATTTTGCTAACTATTATAGGAATAGGGATATTGGGGGAAGGGCAAAATAAAACAAAAGATTAACATCTCAAATTTTAAGTATATTAAATCCAAGTAAAATACTTAATTATTAGCAAAATGGAAGTACAGTAAAGATAGACAGAAGTCCTGCCTACCAGCTTCATTTTAAACACAAAACTTTTGTTCTTCTTTGCTTTTTTGCAGTTTTCTTTTCTTCCCTTATATTTTCTTCCTACCCACTTGCATACTCCTCAGTCTCCATTGTAGACTTATCATTCGTTCATGCTCCCTAACTCTGATTGTTCCCTAAGTTTCTGCCCTGGACTTTATTCTCTTCTCCCTTTATACTCCCTTCCTTAGCAACCACATCAATTCTCATGGGCTTATCATCTCATGGGGACTAACAGCTTTAAGCTCTCCTGAAATTCAATCCTGTATCACCAACTGCCTCTTGGATATTTCTAACTAGATATTTCAGACATTTCAAATTCAACATTTCTCTGTTTTTGCTGATGCATGACCATTTTCCAGTCTTCTAGTATTTATATTTGACTCCCCACTCTCCTCACCTCACAAATAAAACTAGATGCCAAATCTTATATTTTCTACCTCCATAACTTCTCTTGTATCTACTCTTTCTTTATCCTCATACAGTCAGTACCTTAGTTCATGTCTTCATTATTTCTTGCCTGGATTATTGCAATGGCAACAATGTTCTCACTACCTTAAGTCTTTCCTCTACCTTAGTTTGTCCTTCACACTCTGATCAAAGAGATTTTCATTAAGTGTCATTCTGACCATGTCATTCCCCTTATCAATAACTCCCTATCACCTCTACAACAAAATATAAACTCCTCCATTTAGCTTTTAAAGCCCATTACAACATGTCCACAGGACAGAAAGAATTCAGGAAGACGTGAGTTCAAATCCTGCCTCATATACTTAATAGTTGTGTGACCTTGGGCAAGCAACTTAATCTCTATGTGCCTCAGTTTCCTCAACTGTAAAATGGGCATAATAATAGCACCTACCCTGTAGGGTTGTTGTGAAGATCAAACAAGATATTTGTAAACTACAGTTTCTGGAACATAGCAGGAACTATATAAATACTAGTTGCTATTGTTATCATTATTGTAACGAATGTGATGATTTTATAAAATAAGAACATTTTCAACTACTAATTTAAATATATTACCATTATATATATATATACATATATACATATATACATATATACATATATATATATATATATATTTTTTTAGTGAGGCAATTGGGGTTAAGCTACTTGCCTAGGGTCACACAGCTAGTAAGTGTTAAGTGTCTGAGGCCGGATTTGAATTCAGGTACTTCTGAATCCAGGGCCGGTGCTCTATCCACTGCGCCATCTAGCTGTCCCTATTACCATTCTATTAATGAATTAAGTAGATATGATGATATTTTTTATAGAAAATAGATTAGAATTTTGTAGAAAATAAATACATAATTTTGTGGAAAAAATTATGCTAATTGAAGAAATTAGCTCAACATGGCAGGTCCTGCTTCCAAAATAAAAGAGAAAATTCCATTCATTATGATGTGGAAGAATGTTCTTACTACATTATCTAGTTTTTCACCTAGAACTTTTTCTTTGAACAACTTTCCATTGTAGCTTAGCACTCTAGAAATTTTACTCTAAAAGAGAAAACTGCATATGTGGACATTGGTAAAAGATGAAGCAACAAAATCCTTTCATCACATATCAAGATGCATTTATAAAATGGTACTTATAAATGACATTTTAATGGATAGTATTATATCAAGCTGTGCACAAAATCTAGATTACAATTAGCTTTCACAAAATGTTTCCTGTCTGTTTCTCTAAACTGCTGAACTAAAAGTTTAAGAAAGATATCAATAAGTATTTTTAAAAGAATGTTTTCTGAAATCTACCTTAAAGTATAAGCATAGGAATTGTATTTAATTTTGTTAATAAATTGGACTAGATGGCTACTGAAGTTCCTTTCAACTCTAAAACTCCATGATTCTGTGAACCTGGTAAAATGTCAGAATGGTTACTTACAAACCTAAAGCCAGCAATATCTTGTTCCCTGGCATTACTGATAAGTAAAGGCCAGTGGTGTGAAAAGATACTGATGCAATAAATAATGAAACTCAAGAGACATGGGAAAATGAATTACTCTTCATAAAGTGGCACAATAAAGAAAAAAGATATAAATATATTATATCTGATTGTGGCAAAGTGCAAAGAATGCCGACTTTGTAGTCTGGAAAGCTATATTGTTGAATGACATTGATTGTCAGAGTATGGGATGAGTCACTTAACCTTTTTAGGTCTCAATTTTTTCACTTACCAAAACACAAAAAATCTTACAAGTTCTTTTTCACAATCCTTTCTAGCTATAAAATGCTATGTTTCTGAAAACTGATAGAAAATGTAGTTTATCCAAGAGGCTAGGTAGTAGGTAGGTCAATTTAATAATTTGATTATTGAATAGCGAATATATATTAGGCATTATGTTATATACAAGTGCTGGGGAGAGTAGACAGCACTAGGATTGAAGAAAGAATTGAGTTTTGTTACCATGACACTGAGGTGAGAAACTGGGATTTGGGGCTTGAAGCTACAGGAAAAAAGTGTAAAGGCATAAAAAAACTCTACTAGTGTCAAATTTATATATCATCTGTGCTAATTATCTTTCTAACACCATTAACAATCCTTTGCTATAGGGCCAGAAATGAAGACTTCAAAAAAACCTGTCATTTGTCTGGTTGTTTCCTTGTGCCCCCTTCCCTTCTAAGAATCACTATTTTTAATTATGTTCATTTTTTTACATTTGTGCCAGTGTCACCTATTTTAAAATTAACTAAAAACTTAAGTATGTGTGTATATCTGAGTTAGTCTGTGTGAGAAGAATCAATAATTAAAACCTTCCCAAAGTATCATGTTATATATCACCCTATATCCTCACTGGCTCTGATTTTATTGGTAATTAGAGATTTTGAAGGTAGCAATAACTTAAATTACGATTCTCTCAACTTAACTTTAGATAACAAAATTGTTTGAAAACTATTTCATTTATTTTATATGTGGTCAAATAAATTTCCTCTAATGGAACATATGCTACTTCTATATGACTTCAAAATCTGATAACCCTTTCAAAATAAACTACTAGAGAGGCGGAGCCAAGATGGTGGAGGAAAGACATTAAACGCACAGAGCTCCTGATACAATCACCCCAAAAATAGCAATAAAAGAACCCCT
Source organism: Dromiciops gliroides (assembly GCF_019393635.1). NCBI lineage: Eukaryota > Metazoa > Chordata > Mammalia > Microbiotheria > Microbiotheriidae > Dromiciops > Dromiciops gliroides. The sequence goes on along the minus strand of NC_057862.1, from coordinate 262,544,132 downwards.
GGAGCAGAAAAACACAAAAATATGGGCTGAGAGTCTTCTCCAGCTAAACTTAGAATTCAGGGGGCCATGCTGGGTCAAAATAAACCACTAGCAAAGTAGATGTGTATGGCCCAGTATCATTGCATGATTTAAATATCAGCTTTTGTTATAAGATCAAACCAAAATATTTTCTGATCATGTATAGGTCTGGAATATTTTGAGAGTGTGCCCAAATCAACTTGTTATTAAATGGTGGTATTGGTGTTGGTATACTATCTTCCCTAACAATTCAATAAAATCAAGACATAACCTCCAAAATAGTCTTTATGGACTGCCAGAATCTATTTTAAAAGATAAGTATTATTTTTTCCATCTCTCATGCATTTCTCACAACCCACAGTTAGTATTTCTTCTCCCATTTGGTTTTTTCCAATATTAAAAATAAAAACAAAACCTCATTTTAAAAGATTTTCTTCCTACACTTAGATTCAGTCATTGTTGTAGTACAATACAGAACCAATTCCAGTTTTAAATGGAGACAAATCCAGTATATTTGATAGAGTAAAAAATATTTTGGAGGTGGACAGTAAAGACCCCCATACTCCACCATATCCACTGGATAAAAATGGCAATCCAATAAGGAAGGAAGATGAACATGCTATTCGTGTTCCCTACTTCACTAAAAGTAGCTAGCAATTTTGTCTCATGTCCACTGTAAACTCTAGTTTCATTAGTAACCTGCTAATGCTATTTATGCTTGTTTCTTTTCAATGTAATAGGTTCTATAATTTCAATGAGGAGCAATGTAGCACACAGTCTCGAAGCCAGAATGACATGAATTCAAGTCACACTTTTGACACATGCTAGCTATATGACACTAAGAAAGTTACTTAATCTTTCAAAACTCTATGCTACCTTCTAAGAATGTAAATTACAGAGAAGGTACCTACATTCTTCAGTAGAGACAATTTTCTTACTTGGGATTACTCTATACCAATTAAATCACAAGTACAGTTTCTATCCCCTATCCATACCCACTGGTCACTAAATAACTGACTTAATAGTATCCTCATGGATTAAAAGAGCTAAAGTATTGTTCAAAGTAGGAAATTTATGAAAGAACAGAAAAGAGAGCCCAGGGTTTTTTTACTGCACTGGACTCCCTCTAATGAAAGGATCAAAGGATCAGAGAAGGAGAACTGGATAGGATCTCAGAGGAGATGAGGAAACTAAGTCATGTGACTTGCCCAGTATCTGAGGTGAGATTTGAACCCATGTCTTCCTGATTTCCAATTCCAGTGCTCTATCTATTATACCATGCTGCCTTGTCCAGAATCCATAAAATATGATCAAGAATAACCTATAAGTAATATAGTTCTAAAACAAAGGTTTTGGGTTTCCTATAGAAGAAGTGGGTTGGAACATCTAATTTACTTATAAGTATGGGAAAAACCACTAATCCAAGCTACAAATTATAAAATTTTTCTTTTAAGATAAGTTCAGTGACCATTATTTTGTCACTGAAGGAAGAGAAATTTAAATTGGAATAAGAATCCTTGAAAAATCAAATGCAGAATCATGGATGATTTATTTTTACATTAGCAAAACAAAACTTGTTAAATCCAGAATAAACACTTGCAGCCTTTGTAATTTTTTTTTACTTCCTCATGTCTTTACCTGTTCTAACTTAAAAATTGAGTCAAAAGCCAGACCATTCAGTGGTAGCCATTGCTGAAAGAGTAAGAGTGAAGGAAGGAAGGAAAGAAAGCAGGCACACACACAATTATTCTATGAAGTCATTCAAGCAGCAAGCTGCCGTACTTGTTTCGTTCGCTCCAGTTCATCTTTGAGAAAGAAATTTTCCTGTTCCACAGCATGGGTTTGAATCTTTATTTTAGACAGTTCTGCTTCCAGAGAACATACCAAATCAGATGACTGAAAGAGAATAATGTTAAATGATGATGTAATTCATTTTAGGAAAAAAAAAACACTTTAAGTCTATTCAATGTTTGTGAAGCACTAATACAACTCTAACAACATACCATTCTTTAACCATTACATATAAACTGAAGTTAATGATGCTTTATATTTGCAGAGAGCACTATTAGGTTACTAGGAGCTTTCATTATGTACATTTGATTTGACCTCGATAACAAGTCTGTGATAGGCAAGTGTTATTATTTTCATGTTACAGTTGAATAAACAGATACTCAGAATATCAACTGACTTGTTCCAGGGCACACAGATAATTAATAGAACTAGGACTGAAATTTTTGTCCTTTGCTCTCATGACCACGTCTACCATGGAATTTTTCAAATCATTATTTGAGGCACAAAAAGTAAAGGACTGTCCAAATTCTTTGGTATGGTAGACATTTTAAAATATTAGCTGAAGAAATATGTTTAATGTGACTGTATGTACATGACGTATATCAGATTGCTTGCCATCTTGGAGGGGGGAGGGAAGGAGAAAAATTTGGAACTAGAAATCTTATAAAAACAAATGTTGAAAACAATCTCTATATGTAACTGGAAAATAATAAAATACTTTTATGATTAAAAAATATTATCTGAATCATTATGTAAAGGCAGCATAGAATAGTTTTTAAAAGTGCTAAATCAAGAATAAGAAGATCTAAGTTTGCATGGTGATTCTGCTACTTATGACCTTAGACAAGACCCTTCACCTATCATTAATTTCCTCTTTTTTTTTTTTTTTTTTGGTGAGGCAATTGGGGCTAAGTGATTTGCCCAGGGTCACATAGCTAGTAAGTGTCAAGTGTCTTAGGCTGGATTTGAACTCAGGTCCTCCTGAATCCAGGGCCAGTGCTCTATCTACTGTGCCACCTAGCCGCCCCTCTTTTTTTTTGCAGGGCAATGAGGGTTAAGTGACTTGCTCAGGGTCACATGGCAAGTAAGTATCAAGTGTCTGATGCCAGATTTGAACTCAGGTCCTCCTGAATCCAAGGCTAGTGCTTTATCTACTGTGCCACCTAGCTGCCCCTAGCTTCCTCATTTTTAAAGTGAAACAATTAAACTATATAATCTTTAAAGTCTCTTCTACTTCAAGAGGCCTTTCCTTACTAACTCTGATGTTAGATCTCCCATCCCCAAACCTAAATAGCTTTGTATTTATCTTGTATACATAGCCCAAACCTCAAAAGGGCTTGGTTGATTGGTTGTTATCCATTCTCCAAGAGGACTGAAATGACATCACTATGTTAGAGTCAAGTTACAAAATGGCCAACTGTGGCTAATCAGACCAATCAATATGAGCTGGGAATGTTCTACTGCAGGTCAGGTACAAATAGTCCATGTGAATATTTGGGGTACATTCTCTAAATTTACACATCTTGTGTTTCTTTTGAGATACTTCAATTTTGTTTTGCTCATACAGCACAGCATCTTCTCTGATGAGGGCACACCATTCTGGGTGGTCCTATGCCAGTGTCTCCCATGTCATGAAATCACTTCTAAAGTTCTTCAGATAGACCTTGAGAGTGTCCTTGTGTCATTTCTTCTGACCTCCATGTGAGTGCTTGCTTTGTGTGAGTTCTCTATAAAATAGTCTTTTAGGCAAGTGTACATTTGGCATTCGAATAATGTGGCCAGCCTTTTGGAGTTGCATACTCTGCAGGAGAGTTCGAATGGTTAGCCATTCAGCTTGAGAAAGGACCTCAGTGTCTGGTAACTTATCCTGCTAGGTGATCTCCAGAATCTTCCTAAGACAATTCAAATGGAAATGATTCAGTTTCCTGACATGGTGCTGGTATACCATCTAGGTTTCACAGGTATACAACAATGAGGTCAGCACAACAGCTCTGTGGACATTCAGTTTGGTAGGCAGTCTAATACCTCTTCTCTCCCACACTTTCCTTCTGAGCTTCCCAAACACTGAGTTAGCTCTGGCGATTCATGCATCAACCTCATCATCCATGTGTACATTCCTGGAAAGTATACTGCCAAGGTAAATAAATTTATCCACAGTATTCAAAACTTTTCCATTTGCTGTAACTGATGTTTCTATGGATGGACGGTGTGATGCTGGCTGGTGGAGCACCTTGTGTTTTTCTGATGTTGATTGTGAGGCCAAAATTAGCATAAGCAATAGAGAATTAAACCATACTCTGTTGCATCTCAGCCTCAGAGGCTGCATTGAGTGCACAATCATCTGCAACAAAAACCATGCATCAATACTCCCTCCACTTTAGTCTTGGCTTGTAAACTTTTCAAGTTAAATAATTTACCATCAGTGTGGTAGCTGACCTTGATGTCATTTTCATCCTCACTGAAGGTGTCTGATAACATTGCTGAAAACATCATGCTAAAAAGCATTAGAGCAGTCCCATCCTCATCAAGAGGATTTAATAGTCCTCTGAAGGACAATCCTATGACACTGAATATATTCAGGGAGACATGATGCCTCATTTGCTGAGATACTGCTACACGAAAGAGAAATGGAAAAACACGGAGCTGGGGGAAGAAGAGGCAAAGCCCAGACTTTGAATGATCAATGAAAGACTCCAAAGAGCCATACTTTCTGTGGGTAAAAGTCAGTACAACAACATGTCCCTTAATTCTTATGCATATTCTCCAAATGCCCCCTAGATACTGCTGAGAGTGGAATCCTCAGGGAGATAGATCTCTCCCTGGTTAAGCTAAGATTTCATCTCACTTCTGAACTGCAGAGCCCTATAATTCTTGTATATTCTACTGGCAAAACTAATATGTATGGCTTCCAAAATTACTGTCTTACTTGCTTACTTTGATAAAGATATTTGCAAGCTATCCATGATTGTCTTTTGTTTAGTAAACATATGATGTGAATGGGAAGCTAAATTGACTGAGTTTAATCTGCTACCTTACAGGTCTGGGATAGATCACTCCACCACTCTTGGAGGAATCAGGGAAAGTGGCTTTTATGCTGATCCCCAAAAGAAATGTACACCTAAACTTCTTAATAAATAGATAGGAGAATCATCTGTACAAAGATAAATGAAACCATGGAAACTGATGAGGGTGGAAGGTGGATAGTGGAGAGCTCCTCCCAGATCTTTCATTTAAGGAAAGTGTAAGGATAACCATTTCCTCATTTATCATCAGCTGCACTGCTCTGAACTTCATGCCTCCAGACATGGGGCCTCCTTCCATTTTTTCAGCTTCTTTTTTTATGGGTTGTTTCCCCCCATTAGATTGTGAGCTCTTTAAGGGCAGAAACTATCTTTTGCCTTTTTTATACCTCCAGTGCTTAGCATAGTACATAACAAACAGTAGAAGCTTAATCAATATTTATTGACTGGTAATGATATCACTGAGATAATATAAAGGGAAAAGAAAAGAGAACCAAGGACAGATCCTTGGGGAACATGGTTAATAAAAATCACTGGCAAAAATGTAAAATCATTTCCCTACTCAGTTCTAATCCTTCTGCAGGCTGCCTTCTAACCCCATCATTCAACTTGAAACTGCTCTTTTCAAAGTTATCAATGATCTCTTAATTGCCTAGTCTAATGGCTTATTCTCAACCTTCATCCTCCCAGATCTCGGCAACTTTTGACACTTTCCATCTAGTTACTCTCTAGGATTTCATGACATTACTCTCTTCTAGTTCTCCTCCTATGTGTCTGACCAATACTTGGTCTCTTTTGTTAGATCTTCATCTAGATCAAAGCTTCTTAAACTGTGGGTCATGACCCTATATGGGGTTGCATAACTGAATATGGGGATCACGAAAATTTTGGCAACAGTACATGATCCCCATATTCAGTTATGCGACCCCATATAGCTTAGCATAGTACATAACAAACAGTAGAAGCTTAATAAATATTTATTGACTGGTAATGATATCAGTGAGATAATATAAAGGGAGAAGAAAAGAGGACCAAGGACAGATCCTTGGGGAACATGGTTAATAAAAATCACTGGCAAAAATGTAAAATCATCTCTCTACTCAGTTCTAATCCTTCTGCAGGCTGCCTTCTAACCCCATCATTCACCTTGAAACTGCTCTTTTCAAAGTTATCAAAGGATATTATTCACTGATTTGGTTACAAGTAACTTGGTTCAGTTCAATAAAATTCACACCTAAGCAGATGCTAAAACTGACTCAGTATTGCCCCTGATTGGAAACAGCTCAAACAACTAAGTTCCAGGTCATTGTCAGAAACCTGCTTATACTCAACAAGATGAACAGCAGTGGTGGAAAAGGTTAGACAAAAAGAAAAAGACAGTTTATCTAAAAAGCCTTCAAAAACATCAACACTCATATAAAGCTTTAGAGGGCTAATTAGCTTAGTCACATTAAACTACCAGTAAAATTAACTGCCATGAACTCAGGAGATCTCTTGGCACATATCTGATAAACCTCTTTTGTTCCCTCTGTTCTGTCTCTCAGTCAAGTGTTCCTGAATTTGAGATCACTTCTCTATGCTGCCTGCCAAGCTCTAAGCCCAGCAGGCTTCCAAATGCCTGATCACTTCTCATTGCCCAGTTTCTATTCTACTTAGAAGTCATTCTGCTTAGTCTTTCTTGGACCAAAACTTTAAATTATAGTACAAAAGACAAGTAATTAACGAGTAATCTCATTTCTTAGCAACCACATTTTGGAATTTTACTAGATATGGTAAAGTCAGCAGCGAAAGAGTAAGTCAAGGAATGGATGGAAGGTAAAATGCCTGAGGCTACCCCCTTCCCCTCAGTTCTTAAAATGAGAAGCATATTAAAGCCAGTATGCCCTAGCATTGGTACTCTAGGGCACTTTTTTTTTAATATACATATAAGGTATTTTATTTTTTCCGTTACATGCAAAGATAGTTCTCAACTTTTGTTTATACGAGCTTTACAATTTCAGATTTTTCTCCCTCCCTCCCCTCCCTCCCCCCTCCCCTAGACAGCAGGTAATCTGATATAGGTTATATCTATATACATATACATATACATATAGATATATACACACACATATATATATACACATAATAACCTTAATCCTATTTCTGCATTAATCCTGTTACAAGCGAAAAAATCAGAGCAGCGATGCAAAACCTCAAAATAGAAAAAAAAAAAAAAAAGAACAACAGCACCCAAAACAAAAGAAATAGTATGGTTCAATCAGCATCTATACTCCACAGTTCTTTTTTTTTTTTTCTTGGATTTGGAGATCCTCTTCTATCCTGAGTTCCCTGGAACTCTTCTGTACCATTGCATTGGTGAGAAGAATATAGTCCATTACAGTAGGTCAACACTCAATGTTGATGATACTGTGTATAATGTTCTTCTGGTTCTGCTCATCTCACTCATCATCAGCTCACGTAAGACCCTCCAGGTTTCTCTGAACTCCTCCTGCTCATCATTTCTTACAGCACAATAGTATTCCATTGTATTCATATACCACAACTTGTCCAGCCATTCCCCAATTGATGGGCAACCCCTCAACTTCCAATTCCTTGCTACCACATAAAGAGCAGCTATAAATATTTTTGTACATGTGGGTCCCTTTCCCCCTTCCATGATTTCTTTGGGAAAAAGACCCAAAAGTGGTATTGCTGGGTCAAAGGGTATGCACAGCTTTATCGCCCTTTGGGCATAATTCCAAATTGCTCTCCAGAATGGTTGGATCAGTTCACAGCTCCACCAACAATGCATTAGTGTTCCAATTTTCCCACAGCTTCTCCAACATTTATTATCTTCCTTTTTTGTCATTTTAGCCAATCTGATAGGTGTCAGGTGGTACCTCAGAGTTGTTTTAATTTGCATCTCTCTAATCATTAGAGATTTAGAGCATTTTTTCATATAGGAATAGATAGCTTTGGTTTCTTCATCAGAAAACTGCCTGTTCATATCCTTTGACCATTTCTCAATTGGGGAATGACTTGGATTCTTATAAATTTGATTTAATTCCCTATATATTTTAGAGATGAGGCCTTTATCAGAAGCACTGGCCTCAAAAATTGTTTCCCAGCTTTCTGCCTCCCTTCTAATTTTGGATGCATTGCTTCTGTTTGTACAAAAATTTTTTAATTTAATATAATCAAAATCATCCATTTTGCATTTTATAATATACTCTATCTCTTGTTTGGTCAAAAACTGTTTTCCTTTCCAAAGATCTGATAGGTACACTATTCCTTTCTCTCCTAATTTACCTATGGTATCACCTCTTATGTCTAAATCATGTATCTATTTTGACCTTATTTTAGTATAAGGTGTAAGATGTTGGTCTATGCCTAATTTCTGCCATATTATCTACCAGTTTTCCCAGCAGTTTTTGTTAAATGCTGAGTTCCTATCCCAGAAGCTGGAGTCTTTGGGTTTATCAAACACTACATTACTAGTGTCACTTACTACTGCATTTCCTGAGCCTAGCCTATTCCATTGATCTACCACTCTATTTTTTAGCCAGTACCAGATCGTTTTGATGACTGCCGCTTTATAGTAAAGCTCCAGGTTTGGTACCGCTACCCCACCTTCCTGTGAAATTTTTTTCATTATTTCCCTGGATATTCTTGATTTTTTGTTTTTCCAGATGAATTTTGTTATTATTTTTTCTAGCTGTATAAAATAATTTTTAGGTAGTCTGATTGGTATGGCACTGAATAAGTAAATTAATTTAGGCAGTATTGTCATTTTTACTATATTAGCTCTGCCTATCCATGAGCAATTGATATCTTTCCAATTATTTAGATCTGATTTGATTTGTGTGAAGAGTGTTTGGTAGTTGTGTTCATAGAGTTCCTGGGTTTGTCTTGGCAAGTAGACTCCCAAGTATTTTATATTATCTACCGTTACTTTAAATGGAATTTCTCTTTCTATCTCTTGCTGCTGGACTTTGTTGGTCATGTATAGAAATGCTGATGATTTATGTGGATTTATTTTATATCCTGCTACTTTGCTAAAGTTGTTAATTGTTTCAAGTAATCTAGGGCACTTTTAAGTTCTCTTGATGGTCACACTCCAGACCTCAGAGCATTTGGGTTCTTTAGGCTTTGTTACTAAGTTTAAGATGTGACTTTAATACAATGAAATAAATGTAGGTGGAATTGTCTTAGTTGTAAGCTGATTTGTAAATTTCCCCATAGTTTCACTTCTGAATCTTGTAGCTATTAGGCATAAGCATTAAAAAACCTTATACCAAATCAACAACAGAGCTGATGCAAAATTATAACTGTGCCCAGATAGTACTAAGAGATGAAGGGTATAAAAAGTAAGGTCAAATTTGATGTATGATACAAGCAAAGCCCAGTGCTAAGGTGGGTGAGCATGACTGCCAGAGGACTTCATTTGTATTAGGGTAAGCTTTTAAAGCTTAAAAACTCTCAGGGCAAATCATAAAAAAGTAAACAGGGAAAAGAAATCACCAGGACCATTAACCGGTTAAACTGTTTACAGTCATACATGAGAAAATAACACTTCTAACTCATAAGAACTTTTTCAGTAAGGAATACACAGAGGACACAAGTCTGAACTGAATATGAAGGGATGGTATTTGTAAAGCATTTATTTTTTGTGTATCCATGTCCTTTATGGAGCAAACAGGGTTGGTGTCTGGGGTCAGATTTGGGCTCCAGGCCTCCTGGGTCCAGGGCTTTGTCCACTGTGCCACGCAGTTAACCCATGATGACATCTTTAAAATAGGGGTGAGGGGTAGGAGGAATAGACTGGGGGAGGGAGGAAGGAAGAGGTGGAATGGGGAGAGGTAGCTCACATGAAGGAAATAAGGAAAAAGCCTATGGAGGGGAGGGGAAGAGGGGAAAGGAGAGGGGGAGGGAGTGAACCTCACTATCATCTGAATTGGTTCAAAGACAGAATAACATACATACTCAAGCGAGTATAAAAATATATTTTTGCCCTGAGGAAAAGTGGGAGGAGAAGGAGATGGGGGGAGGTGGGGAGAAGAGGGGAAGGAGGGAAGGGAAGTTTCCAGGAGGGAGCTGTAAAAAGCAAAACACTTTCAAGGAAGGTGAAGATGTTCTGCATAACACCACATGGATGACATATATTGAATTGCTTGATTTCATAGGGAGACTTGAGGGAGGGAGGAAGAAAAATTTAAAAGACAGAATTAGATCAAAGGCCTTAACCTCATCAGAGTGGGCTCAAGGAGGGAATAACACACACACACCCAATTGGGAAGAGTAATCTATTTAACCCTACAGGAAAGTAGGAGGGGAAGAGGATAAGGAGGGAAGAGTGAATGAAGGGAGGGTAGAGCAGGGGAAGGGGCAGTCAGTAGCAAAACACTTTTGAGGAGGATTAGGGCAAAATAAGATAGACAACAGAGTAAATATCATTGGAAGGGAATGGGATGGAGGTTAACAGTTAAGACGATTGAGTACAATGTCAAAACATATGGTACCTACTCTGCTGGGCTATTGTGAAGAAAATTCTCTGTCAAGTTCAAGGTACTATATAAAAATTATGATGAACAGGATGCTATCAGAAAAACCTGGAAAGACCCACATGAACTGAAGCAGAGAGAAATGTACTAGATACAAAATAAGAGCATTAGTGTAAGATGATCTGCTAGGAAGCACGTGGTTATCTTCAGCAAGGCAATGATCCAATATAACTCTGAAGAACTTGTGAAAATTGAAGTCCATCTACAGAGAAAGAACTGATAGTATCTGAAAACAGACTGAAACACTTTTTTTTTACAATTCCTTAATCTGAAGTTTTGTTTTTATCTGTTTTCTCCCACAACCTAGATAATGTAGAATTGTCTTCCATGATTACTCATATGTTGAATTGTTTGAGTGTTAGGGTGGAGGTGGGAGGGGAAGGAGGAAGAGAAGTTGGAACACAAAGTTTTAAAAAAATTTGATGTCAAAATTTGTCTTTACATGTAATTTGGAAAATAAAAGTCTAAAAAAATAAATTTAAAAAAACTCTCAGGGCAGTCTAGTATTTTAATGGAGATCTCCCTTCTTGGTCACTCTTAGTTCTAAACTAAAACCAAATCATTGTACTTAAATATTTAGTAGGGCTGGCAAGATCCTAGGACTCTGTTTTTCAAAGATGGGGATATCTTAAAGATATTCTTGCCATTCCAAATTCACAATAGAAACATTATACTTATTGAATTTCTAAACAAGCAGTTTTCAAGTACATGACATCATTCCAATTGAGACATGTATGTCTCAAAGCACTTGCCACTTTCCAACAAAGTAGTAAAAGACATGCATTACCTGAAAGTTTTGGGGCACTTTGATAACATAATTTAGAAAGATAGTGCAGGAAGATTGAGGAAAGTGTTGGATTGGGAGGAAGAAGTTTATCTGAAATTGTCTACAAATGTCAATTTTGTAGAGCTTCTGTTAAGTATTTGGGCCTCATATCACAACAAGGTATGAGTACAGACTCATGCTAGTGAAGATGAAAGAGAAGCAGGAATAGTACAGTGAACACCTCTCTCCTACACAAAAAGCAAACAATTTTTTTTTTCTCCAACAGATCTAGAAAATGTGCCAAACAAAATCCTGATGTGGAAATGTAAAAAAAGTCATAGTGAATAATTTTCCAGCCCAGGTTTAGCACAGGGAGCACAGGCTACACCTGGCCTTGGCAGAGGTTTCTGGAGTTCTCAGCTCATAGGTGGTATGGGGAGGCCAGACAACTGGTCAGAAAAAGATTACAGGGGACCCTTTTCTGGCAATGTGAGTAGGACATACACATTTTGGGGTTTCAGTCCCAGGGTAAAGAGGAACACTAGCAGGAGAAGGGACCTGGTTGCAATACCAAGGCAGAAAAGGGTGCTTGTGGTTACTCACAAACCATAGCACAGGCCAAGAGAACAGTGACTACACCTCTTCTTAAATCATATCACCTTGAAAGAACTGAACACTTGTAAACCCCCCAGAGAAAACTCTGAAAACAGTCCCATGAAAAACCTGAAGTTTGAAACAGTGCCCCTTCCACCTCAGGAGCAGAGCCCAACTTTAACATGAAGTTAAAAGTCAAGAAATAAGGTGGGAAATGAGCAAACAACAACAAAAAAGAACCTGGCCATAGAAAGTTACTATAGTGATATGGAAGATCAAAACACAAATGTAGAAAACAATTAAATCAAAGCAGCTACATACAGAGCCTCAAGGAAACAAATGTGAATTGGTTGCAGACCATGAAAGAGCTCGAAAAATATTTTAAAAATCAAATAAGAGAGGTAGGAGAAAAAGTAGAAAGAGAAATTAAACTGATGCAAGAAAATCATGAAAATAGTCAAAAGCTTGGTAAAAGGGAGTACAAAAAATACTGAAAAAAATAACATCATAAAAAATAGAATAGGGCTAATGGCAAAAGTGACTCACAAATCAACTGAAGAGAATGCCTTAAAAAGCAGACTTGACCAAACAGAAAAATATGTACAAAAATTACTGAAGAAAACAACTCCTTGGGGCAGCTAGGTGACACAGTGGATAAAACACAGGCCCTGGAGTCAGGAGGACCTGAGTTCAAATCTGGCCTGAGATACTTGACACTTACTAGCTGTGTGACCCTGGGCAAGTCACTTAACTCTCACTGCCCCACAAAAGAAAGAAAGAAAGAAACTCCTTAAAAAGCAGAATAGACCAAATGGAAAAGGAGGTACAAAAGCTCATTGCATAAACTCTTCCTTGTGTATCCACTATATGAGAGATCATTATCCCTATTCTTCTTCTTCCTTTGCCACTCTGCCAGTATATCCCTCTTTTTCACCCTTTAGTCTTCTTTTGAGATTGTCCCAACCTGCTCTGTCTGAGTAAATTGTCTCTAACAGCCTTGGTAAAAATATATGATAAAGTTCTGATGAGTTATATGCATCCTATTCCCATATAGGCATATAAACAATTCAATCTTGTTTAGTCCCTTATGATTTATCCTACATGTTTGCCTTTTTATGCTTTTTTTTATCTTGTGTTTGAAAGGCCAAATTTTTTATTCAGCTTTGATCTTTTTGTCAAGAATATTTGAAAATCCTCTATTTCATTACATGGCCAGATTTTTGTATTATATTTAATTATACTGGGTGGGTTATTCTTGGTTCTAATTTGCCTTCTGGAATATCATAGTTCAAGCCCTCTGTTCTTTAAAAGCAGTAGCTGCTAAGTCTTTTGTGATCCTGACTAGCTCCACAGAATTTAAATTCTTTTCTTGTTGCCTACATCATTTTCTCCTTGACTTTGGAGTTGTGGATAGGGAGATATCATTTTAGGATTTTGTTCTTGAAGTAATTTGTTGATTCTTTCAATTTCTACTTTGCCCACAGGTTCTAAGATTTCTGGGCAGTTGTCCTTTATACTGTCTTGAAATATTTATTCTTAGATTATTTCTCCCTTGCTCAACTTCTCAAGTTGGTTGTTTTTCCTATGATATATTTCACATTTTCTTCTATTTTTTAGTCTTTTGACTTTGTTTTATTGTTTCTTGGTGTCTTATGAAGTCATTAGCTTTCAACTGGCCAATTCTAATTTTTAAGGAGTTATTTTTGTCAATGAGATTTTGGGCCTGTTGTACCATTCAGCCAATTCTTATTTTTAAGGAGTTATATTCTTCTTTTCTTTCTTCTTTTTAACCTCTTTTACCAAGCTATTAATTCTCTTTCAAAAATTCTCAATTTATCCTCTATCACTCCCTTGATTTTTTTTAGGTGAAGCAATTGGGGTTAAGTGACTTGCCCAGGGTCACACAGCTAGTAAGCGTTGTGTCTAAGGCCGGATTTGAACTCAGGTACTCCTGACTCCAGGGCTGGTGCTCTATCCACTGTGCCACCTAGCTGCCCCACTCCCTTGATTTTTAAAAAATCATTTTTTCCTCTTTTAAAAAAAATCTCTTTAGCTTTTCTGGAATTCTTGTTGGGCTTCTGTCTAATCTGAATTTTCTAAATTTAAGGCTTTGTCTATATTTCCAAGTCTTGTCTTCTGTGTTTATGCCTTGAGCTTCCCTGTTGCCACAGTAACTTCTTATGATAACTTTTTTGTTTGCTCATTTATTTGTAGAGTCTGCTTCTTCATTTTAGACTTTATGTTAATATCAAGCTTTGCTCTCCTCTGTCTGGCCTGACTTGTGTCTTTTATGTCTTTCTGTTGCTTTCAAAACTCTATCTGGGGGGCTTGTGAATTTTCTTTGCTTTCAAAGTGGTATGATCTTAGAAGAGGTTTTTTCTCTGTCCTTGTTTGCACTATAGGTTAGAACTCATTCTCCACTTTGTTCTTGGGCTTTGAGATACATAGCTGGAACTTGTTTCTGGAATATGTTCCATGCTCCTTAACTAGATCCCTTGTGACTCTTCCTGCTCCTCTCTGGCCTCAAACTGTGGCCTGTACCTGGATAATACTTTCAGTCCTTGCAAAGAAGTTCTATGCAATCTCTTTCTGCCAAAGTTTTTAGATCCTAGTACTATATATGGGTGCTGGGCTCCTCCATGATGCTGCTGCCACTACAACAGCCAACTCCTGCTGCCATGAGATTACTGCTGCATTCCTGGCCAGCCCCCACTCCAATGTCTATAGACATCTCTATCTTCCTAAGCTTCCCTTGCCTGGAAAAAATTACTTGCTGGGACTTTTTTCTTGGTTTTCCTGATCAGAATTTGGTTTGTTGTACTTTCTATGTTGTTTTGAATGTTATGGAGGAGCTAAGGCAAAAAGTGCTACTTCTCATTTCACTATCTTAACTGTTTCTTCAACTGTAACATCCATATTAATATTTGTTAATTTTTTACTCAATATATTTGCATATATGTGGTACTGACTATTATTCTTGGGTGTGTATGGTGTTCAGGAGGACTAATACCTCTAGTATGAGTCTAGTACTCCCAGATTGGGAGTAACTGACAGGCTTCAAATCCATCAAGGAGATAGGAGAATGTCTATCCCAAGAATGTAAAGACTTTTCCAGTGAAAAGGGCAGATGAAAACAATTTGTTTTAACAGCCATAAAGGTGGCTTAAGCAGGCATTTTGAAGCACTTAGAATTTTCTTAGGAAAAAAAAAAAGAATTTGTTTAGGCATGAAAGACACCAAGGTCATCCACTACATCCCAGGCCATCATAGGTCATCTTGACTTTTGTCCTGCCACTGGACTTTGATAACTCAGGAAGAGGGAGTGAGGTTGATGGCACTGTGCAACTCTGCCTCACTTAAATCCAATTCATTGAAACTGCTAAATGAAAAAATGAGAACTCTACAGAATTTACCAGGAAAATAGTTCATCTATCTCTAAGAAGGCAGCATTTAACTTCATCAAAAGTAAAGTGAAAGGGGCAGCTAGATGGCGCAGTGGATAAAGCACCAGCCCTGGATTCAGGAGTACCTGAGTTCAAATCTGGCCTCAGATACTTGACACATACTAGCTGTGTGACCCTGGGCAAGTCACTTAACCCCCATTGCCCTGCAAAAAAAAAAATAAAGTGAAAGTGAAGCCTAGAGAGATGTAGGATTCTTGATTCAGTAAGAAAACAGGTGAGATTCAGTTTTACACTGATAATAACATTCTAAAGCACTATAGATATTTATGCCCTAAAAGATATTTATGGGTCAAATGCCCATGGTGTCAATAGAGTCACATTGATTAGTGATAAGGACATGCTCCTGGAGAGATGGGCTGAATAGTTTCATAGTGTTCTTAACAGACCATTATCAATCGATGCTGAAGCCATTGATTGTATACCTCAGGTTGAAGTCAATCCCTCCCTAGCTGAATTTCCAAGTGAAGAGGTTTTGAATGACATTAGGTTCCTCTAACGTGGCAAAGCACCTGGTATTGATTCTATTCCAGCTGAGATTTACAAGGCAGGGGCCCATACAAAGGCTAACTGAAATTTTCTCAGTTATATAACAAGAGGACATTATTCCCCAGGAGTTCAAGAATGACTCCATTATCCATCTGTAAAAGGAAAAGGAAATAGAATGTCTTGTGACAATGCCAGGGAGATCATTGCTTAGTCTCTTAGTCATGCTGGCAAGATTCTTACTACAGTCCTCCTTAATAGGATGATCCCTCACCTGGAAGATGGTCATCTATCCAAGAGCAAGTGTGGTTTCAGGAAAGGCTGAGAAACAATCAGTATGCTATTTGCTGCCCATCAATTCCAAGAGAAATGCTGGGGCAGAACAGAGGTCTGGATACATTTGTTGATCTGACCAAGTTGGCCTTTGATATGGTCATTCATGAGGGCTTGTGGAAAATCACAGCAAAATATGGTTGCCTAGAGAAGTTCATCAGTATTGTACATCAGTTTCATGATGGCATGCTTGCATGAGGAATGGATAATCAACAATGCTCTTGTGCTTTCCCAGTTACCAATGGAATGGAGCAAGACTATGCTTGCTCCCATGCTTTTTAGTATGATGTTTTTAACAATGTTGTCAGACACCTTCAGTGAGGACAAAAATGGCATCAAAGTCAGCTACCACACTGATGTTAAATTATTTCTCGAGCTGCACTGCTAAGCATTCAAACTCTACTGTAGAGAATACAACTCAGAAGGGCTGGCCACATTGCTTGAATGCCAAATGTATGTTTGCCTAAAAGACTATTTTATAGAAAACTCACACAAGGCAAGCATTCACATGGAGGTCAGAAAAAGTGATACAAGGACACTTTTAAGTTCTCTCTGAAAAATTTTGGAATTAGTTATGAAACATGGGAGATACTGGCACAGGACCTCCCAAAATGGCATGATCACATCAGAGAAGGTGTTGTGCTCTATGAGCAAAGCAGAATGAAGTAGCTCAAAAGAAATGTGAGATGTTTAATTTAGAGATTCCACCCCAAATGTTCACAAGGATTATTTGTGCCTGACCTGCAGTAGAGCCTTCTGAGTACATATTTGTCTAATCATCCACAGTTTAACATACTGTATGTTGACCCGAACATAGTGATGTTATTTTTGTACTCTTCCAAAATGAGGGAAAAGAACCTTATTCTCTATTTACTTAGGTGCTAGGTGGCTCAGTGGATAGAGCACTGGCCCTGGAGTCAGGAGGATGGGAATTCAAATCCAGCTGTGTGACCCTGAGCAAGTCACTTAACCCCAATTGCCTCAAATATCCGGGACCATCTCCAGTCATCCTGCATATCTTACCACTGGACCCAGATGGCTCTGAAGGAGAGAGTGAGGCTGGTGACTTTGCATAGCGTTCCCTCACCTAAATTCAATTCTCAAGTCATGATATCACTTCCCAATGTCATGGTCCTATTCCTGAATGAAGGACAAACAACAACAGGTGTGAACAAGTCAAATACCCCCATTAGAATGTAAGCTCTTTAAGGTAAA
The DNA here is from genome assembly GCF_019393635.1 of Dromiciops gliroides. Classification (NCBI taxonomy): domain Eukaryota; kingdom Metazoa; phylum Chordata; class Mammalia; order Microbiotheria; family Microbiotheriidae; genus Dromiciops; species Dromiciops gliroides. The sequence goes on along the minus strand of NC_057862.1, from coordinate 262,526,908 downwards.
GTTTCAGAATACAAATTTAATATTTGTATCCCTGGGACTTATCACAACACATAGTACATAAAAGGTACTCAGTAATAAGTATATAATAATGCTGATGGATTCCAGCTTCCTATGGTGTTCCCAAACATTCTCCCACATCCAGGTTCTTGAATCATCTTTGAATAGTGTACCTTTCATCATTTATATGAAAACACTGCAGGGCAGCTAAGTGACACAGTGGATAAAGCACCAGCCCTGGAGTCAGGAGTACCTGAGTTCAAATCCGGCCTCAGACACTTAACACACACTTACTAGCTGTGTGACCCTGGGCAAGTCACTTAACCCCAATTGCCTCACTAAAAAAAAAAAACAAAACCATTTATAGGAAAACACTGAAAGTTCCTTCAAGCACAGGACAAACTGTTTGCCTTATGACATCTTCAAGAATGAACTGCAATTAAAAAAACTTATAGTTACCACAAATCATACCTTTGCTTTGCAGTTGTCTAATTCCTCTTTTAGCTTTGAACTTTCTTTTCCCCACTCTTCCAACGTACAGTTTCCTTTCTCTTTTTCTTTCTGGCATAGGATTTGTGCTAAATGTTGATGAAGATACTGAAGGTCTGCTTCATTTTGGGTGTTCTTTTGGATAAGTTCTGCATTTTCCAAATCTAAGTGCTGATTTTTGGCTTTTAATTCTGAAACCTAGTTAAAATGGAAATTAAATTGTTTGAAGCTATTTCATCCATTTCTCCTTAAGAGTAGACATAATAACTTGGATCTTTCTTCTGTTCACCCCACCAACCCTCTATACAGAGTTTCTCAAAAGTCTTTTCTATTACAACTAGGTATTATGAGAATCGCAATATATATTACATATATATTATGATATATATTCCCTTTCATTAAATCTTATTCTGGATAATGGTGTGTAATTGATTTTGTAGTCTGTGTTTATTGGGCTCTGTCTTCTCTAATAATCTGCTTTTAGACAAAGTTGTATAACTTGAAGTAACAAGGTATTCTCTTTTACATATTTGGGCCTTTCAGTGTCAAGTTTTCATCATTCTTAAATGTTCATTAACTATTCAGTATCTTTTATGGACTGAAGAAGACAGAGGACAACATAGGATATCTATACTAGAGCCCATATTAGTCTGTCCTCTGATTTTGAATTCAAGTGTCACAGATAAATCCAAAGAAAACTAGTATGGGGCAACCTAAATGTGATCATTTCTAAGAGAAAGAGAAATCTTTTAAGTCAAGAAAAATTGAAATTGGAGAATATTCAAAATCCATTTACCTGCTTTTTAAAGCTTTCGACCATCTTCTGTACAGCAGTTTTCTCCTGTCTTACAGTCTCTATTTTTTTCCTAAAGTAACATTGAAAAGACAACTTCAATTTGATCTTTGCAAATTACAGTAAGTTTTAGTTCTTGTAATGATTCCTTAAAAGTCTGGGTAAGTATGAGTGTACAAAAAATACTTATATTCTTACCATATTTCTTCTTGAGATCCTCTTAATTCCCTTAATTTTAGGTAAGAAATGCTACCTTCTTCATTTAAAGTGGTAATTTCCTTCCTTAAAATAGAGTTTTCTTCTTGAAACTTTTCAGACTCCTGTCTAAAGTGCAGAGATAAAAATAGAATTAAAATAAGGTAATCATCTGGCATTTTTAGAAAACATTTTTAGAGACTACCAAAAAGGCAAATGCCCTCAAGCCATTTAAAAGACGAATTTGCATTACTTTTACTTGTCAGTAGGTTGCTATCATATTGGCTTTATCAGGAACCAACAGCACTATGGAAAAACAGGAAAAAGTGGGCTAAGAAAAACTGAAACATAGGGCTAGAAATGGAAATTAAACCTAGTTTTGCCATTGACTAATGTGACCCTTTGGGCTTGACTTTTGTGTCTCAACCTCTCTTCTCTGCAAAGTATGTAAGCAACCTGTGTTTAATTGTAGACTAGAGTGATATAGAAGATGACCCATCACAAAAAATGTAAAACTATCTTGTCAAAATCCCAAGGTTAATTCAGTGGGGGGAGGGAGGAAAAGAAGGGAGAGGGGGAAAAAGAGAGAAAGAGGGGGGGGGCGGAAATGAAAAAGATGAGAATGAGAACATCTAATAATATAATAGCAAGGAAAGGGAAAAAGAAACTTTATATTCAGAATTGGACTATGATTCATTTAAGGCAACAACCCCAAAAAAACAATATTAAGGAAAACCATTTGCTATAAAAGTCACCATGAAAATTTATTCCATATAATCTTAATGGGTAATGGTTCAATTCAGGTTTACATTTGTATTTATTCTCTCATAAATACTTAGGAATATGTATTTCTAGATATTAATAGTCCCTTCCCCACCCCCAATAAGGTTAAAATTTCTTGGGAAAAAAAAAGAATATTTCCTAATGTTTACTTTAAAAGAGATCAAAATGATCACAAAAGCTAAAAATAAGAATATAATATATCCTAGATTAGTGTTTAGAAGTCTTATTTATGATAATTATACACAAAGGCTATTCTAAAACATGTTTCATTAAATGAAACAACTACAACAACTACAACATGCTCTGCAAAAATTCTTTAAAGTCAAATTGTTTTAGTACAATTTCATGCCTGTTCAGATGCAGATAATTAAACAGCAAAAACAAAAGTTATAAATTTTTACATCTCATATTAAAATAATTTGCTAAAGACGAACTGGAATCAAGAGATTTTCTTCTAAGAAAGGTTATTCTATTTGTTAATGCAGAAATAGATAGGATCAACAATGCCACTCTGGCTTCTCAAAGATTAACAGATTAGTTTCTCTAAGCACAAAAAGCAGCAAAAGTTAGGAGAGTTATAGCCAGATTCCATAAAAAAAAAATTATAGGCATACATTACCTCAGCAGTTCAACTTTGTGCTGCATCTCACTGCATGTGCTTTGTAAGTCATACATCATTGACTTCAGCTCCTCCTCTTTTTCTCCATGAGAAGGTACATGTTTTTGTTTAACTAAATTAGTTACTTTCTCTCTTAGTTGCCTGGTCAGCTCCTGTAACTTGTTTTTCTCCAATTCTAATTCTGCTATTCTTGTGTCATTATGGTGGTATTTTTCTTGAAGATCTGAGAATACAGTATTTTCCTCAAGTTTTTTAAGCTGGGTTTGTCCAGTTGACTTTTCTTCAGGGTTGCTCTTTCCCTGAAACCAGAATTCTTCATCTACCTTTGTTTTTTCCAGGAGCCAAGTGTCTTCCAGTCCACAGGTCAGGTTTTCTTGATTACATTCTTCTAAAACAGACTTCACATTCATAAATTTTTTACCCCATTGTCCCAGCCTTTTATTTTGTTCTAGTAAATTTTTTTCAGCTTTTAGTTCTTGGGTCTCTAAACCAAGTTCACTTAATGACAAACAGTCACACTGTTCCACTGATCTTTCCTGCAGTTTCTCAATCTTTTCCTCAAGTCTCAAAACTAGAGTTTTCAAGTCTTTGTTTTCTATTTTAACTTCATCATAGCACTGTTTAATCCTGAGGAATGCTTCAGTTACTGTCTCAACTTTCTTCAGCTCAGTCTGTAACCTGAAAACTTCTGAATTGAGATCTCTGTTATTTTCCATTTCTTTATCATATTGTGCTTCCATTATTTTGAGTTCTTCCTGAAGACAATAATTTTCCCTACTGGCCTCTTCATATAACAATCTGTACTTGGCAATAGCCTCGGGATTATTCTCCAGTACTTTTACTTTCTTTTTTAGAATCGAATCATCAAAAATTAAATCCTGCTTATTTTCAGGAATTTGATCGCACTGTGTGTGCAAGACCTTCGATCTATCCTGAAGATGAAGAAACTTATTCTTCAGGTCCAAACTCTCAGTACTTGTTATTTCATTATTCTCAAATTCAGAAAAACTCTCTAATGAGCCTAAAGATTCCTGCATTTTAGTTTCCATTGTCTGAAAAGAACTTCTTTCTATCCTTTCCACTTCTTGAACACTGTCTGGTGATTCACATAGAATATGGGTAATAATGCCTTCTACTTGTTTTATTCTGTTCTGTGATGAAAATGTCTCTGTTTGTTCCACTGAAGTTCTGAATAAGTCATCATTTGATTCCTCTAAAGAAACAAATGTCACTGCCTCTGGATCTAATTTTTGTAGCCTCTTATGTAACCTGATGATTTCAGCAGCCATTTTGACATTTTCCTTCACTGCCCTCTCATGGGCCCGTTGCAGATTTATAAGAATATCACCATTTTCTTCCAAAAGTTGTGTACCTTGCTGAAGAAGAGACATCTCACTAGGCATGTCTGTATTTTCACTTGCTACTCCTTGACAGCTACTTTGAGGCTTGCTAAGCATTCCATGTTGCAATTCCTTTATTTTATTTTGAAGTCTGGAGATTTCTAAACTTAGCTCAACTTTCTCCCTGTCTACTTTCTCACAAGTTTCTTTGTTGAAGTCCTCCATTGTCAGAAATTGAGAAGCCATGTCTTCCTTTTGATATTCACACTTAATCTCTTCCTCTTCAAGTTTCTGCCTATCTAGCTTCCCTATATCATCTAACTGCGACATGAAATGCTCTCTATCTTTAAATTCTTTTTCATGACTATTTTTGAGCTCAGATATTTGCTTGGACAATTGGTTTTGTTGGTTTTCAGACACATTCCTTAGCTCCTCTAGGTCTTTTTGAAGCTGCTGTTTCTCAGCTACTAAGCTGATTAAATGTTCTTTGTATTTATTCTCTAATATCTCTTGCTCTCTTGTCAGAGCAAGAAAGTTTGCTTTTTCATATTTCAATGTCTCTTTAAGTTGTTCTTGTGCTTCAACATACTCCTGGATGAGTTCATCCTTTTCAAATTCCCATTTAGATTTTTCCTCATATTGCTGTTCCATCAGGTCCTTCAGCTCTTGCTGATAGGAATCTTTCAGGTTTCTTAGGGAATCTTCATATTTGCTTGTGACTTTTTGGCACTCACTCAGAAAATGGGCTTCTATCTGAGAGTTTCTTCTATTATACTCAATTTCCATTTTATTCCTAAATGTGGTTAACAGACAGCATTACTGAAACTGCTGCCAACTCAAAAAACAAATAGAAACATTTTCCCCCAACCCCACCTTTATCCCTATATAAAAGATACTGTGAAGAAAATATTTGGTTTTGTATACTTCCTAAAAATAATTAACCAATTTTAATGTGGAAAAAAGTAAAAGAAGTTGAGTTTGAATAAAAAAAACTGTCAAAAAGACACATTCACCTCACAAAAGGTTTTCTAAACTATTTTTTCTATAGAAAAAACGACTTTCTCCCCATGAAGATACAATTCTGAATAGAATGCCATGGGGATAAGAAGTTTACATTTTGAATTTGAGACTTCAAATGACATTTAACTTCAAATATACAAATGCACATTAACATAACTCCCATTTTGGTTAGGCAGTATATATAATCTGTCAACCTTAAATGTGATCAATTTTTAATGGATTTCAGAATATTAACCAGATTATCCTCAAATATTCAGGAACTAGTTTAGTTGTTTTATTTTATGAAATATCATAAGATCAAGCATAGAATCCAAATATTATTTTACATGTCAACTTACTCTAAATAATCCAGTATGACTGCATTTCTACTTATACATCTGAAACTGCAATGGGAAATCAAGCCACTGAGAGAACTTCCTTTGCACTAAACTGACATTGAGCCTTATAGAACAATTATGAGCATATTTCTGAATGGAAAGTGACCTTTGAAATAACAGGCCAAAATTGTGTTAGTCTTGACCTCAAATATCTAAATGAGCTATATCATGCGTTTGGTATCATATGCCACCAAGCCTAACCAAAGGGGAAAAAAACCTCATTTTCACTTACATTAACAGTCTTAATAATTTAAAACTAGGACTGTGTCTACACAATGCCAAAATTAGTCTTTAAAAATCAAAAATGTCCAGTATACTACCAAACTGTTACTGAGTTTACTGAACTGATTGAGTATTTTGGTGTCATGTAGAGACAGTCTCATTCAACTTATTTAACTCTTACTCCATTTACCTTTGGTTTCTTACCTTTCCTCTTGGAGTTTGTCTTGGTGCTTTTCTAGCAGTTTCCTTTGTAGCTCTTCTTTCTCAAGAGTGTGTTTTTCCATTAGGCTTTTTAGCTGTTCCTGGTAAAATTCTTCTAGTTTACATTTCTCTTCTTCCTTTGCTTTAACTAAGTCTCTCATCTTCTCTTCAGCCCAGGTACCATTTTGAATGAGACCCTCTCTCTCTCTGTTAAAGTTTTCCTCAACCTGTTGTAGTCTATTCTTGAGAGCCACTTCATGTTCCAGCTTCAATTTCTCCTGGAGATGAGCCTTTTCTTCATTAAACTTCACTTCTAATTCATTTTTCTCCTTCATATACCTACAGTCTGTTTGTTGTTGTTCCTTCTTCAAAACAATAGTCTGCTTCTGTAGTTCTGCAATTTCACTTTTAAGGGTGCTTATTTGTTTTTCCAAGGTATATATTTCATTTTTGTACTTTTGTTTCACATTTTCTTGCTCTTTTTCACAGTTGGCCTTAGTTTCATCTAGCTGCTTTTCATAATGGATCATCTATAGCAGAGATAATACAAGAAGTCATTTAATTCCAAAACCAAATAAAGGAATGAAATGATGATCATTATTTATTTCAAGACTTTTCCTGCAGAGAACCCAAGATTTTCACTATATGAGCAGATACACAATGGAATCTCAGGAAAATTATCCACCAAAGTCAGCTGTCCTCTAGATGATCCTACTATGTCACCATAACAGATACATTGGATGTCATCTAGACCCTGAGGTAGTTTCTGTGTAAGGAATGTTTTTAATTTTTTCATAAGATTTTTACTTGCTCCTCCTACCTGATGTCAATTTATCTGGACTTGGCCCAGTTTTTTTCAAGGCATAGCTCTCCTACAATTGAAAATATATAATCAAAATAACACATGTAAGTGTGAACTCAATTAACTCATTTTGCTTCTAAATAGAGCAAATTAGTCTACCTAAATCAAACTAAAATTTCATTTTGTATTTTTAGTCACCCTGTTAAAGATGTACATTGGATATGTGTCTGTGTGTGTGTATGTATATGCATAGAAAATGTCAAGCAGACTAAAAAGTGATGTAGAAACACTGTTTCCTTAACTTTGTCCTCTTTCTTCTTTAATATGCTGCACTGTGTTTAAGTGATTGTCTTAAAGAAGCTTATTCTTTAATTTGGTGTATCTTCATGAAAACTGCATTTTAAATTGCATAAATAAAAATTAAAATAATAAGTTGTAAGATTTCAGAAGTATAGGTAGTTAAGTACAAGGCAGAAAATTAACCTACTATTTGTCATATCAAGATTTTGTTGTCATTTTCAGTCATGTCTGAGTGAGTTCATTTAAGGTTTTCTTGGCAAAGATATTGGAGTGGTTTGCCATTTCCTTCTCCAGCTCATTTTACAGATGAGGAAATTGAGGCAAAAAGACTTAAGTGACTTTCCTAGGGTCACATGGCTAGTAAGTATCTGAGGCCAGATTTGAATTCAAGGATATGAATCTACTTGACTCTAGGACTGGCATTCTATCCACTGCACCACCTATTTGCCAGGACACATATCAAGATGCCAGGGCACAACTCTGTTGACCATGATGGTCCCTATTTCCTAGGAAGTCATAATTTTACTGTCACAAAGCAATACAGGTAAATACTGAGGTGCCTGTCAGTTTAGGAGGGGTTTTTTTTGTTCCATTTTGTAGAACTGCCGAAGTTAACTCTATTGGACCATGAAAAACTCTGTAAGGACTCATTCATTCTGAACTTTGAAATGAATGCCTTCCTTTAATCTTTGAAAAGCATCCTTCTGTCCTAATGCAATCTTTTTTATTGGGATCTATAATTTTTCTGGCATAGAAATTCTCTTCAGAGACTGGAAATTTATCTGCAATTTACAGACTGCCAGTTACATGACATAAGTGATTCCTATTTTGTTGACTTTTTTGTCTATTTCTTTTAATGTAATTAAGAGGTGGGTCTGGATATTAAGAAACCAAAAACCTCAGTTGGAAATCATTTCATAAATGTCTGATAGAATCAAGAACTAACTTTTGGGAGTTAGGTTTAGGGAAAATAAGACAAGCTCTTCATCAGTTGAAGACAGTGGAAGGAAATAATTAAGCGACTACTATGTTCCTGACACTGTGCTAGGGGCCTTTCAAATATCATCTAATTTGATCTTCACAACTCTGTGAAGTAGGTACAATTATTTTCCCCATTTTACAGTTGAAGAAACTTAGGCAGACAAAGTTTAAGTGAGTTCTAACCAGACCAGGGTTACAAAGCTTGTAAGTGTCTGCAGATGTATTTGAACTCAGGTTTTCCTGACTCCAAGCCTAGCGTTTTATCCACTGGGCCATCTAGCAGACCCAGAAGACTTTATGAAAAGAATTTTGGGGAAATTCACAGATAAAGACCTGTCAAAGTTCAAAGATACTAGATTTGGTTGAACAGCAAAAAGCGCCTTCCCTTTTAGAAGAGGAACATGCTTTTGAAGTTTGATAGTAACTACTTACTTTATCCGTAAGTTCCAGCGTTAAACATTTCATGTCCTTATGATGCTGTTCTTTCAATCGTTCAATAATAAGTTCTGCTTCTATGCTCATATTCAGTGGATTACAATTTTCAGAACCAAATCCTAAAATACAAATTAGCCCATTTACACTAGATTTTACTGCTTTTTACATAGTTTTCCCCAATAAAGTACAACTCTGGAATCTGAGATAAGACATTTAACCTAAGAAATTTATCTCACCCTCATGATACTTTGGAGAGTTTAGGAAATAACTGCATACAGAACTTATTATGGTCAAAGTAATCCCTTTCTATTCACTAGATGGATATTTAGGTGAATTAGTCCTTTAACTCATGGGTAATGAACTAAGTTTTTATTTTCTTGAGCAGAGAAGGGGGATTGAGAGAGGTCAGTAGCAACAACTGCTTGTAGGCAACTTTCAACCCTCCTAAAATACTAAACCATTTGGCAGAAGTCTGGACGGGGGAGGAAATATACGTACACAGAACTATTATTATCCAGAATACATTCATAGACACATGCATATAAACATATATGTGTATGTACGTATATATGTATTTATATATAATTCTTTTTTTTTTTTTTGGTGGAGCAATGAGTGTTTAAGTGACTTCCTCAGGGTCACACAGCTAGTAAGTGTCAAGTCTCTGAAGCCGGATTTGAACTTAGGTCCTCCTGAATCCACAGTCAGTGCTTTATCCACTGTGCCACCTAGCTGCTCCCTTTATATATAATTCTTGAGATCCACTATGGTTTACTCCCCATATTTGACAGACACAAATGGAGATATAACAAATCAACAAACAATTCAAAGAATGAAATTCAGATATTATCTAGATCACCTTTCTCATTCTGGTCCATCACTAGTTCCCCCAACTCCCACCTTGATAGTAAGGAAATTAATGCTAAAAAGGGTGGAGTATCAGGGTAGGGTCCTTGGTCCTCTGCCATATACAGAGAAAAATTTACAGGTTGTCAGCTCTCAGATTTTGAAATATCTACCCTCCTTCTCCTAGCCTAACCAAATTATTTTCTCTCTCCAAGAATCTCCTTTCAAAATACAAATGCCCTATTAAAGGAAGGAGGAGGGGCATCCACACAGATAATTTAAATTGCAATATTATCAGGGATTGGCTAAGAAACAACTAAAGGCAAGGATATAGCAAAGGAGATGCAAATGAGTAAGGGATGTCATAGGGGAAAAGTGCTGGGAGAAAGGAAAAGGATAAATAGATATGCGGTTCTGGTATTTCTGGAAACATGACAAAAAACTAACTTTGCAAACAATTTATTCTAGGACTAGTTTCACCACTAAAACTATTCTGTATCCCTTAGGTTGTTAACTTTGATCTAATATATTCACTTCATCTTCAAGCCCACTAAGAAGCAACATAAATAGAGATATAAAAGAGATCCAGGGTTCTCAATATATCTTTTATACCTAAGCATTTTCTTGGAATATGGAGATAACCAACAATAACTGAGTATCTAAGTTTAAATAATCAAGGGGCTTTGCATAGTATCAGCTAGCTATTAAAACAAAAAGATTATTTTACATCTTCTTATTTCACAAATTCTTAGGTAAATTATACTTCCTAGAGTAATCTCCTCAGTTATTAGGGCTTCAAAAAACAAAACGAAAACTCTTCCAAAAACTCCTTCCTCCTCCTCCTCCTCAGCCATAGCTGAATATCTTAGTAAAATAATGATGACAAAATTTTACATTTTAGATGATTTGAGTCAAATACACCTAAGTCTCAACAAATGACTGTTCCAAAAGTTTTGGCTTGAGTGTGTATACCTTGGTCGAGATCTTTACTGTGACATCTAACATCAAGTTCCTCAGAAAGAGAGTTCTTGAAAGGAAGTTTAAACACTTTGCCTTGAGCACGATATTCCTCCAGTTCAGAATGGAGTTCATCCACTTGATCCCGTAACATCTGAGGAAAAAATGTCCCAAAATAAAATGGAAGACAAGTTCAAATTATAACATTAGGGCAACAACAATAAACCATGAGGAGCAAAACTCTGGTTCTTGAAGGCAAGACAAATAATGTGGTAATTCCTTCCTTGAATATAGCAGATGTCTTACCTTGTAGTAAGGCCTAGTAACTCTAAGCTCCATTCAGTACAGGTTCTCCAAATTAGGGTATATTTTGGATAAAATTTGCATGGTTCTTCAATTAACTATTATGCTTCAAGGCAACAGAAAACGAATTCTTCTAACACTTACTCTGCACTGCTGTTCATATTCCATTTTCATCTGGGCTAGCCTCTCTTCTTGCAAAAAGAATTCAGCACTGTTGGGATCTAAGTCACCAAACTGCAAGAGGAAACAAAGCAAGTAGACAGCTTTCATAGGTGTCCTTCCTTATCTACAACATGCTAGACATTGATTTCTTGGTTTCATCCAGGTTCTTTCACTATCAAGTAGCTAAGAACAAAATGTTCATGGGGCGGGAGCAGTAGGTGGTACACTAGATAGAACACTGGCCCTGAATTCAGAAGTACCTGATTTCAAATCTAGCCTCAGACATTTGACACTTACAAGCTGTGTGACCCTGAGCAAGTCACTTAACCCTCATTGTCCTGGGGGAAAAACTAAAAAGAACAAAATGTTCAATTGCCTATAGATGACCAGACTGCTATTTCTTGTTATTGTGTTTTTTCCTGCTCCTCCACACCCATGTAATGGACACTAATACAGATATTTGCAAAAAGACATATCTACCACTAAAAATTATCCCAAACTAAAACTAAACTACTTTAATACAAATTTTTTAAGTGATACTGTATTTGCCATTTTGAATAAAACATAAAAATAGAGAAAGAGCAGATCAATAAATTGCATGCAACTAAGTTGCAGGCAATCAAAAAAACGTAGAAAAAGAACAACTGTTTAAATCCCCAATTAAACAACAAATTGTAAGTTCTGAAAATCAAAGGAGAGATTAATAAAATTGAAAGTGAGAAAGCCATTGAACTAATAAATAAAACTAGTAGCTGGTTTTAAGAAAAAAAAAGAATAAAATAGACAAACCATTGTTTGATTAAAAAAAAAGAGGGGCAGCTAGGTAGCGCAGTGGATAAAGCACCAGTCCTGGATCCAGGAGTACCTGAGTTCAAATCCGGCCTCAGACACTTGACTAGCTGTGTGACCCTGGGCAAGTCACTTAACCCCCATAGCCCCACCAAAAAAAAGAAAGAAAGAAAGAAAACCAAATTACCAGTATCAAAAATTAAAAGGCTGAGCTTATCACCAATGAAGATGAATTTAAAGCAGTTATTAGGAACCATTTTGCCCAATTGTATGCGAGTAAACTTAACAATGTAGGTGAAATGGATAAATATTTATAAAAATATAAAATATAAATTGCCTAGATTAACAAAAGAGAAAATAGAAATTGAACAAGCCATCAATGACCTCCCTAAGAAAAAATCCCCAGAAACAGATGAATTCACAAGTGAATTCTACCAAACATTTAAAAAACAAATGATTCTAATACTATATAAACTATTTGAAAAAAATAGGCAAAGAGGGAGTCCTACCAAATTCCTTTTATGATGCAAATATGGTAATGATACCTAAAACAGGAAGAGCTAAAACAGAGAAAGAAAACTATAGAACAATTTCTCTAATGAATATTAATGCAAACATTTTAAATAAAATACTAGCAAAGAGATTACAGCAATGTATCACAAAAATCATGCACAAGCAAGTGGGATTTATACCAGGAATACCAGAGATGAGTCAATATTAGGAAAACTATCAGCATAATTGACCATAACAATAACAAAACCAAGAAAAAATTGAATGGAGATAGAAAAGAATATACATATTTTTCTCAGCATTACATAGCACCTACACAAATACTGACATTGTATTAGGGCATAATAACTTCACAATCAAATATAGAAAGGCAGAAATATTACATACATCCTTTTCACATCACAATAAAATAAAAATAAAAATTACATTCAATAAAGGGCAGTGGAAAGATAGATTAAAAATTAATTGGAATCTAAACAATCTGATCCTAAAGAATTAGTAGGTAAAAGAACAAATCATAGAAACAATAATTTCAGCAAGGAGAATGATAACAATGATACAACATACCCCAATTTATGGGATGCTGCCAACACAGTACTTAGAGGAAATTTTATATCTCTAAATTCTTACATCAATAAAATAAAGAGCTGGTCAATGAATTGAGCATACAACTAAAACAAAAACAAAAGAACAAATTAAAAATCCCCAACTAAACACCAAATTGGAAATCCTGAAAACCAAAGGTAAGATTCATAAAACTGAAAGTAAGAAAATTTTTGAGCTAATGAATAAAACTAGGAGCTGGTATTACAAAAAAATCCAATAAGACAGATAAACCAGTGAAAAGATCCAACCATTCTGGAAAGCAATTTGGAATTATGCCCAAAGGGCTATAGAACTGTGTCTACTCTTTGATCCAGCAATACCAATGCTAGCTTTATATTCCAAACACATTCCCCAAAGAGAAAAAGACCTATTTGTACAAAAATATTTATAGTAGCTCTCTTTGTGGTGGCTAAGAATTAGAAATCAAAGGAATGTCCATCAATTGGGGAATGGCTAAATAAACTGTGGTATATGATGGTGATGGAATATTATTGTACTATAAGAAATGACAGGGAACAGCTAGGTGGTACAGTGGATAAAGCACTGACCCTGGATTCAGGAGGACCTGAGTTCAAATATGGGCTCAGACACTTGACACTTACTAGCTGTGTGACCCTGAGCAAGTCACTTAACCTCCATTGTCCTGCAAAAAAAAAAAAAAAATGACAAGCAGAATGACTTCAAAAAGGCCTGGAAAGACATCTATGAAATGATGTATTGTGATGTAACAATTAGAATGGCGTCACCTACTGGAGAGTTACTGTAGGAAAGCTCCGCCATGAGGAGAAGGCGTCTGAGGGCAAGCCACACAATCAGGTCCTTGGCATCTGGAAGTGATGTTTGTTCGTAGGTGCTGTCTATCAAAGCTGCCAGCCAATTAGCTTGGAGCTGGGGGGGAGGGGGAGGGGATGTTCCCAGCTTCACAGGAGGTGTTGGGTCCTTTTTGGTTCCTGACCTCGCCATGGCAGGTCAGATGCTGGGGTCTCTTAGAAATAGTTAGATTTTTACCTTTCTCTCTGATCATTAGATGCTAATGCTCTTTAATAAATACTTAAATACTCTTGCTAAAGCTTATAATTTATTGGCGACCACCCATTAGATATTTTAGACAGTCTAGCTAGGATTTTAGCCCTTACAGTGAAGTGAGCAGAACCAAGAGAACATTGTACACCGAGAGAACAATATTGTTTGATGAAGAACTGTGAATGACTTGACTATTCATAATACAATGATCCAAGATAAGCCCAAAGGACCGTTGATGAAACATACTATTCACCTCCAAAGAAATAACTGATATGAATGGAATAGACTGAAGCATGCTATTTTTCATTTTCTTTCATTTTTTTTCTTTTAATCAAGTTTCCTTGAACAAAATGACAAATATGGTAACATTTTCCATAATCATACATGTATAACCCATTTCTGATTCTTTGCCACTTTAGGGAGGGTGAGGGGAGGGAGGGATAGAAGGATAAAAATTGAAACCCAAAATGATAAATTATAATGTTTATTATTTTTTTTTAAAGATAGATAAACCTTTGGTAATTTTTTTTTTTGCGGGACAATGAGGGTTAAGAGATTTGCCCTAGGTCACACAGCTAGTGTCAAGTGTCTGAGGCCAGATTTGAACTCAGGTCCTCCTGAATCCAGGGCCAGTGCTTTATCCACTGTGCCACCTAGCTGCTCTCTGGTTAATTTGATTTAAAAAAGAAAGGAGAAAACCAAATTTCCAGTATTAAAAATGAAAAGAGTAAAATCGCCACCAATAAAAAGGAAATTAAAGCAATTATTAACACTCTTTTGCCCAATTTTATGGCAATAAATCCAACAATTTAAGAAAAAATCAAAGAATACTTACAAAAATATAAATTTCCCAGAGTAGCAGAAGAGGAAATAGAATCCTTCAATAGCCATATTTTAGAAAAAGAAATTGAATAAGCCATCAATGACCTCCCTAAGAAAAATCCACAATACCAGATGGATTCATAAGTGAATTCTACCAAGCATTTAAAGAATAATTCATTCCAATATTATATAAACTATTTGGGAAAGTAGTTAAAGGAGTCCTTAACCAATTTCCTTTTACTACACAAATATGGTGCTGACACCTAAACCAGTGAAGATAAACAGAGAAAGAAAACTACAGACCAATTTCCCTAATGGAAGATTTATTCAAAAAATTTTAAATAAAATACTAGGAATATAAAAGAATACAACTATATATCAGGGGTGGCTAGGTGGCGCAGTGGATAAAGCACCGGCCCTGGACTCAGGAGTTCCTGAGTTCCAAATCCGGCCACAGACACTTGACACTTACTCTAGCTGTGTGACCTTGGGCAAGTCACTTAAACCCCAATTGCCCTGCAAAAACAAAACAAAAAAACCAAACAACTATATATCCATGAGGATCATTACGCTATGATGAGCAGATGAATTTTATAACAGGAATGCAGGGATGGTTCTATATTAGGAAACTATCAGCATAATTGACTCTGTCAATAACAAAAACCAACAGAAATCATATGATCTTCTCAATAGATGCAGAAAAAATCTTTAGACAAAATACAGTACCCATTCCTAATATAAACACTAGGGACATAGAATAAATGAAGCTTTCCTTAAAATGAGTAAGTAGTATCTACCTAAAACCATTCAGCAAGGCATTATCTCTAGTGGTAATAAGCTAGAAGCCTTCCCAGGTAAGATCAAGGGTAAAGCAATATGCCCATTATCACCAACATTATTCAGTATTGTTCTAGAAATGCTAGCTTATGAGGCAGCTAGTGGTGCAGTGGATAGTACACTGGCCCTGGAGTCAGGAGGACTGAGTTCAAATCTAACCTCAGACACTCAACAACTTACTAGCTGCATGACCCTGGGCAAGTCACTTTAACCCTAATTGCCTCACCACACACAACAAAAAAAAAAGAAAGAAAGAAAGAAAAAGAAAAAATGCTAGCAATAATAATAAGACAAAAAAATGAAGGAAATAGAATGGGCAATAAGGAAACAATACTACTCTTTTTTCCTAGATGATATGATGGAATACTTAGAAAATTCTTAGAGGAATCAACTAAAACAACTACTCGAAATTATTAACAACTTTAGCAACTATGGCAGGATGAAAAAATAAATGCATATAAAACATCAGCATTCCTTTATATTACCAACAACGAAGTCCAACAGGAAGAGCTACAAAGAGTAATTTCTATTTAAAATAATTATAAACAATATTAATACTTGGGAGTCTTATTCTGCCAAGAACAAACCCAAGGATCATATAAAGACAATTGCAAAACACTAACCCACAAATTAAGTCACATCAAAAAATGGAGAAATAGTAACTGTTCATGTTTAATTTATCATGCCTGATAAATTTAAATATGACAAGTCTACCCAAATTAATTTATTTATTCAAGATCATTCCAATAAAACTACCAAAAAATATTTTAGAGAGCTAGAAAAATAATAACAAAATTTATCTGAAGAACAAAAGATTAAGAATATCAGGATAATCAATTTTTTTAAATTAGAAAAAAGATGCTGCCTGGGGTAAATAAACCAGATCTTAAACTGTATGACAAAGTGGCAATTATTTAAACAATCTGGTAGTGGCTAAGAAATACAGTGGTGTATAAGTGGGAATAATTATATACAAGAAACATAAGTAGTAAATGACTGTTATAATCTATGTTTAATAAATACATACATGATCCAAACTTTTGGGGAATAACTCATCATCTGATAAAAATTACTGGAAAACTAGAGTAGTTTGGCGAAGAACTAGGCATAGACCAACATTTCATACCGTATACCAAGATAAAAAGTCAAAATGAGTACATGTTTAGACATGGTGCCATAAACATTAGTAAAAAAGCATGAAATATTTTACCTCTCAGATCTATGAAAGGAATTTATGACTAAACAAGAGCTAGAGAGCATTGTCTGGGATATAAAAGGGATAATTTGATTGCTGTTCAGTTGTTATCAACTCTTCATGACTCTATTTGGGGGTTGTTTTACAGATAGGAAACTGAAGTAAATAGGTTTAAGTGACTTGCCCAGGGTCACACAGCTAGTAAGTGTCCATCCTTTGTATTCTATCCCCTGAACCACCTCATGCCCTCATTTTGATTACGTTAAATTGAAAAATGATTTTGCGCAAAAAATCTTCCCAAAGAGCCAAGATTAGAAGGAAAGCAGGAAACTAGGGAAAAAATTTTACAGCAAGTGTCTCTGACAAAGGACTTCATTTCTCAAATAATAGCTAACTGAGACAAATTTATAAGAATACAAATCATTCTCCAGTTGATAAATGTTAAAGGATATGAACAGGCAGTGTTCAGGAGAAGAAATCAAAACTATCAATAGTCATATGACAAAATGCTCTAGAGTCACTATTGGATTAGGGAAATGAAAATAAAGGCAACTCTAAGGTAACCACCTCACACCTATCAGAGAGCTGAGAGGCAGCTAGGTGATGCTGTGGATAAAGCACCAGCCCTGAATTCAAGAGGGACCTGAGTTCAAATTCGGGCTCAGACACTTCACACTTACTACCTGTGTGACCCTGGGCAAGTCACGTTAACCCCATTGCCCCACAAACAACAAAAAAAGAAAAAGAAAAAGAAAAAAAACACCTGGGAAGACTCATAGTGACCTGAGGCAAATTGAAGTAAGCAGAACCAGTAGAACCTGTACACAGTAACAGTATGATGGTATGATGATTCAACTATGAATGACTTATGTATTCTAAGGCAACATATTGATGCTAAAACAATTATGAAGGACTTAAAAAAATATTATCCACATCCAGAAAAAGAAGATGGAGTCTGAATGCAAATCAACACATGCTTTTTTTTCGTTTTTTTTTTTCTTTTTTTTTTTGCGGGGCAACGAGGGGGTTAAGTGACTTGCCCTGGTCACACAGCTAGTAAGTGTTTAAGTGTCTAAGGGACGGATTTGAAAACCTCAGGTCCTCCTGAATCCAGGGCCGGTGCTCTATACCACTGCGCCACCTAGCTGCCCCAACACATACTTTAAAAAATAATTTTTTTTTAAGGAGTCTGTTTTCTTTTGCAACAGAGTCAATATGGAAATATCTTTTGTATGATAACACATGAATAATCTGTATTTAAAATGTTAATTCTTTTTACATGTAATGGAGAAAAACAAAATTAAAAAGTATAAATCAAATAATCTTAAATAAGAATCTGACCTTTTCTGATAGTACATTGTCCAAATTCTTCTGCAGTTTGATTATCAGACTCTCACATTCTGCAAGTTTTTCTGTATTTTCCAGTAGTTCACTTTCTAAACGACTATTTTCCTGGAGAAAAACAAAAAGAGCATGCATAAAAAATTTCCTAACTTTTGCACAATATCCTATAATGTATAAATCATTGCTTATTAATAGAATTCCCTCCATTTTGAAATGAACTAAAGGCATATATAACTACTGACATTGGGTTTCAAACATCTGATAAAAAAAACTAGTCACAATGGTTTTTGTTTGTTTTTGTCTTGTTTTTCTGCTTTTAAAAAAGATAATAATGCTGGTAAGGAAAGATTAGTAGCCAGGGGAAGATATAGATATATATATATGTACAAAGAATCTCTGGGTAATTCGGAACACACATCTGGGACCCAGAAAGAGATTCTCGAGATATACCGTGATTGCCCACATATTTGGCTACCCTAAAGGAGAAATGACATAACAAAAAATGTCTTTCTAATATTGAACCTTAGGTACTATCCAGAACAGACTTCATTAATTTTTTTTGTGTCCATAAGGTGAAGTTTATAGATTCCCTTCTCAGAATAATGTTTTAAATGAATAAATCAAAATACAAAGGATTACAAAGGAAGCCATTTATATTTACATACCATTATCCAAATATTTTTAAAAAACAAATCCATAGGCCCTGGTTAAGAAACTTTGATACAGAGAAACTAATAAAATAAGTATAATGTATAGCCAATACAAAATAAATGAGAGCAGGGTCTAATGAAAAGGGCAGCGGGAGATAATAATGTTATAGAAGAAAAAAAAAAACGCTAGTCTAGGAAATATGAAACCTGTATTGGAATCCTGCCTCATTTAAACAACTGTGTGACAGGAGGAAAGTCATTTAACCTATCAGAGATTCTGTTTCCGTCATCAGTGAATGGGATAATAATATTTACGTTACTTACTTCATAGGGTTGCTATGAAGAATGCAGTCTGAAAATCTTAAGGGTGCTATATAAATGTGACATTATTATAATCAATAGGAATAATATTAGGGGGCAGCTAGGTGGCACAGTGGATAAAGCACTGGCCCTGGACTCAGAGGACCTGAGTTCAAATCTGGGCCTCAGACACTTGACATTTACTACTGTGTGACCCTGGCAAGTCACTTAAACCTTCATTGCCCTGCAAAAAAAAAAAATAGGAAATAATATTTCTACTGGCTGTATGAACAGTAGTAGTAAATGGTGGCCAGGAAACAATGGTATTCATGACAAGCTATATTCCATAGGTCAAAGAGGACTTTATTAAACTAATTTCATTTGTATAATGCCTGGTTGAAAATATATATGACCTATAGAGTCCCAAAACACCTTCACAAAAGGTTAAACTGGAGAAATAGCTTGCGTTGTTACAGCTGAAAACACTAGTCAAGGGGTTAGAGATTAGAGAATCAGAATCTCTGAATTTTGTTATTATTATTACTATTGGTAATCTTATTTATTTTATCTTGCCATTTAAGGTGTATAAACTCTATTATTTTCAAAGTACAATTTGGCAAATAAAACGCCTCCAGTTCTAATATTTTTTTTAATTCACTCTGGGTCATAGCCTTGCATTGGTATATGAAAAGAAAAACAATGCACTTCAAGCACTTTTATAAAAATTCAAGTTTCAAGATACTGGACAGGGATTAGACACAGGACATTTATATTTCACTCACATAGAGAACTCTGGACAAGAAAAATTCCCTCTGCTAATGTAGGTAGGGGCATCTTCTCTACAACTTATCATCTTAGTTGATTGAAGTGATTTGCCCAAAGTTCACACGGTCAGTATGAATCAGAGGTTCTAACCAGAACTCAGTAGTCAAAGTGTTCCTGAGTATGTATTCCACAATGATAGGTCAGTGAATTAACTAGAGGTTTCATCTGAGAACTTTGATGGGAGAGAAGACAAAAGCAGAATTCTAAGTACAGGTAGAACCAAGATCTAAACAAGTTACTCTGACACCTGTAAGTGTCTACAAAGCCAAGGCTGAAGAGAAATGACTAGATGTCACACAGCAACTAAAAATAATCAGGATTGACACCAATCCAAAACTATTCCCTTCCAAATTAAATGTCTTCTACTAAGGAACTTCCTTCGCTGTAGAAGTGAAGAATTACAAGTGTGGAACACTGCGTCTAATATCAGATTTTTGGTATGTTACTTTGTTTGGCTATACTATTCTCTCTTTGTCCCCTTTTATTCTTTGACATAAAGGATTTCTCTCTGTAAGGGGGAAGGAACACTGGGAAATGTAGGCGATAAAGAGAGCAAGAGGATATATTTTTGTCTTCTTCAAAAAGTATCTATATCTCAGAATAATTTATGCTATGGATATTATGCTAGATAACTAAGTGATGAACTGAATAGAATTGAGGAGTCAGAAGACCTGAATTTGAATCTTGACTCATCATTGACCTTTCTCATCCTCAATTTCCTCATCTGTAAAACTAGGGTAATATTAGTACCTACCTCACAAGAGGATCAAATTAAATAATATGCATATATGTTAGCTATTTAATTAGGTTTGATACCTTTAAAGAGAAGGTAAGGCGGTCCCGAATGTAATTCTCTTCAGTTTTCGCCTTTTCTATTTCCTGTTCCAGTTCCAAATGCTGTTTGCCCACCTGCTGCAGGATCTGCTCTCTTTCCTTTTGGATATCATTCTTGAAGGATGCTATCTTTTCCTTGTATACTTCTTCCAGTTTCCTACATATAGGTAAGTAATCAACAAGCTGCTATCAACTGCTGAAACCAATAAAAGAGACGAAAAGGACCTTGAAAAAAAAAATCATCTAATCTCCTACTTCAGGCAGTCACACATAAACCATTATAATGACAATCAATACAGCCTACTTTTATTCAGATAATTAGGCAGCAGTTCTCTAAGTTTTGTTTTGCTGATTACCAATACTACCAACGTCATCTGATAAAAAGGTGGGTAAAATGGGTTTCCAGGCTACTCCTGGACTTACCAGGCTAGTATTCATATTGGTGTTCTAGGCAGCATGGGGAGGTCATACCACGTCCAGAAGCCATCAAAGATTTCAGTTTCTCAGGCTTTTCAAGAATCTTGAACTGGGCAACTTACTTTCTCTTTTCTCTGGGCTACTTGATTCAATTTGCTCCCTGGAACAAGATTACAATTTTGAGTTAAAGTTAGACCATTCCTAGACAAATTCCCCACCCCAGGACCACATATTGATTTTCCAAACCCCAAAGCCCTTATCTCGATGACCTCAGATACTTGCTTGTTCAGGGTGACAAAAAAATCATCATTAAGAATAATTTCAGAGGGGGCAGCTAGGTGACCACAGTGGATAGAGCACCGGCCCCTGGATTCAGGAGGGGACCTGAGTTCAAATCTGGCCTCAGACACTTAACACTTACTAGCTGTGTGACCCTGGGTAATCACTTAACCCCAATTGGCCTCAACCAAAAAAAAAAAAAAAAAAGATATTTCAGAATTGTATTTACAATACAAGAAAGTACCCCTATCTGCAGATACTTCAAAGCTGTTAGTAGAGCAGGGATGCCCAACCAAAGATCTGCCATATTTGCACACAGAACAGAAGATGCCATATAAGAGTTATCTGAATTACTAGATAAGAACTGGAAGATAATGTAACATGATGGGATTTTTTTTGTGAATCAACTCACAACAAGTGCCTGATCTCAGTCTTGAAGCTGGGCCAGGGCTGCCTGGTACATGCCATTTTTGGTGATTAAAAGTTCATTTTCTAGTGCCAAGGTCAATTCCATTAAGTTGATGCTTCCATCGAGGCTGAAATCCAAGGCCTAGAGATGAGTAAAATACCATCAGTTGAAGGCAGCTAAAGATCCTTTCTCTAGAGAGTAAAAGGAAAGAAGTTTACACAAATTTTAAGAGCCAAATTTTTGGTCTGCACATTGATGATTAGACTTCTTTAATAACTAAAACATTAAAGTGCACCTCGAATATGAAGGAAACCTTAGCAAATGTATTGATGATTTGTTTTTGTGAGCATCTGTCTGTCCCCCACCCCCACTCTTTCCTTCCTCTGTAATAGGTCTTTCATGCCTCTTCTCCCAGTGCAATCCTCTTTCTTACCCCCTTAATTTTGTTTTTTGGGAATATCATCCCATCAAACCAAACTTATACCTGTACCCTCTGTCTATGTATACCCCTTTTAGCTACCCTTAGAGTTACAAGTCTTATCTTCCTGTGTAGGGCTATAAACAGGTTAAGCTGATTGAGGCCCTCATGTTTTCTCTTTTCTGTTTACCTTCTTATGCTTCTCTTGAGTCTTACATTTGAAAATCAAATTTTCTGTTCTGCTCTGGTTTTTTCATTAGGAATGTTTGAAAGTCCTTTACTTCATTGAGTGTCTATTTTTCCCCCAAGGGATTTTACTCAGTTTTACTAGGTAGGTGATTCTTTGCTCTCCAGAATATCATATTCCAAGCCCTCCAATCCTTTAATGTAGAAGCTTCTAAATCATTTTTATTCTTCAAATATGAGTCAAGAATCTTTTTTTTTGATCCTGACCTTTAGGTAGTACAATAATTCTTAAATTATCTCTCCTAGAACTCTTTTCCATGTCAGTTGACTTTCCAATGAGATATTTTACATTTTCTTCTATTTTTTTTCATTCTTTTGATTTTGTTTGATTGATTCTTGATGTCTTGATGTCTTCCACTTTCCCAATTCTAATTTTTAAGCAATTGTTTTCTTCAGTTAGCTTTCTTACACTCTTTTCCATTTTGGCTAATTCTAGTTTTTAAAAGGAGTTGTTTTCTTCAGTGAACTTTTATACATCTGTTCCCATTTTTTGTGCTTCCTTTACCAACCTGTTGACTCTTTTTTCATTATTCTCTTGCATCACTCGCATTTCTATTCCCAATTTTTCTATTCCCAATTTTTCTTTTACCTCTCATATATGATTTTTTAAATCATTTTTTGAACTCTTCTCCAGTTCTATCTGGGCCTAAGATCCATTCACATCTTTTTTGGGTTTTTTGAGGCTTCACATGTAGGGCCATTTTGACATTGGTCCTCTTCTGAGTATATGTTTTGATCTCTTTTGTCACTATAGTATCTATGTCAGGTTCTTTTGTTTGTTTTGTTTTGTTTTTAATTTAGAATACTATTGTATCATATATATTATTTCCATATATATGGGAAATAAATAAATAGATAGGTAACAAAGAAAAAATAATTTTCCAGAAGTTATTAAACAATAGATCCCTTCAAGACTTTTGGCCCACCCTGTAGATAGATATACGTACTCATTTTAAGGAAAAACTAATTTATTCCTATGCTTTCTACTGCTCTTAATCAGAATGGGTGTTCTATTTTGTCAAAAACTTACATCTGCAAAAGTTTCCCCATCTATTGAGATAATAATATGATTTCTGTTAGTTTTGTTATTGACAGAGTCAATTATGCTGATGGTTTTCCTAATATTGAGCCAACCCTGCATTCATGGTACAAATCTTATCTGGTCATATAGTATATGATCTTTGTAATTCATATTATTACTATAATCTCCTTGCTAGTATTTATTTTAATTTTTGCATCAATATTCATTAGAGAAATTGGTCTATAATTTTCTTTCTCTGTTTTAGCTCTTCCTGGTTTAGGTATCAGCACCATATTTGTGTAGTAAAAGGAATTTGGTAGGATTCCTTCTTTACCTATTTTTCCAAATAGTTTATATAATATTGAAATTAATTTTTCTTTAAATGTTTGGTAGTATTCACTCATAAATCTATCTGGTCTTGGGAATTATTTTCTTAGAGAGCTCACTGATGGCTTGTTCAATTTCTTTTTCTAAAATATGCTATTGAAGGGAAAAGGATCCACATGTCCAAAAATATTTATAGCTGCTCTTTTTGTGATGGCAAGGAATTGGAAATTGAGAGGTTGCCCATCAATTGGGAAATGGCTGAACAAGTTGTGGCATATGAATGTAATGGAATACTATTGTGCTATAAGAAACAATGAGCAGGCAGACTTTAGAGAAACCTGGAAGGACTTACATGAATTGATGATGAGTGAGATGAACAGAACCAGGAGAACATTGTACACAGTATCAACAACATTATGTGTTGATCAACTGAGATAGACTTGATTCTTCTCAGCAATACAATGGTCCAAGATAGTTCCAAAGGACTCGTGATGGAAAATGTTCTCCAAATCCAGAAAAAAAAGAACTGTGAAATCTAGATGCAGATCAAACCATACTATTTCTATTGGTTTTTTTTCTGTTTTTTTTTTGGTTTTTCCTTTTTGCTCTGATTCTTCTATCATAACATGATTAATGCAGAAATATGTTTAATGGGATTGTACATATATAACCAATATCAGATTACTTATTGTCTTGGGGAGGAGGTAGGGAGGGGAGAGGGGGAGAAAAATTTGAAAATAGAAATCTTATAAAAACAAATGTTGAAAACTATCTCTAAATGTAACTGGAAAATAATAAAATATTTACATAAAAAAATAAAATTAGTTAGGTAAAAAAAAATTCTCTTAAGGATTCTATTTCCTCTTCTGTTAATTTGGAAAATTTATATTTTTTTGTAAATATTTAGCCATTTTACTTAAATTGTCAAGTTTACTGGCACAGAATTGGGCAAAATAGGGCCTAATAATTGATTCAATTTCATCTTCATTTGTGGTAAATTTATCCTTTTCATTTCTGATCCTGGCAATTTGATTTTCTTCTTTCTTCTTTAAATCAAATTAACCAATGGTTTGTCTATTTTGTTTTTTTCATAAACCCAACTACTAATTTTGTTTAATAGTTGAATGGTTTTCATACTTGTAATTTTATTAATTTCCCACTTTCCTGCAACAGGATTTTACTCAGTTTCACTGGGTAAGTAATTCTTGGTTGTAATAATACCTCCTTTATCCTCTGCAATAGCATATTCCCAGACCTCTGACCTCAACATAGAAACTGCTAAATCTTGTATGATCCTTATTGTGGTTCCACGATCTTTTAGTTATTTCTTTCCAGCTGCTTACAATATTTTCTCACTGACCTGGAAGTTTTAGCAATTTGACTATAATATTCCTGGGAGTTTTCATTTGGGGATCTCTTTCAGGAGGTGAACAGTAGAATTTTGTTCAATTTCTATATTACCTTCTGGTTCTAGGACATCAAAATAGTTTTACTTTATAATTTCTTGAAAGAAAGATAATGTCTAGGTTTTGGGGAGGGGTTGTTTTTTGTTTTTTTATCATAGCTTTTGGGTAGTCCAATAATTCTTAAATGATCTTTCCTGGATCTGTTTTCTAGGTCAGTTGTTTTCCCAATGAGATATTTCACATTTTCTTCTTCTTTTTTCATTCTTTTGGCTTTGTTTTATTGTTTCTTGATGTCTCATGGAGTTATAAGTTATCAGTTACCTAATTCTATTTTTTAAGGAATTATTTTCTTCAGTAACCTTTTGTACCTTCTTTCCATTTACTCAATTCTACTTTTTTAAGGAGTTCCTTTCTCCAGTGAATTTTGTATATCTTTTTCCATTTGGCCAATTCTACTTTTTAAGGATTTCTTCTCTTAAGTGAATTTTTTTTTTTACTTAAAACTGTATCTTTTACCATTTGACCTATTCTAATTTTTAAGATATTTTTTCTTTGATATTTTTGTTGCCTCTTTTACCAAATCATTGCCTCCTTCTTGCATTACTTTCATTTCTTTTCTCCATTTTTCCTTTGTCTCTTTTATTTGATTTTGAAAATCCTTTTTGAACTCTTCCATGGCCTGAGACCAATTTCCAATTTTCTCTGAGGCTTTGCATGTAACCATTTTGATCTCATTGTTTCTGAATTTATGTTTTGATCTTCCCTGTCACCATAGTAACTTTTTATGTTAAGGTTCTTTTTTCTTTGGATGTTTGTTCATTTTTCCAGTCTTTTTCTTGACTTTTAAGTTTATATGATAGTTGGGTTCTGCTCTTGGGATGCAGGGGACACTGTCCCAAGCTTCAGGTTTTTCATGCTGTTGTGATCAGAGCTAGTTCTGTAGATCTGTAAGTTTAAGTCCTTCCAAGATTGTGTAATCTAAAGAGAGGTGTGTGCAATGCTCTCTTGGCCTGTGCTCTGGTCTGTGAGTGACCACAAGCACTCTTTTCCACTCTGGAACTGTGGCAAGGGGCTCTGCTCCTGCTAGTCTTCCTTCTTGCCCTGAAACTGTAACCTAGAGCCACATATTGGCAATGCAACAGAGTCCTGAACCCAGTGCTTCAAAGGATATCCTATAATCTCCTTCTGACCAGTTTTCTGACCATCTTACCATCTGTGGGCTGAGAGATCTAGATGCTGCCACTGCTGCCACCACCCTGATTCAGCCACCCCTAAGGCCTGCTGTTATTTTGCTGAGGTGCTCCCTTGGCAGTGCCAGCCTGCTCTGGACTGTGCTCACTCTCGCCCCCCAGAGAAACAGACTTTTCTTGGCTGACCTAAGCTGTCTTGGGCTGGAAAATGGGTATCATCCCACCCATTTGTTGCTTCTGCAGCTCCAGAATTCCATTTTTGAGGCCTAATTTTAATGTTGTTGAGGGGAATTTGGAAGAGCAAGTCTCTGCTTTACTCTGCTTCTTGGTTCTGCCCCCCCTAAAGGTGTTTTGTTTTGTTTTTTATTAAATACTGAGTTATTTCCTAAGTGAGTCATTTTTTTTTAATATTGAACCATGGGTTAAATTCCATTGATCTATTTTTCCCCTTTTTAAAAAGTACATTTTTATTGATATCTTCTGTTTTCTACATCACATAATTATCCCAAGTACCCTTGGGAACCTCCCCAGAGAGTTATCTCATGGAAAAAATACAATTTTGAGGGGGGATAAATCAGTACTATTGATTAATTACATTGAAAAAGTTTGGAAACATGCAATGTGTAACCCCTGTGGGACCTCCCAATTTGCAGATGGGTTAGTTGGAAGTGTGCTCTCATCATTTAGAGCCCTACAATTTCCTACAAGGCGATAGATATATTAAAAATATTGCTTCATGGTAAGAAGTTTCTCCTCCATCCCGGATTGTGTATTTATTACTACCCTTTGCCTCCCCCATGGATATTTTCCCCCATATGTGCCATAAAATCTCTTTTTTGGGGTTAATGAGATCGCCCACTCTTACGGTTGTCAGTTGCCCGCAAAAATGACTTATTCTCTTTCTTCTGCAGCAGGATCTCTCTTTGACACCAAATCCCATTGTAATGTCCCCATTTCCATTTGTTAATTTCTTATTTTCCCATGGGAGCATTTTTTAGCATGATTACCTCCCAGGGCTGAAAAAAGATCTGCCCATTTCTCTTTCCCTTAGCTTCAGTCTCTTTGTTTTCTCACCCATTTTCCCTTAAGCCTTCTTGAGAGATAACAGGAATGAATTCCCTTTCATTGTTAACCTAGATTTTATTAGGGTACGTTGCATATTTTTCTCTTCCTCCCCTTTCCATTGTTATGTTTCCCCCTATTCTGCAATGCATTTCCACCAAAAACAAACAAGCCTTATTCCACCTATAGATAGCTTAAGGGTTTAGGTCTATGAAGTTTTGGTCCTGTCTCTCTACCAAAAATTATTTCTGCCTTAACATTTGTTTCCATGTATACTTTTAGAAGGAAATCTCTTAATGGTTCCTTTCTCTTGTTATTTTGTTGTTGTTGTTGTTGTTGTTGTTCACTCCAATATTATCTTGCTCATTTCAGTATTTCTTTCTTTTTTCCAGGCTAATTTGTTTTGTTATCTTGCTATACTTGGTCATATTTCTTTACTCTTCTGGTATTTCTGTTGTCTGGGGAGTTTACCAACAATTCTTTAGTTATAGTTTTCTTTGTAACAGTGATTGGAAAGCCTCCTATTCTTGAATTTTTTTTTTCATTAATTGTTAGATTTGGGTTTGCAGAGTGTATTATTTTGGGGCTTCTTCTTGAGCTCTTATAATCTTTTGAAAAAGGATTGAACTCCTTCCTGCAGTGTTTGGTAATATAAAATACTCTTGTGTTAACAAATTTCCTTTCCTTTCTATTATGGGCCCAGGCCACCCCAGAAGTTCTCTGGGGTACATCAAAGAACCTTCTCCTTGAGAAACTAAACAAAGTTCAGACACACCTAAAGAGATAAGTGGAACTGGATCAGTACTAAGCTAGCTCCAGGACCACCAGTCTCCCTTACCCTGGGAGATAAATTAGGTGTGGGCTGCTGCCTTTGTGGCTTGAAGAGCTAGAGAGATGGATCCACAGCCACCCCTCACCCAATTCCCCCAGCCACCACCAGTGGGGGGATGGTCCTCCCTCAATAAGGGGAACTTTCCACAGTCAGATGATCCTCAGGTCCTCTATAAAAGTATCTGCCTGTCTCCTGCTTGAGGAGATTGGTATCTCAGAGCCATGCTCTGTGCCATGCCTTCTCCCCATGAGAAGTCCAAGGATTTCTCTCTTGGTTTCCCTTCCCCAGCCCCTAAATAAACTATTATCTTATTCTATTGGATTTGTATGCAAGAGGGTGTAATTCTTTAAAGAGGAATTCCTAAGGACCCTAATCCCAACTCCTATTCTAAACCCCCCACCTATTTCTCCCATAACACTTTGCATTTGAGGTTCTTTGTCCTGGTTACTTGTAGGATTTATTGTTTATCATTAAAATTGTTAAATTTAGCCACCATGTTTCTTAGAGTTTGAGGAATAGGGGTTTTATTTCTTTTCTTTTCTGGAAGAGTTCACTGGATTCCTTTGATTGGCACTTTTGTTTTCTATATTTAGAAGCTGTGGGCAGTTTTCCTTTATTATTTCTTTCACTGTGATATTCAAGGTGTTTTTTTAATGTGCTTCCAGAAGACTTAAAATCCCTAAATTTTCTCTATGTATCCTGTCTTTGAGAATAATTTTTTTGCTTTTGTAAAGATCATGTTTGGTTTTTTCTCTTGGATTCAAGTTTTTCCTGTTCTGCTGTTTATTTCTGCTATGAAGGCCATAAATTCTACTTTAAACAATTAATATTTTCTCTTAAATCTTTGGGAACATGCTTCTCTGGTTGTAGACTCTCTTTGGAGTATACAAGGGTATCTTTCTTATCAGGTGTTTGATTCATTTACCTTTTTCTTGCAAAATTTATTCATAGATATTTGACTCATTTTATTGATCTGGAAGCCCTATTTCCTTCTATTATTAATATTTTTTTCTGATGTTTTGTCTACTTATGCTAAATTGAGTTTTATTCCACCTGAGGTCTTTGGTAGTTTTAGGTCCTTTTCTTGTTTCAGTTTCTGACTTCTTCTTTGATGATGGCTTCCCTAGGGACAAGATCCTAAAGTTTTCTCAGCCTCCTCCCATGCTGAGCAATTCACTAGACTCAGTCCCTGCTCCAAGTGATATCTCAGGTGACATTTTTGACATTGGATGGAAGCCAGTCCACTTTCCCTAGAACTTAGTTGAGTACCACACATTTGCTGGTGTCCTACTCTAGTTCCTCTGTTCCCCAGTTCTCTAGCTAAGTACTGTTGCAGCACAGAAGGCCCCCATGCTAAAACTGCAGCCCAAATAAGATTTTCATTTTCCATAGTAAAGGAAAGATAGGGGGCAAGCAGTTGAGTTCTATTTTAAGCCTATGGGTCAACTTGTACAGCCCCACTGGAGTAAGATGGCTAGTGAGGGAGGAGGTACCAAATGAGTAAATTAAGGGTTAGGGATTAGCATTCTATGCAGTTAGTTCATCAGGTATTTGCCTTGTTAGAATTCTTGTTTTCCTAGAATGGGGGGGGGGAGCTGAAATTGTTCTATCAATTTCTATTTTGGAGAGGACTGAGAGGTTATGAGGATCAGAGAAAGTATCTTGTTCCCCATTTTATTGGTCACATGACCTGAAAGTCTGTGTCTCTGTGTTTAAACTATTAATTTACTAGTATAAACAACCACAATGCAAAATATCTTACAATTTACTAACCAAAAAATTGGAAGACTCACACAAAAAAGTATCCTTATCCATAAATTGCTAATTGTTGTCCTAGAAGGTATACTGTATTGGAATCATTCAGCCACAGACCATATTGATTCAAGCTCCCTTTGAAAGAGAAGAGACAGAAACACTTACCTCTAAACCTTTGAAGGAATGAAGTTGATGAACCCATTATGTTTCCCACAAACTTGACCCTCTTCCAAATTCCTCATTCATTCCTCCCTGTTGATTACCTCACCCCAAAAATTCCAGTAACTTTTGTTTCTTCCCAGTCTCTCACCCCTAACATCCAAATATTTGCAAGTTTTAGAAAGTCTATTTATCTTGACTCTTTTATCCTTTCCCTCTATTCATACTGTCCACCACTGTGCGAGTTTATAAATCTTAATTACAGCTCATCTGTACTGCTGAAATAGCTTCTTCACTTTAACAGATGACATTTATATAATGCTTAAATATATGACAAGTCTTACATACATTATTTGAGCTCCATCTTTAATTTTCTCCCTCCAATCCATTCTTCATACAATTTTCCAAAGCTTGATCACATTACTTGAATACTTAAAAGACTTAACTCCCTTTTTGCTTCCAGGATAAAAATGCTAAAGCCCAGCATTCCACAATGAAGTAAATTACTTACCTTTTCATTCTTATTTTGAAAACTGGCCTCAGAACCAAGAAAATTTTGGTTGAAGGTCTCACTTCTTTTTTTTTCCTTTTTTTTTTTTGAGGGGGCAATTGAAGGTTAAGTGATTTGCCCAGGGTCACACAGCTAGTAAGTGTAAAGTGTCTAAGACCAGATTTGACCTCAGGTCATCCTGAATCCAGGGGCCGGTGCTTTATCCACTGTACCACCTAGCTGCCCTCCTAAGTCACACTTCTAGACACACGACCATGTAAAAGACTTAACCACTCAGTGCTCTAGGCATCTAAGAATATAAGAGCTACAGAGAATGTACCTACCTGATTAGCCATACTAATGGTAGTTTCCCATACTAATGAAAACATAGGTCCAGCTCCTCTACCTATACTATCCCCTCCATCTGTTTTATAATTGAGTCAAAGTTGACTACTATGCTAATCTTGCCCTAAAATCTTTCTTGTCTCTATGTATTTGCACCCAATACCTGAAATATACTATATTACACTAATGTCAAAATCCTTCTCTTCTTTCAAGTATACTTTGGGTGCTTCTGGTTCCATGAAAGCTTCCATGGTTCCCCTGGCCTAGTTGAAAGAGATTTCTCTTTCTTCAAATTTCTTATCACATTTTGTTAAGATCTCATTTTTCTTATTCTTCTACATTAAACTATTAACTGCTTGAAGGTAATGACTGTTTTTCATCTTTGTATCCCCAATGTCTAGTATAGTGCTTTGAGGATTAGAGAAAGTATCTTGTTACTAAATAATTATTAAATTAAATTAAATTATTAAATAATTATTAAGTCCAAAAGTAGAGTTTTGAAAAGAATGATTGTTTGGCATATTTCATTGATGATGCTAATATTTGTTGTTAGTTTGTTGAGTTACCTTTAAGATTTCCTGGCCATTCTCAATGCCCTCTTCATTCCAGGTGTCAAGTATTTGCTCCACAGAGCCATACCCCAATCCATCATCAAGGCAGGAGAATAATCTGAAGGTAGTTGAACTTGTAATCGCTGAAGAAGTCATGGTACGTCTCCCACTTTCATCAAAAGACTAGAAGAGGGAGAGAAATGTTGTAGGCTCAGGTTGACCCTGTTCATTTCACTACTACAGTAGGCAGAGGCTGGTTAAGAGACTGGAATTTATTGGTCCTATGTGACTACAAGAAGCAAAAGTCATGTTTTTCTAGAAAACACTTTGGCTAAGAAAGAAGGCCTCCTGCCCTTTTAATTTCCTTTTCCCTTTAATACTGACTTATGAAGTTTACCAAAAACAATCTACCTGTAAGAGGGTCTTTTAAAGTAAGTGAAAAAGTCTGTCCTATTTTAAACAAGACCTAGTAATTCAGAGGTGATGTTAATAGGCAAAATAACAGGGTTATTAAAAACACAGATATATCTGATAATCAGTTTTTTGACTTTCCTAATTTTTAATTCCCTCCTCAAGATTTGTACTTGCCATCATTGTGCCAATGATATCTATAATAGCATAAAATAAGGATGTTGCACAGAAGAGTTGAATTTTTTATCTCCCAAAAGAACCCAGAGTGGTTTCTGACAGTGAGGGCTTGGGGAATCCTCTGGGAATCTCATGACAGCTACTGCAGGTACCTTCATGGAAACTCAATGATATCAGATATATAAAGGGTCAGAAAAAGAGGGGAATTTGAAATATCTCTCAACTCTGTCAAATTATCTGAAGCTGGAAAAATAGCTACCGACAGCAACTAGTAGCAAAATTTGTCCAACTTGTAACATATGTATTCCATGTTTCGAGTCAGTGTTTATGCAAATTTTACTGTCCCTTTCCTTTAGATTATTTTTTTTAGATTCTTACTCCTGATCCTATTAATCACTAGCAAACAGTCAAATAATTTCTAACTCCACCTCACAGAAAAATAATTATCTATGTGATCCTTACCTGCATGGAGAGATGCCTTTTCAGCTGTCTATATGGGGTTGATGCTGATGTAACAGATTTTCCATTTTTAAACAAACCATAGAAAAAATCTTTCATACTCATTGTACCATCAGGTTTAAGATCATGGAAGATATCTTCAAACATCTGGAAAGAAGTTAAGCAGGAATGTAAATCTTAAAATGCCTCTTTGCTCACATAAGAAGTTGTAAACAAATATTATTCAAATGTCTTACAAGTTTCATATTGTGTGTGTGTGTATCAAATAGATGTTTCCCATATTACAGAAAGGTGACAATCTCATATAGGTTAAGTACTGTGCTTCAATACAAAGATAGACTGGAGTACTGAAGTTTAGAAAAAGGTTACTTTTACTAATTAAACTTAAAGCTTTCAATTGCAACTGATTGTGCTAGAGCAAGGACTCAAGCTTAGGCTGATTCTAATCCCATGCCCTATCCATGAGAATGCCTTTGGGGACTAATGGCTGAGTTCTTTCAGGCAGGTGGCACCTGGCAGCTGAATTTCCAGAGATAACAATGGTTAGAGTAAAAAAGAACTCCCAAGCAGGCTGGAACTATATTTGGAAACCTATCTATTATCTGAATTGATGGGTTCTGATACTTTTATGTATGGTGGGGCAAGGGTGAGGAAGAGAGGAGGTATGTGCTGTATGAACCAAAGATCACAGGGTTAAAAATGAGAGGGAAAGGGGATAAATACATGCATTCTATTCCTAACTTGAGGGCTGACTATTTCTATATGAAAATATTGCTAAATTTAAAATGAAAATAAAAAACAAAGAAAACGGCTAATAACCATTGATATAAAGGAAAAAAATTCTTGTCATAGTGAAAACAATAAAAGACTAGAGTACTGAAGAATGAACAAAGGGGATGTTTACTAATGCAACACATATTTTCATTCAAGATTACCCCAAAACCATTATCAATAGAAGTCTAAGAGACTTTGGAAAATACAACTGTCATTTGACTGTAAACATTGACACCAAAAAAGCGTTTTAAAGGATTTTTACTTCTACTGGGCCTGGAAGTCTTAACTCCAATGGAGAAATGATGAATGTGGATAAATAAATTAATATGCTGAGAAGCAGAATTGTTCCCCAGTTACAAAAGCTCCCAAATGGAGATGGAATATTGTAACATGATCTTTTAAGTCTATCACCTCTATGCCAGGAGGTGGGTAGGTTATTATTAGTCCCCTAGAATAACAATTATACATTGCATTGATGTAGTTTCTCAAGTTTTTTCAAAGTTATTTTTCTTTATAATGTTATATAAATTGTTCTAGTTCTTCTCCATATTAGTCTTCTTCCCAGTGTTCTTGGCAATGGTCGATTTCTTCATTTCATACAAAAGAGTAGCTATAAATATTTTTGTACACATAGGTAACTTTTCCTCTTTCTTCAGTTTCTTCAGAAGTATAGCCCTACTAGTAGTATCATTGAGTTAAAAGGTATACACAGGGGGCAGCTAGGTGGCGCAGTGGATAGAGCACCGGCCCTGGAATCAGGAGTACCTGAGTTCAAATCCGGCCTCAGACACTTAACACTTACTAGCTGTGTGACCCTGGGCAAGTCACTTAACCCCAATTGCCTCACTAAAAAACAAAACAACAACAACAACAACAAAACAAACAAAAAAAAAGGCATACACAGTTTAGTCATTTTTGGAAATATAACAAGAAGAAAAATTAGAAATGATAGACCTCTAGAGAAAAATGAATGGGAATAAAAAGTACTCCTTTTCCTCAGCTGTACATGGCACACTCACAAAATCGGATCATATATTAGGGCATAAATACCTCACAACCAAATAAAGAAAAGTAGAAATATTAAGTGTACCCTTTTCAGATCATAATGCAATAAAAATTACATTCAATACAAAGCCTTAGAAGCATAGATTAAAAATTAATTGGAGGGGGCAGCTAGGTGGCTCAGTGGGATAGAGCACAGGCCCTGGAGTCAGGAGTACCTGAGTTCAAATCCAGCCTCAGACACTTAACACTTACTAGCTGTGTGACCCTAGGCAAGTCACTTAACCCCAAATGCCTCACTAAAAATAAAAAAATTAATTGGAAACTAATCTAATCCTAAAGAACATGTAGGTCAAAGAATAAATCATAGAAATAATAATTTCATTTAAAATAATCACAACAATGAAAAAACATACCAAAATCTGTGGGATGTAACCAAAACAAAATTTAGGGGAAAATTTATAACTGTAAACATTTAAATCAGTTTTTAAAAAGAGAAAAAACAGCTCAATGAAATGGGCATGAAACTAAAAAAAAAAACTTTAAAAGAACAAAATTAAAATCTCCAATTAAGCATCAAAATAAAAATCCTGAAAGTTAAAGGAGGAATTAATAAAACAAATAGAATAACATTAACATTAACCTCTCTCTCTCTCTCTCTCTCTCTATATATATATATATTTGTGTGTTCATATATATAGTTCCCCCCATAAAACTATATAAACACTTTTTTAAATTTCTTGCAAATACAGACAGATTTAAGCTATTAATTGTTTGTGGAGGGGGGGGTTGTCAATATAATAAAAATCACAGTTCCACCCAAATTAATTTACTTATTCAGAGTTTAATTAAAAACTACCCAATAATTACTTTGTAGATATAGAAAAAGTAATAACAAAATTCATCTAGAAGAACAAAACATCAAGAATATCAAATGAATCAATGAAAAAGGTGAAGAAAGGTGGCCTAGCAGTACCAGATTTCAAACTGTATTACAAAGTGGTAATATCAAAATAATATGGGCAGCTAGGTGGTGCAGTGGATAAAGCACCAACCCTGGATTCAGGAGGACCTGAGTTCAAATCCGGCCTCAGACACTTGACACGAACTAGCTGTTTGACCCTGGGCAAGTCACTTAACCTTCACTGTCCTGCAAAAAAAACCCAACAACAATGTTTTGGGCGCAGCTAGGTGGCGCAATGGATAAAGCACGGGCCCTGGATTCAGGAGGACCTGAGTTCAAATCTGGCCTCAAACACTTGACACTAGCTGTGTGACCTTGGGCAAGTCACTTAACCCTCATTGTCCTGCAAAAACAAACAAACAAACAAAAATAATCTGGTACTAGCTAAGAAAGGGAGTGCTGGATCAGTGGAATAGATTAAGCACACAATGCATAATAATAAATGGCCATAGTAATCAAACATTTGATAAACCCAAGGATATCCAAGCTTTGGGGGCAAGAACTTACTACTGACAAAAATTACTAGGAAAACTGGAAAGCAATTTAGCAGAATCTAGTCATAGAAAACATCTCACAGCATATTAGGGACACATGGAAATTTTACCGATAAGATCTGTGAATTGGGGAAGGGTTTATGGCCAGAAAAGATATAGAAATGATCAAAGGAAATATAATTTATAATTTTGATTATATGCAGCCAAAATTAGAAGGAAATAGAAAATTAGGAAAGAATTTTTATATCAAGCTTTTCTAACAAAGGCCTCATTTCTCAAATTTATAGGGCAATGAGACAAATGTTTTTAGGCATTCTCCAAATGATAAAAGGTCAAAGGATATGAACAGACAGGTTTCTGAAGAAGAAATCAAAACAATCTATACTCACATGAAAAAATGCTCTAAATCACTATTGATGAGAGAAATGCAAATTAAAACATATACTACTTCACACCTATCAGATTGGCTAATGTGACAGGAAAGGAAAATGAAAAATGCTTGAGGGGATGTGGAAAAATAGGGACACTAATGCATTGTTGGCAGAATTGTGAACTGGTCCAATAATTCTCTAGAACAATTTGGAGCTATGCCTAAAAGCTATAAAACTGTACAAACCCTTTGACCGAGATATACCACTACTAATTTTGTATCCTAAAGAGATCAAAATAGGAAAAGGATCTATATGTACAAATGTCTTTATAGCATCTCTTTTGTGGTGGCAAAGAACTGGAAATTGAAGTGATGCTAACCAATTAGGAAATAACTGAACAAGTAATGGTATATGATTGTGATGGAATACTATTGTGTTATAAGAAATGGCAAGAGGGACAGTTTCAGAAAAACTGGGAAGATTTAAATGAATTGATGCAGATTAAAATGAGCAGAATCAGGACAGCTAGATGACTAGCTGTGTGACCCTGGGCAAGTCACTTAATCCCAGTTGCCTCACTAAAAAAAAAAAAAAAATGAGCAGAATCAGGAGAACTCTGTACAAAGTAACAGCAATACTGTTACAATGATCAACTGTGAAAGATTTAGATACTCTAATCAATGCAATGATTCAAGCCAATGCCAAATCAATCATTTTTGTAACATTGGCATGGCCAAACGATGAATTTTTTGTAGATATATTCATATATTTCCTGTGTGTACATCTTACTACAGCAACTTCCAAATGTTTAATATATTCTGCAATTATTCTGAATGGAATTTATTGTTCTATCTATTCCTGATGGGTTTTGTTGATAATAACCAGAAATTTTGATGATTTATGTGCATTTTATATCCTGCTACTTTGTTGAAGTTATGAAGTAATTTTTCATTAATTTTTTTTACTATTATGGTTTTCTAAGCAAACCATTATATCTGCAGAAAGTGATCATTTTTCCTTTTTGCCGCTTCCCTTAATTTCTACAAATATGTGATATAATAAATGTGACAATGGATATCCTTGCTTTATTTCTTCTTATCTCTAGGCTAAGCATGTCCAATTCTTTCAACTAATCTTCATAAGTCATGGACTCAAAACTTCATTATTCTGGCTGCCCTACTCTGGACACTTTCCAATTTGTTAATGGTACTCCTTAAATTAGGGTTTTCCAAATAGAACACAATCCTTCAGAATGAAGTCTGATATACACTAATTTCAAGAGGTTTAGAGCAAAATATTTCATCTTCCTATTCCTCAAAACTGTGGCTCCCTTAATACACCACAATATCACAGTAGTTTTATGAGCTGTCCATCATACTGCTGATACATTTTGGGTTTGAAGTCCACTAAAACCCCTAGGTCTATTTTCAGAACTACTATCATTTAAACCATCCCTCCCCCATCTTATACTTGTGACATTTGTTGCCAAGGTACAAGACTTCCGATTTATCCCTATTGAATTCCTTGCTTCTAAATCAGTCCAATGCTCTTGCCTGTCAAGATCATTTTTGGTTTCTGACTCTGTCACGCAATGTGTTAACTATGCCTCTCAGCCTTATACTCTCTGTAATTTTGATGAACCTACCATCAACTTTATCATTGACAAAAAAACAGAGTCAACCAAAGATCTCTGGGGGTACTACACTGGAAAACTCCCACCATGTTGACATTAAACCATTATAACTATCCTTTGAATCCAGTGATCCAACCATTATGAATCTATCTGGTTGTATTTATCCCATATCTGTCCTTGGAAGAAGAAAATTACATGATCAAACTTTTATTTTAGGAAGATTATTTTGACAGCTATAAGGCAGATGGATTGGAAGAGGAAGAACAAAAGCCAAGAGGCCAAAATGGTTCTGCAGTTGAAATATACAAAGTGAAAGGGAGGGGAAAGGAATAAACATTTTTATAGCACCTACTATGTGATAGACATATACTAAGTGTTTCACAATATTATCTCATTTGAGTCTCACAACAACCCGTGAGTTAGCTACTATTATTACCCTGATTTTACAGTTAAGGAAACTGGGGCAGACAGAGGTTACACAGAAAAAAGTGTCTGAGGCTAGAACTCAGGTCTTCCTGACTCCTGACTTCCTGACACTAGATCCATTGTGCCACCTAGCTGAAGTGAGATGAGGCCCAGAACTTTCGTGGTGACTGGGAGGATGGTAGTAACTTCAACAGAAATATGAGTTTGAAGAGGTGTATTTAAGGGAAATGATACTAAATTCTATATGACAGACCTTCAAGTACTTGAAGACGGGTATCATGTCAATAATCAGGCCACCACATTCATAACGACTCACCTGGAATATCTCAACAGTCTCCTAGAACTGTACTGGTAAGTTCTAGTTTCTCTTTTACCCAATGCCTCTAAGTCTTCTTTGAAACATCCCCAGTTCTGGGGCAGCTAGGTGGTGCAGTGGATAGAGTACTGGCCCTGGAGTCAGGAGGACCTAAGTTCAAATCCGGCCTCAGACACTTAACAGTTACTAGCTGTGTGACCCTGGGCAAGTCACTTAATCCCAATTGCTTCACCAAAAAAAAGAAACATCCCCAGTTCTTTCAACTGATAGTTATATGGCACAATATCAAAGCTTCATATCATCATGGTTTTCCTTCTCTATAATCTCTCTAACTTATCAATATCCTTCCTAAAATGTGGTGTCCAAAACTGAGCACTATACTCCAAACATAGACTTACCAAGGAAAGTCATAGTGGGGCTTAGCACCTCTCTAGCCAGAGATAGTCCTCTCAACACAGTGTTAGCTTTTATTTATCTTTGCTGACTATTGATTCATAATAAGCCTGAATTACACTAAAGCTCCTAGATCATATGTCTTGACATTTATCCCTATTACATTTTATTTTATTCAAATCATCTCAGTGTTCTAGCCCAGGGGTTTTTAAACTAGAATCTATGATTTTATTGTTAGCATTGAATATTTTAATAACTCTATTTCAATATATCTAGCTTCCTTTATAATCTCATTTACCTTGCTTTATGTATTTTTTAAAAAGAAATCTCTGGAGTCCATAGATTTCACTAGATCGCCAAAGGGTCCATGAAACAAACAAACAAAAAGCTTCTAGTCTGTCAAAGTCTTCTTCCTGGGATATAACTGTTATCTTGTGGATTAACAATTCTCCTCTTCCTAGTTTTGTGTCATCTCCAAACTTGCTAAGTATTTAGTCCAAGATTTTATCATTGAAAAAAAAGTTAAAACAGCAGAGTGTTGAATATAGATTCCCTTGCTGCCTTTTTTTTTTAATTTCTGACCTTTTAATGACTGAGAACAATTTTCATATAACAAAATTCAAAAACTCAAAACTCTTATGAGGTAGGTAACTAAACAATATTGTCCATTTAAATATATGGGTAAATAGAGGTATGAGTAAATAATATACTCCTATATTAACAACGAGAATTGGTATAGAACCCTTTCACTAGCTTTAACCACAATAACACAATAAATTTAACTTTAACAATAATAATCTTTCAAGGGTAATTATGATTTAAAATTTTGTCCATCACACTGGTTTATTCCACTTATGTTTTAAAGTCTGGTTCCTTCTCCTAAATTATGTCTCTTAGCAACTACCATCAACATAGACTTCCAAATGTGTCAAACTAAGATATTATCTTATGAAAACTAAAACTGTACTTGATAATTTACTTTAAAACTACACTAAAAGAACTTGAGGTTTAAGAAGATGCTAACTTCTGAAAATATTAGGTTTTATTCATATCCCAGTGGCAAACAAAAACCTTAATAGGATGACTAAGCTTCTTTGTAGATCATTATTAAAATAAAAATCCATAAATAAGCAGACAATTATGAACATTAACTATGGTCTTACTGTATATTCTAAAGTCACATTTCAAAATGCATCATCTCCTAGTTAGTACAAGTTTCTGCATTTCTCTAACAAAGTAATGAAGGCACAGGTAGAGCAAGCAGACTGAAACCCATTCAACCACTGAGCTAAAAAATGCTTTGGTTGGTTCTTCAAAAAGGATTTCTTTTTTTCTAAATCAATATTCATCTCAGTGAAGAATTTGGATAATTTTGCAGCTACAGTCTAATAAGCTACATGACAAAAGACTTCACAAAAACAAACTTTGTAGCAGTGGATATATGTTAGGGGAGTCATTGCATTCTTCCTATCTGGCAGAAATTATACCATTAAAATACTAGGTAGCAGGGCAGCTAGGTGACGCATTGGATAAAGCGCCAGCCCTGGATTCAGGAGGACCTGAATTCAAATCCGACCTCAGACACTTGACACTTACTAGCTGTGTGATCCTGGGGAAGTCACTTAATCCTCATTGCCCTGTCAAAAAAAAAAAATACTGGTAGAATGAATCTATAGTTGGAACTGGTTCTTAAAATGTTCATTTTTTTCCTTTTTAATAAAAATTGTTCACTTGATTCTATCAAGAAAATACAAAACATAAGTCTATAAGTAACTACTATTTGTGTTTAGGCTGGGACAGTGTGGTAGTCCATAAGACCACAAAAAATACTGCTCACTGCTGTTTGCATTTGGATGGGTTTGGATTTTTCTTCAGATCATATTCTGGATCATTTTCCTCATCATCAGCCCATTTACCTTAATCATAATCTTCATTATAATTCATTATAAAATTGGCTGGTAAAGCAAAGCATACTTTTTTCCCAGGAGCATAAACTTCTCATGGAACTTGTCTTCTATCTGTGCACATTTTGAGGACATTCACACAGTTGCTTAGCCATTTTTAGCCAGCTTTCAATGTATTAAGTCAATGTTCCCACTTAACTATTGAATCTTTCTTGAAGAATTCCAAGAAATTGAGGATTCTACATTATCTGAATAGAGACTGATTAGCTATATGCAACTTCAACAGTTTCTTCTTTTTCCACTTCTTCAGCATCCTCCATATCTTGTTCAAGTTCAGTTTAGTTGTTGTCAATGGCCCCCTGTGAGGACCACGCAGCTGGATCTCGTGGTGGTGGCAGGGGATGTGAGTTGAAGGAGGAAGAAGAGGAGGAGAAGAAGACTGTCCCCTGAGCAGAAGACACTAAAAAAGCAAGACATCCTTTCAAGGTGACATGGAGCCGTTTAACATGGAACTGGGTTCTACCAATCAACCAACTCCAAGTGTAATATGAGATACTGTCTCAAATGTTTTGTTAAAATCCAGGTAGGATGAATCTATTTTTGGAACTGGTTCTTAAATGTTCACCTTTTTTTCATTTTTTACTTTTTTGATAAAAAATTGTTTACTTGATTATACCAAGAAAACATAAGACTGTAAGTAACCAAAAAAAAAAAAAAAAAGACTGTAAGTAACTACTAGTTGCGTTTAGGCTGGAAAGTATTTTCATGTTCTACCAGTCTAGTAACCCTGTAAATTCAATTCAATTTAAAAAGCATTTATTAAGTGCCTACTACATGGACTGAGTTTTAGGTACTGGTGATGTAAAGACAAAAATGAAAGAGTAGCCCAATGAAGGGCTACTCTTCTTTTGATGGGTGATATATGTATAAACAAAAGTAAATATAAAGTATAAATTCAAAGTAGATACAAAGTGATTTTAGAAGGAAGACGACATTAGCAGCATAAAGGAATAAAGAAACTATGGTGGAATCTTTCTGTTTAACCTTAAAGGAAGCTAGGGATGCTAAGAAAATAGATATAAGGAGGAAGCACATTGGAATAGCAAATATATATGGAGGTTCAAGACTGGTGATGTAAAGACATAAGGTTGTACATGGGAATACAGATAGTATATCTTTTAGTACCCTAAGAATTTGGTTTTCTCAACCCTGTGGCAAACTCATGAAGACAGGCACTATCACTACATCTCCTTACTTCTTTTGTGTAATCCACTCCCCTTTTAGTAAATTTTGTTCTTTCGCAGGACCATAAATTTGGAGCTGGAAGGGAACTTAGAAGTCATCTAATTCAAACCATTCATTTTATATGTAAAGAAACAGAGACGTTAAGTGATTTGCTCAAGGTCAGTGGCAGAATTTAGATTTGAACTGAATCTAGGTCCTCTGACTTCAAATCACTCCAGTGATCTTTTCAATGTGCTAAACCTTCTAATACAAAGGGCATTCTCCTCAGAGATAATAGAAGGAAAATTAGTATTATTTATATATTCCATTATCTGTTATCATGACATCAACCCTGAACAGGGTTCTTATTCTTTCTTTCTTCCTCCTCCTTTTCCCATATCTTCACCATCCCCCAAAATCCTCCCCACCCCCACCATCTTCCCACAGTACTTAGTACAGATCTCTGAATATTTCCTGCATACTTAATCTCTGAGTTTTACTTTCCTCCTCTGTAAAATGGAAATAATACTTGAAGGAGCTATCTCACAAGGTTGTGAAGAAAGCATCATAAACCATTGTGCCAGGAAAACATTCACAGACTAGCAAACTTAGAAAAGTAAGGTGCATGAAATCAAAATCCAATTTCCTGAATTGAACAATAATAATTACCTCCTTACTGGCATTTTTCAAGTCATACTGTTCACAGATAGAGATCAGCTTCTTTTTGTTCAAATGACTATCTTGAGTAATACCCAGATCTTCACAAACTTCATGCAGTTTGTCATCAATCCAGTCTTGAGTAGGAGAAGATCCTCTTTGTGAGGCATTTAAGTCATCGGGGTTCCAAAATCTTAACTGACCTGAAACAAAATGGTAAATTGCTTTCTGTTCTAATTAAAGGCTGAATTTATATAGGAAAATTCATCTCTCTAAATAACAACATGTTTCTTGGTAACAAATTATTTAATAAAACTCTACACAAATCACATGGAACGATTTTTTTTTTATCTTAAATGTACTAATTTTCCAAATGTCAGACATAGCTAAGTAATAAAAATAGCCCTGGAATCTGAATATTCAGCAATTAGAAGTCTTCTGTTATACTTTAAGCAAAATAATTAGAACTCTTTGGTGTAATCAAAAAAAAAGTAGATAAGAAGCAAGTTAAGAACTATTTTAAAAAATTTTTACTAACCCTTTCTCACCATTTATGTTTGTTAGATTGTCCTTCCAGTGACAGCTACTATCAGGGCTGTTTCTATAATGTCATGATCTACATATACCATGTCTTATGTTCAGGAATTAAACCATGTTAAAGTCCCAGTTAAGGTCATGTCCTATTTGAAGATTTAAAATACCACATTCATTCTCTGCTAAAATGTCATACTGCCTACTTAATAGTTCTACTGCATATTAGACATTCCATTTGGCATGGCATTATTCCTGGCACAGTTTATTATGTCCTTGAGAACTTTGACATTTAAAAAGTTTGAGAGACACAGTTTCTGGGTAATTTAATCATTTTATTAATGATGCCATCATGTTTATTAATAAAAGGATGACCATTTGGCCATCTCTCTTAGACCAAAGACCCCTCATAGTGGTGGGTTCACAGTTTATATGCTCTTGGAAGAGGTGTTCCTTGGACTGGCAATCAATTCTGATTGGTTAATAATTAATGAGAAAATGAATATTACAATGATAGGAAGGGCTATATTACAATGAGGGTCTTGGGATATGTGACTTGGATCACCCAAATCTTGGTCAAAGAAACTAATCAATTTCCATATCACTAGTCTGACAAAAGGGACAAAAAAAAATTTTTTTAAGGGAAGATGCGCATTTTCCCAGACCTATCCAAGCAAACACAATGAGCAAGAATGCACCTAATAGCCCAAACTTAGAATTTCTTTTACTGTCTGATTAGATCTTGGCCTGGGTAAGTCTTTGCCCAAGATTTTCCACACTGGTTGATTTCTGGATGAAGAAGCATGAAAGGAGGAAAACCTTGCTCTCAATACAATAATT
Source organism: Dromiciops gliroides (assembly GCF_019393635.1). NCBI lineage: Eukaryota > Metazoa > Chordata > Mammalia > Microbiotheria > Microbiotheriidae > Dromiciops > Dromiciops gliroides. Next base: position 262,482,868 of record NC_057862.1, on the reverse strand, counting down.
AGTTATTTTAAAAAGAGAAATAATCATTTCTCTCAAAATGAACCCTGGAGTATCAAAAGCGGTACAGTTAACTTCTGCGTTAACATTTACTTCTAGGAATGCAGACTAGTGCTGTTATTTCTGATTTGGAGAACCAACAAAGAAGAGCAGTTTATTTAAATTTACTGTTAACCAAGGACAAGTTATAAAGTAGGCCATAAATGGGTCCCTGCTACTGAATTGTCCTATTATCTATTTGGCAACTGATGTTTAATTTATTCTAAGCTCTAGCCTAAAGTTGTCTCACTCTTTAGGATCTATGAAATATAACATATAATCACTGGTTTAGTCCCCTTCACAAAATCAATCTGAAAATATAAGGTAAGCAGAAATAATTAAATCCCAAATTTAAGGGATTACACCTTCACTTAATAGGTCAACAGATTTATAAAATACTATCTTTTGTGTTGTTAAAATGATGGTTATATAATGAGAAATATTAAATTTTTGAAAGTTATAAATAGCATTCTTTATATTTAGTCAGAAATGGACACCTCCTTTCACACTGGGTCTCTGATAGTACACAATGTTTAAGAAAAGCTCAGTGCAATATACTATTGGACTGGGAATCAGAAGAGACTAGTTCTAGTTCTGTCACTTAATGCCTTGAGAAAGTTACTTAACTTCCATGAGTCTTAGTTTTCTCTGCTGTAAAGTGGGTGGAAGTTGATTTTCTTTAGGTTTTATCCTGCTCTAAGGGTCCACAAATTCTATTAATGGAAATATTTTTGCCTTATGATATATCATTTACACTAGCTATCGTACCACTTTTTCTCCCTCAAGAATTATATTTTCAAAGAGTTGAAAAGGATGTTAGAGAACATTTGGTCCAACCTGTATCTAATAAACAACCCTCTCTACAATGTCCCCAAATAAACAGTCATCCAGCCTTTGCTTCAAGACTATTCTGTGAATCAGCCTTCTCCACATTTGCTTAATTCTTAATTGTTAAGTTTTTCCATTAAGTGACACAAAGTCTGTTTCTTTGAAACATCCACCCATGGCCTTTTGGCTTCAAGTAGAAAAATTCTAATCCTCCCTTCCGCATGATTGTGCTTGAAGATGGTTATCATATCTTCCCTAACTCTTCTCTTCTCCATCCCTAGCTCCTTCAACCAATCCTTGTATGACACAGCCTTGATAATCCTCATTTTTCTCCTCCATAGTTTTCAATGTTCTTTCTAAAATGGGTTAACCAGAACTGAACACAATATACTTAACATGATATGAACACAAAACATTGCCTTCCTCTTTATAGACACTATGCCTCTTATGCCTAAGACATTATTAGCTTTTTTGGCTGCCATACTGTGCTGCTGCCTTAAGACTTTCAGACCCTGAAAAGCTCCATATTTGTTTTTCAGCCAAATTGTCATGTAGCCACAGCTCCTTTATCTCATAACCATGAGGCTGATTTTTTTAACCTAAGTGCAGGATTTTACATTTATATTTATGTGAAAGGTAGCCCCTGAGCTGGGTCTGAAGAGAAACTAAGAAACAAGAGACAGTGAACTGCAGACATAGAGGATAGCCTATGTCTTAGAATTAGTTTGGCTGTAAAGGATGGACTAGAAAGGGAAACGACTAATTAAAAGACTTTGGCCATAGTTTAAACCAAAACTTCTTAAACTGTGGTTCATGACCCCATATGGGGTCACATAACTGAATATGGGGGTCATGATCAATTTGGCCTACTTTATATACCTGGGGTCACATAAAAATTTCTTGAGCAAAAAGGGGTTTGAAGTGGAAAAAGTTTAAGAAGCCCTGGTTTAAACAAGAAGTGATATGGGCCTAAACTAGAGTGATAGTTATATAAGGTATAAGCAAAAGATTTCTTATCTGATCAAATGCAAGAGAAGTTGTGGAAATAAAAATAAGATCTGACAACTTATGGGATGTGTAGGATGAAGGACTGTGGAGAGTCCAGGATGACACAAAGGTTGTAAATCTGAGTGACTAGAAGGATGTTAGTCTCCTTGACATCAACAAAAGAGTTGAAAAGAAAGGTGGATTTGGCATGAATGTAGACATTTCAGATTTTATCTATAGTGCATAAACTACTACAACTTCAATTATTCTTCCTTTGCATATGACTCCTAAATCTACACCTTCAAGTCTGACCTTTTATGAGGTCTAGCCCTTAATTTCTAATTGTCTAAGGATTAAGTTCACTTGGATATTCTAATGGTATTTATAATTCAGTTATATCCAAAAAAAGATGAACTTATTGATAAAAGACTTCAAAATGTATTTGGGAAAGTATGTAACTGGAAACCAGGAGTACTGCTGATACAAAATTTAGGCATATTTTACATTCAATTATTTTAAAACAATGTTAAAACAGGTTTATTTCCAACAATGCTACTTGCTTTCAAAGCAAGATATTTTCTCATTTGTGAAAAACCATAGAAAATTCCTTTACACAGAGAGACAAGCATATCCGATATAAATAGCTAGATCCAACCTCCTTCATGAGATATGAATAAATTCACACCTTTTGTCCAACAAGTACACAAGCACAGAATTTTGTTTTGTTTTGTTTTGGGTTATTCTTACAAATTCATTTGTGGAAGGTTCTGGTCAAAATAAATATTCTGCTCTTACCTTCAGCTTCATATTCTTCACTATGCTGAGTCTTGTGAAACTAAGAAAAATAAAAAGAGAATGAATAACATTGACTGATGGAATATAGATCTCTGAAGAACTGAAAATTACTATCACACAGCAAACAACAGAGAGATGCATGGTAGGTATGAACAGGATATAATACATAACCAATGATAATTTGGAAGAAGAACAAAAGTACAAAAGATGTCATCAAGGAATTTTATGATAGGAAGAAAAGATGAGCTGGTCATGTGCTAAGAGATGACAGGAGAGCAGTCAAAATTATTCCACTGGTACTCTCAGAATGTCAGGAAAAATTGGGCAGCCCCCTGTGTAGAAGTTAAACATTCAATTAACTTACTTTTTTATTTATATGACTTTTTTTAATCATATGTCATCAGACCTTGAATAAAAAAATTCTCAATACCTTGTATAAATCATTTAACCCTGAAGAAATCACAAACATATATTTGGCTTACTTTTTTCCTCCAGGCTGGGACTGAAACAATCATGAAGAATATGAAATCACAACATAGATACAACCTCTGTGACTATTTTAGCTATTGACACTTCATGAAAGCATTTTATAACAGGTAATTTTGAATTAATGAAATTGTAAAGCTTTTGAGTGAATGCATAATTGCAACTATGATATGAAGGGAAGTAGTCAACTAGGAAAAATCTTTATAGCAAATTAAAATAAAAAGCCATTCTCCAATAGTTAACAGATATGAATAAAAATTTCTCAAAGAATTATAAATTATTAATTATGTGAAGAATGCTCCAAATCACTAAATAATAAGAGGGATAAAAATAAATTAAAATCCCAAGGTTTCACCTCACACCTAGCAAATTAGCAATGATGACAAAAGATGACAATGGTTAGTGTTGGAGAGGTTATGGAAAGATAGGCAAACTAATGCATTGTTGGTGGAGCTGTCAATTGGTAGAACCATTATGAAAAATAAATTTGGAATAATGCAAATAAAGTGATTAAATGCCAATTCTCTTTGACCCAGAAGTTATAAAGTTGGGTAATAAATCTCAAAAGGGGATCAATGACAGAAGCCCCCTCCCTCCATATACTAAAATATTTGTAGCAGAGTTCTTTGGGTTAACAAAGACCTAGAAACTGATTAGTTGCCCATCAAATGGGGAATGACTAACCACACCGAGGTACATGAATGTAATGTAATATAAACTGATGAATGTGGAGAAACATGGGAAGACTTATGAATTGATGCAAAATAAACAGGACCAGGAATACAACATACACAATGATACGGTTATTTAAAAGTGCTGTATTCAATATGCCAGCAAATTTGGAAAACACAACAGTGGCTACTGGATTGGAAAAGATCAGTTTATGTCCTAATCCTAAAAAAATGCAATGCCAAGGAATGCTCATGTTACCTAATAATTGCACTCATTTTATAAGCCAGCAAGGTTCTGCTAATGATTCTACAAGCTAGGCTTCAGCAATATCTGAACCAAGAATTTCCAGAAGAGCAGGCTGATTTTTGAAGAGGCAGAGGAACTAGAGACCAAATTGTCAATATTTGCTGGATTATGGAGAAAACAAGGGAGTTCCAGGAAAAAAAATCTACTTTTTCTTTATTGACTACAATAAAGCCCTTGACTGTATGGATCACAACAAAATGTGGAAAGTCCTCAAAGAGATGGGAGTACCAAATCATCTTACTTGTCTCCTAAGGAACCTGTATGTGGGTCAAGAAGTAACAGTTAAAACCAAACATGGAACAACTGATTGGTTTAAAATTAGAAAAACAAGGCTGTATATTATTACCTTATTTATTTAACTTATAGGCAGAATACATCATGCAAAATGCCAGGCTGGTTGAATCAAAAGCCAGAAATAAGGTTGTTAAAATTTGTTTTTACATGTAATTTGGAAAATAAAATTCTAAACAAAAAAAAAAGAAATTAAATCAGACTATTCAGTGGACGGTCAAATACTAAAGCTGAAGCTGAAGTTAAAATACTTTGGCCACTTAATAAGAAGTGGGACTCTTTGGAAAAGACCCTGATGCTGGAAAAGATTCAAGGCAAAAGGAAAAGGGTATGGCAGAGGATGAGATAGTTGGATAGCATCATGGAAACAATGAACATGAATTTGGACAGACTTGAGAGACAGTATAGGATAGAAGGACCTAACATGCTGCAGTTCAAGGGGTCACAAAGAGTCAGACATGATTCAACAACAACAATAACAACAAAACATAACAATATAAATGGGACAAATAATAACAAAACAATCAAAAACAAATGCTATGAAGTTATAAGGATCAAGCTTGCCTTACCCCCTACACACACACACATATGAGAAGACTCCTTTGCAGATATAGATATTGCATAGAACATCAGATTTTTGTGATGTTATTTAGTTTTGAAGAAGTTTCTTTTTCCTTTCTGATTTCTAGGGGTAGAAGGAAGAATATTGAGAGCAAGAATTTTTTTGTTTGTTTTGGCCTTTCCTTGTACCTCCAGTTCTTATCACAGTTCCTGGAACATTATAAGTACTTAATAAATAATTGTTGACTGAATGATTGTTTAAAAAAAAGAATCTCCTCTAGTAGAATGTACACTACTTGAAGGTAGGGACTGGTTTTGCCTCTCTTTATATCCTTAGAAATTAGCTCAGTCCCTGGAACAAGTAAGTGCTTTATAAATGATTGTCAACTGATTGTTGCACAGACTATGCTTGCTGTTACTTTTGTTAATATGAATATATGGATAACCTGGATTTGATGGAGGTGCCTTATTATCCAAAAGTATTTTTTATGAAACCCTGGGTTAATATAAGCAAATTGTCCTTCAACTGAACTCCAAACTGAACCCAGATAGCTAGGAGATAAAAGTCCCCACCGGGTGACTTCTTTCCTCAGGATAGTAAGTCCCTATCTTAAGGGGACATCTGAGCATCTTCATCCTTGCCAAACTCCTTTTTGAAATCCTATAATCTTAACATGGTGCTTCTATATTTCCTCCACACTTGTTAGAACTGAAATTGTTAAAACTGCTTTGCATTACACCCATTCTTGTTATAGTATTTGCTTTTGGGTTGATTTGTATCATGCTAATGAAACTGACAACACCCTGTAACCAGTGGACAAAAAAAACCTTATATATCCTCAGAAAGGGGGAGTCTCGGAGCTCCCTTCTTAGCAAGGGGTCTCCACATGATCATGTTTCTTTTGTCTTGGGACAAATAAACTGGTACTATGTTTTTCCTGTCTGTCTCTGATCTGTTTTTTTGGACATGTTCTCTGATCTGTGTTTTTTTTTTTTGGTAGGAGGACAGGTTTGGAAACAAATTGTAAGAGATATTAAAAATTAATTTTTCTGATCAGTTAATTTTTTGTAGGAAACAGGCAAATAAAAACTATATTTAATTTTAAACACTTTGTAAAAGTGATTGAATTTAGCAATGAGAGAAAAGACTCTATTTGGACTCTTCTCAGAGCCCTAAAGACAGAAAGTGAGTCTAGTTTCAAGACCCACAATTTTGTTGCCCCAGCTTCCCAGCAGGAGGCTACCTGGCACACAAGGCTCTGAGGAGCCAAGGCCCTGGAATGGGGCCTGCACTTTGTGGGAGCTGAGCTAAGCTGAGAGTTCACCTTGAGGTGCCCAAGGTGATTACCACATGACCCCAATGTTCAAACCCCGACTTAAGTTTTGTTTCTTGACAAGTTATGTAAGGTTACATATGTTAACACAGCACTGTTCTAGTGAAGAATGAGAATATTCTTGCCCATAATAAGGTTAAAGCCTAGTGATGCAATCTGATTGGTCAACTGGTACAATCTGATTGGTCCTTACAGTTACCATATATGCTGTGATTGGTTGTTTTTGTAATGCTGTAAAGTATAAACAACTAGATGTTTCTTCTGAAGCTATGGTAGCTGCAAGTTTAGCTCCTTGGTCTTTTCTCTAACATTTATATCCACATTATCTAGAACCCCATTTTATGGAAATGGAATCAGCATAAAATGCATTCAAATGACCAATTACAGGATTAAAATATATAGCTGCACTCAATTTATAATCTGGGGAAATTGTTCTCATTTCCTTATGATCACTTTTTTTTTGGTGGTAGCTATACATTTGACATTGCCTTATTGGGGAAGTATACATTAATAGAACCTGATTTTCCATCCTAAGACTAATTCTTGGTACAGGCTTAAACCATATTGGTACACGCTCTCTCTCTCTCTCTCTCTCTCTCTCACACACACACACACACACACACACACACAAATGTGTATTATGTCTATATGTAATGACTATGTCGCCATAGTCTTCAGCAAGAATCTATTCTATTAATAACATGGAAGACAAGCACCACATAATTGTTAGTGATCAAACATTTGTCATTCAATAGTGTTTGGGGAGATAGGGTAAAGATTCAATTCAGTCACAGCTTAATTATATTTTCATCTTTTTCTGCCTGAAACCAATAGTTCCAATGGGGAGATGGGAGTAGGGAGAGGGAAAGGAAGATTGGTTACTTCGCTTGATTACCAAGAAGTGATGATGGCTTACCTAAGATCAAGGAATCATGAGGTAGAGGGAGAGGATTCCAGGCATTGGAATAGAGGACAGACATTGAAAATGCATAGAGTCAGGAGGAATGTCTTAGTAAGGAACAACTTCAAGGAGGCCTGTGTCATTGAATCAGAGAGTACACAGAAAGGATAAAATGTAAGAAGAATGGTAAGCTGTGAAGGCACCAGGTTACAAAGGACTTCAGAAAACCAAACTTGAAGACTGTATATTTGGGGCAGCTAGGTGGCGCAGTGGATAGAGCACCAGCCCTGGAATCAGGAGTACCTGAGTTCAAATCTGGCCTCAGACACTTAACACTTACTAGCTGTGTGACCCTGGGCAAGTCACTTAACCCCAATTGCCTCACTAAAAAAAAAAAAAGTGTATATTTGATCAGAGGTAATACAGAACCACTGGCATTTACTGATTAGGGGGAGGGGGTAAGACTTGTGCTTTAAGGTGATCACTTTCATAACTGAGTGAGGATGGACTGGAATAGGGAGAGAGATGAAACAAGGAAACCTATCAGAAGCTTATTGCAAAAGTCCAGGTGTGGAATGAAGGCCTGCGGCAGAGTGGTGGCAATGACTAAGGAAAAAAGAGGATGTATACAAGAGATGTTTGAAAGGTAGAATCAACAGGATCTGGCAACAGGTTGGATATGGGAGGTGAGGGAGAGTGAAGAGTTGAGAAAGATAACCTAGATGAGAGAAATAAAGTCTCCCCCCAGAAAAGTGCTGTTATCTCAGAAAACAAGATATAAGAAAGGAGGATTACAGAAAGGGGCCTCAAGGCTAAAAGCCAGTATTGCAGGTACCTAAAAGTAGCTATAGAAGGGAACTTCAAGTCTAGCTAGTCCAAGTGTGACAAAGGTTAAAGCTAGCTTATACTGCGCTGGCTTAATTAGCTTATGCATATTAATTGCCAACACCCCAAAGGTGGAGACTGCCGCCATTTTCAAACATGTGATGCATATAATGGGAGGGGGGACATGTTAAGGGGAAATATGTAGAGGCATTCTATGTATAACACTTAGTCCTCAATCAATGAGGCAAAGAGGAGAGGGACCTTTGCGATAGGATTAGGGATTAAAAAGTAGTTTGCTGTGGCAAAGGCCACCACTATTCTTTATGGTGTGTGCCCATTCTTGCAAGAATGTAATAAAGTCTTCATATCGTCACCAAAAGTCCAGTATTTTCATTTCTGACATGAGATATCACCACTCAGCTGCCATAAAGATTCTCCTGGGGGCAGCTAGGTGGCATAGTGGATAAAGCATTGTCTCTGGATTCAGGAGGACCTGAGTTCAAATCCAGCCTCAGACACTTGACACTTAGTAGCTGTGTGACCCTGAGCAAGTCACTTAACCCTCATTGCCCCCCCCCCACCCAAAAAAAGATTCTCCTAAAGTACTGGACTGACCTAAATTCAACCCCACTCCTATATTTGATAAACTCTAGTGTCTCCTTATTAGCTCTAGAATGAATTTTTTTTTCATCTTCATCTCATGCTTTTTCAATTTATATTTTATTAAAGTTTTATATAAACTATATTAGTATAGAAGTACACATACAGTTTAATCTATTAAGTCATTAATAGCTCAAAACTTCACTAAGAATTTGGGGGTATCCTATATATAATTTATAAATATGTTAAATATATACATATTGGGGGAGTGTGCTCATAAGTTCCTTCAGATAGAGAAAAGGCCCGAAATATGGTCAGTTTTTAAAGACAAATAATTTCTAGATTTGATCTGCTGCTCCTACTCCTACAATAAGTAAAAGGGGAGTTCAAAGTAGTAACTCTTTTATAGCCACTATTGTGAGTGCCAGTCATTATAATGAAATAGAGTACACCTATATACACATACACAAACAAATAATTCCTAATTAGGTCAGGGACTGGCAGTCATGAACTACCTCCCACTCCCCCTCCCCCCTCAGCTGCTACAGGTGGCAAGTCTCTTTGCTCAGAGCTTCTTTATTATTATGCTAAGTATAGTCCACAACAGTTTCTTTGTGAGCAGAGAGAGGTAAAAGGGTCTGAGGTCAAGCAGCCTGAAAAGGTCACCCATAGAAGCCAGCCATAGCTTTTCAGAGAGACTGCAATTCTCTCCCGACTTGAATCTCTATGTCATGTTAAACAGCTGTTTAGCCAGCTGGGATGGTTCTACAGCTGGATGGGGGCGGATCATGCACAGGAGGGGGCCTCCAAAAAGAGAGAAAGATTTTGAGATTGGAATACACTATTTGAATAGATCTATACCGTGAAACAGAAGAGCAGATGTCCAGGGCATTAATAATTCTGGGAATCCAGCTTGGAAACTATGTTAACATCTGCAGCCTGTGCCATGCACTTTCCATAGCCTCATTCTATACAAATTTAGCAACCTATCCCGCCTTACCATCTGCTTCAGCCTGCCAGACTTTTGTGTTCATTCAGAATATGTTGCTAATTAAAATCAGCACTGGGCATAGCCAAGGGCTATTCCCTAAGTCATTGAGATGATTGATACTTAGCACTACTGCTTCAATCATAATTTTTTAAGGAGAATGAGAAAGTACAAAGAAGGCATTTCTAAGGAGACAATCTTGCATATTTGGGAAAGAAAAAAACATTTACTGATGTAAGAAATCAGAAAAAGATCCCCTAAAAAGGACCATTTTCTCATTTCTTACAACGTCTTTTTTCTTCAAGGCAGTGCAGTAGAGACAAAATGTGGACCTGGGTTCAAATTCTCCTTCAAACATTGGTTTTAAATGCCACCTAAGACAGTCAGCTGGTTGATCAGGGCAAATTGCTTAACTTTTTGGTGCCTTGGTTTCAAGATTTATAAAATAGGAGAAATAATATTTGCACTCTTTATTGCACAGAATTGCTGGGAAGAAAACACTCTGTGAACCTTAAAGTGCTACATAAATGAAAATTATTTAAAATTACATAAGATTTAGGGTTTTTTTTTAATTCAAAAGAAAAAAATTTGACAAGATCAATATTTACAAACAGAATTTTATCAGACATTTAAATTTCATAAGAAATCCTTTAATGGATATTTTATTTTTAAATACTTATCATGTCAGACATAGCACAATGTGTCCATCAGATTTGCCAAGTGATCTATTACTCTCTCCCTGAGAACACAATATACTTTGAAAGGCTAAGTTCATCTTCACTACCATCTTTAATAGCAATCTAAAATTAAATGTCTCACAGCTCAAGAACCTACCCTTATCATTGGAACCATAAGACAAGCTGTTCAGTTGCAGGTCTACCATTAATGGAATAAAGATCTTGTATTTTTGTCCATAAAAGTAAATTATATCAATGAACAATGGGGCAGCTAGGTGGCACAGTGGATAAAGCACCAGTCCTGGATTCAGGAGGACCTGAGTTCAAATCCAACCTCAGACACTTGACACTTACTAGCTATGTGACCCTTGGCAAGTCACTTAACCTTCACTGCCCTGCAAAAAACCAAAAACAAACAAACAAAAAATGAACAACATTTGATTTTTTAAAATCTCTCATCCTTCTCACTTGTATGAAAATTGAGAGTGACATTTAAGTTATTGTTCTACTGCCAATACAGCTTTGAGGTATCACCAGTTTGGGAGAAGTGCAGTAAAATTTTTTTTAAATAAAATAAAATAAAAAGACTCAAAACCTGAAGACTCTCATCCACCTAGGACTGATGATTTTTTTTCTGGTTAATTGAATATATTTCTACTTTAGTAGCAAAATATAGTTAACTAAGGCTGTGACCACTTCATCTGTCACCTGGCATGTATTAATGGAAATGTTAACTGCTCAACAGGACTTCTTAAAGCTTACACTTTGCTGCAATGGTCTATATATTTATTACTTTCTGGATGCTCAACAATTTATTGTTTCTCTTTTTGACTCGGGAAATCCGTCAAAGAGAAATAATTACTGAACCCAAGAACACCTAAATAGCAGAACAGGATTGACAAGGCAAGTGAAACTAGCCAAAATTTGCTGTTGAAGTATGTCATATTTTGAATTAATTACAAAAAGCTCAGTGATTCCTTAGCTACATTTGCTAATTTAAGTGATTTTTGAAGAATTTGTATTTGAACTATTCCATTAAAATTATAAAAGAGGGGTAGCTAGGTGGCACAGTGGATAGAGCACCAGCCCTTGAGTCAGGAGGACCTGAGTTCAAATCCGGCCTCAGACACTTGACACTTACTAGTTGTGTGACCCTGGGCAAGTCACTTAACCCCAACTGCCTCACCAAAAAAAATTATAAAAGAAATACCGGAGGAAATGGCAATGTGCTAGGACATAGAATAACCCAGATCTTCTACCAACACCCCAGTAGGGCTTAGAAATTAACCATTCTAAAAAGAAATAAAACCGAACACCTGTAGATTCCCTCACCCACCTCAAAGGGACCTGGGAGTCTTAAGACATCTCTGGAATATCCAAATCTGGGTACACGGAAAGCTGAGGGAAGGCAGTTTTTTTGGCACTAAATGTTAAGTCCAGTGTCCCTGAAGCTGGTAAACACAGCCCATGGCCATAGGAGACAAATTTGAGAGAACAATATGGGGTACTTCAGACAGAATGAGAGTACAGGAGTCCAGCTCCAGCAAGCAGCCTCCAAGTACTTCAGGTGAGGTCTTGAATGGCACTGGAGCCAGAAGACAACTGCAGAGAAAAGTCCTCAGCAATATTCAGCCAGACCAGTCCAGTAAGTAACCCTGCAGCAAGACCCTCCATAAAAGTCGATCCTCAACCTGGAAGCAAAAGGATAGGATCCCAGGCAGATCTTAGGACATAAGGATACTCCACAGACACAGCCCAGCAGCAGAGGAGCCTTGGATTAACTTGAAGGAGGAGGCCTATTATAGCCCACCACACTCAAGACTTGGTAGACTTTAACTAAGTTATGGAGAATGATCAAAGCATAGGCTCGCCAATCTTGATACTAAGGCATACAAGATGAGCAAACCAAGGAAAACTCAGAATACCATTGGGAAATACCTTGGGGGAGGGTAATGACCACCCAATTCAATTCAATAGACATTTTAAAGCACCTACTATATGCCAGGCACTGTGTTAGGTATTGGGGATACAAATAATAAAAAGAAAAACAGTCCCTGCCTTCTAGAAGCTTGCAACAATAATATACAAGAAGATAAAAGCATCACAGGAAAAAAAACATCTTGGCTACAGTGACTGCAAGACTAACTGAAAGAAATTAAACAAAAGGCACAGAATGGAAAAGCAATGGAGAAAATAATGGCAAGGAAAACTAATACCTTAGAAATGATGCTAGAAAACTTTAGCCAAGAAATGAATGCCCTGAAAATCAGAATGGGTTAAACAGAAAACTATGACTCAATAAGACAACAAGAAATATTTTTAAAAGATTGGGGAAATCAAAAAAAATTAAAGAAATGTTAAATAAAAAACAAGGACTTGGGAAAATAGAAGAGATAAATAAAATAGAAATAATTTAAGAACTACTGATTATCTAAAAGTTATGATTTAAAAAGTTAAAATACTATATTCCCAGAACTCTTAGTGAAAATAAAAAGAATAAAAATAATCCACAGAGAAACTCCTAGAAAAAGTAGCACTAAAATGAGAACTCTCAAGAACATCATAGCCAAAATGCAAAGCTTCCAAGTCAAAGAAGAAAAAAATACTACAAGCAATCAAAAATGAGTTAGAAGACATGAAGCTAAAATAAAAAGCACAAAAAACCTTATCAGGTGCCATATTGAAAAACAGTAGAGCTGAGAATAAGATATTCCAAAAGGTAAGAAATAAAGGTTTAAAACCAAGGATAACCTAACCAGTCAAACTAAATTTAACCCTAAAGGGTGGGGAATGCACCCTATAAAGAACAGAAGATTTCTAAGCAATCCTGATGAAAATTTTGGAACTGAATAATGTTTTGAAATAGAAACAGAGGCCAAGCAAAGCATCAAAAGGTACACATATTTGTTAAAGTGAAAGGGAATATGTGGGGAAAAAAAGAAAGGGAATATGTGAAGATGAATTGTTTGCTTGTTAATGGGAGATAAGAAATAAATGTCTTTTCAGAATTCTAATATCTTAAAGAGTCAAAGAGAAAGGTAAAAATGACAGAGAATCTTTAGGTGGTTTTGTTCTGTTTTAATGGTCTTAGGAGAAAACAAAAATGAGGGGCAAGGGGAAGGGGGAGGAAGAAAGGGATGGAAATCACTATCACGTAACAAAGACACACAAGATGAAGAGCATTCAGAAATGGAGAAAAGGGTGGGGGAACAGCCATTCAATGAACTTCTTTTTCATCTGAAACTAAAAAAGAAAGATTGAACCTAACAACATCCTTACATATAGAGGTTTTGATATAGAAATATGTTAAACATAAAAGGAAAATAAAAGAGTCAGGGACAAGAGAAGGGTGGAGGGGGATCTTATAGGAAGAGTAGGATGGCTGAGGCAATAGTCATAATCAAAACAAATTTGAATATTGGAGAGAGGAACGTGAAGGAGGGATAATAGAAAAAATAAAAAACATGGAATCCTGGGTGAAGTAATGGGAACTGAAGAGCTGTAAGGAAGAAAAAACTAGATGTTTCAATTTTAAGATAACGAGTGTAAGACAGAGAAGGGATTAAGGCAGCTAGGTGGCTCAGTGGCTAGAGTGTCAGGCCTGGAGTCAAGAAGATTAATATTCCTGAGTTCAAATCTGGCCTCAGATACTTCCTAGCTGTGTGACCCTGAGCAAGTCATTTAACCCTGTCTGCCCTAGTTTCCTCACCTGTAAAATGAGCTAGAGAAGGAAATGGCAAAGCACTCTCATCTCTTTGTTAAAAATAAATAAAAACTACAAATGGGGTCACAAAGAATCATTTATGACTGAAAAAATGACTGGAAAACAACAAGAAGGGACTAAAGAGAAAAAAAACTACAAGAAAATAGGATGGAGACAAATACACAAATAATAATCATAAATGTAAATGAGATGTACTCATAAAATGGAAGAGAGGATGGGAATAAGTATTTATATAGAGAGCCAGGCATTGTCCTGTAAAGTGTTTAATTTATAAATATCTCATTCCATCCTCACAATAATGCTGCAGGACGGAGGCAGCTAGGTGGTGCAGTGGAATAAGCACCGGCCCTGGATTCAGGAGGACCTGAGTTCAAATCCGGCCTCAGACACTTGACACTAGCTAATGTGACCCTGGGCAAGTCATTTAACCCTCATTTCCCTGCAAACAAACAAACAAACAAACAAAAGAATAATGCTGCAGGATAGGTGCTACTGTTATTCTCATTTTACAGTTGAGAAAACTAAGGCAAATAGAGGTTAAATGACTTGCTCAGGGCCACACAGGCAGAAAGTAAGGCAAGATTTGAATGTAGGTGTTCCTGACTCCAAGTCCAGTGCCATATCTACCGTATCACCATTATAAACCAGAATCTGATAATATATTATTTTAAACAAACACTTAAAACCCAAAGATTCACAGAACATTAAATTGAAGAGCTAGAGTAAAATGCATTATATTTCAATTAAACTTTAAAAAAAAATAGGAGCAGCAATTGTGATTTCTGATAAGGCAATAGTGAATATATACATGAAAAAGAGATAGAGAAACTACATCATGTATAAAGGTACTATAGATAATAAAACAATATCAGCACTTAATTTTTATGCACTTGGGGGCAACTAGGTGATACAGTGGATAAAGCACTGGCCCTGGATTCAAGAGGACCTGAGTTCAAATACAGCCTCAGACACTTGACACTTACTAGCTGTGTGACCCTGGGCAAGTCACTTAACCCTCATTGCCCCACAAAAAAAAAATCTTTAATTTAAATTTAAAAATAATAATTTATATGCACTTAATGGTATAACATTTAAATATTTGTAAGAAAAGTTAATTGAAGGAGAAATAGATAGTAAATTTATAGGAATAAAGGACCTAACCCTAAACCTAGGAAAATCTAACCAAAAGATAAACAAGAAAGAAGTTAATAACCTGAATAGAAGTTCAGAAAGTTTAGAGATGATAATTTAAATCAGAAAAGAGGATTTCAGAGTTCATTAACGTGGATGTAGGGCACTCTGGGGGTGATGGCAAGATTCAGGGTATGATATTGTGTGTGGCTGTAGGTCATATGAAATTTATAAGTTAAAGTACTAGGATAGTATCAACATGTACAATGAAGTTCCTTAACAGAAAAGCAGGAATTATGGAAGAAAGAATGATTGTGAACCAGGTACTGAACTAATTGAGGAGGGAAGTAAAATGTTCTGGAGGTCTGTAGACAACAGTTACTAGAATTTTGATTGGCAGGTAGATATGAATTGAGTGAACCACAAAGGAAGATTGGTTACTGAGTAATACTGATAGAGGGAGAGCCTGGAAATTGTCCCTTCATTCTGTAAGAGGACCATGACATGAGGAGGTGATGTCATGATTTGCAGTGAATTGGATTTTTAAGTGAGGGGGTGCTGTGCAAAGTCACCAGCCTCACTCTCTCCTCCAGAGGCATCTGGGTCCAGTGGTAAGATGTACATCAGGACAACTGGATAAGGTCCCAGATGTTTGAGTCAATCAGGGTTAAATGACTTGTCCAGGGTCACACAATTAGTAAGTGTCAAATGTCTGAGGCCAGATTTGAATTTGAGTCCTCCTGACTCCAGGGCCACTGTCTGCCCCAGACCTGGAAGTAGCAATAAGGAGTAAGCAGGAGTCCAATTCTCACACCTTGGCCAGTAAATTAGGGGCAACGAGTCATTAGCATAGCCATTGATGGAAAGGGTAGTCAGAGAGACTGTGTCATCAGGAGAGTGCCAGCTCCCTATGAGAGCCAGAAGATGAAAGGATTTGGAAAAGACAATATTTAAGATGAAAACAAGTTTGTTGCCTATGAATCAGACATTCCAGAAGGCCAAAAGGGTCAAATGACTTGACCAGGGTCACATAGCTAGTAAATGTCTGAGGCTGGATTTGAACTCATGAAGACGAGTCTTCCTGACTCCAGGCCTAGCACTATCTACTGCACCACTTAGCTGCCCTCAGTAAATGTTTGTAATGTAAAAACAAAACACACCCATAAAAATGAAAGTGTAAAAATGAATGAAATAACAATTTATACAATAATATCAATAATGTAAAAAGAATAACTTTTTATAAAACCAACTTTAAAAGACTTAAGATGTCTGATCAATGTGAAATATCTCCTTGGAAAAACAGCTGACCTAGAAGATAAATCTAGAAGAGATAATTTGAAAATCATTGGACTACCTGAAAACCATGACCAAAACAAGAGCTTAGACACCATGCTCCAAGAGATTGTGAGGGAAAATTGCCCTGATATTCTAGAAGCAGAAGACAAAATAGAAATTGAAAGAATCCATTGATTACCTCCTGAAAGAGATCCCAAAAGGAAAACCTCCAGGAATATTATAGCAAAATTCCAGAACTCCCAGGTCAAGGAGAAAATATTGCAAGCAGCTAGAAAAAAGGAATTCAAATACTGTGGAGCTCCAATAAGGATAAAACAAGTTCTAGCAGCTTCTACATTAAAGGACCGAAGGTCATGGAATATAATATTCCAGAGGGCAAAGGAACTGGGACTACAGCCAAAAATCACGTACCCAGCAAAACTAATCATCATCTTTCAGAGGAAAAAATGGGATTTCAATGAAAAAGAGTTATTTCAGGCATTTGTGATGAAAAGACCTGAACTGAATAGAAATTTTGACTTTCAAATACAAGACCCTGGAGAAGCATAAAAAGGTAAACAGGAAAAAGACTTCATGAGAGATATTAAAAGATCAAACTGTTTACATTCCTACATGGGAAAATAATACTTCGAACTCATAAGAACTATCTCAGTAAGGAATTCACAGAAGACACAGGTCTGAACTGAATATGAAGGGATGATATCTGTAAAGCATTTATGTTTTGTTCTTTGTGGGGCAGACAGGGTGGGGTGTCTTATGTCTGGGGCCGGATTTGGGCTTCGGGCCTCCTGGGTCCAGGGCTGGTGCTTTGTCCACTGTGCCATCTAACTAACCCATGATGACATCTTTAAAATACTGTTGAGGTGTAGGAGAAATAGACTGGGGGAGGGGGAAGGGGAGAGATGGTCTGGGGAGAGGTAGTTCATATGAAGGAAACAAGAAAAAAGCTTATGGAGGGGAGGGGAAGAGGGTGAAGGAGTTGGGGAGTGAGTGAACCTTAATATCATCAGAATTGGCTCAAAGAAGGACTAACATACATACTCAAGTAGGTATAGTAATATATATTTTGCCCTGAGGGAGGGGAGGGAGATAAGGAGGAGTGGAGAAGAAGGGGAGATTGGGGGAGAGAGCAGTGAAAAGCAAAACACTTTCAAGGAAGGTGAAGATGTTCTGCATTACTGCACAAGTATGACATATTGAATTGCTTGATCTCGTAGGGAGGTTTGAGGAGGGAGGGAAGAAAAATTTAGAACACAGAATTAGCTCAAAGACCTTAATCTCATCAGAGTGGGCTCAAGGAGGGAATATCATTCATACCCAATTGGGAGGAGTAATCTATTTAACCCTACAGGAAAGTAGGAGGGGAAGAGGATAAGGAAGGAAGGGTGAAAAAAGGGAGTGCAGAACCGGGGAGAGGATAGTCAGAAGTAAAACACTTTTGAGGAGGAATAGGTAAAAAGAAGATAGAAAACAGAGTAAATATCATGGGAAGGGAATAGGA
This sequence comes from Dromiciops gliroides, assembly GCF_019393635.1. Taxonomy (NCBI): domain Eukaryota; kingdom Metazoa; phylum Chordata; class Mammalia; order Microbiotheria; family Microbiotheriidae; genus Dromiciops; species Dromiciops gliroides. Next base: position 262,464,929 of record NC_057862.1, on the reverse strand, counting down.
TGGAGGAAAATAGTTATGATGATTGATTATAATGGCAAAATGTATGGTACCTACTTTGCTGGTGTGGTAAAAATTATTTGTGGTAAAGATATAGAGAATCAGGGGTGGCTAGATGGCGCAGTGGATAAAGCACCGGCACTGGATTCAGGAGTACCTGAGTTCAAATCTGGCCTCAGACACTTGACACTTACTAGCTGTGTGACCCTGGGCAAGTCAATTAACCCCCATCACCTGGCAAAAAACAAACAAAAAAAACCAAAGATATAGAGAATCCAGCTTATTGGAAGTTTTAGCTGAATCATTTGAGAGATTGCACATGCTACTGAAGTGGCTTTTGAAGGACCTCCTTTTTTGGGGAGGAGAATACGAGGAACTTCCGGTATACAGACTTAAAAGTAAGGGCAGGAACAGAAGTTGGCATTCTCTAGCTTAGCCATGGCAGCGTGCGCAGGCAAGAGGACTTCAGAAATACATGGTTGGTGTTCGGCTTTGGGTGTGCTGGTTCTCAGCCTGGCGGGCAGTTTGGGATTTGGTGAGTTTTATAAAGGAAAACAGACTAAGTTTAGATCTAAGGTCATTCATCTCTTCTGAGGGAAAACCACTTCTTCCCCGGAAGTTCTATCACCAGGTATGTCTCTCTATTCATAGAAAAGGTCATTTTGGCACACAAGGCATTGTGGACTCTATCAAGAGAACCTGGATAGTACCAGGTGTGACTAACACAGCATCTTGAATCTGCTCAAGCCGCTCTACATGTCAATCATATAATCAGCATGCTTTTAAGGACAAAGCTTATGGAAGACGTCCTCTAGCATATACACCCTAGGACATTATAAATTTTGCCTTGTTATAGTTGATCAGCTCACATAGAGGAATCTAGGCTTTTCTCTCTCTCTCTTTACAAAATTCTTATTCTCCTTAATAAATGCTTAAAAGTCTAACTCTTACTAAAGCTTGTAATTTATTGGCAACCACTCATTAGATATTTTAGACAGTATAGCTAGAATTTTAGCCTTTACACTGGGCTATTATGAAGAAAATTCTCTGTCAAGCTTAAGGTACTATATACAGGTTATGATGAACAGGATACTATCAGAAAAACCTGGAAAGATATACATGAACTGAAGCAGAGTGAAATGTACTGTATACAAAATAACAGCAATAGTATAAGAGGATCTGCTGGGAAGTATGTGGTTATTTTCAGCAAGGCAATGATCCAATATAACCCTGAAGGACTTATGAAAATTGCAACCCATCTACAGAGAACTGATAGTATCTGAAAACAGATGGAAACACATTTTTTTTTCTTCTTTGACAATTCCTTAATCTGAAGTTTGGGGTTTTTTTTACTGTTTTCTCTCACAACCTAGCTAATGTGGGAATGTTTTCCATAACTACTCATATATAACTTATTTTGGTTTGGTTTGTTTTTTTGTTTTGTTTTTGCAGGGCAATGGTGTTTAAGTGACTTGCCCAGGGTCACAGAGCTAGTAAGTGTCTGACGCTGGGTTTGAACTCTGGTCCTCCTGAATCCAAGGCTAGTGCCTTATCCACTGAGCCACCTAGCTGCCCCTATAACTTATTTTGAATTGCTTGAGTTCTTGTGAGTGGGGGGTGGGAATGGAGAGAGAAAGAGAAGTTGGAACACAAAGTTTTTAAAAATTTATGTTAAAATTTGTTGGAAATATTTTGGAAAATAAAATTCTATTTAAAAGGAAAAAAAAATTTTTAAAAAAAGAACTATCCAAAAGAGGAAAAAGTAGTTTTTCACTCATTACTGGTGGTTAGGCAGAGGCTATATGACCAGTTATTGGGCATGTCATAGTACAGATCCTTTTCAGATATGCGTTGGACTGTCACTGAGATAGATATATTTCAACTCTGTATTTTTGTATGACTGTATATTTAACCAGAATCACACACACACACGCACACATGCAGATATGCACACAACCAAAAAAATGTCATTTACCTGACACTGGATCAAGGATCTTGAGGTTACCACTCACTTTATATTCATATACTAACATTCACAGTCCTACTGATGACTGTAGATAGATAGGAGTTATGGAGAGAAGGGACTTAAAGGTATATAGGAACAGTTAAGAGTTAATATCCAGCAGAAGCCAAAGAAACCTTCTATAAATTACCAAAATTATTATTTAAATATAGTCTTTTTAGGGGCAGCTAGATGGCGCAGTGGATAGAGCACTGGCCCTAGATTCAGGAGTACCTGAGTTCAAATCCGGCCTCAGACACTTAACACTTACCATCTCTGTGACCTTGGGCAAGTCACTTAACCCCAATTGCCTCACGAAAAAACAAAATAAATAAATAAATAAATATAATCTTTTTAAGAATCAAGTAGTAGGGGGCAGCTAGGTGGTGTAGTGGATAAAGTGCTGGCCTTGGATTCAGGAGTACCTGAGTTCAAATCTGACCTCAGACACTTGACACTTACTAGCTGTGTGACCCTGGGCAAGTCACTTAACCCCCACTGTCCCCCCCCAAAAAAAAAATATATATATATATCAGTAAAAATTCACCCAGACTTAGTCTTCATCTCTCAGCTTTTGAGACCAAAAGCCTGTTTTGCAAATCCTTAGCCTCATTAGGAATTAGAAAAGAACAAGGTTAATGTAAATGGAGTTACTTCTGCTCCTATGAAATTCTGTGCTCTGTATCTACTACCAGTGGAGGACCTTAGGAGGCTGTTAGATGTCACAGAAACAACAAAAAGGAATCTTTCAAATTCCTAGCACAAAAATCTGTTATTTTCCCTAAATCTATAGAAAACTTCAATATAATAATGTCTTTTACCCTTCTTCAGATGATCAAACAGCCACAAGCCCCTGAATAGCTCAAAAATCCCATGAGCATGAACAAGGAAAATATGGAAGAATTGCAATAATAAAGGTATGATGGGATTGGGGTTTGCTCAATAGAAGCCGGTGCTTCTATAGGTAGAAGGAATGGTTATGAGAGCATGAAAATTGTGGTAGAAGTGATCAGAAAAGAGAAAAGGAGAGAAAATCTTTTTAAAAGAAAAGCAAATAAAAGGAATAAAGGTAGGAGACTGTCAAATAAATTATGGAGCAACAAAAAGCTTACTCAAAGACAACAACATGACTAAATAGAAAACAGTTTTTAATGACATGAACATTGAAGTTAAGCAGGCACACACACACAAATAAAATCACCATATGCCACCCCCATGAAAGTTGAAAGGCAATTTTCCTTTCCAAGTTTATTCTGATATTAGTAGCTAAAATATTTTGCCATTACAGTTAGAGCAGATGTTTGCCAGAAACATTTCAAACTTGCAAACACCTTGCAATAACTTTCAAAGTCCCAAATGATTGGTATAGAAAGAATAAAAGACATTTTGTTTCTTCACTTCTGTGGGTAAAATACGATGTTGTATGAGCTGAAATGGAAGGGAGAAAGAGGATCTTTGCATGCGATGCTGACTAATTAAAATACTAAACTGGGTCCAGGAATCAGTGAATTAGTAGTGAAATAGTATGATTTCAAGGCATCTGGTGTGGATAGAGCACTGAGCCTGGAGTCAGGAAGACCAGAGTTCAAATCCAGCTTCAGACACTTCCTAGCTATGTGATCCTCGGGGAGTCACAACTTCTGATTGCCAGACATAAATGGATCCACTGGAGAAGGAAATGGCAAGACACTCCAGTATTTTTGCCAAGAAAACCCCAAATGGGGTCAGAAAGGGTCAGACATGATTAAAGCAACTGAACGACAAAGGACAATTTCAGAACATTGCTTAACATCTGAACAGGAACCAAAGATTAACATTGTTTTTTTCTTAATACAAAAAGCAATGATGGGGTTTGTTGGTTTGTTTGTTTATTTGTTTGCAGGACAATGAGGGTTAAGTGACTTGCCCAGGGTTACACAGCTAGTAAGTGTCAAGTTTCTCAGGCTGTATTTGAACTCAGGTCCTCCTAAATCTAGGGCCAGTGCTTTATCTACTGTGCCACCTAGCAGCCCCCAAGCAATGGTGTTTTTTAAAGCAATGATTCAGGTTATTAAAAATTCTAAACAAGAGCTTATATTTTCTAATTTTCATAAATACCACTTCGTGTTTCTCAGAGCTTGATACTTTGCATAACTAAAAATAGCTGAAGCAGAGAGAAAATATGTGCCTTCACAAAGATATAGTAATGACAGACTTTAAACTACAAGCAACTAATATTTTACAACTGTACATAAGGATTTAAAATGACTAAAGTTTGGTAAAAATTCTCAAACTCATACCAAGTCAGTCTGGGATACATTTTTAAAATGTAAATAAGCATAAGACACTAGAGAAACTCCCTTTTCTTTTGGCAGAATAATGCTATATGGATGCCCAAATGTGTGATCAAGATAAATATGCCTACTTTTTAAAAAAAAGTTTCTTATCTATTTTTTTTTATTTTTTTACCTCATTGTAGTCACTGGCAGTGTTTGGTGAAGATTGAGCTTCTTCATTCAGTGATTCAAGTACTCTCACTTCAGCACATTCCCCCAAAGGTTCCTGAAACTCAGGCAAAGACCTTCGGCCATAGCATTTTCCATCTTTGATATATTTGGGCTGAGCTTCTGGTAAGGAGTCTGAGCAAGGAAACAAAATTGAAGTACCACTGAATGACAGACAGTATATCCGCATGATTCTTCATATATCTGACAATAAAACCCCCAAACTTCAAACAACTGCTAGAATTGTGAAGTGAATGTGTTCATAACATTAGATTACATACAGAGAGAACACAGGATTCCAGTTCTGAATAACTCAGCTCATCCTGGATATCCATTTGTATATAGATGGGGGATTAAGATGATGAGTTTGATGAAAGAAAACAATGCAGAATTCAATTAGGAAAGAAGGGACCATTTCTGCTCTTCGGGAACACTAAATTAATTTGGAATTTCATGAGGGGGGTCTAAAGTGACCTTGGGAGAAGCACTGAAAATTGAACATCAAACGAGCATTTCATTATCAGTGTAAAGTCAGCTCACACACCAATTATTTTTAAAACATACCACTCTCTTACCTGAACAATGTGTTACTTTATGAAATATCAAAGAAGATACCGAAAAAGAAATAGAATGGATTCTAATCAGTAACAGTCATTTACACTAAATCTGACCTGAGGTTCTTATTAAGCAAGTTAAAAAATAACCCAAGAATTGGGCAACAGGGTTAAAGAATACTACATACTTTGTTCTTCTGTAGTGTGATTTTATCATTTAGACAAAAAAATAAAGGGGAAAAAAGAGATGCTTCCTACAAGTTATGCATTCACATCTGACGTTTTCATTTGATATGTTTCAAATACACTTACCTACACTAGCATCATAATTAACAACAGGAACAAGTGAAGCTTTTCCTATAAGGGATAGGTCTGAAAGATAAATAATTCACTCTACACAAGTGGGATCTTTGATATAGATTTATTTTATCAATTTGGTAGATGGCCTGATAATACACAGTATTAGGAAAAGTAAAATATCCCATAGCTTGGTTATGCAAGGAATTATGAAATACAGAAGAAAAGAAATTCCTGGATTCCACTTTTCTTTTTGTCAATAATGTCAAAATGAACCTCTGAAGAATATAACATAATTTATAATTTGATTGTAATAACCATAACTATACATGTCTAAATTCAGACATGGGAATTATTAATGAATCATGGGAGCATATAATAAAAATGAAAATGTTTGGTCAAAAAAGATTACGGAAAAAAAGAACTATACCTTTATCATCATCAAAATGGGTCTATGACCAATATCTTATACCTTATACTAAAATAAGGTCAAAATAGATACATGATTTAGACATAAGAGGTAATACCATAGGAAAATTAGGAGAGAAAGGAATAGTCTACCTTTCAGATCTTTGGAAAGGAAAACAGTTTTTGACCAAACAAGAGATAGAGAATATTATAAAATACAAAATGGATGATTTTGATTACATTAAATTAAAAAGGTTTTGTACAAACAGAAGCAATGCATACAAAATTAGAAGGGAGGCAGAAAGCTGGGAAACAATTTTTATGGCCAGTACTTCTGATAAAGGCCTCATTTCTAAAATATATAGGGAACTAAATCAAATTTATAAGAATCCAAGTCATTCCCCAATTGAGAAATGGTCAAAGGATATGAACAGGCAGTTTTCTGAAGAAGAAATCAAAGCTATCTATTCCCATATGAAAAAATGCTCTAAATCACTAATGATTAGAGAGATGCAAATTAAAACAACTCTGAGGTACCACCTGACACCTATCAGATTGGCTAAAATGACAAAAAAGGAAATGGAGAAGCTGTGGGAAAATTGGAATACTAATGCATTGTTGGTGGAGCTGTGAACTGATCCAACCATTCTGGAGAGCAATTTGGAATTATGCCCAAAGGGCTTTAAAGCTGTGCATACCCTTTGACCCAGCAATACCACTTTTGGGTCTTTTTCCCAAAGAGATCATGGAAAGGGGAGAAGGACCCACATGTAGAAAGATATTTATAGCTGCTCTTTACGTGGTGGCAAGGAATTGGAAGTTGAGGGGATGCCCATCAATTGGGGAATGGCTGGACCAGCTGTGGTATATGAATACAATGGAATACTATTGTGCTGTAAGAAACAATGAACAGGAAGAGTTCAGAGAAACCTGGAGCGACTTCCGTGGACTGATGATGAGTGAGATGAGCAGAACCAGAAGAACATTGTACACAGTATCATCAAAATTGTGTGTTGACCTACTGTGATGGACTATATTCTTCTCACCAATGCAATGGTATAGAAGGGTTCCAGGGAACTCATGATGGAGGAGGATCTCCAAATCCAGGAAATAAAAAAAATTTTAAAAAAGAACTGTGGAGTATAGATGCTGAATGAACCATACTATTTCTTTTGTTTTGGGTGCTGTTGTTTTTCTATTTTGAGGTTTTTCCTCATTGCTCTGATTTTTCTCTTATAACATGACTAATGCAGAAATATGTTTAAAGTTATTTTATATATATATATAAAACCTATATCAGATTACCTGCTGTCTAGGGGAGGGGGGAGGGAGAGGAGGGAGGGAGAAAAATCTGAAATTGGAAAGCTTGTATAAACAAAAGTTGAGAACTATCTTTACATGTAATGGGAAAAAAAATAAATAAAATGCTTTATTTTTAAAAAATGGGTCTATTAATATCTGGAGGGGTTGATGACAGTATTTCATTGCTCCAAAATGTCCAGGATCAAAACACTGGGGACATCTTTGGTTTTTTCTTTTTCTTCCCACAATCTTTTTCTTTCCCCTACATTTATACACTGATTGTCCAGTTTTGTTGATTCTTCTCTCTCTCACAATCTCCCTAACATTCACCTCCTTTTTATTCCCCAGAGCCACCATCCTAGCTTGGGCTCTCATCATTTTAATAGTCTCCTAAATGTTCTTGTCTCCAGTCTAAATGCCCTTTCCAAGTCATCTTTAATATTCAACTCAACAAACATTTAAGCATATAATAAGTACAAAACCCTACCCAAGGCACTGGGGATACAAAGAGAAAACAGAAATGGTTTGTTTCTTCAATAAGCAAGATTACATTTTACTGGGGGGATACAACATGTACAAAGATCAGAAAATTAAAGAAAAAGAGGGAGAGAATACTAACATCCAGAGGTCCACCAGGACTGTGAGAGAACTCATGTCCATCCAATCTTGGTTAAAGGAACAAAGAATATTTCACTTGAGCAACAGGAGACTCAGGAAGGATATGATCAATTAATCAATAAGTATTTATTAATACTTATTGATACTTATTAATCAATAAGTATTTATTTCACAATGTACCAGACATTGTGAAAAACAAATATAATAAATGAACAAATTCCTACTTGCAAGATCATATGATAATGAAGGAAACAACAATTATATATATATATATGTATGTATTTGCAGAATAAATATAAACACAAGTAAGTTACATACAAGGAAGTTTGAAAAGGAGGGTACTGGGGAAGCTAGGTGGCACAGTGGATAGAGCACTGGCCCTGGAGTCAGGAGTACCTGAGTTCAAATCCAGACTCAGACACTTGACACTTACTAGCTGTGTGACCCTGAGCAAGTCACTTAACCCCCACTGCCCTGCAAAAGAAAGGAAGAAAGAAAGAAAGAAAGAAAGAAAGAAAGAAAGAAAGAAAGAAAGAAAGAAAGAAAGAAAGAAAGAAAGAAAGAAAGAAAGAAAGAAAGAAAGGCAATGGACAAACTTTGCCCCAGAAAGGCCACTTTGGGAGGACTGAAAGATTACAGATCCCCAGCCAACGTAGTCTCTACCACCAAGAAAGCAGAAAAAGAAGCCAGAGGACAAAAGCCCAGGCCAGACATTGTCCCTAGAATTGCACAGACCTTGGCCCGAATAAAATCTAGAAACAACAAGTCAGCTGGAAGAATGAGGAAACAAACTAACAACAACAAAAAAAAAAGAATACCACCAAGAAATGCTATTATGGTGAAAAAGAAGAAAAGAAGGGTTCCAACGCAAGTGAAGCTTCAAAGAAAAACATATATTGGGCACAAGTCCAACCAGAAACATGAAATATGTGAAGCAAGAGTTAAAAAAAAATAGCTAAAAATGATTGTGAAAACCAAACGAGAGTACTGTAAGAGAAAATGGGGTAGGGCAGCTAGGTGGCGCAGTGGATAAAGCACTGGCCTTGGATTCAGTAGGACCTGAGTTCAAATCCAGCCTTAGACACTTGACATTTAACTAGCTGTGTGACCCTGGGCAAGTCACTTAACCCTCATTGCCCTGCCAAAAAACCAAAAAAAAAAAAAAAAAGAGAGAGAGAGACAATGGGAAAAAAAGAAATGACAGCTATGGAAGAAAAAGTTGTATAGAAAACTAAAAGCTTGGCACAACAGGTAAAAAAATGCACTAAGCCTTTTCTCTGTCCCTCATGTCCTGGCCTGGAATGTTCTCCCTCCTTCATTTTGAGTACTGACCCCCTTGTCTTTCTTTAATTCCCAACTAAAATACCATGTTCTACAGGAAGACAACCCCTCTTAATTTTAGTGCCTTTCCTCTGTTAATTATTTCAGTTATTCTGTATATAGCTGGCTTCATATAAATTTCTTTGCATGTTGTCTGTAAATTCCTTAAGGGGCATGGACTATTTTTGGCCTCTTTTTATATCCCAGCACTTAGCACAGTTCCTGGCATATCATAGAAACTTAATAAACATTTATTGTTTGAAAGTCTTGCCCAAAAAGGAACTGGGATTACAACCAAGAATCACCTACCAACAAAATTTAGTATAATCCTTTAGAGGAAAAAATGGGAATTCAGTGAAAGAGAGGATGTCAGGGATTTCTTTCTTTTTTTTTTTTTTGGTGCGGCAATTGGGGTTAAGTGACTTGCCCAGGGTCACACAGCTAGTAAGTGTCAAGTGTCTGAGGCCGGATTTGAACTCAGGTCCTCCTGACTCCAGGGCCAGTTCTCTATCCACTATGCCACCTAGCCGCCCCTCTATCAGGCATTCTTGATGAAAAGACCTGAGCTGAATAAAAAAGTTGACTTTCAAATACAAGACTCTAGAGAAGCATAAAAAGGTAAACAGGAAAAATAAATCATAAGGGATATTAAAAAGTTAAACTGTTTACATACCTACATGGGAAGATGATATTTGTAACTCATAAGAGCTTTTTCATTATTAGGGCAACTGGATTGAGTATAGTTAGAGGGCACAGGTGTGAGTTGAATATTAAGGGATGATATCTTTTTTAAAAAATAAAATTAAAGGGTGAGAGAGGAATGAATGCACTGGAAGAAAGGGAAAGGGAGAGGTGGAATGGGGTAATGTATCTCACATAAAAGAAGCAAGAAAAAGCTTGTACAGTGGAGGGGAAGATGGGAGAGGTGCTGGGGAATGAGTGAACCTTACTCTCATCAGAAGTAGCTCAAAGAGGGAATAACATATACACTTAATTGGTTACAGTAATCTATTTTACCCTGCAGGAAAGTAGGAGGGCAAGGGGTTAAGGGGGGAGGGGAATGATAAAAGGTAGGGCAGATTGGGGAATGAGGCAATCAGAAGCAAACCACTTTTGAGGAGGGACAGAGTGAAAGGAAATAGAGAATATATTAAATGTCATGGGAAGGGAACAGGATGGAGAGAAATACAGTTAACAATAGTAACTGTGAAAAAATGTTGAAGCAAATTTGTCTGACAAAGGCCTCATTTCTCAAACACATAGAGAACTGAGTCAAATTTATTAAAATAAGAGCCATATGAACAGTGCTAAGGTGAAATAATCATATGAAAAAATGTTCTAACTGTTGATTAGAGGGATGCAAGTCAAAATAATTCCAGGGTACTATCTCATGCCTATCAGATTGGATAACAGGATAGCAGAGGGAAATGGCAAATATTGTAGGGGATGGAGGGGGGGCAGGGAATGAGACATTAATGCACTGTTGGTGGAGTTGTAAACTGATTCAAACATTCTGTAGGGCAATTTGGAATAGTCAAAGGGCTATGGAAACATACATGCTCTTTGACCTAGTAATGCCACTACTACCAAAAAGAGAAAAAAAAAAGTTAGGGGACCTATATATATAAAAAAAAATTTATGGCAGCCCTTTTCTAGTGCAAAGAATTCAAAATTGAGGAGATGCCCATTGGTTGGGGAATGGCTGAACAAACTGGGGGATGAAATTTTTATGGAACACTATAAGAAATGATGAGCAGGATGCTCTCAGAAAAACCTGGAGAGATTTACATGAGCTGATGCAAAGTGGAATGTAGTGTATACAAAGTATCAGCAATGTTGTAAGATGTGAATGACTTAGCTATTCTCAGCAATGCAGTGATCCAAGACAACTCTAAGGGACTTATGAAAAATGCGATCCATCTCCAAAGAAAGAACTGATTGTATCTGAATACAGATTGAAGCATAATTTTTTTTTAGTTTCTTTTTCTTAAGTTTTTTTTGTCTGTTTTCTTTCACAACCTGACTAATATGGAAATGTTTTGCATGACTTTAAAAAAAGAACAACTTTGAGAAAATAAGTCATTTTGACTATAACAAATATGCATATTGAGTACAAAGGACATATAAAGGAAGACACTATCTGCATCCAGAGAAAGAACTGATAAATAGAAGTATGTATAGAATGGTTTTACATACATACATACATATTTACATATTTGTGTCTAATGGTAACCATGGGGGGATAAAAAAAGAAATTTACATGAAAATTATTATATATTTAAAAGGAATAGCAAGTTGTACATAATAGATTTGTAGTTTCATGTGCAAAAAAAAGGACTCACAATAAACATCTTGCTTTTAAAAAAAAGAAAAAGAAAGAAAACCTTGCACAAGAAAAAAAACTATCTGACAATTATAACCATCCAAATAAAAGCTAATAAGTCAGGGAGACAATAAGAAATATTAAAACAAAATTGAAAAGATTGAAAAATTAGAAGAAATCTCCTAGCAAAAGCAAGTGACCTGGAAAACAGATTGTGAAAATAAATTTTAAATCACCAAAAAAGACTAGATGTTACATGTCAAGAATCATAAAAGAAAACTGACTGATCTTTTAGAAGCAGAGGACAAAATAGAAATAGAAAGTACCCACTGGTTACCTCCTGAAAGAAACTGCAAAATGAGAATGCCCAAATGTTTCATAGGCCTAATCTGGAGCATCCAGAAAAATAAAAATTACAGCAAGTAGCCAGAAAGAAAGAATTCAAATACAGAAGAGCCACAGTCAGGAATACACAAGATTTAGCAGTCACCATGGCAAAGGAGCAGAAAGCTTAGAATACGATATTCCAGAAGGCAAAATATCTAAGCTTTCAAATAAAAATAACTTTCCTAGTGAAACTGAGTATACTACTAGGAAGACAGGGGGAAGAAATGGATCTTTAATGAAATTTAAGACTTCAAGAATTCCCATATATAAAAAGACCAAAGGTGCACAGAAATTGTGAAATAGAAACAAACACAAGACCCATTCACATCTGAATTGATCAAAGGATAGGAGAATACCCACACAGTGAATTGGGTATACTAAAAGAATACTCACACAGAGCTAGGTATAGAAAACATTTCATTAAAAAGGAAAACAAAAGAGAAGGGGGGGATTAAATAGAGGCGAAATAAGAGAGGGATTTGTCCTAAGCAAAACAAACTTTACATAATAATGATGTATCCTGAAAAAGGATAAGAAAGAAAGAAAAGATAAAAATCTATGATTTCGTAGAGTGTTGGAAAGAGAACAGCAGGAAAACAGAAGCAGATTTCACCAAACCCAGAGCACTTGTGCTAAGTAGCCTCTTTCTGCCTTCTTTATAAAGAAAGGGTGAGAATCAAAAAGTATAAGGGAAGAGGATGGAGGAAAATATACAATTAACAAAATAATTACTGTGAATTTTAATGGGATCAATTCATCCATGAAACAAAAGAGAAGACAGAATGGATTACAAAGCAAAATCTAACAATATTTTTCTTTCAAGAAAGATCCATGGGGCAGCTAGACGGCGCAGTGGTTAAAGCACCGGCCCTGGATTCAGGAGGACCTGAGTTCAAATCCGACCTCAGACACTTAACACTTACTAGCTGTGTGACCCTGGACAAGTCACTTAACCCCCATGGCCCGCAAGAAAAAAAAGAAAAAGAAAAAAAAGATCCACACAATTAAAATAAGGGGTCAGAGTAAAATATGCTTCAGATGAAGTAAAAAAAAAAAAAAGCATTGGTAGCCATCATGATGTTAGACAAACTAACAGCAAAAAATTGATTTAATTAAAAAAGACAGAGAAACTACATTTTGTTGAAAGGTACCATATTAATACAATTGAGTATTGGATTAATGGGGACAGGTAGGTGGCATAGTAGAGTACCAGGCCTGGAGTCAGGAAGACTTATCTTCCTGAATTCAAATCTGACCTCAAATAGTTATTAGCTGTGTGAGTCTGGTCACTTAACTCTTGTTTGCCTCTGTTTCCTCATCTGTAAAATGAACTGGAGAAGGAAACAACAAAGCACTCCCGTATCTTTGCCAAGAAAACCCAAAATAGAGTCACGATGAGTTGGACGTGACTGAAATATGACTGAATAACAAAAATTGGATTAATACAAACATAAAACATAATATAACAAATAGTATAACATTTAAATAATTAAAGGAAAAGATAAAATTTCTAGAGAAAAATAGTAACAATATAATAATAATAAGATTTGGAACCTCAATTTACCACTCTATGATTAGAGAAGAAAAAGAAAGAAAAAAAAAGAAAAAAGAAATGAAGGTCCTGAATAGAATTTTAGAAAAGTTAAAACAATCAAAACCTCACAAACTAATGTGGCAATGCAGAAAAATAAAATTACATTGAACAAAGGTACTTTGAAGGATAGATTAAAAATTGCTTGAAAACTAAGTGATTTAATCCAATAGAAAGGATGGGTTAAAGAACAAATCAGAGGGGATAGCTAGGTGGCGCAGTGGATAGAGCACCGGCCCTGGAGTCAGGAGGACCTGAGTTCAAATGTGACCTCAGACACTTGACACTTACTAGCTGTGTGACGCTGGGGAAGTCACTTAACCCTAGTTGCCTCACCAAAAAAAAAAAAAAAAAAAAAGAACAAATCAGAAAAAGAAGACTTTCATTAAAGACCAATGACAAGGGGCAGCTAGGTGGCATAGTGGATAAAGCACCAGCCCTGGATTCAGGAGTATCTGAGTTCAAATCCGGCCTCAGACACTTGATACTTACTAGCTGTGTGACCCTGGGCAAGTCACTTAACCCCCATTGCCCCACCAAAAAAAAAAAAAAAGACAAATGACAACAATGAAACAACATTACAAAAATTTGGGGATGCAGTTAAAGCAATCTTTAGGGAAAAACATTTTCATCAATAAAAGATAGAGAAAATCAACTAATTATTCATGCAACTTAAAAAACTAGAAAATTTAAAACCTAAAACCTAACATTAAAATAGAAATCCTGAAATCAAGGAAGCCATTAAGCAAATTTTTAAGCAACAAATTGAAATAATAAATCTATGAGCATGAAAAAATAGATAAATTATCTGCTAACTGGATTTTTTTAAAAAGAACCAAATTATCAGTAACAAAAATGAAAAAATGACTACATAACCAATGAATAATAAAATAAATGAGGAAAAACAATTTCAGTGAATTGTGTCATTAAAACTGATACTAAAGGGGCAGCTAGGTGGCGCAGTGGATAGAGCACCAGCCCTGGAGTCAGGAGTACCTGAGTTCAAATCCGGCCTCAGACACTTAACACTTACTAGCTGTGTGACCCTGGGCAAGTCACTTAACCCCAATTGCCTCACTAAAAAAAAAAAACTGATACTAAAAATGAAATAAATTAATATTTCTGAAAATATAAAATTCCCAGATTATAGAAGAAGAAAAAGAGGAATCAATTCAGTTTGAAGAAAAGAAACTGAACAAAGCATAAATGAATTGAGAAAGAAAAAAAACAGGACAGATGGATTTACACAAACTGCTTTAATCAAACATTTAAAGAATTATTAATTCTAATACTATACAAACTACAAACAAAGTCTGAATGCCTAAACTAGGAATAGTCAAAACAGAAAAAAAAATAACATTGTAGTCCAATATTATTAACAAACTTTGATGCAAAAGCTTTAAATAAAATATTGGCAAGACTACTGTAAGAAATCACAAAGATTATCAATTTTGACCAGTATAGATTTATACCAGGAATGCTCAATATTATGTTCAATATTAGGAAAGCTAAAACTGACCAGAACAAAAACAATAAAATCATGAGATTTTTATCAATAGTTATGGGGAAAAAAAGATTTTGACATGATCCCTATTCTTATTAAAAACTACATGGCGGGGCAGCTAGGTGGTACAGTGGATAAAGCACCGGCCCTTGATTCAGGAGGACCTGAGTTCAAATCTGGCCTCAGATACTTTACACGTACTAGCTGTATGACCCTGGGCAAGTCACTTAACCCCTATTGCCCTTCAAAAAACAAAAAACAAAAAAAACCTACATGGCATAGGAATAAATGGATCTTTCCTTAATATATATAGTATGTATCTAAAACCAAGCCAGCATTTTCTGAAATAGAGATAAACTAGAAGCCTTTCTAATAAGATTAGGAGTTAAGCATTATCACTATTACTATTCAGTACAATGCTAGCAATGCTAGTGACAGTAATAAGATTTTTAAAATGAAGGAATGAGCAAAGGCAAAGAAGAAACAAAATTATTGGTTTTTTGTAGATGATGTGGCGGTTTACTCAGCATACCCTAGAGGGTTGATTAAAAAATAACTGAGGGGAGGGGACGGCTAGATGGCGCAGTGGATAAAGCACCAGCCCTGGAGTCAGGAGTACCTGAGTTCAAATCCGGCCTCAGACACTTGACACTTACTAGCTGTGTGACCCTGGGCAAGTCACTTAACCCCCATTGCCCCACAAAAAAATAAAAAATAAAAAAAATAACTGAGGGGGGCAGCTAGGTGGCGCAGTGGATAGAGCACCGGCCCTGGAGTCAGGAGTACCTGAGTTCAAATCCGGTCTCAGACATTTAACACTTACTAGCTGTGTGACCCTGGGCAAGTCACTTAACCCCAATTCCCTCACTAAAAAAACAAAAAACAGGGGCAGCTAGATGGCGCAGTGGTTAAAGCACCGGCCCTGGATTCAGGCGTACCTGAGTTCAAATCTGGCCTCAGACACTTAACACTTACTAGCTGTGTGACCCTGGGCAAGTCACTTAACCCCCATTGCCCCGCAAAAAACAAACAAACAAACAAAAATAAATAAATAAATAAATAACTGAGGGGCAGCTAGGTGGCACAGTGGATTCAGGAGGACCTTAATTCAAATCCCACCTCATACACTTGACACTTACTAGCTGTGTGACCCTAGGCAAGTCACTTAACCCCCATTTCCCCATCAAAAAGAAAAAAAAATTGAAGAAATGAACAGCAGAAAGTTATAGGATATAGAATAAACCCATATAAATCATCAATATTTCTGTATGTTACCATTAAAATTGAGCAAGAAGAAATAGAAATAGAAATTCCATTTAAATTAAATACATAAAGTATAAATACTTGTAAGTCTACCTTCCAAAACACACATAGGAACTATATTAAAAAATTACAAACACTCTTTACATAAATAAATAGTTATCACTAGAGATATATTCATTGCCAAGGGGTATGCTGAGTCAATATAATAAAAATACAGTATTACCTTTACTATTTGCTACTATTTGCTATTAATTTATCTGGCAGTTAGGTGGCATAGTGAATTCACTCAGGACCTGGAATCAGGAATACCTAAATTCAAATACCTAAATTCAAATCCAGCCTCAAATTTTACTAGCTGTGTAACCTTGGGCAAGTCATTTAATCTTGGTTTTCCTCAGTTTCGCCATCTGTATGTATGTATGGGAATAATAATAGCACCTACCTCTCAGGGTTGTTTCAAAGATCAAATGAGATGATAATTGTAAAGCCCTAGTACACTGGTTGTCAGATAGCAGGTGCTATGTGAATGTTATCTTCTTTTTCTACTACTACTACTACTACTACTACTACTACTACTACTACTACTACTACTACTGCTACTACAGTAATTAATACACTGTTAAAGACTATGTTATAGAGCTTGAACAAATGAAAAGAGAATTTATTTGGAGAAACAAAAGGGAATTAATGAAAAAAGAATTTGGAAAGAAGGGGGCCTGGAAGTATTAGATATACCATACAAAAAAGCAGTAACTATTGAAATAATTTGCTACTAAGTAATAAATAAAAGGGTTGATCAGTGGAATAGATTTGGTGAATAATATGCAAAAATAAATAAGCATGATACTCTAGTGTTTGATAAAGTCACAGATCCCAGCTATCAGAGGAAAAATTTGCTATTCATCAAAAACTGTTAAGGAAACTGGAAAGCAGTCTGGCAGAAACTAAGTCTAGACCAACATCTCATGCCATATAACAAAGTAAGCTCCAAATGGATACATGACTTAGACATAAAGGCTGACATCATAAACAAATTAAAACAGCAAGGAAGATATTACCAATTAGATCAATGGATAGAGGAAGAGTTCATGAACAAAAAAGTAACAGAGAGGGTCATAGAATGTGAAATGGACAATTTAAATCACATTTTTAATTTTTTTTTAATTTTTATTTATTTTAATTGATTTTTTAAAAATTCTGAGTTCCAGATTCTCCCCTACCCTCCTGCCCTTCCCCCATCCACTGAAAAGACAAGCAATATAATATCAATTATACCTGTGAAGTCATGCAAAATATATTTCCATATGAGCCATCACATAAATTTTTTAAAATATGCACCTAAAATTAGAAGAAAAGTAAATGGGGGAACAAAAACTTTGTATCAAGTTTCTCTGATAAAACTGATTCTAATATATTAAGAATAATAGGGGCAGCTAGATGGCACAGTGGATAGAGCACTGGCCCTGGAGTCAGGAGTACCTGAGTTCAAATCTGGCCTCAGACACTTAATACTTACTAGCTGTGTGACTCTGGGCAAGTCACTTAACCCCAATTGCCTCACTAAAAAAAAAAAAAAAAGAATAATAGCCATTTTTCAAATGATACATGATCAACATATGAATAGGCAATTTTCAAAGGAAGAAATCCAAGTGTGAGAATTGGAATAACACCCCCTGCTGGGGGGGAACACTGTGAGCTCTGGCCTGGAAAGAAACCATGTAACTTCAGCATCCTGAAGTTATGTTTGCCACCCATGGGTCCTGTCAATCAGTGCTACCAACCAATTAGCTTGGAGTTGTGTGTGTGTGGACGGCCCTGTTTCCTGTTTCACAGGAGGCTTCTGGGAGGAGTGAGGCTTTCTGTTTTGGGACCTCGGCTTGGCGGGAGGACAGATGCTGGGCTCTCTTAGATAGTTAGATGAAGTTTGTTTTTTACTTCTCTCTCTTCACTAACTTCTGATGCACTTTAATAAATATTTAAAAGTCTAAACTCTTGCTAAAGCTTCTAAGTTAAGGTGACCACTCATTAGATTTTAGACATCATAGCTAGAATTTTAGGCCCTTATACAAGCTATCAATAGTCATATGGAAAAAATCTAAATAACTAATTAGAGAATTGCAAATTAAAGCAACTATGGGGTTCTACCTAACATCATTCACATTTAAAAACAGGTACATTTAATGCATTGTTGGTGTAGCTGTGAATTGGACTAGTCATTCTGAAAAGTAATTTGGAGGTATGCTCAAAAAGCTACTAAATTGTACATGCTCTTTAGCATAACAATACTACATCTATAGCAATATTTGGTCTATACCTGAAAGAGATCAAGGAAAAAGAAAAATGAGTACAAAATATGTACAAAAATATTTCTAAGTGGTTAAAGCACCGGCCCTGGATTCAGGAGTACCTGAGTTCAAATCCGGCCTCAGACACTTGACACTTACTAGCTGTGTGACCCTGGGCAAGTCACTTAACCCCAATTGCCTCACTAAAAAAAGCCAAAAAAAACCCAAACCAAAAATATTTCTAGCAGTTGGTTTTGTGGTGACAAAGAATTGGAAACTGAGGTGAGTGTCCATCAATTAGAAATGGTTGAATGATAGTTATGGTATATGAAGGTGATAGAATTCTGATGTTCAGTTGTTTTTAAGTCATGCCCAACTCTTTGTGACCCCACTGTGGGGTTTTCTTGGCAAAGACACTATAGTGGTTTGCCATTTCCTTCTCCAGCTTATTTTACAGATGAGGAAACTGAGGCAAACAGGGCTAAGTGACTTACTCAGAGCCACACAACTAGTAAGTGTCTGAGGCCAGATTTAAACTCAGGAAGATGAGTCTCTATCCACTGAACCAACTTCTATTGTGCTATAAAAAATAAAGAAGAAGATGGTGTCACAGAAACTTAGGAAGACTCGTATAAAGTGATGCAGAGTGAAATGAGCAAACAATGAGAACAACTCATACAATAACAAACAATACTGTAAATACAAATAACTGAAAAACTTTGGAATTCTGATCAACACAATGACCAACTATAATTCCAGAGATTCGTGTTACCCAACTATTAATACAAAGTTGAAGGACTAAGAGTGAAGTCCGAGTGTTTGAAGCAGAATTATGGATGTGTTAGGGGAAAGCAGGTCAAATACACAAGAGACATTGAAAAGGTTGAAAAAACAATAATTGGCAATAGAGTGGAGTCTAAATAGGAAGTCAAGGATGACACTGAAGTTATAAATCTGTGAGAATTTAGAAAAGGAATGCAGTTTTTTGAGGGGAGATAATGACCTCTGGTTTTGACTTATTGAATTTGAACTGTCCACAGAAATCTGGTTTGAAATATCCAATAGGCAGCAGGTTATGTATGACAACAGATCAGGAGAGAAAACTATGTTGGAAATATAAATCTGGCAATCATCGGCATAGAAATGATAAATTATTTCAAGAAGATGATGTTCAAGAAGACCAAGTGAGATGTTATAGCAAGAAAAGAAGATACAAAAGAGAGTCTTGGGGAATATCCAAGTTTAGTAGATCTCTCTCTCTCTCTCTCTCTCTCTCTCTCTCTTACACACACACACACACACACACACACACACACACACATTGTTCGTATATCTTGGATACCAAACCCTTATCAGAGAAATGTGATTCAAAGATTTTTTTCCCATTCAAACACTGCCCTTCTCCTAAGTGCAATAATTTAGCCTGTGCAAAAGCTTTTTGGGTTCATGTAATTGAAGTCACCTAATTCATCTTTTGCAATTATCTCTATCTTTTGTTTGGCTAGGAATCTATCTCCCAGAACATTGTACACAGTAACAGCATTATTGAATAAATAATATACTAAGAATAACTTAGCTATTCTCAGCAATACAATGATTTAAGACAATTCTGGAGGACTTATGATAAAAAGGTTCTGTCCATCTCCAGAGAAAGAACTGGTAGAGCCTGAATGCAGATTGAAGATACTTTTTCTTTACTTTCTTTATTTTTAGGGGGGTTTTATGTGCCTGTATTTTCTTTCACAGTATGACTAGCATGGAAATGTGTTTTGTATGACATGTATAACATATGTCAGGTTGCTTGCCTTCTCAATGGAGGAAGGGGATGGGGAGAGAGGGAGAGAATTTGGATCTCAAAATTTGGAAAAAAAAGTTAAAAATCATTTTTACATGTAATTGGGGAAAAGATAAAATATAGAATTTTAAAAATATATCTCCTATCCATAGCAGTAAGTAGTATATGATCTATTTCTCTTCTAATTTCTTAATATTATAATATTTAATATTAAGGTCTTATATTTATTTATAATGTATTGTCTTATTGAATTTGAATGTATTATGGAATATGATGAAAGGTGTTGGTCTAAGCCTATTTTCTGCCAGATACTTATCCAGTTTTCCCAATAATTTTTTTAATGAAATAAGGAGATTTTTCCTAAGTAATTTGTTTTCCACCTTTATAAACGCTATTATTTAGTTTTGTTGTTTCTGATTCTCCTTTGATGAGGTCTTTCCATTAACCTATCTCTATTTTTTAACTAAAGCTAGATGACTGCATTATAATATACTTTGACATCTTGAAGTGTTATTCTCCTTTCATTCCTACTTATTTTCATAATTTCCTTTAATATTTTCAATCTCTGGTTTTTCCAAATGAATTTTATTTATTATTCCATCAAGTTCTATAAATTCGCCTCTTGGTAATTGGTAGGTCTACATTAAAAATACAAATTAATTTTGGTAATATTGTCATTTTTATTATATTGGCATGGCCTAAACATGGACACTGAATATTCCTCAAGCTATTTTAAAAGTTCTTTATTTCTTTAAGGAGCATTTTGTAATTGAATCTATGAAAGTCTTTTATATGCTTTGTAAGGTTGATCCCCAATCAGTCGATCAATAAACATTAATTAAGTGCCTACTAAGTTCCAGTTACTATGCTAAGTACAGGGAATACAAAAAGGCAAAAGATAGTCCATGACCTCAATAAACTTACAATATACTAGGAGGGTTATATATACATATATATACATATAAATATATCTAAAGCAAACAAATATATACAAATTGGGAATAATTAACGGAGGGGAGGCACTAGAATTAAGAGCGATTGGAAAAAGCTTCCTGGAAAAAAAAGGAATTTAGTTGGGACTTAAAGGAAGCCAGGAAAGTAAGTAGGCCAAGTTGAGGAGGGAAAGAGCTCTAAGGCATGGGGGATAGCCAGAGAATATTATGAAAGCCAATACATGGAGTGCCTTGCTCATTGAAAAGCAAAGAAACCAGTGTCACTAAATAGAAGACTATGTGGTGTGCAGTAAGGTATAAGAAGACTGGAAAAGTAGAAGGAGGCTAGGTAATGAAGAGTTTTGAGTCTAAACAGATTTTTGTATTTTATCCTGGAAAGGAGAGGGAGCCACTAGAGTCTAGTGAATAGGGGATTAACCTGTGCTTTAGGAAAGTCACTTTAGTGGCTGATTGGAAGATGGATTCAAGTGAGAAGAAATTTTAGGCAGGCAGATCAATCAGCAGGGTATCACAGTAGTCTGGGCATGAGGTGATGAGGGCCTGCATCAGGGTCTTGGCAATATCAAAGAGTATTCAAGAGATGTTGCAGAGGTGAAATTGGGAGGCCTTTGCAACAATTGGACCTGGGTGATGAGAGATAATAAGGAACTGAGGACAACTTCTGTGTTGCTAGCCTGAGGGCCTAGGGAGGATGGCATTACCCTTTAAGAGTGCAGGGAGAAAGGTTTGAAGAGAAAGATAATGAATTTTGTTTTAGACGTGTTTAGTTTAAGATGTCTACTGGACATCCAGTTTGAGACGTCTGAAAGGCGAGAATGGAAGTCAGCAGAGGGGTTAGAACAGAATAGGTGAATTTGAGAATCATTAGTATAGAAATAGGACTTAAGTGAAATAGTATTGAGTAAGAAGAGTAGAGGTTCTATGACAGAAACCTGAGATTACAGCAAAGGAGAATGAGGAGTGATCAGATAGGTAGGAAGAGAACCAGGAGAGATGGGTATCCTGAAAACCCAGAGATAAGAGTACCAAGAAGAGGGTGAAAAACAATGTCAAAGATTTGCAGAGAGGCCAAAGAGAATGAGAATTGAGAAAAAGTCATTGGATTTGGCAACTAAGAGATCACTTAGAGAGGGAATAGTTTCAGTGGAATGATTATGGTCAAAAGCCAGATTGTAAGTGGTTAAGAAGAGAGTGACAGGAGAAAAAGTGGAGACACCTATTATAGACAGCCTTTGTAAATTTAGCTACAAAGGTCAGAAGAGACATGAGGTATAGAAAAGATGTAGATTCCCAGTTATTTGGAAAGGTATTTCCATTTCTAATATTGCCTCTGTGTTTCATTATTTTTATATGGAAATGCTTCTGATTTTTGAGGATTTGTTTTGTAGCCTAAAACTTTACTGAAGCCTTTGTTTCAATTAGTATATTTGCTGATTCTCAAGATTTTCCAAGTAAAGCATCATATCATTATTAAATAGGGATCATTTTATCTCTTCTTTACCTATCTTTATGCTTTTAATTTCTTTCTCTTGACTTATTGCTGTTGTTAATATTTCTAGAACTATATAAAATAATAATGGAAAGAGTGGGCATCTAGCTTGCTTTACTCTCATATTTATTCAAGAGTTCAAATATATTTCCATTACATTTGATGCTTTTTAAAATTTTAGATAAATGTTTTTTATGATGTTAAAAAAATCTTTCTATGTTTATACTTTGTGGGATTTTTTGCATAAAAGTACTTTGTTAAAGGCTTTTTCTGTATCTATTGAGATGATAATATGGTTTTAGATTCTTCGGGTTTTTTATTATTAATTACATTGATTTTTTCCTAATATTGAAGCATAAATGAATGTTTTTTGAATACCTCACTGTAGTCTGTTTGATAGGAATTTGTTTAAAATTTTTGAGTCAATGTTCATTAATGATATTGGCCTAGCTTTCTTTCTGTGTTTTATCTTTCCATGGTTTAGGTATTAAGACTATATCTCTGGGGGCAGCTAGGTGGCACAGTGGATAGAGCACCGGCCCTGGAGTCAGGAGTACCTGAGTTCAAATCCAGCCTCAGATACTTAACACTTATTAGCTGTGTGACCCTGGGCAAGTCACTTAACCCCAATTGCCTCACCAAAAAAAAAAAGACTTTATCTCTGGTGCAGAGTTCAAATTCAGCCTCAGACACGTAACACTTACTAGCTAGGTGACCCTGGGCAAGTCATTTAACCCTCACTGCCCCGCAAAAAAAGAAAGACTATATCTCATCAAATAATTCTAGTGGAGTGCTATCTTCTTTATATGTCTTTCTGGAATATGCATATATGCTCTCCCATCTCTGCCTTTTGAATGGTTTTTTTCTTAAAATGGAGGTTCTGGGAGGATGCAGCCATATTAGAAGAAATGGCCACCTATTGAGGAATAGGGAGGTGATAATTCCATAGCATTCTGCCTTTATCAGACCTTGTCTGGAATATTGTGTTTATTATTGAATGGCACATTTAGGAAAGACATGGATAGGATGGAAAGTGTCCAAAGGATGACAACCACAATGAGGAAGAACCTTGAGTTCATGTTATACAAAGATTTGCACAAGATGCTCTCCTCCCATATTTGGAGAAAAGAAAATATCAGGAGGATAGAAGAGTTATCAGCAGGTATCAGAAAGATTATTGTTTGGACAGACTAGCCCTGTTTGGCTCCAGAGGAGTAAACATAGGATTTATACAAAATAAATATCCTAATAGGCAATCAGGATAAGTCTCTTGAAGGAAGCTGTATTTGCATTGAGCCTTCAAAGGAGGTAAGGGTTCCAAGAAGCACAAGTGAAAAGGGAAAGTAAGCAAGGCATGGAGATAGTCTATGCAAAGCCATAAAGGTGGAAAATGGAATACAACATACAAGGAAGAGCAAGCAGGCCAGTGTGTCTGGAACATGTAGTGAATGAGGGGGAATAAGGTGACAATAGGCTGGAAAGACAAGTTGGAGCCAGACTGTGAACAACATTAAATGTCAGGCAGAGGAGTTTGAATTCTATCCTAGAGAAAAAAGGAATAAACTTCTTGAGACCAAAAGCAAAGGAATGACATAGGATGAACTTAACGATCTCATAGCAGTAATAACTGATTTGTCAACATTTGCAAAGTATTTTACTTATGTAACTCATTTACTGTATAGGGCAACTGTATCCTTCCCGTCCTTCAGGAGTCATCCTAGATTCCTCACCATCTCTCATTGCGGGGGGCCCCCCCCCCCCCGCCAAATCCAGGCAGTTGCCGGGGTTTATCACCTTTGCAACACTCTTGAATATGCCCCCTTCTCTCCTTTGACACTGCTACCACTCTAGTGCAAGCCCTCATCACCTCAAACCTTGATTACTGCAATAGCCTGCTAGTGGGTCTGCTTGCTTCAAGTCTCTTCCCACTCCAGTCCATTCAACCACTGAAGTGATTTTCCTAAAACTAAGGTCTGATCATGCATGACACCTGGCCTAGTCAATAAACTCCAATGGTTTCCTAATTGTCTCCAGGAGGAAATACAAAATGCTTTGTTTGGCATTTAAAACCCTTCATAAAGTAGCCCCCTCCTATCTTTCCATTCTTGTTTACACCTTACTCCCTGACATGTATTCTCATCCAGGGACACTGGCCTCCTGGCTGTTCCATAAATAAGACAATACAATTCTTGGCAGATATTCTCTCTGGTTCTTCTCCATGCCTGGCATGCTCTCCCTCCTCAGCTTTGACTACTGACCTCCCTGGCTTCCTTTAAGTCCCAACTAAAATCCCACCTTCTACAGGCAGCTATCCCCAACTCCTCTTGATTCTAGTGCCTTCCTTCTGTTAATTAATTATTTCCTAGTTATTCTGTATATAGCCTGCTTTGTATATGTTAATTTGCAAGTTGTCCTCCCCATTAAATTGTAAGCTCCTTGAAGGCAGGTACTGGTTTTTGCCTCTTTTTGCATCCCCAATGCTTGCGCTTGGCACATAGTAAGCACTTAATTTTCTCAGTTAACTGGTAGGAACTGTATGTTCTATTCTCTCTCTCTCTCTCTCACTAAAAATAAAACTGAGCCTCAGAGAATTAAGTGACTGGTCCATGGTTACACAGCTAATAAGTGCCATCAGCTCTTTGTAAGTCCAACCAAAGCCTCAACAGCAATATATGTAATAGATATAACCACTCTCATTTTACAAGTGGAAAAATTTAGAGAATGTAAAATAATGAGAATTATAGCATATTAGAATTGTAAAGGGCTTTAGAAATCATTAATTTAAGCCTCCCCCTCCTCCCATCCATTTTGTTGTTGTTGTTGTTCATTCTGAACATTTGGAGTTTTCTTGGCAAAGATACTAAACTGATTTGCTACTTCCTTCTCTAGCTCATTTTGAAGATTAGGAAACTGAGGCAAACATGGTTAAGTGACTTGCCCGGGGTTATATAGATAGTAAGTAGAAAAGAGTAATTTCAAATCCTGGTCTCCTTAATCAGCTTCCACTTCACCATGCTGACTATACAAGGTTCTCAGATCTTGCACTTATGTTTAAGTAGAATAACAGTCTAAGACAGCAGGCAAGAAACATTCATCAAAAAGGATAACAGCCAAGAATACCTAATTTCTCTTTCCTATAGCTATAACCTGATATCTATGTTGTCTAAGAAAAAGTACAGAAAGTTAATAACCTTCCACAGATTACCACCTTCAGAGTTCCTAATGAATGGTAAGCCTCTGCATTTAGAATTTTCCTCCTCATATCTGAATATTATATAATAGTGGCAAAAGAAAGGAGGATGGCACAGCTAATCTATATTTCTTAATGTACTCCTAAAATGAAAATAACAGAAAATTTCTGCTTACTTTAACTTCAGGGGGATTTATAGAGCACAATCAAATGTAACAAGTATCAGGAACACATAAGAAGAAAAGCATTGCCTATGTTTCATATTAGCAAGTAATTGCTTGCAATTGAAAAAACTACTCAGAAAAATTATTTTTAACGCAAAAGTACCACCCTCCAAATATTCCTTTGAGTATTATTTAAGGTTTATCTGTTCCTCATGTAATGATTAGAATGACGCCACCTGCTGGAGTTACTGTAGTAAAGCTCCTCTGTGAGAAGAAGGCATCTGAGGGCAAGCCATGTGGTCAGTCAGGTCCTTGGCGTCAGGAAGTGAAGTTTGCTCATGGGTGCGGTCTATCAAAGCTGCCAGCCAATTAGTGTTGGGGGGATGTTCCCAGCTTCACAGGAGGCGTTGGTACCTGACCTCACCATGGCTGGTGGGATGATGGGGTCTCTTAGAAATAGTTAGATTTTTACCTTTCTCTCTGATCCTAATGCTCTTTAATAAATACTTAAACACTCAAATACTCTTGCTAAAGCTTATAATTGATTGGCGACCACTCATTGGATTTTTAGATAGTATAGCTAGAATTTTAGACCTTACACTCAAAATATAAATCTTAGGTAAATAAAATTATCTCCAGGTAGGTTAGTTGCCCTTTAGATGCATTTCTACAAAAGCTCATCCTCATATGATGTTCTAAAATATAATTTCATTTATCCAGGACAATGTATGCTAAAGAAAAGGATCAACTCAATCTTGGTGAAAACTTGACAGTTAGAATCAACATGACAAAGACATTTTAATGAAATTGCAAAGACATTTATGAGGTGAAATGTGTTAGAATGTAAAAGAAATATCAAAATTTGAGAATATTAATGTAGAAACTTCAACCTCCTGGATATTTTCCTTCTATTACTTAATCTACTCCTCTCTTTAAATCTATAAAAAATGAAGCTGTGCCACATAGGATTAGAAGAGTGCTCAGAGCATTCTGACTCTGCTTCTCTTTGTTTAAATAAGTAAAGTCTCTTTTGGCTTATGTGACAGTACAGGTATCCCTTCCACATTGTGGGGGTTAAGGGCATGGCACCCCTGTGATCTGGAAAATCAGGGTAAAAAATTTTGGCCCTCCCTTTGTACCAGAGAAGTCTGAATTTTTCTTTTTCTTTTATGGGATGTTTTATCGTATTGTAAAATTTGGGTTAAGTATTTGGTCATAGGCTCTGTTTCATCTGCTGGCCTTGGCATGTCAGCTGCAACTTTCACAAAACTATGAAAATATTCCCATTTAATTTCTTAGGCCAACCTGTGACATATGTCAAAACCATGATGGGGAAAGTTTTTGATAATTGGAAACACAGAACTCTTCCAGCCCCTGCAACTCCAAGAATGAGTTATTTCTATACCATCTGATTTGTTACCTAGGGAGGAAAATCAATTATTTCTTCCCACATAGAGTAACACATTAGAAAAGTGTTCTGTTAGTGTTCAAAAGCTACAAGACTGTGATTTTGAAAATGACTGCACAATCTTTGAAAGGGAAATGCCTTTCCCACTTAAACTCCTTTACTGATATGTGCTTTAACTTCCACAAATTACTCATTTGTTAGACACTGATTTTAAAAGGAAATGTGGAATAAGAAAGGGGGTGGGGGGAGGAATCCCACCTGGTTCTTCCAAGTGCTCTTCAAAGGAGAGAGTTCTGGATAAAACAAGTATTAATGCTTCTTTAAACTGGTCAAAGTATACCTAAGGGAGAAAAAGATGAATTAAGTTGCCATCCAAAGAATAAAGATTGATCATTCACATAAATAATACACAATTCCCCTTTACTTTTGGTTTGTTTTTATTTTTTCTACCTGATTTCTTCCAAAATATGGGGGAGGGGGAGAATGTTTTTTAACCTTTCCACCTTAAATACCAACTTGAAGATAAATATTCCCTCATTTCCTGAAAAGAAAGTCATTTAGCAAAAGAAAAAAAGGCTTTTGCAATATTAGAAAAATTATTTTATATTTTTCCAGTCTTCTTTGTATCCAAGGCAAATAGACACAAACAACAGCAGAAAAATGAGGGGAAACTCCCTAAGGATTGTGAGATACTAGAATAGGTTATCACTTGAGTCTACTATCACTAGAGCCTGCTTTTCAGATGACTATTGAGAAAAAATGCAACTAATTAGCTTTTCCAAATGATTTGGCATTGCCTAAAGGCAGAGGAGAGAATTTCTCTCTTGGTCTCTTTCAGCCTAAGGATTTTGTAAACAAAGATTAAAAAAAAAAAAAGAAAGATCTTTTAAGAACTATTTCTTCAATTCACCAAATAATACTTTGACAGGCAATTAGTCAGAGCTAACATTACATGCAATGCTAAAAAGTTTTATGGGATAAAAGTCTTCTTTACCATTATCAAGTTTATTCTTATTGTAAATAAGCTAAAATAAATCACTTCATCTCAGAAAAAAAGAGAGACATGAAATTCTCTTTAATTCTAGGACAGAATTATCTAGGATGGCATTCGCATTAATTATAGGATAATTATCAACAATTTAAAAATCAAGTTTTACTCTCCTGTTCTTGTTTTTATTTCTATCACTAAGTAGAGAACTAAAACAATTAAACATCCAAAGCTTTGAAAGTGCTATCATCTGCTTTACCTTTTTTTTTCTTTTTTTCTTTTTTACGGGGCAATGGGGTTAAGTGACTTGCCCAGGGTCACACAGCTAGTAAGTGTTAAGTGTCTGAGGCCGGATTTGAACTAAGGAACTCCTGAATCCAGGGCCGGTGCTTTATCCACTGCGCCACCTAGCCGCCCCCTATCATCTGCTTTACAATCAATTTGTCTATAGGGAAAGTCCAGATAATTCTGCCATTTAGTCCATGGAAGATCAGTGTTCTAAGAAGGTAACAGTAAAATATCCTTTCTACCCTAATTTGGGAGACTTTAGTTCAACATTTATTAGGTATACACTATGTTCAAAGCATTCTGCTAGGTAGTGTTAGATAATGAAATGATGAGAACATCTTGAATAATGACAATTCACCTATTCATGTATCAAAAGGGGATATAAGGGTAAGAACACAGGACTTGGGGTCAAGAAGCCTGGGTCCAAGTCACAGTTCTCTTTGTCCTACAGAAAATCATTTCACCTTTCTGAGCCATAGTTTCCTATCTACTGTTCTATGTGACAATACAAACCATCCTTGACTTTTGCCAGGGTAAGACTCCTAGAAAATGGTATGAAGGTCAAAAATGCAAATGTTGGTACATTGAACCTAGAGGAAATAGGGGATTAGGCTCAAGCAACCAACAAAAACTATAATCTTTCACTACAGATTACTGAAAATACACTTTTATGCACATAATTCTTTATAACAAAACATTAACTCTGATAATATGGATTTTCCTAATAGAGTAACTATGAAATAACCCATAAAATGCAGTACACAAAATAAAACTAATAACATGAAAAACTTTTTTCTCATTAGTAATTTCCTAGAATTCTGTGACCTTTTATGCTAACATTTCAATTTTTAAAAGCTGATTTCAGACAATATTCACTTTTTATAACACATGAAATCTACATTATCATAAATTCTTTCCTCTTTTTTGGTTGAACATGTGAATCATCGATTCATTAACACTAAATGTGCCCAACAGCAGCTGCAGAAATTCTATGACGTTTATCTAAAACCTTTATTTTCTCACATAAGCTAAGATACAAATATATGGCCAAGACTATGGGATTATCTGTATAGAATTACACAACTCCTTGAAAAGTATCAAAGATTATTTCAAGATGGCTTTACTTTAAATGATATTCACATCAAACTACACTATAACTGGGCAGATCTATTTAATTTTCATCACCAAGACCCAGGGTAAATATCATGCACATGTAAATATCAATTGTAAAGAGCAGATAACACAGTATCTAGGGTTTTTGTTTTTTGTTTTGTTTTTTTAGTGAGGCAATTGGGGTTAAGTGACTTGCCCAGGGTCACACAGCTATTAAGTGTTAAGTGTCTGAGGCCGGATTTGAACCCAGGTACTCCTGACTCCAGGGCTGGTGCTCTATCCACTGCTACACCTAGCTGCCCCATCAAGTTTTTAACAAATCAGTAATTCCGCTTGCCTAGTTTATGATCACAAATTATCAGAAAATCATGTAATACTAGGCAGCTTAATGGATAGAGTGCTAGACAAAGTCAAGAAGCTATAATTTCAAATCCTGTTTTAGATACTTGCTAGTTGCCTGACCCTGGGCTCTCTCAGCCTCAGTTTCTTCATTTGTAAAATTCAGAAAATAGTAGTACCTACTTCATAGGACTGTTTTGAGGATTAAATGGGATAACTTATGTAAAGTCATTTGCAAATCTTATGGCACTAAAGAAATACTAGCTATTTTGATGTAGCTAGGTGACACAATGCATAGTTTGGCTCTGTTGTTAGGAAGACCTGAGTTAAAATCTGGCCTTGGACACTTAATAGCAAGTCACTTAACTTAAGTCTGCCTCGGTTTCCTAACCTATAAAATGGAAATAATAATAGTACCTACCTCCCAAGAATAGATAAAATTAAATAATACTCGTAAAGCACTTTGAAAATCTTAAAGCACTACATAAGTAGAATTATCATTATTAATAATAATAATATTACCTGAATGATGAAATGCTAATTTATTGACATTATCTAAAATTACTGCAACAGATGGTTGAGTGTTTCCTTTAATTATATGACAGCTTCCATAAGAAACAAAAAGTTGTGTTTTTTGGTCCTAAATTCTAATACACATTAAATGAAGCTGCTTATTTTATATAGACCATTAATATCACTACATCTGCACCAGAAGACACAAGATCTTTATGAGCCCACCCAAGAAACTACATTCCTTTTTCTTCCAAAGCATCTGAACTGACAATACTAAGAAATATTTGCTACACTACTATAATGAAAAGGTAATGAATGGTTTGGTAATTGAAGTTCTTATTTTATTTTTTGAAAGCAACATTTTCAGAATTTTGACAAGGGGTCACATACATGAACAAATATGATCCTTAAAAAAGCAAGTTTGACCATGAATGTAGGATAAGGAAATAATTTATGTGGATGTGTTTAGGTTTTTGTTTTATAAATGAAGTTCTACTGATGGTACATTTACATTACTAAAGCCAAAGCTCCTGACAATGTCACACTCAGTATACTAATTTCGACCTGATATATGTTGTTTCAGGTTGCTTAGGGCTCTTGTAGTCTCTGGCACATTAACATTTTAAAATGCTTGTTCACTAATGATTCATTGGAGTTATGTGTCACTCTTTTCACTGGATGAGAAAGAAAAAAAATGGAGGAGGGAGAGATAAAAAGGGAAGAGCCAGTGAAGGAGTTTTTTTTTTCAGTTGGTGAAAAATACAACTCAGTTTATACCACTTGGTAAAAACCATTGTCTCAAAAAGGGTCAGTACTTATACAATGTAAGGCTGGAGGAGGTGAGAGGTGCAAAACATAAAAGCTTGATAACTAAAAAAAAAATCTTTAAAATGGATTTGAACACATTGACATATGATCTGTATTTCAAAATTGATGGCATTGGGGGCGGCTAGGTGGCACAGTGGATAAAGCACTGGCCTTGGATTCAGGAGTACCTGAGTTCAAATCCGGCCTCAGACACTTACTAGCTGTGTGACCCTGGGCAAGTCGCTTAACCCCCATTGCCCCGCCAAAAAAAAAAAAAAAAGAGTGTGAAAAATTGATGGCATTGATAGGTCATAGCAGATCAAACCACCCTTCCTCATACTCTGACAAAACCAAAAGAAAAGAAACAACTTTCCCTCCACACCTATAACCTCAATTAGATTGATCCATGGGAAAATTATGACTTAAGTAAAATTATTTGGTTAACATTAGTACACATATATCTGAGGAAAGTTTTGCTCCATTTTGAATGATACATTATATCAAACAGCCCTTACCTGCCTTCCCATATTCATCACCTAGGATGGATGTTTAATTTATACTCCACTAGAGAAACAATCCATGTAGGAAATAGCTTTGTTGGATGTTACAAATCATAGAATTCCAGATATGAATGTCAGTGCTCTTAATGAATTTCCTATTCTCAGTGAATATCTTAGTTCCCAAACTGACTAGTATAGGCCTAGTAAAGTAGCCTATAGTCAAGAAGAGTTCACAAAGAATAAAAGAAATCAAGGTAGAAATTTGGGCATCTTCTCTGATCCCCTTTCTCTTTATCTCTGAGAAAGTTCATTTCCTTTTCTTCTTTCTATTGCAATGATCAGTGTAAATGTTAACAGTAGCAACAACAATAACAACAAATAACAAATAATAACAAATACTGACTTTTATATAAAACTTTAAGATCTGTCATGTATTTTACATACATTTTTATTTGATACAACAATCCCATGAGGCAAGAACTATGGGTGGTATTACTTAAGTGAGTCTTATAGAGATAAAATGACTTAAAACAACAATGTTAACAACCAATAACATGTATCTAATCCCTTCAGAAATTGCAACATAATATTGCTCTCCTTTCCACATTTAACCACCCTACCCCCCCCCTTCTAATCCTTTGCCTTTCTTCATATCTTACTTACCCTGCCTAAGATGTTGTCCTGAAACAGAGTCTGCTGGAGTGCTGTTGTCACCTCTTGTAGGTTTAGCAAGTGGCAGAGGTCTGTCAGTTCCTCTTTGCCTAGAGACCCAGTGCCAGTGGTGTCAAAACTGTCAAACATCTCCTTGAGACGAGCTTCATGCTGATTCTGCTCTGCTTCGTCCATCCCATAACCCACTGCATCTACCTACACATGACAAGAGAAATAAGAAGAAGACATTATTAGGATATTTTGGCATTCATATTGGAATATCCTAATACAGTCATAGTCATCATCTGATATACTATATAAGACTATAATTTTCCTTTCAACTTTATTTTTTAATCAGTCATTTAGTCAACAAGCATTTAGCAAAGGCCTATTTTATGCAAAAAATAGTGTTAGTCACTGAGGACATAAAGATTCCCTCAAGAAGCTTAGTAGGGAGAAAAAAAGTGTGTGTGTGTGTGTGTGTGTGTGTGTGTGTGTGTGTGTGTGTGTGTGTGTGTACAGTTATAAAACAAGCATCAGTAGTCTCTCCACTGAGGTTACTGATAACTCTATCTTTTAAAAGCAATAGAATTTTGAGAGTTTGCTTGTTTAATTACCATTCTGGAGAGATTGTTAAATGTGATGGCTAAAAAGAGACCAGAGGGAAAAAAAAAGGATTGAAAGAACCTACCTCCTGAAAGAACTAGGTTTTTCTTTTATCTTACAAAGAAATATGAAAATAATCCTTGAGAAAAGACTTTAGGGGCGGCTAGGTGGCGCAGTGGATAAAGCACTGGACCTGGATTCAGGAGTACCTAAGTTCAAATTCGGCCTCAGATACTTGACACTTACTAGCTGTGTGAACCTGGGCAAGTCACTTAACCCCCATTGCCCAGCCAAAAAAAAAAAAAAGGCATCTTGAGAAAAGACTTTAACTACTATACTGAAAGTGAATAGTTGGGGGCAGCTAGGTGGCACAGTGGATAAAGCACTGGGCCTGGATTCAGGAGGACCTGAGTTCAAACCTGGCCTCAGAGACTTGACACTTACTAGCTGTGTGACCCTGGGCAAGTCACTTAACCCCCATCACCCCACAAAAAAAAAAAGCAGTTTCTTGGGGCAGCTAGGTGGCACAGTGGATAAAAGCACTGGCCCTGGATTCAGGAGTACCTGAGTTCAAATCTGGCCTCAGACACTTGACATGTACTAGCTGTGTGACCCTGGGCAAGTCACTTAACCCCCATAGTCCCGCAAAAAAAAAAAAAAAGAAAAAAGAAAGTGAATAGTGTTACCATGTTTCCAATAATGAGGAGTCAACAGTTTTAGTAATGATTAATGGTTATTTTGGCTATTATCTTTCTCACAGCTATTATGCTATAAATTATTATTATATAACTTTGTTTAATTATTTATTATGCTATTAATAATTGTAGCATAATTTTGTAGTTTACTTAATGAGTTAGTGTAAGAATAAATATATTATATCATATATAATATTTAAATATAAACAGAGATATTAAAAAATGAACATAAATTGAAGAAGAGCTGAACAAATTATGACATGAATAGAATAACATACTATTAAGCTGTAAAAGAAAATGAAAGGAACTGTTTCAAAGAAACCTGAGAAAACTTATATGAAGTGAGCAAAACCAGGAGAACAATTCATATAATAAAGTAGATGACCATCAATTGGGAAATGGCTAAACAAATTGTGGAATGTGAATATAAAGAAATATTACTATGGTGTAAGAAATGACAGATACAATGAAAACAAAGAAGCATGGGAAATCTACATAAACTGATTCAGACAAAGTAAACATAACCAAGAAAACAATGCAAACAAAGAAAGCAGCAATGTAAATGGAAAGAACTATCATAAAAACTGTGAATGTTGAAAAATTGGAAAGAACACCAAATTGGAAATCTTAAAAATTAAAGGTGAGATTCATAAAAATTAGGTGTAAGGGGGCAGCTAGGTGGCGCAGTGGATAGAGCACCGGCCCTGGAGTCAGGAGTACCTGAGTTCAAATCCGGCCTCAGATACTTAACACTTACTAGCTGTGTGACCCTAGGCAAGTCACTTAACCCCAATTGCCTCACTAAAAAAAAAAAGAAGAAAAAAAAAAGAAAAAATTAGGTGTAAGAAAACCATTGAATTAATAAATAAAACTGGTTGTTGGTTTTATTAAAAAAAACAATACAATAAACCATTGGTTAGTATGATTTTTAAAAAGAGAGAAGTAAACGAAATCACTAGTATCAAAGATGAAATGGGTGAATATACCACTAATGAAGATAAAATCAAAGCAATTATAAGGAGTCATTTTGCCCAATTACATGCCAATAAATTCAATAATTTAAGTGAAATGAAAGAACATTTACAAAAATAAAAACAGCCTAGATTCACAGAAGAAGAAATAGAATATCTAAATAAAGCTATTTTAGAAAAAGAAATCTAACAGGCCAAAAATGCGCTTCCTAAGATAAAAACATTAGAAGCAGATTACAAGTGAATTCTAACAAACATTAACTAATTCTGGTGTTAAATAAATTATTTGGAATAATAGGCAAAATAGTCCTACCAAACTCCTTCTATGAAACAAATACAGTATTGATACCAAAACCAGGAAGAGCAAAAACATAGAAGGAATATTATACAGTTATCCTTTCCACATCTTGGGAGTTAGGAGCACAGAACCCCTGAAAGCTGGAAGATCCATGTAAAATTCCCCCCACCTTCATATCAGAAAAAGTCTGGTTTTTTTTCTTTTATGTGGTCTTTGCAGTCCATTATTATAAAATTTGGGTTGATATTATATAATACTACACATAAATTTTGTGCATTTCTGAGTTTCTAAAGTTTTTCTGTGTCATCTGCTAGCCTTTAATTGTTATCTGTAGCTTCTGCAAAACTCCCCCCAAATTCCCATTTAATTTCTTATGCCAACCCCTGATATAGGAAAATCATGATGGGGAAAGTCACAATTTGGAAGAGATAAGCGTATACCAATTTTATTAATGAATATGGATGCAAAAATTCTAAATAAAATACAAGGTAGGAGACCACAACAATATAAATCAAAGAATATACATTGTGGCCAAATAGGATTTATACCAAGAATGCAGGGATGGTTTAACATAAGGAAAATTATTAACATATTTGACTATATCAATAACAAAAGTAATAAAAATCATATATCAATAGATGCAGATAAAGCTTTTGATAAAATACAACACTCATTCCTATTAAAAACACCTGATGGGGCAGCTAGATGGCAGGGGCAGCTAGATGGCACAGTGGATAGAGCACTGGCCCTGGAGTCAGGAGTACCTGAGTTCAAATCTGGCCTTAGACACTTAATACTTAACTAGCTGTGTGACCCCGGGCAAGTCACTTAACCCCAATTGCCTCACTAAAAAAAAAAAAAAACACCTGAAAGCATACGTGTATTAGGATTTTTCCTTAAAATGATAAAAAGTATCTACCTTTAAAACCATCAGCAATCATTACTTGTAATGGGGATAAGCTAGAAGCCTTCCCAATAAGATCAGGAATAAAACAAGGATGTCCATTGTTATCAATATTATTCAATATTGTATTAGAAAGAAATTGAAAAAAAAACAGAATGGGCAATGATGTAATAAAACTATGCCCTTTTTGCAGAAGATAGGATGATATACTTGAAAAATCCTAAAGACTCAACCAAAAAGTCAGTGGAAACAATAATTTTAGCAAAGTAGCAGGATTTAAAATAAACCCACATAAATCAGCATTTCTATATATCACCAAAAGAACTCTGCAAGAAGAGATAGTAAGAAATGCTCCATTTAAAATTTCTGTAGATAGTAAAAAAATACTTGGGAGTATACCTACCAAAACAAACTCATGAACTACACGAACATAATTATAAAATACTTTATACAAATAAAGTCAGATTTAAATAAATGGGGAAATATTCATTGTTCATGGATAAGCAGAGCCAATATAATAAAATAAAAATTTTACCTAAATATACTTATTTCACCAAGCTAAAAAAATAACAACAAAATTCATTTTGAAAAACAAAAGGTCAATAATATCAAAGGAATTAATGAAAAACTGTAAAGGTAGGTTTAGCAGTACCAAATCTTAAACCATACTATAAAGCAATAATTATCAAAACTATCTGGTATTGACTAAGACATAGAAATGTACATCAGTGGAACATAGTAGATATATAATACACAGTAGCAAGTAGTTATGGTGTGTGTTTGATAAATGCAAAGATTTAAGTTTTGGGGATAAGAATTCATTATTTGGTCAAAAAATTGTTAGAAAATCTAAAAAGCAGTCTGGCAGAAATTGAACATAGACCAATACCTTAAACTATTTATCAAGATAAGGTCAAAATGGATACATGACCTACATCTA
Organism: Dromiciops gliroides; assembly: GCF_019393635.1. Classification (NCBI taxonomy): domain Eukaryota; kingdom Metazoa; phylum Chordata; class Mammalia; order Microbiotheria; family Microbiotheriidae; genus Dromiciops; species Dromiciops gliroides. The sequence goes on along the minus strand of NC_057862.1, from coordinate 262,427,983 downwards.
AATGGAAATATCTTAAGAACATATTACCTATCAGACTTATAACAATTTATGAATAAACAAGAGACAGAGAGCATTGTGAGATGTAAAATGGATAATTTTATTACATTAAATTAAAAAGGCACTGTACAAATAAAACTAATGTATCAAAATTAGAAAGCAGAAAATTAGAAGAAAATTTTTATAGTTTCCCAGATAAAGGTCTCAAATCTCAAGTATATAAAGAACTTTGTCAAATTTATAAGAATATGAGTCATTCCCCAATGAAGAAATCAAAATAATTTATAGTCATATGAAACAATGTTCTAAATCACTATTGATTAGAGAAATGCAAATTAAAACAACTTTGAGATATTTTATACCTATCAGATTGTTGAAAAGGATAGAAGGGAGAAATGGCAAATGTTGGAGAAGATGTAGAAAAATCAGGACACTAATTCACTATTGGCAGAACTATGAACAATCCAATCATTTTGGTAAGCAATCTGGAATTATGCCCAAATTTTTATAAAACTGTGTATACCCTTTAACCCAGCAACACCACTATTAGCTCTACTTCCAAAGATGATTAGGGAAAAAGGAAAAGAACTTCTATGTTCTAAAATATTTATAGCAGCAATTTTTGTGGTGGCAAAGAACTGGAAATTGAGGGGATGCCCTTCAATTGGAGAATGGCTAAACAAGTCATAGTATATGACTGTGATACACCCTAAAATTATGAGCTGTTTGATTTTAGAAAAACATGGATAAACTTGCATGAAATGAAGAGTAAAATGAGTGGAATCAAGAGAATGTTGTACATAGTAACAACAATATCACGCTAAGAAGAACTTTGAACAACTAAGTCATTTTGAATATTATAAATACTCAAATTGACTACAAAACATCTATGAAGAAAGATGCTATTCACATCCAGAGAAAGAATTGATAAATAGAAGTGTGTATTGTATGGTTTTACATATATATAATACACACAAATTTGTGTCTAATAGCCTTCTAGCAGGACAGAGGAGGGAGGAAAAAAATGAAAAGTACACAGCAGAGAACAAAAGAAAACTTAGAAGGAAGCACACAGAAAAGCAGGGTAGCTTTGAAAATGATGTGTAGTATTTATCACATAGTTTTTCCAAAAGAAAAATAAAGAAACAATAAGAAATGGAAATTCGTGGTTTTATATTGAATCCTCTTTTTATGCTGTGCTGTATACATGGAAATGTTCTCTTTTTTGTCTTTTTATATTTAAGTTCAAAATGGATAAAAATTTTCTGTGTTGATATGATAAAAATTACTTCTACGGGGGCAGCTAGACGGTGCAGTGGTTAAAGCACCGGCCCTGAATTCAGGAGTACCTGAGTTCAAATTGGGCCTCAGACACTTGACACTTATTAGCTGTGTGACCCTGGGCAAGTCACTTAACCCCCATTGCCTGCAAAAAAACAAAAAAACAAAAAAACAAAAAAAAATTACTTCTACCAAAGTTAATTGACAATTTTAATCTACACCAATCAAATAATCAAAAGGATACTTTATAGAACTTGATTAAATAGTAACAAAATTCACTTAGAAAAAAATAAAAGACCTAAAATATCAAGGAAAGTAATGAAAAGCAGGGATGCAGGGAAAAGAGCATTTCTAGATCTCTAACTATATTATAAAACTGTAGTCATCAAAAACATCTGCTATTGGTTGAAAAATAGTTATAGATCAATGGAATAGACTAAACCAGAAAGAATAAGAAACATGGAACTCAGTAACCAAGATTTTGATAAGCTAGAACTGAAGAGATGAGGAAATCAAAGAAAACACTATCTGGTTTTAAAATGTGTATATACACACATGCATACTACAAAACTAAAACAATAACAACCACAGAAGCTCAAAAGAAAAAAATGGCCTTGCCACAAGGATTTTAGAAGAAATTAAACAAGAGATAAAAAATGAATAAAAGTTCCTGAGGAAAAAATTAAGAGAATAAGTAATCTATGAAGAAAACTAGTCAATATTATCCAAGAAAGGAATCCCACAAAAACTGAAAAAGACCACAGAGAAATCAATTATTCCATGAAAATGATTTTTTTGGTCCATAAATTAAAAATAAAATAATTTTTTAATGTTTTACAAAAATAAAGTGAGGGTTCTTAACATGGGGGAAAAATCAAAAGATTGAAAACATTGAAGAGTTCAAGGAGACATGATTTAAGAATTACTGGACTCCCTGAAAATAATCGGTTTTTTTAATCCAGTACACTATACTTCAATAATAAGTAAAAATTACAAAGATCATTTAGAACTTTGGAGCAAAGATAGAAAGAACCCACCAATCTCCTCCTGAAAGGAATTCCAAAAGGAAAAGCCTAAGGGATGTCATAGCCAAAATTCATAGCTCCCACATCAAAGGGAAAAAAAAAAAGACTTCAATCATCCAGAAAGAAGTCCAAGTACCAAGGAACCACAATTAGAGTAGCACATGACATGGGATCTTCCATAAGCATAAATGACCATGTCAATAATTTTTAAAAATTTAAATCATATGATTATACCAATAGATGCAGAAAAAACTTTGGTTAAAATACAATACTCGTTCCTATTAAAGTACTAGAAAGCATAAGAATCAATGGAGCTTATCTTAAAATGATAAATACTATCTAGCTAAAAACCAACAGCCTGCATTATTTGTAAAAGGGATAAACTGGAGGGCAGCTAGGTGGCGCAGTGAATAAAGCACCGGCCCTGGATTCAGGAGAACCTGAGTTCAAATAAGGCCTCAAACACTTGACACTTACTAGCTGTGTGACCCTGGGCAAGTCACTTAACCCTCACTGCCCTGCCCAAAAAAAAAAAAAAAAGGATAAAGTAGAAGCCTTTCCAATTAGATCAGAATGAAGCAAGGATGTCTATTATTACCATTATTATTCAATATCATACTAAAAAAATCTATCTATAGCCATAAGACTTAGAAAAAATTGAAGGAATAAGCATAGGCATCAAGGAAACAAAACTATCACTTTTTGTAGATATACTTAAAGAATCCTAGAGAATCAACTAAAAAAAAACTAGATGAAATAATTAACTTTAGCAAAGTTATAGAATATAAAATAAACCCATATAAATGATCAGTATTTCTATATATTACCAACCACAATTAGAGATAGAAAAGATCTATTTAAGATAGCCATAGACAACATAATATACTTGCCAAGTAATTATTTGCCAATAAGATATCTGCGAAGACACACATAAGGACTATAAGAACACAATTACAAAACGCTTCATATAAATAAGGATCTAAACAATTGGAAAAATATTAATTGTTTAAGAGTAGGTCATGGCAATATAAAATAACAATGCTACCTAAATTAATTTACTTATTCAGTGCCATACTAATCAAATTACAAAAACATTATTTTAAAGCACTAGAAAAAATAATAACAAAATCCATTTGGAGGAATAAAAGTTCAAGAATATCAAGGGAATCAATGAAAAAAATGAAGGATGGCAGCCTAGCATTATCAGATCTCACACTATAATACAAAGTGGCAATAATCAAAACAATCTGGCACTGCATAAGAAATAGAATGGTTGATTACTAGAACAGATTGTTCAGAAGTATTCACAATATTCAGAAGTAAATGACCACAGTAACCTTGTGTTTGATAAATCCAAAGGTCCCAGCTATTGGATCAAGAATTCATTATTTGACAAAAACTACTGGGAAAACTGGATATTAGTCTGGCAGAAAGTATGCAATTTATATCTCACACTTTATAGCAAGATAAGCTCAAAGTGAGTACATGATTTAGACAAATTAGATAGTATAAGCAAATTAGGGAAACACAAGAAAAAGAATGTCTGTCAGATGTCTGGATAAGGGAAGAGTCTGTAGACCAAACAAAAGATTAAGAATATCAAAGACTTATAGCTGTGTGACCCTGGGCAAGTCACTTAACCCCAATTGCCTCACCAAAAAAATAAAAAATTAAATTTAAAAAAAGAATATCAAAGAAAGTAAAATGGACATGTTGATTGCATGAAATAAAAAGGGTTTGCATGTATCAAGGTAGTGGTAACCCTTACGCCTGTCGTTAATAATGTTTATTAGATACAGAGTTAGATAAAGCTGTAAACAGCATGGGGCACTTGTTATAAATTGTTTAAGGTTCAGGTAAACTATGAGACCTTGATTTTGATATTCCTCTTATAGCCCTATTGTTAATAAGATCAGAACCATAAGGTTTGAGGCAGTTTTTAACTATATGAACCAGTTATTGGAGAAGTAGAATTTGAGAGACTATACCAGTTTGTATTGAGATGTTTTGCAAGAGATTTTAACAGGAACATCTGAGGAGTATCTAACAAGTAATTTGAAACCAGAGAAGTAAATCTACTGAAGAAGTACTCTGGAGACAAGACAGCTTCCAGACTGCCCCAAGAAAAGGAGTTCCAGAGACCAGACAACTACATGGGAAATCTGAGATCCAAGATAAAATTGTAATTAAATGGACAATGGGAGTGTGTTACTGAAATTACAAAAAGACTTGATATTAGCTAATGCTGTTAACCATGCCTGATGTTATAGTCTTGATAGTTATTGGCATTTGTTCCTTGTGTTATATATGGGGGTTGTTACCAAAAATACGATAAGTACAGAATTTTCCAAGGAACAAAAACAGCCTTAAAAGGACACTATTGGTTTAAATCTGGCCTCAGACACTTGATACTTACTAGCTGTGTGACCCTGGGCAAGTCACTTAACCCTCATTGCCCCAAAAAAAAACCAAAAACAACAACAACAACAACAACAACAAAAGGACACTATTGGATTTGTGGCAAAACTGCTTACACGTGCCTTCCCAAAGGTTGGACAGGTATATGTTATATTGGTTTGTTTAGGCCCCAATTTTTCCTTCTGAAGGATACGTATGGGACAGGATTAGGTATTCAGTTGTATGAGGAGCTAGGAATCCAGAAAAGGAGTATAGATACAATACTTGCTACCACAGGGAATGCTAATGGATGGGGAGATGAATGGCCCCTACAGAGAACAATTCAAGTTTATGGGCCAGGTACCCAGGTCCATATTCTGAATAGGCTTATCAGACTGCAAGCCATGTTAGAGATAATAACCAACAGACTGCCATGGCTTTGGAACTACTGGCAGATCAAGTCACTCAGATAAGGGAAGGTATGTTACAACATAGGTTGGTCCTAAATTATATGTTGACCGAAGAAGGGGTTATCTGTGGGAAATCGAATTTAAGCACTTGTCTAAAAGTTAATGTCTAAAAGATAATGGAAGAGTAGTGAAGGAAATAGCAACTAATATTAGAAAACTAATATTAGAAAAATGGCACACATGTTGTATAAAGATGGAACTCCATTTGGAATAATGGATGGCCATCATGGCTCACTGAGGAGCTAGTGGAAACAAATTGGTTTCTTTGTACAATGTGCACTTTCTGGATTGATATTAATTCCATGTCTAATCCCATGTTTTATAAGTTTAATTACTAGGGCAATAGAAGGAATACAAGTGATTATGGTACCAAAAACAAATATTAAGGGTTCAGGAGGGGTCCAGATGATGGTACTATGAAAATCCAAAAGCAAGGAAAAAGAATGTTACATTATAGAAACTGAGGAGCTATGTGATGAAATGCTACAGAAACTGGAAGACTGTAGAAATTAGTGAGAAAAGCAGCATTATTAACAAATAAAAGAGGAGGGATAGAGAGAAATAAAATAATGTCACAACAGAAAAATTCTGCTGTCTCAGAAAAAATGAGGCATGGAGGGATTCTGGGTAAGGAATGAGAATTGTAGAAAGGGGCATCAAGGCTAAAAGAGAGTCTTGCAGATGGCTAGAAGTAGATTATACAACGGGGCCTCAAGGCCAGTAGTGTAGCTAGTCCAAGTATGCCAAAAGTTAAAGCTAGTTTGTACTGCACTTGCTTAATCAGCTTATGCATATTAACTGACAACACCCCAAAGGTAGAGAGTACCACCATTTTCAAACAGGATAGGTGGCTTATCAAGAGGCCTGAGACATGTTAAGGGGAAATATGTAAAGATATTTCGGGAAGATTGTACACCTCTAGTCATCAACCAATAAGTGAAGAGGGGAGGGACCTTTGCATTAGGGTTAAGGATAAAAAGAGCAAATTTTGGCAAAATGCACCACTTTTCTTTATACTGCATGCCCATTCTTGCAAGAATGTAATAAATCCTTTGTATATTCACCAAAAAGGAAAGTCCTATATTTTTATTTCTGACACTCCCAAAAAAACACCTACCTTTTCATGGAAGTGGGAGGTTCACGGGTGTTATACATTGAACATTTTCATTCTTTTTCAAAATATTGTTGCGCTGATTTTTTTCCTCTCTGAAAAAGAAAATACTATTTGTCATATGGGATGGCTCTCTGGGAGGTAGAAGAGGAGGGATAAATTCTAAATTGGTTCTCATAAATAAACTGTTTTGCTTTAATAGAAAAGAAGTTTTTTAATCTTTTCCTTATCAGGCTGAGAGAGGCAGTGGGGGAGAGGGGGAGCCTCCCAACTGGTTCTTCCCATATTAAATTAAAAGCAGCCAGATAGCCAGCCAGAAGTTCACAGATTAGGGCCCAGTTAAAGTAATTTTTACACTGAATGGCAACCGCGAAGGGACTTATGGGCTAGTTATAATTTTCCAGCCAGCTTATAGCTATAATTTTTCAGCTATAGTTATAATTTTTCAATTAGGAGAAGTTAATATTTTTTACAAAGGGATAGAAAAGAAATGCTTTCTAATGGAAAAAATGCTTAAATAAAATATAAATTATAGATCTGACCATGGCTCTACTTCCCTTCCCCCACAAATCAATGAGCTCCTGTGGCTCTAAAACACTTCCAGAATCAAATATAAACTCTATTCGACATTTAAATCTCTTTACAACCAGGCTCCATCCTACCCTTCCAGGCTTCTTACACTTGAATCCCCTCCATGAATTCTAGGATCCATCCTCATTGACCTACTTACAGTTCCTCTAAAAAGAGTCTCCATCTTCCATCTGTCCCTTAGCATTGCCTGTCCCCTATGCCTGGAATGCATGCTCCTATTCACTGTATAGTCTGGTTGCTGATGCCTCTATTCTTTTTGCTATGGTGGCCTGACCTCTGCTAGAATCCTTGTTTTTTAGTCTATCTAGATGATCAACACAAGTTTTAGTCTCTCTGTCTCCTCCGTGAACCTTAAACACATAGAAGAGTTGGTTCTATCCCCTCTTGTGGACCTGACAAATCCCAACTGGATATCATAGATTATACATATCTCAGTTCTCCTGATAAGCCACCTATCCTGCTTGATTGCTATGATGATAGCAATGCCAGTTTCTGTCCCTTTTAGAGTGCCCCAGTGTTAGGGTTGCCTGGGCACCATGCTTGCCTTATTTTCTGTGTGGCTTCAATAAAAGCAACTGGGGCACCAGTTTTAAGTATCTTAGAAGGTGATGATTAGCAGGTACTTCTTGCTTTTTTCATTATTGTTCATTCTGTTGGATTTTTAGAACTTTTCTGGAATGTTTCTGGGGCTTCTGAGCTCTTATAAGAACTTTCATGGAGTAATAGTACCCAGAAGTTGTCATTTTTTTAAAAAAAACAAACTCACAGAGAGCAATTTGGAACCATGCCCAAAAGGCTATAAAATTGTGCATAGCCTTTGACGCAGCAATACTACTACTAGGTATATATCCAAAAGAGATTATAAATAAGGGGAAAGGATGCACATGCACAGAAATATTTATAGCTTCTCTTTTTGTAGTGGCAAAGAATTGGAAAATGAGGGGATGCCCATCAATGGGGGAATGGCTGGACAAGTTGTGGTATATGAATGTAATGCAATACTATTGTGCTATAAGAAATGATGAGCAGGCAGATTTCAGAAAAACCTGAAAAGATTTACACAAATTGATGCCAAGTGAAATGAGCAGAACCAAGAGAATGTTGTACACAATATCAACAACATTGTGAGATGATCAACTGTGATAAACAGTTCTTCTCAGCAATCCAAAACAATACCAAAAGACTAATGATGGAAAATGTTCTCCACATCCAGAAAAAGAACTATGAAGTCTGAATGCAGATTGAAGCATACTATTTTCACTTTTATTGTTGTTTTTGTGGTTGTTTCTTCTTTCTTGTGCTTTTTTTTTCCTTTTGTTCTGATTCTTCTCTCAGAACATGACTAATGTGGAAATATATTTAACATGATTGTAATGTATAATCTATATCTGATTGCTTGTTGGCTTTGAGAACAAGGGTGGGAGAAAAATTTGGAACTCAAAATCTTACAAAAATGAATCAACTGTGATAGACTTAACTCTTCTCAGCAATACAATGATCCAAATATGTTTAATGTGATTATACAAATATAAACTATATCAGATTGCTTGCTGTCTTGGGGAAGGGGAGGAAAAGGAGGGAGGAAGACAAATTTAGAACTAGAAATCTTATAAAAACAAATGTTGAAAACTATCTCTACATGTAAGTAGAAAATGACAAAATACTTTTATGATAAAAAATGAATGTTGAAAACTATATTTACATTGGAAAACAATTTTTTTTAATTCATAAAGCAAACTCACAACACTTTTTATTTCTAGGGCCACAAGTACTCTAAGCTAAATACAGACTATATATGAGAAAATGTGTCCCTAGGGGGTTACATTATAGACTTGCAATTCTCTCATCTGTAAAAATCTTCTTAAAACTACTTTTCTTAGAGAAGCAATAAGCTATTTTCTTTGCTGCATTTCTTTATTATTTTTGAAACACTACATAAGACCCCCATAAGAACTGAACTCAACTAACAGTATTTAGTAGGTAGATCTCAATCCACATTAATTACTAATTTTAAATAATTGCCTATGTTGAAATAAACTAATTCTTTTTTTGGGACAGGGCAATGAGGGTTAAGTCCTTGCCCGAGGTCACACAGCTAGTAAGTGTCAAGTGTCTCAGGCCAGATTTTAACTCAAGTCCTCCTGAATCCAGTGCTGGTGCTTTATCTACTGCACCACCTAGCTGCCCTGAAATAAACTAATTCTTAGAGTTTAAACTGAATGAAAAACATTTTAATTTCTCTCAAGTACTCAAAGGTTAAGCTAGCCTATGCTTTAACAAAATGTATTTTCATCATTCCTAAAATTGAACGATCAATATTGGTGACATGTCACTTTAAATTCAAAGAAACTTCTAGAACAATATTTGACTCATAACCAACACAAAAGTACTTGAAAATTAAGAATGGCTGCAGAGAAATACTGTTAAGTCCACTCTTTTCTGTGTGAGTTGATATTAAGGGTCATTATACATCTAGATAGAGAATTCTGACCATTCTGAGAAAGCATAGTGACCAATTCTTAAAAGTTTTAATAGGAAAACTTTGTGTACATTATTTTCTATTGTCATTACTTTCCAATATCATATCCTCTAATATTTTGCTGATAGTAGCTACAGTATATTTACTGATGTTGTAGGGTATTTGTTTGGGGACAACTGTAAGGCTAGTCTTTTATTTACTATCCAGATCGGAAAACTTCCCTTCTACAATCAGATCATGTCATACAAAAAAAAAAGAAAACAACTCTCCTGATATTCAACCTAAAATCTGGTCTGAAAAAAAAAAGTTTAAATAAGACGACACAATTAAAATCTTACACCTCTCAAAACAAAAAAGTTTTCCTGTTCATATGTTCTTAAACATCCCTTCTAATAAACTCAGTTTTTTAGTCTGTACCACCTTCTTATCCCCACCACATTCAGTATGAGTTTTCATAGACTTATTCTATCTCAAGCCAAGATTTATCAGAATTCTGTTTCAACTATCAAAATTCTCCAGTGGTCCAAGGGTTCCCCAAAGCAGATAAGAAATCAATCCAACTATTTAAACTGGCCCAAAAAAATGTTTCCTCACAGACTGACAAATGAAAATAGATACAAATAGCCATAAATTTTGCTGATGGATTTGAGAGAAGAGTTAAGTGGGATCTTAGTACTTCAGTACTTCAGCCTATGTATAAAAGTGAGTTTTCTTTTCAGAATAATCAGATCAAAATTCTACCATGTGCACAATACAATGCAATATGTAGTTGTAAGTTTGAAATTCAATAATTGGGTTGTGTCTCAAGCAATTCTTAGAAATCTATATTAATAATAAACATATATATATACATATATATATACATATACATATATGCCAGGTACTATGTTAAGTGCTTTTACAACTATTATCTCATTTGATCCTCCCAACAACCCTGGGAGATAGGTGCTAATACTATCCCCATTTTACAAATGATAAAACAAATGATGAGGCAAAAAGGCATTAAGTGATTTGTCCAGGGTCACACAGTTAGTAAATATGTCTGAAGCTAATTTTTTTTTTTGGTGAGGCAATTGGGGTTAAGTGACTTGCCCAGGGTCACATAGCTAGTAAGTGTTAAGTGTCTGAGGCTGGATTTGAACTCAGGTCCTCTTGAATCCAGGGCCAGTGCTCTATCCACTGCTCCACCTAGCTGCCCCCTGAAACTAAATTTGAACTCAAGTTTTCCTGACTCTGGGTAGCAGATGCTCTATCTACTGGGCCAGCTTGCTGCTATACAAGTGACTTCAAGTGAAGGCAGAATGATTACATAATAGTTGTTTTATGAAGAAATAAGTAGTAAAGTAGTATAGTTTTGTAAGTCATATGTTGATAACTACTTTGAGGTACCACCTCACACCTATCAGATTGGCTAATATGACAAAAAAAGAAAATAATAAATGTAAGTTATATGTTGAATTTGTTACATACTTAAACAAGATCTATAGAATATTTAGTTTCATGTACAATCCCCTCCTGTTTTAAAATCTATATATAGATTAGTGTTTAGGTTCAAAACTTTTTATGCTAAAAAAAGAAATAAACAAAAATTGCTTTTATCGTTTTATTTCTACCTTAATTGAGGTTGATCAGGGCTTGAGTCCAGGAATAATGATTTAGTTCAGAGCAGTTCTTTCAGTAGTGACCATTTTCATCACTACAAACCTTTGGTCAGAGGATGACTCTAAAAACCTCAGAAAACAAACTAAGCATATGAAACTGTGGAATCTTCCTTCCTCCAGCAACTTACCACACTTCAGTTTTTCAAAACTGATATTCCAGTATTTCTTCAGTAATTCCTTCCTCTCTGTTCTCTCCTTCCCCTCCTAGTTATAAACTCCAGGTTGTGTACTAATTGCATGTATCTCTTGAAAATCTTTTCTAAAATGACTTGAAATATTAAATGAAGCTTCACATACCAGCAGAAAGAGTCCGTTTTTAATAGCTAATAGTTATTTTTAATATAATAGCTAGATAGAAAAGGGTAGGAACAACAGAACAAGCCTACAAAGCTAGTCCTCTCTGATACCCAAGATTGTCAGATCAGCTCCTGGATCAAAATGAAAGTTGTTTATTCCAACTCAGTCAGGTGTCAATGGTTGTGAACTAGTGGTGATGAACAGATGCTTTTTCACCGTTAGCAACCAGTACATTTTCTACCACTAATCCGCGGCCATTAGGAAATATCATTCACATATTGTCACAACAGGGGCTTTTCTTCCCTCCCCGCCTCAACTTGCAATAGACAAAGAAACTCCCCTAAGTATTCAATCGCCCGATCCGATCCTCCCCCCTTCCCTCCCTTCCCCTCCCCTCCTCTTACCTTCTGTCGGTCTCACTGGAGCACAGCAGCCGGTCTCAAGAGCCCCAGGAAGACAAGAGATTAGGCTTTTGTTAAGTTTTTTTAAAGAGAGACAAAACTTTGCAGCCCTCACTGCAGTTCAGGGAGCAAGTCCTTTAAAAGAACAAAAATGAGGAACAACCTTATCGTCATTTCCATATGTAAGGAGTTGCTCATACAAAAGCAGCTTCTTTTTTTTTTTTGCTGGAGATGCAATCTGCTGCTGCCCTTTCCCCAAGCATCATCCCGTCCCATTCCCTGTTTTCCTCCCCAGGTCGTAGCCAGGCTTAAAACTATCCCCATTTGAAATTCCCCTTCTACCTTCTTTCCTACCCAACCACCGATAGTCCAAATCTTAGGGGACAGCAACCCTAGATTTCCCTTAAACTGTGAACCAGTGGCACAGACCCGTAGCCTCAGAAGGGGAAGTCCCAGGTTCGTCCCTAACGCCACCTCCGTACACCAAGATGAACCTCTCCGAAATATCAAAACTCAATGTCATGAGCACCCCATGCTCCGACATCTACATACCCAACCCCAGGCAGTGCTCAAGGCTAATGGGCCCGGGAAGCACGCAAGGGCGTGGTGAGGAAGGGGAAGAAAGCATGAATTCCTACCGGTCCCAAATAAAACTCGGTCCCACAAGCCGATTTCTCTAGCCGACGCGTAACACCAAAATAACTCCAGTTTTGAGCATGGGGAGGCGTTTCCACCCTATGCTTCTTCATTCAAAGCGTACTCCCCCACTTTCCGGCTCTACAGGCAGTTTCTGCTCCACAGAGGCCCAGCTGAGGCTCACTTCGCAGACTAAAAGGGCTCAGTCAAACGCTCCGCACCATATCGCAATCTCTTCCATCTAGGTTCTGCGGTGCGCAGGCAATCGGGGTACGAGCGAAAGAACAGGGTCTTTTCCTCTCCTAAGGCACAGGCTTTACTCCAACCTAACTTCGCTTTAGTCTACCACGGCCAGGGCTGAAGAAGCTACAGTGAGATTTGAAAGCTCTGGGTAGGAAGAAGGCGGATCACAGGAGGTGGAGCCATGTCTGAACGAGTGGCTCTAGACACTGGGACTCCTCCTTCCTGCCTACCACCGCCACTACTCCAGGAAGGGAGAGAGAGAGGAGTTAACGTTTTTCTGTTGGAGTACCGGGCGCTTCTTTTTTATTGTGTTCTGGGAAGAGCTTGATTTTTATGTGTTTACGATAGGGCTTAAGGAAATCAAAGGAAAGCGTCCTCCCTTTAGCTACTGCTTTATTCCAGGGAAGAGAATTCGAAGTTGAAAACTGTGGATCTACATGTAGGATTCAGAATGTTTTATCCCTGACAAAAGCAGATTGGGTCTCAAGTCACAACTGTTTCCAACTGCTCCTTTTGCACCTGTTTTCCCTTCCTTTCTTTCATTGTCCCTGAGATAGTATTTATAAAGCAATTAACACAGAGCCTGGTATATAGTAGGCTTTTATTAACCATGTGTTCCTTTTCCCCTCTCCCCTTTCACCTTAAAAAGAAAGTCTGGAGTTACATATTGACAAATAAATAAACACGTTCATAAATGGAATGGTAACATTGGTTCTTTGTTATTTTTAAGTGTATCAAATGCCTCTTGTAAGAACCACTTTGGGATGCTACTCCAACTCAACACTCAAAGGTTTTTAGGTTGAGGTTCCAAGAGTGTACTCTGTGGGTATTCACTTCTAAAATTATAAATCTCCAAGCCCCCACTGTTGGGTTAAGGATTAATAATCAGTCAGTAGACAGGATTAGATCAAAGCAAATGCTTTGAACCTATTCTTCCCAATAAAACTAGTCATGAGGCACACAAGTAAGACCAGGAATCCAAGAGACGTCATAACTCCAGAAATACAGGGCATCCAAGACCAATATCTTTCTCTGAAATCCTCTTTGTATCTCAGCTTTCAATTGTCAAGTCTCTCTAGCTGTCTCTCAATTCATCACTTTCTTTTTTTTTTTTTTACTTTTTTTTTTTAAGTGAGGCAATTGGGGTTAAGTGACTTGCCCAGGGTCACACAGCCAGTAAGTGTTAAGTGTCCGAGGCCGGATTTGAACTCAGGTACTCCTGACTCCAGGGCCGGTGCTCTATCCACTGCGCCACCTAGCTGCCCCCATCACTTTCTAATATATAACCAGTGTGTTGTCAATTCCACCTTTCCATATCTCTCATATATTCATGTATGCTTGCTTCTCTACTGATATACCACTACCCTGGTGTAGGCCATCATCACCTCTTTCCTGGACTACTGCAATAGCCTCTAGCTTGGTCTCCCTGCCTCAAATTTCTTCATACCATTGCACTGTCCATTCAACTCTTAAAGTTGTCTTACTAAAGTACAACAATAACCATATTTCCCCACCCCCTACTTCAATTCAATAATTTCCAGTGGTTTGTTTTTTTTATTGCCTCCAGGATCAAGCATAAAATTCTCTTTTTGACTTTTAAAGCTCTTCATAAACTGGCCCTTTCCTACCTTTCCAGTTTTCTTGCACCTGACTCTTCTCCATGTACTCCATCCAAGAAGTTCACTGGTGGAGCTTTTCCTTGCACAAGACTTTCCATCTCCTGAGTGAATTTTCACTGGCTGTTCTCCATATCTAGAATAATCCACCTCCTTTCTACTACCTCTGGGTTTAGCTGGCTTCCTTTAAGTCTCAGCTAAAATCTTACCTTCAGCAAATAGCTTATTTTTTTCAATCATCTTTTCTCTCTTAAAATTACCTGCAATTTGTCCTGTTGTTGAAGGCAAGAGTCTAATACACTCCCTCTCTTATTTCAGGTTTGATGTTAGGATGAATTGAGGCACTTGCAAGTTATTGAACACACAAGCAAGGATATGCAAAAAGAATATTAGTCACTCAGCTTCTCTAGCCTCAGCCTTTCCCACCTCCATATGGAAATGTGTCTGGCCAGCAGGGCAGGATAATGTTACTGTATCAGTGGCCAAGATCCCATTAGACTAGGACTTTTTATGTCCCTGTGACTAGAAAGATGTATCAGGGAAGCTGGGGCAAATCAAGTAGGTAAATCAGGTCCTAGGGGTAGCTTTGTCTTCTTCTAGGTAAAGCCTCCTCATGTTGAGGTAAGGATACATTCTGGAAATACCAGTCCTATCACATCTGTGTGTAGATTGTGTCTCCCCCATTAGAATGTGAGTTCCTTGAGGGCAGGAACTATGTTTTGCTTTTATTTATTTCCTTGGGTGCATATCACAGTAATTAGTATGCAATAAGCACTAAATAGATAGTGGGAGTTTTTTGAATGACTGACAATGGATGATTGACTGACAATCTCTTCTTTCCCCAAAGAGGGAAAGAGATGAATCTCATTGACTCAGGCTTACATCTCCCAAGCCAAAAAACTCTCCAACTGCTGACACTAGGGTTTAGCTATTTAAAACCCTTTAAGGATATTCATCCAATGAAATTGTTCCTTTATGACTCATTCGGGAAAGTGTTCATACTTGATAAAAAATAAAGATAGCAGGATATTAAACATTCAAACATGTTAAACATGAACAGTGTCTTGTTTCTTGAACAACAAGGAGGCCTGTCAGTGGGTCAAACAGTATGTGGTGGGGAGTAAGATGTAAGAAGACTGGAAATGTAGAAGGGAGGGAGGTTATAAAGGGCTTTGAATGCCAAACAGAGAATTTTATATTTGATCCTGGAAGTGATAGAAAGTCACTGAAATCTATTGAGTAGAGAAGTGACATAGTCAGACCTGTACTTTAGGAAAATCACTTTGTCTGAATGAAAGATGGATTAGAGTAGGGAGAGAATTGAGGCAGGTAGACTCAACCAGCAGCTTATGTCAATAAGACTTGTACTATTATGGTGGCAGTGTCAGAGAAGAGAAGGGGGTACAAGACTCCAGGGATAACTAATAGGTTGAGATCTTGGGGGACCAGGGGATGGTGTTGCCCTCTACAGCAATAAGCTAGATAGGAGAGAGGGGAGGATTTAAAGGGAAAGATAATGAGTTCTGTTTTAGGGCATGTTTAGTTTAAGATATCTATTGCACATCCAGTTTGAGGTGTCTGAAAGGAAAGTGGACATGTGAGACTGGATTTCAGTGGAGAAGTTGGGGCAAGATAAGTAGATTTGAGAATCATTAACATAGAGAATAATTAAATCCATGGGAAGTAATGAGATCACCAAGTGAAGATAGAGAGGGATAAGAGTAGACAGAACTCTGAGGAACACCTATGGTTAGAGGGCATAATCTGGAGGTCATACCCAAAAAAGGAAATTGAGAGGAAGTCTGATAGGAGGAGAACCAGGAAAAAGTGATGTCCCAAAAACCTGGAGAGAAGAGAGTATCAAGGATAAGAGAGTGATTAATAATGTCAAAAGCTGCAGAGTAGTCAAGGTGAATAAGAACCAAGAGAAGGCCACTGAATTTGCCAACTGAGATCAATGGAGACAAGTGAATGAGACCTCCTCCTAGATCAGTGTTTCTCTGCAGACACCCCTCCCCAGTGGATACCTGGCTCTCTATGCAGCCTCTACAGCCCACCCTCCAGGACCCAGCCTGTGGCTTCTGTTCAGGGCACCATCTCTACCTCTGACTTCCCCCACTGCACCCTGAGATCCCTTCAGATATGTTGCCCCAGATCTTAACACTGCTTCTTCTGTGGGTCAATGCAGTAGCCAATGCCAAGAGGAATGAGGAAAAGATTAATGGTGGGCAAACATATATTCCCCACTCCCAGCCCTGAAAGGCTGTGCTGTTTATCTCTCAGACACTCTACTGTCCTATCCATGGGTCCTCACAACAGCTCATTGTGTCCACTGGAACCTTTGAGTGGCCTTGGGGATACGCAATCTCCATTGCCAGAAACCCTCAAAATTGCTCAAGGTGGAGTGCCAGGTCCCCTACTCCAAGTACAACTTCAAAACCAAAAACCATGACTTCATGCTGCTCTTCCTTAAGAAGCCAGTGTGTCTGACCCTTGAAGCTCACCCCATTCAACTGGCAAAATATTGTGCCAGTCCTGGGACAACCTGCCTGGTGTCTGGTTGTAGTACCATCTCCAGTCCTTTCTGATAGGAAGAAAGAGAACCAGGAGAGAGCTATGCTCCAAAAATCTAGACAGAAGAGAGTATTCAGGAGAAAAGAATAATCCCCAGAGTTAAAGGCTGAAGAAATGTCTAGAAGTATAAGAATTGAGAAAATGTCATTGGTTTGGCAATTAAGAGATCATTGGTAACTTTGGAGAAAGCCATTTTGGTGTAATAATGAGGCTAGCTTGCAGATTGTAAGAGATTAAAAAGTGAGTGAGAGGATAGAAAATGGAGGCACCTATTGTAGAAGACCTTTTCTTTTTTATTTATTTATTTATTTATTTTGGGGTGAGGATAGATGACCTTTTCAAGGATAATAGTGGGATTGCAAGGATCAAGTGGATTTTTTTAATAACGAGTGGGAAATAGGTACATTTTTATGCAAGAGGGAAGCAATGAGGGTAGTCTATCAGAGGACATAGGATGGAGTGACCTTGCTTGAGTAAGATAGAAAGGTTATCCCCATATCTGACTGCCATTTCAGGGAGTGGGATGGGGAGGGAGGAAAAAAGGGATAAAAATTGGAACCCCAAAGTATAAATTAAAATGTTTATTAAAAAAAGATAGGGGGCAGCTAGATGGCGCAGTGGTTAAAGCACTGGCCCTGGATTCAGGAGTACCTGAGTTCCAATCCGGCCTCAGACACTTGACACTTACTAGCTGTGTGACCTTGGGCAAGTCACTTAACCCCCATTGCCTAAAAAAAAAAAAAAAAAAAGATAGAGGGGCAGTTAGGTGGAGCAGTGGATAGAGCACCAGTCTAGGATTCAGGAGGACCTGAGTTCAAATCCAACCTTAGACTCTTGACACTTACTAGCTGTGTGACCCTGGGCAAGTCACTTGACCCTCATTGCCCTGCCAAAAAAAAAAGAAATGAGGAAGAAAGAAGAGGGAGCTCATGGCAAATGCCCTTAATATTTTATGCAAACTATGAGGCAATATTCACAGCTTAGAGTGTGGGAATAAGATCCACAGGAGTTTTGAGAAAAAATGAGAATATTTGGAAAAGCCATTGTGGAGAATGAGACAGTGAATTGATAATAGAGGAAGGTATAGAATGATTGCCTAGAGGCAGTAAAGGCCCAGGTAAGGTTGTGTAATGTAAATTTGTAGTGGACTCAGTCAGAAAAGTTGTGATTCTTTACATCTTCATTCATCAGCACATTCATAGGAGCAAAGGTGATGAATGGCGGGAGTAATCTAAGACTAAGGCTTGGTAGCACAAATGGCATGTGAAAAGTGGGCCAGGACTCAAGAGAAGAGAATATTGTAGATTTTAACCAGTTCACCAAGAGGTCAAGAGGGGGAGTTTTTCTTTCTAACTTTTTATGTGATTATTTAGTTCTTCCCCTCTCAGTTAGTCAAGTGTTTTCTGCCTTCATCTTATTCATTAGTTCTTTGAATTTTATTGTTTGTGTCCCTTTCCAGAGAAGATTTCTCTCACTCTCTTCTTTATCTATGACCTACTGGATATGAGAGCACTTTTCAGAGTGAGGAGGAGAAAGGGATTGTTGGTATGTGTCAACTTATTGCTATGCAAGAAGATTTGTGTTTGGGTCTCTGACACACTATATCTGTGTAATCATAAGCAAGTCATTTAACCTCTCTGAGTCTTAATTCCCTCATCTGTAAGTAGAAGATAACAATATTTGTACTATCTACTTTGTGTTGGTTTTAAGAAAGTGCTTTATAGGGGCAGCTAGGTGGCGCAGTGGATAGAGCACCAGCCCTGGAGTTAGGAGTACCTGAGTTCAAATCCGGCCTCAGACACTTAACACTTACTAGCTGTGTGACCCTGGGCAAGTCACTTAACCCCAATTGCCTCACTAAAACAAAAAAAAAAAAAAGAAAGTGCTTTATAACCCTTAAATGTACATTGCTTTTGTTGTCATGTTATACATTCACACAAAACTAAAAGGAACCCACTGGCATATTAAATGGACACCCTGTAGAAAGTTTATGGGTAGATATGGGTAAGAGTCACATAGGATGTGGGTTTGAAACTGCATGGATGGAAGGAATATCTATATTAGTGAGATCTTATATTCATTGAAGTATCAAAGTCCCTCTTTTGGGATACAAATACTTTGGTGGACATTTAGATCCATTGTTACCATGGGCAAATCACTTAATTTCTCTTTTCTTAATCTTAAAGAAAGGCAGCAAAGTATAGTAGGTAGAGAGCCTGACTCAGCATCAGGAAGACCTAAATTTAAGTCCCACTTCTATTACATGCTGAATTTGTGATCCTGGAAAACTCTCCGTGCCATAAGACTCTATGTTTCTGAGTTCATTATACTAATAAAATCATATGATCTTAAATAATTAAAGATTTGCTTGCCTTACCTCAAATGCAAGTTATCATATAATACTCAAATGAAATAATATGCAAAAGTTATTTGAAAACTAGAAATATTGTGCAAACAATGCATTATTGTTATTATTATTAGAAATAAAATTGTATCAGTAATCAAGACAAGCTTGTTATTAAGTATTTCAGGAATTTTGCTGGATTCATGATCTCAGTGGTGTGGGTACTTGCTACCACATATAAATTATAGCCCTTGCATAAATCCTTTATAGGCAATATCTACCCTGTGATCTTGAGGCCTTTGTCCACATAATTTAATATTTCATAGATACCAGCATAACACTCTGGTTGTTTATTATCCTACACTATTGCAACATCACCAAAATTGTTTCCCTTTTCTAGTCATAAACATTATTGATAATGACTTTTTAAGGCTATCCTCATTATAACTCTGTAAGGTAAGTAGTTCAAATATTATTATCTCCATTGTACAGATAGGAAAACAAGCCAAATAAGTGACTTGCCCATGGCAAAAATAAATAAATAAAAGTCAAAGCTTGGATTCAAACTCATTTCCTTACTCTAAATCAGGTTTATGTAATTATGAGAAGGGCAGCTATATGGCACAGTATATGTGTAGTCAGGAAGACCTGAGTTCATATCTGGCCTCAAACACTAACTAGCTGTCTTACCATGGGCAAGTCACTTACCTCTGTTTGCCTCAGTTTCCTCATCTATAAAATGAACTGGAGAAAGAAAAGGCAAACTACTCCAGTATCTTTGCCAAGAATACCCCAAGTGGGATCATGAAGATTCAGATATGACTGAAATAGAGAGGATCATTTTGACTACATTAAATTAAAAAGGTTTTGCACAAACAAAACCAATGCAAACAAGATTAGAAGGAAAGCAGAAAGCTGGAAAACAATTTTTACAGACAGTGTTTCTGATAAAAGCCTCATATCTAAAATATAGAGAGAACTGAATCAAATATACAAGAATACAAGGCATTCCCCAATTGAGAAATGGTCAAGGGATATGAGCAGGCAGTTTTCAGATATGAATTTAAAACTATCTATAGCCATATGAAAAAATGTTCCCAATCACTGTTAATTAGAGAAATGCAAATTAAAACTACTCTAAGGGGGCAGCTAGATGGCACAGTGGATAGAGCACTGACCCTGGAGTCAGGAGAACCTGAGTTCAAATCCGGCCTCAGACACTTAACACTTACTGGCTGTGTGACCCTGGGCAAGTCACTTAACCCCAAATGCCTCACACAAAAAAAAACTACTCTAAGGTACCCCCTCACACCTAGCCAATTGGCTAATATGACAAAAAAGGAAAATGATAAATGTTGGAGAAGATGTAGGAAAATTGGAACACCAATACACTGTTGGTGGAGCTGTGAACTGATCCAACCCTTCTGGAGAGCAATTTGGAACCATGCCCAAAAGTCTTTAAAAGTGTGCATACCCTTTGACCCAGCAATACAATTTGTATCGCTATATCTTGTATATATTGTATGGTCTATATCCCAAAAAGATCATTAAAAAGGGAGAAGGACCCACACATACAAAAAGATTTATAGTTGCTCTTTTTTTGTGGTAGCAAATTATTGGAAATTGAAGAGATGCCCATCAATTAGGGAATAGCTAAACAAATTGTGGTATATGAATGTAATGAAATATTATTGTGCTGTAAAAAATGATAATAAGCATGTGAATTTCAGAAAAACCTGGAAAGACTAAAATGAACTGATGCTGAGTGAAATGAGCAGAACCAGGAGAACATTGTACACAGTATTAATAATGTTTGATGATCAACTATGATAGACTTAACTCTTCTCAGCAATACAATGATCCAAGACAATGCCTAAAAACTTATGGTAGAAAATGCTCTCCACATTCAGTAAAAGAACTATGGAGTCTGAATGAAGATTGAAGCAAATTATTTTCACTTTTGTTGTTGCTTTTTTGATATTGTTCTTGCTTATTCTTTCTTGCATTTTTTCCTTTTGTTCTGATTAATGTGGAAATATGTTTAACATGATTGTAATGTATCAAATTGCTTACTGGCCTGGTGAGGGGGAGTGGGAGAAAAATTTGGAACTCAAAAAATATCTTTACATGTAATTGAAAAAATTAAAATAAAAAGAAATGTTAAAAAGATGACTGAAACAAGTGAACAATAAAAAATTATCAACAAGTAATTTCATCTTTCTTGTTCCTTAAAAAGAAAGTATTCAGACTCATAGGAAGGCTTATATGAGATGATGCAGAGTGAAATAAGCAGAACTATTAATAATCACATACACAATAAGTATAACAATATAAATAGAAACAACAGACACACAAAATGGAATGCTGTGTAATTATAATGACTAAGCATGACACTGAAGAAAAGTTGAAGAATCATACTTCTCTCCATTTATCAAAGGGATAGGGTAGATGTTATTATGGGTATGCAGTTACTCTAAGATGTAATCAGTATGTTGTTTAGTTTTGCTGAATTAATTTTGTCCTGTTTTAAAATCTTTGTTATAAAGGATAATTCACTTGACAGGATAGATGGAAGGATATATTTAGAAATTAATGGGATATAAAACACAAAAGTCATCAATAAAAAGAAGGTAATTCTTGAGAAGTAAAAGGATTGGATTAGGTAATCTCTAAAGTCCCTTTCCTATTTTGCTATGAGTTTCTACCAATAGGTTCAGTGAAAGGATATTTTACCAATAATTCAAGAAGAGGGAGGACTATTTTTGGAACATGGGGCATTTTGAAGAAGATGGTATTAATAGAAGATAGATTATAATTCCTGGAAAAAAGGAAAGAGGTGGCAGAAGTCAGATTAAAACTTTGCTAATTTTGCTTGGGTTTCTGAAAGGGAAGATTGACATGGGGGAGGTGATAAGGGTACTAACTTGTCAATGAAAATTATCTTTAGTAAGATGAGTTTAATAGTGGCCATACTAATGGAGCATGCATAATGATGGCTATTTATGTTGGCACATTTTCTTCCTAGAGAATTTCCTATGGAGCCACTTAGCCTTTGTCTTGGATACTTTCAGCAAGACATATAGTTTGGCCTCTTCATTAAGGGAATGCACGACCAGAGTCACCCTAAGATGTGGCAAGGTACTGTGTTGAAGAGGATTGGCCACTGAGCATCAAAAGTTTCCCACTCAGCAGTCTTTAAAGGGAGAGAAAGGACAGAGGTGTCCTCACTGCAGTCATTTTAACCAAATACCAACTAATCACCAGGTAGGCAAGCAAGCCAGTCTAACTAAAGCAACAGAGCACTCTGAGGAAATAACAGAAGACCAGGCAATTCAGAATGCCACCACCTTCTTGGCCATTATCTCTACTTAGACCCTAATGGAGACAGCTATGGCCCCTGAACCCAAGAGCCTTGGAAATAGCAATGTCTTTCACACCACCAGACCTTGGTGGCAACCCAGCAAAAAATATGTAGCTATAGAAAATAGTAAAAGCAGTGAATTACCATATTTCTCAGCATTCTATGGTTTAAAAGAGCATGAGGCTGAAAACATAAGTGAAATGATACCTGTATTGAGAGCCAGAAGCTGACCCGTGTGATGGGGTGACTCAGAACACCTACCCAATGAGTATGGATGGTGATTTGTGAAGAAATACAAATACTGCCTTCACTAAAGTTTCCTGTCACTTTGGAATTTTCTTAGTCTTCTACTATTGGATTCATAACTATTTGTATTGCATCATGACCAAAACCACTTTGTGAGCCAAGAGAATTCATGCTGTGGTTATTTGTTGCTTTACTACTTACATCTTACAAATATGACCACTCGGTGGTATTGGTAAATAATATGGGTTTGCCAGGTTGTTGTCAATTACCTATGATCCTAGGGACCCATCTAGGGAACTAATTCCTTCTCCTTTCAAATGGTTTGGAGTATCTCTAGCAATTCATTGCCCTTGTGGGATGCAGCTTTCCTTTAAAATCTTGTGCTTTGGGGCAGCTAGATGGCGCAGTGGATAGAGCACTGGCCTTGGAGTCAGGAGTACCTGAGTTCAAATCCAGCCTCAGACACTTAACACTTACTAGCTGTGTGACCCTGGGCAAGTCACTTAACCCCAATTGCCTCACTAAAAAAACAAAAAAACAAAACAAATAAAATCTTGTGCTTGATAACCTTTCAGGGCACTGACTGCCCATTTCAGTTTACTTACAAACAGCAGTGGCTGATGTCTCCTAGCAGATGTTCCTGACAATTGTTATATTTTTCTCTAAGCCCAATTATTAAAACAAATTAATAAACCCCCATATCCACTAAACATGTGGCTCTAAATTCCAGTCAGTTTGCCCTGGCAAAATTCAAGTTTGGTTTACAAACCATCAATAATTTAGACTTCCTTCCTGATTTTCCTCTTTTCACATCTCATTGCATGTGTTCAGAGAAGCAAAAGTTACATTTATCTGATAGCTATATGGTTTTAATGCAAATTGAAATATACAAAAAAGAAACCCAAAATACTGCTTAAAGATGTAACAGTTTTTGTGGTATATGATGGTGATGGAATATTATTGTACCATAAAAAATGACAAGTAAGATGATTTCAGAAAGGCCTGGAAAGACTTGTATCAACTGATGTTCATGATGAGCAGAACCAAGAGGAACACTGGGCACAGAGACAGCAATATTGTTTGATGAGAAACTGTGAATGACTTGACTTTTCTCAATAATACAATGATCCAAGACAATCCCAAAGGACTATTGAAACATACTATCCACCTCCAAAGAAATAGCTGATATTGATAACTTCCTTTCATTTTTTTCTTTTAATCAAGTTTTCTTGTACAAAATGACTAATATGGTAATGTTTTACATAATCATACATGTATAACCTATATCTGCTTGCCACCTCAGGGAAGGGAGAGGGAAAGGAGAGGAGGGATAAAAATTGGAACCCCAAAATATAAATAAAAATGTTTATTACTTTAAAAAAATTTTAATGAACTAAAAAAAAATAATAAATGAATTCTAAATCCTGGCATCTTTTCACCTTCTTCACCCTATTCTTTGTTGCAATGGGGATAATTAGGAAGTAAAGGAAGACAGATAAGAAATGTATGGGCCTCAATTCCCAGGAAAGAATAGCAGTATCTAAATAGTTTCACCATCTAACATTCATTTCTTCTTTCCTGATTAGTACTAGCAATGTCTGGCTTGTCCCTTCTCTGCACTGCTTGTCCCTGGTGCCCAGGGCTCTTTCTTTGGTCAGAAAAGCAGCAACTATTTGGCCCTTGCTCAACTCTGAGCTAAGAAAATTCAGAAAAAGGACCTCAGCTAGGGTTTTTTCTTATCCCCTAGTCCCACACCGCTGCTATTCTCCACCTCGCAAGTTGTCTCCTACAACCTTCTATGGGGGAGGAAGGAGTTCCTGTCACTTTCCTTCAGATCTATAAGAACTGGAAAATGCTCTGTATGAAAGAATTTATCCTCTAATCCTCAAACCTCTTGTTGTTATTGACACCTGGGAAAGGAAACTATATAAAGAAATATATTTATGTTTCCAGCCACTGGGAGCCCTATTTTGCTATAGTTTTCTAGAGATTTTAAATCTTTGATACAGGAAAGTCAAAGCCAGAGGGAAAGGTCTCATAAATACACAAATATTTAGAGCAGCAATGTTTTTCTGGTAGCAAATTTTTTTAAATGGTAACAAATTAGGTACCCATCAATTAAAGAAAAACCTGAATAAGTTGTGGTGCATGAACATATTCAAATGGATGCCATCTCATTGGTCTAGGTATTCTCTCCAGTGATACAAATCACAACCCATCCCTTCTTGTCCATCCTATGCAATTCTTGTGTATCTCCTTTCTCATAAAGTCATTAGCTTCCATTTGCTCCACCCTATTTTTTTTTTTTAGTGAGGCAATTGGGGTTAAGTGACTTGCCCAGGGTCACACAGCTAGTAAGTGTTAAGTGTCTGAGGTCAGATTTGAACTCAGGTACTCCTGACTCCAGGGCCAGTGCTCTATCCACTGTGCCACCTAGCTGCCCCCATCCTAATTCTTAAGCAATTATTTTCTTAAGAGAGCTTTTGTATCTCCTTTTCCATTTGGCTTTTCAAGCTGTTGACTTTTTTTCATGACCCTCCTGCATCACTCTCATTTCTCTTTCCATTTTCCCCTCTACCTCTCTTACCTTATCTTCAAAGTCCTTTTTGAGTGCTTCCATGGCCTGAAATCAATTCATATTTTTCTTGGAAGCTTTGACTTTGTTATCTTCTTCTGAGGGTGTATTTTGATCTTCCTTGTCACCAAAGAAACTTTCTAGCATCTGCATTTTTTTTTTCTGTCTGCTCATTTTGCCAGCCTATTTCTTGACTCCTTCTTAAAGTGGAGCACTGCTTCCAGGGCACACTGTCTCAAGCTTCAGGTGGTCCCAGGTGGTATGATATAAGGAGAGGCACATTCTACACTCCCCTGGCCTATGCTCTGATCTGTAAGTAACCACAGGCCTGCTTGCTCTTTAACCCGGGAACAGAATTCTGGTTCATTGTGGTTGCAAGCTCCGGAGGGCCTGCACCCCTCCCCCACCTGGGCTCCTTCCTGGTTACTAACACAGGCAAGACAACAGAGTTCTGCCTCAGCACCAACAGAGACCCCTGCAATCTCCCCCCCCCTTCCCCCCCACGCCCTCCAGCTAACCACTAGACCCCCTCACTGGTTTGTGAGCTGAGTTCCAGAAGGAGCCACTGCCTCAGCTGATTTCAAGGTTCCAGAGGCCTGATTCTCTGGGGCTGGGGCTGGGGCTGCGGGGTATAGCCCAGATCTGCACTCCACTCTCACCCCGGTACAACAGACTTTTCCTTCTGACCTTCTAAGCTGTCTTTTTGTCTATGTTCTTTCATAAGTTTGCTATAGAGGGTCCACCTAAAATGCTGGGAGAGTTCTAGTCTTCTCACATCATGAGGATGTGAAAGGAACCTCAACTCTTACCATGCAATCTTCCTATAATACTGTACTCAAATGAATGTGTTATTATAACACTTTTAGAAGGAATAAATATTAAGAATTAAAAGAAATTTAGCAAAGGTTGTATGAACTGATGCAGAATGAAGTAGGGACAACAATTAAATCAATTTAAATAATTACCATAATGATGCAAAGAAAACAATGGTAAAAAGGCAATGACCAATTGACTCAAGAGGATTGACAATGAAATATACTTCTTGCCTCCAAAGAGAGAGCATTATGGATATGGAACTGTTCATATACTATAAAAAAATGACCAAAGCTTGTTTTGTGTTTTATTCATACATATATATGAATAAATATATATGTCACAACAGGAAAAATATATATGCATATATATATATACATATGTATGTTTATATATACATATATATGCATATACATATTTGTCCTATTGTGACAAATGAAAAGCCTGAAGGACAGAGTTTCTGGATAATTAATAATTAACTTATTAATAAGGCTAACAAATAATCAATAAATTGATTGTCAGAGGTCTCTCTTGGTAACCCAAGAATGGTTAAATACCTTTGGAAAAGGAGGGGGCCCTAACAGGTGAAAAATTAACAATGACTGGTGAACAATTAATGAGGGGACTAGGCATATTAATGAGGGAGTGGACTAAAAGGTTTCAGCTCCTCAGATTGAGAATGATAACTTGACTCAGCTGCCTCCAGCAATCTGGACAAAGGATTCCATCTCTACCCAGAACACTAGTTGGTTTTCTCCTTCAGAAGCTGGGTGACTCTAAATTCTAATGGAGGGTTTACACTTTAAACAGAAGTGAGGTCTTCTATTTGGTTGGGGTCCTGCCCAAGTTGTAGGAGCATGTAGCCTAAGGATTTGGACAATCTCATCTATTAGCAATGTCCCTAATTGAAAGGCTTGCAAGAACTGGTCCCAGAACAAGGAAATAAAAAGGAAAAACCTCAATCCTAATTTAATAATTGGTTATTAATGTAATAGAAAATAATCACTTTCATTACTATCATGAGGAGAGAAAGAGCTTATCTTATGGTGATGTAAAAAGAAAAGTATGAATAAGATTTTTTTTGTTTTGTTTTAGTGAGGCAATTGGGGTTAAGTGACTTGCCCAGGGTCACACAGCTAGTAAGTGTTAAGTGTCTGAGGGTGGATTTGAACTCAGGTACTCCTGACTCCAGGGCCGGTGCTTTATCCACTGCGCCACCTAGCCACCCCTGAATAAGATGTTTTTTAAAAGCTGGATAAAGGAAAAATGAAACAGAGAAAGTATTAGTGAAAACCTCCATAATAGGAGTCTTATGACTATCAGAAACTCTATTGATACCCAAGATACATTCAAAGTTGGTTTTTCAAATTTTGTCAAGCCCTCCAGAACATAGTCATTCTTTTTGTTGTTGTTGTTGTTTGTTTGTTTTTTTGGTGAGGCAATTGGGGTTAAGTGACTTGCCCAGGGTCACAGCTAGTGTCAAGGGTCTGAGGTCAGATTTGAATTCAGGTCCTCCTGAATCCAGGGCCAGTGCTCTATCCACTGCCCCCAGAACATAGTCATTCTTATTCCATTTGTGATTTAACTGTCTTTTTTTATTTGGCTAAATAATATTTTTCAAGAGATAATTATAAAGAACATTTAGTTTGATAATAATAACCCTGCAGGATTTTTTTCTCCTTTCTCTCCAGAATATTTGGAAAATATTTGACTTTTAATATATGTACCAGACTACCAAATAAGTACCCAATTGACTTTTTCACTTAGAATCCATCTATCTCAGAGATATGGTTATACATGTAGGAAAAAAGGAAAGGGAAAGAAAATTATTTTCATAGTTCTGTAAAATGTCTAAATGACATTTCACAAAATACTCAGAAATGGGTGCCTTCACACAGACTAAAAACTCTTTTTTATCATAAAAATATTTTATTATTTTCTAGTTACTTGTAGAGATAGATTTCAACATTTGTTTTTATAGGATTTCTAGTTTCAAATTTTTCTCCCTCCTTCCCCTCCCTCCCCCTTCCCCAAGACAGCAAGCAAACTGATATAGATTATATATGTACAATCACATTAAACATACTTCTTCATTAGGCTAAAAACTCTTGGACAATGTAAACTGATCCATGATCTATATAGTCAACTAACATACATTTAATGAGAGACTTGGCTGGCATAGGTGTCCTCCTTAAGAGAAGATTCTGGGAGAAGCCATCCAGTCAGAAAGAGAGGTTGCAAGGTATGTGGGACAAATATGGATTTGAGGATGGAGTATGAAAGATACCTAGCCCCCCCACCACCACCACCAATAGCTAACCTCTTGCTTTGCCTAAAAGTTAATTGCTTGTTAAATTCTCACTGTCTCCTTTAAGTTTTATTGTTGAGATAATGGACTTGGGTCAGTTCTGTAAACTTTGGGGATGGGGTCTGGGAGATATCCAGTCCCCCAGTAAGTTTTATTACTTATCACAGTTGTACCAGTTAGCACTATTTAGTTAACTTCTGCTTAGTTCCCACATGCCAGCTACACCTTAGTTTATGGCTGGTAATAAACCAGTAGACTTACTCCTCTCTCACATGTCAAAACCCCAGTCCCTGTCATGGATTAATTGTAGTAAGATAAGGGAGTGATTTCTGCCTCCCTCTTTCTTTGACATTCCTCAGATTTGTACCCCTTCCCCTTCTCCCCTTTGTTCTTGGACATCCATACATGGATCACGAGCTGGGCACGCACCTTGGGTGAGACAGGATTGGATGTTAGATTGTGAGCTCATCCACCCTATGTGTACGTGAGGAACAGTCCTTTTCAAGATTACTATAAAAACCTAGAGGATTGGGCCTATCTTTGCAAGACTTCAATGTGTAACTGGGTTTTGCCTGTCCTCATGAGGATGTAATAAATCTGTCTCTACTTGACTTGGTGGTCTCCTCGAGTTATTTGGGTAAACTGAGGCAGCTTGTCTCAAACAAAGGGCAGAAAGTATTGTGAATATTGAAATGAGGCTTCAGAATGAAGGTCTGGACCATGATGGAGGAAGTCTGGAATGCATCCTGGAAAGGAGTAAGGACTTAGTGCACTTAGTATACTTGGTATACTGGTTTACTCAGAGACATATATCTTTATTTTTATTTCTTTCATATATAAACTGGGTGCTTTCCAGAGATGTTCCAAGCTAAAAATTCACAGTCCAGAAGATAATTAAACCTGCTTAACTCTAATGATGCAAATATTACTGCTTATACTTATTTTAATATTAATATTATCATTGAAACATAGGCATGCTCCAAAGGCCCCTCAAGGGTGTGCTAAGACCAACCTGCATATACC
The DNA here is from genome assembly GCF_019393635.1 of Dromiciops gliroides. Taxonomy (NCBI): domain Eukaryota; kingdom Metazoa; phylum Chordata; class Mammalia; order Microbiotheria; family Microbiotheriidae; genus Dromiciops; species Dromiciops gliroides. The sequence continues at coordinate 262,398,534 of NC_057862.1, read as the reverse complement.
CAGACAGCACGGGTTACACCAAGAATCAAAAAGGAAGTGTAGTTAGTTGCATCTTCTTAGGCACAAAATGCACAGAAATAATTGTTTTGGGAAAAAGACCCTGGAAGGCTGTGTGTAAAGGTTACAGTGATTAGTTTGGAGAGAGTTCCAAGGGAGAGATGATGAAAGGATATGGGGAAAGCCATTTGAGGTTAGGTAAGGGCCCTTTATCTTAAAAATGAGAGAGACAATGGTGCCCAAATTTGCCAGTTTTTTTCATTCAAGAGCCTGTGACAATGATAAGCTCATTTGCCACTGCTCTACTGGCTGTTACCTAGGGTGAAAACAATGAGGCATTCAGTTCTAAATGGACTTAAATCAGTGAGACTGCTCTCTTAGAGATATTTTCCCTTCCCCCACCCTTACTCACAATTCCCATAGCTGACTGCTTATACTCCAGAATCTAAGTAGGAAAATCATTTCCTGCCCTTGCAGTCAGCAAATTAGCTTTGTGCTAATTCTTGTATCTCCAGTGAATGATGCTAGTCAGTACTTTCTTCTCTCAACAATACTAACCAATGTTTTAATTGGTTTTGGGGAACAACAGAGATGGGAGGACAGAGTTCTCACAGGCCTCTAGAATAAAGTTGTAGGCTCATCTAGCACATAGTATACAGCTAGAAAATGGGGAGGCAGCTAAGTCTTGCCCCAGACAAGATTCCCACCAGTTAGGAATCTGATGCTTCACAGTCTTTGGTCAGTCCAAGGTGATAAGCAGGAGGATTTAGTGAGCCCAAAAGCCAAGGGCAAAAGGAGATAGAGGGGGAGAGAGGAATTACCTTGTAGTGGGCTTTCCTGGGCTTCTCCACTCCCAGTAATTGAATCTTTGCTACAGAAGTATTTTGTATTTTTATTTGTAACAGGAGGGGGGGAAGAAGGGGGTATTTACTAATTCAATCAACCAATACAAATTTGCTCCCTAATGCTTTTTTTTTTTTTCTGAAGGGTTAAGTGACTCGCCCAGGGTCACACAGCTAATAAGTGTCAAGTGTCTGAGGTTGGATTTGAACTCAGGTCCTCCTGAATCCAAGGCCAATGCTTTATGCACTGCACCACCTAGCTGCCCCCCTAATGCTTTTTATCAGATGAGAACTCCATTAAGTCAATAAATCCATAATTATCTGAGAATACATCTTAATTGAATAAAGCAAATATCCATCTAGCACTCAAAAGCTTTAGAGTTGGCGCAAACAGTTATTAATAGACATCCTGGAAAGCCTTGAAGAAAAGGGAATGAATAGGACTTATATAAAACCAGCAAGTTCATTTCAAACAGAAAATCTTAGTAGCTAGCAGGTTAGTTATGGCAGTGGTTCCAACCAAGTTCCTGAGAAGAAACTGTTTGAGGTAAGAGGACAAAGGAGAAAAGCACCTTGGCTTCTCCCTTCTTCACCAGAAGAAGACTTTGTCTTTTGGAGAACCATTTAATCTGGACTTTTTCATCAAAATACTAGCAGCATCCCTGGAAGAACAGGGACTGTCAGCAGTGTCTGCATTGTGGTTCAGTTGTTTCAGTTGTGTCTGACTCTTCATGACCTCATTGGAGGTCACAGAGATACTGGAGTGGTTTGTCATTTCCTTCTCCAGCTCTTTTTACAGATAAGGAAACTGAGGGAAACAGGTTTAAGTGACTTGTCCAGGGGCACATAGCTAGGAAGTGTCTGAGGCCAGATTTGCATTCAGGAAATTGAGTCTTTGTGACTCCAGGCCCAGTACTCTGTCAGCTTTGCCACCTAGCTGCCTACAATGTCTTCATAGCTAAGGACAAATAAAGGACATTAAAGAAAGTAGCTTCATGACACTATAAGTAGCCCAGCAGAAAAGTTGCACTATGCCTAAGGACAACAGCATGAAAAGGTAAAAAGTCTTCTAGCAACCAAAAGTAGTAGATTACCTCTTTGTAAGATGTACTCTCTAAGTCTGAGCCTGGTTTCCCTTGGACTCTATATAAACTGGTGGGAAAGTGTGCCACCTTTGGGGAATGTGGGTAGGAGTTGGGAAAGTCACCCCAGATCCTGTACTTCATGTCAAAAGTATAATTATGCTAAAAGATAGCTATTTTACAAATGAAATCATTCAAGTCAGTATTTATTGAGGACATTCTATGTATTCTGCTAAGCAATAGGGATAAAAAAAAAATGAAAATATCCCTGCCCTCAAAGAGCTTATATGCTATTGAACTGAACTGACCTTTTAATTAGCCCCTATACTAAGTGGTATCACAAGAATTTATATACAAACCACTTGTGACTGAAATGTCCTCTTCCATCACAGGTGTGTGTGTGTGTGTGTGTGTGTGTGTGTGTGTGTGTGTGTGTGTGTGTAAATCAGACCTGTGGTTTCAATAGCATAAGAACTTCTAATGGGAAACTTGCTCTGTCAATGCTGACAGGTTGGCTGGTTGTTGTCATTCGTTCTCAAAAATGATATCACAGGGGCAGCTAGATGGCAGAGTAGATAAAGCACCTGCCCTGGATTCAGGAGGACCTGAGTTCAAATCTGGCCTCAGACACTTGACACTTACTAGCTCTGTGACCCTGGGCAAGTCACTTAACCCTCATGTCTCTAAATTTGTGTATCTCACATTTCCTTTCAGCTACTGCAATTCTGCTTTGCTGATAGAACACAGAACATTCTTTGATGTTGGCATGCCATGCTGGGTGGTCCTTTGTCAGTGTATTCCATGTGAAATAATTCATTCCAAAATTCTTCAGGGAGACCTTTTAATTGCTTCTTCTGACCTCGATGTGAGCTTTTACCTTGTGGGGGTTCTTAATAAAATATTCTTTTAGTCGAACATACATTTGGCATTCAAACACAGCCAGCTCATCTGAGTTGTGCTCCCTGCAGTAGAATTTGAATGCTTGGCAGTTCAGTTCAAGAAAGGACCTCAGTGTCTAGTACCGTATCTTTCCAGGTGATCTTCAGAATCTTCGTAAGACAATTCAAATGGAAGTGATTCAGTTTCCTGGCATGGTGATGGTATATTGTCCAGATTTCACAGGCATACAACAATGAGGTCAGCACAATGCACAAACCTTCAGTTTGGTAAGCAGTCTAATTAATACCTCTTCTCTCCCATACTTCTTGTCTGAGCCTCCCAAACACTGGGCTAACTCTGGCAATATGTACATCAATCTCATGATCTAAGTGTATATCCTTGAAAATTATACTGCCAAGGTAAATGAACTTATCCACAGCATTCAAAATTTCTCCATTTGCTGCAACCCATCTTTCCATGTATGGTTGGTGTAATGCTGGTTTGCTGGTGTTAGTTGTGAGGCCAAAATTAGTACAGGAACCAGAGAATCGATCCATACTTTGTTGTATCTCAGCCTCAGAGGCTGCAATGAGTATACAATCGTCTGTGAAAAGTCAGTTCTCCCTCTGCTTTAGTCTTGGCTTGTAGACTTTTCAAGTTAAATAATTTACCATCAGTGCAGTAGTTGACCTTGGTGCCATTTTCATCCTTGTTGAAGGCTTCTATCAACATTGCTGAAAACATTATGTTAAAAAGTATAGAGGCGGGGCAACTAGGTAGCACAGTGGATAGAGCACCGGCCCTGGAGTCAGGAGTACTTGAGTTCAAATCCAGCCTCAGACACTTAACACTTACTAGCTGTGTGACCCTGGGCAAGTCACTTAACCCCAATTGCCTCACTAAAAAAAAAAAAGTATAGAGGGAAGCACATAACCCTGCTTTATTCTTTTGGTGACTGGGAAAGCCCAACAGCATCATCCATTATCCAGCACACCAGCAAGCATGCCATCATTAAGCTAACATAAATACTGATGAATGTAGGCCTCCTTCAGTCGAGGACGACCATGGACCAGCACCTTGAAGAGCCACAGGCCACAGTGTGGCTGTGCAGTCTGATACGGGAGCCACAGCTCCTGAGTGACTTATAACAGGTAACTCCTACATCCTGTGTTGTATCTACCCCATGAGGAGTAGCTGGAGTGTCCTCACCAGGGCGCTGGCTTGGACGGATCAATTGGAAAACAAGCTGTTGCCCATGCAGCATGTTTTCCCTCTCCGCGACATTGGTGGATCCAAAGAAGAGGCAGAGCCAATACAGTTTGGCACCAGTGCTGCCACAGGAGTTGCCAGAGGGATGTGATGTCCAACATCCAACTGCCTAAGGGACTCCGACTCCTGATTTTTCCTAGGCATTAACTCCTGAAGCCTTTCCTATATATGGGTATAGCCGCAAGGCACTGGAGGTTTAAAATCAGGGATTCCTTCCCCTAGGCAGGTTGCCTGCCAAGGCTAACAAGCCCCACCTGCCAGAAGCTACTGGTTTTAAGGCGCCAGTGACTCACCTTCACCCCTTCTCCTGTTAGTGGAAACAGTTCCGCCACAAGAAGGCCAGGAGTTAGGCTTTGGTTGTCAGAGGCTATTTGAGAGGCATGCTATTGGAGCATTTTATAGAGAGTGGGAGCTTATCCCCACTCCCACCCCGGCATGACAAACCTTTGGAAGCAATACTGATGAATACTGGCGGGAAATACCACATCAATCATTCCTCAGCCTTTTCTGAAGCCACATTGGTTCTCGAGTATATGACCATCTTCCAGGTGAAAACTCAATCTATTAAAGAGGACTCTTACAAGAATCTTGCCAGCAATGACTGAGACCGTCCCGTCCTATGCTTGTCACAGGACAACCTGTGCAAAGATACAAAATGTTGTATACAGAGAAGAACAAGGTCAGGTTGGCTGAAACTTAGAGTTTATGAAAGAGTAATATACAATAAGCTAGGGAACACAGTCTGGATCTAGAACTCTATAAAGGGCTCTAATCACCAGAGAATTTTTATGTTTTATACGAGAGAAAAGAGAGGGACTGGAGCTTCTTGACCTCAACCTCAGTCAGACATATGCTTTGGGAATATGAATTTGGCAACTATTTGGAAAACTGATTGGAGAAGGGAGATACTAGAGGCAAAGAAACCAAATAAAAGGTTATTATAGTAGTCCAGAAGTGAGTGACAAGGGCCAGAATTAAGCTGGTGGTCACATGAGTGGAGAAACAGGAAGAGATGCATGAGATGTTATGGAAATAGAATTCACAAGGTTTGGAAACTGATGAGATATTGGGGGAAAGAGGTTCAGGGGAAGGGAAAAGTCAAGGATGACATTAACTGGGTAAATGGAAGGATGGTGGTTCTCAACTAAAATAGGGAAGTAGGTTTTAGAGAAAACATAAGTTCTATTTTAGACTTGTGGGTCTGAGATGCCTACATGGCAACTAGTAAAAGAGATCCAATAGACAATTATTGATGCAGGATTGGAATTCAAGTGAAAGAGTGGGGTTATATCTATAGATTTGGGAATTATCTGCATAGTTGATAGTTGAATCCATAAGAGTTAATGAGATCTCCTAGAGAGATACTGTAAAAAGAAAAGACTTTATGAGCTTCAAAGGTCAGGAGAGTGGGCCTCCAGGAATCCAAGTCCAGGAGTCCAGGAATAGGGGTCCATTATGTATTTAACAACCAGCCCAGCATTGATGCCTTGGATCACAACCCAGTTGTAGCTAGAGTGAGCACTCATCAAGCAGCAGTGTTATTTGGGCATGAATTTGTGGTATAAGGTGGTATATGCACCCAAGGTGTCAAGGAGAAAATGTTTGTACTTTTGTTATTGCTAATCTTTGAAGTAAATCACCCTTTGTAAAAGCTAATAAAATTAAAAGAGAAGAAAAAAGGCCCCAGGACAGCATACTTAGAGGAGAATCATGAAAAGAGAACTAAGGAAATTAAATAAAATGAAATTTGATTTTTAAGAACATATATGTAGAAGAAACAGGAAAATCTTTCATAATATAATGTGTGATTTCAAATAATTTTTCAAAATGTATAATATAAAGTATTAAAAATTAATGTTTCCAGTTAAGATGTGATGAGAAAGGTTATAGAAAAGCCCACTTCTACATATCTAAAAAGGATGCCAGATCAAATAATTTTTTTTCAAATCCAAAGAAAAACAATAGTAAACACATTCATCCAGGCCAGGACTGAATAAAAAGAAAGCCAGAAGACTGAGGGCGTTGGGAGATGGTGCTCCCCAGTAAAACTAACACAAGTAAATAGACTTGAAAACTAACAGTGCTCTGACCAGGGACATGACAAGGGCTCCTGAAGCCTCCAGTGCTCTATCGAGGGAAAGAGAACTTGAAGCCAGTAGTTGTCTGATCATAGACATTCCAGGGGAACTGGAAGACCATAACCAGGCCACTCCAAGGGGACCTGAAGAGTACATAATCCAGAGAAATCTGACACTTGAAAGCATTGAGTGCAAACACCAGGGGAAGTAGAAGCCAGTGGTGAGATCTCAAGAAATCAAGGTAAGGGCCAAAGATAGCCTGACCACTCATCCAAGAGTTAGACAGGGAGGAACCTGATCTTGGCATAAAGTCCCACAATTGGAATGGAGACTACAAATATGAACAAAAAGAAAAAGACAATAAAGAAATACCGTGAATTAATAAATGTCCAAGAGGTAAGCAACTACAAATAAAGCTTCCAAGAAAAAAATGTCTTGACACAAGGACTACAAGAATAATGAAGCAAGAGATAAAAAATTAAATAAGAGCTCTGGGGGAAAAAATGGAAAGAAAATATAAATCTTAGAACAAAGCTTAGAAAATTAGAAGAACACCGAGAACATCATCTATCAGACTTATGGATAAAAGAATTTATGAATAAACAAGAGAAAGCATTGTAAAATGTAAAATGGATTTTTGATTACATCAAATTGAAAAGTTTCTGTATAAATAAAACCAAAGTATCAAAATTAAAAGGAAAGCAGAAAATTGGGAAAATTTGTTATAGTTTCTCAGATAAAGGTTTCACATCTCAATTATAAAAAGAACTTTGTCAAATTTATAAGAATATAAGTCATTCCCCAGTTGATAAATGGTCAAAGATATGAAAAAGCAGTTTTTGATGAAAAATGATCTAAATTATTACTGTTTATAGAAATGCAAACTGAAATGACTTTGAGATATTATTTCATATATATCAGATTGGCTAAAATGATAGAAGGAGAAAATAACAAATGTTGGAGAAGGTGTGGAAAAATTGGGACATTAATACACTGTTGATGGAACTGTAAACTTATTTAACCATTTTGGAAAGCAATCTGAACTTATGCCCAAAGAGTTATAAAACTGTGTATACTCTTTCACTCAGCAATACCACTACTAGGTCTGTTTCCCAAAGTGATCAGAAAAAAAAAGGAAAAGAACATATATGTTCTAAAATATTTATAGCAGATCTCTTTGTGATGAAAAGAACTGGAAATTGAGGGAATGCCCATCAATTAGGGAATGACTAAATAAATTGTGGTATGTAATTGTAATGGAATACTACTGTGCTGTAAGAAATGATGAGCTGGTTGATTTTGGAAAGACATAGAAAGACTTGCATGAAATAATGAAAAGTGAAATGAGCAGATCCAAGAGAACAGTACATACAGTAATAGCAATATTGTTTGAAGAATAATTGTGAACAACCAAGTTATTCTGAGTACTATAAATAATCAAACCAACTACAGGGTGGGCCAAAAGTCACAAAGCAGTTTCAATATTTAATAACTCCTTTATTTTTTGTTTTTAATTTACAATACCATAGAATCATATAAAGTATATATAGGAAATGAATTTATATTATATGTGAAAAATCAAATCTTGTAAATGGCAAACAATGACAGAATAATTTTCAAAAAGTTATTAAAACATCAGACCCCTTTGTGACTTTGGATGCACCCTGTACAAAGGACCTGTGAAGGAAGATGCTATCCACCTCCTGAGAAATAACCGATAAATACAAGTATGCATAGTATGGTTTTACACATATTTATAAATGTGTTAAATGGTGGCCTTCTCTGGTGCAGGGTATGGTGGGAGGGAGACAGATCAAAACTTAAAATGTAACCAAAAAAATCAAATAAGTCTTAAAAAAAAAAACAGGAGGTAGAAACCCTTACCCAAATAATAGCCCTCTCCTGAGATCTTTGGAGATTTTTACCTTTTTAAAAATTATTTTCTCCTGATTATTTGGGGCAGAATAATTAATTGAGGTACAGCATCCACCTGAACAGAGGGAAATGAGACACAGTTCAAGTGTAAAATCAGAAGCATTTATTGGACAAGTACAGTATACACATACTTGGGGAACCATAAATCTAATCTGGCTGCTCCAAAGATTGGGGGTTTAGGGAGTGGGTTATATGGTTTTACAGCAAAGGGAGGCAGAAGAATAGGAGGAATTACAGAGTACATAGTCTCATTGGTTAATAGACCTATATCTTAACTTTTCAGGAGAACTTTCAACTCAAGCTTGCTCTAGGTTAGCTGGGAGAGAATATCCAAATATGGGCAGAGCTGATGGTCTTTCATTCGCCCAGTGGTGGTCAATAGCATGAGAAATGGATTTCACAGGCTGCTCTTGCATTGTGAAGATAGGGTCACCCATTGGTCAAGTACTCATAGGACCTTTTGGCCAAGTTCCACAGGGCTATTTCCCTACTGAAGGGATAACAAGGGTGGAGGTCTAATGAAAAATAGCCAGGGAGGAGGGGACTTTCCACGCCATTGAGTCACCTCCACTGCACTGAACTCAGTCATTTACTCATCAGGATTTGATTAAGCAAGTGGATTTACTAGACTAACTATATCAGTAGATAAGTACAACAGTAATAATCACTGCCTTGTGGAATCAAACTTAACTGAATAATACTAACCACAGAACAAAATAAAATGGGAGTCTAAATCAATCATTTTCCACAAAACATGCCTAAGTCTTTCTATCTTTAAAACTCTATCCTGGGGCAGCTAGGTGGCACAGTGGATAGAGCACCAGCCCTGGAGTCAGGAGTACCTGAGTTCAAATCCGGCCTCAGACACTTAACACTTACTAGCTGTGTGACCCTGGGCAAGTCACTTAACCCCAACCGCCTCACTAAAAAAAATAATAATAATAAATAAAAATGAATAAAAAATAAAACTCTATCCTAATGCCCATCAATTGGGGAATGACTAAACGAGCTGTGGTATATGATTGTGATGGAATATTATTGTGCTATAAGAAATGACAAGCAGGATGATTTCAGAAAGGCCTGGAAAGACTTATATGAAATGATATATAGTAAAGTGAGCAGAACCAGGGTTCTGCATAGTGACAGCAGTATTGTTTGATGAAGAATTGTGAATGACTTGACTATTCTTAGCAATACAATGATCTAAAATAATCCCAAAGGACTAATGATATAAAGCATGCTATCCAAAGAAAGAACTGATATTGATTGAACACAGACTGAAGCATGCTATTTTTCACTTTCTTTCATTTTTTCTTTTATTCAAGTTTTCTTATACAAAATGACTAATATGGTAATGTTTTACATAATTGCACATGTATAAACCATATCTGATTGCTTATCACCTCAGGGAAGGGGGAGGAAAGGGGGAAAACCTTCTATTCTATACCTTACCATTCCCTTAAGCTGCTATTTTATGTATTTCCTCTTCTTTCTCAAAAAAGCTATCCATAGTTGCCTCCTCCATTTCTTCTCCACTTACTTATTTCTCAGCTCTTTTTAATTTGGCTTTCATTCTCATCACTTGATTGAAAATGCTCTCTCCAAAGTTACCAGCGAACTCTTAATTGCTAAATTAAACAGGCTTCAAACTTTTCCCCCATCTTCTTCATTTGATACTTTTGACTTCCTTTCATCCCAGATACTACTCTCTTCTCTGGGTTTTTGGGACATGACTCTCCTGGAGATTCTGCTACCAGTTTGATCATTTCTTTAGTCTCCTTTGCTACCTCATCATCCACCCCCTAATAGTAGTTGTATCAAAAAATTTTGTCCTAGACCCTCTTCTCTTCTTTACACACACTCTCTCTTAGTAACCTCATTTAGTTCCCATTGGTTTAACTATCATTTCTATTCAGATGACTTACAAATCTATATATCCATAAATCTAATCCTTATCTCCAGAGCTTTGGTCCCACAACAATTGTCTATTTTAAATAAGATATCCTGGTGACAATCAAATTCAACATGTCTAAAACTGAACTCATTCTATTTCCCTGAAACCTTTCCCTCTTTCACACTTTGCTATTTCTGTCAAAGGAACCACCATATTTCTAGGCTTCCATATTTGTAAATTCAAAGTTATCTTTGACTCTCTATTCTAGTTCAGATATATCCTACCACTGAACAAATCTTGCTATTGACTCAGACTCTTTCCCTCTTCCCACTTTAATTCAGGCCCTTATCATCCTTTGCTTCTACCATTATTACAACAGACTTGATTGGTCTGTATCCTAGAAAAAGTGATTTTCCTTAAGAACAGATTTTCCTACCTCAATAAACTTAAGTGACTTCTCATTGACTACAAAATTAATTCATTGTTATCTAATCCTTTAAAAAATTTTTATTTTTCAAAGTTGTATAATGTATGTTACTATGAGGACAGTAGGGACAGAACTGGGACTGTGATTTCATTGTTATAGAACTCCCTGGTGAGGAAACTCCCTCTACCAATACAGATTGGCCCCTTTTCTGTAACGTACAGGCTTCCCAGCAGCCTAGCACTGAAAGGTTGTGTCTTGCCCAGAGTTACGCAGTCAGTAGCATCGGAAGTGGACTTGACCTCAGGTCTTTCTGGCTTCAAGGATGGCTTTTTCCATCCACTGTGCCATGTTGTCTCTAGTTTTAGAAATTCATTCATCTTTATAGTTTATAAATAAATAAATACAAACATATAAGGGGATGGACTCCAAAATTTCCTATTGAGCATGCTCAGGATAAAAAAAAAGTTTAGAGATACTGGATTTAGACAACAAAAAAAAAACCAAAACCCGTAACTTGTTAGAAATCGCACATCGGTTAACTTTGAGCAGTACCGCACGCCGTCTCGCCATCCACCTCAGGCTCCGCCCAGTTCCCGCTCGCTGATTGGATGGGGGTATCTGGCCCGCATCTCCCGGTGCCGGAAGGAAGGCGGTAGTGATTCTATTCTTGAAAGGGCCCTAGGGAAGGCTCAGCCGGGGTGGTGGCCTGCCGGAAGGAAAATGGTGAGTTGCCGCCTGGGAGGCGGGAGCGGGGGCGGAGGACTGGGCTGGCCGGGTTGGGTTTTCTCAGCCCTGTGGGGTCCGACTGTGAGATGTAGGGCCGCCCCGAGGTGGCGTGGGGTGGAGGGGGTGGGGGTGGGGGGTGGCCCTCCTCCGCCTCGCTAGGCCTTGGCTCTGGTCCCGTGCGCCCTGGTCTTTTCTCCTCACCTAACGGCCGCCGCAGCCTCACCCTTACCAAAGGGCGGGCCCCGAGGCCATGGCTTCCCGACTCCTGAGAGATGTGGCCTCTAGCGAGACCTTCCCGGCCCCCGACCCGTTGTGGGCTGAAAGGCGTCTCTGTGGAGTGGAGGTGGGGAGAGGAACCTGGAGCCGGGGCGGGGACGACGTCGGGGGCCCCGCGGGAGAGAAGGCTGGAAGCCTTCTGGGGAAGAGGTCCAGTGCTCTGGTTCTTGGGCCTGTCCCTCTGCCCACGCCCTCAGGATTTCTCTTGTCCATAGGTAACGGCCATGAACCACCCTTTCATTATCTGAGCCAAGAAGCCTGAAACCGAGGAGGCGCCTGAAGTGGTGGCAAAAACTGCTTCGTGGGCTCCAGGGCCTTCAGCCTAGTGCTCCTTAAACCGTGTCTTTCTCTCCCTGCAAAAGAAAGTATAGAATTGAGGGGTTATCTTGACAGCTCAAGCCCACGCGTCACTCTAGTCTTGATTATCTGGATACTTTGGTTCACATCGTCCGAGAAATTACATTGACTCTCTTGACTCGTTTACCTGACTCGTAACGCTTCTTTTCGGTACTGGAGATCATTTTAGAAATTTTTAAAAGGGTATGAGTAGCTAGTATTTCTATAGCGTTAAAGCACTTTACCAATATTTTCTTATTTTTACCCTCACAACAGCCCTATTTTGCAGATAAGGAAACTGAGGCAGGGGTAGTAACTTAACTAGGGTCACACTGCTAGTGTCTCAGGCTGGATTTGACCTCAGGTCTGAACAGCAGATGCAACTCTCTGCTTACTGCCCCACCCACCTAGCTGCTTATGTCAGACTGCATGCTTAAAATGGGTAGTTGAAACTGATAGATAACCTGTTTTAGCAGAGACATCATAAGATCTTTGCTTTAGAGCTGAAAGGGATTTTGGAGGCTATCTAGTCCAATCCCCTTCTTTTACAGTTGAAGCCACTAAGGCCCAAGTTTAAGTAAGTGATTTACTTGAGATTACATAGGTAGTAAAGGCAGCTAGGTGATGCACTGGATAGTGTTGGGCCTGGAATCAGGAATGACTGGCTTCAAATTTGGTCTCAAGACATTAGTGGCTGTATAACCATGGGCAAGTCATGTAATTCTGTTTGCCTCAGTTTCCTCATCTGCTAAAATGAGCTGGAGAAAGAAATGGCAAACCACTACAGTATCTTTGCCAAAAAAAACCCCAACTAAATAGGGTCAAGAAGAATCCCCCCACAACCAAACAACAACACAGGTAGTTAGGAGCAGAAGTGGGATTTTAACCAGGTTTCTCTAACTCTGGAGCCAATGCTTTTTTATCATACCACTCTCTCCATATCTTTGTACACTAGATGTATAAATGCTTTTATTTTACTCTTAAACAGTATGTTTCTGTGATTTGAAAGTTGACCTCAGAGCCAATGAAACTACAGGTCCACACCCTATTCCTATCTAACTGTAGCTTAATATAATTCCTTTATGGCATTTAGAAGACAGAAGATTAGAAAGGAAGGCATACAAATAAATCACATTCTTGTCTTTCTAACTATGAAGAAGAGAAATTAAAATATTTTTCTTGGTTTTCCTTGAGCACCTATTGTCCCCAATCTAGTTTTGAGAGGTTATAATCTCTAAAGTTATTTTAGCCCAGATATAATACTTTCATTTTAATTGGACAGCTCTCCAGTGAGTTTATTATTAAGACTATAATGGTTACCATCTCAGGGAGGAAGAAATAATGACTTAATCTCTAGTTTTCAAACACACACACACACAATCTCTGTGAAAGAAAGAAAAGTAAAGTTGGGGGGAGTGGAGAATTAGTTGGATATATGCTTCAGAAAGTGGCAAGTGAATTCTTAAGATCTGGGAAAGTTGATCTAATAGTTATTTCAGAACAGGAGACATAGAGGTGGGATATGGAGGATACCTGTGCTAAGGCAAGACCAAGGGGTGAGGAGATAACCTTGGAGTAAGGCATGAAATGAAATGGCCCTCAAGCCTGCCTGAGCTAGTAAGCTAGAAAGGATAGTTAACAATCAAAGCATCGAGGTGTGTGCCCCCATGGGACCCACCCCCCCATTCCAAAAATGAAAGGGTTAAAACATTCCATTTATAGTTTCTCATCTTGGTAGATAGGGATTTGGTGAGTAGGAAGTGAATGTAGCATGTGGGATAGAGTACCAGCTAAACAGGTAGATTTCAAGCCTCTGACACCTACAACACATGCCTGTGCAACCCTAGGCAAGTCATTTAACTTTAACTTTGTAAGACTGTAAGTTTCGGTGCAATTGAGTTTATGTTGATACAGGGGGTTTCCTCACCAAAAATTCTCTGATATTAATGAAATCATAAGAAATTAAACAATACTGACAGGGTTGGAAGTACTAATTTAGTAATTCCCAGAAAGTACATAGGCCTACCATAAGTGCTGCTGTTGTGTAGATATTAGAATATAATTTTTAAATCACTAAACTCTATATTATTTACTCTAGCCCATTTCCTAATAGTATTTTTGGTTTTTCAAAATGAAATCTTACCTCCTACCCTTTTCATTATACCTTTTTCTAATATGCTTTCCTATCTCTTCTCAATTTTTTTATATTATTGCTATTCATTTGGAGCCTTCAGTAGTGACAGCACTTGATGGGAGGTACATTTTATATTTATTTGCATAACTGATTAAATGTGTATAGGGTATATGATAACTAGCACAGGAAGCAAGCAATAGTTCCTGTTAGGGGTAGCCCTGAAATAGGCCAGTACCTTGTTGGTTTAGGTTTGATGTTGAAATTAAATGAGGCACTCATAGGTTATTCAGCAGTGAACAAAATAAGGTTTACTTAACTGTAATATAAGAAGAGTATTCAACAAGGATGCTCCAGAACATACAGAAACATGTGGTTTGGGAACATCTACCAAGTTCAGTGAGCCCTGAGCCTACATAGGTGTGTCCTTTTTATGCCTTTAGGTGATCAGAAAACTGTTATCATTGGAGGCAAAGCTTGAACCTTAGTCCCCTTGGGCCTATCAAGACCCAGGGATGGCCTTGTCACATTTCACAGAAAAGCGGGCTTCAAACCCATGTGGTCAGGCAGGTTAGTGACCCTGGTAGAGAGTGATGGTCACAAGTTCCTACCTAACATATCTTTTATCTTTTTTTTTTTATGGGTAGTTATCTACAAATAGCTCTAAAAATTTTTTTTTTTAGTTACTTTGGCAAATAAATAATAAGCCATTTTAGATGGTAAAGTAGAATTTCACAAGTATTTTGTAATGCCTATTGAAAATTACTGAACCAAACAGGTTATTAAGATAAGTTTGTACATCACAAAAATTAAAGTAAACTTTAATTCACTTTTTTATAGTGGCATATTTCCTAATATAATTAGGAAGTTAAGAAGTGATGTTTTATTTTTGAAATTATTAATACTAAAGGTTAATCATATTAAAATAATTGAGCATTTTAAATATCTGAATTCAGCTTTTAGAATAATAGTGGGAAAAGTACTGATTCTGGAGTCACAGGACCTAAATTCAAAGTATACTCACTTGTGTGACTGAGTACAAGGCACTTAACCTCTCTGGACATTAGTTTCTTCTGTAAAATGAGGGAGATGGATTACACAACCTTTGAGGTCCCTTCCAGCTCTAGATATAAATTGATCTGGCTAATTATGTTAATGATTAAGTTCCTTGAGGTTTCTTTTATGAGCACACATAATGGACATAGTCCTGTTAGCTTCCAAAGGTCAGAATGTGTGATTCCTTTCTTTGGCTAATATTTGTATCTTTCAGAACATTTTAATTCATCTGTCAATTCAATTTTAGAGCACAATCTAGGTTTCTTTATGGAGAGTGAATATTAAGAGTTCTTTTGAAAGTTGAGAGATTTATAGGTTTGGATTTGAAATAAAGACATATGATGGGAGCAGCTAGGTGGTGCAGTGGATAGAGCACCGGCCCTGGATTCAGAAAGACCTGAGTTCAAATTGTTAAGGGCTAAAATTCTAGCTAAACTGTCTAAAATATCTAATGAGTGGTCGCCAATAAATTATAAGCTTTAGCAAGAGTTAAACTTTTAAGCATTTATTAAGGAGAATAAGAATTTGGTAAAGAGAGAGAAAAAGGCCTAGATTCCTATCTATTAAAGGGAGAGCACATTTCTAGCTCCGCTCTCCACCAGAGTCCAAAGGAAAAAGCGCCAGTCTCTTCCTTCCTCCTCCCACTAGCCCGCGTCACTTCCTGACTCCTGGTCTTGCCCTCAAAGACCTTCGCTTCATGGGCAGAACTCTTCTACAGTAAGTCTCCAGCAGGTGGTGTCATTCCAATCGTTACAAAATCCAGCCTCAGGCACTTACTAGCTGTGTGACCCTGGGCAAGTCACTTAACTCTCATTGCCCCGAAAATTTTTTTTAAAAGACATATGATGGCTGATATCTAAAACTTGTAGAAAAAATAATAAATGTTAGGGATAGTTCTTTAATACTTCAACAGATAAATTATTTTATCCACATGATTACTCTCTCTAGTGGTACAAATCATACAACCCCTCCTCACATACTGATTTTGTATCTTTTATCCATATTCTCCCATAAATCTTCTGGAGGACCCAACCAACATTCCAGATTGCCTTCTGGGTTTCCTGATAGTATGTGGGTTATCCACGAAGGATTTATACTGTCATCTTTGTTCTTTCCACAAGACTGGCTTACCATATTTTCTGGTCATTTATCTATTTGATGATATCTTTAATACTACTGTTTTGTTGGTAATACGCAGCTCTTTATAGTTACCATGTGGATCACTGCCTTATGAATGACCTGTGACTTTTAAAATAAATCTTATTGAATGTGTGTGTCTATGTATGTATATAGCACATGCACAAATCTGTCATTTCCAAGTAACCAAGAAGTTAAGTGAAACAGACTGACATTAACCATATCTACCAGGTTATGCCAGACTTACAGAAAGGAGTGAGGTATTCATTTTCCACTCTGTAGATTCAAGATTGGTCATTTCATTAATCTGAATTCTGATGTTATTTAATGTTATATCTCTTTACATTATTGTGGTTATTGTGCATATTCTCTTGGTTCTGCTTACTTTATTCTATATCAGTTCATTTGCCATTTCTTCCTGTACAGTGTTATAAAACATTTTTATAACAATTTGTTCAGCCATTCATTTCCCAATTAATGGATAACCACTTTTGTTTAGAGTTTTTTGCTACCATTATTTCCTTTTGTCTTGATTTCCTTAAGGTATTCAGCCACTAGTAGTATCTTTAACTTTAATTCTTTAAAGACTGTAGCATTCCATAATTCCTAGCTATATATCATCCTTGGAAGACTATTGGTATTTTAAAAGAAGATGACCTTTGTTTCAGGGAGAAACTGAGGGAAAATGGCAGTTACGTAACATGGAGAGATTGACAGTAGTGTCTTTTCTTATTTGCTGTCAGAATACATGTGCTCAATTAAGTAGATTTATGGATTATATAGTTTTAAGTAACCCATACAAAACAAACATGTGGTTTAAAAAAGATTCCTGCAAAGAAACCCCAGATCAAAGATAGTACTAATAATGCAAACCAAGTGATCAAGAAAATGGCAAACTTATGCCACCCCTAGTAATAAATGTTCAGCCACATCAGATCTGACAAGTTGCCCCCCCCCAAAAAAAATGAAGTTAGCAAAGAGATAATTTGAAAAATATGTTTAATCAGCGCAGATAATAATGCATCTCTTCATTGTGGAGCTACGTGAACTATCTTTTTTCAGCCACAACAATGATTAAAATCAGTTGTTGAAATAAATTAAACTTATAATCAGGCCAAATCTCTGTCACAAAGTGTTAAGCCAAGGTTTTAAAAAATAATGAAGCATATTCAATCACATTGATCTTATAAGCTGTCTTAGTAATAAAATATTTTATAAGAGTAAAATATATTTGTGTGGCACTTAGAAATAAAAATTTTAAAATTTATTTCTATGTATTTTATAATATACATAAAATTTCTTAACAAAAAAAGATCAAAACCTTTATATGATTTTTAAAAAAAAGATTGGAGGGGGCAGCTAGGTGGTGCAGTGAATAAAGTACCAACCCTGGATTCAGGAGGACCTGAGTTCAAATCCGGCTTCAGACCCTTGACACTTACTAGCTGTGTGACCCTGGGCAAATCACTTAACCTTCATTGCCCTGGCCCCCCCCCCAAAAAAAAAAAACCTGACAAAAGAAAAAAAAAAGATTGGAGACCTCTGGACTAGACAAGAGATCGTCTTTATTCACTTGTTTTTTTCTTTGTGGATAGTCCAAACTCTTTAGAGTGATTATGTTTAAGGAGCCTTGGCAGTGTTCCAGTTCTTCATACACTCAGCACAATTTGATCTGCAAAGAAGAGTATATGAAGGACCTCATCATCTTTTTTCTAGGTATAGGTTGAGTTGGTTGGCCTCAGGGGTGCCTTTTTATCTTGAAATTCTGTCATTATGATTCTGTGACCTCTGGATAATCTCTCATTTGAACTTAATACAGAATATCTTCCATAAAATCATTGGTGAGAATACATTTTATATGGTGCTTGATATTCATAATCAGAGAGAATTCAAACAAAGTTACCTCATATCTTTCAAGGACTCTTGTGTGATTTTTTAACACAAGCATAGGAGTCCCCTTATTGGAAGAGAGTTTTTAAGTTTTTTTAAAGTTTTTAAGGTATTTTGCTCTATTAAGTCAGATCATTATCTGTGGTCAGCACAAAATAAGCACAATATGTGTTGTATGTTCTCTTCATTTTTCAGTAAGTTACATGATTAAAGATTTGGTCTGCTATAGAATATTATTTGTGAAGGCCTAGCTCTTTTTTATACCTTTTTCAAAGACACTCTGGGTAGGTAGTGATTATTCCTCTAAAGAATGGTAGTCACATGAGTTGACAGCTATCGACATTTTCTTGTTTTATTTTTCATATGAATATTTTATATTTTCCAGTTACATATAGATATAATTTTCAACATTTGTTTTTATAAGATTTCTAGCTTCAAATTTTCCTTCCTCCCCTTCTTGATTGTTTTGTCGGGTTTTTTTAAGTAATAATTGGGGGCAGCTAGGTGGTGCAGTGGATAAAGCACCAGCCCTGGATTCAGGAGGACCTGAGTTCAAATCTGGTCTCAGACTCTTAACACTTACTAGCTGTGTGACCCTGGGCAAGTCACTTAACCCCAATTGCCTCACCAAAAAAATAAAGTAATAATTGGGTGGTACAGTGGATAAAGCACAGGCCCTGGATTCAGGAGTACCTGTGTTCAAATCTGGCCTTAAACACTTGACACTTATTAGCTGTGTGACTCTGGGCAAGACATTTAACCCCCATCACCCGCCAAAAAAAAAAAAGTAATAATTATCTGTAATTTTATCCAAGTGTTAGTATCATCCCATCACTCAGATTTCTCAATAGCTGATCCCTTAGTGCTTTCAAAATTGTGTCACACCCTGCATAAGTCTCTTCTTTTATAATTGGTCTAGTCGTGCTGCTCTTACTCTATTTTTCTGAGTACTATTTCTTTTTTGTTTTAATAATAATAAACATTTTATTTAAAGTTTTGAGTTCCAAATTCTATCCCTCCTTCCCAACCCCAGGAGGTAAACAATCAGATATAAGTTGTACATGTGCAGTTATGTAAATCTTAGTACTATTTCTACTTCCACTTACAACACAATAAAAACTATAAGAGTCCAAATATGGTGACTAAAAAAGCCATCCAAATCATAGATGGAGAAAAGCTTTGTTATATAAATCTTTTCTATTCATCTTTTTTGATAATTCTTACAATTTCATTAAGTTCTCAAGATGATTACTCTTTTTTTTTTTCAGGGCAATGGGGGTTAAGTGACTTGCCCAGGGTCACACAGCTAGTAAGTGTCTGAGGCCAGATTTGAACTCAGGTCCTCTTGAATCCAGGGCTGGTGCTTTATCCACTGCGCCACCTAGCCACCCACAAGATGATTAGTCTTAATGGGATATCTCATCACATTTTCTGAAGACTTTTTTTTTCTTGTCACTACTTGTTATATAGAATGAATACTGTATGTGATATTTCACCATTCTTCTGTGAAAGATTTTTGTTTGTAGTCTAAAACAGTATTGCCTTTGACTGTAGTATCTTTCTCCTTGGCAAAGCAATCAGTATTTTCTTGCTGAGGTGGTTTTTAGACTTTCCTGGCCACTTCATTGTAGTGATTGGTTTATATTGTTTAGATTTCCTTAGGAAATGATAATAGCTGTGTTATTGTCTTTTATCCATTTCCCATTTTTCACCCTCAATAGCTTATATAAATATGGCAATTTAGAACTAATTTTGGTAATGATTTTGATCTTCATTCTAAGAAGTGGTCATACTGCACACAGCTGATTCAAAAAGGAATCCCACATTTGTAACTAATTGTTTTCTGTGATTTAATTTCATTTTTTGTGATGTTACTTGATGTTTGTTATGTCTTGAGTCTCTCCTTTAAGAGTATTCATGATATGCATGTGTCAGATGTCTGTACATTTCTTAATCATGAATCACATTTTCCATTTTTGATTTGCTTATTTTAATGTTTTTTCCTTATACCTACCTTTGCATTGAAGTTAGCAAGTATTAAAGTTTATTTCAATTTAATTTGGAAGCTCTTAGGGGGTTTACTTCTTTATCTTCATTAGAATTTGGCACACAAACTAGTTATTTTTATTGTGGTCTTTTTGCAAATGCACCACAATACAAGATGCTCAAATGTTCTTTGAAATGATGTTTCTTGTTTACCCACTCCGTTATTTGTCTTCCAGTGTCATTTATAGTGTCAATATTTTTATGATTCATTTCCTCTAATAAGTCAACTAATTGGGCCCTAGACAAGGATTTCATATTTATAGTACCAGCAGTTAAATTAATGTTTACAGATAGTCTAAAAACTAATGAGCATTCTCTGCCCCTTTTTCTTAACTCTGCCCCTATACGCTCATGAAGGAGGTGAATAGATAGTAGCCAGGAAGACCTAAGTTCAGATCCAGCCTTAAGATATATACTGTGTGGCCTTGGGAAGGTCACCGAACTTCTATTTGCTTCAGTTCCTTTATCTGTAAAATAAGATTAATAATAAAACTTCATATGGTTGTGATGAGGATAAAATTAGATAATATTTGTAAAGTGCTTTACAAACCTTAGGTGCTATTATCATTGCCATATAGGACTAACCCATTTGTATTTTTCTTTCTTACATGAGTTGCCATGGCCATAGAATTCATCACGTAGTGACTGGTTAATGTACTGATCTAACTCATACATACTTACCTAGTCTGTAACTAAGACCAGAATTTGAACCTTTCTAGCATGGTAGAACTAGCCAGAGCTTACATTCCACTGGTAGAGTCTTTGGGAGTCACCTTCACACCTCAGTGAAGCATCTTAAGGAGAAACAAAAGACAATAAATGCCCCCCACCCTTAATCTAAAATAAATTAACCCTTTTAGTTTTCCTAATAGTTGTAAAATGTTTTCCTTTGCTGGTTCTCTCATAAAACTGGAGCTCTACTTTTCAACTATTCCAAAATGATAACTGTTGACTACTTCCTCAAAAATATCTGGTGAAGAAAATTCCATGACCTTGCTTGATAATTATTCTTGCTATAGTTATAGTCAGGAAGTAATTTCTTTATGGTATCTAATAAAATCCATTCAATTGACATTTTAGTCCTCTTTCCCTTTATTTTTTTCTACATTGCACAGAGTAGTTTTTATTTTTCATAATATCTAATTGGTATTCTGGTACATTGGAAAGAGCATTAGCTCTGGACTTGGTGGACCTGGATTTTAATCATGGCTCTACTCTTTACTATTTGGGTGACCTTGGGCACTGGATCTCAGTTTCCTCCTCTGCAAAATGAGGGAGTTAGACTGATTTCCAAGGTTCACTTCCAACTTGGAGTGGCTCCAAATTTTTCCCCCTCTTCAGGCTGTATTAACTCTTTAGTCTTCTGTAATATGGTGTTTTCCACACCTTCAATAAAAAGTTACTACTCTTTTCATAGACCCTTTTGGAATTCTTTGCATACCTCAGTTGTGTGCTCAACTGTGAACAAAAACTTCACCGATGCTAATTATAACTAGTTATTATTTCTGTGCCTTTGTATTCTGTGTTGTTGTACATATTCTGAAACGTACTTTTTCCTCTCAGATATTGCCACCTCACTTAAACCCTTGAACTTCCCCTTTTGCTGTAGGGTAACTTTCTAAAGAAATTGTGTAATCTTATGTTTATGGAATTTTTCCTCCCTGTGGAAAATATCCAGTCTATGTCATCTGTTCAATCAGGGCAAGGAGAATTAAGTAATCCCATGCATCTACATGTAGTTTAACCATATCAGATAGGGAAAAAAAGTTAGTAAGATATTTAAAATTATTAATGGGCAAAAACTACTCTTCAATTATCTCACTTCTGTATATTTGGCATTTGTATTCATTTACTGCTAATGTCCAGCTATGTATAGATTGCTTATTTACATGTATGATTTTTTTTTAATTACATATTGAAACTATTTCATTTGTGTGTGTGTGTGTGTTTTTTTTCCCAGAGTGAATCTCTGGTGGTTTGTGATGTTGCTGAAGATCTAGTGGAGAAACTGAGAAAGTTTCGTTTTCGCAAAGAAACTAACAATGCTGCTATTATAAGTAAGCTCAACTATTGTCAGCAAAGTTATAGTCTTATACATGTTTGATCTTTCACTAAAAGCCACAGGTCATGTAATAAATTTTTCTAAAGTAATTTCCCTTCCCAATTTTTTTTTCTTTTCATTTTATTTTTCACACAGAAGCAACACCTAAAAGTCACAAAACAGGGGAAGAATGATACTCCAAAGTTGTGGCAACTCCTAGTAAAAATTAGTTTGTGTTCATTCCAAGTGGCTTTTGGCTTAAATGTTATAATATTAAAAATATATGTTTATCTCAAATACTTGTAAATGTTTTTCCTACAAGGATAAAGGCGATATGGTCTACCTTTATCTAGATATAGTGATATTCAGAGGCTCTTTAAGTATTTAGTATGTCTACTTTTTTCAGAACTAGGAAGCGACTGTTTAACAGGAAATATCACTTTTTCCTAAATCTACCAAAAGATGGGAAGAGTAGTTTGTGTCTTGCCTTCCCCCATATCTCATCAGTAGTGCTTTTGAGTTTCAAGACTCTTCTTCATGAGCAATATGCGAGTCTGATGAAAAAGGTGAAGTCAAGGAGAGATAGGAATATAAATTGTGTAATCTGTGCTTCTTAACTAAAATGCATGTGGCAAACTAAAGCAAATTAATAGTGATAACTCTGTAACTATACTTATGCTACAAATTAAAAGTCCAAACCAGTCTAAGCACACAGTTGTGAAAAATGAAACTGCACGTTTTGTTGCTTTAGTGATTTCAGTTTTTACCCCATATGGGAGGCTATTCTAAATCTTTTTGATCCATAATGTCTGATTGAAGGTTTGCTATAATATTAGCAAGCAATTTAAAAGGAAAATTTATTTCAAATAAAATAAAGAGGTGGCATTAATGTCCTGACTCAAGAATTCTTAATAAGCCATCCTTTTTCTCCATATTGTCCAATTTTCTTTCTATATTGTTTAACTTTTGTCAACAGTTCATTCATTCCATGCTGGGTATATATCATTCTGACTGGTGCAAAGTTTAGCCCTTTTCAAATCTTCTCAGGATTAGGGTAGGAAATTAAGCATTTGAACTTTAAAAGACTTCTTTGTAAAATATATAGAGGTAACTAAGACAGCAATATTGTAAATAAGCAGATTAAGTGCTGCTGGTTCCTAAAATAAATGTACTACAGGTACTAGCAATAAACTTGATTATCTGTGAGAATCTTGCTTTTAAGGATTGACTATAAAAATATAATTATGCCAAAGAACAAGTATTAGGTGAATAAGTTATCTGTGAGTTTGATTCATGTGCTTCCTGATCAGTTTCCATTTTAGATACTTAAAAAATAAGTCCAGGGGATGGGAAAATTAAATTCATGTTAGATGTGCACAAATTCATGTGTATTGTATTTTTATTATAGTGAAGATTGACAAGGATAAACGGCTGGTAGTACTGGATGAAGAGCATGAGGTTTGTCAAATCACTTAAAGATAATCTTTCATTGTTGTTCAATCACGTTGTCATATGAAAAATGCCATCTTTGCTGTGTGTAATTTCCCATATAACATTTAGTTATCTCTTTCAAATGTGTGGTCACTCCATAAAAAAATTGTAATAATTACATTGTCTTGCTAAGTAAAGAAAATTAATTATTTTATTTTGTGTTAAGGAAATCCCATCTAATAAACTTAATCAAGAAAGTGTTCCTTTTATCAAATGAGTTGTGACAAGCCCTTAAGATCAATTTTTGCTGAGCTGCTGCTCAACCAATATACTTTGGCTTTCTATAAATTACATATAGGAATTGTGCCTGGTATTTCATTGGTATAGAAAACTCACTACCAATTCAAGTCACCATCTACTCAGCAACTTAGAAGCAGAGTTGCCTAGAACACTCAAGTTAATTAACAGGGTTACAGAGCTATTATAATTTGTCAGGTGCCAAATTGGGTCTTCCTGACTCCAAGGCCAAATTTCATTATCCTTTTATAAACTTAGTTTGGTAGATGAATTAAAACTTCATTCTAATTGTTTTTAATTCAACTTAGTAAAGTGAAAATTAATTAACTTTTTTAACTCTAGAAGAAACAAATGAAACTTATTTGGAGAAGAAAGAATACTCATTCATGCACTCAGCAATGGGGTTCTTGAAGTTGGAGACCTAATAGAGTTCATATTTCTGTTTATCAGCCTTGTTTAGTCAGCATAGTTGAGGTTAGAATAGATGTTGATTAGATTAGATGGTTGGGTAGATAGAATAGATAGCTGGTTAGACTATATCTTTACTAACCTAGAAATTAGTTCCTTCTATAGATGTTCAATTTAGTCAAGTTTTGCTTTACTTATAAAGGTTGTAAGTCTTTAATTATATTATAATATTGTTGCATTTTATTCTGCTAATTACTTATGCCCAAGAACATTCTCAATCATTGCTTTTTGTTAAATTGCCAGGGTATTTCACCTGATGAACTCAAAGATGAACTACCTGAACGACAACCTCGATATCCTTTTTGTTTTTAAAAATTATTTATTGTTTCCTCAAGGAGCAAAAGAGAGAGAGAGAGAGAGAGAGAGAGAGTGAGTGTGTGTGTGTGTGTGTGTGTGTGTGTGTGTGTGTGTGTGTGTGTGTGTGTGTGTGTGTGTTCATGCATATGCATATATATATATATTTTCAGTGTTTTAAAAATCTATATTATGGTAATTGCTGTTGTATTATAGTTTTATTTCATAATATTAAACTTTTTTAGTTACTATTTTATAATAACATGGGAAAATGTAAAATAATGTAGGTGAGGGGGGCAGCTAGGTGGCTCAGTGAATAAAGCACTGGCTCTGGATTCAGGAGGACCTGAGTTCAAATCCAGCCTCAAATACTTGACACTTACTAGCTGTGTGATCCTGGGTAAGTCACTTAACCCTCATTGCCCCACAGAAATAACAACAGCAACAATAATGTAGATAGGAGCCTAGTTTAAATTGTTTGAAAAGGAATCCAGTTTTTCTAATCTGATGTCCTTTTAAAAAATATTCTTAGGGGCGGCTAGGTGGCGCAGTGGATAAAGCACCGGCCCTGGATTCAGGAGTACCTGAGTTCAAATTCAGACTCAGACACTTGACATTTACTAGCTGTGTGACCCTGGGCAAGTCACTTAACCCCCATTGCCCCACCAAAAAAACCCAAAAAAAATATTCTTACTTAGGTACTAAAATAGTTGGTTTTTTCCATTTCCTTAACTTAAGAAAAACCTTCATTGTATATAGTTATAAATATCAGCATGATGATGGAAGAGTTTCATACCCTCTGTGCTTTATTTTCTCTAGTCCTGTTGGTAAGTATGATTCTCATATAATGTATGTATGTAAAGAAATATATCCTAATAAAGGTGAATTATGTTAAATGATGCACTAGAAGATGAAACATGTCAAATTTCTTAAATTTGTCATGTTGTATACATGATATAAATGTGAATATCACTGTACAACAGAGTTTTCTTTAAGGTCAGCCTATATTGAACTTATCCAAGAGTATTATTAATGAAGGTTATCATGATATAGTCCCATGGTATAGATTTTGTGAATAGCATGAGTGCTAGATGAGACACATACTATAGGATTTGGATTTTCTCTAAATACAAACATTTGAACTTTAGGTTCCATTTTTATTATTTTTAATTGTTAAAATTATTTGAGTTATGAAGCTTTTTCTTGAGTTGAAGATCAATTACTGTAAATTTTTTATTTGTTCTCAGATTCAGGGGGGCTTTTTTTTTGAGGGGTGAGGCAATTGGGGTTAAGTGACTTGCCCAGGATCACACAGCTAATAAGTGTTAAGTGTCTGAGGCCGGACTTGAACTCAGGTCCTCCTGACTCCAGGGCCGGTGCTCTATCCACTATACCACCTAGCCCCAGGGGGGCTTTTTTTTTTTAATTGAGATAATCAAAACTAATTTCTCAAGACTTTTCTCCACACGTAGAAAGTTTAGTCTACCAATTCACAGATTGGTCAATCCATTTGCAAAATATAGTGGCCTACTTGAGTTCAGAATAATTTTTGATCTGTGAAGTTAGAGGAAGTAAATAATGGACAAATATATTGCAGGTATCACCTTTCAAAATATTGAATTAGTCTTTTTTCCCCCTCAACATGAATTCTGAAATATCTGTCCATTTCTGGTAATGTGTAGATGTAACAGTTCTAGAAGTATTATTGGTAAGGGCTTTTTAAAAGTATATTATATGTAGTAAATTGAAATTTGATGAAAAATTTATGTTCTTCAAATTTTCATGTATTCTTAGTTTTTAATTTTTGTTTTTTCTTACTAAATCAAGTATCATTTTAAGGGAAGTATGTATACTATATAAATACATACATTTCAAAGAGCTAATGATTTTGTTTTGTCATTTATTTCTTGTTGATTTGGTTAGTTTATCAACATTTCAGTTGTTATTCTATTAGTATATTTTTCTTTTCTTGGACCCTTTCCTTTCCCATACCTAATGATTAGGAAAACTCATTGCAGTAATTGGAACAGAGGCTCCCTGAGTTGAAGAATTTTAAGAATGATGATGGAATTTGATCATTTTCTCCTCATTTCAGTTTCTTCATTTGGTGGTATATGCTGCAAATGACTTATTTATGTAGTTAGGCCTATGTGATACCAGGATGACTGGAGCCATTTGATGAAGCTATAGTCACTGTCTCCTCTTCTAGATGTTCACTAACCACTTCTTTAATAATTTTGGACTTTTGCCATGAATCACTGTTAAGGTCACTGGCATATAATTTCCATATCATCATGTTCATCCTTGTTCTCTCTCTCTCTCTCTCTCTCCCTCCCCCTCTCTCTCTCCCTCTCCCTCTCCCTCTCCACCCACCAAATCAAAATATTTATCTTTCTGCAGTTCTGTGGTACCTCTACAATTCTCCCTATTTCTTAAGATATCACTGAAAGTAGCACATAGTTCACAACTGGCACACCATTGGCACATCACTACTGCTGAAGTGGCTCATTGGTAACATTTTGAATTCATCAAGAGCAAATCTGTCACTACCTCCTTACTTAGGCCCAGTATCAGGCTAGCCTTTGTTCTGTCCTTTCCAGGACACAGGTCATTCTCTTAGGCAAAGATAGCAGAAGCAAAATAAGAATGAGCATCTCTACCTTCTCTCTGTAGTCAGTTATCAACAGCCCATCTGCCCTGAGTAGTGATAGTCATCTTCCTTACCCCAGAATAACTTTTTAAAATACAAAACAAAACCTCATTTTGTTGTCCTTAGCTTTTCTCACCACCCTCACCTCATTCAGCATACCAGAATTCTACAGTGCATTTGTATTCATCTTCTGTTGCCAGTATGTCTTTTAAAAATCTAGTCTGGTGGATAGAGCACCGGCCCTGGAGTCAGGAGTACTTGAGTTCAAATCTGGCCTCAGACACTTAACACTTACTAGCTGTGTGACCCTGGGCAAGTCACTTAACCCCTATTGCCTCACTAAAACAAAACAACAACAACAACAACAAAAAATCTAGTCTGGCTGGTGAATTTCCTGTGTATCCATATAATCAGATTGTTTCAGTGTCTTTAGAATTTCATTCTTCAGAGCTGCCTGTCCCTTTTAGGCTGACTTCCTCGATAGAATTTTAGTGCATGGGATCCTATCTATCCTTCTGTACTCTTTGAAATCTGCTTCCCAAAATCCAAGGTGCATGTAGAGGCAGCATGGTGTAAGGCATAGAAAACTGGCCTTGGAGCCAGAAGTACTTGGATTCAAGCCCTGCCTGTCATACCTACTAGCTGTGTCACCATTGGCAAGTCATTTCACCTCTTGATGCTGTAGTTAACTCTCTAAGACTATAAATTGCAGAGGATGTTCCAACATGCATTGTTAAGACAGACTTTCCTCATCTGGGTGTTCTCTATACCAGTGCAATCACAAGTCTAATCTCTATCCCTATATATATGTATTTATATACATAGAAAATCTCTAAAAGAATGAATCATTTCCCCAACTAGCTTATGGAGAGAAGACTTTTATACTTTTCTATCCCCCACAGCATCTTAACAGCACCTTGAAAATTGAAAGGCTCCATTACAGTACATGGGGATAGTCCAATCAGTCAAGTTTAGATACTCCAGCTATTCATAATGAATAAGCCAGAATACAGAGTCATCTTGTGTTTTTCTTAACTTTAGGATTGCGAATCAAAGCAGCAGTTGTCTGAACCTTGACTGCTTTGCTTATGTTTGCTTTGAATGGTGTTAAATATAATTTAATTGCTTCTTTTGCATGCTCATGTGCAGTCTGGTTCTTTAATATTTCAGTGGATCTCATTGCCATGGTTAGTCTCTTCAGTAGTGCAGATTATGTCTCATCTGCTTATATTTCTTTTAAATAGACTTTATTTTCTAAAGTTGATATTGTGAGTTATCCATGTGAAACAGCCTGCTATTTGAAACTTTTTTCCTCAAAATAAAAAATATAAATATTAGAATTAGAAGAGGGGGAAAAATAGAGCCTTATTTGATTCTTGTCCATCATATCTTTCCTGTAAATTTTCTACCAGGTTATCTACCCAGCATTAGGAGATCTTCCTAGTGATGTAGTATGGTGTAATGGAAAAAGCACTTACCTTGGAGTCAAAAAAAGACCTACGTTAGAATCCTGCCTCTGACACTTAACTTGCATTGTGACCTTGGAGAAGTCACTCACCCTCTGATTTTCAGTTTCCTTATCTGTAAGATGGAGTAATAATGTATGTAGTACCTAATCTCACAGAGTTGTAAGGGTCACATGAAGATGTTGCACTATATGCACATAATGTCAGCACTTGTTATCTCTTAGCACTATAGGAGTACCAGTGATACAAGCCTGTTCTTCTATTCCTCATTCCTCATTCTCACCAAACAACCAGTTTCTGACCAGAGATATCTTTGATATCATCTCAAGTCAAGTCAAGCTTTAATGAGAATTTGGTGTGGTACATATGAATATGGTACATGTGAATTTAATTGTATTTTTTAATATCAAAAGAAATTCTAAATAGATGTGACAAAATTAAATGTAAGTAAAGAAAACAATTTTTCACTTTTTCTTTCTCAAATTCTAATATCTCCTCCTTACCCTCTTTTCTAAACTACAAGGGTGTAAACCTGAACAACAGATGATGTATGCTGGGAGTAAGAATAAGCTAGTCCAAACAGCTGAACTAACCAAGGTATCATTATTTCTTTCCTTCTTTCTTTAGTGGGGCATTGAGGGTTAAGTGACCTGCCCAGGGCCACACAGCTAGTAAGTGTCAAGTGTCTGAGGCTGGATTTGAACTCAGATCCTCCTGAATCCAGGGCTGGTGCTTTATCCACTGTGCCACCTAGCTGCCCCCCCCCCCAAGGTATCATTTTGATATTTGATTTGCTTTTTGAGAATATGCCTGGCAGTAAATGAGCCTTAACACTCATCATTACAGACTCAAAGACCTTAATCTCATCAGAGTTGGCTCAAGGAGGGAACAACATACACACTCAGTTGGAGAAATCTATCTAACCCCGCAGGAAGGGGATAAGGAAGGAGGGGTAAAAGAAGGGAGGGCAGATTGGGGGAGGAGGCTGTCAGAAGCAAATCCCCTTTGAACAGGGATAGGGTGAAAAAAAAATAGATAATAGAGTAAATATCATGAGAAAGGGAATAGGATGGAGGGAAACAGTTAACAATAGTAACTGAAAAAGAGAAAAGGAAAAAAATTATACAACAAATATTTATAGCAACTCTTTGTGGTGGCTAAGAATTGGAAATCGAAGGAATAGCCATCAATTGGGGAATGACTGAACAAGCGGTGGTATATGATTGTAATGGAATATTATTGTGCTATAAGAAATGACAAGCAACCAAAAAAAAAAAAAGAAATGACAAGCAAAGAGAGTATGCCTGGGGGAAGCTAGGTGGCGCAGTGGATAAAGCAACAGCCCTGGATTCAGGAGGACCTGAGTTCAAATGCAGCTTCAGACACTTGACATTTACTAGCTGTGTGACCCTGGGCAAGTCACTTAACCCTCATTACCCCACAAAAAAAAAAGAGAATATGCCATTACAGAAGATTATTACTGATATTTGAATAAATCCAGTTCAGTGAGTAAGCTGTTTACTATGCAGTTAACTGTAACCAAAACTAGATGGTTTTTTAGAATCCAAGATTAATATTCTTGGAATACTTAAGATTATTAATGTTTTTTAAAGAACATACCAGTTTTCTTATACTAGGAGATTGATATAGGATTTAATAACTACTTACTGCCCTATTGAAGACTAAAAATATTTACTTGTTTCTCAAGCTCGTTTAACTTCCTGTGCCAGTTTTTAGTTGATAGTTTTTTATTCCTCATGTTATATTAATAAAAATTAGGTTAATTGGAAAAAAATTAGTTTATTTTTTAATATAGTATCAGTACATCTACCTCTCTTTTTCAGCTCCATCCCATTCCCCTGCTTTGCTTTTAGGCTTACCACTACTTCTTTCCACCCATCAGCCTGTATGAATGTCACTTCTACCATGTTTTTCTCTACCTTTTACCCTGAAGCAGCATCTCTGGTGCTTTATAAGGAATTTTTTGATCAAAGGTCTGGTAGACACAGCTAATAAATAGATCATGGGTAATTTAAATGGTTCTAGTCTGCCAGAAGTGGGAAAGGTAGAAAGACTATTTGTTCTACATTCTAGGGAATATTTCTTGGAACATATAAACTTTGAGAGTTGTGAAGATTTGGTTGGGGTGAATAGTGTTCTAATCCACTATAATCTATACCAGGGCTTCTTAAACTTTTTCCACTTGCAACCCCTTTTCACCTGAGAAATTTTTACATGATAGGTATATATGTATAATATACATAACCTTTTACTGTTGCCAATTTTTTCGTGACCCCCACATTCAGTTATGCAACCCCATATTGGGGTCACAACCCCAGTTTAAGAAGCGAGGATCTGGGGCAGCTAGGTGTCGCAGTGGATAGAGCACCGGCCCTGGAGTCAGGAGTACCTGAGTTCAAATCCGGCCTCAGACACTTCACACTTACTAGCTGTGTGACCCTGGGCAAGTCACTTAACCCCAATTGCCTCACTTTAAAAAAAAAAAAGAAGAAGAAGCGAGGATCTATGCTACAACACAGTAACTGCCATTGGCTATGTCCAGTCTTTTAAAATCAATTGAACCATGAGTGCCCTTGGCTATAAAGTTTTCAGAACTATTCTATTTGAGTTTTCAGAACCAATTTATGAATTTTTAATAGTAACTAGATACCTAACTTACACCTCTTTCAATCCTTTCAAGCCTTGGTAAATACTTTAAATTAATTCTCCCAAACATAAAAATATCAGTAATGGAACATCCCAAAAGAGGCTCAATTTGCTGTTCACAGAGGTCAGATTAGGTAAATGAAACTAAATGTTGATATGAATACTGTACTATTTAATTTCTTCTAAGTTTCAAAGTTTAACTTAAGCTTTTGTCTTTTAAGGTATTTGAAATAAGAAATACTGAAGACCTAACTGAAGAATGGTTATGTGAGAAACTTGGATTTTTCCACTAAAGGGAATGTCATATTACTCTTTAAGTATTTATGTACTAACCTGACTATACTGGAACCAGACATAAATACTTATTTATGCCTAAAAATGCACTGTTAATTACAATTTTGTTTCCTGCAGTAAATAAAAAAGTCTTCAATTGTGCAAAGTTTGTACAAAGGAGGAGATTCTTCTTATAGTAATGAAAATTTTGAAAGTGTTTCCTCATATCTGTTATTGTTTAGTGGAATACTTCTGCAGGGAATTTTTGCACTCTTGTGACTAATTTCTATAACTTCTGGTTCAGAATTTGTTACTATTTTCAAACACCTTTGGAAAGTGGGTATTTTGCTTGTGATGAGCAATAGTTGCCTCCTTTTGAAAAATACTGGATATTAGTATAGTGTTACTTGTGAGATATGTGAAACACATTTAAAGGCTTCAATGACCCAAATTTGAGCCTATAAATAATATGACTTTAGAGTATCATGTATTCTAAGTCCTTTTTCATTAATTCTGGAACTTGTTTAGTTTACTACATTTTTCTTCCATATCCTCCAATTATTCATAATTATCAAACAATATTGAGTCCTATGGAGTTATATTGAAGGACAAAATTCTGACTCTAGAAAGTAGCATCATAGTCTTCTAAAAATTAGTGGGTTATAACTATTAAGGACTTTGATTATTAGTTTAATCATTTCCAAATTTCTTAAAGCATATGTTTAGCATTATTTTGTTTATAACTTGAGTATTTCCTGATGTCATATGAGTGTTAGTCATTTTAAACCTGTTAATACTGTGCCTTTGATTTGTTAGCTTTAAAATTAATCTTGAGAGTTTTACACTGCCAGTAATCCAGGCTTGGTGAAATTAATACTTTTGTAAAGGGTCCAAGTAAAATGTTTTGTAGTGTCTAATTCTATAATTGAAATTTGTAATAAAACCAACTTCATTTCTGTAAATTCCAGCCATTTCCTTGCATTAGTGAATACCTGGCAGTTGAAAGTTAGGATTTTGTATGTGTCTGTGATTTAGATTTGTATCATTGGAAAGATGCATTGATCTTAAACCTTAGTTGTAGTCAACACAAATAATATGTCAATTAAATTAATATTGATTCTGTAATACTTTGGTTATCAGTTAGAATGACATTCCAAGCTTAAATGAATACTTGAACAATTGAGCTAGTCTTCATATATGTCATCAACATAAATTAAATCTTCCTATTCTGAAGAATACTTTTAAATATATTTTTAAATGTTTACTTTAAAATGTTTAAAAGTAGACATTTTATAAATACTTGCCAAGACATCGTCAATCAGTAATACAACAACCAAGTAAAATGATTAATCTTGTATCTGTTATTTTCTTAAAAATTAGCAAAAGTCCTTTTACAATGGATTCTATTTCATAATTTGTCTGTCTTTCAGATGTATGTGCCAACTAAATTTAGAGGTATTAAGGTTTTCTAATATTATTGAATGAGACTCTTTCATGACCTAAATAATTTACCATGTGTCTTCCTTAATAGGAAATCAGGAAATTAAAGGAAACAGGAAATAAGACAGATGGAAAAAAGAGAAGAAAGATTTTCATTGTTGTTAAAGACTAGAAAGGATTCTTTATTTCTTCCAGATAAAACATTACTTCCACAGAATTTAAGATTTTATAAATTTTTATTTAAATACATTATTTTTGTTCTTTGGGACTCTTCAGAAATGTCAATTAAATTCATAGGATCATGGATCTAGCACTGGAAGGGATTGTAGAGGCCATCTTGCCTACCTTTTCATTTTATAGATGAGTAACCTGAAGTTGAGAAACATTCAGTCACTCAAGTCATACCCTGGTCCTGGAATTCGAGAATTAGTTTTACCTTCTGTGCTAACATTAGTGTAAACATGTTTTTGACCGATGAAGTAATATTGTCTCAGATCACAGCAATAAAAGGATATAATGCTGTCAAAGAATGTATTTAATATTCTGCAGTCTTGAAATATAGGAAATTTTTGTCTTTTATACTAAGATCCTTTATACTTTTTGACCTATTATCAGTGAAATCATTGCTTTCATTGTTTTTCTAGTTGTGGCACTGGGTTGTGATAAGCAATCCAGATTCTTTAGCCTGATTTTTCCCTTTATGACCAGTGAATGCCATACAGACATTTAAAGACAGCTAGTTCAATGAGTTCAATGGAAGTGATGGGGTTTTTTCTTATATGAAATTAACTTTCACAAGTGGTCATCAAACCTGTAACCTTGGCCTCCATAGCACAATACTTTATTAGAGACACTTGAGCTAAAATGTTCTCAGACTTTTGGCCAGATTCCCCTTTGTCACTTCATTATTTTATTGTTCCATTTTCCAGAAATAGAACTAGCTGTAAAGGAACTAACTAGAAAAAAGCCATGGTCCTGATGGATTAACAGGAATAGTTTATCAAATTTTTAAGGAACAATTAATAAATTAATGCCAATAATACAACAAATTATTCTTAAAATTTGAGAATGAAAGCACTTTTTAACCCTAATACATTTTGGGTTTCTTTTAAAATGATTTTCATAAGCTCTTTCACAGGGTTGTTGAGAGGATCAAATGGGAAAATATGTATGAAAAACTTTGCAAACCTTAAGGCTCTATGTAAATCTTAGCTATTATCTTTATTCCTCTCTTTTTTCTTCCTCAAAGAATTACCACAGAATCCATTATTCCTTTTATTTTGTTCCATTTTGAAATATTTCCCACCTTCCAAATATGAACTGTTCCCATCTGGTTTGTAATCTAATTTATACTTAATAGTTCTTAATCCTTTCTTCATCTGGTAGCACTTTCAGACCTTGAGACTATTGGGAGGGTTACTGATCACACTTCAAGAAATAATTGCATCACAGGCATGACTTTAGTTACTTGCCGTCTAAGTTAGCATTCATTTCGAAATACTTGGCCTTACTTAATTTTTGCATTATTACAGTAAAAGTAAATTTTGTCAAGCTAGGACAAATTAATCATCCCCTTCTATATTTAGTTTATATGGGAAAGTCATCTACATTTGATGATTATACAGTGCTTAGCACATAGTAGGTGCTTAATAAATGATTGGTGGTTGATTAATTGATTTCTGTATTATAAAATGTCTAAATGTTCTCCAAGGAGTGGGTAGCATTTGTTTTCTGGTATTGGAGCAAATCTAGGAAAGAGTCTGTTAGCAATTTATTATTCTCAATTTTAGATTTTTTTTTTTAGACATCAGTTTTGTCTTATTGTTTCTGGAAATGTCTACTACATGCCTAATACATTAAGTACCCTCTTATATTTAAGCAAGTGTTGATACAATTAAAAATATTTTTATAGTAATATTAATAATAGCCTTTATAGCAAAAGGTATCACAACACTTATTTCCCCTAATAAAAACTCCTATTTTCAGGAGTCAGCCATAAAAAGTTGGTGTGCTCAGGTCTGAACTTTGATTAAAATCTCTGGTATTCATCTCTTGGTTCATTACCAAGTTTGATTTTGCTATTAAAAATTCATTGAGCAAATAAAGTTTGCAGGGTTTTTTAAGCACTTACTAATTAAAAATGGCTAGATTAATTTTCAGACATAAACATAATTACATAAATCATCATCCCATAAAATTGGACTAGTAATTTTGGATATTTTCATAAAAGTTTAAATGCTAGTATTTGGTGGAAATAGAGAATAATTCATGTTTTGTAATTACTCATTTAGTACTATACATTATCTCTAATTCAATAGATTAAGTTGACCACACTGGAATCTGGGATTTGAGCCTTTACAATTTATTGTGTAAAAGGTGAATCTCAAAATCCTCTGATCAAATTTTATTTTATATTTGAGGGGAAAAAAATTAACTTTTTATCTAATAACAAAGGGTCCCAAGTAGAATGTATTTAAACAAAACATAAAGTTGTTTCCTCTTATGCCTTCCTACACATAAAATAATTAGATATCTTGAAATATTTAGATTTAAAGGACTGAATTAAGTTTTCATTGAAACTGCAAATTTCCATAGCCACAAAGATTACTTGAACATTTTGAGAATTCTGTCATGCCAGGGCAAGCTTCCAGTGATAGAAATGTTCTAATACAACCTTATTTTATTAAGGAAGCTCGAAATATTAAGCTCAGGCTCATGTATCTTAACAGTTTCATGTAGTTTAACAGTAACAACTGGTTCAACCTCCTTACATTGTGTCAGTCTTTGCTATTTCATACTGCATGTTTATTTTAAATGGTCTCTTGCTAAGCATGATGTGTGTATTGGTTTAAATAAAATGTTAACAATGAAAGAACTTAAATGTTTCATCTTTTTTTCCCATACTACTTAAAATCTTCATTGGCAAGGCAGCTAGATGGCGCAGTGGTTAAAGCACCGGCCCTGGATTCAGGAGTCCCTGAGTTCAAATTTGGCCTCAGACGCTTGACACTTACTAGCTGTGTGACCCTGGGCAAGTCACTTAACCCCCATTGCCTAAAAAAATCTTCATTGGCTCTGTAGCTAGGAATGCTTGAATACCACAGGCTTCTTTTGTAACTAGGACAATTTGGGATGAAAAGGGGAATTCAATGCAGAATATGGGGAAGGTAAAAAAAAAATTTATTTGTAAGTTGTAAAGAGGTTTATGAAGTTTCCCCTGATGTCAAAATGGTTCATTTGCAGAACACTATTTAGAGACTACTGCCTTAGGCATTAACATTTTATCTATAAATAGAAGCAGAATACAATATTGGTCAAGGGATTTGATCTTTTGTTGTAAAGAGGTAAGGAGTCAAAAAGCACTGAATTGGGAGGGGGGGACATGATTATCTAGTAAATTTAGACAGTTGGTCATTATTTTTAGGGCCAATATTATACAGAGTATTGAACAAATGGAAGGATATTCCTGATTTGAAAGATAATATTTTCTAAGCAGATGTTTTCTACTTCATTCCTATTCTTCTGCCATTTCATTCTTATATATCATCTACAACAGAAAATGGGGGGGAAATCTCATTTTTCCAAATGTAAAAGTACAAGTTTGCCACTACCACAGGATTATTTGACTAGTATTTGTCATTTAGAACATCAAGAAGAGTCCTATTTGAAATGTATAGCTCGCATTTTAATTCAAGGAAAAAAAACAAAATCTAAAAATATTTTTCAACTAAAGATTACAATTTAATTACTAAAGTCATGACATCTAATAAAATTAAAATGTTATCCTCTGTAGGATTTTGATTTTTATTTTCCCATTGTGTAATATTTGAAACAAGTTAAGTGTTATTGTAGCTTAAATATTGTATCAACTTTTTTCTAATATATATATTTATATGCAATATATATG
This sequence comes from Dromiciops gliroides, assembly GCF_019393635.1. Taxonomy (NCBI): domain Eukaryota; kingdom Metazoa; phylum Chordata; class Mammalia; order Microbiotheria; family Microbiotheriidae; genus Dromiciops; species Dromiciops gliroides. The sequence continues at coordinate 262,361,599 of NC_057862.1, read as the reverse complement.
CATTTGTGTGTGTATGTCTAAACATATATAGACATACACTTTTGCATGAACTTTCTTTAAAATTCCTTGGCTAACTACTACCAAAAAGCTAGCACATGAAACAGGGACTGGAACACTGCAGTTTATTCACGACAGTCCACCACAGCTGATAGACATGTATGTCTCTTATAATTTAGCTAGTAATATTTATACCATTCTACCATTCACATAACTATTTGTTTTGTGAGGCAAAGAGTGTACTAGTTACCAAGCAGCTTGGACAAATAGACTGGTTACCACAAAAGAAGATGCTTATCACTTGTTGCCAAAAAAGGAATGTGTCTTTGTTTAGCCATTCACACTAGATCAAAGGGGACCAAAAATCTCTTGGGAGACCAAGATAAAAAGTAGACTTCAAGGGACAGCTAGGTGGTACAATGGATAAAGCACTGGCCCTGGATTCAGAAGGACCTGAGTTCAAATCCAGCCTTAGACACTTGACACTTACTAGCTGTGTGACCCAGGGCAAGTCACTTAACCCTCATTGCCCTGCAAAAAATAAAATAAAAGAGTAGACTTGCTTGCACCATCAAAAACCTTTTGTATCAATTAGAAAGGAAGCCAGCCTGTTGTAAGTTGATACTGTAGTACATGTTAAAATAACACATAGTAAAAAATAGCAAATATGGAACAAATTCACAAAATGAAGTTATGTTCATTCTTAACAGATCATTTGGTTCTTAAAAACCTCCTTTTAACAGAAACAATGCTGCTCTTCAACTGCTGTACAATTTGTGGACTGAGATTTGTCAAGGATCAGAAAACAAATGTGACTTAGAGGAATAATTTGAACATAGGTGTTCCCAACTCTGAGACCAGCTTCCTATCCATTGTTCCCAAGTTGTTTCTCCATATATATGTGTGTGTATGTGTTTTCACATATGTATATGTGTGTATGTATATATATATATATATATGTATGTGTATAGATAAATTTTAAAATGTGATTCTTGATATCAGTATTTTCTCTGTCATCATGGATAATCAAATGCCAGCACTCCTATTACTGTGAATATTGGATGTATGTATATGTATATGAATATGTATGTATATGTATATATAATAGCCTCTTATCGCCCCATTAAAAGTGTTTATTGCTTTTTAATATTTTTAATGCCTTAAATAAAATTTTCAAATTTGAATAACACATTTGGAGAATGAAGTATCTTAGATATGTAATCAAAAGGCAAAAGCTTATAAGTCATTTCGATACAGATTTTGGACTAAATCTGCAACAGTCTTCAAAAATATTAATAGAGGTTTTCTTCTCATTTGCCTCTTTCTCAAAAGGGGAGTACAGTATATACAATGTGGCATGGGTATCTATAAAATAAATTACTGAATCAAAGACTGAATGAATTAAACAGCCTTCTCTCAAATCTTCTTACCCTTAATAAAATTAGTGGTTATCCTTATCTGTTCTTTGAGTTTTTGTAGCAGGTGAAAACATCCAAAATCAATAATGATAACTTTACTAACAAGTTCAGTTCATTCTGTCATTTACATGAAGTTAGAACCCCCAATGGATTTTGTATCTCTGTATATATCTCTGTATATCTTCAATAAGATCCAACTAAATGAAAATTTTTTTTAATGAAATCATTGCTTGGGGTACATTTTTATAGTAATGGGCTTATAGGGATGCAAAAAAGGAACTACCTTTTCTTTCACCTCAGGCCTTGTATCTCCTATGCCTGTCTTTTTTTTTTCGGGGGGGGGGCACAAGGCAATTGGAGTTAAGTGACTTGCCCAGGGTCACACAGCTAGTAAGTGTTAAGTGTCTGAGGCCAAATTTGAACTCAGGTCCTTCCAACTCCAGGGCCAGTGCTCTATCCATTGCGCCACTTGGCTGCCCTATGCCTGTCTCTTTAGGAAAGAGAAAGAAGAAAGTCAGTGGGGAGGAGGACTTCCTTCTGCTATGATCAAATTACCACTGCTGTGATCCAATTATTCCTGCTGTCCTGTTTTCCTGCCTAGTCTCTGAACTTCAGAAAGAAGAGTAGTGAGGGGCAGCTAGGTGGTGCAGTGGATAAAGCACCGGCCCTGGATTCGGGAGGACCTGAGTTTAAATGTGGCCTCAGACACTTGACACTAGCTGTGTGACCCTGGGCAAGTCACTTAACCCTCACTGTCCCACAAAAATTTAAAAAAAAGAATTCTGAAATCTCCGTATCTGACCATAATTTATTGGCTTTCTACTTCTCCCTCTGCCTTCCCTTACAAACCCCTACTCTTCATCTATACGGTGACCTCCAATTCCACAACCCCTCAGTCCTCTCCCAGGCTATCTCCCCTGCACTAGCCACTCTCCTTTTCCCCATTTTGACCTCTTGGTGAATCAATTCAACTCTACACTCTTCTCAAGTCCCAAGCCCCCTATGATTTCAGTAATTTACCAAGCCAAGCCTTGGCTTTGGTTGACTCCCACCATCTGCCACTCTCCCTCCTAATATGTGTCCTGCTGAACAAAGGTGAAGAAAATGCAACCATTCTGATTGAGTCCACTACAAATCTGTTCAACATCCTCAACTGGGTCCTCAATACTTGCTAAGCAATCCTACTAATGGATTGCCAATTAGAGGGAAAGATGGAAAGCCAATCTTTGGCCATTTTTGTGTGTGACCTCCCTTATTAACCCACTATACCACTCTCCACAACAGCTCTTCAAAATCTTTTTATCCATCAAACCTCCCATTGCTCCCCTTCCCCCCAACCTCTCAGCTGAGAACCTTGCCTCATATTTTACAGGAAAAAAATGAGACCACTCACCAAGAGCTCCATTTTCTCCTCTCTTCCTCATCTCATCCCTCATAAGCCTTATGTCACTATATCCTTCTTCACCCCTGTCTCCTGTGATGAGGTGGCCATACTCCTTACCAGAACTAATCCTCTGCCTGCTCAAACAATTTCATCCCATGCCATCTCCTCCAACAAATTATCCCTTCCATCATTCTCACTCACTTATTTTCCCTTTTTTGGTAAATTTTAAAATTTACATAGAAAATAACAAAAGAAAAAAAAAACTTTGCCATGTACACATCAGAACATGAGAATTCTATATAAAACAATAAATTTCCATTAAAAAATCCTATATAATAAATACTACACATTGTTTTCAGAGTTTCCCTGCCTTTTTTTTGCTTCTTTGTTGGTTTTCTTTTGTTCTCTGCTATGCACTTTTTACTTTTTTATTTTTCCCCCTCCAGTTTTCCCCTACAAAGAAAACTACAAGTAAGCATGGATACATATGTGTGTGTGTTTGTATGTGTGTGTATGTATAAAAACATTCACATATATACACATACTCATACACATAAAGACTGTACTGTGCTTATTTCTACCTGTCATCTGCTTTTCTAAAGGTGAAGAGCATCTAAGTCTAAGTCTTTTCCATGTTTTTCTAGGTCAACCAGTTTATCATTTCCTACATCACAGCAATATTCCAACCCAATCACATCCTGAGAAATTGTCTATGAAAATTTCCCCCATATTTTTTGCACTCCTTCTATTCTTGTCTACATAGGTTTTATTTATACAAGAAAATTTTAATTTAAAATGATTGAAATTATCCATTTAAAAAAAAAAGAACATTTAAAAAGAAAAAAGAAAGAAATTATCCATTTTACACTTCAACAATGCTCCCACCTCATAATATAGTTTTAAGGTCTGATACTGCTGAATCTACTTCCTTTACATCTTTTTTCCTTGGTTTCTTTGAAGTTCCTGACCTTTTGTTCTTCCAGATTAATTTTATTATTTTTTAGCTCAGTAAAATTATTTTTAGTAATTTGTGATGACTTTGAATGAATGAATAGATTAGTTAAGTAAAATTGTCATTTTTAATTATATTGGCTTTACCTTTCCATGAACAATAAATATTACTTGACTTGTTTGAATCTGAGTTTATTCAGATAAAAAGTGTTTTATATTTATGTTCATATAATTTCTGTGTCTGTTTTGGCAGGTATACTCTCAGGTATTTTATACTTCCTAGTGATTGTAAATGGTCCAAAAACAATATTGAATTTTGTTGCTGACACACAGTGTGGTTTCTTTATTTTTCTTCTTTTGATTAAATCTATTTTAACTTTAACTTTGTCTGAGATCATGATTACTGTCCCCCCCCCGCTTTTTTTAACATAAAATTCTACCCCTGACCTTTATTTAATTCTTATATATACTTCTCGTATTGATGTTTCCTGAAAGCAACATACTATTAAATTCAAATTTTTATTCTGCTGTCTCCATTTTATGGTTAAATTGATTGCATTCACATTCTAAGCTATAATTACTTGTATATTTTCTTCCTCCCTATTTTTCCTCAGTCAGTCCTCTACTTTTACCCACTACCATGCCATTCTATTCCTTAGCTTACCCATTGCTGTGAGTCCCTCTTATTCTCTCCCTCCACCCTATCCCCTTTCCCTCTTTTTTCTTTTTGAATTTAGAAGACCTTTATACCCTTCTAGATATATATGTTGTTCTCTCTTTAACCCATTCCCAATGAGAGTAAGGTTCCAGCATTACCTGCCTTCCCCTCTATTAGCTTCTTCTGTATTGATTTTTCCTTTTATACCTCATTTGTATGAGATAATTACTCCTTTTTATCTCTCCCTAGACAGTTTTATTTTTTTAGACTCACCCACATTATACCCAGCTCAGCCCAAACCTTTCTAACTACCCAAATAATGACAATCATAAGAATAGCGCTAATATTTTCACATATAAGAAGTAAACACTTTGTCCCTTTGTCTTTATTGAGTCCCTTATAATTGGTCATTAATGTTTACCTTATATATCTCCTGGATCATTCTCTCCTCCTTGATATTTCTCTTCTCACTAGGTTTTCATTTTCACCATTCTTTCCAGGTTCTCCTACCTATCTAACTATTCTTCAACCTCCCTTCCTGGATCTTCATCCAGATCATGCCCTATAAACTGTAGATAGATGTCCCTTAGGGTTCTTTTCTGTTTTTTGCCCTCTCCTCCCTCTATACTACATTACTTGGAGATCTCATCAGTTTCCATAGATTTAATTACCAAGTTTATGCTGATGATTCTCAAATCAACTTATCCTGGTTTAACCTCTGTTCTGACTTCCAGTCTCACCTCTTCTACTGCCTTTCAGATATTTCAAACTGGATGTGGACCGTATCTTAAAATCAGTATGTTCCAAAACCAACCTCAATATCTTTCCCCCTAAGCTCTCCCCTCCTCCCACTTTTCATGAGGGCAACACCATCCTCCCAGTCCCTCAGGCTCACAACCTAGGAGTCATCCTGAATTCCTTACTATCTCTAATATGTATTCTTTGATCCAGTGACACTGGGTAGCTTTTCTTTACCTGCCTATCTCTGCAGGAGCCAGATCAAACTCTTGACTGCAGCCCTTCTTTATTCATTCAATCACTGGGCTGTGCCACACTGAGTCCTGACCAACAGGTATCTATATCCCCTATGTCCTCTCAAATTCCTTGGCAACCCTCAAAGGGCATTTAAGTGTCACTGAACACCATCTATTTAACATTTTGTCTAGAAAGAAAAGATGGTACAGGACTTCTCTGGCTATAGGAGTGAACCTGTGAAGCACATTGAACATGAAATTTTTTAAAATGTCATAAAGGAACATTTATTTCTCTTCTGTTTGATACTGGCCCTAAAATTTGGATTGTATTGCTAATCAATTGATCTACTGATCAACATTAAGTGCCTGCTATTTGCCAAGAGCTGTGCTAAGTGTTGGGGATACAAGAAAAGGCAACATAGAGTCCTTGCTCTCAAAGGGCTTACAATCTCATCAGGGAGACAACAGGAAAACAAACATATTCAAAATAGGCTATATCAATCAATAAATATTTGTTAAGTGCCCACTGTGTGATAAGAACTGTGCTATACACAGGATAAATAAGAAATAATTAACAAAGGGAAGGCACTAAAATTAAAGAGAGGTTGGGAAAAGCTTCCTGTAAAAGATGGGATTTTAGTTGGGACTTAAAGGGAGCTAGGAAATCCAGTAGGCAGAGATGAGGAAGAAGAGCATTCCAGCCATGGGGGACAACCAGAGAAAATGTTCTGACACAAGAGATGGATTGTCGACAGACAGGAGGCCAGTGTCACTGGATCAAAGAATATGTATTAGGAAGTAAGGCATAAGAAGCCTGGAAAGGTCAAAGGGGGCTAGGTTGTGAAGGGCTTTGAAAGCCAAGCTAAGCATTTTGTGTTTGCTCCTGGAAGGGAGCCACTGGTGTTTATTGAATAGGGAGGTAAACATGGCTGGACTTGTGCTTTAGGAAAACCACTCTAGTGGCTAAATAGAGAATGAATTGGAGTGGGGAGAGACTTAAAGAAAGCAAATGCCCCCTCCCCCCACCAGGAGGCTGTTGCAATAGTCAAGGTGTGAAGTGATAAGGGCCTATATTACAGTGGTGGCAATGTCAGAAGAGGGAAGGGGGCTTATTTGAGATATGTTGCAAAGGTGAAATAGACATGCTTGGCAACAGTTTGGATATGGGGGGAGTGAGGTAGGGGAGGGAGTGAGACATAATAAGAAACCAAAGTGATTCCTAGGTTGTAAGCCTAAGAGACTGAGAGGATGGTGTTGCCCTCAACAGTAACAGGGAATGTGGATCGGTGGGAAGCTTTGGGGGAAAGATAATAAGTTCTGTTTTGGACATATTGAGTTTAATGCCTACTGGACATCCAGTTTGAGATATCTGAAAGGCAGTTGGAGATGTGAGAAGGGAGGTCAACAGAGAGATTGGTACAGGAAAGGTAGATTTTGAGAATCATCCCTACAGAGATGGCAATTAATCCAAGGGAGCTGATGACACCAAGTGAAGTAGTATGGAAGAAGAGGACCCAGAATAGAACTCTCTGGATGTCTATGGTCACAGAGTGTGATCTGTTTTTTTGTTTTGTTTTGCAAGGCAATGAGGGTTAAGTGACTTGCTAATGGTAATACTGCTAATGTCAAATGTCTGAGGTCACATTTGAACTCAGGTCCTCCCAAATCCAGGGCCACTGCCTTATCCACTGTGCCACCTAGTTGCCCCCACAGAGTGTGATCTGGAGGAGGATCCAGCATTTGCTGGACTTTATTTGTTTAGGTTCGGGGCACTGTGTAGTTCTCCCTCTGAGGTTCTTTCAAAGAAGGATAATGAGGTTTAGGTGGACCTGAGGAGTGATATATTTAACTTAATTTTATAATAAAGTAGCTCTATATGTTATGCAATTTTGTGGTTTGTTGCTTTATTATCTGGAGTGAAATGGCAGTAGTGGGTGAGGAAAGAGGTAATATAGAATGTGTCTCTGACACTTATGGATGTGTCTGACACTGACGGGTGTGACCCTGGACAAGTCATTTAACCTCGGAGAGGGGAAGGGAGAGAGACAGAGACAGATACTGAGAGAAACTGGAAACCGAAGACTTGATACCTTCTTTTGTCCTGAACATTATTTTTTTTTATTCTTGGTGGGTCTCGGGTTCTTTCCCTAGGGTAAAAAGCAATGGGTTCGACCGTAAAGTTCCACCTCCTCCCACTACTAAAACACGTCATGTGAACTACTCTACTTTCTGTTTTTCCTCTACATGGCTTAGTACGGTAAAAGCTAGACACACAAGACTACCAGACAATACAACACGTGTTAGATGCCAACTTTCGGGCCTTTGGAGCTGCACAAACTCTCGCCGCCAGAGGGCGGCGGGCAGCGCACAAGGCCTCGCCGCGGGCCGCGTTCGGTGTGCGCAAGCGCAGTGTAGCGGGGCTGTGAGGGCCGCGGCGGAGGTGGCGGCCCGGGGGAAGTGAATGGTTTTACCCAGCGGGCCCCGCGTCGGCCCTCGCCTCGGTCGCTTCAGCTGCGGCCGTATTCCTCTTTCCGCTGGGCCATGGCGTTCACGTTCGCTGCCTTCTGCTACATGCTGGCGCTGCTGCTCACCGCCGCGCTCATCTTCTTCGCCATCTGGCACGTGAGTAGCAAGCGGGGGGTAGAGGGAGGGAGAAAAGTGGTGGTGGCAGCGGCTTTCCCCGCTTCCGGCCCGCCATTCGCACTGAGGCACCGGCTCCCCTTGGAAGATCGACCCTGGGGGAACGCCGGGCGCGGCGAGGGAGGAGCCACCGCCGGCGTGGTGAACTTCGCGCCTCCCCCCTGTGGCCCCCAAACATACCGAATCCCCCCCACCCCCCAAACCCCAACAGTAGCCCCGGGACCGGCACAGCCTCCCCCCTTCCCCCCCCCTCACGCCTTGCACCGGGGCTTAGTCGGTTTTGGTCTGCGCGCCCGGGGCTTGGGTTTGCCTTTTCATTAACCCTTTCCCTTCGGACTTGGGGGAGGTGGGGCTTTTTGACCAATGATGCCTAGGAACTCTGTGTCCACTTAGGATGAGGATACGAGGGGCAGCTTTCCCGGGTTCCTAATTTCCCCGTTGGCAACCCCTCCTTTTGGAAGGTCAGAATGAGGTGCAGCAACTTACACTTTGGACCTTTTGTTGGTTTTATTAGTTCTGTGAGTTTCCAAGCCGCTCATGTGGTTAACTTAAGTACCCAGAGTTAATTCTTCCTCTTTGTATTTATTTACCTGTGTACTTCTAGTAGATCTCCATCTCCCCACTCCCCCCGCCCAGAGAATGTTAGCTCCTTTGAGGGGCGTGGCTAATTTTGTTTTGTAGTTTTGTTTTTTGTCTTTACTTCCAAGTACCTTTTGCTGTAGGTGCTTGTGTGCACTAATTTGCTACTTGACTTTACAAGTTTGGTGCATGTTGTATTTGCTACGATTTATTTCTGAACACTTTAAAAAAGTAATGTTTTGAGACGATAGTCCAAGGGATATTAGGGGATCCATTAATACTGACCGTCCATGACTTCTGTATAATTCTGATGCTTGTTATAAACCCAGGGTGCTGCAGGCTTTCCTTTAATTTTAGTTCTCAGTAATGAGCCAGTTCAGTATTCAAGCTGTCCACCTATTTTCCTTTGATTCACTTACATGATTAACCCTCCTTCTTTGCCAATGTAACTCAATAAACTGGCTGTCCAATTGTATGTTATAGTTTAACAATAAACATATTTCATCCATTTAGTTTTTCCACTGTAACTTGTGAGGTTCATTGTTATACTTTGATCTAAGAAGGGAGGATTGATATAGTTTCCAATATCCTCAAACAGAAGCTGGTGATTTTTCTGAAATGCATACATCTCTCTACTTTTTTATGCAACTCTCTGTTTGAATGTATTCAGGACGCACAAATACTTGATAAACTTCTTGCTAGAGGAGAGCTGTTAATTTGCTCTACCAAGTCATTTAAAAAAAATAAACAGCCCATAGTAGGACCTTGTAACCTAGGTGCCTTTATGTCAATTGTATGGTGGTTTGCTGTAGAGAATCATTTGTGAAAGCCTGCCTGTTCCCTTCCCATATTTTAATCAAGGATAAACAAAAAAGTCATGCCCATAAAGATTTTATAAAGATCAATAGTTACTGGTGTTTTTATGATAGTCTTTTCAAGATAATAAGATTATTTGTGATTTCCTCTCTCTCTCTCTCTCTCTCTCTCTCTCTCCCTCCCCCTCTCTCTCCCCCTTTCTCTCCCCCTCTCCCTCCCTCCCCCTTTGGTATACTTTCTCTTCTTTGAAGTCAGTTGCTTCCTATTTTCAGGATCGTCAGTTCAGCAGTTTCCCTTTCTGTATAGTTGGTCTCGTCCAGTCCCTCTACCTAACTCTATAATATCAAGAGCTATTTCATCTCCCTCATATAACACAACAAATATTGGTTCCTTTGTCAGTGTGTTATAGAATTAAAAATTTGTTTTATTTTCTGACAGTCTTTGGTCCTCAGTTTTATTTATGTTCTTGGCATAATATGGCCATCCTTTTTTGTACATTTGGTGTTTGTTTTTTTTAATATGATTTATTAATAATTTTTGCACTTATATCACTGTCATTTCTGGGGGAAACAACAATCCTCCCTCTTTCTTCAAGATTAAATATTTAAATATGACTGAAAACATCTGATAGCAGTGTAATAGAAAAATCTGCTTTAGTGGTCTCCTGCCTCTTTTAAAGATAAAGGTGTGCTTTGTTATATACTCCCTGGAACGTTTTTTTAATGACTCAAACTTCAGTTTACTTTTCATTTATATTGTTTCAGTTAATATAAATATTTTGTCATGTTTCTCTGAGTTTCTTATATTTATCATTTATCAGTCAACAAGCATTTATTTTTTGTTTTTATTTTTTTCAGGGCAATGAGGGTTAAGTGACTTGCCCAGGGTCACACAGCTAGTACGTGTCAAGTGTCTGAGGCTGGATTTGAACTCAGGTCCTCCTGAATCCAGAGTAGATGCTTTATCCACTGAGCTGTCTAGCTGCTCCAACAAGCATTTATTAAGTGTTTCCTTTGTGACAGCTTCTCTCATAAACTGGGGGGGGGGGGCAGGGATTGTCTTTGGTTGTTTTTGAGGAGAGCAAACATTGTTTATAGTTCTTTGCTACCACCCAGAGTTGGTATTAACTAGCCCTTCTAGGTTGGGCTTTATGCAAATAGCCTTATCTTTTTCCTTTCTGGGGATACCACATCTCCTTTATCTGAGTTGAGTTCAAATCCGGCCTCAGACACTTAACACTTACTAGCTGTGTGACCCTGGGCAAGTCACTTAACCCCAATTGCCTCACCAGGAAAAAAAAAAAAGATGCAACACAAGGGGCAGCTTAGGTGGCACAGTGGATAGGGCACCAGCCCTGGAGTCAGGAGGACCTGAATTCAAATCTGGCCTCAGACACTTGACACTTAATAGCTGTGTGACCCTGGGCAAGTCACTTAACCCTAATTACCTCACCAAAACAAACAAACAAACAAACAAAAACATGCAACCCAAGAACCGTCTTCTGCCTGATTCTTCCCCAAGTCAAATCAACAAGCATTTATTAAGCACCTACAGTCCTATGTATCAAGTAGTGTACTAAGCTCTAGGAATAAAAAGGCAAAAGACAATCCCTGCTCTCAAAGGAAGTCAGAATATAATGAGGGAGACAACATGCAAATTACTATGTACAAAAAAAGGTCTAGATATGATAAATTGGAGATAGTTAACTGAGAGAAGGCACCAACAATAAGGGAGATTGGGAAAAAGTTCTTGTAGAAAGTCGAATTTTAGCCAAAATCTGAAGAAAGCCAGGAGGCAAAGGTGAGCAGGGATAATACAATTCAAGACCCAGGGGACAGCCAATGGAAATTCAGAATCAGGAGATGAATTGACTTGTTTGGGGAACAGCAAGGAAGCCAGTGTCACCAGGTTTCAGATTATGCGGGGATAAGTAAGGTATAAGAAACTATAGAGATCAGGTTATGAAGGACTTTGCATGTCAAACAGATGATTTTATGTTTTATCTTGGAGGAGATAAGGAGCCACTGGAATTTAATGAATGTGATGTGGTCACATCTGTGCTTAAGGAATATCTGTTTGAAAACTGAATGGAGGATGGACTGGAATGGTGGTCTCTTGAAGCAAGAGACCAACCAATATGCCTATGCAGTTATCTAGGCATGAGATGACGAGGGCCTGCCTCACAGTGGTTGCAGTGACAGAGAAGAGAAGGGAACATATACAAAAGATGTTGTGAGAGTAGAGCCAATAGGATTTAGTAATAGATTTAATATGGGGGGGGTGACGAAACAGTGGCTAATTTTATCAGTATCCTGATTAAATCTACACTCACTGATTATAGAGTCATAGGAATGGTGACATCCAAATTTTCCAAATGTTTCCTCCAATCATTAATTACATTTATAATCTCAGCATTAACTTTTTTTCTTTCTTTTTTTTTTTTTTTTTGATGAGGCAATTGAGGTTAAGTGACTCAACCAGCTAGTAAGTGTCAAGTGTCTGAGGTCAGATTTGAACATGGGTCCTCCTGAATCCAGGGCTTGTGCTTTACCCACTGTGCCACCTAGCTGCCCCCAAGAACCTTTTTTTTTTTATCTGAATGGTCAAATGGAAAAAAGAGATACAAAAACTCAATGAAGCAAATAATTCCTTAAAAGTTAGAATTGGACAACTGCAAGCTAATGACTCTATGAGACATCAAGAAACAATAGAACAAAGTCAAAAGAATGAAAAAATAGAAGCAAATGTGAAACATCTCATTGGAAAAACAATTAACCTGGAAAATAGAGAAAAGAGCTTAAGACATCATAATTTAAAAGGTTATAAAAGAAAATTGCCCTGATATCTTAGATCCAGAGGGTAAAATAGAAATCTTCATAATGTAATATTTATAACGGATCTTTCTCTGATGGCAGAGAACTGGAAATTGAAAGGATGCTCATCAGCTGGGGAATGGAGGAACAAGTTGTCATATATAATCGTGATAGAGTACTTTTGTGTTACGGCAAATGACAAAGGTAGTGGTTTTGGGGTGGGGACATGGCAAAATGATTCAAAGTAACTTGAGAAAAACCAGGAGATCATTGTGTATATTAACAGCATTGTTGTAATGATGATTAGCTATTCTGATCAGTACAATGATCTAAGACAGTTCCAAAGGATTCATGATGAAAAAATGCTCTCCACCTCCCTAGAGAGAACTAATGAACTTAGTTCAAATTGTAGTATAATTTTCTTCCCCTTTTTTTTTTTTTGCAATATGACTAATATGGAAATATGTTTTGCATGATTTCATGTGTATAATTGATATAATTTTGCTTGCCTCTCAGTAGGTGGTGAAGGAGTAGAGAGGAGAGAATTTGTAATTCAAAATATAAAAAGAAAAGGAAGTTAAAATAAGTAAATTAATTTCTTAAAGAATTTTTTAAAAAATAAAGGATCGGGGGCAGCTAGGTGGCACAGTGAATAAAGCACTGGCCTTGGATTCAGGAGGACCTGAGTTCAAATCAGGCCTCAGACACTTGATACTAGCTGCGTGACCCTGGGCAAGTCACTTAACCCTCTCTGGCCCTAAAAATTAAAAAAAATAAAAAAAAATAAAGGATCTTGGGGGCAGCTAGGTGGCACAGTGGATAAAGCACCATCTCTGGATTCGGGAAGACCTGGGTTCAAATATGGCTTCAGACACTTGACACTTATTAGCTGTGTGACCCTGGGCAAGTCACTTAACCCTCATTGCACCACCACCAAAAAAAAAAGGATCTTGAATGTTAAGCAAAATAATGGAAAGAAATAGCACTTGCAGATCTCAAACTGTATTATAAAGTAGCAGTCATCAAAACCATTTGGTATTGGTCAAAATATACAGAAGTAGCTCAGTGGAACAGTTTGGAAAAAGAAGACTCAGAAATAACTCAATGACCTAGCAGTCAATAAACTTGAATATAACTGCTTACTAAAGAAATTCCTATTTGATTAAAAACTGCTGGCAAAACTGGAAAGCAGTCTAGCAGAAGTTAGGCTTAGATCAACACTTAATGCCATGTTCCATAATAAATACAAAGTTGATGTGACCTTAATATTAAATATCATGCGCCCCCCCCCCCCCAAATCAGAAGAGATGTATATTATATATCTCACGGGTAGGTAAGGGTAGGAGATGTATTCTTTTTTTTTTTTTTTTTGTGGGACAATGGGGGTTAAGTGACTTTCCCAGGGTCACACAGCTAGTAAGTGTCAAGTGTCTGAGGCCGAATTTGAACTCAGGTACTCCTGAATCCAGGGCTGGTGCTTTATCCACTGCGCCACCTAGCCGCCCCAGGAGATGTATTCTTAACCATAGGAGGGATAGAGTCAATTACAAAAGACAAACTGTAGGCATACCTCGTTTTATTGTTTCACTTTATTGAACTTCACAGATATTGCAGTTTTTTGTTTTTTTACAAATTAAAGGTTTAGGGCAACTGACATCAAAGAAGTCTATTGGCACCATTTTCCCAACAACATATGCTTACATTGTGTCTTTTTGTCACATTTTGATAAATTTTCAGTGATCTTTGATGTTACTATTATAATTATTTTGGAGCTCCATAAACTGTACCCATATAAGATAGCGAAATTAATTGATAAATGTATGTGTTCTGACTATTCCACCAACCAACTGTTCCCCTGTCTCCTCTTTCTCTCCTTGGGCCCTGAGACATAATATTGAGGAACATCATATAAACTTAGTTTAGAAAGGAACAGCAGGGTTTGAGAGGATTGACTCCAATTTTAACAATGGGTAAAATGCTATCGAAGAATATCACATGGTACAGAGAAATCTTTCGTGAAAAGAAAAGTCAGTTGATGTGCAAACCTCATTATTGTCTTACTTTAAGAAATTGCCACAGCCACCATAGCCTAAAGCAACCCTGACTCTGACCAGCCAGCAGCCCACAACTTCAAGGCAAGACCCTCCACCAGCCAAAAGATTATAGTTTGCCTGAAGTCTTATATGATGATTAGCATTTTTAGCAATAAAGAATATTAATTAAGGTAAATACATTTTTATACGTACTATTTATTGCCTATTTAATAGGCCTCGGTATAGTGTAATCATAACTTTTATATTGGGTAGCTAGGTGGTGCAGTGGATAGCATGCTGGACTTGAAGTTAGGAAGACTCATCTTCCTGAGTTCAAATCCAGCCTCAGACACTTACTAGCTGTGTGACCCTAGGCAGGTCACTTTAACCCTGTTTATCATAGTTCCTCATCTGTAAAATGAGTTAGAGAAGGAACTGGCAAACCACTCCTGTATCCTTGGCAAGAAAACCCCAAATGGGCTTACAAAGAGTTGTATACAACTGAAAACTTTTATATACACTGGGAAACCAAAAAAATTCTTGGGACTCACTTTATTACAATAGTCACTTCTTTGCAGTGGTCTGGAACTGAGCACACAATATCTGAGTTATGCTTGTAGATAACTTTGATTCCGTGAAAAAGGAAAAACTTCTGCACAGACAAAATTAATGCATCCAGGATAAGGAGGGATGTTGTCAAATGGGAAAACAGATCTTTGTATCAAATTTCTTTGGTTTAATATCCAAAATGTATCAACATTTAACTGATTTTTTAAAGATCAAAAGCCATTCCCCAGGAGATTAAAGTGGACAAAAGATATAAACACACAGTTCTCAAAAAAATTGCACACTACTAACAACCACATGAAAGGATGTTCCAAATCATTCATAATAAGAGAAATGCAAATCATAGCAATCCGGAAGTTTTACCTCTCTTAAATTGACAAAGATGAATAAAGACAGTAATGGTTAATGTTTGAGGATTTGTGAAAAGATCAGCAGACTAGTGATTTTTGATGGAGCTGTGAATCAGTACAACCATTTTGGAAAGCAATTTGGAAATAAAGTGAATAAAAATGTCTCTACCCTTTGACCGAGAGAACCTATTGCGCTTGTACCCCAAAGGAGTGTGAATTTTTTTTAATATTTTTTTTTAATTTAAAATTTTTTTAATGAAAGAAGAAAGTCCTCATATACCAAAGTATTTATAGCAAGTACTTTTTGTTATAGCAAAGAATTGGAAACAAAGTAGATGCCCATTGATTGGGGAGTGAATAAGCAAATTGTAGTATACACTATATTACTATGCTTTAAGTGATGAATACATAGAGGCATGGAAAAATCTGCATCGATAGCGTTAGGTAGGCAGAGCCAAGAAAGCATTATCATCTACACAGTGACTACAACAATGTAAGAAAGAATCCCCCTAAATAATATCCAAAGCAAATTTTGCAAAATTATAAAGATCCAGGTTTGAAAGAAGAGGTATGAAAAGACATTCCCAGCCTATCTCCTTGAAGCGATAGGAGGTTCACCAGTGTACATTCCACATTATTATACTGATCATTTATGTTGATTTCTTCTTTTTTGACTTTATAAACTATATATAAGGTGGGCCAAAAGTCATGAAGAGGTTTCCATATTTAATAACTTAGCATCATATACAGGATATATAGGAAATGAATTTACATTATGTATGAAAAAATCAAATCTCGTAAATGGCAAAAATATTTTTCAGAGAGTTACTAAAACATGACTTCTGGTCCACCTTTGTTGGATCCATGCTTTTTGAGTTTTTTCCATAAAGGGCCACTAAATCCTGCCTCCTAGCCAAAGGGAGTTAGGAAAACCTGAGGAATGGCAAATCCTTCAGGCTAAACTGCAGTGATTACTTGGTGGTCAAGTGATATAGGTCCTGGACAGGGACTTGATGGTTAAAAGTGAGATCTCCTCAGAATCAGGACCAATGAAGGAATTTTGCTGGTCCTTCCTACCACATAAAGTTGTATGTGGAGCATGTCAGCACCCGTCATTAGATATATGCCCTCTGCAGAACTAAACAACAAGGTTGATGCCTTTACTAGCATGGCAGATTTTTTGTTTTGGGCACAGGAACATATGAATCCCCTAAAAGTACTAAGCTGCTGTTTTTGTCCATCAGCTTCCAAATCCCTTTTAGAGTACTCATTTTCCTTAACTGGTAAATTGTCTCTTTCCCCATCTCAGTGTGTTTGCCCGTACTATATAATAGCTTGCCCCTGACTATTAAGGTCAGATGTTCCATCTCCCAGAAGTCATGTCTATGACAGATCAATGCCACCTTAGGAAGGAGGAGGCAGGAGGCCTCTCTATTCCAAAGTTTCTCAGATCTCGCCTCCAGGAAGACTTATTCTATAAGTACTGGCAACTTCTGGACAGTTCTGGTTGACTCTCTTTGGCCCTTAGGCTAAAGTCTCTGGCATGGAATCACTTAAGCTCTGCCCCCTCAGAGGGGTCAGGAAATAGATCAGGTCCTTCACAATTGGCAGGTCTTCTTTCTCTTTGGATTATTAAAACAGCATCTTCCCAGAAGGAAAAAAATGTCCCAAATGATAGGATGGGAAACATTGAGAGAGATTATACCTCAACTCTCAGTATCAGTCTTCACTCTGGGACAGGCTCCATGTAAGAGGGTAATATCCTCTGAGATACTTTATTATATAGATGATCCCCTTCCTGTAATGTAGATTATTGACTGCCAAAAGTGTCTTCTGCACTGTGGCCTCTTATAGTCCTATTTGTCATAGATTTATATCAAGACATTACCCACCACATGACAGATTTGATTCTTGGTTATTTATATTTTGTTACTTTGCTACTTTACATCCCCTCCCCTTATCATTCTGTTGTGTGTTTTTTTCTTTTATCTGCACTAAATTTCTCTTACATTGCTGCTTCTCCTAGGCTTATTGAATCCTTGAGGTCAAAATCTTTAGTATATTGCCACCAAGGGGTGGCGTATGGTAGGAGCAGTATCTTTTTAAATAATAATAATAAACATTTTTATTTAAAATTTTGAGTTCCAAATTCTCTTCCTCCTTCCCTCCCTTCCCAAGACAGTAAGCAGTCAGGTTATACATGTGCAGTTATGTAAAATGTTACCATATTAGTCATTTTGTATAAGAAAACTTAAATGAAAGAAATATCAGTTCTTTCTTTGGAGATGGATAGTATACTTCATCATTAGTCCTTTGGGATTGTCTCGGATCATCGTATTGCTGGGAATAGTTAAGTCATTCACAGTTCAACAAACAATATTGCTGTCACTGTACACAACATTCTAGGAGCAGTATCTTAAGACCCTATAGTTTTGGCTAGTTTCTCCAAAAAGTTTTCTGTGTACTCATGGCTAGTTTTTCCCTAAAAGGTAGGAAAGCTGCCCTTGAGATTTGATTGGGCTAGTAAGCTAAGGCTCATGTTAATGACATGCTTTCGCTATCACCCAGGTTTAGGAAGCAGTGCCTTTCAGACTTCAGGGCTGTTCCACTGCTATGTGAATCAACTAACCCTTCTGATAAGACAGGAAAGAGGGGTTGTGAAGGAAGGTTGGGTCTACCTGACCCAATCCTGTATCTTTGCCAACAATCCTTTCCACATGGCTTCGTTAACTCCTAGATGATTAAGTAATTGCTCACTTCATTCCAATCCTGAAGCAGAATCACCAGACCAGCCAGAGTTAGGTGTAGCCTGACAGAATTTTCTAAAACTTGCTGTCCATCTACAGAACTCTTAATAGCCTCTAGGCCAACATGAGTGTAGGACTTAAGTTAACTACTTTGTTTTCTGTATTTTATTTCTAGAATGCAGAGTAGCCAGCTGGCTAATGTTCACAAGTGATGAGCTAATTTTGTTATTCCCTTTACAAGTATGTTCTCAGCATATTTTAAAATTTAAGTGATTCTTTTTTTTAATCTTCATTTTAGTGCAACAAAAATGTGTTTGAGTGCATTCTTTTGTTTATAAGCCTATTTTTTTTACATAGCACCTTTTGAAGTTCTAAGAACATTTAATGAACACTGGTATGTTAAAATATTGAGAAATGTCTTCAAAGATAAGTCTGGTATGCTAATCACTGGTAAACATTTTTAGAGGTTGATAACAGTAATGATCACATCTGATAGAAAGATGAATATAGAAGCATAGATTAGAGTTCAAAGTGATTGTAGAGATCATAGATCTCATTTTACAGACGAGGCTTCCCAGGGGAAAAGTTGTCATTTGCTTAGAGTCAAATATGTAACACGTGGCATGATCAGGATTTAAACCAGGAAGCTGTGATAAATCTCTTTGACCCTAGTCTCTTACATGATGATG
The DNA here is from genome assembly GCF_019393635.1 of Dromiciops gliroides. Taxonomy (NCBI): domain Eukaryota; kingdom Metazoa; phylum Chordata; class Mammalia; order Microbiotheria; family Microbiotheriidae; genus Dromiciops; species Dromiciops gliroides. The sequence goes on along the minus strand of NC_057862.1, from coordinate 262,342,983 downwards.
CTGAGAGGTATTATAACAAACATGGTAGCTAGAAAGCCTGCCTTGGCACCAAGAAGACCTGGGTTCAAGTTCTTATTCTAACAATGTATTTGTGACCCTTTGTGACCCTGGGCAAATCATTTAATTTCTCAGTGTCCCAGGCAACTCTTAAGATTTTACATGGTAGTTTAACATAATTGCACATGTATAACCTATGTCTCATTACTTACCGCCTGGGGGAGGAAAGGAGGGATAAAATTTGGAACTCAAAAATTTAAATAAAAGTGTTATTAAAAAAGAAAAAGATGATGATGAAGAAGAAGATGAAGAAGATTTTACATTGTAGAGAAGGTTCCAGTTCTTTTTTGGACTTTATTGTACCAGTAAAATCATAGGTCCAATTCCATTCCCTCAGAGATGATGCTATTGACACTGCCCCCTTGTGGCCAGAAAGTGGCATGTGTTTATATGATAAGTGGTATCTTGCCATATGGAGGGGAAGAGGGTAGGGAATAATTAGAAACATAGAAGAAAACCATCAGAAGGTTGGGTGGGACTCTCGTGAAGGAAGTAATGGGAGAATATAAATAAACAAGAATTGCATGGGATGGGGAGACCCATGGATGAAGTTGTGATTTAGGTTGGAAGGAAGTATTATGACATTGAAATTACAGATCATTCAAGTTATAAAAAGGTGATATCTGAACTAATGTATTTGTTCTTTATTTGGCCTGTTTGTTGTATTGATACAAACATTTAGTAATCACATTGTTGATGAAGCTGGTTACTGCAGTCCCCTGGATCCATTTACTTCACTCTGGCCACTTCCAGGGCCAGAATCTGAACAACAAACTGCATTTGTCTGTCTAAAAATGTATGCTTTTGGTTACAAGCGGGACATGTAAAGGTACAGATCCCTATTGTTTGGAAAACAAAACCACACGTCTCATTTGATGTTGAGCTAATTAATGTTAGTAAACATTTATTAAGCTCCTACTATGACTTCATCTTCATTTCTGTCCAGTTTTGACATAAATATAACCTGCAATGAAATATAATTAGTATATGTAACTAAAGACATACATAAGCCTCCTCTTGATCTTACTATCCCCATGGTGATTGTCCTATATACTTCCTTCCTTTGTCTGTCATGTTCTTTGATAAAGATGTCTATACTTGGTGCTTCCACTTGCATCTTTTCTAAACCTCTGCATTTTGGCTTCTGAAACAATTCAGCTGAAACTATTCTCCCCAAAGTTACCAGTGATCTCTTAGTTGACAAATCTAACATTATATTTCTCAATCCTTATCCTCACTGACCTTTCTGCATCATTTGACTCTGTCAGTTACCTTCTCTTCTTGAATATTCTCTTCTCTTTGGGTTTTCATGTTCTTCCTTGGTTTTCTCCACACCTTATCTGATCATTCCTTCTTAGTTGACTTTGCTGGATCTTCATCTGTTAGGTTAGGCTTGGACTTTTGCAATAACCTTCTTATTGCTCTTTCTGCCCCAAGTCTCTCCACACAACTACCAAAGTGATTTCCCTGAAGTATAGTTTTGACTATGTCACTTCCATGCTACATAAATTCCGTTGACACTGTTTTATCTCCAGGGCAACATATAGACTTGGCATTTAAGGCTTTTCACAAGTTGGTCCCTTCCTATTTTTCCAGTCTTTTCACACTTCACTTCCTTCCACATGTTCTATGATCTAATGATAACAGTACTTGACGTTCCCCATATATGATACTTCATCTCAGACATCCATCACATCTTTCAAGACAACTCAGATGTCACCTTTTGCAGGAGGCCTTTCCGTGTCTCCTTATCCACTTGAACCTCCTTGTTACCTTCCTTCTACTCTCTATGTGTCTTATATGTGTTCTATTTGTTTACTTGTTATATTCCCCATTAATAGATAAGCTACTTGAGAGCAGGGACAATTTTTGTATTTTTTTTCCTTTTGTTGTATTTGTAGTTCTTAGTACAGTATGTGGAACATAATAAGTGCATAATGAATGCTTGCTTGAGTGAAATAATGAACAAATTGAGATCATGAAAAAGAATGATGGGGCAGGTAGGTGGATAGAGTGGATAGTGGATAGAGCACTGACCCTGGAAGACCTGAGTTCAGATCTGACCTCCGACACTTGACACTTAGTGCCTGTGTGACCCTGAACAAGTCACTTAACCCCAGTTGCCTCACCTCCCCTCCCCCCAAAAAAGACATGTCAATGTAATGCTGAAACACTGGTATTGATAACTTAAAAGAAGTGTTTATAATTTTGTAAACCATGACTAAGTTATTTTTAGAGGAATTAAGGTAAAGAGGATAGAGGGCTGGACTTGGAGTCAGGAAGACCTGTGCTTAAATCCTGTTTCTGACATTATGAACTTGGACAAGTCACTTAATCTCCCTGGACTTCAGTTTCCTCATCTGTAAAATGAAGAGGCTAGGCCTTTGAGATTCCTTTTCATCTATGATCCCAATATAATTCAAAACTTGTGCAATTAAGTTGATTACAAAGTATTTATTGGTATAAAGTTGGTATACTTTAGTTGTCTTATTATTTGGGGCTATGAGCAAGTGGGTTTTCATTGAAGAAAAAATTCTAATTGCTTTAATTTTATTTTAGATTATAGCATTTGATGAACTGAAGACAGATTACAAGAATCCTATAGACCAATGTAATACACTCAATCCTGTAAGTTACAATATAATGAAATATTCTCATTATTCTTTTAAGGTCTTTAATTTTATGTTGATATAATCATAAATTACTATTATTAATCTAAGTAGTACATGTGTATTTTTTTTAAATAGGTAGACTTTTGAAAATTATCTTTTCCTTTCATGCTTGAATATTCTGACTTATTAATCTGCTGGTGATCTTGTCAGCTGTCATACTAACATTCTCCCAATCTGCTTTTTACATTGTCGGCACAAAGACAGTTGAAAAGGTCAAAAAGATTAAAAGAGTCAAAATTGCATTAAAGGTGTGTACTGCTTTTTAGTTTAATGTTTTAATGCCACCTTCATTTTGTGGGGGAGGGTTAGGAACATTGTATTTATGTAAATGTTTTGTTTGGTGTGTTCTCATGCCTGTTCAGGTTTGTAATTTCAAAATTTTTCATATTTTGTGCAACTGTTTGCTTGCTAATCAAGTGGGGAAAACTGTTACATGCTTCTTATATACATGATTTTTCTGTGCTATGACTACAACCATGTTATATGTCAAATTTCTTTAATTTTTTATTTAGGATATTCTAGATATTTTGGTTAAAATAAAGTGACCTCAGTAGTAATAGTCTGTCATAATCATTAACCTATTATACCTTTTAATTTCCCCTTACTCCCTTTTATGAATACCCTGAAATCTTATAAAATACAGTTCTCAGGGCCTATGCTGTAATACCACATACATCCTATGTTAATGAGAACTTTTCGTATTTCTAATATATAAATAAAGCCTTTGTGATAATTAAACAGAAAGTACTTATCACTAAGTAGTTTTAAGATATGTACTTTGTTTTGAATTTTCATTTAATTTTTAGCTACTCTTATCTTATAGTAGCCATTATTTAAATGGTCAGTCTTGTGGCTGGGTCCAAAAAATAGAATTAGAATAAGAAGAATTGGCCTGCTCACTAGGAAACACTAGAGTTTGAATTGTGAAGTTGCTAAAGTACCTGCTATCAGAAAAATGAGAAAGATCTGTGTTTTCACAATAGCTATTTTATAGTGTAGAGTCTATCCTTTCTTATATGTATCATTTTTTTAAAAAGTATTTACCTAACAGCTTCTTGCTTGATATTAAAACAGTAACATTCCATTTAGATAAAGTGTCTCATTTTTTCTGTTTTTCTTAATAGAAAGAAAAATTCTCAAATTTAAAAAAAAAGTATATACTTAGGATATACTAATGTTGCAGTGAGGAAGTGGAAGAAGGGTTATTTTGATGCACACACTTTATTTTGGATGGGAGAGTGTAGTGATGGTTGACATAATAGCTGTGCATCTGACAGTTTTCCCTATTTAAAATTTGTTTTGAAAGTTACTTCTGCCAAAGTATGGGGGAAGGAAATTAACAAAGGACAATTTAATATGCATGTTTAAATTAGATGTTCTGTCATTTTAAATCATATTTGCATGAAGTAATTTTGAAGAGGACTAACTTTCTGTTAACTAAAGTTCCTAAAGAAATATGATCACCAAAAATGATTTGAAAGTACAGTTTCCTAAGAGAGATCTAAAAAAATACATATACTTTTATGGGGAGAATGGGTTTCATACTAGAACCAGAATTCCCAGTCTATATTTATTATCCTTATAACTATAAGTTTTAAAACATTTGGGACAGTACTTTTATAGTGTTCTAATCCTACAGGATAAGAACTCATAATCTTTTTTTTTAACTGAATCTTAAATGGGCTTGTTATAATTCAGTTTAGTAATATAGCTTTATTAGATATATAGAGTATATATTTTGAATTTAAAATAAAGTTTTTGTATAAAAGCCCTTGTTTTCTCAAAGGAGCATTTCTATGGAAATGCTTGGCAATTCATATTTTTTAGATGTCAGGTTTTAAAATATGTAATTATTTGGGTATTAGCTATAAGTGCTAACTTAAAGATATATGTTTAAATAGCTTAAAGATTTATATGATGAGTATACTGGTATATGCGGATTAGCCTTAATTGAATGATGGAAAGAATATATATATATATATCAGAATAATAAGCTATTAATTAGTTGGGTTTTATTGTTATTAAAACTCTTTTTAACTGCTTTTTAGTTATAGGAATACAGGTAAACCTTTTGGGGTTTTAGAACATGGGTCTTTGTAATACAATTTTAAAAAATTTTTATAGCTGTTTTTTAAAGGGGGAATTTTTGTGTAATCAATCATCATTAAGCATATTAATTGCTTACTATATGCTAGAAGGACAAAAAGTAAAATAATCTCTAGACCCCAGAAACTTTTCATTTATCATGAAAAATAATATATTCATATGTAAATACATTCAGAATAAAGGCAAAATAGTGAGGAAGGGCAGGCACTGACTATTGAAATTAAGAAAGGCTTCCTTGGGGCGGCTAGGTGGCACAGTGGATAAAGCACCGGCCCTGTATTCAGGAGGACCTGAGTTCAAATCCGGCCTCAGACACTTGACACTTACTAGCTGTGTGACCCTGGGCAAGTCATTTAACCCCCATTGCCCCGCAAAAGGAAAAAAAAAAAAAAGAAAGGCTTCCTTCCTGTAAAAGGTGGTATTTGAGCTAAGTCTTAAAGAAGTGAGAAATTTTATGAAGCAGAAATTAGAAAGAGATATCCTTGTAAGCATAGGAGACATCTAGTAAAAAAGACACAGAGTTAGAGTGCTCTATGTGAAGAGCAGAGTAAAGACTAGAAAACGGGACTAAGGTCAGGCTTTGAACACCAAGGAAAGCAATTCATATTTTATACAAAAGACATTAGAGAACATTCAAGTTTAGAGCAGAGAAAAGGCCTAATTAATCCCCCCAAAATTAACCTGACTTAATCCATTTAAAAAATATTTTCATTTAAAATCATTTGTATAACAAATAAAAGTTTGAATTTTTTGAGCTCATTCTAACATTTACATAGGTCACTTATACATGCATATATTTTATAATACTTTATAAGGTTTCCATCATTCACATTTTCTTGATGTGCCAAGTAAAATTTTACATTCATTTATTAATTATTCTAATGAAATTTTATTGATGAACCTTGTCCTTGTGTGCTATGCTTTCATTAATCTGAAATTCTTGGCACTATTATCTGCAATTTCTCATTTGGTACCCAAAAATGTTATTAATTTCACTGTTTTTATATAATTTCCCTCCTACATTGCAGAAAGTTTGTTTGCATTTGTTCATATTGACATCCATAACATTGTGCAGAAATTAATTGACTGATCACTGCATAGAAAATATAATTTTGTGATGGTTATGTGGTTTGTACATGTAGCAATTTAAATTTTAATTAAAAGCTTAAAAATTCTAACATGCAAACTATTCAGGGAAGCTTTGGTTTTGTGAAATATTTTTATTATGTTGCATGTGGTCAGATATCTCATTTTTCTATTTTATGTCATGTATAGTTGTGGAAAGTAAAGTATGTACTAAATTGATTTTTAAATAGTGTGAAAGTAATCTAAAAACTATGGATGGTCACTTTTACTACCATCTAATTAGAATTAGGAGTCCCCTCAGCACCCCTGAACATCATTATCTTCTAATGGGCATATAGTGTAGGGTTGTGGACTGAGGGCGAGGCTTGAAGCCAGGAAGCTCTGAGGTCAGGTCTGGCCTCTGACACATACTGGCTCTGTGATCCTGGAGGTGCAAGTCTCAGTCAGCATTGGTAGAGTTTCCTCACCTAAGAGTTCCCTATACCAATGAACTTGTTCTTTCCATACTGTCCTATTAATTACATACATTGTGAGTGAGGAGAGGCAGCATAATGTGATGAATAGAGAGAGCTGTTGTCCTAGTCATAAAGGCCTGGGTCCATCTAGGCCTTTGAGTTTTTCTTGGATTGTAAGTGGCAGAGAAGGGGCTGATCAGCTTTGGGAGAGAAAATTCCTTACCAGGTGCTCCCTGTGCAGATGAAGGCACATGTTCAACTTGTAATAGCTGAAATCCAGGTGACCTGTGGGTGGTGAAATGTGTAGGTCTTTTTCTCTGAGCAGTGTAGTCTGTGTCTTCAGCCTGTGTACATAGAAATCCTGCTTTTGATGGAAAGGTCAATATGGATGTAAAATCTGATATAGCCCCTTTTATTCTTAATTCTGAAAAATAGCTTTTAATTGAATAAAATTTGTTTCCCACCTGATTCCTAATTAATTTTATGTTTAATATTAACATTAACTTTCCAGCCAGGCTGTTTTGATAACTGACTATATGTTTTTCCTCTAGCTTGTACTTCCAGAATATCTCATCCACGCTTTCTTCTGTGTCATGTTTCTCTGTGCAGCAGAGTGGCTTACACTGGGTCTCAATATGCCACTCTTGGCATATCATATTTGGAGGTAATATTCAGATAAACTTCTAATATTCCCTTTTTAGCCCAAATTTAAAATTTACAGACTAATGCTCATTTTAATAATCAAGTAGGTGGGCATATAACTATGCGTATTTTGTATAAATTTGTATAAATATTTAAAACTAAAAATGATTTTTAAAGAAACTGATGACAAAAGGATACCAGCCATCTAATAGTTTATTGCAATAATCAGAACTGAGATAAGCAAGAGCAATTCTAATTAGTATAATTTTTCATAGTTTCATCTGGATACATTAAAATGATATTTCTGTCTCCAATTTAATTATTCACGTTTTTATTGAATTTCTGAAAGCATTTGGCACTAGAGGTGATTTGTTCAACTCTTGATATTGTTTATATTGACTGTTTTTTTAGGGTTCAGTTTTGCTACTGAAATTATTATACTTTTTTCATTATTTAATTGTTACATGGAATTAGAAACATGTGTGACTGATCTTGATTTTGAGAGGAAGAAAACCCCTACATAAAGCTTTGTTTGCCTTCCTTTCTGAATGGCTAATAAACTATATTCGTTACAGGTATATGAGTAGACCTGTGATGAGTGGACCAGGACTCTATGATCCTACAACCATCATGAATGCAGATATTCTAGCATACTGTCAGAAAGAAGGATGGTGCAAATTAGCTTTTTACCTGCTGTCATTTTTTTACTACCTGTATGGGTAAGTTAGAAAAATATAATGGAAGATGAGTGATTTGGCTACTTGAAAATTTTGTAGCCATTAAGCTTACCACTTTAAATTTTAGCACATAAATAATTAAGAGTGCCTAAATCATAAGGTGTAATGGCAAGAGCCTAAAATCAAGTGTGTATGTGTATGTGCATACATGTATGTACATAAATATATACATATATAATACCTAGGAAATTAACTAGTTTGAAATTGGAAAAGATTTTGGGTAACCTTGAATAATACCTTGGTTTTTTTACATGTATTAATTCAGTCTATGGAGGATGACCCTAAATGATGGTAATAAAAGAACATTGTTGAATGTTAGAGGAGAAAAAAAAAATGTTTGACTCCTATATAACCCAACAGAGACTGAGAGTAGTCACATGTCCCTAATGATCTTTATCTATAAGGTTTATGTACTGTTTTCTTTATACTGATTTTATACAATTTAAGAAAAAAAAACAATCATATTTTGCAAGTTTGAGTAATTGTTGGCTTCTGCCTTTTTTCACCCTTATTTCCAGTGGACATATAGACTTTTATTTTCTTTCCATTAGAACAATAATTCTTAACCTTTTTTTTGTATCAGGGACCCCTCTGTCATTCTTGATGAAGCCTATAGACTCCTCAAATTGTTTTTTGGGGGGTTTTTTGGGGTTTTTTTAAGTGAGGCCACTGGGGTCAAGTGACTTGCCCAGGGTCACACAGCTAGTAAGTGTCAAGTGTCTGAGGCCGGATTTGAACTCAGGTATTCCTGAATCCAGGGCTGGTGCTCTATCCACTGTGCCACCTAGCTGCCCCCAAATTATGCTTTTAAATGCATAAAATAAAAATACATTCTCTTTTTTTAAAAACAGCTCTTGGGGCAGCTAGGTGGCACAGTGGATAGAGCACCAGCCCTGGATTCAGGAGGACCTGAGTTCAAACCTGTCCTCCGACACTTAACACTTACTAGCTGTGTGACCCTGGGCAAGTCACTTAACCCCAATTGCCTCCACCAAAAAAAACCCAAACATTAAAAAAACATCTCTCAGAATTTACTACTGAGCTCTTAACTGCCAAATTTTTTTTAAGACTTTTCTGTTCAGAATTTTATTTTCCAGATTACATGTAAAAACAAATTTTGACATCAATTTTTTAAAATTTTGTGTTCCAACTTCTCTTCCTCCCTCCCTCCCCATCCCCCACCACCAAGAACTCAAGCAATTCAATATAAGTTATGCATGAGTGGTCCTGCAAAACATCTCTACATTAGCCAGGTTGTGAAAGAAAACAGATAAAAACAAAACTTCAGATTAAGGAACTATCAAAAAAAATTATGCTTCTATCTGTTTTCAGATACCATCAGTTCTTTCTCTGTAGATGGATTACAATTTTCATAAGTCCTTCAGAGTTATATTGGATCATTACATTGCTGAAAATAACCATGTCCTTCACAGCAAATCATCTTACACTATTGCTGTTATTTTATATACAGTACATTTCACTCTGCTTCAGTTCATGTAGGTCTTTCCAAGTTTTTCTGATAGCATTCTGTTCATCATAACTTTTATGTAGTACCTTAAATTTGACCAAAGAATTTTCTTCACAGTAGCCCAGCAAAGTAGGTAATATACATTTTTCTGTTATAATCAATCATCATAACTGTATCACTCCATCCTATTCCCTTCCCATGATATTTACTCCATTTTCTTTTACCCTATTTCCACCTCAAAAGTATTTTGCTTCTGACTGCCCACTCCCCCCTTTTGCCCTCCCTTCTTTCACCCTTCCCTCCTTATCCCCTTCACCTCCTACTTTGAGCTAATTCTGATGTGTATAAGGCTCCTTCACTTCCTCACACCTCCCCCATCTCTCCCCCCACTCCATACGCCCTTTCCTGCTTCTTTCATGTGAGATTTTACCCCATTCTCTATCCCCTCTCGCAGTGTATTCCTCTCCCCCCTTAATTTTACCCCAAAGATGTCATCATGGGGCAGCTAGGTGACACAGTGAACAAAGCACCCGTCTTGGACCCAGGAGGACCCAAGCCCAAATTTGGCCTCAGACACAAGACACTCATCAACCCTGACCACCCCAACCACCCCCAGCCCCCCAAAAAAAGAAAAACAAAAAAATTAATGCTTTACAGGATATCATCCCTTCATAATCAATTCCCACCTGTGCCCTCTGTCTAAATTTATTCCTATAAATTAAATAAATTATAAATTAGATGCCCTAATACTCAGAAGGCTCTTATGATTTGGACATATCATCTTCCCATGTAGGAATATAAACAGTTGAACCTTTTAACATCTTTCATGATTTCTTTTTCCTTTTTATCTTTTTATGCTTCTCTAGGGTCTTGCATTTGAAAGTAAAATTTTCTATTCAGTTCAGGTCTTTTCATCAGGAATACCTGAAAGTCCTCTTTTTCATTGAAATCCCATTTTTTCCCCTGAAAGATTATACTCAGTTTTGCTGGGTACTTGATTTTTGGTTGTAAAACCTAATTTCTTTGCCCTCCAGAATATCATATTCCATGCCCTCTGGTCCTTTAATGTAGAAGCTGCTAGATCCTGTGCTATCCTTACTGTGGCTCCACAGTATTTGAATTGCTTCTTTCTGGCTGCTAATAATATTTTATCCTTGACCTGGGAGCTCTGGAATTTGGCTATAATAGTCCTGGAAGTTTTCCTTTTGGGATCTCTTTCAGGAGGTGATCAGTGGATTCTTTCAGTTTCTATTTTACCTTCTGCTTCTAGAATATCAGGGCAATTTTCCCTGACAGTTTATTGGAAGATGATGTCTAAGCTCTTTTCTTGATCATGGTTTTCAGGTAGTCCAATAATTTTCAGATGATCTCTTCTGGATCTGTTTTCCAGGTCAGCAGTTTTTCCAAGAAGATAGTTCACATTGCCCTTTATTTTTTTATTCATTTGGATTTGCTTTATTGTGTCTTGGTTTCTCATAAAGTCACTACCTTCCATTTGTTCAATCCTAATTCTTAGGCAGTTATTTTCTTGAAAGAGCTTTTGTACCTCCTTTTCCATTTGACTTTTCAAGCTATTGACTTTTTTCTCATGTCTTTCCTGCATCACCCTCATTTCTCTTTCCATTTTTTTCCTCTACCTCTCTAACTTTGTCTTCAAAGACCTTTTTGAGAGCCTCTATGGCCTGAGACCAATTCATATTTTTCTTGGAAACTTTAGATATAGGGGCCCTGATGTTGACGTCTTCCTCTGAGGGTGCACCTCGACCTTCCTTGTTACTAAAGAAGCTTTCTATGGTTCACAACTTTCTCTGCCTGCTCACTCTGCCTTTCACTTGACTTTTAACTCCTTTTTAGTGTGGGGTCCTGCTTCCATGATATACTTCAGGGGGTCCCAGGTGTTATGATTTAATATGGGGCAGTTTCTTCACTTGCCTGGTCTGTAGATAACCCCAGGCCAACTTGCCAATCAACCAGGCAGCAAAACTTTATGTGCCATGGTTTCTAGCTCTGACAAGCCTGCACCCCTCCCCCACCTGGGCTGCCACCTCTCAAGGTTTCTTCCTGGATCCCCACTGGGGTAGGACATCCACATCCCCCCCCTTAGCTCCTGCATACACCCCTGTAGACTCTCTCCCTCCCCCTGGCCAGCTGTTCAGCCCTCTCACTGGACTGTGAGATTAGTTCCAGAACATGCTGGCACTGCAGCTGATTCAAAGGCTCAGGGGTAAGTTTCTCTGGCATAGCCTTTCTGGGGCTATATCTGTGTCAGCTTGATCACAGGGCTGGACTCCACTCCCAGCCCAGCTCCCCCTTCTGCCAAACTTCCAAGATGTCTTTGGCTGGAAAATAATCTCAGCTGGGTTTTTTGGAGTAATTGTGTCAGGAAGTCTACCTTTCCTCCACCATCTTGGCTCTGCCCTTAACTGCCAAATCTAATGGCCTTTTCTCAACTGTCATCCTTCTTGACCTACCTGCAGCCTTTGACCCTATAAAACACCTTCCTCTCCTTAATACTTTCCCCTCTCTCTGGGTCAAAATATTTGTAAAGTACTTTGCACAGTGCTGGTACATACTTGGTTGGTTTTGTCTTGCTTTCACTAAGAGATCTAAAATGGCATTACTGTTTTGGGGTTCAAGGCACTTGACATAATAGGCACTTAAATGCTTATTCCCTTCCATTTCCCACTTTTCATGGTATTGCTCTCTGCTGGTTCTCCTCTTGACTGGTCTTTCTCTGTCCTCATCTTTATTTCATGCCCACTATCTGTGAGTGTGTCATCCCCAACCCTGTCCCCCACCTTCTTGCCCACTATCTGTCTCTGTCAAATTATCTCACCTTTTTGGTTGTTTTATTCTATATCCTTTTCACTTATGAATATCCTTCCTAAAATGTAGCATTTGTAATTAGAGAGTACTCTAGATATAGTCAAAGTTGGACTTTTACTCTCATTGTATATTATGCTTCTGTCAATTTGACCCAGTATTGTATTTATATCTTTGGCTGTCACATCACACTGTTCAACTAGTATTTATACAGGGTGGGCCAAAAGTCACAAAGAGGTCTGATGTTTAAATAACTTTTTGGACATTTTTTTTCTTTATAAATTTAAAACAAAAAATAAAAGAGTTATTAAATATTTGTGACTTTTGGCCCACCCTGTATGATATGTGCCAGACACAGTGCTAGATGCTGAGGACAAAATATGAGTACATATATGTACAGAATAAATGTAAAGAATACTAATACACATAAGTACAGTATTGGCTATTAATAATAGCAAACATAGAGCACCGGCCCTGGAGTCAGGAGTACCTGAGTTCAAATCCGGCCTCAGACACTTAACACACACTTACTAGCTGTGTGACCCTGGGCAAGTCACTTAACCCCAATTGCCTCATAAAAAAAATAAAATTAAAATAATAGCAAACATTTATATAGTCCTTTCCATGTGCCAGGCACTGTAGTAAGGATTTTACAATTAGTATCTCATTTGATCTTTACAACAACCCTGGGAGAGGTATGTGCTGTTATTATCTCCATTTTACAGATGAGGATACTGATGCAGAAAGGCTAAGTGACTTGCTCAGGGTCACACTGCTAATACGTATGTCAAACCATATTTGAACTCAGGACTTCCTGGCTTCAGATCCAGTATAATGTATCACCTAACTGCCTTATGTCATCTCTACGCAAATAATTCCCAGACATATACACTTCTACTACATGTATATTTATGTGTATATTTATATCCATGCACATTCATGCACTGCACATAGATGTATGTGTCTCTTCTGCTATTGAATATATCATTTGAGATGCCTCTGGTTCATGTATAGAGAGGGGAAGGAGTTCATGGTTAATGGCCTTAATTGTCTTATATCATAAGGTGTTGAAAATCTTGAGAAAAGGTGACATGAAATATTTCTGAGTGGAGACAAGGAATCAATTGACAAGTATTTTTGACCCCTCTCACCTTCAGTTTTCACTAAAACCTGCAGCTTTTTTATGATGAAATTTTTATATTTTTTGTTACTCTGAACTTAATACCAACAAATATGACCTTTTCCCTATGTACACCCAAAAAAGAGAATTATATGCAAAACTGTAAGGCCTGTTACTTATAGCATTAGTGCTTTCTTCATGTTGTTTCCAAAGCTATCTTGCTTGTCTGTTTCCCTCTGATCCTATTTCAGTGCTGTGTACTTTTAAAAATACTTTACAGATGGTTTTATCTTTTTTTTCCCTCCAGGTCTTTTTAAATATGAACTGTTATCTAGCCCCCACTCTTTACTTGTATAGTTGAACCTAAGTACAAGACTGTACCTACAGTAGATTTGCTCTTATTAGATATGGCCCATTTTTCCAGCCTGTCACAATCCCAGTTGTCATACAACATGTTGGTTAATCCATGCCAGCTTTATTGCCTATAAATTTGAGAAGTGCAAGTGATTATACTTCCAAGTCGTTGATAAAAATTTTAAACAAAACCATTCAATGAAGAAAGAGCCCTAGAGAATTTCACTAAAGTATTCAGCTAAGGTTAATACAAATTTCTTAGTCAACATTCTTTGAGTCTGGTCTTTCAAACAGTTCTTGAATCAGACAAGTGTTTCTGACAAAACCTTCTTGAAATCTAGGTCAACATGTGTTTATGGTAGTTCTTTGATTATGGCATTATAGATTTAGAGCTGAAAGCAATCCCAAAAGCAGTATAGTTCAACACCCTTGTTTCACAGATAAGAAAGCTGAGATACAGGAGGTTAAGTGATTTTTACCAAGGTCCCCTAATGGGGGAAGTCTCAGAGGTGGGATTTCAACCCAGGTGCTCATGTCTGACTTGCAAAGCTGTACAGACATTTCTAATGAACTAAAGTGGACTTATAATCACTGTTTTTATTTCTAAGTGCTCAAAAATCTATCCTAATAGCACATTCTAATTTTTTTTTTCTAGAAATTGACATCTTGGATGACTTTGTTTTCAGGATATTGATCTATCAGTACATGGGATGTAGTTGTTTTGGGCTATCTGACAAAGTAATTGAAGACTTACCATCTCCTCACCTATCTTAGGTTTCAGTTCCCTATCAAGTCACTTCTGTTATAAAGATTAGTTTCCTTGATAGAAATCCATGCAGAATAAAGGAACAATCTATAGCTGGACTACTTAAACTTTTTCCACTTGTGACCCCTTTTCTCCCAAGAAATTTTTATGAAACCCTTGAGATATATATAGATATGATAGGGATACATAACTTTTTTTTTTTAGTGAGGCAGTTGGGGTTAAGTGACTTGCCCAGGGTCACACAGCTAGTAAGTGTTAAGTGTCTGAGGCCGGATTTGAACTCAGGTACTCCTGACTCCAGGGCTGTTGCTCTATCCACTGTGCCACCTAGCTGCCCCCTATATAACCTTTTACTGTTGACAAATTTTTCACAGCCCCCATATTCATGGGGTCATGACCCACAGTTTAAGAAACTTTGATCTATAAGACTTTGGAGGTTGTACTTCTCTGGTAACCTTGATAATCCCTGTTCTCTGCTCCTCTAGTCAAACACAAACAATTCCTGGGCTGAGAAAGAAAAAACTATTGGCCAATCAAAGTCAAGAGTCCCAGTTTGCCTGAACCCCTTTAAGGCCATGACAGATCTCTCTCCTTCCATAGAATAGAATTACTCAGAAGCTCTGAGCCATACATCTGAAAATTACCATTTGTCAGCAAGCTTCCATGGATCTATCAAACACTTCTTATAGAGTCAAAAGCAGGAAATCCTGACGTTGGCTTGATACCTTTCTCACTGTCTTTCTGGTTCTGATCTAGGCTACTTATGAAACATGATATAGTAGGAAGAGCACTGAATTTGGAGTTAGAAGGACCTGGGTTCAGATCCTGGACATAACTACATGTGTGATGTTGAGCAAATCACTTAATCTCTCTGGGCCTTAGTTTCCTTATTTATAAAATGAGGGGGTCGGACTGAATGACTTCTGTGGTCTTTTCCAATTCTAAATCTGTGATATCTGTAATATGTCAGTTACAGCTTTAAAACAGGCATTTTGTTGTCTGTAGTATTTATTAAATGCCTTAATTCACACTGGGTTTTATTTAGTCTTCTTGAGAAGCAAGAATAAAAAATAGAACAATATGGCTGCACAGGAAGCATATTAACAAGCTCAGATTTGATTTGATTTTTAAATTATTTTGTGATCTTCTTTTTACATCACCTTCATTTCAGAATATATCTATTATCTACTCTCTCTAGAGAGCCATTCATATCTTTGTTTCCAGTTTTTTGCTACTACAAAAAATGCTGCTATCAGTATTTTGATTATGAGACTTTATCATTGGTCTCCTTTGGTTAGTGCCTTGCATCGGTCAAAAGATATACTTTTAGTCATTTTCTTAGCAATTTACAAGTTTAGATTTTTAAAAGCCATGTGTGAAAGATGGAAATGAGTATACAAAGTGCAAATAAAAGAGAAGTACAGTCCTCTAAAATCATCACGTACTTTTGGATGTATGATCTCATCTGTATTTGGTGTACCTCTCATTGATGCAGATCACAACCTATCCAGGCCTGCCTATCTTGTGTGACTCTTCATCTATTATACATGGCTTTTTTAAATCTAGGGTTATTAATGAGCTACCTGTATGGCCAGAGTGGTCTTTTTTATTTACTTTCTCTCGATGTCATTTGGGCTTTGGAGTGTAAAATTTTTTCTGAACTTAATATTAACAAAAACAAACATCCAAATAAAGGATCATAGATAAAGCCATAAACTCATTATTTATAAAGTACCTTTTATGTGCAAAATACCAAACTAGGCCCTTGGGATACAAAAACAAAAAATTGACTGGGTACTTAATATCCAGTCTGTGATGACAGAATTTCTTTCATTCTTGAGAATCTTCCATCCTCCTTGAGCCAATTTCCCTTTTAGTCTTCTATTTATTATTATTATTATTATTTTTGGTGAGGCAATTGGGGTTAAGTAACTTGCCCAGGGTCACACAGCTAGTAAGTGTTAAGTGTTTGAGGCCAGATTTGACCTCAGGTCCTCCTGAATCCAGGACCAGTGCTCTATCCATTGTGCCACCTTAGATGCCCCTCCCTTTCAGTCTTAAGGCAATGAAAGCCTTTCTTTGAATTCTTCTGAAATACACTCCCAGGAAGTTTCAAGTATACGTTTTGATTTGCCAGATCAAAGCACCCTCCCCTGGCTACCACTTCCTTTATGTTATCTCCATTAGAATGTATAAATTTTTTGAGGGCAGGGTCCATCTCTTTTTAAAATTTGTCTCAGTACTTTTCACAGTATATCATCTGCCACTTCTACTGAGCAACAAGTTCTTCCTTGTTGGCCAGATTTGGATCCGTAGCAGTACTTCTGCCTTCTTTGTAAAAGCTGAAATGACCAGCAAGGTCAATTAACCATGCACTGATTTTTATCAGAATAAGACCTTGAGTAGATAGCTGGATACTTAAATTGCCCTAACAAAGCTATATCTCTCCCTCATTCCAGCTTTATGGCTATTACACTTTGTTTTCTTCCATCCAGCTAAGTGTTTAATCCTTTTTATACTTGCCCAATTGTTTTACACTGTATTTTGCTTCTCAACTTAATATATCTTCACACCGCTATTCACTCTTACAATATGCTATTCCATTGCCCTTTTTTTTTAATTTAAAAAAATTTTTCTCAGTTACATGTAAAGATATTTTTTGAGCTCCAAGTCTTTCTCCCACCCTCCCAAGGCCAGCAAGCAAATTGATATAGGTTATATATTACTATCATGCTGAAACATTTCCCCATCAATCAGAACAAAAGGAAAAAATGCAAGAAAGAATAAACAAGAATAACAAAAAAGCAACAACAAAAGTCAAAATAGAGTGCTTCAATCTGCATTCAGACTCCATAGTTCTTTTTCTGAATGTGGAGAGCATTTTCCACCATAAGTCTTTTGGCATCGTCTTAGATCATTATATTGCTGAAAAGAGTTAAGTCTATCACAGTTGATCATCACAAAATGTTGTTGATAATGTGTACAATGTTCTCTTGGTTCTGCTCATTTCACTCAGAATCAATTCATGTCTGTCTTTCCAGGTTTTAACTAAAAAGGACATTATAAGTCATAAATCTTCTCACAACTGCTCTGACATCTAGCCTCTGCTTGAACACCTCAAGTGACTTTACCTAAATGGGAAATTCCATTTTCTCTTTGGTCCCTTTAGCCCAGCTGTTGCCTAGTAGTTTTTCAGGAATATTCATGAAGAACTCCCTTTTTAACCATTTTTGGTTTTTGGTGAGGCAATTGGGGTTAAGTGACTTGCCTAGGGTCACACAGCTAGTAAGTAAGTGTTAAGTGTCTGAGGCCAGATTTGAACTGAGGTCCTCCTGACTCCAGGGCTAGTGCTCTATCCACTGTGCCACCTAGCTGCCCCAAGAACTCCCTTTTTAGATGAAATACCAGAGCTCTTGATCTTTCTTCCAGACCGGTATGGAAGCCCATGTCTATCCTTAAGTGGTTTAAATTTTAGGAAATAGAGGACCACTTCAATAGAAATGCTGCTGCACCTGAGGAAATGAGCAATTTTACCCTACTTGGTTTGCCGTACAGTGAGGAATACTGTTTGTTGTCATTAATGTTCATGATTGGGTGGGAATAAACTGCTTTAAATTAACGATGTTTTTCTTTTTCTTTTCAGCATGATATATGTTTTGGTGAGCTCTTAAGATGATATACAACAGACTCAGTCCAGTTAAGTGCATGCAAAAGCCACAAAGTGAAAGGATTCTATCCAGCAAGAACCTGTTTCCAAGATTAGCTTATGGAATATGATCAGTTACTTTAAAAAAAAAAAGACTCCTTATTTTTAAAATGTTTCCACATTTTTGATTTGTGGAAAGACTGTTTTCATATGTTATGTTTAAACAAAGAAATTAAATGAATTACGTATAAATGAATCTAAAAAGATAACCTCTGGTATTGACAGGTTTGAACTTGTACTCCCTAGGAACAGCCATAATTTTCTGAATAATTGTATTAATTACTGACTCTGCTAAGTCTGTTGGAAAGTTTTTGTTTACAAGACTTCGTAGAAGCTTATTTTGGTTTTATTGAAATACTGAGTGATTTTAAATTCGCTATAGAGATCAAGTGCTTTTGAAGGACTGAAAATTTTGTATATGTGACCTTGTGGGAAGCCTCATAGATTTCTTCCTATATCATGTATAAGATTACATGGATGGATTTGCAGAAATAAGGATGGTGGAATTTTTTTTTCTTAACATTTGGATATTAGCCCTATATATTGCATGACCTAGGAATTTCCCATAATAGTTCCATAAAATTCATATACTTTAATTCCTAAGCATAAGTGAACCTATTAAGAATATATTCTAAATTATCTTGGAATGCATTTAAAGTTATTTTAAATGTTTTAATTTGTAGCAGTCACTTAGTAAGAAATTCGGTATTCTAATTATTGTTACAATCTAGTGATAAAAGATATTCATAAGGACTTGCAAGTTATACCTTAGATGCTCAGAACAGAAAATGAGAGAGAACATTGTGTAACTACCCTGCTGTTCCTTAGTGCAATACAATAAAAGTCTAAAATGAAGACTTCTTTTCAGTGCATTGTTTTAAAGATTGCAGATAGCTGCTTAAAATTGCTTTATATACAACAATAAATGCATATTAGTTATATTTTTAAACCAGTATTGTTACTTATGGGTGTTTTTTTTAATTCCATTCCTGACTCTTAAAGGGACATTTAAAATTTCTAGGCACACTAATCCTTTATTTTGCCATTTTAGTGGTATGTTTTATTTGACAGATTGATAAAACTGATATTTTTTCCCATTTTTAAGGGTTAAAATGGCACTTTTAAAATTTTTTAGAATGGGTTTTAATTTTTTTTTAATAAAACAATTTCTGGTAAAATTCATTTATCTAGACTATTGCCTTTCTCATCTGTGGTAGTTTGTATAAATCATAGTCACTTCAAGTTTAGTAAATGCCCTTGGTGATTTAACTAGCATCAGAAAGTTGAGGCAAGTGTATATAGAGTGACTTGTTCGAATCTTAAAGTTATTTGAACACATTAAATACAAATTTACTTTTTCATAAACTGATGAAGTGGATTTTTTTGTCAGTTGTAAAAAATTTATGAAATTTTCTTAAAGCAAATGCTACTTTCTAGATAGTTAAAAGTGAAATAATGTTGTAAAACTCTACCATATTCATTTGGGGTAGACTGGTTAGAATACTGTGCATAAAGTGTTTTGGGACATCCCATCTGTGACCCTATTCTTTCTTTCATGTCTTCCATACTTTTGGTATCTATCTTCCCCCCAATCGTTTCCAATAAAAAGCAAATGATAGGGGGCAGTTAGGTGGCGCAGTGGATAAAGCACCGGCCCTGGATTTAGGAGTTCCTGAGTTCAAATCTGGCCTCAGACACTTGACACTTACTAGCTGTGTGACCCTGGGCAAGTCACTTAACACCCATTGCCCTGCCAAAAAAAAGCAAAGATAATTTTACACACTACAGGAAAATATTGAATTCTACAATGTAATCAAGAATTTTAAGCTGCTATTTAAAGTACTTCAAGGGTTTTTTCTGCTCATCTCCAGTTTTCAGATGTTACTACCTATTTAACAGAACTGAATTTTATAAGATACTTAAGTAAAAAGTACTTCATAATTTAAGTTCTTCTTAAACTAAAAAAAATGAAAGTTTTCCTAATATAGGTAGATTCTGTTTTTAAATAAGAACATCATCATACTTGGATATACAAATATGCCCCAAAGATCTTAGCTTATTTTCAGTAACTTAAATAGCACTAAGAATTTTGAGACATCTTATATTGACATTTTCCATTTCTGTCCAGTAGGAAATACTTTCTTCATGCAGATAGAACAGTATGTTGAACTGAAGAGTCTTGCTTAACATATTTGGCCATAAGTTCTTAACTGTCACGTTCCATTTGATGAAAATGTCCTTTTGAGAAGTGTATCTGTATACAAATACTAAGAAATTTTACTCACAAAATAAGATTCCCCCCCCAACATGTTATGTTCATGGCCCTGGGGGAGTATTGTTTTTACCCAGGGGAATGAGGTGGGAGGTGAGATGGATAAAGGATGCTGACTATACAGTTAAAGTACCAAAGTTCCTGCCCAATAGGGTGAACACTTTGAAGGGGGAGGAAACATGAGGATGACCATACCAATACAACTTTTACTATGTGTCATGTATCAACAGGTGTCCAGGAAGTGTCCTGAGTTAGGTCTGGGTGGTCAAACAGATTTGTGTCCTAAAGGACTATTGAACATTTTCTAAGTTGTGGTCCCAAGAACAAAGCCTTCCGTGGCTTTGAGTCATAGATACATAAAGAAGCTGTAAGCCATAATCCAGGAGTGGCATGGTTTATCTGAAACTTCTCTTCAGCAGGGTCCTTTCAGTGTGTAAGCCATTTGTCTACAGTTTAGAGCTTTTTAATTTGCAGTTCCTATAGAAAATGTTTCTTTACCCATGGGCTTCCCTACCCCAAGCATCCCAAAATCAACAACACATTTTGTAAAATGTCAGGTTTTTAATGTTTCAGTTAAATACAATTAAGTTGAAATACAGATATAGAAATATAATACCTTCTTAGGTGCTATTGCTTTGGAACAAACAAAAGAGTATCCCTTCCCTTTGGGTTATCTGCAAATGCAGTGTTAAGCATCAGTTTTTATGTAAGTTAACATTAGAATGATGTACCTATATAATCCTATACACAGTGGCAGATTTCCATTTGTTTTGGACATTTTGTACCAAGAAATTGATCAAAATTGCAAATGCATTTATGTGGTATCTCTGATCTTTCCATAAACATTGTGCATCTAGCAAAACATCATACAGCATAACTGCAAGTTATTGAGAAGCACTGAACAAGAACTGTATTTTGACATGGCAGTAATCATTTCAGTGGGGAAGAAAATCTTGATAACTGTACCACCAAGTAGTCTAAGATATTCATTCTAAATTTGTTATTTTACCAGAAAGCGGCTCTTTAGTATTAGCATTATACTTGTTTACTACTCTGCAAAGAATATTTTGGTATTAATAAATCCCAGTGAAACGGTACATAATAGCTTGTATTGAGGAAAAAGGAGGGTTCTGCTTTTATAGCTATTATTGTTTGAGGTGACTATCTGTTTTAGTTAGACTAAGGATATAGTTTTAATAACCAAATTTTAACTGCCATTTGGTCTGTTGGGAGTTGGAAAACAGTATTAACTATGTGGTGCTGCTAGTGTAGTAATGGTGTCACTTCAGAAGCACTCATGGTTTTAGTAGTGTTCATTGTGTAACTACATCTATTTAGAAAGCATCTTGATGTATTTCAGAATTGGCAGTTAAGATTTTATGGTTAAATTGTCAGGTTTTTTCTATTATAATCTACTTTTCCTTGGTTACAATTTAAGAAAACAAGAAGACAAGAGTCTTCTCTTCTGGAAGTAATGGTGCAATTCAGTAGTATACTGGAATAAGAGATAAGTCTGGACATTAAGACTGACAAGACACACAAAATATAGTTTATTTTAGCATTTTGATTGTTTTCTTAAAGTAATCAAGTTTAATTACAAGGTTTTATATGTGACCAAAGAAAATGCACTTAAAATTGGTCCTTATAGCTCAATGGAGTTATTCTGCATTTGTATATTTAATAAAAACCGTCACAAAGTATTTGTGGTTTCTGTGGTTTGTTGATGGCATCCTAGGTTGGTATATTAAGCTATTACTTTAAAATGCAGTTACTTCTTATTTGGTTTTGTGGGTCATCAAACTCTTCCAGATTATTTTTTTCTCTCCCCATCTCCCCATCCACATTTTGGCTGTGTCATTCATAATGAATTCCTTCACCCAAGATCAGGCAGAGAAATAATTTCCAACAACTATCATGCCATACACTAACTAGTGTTTGGAGTAGTAATACTAAGTAATATTTGGAGCAGTGAGTTTCTTTTGTCTTGTGTTTCTATTATACAGAAAATGATGTTTGCTTGCTCTTTGAAATAATTTATTTGGATTCTACATGTTAAGTATAAAAATGGCATTTAAATGGAAACATAGATATAACAATAAGATTTAGTTGAGCTTAGTTAACAATGGCATTACCTTCCTCTTTATTCTGAATAGAAGAGTTGGGCAGCTTACTTTCTAAATACGTGAAAGCAAAATCAAGATTCAAAACTGTTTATATTAGAAAGTTTAGGTTATGTAGTCAGTGCTGTTTCATTACTCTTAAACTTTCATTTCAAAAATGCCCCTGCTTTTAGTAATATGTATTGGCATTTGTGGTTTGAGATAGTAATTTAAGTTCCTAGGACTTTCACTTAGATATTAATGGTACATGTAATTTTTATATGTTCCTTATTAACTAAAATAGACATTAATATGAGGTTTGTGTCATGGACCAGGTTCTGTGGTTTATCATTCTTGAAAACACTGATAATCATTTTGAAGCACTTCTTTTAAAGTATTACATTTATTCCAATAACAAGATGTGCTTTAGTTGTTGGACTATTTGACAAAGATTTTCTTGGGAGTTTCTCAGTATTAAAGTACTGTGAAAACTAATACTTTGGAGACCCATCAATGCCCTAGAGTATGCCTACTATTAAAACTAAGCAATCTTAAATATTGTTATCTTCCTTGCCTAAAGTCCATGTGAGAGTTTGGGGTATTCTCAGGAGCATAATTTAAAACAAGATACCTCTTTATTAAATTGGTTTGAAAAGGGATGTTAAATTAGGTTAGATTTTCTTAATATACTTGAGTCCATGTATAGGATTCAATCTAGGTTGGTTAAAATCAACAATAAGCAATTAGTTAAGATCTTTAAAGAAAACTGATATCCATATGATTTTAAAGGTTAAAAATAGAAAAGTAAGTGAAGAATTCAGATGAGGAAGTACATAGAGAAAAAAAAATACAAATTATGTACGTCAGGATTAATAAAAATCAAGAACCAAGATACCCAGTCTTCTCATAGGCAAGTGATATCAAGGATGAGGGTAGTTTCTATTCTTACTAATTAGCACTACACAAGGGTCATGACAAATATCTAAATGATGTTGAATGCAATTATACAATACAATATCATATAAAACAAAGGGCCCATTACAAGAAAGATATTTTTATGCATCTAATGCACTCAAATAAAAACAAAATGAAAATTGTCCCAAAAAAAACCTTTAGGGATATATCTATATAAGTATGTTTTCATTTGAATTGATTACACTAGTAACAGTTTCTGATGACTATATAAAGTTTCAGAAAGGATCTTCTTTATATGTAGTAAATTAATATTGTTCTTTATCTAGATACAGATCTTGATACTGAGTCTCTTGTTGACAGATGTGCAGCCAGTTTGTCTCGGAAATCATGGAGATAATTATATTGCTGGAAAAATTAGAATTATTACTTTGAAATACATTGCACAAAGCCAGTCAAATAATACTTACAGAAATAATCAAGAATTAAGATGACTTTGTATTAAGAGGTAGCTTCCAACTTCCCAGCCCCAATCCCTGATGAAATAAAAAAATCCCAGCCTAGTAGCTCTTTTGGCATCAACTATTGCCCCATTCCAACCTACTCATGCACACTGGCTGAAGAAAGGAGGATAAGCAACTCTCATCAGGAAATAAAGTAAAATTTGAAATGCCCCTCTCCAAGATGCAAAATGACTATTACAGGCTATTATACCAAACTTTGGTGACATAAACAAGATCTTTAGTTCATTAGAAATTAGAAAAGACATTTTATTTTGTGGGGCAATGAGGGTTAAGTGACTTGCCCAGGGTCATACAGCTACTAAGTTTCAAGTGTCGAAGGCCATATTTGAACTCAGGTCCTCCTGAATCCAGGGCCGGTGCTTTATCCACTACACCACCTAGACATTTTAAACAATAAAATATTTTCCCGTTCTAAGTGTTTAAAGACCTTCTAGTTCATAACAGTCTAAAAGGTGAGATAATCCATTCCCAGAATGGAAGGGTTGAGAAAGAACATAAGAACTGAAAAGTTCATACTTTTAACTTATGGGAAATTTTATGATTCTTTAGAACATTAACACTCTGATAGCATTGTCTGTTGTTTTGAAAACACTGTTCTTACTAGGCCTCTCATATTTTTAATGCTTTCACCTAATCCCATCACAGATATTCAAAAAGCGAAATATAATTACCTTTATGGTCTGTATGGCCCCAGATCCTCTTAAATCTCGAAGACTGTCGATTGCCTGCTGTGGTGATACTGTATCAGATAAGTATAGTAGGAGGCAAGCTGCTACTATTTTAAAACAGTACAAAAATTTGAACAATAGTGTTACTGGATATACATTAGAGAACATATAGCTTACTTCACATAATACCATCTTGTTAAAACAGGAGTAAGTTTATTTGTTGTGGTGTTTCTACTATTTTAATAATACTAAAACCATAAGAAAATGTGAAACTATCTTAAAACACACCTAGATGACCATGTTTGACAAATGAATTTTTTTTAAAGGACTATTATATAATTAAACAAAATAAAGTTGTAGTTCTTAGCTTTTTTCATGCCAATCTATAAGTAGGAATTAGGGATACTTTTTTGCCCAAAGGAACCAAGAATGTTTATATTTTTATTAAATATCTTTTAAATAATAAACCTGCATGCTTGATATATAGGAAGAAGAGGATTGTATGTTATATATTTGAGAATACCTGAAGGATATGTGAATTCCTTATTTCCCAATGTAAGAATTCCACTTGGTAGCTCACCACCTACCTATAACTTAGTGCTAAGTCTTGCTAAGAGCCATATACAGTTAAAGGTAGAATTTGTATCTACTTCATCCTAACTTCAAGCCTATCACTCTCCAGAAGCCAAACTCCAGTGTGTATCTATTTATGTATTTAAGGATACACTAAGCATGTAGCGTAAACAGGGGGGCCGAATGGAATCTCCCTCCCATGCTTTTAGTTTATGCTTATAAGTTCAAGAATTATGTACTTTCAGACTTACATTAAGTTTTGGGTTTATTTTGGTGTAGTATCAAACATAGCTTAGAGACAGTAATTTAGCTACTTAATGTAAACATTTATTTAATGTGGACAGAGAAAAGTTTTCCTTACCAAGACAAGATCGCCCAAGTCCTCCATAACAACTGAAAAGGAAATAAAATTTAGGGGTTTGTACAGGTTGTGGGTGATCTTTAGTTGTACCAAAAGTCAAAACAGATATGGAGGGGTTGGGTTTTTTGTTTTTGTCTTTTTAGCATTTTTTTAAATAACAGAAAACACTAATTATCAGCTTATACAATTTCGGGGCTTAAAAGGAATTTAGCAGTAATCTAAACCTTTCTTTTTAGAAATCCCAGAGATGTTGTGTCTAGTGACCGACCCAGATCTTTTAATTTTTAAAGCAGCCCTTTCCACAATAAGTTATCTCCAAAATGGAAAACTATAGAACTAAGTAGAGGTTGCAGGAAAGTTTTATTTATTAGCTTTCTAAAGGTCTACCTCCTAGGAAATGAAACACATTTCTAAATTTTGTATAACAAGTAGACGACATACAACAGACTACATTTTCAGTAATTTCTCTGATACATAAAACTTTACCTAAGCCTTGCTTTAGTAGATATGAAATAAATACAAACTTATTAATACACAGTAATGAACTTAGCTAATACTGTAAGAAAATAAGCTATTCCAAGTATGAACATTCTAGAAAAATTCATTTTAATACTTTAAATGCACATGAGAATGTTACTTTAAATTTTTTCAGTAGAAATCTTTCTAAAATATAATCTTTTCCTACCTTCTTCATACTTTCATGGCCTGAAAACAGTGTGCAGTAAGAATAACACTGGATAAGGTGCCAGGAAGTAACCTAGGATCAGTTCTGGCCTGATGCTTACTAGCTCTGAACTACACCGAACAGTTCTGAGCCTCAGTTTCTCTGCAAAATAGGGATAATATCTCTAATATCACTGGGTTGTTGTGAGAATCAAATGATGTGTGTGTGTGTATATATATATATATATATATATATATATATATATATATATATATATATGTAGAACACTACATTATCATTATGAACACAAATTACTTGTACTCTAGTTGCAGCAATGGATGGCAGATGGTGTAGAGCAGAGGAAAAGAGCTGCCCTGGAACTTGATTTCTTGAACAAGTCTCTTAATTGTTTTGTAATCTGCCCCCTTCCTCATGAAGGAAGAAGGAAGAATGTACAATTATTTTGCAAAATTTCTTGTTTATCAGTATCTGAGGACGTCTAATACTATATCATCATGTTTTAACACTTGGCCAGGTCAATTGCACTTGGCAGTGTTTGGAGTTGTTGAAGGATAAGGCTGCCCTGCCAAATGATTTTGTATCCTAAGGTGCTTAGCACATGGTAGGTGCTTAATAAATGCTTGCTGACTTACTGAATGATAGAAATGTTAGAGATGGAAAAGATCTTAGAGATGAAGCCCCATCTTCTCATTTTGTAGATTAACAAACAGGCCCAAGAATGCACATCTAATTGGTATGAAACTAGGCCAGAACCCACTTCTAACTCCCAATGCAGTACTGCTGGGCCTTTTCAGGTAGCACTGGGCCAAAGATAGGGTTAACATGTAGCTTGCCACTATGCTGTCAAGAATTGCAGTACTACTGTGCAATTTATTTCATGTGGCACAATAATGCTATCCTGAGATGGGGCAGCACTCAGTTTCTGTTCTGCTGCCAGTTATTGCCATAAGATTAATTTCCACGATTGGTTCTGCTGCCCATTTATCTTTGCTGACTACACATAGGCATGCGCGCGCACACACACACACACACACACACACACACACACACACACACACACACGAGTTCATTTTTCCAATATTTCTTTCCCTATGCCAGGCTTCCAGCCACCTTGGCTTCTACAACCACAGCTTGACCTGAATAAGCCATTACCAAACAATGAGAGCATTCTTTTCTTTATGGGTTGGTGAAACAACCAATCACATCATGTCATGTATAGCCTCTTTTCTGTTATTGTCAGCACTGATTACTTGAGTGTTATCCTCTTGATGCCAGAGATTCTTATTTTCTTTTTAACTTAAAAGTTTGACATTTTGGAATGCAAATATGTCACACTGGAAGAACTCCCAGCTGGACAAGTGAAATGTTATTGTATAAAAGATAATGGGGGGGGGGGGCAGGCAGCTAGGTGGCGAAGTGGATAAAGCACTGGCCCTGGATTCAGGAGTACCTGAGTTCAAATCCGGCCTCAGACACTTGACACACACTAGCTGTGTGACCCTGGGCAAGTCACTTAACCCCCATTGCCCCACCAAAAAAAAAAAAAGGATAATGGGGGGGGGCATCTAGGTGGCACAGCAGATAAAGCACCAGTCCTGGATTCAGAAGGACCTGAGTTCAAATCCAGCCTTAGACACTTGACACTTACTAGCTGTGTGACCTTGGGCAAGTCACTTAACCCTCATTGCCCCACACAAACAAAAAAAAAACAAAAACAGAAGGAAATTAGGATTGGTTGAGTTGTAAACCTAGTTCAGGTCTAAGCTCCCCATCCACTCAATAAATTCCAGTGTCTCCCTATGATCTCCAATATCAAATACAAAATTCTGTTTGGCATTCAAAACCCTTCAAAAGCTCTCTCCCCATTCCACATACTCTTCAATTCAATGACATGGCTCTCTTTGCTGTACCTTGAACAAGACACTCCATCTCTCAGCTCTGGGCGTCAACATTTTCCCTCTGGCCCCCATGCTTAGAATCCTTTCCCTCCTCAACTCCACCTGCTCACCTCCCTGGTTTCCTTCAAGTCGCAGTCCCCACTAAAAATTCATCTTTTCCAGGAATCCTTTCCTAAGCCCTCTTAATTCTAGTGCCTTTCCCTCTGTTGATTTTTTTCCTACTAATCCTGTATATAGTTTGTTTGAACACAGTTGTTTGAATGTCGTCTCTCTCATCAGACTTTACACTGCTTGACAGCAGGGGCTATCTTTTGCCTTTGTATCCCTAACACTTAACACAATGCTTGGCACATATTAGACACTTAATAAATAAATGCTTATTGACTGACCTATGGGAAATCTATTTTGACTAGAACCATTTACATAAATGATACAAAGAAAAGCAGAACATACTGTATTAAGGTTTTCCGGTTATTTTCAAGACAGACTGCAAGCTCCTGCAGGATTCCACAGCATCGGTCTATGTCAGGGGTACCTCCATCTGGGATGGGATGGTGGTGAATGATGATTCCATGCTGCTGATAGAAGTCTAAGAGGTTTGGTACTCGATATTTTGACAGCTCTCCTCTGGTACAGAACACAAATATATCTTGTATACCATAGTTCTTTAGTTCTTCTGCCAATAGATCAGAAAACATAAAAGACTAATATTAAATGGTAAACATAGGGAAGATGGGCAAGACAAATTCCAAAGCATTAAAAGTAGGAAAAAGAAAGGCAAAAACAAGATATGTAAGGAGGACATGGAAGGTAATCTCAGAGGAGAAGACACTAGCATCTAGGAGGGACCAAGAAAGGTCCTCTGCAGAAGATAGCTTTGGAATTCAGTCTTCAAGGAAGTCAGGAAAGCAAAGAGGTCACAATATGAGGAAGGAGAGCATTACAGGCATGGGAGATAGCCAATGAAAAAGTGCAGGGACAGGAGATAGAGTGCTGCTTACAAAAAACAACAAAAAGACCAATTTAAGTGGCTTATATAGAGTGTGTGGAGGGAAACAGGTGTTTGTCTAGCATATAGTAAGTGTTTAATAACACTTGCTCACTGGCTTCCCAGCTGAGCTCCTCTGACTTAAGACAGATATCCTCTATTTCACTTTTAGTGCTTCATTTCTGCTACCACAATGTCTATTAAAAATAGTGTTCATGTTCAGAAACATGGAGATTACAGTTTTTCATTTTTCTATTTTAGCTCATTTTACCAAGAAGAGTAGTTTTATATGATGATGATAAAATAACTACCATATCAAAGAAAAGGAACTATGCCTAGGTTTGTGCACAATGTTAAATCTTTCATGTGTTTTCAGTTTCTGTAGCTTTGATACCCCTTCTCTAAATGCCAATTGTTTGATTCTTCATAAAAATCTTAACAGCTGTTGTTAAAGAAATAGCTATGGGGTATTCTTATTTATGGAAAGAAAAGAGACAATACTATAACAAAACATTTTTCCTCTTCACATATACTATTCCATTTCACATACAGAATATTTATATCAGATAACACTTACCCATGTCCTTTTGGAGATTTCGCCTTACATCTTTAAATTTACAGCCTACAAGTAGTAAGAAGGTAAATAGGGAAAAGTAAGTTATAGTGATCAGAGACAGTCTTGGTTTAAAAGCCAAGACTTTAACACTTAAGTAAAATCTTAACTATTTAGCATTGCTCATTTTCAAAGGTCTTTTTACATATAAAAAGTTAATGAAAGGGAATAATACCTAAAGGATTACCTTCAACAGGTCTGACCCATGTCATGTCCCTCTAAATAACTGCATAGCTTTGGGCTTTAAATAGCACTTTTTCAAAAATAATTTAACGCATTTGGGAATGTAATAATGAGGCTGGCTTCAGTGGACGGTTCAAAATAGGCAGATGAAGTGGGATCAGATTATGATGGACCAGTGGAAAGACATGGAAGAATTTGGGGCGACACACACACACACACACACACACACAGTCTCTTTCTATATAGTATACACTATAATATATAATACTATTATGTTGTATAGTACATACAGTATATATAGTAAAGTAAAGAGAGTATCTATGCATATGTATTTATATACATATTCACATACAAACACCATGTATATAGTACTTTAAAGTTTACAAAGCACTATCAGATCCTCATAACAGTCTTGTGAAGCATTAGGGAATGCAAATCTGATACAGAAAAAGCTTAGTAGCTTGTCAGACTGAAGTACAGAAGCAAGGAAAAAACAGGTGGTTATCGGGGACTGGGGAAGTTGTTCAGAGAAGTTTGACAGAGACTTAAGGAGACAAGAAAGTCTAGGATAGTGGTGAGGGCAATACCTTGAATCTGAGAGTCAGGCCAAATAATGAATCTGAGCCCGAATGCTCAGCCATTAGATCACTTGTCTCTAAACTGATTGCTCCACAACCTTAAAGGCTAACCCATTGAGGACAGGAAAAGTGGGCTAATATTGTGCTTTCCTTGTAACATCCAATCTCAGGGTTTGCCTACAACACAAAGATACTGCACTGGGAAAATTCTCCCTTCACTCTAGCATCTTCACACCCTGCTCCTCACTCCACCTTCCACTCAGCTCACAAAACTATATATATATTTTTTTGTTTTGTTTTGTTTTGCAGGGCAATGGGGGTTAAGTGACTTGCCTGGGTCACACAGCCAGTAAGTGTCAAGTGTCTGAGGCTGGATTTGAACTCAGGAATTCCTGAATCCAGGGCTAGTGCTTTATCCACTGCGCCACCTAGCCACCCCCCACAAAACTATTTTTTAAAGCATAAGACTGACCATGTCATTTCCAACCCCTCCCTCCTCCCAACTCAATAAACTATTGTGACTATTACTTCCAGGATCAAATATAAAATTGTTTGCCTTACTCTGGCCCCTTCCTACCTTTCCAGGCTTTTACACCATAGTCTCCCCTTCTTGTACTCTAATCCAGTGACATTGGCCTCCTTGCTGTTCTTCAAACATGACATTCCATGGCCAACCTTTTCACCGGGCATCCCCCTTAATTGGAATGTTCTCTCCAATTCCTGGTTTCCCTGGCTCCTGTCAAGTCTCAAATCCCACCTTCTGAGAGAGACTTTTTGTTGTTCTCCCCAGTGCCTTCCCTCTGAGATTTCCCAGTGTATATCTAATGTACATAGTTATTTGCATATTATCTTTCCCATTAGAATGTGAGCTCCTAGAGCAACGGGGACTTCTTACATCTTTCTGTCTCTAGGGCTTAGCACAGCATCTGGCACACAATAAGCACTTCTTGTTCTTAAATCAAAATTTTCAAAAATAACAAAGCTTATTCAATCACAATTGCTTTCACTAAAAATGCCACAGTTAATATTTTAGGGAAAGCAAAACATTTTTGGACCAATAAGTATTTTCAGAACATTGTTATTTCATCTTCATGTTATCCTATTAAAGTAGCTATTTTGGGGGGCAGCTAGGTGGCGCAGTGGATAGAGCACCGGCCCTGGAGTCAGGAGTACCTGGGTTCAAATCCGGCCTCAGACACTTAACACTTACTAGCTGTGTGACCCTGGGCAAGTCACTTAACCCCAATTGCCTCACTAAAAAAAAAAAAAAGTAGCTATTTTTCTATTTTATAAAGTAGATTATTACTAGTATATTATTGTAACAGATGTGTAGAATTACATATACATTTGGGATTCATGCTCAAAAAAATTTTTTGACAGGATTATGTGCCCCAAAGTTTGAAGACCACTGGTCTAAATGAAAGGGAAAGTGGACTGAGTGATTTAAAACTAAAGGGAATCAAAAAACAGGGGAGAAGCAGGACTGAGGTAATAAGAGACATGAAATGTAATGATCATAGGTTTCAGAGCTCAGGGAACCTTAGAAATCATCTAGTCCAAAAACTTCATTTAACAGATAAAGAAACTAAAGTCATAAGAGGCTTACATAAGGCCATAAGGTTACATGACTAAAAAGTAACAGATCTAGGATTCTAATCCAAATCTCCTCTAACTCCAAATCCAGAGTTCTTCTATTTGTTATACCAAAGAAAGCTGTGATAGAAGGGGTAGAGATAGCTTAAAGGAAATAAGTATAAGGGAAAGACTCATATTTTGGTCGAATTATCATTTAATATGATACAGATGTACTGGAATGATTTATCCTTCACATTGGTCACAGTTTTTCTAAAAATGACAGTTCTTTTAACTCCATGGAGCTTAAATTTTAAAAAATCCAAGAGCATCTTTTTAAAAGATCTAATATAACTTGTAAAGTTCTAAGAGCTCTTTAATAAGTCTTAAAAACTGTAATTTCCATGAACTTTGTCTATGTGTCTCTACTATTCCATTAATTCCTTGAAGACAAGAAAAATATAGCTCCATATTCTTAAAAATAAGCACCACAAGTAGCTACTCCAGGCCTTCCTCCCAGCCTGGAAAGAACATCAACTTCCTATTCCCGTGTCCTTTGTGGCACAATGTGGTTCTGGCTCAGTCAAGGCCACATCTTCCTGCCATTTAATTTTGTTGTTTTTTTTTTAATCAACATCTTCAACTTTTCCAGGGCTTTATAGAGCTGTAACTCTAGAACTGGAAAGGGTCTGAGGGATATACACACACACACACACACACACACACATATGTAGTCTCTCATTATCCCCCTATCACTTCAATTCCTCAAAATAAACATACTTATATAGCTCTCTAGATAACAGCAGAGTTACTACATATAAAATTCCTCCAGTGTTTTTGATGTGGTGAATAACCAATAAAGATTAACTAATCATGGAAAACTGCTTTAATGGTATCAGTAGAAATCTAACCCACCTGGAAGAGAACATAAACCTAGAAACTGAGAACAATTCACAAGGGATAAGGGTAGCCTAAAAAGAAATAAAAATTGTTGGCTGTTATTGTTAGAAATATTTACAATTTAAATTTCTATATTAGAGCATGCAGATAAAAATATAAATAATCCACAGGTTAATCATATCCAAAGTCTAGAGCCATTAAGCATTCTATACTTTTTAAAGCATTTTAAAAAAATTTTTAAAAAGCATTTTTAAAAAATTAGTCTTATGACTTTAATAATTTATACCATTTATAACCAGCACAAAACACATAAGTACAGCAAGCACTTATCAATTTACTTCTTTTTAATACCTGAATATTATGTTCTCCTCAGTGTGTAGGATATAGGCATGTAGTTATCATTAGCAACTAATGTATAGCCTGTCCACTTCAAATAAGTAAGAAAAACTAAAGATCAAGTGGGGAAATGGGAGATATAATGTACCTATCTCTTCTTAGCTCCTGGCTTTTAGGGGATATTTTGTTTTTGTGGATATATTAGGAATTGGAGTGGAATTTGTTTTAGATAATTAGGACATTTGAAGATACTATTTGAGTTGAAAGTTAATTGCTACTTGAGAGTAAGTCAAAAGAAGATCAACTTTTTTTTACTTCTTTTTCTACACCACCACGGTGCTTTCACAAGTAAAGTGGGGACTATGGAAAGGGACTAAAGAAAGCATTTGTTTGATAGGACTGATGATTGTAGAGAACCAGCTATAACAATATCAAAGCACTATTAGTATATTTTGCATTTGTATAGGTTTTAATATAGGATCCCTTCTTTGCTGTATTTGTTATAAATAGGTTTTTCTTGTAACATGGTTTGCAAAGGTTTTATTGTTAAGTTTCAGTTGTATCTGACTCTGATCCCTTTTGGGGTTTTCTTGGTAAAGATACTGGAGTGGTTTGCCAGTTCCTTCTCAGGCTCATTTTTCAGATGAGGAAACTGAGGGAAAAAAGGGTTAAGTGACTTTCCCAGGGTCACACAACTAGTAAGTTGTCTTGAGGCCAGATATGAACTCAAGTCTTCCTGACTCCAGCCTCAGGACTTTATCCACTGTATCACCTAGCTATCCTACAAAGGCTTTACATATACCATATAGACTATGTCATCTTATTGCTAACAGAACCTAAGGAGATCCAAGACAAGGTATTTATGCTTCCTAGGCATAGTTTGAAAATTGTGTTCAATCAAAAAAGCATTTATTAAGCACTTGTTATGTGTCAGGTATTTTGTTAGGTTCTGGGGAGTTGAGGAGAGAATGAATCCCAGGCATAGGGGCACAGCCAAGATAAAAGCACAGAGATAGAAGATGAAGTGCTATGTGTGGGAAACTAGAAAGGTGGCTGGTTTGCTCAGAAGAAATATCCAATGAGTCTGAAAAAGACAGATCACGGATGGCTTATGAAGGCCTTTAAAAGCTAAACAGAGGGGCAGCTAGGTGGGCACAGTGGATAAAGCACCAGCCCTGGATTCAGGAGTACCTAAGTTCAAATCCAGCCTCAGACACTTGACACTTACTAGCTGTGTGACCCTGAGCAAGTCACTTAACCCCCACTGCCCCACAAAAACAAACAAACAAACAAAATTAAAAAAAAAAACTAAACAGAGTAGTTTCTATTTTACCCTAGCGACAACAGGGAATCCCTGGAGTTCGTTAAGTAGGAAAGTGACACAGTCAGATGTGAACTTAAAAAAAAAATTATTTTGGCAGCAATGTGTAGGATAGGCTGGAGCAGGGAAGATATTTTAGACATTAGGGGATAGTTAAAGGACTTGAAACAAGGTGAAAGCTTAGTAAATGGAGACAAAGGGTTGATTACAAGAGATGTTGTAGAGATAAAATGGCAAAATTTGGCAACTGATTGGATATGTGGTGGGAGGGAGAGTGAAGAGTCTAGGATAATGCCAAGGATATGAACCTGGGAGACTGGAAGAATGTTTGTGCCTTCAACAGAAATAAAAAGTTTATAATAGGAGTGGATTTGCGAGGAAAAATAATGACTTTATTGATACAGAAAAATCTAGGGCTTGCTAATGAGAGGATATAAGAGAGAGCAAATAAGGCCTAGGCTCAAACCATGGTGATATTTATACAGTTAGGAGGTGTGATAATGGTAATGAGCCAGCAAAGGAGACCAAGAAGGAGCTTTGAAACAAATAAGAAAAACAGGAGAGAGTGGTAGTGTGAAACCCCAGAGAAAAGAGGGTATCCAGAATAAAATAAAGGATGGTCAATAGTATCAGATACAGAAGAAAAGTCAAGAAGAATTAGGACTGAAAAAAGGCCATGAGCTTTGGCAATTAAGAGATCACTGGAAACTTTGGAGGGAGCAGTTTCAGTAGAATGATGAGGTTAGAAGCTAGATTGCAAAATGTTGATGAGGAATGAATGAGAGAAGAGGAAATGTACAGACAGCCTTTTCAAAGAGTTTAGCTGATAAAAGGAGAAGAGTTAGAGAATGATAGCATGAGGGCCTACTGACGGTTTTTTAAGGACTGGGGAGCCCAGGAGCATATTTGAATGTATCAGGGAAGGAACTGATAGGGAAGGGTTGAAGTCTGGAGAAAGAGGGGCTGAAAGAGACTGCAATATGCTAAACAAGGGAATAGAGTCAAATATATGCATAGGTCTTGACAAGATGGATACTTTTTATGAGATAGAAAAAGATAATAGCCTCAGTTGTTTCAATAAAATAATAATTGAGTTTTTCAGATCAGAGAGTGGGGAGAGAGGAAAGTGTAGAAGGTTTGAAGAGAGAAGAGAAGATACTGTGAGGGGAAAATCATGGGGAATCAGCTAGGATGAAATAAAAGATCAGCCTTACTATACTGAGGGCTCAGTTAAAACAGGATAACATGAATTTATAACATATAATTTATCACACACAATTAGTACAACTATGAGTTTTCCTCCAGTTCCATTCAGCAGCCTCCTATATTGATGCTATCAACTGGAGACTTTACATAAGAGATCTATCACAAAACTAAATACCTATATGCCACAGAGAGCAGAATTTTCTGGTAGCTCTGATCCTTGCCAACCACCAGTTCTGACTATGGTTCTGAGTAATACAAAAGATGTGGATGAATTGAAAGAGATAAAATTTGATGTCATTTATATATTTTTCTCCCATGCACAGCACAACCCCTGTCTATGTAGCTGGTCTTAAGGTACTGTGGTACCTGTCTCAGACAACAGCAATAGCCCAATATATTGTTGGGCTTATGCTTGAATTTTCCAGCATGGTTTGGGACCTGCTAGAGTTTATTTCAACTGACATAACTTTGGAAAAACCCAGGCTTCTAGTAATGATAAATTGGTAAATTTCAGGTTCTTTTATTTCAGCCAGAATCTTTGATGGCTGAATAATCAAAACATTTGGATTGTACCAAGATAATGATAATTATCAAGTTCCTTATTTGCTATATGGTTCTAATTTATTTTTTATAAGTTAAAAAATAGGAGGTAAATGAAGGGTGTTTGTTTTTTTCCAAGCAGTGCATATTATCAGTTGTTGCAAATTACATTGTACTTCCAAAGTGTTAATAAGATAGCTAGGATTTTTAAGAATTGCCAATCATTTTACCCATTCTCATTTGACCCTCAGAAGAGTCCTGAGAGTAAGTACCACAGGTATTGTAAACTTTTTAGATTTGGAAATGAAGCTCAGAGAGGTTAAATGATTCCTGCTCAAGGTCAGAGGCAGGATTTAAACCAGGTTTCTCCTGACTCCGAGTTCCCCATTCTGTCTACTACTAAGTCACATGTTCAAATCTTAACAGCATGTTCTTAACAAAAAAAAGGCTTTTCTTTAATGAATTATACAACTTACCATGATACCTGAAATGGAGTCTGTTCATTTTCAACTGGCTCTTCATCTGATGAGTCAAACTCACTCGTCTGCATTGTACTGGGCTTCAAAAGAAACCAGTCATACCAAAGTGATAAGTGTATGCGCTTACAAAAGGGGCAGTCCTGTAGCAAGAGCTTAATAAAAATTAATGTTTAAATGTTATTGCTCAGAGGTCCTTAAAAGTAACATTAAACTGAAAAGAAGGCAACTGCCCTAGGTAGGTATTCTGGGCATGGACCTAGGAAATGAGTTGGACAGCTCCAGGGATGCTGACAAAGCATCATCACACTCCAGGTATCACAAGTGGCTGTTAACTGAGCCCTCAAGATGCACAAGGTGATTGGGTCTGCTTGGACCTCTGCCCCTTTTCACTAGCTGCTGAACAACTTCAACTATGCAAATGATCTCTAGGGTAGGATTTCTCAAAGATAACTTTTAAAGCCTTAAGTGAAACGGATACTCTAATACAATAAGTCAAAGCCCTGACCATCCAAGCTGAAGGTGGGAGCTGGGGGAAGGGTTGTTTCCCCCTCTCCCCGGGCCCCGCCCTCGTGCTGCGGCTGCCCCACTCCCAACCCCTACCCACCTCAGGAGCCCCGCCCCATTCCTGGCCCTGGGCCTCTACCCCAGGAACAAGTCCCCGTGGCCGGGGAATGCTCCCATCCGCGCAGCCCGGGCGGGGTCCTCCACCAAGCTGCCTGCGGGGCGAGCAGACAGTAAGCTTGGTGTGAAGCTGGAGGGAGAGCGGCGGGTCAAGGGCCCTCCCCTGCCTACTCCCCAACCCGGGGGGTGAAGGAAAGAGGGGAGAAACTACAACCAGGTCCCCGGACCTGAGGAGCGCCCAGGCGGCCAATCAGCCAAGTGGTGCGGGCTTAGTCTCTCCAGATCCCCGCCCCGTGGCTACCAGACTCACCACCTTCATCACCTTCACAGCGAGGCGGTCGGTAGCCCGACTTCAGGCACGTAGTTTCAGCTCCTTTCCCTTGGAGGGTCCGCCTTCTCCCGCTTTCCCAGAGCTCATTGGTACCTTCCTTCTGTGAGGCGGGGAAAAGGCATGTCCCGGTAGCCAATCAGACGCCCCAGCTTTATTTTACCTCCCTGCTCTCTCGTCAGGCTCCGCCTCCAACTGCTCATTGGTTACCCCTCGTCCTTTGAAAGACGCGCGGGAGTAGTTGCTGCCTGAGCGCCTATTGGCTAAGCATGAAATACTGGTGCAGGGCCAAAGTCCCGATTGGATCTTGGAGTCTTTTCTTTTTTTTTTTGGAGTCTTTTTTTGTGGGAGGGTAGTTTTTTACCCCACGCGATAGATTGAAAGCAATTTCATTTGCCGCGTTCTAACTCAACAATATAACTTCAATCTCTGTGTTTTGCAAATAGCTGGCGGACGGAAGCCAGCTCCATCGCCTCCCCTCCCCTCCAATTTATTCACAGATGAGGAACTGAGGCAAACAATGTAAAGTGACTTGCCCAGGATCACACAGCTAGTAAGTATCTGAGGCCAGATTTGAACGCAGGCAGAGGAGTCTTCCTGACTTCAGGCCCAGCACTCTATCATTGCACCACCTTCCTCCTCTTGACTCCTATATTTGTATTTGAGTTTCTATGTAGCCCTGGTCTTTATGAGCAATGCTTAGAAATCCTCTCCTGTCCAAGCTCTGCAAGGTTTACATTATATATGATTTAGATAAGGGGAGAGAGCACACCTCCTTTTCAGCTCCTTCTCCTCTACCAAATGACCTAAGAAATTTATTTTTAAAACTACTTCAGATTTTCCCAAGAATATTATGATATGGCTTACCAAAAATTTTTCTAAAATCTTGGTCATGTGAAGTTTAAAGTCTAATTGTGATGTCTAAAAATCTAATGTATGGTCACCTTAAATTAGAAACTCATAGCACCAGTCTTTGGGGCATTAAGCATTTATTTATTATTAAATTATTAAAGAGAACACATGGAGTTCAGAAGGAAAGACCCTAGCTCCCTGCACCTGCTGCTCCTACCGGGACCTCCAATGGAAAGACAGATCCCTGTTCTCTGGAGTGGAAGCTCCCTGCAGGCTCACCCAAGTGTGGTCCCTACATACAGCACCAAGAAAATTGGCTGGTAGCATTGATTGACATGACTTACAGGCGTTTCTATGAATAGATGTAACTTCCAGATGCTAGTCACACGCTTGCTTTCTCCTCAGGGCAGCGCTGCCCTGGTTCTCACAATGTCTTTCTCAGCAGGGAGGTGGCACTCTGATTCTCACAGTAAACTGTATGTGCAGCTTTCCTCTTATCTACAAGTTTAGCTTAAAAAAGAACATTAGGTCTATCTGGCATAAACTATTCTAGAGGGAGCCATTCCTGTTCTTTGTAATGACTGCTTCTCTAGGTAGATGTTTCCCAATGGAGCTGGATGTTCTGAGGAAGAAGCAGGTGTTTTTTATCTGAGGAATAAGACAGTAGAGTCACAGAAGATATAAAACAAGATATCATCTAGCAAGATTCAGAAGAAGAAAAATACACATGTCGTTAGTGATTCCCCGTTTGTGTTTCTGATAACAATTGAGAGGTCTGTTGTCTTCTCAAGGAATATATCACAGAAATAACTGAGAATCTCTTGAAACTTATCAAAATAGATTTCTATTATCTACTTTTGGTCATTCACATGAGCATAAATAATCCTGCCAGGAACAACCTAAGAAATATTGTGAAAGATTATAAAAATTTGAGCAAGAAACCAAAGACTATTATAGGGGCAAGGGCTTTATTTTCCTTACTGCAAACCACTGGTGGCAAGAGACTTACAAAGGCAAGAAACAAAGTCAAAGAGCAAGAAACTAATTTGAGAAATGAATAGATAAATATCATCTCTTAAATTTCTGGACCACGGTTTAAAATATAGGGATGACAGACTTCTGACCACTGACAGAGTGAACCTAACAAAAGTTTGTAAGAATGTATTTTGGAAATGCCTTGGAAAAACTAATCAAAAGAGCTTTAAACTAGAAAGGATTGAGAGGGAGAAAAATGCCTATTTTTGAGACACCAAGATAGATACCATCAAAAGTAGCTACAATGCAGAAAGAATAATAAGTTCAACACTCTAATTTTCACAAAAATAAAATCCAAGAAAGGATGCAATAACAAAAATCCATGCCCCCAAATGTTATACTTAAATGCTCTATATTTGTCCACAAGAAGATCTAGAGATAATAATGCAAGGAGGCAACATTTAATTTTGGTGGGATGAAACCCAGGATTGGAACATGACTTTCTGGATGGTTATGCTTTTCAAAACAAAAAGAATAGGCAAAAAGGCTTAATAAGGTAGTTCTATTATAAACTGACAGCTATAATAACTTATTGCTAAGAACTAAGATATTCAAGGGCAGCTAGGTCATGCAATGAATAGAGCACCAGGCCAGGAACATGAGTTCCAATGTTGCCTCAGACACTTACTAGCTGTGTTACTCTGGGTTAATCACTTAATCCTATTTACTTCAGTTTTCTCATCTATGCAATGATCTGGAAAAGGAAATGGCAAGTCACTCTAGTATCATTGCCAAGAAAACTCCAAATGGGGTCACAAAGAGCTGGACATGACTGAACAACAGGATATTCAAATAAAATACAGTTTATACAAGGGCATTGACAATGTGCAGTAGAGAGTTCCATTTCATTTTAAGATTGCTGCCAGTAGCTGGAATTCTGAAAACCCTATAGAAGAAACTTAGCTTAACTTTTAGCTAAATATGTAACTAGAAATGTGTTATCTTCCTTAAGTGTAATAAGTATAATGGTCTAAAGACCAATTAGATTAATCTCATTTGGTTTGTATTGCTCTCATTTGGTAGGACAGTTCTACCATATTAAGGAAAGGTTCATTTATTCCTATACTTTTTTTTGTTTTGTTTTTGTTTTTGCAGGGCAATGGGGGTTAAGTGACTTGCCCAGGGTCACACAGCTAGTAAGTGTCAAGTGTCTGAGGCCGGATTTGAACTCAGGTACTCCTGAATCCAGGGCCGGTGCTTTATCCACTGCACCACCTAGCCGCCCTATTCCTATACGTTTTGTGTGTTTTAGCCAAAATAAGTGTTTTAGCTTTTTCTGCATCTCTTAATATATAATAGGATTAAATTTTTTTTGTTAATATGTTTTTGTAATTGTTTATGTAGTTGGTCTATCATGTTAATGGTTCTCTTAATATTGAACCAACTCTTTGTTTCTGGTTTAAATCAAACTTGTCTGAAATATACAAACTTTTTGATGTTACCATAGTCTTTCAGCTAATATTTTATTTAATAATTTTGTGCCAGTATTGGTCTGTAGTTTTCTTTCTCTCTTTTCTCTTCTTTATTTAGTTATCAAGACCATATTTATTTCATAGAAGGAATCTTTTCCGAAGGATTGATTGGTGGGTGTCACTGTGCAGTTTAGAGTTGGCTGACAGATGATTAATCCTTTCTGCTTTCTCCTCCATGCCGGAGAGGAGCAAAGGTGAATCCTTCTCAGGCCTTGCCAATCTCTTCTAAGGGAGGTGGATTAGAGTACAATCTTCTATTAGACAATTCCATCACCTCCTTGCCTACTCCTCCCAGAAGTGGCAGCCCAGTACAGTTATCACCCTTTTAAAACTAGGAACAATATAATGGCCCTCTTCTGTGGGCAGAGACAAACATAGATTAGGTATTTACAAAGTGTCAGGCTTGGTGCTAAAAACTGGGGATACCAATGCAAGGGGAAAAAAAAAGGTCATCCTTGCCATCAATGAACTTACTTTCTTTTTTTTTTAATATATTTTAAAAATATTTTTTGGTTGGTTCTTTTTGGTTGTTTTTGCAGGGCAGTGAGGGTTAAATGACTTGCCCAGGGTCACACAGCTAGTTAAGTGTCAAGTGTCTGAGGCTGGATTTGAATTCAGGTCCTCCTGTGCCACCTAGCTGCCCCCCTGAACCTACTTTCTAATGAAAGAAGATAATACATAAAAGGAAACTGAGAAAGCGGGGTGGGGAGAGGAGGGGAAAAAGATACCCATGCTGGGACTTTGTGTCTAGAGAGTCAGAAGCACAGCTTGGAGGGGAAGAAAGCATGGCTAGCCTGAAGCTATCCCCAAAATGAAGACCTCTGGAAGACACTCACCAATGGGGGCTGGCAAGGCAAAGGGATATTTCAGAATAAGAAGGCAGCTGAGTCACCATGGCAAAGTCTGGAAGGGGAATGAAGGATGGCTAGCCTGGGCCTGTCCTCAAAACAGAGGCCCTGGAAAGACCTTGCCAGTGTGCAAAGGGGGTAGACACAGTGGAGAGAGATGTTTCCGTGTGAGAAAGCTCTAGGAGAAGGCATGAATCATGATGCCAAAGTCCAGGAGTTAGATTTAGAACTATGGCTTGGAAAGGGAATGAAGCTATTTTGTTTAATGGAGTTTATAGAAGATAAAAAGTTAGTAGTACAATCATGTTTCTGAGTCCTCAGTTAGGAAAATTCCTAACTTTTAGACCAAAGTTTGTCTCCCCTTATCTGAATTTTTGTACATTTCCAGCTAATGCTACAAGCTTCTCTATCTAGGGCATCCTAGAAATCTTTTTTTTTTTTAAG
Source organism: Dromiciops gliroides (assembly GCF_019393635.1). Classification (NCBI taxonomy): domain Eukaryota; kingdom Metazoa; phylum Chordata; class Mammalia; order Microbiotheria; family Microbiotheriidae; genus Dromiciops; species Dromiciops gliroides. The sequence continues at coordinate 262,300,683 of NC_057862.1, read as the reverse complement.
TGAGGCAATTGGGGTTAAGTGACTTGCCCAGGGTCACACAGCTAGTAAGTGTTAAGTGTCTGAGGCCGGATTTGAACTCAGGTACTCCTGACTCCAGGGCCGGTTCTCTATCCACTGTGCCACCTAGCTGCCCCCTCCCAGAAATCTTTAATAGTTTAAAAGGACTTTGGGGATAGACCTGTATTTGAGACAAGATTAGGAAATGGGAAATGATGGGGTTAAAAAAAAGCAATCGGGGCAGGTGGTGCAGTGGATAAAGTACCAGCCCTGGATTCAGAAGGACCTCAGTTCAGACACTTGACACTTACTAGCTTTGTGACCCTAGGCAAGTCATTTAACCCTTATTGCCCTGCCCCCCCTCCCCAAAGCAAGCAGAGCTTATTATAGTATCTACTTGGGGCAGGAACTGGGAGGAATAGTCGGGGAAATAGTTTGGGAGTTTCCTTCAGTCTTTAAAGAGGTCTCAGCCCAAGTCCTCTGTCTTCAAAGGTTCAATGGTCAACCTTAATCTATTCCTTCTCTGCTGCAGTTCAACCTTTCTTTCAGTTTGATTGGTTAAATCCCAGCTTGGGCAGGAGATACCTTCTCCCTATTCCTTCCCCTGGAGCTGCTTCTTCACAGGTTGTATGTGGCTCTTTTACAAATCTCATTGATGACTCAAATTCCCACTCTGGTTCAAAAATGGTGATACTTGAAACCCCTTTTCAGTGTCACAAAGGAATTCTTGTCTTTCTGAATTTACAAATCCCAGCATACCAAGCAGTTCTCAAATCAATATTTGGCCTATTTTTTGCAAACAGTTTATGCAGTTGGAACAATTGGAACTAATTGTTCTTCAAATGTTTGATAGGATTCACATATAAATCCATCTGGTTTTGGATTTTTCTCCTTTGGATGTTCATTTATAACTAATTCAACTTGTTTATTTTTCTAAGATTTGATTATTTAAAATTTCTATTTCTTTGTTAATATGGGTGTTTTCTTATTTTGTTTATTTCATTGTTAGTTAGTAGTTTTGTTGGTACATAATCAGGCAAAATATATTCTGATAATTTCCTTTTCTTCATTGTTATGAAATTCCTTTTCACTTTTGATACCAGTAATTTCATCTCCCCCTCTTTTTTTTTTTTTTGGCGGGGCAATGGGGGTTAAGTGAGTTGCCCAGGGTCACACAGCTAGTAACTGTCAAGTGTCTGAGGCTGGATTTGAACTCAAGTACTCCTAAATCCAGGGCCAGGGCTTTATCCACTGCACCACCTAGCTGCCCCTCCCCCTCTTTTAAAAAAAATCACATTAGCTAGTGGTTTAAGAGTCAGCTGGGTGGCTTAGGGACTAGAGTGCTTGGCCTGGAGTCAGGAAGACCTGAATTCAAAATTCTTTCTCAGATACTTGACAATTACTAGCTGTGTGACCCTGAGCAAGTCACTTAACCTTTGTTTTCCTTAATCGGCTGGAGAAGGAAAAGGCAAACCACTCTAGTACTGATGCAGATATCCAGGGGAGTTCAGCTGGCTGGGAAATGAATGTCCAGCTCCACAGAAGATGTTCCAGCCTAGCAGATCAGCATCTTTCCTTGGTCATCTCTGTAGTAATAGGAAAGAAGGGAAGGTATAAAGTGGCCAGATACTGAAGATCTGCTGCTAATTATGGAATAGTTCAGCTTGGGATACAAAGCCAAGAACCACTATAACACTGAAGTTTTTTGTGTTTGTTTTGTTTTTCATATTTGGCAAACATCCATCTTTATGGGTGCTCACTGTCTATATTTCCCTGATTCCACAATCATTGCAAATTCCACCCCAAACTAGTGTATGAAGTGTATCTAAAGTTAAAAATGCCTCTCCCAAAACTCTCTTCCCATTTTGTCACAATACTAGAAATCTTCACCATTAAAGTCACCAATGTTGGGTTAAAGTAGCCACTTTTTTTTTTTTGTTTGGCTTTTTGCTTGTTTGTTTTTTTGCGGGGCAATGGGGGTTAAGGGACTTGCCCAGGGTCACACAGCTAGTAAGTGTCAAGTGTCTGAGGCCAGATTTGAACTCAGGTACTCCTGAATCCAGGGCTGGTGCTTTATCCACTGCACCACCTAGGTGCCCCCCAAAGTAGCCACTTTTAATGTTACCTGAGAGAGAGAAAAGGTAAATAAATACGGTTCCATTAACACAGTAATAGCCATTAACAGCTTGTCACAGATTCATTATTCATATTGTCACTCAGCCAGAATAGTTAAAATCAGAGGTCCATCCCCAGGAAATGGTAAAAATGAAAATTTTTATAAGGAAGCAGGAAGGGGGCAGCTAGGTGGCGCAGTGGATAAAGCACCAGCCCTGGATTTAGGAAGACCTGAGTTCAAATTCTGTCTCGGACACTTGACACTTACTAGCTGTGTGACCCTGGGCAAGTAACTTAACCCTCATTGACCCTCCAAAACAAACAAACAAACAAACAAACAATAAATAGAGAAGGAGGAATAATTGGAATACTTGGTAGAGAATACTGTTGTTGAGAGGGAGTGGAGGAAGAGTGGAAAGGGTAAAAACACCAGGATAATGCTACAGCTGTGTGATCCTTGCCAGTCATTTCCCTCTCTGGGCTTCAGTTTTTTAAACTGAACAATGAGGAGTTTGGATTAAATTATCTATTAGCATCTGGCCAGCTCTAACATTCAGTCATCTGTGGGATGGTAGAGGGTGTATGATATGATTATGGATTTGAGTCAGATTAAACTCTGAGGATGGGGTTTGGAAGGTACCCAGCCCTGCCCCAGTATAGTTTGTTTAGAAGTTTATTGCTTGTCAAATTCTCACTGTCTCCTTTAAGTTTTATTGCCAATTAACAGTATTTTTAATTCTGCTCAGTCTCCCCACTTGTCAGCTACATATTAATTTTGTCTGCAATCCATCATGTGTCAGAACCCCAGTCAGTGGGTCAGGGAGTTTGCCCACCAATTCAATACTCGGGACTCAAGAAGAAAGGACGGGACTAGGCACAGGATGCAGCCATTGAGTTGAGACCAGATGTTAAGTGACATTGTCTCTTTTTCTCAGAGCAGAATCCCCTTGACTCTGGAGTCCCAACAATGGATTATTCTTTTCTTCCCAACATAACCAAAGATAAATTTTAACCCTGGCATCCTTATCTTTAGAGACAGGGGCCTGGAGAGGGGAGTCAGTGGGAACTGTGAGATTTGAAACATCTGACTCTCACTCCCCTGTTTCCTTTTCCTTTGGTTTGACCTTGTTCCCCCTCCCCTTTTCCCCCTTGTCCCTGGAACACGTATGCATGTCTCCATACGCACCCTGGGTGAGATAGGATTGGATGTTAGATTGTGAGCTCATCCACCCTAGGTGTACGTGGGGACAGTCCTTTTCAAGATTACTATAAAAGCCTAGAGGATTGGGCATATCTTTGAATTGGGTTTTGCCCGTCCTCATGAGGATGTAATAAATCTGTCTCTGCTTGTCTTGGTGGTCTCCTCGAGTTATTTGGGTAAACTGAGGCAGTTTGCTCCATACAAGGGGAAGCACTGAAAGTAAACTTTAGCTGCCAAGTGTGGCAATAAATTGGATTTAATAATAAATAAAACTTCTATATTTAAAAGTATTATTCCCTTTTAACTTACTAGTAACAACTGGGAGAAGAAAAAGTGCTGCCACTGACGCAAACATTTTTAGAGATTTCCTTCCTTCCTTCCTTCCTTCCTTCCTTCCTTCCTTCCTTCCTTCCTTCCTTCCGAGAGACATAGGGATATGACCCTCCACTGAGATGGAAAGTGCCCCCCCCCTCAGCCTAGTGATCTGATCTCAAAGTCTTAAAGCCCTTTAGAGCCCCTTATTTCTCTCTATTTTTTCTCTAGAGAGAGGCAATAATGGGAAGCTACTATCCCCCTTTCTAAATATAGGCATATCAACTTAAAAATTGTTTCAAAGAGTCTGCACCAAGACATTACGTAGACATGATAAATTTGTTGCAGAAACAGAAAATGTTGCAAAATAATTTTTCGCTGAACATTCCAGGAGAATGATTTATTGCTGAACCCAATTACCGCATTTTGCTCAAATTAGATGTCTGTAAAAAGTATAAAAACTGCTTGATTTCTAATCCCAGTGTGTTACATCTCCTGGTTGTCCCAGTGAGTGTGGTGCACCTTTCTTTCGAAAGAAATAAAATCAATGCTTTGGCCTCCTTTCTCCTCGAGTTTCTATTACAGGAGTCAGTGGGTGTCCTTCCCATCCCACTCACTTCCTCCCTTCCTCCCTTCCTCCCTTCCTCCCTCCCTCCCTCCCTCCCTTCCTTCCTTCCTTCCTTCCTTCCTTCCTTCCTTCCTTCCTTCCTTCCTTCCTTCCTTCCTTCCTTCCTTCCTTCCTTCCTTCCTTCCTTCCTTCCTTCCTTCCTTCCTTCCTTCCTCCCTCCCACCTTCCTTCCTTCCTTCCTCCCTCCCACCTTCCTTCCTTCCTTCTTTCCTTCCTTCTTTCCTTCCTTCCTACCTCCCTTCCTTCATACCTCCCTTCCTTCCTTTTTTTTTCTAAAGCTTCCCTTTTGCACCGTTTTAAGAAGCTACACAAGTCAAGTAAAACAAGCATTTAAGTGCTTTTTCGGCGATAGGTACGATGTTAAGTGATGGGGATATTAAAAGGGGCAAAAACAGTTTCTGCCTTTAAGAAGCTTTCATTCTAATGAAAGGAGACGACATGCAAACAATTATGTACAAAGGCACATACAGAATAAATTGGAGATCCCTACGGGGAACCAAAATAGGCTTCTTGCAGAAGGTGGAATTGAAGGAAGCCAGGAGACAAGGATAAAGAGGGAGAGTATTCCAGGCGTGGGAGACAGCCAATGAAAATGAGCGTAGTGCATTTCTTTATGGTCACACCAGCACTGCCCAGAATCCTTTTCTCCATGGCAAGCAGATTTTTCTTGATTTTGCTCCTCCTGGCTTTGCCGCATTAGAGACGTATCACTTCTCAGCACCGCCACCTATAGAGCAGAGGCCGCAATCGAACCGGCTCCTACGTCCCCGCCCCTTTCCTCCCTCTCCAGGCTACGTCATTCAGGTCCACAGCCTCGAGGTCTCGCTGCGCGCCCTGCGCTCTCGCCGGGCGTGGTGGCGCGCGCCTGTAGTCCTAGCTACTCGGGAGGCTGAGGCTGGAGGATCGCTTGAGCCCAGGAGTTCTGGGCTGCCGTGTGCTATGCCGATCGGGTGTCCGCACTAAGTTCGGCATCAATATGGTGACCCCCTGGGAACTGGGGACCACCAGGTTGCCTAAGGAGGGGTGAACCGGCCCAGGTCGGAAACGGAGCAGGTCAAAACTCCCGTGCCGATCAGTAGTGGGATCGCGCCTGTGAATAGCCACTGTACTCCAGCCTGGGCAAGATAGTGAGACGCGGTCTCCTTTTTATAATTTTTGCAGTAAGTGCGTTTCTATAAATCACTCGAGCATGAAACAAAAAGGAAAAAAAAAGATTCAGCGAAACGTTGAGCTCATCACTCAAAGGATGTTTAAAACGAACCCCCCGCGTGCAGAGTTGTTGTATGAATTCTGCTCCTAAATGACAATGAGAAAAGTTACGTTTCTCTTTGTTAAAATTGACAACACAACTTGAAAAACAGAGCAACCGTCCGCGCGAAGGCTTTGCTCTGCACTGCCCCCTGCTGGATATTTCGCAAAATTATCAAGAAACATAAAGCAAAGAATTTTTTGTACCAGCAGGAGTCGCTAAGACTTCAGTTTAGAAAGCGTGTGTAAAATAAGAAAAAGAAAGAAAGGCGGCAGGATCGACTGCTCTCCCTGAATTTAGTCAGGATATTCGTCCGGGACGATAGGTTAGTAGATCAGAGATTTTCTGTCTCTAACTTAAGGAACAAGAGATACACAATACCACAGCCGACTTGGACGTGCGCTTCGATGAATTTTGGGTCTGCTGGTTCGCCGTCAGTTTGATTACTGCGCCTGCGTGCGGCGGTGAGCGGCTCAGAGTATTATCAGTGCTGGCGGACCTGAGGAGGAGCTGGGTAGGAAGTGGAGCCGCTCAGGATCTTTCACCATGAAGACTCGGTTCAGCTCCGTAGATATCTGCGCCATCCTCTCCGAGTTCAATGCCAGGTAGGCGGGGGCAACCCGGGTCGTGCCCTGTGGGGAACTGAGAGAGACCTACAATGGTCCCACTTACCTGAGGTCTCCTCTCCCTTTCCTTCTAATTCCAGGCCCCTCTCGGGCGAAGCGGGGCTTCGGGGTTGGGGGGAGCGTGTGGCCGACCACCCCGGGGATGGGGATGGGCGGAAAGTCGAGGATTGGCCGTCTGTGAGCTTATGAAACCTTGGGCCGACCTGGAATGAGCTTCTTCCCTCTTGGAAGTTATCAGTGGCTATCATCCACCGGCCGTAACTCCCTTGCGGGTACCGAGAGTCTCTAAAAGCCCTTTTAAATCTTAAAACCATTCTGTTAATGTGAGCGGAGCCTCAGCTGGGCTCCGAGGGTGGACCTCCTGACCCATACTGTTTGCACGTATGGCCACATGGCTAAGCTAACCTCTCAGTGATAGCAGGCAGCTATCTCTAACACTTAGGTTAAATTTAACCTTATGTGTTAACACTTGATTCTGTAACAATACAGATGGTTAAATCTGTTATTTGGAGATGAAATTACAGATCCTGTCTAAAGAGAAATTTAAATAAGTGGGAATCATCATTACCATTATTATTTTATACTAGACCTCTCCTAATACAGTCAAAAATCAGTGTCCCCTGTGACACTTGATTCACATTGATTTGAGGATAAGGATTCTTAAATCTAGGATGTAAGAATAGTTAGTATTAGGATTGAACCTGGTCGTGGAGTCCTTTTCTATTCCTTTTAGCTATTCTTGTATCTGAGATTTCTTTATCCTCAAGTCATTGTGAATAAAGCGTCACATGGCAGCCAAAAAAAAAATCTGATTTTTGACTGTATCAGGAGAGGCATAGTGTTAAAAAAAATGAGAAGAAAGGGTATAGTTCTGAGTTTGACGTTTTAGGAAAAACATTGACTTAGCTTGTTTGAGTCTAGAGGATAACAACCAAGATGGAACAGACTGGAAACCGCATCATATGCGGATCAGTTGAAGAAACTGGGATGTTCCGCACAGCCAGAGGGGAGGAGGATATATATTTCTTCATATATTTGAAGGACTTTCATTTGGAATAGAAATTGGACCCTAGGGAGGCAGGAGGGATGAGTGGAAGTTAGGGATTAGCAGATTTCAGTTTACTAGAAGAAAAGATTTCTGGTAGGGGAGTCCAGAAGTGAAATGGACAGCTTCAGGCAGTCTTCCAGCTGGGTGAAAACTTGCAAGAGATGTTGTAAAGCTAACTCTTTCAGGTATAGTTTGACCTAGATGACCTGAGAGCTGTTCTGAATGAGATTCTTAATTTCTCTCTCAAATCCTACCTCTGTGAATTTATGCAAATTACTTAATCTGTTTAGCTCTGTTTCCTCATCTATGAAATTAGGGGATTGGATTAGATCTATGAATCTATGTTTGTTATTGATGCAACCTATATTTTACCATGTGTACTATTTTTCTCAGTCCTGCAAAGTATGATTTGTTAACATATTTTCTTTTGCCTTACAGCTTGTTAGGAATGAGAGTACACAATATTTATGATGTGGATAATAAGACATACCTTATACGCCTTCAAAAGTAAGAGTATTTTATATTTTTTACTTGTTCTGATTATTTAAATCTGAGGTTGTTAATTTTTTTGCCTTAATTTTTTTCATGATTATTCTTGGCAAATATTATTTTTAAGTTCTTTTTTTTCTTTTTTTTCACAGACCAGACTTAAAAGTTACACTTTTACTTGAATCTGGTATACGAATTCACACAACAGAGTTTGAATGGCCAAAGAATATGATGCCATCTAGCTTTGCCATGAAGGTAACTTTCACTTGGTCAGGAGAAGCTAAATTTTAAAACTTCATTCTACTCATATAGTTTGTATTCAGTTTATACCTGTGTGGTTTTCCTTTTTTTTTTTTTTTTGGTGTTACTGAAACAAAGATATACTTCCCAAATTTACTTAATTTTTCTTAACCTCATTTTTTTCATCTTTAGAGTACAGGGGTAGAATTTAATTCCTGGTAAATTTCTAGGATGTATTATTAAATGGATAAGTACTGAAAATCCAGACAAGGAAGTGGTATTCACAAAGGGACAAGTCTTGTCAGACTAGCTTCATTTCCTTTTTTTGACAGGTTGCATATGAAAGGAATTCAATTCAATAAATATATGTTAAGCACTTGCTGTATACGAAGGTGATACAAAGGCAGTGAAATGAAATACTATGTCCTTTTATGTTCTACTGAGGAGATAGAACTTATACACATGTATACTAGGTTATTTTAGTAGGGAGAACAGTCACATTGAGGGAGTCTGGGAAGGGTTCCCAGAGTAGTTGCCAACTAAGTTCAGCCTTGAAGGAAGAAAAGGATTCTGAAAGGTATAGTTGAGAAGGCATTTTAGGCATGAGGAGCAATCTGTGTAGATTCATGAAGGATTGAGTGTGGAAAACAATGAGTAGTCCTGTTTGACTAGAGTATAGTGTTCATGAAGGGAAGTAGTGTGAAATAAGCGTGGAAAGATAGGCGACACCTGGGTTGTGGAAGGCCCTCAATATCAGATTGAAGAGCTTGCATTTTATCCTGTAGGCAGTGAGGAGTCATAACCCCAGGTAGCATTGTGAATGGAGAAAGGGGGATGGATTTGTAAGCCGCTGTGAAATTGGTGAGATGTTATAGTAGGGGGTAAAACTGATAAGATTCTATAATAGGGGGATCACAGGGAGGGAACACTTCCAAGCCACAAGCACCAAACCGTGTTGTTTCTAGTCAATCATTCATTCCCCACTTCTTCCTTACTGGAAACTTGGGCTTCTCCCTAGGAATCACTATAGGTCCTGATAGGAGAACTTTTACCTTAATCTTGCCCGGAATTAACCTCTACTTCATTTCCTATCCACCAACTCTAATCCAAACCCTAATGGACTTCAACTTGTGAAGCTGATTTTTTGAACGTCAAGTATGAAAGTTCGTATTTATTTCTACTAAATTTCATATTATCAAATTCAACTTTCATATTTGGTGTTCCAAAAATCAGCTTCACAAGTTGAAGTTGAGACATGGCTACACATTAGTTCATGTGAAAAATATCTGGGGAATTTTAGTGGACTACAAGCTCAGTGGGAGTTAACAGTTTGATATGGCAGCCAAGAAAGTTAATGCAGTGTTAGGCTACATATAGAGACTCACAGTGTCCAGCACTAATAAGATGTGAATCCCTTTGTATTTTGCCATGATTAGACTGTATCTGGAGTATTATGGTTAGTTCTAGGCACTACATTATAGGAAGAACATTAATCAGCTGGAGAACATGCAGAAGTGGGCAGCCAAAATATACAAGGGCCTTGAGATCATGCAATTTGATGATCTGTTGGAGGAATTGAATTAATAAATGAATGAAAAGGTATTTATTAAGTGGTTACTATGTGCTAGATACTGTTCTAAGTGCTAGGGATTCACATTTTTAATTCTCTCAAATAAAAGGAAGCAGCTACTAACAGGAGAGTAGTGGCTAGGGAAGAGTGTTTTGTTGTAGAAAGTCATAGGGATGATGAATTGAAACATAGACTGTTCTATTATAGACATACCTTTTCCAGAAGCAGTGGTGGTTGATATGATTGTTGTTGGCAGAGCAAGAGGTGGAATGTCAGGAGGTACATATGTAACAGCATGGCTGGTAGATGACATGGGTGAAGCATTGTCAGAGTCCTGGACATGACTAGTTGAAGATGTTTAGGCATGAGAAGAACCACAGGGGAACATAATAGCCATTTACAAGTATCTGAATAACTGTCACTTTGTGGGGGAGAATAGACTTCTACTCTTCCCCAGAATGCAGAATCAGAGTCACTGGGTTATAATGGCTTTCTCACTTAAAGTTATCCAGATGTAGAATGGACTACTATGGGAAGTACTTTCCCCAGAGGTCTTCAGAGACTTGAAGACTACTTGTCAGGTATGTCATAGAAAGGATTCTTGTTCAGGGAGATTTAAGTTCCCTAGGCGTATTGATTCTACTTCCGTAACATTTCCCCTTATATCCTATGACCTTTTCTTTATCAACCTGGCTTATTGAAAAAGATTCTTGATTTGTCTCTGCTTCAAGTTTCTTCCCGTGTGGGTCATTCTTCATGCAGCTGCCAAAATAGTTTTCCTATGGCACAGGTTCACCTGTGCTAAAGAATCTTTAGTGATTCCCTATTGCCTTTTGGAGAAAAAATACTAATTCTTCAGCCTGGCCTTTAAAACCTTCCACAATCTGGCTCTTGCCTGCCTTTTTCAGCCTTAATTTTACATTAGTCTATTTTTGCATCCAAACTGGATCACTAGCTATTCCCCAACTCAACTTCCATCTGCTATCCCCATGCCTTTGCACAAGTTGTCCCTTATGCCTTTAGGATCTTGAGCTTCCTTCAAAGCTTAGGTCAGTTGCCAAATTCTAGGTAAGCCTTTCCTGATTTCCACCCCTATCCCTTACCAACAAATTGTGAGTGTTTTCTCCTCATATTACCTTGTGTTTGTACATCATGTATTGTATAGCCCCAATAGATTTGGGGATAGGGATAGCTTAATTTTTTGATCATATAAGATAATAAATTTAAAATTATTTTTAGGCATATGTAAACATGAGCTTTTATGATTATTTTTATTATTATATCTTTGTACCTCTAGTAATTTACATATAACAGATGCTTAATAAGTAGTTATTGGATTCAGTTTTAAAGAATGAATATAAGTATACTTACCAAATTCCAATCCAACAATAAGTGACTTAGAAGTTCAGTTTTATTATACAAATGACTTTCCCCCCTTTTTCTGCTTAGTGCCGAAAGCATTTGAAGAGTCGAAGATTAGTCAGTGTAAAACAGCTTGGTGTGGATCGGATTGTAGATTTTCAGTTTGGAAGTGATGAAGCTGCCTATCATTTAATCATTGAGCTTTATGATAAGGTAAGTTGAAAACTTTTTTTCCTTCTGAAAAATTAAAACGATTATGTCATGTATTCAACATTTATTTCCTATAGTGTGAAACAGTGTTGAGGAGTCCTTTTTTGTCAGTGACCTACAGGAAAAAATTACGGTCCAGAAAAAAAAAACACAGTGAAAGGCCACAAAAATTAAATAACTGTACAGTGTCTGGTGGTCAGATTTCAGGCAGTCCTCAATTGTCTAAAATAGTAGACTCCAAATGGTGGGTCATGGTCTAATCCCAAAAAGTGTGTGATCAGTTGGAGGCTCAGAAGGTGGATCACACCAGGTTGTGCTGGAGCCAGTTCATACTGGCTCTAGAGAGCCAATTTAAAAATTTTCATTGTGTGCATTTACATCTTGGAAATTGGAAAACAATATAAATCAAAACTTGATTTATTGTTTTATTGATTGTATTGACTTAAACTGATAGAAAAATGTTAATGCAGATTAAACTTAAAAGTGTGTCATGCTTACATTTGGGAGAGGGGAGAAGTTAGTTGTTAAACATTTACCAGCACACTGCTGGCTCCTGCCTTTCCAGGTAGCCCATTGTGAGACTTGTCTCCAACATAACTACACCTGTCTGTATCCCTTAACAGTCTCCACTCTGCCCTCTCTACTTTGTAAACTCCCAACCTACTCCCTTCTTTGCTAGGTGTTTATAACTTGATCACAGCTTGGCCATCTGAAACAAGTGCATAAGTGCTATTGAGAAAGTATCCCTTTCCATCCAGCATACCCATTCCTGCTCCCCAGATGACATTGTAGCTATTGCAGGCAATTGTTGGAGGGTAGGCTCTGTTTACTGGTGCTAAACCAGTGAGAATGCTTTACTGCCTCCTTTTTTTTTTTTTTTTGCACAGGAGGAGCAGGGATTGATGTGTTGTGTCAGACTGCAAATTTCTAATTTCATTATCTTTTTCTAAAATGTGCTTCTGTTCCAAACTTTCCTATTACTATCAAGAGCACCACCATCCTTTTAGTCTCCTAGGTTCATAACCTTGGGGTCATCTTTGACTTTTTATTCTTCCTCACTCTACATGTTCAGTTGACAATCTTGGTTGTTTCTACCTCCATGTCTCTTGCATTTGTTCACTTTTCCCTACTCACACAGCCTAGTTTAGGTCTTCATTACCTCTTACTTGGATTTACAGTAGCATTATAATTGGCTTCTCTGCCTCAGTTTTCTTCCCTCTTCTAGTATATCCTCCATGCAACTGCCAAATTGATTTTCTTAAAGCATAGGTTTTCCATGCTCCTACTCAGTAAATCCCAGTGGTTCCCTGTTGACTTCAGGATAAAATCTTATTTCATTTTAATTGCATCTTTTATATATTTCTATTTTGTGTTTTATAATATATATTTATTAGCATAGTGATATATAAACAGGTAAACACATATATATTAAAATTTCATGCTCAGAAATTTTTTACACATGAATTATGATTTTTAAAAAATTGGAGATCACAGGTCTAAAACAGATGTGGAACAAGAGACAAGACCTGAGATGTGAAAAAAAGAGTTCTTGCTCTTTAAGAGAGTTGTAACATTAAAATAAACAAAAGAAGAAAGTTATAAAATTATATTCCTAAATCTATTATTTCTTAGCTCCACTTTTTTTTACTTGTGTCTCATTTTGGCCGTCTCCTAGAGAGTTAGACCTGTCCAAAACTTTCCATTTTGGGAATTCATGGTTTGTATCCTTCATACTTTCTATCAAGGCACCAGGGGTCTAATATCAGTGACAAAATGATATGAAAGTTCTGAGTCATGTTTGAGTTCTGCAAAAAATTTGATTATGAATCACAAAGGATGCATATGAAAGGCTATTTCTTTATTACTGTAAATTTAACATATACAGCTTCTAATATGTAAAGTATGGTGTCAATCACAAAATCTTAAAGTTTGATTGAAAATAAAAATATGCTTTTTAAACAAAATACCATATTTGGTCTATGTCCCTTTCTAAATCTGTTTTTGTCTGTAAAAAGCTCCATCTTTGTTAAATTTAGAGTAGGCCTCTGATTTTGTCATTCTAGGGATTCCCAAAAGGAAACTTTGTTTGTCAATATAAATATGCAGCTGGTCTGCAACTTGAGTTTTAGAGAGCTGCTTCCTATACTAAGATGTTAAGTGTGGTCAGCATGGATCAGAGGTGGGGTTTGAAACTCTTACTATTCCAGGGGTTTCCAACATTTTTTGTTTTTCAACAAAAAACCCGCATTCTTCTAAGTGTCTGTTATTTGACAGTTTCTGCTAATGACACTAAATACACTCCAGTAAGTGAAGGCAGCAGCAACTAATAGCTATTTTACAGTGTTGCCTTTATGTTGTGATTTCCAGGAATGCATTGTATGTTAAGTAGGGACCTGTAGTGCCTTTAAATCATCCTTAGTGCCATTGCTCCTGAAAGTTAAGTGGTATATGACATTAGTGTCATAGGGATTAAAATCACATGCAGTTAAAATCACAAAGTAGATGCCTGTTTGTACTCAAATGTTTCTTCAAATATACGCACATACATACATACACACACACACACACACACACACACACACACACACACACACACATTTGTCTCCTACAAGCTCAAGAGTCATTTTGGCAGTTCTGGCTTGTATCTTGTTATAAATAACAGAAAGCTTTTAAGAGTACCTGTGTTTTTGTCAATGTAGAGAACTGTCAGCAATGCAGATTGGTTTTGTAAGTTATAGTGCTTTCAGTGGGTTTCAAACTGAAGCTCTTTATAGTTTCCACAATCAGATTATTAAGGGTTGGTTTGGGGTTTTTGTTTTCGGCATTTTATTTATTTTTGTTTTGTTTTAATGTAATAAACATTTGTATTTATCATTTGGGGTTCCATTTTTTATCTCTCCTTCCCCTCCTCCACTCCTCCCTCCAGGAGCTGATAAGCAATCATATATGGATTATGTAAAACATTACCATATTAGTAATTTTGTATAAGAAAACTTGAATAAATGAAAAAAATGAAAGAAAGTGAAAAATAGCATGCTTCAGTCTCTGTTCCATCTAAATCAATTCTTTCTTTGAAGGTGGATAGTATGTTTCATCAATAGTCCTTTATATAGTCTTGGATCATTGTATGGTTGAGAAAAGTCAAGTCATTCGCAGTTCTTCATCAGACAGTTTTGTTGTCTCTTTACACAATGTTCTCTTGGTTCTCACTTCACTATACATCATTTCATACATGTCTTTCCAGGCCTTTCTGAAATCATCCTGCTTGTCATTTCTTATAGCACAATAATATTCCATCACCATCACATACCACAGTTTGTTTAGCCATTCTCCAATTGATGGGCATTCCTTTGATTTCCAGTTCTTAGCCACCACAAAAAAGAGCTACTATAAATATTTTTGTACAAATGGGTCTTTTTCTCTTTTGGGGGATATCTTTGGGATATAAACCTAGCAGTGGTATTGCTCTATCAAAGGGTCTACACAGTTCTGTAGCCCTTTGGGCATAGTTCCAAATTGCTCTCCAGAATGGTTGGCTCTTTTCACAACTCCAACAACAGTGGATTAGCATTCCAGCTTTCCCACATCCCCTCCAACATCCAATATTTTCCATTTTTGTTATATTTGCCACTCTGATAGGTGTGAGGTGATACCTTAGAGTTGTTATAATTTGCATTTCTCTGATCAGTAGTGATCTAGAGAATTTTTTCATATGATTATAGATAGCTTAGATTTTTTTTTAATGCTAATAAAGTGTATTAAAATATCGATTCCTTTCAACTGAGCTTAAACTTCAAGGAAGCCATCCATAAGAAGAGAGTCCATGCACAAAAATATTTATAGCGGTATTTCCTATGATAGTCAAAAGTTGGAAACAAAATAAATGCACATCAGTTGGGAGCATAGATAAACAAAGTGTGGTACATGAGTGAAATGGTACACCACCGTACTGGAAGAAATTATGAACACAAAGAATCATGGAAAGATCTGAGCAAACTGATGCAGTTGAAATAAGCAGAAAAAAGAAACCAATATATACAACTATAAAATGTAAAAATAAATAACCACACAAAACTGAATATTGCAAAATTATAAAGATTAAGCATGGCCCAAAAGAAGAGATAGGAGAATATATAGTTACTCCACATTCCACAAGCTTTACACATTGGACATCTTTTTTTCAGCATTTTTTGGTATATTGATCAGTTATACTGATTTTCCCTCTTATGTTACTTTAATTTTTGTCTTTAAAATATTATTTATTTAATTCAGTTGTTCTTTGGGAGAGAAAAAGTGAGAGATACTTGGAGAAATTATGGCGATATCCACAAATATATCAATAATTTTTAAGAATGAAGTGAGTAGGGCAGCTAGGTGGCGCAGTGGATAGAGCACCGGCCCTGGATTCAGGAGGACCTGAGTTCAAATCCGACCTCAGACACTACACACTTAGCTGTGTGACCCTGGGCAAGTCACTTAACCCTAATTGCCTCACCCAAAAAAAAAAAAAAAAGAATGAAGTGAGTGGAAATGAAATGGAGCCATCAATTGTACATAGTATTCTCAAGAAATTTGACCACAGAAAAAGAGAGTTTTGGTATGAGCAAGGATATATTATTTTTTTGTTTTGTTTTTTATAGTATACTTTTTTTTCATAAAAGTATTTTTTAATTTTCCAGTTACATGACTCTACATAGTTTTCAGCTTGGATTTCTTTATCTGAAAACTGTCTGTTCATATCTTTTTTTTTTTTTTTTAGTGAGGCAATTGGGGTTAAGTGACTTGCCCAGGGTCACACAGCTAGTAAGTGTTAAGTGTCTGAGGCCGGATTTGAACTCAGGTACTCCTGACTCCAGGGCCGGTGCTCTATCCACTGCGCCATCTAGCTGCCCCCTGTTCATATCTTTTGACCATTTATCAACTGTATTTTTATAAATTTGACTCAGTTCTCTATATATATTAAGGGATATTAAGGAAATAAGCTAGAGAAGGTATTTGGATTTTCTGTTTTTAAACTTAATTGATTAAAGCTCTTTGAAGATTCCTTTTTTTCCTCTCCTTGATGCAATATTGAGAAAAATACTAAGCTACAGATTGTTTTTAAATTTTTATTTCAGGGGAATATTGTTCTTACCAACTATGAATACCTAATTTTAAATATCTTGAGGTTTCGAAGTGATGAAGCTGATGATGTAAAGTTTGCTGTTCGAGAAAAGTATCCAGTTGATCATGCAAGGGTAATGGAACCATTACTTTCATTGGAAAGGTAATTAATGCTTTATTTATAATAAGTATACTGTATTTTGCTAGAGAAATGAAATTATATCTGTCTTAATATTATGATTTGAAATGTTTGGGTCGATTTTCACTTAGATAAATTAGGTCTAATAACATTGTCTAAAATGATAATTAAACTTAGTATGTCTGTTATATACATATGTGGCCATTTCAAGTAAACCCTATTTGGGGGTTGCAAACTAAAAACATTTAGCCACATTTTTTATTACTTCATGAGTTGGTGGTAGTTTCCTCTCAAAATGAGGGGAAGGTGAATATTTCTGGTTGTTTTGTGGAAAAATTAGTATCTTGGATATAAGAGAAATTATAGGTTAGACCATTGACACTGAGGAAAGATGCAGTTTATATAACACGCTCATAGCTATTGGTTCATGAAGTTTTTGTGATGACAGACTCCTTCACTAATGAAAATTTTGGTAAAATGTTTACAGCGAAATCTTTTAAAACAATTTAAATATATCTTCTAATGATAACAACAAAAAATTGATTTTAAAAATATTGCATTTGTTGATCAGTTTTATTCTAACAGTATCCACCAGTTTACTTCAGTAGAAACAAAGTGTGTGATTGTTAGCAGTAAGCATTTTAAAATTAAAAACAATATTAAATGATTGGATGCAATAGCTCACTTTATAAGTTGTTTCATAACAGTGCATATTGCCCTTTGTTTATATAAGCCAATATGTTGGAAGATTGTTATAATTTTTCATGTTTTATTTGTTAAAAACTAGAATTTTGTTTTAAAACTTCATGTGTAGGGGCAGCTAGGTGGCACAGTGGATAGAGCACCGGCCCTGGAGTCAGGATTACCTGAGTTCAAATCCGGCCTCAGACACTTAACACTTACTAGCTGTGTGACCCTGGGCAAGTCACTTAACCCCAATTGCCTCACTAAAAAAAAAAAAACCAAACAAAGTGTGGTTTTTTTTAAATACCTTTGTGATTTTTGCCTGAACTATGGAACTATTTTTAGAAATATTCTTGGGGCAGCTAGGTGACGTAGTGGATAGAGCACCGGCCCTGGATTCAGGAGGACCTGAGTTCAAATCCGGCCTCAGACACTTTACACTTACTAGCTGTGTGACCCTAGGCAAGTCACTTAACCCCAATTGCATCACCAAAAAGAAAAAAAAGAAATATTCTTACATAATGTACTTTATACATTAGGATCACTGGAAGTAAACTTATATTTGAAATAGCTAGGATCATATTGACGTTTGTTCTGTATTTGGGATTGGTATTGAATCTAAATTTGCAGATGTTTGTTTTATCAGAATTGTCATGATAAAAACATCCATTTTTGTCTCTTTAAACTTCATCATCTTCCCTAAATACTCAGACATTTGCATAAAAATTTAATAGTTAAAAAGCAACCTGAAGAATACAAAGACAAATTAGTTTATGCCTATTTCAGCCAAAGTTATTCAGTGCTGTTTTATTTTTAGTTTCAAATTCTGTCCTTCCTTGAACCCCTTCCCCATCCATTGAGAAGGCAAGAAATACAATACCCATTACACATATGAAGTCATACAAGACATGGCATTGGCCATGTTCACTACTACTACCAAAATAAAAAGTAAAAAGAAAGAGAAAAAATATGCTTCAGTCTGTACTCAGTCCATTAGTTCTCTATTTGGAGGTGGAGAGCAATTTATAACATGAGCCCTTTGAAATTCTATTCAGTCATCATATTGAACAGAATTACTGAATTTTTCAAAGTTGATTATCTTTGTAATATTGTTGTTACTGTGTAGATTGTGCTCCTGATTCTGCTCACTTCACTTTGCATCAGTTTATATAAGTTTTCCCATGTTTTTCTTAAACCATTCCTTTAATCACTATAATTTTTATAATATTACATTTAAAGAAGTCAGCCGATTGTGCTGTAGATATTACCGGGTTTTATCAATAATGGTTTCTTATTGGTCCAGAATAAAATATTGTCATGATCAATTTTAACTGTTCTCTACATTAGCTAAGTGCATAAATCATGTGGGATCAACAAAGAAAATGAAATGAAGAGCAAAGTAATTCTGCGTGTCTGCCACCATAATTTTTTTCTTTGTAGAATCCTGAGGTTGTATAGAAGAGAATTTGAGAAATGATGGACTAGAACATTTTTGTAATTGAATTTTTGCTAGAAAAAGCTGCTTGACATAATAATGGCTTTATTAAGTGACTAATTAGATAAATACATATATACACATACACAGTGGTGTGAAGACATCACAGGGAACAATGTACATCATTTTATTTCTTCTCTTAAAGTAATTTTTTCCAGATAATGTAGCTCTAAGCAAATTAAAATGGTAATTCTAATTTTTTCATAGATTAACTGAAATAATATCCAGTGCACCCAAAGGAGAACAATTAAAGAGGATTCTTAACCCCTTTCTCCGTGAGTAATGCTATGTATTACAATGTATTATTAGTAACATAAGCAATTTAGGATGTCTTTTTAAAAAACACTTTGATTTGTTATTTATTGTAAAAATCTAAACCAGCATGCTTGAGAACATTCCATTCAGCAAACATTTATTGAAATAGAAATGAAATATGTGCTGGAGGCAAGACCATCTGTAAAACATTGAAGGATTATATTAAAAGGTATCGTAAAGAGAAGAAAGGAAAAAATCACAAATAACATATTTCCCACAAAAAAGGCCAATGAGAGGATGTCATTTACTGTATCTAGGGCCATCCCTAGTCATCTTGACTTTTGTCTTGCCAATGGATTTCAGTGACTCTGGAAGAGAGAAGCTGACAACTTTGCACAACTCTGTCTCACAAGCAAGTTAAGGCATCATCTATGATGTCAGTGGTCCACTTTAGAAAAGAAGGAGAAATAACAACAATAACTCTACATGCCTACTTTCTTATCTTTATGCAGTATTTACAAAAAAGAAAAATTCTTGTTTTTCTTCAGTCGTTTTTCAGTCATGTCTGACTCTTTGTGACCCTGTTTGGGGTTTTCTTGGCAAAGAAACTAGAGTGGTTTGCTGTTTCTTTCTCCAGCTCATTTTACAGATGAGGAAACTGAGGCAAACAGGGTTGAGTGACTTGCCCAGGGTCACACAACCAGTGTCTGAGCCCAGATTTGAACTCAGAAAGATGCATCTTCCTGATTCCAGACTTGGAACTCTGTCTACTATACCACCTAGCTACTACCAAAAAAATCTGCTACACTGGTATAAAGAGATAGCTTTATAAAAAGTATGAGAAGGAAACAGGCAACCTTTCATAGATGATTTTCAGCATCTTTACAGTCACACAGTTGACAACAAGCAGAGATTACTAACATTCAGTCAACAAGCATTTATTAAGCACCTACTATGTCCCAGACATTGTGCTAGACAAAAATAAAACATTCTCTGCCCTTAAGGAGCTTATGTGCTATCAAGGGGGGAAAAGCAAATATATACAAAATATATGTAAAGTAAATGCATGGTGATTTGGGAGGGGACTTGCACTGAGGGGAAGAGAGAATGCCTAAGGAAAGGCTTTTTGTAGGATGTAGCACTTAAGGTGAGCTTTGAAGGAAGTAAGAGATTCTTTTTTTTGTCTGTGGGGCAATGAGGGTTAAGTGACTTGCCCAGGGTCACACAGCTAGTAGATGTCAAGTGTCTGAGGCCAGATTTGAACTCAGGTCTTCCTGAATCCAGGGCCAGTACTCTATACACTGCACCATCTAGCTGCCCCCAAGAAATTCTAAAAACACATATGAGGAGTGGAGAGAATTCAAGGTATGGGACACAGACAGCATGGTGATGGGAGATGGAATGTCATGTGTCAGGGACAGTAAGAAGACCAGTGTGGCTAGGATGTATAGTCTTAAAAGGGGAGTAATGTATAATAAGTCTGGAAAGGTATCAGTTAACCAACAAATATTTATTAAATAATTACTATATGCCAGGAATTAATTATATTAAGCACTGAGAATACAAAAAGAGCAAAGCAATCTCTGCCCTTTATGGAGCTTAAATACTAATTGGGAGAGATAAATAAATACTGTGTAAATACATACTCATACATAAATACTCATAAGATATGTGCAGTATGGATAGAAAGTAACCTTAGAAGGGAAGGCACTTCCCAATAAAAGCAGGGGTGAAACAGGGATGTCCATCATCACCTCTATTATTTAATATTGTACTAGAAATGTTAGCTTTGGCAATCAGAGAAGAAAAAGGATTTAAAGGAATTAGAATAGGTAAGGAGGAAACAAAACTATCACTCTTTGTAGATGATATGATGGTATACTCGGAGAATCCTAGAGAATCAACTCAAAAATTACTTGAAACAATTAACAACTTTAGCAAAGTAGCAGGATATAAAATAAATCCACATAAATCATCAGCACTTCTATACATGACCAACAAAGTCCAGCAGCAAGAGATAGAAAGAGAAATTCCATTTAAAGTAACGGTAGACAATATAAAATACTTGGGAGTCTACTTACCAAGACAAACCCAGGAACTCTATGAACACAGTTACAAAACACTTTTCACACAAATCAAAATAATTGGAAAGATATCAATTGCTCATGGATAGGACAAGCTAATATAATAAAAATGAAACTACCTAAAAATTATTTTATAGAGCTAGAAAAAATAATAACAAAATTCATCTGGAAAAACAAAAGGTCAAGAATATCAAGGGAAATAATGAAAAAAAAATGCACAGGAAGATGGGTTAGCTGTACCAAATCTGAAGCTCTACTATAAAGCAGCAGTCATCAAAACTCTTTGGTACTGGCTAAGAAATAGGTAAAAAGAAGATAGAGTAAATGTCATGGGAAGGAAGTGGGACAGAGGGAAATAGTTATGATGATTGATTATAATGGCAAAACGTATGGTACCTACTTTGCTGGGCTTTTATGAAGAAAATTCTCTGTCAAGCTTAAGGTGCTATATAAAGGTTATGATGAATAGGATACTATCAGAAAAACCTGGAAAGACCTACATAAACTGAAGCAGAGTGAAATGTACTGTATACAAAATAACAGCAATAGTGGGGAATGATCTTCTGGGAAGCATGTGGTTATTATCAGCAAGGCAGTGATCTAATATAACCCTGAAAGACTTATGAAGATTGCAGCCCATCTGCAGAGAAAGAACGGATAGTATCTGAAAACAGATGGAAACACGTTTTAAAATTTTTTTTTTCATTTCCTCTTTGACAATTACTTAATCTGAAGTTTTGGGTTTTTTGACTGTTTTCTCTCACAACTAGCTAATATGGGAATTTTTCCATGACTACTCATGTATAACTTATTTTGAATTGCTTGAGCTCTTGTGGGTGAGGGATGGGAATGGAGTGGGGAAGAGAAGTTGGAACACAAAGTTTTTTAAAATTTGATGTTAAAATTTTGTTTTTACATATATTTTGGAAAATAAAATTCTATTCAAAAATGGGAAAAAAAAGAAATAAAGTGGAGGATCAATGGAATAGGCTAGGCACAGGAGACACAGTAGTAAATGACATTAGTAATATACTGTTTGATAAACCCAAAGACTCCAGCTTCTGGGAGAGGGATTCAGTATTTGACAAAAACTGCTGGGAAAACTGGAAGATAGTATGGCAGAAATTAGGCATAGACCAACATCTTACACCTTATACTAAACTAAAGTCAAAATGGGTACATGATTTAGACATAAGAGGTGATACCATAGATAAATTAGGAGAGGATGGAATAGTCTACCTTTCAGATCTTTGGAAAGGAGAACAGTTTATGACCAAACAAGACTGAGAATATTATGAAATACAAAATGGATGATTTTTATTACATTAAATTTAAAAGTTTCTGTACAAACAGAAGCAATGCATCCAAAATTAGAAGGGAGCTGGCAAACAATTTTTATGGCCAGTACTTCTGATAAAGGTCTCATTTCTAAAATATATAGGGAACTAAATCAAATTTATAGGAGTCCAAGTCATTCCCCAATTGAGAAATGATCAAAGGATATGAACAGGCAGTTTTCAGATGAAGAAATTAAAGCTATTTATTGCCATATGAAAAAATGCTCTAAATCACTATTGATTAGAGAAATGCAAAATTAAAACAACTCTGAGGTACCACCTGACACCTATCAGATTTGGCTAATATGACAAAAAAGGAAAATAATAAATGTTGGAGAAGCTGTGGAGAAATTGGAACTCTAATGCATTGTTGGTGGAGCTGTGAACTGATCCAACCATTCTGGAGAGTGATTTGGAATTATGGCCAAAGGGCTATAAAGCTGTGCATAACCTTTGACCCAGAAATGCCACTTTTGGGTCTTTTTCTCAAAGACATCATAAAAAAGGGAAAAGCACCCACATGTACAAAAATATAGCTGCTCTTTTTGTGGTGGCAAGGAATTGGAAATTGAGGGGCTGTCCATCAAATGGGGAATGGCTGAACAAGTTGTGGTATATGAATGTAATGGAATTCTATTGTGCTGTAAGAAACGATGAGCAGAAAGAGTTCAGAGAAACCTGGAGGGACTTGCATGAACTGATGATGAGTGAGATGAGCAGAACCATAAGAACATTGTACATGGTATCATCAACATTATGTGTTGATCAACTGTGATAGACTAGATTCTTCTCACCAATCCAATGATACAAGAAAGTTCCAAAGGGCTCTCCAAATCCAGAAAAAAAAAAAAGAACTGGAATATGGATGCTGATTGAACCATACTATTTCTTTTGTTTTTGGTGCTGTTGTTTTTCTTTTTTGGTGTTTTTCCTTTTTGCTCTTATTCTTCTAACATGACTAATGCAGAAATATGTTTAATGTTATACATATACATACACACACACACACACACACACACACATATAAAACCTATATCAGATTGCCTGCTGTCTAGGGGAGGGAGGGAGAAGAATTTGAAATTGGAAATCTTATGGAAACATGTGACTGGAACATAATAAAATACTTTTATTCAAAAAAAATAAAAAGAAGAGAAGGCACTAGTGCAACTAGGGGAGGGAAGACAGGGAAGAGATTCCTTGCAAAAGATGCTGTTTGATCTGAGTCTTTAAGGAATTCAGGGAAACTAAGTGGTATAATGAGGAAGAAGAGCATTCAGTGCAATGACACAGAGATGGGAGATGGAGCATCATGTGAGAAGAACAACAGATAGACCAGTGTGGCTGAATTTGAGAAGGTATGTGGAAGAAGACTGAAAAAATAGGAAAAAAAGGAAGGAACCAGGTTGTGAGGAGTTTTACATGCCAAACCAAGGAGTTTATATTTTATCCTGAATGTAATAGGGGCTATTGGAGCTTACTGGGTATTGGGTATTATGGTCAGGTCTACACTTTAAGTAGCTATGTGGAGGGTAGATTAGAATTGGGAGAGATGTCAGGGAAACCACTTAGAGGGTTATTGAAATAGGACCTGAAGTAGATTTGAGGCTGCGTGAGTGGAGAAAATGGGACAAAAGTGATGATGTGGAGGTAAAAATGACAGTATTTGCCATCTGATTTGATAGATGGAATGAGTAAGAGTGAAGAGTCAAAAGTGATACCAAAATTTTGAACCTGGGACTAGGTGGATGATGTAATATGATATAGTACTATAGTAATTCAGAAGAAGGGGTGAATTTGGGAGTAATGCCACTGAGTTCTGTTTTAGACATTTTGAGTTTGAGATGCCCTAAGGGCTATCCAGTTCAAAATGTCTAATGAGCAGTTGGTAATGTGGAAATAGAGTTCAAGGACTGGATATATAGATCTGAGAATCATAAGCATAGGGGTGGTAATTGAATCCATGGGAAATAATGAAATTAGTGAGTGAGATAGGATAGAAGAAAAAGAAGAGGGCCCTGGACAGAACCTTGGGGGAAACCCATAGATAATTGGTGGAATGTAAATGAAGATCCAGTAAAAGAGACTGAGAAAGAGCATCAGATAAGTGGGAGAACCGAGGGAGAGTAGTGTCGCAAAAAATTCAGAAATTTCAGAGGGTTCAAAGATACTAGTATTGTGGCACAAACAAAACCATATCTGTTTAGTAGGCAGATCGAGTTTATTTCTCACAGTTTTGAAACTGGGAGATTCATTACCTTTTCAGACAATGGATCCTAAAATGTTGATGAATTTAATTAATAAATCAACAAATATTTATTAAGTACATACATTGTGCTAGTCACTGAGGATAAAAGTATAGAGAATGAAGCAATCCGTATTTGAAAGAACCTTACATTCTCATTGAGGAAACAAGTATGTATATAGATATGTATATCACCAAAACAAATAAATACAAAATAGCTAATTACAAGGTGATTTGGAGGAAAGGACACAAGCAGTTAGGCATATTAAGAAAGGTTTCATGAGGCAGATAGTGCTTGAGCTGCATCTTAAAGGAAGAGCGGGACTCTGTGGGGTAGAGGTAAGGATGGCGTGTTCTCCAGGCATGGGGGATGGCCAATGCAAAGAGGCAAAGAGAAGTGTCCCTTGAGGAATAGAGAGAAGCCCAGATTAGCTGGATTCAAATAGGTCAAAAAGTTAAGTTGGGACCAGGTTGTGAAGGGCTATGAATGCTTGACACAGATATTTATATTTTATTTTAGAGACAATAGGAAGCCATTGGAGTTGACTGAATAAAAGAATTCCATGGTGAGACCTTTGCGGCAGCATGTAGGATAGACTGCACTTGTGAGAGACTTATGGCAGACCAATTAGGAAACTTGTTGCAGTTATTTAGGCAAGATGTGATGAGGGCCTGAACCAAGGTGGTAATTGTGTAAATGGAGAGAAGGGGTTTTCCAACCCCTGCTTCATCCTCAACTTCTTGCTCTTGACCCATTTATCCAATCAGTTGCCACATCTTGCTATTCCTATCACCATAATATCTCCTGCACTCATCCTCTTCTTACTATTCACAAAGCCAATACCTTAGTTCATGCCCCCATCACCTCTTACCTGGAGTATCGAAATGGCCTCTCAGTTGGTCTTCGTCTCAAGTTTTTACCCCAGTCTATCCTCTATATAGGTACCAAAGTGATCTGAGTATGTCACTCCCCTACTCAGTCAACTTCAGTGGTTCCCTGCTGCCTCAAGGATAAAATTTAAACTCCTCTGTTTGGCTTTTAAAGCCCTTCACAAACTGGTTCTGAACTACCTTTTTATCCCCATTATATTACTCCTCTTCCCCATATTGTGTGGTCTAACCAAGCTCCCTTCTTGCTATTCTTCACACCCAGCACACCAACTCCCATCTCTGCCTTTGCCTTGGCTGTCCCCCAGACTGGAATATTCTCCTTATCTCTGCCTTATAGAATCATGTTCTTCAAGATTTAGCTCAAGTACCACATAAATGAAGCCTTTCCTGATGCCCTCAACTGCTAGAACCCTCCCTCCCTAAATTATCTTGTACTACTTCTGCATATGCTTATATTTGTACATTTTGTCTCTTCTGATGGAATTTAGACTTTTGGAGAACAGGGACCATTTCATGTTTTTGTGTCTTTTGTTGTCTTTATCCCTAGAGTCTAGGAGAATACCTGATACATAGACACAATAAATATCTGTCATTATACATACAGACACACATATGGGAAGTAGTTTAGCATAATGGGAGCATGCTACCCAGGGAATCAGGAAGACATGGATTAAAGGCCTGCCTCTAATACATAATAGTTGTGTGACAATGGCTTTAGTGTCCCCAAGAGAACATAGTTCTTTTTAAACCAACAGTGTGATTAAAAGCATCTATGGGGGCAGCTAGATGGCGCAGTGGATAGAGCACCGGCCCTGGATTCAGGAGTACCTGAGTTCAAATCCGGTCTCAGACACTTAACACTTACTAGCTGTGTGACCCTGGGCAAGTCACTTGACCCCAATTGCCCCTCAAAAAAAACAAAAACAAAAACAAACAAACAAACAAAAAAGCATCCATGGCTTCTTTTAGCACCATTTCTGCAACAACATAGTAACATTCTGAGTTTTATTTTCTCAAATTACAAACAAGTTAACACTCTACATCCTCAGAGGGAGTTTGCACATGGAGAAGGAAATCCCACTGGAATCAGAGGTCCAAACTCATGTATGTATATGTGTCTACATATAAGGCAGAGTTAAGGAGAATATTGCAGTCTGGGGGACAGCCAAGGCAAAGGCAGAGATGGGAGTTGGTATGCTGGGTGTGAAGAATAGCAAGAAGGGAGCTTGGTTACATGTACATACACATTCCTACAGGTACATACTCATCTATTTTATATTTATATAAACCTGCATAATGAGTATAGACAGGCACTGTTGTTGAGTAAAAGACTGAGATAGTTTGAGTTTGAGTGTTTTCAAATTATTCATTGCTTTAGAAACACATCTCTTTAATACCAATATACTCCTGGTCCATTTGGCTGTGAATCATGGAACATAATTTCTAAAACATCAAAATTCTGAGCCAAGGTCAGTGAAAAGATAAATGATGGGATATAAAAAGCTTGCTGTGGTATGTTTCCAATAATGACATTTGATCAAAAACATTTACTGCCAGAAAAGATGGTGAGCCTATCATTTATCTAGAATGAGACATGATAAGTGGACATCTTAAGTGGTACATTTTTATTCCCCAGATATTAAAATAGCCAGAGAAAGGCCTCCAAGTGCATTAGGTGGATCTTCTTTGTAGGCGTGAGCAAAGGATGATCAGTATGAATAATATTCAGTCCATATCAGTGGAGGGAGTACTGACCCGAACCATTGAAATCATGGTTCCATCAAAGGTTAAGTAATATGTACAGGATTTGTCATGTGAAAATGAAGCAATGTTTCATTCTGAAACATTATTCATTTGGTATCCATTATGACTACAGTGGGTCATTTCATTTTTGAATGAATGAATGAATGAAGCAATTAAGAAGCACTTCCTATGTATGGAGAGCACTGGAAATACATATAAAAGCCTAAGACAATCCCTGCTCTCAGGGAACTCATATAGAGGAGACAACACATGGGAGGTTTCAGCTGCAAGTCAGATGGAAAGGTCCCACGGACCTTACAGTGCAGTGGCAAAGTAGAACAAGATGCCTCTTTTCCTCTTTCCAAATGTCATTTTCACTGTAAAAATCATATCATTTTCTGATGGTTAGACATTTGACAGTGCCAAAGACTTTGGTGACAAGAACTTTTATTTTTCCCTGAGTCTTCATTAGCAATAGCTGCAGCACCTTCAGAAGCAGGGACCAAGTTGCCTCTTTCCCAAGATGATTGCTTGGGTAGGGGGATGGAAACATTGCCACCAACTCTTGGGTTCAAGGTGCTAGGCTGTTTTCGTCTGGGTCCGAGGGGAGATAGTGATGTTGATTTGATTTACTTGATATATGTTGTGTCCCATCCTTCCCTAAGGATGCCTTGCTGCTTTTGAAATTTTTAATAATTCTTTAATATTATTGGAAAATACTAAGTATGATGTTCTCTACTTTAATAGCTTATGGAGCCACTCTGATTGAACACTGTCTTAGAGAAAATGGATTTTTTGGCAATGTCAGAGTAGATGAGAAATTTGAACCTAGAGGTATGTATGTTACAAGTTTAAATATTCACTTTTATTTTGCCTCTTTCTGTTTGGCTTATGTTAGTTTTTAAATTATGAATGATTACTATTTCTAGAAAAGGAATAAATAAATGATATCTACAACTTAGAATATTTTATTTTTGAGTGTCATATATATATATATATATATATATATATTGTGTATAGACACATATACATACATACATACATCATATCCCTTCCATTATCCTCCATTACTAAGTTTATTACCCTTTTGCCATTGGAGCTCTGTTGATGCTTGTGCTGTTGTTGCTGTCACCAGTGGTATGGTAACCTGCCCTCCTTTCCTTGAAGAATACCCTCTGCTTCTGACACTGAAGCCACCACTGTGGGAATTGGGGGAGTGGCATCCTTGATGCTTGAGCAGAAGAAACTGTGTTTTGGGCATCTAGAATTAGAACTTTGAGTTTATTTTCCCAAAGAAATAATCTTGCAAATTGTTAAGTTCCATAGTAATATCAGTATTATAGTGCTGGTACATTATGGATTAAAAAGATTTTTGTAGGCTAGGTTTGGAATTTTACTATCATTTTTTCTGTTAATTAAAATGCTAAGATACTTTTGGTATGCCAAACTGCAGGTCATGTATTTTTCCTTTACTGCTTTACTGACAGGATGGTATGTGGTTTGGTTTTTTCCTAAAAAGAGTTTTAATTTCAGTTTATAAGAACTTACCATTTCAGTTGCTTCAGCAATAACATGTTTTCATAGCTAGTAGGTCAAACAAGATATAATTTCCTCTGGTATTAAAAAAATGAAACTAAAAGAAGACTTTAAAATATATTGCTAGTGGGGGCAACTAGGTGGCACAATAGATAAAGCACTGGCCCTGGATTCAGGAGGACCTGAGTTCAAATCTGGCCTCTGACACTTGACACTAGCTGTGTGACCTTGGGCAAGTCACTTAACCCTCATTGCTCCTCCCCCCCATTAAAATCAAAATTAAAAAATATATATTACTAGCTCTTACAAACAAAATTTGTTTTGCTTAAGTTTCTGTAATTTAAAGCATTATTGTTTTTTGGTTTTTGTTTTTTTAGTGAGGCAATTGGGGTTAAGTGACTTGCCTAGGGTCACACAGCTAGTAAGTATCAAGTGTCTGAGGCCAGACCTGAACTCAGGTACTCCTGACTCCAGGGCCGGTGCTCTATCCACTACGCCACCTAGCTGCCCCAAAAGCATTATTGTTAAGGGATAATTAATTTTTACTTCCTTAATTGTAAGTGATGCTACATTGACATAATAAATTTAGAAGGTAAATTGGTATCTCTTCTTTCCCATAATAGATATTGAAAAAGTACTTATTTGTCTGCAGAAAGCAGAAGATTATATGAAAACAATGTCCAACTTCAGTGGAAAGGTAGAATATTACTTAAGCTGTGGTTTTATTCCTTTAGAAACTTTAGAGTTGAAATACAACTTATAAAACCTAGTGTGTGTAAATTTTATGGTTTTTGTTATCTGGAATATTGACTTTTTTGTAATTAGTATTCTGGATTTTGTTGTTCATTTACCTTTTAAGTCATAAAATGAACTGGAGAAGATTAAACTAACTACAAAAGTGCAGCTAGGTGGTGCAGTGGCTAGAGCATTGGGCTTCAGATCAGGGAGACTTAACTTCCTGAGTTTGAATCTGGCCTCAGCTACTTACTAGCAATGTGACCCTGGGCAAGTCACTTAACCCTGTTTGCCTCAGTTTCCTCAATTTTAAAATGAGCTGGAGAAGGAAATGGCAAACCACTTCAGTATCCTTGCCTGGAAAAACCCAAATGGGGTCACGAAAAGTTGAAAACAACTGAACAGCAAGAAAAGTGAAATAATTAGGATAATTTAAATGATCTTTTCTTGGGACTAAATTTGAGGAATAAGTTTTAATTTGTTTGAACTTTTTAGAGGCTTTGACCATGTACCTTCTACTCGTAGAGAGATTTCCCTGCATTTGAAAAGATCACTAGGCTGGAACTCAAGAGACTAGATTATATTATCCAATCGAACACTAGCTAGTTGTTTGACTGTAGCAAGTTGTTTTGCATCTGGTTTTTTAATTTGGAACAAAAAGGATTGGATCGGTCCCTTCTGCCTCTAGCAGTCTTTGTTTCTGTAGATTAATTTTCTGTGAATCACCTCATGATATGTCAGTTTATTCTTTACTATTTCCTAACTCTTTGGTACTCTTTAGCATAGCAACCCCCCATCCCCACCAAAAAGCCAACAACAATCAAATTATGTTTGTAAGTAAAGATGTAAAATAGAGATCTTCATTCTGGTAAAAATTTAATTTGTATGTTTGATTTCCTTAGGGGTATATAATTCAGAAAAAAGAGAAAAAACCGAGCCTGGAACCAGATAAGCAATCTGAAGATATACTCACGTAGGTATTTAAAGATTAATTCACATGGGTTAGTTGTTTAATATAAAATAATATTTTAAATTTTATTATTGATTTATTTTACAGATATGAAGAGTTTCATCCTTTCTTGTTTTCTCAACATTCCAAATGTCCATATATAGAATTTGAATCATTTGACAAGGTGGGTTTTTTTTTGGTAATCTGTCTTTTAGCCAATCTAGGTAGGGACATAGATTTTCCCCAATTGGGAAATGTAACGATGTATTGTAGAACAATTATTGATAGGTCTCTGAAATGTAGGCAGCATGCGGTATAATCATAAACTGTATATTCACTTATATTTATTTACTGTTTTATTTAAAGATGGTGGGCTGAACCAAAAATTGAAGGCTCCATTATTAGCAAAATTGGTCCAAATCAGTTAATTTCTTAGAGAATTATCATGGAATAGACAGACAAAAGTGAAGTACTTAATGGTAAAATTTACTGCTTAAGGGATGATACTTTAAGTGGTTATTAATTCAAGACCTCTTATGGAGTTCACAGAGCATTTTACCAAATTCACTGCTTTTTACAACTTTTGTTAATTTGCTGCCTGGTTTATTGATGCAATTGCAGTTTGGGATTATTAAATTACAGAAATAATTAATGAATATTTATGCTTTTAGGAGAAGTAAATTTAGCATGTTTTCATGGTGGGCTTGAATGTGATACAACTGTATTTGCACAGTTCAGGACTGTGTACATTGATGCTTTTTCTAATATCAGAAACAGGCATGGATTCCAAGTGGTCTTTATTATTTTACTTCTCAGTTCTCTCATTCTTCTGCCATTCAAGGATTTGATTTGATTTGATTTTTGGTTTGGGGTTTTTTGTTTTTTGTTTTGTTTTGCTTTGTTGTGGGGCAATGAAGGTTAAGTGACTTACCCAGGGTCACACAGCTAAGTGTCAAGTGTCTGAGGCTGGATTTGAACTCAGGTCATCCTGAATCCAAGGCCGGTGCTTTATCCACTGCACCACCTAGCTGCCCCCCATTCAAGGATTTTATAAGAGAAATAAGTGGTAAATGGCTTTTTTCCCCACATCTTCTGAGAGTGGGACCCATTTCATTCTTTTTTATCCAGTGATAAGATTTTAAAGGCTTCTATGTATTATTTGTTATGTTGTGTGTGTTGTTTTTTTTTTAATTAAGGCAGTGGATGAATTTTATTCTAAGCTAGAAGGCCAGAAGATAGACCTGAAAGCTTTACAACAGGTATATTTATGTTTTAAAACATATTGTATTTATGTTAAAAAGGGACCATAGTTTGATTTGATTATTAAATGATTCTTTTCCTGGGCTGCCCTTTCAGAAGTTAGTTACCAATTTACAGACCTCTATTATGGAAACCAGAAAGTATTCAAGTGTTTCAGGAAAGCCTCCTATTGAAAAGTATTTTCCAACATTCTTCCAGTTAGACAACATTTTTTAAAAATTCAAATATTCCAAAGAGAATTAGTCTTTTTGTCATATTTTAATATATATAAATTAGTTTAATCAATATATACGATTGTATTTCCATGACCCTAAAACTTCCATGGAGCTCAGAATTCCCTTTGAGGGGATAAGAGTTTTGATGAGGTGATGGCAGGAGGGAGATTTTTTGATTAAATGAATAATTTTATAATTTGGGGAAGACTAGGCCCAGGTCCAGTGCTGAAATGTAGGCATTGCACAGTTGCAAGTTGCAACAAAGGTTAGGAAAGACTGGGAGCAATAGGTAAGTGAAAGTTGAAGAAAAAGGATTTCTCTTTTTCCCCGTTTTGTCAAAAACTAACCCCCTAGGTTCTTCTGGCATAGACAGATTTTTAGGTTGTCAATGTGAGCTACATTTATTAGAAGTGAATAATAAGGACTAAATAGACTAGAAAATAAACATAGTAAGAAAATATATTTTACTTCCTTTTCGGTTTTGAAAATAAATTTTGTTTCTAAATATTGTGGCCTGTGATTTTCTTGTGATATGTGATAAAATCCTAATTTCTAAGAAAAAGAATGTATGCAAATGTTTAATCGTTTAAAAAATTAATTCTTTAATCTTGTTGGGTAGGAAAAAGTATATACATTATATGTATGTATATATACACACATACACATATATAAAATCAAATATATGTTATATACTTTCATGAATGATGACAAGCATCAATTTTATACCCCTTTAGCATCCCTTTTTACATGTATAATAGTATAATATCTGGCATGAAGAGATGAAAAATATTAATTTAGTAAGATCCCATTAAATTTTCTCTAATTGTACTGAATAAATACCTGTTTATTTTTAAGATATATTTCCCTCTGAGTTGAAATTCAATTTAATATCTATCTAAATTTGTGTTTCTAATTCCTTTGATCTGTTTTGCTGATGAAAGGAGAAGCAAGCATTGAAGAAATTGGACAATGTCCGTAAGGATCATGAGCACAGATTAGAAGCCCTTCATCAAGCTCAGGTATTAAGTTTTATATTTCACTCTTAAATGCTTCTTTTCAGTCAATAAGGATTTATTGAATACTCACTGAGCAACTGGTACATTGAGTCTTGGACAGATGGCCAGGATGATCAAATCATCCTGTTCTCTTCTACTACTTGCACAATATGAGAAATGGAAGAACTCTACATAAAGAAGTGGACTGTTCAAGGATATGATCTTAGAGCAAGCTTGTACTTGCTAGCCAAATATTAAATTTTCATTGTGATCAATTACACCTTGGAAAAATTAGCAAATGCTGGATGTCAAGGCTTAACTTACTGTTTTGTTGATTGTCTATCACTCATTTCTTCTCCCAATTTTCCCCCTACCCTTCTTATTTGATTTTTTTTTTTTGGCGGGCTACTGGGGGTTAAGTGACTTGCCCAGGGTCACACAGCTAGTAAGTGTCAAGTGTCTGAGGCCGAATTTGAACTCAGGTACTCCTGAATCCAGGGCCAGTGCTTTATCTACTGCATCACCTATCTGCCCCCTACTTATTTGATTTTTTTAAAAAATTTGAGCTCTTCTATGAATCCTTTTTTGGTCCTGAAACCAATTCATATTCTTGTTTTGCATGTAGCAGTTTTGACTTTGTTGTCTTCTTCTGAGTCTGTGTTTTGGTCTTCCCTATCACCACAGTAACTTTATATAGTCAGATTAATTTTTTGTCGTTTGTTCATTTTTTCAGCCTATTTCTTTATTTTTTTTAACTTTATGTTAATGTTGGACACAGTTCCTGGGTTGGAGGGGACATTGTTCCAAGCTTTAGGTTTTTTGCCCATGTGAGGGCCAAATTTAATATATGGATTGCTAATTGAGTGGCTCACCATAATATTGGAGTCCCAGAAATAATTAGGGACCTCTAGGTCCATAGCTCCCTCCCCTCTGAACTGCCTTTTTAGATAGTTCTCCCAGGCCAATAAGAAAGGAGCCTAAGGGGGCAGCTAGGTGTCGCAGTGGATAGAGCACCGGCCCTGGAGTCAGGAGTACTTGAGTTCAAATCTGGCCTCAGACACTTCACACTTAGTAGCTGTGTGAACCTGGGCAAGTCACTTAACCCCAATTGCCTCACTAAAAAAAAAAAAAAAGAAAAGAAAAGATCATAACAGCCTTAATCAGGTTTTATTAATGGGAATAAAATAAACAGCAAAGGTGAAATTTATAAAAATCAAAGATAAGGGAATAGGGAAAAAAGAAATACGGATAATCCTCCTAACTCTAACCTAAGTCTATACGATCCCCAAACTTGCTTCCAGTTCAGCTAATTCAAAAGAAAGCAGGGCTTTTATGTTAACTCACCACCTGGGGCTTATAGCTTCAATGGAAAAAACAGCTTATAGCCAGGGCCTGGAGGACTTGTCTGCTCCTGCTGCTGTTCACTCCACCGGGAGGAAAGTGACTCTTCCCTCAGAAGTGTGTGTGGGGGGGTCCTTCAAAACTGCCTGTGGAGAGTGGTTTCTCCTGACATCAGCAGCATATGTCACTTCAGGGCAGGCCAGGTGTGGCTTATCCAATCAGACAGCCAAATTCCAATAATCTTTTTTTTTTATTTTTTTGGTGCAGCAATTGGGGTTAAGTGACTTGCCCAGGGTCACATAGCTATTAAGTGTTGAGTGTCTGAGGCCGGATTTGAACTCAGGTCCTCCTGAATCCAGGGCCGGTGCTTTATCCACTGTGCCACCTAGCTGCCCCCAAATTCCAATAATCTTACCACACCCAGCTGTTTGCAGATCTAGTTCTGGGGGTCTTTCAGTTCTTCCAGGGTGGTATGATTTAAGGAGAGGGAGAGGTGTGTTCACCGCTCCTCTGCCTGTTTTCTGGTCTATGAATGACCACAAGCACTCTTTTCTGCCCTGGAACTTTGGCCAGGGTCCCTGCTTCCCTGTGGCTACAAGCTCTGGTGTGCTAGTGCTCCTCTTTACCATGAAACTGTGGCCCAAGACTTCAACCCAGATCCATGTATGGGCAATACAACAGAGTCCTGCACCCAGTGCCAGCAAAAGGACCCCTATAATCTTCTGACAAGTTGTCCAACCCCCTTACTGTCTGTGGGCTGAGGGCTTAAATATTTCTTTTTAAAGGGTACATTTAATTGGCATTGTAGTAATTATTTTTCTTTGTTTCTTAAGGAAATTGATAAAATCAAAGGAGAACTCATAGAAATGAATCTACACATAGTAGATAGAGCCATCCAAGTGGTTCGGAGTGCATTAGCCAACCAGATAGACTGGACAGAAATTGGGTTAATTGTAAAAGAAGCCCAAGCTCAGGGAGATACCGTTGCAAATGCAATCAGAGAATTGAAACTGCAAACCAATCATGTCACAATGCTGCTAAAGTAAGTATTGTGAAGTATGGTAATGAGAAAAATTGCTGCTGTTACCTATTTTTGATCATCTTTGACCCAGAATAACTTTTCTTGGTGTATTCTTTTCTCTATCTGCTTTCCTTTGTAATTTGAAATCTTAAGTTGGGGCCACTCACTACAACAATTGGAATAAGAACTACCTGTATTTGAGGAATTTAAAAATTAGTAAGAGCCTTTATCAGACTCTCTCACTCATAGTAGTTCCTTTATTTGACAATAGGGATATTCTTATTACAAAGGGAAAAAGTAAACCCATGAGCTATACTCACTGTCAAAAGGAAATTCATTTTTTTCAAGCATTTGTTATTTCTCTCTCCCAGTGTGCCTTCTCCCCCACTGAATAATTAAAAAACAACAACAGCAACAACAAACCTCATAGCAATTAAGTCCAGCAAAACTAATTCCTATATTGGCCATGTCCAAAAACATATGGCTCATTTTACACATGTTTCATCTTCATTCCTTTGGACTTATGGTTTATCATTATATTAATCAGGGCTCTACAGTCTTTGAAATTTTTTCTCTATAATATTATTTGTCTAGTTCTGCTCATTTTATTCTGTATCAGTTCCCAGAGACCTTCCCAGTTTCCTCTGAAGCTATTTTGGCATTTTTTATTGTATAAAATGGGCTCCACCAAAAGTCATAACTGTGCTAAAACTTTTGGTTAATAGCTTAAAACTGTGTTAAGACATTTGGGATATTCCATATCCCATTACATTCATAAACCAGTTATTATTAGTTTTTCCCCAAATAGGAGGACAACCTATACCTTACAGTTTTTGCTACTATGAAAAAAAGCTGCTGTAAATATTTTTGTACGAATGGGTCCCTTTCTTCTACTAGGATATTGTAGGGGCCAAATTTAATATGTGGAGAGTTAATTGGGTGGCTCGCCATAATATTGGCCTTCAGAAAATATTGAGGGACCTCCAGGTCCAAAGTTTCCTCCCCTCTGAACTGCCTTTTTTAGTTATTTCTCCCAGGCCAATAAGAAAGGAGCCTAATAGCCTCTTTTCCACAGACAAATCAGGTTTTATTTAATGGGAATAAAATACACAGCAAAGGTGAAATTAATAAAGTTAAGGGCAAGGGAATAGGGAAAAAGGAAAATGGATAATCCCCCCTAACTCTAACAAAAGCCTATATATACAATCCCCAAACTTGCTTCCAGCTCAGCTAATTCAAAGGGCTGGATTTAACTCACTACCAGGGGTCTGTAATTTCTATGGGAGTCAGCTGTTCAGCCTGGAGACCAAGAGTATGTGTTACTTCCTGTTGGGGTCCCCTTTTCTACCTTTTTCTCCCTCCTCCAAAGGGGAGGTCCTTCAAGTTATGTGGCTGAGACTGGTTCCCTGTTGATTACACAACCTCTGAGGATACTCCTTCTCAGGGTTGGACAACTTTAAACTAGGTGGCTAAAAATCTAATCATCTTAAGTGGGTATTTAGTAGTTTCTCATTCACACCCAATTCAAACACTACTAAGTCAATCAAGTGGGACCCCTGGACATCTGCCAAATTGCATTATTTTACCACAGGATCTAGTAGTGGTATGACTGAATCAAAAGATATGCACAGCTGAACCAATTCACAGGTCCACCAGCAATGCAAAGGTGTGCCTGTTTTCCCACAACCACTCCAATACCAAAGGAAATTTATTAAAGGAAATACTAGAAATAGAAGTCAGATACTTCAGGCCTATAAATCGATGTCCAGTTTGGGGCAGTGGTATGACAGTTCCCCAGATTAGAGTGGTGTAGCATTTCATAGATGACTTTTTTAGCTTTCCCTGTGTATAGGAAAAATCCCATGTCTTTACAGATTTATACTCTGGGGTCATTGAGGGAGATGAGTATATAAGAGTAAAATGTTCCTTGATTTACTCAAGGTTAACCCAAAGGGCTGACTGGGGTTGAGATGGTCATTTAACTTATGAAATTATTATTGAATAAAGAAAGGGAAGCCTTTTCAGCTAGTTTTAGGGATGGAAGCAAAAAAACAAGAGACATTTAATACTTGGAGGAAACATGGCAATTAACTGGCAAGTGTCAGGAGCGTGGCTTTCAAATGAGAAATCAGAGGCTTTATCAGAGGTCTTGGTGTTTTATCTTGGGATTGTACATGTGAAATGCAAACCTAGACTCCATGGAGAAGGAGGAATAAACTTTTAATACACATATCCTAACAATATTTATTTATTTATTTGTTTTTTGCGGGGCAAAGAAGGTTAAGTGACTTGCCCAGGGTCACATAGCTAGTAAGTGTCAATTGTCTGAGGCCAGATTTGAACTCAGGTCCTCCTGAATCCAGGGCCAGTGCTTTATCCACTGTGCCACCTAGCTGCCCCTAACAATATTATCCTTATCCATACCTATATTTGTTAATATAATATATTTATATTACATATCATTATGTGTAACTTAAGATTCTGAATGTGGATTCTAATCTGTTCCCCCAGTTTTGGGGGAAACTGACTAAAATCACTGATAAAACGAGTTTAGGTTTTTAAGGGTTTATTGGAAAATAGAAAGAAAAAGATTGAGAACAGAATTCCAACAGCCTGGCATTCCTATCTTTCCTCAAATTTCCTGTGAAGTCCTCTGCCGCCACCACCACCACGTCAGGAACCCCAAAAGCGCAAGAGCTCTCCGTGCAGGCTCCCTTTCCTCTTTCCTGTCTCCTCCCAGAAAATAGGAGGCTCCTCAAGTTGATTGGCTGGTAGCCTTGATAGACAGCACCCATGAGCAAACGTCTTTTCCTGACGCCAAGGAAAAGCCACCATGTCTCTGAGGCATTTTCCTCATGGTGGAGCTTTCCCACAGCAAGTCTCCAGTAGGTGGCATCATTCCAATCATTCCAATTATATTTATTAATATACCTATGTTTGAATATGTATATGCATGTGTATTTTTAATAGCAAACAATATTGATTCATTTACATTTTTCAGGGTGAGGAAGGAACACTTGCTGTTACAAGTTATAAGTTGTTAGATTAAATAGACCACTGAACCTGGAAGACCCAATTTCAAATCCATTCTCAGACATTTATTAGTTGTGTGACCCTGGGCATTTAACCTCTGTTTCAGTTTCCTCATCTATGAAATGGGGATAACAATAGCACTTAACTCCCAGGGTTGTTGTGAGGATAAAATGAGATAATATTTGGTCCTGCCACAAAACTTATCCACAATGTTATAAAAAAATTCATTGTGTCTTACATTTACACAGAGCTTTGGAGTTATTTTAAGGTTCTAAAAACTAAGTATTATTAATATTTAAAATTGGGATAAGAATAAAAGAATGTTATCGCAAATTTGAAAAACTAATGCAATTTCAAAATGATTTGTAATTTCAATAGAAACCCATACCTAGTATCAGATGAGGAGGAGGAAGAAGATGAAACTAACATTGAAAAAGAAGAAACAGAAGAACCAAAGGGGAAAAAAAAAAAGCAAAAGAACAAACAGCTTCAGAAACTTCAGAAAAATAAGCCATTACTTGTTGATGTTGATCTCAGTTTGTCAGCATATGCCAATGCCAAAAAGTAAGACTATTTACTACAAAAAGAAGTTCAAAAGGCATTTTTAATACACAAATCTTTTCTTGTGAATTCTTAAATAATGAGATAGAGATTTTTGGGAAATGTTTCCTATTCTGAACATTCATTTCAGCCAAGATACTTGTTTATTTGCTTAATTTTTACCGGATGTTATAGATTATTAAATCTAGTGTACCACAGAGTAAGGTTCATGGAGCATAAAGAATAAAAGTCATGGGATTTGAATTTTAAGATAAATTTATGTTATTGCAGATATTATGACCATAAGAGACATGCTGCCAGGAAAACACAAAAAACAGTTGAAGCTGCTGAGAAGGTATTGAATATTTCTCAGACTCTGTTCATTTCTCCCCCCTCCTCCCAACATTTTAATGTCCTTACTGAATTCCTTCTCTCCTTTCCCTGTGTCTTTTCTATTCACTTTTACATATGTAGACATGATATCATTGGAAAAGCAATAGACTGGAAGTTAGGAGACCTGGATTCTGGTCCTAGATTTGAGATATATTAGTTGGATGAGTTTATTTCTCAAGAACCCAGTTTCCTTTTCTACAAAATAAGGTAGTGATAATTGGTCTCCAGGGTCCCTTGCAACTTTAAAATTCTATGATTCTGATTGAAAATTTCTTTCATTAATCATTGCTTAGGTTTTACAATTAGCTCTTTTTTGTAACTTATTCCTTCTAAAATTTATTTTCTTCATTCATAGGCATTCAAATCAGCAGAAAAGAAAACAAAGCAAACCCTCAAAGAAGTTCAGATGGTTACCACCATTCAGAAAGCACGGAAAGTGTATTGGTGAGTGGATTTATTTTGCACTTCTTAGTTTTTCCTCTTGTTTGGAGAATCATTTGCCACCAAATGAAGGAATTAAAATGGATATAAGAAACCACTGGTGGTTTTCCCTTCCTTTAAAACTCCTTAAGGGGGCAGCTAGGTGGCTCAGTGGATAAAGCATTGGCCTTGGATTCAGGAGGACCTGAGTTCAAATCCACCCTCAGACACTTGACACTAGCTGTGTGACCCTGGGCAAGTCACTTAACCCTCATTGCCCTGCAAAAAAATCAAACTCCTTGGACCCAAGAAATCCTCATTCTCATTGTGAGTGGTTCTAATTTACCATTTCACTTTTGAATTACTCTAAACTTTTAAGAAGTTTTACCTTGTATTTAATATAAATCTGCTTCTACTCATTGTGCCTAATTCTGCTCTATGGGGCCCAGAGGAAAAAAGTCTGATACCACTTTTTGCGTGTTATACAAGGAAAATTACTTTCTGTACAGGTTAGATAAATTGCCTGCTGAGATCCCTTCCATCTCTCATGTTGTGTGAAGTGGTAACCCCTCTTTTGGTTGTTCCATCCCTTCTAACACACTCATACCCTGTAATTGATCCTTCTATGGCATGATTTTTAGGCTTCTCATATCTTGATTTCTTTTTGTGTATCTACATTTCTTTTACAACATGGTACCTAAAACTGAAATGTAGTACAGTGAAAAGAGCAGTGGATTTGAATCAGTGACCTACATTAAACCCCATCTCTGACACAACTTGGATGATATTGGGCACATCACTTAATCCCTTTGGTCCTCACTTTCCTCATCTATCAAGTAGGGTTAGACTGCAAAGAATATAGAAGCAGGACTAAAAAAGAATTCTTGTGGAACCTGTCTGGGAGTTTTCAGTGGACTAAAAGGTGACTATGTCATGGCAGCCAAAAAAATTAATGTTGCCATAGGTTTCATTGAGAGGAACACCCAGCATCCAGAATGGAGAAGGTAAGAGGTGCACTGGACTCCTACTTTTCCAGACTTTACCTAGAGGAGGAGGTAGATTGAGAGCTGGAAGGACCATCCAGTCACTGGATCAGAGATGTTTAACCTGTAGTTCATGAACTTGTGTGTATATCATTGTATTTCAGTATAATTTTTTTTAATGATCCTAATATATTTTATTTTATGCCCCATAAGCATTATTCTGAGAAGGGGTCCATAGGTTTTACCAGACTGTCAGGAGGGTTCAAAGACACAGAAAAGAGCCCCTGATGTCAAGCTCTAAATCTGTGATCCTCTTATCCTACTTCAAATGTATCCTGACCAGGGAGGAATAGAGTGGAAGTGTGGACTTCCCTCATTTTGGGTGCTCTGTGTTGCTGCCTTTCTAAAACCTTGGGCAATATTAGTGTTTGTTTTTACTGCCTTGACTCATTGAGTTTTTAGTCCACTAAAACCTGTAGAATTTTTCCACAGAAACTGTTTCCTAGCCCTGCCTTCCTTACTTTGTGAAGTCAATTTCTATATCCAAATGTAGAACTTAATATTTATGCCTATTTTATGAAATCTGTTTTAATTTGATCCTTCTAGTTTGCTGAGATCTTTGTAGGTTTGGACATTGCCATCTATGGTGTTAGCTGTTTCTTCCCAGCTTTGTGTCATCTACATATTTGGCAAGCATGTCATCTATGCCTTTGTCCAAACCACTAACAGCATAAAGCTAAGGAGAGATCAAAGGCTCACTCCACTAAAACAATTCCTTTCAAGTTGACATTGTCCCCTTAATTTCTTTGTTTTGGGTTTTGGGTTTTGGGTTTGGGGTGAGGTAGTTGGGGTTAAGTGACTTGCCCAGGGTCACACAGCTAGTAAGTGTTAAGTGTCTGAGGCCGAATTTGAACTCAGATCCTCCTGACTCCAGGGTCGGTGTTCTATCTACTGGGCCACCTAGCTGCCCCCTGTCCCTTTAATTTCTAAACTCTTTGTGTCCAGTAATTGTTCAGTTACAGAAAATGTTTTCCTTAAGTAGTATGACACAAGGTGTCATAGAAACAATAACTTTGTGAAAACAATAAAGAGACAGTATATCGGGATTTCTGGAATGCAGCTAAAGTAGTCTTCAGAGAAAAAATTGTATCCCAAAAGAATCCATTAACAAAGTAGAAAAAGAATTAATGAACAGAGTATATGATTTGAAAAGTTAGAAATCAACAAATAAAACTGGAATAAGCATAAAAGAAGAAATCATGAAAATTAGAGAAGTAGGGACTAATAGCTAACAAATGTTATTTTAATAAATATGGTATTTTAATTAAGGTTTGCAAGGCACTTTACATATATGGCCTCATTTTGAGCTTCATTATTATAATCATGTGAGGTAGCTACTATTTTTATCCCCACTTTACAGATGAGAAACCTGAGACTAAGGAAAATTAAGTGAATGGACCATAGTTACACAGTTAGTTGGAAACCAAAGGGCCTGTAAAACTGAGTAGAATAACAACAACTGAAAAATTAAAAAAAAAAAAAAGAATAACAACCACAACAAAATCTAAAAGCTGATTCTTTAAAATGAGTGACATTATTGATAAATCTTCAGCCAATCTGATTAAAAATTAACAAAATAAAAAATGAA
The DNA here is from genome assembly GCF_019393635.1 of Dromiciops gliroides. Taxonomy (NCBI): domain Eukaryota; kingdom Metazoa; phylum Chordata; class Mammalia; order Microbiotheria; family Microbiotheriidae; genus Dromiciops; species Dromiciops gliroides. The sequence continues at coordinate 262,258,594 of NC_057862.1, read as the reverse complement.
CAAGGTGAAATGCTTCTTTGTAATTAACCTAAAATAAACATTATCATTGCCTATATTCTGTTAATGCTATTGCATAGTTATTCTCCTGGTTCTGCTTACTTTATATCTGTTCATACTAGTTCCCTAGCTTTCTCTTCTGAAATTGTCATTTTAATAATTTCTTAGAAAATAGTAGTAGTCTGTTACATCCATATGCCATAATTTGTTCAGCCGTTTTCCAATTGATGGGCACCCCTTTCTTCTTAATTTCCAATCTTATGCCCCTACAAAAAGAGTTGCTATAAATATTTTGGTACATATGAGTATTATTCCTTATTCTTTGATTTTTTTTTTATTGCTGTTGTTGGGTCAAAGGATATGGACCATTTAGTGATTTACACAGGGGTATATTTCTAAAAAAATGATAGAACCAATTCACATTTCCATCAGGATTGTTATTTTTCTAGATTGCCTGGAGGTTGGAGAGGCATTTTGTAATGCCCATAATTTTTCCAAACTTTTTTTAACCTCAGAATTAATAAAATCAATTATTCTTCTCCTGAGATGGGGCATATATAGCTTATCTGCTCCACAATGAAAAATCCATCTTTAAATTTTATAGGTCTTCTAACAGTGCTCATGAAACCTTTTTTGAACTGAACAGTCACTTAGCAAATTACAATAAATAACTATGGAAGCAGCTTTTTGCTTTATGTATGATTAATCATTTTCCCCTTTTTTGTCTTTGATTGGCCCTACCTTTAAGGGGTGAGAGAATAATTTTATTTATATTCTCTGTTGAAATGCCCAATTTAGGATATGATAAAAAGATTTATTGTGTAGATTTTAGGTAGTGTATAAAAATGATCACATGAGACCATCAAGTAGTTTTTTTGTTTTGTTTTGTTTGAGGTTAAACTTTTTTTTTGTTGTTTGTTTTGTTTTGTTTTGTGGGGCAATGAGGGTTAAGTGACTTGCCCAGGGTCACACAGCCTGTGTCAAGTGTCTGAGGCTGGATTTGAACTCAGGTCCTCCTGAATCCAAGGCCAGTGCTTTATCCACTGTGCCATCTAGCTGCCCCGAGGTTAAACTTTTGAACCTTCATGATGAAAATTATTTTGAAAAGGAGATTCAGGCAACTTGGGAATTTTAAAAATCTTATGTTGTTGTTCCTCCGTCATTTTTCAGTTGTGTTTGACTCTTCATGACCCCATTTGAGGTTTTGTTGGCGAAGATACTAGTATAGTTTGCCATTTCCTTCTCCAGATCATTTTACATATGAGGAAATGGGAGGCAGACAGGGTTGAGTGATTGGCCAGGGTCACATAACCAGTGTCTGAGCCAGGATTTGAACTCAGGAAGATGAGTCTTCCTGACTCTAGCACACTATCTACTGTGCTACCTAGCAGCCAAAAGATCTTACAGGGGAAGAGGGAAAAAAAACCACACACATGTGCTAGCTAATTTTTTTTTTCCTGATTTGACAGGTTTGAGAAGTTTTTATGGTTTATTAGCTCTGAGAACTATCTCATTATAGGTGGAAGAGACCAACAACAAAATGAAATGATTGTGAAGAGATATTTGACACCAGGTTTGTAAAATCCATGTTAAAGTTTTTAAGTTTTTTAAATGCACAGACTAGGTATCTTGACCATAAAAGCATTTTTCTTCATCTTGTATTCTTTTGAATATCAAATTGGTCAAAACAAAACAGTCTATGTGATTTAGAGGTGAAAGGAATCCTAGATTTTATCTAGTCCAACCCTGTCATGAGGAAAACTGAGGCCAGTAGAGGTTAAATGACTTGTTCAAGGTCTTTTTGATACCAGGTAACAAAAGCCAGGATGTTTGGATCATATAGAAAGAAATTGTTCCACAACGAATTGCACTGACTTGTGGAACATCTGATTCTTGTGTATTAGAAAAATCAACTTCAGTCTACCAAAGCCCTCATAATCTGATTGCTAGTGACCTACTTATTGAAATTTATTCTAATGAGTTTTCCTCAAGGAAAAATCAGGATTTGGGTCAGTTTCTTAGTGCTGAAATTCAGAGCAGTCTGTTTATACTTAGAACTTACGTACATTGTGATAGATGTTCCTTTATTTTTTTTTAAAGGGGATATTTACGTTCATGCTGATCTTCATGGTGCAACAAGCTGTGTAATTAAGAATCCAACGGGTAACACTTTAGATCTCTTTTAAGAAGATAAATGCTAAGTCTGAGTAGTTCCATACAATAAAGAATATATTATTCTATTCTGTTTTTCATTTCCTCTGGGCCTTAGAAAAGCTAAGTTCTGCATTTTCTGGGACCAAACATCATGCATCCTCAACTTCACCCCTATCATTTTCTTCCCTGCCAGGCTTGCCACTGTTGTTCTACCATCCAAACAGAAATATCAGAGGCCATGCCTTGGTGGAGCCAACCAACTCTGTTTTGTTCTTTCTGGGACCACATAGACTTATCTTGACAGTAGCCATTTTTTGGTCCTGCTATACATACTTTCTCCTTTCTCTTTACCTAGTGTTCCACTTTATACTCTGAGAACTGAAATCAAATCACCACTACCATTGCCTCTGAAAAAGGTGTTTTAATGGACTGCCTTGTCTTTCTGACTTTTTAGACCATAACTTCCTTCCCTAACCATTTCTCCCCTATAAGTGTTGTTTTCCCCATTTAAGCTGTTATGGGCAAGGACTATATCATTTTTGTATTCATATCTTCAGTGCTTATCATGTACTTAGAGGTAGCTAGGTGGCGCAGTGGATAGAGCACTGACCCTGAAATTGAGAGGACTTGAGTTCAAAGGCGACCTCAGACACTTACTAGCTTTGTGACCCTGGGCAAGTCACTTAACCCCCATTGTCTTAAACATCCAGGACCATCTCTAGTCATCTTGATATACATCTTGCCACTGGACCCAGATGGCTGTAGAGGAGAGAGTGAAGTCGCTGACCTTGCACAGCTCTCCCTCACTTAAATCCAATTCACTGCAAGTCATGATATCAGCTCCCGATGTCATGGTCCTCTTTGAGAATGAAGGACAAAAATAACAGCATGAATTTAGTAAATGCTTTTCATTCATTCATTAATGCTGTCTTTCATTTTGTTTTGATGAATCTAGAATTTTTCCCATTAATATTTCTAAGTCTTAAGGAAGTTATGATGATTTTATTTTTCCATATTAATTTCCAGGATTAATATGAGAACATGTTGTTATATGACTAGTTATATAGGGGTGTCAATTTTGAATAGAATTATTTTATTTTTTGAACTTAAACCCTAAAAAAAGCATTTTCTTATTCACAGTAGAACATACCATGAATCTTTATTTCATAGCAATTATTTTTATTTAAAGTACATAATTCCACACATTTTTTTCAAAACTGTACCATTTTGTCTGTGCTTCCTTCTGAACTATCTTCTGTTCTGTGCATTTTTAAAAAAAAGTTTCAATGGCTCTTTTTGTTTCTGTCATCACTATTTGCTATCTCCCACCCCACCCTGCCATCCTCAATTAAATGTCCTTTTTTTAAAAGCCTATAAGAGATGAATGTTTTAATTACAATAAGATTAACATTTTGAGATATATGAATAGAAGTGCTATTAATGTTCATATCCCTTTTTTTGTACTTAGGGTATATTTTACAGGAAGCGAGTTGATTTTATTATCGTAGTATCTGAAAAAAATTCATAGTTAGGGAGCTCATTGGTTGTGGCATTATTATTGTAGGTGAACCAATCCCGCCACGGACTTTGACAGAAGCTGGCACAATGGCATTGTGTTACAGTGCTGCTTGGGATGCTCGAGTTATCACCAGTGCTTGGTGGGTGTATCATCATCAGGTAATGGGAACTTGTGCTTTTCTTTAAACGTATATGCAAATAAATATATAAATAACCAAAACTAAATTCATGGAATAGCTGAACTCTATTGGGTATAATCATGATCCATTTCTTACTAGATAGAGACATTATAGAGTTGAAGTTAATGATCTTTTATTTGATCATATTTTATGTATAGTGTCACAATTGGGGCAGCTAGGTGGTATAGTGGATAGAGAGCTGGACTTAGAGTTAGGAAGACCTAAGTTCAAATTCTGTCTCAGACAGTTACTAGCTGTGTGCTCCTTGACAAGTCATTTAATCTCTTAGCCTCAATTTTCCTTTTCTGTAAAATTGTAACATTAATAGCACATACCTTACAGGGTTGTTGTGTGAATTAAATGAGGTAATATTTGTAAAGTACTTTGCAAACCATAAAGTATTACATACATTTGCTTGAAAATGTGCAATAAATATCAAATGTTAAGAATCATTAGGGGAGTGTGTGTGTGTGTGTATATATATATATATATATATATACACATACATATATATATATATACACACACACACTGTGTATATATACTATATATATGTGCATATATAGTATATATTATATGAGTCATTCCCCAATTGATAAATGGTCAGAGAATATGGACAGGCAGTTTTCTGATGAAGAAATCAAAACAGTTTATAGTCATATGAAAAAATGCTCTAAATCATATACAGTTGCTTGAAAATGTATAATAAATATCAAATGTTAAGAATCATTAGGGAAGTGTGTATATATATAATATATATGTATGCATATATAGTATATATTATATGAGTCATTTCCCAATTGATAAATGGTCAGACAACATGGACAGGCAGTTTTCTGATGAAGAAATCAAAACAGTTTATAGTCATATGAAAAAATGCTCTAAATCATTACTGCTTAGAAAAATGAAAAGTAAAACAACTTTGAGATATCATTTTACACCTATCAGATTGGCTAAAATGATTGAAGGGGAAAGTGACAAATGTTGGAGTAATGTGGAAAAATTCGGACACTAATTCACTGTTGGTGGAAAAAAATATAAATAGACTTGAATGAAATAATGAAGAGCAAAATAAGCAGAACCAAGAGAACAGTTATATTGGTTTTTGTTTGTTTGTTTGTTTGGGGTTTTTTTGGGGGGGTGGTAATGAGGGTTAAGTGACTTGCCCAGGGTCACACAGCTAGTAAGTGTCAAGTGTCTGAGGCCAGATTTGAACTCAGCTCCTTCTGAATCCAGGGCCAGTGCTCTATCCACTGCTCCCCCTAGCTGCCCCTATTTTATTATATATTTAAAAGGAATAGCAGTTTGTACTGTGACGGGTAAAACTAAATGTGTATGGTCACCCTACCTATCCCCTGTAAGGGGAAAGCTAACTAAGACAACTGTTTGACAGTTTAGATATTAAACATTTATTAAAATATATTAGAGGTAGAATTGCTATCAACCCCCTAGATTTTGCTATTACTGCAATAGACAGGGGCACATAATGTGGTACTATAGGATTATGCAAAGTAAATGGAATCAGAATAATTATAGATCTTTTCAGAGGGGTACAGAGAGGCAGAATCAAAACAGTTATAGACCTTTCCAGAGAGATATAGAGGGGCAGAATGACAACAGTTACAGGCCCTCTCAAAGGGGTACAGATCAGAGAGATGTAGAGGACTGATGGTGTAGGGGAGGGGAAAGGACAGTGGAATCTGAAGGTTTTACCTTTCCAGACCCCGAGATCTTTAGCTCTCTTGTTCCAGTCCATTTACCTCCCCAGAATAGTGAACCCCATGTAACCCTTGGGTTGGGGATACTTATTATGATTATTTATTAGATACAGGAGCCTCTAGATCAGTCCTAGTGAGCAAACCTTACCCTGAATGTACATCTATCGGATCTCTAAATGTAGTTGGAGTTTCAGGGAAAATTCAAACAGTTGCAAAATTAACCCCTCAAATGGTATCTATGGGCCCATTAACAGTAGAACAGTTTTACTTATGCCCAACTCTCCTGCAAATCTATTAGGTCATGACCTCCTTTGTAAACTTAGAGCAACTATATCTTGTTCTCCAGGTGGTGGCATCTCCCTGGAATTGCCAGAGGACACTGTCTACTTGCTACCAGTTTCGATCTCAGACACTCAGCAAACAGTGAGGGATACATTTGAAATTCCTTCTGATATTCCTGAGTCCCTGTGGGCTTCCTCCTCTACTGATAGAGGTCTCCTTAAATATGCTGTGCCTGTTAGCATTAAGACCAAAGATGGCCCAGCACCACTCTTTCCACAATATCCCTTATCTAGGGAAGCCATTGAAGGAATTACCCCTACAATTGAGACTTTGACAAACAAGGTATAATTGTCCTATGCCATCATTCCCCATGTAATACTCCCATTTTGTCAGTTAAGATGTCCAAGCCTGGGCCAGATGGCAATCCTATTTATCATTTTGTACAAGATCTGCAAACAATTAACTCTTATGTTATACCTAGACATCCAGTAGTGTGTCTGAGACCAGATTTGAACTCAGGTCCTCCTGAATCCAGAGCTGGTGCTTTATCCACTGCACCACCTAGCTGCCCCACTCTGCTTTCTTTTTAATATCAGTACATCAAGATTACCAATACTTGTTTGCCTTTATCTGGAAGAATACAGTGGACTTGGACCAGACTCCCACAGGGGTTTGTTGACAGTCCCACATTATTCTCTCAAATTTTGCAACAGGATTTAGCCTCCATTACCTTTAAAGGTTCCACTTACTCCTGACTGCACCTAATGCTGAGATTTGCCAGGAAGATGGCCACCACTTGTTACTAGAGCTACACAAAAGAGGCCACAAGGTTTCTAAGTAAAAGGTACAATGGTGCCTACCTCAGGTGGAATGTTTCGGTTTTGTTTTGGCCGGTGGCACGTGATCCATCTCCCCATTGCATACACTGTTTATAATGTCCACTTACTAAAGGGGAGTGTACCCTTTAGTTTTTCTCTGTTTGTAATGTCCACCTGCTAAAGGGGAGTGCCCCCTTTAGCCTCTGTTAATGCGTCGCTCAATTTCATTTCTCTTTTCATCCCTTTTACTTTGTTAGTCAGAAGTATCTGTAATGTTATTGCTTCATGTAAGGAAACAATGTTTCTTCATGAAGCACAGGGGGTAGTGTGAGAATCAGGGTGCCACCCCCTGCTGAGAAAGACATTGTGAGAACCAGGGTGATGCCCCCCAATGAGAAATCATGTGACTAGTGTCTGGAAGCTGCCTGGCATCCATAAGTTGCCTCTATTCATAAACTACCTGTAAGTCATGTCAATCAGTGGACCAGCCAATTAACTTGGAGCTGTGTGTGGGGACTGCACTGCTTCCTGTTCTACAGGGGGCTTCCAGGAGAAGCGGCTGGGACTCGCTCTCTTTGGAAGCGTGAGCAGCTAGGTGAAGGTGGCTTGCTCTCTCTCTCTCTCTCTCTCTCTCTCTCTCTCTCTCTCTCTCTCTCTCTCTCTCTGCTAACCCCTAATACATTTTAATAAATACTTAAAAGCCTAAACTGTTGCTGAATTTATCAGTAAACTTAGCTAGTTCTCCCCCCACACTGGGGGCAGGTAAGGTGATCACACATTAGATTTTAAATATCACAGTACATAATAGATTTGTATTTTTTTCAATTCTGCTATATTATGGAAATGCTTGTTTATTTCTTAAGTTCAGAATAAAATTAATAATTTTTTTAAAAACACAAAAGATTTTACTAAGTGCGTGTATGACTAAATCTGCCTCAAATTTTACCTCTGACTCTGTGTTACTGATGGACAAGTCATTTAATGTCTCATGACTTCAGACAACCATCTACGACTATACCTTATGGATATGTGACTGATGAAATAAAAGATTCTTGACACATTAAAAAGAAAAGAATCCCTAGTGGAAGGTGGAAGGGAAGACAATAAACATTTATATTGTGCCTACTATGTGACAGGCACTGTACTAAGTTTAACAAATATTATCTCATTTAATCTTCACAATAACCCTGCAAGGTAGGTGCTGTTATTTTCCTCATTTTGCAGTTGAGGAAACTAAGGCAAACAGATTAACTGATTTGCCCAGTCACACAGCTAGTAATGTCTCAGACCAAATTTGACCTCAGGTCATATTGGCTCCAGGACCAACACAATATCCCATGCATCACCCATCAGCTACCTCAAATGCCATCATTAATGATGGTCTAGATATTTTTGCAAAATACCTGAAAAGATGTAACTGACATGTACAATTTATTATTAATATTGCTCCCTTTGCCTAGGTTATGGCCATTTTAATTATTGTAATCCCTGTGTTGTCATGCCAGTTACAGAAAATTCCGTATTAGAATATTCACATTTTCTACCTCAACTATGAGTTTTATTGTTATTTATTTTTTGTAATAAACTTCTGGTTCATTAATTTTTATAGAGATTTATTTTTAACAGTCTAAGAATTACAAAAGCTTCTCCTCTTCCCTTTTTTTCATATGCATGTTCAGCTACCAGGTGATAGTCTCTCTTGGTGCTCAGTGTTTTTGATAACTTCTAGAACTAAAAGTAAAACTAGCACAGTTGATAGAACATTGGACTTGAACTCATGAAGACCCAAGTTTAAACCTCGCCCCAGTCACTTAACAACTTTGTGATCCTGGCAAGTCACTTAATCTCTACCTCAGTTTCTCAGCTATAAAAGGGGATTAAAATGGCACTCAACAAAAGGTTGTTGTGAGTATCAAATGAGATGATAATTATGTTTAGCACAGTGACTGGCATGTGGTAGGTGCTTAATAAATGTTTGTTTCATCCACTCCCCTTCAAGGTGGAGTTTTTCACTCATTCATTCAGTCTTGCTAATGACTTTTCAGGTGTCTAAAACAGCACCCACTGGAGAATATTTGACAACAGGAAGCTTCATGATAAGAGGTAAGAACTTAACAATATCACTTTCCTCATTTCCACTAATGGGTTGTGGAGGGTATACATTTTTATTTTTATTTATTTTTTTTTTTTAGTGAGGCAATTGGGGTTAAGTGACTTTCCTAGGGTCACACAGCTAGTAAGTGTTAAGTGTCTGAGGCCGGATTTGAACTCAGGTACTCCTGACTCCAGGGCCGGTGCTCTATCCACTGTGCCATCTAGCTGCCCCGAGGGTATACATTTTTAGGAATCTATTTGATGGTATATTCAATAGCATCAAGTAGGGAGTGAATGCAACTGTATCTTGCATGATCTTTGTAGTAAATGGGGACAGTTTTGGCAGTTTGGGGAAAAGATTTACTATCTTCAAATCCATTTATAATTTTCTTGGTCCAAAATTATAGGGGGCAGCTAGGTGGTGCAGCGGATAAATCACCAGCCCTGGATTCAGGAGGACTTGAGTTCAAATCCAGCCTCAGACACTTGACACTTAGTGGCAATGTGACTGTGGGCAAGTCACTTAACCCTCATTGCCCCACAAAAAAAACCCCAAAACAACAAAAAATTTATGGCTATGTGGCATAAAGTTATAATAGAAGAGATTGATGAAAGCACATTGTTTTAAGATGTAACACAAATGTAAAACTGAGGACAACCATATACTTCTACTGCCCACTAATTGGTCAATATACATAATATAGAAATCTTTGAATAGCATATATTTCTGTATAATCTGTCATGTAGTTAAATATGTGAAGCCACATTAATCTTATATGTTTTGCAAACATAAGATATAGAGAAACTTTTTAAAAGCAAAGATGTACATTATCTTTTTTAGGAAAGAAGAATTTTCTTCCTCCCTCATATCTTATGATGGGGTTTAGTTTCCTGTTTAAGGTACTCTTCATTCCCCTGGTTATTTTTTTCTTTTCTTATATTTCATTAGAAACTTAGACAAAAATCATTAAGTGAAAATTGATTCTCTAGGTAGATGAACCATGTGTTTGGAGACATCGAGGGGAACGGAAAGTCAGAGTTCAAGATGAAGATTTGGAAACAGTGGCTAGCAGCACTAGTCAGCTAGTTTCAGAAGAAATGGAGCCATTAGGTATTTCATGGATTTTATCAAATTTGATAAGTAATGGTTGTTATCTCAACAAATTTCTAAAAATATACTTTAATTAAAATGATAAATTTCATTTAGTATAATTTGAATAAATGTTTCTTTACCTAGATTGTTAACTATTCCGAATTTTGGGTTCCTTTTGTCTTTGTAGCCTCAGTGCCTAGCACAGTGCTTTGCATGTAGTAGGCACTTAATGTTTGTCATACTCAAACTAGAAACTATACTTCAGACCATAACTAAAGCTAATATTTATAATAGATTTGCTTATCTGCTAAAATAGTAAAAAATAATTTGAGCAAATGTGGAATTAAAGATTTCACAAAGATAATTTTGCAATATGTAAAATTAGTACTTAATTTTGTGCCTAAGAATGATGCACAGATGAATTTACAGTAAATGTAGTTTGTCACTGTGGAGTCCATGTTGTCTGTGAATGGAGTGCTGGGTTTAGAATCAAGAAAACTTTGGTTCACATTCCATCTCTGACTGTTAACTAGTTTGGTTACCCAGGACAAGTTCCTTTACCTCTATGGGCCACCAGCCACTCCATAGAACTTTTGTACTAAGTCATACTTAGATGAATTATGATCTGTGTTGATGGAGACCTCACACTCTTAAGTTCCCTCTGTTGAGGAAGTTTCATATCCTAATAGCTTGTCATTTGAGATTGTAACTTCATTTATTTGCCCCAAATTAAGTAGTATTAAATAATTAAAACAAATTAGCATAATTCTCTTTAGATAAGATTGATATGGGAAATGTGCAAAAAATATGAGAAATTATGGTTTAGTGGAACTTCAGAGCCAGGAAGACCTGAGTTCAAATCCACCTTCAGTGGCTTTGTGGTCCTGGGCAAGTCATTTAACCTTTCAATGCCCTAAGTAACTTTTTACTTTGCTGATGTATATTGGTAGAGGGAATTAACTTAAATATTCCCAGTCCCATGGCATCTAATCTTCCTATGATTCTTCCCTCTCTCCCTTCTGCCAGGCTTGGATTTCGAAAAAGCATTTTTGCAGTTATTCTATAACCCTGAGTAGTAATTTTGCATCACTTTATTTGGTTGGGCAATGTATATACTACAAAAGTAAACATACATTCATTTGTTTTGTTATTATTTTTTAAAATAATAAAATAGAATAATAAATAGAAGTTATGAGTCATGTGCTAGAAATTGTGTGAGACTGCCTATAGTCAGATGACTATTGAGCCTTTGCATGGTAGCCTGAGTCATCTGCCCTCAGAGCAGAAAAGCATTTTTTAGTAGCTTCCTCCTCCTCAAAACTGCCTGGTATAGGGGGCAGCTAGGTGGCGCAGTGGATAAAAGTACCTGCCCTGGATTCAGGAGGACCTGAGTTCAAATTTGGCCTCAGACACTTGATACTTACTAGCTGTGTGACCCTGGGCAAGTCACTTATAACCCCCATTGCCCTGCAAAAAAAAAAAAAAACTGCCTGATATGAAATTTTTATTTAATTATAAAGACCATCAGGTGTGAAGTGTGGTATTTGCTAACAGATATGGTCACTATGTTTTATGGTTTTGCTTAAATGATCTTTATTTTAAGGAAAGCCTTAATTAGGGGGAACAGGTTAAAGGGAAATGGCTTATATGAAAACAAAAGTCATCAGTAAAACTAAATAATAAGGAAAATTTGTCCTAGTTGACTGGCTTCTTTATCCAGTCATCTTTGTTGTGATATTCTCACTTTAACTTTCCTTATTGTTCTGAAGCAGATGATGATGATAATAGCAGTGGGGAGGATCAAGAAGACACTTTTGAAACTCTGGAAGAAAGGGAAATAAAGTCTCAAACTGATCAAGAGGTCATTACCATTCAGAATGACAGAAACAGGCCAAAAGAAGGATCAGCACAAGAAGAGAGCTCAGATGACGATGACGGTGATGGTGATGATGACGATGATGGTGATGGTGACGGTGACGGTGATGATAATGATAACGATGCTCCTGCTACTGATGACGATGATAGGGAATCTCAAGAAAGGATGAAAGCAGGTCAGGAGAATACAAGTAAAAGGAAGGATGAATCTGAAGTATCATTAAATTATCCAGATACTACAATTGATCTATCTCACCTTCAATCCCAAAGGTAATTCAAAATGCAAAATGGAGAATGTGAAGTTTTATGTAGTAAATTAGGACTGGTGATCATACAGAAAGATAACAAAAATGTTGAACCTACCCCTATCCCAATCTGTTTATTCCAAGAACCAGATGTAAGTTTTAATTGATATCTTTTCTTTCTTACATCATCATAGTGATGCCCAGTATCCTTCCCTTACCTTCCCAGAGAACCATCCCATATAACAAGTAATATTTTTTTAAAGAGGAAATAAAATTATCAAAACTGGTTGGTACATTAAACATGTCTAAAAAAGTGCTATGGGGGCAGTGGATAGAGCACCGGCCCTGGAGTCAGGAGTACCTGAGTTCAAATCCAGCCTCAGACACTTAACACTTACTAGCTGTGTGACCCTGGGCAAGTCACTTAACCCCAATTGCCTCACTAAAAAAACAAATTAAATAAAAAGTGCTATGTGTAACATCTGTGAACCTCTCATCTCCATCAAAGGGTGGGTTTGGGCTGTCTTCTCATCATGCTTGATCTTTATAATTTTGTTACATTCATTTTTTATATTTTTGGTGTGTGGTTCTTTCCATTTATTTTATCATAGTTATTGTGTATATATATATATTTTTGGTCCTGCTTACCTCGCTCTGCTTCAGTTCATGTAAATTTTTTTATATTTTTCTTTATTCATCACATATGTAGTTTCATGTACCACAATTTGTTTAGTCATTCCCTAATCAACGGATGTCTACTTTGTTTCCAGTTTTTTGCTATCACAAAAAATGCTGCTGTTAATATTTTGGTGTATATGGGAATTTTCTTCCTATCAATAACTTATAAACTAGTAATGGAGTCTCTGGTTTAAAGGGTATGGACATCTTAGTCACTTCATTTTCATAATTCCACATCAATTTCCATAATAGTTATACCATTTCATAGGATAATTCCTTGTTTAAAAAAAAACTCTATAATGTGGAAGTAAAAAGTACAGTATATATGAAAATGCTTTATGAAATCTGATTTCAAACACAAGGCTATCATTTCCTACATTGATTGTATAAAACAGATGGCCTTGTAGAAAGTTTAAAATACACTTTAAAATGCTTAAGCAAACTGTCCATGTGAAGTAGAGCATAATATAGGGAAAAGCATAGTACAGAAAATTGAAAAGTGTAATATTATGTAGGTTTTACCAATTAACTGGGTTTATTTGTAGGATTATTAATGAAAAAGTGTATTTTGGGAGCATTTTGTTTTGAGGCCTAAAGGTGATGTTAGACGCTACTAATAGGTGACTGAATTTGTTCTTATTTTCATAGATCCTTCCAGAAAATAGTTACCAGAGAAGATTCTTCTGATGCAGTAAGTTGTCTTCTGAGCTTTTTAAAGAGAATAGCATTATGCGTTCTTTTAATAAAGAAAAGTAATTTTTTTGAATAGTAATTTTGTAGAAATTAGGATTAGATCAAGTCTACTGTGTCATATGTGGCAATAACCTCAAAATGGATATGTGAACTAAATATCACACCATTATTATTAGAATTAGAGAAAGTACCTTTTACAGCAGTGGTTAGGAGGAGAAATCTTAACCAAACAAAGAGTGAAAGAAGGCATAAAAGGTAAAGTAGGTGATCTTGACTACATAAAACTAGAAACATTTTATCAGATAAAATCAATGGAATCAGAATTATAGGAAAGGGGTAGAATGGGAAAAATATTTTCAGCAACATTCTGCACTCAAATGAAGGTTTGTAAATTATAAATGACCACATGAAAACATGATCTAAGTCATGAAAAAGAAAATACTAATTAAAACAATCACAGGATTGTTTTACTCCATATAAAGATTTTTTGTAAGTGGAAACAATATTGGAGGGGTTCTGATGAGATGTGATCCAACTGTTTTGGATTTCAATTTGGAATCATGGAAGAAAAACTGCCTGTAATCTCTGACATAACTGGGTCAGACCATTGTTGGGCTTACATTGCAAAGAAAGTGAAAAATCAAGATAAAAGCCCATCCTATACCAAAATAGTCATACCATTACTGTTTGTGGTAGCAAAGAACTGGAAACAAAGTAGGTGCCCATCGTTTGGGAAATATCTGAAATGCTGGAATATTATTATTTATAAATAATGATGAATATGAGGAATTCAGAGAAATGTAGGAAAATTTTTATGTGCTAATGAAGAATTAAACAGGTTTTAAAGAACTAAACAAGACAACACCATAAACAGTGACTACAGAGTTACTGGAAAGATCACTAAAGGTAAGTCAAACTCTGAGTAATAGAAACACCTATGAAGGTCTTGAAAGAGAGATAATGACAAATATGCCCTCTATTGTGGCAGAGAGGTGGGGACTAGGGGGGTCACTAGAGCAGAATATCATGTACATTATCAGATACGGTCTCAGAATCAGAGATTTTTTCCTTCTTTAAGTGATTTTCTTTATCGCTAAAGAGAGTTAAAGGCATTCATAAAACATTTTTTGCTTTTGTTTTTAATATTTGAAAAGTCATTAGTATTGGGGTTTATTTTTTTGTTTGTTTTTTTGCTTGTTTCTTTGGCTTAATAGAATGACAGTAAATTACATGGCCGGAGGCATTTGTCAGCCAAGGAGCGAAGGTAAAACAATTTGTATTTTCAAAAAGCAAACATCTTGATTTATAGCTAATTGATAGTTTAGCTGACACATCAGTTGTCTCTTTTCAAAGATCAGCCTTATTAAATTGAAATTACTTGTTCATAACTCAGAATAAAAGGCATATAGTTATGTTTTCATTTAATTTTTAATGCTTAAATGTAAAAGCTTTTTCTATTTTAAGACACATGCTTTGTATCACTAGGATTAATATGGTCATTGATCTTATTATTGAGCTTACTAAGTTCTAAATTCAGTCTGAGAAATATTTATTGAATGCCTCCTATGTGTAAGGCACCAGGTGTTGGGGATACAAAGATAGGCCATGATTTCCATGAAGTAGGGAAAGAAGAACTCAAATAACTGTTGATACCAGAGAAAATGAAGAGATCCCAGCTTCGATAAATGCAAATGCTAGGATTGTTGGGAAGGAAATAGAGTAGAGAAGTCTTGATGGAGGTTTGTCATCTGAATTCGGCTTTGAAAGGTGGGAGAGATGGCCGATCTCTCCATGAAAGAGGACAACAGAAGAATAGCACTTCAGTTAGGCAGGAATGAAGAACAAGGGAAGGAAAATAGTATGAGATAAGGATTGCCAGGGAGGATAGAATCAGATTGTGGAGGGTTTGAACATGGACATATTTCTCTGTTGAGCACCTGTAGGCAACAAAATAGATTCTGTGCCCTAGCCTTTTCCTTAAGGAGCTTTTCTAGTAACATAAATATGTACAAAAAATATACAAGTATATCAAAGGGGAGAGATGGTTCTTGAATGTATTGGTCAGGCTAGAGAATAAATGAAGTTAATCAGGAAAAATTTCACAAAAAAGGAACTTTTTTAAAAAAATAGAAAAGATATCTTAAGTTTTGATTTAAGGGCAGGCTTTAAAAGCTCTCTTTTTTTAACTCTAACATGTGAAGAAGAGTGACCCCTTGGGCAATATCTCCAAAGTGGAAAGAGAACTAGAAATATCAGGAGATTCATAAAATGAGCTTAGAAGATCAGGGCAGTATGTCTTTAGCAAATCATTACCGAGATTAGGGCCCACTAAATGGAAGAAACTGCCATGTTTGGGGAATAGAAAGAGATGGAAATATGGTGCTTGCCATTTTGATTTTCGGTTGATATGGGGAAATAGGATATAAACACTTTAGAAAAACAATAGCAACAATATAGTATAGCCTTGAGACATCTCAAATTTGTGATCTAGAAAAGTACTATAGGAATTCATTGAGAGGGAAAGATCACTATTAGGTAGGACAGCTAGAGTAATTAGGACTGGAAATGAGGTTGAAAATATTGGCTGACTCCTAGTGATAGAGGGCATTGAATGGCAAGGATAATAAGTTGTACAAGGTGATGTTTCAAGTTAGTTTAACATTAGATTGGATTAGAAGAGGGAAAGGGTGGAGGAATACAGACCACTTAGAAGATAACTATAATCGCCAGGACATTTACACATGTGTTGAGAGCCTCAGTCTGAAATTAATGTAAGCTGTTTTGAAGTCTTATGCATCACAAAATTCAATTTGCAGGTTTTAAAAGTTATGTTAGAAATAGTTGACACTTATAACAATCCAGGCCTTTATGTCAAGTGATATACTTGAGCCATTGTTGGTAGTCCCATTACAGTTTTAGAGATGTTAACATTTATATAGCATTTTAAAGTTTGCAAAGTGCTTTACACATTTTATTTTATATGATAAAACAACCCTGTGTATGGAGTAGTTGCTATTATTATCCCCATTTTACTAGCTGTGCAACAGCTAGTTAATATATGAGACAGGATTCAAAATCAAGTCCATCTGACTGTGGCAGAGCTGAGAAAGTTGTTTTGGATTGAAAGAATTTGGATCAATAAAGATCAGAAGTTTCTGTTTTGTTCATTTTTAGGGAAATGAAGAAAAAAAAGCAACCAAATGACTCAACAGATTTAGACATGTTGGAGGAAAAAGAAAAAGAAAATACACTGAAGACTGAAGTTTCTCCAAATACAAGCAAAAATGTTGTAGGTCCACAACCAATGAAGAGAGGACAGAAGGTAGAGGCTGAGAAGTTGCAAGATTAATTAATAATTATAGTTAGTACTAAAATGTGGTTTGTTGTTGTTTTTTGCAGGGCAACAGGGGTTAAGTGACTTGCCCAGGGTCACACAGCTAGTAAGTGTCAAGTGTCTGAGGCAGGATTTGAACTCAGGTCTTCCTGAAGCCAGGGCCACTACTCTATCCATTGCACCACCTAGCTGCCCCCTAAAATGGGGTTTGTAAAAAAAAAAAAATGGGGTTTTGATTTTTTCTTATTTTAAATGAAATAGAAGATGTAGAAGAAATTAGAATTAGTTAATGGAAATAATCATAGACTTAAATTTTAGAGGTGAGAGGGAGCTGAGAGATCAAGTGTAAGTATTTTTTGAGGAAATTGAAGCCCGGAGAATTTAAGTAGTTTATCCTTGTCTGTCTTAATGCCTTTTGTTAAGTTTAACTTGGAAGTTTTGTGAGTTCTTTTTGTTTTTTAACTCTTAGCATGATTTTAAGTGATTTATGGTCATATTTACATTATTTATATAGTACTTATTGTGTGCCAAGCACTGTGCTAAGTGCATTACAATTATTGTCTCATTTTATTCTCACTACAACTCTGGATGGTAGATGCTACTGTTATCCCCATTTTACAGATGAGGAAATGGAGGCAAACAGAGCTTGACTTACCCACTCACATAGCTAGTAAGTGTTTGAGGACAGATTTGTATTCAGTTTTCCTGACTTCAGACCCTACACTCTATGAAAGATCATAAATCTAAAAGAATTTATTCATTGCATATAATAGTTTACTAAATTCTACTCCTACTGTCCTATTTGTCTTTTGCCACAAGCTTCTGAAGAGTAAACTCATTGTCCCTACTTTATTATTATCCTCTGATTTTTTGCAATCTACCTTCTCTTTCCATCATTCAGTTGAAATTATTTTCTTGAAGCCTACAAATGGCTTCCTAAATACAAAATTAAAAGCCCTTTTCTCAGTCTTTATACTTTGTGACTTCTTTGTAACATCTGACACTTGATCAATCTTTCCTTTTGTGACCTGCTATATACTGGGCTAGGAGGTTGCCTGGTGTAGTGGAAAATTCACTGAACTGGAACCCGGAGGTCCCAGTTCTACTAATAGCAATTAGCTATGTAACCTTGCGCAAATTATTTTTCTCTAGGTTTCAGGGTTCTGTTTCTATAAAATAAGGAAGTTGGACAGATGACCTCTAAAGTTCTGTGAATTTATAGTTCTGTTCTGACCTTTCTCCTTTTCTGGCTTCTTTTTCTCCCCTACCCACCAAATACAGACATTCCCCAAAGTGAAATTCTTGTCTTTTCCTTTTTCACTAGAGTATAATCAGAAGACTTGAGTTTGAATACTGTCTCTAACCACTGGTTTTCCTCATGTATTAATTTGGGAGTAAAAGTAGTATTGATCTTACAGGGTTGTAACTTGCTTAGCAGACCTTAAAATGCTAGCTATTATTTATACATTTTCTCTCATTTCATCCTCAAAATAATCCCACAAAGCAGCTGCTATTACTATTGTTGTTTTACAGATGAGGAAACAGGCAGGGATAGATCAAGAGATTTGCTCAGTGTCGCAGAAAGCATTGGAGGACAGATTGGAATATAGTCTTCCCAACTCCACTGACCCATCTAGATATATCCTCATCAAGATTATATGTACATTCTGCTTTTTTCTCTTTATTTTGCTCTGTATCCTACACTCTTGGTAATCTTATCCCATAAAAATAGATATTCTTGCAAGTCTTTGTCAGTCCTTACTCTTTCTTGAAATCAAAATACTTTCACCATGACCAAAAATTTTTCCAAACCAATTTCCCTTCCTCATTTCTCCAGTTAAAAAAACAAAAACAAAACCAAGCACTCTTTCCAATCATTAAGGTTTGAAATCTAAGTTTATTTTCCATTTTCAGAAACTCCAACCTAAAGTCTTATTAGTTCTGACTGCCCAATAACTTACATCAATCCCTTCTTATCTATTTCCATTGACACCCCCTAGTTTTATTCCCATTATTATGCTTTACCTGATCTATGTTAACAGCCTCATAATCAGTGTCACATGGTTACCCCTGTCTTTAGGAAGATAGCTTTGGCAGCTGAGTGGAGTGGGGAGAGAGGCAGGGAGAACAAACAAAATGTTGTTACAGTGGTCAAAATGTGAGATTATGAGGACCTACAGCAAGGTCGTGTCTGTATGAATGTAGAGAAGTGAGAGCTGTTGTGAAGCTAAAAGTGAGAAGATAGAGCAAAAGATTGGGTCTCTAAATATGAGTAAGGAGTTGAAAATGACACCGTGATTGCAAACTTAGATTTTGGCCAGAGTCACATAGCTATTAAGTGTTTGAGTCTGGATTCAAAGTTATCTCTTCCTAATGCTAGGCCCAGCACTCTATTCACTGTGCCACCCAGCTGTCTAGAGAAGTTTGGGAGAAAGATAATGAGTTTCTGTTTTGGACATGTTGACATCCAGTTTGAGATGTCCACTAAACACTTGGTTAGGACAAGAAACAGGTAAAGTCTGCATATTGAGTATAAAGAGTGTTTTGTATTCATTGTTTTGTCCCCCGCAGCATCTATTATCATAGCTTAGAGACTCAATATATATTTGTTGAATGAATGGGAAAAGCCCTCCCTGAGTAGATAATTATTAATTTTTTTATTTACTTTTGGATTTCTCATACCAGTCTTTTTGACTCCACAGAGTAAAATTAAAAAAATGAAGGAAAAATATAAAGACCAAGATGAAGAAGACCGTGAACTTATCATGAAGCTCCTTGGTGTAAGTGAAACACGAAACCATTTCCATCTTTTGCTTTTTATCACACACAAAGTAACATTTTTCTTTGAGGATAAAGATTCTAATGTTCTTGAGAGTAGAAGGAAGGTTGCAGAGAGCAAAGGCAAAAGTTTTAAAGGATAGAAAATTTCATCAGGTAATTGTATGATTTGTGTGTGTATTTGTTTTCTATTCTTGTGTCTTGTTTGCCTCCGTCATTTAATTAAATTAACCCTCATCTCCTGAAATGGGGCCCAGCAGCTTAAAGTCAGGGAAGTTAAAGCAAGTACCTGAAAAACAGTGCAAGATGAATGGAGGTGGGTGCATCTTTTTCAATGTATATCTCAAATCTCAAGTCTTACAAACAGGCAGCTTCCCATAACCATAAGAACTACTAAAAAGAAAACCGAGTTACAGAGTGTGCTTCCACCAAGTATGGACAGCAGGTGGCATTTTACTGTGACCTGCAGCGTGCACACTGTGTATTTCTACCAATACTGTGTAACTCTGATGAATATAAAAAATTGGTCTGTCTGCTGGAGGAGAAAATGAAAGGACTTGAGGAACTCTGCATATTCTCAAGAAGAGCTATCATTACGTACTTCAAAGGAGAGAACAAAAAGGGCTAATAGGGATTAATCTAAATGCTCTTGATGAGTTTTAAGTCACCAAATGCAGATGAATTTCATCCTGGAGCACTCATTACTAATCAGTCAGTCAGTAAACATTGATTAAGCACTTGCTATGTGCCAGGCACTGTGCTAATCATTAGGAATATAAAAGAAAAGCAAAAGATAGTCCCTGTTCTCAAGGAGCTCACAGTTAATCTAGATTTTGGTAAAGCATTTGACAAAGTCTTTCATGTTATTGTTGTAGACAAGTAGGATTGACATGGTGTAATGATTGGAATGACACCACCTACTGGAGACTTGCTGTGGGAAAGCTCCACCATGAGGAAAATGCCTCAGAGGCATTGTGGCTTTTCCTTGGCGTCAGGAAATGACGTTTGCTCGTGGGTGCTGTCTATCAAGGCTACCAGCCAATCAACTTGAGGAGCCTCCTATGGTCTGGGAGGAGACAGGAAGGAGGAAAGGGAGCCTACGCAGAGAGCACTGGCCTTTTTCGCTTCCGGACTTGATGGTGGTGGCGGCAGAGGACTTCACAGGAAATTTGAGGAAAGATAGGAATGCCAGGCTGTTAGAATTCTGTTCTCAATCTTTTTCTTTCTATTTTCCAATAAACCCTTAAAAACCTAAACTCGTTTTATCAGTGATTTTTAGTCAGTTTCCCCCAAACTGGGGGAACAGATTAGAATCCACATTTAGAATCTTAAATTACACAATGGTTTATGATCATACAACTAATCCACATTCCTGGACCCAAAGAATTAATAGTTTGATGTCAATTTTCAGGACGATTGCTAGTATTTAATAGCACTTTAAGGTTTGCAAAGCACTTTAGACATATCTCACAGTACCCCTGGGAGGTAGGTGTTATTGTTGTCCCTGTTTTACAGATGAGGAAACAGGTAGAGAGAGGGTTCAGTGACTGCTCAGGGTCACAGAGCTAGGAAGTGTCTAAGGACAGATCTGAACTGAACCCTTCTTGACTGTAGGTCCAGTGGTTTATCTGTTGCACCAAGATGCTTTAGGAGTAAAATGTTAAAAAAAAGATTGGAAAGGTAGGAGGGGGATACATTATGAAGGGCTTTGAATGCCAAGCAGAGGATTTTGATCCTGGAGGCCATAGGGTGCCACTAGAGTGCTGCTATAAATGTTTTGATGTATATGGGGATTTTTTTTTTTTTAATCAATGGCTTCCTTCAGGGTATAAGCCCTATAATGGAATCTTTGGTTCAGAGAGTATGAATATCTTAGTTATTTGCATAATTCCAAAATGGTTGTCTCAATTTACAGCTCTACCAGTAATCCAACGTTGTACCTATCTTCTCACAACCCCTCTAACGTTGAAATTGCCTTTTGGGGGATCATCTTTGCTAGTTTGCAGAGTATGGGGTAAAATCTCAGATTGCTTTGTATTTCTCTTATTAGTGATTTAGAGCATTCTTTCATATGCCTATTTTTACATTCATCTTTTGAGAATTGTTTGTTTCTATCGTCTGACCACTTATCTGTTGGAGAATAGCTATTGGGGTGTGTGTGTGTGTGTGTGTGTGTGTGTGTGTGTGTATTTTAATTGTTTGTGTATCTTAGGTACAAAACCTTTATCAGAGAAATTTGATACAGAGATTTTTCCCATTTGACCACTTCTCTTCTTATCTTAGGTGCATTAATTTTGTCTGTGCATAAGATTTTTAGTTTTGTGAAATCAAAGTTATCTCTTTTATCTTTCATAATTACCTCTATCCCTTGTTTGGTGAAGAATACATTTCTTCCTCATAGCTATAAGAGGTCTATGAGCTACTTCCAATTTCTTTTTTTTAATAGCATGATCTTAATAGTAAAGTCACCTATCCCCTCCAATTTCTGACAATCTGTTTTCCAGTTCTTGTTATTTTAATCATTGTGTATGTTGTTATTTTGGCTCTGCTTTCTTCACAATGCATCAAATCATACAGTTCTAAAGTAGAATTTTTTTTTTATACAGGGAAGGACTAGAAGCAGTGGATGGAAGCTGCAGAGTTAAATATAGACTTTGATATAAGGCATAAGTTGCTGGCAGCCTAAAGCTGCAGAAAAATATGTGATAGACTGCTTCAGGTGGTGGGGTGGTTGGTTGCTTCTAACTGGAGGTCTTTAAGCAGAGGCTGAATAACCAATGGCAGGGGATATTCTAGAAGGGATTTGTTGTCAGGTTTGGATTGGGTTTTGTATACTCCAAGGTCCTTTCCAGTTCTTTGATTCTGTGATACTGTGTAATAAAGTCTGCAGGTTCTAGCAAAGAAGAAAAAGGGAAGAAAGGAAAAAAAGGAAAAACTGGGAAAACAAAAGAAGAGGCAGTGAAGAAACAACCCCAGAAATTCAGAAGTGAACTGAGGATTGGTGACAAAATTAAGAAAGAAACTCCTTCTCTTGAAGTTCTGACTCATGAATTACAAGAACTTGCCATGGACGATCAGCCAGATGACAAGGTAAATCTTCTCATCTTTAGAAATAATCTGAAATTTAAAAAACTTGCTCAGTGCTCTTTCCTAAAAGCATATTTGTTTACTTTTTTAAAAATAGTGAACAATTGCTTTAGGAGCTGAGGAATGTATTCATAATATACAACCATTCTTAACTGCTTAATAAGAGGTAACAGGGCATAGGGAATATAGAAATAGGCTGGGAGTCAATGAAACCCACCAAGTGCAAGTCTGGCCTCTGACATATCCTAGCTGTGTGATCCTGGGCAAGACACTTAATATTCATGCCCCTGACAATTTTTAACGTTATACATTTCAGAATGGTTACTAGTTGGCTTTGGTAGAGGGAGTTTCCTCACTGGGAATTCCTAGTGAAATCATAAGTCCAGAAAATTGTGGCTACCATAACCTCTACAGCACTGAAGGAATTGCAGAACTAAGTTATATTATTGAACCTTAAAACAGCTGCTGCTGTGCCCTTGCCTCTTGATGAGATAGATGTACATTTTTTCTTTCATGCTTGGTTTCAGGCTTAAGGTACAAACAGAATATATTAGCAGATGTTGGCAAGTTTGCAAGTAGGCTTTGTTTGCTCATCATACCTCACCAGCATCAGTTGCATTGAGATGAATGTCTTTCATCTTATAAAATCACTCTAATTCTAAAAATCATAAATTTTTGTTTATGAGGTTTTTGAGTAGATGTTGTTTTGGTGAAAACTGACTTTAAAATGTTATTTTTGAAACAAATATGTTCAAAGTAAAGTAGTAATTTGACATTGGTTCAAATAGAAGTCAGAGAAAAAATTTACTTGATCTTTATGTAGAAAGGATTGATATATTGAAGGTGGCCTAGGTACATTCAAAGTACCGTTTGAAAAACTAACCCATATAATAATTTCATTAACAAAATATTTCAATTTGCACGCAAAATTTCTGGATTTTGGGGCAGCTAGGTGGCACAGTGGATAGAGCACCGGCCCTGGATTCAGGAGGACCTGAGTTCAAATCCGGCCTCAGACACTTAACACATACTAACTGTATGACCCTGGGCAAGTCACTTATTAACCCCAATTGCCTCACCAAAAAACAACAACAAAAAAAAAAACTTTAAATTTCTGGATTTTGAAAATGTTTATTTGAACAAAAAATTCTGTTGTTTCTGATGAATTCAATGCAGAATCTTAAAAAAAAAAAAGGTTTGGGCAACCATTGTTCTTTGTGACAAATTAAACTTAGGTCATAAACCACCATGTTTCCAGCTCAGTAGTTTCCTAAATGTATATAGTAATTACCTTTTTTGTTTTTTTAATGTCCTTTGGTGGTAATAAAAGCACTATTTTGGACTATTGCATTCTGATATTCTGTATTATTCTGTTGTCTTGGATCTAAGTTTAGTTAAGGTCTATAATTTATAGTAATTCAGTATTTAGGGGTTGAATTTCTTATGAAGAAAATTTTGTTCAAATGCAAGAATCCTCTCATGTACATTATTTATTAGAAAATATAATCTGATTATTTGGGGTAATACATTTCAGAAAATTTTTCTGGAGGCAGTAGTAATTGATAAAAGACTTGTTGATCCTCGGTTCTTTCCAAAATTGTTTCTTTTGATGAATTAGTTTGGTTATTCTTCATACCTTTGCAGATTAAGAACAATAAAAACTTCCCAGACAACATGGAGATGTGCTAGATCACTATTTTTAAAAAACCTTTACTTTGTTTTACTCTCTCCCTTTGAGTGGTATTACTCTCTGAAAAATAAATTTTAAATGCCAGGTCCAGATTTTTATACCCTGTAACACTCAAATTCATTGCTCGCAGATCATTCTTGAATATAAATCTGTCTCTCAGCAAGGGTCGGGTGGTGACAGCCTATTAATCACGATGTCTTGGCTGTTACATGATCTTTGACATGGACTACAAGGGTTTTGTTGCACTAATTATACACTTTTATTTCCATGTTTGGAGCAGGAAGATCAAGATATAGACCAACAAGGAAATGAGGTATGATTTTATGGGGGCATGGGGACCAATAGGGGCTCTCACAGCACTGTATCATCTGTTTCCTAAAAGATTCAGCATAAATATTAGTGCCAATTTAAGTCCTTCTTTGATGTTACACAGAGCCATTTGCCCTAGGTTTCCTTATTCTTTAATAGTGAATGGATCAAGTTGAACAACATGTGGGCAGGGGCCCTAAGAACAGAAAGACATAGAATTAGGAACCCTATAACCAAGCTTCCTGGACCCCACGTAGACTCTAATGCTACTCTTTAGCTGAGTACTCTGCACCTAGTAGTCAAATTGCTCATGAAGCAAATTTAAATCCTTTTGTAGTTAGTTAATGGGCTACAGTAAGAGTGAATTCCAAGTAAAAGAGGAGAGAAACTAAACCAGTCTTTGTCAAATTAATCTGCTATTTTTCCTTTTTGAAATTTTACACATCTTTAAAAAAGGTACAATAAAATAAATCTCTTTAGTTAGTACTGTCCTCACTTCTTCAATGTTTCTCCATATATTATTGGTATTAAACACATCTCTGAACACATATGGTTGAAACTAACTCTTTGTTAACTAATGGGAACCTTGTGTACTAATTGGAGAGGCTTTTCAAAAAATTCAGTTTTAGTTTCAGTTCCAAATTCCCACCCTTCCACTGAGAAAGCAAGAAAGACAAAATCCATTGCAAACGTCTATAGACAAAATAAATTCCCACATTAGCGATGTTTTTATACACACACACACACACACACACACAGTCTGTACTGAGTCCATCCTGTGTCTCTTTATCTGGAGGAGTGTAGCAGTTTCATTATGAATTGTGATTGGTCATTGCATTAATCAGAATTGCTAAGTCAAGTTGTAATTCTATAAATTATTCTCCTGCTTCTGCTCACTTCACTTTGTATCTATTCACAAAATCTTCCTGGGCTTCCCTGAAGCAATCTCCTTGGGGGCAGCTAGGTGGCGCAGTGGATAAAGCACTGGCCCTGGATTCAGGAAGATCTGAAACTATCTCCTTCATTATTTCTTAAAGCACACTGGTATTTCTATCACCTTATACCTGACTTACTCAGGCCGCCCCCCCGCAGCTGATGAGTACTTCATCTATTTTCAGTTCTTTGCCACAACATAATGAACTACTATGAAAAATAGACTTTTTTTGTAGATACAATCATGATAATTGCTGAGTAGTTTTCTTAAGGCTTATAAAAATTATCTCTCTCTTTAAATGTTTTATTAATCCACTTTTCTTTTTTGGTTATATTTCCCATCACTCTTCCCCCTCCCCAGCAAACTTTCCTTATAACAAACAGTCAAGGAAATCAGATCAGCACAGCAAAGTATACTGTATTCGATAAGTAGACAATACCACCTCTTTATTGAGAGGCAGCAAATGTGTTTCACTTTCAGTCTGCAAAGTTACATTTGGATAAATGTTCTTAATTCTAGGCTTTTTGCTGCAACCCGTGTATCCCTAGACACAGAAACTGTTGGGTGGTATTTGGTATTGTTATGGGCTAAAATTCTAGCTATTCTGACTAAAATATCTAATGAGTGGTGGCCAATAAATTATAAGCTTTAGCAAGAGTTAGACTTTTAAGCATTTATTAAGGAGAATAAGAATCTGGTAGAGAGAGAGAAAGGCCTACATTCATCTATCTATTAAAGGGAGAGCACATTTCTCCCTCCGCAGGAAAGAGCGCAAGACAGAGTGCCAGTCTCTTCCTTCTTCCTCCCACTAGCAGACGTCACTTCCTGACGCCAAAGAAAAGACTCCTGGTCTTGCCCTCAAAGACCTTCACTTCGTGGGGAGCTTTTCTACAGTAAATCTCCAGCAGGTGGCATCATTCCAATCATTACAGTATGGAGCCTAAAATATTAAAGGGGTTCTGTAACAGCTGTCAAGAAAAAACAGCATCAGATAGTCTAAGTGATAAGTAATCTGATTTTCTCTAAATAAGAGAAAGCTGGCCCTGTATCTATTCCATTTCTGTCCACCTTGATAAAAATCTTAGTCTTATACTATATTTCTTCGGTGTTTTAAAAGTAGCCTGATTTGCATTAATAGAGTATGGTGCTGGAAACTGGATTTTGTAGCTAGAGGATTTTGAATCAGTAACTTTTGTGTGTATGGCTGGAATAGGAGACTCTGAGGTCACTTTCAGATCTTAACCTATGGTGCCACTATAAAATTAAGTAAGCATCCTTGTCAGGGTGAACCCTAGTAGGTACCCTCCTTGGTTCTCTTAAGAGAAAAGAAATAAAGTCCTAAATTACACTTAACATAAAAGAATTGAAGGGAGATAAAAAAAGTATTCATCTAAATAGACAGTATCTGAATTTTGTCCCATTTCAAAGCAGTTTTTGCTTTCTAGGAGAACCTGTTGGATTCTTTGACAGGACAACCCCACTCTGAAGATGTGCTGCTTTTTGCTATACCAATATGTGCCCCATATACCACCATGACCAACTATAAGTAAGTCACCATTAGGCTAGTCAAGTCAACAACAACAAAAATGCTTTATAAATTGCTTCATAATTTAGTGATATGTGGCAATTTCTTTTTAAAGATACAAAGTGAAACTTACTCCTGGAGTCCAGAAAAAAGGAAAAGGTATTATTGTCCTCTGATTCTTTAAGATTTAAAGATGATGGTGAACTAATGACAACCAGTTCAGTTTTCTTCTTTTCTGTTTATAGCTGCTAAAACTGCCTTGAATACTTTCATGCATTCAAAAGAAGCAACAGCAAGAGAAAAGGATTTATTTCGTAGTGTAAAGGTAGGTTTTCTTCCATAGTCTTTGGACCGCTAGTATAGCCTCTGGCTCTAATAGTAAAGTCAGAGTTAAAATAGTGGTTGTAAATGTTTAATGTCTAGAACCTGAAAAACATGAAGGTACTCAATATGTTTGTATTTTTTAGGACACTGACTTGTCAAGAAATATTCCTGGGAAAGTGAAAGTATCTGCACCCAATCTGCTCAATGCAAAGAAGAAATAACTGAGACAAAATAATAACCTATTTTGAAAGGTACTCAAATGCTCAAAGTGGCTTAGGTAAATAGGCTGTACTATATATGCATTCTACAAAATAACCTTTTCTCCATTTCAAATGGAAAAAACTCAGTATCTTAATTGTAAGTTTATATAAAATTTTTTACAACACTATACATGCGCCTGTTCACCTAAATTAATGTGAAATTTAGGTCACAAGTGAACCTTCATTTCATGTTGAAATACTGAGATAGTACATATACTGCAGACCTAAAAATTAGCTTGTAACACATGTTCTTGGATCCTACTCTGTTGGAACAGTTTTTCTCCTAATGTTAATAGCTAGTTGATTTGTATTGTAATTGGGTTTATGCAATTTTTCCTTCTCCAATCAATCACTTCTGGAGTTCCTGTTGGCATAAGCTATGAATGTGTTTATAAAAAAAAAGACTGAATATAATTCAATTGTTCTTTCTGCCCTCACCTGCCCCCCATTCCCCGAACTACCCTGTGCCAGCCACATTCACTACTTTGTTATCAAGCTAAGGTATCTACAGCATGCTGGTATTTGTACTACTAAAGAACTGCAATTACTAAAAATGTCTTTTTTCCCTTCCCAGAATTAGATATATTTCCAACCTTTTGGGATTCCTTTGTTCAGGCCAGAAGATGATAAATTATTATACTCAGTTCTAAGTAAAAGAAATAATACTTGGGGGGAGGGGAGGAAAAGGGAAAGGAAAGATTTCATTAGAAATTTATACAAAAACTTCTAGTGGCAGGAGAATCTTTAATTATATGATTATGTACTAATTGGATGTTTATATTGTACCATTTCACTTCTCCATTTATGAATGATGTCAAAATCCCATGATCTTGAAAGTTAAATTTCAATTAAATTATTTTATGTTTTACCTTTTCTCTAGTTGTAAGCTTCTCTAAGATTGTGAGATGATTCTCTAAGTTGTATGCCCTATTCAGAGTATTAAATAAGAATATGTGATAGCCGTTCTTGGACTTTCTGTCCAGTATGTTTTATTTTATTTTTTGCTCTAATAGAAGAGAATCATTTGCATTAAATACATTTATTGCAAATATCTTCAGACACAAAAATAGGTTCTCTAGGCCATTCACATGCATATTTAAGCCAAAAAAAAGCTTACAACACAGCTTACAGATGATGCCACACTTTGTGAAATTAATTACACCTTTTAGAATTTTGCTTGTCCATGCAAGATTTATTGGAGGCATGACCTGTAGAGTGTCTTATGATCCAGATGTATTGTTACTACCAAACTTCTGATTCACACTGTGAAGTAAGTGCTTTGGAAGGCAGTTCCATGAGCTGGCTAATAAGTCTTTAAAGCAAATGACTGCTTCTAGGCTTAGCCTGAAAAGGAGAAAAAAACATGGTTAAAAGCACTTTGAATTTTAATAAATTATCAAAAAGGAGATAAGGAAATATTAGATGGTTTATAAGTGATGCTTGTTGTTAGCACCCTCCTGCAAGTGCCCAATTTTTTCCCAAATATGATTTACAAGAAATTAACCAGTTAAAAATTGCATCTTGGGGCGGCTAGGTGACGCAGTGGATAAAGCACGGGCCCTGGATTCAGGAGTACCTGAGTACAAATCCGGCCTCAGACACTTGACACTTACTAGATGTGTAACCCTGGGTAAGTCACTTAACCCCCATTGCCCCGCCCAAAAAAAAAAAAAAAAAGCATCTTTCCCCCTTAGCTTACCTTACAAGCGATTTTGGTTGTACTGAAAACACAAGGATTTCATTACTGTGAGCCTAAGAGAGATTTAAAAAAAAATTTTTTTAGTCACTGAAATTCAGAAATAAAAAATCATCTTTAAAAAATAAAACTATACTTACTGCTTTGTGCTGGGCAAGCAAGTTGTTAGCACACCCACCAAAAACAATCACTTCTCCTTCATCGCTTGCACAAGCTGTATGCCACAACCTGCAGAGTAACAAAAACATTTCATGTTTAAACAAAATGCCTCCCTTTCTACAGGTTAGCCGTCTTTATACTCTTCCCCGCTATAATGTTAAGTAAGGAAGGTGAAGAAGAAAGCTTCCCCTTCCCTGTGGCTATAATCATATCACACCAAAACAGGAGTATAAAAATTTGGTGCATTATAAAGATACACATACATCTCCATATTATACACATTGCTAGGTGAACAATTTTCCCTTTGAATGTTTTGGGGTCAGAGATAGCCTGAATGGTATCTACCTATCTGGTTAGTGATTACACACACAAATAAAAAATGTCACCCAAGGTATTAGCCAAATGGATACCATTCAGGCCATCTATCTCTCTATCTAAAATATGCTTCCAATTGCCAGTTCTAGGCAGTTCTATTTCCACATCTCTCTATTCAAATGTTTCTACACTACCAGTACTACTACTACTACTACTACTACACTCCTTTCAGAGACAGAAACTTCTGCTCCGTACAGCTGTCAAAATAATCTTAACGCATAGGACAATCCATGTCAGTCTTTTGTAGGAAAATGTACCTTAAAAACTCCTGGGGCGGCTAGGTGGTACAGTGGATAGAGCACCAGCCCTGGAGTCAGGAGGACCTGAGTTCAAATCCGGCCTCAGACATTTAACACTTACTAGCTGTGTGACCCTGGGCAAGTGTTAACTGTGCCACCTAGCTGCCCCTATCCTAAGCAATTTATGAAGTTCATTATAAATGTATATAGTAGCATTTAAAAAAAAAAGAAAAACACTCCAGAACACAAAGAATGATGAGCATTTCAAGTTACCTTTATAGGAAAAATAAATTATTCCAACAGAAAAAGGTAAAATCATACCTATTCCCTCAGAAGCTTAAAATTTTAGATTGCAAAATTATTAACTAGCTAAAGAAATTATACCATACCATTTCAGGGGGAAAGATGGAGCCTGAGAAAGAACTCCCAGTAAGAAAACCACATCTGTGTCACAGAGGTAGAACTTGAACTTACTTAGTCCTGACTCTAACAGACATTATGATATTGTCTATTCAAAGCTGATGTAATGATAAATAGTGTAAGTCAAATGGATTTTTCTAAAACATTAGGGCTTCAGACCAAAAGGGATTTATTATTAAGGCTTCCTGACCCACTCACCAGAATACTCTCCAAACATTTCATCAAATTGTCCATCATTTTACTGCTATTTCCTACAAGTCTTTTTTCTTAGATGCCCACCTAATTCAGACACTAGTCAATTTTATGCAGTGAAATCTCTCATTTAATGACTTCTCTTTGCAAATGTGGGAAGTACAAAACTGAGGAAAATTTGAAGGGCAATTCCAGGTCCAGATTCTACTTTAAGATTTTGTGATAGTTGAAGAAGCAAGATTAAGGATAATTAAAGAGGAAGGACCTGATTCAATAAGAAGGAAAAGGAAATTAGTAATAAAGAAAAGTAAACAATTAGTAAAAAGATTATAAGGATGATCCCTGAAAAACCTGGAAAGACTAATGAACATCAATGTATAGTGAAGTGAGCAAAGCTGGGAGGACATTGTGCATAGTGACAGCAGTATTGTTCAATGAGCAATTGTGAATGACTTAACTACTCTCAGCAGTGAAATGATCCAAGACAATCCCAAGGAACTAATGAGGAAGCCTGCTATGCACCCCTATAGAAAGAACTGATAAAAAGAACACTTGTGGATTGTACATATGTAACCTGGTTGCGATCTTGTGGAGGGTGGAGGAAAGGGAGAGAGGGAAGGAGAAAAATTTGGAACTCTAAATCTTATGAAAATGAATGTTGAAAACTACCCTTACATGTAACTGGAAAATAAAATAAATGTTTGTTGCTGAAAAAGAAAAGAAAAAGATTAAAAGGGGCAGAGCTAAGATAGAGGAATGAAGCTAGCATTTTGGTCCCCTAATCACTTCCTTATACCATCTAGCATCCAGTGACACTGGCCTCCTTACTATCTCCTGAACAAGACATTCCACCTCTCATCTGTCATTTTCACTAGCTAGGTCCCATGCCTGGAATGTTCTCTCTCATCTCTGCCTCCTTCCGCTGAGTCTCAGGTATAATTCCAGTTTTTACATGAAACCTTTCCCAACCTCTCAATTATAGTTCACTCTCTCTTAATTATCTCCTGCTCATTGAGAGCAGGAACTGTCTTTTGCCTCTCTGTGTATTTATGAAGCAGTATGCTTCATAAATGCTTTAACTGACTAAACAGCAGAGGCCTGTGGAACACTGAAGGTTAGCAGGCAATGAAGTATTCTTGAAGGGAATGGAAGTGAGGTTTCAATGGGGAAAAAAGCATCTCAAATGGATGAGAGGAAACCTCACACCTGTCAGAAGGTTAGAGTGAAAAAAATGCCACACAGAAAGGGGAAGGGAAAAAAAAGAAAATGTAGAGATGACAGACTGGCTGGTAAGAATGTCTTTTTCTGGGGGCAGCTAGGTGGCGCAGTGGATAAAGCACCGGCCTTGGACTCAGTTCAAGTCCGGCCTCAGACACTTGACACTTACTAGCTGTGTGACCCTGGGCAAGTCACTTAACCCCAATTGCCTCACCAAAAAAGAAAGAAAAGAGAAAAGAATGTCTTTTTCTGGTTTCTTGAAAATCTGGTTCCATTTAAGTTTTATACAGGATATCATCCATGACAATGACTTCTTTGAAAGTACATGTGGGGCAGCTAGGTGGCGCAGTGGATAAAGCACCGGCCTTGGACTCAGTTCAAGTCCGGCCTCAGACACTTAATACTTAACTAGCTGTGTGACCCTGGGCAAGTCACTTAACCCCAATTGCCTCACTAAAAAAAAAAAATTTTTTTAATTTAAAAAAAAGAAAGTACATGTGATCATTAAACAAAGTTACCACTGGTTTTATCTACCAAGGAACCTTCTACTTGGCAAATGCATGAGTGGCACTGTTTTGGAAGAGAGAAGGCTGTATTTCAAGGATAGATTTTAAAACTCAAAGCAAACTTGGATAGAGGTCATCTACCTAAAATGCTTTATAATCAACATAGAATTTGTATGAACACAGGAAATAACAGAGATGAGCAAGTAGGAATATAGGCTGGTACTGCTGTTTTCTTCAATGTCTTTTTTTTTTTTGGTATAATAATACTCTGATCTTTTATATTCTTTTGGGATGTTCCTCTCTTTAAGAATGTGAAAATCAATCTATAAGTGCCTTTAAAATCATGTGGATTTTAGCATTGATTTCCTCTGTATATAAGGGAGAAGAGTTAGGAACACTGCCTGACACTGATCTCTACTTCCATACATGGTGCAGGGAGGTGGGAGTGTTTTATTCCACAATGACCTACTTATATAATACTTGAATCCTTAGCACCTAATTCTTTGTGCCTGACCCAAAGAAGGTACTTAGTAAATGTTTTTTGAATGATGAGACCAGAATGCTAGAAAAATCCTAACAGATCTGTCCAACTTCACATCTGTTTAACTGTACTCTTTCCAGTTCAATCATTAACATTTACTCTAACATTCCCTCAAGCTACTAGTTGTACATTTCTCTTCCTTTTCAATCTCCAACTGCTATAATCACTCTATCTCCAGAAGTCCTATCTCAAATGTTACCATCTTAATTCCAAAGTGAAGTCTGCAAGGCTTTATCTCAGTTCTAATCTTCCTTAATCTCTCTACAATTTTAGATACTGCTGACCATCCTCCACTTCCTGGTTACTCTCTCTCTTCTCTTACCTTATGCTGCTTTCTTTGGGTTTTCCTACCTGTCTAACCATTATTCAATTTTCTTTTTCTTCTGTTTTTTGAGAGGCAATCAGGGTTAAGTGACAGAACTAGTAATTATGTGAGGCCAAATTTGAACTCAGGTCCTCCTGACTCCAGGTCCAGTTCTCTATCCACTTAGCTGCTCTCTTACTCAATTTTCTTCACCAGTTCATTGTCTACCTGACAATTCCTAAAAACAGTGGTCCTCCATGACTATCCTGAGCCACCTTTTTGTCCTTTCTCCTCTCTTCTTTAGTTGATTTAACTGATGGAATTATTTCTAATGTGTCTCCTAGACCTTAGTCTCTTAAAAGTCCATTCTCAAAGTGGTTGTTCTGTCAGCCTTTCAAACAAATTTTTCCCTTCCTCCCAACTTCGCTGTTTCTTATGAGGATATCTACAACTTGAGACATCCAGGTTGCTACTTCTGGGATAACCTTTATTCACCCCTTTCTCTATTACACACAGAAGTCACTTATGCATGCACAAATTATTTGTTCAGCATAAAGCTGATGAATCATTTTTGTTTGCTTATACCTTGGTTTTTCAGTATAGCTGTGTTTAAACTGTATCCATTCATTCTTACTGATCCAGTAAGTCCAGGCATCACCTGAAGAAAAGAAAAAAGACCCTTACGCATATTATTTTGTTGTATGTGGAAGTGATGTTAAACTGTACTTTTTACTTTTACCAAGAGAGGTTTGAAGCTCATTTCCAAAAAGGTATTACATTTTGTGTATAAGTTGAACAGTGTATGTAGAAGAAATAGAAAGAGATGTAGTGGTTTTTTTCCTTCATTAGAACTCACAGCTAAGCAAATCCCATCCATCCCCTACAACTTTGAGACCCTCTGAAAATTAAACAAAAATATGAATGGGGAGATTGTATCTGATTAAAAGAAGCACAGAATCCTATTTGTAAATGACTCTTTGGATTTTCTAGAGTAACACAGATATTAATTACATTTGTTTACGTACTCTTTGTGGAAAGTTAGGGGCACATGTTCTGCTCAAAAGCATCAAACCAACTTACTTAGTGGTTGTTTATCAGTGGTAAACCCGCCGAAGAGAAAAAGATGATCTGGAGAAACTGGTGTTAAAGAATGCCAAGAACGACCAACTGGGCACAGACCTTGTGGAATTCTGAAAAAGTAAAAAATAGCTGTAATCAATGCAACAATGTTATAGTTTTTTCTCCACTTTTCTTCAAACACAGAATTCAACAACTATGTTAAAAATTGGCATGAATTAGCATTAGCAAAATTTTAGTAATTCTTAAGTAAGGGATACTTAAAAACAGAAAGTTTTGCCTCAATGATTATGATAAAGAAAATTTATTAACAGAGAGCTTTAATAAGGAATGAATCTACAATGGAAAGTTTTTTCTTTTGAAGGACTTTTCTAATGTTGTGTGTTACCTACAATTCATTCCATTCCCATGTGTCCAGATTAAGATAATGAAGATCATTCATCCTGGAGTCCTAAGGGAGGGGAAAAAAAAGTTACTCTGAATAATCCAGAAGCAAACCAAAATTTAGGAAGTGATATACTCACTCGGTATCTGCCTCCAAATACAAAGCCTTTATTTCCAACAGTAGCACAGGCATGGGCAGCTCTAGGAGAAGGAGATTTACCCTGCAAAAAATATCACACAGGAAAATTTTGTTAACAGACTAGGCTAAGCTGATAGTAGAAACTGGTTGTTTCTGGGAATGGGAACAATGTTAACAGAACTGTATCTGGAGCACAGCAAATAAAAACAGTCACCAGCAGTGGTAATGTGAAGGGTTAGGAAGACTAGACCAACTGCCTAAATAAAATGTAAATCTGTAGTGTGAAGTAGAATTTATGAGGCAGCTAGGTGGCGAAGTGAATAAAACACCAGCCCTAGATTCAGGAGAACCTGAGTTCAAATTTGGCCTCAGACACTTGACACTAGCTCTGTGACCCTGGGCAAGTCACTTAACCCTCACTGTCCCACCCCACCCCCCAAAAAATTCTTCATCTCAATTTATTATTTGCTTTTTTGAAAGAACTAATATGGGGCGGCTAGGTGGCGCAGTGGATAAAGCACTGGCCCTGGATTCAGGAGTTCCTGAGTTCAAATCCGGCCTCAGACACTTAACACTTACTAGCTATGTGACCCTGGGCAAGTCACTTAACACCACTGCCCCGTAAAAAAAAAAAAAAAGAACTAATGAAGAAATAATTCTTTTAAAAGTTTACTTTTTTTCTAAATACAAAAAATAGGCTATAAAAGAATTATAAAACAAATGAATTCACTTTCAACATAGTGCCTAGATAGCAAGGTGCTATATATTTTACCTTATGAGCATACAAGAGGGAGATCACCAAATTTTTTTTTTAAGGGGGGGGGGGTGAGGCAATAGGGATTAAGTGACTTGCCCAGGGTCACACAGCTAGTAAATGTCAAGTGTATGAGGCCGGATTTGAACTCAGGTCCTCCTGAATCCAGGGCCAGTGCTCTATCCACTGTACCACCTAGGTGCCCCACTTTTTTTTTTTTTTGGTGAGGCAATTGGGGTTAAGATCACCAAATTTGAAGAAATCAACCACATCACCTACTGTCTTTATAACAATTACAAAAATAGATTACATCCTATAACCAAAAAGTAGACAAACAAAATCACAACTCACATCTTTCTTCAATCCACTTTCTAGTCTGAGAAGATAGTTATACTTTAAAACAATTGTGACCAAAATAAGAAGACTAATTTAATTCAGTGTTCTGTAGCAACTTACTGTAGTTATAGGTTGCCTCCAGGTAAAAGTGTCGGTGTCCAAAACATGTACATGATCGTTCCATCCTCTGGGATGACTTGAATTCTAAATAAGATTTTAAAATTTTACTTTAACTACTTTTGGCCATATTTAGTTCCCAATTTATGATTGCCACATACTTATCCATATTATATTAAATTATACACTGTGAGCTCCTTAGGAGAAAAGACTATTTTTTGCCCCTTTGTGCTTAGCACATAATTACTTAATAAATGTTTGTTGACTTGACTTTACATAGTCATAACTTGATTAACAAGGCATACTAGAAATGGAAGGGAGGAAAGGGGTGTGTATATGGTGATATTAATAATTCTGTTTAATTTAACAGTTATTAATAGTGAGTCAGTGTTAAAAATCACTTACCCAAAAAGATGTTTCATCAAACTCAAAAGTTCCCAGTTGTTTATCTTCAGGTAAATACCCATAACCTCCAAAAAATATTAGCCTGTAATATAAAAATAAGACATTTTACAAACTCCATCACCACTTTGTTCACTAGTGATTCATTTTATTGTATCATATTCAAAATGTTGATGAAGTATCTTTTTGATTTTTACTTCACTTAAATAAGAATGTTAAGTTTTAGGGTTTTGGTTTGGATTTTTTATTTTTCATGAGGCGATTGGGGTTAAATGACTTGCCCAGGGTCACACAGCTAGTAATTGTTAATTGATGCCGGATTTGAACTCAGGTCCTCCTAAATCCAGAGCCGGTGCTCTATCCACTGCGCCACCTAGCTGCCCCAGTTTTAGGTTTTTTAAGGGTAAAGCACTCTTTATATTCAGTTACTATTCACAAGTAATAAAGGATATATTACATATTTAAGGGTATACCAAGTTTTATATGTAAGCAATATACTAATGCTACTAACTCACTTGTTTTTATACACCCAGACACCAAGTTTGTCCTTTGATGATGGAGGAATTCCTTGGCAATCAATTCTTACCCACTGCAACACTTTGTCTGTGGACCTTGAATCCAGCATGTAGAACTGCAGAAAAAAAATTTATTTAGGGAAGAAAGAAGAGAATGGACACAACTAAAGAAATATTATCAGTCTGAGATTTCCAATAGAGAATAGCTAGGTATTTTAATGTAGGTTATCAAAAGTCTGTCATTCCAGCTTCAAAGATAAACTTTTCCTCCTGTATCTACAAGATATCTCCTAATCTACGAAATTTAAGCTCTGTAACCTATCCAACCTACTACAATCTTCCTTTCATTGATCTTGGCACTGCTAATTTCTCCCCCCCCAAATTGTGTCAAAATTCATATTACTACTATCTCAAAGGACCTTGCAGAAAATGCTTTGTAAATCAGACAGTGCTATACATCTATTAATTCAATCAATTATAGTGCCCTTTTGTAAGAGTGGTATACTAAGATTCAATTATAAGGAACAAAACTACCTTCAAAAGAAATGTTAAGTGAGTCAATAGATAATACACAAATATCTTATTAGTTTAAAAAAAATGGTGGCTGAAAATATAAATTTTTGCAGCCAAAATACTAATGGCAATATTTCACATTTGGCCAACATACCTTTTTTCCCCATATAAATATTGTATTTATTTTCTAGTTACATGTAGAGATTTCCAAATTTTTCTCCCTACCTCCCCTCCCTCCCCGCCACCAAGACAGCAAGTAATCTGATATTGGTTATATATGTATAATCACATTAAACATATTTCTGCATTAGTCATGTTATGAGAGAAGAATCAGAGCAAAAAAGAAAAAAAAACAATAGAAATAGTGTGGTTCGATCTGCATCTAGATTTCAGTTCCTTTTTTTTTTCTGGATTTGGAGAGCATTTTCCATCATGAGTCCTTTGGAACTATCTTGGACCACTGTATTGCTGAAAAGAATCAAGTCTATCACAGTTCAACATATAATGATGTTGATACTGTGTACAATGTTTTCCTGGTTCTGCTCATCTCACTCATCATCAGTTAATGCAAGTCCTTCCAGGTTTCTCTGAAATCTGCCTGCTCATCGTTTCCTTTTTTTTTTTTTGCAGGGCTATGGGGGTTAAGTGACTTGCCCAGGGTCACACGGCTAGTAAGTGTCAAGTGTCTGAGGCCGGATTTGAACTCAGGTCCTCCTGAATCCAGGGCCGGTGTTTTATCCACTGCACCACCTAGCTGCCCCCACTGCTCATCGGTTCTTACAGCACAATAGTATTCCATTACATTCATATACCACAATTTGTTCAGCCATTCCCCAACTGATGGGCAGCCCCTCAGTTTCCAATTCCTTGCCACCACAAAAAGAGCAGCTATAAATAATCGTGTATAAGTGGGTCCTTTTCCCTTTTTTATGATCTCTGGGAAAAAGACCAAATAGTGGTATTGCTGGGTCAAAGGGTATGCACAGCTTTATATCCCTGTGGTCATAGTTCCAAATTGCTCTCCAGAATGGTTGGATCAGTTCACAACTCCACCAACAATGCGTTAGTGTTCCAATTTTTCCACAGCTTCTCCAACATTTATTATTTTCCTTTTTTGTCATATTAAGCAATCTGATAGCTGTGAGGCGGTACCTTAGAGTTGTTTTAATTTGTATTTCTCTAATCAATAGTGATTTAGAGCATTTTTTCACATGGCAATAGATAGTTTTGATTTCTTCATCAGAAAACTGCCTGTTCATATCCTTTGACCATTTCTCAATTGGGGAGTGACTTGGATTCTTATAAATTTGATTTAGTTCCTGATATATTTTAGAAATGAAGGCCAACATACTTTTAAAAGTGGTAAAGAGTAATAAATCCTTTAACTTTACTTGAATAACCTAAAAAACCTGGTATCCCCAAACACTGCTTCTAAAAGTAGGAAAAGAGAATTTAAAATTCTTGAAAACACTAACCTTGTTTGTATTTCCTCTCGAATGATGTCCTCCAAATAAGTATAGCACCCTATCTACACAAACAGCACAACTCCCTGACATAGAAGGGGGAACATCACCTTCAGTATTTTTCTTCGTCCTGATAGGAAATTTAAAAAACTGAATGTTAACTATCTTTTCAAAGAAGACATGACAGATAAGGAAAACTAGTTTAGCAATATCAGTTTTTCAAACCTACCATTTTTCCCCTACAGTAAGGAAAAAAATACTTACAGAATCAGAGTTGGAAGGTATCTCAGTGGCCAGCCATCTAATTTAATTCATACTCAATAGCTCTCATCAAATTAGGAGTTCTCTCCAACAATATATTTTTCCCAGTTTCTCTGAAATCTGCCTGCTCATCATTTCTTACAGCACAATAGTATTCCATTATATTCATATACCACAACTTGTTCAGCTATTCCCCAAGTGATGTACCACAAAAAGAGCAGCTATAAATATTTTTGTACACATGGGTCCTTTTCCCTTTAAAAATGTAGTTTTAAAAAAATGTTTCAAGAGCAAAAACTGGCAAAGATGGTGAGTAGGAGGAAACAGTACCAAGGTCTCTCCTCTGACTAAAAAAAAAAAAAAGTCAAGGAAGCATACCAAACCAAATAGTAACTGCCCAGATCAGCAGAGAGAGACAGCTAGGGGCCTACGGGGGGGTCCATGCAGGAAGGTATAAAAAGAGCCTTCTGGGGGCGGGGGGGGGGGGGAGAGCCTTCTAGCACAGAGACTGTGCCAGAACCTGCAGGTATTCACCATAGCAAGAAGGAATTGCATATCCAGTTCTAAAGTGATTGAAGGGGGCAGCTAGGTGGCGCAGTGGATAAAGTACTGGCCTTGGATTCAGAAGGACCTGAGTTCAAATCCGACCTCAGACACTTGACACTTAGCAGCTGTGTGACACTGGGCAAGTCACTTAACCCTCACTGCCCCGAAAAAAACAAACAAATGAAATGACTGAGGATGAGTCCAAGACGAGGAACAGAATAGGATGCAGTTAGTACCTGTGTCTCTCTCACACCAGACTGGACTGGTGGAGGGGGAGAGCCATTGTGGGTGAGTACCAGGGCATGGAGTGGATGTAGCCAGGTTTTACACAGTGGTAAATATATCACTGATTCTAAACATGCTTGCAAAAGGTTTGGAATATAAAGCTGATTAAACAGGTCCAGGAAGCTCAGACTAAGATTGAACACTGAAGAGTGAGTATCAGATCCACTCAGCTGAAGGGGTTGGGGCCTATCAGTATTCTACTAGCAGCAAGCCTGCAATGGGGTTACCCATGCTAAAAGCAGGGATTGGAACCTGAAAAG
Organism: Dromiciops gliroides; assembly: GCF_019393635.1. Lineage (NCBI taxonomy): Eukaryota > Metazoa > Chordata > Mammalia > Microbiotheria > Microbiotheriidae > Dromiciops > Dromiciops gliroides. The sequence goes on along the minus strand of NC_057862.1, from coordinate 262,218,307 downwards.
GTAAGATCAAAAAAAGTAGCAGCAATCAGACTTGTCCCTATATCAGGACTGAATGTTGGTAGGTCCCATCCTGAGCTGCTCCTAATTTCTTTGTAGAATATCACACTCAAAACCCAGAGAATGCAGCAGCAGAGATACAAGTATATTAATGCATTATTGGTAGAGCTATAAAATGATACAATCATTTTGGGAAACCATTTATAACTATACTTTAAGGTCTTTAAACTCACCTTTAATATTTTCCCCCAATTAGATGTAAAAACAATTTTTAACATTAGTTTTTAATTTTTGAGTTCCAAATTCTTTCCTTCCCTCCTCTTCAACCAACCCTCCCCCCATTGAGAAGGCAAGCAATTTGATATACGTTCTACATGTGCAGTCACACAAGACATATTTCCATGTTAGACATGTTATAAAAGAAAACACAGGCAAAAAAACAAGAAAGAAAAATTATGCTTCAATTTGCATTCAGATTCCATCAGTTCTTTCTTTGGAGGTGAATAGCATTTTTCATCATAAATCTTTCAGAACTGTCTTGGATCATTGTATTGCTGAGAATAGCTAAGTCATTCATAACTGTTCATCATACAATATTGCTGCTATTGTGAACACTATTCTCCTTGGATCTGTTCATTTCACTTTGTTATCAGTTAGTGCAAGTTTTTACAGGCTTAAACTACTAATTTAAGCCAGTGATGCCACTACTAGGGTCCATATTCCAAGGAGATCAAAGAAAAAGGAAAAGAACCCAAATGTACAAAAATTTTTTAGAGTAGCTCATTCTGTATTGGGAAATGACTAAACAAATTAAAGTATATGAATATAATAAGAATATTATTGTACTATAAGAAAAGATGAAACCGATAGTTTCAGAGAAGCCTGGGATGACCTATATAAACTGATGCAGAACAAACTGAACAGAATGATTTATACTAAAAGAGACAATTCTGAAAAACTTGAGAACTCTATTCAATGCAATTATAAGGACTGGTAAAGAAACATGCTACCCACCTCTTCAAAGAAAGGTAATATATTCAAGGTACACAATAAGCCATATTTTCAGATCTGGCTAATGTGGGAATTTGTTAACTATTAATATTCACAAGATTTGGTTTGGGTTCTTTTCCTTTTTCTTTGATCTCCTTGGAATATGGACTAGATGACCAGAAGGCATCTTAAATTGAACATGTCTAAAACTAAAATCATTCATTGTCTTTCCCTCAAACTTCCTTTCCCCTTTCCAAACTTCCCTGTTACTGTCAAGGGCAATGCCATTTCTCCAATGTTCCAGGTTCACAATCTAGGTATCATCTTGAATTTTTCACACTCTCTCAACCTTTATATCTAATATCCTGCCAAGGCTTGTCCATTTCACTACTTTCTTCTCTAAGAATGCTACCAATTTGGTCCAGGCCTTCATCAATTCCCTCTCAGATATTGGAATAGCCTGATGGTGGTTCTGCCTGCCTCAATTCTCTCCCCACCCCAATCCATCATCCATTCAGCCACATAAGTGATTTTCCTAAAGTGAAGGTCCAACCATGACACTCTCCTATTCAATAAACTCCAGTGGCTATTGCATCCAGGATCAAATACAGAATCCTCTGTTTGACATACAATGCCCTCCCCGCCCCCAACCTTTCCAAGATTCTTATATACATCATTTCCCCACCACCTACCCTTGAATCCAGTGACAATGGCCTTCTTGCTGTCCCATAAACAAGATATTCCATCTCATGGTTCTAGGTATTTTCTCTGGCTCACCCCTATGCCTGCAGTGTTCTCCCCTCCTCATGTCATCAGCTCTGGCTTCCTTCAAGTCCCAATTAAAATCTCATCTTATGAAGGAAGCTTTTCCCAACCACCCAATCCCAGTGCTTTCCCTCTTTTAATTATTTACTACTGATCTTATACATAAGCTTGTTTGTATATATTTGTTTGTTTGTTATCTCCCCCACCAGATTGTAACCACCTTGAAGTCAGGATTGTCTTTTGCCTGTTTTGGTATTGATAAGTTGGTTGTGCCAATATCATATAAAAAACAATGCTATCTAAATTAAATAACTTATTCAGTAACCATACCAAACTATTGTGATAAAATAATGGGACTTGGCAGATGCCCAGGGGTCCCACCTGATTTACTATTGTTTGAATTGGGTGAGAATGAGAAACTGTCTAAGCACCTACTTAAGGATGATTGGATGGGGAACACACCTGGCTGGCCCTGAGTGAAGTGTTGGTGTACTACTGACATCAGCAAGAGACCATTCTCAACCAATCTACTTAAAGGACCTCCCCTTTTGGGAAGGGAGAGAGGAACGAGGAAGTGAACACTCGCTTAGAGAAGAACTCTCTTTTTGGTGAGGAAGACGCATGTGGCAAGAGAAGGAGAACAAGGAGTCCCTCTTAGTCGTTCGGACACCAGCTTGGTGGTGAGAGATTTCACGTGGGCTACTAGGAAAGGAAATTGTTTTTTCTCTCTGGCTATACCGAATTAGATCTGAGCTAGGATTTCCATGCTATAAGGAATCTGTTCTCAATCTCTCTCTTCACTAACTTATAATATATATTTTAATAAATCTTTAAAAGCCTAAACTCGCTGAATTTATCAGTGATTTTAGCCAGCTTCCCCCCAGGACTGGGGGGGGGGGACAGATTAGAACCCATAATTTAGATTTTAAACAACACACTATTAAAGGATTACTATGTAGAGCTAGAAAAAAAATCATCTGGAGAAAAAAAAAGGTCAACAATCTCAAGGGAAATCATCATCAAAACTTTTTAGTGATGGCTAAAATACAGAATGATTAACTAATGGAACAGATGACATATACGAGATAAAAGCAAATTAACAGTAATATACTATTTGACACTGCAAGACTGCAGTTTTGGTGTAAAGACTCATTATTTGATTTAAAAAAAAAAACACAGAAAAACTGAAAAGCATTCTCTCAAGAAAATAGGTTGAGGGGGCAGCTAAGTAGTACACCGGCCCTGGATTCAGGAGTACCTGAGTTCAAATCCAGCCTCAGACACTTGACATTTACTAGCTGTGTGACGCTGGGCAAGTCACTTAACCCTCGTTGCCCTGCAAAAAAAAAAAAAAACAAACAACAAACAACAAAAACCCCAGAAATTAGGTTGAGACCAACACTTAATACCATATACCAAAATAAGCTCAAGTAGATAAATGACAAACATAAAAGGTCACATCATGAATAAATTAGAGGCTAAAAAGAAATTACCTTTTAAATATGCGAGGAGGAAAAGAGATTAGATAGAAAGGATCATAGAAGATCAAATAGATCATTTTGATTACATAAAATTAAAAATTTTACACAAATCTAGAACAGTTAAAATTAGAAGGGGAACTGAAGCAAGTTTCTTTATGTTTCATCTTCAAGATACATAAAGAAATGATTCAAATTTATAAAAACAAGAACTATTTCCCAATAGAAAAATGGTTAAAGGATACCAATGAGAAGTTCTCAAGGAAAGAAATCCCAGCTAGCCATAGTCATATAAAAAAATATTCCAGATCAATAATAGAGAAATGCGAAGTAAAGCAACTCTAATGTTCTATCTCATAGCCATCAGACTGGGAAAGATGACAAATACCGTCAGCAAAGGCTGTAAGAAAAAAGGCACCTTAATACACTATTTGTAGAATTGGGAATTGGTCCAGCCATTCTGGAAAGAAATTTGGAAAAAGGCTAAAATCCTTTGACTCAAAGATAACACTTCTAGGTTTATAAGCATTTAAAAAAAAAAAAAGGGACTAACCATACAAAAATATTTATAGCAGCTCTTTTTTGCAATGGCAAAGAACTGGAAATTAAGGACATGCCTCTCAATTGGGGAATAACAGAACAGTCTCTAACTGTAATGTATCTTTATTGCACTGTAACAAATAAAGAACAGGATCTTGGGAAGACATATATACTGATTCAGAAAGAAGTGAGCAGAACCAGAAGAACAATTTATACAATAACTATGACAATGTAAGGAAAAACAAGTCTGAAAGACTTAAGAACCATGATTCCAAAGTATCTATGATGAAGCAAGCTATCTCCTAACAGAGAGTTGATGGTGTTAAGCTGCAATATAATATGTAAAATTTTGGCTATGTAGAAATTTCTTTTGACAGACTCTATGCATATTTGATAGGAGAGTGGGGAAGTTAGTCTGAGAGAAGTGCTAAAGCTAGAGTTGCAAAAAAAAAAAAAAACCATCAAAAGAAAGAAAATGGAAGGCCAGAAGGAATCACAGAGAAATAGAACAACTTTTGAAGTTACATGTTAAATTTATTCTATACTTTTAAAAAGAAAAGTTCTATATAAGATAGTTTCATGTACAATTTCCTCCTGTTCTACAATCTATGTGCTTAGCACAATGCCTGACACACAGACACTTAATAAATGATAGCTGACAAGTTTTCTCTTTTATCTTTAATACATGTCACATGCACTTTCTCTCTTCAAACATTGCAACCACCCTGGTGCAGGCCCTCATCACCTGACCCCTGAACTACTGTAATGGCTTGCTGGTTGTTCTCCCTGTCTTTGTCCATCATCCACTCTGCAATCAAACTAATATTCTTTTTTGTTGTTGTTGTTGTTGTTTGTGGGTTTTTTTTAGTGAGGCAATTGGGGTTAAGTGACTTGCCCAGGGTCACACAGCTAGTAAGTGTTAAGTGTCTGAGGCCAGATTTGAACTCAGGTCCTCCTGACTCCAGGGCCAGTGCTCTATCCACTGTGCCACCTACCTGCCCCCAAACTAATATTCTTAAAGTACAGGTCAGGCCAAGTCTTTCTTCCCTCCATCCCACTCCTAAATTCATGTGGCTCCCTATAATCTCCAAGATTAAATGTAAAATCCTCTGGCTTTTAAAACCCTTCATAACCTGGCCTCTTCCTACCTTTCCAATCTATTCCCCACACCTACACTCTTTTTGGGTCACGCTGAAATAGCAAGGTACCTTGAGGGAGAGATAGGAGGCATAACATGGTGGCAAGCCACTATCACCACCACGACTACCATTTTTCCTTAGACCCCAATAGAGACAGCCTAGCATCTTGAACCCAAGAGCCTTAGGAATAGCTGTACCCACTGATGCAAGAATTTTAAATAAAATATTAGCAAAAAGATTACAGCAATACTTCACAAGGATCATACACTATGACCAGGTGGGATTTATACCAGGAATGCAGGGCTGGTTCAATATTAGGAAAACGATCAGTATAACTGATCATATCAATAACAAAACTAACAGAAATCATACGATTACCTCCATAGATGAAGAAAAGGCCTTTGACAAAATACAGCACCCACTCCTATTAAAAACACTAGATGGGGGCAGCTAGGTGGCACAGTAGATAAAGCACCAGCCCTGGATTCAGGAGGACCTGAGTTCAAATCCAGCCTCAAACACTTAACACTTAACTAGCTGTGTAACCCTGAGCAAGTCACTTAACCCCAATTGCCTCACCAAAAAAAAAAACAAAAACCACTAGAGAGGGGCAGCTAGGTGGTGCAGCGGATAAAGCACTGGCCCTGGATTCAGGACCTGAGTTCAAATCCAGAATCAAACACTTGACCCTTACTAGCTATGTGACCCTGGGCAAGTCACTTAACCCTCACTGCCTTAAAAAAAAAAAAACACAAAAAAACAACCAAACAAAAACACTAGAGAGCATAAGAATAAAAGGAGCTTACCTTAAAATGATAAGTACTACTTATCTAAAACCATCAACAAGCATTATCTGTAATGAGGATAAGCTAGAAGCCTTTCCAATACAATCAGGATACCCATTATGACTATTATTTAATATTATACTAGAAATGTTAGTTATAGCAATAAGAGAAGAAAAAGAAATTAAAGGAATTAGAACAGGTAATGAGGAAAGAAAAAACTATCGTTCTTTGCAGATGTATGATATTATACTTAGAAAAACCTAGAGAATCAACTGAAGAGCTACTCAGAATTATTAACAACATTAGCAAAGTTTCAGGATACAAAATAAACCCACATAAATCATCAGCATTTCTATATATTACCAAAAAGTCCAGCATCAAGAGATAGAATGAGAAATTCCATTAAAAATAACTGTGAGGGGGCAGCTAGATGGCGCAGTGGTAAAGCATCGGCCCTGAATTCAGGAGTACCTGAGTTCAAATCCAGCCTCAGACACTTGACACTTACTAGCTGTGTGACCCTGGGCAAGTCACTTAACCCTCATTGCCCTGCAAAAAATACCAAAACCAAAAAAAAAAAAAAAAGACTCATGATGGGAAATGCTCCCCACATCTGGAAAAAGAAAATAACTGTGAGGGGCAGCTAGGTGGCGCAGTAGATAGAGCACCGGCCCTGGAGTCAGGAGAACCTGAGTTCAAATCTGGCCTCAGACACTTAACATTTAGTAGCTGTGTGACCCTGGGCAAGTCACTTAACCCCAATTGCCTCACCCAAAAAACCAGAACAAACAAAAAAAAACAAAAAATCTGTGGCCAATATAAAATACTTGGGAGTGTACCTGTCAAGATATATGACCAGAACTACAAAACACTTTTCACACAAATGAAGACAGATCTAAATAATTGGAAAAATATTAATTGCTCATGGGTAGGCTGAGCCAATATAATAAAAATTACAATCCTATCAAAAAATATTTTATAGAACTAGAAAAGATAATAACAAAATTCATCTGGAAAAATAAAAGTTCAAGGATATCATGGGAATCAATGAAAAAATACAAAAAAGGTGGTCTAGCCGTACCAGATCTCAAACTGTATTATAAAGTGCTAATTTTTTTTTTTTGGTGGGACAACTGGGGTTAAGTGACTTGCCCAGGGTCGCACAGCTTGTAAGTATCAAGTGTCTGAGGCCATATTTAAACTCAGGTCCTCCTGATTCCAGGGCCAGCTCTCTATCCACTGCACCACCTAGCTGCCCCAAAAGGTTTCACTGGTTGAAACATGTCTTTTGCTTGTTTTGTTTTGGTTTTTGGTGGGGCAATGAGAGTTAAGTGACCTGCCCAGGGTCACACAGCTAGTAAGTGTCAAATGTCTGAGGCAAATTTGAACTCAAGTCCTCCTGAATCCAGGGCTGATCCACTGCCCCACCTAGCTGTCCCTAAAGTGCTAATTATTAAAACAATCTGGTACTGGCTAAGAAATAGAGAGGTGGATCAATGGAATAGAATAGGTATAAATTACACTATAGTAAATGACTATAGCAATCTAGTAAATGATAAACCCAAAGATCCAAGCTTTTGAAACAAAAACTCATTATTTGACAAAAAATGCTGGGAAAACTGGAAAACAGTATGGCAGAAACTAGGTATAGACCAACATCTCACACCATATACTAAAATAAGGTCAAAATGGGTACATGGTTTACACATAAAGGATGATACCATAAGCAAATTAAGAGAGCATGGACCAGAACTGAGAAATTGTCAAAGGATATGAATAAGCAGTTTTCAGATGAAGAAATCAAAGCTATCTATTCCCATATGAAAAAACGTTCTCAATCACTTCTAAAGAAATGCAAATCAAAACTGCTCTCAGGTACCACCTCACAACTATCAGATTGGCTAATATGACAAAAAAGGAAAATAATAAATGTTGGAGAAGCTGTGGAAAAACTGGAACACTAATGCATTGTTGGTGGAGCTGTGAACTGATGCAACCATTCTGGAGAGCAATCTGGAACTATGCCCAAAGGGCGATAAAGCTGTGCATACCCTTTGACCCAGCAATACCACTATTCGGTCTTTTTCACAAAGAGATCATAAAAAAGGGAAAAGGACCCACTTATACATGATTATTTATAGCTGCTCCTTTTTGTGGTGGCAAGGAATTGGAAACTGAGGGGCTGCCCATCAATTGGGAAATGGCTGAACAAGTTGTGGTATATGGATGTAATGGAATACGAAGAGCAGGCAGATTTCAGAGAAACCTGGAAGGATTTACATGAACTGATGCTGAATGAGATGAACAGAACCAGGAGAACATTGTACATAGTATCAACAACATTGTGTTTTGATCAACTGTGATAGATTAAACTCTTCTCAGCAATACAATGGTCCAAGATAGTTCCAAAGTACTCATAATGAAAAATGCTCTCCAAATCCAAACAAAACAAAACAAAACCTGTGGAGTCTAGATGCAGATTGTGGTAAAAATTATTTGTGGTAAAGATTAATATCAAAACTTTTAGCTGAATCACTTGGGAGGGGCCACACCTGGCCTACCCTCAGATTGTGCATGCTACTGAGCAGTTTTTGAAGGACCTCCCCTTTTGGGGGAGGAAAAACTAAACACAACTGGAAGGGAGCGAACTTCCGGTAGGAGGGACATGTTCAAAAAGTTTGCACTCTTTGGGCCTGGCAATCAGTCTGGTGGTGTTTGGGGACCTGGCAGAGGCACATGTTTTGCTTTGTTTCAGGCAATTGCTGAGTAACTGTAGACTGACCAGGTTTGATGAGTTTTATGAAGGAAAATCCTAAATTCCTTTTAACTAGCTTAATTGAGAACACTCTGGGATTGCATAGGCTAAGCTTAGAGTTAAGACTATCTATCTGTATTTCTACTTCCTTATTTCCTTAATTGGTTTCACCTTTGTGGTTTAATTAATTCCCAAGTAACAAAACCTGATCCTTTATGAACTAAAGCTCAGAGGCTCCTTTTCTTATTGGCCTGGGAGGAATATATAAAAGGAAAGTTCAAAGGGGAGATTAGACCTAAGAGTCCCTCATATTTCCAGGACCCCAATGTTAAAGCGAGTCACCCTAATAACGCTTCGTATATAAAATTTTGGCCCTCAGGGGCAGCTAGGTGACACAGTGGATAGAGCACGGGCCCTGGAGTCAGGAGTACCTGAGTTCTAATCTGGCCTCAGATACTTAACACTAGCTGTGTGACCCTGGGCAAGTCACTTAACCCCAATTGCCTCACCAAAAAAAAAAAAAAAATTTGGTCCTCACAAGATTGAACCATACTGTTTCTACTTGTTTTGTTTTTCTTTTTTGAGTTTTTATGATTCTTCCTTCACAGTATGACTAATGCAGAAATATGTTTAATGTGATTGTACATATATAACCTATATCAGATTGCTTGCTGTCTTGGGGAGGTGGGAAAGGGGAAGGAGGAAAGGGAGAAAAATTTGAAAACTATAAATCTTATGAAAACAAATGTGGGGCGGCTAGGTGGCGCAGTGGATTTGAACTCAGGTCCTCCTGAATCCAGGGTCGGTGCTTTAACCACTGCGCCATCTAGCTGCCTCTCATATTCTTAATTAACTCCCTCAAAACCTCTTGAAAACTCATTTCTTCTTTTTTTAATTTTTTTTTTCATTTCTTCTTCTTTATTACAATGTTAAAACCTTCATCATCACACTGCCCCATCTAACTATTAAATAAATTTACTTATGTCTCTTGACTTATATTTGCATTTCTTCCTGAGGGATGGAATCTTTTCATTAAGAATAATTGGGGGAGAAAGGCAGGGCAGCTAGATGGCGTAGTGGATAGAGCACCAGCCCTGGAGTCAGGAGTACCTGAGTTCAAATTCGGCCTCAGACACTTAACACTTACTAGCTGTGTGACCCTGGGCAAGTCACTTAACCCCAATTGCCCTGCCAAAAAAAAAAAAAGGAATACTTGGGGGGCAACTAGGCACAGTGGATAAAGCACTGGCCCTGGATTCAGGAGGACCTAAGTTCAAATCCAGCCTCAAACCCTTGACACTTATTAACTGTGTGACCCTGGGCAAGTCACTTAACCCTCACTGCCCCACACACACACAAAAAAATAATAATAATTAGAAGTTCCATTGGAAGTGCTTTATCCACTGCACCACCTAGCTGCCCTTCTCAGCACATATTTTAATGCTTTACAGTGGTCTGTCTCTTCTTTAGTTTATTCACCAGTTTTGTGCCACTGCCAGGCTCTACCTTCAACTTTGTTTTTGGGTAAAATGGTCAGCCTCCCCTGACTGCCCACCTCTCAATCTGAATCACCTGGCTCCCATGGCTTTTTGATATTCAGGGTACTTAATCTTCAGGGCTCACTATGGTATTTCAGAAAATAATGTTAAGAGACCCATGTGAGGCCTTGAGCCCGAGTTGTCCAAATCTAAAAATTTGAGGCAGCTAGGTGGCACAGTGGATAAAGCACTGGCCTTGGACTCAGGAGGACCTGAGTTCAAATTCAGCCTCAGACACTTGCTAGCTGTGTGACCTTGGGCAAGTCACTTAACCCTCATTGCCCCACAAAAAAGTAAAAAAAAAAAAAACAAAAAAAAATCTAAAAATTTATGCTCCCAGCAACCTCTGATCCCTTGTGACTACCCTAGGAATTATCAATGAGGACCGGACTCCCCTTCTGAAACCTTCATGTCTCTGGCCCATCTCTGGTAGTGCCAAGGAGGCTATTTTTGTGGCTGGCCCTCTTTCTCATTCTCTGTGGGCTTCTCGCTCACTTCATGCTATTCCTGGGTAGACCAAGTTATCTCATGTAGTTTCTCACTAGATCTCTTAGTCATCATTTGGTCTGACATAACTTTTAGAGTTAGTATGTGGGAGCTGAGCTGTCTGCTTCCGTTCCGGTATCCAATCTTAACTGGAAGTCACAGTTACGTTTTCTTTAAACTGCTTCTCTCTGATTTATCCCATAATACTGCTCATAATCATCCACCATACTTCTTGGTAGAATATGAACTCACCCACAGGATGACTTCATATTCGACTCTGATTTTGCTTTTGGGCAGTATTTCTCCATTAGGTCATATTAGCATCATATTATACCAAACCACCTTCTGGACATTATTTGGTCTTCTTGTTGCAGCAATTTACAAGGGCTAAATTTCTACATACAATGATTATAACCTGTATTAATGTCATTTCTGTTTTATGTTTCCCATTTTTCATAACAAATTACTTTTTAAAATAATTCAAGATAGAGTAGTCCTACTCTGATTCCTCATCATGGTGTGGAAGTGACTCTAGGTTCCTAAAAGTGGAGCATAAGCCCTGGCAGCTTCTATCTACCATGTTGGAAAAGACTTATAATGACCCTAAGCAACAGACTAGTTCCCAAGAACTAGTCTAGCTAAGCAGAGAAAGACTCAGCAGCAGCAGCAGCCTAGTCTACTCCATGATGCATTTTTTTGGCTAAGGAAACTCAAAGAAAAACACGAAATGGCCCTCATTCCTGTGTGGTGCCCTGATGGTGGCTTCTTAAACTCAACTTATCTAAAACAGAACTCATCTTTTCCCTTCCACCTATTCAAACTTCCCTATTACTGTTAAGGCTCCACTATCCTTCCAGTCACCCAGGCCCACAACCAGTAGTCAAACTTAACTCTTCATTCTTACTTACCAAACTGCTGCCATGGTCTGTCGATTTTACTTTTGTAACATCTCTAGAAAAAGCCCCTCCCCAAATTTATCTCATCTCATTACATGATGCCTACACTATTGCAATAGCCTGATGGTTAGTCTGCCTGTCATAAGTCTCTTCCCACTTCAGTCCATCCTCCCCTCATTTGTTAAAATGATCATCTTAAAATGCAGGTCTGACCATGTCACTCCCCTACTTGGTAAACTCCAGTGGCTCCCTGTCACCTGCAGGATCAAATAGAAAATCCTCTGATATTCAAAGCCTTTCATAACTTGCCCCCAACCTTTCCCATCTTCTTACATTTTATTCTGTCACATTTTCTTCAATCCAGTAATTCTAGCCTCCTTGCTGTTCCTCAAACAAGACACTCCATCTCCAGACTAAGCATCTTCACTGACTGTTCCCCATGCCTGGATTGCTCTTCCTCCTCATTTCCACCTCCTGGCTTCTCTGGCTTCCTTCAAATCCCAGTTAAAATCCCATCTTCTTAGTTTCAAAGGACTCATGATGGAAAAGGCTCTCCAAATCCAGAAAAAAAAAAAAAAAAGAACTGTGGAATATGGATGCAGATTGAACGATACTATTTCTTTTGTTTTTGGTGCTGTTGTTTTTCTTTTTTGAGGTTTCTCCTCTTTGCTCTGATTCTTATCTTATAACATGACTAATGCAGAAATGTTTAATATGATTATACATATATAACCTACTTGCTGTCTTGGGGAGGGGGGAAGGGAGAGGAGGGAAGGAGAAAAATTTGGAACTAAAAATCTTATAAAAACAAATGTTGAAAACTATCTCTACATGAAACTGGAAAATAATAAAATACTTTTATATCTTTTTTTTTAAATCCCATCTTCTACAGGAAGCTTTTCCAAACCACCTTAATTCTAGTGATTTCCCTCTGGTGATTATTTCCAGTATGTAGCTAGCTTGTCTGTACAGTTATTTGCATGTTGTTTCCCCTATGTTAAAGGGCTAAAATTCTAGCTAGTCTGTCTAAAATATCTAATGGGTGGTCGCCAATAAATAATAAGCTTTAGCAAGAGTTAGACTTTTAAGCATTTATTAAGGAGAATAAGAATTTGGTAAAGAGAGAGAAAGGCCTACATTCCTCTATCTATTAAAGGGAGAGCACATTTCTAGCTCCGCTCTCCACCAGAATCCCCAGGAAAAAGCCCCAGTCAGAGCGCCAGGCTCCCCCCTTCTTCCTCCCACAAGCAAACGTCACATCCTGACGCCAAAGAAAAGACTCCTGGTCTTGCCCTCAAAGACCTTCAACTCTTGGCGGAGCTTTTCTACAGTAAATCTCCAGCAGGTGGCGTCATTCCAATCGTTACACCTATTAGATTGTGAGCTCCTCAAGAGCAAAGCTGTCCTTTTACCTTTCTTTTATTTCCCCAGTCCTTAGCATAGGCCTTGAAACACTGTTGTTAAGTCATTCAGTCATGTCCAATTCTTCATGCCCCCACGGATCACAGTATGCCAATACTGTCCACTGGGTTTTCTTGGCAAAGTTACTGTAGTGGTTTGCCATTTCCTTCTCCAGTGGATTATGGCAAACAGAAGATAAGTGACTTGCCCAGGGTCACACAGCTAGTAAGTTTCTGAGGCTTGATTTGAACTCAGGTCTTCCATAGTTAACTTGACTATTTGTACTCTAAATTTGAGATCCCTGTTCAATGACTGCGTCCAGTGACTTCTACAGGAGCTCAATCTATTTAAACTTATTCTTGCTATAAAAGAAACCAGAAGGAAGCTATAGCTAAACAGAAGGATAACTCAAGTAGTCCTTCAAAAGTCAAAGAAAGTTGATACAAAACCATCAGTGCTGAGGATGAAAAGGTAGAGAAAGTTAAAAAATAATTTGTTAAGACCCTCTAAATTAATTCAACACATTCTGATGCTCTGTGACTTAAATGCTAAAGTAGAAAAAGGTAAGGATGGCAAGAGGGTAAGACACATGGAAAAAGTACTGTTCAGAAAGAGAGACTTTAAACTCCACTGAAACCTTGAGAGTATGAGTATTTTCTTCAAGAAGAGAATTAGCAGATAACAGGCATAATGGGCACCAAATAACACACACACAAAAAGAAATAGATTATACATTAATAATCAGGATAGGGCTTGTTATTGATGTACGAGTTATCCATTGAGTCAGCTGTCTGTGTACAATCTATCATACACCTTCACCCTACAGTCCCCAACTTGTCAAGCAAAGATCAGAGGATCTATGATCTATGAGTTCAAACTGATTTCAAATTGAGTTACTGAATTCAAATCTTACAAATTAGAATACTGAGGCACAGTAAGGAGAAACTTGGTTAGGGTCACATAGCTAAGTGCCTGAGGCAGAATTCAAATTTGGGTCTTCCTGATTCCAAGTCCAATATGCTATCCACTATTCCTAAGATCCTAAATGAAATGCAATGAAATGTAAAAATGAAAAAGAATATGAAAAAATATTCCCTTGAATAAAAGTAAATTAAATATACCCTTATTTGGTGACAAGAGATGCAAAATATTTTACAGTTAAGTTAGAGGAAAGAGGTAACCAAAGGTTCATCATTCTTCTCACTGTGCTATTTTAAATTTGTTTTAATTAAAAACAAAAATACAATATTTGAGTTAGAAAGAAACTCAGAGGCCAGATAGTCCAATCTGTACCTCAACAAAAACACACCATACAACATAAGTGGCAAGAGTCCATTCATCTTTTTTTTTAAAGACTTCCAGTGAGGGGGAACCAGGTTCCTCCAAGTTAGGAAGCATTTCTTTATATCAAGTTTAGATTATATGTGCCTCTATACCTTCCAACCACTGCTCCTAATTCTACTCTCTAATCTAATTGCTTTTTAACATGACAGCAAAAGTTGCTAACAGAAAAAATTCATTAATTAGCCATACAGAAATAGTCGTGGCTCAGGGCTCCCTCCCCACTCCAACAATCCTTTCTGTATGATTTCATGCAAATCCTATGTTGTAAATCCTATGCTAAAGAGATACCTATTATGACAAATATGGTAATGTTTTACATAATCATACACGTATAACCCGTATCTGATTGTTTGCCGCCTTGGGGAAGGAAAAGGAGAAGGTTGGAAAGAGGGACAAAAATTGGAATCCAAAACTATAATATAAAAATGTTTATTACAGAGCTACCCACAAAGCAAATTTATAAACTCCAAAATATTACCAATACACTATTTTGAGAAACAGAAGTACAATAGAATGGAAAGAAATTTGGGGCAGCTGGTGACACAGTAGATAGAATGCCAGGCCTGAAATCAGGAAGATCTGAGTTCAAATCTAGCCTCTAACACTAGCCATGTGACCCCAAGCAAGTCATTTAACCCAGTTTGCCTCAGTTTCCTTATTTGTAAAATGAGCTGGAGAAAGAAATGGCAAACTACTCCAGCATCTTTGCCAAAATAACCCTAAAAGGGGTCAAAAAGGCCAGACACTACTGAAAATGACTAAACATTTTGAAAAATATGCAGATTTTGTCAAAATCAATTTATACTACAACTATATTTAATACAACAATACCTTATCATATGTCCTTTTTGTAACAGTTTATTTGAAAATTTATATAATGAGGATTTTAAATTATAAGAAAAAAGTAAAAGTCCATTAAACTCAATAAAATGGCATGCAACTTCTGTTTTCCTAACAAGAAGATTCAAGAAACTAAACTATTTTCATTCAGGGTACCCCCACTTAATACCACTTGTAGGAGATTATACAACCTAGACATAATTTTAAAAAACATTTTTCATCTCCATTGGCAAATGTGAATTGTCTATACCTCTTATACACTGAAGTTTTTTTTTAACTGTCATCACAGAATCCTCAAGTAAACTCTAAAAATAATCAGGAGCAACCAAAGTCTAGAACAAAAGTTATTAACCAAGAGTCTGTGAACTTTAAAAGAAAATATTTTGCTAACTGTATTTCAATACTATTGGTTTCCTTTGTAATCACATGTATTTAACTCCTAAGCTTTACCAGACTCCCAAAGGGGTCTGTGAAAAAAAAAAAAAAAGATTAAAAACCCCCGATCTAGAGTCACTTCTTAAGATTCTGTAAGAAACATGCACATACATGCGTGCGCACACACACACCCCATGGTTTTCTAAAGCATGTTAATTTAGCATAATTCATTGAGACCTTCATTCAGTAAAATTTAGTGGAACTTCTATACAGTTGCTTTTCCCTTTAAAAACTTACATCAATTTTCATCCCCGACCCATCTCTAAATAATATTTAAAGTTACCATCTTCCAGTCTCCATGTTGTAGATCCATATTTCATCTCTAGGCAGATAAAAATCATAAAATCCTCTGACTTGAGCATTCTAAAAAAGAAACACACATATACAAAAGACTATTGATTTAAAAGATACCAAGCAATGATAGATTTGTATCTTAAATAGGTATTATCACCTTGCTTCATTTCACATTTAACTTTTAATAACTTACTGATGTTTTCGGAAAAAATTAATAATAGTAACATCTTTCTACTCTATGATAATATTGAATATCAATGTTGGGGGCAGCTAGGTGGCACAGTGGATAGAGCACCGGCCCTGGAGTCAGGAGTACCTGCATTCAAATCCGGCCTCAGACATTTGACACTTACTAGCTGTGTGACCCTGGGCAAGTCACTTAACCCCAATTGCCTCACCAATAAATAGATAGATAGATAGATAAATAAATATCAATGAGCTAACCTTTAAAATTCAGTGTTTACCAAGATCCTATGAGTTGGAGGCATAAAGGTTTCAGGAATACATTAAAATCCTTTTATATTATATTTTTTGCCTTTGTACCTACACATGTTCTGCTAAGTGAAGACAGAAGATGTTCTGACCTCCCCCAGTATAACCTGATGTTACCTAATGGCAAGTCCTCACTGGGGAAAGCAATCCTTTTACACCTTCCTAATCAAATAACTATCCCATTAACCACAGAGACTTTCCTAATCCTTTGAATTCTTCCTCAAATCTCCCATTATTCCTTCTCTCCTCACCCTCTTAGCAGAGACCTTTGCCTCATATTTCACTGAAAAAATGAAGCCCATCGTTGAAAGTTCCTTCCCATCAGATGTTTTTGTCCACTTTCCTTTCCTTCATCCCCCACCTCACAGGAAGAAGTAGCCCTTCTTCTCACCAAAACAAGCCCTTCTCTTCAATCACTTACTTGTCTACTGGCTGCTTCTCTACTATCTACAAATACACTGAAGTCCTCAAAAAACCCTCACTTAATCTGTCCACACCTGCTAACTACTGTCACATACTTCTCCCCCATTTTGAGGTTAAAATCCTTGAGAAGGCTATCTACAATTAGTGCTTCCATTTCTTTCCTCTCTTTTTAACTCTATGCAGTTAAGACCTCATCATTGGACTGAATTTGATCTCTTCAAAGTTTCAGTTGTTCAGTTACTTTTCAGTCACATCTGACTCTTCATGACCCTATTTGGGGTTTTCTTGACAAAGGTACTGGAATGCTTTGCCATTTCCTTCTCCAACTCATTTTACAGATGAAGAAACCAAGGCAAACAGAGTTAAGTGACTTGCCCAGGGTCACACAGCTACTAAATGTCTGAGGCCAGACTTTAATCAGGAAGACTCATATTCCTGATTCTGGCCTGGCACTCTATCTAGTGCACCACCTGCCTGCCCTCTCCAAAGTTACCAATGATCTAACTGCCAAACCTAATTGGCCTTTTCTCAATCTTCATCCTTCTTGATCTCTCTTCAGTCTCTGACAACATCAATCACCCTCTTCTCAGTACTCTCCACTAAGATTTTGTGACTATTCTTTCCTAGTTCACCTACTTGTCTGACTGTTCCTTCTCAGTCTCCCTTTACGGATCTTTATCCGTCAAGCCCACTAAGATACTCCCTAGGGCTTTGTCTTAGTCTCTCTTCTCTTCTTCCTCTATACTGTTTTTCTTGGTTCTCTCTCTCATTTGGCTCCCATGGATTGAATTATTCTCTCTAGACCTATGATTCTGGGAAATGGCTAGGTGTCAAAGTGGATAGAGGACCAGGCCTGGAATCAGGAAGACCTGAGTTCAAATTTGACCCCAGACATTTACTAGCTGTGTGACCCTAGGCGAGTCACTAAACCCTGTTTGCCTCAGTTCCTCATCTATAAAATGAGCTGGAGAAAAAAATAGCAAGGTACTCCAATATCTTTTCCCAAGAAAACCCCAACGCGGGTCACAGAGTCAAACACAACTGAAACGACTCAAAAGCAACAACAACAAAACACACACACACACACACACACACACACACACACACACACACACACCCCTGATGATTCTCAGATCTTCTTGTCCAGCCCTAGTGCTGGTGGTAGATTTTTTATGTTCTATTCATACACTTTCATGAGTCTACCCTTGTCATCAAAAGGTACATATTTGGGAGATGGTCAGCACTATGACTATAGTCTGTGACCACAGAACAGGGCCAAATAGGAACAAAATAAATCAGTTCCATGACCTGAGCTCTAACCACACTGGGATCAAATACCTTCAATTATACTTCAAGACGGCCACTTATTCAACACACAATGAGAAACATTCTGCATATCCAGTAAGTTGGCTTTCAATCTATTAAGTGCCTACTATCTCCTAGGCTTAGTAAGTATACAAAGACAAAAATAAAACACCCTACTATGAATAGAGTTTATATTCTATCTGGAATGACAATGTGTATGTGCGTGTGTTTATTTTTTTTTTCAAAGAGTAGGAATACAGCCCAGATCTACAATTTCATTGGTACTGAAAACTCCCAAGTGAGGAAACTTCCTTTACCAATGCAGATTTGGTATCCTTTCTGCAACTTCCTTTATCTTCACAATAACCCTGGAATTGAGACTAAAAGAGGACAAGTAACTTGCCTAGCATCATACAGCTACTGTGTCTGATGAATAATATGAAGCTGTCTTCCTGACTCCAATTCTAATGCTCTTTCCCCTATAATGTGTGATGCTTCCCTACTAAAAAGGAAGGAATTAGACAGAGAGACCCTAGGCAGAACTATCCTAGGCCTATCCTGGTCTCAGTTGGTAAAAGTTTTCCAAAAGTAGCTTTCCAGACTAGCCATAATTTTTTTTTAAATATTCATTAATCTTTTTTTTTTGCTGTGGGGCAATGAGAGTTATGTGACTTGCCCAGGGTCACACAGCTATTAAGTGTCTGAGGCTGGATTTGAACTCAGGTCCTCCTGAATCCAGGGCCAGTGCTTTATCCACTGCGCAACCTAGTTGCCCCGCCATAATGTTTTTGTTTTGGTTTGGTTTTTTTTAGTGAGGCAATTGGGATTAAGTGACTTGCCTAGGGTCACACAGCTAGTAAGTGTTAAGTGTCTGAGGCCAGATTTGAACTCAGGTACTCCTGACTCCAGGGCCGGTGCTCTATCCACTGCGCCATCTAGCTGCCCCCCCCCATAATGTTTTAATATTTCATTCCCACCAGGGAAAAGTACAAAAGAACACATTTAGTTAGACTCAGTGGAAGTTAGACCTGGAAAGGCCCTCAAAGGTCATTTAGTTCAACACAACATCCTAAATCTAACAATTACAAAGAACAGTTGCAAAAATAACACATTACCTCAACAACCATATTGTAAACTCCTTAAGGGCAAGGATTATGTCTTATTTATCTTTGTATAGCCCATGCTTAGCACCAGGAGCATACACTTGTAAAATGCCTGGTTTTGAATGACAGCACTTCTATAAATAACAGGAAAGCATGCTAGTAACCAAAAGTTGTTCTATGTCTATCCTACCCTCAGAATCAAGACAATGCTAGGATGATACCTTGGGGTACTCCAAACGTTTGAGGATGCAGAAAGAGGGAGGGGAAAACACTCCAACTTTTTGCTATAAGGCTTTTGACCCCATCAAAACTGAAATTGCTCTCTCCAAAATTAAGAACAATCGCCTAGTTGCAAAATATGATAGTCTTCTCTCAGTTCTCATCCTTCTCACCTAACCTTTTGTTGCATTTGACCCTGGTCATGCTCTCTTTCAAGATACCCTCTTCTTAGTTTTGATGACTCTATTGTTCATTCTTCTACCTGACTCCTCCTCATCTCTATCAAGTGCCCCAACTATGGGTATTTTTCAAAGTATGTGAGACATCAGTACTCATCCCTCTACTCTCTGCACTGTGTGTGACCTCACTGTCTCCCATGCCTTTATCATCTCTATGCAGATGACTAAGAGATTGTAAAATACACACAAATATGTGTATGTATACATATACATACACATTTACATGCATACATATAGCCAGCATAGCTTTAGTCTTACCAATTTAGTCTTACCAATTGCCCATTGGCCATTTCAAACTGGATGAACTGGAAAAAATCTCAAACCCAATATGTCTAGACCAGAGCTCATTCATTACCCAGCCTTTACACCCCCACCCCCAGCACCCCAACTCTCACCATTTCCAAATTTCCATATTTTTCTCCAAGGCACCACTATCCTTCCGGCCTTCCAGATTCATTACCTCCTCAAACCACATTACGTTGCCAAATCTTGCCACTTCAACCATCAGATAGAACAATTTCTCTACTCGCAGGGCTACCACCTAGTTCAATCCCTCATTACTCTTGCCTAGATTATTCCAAGTCTTTTTTCAGGACCTTCACAACAAGGATCTTATGTTTTCAACGTCACCGGACATTTCTCCCCCCTCTTGTTGCTGACACATGATGCCTGTCTCCTCGCCTTGGCCATACCCCAAATTGGAATGTCCTCCCTTTTCACCTCTCTCACACAATCTCTTTTCCTTCACGATGCAGCTCCAGCACCTTCTACACGAATCCTTCCCGATTCCCTCACCTGCTAACGCCCTATGTCCCACACCACCAAACTACTCTGCATTCTCTTTATACTCTGTATATAATTAAAAAATGTTTGTCCTTTACAATAGGAATGGTTTCGTTCCCATTTCTTGTATCCCCAGGACAGTACCTAGCAGAGCAGGAATTTGACAAACGCTGGCTAACTGAAAGAAGACATAAAACTTCTCCCCGGGAAATCTCCCTAATTCGGGAGTTAAATCCTAATTGCTTAATCTGGAATCTGCGGAGTTTGGGTTAAAATGTGTGTCTGCGCTCTCTCACGCATATGTGTATGTACTTTATGTGCGTGTGTGTATATATATATATATACATATACATATAAACAAAATGTACTTCAATAAAATTAATGTCCTTTGCAATGCTAGGAATTTTATTTTATGCATTCAAAAACATCACCGAGAAGGAAGGGGTGGCGGGCCTCGCCTGGCTGCTGGGCCCCGCCGGGCTGCTGGGCCCCGCCGGGCTGCTGGGCCCCGCCGGGCTGCCGGGCCCCGCCGGGCTGCCAGGCCTAGCCGGGCTGCCAGAGGCTAAAGAGTCGCCGCCCCCCAGGGAAGGCGGGGGAAGGGCCTGGGACGACAGTCGTGCTTTGGTTACCGACCTTGTAGCCGCCCCAGACAAGCATGTGTCGCCCGTCGCTGACGGCGACGTGGCCGCTGCGCTCGGCTGGACTGGCCGCCTCGAGAAGCTCCGAGCTCTCCTGGTCTGCGGGCCCGGGCCCCGGCCCCGGCCCCGGCCCCGGCCCCGGCCCCGGCCCCGGCGGCGGCTCGGCCGCCTGCAGCTCCTCCTCCTCTCCATCAGCCATTTTGGTTTGTTCTTTGTTCAAGAACCACCGACGCCTCCGGCCCCAGGGAGAGGGAAAATAAAGCCACCCCCGGGCCCTCCCCAGAGGACGAGGGGCCGGCCTGCCGGCCGCCCGCCTAGCCCCGGAGGCGCGTCAGCCTCGGCCCGGGGGCCCCGCGGGTCGGCCGGCGGTCTCTGCCGTGGGCTCCGCTGTCAGGGGGAAGCAGCCGGGACCGCAGGGTCCTAGGAGCTCTCGGCCCCGAAGCCCCGGGTCCGGCCCCACGTTAGGCTGCTTCACTATGCCCAGGCCGCTACTGAGACGGCCCTGGCCAGCGTCAAGGGCCTGGCCTGGCCTGGGCTCGCCGCCCCGCGAGAACCGACCCTGCCCCGAGCCTGAGCTTCCGCCGGATGGCCCCTTGTTTATACCTCGGAGCGGAAAACGTCGGTTCTCCTGGGGCGGACCCTGGACGCAGGTGCGGAAGCCTAGCGGGGCTGTCAGCGCCCCCCAGCGGCGGTCTTCCAGGCTCTCTCCCGCTTTTGGCTGGCTGCCCTGCTAGACCAGAGCTGTCCGGGTCAGTCTTAGAGCCGAAAGGCCAACAGCCTTACAAAGGCCAGCTTGTGCCCTAAGGGCCAGCTGGGGAAGGGGCAGCACAGGGTCTGGGATCCCTGCGGGATGGAACAAGCGCTACCTCCGGGACTTCTTCCTAGATTTTGGAGAGGCAGGAAAGGGGGGACCGGGATGGGGGTAGGGTGAAGGGGTTTGGGGAATCACGTGCGGAGTAAATTAGTGGAGTCTACCAGTGGAGCACATAATGAGTGCTTGCTGTATACCAGGGAACATTTAAAAAAGGGAAAGCGAGATAGGAAAAATTGTAGGTATATGCAGAGGGAAAGGTCACTTACGAATTTCTTGGTGTTTTAAGTTTTATTCTGAATTTTAAAATGCAAATAGAATTTGTCACTAACCTTTATTGAATAAAACCTGAATTTTTACCTAAAATATTATTCTTCATGAGGGTATAATCAAGCATATGGTCTGGTTGGGGAAAGGGAGCAAGGATGTGAAAAGTTGGTAGTTGGCTATTTTTTTTATGATTATGAATAGAATTTTATTTTCCAAAATATATGTAAAAACAAATTTTAACATCAGTTTTTTTTTTCTTTTTTTTAGTGAGGCAATTGGGGTTAAGTGACTTGCCCAGGGTCACACAGCTAGTAAGTGTTATGTGTCTGAGGCTGGATATGAACTCAGGTCTTCCTGACTCCAGGGCCGGTGCTCTATCCACTGCGCCACCTAGCTGCCCCCTTAACATCAGTTTTTTAAAACTTTGTGTTCCAACTTGTTCTGGGCCCATAGCACCCCAGAAGTTCTTTGGACCACATCAAGGAAGCTTCTCCTTGAGAAACTAAACCAAAGGACAGACACACCTAAAGAGATAAGTAGAACCAGATCAAACTAAGCTAGTTATAGGACCCCTACCCTTCATTCTAGTCTCCCTCAACCCTGGGGAGGTAAGTTTGGGTGTGGCTGCTGCCTTTGTGTCCTGAGGAGATGGTTTAAGAGATCTGCAGCCACCCCTCACCCAATTCCTCTAGCCACCACCAGTGGGGGGATGGTCTTCCCTCACTAAAGGAACTTTCCACAGTCAGATGATCACCCCCATCAGTCCTCTATAAAAGTATCTACCTGTCGGAGCGGCTAGGTGGCACAGTGGATAAAGCACCAGCCCTAGATTCAGGAGTACCTGAGTTCAAATGCGGCCTCAGACACTTGACACTTACTAGCTGTGTGACCCTGGGCAAGTCACTTAACCCCCATTGCCCCACAAAAAAAAAAAAGCATCTACCTGTCTCCTGCTCCAAGAGATTGGTATCTCAGAGCTACTCTCTCTGTGCCATGCCTTTCTCCCCATTAGAAGTCCAAGGACTTCTTTCATAGTTTCCCTTCCCTTCCCTTCCTCAGCCCCGAAATAAACTATTATCTTATTCTAACTGCTTTTGTGTGCAAGAGGGTATAATTCTTTAAAGAGGAATTCCTAAGAACCCCAAACCCCTACCCCTACCCAAACCCCCCAACCCCATTTTCCCCATAACAAACTTCTCTTCCTCCTCCATTCACACCCCCCACTCACAAGAACTCAAGCAATTCAAAATAAGTTATACGTGAGTAGTCATGGAAAACATTCCCACATTAGCTAGGTTATGAGAGAAAACAGTCAAAAAAACCCCAAACTTCAGATTAAGGAATTGTCAAAGAGGAAAAAAAAATTTTTTTAATGTGTTCCCATCTGTTTTCAGATACTACCAATTCTTTCTCTGTAGATGGGTTGCAATTTTCATAAGTCCTTCAGGGTTATATTGGATCATTTAGTTGGCTATTTTTTATCATATTAAGTCCTAGCTAATGTGCTTTGTAGTAGGGTGAGAGGGGGAAGGAAGAGAATAAGATTTATATAGTGCCTACTATAATTTTTTTCTCTTCTTTTTTAGATTTAATTTTATTTTAAATTTTTTTCCAAATTTTTTTTGAGTTCCAAATTTTTCACCCACCCTCCCTTCCCTCCCAAGGCCAGCAAGCAATCTGATATAAGTTATACATTACAGTCTTGTTAAACATATTTCCACATTAGTCATGTTGTAAGAGAAAGATGAGAACAAAAAGAAAAAAAATGCAAGAAAGAATAAACAAGAACTGGGCAGCTAGGTGGCGGAGTGGATACAGCACCAGCCATGGATTCAGGAGGACCTGAGTTCAAATCCAGCCTCAGACACTTGACCCTTACTAGCTGTGTGACCCTGGGCAAGTCACTTAACCCTCATTGCCCTGCAAAAAAACCACAAAAAATGAAAAAAGAATAAACAAGAACAATAACAAAAAAGCAATAACAAAAGTCAAAATAGAGTGCTTCAATCTGCATTCAGATTCCACAGTTCTTTTCTGGATGTGGAGAGCATTTTCCATAATAAGTCTTTTGGCATTATCTTAGATCATTGTATTGCTGAGAAGAGCTAAATCTATCATAGCTGATCATCACACAGTGTTGCTGTTACTGTGTATGATGTTCTCCTGGTTCTGCTCACTTCACTTAACATCAGTTCATGTAAATCTTTCCAGGTTTTTCTGAAATCCTTCTGCTCATCATTTCTTTTTCTTTTTTTGGGGGGGGGGGGGTGAGGCAATTGGGGCTAAGCAACTTGCTCAAGGTCACACAGCTAGTAAGTGTTAAGTGTCTGAGGCAGGCTCTGAACTCAGGTCTTCCTGACTCCAGGGCTGGTACTCTATCCACTGCGCCACCTAGCTGCCCCTCTGTTCATCATTTCTTATAGCACAATAGTATTCCATTACATCCATATACCCAATTGATGGGCATCCCCTCAATTTCCAATTCTTTGCTACCACAAAAAGAGCAGCTATGAATATTTTTGTACATGTGGGTCCTTTTCCCTTTTCTATGATCTCTTTGGGATATAGACCTAGTAGTGGCATTGCTGGGTCAAAGGGTATGCACAGTTTTAAAGCCTTTTGGGCATGGTTCCAAATTGCTTTCCAGAATGGTTGGATCAGTTCACAGCTCCACCAACAGTGCATTAGTGTTCCAATTCTCCCACATCTTCTCTAACATTTATCATTTTCCTTTTTTTGTCATATTAGCCAATTGGATAGGTGTGAGGTGATACCTCAGAGCAGTTTTGATTTCCATTTCTTTAGTAGTGATTGAGAACATTTTTATATGGTTATAGATAGTTTTAATTTCATCATCTGAAAGCTGCCTGTTCATATCCTTTGACCATTTCTCAATTGGGGAATGATTTGTATTCTTATATATTTTAGATATGAGGCCTTTATCAGAAACACTGTAAAAATTGTTTCCCAGCTTTCTGCTTTCCTTCTAATCTTGCTTACATTGATTTTGTTTGTGCAAAACCTTTTTAATTTAATGTAGTCAAAGTGATCCACTCTGCATTTCATAATTTTCTCTTTCTCATCTTTGGTCATAAATTCTTCCCCTCTCCATAGATTTGACAACTAAACTATTCCTTCCTTTTCTAATTTGCCTATGGTATCACCCTTTATGTCTAGATCTTGTACCCATTTTGACTTTACTTTGGTGTACAATGTAAGATGTTGGTCGATGCCTAGTTTCTACCATATTATTTTCCAATTTTCCCTGCAGTTTTTGTCAAATAGTGAGTTCTTATCCTGAAGGCTAGAGTCTTTTGATTTATCAAACAGGAGATTGCTATATTCATTTACTGCTGTGTTTTGTTTGCCTAACCTATTCTACTGATCCACCTCTCTATTTCTTAGCCAGCACCAAATAGTTTTGATGATTGCCACTTTAAAATATAGTTTTAGATCTGGTACAGATAGGCTACCTTCCTTTGCATTTTTTTTTCATTAATTCCCTTGATATTCTTGACCTCTGTTCTTCCAGATGACTTGTTATTTTTTCTAGCTCTATGAAATACTTTTTTGGTAATTTGATTGGTATGGCACTGAACAAGTAAATTAATTTAAGTAGAATTGTCATTTTTATTATTATATTATATATTATTTTATTATTATATTATATTAGCAGGGCCTATCCATGAAGCCTCCCAAATATTTTATATTGTCTACAGTTATTTTATTCTTTTTTTTTTTTTTTTAGTGAGGCAATTGGGGTTAAGTGACTTGCCCAGGGTCACACAGCTAGTAAGTATAAGTGTCTGAGGCTGGATTTGAACTCAGGTACTCCTGATTCCAGGGCCGGTGCTCTATCCACTGCACCACCTAGCTGCCCCTACAGTTATTTTAAATGGGATTTCTCTATCTCTTGCTGCTGGACGTTGTTGGTCATATATAGAAATGTTGATGATTTATGGGGGTCTATTTTATGTCCTGTAACTTTGTTAAAGTTGTTCATTGTTTCAGATGCTTTTTTGGTTGATTCTTTAGGATTCTCTAAGTATAGCATCATATCATCTGCAAAGAAGGATAGTTTTATTTCTTCCTTGCCTATTCTAATTCCTTCAATTTCTTCTTCTTCTCTGGTGTTCTTATTGGGAATGCCTCTAACTTATCCCCATTGCATGTAATGCTTGCTGATGGTTTAAGATAGATACTGTTTATCATCTTAAGGAAAAATGCATCTATTCCTATGCTCTCTAGTGTTTTTAATAGGAATGGGTGCTGTATTTTTTCAAAAGCTTTCTCTGCATCTATTGAGATAATCATATGATTTTGGTTAGTTTTGTTATTGATGTGGTCGATTATATTGATAGTTTTCCTAAGCCTATTAGGCGTGGCTGCTGCCTGATGGGGGATAGGGGACATAACTCTCTCAACTCAAGCTTTTCCAACCCCCAAAGGGAACTTTCCATTGTCAGGTGGTCACCCCATCCAGTCACCCCCATCTACCATCTATAAAAGTTTTTGCCTTTCTTCTGTTCAAGGAGAAATGTGTTTCAGAGAATGTCTCTAAACCATTTTCTCCTCTCTGAGAGTCTCTCTTGGTTCTTTTCTCTAGCATCTAAATAAAAGATTATTTTATTCTAATTAGATTTGTGTAATTCTTTAAAGAGGAATACCTAATGACTCCCACATCACCAATTTCTCCCGTGACACATTTCTCTTATTGATTTTTTTTTCTTTTTACCAAACTGATAGTATGTGTGTGTTCAACCATCCTTTGTGAGATTCAAGTAAAAGGAAGGTATACCTGATGCCTGCTACTCTCATGTTGTTCCATGTTTTTGTACCCTTTATAGTCTTCATTCTCAATTTTCTTATAAGAAATAGTTCTCTATTCACTTCTTCCTCTTTTCTACACTAGTGTATTTCTCCCTTTTCTTTTCCCTCTTAAAACCTTCAAAACTGAACCAGTTCACCCACAGGTGCTGTTTTTCCTAGTTAACTCCTTCAATATTCTTTGAAAATATTAATGTTCTCAAGAGACACTTGTTAATTCCTTTCAATTGTTCAAATAAAATACATTTTTAGGTTTCTCTTTATTTTTGCATTTGTGTTTCAAACTTGCTACTCAGCTCTGGTCTTCCTTTAATCATCATATAGCTCCCTTCAATAGTTCAAATAAATTGACCTTTTAAAGTATCTGAATAATTCCTATGCAGTTCTGGTCTTTTAATCAGGAATGCTTGGAAGTCCGTTATTTCATTGTCTTCAAGGACCTTATTCCCTTCTCTTCTCCACCCCTGCCTCCACTGTCTCCCCACTCCAGTAGGATAATACTAAATTTTTTTTTTGGGGGGGGTAAGTTTATCTGAAGAGTTTTCATCTATGATTTGAAAAAAATCACCGCGGAATCCAATGACTACATCTCGACCTGCTTTTTTGGGGGGAGGGGGGGGGGAGGCAATTGGGGTTAAGTGACTTGCCCAGGGTCATACAGCTAGTAAGTGTTTCAAGTGTCTGAAGCCAGATTTGAACTCAGGTCCTCCTGAATTCAGGGCTGGTGCTCTATCCACTGTGCCACCTAGCTGCCCCTTCGACCTGCTTTTTAAAATATATTTTACATGTCTATTCTAATATGTCTGTATGATGTAGTCATTGATGTCTGTTTGGTCTATTCTAGTTTTTAGGAAGTCTATTACTTGGGTAAGGTTTACCAATTTCTCTAGTAAGTTTTATTCTGCTTCCAATTTTTCCCCAAAGAGCTTTTATTTCTTGTTTAATTTCTTCTAAGTATTCGTGCAGTCCTTGTGGAAAATCCATTTTTTCCTTTGAGTCTCTTCTTGTAGTTGTTAAAATTAGTCTTTCTTTTTTGGGAGAAATCTATATTGGCAATAACTTTTTATACTTGTATCCTCTTTGATTTATTCATCTCTCTAGCTTTTGGTCCTGAATTGGGGCTTTGTATCAGAAACAGGCTCTGTTCCACATTGTATTTTTAGTTAGTTGAGGTCATCCTTGCCTGGTCTTACCTAGGGTCCCCTGGGTTTCTGCGCCTCCAGGATTTGACCCTCATCCCCTACCCTGGATCTTTGAGGTTTATAGCACTGGCTTTTCAGGGTCCTCTACAGCATTATAGAACAGTGGTGAGCTAGGGACCTTTTAAAAACATGATGGTATCCCAATCGAAGCCATGCTTATGGTGGTTACTGCTGTCCTCCGGGAATCCTAAGGCTCCACTGTTGTCTTTCAACAATTCTTGGGGAGCCCTCCAATCATTCTGCTTCTGGAGTCTTAAAGGATACTTATGTCATTCACCAATCTCTCTTCACAATGGAAGGTTAAGGGCTTTTTTGCCTATGCTGCTAGGCCCCTTTGCTATTGCCTGTGGATGTCTGGCTGATTTTTATACAGTTCTAGGGTGGAAGAAATCACTTACTGTAGTTTCTTTGGGTTTCCTGAACATTATTTGATCTAGTGTGAATTTCATGTTTTCAACTGAGTTTGCTTGGAAGAAGTGGATAGCCAGACAGATCAGGCAGCCATCAGAGAAATGAAGAGCAGAAAGGGGGAGAGGAGAGGGAGGGAAAGATGGGGGGAGGAGGAGAGACAGAGAGAGGAGAAAGAGAGAGAGGATTTTGAATGGTGGGATGTTAATGCAGCCATAGAGAAGAATCCATACCACATCCATAACAATTTTAAACCCTATACCCCGAAGAGATTTTTTAAAAAGAGAGGAAAAAGGACCTGTATTTACAAAAATATTTATAGTAGCTCATTTTGTAGCAGTGATGAACTGAAAATTAATTGGTGGGGCAATAACTGGTTAATAGCTGAACAAGTTGTAGCATATCGATATAATGGAATACTGTTTTAAGAAATCATAAAGGGGCAGCTAGGTGGTGCAGTGGATAGAGCACTGGCCCTGGAGTCAGGAAGACCTGAGTTCAAATCCGGGTTGAGACACTTAACACTTACTAGCTGTGTGACCCTGGGCAAGTCACTTAATCCCAATTGCCTCACCAAAAAAAAAAAAGAAAGAAAGAAAGAAATCATGAAGGGGGGAGGGGGTAGCTAGGTGGCATAGTGTATAAAGCACCAGCCTTGGATTCAGGAGGACCTGAGTTCAGATCCAGCCTCAGACACTTCACACTTACTGGCTGTGTGACCCTGGGCAAGACACTTAACTCTCACTGGCCCACCAAAAAAAAAAATCATGAAAGGGATTTTTTCAGAGAAACCTGGGAAGACTTGTAGAGAGGAGTGAAAAGAGCCAGGAGAACATTTTATAGAACAAGATTTTAAAGACTGCTTTGAAAGACTTAAGAAATCTTATTTCAAAGACATCACCATTAGTAGAGCACTTGAAATATGATATTCCAGAAGGCAAAGGAACTAGGCTTACAACCAAGAATAACTTACACAACAAAACTGAGTATCATTCTACAGGCAAGAAATGAACCTTTATTGAAACAAAGGACTTCCAAACATTCCTGATAAAAAGATCATAACTGAGTAGAAAATGTAACATACAAAAATACAGGTACTCTGTGTTCCTACTATTTTCCTGTCTCCTTTTGTTGTAAAATCATATAAAGCACTCCCTAAACCTCCAATCTGTGGAGCAGCCAGACGAGTTTCTACTGTGCTGTACTTGCTGAAATGTGCCTCCATTCCCTCTCTTCAGGCAGATGCTATATCTCAACAGGGTTAAAAAGTTTACCTTCTTATATGGAAAGATGATACATGTGGCCTCTGTTATTATCTGGGGTCACTGAGGAATCTGATTACACAGAGGGCCTACAAGTAATTGTTTTATTTTGATGATATCAAAAGAAGAATGGAAAAGGTAGGGAAGAGGAACTCACTGGAAGATGGGGGAAGGGAGAGGAAAAATAGGGAATATTATCTCATATAAATCAAGTGTACAAATAGAGGCTGTTGTTGTTTGTCCTTTGTTCTTGAAGAAGACCATGACATCGGGAGGTGATGTCATGACTTACACCGAATTGGATTTAAGTGATGAAGGGCTGTGCAAAGTCACCAGCCTTGGACTCTCCTCCAGAGCCATCTAGGTCCAGTGACAAGATGTACAGCAGAATGACTTGAGATGTTCTTGGATATGTGAGGCAGTCAGGATTAAGTGACTTGCCCAGGGTCACACAACTAGTAAATGTCTGAGGTCAGACAATTTGAACACACACAGACACAGACACAGACATAGACACAGACAGAACTATATCTTACCCAACAGAGAAATAGGAGATAAAAGGGTTAAGGGAAAGAGGAGAATAAGAGAAAGATTAGACTAAGACAAGGCTTAGTCTTTTTTTTTTAATTGTCTTTCCTTTTTTGGGGGGGTAGAGTATAAGGGTAGGTGGTAAAGCAATCATGGTTAAGTGACTTGCCCAGGGTCACACAGCTCCCAAGTATCGGAGACTGGATTTGAACTCAAGTATTCCTGACTTCAGGGCTAGTGCTCTATCCACCTAGCTACCCCAAGACAGGGATTAGTCTTAAGCAAAACTCTTCAACAAGGGAGGGGGTAAAGGGCATTCTGGGAAGATGGTGGAGTAGGTCAGAAATTTCCAGGCTTTCCAGATTTTCTCCATAGAAAGAAAATCACCATAAAATTAATGTAAAGCAGCAAAAATAAATGGTTAAAGTTGTCTTTCTAAGACAACTTGAGGAGATGTCAGAAAAGACAGGACCTACAGGGACTGAGGTTTGGCCTGAGTGAAGGTAGATACCTGCAGGCCGACTCCACTGAATCAACAAATAGCAGGCCCTCACTAAGAGAGATGAACCTGGGGCAGCTAGGTGGCACAGTGGATAAAGCACCGGCCCTGGATTCAGGAGTACCTGAGTTGAAATCCAGCCTCAAACACTTAATACTAGCTGTGTGACCCTGGGCAAGTCACTTAACCCCAATTGCCTCACTTAAAAAAAGAGAGAGAGAGAGAGAGAGAGAGAGAGAGAGAGAGAGAGAGATGAACCTAATAAAAATGGAAGTGCAATTTTTTTAAAAATTACCTGTCAGGTCTATGGATAGGGAAGAGTTCATAAACAAACAAGAAATAGTTCACAGGAGGTAAAATGGATAATTTTGATTACATAAAATTAAAAAGGTTTTGCATAAAAAAACAAATGCAGCTAAAATTCAGAGAGAAGCAAGAAATGAGGGGGGATTTTTTCAGAAAGTTAATCTAATGAAGGTTTCATTTCTAAAATATATGAGAATAAGAGCCATTCTCCAATTGACAAATGGTCAAAGGATAGGATTAGGTAGCTGTCAGAAGGAAAAATACAATCAATAGCCATGTGAAAAAGATGCTCTAAGTCACTAATAATCAGAGAAATGCTAATTAAAACCACTCTTTGGTATTATCTCACACACATCAGAATAGCAAAGTTAACAAAAAAGGGAAAGGACAAATGCTAGAGGGCTTGTGGGAAAAACAGGTACTTTAATGAATGGAGGAGCTGTGAACTGATCCAGTCATTCTGGAAACCAACTTGAAACTATGTCCAAAACACTATTAAACTGTTGCTGATCCAGCAATACTGCTACTAGGTCTACACACCAAATAGATAAAAGGAAAAGGAAAAGGATGCAGAGGCACAAAAATATTGATAGCAGCTCTTTTCATGGTGGCAAAGAACTGAAAACTGACAGGATACCCCTCAAGTAGAGGACAAAACATGAAAGTGATGGAATATTATATTGTGCTTTAAGTAATAATGAAGGGGACACTTTCAGAAAAAAACTGGGAAAACTTGTATGAACTACTTTAAAGTGAAGTGAATATGTCATGAGGAAATAGGTAGTAGGGTCCTTAGGTATTCCTCTGTAAAGAATTACAACTCTCTTACATAATCCAATTAGAATAAATGGTCTTTTATTTGGGCACTAGAGAGAGTGACTGAGAGGTCCTTCCACAGGAAGGAAGTGGCTTAGAAACATTCTCTTCCTCGAATGGAAGAAAGGCCAAAGCTTTTATAGAGGATGAATGGGGTGATCACCTGGTAATGGAAAGTTCCTTTTGGGGGGCTGAGGTGGGAAAAGCTTGAAATAGGGATGGGATGGGAAAGGCTTCTGAAGTTGTCTCTGTCCCCTGGTGCCCCCCAGGACTATGGAATTTCATCTCCCCTCAATTCTTAGGTGTGTCCATCCAAGTTGGCCAAGCTAAACTTTAATAGTCCCTTAATTCCTCGATATGTCCTAACCACCATGTCAAGCAGAACCAGAACAAATTCTTCAATAACAACAGTATTGTAAAGATAAACAATATTGAAAGATTTGGGAACTTTGATCAACACAATGATCAACCACAATTCCAAAGGACCCAAGAAATATGCTACATACCTCTCTATAGAAAGCTGATGGAATCAGAATGCAGACCAAAGTACATTTTCCTTTCTTTTCTTTCCTTCCTTCCTCTTCCTTTCTTTGCTTTTTTCTTTTTTCCTTCTTTCTTTTTTTTGGTGCCTCAGTTAACTTTTACTTCTCAAAGAACATTACCAAGATGAGAGGTCTGAGTTTTCTAAAACAAGATTAGCTTTTACAGAGACCGAACCTGAGGTAACTGTAATGTTACCCACGATCCTTCCAAATAGCTCCAAATAATGCCATCAGACAATTCCTGGAGTAGCAGAACCCACAAAAGGACACGGTGAGACCATTTCCCAGCCAAAGATGGCTTAGAAAGTCATCAGGAAAGGTCTGTTGTACTGGGGTGGGAGTGAGCCCAGACCCAGGCTGTACCAGCACAGATCCAGCTGCAGGCAGGCTGCACCAAGTGAGCCTCTGAATCAGCTGCAGTGGTGGCTATTTCTGGAACTCAGCTCACAGTCAGGTGAGGGGGTTAAGCAGTTGGCTGGGGGTTGGGGGGCAGGGGGAGCAGGGATTACAGGACTCTCTGCTGGCACTGAGGTGGAACTCTGTTCTGTTGCCCATGCTAGGAACCAGGAAGCAGTCTTGAGTGGCAGCCCAGGTGGGGGAGGGACACAGGCATTCCCAAGCTTGCAACCACATTGAAACAGAAATTTGTTCCTGGGTTAAAGAGCAAGCTGACCTGTGGTTACTTACAGACCAGAGCACAGGCCAGGGAAGAGCAGAATGTGTCTCTCCTTAAATCATGCCCCCTTGCACCCCCTGAAGCTTGGGACAGAGCACCCTGGAAGCAATGCCCCACTTTAAGAAGGAGTTAAAGGGGGGAAGCTAGGTGGGGCAGTGGATAGAGCACCAGCCCTGGATTCAGGAGGACCTGAGTTCAAATCCGGCCTCAGACACTTAACACTTACTAGCTGTGCGACTCTGGGCAAGTCACTTAACCCCAATTGCCTCACCAAAAAAAAAAAAAAAAAGGAGTTAAAGGCAGCTTAGGTAGCACAGTGGATAAAGCACCAGCCCTGGATTCAGGAAGATCTGAGTTCAAATCCGACCTCAGACACTTGATACTTACTAGCTGTGTGACCCTGGGCAAGTCACTTAACCCTCATGGCCCCCGCAAAAAGGAAAAAGAAAAAAAAAGTTAAAAAAAAAAGAAAGAAAAAGGAGTTAAAAGTCAAGAAATATGCTGGCAAAATGAGTAGACAGAAAAAGATTCTGACCCTAGAAAATTTCTCTGGTGACAAGGAAGATCAAAATACAACCTCAGAAGATCACAAAATCAAAGCTCCTATGTCCAAAGCTTCCAAGAAAAATATGAATTGGTCTCAGGCCATAGAAGTGTTCAAAAAGGACTTTGAAGATAAGGTAAGAGAGGTAGAGGAAGGGGCAGCTAGGTGGCGCAGTGGATAAAGCACTGGCCTTGGATTCAGGAGGACCTGAGTTCAAATCCAGCCTCAGACACTTGACACTAGCTGTGTGACCCTGGGCAAGTCACTTAACCCTCATTGCCCCACCAAAAAAAAAACAAAAACAGAAACAACAACAACAACAAGAGAGGTAGAGGAAAAAATGGAAAGAGAAATGAGAGTGCTGCAGGAAAGTCAAGAAAAATAAATCGACAGCTTGAAAGGCCAAATGGAAAAGAAGATAGATGCAAAAGCTCTCTGAAGAAAATAATTACTTAAGAATTAGGATTGAGCAAATGAAAGCTAATGACTTTATGAGAAATCAAGATGCAATAAAGCAAATCCAAATGAATGAAAAAAATAGAGGGCAATGTGAAATATCTCCTTGGAAAAACAGCTGACCAGGAAAATAGATCCAGGAGAGATAATTGGAAAATTATTGGACTACCTTTTCTTTTTTCTGGAGGCTAGGAGGAATTTGTTTATTTTCTTGAAAGCAGCTGACCTCCCTGCTGCCAGAGCCACAAACTGCCTGAAGGTAATCAAAACCAGTTAAAAAAGGACTAGCAAATGAGTTTTAAAAAGAAAAGAAGGGGCAGCTAGGTGGCACAGTGGATAGAGCACCGGCCCTGGAGTCAGGAGTACCTGAGTTCAAATCCGGCCTCAGACACTTAACACTTACTAGCTGTGTGACCCTGGGCAAGTCACTTAACCCCAATTGCCTCACTAAAAAAAAAAAAAAATGCAGCCTCAGACACTTAACACTTACTAGCTGTGTGACCCTGGGCAAGTCACTTAACCCCAATTGCCTCACTAAAAAAAAAAGAAAAGAAAAGAAAAAAAGGAGCCTGTTCTGACCAGAAATTACTACTCCCAGAGCATCATTAACCTTCTTTATGCACTTTTGGGTGTTATACAAAACAACTCCCCCCTCCATAAAAAAGAATTTATTTATTTTGAAATAATAAGCATTTTTATTTATAGTTTGGGGTTCCATTTTTTATCCCTCCTTCCCTCTCCAGGAAGTGGTAAGCAATCAGATATGGATTATACATGTATGATTACATAAAACATTACTATATTAGTTATTTTGTATAAGAAAATGTGTATAAAAGAAAAAGAAATGAAAGTTAAAAATAGCATGCTTCAGTCTGTGTTCCATCAATATCAGTTCTTTCTTTGGAAGTGGATAGTATGTTTCATCAATAGTCCTTTGGGATAGTCTTGGAACATTGTATTGTTGAGAATAGGTCACAGTTCTTCATCAAACAATATTGCTGTCTTTGTGCAAAATGTTCCTTTGGTTCTGCTTACTTCACTATATATCAGTTCATGCAAGTCTTTCCAGGCCTTTCTGAAATCATCCTGCTTGTCATTTCTTATAACACAGTAATATTCCATCACCATCATATACCACAGCTTGTTTAGCCATTCCCCAATTGATGGACATTCCTTTGATTTCCAGTTCTTAGATACCAAAAAAAGAGTTGTTAGAAATATTTTTTGTACAAATACATCTTTTTTCTATTTGGGGGGATGCCTTTGGGATATAAACCTAGCAGTGGTATTGCTAGATCAAAAGGTATGCACAGTTCTATAGCCCTTTGGGCATAGTTTCAAATTGTTCTCCAAAGTCGTTGAATCTTTTCACAATTCTACCAACTCTGGATTAGCATCCCAGCTTTCCAACATCCAATATTTTCCTTTTTTGTTATATTTACCACTCTGATAGGTATGAGATGATACCTCAGCTTGTTTTAATTTTCATTTCTCTGATCAATAGTGATCTAGAGCATTTTTTCATATGATTATGGATAGCTTTGATTTCATTGTCTAAAAATTGCCTGTTCATATCCTTTGACCATTTATCAGTTGGGGAATGATTAATATTCTTATATATTTGAGAAATGAGGCCTTTTAAACTTCCTGTAGGAGGAGGCGCTGGAGTCAAGCTTTGATGGAAACTGTGGTAGCCAGTTCATAGGTTAATTTTTCTTTTCAAGAGGCAACCAGGAGAAGAACCAGCAGGTTCTGTGGTTCTGGATTCCAGACTTGACACAACTTTTTTTGCAAAGCAGGTAATAAATAATGTTTGTGCAACTCAAGCCATAGTCAGTACATGACTGAATTATACTCATCAAGATGTCCATCTAGAAGAAACACTTTCTGAGTTTAAAGAATTTTCACAGAATTTTGATGCTGCTATGAAAGTCTAGGCATTAAGCACTTAATCACTCAGAAGTGATTTGGCAAGTTCACAACAGTTTTGCCATACGAAGAAATATTTGAATTTGATGCAAAAACACCCACAAAAGAAGAAGATGCTTTTTATTTTGTTAGTTATGTTCCTGTCGATGGAAGGCTATGTGAATAGATGGATTAAGAGAAGTACAAATTAATTGATTTAGGTGCCTGTAATCAAGAAGATTGGATTAATGCAGTAAGACCCGTTATAGAGAAAAGAATACAGAAATACAGTGAAGGTGAAATACAATTTAACCTGATGGCCATTGTGTCTGACAGAAAAATGATGTATGAACAGAAGATAGCTGAGTTGCAAAGACAGCTTGCAGAGGAGCCCATGGACACATATCAGAGCAGTAATATGTTAAGTACCATTCAATCAGAAGTTGCCAATCACCAGATACTAACTGAAGAAGAAATTCAGAAATTAAAAAGATACATGATTGAAAATATTAGAAGGAAACATAATTATCTGCCTTTCATCATGGAGCTATTAAGGACTCTAGCAGAACACCAGCAGTTAATACCACTAGTAGAAAAGGCAAAAGAAAAACAATGTAAAGATAGCTCAGGAAACCAGATAAAAAGGATGCTTGGAGGAAGAAGCTTCTGATCTTACTTCCATGAAAAAACAATAAGTATACAGGACTTTTAACAACATCCTATCTAGTCCAGTGCACATTTCACAATAGGAACAATCTGTTTCACCTTGAATGCATGGATTCATACAAACTTTTCCCCTTACCTGTATCATGTGCATGTAGTGCATATTAAGTAAAAGTGGTGTTTAGTCGATTGACCAAATTCCATTATCCCACAATTAAAGATTAAGATTTATAATAAAACAGAAAAATGTCACACATTAATGTAATAGAGGAAAGACACTAAATGCACAGAGCTCCAGACACAATTACTTCAAAAACAGCAATAAAACAATCCCTGGAGCAGCAAAACCCACAAAAAGATGGGTAGAGATTATCTTCCCAGCCAAAGACAGGTTAAAGGGGGCCATGCTAGACTGCGAGAATAGTCCAACCCTGAGATCACGCCAACACAGTCCCCAGGCAGGCTGCACCAGATAAACTTACCCCCAAGCCTCCAAATCAGCTGCAGCTCAGTTCTTCTGGAACTGAGCTTGTGGTCAGGTGAGAGGGCTGAGCAGCTGGGGGGGGGGGGGATGCAGGATCTAAGGAAGAGTTCAGCTATCCCACCCCAGCAGGGAACCAGGAAGAAATCCTGAGCAGCAGGAGGTCCAGGTGGTGGAGGAGCACAGGCTCATCAGAAGCTAAGAACCACCACAGCACACAAAGTTCTTCTAGCTGGTTAATTAGCAAATTGGCTTGAGGTTATCTACAGACTAGAGAACAGGCCAGGCAAGAGAAAAACCAAAACACCTGGGACCCTCTGAAGCTTGGAACAGTGTAGCTTGGAAGTAGGGCCCCACTGTAAGAGGGAGTTAAAAGTCAAGTAAAATGGGGCAGCTAGGTGGCACAGTGGATAAAGCACCAGTCCTGGATTCAGGAGGATCTGAGTTCAAATCCGGCCTCAGACACTGGACACTTACTAGCTGTGAGACCCTGGGCAAGTCACTTAACCCCAATTCTCACTCACATACACACACACACACAGTCAAGTAAAAGATGACAAGATGAGCAAGCAAAGAAAGTTGAGAACTATAGAAAATTTCTTTAGTGACAAGATCAAGGTGCACCCTCAGAAGAGGGTCTCAGGCCATGGAAGTGCTCAAAAGGGACTTTGAAGAGAAAGTAGGAGACATAGAAGGAAGATTTAGAGAAGTGGAGGAAAAAATGGAAAGATAAATGAGAGCGAAGCAAGAGAGTCATGAGAAAAAAGTCAACAGCTTGAAAAGCCAAATGGAAAAGGAGATACAAAAGCTCTCAGAAGAAAATAATTGCCTAAGAATTAGGATTGAACAAATGGAAGCTAGTGACTTTATGAGAAACCAAGACACAGTAAAGCAAATCCAAATGAATAAAAAAAAAAATAGGGGCGCCTAGGTGGCACAGTGGATAAAGTACCGGCCCTGGATTCAGGAGTACCTGAGTTCAAATCTGACCTCAGACACTTGATACTCACTAACTGTGTGACCCTGTGCAAGTCACTTAACCCCCAATGTCCCACAAAAACAAAACAAAACAAAACAAAATAGAGGGCAGTATGAAATATCTCCTTGGAAAAACACATTAATGTAATAATATTTGGACTATTTTTTCCTTCTTAAATCTCATCATTAATGGAACAGTTTGGTATATCTCTTTCTCTTTGATACTTATTATTTGGAGGTTTTAAATAGAATTTTATTTTTTATTTTCTATACTGAGTAGTTGATAATATTTTAATTACAACCTCATTTAATAAAGGAAAATGTGTAATACCTAAGTATTTTCTTTTCTGTCAGTGGGAAAAAAATAATAAATAGCCCATTTTTATTTTGTGAAACTTTTAAAATGTTTTATTTTGGGTGACATTATTTTTGTGGAATGTGTATCATGTGCTTCAAAACATATTTTTTTCTTAATGATACAGTGTCATATTTTATATTTTAAAAAATTTGGGAGTTTAGCTATGTTGTTAAACTGTGTCCTGACTTATATTTTTATAAATTTGACTTAGTTCTCTACATAATTGAGAAATGAATCCTTTATTATGAATATTTGTTTCAAAAATTCCTTCCCAGTTTTCTGCTTCCCTTATAATCTTGGTTACATTAGTTTTGTTTGTGCAAAATCTTTTAAATTTTATATGATCAAAATTATGTATTTTACATTTTGTTTTACTCTCTACATCTTCTTTGGTCC
This sequence comes from Dromiciops gliroides, assembly GCF_019393635.1. Taxonomy (NCBI): domain Eukaryota; kingdom Metazoa; phylum Chordata; class Mammalia; order Microbiotheria; family Microbiotheriidae; genus Dromiciops; species Dromiciops gliroides. Next base: position 262,179,491 of record NC_057862.1, on the reverse strand, counting down.
TAAATTCTTTCTTTGCCCACAAATCTGACAGATAAATGATTCCATTCTCTCTTAATTTGCTTATGGTATTGTAGGAAAATAATGGGCTTTGTCAATGCCCAAAGGCCCCAGCTCCTAGAGGGGAGTGATTTGGACTGATTGGATAGACTGACTTCGCTGATTAACTCACTTAAAGTTAATTCAATTGAAGCCACATCTGCCTGGCCCTCAGAAGGGTATATTCTCAGAGACTGTGGACTCTGTCCTCAACACGGAACCACCCTCAAGTCCAGTGAACCAATGGATTTGGGTGATGTTAGCCAATTAGCTTGAAGCAGTGTGGAAGGACCACCTCTCCTTGGGACACAGAGGAAGCTTCCATGCTCAGTTCATCTGTGGAACAGGCTCATGAAGGAGGACTTGAGGAAGAACTAGGCCAGGCTGGAACTCTAAGCTAGATAGGCCTTTTCATAATTTTCTGAGCCAAGTGTTCTCTTTTTACTAACACTTGGTATGCTTTAATAAATGCTTAATGCCCCAAAACTGGTACTAACACTTCTAATTTATAAGTAAACCTTAGCAAATTTTCCCTACACTTGGTACAGGAATAAGGTGACCACACATTTGATTTTAAATGTCACTGTATCATCCTTTATGTGTAAATCATGTACCATTTTGACCTTATTTTAGTATACCATGTGAGATGTTGGTCTATACCTAGTTTCTGCCATACTGTTTTCCAGTTTTCCCAGCAATTTTTGTCAAATAATGAGTTTTTGTTCCAAAAGCTTGGTTTATCATATACTAGATTACTATAGTCATTTACTATAGTGTAATTTGTACCTATTCTATTCTACTGATCAACCTATTTCTTAGCCAGTACCAGATTGTTTTGATAACTACTGCTTTATAATACAGAAAAACAACTTTTCTAACAGCTATGAGAGGCAGAGACTTACATGAAATTTTTGCCTGGTTGAAATGTTATTTAAACTCTGCCCCACACCCCTCCTCCTCCTCCTTGCTGCTCCCCCTTCCTCTTCTCTACCCTCACTGTCTCCCAGCATCTCCCTAACCTGTCATGGATACTCTTGTACCTCTGTGTTATGATAACCCCAGATGGCAATCCTGTTGCCTCAAAAGACACTCTGTTGTTGCTACTTTGGTAGTCCTCTTTAATTCAAGTAAACAGTTTGAAAATATATATTTATACGGGTTGTTTTTCTTTGCTTCTCAATGGGTGGGGCACAGTGGGTGGGAATTTAGAGAACATAAAATTAAACTGAATTATAAAAGAAAAAAATCCCAAATTTGCTGATTTTTTTCTGTTATGACAAATGCCTGCATAGTAGCATGCTACCTAACAGATAGTTTAAGAAAAAAAATTAATTTGTCTCAAGGTAAAAATGACAGTTTTTAAAATATTTGACAGCTTTTGTTTTTTTATTACCTTCATTTCCCAATATTATCTCTGCATCTACCTAGAAACCCAGTCCTTATAACAAAGAATAAAAAAAATGGGGGTAGGGGTGAGAAGCAATTCAGCAAAACTAACCAACAGGACAAACGGGTCCAACAGTATAGTGTTCCCCATTCACTGTTACCACTTCTACAAAGAGGAGAAGGATATGCATTTTCTTATCTTTTGGGGGCCAAACTTGATCACTATAATCACATAATACTTAGTTTTGACTTTGTGTTTGTTGTTGTTCTTTCCATTTACTTTTTGCCAGTGTATATTTTCCTGGTAACTGTTTACTTTGGTTCTTATAAATCTTTCCATCAGTTCTTGTCTTCCCATGTCTCCCTGTATTCTTCATGTTCTTCTATGACACAATAACATCTCATAACATTAACAGATCACAACCCATTTATCCTTTCCTCGGTCAGTGGCATCTATTTTGTTACTAGTTCATTGTTACCAAAAAAGAGCTGCATTTGAATGTACATTACACCTTTCTTTCTGTCTTTGACCTCCTTTGGATATATGCCTCATAGTGGGCTCTCAAAGAGTATGGGCATTTTAGTATTTATCTTAGCATAATTCTAAATTGCTTTCTAGAATTGTTGGACCAATTGACAGCTTCGCCAAGATATTCATGTTCCTGACTTGGCACACCCCCTCCAAAATGAACCATTCCCATTATTTAAAAGAGAGCTGCCCCATGGTAGACAGAGTGAGAAAACTAGTTTCCCATGAACCAGAGTGAAGAAAAGTCAAAGACTATGTTTTTCAAGGATCTGAGTAAGGGATGTCAAAAAACCTGACAGCCCCAAGAACTAGAGTGAGGGACAGCTCAGTAAGGCACGAACTTGTTTATTTATCTCCATCCAACAAAACAAAGCATGCACACATGGGAGCTTCTCAGGACAGTAGCTGGATCTAACTTGGGAAAGGGAAGTATTGAAGCAATAGAGTCACAGTATTTGGAGTCTGCAGTTCCTTGGACAATTAAGATTTATGGTTTCAGGCAAGAGATGTTTGTGAAGCTGGGAGTTGCCACTCTTGCAGAGACACTAAGGTGTCTTAAAAGTTTATTGCTGTGTCAGTCAGGTTCAGCTCCAGCTTCCTGGTCCACAACAGGACACAAATCAGCCTGACAGTTCAAGCCTTTAAAGGAAATAATGTGATATAGGGATGTAAAACAGGGGGTCTTTGCAGATAAAGCTATCTCTTGGTAGGTCCATGAGCTTACAAATGGTTCAGGGATGTTGGGGAGGTAAAACAGTCTCTAGCACTCTAGTAGATAAGGATGTCCTTGGAAGGACCATAAATCCCCATGGCCAGGGGGTGGGAGGAAAGAAGTCTCTGTGGATAAACTGGTATGTGCTTAATTGTGCTTAATTGGCTTCAGGATTTTTATTGCTTGAACATCCTGCCAGGTCCATTATAGGTCATCATAAATAATTTTTCCATTTTCTAAACCTTTTGTCATTTTTGCTAGTTTGCTGATTATAAGGTAAAACCTCAAGGTTGTTTGGATTGGCATTTCCTGATTAGTGATTTGGAGTGGTCTTTCATATGTTTATTATATATATTATTATATATTATAAATATATATTATATATATTATAAAGTTTGCATTTCTTCTCTGGAGAATAACGTGTTTATTATCCTTGACTATTCACTGGGGAATGGATCTTGGTAGTATATATTTGTGTTACTTCTCTAAGTAACTTAGAAATCAGACAAAAATGACATTTTAATAATGAGTGTGAAAGTAACAGCTTTGTGAAAAACTCATACTATGGAGACTATATGTAATTTTGTTGCCAAAGTAATATGTCTTATTTATAAAAACTCATGTCTGCACACTTCAAAAACTTGGAAACAGGATTTTCTAATATGTTTAAAAATCTTCTAAATGAAGAATTTTTGTGGATTTTGAAACCACATTGTAATACCTTCAGTTTATTTTTCTTGAAGACTATTGAAATCAAGAAAGGCAGAAGTTTAATAGCCAAATTTCAACAAAACCTTTGCATTATTGGTACATGATACTGAATATCATGATTTACTAAGTACAGCTAATGATCTACTTTTTCTATCTGAAGTTACACACTTTGTTTAATATAAGGGGCAGCATGGATAGTGGACAGAGTCAGCCCCTGAATCAAGAACTGTGTTCAATTTCTGCCTCTGACACAAAGCTGCCTGTAACACATGTGGCAAGTCACTTAACTTGTCAGTGTTCAAAGGTGTCAAGCTACATTGGAATAGAGTTTCCTCACCAGGGAATTCCCTATATCAGTGAAACAGAAGGTCCAATTCCTAACCCAATCTTTGTGAGGTGTCTTTTTTAGCTCTGACAGCTGTTAAAATTAAATATAAAAATAAACTGAACTTAGAATCATATAAGAAATAATTGAATATACACATATTGGGAGGTTATGTCCGAAAGTTTTTTTACAAAATGGGGTGTGGAATAAAAAACATTTGAAGCATAGTGACACAGTTGATAAAAAAAAAAAATGAGGGGGCAGCTAAGTGGCGCAGTGGATAAGGCACTAGCCTTGGATTCAGGAGGACCTGAGTTCAAACCCAGCCTCAGACACTTACTAGCTGTGTGACCCTGGGCAAGTCACTTAACCACCATTTGCCCTGCCCCCCACCAAAAAAAATGGCCTTAAAATTGGGCTGACTTGGGTGAAAGTGCTTTTAACATATTAGGTATATGATCCTGGGCAAGTCCATAAATCTTTTAGTGCCCCTGAAGAGTTCCCCATGCCAATGGAATTAAGATCCAGATGAAAATATGAACAACAACAAAAAACTTCTATTGGCATTATATAGCACACTGGCGCTCTTCAAAACAGTTTGGGAAGGGGGCAGCTAGGTGGCACAGTGGATAGAGCACCAGCCCTGGAGTCAGGAGTACCTGAGTTCAAATCCGGCCTCAGACACTTAACACTTACTAGCTGTGTGACCCTGGGCAAGTCACTTAACCCCAACTGCCTCACCCCCAAAAAACCCCACAGTTTGGGAAATGCTCTCCTTGAATGTGTGCTACATCCAGTCAAGCTAGCTGCCTTCTACAGAATTTAAGCTTTTTGAGTACAGGAGAGCTTTCATCTTTGTCTTTGTATTCCCAAGTCCTAGCAACTGGCTTGGCACATAATAGAAGCTTAAATGTTTATTGAAGGGGGGGGGGAGGCTAGATGGCACAGTGGATAAAGCACCGGCCCTGGATTCAGGAAGACCTGAGTTCAAATGGGGCCTCAGACACTTAACACTTACTAGCTGTGTGACCCTGGGCAAGTCACTTAACCCCCATTGCTCCACCAAAAAAAAAATATGTTTATTGACCGTGTTTATGTTCCCTCTAGACTAGTATTTCCAAATTAGGAAGAGAGAAGCCTCAAGAGATTGTAGTGGCCATTTAGGCAATAGCATTGTATTTAGTAGCAGGAACCTGGTTTTGAACCTGACTCTCCTACTTACTACCTGTATATTTCTGTACAAGCCACTAAGACTCTCTTTGCTTCTATTTCCTTATTTGTGATATGTCTTCTGGGGTTCCTTCCAGATCTAAACCTATGAACCTATGTAATTTTTAAAAATTAATAAAAACACTACATTTGCCACTCTGAATTAGTTACTATTAACAAAGCAAATTATTTTATTTCATTTATAATTGACAACAAAGAAATTACAGATTTTCCAAACACATTTATTAAACAAACATACTAAAAGCATCTCTTATAACGGCTTACATAAGATCAACAACTTATTTTGTTTCTTTGTATTTTGGAGTTAAGGACTTTTTGAGTTTTCTTTTCCTCCTACACAAAAACTCTTATAGTATATCATTTTCCCCCAACTTTGTCATTTACTCTATTTTGCTTATTTTCTCTACTTAACATTGTCTTAACAGAAAAATCACAAAAAAGCCACCAAAAATTCTAACACTTTTTTTATGCTTGTGAACTGTTCATTTTAAGTCTAACAGAATGCTGAAACATTAATTCTATTTCTTTTGCTAAGATTTATTTCAATTGGAGGATTAAAATACAGATTTTCATTGAAACAAGTAATCTAGCGTATCACTGATAATCCTGCCAAGCTACCCAGTGTAGAGGAGTGTTACTTGAATGTCAAGAAAATCCTAACGAACTGAAAATTCCAAACAAATAAAATCACATGTAGATAAATGGGAAAACATTTTTAAAATTGGAGAAGTATGTATCTGCCTCTTTTATCCCTTATCAAAAATATGTTTAATCCAACTTCTTCATTGGATAGACTGGATGAACATACATCACTATTCCATTCCTGTAAATTTGATTTAAATAATTTCATCCAGGGTGTTCTTTTTTTTGTGGAGGGTATGAGGAGGGGTAGAGAACAAGGGGAAAGAGGAAGCAAGTACTACCATATTAAGTTTTAGATAGTACTTATAAAATTCCTATTAGAGTATGCTGGTCATGGAAACAAAAGCTAGAGATATTACTTGACATTAATACTAACTGACTAATATGAATATCTAAATGAGTTAAAGGCTTTCTAATGTGACCACCATACCATACCCTAAATGTATGGGACCGGGAAGAGATGGTTTTGAGGACAGGATAGCTTGTGGGGCACAGTAATGAGCTAGACACCCTGTTCTCTATGAGTCAGGTTAAAGGTACCTTACTTAATAGGTAGCCTTATGGGAACCATCAATGCCCACAATGGGTCACCTTCTAAATTCCTGGATCCATATTAGCCAAAGAAGTGGAGGGTAAAATTAAGCCTTGCAGAACCAGCTGTACACACTTCTTCAAAAACAGAACTTAAAAGTTGACTTTGCAGGTTTCTGGAGTTCCTACAGGCCTAATGACATGAAGAAAATTCTGACTATTTGGGCAGTGAAAGTGTAGAATGGAGAGAAAATTCCTAATCATTCCAACAATGAGGCACTTTTAGCTTGCAAGACAAAAAACCCTCATTTTTTGAGTAATATTGTGTCTCAAGTCATCAACTTAAAATATCATTAGTTTGGCCCTTGTACTATATAGTACATGTACTTAGAAAAGGGACATTTAAATTTTTTTTAATCCTAAAATAAAGATCTTAAATAACAGTTTCTCTTGTACAAATTAAAATGCTTATTTTGAAAACAGGTATTATATACTAAAATAAACAAAAGACTTTTTAAAGCCAAAGAAACAGCAATTAGAATTCCAATCACTTTCCAAAGAATATATATATATATATATATATACACACACATATATAATATATGTATGTATGTATGTATGTGTGTGTATGTGTGTGTGTGTGTGTGTGTGTGTATATATATATGCTTTTAAAGAAGGTTTCATTAAAGTTGGGTCAACACTCTTGGTTCCTACCCCTAAGCCCTTAAACAATAATTTCATTTCTGTTAATATTTTCTTAGTCAAATTCAATATGAAAATATGGCCCAACTATATTACATAGCCACAAAAATTTCCTCTAACATATAAATTACTTATAAAGATCCTGCATCCAAAATCTGCTATTCAGACTATAAAAACAAAACTAATGAAAAATTAGGACTCAGAACTTCTTTTTTCAATTAACAATAATGACTGTTAATACTGACCAAAAATAGAAAAATAGTAATTTTCTATATCTTATACAATAAATAAATTTAGACAAAATATTTCAATGCAGAAAATATAAATTTTACACATCCAAATACACTATTATATATAAAATATATCTCTAAAAACTTTCAGTGATTAGAGATACAACAAACTATATTACAATTTGCATTACTAATTATATTTCAATGTAGAAATATTTTATGCTAATACATTTCAAATAGTTTGTTGGCATCAGAAAATAATTTCAATTCTGGAATAAAGGTCAAGAATGTGGGAGACGAATAAAATGGAAGACTGTGGTCACACCAAGAAGACATTCTTTAGCATAGTTTAAAGGACTAACTGATATTAATCTAGCCTGCCATTTACACATAAGTAGCAGTATTAGAAATTAAAATGAATATAATATACATTGAATATATTTTACATTCATCACCCAAACATCCTAAGTATCACCTCTATATTTTAGAAGTAATTAAGGAGAGGAACTTATTTTGAATCGTTATTGAATTATTATCAACATAAAAATTTTACAAGGAAGCATTCTTATGAGGCAAATTATATTTTTACAGGACTGTAAGTCACCACATAACCTACTTCTTAATGAACCCACACTACTCACCTAATTGCTACTTCACCCATGTAACCATGTTGTTGGATATACACAAAATTAACTACACATCTGATAACATCCACCGTAGCTAACTTTACTCCCTGGCTGATTAAAATAATAAAGATGTCTCAGAAACATAAGTATGTAAAAAGGCAGGACAGTTCAATGTTTGATATCACCCATCCCAACATTTATATATATATTTTTTTTTCCCATGGCTAACATAAGCAATATTTATTAGGTTATAAAGAAAAACTTAAGATTGTTAAGTTACTTGAGAGAATTTATTCTCTCTGAATATCAGTAACAAAAGTACAATATATAGTGTTTCAGGGAACATGTATTTATTCAGATTCCTGAAAGTCCTTAGACTTCAGTCTCATTTTCCTGAATATTTTGCATAATATTTTCAGGGAAGAGTGAACAATGGTATAAATTCTTATTTTCTGTTAGTTAATAATTTTCCAGGGGAATAACTTTAGTATAATTTATTTGAAAGGTGGACTATTAAATTTTTTAATGAAACTATCATTCAAGCATCTAATATCCACCATTGTTATAGAATCCCTCCAAAAGTATCTTTTTTGCTGCCAAACACTATTTTTTGGGGGGAAGACCAGAATTAAAACTCTATTAACAGCAGTCTTTTCCAAAATGTTAAACATATTAAATATAAATAGTATATAACAATATTAATTCAAAGATATTTATCTGTTTCTTCAATTTTGGCTCTTTGTTCTTGTCGATGATTAGCTGCAGTCCAAAAGGTTATTTTTTTGAGGACTTGCTGAAGAAGCTTTGGAGGTAATAAAGTTATCTGACTTTCTAAGATGACAGCATTTTTACCAATGCAGTCGAGACATAACCTATAAAAAAATTAGTCCTAAGTTCTTAGACTCAGAAGACTCATGAAATATTTAAACAAATCATTCAATCAACAAACATTTGAAACAACAAAACATAGTGCCTACTATGTGCTAGGCACTGTGCTTGTCATTTGGGAAGCACACAAAAGTGAGGTAGTTCTTTGCTTAAAAGAGCTTACACAAGTTAGTAAATACAAGATATTTACATAATAAATGATTAATAGTTATGGAGCTTCTAGTACGTCTTCCTCATCCCCCCCGAAATGGTTCAATACTTTGTGCAACTATAATAGTTTGCATCTATTTGTATATCTTGGGGAAGATATAAATTTTTTCTATGTTATTCACAGAATACTTAAAGAAACATATTGTTCTCTAGCAAACAAAAAATATACCAATCCATGCATTTAGGAAAATTAATAACAAATATATATCTGATAGAAAAATAAAGATTCACTTACCTGAGAAGTGAATAAGGTTGAGTTTGAAAGATCAATAAATCATTACAGTGACCCTAAACAAAACATAAAATAAAATTATGTTGAAAGGCAAGTAATGAGAGGCAGCCTGGTACAAGAGAAAGAATGTTTAACTTTTTTTTTTTCTTCAGGGCAATGAGGGTTAAGTGACTTGCCCAGGGTCACACAGATAGTAAGTGTCAAGTGTCTGAGAACAGATTTGAATTCGGGTCTTCCTGAATCCAGGACTGGTGCTTTATCCACTGCGCCACCTAGCCGCCCCCAATAGTGTATTTTCAATATCTCACTATGTAGCCTTTTTATTTTAATAATAAAATAGTCAAAGGAAATATTTGGATATAAGTTACTTACAGTATCCATAAAAAGTAAATCATCTTTGCTCCCACCAAATACCATTACTTCATTTTCTTTTCCCAGACAGGCAGTATGCCATAACCTGTGAGTGAAAATTACAAAGTAATTCTTTTACTGCCGAGAAAGGGATGTCACAATATCACAAAGTAACAAAAGGCTCTATTTCAATAGAGTAGAATGATTATGTGAATTAATCTTTGCTTTTGGCATGTCCTCAAAGGGGCTAGACAGAAATATTCCCTCCAGAGTTCATTTACTAAAATGATTTCAACTATAACCCCTAGATGTAGATGACTCACTTATGGTGCTTTGCTATGCTGGAAAGAACCCTGGACCTGAAATCAGGAAACCTGGTTCAAATCTCAGCTCTGACATTTACTAGTTGTGGGGAAGCTACACAATTTCTATGAGTCTCAGTTTCTTCATTTGTTAAAAGGGATGGGAATGGGAGGGGGGATATTTAGCTACTACCTCTCAAAATTGTTATAAGGAAAGTATATTATAAAATTATTTTAAAGGGTTACTATTATCACCCCCAGCTCTGCCTCACTTTTTTTTCTTGTCTCTTTCTTATTTCATGACTTTTAACTGTAACAACATTTTGAAACCTGAACTCATCACTTTTTACTGGGGAAAAAAAACAACTATTTTCCTAGCAATGGCACTATCTCCTGAATGATTCCCAGGCTTGAGCTCTTTTTGTAATTTTTAACAGTTTTCTTTCCCTTCCAGACACAGTCTAGCTCCAAGTCATGGTTATATTTCCTTTGCAGATTCTAATTTGTTTTCCTTCCTTTCCATTTCCACTGACACTACTCTAGTCTAAGACCTCTTTACTTCAAGTCTGCACTACTGCAACATCCTCCTAAATGTCACCTTTTTTCTTCTACCTTCTCATAGTTTCAATAAAGAATTGCTAAAATAATCTTCCTGAAATACTTTTGTGAAGCCACCTGACTGCTCAAGAATCTTTGGTATCCCTAGTACCTTTAGCATTCAAAACTCAACTGTTACTTTTTCTCCTCTTAACCAAATTTACTTCTTGTTATTCCCCAACACAGATCTTTCCACTCTAGTCAAGTTTACATACTTGCTATCCCCCACATTAGTTATACATTATTCTGTCTGAAATGTCCAATAGTTTTCTTTTCACCAAACTGTGTCCCCTACTGCCTTAAAAATTTGCTCAGAAATCACCCCCAGAAAGCAATTCTATTCTTTACTTCAACCTGATTTCTCTGTTCACTCCTCTCTGTCAATTTATATTTTTGATTTGAGACTTCATAAACATGTTCCTCTCTTGGCCCCAACAATTCCAGTCTCCTGGATTCATTAATGCCGCATTTTTTTCAAGTCTTCAATCTCCTTCCCCCCGCCTAGTCAAATAGTTGTCAAATTTTGCTGGTTCTAACCCTTTCTCTCAAGTCACACAGCTAATATCTCAGTTTCAATTCCTTACCTCTCACCTAGGTTAATTCAACACTCTCCTAATTGATCACTTTGTCCCTAGTACATCCTCCAGCTACCAAAGTGCTTTTATTTATGCTCCTAAGAGTCATCCTCTACCTTTAAAACACAGCTCAAGCTGCATGTTTTACATGAAACTTTTCCTGTTTTCTCCCTCCCCCTCCAAATGCTAGTGCTCTCCCTCCCAAACTACCTTGTATTTAACTACTTTATACATATTCATTTTTATTCTGTTACACATATGTGTTTGTATATATTTTTCATATAAATGCACATATATTTTATAAAATATATATATTGTATATATTTTTCATATATATACACAAATACATATATATACACCCAAATACATATATGTATATACACACACATACCTCTCTCCCTTATTAAAATGCAAGCTCCTTGCAATTAGGGATTGTTTTATTCTTTATATGTGTATTGCTAGTGCCTAACACATAGCTTACTATGTGCTTGTTGGTTGGATGATTTACTTGTGGAAAAAGAAAACGTCTTCTCATTTTTTATATTTCTCTCCTTTACATATTTTGGGTGCTTAATAAATGTTGCTGACAACAAAAGCAACCCAAAAAAAGGACCAGCATTATTTAGTTTATTCAGTGTCTTAAATCAAGTTAATTCTTTCTACAAATCTCTGCATAAAAGAGTAGAGCATCTTAAATCTTGAAAAGGGGATGGGTCTGATGGCTTATATGAATCTCTGATTTCAAAGGATATACTTATGAACTAAAATGTGTTTTTTACTTATTTCGCATCACTCACCAAGAACCAATTTCATAGTTTTACAGCAACATTATATTTCAGCAAGTTCCAACTCTCAGGGAAAAAAAATGCATGCAAAGATTTTAAAACTTATTCTCCAATTTTTAGGAATAATTAAAACTTTTTGATAAAGCCATTGAAAGTGCTTCTTGACAGCAGAGACTCTTTGAGAGGACTCTGTTTTATTATTTACTTACTAATTAGTCAAAATACTATGGCAACAATCCTTAAAATTATATTATTTCTTATTTTTGTTACCATGTAACTTGAGTAGAGTAGGTTTTTTGCTTGGCTTTCACAACTGTACACAATAAAAATACATACAATTTGAACCTCAGGCTAAATTATTTTTTCAAACACTGAAGCACAAGATCAATGGCAAGTGTACTTGAGACCACAGATCAGAACCAGGTCTTGAGAATTTATTTGGGGGAATATTCTGCCCAATTCTCCAATTCATAAATCAGAGTTCAGGTAAATCTTCAGTGAAAACTCATCACAAAGTTTTTTATAAAAATGGATACATTTTGTTTGGACACAGTAGTAAGTTACCATCTTCCACCCCCAACCACATCCACCACCCTAGCCATCCCAAAACTTTTGAGGAATAAAGGAGAAAGATAAAATGGGGGGGAGGGGGAGAGAAACCCACCTATGAGAAGGGTATTCATTATCATGGAGAAGATGTACCTTGGGCATAATCTTTGAGACAGAACAATAATTCCTAAGGACATACTCCAATATTTTATTGAGTATCTCTTAGGGACACAAAAGAAAACCTCATAGTTAATAGTTGTGTCAGCTATTGTTCAGCCATTAGCTACTCAAACCAAGCATAAGCTCTGGTTCAAGAGAATTCTGGGGAGGAAAACAAAAGAGATTTCTTCATATTGTACATTCTGCTTTGTAAAGCCACAAGGGGAGAATTGGGCAGATTATATTTTGAATCACTTGGAAAAATTAGCACAAACTGAATTTAGAGAAACTAAATTCTCTCTTTCATTAAAAAAAATTTCAATAAATATTCACTGTTCTCCTTACACTAAACTGTATCCCACCTTTTCTCTTCCTCACCTCATACCTGAAGATAGATCTGCCTTTGTCTTATCTGCCTTAGGAAAATTCTGGCCTGGACTTGATCTTCGAAGAACACTGGAAAGCCTTTCCTGCCTTGATTTTGGTGACATTCTAGCTTGCAACCTGATGTTTTTTTCTACAGACTCTGATAGTTTATGTCCTCTCACAGCTGCTCTAACTTATCACCTAAACATTCTAATAAAGCATATTATTTACATGACATATCAGCTGAATTAAAAGAAATCTTTTTACATAGCTCTTCTACCTAGGATTATATTGATAATAGCTTTGTTGCTCTAGTTAATCTCTTAATAAGTTCTTAACAAGGGCTGAAATATGACATCCCAGGAACAATTAACTTTTTTAAAAATACATTTATTTCTACTACCAATCTTAAAACTAGCATCATAAATCAAGAAATTTTAAAATGACTGATTTTTCTAGACATGCTAGAAGACACATTCTGATCAATTATTATAAATGAAAAATAATGCAGAAATCATTTCTATAAGCAATGAAAACAGGATAAATTCTCATTGTGCTTCTGCACTTGATGTATAATTAGTTCAATATTAAAGATTTTCAGGCCCTTGTCAAAGGTTAGTAAATATCAATTCATTAAATAAAAATACTAGAATAATCATTACAATCTGTACTTTAGTTCAATATGAATAACTCTATAGTAGAAAAAATTTCTGAAAGATATGACATGAAAAATCTAAAACAGAGCTCATTATTAACAACAATTCTCATGCTGCACTGAATTGACAATTTGCTTCATAGATTTAAGTTAACATAATTTACTACTAATTGTACTAGAAAATCATAAAACAGAATATGCTTTTTGTAGTCTAATAGTGTAACATTTCCAAGATTTTATGATTTTGAATATATTTCAAATTTTCTATTCAAGTAATTCAGTAGGATTAAATAGGTCACACAATTAATTAGGAATTATATACAGTAATATGCTTTTCCACAATCTGAATTGATTTAGATGCAAATTTCTTGATTAGACTTTCAAACTTTTCAAAAAGCAAATTCCTACTGCCACCATCCCAACCCATTAAAGAATGCTTTAAACATAAATACTAAAAATAGCAATAATCTTCAGCATTTTATTGTCTTTATCAGATAGGATTATCCACTTAATCTCAAAGAATAACATATATAAATATGCAACATAAATGAAATGTGGATCAAATACTTCTAATAATAGACTATAATTTAACTATCAAATGAATTCTTCATATAACATCAAATTAGTTAAGAAAACATTCTGATATTTAGCTTTTATATTTACAAATATCTTGACTCCCTGATATACTTTAAAACTTTTCAAAGTATTTAATTATTCTATTGTGTGCTAACTTTTTAGACTTACCTGGGTCTTGTCTTAGGCAAATGTGTAAGCTGTCTCCAACCATTTGTTATAATATTGTGAATCCACCCATCACCTATAATATCATGACACATTAGAAATAAAGCTTAGATTTCTTACATAGTGAGAGAAAAGACCATATTTGGACTCTTTGCATAGTCCTGAAGACAGAGAGTGGGTTTAGTTTCACACCCTGGGGCCTTGTTGCTCCGACTTCCCAGTGCGGGGCTGCCCAGCATACAAAGCCGAGAAGCCAGGGCCCCTGTGACTTGAGTTTGGAACTGGGCATGCACTTTATGGGAATTGAGCTAAACTGGGAGCTCACCTTGAGGTGCCTGAGCCCCATGTGACCCTGGAGTTCAAACCCCAACTAAAGTTTCATTTCTTGAAAAGTTATGTATGTTAAAACGGCACTGTTCTATGGAGGAGCAGACACTGTTGCCCAGAACAGTTTAAGACCTGGTATCATATTTCATACAATCTGATTGGTAGACTGGTACCACCTGATTTGTCTATTGGAGCACCGTGATTGGTTTTTACTGTTATTCTGTATGTAAATAGGAGGATAGTAGGTACTGTAATGTAAATAGGGGGATAGTAAAATACTGTAATGCAATTGGTCAGGAGGGACCCCTTGGTAGGTATAAATAGCTGTGCAGGACCTCACTTTAGTGCACTCTCCTGCACATTCAGGAGAGTACCTATCTTTATGAAGATGAAATAAAGAAGCCTTGCTTCTGCTTCCTGCTTGGATTATTTGAGCTGCTAGGAACAGCTACGATGTACAACACTAATTTGGGCTGTTAGCTGTGTTTCTTTTTTTTTTTGTTTTTTGTTTTTGTTTTGGTGAGGCAATTGGGGTTAAGTGACTTGCCCAGGGTCACACAGCTAGTAAGTGTTAAGTGTCTGAGGCTGCATTTGAACTCAGGTCCTCCTGAATCCAGGGCTGGTGCACCACCTAGCTGCTCCTGTCCTGTATTTTTTACTGTTAAGTTTGACATATTTCTATGCCAAACTCAGAGAGTTTACCCCTCTTCTTCCCCATTCAGATAAAAGTGAAGTTCATCTGAAGCTCACTAAGCCATTTTCCTCCATGTTTGTATGCCTTTCTAACCATGCATCCCAAATATAAGAAATACAAAGTTCTATTCCTTTCTATATATACTCCTGTATTCCTTTTACCTTCCCATCTCTTTTCCCTCTTAAAACCTTCAGAACAGAATCAACCCACTTATGTCTTCTGTTTTTCTTATTTAGCTCTCAATATTCTTTGTAGACATTAAACTTCTGAAGAGTTACTTGATTTTTTTCCTTCATTAGGATATTAGCACTATATCATCATATATCCCCTTCCAACTTTCTCAAATGTATGATCCTCACTGTGATTCTTTTTTACTTGAACTGCTTCTGTTTAACACAGCACTTTTATTTGATGTTAGTTCTGGATTAGGTTATGAAATGTCTGGGACTTTTCCTTTCGGAGTTTCTTTCAGGAGGTGATCAGTGAAATTCTTTTTACCTTCACTTTACTGTCTGGTTCTAAAAGATCTATATAGTTTTTATTATTTCTTGTTAATTGTTTTTGGTTTTTTGCAGGGCAATGAGGGTTAAGTGACATGCCCAGAGTCACACAGCTAGTAAGTGTCAAGTGTCTGAGGCTGGATTTGAACTCAGGTCCTCCTGAATCCAGGGCTGGTGCTTTATCCACTAGGCCACCTAGCTGCCCCCGTTTTTATTATTTCTTATTAGTGTCTAAGCTTTATCATGATTTTTAGGGACTCTTAAATTATGTTTCCTTGACTTCCAAGTTGTTTTTGATTATCAACTATTTCATATTTTCCTCTATTTTTCTAGTCTTTTTGTTTTGTTTTATTTAAAACAATATAATAAAATCAAGATGTTATTTTAATATTTCTTGCTGTCTCATGTAGTAATTAGTTTCTGCTTGGTCCACTCTATTTTTGGGACTCTTGTTACTTGGGTAAGGTTTACTACTTTCTATACTAGAAGATCTCTATCACCTCCAGGATCAAATATAAAATCCTCTATTTGTCTTTTTTTTTTTTTTTGTGAGGCACTTGGGGTTAAGTGACTTGCCTAGGGTCACACAGCTAGTAAGTGTCTGAGGCCGGATTTGAACTCAGGTCCTCCTGACTCCAGGGCCAGTGCTCTATCCACTGTGCCACCTAGCTTCCCCTCTCTATTTGTCTTAAAAAGCCCTTCATAACTTGGCTTCTTCCTATCTCCTTTCCAGTCTTGTTACACCTTACTTTTCTCATATAGTCTTTGATCCAGTGACACTGGATCTTTATTGTTCTCACACAAAACACTCCATCTGGTCATTTTCACTGATCCCCTGTATCTGGAATTCTCCATCTCCTGGCTTCCTTCAAATCTCACCTAAAATTCCATCTTTTGTAAGCAACCTCTCCCATTCCCGTTAATGTTTATGCCTTTCCCCTGCTGTTTATATTCAATTTGTCCTGTCTATTATGTTTGTACTTAGTTGTTTACATGCTGACTCCCCTGTTGGGCTGTGAGCACCTTCAGAATGTGGACTGTTTTGTTATTGTTTAACTTTTTTTCTATCCTTAGGGTTTAGCAGTTTAGCAGTTTCTGGCCCATAGGAGGTACTTAATGCTTACTGATTTAATGACTGACTGAAATTGGTCAGTCATCTTTGGTTTAATCAATCTACATAGCCTTAGTTTCTGAATTAGAGCTTTATACCTGGGCCCCCCCTTTGCCCTCTGTTGCACTTTTGGCAGTGTGATGAAATAATGGGATTTAGCAGATACTCAAAGACCCACCTGGAGATTAATCTATACTGATTGAATCAAGTGAGAGTGATTGACTGCTGATTAAGCCTACTTCAAGTTAATTGGATTGTAATCACACCTGGCTATCCCTTAAGAAGGTATTGTTCTCAGAAACTAGACTGTGAACTCAACTTGAGAACACCTTCAAAGACAATGGATTTGGATGATGCCAACCAATCACCTTGAAGCAGTGTATAAGGACCGCCTCCGTTCCAGATCTATAAAAAAGCTTCCACAAACAGCTTGCTAGGGTGTTCCTGATTAAAGCAGGCTTGTGGAGGAGGACTTCAGGAAGAACCCAACCAGGCTGGAATTCTAGACTAGACTAGACTAGACTAGACTAGACTAGACTAGACTAGACTAGACTAGACTAGACTAGACTAGAATAGCCCTTGGACTTTTGAAGATTTGAACAATGGATCTTTAAAAGCTTCAATGGCATGTCAGAACAGGATCCTTAGAGTCTTTGAGAGCCAGTGCTGTTCCAGTCTAAGCACAGCCATCTTGCACTGTCAGGCAGTCAATAGGCATTTTTTTTCTGGTGAGGCAACTGGGGTTAAGTGACTTGCCCAGGGTCACAGAGTTAGTAAGTGTCAAGTGTCTATGGTCACATTTGAACTCAGGTCCTCCTGAATCCAGGGCTGGTGCTCTATCCATTGCACCACCTAGCTGCCCCAATAGGCATTTACTAAGAGACCACTATGTGACAGGCACTGTGCTGAGTGCTGTGGATATAAAGAAAAGCAAAAGATAATCTCCTACCCTCAAGGAATTTCTAATCTAATGGGGGAGACAACATGCAAACAAGTTTATACAAATAAGATATATGCCTGATAAAAAGAAAATAATCAACAGATGGAAGGCACTAGAATTAGAGGGATTAGGAAAACCTTCCTGGGATTTTAGTTGGGACTTGAAGGAAGCTAGAAAAGCCAGGAGGTAGGGATGAGGAAGAACATTTGCAACTGCCAATGAAAATGTCCATAGCTGAGAGATGGAGTGTCTTGTTCAAGAACAGCAAGGAATCAAGTGTCACTAGTTCAAAAAGCACCTGTGTGCCTTAGGGGGCGGAAGGAGTAAGCATTGTGTAAGGTGTAAGAAGACTGGAAAGGTTAAGAGAATAGAAGAAGGTTCAGAGGGAAACACAGATAAGCAGAGCTACTTTAAAATTAACATACTGAATTTATTATGTACTTTTTTTTTTTTGCAGGGCAATAGGGGTTAAGTGACTTGCCCAGGGTCACACAGCTTGTACTTTTAAAAAGGAAAAAGGGTTTCATATACAATTGTTCTTTCTATAAAGAAATGTTCATGTTTGGGGGTGGCTAGGTGGCGCAGTGGATAAAGCACCAGCCCTGGATTCAGGAGGACCTGAGTTCAAATTCAGCCTCAGACACTTGACACTTATTAGCTGTGTAACCCTGGGCAAGTCACTTAACCCCCATTGCCCCGAAAAAGGAAAAAAAGGACACTTAAGAAAAGAAGGAAATTCAGAAGGGGACATGAACAGGTCAATTCCATTACTCTGATGTTAAACTTAAGATACATTTTTTAAAAAACAAACTGTAACAGAAGTTCATGGTCTCAAATACAATCTTCTTTTTTTCTTATTTCTACACTAAAATGTTCATGTTTATTGATTACTAAGTTTATAATAATAATGAAAATGTTTTAAATATTTTTGAAGCATAAATAGAAAACTGGCTCATTAAAATCTCCTTCATCGAGCCTTCTGGAAAACATACTAAATTTCTAATCCCCCATTCCAGTCCCTCCTACAATCAATCAGGTGTGTCAAATTCTATTTTGGCAGCAGAGGAGCCTGCTTTGGAAGCCAAATTCCTGTTCTGCAATAACAATCTGTGTTTTACTACAAAATGCATTCTATACCTAAAACTTAATGGCCATCACATGTGTGGGGAAAAAATTATTGGAAAGGTGAAGAAAATATGGGAAGAGATCATAGAAAATAGGAACAAAAGGGAAAAAGAACTAATGACAGCTAAAATTAAAGAGGAAGTAGTAAGATAGCAGTTGGGGACTTAACAGTATTTTTACTCACTTAGAGGAATATTCTCTGCACTTAATCCACCAAACAGAAAAAGCTGATCATCAGCAATTGGTGTCAAAGTATGCCAAGACCGATGTTTTGGTTTCTCTCCATTAGTAGAAATTCTACATTGAAAGGAAAAATATTAAGGCCAGTGCTTTAATCATAATGACCAAAAGGAAGGGTTTGAATTACCTCATAATTTTTTAAAGTCACTATTTCTTTGAAAAATCCTGATATGACTGCAAAATACTCTAATCCATATTACCTTTTCATGAGTCACAGAAATAGGTGTCAAAACATTTCAAACTCATGTTTAACTGTCTGCTCATATATCATTTCTAACTTATTTTAGTGTAATTGTATTTCTCAAAATGTTCATTGTTCTAAAATGGTCTATTAGTATTAGCATATTAGCATAACATGCCATATTCTTTTTCAAAATAAATTTTTATTGATCTGGTTTTTTGAACTCACCACAATTTCTCTTAGTATCCCTTCCCCTCCCAGCTCCCAGACAGCCATCAAGTTTTAAAGGAAAAAAAAAGAGGATTAAGAAGGAGAAATGGGCAAAACTGATAAGTTTAGAAAATAGTGAGAGGAGGAAGAATAGGGATATTTATTATGGCATTCTCCAAGAAGTGGGAGAGAATACGGAATGACTGCTAGTGAGAATGGTAGGATCAAATAAGGGTTTTTAAGGAGGAGAATAAGTATTGTGGGCAGCAGGAAAGGAGGCAGTAAATTGTGTTTCAGTCATGTCCAATATTTGTGACACCATTTGGGGTTTTCTTGGCAAAGATACTGGAGTGGTTTTCCGTTTCCTTCTCCAGTTCATTTTACAGAAGAGAAACGGAGGCAAACAGAACTAAGTGACTTGCCCAGGGTCACACAGCTAGTGTCTAAGACCAGATTTGAACTCATGTCTTCCTGACTCCAGGCCCCTTGCTCTATCTACCGCACCACCTAACTGCTGGTTTAATTTAAAATATGTCCCCTATACCTAGAATGTACTTCCTCCCCGTCTCTGCATATCAGAATTCCTAATCTTCTTCAAGACTCGGCTTCTGTGCCTTAAAAAAAAAGATTTTCCAAGTTGTGAGTGCTCTTTCTTTCTCCTCAAGTTATCATTTATATGCTTATCTGTTTACATGCTATATGCCTTCAGTAAAATGTAAGTTCCTTAAGTGCAGGGACTGTTTTTTGTTTAGTTTTTGTATTCCTAGTACCTAAGCAAGAGCCCTGCATAAAACAGTTTCTCAATAAATACTACTGGACTAGATGGTATGTATAATTCTCACTAGAACATAATGACAATGTTGTCAATATAAATGTGGGTCAGATCTTTCAGGAGTATTTCAATTCATTGGTCACTGTACATTAAATAAATGCTTATAAATGGTACAGAAGAGTTCCAGGGAACTCATAATAGAAGAGGATCTCCAAATCCTGGGAAAAAAAAAAAAAAGAACTGTGGAGTATAGATGCTGAATGAACCATACTATTTCTTTTGTTTTCGGTGCTGTTGTTTTTCTATTTTGAGGTTTTTCGTCATTGCTCTGATTTCTCTCTTATAACATGACTAATGCAGAAATATGTTTAATGTTATTATGTGTATATATATATATATATAAAAAACCCCTATATCAGATTACCTGCTGTCTTGGGGAGGGGGGAGGGAGGGGAGGGAAGGGAAGGAGAAAAATATGAAACTGGAAAGCTTGTATAAACAAAAGTTGAGAACTATCTTTACATGTAATGGGGGAAAAAATAAAATACTTTATTAATAATTTAATAAACAAAATAAAAAATAAATAAAATAAATGCTTATACACAATCTAAAAATTACATGATTTTTTAAATTCTCTGTTCCCTTTTCCATGATTCTCCCACTATCACAGAAGAAGCAAAAGTGACTTAGGGGCATTTTGTATTTCTTTCTTTTTTTTTCTTTTACCACAGTTATCTCGTAGCCACCAAACTACAGGGGATAGACCTTAGCTAGTTTTATCTTTGGAATGCACATTCAGTAGGTTACCTGTCCGGCAAGCGACTTATTTATGAAAAGAAAAAGCAAGGTAAATTCCCATGTAGGAACTACAAAGAGAGGATAGTAAGCAAGCAACTCATCAATTACTTTTTTTTTTTTGGGCAGGGCAATTGGGGTTAAGTGATTTGCCCAGGGTCACACAGCTAGTAAATGTTAAGTGTCTGAGGCTGTATTTGAACTCAGGTACTCCTGACTCCAGGGGCGGTGCTCTATCCACTGCGCCACCTAGCTGCCCCAAGATGCATTAACTCTTAAAATTTCTTAGTTAAATCCTAGTTTAATACCTCATCTTGACATGATAGTGAACTGGAGTTCTTGAAGGCTAAGCGAGTTTAGCAGAAATTATGGCAGATTCTGTCAAGCTAGAAAGCTTTCAAGGAAGGGCCCAACCAATACAAACTGTTGCCTGGGGCAGCTAGGTGATGCAGTGGATAACACACCGGCCCTGGATTCAGGAGGACCTGAGTTCAAATCCAGCCTCAGACACTTGACACTTACTATGTGACCCTGGGCAAGTCTCTTAACCCTCACTGCCCCACCCAAAAAAACAAAACAAAACAAAACAAAAAAACAAACAAACAAAACTGTTGCCTGAGGACCTACCAATTAAGTTCAGACAAATTCATCCCCAGAGAGTTGACCAACAGGTAGACAACTTGTTTGGCCAGAGTGACTCATATACTAAAGCAAGGATTCTTAAACTTTTTCCACTCACAACCTCTTTTTGCCCAAGTAATTTTTACACAACCCCAGGTATATAATATAGTTATACTGTTGCCAAATTTTTTGTGACCCCCCCACCCCATTTGGGGTTGAGACCCACAGTTTAAGAAGCTTTGTACTGGGGGCAGCTAGATGGCGCTGTGGTAAAGCACCGGCCCTGGATTCAGGAGTACCTGAGTTCAAATCCAGCCTCAGACACTTGACACTTACTAGCTGTGTGACCCTGGGCAAGTCACTTAACCCTCATTGCCCTGCAAAAAAAAAAAAAAAAAAGCTTTGTACTAAAGCATAGAAGGATCACTTGCTATCTGAGTCAGTAGAAGGTATGTTCGTACTGAAGAAATACTAGATCTGAAGTCCTGAAGTAATTTAAACAATTCAAATCTAATAGAAAAGAGGCCCAAATCAGCAGAAAACAATTAGAATAATAAGCAGTATAAATGCATTATAAACCTACCATGTTACACATATTTATAAATATTAAAGAAAAAACTGATAATCTTTGGGGGGGCAGGGCAATGGGGGTTAAGTGACTTGCCCAGGGTCACACAGCTATTATGTGTCAAGTGTCTGAGGCCAGATTTGAACTCAGGTACTCCTGAATCCAGGGCCAGTGCTTTATCCACTGCGCCACCTAAGTGCCCCTGATAATCTTTTAATATGAAAGCACTGCTCAAATCCACTCATTCATATTAAAGGATGGAGACAGATAATACAAAAGAACACATAGTCCAAAGATCATACTGATGAAGCTATCAACACAAACACACACCAAATAGTCAAATACACCAGCATACTTTCCTTTTGTAGCTTACCCTAACAATCATTTTGGCCTATAACTTGGTTAGGGAGCTGCACATTAACAGATAACCAAGAGGTGATAAAGGTGCAAATCCAGATTGGTTGAGGGAGATTCTTTACAAGAGGGTGAGGTGACCAGGATAATTAAAAATCGCAGACTGAATACCTATCCCTAGCCATATATGATACACACACATATATACATATATACATATTGGTAGAACTAAAGCCAAATCAAATATAAAAGTAATTTATATCTACTTTTATTTAACATGAACAGTTAAATATATCTCAATATTTTTTAAATGTTATTGGCTTATGCATAAAACCTAACCTTCCAAACTGCCTTTCCCTAATCTTTTCCAATTGGCAATTGGAGCCACAGACCTTTCCCCAATCTAACCCACATTACCCTGTTCTCAGCAGGTGCTGGATACTGACTACCCCAAACCATTCTTTCAGAGCCCCACTCTACCTTGACCTTGGGATCTTCTAGTTCAGAGATCATCTGTTCTGCTATGACTCCCTCAGGACTTTATGTTCTTACTATTTAGATTGCCAGAAACTAAGGATGATCTGGCCTTTCTATCTCCCATTAAACTGAACCCTCCTTTATGTGTTTTCTCACTCAATTAAAATGTGAGCTACTTGGGAGAAGGGATCATCTCAAATTTCTCTTTGTACCTCCAGTGCTTGACACAATGCTTAGCACATAGTAAGAGCTTAATAAATGCTTTTCTATTCCATTCCATTTTGTTTTCAGTTTAAACTGATCAACAGACTCCAACCATTCACTTTTACCTACCAGTGAAATCCTTCCTATTATTTTTCTCAGCTGTAAAAATAAAAAATTTCAAACTGTCATATTACTATTTCAAACTTACCTTCCAGACCAAGTCCATGTATCTAAGTTCAGACAGTGTAAATCATCCATCCTAGTTTGCTAAAATAAAATAAAATTAAGTTAGACGGTGAATTACACAATAAATTTTCTAAATATTTGTATTACAAATCCTCACATTATTATAAGGAAAGCACTTTACAAACTTTAAAGTGTGAGATCTATGAGACATATATGATATTCATATGTGTATATAACAATATTTATATATGTGCTATTATTTAAAATCTGTTATTTCCTTTTAGAATCAAATGATTAAAAATGGGATATAGAGGGGCAGCTAGGTGGCGCAGTGGATAGAGCACCGGCCCTGGATTAAGGAGGACCTGAGTTCAAATCCAACCTCAGATACTTAACACTCACTAGCTGTGTGACCCTGGGCAAGTCACTTAACCCCAATTGCCTCACCAAAAAAAAAAAAAAAAGGGGGGGGGATATAGGTAAATTCCACAACAATGAAACATATAAAAATGGAAATAGAGCTAATGTTAGTAATATTAAATATAAGATCCAGGTAATTTAAGACATAAAAATAAATGAACTTAAAATATTAAGATTACATCTGAGAAAGGATTTACTGACAAGGGTTTTACGTATGAAAATAAAATTTCCCTCCCTTTAAAAAGTAGGAATGTATACATATGTCTGGGACTCCTTATATTTAAATCTTGTGTGGAAGGAGAGGGATAAACCAGCTGTAAGTCATTTTTATACCTAGATTATTTTTAATATATAATTTTCATCACCATTTGACTAGAAGCTAGTGCAAACTATAAAGATCCTCATAAACCAAAACCATCTTTTCTTTTTCTTTTTTTTTTTTTTGCATGGCAATGAAGGTTAAGTGACTTGCCCAGGGTCACACAGCTAGTGACTGTCAAGTGTCTGAGTCCACATTTGAACTCAGGTCCTCCTGAATAGAGGGCCAGTGCTTTATCCACTGTGTCATCTAGCTGCCCCCCAAAACCATCTTCTTCACTGAAAATACACTAACCAATACTCGTCCTCCAAAAATATAGCCCTTATTTCCAAGTACTGCACATGTGTGAGCTGCTCGAGGCTGTGGTGGAATTCCATTCTGTAAAGAATGTAAACAGAACATCATATTTGAAACTTTAACTATGAATGAACACAAAACTTTGAAGTGAGTATTATAAAACATTCACAGTTACATGACTACTTTACCCATCACAAAAAATATTGATTAAAATCATTCATATAAATGAGTGGTTAAAAAAACATTCTAAAAAACACTAATTGTACATAAAGGCCATTATTTGTCTCATCCCCAAAAAGATAAAAAGACCTATTTGTACAAAAATATTTACAGCAGGTCTTTTTGTAGTGACTAAGAATTGGAAATCAAAGGAAATCCCATCAATTGGGGAATGGCTAAACAAGCTGTGGTATATGATGATGATGGAATATTATTGTGCTATAAGAAATGACAAGCAGGATAACTTCAGAAAGGTCTGGAAAGACACATAGGAATTAACGTATAGTGAAGTGAGCAGAACCAAGAGAACATCGGGCACAGAAACAGCAATGTTGTTTGAAGAACTATGAATGACTTGACTATTCTCAACAATACAATGATCCAAGACAATCCCAAAAGACTATTGATGAAACATACTTTCTACCTCCAAAGAAAGAACTGATATTGAAGGAACAGACTATTTTTCACTTTCATTTTTTTCTTTTAATCAAGTTTTCTTGTACATCATGACAAATATGGTAATATTTTACATAATCATACATGTATAACCCACATCTGATTGCTTGCCACCTCCTGGAGCAGGGGGGAAGGGAGGGAAGAAGGGATAAATTATAAATAAAAATGTTTGTTACATTTTTAAAAAAAGATATTTTCTTTAAAAAAAAAACTAATCTCATTTGTGAAAATATTTGTTACTTTTCCACACACTAATGACAACCCAATAACTAAGTTCTAAATTATCCATCAGATAATGAGATTTGCTGAATTGTTACTATTGAATAGAAAAAATATAACAAATATAAATAAAACTAATGATATAAAATTAAAATCGATTTTACTCACTTTAATTTCTGGTTGAAACCAAGTCTGTGTGCTTGTATCAAAAACATGAACATCATTATGCCAGCCCCAGAATATCTGTCCTTCCTAAAACAAAAAAAGTAAGTCATTTTAATTCTCGTAATATCCTTAAATTTATGAATATATAAAAGACGAAACATAAATAATCAAATCATTATTTTCATGATCATGAAACCAATGACTATAAATTTTTCAAACTTAAAATAGACACAATATAAAAACTGATTTTTTAAATATCTTACTTATTTAACTGCCTTTTTTCAGTTTAGAAGAGGCTATTAAGTCAACTGTTTGGATCAGGTCTCCCCTAAGAAAGGGATATAGAGAAGCTAAAATTTATCTGATGAATTTGGCCTGAATTAGAACAGGATCATAAAATCTCAGTAGGAAGGGACCTGAGAGGTCATCTAATATGACCTGTATCTGTACTGATTAAGATTAATCAAGAATTACCTGTACAATATGCCCAAGTGATCATCCAGCCCTTGCTTAAAGACCTACAGTGAGGTAAAGCCCACTACCTCCCAAAGCAAACCATTCTATTTTTGGATAGCTCTAAACTTCAGGAAGTTGTTTGTTTTTTTCACAACATGACTAAATTTGCCTCTTTTCAACTTCCACTCATTGTTCCTAGTAAACAAACAGAACAAGTCTTCTTTACACATGACAGCCTTCCATATATTTATAGGATTATTGGATTTAATGCTAGAAGTGACCTTATTTATTATTTTATTATTATTTATTATTTTACAGATGAGGAACCTTAAAGCCAGAGAAATTAAATGACATGCCCAAAGCCACACAGGCAGTAAGCATCCCAGCTGGGATTGGAACCCATCTGCTCTGACTTCCAAATCCATAACTCTTTTCACTATACCATCTTGACAGGTATCATGTGCCCCCTAAGTCTGCTCTTCTCCAGGCTAAACATCCCCAGTTCTTTCAACTGATCCTCATATGGCATTATCTTGAGGCCCTTCACCATCCTGGTCGCCCTCCTCTGGGCCCTCTCCAGCTTATCAATGTCAT
Organism: Dromiciops gliroides; assembly: GCF_019393635.1. Lineage (NCBI taxonomy): Eukaryota > Metazoa > Chordata > Mammalia > Microbiotheria > Microbiotheriidae > Dromiciops > Dromiciops gliroides. The sequence goes on along the minus strand of NC_057862.1, from coordinate 262,152,971 downwards.
TTCTAAAATATCTTCCCACAGCCTGGGTGCCTCAGACACACTAATACACTGTTGGTGGAGCTGTGAATTGGTCCAACTATTCTGGAAAACAATTTGGAATTATGTGAAAAAGTCACTGAAATGTTCATACTCTGCAACCATACACTAAATATTCATAACCCCATTCTTTTTGGAAGCAAAAAACTGGAAACAAAATGGGAACCCATCAACTGGGAAATGGCTGAACAAACTGTTGCTGTATAAAAATGTAATGAAATATTATTATGCCATAAGAAATGGTGAATATACATTGTTGGTGGAGCTGTGAACTGATTCAACCATTCTGGAGAGCAATTTGGAATTATGCCCAAAGGGCAATAAAGCTGTGCATACCCTTTGACCCAGCAATACCACTTTTGGGTCTTTTTCCCAAAGAAATCATGGAAAGGGGAAAGGGACCCACATGTACAAAAATATTTATGGGGCGGCTAGGTGGCGCAGTGGATAAAGCACCAGCCCTGGAGTCAGGAGTACCTGAGTTCAAATCCAGCCTCAGACACTTAACACTTACTAGCTGTGTGACCCTGGGCAAGTCACTTAAACCCAATTGCCCCGCAAAAAAAAAAAAATTACATTAGTATTTTTAGCCATACTACCCTAACTATACTGTGTTGCATAGGCCCTTAGATTAATGAACAGAGAAGTCTACTCCATACTCTGAAAATTACAAACAAACCAAGCAGAAGTGAGCATCTGAGGAAACACTCTGGCTTCAGAAACTTTGAAAAAATATATTTAGATTCAAACAATGAAGAATTAAAAACCTTTAAATTAAAAACTATAATATTAATTTTTAAAATCAATAAACCCTAAAAATTTGTCTTATAAATAATTATGTAGGGGGTAGCTAGATGGTGCAGGTGATAAAGCACCGGCCCTGGATTCAGGAGTACCTGAGTTCAAATCCAGCCTCAAACACTTGGCACTTAGTAGCCGTGTGACCCTGAGCAAGTCACTTAACCCCCACTGCCCCACAAAAAAACAAACAAACAAAAATAAATAATTATGTATTTAAAGATGATTCCCTTTCTCCAGAAGGGGACGATTAGTCTTGCATCTCCAAGTGCCTCAGATACGAAGAAGGTGTCATTCTGACTCATGAGTAAATCTAATGACTAAAAAGGCCTACATCTGTTTAATGATTATATGTGAATAGATTCTTTTAGTTATAGCACTGCTACCATCTCTCTGCTTAGCAGCAATGTTTTTTAATGGCTTTTGAAGCGATAAAAACAAAAGTGCTTTGCAGGCAGGAGTAGACTGGCCATCATCAGATTTAAATCTAGCTCCCAGGCAAAACTTTTATTGACTATGACATATGATGTTAGTTCCCGTGAATGGAAAGAAGACCCACTGTTTCTGAATACATTAAGCCTCCTCTTAAAACAAATAAAAAAATAGAGTAATGTTTCTTACCCAAGATGCATCGTGAACATCAAAACAGTCTTGGAGTTCACTGTGCTTCCTACATCCATAACCACCAAAATATATTAACCTAAAAAAGAAAAACATAACAGTATGACAATGGGTAGGAGTGGGATGGATGAAAGTTAACCAAATTCCTCAAAAATAGAGAAGTGACAAATTGAGACTATGGGAAATTATAGTCTATTAAATATTAGCCTTCATTTTACACCTTAACTCGAGTCCCGTCAACAAATGTCTGATAATAACAACTGGACATCCCAAAGAAATCTCAAATTCATCAGAAGCAAAATTGAACGTATCTTTCTCCCCAAGTCTACCCTCTTTCTGGTTTCTTTTCAGTTGAGGACACTACCACCCTCCCAGTCACACAGATTCACAATTCCAGAGTTATCCTCAATTTTTCATTCTCTGGTGATAACCAGTCACCAAGTCCTCCACATCTCTGACATTTCTCCCCTTCCTTCAATTCACACCACAGATATCCTCGTTTAGGACCTCATCATCTCTCACCAGAACTATTGCATTAGAACAAATACAAACTTCTCTGGAATTTAAAACCCTTCATAACTCCAAAGTCCCTTTCCAAAATTATACATTATTCCCTTTGAGCAGTATTCAATCCAACAAAACTAGACTTCTTGATACTCTTTATACATGACATCCACCTTTCATTTTTGCGTCTGCATAGGCTGTACCCCATGCTTGAAAGGCACGCCTTTCTTATTTCTTTTACTACAAATTCAGCATGATCACTGTACTGTTTCCATCAAAGCTCAACTCATGTCACTCCCTATATGAGGCATGTACTAAACACCCCAGCAGCAAATGTTTCACACCCAAAGTACCTAATACTTTGTATATTCTTATCTTTAAATATGTTATCTCCCCTAAGAGGACGTGAACTTCTTAAAGTCAGGGACTGCCCTTCCCTCTTTTGGTAGGCCATGTATACTGGCTCAGTGTTGAAACATGGGGTGCTCTGGAATGATGGCAACAGGTGCCAAGAAAATTGGCTACTAAAGCCAGAAAGAATCACTAATTCAGTCATTTCAAAGGAATGACTGCCATCTCTTCCAAAAGAGATTTGTTCTCTTCCTTCCTTTCTCCTGAACATGTGGCACGTAATGCTCTCTTCTCTAGGACTTCTCATAAAGGGTAAGGAAGAAGTATTATTACCTACACCTAGATGATATGATGGCTTCAAATATGTGTGCTGCTTGGGCAAGAACTGTGGCCTGTGATTGCCTCTTCTCTTTTGTATTTATTTGATTTAACATAAGTTGGACTGTTTAGGAATGGCTATCTTGGGAATTCTTACATCTCTCAATTGGAACTGGCAGCACTACAAGTGAGAGGTTCCCCTACAGTGACAATACGTCTTAGCAAACAGATTGGCAAGAGGAGGAATGCAACCCCTGGACTTTGATAGAGCTCTTCATAAAGTGCAGAGCTGATGTGTAGCCAGTGAGGAAGGTGAAGGGAACCTTGCTCCTCACAGACAGGTAGGCTGCTAGGCCACAAGTATTTATTAAGAGTTTATCGGGGGGGGGGGGGGGGGGGCGGGGGGGGGGCAGCTAGGTGGCACAGTGGATAGAGCACCAGCCCTGGATTCAGAAGAACCTAAGTCCAAATCCAGCTGCAGAGACTTGATACTTACTAGCTGTGTGACACTAGGCAAGTCACTTAATCCCAATTGCCTCACCAAAAAAAAAAAAAAATGCTACTTTACAGAGGGAAAAAAAAAAAAGAGTAAAAAAAAAGAGTTTATTGGGGCAGCTAGGTGGTGCAGTGGATAGAGCACTGGCCCTGGAGTCAGGAGTACCTGAGTTCAAATCCGGCCTCAGACACTTAACACTTACTAGCTGGGCAAGTCACTTAACCCCAAATGCCTCACTTTAAAAAAAAAAAAAAGAGAGAGAGTTTATCAGGGGCGGATAAAACACCAGTCCTGGAGTCAGGAGGACCTGAGTTCAAATGCAGCCTCAGACACTTAACACTTACTAGCTGTGTGACCCTGGGCAAGTCACTTAACCCCAATTGTTTCACCAAAAAAAAAAAAGAGTTTATCAGGAAAAGAGTCAAAAGTGGAAGGGAAAGGGGCAGCTAGGTGGTACAGTAGATAAAGCACTGGCTCTGGATTCAGGAGGACCTGAGTTTAAATCTGGCCTCAGACACTTGATATTAGCTGTATGACCCTGGGCAAGTCACTTAACCCTCATTGCCCTGCAAAAAAAAAAAAAAAGAAAGAAAAGAAAAAGTGGAGGGGAAAGAGACTTCCTGGGCAGAGCCAAGATGGCAGAGGACAGGCAGTGACTACTCAGAGCTCTCCCCCAAATTCCTCCAAATCCCTTCACATAATGCCATAAGAAAATACCTTAAAGCAACAGAACCCACAAAAGGACAGGGTGGGGAATATTTTCCAGTCAAAGACAGCTTAGAAGATCGGCAAGAGGGGGCTGCTGTGATGGGGTGGGAGTGGAACCCAACCCTGAGGTCAAGCTGACACAGATCTAGCCTCAGGCATGCTTCACCAGAGAAAGAGATGTCCAGAGCCTCTGAATTGGCTGCAGCGCCAGCGTCTTCTGGGACTAAGTTCACAGTCTGGTGAGAGGACTGAGTGGTTGTCCAGGGGGAGATTACAGGGGTCTCTGCTGGCTCTGAGGTGGAACTCGGTTGGTTTACCCCTGCTGGGAACCAGGAAGCAGCCTTGAGTGGTGGTGGCCCAGGTGGGAGAGGGGCACAGGCTCACTGGATCTATCAACCCAGCAAAACAAAAATTTTGTTTCCTGGTTGAAGAGCAAGTAGGCCTGTGGTTATTTTCAGAACAGAGGACAGGCCAAGGAAGTGCAGAACCTGCCTCTCCTTAAACTGTACCACTTGGGACCCCCTGAAGTTTGGGACAGTGCACCCTGGAAGCAGTGCCCCACTTTAAGAAGGAGTAAAGTCTAGGGGCAGCTAGATGGCACAGTGGATAGAGCACCGGCCCTGGAGTCAGGAGTACCTGAGTTCAAATCTGGCCTCAGACACTTGACACTTACTAGCTGTGTGACCCTGGACAAGTCACTTAACCCCAATTGCCTCACTAAAAAAAGAAAAAGAAGAAGAAGAAGAAGAAGAAGAAGTAGTAGTAGTAGTAGTAGTAGTAAAGTCAAGTAAAAGGCAGGAAAGATGAGGAGACAGAGAAAGATGCGCACCATAAAAAGTTTCTTTAGTGACAAGGAAGATCGAGGTGCACCCTCAGAAGAGGATAGCAATTTCAGGGCTCCTACATCCAAAGCTTCCAAGAAAAATATGAATTGGTCTCAAGCCATAGAGACACTCAAAAAAGACTCTGAAGATAAAGTAAGAGAGGTAGAGGAAAAAATGGAAAGAGAAATGAGAGTGATGCAGAAAGTCATGAAAAAAAGTCAACAGAGTGAAAAGCAAAATGGAAAAGCTCTCTGAAGAAAATAATTGCCTAAGAATTAGGACTGAACAAATGGAAGCAGTTTGTTTATGAGACACCAAGACACAATCAAGCAAATTCATATGAATAAAAAATAGAGGGCAATGTGAAATATATTCTTGGAAAAACAGCTGACCTGGAAAATAGATCCAGGAGAGATAATTTGAAAATTATCGGACTACCTGAAAACCATGATTAAAACAAGAGCTTAGGGGCAGCTAGGTGGTGCAGTGGATAGAGCACCGGCCCTAGATTCAGGAGGACCTGAGTTCACATCTGACCTCAGACACTTACTAGCTGTGTGACCCTGGACAAGTCACTTAACCCCAATTGCCTCACCAAAAAACAAACAAACAAAAAACCAAGAGCTTAGACATCATCTTTCAAGAGACTGTCTGGGAAAATTGCCCTGAAACTCTAGAAACAGAAGGTAAAATAGAAATTAAAAGAATCCACTGATCAATTCCTGAAAGAGATCCCAAAAAGAGTTTATCAGGACAGCTGGGTGGTGAAGTGGATAAAGCACTGGCCCTGGATTCAGGAGGACCTGAGTTCAAATCTGGCCTCAGACACTTGATGCTTACTAGCTGTGTGACCCTGAGCAAATCAGTTAACCCTCATTGCCCCACAAAAAAAACAAACAAGCAAAACAAAACAAAAAAAGAGTTTATCAGGTGCCAAGTATTGTGCTAAGCAATGGAGATATAAATACAATTTTTAAAAAAAGGACAGTCCCTGCCAGCAAGGAGTTTACATTCTAATTGGGGTACATAGCATATAATAGGGAGCTGAAAGGAGTGAGAGGAAGGGAAGTATGGAGGGTGGTGAAGTCTAGAAAGTCAACAGCATAGGAGGGATGAGAATGAAGTAAGGCCATCCACAAAATGGAGGTCCCTAGTATGAAGTCACCAATGGGAAAAGTAAGCTAGCATAGCAGAATATTTCAGGGTAAGAAGGTTGCAAGTGTTAAGGTAAGCTGCAGAGTAAGAAAGCAGCCAAATAATGGTGGCAATGTCTAGGAAAGTCAAAAATACAGCTGAAAGAAGAATAAAGGCTCACACTAGACAGTAACAGCATGGGGATGGCAGACACAGGTGACAGCAGCACCAAGCAGGCTCTTGTATTGGGGAGAAGTGTAACAGCAGCCCTTTCTTGAGTAAATGGAAGCAGCAGCTGTGTACAGGCACTGGCATAGTGGGCATATCATGGGTCCCAGCAGAGTAGGCTGTAGCTGGGTCCTGGTGAAATGGGCTATTGTATGGCCCCAGAGGAACTGACTGTAATGAGGGTACTGGCATAGGCAGCAAGACAGGCAGACTCAATTGTAACCATTTAATGATTATAATCTGAAATAAATAAGACCATTCCATGCTGTTGCCACTATAGTGTGTATAGTCAATGGACAACTACTCCCCAAACAAGGCTTGGAAGACCAAGGAATAGAACTGCTGGAAGATGTCTTGCTTCCTAAATACAAACAAGATGTAAAACTGTCACTGCATAAGTACCAGTTTCTACAAAAGAAGGGACATTCATAAGATCACAGCATTACAGCTTTAGAGCTGGAAAGGACCTAACTGATCTAAAGCAGTCACATTGCCAATAGGGTTCATTGTGAAGGAAAGTCAAGGTTGGAGAACACTGAATGTATAGTGGTACAGGGCAAATTTCAGTAATAACCAAGGCCCTGGGACAGGGCCTTCTTAGCTACCTACTGCAGATGACCTTAACCCATGATGAGGACTGGTAACTATCAACATCTATCACATCACTCTGATGTTTCTGGTGCTGTTCTGATTCATTATCACTGCTTTACATCAGAAGGTCCACCATGAACTATGCCTAACATGACTTCCACCACATGGACTAAATTCCTTCATAAAGACTTTACATTGATTGTGGTCTTTTTTCTTATTTTTCTACTTTGCCTCTTCCTCCAGTGCTGCCTACAACAGGCTTTTCAAATCCCTAAAGACAAGGTTGTCCAGAAGTGGTCCTAAGGACATTTAGTGAAGGAAAGCTCCCCTGGGAGATCTTTAGGACCTTACCACCAAAAGTCAGACACGATAGGAGCAATAGTTACTAAGGCTTGAGAGTCCCTGACATGTAGGCTAGGCAAGTCTTTCCCTAAAAAAGCACTACAACAATTCCCAGTACTTAATTGGTCTAAGGGAGTAAAGCTCAAACCACTGTTGGAGTTTCCAAGATGTATAAGATGTTAAAAAGTTCAATTCAAGAATATTTTTACTCCTCATTCTTGGTGGACTTTCAGCTACCATTCAAGTCAACACTCCTAACTAAGCACATCTTTGTATGGTGATAAGGGGACCTGTGTCCAGTCAAACAAAAGCTGTATCTTTGCTGAACAACATTTCCATACTATTAAGTGATGTTCCTTTCATAAAATATTATGTGGTCAATGAGTGTCTCATTTCATTCCAATCCTGAGCCTAAACTATAGACCTAGCCTAGAACATCAAGATTAGCTGGTCACTCTGGTACTCCTAGATAAAACACTGAGATAGTTCACAGAGCCTCTTTTATCTTTTTATACCTTTTATAAAGTTGAAAGAGAAAAAAAATCACCCTAACCAACTGTAATGAATACTTATGCTTGAAAGTTCCATTAAACAGCAAAGAGATGCTTAGTCTAGGTATTCTAATTGTGGCTTTTCTTTTCAGAGACAATAACAGTTGTTAATGGTGGCAGTAAATAGAGATGAGTAACACTGGACTTGGATCAGCTCTCTTATCTTTCCCACATGTAGACAGAAGATAAATGAAGAGAAGATTCCTAGGTTGGAACCTGGAGACAATTTAATGCAGGAATTCTTAACACAGGATGCATGAATTTAAAATATTTTGATAACTGTATTTCAATATAATTGGTTTCTTTTGTAATCCTATATATTTCATTTTATGCATTTAAAAACATTATTATGAGAAGGCATGCACAGGCTTTACTGACTGCCAAAGGAGTCCATGACGTAAAAAGGTTCCTCTGATTTAAAGAAAGTAGGTGTGATAAAAACAAACTAGAAACCTTGTAAGCACAGCATGCCAAAATTACTGAGTTTCTGAGTATAACATCCATTTGTCACTCATCTTAACAGTGTTTTCCTTCTAAAACAAAATCTATAATTAACTTTGGTTTGTGATGAATATATTACAAACATGATTCATTTCAATCAACTAAATTTAAATAAAATCCACTTTGGTTGAAATACCATTATACCAAATTATCTTAAACTGAGTAGCTGCTACTATCATGACTATTTTCATGACTGTGAATTTTTTTCAGTGTTCAAATATGTCCTATCATCTTTAATATCACAATCCCAATCCCAATCCAAACCTAAAGATTCTTAGTTTAGTTGTTTGGGGGTGGTTTGTTTGTTTTGGGGTTTTTTGCTATGTGCTAAAATCCTTATTACAGAAATGCAATTAATAGTAGAGTTAGGGGGCAGCTAGGTAGAGCAATGGATAGAGCACCGGCCCTGGATTCAGGAGGATCTAAGTTCAAATCTGGCCTCAGACACTTGACACTTTCTAGCTGTATGACCCTGGGCAAGTCACTTAACCTCCATTGCCCCACCAAAACAAAACAAAAAAGTTAAAAAAAAATAGTAGAGTTAGACAAAATTTTGAGCATTACCTGTCTTTATATACCCAGCAAGAAAGTTTGTCTCGTGGTGTAGGTGGCTGTCCTTTAAAGTTGATGATTTTTTCCCACTGGAATGTTCCATCTCTTGTTCGTAAATTAACAAAATAGAGCTTTTAAAAAAGGAGAACACTATTGGTACAATTCAATATACATTATATAGAATCTGCCATCAAAATAGCAAATGGTAATACAATTACATTTCTACCCTTTTCAATAAAATAGAAAACTAAAAATAGTAAAACCAATTAAAAAGGAAACAAAATAATCATTATAAATGAAATACATAGCACAGAATCTTTTCTCCCAAGTTCTAGTCATATGGAGATAATTTTCCAAAAGACATGGAGTAAAATGATAGTAAAAGAGTATTTTAAATGTTTATCTTTGATGACTTAGTCACAGAGTTAAACATTTATTTTATCTTAAAGTTTAAAGTATCTGCAATTTTATGAGATGATGTTTCTACATTAGATACTCCAGTAGTATACTTCCTGAATTAAGCAATGTATTACTCTATTGCTGTATCCTTTGTCATCATATCCTCCAAAAATGTATAGTTTTCCATTAATGCAAGCACCACAACTTCCTGACATGGATGTAGGGAGTTCTCCTTCCATGAGGTGCATTGTCCTGCAGCAAAACAACATGGGATTACATAACTTTCCAGAAAAACAAATAAAAACATCCCCTAAATTCCATCAATCATTTCATCAAAATGTACTAACAATCTTACTTTGTAAAATATCATAAAGTTCCATTGCAAAGATCATCAGACATATACCAAAATATACAATGTTTTCATGTGTACTACCGGAACTGAGAATTAGTGGAATTAAAGAAAAGGCCATAAGATAGGTTTTGGGAGAGGAAAAATGTTGAGAATTTATTAAAATAGAGACCTAAGAAAAAGGAAGAAAAGTTAAACATTTGCTGTAATAGTACAGAGACAGTCTTACAGCATTTAACCAAATTCTACAATAGTTACTACAAGAGCTGGCATACTACATGATTTAAAACATATATAGCTTACCATAAACCATTGTCAATTTCATAGATCCAAATTTCATCATTAGGCAAATACACTTCATTGTCTTCAATAGACTAAAAACATAAGATATATAAAAGATACATTTGTCACTTAAGTACATCACATACTACTAACATTATTGGGCATGAAGACTGTGATGGGCAAAATACAAAATAGAATCAGATATAAAAATCATCATGTGGGGTTTTAAACATAAAACATTCAATGAATAAAAGAGAAAGAATAAATGTTTTTTTCAGGGATAGTGGGTAGATTGCTTGTTTGGAGTATGTAGAAAATCAAGTGGTCTCATGTAAGAAAAGCTTCTGGGAAAGTAAATCACAGAAGAGATCTCAAAAGAGAAAATTGAGCTGGAGATGCTATTTAGAACAAGGAATCAAAAAAGCAGTATGAAGGTAATGGCTAAAAAGGGTGTAGAAATGAAGTACATTCTGACTTAAGAGAAGTAACTATGAAAGGAAAGACATGTAAAGAAACAATAAAGAATATTATGGCCCAAGGGACATGTTTGATATTTTTTTCCAGAGAGTAACCAAGAACCCTCTAAAGAAGATAACATGAAACATGAAAAAAAGTATTAGCAGCTAAGTAGGATTCTAACATTGTTTCACTTAAGTTGCACATTTAAGAAAAGTTATAGGAGCTGCATTAGAATCTTTAGGAGCAATCAGCAAAAGCTTTGCTGCCATAACCATAAATATAGATGACCCTTAGAGCACTTTTGTGCTGATTTCAAATACAGTTTCAAATTTTGTCTATTATCCAGTTATCAAAAGGATTGCAATCTTTAAAAAAAATTTTAACTTTTTACTAAGAAAAATTGTGCTCATTTAATTCACCTAAAATTTAGCTACTGATATTATCCTATTACATTTCACCTGTAGAATATCCCTCTAAAATACCCAACAGTAGTCATTAAGAATGCTTGGGCTTAACCTGTCCTAGTCTGTTTTTCCATTGTGGTAATTTTTTTTTTTTTTAGGCAATGGGGGTTAAGTGACTTGCCCAGCGTCACACAGCTAGTAAGTGTTAAGTGTCTGAGGCCGAATTTGAACTCAGGTCCTCCTGACTCCAGGGCCAGTGCTCTATTCACTGCGCCACCTAGCTGCCCCCAGGATTTTTTAATGTAGTAGATATTCACACTGTCCCATTTATAAATAAAGCAGCAATATTATATATATATATATATAAATTGTAATTCTAGTAAAAGAACAAGCACTTTTAATACCCAATAGATATCTCAAGATCCCTTTTCACACTTGGGTGTTTCTCAAGAGAAGTTTCCTATTTTAAACATATTTTGGTATTCTCTTGTAGGAGATTTCATTAAGATTAGAAGCTTAAAAGTTCAGCTTCATTTTGGAATAAATTAAGATCAGTGCCAGGCATCAGTATAGGCACTTCAATATTAATTGATTGATTAATCACCCAAATCCTAAATTACTGGAAGTTTTGGTACAAATAATTCTTCACTGAATAAAGTAGGTTTTATTGCTAATGGCAGATTTTAATGATATATAGTATATTCATGTGTTAAGCAAAAAGAGCAGTATGTTAAATAGTTTTTTTTGTTCTTTCCCAATCAAGGTACATGAATGGCATGTACCAAGAACCATGCATCCTGCCAGTTAGTATTCTATCAAGAGTGAGACTAAAGCCTTATCCTGACAACTATTTTACAACAAAAACTGAGTTCAGATGCTTTCTCAACTGAAGAAATAAAGTTTCACCTCCAAGACTTATTCACTCATTTGGATGCAAGGCTTATCTACAAAACCTTGAGAGATGAGGATTAGAAATAATAATGTTACCAAATAATGCCTGGCACATAACTATCAAGCAAGATATGATACAATGAAAACAGCCCTGACTCAGAACCCAGAAGATCTGGGTTAAAATTCTACCTCTAAAACTTAGTACCTGACTTGTCTTAGGCAAGTCACTCGATCTAATTGGCCATTAGTTTCCTCATCTGTAAAGCGAGGTAGTTGCAAAAAGTCATTAAATTGTTAATGCCTTTTAACTAAGTGATACCATTACCCCCCAGATCAAAAAAAGGAAAAGGACTTAAATATACAAAAATATTTATAGCAGCTCTTTTTGTACTGGCAAAGAACTGGAAACTTATGGGGTACCTATCCATTAGAGAATGACTAAACAAATTATGGTACATGGATGTAACGGAGTACAACTGTGCCAGAAGAAGTGATCAAAGTGATGGTTTCAGAGAATCCTGGAAAAACTTGAATGAACAAAGTGAAGTGAACAGAGTCAGGAGAACACTAACATTAATATTGTAAAGACAGTTTTGAAAGACATAAGAACTCTGATCCATGCAAAATAAAATAAAACTTAAATAGATGGTCTATGAGGTTCCTTCAAGCTCTTATTTATGATTTTGTAACCTGAAGTTCTAAAAATATTTTGCTACGTATAGAATTTTGATGCACAACTAAACATGCATGAACATGTCTTAGCCTGTCCTGCCACATAGCACATAAACTGAGACTTCACATAAGATGCAAGAACATGTCAACTACTGAGTTCTCACTATATACGAATATCCATGCCCTGATCCACAACTGAACCACACTTTATGACTTCCACCATATTACATAGTTTATATGCAAATTCACACATCATTCAACAAAAGTAGGTGGTGGTAAAATCTGGTTGGATTTTTTAAAATTCAGCAACAAAAAATACATATAAAACATCGATGGGACATGAGACAAAATGTATATTGAATAGTATGTTGAACTAAGTACAAAATCATTGGGTTTTATTTAGAAACCTTTTAAGAAATCACAAGATGATATGTAAACATTCTAAGGCTAATTTTCCAATACTTAAGTCCCTTATTTCTTTGTTAACTGATAAGAAAAACAGTATTTTGAACTTGTAGCAAGATGGTTGAGAGGTACAAAAATCAAGCTAAGAAGTTTTAAGCTGTAGAGTATCTTCTGTAGAGCAGCAGTTGCTTAAAAAAAAAATAATTACTAGTTTCAAAATTGAAATACCTGACTCTGGAATAGAAGTTTTATACTGCAATTTAGAATATAAATCAAGACACCATGGCATACATACCAACTTTTAAAAGTTCACTTTCTAGTTTGTGTTTTAATCCACAATGCAGCACTATACAAAGATGTAAATTTAACACATGTATTTCTAACACAAACGTGTTAGAAAATCTTTGTTATCAAAAGAAAATTCTTCCTGAATGTCATGATCGACAGAAGTTATATCAGTTCTGAGATGTGTAGAATTTGAAAAGCATGTTGAATTATACTTATACTTTTTCCCCACTGTAATGCTAGGAATAAAGTTCTTACCCACTTCAGTAATGTGTAAAAGATCATTAAGAGCAAGGAATAATCAAAATGTTTCACTTTTGCTTTTTAATTCCCTGCACTTAACAATGTGGCACACAATGAGTGCTTAATTAGTGCTCATATTGATTGGTTGATTGATAGCCAGTATAATTTGTTTTGTACAGTACCTTTCCCTTACCTTCAGAGGGCACTGCAGTTTTTGAAGCACGTTGACCTAGAGAGAACTAGCTTAGTCCTGGGTTGTTCCCTGTTTAAAGAATACCTTTGAGAGGAGATATTCAGGGATAGAGGTGAATCTAATTTAGTCCAAGACAACTACAGCCTTCCTATGACTTATTCTAGAAAAAAAAAAAACATCGAAATAACTGGAGCAACTCAAGAATCCCAGAAATACTTTAAGCCATGATGATCTGGATAGCTGTTCTCAAATTCTTTCGTCTCAGAACCCCTTTACATTCTTATAAATTATTGAGAATCTCCCAATGTTTTTGTTTATGTGGGTTATATTTATCAGTTACTATATTAGAAATTAAAACAAAGGCAGCTAGGCGGTGCAGTGGATAGAGTACCGGCCCTAGATTCAGGAGGACCTGAACTCAAATCCGGCCTCAGACACTTGATACTTGTTAGCTGTGTGACCCTGGGCAAGTCGCTTAAACCCAATTGCCTAAAAAAAAAAAAAAGAAATTAAAACAAGCTAGTATTATCATGAAAACAGTTTTGATCTCAAGGACCACCTGAAAGGGTCTCAGAGGTTTCCCAGAACATAGTTTGAAAACTGCTGACCTAGATTAGTTCTAGGCAATTTATGTTGCTCCGGTGGCACTGAAGATAATTCTTGTTAACATTCTTAACATTCCTCCTAGGTACTTTTCTTTCTTCTTATTACTTTGTTTCCTTCCTCTCCTGCTTAAACCTCAGTCCCTGCAAAGAACATCTACAGGCATTCCTTAGTCCTACAAAGACTACAGATTCATCATCTAAACTCAGAGGCTACTATGACAGGACCTGTATTCCCGAATTGGGCTTATATACCAGGAGACTTCTGAACTCAATTAGCCCACATGGTGGAGCTATAGCTGACATTCAACCTTTCAGGTGAGATACAAACCTTTATCATTTAGGGAACAGTGTGGGAATAGAGAACTTTTATTATTAACTTGGAGGACTGGTAGATACTACCAATGCAGGTTTTTTTGTTTTGTTTTTGGGGGGTTTTTTGCAGGGAAATGAGAGTTAAGTGACTGCCCAGGGTCACACAGCTAGTGTCAAGTGTCTGAGGTCAGATTTGAATTCAGGTCCTCCTGAATCCAAGGCCAGTGCTTTATTCACTATGTCACCTAGCTGTCCTGAATAATGCAGTTTTTTTTGTTTTTGTTTTGTTTTTCGGGGCAATGAGGGTTAAGTGACTTGCCCAGGGTCACACAGCTAGTAAGTGTCAAGTGTCTGAGGCTGGATTTGAACTCAGGTCCTCCTGAATCCAAGGCCAGTGCTTTATCCACTGTGCCACCTACCTGCCCCAACCAATGCAGTTTTAAGTGAAAACTTTCTCTGTTTTCTTAAGCATCAAAAATCAATTACCAAATTAAGGTTCACTTTGTTAGAGCTCCATAGCCTTCAAAGTATTTCTTTTCTTTTTTCTTTTTTTTTTTTTAGTGAGGCAATTGGGGTTAAGTGACTTGCCCAGGGTCACACAGCTAGTAAGTGTTAAGTGTCTGAGGCCACATTTGAACTCAGGTCCTCCTGACTCCAGGGCCAGGGCTCTATCCACTGCGCCACCTAGCTGCCCCTCAAAGTATTTCTTAACAAACATGAGGCCTGGCTATCTTTAGGAATGGAATCCCTCCCCCAAGGAGCTGCCACAGAAACTTGGTGGAATAGGAATGCCAACACACAGATGCTACCCAAAGATTCACAGGATTCCTAGGCTTTTAGTTTTGAAAACAATTTGCTTCTGTCAAAAAAAAAATGTGGCCAAGATACAGACTAAAGAGAGACAAGCAGAAGAATGTGACATACAATGATTCCTCCATATACTACTTCTGCCAAGTCAGCATGGAATGGAGGCACTCTGACAAAAATCGGGAAAAGCAAAGGTAGATTAGTCAATTAGAGAATTTCTGTAATATCAGTAGATATCCATAACCCAGAATGTTTTAAACCTAAAAAGCCATAATAAGGAAATAAACCAGTAGTTAGTGTTTATTCAGGTAATCACACTTCCCAAAAGAGCCAGCCAAAATTCCATCTGGCTACAGGAGTAAAAGGTCAAATTATGTTTGAAAGAAATTTTGATTTGCCATCTGCCTTCTTAATACTCCGTATGGATGTAGTCTTTTTCAAATATTTGATTTTAAATGGACAACTATGTCATGTGTTTCCATGAAAAAGACTGATATATTACAGATTTGTCATTGGTTGTATGAACTTTTGGCATGTTAACTTTTAACAAATTCTATAAAATAAAACAGAGTTCTCTTGGAATTCTCAAAAAAGATAAAACACTGGCAAAAAAAACACACATGGCATTAAAAGCAGCTAATAACACACTAGAAATTAAGTGTGGCCTAGCAATTTTTTTTAAATCTTCGATTTCAATCACATTTCTAAGAGGTTGTGAGACTCAGGAACAATACTATGGTCCTGCTGGAGTACTTAAGGCCGAGTCAATTTTTGATGCAGAGAAGTTACTGGCTCAGGAAGAAGTAGCTGAGAGGAGAACCAACACTGTATAAAGAGAAAGAAAGGAGGGAAAATTGAGGGTTAGGGAAGAGGTTAATGGGAACGGTGGGGGAATAGTGTCAAGACCACCACAGATGATGGAGATAAGTAACAAAAGGAATGGAGTATGGTACAGTGTAAAAGCACTTTGGGAGTCTACGGACCTGGGTTCACGTCCTCAATTCTTAGTTAGGACTTACTAGCTGGGTACCCATTGGGCACATCATTTCACTTTTCTGAGTCTCAATTTTCTCATCTGTAAAATGAGATGTTTAAGCTAGTCTATCTCAAAAGTCCCTTCCAGCCCTGCACTATGATTAAGTGACTTGGTGTGCCTAAGCTTAGGGGGAAGGTCAATATTGAGAGCCTCAAGTCAGAGGAGAGGTTGGCAACCGGGTTTTTCCAGGGGAAAGACTCTCTCCATGGTGGATCCAAACATGAGGACGAGTAGACGGAGTTAAGCAGCCTGTACCCGGGGCCACTTCCTGGCCGGGAGACTCGAGAAGAGAAGTGACCACAGAGTGTGTGAAATACTCCGAGATCCCCCTACCAACCCCGCCCCCCGCCTCAAGTGGGTTCTTCAACACTCCCCAACCCCGGTCAGGAGCTGACCAGGCGTGCCCGCCCACGCCAGGAGCGGGCCGTGCGTGCTCCCTTCCCCACCTCTCCACCCCCAGGCTCTGGAACGGCCGCGAGAGTTCCGCCTCCTCTAGGAGCGGGCAGTGCGTGCTCTCCCCCTTCCCCACACCCTCCAGGAGTGGGCCGAGAGCGCGCAGCCACTTCCCTTCCCTCCCCCCGCTACTCGCGAGCGCGCTCTCCCCTCTCCCCCTTCCCCCTTCCCCTTCCCCCCGCGCCTTCCAGGGGTGGGGCGTGCGCGCTCCTTCATACACGCCCCCCACGCCCTCCAGGAGCCGGCCGATCACGCTCCCCCTCCCGCATCGTGCGTGCTCTCCTCCGCCCCTCCTACCGAAACCGGGGCTGAAGCTAAACTCTCCCCACGCCCCCCCCTTCTAATCCCCACCCCTCCCCCTATCTCTGGGCTGGCCTGAGCGCCCCCCTCCAATCCGAGCCCTGGGCTGGCCCTGAGACTCCCCCGCCCCCCCCCCCCCGCCTTCAATCCCCGCCCCTCCCACCGAGCCCGGGCTGGCCCAGGGCGGTCTCCCCGCCCCTCCCACCGAGTTGCCTCGGAAGGTCGGGGCTCCAGGTGCCCTTGTGCCCTTACCACATATCCCCCCCAGACGTAGAGGAAGTTCCCGTCCACTACAGCGCAGTGTCCGCTCCGCTCCTCGGCCACACAGTACCGTTCGGCCTCTGCCATTGCCGCCGCCATCCTTCCCCGGGCCTGGCCTAGAAAATAGAGCAGCTGAGTACCTCACGCCCCTTCCACTCGTAGCGACCTGTTTGGAGGCTCCCTTCTCCACACCGGGAAGGACGGAAAGCGGAAAGGGTCTAACCTGGGGGAGGCGGAAGTGATACGTTCCGCTTCTCCGCACAGCTCCCGCGAAGCGACGGGCAGTGTTCGGTAGTAACTGCGCTGTGAGCCCGGGAGCAGGCCCGGCGCTGGAAGGCTTAGCGCCTCCCGAAAATGGAACGCAACGGCCACCGTCCTTCCTCCGCACCTGATTCCAGCCCCGGCTGCTGCTGCTTCCTGGCTGAATCGGCGCTGCTTGTTAATAAATATCAATATGTGTCCTGTCTCTGTTGTTCTGACCTCTGCCCCACCCCACACACCTCTGATTTAAAATGTCATCTTTTATGAAAAGCTTTTCCCTACCCCTCTTAATCTAGTGTCTTCCCGCTCTTGACTATCTCCAGTTCATCCCGTATATGCCTTGTTTGTTCGCGCTTGTTAACACTGCTTTTTGCTTGTATATACTACTTAAAGTAGCCAATTAATAAGTGCTTGTGGAATGACTGATGTGTTCTATCAACCCGTATTATCTCCCATATTGCGTGTGAGGAAACTGAGGCAGAAAGAGTTTAAATGGGTTTGTCCAGGAAGTGTAGCAACCTAACTGCTAAGTGTAGCAACCTAGCTAGTAAGTGTATCAGGCAGATTTTGAACCAAGGACTTCCTGACTCCCAAATTCTCTTCTATTAACCATGACCCAAAGTTCTGGAATTTCAATTTTTTTTCTTGCTTGAGGTTCTCTTGCCCCACGAAGGCCACGTACCAGCTTAATTTAGTGATTGGGAAAGTAGTTAAGGTCTTAATGCACGCATATGTATGATCAACATAAGACTATGGATCCCCACTTGTATTTAGACTAATAGCTAGATGTCATTTGTAGTCCAGTGATTTAGGAAGATCAAAAATACCACCTAATAAATTACTCTTTCTCTTTTACAAATATACTTAATATTTCAAATATACCATCAGCAATAAGATCTGTTTAACACAATGAAGAACTACCTCAGTCCACAGTTATTTTAAGTGTTTATTTGCTAAACAGTACAGATTTGGTATCATGCATTGAATAAAACTACAAGTACATGAGACATGCACCTGGGGAACCAAAGATGTGCATATTAGAGGACCAAAGTGTTAGGGGCCCAGACCATCCCAGAAGTTCTCTGGGGTACATCAAAGAACCTTCTCCTTGAGAAACTAAACCAGAGGACAGACCCACCTAGAGAGATAAGTGGAACCAGATCTGACTGAGCTTCCTCCAACCCCCCACCCTTCATTCCAGTCTCCCTCACCCCTGGGGAGATAAATTTGGGTGTGGCTGCTGCTGTCTTGAGGAGAGAGATGGCTTGATAAATCTGCAGCCACCCCTAACCCAAATCCTCCAGCCACCACCAGTGGGGGATGGTCCTCCCTCACTAAGGGAACTTTCCACAGTCAGATGATCACCTCATCAAACCAACATCTAATCACCTCATCGGACCTCCATCAGTCCTCTATAAAAGTACCTGCCTGTCTCCTGCTAGAGGAGATTGGTATCTCAGAGCCGTGCTCTATGCCATGCCTTTCTCCCCATGAGAAGTCCAATGATTTCTCTCTTGGTTTCCCTTCCCTTCCCCTTCCTCTAACTAAACTATCACCTTATTCTAACTGCCTTTGTGTGCAAGAGGGTGTAATTCTTTAAAGAGGAATTCCTAAGCACCCCAAACCCCTAACCCCTATTCCAAACCCCCTACCCCATTTTCCCCACAACAAAAGGTACCATATTTCACCCACTTTGAGGGGCTAGCTGTGGAATGTGTACCCTTGTAAAGATCAATGGAAAAATTAAATATGTATGATTATTTTCTGTTTTAAAGGAATCAAAATTTTAATATGGAACAGGTCTTAAAAATAGGAGTAACTGATCACTTTCACACTGAAAAAAAACATGACATAATGTTTGTCTATTACTATAAGTAAACTCTATTATAAAGTAGACTCTTGATAGTCTATTCTGGGCCAGGCCTGACTGTCTGATTCATTCAAGATACAATTTGTAGACCATATTACATTTAATAAATGGAAGTCTACTTAAAAATAGCATGTGGGAAACAATTTTTATAGCCAGTATTTCTGATAAAGGCCTCATTTCTAAAATATATTGGGAACTAAATCAAATTTATAAGAATCCAAGTCATTCCCCAATTGAGAAATAGTCAAAGGATATGAACAGGCAGTTTTCAGATGAAGAAATCAAAGCTATCTATTGCCATATAAAAAAATGTACTAAATCACTATTGGTTAGAGAAATGCAAATTAAAACAGCTCTAATGTACCATCTCACACCAGATTGGCTAATATGACAAAAAAAAGGAAATAATAAATGTTGGAGAAGCTGTGGAAAAATTGAAACACTGATGCATTGTTGGTGGAGCTGTGGACTGATCCAACCATTCTGGAGAGCAATTTGGAACCATGTCCAAAAGGCTATAAAGCTGTGCATACCCTTTGACCCAGTAATACCACTATTAGGTCTTTTTCCCAAAGATCATAAAAAAGGGAAAAGGACCCACATGTCTCCCTAAATTGCCCTGGGCTGGAAAAATGATTCATTGTGACTTCTTTGCTTTTCCAATTAGAATTCAATCTGTTGCATTCTCTAGTGTGGGGGGAGAGCTAGATTCCAATGCTCCCTCTCACTCTTGCCATCTCAATTCTTCCTTGGGGGCTGATTTATTTAATTGGGTGCATTTCCATATGGAGATATATGGGAAGCTGTTTGTTTGCTGAATATAATTTCCATGTTTTTTTTCATAAAAGTATTTTAGTATTTTCTAGTTACATGTAGAGATCGTTTTCAACATTTATTTTTATAAGATTTCTAGTTTCAAATTTTACTCCCTCCTTCTCCTCCCTCCCCCCTCTCCAAGACAGTAAGCAATCTGATATAGGTTATATATGTACAATCACATTAAACATATTTTTGCATTAGTCATGCTGTGAAAGAAGAATCAGAGCAAAAAGGAAAAACCTCAAAAAACAAAAACAAAAAAATAGAAATAGTATGGTTCAATCTGCATCTAGATTCCACAGTTCTTTTTTCTGGATTTGGAGCGCATTTTCCATCATGAGTCCTTTGGAACTATCTTGGACCATTGTGTCAAGTCTATCACAGTTGATGTGTACAATGTTCTGGTTCTGCTCATCTCATTCAGCATCAGTTCATGTAAATCCTTCCAGGTTTCTCTGAAACCTGCCTGCTCATCGTTTCTTACAGCACAATAGTATTCCATTACATTCATATACCACAACTTGTTCAGCTATTCCCCATTCCCCTAAAGACATGGGACAGGGACTGGTAGGAGCACACAGCAGCTGTGGTGGGGAACATTCCAGCGCCCAGAGACAGAAAGGGCTGAGACAGAGGACCAGAAAGATATCTGAGGGTTTCCCTGAGTAGGCACTGGGTACAGGAATTTGTGCCATCTGACAGCTCTATTGCCTACCACTCGGGCCCAAGTGACTAATCCAGGGTGGAGAGGAGTGGTTTAAAAATTGGCCCTAAAAGTGTACTGAGCAGGGAATGAGTACCAGGAAGTAAGTGGTAACTGTGTGACTCTAATTCATGGACCAGAAAACAGTATTCCATCTGAAAAGGGAGCCTGCAGTTCAGTTACTCTGAACCCACAGAACATCCCAGCAGACCAATAGTGACTGAGTCAAGCAGCAGTCTGATAAAACTCCCAACCAAAAACATGCTGACAGAACCAAACTTAGGTCAGGAACTCTCAAAAATCAGACCACGAGGGCAATGAATAAATGTTCCCCTGAGATTTTGGGGAACCTAAACTAACCCCTAGATTGAACTAGGAAAACAGTAGAAGAACATGAGAAGACAAAAGCTCAAGCCAGACATCCACCCCACTGAAGTGTACAGAGCCTAGCACTAACATAAAGCTTATAATCAAGAAGTAAATTAACAAAAAAGAGTGGTCAAAGGATATGAATAGACAGTTTTCAGATGAAGAAATCAAAGCTATCTATTGCCATATGAAAAAATGCTCTAAATCACTATTGATTAGAGAAATGCAAATTAAAATAACTTTGAGGTACCACCTTACATCGATCAGATTGGCTAATATGACAAAAAAGGAAAAATAATAAATGTTGGAGAAGATGTGGAAAAATTGGAATACTAATGCATTTGTTGGTAAAGTTGTGAACTGATCCAACCATTCTAGAGAGCAATTTGGAACCATGACAAAAAGGCTAGGGGGCTGTGCATACCCTTTGATCCAGTAATACCACTACTAGGTCTGTATCCCCAAGACATCATAAAAAAAGGGGAAAGGACTCACATGCACAAAAATATTTATAGCAGCTCTCTTTTTTAGTGGCAAAGAATTGGAAATCAAGGGGAAGCCCATCATTTGGGGAATGGCTAAACAAGTTGTCGTATATGAATGCAATGGAATACCATTGTGCTATAAGAAATGATGAGCATGAAGATTTCAGAAAAACCTGGAAATACTTAAGCGGATTGATACTGAGTGAAGTGAGCAGAACCAGGAGAATACTACAGAGTAATAGCAACATTGTGCGATGATCAACTGTGATAGACTTAGCTCTTCTCAGCAATAAATGATTCAAGACAATTCCAAAGGACTCATAGGAAATGCTCTCCACATCCAGAAAAAAGAACTGTGGAATCTGAGTGCAGATTGAACCATACTGTTTCTCCTTTTTGTTTGTTCTTTTTTGTTTTTTGAAGGTTTTCCATTTTGTTCTGATTATTCTTTCACAGCATGACTAATGTAGAAATGTTTAATATTGTTGTACATGTATAACCTATATCAGATTACTTTCTGTCTTAAGGAGGAGGGAGAAAAATTTGGAACTCAAAATCCTATGAAAACAAATGTTGAAAACTATCTTTACATGGAACTGGAAATTAGTAAAATACTTTTATGATTAAAAAAAAGATTTAGCAGCCACCAATATAAAGCAGTGGAGAGCTTAGAATATGATATTCTAGAAAGATGTAGGCTTACAATCAAGAATAACTTAACCAGGAAAACTAAATATAATCCCAGAGTGGAAAAAAATTAATCTTTAATGAAATAAAAAAGTTCCAAGCATTCCTGATGAAAAGACAAAGTTGAGTTAAAAATTTGACATACAAACACAAAAATGAAGAGAAGCATAAAAAGGTCAACATGAGTGAGCAAACATAGGGGACTAAAAAAGATTAAATTGTTTACATTCTTATATGAGAGAATGAAAACTGTAACCTTCAATGATAAAATCACTAGGGCTTATAAAAGGAGTCTAATTGAAAGAATCACGTTTGGATGTTCTAGAAAAAAGAATGGAATGAGTGGGAAGAGGGGTGCACTAAGAGAAAAAGGAAGCAAGAAGGGGGAAATTATCTCATAAATAGGGTGTAATAAAAATTTATGCATCCTTTGTTTTTTTATCAAATTAACCAATGGTTTATCTATTTTATTGGGTTTTTTCCCATAAAACCAGCTTCTGGTTTTATTTATTAGTTCAGTGGTTTTCTTTCAATTTTATTAATCTCTCTTTTGATTTTCAGGATTTCTAATTTGTTTAGTTGGGGATTTTTAATTTGTTCATTTTTTTTAGTTTTTCTAGTTCCATGTCCAATTCATTGATCTGCTTTTTCTCTATTTTATGGATGTAAGCAGTTAGGAATATAAAATTTCCCCTAAGTACCACTTTGGCTGTATCCCATAAATTTTGATATGTTGTCTCATCATTGTCATTTTCTTTAATGAAATCATCAATTGTTTCTAGGATTTGTTCTTTGACCACTTGTTTTGTTTTTGCTTTTTTAGTGAGGCAATTGGGGTTAAGTGACTTGCCCAGGGTCACACAGCTAGTAAGTGTTAAGTGTCTGAGGCCGGATTTGAACTCAGGTACTCCTGACTCCAGGCCCAGTGCTCTATCCACTGCACCACCTAGCTGCCCTGACCACTTGTTTTTTAGGATCAGATTACTAATTTCCAATTGATTTTTAATCTCTCTTTCAATTGTCCATTAATGAATGTAATTTTTATTGCATTATGATCTGAAAAGGATGTGTTTACTATTTCTGCTTTTCTGCATCTGGTTGTAAGGTTTTTATGCCCTAATACATGGACAATTTTTGTGTAGGTTCCATGTACTGCTGAGAAGATTCCCATTCAACTTTCTTCAGAGATCTGTCATATCTAACTTTTCTAGAATTTTATTCCTTAACTTCTTTTTTGTTTAGATTTATCTAGTTCTGACAAGGGAAAGTTGAACTATTTTTTTTTTTTGCATGGGGCAATGAGGGTTATCCACTGTGCCACCTAGCTGCCCCCAAAATCTTGGTTTTCTAATTGTGAATGTATTGTTTTCCTTGGGAGCACAGTTCTGGAGTAGAGTTGCAGGTTCTCTTTTTAGTAAATACTGCCTGTCTGCTGCTGGAATATATCAACTGTATCTTCATTTCCATTTCCATTTCCAACTGTGCAGCTGTGTCTGTTTCATTGATTGGTTGCCCATCAAATCAGAATCTGATCTGCCTTATTGACAAATTCTGTCATTCACAATAGGCTTTCATTAGTTTACTAAGTAGTGTGTGTCTCTTAATCTTAAATTGCACCACCAAACCATCATGCCCTTCAAAGGCTTTTTGTAGGCTATGGCAAGTCTGGGGGTCTCCTCAGCTGATGTGAAAAGTGCTGTTGAGGAAAAAAAGGCAGGAGTATCAATCATGATTTCAGACAAAGCAAAAGCAAAAATTTACCTACTTACAAGAAATAAGTAATGAAATTACACTTTGCTAAACGGTACCATGGACAATGAATTAATATCAATACTATACATATATTCCAAATGACATAGCACCTAAATTTTTTTCTTTTGCAGGGCAATGAGGATTAAATGACTTGCCCATAGTCACATAGCTGGTAAGTGTCAAGTATCTGAGGTCAGATTTGAACTCAGGTCCTCCTGAATCCAAGGGCTGGTGCTTTATCCTCTGTGCCACCTAGCTGCCCCTTTAAGAATTTAGATGATAAGGGACAGCTAGGTGGCACAGAGGATAAAGCACCAGCCCTTGGATTCAGGAGGACCTGAACATTTGAACATACCAAAATTGGTGAGATGTAGCCAAGGCAGTAATTAGGAGAAAACTTCTGTCTCTAAGTTCTTTTATCAATAAGAGAGAAAGAACAGATCTATAAATTGGGCATGCAACTAAAACAACTAGAAAGCCAACAAAATTTTAAAAGCCCAATTAAACACCAAATTAGGAATCTGAAAATCAAATGAAAGATAAAAAAATTTGAAAGTAGAAAAAAAGAAACATTGACTTAATAAAATTAGAAGTGATTTTTAAAAAACAATAAAATAGATAAGCTGATAGCTAATTTGATTGAGAGGAAAATTACAAGTATAAAAATGAAAAGGAGCTATTTTGTCCAACTATATGCAAATTGAACTATTTTTTTTTTTGCAAGGGGCAATGAGGGTTAAGTGACTTGCCCAGGGTCACACAGCTAGTAAGTGTCATGTGTCTGAGGCCAGATTTGAACTCCGGTCCTCCTGACTCCAGGGCCAGTGCTTTATCCACTGTACCACCTAGCTGCCCCCAAATAGAACTATCTTAATGAAATGGATGAATATTTACAAAAATATTAATTTTACAGATTAACAGAGGACAGAATACTTAAATAACCCCATCTAGAAAAAGTAGTTGAAGCTGTGTGACCCTGGGCAAGTCACTTAAACCTCATCTGCCCACAAAAAAAACCCCAAAAAACAAAAAGATTGGGGCTGCAGCTAGGTGGCACAGTGGATAAAGCACCTACCCTGGATTCAGGAGGACCTGAGTTCAAATCCAGCCTCAGACACTTGACACTTACTAGCTCTGTGACCCTGGGCAAGTCACTTAACCCTCATTGCCCCACCAAAAAAAAAGAAAGAAAGAAAAGAAAAAGAAAAAGAAGTTGAACAAGCCATTAATGAACTCCCAAAGAAAAAACCCAAGGACTAGATGGATTTACAAGTGAATTCTACCAAACTTTAAAGAACAATTAATTCCAATTCTATATAACTTATTTGAAAAAAAAATAGGCAAAGAAGGGATACCAAATTCTTTCTGTGACACAAATTTAATCTTGAAACTTAAACCACAGAATCAAAACAGACAAAGAAAACTATAGATCAATTTCCTTAATGAATAGTGATGTAAAAATTTTAAATAAAATATTAGCAAGTAGGCTCCAGATACAACACAACACAAAGATCACATATGATGACTAAACTTGATTTATACCATGATGTAAGGCTGGTTCAATATTAGGAAACCTGTAAGCATAATTGACCATATTAATAACAAAGCCAATAAAAACAATGAGATCAGTCCAATAGATGCAGAAAAAGCTTTTGACAAAACACAACCACCATTCCTGCCTTTTTTTTTTTTTTTTTGCATGGGGCAATGAGGGTTAAGTGACTTGCCCAGGGTCACACAGCTAATAAGTGTCAAGTGGCTGAGGTCAGATTTGAACTCAGGTCCTCCTGAATCCAGGGCCAGTGCTTTATCCACTGTGCCACCTAGCTACTCCCTGCTTTTTTTTTTAATTAATAAAGTATTTTGCTCCCTGCTTTTTAAAAGCATGGGAATTAATGAGGCGTACTTTAAAATGATATGTAGTATTTATCTAAAACCAAAAGCAAACATTATCTTTAATGGGAATAGACTACAAGCTTTTCCAGTAAAACTAGAGTGAAGCAAGGATGTTCATTATCACCATTACTTTTGAATGTTGTACTAGAAATGCTAGTTGTAGCAATAAAATAAGAAAAAAGAAATTGAAGGAATAAGCATAGTAAAGAAGGGAGGAAACTACCACTCTTTGGAGATAATATGATGGTTTACTTAGAGAACCACAGTGTCAACTAAAAAAGTAATGCTGCAGTATCATCTCATACCCATCACATTGTCTAAGATGACAAAATAGGAAAATGACAGATGCTATAGGGACTGTGTGAGAGCATGTACATTAATGCACTCCTGGTGAAACTGTGAACTAGTAGAAAGCAATTTGGAACTATATCCAAAAAGCTATAAAACTGTGCATATCCTTTGATCCAGCCATAGCACTACTAGGTCTTGACTCCAGAGAGATCAAAGGAAGAAGAAAAGAACCCATATAGATATATTTATAGCATTTCTTTTTGTGGTGGCAAAGAATTGAAAACTAATAGGATGCCTATCAATTGGGGAATGGATGTGGAATATGAATATATGATGGAATACTATTGTGCTATAAGAAATTATGAAGGGGGGCAGCTATGTGGCACAGTGGATAGAGCACTGGCCCTGGAGTCAGGGGTACCTGAGTTCAAATCCGACCTCAGACACTTAACACTTACTAGCTGTGTGACCCTAGGCAAGTCACTTAACCCCAATTGCCTCACCAAAAAAAAAAGAGAGAGAGAGAGAGAGATTATGAAGGGGATGGTTTTTAGAAAAACCTGGGAAGACTTATATAAACTGATGCAAAGTGAAGTGAATAGAAGCAGAACAATTTATACAGTAACAGCAATATTGCAACTTTGAAAGACTTAATAATTCTAATCAACATGATGATCAATCACAGTTCCAAAGGACTCATGATAAAACATACTATCGGGGTGGCTAGGTGGTACAGTGGATAAAGCACCGGCCCTGGATTCATGAGTACCTGAGTTCAAATGGGGCCTCAGACACTTGACACTTACTAGCTGTGTGACCCTGGGCAAGTCACTTAACCCCCATTGCCCTGCAAAAAAAAAACCCCAAAACCAAAAAAACATGCTACCCATCTTCAAAAAGAGAATTAATGGACTCATAATGTAAATTGAAGCATATTTTCTTCTCTTGTTCTCTCTCTCCCTCTCTCTGACATGGCTAATGTGAGAATTTATTTTGCATTTGTTCAGTCATTTTTTAGGGTTGAGAGATTTGCCTTTCTGATTCCAGGCCTGGCACTCTTATCTATTGAGCCACCTAGTTAACTTCATTTTGCATTACTATACATATTTGCAATAGGTGTTGTTCTCTTGTCTTCCAGGATTTGGGAAGGGGGGGGGGGGCTGAGACCAATTCACATTTTTTTTTTTTGAGGCTTTTCATGTCACTGTTTTGACATCGTTGTCTTCTTCTGAGTTTGTCTTTTGCTCTTCCCTGTCATCATAGTAACTTTCTATTGTCAGGTTCTTTCTGTTGTTTGCTCACTTTTCTTGTCTTTTAACTTTATGTTAAAGTTGGGCTCTGCTCCCAGGGTAGAGGGAACACTGTCCCAAGATTCAGGTTTTTCATGCTGCTGTTTTCAGAGCTAGTTCTGGGGGTCTGTAAGTTTTCATTTCTTCTAGGGCAGTACGATTTAAGGAGAGCTGTTGCTACTGCTCTTCTGGACTGTGTTCTGGTCTGTGAGTGACCACAGGTGCTCTTTTCCCCTGGAACTGTGTCCAGGGTCCCCACTTCTGCTACTGCTTCAACTAGTTCTAGGACTGTGACCCAGAACCATATATGGTTAATGCAACAGAGATCTGCTCCCAGGGCCAGCTAAGGGTTTCTTGAAATCTCCTTTTAACTAATTGTCTGAAAACCCTCACCATCTTTGGGGATGAGAACTCTGGGAGCTACAGCTGTCAAGACTTGCTGCTGGCTTGCTGAGTCATGGCCTACACAGGTACAACCTTACTCTGGATTGCACTCCACTCTTA
This sequence comes from Dromiciops gliroides, assembly GCF_019393635.1. Classification (NCBI taxonomy): domain Eukaryota; kingdom Metazoa; phylum Chordata; class Mammalia; order Microbiotheria; family Microbiotheriidae; genus Dromiciops; species Dromiciops gliroides. The sequence goes on along the minus strand of NC_057862.1, from coordinate 262,125,134 downwards.
CCCCAGTGAGATAGATCTTTCCTTCCAACCATCTAAGTTGTCTTAGGCTTGGAAATTATTTCACCCCCAACCTTTTTTTTTGTTCTGACAGTTCAGAATTTGTTTTGAGGCATCAAAATTGTTTGGAGGGAGAATTTAGGAGAGTTTAGGTGACTCTCTGCCTTTACTCCATCATCTTGGTTCTTCCCCTGAAGCATGATCTTGAAATAGCGGCTTCATTATGATCCTGACTACCAGAATGGTGTCTCAGAAACCATATCCTTGACAAATTGATTCTACCCTAGGAAGGAGGAAAAATTTTCAGTCCTTTAGTTTTTTAGATCTGGCCTTTAATAATACTTAACCAATAAAGATGGACTGTTTTTGGATATGGTTCCATTCTTCACTTTTTCTATCCCCAGCATGGAGTTGCTAAAGCTTTGGGGTCCCAGTGATTCAGGTTGCCCTCAACTGGAAAGTATTTTCATAGTATATTTAGACAATTCCTCACCAGAAAGGAATCTGAAGGACTAAGGATTACAGTTATTGAAGGGTACCTTGCTTTCCAATTCCTGGACCAACAGGTAACCATTGCTGTCTGGCTGCCCTAACAGTCTTCAGTACTTTCATCTGTCCTACTTGTGTAACCTAAGGATCCTTTTGCCTTGTCATCTGTCCCATCACCCTGAGAACTTCTGGACCTTTCCATCTGCCTTGCAGCCAAACTTTCTTTTGTGTTATCTCCTCCAATTACAGTGTAAAGTCCTTGAGAGCAGGAACTGACTTACTTTTTCTATCTACAACCCCAGTCTTTAGTACAGTAGTTGGCACATAGTAAGCATTTCATAAATGCTTTTTTATTTGTTCATTGATAGGGAGGTAAAACCTCTGATTAATTATAGTTAATGTGAAGTTAAAGAGAAAGTGGATCCCTTAGTTGACTTGGTGGCAATGTTGAATCCCTAGATGAAAGTGAGTCTTTTTTCAGTCTGCATGAAAGAAGAACACAGCCTTTGATGAGAGGCCTGCAAAGGAGCAAAGATTTGGTATTACCCTCCTCCCTCCATGGTGTGTCCTGGCTGGTGGGCCTAGGAACACTGGGTGGGCTATTGTATAAAGCAAGTCTCTGTATCAACTTTGGCCTTGAGATAAGTGGCCTAAAAGAGGTAATAACTTAGTTACCTTAGTACAGATAATCTAAATGGCATGGATAGAACTTTGGGCCCGGACTCATGAAAATGAGTTCTGATTTGGCCTTGAACACTTATTCACTGAATGATCTTGGGCAAGTAATTTAAGCTCTATCTGCCTCAGTTTTCTTATCTATAAAATAGAGATAATAATAGCATCTACATCCCAGGTTGGTGAGGATAAAATGAAGTAATATTTCAAAGTGCTTTGCAAATTTTAAAGCACCATATAAATTCTAATTATTATTATTGCCCTCACAAAGAAGGAGAAGTTTAAAGCTGAAGGACAAATGGGAAGAAGCAATCCTGTACATCCCTATTCTGGTTCCATACTCTTACATGGCTTGCCTCACAGCAAGAATATCCTTCACCGGAGGCAGCTAGATGGCGCAGTGGATAAAGCACTGGCCCTGGATTCAGGAGTACCTGAGTTCAAATCTGGCCTCAGATACTTGACACTTACTAGCTGTGTGACTCTGGGCAAGTCACTTAACCCTCATTGCCCTGCAAAATAAATAAATAAATAAATAAACCCCCCAAACCAAAAAAACAATAAAAAAAAGAATATCCTTCACCTTTTCAGGGAGTATTAAAATGGCCCAACAGAGAGCAGTGTCTGGAAGAGGGAGTAGAGGGGCAATCCCTTGCTTTCTGATCACCACTGACTCTCTTTACTTATATCTGTGTATATATTCATATGTGTATAAACATAAATATGTATGTGTATATGATCTGGGATGGCAAATAAATCATGAGGCTTCCCAAAAGAATTACAAGACTCTGTGACTCAATTTCCCAAGTTTTATTGCAATACTGTAAGTGACCACAGGAAGAACATCATAGAGGTATCTCTCGAATAGGGAAAAGAAAGACAATTATATTTATAGTATAGATAAATTGATTATCAGTCTCATTATACTATTGTCCTCCTTAGGGAGGTACAGGGGAGGGCTTATCCTAATTTGGAGTTCCTGGGGGCTTAAGCCAACTCCTGAGGTGGGTACCTTTTTCTGTGGAGGTGTGTTTTGGGGGTTTACATGTCAAAAGATGAATCTGGTGACAAATCTGGCCTTTTCTGAGCATGCCACCTTTTCATTCCCATGCCTAGTTTCAAAATATTTTCATTTATCAGTTAGAATTTCTTTACCCTGTCTGTGTGTCATTGTTATAGTTAAGGTCCCTATGACCTGCCTCTTTATGTTCTTGTTATGAGTACTGATTAATGTGGGTAATGAGAACCTAGGCCCTGACTTGTATTAATAAAGACTCAAGTCTTATGTTATCCATTAATGGGGTTCTGAATCCCTCTTAGAGCTCAGATCTAAATTAGAGCTTGGGTCTTAGGTTTTTCTGTTAATCCCTTTTAGGTACTATTGATACCTACTATTGATCAATTATCTGTCAACCCTTTTAGCCTCCTCCATCAAGGAGAGCATCCCATATCAATGATCTTTGGGACAGGGGATTGTTGTTGTCATTGTGGTGGAGTTGTTTTAGTTGTGTCTGACTCTTTGTGACCCCATTTGGGGTTTTCTTGGCAAAGATACTAGAGTGATGGGAAGCTACGTGGTGTAGTGGATAAAGCACTGGCCCTGGATTCAAGAGAACCTGAGTTCAAATCCAGCCTCAGACACTTGGCACTTACTAGCTGTGTGACTCTGGGCAAGTCACTTAACCCTCATTGCCCCACCAAAAAAAAAAAAAAGATACTAGAATGATTTGCCATTTCTTTCTCCAGCTCATTTTTACAGATGAGGAACTGAGGCAAATAGGGTTAAGTGACTTATCCAAGGTCACATAGTCAGTAAATGTCTAAGGCCAGTATGAACTCAGAAAGATGTCTTACTGACTTGAAGCCAAAACTCCTTTTTTATTCAAGGATATACATTGTATCCTCAGGATATTAATTGCATCTCAGTACTGTACCACCTAGCTGTGTGGGACATAATTTACACCTGTATATTTACATCTTGTTTTTATATAGTTGTTCAAATATTGTCTCCCTCCCTCCACAAATAGATTTTGAACTCTTTGAGGGCATGGACTTTTAAATTTTTCATCACTTTTGACAGTAATTGCAAAGTTCATTTTTTTGTTTGTTGGTTTTGGTTTGGTTTTTTGCAGGGCAATGAGGGTTAAGTGACTTGGCCAGGATCACACAACTAGTAAGTGTCAAGTGTCTGAGGTCACATTTCAACTCAGATCCTCCTGAATCCAAGGTCTGTGCTTTATCCACTGTGCCACTTAGCTGCCCCCTAAAGTTCATTTTTAAAAGTCAAGACTTGATTATAATCTGTGTGTTTTCAATGGAGTTTAAATCAGGAGAATTTTTAGCCCATTGACTTCAATGTTTATTTACATCTCTTAGACAAATTTCTTGATGTGTTTATATAGTATATAAGATTATGTTGCAATATTTTATCTCCATTGGGGAGTTTCTGTAATTCTGGAATGATTCTGCTTTTTAGCATACCAATCTATTATAGTTCATAATTAGCTCAAGAGAGACAAGATTTCCAGCCTCACTAGAATTAAAAAAAAAATTCCCAAAACATTTTTGGGAGGATGATTTACAGTATGATGAAGATCAATCAACAAGTTTTTATTAAGGACCTATTATATACCAGGTACTGTGCTAGATATTGATGATACTGTTATGGGCCCAGAGTACCCCAGAAGTTCTCTGGGGCACATCAAAGAACCTTCTCCTTGAGAAACTAATCCAAAGGACAGACACACCTCAAGGGATAAATAGAACCAGATCTGACTGAGCTAGCTTTGGGACCTCCACCATTCATACCAGTCTCCCTCACCCCTGGGGAGATAAATTTGGGTGTGGCTTCTGCCTTTGTGGCTTAAGAGATCTGCAGCCATCCCTCACCCAACTCTTCCAGCCACCACCAGTGGGGGATGGTCCTCCCTCGAGGAGATTGGTATCTCAGAGCCATGCTCTGTGCCATGCCTTTCTCCCCTTGAGAAATCCAGTGATTTCTCTTTTGGTTTCCCTTCCCTTTCCCTGCCCCTAAATAAACTACTATCTTATTCTAATTGCTTTTGTGTGGAAGAGAGTGTAATTCTTTAAAGAGGAATTCCTAAGGACCCCAAACCCCTAACCCCTTTCCCAACCCCCCTACCCCATTTTCCCCATAATATAACTGGCAATGCTGAAGGGTACAGGAAATTCTCTCTTTCCTCTTGGCACACAAAACCTGGAGGTAGGAACCTTTCTTCTGGGTTTCCTTTCTTCCTCTCCCACCTGACTCAACCTCCCATTTGAGTCACGGAGAGGTAGAGACGGTCAGTTTTTGCACACAACAGCGGATGGGCAGCCTGGGGCTCCCTCCCTCGCCAAAAGCTCAGCTAGACATCCGAACCATGCTCGAACTCCATGTTTCTGGGTAAGAACTTTTGTGTTTGTGTGTCTATCTCTTGCCAGCACTCTGCTCTTCCACGAGACAGGCAGCCAGTGTCTCCCTCCCTTGAGAAAGCTCAACCTAACATCTGAACCACGTTCAGACTATTCTCCTTAGACAGGACAATTTCTGGGTACAGCCATGGGGCAGAAAGGGAGTGTAGCAAAAGGCTCACCACTGGGGTGTATCCTCAGGGATTGGACTAAATTAGAACTTAAAAATTTGAGAAAGAGATGTTTGATCTATTATTGTAACACTGTCTGGCCACAGTATCCGCTAGGATCTCAAGGAAATTGGTCTGTACACGGAACCTTTAACTATAACACCATTTTGCAATTGGACAAGTTTTGCAAGCGTGAAGGGAGATGGACAGAGATCCCATACATTTTGGCCTTTATGGCTTTAAGCCAGAAGTCAAAAGGAAAGGATGATGTCCTCTTGCTGGTAGAAAATCACCGCAAGTCCAAGCAATTAGCTAACCCTTCTGGCACTTCCTCTGGGACCCCATCCCCTCCTGCTCCTCAGACTCATTCCCTACCTGTTTCTCACCTCACTTCTTCCCCGCCTGCTTCAGTACCTATGGGTCAACCACTGTCATACCACTCCATGACTGAGACTTCTCTTTGCCCACTGGCTGATCTCAGAACCAATCTCCTGTGCCCTCCACAGCCAATTTCCAGCCACACTGGGAGTGGATGTCAGTATTCTTCTATTTGCCCCACCCAACAGCGGTCTCCACAATCTATCCAGCTGTACCCCTCACAGCTGTACCCCTGTCACAGTCTGGGGGAGTTCCAATACATTCTCTATTCTCCTATTTTTTCCACTCAGCAGCCTATTGCATCTGCTTTACTTAATCTGCAGTTGCCTATGCCCATTCCTCCAGTAGCCTTTACTCCTCCCCCACCCACTTCACAGACTAACCTGGCTCATTCACCTAATCCTCTGGCTCTGCCTCCACCCAAGCCACCTATTCCATTAGCATCCACATCCCCTCTCCAACCGGCTTCACCCAGGTCTGTACCAGCATCTCCCACTGCTCCCCTGCTTCCATTAAGGGAATTTCCCATTGGGAAGGATACAACACTAATGCATGTTCCTTTTTCCATGAGCAGTTTATCTCAGATTAAAGAGAAATTGGGGTGTTGCTCAGAGAACCCCACAAAGTTCATAGTTTGCTTTAAGTGTGTGACAGTGCAGTTTGACCTTCCCTGGACCAATTTGCAAATTATTCTTGCCAGCTGTTATACCCCTGATGAGAAAAAACAGATTTGGGACCTGGCGGTACAAGTCGGGGACAAATACTTGCAGGTTGGAAATTGGGCTGGGGTTCCTGGAACTACAACTGTTCCAGCTGTAGACCCAAGATGGGACTATCGTAATAGAGAAGACAGGGCTCATAGGAACCACATGGTCACCTGCCTGGTTGAGGGAAGGAGAAGGGGGGGTTAAGAAACAAGTCAGTTATGAGAAGGTAAAGGAGGTCACACAGGGGCCTGAGGAAAACCCAGCTCTTTTCATGAGTCGCCTTGTGGACTCTCTGAAAAAATATACCAGCCTAGATCCAGGAAGAGATATAGGAATAACTGTCCTCAATATTCATTTTATTAGCCAATCTGCTCCTGACATTAGAAGACTCCAGAAGTTAGACTCCAGACCCCATCCTCACAACTCTTTGATATTGCTTTTAAGATTTTTAATAACAGGGACCTTGTGGTAGCCAGAGAGAGAAAAAAGATGGCTCATGCCCAATCCATAGAACAAGCCTTGATAATAGCAGCAGCCATCACGTCTGCTACCAGCAGATCTCCAGGTGGCCGAGATTCTGGCAGCTGCAATAAACTGGGACACAGGAGTGGGGGACACCCCACAAAGGTGAGGCCACCTCTCCTACCTCCTTGTCCCCAGTGCAGCCCTAGGGATGATTCAAGGGTGACCTCTGTCTTACTCTCTCATTCAGGTCCTACCATACAATCAAGGCACAAAGTCGTGGGGATCAGGGAAAGGACCCTAAAATGTAGACAGACACTGCCTTTAATGTGTATGCATGAGGATCAGAAATTCTGTCATAACTCCCTGTTTCTACCCTCTTTACCTGGGCCTTATCAGGGCGTGATGTCAAGAAAAAAGCAGCTCAGTGAGAAGTAACTAGCTTATGAGCTTTTGATTCACTGCATAGACCAGAAGACCTGTAGCTATCTCACAGCTGTTGATCTGTTTACTGCTACTCTTAAAATCTTTTGTGGTAAAATAGTTAAAATTGGGAATTATTTATAATGTGTAAAAGTTGCAAAGAAAAATATTTTTTAAATCTAACCATTGAATGGCACAGAACTAAGCTATGATTTGATTACTTAACTCTTGTAAGGCAGGCCATACCCTGTCTTGCATTCAGCTTCCACTGGGGTAGGGAGTGGGGGGAACCAGCTACTTTTTACTCCTTTTCTGATGAGTTTTTCATCTTTTGCCCTGTTTTCTTTTAAAACTTTTGTTTAAGTCTGTTCCATCTAGGCTCAAGGATTCAACCCCACTGTTCCTATGTGTCTCCTCCCACCCTCTGGACCTCACAGCTCCTCACTCTCTACTTCTCTCCTCCCCCTCCCCTGCACTGTGATTTTTTTGACCCACTCAGCATGAAGTAGTTTCAGAAGAATCATCGTCCCCTTTCCTTATATATAGAGAACTGGGGAATGTTATGGGCCCAGAGCACCCCAGAAGTTCTCTGGGGTACATCAAGGAACCTTCTCCTTGAGAAGCTAAACCAAAGGACAGACACACCTAAAGAGATAAGTGGAACCAGATCTGACTGAGCTAGCTCTGGGACCCCCACCCTTCATTCTAGTTTCCCTCAACCCTGGGGAGATAAGATTAGGTGTGGCTGCTTCCTTTGTGTCCTGAGGGGAGAGATGGCTTGAGAGATCTGCAGCCACCCCTAACCCAACTCCTCCAGCCACCACCAGGGGGGGATGGTCCTCCCTCACTAAGGGAATTTTCCACACTCAGATGGTCACCCCCATCAGTCCTCTATAAAAGTATCTACCTGTCTCCTGCTTGAGGAGATTGGTATCTCAGAGCCATGCTCTGTGCTATGCCTTTCTCCCCATGAGAAGTCCAAGGATTTCTTTCATGGTTTCCCTTCCCTTCCCTTGCCCTGAAATAAACTACCATCTTATTCTAATCGCTTTTGTGTACAAGAGGGTGTAATTCTTTAAAGAGGAATTCCTAAGGACCCCAAACCCCAAATCCCTACCCCTATCCCAAACTCCCTACCCTATTTTTCCCAATGACACTAGAAATATAACTGTCTTTTCTTTCCCTATTCAAGAGATACCTTTCCATTTTTCTGTTTCTCCCTGTGGTCAACAGTCTTTCAATAAAACTTGGGAAACTGAGTCACTGAGTCTTGTAATTCTTTGGGATGCCTCATGATCAATCTGATCAATTAAATCCATCCCACATCAGTTAGTAGTTTTCATTTGTATTACTGCGCAACTAATCCTGGTTCATTGTAAGCTTGAATGATCCTTTACTTCACACCAATAACTGCTGCAATAACTCAAAAAGTTATTGAAGTATATTCTTTAAGAGCTATATTTTTTCCATGTTTTCCTGGGGTAATATTCATGCTTTAAAAGCCCCACAAAAATTAAAAAATACAACAAAAGAGAACAATGAAACTAATATATTACAAGAAATCCAAAACTCAACTGAAATAGATATCTAGTCAAGGTCAGACTTTCTAAGTTAGAGAGAAGGGGTATGTGATGTTTGTTTAAAATCTAAATTGTGGTCACCTTAAATCAGAAGCTTCAGCACCAGTCTAGCCTAGAGTTCCAGCCTGGCTGGGTACTTCCTCAAGTCCTCCTCCACGAGCCTGCTTTAATCAGGAACACACCCTAGCAAGCTGTTTGTGGAAGCTTTTTATAGATCTGGAACAGAGGTGGTCCTTACACACTGCTTCAAGGTGATTGGTTGGCGTCATCCAAATCCATTGGCTTTGAAGGTGTTCTCAAATTGAGTTCACAGTCTAGTTTCTGAGAACAATACCTTCTTAAGGGATAGCCAGGTGTGATAACAATCCAATTAACTTGAAGTAGGCTTAATCAGCAGTCAATCACTCTCACTTGATTCAATCAGTATAGATTAATCTCCAGGTGGGTCTTTGAGTATCTGCTAAATCCCATTATTTCATCACAGGTACAAGAATAGAAGTATATCTATCTGCTCCTTTAAATATTAGTCTAGGGGGGGCAGCTAGGTGGCGCAGTGGATAGAGCACCGGCCCTGGATTCGGGAGTACCTGAGTTCAAAGCCAGCCTCAGACACTTAACACTTACTGGCTGTGTGACCCTGGGCAAGTCGCTTAACCCCAATTGCCTCACTAAAAAACAAAAAACGAACAAAAAAACCAAATAAATTAGTCTAGGGGATATGATAGGGTTTCATTTAATTTCTGATAACCTTGTCAGTTACTGAACTACTGTTAAAAGCACATTTATATGACCATTGCTGATTTGTATACCAGTTCATAAGGTTGGAGGGGAGTAGGCCTTAGCAGATGGGGATTATGTCACTAAAGCATCATGTTTAAGGTGATGGTTCAACCTAATTTAGAACAAAAAAGATATTCTAAAGTTGCAAAGTGAGGATGTAATAGTGTATTCCAGGTAATTCCAAACTCTTTTGAAGCCCAGTATGTATTTTCCTTAAAATAAATGCATGAAAGTGTTTTTTTTAGTAATAAACATTTTTATTTAAAGTTTTGAATTCCAAATTTTATCCATCCTTCCCTTCCTTCCTCCTCTCTGTGGCAGTAAGCAATCAAATAGAGGTTATACAGGTGCAATTATGTAAAACATTACCATATTAGTCATTTTGTATAAGAAAACTTGAATAAAAGAAAAATGAAAGTGAAAAATAGCATGCTTCAGTCTGTTCCATCAATATCAGTTCTTTCTTTGGAGGTGGATAGTATGTCTCATCAATAGTTCTTTGGGATTGTCTTGGATCATTGTATTGTTGAGAAAGGTCAAGTCATTCATAGTTCTTCATCAAGCAATATCACTGTCTCTGTGCATAATGTTCTCTTGGTTCTGGTCACTTCACTATACATCAGTTCATACTAGTCTTTCTACGCCTTTCCGCAATCGTCCTGCTTGTCATTTCTTATAGCACAATAATATTCCTACATGAAAGTTTGGTCAGCAGCTGCCCCTAAAACCAGCCCGTTCCAAAGGCGAGCCTTTATAAACACTGCCCCAAAGGACTTTTCTCTTCAAGGGGAAAAAATAAATGCTTTCCCCAATATCGCTGGTGAAAAATAACACGAGAGGCGGCCCAAGTTTAGCGAGATCAGAGAGGGAGAAAGAATGATTTTAGGACTAGAGTGCTCTACCTATGATACTCACGGAATGTCTTCTTCAGGGTGCCCTTGCTGACACAACTTCCGGTATGGGGGAGGGGGAGAGTGTGTGAGAGAGAGAGAGAAAGAGAGAGAGAGAGAGAGAGAGAGAGAGAGAGAGAGAGAGAGAGAGAGAGAGAGAGAGAGAGAGAGAGAGAGAGAGAGAGAGAGAGAGAGAGAGAGAGTGTGTGTGTGTGTGTGTGTGTGTGTGTGTGTGTGTGTGTGTGTGTGTGTGTGTGTGTGTGTGCCGTCCTTTAGTCACGTGTGGAGCTGGGGGAGGGTCCTTGGGGAAAAGAAGGCGGAGAAAGGAGGAGGAGGAGGTGGAGCTGCTTTGGCGCCAAAATCTGAAAATGGCGCTGGATCGTTTGCGGAGCAAAGCGGTCTCTGCCTTTAAACTGCGGGGCTATCTGCTCCGGGGGTGAGTTTTCACGGGGTACATTTCATGAAAGGGGTGGTATGGGAAGGAGGCGGGTCCGGGGAATGTCCCGGGCCTGACCGACAGTCTATTGCCTTCCCCCCCCGCCCCAGCCCCACGCCCTGAGCTCTGCGGGTCCTAGGCTGGAGTGGGGAAATCTGAGCCTGACACCGCCACCCCCCCATTCCTCCCAAGAATGCGGGAGATGGAAGCTCGGGCATCCTGGGCCTTTTTTGGGAAGCATTTAGTAAGCGCCTACTGTTATCAGCGCCGACAATACAAAAAGCAAGGCAAATGACAAGCCCTGCTTTCCAATCTAATGATGGCGAACAGCTAAGTACAAACAATGGACAATAGCGGATAAATGGAGGTAATCTGCAGCGGTGAGGGGGTGCAAAGACCTTCTGCCGAATTGGGGATTTGAGCTGAGTTTTGAAATAAGGCAGGAGGCAGAGGTGAAGAGGGAAAGCCCTGCAGGCTTAGGGGACGGCACGGAGTCAGGACCTGGAGTGAAGCCCATGACACTGGATCTTAGAGTACTGTGGAGGGGAGCCGAGAATAAGACCGGAGAGGTAGGAGCAGGCTAGGTTGTGAAGGACTTTGAAAGCCAAACAGAGGGTTTTATATGTTAGGAAGCCACTGGAGTTTATGGAGTTGTAAGAGTATAAATTGGCCAGCCGTAATTCCACTTCTTTGGGGCAGCTAGGTTGGTCAGTGGCTGGAGCTCTGGGGACTGGAGTCAGGAAGATGAGTCTTCCTGAGTTCAAATCCGACCTTAGACATTATCTCTGTGACCTGGGCAAGTCACTTAACCCTGTTTGCCTCCGTTCCTCTTCTGTAAAATGAGCCGGAGAAGAAAATGGCAAAACACGCCAGTATCTTTGCCAAGAAAACCCCAAATGGGATCGCAAAGAGTTGGACAGGACTAAAAAGATTGAACAACATTCCACTTATTGGGGAGAATATAAAGACCTGCTTGTCTGTCCATGGTTAGATTTACCCAGTCATAAGAAATTCATCTTAAAATACGAAATATTTAAAAAGGTAGTGTGTTATTTTAAACTCATTTGAAAAGTCTGTTATTATAAATTTATTTTATAAGTAATTTTTTCAACTACTCTATTTCTCCAATGGATATATAATCTAAATGGATATGTAATCTCCAATAATGCAGACTGAATCTCATCCATGACTGTTCATCACATGCTGCTCCTATAATTCACTGTAGATGGGCCACCCAATGGGGTAAGCTCTTGATATTTACATGAATAGCAGTGGAGCACATGGACTGCTTTTTGATTATCCCTCCCAGTCATTAGGTAATGAATCCCAAACAAAAGGTTTTTGTATGTAATGTATTAAAGCCTGTATAGGCCCACTTTCTACCATTTCATTTCCCTTTGGGGGATCCCCATTTTCAGTTCTATATAGAATAAATGAATAAAGCATTTGGTAATTGCTTACTATGTACAGAGCAGCCAGATAAGCTCATAATCTAATGGAGGAGACTTGGAATGTTTCAGCTGCAAATTAGGTGGAAAAGCCCTGCAGACCTTAGAGTACAGTTGCAAAAACAAATGTTAATGCCTCTTCTCTAATGTAATTGTCCCCATGGCTTTTGGGTTCCTGGTCCTGGGCATTCCCCATCTTGAACTATGGGGTGATGGTGTTCAAGGTGGTGTGGTGGTAGTTTAGGTGCCTGGCAACCCATCTCTCCTTCAGGGTGTCTTGCTGCTTCAGCTCAGTTGACTTTCCTGCCCTGTGGATGAAGTAGTAAGGCACAGAGGCTTGGCCCCTTCACAGGAGTTGCTTTCCAGATAATGGCAGTAAGGTATGGGCTGAAAGCAGGTCTGGTTCTATTCACAAGACTCTTTGGTTCAGAGTCTTTGGCTGTCCCTATTAGGGTATTGAGGGAAATTGTGATCAAGGTGATAATGGTGATTTGACTTGCTTGGCACATGCTACCTCTTCTCTTGCCCTACTACTTTAGACTGGAAAATAGTATGAGCAAAAGTCACACAGATGTGTAAAGTTTGTTCAGGAGAGCAAGATTACATTTCTTTTTTTTTTTTTTTTTTGGTGGAGCAGTGAGGGTTAAGTGACTTGCCCAGGGTCACACAGCTAGTAACTATCAAGTGTTTGAGGGCAGATTTGAACTCAGGTCCTTCTGAATCCAGAGCCAGTGCTTTATCCACTGTGCCACCTAGCTGTCCCCAAGATTATATATTTATATATAATATATATAATATATTATATATATATTATATATTTCAATGATGATTTTAGTCCAGTACTTTAATGCCATGTTTTTAATATTAAAAAGTATTTTTCTCTTAAGTACAAATTGCCTGTTTTTAAAAATCGATTTCCTATTTCTTTCTTCTATTAGTGAAGCCACTAAATACCTTACTGAAGCTCTTAAGCCTGTCCCTGAATTAGAGCTTGAAGATGCATTGGAAAGTATCATTGATGCTGTTGAAAAGCAGCCTTGTAAGTAACTCTTAAATGGTTCACATAGTTACAAATTTAATTTTATCCTTAAATGTGGTGACTTATGTATAATACTTTACCTATTAGACATACTTACCATGATATCACCTTTCCCTAATTTGACAGTAGCCAAAGTATTAAATCTGAACTTTGGCCTGCTTCCCAAGGACCTCTGTTTATTTGTTGAAGTCATAGCTGATGTTATTATCTTTTCTCATCTTCCTTTGATTTCTGATTTCAGAAGAACTAAGAGAAGTAATTGCAGTATTATACCAGACTTTCTAGAAAGTTGTTGTTAACTTAGGAAGCACCTCTCAGACATCTATCTTTCCCTTGATGCCCATTTGATTAAAAAAAAGTTGAACTCTCCAACTACTGACAGTAACCAAGGACTAGTCATCTTGATCCTTCCAAATGTACATCAACTGTTGTTGTTACAACAGGCACAAATCTGTAGTGTCAGTTCCCTGAGTTGGTCTTTAATGATTCTGCTTTCTCATCTATTCCTACTGCTACTGCAGAAGGAAGAGAATCACATCTGTGACATAGAAACATATTGTCACAATACAGGTGAAAAAAGTTCCTATATCTCATTTTTTAAAAAAATTAATAAAGTATTTTATATTTTTTTCCGTTACATGTAAAGATAGTTCTCAACCCTATATCTCATTCAAAGATCTATAGATATAACGGAGCACTTTTTGCACATATATCTTAGTGGTTGGAAATATGATACAGGAGTAAAATGACCCTGGGTATTTTTTATTATGAACTAATTGGTGAACTGTTATGATTTGTGTGGTGTGGACTTTTAACTTTTTTTGTGTCATTGACTCATTTGGAAATCTGTTGAAGCCAAAGGACTTCCAGAAAAATGCTTTTAAAATGCATAAAATAAAATATTTAAGATTACAAAAGAAACCAGCTTTATTAAAATATGGTTATCAACATATTTTTAATAAACACCAAATTCACAGGGCTCAGGTTAAGAACTATCTTAAAATATTTATCTTGAAAATTGAAATAATTTTAAAGAATATTTTTCAGAAAAAATAAGTCGATGTTTTAAAAATAACAACCATTTAAAAAGTATAACTTTTAAACTGTCTTTGCAGTGTCATCAAATATGATAGAACGATCTGTAGTGGAAGCAGCAGTCCAGGAATGCAGTCAGTCAGTAGATGAAACTGTGTATGTTGACATAAGTATCATCTTATTAAGTTGTTAAAAGTTAATTTTCATTGATTTCCTTAGAAAAAGAAGTGTATTCAACATTGTCTGTAATAGAAAGTTCAGTTATTTCGAGATATTTTCATTCAAATCATGTGCTTTATTCTGTTCTTTCATCTGTTCTTTTTCTTGGGTTTTGAGGTCTTTAATATTAATTATTATTTAATTATTAAATATTTAATATGCACTTTGAAGTAGAGGGTACATTTTTATATTGACTTGTTGGCAGCCCACTTTTATGTGTTAGTTGGTTTAGACATCCAAAAAGATAATTTGCTATTAAAGCCATGTATCAGATTAGTAATTGTGAATTAGAACTTCTCCCTTTAGTTTATGGGAATCTTTGTATTCTCCTGTGCTCTATTAGTCTGGGCAGTTTTTCCTTGGAGTAATAACCAGCCATTCTTTTTTTTAAATAGTATTTTATTTTTTCCCCAATTACATGTAAAAATAGTTTTCACCATTCATTTTTGTAAGATTTTGAGTTCCAAATTTTTCTTCTTTCCTTTCCCCCTCCCCAGGACAGCAAGCAATCTGATATAAGTTTTACATGTCCAATCATGTAAAACATATTTCCACAGTAGTCATGAATAACCAGCCATTCTTAAAAACCACAGAATTAAGAGACAAAAGACAATTTAATAACTTACAGTAAAAAAAATGCTCCTTTTTGCCAAATAAAGGAGTATATTTGGGAAATAAAATGAAGATCAGAAAGTTTTTATCAGGGGTAGGAAGGTGGCTAGAGCAGTTTTAACTCAAGCAGTTCAACTGGACAACCATAGCTCACCCATCTAATTTTAAAACAAAGCAAAACACCGTCTTCCCCCCAACCCCCAACAACCAAAGTCTTTTGTTTTTAGGTCTTTCTGAAACATAGAAAATCTTGAAATTTCCTGCTCCTGGTAGAATATTCCTTTGTAACAAAGAAAAGCAATTAAATAAAAATATCTGGTATCTTGACTATATTTAATAAATGTTTGAGAGTATTCTTTCCTACTAACTAGTTACCTGTTTTTCTGTCTTGAGGATTTTCAATAGAGTTTAGCTTTCTGTAAGTGATATTTTCATTTACATTGTTATAATCATTGTGTATACTGTTCTTTTGATTTTGCTTATTTCACTCTAAGTTTATGTAAATCTTTGCAATTTCTCTGAATTCCTTTTATTTTTCCTTTTTTTTAAAAAAACTACATAACAATATTCCATTATGTGAATAAGCCATACTTTTTTTTCAATCATTCTTCAATCTGTAGCCTTTCATTTCATTTCTGGTTCTCCATCTTCCATTTCCATGTCTTTGAACAGGCTGTCTTCCACACCTGGAATACACTCCCTTCTTTCCTTCAAATCTCAGCTGAAACAACACTTATATGAAGTTTTTCCTAATTCTTCCCACCTGCTAATTTTTAGCCTTTCTTGTCCCCCTTTATTTTGCATTTATATTGTTTATATTTAAATAAATATGAACATGGTGTTTCTCTTAGAACATTCCTTGAAGACAGGGAGTATTTCATTTGTCATTTTATCTTCAGATACTACTATGGTATCTTGTGTGTAATCAATGCTTGATAAATGCTTATTGATTGAAATATCTAAAATGGGAAAAAAAGTTTAATATGTAATAGAATAATTTGCATGGTACAAGTTGCTATTTTGAAGTAGAATCTTTTGAAGTAGAATAAGGTTTCATGTATTTGTGTTTTATTGTTTTTCCCAGAGAACATATTCTTAATATAATTGGAGCATTTGATATTCCACACTTTGTGTATAATCCAGAAAGAAAGAAATTCCTACCGTAAGTTTTCTTAAGTATTAGTTTTCATATAAAGTATAATGTCTCATATTTATATAGCCCTTAAAGATTTGAAAAAAAAAATTCTCAACAACCCTATAGTGCACTTTGGTTCATTCCCTCTTTGTTAACCAAAGCCAGAAGAAAGCCTAGGGTGGGGTGAGGGGAGACTGGCAAGCTGTGATTCATAGGAATTCTTCAAAGGGCCAATACCAGTAACTATTTAGAAACCTTATAATACAGCTCTCACCCAAATACTGGAGAGTTTATTAAATGCTTGTTCATTTAACAGAAATCAACCCTATGAGTTAGGTATTACCCTGCCCCCATTTTGAAGATGAGGAAACTAAGGTTTATAGATGTTAAAGTGATTTCCCCATGAAAATCTGTACTTGAACCCATATCTCCTGCTTTTGAGCCCCACGTGCTTTCCCTACACCACATTGCCTTTTACAGATTTTGAAATGTCCACTTATGTGTGCTTATTTCATACAGTACCTATCTTTAAGAAACAAGACATTCATTTTGAAAGAGTAAAGACGTTCCTCTTTTACCAGGCTATCAATGACCAGTCACCCTTCAACAAATTTGTTTGGTAAAGCGAGAGACAAAGCAGAAGTGTTTCGTGAACGTTATACCATTTTACAGCAGGTGAGTTAAAAAAAAAAAGGCAGGTAGGCTTTGGTTCATTGGTATTTACAGTTTGACTTGGGAATTTTCGTCATATATTTATGGGGTTTTGTTTTTGTTTTTTCGAGGCCATTGGGGTTAAGTGACTTGCCCAGGGTCACACAGCTAGTAATTGTTAAGTGTCTGAGGCCGGATTTGAACTCAGGTCCTTCTGAATCTAGGGCCGGTGCTCTATCCACTGCGCCACCTAGCTGCCCCCATATATTTGTTCTTTTGTTTGTTTGTTTATTTTGCAGGGCAATGGGGTTAAGTGACTTGCCCAGGGTCACACAGCTAGTAAGTGTCGTCAAGTGTCTGAGGCCAGATTTGAACTCAAGTCCTCCTGAATCCAGGGCCGGTGCTTTATCCACTGCACCATCTAGCTGTTCCCTGCCCCCCATATATTTGTAAAGACAAATTTGGGGAATTATATTTCAGGATTTTTAGGTAATAAATAGTAATAGAGATAATGATGTCTAGTATGGGCCAGTTTTCATTTAATATTTTGTGTTTAGAGGAGACTATCTGATCTTTGGAAACATCACTTAACTCAATTTTAGCAATTAACTATAAGGTCCCTTCCTGCCTTAACATTCTGTAGTGCTACAGTAATCTTTTGGGGTACCTGTTAGCTTTTTATATAGGTAGTTGGTTATTTATTTGAAGGCTTGCTTTTATAAATTTTAAGCCTGATAATAGATTGCACTGATTGTGCCTTTCATCCCTTTTATTTTCATGCTTTGCAGCTGTGTATAGTTGAAATAAGGAATTTTTAAAATTACAAAAACAAAAATCTTTGGTATCCATAGTATACGTATAGTATGTCTCTCACCTAAGGCCCAGGTAATGAATCTTTTTTGGTCATGACAACTCAAAAAATTATCTACTTAGGTATGGACAGGGTTTTGAATTATATCACTTGAGGGAAATAATAGCAGGTGGAATCATAAGTCCTTGAAGTACTCAAGTATTCATGATATTTCAGATTGTTCTAAAACTGAAATTTTATTGCAAGCCTGGTTCACTGTTGTCCTGGAAAATGTTTTATTTATTGTATTAAATTCTACTTTAAAAATTATATAGTTTATTGGAGGAGTAGGGCAGGTTGATTTTTTAAAAATAGAATTAGCTTGTTCCTTCTATATATTACATTAAAAACCCAATACTTGGGGCAGCTAGGTGACGCAGTGGATAGAGCACCGGCCCTGGAGTCGGGAGGATCTGAGTTCAAATCTGGCCTCAGACACTTGACACTTACTAGCTGTGTGACCCTGGGCAAGTCACTTAACCCCAATTGCCTCACTAAAAAAAAAAAAAGAAGAAGAAGAAGAAGGAGTAAAGTAAAGTAAAAGACAGGAAAGATGAGGAGACAGAGAAAGATGCACACCATAAAAAGTTTCTTTAGTGACAAGGAAGATCAAGGTGCACCCTCAGAAGAGGATAGCAATTTCAGGGCTCCTACATCCAAAGCTTCCAAGAAAAATATGAATTGGTCTCAAGCCATAGAGACACTCAAAAAAGACTCTGAAGATAAAGTAAGAGAGGTAGAGGAAAAAATGGAAAGAGAAATGAGAGTGATGCAGGAAAGTCAAGATAAAAAGTCAACAGTGGATAAAGCACCAGCCCTGGATTCAGGAGGACCTGAGTTCAAATCCAGCCTCAGACACTTAACAACTTACTAGCTGTGTGACCCTGGGCAAGTCACTTAACCTCAATTGCCTCACTAAAAAAAACCAAAACCAAACAAAAAACCCCAATACTTTATAACTTTAGCGATCTGAATATCTTCTCTCATTCTCCAGAAAATATTTATTTAATCCCTTTACCTATATAAACTACTATAGTAGGTATTATAGGATCATAGGATTTGAAAGCTGAAAGGAACCTTAGAGATCATCTAGTCCAATCAATCTCCTATAGATGAGGGAATTGAGGCCCAGAGAGTTTAAGTGATTTGTCTGTGGTTGCAAACCTGTTAGTTATAGAACTAGAATAAAAACCCAAGACTCTTCCTTTCTAGTACAATGCTGTGTCCTTTATAAAATTATCTCTTAAATGCTGAATACAAGGTCCTTACCTCTGCCCTGATCCTTCTTGACCTCTGCAGTTTTTGACACTTTTGACAATCCTCTCCTCTTAGTTACTCCTTCTGGGTTTTACTGTTCTGCTTTAGATTTCTTCCTACTTCCTACTGCTGCTTCTTAGTTTTCTTTGGTGGATCATCATTCACACCATGTTTCCTAATAGTGGATGTATCCTAACACTCTGTCCTATACCTCTTTTCTATATGCTCTCTCTTTTTTTTTTTTCATTGAGGCAATTGGGGTTAAGTGACTTGCCCAGGGTCACACAGCTAGTAAATGTTAAGTGTCTGAGGCCGGATTTGAACTCAGTTACCCCTGACTCCAGGGCCGGTGCTCTATCCACTGCGCCACCTAGCTGCCCCCTCTATGCTCTCTTAATTGCTCATGTCATCACCTCCCATGGGTTTAATTATTGTTTCTATGAAGATATCTCCAAGATCTATACAGAATGACCCTGTATAGATCTGTACTAGCCTTAATAGTTTAAAACTCCACTAAGATTTTTGGGACACTCTGGATTTCTCTGTCTGTCTGTCTCTCTCTCTCCCCCTCTTTCTTCCCCTCCCTCCCTCTTTCCCCCTACACATACAAGTTTACACATACATACCTTCTGAGCTCCAGTCCTACATCACCAACTTCCTATTGAACATTTTGAACCGGATATCCAGTAGACATCTCCAACTCAACAGGTCCAAAACAGAACTCATTATCTTTCCCCACCAACTCATTCCTGGCGCCCTTTCTAAACTTCTGACCCTTTTTGTCTCTTACCTAGATGACAGCAATGACCTCCTGATTTGTCTCTCTCTCTCAAGGTTCACCCTCCAGTCTGTCCTTAACACTGTCAACATGATTTTCTTCAATGTCACTCCCATACTCAACAAACTGGCTTTCTCTCTGTTTCTCATATAGGACACTTTCACTCATATCTGTGTGCCACTCCACTCCCCAAGCTCAGAATGGATTCTCTCCTCATGTCTTCCTCCTAGAATCCTCTTCCTTCAAGCCTCAGTTTAACCACTATCTTTCCTATGAACCTTTTCTGTTTTGGTCCTCCCTCCTCAGTAGTGACCTCCTTTGTATATTTAACTACTTTCTATTTGTATCTCCAGCTCCTAGCATAATGCCTGGCATATAGAAGTCGATTAGTTTATTTGTTGATTTATTGACTCTTTGTCTATCATTCACTTTTTTCTCATATATTGTCATAATTAGTGTCAACTCCATTCTTTTGGTTATACCTTAAAATTTGCATTGTTTTACAAAGTTCTTTCTAGAATTTCTTTGTATTCCTCACATTTGGTGGTCTTTAAAAATTTATTTAAATGATTTTCAGTTCCAAATTTTCCTTCTCCTGCCCCTCCCCCATCTGTTGAGAAAACAAGAAATATAATACCCATTGTACATATGAAATCATAAACATATTTCCACATTACTCATGTGGAGGGGGGGAAGGAAAAAAAAAGTAAGAACATTTGCTTTAGTCTTCACTCCGTTTATCAGTTTTCTCTGGAGGTGGATAGCATTTTTCTTTATGAGTTCTTTGGTATTGTCATGAATCATTGTCTTGATCAAAGTAGCTGAAGTCTTTAACAGTTGATTGTCATTACAATATTGCTGTTACTGTGTAGGATGTTATTATTCTGCTCACTTCACTCTGTTTCAGCTCATGTGTTTTTCCACGTGCTGTTTTTTTAAGTTATCCTCTTCATTTTTTATAGCAATACAGTATTCCATCACATCTTCAACTGTTCTCTAACTGATGAGCATCCCCTTACTTTCCAATTTTATTAATCCTGCTTCAGCAATATTTAAAGGAGACTTCAGTTCATATTCTCCTTTAACTTGAGTGCTTTTGCTTTACTTTTTTTTTTCTTCTCAGGTCCTTCTGCTTAAGTCTTTTCATATCCTTTTTCTCCTTTATCTCAAGTCCTTCAGTTTCTCTACAGATATTCCCACAGTTTTCTCTAAATTTAATTTCTGGGGCAGCTAGGTGGCACAGTGAATAGAGCACTGGCCCTGGAGTCAGGAGGATCTGAGTTCAAATCCAGCCTCAGAAAACTATTCATATCTTTTGATCATTTATCAATTGGGGAATGACTCTTATTTTAATAAATTTGACTCAGTTCTCTATATGTTTGAGAAATGAGGCTTTTATCAGACAAACTTGCTTTAAAAATTTTTCAGTTACTATTGCTGTATTTCTCTCCATCCTATTCCCACCCCATTTATTTTATTCTTTATCTCCTTTCACCCTGTCCCTCCTCAAAAGTGTTTTGCTTCTTACTACCCCCTCCCTCAATCTGCCCTCCCTTCTATCTCTCCCTCCCCCTTATCCCTTTTCTTCTACTTCCCTGCAGAGTAGGATAGATTTCTGTACTCAATTGAGTGTGTATGTTATTTCCTCTTTGAGCCAATTCTCCCTCTTACCTCCCCATCTTTCCCTCCACTATATAAGCTTTTTCTTGCTTCTTTTGTGATACTTTATTTTTTGAAGATATTATCAACCCACACCTGTATTCTCTGTCTATATATGCTCTATCCAACAGCCATAATAATGAAAAAGTTTTTATGAGTTACAAGTATCATCTTTCCATGTAGGAATTTAAATAGTTTAACCTTTTAAAATCCCTTATGATTTCTTTTTCCTGTTAATCTTTTTATGCTTCTCTTGAGTCTTGTATTTTAAAGTCAAATTTTCTATTCAGCTTAGGCCTTTTCATCAAGAATGCTTGAAAGTCCTCTCTTTCATTGAATGCCCATTTCTTCCCCTGAAGGATTATGATCAGTTTTGCTGGGTAGGTGATTCTTGGTTGTAATCCCAATTCCTTTGCCCTCTGGAATATGTTATTCCAAGCTTTCTGATACTTTAATGTGAAGCTGCTAAATCTTGTGTTATCCTGATTGTGGCTCTACAATACTTGAATTGTTTCTTTCTGGCTGCTTGCAATATTTTCTCCTTGACTTGGGAACTCTGCAGTTTGGCTATATTTCTGAGAGTTTTCCTTTTGGGATCTCTTTCAGGAGATGATTGGTGGATTCTTTCAATTTCTGTTTTGCCCTCTGTTTCTAGAATATCAGGGCAGTTTTCCATGATAGTTTCTTGGAAGATGATGTTTAGACTCTTTTTGATCATGGCTTTCATGTAGTTCAATAATTTTCAGATTCTCTCTCCTGGATCTATTTTCTAGGTGAGTTGTTTTTCTAGTGAGATATTTCACCTTGCCTTCTATTTTTTTTCATTTTTTTTGTTTTGTTTTATTGTTTCCTGATTTCTCATAAAAGTCATTAGCTTCCACTTGCACAATCCTAATTTGTAGGGAGATGTTTTCTTCATTGAGCTTTTATACCCTCTTTTCCATTTGACTCATTGGGCTTTTCAAGGTATTCTTTTCCTCATTGGCTTTTTCTCCCTCTTTTAGTATTTGGCCTAGTCTGTTTTTTAAGGTGTTATTTTCTTCATTATTTTTTTGTGTCTCCTTTACCAAATTGTTGACTTTTTTGTCATGATTTTCTTGGATCACTCTTATTTCTCTTCCCTTTTTTTCTTCCACCTCTCTTATTTTGTTTTCAAAGTCCTTTTTGAGTCCTTCCATGGCCTGAGACCAATTCATATTTTTCTTTGAGGCTTTGGATGTAGGAGCTTTGACTTTGTTATCTTCTAATAGTGTATTTTGATCTTCCTTGTCACCATAGTAAATTTCAATGGTCAGCATTTTTTTCTGTTTGCTCATTTCCCCAACCTATTTCTTGACTTTTAATTCTTTGTTAAAATAAGGTTCTGCTTTCAGGGTGGAGGGTGCACTGTCCCAAATTTTAGAGGTTTTGTACAGCTATTTTCAGAGATACTTCTAGGAATGGCTAAGTTTTCAGTTCTTCTGAGGTAGTATGATTTAAGGAGAGCTGTGGCTATTGCTTTCCTGGCCTGTGCTCTGATCTGTGAGTCACCACAAGTCTGCTTTTCTGTCTTGGAACTGTGAGGAGAGGCCCCACTCCATTATGGCCATAGGCTCTGGTGTGCTAGTGCTCCTACCCCCCTGGGACTGCCACCCAGGACTGGGACCTTGATCCAAGTATGAGCAAAGCAACAGAGTCCTGCCTCAGTGCTAGAAAAGAAACCCTCCTTTAGGATTATTGGAGTTATTTTGAATACCAATCATAAAATAATTAATAAAGTAAACTACTGTGATGAATCTCAAGGATTAAAAAATGTCTGCCTCATTAACCCAAGCAAATCTTCTTTTTTCATAGAGAACCCAAAGACATGAATTGTTTACTCCTCTAGCAACAGGTGCTCATCCTGATGAAAGCAGAAGCAAATTTCAGGTTAGAATATTTTATTAGAAATTTGGGGTGAAGAGCTTTTCTAATTATTCATGTTTTTCTTGCTTTGTTTCTTGAATTTTAAATGAAATTGAATGACATACTTGTCTTTTTATTAAGCACTGTCATGTTGCTCTGTTCATTAAGATGAAGGGGGGTGGGGGGACAGCTAGGTGGGACAGTGAATAAAGCACCGGCCCTGGATTCAGGAGGACCTGAGTTCAAATCCGGCCTCAGACACTTGACACTAGCTGTGTGACCCTGGACAAGTCACTTAACCCTCATTACCCTGGGCCCCCTCCCCCCCCCAAAATGAAGCATTGTAGGCATTCATATTAGAGCTTTAAAGTATATTAGAAGAGTTCACTAGAGACCTAATTCATTTGTGGGGTTTTGGAAAATAATATCACTTACTTGCCAACATATACTCTTATATTGAGTATAGCTGTATGTCTGTGAAATTTGAATGGTTAGTCCTGAAACCCTTTGGAATCCTCTCTTTGAATGGCTGGGTTTTTTTTTGGGGGGGGGGGAGATAATAAAAAATTTTTATTTCAAGTTTTGAGTTTTGAGTTTCAAATTCTCTCCCTCCTCTCCTTTCTCCCCACTCCCTGAGGCAGTAAGCAATCAGATATAGGTTATATAGATACTAAAATAAATAATTTTTACAATATACCTGTTGCTTCTAGTAACTCATACCCTGGCTATTTGCAAGGTTGTCTTTTTTGCAAATTCACATCATGAGCCCTACAATGTGAGACCAAATGTCCCAAGAATTTATTTTTCTTATTGCCTTTGGGCATAAGCTTAAACTAGCTTCCCCAATTCTTTGATTTGCCTTCCCAAGAACTTATCCTTCCATTAAGCTGCAACCTATTTTTGTCTTCAGATTTCACTTATAACAAGAATGTCAAGATTGATTCAATTAAATTCTTTCAATAGCATATCCACTCATTGGTCACTGGGCAAAGATTTTACATTTAGGTAAGTTAATGTCTATAGATGGTCTCTGATTCTTAACACCCTTTTATTTTCTACTGATAGCATTATTAGAGAAGCACAAAATTGAGCACCATTTTGTAGCCAAAGAATTTTTCACCAATGACCACCCTGCCAGTGATAAGATTCTTTGTACCATTTATGCTGATCCTCAAAAATCAAACACATTCATTTGCTGAGACTGTAATTGAAGCCTTTCCAAAGTGGTAACACCTACTAGAGTTTGAATACTACTAGAGCCTTTGAGAATCCAAGATCACCTTCACATGATGTTGATATATTGGACTAAAGGTTTTTTTTGAAAGGCAATGGGGGTTAAGTGACTTGCCCAGGGACACACAGCTAGTAAGTATTAAGTGTCTGAGGCCAGCTTTGAACTCAGGTCCTCCTGAATCCAGGGCCGGTGCTTTATCCACCGTGCCACCTAGCTGCCCCGACTAAAGGTTTTTTGAGGACATTGGAGTGTGCATAAAAATTTTTAAACAGACATGAAATTATGCAGTGACCTAAAAGTCTTGGTGCAGGTTTAGGATTTTTTTTTTTTAAAAAGCTTATCAAAAAAAAAAAGAAAGAAAAAGAAAGGGGCAGCTAGGTGGCACAGTGGATAAAGCACCGGCCCTGGAGTCAGGAGTACCTGAGTTCAAATCCGGCCTCAGACACTTGACACTTACTAGCTGTGTGACCCTGGGCAAGTCACTTAACCCCCATTGCCCCACCAAAAAAAAACCCAGAAAAAGTAAAAAATAGCTTATCATGTAATTTAATAATTATTTGTCAATATTGTACAAAACATTTAGCTTTTAGAAATAAATTTCTGGAATGTGTGCATTTGTAAATCTGAGGAATTTTTTTCTTTTAGCTTAAAACAATAGAAACCTTATTGGGCAGTACAGCCAAAATTGGAGAAGTGATTGTTCTTGGGATGATAACACAAATGAAAGAGGTAGGTTAAACTTAAACTGCTTTATAGTCAACATTCTGATTTAGAGAAACTTTTATTTTTGAATGTCAGTTGTACAAAACTCTTCTACATAACTCATAGTTTCTTCTTTTCTTTTTCTACCATGTCTGTTACTTAACCTTTTCTTCTTAAAATTGATTGTAAACCAGAACTGAGATACTTCAAGATCCTAACTGAGCTAATTACTGGTATGGAAGAATAATCTTAAATGTTGCTAGAATTAGCCACGAAATAAATGTGTACTATAAATATTGAGGTTTTAAACTGTCTCACTCTTCTCATATTGAGAAGCATGACCAGAATCTTAAGATTCAGAAACTAGAATTATAGTATGTCAAGGACAGAAGGAATCTGAGATATTTGGACCAGTTCTTTCATTTTGTATATAAGGAAAAGAAAGCCCAATGTTAAAATGACTTATCAAAGGTGTTGAACTCAGCTCTCTAGACATGTAGTGCTATTGTCTTTCTCCTGTGTAGTCCATTCTGCCTGAATTATGAAAAGCAAAAATAGCATGTGCTTGAATTCAGGCAACACATAGGAATCAGCTATAGATGTACACCCATCATTATCTATTTGAAGAAAAGACAGTTTATATAAAGCAATGTAAAGTTAAATCAAATAGAAAAGCATTCCTGTGGGCTGCATGTTGACTTAGAAAACCACAAATTAACATTATCTATATTGTATTGTGTTTTTGTTTATTTTGTTAAACATTTCCCAATTACATTTTTTTTTGTTAGTGAGGCAATTGGGGTTAAGTGACTTGCCCAGGGTCACACAGCTAGTAAGTGTTAAGTGTTTTATAAGTGTTTTATAAGATTTTGAGTTTCAAATTTTTCTCCCTCCCTCTCTTTCCCAAGACAGAAAGCAATCTGATAGCAGTTATATATGTACAATCACATTAAACATATTTCTGCATCAGTCATGTTGTGAAAGAAGAATCAGAACAAAAGGGAAAAACCTCAAAAAAGGAAAAACTAAAAAAGTAGAATCAGTATGATTCAGATTGCACAGTTCTTTTTTCTGAAGGCACATACTTATAATAAATACTTTTTTTGGGGGGGGTGAGGCAATTGGGGTTAAGTGACTTGCCCAGGGTTATACAGCTAGTAAGTGTCAAGTGTTTAAGGCCAGATTTGAACTTAGGTCCTCCTGAATCCAGAGCTGGTGCCTTATCCACTGTGCCACCTGGCTGCCCCCATAATAAATACTTTTTAACTGATTGGTGAGGTTACCAAGTGACACAGTATAGAAAGAGAGGACTTCCAGGACATACTCTTATATATCCTAGAGGGTATAATGTAGATCATTAACCCACAAAGGAGATGATAGGTCTGCTCAGATAATCAGGAGAAAGTATTATGAAAATCCAGAAAAGAGAGTAGCAAGGATCAGAATCAACTCTGGAATTGTGTGTGGTCATTGTGGATAACATACACTTTTAGTGGACCTAGTTAGCTTTGTTGGGTGACTTTCTCTCTTTCTCTGTCTTTGTATGTATATGTGTGTGCATGTATGTGTATATATGCATGTATGCATATGTGTGTGTGTATGTGTATGTGCTTATTCTATACCCTGAGCCCAGCACTTTTCTCTGTTGTATGCTTCACCATTCAACCTCTGGAATTGTGTTTGGTCATTGTGGATAATGTCCATTTTTAGTGGACCCATTTAGCTTGCTTGAGTGACTTCTCTTAGCTCAGTAAATAATCAATGGTAGAATTAATCCAGGTTTGGATTTTGACAAGACATGAGTAGTGAAAGAACAGAGGGCCAAGAGATTTGAGAGTAGAAGACAGAATGGAGTTGAATTTATTAACCACAGGGTAAGAATTGGGAAAGGAGGAAGGTAAAGTCAGAGCTTGGGTGATGGTATGAAAGAGTACCGAGGGGTAGCGGGATTGGAGATGGCAGTAAGGATAAAAAATAGGTTGAACATAATAGAACAAAGGAAAGAACTCTTTAGAAAAGGAATCAGGAAGCATGAGTTATTGAATATCTTTTGCATGCTGCTTTTGTTTGATTAAGTATAAGATTATAGTTGCTTCTGGTAGCTAGGTGGTACAGTAAATAGAATACTGGGTCTGGAGTCTGGAAGACTCATCTTCCCTCATGAGTTCAAATCCAGCCTCAGACACTTACTAGCTGTGTGACCCTGGCAGTCACTTTACTTTGTTTGCCTCAGTTCTTCAATTTTTTTTTTTTTTAGTGAGGCAATTGGGGTTAAGTGACTTGCCCAGGGTCACACAGCTAGTAAGTGTTAAGTGTCTGAGGCCGGATTTGAACTCAGGTACTCCTGACTCCAGGGCAGGTGCTTTATCCACTGTGCCACCTAGCCACCCCTCAGTTCTTCATTTGTAAAATGAGCTGGGGAAGGAAATGGCAAACCACTCCTGTGTTTCTGCCAAGAAAACCCCAAATGGGGTCATGAAGAGTAGGACATGACTGAAACAACCGAAGAGCCATAGGTTGCTTCAGCATATACTATCTCATTTATTATTCAAAACTGCCTTATGCGGTGGAGACAGGGCATATAGTATTATCTCTATTTTATTGATGTGGAAAGTCAGTATGAAATGAAATGAACTTCCCATACTCCCCAACAGATCTGTAATTTTAACTCAGATGTTTGGATTGCTAGTTCAGTGCCATTTTCACTGTGCCACATTATGATAATTATTAGTTTTCATTAAGAGGCAGTTAATTGTTAATTTTTGCACATACTTTTACCTTTTTCTTTTAATATTTTTAGGGGAAATATTTCTTGGAAGATCCTACAGGAACAGTGCAACTGAATCTCAGTAAAGCCATATCCTTTATGTATCAAGAAGCAATATTTTTTTCCCAAAGGAACTTATTGATGAATTGAGAAAATTAATTACATCTTTTCCACACAATGACCTGTCTAGATTATCAATGAGTTCTGTAGAGAAAGGGAACAAAATAATTTTGTTCACAGATATAGTATCATATACTTTATAACTTTATTCTCTATCCACAAGGAACTTGCCCTGGGAATCTGAACAAGTCATTCTATTGTTATGTTTAGTTTTTATGTCACCTTAATTTCTTTTTTTTTTTTTTTTTTGGTGGGACAGTGAGGGTTAAGTGACTTGCCCAGGGTCACACAGCTAGTAAGTGTCAACTGTCTGAGGCTGGGTTTGAACTCGGTTCCTCCTGAATCCAAGGCTGGTGCTTTAGCCACTGCACCACCTAGCTGCTTCCCAAGTCATTGTAAAATGAAGATTTCTAGTGATGCTAAAAATTTTCTTTACCATCATGATAAGGCAAGCCTCCTTGGGATTAATCATGTGGTACAAAATGCATATTTACAATTTTCTTTGGCAATGGTATGTCCACACTGATAAATGTTAAATGTGTCCAAATAGAAATATCTTATTAGTTGAGAGAGAACATGGTGTGTGTGTGTGTGTGTGTGTGTGTGTGTGTGTGTGTGTGTGTAACTATGATTGTCGGCAAATCATTTTTATCTCCTTGCCAAGACATCATTGTAACATAGATTTCACATGCATCTCTGAAGGCAGTTTTTCATATTAGGAGTTCCCTGGTGAAATCATAGGTTCTTATCCTCCAACCCACCAAAGACAGATTTCATTATTTTCCTGAACTAATGAATACCAGTATCATAGTGGTCTATATACAGAGTCATGCTTTGTCTTAGCAGAAGGTAAGTTTTAAAATGTTCTCTTTTTCTCCTGACCATAATTCTGTATATTCTAGGTACATTAAAATAAGAAAGCATTATAAAAGTTTGAATTTTTACTAAGTAACTATCTGGGGAAGTTGAATTCATATAAATAATGTTTAAATTTAAATTTAATTTAGGGTCACATCACAAAATATTTTCTTAATAATATTTTATTGGTCTGAATAGAGTCCTATTTTCCTCCAATTTTTTTTTGCAGGGGGAGTGAGACAGTGAGGGTTAAGTGACTTGCTCAGGGTCATACAACTAGTGAGTGTCGATTGTCTGAGGATGAATTTGAACTCAGATCCTCCTAACTTTATGGCCAGTGCTCTGTCTGCTGTGTCACCTTGCTGCCTCTTTCCTCTACAATTTAACTCATACAAACCTGAGTGGGAGTCTGTAATATATCATTAGTAACTAAATGACAGTGACAATATATCTCTTGTAGGGTGTGGGTATGTGATGGTCGACCGGTCAGTTGTACTTGGGAATAGCCACAGGAGCCTCATCCCTTATTGCTATTGATTGAATTTATTAATTCTCTTTCTGGGTTCAAAGGCACTTTAGTGGATATGTTCTATAATATTCTCAGAAATTACATTGCATAAACACTCTCTGATTCAGCCTGACCCCAGAATAAAACTGTGAGGGAATCTCTTGTTCCATAGACTAGCTTCTCTTTCAGAGAGAGAGTGCTGATAGGAAGATCAGTAATGGCTTCTGGGTCATCAAACTGTCTCATTGAAATATAAGGCACTATTTAAGATTCTTTAGCCAGGGAATGACATGGTGCTTTAGGAAGGTTATTTTGGTGGCTGTGAGGAGAATGGATGAAAATTAAATTAGAAAGTCAAACTGGGAAGCATTTACCATACATAGTTCATGTGAGATGTCATGAGCACCTGGAATAGTGGTCTAATGCAATATCTATGAGACACATTGTAGAGGTAGAATTGACAATACTTGGCAATTGGTTTGTTATGAATAGTAGTGAAGGAGAGAAAAGAGTAGAGGATGACTTTTTAAGATTGTCATTCCAGGGGGCAGGTAGGTGGCACAGTGGATAAAGCAGGAAGACCTGAGTTAAAAAAAAAAGACATAAATTTAAAAAAACCACACAACTTATTTAAAAAAAAAAGATTGTCATTCCAGGTGACTAGGAGGATATTGGTACCCTTTAACAAAATAGAGAAATCTGGAAGAGGGGTGAGCTTGGGGGGGGGGGGAGATGACAATTTCTGTTTTGAACATACTGTATCTGAAATGCCATTGAGACATGCAGGTGGAATTCAGCAGGCAGTTGGTGATGTGGGACTGGATTAGGGCTGGATATATAGATTTGGGGGTCATATGCATAAAAATGATCATTGAATTGATGGGAGCCTATGAGATCATGGAGAAAGGATGAAGAGAGTGGCACTGCCTTTGCAGTGGCCATTGATCATGCCTGGAATGCACTCATTTCTCACCTCCACCTGACTTCCTTCAAGAAATAGTTTAAGCACCACCTTCTACTCTAAGCCTTCTTTGATCCTTCCAACTGATAGTGCCTTCTCTAACTATTCTGCATTCTGTTCCCATTTGTTTATTAATTTTGTACTTATGTATATACATATGTGTATGTACATGTCTTTCCCCCAATAGAGTACAAACTGTTTGAGTAGAGATTATTCATTTTTTTCTTTGTATTCCCAGTGCCTGATACAGTAGATTTTCTTTTTCTTTTTTTTTTTTGGTGAGGCAATGAGAGTTAAGTGACTTACCCAGGGTCACACAGCTAGTAAGTGTCAAGTGTCTGAGGTCACATTTGAACTCGGGGCCAGTGCTTTATCCACTGCACCACCTAGCTGCCCCCATAGTAGATTTTCAGTAAATGCTTATTGATTGAGCAAAGAAGTCAGACAAATTGTAGGAGAACCAGGAAAAACCATTTCATAAAAGCCAAGAGAAGAGGACCCTAAGAGGAGGGTATGTTCAATGGTGACAAAAGAAGGAAATAGGTTAAGAAGGGTAAGGACTGAGAAATAAATGATCAAGTTTAGCATTTGGGATTTTCAGTAATCTTTGAGAGAGCAGTTTCAAATGCGTTATGGGATGCAAAAGCAGATTCCAAGAGATTGAGAAGTGAGTAGGAGTTGAGAAAGTAAAGGCAATGAGTGTGGATAGGTTTTTGTTTTGTTTTGTTTGTTTGTTTGTTTTGCAGGCAATGGGGGTTAAGTGACTTCCCCAGGGTCACACAGCTAGTAAGTGTCAAGTGTCTGAGGCTGGATTTGAACTCAGGTACTCCTGAATCCAGGGCCGGTGCTTTAACCACTGCGCCATCTAGCTGCCCCCCAGATAGGTTTTTTAGAAGTGTGTCTATGAAAAAGAAAATAGATACAGGATAATAACTTGAAGAGACAGAAGGGTCAAATGGAGTTTTTTCCCCATTAAGAAACGTTTTATTGATGCCTTTTGTATCTTTATTTTTCGGGAGGAAATAATAATAATAATGATGATAGTTAACACTTATATAGCACTTACCATATGCCAGGAACTGTATTAAGAAGTTCTTTACAAATATTATCTCATTTTGTCCTCATAACAACCTTGGAAAATAGGTACTATTACTAGCCTCATTTTACAGATGAGGAAACTGAAGCAAACCGAGGTTAGATGACTTACTCAGGGTCATAGAGTTGGTAAGAATTTGAGGCTGGATTTGAACTCTGGTATTCCTGACTCCAGGCCCAGCACTCTATCCACTGTGCCGCTAAGCACTGGAAATACAAATACAAGCAGAAAGGAATATAAAACTCAAGAAGCTTACATTCTGGTAGGGGAAGACACCCAAAAGGAACCTGAAATGAGGAAGGGAGAGGTACTGAGCCAGGACAACAGGCTCTATGAGGGAAAGTCCAAAGTGGGGAATACAGCCTAGAGGGGAATTGGCTGCAATTTTGTTACTCCACATTGGATAACTATGTAGACCAGCTTTAATTGTTACTTAATTTTGTTTTTTTCCCAATTTGAATACAGCTGATTGTATCTGCTTAATATAATATTTTTCAGGTTGGTTTGAAGATCAGATTTTTCATGTTAATGCCTTTGGATTTCCTCCCATTGAACCTTCCAGCACAACTAGGTAAAAATTTGTATTTTGACCCATCTGCAAATATGTGAATGTTGTAAATTTGGCAGTAGTAAATGTAAGACATGATATTATCAGATATGATATTAGCATTACCTTTGTAACAGGTATGTAAAAATAGCACCTGAGAAATTGTGGCCTAGTACAAAAACCTTTGGGCCCAGCAAACCCAGGTTCTAGTGTTATTTCTTCCTTTAACTGTGTCATCTTGCACAAGTCATTTAACATCTTTGGGAGGAGGGAGTTGAACTTACTTAAATCCCTTTCAGTACTAATTCCTATAAACTTTTCTGGGCCCCAGTTTTGTCATTTGGAAAACGGACATAAAAATATTTGCCCTACATACATTATGGGGTTGTTGAGGATCAAATGAGGTGATAAATGTGAATGTAGTTTGAAAATATTAATTGCTACATATAGGTAAGATGATAGCATTATGTTTACATTTACCTGAGAGCAGATTTGTGAGGATAAAATGAGAAAACCGATACAAAGTGCTTTACTGACCTTAAAGTGCTATAGAAATGTCAGTTATTGACATTATTGCAGTTATTGTTTTTATAATCATTGCCATTGTTGTTTTGGAAAAGGGATTAAGATTCCATTGTAAGAATAGCCAAATTCTGAATTCTGAATGCCAAAGCCCACTTTAGGAAGTTTTAGGTTTTAGGTTTGAGCAGCTAGAGACATTTAAAAAGAAAAGTTACTTGCATTAGAAAGAATACAACATATTCAGGAAACATTAAGCACCTGTCTTGGGCACTGGATAAAAAGATTTGTGACAAGCACAGATCAATATAAAGCAGAGAATAATGGGACAAAGGAGACAACCAGACAGAATGAGTTGTGAAAATCTGGATAGGGAGAGAATGCTCTCATTTAAGAGTGGGAACAAAGGACCAGACCCAGGAAAGCTTCATGGAGTAGTTGGCACCTGAGCTAAGAAAAATTTTGAAATGAGGAGGAAGTGTAAGGAGACTATCTATTTTTTTTTTTTTGGTGAGGCAGTTGGGGTTAAGTGACTTGCCCAGGGTTACACAGCTAGTAAGTGGTAAGTGTCTGATGCCGTATTTGAACTCAGGTCCTCCTGAATCCAGGGCCGGTGCTCTATCCACTGTGCCACCTAGCTGCCCCGAGACTATTTATATTAACAAACAGATAATGAACCAATGAAGGAGACTTAAGAAAGAATGCTCACAGGGCTAGCTAGGTGCTATTTCTGTGACTATGAGTTAGACACATACTCACTTTCCTCATCTGCAAAATGGGAGGATTATTGTGAGGAAAGTGCTTAATAATTTTTGAAGTGCTGTGTTATATATTATGTATTATGTGAGCTATAAATGATAATGATTATTAAGAAAAAGCTATCAGATTTAGCAATTAAAAGATCTCTGGCCACCTTTGAGAACCAAGTTTCATTAGAATGGTGGAGTCAGAAGCTAGATTGCAAAAGGTTGAAGACTACATAAGCAGTGAAAGACTAGAGGCAGTGCATAAGTTCTCCCCTTAATCATGAAAAAGAGGAAAATAACTTAAGGCAATAGCAGAGTCAAAAGAAGATTTTTAAAGTAGAGAAGCCTGATCATGTTTTTTAGGCAGGAGAAAATGAGAAACTGAACGTGTTAAAAGGGGCAAGATTAATGAGTCAAACTGCTAAATAAAAGTTGTTGGAATCAAGGGCTGCAAGAAAGGGGTGGCTCTAGTAAGGAGAAAGGTTGCCTCACAGTCTTGAGATAGGAGCAAAGAACAGGATATAGTATAGAGAAGTTTTGCAATACAGAATAGAGGGGGGGCGGCTAGATGGCACAGTGGATAAAGCACCGGCCCTGGATTCAGGAGTTCCTGAGTTCAAATCCGGCCTCAGACACTTGACACTTACTAACTGTGTGACCTTGGGCAAGTCACTTAACCCCTATTGCCCCGCAAAAAAAAAACAAAAAACAAACCAACCAAAAAAAACCAAACCCAACAGAATAGAGGAAGAGACAAAACTCATAGATACCACCTTCACATAATACTCTCATCCTCCTCCTTTGTCTATCTGTGTAAGTACATGTCATCCAGTTACATCTATTCACTGCTTTCCTCATATATATTTGTGAGGCAATTGGGGTTAAGTGACTTCCTCAGGGTCACACAGCTAGTGTTAAGGGTCTGAGGCTGGATATGAATTTGGGTCCTGAATCCAGGGCTGGTGCTCTATTCACTGCACTACCTAGCCGCCCCTCCTCTTATAATTTCAAAATTATTTTATTCCTTTTGAAGCTAGCAAAGACTGACAAAGTAAAGGCTGGATAGAAAAGCAAAAAGCAGTCCCGGAGTTTGTCTAAAATGGACACCATCATAGCAAGGCAAATAGCATATTTTTGATGTTCAGATGTTTCTGCTAACCATCCATCACTTCCACACTCTTCCCTACTCTCTCTCTATACCTTTTAATTGTTTATGATATTGATTAGTTTGTTTAGGTTTGAGTATTTTCTTGAAATATATTGTTGTGAAAACCCCTAATTGGAACAGAGCTGCAGTATAAAATGAGGAGGGAAATTACTCAGATCTAGAGTGTAGTTCGGAAGGAAAAAAATGATGTTTTTTCTATTATGTAGGGCATACTATGGAAATGTGAATTTTTTTGGTGGACCAACTTCTACATCTGTAAAAGCTTCTGCAAAACTAAAACAGTTGGAAGAAGAGAACGAAGATACCATGTTTGTATTGGTATCTGATGTCTGGTTAGACCAAGTAGAAGTATTAGAAAAGCTTCACATTATGTTTTCTGGTATGTATTTTGTCATTGTTCTGAATTCATGAATCCTTGTCTTGATAATTTCATATCTTAAGCAAAACACTCAGAAAATGCATTCTTTGACCATTCAGTTTTGTTTTTTTTAAGTGAGGCAATGGGGGTTAAGTGACTTGCCCAGGGTCACACAGCTAGTAAGTGTCAAGTGTCTGAGGCCGGATTTGAATTCAGGTACTCCTGACTCCAGGGCCGGTGCTCTATCCACTGCGCCACCTAGCTGCCCCCCATTCAGTTTTTATAATGATTTAACAGTAAAACATTTTTAAAAGATTTTTGAAGCTAATAAATAAGAACAGTGATTTCTACAAATACAATGCCTCATCATAGTGTAGAGGTGATATAGATTTTTACAGCAGAGGACAAGCAGGTTCTATCAAATTGGAAAGTGACAGCTTTATTTCAATTTATCAATTTGATTAGACTTTGTTTTGTTTTGTTTTTGCAGGGCAATGAGGGTTAAGTGACTTGCCCAGGGTCACACAGCTAGTAAGTGTCAAGTGTCTGAGG
Organism: Dromiciops gliroides; assembly: GCF_019393635.1. Classification (NCBI taxonomy): domain Eukaryota; kingdom Metazoa; phylum Chordata; class Mammalia; order Microbiotheria; family Microbiotheriidae; genus Dromiciops; species Dromiciops gliroides. The sequence continues at coordinate 262,090,030 of NC_057862.1, read as the reverse complement.
GAGATTTGAACTCAGGTCCTCCTGAATCCAGGGCCAATGCTTTATCCACTGCACCATCTACTGGCCCCTTTGATTAGACTTTGAAAAATGTCCTTACCCTTTGTCCTAAGGAACCTCATGATGTACATTGCTAATGTGTTTATAAATAGACTTCTTGCATTAAAAAGTAATCTTTATTTGTTTTCATGCTCCTTAGGCTATTCTTCTGTACCTCCAACCTGTTTCATCTTCTGTGGAAATTTTTCATCTGCACCGTATGGAAAAAATCACATTCAGTCATTGAAAGGTATTGAAGGATCTTTTTAAAAACAAGACACAAATAAGAAATACGAGAATGTTTTCATAAATCAAATTGTGTATAAAAGTGATAACTATTCCATGACTAAGCCCTCCTTATGTTGTACAGGGTGTTCTAAAAGTCACATTGTTTTAATAACTTTTTGAAAATTATTTTTTATTTTTCACCATTTATGAGATTTGATTTTTTCACACATAACAAATTCATTTCCTATATGTACTCTACATGATGCTATGGTATTTTAAATTAAAAACAAACCAAAAAAAGGAGTCGTTAAATATTGAAACCCCTTTGTGACTTTTGGTCTACCCTGTATAATAGAAAAAGTCCAGGATTTGAAGTCAAAGTTCCTAGTTTCAAATCACAGTTCTGCTATTTACCATCTTTTTTAACCTTGTGCATCAAGCAATCAACAAACATTAAACACCTACTGTATACTAGAAAATTTTGAGGGTGAGAGGATGGCAACTATATCAGGAAACAATCCTTTAAGCAAGGGGAATACAACTATATAAGGAGACAGTCCTTTCTCCTCAAGGAGCTTACATTTTACTGTCCCTCTTGACCTGAGTTTCCTTACCAGCAAAATGAGGGCAATAGAATAGCTGATAATCAAGGTCTCTTTCAACTCTGTAACTATGTTCTTATGAACCTAAGGATGGCTGACAGCTATAGAGATTTCTTCATTTGCCACTGCAGTGCCTGGCATTTCCCTCTCTTTCTGGTTTTGGTGGAGATAAGAATAATAATTTTCTGCTAAGACTACTCTTCATCATTACTATTCCTAGCCCTCTTTCTTCCCCTCTAGTACAGTGGTTTCCATAAAATGGGAATCATGGCCTAAATGCAAGGAGACCATGACCTTACATAACCACACCCCATTCTATCCCCTCCTGAAGCTCTGTAAGTTCCTAAACTCCTCAGTCATTTTGAGGCATTTGTGTACCAGGGCAATTCAACTATCATGGTACCCAGAGCAAGCCATACCCCCAACCCCCACCCCTTCCTGCTCTCCAGCTCAACTTGTGGCTGTTACAGGCACTTTCGTTCGCTGTGCTCTGGGCAGTGACCAGTCAATTAGAGGACCATTCAGTTCCCCCTTTTGATTTCCTTGTGACAGTCTCACAGGATGAGCAGATACATTAATTATTCCCCCCCCCCCAAAATCACCTTTCTTTTGAACTTCCTTATAATTATCATGGTGCCATCCAGGTTTGCCTCTGCAAGGTCATCTTTAATTCCTTACTCTCATCCTGGCTTTCCTGTCTCTACAATACCACTTGCATATGTCCCCTTTGCTCTACTTACATCACCCTATTTCAAGCCAGCATCACCTCTGATCTGGACTATTACAATAACCTCTTCTTTGATGCTCTTGCCTCTAGCCTTTTACCTCCAAGCCTTTCTCCACAGAGCTGCCAAAGTGGTTTTCCTAAAGGGTAGATTTGATAATTTTATTCCCTTATTTAATTAACATCAGTGGCTCCCTACTGACTCTAAGATGAAATGTTATTTCATCTTTACCTCATCCTTTAATCTTTTTGTGATGTTTCCTGTTTACAAAGTACAATAAATATTAGTATAGTCTTATATGATTTTAAAATAAATATACATGTATTGTAAATATGTGTTCATACTTTACTGATGGAATACAAAATCAAAAATATGTGGATCAGGGGCAGCTAGGTGACAGTGGATAAAGCACCAGCCCTGGATTCAGGAGGACCTGAGTTCAAATCCGGTTTCAGACACTTAACACTTACTAGCTGTGTGACCCTGGGCCAGTCATTTAACCCCAGTTGCCTCACCAAAAAAACAAACAACAACAACAACAAAAAAATGTGTGGATCACTTGAGCAACTAGGTGGTACAGTGTGAGTGTTAGACTTGGAATCAGGAAGACCCAAGTTCAAATCCTTACTCCTATACTTAAAATCTGTTTGATCTTGGGCAGCAACCTCTCTCAGCCTTGCTTTTCTGATGTGAATAATAATAGCACCTACCTCATAAGGTTATTGTTAAGTGCTTTGCAAATGTTAATGTATTATAAAAATGCTAATTATTATTATCATCCTCATAGTATTTTACCCATTATTAACACTTACATAGGACTTTCACTTAGCTCTTGCATTTTATTCTTTGTCTCTTTCCTCTTTGTTTGTTTGTTGTTTTTTTTTGCCCAGGGTCACACAGCTAGTTTTCTTCTTTGTTAATATACCTACAATACCTTGACTAGTTTTACTCTGGTTTTTGCTTTGGAGACAGGAGTGGGTTTTTTGTTTTTTTGTTTGTTTGGGTTTTTTTGGTGAGGCAATTGGGGTTACCCAGTGTCACACAGCTAGTAAGTGTCAAGTGTCTGAGGCTGTATTTGAACTCAGGTCCTCCTGAATCCAGGGCCAGTGTTCTATCCACTGCGCCACCTAGCTGCCCCATGGAGACAGGAGTTTAAATATGATAATCTGTAGGCCAGAGAACAGAAATCCTAATCTGAAGCAGTTGTCTAGCCAGTTATTAAAGAGCTGCCCAAAAGGAGGTTTACTTTGGTAGTACCTTAGCTCATCAGCTTTCATCTTTGCCTTTGTCCACCCTGCTTCCAACCTGTTTGGAGCCTGGGCAATCAGTCAGTCCCTGAGGCAAGAGTAGGAGTCCCTTATTTTCCTATACTAAAGAAAAATGTGTTCTTGGTCTCTTTTATGTTGGCATTTTGAACATTCTATAGAAAAATGATTGCAGATAATGGTTAGGTTCAGTATCACTTATTAGGAAAGCACCACAAAAAAAAAGGAAAGTACCACATAAGCTCAGTTATGAGTCAAACAGGTTTTTGCAATTTTGTTTGAGAACCTAACCATCAATTTTATAACTTGGGAAAATACATTCCAGATTCCAAATAGTTAACTGACAGATTAAAGCCATTTTTATATTATATTTTAGTTATAAATTAGTATAATTTGCATCATTAATTTAAACGGTTCAAGCCATCGCAGTGTTTTGATGGTATTTCATTTCATATCCAGAAGCATACAAAATTTGATTTTAATATTCTTTTAAAATTTTAGATTCCCTGAAGGCTCTTGCAGACATAATATGTGAATACCCTAATATTCACCAAAGGTAATGATATACTCTTCTATGCTATATGTTTCTGTTGTTTTTCTTCTTTTTTAACAAAACAGAATTCTATTAGTGACTGTTTAAAAGCTAATGGGGGGGGGCAGCTAGGTGGCGCAGTGGATTAAGCACCGGCCCTGGATTTAGGAGGACCTGAGTTCAAATCCGGCCTCAGACACTTGACACTTACTAGCCGTGTGACCCTGGGCAAGTCACTTAACCCCCATTGCCCTGCAAAAAAAAAAAAAAAGCTAATGAAGGGGGCAGCTAGGTGGTGCAGTGGATAAAGCACTGCCCCTGGATTCAGGAGTATCTGAGTTCAAATCTGGCCTCAGACACTTGACACTTACTAGCTGTGTGACCCTGGGAAAGTCACTTAACCCCCATTGCCTTGCCGGAAAAAAAAAAGCTAATGAAAATTTATTAAGAAAAAAAGATGGTATATATAGACACTGAAGGCAATATTAAGAAAAAGAAATGGTATGTAGAGACACTGAAGGCAATGTGTTAATATTATTTATTATCTTTAGGATTGCCCATTCAAAAGCATATACTATTTTAATGCACATGTGATATACTTTTTTATAGAGCTGTTACCATAAAACCAATACTTCTAATTTTGCTTTTTTTTAACTTCTCACTGTTTCACATTATAAGTTTCCTATAACTTCTTAAAGTCAAACTTTTGTCTGACAGTCATTCTTCTTGTGTATGTTTTTTTTAATGTTTACATAATTGGATCTGTGAGGAACTTTTCCTTTCCTCAATTAAGATAATATACTATTCATTTTCTTGTTTCAGGATTATTGGGGTTTTTTTTCCTTTTTTAGGGATGGGGGTGGGGACCAGACCTATCATTTTACTAGCACAAATAGTACTAGTTCAGTACCTTCTCTACAATTTATAATCTTGAAAGGTAGAGGGGAGGGAAAAGGAAAATTTATTAAGTGCCTAATATGTACCAGGCATTGTGCTAAGCTCTTTACAAATATGTCATTTGTTTTTCACAACACCCCTGGGAGGCTGGTACAATCATTATTCCCATTTTATAGATGGGGACACTGACGCAGATAGAGGTTAAATTGCTTGCCAAGGGTCACACAGCTATCAAGTGTCTTAGACCATATTTTAACCCAGGTCATCCAGACTCAAAGTATGTGGCTCTCTCCATTTCACCAAGCTCCTCTTAGAGAGCTGCTTGAAACAATGTGTTCAAGGGGCTGGTCCACATTCACACAGCCAGTGTATGTTAGAAATGGGCCCTAAACAAGGTCTTCTGTGCAATGCCACCTCCCCACTTCTTAAAAATTACAAACTAGAAAATCAACAGACATGAACATTTCCAAACACAAGAAAGACCTGAAAGTGGCAACTTCGAATCTACATATGTATGTCCCTTTTAACTGTAGGGGCCAAATTTTAATTGGGGAGTGTTAGTTAGGCGGCTCACTGCAATAATAGCCTCCTTCAAAAACAGAACAGGGTTTACTAACAACGAAATTAAAAACACAAGTAAGATTAGAAGAATTAAGGGAAAGGAAAAAAAGGAATGGGGGAAGGAAAATAATATGACCTGAATCACACCACCACCCAGGGCTCAACAGAGTATGCAGCTGCATCCTATGCTTTCCAGCTCCAAAGTCAGAATGGCGAATCTCCTCCCTTCTACTTACCAGCAACCCCTTGGCTCCCAGGAAACAAGGCGGACAGACACACAGCCCAAAGCTAATTGGCTGGCAGCCCTGACTGACAGAATTAACAGACGCCGGAGGTCACTTGACTGCCCTCACCCGATTTCCTATCATTATAATTTGGCCAGGCCCACATAGGCGTTGGCTCTAGGTCGGTGGAGCACTGTGCCAGTAAGGAGGCTCAGTGCCTGAGCTCCCCACCTGGGCATGCACTGGGGCTTCTAGACTGGCTTTTTTTAAAATTGCAGGGCAGTGAAGGTTAAGTGACTTGCCCAGGGTCACACAGCTAGAAAGTGTCAAGTATCTGAGGCCAGATTTGAACTCAGGTCCTCCTGAATCTAGGACCAGTGCTTTATCCACTGTGCCACCTAGCTGCCCCCTGCACTGGGGCTTCTAAATCATGATTAATTCTTTACATAACATACAGTACATTTGAAGTAGTACCAACATTGCCCTGCTTGTCAGTATTCTCCACTGAAGGTCTCTTTAGTCCCTTTTTTTTTTAGTGAGGCAATTCGGTTAAGTGACTTGCCCAGGGTCACACAGCTGGTAAGTGTCTGAGGCTGGATTTGAACTCCGGTTCTCTATTCACTGTGCCATCCCTAGTCCCTATTTTTAATGTTTAATTTTTCTTCTTTCCTCTCTTAGCTTTTCTTTAATTACTACTGCTGCTCCCTTCTTCCCACCCCCTAAAAAGCTTTCCTCTTCACCTCCTGACAAATAAAAACTTTCCCTTTGGATATTGGACATGTTTTTTAATTCATTTCCTGTAACTTCTTAAAGTCAAACTTTTGTCTGACAGTCATTCTTCTTTTGTATGTTTTTCTTTTTATGTCACTGTATTTTAATGGTCATGTGTGGAAATGTATGTAACCTATAGTCCATCATTCCAGCTTTGCCACTTAGCTATGTTGTTCAGGCATTTCAGGTATGTCTTACTCTGTGGCCCCATTTGGGATTTTCTTGGCAGAGATACTGGAATGGTTTGCCATTGCCTTCTCCAGCTCATTTTACAGGTGAGGAGACAGGGTTCAGTGACTTGCCCAGGGTCACACAGCTAGGAAATGTCTGAAGTCAAATTTGAACTGGGGGGGGTGGCAGCTAGGTGGCGTAGTGGATAAAAGTACCAGCCCTGGATTCAGGAGTACCTTAGTTCAAATCCGGCCTCGGACACTTGACACTTACTAGCTGTGTGACCCTGGGCAAGTCACTTAACCCTCATTGCCCAGCAAAAAAAAAGAAGAAAAGAAAATTTGAACTCGGGTCTTCCTAACTCAGGCCCAGAACTCTATTCACGGCACCACATAGCTATATGTATGACCTTTTGTCAAATTGTTTAAACTTCTCTGAGCTTTAGTTTCCTCATTTGCAAAATGAGAGGATTGGTCTAGATGGCTTCTAAGGAGCCTTCTAGCTCTAAATCTATGATCCTTTGAAAATCTATACCACTGAATATTCATTAAGTACACACAGTAGTAGTAGTAGTAGTAGTAGTAGTAGTAGTAGTAGTAGTAGTAGTAGTAGGCGGCCTCCACCAGTCGCGGATGACTATGGATCAGCGCCTTGAAGAGCCACAGGCCACAGTGTGGCTGTGCAGTACGATATGGGAGCCACAGCTCCTGAGTGACTTATTTTAATTTTATTTTAATTTTAATTTTTTAGTGAGGCAATTGAGGTTAAGTGACTTGCCCAGGGTCACACAGCTAGTAAGTGTTAAGTGTCTGAGGCCAGATTTGAACTCAGGTACTCCTGACTCCAGGGCCAGTGCTCTATCCACTGCGCCACCTAGCTGCCCCCTCCTGAGTGACTTATAACCGGTAACTGCTGCATCCTGTGTTATATCTACCCCATGAGGAGCAGCTGGAGTGTCCTCACCAGGGCGCTGGCCTGGGCGGATCAATATGGAAAACAAGCTGTTGCCCATGCAGCAGGTTTTCCCTCTCCGTGACGTTGGTGGATCCAAAGGAGAGGCAGAGCCAATACAGTTTGGCACCAGTGCCACCACAGGAGTTGCCAGAGGGATGTGATGTCCAACATCCAACTGCCTAAAGGACTCCGACTCCTGATTTTTCCTCAGGGTTAACTCCTGAAGCCTTTCCCATATATGGGTATAGCCGCAAGGCAGTGGAGGTTTAAAATCAGGGTTCCTTCCCCTAGGCGGGTTGCCTGCCAAGGCTAACAAGCCCCACCTACCCGAAGTGACTGGTTTTAAGGCGCCAGTGACTCGCCTTCACCCCTTCTCTCGTTAGTGGAAAAAGTTCCACCATGAGAAGGCCAGGAGTTGGGCTTCGGTTGTCAGAGGCTATTTGAGAAGCACACCACTGGAGCATTTTATAGAGAGGGGGAGCTTATCTCCACTTCCACCCCAGCAAGACAAAGTGCACACAGTGTAGTGACAATTTGGATGAGACTTGGGTATGTTTGGAGGCAGTAGGGAAGAAACCAGTAGATAGGAAGAGGTTAAAGATTTGAGATTGAGAGAGGATGATTGCAGATACAGTCTGCTGAAAATGGGAAGGCATGGGATCAAACATACTGTTAAAAGGTTGCCTTTGCTCTGTCTGACACTGGGGGGAAAAACAGGAAATGATGTCAAAAAGGGCTTTGAGATGATGGCAATGGGAAGAGATATCACAGTTGAATGGTTTCAATTTTCTTCAATTGTCAATAAGAGGCAAAGTACCAGGGGCAGCTAGGTGGCGCAGTGCAGCACCGGCCCTGGATGCAGGAGGACCTGAGTTCAAATCTGGCCCCAGAAACTTGACACTTACTAGCTGTCTGACCCTGGGCAAGTCACTTAACCCCAATTGCCTCACCAAAAAAAAAAGAAGAGGCAAGGTACTCAGCTGAGAGGGGAAGGGAGAGGTAGAGGAGGCTTGGGGAAAGGGAAGGTTCTGTGGGCAGTGACAAGGAATTTTAAAGACTGCTTTATTGCAGTAAGGGTCCAGTGGAGGTTGGACAGTACAATTTGTAATGTACCCAGTCAACACAGTTATGAGACTTCCTCCCACTGCATTCAGTGTCTTATGAGCAGGACTGCGTCAAGTGGATCCAGGGCTACGATTTGGAAAAAGATGAGTTGATAGGACAGAGGGGGCAAGAGATTCAAGAACAGGGGACAGTTTATAGAGTTCAGAAGGAGGAGGAAAGGAGGGAGTCAGAGCAAAAATGGTCTGAAAAGTTACTGAGTGGAGTGGGGTTAGATGTTTTGATTGAGGGTAAAGGATGAGCTGAGGAGGAGTTGGGGCATAGAGAAAGGTGGAACAGCCAATAGGTTACTGTCAGACAGGGGAAGAATGTCAAGAGTTTCTAATTAGGGAATTGGAACATTTATGGATAATGATGAGATCTATTGTATGACTATCCTGGTGTGTGCCTAAGGTGAAGGAGTGGGTCATGGGATTTAAGAAAGTTAGGGAGCTTTGAGGAAGCATCTGTGTGACTACTGAGGTCTCCTAGTATAAGGGCAGAAGATGAGAATTAGAGAAAGGTGAACCAGGTGCTGAACTTCTTGAGAAAGGAAAAATGACTGGAGGGTCTGAATATTGGAGCCACTGTAATTGGGATTAGGTGGGGAGAGTCCAAGACCTGCCTCTGACATGACTAGCTATCTCACATTGGGGAGGTCACTTCACTTTTTTGAATGTCAGTTTCCCTATCTTTAAAACAGGGATAATAGGGGCAGCTAGGTGGCGCAGTGGATAAAGCACCGGTCCTGGATTCAGGAGTACCTGAGTTCAAATCCAGCCTCAGACACTTGACACTTACTTGTGTGACCCTGGGCAAGTCACTTAACCCCCACTGCCTGGCCAAAAAAGAGTAAAAAAAAAAAACAAAAAACCCAGGGATAATAAAAACGTGTAGGGGGCAGCTAGGTGGCGCAGTGGATAGAGCACCAGCCCTGGAGTCAGGAGGACCTGTGTTCAAATCTGGCCTCAGACACTTAACACTTACTAGCTGTGTGACCCTAGGCAAGTCACTTAACCCCAATTGCCTCACCAAAAATAAACAAAAAAAACCCCAACAACTTGTATATCTCATTAGGTTGCTATATGGATCAAATGAGATAAAATATGTAGTACTTTGTACTGATAAAGCCTTACATACAGTGTAAGACATTGGCAATTCACGTGAAGAAGATGTGGAGATTTTGGTAGACTATATGCTCAATATGAGTCAGTAGTGTGAGATGGCAGCCAGAAAAAATGGGGCAATCTTAAACTGCATTAAGAAAGGCTTAGTTTCCAGGAATGAAGAGGTAATTATCCAAGGTTACTTTGTCCTGCTGAGACCACATCTAGAATAGTATATTCATTCCTGGGTATTACATTTTAGGAAGAGTTTTCATAAGTTGGAAAACATCCAGAGGAGTGCAACTAGGATAAATGAATAAATGAATTATTTGCTAAGTGCTCACTATTTACAAAGCACTGGGGTTACAAATAGCAAAGCAAGGAGTCTTTGCTCTCAAGGATCTTCCATACTAAAGGGGAAGACAACATATATGGAAGGTTGCCATCTGAAAGTTAGACAGAACGGTCCCATGGTCCGTTGAGTGTAACAGCAAAGCAAATTAATAATGCTCCTTTGATGTTATTTCTATTCATTTGGTGTCAAATATGGGTATCTAACTGAGATTACATGAAGCCCATCTATAGATGCTTTTTCTGCAAATAGGTAGTCTTTGAAATTCATTCATTTTTGAAGGGTTCACCCTTTTAATGAACCTGATGAAGAGCTCCTTGTGAGCAGGTGTTTTATTTTTTTCATTTGTATCCCCAGTGCCTTGCACATAGTGAGCAAAGAAATGCTATTTCATTGATTCATTCAAAGGTTAACAGCAAAGGGGGTCTTTTTTTTTTTTTTTTTGGTCTTGACAGCCATTTGTGGAGGGTGTTGATTTTTCCTGAGTGCTCCACATAACTGTCACAAAAAAAAAAATCTTGTACCCAGTAATCTATAAATTGATCTCTACATATTACATGTATGTTTTCTGTCATTACTTTGTTTCTTTGTGACAAAAGCAGATTCAGCAGGACTTTTATTTATTTATTGCAGGACAGTGAGGTTAAATGACTTGCCCAAGGTCACATAGCTAGTAAGTGTCAAGTTTCTGAAGCTGGATTTGAATTCAGGTCCTCCTGAATCCAAGGCCAGTGCTTTATCCATCCACTGCCCCACCTAGCTGCCCCCCAGGACTTTTTAAAAAATTGTAATGGTCTATATTTAAATCATTCCTGCCAAAAAGTAGTTTAATTGCTTGGGGGGGGGTTGTTTTGTTTTGTTTTGTTATTAGTAGTTAAGTAACAAGTGATGTATTATGTTTACAGCAGTCGTTTTGTGTTTGTGCCTGGGCCAGAGGATCCTGGGCCTGGTTCTATTTTACCAAGGTAAACCATATTTTTTACAACTTTAAGGGAAATTTGAGGAACTTTTAAGAAGTAATCTGTACCATCCAAATTATTTTTATAGGCCACCACTTGCTGAAAGCATCACTCATGACTTTAGGCAACGGGTACCATTTTCAGTTTTCACTACTAATCCCTGCAGGTAAGTAATCATTCTTTTTCTTTTGTTGAAATACATGACCTGATTAAAATGTTTTCAATGTATTTATTGATTTCTCGTGGATGAATCAAAATCATTTCATCGTAAATGAAAAAGAAGAGATACTAATAGAATTCAAAGCTGTTGAGAAATGGTATAGTACAGTAGAAAGAGCAGGACTTGAAGTTACAGGCCCTGGGTGCAAATTACAGCTCTGACGCTTATTATATGTGTGACCTTGGATAAGTCACTTGTATTCTTTTTCCCCCCTTTTTTCTTTTTCTTGGTGAGGCAGTTGGGGTTAAGTGACTTGCCCAAGGTCACACAGCTAGTAAGTGTTAAGTGTCTGAGGCCCCATTTGAACTCAGGTACTCCTGAATACAGGGCCGGTGCTCTATCCACTGCGCCATCTAGCTGCCTTCTTGTATTCTTTTTAATCTGCATGATGTAGGGACTGAATTTGCCTATTTCTGAGGTCCAGTCTAGCTCTCTCAAACTGTTCTGTTGATAAGTAGTATTTTACATATTAGATAAATTATTGAAAATGTACATTATTGCCTATGTGTGTACAAATTGTTCTCAGAACCTCACCCTTTAAGAAAATTTATCAAAGAATGGAAACATTACAAAACATTTGCTGTCTATATAACTGATTATAATTTTTGTCTGTAAAACAATTTTCTGCAAAACGAATGGGATAAGTGGATTGCTATTACAAATGAAGTTTGCTTTGAATTAAAAAATCAAAGAAAGATAGCATGGCATAATGGATAGAAAGCCAGTCTTGAAGCCAGAAAGGCACCTCCTTTTGGGGGGGGGGGAGTGTGAGGCAATTGGGGTTAAGTGACTTACCCAGGGTCACACAGCTAGTAAGTGTCAGGTGTCTGAGGCTGGATTTGAACTCAGGTCCTCCTGAATCCAGGGTCGTTGCTCTATCCACTGCGCCACCTAGCTGCCCCCTAGGCACCTCCTTTTGACACATTCTTGCAGACTTTCAAAGACTATCAAGTTGTAGAGATGATGACCTACGGTGGTAGAAAGTATTTCTTCACTTGGGAGGTCCCTAAACAAAAATAATTTTTTTAAAATCCTGCTTAAGTATTAAAATTTTAACCCATTTTCATCCTAGAATTCAGTATTGCACACAAGAAATCATTATCTTTCGTGAAGACTTGGTGAATAAAATGTGCAGAAATTGTGTCCGTTTTCCTAGCAGCAATCTGGATATTCCTCATCATGTAAGTTAACATTTTTTTTTTTTTTTTGCGGGGCAGTGAGGGTTAAGTGACTTGCCCAGGGTCACACAGCTAGTAAATGTCAAGTGTCTGAGGTTGGATTTGAACTCAGGTCCTCCTGAATCTAGGGCCAATGCTTTATCCACTGTGCCACCTAGCTGCCCCCCCAATATATTTTCTTAAACTGTATTGTCATATTGAATTAAATAAAAATTATCTGTCCCACAGTCATATAACACTTATACTTTTTTTTTTCAATGCTTCTGTCACAGATTAAACCATGTGTTACTGAGGACTGTTTTAAAGAATTGTTATTTTTTATCTTTAATCTAAAGTGTAAAATGAAGATTTTAAGTACATTCATATTTAAAGATGCTAGTATCTTTTCAGTTTTTATGCAATTATTGTGGTTTTTTTTTTAGAGGATTGTGTACTACCTTACCTGACATAAGGAGTTTATGTCTGAGTATCTTGTTTGTCTCTACAACAGTGGTCAAGCTTGTACCTTTAGTTTTTTATATTACTTGTTTCTTACCTGATTTGAAATAACTTGTCTACATCAGATTTTTCAAGTGAAAAACTGAGGTTCTTTTTGTCTTACATATACTTTTTTCTATTTCTTTTGTAGTTTGTAAAGACTCTTTTATCACAAGGACATCTCACTCCCTTACCACTTTATGTCTGTCCAGTGTATTGGCCATATGATCATACTTTGAGAGTGTATCCTGTTCCTGATCTACTTGTCATCGCAGATAAATATGATCCTTTTACTATTACCAATACAGATTGTCTTTGTATAAACCCGGTAAGAATTCATTTAACATTATGTTATTTGCTACCATTAGATTTTTTTAAGATCTTTAACTTTCTAAGTTAAAATTTGACTCACTTCAGAATATATAGGAATAGGGGGCAGCTAGGTGGCGCAGTGGGTAAAGCACCAGCCCTGGATTCAGGAGTACCTGAGTTCAAATCCAGCTTCAGACACTTGACACTTACTAGCTGTGTGACCCTGGGCAAGTCACTTAACCCTTATTGCCCCGCAAATAACAAACAAACAAACAAAAAAAAGAATATATAGGAATATAATAATAGCAAGAGAACTTGGTTGTTTTGCTATAACAGAAAGAAAGCTTACTGTCTTTCAGATGTGGCTACTAAATAATGATATCCACCCCCACATTTTTACAAAAATAGCAGAACTTTTACATGAAAGTGAATGTTGTATCAACAGATACACAAACCTACTTCCTCCAACCACTGCTATGACTTTGTATTGATTGAAGACTTTTTTTTTAATTGGCAAAAATAATCTGGAGATAAATTGGATGAATTAACACCTGGAAAATGAAATTTTTTTGTTAAAAACTTACAAAGTATATGAGCCAATTGTGGATAACATGTTGGACTCATTTTCCCCTATAGCACAGAATTTCATGAATGCTTCAGATTTTCTATATAATAATAATAAAATTGATTAGTTCTGACTTTAGGGAATGAATATTAAATAAGCATTGTCATTAAGGTCAAAGAAATGTCAACAGTCATTTGTGATTTTGATATATGTACTTCTCTAAATCTCTAGGATGTTGGGTTTTTTTCTAAAGGCTTTGACCTTTTATTTCCAGGTCTTATGATAAAAACCCATCATAAATTCTTTTCAAAAAAATTTGTTCAATTTTCCCCTGAAAAAGAATTATTAATGCTTGTCCCTTTTTTGGTTGCTTATACTCTAAGTAGCAGTCTTTGAAAAACTTTCTGTGTATTCACATTTTCTTTCAGAATAAATATACTTATAAATCAGCTCTTTAATAATAGCTGTCCTTTTTTGTTGTCTCTCTCTCCCCCTCACCCCCACCCCATTAGAATGTAAACTTCTTAGGGGGAGAGACTTCCTTGCTTATATTTGTATCCCCAAGGTTAAGAACAGTATGTGGCTAATATAGTAAACATTTAATAAATTTTCTATCATCTGTTATCCTCACAATTAATTCTTCTTAAATGAACCAAATTTATTACTTTTTCCACATTTTTATTATACTATGGGAAAAAAACACCCTTCAATCATAAACACACAGCTTCCCTTCCTTCTTTTAGACCTCTTGTGACAGTGAGAAACTGCTAGTAAATGTCAAGTGTCTGAGGTCCGATTTAAACTCAGGTCCTCCTGAATTGAGGGATTGTGCTTTATCCACTGCACCAACTAGCTGGCTCACTTGCTTTTTTCCCCCCATCATCGATGTTTGTCTTTAATTTTTTTTTTTTTTTTAGTGAGGCAATTGGGGTTAAGTGACTTGCCCAGGGTCACACAGCTAGTAAGTGTTAAGTGTCTGAGGCCGGATTTGAACTCAGGTACTCCTGACTCCAGGGCCGGTGCTCTATCCACTGTGCCAACCTAGCTGCCCCTGTCTTTAATTTTTTAAAGTGAATATCCCCTATTCATGATGGAATGCATAGCCAGTTTAAAAAGAAAATGTCATTGCAGCTAGTCGACCTAGTACAAGCAAAAACAATAAGATTTTAAGTATCAGAGAATAAGAATCAAAAGTAAGAAATACAAATGAGTTGCTATATTTACTATTTGGGATTCAAAAGTATAATTACTGATGTAAAGACACTTACTTTTGATACATTTTGATACACTGTTTCATTTCATTTAAAATACCAAGTGTCTCACTTATAGATCATATAAAATCCAATTTTTCCTCCCCTCACTTTTATCTCAACATGAAAGAATATGGATTGTTCTTCACAATAACTACTAGTACAAGCCTTGACCTTAAAATTACTTCTTTTGTAAACTGAAATTTGTTTCATTTAAATACTTAAATTTTTTTAAGGGTTCTTTTCCAAGAAGTGGATTTTCATTCAAGGTTTTCTATCCTTCTAATAAGACAGTAGAAGACAGGTGAGTGTATTCACAATTCTGTTAACTGTGTTAGGCCATCAGCTTTCTTCGGGATATGTAATAGGAATCATTTTAAAAGGGAAAAGGTTAAAAAGTCACTTTAATCAAATGGTGTATTTCCACCTCTTTGTCACTATCTGGTGCTGTGGATAAGGCATAGGCCACATGGAGGGCAGTGAGGAAAACCTCAGGGTTCAGATCCTGCCTCTGACACTAGCTTCATTTTCCTCATCTGTAAAATGAAGAGGTTGGATTCAGGTTCTGTCCAGCTCTAATTCCATGGGCTGATAAAATTAACTATCTCTAAGAACTCTGTCTCTAGCTCTGGATTTTGCTTTTTGTGATGCTTACTATGTACTACTAGGCTTCCTTCCTTCCCATTTTTTCCTTAATTCCCTTTATGATTTTGATGTTTTGTTCCTCAAAACTTCTAGATTTAAATACTAACTCAGCCTTGTCTTACTTTGTTTCAATCATTCTACTCTTTGTGAAATCTGCGTCAGCTGGTTTGCAGGCTTAACACCAAGTTCTTAATATTTGAGTCAGTCAACAAAGTATTTCTAAAAATTTATAACAGGTTTTCTTTTTCTTGCCTTTTCAAGTGGGTGGGGAGGGAGGTAGAGAATGCGGGACTGAAAATAAAATAAAGTTGAATTTTTAAAAACATTATAAAGAAAAGAAGTAAATAGAAGAAAAAAAGGTATTTTTAAGTACCTGTGCTGGGCACTATGCAAAGTACTAGGAATACAAAGAAAGGCAAAAAAACAGTGTCTTTCTTCAAGAAGCTTACTTTTTTTTTTTTTCCTGGGGCAATGAGGGTTAAGTGACTTGCCCAGGGTCACACAGCTAGTAAGTGTCAAGTGTCTGCGGCCACATTTGAACTCAGGTCCTCCTGAATCTAGGACTGTCGTTTTATCCACTGTACCACCTTGATGCCCCAAGAGCTGTGTTTTCAAATGAAGATCAACCTTTCCTCTCTCCCACTCACCTCCCTCCATTTAGAAAACAAGAAAAATTAAACCCCTATTACAAACATGAGTAGTTGAACTCTGTAAAGGAAGCCTGGGATTATAAGAATTGGACATTTAAGAGGGAAGGAAAGTGTCAGTATCATAAACACAAAGGATGGTTTTATTTCAGTTATTAAATATTTAATTTTATTAAATGAAGTAACATTTTTCTCTATTTTTCAGCAAACTTTAATAAGACTTCTGGGATTCTCCAAGATGGAACCAAATTTACTTAGAATTTTGCTTAACTTAATTTAAAATGCTATATTATCTTTATTTAAAATGCAATAAAAGGGGCAGCTAGGTGGTGCAGTAGATAGAGCACCGGCCCTGGAGTCAGGGGTACCTGAGGTCAAATCTGGCCTCCGACAATAAAAGCAATAAAAAATTATGTTAACCTCTAGAAGGAAATTTTATAGAAGAAAATTTTCTGCATGTTCTAATCCAATAAGCATCTATTAAGTGCCCAGGCACTGTGCTAAACTTTGAGGATACAAATAAGAAAGAAAATCCCTGCCCTCAAGGAGTTTACAATCTGATGGAGGAAAACAACACACAAAAAAGAAGATGCAAGGAGATAAGGAGTACCATACTGTTCCATGAAGTTGAAACCAGAGCAGCTGAGAGAGTTACCATGAAAATCCTGAGCCTTTTTATCAACAATGACAAAATAAAGCATTTTAATTTTATAGCTAAAATTCTCAATGCAATACATTTTTCATGAAATATTTGAAAAAAGTATACAATGACAGTGTTAACAGAAACCAAAACCAACCATATCGAAGTTATTTTAGTGCATTGTCTCGTACTTTATATTTTTAAGAATAAAGTTATTCGGGGGCGGCTAGGTGGCGCAGTGGACAGAGCACTGGCCCTGGAGTCAGGAGGACCTGAGTTCAAATCCAGCCTCAGACACTTGGCACTTACTAGCTGTGTGACCCTGGGCAAGTCACTTAACCCCCACTGCCCCGCAAAAAAAAAAAAAAAAAGATAAAACAAGAATAAAGTTATTCATTGTTCTTGGTCTAGATTAATGAAACAATTTTAAGTGGTCTCAATGGTTTGTTGTCTCTAGACAATAATTATATTTTCCATATGTGAGCCCATTTAATAGCAAAAACCCCCTACAAAATTATAGAATCTTTTTAAAATAAGTTTTCAAAAAGCCATGAGATCACCATTTCTTCTAGAGATGTCTTCAATAGTTTTTTTTTTTCACTTCCACAGCCTTAAGGTTCCCTATTATTAAAGATTTCATACTACCTTTTCATCTTTTTGAAAAGATACAAGCAGTCTTGCTAGATAGACTAAAACTGACATCTTTAAAGGCAGGCAATTAAACCAGTTCCCACAATGATTGTAAAGAAGCTACTCAAAGCGCCAATGAAATAGACAGGTATTTTCTACTATTGTTTAAAAAGAACAGCTGAACAAGTTAAAATCATGAGTAGTGAAGCGTACAGAATAGACTGGCATCACTATGGAAGTATTAAATCTATCAAGGGAGCAGTTTAAACAATTGATCTGTGTTGACATATAGTGTAAGACCCATCAGCAGAATCAAGGATGGCAGGGTTTTTTCACTTCAACGACTAAAAAAACTGGATTCAGAGTTTATGAGACATCTCACTTAAAGCCTCTATCTCCACTCATATCATGAATTACCTTAACAGTAGATTCTAAAATACTTAATAAGCATCCTATTTTTCCATGAAGATTGTTTTATTTGGAAAGGATGGCATTGTCCAGCCTACCACAACCACTCAGATACTCCATAGCTACCTCGATATTGAGGTACAAGGACAAGGACAAGGGTCCTTTTTTTAAATTAAGCTTTACCCAGTGAAAACAAAGGAGGTATAAATAGCTAATTCCACACCAATATTAGTTATTCTCCAGGAATCTGGCTTATCTCATTAACTCACTGAGGTTAATCAACATGGATGACAGAACAGAGAAACTGCCAGGTCATACAACTTTCAATTCTGAAACATTTCCCACAGCCTGTGTGGGAAAGAACCTTTCCAATAAGAATAAAGATAGGATGTCCGTTGTCATTAGTCAAGTCAACCAGTATTTATTAAGGGCTTACTGTGTTGTTTGCCAGACGTATAAAATGCTGAGGATACCAAAAAGGGGGGGGGGGGAGAGACACAAAAACGCCATCTTTCAAGCAGTTCTCATTCTAAGGAGGGAGAAACAGAAAAAACCATACATACATACATACATATATATATATATGTATATATGTATATACACACACACACACACACACACACACACACACACAGAGTATATAAAAGGCATTCTGAGAGAGAAAGGCATTAGCCCCTCGTGGAGTGTCAGGGGGCATCTGGGATAAGTAGAATTTGAACTGAGTCCTGAAAGAAATCAAGCATCTTTAAAAAAAAAAAGCCACTCCAATCACAGCAATAAACCATGAATACAAAATCAAGATGAAACACTTCTGATCACCTACCAAAGAAATGATGAACTTAAAATACAGAGAAATACATTTTGAGACTTGGACAGTGTGGAAATCTCTCTTGGTACATATATATTGTGGACAGTGAAGGTTTTATTTACTTTTTAAAATTCGGAGGTAGGGAAGTCGGTTTGGAGAGGGACAGATTGATTTTTTTTTAAGTAGGAAAAAATAAGGAGAAAACTAGATTTTATCTAAGATCTCTTTCCGCTTAGTAATTTTGCATTTCTAAAAGCCACAAAATCTTAACTACTACAACTCAATTGAAATCTGAATCGTACTTTGGCATTTGAGTGGAACAAATGAATGGTAGGGATTCCCACCTTACTGCTATATTGGATTACGTGGTCTTTCTGCAAGGGGATATCTTAACTCTGAAACTCAAACTTCGGTATCCTCAGCTCCTCCAACCCTTTCCATCTTCCGATCGAAGAGGAAGGTGGATGTTAGAAAGTTCCTCCCAGGCACTCCATTTAAGAGGGCGACCCAGGGCAACCATTTTCTCACTGCTCACTAAGCCTATTGGGCTTCCTTATGACTACCCTCTGGGCACCCTCCTATTCCTCCTTCCCCCTTTCAGTTTCTTTCTAGATGTTGTCTTCTCCCCGTTATTTTGTTAACGTCTTGAGGGCAGGTACTATTTTTCGACTTTCTTGGCAACCCCAGTGATTAGTACAGTGCCTTGCACATTGCTTAATGTTTATTGATAGACTAACTTAAGGCAACGTCCAAAAAATGACAGACACCGAATTTTTTTTTATACTCAACCTCTTAGGGCTGGCTAAGCTTTCTACACAAATTTTTTAGAATAAATAGGTGATTTGGTGGAGACTCTCTGGTGGAGACTGAAGGTGGTTTCTAGAATTAAAATCAATAGTGATAAACAAGTGGCTGGGCAGAGACTCTACCGCTTTCCCACCAGCCAGGTCTCACCCCTTTCGCTCCACCAGCACGGAGAGACTCAAACTCAGGCTCCTCCTGCCTGCTCTCCCCACCACCAATGTTTGGGCACGAATGTCATTCATCCCCATGACAACAGCCACGCGGCCGTATCACACACACCCCTCCGCGGTTACCAACCGCCAGTCTCCCTGGTAACCCACTTAACCCGTCCACTTCGCCGGACGGCTGGACAGGCGGGTCCCCAGCGGGCCCGCAGGCGAAGAGAGGATTCCTCCTCCTTCCCCTATCAGGAACATGGCCTCGGAGAACCCCGCTTCACTGCTCCAGGACCTGGACCTAAGCGCCGAGGAGGTGAAGAAGCTCACCAACGCCTTCGAGGACCCGGAGTTCCGGCGTCTCTTCGGCGAGTATGCGGCGGAGCTGTCGGACCCGGAGAACCGGAGACGCTACGAAGAGGAGATTACGGCGCTGGAGCGGGAGCGCGGCGTGGACGTGCAGTTCGTGCACCCGGAGCCGGGCCATGTGCTGCGCACCAGCCTCAACGGGGCCCAGCGATGCTTCGTCAATATCTGCAGCAACCCGCTGCTGGGCCAGCCCAGCAGCCGGCCCGGCACTGGGGGCCCGCAGGGCTCCTCGCGGGGGCAGTTCTGGTCCCTGCCTTACAGCCTGGCTCCGGGCCGCGAGTACATGGGCCGCCAGGGTGCCCGCTACAAGGTCTACGACGTGATCTTCCACCCGAACACGCTGTCGCTGGGCAAGCTCCACGACCGGTTCCGGAGCATGATCGACTCGACGGCCCTGGAGGCGGTGGAGAAGCAGTTCGGAGTGAAGCTGGATAGACGCAACGCTAAGACACTGAAGATCAAATACAAAGGCACGCCAGAGGCGGCCGTGTTGCGGACGCCCCTCCCCGGGGGCCCCCCGCCGGCGCCCGAGGGGGAGGAGTCAGGAGACAACCCTTTACCCGCCTTCCCCTATCCCTGCCCCTATCCCGACTCGGCGAAGCAGCCTCCTGCCCCGAAGCCCCAGGGCTCCACGCCTCCCCGGGAGGAGCCTCCACAGCTGGCCCCCACCGTGCCGCGTCACAGCCTAGTGCAACGACACCACGTGGACCTGCAGGACTACCGGTGTTCCCGGGACTCGTGCCCGAGTACCGTACCCCGGGAGCTGGTGGTTACCATCGAGCTGCCCCTGCTGCGCTCCACCGGACAAGCCGTCTTGGAGGTGACCGAGAAGCAGCTACTGCTCGACTCACGCAAACCCGACTACAGGCTCCGCCTCCCGCTTCCTTACCCGGTAGACGAGAGCCGAGGTAGTGCTCAGTTCAACAAGGCCAAGCGGCAGCTGGTAGTTACTTTGCCGGTGGTCCCTCCGAAGCATAGCATAGAGCACCTGGGCCCGCAGGAGCAGGGGAAGGAGAAGACGGAGGAAGAGGGGAAAGAGGAGAAAAAGGGAGAGGAGGAGGGGGAGAAAAAGGAAGAGGAGGAGAAAAAAGAGGAGGGAACCGGCCTGATCTCTACTTCGGAAAACACACTTCTGAAGCAAGGAGGGGTGAAGGAATTGCCTTTAGCATCAAAAGGCATGCCGGAAACGGATGACTCTCGGTCTGTTGTTTACTCTTCTGAAGAGCTAGGAAGCCAGTCTGACAAGCTCTTAAGGGATACTAGGAACCAAGAAATCCCTTTAGATGCCCTCATTCCTTTCCAGTCCCAGCCTGAGAATTCCTGGGCTTTGGCTGGTGAAGAATCGATAGACCCTAAGGAGGGTACCACGCAGGACCCAGCTATTGGGATGGCGGTCATTCCACCAGATACTAAGGGGCCGCCACTTGTTATTAAAGAAAATCCACGCTGTTACACTGGAGGAGAGGATTTTCCTTCAGGCACTGTGGCCTTGCCTGGGGCCGCTAATGAAATGCCACCCTCTGGGACCCTGAGCTTATCAGGGAATGCAGGTCCACCGGGTACTTCAGGGCAGCCACTTAATAGTAAAGCAGATCTATCAAATGGCACTGGAGGAAAGGAGCCTGCCGTGCCTGCGGGCAGTAATGAGGTACCACCCTTTGGGACACTGAGCTTTCTGGGGAATACAGGGTCTGCAGAAGACCCCAAAGAGAAAACAACTATTGGAAATGAAAGCTTTCCAGGGAATACGAATAAAGTTCAACCTAGGGAAACAGATGTCATTTCAGAGACACATAGAGTGAAACCCCTGTGCCCTCCTTTGCAGTGTAATCAAGATGAAGAATCTCTTACTTTGTTAATCCAAGTGCCTCAAGTCCAGCCACAAAGCCTTCTAAGTGATTTGAGTCCCCATCAGTACAAACTTTGCTTCTCCACACAAGATTTTGTTTCTTATTCATTCGTTTTGCAGTTTGCTCCTGAAAATAAGCTGAGCACCACAGAACCGAAAATAAATGTTTCTTCATTCAATACAGCCATCGAATTGGCCAAATCTCCGGAGAGTTATGGGCACTGGAGAAAGTGGTATTTTGGTTTGAGCAACAACTGTTTGCAGGTAACAGTCCTCTATTCTACTTTATAACTTTTAAAATAATTCCATTTTTTCAAAATTAGTATGGATTCCCATTGTAGCATTAGTGTATCTTTTCATTATGAAATATTTTTAATGATGTAGATTCAAATGTATAAAATACAAATTATAGGGAAGCCAGTGTACCTATTTTGTGTGTGTGTGTGTGTGTGTGTGTGTGGTTTACATAGTTTATTTAACTCTTTTCAGGGTGAACAAAAACTGAACTAAACAGAAAGCTGAAAGCAAAAAAATACATCTCCTAAATCAGGAGAGAATAAATTGAATTGTTTTGAGTTTCAGTGTACCTATTTTTCAAAATTCTCATCTTCACAGTTAATTGAGAGCAAAGGATTCTAGTCTTTTATTTTCTCTTCTCTGTCTTTGTCTCTCTCTTTTTTCTGGCAGGACAGTGAGGGTTAAGTGACTTGCCCAGGGTCACACAGCTAGTGTCAAGTGTCTGAGGCTGGATTTGAACTCAGGTCCTCCTGAATCCAGGGCCAGTGCTTTATCCAATGTGCCACCTAGCTGCCCCTGGATTCTAGTCTTTTAAGCATAAACTTGGTTTGGAATCTTTGTATCTTATATATATATATATATATATATATATATATATATATATATATATATATATATATATAGTACATAAATGACCTTTTTCTGAAGATAAAGTAAGATAAGTTCATTGACAGCACTTTGTTGTTCTTGGACTTTAATTTTCCAAGATCAAAGACATCACAGGTAATGTCTTGATTTGCATGTGTATTGGATTTAAGGGAGGCAGAATTTTCCAAAAAGTCATCAGCCACACTCTTCTGAGTCATCAAATTTACAAATCTAGTCCTACAATTTTCAAATGAGGAAACAGAGGCCCAGGGAAGTTATAATGTGCCCTTGGCCAAGGTAATACAGGTTAGTAATTTAGAATAGCTGGGATTCAAAGTCAGAGGACTCCAAATCCAGAGCTCTTCCCATTACAGTAAGTAGAAATCAACTTAAATATTTTTAGGGAGAATGAGGAAACATTTGATTTACCCACTTTTACAATTAATGCTGTAACATAAAACTATTCAGCAAGTATAATAATAAGCGAACAGTTCTATACCTAGAGTACCCATGCCTCAATAGATAAAGTCAATAAGTATTTAAGTTCCAGACACTCCACTAAGCACAGGGGAAAGAAAGGCACACAAAAAAATAGTCCTCTCTTTCAAATATCTCATAAGTCTAATCTTCCCCTATTTCCTAATGGAAAAAGGAAGGGAATAAGTATTTTTAAAGTGCCAACTATACAAATATCTCATTTGATCCTCATAATAACTCTGTGAGATAGGAGCTACTATTATTATCCCCATTTTACAGTTGAGGAAACTGAGGGAGAAGTTAAGTGACTTGCCCAAGGCCTCACACGTAGTAAGTATCTGAGGTTGGATTTTAACTTCTTGAACTCAGACTCAGAGCTCTATCCACTTTGCTACCTAGCTGCCTTAATAGGGGACACAAGATGACAAGTATTTTCAAACAAGATATATACAGGATAAATTTGAGATAATCAACAGAGAAAAGGGACAAGCATTAAGGGGGATCAAGAAAGGTTTTTTCCTAGAAGGTGGGATTTTAGCTGGGATGTGAAGGAAGCCAGGAAGTGGAAAAAAGTGGGGAGAGATCAGGCATGAGAGTTCCAGTTAATGAAAATATGTGGAGTTGGGTGATGGAGTGACTTGTGTGACAGCAGGAAGACCAGTGTCACTAGATTGCAGAGGATGTAGAGAGTAGTAATGTCTGAGAAGATATAAAGAGCTTTAAAAGCCAGAGGAGGGGGCAGCTAGATGGCGCAGTGGTTAAAGCACCGGCCCTGGATTCAGGAGTATACCTGAGTTCAAATCCGGCCTCAGACACTTAACACTTACTAGCTGTGTGACCCTGGGCAAGTCACTTAACCCCCATTGCCCCGCAAAAAAAAAAAAAAAAAAAAAGCCAGAGGAGAATGAGAGCTGGCAATGTATTCTAATGACAGAAAATGAATAAAATCTAATTAAAATGGTAGGCATAAGTAGGCTGCAATATATGACCAGTCACTCAACAAGCATTAAGTACTTGCTAATTGGTAGCCACAGTGCTTAAGATATGGGGATCCAAGGAAAGGTAAAAACAGTCTCTGCCCTTTAGGAGCTCACATTCTAAAGGGGAAAACAACTTGCAAATACAGCATGTGGAAAATACTACAGAGTTTGTACACTGGCTGTCATTAATCTAGGTGATTCTGATATCATTAGAAGCATGCCAGAACAGACCAGTGAAAAATAAACTTTACAAAAGTATTCTTTAATAAACTGGCCAAAGCTTGGTTCTTTTTTTTGTTTGTTTTTTTAGTGAGGCAGCTGGGGTTAAGTGACTTGCCCAGGGTCACACAGCTAGTAAGTGTTAAGTGTCTGAGGCCAGATTTGAACTCAGGTCCTCCTGAATCCAGAGCCCATGCTCTATCTACTGCACCACCTAGCTGCCCCCAAATCTTGTTTTTAAAAAAAAAAAATGGATAAAAGGTACCTTGGGTCTGAGAAAGGGTTTTTGCTGAAGGTAGGATCTGGACCTAGTCTTTCAAGGAAGCTAAGAAGCAGAAGTAAGGAAGAAGAGCATTCCAGGAATGGGGAATGAATAGTGCAAAGACATAGAGATAAAAGATGGAGTGTTCTGTTTTTTATTGTTGTTTAGTCACTTTTCAGTCATGTCTGACTCTTCATGACCCCTTTTGGGGGTTTTCTTGACAAAGATACTGGAGTAGTTTACCATTTTCTTCATCTCGTTTTACAGATGAGGAACTGAGGCAAACAGGGTTAAGTAACTTGTCCAGGATCATACAGCTAGTAAGTGTCTGAGGCAGGATTTGAACATTGGGCCACCTAGCTGTCCTATAACATCTGTTTAAGGAACAGCAATTAGGCCAGTGAAGCTTAATCATAGAGTACATGAAGGGGGAGAAATTTGTAAGAAGACTGGAAAGGTAGGAAGGGGCCAAGTTTTAAAGAGATTTAAATGCCAGAGGACTTTATATTTGGATCTGGAGATAATAGTCACTGGAGCTTATTGAATTAGGGAGGCAATATTATCAGACTCACCCTTTAGAAAAATTCTTTTGGCAGCTGTGGGAATGGATTAGGATGAAGAGAGACTTGAGACAGGAGACCTATTGGAAGGCTGTTGTAAGAATACTTCAAACAAGAAATGATAAGTCCACAAGCTCAGGGGCATGGAAAGAAAGGCATTTCTCTGAGAGATGTGAGGGTAGAAACTAGACTTGGATATGTGTAGTGAACGAACATGAGGGGTCAAGATTAGAAGCTTGAGAGACACTGGCTGGAACCCCAGGTGAAGAATTGTACAAGAGAAAAGTGGTAAAGGATCCCACTGGAGAGTTATGACTGGAAAGGAGATTGGCTGTTATGAAACAAGAGCTCCACTGATGTCAGTACATTATAAAGGCTCTAGAGGGCAGCTAGGTGGCGCAGTGGATAGAGCACTGGCCCTGGAGTCAGGAGTACCTGAATTCAAATCCGGCCTCAGACACTTAACACTTACTAACTGTGTGACACTGGGCAAGTCACTTAAAGGCTCTAGAGACCCCAGCATGTCTTCTGGACCTCCAGGGTAGAGTATGCAGGAGAACATGGACAAGAAAGAAGTATACAAGAAGGATGAGTTGTAATCTGTACCTTTGGAGAGTGGGCCCAAGTTGAGGTCAGAAATCCATCAAAGTATCAAAGAAATGTCCTGGTCTACAGTTACATAAAACTTTTAAGGTTTACAATTATTGCTGACTGGAGGATCTAGGTGAATCTTTGTGGTTTTAAAGGTCCACAAAGTGCTTTACAAACATTAGATCTCGTTGGATCTTTTTCAGCTGACTTTTAGAGACTCAACCCTTGTCACAGACTAATTGTAGGAGACAGGTCTCTCCAAATCCATAACACTGTGCTTTCTCTTAAGGACCTCCATAATATGGTACCACCCCATTCTCCACCATGATCAAGTTAGACTAGACTACTCCCTGGGCCATTCAACCAATTCCATCCCTTTGCTCCTTTATGTCCTTCCTTTCCTTTTCTATATCCTTATTCATCCTTCAAAACCTAGTTTAACTGCCATCAGCAGCTGAGCAACCGAGGTTCCTGAGCTAAACAAGTGGCACACCAGACCAGGCGTATGACTTCCAGCCCCAACGCTGCTAATGCCTCAGAACAGAAAGCAGGTGACTCGGCCCCCAGCAAAAGAAGCTCTGGACAGTGTCTGTTGTACCCCAGGAGCAGAACTCAACCTTAAAAGGCAAAAAAGAGGCTAAAATAAAAATATAGCAGTGGGAATTACAAGGAGAGTACATATGTTGAGTACTGAGGAAGACTTAGTAAATGTTTAGATAGGAAAGGTGAGTGGGATGTATGTGAATAACCCCAGATAAAGGGATCGGAAAGAATTGAATCATGGAACACTGGGAAAGTGAGGTCAGGAGGGCAAGCTGACTTGAGGAAAGATAATTCAGTTCTAAACATGTTGAGTTTCATATGGCAGTGTGACATTGAGGTGGCAAGGTAAGCAGTTTGATCAGTGGGTCTAGAGGGCAGAAGGGAAATTTAGGACTAGAGCTAATTCTGTCTATCACCTCCAAGGGACAGAATAAGATTTGCCAAGGGAAAGAGTGTGGGGAGAGAAGAGGACTAAGGTATTTCCTCTTAGGAAATACCTATATTAAGGGGTTGGGAAGAGCATGAGGAATCAGCAAAAGAGAGAACAGAAGACCTAATAGTCAATACTCAATAAATATTTCTTAAGTGCCTACAATGTGGCACTTCAAAAAAGAAAGACGGTCCCTGCTCTCAAGGAGCTTACGATCTAATGAGGGAAGACAACACACATGGGGAGGAAAGGGAAGGAAGAAGGGAAGGAGAAAGCAGGATGAAATTACAAAAAAGAAATTGCAAAATCATTGAGTATGTTCTGGGTCACACCTGATTCAAGTCAGCACCATGTTTCAGGCTCATGATTAGAAAGAAATGTGCTGGAGAAGAGCTGTGTCTAACAAAACCAAAATTGGATTTTTGATGACTATGCTTCCTATGATATTAAGTAAAATTCTTTTATTAAAGGTTATGTGGTCTGAGCAGCTCATTTCTTTACAATCCAATGATAAAACACCTACATGTAAAGACTTAAAAGGGAAAAAGAATTGGTCTTCAGACCAAAAAGCCTTAGAAGAGCTCAAAAAGGATTTTATAAACCAAATAAGACATAGAAGAGAAATTGGGAAAAGAAATGAGTTATGCAAGAGAAGCTTGGAGAAAGGACAAAAATTTGGGACAACAACTCATTAAAAAATGCAATTCAGGGGACTTCTGGGGTAGAGCCAAGATGGCGGAGGAAAGGCAGTGAGCTCCCAAACTCATGACATGATCGCTCCAAAAAACATCCAAATAACGCCACAGGAAAATGCCCGGAGCAGTAAAACTCAAAGAAGAATGTGCTGAAATCATCTTCTAACCAAAAACAGCTTGGCATGTCAGAAGGAGGGAGCTGCTGTGCTTATACAGGAGTTGAGCCCAACCCCACAGTCACCCTAACACAGATCCAGTCTCAGGAAGTCCTCACCAGAGAAGGAGACCCCCAGAGCCTCTGAATCAGCTGAAGCACCAGTGTCATCTGGAACTAAGCTCACAGTCTGGTGAGTGGGCTGAGCCCTGGGCAGGGGAATGACTAGCTGGTGCTAAGGCAGAACTTGGATTTTACACCCCTGCTGAGAACCAGGAGGTAGGCTCGAGTAGAAGTGGCCCAGGTGGGAGAGAGGCACAGGCTTGTCGGAGCTAACAACCACAACACACAAAGTTGGTTGATTAGCAAGTTGGTCTGGGGTCATCTAAGGACCAGGGAACAGGCCAGGTGAGTGAAGAACCTGATCCTCCTTAATTCATACCACCTGGGACTCCTTAAGCTTGGGATATTGCAGCCTGGAAACAGTGCCCTACTTTAAGGAGCTAAAAGTCTAGTAAAAGAAAGGCAAGATGAGCTGACAGAGAAAGGTGAGGACTATAGAAGTTTCTTCAGTAACAAGGAAGACTTAGGGGCATCCTCAGAGGAAGATGTCAACATCAGGGCCCCTATATCTAAAGCTTCCAAGAAAAATATGAATTGGTCTCAGGCCATAGAGGTGCTCAAAAAGGACTTTGAAGATAAAGTTAGAGAGGTAGGGGGGAAAATGGAAAGAGAAATGAGGGTGATGCAGGAAAGACATGGAAAAAAAAGTCAACAGCTTGAAAAGCCAAATGGAAAAGCTCTCTGAAGAAAATAATTGCCTAAGAATTAGGATTGAACAAATGGAAGCCAGTGACTTGATGAGAAACCAAGACACAATAAAGCAAATCCAAATGAATAAAAAAATAGAGGGCAAGGTGAAATATCTTCTGGGAAAAACTGCTGACCTGAAAAATTGGTCCAGGAGAGATCATTTGAAAATTATTGGTCTACCTGAAAACCATGATCAAGGAAAGAGCTTAGACATCATCTTCCAAGATATTCTCAGGGGAAAGTGCTCTGAAATTCTAGAAGCAGAAGCTAAAATAGAAATTGAAAGAATCCACCAAACACCTCCAGAAAGAGATCCCAAAAGGAAAACTCCTAGGAATATTATAGCCAAATTCTACAGCTCTCAGGTCAAGAAGAAAATATTGTACACTGCCAATAAGAAAGAATTCAAGTACTGTGGAGCCCCAGTCAGGATAGCACAGGATCTAGCAGCTTCTACATTAAAGCACCGGAGGACATGGAATCTGATATTCCATAGGGCAAAGGAAATGAGATTACAACCAAGAATCACCTACCCAGCAAAACTCAGCATTATCTTTCAGCAGAAAAAATGAGACTTTAATGAAAAAGAAGACTTTAGCTGGGGGACGTACCTGGGGTCGTACAGTACTCTCTTGTGTCTGAGGCCGAGTTTTGGCTCTGATCCCCCTGGGTCCAGGGGTGATGATTTGTCCACTGTGTCACTTAGCTAGATGATAACATCTTTAGGGTTAAATTGAGGGGTGAAGGGAATTCACTGGGGGGAGGGGGAAGGGCAGAAGTGAAATCCTACATGAAAGTAACAGGAAAAGGCTTATGGAGTGGGGGAAGAGATGGGAGAGGAGCAGGGTAGTAAATGAATTTTTTGTTTTGTTTTGTTTTTTAGTGAGGCAATTGGGGTTAAGTGACTTGCCCAGGGTCACACAGCTAGTAAGTATTAAGTGTCTGAGGCCGGATTTGAACTCAGGTACTCCTGACTCCAGGGCCAGTGCTCTATCCACTGCGCCATCTAGCTGCCCCAGTAAATGAATTTTACACTCATCAGAAAAGGCTCAAAGATCTTAAACTCATCAGAGCTGCCTCAAGGAGGGACTAACAGACACACCTAACTAGGTGGAGTAACCTTTTTATTTTTTATTATTATTTTTTTAGTGAGGCAGTTGGGGTTAAGTGACTTGCCCAGGGTCACACAGCTAGTATGTAAGTGTTAAGTGTCTGAGGCCAGATTTGAACTCAGGTACTCCTGACTCCAGGGCTGGTGCTCTATCCACTGCACCACCTAGCTGCCCCGGAGTAATCTAATCTGGGCAGTAAATGAGCCTAACACTCATCAAAATTGGCTCAAAAAATGCAATTCGATGGAGGCAGCTAGGTGGCGCAGTGAATGGAGCACTGGCCCTGGATTCAGGAGGACCTGAGTTCAAACCTGGCCTCAGACACTTGACACTTACTAGCTGGATGACCCTGGACAAGTCACTTAACCCCCATTGTCCCGCAAAAACAAAAACAAAAAAAATGCAATTTGCTAAATGGAAAAAGAAGTACAAAAGCTGACTGAGGAAAATAATTCCTTAAGAATCAGAATTGGGCAGATGGAAGCTAATGACTCAATGAGACAACAGGAAGAAGCAAAGCAGAATCAAAAGAATATCAAAGTAGAAAACAAAAAATACCTCTTCAGAAATACAACAGAATTGGAAAATAGATCCAGTGGGACAACCTATGAATAATTAGACTATCTGAGGACCATGATCAAAAAAAGTCTAGGCAGCATATTTCATGTCATTATCAAGGAGAACTGCTCCAATGTCTTACAACCAGAGGAAAAAGGAATAATTGAAAGAATCTACCTAGGGGCAGTGCCAGCCCTGGGCAAGTCACTTAACCCCCATTGCCCTGCCAAAAAAAAAAGAATCTACCTATCATCTCCTGAAAGAGACCCCAAAAGGAAAACTCCAAGAAATATTGTAGCTAAATTCCAAAGTTATCAAGTGAAGGAGGAAATACTGCAAGCAGCCAGAAAGAAACAATTTAAATATCAAGGATCAACTATCAGAATTACATGCAACCTGGAAGCTTCAACATTAAAGGATCAGAGGGCTTGGAATATATGGGGCAAAAGAACTGGGATTACAACCGAGCAAAATTAATTATAATCTTTCAGGGGAAAAGATGGGCATTCAATGAAAAGTCCAGAACTGAACAGAAAATTCAGTCTACAAATACAAGACTCAAGAGACACATGGAAAGGTAAAAGGTGTGGGGGGGGGAACCATGTTATTCAATAAGGTTAAAATGTTTGCATCCCTACACAGGAAGAAGATACTTGTAACTCTTGAGAACTGTATCTTTATTAAGACAGATAGGAGGAGTACACACAGACAGAAGGTGTGGGTATAAGTGGATTCTGATGTGATGTTATTAAAAAAAACTAAAAGGGAAACAAAAAGGACTATACTGGGAGAAGAGGAAAGGGAAGGCAAAATGGGGTAGATCACATCAAAGTGAGGAGGCACAAAAGATCTATTACAATAGAGGGAAAGAAGGGAGGGGTGAACATTGTTTTGACCTTACTCTCATCTGATTTGGCTTAAAGAGGGAATAACATACACACTTAATTGGGTATAGAATTCTATCTTACCCTATAGTAAAGGGAAAGGGGAAAGAAAAGGGTGGGGTTCTGATAGAAGGGAGGGGGGAAACTAGGAGGGGAAAGGGGAAAAGACAAAAAGGAGGTGAGGTTGATAGAAGGGAGGGCAAAACTAGGAATTGAAAGAGGAAAGGACAAAAGGAGGTGGGGCTGATAGAAGGGAGAGTAGACTGAGGTAGCCAGAAACAAAACACTAGTGAGAAAAGACGGGAAAAGGAAAGAGAAAAACACAAACAAGGGAAAAATAGCATGCAGGGAAATACACAGTAATCATAACTGTGAATGTGAATGGGATGAACTCTCCTATAAAATGGAAGCAGATAGCAGAGTGGATTAAAAACCAGAATTGTACAATATGTTGTTTACAAGAAACACATTTGAAGCAGAGAGATACACACAGAGTAAGGTAAGGCTGGAGCAGAAGATATGCTTCATCGGAAGTAAAAAAAGCAAGGGTAGCAGTCCTTATCTCAGACAATGCAAAAGCAAAAATTGACCTAATTAAAAGAGATAAGGAAGGAAACTTCATCTTGCTAAAAGGTACCATAGACAATGAAGTAATATCAATACTAAACATGTATGCACCAAGTGGTACAGCATCCAAATTCTTAGAGAAGTTAAGTGAATTACAGGAAGAAATGGATAGCAAAACTATATTAGTGGGGGACCTCAACCTCTCTGTGTCTCTCTGTCTCTCTCTCAGAACTAGACAAATCTAACCACAAAATTAATCAGAAAGAAGTTAAGGAGGTGAATAGAATTTTAGAAAAATATGATAGACCTCTGGAGAAAACTGAATCGGGATAGAAAAGAATATACCTTTTTCTCATCAGTACATGACACATACACAAAAACTGATTATGTATTAGGGCATATAAACCTCACAGCCAAATGGAGAGTGAAGGACAAAGAACAACTAATCGTGTTGATTCTCATAGTAGCAGAGAATTCTTCAAGCTTAAGAAACAGAATGGGAGAAGCAGAATGACTTTGTCAGTAAAATATACTACAAAGCATCTGGGCAGAAAAAGAAGATAGAAGAGTAGTAGTATGGAAAACAGATCACAAGCTTGGTATGATAGAGTGATGATGCAGGGACTTCAGTTTTCCCAACATTTGCTGGAGCTCTCCCTCTGCCAAAAGCAAAAACAAAATAATAACTAATAACTTCTTGAATTGCCTTAGTGATAATTTCATCCTTCAAAAGGTGAAGGAACTGTCATGGGGAAAATGTGGTAAGGGGTAGGGGTTTTGGGTGCTTAGGAATTCCTCTTTAAAGAATTATACCCTCTTGCACACAAAAGCAGTTAGAATAAGATGGTAGTTTATTTAGGGGAAGGGGAAGGGAAGGGAAACCATGAAAGAAGTCCTTGGACTTCTCATGGGGAGAAAGGCATGGCACAGAGAGGGTGGCTCTGAGATACCAATCTCCTAAAGCAGGAGACTGGCAGGTACTTTTGTAGAGGACTGATAGGGGTGACCATATGACTGTGGAAAGTTCCTTTAGTGAGGGAGGACTATCCCCCACTGGTGGTAGCTGGAGGAGTTGGGTGAGGGGTGGCTGCAGATCTCTCAAGCCATCTCAGAACACAAAGGAAGCAGCCACACCTAATCTTATCTCCCCAGGGTTGGGGGAGACTAGAATGAAGGGTGGGGGTCCCAGAGCTAGCTCAGTTCAATCTGGTTCCACTTATCTCTCTAGGCATGTCTGTCCTGGTTTAGTTTCTCAAGGAGAAGGTTCTTTGATGTGCCCCAGAGAACTTCTGGGGTGCCCTGGGCCCATAACAGAACCAAGAAGGGGAAATTCTAGTATGGCTCCCTCCTAGAGTTTATGATGGAGGAGAGGCAATCTGGGCATACTTGGACATGTACTCCAAATTCTAGGAAAGCAGATTTCAGAGATCAGAGGAAAGATAGGTAAGGTCCCATGGGATAAAAGACTTCAGAGGAAATCTGCACATGGAGAATAAGAACAAAATTGGCGACACTAAGGAAAACAATTCCAGTAAAGAGGGAAAATGTGATTTTTGTGGAAAGACCAATGTGGATTCACAGAGAACTCACCAACTGACTTAGATTTTTAAAAGAAATACAGAAAATAGAAGCAAGTGTTGTGGGCCTAAAATACCCCAGAAGTTCTCTGGGGCACATCAAGGAATCTTCTTGAGAAACTAAACCAGAGGACAGATACGCCTAGAGAGATAAGTGGAACCAGATTGGACTGAGTTAGCTTCAGGACCTCCACCCTTCATTCTGATCTCCCTTACCCCTGGGGAGATAACTTTGGGTGTGGCGGCTGCCTTTGTGTCCTGAAAAGAGAGATGGCTTGAGAGAGCCATAGCCACCCCTCACCCAATTCCTCCAGTCTCTACCAGTGGGGGATGGTCCTCCCTCACTAAAGGAACTTTCCACAGGCAGATGGTCACCCCCATCAGCCCCCTATAAAAGTACCTACCTGCCTCCTGCTCGAGGAGATTGGTACCTCAGAGCCACGTGCTTTGTTCCATACCTCTCTCCCCATGAGAAGTCCAAGGAATTCTTTCATGGTTTCCCTTCCCCCCACCCCTTGCCTTCTCTTGCCCCTAAATAAACTACCATCTTATTCTAACTGTTTTTGTGTGCAAGAGGGTGTAATTTAAAGAGGAATTCCTAAGAACCCCAAACCCTGTACCCCATTTCCCCCAAAACACAAGGATAGGAAACAGAACCTGAATATGAGTGGGGCAGGGCCTTGGCCCTGCAGCTTTGAATAAACTGAGACTGGTGAGGAAACCTCAAGATAACAAAGGGGATAGGTTTTGGTTTTTTTAATTTTTACTGGGAGAAGGGTTCAGAAGGGATAGATAGGACCTTTGCCCTGCTTGGATTAGACTAGACTCAGATGACAACTACAGCAAGAGGGTGAAGCAAGTTTAGTTTCTGTTTTCTTGGCAAAGAACAATGACTTTTATACTGGAAATGATAAAATAAAAATGACTAATAAGGAGCTGATGATAAATGAGTTTGTAAGAGTTCTTAGCTGCCCTTGATGAATTCAGGTCACCCCACTGTATAGCATTCTTGGGTCTTGGAAGGACTGGCAGCTGTAATTATTGAGCTGTTACTAGTGATATTGGAATGGTCATGGAAAACAGAAGGGACATACCACATGAATAGAAGAGGGCATAGAGAGGAGAACAAAGGCCAGAACCTATAGGCCAGTGAATTTGCCTTTGATACCTGGAAAAAGTCTAGAATGTATCACTAAACAAGGGGTTAAAGAACACATAGAAAGTCAAATGGTAATTACAAAGAGCCAACATCCAGAAAATGCCAAGACAGACTAAACTTATTCTCTTTTTTGATAAGATTACTGAACTAGTTGAAGTAAAGCTTACTTAGAATTTATTCTTGTGGAGAAAATGTGGAGATAAGGATTTGGTAATACAATCAAATGAATTTGTAACTTTGGGTTGATTCAGAACTTTGTTGGACTGCTTGCCTTAATTGATATGTTAATGGTTCAGTGACTCAGTTTGGAGGGAAGCAAAGAAGCTGGAAGGTCAGAAAGGACCTTTCCCAGGATCAGTTCTTCACCTGAAATCACAGCACCCTCAGTTAATAATAACAATAACTAACATTTATAGTTCTTACTGTGTGCTAGGCACTATGCTAAGCACTTTATAATTATTAGCTCATTTTTTCTTCTTGCTTAAAATTTAGTGTTTTATTTCCTCCCAATTACATGTAAAAAACAGTGTTCAAGGGGCAGCTAAATGGCGCAGTGGATAGAGTACCAGCCCTGGAGTCAGGAGTACCAGAATTCAAATCTGGCCTCAGACACTTAACACTTACTAGCTGTGGCAAGTCACTTAACCCCCATTGCCTCACTTAAAAAACAAACAAACAAAAAGTGTCCAATTATTGGCTTATTTAAACCTCACAATAACCCTTTGAGGTAAGTTCAATTATTATTCTCATTTTACAGATGAGGAAACTGGCAGACCAAGGTTAAGTAATTTCCACAAGGTCATATAGCTAGTAAGTTGTCTCTGAATCTGAACCCGAACTCGGGTCTTCCTGACTCCAGACCTAATGCTCTATCCACTAGCTGCCAGTTAGTTGCCTTTCCCTTCTGATTGGAGAACTGAAGGGCAGAGCAATGAACTCTTCCCAAGACGGAGGGCTCAAACTTTTCCAGCTTCCTTCATTTGCCATCTGCTGCTCTGTTACCCTTCCTGATTTCCACTCTCCTTCAACTTTCTTTTGTGATTTGTCTTTCTCCATTAGATTGTAAGCTCCTCAAGACAGAGACTATCTTTCTTTTTCCTATTTGTATTTGTAACACTTAGTTATCATTTCATTGTTCTTCCTGCCTCAAGCCTTTCTCCACTCCAATACATCCTCACAGCTTCCAGAGATTTTTTTCTTAAGTGTGGGTCTGGCCATATTAATAACCCCAGTCCCACAATGAATAACTCTAGTGACTCTATTATCTCCAGGACCATATAAAAAATCTTTTTAAAGACATTTAAAGTTCTTCATAATTTGGCTCCTTCAAAAAAAAATCAATGATAAACATTTCTTAAATGCCTACTCTGTTCCAGAACAATTGTTGAATCATTTCAGTTGTGTCTGACTCTGCGACACTATTTGGGATTTACATGGAAAAGATACTAGAGTGGTTTGCCATTTCCTTTTCCAGTTCATTTTTGTTTTATTTTGTTTTGGTGAGGCAATTGGGGTTAAATGACTTGCCCAGGGTCACACAGCTAGTAAGTGTGTAACATGTCTGAGGCCAGATTTGAACTCAGGTCTTCCTGAATCCAGGGCCGGTGCTCTATCCACTGCGCCTCCTAGCTGCCACTTTCCAGTTCATTTTACAGATGAGGAAACTGAGGCAAACAGGATTAAGTGAATTGCCCAGGGTCACACAGATAGAAAATGTCTGAGGTGAGATTTGAACTAAGGTCCTCCTTGACTCCAAGCCTGGTACTCTATCCACTCAACACCTAGCTGCCCAAGCAATTAAATGATAGGTAATGGGAGCAGTCAGATGAAATGAGGGTTGGTTAAGGAGAGGATATTAGATGTTAGAATGATGTTAGAGAAGAGGCCCAATTCAAACCTAGACCCCTTGATGCTAAATCTTGCATACTGCATCTCACACTGCCTACATTTTCATCTTGGTAGCTTACTGTAACTCTTTTTGACCACAAATCAGTTCTTTTTATAGCTATAAATATATCTTTTTATGCACCTGCTATGCCATGTTAATAGGATATTCTCTTATTGTGTAGTAGTCCTGACAGTCCTTTATGATTCTCTAATTATCCAGCAGGTCTCTTTACAGAAACCAATCATGTTCAGTTTAATTCATCAGACATTTAAGAGCCTACTATGTGTAAGACATGGTGCTTGGTATAAACAAAAAGCAAGGGGCAGCTAGGTGGCACAGTGGATAAAGCACCAGCCCTGGATTCAGGAGCACCTGAGTTCAAATCTGGTCTCAGACACTTGACACTTACTAGCTGTGTGCACAACCCTGGGCAAGTCACTTAACCCTCATTGCCTGAACCCCGCCCCTCCCACCCCCAAAAGAAAAGAAATTAGTACAAAAAAAAGCAAACCATCTCTTGTCTTTAAGGCAGTTGTATTTGTTATATATTTAAGGCAATTAAGGTATTGTATCTCAGTGGACTGAGTGAGTAGGAGTTGGGGTGGGGAGGAAGAGGGAGAAATCCAAAAGTTCTAGTCCTAATTGCTTTTCAAATGCCCTGTGTATATAAACAAAGTCATATCAGGAGTAAAGCAGCACCAATAACTGGAGATTTCAGAAAATGCCTCATGTAGATGGTGGCACCAGAGCTGGGCTTTGAAGGAAGCTAAAGATTCAGGGAAAAAGTGAAAAAATAGAAGTGAAAGCAGAAAGAGACTAGAGTTGGTTTGACTAGAAAGGAAATTGCATGAAGAGGGATGATATGAAATTGGACAGAAAGATAGTGTGTGTGGGTGTATTTAGAATAAGATTTATTCTGCTTCATTTTTATTGGTGCCTCCCCTTCCCCGCCCCCTTCTGGGAACGTGTGTGTGTGTGTGTGTGTGTGTTTGTGTGTGTTTCCCCCACCCAGGGAGGAGGGAGACATTGAGAATTTTATATAATATAAAAACAAAAAGATAACAAAAATATTTATTTTTTTAAACTATGCATCATTTTAAAAAGTTGCCCTTGACTGGGAAGTTCAAATTTGTCTCTTCATGAGCTTTTAGGTGCAGGTGTTTCAAGTGTAACAGGATGATAATAGCTAACATTTTAGCTAATACTTTAAGGTTTGCAAAATACTTTATTAGTATTATATCATTTTATCCTCACAACAACTCTGGGAGATAAGTGTTATTATTAAGGCATAAATGATCATTCATGTATAATTTGTTATGCCAAATAATTAATCTAGATTCAAGTGAGATGATTAACAAGTATTTGAATCACCTGGATTTGATGGAACAGCCTTATTATCCAAGGGAGTTTTATGAAAACCTGGATTAATAGGAACAAAATGCCCTTCAATTGAACTCCAAACTGAACCCAGATAGCTAGCAGATTAGTCCCTACCTGGTGACTTCTTTTCTCTCAGGATAGCAAGTCCCTATCTTATGGGGACATCTGGGTGTCCTGATCCTAGCCAAACCCTTTTTTGGAATCCTGTAATCTTATCATGATGCTTCTGTATTTCCTCCATACTTGTTATAACTGAAATTATTAAACTGCTTTTGCTTCTGTATCATACTATTGAAACATAACACTGTAACCAGTGGACAAAAAAACCTTATACACTCTCAGAAAAATGGAAATCTTTGAGAACTTTTCTTTTGTAAAGTTCTCTGAATGGCATGCATGCTTGTTATTGGGATGAAATAAATCTATGCTTAGTTTTTCTACCCATTCTCTGATCTGGTTTTCTGTGAGGTACCTGCTTCTGGGAGGCAGAAATAGCCTTCTCTGATCTTATGTGAGTCCTGGTTCTGTTTATCTTGTAGGAGGATAGGTATGAAAACTATATTTAATTTTCAACAAATATTAAAGGGAGATTTAAATACATCACTTTTCTTCTTTTTTTTTAGGAAAGATTTTTTGTCATTGAAGAAAATGTTGATGAATTTCTTGAAGACATCTTGAATTTTAAAAAGTCAGCCCCCAAAACCCAGCCATTAATTGAAGTACTTGAAGTTAGTGATAAGAAGACCCAAATTCAGTTAAAGGTAAAATTTTGGTGAACTCTCTAGAAGAGAGATTTGTGAAATAGTTAAAGTCTAACAATCCCACTCTTGCTCTTTTAGTGTCTTTTAATGTTTTGAACATTTAAACAGTAACTTAACACACAAAAATTACACTTAAATTTCACTTATAAGAAAAGTGCATAGTCCTTGATGCTGTAACTATAACATAATGCTATCTAGATTATATTTTCTAATCCTAGAACCAAATTAATTTGAATAATGTACTACTAAATTCTGCAATTCTTTAGTTATTTTAATAATTATTAATATTTATTTTACAACTTGTTTAGCACAGTAGATGATTAATAAATGTTTATTGATTGATTGCTGATCTGGAAGTGGAAAATATTCAAGAGTTTCATGAAGAAGCCTTTCCATAGAATTTGGCCCTGGTGTACAAGAGAAGATAGAACTTGGAGCAGTTAGGTGGCACTGTGAATAAAACACCAGCCCTGGATTCACAAGGACCTGACTTCAAATCCAGCCTCAAACACTTGACACTAGCTATGTGACCCTGGACAAGTCACTTTACCCTCATTGCCAGAAAGAGAAAGAGAGAGAGAGAGAGAGAGAGAGAGAGAGAGAGAGAGAACGAACTTGACCTAGAATTTAGGTTCCTGGGTCATAGAATTTTGAAACTTGGAAAGGATCTTAGGTCATCTGGTACAATTCCCTTATTTTGCAAATTAAGAAACTAAGGCCCAAGAAATAGAAAATCTTATATGGCAAATTAGTGTTAGGCCCCAAACCAGGGCTTTTAACTTTCAATCCGGTTTCTCATTCCACTATATACCATGTTGACTCCCAGTGTTAAGAAACAAATAAACAGAGTATCTTACAGTTTCCTCCAGGGAAAATGCTTGGGCAAGTTCTTTATAATCATCCACAAATTATAATTTACATGTATGTCAGTTTGCAAAGAACTTTACCTTTACATCTCATTTGAACCTCAACATCCATTGTGAGATGGGGACTACAGTTATCTCCATTTTACAGATGAGGAAAACTGAACCAGGGGAAGGTTAAATGGGTTTTCTTACCAGTGAGTGTGAGAGGCAGGATTTTGAAACCAAGGTTTCCTGATTCCAAGTCAAGCATTTTATCCACATGCCATGTGGACTCATTCTAGCTATTCATACCAGGGAGGCCAGGGGATGTGTTTAACTGATCCTAAACAAATCAATCAAAATCCTATGGTCTCCACACAGATCTTAATACTTAGTCTGATGGGCTTTCAAGTCTAAAACAAAGATAAACTTTAAAGACACTTAATTTTTCTTAGCTTCCATTATCTTGCTTGATTGAACCCTTTCCTAGATTTTATTAATTATTACTATCAGCACTTTTTATTACATCAAGCTTCAGGTTTTTCACTAGGATTCCTTTTGGCCAGATAGTCTAAAAAACACAGTAAACAGGCCTG
Source organism: Dromiciops gliroides (assembly GCF_019393635.1). Lineage (NCBI taxonomy): Eukaryota > Metazoa > Chordata > Mammalia > Microbiotheria > Microbiotheriidae > Dromiciops > Dromiciops gliroides. The sequence goes on along the minus strand of NC_057862.1, from coordinate 262,050,653 downwards.
CTATGTGTAGCTGAGGGGTCGAATTAGGGTGGGGAAAAGGTTTAGACAAAACATTCTTTTTATAATCTAGGATTAGCCCTTCTAGAATTTATGTCCCCCCTCAAATTTATGAGGTACCTGTTTCCTTGATCTTCTGTTTCCCCAGTGAGTCATTTCCTGGGCTTCTAACCTACAAAGATATTTTGTCATCTCTCTCAACCTTAGAATCATTGATACTGAGCCATGGAAGCCCTGTCCCTTTTCACTTGCTGTCCCTATTTGTCCTCCAAAAATTATTCCTCTTGCACTAGAGATCTCAATGCCTCCAGGTTCTGTAATTTTTCTCTTACATTCACCTGGGATTTCTCTCCTGAATGGTTTGCCTGAAGTAAATTCATTAGTCTGACATAGAGACTGCCTGTGGTCTAACAGTTTATTCTCCACTGGCATGACATAAAGATATCCTAATAGCAAAATGTTGACTTCTTCAACTGTTTCTCTTAACTGACTTAACTGTAATGATACCCCTCTTCTCCAGAGAGCTTGTGATCTCATTGGAAGAAATGTCTTTTAGAATTCCAGCTTCCCTGAGCTTTAAGCCCCTCTACTGTTCCCCAAGTGGATCCTCCTCACCCCAGCCTAAATTTTCCTAACAACCCTCTCCCCATACACACACACACACAACCCAGTCGTAATCCTCTGCTTCCAGTTTCTAACTTGTCAGCAGGACTGGGATGACAGACACTTCTGGGGTCAGTAGACTTGACATGTTTTTCTGTTCCAACATACTTCTATAATTGGGTTGAAGAATTATGGCTCACAGCTTCCTTCTAGGGTAGTTAATTTTTAAAAAATCCTCCTCTGGGACAGCTAGATGGTGCAGTGGATAGAGCACTGGCCTTGGAGTCAGGAGTACCTGAGTTCAAATCCGGCCTCAGACACTTAACACTTACTAGCTGTGTGACCCTGGGCAAGTCACTTAACCCCAATTGCCTCACTAAAAAAAAAAAAAAATCCTCCTCTGATAACAGGTTCACAACAACAAAATGCCATATATAAAGTAAGCAATAATAGGCCCCTCCTCATCAGTAAGGGTGCCAGTACCACAGAGGTCTTGAATAAGTAGGTTGGACATTGTAAAATTAATCATTTAGACAATTATTCTATTTAGCTATTTTTGTTTTGATTTTTAAGTATTAGACACTTCATGTCAAATCATTTGGTAATTGTCCAGTACCAATTTCAAGAATTCTGAATGAAGAGTAGCTAGGTGGCACAGTAGATAAAACATTGGCCCTGGATTCAAGAGGACCTAAGTTCAAATCCAACCTCAGACACTTGACACTTACTAGCTGTGTGACCTGGGCAAGTCACTTAACCCTCATTGCCCTGCCCTCCCCCCCCCCCAAAAAAAATTCTGAATGAAACCTTACGTTTGTTGGTTTGGCCTTTGATTAATCACAGGGAAAAAAAGGATAATATCTTAGTTGCCTCACCACAAAACTCTTTGCTTTCATTTATGCAAATTATATCTATCACTTTTAATGTTTGTTAAAGTAACTTTGATGCTACCAAATTATGGATACAATAATAAAGGTTCCCCCAAAAGAAAGAACTGGTTGAAATGAATGAAACTGGTAACCTGATCTTGCTTTATCATTCATTCATTGAGCTCAGTATATTTTGATGGCTTAGGACAGATCTGACATTTCTGCAAATGAACTCAGAGCTGGAAGTATCCCTCCGACAGCCAATGATAGGTAGCACAAAAGGTAACATGGACTATTGGCTTCTTTTTACTGGGATGCAAAGAGACTAAAGAGAAATAATATCTGCTAGAAATGTTTAATGTGATTGTACATAAATAACCTCTATCAGATTGCTTTCTGTCTGGGGGAGGGATCAGGGAAGGAAGGGAAGGAGAAAAAATTGAAACTAGAAATCTTATAAAGAAATGTTGAAAACTATCTTTACATATAAATGGGGGGAAATGGACAATACTATTGATTGAAAAAATAAATAATTTTGCTAATCTTAACCACACAGCCACCAGAGAAAATATGCAAACATGGCCAAAAAAAAATAGATAAAGTAAGCGTCCTGGGGGCCAGAGTCCATAGGCATTTCCAAGAATGATGACAGAATTTCATCTATTCCTAGAGGAAGAAACTTTTAGAAGCCAGATAGGAAAGTGCCTCTAAAGATCATTTCATCCAGATTTCTAGGAATAAGAACAATAACTTATAAAGGCCAAAGATAGTCAGAGAATGTTAGTGCAATGTAACTAGGGCTTAAAGATATTAACTGGAACAGTTTACACTCAGAAATAACACTAGGAGAGGCAGGTACTGGGAAAGTCTCAAGATTCTACTTATCTTGGAAGTGGTGCAACCAAAATCTACCTCATGCTAGAATTCTGTGTGTCTTTGTTTAGGATCCAAACCAATTCAGAAACTTGTACTTATTAAAGCTTGGCTTGCTTACAACTTAATTCACTTCATGTTGTAAGCTTTCCTGTATTTTTCTTGCTTTCTTTGGTTTACCTTAATTTCTTAGTAACATTAAGCTCTTGAAATGTTTAAGTGAAATCACATGAGTAAACTGCTCCTATTTGTTTGTGGGGTTTTTTGTTTTGTTTTTTAATATAAAGCAGTAAGAATTCTTATTTTCATGTTTACATATTTAAATAAAATAAAAGATTATTATAACTTAAAAAAATGACAAGGGAAGAAACACGAAAGTAACCTTCTTCGATACAGATTGAGGAATAGATACTTAAGGCAGCAGTAAAATTTAAACCAACTCAGGAGCCTGGAGATCTGGGAGAAGAGATAGTGACTGGGAACCTAGGAAAGAGAAGAGCCAAGGCTGGCTGCTGAAGCTGGAGCCTCTTATTGCTTAGACAATTACTTATATCTTGCTGCAGTTTTATTTAAATTGCCTTTGTGCTCCCTTTAGTATATCATCAAGAGAATTCAAGAAAAGGCCCCAGCATTTTAGTATACCTCTTACTGCATATTTATGAGAGGACACAGTCAAAAGTAGCAAGAAGGATAGACAGGCATGAATGGGCCAGCATCTACATAGTTGGAGGCAATTAGATGTGTTATCTATATAACACATCTTATAGACTATTAGAGAAATAACTTATTGCCAGTCCAGGTCTATATCTTCTGTTTTCTCAGGCACACAGAATTTATAGTAATTAATGTATTCTTTTAGAGATGACTGATGTTTTATATTTAGTTATTTTACCAAAGCCCTACCATTTAATTGTTTTTGTTTCAAAGAGCAATTCGTTTCTTTCTTTTGACAGTCACAAGAAGTAGATGGCCAAGATCAGTTTAATGAAAAGGAACAAAGAATTAATATAAGAAGCCATCTGACTGAAAAAGAAAACCAACTGCCTGAAAAGGGAAATATATTTCAAACAAATACAAAAAACAATAACAATACAACTGATGTTGAAAAAGAACATACAAAAAGAGACACCAAACCTTCTGATTCTGATTCTTATACAGCAGACAAAGCACTAGAAAAGAGCATTTGTGGGTCAGCTCCCTGCATGCAACCTCCTGGTACTTCTACAGAGGTTATTAGAAAACCTCAACAGTCTGACTCCGTGTCCAAACCTGTTTTCACGAAAGAAATAACTGCTGTTTATTCAAGTAATGAAAAACAAAATGTAAAAGAACCAGCATTGATGGAAAAGAAAGAACTGCATGAAGATCACATACATCAAAGTATAAAAGAAACCAATATGAAGGATGGAAGTGTACAGATTATTGAAGAACATGTGACTGACTGTGCATTCACTTTTCAAAATTCCTTGTTATATGACTTGGATTAATTTGGAGATTTTAATTTATCAGATTCAAGGTAATATAAAGTCCCTAGGTCTAAAATAGAGATGGTGTCTCTGTAACAATTAGCTTATATCTAAATTCACTTAAGAAAGCATCAAATTGGGGCAGCTAGGTGGTGCAGTGGATAGAGCACCAGCCCTGGAGTCAGAAGTACCTGAGTTCAAATCCAGCCTCAGACATTTAACACTTACTAGCTGTGTGACCCTGGGCAAGTTCACTTAACCCCAATTGCCTCACTAAAAATTAAAAAAAAAAAAGAAAGCATCAAATTTAGAGCCTGGAAGAAACTAGTAAATAGTAAATCATTTACCCAATTACTTTCAGAGATTTTAAAAAATGAATCATATAGCTAAACAGTTCAAATCTTTACATTATATCCTTTTAGTTTTTCATTTAATATTTTAAAATCAAATACTGATTCACTAATTCCTTTTTTTCTAAATTTTAAATGCTCTGAATTTTAAAAGTTAAACAACTGTATTTTTTCCTTTTGTTGACTATTATTTTGAGTTATTCATAAAATTGGAATTTTTGTTATTCCAGAGTTCTCAAGAGAGTAGAAACCAACTAGCAATACTTAGGGCAGAATTCTGAACTGTGATACATGTCTTACAACCAGATTTTGTCTAATTATTCTAACTTGCATTATATACTCAAGAATTTTCTGTTCTAGAAGCTCAGATGGTATCAAAAGAACCCCTTTAACAATCACTAAAGCACTAAACAATTAAAGATACAGTATTTCTAGAGCAAAATAGTATTTAGTATTTTTACTTCAGCTCTGAAAATTTGTTCTTTGCCTTAGCATACATAATAGGATTATCAGAAACACTTGTTTTCCTCATTAAAATTACTTCAAAAATTCATCAGTGTTTCTTACAACGTATGTATTAAAATGTGTCTTTTGGTTTCATATAACTAACTTTTTTAAGGAAAAATCTTAAAAATCAGATAGGAAAATTTTCTGTAATTTATCTCAAGGGAACAAAAATCTAACATAGCTTGGATAATTAATTATACAAAATTCAGTTTGCATTTTCTTATTTACTAATTTAAAGTAAATTTTTCATGCTTCCTGGAATAGGAGAGAAAAAAAAATCAGAAATGAAGAGCATTCAATCCCCTGCAATAGTCTGATATCATTAGTCAAAAGGACAAGTAAAACTTTCACTGAACAATACTTAATTCACGAAGTCTCAGAAGGGACCCAGCTTTAATAAAAAATTACAGCAAGAAAGAGAAGTTAGAAGATGTTTAGTTTCTGGCCAACCCCAAGTCCAGAGATGAGTCTACTTTTTGAACTGTACATAGTGGCTTGACCCCCTTGGGTCAAAGCTTTTTGGGGTTAAGAATTCCAGGCCAAACCTGAAAGAGCTGGTAAACCCCAGAGCTGGTGTAATCTCCTGGGGTGAAGAGGTGTGGAATGATGGACAAAATGCAGCATTAGTTTAAGTTTCTCCTAAGATGGATGGAATGTGATGACTTAAAATCCATGTAATTCATTTATTGTTAATGAATTTGCTAGCATTTTCTTTGTAAATACTCTATAGCCTTTTTTAGTCAGCTGCAGAACTTACTACTCTATATATGAATATTTTAAATAAGCTGTTTACTAGTCTTTGTAATTTGTCATTTTAAAAAATGTGATTCCTGTTTTAACAGACCAACCAGAGCAAATGTTTTGCCAATACTTTTTGTCTCATGGTTTTGTGTTCAAATTTAGGTTTCATTTCCATTAAAGTCTTTTTATTGTTCATTTGAAAGCTAAATGTTTCTTCCATTGGTATTTTTGTTGGGGAGGGATGCATTATTTGAAATTGAGAATTACACATTCTCAGTAACTCACATGCACCTGCTCATTTGATCTTCACAACCACCCTATGAGGTAGATGTTTTTCCTCATTTTATAGATTAAGAAATTTAGGCTTAGAAAGGTTTACACAGTGGCAAGGCCACTTACATCCAGGTCCTGATTCCAAATCTTAGTATTCTTTCTAGTACTCCCATATTTTCTTTCTTTTTTGGGGGGGAGGTGAGGCAATTGGGGTTAAGTGACTTGCCCAGGGTCACACAGCTAGTAAGTGTCTAGAGTCTGAGGCTGGATTTGAACTCGGGTACTCCTGACTCCAAGACTGGTGCTCTATCCACTGCCACCTAGCTGCCCCACTCCCATATTTTCTAAAGAACTAATTAACACCACACTTTTAAAATACAAAGATCTTTCAAAACATTTTTTACCAACTAAATTTTGGCATTGAGGTTATATAATACAATTGACCTAAAAAATTGAGTTCTTATATGCAAAAATGTGGATTTTTATTTTGGCAGCATTAAAAAACAACCAACCAGGTAAATTTCCCCATTAAAGTAGAAACAATATTTAAGCTTTCCCTGTCAAATACATACCAAAAGGATGTTCTGTGCAGGCAGGTCTTCATGTAACATTACATACAGGTAACTGCCATTCTGAAAATAACTTTTTTGATATGGGTTATAAAACCAGTAGTAAAGTATGCAAAGATCCAGATAGCAAAAATTTAATGGATGGATTTTAATTATGTTTTTCTCTATTCCTCAGCCCTTCCAATTTTCAATTGATGTTACCTTTTGCAATTGGGATTTTGGACTCTGAAGTACTACCCTCAAAATAGAATCTGTTCCACTTTAAAATGCAAAAGTTATGATTAAAAAAGATTACTATTTAACACTTTTAACAAGAATGTTTATTTGTATTAAAGCAGAAACCAGTTCCTAAATCATTTTGTACAGTTGTGTCCTTTAGACCAATAAGATCCAAATTTTAAAAACTGTCATTTTTATTTGTGCAGTTTTCACTGCAGTCTTCTATAACTTTTACAGAGTTCATGGTCCCTAATATCTCCCCATCCTCCATTTTTCCCATGTGGGAGGAGAGGAGCCATAACGTACTTTTTAACGATACTTAGAGTCTTAGGAAACAGATACTGTTTGTTTTTGTTTAAAAGCAATTCGATTTGGGCACTCTGGGTGGATGGTCTACAGGGATCCTTGTGGTGCATACCACAGTCTCCAGCATGATAAATCCTAGGAACTTCAGGAACCATGACTTTCCAGAAAGTTTTAAGACAAGTTGTAGTCAAATACTGAAGAGTCCAGTCCCAGTTATAATCATCATAAGTACAGAAAGTGTCTGTGCACTCAATCAGTTTCTGATATGTATCTCGAGTCAACACTAGGCCCATATTGTGCTCTGTGGATTTCCAAGTTTTCACTTCTACCTTGTCTGCTTTGCCAAAGAAACTGCGACTGACAGAATAGGACCCCAGAGAGAGCACATCACACTCGGGGCACTCCTGCAGTTTCAATTTCCACATTTTTTTGAGCACGTGAAAAAAGTCTGGAGCTAAGTAGTGATCCTCCTCCAGAAAAACCATAAGCCCAGCATAGTTCCGGAGAATCTTGACCCTCTCCCAAACGAAATGCAGCTTCCACCACCAGTGGTGCTTGGTCTGAGAAAACTTGGCCTCCCGGTAATGGCCAAAGGAGTCGGGATATTCCGCGTTAATGCAGCCCATTTTCAAAGCTGCTTTCTTCTGCAGGTCTCGGGGGCAATCTTTGGGGTCGTTGCCGGGGAACTCGTTGGGGTACAGCTGAATGCTGAAGGGGAAAAAGACCTGCAGCACGGGGCAGAAATCCACCCCGGCGATCAGCTGATTGATCTCGGCCGACCAAAAATCGTGGCTAAAGATGACTAAGAGGTTACCGATGCCCTGGACCCGGCGAAGCGAGTCCAGCAGCAGCTTGAGGTAGTCGGGCCGGTTGTGCACCTGGACCACCAGGACGAGCTCGGGCTCCAGCAGCGCGGGGCCCCCGGCGCCGCCGCCTCCTCCCCCGCCGCCGGCCTTTTCGCCGCCGGCTCCCGCCGCGCCCGCTCCTCCAGCCGCGGCGTTTCTCAGCGTCTGGTCAAAGTTCACCTGGTACACCAGCGACCGGTATACCAGCGTCATGTTGTCCACTTCGGGCGGCGGGGCGGCCGTGCCGTTGGGAAACCTGCGGAGGTCGCCGGGGCCTGCAGCTCGCGCCGGGGCGGGCGCCGAGCCGGCGAAGGCCTCATTCTTCCGCTGCCGCCCGTTGCTGTTCCAGAAGACGAAGCCGCAGGCGGCTACCACCAGCGTCAGAATCAGCACCTTCCGCTTGTAGATGCGGAACCTCATGGTCTCCGGGGCCGCGGGGCGGGGAGGAGGGAGCGGGCTAGCTAGCGGCGTCCGGCCGCGCGGAGCCTTGACTTCGGCAGGCCGCCGGTAGCAGCAGCAGCCAAGCCCCCCGCAGTCCCCCGGGCTAACTCATCCCTGGCCCGGCGGGAGGTGGGGGCTGGGGCTGGGACCGTCCCGAGGCCCGAAGGCAGCGGAGCCGCAGCGGTCCTCAGCGGCCCCACGCCGACCCGGTGCGGCCCATTCTCCTTTTCTGCAGCAGCAACAGCAGCGCCGACAGCTTCCCGGCCGCTAGGAGCCCCGGCTCTTGGTGCTCCGCGCTCTCGCCATTCAGCACAGCGGCTCCGGAAAGAGCATGCCGCAGCTTCAGTGCCCTCGTTCTACTCTGCTCCCGCAACCCGAGCCAGCCTGCGCCCCTTCCGCGCTCATCCTCGCGCAGCCCCCTCTACTTGCCGGCAGCGGAGCGACGCAGGTGGCAGCTGTGTTCCAGCTTTGGCGGCGTAGATTGTGACACGGCCAGCGAACGTCTCTGCCCTCCGGCCTCACGTCCCGCCCTCCCTGCCTCCTGGTTGGTGCCTCTCAGTCACGTCCCGAGGCGCCCTATCACGGCCTCGTGTAGCCCATTGGGCGGGGGCACCGTCACTCCGTTATGGTCGTCCCGCCCCTTCCCGTCAGGCGCGGTACGATGAGTTGGAGCGCAGGTGCCCAGGTGGTATTTGCATTGGGGCCAAGGTTAGGGAACATTCTGTTTCAGGTGGACTAAACTTGCTCGGGCAACCCACACGATGAAGTGCTGGAGCCCCCAGCATAGGGGCCTTGTTGGCCTCGTAGCCCATCTTTTGCAATAACGACACGTCATCCTTGAAAGCCTAGTTTCTGGGGAACAGGAAACTTGTATGAGTATTGTAGGAACGTGGCATCTCTGGACCTCTGAAAAGGCATCAGAGATGAGAAAGTGGAAGGTTACAAGAACGATTAAAAACCCAGCCCCCTGGCTTTCTTTGACGGGTAACAAAATGAAATAAAAATACTTATCTAGAGTTTGAGTTTTTCACGCTTTAAAAGTTCAAATCAAATGGCATTTCCTCAAGAAAGTCTTGAGTTAGAGGTTATGGATTTGACTCCCTGCTCCATTTACTTCCTAGATTGTTTTTCGTTTTCTAGTTTATGCCTTGCACAGAATAGGTGCTGAATATCATTGTCACATTTTTATGACCTGGGGCAAAGCACAGTTTCTTCATCCGCTCTAAATCTTTGATCCTATGGCATCACGTGCCACTTTATTATGCACGATTATGTATTAACTTATGCAATACTGTGTTACAGTTTTCCCCATGCCCAGATTGTAATGTGAGCTCCTTGGGGGCAAAGACTGTCTTACATCAACACCACCCCCACCACTCCACTCCCACCCCTACCCTCTCCAGCAAGTTGAATATGACAGGAGAAGAAATTTAATAATAGTCGGTGAATTGATCCTCACCGTTATCCCCATTCTACAAATGAGGAAATGAGGCTTTAAGAGAGTAATTTACCTAGGGTCAGATAGCTAGTAAGTATTAGAGACAGAATGGAAAGATTTAGATTCAAAGTCCAGATCTCTAAACTCTATAGCACCTGCATCTTTACTAAAGGTACTTTAATGAAAGATACTGAATAGCAAAGGAAAATGTTTTTCCCCATTAAAAAAAAAAAGCTCCAATGAAGTTAGAAATTTTCTTTCTGAAGAAATCCAAACATGCAAAGAGGTCAAGCAAATTTTTAAAAATTAAAGGTATTCAGGGGCAGCTAGATGGCGCAGTGGATAGAGTACCGGCCCTGGAGTCAGGAGGACCTGAGTTCAAATCCGGCCTCAGACACTTAACACTTACTAGCTGTGTGACCCTGGGCAAGTCACTTAACCCCAATTGCCTCACTTAAAAAAAAACATTAAAAAAAATTAAAGGTATTCTAGATTGAATGCAATTAAGGTGTAAAAAATAAGAAAATTAATTAGTTCGAGGGAGGCCATTAAGAAGGTTGGAGCTTCTGAGGTAGACCTAATAGATGGTTACTATTTCACCTAATAGAAGGTGAAATAACAATGGTTTGAAATTTGAAAAAATAACTCCTTGAAAAGGAAAAGGACAAAAATGGGACATGGAATATTGATAGGAAGAGGTGAGAGAGAAGTAAAATATTTCTTGAAATTGAAACGGGGGGGAGGGGAGCAGGGAATAGAAAGTGATTCTTAAAACACACATATATATGAAGATAAGGATTTTAAAAATGTATTTTAAAGATAATAATCAAAGTAGTGTCAACCTGAAAATTAATTAAAACAATCAATATAACAAAATTAAGGTGTTGGGGCAGCTAGGTGGCAAAGTGGATAGAGTACCGGCCCTGGATTCAGGAGGACCTGAGCTCAAATCCAGACGAGACACTTGACACTAGCTGTGTGACCCTGGACAAGTCACTTAACCCTCGTTGCCCTGCCCTTGCCCCACCCCCCAAAATTAAGGTCTTTAGTTGGGGCGGAAGAGTTGCAACTCGTGATACCGACATAGCCACTTATAACCTCTGGGAACAGTACAAAGATCTAGAGAGTGAAGGGACTTCTTTGGTTTCACCAGTTAAATTCTTTTACAAAACAAGCAGATAGAGTGAGAAGATTACTTTTTGGGAAGTTAAGTATCAAATAATTTCATAGGGTAAGCTGTTTTATATAACAAGTACATAAAGAAAGCTTGGGAATCTCTGGGGGGGGAGAATTTGGGAGATCTACATAACAATGAGAGGCTGGAATTGGACAAAATCTGGTGAGCCCCAGGCAATTCATTGGCCAGGGAATCAAGTCCGTTCTGAGTAAATTGTGCTTGTCAGTAGGATCTCAGGTTCAGTCTTCCGAGAGGGCATTAGCCAACTAGCATTTATTAAGACGTTACTATTGTGATGGGGAAATAGAGTGGGGGTTTGGAATAGGGGTAGGGGTTTGGGGTCCTTAGGAATTCCTCTTTAAAGAATTATACCCTCTTGCACACAAATTCAATAGAATAAGATAATAGTTTATTTAGGAGCTGGGGAGGGGAAACCAAGAGAGAAATCCTTGGACTTCTCATGGGGACAAGGCATGGTACAGAGGTGTGTCTCTGAGATACCAATCTCCTTGAGCAGAAGACAGGCAGATACTTTTATAGAGGACTGATAGGGGTGATCATCTGACTGTGGAAAGTTCCTTTATTGGGGGGAGGACCATCCCCCACTTGTGGTGGCTGGGGGAGTTGGGTGAGAGGTGGCTGCAGATTTCTCCAGCCATCTCTCTCCTCTGCACACGAAGGCAGCAGCCACACCTAATCTTATCTCCCCAGGGGTGAAGGAGACTGGAATGAAGGGTGGTGGTCCTGGAGCTAGCTCAGTCCTGATCTGGTGCTACTTATCTCTTTAGGTGTGTCTGTCCTTTGGTTTAGTTTCTCAAGGAGAAGGTTCTTTGATTTACCCCAGAGAACTTCTGGGGTACACTAGGCCTATAACATTATGTTAGAGGCACTGTACTAAGCACTGGAGATAAAAGGTTAAACACAGTCCCTGTCCTCTAGGAACTCACATTCATTCCACTGGAGGACTCAAGGAGCAAACTATGTAGATATGTAGATATGTAAAAGATTTGTTGTTCTTTGCCACCCCCCCCCACCTCTCACACCCCACCCCTCTTCTTAGAGAGAAATGGATTTAAATGAGGAAGGACTGTGCCAAGCTAGCTGGGGACAGAGATGGCCCTGGATACAGTGGGAAAGGCCTCTTTTACCTAGTCAAAAAGAAAAGGATTGGGGGGGAGGGGGAAGACAGGGTTTCTGGACAAAATAGAAACAATTGCCATTTAGGCCCACCCAGAGCCATCAAGAAGCCGAACAATGGCCACAGGTCAAAAAGATAAGACAAAACTGGTCTCAAAAGAAGAAATGTAAATTATCAACAATCTTTTAAAATTCTGAAAATTACTAATAATTAGAGAAATGTAAACTAATACAACATGACACATAAAAAAACAGTAGAAGATGGAAAAATTGAAGGTGAGTGTTAAAAACAGGCACATTATCCATTTTTCAGGAAAACATTGGAATTCTGCAAGGAAAATGAGAAAATTGTTCATGTTCTTTGATTTAGTATTCTCACCATTGGGTTTATGCCCGCCCCCCCAAAAGGTTATTGACAACAAAAAGGACTTACATTTATAAAACTATTAATTGTGGCACTATTTTTAAATAACAAAAACAAACTATATCCAGTGACTGGAGAATGACCAAACAAATTATGGTATATGAATTTGGTTTTTTTGTTGAGTTGTATACATCTCTGTGACCCCATTTGGGTTTTCTTGGCAAAGATACTGCAGTGGTTTGATATTTCCTTATCCGGCTCATTTTACAGATGATGAACTGAGGCAAATAGGGTTAAGTGACTTGCTAAGGGTCACACAGCTAGTGTCTGAGGCTGGGTATGAACTCATGAACATGAATTTTCTTGATTCCAAACTCAATGCTCTATTCATAATGACTATTAGTCATTATGAAGAATTCAAAGCAATATAGGAAGAACAAAACAAAACAAAACCAAAAGAACAATACACACAGATTCCCAAACTTTGTAAACGAAGATAACTAAATAGCAAGAAAATTCAGATTTTTAAAAAATTAGATATTGTTGGTGCTAACTTAGAAAACAGATTTTAAGGAAAATTATTAAAGTTATTAAAGAAAATTATTAAAGTTTCATGTGTAACCTCTATCCCAAACTCCATTGGTATCCCAAACTTATTGGTGGAGATGCGCTGGGTGGGGAAGGCCCCCTCCCCACCCCCACCCCCCAAGCAAACCAAGAAATCTTAAGTAGTTCTGCTTTAGACCGAGGTTGACAGCATATGTCCAAATAATTGAAGCCCTTCATCACTACTATATCACACTTTCATGGCAAGCTTGTGATCTTGATGTAGGAGGCAAAGAAAGGGTTAACAGACAAACTTAAGACCCGAGCTCTAATTTAGAGCTGAGCTCCAAGAGGGGTTATAACTTACAGACCCCAACTCAGAAAGGGATTAATGAATAATTTAAGATTTGGGCCTTACAAGTCAGAGCCTAGGCTCTTGTTACACACATTAATCACCACTCATAACAAGAACAGCAAGAGACAGGTCATAGAGACCTTAACTATAACAAAGACATAGAGACTGGCTATAGAAATTCTAATTGATAAATGAAAATATTCAGAAATTAGGCATGGGAATGAAAAGGCAACAGGCACGGAAAAGGCCAAGTTTGTCCCTGATTCACCTTATGATGTGTAAACCCCAAAAACACACCTCCACAGAAAAAAGGTACCCATTTTGGAGATTGGCTTAAGCCCCCAGGAACTCCAAATTAGGATAAGCCCTCCCATGTACCTCCTTAAGGTGGATATTATAATAATGAGACTGATAATCAATTTATCCATATTGATGTAGGAGGCAAAAAGGGGTTAATAGAAAAACCTAAGATCCAAGCTCTAATTCAGATATTAGCTCCAAATGGGAGTTACACCCCAGTCTGTGGATAACTTATGCTAGGTTATCATACCCATAGTGATCAGTTCCCATAATGGGACCATAAAGGGTCAGGTCATATAACAATAAAGGAAATAACATGGGTATAAAAATTCTAATGAAAATAGAGATAATTTGAAACTAGCCATGGGAATCAGAAAGAGACATGCGCAGAAAAGGCCAAATTTGTTCCCAAATTCACCTTAAGATGTATAAACCCCAAAAACACACCTCCACAGAGGTTGGCTTAGGACCCCAGGAACTCCAAATTAGGATAAGCCCTCCCCTGTACCTCCCCAAGGTGGAGAATATTATGAGTAAGACAGACACTCCCCTGTACCTCCTCCCCAAAGTGGAGATTATTATAATGAGACTAATAATCAATTTACCCATACTATAAATATAACTGTCTTTCCTTTCCTTATTTGAGAGATACCTTTCCACTATTCTGGTATATCCACTGAGGCCTCAATGATGTTGTAAAATAGTGAGAAATAGGGTCAGCTAGGTGGCGCAGTGGATAGAGCACTGGCCCTGGAGTCAGGAGTACCTGAGTTCAAATTCGGTCTCAGACACTTAACACTCACTAGCTGTGTGACCCTGGGCAAGTCACAACCTCAATTGCCTCACTAAAAAAAAATAATAATGATGATGAGAAATAATATTATGACAGTATCCTAGTCTTAAGTACTTGCTCTTACTTCAATCAATTATCTAATCAGTTTTTTTGTAATAGAACGCAAGTTCAGGAAAGGATTTCAATTTCCCGAAGTTAATATTAGATAAGGGGGCTATCCATTTGTAAATGAGAAAGTATTAGTTTATCGCAGACCAATTCAAGGGAGGTAACCCTTCTGTTTACCCTGAACTGGACCTTAGTTTTCCAAAAAAATAGATTATTTTCTAGGGTGCACCTTGAGCATTAATATTTATTTATTTATTTTGGGTAGGGCAATGAGAGTTAAGTGACTTGTCCAGGGTCACACAGCTAGTAAGTGTCAAGTGTCTGAGGCTGCATTTGAACTCGAGTTCTCCTGAATCCAGGGCAGCTGCTTTATCCACTGCACCACCTAGCTGCCTCGATTGAGCATTAATATTACTAAAGTTCTATTTAGTAAATCAGAAACCCTAAACTTGAACTTTGTAGTCTTGTTTTATCTTACTAAATGAATTTTGTCTGTGTACTATAAAATATAAGCAATGCATTGGATCAGGGAAATTTTTCAGTATATTAGGAAAAAAATATGCCTGTTTGGATTTCTTTTTCTCAGCCTCACAGGGGAAATGGTTGGAATTATACCCGGGGGCAGCTAGGTGGCACAGTGGATAAAGCACTGGCCCTGGATTCAGAAGGACCTGAGTTCAAATACAACCTCAGGCACTTGACACTTACTAGCTGTGCAACCCTGGGCAAGTCACTTAACCCCCGTTGCCCTGCAAAAAAAAAAAAAAAATAAATAAAAGAATTATACCCTCTCACACATAAATCCAATTAGGATAAAATAATCTTTTATTTAGGCACTAGAGAAAGGAAACCAAGAGAAAAGTCCTTGAACTTTTCTCATGGGGAGATAGCATAGCACAGAGACATGGTTCTCTGAGATACCAATCTCCTTGAGCAGGAGAAAGGCAAATACTTTTATAGAGGACCAATAGTGGGGTGATCATCTGACTATGGAAAGTTCCTTTTGGGGGTGGGAGAAGCTGGAATGAGGGGAGGTGGTCCTGACTTCTGGAGTTATCTGTCCCCTAGGTGCCGTTCAGGCAGCAGCCACAATTAATGGGATCATCTTCCCCCAAGGGGTGGGGGAGACTGGAATGAAGGGTGGTGTTCCTGGAGTTAACTCAGTCCCTATTGGGTGCCACTTATCTCTTTAGGCATATCTGTCCTTTGGTTTAGCTTCTACAAGGAGAAGGTTCCCTGAGTTTCCCCAGAAAACTTCTGAGGTACCTCAGGCCCATAACATAAGGAAGTATGTTTGGATATTAGTGAATTGCTTCTGACAGATATTGTCCTAAAACAAAGTCAGTTATCTTTCACAGTATTATTCTATTATTGACTCCAAAACCCTAACTTTAACCCAACCCTAATCCTAATCCTAACTTTGGTATACTACCTGTTAACTCTTCAAAAAGATTTTGAAATTTTGAAATTCCACCATTAATGAATGATATTACCTGTTTCTCCACAATCTCTTCAGAATTAATTTGTTTCTTCTCATTGTTTTGTCAATTTAATGGGTGTAAGGTGATACTTCAAAGTTATTTTCATTTGCATCTCTTTGATTAGTAGTGAGATTAAACACATTTATGAGCAACTACTACCACTTTGTGATTCCTGAAAATTGTTTCTAATTTATTTTAGATGTCATTTGTCATTTTTGCTACATTTCTCCCAATCTGCTATTTGTCTTTTCCCTTTGATTATATTTTTGTTGTATTAAATTTTACATTTAATATAATCAAGCCCATTTATCTTGTCATTAATGATTTTAATAGGTCATCTCCCTTTCCACAACTGAAATAAATCCATTGTTCTATCTTCCATAATTTTTATTTTTTAACTTTGTCATCCAGCAGTAATTCATTAAAATATGTTGTATAGGAAAAGGCTCTATATCCATTTCTTGATGAATTGCTAACTAATTTTCTACAAGAGCATTTGTTAAACAATGAATCCTTTCTCTAATTTTTATTTTCTATAGATTTATCAAATATTAATCATTTTGGTTAAATATTTGTTAATTGATGTTTATTTTAAAATTTATTTTAAATTTAATAAAATATAATTTTGATGATAATAACTTGTAAATACATGTAATATGTAATGGCCTTTTATTTTTCATCATTACTATGGATTTGACAAATATCAAAAAACATGAACACTTCCATGAATAAAAAAGAAAAAGAGGATTGTATATGATACCATTAAACTCCATTACTTATGGCTTAGTGCTTAGTACATACTCAATTCTACACTGTTCCAATATTGTTCCACCACTGTTCTGTTTTTCTGTGTCCCCTACTGAACCTCCTGCTTTTTTTCTGTATATTTTAGTGCATCTTTTTGTTGTTGTTGTTGTTGAGGCAATTGGGGTTAAGTGACTTACCCAGGGTCACACTGCTAGTGTCAAGTGTCTGAAGTCAAATTTGAACTCAGGTCCTCCTGAATCCAGGGCTGGTGCTTTATCCACTGCGCCACCTAGCTGCTCCTGTGTGTGTATATATGTATATATTTTTTTCTGATAAAAGTATTTTTTCCCCAGTTACATGTAAAGACAGTTCTCAACATTTGTTTATACAAGCTTTCCAATTTCAGATTTTTCTCTCTCCCTAGACAGCAGGTAATCTGATATAGGTTTATATATATATATATATATTAACTTTAAACATATTTCTGCATTAGTCATGTTATAAGAGAAGAATCAGAGCAATAAGGAAAAACCTCAAAATAGAGAAACAACAGCACCAAAACCAAAAGAAATAGTATGGTTCAATCAGCATCTATACTCCACAGCTCTTTTTTTTTTTTCTGGATTTGGAGATCCCCTTCCATCGTGAGTCCCCTGGAACTCTCCTGTACCATTGCATTGGTGAGAAGAATCTAGTCCATCAAATTGATCAACACACAATGTTGATGATACTGTGTACAGTGTTCTTCTGGTTCTGCTCATCTCACTCATCATCAGTTCATGCAAGTCCTTCCAGGTTTCTTTGAACTCCTCCTGCTCATTGTTTCTTACAGCACAATAGAATTCCATTACATTTTTATACCACAACTTGTTCAGCCATTCCCCAATTGATGGGCAGCCCCTCAATTTCCAATTCCTTGACACCACAAAAAGAGCAGCTATAAATATTTTTGTACATGTGGGTCCTTTACCCTTTTTTATGATCTCTTTGGGAAAAAGACCCAAAAGTGGTATTGCTGGGTCAAAGGGTATGCATAGCTTTATAGCCCTTTGGGCACAGTTCCAGATTGCTCTCCAGAATGGTTGGATCAGTGCACAGCTCCACCAACAATGCATTAGTGTTCCAATTTTTCCACAGCTTCTCCAACATTTATTATTTTCCTTTTTTGTCATATTAGCCAATCTGATAGGCGTCAGGTGGTACCTCAGAGTTGTTTTAATTTGCATCTCTCTAATCATTAGAGATTTAGATCATTTTTCCATATGGGAATAGATAGCTTTGGTTTCTTCATCAGAAAACTGCCTGTTCATATCCTTTGACCATTTTTCAATTGGGGAATGACTTGGATTCATATAAATTTGATTTAGTTCCCTATATATTTTAGAAATGAGACCTTTATCAGAAGTACTGGCCATAAAAATTGTTTCCCAGCTTTCTGCATCCCTTCTAATTTTGGATGCATTGCTTCTGTTTGTACAAAACCTTTTTAATTTAATGTAATCAAAATCATCCATTTTGCATTTCATAATATTCTCTATCTCTTGTTTGGTCATAAACTGTTCTCCTTTCCAAAGATCTGAAAGGCAGACTATTCCTTCCTCTCCTAATTTACCTATGGTATCACCTCTTATGTCTAAATCATGTACCCATTTTGACCTTATTTTAGTATAAGGTGTAAGATGTTGGTCTATTCCTAATTTCTGCCATACTATCTTCCAGTTTTCCCAGCAGTTTTTGTCAAATACTGAGTTCCTATCCCAGAAGCTGGAGTCTTTGGGTTTATCAAACACTACATTACTAAGTGTCTCCTATGCCTAGCCTATTCCATGGATCCTCCACTCTGTTTCTTAGCCAGTACCAGATAGTTTTGATGACTGCCGATTTATAGTAAAGCTCCAGATTTGGTACAGCTAACCCACCTTCCTGTGAATTTTTTTTCATGATTTCCCTTGATATTCTTTTTTTTTTTTTTTTTTGGTGAGGCAATTGGGGTTAAGTGACTTGCCCAGGGTCACACAGCTAGTAAGTGTTAAGTGTCTGAGGCCGGATTTGAACTCAGGCCCTCCTGATTCCAGGGCCAGTGCTCTATCCACTGCGCCACCTAGCTGTCCCCTCCCTTGATATTCTTGACTTTTTGTTTTTCCAGATGAATTTTGTTATTTTTTTTTAGCTCTATAAAAGAATTTTTAGGTAGTCTGATTGGTATGGCACTGAATAAGTAAATTAATTTAGGTAGAATTGTCATTTTTACTATATTAGCTCTGCCTATCCATGAGCAATTGATATCTTTCCAATTATGACACAAATATGGTGGTGATACCAAAACCAGGCAGAGCCAAAACAGAGAAAGAAAATTATAGACCAATCTCCCTAATGAATATTGATGCTAAAATCTTAAATAAGATATTAGCTAGGAGATTACAGCAAATGATCACCAGGATAATACATTATGACCAGGTGGGATTTATACAGGAATGCAGGGCTGGTTCAACATTAGGAAAACTATTAACATGGGGTTAAGATGCCAGAAGTCTTGGGGCAGCTAGATAGCACAGTGAATAGAGCACTGGCCCTGGAGTCAGGAGTACCTGAGTTCAAATCCGGTCTCAGACACTTAACACTTACTAGCTGTGTGACCCTGGGCAAGTCACTTAACCCCAACTGCCTCACTAAAATATAAATAAATAAATAAATAAATATGGGCAGCTAGGTGGCACAGTGGATAGAGCACTGGCCCTGGAGTCAAGAGGACCTGAGTTCAAATCCAGCCTCAGACAGTTAACACTTACTAGCTGTGTGACCCTAGGCAAGTCACTTAACCCCAACTGCCTCACCCAAAACAAACAAACAAACTAAATAAATATATATAAGCCCTCCCTTGTAACAAATATGTCTAGTCAATTTACCCATTGGCCATGTCAGAAAATGTATGTTTTATCAAGAGATCAGCAACACAAGTTTTTCAAGTTTTTTAGTTATTGATCACTCAGTTGGTAATAGTTCTTTTTTTTTAAGTGAGGCAATTACCATTACCATTACCAATTACCATTGTTAGGTCTATATCCCAAAGACATTAAAAACATGGGAAAAGCATCTATCTGTGCAAAAATATTTATAGCAACTCTTTTTGTGGGGGCTAATTGGAAATCTAAGGGATGCCCATCAATTGGGGAATGGCTAAACAAGCTAAATATTAATGTGCTATATGAAATGACAAGCAGATTATTTCAGAAAATCCTGGACTTGCATGAACTGATGCAAAATGAAATGAGCAGAACCAGGAGAACATTGGATATAATAATAACAATATTATATGATAAAGAACTATAAATAACTTCACTATCTCAGCAATATAATGATCAAGACAAAATGAAAGGACTAATGATGAAGCATACTATTTGCCTCCAGAGAAAGAAGTGATACTGTCTGAATACAGACTGAAGCATGCTATTTTTCACTTTCTTTATTTTCAATCTTTTTCTTTTATTCAAGTCTTCTGATACAAAATGACTAATATGGAAATGTTTTACATGTTTGCATATGTATAACCTATATTTGATTTTGTACCACCTCGGGGAGGGGGGAGGGTAAGGAGGAAGGGTAGGATAGAATTTGGAATTCAATACTTTTTTTTTTAATGGTTAAAATTGTTTTAACATGTAATTGGGGGAAAATTGTGTATATATATATACCTCTCAAATGCCAAATGAAATAACAAACAAAACTCAAAAATTTTCTTCAGCACAACTGTTAGGCAATCTTAAAATTCTAGGGGTCTGTCTTGGTTTGCATATATACACATACATACATACATACATACATACATGTGTGTGTATTTTAAAGGCATTGAAACCTTCCTTAAGATTTGGTTGACTGAAGAGATTAAAGGTTCAGACTATTGACATCACTTCTTCATTACCTGAGTACAAAATAGGTAAGAAAAACTCTGATGCTTGGCTGCTAGTAAATAATGATCCAGAACTCAGCTGAATCAACTCAAGTTATCCTCAATGCCAAGAGATAGGTAGGTAAGTAGATAGACATTAGATAGATGATAGATAGATAGGTAGATAGGTAGATAGATAGGTAGATAGATAGATAGATAGATAGATAGATAGATAGATAGATAGATAGATAGATAGATAGATAGATAGATAGATAGATAGATAGGTAGACAGACAGATAGGTAGGGAGGTAGGGAGGTAGGGAGGTAGGAAGATAGATTATCTGAGGCAGGAGCAAAGCAGTCAGTCTGGAGATAGAGCAGACCAGAGAGTGACTTGCAAGTGGAGTGAACTTGGCTTTTTTGGAAATGACAATGAAGCTGAATAAGCAGTCCTAAGTCCTATAATTGTATATGGATATAGCCAGCAAGTTTAGGGATGAAATGAAGGATTCCAACATAGAGAGAATGCAAACCAAGACAGACCCCTAGAATTTTAAGATTGTCTAACAGTTGTGCTGAAGAAAATTTTTGAGTTTTGTTATTTCATTTGGCATTTGAGAGGCCAACCAGAATTGTGCCATATGGAATCTGTTATGATTCTTTGGTGCAAGCTATTGGAGGAAACATATAAAAGGACAATACTTAATTCACCTCAGGATCACTGAGACACTTCTGGAATTGGGATATAGACAAATGTACCAATTGCATGCCGATTTGCCGAGGACCAGAAGGGTGCTACATCAATTTAAAGTTTGCACTCTTACCTCTGAACTGTGAATCATGAACTATAAATCTGTGGAACTTCCAGTGAGCAAGCATCTTCCTCTCCATTTGGGGTCATGACCCACAGTTTAAGAAGCTTTGGTCTAGATGAGTCTCTGGCTTTGTACCTTTTGTTTTGTTTTATCTTTCCCTGAGCATAGATGAGTGATCCTGAACTGTTCCTTCCTAGACTTGGTGGCAGTGTTGTGAGTTCAAGAAGTCAGGAGCTCCTGGGTCTTTTTTTTTTTTTTTGGTGGGGCAGTGGGGGTTAAGTGACTTGCCCAGGGTCACACAGCTAGTAAGTGTTAAGTGTCTGAGGCCGGATTTGAACTCAGGTACTCCTGAATGCAGGGCTGGTGCTTTATCCACTGCGCCATCTAGATGCCCCTGCTCCTGGGTCTTTTAGTGGCAAACAATTGGAAGGAATTTCCTACATTGAGAGGATGTTCACTGAGAGGAGTAAGAAACCAAGCCCTGGCATGATCAACAAGAAGCCTTTGAAATTCCCTGAGTCATCCCATTTGGCAGTTCCTGATGCCATCAACTATGGTAGACCAGCCAGGAGCAGTGACAGTTTAGACTGTAGCACCTGGCTCCATCATAGGAAGGCTCAGGCTCCAAGCAGTAGCAGCATCCATAGCTTTCCCATTGCTTACTCTAATGTATAAGTGATTGAACCCTCCACATTGCTACCAGTATGACACCCAGAGAGGGCTAGCAGGACCAACAGGGTAGTATTGGTAGGAGGGGGCTTATTCTCCCCATGTAGGGGGAGTTCCTAGCTAGTGGGCCAGAGAATACTAAATGGGTAGTGGGAAAGGGCAATTCTCTATGATCTATGAAAATGATCAGTGATTATGCAGGAAATGTCATCATCTTTGCCATAGCCCTGATGTTTTTGATGTTACTTCTGCTTCAGGTTACCTCAGAGACCCACTATGAACTGTTAAGATATGGCTTCACCTACTACATAGATCTAATTGTTTAAACCCGAGATTCACTTCTTCCTGTCTTTCTCCATTACAGATAATGTTAGTTCGAAGTTTCTAAGAGATATTGTTTACAATATTAAGGAAACATGACTTTGTACCTATGCTGTTTAATATTTTATTTTTTAATTTAATTTTTAAAAAAAATTATTTTCAGTTTCTAATTCTCTTCCCCTCTCTCACCTCTCCTCTATCCATTTAGAAGGCAAAAATTATGATAACCCATTATATATATATATATATAAAGTCATGCAAAACATATTCCCACATTAGCCACATTGTAGAAGAGGGGAAAAATCCCGAAATAAAGGTAAAAGAAAATGTGCTTCATTTTTTTTTTTGGGGGGGTGAGGCAATTGGAGTTAAGTGACTTGCCCAGGGTCACACAGCTAGTAAGTGTCAGAGTCCGGATTTGAACTCAGGTTGTCCTGAATCCAGGACTGGTGCTTTATCCACTTCGCCACCTAGCTGCCCCATTTTTTCCCCCTTAAAAAAAAAAAATGTCTTTGAGGTAGAGTAGTGGTATTGTTGTAGTGATCATAGGGAATGCACAGTATGACTTTTGGGCATACTTCCAATTGTTCACCATATTGGTGGAGATCGGGGTCCCATACCTCTATGTGTGTGTGTGTGTGTGTGTGTGTGTGTGTGTGTGTATGAGAAAGAGAGAGAGTGGGGAAGGGAGAGGGGAGTGGGGAAGAAGAGGAGGCCAATATCACTTCAGGATGATAAAGGGAAACTTTCTGGGAAGACATGAAAGGAGTCTTAGTCTGAAAGCTTGAAGAGAGCTGGAAGAAGACTTGATGAGAACTCAAAAGCTCTCCTCTCCTCTCCCCCTGCCTTCTCCAACACTGTCCTGCCTGTCACAATAGACATGAGACATTGATCTTCCCCACTAAGGAGACCACCATTGACCTTTGGGACTAGCATTACATAGTCTTTGAAAACTTTGTCTCCATGTTATTGTATAAATTGTTCTTCTAGTTCTGTTCATTTTATTCTGCAGAGATCTTCCCAATTTCTTCTGACACTGTTCATGTCATTATTTCTTATGGTATAATATTGTATTATGGCATAATATGCTATTCATATACCATGATTTATCTATTCCACAATAGGACATCCCCTTAGTTTCCAATTTTTGGCTATGAACTGCTATTAATATTTTTGTATATAAGTCCTGTTAATATATAAACCACCTGGATTTGATGGAGCTGCCTTATTAACCACAAGGATTTTATGAAACCTTGGATTAATAAGAATAAAATGCCTCCCAACTGAACTTCAAACTGAACCCAGATAACTAGCAGATAAGTCCCAATCTGCTGACTTCTTTCCTCAGGATACTAAGTCCCATCCTTGTAAAAACATCCTGGCATCCTTGTCCTTGACAAACCCCTTTCTGAATCACATAATTTCATCAATTTGCTTTAAGTCAAACTACCAAACTGATTGGTATTTGACATTCTTGTTATAACTGAAATTGTTGAACTGATTTGCATTACATCCATTCTTGTTATAGTATTTGCTTTTAGGTTGATTTGTATCATGCTAATGAAACTGTTACCCTGTAACCAGTGAGCAAAAAAAAACCCCCTTATATATTCTCAGAAAAGGGGAAGTCTTAAAGAGTTCCTTCTTTGGAAGGAGTCTCTGCATGATTCATGCCTGCTTATTCTTGGGACAAATAAACCAGTACTGTTATTCCCTAGAGTTCTCTGATCTGTTTTTTCCCCCCCATGGGAGGACAGGTACAGAAACAAAATTTGACAGTCCTTTTCCTTTCTTTCATTTCTTTGGAGTACAGGCCTAAAGCACAATTTTGTAACTTTTGGAGTCTAGTTCTAAGTTGCTTTTTAGAATAGTTCAACTGTTTCACAGTTCTGCCAACAGTGTACTAATTTGCCTTTTTTCCCCCAGAAGTCCTTCCAACATTTAGAATTTTTTGATTTTTGTTATTTTTGCTAGTATAAGATGGAACCTAAGTTCTTTTAATTTGCATTTAACTAGTTATTAGTGATTTAGGGCTTTTCATATAGTTACCTTGGACATCTTCCTTTGAAAACTGTCTGTTGAACCATTTATCTGCTAGGGAATGGATTTTATTTTTTATAAATTTGAATCAGTTCCTTACAGATAAAGAACTTTATCAGAAAAATTTGCTGCAAAGATTTTTCCCCAGTTACTTTTTTCCTTCTAATTCTAACTGCACTGGGAGCAGAAGTGGGAGGATTGGGGGAAATTTTTTTTTAATTTTACATAATCAAAATTACTCTTTATTTTCTGTGATCCTCACTATCCCTTGTTTTGTCATGAACTCTTCCCCTATCCACAAATCAGAAAGATTAATTTCATCTTTTGTTCCATCTCTCTTTTAATCCCACTAGGTTTATTTTATTACATAAAAGTTCCTTTTATCAACTTAATGTTTTTTTTCTTTTAAATTCTATTAATTTCTTTAAATTTTTAGTCTGATTTTCAGTATTTCTATTTTGGTATTCAAATCTTTTTTCTTTTCGTTGTTTTATTTGCTTATCCAATTCATTCCTCTTTTATTGATGAAAGTACTCATAGAGCTCTATTTTCCTCTAAGGACTGCTCTAGCTGATTTTAAGTTTGTGCATATTGTCTCACTATTGTAATTTTCTTTCATGAAATTATCTACTTTTTTGTAATTTGTTCTAATTATAACCCACTAATTCCTTAGGCTTCTTATTCAGTCTCCATTTAAGTTTGAATCCTTTCCTCAGAGTACCTTTAATATAATTTTAATTGAGTTTTAGTCAGTAAACCAGAGAGGCAGAGAGACGGTAGATCTTAAGAACCAGGAAGAGCTGGGGGTTGGGTTTAAGTCCTGCCTATTACACACCCTGACCTAGGAACAACCTTCTGGTGTTCTAAGTAATTCTATTGACCTGCATTGGTAAGGGGACATTCCACATCTGGGACATCCTTATGCCAAAGAAATCACAGGTCCAATTCCTGATGATCTCCTTTAGTCAATGTTTAGGAGACTTAGCCTATGGTCAAGTTTTACAAAAGTGCAATGGACAGCTAAGAAATATTCAGGCCCTTTACCCAGGTTCAGCTTATCTCTGGGCCTCCCTATTCACTGAGACAGAACAGTACTGAAATTAGGCCAGTCAAGAACCGTACAGTAGCTTTTAGGTGTTGAAAGGAAGAGTCAATCCATTCATTAATATCTTATTTTAAGAAACTGCCACAGCCATCCCAACCTTTAGCAAATACCTGATCAGTCAGCAGGCATCAACATCATCAGCAAAAAGATTATGGCTTAACATGATGGTTAGCATTTTTTTTCCCTCTTAGCAATAAAGTCTTTTTAAATTAAGGCATGCACATTTTAAAAAGACTACAATATAGCACAGACATAATTTCCATATGCACTAGGAAACTAAAAAACTTATGTGACTTGCTTTATTGCAATATTTCAATGGTCTGGAACTGAACCTGCAATACAGGTACACCAGTATTAATGCAATACTTTTAAATGAAATCTGGGCAAATGGACTATTGCAATACATGAAAGTATGATTAAACTATGATCAAACTGAATTTATACCAAGGAGAAAGAGATGACTGGTTCCAACATTAGAACAATTAACAATCATAATAAAAACCAAACGTCTAAATCACATCATAGGGATGTAGAAGAAATCTTTTACAAAGCACAATACTTACTTATGTGAAAAACCTCAGAGATAGACATAAATGGACTTTAAAAAAATGATAATAAATGTACATACATCCATATGTATACCCACACATATATAACATGGTAGTTTATTTGGAAATCTTAGAGAATAAGCAAAGAAACTAATCGAGATAACAACTTCAGTAAAGTAACATGACACAATGAAAACCACCAAAATAAATATTTCTATGCAGCAATGACAAAATCCAGGAAATAAAAGGGAAGTATCTTTCAAAATAACTACAAAATGTGTAAGTGGGACTCAATGTAACAAGACTCACTTAAGATCTGTATATAGTAGATACGTGACAAAATACTCCTTAAATAGAGGACAAATAATTGAATGTTCAGTGCTCGTGGCTGGGCCACATTAATATAATAACAATCATGATGCTAGCTAAATTTGCATATCTGGAGTTATACCATTCACATTTTGCCAAAATATTTTGTAGCAAGTTTTTGTATTAACAAAAGAACTGGAATCAAAGTAGATACCCATCCACTGAGCAATGACCTAAACAAACAAAATGTGGTACATGAACATACAATACTGTGCTATAAGAAACAATGACTGTGATGAACATACATCAGTTTGGGAAAAGCTATATGAACCGACAAAAAGTGAAGAAAAAGTCAGGGAAAAATATAGAATAAATGCGATAATCTAAATGTAAAGGGCAAAAATAATAAAAAAAGTTGTGAGGTGATATTGACCAGCTTGGCCCCAAAGAATAGTAAGTCAATAAACATTTTAGAAGAGCCTACTATGTGCTGGGAACTGCACTAAGTGCTAAGAATACAAAGAGAGGCAAAAAACAAAAACAAAATGATTTCCCAGCTTTCCAAGGTCAGTTTAATAAGAGGGAAGGCACTAGCATTAAGAGGGAATCAGGCAAGGTTTCTTGTAGAAGGTAGGATTTTAGCAGGAACTTGAAAGAAAGCCAGCGGATGAGGATGAATATGGTTGTTCCCCAAGCATGGTTGACAGTCAATGAAAATGCATGGAGTCAGAGATGGATTGTCTTAGATGAGGAACAGCAAGGAAGTCAGTGTCATTAGATCTTCAAGGACACGGGGTTAAGATGCCAGAAGTCTTGGGGCAGCTAGATAGCACAGTGGATAGAGCACTGGCCCTGGAGTCAGGAGGACCTGAGTTCAAATCAGCCTCAGACACTTAACACTTACTAGCTGTGTGACCCTAGGCAAGTCACTTAACCCCAATTTACACACACACACACACACACACACACACACACACACACACACACACACACAGAAAAAGAAAAAGATGCCAGAAGTCTGTAAAAGTAGGAGAGGGTATGGAGGGCTTTGAAAACCAGATTTCTTATTTGATCCTAGAGGGGATGACAAACTGTATGAGTGTATTAATTAGGGGTGGGATGGAGAGGGAGGTGGTAGTGCTATGGCCAGAGCTGCATTTAAAGATCAATTTAATAACTGAGCAGATGATGCACTATGGAAGGGAAATTTAGGCAGGAAGACCAACCAGTTACAGATACAAAAAAGGGCAAAAACAGAGTTCTTGCCCTTGTGGAGTTTACATTTTGGTGGGGGAAACAAGCAGACATACACATAAAATACAAACACTTATAAATGGGACGTAATTCCAGGGGGAAAGTACTAACAATGGGAGGAGAGCAGGGAAACCAGGAAAGGCCTTTTTCAGAAGGTAGAAATTGAGACTTGAAGTCAGAAAGTTGAGGTGAGGAGGGGGAGCATTCCTGGCATGGTAGACACTTGATTGAGAAATGGATGTTTGGGCAGGAAAAGCAAGAAAGCCAGTGTTACTGAATGAGAAGAGTATATGGGATTCAAGTATAAGAAAACTAGAAAGACAAGAAGGATCCAGGGTATAAAGGGCTCTGAAACCCAAACAGAGGATTTGATATTTGATTATGGAGGTAACAGGATGACATGATCGCCCAGCACTGAACTGTTTTTCAGACCAACATTTTAGAAAGATCACTTTGGCAGCAGAGTGGAAGGACTAAGTTGCAAAGTCTTGAGGCAGGAGACCAATTAGTAGGCTTTTACAATACTCCAGGCATTAGGTGAAAAGGGTCTGAACCAGGGTTCTGCTTATTTAAGTGGAGAGAGGGGATTTATAGGACAGATGTGAAAGGGAAAGGGAAAGCAACAAGAGTTGGTAAAGGATTAGATATGTGAGGTGAGGAAATCATATAATGCATGTAATGTTAGCCTTGGTTGATGCCCAGGTTAGTTTTACTGGCTTTGTTTCCTCTTTCTTATTGACATCCTGGATTCGTTATATACTTTTAGAAGAGCTCTCTCCTAGGGATATATTGGGATATTGGGAAATGTACATGTTGTAAAAACAGTGTATTAATAAAAATTAAGAAAAAGTTGCTTTGATATTCTCAGTGAACTTAAGATGTACTGTTAGAGACCACATTCTTTTTTTTTTTTTTTTACAGTGAGGCAATTAGGGGCAGCTAGGTGGCACAGTGGATAGAGCACTGGCTCTGGAGTCAGGAAAACCTGAGTTCAAATCCGGCTTTAAGACACTTAACACTTACTAGCTGTGTGACCCTGGGCAATCACCTCACTTTAAATTTTTTTTTTTTTTTGGTGAGGCAATTGGGGTTAAGTGACTTGCCCAGGGTCACACAGCTAGTAAGTGTCAAGTGTCTGAGGCCGCATTTGAACTCAGGTCTCCTGAATCCAGGGCCAGTGCTCTATCTACTACGCCATCTAGCTGCCCCCTAGAGACCACGTTCTAACTTGCAAATTGCAGGTAAACATTTTAAGTAAATTAATTTCATTCTCATTTTAACAGCATTGAAATAGTGATAAATGAACTTACAGAATAACTCTACCATTTAGAATAGTTAAGTAAAAAATGACTGTCAGAATAAATGTTAACAGGAGAGGGAAAAAACAAAGTAAACTGAAATGGGAAATAGTTTAAGCCCACACTGGTTAGCATTTTTAGTCATGCATAGTCTTACAAAATATTAGCAAAAGTTATTTTCACAAAATGAAACCAAACCAATATGTAAGATAAAACTGCAAATGCTTATTCCCAGGAGAGTCACGCTAAACCAACTCAATGGTATATTTTTAAAAATTTAGAATTCTACTACACAGTCAACTTCAAAGAGTAGCAGAATGGGCATGGAGGGAGTATTTCCACAGAACCAGTCCTTTTCCTACTATATTACAACGCTTTCATCCCGGAAAGAACAAAATACATGTAAAGCTAAGATGATTTAAGATACTAAGAAAAAATTGACAAAACCAAATTAGATATTTATTCCAAAATTACAAAGTTTGAAAATAACTCAAATTCTATTCCTATATTTACTTTACAAAGTAAAAAAATAAATATCTAAAGCTTAGGAATCATAAGGACAAAATGAATGTGAAACTGATTTAGGGTGAATCAGTGTAATAAAACACAATAAGGGTTTTTGAATAAAAATATAAAAGTGTTCCTACCTCAAACTTAGCCATAACACATTCAATATCCCTGAAAAAATACTTACAACTAGTCCACATTTAGAATACTTTATGTAGTGTGCTTCATTTAACATTATATTAACAAGTTTGAACTGCATTTAGAACTTATGTAGTTTTCTATTTTGCTGTATACACAAAAATTGTTACTGAAAATAAAGTAAAGATTGTATATAGCAGAGCAGCTAGGTGGTGCAGTAGATAGATCACCAGCTCTGGATTCAGGAGGACCCGAGTTCAAATCTATCCTCAAACACTTGACACATACTAGCTGTGTGACCCTAGGCAAGTCACTTAACCCCAACTGCTTCATGCCCCACCCCCCAAATGATATATGGGTTGTATGGGTTCAAACCAATAGAGATGTGATCAACCAACTCAAAATGACAAGATATTAAGTTTTAGGCTAAAGTTAACCCCATTATAAAGTTTACTTCAAAGTTATAAAAATACATTGTTTTTTCAATTTGATATCAGTAAAACTATTTGTGATACCCATTACACTTTATAACTCAATTCAAACTTGGCAGTAAAAAATTAAGATTAATCTGTAAATCCCTAAATGGATGAAATTTTAAAAGTTTGTTACCTATTACTTTTTGTTGATCGATCCAAGAATTGAGAATAACATGTTAGTGAACAAAAGTAACAGAGAATGGGTGCTTCAGTGCCACCCATGTTATCTACCAGAACCACAGTGTGGGCAACATAGTGTAGATTCATAGTAACAGTTGCTTGAATGAAAGAGCTTAGACAGGATTTTCCACAGTCACAGGATTTTGATGTATCCAAATCTCGACAAAGATGAAAAGGAATGATATGAGGAGCATAGGGAATTCTGTTGGAAAGGTAGATTTAAGATACAGATGTTAATATGATAGGTCATAAATCAAGATTTTACTTTGCAATGAGATTATGCAAAAACACAAAACAATCATAACTGAAATAAGTAATGCAAAGGCTGTTCAATAGTTCACAAATAAAAATTAAAAACCAAAAAAGTCCCCTTAACTTTTTTTTTTGGTGAGGCAATTGGGGTTAAGTGACTTGCCCAGGGTCACACAGCTAGTAAGTATCAAGGGTCTGAGACCAGATTTGAACTCAGGTCCTCCCGAATCCAGGGCCAGTGCTCCATTCACTGTGCCACCTAGCTGCCCCTGATCCCACTCTTTTAAAAAAAGTTACTGCACCTAAGTCATTCAACCTATTCATTTCTTTTTCTAAACTTTTGACTAGATTACATTTTCATTAGAAGTTTTTTGTCTTTCCTATTGTGTATTTACCTCTATCAAACTTCATTTTGTTCTTTAATATTTTCCTAATTTGACAAATGTATCTGAATTCTCCAACTATTAATTTCTTTTTAAAGGAGGTATAATACTCAAATTTAAATTAAAACCTTTTTTTTTCCAAGTCAATAGATGAATAAAAAACTCCAATTTCAACTGCCACAGGTCAAAAAAGTAGTTTTCTCTACATAGTAAGTATAGTTATCTTTATAAGTTATACCTTCTTCCTAGTTATACCTCAATAGTAATTTTGTCCAGATCTTGTTTTCCTATCTTACTGACAAGACCTGGCTGGAGAAGAACAGCATGTGCCATCGCCAGTCTTTATAACTTTCAAAACAAAAACAAAAATAACCCCACCAACTTTAATAATAAGATTCTTACCTATAATCTAAAACTGCCCGTGCAGAAATTTTCTAATAAAGTTAATGGTACTGCCAGCTGTATATTAGGAACTAGCAGATTAGGTTGTCAAAAGCATTTCCAAAAGATCCAAGTACTCAAGGGATAATTTTTTTGAAGTCACTGGGCAAAAAAGGAAGCTTGTTTTTCGAGCAGCTGACAAAAATCGCAGGTTACTCAGTTGGCCTATCTTGAACGGGAACGTATCAATTCATTGTCATCAAGTTTCAAATATATGAGTTCTTGCAGTTGGCAAAATTGCAGAGGGATAGCTTTAATTTTGTTTTGGCTGAGGTCCAAACTTTGAAGAGACTTCTGGAGTGTGGAAGAACATAATACTTCACTGAATGTCTCCAAATGATTGTCATTCAGATTAAGTTCTTGAAGATTGACAAGGTCTCCAATTGTTGCTGGTAGTTTTCTTATGTGGTTGTGGCTCAAGTCTAATTTCTTAAGTTTTTTGAGGCAAAGCATTCGCATATCAATTCGGGCAAGTCTACAATAAGAAGCCTGAAGATGTTCTAAGGAATAAGGGAAGTTTTTGTTTAAGGGATAATCTTTTTTAGATGTAATGACCATTTTAGTTTTTGGTTTTTCAACTTCTGATGTCTTCAAGTGGTGCCAGAGTTGATAGTGGCAATGTTTCAATAGCACAGCCTTGGTGAGCCAGTCACAGCCGACAAGAAAGTCCTTTAAGTTGCTGGAATTGGGCCTACAAAACACATACATACATAAAGGAAAAATAAATAGAAAATTTTCAGTATAAAATTCTTGCATCTATGCTAGTATATCTTGCAATATATTTTCAAATATGTTCAAGATGAAGAATGTACAGAAAATGTCTGAAAAGAAATTAAATTTTCTGTTCAATTTAAGCACATAATAAAAGAAGGTATTTGTGTTTTTAAAAATCAGCCTCTTAGTGTTGTATGATAGGAGAGAAGGTTAGCACTCCCTTTGATAAGGATGGAAGAGGTCCTAGTGGCCTTTACAACACATATGTGGTTTAAAAAAAAAATCGGCCTCTTAGAAGAAAACATTTCAAAGTAAAATGATTACTCTTAGTGTGGGAAATATTAAAAGTTGGGTTTTTAATAAAATAACTAAGCCCAATTTGTAGAGGCCACTTGAAAATAGGTGTTATTCAAGATGAAACTCACGTTTTCTTGTCTGCAAGCCAAAGGGTAAGCAATAGCGGTATGTTTAATGGCATTAGTAAAAACAGTTGTTTAGTGTACTGTCTATTATGTTTATTAAAATTCGCAAACTTTATGATACAGCTCAGTATAATTGTCTTATTTTCTCTCTTCACCCTCAAGGACATATATAATTGCTCATCAATGCCTCGTTGTATTGTATAAAGAGTACAGAATATATCTGTTTCAGAGTGAATAAATACAACTGAAAACCAGAGATCTAATTTGTAATTACCTTAAATAAAACTTAAGTACTATATACTCACTATTGTGTGAAATTTAAATTTGTGAATTGGAGTATATCATGTTAAATTTTTATTTTTTAGGGGCAGCCAGGTGGTACAGGTGGATAAAGCACCGGCCCGGATTCAGGAGGACCTGAGTTCAAATCCGGCCTCAGACACTTGACACTCACTAGCTGTGTGACCCTGGGCAAGTCACTTAACCCCAACTGCCTCACAAAAAAAAAATTTAAATAAAATTTTAATTTTTCATTCTTCATAAATGCTAAAGAGTGAATATATACTTTTTTTTTTTGGCATGGCAATGAGGGGGTTAAGTGACTTGCCCAGGGTCACACAGCTAGTGAGTGTCAAGTGTCTAAGGCCGGATTTGAACTCAGGTCCTCCTGAATCCAGGGCCGGTGCTTTATCCACTGTGCCACCTGGCTGCCCCTAGAGTGAATATATACATTTAATGGGCAAACCATAAATATATTTTAACTTTATTCTTTAAAAAAAGTGTTTGGGTTTTTTTTAACTTTATACAGTAATCTAGCCGGGCACTGTTATGAGCTAGAGGAAATACAGTTATGGATAAGAAACTGAACCCTCAAGAAGGGTAAACTCTAACCTGGTAGTAGTAATATGGATACCATATTAGACCTGTACCCCATCAAACAGAAGACAAGGTATAGGTGCCAAAAAAAAGGTACCAACAAAGTGCTATCGAAGTTCTGAAGTGTCAGAAATCATTGTGTTGATGAAATCACAGGTCTGAACAACATCTCCCCTAAAAAATACAGTCACTTTGCCCAATGTTCTATTCTCAGACCTCTTCTCTTTTATCTTCTCCTCAGGAATAAATAGTTCAGGTAAGAGATATCTGAAAAGGGCTTGTGTCAATGTGAATGGAAAAGAATGATTGGATTTTGCAAAGGTAAAACTGACAGAAAGAAGGAATGGACTGGTAGAAGAGAAGTTAAATAGTGACCTCCATATTTTAAGTGTAGCATTATTAACAAATGAGTCAAGTCAGGAGGTAGTGGTCTGAACGTAAAATAATCAGATATGATTTGCATATGTTACAATTAAGGTGTCACTGGTCATGTGGGTAGAGGCAGATGAAAATGAAGAACAAGTTCAAGAGGGAGGTCGAGACTAGAATTAAAGATTTGGGAGTGACTAGTATATATATGATATTGAAATGACAGGGAGCAAATGAGGTCACTAAGGGAGTTCATAATCAGATGAGAACTGAGGGACAGGAACACTGAGGCAGTATTTTTACATTAAAAACAATAAACCCCAAAAAACCAGATCTGTGAAGAAACTGCACGCTACCTATGAGATAGCAAATGATCTGTTTTATAATAGCTAACTAAGCTTATTTATGATAGCTTATTAAGTGTTTTACATATATTAGTTGCCTAGGGCACTAATAGGTTAAATGACTTGCCCAGGTCACACACGTGACATAGCAAAGCAGTTAAGCACAAGTCTTCCTAACAATGAGAATGGCTCTTCAATCTACTTTTTGTTGTCTTTTCAGTTATGTCCTACTCTTCAAGACCCCTTTGGGTTTTTTCTAGGCTGATACACTGGAACGGTTTGTCATTTCCTTCTACTCATTTTGCAGATGAAGAAATCGAGTGCAAACAGGGTTAAGTGACTTGCCCAGGGTAACACAGCTACTAAATGTCTGAATCCAAATCTGAACTGAAGTCTTCCTGACTCCAGCCCTAGTGCTTTATCCAGCTGCACCTCCTAACTCTCCCAATCCCATGACAACAAGCTGAATGTTTACATAAAAGGAGTGAAAGAAGGGAAAAAAGCAAATGAACAAAGAGGAATTGCTCTGAAAGAACAAAAATACAAGGTCGAATAAGTCCAGGGAGGAAAGTATCAATAAAAGTGGTAAATAGCATCAAATGTTGTAGAGATCAAGGAACGGTTGCCTGAAAATGGCTTGGATGGAACTTGTGGACTTTGAATTAGGGGCATTATCAATGATGGCTGAGATAAATTTCAGGAATGATTAAGGAAGAAGAGATCACAAGGATTATGTATCCTTTGGTGGATGGGAAAGAGTCAGTAATGTAGATCTAAGCTTCTTAAACTGTGGTCAAAGACCCCTATATGGGGGTAAATGATTGTGAGGGTTACAAAAAAATATGGCAACAATAAAAGGTTATGTATGCCTATTTTATATACTTATCTATAAAAAACTTCTTGGGATGGGGGCAGCTAGGTGGTGTAGTGGATAAAGCACTGGCCCTGGATTCAGGAGTACCTGAGTTCAAATCCAGCCTCAGACACTTGACAGTTACTAGCAGTGTGACCCTGGGCAAGTCACTTAACCCTCATTGCCCTCCAAAAAAACATAAAAACTTCTTGGGCAAAAAGGGGTCTAAAGTGGGAAAGAGTTTAAGAGCCCTGATATAGATTTCTTTGAGAAGTCTGCTGAGAGTTGAAAAAGAAGTGGAATCAAGATGGTGGGGAAATTCAGCAAGCAATATAGTCAGTCCTCTACTAAAACTCCTCCAAAACAATCTAAAAAATGTAACAATGAATTCTGAGAGAAAAAAATCAAAGAAAAAGTCACTTTCTAGATCAGGGTCAGCACAAGGGAGACAGAGAAATCTGTAGACACTGAGAATGGGGATATGGCAAGGAGTGTACCACTCATGGGATTACTCCAGTGAGAGGCTATGTACCAAGGCAGGAGGAAAGGCAAGGCATACACCAAGGCACCCCATGGAACAGGTGCTAACTAGGAGCTTGCCACCCATGAATGACCCAGTGACAGATCACAAGTCCAAGGCTAAAGGGTAGTGTTTCATGGTAGGCAGCAGCCAGCTTCAGGCCCTAGGCTAAGAGGAGCAAGTTCAAAGTAAACAGCAGCTGTGGGACTCCTAACTCAGAGTGAAGCAGGGTCTTAGTTCTATGTTCTAGACCATAGTTTATCTTTCATTTTCAAATTTTGACTTACACATGAATTGATTTAAGTGAGGCAGAGTTGAATAAAGTAATCAGCCTCACTCTCTTCCAGAGTCACTGGAGTCCACTGGCAGGTCAAAAGTCAGAGATGACTGGCAATGGGTCAGGATACAGTGGGATGACCTGGGGCATCTTCCATGTCTGACTGGAGCACTAAGTGGCTTCACAGTGCCTAATTCAGGTGGCCTTCTTGACCATTGGAATAAATTAGGTTTTCAGCTGCCTATTCAACCAAATGATCTTCACATGCTATGGGGAGACACTGCCCTCACTCATCAATGGGTCTGAGGCCTATTGGTTACACTCAACCTAGTTTAACCCATCTGCCAGATGGGTTTTTAACTGGGGTGGGATTGTCACATATAATACTGCTTCTGGAGCCACAGGTGGATCAGACCTTTTTGGGAGCATTGAAAAATTCAGGTCCCCAGTCCTGAGCTACCCTCATATCCTGGAAAAATATACCCCAAGAAAGCAGCAACAGGACAAGACCAGACCTTCCCTACAGAAATGCGCCAAGACTGGCCCTAACCATCAAATCTGAAGTAGAGAAGTTAAGCTAGAAGAATAAACAAAAAAATATTAATAACCACACTACAAAAAAATATTATGGTGATAGGGATGTTCAAAGCAACAGAAGACAAGAATAACTCCTGTAACATTGGAATGACGCCATCTGCTGAAGACTTACTATAGGAAAGCTCTGCCATGAGAAGGTACTTGAGGGCAAGACATGTGGCTTTTCTTTTGGCATCAGGAAGTGGTATTTGCTTGTGGGAGAAGAGGGGGCGAGGCTAGTGCTCTCACTCTTTTTCACCAGGACTCTCATGAGAGGCGGAGCAGGAGAACTGTAGCTCCCCAAGATAGATAGATGGATCTAGGCCTTTCTCTCTTCACCAAATTCTTATTCTCCTTAATAAATGTTTAAAAGTCTAACTCTTGATAAGCTTATAATTTAGTGGTGACCACTCATTAGATATTTTAGACAGACTAGCTAGAATTTTAGCCCCTTATAGATGGCTGACCATGAAGAGGAAAGCTGAACCTACAGATCTTCTGAGCTTCTGGTTGGGTAAGAAATTTCCCCTACCCTGTCCCCTTTAAATTCAAAGTACTGGCTAGGTACCAGCTGTTTCTATTTAAATTTTCAAATGGGCCTTTTCAACTCCCTAAGCACCCTATTTCTCCTTTAATCTATTTAACCAGAAAATTGGGGGATAAGAATCATGTTAATGCTTTGGGTTTTTGGATTTTCTATTTTTATTTTTGTTAGAAGAGCCAGCAGCGTGCTCACACAAGGGAATATAAATATTCCCCCCCTCTCCACCATGCCTTTCAGAGAAACCTCTGACTCCTGCAACTTTTCCAAAGTCTAACACTAATTGTTGCTCCAATTTTGCATGCCCGGAGGCAACAACCCAGCCTCTAGCAACCTTTAATCTCCAGGAAGCAGGGGGAAAGGGAACCCATGCTTTAAACTAAGCCTGGATTCAAATTGCCCTTCCCTCCTCTCGGGAACCCACCTCTTCCCCCTCATCTGGCACCACCTCCTACTCCTCCACCCTCCTCAGATCCTGCAGAGCTTTCTCTACCTACATTTTGTAGCTTCTACTCAGTTACCAGAGCAGTCAGCTCAGCCTTTCCTGGCTGTGATTCTGACTTGACCTGCTGTGGTTCTCCAAAACCAACCTTGGAAAACCCTTTAAATCCCAGATATGCTTGTTTTGTTCAGAATTTTGTTAATCTGCTTTTGTCTTTAATTAGTAACCTTATAAAAGCATGTTGTATTATGAAAGGACCGACAGACAATATAGAGGGGTTAAAGAAGACAAACTTAAGCTGAATAAAAATGACAATCATCATATTTCAAGAAGACATTTTACAGAAATGCAGAAGTAAGCAGCAAGGAATTGATATGAGTATTGGGGATTTTAGATATGGGAATCAAAAGTGTTCTAAATTCACTCAGAGAAATAATGTCAGTTCAGAGGTTACATAGGATGCTATTACATCTACATTTTGAAATTAACAGTATGGGTTTATTTTCATAGAGATTTTCATGCTTTTAAGATTGTGTTTAAACTTAAATTTTTTTAAAAAGGGAATATTTGTAAAAGCTTTTTAATAGTCCATGTAATCAAGTTTATATTTTGTAATATTCTTCTATTGATATTAAGTTCATATTCATTTAGATTTACCCTGTTTGAATTTCATTGTCTTTCATTTTTCCATGTGTATTTTGTTGTATTTGTTTATCTCTACTTTAAAACAATGCAAGATGCTTTTGATTTCATAATACAATGTTAACTCTAGGAGTATTGTGCTCCCATATTCTAAATTGTTTGTTTTCCAACTGATTATTTGATCAAACTCTATAAAGCATTTCCCTGGCAAACTGGTTGCCATGGCAAGTATAAATTGATTCTAGAAGTATTATTTTTGATAAGCATAGTCCCCCCTCCAAAAAAAGAGGGGAACATTTGTAAGTTTTCTTTTTTCAAAAAAAAAGTTTTCTTTAAGACTGTGTTGTGATTTAACATATTTAAATATGTTCTGATTTTTCACAAAAGTAATTGTATACTTAGTTTAAAAAAAGGTATTGATTTTAAATTATTGCATAATTGTTATATTATATTCTGAGTCAAGGTACATTCACTTTTTTGGTGATAATTTATTATCCTCAATTTTTAAATCCACATGAGACTTGGATTATGGGAACTTATTTAAGACATTAATTGCCGTTCATTCTGAGTTATCAGATGCCAGTTGGCCAAGATGTGATCCAAACACAAGAGGAATACATGCAAGAGCAGACACTGAACTATCACATGAGGGGAGACATGCATGAAGTCAAGGTACAGCTGATGGAAAGGCTTTTGACAAACGTTGAGGTTGGTTTCTCTTGGTTTAATTTTTCCCCACAATATTTTACAGATGGCTGGAAGTTTTCATCCCACCCATCTCATTCTACACCTGGCTTCTATGCCCCCTCCTATATGCCTGATGCCATGGACATCTCAATCCCATGCATCTGATTAAATCTCACTCAGTTTCCTCCAATATGTTCGGTGGCATGGATGTATATCCCATCCACCTATTTTAAGCCTGGCATACTGCATGGGCAGTATATATTGCTCAAGTGTGGGAATGCTCATATCCCATCATTTCTCTGTTCTTTTATGGTATCCCCCATAATTATCTCAGGTGTCATGATAAATACAGTGTTGGATTTGACCTTGACACCTGTTGCCAATTATATTTGATTTTTAAATTTCTCATAATGGAATGAGGGTAATTAGGCAGATGATGCAAAAAGTGATGAAACAAAGATAAAATTTAAAAAAAAAAATTAATATCGCAGCAATTGTCCTTATCAATTTACCCTCCACCAAGGGGGGACTATAGTAATATTAAGTTTAGAGAATGTTTCAATTCTTGTTTTATTAATGTTTCATGTGTAACAGCTAAGATTCTGATTCCCTTAGACATGTTTTTAAGAACTTTCATTGTTTGATTTGATTATTGACAAAGCTATTTTAAAGTTGTGTTAAGCTCAATTTTGCAGGAAAGTTTCCTGGCTTATTACCAGCATCCACACATCAACACCTGAAAAGACTTCCATTTCATGACTACACCCAGAGGACATCTCAAGAATCATCTGAGAAAAGACTTTAAATGAACAGTTTTGTTTTGTTGGATTTTTATTCCCTTCTGTTGTTATGTATACCATTTGTAATATGTATTCTTTGCAGAGACCTTCCCTCTGCAGACCATCAAAGTGCCGGTTCATGAGGGACTGCCCCTCTGGACAAACTTTCCTCTTTCTCCTTTTTCTGTGTTATTAACACATTGTTTGTTAGCATAGGGTATTATATTGTTATTTTTTACTGTTTCATCAAGGAAACACCCCGTGTTAAGTGTCTGAGGCTGGATTTGAACTCAGGTACTCCTGACTCCAGGGCCAGTACTCTATCCACTGCGCCATCTAGCTGCCCCCACACCCCATGTTTCTTGAAGAAACAAAGGGGGGGACAATAATGATTGGAATGACGCCACCTGCTGGAGACTTACTATAGGAAAGCTCCGCCATGAGGAGAAGGCACCTGAGGGCAAGACATGTGGCTTTTCTTTGGTGTCAGGAAGTGACATTTGCTTGTGGGAGGAAGAGGGGGTGAGGCTGGTGCTCTCACCCTCTTTCACCAGGACTCTCGTGGAGAGTGGAGCAGGAGAACTGTAACAATTGGAATGACACCACCTACTGGAGACTTACTGTAGGAAAGCTCCAACATGAGGAGAGGGCCTTTGAGGGCAGGACCATGCAGCTTTTCTTGGTTGTCAGGAAGTGATGTTGGCATGGGGGAGGAAGAAGGGGGAGGCTGGTGCTCTGAGTTGCTCTCTTTCCTGAGGACTCTGGTGGAGAAGGGAGCTAGAAATGCGCTCTCCCTTTAATAGATAGATGAATCTAGGCCTCTCTCTCTCTCTTTACCAAATTCTTATTCTCCTTAATAAATGCTTAAAAGTCTAACTCTTGCTAAAGTTTATAATTTATTGGTGACCATTTATTAAATATTTTAGACAGTATAGCTAGAATTTCACCCCTGACAGAACTGTAGCTCCTGGAGATAGATAGATGAATCTAGGCCTTTCTCTCTCTCTTTACCAAATTCTTATTTTCCTTAATAAATGTTTAAAAGTCTAACTCTTGCTAAAGCTTAAAATAAAATCAGGGGGGCGGCTAGTTGGCGAAGTGGATAAGCACCGGCCCTGGATTCAGGAGTACCTGAGTTCAAATCCGGCCTCAGACACTTGACAATTACTAGCTGTGTGACCCTGGGCAAGTCACTTAACCCCCATTGCCCCGCCAAAAACCCCCCCCCAAAAAAAACAAAAACAAAAAAATGAAACCAGATCATTATAGGAAAAAATTTGAAAAAAGAGATCAAAAGACTGAAAAAATAGATAACAAGATAAAGATATCTCAAAGCAAAACAACTGATTTGGAAAATAGATCATGGAGAAGATAAGGCATCCAATGGACTGACCTGAAGACACAAACGAAAAAGAGCTGACAGCCTAATTTTGAGAAATTTTAATTTTAAGAAAATTGTCCAGATCTCTTAGAACCAGAGGGCAAAATATAAACAAAAAAAACCACCAGTCACCTCCTGAAAGAAACACCAAGTTGAAAACTCCTAGGAAATATGACAGCCAAACTCAGAGCTTCCAGGTCAAAGGAAAAATACTGCAAGCAGTCAGAAAGAAAGAATTCAAGTATTGAGGAGCTATAGTAAGCTCATAGCCAATTTAGCAGCCACTACTATGAAAGGAGCAGAAAGCTAGAAGCAAAAGGTATGGGCTTATAGTCAAGCATAGCTTACCTATAGCAAAACTGAGTCTAATCCTACAGGGGAGGCTTTAATGAAATAGAGGACTCCAAAGCATTCCTGATCAGAAGACCAGAGCTACACAGAAATTTTGAAGTACAAACAAAGGATTTAAAAAACATAAAAGGAAAACATGATACAACCAAAGGACTAAAAAGAATAAAC
Organism: Dromiciops gliroides; assembly: GCF_019393635.1. Taxonomy (NCBI): domain Eukaryota; kingdom Metazoa; phylum Chordata; class Mammalia; order Microbiotheria; family Microbiotheriidae; genus Dromiciops; species Dromiciops gliroides. The sequence continues at coordinate 262,009,584 of NC_057862.1, read as the reverse complement.
TGCTTACATTTAATATGGGGAGAGATGTGTGGTATTTCTCTCTAAAAGCTCATATCAATGCTCATAGAGTAATTGTGATTAGACAGAAGGCCTGGGAGGGTTTCTGTTATGAGTTTATGATCTTTAAAGAATGGAAAGAGAGGAGAAAAAAAAGCAATGGGGGGGAGGGTGCAGAGAGATAAGAGTGACTAGGGAGAAGGGAAGAAGGATTAGAAAAAAAGATGACATAATCAAGACACATAAAAATTAAGGGAGTTGAAGGGAGCGGCTGATACACACTAGCTGGGTACAGAAATATAGTCTCATTCAATAGGGAAATAGGAGGAAAAGGGGAAAAGATGGAAGGAGAAAATTAGAAGGAGGATAGATTAAAGGAAGTCCTAAGCAAAATAAAATTCTAAAAATACACAAAAAATAGTTATTGCTCCTTTTTGATGCAAAAGAAAGGGAAATCTGAGGGGGTGCCCACAAATTGGGGGAATGGTTCAACAGTTATGTATATAAATGTGATACTGACATATAAAAATGTTATATACACACACACACACACACATCTATGTGTGTCTGATGGAATATAATTGTATTGCAAGACAACCATGTTTCTTTCTTTCTGTTTTTTTTTTTTTAGTGAGGCAATTGGGGTTAAGTGACTTGCCCAGGGTCACAGAGCTAGTAAGTGTTAAGTGTCTGAGGCTGGATTTGAACCCAGGTACTCCTGGGCCAATGCTCCATCCACTGCACCACCCAGCTGCCCCAACCATGTTTCTAAGAGGGCTAATGATGGAAAGAACTCAGAGCATACTACTTCTTTTGTTTTTGGTGCTGTTGTTTTTCTATTTTGAGGTTTTTTCCTCATTGCTCTGATTTTTCTCTTATAACATGACTAATGCAGAAATGTTTAATGTTATTATATATATAAATACACACAGACATATGAAACCTACATCAGATCACCTGCTGTCTGGGGAGGTGGGAGAAAAATCTGAAATCGGAAAGCTTGTATAAACAAAAGTTGAGAACTATCTTTACATGTATAGGAAAAAAAAATACAAAAAAAAAAAAGAACTCAGAGCAGAATAAGACTTTTTTTTACATCACCAATTCAGAAATTAATTGTACCTGTTTCATTTTTCTTTAAATCTAAATTGAGAGTAAGGGTGGGGAGAGAAGGTTATTTTTGTTGGCTGGAAAAATATTTAATTTTTTTTTAAAGAAGAAAAAAAAGTCAATGAGTTAGAATAAATAAATTATACTGCTCAGGATTGGTAATATAAATCAATTTAGCAGGGCAGCTAGGTGACACAGTGGCCCTGGAGTCAGGAGAACCTAAGTTCAAATCCAGCCTCAAACACTTAACACTTACTGGCTGTGTGACCCTGGGCAAGTCAATTAGCCCCAACTGCCTCACCAAAACAAAACAATAATAAATAAAGCATATCTAAATAATAGGTCTTGATTTGGAAGTCAGAAGATATATGTTTAAATGAGGGGGGGATGGGAGGAAAGAGAGGAAGAGAGATGGGGGGGAGAGAGGGAGAGTAAGAGAATGAACCTTGGAGGTTGGTCATCTAGTTCAACCATCTCATTTTACAGATAAGGAAATAGAGCCCCACAGAAGTTACTTATGCTATATATGTTACAGGGTTGTTGAAAAACTTAAAATAAGACTACATATAACAGCTTTAACATAGTGCTGTATCTGTGTAAGCTTATTATTCCAATTAGATAACATCAGATATTTTTGAATATCAATGAAGATAGTTATTAAAGTTTAAGTTTCCAGCTGCTCCAGGGTGAATTTTAAATTATCATACACAAATATCAATCCAATTAGATATCAGGTACCATTTTATAGCTATTAAATTGTAAATTTTCAGCTATTCCAGGGTGGATTTTAAATAAAACACAAGCATCAATATTTTTTCTTGTAAACTAATCTCTTACATTTTCTAATCTTAAAGCATCTCAGAATGCTACAGAGGAACCAAGGCACAAACCACAAGAAAGAAGATAGTCTTGGGCAGCCAGGTGGCACAGTGGATAAGGCATTGGCCTTGGATTCAGGAGGATCTGAGGTCAAATTCAGCCTTAGACACCTGACACTTACTAGCTGTGTGACCCTGGGCAAGTCATTTAACCCTCATTGTCCTGCCCCTCACCCCCCCCAAGAAAAAAAAAAACAATGTGAAAAACCAAACAAACAAACAAAAAAATGTAAAGGAAATTTTAGACCAAAAAATTTGAGATTCACTAGGCAAAAAAAATAAAGAAAAAGAAAAAAGATAGGCTTAATTTTTTTACCCAACAAACTGAAAATTCCAGCCTTCCCTTAAAGGCCTGTTCCACCCCTCCCCTCTACATTTTCTAATTCTGGAAGGTTAACTTTTCAAAAGATGAAATTTCCAACAATACCTTACTGAGACAGACATCAACGGCAGGTTCCTTTAACCGAACAGTGGCTTTCCCCCTCTTCCACAAATTTAGTAAAAAACTGCTCAATATTTTCCTTTAGCTGCTTGAAACAAACAAATAAAAGTAGCAAAGTTTAAAAAAAAAGTCTGGGAAAAACGGTCCATTTTAATTTTCCTTAAATCTGACAAAGTTTGGGCATTATTGTTTTGAAGATTTTTAAAGATTCTTTTGTAACTTAATAGTTTATCACTTTTTTTTTTTGCTTTTTGCAGGGCAATGAGGATTAAGTGACTTGCCCAGTGTCATGTCTTGAACTCAGGTTCTCCTGAATCCAGCAGCTGCTTTATCTACTTCACCACCTAGCTGCCCCCAAGTTATCACTTTTAATCTGAAGAATTCAATCTCAAAGAAGTTCAAAAATAACTTTCTGAAGATCTTATTATCCATTATAAAATTCTGCCAGGGAGTTACATATACCTTTATTCAGCCTGCTTGATCAAGAGAACGATATGTTTTAGTGGTACATATTCTCTTGAATTAAACATCAACAAATGTATAGCATAGACAAATTTATCCCAAAGCACACAAGACTTGCAGAGGTTCAATTACAAGGCACTCCTTAAAAAAATTAAATGATCGGTGGCAGGTAGGTGGTGCAGTGGATAAAGCACTGGCCCTGGATCCAGTTGGACCCGAGTTCAAATTCGGCCTCAGACACTTGACACTTACTAGCTGTGTGACCCGGGGCAAGTCACTTTATTTATTTATTTATTTATTTATTTATTTTTTTAGTGAGGCAATTGGGGTTAAGTGACCTGCCCAGGGTCACACAGCTAGTAAGTGTGTGTTAAGTGTCTGAGGCCGGATTTGAACTCAGGTACTCCTGACTCCAGGGCCGGTGCTCTATCCACTGCTCCATCTAGCTGCCCCGGCAAGTCACTTTAACACTCATTGTCCCGAAAAACAAACAAATAAAAATAATTCCTATAGTTTGAAGGATAGTCATACCATATTGTCAAGCCATGACAATAAAATAAAATGACAATACACTAAAATTTACACTTTTAAACGTACAAATTATCAAGAGTATATTTCACAGAGCTTGTTAATAACAAGACACATTTGATAAATGAAATTTAACAACTTAATACTACTAAATGGAACAAATAATTTTTTTTGTTTTCAGCGGAGAAGCTACATCAACGTAATCAGAAATGAGAAAGCTTGAAGAAGTGAAATTCAAATTTAGGATTTACAAGATGAAGTAGGATTTTTATAGGGGGGGGGGGGACCATAGAGGAAACATGAAGACATGCATGGAAAGAATGTGGGGACCTGGGTTCTTCTATTCGTGGCTTTGTTGCTTTTTGTCATGTGATTGAAAGCAAATTATTTAATCCCTTTGGCTTCAGTTTTTCATATGTAAAATGAGAAGACTGGACTTAAGATAATGTATATTTTTCCTTCCATAAAAATGATTCCATTGTATAAACAGTTGTAAAATTTTTATAGCTCTCAGAGCCTTTAATGTCCAAATGGACTGCAGAAGTCTGATTCAAGTCATCTTCCTCAACCTAGATCAGCAGGTTGAAAGCTAAGGGCAGGATACTACGGAGTTTGGCTTCCCATTCCTTTGTAAGAATAAAGCCTGTAAACCTTCAGAATTACTTTTTTAAGTCGGTAAACTAGATAAAGGGTATCATCAGATCTTGAATGTTCCATAATTTGTGGCATTAGGTACCTTATAAACAGAATTACACCCTGCAGGAAAATCCAATCCCCCCCCCCCCGCCGTGAATCCACTACAGAATTTTAAAAACAATTACGTTTTAGTGGTCAGCAATGTCGGCCGTGGAAATATGCATAAATATAGCGTCATATGAAGTTAGAGGGATTCCTTTTTTTAAAAAAAAGCAAAAAGAACTCACTGCATCACTACTGTACCGATTTTAGCTTCTAATCAAGTCCAGCACAAACAGCGCTGATCTCATTCACTTGTGTATTCATAGTAACCCGCCTCCCCCCATCCCCAGAAGAATGTAAACTGCTTGACCTTTATTTCTACGTGTGCCAGGTAACCCCCGGGGTTTGCTTTGGCCGAAAGGCTACAGTCACATCAACAAGAGCGCGGAGAACCCGGCCGCTCTACTTCGCCATCCCAGGATTAAAGCTCATTGCTGAGGCCGTAGTTTAGTTTCGCTCAGCCTGAAATTTCTCAAGTTCTGAGAGGGTGCTCCTATTCCCAGTAATTGGGCCAACAAGTGGAGATACATCCAACCAATGCAAACCTGCAGATAAAACACGTGGAGACCATTTCGCGTGGAGGTGGGTGGGAACGACACACTTTTGCGGGTTCTCGGCCTCTTCAAAAACAACCAAAAAAGGCTGACACGTCCGGGAGGTGGTGGGGGAGGGGAAGAAAGGGCTGTCCTTCCAGGGGCGCTAAGAGTGCGGACCCTCGGGGCCTCCCCACCCCGCAAGGCTGGCTCCGGGCGGACACTCCCTGGCGGAGGTGGGAGGGAGCTGAGGAGGCCCCCTCCCCCGGACTCGAGGACGCTCACCTTGTACCTGCTCCCTGTCTTGTCCTTTAGGGTGTAAATAACCAGATGGGCGGCCCCAGCCTGGGACTGGGGCAGTGCCTTGTCCGACGGCCGGCCCAAGGACAGCACCGCCCTGGTGCCTTTGCCTCGGCCCCTCAGGCCAAAGGTAGGAAGATGGCGATTAACCAATTCTACTTCACACTGGAGCTTCATCGCGCAAAATCACGAAGCGCAGCCTCTAGCTCCAAGCTCCAGTAGCCCCCAAGTGCCGCTTTGAAAGCTCCTCTTCCCGCCAGCCCCCGCCGCCAAGGCCCTCTGAGCAGCGGACTGTGGTGTCTGGGGAACTGCCGGATCCGTGGAGAAATATCATGGCACACATATTCACAGCGAGCGGAGTCTTTATAATCTCTTTCGTATCTCCATTTCAAGTTTTCCGTCAGAAGAGTTCCTCGGTTTCAGGGTTCCGCTTTAGGATGAAAGAAATGTTTGCCAACGATGATTGAGAGCCAGCAATGAGGACCCCAGCTCGGAGCTTCCTGGGTATTTTCCTGCGCAGGCGCGGAGCTGAGACGACTTTGGGGTTGCTACTATTGAGCAGGTTGTTGGGTTGGGTTTTTTTTTCTTCTTCCCACTTGGTGTTTCCGGCATCTAGGTGGCTCCCTGGATAGAGCACTGGCCCTGAAGTTGGGAGGACCTGAGGCCAGAGCTCACCTCAGACACGTACTACTTGTGTGACCCTGGCCAGCTGACACAGGAGATAGCTGGAGAGATGGGAGAGAAAGGCCTCTTGCCCAACTTCCCCCAGCCTATCACCAGTGGGGGACAGTCCTCCCTCCGGTGATCATCCCCAATAAGGGAACTTAACACAGTCAGATGATCACGCCATCGGTCCCTCCACCATCGTCCTCTATAAAAGTATTTGCCTTTCTCCTGCTTTAGGAGAGGGTTCTAAGAGTTCTCTGAGATATCAATCTCCCCTTGAGAAGTCCCAGGACTTCTCTCTTGGTTTCCTTTCTCTAGTGCCTAAATAAAAAGATTATTTTATTCTAATTGGATTTGTGTGCAAGGGGGTGTAATTCTTTAAAGAGGAATTCCTAAGGACCCTACCCCAACACTACCTCAACCCCTAACCCATTTTCCCCATAACATAAGCTCTCCTCTTCTTTTCTCCTTTACTAAGAGGGAGCCCAAGTAAATATCACAGGAGTCTAGGAAGAGTAGCTGCCAAGGCAGACCTGCATAGATGAACTTTGAACTTCTTTCCAGAACTAAGTCAGGAATCCTGTCATCTTCATTTGTATGGAGTAGGGGGTGGTGAGGGGGCCATGAGGAGGGGCGATAAAAGGTGTCATCAGAATAACAGCCGTTAGTATGATTCTCCCGCAGCACTGTCACAGGAACATCAAAACAAATGTTTAGCAAAAAAGTGCTGGGGGAGTTAGGTGGAGCAGTGGATGAAGCACTGGCCCTGGATTCAGGAGGACCTGAGTTCAAATTCAGACTCAGACACTTGACACTTACTAGCTGTGTGACCCTGGGCAAGTCATTTAACCCTCTTGGGGGGTGGGGAGTCCTATTAATTGCTGACAATTCAGAGTAAAAAAAAGGGGTTCACAGAAGGATGGTAAAGGGGTGAATAAATTAACAATTACATGCTTGATACAAAAAAAAGGTAGGGTCAAGAAGAGGAATTATGGGCAACATAAATATTAAATAGATGAGATGATCCTTGTAATTGACAACAAAGACAAGGTCAATTCTTTGTTTTTCTTAGTTTGTTTTTTTGCCCTATAAGATCTTTCCACTGGGGAAAAAAATGGTTAACTGGAAATAGATACATAAGATGAGTAAGGAGATGGTAAAATTACTCAGTCTCAATAAATTCAAGGCACCTGGCACAAATGAACTACATACCAGGTACTAAATGAACAAGCATTTATTAAGTGCCTACTATGTTCTAGGTGCCAGGTGGTGCAGTAGATAGAGGGCTAAGCCTGGAGTAAAAAAGACCCAAGTTTAAATCTAGCCTCAGAAATTTCCTACATCTGTGACCCTAGGCAAGTACTTTGACTTCTGTTTGCCTCCTTTTCCTCATCTGTAAAAAAGGAATGATAATAGCAGTACCTATTTCTCAGAATTGTTGTGAGGATAAAGTAAGATATTTGTAAAGTGTTTTAAACTTTAACGTGCTATATAACTGTTTGGTTATTACGGAGGCACTTTGTTAGGTTCTAGCACATGTGAATGTGAGCTACTTTCAGTGGCCCCAATCTCACCTTCCCTCAGGCATCTCAAACTCAGTATGCCAAAAACAGAAATCTTTCCCCCTAAACTCATCCCTTGTTTTAACTTCCTTACTTATGTATGGACATTCTAATCCTTGGAGTGACCCAGGTTCACAGTCTTGGAGTCATCTTTAACTTATCCTCACTCCTCATATCTAATAAGTTTGCAAATCCTGTCAATATCTCTTACAGGGGGCTTAGGATAAATCAGAAGTTTCTCCTTTGAGAAGCAAAACCAGAGATGACCAGATAACAGGACAGACATATTATGGAATCAAGGGACTACTAAAGTTTAGATTGATGAACTAGATATCAGGACAGACATACCTAAGAAGTAAGGGGAGATAAAACTGTATAGCATTCTATTAGGCTTGGCTACTACCTGACCAGAGCTAGGAGACAGAGATAACGCCAAAGGTCAAGACCATCGTTTAAAAAAAAACCACACCCTCGACTCTCAGAAATATGACAAGCATCGAAGCTTTCCCAACCCCACTCCAAAAAAGGAACTTTTCATTTTCAGGTGGTCACCCCATCTACCCTCTATAAAAGCATTATCCTTAGTCTGGTTTAGGGAGGTTAAAGTTTTAGACTTTTCTCCCAGCCAGATCCCCTTGTGTTGAATAAAAACCTTGCTTTTATCTTTAATCAGGATGTATGCAAGTTTTAATTCTTTAATAGAGGAAACCCAAGAACCAGTATTTTTTCACCTTTTCCCCCTGCTACAATTTCTATCTTTTCCACTAGAATAAATATCAGTACCAGTGACCTGCTTTCCCCCCTCAAGACAACAGATAACTGACATGATGCTTCCTAAGTTTTCTGTTCATTTCTTTTTTCCTGCTCTTAAGTAGAGGCATACTGGAAATAGTGACAACCTTGTGACCTTTGAAACATAGAAAAGCAAGCTGCCAGAGGTTCAGGAGCAGGAATCCATGCCAGAGCTGGGTGAGGTGACAACCATGGACCAAGGAGTGATCTTCACCCAGCAAAGCAGTGAATCAACAAGGCAGCTGATTGGCTGCTTTTTTTGCAAGCAAAGAGTTGCTTTGTCCATGGACTCTGTCATATTTGGAAGTAAATTTGCTTTGTGGCAGCTATTTTAAGTTTGACCCTACTCTTGCAAGGGACTGAGCCAGTATAGGGGAAGGAATGTGCTCAAAGTTTTTGGGGAGATGTTTGTATTCCGATTCTTGCTATATCTTTTCAGTAAATAGCCCTTTGTCAAGTTTAGCAAGAATTTTCTAAGCACTTGTCATGTCCAATCACCTCGAAAAATTCTGAGGAATTAAATATAGAACAATTCCTGCCTCGAGGAATAAAGTCTTAAAGAGGGAAACCATGCAAACAACCATGTACAAATGAAATACGTGCAAACTAAACTGGAATAAATCTCAGAGGGAAAACACAGGGACTAGGGGAAAAGCGTCTTGTAGAAGCCAGGATTTTCATTGAAACTTGGGAGTCCAGGGAAACTAGGGTGTTAGAGATGAGGAGGGGAGAAAAATAGCTAGCATTTATATAGCACTTTGTTCTCTTTTTGTGGTTGTTGTTGTTTTTTTGGTGGGCAGTGAGGGTTCAGTGACTGCCCAGGTCACACAGCTAGTAAGTGTCAAGTGTTTTGAGGCTGGATTTGAACTCAGGGTCCTCCTGAATCCAGAGCTGGTGCTTTATCCACTGGTAACCACCTAGCTGTCCCCTAGCACTTTTTTTTTTTCTTAGTGAGGCAATTGGGGTTAAGTGACTTGCCCAGGGTCACACAGCTAGTGAGTGTTAAGTGTCTAAGGCCAGGTTTGAACTCAGGTTCGTCTGACTCCCAGGGCCGGTGCTCTTCCACTGCGCCACCTAGCTGCCCCCTGTCCTACAACTTTAAAAATATTATTTCATGGGGCAGCTAGGTGGCGCAGTGGATAGAGCACCGGCCCTGGAGTCAGGAGTAACCTGAGTTCAAATCCGGCCTCAGACACTTAATACTTACTAGCTGTGTGACCCTGGGCAAGTCACTTAACCCCAATTGCCTCACTAAAAACCCCCAAAAAACAAACAAAAAAAATATTATTTCATTTGATCTCATAACAACCCTGGGAGTTAGGTGTTATAATTAAGCCACTTATAAATAAAGAGACTGAAGCAGGCTGAGGTTAAAAATTACTTTTTCTAGCTTACATATCTAAGAAGTGGTCTGAGTCTGGATTTGAACTAAGATTTGTCCTAGCTGAAGTTGTAGCACTCTGTCCACTATGCCATCCTGGCTGTCCTAGATACAGGGTGACAGCCAAAGAAAAATGTATGGCAGGGGGCTGCTAGGTAGCACAGTGGATAAAGCACTGGCCCTGGATTCAAGAGGACCTAAGTTCAAAACCAGCCTCAGACACTTGATACTTACTAGCTGGGTGACCCTGGCAAGTCACTTAACTCCAATTGACTCACCAAAAAAAAAAAAAAAAAAGGAAAATGTATGGCATGTGGTGAGGAACAGCAAAGATACCAGTGTCACTGGATTCTAGAGTACTTGAGGAGTAGTAGGGTATTAAAGGTAGAGGGGGGGTAGGAAGGTGCTAGTTTATGAAAGGCTTTAAAAGCAAGCAGAGGATTTCGATTTGATCCTAGAGGTAATCACCACTGGAGTTTTTGTTGAATGGTTGGGGGATGGGCCAGAAAGACTAAATCACTTTGAGTAGCTAAGTGGAAGATGCACTGCAGTACAGAGATGAGTTAGAGTGACCTACCAGAGTAAATGAGGGGCCTGTACCAGGGAGGTGACACCAGAAATTAATCCATGTAAAAAGAATATTAACTGTTAAAATCATAGTAGGATGATAATGTATCATTTATATTGAGGAATACTACTTGGCTCTGATTAGTTGATATTTAAGAGAGTAATTGGCAATTTATATTGGGGGACACTAGCATGTACCCTTGAGCCAATAGTCTCAGAGAAAACCAGAACCCTGAGGGAGAGATATAGCCGACCTTGTAGGGACTTGGCTTTGTGAGTGTGAATTGGGTTAAGGAGCATCAGAGTTGACAGAAGTTAGGTATGTATACAAGTACAAGTCAATTTAACCTCTGTTTACCTTAATCCCCTGGAGAAGAAAATGGGCAAACCACTCTAGTATCTTTGCCAAGAAAATCCCATGGGCAGCATTGGTGTGCCATGGTTCACTGGAACACAAAGAGTTAGACGTGACTGACGACAACTACAATGTATAAGAGGATCTGATGAATATGTGTTCTAGTCCTTTGCTAAAACACACAAGTGATTAGCAGCTTTTATTTGGTCCTTGTAACTACAGGCTATGTAGAAAATGATTGGCAGCTAAGTCAGGAAGAGTTGTCCACTTAGTGGGCTATATAAAGAAAGGAAAAAGTTCCTATTCCTCTCTATCTATCTCTTTCGAGTATATTGCTTGGGACTCAGGTAGGCTTTCCCTTGGATTTACAAATGAGGGGGAGGAAATTTCTCTTCCATGTAATCATAGCTATCTTGACCTCTGGGGACAGGGAAGAGAATTTTCCCTTACTCCTGCGTCCCTTGTAGTCCAGAGGAAAGGCTACCAGCCATACATTTTTTCAGCAGCTAGCTATTTCTGTCTCGTCACCATCATCTATTGTGATTTCATACCAAAGTGTAAGACCATCCATCAGCTCTGAGTGAAGGTGCCTTTTGTTCTGGGGAACCAGAAGAAGTTTTCACGCCTAGATCAATGGAAGTGACTACACACACACACACACACACACACACACACACACACACACACACACACACACACACACACAGAGTGTAAGGGTATGTCTCTTTGAGGCTTTGGTAAATTTTCAGTATGGAAATGAGCCATAATAGAAGTTCATGAGCTTTAGGAGTACACATACTTACCTATATTGAACCTGGGACAGATGGCCCTTGGGAAACCCAACCGCAAGTTATGAGTTGGTGGTGGGGTATACCCAAGAAATGTTACATTATATTTACCTATATATGTACCTGTTGTTTTCTTCAATAGAATGTAAGCTTTAGTAACATCATTTTTTTAAATAAGCAATAGCATTTTTTCAATATTCATTTTTGTAAGATTTTGAGTTCCAAAGTTTTCTTCCTCCCTTCCCTCCCTGTCCCCAAGACAGCAAGCAATAATATAGGCTATATGTACAATTATTTAAGCATATTTCCATATTAGTCATGTTGTAAAAGAAGAATCAGAACAAAAGGGAAAAACCACAAGAAAGAAAAAACAAACAAAAAACAAAGTATGCTTCAGTTTGCATTCAGATTCCATAGTTCTTTTTCTGGATGTAGAGAGCATTTTCCATCGTGATATTTCGGAATATCTTGAATCATTGTATTGCTGATAAGAGCAGAGCCTATCACAGTTTGTCATCAAATAATGTTGCTGGTACTGAGGAAAATGTTCTCCTAGTTCTGCTCACTTCACTCAGTATCAGTTCACGTAAGTCTTTCCAGGTTTTCTGAAATCCTTCTGCTCATCATTTCTTATAGCACAACAGTATTCCATGACATTCATATACCACAACTTATTCAGCCATTCCCCAATTGATGGACATCTCCTCAATTTCCAGTTCTTTGCCACCACAAAAAGAGCTGCTATAAATATTTTTGTACATGTGTGTCTCTTCCCCATTTTATGATCTCTTTGGGATAGAAACCTAGTAGTGGTATTACTGGGTCAAAGGGTATGCAGTTTTATAACCTTTTGGGCAAAGTTCCAAATTGATCTCCAGAATGGGTGGATCAGTTTACAACTCCACCATCAATTCATTAGTGTTCCAATTTTCCTACATCTCCAACACTTATCATTTTCCGTTTTTGTCATATGAGCCAATCTGATAGGTGGGAGGTGCTACCTCAGAGCTAATAAAATTCATTTTATTACATTATATCCCCAGTACCTGGCATATAGTAAATAGTTAACAAGGCTTTTTGATTGATTGTGCCACATTAAGAGACGTATAGCTTCCTGGAATAAGAAGTAGATAATTAGGGGCAGCTAGGTGGCGCAGTGGATAGAGTACCAGCCCTGGAGTCAGGAGGACCTGAGTTCAAATCTGGTCTCAGACACTTGACACTTACTAGCTGTGTGACCCTGGACAAGTCGCTTAACCCCCATTGCCCTGCAAAAAAAAAAAAAATAGATAATTTTCCTGTATTCTGCCCTTATTCTACTCTATCTGGTATGTTGTATTCAGTTCTGTGAACCACAGTATATAAGAACATTGATAAGTTGGAGAATGTGCAGAGGTGGGCAGCCATGAAGGTGAAGGGGCCTTGACTCTATGTCAGATGTCGATCACTTAAAAGAACTAGGGGTGTTTAATCCTACAGTCATTCAGTCAAGTAGGAATTTATTAATTACTCACTATGTGCCAATCATTGTGTTAAATGTTAGAAATACAAATAGAAGAATGACTGGAGAAAAGAAGAGAGTGTAACGATTGGAATGACGCCACCTGCTGGATACTTACTGTAGAAGAGTTCTGCCCATGAAGCGAAGGTCTTTGAGGGCAAAGACCAGGAGTCTTTTCTTTGGCGGGAGGAAGTGACGCGGACTAGTGGGAGGAGGAAGGAAGAGACTGGCGCTGACTCTGGGGTTCTTTCCTGAGGACGCTGGCGGAGAAGGGGAGCTAGAAATGTGCTCTCCCTTTAATAGATAGGAATCTAGGCCTTTCTCTCTCTCTTTACCAAATTCTTATTCTCCTTAATAAATGCTTAAAAGTCTAACTCTTGCTAAAGCTTGTAATTGATTGGCGACCACTCATTAGATATTTTAGACAGTTTAGCTAGAATTTTTAACCCTTAACAGATGGCTGACCACGAAGAGGAAAGCTAAATCTCAGTCTTCCTTCTGATCTTCTGGTTGGGTTAGAAATTTTCTCTACCCTCTCCCTTTAACTGCTAAGTACTGACGTACTGGCTGTGTTTTCCTTTAAATTTTTTCAAATGGACCTTTTAAACTCCCTAATTATCCTATTTTGATTTTAGTCTGTTTAACCAGACAAATGGGAGATAAGAATCATGTTTAATGCTTTGTTTTTGTGGATTTTCTATTTTTCTTTTTATTTTTGTTTAAAAGAGCCAGCAACTTACTCACACAAGGAAATATCTCTCCCTCTCCCACCATGCTTTTTCAGAGAAACCTGAAGAATTCCCGCAGCTTTTTCCCAGTTCTAACAGTAATTGTTGCTTTAATTTTGCATGCCTGGAGGCAATGACCCACCCTCTAGAAGCTTTTTAATCCCCTAGCACCTGGAGGCAAGTGGGGGAAAGAGGAATCCAGGCCTGAGTTCAAAAATTCAAGTCTGATTCAAATTGCTCTGGTCCCTCCCCTCCTCTCCAGACCCACCCTCTATCTCCCTCCTATGGCCAAGCCCATTGCTTCCGGCCCGGGAAAGATCTAATGCGCATGCTCACTTTTTCTACCTGCATTTTGCAGCTTCAGGCTCAGCCCTTCCCCGGCCTGGCTGTGCTTTTGAGACAATCTTTGAAAACCCTTAAATTCCAGATATGCTCGTTTGTTCATATTTTGCTAACCTGCTTTTGTCTTTAATTAGTAATCTTATAAGCATTGTATGGTGAAAAGACTGACAGACAATATAGAGGGGTTAAAGAAGAAAAACTTAAGCTGAATAAGAATGACAATCATCAACATAGTTCAAGACTGCTTCTTTGCCATGGAAGGATATATATTTTACAGAAATGTAGAAGTAAGCAGCAAGGTATTGATATGAGTATTGGGGGATTTTAGATATCGGAATCAAAAGTGTTCTGAATCATCACTCGAGTAATAGTATCAGTTCAGAGGTTACATAGGACTTCTATGCTATTATATATACATTTTGAAATTAATGGTATGGGTTTATTTTCATAGAGATTTCATGCATTTGAGATTGTGTTTTATACTTAGTTTCTAAAACAAGGAGAATATTTGTAAAACGTTTTATAGTCATGTGATCAAGTTTATATTTTATAATACTCTTATTGATATGAAGTTCATATTCATTTAGATTTCCCTAGTTTGAATTTCATTGTCTTTTATTATTCCATGTGTTTTTTCTTCTATTCATTCATCTATCTAATTTTGAAACATGGTTTTGATTTCATAATACAATGTTAATTCTAGGAGTATTGTGCTCCCATATTCTGAGTTATTTTGTTTTTGTTATTTTTCTCAACTGATTATTTGATCAAACTCTTTAAAGCATTTCCCTAGCAAATTGTTTGCCATGGCAAGTGTAAATTGATTCTAGAAGTATTATTTTTGATAAGCATATTAAAAAAAAAGGGGTATCATTTGAAATTGTTGCATAATTATATATTGTGTTCTGAGTCAAGATGTATTCACATTTTTGCAATCATTTATTATCCTCAATTTTTAAATCCATATGAGACTTGGATTATGGGAACTTATCATTTAAGACATTAATTGCCTTTATTCTGAGTTATCAGATGCCAGTTGGCCAAGATGCCATCCAATCACAAGAGGAATACATGCAAGAGCAGACACTGAACTGTCACATGAGGGGAGACATGCATGAAGTCAAGTATGGCCGAGGGAACAGCTTTTGACCAATTGTTGAGGTTGGATTCTCTTGGTTTAATATTTTATTCTCTTTTTCCCCACAATATTGTACAGATGGCTGGAAGTATTCATCCCACCCATCTCACTCTACACCTGGCTTCTATGCTCCCTCCTATATGCCTGATGCCATGGACATCTCAATCCCATGCATCTGATTAAGTCTGACTCAGTTTCTTCCAATATGTTCGGGTGGCATGGACATATATTCCATCCACCTATTTTAAGCCTGGCATACTGTATGGGCAGTACATATTGCTCAAGTGTGGGGAATGCTCATATCCCATCATTTCTCTGTTCTTTTATGGTAACCCCCATAATTATCTCAGGTGTCATGATAAATACAGTGTTGAATTTGGCCTTGACACCTGTTACCAATTATATTAGATTTTTTAATTTCTCATAGTGGCATGAGGATAATTAGGCAGATGATGCAAAAGTAGTGATGAAACAAAGATAAAAAATTATTTTTTAATAATTAATACGTACAATTGTCTTCTCAATTACCCTCCATAAGGGGGGGGACTATAGTAATATTATAATTTTAAAGAATGGTTCAATTTTTGTTTTATTATATGTTTCATGTGTAACAACTAAGATCTGAATTCCCTTAGACATGTTTTTGAGAACTTTCATTGTTTGATTTGATTATTGACAAAGCTATTTTAAAGTTGTGTTATAGCTCAATTTTGTAGGAAATTTTCCTGGCTGATTACCAGCATCCACACATCAACCCCTGAAAAGACTTCCATTCCACGACTACACCTAGAGGACAATCTGAGAAAGGACTTTCAGAGACTTTAAATGAACAGTTTTGATGTGTTGTTTTTGTTGTTTTTTCTCTTTCTGTTATAATATACACCATCTGTAACATGTATTCTCTGCAGAGCGCCCTCCCTTTGCAAGACTAATGTCAAAGCGTCGGTTCATGAGACAAAAAAAAAAATCGCCCCCTCTGGACAAAACTTTCCTCTCTTCCTTTTCTATATTGTTGTTCACATATTATTAGTTAGCAATAGTTATTATATTGTTTTTAACTGTTCCGTCAAGGAAACATTTGTTTCTTGAGGGAACAATCAGGGGGGACTGTAACGATTGGAATGACGCCACCTGCTGGATACTTACTGTAGAAGAGTTCTGCCCATGAAGCGAAGGTCTTTGAGGCAAGACCAGGAGTCTTTTCTTTGGCGGGAGGAAGTGACGCGGACTAGTGGGAGGAGGAAGAAGAGACTGGCGCTGACTCTGGGGCTTCTTTCCTGAGGACGCTGGCGGAGAATGGAGCTAGATATGTGCTCTCCCTTAATAGATAGGAATCTAGGCCTTTCTCTCTCTCTTTACCAAATTCTTATTCTCCTTAATAAATGCTTAAAAGTCTAACTCTTGCTAAAGCTTGTAATTGATTGGCGACCACTCATTAGATATTTTAGACAGTTTAGCTAGAATTTTAACCCTTAACAGAGGGAAGAGAGCACACATTTGATGTCTTAAATATTTGAATGGGCTGTCCTATGAAAGAGGTAATAGAATTTTTTTCTATTTGTTCCTAGGGAGCAGAACCTGGAGCAAATTGTAGAATATACAAAGGCAAAATTAAATTTGATATCAGGAAAAACTTCCTAACAATTAGAGCTCTTCAAAGGTGGATGGACAGGGCAGCTAGGTGGCGCAGTAGATAAAGCACCGGTCCTGGATTCAGGAGTACCTGAGTTCAGATCTGACCTCAGACACTTGACACTTACAAGCTGTGTGACCCTGGGCAAGTCACTTTAACCCTCATTGCCCTGCGCAAAAAAAAAAAAAAAAATGTGGATGGACTGCCCGGGAGGCAATAGGCATTATCTAATTAGAGGGCTACAATCAGAAACTGAATGACTGTCTGGTATATTATAATTGGTGAGGGGCAGCTAGGTCGCACGGTTGATAGAGCACTGGCCCTAGATTCAGGAGTGCCTGAGTTCAAATCTGGCCTCAGACACTTAACACTTACTAGCTGTGTGATCCTGGGCAAGTCACTTAACCCCCATTGACCCGCAAAAAAAAATATTGTGGGACTAGCTGGGATTTCTAAAATATTGCTACTAATAAATTAAAGGCTATTGTACCAGTTTGGGCAGTAAGCATTTATTATTAATGAAGGTCGCATATTAATAAAGTATTGACCACATGTCTATATGACTTCCCCATTAATCACATACGCAGCAAGGAGAGTGTAAGAGTCCCAGGAAGGGGGCCAGAGAGAGAGAGCCCAGTGTAAGAGAGTAAGAGAGTGCACATGGCTTCAAGTCATATATTACCTAATGAGGAGAGGGGGGGGAGAAAGGGGGGAAGGGAGAGAGAGAAAGAGAGAGAGAGAGAAAGAGAAAGAGAGTGAGTTCTAGGAAGGGGGCTGGAGAGAGAGCCTAGTGTCCCCATGGGTTTTTTTATCCTCCTTTTGGTAGAGTTGGGTCACTACACATTGATCAAAGATAATTGGCTAGCATCATTCAGCTCCATTGATTGACTTGACTTAGGGGGTGGTCTAGAGATCAAATTCTAAACTAGAAGTGTGCTTCTTCCCCTAGCTAATCATTAAGGTCAATCTTCATTTCTGTGGTTAAACTGAAGGCTCATCCCAGATTAGTTTCTGGGGAAGGGGATAGAGCAGCTAGAAATTCATTATTAATAATTATTTTCTCACACTATGATTTGTTGTTTGACCCACTCATTCTATTTTTTTAATAATAAACTTTTTTGTTTATAGTTTTTGGTTCCAATTTTTATCCCTCTTTCCCTCCCTCCTCTCCCCCCTCCCTGAGCTGGGAAAAAATCAGATATGGGTTATACATGTATGCTTATTTAAAACATTACTGTGAGGGAAAACAATCCTCTTCTCAATAATTCTCAGGAATTTAGCAGTGATGTGACAAAGGCTCTTTTGATTCCTTCTCCTGAGGAGGCACCCTAGTGTACAGCTAGTGGGCCCTAGTCACAGGCCCTAGTCCCTAACGCAAATGGGCCCTCTCCTTTTTAATCATTGGTCTGATTACTCAAGGGTTACAATAGAACTCAGTATTCCCATTCCTAATCAGTTCTTCCTTATATGGGCCTAACTCAGGAGTGGACCTTATTCTTCCTTATATGGACACAACTCTGGAGAGGACCTTATTGAGACCAGGGCTCCTGGAACCATGTGATTTTGTTAGTCCAAGGGGGAGGAGGGGATCTGACACCTTTGTCCTAAAAACAGGTCAGGAGGAGTATGATTGACTTATATCCCCTGTGAGGGCCAAATTTAATATATGGAGAGTTAATTGAGTGGCTCACTGTAATATTAGGGTCCCAGAAATAATGAGGGACCTCTAGGTCCAAAGCTCCCTCCCCTCTGAACTGCCTTTTTTATTTATTTATTTTTTGTGTGCAGGGCAATGAGGGTTAAGTGACTTGCCCAGGGTCACACAGCTAGTAAGTGTCAAGTGTCTGAGGCTGGATTTGAACTCAGGTCCTCCTGAATCCAGGGCTGGTGCTTTATCCACTGGGCCACCTAGCTGCCCCCTGAACTGCCTTTTTAGATATTTCTCCCAGGCCAATAAGAAAGGAGCCTAACAGCCTCTTTTCCACAAATGAATCAGGTTTTATTAATGGGAATAAAATAAACAGCAAACGTGAAATTAGTAAAATCAAAGAGAAGGGAATAAGGAAAAAGAAATAGGGATAATTCTCCTAACTCTAACCTAAGTCTATACAATCCCCAAACTTGCTTCCAGTTCAGCTAATTCAAAAGAGCAGGGCTCATATGTTAACTCACCCCCTGGGGTCCATAGCTTCAATGGAAAACCAGCTTTGCAGCCAGGGCTGTCTGCTCCTGCTGCTCAAACTGGAAGAGAAAGTCACTCCAGAAGAGACTGAGCTCCCCTCAGAGAGCATTTACTCTTTTTTTTTTTTTGAGGCAATTGGGGTTAAGTGACTTGCCCAGGGTTACACAGCTAGTAAGTGTCAAGTGTCTGAGGCCAGATTTGAACTCAGGTCCTCCTGACTCCAGGGCTGGTGCTTTATCCACTGCACCACCTAGCTGCCCCAAGCATTTACTCTTCCTCCCCCAAAAGGGGAGGTCCTTCAAAACTGCCTGTGGAGAGTGGTTTCTCCTTGTGACATCAGCAGTATATGTCACTCAGAGCAGGCCAGGTGTGGCTCATCCCAATTGGTATGCCAAATTCCAATAATCTTACCATACCCCATTGAGAGGAGAGAACTACCCATTTTCCCACAATTACCATATTTGTCATTTTGTACAAGCAAACTTAATTAAAAGAAAAAAAGAAAGAAAGTGAAAAATAGCATGCTTCAGTCTGTTCCATCAATATCAGTTCTTTCTTTGGAAGGGATAGTATGTTTCATCAATAATCCTTTGGGATTATCTTGGATCATTGTGATGGAGGAAGCTAAAAGGGGTTAACAGATAAAATGAGGCTTGAATCCTTATCAATAGTACCTAAAAGGGTGGTTAACAGAGAAACTAAGGTTTGTGTTCTTATCAACAGAAATGTAACTAGAGGGTTCAGTCCCTACCAACCAATACGATCAACAGAAGCTTAGACAGTAGCCAGGAACTATTAACCATTAATAGCCATTAATATTCCTAGATGATAGGACACCTAGAAACCAGACCTTAAAGTAAAGACATACCATAAACAGAGAGACCCTCTGGCTCTGACAAGTTTAAGCATGCCTTTTTTTTTTTTATAAGGCAAGTGGGGTTAAGTGACTTGCCCAGGGTCACACAGCTAGTTAAGTGTTAAGTGTCTGATTTGAACTCAGGTACTCCTGACTCCAGGGCTGGTGCTCTATCCACTTCGCCACCTAGCTGCCCCTAAGCATGTCTTTATAAACATTTGTAGAAAAGACCAAATGAGTCTTTATGACCTTATGACATTTAAACCCCCAAAATATAACCCTAGTAAAAAAGACATCTTGGAGGATGTCTTAGGACCCCAAGAATTCCAAAATAGAATACGAACCTCCCAAAAAAGGAGATTAAGATAACAAGGAGATAACCTACTTTTTCTCACTATAAATATAACCATTTTACTCTCCCTATTTGAGACACTTATCTCTTTGTTGTCTCCCTATGGCCTCACAGAATTTTAATAAAATTTAGGAAATTGAGTCATGGAGTCTTGTAATTCTTTGGAATGCCTCATGTTCAATTTGATCAATTAAACCCATCCCCTACATCAATTGTATTGACCCACTCATTCTTTAGAATGAGATTATTTAGTTTCCAATTCACTTTTGGTCTATCTTTATTTTCTTTTTTTTGGGGGGGGGGCGGGTGAGGCAATTGGGGTTAAGTGATTTGCCCAGGGTCATACAGCTAGTAAGTGTCAAGTGTCTGAGGCAGGATTTGAACTCGGATCCTCCTGACTCCAGGGTCAGTGCTCTATCCACTGCCCCTGGTCTATCTTTCCACGGCCCTTTATCACACATAATTTTTATTGCATCATGATCTGAAAAGGATGCATTTACTATTTTTGCCATTCTGCATCTGACTGTGAGGTTTTTATGCCCTAATACCTGGTCAATTCTTGTGTATGTTCCATGTACAGCTGAAAAAATGATATATTCCTTTCTATCCCCATTCAATTTTTTCCAGAGGTCTATCATATCTTAATTTTTCTAAAATTCTGTTCGCCTCCTTAACTTCTTTCTTATTACTTTTGTGGTTAGATTTATTTAGTTCTGAGAGGGGGAAGTTCAGGTCCCCCACTAATATAATTTTGCTATCTATTTCTTCCCATCACTCACTTAATTTCTCTAAGAATTTGGATGCTGTACCATTTGGTGCATACATGTTCAGTATTGATATTACTTCATTGTCTATGTTACCTTTTAGTAAGATGTAGTTTCTTCCTTATCTCTTTTGTTTTTTGGGGTTTTTTTTGTTTTTTTTGTGAGGCAATTGGGGTTAAGTGACTTGCCAAGGGTCACACAGTGTCTGAGATCGGATCTGAATTCAGGTCCTCCGGACTCCAGGGCCAGTGCTCTATCCACTGCGCCACCTAGCTGCCCCCCTTATCTCTTTTAATTAGGTCAATTTTTGCTTTTGATTTGTCTGAGATGAGGATTGCTACCCCTGCTTTTTTTTTACTTCAGTTGAATCATAATACATTTTGCTCCAGCCTTTTATCCTTACTCGGTGTGTATCTCTCTGCTTCAAATGTGTTTCTTGTAAACAACATATTGTAGGATTCTGGATTTTAATCTACTCTGCTATCTGCTTCCATTTTATAGGAGAGTTCATCCCATTCCCATTCACAGTTATAATTACTGTGTATTTCCCTGCATGCTATTTTCCCCTTGTTTATGTTTTTCTGTTTCTTTTCCCCCTGTCCCTTCTCACTAGTGTTTTGTTTCTGGCTACCTCAGTTTACCCTCCCTTCTATTAGCACCCCACCCTTTTCTTTCCTCTTTCCCCTTTTACTTCCGTATAGGGTAAGATAGAATTCTATACCCAATTAAGTGTGTATGTTATTCTCTCTTTGAGCCAAATCAGATGAGAGTAAGGTCAAAACAATGCTCATCCCTCTCTTCTTTCCCTCCATTATAATAGATCTTTTGTGCCTCTTCACTTGATATGATTTACCCCATTCTGCCTTTCTCTTCCTCTTCTCCCAGTATAATCCTTTTTGTTTCCCCTTAAGTTTTTTTTCTTAAATAACATCACATCAGAATCCACTTATACCCACACCTTCTGTCCGTGTGTACTCCTGCTATCTGCCTTAATAAAGATACAGTTCTTGGGGGCAGCCAGATGGTGGTACAGTGGATAAAGCACTGGCCCTCAAGTCAGGAAGACCTGAATTCAAATCCTGCCTCAGACACCTGACACTTACTAGCTGTGTGACCCTGGGCAAGTCACTTAATCCTCATTGCCCCACAAAAAAACCCAAAAAACAAATAAAGATACAGTTTTTAAGAGTTACAAGTATCTTCTTACTATGTAGAGATGCAAACATTTTACCTTTATTGAGTAACATGGTCCCCCCCACACACACCTTTTTACCTTTTCATTTGTCTCTTGTCTTATATTTGTAGATTAAATTTTCTATTCAGTTCTGGACTTTTCGTTAGGAAAGTTTTAAAGTCCCCTATTTCATTGAATGCCCATCTTTTCCCCTGAAAGATTTTTCTGGGCAGTACATTCTTGGTTGTAATCCCAGTTCCTTTGCCTTCTGGAATATCTTATTCCCAGCCCTCTGATCCTTTAATGTTAAAGCTGCCAGGTCCTGCATAATTCTGATAGTTGTTTTTTGATATTTAAATTGTTTATTTCCTGATGCTTGCAGTATTTCCTCCTTGATAATTTTAGAATTTAGCTACAATATTCCTTGGAGTTTTCCTTACCATAGGAGGATTCTTTCAATGACTAATTTTTCCTCTTATTGTAAGACATTGGGAAAGTTCTCCTCGATAATGTCATGAAATATGCTGTCTAGCCTCTTTTTTGATCATGGTCCTCAGGTAGTCTAATTATTCATAGGTTGTCTCTACTGAATCTATTTTCCAGGTCTCTTGTTTTTCTGAAGAGGTATTTTTCATTTTTTCTATTTTTCTATTCTTTTGATTCTACTTCACCTCTTCCTGTTGTCTCATTGAGTCATTAACTTCCATCTGCTGAATTCTGATTCTTAGGGAATTATTCTCCTTCTTCAATTTTCCAGTTGTATTTTTTAAGGCATTATTTTCTTTTTCAAAGCTATTGACT
Organism: Dromiciops gliroides; assembly: GCF_019393635.1. Classification (NCBI taxonomy): domain Eukaryota; kingdom Metazoa; phylum Chordata; class Mammalia; order Microbiotheria; family Microbiotheriidae; genus Dromiciops; species Dromiciops gliroides. Next base: position 261,987,014 of record NC_057862.1, on the reverse strand, counting down.
TTCTCTTGCCTAACTCTCATTTCTTTTTCCAATTTTTCTTCTACCTCTCTTATTTGGTTTATGAAATCCTTTTTGAGCTCTTCCAAGAGAGATTTTTGGTCTCGTGACCAAGTCTTCTTCCCCTTTAAGGCTTCACCTGTAGGAATTTTATCATTGTTGTCTTCCTCTGAGTTTTAAATTTTGATTCTCCCTGTCAATGGTGAGGGTTCTTTTTTATTTCTTATTCATATTTTAATTTTTATTTTAGCCTCTTTCGTGCCTTTTAAGGTTGAGTTTGGCTCCTGGGATACAGCATACACTGTCTGAAGCTTCTTTTGCTAGGGGCAGGAGGCTGAGTCACCAGCTTTGTGCTCTGAGGCATCAGCAGTGTTGGGGCTAGAGGCCTCACAACTGGCCTGCTGTGTCACTAGCTTGCTGAGCTCAGGAACCTCGGTTGCTCAGCTGCTGATCTGTGCTGTGACTAAAAGCCTTTTGCTGGCTCACCCAGATACCCTCTGTGCTGAGCTGTGTTTTCCCCTTTTACCCAGATGAAAAAGACCTTTCCTGAAAATCTTCTAGGTTATCTTAAGTTGGAAGATTTTTTTCACTCCATTTTCTTTCTTTTTTTTTTTTTGCAGGTTTTATAGCTCCATATTTGTTGAGAGGCTTAATTTAAAGTTGTTTGTGAGGGAAATTTGAGAGAACTCAGGCAGCTTCCTTGGTTCACTCCACCATCTTGGCTCTGCCTCTAGAACTCTTGTCCTTCATTTTTGAATAGGACCGATAGCATCATGGGGTGGTGTCTTGACTTGTGTGTGAATTGAATTTAAGTGGGGCAGTTACACAAAGTCTCTCTTCCAGAGTCAGTGGAGTCTAGTGGCAAGACAAAAGTCAAGAATGGTGATGGCCCAGGATGCAGTGGATGACCTTGTCAACTTTCAACCCGGCCTTCATGGCCATTGGAATAAATTGTTCTCATACACCCATTCCACATGCTTGGGGTAGACACTCCTCTAACACCACCTCAATCTCTGGTAGGCTCAGGGGCTCAGGTTTAACATAGTTTCTACATAACATTGGTCCCACCAAATTCAGCTAGATCACCAAATATATTTATATTGCTGAGCTGGATCCTGAAAGCTGTTTCTCAATCTAAAGGTTTTAATTCTGGGCTGGCTGAAAAATCTGGTGTAGACTTGAATTTTAAACCCTCAGAATCCTAAACATGTTGAAGCTCTGGATGGCTTACCCAAATTCTGACCTTTCAAAACTCACAAAGTTATAACATCCAGATTAATCTCCTTCACCAAACACTGCTCGGTGAAGGAGTCAAACCAAGAGCAAAGATCCAACTAAGAGAGAGGCCAAAAAAGGCCTTTTAAAGATTCTGGTTCTGCAATTTAAGCTATGCAAAGCTAATCACCATGTATATGGAAGACCAGAAACAGTTACAGAATATCTGAACATTCTCCAGTCTCTCTAAGCCACTTCCATTCCATACACATTAATTCCTCCAGAAGCAGGTTTCCCCAGGGTTCTCCACATAGAAAATTAAATCAATCAACAATAGTGATACGTACTCTGCTCATGGGAATTGGATTTATTGGCCAATTTCCTGTTACACACACACACATACATATATATATATATATATATATATATATATATATATATATATATATATATATATATATATATGTGTGTGTGTGTGTGTGTGTGTGTATGTGTGTGTTGTGATGTTTAAAATCTAAATTGTGTGATCACCTTAAATTAGAAGCTTTAGCACCAGTCTTTGGGCATTAAACATTTATTAAAGCATACAGGTATTCATGTAGAGTTCAGAAAGTTAAGAACAGGTCTTTCTAGCCTAGAGTGCCAGCCTGGTCTAGTTCTTCCTCAAGTCCTCCACCACGAGTCTGCTTCAATCACAAACTCTCCAGCAAACTGATTGTCCTTACACACTGCTTCAAGCTGTCATCCAAATCCACTGGTCACTGGACTTGAAGGTGGCCTCGAGTTAAGTTCAAAGTCTAGCTTCTCAGAACGATACCTTCTTTTCTTTCTTTCTTTCTTTCAGTTTTTAACCTTTGTTTAGATAAGATTTCCAATTTCAAATTTTTCTCCCTCCCCCCTCCCCTAGACAGCGGGTAATCTGGTATATAACATTAAATATATTTCTGCATTAGTCATGTTATGCAAAAAGAATCAGAGCAAGAAGGAAAAACCTCAAAAAAGAAAAACAACAGCACCAAAACCAAAAGAAATAGTATGGTCCAATCAGCATCCGTACTCCACAGTTCCCTTTTTTTTCCCTGGATTTGGAGAGCCTTTTCCATCATGAGTCCTTTGAAACTTTCTTGTACTGTTGGATTGGTGAGAAGAATCTAGTCTATCACAATTGATCAACACACAATGTTGATGATACTGTGCACAATGTTCCCCTGAGAACAATACCTTCTTAAGGGCTAGTCAGGTGTGATTACAATCTAGTTAATTTGAAGTAGGCTAATCAGCAGTCAATCACTCTCACTTAATTCAATCAGTTTAGATTAATCCCCAGGTGGGCCTTTGAGTATCTGCTAAATCCCATTATTTTATCACAGTAAATAGTGTGTATGTATGTGTCTGTGTATATAGTGTGTATGTATGTATCTTTTCTATTAGAATATATTCTCCTGGAGAACAGTGAACATTTCATTCTTTGATTTTATATTCTAGTACTAACTATAGTAAGTATTTAATAAATGCTTATTTATTGATTTTGAAAAAGGTGGTTGTGGTGGTTGTGGTAATTGTTAATGTTGGTGGTGGTTGTTGCTGCTGCTTGCTCAGGCTTACACAAATAGTGAATATTTTAGGTCAAATTTGAACTCAGGTCTTCCTGACTCCAGGACAGGCACTCTGTCTACTGTTCCACCTACCTGGCAAAAGTATTCATCTTTCTTAGTTTTATATGGAACCTTTACTAAAATTGATCTTGTGCTAGGACATAATTGTTTGCAAAAATAGGTAAAGGAAAAACCCATTAAATTCTTTCTATGGGCCAAATATGGTCCTGATAACATAAAACAAGGATGCTTTGTCTTAACCCCTATTTTAACTTAACCCCCATTGCCCTGCCAAAAAAAAAAAAAAGAATTAGCTAAGTCTTCACAACTGATCATCCCACAACATTGCTTTTACTTTGTACACAGTACTTTTCACTTTGCATCAACTCATGTAAGTCTTTCTCAGTTTTTCTGAGAGCATCCTGCTCATCATTTCTTTACTTCTTTTTTTTTTTTTTTTTGCAAGGCAATGGGGGTTAAGTGACTTGCCCAGTGTCACACAGCTAGCAAGTGTCAAGTGTCTGAGGTCAGATTTGAACTCAGGTCCTCCTGAATCCAGGGCCGGCGCTTTATCCACTGCGCCACCTAGCTGCCCCCCTGCTCATCATTTCTTATAGCATAATAGTATTCAATCACAATCACATACTATTTGTTAAGCCATTCTCCAGTTGATGGTCATCCCCTCAATTTCCAATTCTTTGCCACCAGAAAAGAGCTGCTATAAATATTTTTGTACATATAGGTCCTTTTCCTTTTTGTTTTTTATCCTTTTTTGGATGCAGACCTAGTAGTGGTATTTATGGGTCAGAGAGTTTGGTTTTATGGCCCTTTGAGAATAGTTTCTAATTGGTTTACAGAAAGGTTAAATCAGTTCACAACTCTACCAACAGTGTGTTAATGTCTCATTTTCCCCAAATCCCCTCCCACATTTGCCATTTTCCTCTGCTGTCCTATTAGTCAATCTAATTGGTATGAAGTAGTACCCCATAATTGTTTTGATTTGCATCTCTCCAATCAGTAGTGAAATAGAACATTTTTTATATGACTATAGATAGTTTTGATTACTTCATCTAAAAATTGTTCATATCTTTTGATCATTTGTCAACCAGGGAATGACATATTCAGAAAAACTTGCTTCAATTTTTTTTTTTGGGGGGTGAGGCAATTGGGGTTAAGTGACTTGCCCACAGTCACTCAGCTAGTTAAGTGTCAAGTGTCTGAGTCCGGATTTGAACTCTGGTCCTCCTGAATCCAGGACCGGTGCTCTATCCACTAGCCACCTAGCTGCCCCTCAGTTTTTTTTTTTTCAGTTACTATTGCTAAATGTATTTCCTTCCATTCTCCCAATCAAGACATTTTATAAGTACAATACTAAATCTATTAAATAATAGATTGATATTGGAACAACTCTGAGCTATTTTATAGGATATCTTATATGAATATTTTATAATTTTTACCCTTATTTGTGGTCAGATTATAGTATAAGGATGATATCTTCCTAAGGGGAAATGAATAGACAAAATAATAAGACAAAGATATAATATACAAGTTTTCTAACTAAATGGAACAGTAAATTTTGAGAAAGGAACAGTATTAAACTGTTTTCTTTAAGAAGTATATACATGTATATGATTGGCTTCCAAATTTATCTATCATGGAAATTCAGGTTTTGAGTATGTTTTAGTAATAAGTTCTCAAAATTGGATTAAGGGGGCAGCTGGTGGTGCAGTATATAGAGCACTGGTCTTGGATTCAGGAAGACCTGAGTTCAAATCCAGCCTTGGACACTTGACACTTACTAGCTGTGTGACCCTGGGCAAGTCACTTAACCCTCATTGCCCCACCAAATATAAAAAATTAAAAAATAATTTTAAAAAATTGGATTAAGGATTTTACACATTAATTTCACTTTCTTTCCCTCCCCCCCTTATAAATCTATCTGATAATTTTAAAAGGCAGAAGAGCTCATTTTATGGTTCGACCCCCATAAAATTTTAAGATTCTTATATTAGGTATAGGATTTAGGTAAGGATAGGAATAGCAAATGGTATATGAACTGAAATTCTCTGAAGTTTCAAGACTGAAGAACTAAATTTACTAAGTTGCATTAAATCTTGTTACTAGTAGAATTATCTAGGAACCTCTAGATTTGGAACCAGAGAAGCAGAACCCTCTTCAGAGCTGTCCTGAGAATGAAGCCTATTGTCCAAGAGAAGATATCTAGGGACCAGACAACATGAGACATCTGGGACTCAAAATATACTGATTAAATGGACATTGAGAATGGGTCACTAGGAGACAAGGAGACTTGATATTAATTACTATTAATGATAATCATTGTATTGCTTTGGTATTTTGTTTCATGATATTTATGTTGGTTTTCTTTATTACCTTAGTGACCTTTGAATTTCCCCTTTCAAAACTAGTTCATTGTGATTTGTAACCTGACATTATTGTAACCTGACTTAATGTAATTATGATTTTGAATTTATGAAAAACCTTATAGATTTGGCTTATAGATAAGTGATCCATGGTTGAGAGTGGGTTACCCACTCTCCCATAAAGAAAAAAGGGGAAATTGAATGAATTGAGGGGATTAGGACAGCAAATGGTTAATAGTGGGAACTGAGTGAACCACATTGACCCTTGTGACTCCATCCTGGAACTATCTTACTTAGTCTCTTTGCCTTATTGGGAATTTCTCAATGACCTAGGACAAATTTCCCTGATAAGTCCCCTGAAGAAATTAACTTCATGGGATAAAAAGTGCTGTTCCATCATTGCTAAGGGGAGGGGCTAACTGTTGGATTTGCCACCTTAAGCCCTAAAGTCACCACCCCAAACCCACAGCTAACCCTCAACTCAATATCTTGTCCTGGCCTAGCAGGCCTGTCGTGGTATCTTGGTTTATACCTGCCTCTCTTTTATTGGCCAGAATAGCAAAGTTTCTTTTAGACCCCTTCCCTTTGGCCATCAGGATCCCCATGCCAAGACCACCTCTCTCTTAGGTGACACCCTGTTTTCCAGAGCTCAGGCCCAGCAAAGCAAGATGTGCTCTGAGCTTGGCATAACAATAATGCTTAGCAGCTCACCCTCTGGAGGAACTATAAATGACGACTTGAAACTTGCACTTTTACATTTTTCTTCCGTATGTCTATCAGGTGCATACCTTCAGGCTTTGCTAGTTATGCTGATATTTTATATAGTTTTCCATACTAATTATAGTGGTTTTTTATAGACATATAGAAGAACAGTGTAAAATGACAGCTTCAAGTAATTTTTTGAATACATACTATGTACCAGGCACCATGGTAAGGGCCGGGGAGACAAAAACAAAACAAAATAAAATAAAAAACCAGGCACTGCTCTTGAAGAGCGCACTAACTAATCTAACAAGATTAATTTGTTAGCATGAATTTATCCAGGAAAACATAAAAACAAAAACAAAAACAAAACAACCTCCCAAATGGAAGATTTTAGACTTACAGAAACATAAGCTATTGTTTTCTCAGCAGGGAGAAGAAAGGTACACGTGACAGTGATACTACTTGAAATGTGCTACTTAATTAACATCACATTCTTAAGGGTGGTTTGAATTTAAAAGTTTGCAAATTATTCCTTTTAGTCTAGAAGCGTCTCCTACTGTCAATACTTTAGCTCGTATCTTCTTACTTTATTTTTCCTCAGTCATTCCAGTAGGTGTCAGTGATGAGTTGGAAGAAAATAAACATTTTCTGGTTAGAAAAGTCCGATTTCAGTCTATGAAGAACTCAATTCCTTAAGTTAAAAGTAACTCCTTTCGAATTATTTTTAACAGGTAATTTATTTTTAAGATTTAAAAATAAAAAAGAGACCGTGTCTCACTATCTTGCCCAGGCTGGAGTACAGTGGCTATTCACAGGCGCGATCCCACTACTGATCGGCACGGGAGTTTTGACCTGCTCCGTTTCCGACCTGGGCCGGTTCACCCCTCCTTAGGCAACCTGGTGGTCCCCCGTTCCCAGGGGGTCACCATATTGATGCCGAACTTAGTGCGGACACCCGATCGGCATAGCACACGGCAGCCCAGAACTCCTGGGCTCAAGCGATCCTCCAGCCTCAGCCTCCCGAGTAGCTAGGACTACAGGCGCGCGCCACCACGCCCGGCGGAGATTCGGGCTTGCATTTTCGTTAATCTAGACTTCTGTGATGTGACGTCACACAAGGAGGTAGGCCTAAAATCCAACGTTTGCCCCTTTGAGCTTCTATACATTCCGCTGCGCATGCGTCTACGCCATTACGTCATTTTGCGTGAGGCCGGGCCGGGTCGGGGCTTGAAGAGTACATGCGTGGATCGTCTTCTTCCTTTTTTCTCGCGTCTTTGCTAGCGGCGTCATGGGTCACCAGCAGCTCTACTGGAGCCACCCTCGCAAATTCGGCCAGGGGTCTCGGTCGTGGTGAGTTTTGGGTCGGCTTCTTGGGGGTGATCCTTCCCTGAGCAAGGGACAGTGTCTCGTGGGCCCTGGAGGCGGCGCGACTGGAGGTGATGGGTGTTGTGGTCTTTTCGGCGGTAGGCCCGCTGGGACGGTCATGGCGGCCCCCGGACGCGCCTGCTGCTTGGGTTGGGGGATGGTGGAGGGTGAAGCTAGGCAACAACGGCCGCCGCTACACCTGGAGCCCCGCAGCTAACGAGGCCGTCCTTCCTTTTCCTCAGCCGCGTGTGTTCGAACCGGCATGGCCTGATCCGCAAGTACGGCCTGAACATGTGCCGCCAGTGCTTCCGTCAGTATGCGAAAGACATCGGCTTCATCAAGGTAGGAATTTGGGGCTGGGATCCCGCGCCTCGTGCTACCCCACCTTCCCTTCCCGGCTTCTGGTTTTGGCAATCAAGAATTGCGTCCCCCATGCGCTACACAACCCACGCGGCCGTTACCGTTGGGCAGGGAGCCCCTTTTTGCAGATTCTTAATTTAGGAGAATAGTTAGATGAGGTTTTTTTCCTGCCCTACAAATATGGGATAAATTTGGCAATATTGAAGGGACTTAACTTCCAATTGTGTTTTGGGGAAACCTTTGGACCCATATCAGAACGCTTTTAAATGCATAAAAATACCTTAGGAAATCAGTTGGATTGAAATAGATTTATCACAATGTTTTTTCAAATTGAGTCATGCCAGTAGGTTAAGAAACCACATTTTAGATTTCCAAATGGTGGAGTAATTGGAATTCTAAAAGGGAAATGCTAAAACTGCTAGTTAGAAAATTAGAATTGGTTTTTCATTGGGTGGTAGGATAGAGAGATGGGCTGGATATATGTATTTTTAGGAGCTCACTGTATTCCAAGCACTTTGTTAGGCTCCCAGGAATACAAATAACCTACTCTGAAGAGTTTTAGATCCAATTGAGCATATTTAACTTATGCAGAAGTAAATATAAGATAATGTATCAAACAAATACAAAATGATTTTGGAAGGGACTAACGGTCCAGCATATCAGAAGAACCTACTCCTGAAAGTAGGGGTTTTGGAGGGTTTCCTGTTCCTGGGAAGAATTCCAGGCATGAGGGATAAAAGGATGGAGAATAGTACATGAAGGACTCAAATTGTAATGATTGTAGTGGTGTCCTGAAGCCAGTCAATATACCTTTATTAAGTGCCTATTGTAGTCAAGACTTTGGGCTAAGTTATACAAAAGAGGGAAAAGGACAGTGTTTTCAAGAAGCTAACAGTTTAATGAGGGAGATAGGAAAACAGCCACGTACAGACGTACTTAGGATAGATTGGAGATAATAGAGGGAAGGCACTAGTGTTAATGGGATACTTAAAGGTTGGTACTCTAAGGAAGCCTGGAAGGTGGAGATGAGGGTGGAGAGAGTTCCAGGCATGGAGAACAGCCAGTGATAATGTCATTGTCCGTCAGAGAATGGGAGGGTTGAGGGAGCAAGGTATAAGAACACTAGAAAAGTAGGAGAGGCCAGGTTAAGGTTTTGAGTGCCAGATAGGATTTTATACTAGTTCCTGGAGGGTAATAGGGAGCCACTGGAGTTTAATGAATCCTTTGGTGGGGTGACATGGTCAGATCACTTTAGGAAGATTATTCTTACAGCTGAGTGGAGAATGGAGTGTTGAGAATGAAAGCTAGGTTGCTTGCCTTAGGGAAGGGGGAACATTTGTGGGGGGTGGAGTGGAGTTCAGTTTTGGACTGGTCGAGTTTTAGGTGTCTTAAGGGATATCCATCCACTTTGAGATGTCCAGTAGGCAGTTGGATATCCAAGACTGGAGAGATGCTAATCTTGAAGTTTGGACTAGATGGGTATGAATCATCAGCATATAAATAATTGAATTTTAGTGAACTGATGAAATCACTAAGTAGGAAAGTATAAAATACTATAGAGGGAAACTGAAAGATTCTGACTTTGAGATACCCATGGGATATTCTGGAATCCTGTCTCAGGGATTGAAAATAAGGGAGAAAGTTGGGCTCACTCAGAATCTGGAGGGAAAACAAAAATTCATTGACAAAAGATGCAGCAAGTCTACTTTGGGTTAATGCGATAGCCCATAGCACAATCTAGCACATGCTAGGCCCTTAATAAATGTTGACTGATTATCAAATAATCTTGGTTTTGTTTTTTTCCAGTTGGACTAAATTATGTCTACGGATCTCGCTGATTATGGGATTACTTTGACCATCAGTGACCACCGTTTTACTGGACTGTGTTCAGCTATTTAGTCTATCTACCTAAAGATGGATCCTGTTGTGTCTGCTATGATAATTTGTTTATAATAATAAACAGGTCATTCTCAGTTATGATTAAAATTTAGTGTGAACTTATTAACCCATCAACAAATTATTAAATCATACTAGTGTTTAATGGAGTAGAAACAAATGAAGCATAGAAAAAAAAAAATTGGGGGTGTGGGGCAATGAGGGTTAAGTGACTTGCCTGGGGTCACACAGCTAGAGGCCGAATTTGAAATCAGGTCTTCCTGAATCCAGGTCTGGTGCTTTATCCATTGAGCCACCCAGCTGCCCCAGAAGCATAGAAAATTAATGTGTCCACTTCTCATTCTGTTCCGAATTACTTATACCTTTGGTTTTTTCTCCCTATTGGACTTGGAAGGTCTTCAGAGGTCCTCTTAAATGATTATGAAAAAGACAGGTAGACACTTTTAGTCACTGAAGAATAACTGCTTCAGTTTGATTATTAGAGTAAGACTAATATGTACATAATCAATAATAGCTTGCATCAAATTCCTTTTCTAAAACTGTCACCTGGTAAATTGACACAGTGCTTTAGGCAACTAAAAGATTTTAAGTTATGGAAGAGATAAGAGAATTTGGTAGGATTTTCCTTACTTGGGAATTCCCTGTATCAATGAAATCACCAGGAGTCAAGAGGGGATAGATGTGAGATCTGAGAGACAACAGTCATCTGCTATATTTACTGTAAATCTTTTCATAACTGTTTTCCTTAACATGAATTTGAAGTCTTCAAACAAAGAATTGTATATGAAACTGGAGTAGTATATACGTATGAAAAGAATTCAGGAAATACTTGTATAAATTGAGAAGAAAGCAGAATGAGAATAAGGCACATAAGGATGACAATTAAAGGCTGCTGAATTAAGATTAAATTCAACAGTATTGCTAAGTCTAGTTGAAACATTAGGTGTAATGCTGGTTATGGGGTATAGATGGTTAGTGTAGCAGATGTGCATAGATGGAGTTACTGTATTAGTTTAGCTTTCGGTTCTGTTAGGAGCAAGATAATAGAAAATGGGGCATAAATTCAGATACTTGGTTTCAGTTTGTTTTGATTAATTGTACTTAGTTACAAAATCGGGTATTAAGGGAAGATTGGGAAGTGAGGGCCCCCCCCCCATTTTAAGCAGCACTAAAATCAAGGAAGTATAAAGGATTGTTCCACACTAATGGCTCATTAGTTTTATTTCTCTTGCTTTCCATCTAAGCCAGTTTCCTACTTAAGATTAACAAGAATAGTGTTTCTCACCCTATCTTAAATTAGCTGTGGTACTTGTGGCTAATAGTGAACTTGTGTGCTTTTGCTAACAATCTCTTAATCATAAGGGAAAGCACTTAAAATCTAAGGCAAGGGGCAGCTAAGTGGTGCAGTGGTCCTGGGACCTGAGTTGAGATTTCGTCTTAACTGTGACCTCGGACAAGTAATTTAACCCTAATTCCCTCAAAAAAGCAATCCAAGACAAAAGCATCTATACAATATTTTAGGTTTAAAGTTTTACCCTGAGGTTAATGTGTCTTCACCCCAACAAGTGAGGAAAGAACTGGAGTTGCTGAGGATAAAATTATGGGGAGGAAAAGGAAGTACATTTCAAGAAGATTTAAGAACTGACAGAACAGGTAGTTAAATCAGGAGAAAACAGTGCCCTGAAAGGCAGATTATTAAATGCCACCCAATATATTAAAGTTGTAGTTGATACTTTTAATATTTAAGGGAAACACATTTTTGCAATGTGTTAAAAGTATTTCATGAGATGTGGGATTTAGAACTGGTTGAATGAGTATAGTAGTCAGTGGTTTCTAGTCAAGATTCCCTGTGGATTACTTTAGATAATCTCTTTGGTTCTGTATTTTAACATTATCAATGATTTGGATAAAGAAATGTCTGTATAAGTTTTGTAGATTACATTAAGCTAAGGACAAGGAAGATACTATATGACAGGATCCAAAGAGATCTTGATGGGATAGAGCACTAGACTGAATCTAATAAAACCTAATATGGATAAATTCAATTTGGGGTTCAAAGCATCAACTTCACAAGCATCAGTTTGTTTAAAAAAGATCTAGGGCAACCTAAAAATGAGCAGCAGCATGATGCAACATTGAAAATATCTTCATTCTATCTTGGACTACATTAAGAGGTATGGTTTTCAAGGATAAGGAGATCATAGTCACTATGTACTTGGTTAGGCTGCATTTGTATGTATTATGTTTAGTTGTGAGCACCACATTTTCTTTTTTGGTGAGACAATTGGGGTTAAGTGACTTGTCCAGGGTCACACAGCTAGTAAGTGTCAAGTGTCTGAGACTTGGATTTGAATTCTGGTCCTCCTGAATCCAGGGCTGGTGCTTTATCCACTGCATTACCTAGCTGCTGAAAGAACATTGATAAGCTGGAGAGTATACAGAGGAGATCAAGGATTATGATGAAAGTTCTTCAGTCTGTCATGAGAATTACTTGAAGGAACTCTGGGGGTGTTTAGCTTGGAGAAGAGAAAGTGTATGTGTGTGAGTTAGAAAGAGACTGACTGACTGAGCAAGAGGGGTCTGTCTCTTCAAGTACTTGAAAGGTGGTCATGTCATCAAATCCTTGTGTTTTAAAATGTAGTCAGTTCCATTCTTTGTGACATTGGTGTTGGTGTTCATATCTGACCCAACTTCTTTTGGAGAAAGCATGATACAGAACCATGAGGCTTCTGTATAATCTAAAGTTTTGACCACTCATTTCTTTTTCCTGGACCATGTATTCAGTCATTTCAGTTGTGTTGAACTCTTCATCACCCCATTTGGAGTTTCTTGGCAAAGATACTAGAGTGTTTTCCCATTTCATTCTTCAGCTCATTTTACTGATGAGGAAACTGAGGCAGAGTTAAGTGACTTGCCCAAGGTCACACAGCTAGTAAGAGTTGGATTTGAATAACAATGACAACGTTATCCTTTTTCCCCCCATAAAAGTATTTTATTATTTTCTAGTTACATGTAGAGATAGTTTGCAAAATTTGTTTAAGATTTCTAGTTTCAATTTTTTTCTCCCTCTTCCCTCCCCAAGACAGCAAGCAATCTGATATAGGTTATATATGTGCAATCACATTAAACATTTTTGCATTAGTCATGCTGTGCAAGAAGAATCAGCAAAAAGGAAAAACCTAGAAAAAGAAAAACAAGAAAAAAATAGAAATAGTATGGTTCGATCTGCATCTAGATTCCACAGGGTTGTTTTTTTTCTGGCTTTGGAGAGCATTTTCCATCATGAGTCCTTTGGAACTATCTTGGACCATTGTATTGCTGAGAAGAGTCAAGTCTATCACAGTTGATCAACACAATGTTGTTGATCCTGTGTACAATGTTCTGGTTCTGCTCATCTGCTCATCTCACTCAGCATGTAAATGTTATCTTTTTTAATGATACAGAATTTTGACAAAATTGGTCAAGCTCATTGTTGACTTTCTCTTTTAAAAAGGGGGTGGGGTATAGGTGGCAATATTGCCCTCTTTGTGTGTGTGTGTGTGGGGGCAATGAGGGTTAAGTGACTTGCTCAGGGTCACACAGCTATTAAGTGTCAAGTGTCTGAGACTTGGATTTGAACTCAAGTACTCCTGAATCCAGAGCCAGTGCTTTATCCACTGTGCCATCTAGCTGCCCCCACCCTCCTACTTTTGTGGCATCTCTTCCATTCTCCAAAATTATTCAAAGATCATGGATGGTGGCACAACAATCAGATTTGTATAGGTTTTGTGACTTAACCTCACCAAGGCTCTTTTATGGGCTTTCTGCTTAATATTGGTTTTTTTGCTTGTTAGCCATTTTGGTTCTGTCCTTTGTATTCTGAAGGTCATTGCCCTGAGCAGATAAAACAGAAGCAGAACAAAAGCTGATTTGTCCTGCCAACTGTTTATCTACTATAATCCATTCAGCCAAAGCACTGGTCCTATCACTCTTTTGCCTAATATAGCTTTAGAAAATTTATATATTTTTTAATTTTGCTGTGCTTCTGGTGTTGACTCAGTCACTAGAAAGTTCCTCAGAAAGGCTTCATAGCATTCTTCTACTTCTCTTTGGACATGATGTCTTTAAATATCAATAGGCAGCTTCCTGCCAAAATCCCATCATAAACAGAAGGTGCCCATAGCTTTGTCTCAAGCAGATTCCAGTTGCTAGTCATGTCTCATGATCCACAGCCACTCAGGACATAAGCCTAGCATTCTATACCTAATGAATGAGTGCACAGTGTCCATATATAATTGAATAGGAATCCTATTGTTAACCCATCAGTACATATATCTTAGGCACAATAGATGAATAATAAGCTGGGTCCAGAATTGAATTAGAGCAGGCTGAATTGCATTTATGAAATTGTCATTCTTTCCTTGATTCTAAACTGATCCCTCACACAAAAGCTCACCTTTTTAATGACAATATTATCTCACATCTCCACTAAAATCTTGCTCTGAAGCCTTGTCATGGTTTTTTGGAGATTATGGCTATAGAGCACAAGCTTTTGAAGGTCCAACTAAATTGAAAAGTATCAGTCTGGTAACAGACAATATTTATTTTTCAAGGACCTATATTTGGAGAGCTGTATCACCAGATTGGCTTTTTATATACATTTTGAAGTTAAAAATATAAAAATAAAATATAAAAGTATAAACCAGATTGGTGTAACGGAACAGAGGTGTGTGCATGCTGGGGATATGATCTGGCTAGGACCACAGCATTCTAGGGACCAAGAATGCTTACTGGGCAAGAGAAGGCCCCAGACCCATAACAGAGCACTTAGACCTTATGCAGGATATGGGAACAGATGCCAAATGTCACTTTTGCCTCCCATTTCCCAGTCAGATTCAGGGCCGACTGAAGAGGGAGATGTGAGTCCAGGGATTGCATTCCAGTGTAAGGACTGGGTTGAGTGATTCCAGGCCCTAGACTATGTATTGAGCAAGAGAAAAATTCAGAAGTAATTGGTCTCTGTGTGGCTTGTACCCCCAGGAGCAGAGGTGGGTCTTAGTTCAAACTTTTATCCCAGTCTGAAGCTTCTAGAGGAATGAGGGCAGGAATTCCAGATGAAACAAACCTATAGTTCTGTCACTCTGAAACGGCAGGAACTTCCAGCTGATTGATAGAGGATGAGTTCAGCAGCAGTCTACTGAAACTCCAAAGTAGGCAGAAACAAGATAAAGGGAATTAACATCTTGGCTTGAGAGGTAGAAAATTTTGTCCAAGCAACAAAACTCACTGAAATTTAGAATGGGCCAAATAGAAACCAATGACTCCATGAGACAATAAAAAATATTTAAAAAAGTCAAAAGACTGAAAAAATAGAACTATACACACACACACACACACATATAGTATCTCACAGCAAAAATGACTGACCTGGAAAACAGATCAAGGAGATGAAATAAAAGCATTATTGAAATACCTGAAAGCTTTGACCAGAAAAAGGGCCTTAACATTAGATTCGTTTCTTGAAATAAGATTTTATTTTCCCCCAGTTATGTATAAAGATAATTTTTTCTATTTAGTATTTTATTTCCCCCCACTTACATGTAAAAACAATTTTAACATCCATTTTTTAAACTTTGAGTTCCAAATTGTAAAGACAAATTTTAACATTCATTTTTTGGGGGGGGGGTTTGGTGAGGCAATTGGGGTTAAGTGACTTGCCCAGGGTCACACAGCTAGTAATTGTTAAGTGTCTGAGGCCAACCTGTGTGACCCTGGGCAAGTCACTTAACCCTCATTGCCCTGCCCCCCCCAAAGTGTCAGAGGCTGGAATTGAACTCAGGTCCTCCTGAATCCAGGGCCAGTGCTCTATCCACCTAGCTGCCCTTTAACATTCATTTTTAAAAATCTGAGTTTAAAATTTTCTTTCTCCTCCCCCATCCCCGAGACAGTAAGCAATTTGATATAGGTTATATATGTTCAATTATGGCAAACGTTATCATATTCAGTTATGTTGTGAAAGAAGCTACAGACCCAAAGTCAGAAAAAAAACGGGGAAAAGATACAGAAAGTAGGGGCAGCTAGGTGGTGCAGTGGATAAAAGCACTGGCCCTGGATTCAGGAGGACCTGAGTTCAAATTTGGCCTCAGACACTTGACACTTACTAGCTGTGTGACCCTGGGCACTTAACCCTCATTGCCCTGCAAAAAACCCCAAAAAAGATAAAGAAAGTGAAAAATAGTATGCTTCAATTTGCATTCAGACTCCATCAGTTCTTTTTCTGGATGTCGATAGCATTTTTCTTCATGAGTTCTTTGGAATTGTTTTGGATCATTGTATTGCTGAGAATAGCTAAGTTATTTATAGTTGATCATCATACAGTATTGCTGTTACTGTGTACAATGTTCTGGTTCTGCTCACCTCACTTTGCATCAGTTCATAAAAGTATTTCCAGATTTTTCTGAAATTAAAGAAAACTGTCCATATCTCTCACAACCATAGAGCAAAGTGGAAATAGAAAGAATCCACAGGTAACCTCTTGAAGGAAATCCCAAAATGTACTTCCCAGGAACATTATAGCCAAAACACATAATTTCTATGTGAATGTATTGGGTTTTTTCCCTCTTCCTTATTAAATTTTTGTTGCAAAGATTGAATTACTAGAATTATTGTGGAGGGGGAAAGGAAGAGATATTTGGAAATGAGTATATATAAAAAACAAAGGTCATCTATAGAAATATATTTTTAAAAAGAAATGTCACCTCCTCTCCAGAACTGATACATTTTCTTCCATTTTATGTGTGTACTTGTGTGTATATGGTTTAAAACGGTTATCTAGGTGGAATTCACTTATATGATGTGAAATATGCATCTAAATTCATATGTGTGACAATTGGAGTGATGCGACCTGCTGGAGAGTTACTGCAGGAAAGCTCCTCCATGAGGAGAAGGCATTTGAGGGCAAGCCATGTGGCTTGGAAGGTCAGTTCCTTGGCATCAGGAAGTGATGTTTGCTCGTGGGTACTGTTGATCAAAGCTACCAGCCAATTAGCTTGGAGCTGTGTGCGAGTGTGGATGGGATGTTCCCAGTTTCACCTGGGACAAAGCAGGGGTGAGGCGCGCTCTCTCTCTGTCTCTCTCTGTCTCTCTCTCTCTCTTTCGCCAGGACCTCATGGGGAGTGGAGGTAGAAATGCTGGCTCCCTGAGATAGATAGATGTAAGCATCTAGGCCTCTTTCTCTCTCTTCACCAAATTCTTATGCTCCTTAATAAATGCTTAAAAGTCTTAATTCTTGCTAAAGCTTCTAATTTATTGGATTCATTAGATTTTTAGACAGTATAGCTAGAATTTTAGCCACATCACAGCAACCCAACATTCATATGTTAACAGTGTCCTAAATAAGTATTTAATTCTTTCTCCAGTTTTTCTTTTCTTTTCTTTTTTGTAGTTTAGTGTATTTTAATAGCAAAATTACAGGAATAGCACAGAAGACAGACAACATTAAAAACATGTACTTGCATGTAGGACAACTAAGTTAGCAAAGTATAGTGAATGGATGGAATCTACCATATGATAAAAATGCTGCAAATACCATTTAGTTTACTTTTTTAAAAAATCCAAATGCTGGCATTGTCCAGAAAAATTTAACAGGTTTATTTATAATTGTTATAAAGTTGAATTGTTGAAACTTGTTCATGGAAACATTTTCGACTGCATTAATGCTTTATGTCCTCTCATTTATATTCAAAATTCACACACACATGAAAATGGAAAAAACTTGCCAATACCTGTTTCTGTCTCCTATTTTTCCAGTGGACTTCTGGTAAGGTCTGATTTCATGGAGAGCCACAGTACCCAGCCTGTAACGATGAGGTTTCTTGACCCCTCCAGTAGAGGGCACACTCTTGTGAGAGGCTTTTGCAGCGAGCTGCTTCCTGGGGGCTTTACCACTGGTGGATTTACAGGCAGTTTGCATGGTACAAGCCATGTTCCTGAAAACTTCTCCTTATACACCCCCCTTCTCTCATTATTTTACATAAGACAGAGAAGATAGATTGTCAACATACTACTAGCAGATACCCTGTTTTCCAGAGCTAAAGACTGGTAAGCAAGCTGTGTCCTGAGTTTGGCATAACGACAATCCTTTGAGCTCAGTCTCTGGATGATCTGAGCCTCTGCCAAAATTACATAATTATTGCATTGCCTTGACTGGCATTCAAGCACTGTACAAGCTTGGACAAATACCCATGTTCAGGTCATGAAGCCCTGATAAGAATCAGACTTGTCTCATTGTTGCTGTTACTCTTCATTGTCAGGGCTACAGCTCACTTTGTAGCCATTGATATAAGCATTGAGGTGTAGTCACAGTGCTTTGGGTTCCCCACTAGGGGCAGGGGCCCAGCGCATATGTCTTTCCCTCCTTGCTTGCCCTGACAATGGAGGGGCAACAGCAACGAGACAAGTTTGATTCATAGAATTTTATGACCAGAACACGGGTACTACAGGTGCTTGTCCAAGCTCAGACCACCTGGTGCTGGTGTGAAACAATTTTGGGATTTTGTTGCTTCTGAGTTCATGCAGAGGGTGAGCCACAGAGGATTGTTGTTTTGCCAAGCTCAGGACACAGCTTGCCAAGTGGACCAAGAAGGGGAATTCCATCAGGGGTCACCTGAGATGGGTAGTTGTGTCTCTGCTATAATTTTCCCTGACCAGTTAATGTAAGAACACTATTCACAACCTGATTAAATTAAATGAATTGGGGCGGCTAGGTGGTGCAGTGGATAAAGCACCGGCCCTGGATTCAGGAGTACCTGAGTTCAAATCCGGCCTCAGACACTTGACACTTACTAGCTGTGTGACCCTGGGTAAGTACCTTAACTGCAATTGCCTTAAACATCCAGGACCATCTCCAGTCATCCATCAGGGTATATATATCTTGCCACTGGACCCAGATGGCTCTGAAGGATAGAGTAAGGTTGGTGACCTTGCACAACCCTCCTTCCCTTAAAATCCAAACACTGCAAATCATGACATCACCCTGTTGTGGTCCTCTTCGAGAACAAAGGACAAACAAGAAAATAATCTACAGAGAGAAGGCACTGGAATTCAGAGAGATTAGGAAAGGATTCCTGGAGAAAGTAGAGTTTAAGATAAGGGTTTAAGGAAACCAGGGAAGCCAGGAGGTGAAGATGAGGTGGAAGAGGATTCCAGGCATGGGGGAAAGCCAGTGAAAATGCCCAGATCTGGGAGATGAAGATCTTGTACAAGGAACAACAAGGAGGCCTTTGTCACTGGATCAATGAGTACTTGGAGGAGTGGAAAGTACAAAAAGACTGGAGGGAGAGAGTAAACTGAAGGAATTTGAACACCAAATTGAGGATTTTGCATTTAACCTAGAGGCCATAGGGAGCCTCTGGAGTTTATTGAGTAGGAGGTGACATGGTTTGTCATTGTTTTGGATCATTTTATTGCTGAGAAGAGCTAAGTCTATCACAGTTGATAACACAATATGTTGATACTGTGTAAGAACAAGAAGATTGATTGATCATAGTACAACCTAAACATGGTAACAAGGTAACTAAGAAAACTCAGCAAACATATTGTGAAGCAAAAGGCCAAAGTAATAGGTTGTCCTCTTCTGAGTGTGTGTTTTCCCTGTCACCACAGTAAGCTTTCTGAGGGTTCTTTTCTATTTGTTTTTCTTGGGGCAATGAGGGTTAAGTGACTTGCCCAGGGTCACACAGCTAGTAAGTGTCAAGTGTCTGAGGCTGGCTTTGAACTCAGGTCCTCCTGAATCCAGGGCCCGTGCTTTATCCACTTCACCACCTAGTTGCCCCTCATTTATATTTCTTACTCATATTTTAGCCTATTTTGTGACTTTTAAAGTTTAGGTCTTCTCCTCAGGCACAAGGGACCTGATTACTGGCTTTCTACTCTCAGGCCTCAGGGGCTTGTGGCCCAGCTTAGTTGTACATGTTGTATAGCAGATACCCCAGCCGGCAGATTGCCTTCTGCATTGGAGCTGGGGATCCTACACCTGGCCTGCTGAACCAGGACCAAGGGGCCTCGGTTGCTGATCTGTGACTAAGAGCCTCCTGCTGGCTTGCCCAGACATCCTCTATGCTATGATGTACTCCCCTTTTACCCAAGTGAGACAGACCTTTCCTGAAGTTCTTCTAAGTTATCTTAAGCCAGAAGACTGTTTCATTTCATCTTTTTGTAGGTTCTGTAGCTGCAGAATCTGTTTAAAGGCTTGATTTAATGTTGTTTCTGAGGGAAATCTGAAAGAGCTTAGGCAATTCCTGGCTTCTCTCTGCCATCTTGGCTCCCAAGGTCAAAGTAATATGATAGGGGCAGCTAGATGGCGAAGTGGATAGAGCACTGGCCCTGGAGTCAGGAGGACCTGAGTTCAAATCTGGCCTCAGACACTTTAACACTTACTGGCTGTGTGACCCTGGGCAAGTCACTTAACCCCAATTGCCTCACACACAAAAAAAGAAAGTAATATGATAATTTTCATGAACATTAACATCAAGTCTTCTAGTTGTGATGAAATAATGGGATTTAGCAGATACTCAAAGACCCACCTGGAGATTAATCAAGACTGATTGAATCAAGTGAGAGTAATTGACTGCTGATTAAGCCTATTCAAGTTAATTGGATTGTAATCACACCTGGCTATCCCTTAAGAAGGTATTGTTCTCAGAAACTAGACAGTGAACTCAACTTGAGAACACCTTCAAAGACAATGGATTTGGACGATGCCAACCAATCACCTTGAAGCAGTGTATAAGGACCGCCTCTGTTCCAGATCTATAAAAAAGCTTCCACAAACAGCTTGCTGAGGAATGCTGATTAAAACAGGCTGGGGAAGGAGTTCCTGATTAAAGTAGGCTTGTGGAGGAGGACTTCAGGAAGAACCCAACCAAGCTGGAACTCTAGGCTAGGTAGGACTTCTTTTTCATAACCTTCTGAACTCTTTGTAAATATCTGTATCTTCTAATAAATGTTTAATGCCCAAAGACTGGTACTGAAGCCTTTTAATTTTTGGCGACCACAATTTAGATTTTAAACATCACATAGTATCCCAGTAACTTGCTCCCAATGTCCATTTAGTCAGCACATTTTATCCTAGATCTCAGAAATTCCATGTAGTTGTCTGGTCTCTAGAAACATCTGTTTTTAGACATTCTGAAATATCTTGTTCTCAAGGCAGCTCTGAACAGGACTCCTCTTCAGATTTCTTAGATTTCTTATCACTTATAGAGTCTTAGATGTTTCTGGTAAACTCTTTTGTAAAGGGGCAGCTAGGTGGCACAGTGGATAGAGCACCGGCCCTGGAGTCAGGAGGACCTGAGTTCAAATCTGGCCTCAGACACTTGACACTTACTAGCTGTGTGACCCTGGGCAAGTCACTTAACCCCAATTGCCTCTTCCCCCCCCCCAAAAAAAAACTTTTGCAAAATAGATCTTAATACAATTTAGTACACCCTCCTAAATTTTACTTCTCCAAAAATTTGTTCAGATGGTGGAAACCAGTTCAAGCCTTGTGGTTATGACCTTATTAACAATGGAGCTATAAAAGGAACATCAAATTGGGAACCCATAGTTCATTTGACACTTCAGAAAATTTAAGTTTTTACAAACCCTTTGCTGTTTCTATTTTTATCAAAATCCTTTACCTGATATAGATACTGCCAACAACAGATTGAAGAATCTTTTTAAAAATCCATGATAATACAACTTATGAGTCCTTATGGTTAAAGATTTAATATTTACCAAAGGAGACATATAAGATAGGGTTAAGAGTGCTTTTCTTTTTTTTCTTTTCTTTCTTTTTTTTTAGCAACAAATATTTATTTTATTTTTTCCAGTTACATGTAAGGGTAGTTTTCAACATTCATTTTCATAAGAGTTCCGAATTTTTTCCCTCCCTCCCTTTCCTCCCCCTTCCACAAGATTGCAACCAGGTTATATATGTACAATCCACAAGTGTTCTTTTTATCAGTTCTTTCTATGGGGGTGAATAGTAAGCTTCCTCATTAGTTCCTTGGGATTGTCTTAGATCATTGCATTGCTGAGAGTAGTTAAGTCATTCACATATTCACATTTGCTCATTGAACAATACTGCTATCACTATGCACAATGTCCTCCCAGCTCTGCTCACTTTACTATACATAGATGTTCATTAGTCTTTCCAGGTTTTTCTGGGATCATCCTGTTTGTCATAACCACTGTGCCATCTAGCTGCCCCCGATCCTATCACTCTTCAAAACGATTTTCTGGGGGCAGCTAGGTGGCGCAGTGGATAAAGCACCAGCTATGGATTCAGGAGGACCTGAGTTCAAATCCAGCCTCAGACACTTGACACTTACTAGCTGTGTGACCCTGGGCAAGTCACTTAACCCCCATTGCCCCACCAAAAAACCAAAACAAAACAAAATGATTTGCTTCTGTCTGTCCCCTGCCCCACTTTTTTTCTTCTTTTGCCCCTCTCTCTTTATCCCCCTCCCCTCCTATTTTCTTGCAGGGTTAGAGGGATTACACCACCAAATTGAGTGTGTACATTATTCCTTCCTTGAGCCAATTCTAATGAGATTGAGGTCTTTGAGCCAATTCTGATGAGTGTTAGGCTCATTTACTGCCCAGATTAAATAGATTACTCCACCCAGCTGGGTGTGTGTGTGTTAGTCCCTCCTCTCTTAAACTCTGATGAGTTTAAGGTCTCTGAGTCTTTTCTGATAAGTGTAAAATTCATTTACTGCCCTGCTCCTCTTCCATGTCTTCCCCAACTCCATAAGACTTTTCCTGTTTCTTTCATGTAGGATTTCACCTCTGTCCTTCCCCTTCCCCCAGTGCATTGGCCTCACTCCTCAATTTAACTCTAAGGATGTCATCATGGGGCAGCTAGGTGACACAGTGGACAAAGCACCACCCCTGTACCCAGGGGGATCAGAGCCAAAACCCGGCCTCAGACACAAGACAGTGGCCCACTGTACGACCCCAGGTATGTCCCCCAACTCCAATTTTTTATAGTTCTCTAGGGTCTTGTATTTGAAAGTCAAATTTGCCATTCAGTTCAGGTCTTTTCATCACAAATATCTGAAAGTCTTCTTTTTCATTAAAGTCCCATTTTTTCCACTGAAAGATTATGCTGAGTTTTGCTGGGTAGGTGATTCTTGGCTGTAATCCCATTTCCTTTGCCCTTTGGAATATCATATTCCATGCCCTCCAGTCCTTTAATGTAGAAGCTGCTAGATCCTGTGCTAACCTGACTGGGGCTCCACAATACTTGAATTCTTTCTTTTTGGTAGTGTGCAATATTTTCTTCTTGACCTGAGAGCTCTGGAATTTGGCTATAATATTCCTAGGAGTTTTCCTTTTGGGATCTCTTTCTGGAGGTGTTTGGTGGATTCTTTCAATTTCTATTTTAGCTTCTGCTTCTAGAATTTCAGAGAAATTTTCCCTGAGAATATCTTGGAAGATGATGTCTAAGCTCTTTCCTTGATCATGGTTTTCAGGTAGACCAATAATTTTCAAATGATCTCTCCTGGACCAATTTTTCAGGTCAGCAGTTTTTCCCAGAAGATATTTCACCTTGCCCTCTATTTTTTTATTCATTTGGATTTGCTTTATTGTGTCTTGGTTTCTCATCAAGTCACTGGCTTCCATTTGTTCAATCCTAATTCTTAGGCAATTATTTTCTTCAGAGAGCTTTTCCATTTGGCTTTTCAAGCTGTTGACTTTTTTTCCCATGTCTTTCCTGCATCACCCTCATTTCTCTTTCCATTTTTTCCTCTACCTCTCTAACTTTATCTTCAAAGTCCTTTTTGAGCACCTCTATGGCCTGAGACCAATTCATATTTTTCTTGGAAGCTTTAGATATAGGGGCCCTGATGTTGACATCTTCCTCTGAGGGTGCCCCTAAGTCTTCCTTGTTACTGAAGAAACTTTCTATGGTCCTCACCTTTCTCTGTCTGCTCATCTTGCCTTTCTTTTACTTGACTTTTAGCTCCTTAAAGTGGGGTACTGTTTCCAGGCTGCAATATCCCAAGCTTAAGGAGTCCCAGGTGGTATGAATTAAGGAGGATCAGGTTCTTCACTCACCTGGCCTGTTCCCTGGTCCTAGATGACCCCAGACCAACTTGCTAATCAACCAGCTTTGTGTGTTGTGGTTGTCAGTTCCAGCGAGCCTGTGCCTCTCTCCCACCTGGGCCACTGCTACTCAAGACTGCCTCCTGGTTCCCAGCAGGGGTGTAAAATCCAAGTTCTGCCTTAGCACCAGCATAGACCCCTGTAGTCTCCCCCTTGCCAAGGGCTCAGCCCTCTCACCAAACTGTGATCTTAGTTCCAGACAACACTGGCGCTTCAGCTGATTCAGAGGCTCTGGGGGTTTCCTTCTCTGGTGAGGCCTTCCTGGGACTGGATCTGTGTCAGGGTGACTGTGGGGTTGGGCTCAACTCCTGTCTCAGCACAGCAGCTCCCTCCTTCTGACCTTCCAAGTCGTTCTTGGTTAGAAGATGATTTCAGCACATTCTTCTGTGAATTTTGGCTCAAGAGTGCTTTTCAAAACTGGCATTGACTCCATTATCTAATCTTTTAAAAACTGGTTTCATTTATTTCATTCTATATTTTAGATTTAAGCCTCATAGAAAAAAAAACTTCAGTTTTATTACTGATAACTGCTCTGTAATATGTTAGCAAATTGTTATATTGATATATTTATGAAATTCAAATGACTGGGAAATAAAAAAAATTTACATTTTAAAGTATCACAGAAGGAGAACTCTGAAAGCCTTTTCTTTTTTTTTTTTTTTCTGTGAGGCAATTGGGGTTAAGTGACTTGCCCAGGGTCACACAGCTAGTGTGTAAAGTGTCCGAGGCTGGATTTGAACTCAGGTCCTCCTGAATCCAAGGCTGGTGCTCTATCCACTGTGCCACCTAGCTGCCCTCTGAAAGCCTTTTAAAATTACACATATATTTATCTGATCTTGTTGCTTTCTCAAAATTTTCCACTCCAATTAATTATCCACTTTAATTAATTCCAAATTATTTAGTACTCTATTTTGTTCCAATTTTCCCATTATGAGGAGTAAGGGACTGATAAGGATCCAATCCTTACACAAAAACATAGGTAGCAACATTCATTGTAAGTAGATGATGTTGATTATATAAATGAATGTAGTTCAAAGTTGTCCATTTCATTCCAATTGTAAGAAAAGTCCAGAGATGGGATGTGTAAATAAACTAAGTAATTCCAAATTGTAAACAAAGAACATATGATTTTTCTATTATAAAACACATTTGTACTTCAGAACATGCTCTACACATAGGTGTTAATCCCAAATTAAATAATGAGTCCAAGTAAAATTGGACATCCCTTCGAGGCAACACAACATAGTCCATAAATTACTCTCCTCTAAGATAACTAATTGCAATGAAATTCTTTTCCTTAAAACAAAGTAGATAATGTTCCTGATTTTAACTTTACTAAATGGATTTATATCTTTGTCCTGGAATCTTCTGCATCACTGATTATTCCCATTATGAGAAAATAATTATTAATAATTGATTTCTTGGGGGACCCAAGGATCAATCCTTTCTCCCCCCCACTCCAAAATGTCCAGTTCTCCTTGAGACTTCATCAAATGTCATCTGGGACAAACCTAAGGGAACAAAAAGAATGGAGATAGATTCTTTTGTCTAGATTGCTGAAGGACTAATGGGATTATACCATAATTTAGATAATGGTCTTTGGAGGGGGACTTTCCCTACCAAGAGTTGAGTGTCCTGATGTCATCCCTAGAGTTAATTCTTTTTTTTTAAATTTGTGGGGTAATGAGGATTAAGTGACTTGCCCAGGGTAACACAGCTAGTAAGTGTCAAGCATTTGAGGCTGGATTTGAACTCAGGTCCTCTTGAATCCAGGGCTGCTGCTTTATCCACTAAGCCACCTAGCTGCCCCCTTAGAGTTTATTCTAATATAGACCACCTTCAAGTCATGTTAACCAGTTAGATTTAAATAATGCTAACCAGGGGGCAGCTAGGTGGCGCAGTGGATAAAGCACCGGCCCTGGATTCAGGAGTACCTGAGTTCAAATCTGGCCTCAGATGCTTGACACTTACTAGCTGTGTGACCCTGGGCAAGTCACTTAACCCCCATAGCCCCACCAAAAAACCAAAACAATAAATAATGCTAACCAATTAGATTTGTTTGACGTGTAACAACCTACCTCTTATTGAAAAGGGATAAAAAAACCCAGACAGGCAGCCATGTTATCTTTCTTTTGGTTCTCTGGGGCCACAAGGTCTCTGTCTCTCTCATGTGCTTTCTCTTGGGTTTCCCTGAGATCACATGCTGTTTCTCTGGAGACCACATGGGTCTCTTGGGGGCTTGTCTTCTGCTCACACTAACTAGCATCCTGAAGCTCTTTCCCTGCTTCTCTACCATTCTTCCTGGGACCATGAGAAATCAGGGAGACATGTGGTCAATCCTTTAGTATATAATATTGATAAATTAATAATGCTTACCTAAAACATTTCCATAGTAATTAATTTTCTTTTTCTTTTTTTTTTTGTGAGGCAATTGGGGTTAAGTGACTTGCCCAGGGTCACACAGCTAGTAAGTGTTAAGTGTCTGAGGCCAAATTTGAACTCAGGTACTCCTGAATCCAGGGCTGGTGCTCTATCTACTACACCACCTAGCTGCCCCGTAATTAATTTTCAACATAACACCATTTTGTTTTGAGATATTTCAAGGACCTTATTTTATACATGAATGTGTAATTATTAGTAGGCAGATGACAAGCCCAAGGACCCATCTACTTAATTGTTTAGGATATGAAAATAACTATAATTGATTGATAATAGATCTTACATAATTGCTTTGGGGTAGTTTGGTCACTCAAGGGATAAAATGCTGGGTCTGGAGTAGCCTCAGCTGTGTGCCTCTAGACAAGTCTCTTAACCTTGTTTGCCTCAGTTTCCTCATGTGTAAAATGAGCTGAAGAAGGAAATGGCAAACAATTCAAGTATCTTTGCCAAAGAAATCCCCAAAAGGAGTCACAAAGTGTCAGACATGACTAGAGACCGAAAAAAAAAAGTTACATAGTAGCCAACTGTATGACAGCTAGGCTCAGAATTAACCAGGTGGGAAAACTTCTTGTATGAAAAATGAGTCAAGAGGGTCTGACCTTAGCCTTCTCATGGTTTCATTGGACCCCACTACCCCCCAAGTTTATTTCCCAAGGACAGATTTCCATCCACTAGTAGCATTGAATAGATGCCATTCCCACTGAGCTCTTAGCATTCGTCTTTTTTTTTTTTGGAGGGGCAATGAGGGTTAAGTGACTTGCCCAGGGTCACACAGCTAGTGTCAAGTGTCTGAGGCCAGATTTGAACTCAGGTCCTTCTGAATCCAGGGCCGGTGCTTTATCCACTGTACCACCTAGCTGCCCCGGCATTCATCTTGAAGCAGGGAAATATTGGCTTAAGGACACAACAAACCTGAAAATAAAGCTCAAAAAGAAAATCCACAGTTCCAAAAGGTTTTACCTTAAAAAGCAAAGTCTCACTAATCATAGCTGAGGGCTGGACTATTTGTTATTATTCTCATGTTGTTGCAATAAATTAGTTGGCCATAAAAGACTGCCAGGTGTCCCCCCCAAAACACGCAGACACAGACACAGACACACACATGATTTCTTCTCAAATTGAAACTCATCCTGGTATAAAAATTAAGCATAAGAAATCAATAAAATAATTATATTTTATAATCCTAGGGATAGTGGGTATGATTATTTACACCCCCCCCCCAATCTCCTAGAAAACACTGGCAGCAATCTCCAGACTAACAGGCATCCAACTCTCAAGATA
This sequence comes from Dromiciops gliroides, assembly GCF_019393635.1. Classification (NCBI taxonomy): domain Eukaryota; kingdom Metazoa; phylum Chordata; class Mammalia; order Microbiotheria; family Microbiotheriidae; genus Dromiciops; species Dromiciops gliroides. The sequence goes on along the minus strand of NC_057862.1, from coordinate 261,959,650 downwards.
TTGTATATTAACCCCTGAGCAAAATTAAATCTTTAAGCCTGGGATCTGTTGAGGCTAAGATGGTTACAGTCGTAAGTTAGAAATACACTACTCATAATTGTCATAATCAGAAATCATCACACAAAACACTTTTATACTATAAAGACTTTAAAATTCTACCCCTGCTCCCTTCATCAAGGACTGGAGGCAATAAAGTTTTCCTAATAAACCAATTCATTGTTTAGGAACCTCACAACATTCAGCAAGTTCTTTCATGAGGGTGATAAGATGTTATTCCTTCCTCAAACATGACTTCGATCACCAAACTGTCACGAGTGAAAGTCAACAAAGGTAGACTGAGGCATGTATTCTCTAAGCAAAATTACAGTTTATTATCACTGAACAGACCTGGTAATAATGCAGGTCAATGGCTGCCTCAGTTTTAAGCCTAGACTCTGAGCAGAAGGACAGCTCTCTTTTTATAGTTTTTTAGGGAATACAGAACATAGGACTTTGTAGGTGGGGAAAGAATACAATTGGCAGCATTGTTGGGGTGAGGACAATGCGATTAGAGAGTTAAAGTGTGGGGGAAGAATATGATTTGCTGGAAATTGGGAATAAGGAGCTAGCAACAACCCCCTTCTTCACTACTGTGACTAAGAAAAGTTCATTCAGTTTGAGTCCACCTGCAAGGTTAGAGATAGGGGATCAGACTTCTTTGGATAGCAAACCAGACATCCTTGAAAGATAGCTTGGTTGTATAAAGATACTAGACCAGACTCCCAGTGTCCACCCCCATCCCGCAAGATCAACAGATTTCTTTGAGGCAAGAATAGAACAGTGATTAGCAGGAGAACTGAATTTCTAAACTTACTTCATTACAGACCAGCTAAATTTCTGAAATTAAGTTCAGAGACAAAGAACCATGACTTAGGCAGTTATAAAAAAAATTGTAAATAGGACCAATAAAAATTATAGCGAATCAATTTAATCTCACAGCCTTTTCTTTAAACACACTATCAAATTCTCTCCTGGATCTTTTTGCAGGGCTAGATCCTGTGTTCCAAAGAATTCATATCTGTCTGTATAGTTCTACATAACTGTTTTCCAATTTTTCTTTTAAAAACTGTTCTGCCACATTTAAAGTTTTAATAGCCAATCAAACCCAAGAGATGCCCCAATTGCTAAGGAAACTATAAAAATTTCCTCTTTGCTCAATTGTCCAGTTACCTGATAGATTCTGGAGCTTTTGCTTTTTTCTCAGAGGTTTTAGACTTGTTTTCTGTCAAGATACCTATATTTGTACTCTTGAACCTATTTTGTAACATCATTTATACCCACATAGACCATGCCAAGAACCTATAGAACCTTAGTTAAAATATTTAGAAACTTAAATAATTCTATTTTATTCTTATTTGTTCCTTGTGTTCACAGAGTGCATTATAAAAAAAAAACCTTTAAAAAGCAGCTATGTCAAAACTTTGTTATATTCTATGAGGAGATGCAAAAAAATTCACGCACAAAGTATTCTTTAAAAACAAACCAACCAACTTCTAAAAGGATGTCTGACCTCTGGATAACTTATTATAATTTCCCTCTTTATCCTCAAATTAAAGTTTTGTCCCTAGTCACAATTTCAAGTGCAAACTGCGCAAGTATAGAAGTTGTGATGAAGACAGAATAAAGAAATATCCAACTTGTAAGACAGACAGATGGAAGGAGAATAAAAAGTGTGATGAACTTTAAATGTGAAAATGAAAATTATAAGGAATGGTGAAAGGTTTTCAGAAGAGGGTATAATTTCTAAAACCAGTATCTATTAAAAAGCAATATCCTTCCTGCTTTGCATAATATCAAAACAAACTCAAAGAAAGCCTGGATGAACTCATATTGCTAAATATAGCCTTTCCAATTGAATGTGACAAATTTAATTAAACAAATATTTATTAAGCAACCTACTATGAGCATGGCACTGTCCTAGAAAGGGCTCACTTTTTAAAGGACATTTTGAATAATGACTTCCAACATATATGTGATTCTTTTTAAAAATAGGTCTTTTTCATACTCTAAACCTATTTTTAGCGGCAATAACACAAGAAATTTTAAACCGCTTTCCTTTTTTATTATTCATTTTTCCAATATGTACTCCAATTGTGATGTTTCCTTTTCCTTTGACAGTTCCCCTTGCTACTTGCAGAGCCCTACCCTTTGCTGAGACGTGCTTAAATTTTAACGTGGTGCTGTGCTTCCTTCTTGGGGACTCTTCCTTACTCATCTGCTTCAGGAGCTTCTGGTTCCACAGGAGTAGACTCTGGTTCTTTTGGAGGAACCTCTATTTCAGTAGAATCCTCTTGGTCCACAGGAGGAGAAGGCGGTAAATCAGAAGGGACTTCTTCCATAACAGTACTATCCATTTTAGCAGGGGGCTGCTCTAGTTCATCTAGAGGTGTTTCTTCTACAGGAGCATTCTCTGTTTCAGCAGGAGGAGGCTCAAGTTCAGGTTCATTTAGAAGAGCTTCTTCCTCAGAGGGATTCTCTATGGGAACAGGAGAAGACCCTGTTTCTTCAAGAGGGGTTTCTTCCTCAGGGGCAGCTTCTGCTTCAATAGGAGGTTCTTCAAGAGGAGCTTCTTCAGGGACAGGAACTTCCTCCTCAGGGGCAGCCTCTACTTCCTCAGGAGAAGGCTCCAATTCCTCAAGAGGAGCTTCCTCCACAGGAGCAGCCTCTACTTCCTCAGGAGGAGGCTCCAATTCCTCAAGAGGAGCTTCCTCCACAGGGGCAGCCTCTACTTCTTCAGGAGGAGGCTCCAATTCCTCAAGAGGAGCTTCCTCCACAGGGGCAGCCTCTCCTTCTTCAGAAGGAGGCTCCAATTCCTCAAGAGGAGCTTCCTCCACAGGGGCAGCCTCTACTTCCTCAGGAGGAGGCTCCAATTCCTCAAGAGGAGCTTCCTCCACAGGGGCAGCCTCTACTTCTTCAGGAGGAGGCTCCAATTCCTCAAGAGGAGCTTCCTCCACAGGGGCAGCCTCTACTTCCTCAGGAGGAGGCTCCAATTCCTCAAGAGGAGCTTCCTCCACAGGGGCAGCCTCTACTTCCTCAGGAGAAGGCTCCAATTCCTCAAGAGGAGCTTCTTCCACAGGGGCAGCCTCTACTTCCTCAGGAGAAGGCTCCAATTCCTCAAGAGGAGCTTCCTCCACAGGGGCAGCCTCTACTTCCTCAGGAGAAGGCTCCAATTCCTCAAGAGGAGCTTCCTCCACAGGGGCAGCCTCTACTTCCTCAGGAGAAGGCTCCAGTTCCTCAAGAGGAGCTTCCTCCACAGGGGCAGCCTCTCCTTCTTCAGGAGAAGGCTCCAGTTCCTCAAGAGGAGCTTCCTCCACAGGGGCAGCCTCTCCTTCTTCAGGAGAAGGCTCCAGTTCCTCAAGAGGAGCTTCCTCCACAGGGGCAGCCTCTCCTTCTTCAGGAGAAGGCTCCAGTTCCTCAAGAGGAGCTTCCTCCACAGGGGCAGCCTCTCCTTCTTCAGGAGAAGGCTCCAGTTCCTCAAGAGGAGCTTCTTCCACAGGGGCAGCCTCTACTTCCTCAGGAGAAGGCTCCAATTCCTCAAGAGGAGCTTCTTCCACAGGGGCAGCCTCTACTTCCTCAGGAGAAGGCTCTAATTCCTCAAGAGGAGCTTCTTCCACAGGGGCAGCCTCTACTTCCTCAGGAGAAGGCTCCAATTCCTCAAGAGGAGCTTCTTCCACAGGGGCAGTCTCTACTTCCTCAGGAGAAGGCTCTAATTCCTCAAGAGGAGCTTCTTCCATGGGAGAAAGTTCTTCACCAAGTGGAGCTTCTTCCATAGGAGAAGTTTCTTTATCAATGGAAGGAGGCTCTAGTTCCTCAAGAGGGCCTTCTTCCATGGGAGAAGGTTCTATATCAGTGGAAAGAGACTCTGGTTCCTCATGGAGAGCCTCTTCCATAGGAGAAGGCTCCACTTCAACAGGAGACTCTATGTCCTCAAGAGGACCTTCTTCCTCAGGAGGAAATTCTTTTTCAGCATCAGCAGGAGGAGACTCTAGATCAGTAGGACCCTCTCTGTCAGAAGATTCAAGTTCACCAAGAGTAGGCTGTTCTTCATGAACCATCTCTTCTATAGAAACATCCTCCCTTTTTATAATGGGTGGCACTTCAGGGGTAGCATCTATTGAAACCTTTTTGGGACTTTTCAGACCTATATCAGAGCCAGATTTTTCAGGGGGTTCGATAGATGAGGCTTTGCTAGCCTGGGGAGAGAAAGTTTTACTAGCAGTAGTGCTTCCTTGAGCAGAGAATGTTTTGCTAGCTCTAGCACTTGCCTGGGGAGAAAGAGTTCTGCTAGCAGCTTCAGTACTTCCCTGGGCTGAGATGATTCTGCTAGCAGTAGCAGTTCCCTGGGCAGATGATGTTTTGCTAGCTCTAGCACTTGCCTGGGGAGAAAGAGTTCTGCTAGCAGCTTCAGTACTTCCCTGGGCAGAGAATGTTTTGCTAGCTCTAGAGCTTGCCTTGGGAGAAGGAGTTCTGCTAGCAGCTTCAGTACTTCCCTGGGCAGAGATGACTTTGGCACTTACTGGGGGAGAGAAAGTTCTGCTAGCAGCTTCAGTACTTCCCTGGGCAGAGATGGTTTTGCTAGCCCTAGAGCTTGCCTTGGGAGAAGGAGTTTTGCTAGCAGCTTCAGTACTTCCCTGAGCAGAGATGGTTTTGCTAGCCCTAGAGCTTGCCTTGGGAGGAGTTTTGCTAGCAGCTTCAGTACTTCCCTGGGCAGAGATGGTTTTGCTAGCCCTAGAGCTTGCCTTGGGAGAAGGAGTTCTGCTAGCAGCTTCAGTGCTTCCCTGGGCAGAGATGACTTTGGCACTTCCTGGGGGAGAAAAAATTTTGCTAGCAGTAGCACTTCCATGGGTAAAGTAAGTTTTGCTAACCCTAGTACTTGCCTGGGGAGAAAGAGATCTTCTAGAAGCTTCAGTACTTCCCTTGGCAGAGATGCTTTTGGCACTTCCTGGGGGAGAGAAAGTTTTACTAACAGTTGCACTTCCTGGAGGGACAGTTTTCCTAGCAGCAGAACTTCCTCGGGATGTCCTTGGTGTCACTTTAGTTTCCTCAGTATCTTTCATTGGCTGAGATGATGAATCTTTTTTGCTACTAGCACCAGGAAATCCTACTAGCTCTATGTCACTCATTCCAGTCTGCTTGTCCACCATTTCTCTGCAAAGGCCATAGTAGGCCATGAGACCCCAATCTCCAGTACAACTTGTCTGCTGAGATCTGTTTATCAAGGAATAGCTCGGGTGTCTGGTTAAGGGAGTTTCATGCTCTTTAGATGGATGAGCAATTTGTTCACTCTCAGATTCGGGGACAAGAGGAGGTGCCCCTCCAACATCAACTAAGGCTTCTCCAAGTGGTTCACCAGACTTCATTTCTCCTCCCCCACTTGATTCCTTAGGTTCCTCAAGCTTAGCTTGTGGTGGCAGAATTTCTGCCTTCCTTCCTTTTACTTTTTTCCCCCCTGTTTTAATTTCCTCTGTCTGCTGGGATTTATCTGCTACTTCTTGTCCATGTTTTCTCCTCTGCCAGGTTTGTTGAAGCTGAGAAGATAATCTCATTTTATCACATTCTTTAGAATGCTTTGCTTTGCTTTCATGTATATTACTATGGCTAAGGACAGCTTTTGGTGCCTGTTGTGAACCTGTCAGGTGTTTCTTTTTCTCAGTGACATCTGTTTGCTGGGATTTGTCTACCATTGGTTGAGAAGGTTTCCTTCTTTTTCTCATTTCTTGCCTCCCTGCTGAAACAGGTTGATCACGTTCATTACTTTCTTCCATTGCCACGGTTGGTGATTTCAATTTGGTATTATTCCTTAGGCTACTTATTGTCAAATTTCTCCAAAGTTTTGGGTTGTTAAGCCTTTGATTTCCTTTGTGATGGATTGATCACAAGTGATTGCACTCTGTCTTACATTCTTGTTGGATCCCACTTTATTCAATAAGCCTCTTTCTGGTTTAATCTCTGTTATGAACAGAGTCACTTCTAGAAGTTTCCCTCAAGGGTCTATGACATCACTGTTATGTCTACCTACAGGGTTCCATAGTATTCTCAGGTTCTCATTACCTTAATATAAATTCATAAGCATTAACTGCTAGCTGCTTACATACTAAGTCTGAAAGGAATCAAGCAGTAAAATACAGCATTCTCTTCCAAGAGGAATCTTCAATTCTGACATTTTTAGTTTGTTGGGGAAGAAAATTCTAAGAGTTCAATCCAGTATCTTTTCTTGTTCACACTACTGAAGACAGTTGTGTTGAGTAGATTCAATGGAATTCTACAATCTGTTCTCTGGAAGAAAAAAAGCTCTTTGAAAACATATATTTGAGAATATTTTTATCAATGTATGTTTGAGGAAGAGAAAAACAAGTTAAATAACTCAAGAGTTCTATAGTCTATGGCCCAAAAGTGAGTGTGGGGTTTTTTGTTATGTATTTTTAACTCAGAGTACACAACATTTGACTCTCTGTGTAGAAAAATGTGTGCTATATTTGGTTGCTAGGTCAAATGGTAATATTCATTTATACTTATGTACCACTTTATAAAACAGTTCCAAATGAGGAGTATAGATAGGAATTATTTGAGATGATAATAAGTGAAACTGAATCCATTTATTGAAATGGTCACTGGATTTTCTTCTCAATAAGAGGAAATTGCCTCTGAGGGGAAAACAAAACAAAACACAAAACAACCACACCTTTGCACAGGCCTTAAAAAATAATTTCAAAAACAACATGTTTTAGAGTAGGCTAGTCCCCTGATAATTTAAGTTAAGTATGACAATGAGATTAAAACACTCATAGATCATTCAAAAGTTAACAAAGTAACAAAGTTAGTCAAAGTAAGGATATTCAACAGGAATTTATGAGTTGATTCAACTGATGGAAATTCCCTGCTTCTGGGCAAGGTTGTTTCATACTTAGGCAACCTGAAAGCCCCAGTTAGAGAGCCAACACTACAATGGAGCTGGAGTTTTAGAACCCCAATGCTGCACCATGAAGGGTCACTCTTTCCTATGTGCCTCCTAGAACTGTCCCAATGGATCGAAACATTTATTAAGCCTCTACTATGTGCCAGATACTGTCCTAAGTGCTGAGGATAGGAAAGGAGGCAAGAGTCCCTGCCCTCAAGGAACTCACAGTCTAATGGAGGAGACAACAGGCAAATATATGCAATATGTGCAAGGATAAATAGTTAATTAACTGAGGGAAAGCACTAGATCTAGAACTAGAGGTTGAGAAAGGCTTCCTGTAGAAAATATAATTTTAGTTGAGGCTTAAAGGAAGCCATGGAAATCAGTAGGCACAGATAAGGGAGAGCATTCCAGGTATGGGGGAGAAAGCCAGAAAAAATGCCTGGAGTCAAGAGCTGGAGGCTCTTGTTCATGGAAGAGCAAGAAGGCCAGTTCTTGAAAAGGACATGGGAGAAGTAAGGTATGAGAATACTGGAAAGATAGGATGGGGCTAGGCTATAAAGAGCTTCGAATACCAAAAAGAGCATTTTGTATTTAATCCTGGAGTTGATAGGGAACCACTGTAGTTTATTGAGAAGGGAGGTGATTAGTCAAACCTGTACTTTAGGAAAATCACTTTGAAGACTAAATGGAGGATGGATTGGAGTAGGGAGAGACTTGAGGCAGGCAGACCCACTAGGAGGTGACTGTAATAATAATTCAGGTGTGAGGTGATGAGGGCAGTATCAGAGGAGAGGAGGGGGGTGTAATCCAGAGAGGTTTACAAAGGTGAAACCGACGGGTCTTTTCAAAAGCTTGGATATGGTGAGGGAGAGACAATGATGATTCCTGGGCTGAGAGCCTTTACAGCGATAGAGAATAGGGAGGGGAGGAGGATTTAAGGGAAAAGATAATGAGTTCTGTTTTTGGTTCTGTTTAAGGTATCTATCCAGTTGGAGATGTCTGAAAGGCAGTTGGAGATGCAAGATTGGAGGACGGCTGAGATGTTAGGGAAAGATGGGCAGATTTGAGAATTATCAGCAAAGAGGTGATAATTAAATCTATAGGTGTTGAGATCACCAAGTGAAGTAGTATTGGGAGAGACAAGGTCCCAGAGCCTCAGAGCTCTGTGGGACACCCATGGTGAGTGAACATGACCTGGAGGAGGCTCTCAAAAAGTGAATGAATGTGTCCCACGCCCTCATACCAGCAACAACCAAAAAAAAAAGGGAGGCACACACATATACCTCTCTTCTGGTTGGTTTAAATTTTGCCTCCAGTAGAGGCTTGGGCAGCCAAATTTACAGGCAAATTCTCAGCTGTTAGCTATAAATATACTTGGTAGCTGTACAGACTCCCAAATCACTCCCCTGCCTTCCTCAATGAGTTTAGTGCATAGTTCACAATTTATCCTCAACTCCTGCCATCATACTAGGAGACCTCAACATACATACTGACTTCTCAAACACCCAAACCACTTCTTCCTCAACCTACTCACTTCCCATGAACTACTCCATCACCCACATCGGCCTCACACAATGATGGGCACACCCTTGATCTTGTTATTAATTATAAATGTACCATCTCTATTTTCAAGAATTCCAAAATCCTCATATCCATGTAACCTAGGCTTTTCTGGGCATTTGCAGGTCTAACAGGGGAAATGTCCTTGAAGGGCCTATTGAGCATGCCCAGTTTGCTTAGTTTGTATTTCCTGCCACTTGGATAGAGAGGTAACCTACTTGGCTTGGCTGCCTGCATCTTTAAAATTAGCAACTGAGCTGTTGACTCTTCTGCAAATCCTACCTGCTTGTCCAGCAGTGATACAAGAACTGATGAGAGGGAAGGGATTTGCCTACCCTTCTTTTTTTATCCCAGTTCTGAGAAATGGGCCAAGTGGTGTTTGTTTCTGCTTTGTGTTGTTTATCCTCAGTTTCAGGTGCTGGGAGTAATCCTCATGGACTGGGAGTTCAAGCCACAATGATCTTGGAGTCAGGATTTCAGGTAGGATGATGTACCCAGTTATCCTAGGATGGAAGCCCTGAGAAGCCAGGGTGACTGGAACTTCAGCTAAGGGCGGGGGTCTAGGCTTGGAACTGGGGTTGTGCTGAATGGGAACTGAACTACATTATGAACTTGTTCCTCTTCTACTTCCCAGAGAATGAAGTGTTAAAAGGTGAGAGAGGAATTATGCCTCCTACTTGTTGAAGAATTAAGTTTGTATATTTGCGATAATACCTTTAGAAGTAAATATTCCTTTGTAAAAGCTCCAGTGTTAAATCTGACAATATTCTGTTGGTTTTTTCATCTTTCCTGCCTTTCCTTATAAAAACCTACTCTCCGTCTATACAGAGACCTCCAATCCCTTGACCCCTCAATTCTCTCTTAGGCCATCCTCCCTACACTTGCCACTTCTCCCCTCTTTTCTTTGTCTTGACCCAGTTGATGAACCAATTCAACTCTATAACGTCCTCCTCTTTTAAATCCCTGGCCCCATTTTTATTTCACTGATTATGCTAAGCCAAGCCTTAGCCTTGGATCACTCCTACCATTTTCACCTTCATTCCCACACACATACAGCAAAATGAAGGTAGAGAAAATCAGACAAAACTGTTCTGACTGGGTCCACTACAAATTTGTGTTTGTACAACCTCAATTGTTGTAGACACAATAATTCACTCAAAACAAAAAACACTGCTCACAGCTACCCTGAATATATTAAATATTTATTTAAAACTAAGTTACTTCAAAGATATAACATTAATACATACTATTCCAAATGCAGTTTCACAATTTACAGAATCGGTGGTCAGACAATATACATTATATTGCTGCTAGGCAATACTAGTATATCTGCTTTATCAACTCACTATCCCACTCTCTAAAGCTCTTCCAAACCTTTTCATCCCTTCTCAAACTTCCCATGCTTCCTTCTCCCATCTCTAAGCTGAGAACCTTGCCTCATTTTACAGAAAAAAAAAATTAAGGCCATTCTCCCTGAGCTTCCTCTTCTCTTCTTCATCTCCTGTTAGTCAAACGCTTTCTGCCACTATCTCCTTTTCATTTTCATCTCACATGATGAGGTGGCTTTACTCCTTAACAAGACTAACCCCTCCGCTTGCTCAAGTGACCTATTCCATCCCAAATACTCTATCAAATTGCCTCCTCTGTCATTCCCACTCTATCACTTATTTTCTTTCTTTTTGGGGGGCAGCTAGGTGGCGCAGTGGATAGAACACTGGCCCTGGAGTCAGGAGGACCTGAGTTCAAATCTGACCTCAGACACTTAACACTTACTAGCTGTGTGACCCTAGGCAAGTCACTTAACCCCAATTGCCTCACTAAAACAAAAACAAAAACAAAAACAAATAGAGCATAACACTTTCTCTGATGAGGGCATGCCATTCTGGGCAGTCCTGTGCCAGTATCTCCCATGTCATGCAATCAGTTCCAAAATTCTTAAAGAGAAGCCTTTGAGGGTGTTCTTGTATCTCTTTTTCTGACTACCGTGTGAGCACTTGCCCTGTGTGAGTTTTCCACAAGCTTATTGTTTGGCATTTGAACAATGTAGCTATCCCATTAGAGTTACACACTCTCTGAAGTAAAGTTTAAATGCCTGGTAGTTTAGTTGAAGAAAGGACCTCAGTGTCTGTCATTTTATCTGGCCAGATGATCTTCAGAATCTTCCTAAGGTGATTCAAAAATAAGTGGTTCCGTTTTCTGGAATGATGCTGGTATCCTGTCCAGGTTTCATAGTCATACAATAATGAGGTCAGCATAATGGCTCTGTAGGCCTTCAGTTTGGTAGTCAGTTTAATACCTCTTCTTTTCCACACTTTCCTTTGGAGTCTTCCAAATGCTGAGCTAGCTCTGGCAATACATGCATCAACCTCATTATGAATATGTACATCCCTGGAAAGTATCCTGCCAAGGTAAGTGAACTTATCCATAGTACTCAAAACTTCTACATTTGCTGTAACCAGTAGTTCCATGGATGGGTGGTGTGGTACGGGGTGATGGAGAACCTGTGGTTTTTTTGGTGTCGTTAGGCCAAAATTAGCATGAGTAGCAAAGAATTCAATTGATCCATACTTTGTTGCATCTCAGCTTCAGAGGCTACATTGAGTGCACAATCTGCAAACAAAATATCACATACCAATACTCCCTTCCACTTTAGTCTTGGTTTGTAGCCTTTTCAATCTGAATAATTTACCATCAGTGCAGTAGTTGCCCTTGATGTCGTGTACTTCTCATTGAAGGTATTTAACAACATGGAAGAAAACATCATGCTAAAAAGCATGAGAGTAAGCACATAGCCCCATTTCACTCCATTGGTGACTGGGAAAGCTTGAGGGCATCATGCATTATCCAGAACCCAGGCAAACATGCTGTCATGAAATTGATGTATAATACTGGCGAACTTCTCTGGGCAACCAAATTTTGACATAATTTTACATAAGCCCTCATGACCGATAGTATCAAAGGCCTTGGTCAGATCTACAAATATTGCAGACAGACTTCTTTTGTTCTGCTCTTGGCATTTCTCCTGGAGTTGTCAGGCAGCAAACACCGTGTTGACCATTCCTTGGCACTTTCTGAAGCCACGCTGGCTCTCAGGTAGATGACCATCTTTCAGGTGAAGGATCAGCTAAGGAACACTCTGGCAAGAATCTTGCCATCAATGACTAAAAGAGAGAACCCCTACTGTGATTGTCACAGAACAATCTATTTCCTTTACCTTTATAGAGATGGACAATGGAGTCATATAATCCAGAAAATTTCAGTCAGCTTTTGTATAAGCCATGGACCCACCACCTTGTAAATCTCAGTTAGAATCAGTACCAGGTGCTTTGCCACATGAGAGGAGTCTAATGGCAATCAAAACCTCTTCTTCAGTTGGAAATATATCTAGAAAGGGATTGACTTCAACCTGAGGTAAACAGTCAATGGCTTCAGCATTGATTGATGATATTCTGTCAATTCTGTAGTATTCAGCCTGTAGGGTCCAATTTTTAATTGGGGAATGTTAGCTAGGTGGCTTGCCACAATATTGGGGCAAGGAAGGAGACTGACAGCCTCCCTCAAAACAGAGCAGGATTTATTTAACAAGAATGAACTTAAAAAAACACAAACAGGATCAGTAGGATTAAGGGAAAGGAAATAAAATGGGGAAAGGGAAATTATACAACCTGAACAACACCACTGCCCAGGAATCAGCTGAGAATACACAGCAGCATCCTGTCGCCTTCTAGCTTCAAGCTAGAATGTCGGAAAAAACCTCCCTTCTTCCTAGCAGACCCCAGGCTGACCACACACAGCCCCATTGGCTGGCCACTCTGACTGCCCTCACTAGGCTTCCAATCATTATAATTTTGCCAGACCCATGTAGGTGTCAGAGAGTGGTGATGATGTGAGGTGCCACTGCCATGGTAATGGCTACAACCAGTGGGTGGAGCACCGTGCAGTTTGCAGAGCCCCAGGCCAGTGTGCACCAGGGTTTTTTTTTTTCTTCTCCAAATTCTAGCCAAAAGATGGGGTCATAAAAACCTCAAATAACAATTATTTCTTTACAAGCCCATCTTTCCTTATCATTAATTAATGTGGCTCCATCAGCACTGAGTAGTTGAGATGGACCATATGTTTTTAGCCCATCAATAGCCTTCAGGGCAACATAAAAGTGCTTTGGATTGTTACTATCAGTATAAAACTGAATTTCATCTGCCTTTTTACTGAGCCAAGAATCCTGCATTTCTCTAAGCTTTGCTTATACTTTACTTTTGATGGAGTTAAATGCTGCCTTCTTAGAGATGGGTGAACTATTCTGCTGATAAGCCTTGTGAAATTTTCATTTTTCACTTAGCAGCTTCTGAATTTTCCCATAATGTTCATCAAATCAGTCTTGATATTTGCAAGTGTTCTAACCCAGATGAGCAAATGCAGTGCTGTACACCAGATCTCTGAAAGCTGCCCTCTCCTTTTCTGTTCCACTGTTGCTCAACTTTCCCTCCAAATTAGCAACGAACTGTTCCTACTCAGAGAAGCACTCTACCCTGTTCACATTAAGTCTCCTGGTAGTCATTTTGCCATGGGGCTTCTGCTTTTGTTGAATTTGAATTTGAATTTGAACTTGGAGAGGATGTCTGCGATATATCCAGCACCCTGTGCCACACATCGCCTTCATCACTCTCACATCCTGTCTATCTCTTCTCCTTACAATCACATAGTCTTTATTTGTTTGTGGGGTTTTTTGTTGTTGTTGTTTTTGTTTTTGCCGGGCAAAGAGGGTTAAGTGACTTGCCCAGGGTCACACAGCTGGTAAGTGTCAAGTGTTTGAGGCTGGATTTGAACTCAGGTTCTCCCTAATCCAGAGTCCATGCTTTTCCCACTGTGCCATCTAGCTACCCCCCAATCACATAGTTTTTAAATGCCAATGTTTGCTGTGAGGGTGCATCTATGAAATTTTATTGCGTTTAGGTAAACAGAAGACAGTGTTGGTGTTGAGAAGGTCATAAGATGCACAAGTCTTCAGTAGTAAGTTACCATTGCTGTTGCTGTTTCCACCTCCATTCCTCCCAAGGACTCTCTGCTAGGTCTGGTGGTCTGAGCCTACCACCCAGAATGATAAGCTTGTCCTCTTTTGGCACATTGATGATAAGAGTCTCCAGGTCTTCATAAAATTTTTCTTTGACCTTATCAGGGTTCATCATGGTGGGAGCATGTGCCATGATAATGGTATGGTGTTTTCACATTGTCATGAGCCTGTCATTCACTCTTTTTGGTAGGCACATGGGCTTGTTGACTAGATTAATTTTTATTTCAAAACCTGTTCTGGGGGCAGCTAGGTGGCACAGTGGATAAAGCACCGGCCCTGGATTCAGGAGTACCTGAGTTCAAATCCAGCCTCAGACACTTAACACTTACTAGCTGTGTGACCCTGGGCAAGTCACTTAACCCCCACTGCCCCGCAAACAAAAAAAATGGATGTCAAAACCTGTGCTCATGGCACTCCCCTTCACTGTGGCCTCTCCAGAAAAATGTGGCTCCAGCTCTACTTCAGTAAGCTGGCCTTCATTTGCCAACCTTGTTTTGTCTCACTCAGAGCCACTATTTGAATGTGATACCTGCTGAGTTCTCTTACAACAAAAGCTGTCTTTCAGGTCTACTGGATTTTTTGTTGTCTATGAATGTGTGTACATTCCATGTACCAATGGTGAATACAGAATTTTTTGTACATTTTTTTTGGTGTTTTGACCTCAAGGTGGGATCCCTGCCTGCCTTGGTAATCAGGCATGAGTTGGGTAAGCTGACAATTTTTAGGGCACCTTTTCTAGCCCTGTCCTCAATACCAGGGAGTGAGCAGTGCAGTTCTTAAAAGGCTGCTGAGACACCTAGGTGGGGTTGCCAAATTCCACTACTGCTTCTAGTGAGAAGATGACCCTAAGGCCTAGGCCACCTATATGCAGAATTGTGACTACAGCCCCCAATGTATCAACACCTGCTCCATTGTCACTTGCCAGTTGCCACAGGACTTTGATGTTACTTTTTTTCTCTTTAAAGTGAGGCAATCGGGGTTAAGTGACTTGCCCAGGGTCACACAGCTAGTAAGTGTTAGGTGTCCAAGGCTGGATTTGAACTCAGGTACTCCTGAATCCAAGGCAGGTGCTCTATCCACTGCGCCACCTAGCTGCCCCTCACAGGACTTTGAGATAGGTAAAAATGATAAAGTGATGTGGATGATGTCTTTTGATTTGTGCATAAATTGGATTTAAGTGAGGCAGAGTTGCACAAAGTGATTGGCCTTGAGGCAGCTAGGTGGCACAGTGGATAAAGCACCAGCCCTGGATTCAGGACTCCCTGAGTTCAAATCTGGCCTCAGACACTTGACACTTAACTAGCTGTGTGACCCTGGGCAAGTCACTTAACCCTCATTGCCTTGCAAAAAAAACAAAAACAAAAAAACCAAAGTGATTGGCCTCACTCTCTCTTCCAGAGTCATCATAGTCAGTGGCAAGACAGAGTCAAGATGACTGGTGATGGCTCAGAATGCAGTGGTTGACCTTGGCATCTTCTATGTCTAACTAAGCTCTAAGCGCTCCACAGGACCTGCTTCAGGAACCCTCACAGCTATTGGAACAAATTGTTTTCATCTGCCCATTCTACCAGGAGATATCTTCACATGCTTGGGGTAGACAATCCCCCAACTCACCAATGGGTTTGAGACCCCTTGGTTACCCATAACCTGCTTTTGCCTGTCTTCCAAAACTGTTTACCGAGGTGTGGCCACTGGCTTCTTGGAGCCACAGGTGAGAGTTAGGTAGATCAGGTAGACATTCAAAGGTGAAAGCAGCCCTGAAAAAGATCTTGGCAGTCCTACACACAGAGGCACTAGTCCTTCTGACTATACCCAGTACCCCATAGCTTGCTATTTCCCAGCACTGCGCGATGTGCTTTATGATTATTATCTCATTTGAAACTCACAACAACCCTGGAAGGTAGGGGCTATTATCACCCCCATTTTATAGATAAATAAACTGAGGCAGATAGAGGTTAAGTGAATTGCCAAGAGTCACACAGCAAATAAGTCTTCATTTGACTTTAAACTCAGGTCTTACTGACTGCAGGCCCAGAGCTCTATGTACTATGGTGCCACCTAGACACCCATTAGGATACTTCAGAGTTGTCAAACCACATTTTCATTAATATTTAACGTATGGTAAATAGATTTCCTTTCAATTAATTTCTGCAAAGGAGAAACCTTTCTCTTATCTAATTTTTTTTCTCCCTTTACGCTCCCAACTTGACTAGAATTAGGAACATAAGGAATAGTAAAACTCCCCAGTCTTTTCCTTTCAGTTCTTGAAACGTATCTCCCCCTAAAAGTTTAAAGGGTCAGTGGAAGTCTCTTTTGCAGGAAGGTAAAGTCAGCATGAGAACTTCAGTAACCACAGACACAAAGATCTATTTTGAATGCAAAGTTTCAACTTAACTTAAAGAATTTTCAGGATTTGAATTTCGAAAGAAACTAGATGTATATCAATTTCAATTAATCTAATTAATTTAATTAATTACATGTATTCTGTCTGAACATTCAAGAATTAAGTCAGACCAGACCAGGACTACTCAATAGTCAAGACAGTGCAGTAATTATAAATGACAATTTCCTTCCTCAAAAAATGATGTATGACTGCCCCCAAAGTAGGATTAAGGTTTATATCAGATTTGTTTCTTTTAAATAGAATAGACTAGACTAGACTGTAAGGGATTCTAGAATTGCTTCCTAATCACTGAAGGCAGGGTTTTATGTCAGCTTTTAACCAGACGAGACCAGTACTATCTATGAACAAAGACTGGAAGGGTAGCCAATAAAGTACTGTGTTTGGGGAATTTCTGATTTTCCTTTTATTATCTGGGATTCGGGGACATTCCTCCTGCAATTTTTTGTTAACTCAAAATATGTCTTAACCTCATCCGACCAAAACCTGTTCCATGAGATTTGAAAATTTCCTTAAAAGCCTTAAACATTTCTTAGATAAAAAGTCAGAGGAAGAATCTTAACTGTCTCTGACTCCTTGGTAACATGTCAATCGTTTCCCTCAGTCTATTTGTGACTCCTCTAAATGACTTCATTTACCTATAGAATTTGTTTAATAAAGTTTGTTTCCGGGGGCAGCTAGGTGGCGCAGTGGATAAAGCACTGGCCTTGGATTCAGGAGTACCCGAGTTCAAATCCAGCCTCAGACACTTGACACTTACTAGCTGTGTGACCCTGGGCAGGTCACTTAACCCTCATTGCCCTGCAAAAATTAAAAAAAAAAAAAGTTTGTTTCCTTAGGGGACATATGGAATTATGACTCTGCTTAACAGTAAGTTTATTTATCTTTTATGACATTGAAGGAATTATGCAATCTATCTTCTCTTTAACTTTTGCAATATGTAAATGAATTATTTCTCTGTCACAGTGATATAATTTTCCCTGAGGCCTGAACCTATGCTTGACCATAATGTCAAAATCTAGGTTCTTATCCCCATAATTTCTGAATTGTGGTACATATACATATTTGGCAATAGTTACGTGATGACAAATGACAGACAAGTCTCTAGCTTATTTGCCTTTAGGAAAATGAGGTGCAAAGGCACAGGGATTGGAAAATTCCTAGTCCTGGCCTATTTACCCAGAAAAAGGAAAGCAAGGGAGGTCATCTTATTAAGACACCAGAATTTCTCAGTGTAGCCCCTGCCTTTGACTCCAGATCTGGCTGCCAATCTGAGCACTCCAAAATTGAACAGTTTATGTCAAATTTATTACTCAAGTACAAGGAATAAACAAATAGGCAATATAGAAAATACAGACAAGTTCACAGAACACTGACTTATGTGTGATTTTCTAGAAGGAACAGCAACATTATTGATTAGTGGATTTTTCCTGCCCAGAAATATGATAGTGTATTAGCAGCCTGATAGACCTGGGCCCAGTTAGGGATACTCTGACCCTGAGGGGGACACTGACCGTGGAGAAATATGGTTGATCAACTTGCTGGGGTTAGAGATTACTCTTTCCTTGGAAAAGCAAAGTGAACCAGTGGTTAGTCAAACAGATAACAAAGTAGACATGTCAGGGACACCCAGAAAGCTGGGCACCTTGAAATTTATAGCATGAGCTTAGTTGGGAGTCAGTCGTGTTTTCTATGTGATTAGGATCAGGTAGTGACAATAATCTCAAGGTAGGAATGTGGCATATTTACTACTTTATGTATCCCGCTCCCCAAATAGCTAGCATTGTCCTTTTCCAAACTGTTGTAACTTTTCAGTCCTAAGTCTCTCCTCCCACCCCCACCCCCACCCCCACCTCTCCTCTATTAAACTATCACCCTCTCCTTTGTTCAGGAAGTTGAAGTTTAGACTTCTTCTCCCAGCCATATCTCTATGTGCTGACTGATTGAGGAACATGTCATAAATCTGTTCCTCCCCAGGAGTTGAAGTTTAGACTTCTCCTGACCATACCTCTGTGTTCTGAATAATAAAACTTTTACTTAAATTTTGATTGGATCATGTGTGTGAGTAATTCTTTGAAAGAAGAATATTTTCAGACCCAGTTTTGCGGTGACAATAGGTAAATTTTACCTTCTATGCATTGGAGAACTTCTGAGCTGGAAGACTCTATTTTCTGACCTATTCCTATTCCTTTGTGGCCTGCCAATTTTGACATAAAAGTTGATCAAAGAATGCATTGATAAGTATTGCTGCTAATCATACTAATCAAGGTGAAGAGACATTTTAATAACTGGTTTATTATCTGTTCAAAGCATAGGCCTATGATACACAAAAACCAATGGACACTAACTGACATTTTTTGTTTGTTTGTTTTTTTGTTTTTGGTGAGGCAATTGGGGGTTAAGTGACTTGCCCAAGGTCACACAGCTAGTAAGTGTCAAGTGTCTGATGCTGGATTTGAACTCGGGTCCTCCTGACTCCAGGGCAGATGCTCTATTCACTGCGCCACCTAGCTGCCCACTAACATTTTTACGAACTTTTTACAGGTTTTTCAGTTACAAGGCAGGATTGCTACAATGCAGTTTTGCCAAGGCAGAAGCAAAAGGTGAAGATTTACAAAGAACAAATAATAGGGATGGTCATAAAGTAATTAATAGTAAACAATTTAACTAGAATTTGCATCCAGCCGTTTACCTGGGAGCTATAGCTAGTGACAAGAAATGTTCATATATAAATATAATTAATAAAGCTCAACCAGAAATTCTTCAATCACTAATCTGAGCTATAGTTTGAGACCTCAGCTAAAGTTGCAAGTGCTAGTTTATGATATGACTTGCTGTCTCAAGCAAATGGAGACAATACTGAAATTCTCTTATGACTGTTATGGGAAAAATATCTCCTTTATGAGTTCATGTGGTAGGAAACCTCTGCCAAAATATATTTACCACAACGCAGAAATTATGCAAGTAAAAATCTAACTTTTATTATTATACTCAAGCATAGGTTCAAGCCTCAGAGAAAACAATAGACCTGAACAATCATTAGGATTGTAACAAGGCAAAATTACATCAGAATAACAGAGAAATAATTCATTTATATATTGCAATCTTGTATATTTCTCTCAGGCCATAATACACACCTGCTTTTGTAGCCAATGCTTTCAAATTAAAAGGCAAATTAAAGAGGTATAGGAACTTCAATGGGGTTATAGACAGGGAAGACCACTAAAAGGTAGAATTTGGACTACACTTGAAGAACGAATAAGAATTAAAGACAGGTATGAACAGAAACAGGGAGGCAGGAAATTTCAGTGCATATTTAGGGCTAAATGTGCTCACTTACCAATCAGATTTGGAGAAGCAGATAGTTTATGTAGGAGAGCAATGTAAAACAAAACCAGAGAGGTAAATCAAGACCAATCTTTGGATAGTTTTGGATGATAGGTGAAGGAGATTAGATTGCATTCTGTAGGAAATAGGGAACCATAGAAGGTTCATGAAAAAGAAAACAATATGAAAACAGTGCTTAAGAAAGCAATATCAGGGGCAACTAGGTGGCGCAGTGGATAGAGCACCAGTCCTGGAGTCAGGAGGACCCAAGTTCAAATACGGCCTCAGACACTTAGCACTTACTAGCTGTGTGACCCTGGGCAAGTCACTTAACCCCAATTGCCTGCAAAAAACAAAAACCAAAAAACTTGGGCTCAATGGGGCAACTAGGTAGCTCAATGGATAAAGCACTGGCCCTGGATTCAGGAGGACCTGTGTTCAAATCCAGCCTCAGACACTTGACACTTACTAGCTGTGTGATCCTGGGCAAGTCACTTAACTCTCATTGCCCAACCAAAAAAAAAAAAATTGTAAAAAAAAAGAAAGCAATATCAAGAGGATTCTAGGAAGATGGCG
Source organism: Dromiciops gliroides (assembly GCF_019393635.1). Lineage (NCBI taxonomy): Eukaryota > Metazoa > Chordata > Mammalia > Microbiotheria > Microbiotheriidae > Dromiciops > Dromiciops gliroides. The sequence goes on along the minus strand of NC_057862.1, from coordinate 261,939,778 downwards.
AAGTAGGTCAGAAAACTTTCAACTCTCCAAATTTCCTCCACAAAAAAAGACAGAAGGTAGCCTCAGAGCAGCAGAAATAAACTCTGGGTAAAGCAGACGTCCTCCTAAAACAATTTGAGAAGACCCCAGGAAAGATCTGACCTCCAGGGTTAGAGGTTCTGCCAGAGTGACAGGCAAACACCTCCAGGCTGATTGCAGAATCAACAAACAAGCCCTAAAGGCAGCTGGGTCGAGAGGCAGCCTTAGCCTTAGAAATTTTCATGTTACAGATCGTGTAGCGTTCTGACAGTCGAGTAGGAGAAGATAGAAACTTTCTACTGTTGGGGGGGAGGCCAAGCACAGCTGTGTTGACCAAAAGCTCCCAGACTGTGATTCAACAGAGAAGGATCTGGCACACACTTGGTGAGTGCAGAGTGGGGACCCTGTGGTTTGTGGGCACCTGCAGGAGAGCAGAGTCTCTGGTTTCAGTTCTAGGGCAGAGAGGACAGCTGTGGTGTGCAGCTACTGGAGGGACTCGAAGGGATTTGAGGGGCAGTGTGGCTGGGAGCCTAGCTATGGCTTAGGAGTGAAGAGAAGAGCGTCAGGTTGGACCCTGACACAGATCTTAGAGAATATCTGCTAAAAACCAAAATAAAACAAACAAACAAAATTAAAATGAGCAAGCAAAGGAGAAAGAACCCAACCATATATAGTTACTATAGGGATACAGAAGATCTGGGTTCATATTCAGAAAAAGATAATGGAGCTTAAAAAGCCACACCTTTTTCAATGAAAAAAAAACACACCACATCAAATGGTCCCAAGCACAGAAAGAGTTCTTGGAAGAACTTCAAAAGGACGCTAACAATCAAATAAGAAAGATTGAGGGAAAATTAGAAGGAAAAAAAATAAGAGCAATCCAAGAAAATAAAAATGTGAAAGAAGGTCAACCAACTTGAAAAAGAGAATCAGAAACTTAAGGAAGTGTCATGGGGTGCAGAGCACCCCAGAAGTTCTCTGGGGCACACCAAGGAAATCTTCTCCTTGAGAAACTAAACCAGAGGACAGATAGCCTAGACGAGATAAGCGGAACCAAACCGGACTCTGAGCTAGCTTCGGGATTCCTACCCTTCATTCTGTCTCCCTTACTCTGGGGAGATAAATTTAGGTGTGGCTTCAGCCCTTTGTGTTCTGAAGAGGGATCCATAGCCACCCCTCACCCAATTCCCCCAGCTACCACCAGTGGGGGATGGTCCTCTCTCACTAAAAGGAACTTTTCATGGGCCGATGGTCCACCTCCATCAGTCCTCTATAAAAGTACCTTCCGGTCTCCTGTTCGAGGAGATTGGTACCTCTGAGCCATGTGCTTTATGCCAAATCTCCCCCATGAAAAGTCCAAGGATTTCTTTCATGGTTTCCCTCCCCCCACCCTTCCCTTCCCTTGCTCCCTAAATAAACTATCACCTTATTCTAACTACGTTTTGTGTGCAAGAGGGTTGTAATTCTTTAAAGAGGAATTCCTAAGAACCCCAACCCCAACCTGTACCCCATTTCCCACCATATCAGAGAAAATAATTCCTTGAAATCAAGATTCAGCAAGGGAAAGATAATGACAACATGACAACAACAAATCATAAGACAAAATGAAAAGAATGATAACGTGAAACAAAAGAAGATAAGTGAAACCATCCGAAAAACAACTGATTTGGAAAGCTGATCAAAGAGAAAGAAATATAAGAATAACTGGACTACCTGAAAATTAAAATAAAAAAAGAATCTTTATACAATATTACAAGAAATTATCAAGGAAAATTTCCCTGAAGTTCTAAAACAAGAAAGCAAAGCAGAAATAGGAAAAAATCCACCACCTGAAAGAGATCGTGGTGGGTGGTGAAGAAGGGTGAGGAGTCAAGATGGTGGAAAGAAGCCAGGAAGTTGCCTGAGCTCTCCGAAGTTTCCTTCAGAAACAACATTAAATCAAGCCTCTAAATGGATTCTGGAGCTACAGAACCTACAGAAAGACAGAGAGAAACAATCTTTCACCTTGAGATTGTGAGGGCCAATTTAATATATGGAGAGTTAATTGAATGGCTCATCATAATATTGGGTTCCTGGAAATAATGAGGGACCTCTAGGTCCAAAGCTCCCTCCCCTCTGAACTGCCTTTTTAGATATTTCTCCCAGGCCAATAAGAAAGGAGCCTAACAGTCTCTTTTCCACAAATGAATCAGGTTTTATTAATGGGATTAAAATAAACAGCAAAGGTGACATTAATAAAATCAAAGACAAGGGAATAGGGGAAAAGAAATATGGATAATCTCCTAATTCTAACCTAAGTCTATACTTGCTTCCGTTCAGCTAATTCAAAAGAGCAAGGGCTTGTATGTTAACTCACCACCTGTAGGAATAAATGTAAACTCTAAGTGGTTGTCCAGGCAAAATGATTAGGAACCAAAATGGTTAATGTTTATTGCAGTCTGTATTTTTACTTTTAAAAAATACTATATATATATTATATATAATATTACTATATTATTTACTTTACTAATTTAACTGTACTTTTTACTTTACTGATTTACTGTATTTTTACTGTAAGAAAATTTGTAAGAAAAGTGTGTTTTAAAAGACTGGTTTAAAATGGGAAATACTGGGGGCAGCTGGGTGCTTTGGATTCAGGAGGACCTGTGTTCAAATCCAGTCTCAGACACTTGACACTTACTAGTTGTGTGAACCTGGGCAAGTCACTTAACTCTCATTTCCTGCAAAAAGACAAAAAACAAACACTCAAGAATAGGAAATAATATGATTTTTCAAAGTAAATTAAAAGCTGTTCCTGCCTTTTGACCAAGTTATACTAGGGTTCTATACCTCAAAAGAAATAAAAAGAAGAAGAAAAGGACCCATAAAAATATTTATAGAAGCTTATTTTTAGTGGTAAAGAAGTTCAGACTGAGTGTGGTGTCCATCATTAGGAGAATGACTGAACAAATAGATGGTATATGAATGTAATGGAATATTCTCCTGTTTATGAAAATACCAAAAGAAAAAAAAAGAAATACCAAAGAGTAGTTTTAGAGACGCCTAGGAAACTGTTATGAAGTAAAGAACCAAGAGAACCATTTATAAAATAACAGTGATGTTGGAAAGACAGACAACTTTGAAAAACTTAGGCACGATGATCAGTGCAATACCCAAGCACAGGGGAACCAGGCCGAAATGTGCTACCTTCCTCCTTACAGAGAGGCCACAGTCTGGAGATGCAAATGAAAAATATTTTTTGAACATAAGCAAATGTAAGAAATTTGTTTTGCTGGATTATGTATTTCTGTCTGAGAGTTTTTTTTTTAATTTATTTTTTCAGATAGAGGATAGCAGGTGGCAGGTAGATAGCAGGTAGAGAAACAGTTATTAACAGGATTCAAATAGAGGGAGAGAGTTTAGCCACTGGTTGAAAAAAAGTCATTGAAGTATTTTTTTAATACTTAAGAGAACAGGGGGCAGCTAGGTGGTGCAGTGGGATAGAGCACCAGCCCTGGATTCAGTGGAGGAACTGAGTTCAAAATCCAGCCTCAGACATTTGACACTTACTAGCTGTGTGACCCAGGGCAAGTCACTTAACCCTCATTGCCCCCCATACACACACACACAAAGAGAACAGAAGGCAACATGGACAAGCAGGAATACAGTAAAGATTACACAAAACCTAGAAACCTACTACTAGAAGCCATATGACTGTAGATCTTTTATTTAATGATTTTTTTTTTTGGGTGAGGCAACTGGGGTTAAGTGACTTGCCCAGAGTCACACTGCTAGTAAGTGTCAAGTGTCTGAGGCCGGATTTGAACTCAGGTCATCCTGAATTCAGGGTCAGTGCTTTATCCACAGATTGCCCCCAGACTGTAGGTCTTTGAATATTATATTCACAGAGCAAAAGATTTGGGGTTACGACCAAGGGTAAGGTACCCAGCAAAGTATAATCCTGAATGAAAAAAATGGATATTCAACTAATTGAAAGATGTGTTTGTGTACAGATATCTATGTAATGTGTACATACATTCACACATACACATAATACATACACACAGACATGCATGCTTAGTTGCAGCCTTCTTTAGGGTGGGAGTTGGGGGGAAAGAGGGGGAGGGAAAATAATGAAGTAAAAAGTACATAGTGGGGAACAAACAAAAAGAAAAATAGGGCAGATCTGAAAACAATGTGTAATATATATTATATAGGTTTTCTTGAAATGGAAATTTATTGTTTTAAATTTAATCCTCTCCTATGTTTTGCTGTGTACATGACAAGATTCTTTTTTTTTCTTTTCTCATTTTGTACTTAAGTTTAAAATTTTAAAAATTTACAAAAAGAGAGAGATTGGGTTTGAATGAGGTGAAACATGGCTGAGGTCTTTCCTAAAATAGGGGCCCCAAGGAGTCACCATTGGGGGTCACCAATGAGGAGAGGAGAGCCTTGAGCTTGAGAGGTAGGGCTTGAATTCAAATCTTCCTAGCTCCAAGGCCAGATTTTTATATCACATTGCTTCTTTTTTGTTTGTTTGTTTGTTTTTTGTTTTTGGCTGGGCAATGAGGGTTAAGTGACTTGCCCAGGGTCACACAGCTAGTTGTGTCAAGTGTCTGAGGCTGGATTTGAACTCAGGTCTTCCTGAATCCAAGGCCAGTGTTTTAACCACTGCGCCATCTAGCTGCCCCCATCACATTGCTTCTTGAGAATTATTATATTGAGAATATAAAAGTAGAGCTTAAGAACACTTCTAATGAGAGACACCTCCATATCCCTGTTATTGGTTTATTTGTTCACTGCCAGACTGTGATAAATCACTTACTAAGTGCAAGGGACTGTGCTAAGTATATGGGATGGTTTGGGAGAGGAGCATGTGGATGGTTAGAAGGTATAAAAAGACAAATAGTACCTTCCCTATCTGTCCTCAAGGAAGTACAGTTTAGTAGGGCAGACAATTCATATGGAAGATAAAGCAAGAAATACAAAAAAAGGCAATATTCCCTTCAAGAACTCACAAAATAGTAAGACATTCAAGATAGTACACAATTTCTTCACAAGGACTGCGAACATGGGATATTGTATATACTTTTTTTGGGGGGCAGGGCAATGAGGGTTAAGTGGCTTGCCCATCAGCACATAGCTTGTGTCAAGTGTCTGAGGCTAGATTTGAACTCAGGTCCTCCTGAATCCAGGGCCTATGCTCTACCCACTGCGCCACCTAGCTGCCTCCCGAATATTGTATATACATTTAATGATGGATTGGTTAATTAGTTTGACTAGACTACTTTTCCCCTTCTTTCTTTTTGATTCCTTTTTTGTTCCAGGGATAAGGGAGAAAGAAGGGGTATGTTGGGAGATAAAGGTGATGTAAAAACAAAAGGTATAAATCTTTTTTTGAAAAAAGACAACACTTTGATCTGTCATTGTCTGCATTTATATGGTTCCTCTGATAAAAATCTTTTTAGGAAAATACATCTATTTTACTCGCAATATTTGTCTTTGCTAAAACCAATTACCATAAAACATGGCAGGGTTAATTTCATTTAGAAAATAGCAGAATTTTAGGGTTGGAGTAGTCTTTCATAATTAGCTAGTTGAATATCGACTAAGAATCTCCTCTACAATATCTTCAACAACTGGTCATCCAGCCTTTGTCTGAAGACTTCGTTGAAGAGGAATCCACTCCTTCCTGGGATGGCTCATTTCACTCTTGGCTATTTCCAGTTGTCTTCTTAGGGGCTAGGATGTGATTTCTTAAAAAGCAAAGGAAGATAGTCTTCACTACCTCCCCCTGCAATTTTCTATACTACTTCATAGAAAAATAAGGATTTTTTTAAAAAAAGAAAACAATGTTGTGGTGGGGAATAAGAATGGGAGAAATATCTGACACTCCACTTTACATCTGCTATCCTGACTGGTCTTAACTTCAGGAACCAGATGCCTCTCCCAGGAAAAGTTAAACTTCTAAACTCAGCTCCATGTTGCTAACTCAGTCCTTGATTGACACCACCTTCCTCAGCCTCCTCTCCTCTCTGATTGGAGGGCTGGAGAGCAGGGTACCTAATGGCTTCCAATGTTTTCTGTTATAAAGGGCAGACTCTCAGTTCATTTCACTATGCATCTGCTACTTGTCCTGGCTTCAACGGGGTGGAACAAGATCTCCTGGTTCTCCCCTCTCCACTCTATTTTCTTGCTTCTTTTTGTGTGTTGTGTTTTCCCTTTAAATAGTAAGCTCCTTTTGGCAACTACTGTCTTTCTTTTTTATTAATTGTATCCCCAGCACTTAGCACATTGCCTGACATAGAAGGCACTTAATAAATGTTTAATGGATTGGAGTTGGATGATCATCAATCTACAAACATATTTAAAGTACTTACTATGTTTCAGCAGCCATGCTAAGTGCTGAGGGTACAAAGAGAAAAGCAAAAACAAAAAACAACCCAAAAAACAAAAAACAACCCAGTACTGCACTCAAGGAAAAGAGTTTATCTTCTAATGGGGGAAATGACACATACATAGATTCAACACAGTATCAGCACTAGCAGTTTGGAGGATTGGAAAAGGCAGTAGGAAGCGTTAACCATAAAAGAAGCCAGGGACCCTAAGGAGCAGACAGCTAGAGGAGGAATGTCCCAGTTTCAGATAGAAACAGAATCAAGAAGTGTATCACCATATGTGAAGAACAGTCAAGAAGACCAGTATGGCTGGTCTGTAGAATATCTTTTTTTTTTTTTTTGTGAGGCAATTGGGGTTAAGTGACTTGCCCAGGTCACACAGTTAGTAAGTGTTAAGTGTCTGAGGTTGTATTCGAACTCAGGTACTCCTGAATCCAGGGCCGGAGCTCTGTCCACTGCGCCATCTAGCGGCCCCATGTAGAATATCTTGAAGAGAGAGCTGTATAAGAAGAAGAAGAAGATAGGATAAGGCCAGTTTGAAAAGAAATTTAAATACCAAACAAATCCTAGAGGTAACAAGGGCACAGACATGGTCGGACCTGTTTTAGGAAAAAACACTTTAGGGAACAGCTAGGGGTTCAGTGGATAAAGCACCAGCCCTGGATCCAAGAGGACTGGAGTCCAAATCGGCCTCCCTCAGACACTTGATACTAGCTGTGTGACTCTGGGCAAGTCACTTAACCCTCATTGCCCTGCAAAAAAAAAAAAAAAAAAAAGTCCGGTTTGTTAACCAAAGATGTCCTGATTTGCTATCTCTGTCCTTGCAGCTGGACTCAAACAATGATAACTGGTGGATGTGGGCAGATCTAATGAGTTTTTCAGGATGAGAGAGTATTTGAGCAGCAGAAGAAGAAACCAGTAGATAGATAAAGACTGAATATAGAGAGAAAATGAGAATAATAATGGGGACAATCTTTTTTTAAAGGTTTTTTTAAAATTCTGAACTTAAACATCAGAAAAAGGAGAATTCTAGCTTTACAGAAGAATACAAATGGTACTGTATGTGAAATGGTAAATCATAATTTGTTCAGCCATTTCTCAATTGTTGGGCACTCCTTTAGGTTTCTAGATTTTTGTGCCTGCACAAAAAAAGATTGTTATAAGGGTTTTTTGGTACATTGTTGTCTTTTACTTTCGTTTAACTCTTTGAGGTATAGGCCTAGTGGTGCTTTTGCTGTGTCAATGATGTATATATAAATTTAGTGTTTTTTTTTATTATGGTTCCAAACTGCTTTCCAAAATGACTGGACTAATTCACAGTTCCACCAATAGTTCATTAATGTGCTTGTCTTCCCTCAGCCCCTCTAACATTTGTGATTTTCTTTTATTGTCAATTTTGCCCTTGCAGAGATTTGTTTTGCTTGACTATGCATACTTCTTACAACTTGGGATGGGAAAGAGTGTGCCTCTGGTGTTGAGAGAAATGTTTTGTAATTACTTTTCTTGCTATGTTTCCTGAGTAAAGAAATAGCAGTCTACTGGATGATTGTTAAGGGGAAGCACATTTGATGGGGAGCTTATGAGCTAGTGTTAGGAGAATGACCACTCACAATGTTACCCCTAGAGCTCTGAAAGTATTAGTAGCCACACTTCTGTGGATCCTCCTTCCCAGCATCAGCATGACTGTGAGAAAATAATTTTTTTTTTTTGGTGAGGCAGTTGGGGTTAAGGAGAAAAAAACAAACATATTTGCCACATAAACACGTCAAAAGTATTCAGAGTCCCATACCAAAATGAGATGAGGCAAAACAGACTTTCCATTCAAGGACATTGAAAAAAAAAAAGACATACTTTGTGCCTGTGGGTGTGCTAAAGATCAATGGTGTGATCTGTGACTGTCAATTCAGAATTCGGGAGAATTCTCCAAATACTCTCCTCCTACAATGCTCTGGTCCATGGAGTTCCCCAGACTTCAGTTGTCATGGTGGGGAGCAGAGGAAGATAAGCCCTCAGAAAGGATGCAGAAAGGCTAAATCAGGATTTGGCTGCTGAAAGGAGTCATTTTTTCCAAACCCTCCTGCCGTATGCATGAATCTCTTTCCTTGGAATTGTTTAAGGGTGGGCCTGTATTTCACATTTGATGAGGCATTCATTCATCATAGGTCATTTGATAGTTAGCAAAAAGAGTTTATTTAGCCTCATCATAGTGTATATTCAGCAAGGATACAGTAACACTTATCAGTAGTAGAAGGTTCTTTTTGCTTTCTTAAAGGAAATGTGTCTGGTCAGCAGGCCAGGGTGACCTGTGTAGCTCCCAGCTGAGGACTGCCACGTATGAAGGGACTTGGACTCCACATGAATGGGTCTTAAGTGACCAGAAAGTCAAGTTAATACTGCCAAAGGCTGCTAGGAAGCTGCATCAAAGGTGATGTAGTTCAGGGCCAATTAAGTCTGAAGGACAGCTGAAATTAGTCTAATTCATGTTAGAGGGTGGGCTTCATAGGGGAACAATCGTGGTAGATCTTGGTCCAATTATAAGGATCCCATCTTTCATCCAGTTTCTCACTGAATATTCCAGTGATAAAAATGCTTATTTTATTTAGTATTTGTTAAGTTCAGAATAAATAAAATTAAATTAAAATAGAAAACAAAACAACTCATATACCATTTTCTTTTGGGGAGGGATAACAACCTCCCTGATACATTTCAGTTTCCAGGCTTTTGCCTGAAAAAGTTATTAATTTATCCACCACATTGCCAACATAGGTTATTCATTAGCCATTTACTCTTTACATACTTGTTTGGTGGAAATGTTGAGTAAGCATTGTGTTCTCTGTGATTAGCAAAGAATCATTGACCTTCTGTTCCCTCAGATCCACCTCTCTCTCATGAGCTGCAACAATTCATTGTCAAAATGTGTGTGAACTTGTATGATCTAACCAAGTACAATTTGGCCATGAACCCCCACCCATTTTGTGAACCCCCCCTCTCTTACACTTGTACTCTCGTTGGAATCTCAGGATTTCTAGTCATATAACTGGCATAGTTATCAAACATGTTTAAATATTGTATGCAAAATTTATTGTCAGCAGAGAACTGATGAATAAAACAGAATACAGGGGCAGCTAGGTGGCACAGTGGATAGAGCACCAGCCCTGGATTCAGGAGGACCTGAGTTCAAATCCGTCCTCAGACACTTAACAATTACTAGCTGTGTGACCCTAGGCAAGTCACTTAACCCCAATTGCCACACACACACACACACACACACACACACACACACACAAACCCCAGAATACAATACTAACTAAACGATGCATAATAAATCAATATTTACTATTTTCAGTATTTCAATATTTCAACCTTTTGCAAGAATCCCTGTAGACAAGGTGTTCCAGAAAATATATAATTGTAATTTGTTGAATTCTTGCTGTCATTCTTTACCAAATGAGCAAGGAAGGCCCATTTGAGACTTGATTCACTAGATAAAGAGGCAGAAATTCTGGAGGTTTTAAAAATTTATTATTTATTATTATTACTATTATTTTGCAGGGCGATGACGGTTAAGTGACTTGCCCAAGGTCACACAGCTAGTGTCAAGTGTCTGAGGCTAGATTTGAACTCAGGTCCTTCTGAATCCAGGGCTGGTGCTTTATCCACTGTACCACCTAGCTGCCCCAGTGGTATTTTTTATTCTGGTATTCATGGTACAGGGCATGGACTCAGGATCCAAGCAGACATGGTAGAAGACTGAAATTTCCATGGTAGGTGAAGATCTGAAATTTCCATGATAGGTAATGACTTGACTACCTTGTCCTGATCTCTGACTCATTTAATCAAAACTAGTCTATAAGAAAACAAGATTTTGTTGCTGTTCAGTTGTTTCAGTCATATCTGACTCTGTGACCCTATTTTGGGGTTTCCTTGACAAAGATAATGAAGTGGCTTGCCATTTCCTTCTCCAGCTCCTTTTACAGTGAAGAAGCTAAGGCAAACAGAGTTAAGTGACTTCCACAGGGTCACACAGCTAGTATGTGTCTGAGGCTGTATTCGAACTTAGTTCCTCCTGACTCCAGGGCTGGTACTCTAACCACTGTACCATCTACTGCCACAATCCACTGCCCTAAAGCAATACTGTGCTAAGGGCTTTACAATTATTATTTCATTTGGTAATAGAATTCTATTGTGCTGTAAGAAATGATGAGCAGGAGGAGTTCAGAGAAACCTGGAAGGACTTGCATGAACTGATGATGAGTGAGATGAGCAGAACCAGAAGAACATTATACACAATATCATCAACATTATGTGTTGATCAACTGTGATAGACTGGATTCTTCTCACCAATACAATGGTACAAGAAAGTTCCAAGGGACTCATGATGGAAAAGGCTCTCCAAATCTAGAAAAAAAAAAAAAAAAGAACTGTGGAATATGGATGCTGATTGAACCATACTATTTCTTTTGGTTTTGGTTTTTCTATTTTGAGGTTTTTCCTTATTGCTCTGATTCTTTTCTTATAGCATGACTGCTTCAGAAATATGTTTAATGTTGTTATGTATGATGGGGCAGCTAAGTGGCACAGTGGATAGAGCACTGGCCCTGGAGTCAGGAGGACCTGAGTTCAAATCCAGCCTCAGACACTTAACACTTACTAGCTGTGTGACCCTGGGCAAGTCACTTAACCCCAATTGCCTCGCCCAAAAAAATGTTGGTGTGTGTGTGTGTGTGTGTGTGTGTGTATGTATGTATAAAATCTATATCGAATTGCCTGCTGTCTAGGGGAGGGGGGGAGGGAGAAAAATTTGAAATTGGAAATCTTATATAAACAAATGCTGAAAACTATCTCTACATGTAACTGGAAAATAATAAAATACTTTTATTTTAAAATAAAGAAAGAAAGAAAGAAGAAGCTAAAAAAATTATTTCATTTGATCCTCATAGGCCCCACAGGTAGGTTCTATTATTATCCCCATTTTATAGATGAGGCTACTGAGGCAAACAGGTTAAGTAACTTCTTCAGGTCACATAGCTAGTGTCTGAGGCTGGATTTGAACTCAGGCCTTCCCAACTCTAGACTCAGTGCTTTATCCACTTCACCATATGGCTTCCCTAAACAAGTTTATAGGGCAATTGGGCAGGCTAGGGTGCTCACTGGAGATAAAGAAACCCCAAGAACCATGACCTTATCCTTTCTCAACTTAATACTAACTCTTCCAGGAAGGCATGGCCAGAAAAGTAATGTGGGGCTCACCTACCACACTTTCCAAGAACAAAATCCCCTAGAGAAAGGAGCAGGAACCAACCATAAGCCTAGGCTCATCTCTTCTCAAAGCCAGCACCAGCATCCATTCTTGAAACAGGAGAAAAGATTCTCAGACTCAGGGAGGACTGAACATAGCTGCTCTGAAATCTTGGCAGATCCCCTGAAGAAGCAGAGGAATGAATCAATTGCACTCTTTGCACCAATTCTCTTCACTGAGAACCACTGACTACTTTCTAGAAATGAGGTACAATTCGTTCCTTTTCACTGATGGGTTTTAGAAAGAGGTCTGGGAGATGTAGGTATGGAACATGAACTGAACTACTCCTTGGTGGTCTTTTCCTGTGATATAATTAGTGAAGGCAGGGAAAGAAAGAGGCCAAAATATCTGGAGTTGATAGGGAGATATAGGAAGGTGGGGAATTAGGTGGATGAGAGGAGAGAGGAACGGTACAGATACAGCTCTGTGTTCTCCACAGGACAGCTGCCAAAGAAATCTGCAATTGCATCATTCTTCCTATTTACCCAATGCTGTATTTTGTACTAAAGTTCTAGGAGGCACCATAGACAACCGAGGGGAGAGAAGGTGTGAAAGAGGACAACATCCATATCACTCGAAGGAGTGCCAGAGGAAACTGAAAGAAGATGGAGGCCAAGACTTGGGGCTTGAGTGCCACCAATGCTTCTTCCACCTTCAACTTCACTCTACCACCCGATTTCGGCAAGCGTCCCACTGATCTGGCTCTGAGTATCATCTTAGTTATCATGCTCTTCATTGTCATGACCTCTCTGGGCTGTACTTTGGAGTTCAGCAAGATAAAGGCTCACTTCTGGAAGCCTAAGGGGATTGTCATCGCTTTGGTCTCTCAGTATGGAGTGATGCCACTCACAGCCTTCGCTCTGGGCAAGATTTTCCAGTTGAACAATATTGAGGCCCTAGCCATCTTGATATGTGGCTGCTCCCCAGGTGGGAACCTGTCCAACATCTTCAGTCTGGCGTTAAAGGGAGACATGAACCTGAGGTAAGATAGAGATAGGAGAGAATGAAAGCAGAGCAGCCTGGTATTTAAAGAACCTACAGCAGTAAAGACACCACAATTCCGTGAAAACAAAAAGATTAAAGTTGGGTTTAAGTGTCCTGTGCAAAACTGGGGAGGTCCATCTGGTCAAGGTAGATCACTGGAGTGAGAAGGGAATCAATTGCTCAGTATCAACTGCTAACCCTAGGTAGGAATTAAGGGATATCCCTTGCCTTAAACACTAAGATTATGGGGGAAAGTTCGTCTAGGAATACCCTCTATGACACCAGAGGTAGCTCGAGTGGAGGTCCCAAGACTGCCCTAAGAGGGTACAGATTTGACTCACAGTAGGCTTGAGAAATCCATGGCTATCATACTATTTCTAGAGTTTTCTGTCCTAGATCAAGAGATTTGAGAGACAGACTGGTATTAGCTTCCTTTTGACCCCATAAGTTTCAAACCAATCTAGGGATATCATAGAAGATTCTCTCTTTTTTTTTTCCTTCAGGGCAATGAGGGTTAAGTGACTTGGCCAGAGTCACACAGCTAGTAAGTGTCAAGTGTCTGAGGCTGGATTTGAACTCAGGTCCTCCTGAATCCAAGGCCAGTGCTTTATCCACTGTTCCACCTAGCTGCCCTCGAAGATTCTTTTTAATAGAACTGAAAATTACCCAGAGATGAACACCCAACTCTTCTCCACCCTGCCCCCCCCACACACATGCAGAGCAACTCAGTCATCAGAGATTTTTTGAATTAGCCTGTCCAAGAATTAGGATGCTTCAGAAGCAACTATAAACATACAACCCAAGGAAGTTCAGCAGGAGCCCATTATTAAGGTTCCTCAGTTTTTCCTGTAGGTCTAACAAGTCCCAGTGGTCTAATCCTGCTCCTCTCAGTTCCATTCCTGAGGGTATTAAGGTTAAGTACTAAATAGTCTGAAAGGTAAGGATTGCTTCTTACTTTTTCTGTATCCCTCACAGTTCCTAGCACAGTTCTCAGCACTTTTTGGGTTCTTGATTTCTTGGTCAATTCAGCACCAGATTATCCCAATTAGACTCAGCTCTCTCTTGTTTTCAAAGATCTCCAGTGAAAAATGTTCCACCCCAAATTAATGGCCCATTCTATTTCCGACCAGTTTTGTTTCTTATCTAACCCAAATCTCCCATGATTAAATAATTTCTTCTTGTTCCAGGTGACATTATCCAATATTAGGTCCAGCAGTGGAATTAGTACTTAATCCTTGTTTCCTGAGCTGAGACTCATTAAGAAAAACAAAAACAAAATCTAGAAAAAGCTAAAGACCCAAAGCTGATTTTAAACTAATGAAAGAAACCTAAGGGATTGAATAAGGAGAAGCTCAAAGCTCTCTGCTTATATTAAAAAACACTTTCTGGGGCAAAGGAGAAGATAGGTGACTTGTATACCTTCCCTAGCAAACTCTTTCATAGTTTTAACAACTATCACCCTGTCAGAAGTTCTTGGCTTTATCTTACCTTAAACCTTCCTGTTTCCTCTTCAGTTTTACCACTTGCCTCAGTGAACACAATTTCCAGACACCAAGTTATAGAAAACAAAACTTGTTTATACCTTAATAGGGTTATGCAACAGAATCCTTCTATTCAGTGCAAAAAGCAGTTAGTGGTAGAAAGCTAGGGTTGGAGTCAGGAAGACCTGAGTTCAAATCTAGCCTCAGACACTAACTAGCTGTGTGATCCTGGGCAAGTCATTTAACCTTGGGATGCCTCGGTTACTTCATCTGTAAAATAGGGGCAATTATTAGCACCTACTTCACAGGCTTTTAGTAAGGATAAAATAAGATGCTATTTGTGAAACGCTTTCCAATTAGCGATTTTTATTATTATTTCAAGAAGTCTAGGCATGTAGAGGATGTGACCGTTGTGACCCCAGGCTTAACGTTTTGAAATAGAAGGGAAGGAATAACCTATTTCTGCTGTTGCATAGTTGTTTTTAGTTGTGTCCAATTCTTTGTGACCCCATTTGGTGTTTTCTTGGCAAAGATACTGACATGGTTTGCCATTTCCTTCTCCAGCTCATTTTACAGATGAGGAAACTGAGGCAAACAGGATTAAGCAACTTGCCTAAGGTCACACATCTAGTAAGTGTCTGAGGTAGAATTTTGTGTGTGTGTGATGTCTTTTTTTTTTTAAGTGAGGCATTTGGGGTTAAGTGACTTGCCCAGGGTCACACAGCTAGTAAGTGCCAAGTGTCTGAGGCTGGATTTGAACTCAGTTTCTCCTGAATCCAGGGTTGGTGCTTTATCCACCTTGCTGCCCCGAATTTGTTTTTTTTTTTTTAATAGAATTTTATTTTATAAAATACACGTAAAAACAAATTTTAACATCCATTTTTTAAAACTTTGTGTTCCAACTTCTCTTCCTCCCTCCATTCCCACCCCCCACCCACAAGAACTCAAGCAATTCAAAATAAGTTATACATGAGTAGTCATGGAAAAATTCCCCATATTAGCTAGTTGTGAGAGAAAACAGTAAAAAAATCATAAAACTTCAGATTAAGGAATTATCAAAGAGGAAAAGAAAAAAATTTTTTTAAATGTGTTTCCATCTGTTTTCAGTTCTTTCTCTGCAGATGGGCTGCAATCTTCATAAGTCCTTCAGGGTTATATTGGATCATTGCCTTGCTGAAAATAACCACATGCTTCCCAGTAGATCATCCCCCACTATTGCTGTTATTTTGTATACAGTACATTTCACTCTGCTTCAGTTCATGTAGGTCTTTCCAGGTTTTTCTGATAGCATCTTGTTCATCATAACCTGTATATAGTACCTTAAGCCTGACATCGAGTTTTCTTCATAATAGCCCAGCAAAGTAGGTACCATATGTTTTGCCATTATAATCAATCATCATAACTATTTCTCTCCATCCCGCTCCCTTTCCATGACATTTACTCTATCTTCTTTTTACTTATTCCTCCTCAAAAGTGTTTTACTTCTGACTATCCTCTCCCCTGCTCTGCACTCCCTTTTTTCACCCTTCCTTCCTTATTCTCCTCCCCTCCTACTTTCCTGCAGGTTTAAATAGATTACTCCTCCCAATTGGTTATGAATGCTATTCCCTCCATGAGCCCACTCCAATGAGATCAAGGTCCCTGAGCTAATTTCGTGTTCTAAATTTTTCTTCCTCCCTCCCTCCTCAACCCTCCCTATGAGATCAAGCAATTCAATATGTCATATTGTGTAGTGATGCAGAACATCTTCATCTTCCTTGAAAGTGTTTTGCTTTTTACTGCTCTCTCCCCCAATCTGCCCTTTCCTCCTTCCCTTCCTCCCCTCTCCCCTTTTCTCCCTCCCCCCCTCCCCTCAGGGCAAAAATATATTACTATACCTACTTGAGTATGTATGTTAATCCTTCTTTGAACCAATTCTGATGATATTAAGGCTCACTCACTCCCCAACTCCTTCCCCCTCTTCTATTCTCCTCCATAAGCTTTTTTCTTGTTTCCTTCATGTGAACTACCTCTCCCCAGACCATCCCTTTTCCCTCCTCCAGTTTATTCCTCCTATACCTTAACCCTATTTTAATGATGTCATCATGGGTTAGTTAGGTGGCACAGTGGACAAAGGACCAGCCCTGGACCCAGGAGGCCCCAAGTCTAAATCCAGCCCTGATGAATGTAAAATTAATTTACTGCCCTGCTCCTCACCCATCTCTTCCCCTACTCCATAAGCCTTTTCCTGTTTCTTTCAAATAGGATTTCACCTCTGCCCTTCCCCCTCCCCCAGTGAATTCCCTTCACTCCTCAATTTAACCCTAAAGATGTTATCACCTAGCTAAGTGACACAGTGGACAAAGCATCACCCCTGGACCCAGGGGGATGCCAGCTAAAACCTGGCCTCAGACACAAGACAGTGGCCCACTGTACGACCCCAGGTATGTCCCCCAGCTCCGATTTTTTTTTTTAGTGAGGCAATTGGGGTTAAGTGACTTGCCCAGGGTCACACAGCTAGTAAGTGTTAAGTGTCTGAGGCCGGATTTGAACTCAGGTACTCCTGACTCCAGGGCTGGTGCTCTATCCACTGCACCATCTAGCTGCCCCCCCAGCTGCAATTTTTTATGGTTCTCTAGGGTCTTGTATTTGAAAGTCAAATTTGCCATTCAGCTCAGGTCTTTTCATCACAAATATCTGAAAATCTTCTTTTTCATTAAAGTCCCATTTTTTCCACTGAAAGATTATGCTGAGTTTTGCTGGGTAGGTGATTCTTGGTTGTAATCCCATTTCCTTTGCCCTTTGGAATATCATATTCCATGCCCTCCAGTCATTTAATGTAGAAGCTGCTAGATCTTGTGCTATCCTGACTGAGGCTCCACAGTACTTGAATTCTTTCTTTTTGACAGCTTGCAATATTTCCTCCTTGACCTGAGAGCTCTGGAATTTGGCTATAATATTCCTAGGAGTTTTCCTTTTGGGATCTCTTTCTGGAGGTGTTTGGTGGATTCTTTCAATTTCTATTTTAGCTTCTTCTTCTAGAATTTCAGGGAAATTTTCCCTGAGAATATCTTGGAATATGGTGTCTAAGCTCTTTCCTTGATCATGGTTTTCAGGTAGACCAATAATTTTCAAATTATCTCTCCTGGATCTATTTTCCAGGTCAGCAGTTTTTCCCAGAAGATATTTCACATTGCCCTCTATTTTTTCATTCATTTAAATTTGCTTTATTGTGTCTTGGTTTCTCATAAAGTCACTGACTTTCATTTGTTCAATCCTAATTGTTAGGCAATTATTTTCATCAGAGAGCTTTTGTACCTCCCTTTCTATTTGGCCAATTTGACTTTTCAAGCTGTTGACTTTTTTCTCATGTCTTTCCTGCATCACCCTCATTTTTCTTTCCATTTTTTCCTCTACCTCTCTAACTTTATCTTCAAAGTCCTTTTTGAGTACCTCCATGGCCTGAGTGCAATTCATATTTTTCTTGAAAGCTTTAGATATAGGGGCCCTGATGTTGACATCTTCCTCTGAGGGTGCCCCTCGGTCTTCCTTGTTACTGAAGAAACTTTCTATGGTCTTCAACCTTTCTCTGTCTGCTCATCTTGCCTTTCTTTTACTTGACTTTTAGCTCCTTAAAGTGGGGCACTGTTTCCAGGCTGCAGTATCCCAAGCTTAAGAAGTCCCAGGTGGTATGATTTAAGGAGAATCAGGTTCTTCCCTTGCCTGGCCTGTTTCCTGGTCCTAGATGACCCCAGACCAACTTGCTAATCAACCAGCTTTGTGTGTTGTGGTTGTTAGCTCTGATGAGCCTGTGCCCCTCCCCCACCTGGGCCACTTCTACTTGAGCCTACCTCCTGGTTCTCAGCAGGGGTGTAAAATCCAAGTTCTGCCTTAGCACCAGCATAGACCCCTGTAGTCTCCCCCCTGCCCAGGGCTCAGCCCACTCACCAGACTGTGAGCTTAGTTTCAGATGACACTGGTGCTTCAGCTGATTCAGTGGCTCTGGGGGTCTCCTTCTCTGGTGAGGCCTTCCTGGAATTGGATCTATGTCAGGGTGACTGTGGGGTTGGGCTCCACTCCTGTCTCAGCACAGCATCTCCCTCCTTCTGACCTTCCAAGCCATTTTTGGTTAGAAGATGATTTCAGCACATTCTTCTGTGAGTTTTGCTGCTCTGGGCATTTTCCTGTGGTGTTATTTGGATGTTTTTTGGAGCAATCATCCCCAATTTTCAAGAAATAAAAATTAAGGCCCAGAGGGGGCAGCTTGGTGGCTCAGTGGATAAAGCACCGGCCCTGAAGTCAGGAGTACCTGGGTTCGGATCCGGCCTCAGACACTTAACACTTACTAGCTGTGTGACCCTGGGCAAGTCACTTGACCCCAATTGCCTCACTTTAAAACAAACAAACAAAATTAAGGCCCAGAGAAGGGGAGTAAATTGCCCAAGATGGATCACATAGTAAGGTTGTAACCAAGCCAAAAATGGATCTCAAGTCTCCATAGTTTTTGAAGTAATTTTTTTTGGGGGGGTCTCCATAGTTCTTTTTCCCATGGCTGTGGTAACTCTCATACTCAATGTTTCCATTGCTGCATCCAGAATCAGACATAGATACACAAGAAAGAAAGGGAAATAAATTTCCAAAGTAAACATGAACAGGGGCAGCTAGGTGGTGCAGTGGATAGAGCACCAGCCTTGGACTCAGGAGGACCTGAGTTCAAATCCAGCCTCAGACACTTAACACTTACTAGCTGTGTGACCCTGGGCAAGTCACTTGACCCCAATTGCCTCACTTAAAAAAACAAACAAAAAAAACCCCAACCAACCAACAGAATCAGACATAGATACACAAGAAAGAAAGGGAAATAAATTTCCAAAGTAAACATGAACAGGGGCAGCTAGGTGGCACAGTGGATAGAGCACCAGCCTTGGACTCAGGAGGACCTGAGTTCAAATCCAGCCTCAGACACTTAACACTTACTAGCTGTGTGACCCTGGGCAAGTCACTTGACCCCAATTGCCTCACTTAAAACAAACAAACAAACAAAAAAAACCCCAACTAACCAACAGAATCAGACATAGATACACAAGAAAGAAAGGGAAATAAATTTCCAAAGTAAACATGAACAGGGGCAGCTAGGTGGCACAGTGGATAGAGCATCAGCCTTGGAGTCAGGAAGACCTGAGTTCAAATGCAGCCTCAGACACTTGACAGGTACTAGCTGTGTGACCCTGGGTAAGTCACTTAACCCCAATTGCCTCACCCCCCAAAAATAAACCAAAAAAAAAAACCCAAAATAAACATGAACCTCCCACCAACAAACAAACATGCATTATTTTTTGTAAAGATTGAGTCTGATAGTCTTAGGCTATCAGTTCAGAATTGAGCAATTCTATAAATAAAGCTCTGTATCTAAACTCTTCTGGGGGCAGTTAGGTGGCACAGTGGATAGAGCACTGGCCCTGGAGTCAGGAGGACCTGAATTCAAATCTGGCCTCAGAAACTTGACACTTACTAGCTGTGTGACATTGGGCAAGTCACTTAACCCCAATTGCCTCACCAGAAAGAAACCAAACCATTAAGTTAAACTGGTCTGACCTGAGGAGTCCTTAGAATTCACTTGTCATGAAAGTCAACAAAGGAAGATAAGTTCTCATGAAGCATGCCAGAAAATCCAAATCAGAGACTTTATGGGACTATAGCATTGAAAGTCATTTTTACTAACCTGACAGAAGCAGGCATCCCCTGCATTGCGGATCCCTAACAGGTGTAAGCTTTTAGCTACTTCACCAATCTGTAAACTCCTGGCTGGTTGGACATCTGTAAGCTCCTAGCTGGAGCTTCCAGTCTGTAAGGGGGCATTTAAAAGATCCCCCAGGGGCAGCTAGGTGGTGCAATGGATAAAGCACTGGCCCTGGATTCAGGAGGACCTGAGTTCAAATCCGACCTCAAACCACTTGACACTTACTAGCTGTGTGACCCTGGGCAAGTCACTTAACCCTCATTGCCCTGCCAAAAAAAAAAAAAAAAGATTCCCCAGGTTCATTAAGCTCCATGTGGGCCAATCTGTAAGGGCCTGCCCCCTCCCCAACTGCTTCTCCCTGACTAACAAGAAACAAGATTAAAAGCCTCCTTTCAATAAAAGCAAAAAACAGGGTTTATTGATAAGAATCAACTTAGAAATAAGGATAAAGAAAAGTAGGACATACGACCTGTAAACTCCACCCACCAGACTCTCTAAATACCCTGCTTGTCTCTAACCTGCCACCTTGAACTCTCAGTTGCCCTGAGGCTTTCTAATTTTAGCTGAAGATGGGGGTCCCCAAATCAATTCTTACACAGGTGATCATTAAGCTTCTTATTGAGCACCTACAATGTTCATTCTTTCACCAGCTAGCTTAGTACATCTCTTACTGTTAGTAAATTCTTTATATAGAACTCAAATCTACCATCCACCCATTGGTTGTAGCCTAGTCCTGCCTTTTGGAACACCACACTTCTACTAGATGATGTGATGATTAAAAAGTTTGAGATATATAGTTTCTGGGTAATTTAATTATTTTATTAATAAAGCCAGCAGGTTATTTATAAAAGGATGGTCATTTGACCATCTCTCTTAGACAGAAGACCTATAATGGTGGTAAGGTCACAATTTATATGCCCTTCAAAGAGGAGGTGTTTCTGAGGGATGCCTACTCATCTCTGATTGGTTAATCAAATGGGAGGTGGGCTACCTTGGGTTGCCTGACTTAGGTCACTCAAGTCTTGGTCAAAGAGACTTCAGTTTCCATATCACCTGTCTTGATAATAGGGAGAATAAACATTTCCCCAGACCTATCTGAGCAAACACAATGAGCAAGAATACACCCATTAGCCTAAACTTAGAATTTCTTAGAATTTCTGTCTGATTAGATTTTGGCTTGGGTAAATATCCAACAGAAATTTCCCACACTGGTTAATTTTTGGATGAGGAAGTAGAAAAGGGGAAAAACCTTGGTCTTAATTAGTTTCTAAATATAAGAGAAATATTTATTTCTCGCAATGACAACCTTTCAAACATTTAAGCACAAATTAATCTTTTCTTCAAGATAAACACTCTCAGTGCCTTCAACCTTTGATCATATATTATTTCTAGGACCTCCCCCAACCATCTTAACAATAGCTAACATTTCTAGTTTGCAAAGTGTTTTACATACATTATCTTATTTGATCCTCATAACAAGTCTATAAGGAAAGTACTATTATTCTCATTTTACAGATAAGGAAACAGACTCAGAAATATTAAATGACTTGTTCATCACACTGCCAGTTAAGTGTCAGAGGCAAGATCTGAATCCAGATCTCTTCTGACTTGGAATCTACCATGCCATCCCATTATGTCACACTGCCAGTCATGAAGCAGGGACAGAGCTCCCCATGAGGTCTTATGACTTTACAATTTGAAGTCTTTATTGAGTCTAGCATTGTATGTGGTGTGTGGGATATTAGGGAATAAGAGGACAATATATGATCCATGATTTCAAGGGGTGTATCAACTACTGAGTAGATTCCAAAAATAGGTGAAACAGCATCATTAACTTCTAAATCATCAGGTTATTCATGATACTGTAGATATAATGGAAATTCTTTTTCTCATTTGTATAGCTGTTGAAGAAAAAATATAAATGTTGTACTCTGTATTTTAGGCATACATTTATTATAAATAATTTTGAATATTAATCTAATATTTAAGCATTTCTAGCCTAGAAAGATTTCCAAAATGTTATAGTCCCTTCATGTTCTTCAACATTATTCTACCACTATATGTTTTGAGTTTACTTTTACAGAAATCTATAGGAAGAAAAATCTCTTATGTAAAAAATACAGTTTTAGGTGGTGGTCATTGTCATTCATGTCCAACTTTTCATAACCTCATTTGGGGTTTTCTTGGCAGAGATACTGGAGTGGTTTGCCATTTCTTTCTCCAGCTCATTTTACAGATGAGGAAACCGAGGCAAACAGGGTTAAGTGACTTGCTCAGGGTCACACAGCTAGTAAGTGTCTGGGGCTAGATTTGAACTCAGAGACAATCCTTTTTTTTTTTTTTTTGGTGAGGCAATTGGGATTAAGTGACTTGCCCAGGGTCACACAGCCAGTGTCAAGTGTCTGAGGCTGGATTTGAACTCAGGTCCTTCTGAATCCAGGGCCGGTGCTTTATCCACTGTGCCACCTAGCTGCCCCTAGATTTGAACTCAGGAAGATGAGTCTTCCTGACTCCAGTCCTGGCATTCTATC
The DNA here is from genome assembly GCF_019393635.1 of Dromiciops gliroides. Classification (NCBI taxonomy): domain Eukaryota; kingdom Metazoa; phylum Chordata; class Mammalia; order Microbiotheria; family Microbiotheriidae; genus Dromiciops; species Dromiciops gliroides. The sequence goes on along the minus strand of NC_057862.1, from coordinate 261,917,369 downwards.
TACTTCGCAACCCAGCTGCCCCCATAGTTTTGGGTTATCATTGCAGAATAGTTGAATAACAAAATTACCACCCCATTTTTTTCTGGAACACTCCCCTCAAAGATTCAAAGGGACCCTTCACAAAACTCAATATCAAGAATCTCTTCTGAGTAACAGAAGGGGATATTTCCCTTTCAGTGAAACTATGGACTCTTCTTTTGGATGAGCAGTAGGTCAATTGGTTTGGGGTTGGAGAAGGCAAATTTGTGCAAATTTCAGTTTCTACCTTCAATCCATTTCCTTAAGAAAGACCTTTTTGTCTACAAAAAGTCATCTACCTTTCCAAGGAGGGAGGAAGTTTGAAAATGGCTTTTTGATCAGAGAAAATATTTTTTAATGTTTCAGTTTTACAAAGTAGCTCCAGGGCAACTGGAGAGGTCCAGCATGACCTGAATCCCAGCAGCACTTAACACTGGAGGGAGCATCTCTGAGCCTAGTGGCAGGAGATTAGCTCAGAGCAACCACAAAGTCTTATGGTGGGACTCCAGAACCCAGAATCAAGGAAAGGTCTCAGCCAGAGCTTAATGTAGTGAGTGAACTTGTGAACCCAGTGAGAAGGAGGTCCTATGCAGAGTTTAATACCACAGTAACTCCCAAGCTCAGTAGCAATGGGGAAGGACCCTAAGTTGAACCTAACACAGAGGTTGTCATCCCAAGAGCACAGTGGTAAAAGGAAGGTCTTAGAAAAAGTCCAGGTTGGGAGCAACTCCTCAGTCTAGCAGCTGTCACTATGAAGAAGAGGAAGACTTAGAATATAATATCCCCAAAGGAAAAAGATAATATCTTGAAGGCACATAGAGAAAAGTAAGTATAACAGTATGTTGTTGTGTTTTTCTTTCTGTTTTGATAGACTCAGGAAAAAGAAAAAAATGGCAGGCTATTTCATTTATGAATCATGAATGTCAGACAAATTCTTTTATTATCTTCTTCATATTCATAAAAAGTGAGTGGGAGCAAAAGGGAATTTTTAAAAAGGGGGAAAAAAGGAAGAGAAATGGAAGGAAATACCTAATTAACAATTATGACTGAATACAAAAGAGACAACATTCTGGAGTGTTTTCAGTTTAGGGTTTCTTATAGGAGGTAATTGGCAGACATCATCCTCTGATTCTAACAGATCTGGACAGTTTTATGATTTCTTCAAATATTGTGTCCAAGGGGCAGCTAGGTGGCATAGTGGATAGAGCTCCGGCCCTAGAATCAGGAGGACCTGAGTTCAAATCTGGACTCAGACACTTGACACTTACTAGCTGTGTGACCTTGGGCAAGTCACTTAACTCCAATTGACTCACCAAAAACAAGAAATATTGTATCCAAGTTTTTTGTGTGCTAATGGCTTTCAGTGAATCTTATAATTCTTAAATTATCTTTCCTTGACCTGGAAAATGTGTTAATTGTTTTTGATAGTAGATACCTCTTATTTTCTCCCCCCCTCCATTTTTTGACTTTGTACTAGTAGTTTTGGTTCTCCCATGGAATAATTGAGGTGTTTGCTCCATTCCATTTTTGAAAGAATCCATTATTTGAGTAAGATTTTTCTACCTTCTGTTCTTTTTTTTTTTTCAGGGCAGTTGGGGTTAAGTGACTTGCCCAGGGTCACACAGCTAGTAAGTGATAAGTGTCTGAGGCCAGATTTGAACTCAGGTCCTCCTGAATCCAGGGCTGGTGTTCTATCCACTATGCTGCCTAGCTGCCCTGCTATCTGCTGTTCTAAGCTATTTATTCTCCCTTAAATTTTTTCTTCCAGAACTCTACTTTCTTCATTCCTTCCAGCCATTCTTGGAGTTCTTGTATAATCAAGCCACTTTTTTTCTCATAGTTGTTGTGGAATTAATCTCTTATTTGGGGTTTCTTTCTTGGGATTCTCTTCACCCAAAATATTTCTTCATGGTTTTTAGTGTTTTTGTCTATTAACACAGATTTTCGGGGCAGCTAGGTGGCGCAGTGGATAAAGCACCAGTCCTGGATTCAGGAGTACCTGAGTTCAAATCCGGCCTCAGACACTTGACACTTACTAGCTGTGTGACCCTGGGGAAGTCACTTAACCCCCATTGCCCCACAAAAACAAAAACACAGATTTTCAGCCTGTTCCTGGATATGGATGTTATAGTTGGGACAGTCCTCTTTGGAAGTCTTGGATGGGTTGGGTTTGTCATGTTTGGTTCTATGCCCTATATAGTTGATATGCCACTACTGATACTGATTTAGGTGAGGTGGCTGGTATTAGGCTCCATCCTCAGCCTCAATGCTTGCCTTCTATCTTACAGTCTCCTGGTGGTACACTGTGAATTATGACCTTAGCTAGTCATTGTCTTCTCCTTGCACAATTCCCACTCTAGATTTGTTTCTAACCCTTGCTATGTACTTCACAGGTCCCAGGGAGATGTTGGAGATCACACTGTTCTCAGGCCTTCTGTACTGTTCCTCTGTTCCTGGCCCCATACTGCTCATTTGGCTCTATGTACTACTGGGGCTCCTGGTGCTTGGTGGAGTCCACAGCTGGGCCCTGTCTCCCTGCTCAGTGACTTATGGGTACTGGTTCTATCCTGAAGGTCCACCTGTGACAGCTTGGGTGGTCTTTCCAGACACAGCTCTTTTCCCTATCTTTGCTAGTTTCTGTTTGTTAGGATTATACGATTACATAAAGACATGTTTTGTCTATGTGTAGAATAGATGGCTATCTGGTCTTAGATCTGTCTTACTCTCTTTCTAAGAAAGACTGCAACTTTTATCTTTGCAGAGGGTAGGCTTTGCCAGCACCATTAGCAGCCTCTTGGAAAGAGACGGGTAGGATCCTGGACTACCATGGTTTGATGATCTCTCCTTTCCTATCTCCATAAGTGGTATCAGGCTATAATTTTATCTATCTACCATCTACCATACATCTCTCTCTCACACACACACACACACACACACACACACACACACACACACACACACACACACACACACACACGGTCTATGGGGTGTTAAGGGAAGAGTAGCACCTATGTGACCCTAGGCAAGTCACTTAACCCCAATTGCCTCACAGAGAGAGAGAGAGAGAGAGAGAGAGAACAGAATAGATGGATCACTTCATAATTCCACCAACAATGCATTAGTGTCCCAGTTTTCCCATATTCCCCTCCAACATTTATCATTTTTAATTTTTGTCATATGAAACCAATTTGAGAGGTATGAGGTGGTACCTCAGAGTTGTTTTAATTTGCATTTCTCTATTCAATAGTGACTTAGAGCATTTCTCCAAATGACTATAGATAGCTTAGATTTCTTCATCTGAAACCTCCCTGTTCATATTCTTTGACCATTTCTCAATTGAGGAATGATTTATATTTTTGTAAATTTAACTCAGTTCTCTCTATATTTGAGAAATTAGGCTTTTATCAGAGATGTTTGCTATAAAAAATTCCTCCCAATTTTCTGCTTTCCTTTTAATTTTAGTTGCATTGGTTCTGTTTATGCAAAAACATTTAAATTTTATATTATCAAAATTATCTATTTTATGTTTTGTAATGCTTTCTATATTTTGTTTGTTCCTAAATTCTTCCTTTATCATAGATCTGATGGATAAAACTATTCCATGCTCTCCTAATTTGCTTATAGTATTTGCTTATAGTATAAAGGGTGATAGTGCTTTATGTGTAAATCATGAATCCATTTTGACTTTATCTTGGTATAGATGAGATGTTATAGATGTATAGGTGAGATGTTGGTCTATACCTAGTTTCTGCCATACTATTTTCCTGTTTTCTCAGCAGTTTTTGTCAAATAGTGAATTCTTATCCCAGAAGCTAGAGTCTTTGGATCTATCAAACAATAGATTATTATAGTCATTTACTACCGTCTTGTCTACCTAATCTATTCCACTGATCCCCCACTCATTCTTAGTCAGTACCAGATTGGGTTTTTTTGTTGTTTTTTTTCTCCTTTTTTTTAATTTAATTTTTTTTTTGCAGGGCAATGAGGGTTAAATGACTTGCCCAGGGTCACACAGCTAGTAAGTAAGTGTTCAAGGCCAGGTTTGAACTCAGGTTCTCCTGAATCCAGGGCTGGTGCTTTATCCACTGCTCCACCTAGCTGCCCCCAGTACCAGATTGTTTTAATAATTACTGCTTTATAATACACTTTTACATCTGGTACAGCTAGACCACCTGTTTTTACATTTTTCTTCATTGATTCCCTTGACATCCTTGACCTTTTGTTCTTCTAGATGACTTTTGTCATTATTTTCTCTAACTCTGTAAAATGATTTTTGGTAGTTTGATTGGTATGGCACTGAATAAATAGACTGATTTAGGTAGAATTGTAATTTTTATTATATTGGCTTGGCCTACCTGTGGGCAATTTACATTTTCCAGTTGTTTAGATCTGAGTTTATTTGTGTGAAAAGTATTTTGTAACTCTGTTCATAGAGATCCTAGGTTTGCCTTGGCAGGTAGACTCCCAATTATTTTATGTTGTCTACAGTTATTTTATTTTATTTTATATTTGGGTGGGGCAATGAGGGTTAAATGACTTGCCCAGGGTCACACAGCTAGTAAGTGCCAAGTGTCTGAGGCCGAATTTGAATACAGGTCCTCCTGAATCCAGGGTCCGTGCTTTATCCACTGCACCACATAGCTGCCCCTACAGTTATTTTAAATGGAATTTCTCTTTCTTCCTCTTCCTGTTGGACTTTGTTGGTTAATATATAGAAATGTTGATAATTTGGATGGGTTTATTTTATATCCTACAACTTTTCTAAAGTTGTTAATTATTTCCACTAGTTTTTCAGTTGATTCTTTGGGATTCTCTAAGTATACCATCATATCATCAGCAGAGTGATAGTTTTATTTCCTCATTGCCTATTCTAATTCCTTCAATTTCTTTTTCTTCTCTTATTGCAATAGCTAACATTTCTAGTACAGTATTAAATAATAGAGGTGATAATGGGCATCCTTGCTTCATCCCTGATTCTATTGGGAATGCTTCTAATTTATCCCCATTGCAGATAATGCTTGCTGATGATTTTAGATAAATATTACTTATCATCTTAAGGTAAACACCATTTATTCCTATGCTCTCTAAGTGTTTTTTATAGGAATGAGTGTTGTATTTTGCCAAAGGCCTTTTCTGCACCTATTAAGATAATCAAGGGGGCAACTAGGTGGTGAAGTGGATAAAGCACCGGCCCTGGATTCAGGAGGACCTGAGTCCAAATCCGGCCTCAGACACTTGACACTTACTAGCTGTGTGACCCTGGGCAAGTCACTTAACCCTCAATGTCCTAGATATATTAATAAATAAAAATTTTAAATAAATAAAATTAAATTTAAAATCCTATGAAAACAAATGGGTTTTTTTGTTGTTGTTGTTTGTTTGTTTGGTGAGGCAATTGGGGTTAAGTGACTTGCCTAGGGTCACACAGCTAGTAAGTGATAAGTGTCTGAGCCCGGATTTGAACTCAGGTCCTCCTGAATCCAGGGCCGGTGCTCTATCCACCGTGCCACCTAGCTGTCCCACGAAAACAAATGTTGAAAACTATCCTTACATGTAACTAGAAAATAATAAAATACTTTAAAAAAAGAAAGAAAGAAACGTATTCCAGATCACACAGGAGCAGAGATAGGATGCAAATCTGGATCTTCTGACTATTAAACCAGTGCTTTTTGCACTATGGCCCCGGTAACTTCCATAGGTTAGAAACCAGAGCCCCGTCACTCTTTATGTCACTAATGAACTGAACATCCCTGGATTAAAAGATTCTATAAATAACCTTTCTCTCTATAGGTCCTAGATATTACAGGGTTGATGTGCTGCTTGCATTATGTCATAGATTAGAATGGGCAGGAAGTACTCAGACATGCCCCAGGGTCTGATTTCAGTTCTCTTTCTTCTCTCTCTATTCCAGCATTGTGATGACCACCTGTTCCACTTTCTTTGCCTTGGGCCTGATGCCTCTTCTCCTGTTTATCTACTCCAAGGGAATCTATGAAGGGGATCTCAAGACCAAGGTGCCCTATGGGCATATTGCCATCGCACTGGTTTTCATACTTATCCCTTGCACTATAGGGATCATCATCAATTCTAAGAGGCCACAGTATGGACGCTACATTGTTAAGGTAAGAATTCAGGAAGATTATTCAGTTGTCTTCAGTCATATCCAACTCTTTGTGAGCCCATTTTGGAGTTTTCTTGGCTAAGATACTGAAGTAGTTTGCTGTTTCCTTCTCCAGCTCTTTTTATAGATGAGGAAACTGAGGCAGAAAGGGTTAAGTGACTTGCTCAAGGTCACAAAGCTAATAAGAGTCCGAAGTCAGATTTGAATTCAGGAAGATGAGTCTTTTTGACTCCAGACTCAGCATTCTATCCACTGCATCACATGGCTGCCCTTGAGAAAGTAGTGTTGATATATTCAAAGACCATTGAAGTGGAAATCATGACATTAGTTAGCTGTTTGACTTTAGGCAAGGCATTTAACTTTTCTGTGTATCAGTCTCCTCATCTGTCAAATATATAATATTTGTTTAGGACAATAATACCTACAGTATAGTTGGTATGATAAAGTGGGCAATGTTGAGCTTGGAGTCAAGAAAACCTAGTTTCAAATATTACCTTTGACATTTACTAACTGTGTAACTATGGACAAATCTCAACTTCTCTGAGTCTCAGTTTTCTTATTTGTAAAGGACATGTAATGGTATCAATCTGATGTGTCTGATATGGTTGTAGTAAGGCATCTCCTACATGGGTGCCTCCATCTTAGGTGATCTGGGCATTTGTCAGAGTACTATTACACAAGTTTTAAAACACCTTATAGATTAATTTATTATCTACTTCATTGGACTATAAGGGAAATAAATGCACAGTGAGAAGTAAGTGTGAAAGAAAAAAATAATACTAATAATGTACTCTGTGATTTAGGCTCAAATATGCTAGAAACAATTCTATTAATTTAACATCAATCTGTGTCCAAACTTAAAGAAATTCCTAAGTTGCCATAGTCCCCCATGACATCTGACAGAATTCTCTGACCCCAAGATATTCTGAGGTAACATTCATAGGAATCTTGAACAAGGAAATGATGATGATATGCTAAAATACAATAACTTAGCATTCTACGATAGCCTTCACTCAGTTCCTTCCTAGACCACATTCCCTTAAGAGGTCCTTTCTGTGAACATTGTCTTAATCTTGAATTTCAAAAGAGAAGCTACGGTCCCCAGGTGCATCATGGCACCAGTTACTCAAGGTGAGTGTGTAATTTCAAGTGACTGATGGGATTCAAAGCCAAATCTTCTCACTAAAAGTCCACAGATCTTTCTGCTGTACAGTAAAGAGCCTTGTTTTACCTGCATCTGGCTCTTTTACTATTAAGAAATGAATGAATCAACTAATAAGAGTATGCCATGTATCTCTTACATGGTGGTACAATAGAACTCATAGAAAAAGCATTAAAATTATCTGTGACTAGTTTCAAGTAACTTTGTTGAAGGGACAAAACTAATGTAGGTGAAAGAGCTGCTGACAATTCAAGAGATTATTAAAAAGTATAGGACAAGGGGCAGCTAGGTGGCTCAGTGGATAGAGCACTGGCCCTGGATTCAGGAGGATCTGAGTTCAAATCCAGCCTCAGACACTTAACACTTACTAGCTGTGTGACCCTGGGCAAGTCACTTAACCCCAACTGCCTCACTAAAAAAAAAAAAAGAAAGAAAAAGTATAGGATATTAGAAGAAAGTAAAATCAATGAGGGCTGGAATAGACACCAAAGACTCCCAGGACATTAGCTGGACCTGGCAGAGGGGAGATAGGAGTATATTCCAGGCAAGGGGACCACTTATTTACAGAAATGAAGCTTATGAAGCACTATATCTGGCTGCTTCCAGGTAGGCTTTTCTGTGGCCAAACTCAATCACCAACTACTTATTAAATGCCAATTATGTGCTGGGCACTGGGGAATACAGACAAAAATATAATGGTCCCCATCTTTGAGGAGTTTATACTCTATAGGGTGAGAAACATATGCAAATATAAGTAAGTTGAAAATAATTCTAACAGAGTTTGCTAACAGAACTAGCAAGCTAAAGATACATGCACAATTGTTGAGCATCCTTGAAAAATCCTGAAATCAAGATCCTTGAAAAATCGTGAAAGAAGAGAGGGATTTGCCAATGACAGAGCAATGGGTCAAAATTACCAGAGATCAAATAGATCTTTAGTAACATCAGAAGTATATACTTCTATCAAATGAATGGGATATAAGAGGCTTGACTAATAGGAGAGAACTAGTTACTCCCTCTTTCTGGCCCCCACCCTTGTATGAGTTACTATTCTTTGCCAGATCCTCCCTTTGAATGTGACCTGCTTTACCCCTGGAATGGTGTGGTTTTCTTCTTAAAGGTGCGTGGGGGGGGGGGAGGGCAGCTAGGTGGTGCAGTGGATAAAGCACTGGCCCTGGATTCAGGAGGACCTGAGTTCAAATCCAACCTCAACTTAACACTTACTAACTGTGTGACCCTAGGCAAGTCATTTAACCCTCATTCCCCTGAAAAATAAATAAATAGATAAATGCATGAATGAATGAATGAAAAAAAAATAAATGAGCAAACAAATAAATGAATGAATGAATGAGTAAATAAATAAAGGTGCATGGGAAGGACAATGGGAAAAGGAGGTCCCTGAGGTGAAGTCTAACTTTTTCAGCTTGATTGCAGTGTATGTTCCCTCCACATGGAATTCCTGACTAATTTGGTTTGTAGGATAATCTGGATTCACTTCTTCTTTCTTTGTCTAGGGAAAGTTATAAAAATATAAATCCAATTCTCTTTTTTGTTTTGTTTTCCCAAGTTGGAAAGGTTCCAGCAATTAGAAAGAGACTATCTTTCTACAGCAAACATTTATCACAGTTAAAAAATCTCTTTTTTCTTTCCCCTATATATTTTACTACCTGTAGCTCTGTCTCAGCCAGCCAATGAAACATTGATCAGCAATGCAATGGTTAGTCACATTTTTTTGGTCTTAATTTGACTGTAAAACAACAGTGAAAAACAAAACCAAACTCTTACAGATTGGGACAGGCTCATTGAGAGAGAGAAAAAGAGAGAACCAGAACAAAAATGAAACAAAGGTTTTGCTTGTGCCTGAGCCATCCACATCCCCATGCTCAAATCTCTGGTATAGCGGCTTCTCCTCCTCCTCCCTTGTTCTTACAATGTGCAAATTCATGGAGATAGGGAGTGGAAGAAGGATAGTTCAGCTGGACTGAAAAATGCATGAAAAGGAATAGTAAATATAGGTTGTGAAAGGCTTTAAATGTCAAACAGAGTAATTTTAATTTGAACCTAGAGGTAATAGGGAGCCACTAGAGTTAATTGAATAGGGGAGAGACACGATCAGATATGTGCCTTAACGACTATTGATGTGTCAGCTGTATGAAAAATTAATGGAGGGGCAGCTAGGTGCCGCAGTGGATAGAGCACCGGCCCTGGATTCAGGAGGATCTGAGTTCAAATCCGGCCTCCGACACTTAACACTTAGTAGCTGTGTGACCCTGGGCAAGTCACTTAACCCCAATTGCCTCACCAAAAAAACCAAACAAACAAAAAAAATTAATGGAGAGGCAGGGAGACCAATTCAGAGGCTATTACAACAATCCAAGAAAGATGCTATAATCTTCATTTATCACTTATAGCTTAACATGCTTCAGTGAGTCTTGACAGAATTTCTTCTGTATGTTCATTCTTTTGGTCTGGTCTACCTTGCTCAATGTGTCAGCTTGCCAGTTATCCATCTTCTGTCCCATACTACCCCAGTGAAACAACTGATAGGAAGTTTAACTGTGACTGTGATACAAAATTCCCTCCTCTCTGAATCAGCCCAGGATAAATGGGACACAATAAAGCATATTTTTATGGAAATCATTAGGATCTCTAAATTACAATGTGATAGTAACTTTCTGCCTGCTCTGCCATATTCCAGTGAGTTGCCAAAATGATGAACACAAAAGGAAAAAGGAGAGGGACATGTTACATGTTTTCTAGGCCCTTTAGAAAATATGTTGTCCCTTTGGCCACATATATGCTGAAATAAAGAGGAACGGTAATATTGTAGATATAAGGGTTATGTGCCACAGTTCACAAGGAATGCCCCACCAAATGTTACCCTTGCAAAGACTGGACGGGTACTATAATGTTACTTCAACTGGTATATGCAGTGTTGTGTAAACAAACAGGTTAAGGGCAAGATTCTAGCCAAGAGAATTAATGTGCGTATTGAGTCATATTAAGCACCTTCTAATGAGCAGAGATAAGGCTTCCTGAAGAGGGTAAAAGAAAATGATCAGAAGAAGGAAGCCAAAGAAAAAGGCACCTGGGTTCAACTGAAATGTCAGCCTGCTCCACCCAGAGAAGCACTCTTTGTGAGGACCAATGGCAAGGAACCTGAGCTGTTGGAATCAATCCCCTACGAATTCATGGCATAAATGACTAAAAAACATAATAAAAAGATTCTTGGGGGAAAAAAAGTATAGTAAGACAGAGTGCTACATGAGGAGAGGGTTCATGTGTGGCTCAAAGGGAGGCAGAATAGATATTCCTGGTCTCTTCTCCCTAAACCTTCTCCAAGAGAGATTTTCATTTCTGTCCAGAGGAAAGGCAGAAAGCTGGGGCTGGAAGTCACTCTGATCGAGAGAGAGAGAGAGAGAGAGAGAGAGAGAGAGAGAGAGAGAGAGAGAGAGAGAGATTGTTCATCTAGGGGATATAATTGGGTTTGATCTAACTTATTGCTTTCTCATTTGGAGAGGGGAAGGAGGACCTCAATCTCTATATCCAAGGCTTTTCTCCTTCCCCATTTAATACCAGTTCCCAATGAACACACAAAGAATAGCAAACAGGGGCAGCTAGGTGGCAACAGTGGCTAGAGTACCAGCCCTGGACGTCAGGAGGACCTGAGTTCACTATCCGACCTAAGACACTTAACACTTACTAGCTGTGTGACTCTGGGCAAGTCATGTAACCCCAATTGCCTCACCAAAAAAAAAAAAAATAGCAAACAAACTCATTTATCCGAATCATATCAAAACAGAAATCAGGGGGGCAGCTAGATGGCGCAGTGGTTAAAGCATTGGCCCTGGATTCAGGAGGACCTGAGTTCAAATCTGGCCTCAGACACTTGACACTTACTAGCTGTGTGACCCTGGGCAAGTCACTTAACCCCCATTGCCTCACTAAAAAAACAAAACAAAACAAAACAAAAAACAAAACAGAAATCAGGGGAGCAGAGCCAAGATGGAGGAGTATAGGTACAAGTCAGTTGAACACCCAATATTCCCCTCTAAAAAACTTTAAATAATGTCTCAAATTAAATTCTGGAGTGGCAGAGCCAACAAAAGGTCAGGATTAGACATATTTTCAGCCCCAAACAACTTGGGAGATGAGTAGGATATATCTGTGAAGCTGAAGTGGAGGCCAACTGGTAGCACAGCGCAAGCTGTAGCACCATCAGAACTGGGCTTTGAAGGCAGTTGCAACAGTGGCAATAGCAGTTTCAGGAGCTCTCAGCCCAGAGATGACAGGACATCAGACAACTTCACAGGGGACCGTTTTCTGGCATGGGGTGCAGTACCCTTTTGCATTGTCTTTATGCAGTTCTGGGTCACAACTTCAGGGCCAAGGAGAGCATTAGTGATTGTAGCTTCAGAGTATCAGGGACCCTGGTTATAGTTCTAGGATAGAGAAGAGGGCTTATGGTCACTTGCAAGGAAGTAGGGGCCCTGGTCTCAGTTCCAACACAGAAAGGAGCACTAGTGGAAGTGGTTACAAGGGAGTAGGGGAGTGCTAACACTTGTGACTACAAGGGAGCAAGGTCCCTTTTTGGGTAAAGACCAGAGCACAAGCCAGGAAAACAGTGACCCCCCACCTCTCCATGGATCATATTACCTTGGAAACACCAAAAACAGACTCCCAGAACTAGCTCTGAAAACATCAACACAAAAAACCCTGAAGCTTGCTTGGGACAGTGCTCCTTCCATCCTGGGAATAGAGTCCAACTTTAACATAAAAAATATGCTAGAAAAATGAACAAACAACAATAACAAAAAAAGAACCTGACCATAAAATGTTACTATGGTGACAGGAAAATTATCTCATGCAAAAGAGGTACACAAGGAAGAACTTTTACAGTGAAGGGGAAAATGGAGGAGAGTGGCAGGAAACACTTGAATCTCATTTTCATTGGAAGTGGTTCAAAGAAGGAATAACATACACACTTAGTTGGGTAGAGAAATCAATCTTACCCAATGGAGAAGTAGGAGGAAATAGGAGTAAGAGAAAGAGATGGAGGGAGTGAACTGATAGAAAGGAGGACAGATTAAGGGAGGCAGTGATCAGAAACAAAACAGACTTGTAAGGAGGGACAGGGTAAAGAGAATGAGAGAGAGAGAAGAATAAACTGGGGAAAGAGCATGGAAAGAAGATTTAAGCATAATTTTTTCATTTTATCTTTCTTGCTTATCTTGCAACATGGCTAATATGGAAATATGTTTTGCATGATTTCACATGTATAGTTGATATCACATTTCTTGCCTTCTCAATGGGTGGGGCAGGGGTAGGAGGGAGGGAGAGAATTAAGAACTCAAAAAAAATTTTTAAATGAATGTCAAAATAAATAAATAATAAAGTTGCAGTTTTTAGTATATTAAGAGAATTCATATCCTGACAAAACAAGCAAATAAACAGAAATCAGAGCAGGTATACATAGGAGACTGTATACCCAAGCAAGGCCCCACTGTGAAGGGCAAGTCCTCTCATGCTCTAAGGAATGGGCCCTCATTGGCCAGTCCCCCATGACACGTCAGAAATGGACAGAAAGAGGTATTATGAAGACAGCAGCAAACCTCACTTCCAGTTAGTCCTCTGTTCTTCCTTCATATTGCCTGTCTTGCCCAGTGCAGGTTGTCTTTCCCCCTCCCCCATCACCCAAATTCCCTCGTGCTTTCGAGATCTCCCTTATGTCTTTCTTGTCTTCCCCATTAGAAAAGAAACTCCTTTTGAGTAGGGGCTGTCATTTTTTTTGTTTTTATATCCCTTGCACTTAGGACAGTGCCTAGTACGTAGTAACCACTTAATAAATGTTTTTATTCATCTAGTCTTAATAGAAACAATATTTTTCTTCATTCTGAATGCAGTTATTTTTCTTTTTAAATGTTTTATTGTATAACCTCAGTTCCAAAGCCCACTGGTACAGAATTCTCTCTTCACTGATGGAGATGACTATTTTGCCTTGCATTAGGGGTGGGTTGCTTTAGGAGTTGGAGAGAGAAATGGGGAGAGAGAAACAGAGAGGGAAAGAGAAAAAGAGAGGGAGAGAAAAGAGAAAGAGAGGAAAGGGGAGAGAGACAGAAACACAGAGAGAGTGTGTGTGTTTCAGTCTTTTTTGGGACTCTTTAAGATTCAAGTCACTTCTGGCATTCTAACTTCCAGTTTCAGAAACAAAGCTGGACAAGTTCCACCCCACTTCAGGTTTCTGAAGGAAAAGAGTCTAATTTACCCCATTCCCAGTGTGAGAGCTTCTTCACTCTGTATTGTCTGGTGTAGATTCTTCTATGTAAACCTTCTCTGGTTTTGCTACCAATTTGGATAATTGGCTTTTCTTAACTAAGGGCTTTGTGCCTTCATTATGGAACTGTTATTTGGAGGAAAAAGAATCAGGCTTTGCATATAAAGCTTGGGATCCTGCTTCTACCTAATAATAAAACAGTGATTAGAAGTTTGCTTGAATCTGATCACATCCCCTAGACTAATAATATTTAAGGGAGTGGATATATATAATTGTAGCCTCTGGCCCCAACTTCCTACTTCCCCTTCTGGCAGGAATTAAAGTTTTCCTTGCAGAAAAACTAAAAGAAAAAAAGAGAAGAAAAAAGAAAAAAGAAAAACCGGGGCAGCTAGGTGGTGCAGTAGATAGAGCACTGGCCCTGGAGTCAGGAGTACCTGAGTTCAAATCCAGCCTCAAACACTTGACACTTACTAGCTGTGTGACCCTAGGCAAGTCACTTAACCCCAATTACCTCACCAAAAAAAAAAAAAAAGAAGAAGAAGAAAAACTGAGAGAGAAGAGGCAAGAGATGTCTATTATGTCTCCCTTTGATCCACACAATGACATCCCCATTCTACATTCAGGGGCACTGTCCTCGCTACAATTGAATGCTTTTTTATACATATCTCATTTTTCCAATGCTCCTTTCCACCAATAGATTCCTCCCTTATAATAAAGAATAACTGAGGGGGAAAAAAAGCACATTAACTATGTCAATGTATGTTTCTTTCCACATCTATCATCCGCACCAAATGGATCATTCTTTTTCATCAGTTCTCATTTTTTCCTTCAAATCACAGCTAAAATTCCACCTTCTATAGGAAGCCTTTCCTTATCCACTTTTTGGGGGGGCAGGGCATTGAGGGTTAAGTGACTTGCCCAGGGTCACACAGCCAGTAAGTGTCAAGTGTCTGAGGCCGGATTTGAACTCAGGTTCTCCTAAATCCAGGGCCAATGCTTTATCCACTGTGCCACCTAGCTGCCCCTCCTTATCCATTTTATTTCTAGTGCTTTCCCTCTTTTGATTATTTTCAATTTATCCTGTATATAGTGTATTTGTACACAGTTTGTATCTGAGGATGTATGTATGTATACATACATATATACACATATATATGCTTAATAAATGCATGTAGATTGATTCAAACTCTGTTATGTACATATGTAGTCAAGTAAAACAACTTTCTACATTGATTCTGGTATGTTTCTTTATAAAGCTAGTGTCATTATTTATAATCACACTTTGTATGTTGGTTATGTATGTATATGTTATGGAAATATCTGAAGCATCACCATAAAGAAGGCAAAAGAGGCATTGTAGCACAATGGATAGCGGATAAAGTTCTGCACTTGGAATCAGAAAGACCTACATTCAGATCCTACGTCACACATTTGACCTTAGGAAATTCCCTCACACTTACTTATTAAACCATTTGCTGTTGGTAAGTTGTTTTAGTCATGTCTGATTCTTTGTGCCCCAATTTGGGATTTTCTTGTCAAAGATACTAGAGTGAATACGAACTCACTATTTGACAAAAACTGCTGGGAGAACTGGAAAATAATATGGTAGAAACTAGGCATAGACCAACGTCTTACATCATACACCAAAGTAAAGTCAAAAGGGGTACAAGATATAGACATAAAGGGTGATACCATAGGCAAATTAGAAAAGGAAGGAATAGTTTACTTGTCAGATCTATGAAGAGGGGAAGAATTTATGACCAGAGATGAGATAGCAAACATTATGAAATGCAGAGTGGATCATTTTGACTACATTAAATTAAAAAGGTTTTGTGCAAACAAAACTAATGCAAACAAGATTAGAAGGAAAGCAGAACATTTGGAAACAATTTTTACAGACAGTGTTTCTGATAAAGGCCTCATATCTAAAATATATAGAGAACTGAATAAAATATACAAGAATACAAGTCATTCCCTAATTGAGAAATGTTCAAAGGATATGAACAGGCAGTTTTCAGATGATGAAATTAAAGCTATCTACAGCCATATGAAAAAATATTCTCAGTCACTACTGATTAGAGAAATGCAAATTAAAACTACTCTGAGATCCCACCTCACACCTATCCAGTTGGCTAATATGACAAAAAAGGAAAATGATAAATGTTGGAGAACACATGGGAAAATTGGAACACTAATGAAATGCACTGTTGGTGGAGCTGTGAACTGATCCAATCATTCTGGAGAGCAATTTGGGAACCATGCCCAAAAGGTTATAAAACTGTGCATACCCTTTGACCTAGCAATACTAAGTCTATATCCCAAAGAGAGCATAAAAAAAGGGAAAAGGACCACATGTACAAAAATATTTATAGCTGCTCTTTCTGTGGTAGCAAAGAATTGGAAATTGAGGGGATGCCCATCAATTGGGGAATGGCTAAATTAGTTGTGGCATACGAATATAGTGGAATACTATCATGCTGTAAGAAATGATAAGCAAATGAATTTCAGAAAAACCTGGAAAGACTTACATGAATTGATGCTGAGTGAAATGAGCAGAACCAAGAGAACATTGTACACAGTATCAACAACATTTTGTGATGATCATCTGTGACAGACTTAACTCTTCTCAGCAATACGATGATCAAAGACAATGGCAAAAGACTTATGGTGGAAAATGTTCTCCACATTCAGAAAAAGAATTGTCCACAGAAAGAAAGAAAGAAAGAAAGAAAGAAAGAAAGAAAGAAAGAAAGAAAGAAAGAAAGAAAGAAAGAAAGAAAGAAAGGAAGAAAGAAAGAAAGAAAGAAAGAGAGAAAGAAAGAAAAAAGAAAAAGAACTATGGAGTCTGAATGAAGACTGAAGCATACTATTTTCACTTTGTTCTTTTTTTTTTTTGCTATTGTTCTTGTTTATTCTTTCTTGAGGTCTTTTCCTTTTGTTCTGATTAATGTGGAAATATGCTTAACATGATAGTAATGAATAACCTGTATCAAATTGCTTGCTGACCTCGGAAAGAGGGAGGGAGGGGAGAGTGGGAGAAAAATTTAGAAATCAAAAAAATCTTTACATATAATTGAGAAAAATTTGTAATTAAAAAAATTTTAAAATAAAAGCATTTTGTAAACCTTAAAGCTCAATGTAAATGGCACCTTATAACAAGAACAATTATAGTAATAACATTTATGTAGTGCTTAAAAAAAAAGTTTTTTTTTTCTTTTCCTCTTGTTTTTAACTTGTTTTCCCATTATCATTTTCAGGGCGGAATGATCATAATGCTTCTTTTATCAGTGGCTGTTGCTACCCTTACTGCCATAAATGTTGGCCGAAGCATCATGTTTGTCATGACATTTCCTCTTCTGGCTACCTCTGCTCTCATGCCTTTTATTGGCTTCACCCTCGGTTATATTCTCTCCACCATCTTTCGCCTCAATGGACGGTGGGTGTGACTTTGGTTTCTATCTTGCAACACAGTCCTACTGTTTTGCATTTCTAGTTTTGAAAATCCCTGCGTTTTCCCAAGCTTTGTAGATAGTGAATTCTAGGTGTTGCCTCTTATATGACACATGTAGGGGCTTCTTTATACTGTGGGAAGTGTTGGGTTTCTGAAGCTGGGGACCCTAGACAAAAGCTATTCACAGAGTAATTTCTGTAGGTTCCATCTTTTCCTGTGCACTTCAACAACAAACATTTATTAAGGATCCAGTCCCCATCTCTAAAGAAATCACAATCCAGTACAAGAAATGACATGTATATAGAAAAAAGTTATAATATTATTGTAAAATATGATTGTATGAGAGTTGTTATTTATTTATTTAGGTGGTTTTTTTTTAAAGAACCAGTGCTTTTATTTTATTTATTTACTTTTTTGTGGAGACAGTGAGGGTTAAGTGACTTGCCCAGGGTCACACAGCTAGTAAGCATCTGAGGTCGGATTTGAACTCAGGTCCTCCTGAATCCAGGGCTGGTGCTTTATCCACTGTGCCACCTAGCTGCCCCATATTTATTTAGAATTTTCCCCCACCTTACATGTAAAAACAAATTGTAATATCGATTTTTAAAACTTTGTGCTCCAGGGGCAGCTAGGTGGCACAGTGGATAAAGCACCAGCCCTGGATTTAGGAGGATCTGAGTTCAAATTCGACCTCAGACACATGACACTTACTAGCTGTGTGACCCTGGGCAAGTCATTTAACCCCAATTGCCTCACCAAAAAAAACCCCAAAAACAAAAAACAAAAACAAACAAAAAAAAAAAACCTTTGTGTTCCAAATTCTCTTCCTTCCTCCCTATTCCCCCCTTAAGAACTCAAGCAGTTCAATATAAGTTATACATGTGCAGTTGTGCAAAACATAGTAGACAAAAAAAAGCTTCAGAAAAAGGAACTAGCAACAACAACAAAATATACTTCCATCTGCATATAGGAGAGTGGTAAATAGAGATCACTTTTAGTTGAAGATGTTTGTGAACCATGAAGAATTTTTTTCATGAAGAACTTGGTTTGTAAAGGATGGAAAGGATGTATTTGAACAGTCAGAGGTGGTGGGTAGGAGTAGAAGAGTAGAAGGTGTATTCCAAGAGTGAACAAAAAAAATGAGGAAGGAAAATTTACAGAAGGGTAGTTTAGTTTGGCTAGAGTATAAAGTGTATTAAAGGGAATAATGGGAAATGAAACTAAAAGGTATCACAGAATCTCAGAGTTGAAAAGGACCCTAGGGACCATGAAATCCAGCTTGACCCAGTAAATGGTCATTGAAATTTTGCTTGAAGAGCTCAAATAAGCACAAGCCCATTACACCTCCAGTTCTGCCCTCTCTGCCCAAGCATAGCCAGAGTAATTCATTCCACATGACAGCTCTTCAAATACAGGCCCCCCCCCCCAAATATTCTCATTTCCAGGCTGATCATCTGACCTCATAAGGTATGCTGCTCTTTAGCTTATCCGTGTTTTTCCTAAAATCTAGTCCCTAGAACTCAATCAGTTCAGTCAGTTCAATTGTTTTTCAATTGTGTCCAACTCTTTTGACCCCTTTTTGCGGTTTTCTTGGCAAAGATACTGGAGTGGTTTGCCATTTCCTTCTGCAGCTCATTTTACAGATGAGGAAACTGAGGCAAAGTGAGTTAAGTGACTTGCCTAGGATCACACAGCTAGTAAGTATCTGAGGCCAGATTTGAACTCAGGAAGATGAGTCTTCCTGACTCCAGGCCTAGCACTCTATCTACTGTGCCACACAGCTGCTTGAATAGCATATTCCAAATGTAGTCTAACAAAGGACAGAAGAACACAGTGGTGTTATAATTTCCCTAATCCTGAACACAACGGCTATAATCACTTTAGCTTTGGGGGTTGAATTTGTTGTCCCTTTAAAAAAACAAAAACAAAAACAAAACCCAGATTTTTTAGACAATTTGATATCCATCTGAATTTTAAATTAATAAAGTTGGGGCAGCTAGGTGGCATAGTGGATAAAGCACAGGCCCTGGATTCAGGAGTACCTGACTTCAAATGCGGCCTCAGACACTTGACACTTAACTAGCTGTGTGACCCTGGGCAAGTCACTTAACCCTCATTGCCTGCAAAAAAATTTAATAAAGTTGATTTTTTAAAAATCAATAAAATTTTGGGATTAAAATTTGATTTTTATAGAAATATAAATCTAAAATTTTATTTTTATAAGGAGAAGTCACCTTTATAAAATTTCATCTTATTAGATTTAGTTTATTGTCTTAGCCTTTCCAGATGTTTTTAGGTTTGTCTATCTTCCAATATGATGAATCCACCTCTTCTGGATTGGTGTCATTGCAAATTGGATAAGCATGTCATCTATGTTTTTATCTAAGTTATTAATAAAAACCTTAACACAAGACCAAGCATAGTGCCAGTAAACAAAAATGACCACTTGGGTGCAAATGAGATACTTATTTTACATTCATCAATTTGTCTAACACCATTCAATGTATTTTGGTCTTATGAAAAGGGAAGGAAAAGATAACAGTGGTAATTAATTCTCCTGAAGTTGCTTTCATGAAGGCCTTTGGGGTTTATGTGTCAACACAGGTGCAGACGCACTGTTAGCATGGAGACTGGATGCCAGAATGTTCAGCTATGCTCCACCATCCTCAATATGGCCTTTCCTCCAGAAGTGATTGGACCTCTCTTCTTTTTTCCTCTCCTCTACATGATTTTCCAGCTTGGGGAAGGGCTTCTCCTTATTGCCATATTTAAATGCTACATTAAAATCAGGACTCCCAAGGGTAAGTATTGAAACACTATCTCATAAACTCTGTGACTGCTGAGTCAGACCTGCCACTAAGAAAGTAGTAAATGACTCTCTTTTGGATGGGGCACTGATTCTTTTTTTTTTGGCGGGGCAATGAGGGTTAAGTGACTTGCCCAAGGTCACACAGCTAGTAAGTGTCAAGTGTCTGAGTCTGGATTTGAACTCAGGTCCTCCTGAATCCAACGCCAGTGCTTTATCTTAACTGCCCCTGGTGCATTGATTCTTTCAAGCTCCGGACTTCTATAAAAGTAAGCCAAGTATTTCCTTCTCAGCAAGATCCTATTAGTTTGGAACATGGGAACTGGGGTAACTGAAAGGCAGCCTTCTGCCTGGGTAAAGTGTATTGTGATAGGTAGAAATTAGGACCTAGAGAAAAGGTAATTATGACAAACAAAACTATGGATATGGAAAATTGTGAGGCTCTATTCAGCCTATCTCTGGGCTAAAATGAATTAAGGCTGCAGGACAGCCAGATTTCTGCCTCTCTGTGGTCCTCGGTTTCCTTATCTGCAAAACAAGAAGACTAGACTAAATATTCTTTAAGATCCTTCTGGCTCTAACTGTATGATCTTTTTTTTTTTTTTTTAATGAGGCAATTGGGGTTAAGTGACTTGCCCAGGGTCACACAGCTAGTAAGTGTTAAGTGTCTGAGGCCGGGTTTGAACTCAGGTACTCCTGACTCCAGGGCCGGTGCTCTATCCACTGTGCCACCTAGCTGCCCCTACCAACTGTATGATCTTATGAAAAAGAGATTCCTGAATCCCAAATCATATACTGTACTAAGGAAAACTTTCAGTAACTATGGGCCTGATATGTAGTGGTCAAAACAGTAACTTCTTGGATTAAAATGTGTAATTTTTTGGGGGCGGCTAGGTGGCGCAGTGGATAAAGCACCAGCCCTGGATTCAGGACTCCCTGAGTTCAAATCCGGCCTCAGACACTTGACACTTACTAGCTGTGTGACCCTGGGCAAGTCACTTAACCTCCATTGCCCTGCAAAAAAAAAAAAAAAGTGTAACTTTTTAAAATCAAGTTATCTTTATTAATGTTGGAGTAGTGACTTCTAAACACATATCAAATCTGCTTAAAGGAGCTCAAAGCACTATATTGTCACAAGTATTTTATGATCTGAAAACTCATAGAGATCATATAATCCAGGGGGTCTTAATCTGGGATCAGTGAATTTGGTTTCTTTGTTTTAGTTTTTTGGTGAGGCAATGGGGGTTAAAGTGACTTGCCCAGGGTCACACAGCTAGCTAGTAAGTATCAAGGGTTTGAGGCCATATTTGAACTCAGGTCCTCCTTGAATCCAGGGCCGGTGCTTTATCTACTGCACCACCTAGCTGCCCTTGGTGAATTTGTTTTTTAAAAATGTTCTGATAACTGTATTTCAATATAATTTATTTTCTTTGTAATGTTATGCATTTTATTTTATGCCTTTAAAACCATTATCCTGACAGCTCTGGTAGTTTCATCAGACTGCCAGAGGGTTCTATGATAACCAAAAAATTTGAGAATCTCTGATGTAATCTATCTTTCCATCTGTGAATACAAGTACCTAGAATGAGATGGTTGGAAGGCAATAGGTAGTAAGGAGGTGCTGCCATCTAATTCCTTTCTCCCTCTTTGTTTTCCTCTTTCTTACCCTCCTTCCCACATCCCCTTTACACCTTTTTTGGTACACACATGAACATCATAAATGAGGAAAAGAAGATCTTCAAGTTAATACTGGTCAAATAGAGGTCTGTCTACTACCTGAACAACCTGTCAGGAGCTGGAGTTTAATCCTGCTATTCTCCCTGGAATGCTCTAAAAAAATCAGTGATGAAATCCCAAAATATCATGAACAGATTCCTAGCCTAGGACTTCGGTAGTACTAAAACCACAGAGTGTGTTGACATTTATGCAACCTGAGAGGGTGCTATATAGCAAGGTTTAGAAGGTCAAAGTTGAAATGAAACTAGAATCATAACCATTCTTATTCTCCCAACCCCAAACCACCTCTGGGACCCAGCAGAGGTACACTGTGAAAGTCAGGCTTAGAGGTTGTTTTCCCCTTTTAGGGGGTCTAGTGATTTCAGGTTTACAAAGCCCTTTACAAATATCTCACTTAATCCTTAAAAACCCTGGGAGGAGGTGTTATTATTATTCCTATTTTACATAGATGAAATGACGCACTAAGAAGTTGTGTCTGAGGTAAAATTTGAATTCAGATCTATTGCTTTTACTTTGTGCAGATGTTTTTCATACTTATTGAATCAGCATAATTTTGGAAGCAATGACACCCAAGAGCTTGTCACGTCATGCTGAACCTTCTTGGTTTTGCAAGAAAATAATGGGTTTTGGGGCAGGACCTGGCTGCTCATCTGGACTTCACTACTGTCTTCAGAAATTCATCTCCATGAAAGATCAAATCAGCTCTGAAACTCAGCCTCCTCAATAACTCCTACACTTTGGGTATCTCCCTCCCTCTGATTGGAGATGGTAGAGGGTAGGACATGAGAGATTTCCTCCCATTTCCTTTATAGAGGAAGCCTACAGCAGACATCTCATCATGCCTTCAAAAAGATCCCCTCTATCCCTCCCCACCTCTTTTTCAGCTTCTTTTTATGTGTTATCTTCCCCCATTATATTGTGAACTCCTTGAGGGCAGAGACCATCTTTTGTCATCCTTGACTCACAGGAGACTGGCTCAGACCACAGGGAGACTACTAGGTGCTATATTTGCTTCTAATAGCTCTGATTCAGAAGCATTTAATGATTATATTGAGTCCATTAAAGACCATTAGCAAAAACAACCAAAAAATTTTTCCAAAACTGAAGTACCAAGGATAGTGTATTTACTTCTAAATTGGGTGGTGGCAAGGTTTTCCTAAATGTGAAGCTCCATATTATGAGGAAAAATTCATTTGGGCTACCTACAGCTAGTAGTTGATCTACAGATAACTTTTAAAATCACAAACTGCGACGTTTAAAATCTAATGTGTGGTTGCCTTATTCCCGTCCCAAGTGTAGGGGAAGCTAGCTAGGGTTTACTTATAAATTAGAAACTTTAGCACCAGTTTTGGGCATTAAGCATTTATTAGTGAAAAAGAGAACACCTGTGTCAGAAAGCCAAGAAAAAAACCTATCTACCCTAGAGGAGAGATAAGAGTTCATCCTGGCCTGCTTCTTCTCCCAAGTCCTCCACCATGAGCATGTTCCAACACCAAACTGCTAGTCCTAGCTTCCTCTGAGTCCCCAGGAGAGGTGATCCATACACATTGCTTCAAGCTAATTGGCTAGCATCACCCAAATCCATTGGTTCACTGGACTTGAGGGTGGTCCTATGTTAAGGTCAGAGAACACAGTCTCTGAGAACAGAGTCAGGCAGGTGTGGTTTCAATTGAATTAACTTTAAGTGAATTAACTTCATTATATTAATCAGCTGAAGTCAGTCAATCCAATCAAGCTGGGGCCTTTGGGTGTTTGACTTGCCCAGGGTTACACAGCTAGTAAGTGTCAAGTGTCTGAGGCTGGATTTGAACTCAGGTCCTCCTGAATCCAGGGCTTTATCCACTGTGCCTCCTAGCTGCCCCAAAACCCATTATTTTCTTACAAAACCAAGAAGGTTCAGTAGAATGAAAGATTACCCACTCTAAGAAATGAGCATGTGACAAGCTCTTGGGTGTCATTGCTTCCAAAATTATGCTGATTCAATAATATGAAAAACATCTGCACAAAGTAGCAATAGATCTGAATTCAAATTTTACCTCAGACACAACTTCTCAGTGCCTCATTTCTCTCATCTATGTAAAATAGGAATAATAACACCTCCTCCCAGGGTTTTTAAGGATTAAGTGAGATATTTGTAAAGGGCTTTGTAAACCTGAAATCACTTTATAAATATTACTACTACTTATTAGTATGATGACCTTTAGATGTCACCAATTATAAATTATATATGGGGATATGAGTGAGGGGGTCTCTCATATACTAACATATATGATAATTATGCAAAATAATGATAATTTACATTTCTCTAATCAATACTGATTTAGAGCATTTTAAAAATATGACTATATACCTTTGATTTCTTCTTTGGAAAACTGCCTGTTCATATCCTTTGACCATTTATCAATTTATTTGTATAAATTTGACTCAGTTTCCTATATATTTATGAAATGTGGTCTTTATCAGAGAAATTTGATGTAAAAATTTTTTATATTACTTCATTGTCTCTCTCTCTCTCTCTCTCTCTCTCTCTCTCTATATATATATATATATATATATATATATATATATACACATATCCTAAGAATGTTATTATTTGGGTAGTTGGAGTCTACATAGAGAGAGGACATAGGGGTGTCAATTTTGTTACAATGATCTATAAAACAAAATACCTTTATATAAAGTACAAGTGTGACTTCCCTGATTATCTCTTTTAATTAGGTCTATTTTTACTTTTCCTTTTTCTGAAATCATGACTGCTACCCCTGACTTTCTTTAGTTCAGCTGAAGCATAAGATTCTGCTCCAGTCCCTTATTTTAACTTTTTCTGTTTCAAGTATATTTCTTATTATTGGATTCTGATTTTAACCCATTTTGCTGTTTCCATTTTATGTGAGTTCATTCATATTTAGTTATGATTACTGTGTATTTGCCTCCATCCCATTTTTTTGTTTATCTTCCTTTTTAGCCTGTCCCTCCTCAAGTTTATTTCTGACCACTGCCTTCCTTAACTCCTTTTATCACACACACACACACACACACACACACACACACACACACACACACACACACACACACACACACACACTCCTTCCCCTTATGTCCTTCCCCTCCTACTTCTCTGCTGGATTTCTGTACCCAGTCCAATATGTATGTATACATGTATACACACATGTATATTCTTCCCTTTTAGAATCAACTCCAATCAAAGTAAAATTCAAGTATTGCCCACAAACTCCAACCCATCCATTTCCCCCTTCACTATAAAAACTTTTCCTTGTTCTTTTACATGAGATTTCCCCCCATTCTCTCTTCTTCCTTCTCATAGTGCATCCCTCTTTCTCATCCCTTTGTTTTGTAGATCATTGTAACAAAATTGACATACCTACATCCTCTCTCTATGCAGACTCCAACTACCCTAAAGTTCTTAGTTTTACATATATATATGTATGTATGTATGTATATATGTATAATCTTCCGATATAAAAATATAAACAGTTTAATCTTTTTTAGTCCCTTATGATTTCTTTCATGTTTACCTATTTATGCTTCTCTTGTGGTTTGAATGACAAATTTTCTATTCAGTTCTGGTCTTTTTCTCAGGAATGCTTGAAAGCCCTATTTCTTAATGAAATATTCATTTAATTTCTATTAATATTCACATTCCCCCCCCTGAAGGATTATATTCATTTTTGCTGGGTAGGTTATTCTTGATCATAATCCTAGCTCCTTTGTCTTCTGGAATATAATATTCCAGTTTCTCCACTTCTTTAACATGGAAGCTGTTGGGTAGGTAGGTGGTTCAGTAGATAGAGCACTGGCCCTGAAGTTAAGAGGACCTGAGTTCAAATGTCACCTTAGACAGTTACTAGCTGTGTGATCCTGGACAAATCACTGAACTCCAATGGCCTTAAACATACTGGGTCATCTCCAGTTGTCCTGATCTATATCTTGTCACTTGACCCAGATGGCTCTGGAGGAAAGAGTGGTGATCTGGCACAGCCCTCCCTCACAAGTCCAATTCAGTACAAGTCATGACATCACTTCAATGTCATGGTCCTCTTCAAAAATGAAGGATCAACAACAACAACAACAACAACATAGAAGCTGCTAAATCTTATGTGATCCTCACTGTGGCTCCATAACACTTGAATTGTTTTTAGTTTTTTTCTTACTCCTTACAATATTTTCTCCTTCATCTGGAATATCTGGAATTTGACTATAATATTTCTTGGGCGTTTTCATTTTGGAAACTCTTTCAGGTGATTATTGGAATCTTCCAATTTCTACTTGACCTCCCTCCTTCCTCCCCTTGGAATGCCTTGAAAGACCTTCAAAGTATATTGCTGAACTCATGTTCCCAGACTTGCATTATATCTTGCCAAGGGAAAGGGGTTAAATAAACCATCTTGAGCTTCTAAAAATCAATAAATGAGAGAAGAGGAGGTGATAAGGAATAGATTCTAAAGTATATTGGTATATCCTGGGGTATGATTTCTTGCTACTGATATCTACTAGCTCTACTACTTTTGGATAAACTTGTCTCATTTGTTGTCTTTGTCCTTTTATCCCCCTTATAGATAAAACAAAAATGATCTACACAGCTGTGAGTGACACCGCCAAAGAAGAAGGAGCAAAAACTCTGGGCAATGGTACAAGTGTAGCCTAGACTTAGTCTAGACCTTATCTACATTGTGCCATTCCAAGTGCCAGCAGCAAGGCTTGAAATACACAGCAGAAAGAACAGTATTATTTGAATTACAGAGGCAAACTCTCCTGGCCCCTTTAAGCCATCACAGCAGTAACCAGCAAAGTGATCATTGTACTGCCCCTAGATGTTACATATGGACATCTGAGCAACTTATAGCTAACACCAACCTGGAACTTTTTTCCTGGCCACACAAAAAGAAAGCCAGACTAATGGAATTTGGTGAATATGTTCAGTAAGATAGAAAGGGCTTAGTCTTAAGTGTTCATTAGAAATAATTGTACCTATACTCTCATTTTAGCGTAGTTTCTGTTCTCTTCCTTTCCTTTCTCTCAAAACTCATAAACAGACATAATTTTGATAGTTGCTGGTTCCTTTTAAACATTTCAATAAAAAAAATTGGATATACTTTATTTTGACACAATAGACACATTCCAAAGACATTCCCCTCAAGTAACACCCCAAAAGCAGATTGTAACTGATAGCAAAGTCACTTTCCATTTTAGCAGCTCACTGCCAAATTTTTTTTATATTTGACCTGAGTTTCGTTGCCTTTTGGTTTTGTCATTATTTACATTATTGTAGCCACTGTTCAACATTTGAATTCACTTTCATAACTAACTCTAAAAATCAACTCTAAGGCACATTTGAATATTCTTATGACAAGAGAGAAAAAGTCATTTTGGATACTTTCCTAAGTTAGTCACTTTTAACACCAGCATCTGGAGGATGTTCATAATAAAGAGAAATGTTAATGTGCAGTTGCAATTTAAAGTCTGTTATTACAATATTGCAATATTACAACTTTTGGCAGCGGCAGCTAGGTGGCACAGTGGATAAAGTACCAGCCCTGGATTCAGGAGGACCTGAGTTCAAAGCTGGCCTCAGACACTTGACACTTACTAGTTGTGTGACCCTGGGCAAGTCATTTAACCTTCATTGCCCCGCAAAAAAAAAAAAGACACCCAAAAAATAAACAAAACAATTTTCGGCAGCATTACCTGAGCCTTTTGAGGCCAAAAAACTGTTTGTTTTTGTGCTAAAAGTGGATATCAATTCCTTTAGTTCTCTTCCACACATTGTACCCCATTCTAAGTAATTATAGAAGACTAATCCCAAGACCAGAAATGGACATTTGTCTGTTCATTTTTCTCAGAGAAATGCAGAGATTTGTGGGAAATAAGGACAATAGAAATTGTGGTAACAAAAAATAACCAGGGGCAGCTAGGTGGCGCAGTGGATAGAGAGCACTGGCCCTGGATTCAGGAGGACCTGAGTTTAAATCTGGCCTCAGACACTTAACACTAGCTGTGTGACCCTGGTCAAGTCACTTAACCCCAATTGCCTCACTTAAAAAAAATAAAATAACAAACCAAATAAACTAAAGGTTTATGTGGGAATGAGAAGCAGGCATATGTGAACAAGCTAAAACACAATTTCGCCTAGGCCTTGAATATGAAAACTTGAGAGGTCACGGGTGGCAGTTCTGCCATAGACAAGACACTTTTTGCTGTCTAATAAGCCTAACTAGGAGATATATAAGCAGCCTGATACCTTGCCCTTACTTGTCACAATAACATTATGCCAGTGGAAAATAAAACAGAATTAACATGCAAGAATGTAACACTTAGTCCCCTAAATGACTAAGGAATGCCAGCTTCTAGGACCTTGGAGAAAGCAAAGATTAAACAGGATGGGTGAAAACTTTCCAAGTGATAGAGGATGAGAGTGAGAAAATAATTTTCTTCTTATGGTAGCTTTGGTTCCATTTTCCTACTTGAAAAAAATCTTTTAGGAAATCATTCCTATCTTTACCTTTCTTTTCCAATTCTTGCTTCCTCATTGCCTGCAAGAAAATTCACAAGTGACTCTTCCTAACCATGGCTAACCCTTTTTTTTTGGTGAGGCAATTGGGGTTAAGTGACTTGCCCAAGGTCACACAGCTAGTGTCAAGTGAGTTCAAATCCAGCCTCAGACACTTGACACTTACTCATTGCCCTTCCAAAAAAAAAAACAAAACTTTTTAAGATGAAGCTATTATTATTAGACCACAATATTTAAAAAATTATATTAACCACCAATGACAAGTATATAAAATTGTTACTGAAATGCCAGATATATAAACAAGTACTACTTATTAAAAGAAATTCTTAAGTGCTGGATCATAGTACTGCTTGACAGGACCTCAGGGCCCATCCATCCCAAGTCTCTCATTTTACCTCCTAAGGAGATCAAGTGATTTGCCACAGTCAGACAACATGAATAGGAAAAAATGCTCATCCCATCAAATTTGATATAAAAACAGCTAGCATTTATATTGCATCTACTCTGTGCCAGGCATTGTGCTAAGTGCTTTACACATACTATTTCATTTCATTCTCACAACCACCCTGGGAGGTGTAGATGCCATTATCCTCATTTGACAGTTGAGGAAACTGAGACAATGCCCTCTCCCCCTCCCACTTGCCCAGAGCAAGAGAGCTAGTGTCTAAAACTGCATGAACTTAAGTGTTTCCTGGGAATCATCTTCATAGAGATAACTGAACCCATTAGAGCTGATGAGATCAACTGAAAATAAGAAGAAAGGAGAATGAGAAGCCCTGGACAGACCACCCCCTCATGAACAACCAAGGTTAGTGGCAGTGACTGAGATGATCAAAGGAGGTAGGAGAACCCAGGAGTGTCAGGGAAACCTACAGAGTAACCAGAAGAGGGCAATCAACAGTGTCAAATATTGCCAATTAATCCAGAAAGGTGAGAAAAGATGAGATTGAGAAAAGTTACATTGCTAACTTTGGTGATGGTAGTTTTCAGTCAAATGATGAGATTGGAGTGTTTTGAATAAAGAAGTGGAGGTATCTATCATAGAAAATTTCCGACTTTAGCCCAGATGAAGAGTTTAGTCATTGTTGTAAAGATATATGGCAATGGCTAGCAGGGATGGTAGGTAGATCAAGGGCAAAAGAAAAGAGCCAGAAGACAAAAGATTAATGATCAGAGAGTGAGGATGATAGAGAAAGCAATTCAGCAAAACCAACTCAACTGATACCATATACAGGGTATCTACCTCCACAAGGAAGGCAAGAAAGTACATTTTCTCACCTCTTTTCCAGGGAAGCAATTTCATTTTTTTTTTAATTTTTTTTTTTCGGGGCAATGGGGGTTAAGCGACTTGCCATGGGTCACACAGCTAATAAGTGTCAAGTGTCTGAGGCCGGATTTGAACTCAGGTACTCCTGAATCCAGAGCCGGTGCTTTATCCACTGCGCCACCTAGCCGCCCCAGCAATTTCATTTCAATGCCTAGTTGTCTTGATCTGATCTCTTTAATAACTCCCAAATCTGTTCCTCTTTGTCCACTCTAGTTCAGGACCTCATCACCTTACCATCCCATCTTTCCACCAAGTTGGAGCATTACTGCTTTGCTCAAGGCACTCAAGTGCTACCCACTGTCTTAATTTTGTCTTGCATTTATTTACTCTCACACAAACTTCAAATTTAAAAAACCCTTGTAACAAATACGCACAACCAAGTAAAACAAATTCCCACACTGTCCATGTCCCCAGATGTTTCATTTCACACCTTGAAACCTATCACCTTCCTGTCAGGCATAGCTCATCAGTCCTCTGGTCATTGCATTGGTCATAGTTGTTAAAAGTTCAAAGTTGTTAGCCTTTACAATATTATAAATCATTCTCCAGGCTCTGATCATTTCACTCTATCAGTTTATACGTCTTACAGGTTTTTCTGTTAACTCTCCCTTTGATATTTTAATGACGTAATAGCATTCCATTCCATTCCTATATCATCTGAAGGCCCCTTTTTGTCTTTTTTTCTGCCACTCCAATAAAATACAAATTCCTCTCCTTTGGCATTGAAAGCCTTTCAGTCACAATCAAAAATTTTGTCAGACGTTATGCTAGATGCTAGGATACAAAGTTAAGAAAACAGTCCCAGGCCTCAAGTTTACACTTTGAGAAACATCTTTACAGTTTGAGAAATCAGCGCAGTTCTCCCTTTCAAATACTTGAAATTTGCAGGCAGAGCTGCAGGTTCAGTCCAAGGAGTCCTAGGCTAAGGATAAGGGAGGGGGGGGGGGGGTGGTTATAGCTCACAAGGCTCCACTGGCATACTAAAGATCAGGTCAGCTAATAGACTTCCTCAACCCAGAGTATAAAACAATGCATCAAGGGGAATAATGTGCAAAAAGTTTGGGGAGGTAATAGGCAATAGGAAGTCAAGTATGTTGAACAACTTAATGACACTGAGAAATCTGTGCTTTATTTAGGATTATCAGTGTGGCAGTAAATTGGAAAGGGGACTCTTTGAAGCTGATATATATATATATATTTCTCCTCAGGCACTTTATGTACCAAATAGACTTCCTTGCTAGCCCCCCCCAGACAATATTGCATCTTCTGCCTGTCTTCACCCGCCTCTCCCCACACCAGTTGGCAGTTTACTAGTCTCTTGAAATGCCTAGTTCCCTTCAGCTCAAGCCCCTTCAAAAGATCATTCATATCTATGGACTTATAGATATAGATATAGATATATATACATATATATGGACTTTGCCCTTAGTAGCGCAAAATTCCTTATGAGCAAAACTTTTTCCTAAACCTAACAGGAGTCTTTAGTACAATAAGGAATGCTGAAAGTGAAGATAGTGTCAGTTATCTTTATATGCTCCAACAGCCTATTTTATAGTTTACAAAGTTTAACAAGTCAAGAAATTCAACTAACATTTATGAAGTGTACTTAATGTTTTGTATATAAAAATACTGGGGGGGCAGGGGGAGGTAGGTGGTGCAGTGCATCAAGCACCAGTCCTGGATTCTGGAGCACCCGAGTTCAAATCTAGCCTCAGACACTGTGGCACAAGTACAAAATTTAATACCTTTCTGTGTAAATATGTAACAAGTAAATACAATGTATGTGCAAAGTAATTTCAAGAGAAAGCTGGTGTAGAATAGCAGCTGAACAGGATTTTGAAAGCAGCTCTATGGCAAAGATGCATTCCAAACCCAAGTACATCTACACAAAGGGGCAGGAAACGAGGAAATTTGTGAACAAATGTGTTAAACCATATTGTGAAAGGTTCTAAATTCCAGAATGTCTTCATTTTATTCTAAGAGCAACAGGGAGACAAGTTAAGATTTTTGAAGTCATCTGTTCTTTTGTTTTGGTGAGGCAATTGGGGTTAAGGGACTTGCCCAGGGTCACACAGTGTCAAGTGTCTGAGACTAGATTTGAACCCAGGTCCTCCTGAATCCAGGGCCAGTGCTCTATCCACTGAGCCACCTAGCTGCCCCAAGTCATCTGTTCTTAAAATCAATTAGATTTTAAGACCTAAAAAAAAGGTTATTGTAATATACTCAGAATATAGCCACACTGTAAGGAACTGGAGACTAGGATGAAGAAACTGATGCATGGAGTTTTGGCTTTGTTAAAGCAATGAGGAAAGAGCCTATAAAGTTTGACAAGACTGCATGTGATTGAGGACAAACTCCCAAAGGCAACAAAAGACAGGCCCTGGGATATTAAGGATTTTGAGATGTGGAATGGCAAAATGAGCTCATGAAAAAATGTTTTTCTCTGGAGTACTACTAAACATTGTTTGGAACAGCATAGTGTAATTAAAAGGGCTATCTTTTGGCAATTTGGGTTCCATTTAAGACTAGATGTGACGTTTAAAATTTAATGTGTTATCTAAAAAATCTAATGTGTGGTCACCTTAAATTAGAAGCTCTAGCACCAGTCTTTGGGCGTTAAAGCATACCAGGTATTCGTGTGGAGTTCATAAAGTTAAGAAAAGACCTATCTAGCCTAGAGTTCCAGCCTAGTTTGGCTCTTCCTCCCACAAGCCTGCTTCAATCACGAACTCCCCAG
This sequence comes from Dromiciops gliroides, assembly GCF_019393635.1. NCBI lineage: Eukaryota > Metazoa > Chordata > Mammalia > Microbiotheria > Microbiotheriidae > Dromiciops > Dromiciops gliroides. The sequence goes on along the minus strand of NC_057862.1, from coordinate 261,885,207 downwards.
CAGTGTGGAAGCTTTTTATAGGTCTGGAGCACGGGCAGTCCTTAGACACTGCTTCAAACTGGATTGGCTTATGTCATCCATATCCATTGGTTCGCTGGACTTGGAAAGTTCAAGTCTTTAGCTTCTGAGAATACCTTCTTAAGGGCTAGCCAGGTGTGCTTACAATCTAGTTAACTTTAAGTAGGCTAATCAGGAGCCAATCACTCCCACTTAATTCAGTCAATTTCATCTCCAGGTGAGCCTTTGAATATCTGCAAATCCCATTGTCTCAAAGACAAAATTCTCAATTCCTAAGGAAATGGCAGATGGCTTTTAAAGCATCCTGCCCCAACATAGTTGAACTGATCCATCAGCTAGTAATGGGTTAACTGAACAGTGGTAGATTGGAAAAACCAAGTCTACTAGATAGGCTAATCAGTTTATAGAGTGAAAAAGTATTGAAAACAACTTTTGTTTAGGAAAACCACCAGATTTATGGGAAACATCCTAAAGGTGGCAAAACAAATTGCAAGAAGCAGTTTAGTTATTGCTAATATTATTCAATTAGTTCTAAATTCTCAAAAAAACTCATTAGCTTTTGAGAATCTGGTCCCTGGATTGACCTCAAAGTCACCATCACTTGAATATGTGGCATTACACAAAAGTAACACAAACAGGTTATGTTCACACAAATTCCAGTATTTAGGAAATTTGGTTCAGGCATGGAGAAGCAAATATAATCCTGACTTGTACTAGGTAGGTAGGTAGGTTGACAGACTCACTCCAAACTAGGCATTCATTTCATTTTTTTTTCTTCAGGGCAATGACTTGCCCAGTCACAGCTAGCGTCAAGCGTCTGGGGCCGAATCTGAACTCAGGTGCTTCTGAATCCAGGGCCAATCAGGTCATGGCATTCCCGCAAGTTTACGTTAAAAGGCACCAGAGATATTTTGAATCTTGCCTTCTTTTAAGTAGCTTAGAAAATAGCCACGTGGTTCTCTCCTCCCATAATTTGTGCCCACTACTCCATCAGCTTCTTTGAAGTGTTCTCCAGATAATTATCCCTATATTCTCCCATATCTCAACTCTTTGCTGTGCTGATTCTATACTTCATCGAAATTCTTTAAGGTGCCTTTTCTACATTGCTTTAAATGCTTGCTGAATAAACACCTTGTACCACCCGCCCCCCCCCCAAAAAAAACCCTGGGATTTTCTGGTTATATACCTATAACCTTGTCGGTACACTGTACTATCACCTCTTCACTAGCTTTGTTAGTCCCATTTCTCTGCCTGCCACCACCCCCCCCATACTACTTATCTTAGAATCCACCTCTAAATTTAAAAAATTTATGCAAACAAAACTATTAGGAAGCACTTTATGTTATCTTTCTAATGGACAGTATACTAGATTCAAAAATTTCATCTGGGTCTTTTATTGGTTTAAAGACACCCCTTATTGTTCTTATTCAGTTTAAGAGCTGAGATATAAGTAAAAACATTTTGAAAACCTTTGTATAAAAATTACACTAATCAATTTTCCCCTTATAATTCCCAGATTCAATGGTTCTTTCCAAATAAACAATGAATGCCAAACTCAGACCAAGAAAAGGTAAAGACTGAGTAGTAAAGGGAATTTAGTTTCAGTCAAATGAACCAGACAGTTTTCAAAAATTTTATTACCAATAGTAACAGCAACTTTTATGTGCTGTCTTTTATAGTTGTGAAAGGGTGGGTGGGAACATACCTTTTGTTCCCCACAAAAAAAACCAAAAACAAAAACCCACTCAAACTAAGCTTTATATACAGCAGATGTAGAGCTCTTAAGTGTCCAAAGCCATTAGTTTAATTATAAGGCATTAAACTAATTTCTGAATTGCCACTCACATATTCCAATAAACTAGGAACTAAAACGTTCAAATTATTTCTTTAGTACAAAAAAATTAAAGTTGCTCTAATTATAAAAGAGCAGTCAATATACATAACTATACACTTCAGACATTCACAAAAATGTGAGCAGGAGAAGGCTTATCAAAAGACATTTAATACAATTAGTTTTCAACAACCCTTGGTGGTCCACATCTACAAAGATTTCCACCCCCCACCCTCCAAACCCCCCACACTCCCAGAAAAGCACATACTTACCAGGATTTTTAGCAAGTATGGTTTGATTTGTTTTGTCTTTTTTGTGTGTTTGTTTTGTGTGTGTTTTTTAAAAAGGTCCCCAGGGCAAATTATTTACAGTTCAATTGCCACTGTCAACAGATCTAGATCTGGATCTGGATCTCTGGCGATCCACAGATGCTGGAGATTTAGATCTACTGGAGGAGCCTCGTTTCTGGCTCTTCTCAGGCATAGGTGACCTACTAACAGATCGGGATTTGCTATGGCTTCGGCTTCTGGACCTGCTGTAAGATTTTCGGCTACGAGAACGAGATCGGCTCCGAGATCTAGAAGAACTCCTCGTGCGGGAACGTGATCGGCTTCTCGACCTACTAATATGGAAATAAAACAGTTAGTAGGGAAAAAACCCACCCCCACCCATCCATATCCTTTGCCAATTTTCTCTAGCAGAATTATACTTAAATGGAAAAAATACCTGTGCCTTTTGCTGCCTTCAATCAGTTTAATTTTCCTTCCATTTATTTCCTTTCCAGAAAGTTTTTCGATAGCATTCTTTAAGTCACTGTAAGAGGCAAACTCAACCACCCTAGGGAAGAAAGGAAAGTTATTGATCCTGTTAATCAAGGTATATTAACCATACAATGTACAGCAATATAATAGATCACAAGGTTTGAGGCATCGCAATCTGATTTACAAATTCATAAGCACACATGCAATTGTTTTTCATAAGCTTTACCTACCCTTCATTTAGTTTAGGTCTATGAGCATCTGCAAAGGTTACTTCCCCAGCTTGCCTCATGAAATCTTTGAGATCCTAACACAAGACAATTATGTTAAACGAAGAAAAATGAAGGAATATAAACAGATAACATGGCATAAAACAAGACTACTGAAAGAGAAGATGTTAGATAAAGTACAAACATGGCATTTACCACACTTGTATTCTATCAGAATTCAAATTTATCTACATCAGGGCACGAAATAAGTGAAAATAGCATATTGCTTTACGCAAAATGCGAAGGAAAAATTCGGATTTTTAACGTTAAAAGTATTAGTCTATACTGAGCTCAGCACAAAGAAATAAAAAGAAAAAAAAACAAAAGTTAACAGTACATTTGTAAAGTAAAGACTGAGGTAGAGTAAGTCTTATATTTAAACAGAACATTTACAAGACACCAGTTATTTTGTGCCCCATATGTCATTAAAAACGTAGTTTACTTTACCTTTATTAACATTTCCCTAGGCTAGTCAAGCAGCAAACTGCATTAATCGCTCGGAGATACCGTCATGACAAATGCCCGACTGGCTCTTCGCCACCCACTTGAAGGACACTACCCAATCGATGGAAGCCTTTAAATCGCACAGCCCTCCCTATTAGCAGACTACTGACGGATGCAGACATTTTCTACTCTTGTGAAGTTACCAAGGACCACTTTACTGCGATCAGGATTCCAACGACCACCTAATTTCGTATCTTTCAACTCTTTTCGACCAGGACCTCTTATTCGGAAGCGTTACAGGAGGACAGCTCTCAACTTAGGGATCAGATCTCGTTATCTCGGGGATCGCTGCAACCTGGCACTTTAAGGAAGTGCACCGATTACGTCTAGACCGGCAAACACAGATCTAGAGGTGGCCAACTGATCACTGTAGGAGCTGACTGGCAAAGTCAACCAGGCCCAACCAAGAGTGACCAAGACAGAACGATTAGGATAACCCACAGGCACTCCTCGTCATAAGGCCAACGACACAGATAGGCTGGCAAATAAAGGGTTTAATATTTGGTTAAAATTGATTTTAAAACAAGAAAAAATCCTCAAAAACATTTACATTTGTTCACTATCATTACTCTAGGCTTGATATATCCCCCAATTATGTTAAATAGTTTAAATGATATTATAGATGTCCAGTTAAGTTCATATTTAAAGATAAAACTACTTTAGTAAAAGGTTTAATATTAACTACCCATTAATTTTTAAAATATTAGAGAAGTTTTAAACCTTATTTCAACAAACCTGCCAGCTGACTCGTGAAGATAAATTTTCAACTATAAGACGATTTTCTGTTCGTACAGGTGGGGCATTTCTGAAAAAGAACATTCACAATCGAAAAATTCTGAGTTTTAAAAGACAAGAAATTCTACTTATTCAACCGTTTTTTAGACATAACACTAGATATAACTACTCAGAAAAACCCATACCTCCTATCATTTCGGGGACGACGGCTACTAAAACGATCAGAATATCGCCCTCTTCCTCGACCACCTCTAGAACGAGCTCTGGCATGTTCAATTGTAACCCTAGAATAAAGGAGGGAAAAAAAACTTCATTAATAATGCTTACCCTTTACTATTTCTTAAATACTTATATACATTCTCATTTGAGCTTTAATTCAGCACATGTTGATACTGCAGATGTTAAGCCCCCATTAGAAACTGAGTTATATGACGACTCAGTCATGGTCACAGATCTAGTTAATTGTCTAATCAGGAATCAAACCCAGGTTTTTTCCTTCAAACTCCAAAGAGTTCAAACACTATCCATTTTGCAACACATCTCTCAGCATATATTTATATGCACAACACATAGTCTTATGAATGCATTTGTAAAATAATATCACATGGGGCAGCTAGGTGGCACAGTAGATAAAGCACCGGCCCTGGATTCAGGAGGACCTGAGTTCAAATCCAGCCTCAGACACTTGACACTTACTAGCTGTGTGACCCTGGGCAAGTCACTTAACCCCCATTGCCCCACAAAAACAAAACAAAAAAAGTAACATCACTAAAAACATTATAGGATTTCTTTTGTAAAGCTGCATAGAAAAATTAGCTTTATTAATTCATTTGGCAATTAAAGTGTTACTCATTTGTGAAACTTCAATGTGAAATGCAACTTTTAACCTCAAATCCCCCAACTCCATACTGACGTATACTGTCTAAAATGCTCCAGTGCTCCAAAAACACAACTTGGCATACATTAATTTAACAAAAACAAAGAAATCAAGGAGTGTTAAGTAACTCAAACGTACCCTTCTCATTTTTAAGACTCAGGAGCCTATGGCCTCATAGGCAGTTAAGTGACAGTTGAGTTTTAAATCCAAATAACACACCAAATCCATTAATCTTTAAATAATTACCTCTCACTGCAGAGTTCCTTTCCATCCAGTTCATAAACAGCATCATCAGCATCTCTTGGGTCTTCAAATTCCTAATAAATAATTTTAGCTATTAAACACCAAGAAATGAGTAAGATCCATCAAACACAAAAAAACCTTAAAAGCACTACATCTTAACTAAGTCAACAAGAGTATCATCTAACATTTATATATAATCCATCGATGTAAACGTATAATTCAGCCCTCTAAGAGACATTTTAAAATTTTGATTTCCTCTTAAGTGGATCTACCTAGCTTCAGAAAGGTCATATAGATTTAGTTAAGTTTGGTTTTTAAAAACTTCTTAATGGCTTTATTTACTAGAAAAGGTTTTTAAGATACCTACCACAAACCCAAAGCCTCGCTTCAGATCAATGTCTCTTATTCGGCCATATCCTTTAAAGAACCTTTCTACATCTTTTTCTCGGGCTGCCGGATTTAGCCTTCCAATGAATACTCTACAGCCACTCATGGTGTTCCACCTTTAATTCCTTTTAAAAGAAAAGACACATTAGTTATAAAACTAAAATGAATCCTCCTCTAACCATAATAGGGTGCTCGCATAAATGTATTAAAATTACTCGGGACTTTTGCCTATTTAGAAACAGCAACAGGCAAGGCTTACAAGCAGCTGTACGTGACGAAAGCAATGAAAGACTCAACAGGGAAAGAAATAATTCACTCCCGGACCGCGGTCACTCTTTAACCTACACTCTGCAGCAGCCGCAACGCCCACTGAGGTCTCAGATTGCGCAGGCGCACCTCCCCTCTCCTCTGCCGCAGTTGGAAAGACCGAGAACCGAAGGAGGGGCGTAAACTACACCCTCCGCAGTCTTGGGGCCAATCTCGAGCAGCCGCGTGAGCTCCTCCGCCACCAGAGCGTCACAGTCAAATGGAAGCTCGAATCATGCGACGCGACGCTAGCGCGTGCGCAGTAAACCAAGAGCGCCTTTAGAACCACAAAATGGCGTCTGGGCGGGGAAGGGACTAAGAGTTGCGCGCGCAAATCTCACTCCGCTCTCCCCTCCCCCATTAACGTTCCCAACCGACTGGGCTGACCGTTTAAGCGGCCGGTTTAGTGGATGAATGGAAGGTCAAGGTTTGATTTCCAAATCCTAACACTAAGCCTCCGGAGTTAAAACGAAATGGGGAAAAAAGCCAGGAAGGAAGGTATAACGGACACCGCCCCAATACCCCCCCAGCCCTCTGAAAAACTCGATAAGACGCTTCCGGGTGGCAATCCTTCGGTCCTTAACAGGCCCGGCGGGCGAGAAAGGAATGTCTCTTTCCTAGAAATGCGGAATTCTCACCAATGCCTTTCCTTAACTGACTACAGCAAGACAACTACCCAAGCGGCAAAAATAATTACGAAAGGTATTATTTTACTTAGACGGCCGGTCGCTTACCAATCTAAATGGAGAGGAGCTTACAGCGTTAAATCCGCTGGAGGTAGAAACAGCGGAGCGGTCGAAGGTGTACAGATGGCGTTCCGTCGGCGAGCACGAACTTCCTCAGGCTACGTCTCTCTGCAACTGACGCACTTAACAACTCGGGCGTTCCACAAAATGGAAGGTACTCGGTGTGCGTCACTTCCTGCCCCGCCCCAGAGCAGCACGTGATCCTCTTACGTGCTATTAATGCTTAAGAAATTGGCAGAAAGGTCGGAGGCTCCTCCTCTTCTGAACCAGAGTCCTAGAGCCTGCTGAGGGGCGGGGGGCGAAGGTGGGCCTTGAGGGGAGGGAGAAGGAGGAACCTGGATGGGCTGGCGTTAGCGGTTGTGGCTGTAGCTGTTAGTTGCTAAAATGAGAAATTAAGAAGTCTTCCTTTCTACTGGCCTTTTCTTTTCGTTCAGCTGTTCAGTTCAACATTCATGAAGCAGCTCCTGAGTGCTGGGTTCTGCGTGAGGCCTGAGCCTAGAGACAAAAGTGAAACGGCCCTCAAATCCCATAGGGAGGAGATAGACCCAGGAAAATGTAGAAGGCAGAGAGGCCTAACAAATTGGAAGTGGAGAAGGGAAGGTCGGCATCATCCGAACGCCTGCGTTTGAAGACCTCCAGTGAGGGGGAGTGGAACCCACTAGCTCCACCACCGTTCCCTTTTGGAATAATTTTGTCATTAAGTCTTTCCTTATATCAAGCCTCAAACTGCCTCTGCAATTTACAAGACCAGTTTCCTTAGTTCTGCACCTTGGGTCCCAAAGCAAACCCAATCCCTCTTCCACTTTGATTGTTTTGATGGATCTGTAATCTCATCGATCACCATGAAGATACAAAATCCATCCGTGCTTTCAGACTCCATGACTCTTCTTTATGCCCTCCCAATAAACCAATAAATCAAATTCCACTGGACAACCTTTCAATTATTTGTAGATCGCTACAGTGAGATGCTGGATCAGATTCCCAATGTGGAATAACTCTTATGGAAATACTTCTTTCAGTAGAACTCTCACTTTTCTTTCAGCATAACATTTCCGTAAGATTCTCCCTCTTCCTTTTGCATAAAATCAAAAATTTCCCAAAGCCAGTCTGAGCAAGAAACTCTAGCTTCCCACAGAATTTCTAGTAGTTTTTAACCCTGTGTGACATTTTGAGTCCACCCTGGGAAAATAATATCAGAATCATAGAGATCTGTAAAGGACCCAGCAGGTCATCTAACCCATTTCCATCATGAAGTCTTGTTAGGTGACAATTATGTTGTAAATGGCAGAGCTGGGGTTCAAACTCAGATCCTTTGACCCAAATTCAGTCCCTTGACATTTTCCCTCCTGAACTATAACTCTAAATTTGTACGTTAGATTCTTTTTACTTTTTATCAGAACTTTAATTAAATTTCCAACCAGTTGAACTGTCTTTATGATAAACACAGTGCTATCTTTACTTGACACACAGGATTAAAAGCTGGAAGGAGCCTTAGAGATATCTAGGCCAATTCTTATTTTACAGAGTTTTCAATAGTTGCTCTGTGTGGCCTGTTTTTTTTTTTAACCCATGTTTCAACAAATTTACTTTAAGAAGCACATTCATTTCCTTCTGCCTTTAAAAAAAATGCTTTGCAAAAGAAAAGTGAGGGTCCTTTTGAAGGTGCCATCTAGCTTTAACTTCAGCTCATGATTTTAATGTTTTGAAAAGGAAAAAAGAACAGAGATTCTTAAAGACTATTTTCTTGGGCTTTGTTATTATTGTTTTGCTTCCTTTTACCTTCTGAGTCCTGAATACTTGTCTGCTTTCTTGTCATCTTATTTAATCTATACCAATTAATTCTCTCATTCTCAAAAAGAGACAGCCATCAGCTTACCAACTCCTGGTCTCCAAACATACACTACATGTTTGTTAGTCTTTACTGAATTAAATGACTGTGACCCTGTCATTCATACTTTATGGATGTGCAGACAACCAACACCTAAGGTTTTGAGGACTACAAGTTTTATCCATTCCCACACCCTTTGTGTTGCAAATTAATTTTCTTGCTCTTTTCACTTTTAAGTTAAAGAAGCTAGATGTTTGCATTTACAAAACAGAATGAATGTCACAAAAACTCACTGATGGAAAAGACCTGGGAGTCCTCGTTCAAAACCTCCCCAGCAAATAATAATACAGCCTTCATTTGTGCTAGCTATTTGATTAGGTCATTCCACTTTGGGACAATTTTAATTAAGAAGTTTTTCCTCATATTGAGCCTAAATTGGCTAGAAGCCAAGCCAAATACTTATATATAGTCCCCCTTTCACATGGTAAGCCCTTCAAATGTTTGAAAACTCTTGTGAACTTTTCTTCAGGTTTCTCCTCTCCATGCTAAACTTCATTTCCTTCAATCTATCATCATTGCTCTCACAGCCCTCTACTTTCTTGCTTTCCCTCATCATGGATGCTCTCCGGTTTTTTCCTTCCTTCCTTCTTTTTTTTTTTTTTTGTGAGGCAATTGGGGTTAAGTGACTTGCCTAGGGTCACACAGCTAGTAAGTGTTAAGTGTGTCTGACGCCAAATTTGAACTCAGGTCCTCCTGAATCCAGGGCTGGTGCTCTATCCACTGCGCCACCTAGCTGCCCCTTTTTTTCTGCTTTTAAAGATGTCACCTTGCTCCGCAAAGTTCTTCCTAAAGAATTACATCTCATTTATTGTCACTCATGTTCAAGGTTGCTATTCACACTTAGCTCCAGTAAACAGAATTTAACTTTGTAATTATTTCTCTCCACTGAAGACTACAATTTTAGTTTTAGTACTTTCTCACCCTCACCCCACTCCCTAGAGAGTGGTTCTCAAACTTTTCCACAGGGGTAGAATCCTTCAGTTTTAAGCAACATTTTGGCAGAACCCTTGGCAGAAACATTACCCTAGACTGTTGCAGCAGTTTTGGAAATTTAGGGAAATCTAAAAAAGTTAGAAAATACCAACCTCTAACTTTGTTGACTAGAAGTATAGCACTGACTCTTCATCTTTAACTGGAGCTCTTATTAGAGATCCCTCTCCTCATTTGTCAGTAGATTTGATATTTTTACTAATATTTGCTAATAATTGCTTTCATCTCTTCCAATTTATTCTCAGATCTTTCATTCCTTTATTCTCACACTCCTAAACCAGGGCAGGAAAAATAAGCTACTGCAAAGTAGGACACTTAATTTATTTTAATATGGAAAAGGGGGCTATTCAATGTCCTCTCCTAAAATTTAAAAAATTTATATTTACAAAGTTAGAGGTTTAAACTGCCAATGTGAGTTCTGAATATTAATTTGCTATATCGAAGAAGGAAATATTTGGATTCATACTTGCATCTGTTTTTTGTTTTTTTGGTGGGGCAATGAGGGTTAAGTGACTTGCCCAGGGTCACACAGCTAGTAAGTGTCAAGTGTCTCAACCCTGATTTGAACTCAGGTCCTCCTGACTCCAGGGCCAGTGCTTTATCTACTATGCCACCTAGCTGCCCTCATAAGTGTATCTGAAGCTGCTAATTTGTGGTTATGCTTTTGGGTGCAGGAGAATTTGTGGCGAGGGGAGGAATAAGTGTTGGTCTTAGGTGCAGATTGTGAGTAGGGAGAAAAGGATAAGACTATGCATGTATGGGGTAACAGGGAAAAAAGGTTTTTTGGGGGGAAGATAGGGTTTTTTTTACTGCCCAAATTATCCCCATGTTCTCTCTCTCTCTCAAAGGAGACTTAAGGTGCCAATTTTAATTAAATGACAAAGCTCTTTAACATTCTAATCACAAGAGAATGCAGGCAGCTTTTTCAAGCACCAGAAGTTTCTTTTCTTTTTCTTTTTCTTTTTTTTAAGTGAGGCAATTGGGGTTAAGTGACTTGCTTAGGGTCACACTGCTAGTAAGTGTTAAGTGTCTGAGGCCGGATTTGAACTCAGGTACTCCTGACTCCAGGGCTGGTGCTCTATCCACTGCACCACCTCGCTGCCCCTCAGGCACCAGAAGTAAAAGTGGAAACAGCTAAGAGTTACTAAGAATAATATTTTTATTTATTATTTTTTGTGGGGGGGGGGCAATGGGGGTTAAGTGACTTGCCCAGGGTCACACAGCTGGTAAGTGTCAAGTGTCTGAGGCTGGATTTCAGGTACTCCTGAATCCAGGGCCAGTGCTTTATCCACTGTGCCACCTAGCCGCCCCCAAGAATAATATTTTTAGCAGCTCTTTGCAGTGTATTGACAAAATAATAATCAAACATTTATTAAGAACTAACTATGTAGGGGGCAGCTAGATGGCGCAGTGGTTAAAGTGCTGGCCCTGGATTCAGGAGGACCTGAGTTCAAATCCAGCCTCAGACACTTGACACTTACCAGCTGTGTGACCCTGGGCAAGTCACTTAACCCCCATTGCCCCGCAAAAAAAAAAAAAAAAAAGAACTAATTATGTGCTAAGCACAGATCAATGGGTCTTTAGACTTTGGATTATAGGCTCTTTATTTTGTTATAATTCCTTGTTTGTTGTACAAAAGAACTTGCATGCTTGGTTTTTTTTGCTATGAATCTTATAAACAGGTTATGTTGAGGACTGCATGAGATACTAAGCTTCCATCTTGCTCTAGTGAGGATAAAGATTTTGTTGAGTCTGTGTTGTAAGGAAAATGGAGTAAGGGGGTTTGGGATAGGGATAGGGATAGGGGTAGGGATTTGGGGTTTGGGGTCCTTAGGAATTCCTCGGGTGGCTAGGTGGTGCAGTGGATAAAGTGCCGGCCCTGGATTCAGGAGTACCTGAGTTCAAATCTGGCCTCAGACCCTTGACACTTACTAGCTGTGTGACCCTGGGCAAGTCACTTAACCCCCATTGCCCCGAAAAAAAAAAAAAAAGAATTACACCCTCTTGCACACAAAAGCAGTTAGAATAAGATAATAGTTTATTAGGGGCAAGGGAAGGGAAGGGAAACCATGAAAAAAATCCTTGTACTTCTCATGGGGAGAAAGGCATGGCACAGATCATGGCTCAGAGGTACCAATCTCCTTGAGCAGGAGACAGGCAGGTACTTTTATAGAGGACTGATGGGGGTGACCATCTGAGTGTGGAAAGTTCCCTTAGTGAGGGAGGACCATCCTCCACTGGTGGTGGCTGGAAGAGTTGGGTGAGGGGTGGCTGCAGATCTCTCAAGCCATCTCTCTCCTCAGGACAGAAAGGAAGCAACCACACCTAATCTTATCTCCCCAAGGTTGAGGGAGACTAGAATGAAGTGTGGGGGTCCTGGAGCTAGCTCAGTCTGATCTGGTTCCACTTATCTCTTTAAGTGTGTCTGTCCTTTGGTTTAGCTTCTCAAGGAGAAGGTTCTTTGATGTGCCCCAGAGAACTTCTGGGGTGCTATGGACCCATAACACCTGGTTTAGCAATGTGAAGACCTGATTTATGTATGATTGTTAAATGTGATACATAGCATTTTATTTTATTCCCAGTGGTGACAAAAGCATTAGTTCTTTCAATAACATTTTATATAGATAAGAAGTTTATCAATATGCAAAATCTACTCAACATGATTGTTTTCAACTGTTGGGATTTGAGTTTAGGGTGACCCTGTTTACCTTACTATTCTTTTGCCCAGGAGTTCCAGCCAAGAACAGAGAATAACAGAAATTTAATGGAAGGAAACTTCAGAGGCAATTCAGTGTTCCATAAAGAGGACAAGGTGCACAACAGTGTTCCATAAAGAGGACAAGGTGCACAACAGAGACACAATTTGGCGGGTCCAGGGGAAATTGGGATGACTACAGGACATTGTATTCCAAGTGACTAAACTCCAGGCAAGATCTTTAATTTCTAACAAGAAAAGCTAATAAATCAACTAACTCAAGGACTAGCTTGTTCCTGTTGGTTATAATGCTTGGAGACTTAAGGCCGCACTCTCCACTCCCTTTTGTGGGATCCTATGGTCATTGTAAGGGAAGGGAAATGTGGGTGGAAAAATCTTCCTCTGGTGAGCTTGACTTGTTGCCCCACAAAAAAAAAGAAAAAGAAAATAATAGCAGTTTCATACCAATATTGATTGCCAAAGGTGAAGCCCCTTGCAAATCAAATGAACATACTCTAATACTTGGCAACTTCAAAGGAAAGGTGAGGATGGGAAGAAAATTTATGAGAAAATAAGGTTCAGGAAAAGGAAATGAGAGAGACTAAAACCTTTCAGATTATAGAGAAGTATCTTGCCTCTATATCACATTTTCTTCACAAAGAATTGGTAGGCATTGAACATATTGAACACCAAATAACACTACAAAAAACAAAGCTGACTACATTTTTTTTTTTGCAGGGCAATGAGGGTCAAGTGACTTGCCCAGGGTCACACAGCTAGTATCAAGTGTCTAAAGTCAGGTTTGACCTCAGGTCCTCCTGAATCCAAGGCCAGTGTGCTACCTAGCTGCCCCCTGACTGACTACATTTTAATAAACAGGAAAAGACATTCTTTTAATCAGAGCTAAGATCAGAATTTGTTAAAAAAAAAAAAAAAAAGAATTTGTTTAAAAAAATAAGAAAGAGGGGCAGCTAGGTGGCGCAGTGGATAGAGCACCTGCCCTGGAGTCAGGAGGACCTGAGTTCAAATTTGGCCTCAGACACTTAACACTTACTAGCTGTGTGACCTTAGGCAAGTCACTTGACCCCAATTGCCTCACTAAAAAGTAAATAAATAAATAAGAAAGAATGATGAGAGAAATATGTATAATTTAAAATATTAACCCTGATTTTTATACAAGTTTCTTGAAATTTTAAAAATGAGAAATGGACAACAGAAATTACATCAACATTAACTTTCATCCAGAAGTTAAACCAGAGTAAACTACTGTAAACTAAGTGCCACAAGGAGAAAAAAAACCCATAAAATGACTTACTCAAAAAATTTCTGATATGCTATATGATATACTTTCTAAATGGAGAGAGCCTCCAAAGGCAACACCAGACTAGAATATAAACTGATTTATAAATCTGACAAAGAATAATTACGAATAATTATGAATAGTTGTGAATGTTGTGGACCCATCAAGCAGAGAGAAGCTGAAGGTAAAACTAGAAACCTTGACAAGATATCCAACCAACCAAAGTTATCCCGAGGGTATTCCAAATGAAAAATGGAAGGCTGGGGGGGGGGAGGGGGGGCGGGAATGAGAAAGATTTTCAAAAACTGTTTCAATATATTTTTTTCTCTATCAAGGATATAGAACCACTACATTTTGTACCCTAACACTGCAGTCCTTAGGTACTTATAAAATAGAAAGCAAAAAATACCCCTAAAGAAAACAAAGACAGGAAAAGCAGCAATGAAGCCAGGTAAATAGATAAGAAGTCCTTAGAAGGACCCCAAATGGCAAATGCTGCATCAGCATCATGACTGACAAGCTACAGAGACCACTCATGCCCTGATCTGGAAAGCCCTAGAGGAAGTGCATCCAGCTCAAGGAAACACCAAGAGGTCACCCAACTCCTAGACAAAGGAAGCCGCAGGAGAAAGTTCACCACAGTGCCCTGGGGGAAAATGGGGTACAGGTTTGGGGTTCTTAGGAATTCCTCTTTAAAGAATTACACCCTCTTGCACACAAAAGTAGTTAGAATAAGGTGGTAGTTTATTTAGGGGCAAGGGAAGGGAAGTGGGGAGAGAAGGGAAACCATGACAGAAATCCTTGGACTTCTCATGGGGAGATAAGCACAAAGCACGTGGCTCAGAGGTACCAATCTCCTCGAGCAGGAGGCTGGTAGGTACTTTTATAGAGGACTGATGGGGGTGGACCATCTACCTGTGGAAAGTTCCTTTAGTGAGGGAGGACCATCCCCCACTGGCAGTGACTGGAGGAATTTGGGTGCCGGGTGGGGTGGCTACTGATCCCTCTTCAGGACACAAAGGCCGCAGCCACACCCAAATTTATCTCCCCAAGGTTAAGGGAGACCAGAATGAAGGGTGGGAATCCAAAGCTAGCTCAGTCCTATTTGGTTCCGCTTATCTCCCTAGGGTATCTGTCCTCTGGTTTAGCCTCTCAAGGACAAGATTCCTCGGTGTGCCCCAGAGAACTTCTGGGGTGCTCTGCACCCCATGACAAGCATCATGATCATGACTGACAAACTACAGAGACCACTCATACCCTGATCTGGAAAGCCCTAGAGGAAGTGCATCCAGATCAAGGAAACACCAAGAGGGATAGATCACCCAACTCCTAGACAAAGGAAGCACCCAGGAGAGAGAAAGTTCACCACAGCACCCTGATCAGGGATGGCCAACTCTAGACCCTTTATTAGAGACACTGAAGACTACTGAGCTCTTAATGCAAACATATGAAGGGAAGACAGAAATCATCAAAACATAGGAAAGAAAGATCAGGATCATTCAGGGCCTGACCACACCATCTAAGAATGCTTGTAGGAGCAGAGCTTCACCCTGGCACAAAGTCCCAATCAGGAACTGAAGCTGGAGATATGAGTAAATAGAAAGAAAATATTAAATGTTATTAAGAAATACAATGAGTCGGGGCAGCTAGTTGGCGCATTACCTTTGTAATGGTTTCAGATTCTCTAAAAATTAGAATGAATTAAATAGATTTCAGTAACTCCATCTATAGCTTGAAATCAGAAAGCCCTGAGTTCTAATCCTGCCACACATATTTACTGGTTATATGACCATAGACAGGTCACTTAACATCTTTCAGCTTCAGTTCCCTCCCATCTAGCTCTAATCTATGATCCTTATACTTGACAAAAAGAAAAAAATTTTAAATATCTACTACTAAAAACAACTCATCTGGAAACAGGTCAAGTAGAGATAATTTAAGAATCATCAAACTCCCTGAAAACCATGACCAAAAAAAAAAAGTGTTCCCCCTGAATCAAATTGTTTTTTGGAGTTTTTTTTGGCACAGGACAATGAGGGTTAAGTTACTTGTCCAGGGCCACACAGCTAGTAAGTGTCAAGTGTCTAAAACTGCAAATCTTCATTACAAACACCTTGCATTTTGGAAAGCATATAAAAAATGTATCATGTTATTTTTAAAGCTGTCCTGTTTATTTGTGGCTCCCTCCAAATCTCATTTTATTCTCCTTCATGTGCTTTTAAAAATACTTTGGTGATCCGCTTTCCTGCCTTTTTTTGTTTTTTGTTTTTTTGGTGAGGCAGTTGGGGTTAAGTGATTTGCCCAGGGTCACACAGCTAGTGTCAAGTGTCTGAGGCCACTTTTGAACTCAGTTCCTCCTGACTCCAGGGCTGGTGCTCTATCCACTGTGCCACCTAGCTGCCTCTTTTTTTTTTTTTTGACAACAACCTACCTGCTCTGTCCCAAATTTCCCCTACCAAAATTTAAAAAAACAAACAAATTTATACTTATAAAAAAATAAGCATAGTCAAACAAAAGCGAAAAGGCAGTATGCCATCCATTAGGACACTGGATGTAGTGTTAGGAAGACTGAGGCCCAAACCACACCTCAGAACTTTACTAGTTGTGTGACCCTGAGCATAAAATGATGGCACTGAGTTCAGTGGCCTTTGAGGTCCCTTCCAGCTCTAAATCTATGAGCTAAGAAAAGAAATTGACCTAAGCTGTGTCAGAACCTATGATAACTATTTTCTAGAAATCTCTTTACCATAGTTTCAGTTGTGTACAACTCTTCATTTGGGGTTTTCTTTTAAAGAGACTGCACTGATTTGCCATTTCCTTCTCTAGCTCATTTTACAGAAGCACTTTTAAGTTTAATCTATATTTTGAACATTTTCTTGGTCTCTTTCTTAAGTCTAGACAATCAACAAAACAATAAATCAAACTGTTATTTGTAGCTTGCTGATTTCTTAGGTTCACACTGAAAATTTAACAATTAGCTCTCTGTTCAAGCTGGCTCTAATCTAGCACACACCTGAATCCAGGCCTCCTGACTGCTACCAGTGGCCATTTCAATAGGACTCACATTTTTTTTTCCTCTTTGTCTTCATACTATGTGAGATAAATTCAACACATATATTGCATTCCAGTTACATGCAAGACACCCTGCAAGTTGCTGGGGATAAAAAAGTTTTTTAAATGATTCCATCTCTATTCTCTGAGAGTTAAAATTCTAATTAAGGGAAAGGGCTTATAACATCTACATAGATAAGTGCCTGTAAAGATACTGCATAAGAGATCAGAGAATGCTTTTGTAGCAAGGGCAGGTCTAATTGTTAGGAATTTTTTTTCAATCCTACATCTGCCTCATTGCAACTATCAGCCATTGCTCTTATTTGTGCTTGGGGCCAAGCAGAACAAGTCTAACAACTCCTTTTCTACAGGATAAATTCTTGAAGATAACAATCACGGCCCTAACTAAATCTCTTCTCCAAACAGCTCCAGATTCTTCAACTAATCCACAAATATCATCCTCTCTTTCAGGTCTAAATCTGTGGTCTCATGATCCTAAATTCTCCCATTTTCTCCCCATATGAGTCTCTTTCTTTTGGACATACTCTGGCTTCTTTATTTCCTAAGATATGATACTCATAAATGAATATAGTTCTCCATATGTGATCTGAACAGAATACAATGGAATGATCACCTAACTTGTTTTGTAATCCAGGCTTCTCTGAAGACAACCCAGCATGATATTTTTTAGAAGCCACTTCTTGTTGTTTAGTTGTTTTTCATTTGTGTCTAATTCTTCATGGCCCCTTTTGGGGTTTTCTTGACAAAGCTACTGTAGTGGTTTGCTATTTTCTTCTCTTGCTCATTTTACAAATGGGGAAACTGGGGCAAACAGCATTAAATGATTTGCCCAGGGTCACACAACTAATAAGTGTTTTAGAGCAGATTTGAATTCAGGTGTTCCTGACTCTAGCCAGGTGCTTTATCTACCATCTCATCTAGTACACTATTAACTCATACTGACCTAGAAAGTGCATTAAAATATCCAGATCTTTGGAACACAAATTGGTATCTAAACACACCTCTTGCATATTGTATTGTTTTTTGTTTTTCGGGCAATGATGGTCAATGACTTGCCCAGGGTCACACAGCTAGTGTCAAGTTATCTGAGGCCAAATTTGAACTCAGGTCCTCCTGAATCCAGAGTAAGTGCTTTATCCACTTCGCCACCTAGCTGCCCCCGTATGTTTTTTTTTTTAATTAAAAATAATTTTTTAATTATGGGAGGCTAGCAAGGAAGAGGGGAATATTGAAAAAGAAAGGCAGACTACCACTTGCAGCTCCTCATTTGGATGTTTCTGGAGTCTTAGAAGCTTGACTACCCTACATTCTCCTACAAATGAACCTTTGTAGCTTGTTCTAGTAGAGGAGTGCAGCTGCTCATTTTAAGAATAGTACTTTTTAGAGGGCAATTAGGTGGCGTAGTGGTAAAGCACCAGCCCTGAATTCAGGAGGACCTGAGTTCAAATCTGGCCTCAGACACTTGACACTTACCAGCTGTGTAACCCTGGGCAAGTCACTTAACCCTCATTGCCTTCCCCCCCCCCCAAATGAATAGTACTTCTTTAGCAGGGAAGGTCATCCTCTTCCATGGAGTGAGCAGCTTTGAGGTATGCACAGGGAGTGGTGGAGGAGGAAGAAAACACTGGCCTAGCCAGCTAGATCTTCCAAATTAACCCTGGAATTCAACAGTGTGACAGATATTGCAGTTAGATCACCCTCACATCTCCGTCTTGTATTTCTAAAATTGATTTTTAAATCAAAGATAGAACCTTGCTTTAATCCTCATTAAATTTAATCTTATTGCAAATTCAAAGAACTTATGATGAAAAATGCTATCTACTTGAAGAGAAAGAACTTGACTGATGGAGTCTGAATGCAGATTGAAGCATATTATTTTTTACTTTGCTTTTTTTCGTGTGTGTTTTCTTTCACAACATGACTAATATGGAAATGTTTTGCATGACTGCACATGTATAACCTACATCAAATAACTCAAAGGAGGGGCAGAAGGGAGAAAAAGAATTTGGAACTCAAATTTTTAAAAAATTAATGTTAAAAATGTTTTTACATGTAATTGAAAAAACATTTTAAAAATTTCATCTTATTCAATTCATCCTATTCTAAAATGCTGAGACTTTTAGTACTAACATATTATTGATGTGTTGCCTGAAAATTTGACAAGTAAGACTTCTGGGCCTTCATCTGTGGCTGATAAAAATGTTGAACAACACAGGGCCAAGCACAGATTCTTGGAGCCCTTTTCTAGGGACCTTCCCCTAATTCATTAATGACTAACCTTTTTCAATCAGTTTCAAATAGGATTATCAGAAATTAGAAGCCCTCTCATTTTATAAATGAAGAAACTGACATTTTAGAGTGTTTTGCCCATAGCCAAATAATGAATGCGTCAGAGGTAGAACTTGAAGTCAGGTCTTCCTGACTCCAATTTCAATTCACTATCCAGGACATCTTGCTGCCTTGCCTGTTTTGTCATCTAGCCCACCTCTTCAACATTGTCCACAGAGATAGTATAACTGGAATCTGGCACATAGGCAGACCCCATTGGCTTGTTTGATTGATGCAACTCTACAGTTTGTTCTTGCTATATTTTTTTGACAATTTTTTTTTTGGGGGGGGTGAGGCAATTGGGGTTAAGTGACTTGCCCAGGGTCACACAGCTAGTAAGTGTTAAGTGTCTCAACCCGAATTTGAACTCAGGTCCTCATGACTCCAGGGCCGGTACTCTATCCACTGTGCCACCTAGCTGCCTCTTGTTCTTGCTATATTTTTAAAGTAAATACCACTTTGTGACTAACTTTTGTTAAATGGTTAAGTGGAATTGGGGTGCTATCCTCTGATGTTTAACAGTGGGGGAAAACAGCCACTGGGGCTTATGCCAGTGGCAGTAGACACCCTATCTCAAACCTTCAGGGCACCCTAGTTATAGCAGCCTAGTTCTGGAAGAGGGAGCTAAGACTGATTTTGTTAAAGATTTTGCTGAAATATAAATCTAGCACCTATTGCAAGAGCCACTCACAAATGAGATGATTAAAAAAAGGAGAGACAGTTTAATTTAATCATTTTTATTAATATGCTGGCAGATGTATTGGCAATCTCTCAGACCAAAGACCTCTAAGGGAGGTAGGGATCACAGTTTATATAACCCTCTAACTGTAGGAGGTCCATCACACACCAATCAAATCTAATTGGTTGACATGATTTGGAGGTGTGTTATATTAAAATGAAGTCTGGGATATGTGACTTTGGTCACTCAGATCTTGGTAAGAATGACATCAGGAATGTAAGACCCCCACCCAAGCTCATCAGAACACTATAGTTTTCACTTAGGTGTGGCTGTGCCGGCCAAATCTCATCAGTAAAGTCCTTCAGCTATCTAAACTGATCTGTCTCCACCCAAGACTCCTTTGACCCAGATGAGTCTTGCTTTCAAGAACTTGCTTTTAGAGGGGGTGTGGGGGGTGGGATAAGGTAAGAAAGAAGGAGAGATCACTGGGTCCCCCATGATGTTAATTTTTTTGTTTGTTTGTTTTTTGTTTTTTTTGGTTTTTGGTGAGGCAATTGGGGTTAAGTGACTTGCCCAAGGTCACACAGCTAGTAAATGTTAAGTGTCTGAGGCCGGATCTGAACTCAGGTCCTCCTGACTCCAGGGCCCGTGCTCTATCCACTGTACCATCTAGCTGCCCCGATGTTAATTATTAATAATCATTTCTCACACAGATTATAAGCATTTTCTATGAATTTTCCATTAGATGCCAATGGAAGACAGAAATGTGTTGGAGGAAAGTGTTTGGCTAACATAAAGGACCGGATCGCTTGGTAAACTTGAGTATGCTTTATCACTTGGCTAAAGCTTTATCGCTGTCTCTTCTAAACTATTTTCCCTGCAATTCTTTTTTTTTTTTGCGGGGCAATGGGGGTTAAGTGACTTGCCCAGGGTCACACAGCTAGTAAGTGTCAAGTGTCTGAGGCTGCATTTGAACTCAGGTACTCCTGAATCCAGGGCCGGTGCTTTATCCACTGTGCCACCTAGCTGCCCCCTTCCTTGCAATTCTTTAGAGCTTTTATTTCAATTAAAAATTGTTCATGTTTCATTTATTCTAAGTATTCATAGTGGTCCTTTCATAGTACTGATAACCACAGTTTACTGAGAACTGACTGATTATTACCCATTCCCCATTCCCAGGCCAATGAATTGTCTGGGGCTAACCAATCTTTGTCATTTCCAGACTCTTGTTTGTCTTATGGATCTCCTCCAAAAAGACTATCCTCTCTGAAAGATTCCCCAGCTTACTCCCAGGACTTTAGGTTATTATGTAAAAAGATCTATTTACATTAAGTAGCTTCTATTTAGAGTTAAGTAGTTTCTATACTTAACTCATGGGTAGGCTCATGGTTCCCTTTGTTCTGTTAACCTCAGTCCCTATCTTTGGGTATTCCTAGCCTTCTTGCTTTGCTCTTCTGCCCCAATTAAAGACCTTATTTCTCCTATATTGATTGTTTCATTAATTTTCAGGTTGACAGTATTTATATTCATATTACTAGGTATTCTAGTTGTCCTTGTAGAAAATCCAGTCTTGTCTTTGACTTGTTAGAAAGGCAATAAGCATTTATTAAACACCAGATATGTTCCAGGCACTGTGTTAAGCACTGGGGATACAAATACAAATAAAAACAGACAATTCCTGCCTTAGAGGAGCTTACAATCTAATGGGGGAAGACAACACACAAGAGAAAGCTAAAAAGGGAGGAGGATGCTGGGGAAGGTACCCAGCTTAGGGGTATATTGGAGAATCCTAGAGAAATCTAAAAGCTGTATGGCTGGGGAGAAATGGGGAGAAATGCTGTGCTGAGCTTCTCTTTAAATAGAAGTCCTGATGAGAAGTGAGTACCAAGCAGATTCAAATTGAACCTTGCAGCATGATGAGATTTCCCAATGATGAGTTTCCTGGGGAATGAAAGCAGGATGGAGAGTTCCAGAGAAGTCCAAAAACAGTGTGGCTAGTGGTAAAGGAATTACTCTCTCCTTCTTTTAAGGGATCTGTAGATCTATCATAATTTTTGATATTAGTCAGTATCTTCCTTGATTTATTTATCTTTCTAGCTTTACTTTCTTAATTGGGACTCTACCAGGGCCAAGATCCAAGTCCTACTGCTCTTTGGGATGAGGTAGCTGGGCCTGTGGTCTGGAATCCCTGTCGTTTTTGTTTTGTTTTGTTTTTTTAGTGAGGCAATTGGGGTTAAGTGACTTGCCCAGGGTCAAGTGTTAAGTGTCTGAGGCTGGATTTGAACACAGGTACTCCTGACTCCAAGGCAGTGCTCTATCCACTGCGCCACCTAGCTGCCCTGAATCCCTGTGTTTTTGCACCAGATTTATGCCTTACCCTCCAGATCTTTGAAATTCAGAGTGATGGATCTTCTACGGCATCTCAGGATAGGGGGCTAGGAATCTGAGTTGTCTCAGTCTTTTCACTACACTATTCATGATAAATTTCAAAGGCATCTCACCCCAAAAGTATGACAAACAATGTACAAACTAGAAACTTAAGACAATATTTCAAGTACTTTTCTTCCTACCATTAATATAGTTATATAACTCTTCTCCTTGCTCATTGTAGAATTTTGTTATAATGTTCAATTACCCAAAGCACACATTTTCATATTAAATGTGATCTTAATCCTGAGTTTTTGCTTTCACTTACTCCATGCATATCTTGTGGCATGGACAATATCTACTAATTCATGTAGATTAGGCTATTTTTCCCCTAAAAAGGCAATGAAACTGTCCTTGAGACCTAAGGCTTTAAAACATTGACATAGCTTTCAAGTTGACTAAGCATAGAAAGACCAGCATATTGAGTAGCTGATGCTCCTCGGCCTTGGTAGACTCCTTGCTGCTGTAGAAGTTCACAAATCCTTCTGACTAGATGCATTACTGTGGAAAATATAGAGGTGTGGGAAGCTATGTCCACCGGAACCAATGCTGTGTTTATGCTGAGTATCATTTCCATGCTATTTTAAGTAAACTTATTTTTCTGAAGTGTTAAATGGTCTATGAGTGTCTCATTTTGTTCCAATTTCTGAGCCTAAACCATTAGACCAACCTGAATCCAGCTTCACCCAGATTGAGTTTCAAGCAAGGCACAAAACATGAAGACATGAGCTCCCCAAAGTCATGGAAGATATCCTGTGCCAAGTGCAAATAGAGGGGTTCCCTCTAGATAGTCCAGTTTTCTGTAAGCTTTTGTTTGAAAATAGATGAATGTTGATTACAAGGAGCACCATAGCATTCTAGGGACTCCTTCATGAGGTCTACAGCCATTCAGAAGAGATGAGCTCTGTGGTGCATACAGAAAAGCCAAGGGGTTGAAAAATACATATAATGGACAATCCAAATTGCCCACATTATGACATGCCCATCAGATTAGTCCATAAGCACATATGCCTTGGGCAGGTACTCAGATGGACAATGAACTGAACCCAGAATCGAAGAGGAGAGTGAGAAATTCTGTGGCACTTAAATCCTAGGCTGCTTCCTGACATCAAAGCCCATCTTTCTTTTTTTCTTCTTCTTTTTTTTCCCAGGGCAGTGAGGGTTAAGTGACTTGCCCAAGGTCACACAGCTAGTGAGTGCCAAGTGTCTGAGGCCAAATTTGAACTCAGGTCCTCCTGAATCCAGGGCTGGTGCTTTATGCACTGTGCCACCTAACTGCCCCCTAAAGCCCATCTTTCTTCTTTATTTTTTTTAAATGTTATTTAAATTAAAAAAAAAATTTTCTGATTTCCAAGTCCAATGCATTTTCTTTTTAGAATTTTATTTTCCAAATTACATGTAAAAGCAAATTTTGACATCAATTTTTTTTACACTTTGTGTTCCAACTTCTCTTCCTCCCTCCCTTCCCACCCCCACCCCCAAGAACTCAAGCAATTCAATATAAATTATACATGAGTAGTCATGGAAAACAACTCTACATTAACTAGGTTGTGAGAGAAAACAGATAAAAACAAAACTTCAGATTAAGGAATTATCAAAAAAATGTGTTTAGTCTGTTTTCAGATACCATCAGTTCTTTCTCTGTAAATGGATTGCAATTTTCATAAGTTCTTCAGAATTATATTGGATCATTGCCTTGCTGAAAATAACCAGGTACTTCCCAGCAGATCATCTTACATTAATGCTGTTATTTTGTATACAGTACATTTCTCTCTGCTTCAGTTCATGTGGGTCTTTCCAGGTTTTTCTGATAGCATCCTGTTCATCATAACTCAGCCTGGCATTTAAAGCCCTTCACAGATTGACTCCAACCTGTTTTATTCCGTCCAGACAGGTTTACTTTCTGTTCCTGTGGTACATGGAATTCTGTCCCCCCCCCCCCCCCAAGGAGCCTTTGCCCCCAGGCTGTCCTCCAGGCATGGAATCATCCTCCTCCTCCTCCCTCCACTCTCTTCTCTCCTCTCCCTAGTTCCCTTTAAGTCCCAGCTAATGTATCATTTCAGATGTGAAGCCTTTCCTATCCTTCCCAATTATTCATGTCTTCCCTGCCACCCCTTCAAATAAATCACTTTCTATGTAATTTTTTTTTCTTTCTATATATTTTAAATCAACTAATTTAACTGTGTTTGTCCTTAGGAACATGTAAATTCCCTAAGGGTTAAGGATGATTTTGTTTTCGTCTTTGTATCTCAGGTATCTTACAAAGTACTTTGCTTATGGTAGGTACTTATTTTAAATATTTTATGAATGTCTCTTGTAGCCTCATAAAAGAGAGCTGGCTCTTGGAAAAATTGTGAACACTCAAAAATGAACTGATGACTCCATGGGAAGATTGTTGCATCTGAAGGCACAGGATTTCAAGCCAAATTCTGACCCTGCCACTGTCACCTGGGTCACTTAGGGAAAGTCACTTAACTCTCTCTGGCTCCTTTAAAATGAGAGAGTGGGTGTAGATGCCATATACATTCCCTTCCCCACCTTCACCAGAGAACCGGCTGTTAAACATGTACCAACACACCCCTTTTAACCTGCTGCTGCTTCTTGGCCACCCAGGGCCTCCACCCAGACCTATTCTCTCTCTGGTCAATCATGGTGATTACTTTTTTGGGGGGGGGGCAGGGCATTGATGGTTAATGACTTGCTCAGGGTCACACAGCTAGTAAGTGTCAAATATCTTAGGTCAGATTTAAACTCAGGTCTTCCTGAATCCAGGGCTGGTGCTTTATCCACTGCACCACCTAGCTGCCCCTCCCCCAATTACATTTTAATATGGTTCTGGCCACTCTCAAAAATGTTGAGTGCCACAAATTTGATACCTCTGGTTTAAAATTATATGTATGACTAAAAATGATGATCTTGGGGGCAGCTAGATAGCACAGTGGTAAAGCACCGGCCCTGGATTCAGGAGTCCCTGAGTTCAAATCCAGCCTCAGACACTTGACACTTACTAGCTGTGTGACCCTGGGCAAGTAACCCTCATTGCCCTGCAAAAAAAAAAAAATGATGATCTTGTCATGGAGCCATAGTGGGGCATAACCAAAGAACAGCCTGTGGTCTCCATTGATATTCCTTTTTTTTTTCCGGGGCAATGAGGGTTAAGTGACTTGCCCAGGGTCACACAGCTAGTCAATTGTCTGAGGCCAGATTTGAACTCAGGTCCTTCTGAATCCAGGGCTGGTGCTCCATCCACTGCGCCACCTAGCTGCTCCCAATATTCTTTTTAAATAATATTTTATTGGGGGCAGCTAGGTGGCACAGTGGATAAAGCACCGTGTGGATTCAGGAGTACCTGAGTTCAAATCCGGTCTCAGACACTTGACACTTACTAGCTGTTGGACCATGGGCAAGTCACTTAACCCCCATTGCCCCGCAAAAAACAAACAAAAACAAAAACAAAAACAAAAACAAAAACAAAAAAATTTATTTCCCTCCAATTACATGTAAAGACAATTATTAACATTCATTTAAAAAAAATTGAGTTCCAAATTTCTCCCTCCCTTTCTCACCTCCCCCCTCCCTGAGATGGTATGCAATTTGATATAGATTATACATGTGCAATCATACAAAATGTTTCCATATGTAACGATTGGAATGACGCCACCTGCTGGAGACTTACTGCAGAAGATTTCTGCCCATGAAGCGAAGGTCTTTGAGGGCAAGACCAGGAGTCTTTTCTTTGGTGTCAGGAAGTGACGTTTGCTAGTGGGAGGAAGAAGGAAGAGCTGGGTGCTCTGACTCATGCTCTTTCCTTTGGACTCTGGTGGAGAGCAGAGCTAGAAATGTGCTCTCCCTTTAATAGATAGGAATCTAGGCCTTTTCTTCTCTCTTTACCAAACTCTTATTCTCCTTAATAAATGCTTAAAAGTCTAAACTCTTGCTAAAGCTTATAATATATTGGCGCCCACTCATTAGATATTTTAGACAGTTTAGCTAGAATTTTAGCCCTTAACACATATTTATGACACTCATAGTGATTCTACCAACCATGACGGTATTCTGGCAGGAGGAAGCATTAGTAAAGTGTCTTTAATGACTGATAACTGCCAGGAGTGTTTGTGTTTTAATAGGAAGTGATCGAAGCCTTTCCTAATCTTCCCAGTTTTTCATGTCTTCCCTGCCACCACTCCAAATAAATCACTGCATATATTTTAAATTAACTAAAATCTAACTATAGGTTTGTCCTTAGGAGCATGTAAACTTCTTCAACCTTCTGGAAAGATGTGCCTTCTCAGGACATTGAGGAAGGCTAGCTCTGATTGGGTAGCGCCGGACCACTCAAGAGTTACATTCTGAAACCTGCTCAACACTCAATAAATGCCTATAGAATGACTAACTGAAAAAACATTTCTCTGTGGAGATTCAGAGGTGTGCTGAAGTGGCAGGCCCCTATAGCAGTCTGCACTTGAACTTGTTGACTGTGTGACACGTGTCAAAAGCACTGAATTTGGAATCAGAGGACCTGGAACTAAAAATGCCAGCTCTGTTATTACTGTCAATACTTGTGTGATTGTGGATAACTCACTTACCTTTTTTGGGGCCTCAGTGTCCTTGTTTGTAATATGAGGGGCTGGGACTAAATGATTTCTAAAGTTCTTTCCAGCTCTAAACCCTAGAATTTTTGATTTTGCTGATCCATCTCCCATACAGGACTGTTTTCTTTTTCTATGCTATCTGCCCCTGAATCCTATCCAGACTAATACTAGTGTTTTGTGTGGCATAGACAATACATAAGGGAAAAGGTCCTTGATTTAGAACTTCAAGGGACCCTAGAAGTCATCTAGTCCAATCAATTAATCCAACGAAGTATTTATTAAGTACCTACTAAGTGCCAGAGGCAGCTAGGTGGTTCAGTGGATAGAGCACTGGGTCTGGAGTCAGGAAGACATGAGTTCAAAGCTAAATTCAGACACTCACTAGCTCTGTGACCCTGGGCAAGTCACTTAAGCTCTGTTTCCCTTAATCTATTGGAGAGAGAAATGGCAAACCACTCCAGTGTCTTTGCAAAGAAAACCCTATATGGAGTCATGAAAAGTTGGATACAACTGAAGGAGTGCCAGATCCTATACTAGTATAGAATATAACCCAACTATATTAATTTTATCAGTGAGAGGAGCCCCAGAGTGTTTTATGACTTGCTTCTAGGTCAGAAAAATGACTTTGAAGGGCTAGAATTTGAACCAGGTCCTCTGACTTTAAGTCCAGTGTTTTTTCTTTGTGTACTCTGGGGATGGGAAGACAGATAACACTAAGTGGGCCTCAACATGACTACAAGTAAGACTGATTCCCATTAAATTCTATATAAGGTCAAAGGATTTGATAATAGAGGAAATGGTCGTTATCCCTTGTTCTTTCTTTTTTCTTTCTTTCTTTTTTTTTTTTTTGTGAGGCAATTGGGGTTAAGTGACTTGCCCAGGGTCACACAGCTAGTAAGTGTTAAGTGTCTGAGGCCGAATTTGAACTCAGGTACTCCTGACTCCAGGGCCAGTGCTCTATCCACTTCGCCACCTAGCTGCCTCTATCCCTTGTTTTTTTGTTTTGTTTTGTTTTTTTTTTAGTGAGGCAATTGGGGTTAAGTGACTTGCCTAGGGTCACACAGCTAGTAAGTGTTAAGTGTCTGAGGCCGGATTTGAACTCAGGTACTTCTGACTCCAGGGCCGGTGCTCTATCCACTGTGCCATCTAGCTGCCCCATCCCTTGTTCTTGAAGGAGATAAAAGTGACATCACTACATTGGAGTCAAGGATAGTATGACTATGGCTGATCAGACCAATATGAGCTTGGAAGGCTCTACCTCAGGTCAGGCCTGAGTCCACATGAACATTTGGAGTAAATATGTCTCTAAATTTGCACATCTTAGGTTTCTTTTGAGCTACTGAAATCCTGTTTTACTCATTGAGCAGAGTGCCTTCTTTGATGAGGGCCCACCATGCTGGGTAGTCCTTTGGTCAAAGGATATGAACAAACATTTCTTTTTTAAAATTTTATTTTATTTTACAAACACTTCTTTTTTCTTTTTTTTTTTTTGCAGGGCAGTGAGGGTTAAGTGACTTGCCCAGGGTCACCCAGCTAGTGTCAAGTGTCTGATGCTGGATTTGAACTCAGGTCATCCTGAATCCAGGGCCAGTGCTTTATCTACTGCACCACCTAGCTGCCCCCTTACAAACACTTCTTAAAAGAACAAATGCAAACTACCAACAACCATAGGAAAGAATGCCCGAAATTATTAATGAGAAATGCAAATTAAAACAATCCTGAGGTTTCTCTTCATACTCAGCAAATTGTCAAAGATGACAAAAGATGATAATAGTCATTGTGAAGGAGGTGTGCAAAGATAGGCACACTAATGTATTAGTGGTGGAGCTGTGAATTGGCACAACTATTCTGGGAAGCAATTTGGAATTATGAAAATAATTGTGGATACAAATTCCATATTATTTGATCCAGAGATTTCCAAGGAAATCATTGACAAAAAGGAAGGCTCCCTATGCAGCAAAATATTTATACCAGCATCTTTGTGTGTGTGTGTGTGTGTGTGTGTGTGTGTGAGAGAGAGAGAGAGAGAGAGAGAGAGAGAGAGAGAGAGAGAGAGAGAGAGAGAGAGAGAGAGAGAGCACAAAGAACTAGAAGCAAAGTACATGCTCGTCAATTGGGGAATAACTAAACAAATTATGGTACATAAATGTAATGAATACAGAGAAGCATGGAAAAACTTACATGAATCAATACAAAATGAAGTAAATAGAGCCAGGAAAACAACGTACACAATGATTACATCAATGTAAATGGAAAGAACAATCACAAAACAACAAAAGATGAATGTAAAATTATAAAGAACAAGCTTGGCTTCAAAGAAGAGATTTGAAAATAACCCCTGCCCCCACCCCCACCCCCCTTCTAGGGAGGAAGGTTCCACAGGTGTGGAATATTACATATAATGTGAGATTTTTTTCAATGTATTGGTCTATTTTGTTGGATTCTTTTTTCTCTTCCTTAAAAAACAAAAAACCTGGTATAAGCAACACTTCTCTAGGAGGGACATGGGGGGGAGGAGCATGGGGGAAATTAAGCATTGTTAAGAACAAAAGATATCAATAGAAATTTCATTTGTAAAAGACATCATCATTGAAGGCTGCCAAACTTCTGGAGTCATCCTAGGGACTCTCTTAATTTTTCTTGCTCCAGCTTTCTCTTTCTGATCAGGTGACCTGTTTCTTAAGCACAAGCTTAATTTTGGCTAGTCTAATCTATAACCTATATCAGAATGCTTGCTGAGGAGGGAGGGAGAAAAATCTGGAAAACAAAAATGAATGTTAAAAACACAAAAAAAAACCTATTGCTTATGAAAAAAAATTTTTTTGGCTAGTCTAGCCAAAATCTATGGTTTCTATCCCCATCTCCTCTGCTCTAATCTCCTTGACTAACACTAGATGTCACTAGTTCTCTGTGCTACCTGGCTTTCAGCATTCACTACTTCTAGTTAGTGACATAGCAATGTCACTCATTTCTTGGTTTGTGAAGGGTGGTAAACTTGGGAGAATCTCCAAAAAAGTTCTAGTATGCATTCCTAAATCCAGAATCTAGAAGGGTAGAAGAAAAAGGTGAAAGGCAAGTTTTAATTTAAGTATCATCTAGGAAAAAACTATATATACATATATGTATATATAAGGCAGAAAGAGAGGATTATATACATATATACATAGTATACATGTGTGTATATGCATATACAGTTCCAAAGGTTTATCATGCCAGGGTGGGAGTGGAGATAAGCTCCCACTCTCTATAAAATGCTCCAATAGCGTGCGTCTCAAATAGCCTCTGACAACCGAAGCCCAACTCCTGGCCTTCTTGTGGCGGAACTGTTTCCACTAACAGGAGAAGGGGCGAAGGTGAGTCACTGGCACCTTAAAACCAGTCGCTTCGGGCAGGTGGGGCTCGTTAGCCTTGGCAGGCAACCTGCCTAGGGGAAGGAAACCCTGATTTTAAACCTCTGCTGCCTTGTGGCTATACCCATATATGGGAAAGGCTTCGGGAGTTAACCCCGAGGAAAAATCAGGAGTCAGAGTCCCTTAGACAGTTGGATGTTGGACATCACATCCCTCTGGCAACTCCTGCAGCGGCTCTGGTGCCAAACTGTATTGGCTCTGCCTCTCCTTTGGATCCACCAATGTCGTGGAGAGGGAAAACCTGCTGCATGGGCAACAGCTTGTTTTCCATATTGATCTGCCCAGGCCAGCGCCCTGGAGAGGACACTCCAGCTACTCCTCATGGGGTAGATACAACACAGGATGCGGCAGTTACTGGTTATAAGTCACTTAGGAGCTTCGGCTCCCGTATTGGACTGAACAGCCAAACTGTGGCCTGTGGCTCTTCAAGGCACTGATCCATGGTCATCTGTGACTGGTAGAGGCCTACTACTACTACTATATGCATATACATATATGAACACACATATACATATATGTATATATGAGGCAGAAAAAGAGGCTTGGGGAGATGCCATTTCCTTCTGGATATGTGTGTATGTGTATATATGTATATATGTGCATGTATGTGTGTAGGTGTATGCATATGTCTGTCTATGTCTGTGTCTATGTATCTCTATATATGTATCTCTCTCTCTCTCCCTCTCTCTTTCTCTTTCTCTCTCTCTCTCTATGTATGTATGTATATGTATCTCTTCTATTCCCGAAGGAAATAGCATCTCCCCAAGCCTCTTTTTCTGCCTTAGTTTTCTTCTTTTGTTCCCTCAGTTGATCCGGAGTTTATCGCAGGGTGACCTTTCTGCTGTATTCCTGCCTTCAGCTGATTGGAGTATTTGGTTAGTTTGAAAACAAGTTGGCAAGAAAAGAGCACAATTCATTTGAAAGATGTGAGCTTGTGTTTGGGAGGATGAAGACTTCAGGAATTGAATGTAGGAGCTCACACTTCTACTCAGGTTGAGAAATCACAGAGACAGAGGGATTTCTAATGGTACCATTATGATCTAACGCAGTGTTTGCTCTGGGTAATTAAGGCAAAGGCAGTATCAATCTTCTCTGTCAGTCTTTAGATCAGTGGCTTTGATGAGGGCATGCTGGCCAAATCTACAGATGACAAAAAGCTGAGAGAGAACTCACATATAATAACAGCCAGCACTTATATAGCACTTCAAGGTTTGCAAAACACTTGACAAACATCTTATTTTATCTTCACAACAACCCTGGGAAGTAGATGGTATTATTATACCTGTTTTACATCAAAGAAACTGAGGCAAATAACTTGTCCAGGGTCACACAGCTAATAAGCGTTGGAAACTAGATATGAACTCAGGTCTTCCCAACTTTAGGTCCAATTCTTTATCCTTAGCACCACTCAGCTGTCAACATGATAAATGAGAGTAATGTGAAGAAATCGACTAGGGATAAGTATAAATTCTTATAATTGGTTGAAAAAAATTTGGTTTTAGAGGGCAGTGGTTTTAGGTGGCGCAGTGGATAAAGCACCCACCCTGGATTCAGGAGGACCTGAGTTCAAAGCTGACCTCAGACACTTGACACTAGCTATGTGACCCTGGGCAAGTCACTTAACCCTCATTGCCCCACCAAAAAAATAAATAATTTGGTTTTTAAAAACTTCCCCAGCATAGGATGGAGATGTACTGCCCTAGACACCACTGCCCGACCACCCCCCAAATCTGGGAGTTTTAGTGGAATAAAAAGCCCATTATGAGTCATGACTATGACATGGCACCCAAAAAAGCTAACAAGATCTTCAGTTGAGTTAATAAAGGTGTGACAGATTTGGTATGGGCTGGGTATGTACTGGACAGGTGAAATTGAGACACTGGATTATCAGGGCAGTTCCCACCTAGCTTTTGTCCTCTTTTCTGCCAGTTACTCACTTTGGAGTTGAAAGACCTGGGTCCCCCATCTGATTCAAGGTTACCTATGTGACATTGGACAAGTCAATTAGACTCACAAAATTTCAGTCTCCTCAACTGAAAAATAAGGGGGTCAGGTGAGAAGGCCCTGGAGGTCCCTTTCAGTACAAAATTTACAAACCTAGGAAAATTAAGCATTGAGGGGTACCCTCCCCATATACTTATGCAAAGGCTCCTCTTTAGTGGGCTTACACCAGACTTTCTTAAAACTGCTGATCAGGGTAGCTAGGTGGTGCAGTGGATAGAGCACCAGACCTGAATTCAGGAGGACTGAGTTCAAATTCAGCCTCAGATACTTGATAATTATTAGCTGTGTGACCCTTAACCCCAATTGCCTCACACAAAAGAAAAAAAAACTATAGGAAACCCCCCCCCCCCAAAACTGCTGAGCAATAGGTCAGCTAGGTGGTGCAGTGGATAAAGCACCAGCCCTGGATTCAGGAGGACCTGAGTTCAAATCCCACCTCAGACACCTGACACTAGCTCTGTGACCCTGGCAAGTCACTTAACCCTCATTGTACACACCCCCCCCAAAAGAAAGAAAGACAGAAAACTGCTGAGCAAAACATAGTTGCTCCAGAGATAATATGAAATTAATCTCCAAATTATTGGAGAATTAGTAGAAACTCATGGTATTTTTTCTACCCTGCTATTTCCTTGACATTTTCTAGCTTATTCTGACCCTCTGTATTAAGATAGCAGAGGCAAGTGACTTTTCTATGATCACATGGCTTATTGGACATAAGAAAACAAAAATGCAAAGAAATGATCAATAATTTCACTCTTGTGCAGTGCATCATCTAATTGTCCCTAAGATCTCTCGCTTACCTTTTTATTTCTTTGAGGTTCCCAAGGCCAGTCTCACTATACCTGTTCCCATATGTGGTGAAAAGTGAGCAAGGGGGAGATGTGTGTGTGTGTGTGTGTGTGTGTGTGTGTGTGTGTGTATCTGTCCAGGGCCCTACCACTGAACTCCAAAGCTTAAAGAGGAAAGCAAGAGCAGCATAAGTCTCCCTGGTTCTGGCTTACCCTTTTTCCACTCTTCGATGTCTGGTACTGAGGAGCCCACCCCCTTCAGGACTCTGTTCCTTCTCCTAGCCACGTCACTTCTCTAACACTAATCATCCTAGGACAGGTCCTGGCCTATTTTCTTGACACAAGCAGGAGTTTAGGTTGTGGTTGCTGCTGCTGCTTGGCATTGCTCTCAACTCTTCTGTCTAGTCCTGGTCACAACAGATAGTGGTGTAGGTTACAGCCCTGGTCCCCAAAGCCTACTGGCTGTCATCAGAGTTCCTTCTTTCATCAGCTTTTCAACTCTTTTCATGTTATATAGACTAGATGCCACCTCAGATATCTGTCAAAGAGGAAGAAGAGGAAGAATTGAGCCAAAGGAGGTAGGTCCTATGCATGATCTATGCATGTTGTGAACAAATCCATCATTCTTTCTCTCTTCTGATATGAGTTCCCATTATCATGCATATATTACCCCAAACATGGAAAGGCCATGGAAGTTTCCAGAACTACTCTATAGTCCTCCTCTCTGCTACCAAACTGCCACTATTCTGTGCCCCATTTCAGACAACAATCACATCATGAGTCCTCTGGCTTAGATATTAATTACAAAGGAAGAGTGAACAGAATTTGAGAGGCGATAGGAATATTGTACTCTGCCCTAGTCAGTACACTTTTGGAGTATTGTATTCAGTTCTAAATAGTATACTGACAAACTGGAGTACCTCCAGAAACTACCCAGGATGATGATCAGGTGAAACAGCCTAAGAAAGTGGAGGAGTGTTTTCAAGTGTCTGGAGGGCTGTCATGTGGAAGACAGATTACACTTGTTATGTTATGCTTGGCCTCAGAGGACAGAACTAGGAGCAATGGATGGTAGTTATAGAGGGAAATTCAGGCTTGATGTAAGGAAAAACTCCTTAATACTTAGAACTGCCCTAAAGTGGAATATACTGTCTTTGAAGGTGGTGGATTCCCTTTCCTTGGAGGTCTTCAAAATGGAGGGTGAATAAACACATTGAGGATTTGTGGGAGGGAATTTTTGGTCAAGTACAAGTTGGACTAGGTGTCTTCTGAGGTCCCTTCCAGCTTTTGGATGCTGTTTTGATAAACCACATCTTTTTGGGGTGTCCTGCATGTTGTTCATCTTTGGGCTACCCAAGAGATGTGCCCTCTGCTGAAGGTCACACCAGTCTGGATAAACATCATCTCTCCAGTAGATCCTGACTCTGGGTAATCTTTTTCCTGCACTCCTAGGTGCTAGGGACTTGGAGTCTCCTTTCCTTCCCCTAGAAAGAGAAGGAAGAAGTATGGAGGAAGTATATCCTGAGTCAAAGTGCTAATCATCCCACCCTACTTACAGCTCTGGGGTGTATGGGATGTTCAAGGAGGATTGGTACCTCTGGTGTGACATCTTGAGAGTCCTTTTTAGGGCTGCTCATCCACCTTAGGTGTTCACCTGACACTCAACTCTCACCTGTGGCTTCAAGAAGCTGTAGCATGTAGATAGGCTAAACCAGGTGGAAGGTAACCAACAGGCATCAAACCCACTGGCCAGCTACGGGGATGTCTATTCCAAGCATGTGAAGATTTATTCTTGTGGAACGGGTGGATGAGAACAATTTTTTCCAATGGGCCAGTTGAAGCAGGTGCTGTGGAGTGCTTAAAGCTTGGTCAAACATCGAAGATACCAAGGTCATTCACTGCATCCTGGGCCATCACCAGTCCTCTTGACTTTTGTCTTGCCACTGGACTTCAATGACTCTGGAAGAGAGAGTGAGGCTGACAACTTTATGCAACTCTGCCTCACTTAAATCCAATTTGCTTGCAAATCAAGAAATCACCTGTGATGTCATTGGGCTTCTTCAAAAATGAAGAGTGGGGGCAGCTAGGTGGCACAGTGGATAGAGCACCAGCCCTGGATTCAGGAGTTCCTGAGTTCAAATCCGGCCTCAGACACTTAACACTTACTAGCTGTGTGACCCTGGGCAAGTCACTTAACCCCAATTGCCTCACTAAAAAACAAAACAAAACAAAAATGAAGAGTGGTGAATATAACAAAAAAGGAAAAAGTTGCACATTAGAGGGGATATGGGAAAACTAGGATGCTAATCCACTGTTGGTAGAGTTGTGAACTAATCCAACTATTATAGAGAGCAATTTGGAATTGTACCCAAAGGGTTATAAAACGGTGCATCCAGCAATACCACTGTTAGGTTTATATCCCAAAGACATCCCCCAAAAGAGAAAAAGACCTATTTGTACAAAAATATTTCTAGCAGGTTTTTTTTTTTTTTTGTGGTGACTAAGAATTGGAAATCAAAGGAATGACCATTATTGGGGAATGGCTAAACAAGCTGTAGTTTATGATGGTGATGAAATATTATTGTGCTATAAGAAATGACAAGCAGGACAATTTCAGAAAGGCCTGGAAAGACTTCTATGAACTGATGTATAGTGAAGTCAACAGAATGAGAACACTGTGCGCATTGACAGCCTTATGGTTCAATGAAGAACTGTGAAAGACTTACTATTCTCAGCAATACAATGATCCAAGACAATCCCAAAGGACTAATGATGAAGCATACTATCCTCCTCCAAAGAAAGAACTGATATTGAACGAACACAGACTATTTTTCACTTTCTTTCATTTTTTCTTTTGTTCAAGTTATCTTATACAAAATGACTAAGATGGTAATGTTTTATATAATTGTACATATATATATGTCAGGTTGCTTACTGCCTCGAGGAGGGGAGAAGGGAAGGAGGGAAGGAAGGATATAATTTGGAACTTAAAACTTTAAATAAAAATGCTTATTATCAAAAGAAAAAAAGTGAAGGATGAACTAACAATTACAGCTCTGGTGGTGATTAGGCATCTTGAGACTTGTAGCAGAGTTATATTCCTTTGTACACTCAAACTTACCCCTTCACTCTGTTGCAGCCACCACTTAACATGTTAATAAAATGTGTTAGGTGACTAGAACTGGTGGTGTTTTCCTTGTTTAGCCAATATTGTCACGTTGTCAGTAAGACGGGGTTTTTATACCACCTAACAAATACCTCCCAAGGAACATACTCAGTGGTAAAAGCCAGTCAACAACCATTTATTAAGTACCTATTATGTGCCAGGTACTGTGTGCAAGGTGATTGGATACAAAGAAAGGCAAAAAGAGTTCCTGACTTGAGGGAGCTCACATTCTAATGGAGGGTACAACATGTAAATAACTATATACATACAAGATAAAGAGTGGATCAAAGGCCATATAAGAAGGGAAGGCATTAGCAACTGGGGAGCTTGGGAAATACCTCCTGGAAGAAGTGGGATTTGAGTTGAGTCTTGAAAGAAACCTGGAAAACTAAGAGGTGAAGGTGAGGAGGGAGAGCATCCCCAGCATGGAGGATGGATGGTCAGTGTGAAGGCATGGAGTGAAAGGGAAGCAAGTAGATCAGGGTAGTTTGATTGGAGAGAGCAATAAGAAGACTGGAAAGCCCAGAAGAGCCCAGTTGATGAAGAACATGAAATGCTGCAGGGAACCTTCTATTTGAGGCTGGAGATAGTAGGGAGATGCTGGAGCTTCCTGACTGAGGATGGAGTGGAGTAGCTGAATGAGTGGGGGGGTGACATACAGCAGAAATGGTGTGAAGGTAGTGTCATGGGGTGCAGAGCACCCCAGAAGTTCTCTGGGGCACATCAAGGAATCTTCTCCTTGAGAAACTAAACCAGAGGACAGATAGCCTAGAGAGATAAGTGGAACCAAATAGGACTGAGCTAGCTTTGGGCCCTCCACCCTTCATTCTTGTCTCCCTTACCCCTGGGGAGATAAATTTGGATGTGGCTGCGGCCTTTGTGTCCTGAAGAGAGATCCGTGGCCACCCCTCACCCAATTCCTCCAGTCACTGCCAGTGGGGGATGGTCCTCCCTCACTAAAGGAACTTTCCACAGGCAGATGGTCCACCCCCATCAGTCCTCTATAAAAGTACCTACCAGCCTCCTGCTCGAGGAGATTGGTACCTCTGAGCCACGTGCTTTGTGCCTATCTCCCCATGAGAAGTCCAAGGATTTCTTTCATGGTTTCTCTCCCCCCCCGCCCTTCCCTTCCCTTGCCCTTAAATAAACTACCACCTTATTCTAGCTACTTTTGTGTGCAAGAGGGTGTAATTCTTGTTTTGTTATTTTTTTTAGTGAGGCAATTGGGGTTAAGTGACTTGCCCAAGGTCACACAGCTAGTAAGTGTTAAGTGTCTGAGGCTGGATTTGAGCTCAGGTACTCCTGACTCCAGGGTCAGTGCTCTATCCACTGCGCCACCTAGCTGCCCGAGGGTGTAATTCTTTAAAGAGGAATTCCTAAGAACCCCAACCCCTAACCAAACCCATACCCAATTTTCACCCATTACAGTAGAAACTACAAGATTTGGCAATAGATTGGATACACCAGGTAAGTGAGAGTGACAAATTCAGGATTACACCAAAGGACACCCAGGCTGGGTGACAGAGAAGAGAATGTTGCCCTCAACAGAAACAAGGAAGTTCAGAAGAGGGGAAGCTTTTTAGGGGAAATATGATGAACTCTGTTTTGGACATGTTGATTTTGGGTTTGGGTTTTTTGGGGGGGTTTTTTGGTGAGGCAATTGGGGTTAAGTGACTTGCCCAAGGTCACACAGCTAGTAAGTGTTAAGTGTCTGAGGCCAGATTTGAACTCAGGTCCTCCTGAATCCAGGGCCGGTGCTCTATCCACTGCACAACCTAGCTGCCCCGTGGATGTGTTGATTTTGAAATGCCTGTTCAAATCCAGTTTGAGATGTTCAGAAGGCAGTTGATGATGTGGAGAGAGAGCTCAAGAGAGAGACTAGAGCTGGGCATATAGATAGACCTGAGAATCATCTACATGAGATGAACCCAATGAACTGATGAGATTTCCAAATGAGACAGCATAGAGGGAAAAGAGAAAAGAGGGCCTAGGACAGGGCTTTAGGGGACAACGACATGGAAGAAGATTCAGCAAAGTAAACTGGGGAATGGTAGGAGGAAAACCAGGAGGGAGAAGTGTCATGAAAACCTCTGGAGTAGAGAGAGTATCCAGGAGGGGAGGTTGATTGATTGTATCAAAGGCTGAAGACAGATAAAAAAGGATAAGGTTTGGGAAAAGGCCGTTGAACTTGGCAATCCCATTATCAGTAGCTTTAGAGAGAGCTTTTCAATTGAATGATGAGACTGGAAGCCAGCCACACCTGCTGCATAGCCCTGCTATACTGGGATCCAAAGTTTGAGTTTCCCAAACCAGTTTGCTTAGGACATTTCCATGTTGTGAAACTTCTCTTTCTGGAGGCACTGCAACAACAGAGCAATATTGAAAACATACTATACTGAAGCAACACAAGCACCCAGGGTAGGGTGGAGTTTGGCACAGATCAGGGGGAATTACATTTCTGTCTTTTTTTGCCAAGGAAATTTAGTTGCTCAGGCAAGTAAGTCCAGGAACTCAGGCAAACAAGATCCAGAGAGATGAAGTGACTTGTTGAATGTTATGCACCTAGTTAGTGGCAGGACCACAAATAGACAACAGGCCTCTGGACTCCATCCACTTCTACTGCTCTTTTTGCACTGACTCCTTTCTACCTACCATAGGTTTAAGATGGTTAAGCACTGGCTTTTCAAGGGGGGTGGAGGGGTGGATGGAGGGATCCTGGGAAACTCAAGCCAGAGAACATTCTGACATTTATCCAAATGGCCTGGAGGGCAGCTAGACTTTTCCAGAGTGGGGTGGAGGCTGGAGGACAGGAGTGCTGCTAAGCAGACAACTGACTTGAATTTATTGCCTTGGCTCTTAACATCTTCCTTCTGGTACCACCCCAACCACCTCCAAGGTCTCATCCCTCAGAGCCCCAGTCCAGTGGTCTAGTATCCCAGTTCCCTTTCGTCCCCACACTGAAGCCTGTAGTGGATAAAAATAACATAGGCCTTGGGTGAGAGAACTAGTATGGTGGCAGGTTCTCTGATTGTCCAGGCTTACTTAGGTCGATTCCAAACTGACTGGAGCCAAACACTAGAGCATTTACATGCCTGTTCAGTACATTTTAGCTATGTCTTATCATTCCTTCACGAGCCTACCAAGGAATTTGGGCCCACCCAGACTTGGGCTCTATAAGATAGACAAGAACAGACAGGAATATTGAATATTAGAGCAGGTGTTTCCCCAGAAGGGGCTGAGTTCTTGCCTAGGGATACTTAATGGAAATTAGAGGTGAGAGCAAAAGAAGGTATGTGGAGGGAGTGGGGGATGGGGATGATGTAAGGAGGAGGTGTGGGGAAAAGATAGGAAAAAATGGACAGTAGGAAAAAGCAAGGGAATGCCACAAACTGAATTAAAAACAAATTTATAGGAAATGAAAGGATTGTGCAATAAAGGATTATGAGTAGTAAGATATTCTATCCTCTTTTATCCTTTTTCTCCTTG
Organism: Dromiciops gliroides; assembly: GCF_019393635.1. Classification (NCBI taxonomy): domain Eukaryota; kingdom Metazoa; phylum Chordata; class Mammalia; order Microbiotheria; family Microbiotheriidae; genus Dromiciops; species Dromiciops gliroides. The sequence goes on along the minus strand of NC_057862.1, from coordinate 261,845,708 downwards.
TACTCTCCCCTCAGCAGTCCTCCATTGTCTAACATCCTTTTTGTCTTTACAACTGCATTATTCTAATTGTGAGTCAACAATCAATAAACATTTATTAAGTGCTTACTATGTGCTAAGCGCTAGGGATACAAAAAGAGGCAAAAGATAGTTTCCTGCCCTCAAGGAATTTATAATCTAATGGGGGGGGGGGCGGGAGACAATATGCAGACAAATATAAACAAAGCCACCTATTTATAGCATAAATAGGAAATAATTAAACCAGGGAAAGCACTAGAATTAAGAGGGGTTGGGGAAGGTTTTCTTGTAGAAGGGAAGATTTTAGTTGGCACTTAAAGGCAGCCAGAGTGGTCAGTAGTTGGACGGGAGGGAGAGCATTCCAGGTGTGGAAGGCAGCCAGAATTAGTGCCCAGAGCTGAGAGATGGGGCATTTTGTTTGTGGAACAACTGGGAGGTCAGTGTCAGTCACTTGACTGAAGGGTCAAGTGAAGAAAAAGGGGGGCGGCTGGGTGGCGCAGTGGATAAAACGCTGGCCCTGGATTCAGGAGTACCTGAGTTCAAATCTAGCCTCAGACACTTGATACTTACTAGCTGTGTGACCTTGGGCAAGTCACTTAACCCCCATTGCCCCGCGGGGGGGGGGGGGGAGAAGACTAGAAAGAGCTAGGTTATGAAGGGCTTTAAACACTAAGCAAAGGATTTTTTATTTGCTCCTGGAAGCAATAAGGAGCCACTGGAGTTTATTAAGTAGGAGAAATGACATGATCAGACCTGTCTTTTAGGAAAATGACTTTAGTGGAGAATGGGTTGGATTGGATTGGGGAGGCAGGCAGGTCCAGCAGGTTATTGCAATAATCAAGGCATGAAGTGATGAGGGCCTGCACTAGAGTGGGGGCAGTGTTGAACTTGAGTCAGTGTCATTTGAGAAATGTGGCAAAGATGAAATAGACAGGCCTTGGCAACAACTTGGATATGGGGGTGGTGGGGTGGTGAGAGAAAGTGAGCAGTCCTGGATGTGAAGCTGAGAGATTGAGAGGACAGTATGGCCCTCCACAGTAATACAGAAGGTAGGAGGGTCAAAGAATTCTAGTATTGGTCAAGGAATGACTTCTTTGGGTTGGGCAGGATTTGAATATATTATCTCATGGAGAAGTAGACAGATTCAAGAGAAGCAGTGTCATTTGATAGAAATAGTACTGGCAGAAGAGTTTGGGCATGATGTTGCAGTATAACAAATCACAATCACGTAACAGTTTGAAATGTAAAATAACCCTTTGAGGAAGGAGTGCAAGTGTTATTGCTCCTGTTTGACAAATGAAGAAACAGAGAGGTAAATGGACTGGTCAGGGCATTACAGCCAGTCAAACGTCAGAATAGAGTACAGGAGGGACATGGCATGAGTAGAACAACCCCTGTGGGCTCATTTTCTCCCAAGTTATGTTGGACTACCAGGTTGGGTTCCCAGAGGGAAGGCTATAACTCCCTTTAGGATTCTGGGTGGGGGCAACTCAGGAATTATGACTTCTAATACTGCTGCTCATGAGACCCCATCTAGTGTGTCCCCTTAACCTCCAAATCAACCAACCAACCAGGAGAACTCAGTTAGCTTCTTTTAAAAGTCTAGCAAGGGGGCAGCTAGGTGGCACAGTGGATAGAGCACCAGCCCTGGAGTCAGGAGGACCTGAGTTCAAATCCGGCCTCAGACACTTAACACTTACTAGCTGTGTGACCCTGGGCAAGTCACTTAACCCCAATTGCCTAAAAAAACCCCAAAACAAACAAAAAAGTCTAGCAAGAATAGTAGTTATAAAACATCCCATGCCCAGTGGGATAGCGGGGTGGGACATACTCAAGTGCTTGTGGCGAGTGGGCTCAAGCTTAAAGTACAAATGCACAGGGAACATGTGTGACTAAAGGGTAGCTACCGACTTGGCCCTGGAAACCCTTTCTTCCTTTGTGGAGTTTTCATAAGGTCATTTTTAGGTGCAGGTAGTTCCGAGGAGTGGTGCTTTTCTAGATTCAATAGCCAATCTTTCTGCTGTGAGGCATCTTTATTTCTGAAACTGTCACTCTCCTGGGGAAATGTCTTTCTATCTCTGTTGGTAGGTGCTTCCTCTGTTGTTGGCCACTATCACTTTGGCAGGTTCTGCTGCTGACTCCTGTTACCAGTGGGATCTCTCTGGAGTCACTGTTCTTTTTTTTTTTTTTTTTTTTTGGTGAGGCAATTGGGGTTAAGTGACTTGCCCAGGGTCACACAGCTAGTAAGTGTTAAGTGTCTGAGGCCGGGTTTGAACTCAGGTCCTCCTGAATCCAGGGCTAGTGCTCTATCTACTGCGCCACCTAGCTGCCCCCAGTGGGATCTCTCTGATGGTGCTGATGAACAAGTACATTGATTGCCTGGGCACTGCCCTCTCAGAACACTCATTCACTTAAGATCAGGGAAGGATAAACACGAAAGAAATGCAGCCCAGTTCTGGGGCAAGTGGCCAGCTCCCCACAACCCAGCAGCTCAAAGTACTATTCCTTACTCGAAAGATTGGCTGCTTGAAACTTTTGGGAGTATGCACACTCAATTCCAGCTCTGCCTCTCTTGAATCATCAATGCTTCCAGTTCCAAAGCCAAACTGTTTAACAAAAATACCAGCTCCTCAGTCAATCATAAGGACATCTATGTGGCACAGTGGATAGAGTGCTGGCCCTGGAGTCAGAAAGACTCCCAAGTTCAAATCTGGCCTCAGGCACTTACTAGCTGTATGACCTTAGGCAAGCCACTTCACCTTGTTTGCTTCTATTCCTCATCTTAAATAAGTTGGAGAAGGAAATGGCAAAACACTCTAGTATCTTTGCCAAGAAAACCCCAAATGGGGTCACCAAAAGTCTGATGTGACTGAAACAACTGAACGACAGTCACTCGTGACTGGAAACTGGCTCCCCCAAATTCCACATTGGATAATAATATATGCTATGGAATTTAGAAATGTCTTCTTCTTTTACACGTCTTGGTTTTTTTTTTGTTTTTTTGTTTTTTTCAGGACAATGAGGGTTAAATGACTTGCCCAGGGTCACACAGCTAGTGTGTCAAGTGTCTGAGGCCGCATTTGAACTCAGGTACTCCTGAATCCAGGGCTGGTGCTCTATCCACTGCGCGACCTAGCTGCCCCTTTGGGGTTTTTTTATACCCCAAATAGATTTTATCTCAAAGTGAAGGGCATCTCTAAAAGGGTGAGAGTTACTGCTGAGAAGCAGAGCCCAAGCCTTTTTCAGGTCCAGGCTGCCATTTCTTCTTCTTCTTCTTTTTTTTTTTTTAGTGAGGCAATTGGGGTTAAGTGACTTGCCCAGGGTCACACAACTAGTAAGTGTCAAGTGTTTGAGGCTGGATCTGAACTCAGGTACTCCTAACTCCAGGGTCGGTGCTCTATCCACTGTACCACCTAGCTGCCCCACCATCACTTCTTAAATCATTTCCCATCAGGCTTCACACCAAAGTGAGCATGGATAAATCTCATGTTGGATTGGAATCAGGCAAGGAAAATCTGCATTTGCTCTGTATAATCCACTGAGCAGGGCATATCCCAGCATGCTCTAAGTGCTGGACTCTCTTGGCCAGTCCTTCCACTACATGAGCAACATTTAAGGAAGCTGAATTTGGCAACAGTGGATAGGATGGATTAGAGCAGGGTAAGACTGATGGGGAGGGCATCTAGAAGGCAGTGTGGTATGGGGGAAAGAGCACTGGATTCAGTCACAGGCCTTGACTTTGAATTTTGGCTTTCTTACTTGCTGTTCATGTAACTTTAGATAAATCACTCTCACTTGGCCTGTTTTCCCATCTATAAAATGAATAGATTGGACTATGATCTTTAAGGTCCTTTCTGGCTCTGACATTCTCTGACTCTTGCAATTATTCAGACATCTAGTGAAAGAACTAACCAGAACCTTTTGTTTGTTTTGTTTTGTGTTATTTTTTGTTTTGTGGGACAATGAAGGTTAAGTGACTTGCCCAGGGTCACACAGCTAGTGTCAAGTGTCTGAGGCTGGATTTGAACTCAGGTCGTCCTGAATCCAAGGCCAGTGCTTTATCCACTGCACCACCTAGCTGCCCCCCAGAACCTTTTGTTTGAATGGGAAATTTAAGAGTGGGGACTTCAAACTCTAAGAATCCGTCTTTCTCTGGGACCAAACTAGAAATTAGACATCTTGGATTCTCTACCTTGAGCTATAAAATTAATATGCTATTGATTTAGAAAATTAATATGCTACCTATATTTCACTTTCTATACCTATGAAAACAGATTTCTTCTCACAGTGAAGGGCATCTCTGAAAGGCTGAGAGTTATTGCTGAGAAGCAGAGCCCCAGCCTTTTCCAGGTCCAGGCTGCTATTCATTTCCTAAATCCTTTTTGATGAGGCTTTACACCAATGTGATCATGGTTAAATCTCTTCACTTCTCTGGGCTCCCAGTCTCTCAAGTGTAAAATGAGGGGGTTGGACCAGGCAACTTTGGAGTTTCCTTGTAGCTCTAAATTCTAAGATTCTTTGACTAGATCAGGAAAATCCAGCCTTGAATATTCTTGAATATTCATGCAGAGCACAAGACCCTTCCGAGGAAACCTTAGACACCAGGGAGTCTTATTTTTTCATTTTCTGTTGCCAAACCACAATTTTTCTTCTTTTGGCTTCCTTCATTTAGCCTCCTCCACTTTTTCCAGGCCTTCCGCTTACTCCTCTCCCACCCACTGATTCTGTAGTTTGGATTATTTTTCTCCCATATGCAGGATTCTGTCCTTCTAAAAGAGGTAGTTTCACTTTCCCCTAAACCATAGTCCTTCTTATCCCATTAGGACACTAAAACAGTGGATACATGCTGGACCTTGAGGAAGGAAGATCTGACCTTAATACTTACTTTGTAACCCTGGACTAGTCACTTAACTGCTGTCTGTCTCAGTTTCCTCACTGGTAAAATGGGGATATTAATAGCACCTAGCTCTGACAGTTCTTTTGAGGACAAAATGAGATATTTGTAAAGCACTTTGCAAACCTTTTATTATTATTATATCCTCTTAGAACTCTGTATACCTAATCAATCCCACCATTTCCTTCTAGTTTTAGTGACCACATAGGGCAAAGGATAATACTCTTGCTTTTTTTTTTTTTTTTCAGTGAGGCAATTGGAGTTGTGACTTGCCCAGGGTCACACAGCTAGTAAGTGTTAAGTGTCTGAGGCTGGATTTGAACTCAGGTCCTCCTGAATCCAAGGCCAATGCTTTATCCACTGCACCACCTAGCTGTCCCTAATACTCTTGCTTTTGACATCATGAATCAGAGATGACCACTCTGTAAACTGTGTGAGTCACTGACCCACTTTCTCCGTGTCCCAGGTAATTCTCTGATATTACAAATTGCAGAGCAATTGTTAATAGGCATTGGTAGAGGGGGCTCCCGACCTGGATTCCTTCTATCCAGGACTTAACTTGGGATCCCTGAAATTTTTTTAAAAAATAGGATTTTATTGGGGCAGCTAGATGGCACAGTGGATAGAGCACCGGCCCTGGAGTCAGGAGGACCTGAGTTCAAATCTGGCCTCAGACACTTAATACTTACTAGCTGTGTGACCCTGGGCAAGTCACTTAACCCCAACTGCCTCACTAAAAAAAAAGATTTAATTGATGTCTTTTGTTTGTTACATCATCATAGTTCCCCCATTATTCTCTCCTCCCCCTCCCTGTGAATCACCCTATAGCAAATAGTATTTAAAGAAAAAAAAAGAAAAAATCTATATAACCAACAAAACATTGAAAAAGTGAGGGGGAACTAGGTGGCGCAGTGGATAAAGCATGGGCCCTGGATTCAGGAGGACCTGAGTTCAAATCCGGCCTCAGACACTTGACACTTATTTAGCTGTATGACCCTGGGCAAGTCACTTAACCCTCATTGCCTTGAAAGAGGAAAAAAAGAAAAAAAAACAACCCAAAAACATTGCTCTGAGAAAGTGTGTAGGCTTTATCACACTGCCAAAGATGTCCATGACACTCGAAAAGTTAAGAGCTCCTGAATCCACAGAGGTAAAATGTGAACCAAAAGTTCTAAGCTAGAAATGGAAAATAATAGAATAATGGTGTCCAAACATTTTAGATCCTTATCAGAACTTTTGAGTGTGTACCTCCAATATGTTTTTATATATTATAAAGCATCCACAAAAACAAATTTATTGAGTATCATGGTGCATTTTGACAGTTTCCCGGAAGATGGATTGGAATGGCAAAAGGTTTGAATGAAGGAGCCCAGTTAGGAGGTAATTGCAATAGTATAGGCAAGAGGTGATAAGGGCCTAAACTAGGGTAGTGGCTATGAGCTGGAGAGAAGGTGGCACTTCACTGACAGATCTGGATATGTGGGAAGAATGATCCACTGAGGATGATACCAAGGCTATGAACCTGGGTTCATGTTCATGCCCTTGAACAGTAATAGAGAAATTCAGGAGTGGGTTTTAGTGGAAAGATAATGTAATGAAAGCTTCAGTGTAGATCAAAACCCATTCAGACCTGCTAATCCTCTGTCTTATGTCCCTACCAAAATGAAGAACCCGGGTGGGGAGAAGATGGGGCTCTTAGTGGATTGTAAAGCCCACCTTGGTTCTCAGAGGCCACCTGTCACAGCCACCAACGTGATGGGGGTGGAGGGATATAGAGCTGGTTGGGCTGGGGCATATGTGAATTTTCCCAATGGCGCCTGTGTAATTTCTGTTACACAAAAATGTACTCAGATATTGGTTAGTCCCCTCAGGGACTGCTATCTGACTTGCAAGAAAAGCATTCAGCAGCTTGCACAGCAGTGAGAGGAGGCCTAGCAGAATGTTGGGTGATAAAGGTAGAAGTGTATTGGGTTTGAGCCCCATGACCAGCCATGAGCAGGGAAGATGGGATGTGAGGAAGGTGAGCCTCCTCTCTATATCATTAATCACATACTTTCTGGGGTCAGGTCATACCATTTCCCTTCCCTCCTCCAACTTTGGAGACCACTGGAATATAAGAGCAGTTGGAATAGACCTCAGCAATGATCTAGTCCAGGGGTCCAACTTTTTTACATGTGATGGGCCCATTCTAAGTATAATGGCATGTTGCCCACATTTTTAACAGAAACAAACATGCAATTTTGGTTAAAAGGATAGGGAAAATAAATATGCATTTCCTCTACTGTGGTCCCCTTGTTGAGCACTTTTAGAGTCAACCCCTTCACTTTCTCTTCTGATTTTATCCTGTGGCTGATTCCCTCAGCTGTTTAGCACATGGGGCCGATAAAGTCAAGGTCAAAGATATGACCTTCCTGTAAGCAAGTCAGTTTAGCTGTTTCAAGGTCCTACACTGCAGTCCTAAGTCTAACTGGTTATCCCACAAATGCACGATAGTGTTCCTTGCCTACCTGTTCTGCTTCACCCTAATTCCCTAAGTTGATAATGACCCCTCCCTTGCAGCACCACAAATAGCTTACAATTTTACTCCCCATGTATAACACTGTCTCAGTTCTATTTCCTTCTAATAGACTATAAGCTCTGTTCACAGGGACTATGTTTGATCCCCCAGTACTCAGCAATGCTCTGTAGCCAGGTGGTATAAACTAGGTGGGTAGTTCTGACAATGTCCAATGACAGGAAAATACAAATTGTATAGCTCATCAGTCCTTAACTAAAATCGTCTTCATTCTAGCTCATTATCTATGAATTTCATCTCAAACTTTTTGCAGATAATTTCTGGAAAGATTGCACACAATGCTTGCTCATTTTAAAATAACTTGCTTTTATTATTATTTAGAAATGCAGTTATATACATAGAACAATTAAAATTAAATTAAACTTTGTACAAATATTAAAATACTATCTTCACACCCACTGCAATGTACAGGATACATGTTTATAAAGCAAAATAAAAAATGATTGATATCCTGCACAGCATCAATTATAATATCTGTTGTTTTAAGTCCCACATTATATATGAGTACCATTCTGCAAAAGATTCCATAGTGGTGCAATTTGGATAAGAACTGAAGAAATGTGTGGAAGGCCACCAAAACTCTTCCTGGCTTAACTACCAATCAATCTCTTTCCTCAAGTGGTAGTCTGACAAATCAGCTCCCACCGTGCCCCTCCTGGATTCCCCTCTCTCTGCTTGGCAGAGTGCTCAGTCAGGCCTTGGGGCTTTCATTTGAAAACTTCAAGTTTAAGCCAAAAATGAAACAGGCATTGCTTCCCAGTAAAGTCCAATCCAATCTTTCCCCCTTTTCATGGAAGGAGTGATTCAATTTCTTTCCTGGCAACAGGTAGAGTGAATTCAACAAAAAGAAGGAAGCCAAGTGGTCCCGGCAGGAAAGGTAGCTTTGCCATCCCCAACCCACATCTGGAACTTAACTTGGGGGGGGGGGAAGCTGTATGTCTTTTTTTTTTTTTAAAGTCAAGACAGACATTTTTACAACATATTCCACTCTCTGTGCTCATGTGCTTTCCTGGAGGAAGCAGAGGTATGCAAGCAAAGAACTTGAAAGCTAGGCTAGGATGGAGGAAAAGATGACTGGATTGCTATTCGTGTCCCTGGGAACAAAAGCAGGAAAACTATACCTTTGTCTTGCTAGGTAGCTTCTCATTAGAGCTTATTAGAATGTGTAGGAGGGGAACAGATGGATGGATTGGAAGGATGGAAGCAGATGAGGATATTAAATTTTGACTTATAGAATGTACAGTGAGATACTGTATCTAATAAAATCTACTTACTAGGAAACAGAATTAAATGGAAGCTTTCCTGTGCAGTGCTGGAACCCTAGCTTAGAAGAACAAGGGGGAACAGACAGCACAGCACCAAAGTGGTCAAGTTTACACCAGGTGCAATGGGAGGTGGGAAAGTAAACAAACTGCAGAGATGGCAAAATATTAAACTAAGGCATTGCAAAGAACAGGTATTACTTTAAAAGGAGTTTTCCCCTTAAACTGGTTCTCTTTGAAGTAATTATGATGGTGCAAGTCAACAGGATATAAAACTTGCACTGAGGCAGACAGAATATTTTTTTTTGTGCAAAAAAAAAAAAAAGAAAAAAAATAGAAAAAAGAAATTTAGTCCTTTGGTGCTGACCTAAGACCTGACAAATGCTTTCTGCTCAGTTCACCTACTGTGGTTTGTTTTTGCCACGTAGTGTGTCTCATTCCCATCCAAAGAAGCTCTTGTGGATACCCTTTTTTTCTAGGGACCACCAACAATCATCCTAGTTGCTCTAACCAATAGAGCATGCCTTTGTCTCTGAGCCAGGACCCACCTCAAACCAGCTGTGAAACTCCCTGAATCCCTTTGCAGTTGTCAAAGTAAAGCCCATGAGCCCTGAAAACAGTACTGAGGGGCTAACTGCAGGGTGTTTTCCTGCTGAGGATTCATTAAAAGGTTGTTCTGGGGGAGGTAGGGAATTAGTCTATTTGAAGCTGTTCCGGTTATTAGCAGCTAACATGTAGCCTCAACTCCAGCATGTGCAGGATGGGCTGTTTAACAAAAGAGGTCTAACTCAATCCAATACAGGTTTCTCAACAACCCTGCCTTTATTTCATATTCCATTAACCAAAGCAGGTGGGTAAAGGACTTGTGGACTTATTCTCCTCCTCCCCCTCCCTTTTTCCTTTTCCCTCTTGATTTGGCAGCATGTCTGGACATGCAGTCAGTCCCCTGGGTAGGCTGCCGTGTCTGAGCAAGACCAGTGGAAGTGAGCTTCAGAAAGGGGAGAAGCTTCTTTTTTCCTTTTTAAAAGGGCCAGCAAACAGTCCATATGCGGTGCAGTAGGCATATGGTCCTGGAGTGTATTCTCTGAGGAGTGGGTCACTCACTTCTCTTTCTGGTATCCTGGGACATAGGTACGAGCAGGTATTCAAACACTGGAAAGCATGAGCTGAAGGTTTGGCAGGGAGGGAGGACTGTCTCTCCCTCAACTGTTTCTATTTTTCACTTTTTTAGGAAGACTGAAAGGAAGAGCTTGGGCTCCCCTCACTTGTGTCCAGGCAGCAGGAGGCATGAGGGACCCTGCCCCTCTTCCTCCTGGGACCAGAAGCTGCCCGTAGTTCTAGATACTAAAAGAGGTTGTGGAGTCAGGGGTTCCTTGACATCCATTCTGCTTCATTGCAGGAGCCTTCTCTTGGCCTTGTCCATTTATGAAGCAGCAGCGTCTGCTGTGGAAGTCTCCTTACAGGACCTCTCCCCAAATTCCCAACAACTCATATGGCTTTGGGTAAGAGTTATGTGGGTATGGTGGTGGAGGGCAAGGAAGGAGAAAGGAAATAATGGAACATAACAGGCACTTCCCTTGCAAAGCGTCTTGCAAACCTTAAAGCGCCACATAAATGTCAGCTAATATTATTACTCTAGGAGGAAGCAGGACTGCTTCTCATTGCTGAAACAAGGGGATGACAGTGCAATAAAGTGCAGTGTGTGAAGATGTGTAAGGGGGCTTAAGGGGGAGGCATCTACACTGTTGGTTGAGAGAAACTTCTCTTTCTAATTGTTCTCTATAGTCACTCCCACTGTCTAAGACAGCTGGAGGTAGTCCCCAAAGACTTTCTTGAACAGGTTACATAATAGGTGGAAGTTGTTACTACCATCTTGACAAGGAAGCTGGGAGAGAAGAATACAAGGTTATCTTCCAAGTCTTCTGCCCCAGTGCTTCCAAAACATTCCCAAGCTTTGGTCCCCTTTATCTAATGTCCTTCTGAGCTCTCACAACAGTCACACGAAGAGTATCACTGAATGGCTGTCACAGAAGCTGTCTATGGGAGGCTTTGCCATGCAACTTATAAAGAGCCTAAATGCCTGGACTCTGCTTTTTCCTCTAGGAAGCCGATGGCTCTGGAGAACAAGGCCCGCTCCCCAAACACACATGGCTCTTCTGGAGTGCCCTCAACCCTCCGCAGCAGAGTTGCTTAGCAACTGTAGACCCACAGCAAGGCAGTCCAGTTACTGGGGTGAGGGTGGTAGCTCAGGCTCTTTCTTAGCCCTTCTCCCTGAGCTCCAAGGAAGACAAGAAAGTCATTTGTCAGCTGTGACAAAGGAGAGAGGGGAGGGCGAGGAGAGGGTGAAGTGGGAAAAGCAGCAGCACTAAGTAGCAGGGTGCTTCTTGGGCACAGTTACTAAGGCACATGACTGTGTTGACAGGAATGCTCAGGACCCAGGGCTTGGGCTGCCTGCAGCCACACCCAAGGCACTGTGTCTGGGAGGGGGGGAGGACACATCAGCTCCTCCAGCTCCAATATCATCACACACACCCAGAAAGATGCAACTTGCCCAAAATGCTAGTTGCAAACCTGGGAAAACCAGCATGTGCAGGGGAGGGAATGATGATGGGTACTAGATGCTTTCTGACTTCTCTTCCTGTTTCTGGAGATGAGCTGTCTCTGCCACAGGGGCCTGGGAAAAGGAAAACAAACCCAGGAGGCCTCATCTTGCTTTCCTTTAGACTCTAGGGAATGGGGGAGAGACAAAGGTCATGGCTGAGAAAGCCAGGACCAGTAGGTGGGATCTTGCATATTAGAAACACATCTGCCTCCTCCACATGCTTTCCCTCCCCTTTGAGATCTCTCACACTTATCCCCTAAAAATATCAATTAAAGAGGGGCCAGCATTCCTGGCCCATGGACTGATCAACACAGAACTGCTGAAAACTGGCATGATTCTCAATAATCCCTCTATTAAATAGTTAAAGAAGTCACAGATGTGTCATCCAAGTATACAGCTAGCTGCTCATCCTAAGGCAGCCACTGGGGGTGAATCCCCCCCCACCTCCGATTCCACCCCTGCCCCCAACAACTGCCCCTACCCGAAGCCTTTCCTCACCAGCAAGCTCTCAACCTTGGGCTCACTGCTGCCAACAGTAATGGAGGGGGCACCTGTGCCCAAGGGGCACTGGCACCATAGACCTTTTGCATCCTGTGCAGCAATAGCAGCAGCAACAGCACAACCACTCAGGCCAGTGTTGAGCCAACAGGCCTGGGGGCTGGGGGAAGGCACAAGTAAAGACAGCTGAGCCTGTAAAGACAGGCCATAGCCTGGGGCTCCCCCCCCTACCCGCTGCTAAACAGCTGGCTGAGGGGAGGGCTGAAGAGGCCCAAGGAGGTCTTGGGGAAGGAAGGAAGGAAGGGCCCAACCTCAGCTCACTCAAAGTTCCAGACAGAGAGAGACAGGAGAGACCAAGTACAGGACCAGCCCCATTGGTTTGCCCAGTAAAGATTTCCTTTGGATGTTGGGCTGGGAGGACCTTGGGGCGCTGCTCTAATCACCAGGATGGGGGGGGGGTAGGAGAGGGGGTGGAGGCTGTACAGAGTGCTCAAAACTCAAGGGGAAACGAGAAGGGGGCAGGAAAGAACAACGTAAAGGGGAAGGAGGCCACATGAAGACAGCAGCAAACTTCATGCTTCTTTCAACAATGGGATATCTAAAAGAGATGCAAGAAAAAGAAAATGGTTAACACTCTGCTTCAATCCAGTGTCTAGATTATAGCGCTGTCTATATGGAGCCTTCTGTTTAAAAGCATAAGTATAAACATAAAATGCCCAGGCAGCCCTCTTACTTATGCATACCACTAGGGAGCCAGAGAAGCTACAGAAGGGGACGGTGGAGGATAATCTCAATATATTTTACCCACTGCCCACAGGGCAAAGTTTGAACAACTCTCAGTCATCTGGCCCCCTCTTCCTCAATCTCCCTTACTCTCCTTATATACCAACCTTCCTCCCAGACCTAGAACTTTGTTCTTGCCGTTCCCCTCATCCAAAGCCTGCCTATCTCCCCAGGTCCAACTTCTAAGGCTGAGGCCTTCGCAGCCCACTGTAGACCACTTAGATGCTCCTTTCCCTGGACTCCGATGGCACTTGGGGCACTTATTCATACACAACCTCAAATTAACCGTTTCCCAAAGACATGGCCTATTTCAGGGACAGAGGCTTTTACTTCGATGTGGCACACACAGAGTGATTCAAAAAACATCTGTTGAACTAAGTTCCTGAGTCACTCAGCTACTGAAGTGTGGGGTGTCCTATGTAGCAGAATGGCAATGAGGGATGGTCAACTGTAAACTCCAGAGTGAAGTGAAGAGGACATGTGCCCTGTTTCATAACCAGGCACCTCTTGAAGGATATTCTATGCGATTCAGTTCCAGAGAGTAGATGTGAGGGTCTGACTTCACTTGGTTTTTTCTGGGAAAAGCAATTCATGTCTTTAAAAAAACAACAACCCCAGGGGCAGCTAGGTGGCGCAGTGGATAAAGCACCGGCCCTGGATTCAGGAGTACCTGAGTTCAAATCCAGCCTAGCTGTGTGACCCTGGGCAAGTCACTTAACCCCCATTGCCCTGCTAAAATTAAAAAAAAAAAAAAACAACAACCCCCAACCCCCCCGAACAAACAAACAAACAAAAAAGCAAAAAAACCCTGAACAGTAACTGCAACAAAAATAACAGCCCCTGCTACCTGCCTCACTCCACATATGGTGGGTGTTCCACTCATAGAATTTTGGGAGTTTATGTTTAAAATATGGGTCAACCTTTTTTTTTTTTTAATAATTATTTTCTTAAATTTTTTTTTTTTTGCAGGGCAATGGGGGTTAAGTGACTTGCCCAGGGTCACACAGCTAGTAAGTGTCAAGTGCCTGAGGTTGGATTTGAACTCAGGTCCCCATGGATCAACTTTTTAATGGACTTTATTACTTTTCTGTCCAATTAGGAGAGGCTGTTTAGACATGCCCTGTACCCCTGTACCTTTGGTTCATCCCACAATTCAAACTATTTTACCCAGCATCCGTGGTAAACATTAGCATTCCTCTTTGGAGGGATAACACCAAAGATAGATATAAACAAAGCACTTTATAGTTTCTAAGCGAGCTGTAGGCACAGTATTTCATTGGATTGTCACAATCCTGGGAGGGAGTGAGGGCAGCGTCATTCCTTATCCTCACACAGAGCAGGAGATTGAAGGGGGTGGATGAGTGAAGACCTGAATAAGTCTACCAACTCTAAATCCAGTGTTATTTCAACTATGTGACAGATGTATCTGGTAGAAACTCTTTGGTGAAGAAGCTTGCCAGGATGTGGACATCTGAGCTATTCAGCAAATTGAGGTTTTTGCTATACCTATAAAAAGTTGACGTTGACATCATAGGATTCTATGCTTCAAAATGGAGTGAAATATCTATTCAGAAAGAAGGAAAGCTCTTATTTCCCCTATAATAGCTGGCACCATAGGGCACAGAGCACTGGGCCTGCAATCAAGATCTGAGTTCAAATCTAACCTCAGATGTACTAGCTGTGTAACCTTGGACAAGTCACTTAACCTCTTTGCTCTAGTTTCCTCAGATGTAAAATGGGGACAACAGCACTTATCTCGCAGGGTTGTCATAAGGATCAAAGACATAGTATTTGTAAAAACACGAACAATCACAGAAAATGGAAATGGTCCCTCCTCTCCCCACTTTGCTCAATTGGCTCTTGATCCTTTGATAAAATAAATAGCACTAGGTTGCTTTGGATAGAGCAAGGAAAAACGGGTAAGAGGTTCTCTTTGTACCTCCTACTCCACTAGAATTCTGCAAGAGTCACAGTGAAATTTTTCCTGAACTGTGCAGAACTCCTCAGAAAAGCCCCAAATGATCCAATTAGGAAAAATCTGTAGTGTTAGAGCAGAGACTCCCTTCCCAGCTATCTTTTACCTTTATGTCAAAGGACAAAATGAATAGAAATTGAATCTATTATTGTATTAGGGAGACTGAGAAAACTAGAATCTCTGTTGATTCTGCAGTGAAAGTCCTGAGCAGTAAGGAATCCTTGATCAGTCAGACCACCTACCATCGGTATATTCCTCAGAAGTGAGAGATAAAAGGCTTTGTATATCGCTGTTTTCTGAGTCTGGAGCATCTTTGTGTGTGGGATGGCTGTTTCCTGTGCCGGCCACCCAGGAGGAGGTGGTGGCCTGGTGCACCATCACAGTCTCTGAGCGCTGAGCACTTCGGGCATCACTCAGGCCAGAGTGTCCTGGGGCATCATCCTCTCCCCCTGAGGAAGAGCAGATATGGCTTCCTTGGTCTTGCTGCTGCACTTCCCTTGCACTGCTTGGCCCGGCCCCTTCAGACAGTACAATTTGTACTCGGGAGTTAGAAGGCAGCATAGAATTCCCAGAGCTGCCATACACTGCTTCTTCATAGGACGGTAAAGCCACCTGAACACCATCCACCATGATGGAGACCTGGTCACCAGATACCCCTTGGTCACGCCTGCATTCAGGGTAGAAAAGTGAGGAGGGAAAGCAACAATGGTTAGATATGAGCACTTTTTTTATCATCTATCCATTTATAAATTTAAAAGCTGCAAGAAAACTATGCCATCTACTTGCCAAAGCCAGACAAGAGAGGGAGGGATAGGATGGAGCGCTGGTCTGGGAGTCAAGAAACTTTAGCTCTTCCCATGATTATACTTCTGACTTTTGGTGTCAGCTCTCAGTTTCCTCACTTTACCCATCAGTAAATATAATCCTTCCTGCCATCCTCCCTCCTCACAGGGAAAGCTGTGAACATTAATGACATGGAATCTGTAAAATATTTAGCATTCTTTGGAAGAAAGGGAAACTGTCATAAAAGATGGCACAGAAAGCAGAGCATAGTCTATGTAAGCATGAGATGTCACTCATTAAATGTTAGTTCATTTCTTGCACTAGTTAACTATATGTTAACTACAGTAAAAGGGATTAATTGGGAGAAAGTTTGAGTGTAGAATTGGTTTTTATTATTTCCAAATACATAGTTACTCATTTTGTCTAACAAAGTATTGGCTGGTCAATGTAAAATGTGTAATTGGCTTTACTGGATGGATAGCCAACTTTGTAACCAGCAAGTCCTGAATTCAGGTTCCATTTTTGACATATACTGGCTGTGTGACCTTGAGAAAGTTACTCAACTTTTCAGTGTTCTCTCTAAGCAACTCTATGAGTTGAGGGTAAGAAGTCAACATGTATCTGTAGTAGGAGTCCCCCCTCCAGGGAGTTTCCTATGCCAGAGAAATAACTGGTACAGTTTCTAGCCCCTAATTAGTATGTTTAGATCTTTGAAAATAGTTCCCTTAAGAATGTGCAAAAATCCTGAGGAAAAGTGGGAGGGGAAGGAGATGGGGTGGGGGAAGAGGGGAAGGAGGGAAGTGAAGTTTGGGGGAGGGAGCTGTAAAAAGCAAAACACCTGAGGAAGGTGAAGATGTTCTGCATAACAGCACATGTATGACATATATTGAATTGCTTGATTTCATAGGGAGAGTTGATAAGGGAGGGAGGAAGAATTTAGAAAATACAATTAGCTCTGTAACGATTGCAATGACACCACCTGCTGGAGACTTACTGTAAAAAAGCTCCGCCATGAGGTGAAGGTCTCTGAGGGCAAGACCATGTGTCTTTTTTTTTGGCATCAGGAAGTGACGGTTGCTTGTGGGAGGAAGAAGGGGGAGCCTGGTGCTCTGACTCTCTCTCTTTCCTGAGGACTCTGGTGGAGAAGGGAGCTACAAATGCGCTCTCCCTTTAATAGAGAGACGAATCTAGGCCTTTCTCTCTCTCTTTACAAAATTCTTATTCTCCTTAATAAATGCTTAAAAGTCTAACTCTTGCTAAAGTTTATAATTTATTGGCGACCACTCATTAGATATTTTAGACAGTATAGCTAGAATTTTAGTCCTTACAGCTCAAGACCTTAACCTCATCAGAGTGGGCTCAAGAAGGGAATAACACACACACCCAATTGGGAGGAGTAATCTATTTAACTCTACAGGAAAGTAGGAGGGAAAGAGGATAAGGAGGGAAGGGTAAATGAAGGGAGGGTAGAGCAGGGGAGGGGCCAGTCAGTAGTAAAACATTTTTGAGGAGGAATAGGGCAAAATAAGATAGAAAATAGAGTAAATATCATTGGAAGGGAATAGGATGGAGGGAAATAGTTATGATGATTGACTACAATGTCAAAACATATGGTACCGGGGGCAGCTAGGTGGCACAGTGGATAGAGCACCAGCCCTGGAGTCAGGAGTACCTGAGTTCAAATCCAGCCTCAGACACTTAACACTTACTAGCTGTGTGACCCTGGGTAAGTCACTTAACCCTAATTGCCTCACTAAAAACAAACAAACCAAAAAACAACAACGTACGGTACCTATCCTGCTAGGCTACTGTGAAGAAAATTCTGTCAAATTTAAGGTACTATATGAAAGTTACGATGAACAGGATGCTATCAGAAAAACCTGGAAAAACCCACATGAACTAAAGCAGAGAGAAATATACTGTATACAAAATAACAGCATTAGTGTAAGATGATCTGTTGGGAAGCACGTGGTTATTTTCAGCAAGGCAATGATCCAATATAACTCTTAGATTAGATTCTTCTCACCAATCCAACGGAACAAGAATGTTCCAAAGGACTCATGATGGAAAAGGCTCTCCAAATCCAGGGGAAAAAAAAGGAACTGTGGAATATGGATGCTGATTAGACCATACTATTTCTTTTGTTTTTGATGCTGTTGGTTTTCTGATTTCAGGTTTTTCCTTTGTGCTCTGATCCTTCTCATATAACATGACTAATGCAGAAATATGTTTAATGTTATTATGTATATATAACCTATATCACATTGCCTGCTGTCTAGGGGAGAGGGGAGGGAGGGAGAACAATTTGAAATTGGAAATCTTATATAAACAAATCTTGAAAACTATTTCTACATGTAACTGGAAAATAATAAAACACTTTTATTAAATAAAAAAAAAGAAAACAGACTGAAACACATTTTTTTTTGACAATTCCTTAATTTGAAGTTTTTTTTTAATTTGTTTTCTCTCACAGCCTAGCTAATGTAGAGTTGTTTTCCATGACTACTCATGTATAATTTATATTGAATTGCTTGATTTCTTGGGGTAGGAGTGAGAAGGGAGGGAGGAAGAGAAGTTGGAACACAAAGTTTTAAAAAAAAATTGATGTCAGAACTCTCCTACCCAGTCCCCTGAACATGGAAGGTGTTTAATAAATGTTTATTGATAAACTGACTGAAGAAAAAAAAAGAATGTGCAAAAATGACTAATATAGTAATATTTTACATGATTGTACATGTATGACCCATATCTGATTGCCTGCCAACGTCAAAGGAGGGGGAAGGGGAAAGGGAAGGAGGGATAGAAATGAGAACTCAAAACTATAAATAAAAATGTTTATTACTTAAAATAAAATTTTTAAAAAGGATGTGCAATTCTTCTTGTTTTATACAACAGAATAATTACACAAACAAAACCAAACAACTCCACCTAGATACACAAAGGTAAACTTTACTCCAACTCCTGTCTGGAATCTGAATGAATGTTGGCTTATTCTATATTTCATACCAGAATATTACTTAGTGACTGATGAGAAGGAGAGGAACTGAGTAAGTGGAAGGAGTGGGTGAAGGGACTTGTTTACTTTGCTTAAGAATGATAAAACATTAAAAAAAAAAAAGATAAAACATCCAGTCAAGTCCAGAAAAAGCTTTGTAGCTGAAGGTGGTCTCTACCACGAGGAGTCAACTCTAAATAAGTGAACTCCAGAATTTTGTGGGTAGACTATACACGCCTTTAGGGCAAAAGCCGTTTTTTCATTTTCTGCTTGTGTTCCCTTTTGCTAGCATAGTTCCCTGAGTTTGGTGAATTCCAAGGCAGCTGTGAGACAGAGCTGGCTAATTCCCCAAGGGGAGATCCTTACAGTCTAGGATATCAGTGCCCTAGGCTAGATGGACCTAAATAAGGAGAAATGCAACATGGCAAGGACAGACAGGAAAAACAGCTTCCCTTCCTAAGCTTCTAGCTCATCAGGGCCTAGAAATCAGATGTAAGCAGCCATCCTAAGTACAGAATGGAAAGACTATGTTGCCCTCTTGAACTTCTGAAAATGGAAAGGAAAAATGAGCTTGCATTTGGGAACCCCGACTGTTAATTTTTTCTGAAACATCTACCAACCACCCCTCCCCCTTTCCATCCCATCTCCCCAGCTCACCTGCTATGATGGAAGGACTTCAATTTTGGCTGCAGCAAAACAAAGAGCACAACTAGGAGAAGGATGAGTGCTACTGAGCTTGCTGTGGATGCCACTATCGACAGGGCAGGCACACCGATTGTTGTACGGAGGTCTTTGTCTACAGAAACAAGCACCCATCAGTAGCAGTCCATAACCACAAGATCCAGTCTACCAGATCCAATATAAGATGTGCCCAGCTCTGTCACATATGTCTTCAGAGTTCACTGTAAAACTTTCCTTATCTTGATTCCTAAATATCTAATTCTCACTTCTGGCTCCCTAGGTCTAACCATCATGGTTAGGTGGCAGATCTCCTTAAATTACCTTTTTCTTTGACAGCAGTAGGAAGTTTAAAAATCAATTCTGAACTATTAAATTCCACTGTAACACCTTAGATTTCACCTGTGTTTTCCTATAGAGCAACAACAGCCTGTGACATCTGGATTGGGAATGACCCATTGTTCTCTAGCTTCTGCAATAAACACTCACTTTTCTTTGCCCCTCAGGCTTCCCCTAATGTGTCATGGGCTAAACACGGTTTGGGATCAGAAATCTATGCATGAAGGACAAATAGGGCTGTAGGACACACCTTTTCCTATAGGTTGCATGTGTTTTTCTGTTATGTGAAATACAAGAGGATAGAGATCTCTCCAGCTAGACTGTTGTTCACATAACAAAAGACTCATCTTTCACTGAGGGGATGGGGTAGGGGAAGAAGGAGAGAACAATAATCACTGTGTCCAGCAGATGAGGCTCAAAGGCTGGCAGCAGCTGGTTATGAAAACAAGAGACTTTGAGAATCCAAAGAGTTAGTCTCTATACCAGGGAAATATCTTGGCAAATTATCAAGCATCTTAAAGGTGCTTCAATTACATGCAGTGGCATGTGCATTAGTCACAAAGATAGGGTTTACAAGGAGAAGGGGGAAAATGGGGTGTGGGGACCTGTGATTTGCAGGTGCAGTAGCCTGTGTACAGATTACAGTTGGATCAACCCTGAGTTGAAATACCAGGAGGAATACTGGAGGAAGTAGACACGACTTCCCACTTCAAAAAGGGAATTAGATTTTCTCCCTCATATCCTTTAGCAGCAATGCTGGGCTGACCTTGGCTGTGATGGCAGCTGACCTCCATGGCCGGGTTCCATTCCCCATCTTTACATGTCAGGTATTTATAATCCCCCTTCAGCATGTATTCTTCATCACAAATGTACTCAATGACACTGCCTGAAGCCAACGGGTCTTTACAGGGGGTCGGGTGGCAGATGAAGCCACCATTTTCTGGTGCTGGTGGTCGAGGACACACTAAAAAGAAGGAAAAAAAACAGATGAAGTCCACAAGTAAAGGAACTTTCCTCAATATTTTAGCTAAACAATCCAGCAAGAAGACTGAAACTCTGATCTAAGGAACTAAGTGACTGCTAAGAATCAAGATACCAAAGTTAGGGGCCGCTAGGTGGCGCAGTGGATAAAGCACCGGCCCTGGATTCAGGAGTACCTGAATTCAAATCGGGCCTCAGACACTTGACACTTACTAGCTGTGTGACCCTGGGCAAGTCACTTAACCCCCATTGCCCCGCAAAAAACCCCAAAACCCAAAAACAAACAAACAAACAAACAAAAAAAGATACCAAAGTTAAAAAGGGAAATGGTCTGATAATGGGGAAGTTCAGCTCCCTGTATTTTTACCCCTCCCTTTCCCCATTTTGCATTAAGTCCACAGAAATCAAGTAATGAAAGAAGAAACTTATAAAATATATATTTATATATATATGTATATGTCCTTATTATAACACATCTCACTACTACACTGAGTTAGACATAACAAAGTCAGATGTAACAGTTAACCTGGAGGGTGGATATTAATTCTGTTCCTCATCATGCATATTATGAAAGAGTTTCAGAGTCTAATAACAATGAACTAAATTCAGAAGGTCAAAACAGAGGCCTAGGTTTGCACTTTAGAGGATTTAAACCATTTTTGTTCCCCAAGTTCTTCTGGTATCTGTTGCCTTTGAGCCAAGAACTTGGTGGCTGAACAAGCTTTAAAATAGTTCAATGCTCCCTTACTTCCTCCATTTCCATCAAACAGGTCTTAGTATAGTGTGGGAACCTGGGCTAATGAAAGAAGCAACGAGGCATACAGAAGGGGGAGGGAGGAAATGAGAGAATCCTGGCAACTTTCTAAAACTGATGGTCAGATGTACAATTCATGCTGCAGGCACTTTAGTAGAAGGACAGGCCCCCCCCCCCCCCCCAGTGGCAGGGTAAAGGCCAGGAATTCATGAACTCCAACTTTTTATTAGGCTTACAAATGTCTAAGAGTTTCTCAAGAGAATTATTCCCGTTTTAGCTGGCTCTCTCCCCCTCAAGCTCTTGTCTTCTTCCTGAATAGCACAAGTTATCATTTGCCTAAAAAACAGTATCTGTCACTTTATGGTTTTATCATTTTCTCCTTGAGTAAAGCGATCTTTGCTGTGGCTGTTAGGACTTCACTCTTACAAAGGACTACACAGATGCACACACTTTCAGGGACACAGATGGCAGGATACAGAGGAAGAATGCTGGATTTGGAGACTGCTTTATCACTGAACTCCCTACTGAGCAAGTTACTGAACTTCTCTGGTCCTCAAAGATCCCATGGTCCTTAGAATCACCTTCAACTAGCCAACAAATGCAGTACTTGCTATGTAGAAAAGGTGAAGATACAAAGAAGTCCCTTATCGTCAAAGAATTTATGATCTAATTGTGGGGACAAGTCATGACTACATAAGATGACAAACAAAAAAAGGAGGCACATATGGCAAACATCAAATGAATAATACAGAAAAGTGCCATAGGTATAAAAAGGAGGGAGTTAAAACTAGATGATCTCTAAGAAGTTCCTAGCTCTCAATGCAGGGCATTGAGAGTGTCCTAAAGGACACTCATTGCATAGTTCAAAGAAAGAAGAGCTCATCCTGGGCTTCAGTGGGCAGGGAAGTAAAGAAGTAGAATTTGAAAAATAGGTAAGGATCAGTGAGGTAGAAAGGACTGGAAGGAAATAAGCCATTTACCTGTCCAGGTATTTAAGCAAATACCCCTAATGAACTTAATTAGGTACTTCCTAAATAAAAGGAGGAGAGACTTATACATTATCTCTAGTATCCCTTACCCCCAGGCTTTATGTTGCCTTTTTTTTGGGGGGGGGGGGCAATGAGGATTAAGTGACTTGCCCAGGGTCACACAGCTAGTAAATGTCAAGTGTCTGAGGCTGGATTTGAACTCAGATCCTCCTGAATCCAGGGCCGGTACTTTATCCACTGTGCCAACTAGCTGCCCCCAAGAGCAATCTTAATTCAGTAAAGCAAAACCAGCATGACAAAAACATCAAGCTTAACAAGGTTAGAGAAAGGCCAACAAATAGGGAAATTTCAAGCTTGGTATTCCAGAAGCTGTCACCAGTGCAAGGCAGGAAATGTGGGCAACTTAAAAAGCTGTATCACTTTAGGATACACCACAGTGGCTAAGAAATGGAAATCAAAAGAATGCCCATCAATTGGGCAATGGCTAAACAAGCTATGGTATATGATGGTGATGGAATACTATCATGCTATAAGAAATGACAAACAAGATGATTTCAGAAAGGCCTGGAAAGACTTGTATGAACTGATGTAGAGTGAAGTCAACAGAACCAAGAGAACATTGTGCACAGAGACGACAACATTATTTGATGAAGAACTGTGAATGGCTTAACTATTCTCAACAATACAATGATCCAAAATAATCCCAAAGGACTAATGATGAAGCATACTATCCACCTTCAAAGAGAGAACTGATATTGACTGAACACAGACTGAAGCATGTTATTTTCACTTTCTTTCATTCAAATTTTCTTGTACAAAATGACTAATATGATAATGTTTTACATACATGTATAACCCATATCTCCTTACTGCCTTAGGGAGTGGGGAGGGGAGGAAGAGAAGGAAGAACAAAATTTGGAACTCAAAATTATAAACAAAAATGTTTATTATTAAAAAGAAAGAAAAGGGGGTGGCTAGGTGGCGCTGTGGAAGAGCATCGGCCCTGGAGTCAGGAGTACCTGAGTTGAAATCCGGCCTCAGACACTTAACACTTACTAGCTGTGTAACCCTGGAGAAGTCACTTAACCCCAATTGCCTCACTAAAAAAAAAAAAAGAAAAAGAAAAAAAAGGATATACCAGGGCCAAAAGAAACAATCTGGCATTGCTCTTGCCTCCTGGTGCTGAGTAAAGGTCTTCAAGACCCACTAGAGGTTATTTGTGATGAAGACTCTGAACTATTACCTCTAAGTAGCTGTTTGGAGTGGAAAGGATAGGGGGAAGATTATCAGGGAGGATCAAAAACTCTAAGAGTAATGAACAAGTATAAAGAGTCACCATTTCTGGACTTAATCAATGCAAGGATGACAGAGGTTGTTTCATGTTTGGTCCATCAATAAAGGAAGAAAATTAACATGTCTGACTGGCATGTTGCATAATTGAAAGGGGAGAGGGGAGCCTGAAAACAAGGAAAAAATCAATATATTGCCCCTTCCTGGGTTTCCATTATTACTCTCAGTTATTTGTCTCTTTAGTGAGCACAGGAAACCCAACCACTTGCTTCTATTTCAGGGGCAGGGATAAAGTAAGAGAAGCAGGTGACTATCCTAGGAATTGTTACTATGGCTTGTAGTTATCTTGGATTCCGAATAATCTGCCTGAGGTCACAGGGTTTTGGTAGATGCAGAGCTCAGACTAAAACTCTGAATTCTCAGTACAGTGGTCTTTACACAAGCCTATGTTGTTATCTAGTCACACAAACCTAAGAGAACACTCATTATATAAAACCCTAATGACCCTAAAAACCATTTACAATCATGGTGGTGGTGATGATGGTGATTTGAGGTAACATAACAAAAACAAGCTTTCAGGTGATTTATTACTAAAGACAACTTTAGGGTGTGTCCTGGAACAGTCAGCCCAATCTCCTAAATCTTCTGCACCTACAGGATGGCATAATAGAATTGCTGTTGTTCACAGCAATGAGTCAAGAACAAAGGAGAAGCATATTATTATTTTTTTTTTTTAGTGAGGCAATTGGGGTTAAGTGACTTGCCCAGGGTCAGACGGCTAGTAAGTGTTAAGTGTCTGAGGCCAGATTTGAACTCAGGTACTCCTGACTCCAGGGTTGGTGCCCTATCCACTGCGCCACCTAGCTGCCCCGAAGCATAGTATTATGATGGAAGGTGCCCTGGGTTTGAAGTTGGAGGGCCTGTGGTATGAATTCTGGCTCTAGTATTTATTATTCAAGCAACCTTGGTCCCATCACTTGAGGGAGGAAGAGCAGGGAAGGAAATAAGCATTTATTAAAGTCCTACTATGTGCCAGACACTACCCTTTACAAATATGGTCTCATTTGGTTCTCACAACAACCCTGGGAGGAAAGTGCTATTGTCATCCCCATATTATAGTTGAGGAAACTGAGGCAGAGAGGTTAAGAGGCTTGTCCAGGGCCATACAGCTAGTAAATCTCTAAGACTGTATTTGAACTCAGTTCTCGACTTAAGACCCAGTTTCTATCCACTGCACCACCTTCAATTTCTCATCTATGAAATGAAGGAGTTAGACTAAATAAATGACTTCTGAAATACTTTGCAGCTCTAAATCTATGATTGTAAGATGATAGTGACAATAAATGACAACTCAATTTTTTGAAAAGTTATTCTGAATGCTCTTCACATTCAGAAAAAGAACTATGGAGTCTGAATGCAGACCAAAGCAGACTATTGTCACTTTTGTTGTTGCGTTCTTGTTCTTGTTCTTGTTTATTTTTTCTTGCATTTTTTCTCTTTTGTTCTGATTAATGTGGAAATATGTTTAACATGATTGTAATGTATGACCTATATAAAACTGCTTACTGGCTTCAGGAGCAGGGAGGGAAGGGAGGGTGGGAGAGAAATCTGGAACTCAAAAAATATCTTTATATGTAATTGAGGAAAACTAAATAAATAAATAACTAAATGTTTAAAAGAAAAGAAAAATTATTCTGAACTTAAACACCTTAAAAATGAGTCTTGTCATATACACAGCAGAACACAAGGAGGACTGTATATAACAATGAATCCTCATTTCATACTTCTGCTTTTAAAATAAAATAAGTCATGATGTTACTTTCAAAATTGCCCTGCTTATCCGTGCTTCTTTTTGAACTTCTTTCTGTGCATTTAAAAAATGTTTCAATGGTCCACTTTAAAAAAAAAGGTTTCTTGGGGGCAGCTAGATGGCACAGTGGATAAAGCACTGGCCCTGGATTCAGGAGGCCCCAAGTTCAAAGCCAGCCTCAGACACTTGACACTAGCTGTGTGACCCTGGGCAAGTCACTTAACCCTCATTGCCCTGCAAAAACTAAACAACAACAAAAAGATTTCTTAAAGTATCCAGGTTTTTTTGTTTTTTTTAAAGTTCTCAGGGAGTTCAAGGATTCTTAAAAACATCTCCTTGACTTGCTTGCTTTCCATGTCAATTATTTTTTGGTACCAGGTATCTTATTCCCCCCTCCCCACCGAGTTTTTCAATCTTTTGATTTTGTTCTAATATTTCTTGCTTGCTCATAGAGTCACTAATTTTGATTTGGTCTATTCCAGTTTGAAGGAGTCCATTACTTGGGTAAGGTTTACCACTTGCTGTTTTATGCTACATTTATTCTCTTTCCAATTCTTTCCTCAAGAGCTTTTATTTCATTTTTTAATTTCTTCTAGGCATTCATATAGCTCTAATGAAAAAACCTATCCCCCCCGCCAGTCTCTGTAGCTATTATGTAGGCATTAGCTTGGATTTGGGGGTATCTCTGGATCTATTATATAAGCTTCTTATAACAGTCTCTATATTTTTGTGTTTACTCATTTCTCCCATCTTAGTTCCTGAATTGGGGTACTGTGTCAAGATTAGTTGTCACCTCCTGTTGTTTTAGGGTGAGTTGTTCATCTCTGGCCCTGATGTGGGTCACCTGGGTTTTTGTCCTGGGTTCTCCATCTCTAAGTATTAATTTTTACATAGGCTATAGCAGGGGTTCTTATTCTGGGGTCCATGAACTAGTTTTAAAAATATTTTGATGACTATATTTTGATGTAACTGGTTTCCTTAAAAATTCTATGTATTACATTTTAAGCTTTAAAAAAGATCATTCTTGGGGCAGCTAGGTGGCACAGTAGATAAAAGCACTGGCTCTGGATTCAGGAGGACCTGAGTTCAAATCTAACCTCAGAAACTTGGCACTTACTAGCTGTGTGACTCTGGGCAAGTCACTTAATTCTGAGAAGGGATCAATGGGCTTCACCAGGCTGCCAAAAGGGTTCATTATTCACAAAAAAGTTAAGAACTCTTGCTCTTAAGACAGAACGATAGAGGATTTTTAGTGTATGGGTGCCTTGGCTATGGTTGTATTGACCACTGCTTCTCTGGGTCACTTCCAAGGTCTCAATTGTGAGTTTTTGAACCCCCCCCCTTAGGGTTTTCTCTGGGAGTTTTTGGGGATAGAAAGGCCATGGAATTTAACAAGTTAACTTGGCTGTTCTTCCAATATTAGGAATGTGCTTGTTATATTTGTTATTTAAATAAACAGAAGGGCCTTGTTTACATGCTGACCTTCAAATTCTGCCTCAATTTCAAAATCTGGCATCTTAAGTCAACAACAGAAAAGACAGAGAGGGAAAGGGAATGGGAGGGATAAGGAATGTGTGTGGAAATAGAATATATTTTTTTTTTTTAGTGAGGCAATTGGGGTTAAGTGACTTGCCCAGGGTCACACAGCTAGTAAGTGTTAAGTGTCTGAAGCCGGATTTGAACCCAGGTACTCCTGACTCCAGGGCTGGTGCTCTATCCACTGCGCCACCTAGCTGCCCCTAGAATAATTTTTTAAAAAGAAATTCGAAGAAGAAAGATTCAGAGGGTGGGCTAGGAAGGAGTAGGGGCAGATATACCCTAAGTCACATAGGAAGCCACCAAATTTATTCCACAATTCTATTAAGTGTCTTATTCCACACCAGAACTAAGCTTGTAATAAATCTAGTGAACTTTATGAATAAAAGTGTAGAGGCAAGATAGGGGCCCTATATTTTTCCTCTCTTAAGTGACTTCATTTTAGAAACCTCCATTATAGTGAAGACAGAGTGAATTTCCATGTTTGAATTTACTCCAGAACCAATTTGCTCTGCAAGGCTAAGCATGGAGGATGATAAGTTGTGGACTATTACAGAAGAAACAAGTTGCTTTGCCCCAATTAGAAGGCTAAGCTTAAAGAAAACAGGTTATTTTATCCTACCTCCAAGGACAGTGATAAACAGCTTTCAAAACAATAAATTGTTTCCCTCAAGGTATAAAAAGTTTGCTAACCACCGCTCTTCACCCACCTTCACTTAACTGCTGTAGAAGTTTAAATGAAATTATTTACATTTTCTGTTCTTAAGAGTGTGTATGTTTCTGACAATGGGTCAATGGATAACTTCAGGAATGTTCTTTAGGACACCCCAAAATGGCACACTCATGTGTTCATGTTTTCTCTTTTCCCATATTCTAAAAATGAGAGTGTGGGTAGTTTGTTCTCATTCTGGCCCAAGTGCTGCCACTAGATGGCTGTGTGACCTTAGGCTGGTTATGTGGCCTGAACTCCCTCTATAAACCTGTCTATAAAATGAGGTTCAGATGGATGATCTTAAGGTCCCCTCGTGGGTCTACAATTGAATCAAATATGAATCAAAGTTTCATATGATTAGGTGGGTGGTATTCCTATGCATTCCAGTACTAGCCTTTAAAATATATTCTCACATTTACTTTCTTCTGAGAGAAATGATACATGGTAGAGGAAACATTATATCAATACAACTATGCTCATTTCTGTAGATCCCTGAAGACTGGCTAGAGAAGGGAGGGTGGCACTCAGGCATCTCCATGAATTCACAAGGCTGTGTTTAAATTTTGCTTTGGTTGTTCAAGAGTAACCTAGACTCCTCTTTTTCCATGAACAAGCCTTCCTTTTTTTTCTCCTCTTCTTTTTGCTGGCCAAGCAAATATGAATCTCAAAGAATCTTAAGGTCAGAAGAAACTTTGAGAGTTTATATAATTCGACTTGTCTCAATAAGTGGGAGAATCTTGGTTCAGGATTCCATCTTAGGTGGATAAAGCACCTAAACTTGAAATAAAACTGAATGTGAATGAAGAAAAAAAGATTTCTCATGCTGTTTGCAACCTCCCTCTCATATGAAATAAACCTTCCCAGTAGTCAGACAGGAAACTCATTGTCCAGCCTGGGTCTCTATTTTCTCACGAGAACTTCCCACATGATGGGGGGTGGGGAGGGAGTCAGCTTATCAATTCCTTTAACTGTGGTATGGTGTCAGTGTACAGGATGGACAAAGGGGAAGAAGAAACTATTCTGCGGTCTTACTGCTCTACTTGGACACTTAAAATCCCCTTTAATCTTTTACTAGCTAGGCACTGGCTTACTTAGGATGGATAACTCAGAGCTCTTCCTCTTCTTCTGCCAACTTCACTCCTACCTCCCTACCCCCTGTCCAAAAGAGCTGTAAGAAAAGTCACTGGGCACCAAAATGCCCTAGATAAATGTGAGATACAAGATCTGAACCAAATGGCTTTGAGCACTTAAACCTTCCTAGGCCTCAGTTTCTTGATCTGGAAACTAAACAAAAAATTAAATGTCCTCTTAAATTCCTTTTCAAATTTAGATCCTATAATGTCAATGGTCATTCTCTTTAACTGGTTATGCAAACCTTTTAGAAGAAAAGAACTATGAAATAAAAAGAAGAAGAAGAAGAAGAAGAAGAAGAAAAGAACTATCATGTCAAGGAGATTTAATCTTAAATATTTCATCTCTTCTCACATCATAAACCCATGAGAACTTCCTAATACAAAGAATCTTGTCACAAGGGGGAATATATATTCCCATAGGTAGGACAGTCAAATGTGTGCAAACACAAATATTCTGTCTCTTCAGTGTCCTATTTTCTCTTTTTGTAGGTGGTAAAACATCCTGGAAGAACTTTACTAGTAAAAGTCCAAGCTTAAACAAATTTCCTGTCAGTAGACTAAACATAGTCCCAATGATAACAAAGAGTTTAGATTTCATAAGCACCGAAAACCACTGAAAGAAGTGAACTGACTAAACTAAAACTGGTTCCTTTATAAAACAATGCTGAATCTGTGATTTGTGTGAAGGTTTAAACCTTAATCCTCAAATGTATTACTATCTAATAATAAATCATTTTACATCAGAAATGCAATATACTTTATTATGACAATATGACTTAAATATGTATAAGAGTTTTGATTCTGTCAGTGTGGAAAACTCCCTTCATCATGCAATCCCAAAGGATCATGACTTAATAGATAAGTCCTAGGAAGTTAGTTGCTTGAGGTACCTAAAAGTTAAGTGACTTTTCCAGTGTCACAAAGTCAGCCATCGTAAGAGCCATCATATGAAACTAGGTCTTCCTGACTCCACGCCCAACAATTCTGGCTAGTATGCCAGACTGCCTCTTATTGGAAGACATAATTCTCATATAAGTAATACTTAAACTCCAAGAATCCTAGGTTTTAAGAAACTCCTATATAAGAGCTATAAAATCTTCTATTCAATGTGTTGAGACAATTTGCTTTGCCCTATTTTCAACAGTGCTGGGACACATAACGGGCCCATTCTTACACACAACAATAATCTCCCTCCTCAGTCAGAATGTCTCATATTCACCACACTAAAATCTAAAAATCCATCCAAGGAGCAGATAAGCTAAAAATCCTCCCTCCAGAAATAGCTCTGTTATTGAGGAAAGGACAGCAAGAGATGAAAAGGGATGCTTTGATGGAGGGAAGTAGGTAGAGATTGAAAAAAGAATCACATATTACAACCTCCTGCTTTCTACATTCCCTTCAAATTTGTAAGAAGTCAGTCCCTTTCCTCCTTCCTAATAGCAGAATATCCCTGCTGTTACTGGTTGATCGATAGCCCCCATATGGCCTGTCACCCTTTCAGCTTCTGATGTTTTCACACCAGCTGACTCAGAAAACCTTAGGGGAACAGAATGCCATCTGGGGCTAGCTTTCCCCACCCCTATGTCATTGTTATGGCTGGAAAAAAAGGCAGAAGGAAGGAAGAGTCTTTATCCATCCTGCTGTTCCAAGCTGGAACCACTGCCCTGAGCACATAACCTCTCATTCTGCAGCAACCTGGATAACTCTGTATGCAGATGCTTTGTGAGGGCCATATTTGCTGGATGGTGCAGTTGAAGAGGGTTGGAAATTCAGTCTGCTCTGTGTTAATACTAAGGCCTAGACAGATGTTTTATCCTGAAAAATAACAACCTTGCCTTTGAGCTTTGCATTTGCTGTCTGTGGGCCAGTGGAAGTAAATGGGATAAGAAATTACTAATGCAAATATTTTTGGATTATGACCAATGTTTTTTCTTGGCAGACTCTCCATAACGGAATTCCTTCTTCAACTTGCCATGCTACACCATCCTCCACATGGCTCCTAATTCTCCACTTCTGGTTGGAGGCAGCTATTTCTTCTCAGTACTACCCAGTGTCCTATATAAGGCAATCTTAATTCAACAACAAAATAAGGAGAAAAAGAGGAATTTGGTACTTACCAACTTTTCCACAGGCCAATTAAAAATGAAAAATGATTGAGTAAAAAGCTGACTTCAACAAGTGTGATTTAGGGATGAATTTGGGCTGTACCTCTCAGAAAGGTCAGCTAAAGCATCACCTCCTCCATCCCTTAGATGTGTGTATGCTGTATCCTCCCAGGAAAATGTAAATTCCTTGAGGGTGGTGTTGGTTCTATTTTTGTCTCTTTATCTCTAGTACTTTGCACATATTTGGTGTCACAGGCACAAGGGTTGCTAGTAAAATTGGGTACAAAAGGAATGATCAAAGGGAGAGTGATATAACTGATAACATTTATTAAGCACCTACTATATGCTAAATGCTGGGAATACAAAAATAAAGAACAAAACTATTTCTTCTCTAGAATCTTACATTCTAACAGGGAGACAAGTACATATATAACTATAGAATAAATATAAAGTGATCAAATGCAAATAAAAACAACATAGTTACAAATAATGTAGCTACAGAGGGAAGATTCCCCACTAGCAACAGCTAGTTAAGGGATCAGAGAAGGCTACTCATGCCCTGGGTAAGGAACAGAATGAAGAGGCCAGTTTATTTGGATCTCAGTATACTTGAGGAAGAGTAATAATACACTGCAGCTAGGTGGCGCAAAAGACAAAGCACTGGGGCTAGAGTCAGGAAGACTCATTTTCCTGAGTTCAAATCTGGTCTCTGACATTCACTAGCTGTGTGACCCTGAGCAAGTCACTTACCTGTTTGCCTTAGTTTCCTCATCTGTAAAATGAGCTGAAGAAGGAAAAGGCAAACCATTCCAATATCTTTGCCAAGAAAACCCCAAATGGGGTTACAAAGAGTTAGACATGGCTGAAAAACAACTGAACAACAATACAAAATAGGTTGGAAAGACAGGTTGGGGTCAGGTTGCAAAGGTTTTAAAGGCTAAACAGAAGAGTTGATATTTTATCCTAGAAGCAATAGAGAGCCACTGGAATTTATTACATAGGGAAATGATATGGTTAGATCCACGCTTAAGGATTTAAGTACTCCAGTAGCTATGTGGAGGATTGACTACAAATAAAAAAGCTGCCCTTAAGCTGTCTGGAACACTGAAAGCAATCAGAATAAGTCAATTCCTGAGACAGAAAACAAATAATCACTGTATACCATTATAATTTTTTCCCATACTTAATTTTTTTTGGGGGGGTGGTGGGGCAGGGCAATGGGGGTTAAGTGACTTGCCCAGGGTCACACAGCTAGTAAGTGTCAAGTG
Source organism: Dromiciops gliroides (assembly GCF_019393635.1). Lineage (NCBI taxonomy): Eukaryota > Metazoa > Chordata > Mammalia > Microbiotheria > Microbiotheriidae > Dromiciops > Dromiciops gliroides. The sequence goes on along the minus strand of NC_057862.1, from coordinate 261,813,731 downwards.
TCTGAGGCCGGATTTGAACTCAGGTTCTCCTGAATCCAGGGCCAGTGCTTTATGCACTGTCTCTCCTAACTGCCCTTCCCCATACTTAATTAAGTATAGTTTTCTTTCTTTTTTGGTTTCTTTCTTCCACATCCTGAAATCTGTTCCTGTCATTCTGCTTTTGAAAAAAACATTCAATATGGCACCAAATATATTTAAGTTTAAGTCTGATCTTTCTCCACCTCTCAGGTCCCCCAAATATGGTTGAGGTCCAATGAAGTATCTCATAAGATTATTTTGGTTAGAATTAGAAGGAATTATAGAGATGCAAACACCTCATTTTACAGACTGGACTATTAATGTACTGACACAGTGTGTGTGTGTGTGTGTGTGTGTGTGTGTGTGTGTGTGTGTGTGTGTGTGTGTGTGTGTAAGCAAGATGATGGTCAACTTGGGTCTATTATGGAGTTTTTAAACATTTTGTGACACAAAATTCCCCTTTTCTTCCTGTACATCAGTGGCGTCAAATTCAAAGAGAAATGGGAGGCCATTAAGCTGTTGACTTAGAAAACCATATATTAACTGTATTTTACTGAATTTTTATTTATTGTGTTATTTTAATCTGGTTCAGGAAGGAGTTTAGAGGGCTGGCCCCCTGTTTTTCATTTCTGCTCTAAACCCTTTCTGAACTCTCTTTTCTCTGAGGAAGCCTTACCTAAGTTACTTTAAAGAAACCTCAAAAGACCCTCCTAAACTTAGTCCATATTTTAAGAGACAGTATATTCCTCTTTTTCTTTTTCTTTTTGTGGGGCAATGGGGGTTAAGTGACTTGCCCAGGTTCACACAGCTAGTGTCAAGTGTCTGAGGTCGAATTTGAACTCAGCTCCTCCTGAATCCAGGGCCGGTGCTTTATCCACTGGGCCACCTAGCTGCCCCTTAGTATATTCCTCTTAATGTAATTTGCATCTTGTCTGCTCTTTGAATTCAGAATGTATGCTTCTGGGAAGAGACTGTATATAATTTTTATTCTTTAACAAGTATGTGATCAGGCTTCCCCTCCCCCAATTATGTAGCAGCGTCAAAATATAGGTTATCAAAGTTTGAGATGTCACCAGGATACCAGCAGATAGAAGAGAATCTAGGATAAAGCCCCATCAATATTTTCATTTGTTCTGCAGAGGCCAGAAAGACTTCCTCTTACTCAGGCCCTTACTATTAAACACAAGCCCTGAATGTAGCTGTGATGTTTTGTTGTTGTTTTTGTTTTTTGGTGGGCAATGAGGGTTAAGTGACTAGCCCAGGGTCACACAGTTAGTAAGTATCGACTGTTTGAGGCCAGATTTTAACTCAGGTCCTCCTGAATCCTGGGCTAGTGCTTTATCCACTGTGCCACCTAACTGCCCCACCCACCCCCCCTTTAAAAAAAAAATTCAGTTTCCCATATAGAGGTGATACCCAGCACAAGGTCCCAGTTTCAGAGAGACACAGCCACACTGTATGGGATGGAAGCAGGAAGAGTCCTGTCCCTGTATTGCAGAGGACTTGCTCAACATCCTAACCCAGATTTTTAGCAAAGAGAACGGGATCTTAACCTGTGCTCCAAGATATAAGGTCTAAAAGCTTTCACCTCAAAGAAGCATTTAAAAATAAAATTCATTCTCCAGCCATGCTGATCCGACTCTAGTTCTATAAAAACCTTTTCACCAAAGATGGAATATGCAGGAGGTGTTTATTGTGTTGCAGATGGAGGGGTGGGGGAGGTGCTAAGGGGAAACTGTAAAGTTTCTTCTATTATTCATCAAGTTTTAAGCCTTTCAGGTAAACCAGGCTGAGAAGAATGGGGAAAAAATACATTTCAGTAACCTTCTTTGATATTCTTTTTCAAGTTTCCTCTCACACAGAGAAGCAGATGGTCTGTCCCTCTGAGGTTTGAATCCTAGAATGCAGCTAGCTGCTACCAGGTCCCAGTTCCAACAGCTGGGGTTAAAGAACCTCATTGCAGGAGGTAAACATCAGAAAAATAATGGCTTCTATTGTGTATGCATGTGTTCATACTGAGGTCCAATCTCACGGCTTTCCTAAAACTCGAGGTGGAGGAAAAGATTTAAAAGCTTTTTTGAGGAGATCTGTAACTAGAGCTTTAAATTAACAGAAAAGCATAGTATAATGAAACCCAATTTTATTTAGCTTATCTTGACTTTGTGGGATTATGGGCATAATATTACAGGGGAGGAAGTAGGCAAAAAATGGTGGCATAAATAGAAGAGCACAAAATATCTGTTGCTCCCTCCTCCTCCCTATCTTATATTCTAATCCAGCTCAGTCTAATTAAGTCACAGAGTAAAAAGGAAGCTAAATTTTCATGCAATGGACTATAAAAGGGGTTGACATTCATAAAACATAAAAGGCTGTGCTGTGTGTGTGTACACATAGATGGGTATAACTATATGATTACATAATTAGGTACATCAAACTATTTATGCTGAATAGAGTAAAAACCCCTACTCATTATCATTTCAAAGTTGAAAGGGGGAAAAGAAAATAGAAAATGAAGCGTCTAATTGCAATCTTCCACAAAGCCAGCCATGCCCAGCTGGTGCCACAGTTGAATTCTCTTAATTAACACACTGCAAAAGCAAGTATGAAAGACTTTGTGTGCCTATCATCTACAAACTGGGGCCAACCAAACATTGTGGAAGTCTGGTAGCATCTTCATAGTTAAAGATACTTTTCTCATTTCTGTAAGTGAATCTAGTTGGTGTGTGCTGTCTTTATAAAAAACATCCTTTCTCCTCACACAGTCACCGCCTTACCTATCTGGACTGCCACACTGTTATACTTGCTTCCTGTCTTCTTCCATCCTACTCCATTCTTTACAATACACACACACCCTCCACTCCACACCAGAGTTATGGATTGTCTGGATACCTCAGGTTTCTGATGAAGACTAGTTAAAAGTTTAAAATACATTCTTCAACCTGTCCACCTAAACCAAACATAGAGGCTTCAGCAACCTGGCTTTCTAAAATAAAGTCCAGCCAATGCCTTAAAATACTGGGTTAAGTATACTCTAAAAGGATAAAGGAAGGGGACAGGGAAATGAATATAGACATGAACAATATGCAGAAAAACTGCAATGAAGTGGCAATCAATAAACAAAATGCTCCAGAGAACATTGTGGCATTATGGATAGAAATGGACCCAATTGGCATCAGCAAAACTGGGGTTTGAAACTCATCTCTTATTAGTTTAGCTGTATGACAATGGAAAAACAAGCTATTTAACCTCTGGGCCATTTTCCTCATCCATGAAATGGGAATACTATTATCTGTAGCATCTAACTCAGTAAATTGTTGTGATGCTCAAATTAGAAAATGTGTGAAGCACTTTGTAAACATAAAAATACTATGCAAAAGCAGTAACTATCACCTATACTAGAGCACCTCATAAATTCATTATAAGAAATATTAAATAGAGTATTTAGTTCTTATCAATAATGTCCATCAGCACTGTAACTAGCTAAGTTTGACCTGGGACAAGAATATAAAACTGTACTTCCTTGTTTTCAGAGGACAGCATGCTTGAATGAATATTTTAGATTTTTTGTACCCCTACATGTTTGACTAAAGCAAGTCTGTCTTGCTTGTCTTGCCTTTTACAATTCTGTTCCCCCTTATCTACTTACATAACCTCCTGTTAATGATTCTAAATTAGGTGAACTAACATAAGACATCCTATGAGTAATCAAATTTGCTTTATAGTAATTTTTAAAGGATACATTGTTTAGTCTAGATACCATTTTAATGGGCATGGAGACAAATGACTAAAACATACTGGGGAACATCATAGTATAATGGAAATAGAACTTCACTAGAAGTCAGAAGACCTGGATTCAAATTCCACCTCGGATTGCTTACTACCTTTATGATGTTGGGCTGGTTGCTTAACTTCCCTGGCTCTCAGTTTCTTCATATGTAAAATGAAGGAGTTGGACTAGATGCACTCTCAGGTCCTCTTCATAGCTATGATCCTATATAGTAACTGTGTAAAACTAAAAAAAAATGAATGATGGATAAAGGCAGAGCCTTTTACAGAAGCAGAGTAAGTGTCCAGAACTCACAGATTTCTAGAAGGCCATGAGACAATCATTATTGGGGATGGATCAAGTGAAGGTTTTTTGAAAATAGGGCAGATATGTCATGCTTGTAGGTAGTAGAAGATGGGGAGAGATTGAAGATAAGTGAGAGAGTTGGGGGTGACAGGACAATCTGCTGGAGAAGATGGGCTTGACAGAGATCACTTGTGCATGTAGAGGGGTTTGCTTTGGCAAAGAAAAGGAGCTACCTCTTCTTGTGAGATGAGGAGTGCAGGAAAATATAGTGATGGACAACATGTGGGTGATGGGACATAGGGGGAGAGAAGAGGAAGCTCTTGATGCATGGCCTCATTTTTTTTTTAGTGAAATATGTGGCAAGGTTCTTAGTTGAGAGGGTAGTGGGAAGGGGAAATATGGGAAGTTAGATGACTGCTACAAAATTCTGCAAAAGCCATGTTGGTGAGTGGGATAGCAAATTAATTAGGGAAGTGTAAAGGATTGCTTGCCATTGTGAGGACACAGTTGATATTATATAACATAAATTTACAGAGGACCCAGTCAGCACAAGTTGGTGATTTTCTCCATGAAAATGGAGGAGGTGAGGGGTATATTTCAAATTTTATGTAATAGTTCCAACACTGTCCTGCTTGTCTTTGTCTCCTGCATTTCCTTCTGCTCTCTTTGTGTTTACTTTATTTAATAATTCACTAATTTCTTACATTTCTTTCTTTTTTGGAATCGCTATCATTATTGCCTCATTATCTCCTCAACTCTATTCCCTGAATAAAGAAAAATAAAAGCTCTTCCTTCTACCAAATAACTACAGTTACACAAAATAAATCTACACATTGGTTGCATTGAAATATAGCTCTCATTTTGTACCTCTAGCCCAGCATCTCTCTGCCAAGAGGTGGTTCAATTCAGTTGTTTTACAGTCAGTCCTCTGTTTTGACCCCATTTAGGGTTTTCTTGGCAAAGATAATGGGGTTTGCCATTTCCTTTTCCAGCTCATTTTACAGATAGGGAAACTGAGGCCAAAAGGCATTAACTTGCCCAGACTAGTAAATGTCTGAGGTTGGATTTGAACTCAGGAATATGAATCTTCTTGACTTCAAGCCCAGCAATCTATCTACTGTGTCACCTTAGCTAGTTCCAAGAGGTGGTAAGCATGGTAAGCATCTCTTGGAGTTATGACTAATTGCCACATTCATCATAATTCTTTTTTTCTTTTTCTTTTTGGTGAGGCAATTGGGGTTAAGTGACTTGCCCAGGGTCACACAGCTAGTAAGTGTTAAGTGTCTGAGGCCGGATTTGAACTCAGGTCCTCCTGACTCCAGGGCTGGTGCTCTATACACTATGCCACCTAGCTGCCCCCATCATAATTCTTAAGTCTTTCATAGCTGTTTCCCTTTACAGTGTCATATGCACTGTATAATAGTTGTCCTGGTTGTGCTCACTTCAAATCCTCCCAGGTTTCTTCTGACTCTCTCTCTTTTACCATTTATTACAATGTATTTTGTTCCTATTACATTCATATAATTTAATTTGTTTTCCTCTAATGGGAACACACTTTGTATTCAGTTCTGTACTGCAACAAAAAGTGCTATGACAACTTTTGTATACCATAGGGATCCTTTCTCTTTCTTTGATCTCTTTTGGGGTATGGAACCCAATAGCAGTACCACTGGGTCAAAGAATATATTTAGTTTAGTGATCTTAGTATAGTTGCAAACTGCTTTCCAGAATGGTTGTGTTAAATTTACAGCTCTACCTATAGTACACTAGCATGTCAGTCTTACCATATCTCTTCCAACAATTGTCACTTTCTTTTTTTTCCTCATTTTTGCCAATTTGTCAATTGTTAAATTTATATTACTCTTATTATTAGTGACTCAGAGTAAAGTTTTACATATAGTTGGATAGATGGCTTGTATTTTTTCTTTTAAAATCTGACTGGCCAATTATCTACTGGGGATGGCTCTTTTTTTTCTATATCTGCATCAATTCCTGATATGTCTTGCATATCCTATCTTCATCAGATGAATTTGCTATGATTTTTCCCAATGAAGAGTTTCTCTTCTAATTCGAACTGCAATGGTCTTATTTAAAAAAAAAAAAAACCTTGCAATTTTATATAAACAAATATTAATTTTATCTCATATGACCCCCTCTATCATTTGGTCAAGAAAGATTTTTGCTATTCAGAGTTGTGAAATCCATACCTTTTCTTGCTCTTCTAATTTGTTTATGTGATTTGTAATTTCTACCTTGGAGCTTATTGTGATAAATTGATAAGATGTTGGCTTAAATCTAGTTCTTACCAGACTGCTTTCCCATCAGATTTTATTAAATGGTGATTCCTTACCTTATGGTTTGTGAAACACTATGCTACTATAATTATTATTTTTATGTTTATAGTTTCCCTAATATTGAAACAGCCCCTCTATCCATGGTACAAATCCAATCTGGTCATAGTGTATAATCTTTATCAACTTCTTGTAGCCTCTTTCCTAATATTTTAGTCAATATTTTTGTACTGATATTCACTAGAGCTATTGCTCTAATAAGAGTTTTCTATCCCTGCCTTACCTCTGCCTGGTATCAGGAACAGGACCATATCTGTCTCATTTAAGGAATTTGGCAGAATCATTCCCTTCCCTAGTTTTACAAACAGTTTATATGATTCTGGAATTAACTGTGGATAAAATTGACTTCTAAGTCTGTGATTTTTTTTTTCTTTGGGAGTCCCTTTATGGCTTTTTCAATTTCTTTTTCTGAGACTGAATTATTTAAATTCTATTTTTTGTTTTGTTAATCTGAAAGTTTTGTACTTTTGTAACTATTTACCTAATTCTTTTAAGTTATCAGTTTTGTTGGCATATGACTGGACAAAAGTTTCTTAATAATTTCCTTTATTTTTTCTTAATTTTGTTCCAAATTCATCTTTTATATTTTTGAACCTGGCAATTTATCTTTTATCTTTTTTTTGTTTTTGTTTTTGCAGGGCAACGAGGGTTAAGTGATTTATCCAGGGTCACACAGCTAGGTAAGCGTCAAGTGTCTGAGGCTGGATTTGAACTCAGGTCCTCCTGAATCCAAGGACAGTGCTTTATCCACTGCCCCATAGCTTTTATCTTTCACTTAAATATCACACTAATTTTTTCCCCCTAAAATAATAGTTTTTGCTTTTATTTATCAATTCTTCATTTTAAATTTTGGTAATCTTTCTTTGATTTTCAGAATTTCTATTTTTGGTGTTTAGTTTTTTGATTTGTTGAATTTTCTAATTTTTTTTTGAGTTCCATATCCAATACATCAATCTGTTTTCTCTTGATGATGTGTTCAGAGACATAAGTTTTTCCGAAGAACTACTTAGATTACATCTCCAAAGTTTTGGTATGTTATTTCATTATTGTAATTTTCTTTGATGAAATTACCATTTTTTTTGGGGGGGGGCAATGAGGGTCAGGTGACTTGCCTAGGGTCACACAGCTAGTGTCACGTGTCTGAGGCCAAATTTGAACTCAGGTCCACCTGAATTCAGGGCCGGTGCTTTATCCACTGTGCCACCTAGCTGCCCTTACCAATTGTTTTTTTATTTGATCTTTATCCCACCAATTCTTCAGGATTATTTTGTCTCCATTTAAGATTGAATCCTTTCTTCAAAGGACATTCAGGTTTTATTACTGTATGAACAGTAAATATGTGTTTAATATTTTTGCTTTTCTCCATTTGTTCATAAGATTTTTATGCCTTAGCACATAGAGCTATAATCTCTGACTTTTGTAAGATTCCATTCAGGTTCTTTAGTCTTTCTTATTCTTGTTAGGTTTATCTGTACCTGAAAGGCCACAATGAGGTTCCTGAGTATTAAAGTTTTGCTATTTCTACTTATAATTTCAACTAACTTTTCCTTTAAGTTACTTTGATATTATATCAATTTTGCATATATTAATTATTGATGATTTTATTATCTTTGGTGTCTTTAGGCTTAAGGTAATTTCCCTCTGTTTTTAATATTGCCTTGTCCAAGATCAGGAGTGCTTTTTTTGAATTCGCCTGAAGCACACCCTCTCATTTTAACTGTATAAATGTTTACATTTCAGGTATATCTTATAAACAACACAGTGTTGAATTTTTGCTCTCTGATCCATACTATCCTCTTTTATTCTATGGATCAGTTCATAGCATACACTCACATTCATGGTTACAGCCAGTGCTTTGAGGTCTGCAATGTGCTTTACAAATATTTTTCTCATGTTATTCTCACAACAACCTTCAGTGCTATTACTATCCACATTTTACAGATAAGGAAACTGAAATAGCCTAAGGTTGAGTGGCTTGCCCATGGTGAACAGATAGTAATTGTCTGAAGTGGGATTTGAACTCAGGTCTTCTACTCCAGGTCTAGTGCCCTATTCACTAAGCCCACTAGATGTCTAGCAGTGGTTATAATTTTTTAATTGTTCATTTCCCCCATCATACCACACTGTACTTTACTGTCTAACTTATAACATCCTCTCTACTTTCTATCTGAACTCAAATATTTTTCTTTTCATCTTTTCCTGTGGAATTTCATTTGTAATTTCACTAAAAAACCCCACAACAACCCCCAAAAATAAAAAACAAAACAGCTTTGGCTTCCCTTCTTCTAGCCACTCTTATAGTTTCTGTGGCCAAGCCATTTTTTCTCCTCTGAGGCTCGGCTTGTAGCTGTGGTGGGGTTACTTACTTCTTTGGGGTTTCCCTCTTGAACTTTTCTTAACCCATGGCATTTCTTCACTGCATTAGTTGTTTTCTTCTGTTTACTCATCCTCAGTTCTTGGATTGGAATTTTTTGGGCCAGTGCCTGCTGGCATTTTAGATGGGTTGAACCTTGTTTTTTGACCCCCCATGTATTCTGGGTGCCACTGCTGCCCTCAGTGGGTTGGCTAGCATTAGACCTCACCCTCTGACTCAATCCTTGCCTTCTTTCCCAGTCTCTTTGTGATTCATTATGCATTCTGGTCTCAGTTGGTCTGTCTTCTTGCTTGATCCTCAGTTGGGAATTGGTTTTAGCTACCCTAACTTCAGTGGGATGGGATGTTGGAGATTATATTGGTCTCAGGCTTCCTGCATAGCTCCCTGGCATGGATGCTCCAGTTTGATTTGGTCCTGTCTCTTGCTTTGAGGGGTAGATAGGCTTGGTCTGTCTCTCTAAATGACCTATGAGGGCTAGTTTTGTCCCTTGCTTCTATTCTGACATGCCAGAGCTGGGTTCTGGTTTCTGGCACCTATGGTAGAAGAAATATCCTAAGACTCCATACCATACAGGTTAAATTAGTTTTTCCTTGAAAAAATATTGAATTGTCCATGAGTTTAAACTGGCACAGGAGACTAAGGCCCATTCTATTGACATGGTTTACTAGTCACCTGAGCTAAAAGCCAGGATGAACTCCAACTGGGCCCTGACACCTGACTGAGGGATTGCCATGGACATCAGAAGTAGGTGAGCAACGCTCAGTTGGATCAATGCAGTATCCTTGATGAATATTCTTCCTCTATACTATGGCTAAGTAAATCTCCTTTGGTTATATGTCAGATCTTTATTTAAATGTTTCATTTTGTTCCACTGCCAAACCCTAACTCTCAGGGGATCAGCCTGATTTCATGCTAGCTTGCACCTCCTCTGTTCAGAGTTTTGGCTGGCTCTTAGATCATTTTTGGAAGCTTGTACTGTTTTCCCTAATGCAGCTTCTCTTACCACCTCCTTCTGCTTTCGTGTTCACCACAGCTCACCTCCTGGCTTTCGTGGTACAACCATCCTAAAACTCTCTGCCCGTTCTTTTTGTGTAGTTTTATGAACTTTTACATCACCATCTTCACAGGAAGTTGGAACACAAACTCTTAGAAAAACTTGCATTTGTATTTAAAAAACTAAAACAAAAACCTAGACTTGCCCAAGAAACAATATGAGACTTAATGAAAGTGAATATGGAATATACATTCTCATTAACCTGGGAAAATGATTTAACCCTTTAAATGCTCTATCAAAAAAAGGCAAGATAATAACTTGGAATTGGAGACCTAAGTTCACATCTGGACCCCAACTCTAACTTCCTGAACAAATCCATAAATTTCTCTAGATCTTGGTTTCTTCATGTGTAAAATGGGAAGTATTTATACTTCTTCCATAAGTTTGTTAAGAAAAAGCTATTAATAAAATACTTTTATCAGAAAAAAAAAAGAAAGTGAAAGGTATTGTGTACAAAGTAACAGTAATACTATAAGATGATCATCTCTGAGTGACTTAACTATTATCTAGGCAATACTATGATCTAAGACAACTATGAAGGACTTATGATGAAAAATACTATCCATCTCCAGAAAAATAATTGATAGTATCAGAATCCAGATTAAAACATACTTTTTAAAAAAAGCTATTTACAGTTTAAATCAGGAGAGAAATGTGAGTTATTAATATTACTGTTGTCCTTTTACTCAAGAGCTTCCCATTGCCTCATAGGGTATTAGAAAGGAAAAGCCATTGAATCTGTTAGTTCTGTGCAAAAGCAAGACTCACCATATTTAGAAACAGGCTCCACATAAGGGGTTACTCTGTTAAGTGTTACATGGATGAGGCAAGTTCAACAGGAATCAACTGATAATACCAGTAAGGATAGCACAGGCAATTTATCTATTAGAAATCAGGAATGGAACACCTGGGGCACCACAATACACCGTCAGCCACAGCTTTCAACAGAAGGGGAAAGTGCCAGCATCTTAAGTGGTAAACCTGAGATGAAAAGAGTTTATTTCAGACACTAGACTAAGTGCACCTATTTGCACATGAAAGGGTAGGATGCCTCTCTTCCCTCATAGGCCCTAAACCAGAACCCAACATGTAAGGGAGAACAATGAAGGCAGAAGAAAAAGGACTCTCTTTGTTTTTCTCCTCTAATTGCTTTCTAAGCCAGTTTGAGAGATTTTATTTTTCATCCACTCCATAGGCAGCACATGCTGAGTAAGTCTGATTTAGTGCCTCCTTAAGTTTCCCACTCAGCAGAGAGTTCGATGGAAACCATCAGGGCTACTCCTCCGCAAAAAACCTGTTTTCTACACTGGGCTGACTATATAACCCTCCTGGAACTTTCCTCAGTCCTGAAATTTGGCCAGTGTCAGTTAGGGCAAAACTTCTGAAACTGTGGGTTGTGTAACTGAATGTGGGGGGTCGTGAAAAATTTGGCAACAGAAAATATATATATATTTTTTAGGCAATGGGGGTTAAGTGACTTGCCCAAGGTCACACAGCCAGTAAGTGTCAAGTGTCCAAGGCCGGATTTGAACTCTGGTACTCCCGAATCCAGGGCCGGTGCTTTAACCACTGCGCCATCTAGCTGCCCCCAAGGTTATATATATATTTTATATACCTGGGGTTGAGTAAAAATTTCTTGGGTGAAAAGGGGGCATGAGTGGAAAAAGATTAAGAAGCCCTGAGCCAGGGAACTACAGGGTAAAGAAATGGATGCAACTGCCTGTAGGCTTAGTCAGAATGTATGCTAACACGAGAAAAAGGGAAGGGCCCATTCCTTCAGACTGTGGTGAAATGAGAACAAACGATCATTGCACACTGTAGGTGGGCACTTTTTGCCTGGTCCTCATCAAGATAAATGCATGTAGAACTTTAAACCGTTTGACTATATAGTACCTAATTATATTAGAATATATTATATAACTTAATGAACTCTCAGTGACTATTTACTTTTCTGTACTGGGAATAAAAGAACTATAGAAAAAGAAAGCACTTATTTGCTCCCAGTGAGACAAACTTATTAAAAAGCTGACTTTCCAATATTACATTTGTTCACTGAGAGGGAATGCTGTGTGTGTACTAATTATAGTAAGAAAAGTAAATAAAACTTTATGTTTAATTCATCTCCTTACTTTTTAGTTGAAAGTCATTTTAAATCCAATCAACTTTTTTTTTTAAAGGAAGGGAACTTCATAGGATCATAGATTTAGAACTAGAAGAGATCAGAGTGATCATCTAATTTAATTTCTGCACTTTATAAGTAAGGAAACTGAAGTTTAGGGAGGTTAACTGATTTGCCCAAAGTTACACAGGCAGTAAGAAAGAGATCCAAGATACAAATCCAGGTCTTCTGACTCCAAATTCAATTGCGCATGAATGTGTGGAAATCATTATATTGAGAATGGAAAATCAAAATTAATATGTTTAAAATGTATTCATTTTGTACTTAATAATATGTGCATATGTTATTTTCCATTAATATAATGGAAGCTATTTTTGTCTTTGTATACCCATCAATTAGCACACTATATGGTACAAAGTAGGATTGTGGAATGATTGAAAGTGATTTCCTAATGATTCCCTAAAAGGGAATTGGCCAAGGGATATGTGCAAACAGTTCTCAAAAGAAGAGCTGCAAGCTATTAATGTAAATCAAAATAATTTTTAGGTTTCATCTCATACTTAGAAATTGGTGGGCAGCTAGACGGCGCAGTGGATAGAGCACCGGCCTTGGAGCCAGGAGTACCTGAGTTCAAATTAGGCCTCAGACACTTAACACTCACTAGCTGTGTGACCCTGGGCAAGTCACTTAACTCCAATTACCTCACTAAGAAACAAACAAACAAAAGAAATTGGTAAAGAAGATAAAATATGGGAATAGTCAATGTTGGAAAGGTTGTAGAAAGACAAATAAGTTAATACACTGTTGGTAGAGCTGTAAATTGATCCAACCATCCAGAGAAACAAATTGAAATGATGCTAAGTGATTGTAATTTTCATACTCTTTGACCAAGAAATCTCACTGTTAGGAATAGTGAAAGTGTCCATTTAATATCTAGCTAGCATTTATATAGCACTTTAAGGTTTGTAAAGCATTTTACAAATATTATCTCATTTACGCCAAAAGATTTGTAGCAGCACTTTCTGGAGTAGCTAAGAATGGAAAACACAGTAGATGGCTCTCATTGAGGAATGGTTAAACAAACTGCGGTAGATAAATGTAATGCAATATTACCAAGCTGAAAAACAATGCTTATAATGAATATAGGGAAGTATAGGAAGATGTATGAATTGGTGCAAAGTAAAGTGAGAACCAGGAAAACAATTTACAATATGTTCTTTCTGGAACAACAAAACAACTGAAATAGAACATAGTTGGTTTTGCTGAACTCCTTTTATTCATCTTTTTTATTCTTTGTTTTAACAAATGGTTCTCTAGGGGCAGCTAGGTGGCACAGTGGATAAAGCACTGGCCCTGGATTCAGAAGGACCTGAGTTCAAATCCCACCCCAGACACTTGACACTTACTAGCTGTATAACCCTGAGCAAGTCACTTTGGGGGGGGGGGGAGGAAGGAAATGGTTCTCTGGAAGGGGGATATGGGATGGAAACACTAGAAATGTGTATGATGTAAAAAATAAAAGATATCAATAAAATTTTTTTAATAATTAATTAATTTTCTGATGTAACCACTTGCTCCAGTTTTGTGCTCCATAATTTAAATGAGTAACCACAATCTTAGGAGAACTATGAACAGAGGACAAGGAGATGGACTCAAAAAAACACCTACTTTCACAAAGCATGGAAGTACTGAATTGTTTTCATTAATTACTAGAATGGAAAGTAGGTGATGATTTGAGTAAAAGGTGATTTATTTTAAAAAAAGCTTTAACATTTCAATTATATATCCACTAAATCCATGACTGGGTCTAACCACCTCTTATAAAACCCATGCCGAGTTGTAAATAGCTTTTCTTTTGTTTTTTTGACAAGTGTGTCTCATTCAGCACTTAGCTTCCTTAACAGCAACACACATACCTTCCTGTAGACCAAAGGTTCTTAATCTTTTTTTGGGTCATGGTGCCCCCTTTGGCAGTCTGGTGAAGTCTGCCAGAATACGAGCCTAAATTAGAGTCTTAATTGATTGGTGACATCCTAAAATGATGGTTTATGAGGCTCAAACTCTGCTGCCCAATCCTGTACTCTATTTGCTTGGTTCACTAGGGGAAAATCTCTTTCATCAGTACCTCCCTTAAGATTTTGATGCAACCTAGGTTATTGGTATCTATCAATGTGCCTCCCCACATTGTGCAGCATCACCAACAATTATGTTAGCATTAACTTCTGATAGGGTTGAACATGTTACTGGCCAAAGTATTACTGACAGAAACCATGCAGTATTAGTTGGCTGTGAAAGAAGCCACCAGAGAAGACTTATTTCTCAAACCCATCTGATCAATTGGTAATGCTCCTCTTATTGCCCCAGTTGCTACACTCAGTGAGTACTACCCTGGACCTTAGGTGATGATTCCTTAAACAAGAGTGACTCTTTTTTTCACTTAGCATTCCTGGGGCTGGGGAATGGGGGAAGGGAGGAAGGAAGAGCAAAAGAGATTGTTTCTGGAATCAGTGGCTCAAACAATGGAATTTTCTAACAAGAGTCCTGTTCTATTTTAACTATTCTTCTTCCTTCCATCCATAAAAATATACCTTCCCCAAAAGAACTGTGAGCAGAGTTGGAAATTCAAGCACATGAATGTTGGCTGCCATATTATACAGGCAAAAAACAAGCCTCTAATCAATCTGACATACCTCTGCTAGACTTACTTTCCTAAAATACCTCTTTATTCATATTCTTTGTCTTCTCAAAAACTCTCAGTCCTTCCAGCTCCCAATTTTGCCAGATTTTTGAGGCCCTCTATGATTAAGCTCTGCTTTATTTCCCTATTTTTCACTCTCTCAACCAGAATAGTCAGATCTATTACTGTTTTGCTTGTATATATTTTGTATTTACTTATCTGCATATGTGTTACCTGGCCCCCTCTTCCCAGTAGAATATAAGTTTCTGTTTGTCTGTCATTTGGATTTGTCTTTTGAGCATATGTATATATGTAAAATATGTATTTTACACATAGTATATACTTAATAGTTGCTTATGGATGACAACTTCTCTGAATCTTAGTTTCTTCATTTGTAAAATGGTATCTGCTTCACAGGGTTGCTGTAAACACCAAATAATAACTATATAAAGTACTTTTAAAGTGCTTAAATAAATTCCAGCTATATTATTATCATTATTATTGCCAGGTTAAGCAACCCAAATTTAACTCAGTAGTCAATGGGGAGTCTTTGAAGGTTTTAAGCAGAGGAATAATATAATTAGAACTTTAGGAAGGTATTGGATAGAGAGGCTAAAAGTGGAGTCCAAAACTAGAGTCATGGCGGTGGGAATGGAAAAGAGAACAAATGGGGAATATAGGATTGGGCAACTGACTCAATGTGGGAGCAAGGGAAAAGAAGTGATATTAAGCCTGGAGTGATGGGATGTTAACCATTAAACAGAAACAAGGAACTCATGAGGAAAATCTGATTTTGATGGGGAAGATGATTAATTCGATTTTGGACAAAGTGAATGTGAGATAAGTTATGTAACCTTGAGATTTGAGTTTCCTTATCTATAAAAGGAGGGTAGGAGAGGGGGGAATTGGCCTGAATGTCTCTTTCAGCTCCCAAATGAATTATTTACTTTTTTTAAAGGAGAAAAACCATAACAGTCCTCTACCTAAACTCTACTCCTGTTCTCTCTCTCTCACATACACACACACAAGTACATCTGTGCACTTCACGTGCATATAGCAGTAGACAGTAGATTTCACAATTTCCTCTTGAGCTTCTAAAACCTGTCGGGGGAACAATGTTTAGCAATGTTCTCTGTAAATTTTCGAGAAATGACAAAGCTACTTCCCAAAAGAGAAGAAAAAAAAATCCCCAGATAAAATAAGGTCTCTTGGAAAACAAACCGAAGAACAGCTTTTCCTGCCAGGACATGGTAGAAAGTATTTAATGTGTTCACGCAATCAGCTTTGGCAAAGAATCCAGCTTGTGGAAACAGGGCAGCAAGGAAAGATGGAGACTTATGAGGTGGCAGCAGTATCCTTCACTGGCCCTCTCAAAGCCTCACCCTCACAGGATGCTCGTTAACAGTTGTCTGAGTTTGAGACCCTTGTTTTACTTCCTATCTTGTCTGTCTCAAGCATGCCAATCTCAGTTAACAAAATAAAGCACCTGAAGAGAAGAACTGGGCTTGGACCCTACTTATGTCCTCCCTCAAAGCAAGAATTCCCTCTCTAATCCGCCAAAGAAGCGGTCATCCTGCCTCTGTGGGTGAACACAAGTTTCTGGGTTTTTGTTTTTTTTTCAGGAAAGCTTAAACTTCAATTACTTCTTTGTATATATTTTGTTACACATCTGTGGGACTTTGTATAAGTTGTTTTACCTCTTAACCTCAGTTTCCCTTTCTGTAAATGAGAGCTGGATAATAACAATAATGATAATCACAAGGATTTCTATAATCTATAATGTTTCCAGCTCTAAACTTCTACCCTCTACAATCACATCAGTCCCCACTTAACATGGAATCACAACAGGCTGAGAAAGGCATGGGAGATCCCTGGAGGGATACTAGGAGATCAAACAAAAAACCGAATGCTCAGATACTAGTTATGCCATTAATCTGCTGTGTGTCTGGGTAAGGAGGATTAAAAATGGATGTTTTCATGCCTTACCTATCTATGTTTACCTATCTATGATATTGAGTATTCTGATGAATTAACAAAATGGCCCTAATTGCTACAAACAATGTCAAACAAACAGCCGCTTGTAAATGCTACATAATAAAAACTAATGATTCAGAGAAGCTTCCTAAATCAAAGATTCTGCTTGTAATATCAAAAGCCCTTAATTTTATGTCAGTGAACAGAGGTTCAAATCCTGATTGTGCTATTTACTAGTTGTGTAACATTAGGCATGTTAAAAATGAGGGGTCTAGACTAGAAAATATCTGAGGTCCCTTTTAGTTCTAAAAGCTATGAATCCAGGAAATTCTTCAGAGACTATATCCACCAGTCATCATCACACAGGCCATTTAATCCAGACTCTCAAGTACACAAATCTATCTCTACCCTATCCACTTGGATTTGTACATATAAAGCTCTTCTTGAAACAAAAGTTCATTAGCCCAAATTTCATATCAAACATCTCCAGATGTCCAATTTCCAGATTTCATGAGCTTTTGGGGGAGGGGGAAAGAGAAGGAAAGTTGGTCCTGGAAGTAGAAGAGCAGTTCAGGGCTAGATAGGGGTGATAGCAGGAAGTAGTAAGACATTTAACATTTCTCCTTTCAGCTGGGGCCTTCTTTCTAGATGGCAGGGCTAAGACTTCCATGCAATTCCTGCAGCAATACTTTACTAGAGCAAAGATCCTAAACCAAGAACCAAGAATAAAGATAATGGCTCCTGGGTGAAGCAAGCCCAATCTTTTAATAGAATCTGATGTTAGGGAAGGAGTCTATGAGAAAAGGGAAGAGATGTAATTCTTCCCCCTTTGCAAAGCATCTGTCTGTTGCCTTGGAAGCAGGGGCTACTTCCTCAGCTCAGCCATAAAGGAAAATTTTAATCCTGCCTTAATTTAACTCCATTAGAATGTAAACTCCTTGAGGGCAGGGATTGCAATTTCCCCTAGTGTTCAGCACAGTTCCTGGCACATGGTACTTAATAAATGTTTGCTGCCTAACAGAGTTGATTTAAAAAGCAAGAAAGGGGCAGCTAGATGGCGAAGTGGATAGAGCACTGGCCCTGGAGTCAGGAGTACCTGAGTTCAAATTCGGCCTCAGACACTTAACACTTACTAGCTGTGTGACCCTGGGCAAGTCACTTAACTCCAACTGCCTCACTAAAAAAAAAAAAAAAAAAAAGCAAGAAAAACTCAAATAGTAACCTTACTAAGACTGGGGTATTGGCTGGAAGGAAAAAACTGAAGGAGGATTCTACTCCTGCTCTTCCTATTCCCCAGATACTGGACTTTCTGGACAGTATTCTTTCTTTAAAGATAAGAAAAAAGAGGGGTAGCTAGGTGGCGCAGTGGATAGAGCACCAGCCCTGGAGTCAGGAGTACCTGAGTTCAAATCCGGCCTCAGATGCTTGACACTTACTAGCTGTGTGACCCTGGGCAAGTCACTTACCCCCTCCCCAAGAACAAACAAACATAGAAAATAAATAAAGACAATGACCAAGCATTGTCCTTATTCATTCATTCATTTTTGCTGGGCAATGAGCGGTAAGTGACTTGCCCAGGACTGGATTTGAACTCAGGTCCTCTTGAATCCAGGGCCAGTGCTTTATCCACTGTACCACCTAGCTGCCCCTGTCTTCATCAGTTTATTAAAGATTCTAGGCTTCTAAGGCAGTAAAATCAATTAAAACTTGATAATCTACAGCAGGGCTTCTTAAACCTTTTCTACTGGTAACCACTTTTCACGAGAAATTTTTACACAACCCCAGGTATATAGGTATATAAAACAGGTATACATAACCTTTTACTGTTGCCAATTTTTTTGTGGACCCTTCCCCACATTCAGTTTCACGATCCTATCTGGGGTTGAGACTCACAGTTTGAGAACAGGTCTAAAGTAGAGAGGTATGGTGATTAAGAAATTACTCTACCTCCAGCCCCTATTCTACAGTCAGAAATATCTCAATAGGCAAGTCAAAACTCCAGAACAGTTTGTTTTGCCTGGAGCACCGTTTACCTCCTTCCCTGGTCTTCCCCACCCCTTTGCCTCTTTTTCAGGAATGGATAATTAAATCAAAATTGCCTCGGCTATTGAGAAAGGGCTAGCAAATCTCCTACTCTAAGGGGACTGAGCCTGGCTGCCTCATCCATCGATGGAAGAGGGAGCAGACAGAGGTAGGCACATTATTTGCTAGCTCTTTCTCAATAGCTAAGAAGTGAAGCCCTTATCATCAAAAACAATTTGGAAACGGAGACAAGGATAATTTAAGACATTTGGACTCACTGAATAATATGACCAAACAAAAAACTTAGACATCATATTCTAAGAAATAATAAAACTGCCTAGAATTATTAGAACTAAAAGGCAAAGATACACACACACACACACACACACACACACACACATACATATGAGAGAGAATGAATTTAGTTAATATAGGGAGACTAACCAAAAGGCTACTTTAATAATGCAGGTGTGAAGTGATAAAAGCCTGCTCCTGGGTGATTGCAAATGTTTTGGGTTTTGGGGTTTTTTGGGGGGGAGGGGCAATGGGGGTTAAGTGACTTGCCCAGGGTCACACAGTTAGTAACTGTCAAGTGTCTGAGGCTGGATTTGAACTCAGGTCCTCCTGACTCCAGGGCCGGTGCTCTATCCACTGCACCACCTAGCTGCCCCCCCCCCCCCCCCCGATTGCAAATGTTATGAAGGTAGAAATGACAGAATATGACATTGGATATAAAGGGGTAAGACAGAGTGAGAAGTAAAGGATGGCATCTAGGATTTAAGTCTGAGTGATAAGTTAATAGGGAAAGGAGAAAGAGAATAAATTCAGTTTTAGACACATTGAGTTTAAGATGCCTATAAAACATTCAGTTTGAGATATTCAATAGGCAGTTGAAGATGTCAAACTGGAAATAAGGAGAGTGGTTGGACAAATGGAGATCAGAGTTGAATCCATGGGAGTTGATGAGACCATCAACGGAAACAATATAGAAGGAGAAGCAAAGAGGGCCCAGGACAGAGCTTGGAGGTCACCCAAAGTGAAACCTGGAAGATGACCCAGCAATAGGAAACTTAGAAGGAGTGGTCAGATGTAGAGGAAGAGAACCAGGAGAGAACCGTGTCATGAAAATCTATAGAAACAGGATCAGAGGCTGTGCAGAGGTCAAGAAGGCCATTACATTTGGCAATGAAAAGAAGCCTTTCATCTTTCTTCACCTATCTTTTGGTAGAAAGCAGGGTAATTTTTTAAGCTGGGGTCTGAGGATTTGTTTTTTAATGTTTCA
Organism: Dromiciops gliroides; assembly: GCF_019393635.1. NCBI lineage: Eukaryota > Metazoa > Chordata > Mammalia > Microbiotheria > Microbiotheriidae > Dromiciops > Dromiciops gliroides. Next base: position 261,793,788 of record NC_057862.1, on the reverse strand, counting down.
AAAAATTTGGCTTCCTTTGTTAATCTTATGCATTTTATTAAAACACATTAAATAAAATACATGCCTTTAAAAATATTATTCTGAGAAGAAAGGAATCCACAGGTTTCACCAGACTGCCAAAAAGGTCCATGACACCAACAAAAGTTGAGCACCCTTAGGCTACAAGTACAGAATAAGACATAAATTCTTAGATGTAACCAATATATTGATTTGTTTTGCTTGACTATACATTAGAATGATCAGCTTCTCCTTGGAAAGGGAGTGATTGTGTTAGAGATCAATAAAGTATTTTAAAAGTTAAAAATAAAAAACAAGGGGCAGCTAGATGGCGCAGTGGTTAAAGCACCGGCCCTGGACTCAGGAGTACCTGAGTTCAAATCCGGCCTCAGACACTTGACATTTACTAGCTGTGTGACCGTGGGCAAGTCACTTAACCCCCGTTGCCTTAATAAAAAAAAAAAAAAGACACTAAAAAATGCATTTGAGTCCTTCTCATTGGAACCTGCCACCTATACAAAATGAGAGAAGCTAAGTATGAATTAACAGAAGCCTGAGAAATCCTTATAAAAGCTTTGATACTAACTACTTGGAAGCAAGTAAGAGAGGGCAAGGTCTTTCTGCTTGCCTAGTGGGTGCTGGTTCTGTCCAAGCCAGAAGTTCTTAAGCCTGCCAACACAAACACAGGCAGCTTCAGGCCATGAACTAGAGGCTCAAAAACAGGGTGTCAAATTTGGTCTAATGAACTACAACTCCCCCAGCACAGTGAAGCCATTCTGTACAGCCTAGAAACAACTCTAGTGGGGAGAAGGGAGGGGAGGAGGAATGGGAGGGTTTCTGGCTAATCCCCCTTTTGAAATGCTAATGTCATTACTACCACATAGCCAAAAGGGCAGCAGCTCAGGCAGTGTGCTCTTACACAGATGGCTTAAACAGGGTCTTTTGTAACTTTTCCTCTGCTCCTCCCTTCCCCCTACCAAGACTTCTGATGCACCCCCAAATCACAGGACTCACAGCAGCTGGGATGGCACTCCTCTGAACAGAAAGGAGCTGGCTGGAGCCAGGGAAGCTGCCCCTAAAAGAGTTGAAAGTTCAAGTGAGGGGACAGCTAGATGGTACAGTGGATAGAGCACCAGCCCTGGAGTCAGGAGTACCTGAGTTCAAATCCAGCCTCAGACACTTAACACTTACTAGCTGTGTGACCCCTGGGCAAGTCACTTAACCCCAATTGCCTCACAAAAAAAAAAAAAAAAGAAAAAAGAAAGTCCAAGTGAAGTGGGAATTCAAGGTTCTGACCTTGAGGAAAAAGACAGAAGAAAGAAATGTACCCCATAATCTCAGATATATCTAAGGGATCAGTGATTCCTTTGGTGTAGGTCTTCCCCCTCTGCTGAATGAGGTAGGGGTAGGGAAATTATCCTGAAACTCAGCTCTTGGTGAGTTTCTCTGAACTTAGTTAGACTACTTGGTGATCTAGGCTGGTTGTTGGATGACTGACAAGCAAGTTCTTTTGACAAGGAAAGCTACTTAGAAGTAGCAATCCTGATAAATATTAACACTGAATCACTGACACTACTTAGGCAACGGAGATGACAAGATATAAGAGAAGAGATTTAACAACTTCAGTTTCAACAAATAATTCTTAAGTAGAGACTTTATGCTAGGCACTGGGGGAGATACAAAGGTGGTGTTTACAGCCTACTGGGGCACATGTGATATACACAAATAGCTATAATGCAAACTAATACATGATCAATACAAGAGAGAAGTGCAAACAAAGTGTGTATCCCAGGTGTGAAGAAAGGTATGTTGACTAGAGTGGGAATGAGACTCCTAAAAGGCAGATTCTCAGGCTTCTTAGGAACAGGGAAGGAAAATGCATATGGAGCTGGATTCTTCCAGACTGGCCAATTCCCATGTCACTCTGGAGTGCTGTTGTCAGAACATTCCAAAGTCTGATTCCCTCCCGGGAAAGAGCATTCTTCCCACTGCTTGAAGAGTCCATTGACCTCTGGGTAGATGGGTGGGTTGGTGAGTTGTTCATTAGTTAACTAATGTTAACTAAGTTCAGTTAACTTTTTTTTTGAGAGGGGGAGGGGGGCGGTGGTACATGAGAGAATGTCCACGAGGGAAATAACATGATACCGATCTTGCAAGTAATTAGAAAGGAGGCTGAAATCTGAAGTAACACATAAACTTTGGATGCTACCCTGCAAACTTTTCACCATGGCAGAACCTTATATAGAAAATACTGCTAGGGGCAGCTTGGTAGTGCAGTGGATAAAGCACTGGCCCTGGATTCAGGAGGACCTGAGTTCAAATCCGACCTCAGACACTTGACACTTACTAGCTGTGTGACTCTGGGCAAGTCACTTAACCCTCATTGCCGGGTTGGGGGGGGACGGAGAGGAGAAAATACTGCTCTCTGGGGGGAAGGGTCGGGGAAACACTAATTGGTACTGCTGCTCTTAATTCAATAATCAGGGTCCATCCTAAATAAAACTGTTAAGTAGGTAAATTCTGTCTTTGGCAATCTCTCCCCAACTCTAACCTTCTGGGTCCCTCCCTGTCAAGATTAAAGTAGACTCCAGATCTTTCCACCCCTTAACAAAAACCCAAATTAAGCAAAGTAGCAAAAAGATTAATTTACTCTAAGACATAAACGGAGTGACCCAACTTCTCTAAAATATCTGTGTTATGAGGGATTTCAGAAAAACCTGGAAAGACTTACATGAATTGATGCTGAGTGAAATGAGCAGAACCAAGAGAACATCATACACAGTATCAACAACATTGTGTCATGATAAACTGTGATGGACTTGGCTCTTTCCAGCAATGCAATGATCCAAGACAATGCCAAAAAACTTAGGGTAAAAATGCTCCCCACATTCAGAAAAAGAACTATGGAGTCTGAATGCAGACTGAAGCATACTATTTTCACTTTTGTTGTTTTTTTGTTCTTGTTCTTGTTTATTTTTTCTTGTTTTTTCTTTCCTTTTGTTCCGATTAATGTGGAAATATGTCTAACATGATTGTAATGTATAACCTATATCAAATTGCTTACTGGCTTCAGGAGCAGAGAGGGAAGGGAGGATGGGAGAAAAATTTGGAACAAAAAATATCTTTACATGTAATTGAGAAAAATTAAAATAAAATAAAAATTTAAAAATATCTGCATTATTATTGGGACAAAGGAATGAATCTCTAATTGTTGAATTTCAGGCAGTCCTAGGTTGGGACCAGGGACCTTTTTTTCACTGACCTGAAATTATACAACTTTGTCATGCTTTGCCCATATTTCAGGAGCTCACAGGATTTACAGCTAGAAGAAATTTACTTTCTTGTTCTCTAACCTTGGAACATATACTTAACCTTTGCTTTCTTATCTGTTAAATTAAATTGCCATCAGGTGATTTCTAAGGTCCTTTCCAGCCATAACATTCTCTTACTAATGGAAAAGGCAGTGAGGACACTCAGATTTGGGTGCTCTCATTAGCCTAAGCTAATTAAGTCATTGGTAATATAAGTCATTCTTACAAAAGACTAGACATTCTGAAGACAGAGCTATTAATCTGAAGATAACAATACTTAGAAGAAATTAATCAATTAATTAAAAAAATTAAATAAAATCACTGGAGAAAATATTAGAGAATAAATAGCTTAGACCAGAAAGTGGTTAACTATATTAAAGTAATGTTCTCCCTGAAAATTAGAATGGACCAAACCATCAATGGTTCTATAAGGAAACAAACTAGGAGCAGCTAGATGGTGCAGTGGATAGAGTTCTGGCCCTGGATTCAGGACCTGAGTTCAAATCTGGCCTCAGATACTTGACATTTACTGGCTGTGTGACCCTGGGCAAGTCACTTAACCCTCACTGCCCTGCAAAAAAAAAAGAAAGAAAGAAAGGAAGGAAGGAAGGAAGGAAGGAAGAAAGAAAGAAAAGAAAAAACAAACTAAAAAATGCTACAACAAAATTAAAAGACTGAAAAAGAGAGGGCAGATGTAAAGTACAGTCAATGAATTTTCTTTTGCTACTTCAAGTATTTGCATGATTTTATTAGTAACCTCATTTTCTCTTTCATGTTGGTAACCATGAACATTTAGGCTATGCTCAGTAAAGAAAAAAAAAAAAGAAAGGCACAATTTATGCAAGTCTGTGAAGCAGTTGGTATCCTACTAGGTGTTTTACTGGGGTTGTTCACCCTGGAAGTAAAGAGCTCCTTGTGTATTTGTTGCAGATTTTCACTGTTTGCCTTTAAAACTCAAGTTTTGCGTTACAAATACCCCCCTGCTGATCTGATCAAGTTGGTGCATTCTTCACAAATTCCAGAAACTTCTCCCTTGGGGTTTTTTTTTTTTGTTTTATTTTTGCGGGGCAATGAGGGTTAAGTGACTTCCCCAAGGTCACACAGCTAGTAAGTGTCAAGTGTCTGAGGCTGGATTTGAACTCAGGTCCTCCTGAATCCAGGGTCGGTGCTTTATCCACTGTGCCACCAAGCTGCCCCTCCCTTGGGTTTTCAGAGGGCCAAGGTAGGGAGGTTTATAGCAGTATAGTAAAGGACTTAAACTTTTTTCACTAGTAACCGCTTTTTGTCCAAGAAATTTTTACACAGGGGCAGCTAGGTGGCACAGCGGATAAAGCACCGACCCTGGATTCAGGAGGACCTGAGTTCAAATCCAGCCTCAGACACTTGACACTTAACTAGCTGTGTGACCCTGGGCAAGTCACTTAACCCCAATTGCCTCACCAAAAAAACCAAAAAAAAGAAATTTTTACACAACCAAGTATATAGGTATACAAAATGGGTATACATAACCGTTTACTGTAGCCAAATTTTTCTCGACCTTCACATTCAGTTACATGACCCCATATGGGGTTGTGACCCAGTTTAAGAAGCTTTGGTATAGTATACAGTACAATACCCTCACCTACAACTTTCTAACGTCCTGATTCCTCTTATTCCTTTCCAGGCTGCAATCTGGACCTCTGTGCTATGCCCCAGCTCTTCATTCTGAAGCTTCATTCCAGCTTCATTCCAGCTTCATTCCAGCCCTGGAATTCATATATTGGAATTATCCTCCACCCTTTTCACCCCTCCCTCTGATAGGATGGCTCCTCCCAGAATTTCCATTTAAGGAGGGAATCCAGGCCCGGCAGGTATCAGTCCTCTCCAAGCAACACTCCAGACTTTCTCTACTATGTTACCCCTCACCCCCACCCCCAACTTCAGCTTCCTTTTATGTGTGGTCTTTCCCCAATTAGAATATTAACTCCCTGAAGGCAGGGGGGTCTCTCTACTTGTGTTTATATTCCCAGCCCATAGCACAGTGGGGAGAATATAAGTAAATGCTTGATAAATGGTAGTTGACCAATTGACTAATGGTTTCTGAGAGATTTCTGGTCTTTGAATGACAGAGGCTTCATCTATCATTTAACTCTAACCAAATCTTCTGCCTTTTACCACTCTCAGATAGCTAAATTCTGTAAAATACAAATTTAAACCGGTAACAAGAACTTGAATCCCTTTCTCCAGTAAAGAAACATGAGTCTCTGCCACATAAAGTGCTGATAGCCATGTGTCCAGACCAACCTTTGATTCTATAAAGTGCCAGGGGTTTCAAAAAATAGAAGCAAGATACAGTTAAATTCTGTTATAGCCACCCTGCATCTTACTAGGACTTCCTGACAGTTCTCTGGAGCCAAAATTCTTCACATACTACTTTTATAAGCCCTGAAAAACTAATATTCAATGCAAAGCTAATGGCAATCTGTGCGACTCATTGCATCACCTCTCCACAAACCACAAACCCACTAAAAATTTAGAAAGATTTAAAAACTATACCTGAATGTTGGTTATATCAGGCAGGTTAATGATTATGAACAAAGATCCATTTTTGGCACACTAAAGATAAGGTAATAAAAGACTGGGAATTAGCTATGAAGACAAAAGGAAATTAAGAATACAATAAAGGGGGCAGCTAGATGGCACAGTGGATAAAGCACTGGCCCTGGATTCAGGAGTACCTGAGTTCAAACCTGGCCTCAGACACTTGACACTTGCTAGCTGTGTGACCCTGGGCAAGTCACTTAACCCCCGTTGCTCCCCCCCCCAAAAGAAAAAGAATACAATAAAGAAAAGAAAAAGAATACAAAACACACACACATATAGGGTGGGCCAAGTCACAAAGGGGTTTCAATATTTAACAACTCCTTTTTTTGTTTTCAATTTATAACACCATAACATCATATACAGTATATGTAGAAAATGAATTTGCATTATGTATGAAAAATCAAATCTTGTAAATGGCAAAAAATAAAGAAAAAATAATTTCCAAAAAGTTGTTAAAACATCATGACTTTTGGCCCAACACATATATGTGTGTAGACATACATACAATCACACATACACACATATATTATTTTTACCTCCCTGAAATTTACACTCTAATGGCATTGTTACTATTAAAATTTTTTTTTTGTTCTTTCATTATGGGAAGAAAGATCAATGACTTATTTTTTTTTTTGATCAATGACTTATTAATTGGGAGATCTGGCTTATAATCCTAGCTCAGTCACTTACTTGTGTGACACCTCTCTGGTCCTCAACTTACTCATTTGTAAAATGAGAAGTTTGAACTAAATGATTTCTTTAATTTTTTCTAGTCATAACATTTTATGCTTCTAATCTGACCAAGGAATTCAGGGAACTTTAAAAAAACCTTCATGGATAGAGCACCGGCCCTGGAGTCAGGAGGACCTGAGTTCAAATTCGGCCTCAGACACTTAACACTTACTAGCTGTGTGACCCTGGGCAAGTCACTTAACCCCAATTGCCTCAAAAACAAAAACAAAAACAAAAAATCTTCATCACTGTTCTGGAGAATGTAATGCAAGGTGCATACATAGTAAATCCTAAAAATACAGCTAGGTGGTACAGTGGATAGAGTACCAGGTTTGGAGTCAGGAAGACCTGAGTTCAAATTTCGCCTCAGACACTTACCAGCTGTGTGACCCTGGCAAGTCACTTAACCCTGTTTGCCTCAGTTTTGTCATCTGTAAAATGAGTTGGAGAAGGAAATGGCAAACCACTCCAGAAGCTTTGCCAAGAAAACCCCAATAGGGATCTTAAACAGCTGAACACAACTGAAACGACTCAACAACAACAAAATAAATATTTGTTTAATGTAATCCAAAAGATAGTGAAAAAGTAAGTGATAGTCAGGACTAGATTTGAGGTCTCTTGACTTACAGGCCAGTCCTCTTTTGAGCATCCACGCTATCACTGATTAGTGCAAACCTGCAGCTGTTTAACTCTCTTTACAATGACTTCTGGCAATCACTGACTACTTCACCTGGGCCTGATATAAAATAAGTTAGACCAGAAAGTAGAGACACCTCTCAATGTTGGTTCCCATAAGAGGTGGACAGGGAATATTAAAGAGTAAATCTGTGATGCACGGAGGAGTCCAGTTGTATGACCAGAATAAGTATAACTGACGGACAGTTTGCTTGTGTGCTCCACAAGCACCATCAAGAGAATGCAAGGAAAACTCCCAGCACTCAGAGTGGACCATTGTGGCCAACTTATGGGAAGAGAGAGACAAAGAGATGTACTGGACAAGCAGGCACGGATAGGTTGCAGTATGCATCCACTGGAGGAATTACCCACATTGATGAGATTACAAATTCACTGAAGTACTGGGGAGGACTGACTGTTACTGACCAGGAATTGTAGTCCAATGTTACCCACAACTGGCTACAGTCAGGGATACAGAAGAATGAAATCTCTGAGTAGGATATCACTGGCTGGGGATAAAGCAGTTAAGCTACTTGCCTAGAATATTACAGTGAAAGTGCTAATCCATGAGTATTTATTTGCACACTGACATCCTGGGATTAGATGCTAGTTCCTTCACTTGCAGAAGAGGGTAAGAGATAAGAATCAAGAAAACACCACCCAGATCAGGCTGACCTACAAAATCTCCAAGTGCTAAATCAAAGTAAGTTTAGCCAACATTAGTTATTTGGATTAATTGCTAAGGAGGTAAAATGCATCTCTAATATGTAATCTGGGTAGGTTGATAGTGCTTTAATTGAATTACTACTGAGTTTCTGGTAGAGAAGATGTGTGATCTGGGTTTTGCCTTTTCTTTGTTAGAAAATTTTAGGGCAGAGATAATTCTATGTGACAGTAAGTCAATAAACATTTATTAAACACCTACTATGCCAAGCACTGAGGATACAAAGAAAAGCAAAAGAGAGTACTGATTTTAAAGAGCTCTGTCGAGGCAGCTAGGTGGTATAGTGGATAAAGCACCAGCCCTGGATTCAGGAGGACCTGAGTTCAAATCTGACCTCAGACACTTAACACTTACTAGCTGTGTGACCCTGGGCAAGTCACTTAACCCTCATTGCCCTGCAAATTAAAAAAAAAGAGCTATCTATTGGAGGAAAGAAAATGCAAACAACAACTATGTAAAAATGGGATATACAGAGGATAATCAACTGAAAGAAAGCACTAGAATTAAGGGGGAGCAGGAAAGCTTTCCTGATAGCACTTTAGCTGGAACTTGAAGGAAGCCAGGGAACACCTGAGGCTGAGATGAGGAGGGAGAGAATTCAGTAGTTTCCAGCAAAGTAGTTTCTCACTGTTTTTTCCCTGCTGCCTAGGTTCCAAAAGTTCAGTAATAGCCCATCTAAACTCCCACCCAAGTCCCCAATCTTTTTATAGAGCCAGGTAATTATGCCACAAAGAGATTACATCACTTGAGTCAGCAGTGTTTGCAGTTGACAGGAAGATGTTCATCGGATGTTGTGGAAACTACACCCTCATTTGGCAAACAATCTACTAATCTTCTACAGGCCCTATTGTCTTTCCAAAAATAGAATTACCCAGATAAACCTCTTCAACTAAAAGTGGGAAGCAAACAACCATAAGAAGTCATCATAGGGGAAACTAAAAATAATAAGAAAGGGACAACAGGAGGAGGAAAGTTGGCAACTATAAAAGAACCACTCCAAAAAAAAAAAAAAAAAAAAAGGAAGGGGCAGCTAGATGGCCCAGTGGATAGAGCACCAGTTCTAGAGTCAGGAGGACCTGAGTTCAAATCCAGCATCAGACATTTAATAGCTATGTGGCCCTGGAGAAGTCACTTATTCCCAACTGCCTTTAAAAAGCAAAATGCTCTCTTCTTCCTCGGGACAATAATTTTAAAAGATCTTACTCTCCTCTTCAAACCAATCTTCTGACAGGTTGGTCTGTCATCTCTAATGGAAACCTAGGGAATGGGAGAGAGAGAAGAACTAACACAATAGTGGCAGAACCTTCAATATGCCTCTGGATCCTGGTGGGACTAGGTAGGATCAGCCAACAACACTCTACAAGGGAATACTAGCAAACCAAAGTCAAGCCATCTCCCACAAACGTGTGCCTGTTTTGTTTGTCATCTTTTAAATGCTCATATGATTTAAAAATGTTTTAGGACAACATATAATGAGAGATTCTCAGGCTCACAGTAGGTAAGAGGGGAAAGGGACCTTAGAGATCACCTGGTCTGATCCCCTAGTTTTAACAGATGAGGAAAGTGAGGTCTGGAAAGGTAACCCAATAGTTTCTGGGAATAGTTTCTTAGTTCTTGGTCCAAAACTCTACCTACTGCAACACTGTGCCTCCCAAACTGCCAAGAATAAAATTCATTATTTTTTTTACAACACTCTGCCCCCCCCCCCCAATTACTCAGGAAAAGATAAGACAGGATAGCAGTGGGAGGGATGGAAATGAATACATAAATATCAGGAAGAAAAACAGCTAGTATAGTGTCTAAATTTGTTTCGCACTAATATCTGAAGTTGAAACAGTAGCATCAATCAGCATCATGCTTTAAACAAACAGCTTTTGTCTATGGTTCAGAAGATCCTCAAGCATTAAATGTGAGCCCATCCTCAAAAGCAAATGGAAACTCTAAAGTTCCAACTCCCCTACTAAAGGATGACTTTGTATCTTTCTTTTTTGACTTTTTAAAAAATACAGTTAGTTCTGTAAGGACAGCTGTATCATGTCTACCGACCCAGCATGACTAAATTAATAGTGATATCAACTCTTTATGTTATTGTTGATGCTGCTGCTGTTTGAGTTTTATATAGCATTTTTAAGTTATCAAGTATCTTCTAATAATTTTTATTAGTTGCTTATTAACAACATCATTTTTAAAGAACCCAAGGATTGTTATTTCTGTTTAATAGAGGCAACACAGAGAAAGAAAGAATTGTCTATGGTCACACAGAAAGTATCCTTTTAAGATTGGACAGATGAAAGAAGTTGGGGATATGGGGTTCAAAACTCTTGCAAACTTTCACCATAGTCCTGAATTGCCATTCCTCACCTTAGAAGAGGCTAAAATCTTGCTGAAGGCAGGTAAGTGAGCATAATTTTTTTAAAAATCAATTTTATTGTTATCTTTTGTTTTTATATTAACTTAATTTTTAACATCTCTTTCCATCTTTCCCTACCTAGCAAGCTATCTTCTACAAAAAGAATTTTAAAAATAAAAACTCAATGGTAACCAAAATATCAACTGAGACTGAGAGTATATGCAACATTCTACTACTCTGTAGAGCTAGTCTCCCAGCTCTGAAAAAAGGTGAGGAAGGTAGGGTTTTGACTTTTTTTAAAATGCAGTCTGTATGATCTTCTTACTATCAAGTATCCTAGTTCAGTGGTGTCAAATTCAAATAGAAATGGGTTCTTACAGCCACATATTGACTTAGAAAACCAAAAATTAATTTTATCTAAGTTGTGTTATATTTTTATTTTGTTCAACATTCCTAATTATATTTTAAGCTGGTTTGGACTTCACTTCAGAATTTTTTTGGGGGGGGCAGGGCAATGGGGGTTAAGTTACTTGCCCAGGGTCACACAGCTAGTAAGTGTTAAGTGTCTGAGGCCGGATTTGAACTCAGGTACTCCTGAATCCAGGGCCAGCATTTTAACCACTGCGCCATCTAGCTGCCCCTTCACTTCAGAATTTTATGGACTTCTTGCAGCCCTGAGTGAGTTTGATACCTCTGATATAGGTTATGTGGTAGAACTCAAGAAATACAACAAACATCCTCTTCCTTTCCATCATTCCCAAGATCAAGTTTTCTAAATATTCCTATCTATGCCTGGTAAAGGGTCTGCTTAGTAGAAAGCTGGACAATGGTACCAATATATAATATTTCTAGTGCCCAGGAAAAATAGCCTTATATAAAGATAGGGTGGTAAAATTAAAATATTTCTGCAACTTTGGAGATAATAATCCTGTCATCTTATGGTGTAGCCTACCCATTCCAATCAGATATAAATATGGATATATCTATACACACACATATATACACATAATAACATTAATCCTATTTCTGCATTAGTCCTGTTAAAAGAGAAAAAATCAGAGCAGTAATGCAAAACCTCAAAATAGAAAAAAAAAACAACAGCACCAAAAACAAAAGAAATAGTATGGTTCATTCAGCATCTATACTCCACAGTTCTTTTTTTTTTTCCTTGGATTTGGAGATCCTCTTCTATTATGAGTTCCCTGGAACTCTTCTGTACCATTGCATTGGTGAGAAGAATATAGTCCATCACAGTAGATCAACACTCAATGTTGATGATACTGTGCACAATGTTCTTCTGGTTCTGCTCATCTCACTCATCATCAGCTCACGTAAGACCCTCCAGGTTTCTCTGAACTCCTCCTGCTCATCATTTCTTACAGCACAATAGTATTCCATTGTATTCATATACCACAACTTGTCCAGCCATTCCCCAATTGATGGGCACCCCCTCAACTTCCAATTCCTTGCTACCACGTAAAGACCAGCTATAAATATTTTTGTACATGTGGGTCCCTTTCCCCTTTCCATGATTTCTTTGGGAAAAAGACCTAAAAGTGGTATTGCTGGGTCAAAGGGTATGCACAGCTTTATCGCCCTTTGGGCATAATTCCAAATTGCTCTCCAGAATGGTGGGATCAGTTCACAGCTCCACCAACAATGAATTAGTGTTCCAATTTTCCCGCAGCTTCTCCAACATTTATTATTTTCCTTATTTGTCATTTTAGCCAATATGATAGGTGTCAGGTGGTACCTCAGAGTTGTTTTAATTTGCATCTCTCTAATCATTAGAGATTTAGAGCATTTTTTCATATGGGAATGCACTCTATCTTTTAAAATGTACTATTACAGGAATAGGAATTGTGGGAGGAAAAGGGAAGGACAGCAGGAGAAGGGAGCTTTTTCTAACTAAATTACTTTTTCTCAAAAGTCTACACATCTGGATCTCAGTTTCTTGGCAAACTTTCTTGGCCATGTTCCTCATAGAAGGCATGTCATGACAGGTGTCTCTCCTGGATTTAGGCCAAGGAATTATTTCTCCCTTTTACTCTAGAATAATCCTGTGTGTGTGTGTGTGGGGGGCGTTGGGGGAAGAGGACTGGCAGCAACAGCACTAGTTCAGAACAGTAAGTCCCTCAGTTCACACATATCCTGTTCTGCCATGTTATGTAGGTATCTGTATGTGTGTGGGGGTGGGGGTGGGGTTAGGGGAAGGAGAGGGAGAACAAGGAAGGGAAAGGGAGGGAGAGAAGTAAAGAACAAATTTTATCTTTCTCAGTTCTTATCTCAGCTCACACACCTCTCTCTCCCTCCCCCCCACCCTTCCCCATTGGTCTAGTGCCCTGAGTCTCTTATAACTGATTTCACACTTTGGGAGGAAAGTAAAGAAGGTGTTGGTAGTGGGAAAGCGGTGGGGTGAAGTCGAGATTGGAGGGGTAGCAAGGGCAAAGATGAGATGAGACACAGCTAAAGTCTGGTAACGCAGAAGAGTCTAAAGGATTTCCCAGTGCTGGTAATGCTTTTATGTAACATGCCCAGACAAGTCTCCCATATCAAGGTTAGAGAAAAGGCAGTATGGCAATGATTTCATTTTATTTTACTAGACTTGTGATTTCACTGATATAGGGAACCTCTGATTAGAACTACCAAAAAACAAACAAAAAAAAAAACCTCACTAAAATTAAGCCAGGCATTGGAATAATAATAAAAGGCAGTCTCGGCTCAGGAGAAGAAATGAAATAGTTCTCTTCTTTTGGTAGAGAGGTGGGGATTATGGGGTGCTGACTGTTGCATACACTGTCAGATGAGTTCAGTTGGTTGGTTTTGCTCAACTGTTTTCCTTTGTTACATGAGAAAGCTCATCTGATTGTAGTGGTATATCTGGAAATGAGGTAATAAAAAACCAAAAATACTAGCAATAAAATTTATATTGAAAAAAAAAAAGGAGGCAGTTTGGTCTAGGGGAAAGTCAATCAATAAAGAAAGCATATATGTCCAGTACTGTGCTAGGTTCGAGGGATGCAAATACACAAGTAACCCAAGTTCTTGTCCTTAAGGAATTAGATTCGATCGGGTGGGAGGGAAAGAATATATGATTACAGATAAGTAAACATAGAGTATACATATACATATACATGTGTGTGTGTGTGTGTGTGTATAAAAACACAGTATTTGGGGGTGGGGTACTAATAAAAGAAAGAATCAGTAAAGGGCTCTAGAAATAAATGGCCCTTGTGCCTTTAAAGATTTCTAAGGTGCAGAAGTGACAAAGGACTGCATTCCACACATGGAAGACAGTCTGTACACAAAGGTGAGAGATGGAATGTTGTTTGGCTAGAGCAGAGTGTGTGAGGGAGAGAAGTACACAGTCAACCTAGAAAGGTATTTGGTTGGAGTCAGATAGTGAAGAACTTTAAATGACAAACAGGAACTGTACCCTAATCCTAAATGCAATTAGGAGTGAGGGGGTGGACACTGAAGAGTCTAGGGCAGGAGAATGACAAACTCAGATCTATGCTTTGGGAACATCAATCTGGTAGCTGTGAGGAGGGCCTGAGTTCTAATTCTGACTTTACCATTCGCTTAGCTGGGTGACCTTGGTCAAGTCACCCCTCAGGGTTTTAGTTTTCTCATCTGTAAAATAAAAAGGTTTGACTACACGATTGCCAGATCTTCCAGCTCTAAAATTTTAGAATTTCATGAGTAACAACTTCCAGGAACGCTGGAATGGTTTCAGATCCAAAATTACAGATCTTTGTACTGAAATATGTTTCCAGAACATTGTCCCACCCTTTATGAGGATTCAATGTCTTGTTTACCAGGCAATTTGCTTTTCACAAGGTCAGTAAGGTTAGTTTTCCCTCCACACCCTAAAATGTTCCACAGTATCATAGAAACATGGAACACAGTGGAGTCATCTCTTCCAGGGACAGCTACATTAGGTGTTTCTTGTGTCCGGGCCGACCACAGACATGGAGGGGAAAGGTGGTCTTCAGAGATATAAAGTGAATGTTGGACATTAAAGGAAAAAATGCTTAGAAGTGTTAAGTCCTCTCCGACAACTCTAGCCTAGAAACTGATGATGTGTGATGTGAATATGGGTAATGGCACCATTTCATACTTTAACTGGGAGAAGAGATAATCCAGGACAAAATTAAGCAGCCCAAATGTGGTTGTAGAGGATACGATCTCCCTATTCAGACCAGTACCCACACGCACCAGGTCTTTCTCCTCTTCTACCTATCCCCAATAACCACATCCTTCCTTTCAATATATGGAAAGAATATTTTATTTCCCTCATGAGAAATAACGTGTGTGCTCCTGAGACTCAAAAACTGTTGTCTAAGGTATATATTCCATGTTCAGACTCTTATTTCTATTATTTCTGCCCTATTTCTACTCTCTAAAACCCCTATCTTACCTACTGACATCACCTAAGGACCCCAGGGCCACCAGGATCCACCCTTATGGCCTCTGGACTTTTCCATCTGCCCTAAAGCTGTCTTTTCTGTGTTGTCTCTCCCAATTAGAGTATGAGAACCTTGAGAGCAAAGACTTCTTAGCCTTTCCTATCTGTGTCTCTGGGTGCTTAGTACAATGCTTGACACACTGTAAGTGCTTTATAAATGTTTTTTCATTGATTCATTCACATAAGGTATGGAATGATACTTATTAGGGTAACCAAATTAGTGATAAAAGCAAAAGAACTAAATAAGGCTAAAATATCTCACAACTTAAAATGTCACTAGTCCTTAGTATACCTTTTCCATTTTGCTAACATCAAGTGGTATTTGAAACCATGGAATGGACTCTACTGAGATTATTCAAGTACAAACTTCTAACTTTACAGGTTGGAAAACTGAAGCTCAAAGAAATCAAGATATTTGCCCAAAGCCATAGAGATAATTAGTGGCCAGTCTGAGACAAGAACTCCATCCCTTGATTCTTACTTCAGAGTTCCATAGCTTCCCAGTATGGTGAAAAGTGAGGGAAAACAGGAAAAAGGCAGGAGCTGCAGCATATCCAGCAGGAAGGGAGAAGAGGGACAATGCCAGGATTCCTTCAACCCCACCCCCCCATCCCCTAAATAGTCTAGCTTCATGTTAAGCTTTTCTGCCTACACATTCATGGTCAAAGGACAAGAGCAACGGCTCTTAAACTTTTTGGTTTCAGAACCTCCTTGTTACTATAAGGAGTTTTTGTGGACATGGGTTAAATCTAGTAATATTTATTGTATTAGAAATTAAAATGTATTAGTATTGTCTTGGGCACACTTGGATCACTTTGAGAACCATGGAACTAGAGAAACTGCTTTTTGTCATAATGACAGGGTTGGACTAAATAATCTTTAAAGACCCTTCTAGCGCTAAATCTACAATGCTATGATATGATACAAAAGACTTTTCAAAAATCATGTTCCCAGGACCCTACAAAAGGGACACACTGATCATCTGCTGTTTCTTAGGTGGTGAAGAGTCCTCTACTCATCTGGAGCCATCTAGTATTCTGATATTAACCCTCTCAGGATGCCTGACACAATCAAAATACAGGTACCTGACTTACCTGAAGCAATTCCATTTCCAAGGAAAGTGCTAATAATCATGAATGGAAGAAATAATCCATGTCCTAAGGAGACAAATGGCGAGGCTGAGCTGCTTTTTGGTGTTATCCTGCCATAGCACATCTTTTATCCGTCCAAGTTTGAAAGAAAAAAGGGGGAAAAAACTTCCAGCCAGGTACAAATCCACCTATTAAAAAAAATGCACAAAAAACTTCAGGAAGGAATAAAAGAGACGCTCTTTATAAGCCAAGTTTTAGGGAATCCTATCAACTAGATTCGCCTCTCTTTCAGTGTAAGGAAGGTAACATCTAGCCTCTCTGGCCCGGGAGGATGGCAGCATGCCAAAAGACTCCAGCACACAAACAGCCAGATTTCTGAAAGAGAATAGGGAGGTAGGAATGATCTCACCTTGTAGTCGCTCAAGCAGAGCTGAGCTTTGAGAAAAGATCCAATGCTACCCCACAAGTCATGGAGGCTCTGGACGAAGAAGGGAAGAAGCAGCTGATGACAAGAGGACTGCTGTCTGTATCAATGAGTCAAGGTTTTCCTTTGCCGAGTGCACACGGTACGAGTTCAACTTAGGGAAGAAAAAAAAGGAACTAATTTAATGGGAGGAAAAGCAACTCCAGAAACACTGTCTTGAAAAGGAATGCATCCCTGAGCTGCTTGAACAACAGGCCTAGTAACTCACAGTTCTGACTCTGCATCTGTGAATTTCAAAAATGAAACAATTAACAAGTTCATCATACACACCTGCAACCCAGGAAGTTATAGTCAGTCACATGTGTTGACACTCTACCACACACCTCTCTAAAAAAACAGCAAGGTACTCCTCACTTGAAGCAAGACAGTTAAAGAGTTAAACACTGATAATGGTGTGTGATACCATCAATCAAGCATAGCTCCCTGACTGGAGTCAGACAATGATCAACATGGATTGAGACTGCTAGACCTAGAAGGGTCCTTTGAGATCATTCAGTCCAATGTTCCCTCCATTATACATAAAAGTATCTCATTTTATAACAAAAGGTATTATTCAGGAGTCTTAGGTTAGAACAGTGAATTGATAAACATTCAACTTCTACCATTAAGTTCCTACTAAGTGCCACTGTGCTAAGTGCTGGGGATACAAAAAAAAAAAAAGGCAAAAGACAGTCAGTTCCTTCCCTCGAGGTGCTCACAATCTAATAGGCGGGCAGCTAGGTGGCGCAGTGGGTAAAGCACTGGCCCTGGATTCAGGAGTACCTAAGTTCAAATCCGACCTCAGACACTTGACACTTACTAGCTGTGTGACCCTGAGCAAGTCACTTAACCCCCATTGCCCTGCAAAAACCAAACCAAACCAAAACAAAACAATCTAATTGGGGAAGTCAACACACACAAAAAAGCTGAAAAGGTGGGGAGAGAATACCCTTCGGTGTGTGGAATGCTGGGCAGAGGAAGGGGGATGATTAAGTCCAGGAGTACAACCTGTGGGAAATGATGGCCACACTGGGTTTTCCTCCTTAAATTGGGGATGTAGGAGTTCCCCACTGTTACCCTCCAATCCAAATCCCCTCCAAAGCTCACTGTTTTGAAAAACTTCATTAGAACCCCACTAACAATTTTTTGTTCATTCAGTGATTTTTCTTTCTTTATACATTCTTTTTTTGGGGGGGGGGCAGGGCAATGAGGGTTAAGTGACTTCCCCAGGGTCACTCAGCTAGTAACTGTCAAGTGTTTGAGGCCAGATTTGAACTCAGGTCCTCCTGAATCCAGGGCCGGTGCTTTATCCACTGTGCCTCCTAGCTGCCCCCTTCATTCAGTGATTTTTTTTTTAAAGTGAGGCAATTGGGGTTAAGTGACTTGCCCAGGGTCACACAGCTAGTAAGTGTTAAATGTCTGAGGCTGGATTTGAACTCAGGTGCACCTGACTCCAGGGCCAGTGCTCTATCCACTGCACCACCTAGCTGCCCCCATTCAGTGATTTTTAAGCAAAATTTAAAACAACTTCTAGGAATTTGGAGTTTTTGCTTATTATATAGGGAAATAGAGTCTAAAACCAATAGTTCTTCCAAATTTATTGCTCAAAAGGATTCCAGGGTCTAGCAAATCAATTTTTATGTTGTGAGGCTTTTGTGTTGAGGATTATAGTGTTAGTTAGAAGAGATCTTAGGAGACATTTAGTCCCATCTCCTCCTTTCATTTTGCAAAGGAGATAACTGAGGTCAAGTGTGACTTGTCTATGTTTACTCAAGTATAAAATATAGCCTATTTAGTAATTTTATTTCAATTTACCCATTAGGATCTCATTTGTCTAAGTTCATAAAAGATACTCAGAAATAACAAAATTGTACTTTTTAATTGTAAAAAAATTCTGTAATTCAGACAGTTCACTATTTCATACAGCACTTTATATTTCCTCCCTTAATTCACTGCCTCCCCGACAAATACAAAGAGTAGATACTCTTCTGGGGTCACCAAACTAGACTTGATTTGAAACCGATATATGGCAATACCATATCTTAAAAGTAGTAATCTATCAAAACCATTTGGTATTTCTTTTTTTGTTGGTTTGTTTGGTTTGGTTTGATTTGGTGAGGCAACTGGGGTTAAGTGACTTGCCCATGGTCACACAGCTAGTAAGTGTCAATGTCTGAGGCCACATTTGAACTCAGGTCCTCCTGAATCCAGGGCCGGTGCTCTATCCACTGTGCCACCTGGCTGCCCCCATTTGGTCTTTCTTAAAAAACAGATCATTAAAATAGATTACTCACAAAAAACCCCAGAAGAAACAGGACATAGTAGCACAGTATTCAATCAATAAGCCCAAGAATTTTAACCGATTGATAAGGACTCACTACTCAATAAAAACTACTGAAAAGAACTTGAAAAAAGTCTCTTTCAGATTTAAATTTATGATTTCCATTATATACCTTTCTCCATTCCTTACTCACTAGGGCTGTTGTGAAAAGCACCTTGCAGACCACAAGGTACCATATAAACACATGCCTATTATTATTATGAGGTCAAGGTTGACCTGTTGTGTTTTTATGTGCCTGTTTTTTTTAAGCTGAAATACTTCCAGGTTAGCCAGGGTTTGGCTTTAAGGTAAAGGGCAGTATTAACCTCAAAATGACTCACAACTAGAACTTCAGTGCTGCACTTTAGAGGCTTAGGGGCTACAGTATTCTATACCAACTGCAAAAATCTCTCCACAAGGCAAAGATCTATTGACCATTAAATATTTCCCAAATGGCTGCCCTCAGATAATATATGGGGGTGTAGAGCATGGACAGTCTGGGAATAAAAAACAGTTCAGCTGAGCTAGAATGTAGGCTGCTGATTAAAGGAAACTAACTGGAGAGAAGTCTGGGAAAGTAAGTTGAAATGAGACCATTTTCAGAGAAATGCAAATTAAAACAACTCTGAGGTACTACCTCACACCTATCAGAGTGGCAAATATAACAAAAAGGAAAATATTGGATGTTGGAGGAGATGTGGGAAAACTGGGACACTAAATTTACTATTGGTGGAGTTGTAAAAGGATCCAACCATTCTGGAAAGCAATTTGGAACTATGCCCAAAGGGCTAGCAATACCACTGTTAAGTTTATATCCCAAATACACCCCCCCCCCCCCGAGAAAAAGACCTATTTGTACAAAAATATTTCTTCTAGCAGGTTTTTTTTTTTTTTTGTGGTGGCTAAGAATTGGAAAACAAAGGAATGCCAATCAACTGGGGAATGGCTAAACAAGTTGTGGCATATGATGGTGATGGAATATTATTGTACTATAAGAAATGACAAGGAGGAAGATTTCTGAAAGGCCTGGAAAGACTTGTATGAATTGATGTATAGTGAAGTCAGCAGAATTAGGAGAACACTGTACACAGTGACAGCAATATTATTTGATGAAGAACTGTGAATGACTTAACTATTCTCAGCAATACAATGATCCAAGACAATCCCAAAGGACTAATGATGAAGCATACTATCCACCTCCAAAGAAAGAACTGACATTGAATGAACACAGACTGAAGCATGCTATTTTTCACTTTCTTTCATTTTTTTACTTTGATTCAAGTTCTCTTATGCAAAATGACTAATATGGTAATGTTTTGCATAATTGTACAAGTATAGCCTATATCTGCTTATGGCCTCAGGGAGGGGAAAGGGATATAAAATTTGGAACTCAAAATTTTAAATAAAAATGTTTATTATTTTTTAAAAAACATTCACTTTTTTTTTTAAGTGAGGCAATTGGGGTTAAGTGACTTGCCCAGGGTCACACAAGCTAGTAAGTGTTAAGTGTCTGAGGCCGGATTTGAACCCAAGTACTCCTGACTCCAGGGCCGGTGCTCTATCCACTGTGCCACCTAGCTGCCCCCACCATTCACTTTTTAAAAACTTTTGTGTCAGTTTGTAGAAGAATGTTAGTTACCCCTCAAAAGTTGAGGATTGACTGTAGTAGGATCGAGGCTAGGAGGCTTAATCCAACAGGGAAAATTTTTGTTCACAACCTTGCCTGACCACTCAAATCCTTCTTGTTGTTGAGTTTTTCAGTCTTGCCTGACTCTGTGAGCCCATTTGGGATTTTCTGGGCAGTGATACTCCACTGGATTGCCACTTACTTCTCCAACTCACTTAAGGCAAACAGGGTTAAGTGACTTGCCCGGGGTCACACAACTATTACTTATCTGAGGCCAGATTTGAACTAAAGAAGATGAGTCTTCCTGACTCTAGGTTCAGCATTCTATGCACTTTTCCACCTAGGTGCCTTACTTAAATCCTATTCACTCTTTTTGTTTGTTTGTTTGTTTGTTTTGGTGAGGCAATTGGGGTTAAGTGACTTACCCAGGGTCACACAGCTAGTATGTGTCAAGTGTCTGAGGTCGCATTTGAACTCAGGTCATCCTGAATCCAGGGCTGGTGCTCTATCCACTGTGCCACCTAGCTGGCCCCCCATTCACTCTTTTTTATTAAAAAATTTTTTTTTTTTTAGTGAGGCAATTGGGGTTAAGTGACTTGCCCAGGGTCACACAGCTAGTAAGTGTCAAGTGCCTGAGGCCGGATTTGAACTCAGGTACTCCTGACTCCAGGGCCGGTGCTCTATCCACTGTGCCACCTGGCTGGCCCCCCCATTCACTCTTTAATGCCCAACTCAATTTGTTTCTTGTCCACAAGGAGAAATGGATTTGGATTTGGAGGCAGAAGACTTGGATTCAGATCCCACTTTGGCTACTTCCTACCTATGTGATCCTGGGCAAGTCTCTCAGTATCTTCTGCTACAAACTGATGGGACTGGACTCGATCTCTAAAGTCGTTTCCAGTTCTAAACCTATAACCCTTTATCTTTCTAGACTAATTCAGCCAAAGAGATCTTACCCTCTTTTGAACTCAAAGTACTAATGGTTTGAACCATTCATTATACATTTGTTATAAGAAACCTCTTACACAGTTATTTTATGGATCTTGTATTGTTATTTCTACCCAGCAAACACTTTGGGGCCAGATTAACTTAATTTCCCAAGTCTTTACCCTAAGATCATACTATAGATTTTTCTGACACTCAATTGGATTTTCATTTTAAGAAACCAATTGTCCTCTGGCAACATATAGTCTTTCTATTCCTGCCTGTTTTCCTTTCCTAGAAAGCTGAAAAACTTACCTGGTTTCCAAATCCAAAGCAAATTTATATTTTCTTACATACTTAGATGGAAAATTCCTTGAAAGCAGGACTTCTTTACATTGGTTCTCTACATTCCCCCAAATGTCCATCCCTTCTAGTCCTCCCTCCTCTCTACTTATCTTCTTTTATGTTAACAAGGGTCAACTATTTCTCAATTGAGGGAGGAAGGAAAATGAACTTCAAAAATGTCACTTATGAGGAGAACAACAAAGTCACAGGGGAAATTCTAAAATTTTTCTAGGTGCCAAAAAATATCTTTGACAAAAGAAGCTCTATTGGCTTCAGAGCCAGAAGACTTGAGGTGCAGCTCTGAGAAAGATAATTAGGAAAGTTACCTTGGACCAGTAATTTCACTCTGGGCCTCAGCTTAAAATGAGGGCAGTGGACTGGATTATCTTCAAGGTTTTTCCCAGTTCTTGCATCAGGTCTCTTCCTATTTGAATCCATCCTCCATTACAGTAACCAAAGTGATGTACCAAAATTGAGAGTCTGACCACTTCTCTTCACATTCTGACTCCTAATCACCTCTAGATTAACTATAGGTTCCCCTGGCTTTTAAAGCTCTTTACAACCTGCCTGAACTTCCCCTTCCAGTATCACACACTTCTCCCTTCCTGTACTCGAATCTCTCCCTGAAATGCATTTCCTTCTCCTTCCACCTCTCACATCTCCCTACTTTTCTTTAAGGCTGAATTCAACAAATTGTGGAATATGATTGTAATGGAATACATTGTGCTATAAGAAATGATGAGCAGGATGCTTTCAGAAAAACTTGGAAAGACTTACAAGAACTGATACAAAGTGAAGTAAGGAGAAGCAAAACATTGTACACAATGATCAACTGTTAATAATATAGCTATTCTCAGCAATACAAAGATCTAAGACAATTTCAAAGGACTCATGATGAAAAATGCTGTCCATCTCCAAAGAAAGAACTGATAGAATCTGAATACAGATGAAACTTAGTTTTAAATGTTCCTTCTTTTTTTTTGGTCTGGGTTTTCTTTTGCTCAGTATATATATATAAAACATATATCAAATTGCTTGCCTTCCCAAGGAGGGGGGTGAGGATGGAAGAAGAAAGGGAGAGGATTTGAACTCAAAATTAAAAAAAAAAACAAATGTTAAAACATTTTGTTTACATGTAATTGAGAAAAGGGCATATAATTGGCTCAGTAGATAAGAGTGCTGGACCTGGAGTCAGGAAGACCTGAGTTCAAATCCAGTCTGAGATACTTATTAGCTGTATGACCCTGGGCAAGTCACTAGTGTTCCCTAAAGGAGGAGTCACTCACTATTTTATTGGGGAGATATTAAAATTTAATCAAAATGAATGTTTATGGAGTACCTTTTATGTGTCCAGCACTGTGGGGGATTATAAAGAAGTGTAATGCTCCTAAAGTAAAACAGGCAGAAGGGAAAACAGTGAAGGTTTTGTGCTAAGGGACAACTTGAACCTAAAGTAAACAAAAACCACCCCCCAAATTTCTCATTCTAGGATGTAGATCTTAATTTGAAGGCATTCCACAACTATGTGGGGAAGTACCATCTTTAGGTCAGAAATAGCAAGCTAAGGAAAATTTTCTGACCTATGTTTATTTTTCACCATCTTTTTGAATTTTCATCACTTCCTTAACTTTGTTCAGCTTAATGGTATTTTTATTTCCTGTATCTCAGGCATTCAACCTGTGGGAATCTAGACAATTTAAAACTAAACTAATAAAAGAAAATTCCAAAACTCCTTACTTCTAACTGAAACTTATTGGGGTAGAAGAAGAGAAGATAATTTAGTTAAAATGGCCATAAAGCAAGCATAGCTGAGGAGAGTGAGAGAGAGAGAGAGAGAGAGAGAGAGAGAGAGAGAGAGAGAGAGAGAGAGAGAGAGAGAGAGAGATACCCCCTACCTATTCTTCTGTAGAGGAAGGAGGTCCATGTGTGGTACGACTCATATTTTCAATTTTTTTCAATGTATTCATCAGTTTTTCTTAATTTTTTTCCTCTTCTTTCTTCCCCCACCCCTCCAACCTCCCCATACCCTTTTAGTTTTTAAAAATACTTGTTATATGGGAAGGCTCTCTGGGAGGAGAATAGAGGATACAAGGGGAAATGATAGTGATGTTAAAAAAGACCATTAAAAATTGATATTTAAGAAAGAAAATTACCATAGAGAATATGGTAAATTAAAGTCAGTTCACTTTTACATACATTTTTACATATACATGGATTAAAACATCCATGAAATATTTGATACTCACAATCAATCAACAAACATTAAGGAGCTACAAGGTGGGAGATACTGTTAGGTGCTGAGATACAAAGCTAAAAGATATTCTGTAAAAGGGCTTTGAGAGGTAGAGAGAAGAGAAAAAGAGGAAAAGCTAAAAGCTAATGCCAAATCTCTTATTTTCTCAGTAAAGAAGGAGGTAAGCCCTCATCTGAGAAGGAAGGAGAATGGATAGTTATGGGGAAAGGGGGGATTATGGAAAGATGAGAAGTTTTGGAACAGTTTCTGTGTGAAGTGGGATAGAGAATCAATTAGGAAGAAAAGACTGTAAAATGATTAACCTATCATGGTGAGAGCCCAGTTGATACAAGATAAAAAAATTTGTAAGGGACCTAGTCAATTTGGTTTCATAATTTCCTCCAGCTCCATTAGGCAGTTTGTGAGTAGGAGTGGTGGATGCCAATGGTGGGAGTAATCCAAGGTTGGAATTTGACAACTTTATATCCCTATCTGAAATGAGTAGGTTATCTGTCTCTTTATCGAGCATCTTCAATGAATTTCAACTAACTTGTTAATTTTCTGTCTTCTCCACCCACTTGCCCCTACAATTCCACCCCTAAATTTAATCTCTACCTAGGACCAAGTAATATTATTACTCTTATTTTACAAGAGGAAACCAAGGTTAAGTAACTTGCCCTTAGTAAGTGACTGAATCTTGACTAGAAATCGTGTCTTCTAACTCCTAGCCCTGTGTTTTTTCTACTGTACTACACTGTATCTGTCATATCCCTATTTCCCACCATATATAAAGGACTATAGACAAAGTTCCCAGGAGGTAGTGGGATATTTATTTATTGCTCAAACTCCTAAAAAAAAAGGAGAGAAGAGACAAGGGTCTAAATTTAGTGTTATTTATGACTTGGAATTATTTAAAATGCACATTCAGGAAACAGATCTTACTCATTTTAGGGCTGGGTATTCAGATTATATATGATTTTAGGTTTAGAACTCAAGCTAGAAAGAGGGGTTTCAAAGTCAAACTCTTGTTTTATAAATGAGGAAGTTAAAGCAGAGAAAGGTTAAGTGACATGCTCTAGGTCACAGAGGGCCAGGATTTGAACTCAGGTCCTCTGACTCTAAATCCAGGAGTTGCCTACTAGATCATACTACTAAAAGGTCTTTTTGTGCCAGTCCACTAGACAGGATGGCCCCAGAATAACAGATATTGTCAAGATGAAGGAATGTACTATACCCTTTACTGTGTAAAGGGATAGGAGTATAAGGTGTGAATAAAGGAATTGATTCACTTCTTAGAAAAGAAATACAGTAGAGAAAGAGTTCAAAAATAAGATTAAAAGTATGAGAGAAGATTAAATTTTGATTACATAAAATTTAAAAGTTTTTGCGCAAACAAATCCAATACAGCTAAGGTACACAATTCACTGGGGAAAAGATCTTTGCAGCAAGTTTCTCTGATAAAAAAGTCTCACTTTCAAGATATATAAGGAACTGTTTCAAATTTCTAAGAATTCTCCAATTGATAAATGTTCAAATAATATGAACAATAAGTTCTCAAAGGAAGAAATCCAAGTCTTAGACATTAGATAAGAAATGCTTAAAAATGAATCTAAGCGGGGCAGCTAGGTGGTGCAGTGGATAAAACGCTGGCCTTGGATTCAGGAAGACCTGAGTTCAAATGTGACCTCAGACGCGACACTAGCTGTGTGACCCTGGGAAAGTCACTTAACCCTCATTGCCCCGCCAAGGAAAAAAAAAAAAAGAATCTAAGCCTTAGATATGAAGAAATGCTCTAAATCCCCAATTTTTAAAAACATTTTTTTCCTTTTTTTTTTTCTTTGTGAGGCAACTGGGGTTAAGTGACTTGCCCGGGGTCACACAGCTAGTAAGTGTTAAGTGTCTGAGGCCAGATTTGAACTCAGGTACTCCTGACACCAAGGCCGGTGCTCTATCCACTGCGCCACCTAGCTGCCCCTAAATCCCCAATTATTAAATACAAAATAAATTCTAACATTTTACCTCATACCCATGAGATTTGCAAAGATGATAAAGAAAGTAACAATTGTTGGAGGGCCTTCAGAAAAACAGACACACCAATGCGATGCTGGGAGTCTGTAAATAGGTCTGGTCATTCTGGAAAGCAGTTGGGAACCGTGTGTCCAAAGTTACTAAATTGAATGTACTCTTTGACCAGTGATATCACAACTAGGCCTATATTCCAAAAGAGATCAAAGAAAGAGGAAAAGGACTCAGATATACAAAAATATTTGTAGTAACTCTTTTGAGCATAGTAAAGAACTGGATACTAAGGTGTCCATCAATTGGAGAATGGCTGAACAAACCATGATATATGAATACAAGATCATATTATTATACTATAGCACCTCACAAAATAGACAACTTCAGAGAAACCTGAGAAGATTGATCCAGAGGGAAGTGAGCAGAACTAGAGAACACTTTTGAGAGTAGCAACAGTATAAAAACAACCACCATGTGACCATGATTGCAGAGGATGAAGAAGCATGCTACCCACCTCCAGACAGAGAAGTGATGGTCCCAAGGTACACAATGAGACCTACATTTTCAGACATGCCAATTTGGGGATTTCTTCTTTCTTATCTGTGACTATGTACACTTGCTGCAAATATTTTTTTTCCTTTTTCAAATGGTGAGGTATGGGGGAGCTGGGGACAGGTAAAGAGATGCCCCCCAAAAACAAGAAGAGGTTGACTGAAGTTGTGGTTTGTTTGTTCTTGTTTTTTAATGCACACAAAAGAAGGCCAGAAGGAATTACAAAAACAAAACAGCTTTGATATTAACATGATGAATTTAGTAGATATTTAAAGGAAAAGGAAACAACTTTTAAACAACAGTGATCCATAGTTTCATGTATAATTTTTTTTCTTTTCTACTTTGTATTTGAAAGTGCCCATTTTATTTTACATTAAGCTCAGAATTGTAAAAAATGTAATTAAAAAAGAGAAACAATCCAGCCCAAAGAAGTGAAATATATTTCATAAGCTGTATCCAAGTATGCATGGCATTAAACAGGGCACTATATCCCCTGATTCCACTACATAATTACTTCTGATAGCCAGCCCAGGGCCACGACTGGACCTTGTGTATGATCCCATCTCCCCAGGTAGATAGTAATGTTTCAGAGGAATAGATCATTCATTAATTTAGCAAGCATTTAAGTGCCTACTAAATGCCAAGAATATGGATCACCTCTGTGATCTTAGGAAAATCAGTTGACTTCTCTAGGTCTGTTTCTCCATCTGTAAAATGAGAGGGTTGGCTAACACCATCTTTAGGTTCTCTTTCTAAATTTATGTAAGATCCCTTAAGATCCAAAAGTAATTTGATATTGCTGATAATTTAACCACCACTCCCTTATGGCTTTCCTAGATTCCAGAAGCTGTGGCTGACCCAGGGAAGCTGCAAGATTAAGTCAGGAAAGCAGATGCTAAAATTCACAACAAAGATGTTTAAAGTTTACTCAAATTGTGTCACAGGCTTATGACTAAGCTTATCTTAACTGAGGAGAAAAAACACCTAAATACTCAAATAGAGTCCTCTTTCTCCAGGTGAATTTTTAATCAAAAAGAGTAAGAAAACAAGGTAGGGATGCATTAAGTTCTGCTGCATTTCTAGTCACTACTCTGCCACTTAACTATTTGGTGGCTTTTGACCACAAGGAAATTAATTTTACCCCTATTTTCTTTCCACACCTGTAATAAAAGCCAGGACCCTCAAAAACTCATAGTTGAATGTGACTGACTGTGACTTTTAAAATCTTTGTATACCCAGTGCCTCAGACACTTCTGGAGTGGGAAGAGGCCTGTGATTTCATGTGCACAGGGGAACTCCTCTACAGACACAGAACTACAACTCCTCTATAATTTATAGTCTTCATGAGAGATTAAAGTGATTTGCCCAGGGTATGTCAAAGATTAGGCTTGAACCCAGGTCTGATGCCAAGGCCTGCTCTCTATTCTGACAATTTGTTTTGCCATGTACATAGTAGGCACTTAACACGTGAATTCATAGGAGCTTAGGATATGACAAAACTGAAAGCAACCTTAGTACTGTTCTCCCACCACCACCATTTATTTTATAGATGAGGAAACTGAGATTCAGATCTGTTCAGTGACTTGCCCAAAGTCAAAAAGGGAATATAGGAGACCTTGAATTTGAACCCAGGTTTTAAGACTTTAAATCTAAGACTCTTTCCTTAATAGGGTTTAGATATTTAGCTGAATTCTGTCTCCAGAAACTATGTGGCCCTGAAGTAGGTTCCATCACTTTGGTTAATCTCCCTTCTATCTGCCTGGACACACAAGACATTGAGACAGGTAATGCTTGAGGAAAAGTAGCATCTAGATAGGCTTTTTCTCACCAAGCAGAGAGGCTAGGAGGCAAAAACATAGTCTGGCTGGTTTCAGACCCCAATCAACAAATTGAGATTTCTAACTTCCAGTCAATACTCATTACCCCAATACTATCTCTGATGATAACTGCTATGAGCACATCATTCTTAAATCCTCAGACCAGGTTAGAAGCAACTACATCTACTCTCTGTCTCCCTGGAATCCATGACCAAGGAGCACATCCCAAGTCACGGCTGTATGCCCCAAAGATTCACCACAGCTAGGTCCCCAGCCCCATTTAGACTGACCTGACCTTCCAGGAGCAACAGCCTCAGTTCCTCCACCTCCCATAGCAAGTTGAGTATCCTCCTCAAAGCTTCTTGCAGCCTCTCAGGACTTTGATGCCTGCTCTGTAAATTGTGATTGCACCTTAGTGCTAGGCAAGGAAGAGAGAAAACTAGGGAGCTCACACATAACAGCAAGGGTATATGGAGCTCCAATCCCTACCCCCCACACACACATACGAGGAAAGAGTGTCAACCTTCCATGAACCCTGATGGTATCTCATTGGTACCTCTCTTATTATGGTTTTATCCTTAGCTGCCGGGCAGCAGCATGTTGAGTCTGCTCCTATACCCAGGTCTGTCTGTCTTGTCTGACTCTCCCAGTTATCTAAGAGAAACTAATCCTAAATCCCACCTTCTGTTCTTTTAACCCCATTCTCCTCAGCCCTACCCCAACCCTGCTCACCAGCAGTTCCACTAAGTCCTCTAAGATTTCTCAAAAGCCTGTCCTACAGATATCTTAATTAAACATGTCCAAACCTGAACTCATAATCATTTCCCTGAAACTGTCCCCTCTTCCTAACTTCCCTATTACTATTGACAGTACTATCATCCACCCAATCACCCATACTCAAAACCTAGGTGTCATTCTTAACTCCTCACACACTCACTCCCCCCTTCAATCATGTACCAAGTCCTGTCTTTTTAACCTTCATAATATCTCTTGTATATGCCTCCTTCTCTACTCTGATACTGCCACCACCCCATACTATTCATTCACCTAATAAACATTTAAGTGGCTACTATGTGCAAGGCACTGTGTTAAGTAAGTGCTGGGGATACAAAAAGAGGCAAAAGACAGTCCCTGCTCTCAAGGAGCTTATAATTTAATAGAGGAGACAACAAATCTGTTAGGTGGTCTCTCTGCCTCAAATCTCTCACCACTTCAGTTCATCTTCCACTCAGTTGTCAAACGGATCTTAAAGCACAGGTCTGATCATATCTCTCCACACCACACCACATCCCGCCCCATCCCATCCAATCAACTCCCTGTTAATACCAGTATCAAATATAAAAAGCTTTTAAGCCCCTGCATAAGCTGACCCCTTCACATAGTTCTAGTCTTTTTACATCTTACACCCCCCCTCCCCAATACTCTGTGATCCAAGGACACTGACATCCTTGCTGTTTCTCATATAAGGTACTCTATCTCCAGATTCTATACATTTTTATCTGCTCTCCCTATCCTCACATCCTATTCTCTACTTTCTGGTTCTCTGGTTTATTTCAAGTCTCAGTCAAAATCCCAACCTCAGTGCTTTCTCTCTGCGATTATTTCCAATTTATCCTGCCCATATCTTCTTTTCTTTTCTTTTCTTTTCTTTTCTTTTCTTTTCTTTTCTTTTCTTTTCTTTTCTTTTCTTTTCTTTTCTTTTCTTTCTTTCTTTCTTTTTTTTGGGCAGGGCAATGAGGGTTAAGTGACTTGCCCAGGGTCACACAACTAGCAAGTGTCAAGTGTCTGAGGTCAAATTTGAACTCAGGTCCTCCTGATTCCAGGGCCAGTGCTCCATCCACCGCACCACCTAGCTGCCCCTATATCTTCTTTATAGACAAGTACAATAAGCTGTTTGCATGTTGTCCCTATTATCCTGTGAATTCCTTGAGATCAGGGACTGTGGTTTTTTGTTTTGTTTTTTGCATCCCAAAACTTGCATGGTAGTATTTCTTGCATGTCAGTGATTTCTTTCTTTTTTTTTTTGTGAGGCAATTGGGGTTAAGTGACTTGCCCAGGGTCACACAGCTAGCAAGTGTTAAGTGTCTGAGGCCAGATTTGAACTCAGGTACTCCTGACTCCAGGGCCGGTGCTCTATCCACTGCTCCATCTAGCTGCCCCCATGTCAGTGATTTCTTAACTCCAAATCTGATGGTGATTTTTTTGCTGCATTTAATAATTACAAATATTATCTAATTTGATATTCGCAATAACCCTAGGAGGTAGGTGCTATTACAATCCCTGTTTTACAGTTGAAGAAACTGAGACAAACAGACGTTAAATGAGTTGCCCAAGGACACACAGTAAGTGTCTGAGGCTGAATTTGAACACAAGTCTTTCTGATTCTAGGTCCCGTGTTCTATCTACCATGCCACCTAGCTGCTCCTCACTGATTAAAATTGTAATAATTTCTGTGTATGTATCTTATCTTTCCTACTATATAAGTTCCTTAGGGACAAGGGACACTGTCTTTATTTTTGCATTTTTCCAATGCCTACCCCAATTCCTTGTACACAAACATTTACTATTTGTATTTCTTTCAAGATTATTTTATAGTAGGCATGATTTTGGCAGTCCAACATTGACCAACAAGCTGCATAAGATTCCTAGCCAAGTTTGAGCTCCCTCTAGACCCAATCTCCTTTGTGTCTGTCACCTGACAGCCCAATAGGGGTTTCATTCCACTGAGCACTGAATAGTGAGGGAAGGATGTGAAGAAAAACAGGGCTGGTTTCACAGAAATCAACTCTGATCTTCAACTACTGGTGGCTGGGGCTGAGTGCCAGCCCCAGCTTTTGAATTGGGAGCCCAAGGTGACTTCTGCTGCTCATGGCCTTTGTTCTGGCACAAAATATTGCCCGGGAATCCTAGTAGCAGCTTGCCTCTCAGGGTTCCAACGTGGCAAAAGCTGCTCACTAGCAAAAGGAAAAATAAAATCCCTGCCTATTCTAAAAAGAAACCAGGATATCACACTACTAAGATCCTTAATGTGTGTCTGTGGAGTCTCTGGAAGGCTGTTCTGATGAAAGAGGAAAGTTATCATGCCTTGTAGGGAAGCAAGTCTAAACTGTTGACAAACCAGGATGAAAATTAAAAAACAGCCTTCCAACCATCATTCTCCTTAAGGTTAGGGTGACCTAACTGCAGCCACTAGCATGTTTCCGTAGGGCTAAAATTGAAGACCAACATTTACAGCTTAGCCTTAGGGTATAGGGGAAGAGATATAAACATTTTTTTAAAAGCCTATTAAAATTTCAGGGAAAGTTTGCCTTTATCTCCTCTACTCTCCCAGTAATATCACCAATAAACCAGGAAACTAGGTGGTGTGGCCCATAGAATTATGAATTTGGACGGAGGAAGACCTAAGGTAAAATCCTATCTAGTTCTGTGACTCCTTGCAAGTCATTTCAAATTCGGGAAACAGGAATAATAATAGCACCTACTTCTCAATATTGTTGTGAAAATCAAATGACAAACTCTATGTAAAGCACTTTGCAAACCTTAGAGTATTATGTAAATGTTAGTTACTACTGCAGCTGGCACTATTATTAAACTAAACTACAGCATTTATTAAGTCCTCATTACCTGGAAAGCACTGTGCTAAGAGATGGGGATACAAAAGAAAAAGTCAAAATAGTCCCTGCTCTCAAGGAACTTACATTTTAACAGAGAAGAACCGTACATAAATAACTACACACAAGCTTTTTCAAGTAGATATGAGGTCCTATTAGAGAGCAAAGCATCTGCAACTGAGGGGCCTGGGAAAGACCTTCTAAAAAGGAGCTACATGTTGAAGAAACCCAGGGATTCGAAGTGGAGTTGAGGAAGGAGGGGAGACAAGATGTAGGGGCAACCAGTGCAAAGGCACTGAAACAGGAGATGGGAGCAACAGCAAGTAAACCAGTATTGTTGGTCTATAGAGTGCATGGATGGGTATTATGTAAGAAAGACTGGAAAGTCAGAAAGGGGACAGTGTGTGGAGAGCTTACAATATCAAAAAGAAAATTTTATATTTTATCCTAGAGGTAATAAGGAGCCATTGGAGTTTATTGAGTGGGGATGGAAGGGTGGTGACATAGCCAGACTACTGCACTAGGAAAATTAGTATATCAGCTATGTAAAAGATAGATTGGAATGGGGAGAGGTTTGGGGCTGAGACCAATTAGGAGGTTATTACAATACTTCACTAATTGGACTAAGAGCTAATGAGGACCTGAACTAAGAGAGGTGTACAACACAGGTTATGAATGTTATGGGGAAAAGGGGGTAGGGGGTTAGGGATAGGGGATAGGGGTTTGGGGTCCTTAGGAATTCCTCTTTAAAGAAATATACCCTCTTGCACACAAAAGCGATTAGAATAAGATAATAGTTTATTAGGGGCTGGGGAAGGGAAGGGAAACCAAGAGAGAAATCGTTGAACTTCTCATGGGGAGAAAGGCATGGCACAGAGCATGGCTCTGAGATACCAATCTCCTCGAGCAGGAGACAGGCAGGTACTTTTATAGAGGACTGATGAGGGTGACCATCTGAGTTTGGAAAGTTCCCTTAGTGAGGGAGGACCATCCCCCACTGGTGGTGGCTGGAGGAGTTGGGCGAGGGGTGGCTGCAGATCTCTCAAGCCATCTCTCTCCTCAGGACACAAAGGAAGCAGCCACACCTAATCTTATCTCCCCAGGGTTGAGGGAGACTAGAATGAAGAAGGGTGGGGGTCCTGGAGCTAGCTCAGTCTGATCCGGTTCTACTTATCTCTCTAGGTGGATCTGTCCTCTGGTTTAGTTTCTCAAGGAGAAGGTTCTTTGATGTGCCCCAGAGAACTTCTGGGGTGCTACGGGCCCATAAGATCTGATTTAGCAATGTGAAGACTTGACTTATGTTAGGGTAAGAGTAATGAGTTGAGGATGATACCAAGGTTGAGAAACTGGGTGGTTGGAAGGATGGGGATGCTCTTGACATTGAGAGTATTAGCAAAGTTCAAAAGAGGAACAGATTTAGGGCACAAGATAATAATGAATTCTCTTTTGGACATGTTGACTTTGAGATGTCTCAGGAGCACTCAGTTTATAATGTCCAACTGGTGATAGAGCATTCCAAGCTGGTATTGGTCTGATCAGCCAGGCGGATTCACTGTAGCTTGACTCAACATAGTGATGTCATTTTGGTCCTCTTTGAGAATGAAGGACAACTAACCAAGTCAAATGGGAGTGGAGGTCTTTATCACTCTGCAAGCAGCACTACTGAGACTCTAGACTTTCTCTTTTATGCCACAGAAACCTGCTGATCCTAGAAATTCATTCTGTCCTGGTAGCCTCTTTCTCTTCCTCTAATTGTTTAGTTCCTCTCAGTTCCTCCATTAAAAGAAAAATGCCGGGGCAGCTAGGTGGCACAGTGGATAGAGCACCGGCCCTGGAGTCAGGAGTACCTGGGTTCAAATCCGGCCTCAGACACTTAACACTTACTAGCTGTGTGACCCTGGGCAAGTCACTTAACCCCAATTGCCTCACTAAAAAAAAAAAAAAAAAGAAAAAGAAAAATGCCCAGGTCAGCCCTGTCCTTCTTTCTTTCCAGGTTGCACTTTCTGGACTTTTTCTACCATGTATCCACATCAAATAACATCATATCCTCTCCTCCCTCCTTCTTTTCATCTTCCTTAACATAATGTAAGCTCATTGATAGCAGGGAATATCTTTCTGCTAGTATTTTTTTTTAGCACTTAACAGAGTGTCTGGCACATAATAAGGGCTTACTAGACTTAGAGCTCAGGTCTCTCTGTTGAGCTGGCCTTAGATCAGGGAGTCGCGACATAGAAATGATAATTAAATCTACTGGGAACTAATGAAACCATCAATTCAGAAGAAAAGAGTAGAGGCTTCAAGACAATGCCTTTGGGGCACACCACACTTGGGTAAAACTAGGATGATGAGTCAGCAAAGGACATCCAGGAGCAGTCAGACTGGTAGGAGGACAATGAAGAGAACAGTATGATGG
The DNA here is from genome assembly GCF_019393635.1 of Dromiciops gliroides. Lineage (NCBI taxonomy): Eukaryota > Metazoa > Chordata > Mammalia > Microbiotheria > Microbiotheriidae > Dromiciops > Dromiciops gliroides. Next base: position 261,759,533 of record NC_057862.1, on the reverse strand, counting down.
AAACCCAGAGAAGAGAAAGGAGATAGATAGTATCATACACTACAGAAATCAAGGATGATTGAGAACAGGCCATTAGGTTTGACAATTAAGAGATCAGAGGTCAGAAGCCAGATGTAGAAGATTTTCAGGAGAGGAAGTGAAGGCACTGAATGTAAACATCTTTTTTTAAGGAGTTAGTCAATAAACATTTATTAAGATCCTACTAAGGTCTAGGCAATGTGCTAAGCTCTGAGGATGCAAAGAAAGGTAAGGTAAAGAGCCCTCAAGGAGTTCATAGTCTGAATGGGGAGACAACATGCAAATAATTATGTGTACAAACAAGACATATACAGAATAAATTGGAAATAATCAGCAGAAGAAAGGCAATAGAATAAAGGGAAATTGGGAAAGGCTTTCTGTAGAAGATGGGATTTTTTGATAGCATTTGAAGGAAGCCAGGGAAGGCAAGAGGTAAAGATGAGGAGAGCACAAGGTATGGGGGACAGCCAGTAGAAGTACCCAGAGGAGGGGGCAGCTAGGTGGTGCAGTGGATAAAGCTCTGACATTGGATTCAGGAGGACCTGAGTTCAAATCCAGGCTCAGACACTTGACACTTAACTAGCTGTGTGATCCTGGGCAAGTCACTTGACACTCATTGCCCTGCAAAAAAAAAAAAAAGTACCCAGAGTCAAGTGATAGAGAACAGGAGATGGATAGATGGGTGAACAAACAGGTGAATGAAAAAGCATTTTCAAGTACTTCCTATTACTAAACACTGGGGAAACAGAAAGGATGGGTGGTCTCTGCTTTCTAACAGCTAACATTCTGATGGAAAAGGCAACACATATATAGATGGTTTTAAGTCAAATGGAAAGGTCCCATGGCTGTAAAGTGGATGGTAAGGCATCTTTTTTTTTTTACTTTTCTTTTTCTTTTTTTTGCATGTGAGGCAATTGCCCAGCTGCCCCAAGGCATATTCTTTAGTTACATTACCACTGATGAAACCATATCTATTTCTGATATTGAACTACCTGACAGGACCTTGGACTTGTGTGGAAAGACATTTCTTTTAGGTTTGACGAGGCAGGGGCTTCAGCATCTGTCTAATGATGGCATTTGGTCAGTAGCTAGTGGTGTGAAGGTCAGGAAGATAGGCCTTTTTTCCACAGCAACTTCTCCCCTGGTGATGGCTTCAGGAGCAGGGTTAAAAGCATCATCAGTGGCCTGAAAGATTGCTGATGCTATTCTTGGGACTTTGGGGCTCAGGGTCTTAGGCTATCTCCACTGGGGTCTTGAGAGATGGTGGCAGAGGTCTGACTCACCTGACACCTGTCTGTCCCTCTGGATGTCTTGCTGCTATTTTTGGACAACAGCAGGAATGGTAGGATCTAGTGAGGGCATTTTATTTTTTAAAGGATGGAGAAGATTTAGATTGTTTGTAGACAGCAGAGAAAACCAGTAAACAAGAAGAGATTAAAGGTTGAGGGAGGGATGATAGCGGAGCAATATGCTAGAAAAGAAGGGATGGGATGGGTTGGTCTTGGCAAGTAGAAGGGTCACCTCTTTATCAGAGACTAGAGTGAAGAAGGAGATGGGTTGAGTAATATCAGGGAATGAAAAAGGGAAAAAGAGAGCTCAATGGGAATGGTTTAAATTTCTTCAGTTAAGTATGAAGCAAAGTAGTCTGCTGAGGGAAGTGGAAGGGGAGGTATGGGAGACTTGAGGAGAGAAGAAAAAGATTGAAAAGGCTGCTGTGGTGAGTGGTATAGAGAATCATTTAGGAAAGAAGATCACCAGTTGTAGTGAGGGCTCAGCTGAGATTAGATAACAGATTTATTGTGGACCATATCCCTTAATTGTGAACACTACTTGGGATTCATAGCTTGCCTCTTTCACTCTCTATTAGGAGTGTGCAGTGTTGAAAAAAGTTATCATTAGCCTTTACAGTATTATTTTCTATAGAAGAGAAATAAAAGAGGTGATCCCAGAACCTTCATTTTAAGGACACCACCAATGTTCATTCCTTCGCTGCTCTGCCACCTTAGCTCCTGACTCTCTGGACTTCTCCACCATGCCACCCCCCCCTTTCAGCTTCCTTTTATGTTATCTTCCCACTTTAGAATATAAGCTCCTTGAAGGGAGGGATCGTCTATTATTTTGTTTGTATTTGTGTTCCTAGGCTTAGCGTAGTTTCTGGGATATATTTAATAAATTAATTGAATATGTCTTACAAATGACAAAACATAATTAATTCTTCCTTTCCATCTCCCCTTCCCCAAAACACACACAGGTAAGTATTCCCAGCCATATGGTCAGCAATCACAAAGCATTTATGAAGTGGCTGCTATATGCTAGGCATTGAGGTAGCACAGAAATACAAATATAAAAAGAGGTAAGCATCCCAGTTTATGGAGGCTGACCTGGGCAAAGACACAGAGGACAGAGGTGGAACATCATGAACAGGGAAGAAAGAGCAAGGAGGCTAGTTTGGCCAAAGTCCAGTGTATAAGGGCAGTGATATGTAATCAGCACAGAAAGACAGATTGCAAAGGAACTTCAATGCCAAACACATGAATTTGTATTTTATCCCAAAGGCAATGGGGCACTGACCCCTCATGGCCAGACCTACACTTGAAAATCAGTTTGTGTAGTAGCAGCCTGGTAGGCCTGGGTCCAGTTAGGGATGCTCTGGCTGTGACGGGAACACTGTGACCATGGAGAAATGCGGTTGATCAGTTTGCTTGCGTCAGTCAGAGATCACTCTTTCCTTGGAGAAGCAAAGTCAAACAGATAATAAATAGCCACCCAGAAAGCTGGGCTCCCTGAATTTACAGCATGAGCTTAGTTGGGGGCCAGTCATGTTTGCTATGTGATTAGGACCAGGTAGTGAGAATAATCTCAAGTGAGAAATGTGGGGTCTTTATTATTTATATATCCAAATAGCTAACCATCATTTTTTCAAACTGCTGTAACTTTTCAGTCTTAGGTCTCTCTCCCCACCCCCTTCTTGCCTCTATAAAATTGTCATCTTCTCCTTTGTTCGGGGAGTTGAAGTTAGACTTCTCCTCCCAGCCAGACCTCTACGGCTGTCTGATTAAGGAACATGCCATAAACCTGTACCTCCCTGGGAGTTGAAGTCTAGGCTTCTTCTCCTGGCCATACCTCTATATGCCAAATAATAAAAACTTTTACTTAAATTTTGATTGGATCGTGTGTTCCAGTAATTCTTTGAAAGAGGGATGTTTGCAAGAACCAATCTAGTGGTAACGACTGTGAACTGTGTAGGTGTGTAGGGCCAAGGGAGACAGGGATTAAACCCATTTGCTAATCTTTTTTTTTTTTTTTTTTGGTGAGGCAATTGGGGTTAAGTAACTTGCCCAGGGTCACACAGCTAGTAAGTGTTAAGTGTCTGAGGCCAGATTTGAATTCAGGGCCTCCTGACTCCAGGGCCAGTATTCTATCCACTGTGCCCACCTAGCTGCCCCTGCTAATCTTAATATACAGTATCCTCAATACCAGTGCTTTCCATTTTCAGAGCCCTCAAAACAATCTGAATTCACAGTCTTTCCTATGTTTTCCAAGGTGCTATCTCCTTGATGGTACTACATTAATATTCAGTGCCTATTAATAAGATTGGCTTTGTAGCTTTGAATTCTGAAACCAAGTCCATACAACAGAAATTCAAGGCCCAGATGTGAGGGCCAGGGAAGATGAAACTGATTTAGTTACTCATCCAGTAGCTGAAAAGCAATATTGGGCCAAGTACACAAATGGAGCTCAATTTAGGTATCCTGCATATTGAATTCTTTTGCATCCACAGGGAAAACATGAAAAAATGGGTGTAGGGTTGTGGGAGACTGCTATCAAACAAAAAATCCTTATTTTCCAAACTCTATATAACTTGCATTTCTGAAAAGCAAATAAATTTTTAAATTTCAAAACCTCAATGAGAAGATCTCTCTCCTTTCCCCATTCCCAACATAACACCTTCCCCGCAAAATTCCCCAAGGGAGAAAATAGTTGCAAATTCAAGAGTGGATAGGGCTAAAAGCTCCAGAGAAATCATTAAGCTGTTTTATGAGGAACTCACAAAAGAAAGAACACACACCAACACAGTAAAATGCACAAGGCACCTCAATATATATAAGCTTCCTCTATTGTATATTGACTATCTAATACAAATATATCATTTTCTTCCTGGTGGCCTGTCTTTGATATAGGAGAGACAGCATGGTATGGTGGAAAGAGAACTGGATTTGGAGTTTGAAGACTTGTATTAAAATTATACCTTTAATACTTAACATTGGTACTGTCTCTGAGCTTCAGTCTCCTCTTCTGTAAAATGGGAGGGGTAGATCAACTGATCTAAGGTTCCTTCCAGCTCTAAAATCATATAAATCAGAGTTGTAAGGAACCTTAGAGCTTATTTAATCCATGCCCTGCACCACATTGCCCACCCTGCTGCCCCCAATTTGGCAGATAAAATACAGGCACAGAGAGATAAAAGGACTTATTGTCAACAATGTACCTGGGGGTTAGTTTTTGTTTTTGTGACTGGCTATTTGACCCAATACATTTCTTTCCCTCACTCTATTTCTGTTATGTAGAGTTTGCTTTTCCTTTAAATAGCTAATAAATTCAGCATGAGTTTCAAAGCTGTCTTGTTTATCTGTACCTCTTTCTGTTCTTTTTTGTTTACTTACAAAAAAAACGTTTCAATGACTTCTTTTTGGCAACCCTGTTACTAACCATCCCCCTTTCCTCCATGGGGGAGGGAGACAAGGGGGCCAGAAAAACAAAATCCTTGTAGCAAACGGACAGTCAGGTGAAATAAATACATATTAACCATGCATGAAAACCTATGTCTCATTCTATACCTTAAATTAATTCATCATGCTGCTTTATCATGGATGCTTTATCATCCGTTCTCTGAAGTCATGGTCAGTCACTGCATTTTTAAGTCTTTCAAGGTTGTTTTTCTTATAGTGTTGTTGCTACCATAGAAATCATTCACCTGGTCCTGCTCACTTCATTCTTGATCTATTCACAGAAGTCTTTCCCGAAACCTTCCCTTTTGCCAAGTCTTATAGTGCAATATTATGCCATGATTTGTTCTGCAATTCCCCAACTGATGGATATTCTCTTAGCTTCCAGCTCAAAAGAGCTGCTACAAAGATTTTTGTACATATGGGTTCTTTTCCTTTTTCTTTGATCTCTGGCGGGGGGGGGGGGGAAGAGACTCTAGTATTACTGGGTCAAAGGATATGCTCAGTTTAGTGACTTTGGGGACATAATCCCAAATTGCTTTCCAGAACAACTGGACCAATCACAACTCCACCAACCTGTTTTTCTACAGGCCCTCCAACAATTATCACTTTCTTCTTCTGTCATCTATACTAAACATGATGGGAGTGAAGTAGAACCTCAAAGTTGCTGTAATGTTCATTTCTCTAACTATTAGTGATTTGGAGCATTTTGTTTATATAGTTGCTAATAGCTTGGCTTTTTTGATAATTGTCTCTTCAAATCCTTTGACCACTTATCTACTGGGAAGTAAATTTTAATTCGTTTTTTATTTCTCTTGGACATGAAACTTTATCAGAGAAATGCACTACAAAGATTTTCCTATTAATCTTTTCTCTTTGTGCAAATAATTTTTAATTTTACACAATCAAAATTACATGTTTTATCTTCCGTGACCCTCTCTATTCCTTGCTTGGTCATGAACTCTTCACTCAGCCATAGTTGACAAATGTATTTTTCCTCTTTGCTCCTCTAAGTTGTTATGATGAGCTTTTTATATATAGTCATATATCGATTTGGAACTTACTTTGACATATGGTTTGAGATATATGCAATACATTTCAAAAAGTACAAACATGGAGCAGCTAGGTGGCGCAGTGGATAGAGCACTGGCCCTGGAGTCAGGAGGACCTGAGTTCAAATTTGACTTCAGACACTTAACACTTACTGGCTGTGTGACCTTGGGAAAGTCACTTAACTCCAACTGCCTCACCAAAACAAAACAAAACAAAACAAAAAGTACAAACACTAGCCACTGATTAGCCACTGATTTACCACCATACACTGATATCAAGAACTAACAACCTGAAACCTATTTGCTATAAAGAAAAAGGCTCCAGCAGCTAGGTGGCACAGTGGATAAAGCACTAGCCCTGAATTCAGAAGGACCTGAGTTCAAATCCAACCTCAGACATTTGACACTACCTGTGTGACCCTGGGCAAGTCACTCAACCCTCATTGATCTGCAAAAAAACAAAACAAAAACAAAAAATAAAGATAACAAAGAAAAAGGCTCAAGGTCATTTTTTTTGAGTGGCTTTAAGAAAAGGCAGCTATTTTAATGATAGATGAGATTATTTAATGAGTTATATGAATGTCAGCTATTACTGTAATTACCTGGTAACCAATCCTGGAGCTCATTAACCCATCTTCTCAGGCATAGAAGGGGTTAAAATCTGCTATGGAGGGGGGACTATGCACACCCATAAATTTGAAAATTCCTTAAGTACTAATGTTATTGTTACAAACAGGAGCTGAATGCTCCTCACCTTACCAACCAGATTTTCTCTCAAGGATTTTCTTAAGCCTCCATATGCTTAATAGAGTTAGATTCAATGACTGCACCTGACACCTAACATACTAATTGTGTTAAATATATGTTGTATACTCCACATTGGGGTTGGGATAAGGAAGTTGGTTAGGAAAATAGTAGCAAAAAAAACCCCAAATATATTTCTGAGACAGCGATAGGACTCTGCTGGTTTTATTATTGTGTAAGAGTTTATTATTACACTTTGTAGTCTAATTGCACTTTGTAGTGCAACTGAAGCCCTTAAACTAGGTTGGTAAGAGAAGAAAGCAATAGTTTGTTTTTTTCATGATACACTAAGAACTCCAAACTTCCCAGAAGAGAAGATACAGATACACACTCAAATTATAGTCTTACCCAGAAGAAAACAATCTCACTGATTCCCCTAAGTGAAGACTTCCTTAATCTGCAACCCAATTCAATTTTTTTTTTTAAGTGAGGCAATTGGGGTTAAGTGACTTGCCCAGGGTTACACAGCTAGTAAGTGTTAAGTGTCTGAGGCCGGATTTGAACCAGGTACTCCTGACTCCAGGGCCGGTGCTCTATCCACTGCGCCACCTAGCTGCCCCAACCCAATTCAATTTAACAAACATTTCCAAGCATCTATTATAGACAAAGCACAGTGCTACATTGGGAGTAATGAGATAAAAGTGCCAATGGCCAGGAACCTTCAGCACCTTATGTTGTAGACCAGACCTGACTTAGGCCCTTCTGGTAGTTTGGGTTTAATATTGGAACAAAATAAGATACCACAAAACCATCTAAAAGTAAACAAAAGGAGGATAAGGATTTTCAGTAAACTCCCCTCCCCCAATATGAAAAAACATCTGGTCAAACCCAACTGGTTATATCAGATGGGGAATGACTTGCATTCTTTTTTTTTTTTTTTTTGGTGAGGCAATTGGGGTTAAGTGACTTGCCCAGGGTCACATAGCTAGTAAATGTCAAGGGTCTGAGGCCAGATTTGAACTCAGGTCCTCCTGAATCCAGGGCCAGTACTCTATCCACTGTGCCACCTAGCTGCTCCATGATTTGCATTCTTATAAATTTGGTTTAGTTCCATATATTTATATATTTAGTGAGGCAATTGGGGTTAAGTGACTTGTCCAGGGTCACACCGCTAGTAAGTGTCAAGTGTCTGAGGTCGGATTTGAACTCAGGTCCTCCTGACTCCAGGGTCAGTGCTCTATCTACTGCATCACCTAGCTGCCCCAGTTCCCTATATATTTCAGAAATGAGGCCTTTATCAGCAACACTGACTGCATTGCTTCTGTTTATACAACAACTTTTAAATTTAATTTAATGTAATCAAAATCATTTTGTATTTCATAATATTCTCTATCTCTTGTTTGGTCATAAATTGCTCTCCTCTCCATAGATCTGAGAGGTAAACTATTCCTTCCTCTCCTAATTTACCTATGGTATCACCCTTTATGTCTAAATCATGTACTTATTTTGATATAAGGTGTAAGATGTTGGTCTATGCCTAGTGTCTGCCATACTATCTTCTAGTTTTTCCCAGCAGTTTTTGTCAAATACTGAGTTCCTTTCCCAGAAGTTGGAGTCTTTGGGTTTATCAAACAGTAAATTACCAGTCATTTATTACTATGTCTCCTGTGCCTAACCTATTCATTCCATTGATCCACCCTCTATTTCTTAGCCAGTACCACTTTATAGGATGGCTTCAGATTTGGTATGGCTAGCCCACCATCCTGTGCATTTTTTTATTAGTTCCCTTGATATTCTTGGCCTTTTGTTCTTCCAGATGAATTTTGTTATTATTTTTTTCTAGCTCTATAAAATAATTTTTAGGTAGTCTGGCACTGAATAAGTAAATTAATTTAGGTAGAATTGTCATTTTTATTATATTAGCTCAGCCTATCAATGAGCAATTGACATTTTCCCAATTATTTAGATCTGATTTTTTTTGTGTGAAAAGTGTTTTGTAATTTTTTCATAGAGTTGCTGGGTTTGTCTTGGCAGGTAGACTCCCAAGTATTTTATATTGTCTATAGTTACTGTAAATTGAATTTCTCTTTCTATCTCTTCCTGCTGAGCTTCATTGGTCATGTATAGAAATGCTGATGATTTATGTGGATTTATTTTATATCCTGCAACTTTGCTAAAGTTGTAAATTGTTCCAAGTAGTTTTTTAGTTGATTTTTTAGGATTCTCTAAGTATACCATCATATCATCTGCAAAGAGTGATAGTTTTGTTTCCTCCTTGGCCCTTCTAATTCCTTTGATTCCTTTTTCTTCTCTTTTTGCTAAGACTAACATTTCTAGTACAATGTTAAATAATAGAGGTGATAATGGACATCCCTGTTTCACGTCTTATCTTATTGGGAATACCTCTAACTTATCGCCATTTCATATGTTTGCAGATGGTTTTAGGTAGATACTGCTTATTATTTTAAGGAAAGCAGAGGAGAATGTTTCTAAGTCATCTCCCCTTGAGGCTGTCTTCGACTTCCTTCTCTAGCACCCAAATAAAAGACCATTTTATTTTAATTGGATTGTGTGTGAGAGTTGTAATTATTTACAGAGGAACACATAAGGAAGTTGGTTAGGGAGAAAATAATAGCAAAAAAACCCCAAACCTATCTCTGAGACAGCATGGAACAGACTATGAACACATAAGGACCCCCACCACCTATTTCCCTGTGGCAAAATCGTTACTTTGCCTCTCCCTTTACACACACTTATCCCAAACTCCGTATAGGTGGGTTCAGATAAGACTGAGGTTGATGTGATACCTAATTCCACCATATTTGCCTACCCTTGTTCTTGAGCACTCCTATTATGAAAAATACTATTCTACCCTCTTCTTCCCAATTACTTCCCTAGTGTATTCTCTTTTCCCATTTTCTTTCCTATCTTAAGACCATAAAAAAAAAAAGAATACAACTATCCTCCAAGGTCTGTTTGTCTTATTTAACTCCTTCTATGTCCTTGGAAGAGAGGACTCTGAAGGGCCATTTGCCTCTTGTCCCATTATTAGAATGTAAACATTTTATCACCATTTAGCTCCTTCCAATTGCTCAAATGTATTTACTTTTCTAGGTTTCTCTTGAATTCTGTTTGCACTCCAAAGTGTCTACTCAGCTCTAGTCTTTTTATCCGCAGTGCTTAAAAGTCCTCTAATGGAATAATAATAATAATGGAATCATTGAAGAGTCATTTTCCCCTATACAGGACTTTTCAAGATAAAATTTTCTAGCTATAAGCCTCCCCCCCCCTTCCTTTTTTTTTCCTGGACTTGGAAGCTCTGGACTATTCCTGGGAGATTTCCTTTTCATTTTGGGGTGTCTTTCATGAGGGGGTCAGGAGATGTTTCCTATTCTCATTTTGTCCTTCCATTTTCCCTAGTTTTTTTGCACTCAAGCCCTCATTTCTGGGAGACTAATATTTCTATATTGATGTAGTTATAATTTCCTGAAATCCCCAGTTGCTTGGGAGAGGAAGAAAGAGGAACAGTGACTATCCTTGTGTTAATAATAATCTGTTACATTTATGCTGTGATTTATATATTTGCACCCAAATTATGACCCTTAAGACAGATGTTTTCTGCACTTAAATTTTACTGGTAACTCTGGCTCAATGAAAAGGTAGAAGAGTGAAATAGAAGCAATGTGTTTTAAAAGTCAGGGTTCTACACATTTCTTCTTTCTGTCAATAATACAGAAAGTGCTTCTGGGGAAATGTAATTGCTTAGGAGCATTTACAGTATCATGACAAAGTATCAATAAAAAATTTTAAAGTCAATGTCCTATTTGTCCCCAATGTCAAAGCACTTGTATAATCTCATCTGAATCAATATAGGGGAATGTAGGAGAGTGAGGGTAAGCCTAGGAGTGCTGCTTCCTGAAGGTCTATTTCTCTTGAACTAAGATATCAGGTACAAAAGAAGAGGTATGAGATCCATCCCTGTTGGCCTTTGGAGAGTATCTTAGGTAAACCATCAGTTTGGGAACCTGAAAAGACAAAAGCTCGATATTCCAAAAAGAAAATTTTTCTCCTCATTTTGTGTTTGATTACCTCACACTGTTCAAGATACCTGAGGAGGTCCCAAAACTTACAGTATAAATTTAAACTACAAAAAACCTGTAGTGTGATTATAGATTAATTATACTGATTACTTATCACACCAAATGTATATCCAAATGACTGTTTTCTCCTACAAAACCTTCCCTTTAGGGGCAGCTAGGTTAAAGGACAGGGCAGAGGATAAAGCACCAGCCCTGGATTCAGGAGTACCTGGGTTCAAACCTGACCTCAGATACTTGACACTTACTAGCTGTGTGACCCTGGGCAAATCACTTAACCCCAACTGCCTCACTTAAAAAAAAAAGGATTTTCATTTCTACATCTGTAAAATGGGAAAGTGCCATGTAAACTTTAAAGTGTTATAAAAATGTAAAGCACTGTAAAATGTGAAAACATTTGTTACATTCAACAACCTTTTTCCTGTTCATGAATTTCAGTATACCATAGATGACAATCTCTTAGAGAATGTGTAGTGGCATGTCAGTGTTATTAGGGAAGGGATATTTTGATGTCTTCCGGAAGGTGGAGGCAACCACTCACTACAAAACTCACTACAACAGAACATGTTACTTATATCACACACTAGTCCAAATTCTTGACAAGCAAATTAAAATCTTCCCCACCTCCTCCACTCTATCCTTCCTAAAAGAATCCTAGAACCAACAACTCCCCTTCTGGAAGACTTCTAGAGCTCTGCTGGTTAGGGGCAGGAAGTCACTGATTTACAGGTCTACCCTAATATTCCCTTGCTCTCTGGAGGGATCCCAAGAGGGAGGTTTCCAAAGACTCCATCTTCTCTAAGTTAAGAATTTTCTAATTCTCCCAATGGCATACATTTGACTCCCTTCACCATCCTGGTCACACTCCCTTCTTTCCTAGGAAGGCAGGCTTTAGTTTCTCAATATTCCTCCTAAAATGTAACATCAAAGAATGGAACAACACTCCAGATGTGCATTATTCCTACCTTTAGCAAGACCCAGCATAGCTTAAGTACTACCTACTCTATGCTGTCCTCTCCTTCCTCTGAACATCTATAGTAATTATCATCGTCATCATTACCACCACCATCAAAAAACACCACCAACAAAAGTAGCCTATATAGTGTTTCCCCAACCAGGCCATAGCTTACTTGTCTTTGTTATCCCTACACTGATAGGTATCCAGTAAATGTTTGTGTATTCTTGCTTATGAGGATGAAGTTTAAATGAAGCTAGTTCAGTAAGTCCAGAGTTTTTTTTCCCTGTATCTCATACCAGTTTTCCCGTTAGCCCTTTTACTTCCCATTACACACACAGCCACACACACACACACACACACACACACACACACACACACACACACACGCATGCGTGCGTGCATATTCTCTCTCAGATTAATTTTTTTTTTAAGTGAGGCAATTGGGGTTAAGTGACTTGCCCAGGGTCACACAGCTAGTAAGTGTCAAGTGTCTGAGGCCAAATTTGAACTCAGGTGCTCCTGACTCCAGGGCTCTATCCACTGTGCCACCTAGCTGCCCCAGATTAATAGTCTTTTTTACAAAGAGATTGGGCTAACCCTTTAAGACCACAGGATTTTGAGCTAAAAGGGATCTCAAAGGTGGAAGAATGCTAGATTTGGAGTTAGGAAACCTGTATTTGGGAATGCAAAATAATTCTGACACGAGTCCAAACTATAATAGGAAGAAAAATTCACAAAATTTAAGAGACTATATGTTTTTTTTAACACATAATCCATAAAAGAATAATAATGATCCTATAATTAGAATGGCTGAACAAGTTGTGGTATATGAATGTAATGATATTCTATTGTGCTGTAAGAAATGATGAGCAAGAGGAGTTCAGAGAAACCTGGAAGGACTTTCATGAACTGATGATGAGCAAGATGAGCAGAACCAGAAGAACAATGTACACAGTATCATCAACATTATGTATTGATCAACTGTGATAGACTAGATTCTTCTCACCAATACAATGGTACAAAGAAGTTCCAAAGGACTCATGTTGGAAAAGGCTCTCCAAATCCAGAAGAAAAAAAAAAGAACTGTGGAATATGGATGCTGATTGAACCATACTATTTCTTTTGTTTTGGGTGCTATTGTTTTTCTTTTTTGAGGTTTTTCCTTTTTGCTCTGATTCTTCTCTTATAACATGACTAATGCAGAAATATGTTTAACGTTATCATATATATAACCTATATCAGATTACCTGTTGTCTAGGGGAGGGAGGGAGAAAAATTTGAAAATGGAAATCTTATAAAAATAAATGTTGAAAACTATCTCTACATGTAACTGGAAAATAATAAAATGCTTTTATTTAAAAAAATGATTCCACAATTAGGTGGGACAATCAATCTGAGTAGGATTTCTGGGCATTTCTGACAGCTCTGAAAAATGAAGGAAAGGCTAGTCTCCCTACTCTGGCTCTAACTGAACCTTTACCATAGGCTATATACTACTGCTGAATTCTGGTTCTCTTCCTAGGAGGTAGATCTGCACTTAAGGAAACTGTAATTGGGACTGTGGGGGCAGATTAAGGTCAGCAAGTGAAGAGAGAATACTGTCCTAAACACAAGCTCTTAGGCAGTAGGGAATTAGGATAATATAGCAGGGTACTGCCAAGACCCCAGCCCTTTGCCAAAAGGGAATCCACATTTGCAGCATTTTAAAGAGGGTTCAGCGGTTTATTTTACTGGAAGGCAACTCCCCCTTCCAGTAAAGTGAAGGTCAGTCTAAAAATACCTGTAGATTAAAAGACCAACAGGCTTCCTGCTGGGTAGTATTTGCCACCTGCCTAAATATGGAGAAGAGTTAAGGGATTTTTTTTAAGGAGAAGTGACCCCAAAATAAGCCCAAGAGCCTCTTTCTCTTTTACAAACTACTTCCTTGAAAGTACTGTCATAATAATTTCTATCAAATTTTTTCCCCTTCCTCTTGTACTTTTTAATCAAAAGGCTTTCTCTTCAAATTATGCAATTGCCTATAGCAATTGCTCATGGATATATGCATTAATGTTCACTATCTACTAAAGGCCAGGGAAATTAATCAGAAACCATTTGTTAAGCATTTATGATGTGCTAGGCACTGTGCTAAGTCCTGGGGATACAATGAAAGGTAAAAATAGTTCCTTCCCTCAAGAGGACAACATTCAAATGTGGGACATATATAAATAAACTGTTGTTCAGTTGTGGCTAACTTTTCGTGACCCCATTTGGGTTTTCTTGGAAAAGATACTGGAGTAGATTGCCATTTCCTTCTCCAACTCATTTTACAGATGAGGAAACTGAGGCAAATAAGGCTAAATGATTTGCCAAGGGCTGGATCTGAACTCAGGAAGGTGAGTCTTCCTGACTCCAGGCCCAGCACTCTATCCACAGCACCACCTAGCTGCCCACAAAAATAAATTAAATAGGTACATAGAAGATACTTGTCAAGGATATACGAAAATCTCAGAAGAGAAGGCAGTTTGGTGGGTAGAGATGGTAGACCTGGGGAAGAGGGTGGAAGAGACACTAGAGAAGGATTCTAAGTCATAGGAAGCACCTGAGCTTAGAAATGAAAGAAGAAAGAGAATGAATCTAAGAGGCAGAGGTGAGGTGGGAGAACATTCTAAGCATGAGGAACAACCAATGGAAAGGCAAAGTCACTGGAGTGTCAAGAACCAGCAAATAGGCCAGTAGAGTATGTAAAGAGGCAAAGTTTAAGTAGGTTGTAAGGTAGGAAGAGGTCAGGTTGTGAAGAGTTTTAAATGCTACACAGATGATTCTGAGTAGGGAAGTGACAAATTCATTCAGACCTACCCTTAAGGAAAATTACTTTGGCAGCTTAGTAGAGGATGGATTTGAATGGGGGAAAATTTGAGGCCCAAGAGTCAAGGCAAATAAAATAAATATATATTTTTTAAAGGATCAAGGCAATAGGTTATAAGGGCCTAAAGATGATGAACTCTGTTGGACATACTGAGTATGAGATGCTATATCTAATGAATGGTGAATATCTAATTCAGGATGTCAGACAGGCAGTGACCTGGACACCATTGTGTCCACTGGAGCTCAGGAGAGCAGATGTAATAGATGTACTCAGATGGGAGCCACATCTGCAATGGAGGAAAGAAGTATATAGAGACTCTAACAAGTATAAAGTGCCTATTGATCTCAGCTAAAAGTCCTCTAAGAACAACCCCATTTCAATTAAAATAAAAATTTTAAAATTGATTTTGTATGAACATCTGTTAGTTTTTTTTTACCAGAAATATCATCTGGTTCTATTCTGATAAGAAACAGAGAATAGGTTTCACTCAATAATATCTATTTTTAAAATACTGATCAAAGTTGCTTCCCTGGAAAAAGAAACACTACAGCCCTTTCTCTTCTGAAATCCTCAACCAGTTATTACAAATGATTGGGACTTAAATAAAACCAAGAATTTTAATTTTAATTATATTCTTATCCCACCCCGAAGCTCTCAAAGTTATCACTCCTAATTTAGGTTGTTTTTATCTTAGAAGCCAAACAACCTCCTGTGTGTAGCACTGGTTGTAAAGTACTTCCTGGAGAATTTAATACACTGGAGGAGCTTCCATAGTAGACAAGGGCCCCTTGCCATAGAGTGAATTTTAATGATTTATGATCCTTAGAATGTAGAACATCAAAAGAATCAGTGAGATTGACTAGCCTAACACGTTCATTTTACAAATGAAGAAATAAAGAACCAGGGAATGAAAATGAAGAATCATAAGCTGTGATTCAAAAAAAAGATGTGTCTGAAAGGTTACATGACTAAGTTAGTGGCAATGACAAGGACTCAGGTATCCAGATGTGCAATCAAATGTTCTTTCCATTTCAGAAAAGTGTCTCCATGATCTTCTTCCCCATAATTTAAACATACCACACATATGTTTAAACAAAAAATAAATCCAAAACACCAGTTTCAGCAAAGGACTAGTTTTAAATTAACAATTCAATTCAACAAATACTTATTGAGTATGTGCTGTGTTGGTGCTAGGGGTACCTTTGCCACAGAAGGATGACCCTGAAGTACTTTAATCCACTTTGAGTCTCAAGGGGGTTATATTCTCACTGAGGTGATCTCTTTATTTTGCGATTAATAAATGGTAAGAAGGTTCTTTTGGTAATTTACTTTTAAAATCTTCTAGAAGAGGAGTCTGACAGATACTAGGAACATTTGGAAGGAAGAAATCATTTGTGTTATTCATAAATAAATCCTGAGACCTATTGCCAATGGTTAACAACTGCACTGTGGGATTTGGGAAAATGTCTAGAGAGGAAACAAGATATAGCCGAGACTGAATCCTTAAGAACAGGGGCTCCAAAGGTAGATCCTTTACGTATTTCTGATTCTGAGACCAAAACAAATTTGGCATGACTAACTATGGGCATAATTCTGATACCCTATTACACAGGAGTTCTCAGAAGTAGGGAATTTACCAAATAAATAAGCCATTTATTTTAATAAGCCTATGACAAGTTCTGTGATTAGGGCTGTTATTGTGATGAAATCTGAAAAAATGAATATCACACAAAACTAAAACTTAATCAAAATGAAAAATCTTGCATGCATCTGTATTCATCCTGCCTTGCCACTAATCATTGGTAGGTAGGTAGGTAGACAGACAGACAGACAGGTAAACAGACAGATAGCTATAGATAAATAGACTTAAACTTATGATATCCTGTCTTAGGGTACACTTCAGGCCTCATAATCTTGTGGGATTGAACAAAGTCAAGGCAAGAGAGACTAACAAGGAGATACTGAAAGGAGAAAGATGAGAAGAGAATGTAATTTTAAATGGAGGGGTAACAGGGTAGTTTTTGTACTTAAATATAGTTTTGGTATTATAACTATCCATCAGTGTGCCTTATCACTCTACTAAAACTGTTTCATGAAGGCAAGGAGCATGTCTTATCTACACTTCATAGACATGCGCAATATTGGGGTGGTTAACCATGAAAATTTATTTTCTATTTTTCTTTAAGCAGAACATTTATAGATTATTAAATTATAAAGGACATTTAAAAATAATCAAAACCCAAAGAAATGAAAACTACCTAACCTTGATTTCTTAAAAATTTAAGTAAATTTTACTTTTAAAATGAGACATTTTAAATTGAGACATTAAAATGAGACAGTTGGTGGAGCAGTGGATAAAGCACTGGCCTGGATTCAGGAGGACCTGAGTTCAAACCCAACCTCAGACACTTGACACTTACTAGCTGTGTGACCCTGGGCAAGTCACTTAACCTTCATTGCCCTGCAAAACAAAAACAAAAAACAAAACAAAAAATATCAAAATTTTTGAGACACTAGCATGTATCTGGGCATACCCAGCAATACTATTCTCAAACCTATGCTAACCTTTCTACCTCGCCACACTACCTAGCATAATGCTCTGAACAAAACTGGAGCTTAATAAGTGATTACTGTATTGAGTTATATTTGGATAAGAAAATCTGTCTCCCTGGGGATACTGCTGAAAGTAATAATTCTCAATTTGTTTAAGGCACTTCCTCTCCACAAATTTAGACATATTAGCTGTGAAACCCAAGACAGAACACAACACCAGTTTCACTCCAGGACTAGTTAGTTTCAGTTCAACAATTTAACCAGTTTTCTTTGAAGAGGTAGATCTGATACTTACTGTGTGACTATGAGGAAGTCACAACATCTATCACCTCAGTTTCCTCATCTATAAAGTAGAGGCAATAATAATTATATCAACTTTGGAGGAAGATGCTGGTTAAAAACTGAAAGGCTCCTTACAAAATGTGAGCTATTACAAGTTATTCATTAAACATCTAAAACATGCTAGGGTTCAGTGAGATAGAGAAAAGAAAGTGTAATATATGGTCCTTACTGAACATCTCACTGGAAAGAGAAGATACACACACCTAGAATAATTAGTAAATACAAGACAGACCATCATCAAGTGTTTGACTATGTTGTATAAACTGGAAGCGCAATAACTGGTCAGACTAAGGAGTCATCATGAAAGTGGGACATGAGCTAGATCCAATTTGGATAGAGCTGGATCCACAGGTAAGCAAGGCTTGAGTCAATTGCAAACTTATGCTACTGAGACCGGAAGAATAGGGTAGGAAAGTGTGACAGCAGCAGGACTACAAAGGGAACAAAAACAACTTTCCAGACTTCACATCTCCCTCACCTGCTATTACCACTTCCTCTCACTATGAATTTAATGGGATATAAATATATTGTATTGTTGAGGGGTATCATGACATTGCAGTAAACACTGGATTCAAGGTTAGGAAATCAAGGCTGTAGGCCCTGTTCACTAGTTTACTCTATGGAACTCCTGTAATATGCTTAACTGCACTACAACTCAGTTTACCTGACTGTAAAATGGGTACAGTACCTCTCTTACTTACTTTTTAGGGTTGTAATGAGCATAAAATGATACCATAGATGGGACATGTCTTCAAACATTTAAAAGCACTAAACGAACATAAGCTGTTAATGTCATTTCTTCACAAGGATTCCACTCAGCACAAACCTAAGAAAAGATATCTGTGTTTAGCCCCTGAGGCTTATGTTCTTCATATTGCAGGAGAAAGAAACATTTTAAGTGGAATCCACATCCCAGCTGTATTCCCCTATCCTTTCCAAATGAATGGAAAAATAAACACAGGCAGCTTTGCTTCCACATCCTTCTGTCATAGGAAAGATTTAGCATTGTGTATGTGTGATTAATCCAAGCTGCCATGTGACAAATTCCCCCATCTCTAACGCATCTCCATTTTCCTAGCAAGTTTAGCCTTAGAGAACATGGCTATATTCAATACAGGAACACTGGTAACTGAAAATAAATGTAGGAAAATGGAAAGAGTAGGAGTCCATGCCCAGATATGTCTCATATTTGAATGCTGTACCTGCTAGCTAAGCTGAATCATTTTAACAAAGCAACAAGAAGATGCTTGAAGAGCATCAAAATTTTTGAGAAAGGAAGAATGGTAGCGGATACTTCTGGAGAGATACACTCCTGTTTGGGCCTAGGATATTAATAGAAATCCAGAAGCTTGGTAGAATGAAAAATCCTATGGAAAAGGCTAAATCTCTAATTTTACCCTTTCACAATTCCCATATTCTTGTCCTTCAAATAACCTCATCCCCAGAGCCTTTGAACGCAGTCTCCTATTTAGGCCTAATCAGCTGGGTTTTCATATCCTTTAACTGGACGCATTAATAAATACCAAGGATTTTATAGAAGATCATCCGTCATTGCCCTGCTCTCTCTTTTACAAAAGGCTGCCCAGAAACACTCTTTATTGCTCAGAAGAGGAAGACAGTCCTTTAAATAGTGTATTAGTAATCAAGCTTGGCATCCCTAAAAACTGAGAAAGTGCATCTCCCTCCCTTCTTTTCAGAGGTGGAGGGCTATGGGTATGGACACTGTATATATCGTTGGATTCAGTGGATGTGTTGGTTGGTATTGCTGTACTACCTCCCTCCCCCTTTCATTTTGTGTTACAAAAGAAGACTATCCAGGAAGGTGAGGAGGAAGGGATAGATATATTCAGAAATAAAAGTGATATAAACAAAAGGTAGTAATACATTTTTAAAAAATGTATATATGAGAATACATATTTTTTCGGGGGTATCCTATAGCTACACACAACTGTGCTTTACTCTGACCACAAAAAAAAAAAAACAAAACCCCAAAACCTAAGCAGCTGAACTGAATGTCCAAAGATTTTGTTAATGGTGTCTTTAATATGGGCAAATTAAGTTTACACTCTCTAATCCTAAAATGTTTCTTATTCCTCAGCATATGGTGCCAGTCCATTTTAACTCCTGCTGCAGCTGGTTCAGAGAACACTAACAATAAATACAGTTACTATGTATATACAATGTGCCTAGCATTATGTCCAAGTGCTGTATGTAGTCCAGAATAAGTAAGGCACAGGCTCTATACTTCTAAAACAGACAAGTTTTACTCATATAAAACAAAGGTAATTAACTGCTATGTTGTAAAGTAAAGATATTAAATACTACAGAAGTAACAAAATGCCATTTCCCATAATAGGAACTCCCTAAATATTTGTTAAATGACTGGATGAGTTCAAATACCTGCTAATTCACAACATTCATTTTGTTTTCCAGAAACCCCTACAATCCTTTCCCAGAGTTTATAGTTATACAATCACCAAAGCATAATTATGACAATGCTATCTTTTCTTGCTTTCCCATCTCCATGCCTGTGCTCACCTTATAAATACACCTTAAAACTAGAAACAAATATTCTCACCTAACCTTGATGCTCTAGATCAAAGCTTCTTAAACTGTGGGTTGCAATCCTCTATGGGGTCAAGTAACTGAATGCGGGGATGAGAAAAATTTGGCAGTAAATTTTCTATCTGTATACTATTTATATACCCAGGATCATGTAAAAATTTCTCAGGCGAAACAGGGTCGAGAATAGAAAAAGTTTAAGAAGCCATGCTCTAGGATATTCCTGATACAGAATAACCTGGAGTTTCATATTCAGATGAGAAACTTATACACTATTTAACAGTTAACAAAGGAGGTTTACTTAGCCATAGTATTGAATGGATAATCAGGAAGGATATGAACATTAATTCAATTGAGCTTCCCTGTCTCTCTGCACTGATCAACACAGGTCAAGCCAATGGAGAGCAATTCTTGCCTTTTTGTGGGTTAATTTTTATATATTTAGGTCACTTGGAAGTTACAGCAAAGGTCTCAGTCTTAGTCCTCTGAACCAATTAAGTCTCAAGGATAGTTCCAATACTTTTTGGGAGGGGGGGGGCGGCGGGGCAATGAGGGTTAAGTTACTTGCCCAGGGTCACACAGCTAGTAAGTGTCTAGTGTCTGAGGTTGGATTTGAACTCAGGTCCTCCTGAATCCAGGGCCCGTGTTTTATCCACTGCGCCACCTAGCTGCCCCCAAGTTCCAATACCTTTTAAGGAAAAATGACCTCAACATAAATAACAAGTATTGCTCCTAACACACTCACTGCCAGTATTCTATTCTAGGCCCAACTCAAATGCCTGCTAATATCAGTACCACTATTTTACACTTCTCTAAATGATTTATCTCATCCTAATTTGTATTGAAGAACTGAACTTTACAATTTGTACTATAATTATCTGTATATGTCTTAACACTCCAATTAGATTGTAAAGTCCCTGAAATTGAAATCATGTCATCTTTTTATCTCCCCCATCAACAAATGTATAACACTGCACACAAGTCCTTAATAAATGTTTGTTGTTTAATAAAATATGCTTTTCTTTCTACTTGCTGCTGACCATAGTCCCCAAAATAACCATTCTAGCATTCACAAAAGCACTTCTCTCAGAGATACCTGTTACAAACACTCACAAACTCAATCACTTCGATGTGTTTTCTAATATAAAAGGATATTCTACATACGTCCTATTCTGATGCTATATTTTGACGTGGAGAAAATTCTGAGTTATCAAAGACTAAGCCAGGAGGGCACAACTTTTGGTAAATCCTACCAAACTTTAAAGGTTTTGATGGATTGTGTCCATCAACTAAGGGCCTACCTAACTAAATTCAGAGTTTTATCATTGGAGAATTGGTTAACAGGTAAAGAATGTTGTGGTTTTTTTAAAAAACCACAGTAATTCAATAATTGGCCTACTAAGGCATTGGGAGGAGAGCTGTCATCTGTTCTGGTTCTTTTGAAGTATTAAAGCAAGAATAGTATCCAAAAATTATCATTTATAGAAACAAGGATAGATAAACAAGTTATCCTAAGTCTTTACATGCAGTCTTATAGAGACAGCATAGTACAGTGAAGAATATGCTAGATTTGGAAATCAGAGGACCTAAGTTGGAATCTACCTGTGCCATTAGTAATGTAATTTTATGTAAGGTATTTAACATCCTTGAGCCTATTTTGGTGAGTTGTAAAATGTGGGGAATGAACTGTATGGCCTATGGTCCCCTCCAGTTCTGAATATATAATATATACTTATTAAGGTGAAATTATGAAGTCTGACATTTTTATGAGAGGCACATGATATGGTAGGTATTTGGTAGATTTTAAAGATCTGGGTTCAAACCCTGCCTCAAACATGCTATTATCTGAATGATCAAAGGTAAGTCACATAACTTCTCTGGGTCTCTCAACTATGTAATGAGGGGGTTGGACTTAAGTCTTGGTAAGGTCACTTCCAGTTCTAAATCTTATAATGCAGACAGTATGCGAGAAAAGAAAAGCCACACAGGCTAAAAGCTTGATTTTAGGAAGTAACTGAGAACCTTAAAAGTCCAAGGAAAGGCTTCTGAAAAACAGGCTGCCAAAAAAAAAAAAAATCAAAAGGGCTTAGTGTCCTCTTCCCATATTGCTCAGAGCTCAGAAATCTGTTTCTGGGCTGAAAAATTTTAGACAATCCAAATATTTAACTCTAGGGCTGCTTCCTTTGCCACTGTGGCAAGTCTATGCTCCACTGACTTTTCATAATTATATGTGGTTTTCACTCAAACTAGGTGTTTCCAGTCTCCAATGTTCACCATGAATGATTTCACTATTATTCCCAGTCATCCAGGCCTGAAACCCCAGTCATAGTGGAAGGAGAACTGGAATTCAGAACTTCTGCCACACCACTCAGGCACTCATTAAGTTATCTTAGACTCTCATTTTCACCCTCCCTTTGCAGTCATCAAGTCCTGTTTTTCCACTGTTCCTTTGAAATGTCTCTTGCCTTCTGGTCCTTCTTTTCACTGACACTACCTTAGTACACCAATAATTTGCTGCATAACTAAGTCAGTTCACATTTCTGGGCTACAGTTTCATGGCCTGTAAAATGAGAGGCTTTGATTGATATCTGCAGCATTTCTAATGCTGTATCTCTCCCAATAGAAGGTCAACTCCTTGAGGAAATGGGCCTATTTTTCATTTTTGTCTTTGGATCCTTTAGCATACATGGGCACTTAATAAGTGCTTGATAAACTGGATTTTAACTCTAAAAACGCTGGACTTTTCATCACCTCATGTACACATCTCTTAACAGGGAATGGCTAGAGAGGGGAAAGGGTAGTGAGCCAGCCTCAGTCAGGAACACATGGGTTTAAGTCCATCGCCCATCGCCACATCCTAGACAAATCATTTAACCTCTCAGTGACTCAGGCAACTCTCTCTCTCTCTTTGAAATTTTATTTTTGGAGGTAATTAGGGTTAAGTGATTCACATAGGATCATACCTCTAGTAAGTGTCTGAGGCAGGATCTGAAAGTAAGGTCCTCCTGAATCCAGGGTTGGGGCTCTATCCACTGCACTACCTAGCTGCCCAGGCAACTCTCTTAAAAGTGTAGAGCAGGAAGCTGTAGAGAAAGTGTCAATCTGCCTTGGAAAGTATCAGTTTCCTCAAAGGGAATTCCCTATACCAATGAAATTACAGGTGCAGAGTACTACTACCAATAATAATTGTGTCTGTCATACCTACCTATGGAATCATATGGATAACTATCACCCCTTTCCTTCTTAGGCTACATATTAGGTGGTGCAGTAGATAGAGTACTGGCCTTGGATTCAGGAGGACCTGAGTTCAAATCCGGCCTCAGACCTAGCTGCCCCTTCCCCAGTCTAATCTAACCAATGAAAAAACAAATTTTACCATGTCACTTCCAAGCTCAAAAATCTCCCTTGACTCCCCAATGTCTTGAGAATAAAGTTTAAACATGTCAGTCTACCACTCAAAACTTTATGTAATATGGCTTGGCTTTGCCCATCCAACTTAGCTTCCCATTACTCTTCAACAGGAGTACTCTACTACAACAAAGCTTTTTCCTTCCCATAAACATGCCATGGCATGTTCATTCCCTAACTATACTATTAAGAGATTTATTTATAACATTAAGTACCAACTATATGGATGGAACTGTGCTGAAGGAGAGGGAAACCAGAACCAAGAAGCATGGAAGTAACAAATCTAGGGGGAGATCTGGCAGCAGCAATCTCATCATAATTAAACATTTACATATGTAAAAGAAGATAATCAACAAACCAAGTAGAATAGAACAAGTGTCAAATAAGTGGAAGAGACAGTAAGACCTACATTAATTCCAGAGGCAGGACAACAAAATCAACATTTTTTCCAAAATTGGGGCATCTTCTTAATAGAACATACAGTTTGGGTCCTCAGGCATGCAAGTTTTTATTAAATTTCCATTACTCAGCCTCTCTTGTCTTCCCCACTGCCCCTTTAAAGGGACTTTGTAAGTCATCTACTTCAACCTCTTCATTTTACAGATTACCAAACTAAGGCCCAATGAGAGACAGTGACTTACCCAAGGTCACATGGTTATTTAATGTCAGTGTCAGAATTCAAACCTCGGTTCTCTGACTCCAAATTTAGAGCTCTTTCCACTATACCACACTGCCCTTCTCTCAGTGCAGAACTCTCAGCTTGTTAGATTTGGAGTCAGAGGACCTGGGCTCAAACCCAGCCTCTGCCATTTACTACTACCTGTGTGACCTTATGCAGCTCTCTATCCTTTTCAGTTAAATGAAAGTGCATTAGAATAGATGTCAAACTGTAAACCTATGATATTTAAAGTTATGATATAGTCTGGTTAGAGATACATATTATCTGGAGTATAAAATGAGCCTTTGAAATTTGAAATCCATAGTTATAAAAATAACTGAATTAATAAGAAGATGGTTCAATTCCTCTGAGTTGAAATGTTCCCCCCCTTCATATACCCTCCATAAATTCTCCCATAAAGCATTAATGATTAAATCTATTGGTAGCGCTGTACAACAGATTAAAGATGTAAGTAAAACCCATATAAAAAACAAATCATGCATCATAGCTCAGAAGCATTATAAATGAATAGGAAGAAGGAAGAAAACAACAGACAGACAGAACTCACTAATTGACTCAATCTAACCACAAACCAACTCTTCAGAAAGCTGCTTCCTGAAGACCTGGGCTTCAAGGATGGCTCACTTTGTACTTTCACCTTTGACCTCCACATTATCATCCAGAACAGAATATGTAGTCTTTGCTTTTGGAAAGTCACATGTTCCAACAGTAAAATACTTATGAAGGTCGTGTGGCCTAGTAGATTAGGCTTTGGCTTCTGTCACTAGGTGTGTGACCTTGAAACAAAAATTTGTTAGCACCTACTAAATACCACTAAGTATGCCCTATTAATAAGCACCAGAGGAACATGGGGTGTTGAAAAACATAAAAAAATCATCTGGGGCTGTGATTTATTCAGTAGGGAACTCATGAATGGAAACTCCTTTCACCAAAGCCTATTCAATCAAGTCAACAAGCATTTATTAAGCATGTGTCAGATGCTATGCTAAGTGTTGGGGATATAGAGTAAAGTGAACAGTCACTTCCCTCATTAGAATGTGAGGACTAATGGAGGAGAAAACATGCAAACCAATGAAAAAATGCAATATATATATAAATATATAAATATATGTGGTAAACTGGAGGTAATCTCAGAGGGTGGGCACTAACACTAAGGGAGAAAAGCTTACAGAAGGTAGGATTTGAGCTGAGACCTTTGGGAAACTAGGGGATCAAGGAAAAGGATGAAGAGGGAGAAATTCCAGGCATGTGGGGATAGTCTGTAAAAAGTCAGAAGGGTTTGTTCAAGGAATAGCAAGGAAGCCAGTGTCAATGGATCACAGAGTATGTGGAGGGGAGTAAAATATGAGAAGACTAGAAAAGGTAGGAGAGAGAAGGGCTTTAAAACCAATATCTACAACTCTATTTAATTTACAATTTTAGAGAGTTACCTGGAACACTGAGAGATTAAATGATTTACTAATGGGTGGCACAGCTTATGAGTCAGAAATAGGACTTGGAACCCAGGACTTTGAGTCTCCAAGTTTGATTCTTTAATCACTATATAATGCTGTCTCTCTTAAGGGAAATAAAAAGATTAAATGAGATATGTTCCTAGCTCTCATGAAGCTCACAATCTGCTAGAAGAAATTTATCTTTGTTAAAATAAACACACTGTTGGACTATGTGATTCCTCAGGCTACTTTCCATGCTGATATTCTATGATTCTATATGATACATCAAATGTCAAGACTCCATTAGAAAGAAGTTCTGTCTTTTTCTTCTATCTTATTAGGTTTGAAAGAGAAAGCAAGAAAATTATCTACAAATATAGTAATGAACTATATCTTTCTGAATACTTGAATTTTAGGCCATGAGCCACAGCCTTTTCCAAGAAACCAAAACTTCAGGTAAGACTTTTGCCTCACTCCCAGACTTGAGGGATTGGTGGGATTTGAAAGTGGAATTACTAGTTCTTCTCATCATAAAAATGAGTGGGTTGGACTACATGCTTTCAAAGGTCCTTTCCCGCTCTCAAAACCCACAATTTGATGATTCTAACTTAGACTCTCTCAACTCCCAAACAGGAAACTGTAAGCAGCATAAATTAGAAATGAGGATTATCTTCTCTTCCTTTCCCCACCTTAGATAACTCTAACCACTCTATACATAAGAGAAAGAACTTCCTATAAGAACTGACTGGAATAGGCTACAAGTAATAGAACATGAAAAGTAGTTAAAATTTCTCAGTCTAATTTTGTCAGTCAAAGGGTATGCTCTCTAAATAAAAGCATATAAAATACAGTATTTTATTGTTATAGCTATTAAATGCACCATGTAATATACACTCCAGGAAAGTGGTACTACATGCTGTCAATGGCCATGCTGTAGATATGAGTGCAAATTATATCAAAGGTAAATGGAGATGAATAGTGGAAAGAGACTCACTGTTGTGCCAAAGCAATTTAGAATAGAATGTTAGAGCTGGAAAGGACTTTAGAGATAATCTAAGCCAATGCCTTTATTTTCTAGATAAAGAAAATGAGGCCCAGAGAAGTTTGCTATGATTCAAAGTCATAATTAAGTTGGTGGCTGAGGAAGGGCTAGAATTTAGGCCTCCTTTCTCCTAGATGGGTACAAACCTCTCAAGGATAGAGCCATCACAGGAAATAATATCTGTAGCATCACCATCTGTTACTTACCATAGTCAAGATAGACAACCTTTGAAAACTAGGGTTTAAGTAGACTCCACCTGTAATATGTAGCACATTAACCACAGTCACTTTTTTCTAATGACTTCCAAGGGTGCAAATTAACATTCCCAACTCATAGTTGGTGCTCTGACTTAATCCCTCATTTTGAGTTCCATCTGGTAGCAGAACACTCTAATGTAACTAAGTACAAAACATAGCCACTGGGTTTCTAACAAGGGCAATTCTTCAAAAGACTGCAAAGTTGGGGCAGTTAGATGGCGCAGGGGCAGCTAGATGTCGCAGTGGATAGAGCACCGGCCCTGGAGTCAGGAGGACCTGAGTTCAAATGTGGCCTCATTACTAGCTGTGTGACCCTGGGCAAGTCACTTAACCCCAATTGCCTCACTAAAAAAAAAAAAAAGACTGCAAAGTTTAATTTACCCTTCTGAACATGGGAAGTTTTCTATTAACTAGGCTTGAGCTCATGGTAAATGTTTCCTTATAAATGACAATGTATCAATATTCATATCTGAATTATCATGCTAAATAATTAAAAACCAAGGAACAGTGCTCAAACTTAGGTACAGTAATGACATAGATCTGGGTCCTTCATCTGCCACCAATTAGATGCATGAGTTGAATTTGGTAAACACATTCTACTTTTTTTTTTTGTGGGCAATGGGGGTTAAGTGACTTGCCCAGGGTCACACAGCTAGTAAGTGTCAAGTGTCTGAGGCCACATTTGAACTCAGGTCCTCCTGAATCCAAGGCTGGTGCTTTATCCACTGTACTACCTAGCTGTCCCCACATTCTACTTTTAACCAATTCACTTTCCTCACTTCTAAAAGGAAAATGTAGGCTTACATAAAGATAATAATAGCAGCTGACATTGAATGATATCCAAAGTCCCTTACCTTTGACCAGAAGTTTTAACCTCTACCCTGGGGCTATTTGCATACACAATTCACCACAAATTTCTATACAGATTTAGAAACATTTTGCTATCCATGAGGTATTTCAGTGTTATTTTTACACCCAAACATGGTTTTCTCTCAAGCAACCTGGTAGAAAGTTCTGTTAACTTATCAAAGTTCCTTCACACTCATCATTACCCTGCTTACATCCCTGAGTACTTTAAAGTGTACACAGTTCTCTTCATACTTCTTCTGTGCTTCTGTGAAGTCAGTAGTATAAATATCCTTATCCTCATTTTACAGATAAGAAATTGAGGTTCATTGAAGTTTAGGATCTTCCTTATGGCCAGGAAACTACTAAGGGCCTAAGCTGGGATTTGAACTCAGGTTCCCCAACTCTTTCTTCTACATCTTAATTTCCTAGACATACAACCTAAGTGCCAACTAACACTACTTACCACAGAAAAAGTTAAATGTAGTTTACTAAGTTAACTTTTTAATCTTCCTTCAGTTTTTCATGATCAACTTTCATGTTTTCAAATGTAAAATTGGCAAAAGACACTTTCTTTAGGTTTTCAAAAGAATGAAAACTTTTACCCACCAAGTTCACTGGGATCAAATGAGAACAACCCAAACTCAAAAGGGAAGAGTAACATAAGTAGTCCCTTATAGCATTCCTAAAAGCCAGTTTCATTTACTGGGACTGACCAATGTAAACGGCTACTCTAAATCAAAGAAAATTTCATCAGAGAGAGTCAACAAACACAAAACTCGGACCCCATACTTCTCTGTAGAAGGCAAGACAGTCGCTGGCTGAGCGAGTTTGGGAAAGATCTTAGTTTGGCAAGGATAGAAAGTCCCTTTACTGAAAAACCGATAGCAAGAACAAGCTCTAGGTCCATCCTTTTTATCTAAAAGTCTTCAGTATAGTAAAGCCTTTTGATCTAAAAGCCTTAGATCAAAAAGATGGACCTAGAGCTTGTTCTTGCTATCGGTTTTCCAATAAAGGGACTTTTTATCTTTGCCAAACTAAGGTCCTGGACATAAAAAGATGTCCAGTTCTCATGAGCTGAATGATAGGGGGAAGATTCTGACTCATTTTTGTGCCATAGTAGATCATCTTTTATTGTAGGAGTTGCCAATCAGCATTTTTGCTGACTGCAAACATATTGAGAGCCTATTAGTTCCCTCACAAAGTTGCAGGCTGATTACCCACCTAACACATCAAATAACAAAGTACTGCCCAAAATACAGAATGAATGATTGTGTTCTTTAAGGAATGGAAGAACTAGGCTATAATGAAAACAGTATATAATAGGTAGCCTCCAAATGTCAGATCTGAGAAATCTGTTTCAGTTCTAGCTATACATGTTATACAACATCCTTGAAGTTGAAATATACCTTTCTCTTGCTTTACTGCTTCAGCCTTGTGACCAATATGACATTTACTGCAGAGGTTCAAATATAGCAAAGTCTAGTTTTAATGACAGAGCTACAGATGGCTTGGTGATTTTAAGACACCTCCCACTCTCTCCCAGTGAGGACTACTAGGAAAACTATAAGCTTCTATCTCTTGGGAAGAGAAGGCTGACAAGACATTTCCAGTTCTCTACCACACAGCAGGAAGGAAAAAAAGGAAAATTACAGTGAAGATATGTAATGGTACCAACCTTCTTAAAACCCAAGATTTTCAGGTGATACTGTTTTCTCTGACTCCTCAAATTTTTCAGGTTAAAACTAAAGATTGGGAAAGCTAGATGAAGCAGTGGATAAAGCACTGGCCCTGGATTCAGGAAAACCTGAGTTCAAATCCGGCCTCAGACACTTGACACTAGCTGTGTGACCCTGGGCAAGTTATTTAATCCGCATTGCCCCACAAAAACAAACAAAAAAACCTAAAGATTCTTTTGTCTTGAGTTTTATATACCTCCCCTCCCCACCCCACCCCCACGTGCATACCATGCACACACATTCTGGATGACTCAGAAACCAGCTAAGGAAACAAGGGATCACTGACTTGAACCAGGACCAGTTTTAGTGATGGGAGCCTTAGTTTCTGGGAGCAAAAGCTTTGGGATCTATATGAAATAGGCTGGTGGGTCAGAAGCCACAACTTCCTACAATCCCACAATTTGCTACAGAACAACAAATGTCATAAAGCAGCACCCCACACCACACCCCATTTGATGCTATAATCATTTCCAGGACGATTGCTGAGGTGGTGAGGTTAACTGGCTGGCCAACATCCCATGGGATAACATGGGATGCTAGAGGAAAAAAGATTCCCCACTATTATGTATGCATCTATCTGCATCCTCACTGTGAATAAATGAACTTTTGTTCCTATAACTAGCACTAAAACGTGTAGATTACCAGACTGATGTTGGCAAGGCCTTTCAAAGTAAAAAACATCTTTTTTCTCCTAATATCACCTTTCTGTTACCTACTTCATAATGACAGAACACTGCAAAGACATTTTTTTTTTTTGCAAGTGATTCCAGATCTGTGATGCTCTAAGCATGGGGAACTCTCAGTCTGCAAACTACCAATTTAGATCAGCAACTCTTCCTATAGTTAGTCTTAGAGAATTACCTGGGGCACTGAAAGAGTAAATGACTTGCCCAAGGTCATCATCACCCCCCCCATATCATGCTGACTCCAAGGCATTATATTTCTTTTTCTAA
Organism: Dromiciops gliroides; assembly: GCF_019393635.1. Lineage (NCBI taxonomy): Eukaryota > Metazoa > Chordata > Mammalia > Microbiotheria > Microbiotheriidae > Dromiciops > Dromiciops gliroides. The sequence goes on along the minus strand of NC_057862.1, from coordinate 261,729,275 downwards.
GTTGCCTCTTTGTTTATACTGTACTATAGTATTCTATAATAAATTATTAAAAGTAGAGCTATACCAGGAGAAGGAAAGACATATTCAACTAATAATATCACCATTATTAATAAAAATATTTCCTCCATATAATAAAAAACCCAATAATCTCAAAATCTAATTGTAAGTCTGGAGCCAAAAAGAACCTCTGCAGGAAACCATATGTAAGTAAGCCAAGGAAAATGATTCCATATTAAAAATTATCCAATATTATACAATAATGAACTTGCTGATATTTAAGGCTACAGGTGAGGCCTGCACTTGTGGGAGAACTCAAGAAGAAGACAAACCATCCTTCTCTTGGCCTTCTTCATGTCCCAAGTAGTTTTACCTTGGAGATTGCCTCCTTTCTTTTCCAATGCTGTCACTAGAATGAGGAAGCTTATATGCAAACAGTATTTAAAGAAAAGGGTGTTCTTCTGAGGGTTGACAGAAGATGTGATCTGGGGGCGGCTAGGTGGTACAGCGCACCGGCCCTGGATTCAGGAGTACCTGAGTTCAAATCCAGCCTCAGACACTTGACACTTACTAGCTGTGTGATCCGGGGCAAGTCACTTAACCCCCATTGCCCCACAAAAAAAAAAAAGATGTGATCTGCAGACTGATGGGATGTCCTTAGGCCAAGGAAGTACCAGGTGGACAGGAGAAGGGAAGAAGCACTTAAGCAGAAGCAGCCAGAAAGTTTTTTTCCTTGAGGGTAGGGTGGATGTGAGAGATGGGTAGAACAATTATCAGTGCCTAGAACCAGAAAAGATTACCCTTTACTCTTTTGGACCCTGAATGAAATTCTTTCCCAGAAATATTACCCTGAACTCCAGAAATCCATTTTCTTGCATCCCCAAAAACCCTAAAAACTACTATAGCAGGGACATATCTCTGCTAGAGATACATAAGATAGATACACCTAAGAAGCCTACTAGGAAATAGGAAGGCACTAAAGTTGTGTCAGCCTGTGTACTGCATCATTTTAATACATCTTTCCTCCTCAATATGAACTGCTTCTCCATCACTGATATTTCTCACTACTCATCAACAACCTTCAAGGGGAAAAAACCAAAACAAAAAACCCAGTCACAAAAAGACCTTCAAGCAAGGCAGAGAAGCCAAGGCCTTAATTGTAAAGCCTAGATGGTACTGAGCTTCCTGTAGGAATTGAAACTACAGGAGGGCACAAAGGTCTGCTCTTCTGAATGATTCTGCCAACTATGAAAATTTACAAACTGGATGTACTTTTTATAAATTAAATTATTTGTTTTTATGAGTCATTTCCAAGGTGTTTGCAGAGCTTTCTGTCCATTCTGTCCAGCTGCAGATGGCAAAAGGAGCCCCATTTGGCATACCTAACATATCGTTTAATAAATGAACGCTGAGATGGCAGTGAAAAGTAATTCAGATAAACTGATCCATAGAGGTGCGCAGAAAGAGTCAAGGAATAACAAAGGCCATGTGTGGTCAGAGGTGCTACTAAAAGGCTACAATAGGAGCTATGGGGCAATATTACCAATGAGGAAATTGAGTTTGAAAATAGAACCATAATCATAAACATTTATCAATTACTTATTAGTAGGCTGAGCACTGGGAGATAAAAAGATGGAAGTGAAATAGTTCCTCATCATCAAGAAGCTTACATTGTATGTGGAGAGACAAAATACAAAGTGTACGTATAAAAATATACTAAAGATATACAAAGTGATGCAAGAGAAGAAACTAGCAGCTATATGGGAGGGAGACAGAAATCTGGAAACCTCTTCCTAGCCTAAAGTCTCTTCTTTGACTTGAGGGATAAAAGTAATTCTCCAGTTCTGGAATGCTTCAATAGTTTCAGAGATCCAAAACTTCATTTGATATTTTCTGGTCTGTAGTGGAATCTGGGAACAGAATTTCTAGAACAGGCAGATGAGCATCTATGCATTATTCATTAGAGGCATCTCCTTATAAACATATAAAGGGTGCCCTAAAAGTCTTAGTGCAGTTTAAGACCTTTGGGGATACAATGTATGCAGTTTTTAGTCCAACAATAAAGGAAAACAGAAGAACAATTATTAAATGTAGAGACACATCCCCTCAGTAGAAAACCAAGGGCCTTTAACCTCCTATGAACAATAGTTCTTAAGCTCAGCTGTAAATACATCAACTTTTCCAAAAGGGGATTCAAAGTGGTTTCGCTGAAATATTTGCACTTTCTATTAACCTTATCCTTGACTTCTGATTTCACAACATAGTTTTCACCACATATTCTTCTATTCACAGGGTTTCCCCCCTCAGTTTCAGACACTGTCCAGCCACCCTGACAAGGTTAGTCCAACTGTACCCATTCATATTTAGAATTGCTTTTAAAAAAATCAACAACAACCGAAGATTATGTGTTTTTTTTTCCTCTTGAGAGTCTCAAAAAACAGGAAGTGGTTTCATCGAGCCTCTTACCAAGATAAAAAAGTTTTCGAGACTGAAACATAAGTGAGATATTGACAGTTTCCTCCTACCATTACAAGGTTTCCTCAGGAAATCCTCTGTACAATCAAATCAAACTGCTTGCAACGACAGACTAAAAAACTGAAGCAGGATCTAAAACGTATTAATCAGGTCAATACTTGGCGGGGGAGGGGGGGGGGAATGAAACGAAAAGGCTTCTCCAGAATCTTAGGAAGCAAGAAGAAGCTTTCGTTTTCTTGTGTCTAACTCGGAAGAGCCCGAGTACGAGTCGCCAGGACTCAGTTCAAACACCATTCTCTATTAGATTGTGAGATCTTGAGGGCTGGAACTGCCTTTTGTTTTGTTTTGTTTTGTTTTTGCCTTTCTCGGTATCCCCAGAACTCGAGCCCGGCACACAATAGGTATTTAATAAATGCTTGCTGACGACTTTAGAAGACACACTGTCATACTCTCTCTCTCTATCCTGTCCCTTCCCCCCCTCCGCCCCCCCCTTCGTATATCTCGGTTTTGTTTTTGCACCGGAAAAGATGCAAAGTCGTCTGGTCCTCAGGTCTTGGTCGCTGGGAGTGGGGTGGTGGTGGGGAGGGGCTGTGTATGTGTATAACTGACATTTTGCCCCGACGCCCCCTTCTCCGATGCCAAACTCTTGTGCTACGCAGCGGCTACCCCTACTCCAAGGGAACCTCACCCACTTGTCAATTTCGCAGCCCCTGGCCCAGCACTTCTCAGGACTTCCCCGGCCCCGTGTCGCATCCCCCCCCCCCATACTACCCAGTGACAGCTGAGACCCAGCCTGCAGAGGAGACGGGAGCCAAGTTCTGCCACCCACCTGCCTCCTTCTCCCAGGAGGAAATGTGCACCCAGCACCCCCCGAGATGGGCCTCCTCAGGCCGCGCTGGACCAGGCACTGGACGCTACCTGGTGACAGGCCGGGGTGGGAAGGAGGAGACGCCGCTGCCTCCTGCTGCTCCCGCGGCATTTAAGGGACACAAAGCTCCCCCTCCCCCACGCCCCCAGGTCCCCGTCATCTCGGGTTTCCCTTCCCGGCAGTGACAACTCACCCTGGAGCAACGGGGCAAAGAGCAGGCGCTGCGCCCTCTGGCCAGATGTCGGCTGCTCCAGGCTGCCCGCCCGGCCGCCTGCCTGTCCGCCTGCCTGTCCGCCCGCCGCCACCTCCGCGGGCTCCGCAGCCCAGTCTCAGCCGCCAGGCCCCGCGTGCCCTTGTCCGTCCGCCTCGCGCAGGCAGTAGCTGCGGGGAGGAGGGGGAGGGGCGGGAGAGCGAGGGGGAGGGGGAGGGGAGCTTGTCGCAGGGCTCAGAGAATGGAAGGCGGTGGAGGCGGCCGCGTCACAGCCCCAGCTGAGCAGTACTGGACTGGGGGCGGGGAAGAGCCTTTCGGGAGAAAAGCCGGGAAGGCGGGGTCGAGAGTCGGGAGTGGAGCGGGGGGGGGGGGGGGGGGGGGGGGGGGGGGGGGGGGGGGGGGGGGGGGGGGGGGGGGGGGGGGTTGGGGGGGGCGGAGAGCAAAGAGAAGGAAGGCGGAGTGGGGGGGGCGGGGCACCAAAAGGGACGCAACAACTTCAGAACGTTTGGGTTCCGGCAACCAACCAGGGCGAGACTCCGGCTCCTCCACTGCCGCCGGCGCCTGCACGCACGCGCCGCTGAAAGGCGCACACGCTGTCAGAAGGGGGCGGGGCCTCGGGGCTCCAGGGACCCCGAGCCTTTACCGGAACTTGCGGCGAGTCAACTAGAGCAGAGTGAAATAATTAAATTTATTGACAGGTACAATAAACCCTACAGTTGTTTGCATCTTTTTTTTTTAAATGTATCCTTTTGCTGCTATCACTTCTTTTACTTGAGCACTGAGTTCACTAGGTTTTGACACATTTTTAATTCTTCATCACGAAATCATGTTTTTATCACATTGTATATTAAGTACACCTTTGACAGGCATCCCATTTCCCCAAATATATCCTTAATAATAATAACTAGCATATATAGCATATATACATAGAGATTTATATGTTAAATCTGTCACTAAATACATAAGCATATCTATATGCTATATATCTGTTACTAAATATATATATCTGTAATAGTAGAATGTCTAGATTCTGTAGAATTTAGTATTCCAACCCTGCCTTTCCTAGATAGATTTGCAAAATCCTTCACAAATATCTCGTTTTATCATCACAACATCCCTGGGAGGTAGATGGTAATTTTATCCCCATTTTATAGATAGGGAAACTCATGAAAATAGTAGTTAAGTGTCACTCAAGATGACTCAGATAGTGTCTGAAGTGGAATTTGACCAAAAGTCTTCTGGACTACTAGGTCCAACACTCTATCCATGGAGCCACCTTAGATTATAGCTTTGATTACATAAAGACCATAAATTTTTTACAGATTTTAAATCAGTCTAGTTTCCAAGCTTTTGAAACATCTTTATCTTGTTCACTTGGATAAGTTTTGTGATCTTGATGTGTGGCCTGGCAGAAGCTTATATAGCAATTTTTCGTTTCCATTTGGAAATTTAATTCCAGAACAGTTCTACTTCCCAGTATATAAATATATTTACACAGTTCATCATTCCCTCAGTTGAAACAAAACTTCAAGGAAGTCGAAGATAGCCAAAGTATTTTGGGGTTAGAGAATAGATGTTTTCAGTCTGATCAAGATCCTTGGATCTTAGAGGCTCACTTGGACTGATAATAGTTTTTAGAGCCTTAAATGAAAAAGCAAGTTTCATCAATACAATTTATTTACTAGTCTTCTCACTGTTTTTCCAATTTTAAAAAGCCTATGATGCACTGTAAAAACACAGTAAATCCTTCCTGCTCTCTAGATCTCTATAGAAGTATTTTCTTATTTTCTGAAGTTTTATTAGGATATTTTGTAGCAGTAGTTTGACAGCTCTTATTGTTCCTTATATCTGGCCATATTTAATGTTGTGCTTTGGTGTAACTAATCTTGTTACATTGTATGCTTGAATGATTCTTGAAATGGTATACTTCCTTCAACCAATAATCACCACAATATCCCTAAGAGTCACTGATGTGTGATCATTAAGAGGTACAACTTTTGTAAGTTTCTTTAGAGTAAGAACCATTCTTTTAAAACATAGGATAAAAAACATGACAAAAGAAAACAAAGAAATACCTGCCTATGATATGAAATCCAGCACTTAACTGACAGAGAACTAAGGAAAGGTAGGGAAACCAACTGAACTACTCTGGTCAAGGTCAGATATTCTGAGTCAGTCTACTGTCAGAAGTAGCATAAACAATGACCACTACTGTCATAAAATGAAATCTCAAAATTATTCCTTGTGCCAAGGCAATTTGCATACCCATATATCTTCCAAACTCCTATGAAGAACTTGAACTTCCTTGCTTCCCTAGTCATTACATCTAACTACAGAGAATTACACCTGTAGTTTATCTCACAGAAACTATTTATTACTCGGTGTTTGTATCTTACTTTTTATTTTATAAAGTGTTTGGCAATGTTATTTCCAACTCTTTCATTCAACAAACAAATAAAGTGTCTCCAAATTTCAAAATACAATGATAGGTACTATAGACAGCTTGAAATAAGACATTGCAGCTTTAGATTTCAAGTTTTAGATGAGGAAAAAGATATACAGAAGAGTTAATAATAATTCAGATTCATATATGTAATTTTGTTCCCACCCAAGCTGAGAGATGGGGAGAAGGGCACTCCCAGGCGCATGACTATGTATTTTGAAGAGACATGATTCCAAATGGTGGACAGAATGCTGACATGTTGCTTCAGACCTATGTAAGGGGCAGAGTTGGTGCCATAACTCTTTAGGGGAGAGACATGTTTCAACATGGACCCTCTCTTTGGGAGAGACAAATGGAAATATTTTGAAAGTTGCAGGCATGTTGACAAACCGGCTTTCCATCTTTTTAGCACTAACATTTTTTACTGGTGACCCTGTATAGCTATGAATCATGGACATTACAATCTCCAAAGAATCAGATTAACAGATGACACAAAGAACAATGAGCAGTCTATGGTGGGCATAGACAGACTGCAATCTATTACCATCAATGGCTTGCACAAAGGATGTGACGTAGAAGATATCATGTAAGAGATATATGGCAAGAAAAGGAACTAGGTTGGTTATTTAGTGAGATGGAGGGATAACAGGTACACAGGTCAAATCCTTTACTGGTATACACTTGATGTTGAAAGGCTGGAGGTCTCTAGCCAGTTGAGTAGATCCTTTATAGTTTATGGGAGAAGGACAACAGTTGCTTAGGATGAGAAGATTTGGATGGATTGGGATTTGTATAGGATCACAAATCCATTTGATATATCAACATATTGAAGTAACAAAGTACTTAAATGATTTAGGGTAAAATTCAAGTATTGTTGTTGTTTAAGATAACAGATAAAAAATAATAACCACTTGTACCTCTAAAGCACTTTATACTTTGTTTTTGTTTTGTTTTTGTGAGGGGCAGTGGGGGTTAAGTGACTTGCCCAGGGTCACACAGCTAGTTAAATGTCAAGTGTCTGAGGTTGGATTTGAACTCAGGTCCTCCTGACTCCAGGGCCGGTGCTCTATCCACAGCACCACCTAGCTGCCCCTGCACTTTATACTTTTAAGACAATAATCCACATTTATATAACCTTTTAAGGGTTACAACCTTGTGAGAAGGCCTCATATTAGTCCTATTTTGCAGATGAAGAAACTGAGGCTTAGGTACAATATTTTACTTTCATGTGTATTATATCACTTAATTCTCAGTACAACACAAATATTGAAAGAAATGGCATCAGTATTCCCATTTTATGAATGAAGTAACTTCAACCAGGAGAATTAAGTGATTTGACCATGATCACCCAGCAAGTACCTATTCTATTTATCTGAAGCCTACTATGGGCTTCAGAGTGGGGAAGACAGGCAAGGGACTAGTAGAATAGTTTGACTGCTTTTGAATCCCTTAGTAAAGGATGAGCAAATTAGTTAGGGATAGGATGTTTTCCAGCTTACTTGCTTGAACCTCATCGCCTTCATCAGTTTCCCTTTAGCTATCTGTGACTTGGCTCAGCACCCAGGAATGTTCTCTTAAGGTAAAAGACAAGATAAAAATTCATAGTGGTGAACCAATAACTAAAAGGTCTGGGTGTCCAGATAGTGCCATGCCTAAGTGTTCTAGGGTCTTCTATGACTTGGGACTCTCAGGACATGAACTGCGGATTCACTGGACACCCGCAGTTCAATTAGGGGCCCTACAAACATAGAATTTAGACATCCTATTTGTTCAAGGGTGTATATAATCTTTGTATCCTAGCACAGGGACTTGCCTTTAATAGGTACTTAATAAATGTTTGTTGACTTGTGAGCATTCATTGTGAAGATGTTGCTTTTCTTTAGTGCTCTTCATCATCAAGAAGGTTCTTTACAATTGTTTTTATGAATCATTCTCCACAATAACCTTGGTTAAGTGAATGAGTAGTGGGTGGGAGGCAGGGAAGGGTTGGGAGACATGTTTATTAAGTGCCTACTATGTGACAGGTACTGTGCCAAGTGCTTTACAGTTTTCTCATTTGATCCTCACAGCAACCTAGGAGGTAGGCATTCCCATTTTACAGATGAGGAAACTGAGCAGGCAGATGTTTGGTTTAAAAAAAAAACCAAACACATTTATATAGTGCTTATTATGTACCAGGCATTGTGCTACATGTTTTATGATTATTATCTGATTTGATCCACACAACAACCCTGGGAGGTAGGCGCTATTATTATCCCCATTTTACAGTTAAGGAAACTGAAGAAATAGAGGTTAAGTGACTCACCCAGGGTTATACATCTAGTAATGTCTGAGGCTGGATTTGAACTCAGGTCTTCCTGATTCTAGGCTTATTGCTCTAGCCCCTGTGGCACCAGCTATCAAGTAGCCCTGTTTTATATACAAAGAAACTAAGAAAAGACAACTTATACAAGTTTACAGAACAAGTCAACTGTGTACAGTTAGGATAAGAATCCTGGGGGGGTGGAGTGTCTGGGTAAAGAATGTTTGACATAGACTAGTTCCTTATAACAAGGCTGTGAGTCAGGTGACAGAAGAATTATTATTCCCATTTTATAGATGAGGAAATTCAGGTTCAGAGAAATGAAGTGACTTGTCCAAAGTAATACAGTAAGTGGTTTAGCACTGACTCCAATATAGGACTTTTTTCTATTACATTTCAGAGTGAATACCCTGCTTCTTCTGTCTTTTTCTCTTCTTTCTCTGAAGTCTAAGCAATGCACTCAGGGAGATGCAATCGGGATGGGGAGAAAATGGCTCCCTCTGGCTGATGCTATGAAAGTCCCAAAAGCTCTTCTAGAACAACTACTCCGGAAGATGCTCTTCTCCCAAACCCCCCTCCTCCTCTTCTTCCTCCTTCCTCTCCCAAATCAATTAAATAATCAATCAATAAGCATTTATTAAGCTCCATTCTGGCCAATTATTGTATGAGGTGCTAAAGATAGAAATTTTAAAAATGGAAACAGTGCCTTTATTCAAGGAGCTCAGTGAATACAGTACTGGACCTAGAGTCAGGAAGACCTAAGTTCAAATTCTGTATCAGATACTTGCTAGTTGTGTAACCTGGGCAAATTACTTAACCTCTAACTGCCTCAATGTCCTCAACTGTAAAATGGGACTAATAGTAGCACCTACTTCCCAGGTGTATTGTGAAGATCAAATGAGATGATATTTGTAATGCACTTAGGACAGTACCCGTCACATAGTAGACACTTAATAAATGGCTTCCCCAAGCCCCTTCAAACTCTTGCAAACTTTAAAGTCCAATATAAATACTAGCTATTATTAATCTATTAGAGGACCACAACATGTTCACCAATAAACAAATACAGGATACATACAAAATAAATACAATGTAATTTGGGAGGAGGCACTAATACCTGGGAGAATCAAGAAAAGACTCTTGAAAGAGGTAGCCCTTGACCATCCTGGTTACTTTCTGCATACCTTTTTTTGGGGGGGGCAGGGCAATGAGGGTTAAGTGACTTGCCCAGGGTCATTCAGCTAGTAAGTGTCAAGTGTATGAGGCTGGATTTGAATTCAGGTCCTCCTGAATCCAGGGCTGGTGCTTTATCTACTTCGACACCTAGCTTCCCCCTGCATACCTCTTAAACTGTGGCATCCAGAACTTGACCCACTATTCTGTTATTGTGCTGATGTTGCTTTACCTTCACATTCCATCCACTCACACCATCTTAACATCTGCCTGCTCCTGAGTATATACCACCCGGACCTCCAACCCTTCTACCTTTTGCTCTAGGCACAGTAATCAAACCAAAAGTACCATTGCTTCTGGAAAGGGTGTATCAGTCCACTGCCCTGGGAATCCTCTCACTCTTCTTGTGTCTACAAAAACCCCAAAATTTCTTTCACTAGACACCACTCCTCTAAAAATTTTATTTTCCCCTACTATAATGTATGCTACTTCATAAGGACAAGGACTGTTCCACTTTTTGTATTTGTGTCCTCGGTGCTAAGCACAGTCTTTGGTACATATAAAATACTTAATAAATGTTCATTCATTCATTCAGTACTTCAGATCCCATTTGCCTTTTTAGCTGTGAAATCACACTGCTGAATCTTATTGATCTTGGAATCCACTAAAATCCCCAGATCTTTTCTAAACGTTCATCTGTTATGGGGTTAGGATTAAAGTTTAAACTGGCCAGCTAAACTGAAAGACAGACACACCTTGAAAAGCAGGAGAGGTAAAATTTCCTGAGGAAGGGAGTGGAATGGTCAGATCTATGCTCTAAGAATATCTGTTTGACAAGCTATATGAAGGATAGATTAGAGAAGGGAGAACCTGATTGCAGGGAAACTAGTTAGGAAGGTTTTGTAATAGACTAGATCACAGATGATAAAAGCTTGTTATAGGGCAGCGGTAGTGAGTCAGGAGATGTTCTGAAGGTGGAATTAATGAAACTTGTTGGTATCTTATACTCCTTTGCCAGTGGCCTTCCTTCCTGAGTCTCCTACAGTCAACCTAGTCCTGTTTTTCATATGTCATAAGAATCTATGCAATTTCATCTTGATTTCAAGAACTGTGAATTCCCCCAGACCGTCAATGTGTTTATTGCCAGCACTGGAATAGTACCAGACAGAGGAGTCTGTGCTAATGAAGGGAAGCAGGAGGGATTACTTGTTAAGTGAGTAGTATTTTTGGGGGGGGGGGTGGGACAGGGCAATGAGGGTTAAGTGACTTGCCCAGGGTCACACAGCTAGTAAGTGTCAAGTGTCTGAGGCCACATTTGAACTCAGGTCCTCTTGAATCCAGGGCTGGTGCTTTATCCACTGTGCCACCCAAATGTGCCCCCCCCCCCCCGTAGTATTCTTACTAGAGGTAACATAAAGAATTGAGAATGAATCCTTTGTTTAAGAATGACTCATGGATCTTCAAGCAAGGAAGTTATACATAGGGTAATAGAATATTAGAGCTGGAAGTATAGATGGTCAAAAGTATTCCTCTCATTTTTACAGATGAAGAAACCCAAAGAGATTAAGAGACTTGCTGAAGGTGATATAAATAGCAAGTTGAACCTCTAAATTAGCATAATGCTGCCATTGGAATGAGAGTTTGAAGACTTTAAAAATGAAAAAGAAGAAACTTAATCAGTTTCTTCTACTCATTTCAAATCCTTCATTGGGTGGCAAATGCTTTCCAAATTAGTGATTATGTGATACTCCAATATCATGTGCTAGAGAGAGGCAAAGGAAGTCCATGAACAAGACTTAGTCAATTAATTAATAAGTATTTATTAAATGCCTGCTATTTGTCAGGTACTATCCTAAACCCTGGGGATACAAAGAAAGGCAAAGTACAATCCCGGTTCTCAAGAAACTCACAGTCTAATGAGAGGAGATAACATGCAAATATCTATGTACAAACCAGTGTAATACTCTGTGGTCAAGGGACAGCTTCTCAGGAAGGACTTAGAAGATGAAAATGGTGCAGTTGTTGGGAGGTGCCTTGCTTTCTGGATTGGAGTGAGGTGAAATTGTACCCAGAGGTAACAAGATAACAAGCATTTATTAAGTACTTGCTATGTTCTAGGCTCTAAACTAAGTGATAGGGATATAATATAAGCAAAAAAGGGAGAGATGTACCTGCCCTCAAGGAGCTTATATTTTAATTTGGCTAGACAATACACCAGCCACTGAAAAAGGAGCTGAAAAGGGGTTGGGATTGTTGGGAAACTCCTGAGACTCAGAAGCAGAGTCAGAAGGAGAACAAAACATGGCTAGCATAGGCCTATGCCAAAAATGGAAGCCTGGGAAGGAACTCACCAATGGAAGAGGGGTGCTGGAGAGGCACAGTTGTTCCAGGGAAAGAAGACCCCAGATTCTGAGGGGAAGTTCCAGGATAGTGGTAGTTGAGGCTTGGTGGCAAGGTCTTAAGAGTCAAAAACAGAGCTGGAGGGGAATAGACATGGCCTAACAGTCTAAGCTCTTTTTTACACTTCACTTGAAGCCTAAATACCTGTTGTCTTTGTTTCCTACTCCTTATTTTCTGTGATTTCATTAATTGATTGAGGAGGAAATCCAATTCTTCAGCAGTATCCTCATCAATGCCCCTCCACAAAATAAGGAATAACAAGCACTTCTAGGATACTAGCCAAGTGATACAGGCATGAATCTTCCTGATTCATGAGTTTAGGAGGAATGTCTAGAGGATGGCCTTGGATACATAAGGAACTTGAATGTATAAAACTAAGAGCCATTCCCGAAGAGATATAAGAATATAAACCATCAAGGGATATAAACAGGTAATTTTCTTTTCTTTTTTTTTTAGTGAGGCAATTGGGATTAAGTGACTTGTCCAGGGTCACACAGCCAGTAAGTGTTAAGTGTCTGAGGCCACATTTGAACTCAGGTACTCCTGAATCCAGGGCCGGTGCTTTACCACTGCGCCATCTAGCTGCCCCTTAAACAGGTAATTTTCAAAGAAAGAAATCCAAATTATCAATAACCAATGTTTTAAATGTTCCAAATTACTAATAATCAGAGAATGCAACTTAAAGCAACCCTAAGGTTTCCCCTCATATGCATCAAACTAGAAAAGATAACAAAAAACATGGTATAGGAATGTAGCAGAATATTATTGTGTCATAAAAAATGGTAAAATGAACAGTTTCAGAGGAAATTTGGAAAATGTCTCTCCAGAGTGAAGTGAATAGAACTACGAGAATGATAATTCAATGACAACATTATCATAGGAAAACAAATCTGGAAGACTTTAAAACTCCGATCAATGAAAAGATAAACCAGGAGACCAGAGGATCGAGGTTGAAACATACTACCTATCTCCTGCCAGAGAGAGGATGGACTTAAAATGCAGAATGAGACCTGCATTTTTTGCACATGACCAAATTTGTTTTTCTGAACTATACATATTTGTTTAAGGTTTTAATTTTATTTTTAAATTGTTCTATGGGGGAAGGAGGAGCAGTGAGAGTGAAAGAGAAAAAAATGATAGCTTTAAAAGAAATTGAAGAATCAGCAACAACCTTATAGAGGTGCCTCTGACTTTCTCCCTTGGGATTTTCTATATGAGAATACTATTAAGACTCCATATGAGAGGATTGAATACATTTCCAATAAATAAAGATGTTAACAAGGCCTAACTTATAGCTAACTGTAAATGTGTATGTGTATATCTTTATTCTATAACAAGCAGTATCAATTTGTTTATATTTCCCAGAGCAAAGAAGAACAGCACTTATAGTTACAAAATTATAAGAAATAAAATTGGGCAGCTAGGCACCAGCCCTGGATTCAGGAGACCTGAGTTCAAATCTGACCTTAGGCACTTGAAACTTACTAGCTGTGTGACCCTGGGCAAGTCAATTACCCTTATTGCCCCACAAAGAATAAACTGGATGTAGTCAAATAGAAGATAGAAAGATAAAATATGGACATCTTAAGTGTCAGTGAACTTAAATGGATGGGAATGAGTGAATTCAATTCAGGTGACCATTACATATACTACTATGAGCAAGAATCTCTTGGAAGGGGGGGCAGCTAGGTAGAGCAGTGGATAAAGCACCAGCCCTGGATTCAGGAGTACCTGAGTTCAAATCCGACCTCAGATACTTGACGCTTACTAGCTGTGTGACCCTGGGCAAGTCACTTAACCCTCATTGCCCCGCAAAAAATAAAATTAAAAAAAAAAAGTGCTCGCTTCGGCAGCACATATACTAAAATTGGAATGATACAGAGAAGATTAGCACGGCCCCTGTGCAAGGATGACACGCAAATTCATGAAGCGTTCCATATTAAAAAGAAAAAAAAGAATCTCTTGGAAGAAATGGAGTAACTGTCATAGGTAATAAAAGGATGAGAAAAGCAGTACTGGGCTTTATAATCTCAAAAATGACAGTATGATAGCTATTTGAATCTAACACCTTCTAAAAGTAACACTACCACCAACAAAAAAAGATGTCATATTCATCATAGGGGATTGGAATGCAAAAGATGATTGGAATAACAGGCAAATTTGGACTTGGAGTACAAAATGAAGCAGGGCAGAGAATAATTGAGTTTTGTCAAGATAACTCACTGGTCATAGTAAACACTCTTTTTCAATAACCCCAAAGACTCTATACATGGCCACCACCAGACAGTCAATATCGAAATCAGATTGATGATATACTTTGTAGCCAAAGGTGGAGAAGTTCTATATAAGACCTGGAGCTGACTGTGGCTTAGATTATGAGCTTTTTATTACAAAATTCACACTTAAATTAAAGAAGGTAGGGGGGCAGCTAGGTGGCACAGTGGATAAAGCACCAGCCCTGGATTCAGAAGGACCTGAGTTCAAATCTGACCTCAGACACTTGACACTAGCTGTGTGACCCTGGGCAAGTCACTTAACCTTCATTGCCCTGAAAAAAAAAGGTAGGGAAAACCATCAGAGTATGTATGAGTGACCTAGATATCAGAAGTGTAAGTGATAAGTATATTTAAGGGTTTAAATCTAATAGAGTGCCTGAAGAAATATGAACAAAGGTTCTCAATATTGTACAGGAGGAAGCAACAAAAAACATTCCAAAGAAAAAGAAGAGCAAGGAAGCAAAATTGTTGTTTTATAAGGCTTTACAAATAGCTGATGAAAGAAGGAAAGTGAAAGGAAAAGGAAAGGATATACCCAATTTTATGTGGAATTCCAAAGAACAGCAAAAAGAGATGAGAAGTTTTTCTTAAATGAGCCATGCAAAAAAATGAAGAAAATAACAGTATGGGAAAGACAAGAGCTCTTCAAGAAATATTGAGAGAATACAGGGATATCACATGCCAAAATGTGCATGATAAAAGACAAAAATGAGAGGGACTTAGAAGTAGAAGAGATAAAGAAGAGGTGGCTAAAATGAATAAAAGAATTTTATAAAAGTTAAAAATGATGTGGTTACTAATTTAGAGCCATTTTTCCTAGAAAATGATGTCAAGTAGGCCTTAGGAAACATTGCTAACAAAACACTAGTGGAAGTGATAGAATCCCAACTAAGCTATTTAAAATCCTAATAGATGATGTTGTTAAAAGTGCTGCACTCAATATGCCCACAAATTTGGAAAACTCAACAGTGGCCACTGAATTGGAAAAGATCAAGTTTACAACTAATGCATTATTGGTGGAGCTGTGAACTGATCCAACAATTCTGGAGAGCAATTTGGAATTATGCCCAAAGGGCTAAGGGACTGTTCATACCCTTTGACTCAGTAATACCACTAATAGGTCTGTATCGCAAAGAGATCATAGAAGAGGGAAAAGGACCTACATGTACACAAATATTAAAGCAGCTTTCTTTGTGGTGGTGAAGAATTGGAAATCGAGGGAATGCCCATCAATGGGGAATGGCTAAACAAGTTGTGGTATATGAATGTAATGGAATACTATTGTGCTGTAAGAAATGATGAGCAGGAGGATTTCAAAGAAACCTGGAAGGACTTACCTGAACTGATGCTGAGCGAGAGGAGCAGAACCAGGAGAACATTGTACACAGTATCAGCAACATTGTGTGATCAATTGTGATAGACTTAGCTCTTCTCAGCCGTGCAATGATCTAAAACAATTTCAAAGAACTCATGATAGAAGATGTTCTCCACATCCAGAAAAAAGAACTGTGAGTTATGAATGCAGATTGAACCATACTGTTTCTACTTTTGGGCTGCTTTTTTCCCCCTTCTTTTTTGAGGTTTTTCCCTTGTGCTCTGATTTTTCTTTCACAAAATGACTAATACAGAAATATGTTTAATGTGATTGTACATATGTAACCTATATCAGATTGCTTTCTGTCTTGGGGAGGGGGGAGGGAAGGGAGGGGGGGAGAAAAATTGGAACTAAAAATTCTATGAAAACAAATATTGAAAATAATCCTTATATGTAAATGGAAAATAATAAAATACTTTTATAAAATTTTTTAAAAGATCAAGTTTACATCCCAATCCTAAAGAGCAATACCTATGAATGTCCAAATTGCTGAACAATTACTTTCATTTCACATGCCAACAATATTATGCTTAATATTCTACAAGCTAGGTTTCAGCAATATGTGAACCAAGAATTACTGGAAGAGCAGGCTGATTTTTGAAGAGGCAGAGGAACTAGAGACCAAATTGTCAATAGCAATAGTTTAAATGACATATGAAATAACTGATTGGTTTAAGATTGGGAAAAGCATAGGACAAGGCTTGTCCTATACTTGACCTTACTTTTTTTTTGTGTGAGGCAATTGGGCTTAAGTGACTTACCCAGAGTCACACAGCTAGTAAGTATTAAGTGTCTGAGGCCAGATTTGAACTCAGGTCCTCCTGAATCCAGGGCCATGCTTTATCCACTGCACCACCTGGCTGCCCCACTTTTTAAAATTATATGCAGAATACATCATGTGAAATGACAGGCTGGATGAATCAAAAGCTGGAATTAATGCTAGGTTTATATCCCAAAGACATCCCCAAACACAGAAAAAGACCTATTTTTACAAATATATGTATCTATGCACACAAATATACACACATACATACATATGTGATTACCCATGTTTAACCTATATCTGATTGCTTACTGTCTTAGAAAGGTGGGGAGGGGAGGGAGGGAAGGAAGGAATTTGGAACTCAAAACTTTAAATAAATAAAAATGTTTATTATTAAAAACAAATGGGGTGGGGCAGCTAGGTGGTGCAGTGGATAAAGCACTGGCCCTGGATTCAGGAGTATCTGAGTTTAAATACAGCCTCAGACACTTGACATTTACTAGCTGTGTGACCCTGGGAAATTCACTTAACCCCAGTTGCCTCACACACATAAAAAATTAAAAATAGAAGCTATTCTATTAACATTAAGGAGTCCCACTAAGTGCAAAATATACCAATAACTTCTTTAGGGGTAGCTAGATGGCGCAGTGGATAAAGCACTGGCCCTGGATTCAGGAGGATCTGAGTTCAAATCCAGCCTCAGACACTTGACATTTGACACTTACTAGCTGTGTGACCCTGGGCAAGTCACTTAACCCTCATTGCCCTGCAAAAAAAAAAAAAAGCTGTCAGAATATCAACAATCTCAGATATGCAAATACCACTCTGATGGCAGAAAAATTAGAAGAATTAGGAAGCCTCTTGAAGAAGGTGAAACAGTAGAGTATAAAAGCTTGCTTGAAGCTTAACATTAAAACAAACAAACCAAAAACCTAAAGATCTTAGCAACTAGTCCCATCACTGGCAAATAGAAGGAAAAGAAAAGGAAGCAGTATCAGATTTTATATTTTGGGGCTCAAAGATCACTGCAGATGGTCACTGCAGCCATGAAATTTTTTTTTAAATGCTTGCTCCTTGGAAGGAAAGTTATGGCAAATCTGGACAGCATACTAAAAAGCAGAGACATCACCTTGCTGACAAAGGTCCATATACTCAAAACTATGGTTTTTCTGGTAGCAATGTATGGCTGTGAGAATTGGATTATAAGGAAACCTGAGTGTTACAGAATCCATGCTTTTGAATTGTGGTGCTGGAGAAGACTATTGAGAGTCCCTTGGACAACAAGGAAATAAATCAGTCAATACTTAAAGAAATTAATTTGGGACTTCCAGTGCCAAGATGCCAGAGTGAGGAAAGAACCCTCTGAAGCTCTCCCAAATTTCCCCTCCAAACCAATAGAAAACTGCCTCTGAATTGTTCCAGGAGCAAGAAAACAGCTTATCAGCCTGACAGGAAAGAAAGGTCTGTCTTACCTGTGTGGGAAGGAAATGAGGTCCAAGAGCAGCAATAGCAGCAGCTATGCTCATAGAGGGGAAACCTGAAGCAGGGCTCAAAGCCTGGGGCAATCCGCCAGTGAAGCCCTGCTCTTCTGCAAACCAGCAGCTCCCTAGGCAAACAAGCAGTCTGGGCAGCATAGCAAGGACATTCACAAGCCACCCTACCACCTGCACAAATCACTAGGGAGTCCTTGACCCCACTGCTGGCCAGTCCCACCTGAAGACTAGCCAATAGCCAGATCCCACCCCTGGGGCCTTTCAGCAGAGAGACTTTTTTCATAGCAAACCAAGAGCAGGGGGCCCCAACCCTCGAGCTGATCTGCAACAAAATTACTCCTCCAGGGTTCAGCTAACAGAGAAGCCCTGTTAATCTAGCAACCCAGAAGCAAGACACCACCCCTGGGGCAGACTAGCAACAAGATCCTCCTTCAGGGTCGGCTACCAGAAAGACTCTTGTTAACTATAGCACCCCAGCAGCAGGGCACAACCCCTGGAGAAGGCCAGCCAACACACAGGGAAGGCCAAAAGGGAGGACCAATCCCCCAATATCAGTCAGAAGGGAAGCTACAGAAAAAGCAAGTGGCTAAGTTCTGAAACCCAAGTGAAGGCCACCAGTAAGACCCATAGCCTCAGCACAAAAACTTAGGACAGTGCAATAATAGAGCCCAACTCTGTTCTAAAAACACCAAGTCACACGCAAAAAAAGGCATAAAATGAGCAAAAAAACCCCAAAAAAGCTTGACTATAGAAAGTTACTATTGTGAGAGGGAAGATCAAGGCATAAACTTAGAGGAGGACAATAGTCACAAAATGGCTACAGGTGAAGCTTCAAAGAAAAATGTAAATTGATCTCAAAAAAGAATTCCTAGAAGAACTTTAAAAAAGGACTTTAAAAAGAAAATTACAGGGGCAGCTAGGTGGCGCAGTGGATAGAGCACCGACCGGCCCTGGAGTCAGGAGTACCTGGGTTCAAATCCGGCCTCAGACACTTAACACTTACTGGCTATGTGACCCTGGGCAAGTCACTTAACCCCAAATGCCTCACTAAAAAAAAACAAAAACCCAAACAACAACAACAACAAAAAAGCAAATTACAGGGGCAGCTAGGTGGCGCAGTGGATAGAGCACCGGCCATGGAGTCAGGAGTACCTGAGTTCAAATCCAGCCTCAGACACTTAACACTTACTAGCTGTGTGACCCTGGGCAAGTCACTTAACCCCAATTGTCTCACTAAAAAAACAAAAAACAAAAAACAAGCAAATTACAGAAGTAGAAGAAACAGTGGGGAAAGAAATGAGAATAATTCAAGAGAACCATGAAAAAAAAGTCAATAGCATGGGAAAAAATAAACAAAAATTTACTGAGGAAAATAATTCCCTAAAAACAGAATTAGCCAATGGAAAAAGAAGTACAAAAGATCACTGAAGAAAAGAATTCTTTAAAAATTAGAGGGGGCAGCTAGGTGGAGCAGTGGATAAAACACTGGCCCTGGATTCAGGAGGACATGAGTTCAAATCTGGCCTCAGACACTTAACACTTACTAGCTGTGTGACCTTGGGCAAATCACTTGACCCTCACTGCCCCACAAAAAACAAAAAAACCCTCAAAATTAGAATTGAACAAATGGAAATTAACGACTATGAGACATCAAGATATAGTAAAATAAAATTTAAAATTAAAAAAAAAAGTGAAATTTCTTATTGGAAAAACAACTGATCTAGAAAATAGATCCAGGAGAGATAATAGAAGAATTATTGGACTACCTGAAAGGCATAATCAAAAAAAAAAAAAGCAAGCCTGGATAATTTCAAGAAATTATCAAAGAAAACTGCCCTGATATATTAGAACCAAAGGGCAAAATAGAAATGTCAAGAATCCACTGATTCTTCACCGCCTAAAAGAGATCCCAAAATGAAAACTCCCAGGAACATTTTATAGCCAAATTTCAAAGCTAATGGATCGGGGCAGCTAGATGGTGCAGTGTTAAAGCACCAGCCCTGGATTCAGGATGACCTGAGTTCAAAGCTGGCCTCAGACACTTGACACTTAATAGCTGTGTGACCCTGGGCAAGTCACTTAACGGGAGAGAAGGTAGATATATACCGGGGAGACGGTACAGGAAGTTGGAGAAAGCAAGGTTGGGAAGACAGTAAGGGAGGATGGACAGAGCAGGATGCCTGAGCACTAGGAGACAGTACAGGTGAGGGGAGAAAGCAAAGTGGGAGAAAGCAAGAGAAGTTGGAGAAGACAGACAGGGAGGCTGCTACAAGTTTGCTAAAGAGACTGAGGCTTACAAGAGAGGGGGAAGATGGTACAGGAGAGAGAGAACAAGGAAGGGCTTTGATACAGAGATGCTAGAGATGCCAGGGGGTTGGCAACAGCGGTGAGGATGCTAAGGGGCTTTTCAGGAGGGTCAACAAAGTGAAAGGAGCTTGGAGTTAGAAGAAAGGAGTGGAGCAGTAAAAGCGAAGTGGGGAGCTGGAGTGAAGGAGAAAAAGAATGAAAGTTGGAGAAAGCTGGAGGCAAGTGGCGGCAAAAGGCCCTTATTAAAAGCAGACAGGTAGTATAATTTGCATCCTTATCGTTTACATTGATTTTTTTTTCTTTTTGCAGGGCGGTGCGGGTTAAGTGACTTGCCCAGGGTCACACAGCTAGTAAGTGTCAAGTGTCTGAGGCCGGATTTGAACTCAGGTACTCCTGAATCCAGGACTGGTGCTTTATCCACTGCGCCACCTAGCTGCCCCTTAATCGTTTGTTATCAATTTGGGAGCAGTGTATGGCCCATATTAAATTAATAGCAGTCAGATAGCCAGCCAGTCAAAAGTCCCCAGATTAGTCCTCCAATTAGATTAGGCCCCCCCAGTCAGATTTAGGCCCCAAATTTAAAAATATTCTTACAACATAAAAG
Source organism: Dromiciops gliroides (assembly GCF_019393635.1). Taxonomy (NCBI): domain Eukaryota; kingdom Metazoa; phylum Chordata; class Mammalia; order Microbiotheria; family Microbiotheriidae; genus Dromiciops; species Dromiciops gliroides. The sequence continues at coordinate 261,708,588 of NC_057862.1, read as the reverse complement.
GTGATACCATAGGTAAATTAGGAGAGGAAGAAATAGTTTACCTCTCAAATTTATGGAAAGGAGAACAGTTTATGACCAAACAAAGGATAGAGAATATTATGAAATGCAAAATGGATGATTTTGATTACATTAAATTAAAAAGGTTTTGTACAAACAGAAGCAATGCATCCAAAATTAGAAAGGAGGCAAAAAGCTGGGAAACAATTTTTATAGCCAGTAATTCTGATAAAGGCCTCATTTCTAAACTATATTGGGAACTAAATCAAATCTATAAGAATCCAAATCATTCCCTAATTGAGAAATGGTCAAAGGACATGAACAGGCAGTTTTCTGATAAAGAAATCAAAGCTATCTATGACCATATGAAAAAATACTCTAAATCACTATTGATTAGAGAAATGCAAATTAAAACAACTCTGAGATACCACCTGACACCCATCAGATTGGCTAATATGACAAAAAAGGAAAATAATAAATGTTGGAGAAGCTGTGGAAAAATTGGAACACTAGTGCATTGTTGGTGGAGCTGTGAACTGATCCACCCATTCTGGAGAACAATTTGGAACTATGCCTAAAGGGCTATAAAGCTATGCATACCCTTTGACCCAACAATACCACTATCAGGTCTTTTTCCCAAAGAAATCACAAAAAAGGGAAAAAGATGCATATGTACAAACATATTTATAGCTGCTCTTTTTGTGGTGGGTTGCCCATCAATTGGCGAATGACTGAACAAGTTGCGGTTTATGAATATAATGGAATACTATTGTGCTGTAAGAAATGATGAGCAGGAGGAGTTCAGAGAAATGTGGAAGGACTTACATGAACTGATACTGAGTGAGATGAGCAGAACCAGGAGAACATTGTACACATTGTGTGTTGATCAACTGTGATAAACTTGACTCTTCTCAGCAATACAATGGTCCAAGATAGTTCCAAAGGACTCATGATGGAAAATGCTCTCCAAATCCAGAAAAAAAAAAGAACTATGGAATCTAGATGCAGATTGAACCATATTATTTATATTTTTTCTTTTTTGAGGTTTTTCCTTTTTGCTTTTATTCTTCTTTCACAGTATGACTAATGCAGAAATATGTTTAATGTGATTGTACATATAACCTATATCAGATTGGTTGCTATCTTGGGGAGAAGGAGGGAGAAAAATTTGAAACTAGAAATCTTATAAAAACAAATGTTGAAAACAACCTCTACATGTAACTGGAAAATAATAAAATATTTTTATTAAAAAAAAAGACTTTAGCAAAGTTGCAGGATACAAAATAAACCCACAGAAATCATCAGCATTTCTATATAATAGCAACAAAGTCCAGCAGTATGAGATAGAAAGGGAAATTACATTTAAAATAACTGTAGACCAAATAAAATACTTGGTAGTTTACCTGCCAAGACAAACCCAAGGAACTATATGAATGAACAAAACTACAAAACACTTTTTACACAAATAGAGTCATTTCTAAATAATTGGAAAATTATGAATTGCTCATATAAAGTAAAAATAAAGTAAAATTAACAATCATACCTAAGTTAATTAATTTATTTAGTTCTATACCAATCGAACAATCCAAAAAATATTTTGTAGGGCTAGAAAAAAAATATATCAGAATTCATCTGGAAGAAAAAAGCTCAAAGATATCAAGGGAATCAATGAAAAAAAAAATGGAAAAGAAGGTGGTTTAGCAGTACCAGTGGTAATTATCAAAACAATCTGATACTGGCTAAGAAATAGAGTGGTGGATGAGTGGAATAGAAGAGGTACAAATTACACTATAGTAAATGACTATAGTAATTTAGTATATGATAAACCTAAAGATCTAAGCTTTTGGAACAAGAACTAATTATTTGACAAAAATTGCTGGGAAAACTGGAAAACAGTATGGCAGAAACTAGGTATAAACTAATATCTCAGACCACTAAAATAAGGTCCAAATGGGCACATGATTTACACATAAAGGGTGAGACCATAAGCAAATTAAGAGAGCATGGGATAGTTTATCTGTCAGATTTATGGGCAGAGGAAGAATTTAGGACCAAAGAAGATACAGAGAGCAATAGTAAAATAGATCATTTTGTTTATATAAAATTAAAAAGTTTTTGCACAAACAAAACTAATATAACCAAGATTATAAGGGAAGCAGAAAACTGGGAAAGAATTTTTGGAACAAATATCTGATAAAGGCCTCATTTCTCAAATATATAGAGAACTGAGTCAAATTTATAAAAGTAGGGGCAGCTAGGTGGCACAGTGGATAGAGCACGGGCCCTGGAGTCAGGGGTACCTGAGTTCAAATCCGGCCTCAGACACTTAACACTTACTAGCTGTGTGACCCTGGGCAAGTCACTTAACCCCAATTGTCTCACTAAAAAAAAAAAAAAGCAAACAAATTTATAAAAGTACAAGTCATTCCCCAATTGATAAATGGTCAAAGGATCTAAACAGGCAATATTCAGACAAAGAAATCAAAGCTATCTATAGTCATAAGAAAAAATGCTCTAGATCTCTATTGATCAGAGAAATGCAAATTAAAACAACTCTGAGGTATCACCTCACACCTATCAGAGTGGCAAATATAACAAAAAAGGAAAATATTGGATGTTGGAGGGATATAGGAAAACTCAGGTGCTAATCCACTGTTGGTGGAGTTGTGAAAGGATCCAACCATTCTGGAAAGCAATTTGAAACTGTGCCCAAAGGGCTATCAAACTGTGCATACCCTTTGATCCAGCAATACCACTGCTAGGTTTATATCCTAAAGACATCCCCAAAAAGAGAAAAAGACCTATTTGTACAAAAATATTTCTAGCAGCTCCTTTTGTGTTGGCTAAGAATTGGAAATCAAAGGATAGTCCATCAGTTGGGGAATGGCTAAATAAACTGTGGTATATGGTGGTGATGGAATATTACTGTGCTATAAGAAATGACAAACATTTCAGATCATTTCAGAAAAGCCTGGACTTATATGAACTGATGTATAGTGAATTGAGCAGAACCAGGAGACCATTGTACACAGTGACAGCAATATTGTTTGATAAAGAATTGTAAATGATTTAACTATTCTAACCAACACAATGATTCAAGACAATCTCAAAGGATTGATGGTACTATCCACCTCCAAAGAAAGAACTGATATTAATTGAACACTGAAGCATGCTATTTTTCACTTTCACTTTTTTCCCTTTGATTCAAGTTTTCTTACACAAAATTACTAACATGGTAATGTTTTACATAATTGCACATGTATAACCTATATCTGATTGCTTACCACCTCAGGGAGGGGGGAGAAGAGGGAGGGAAGGAGAGATAGAATTTGGAACTCGAAACTTTAAAAATGTTTATTATTTTTTTAAGAATTGATCTAGGCTATTCCCTGGAAAGTAAAATACTGAAACTAAAGCTTAAGTTTTTTAGACTCACAATTATTCCAATGGAGAAGACCCTGGTGTCAGGAAAGATTGAAGGCAAAAGGAAAAGGGGCAGCAGAAGATGAGATGGGTAGACAGTTTCATGAAAGCAATGAAAATGAGCTTGGACAGGCTTTGAGATATAGTGGAGGATAGAAGAGCCTGCCATACTGTCCATGGAGTCACAGAGTTGGACTGAACAACAAAAACAATAGAATTACAGAGACCAGATAATGTAATATGGAAAGCACAGTAGCATTTAAACTTTTGTAATTCTGTCACAACCTTACAGTATTGTGAGGAAAGCACTTTCTTTTTTTTTTTTTTCAGTGAGGCAATTGGGGTTAAGTGACTTGCCCAGGGTCACACAGCTAGTAAGTGTTAAGTGTCTGAGGCCAGATTTGAACTCAGGTCCTCCTGAATCCAGGGCCGGTGCTCTATCCACTGTGCCACCTAGCTGCCCCTAGGAAAGCACTTTCTAAACCTTAAAACTCTTTCCAAAAGTAAACAAGTTTTAATATAAGCTATGACTAATGTGAGCACTAGCAGAAAGAATATTGAGCTGGGAATTTGGAAACCTGGGTTTGAATCCTGCCATAAACACTAGCTTTGTAGTTATGGGACAATCAAAAGCATCTCACAGCCTCACTTTTTCTCATGTATAATACTCCCATAGTTTACCGCACAAGATTATTAAAGCATTCTATTAAACCTTCAAGTGTAATGTGTGTGATGTGTTGATAATCATTGCTCTGTCCCTAATTTATTTATTTATTCTTTATTTTTCTTTCTCTTATTTTTGCGTGTGACTTTAACTAAGTTACTTTGCATCTCTGGGCCTCAGTTTCCTTATCTTTAAAATGAGACAGATAAATTAGATGATCTCTAAGATTCCCCTCCAGCTCTAAAGATTCTCGATTTTTCTTTCTTTCTTTCTTTTTTTTTTTTTGTGGGGCAATGGGGGTTAAGTGACGTGCCCAGGGTTACACAGCTAGTAAGTGTCAACTGTCTGAGGCTGGATTTGAACTCCAGTCCTCCTGAATCCAGAGCCAGTGCTTTATCCACTGTGCCACATAGCCGCCCCCATTCTTGATTTTTTAATGCTAAAAAAAAAGGGATCATTTATTCAATTTCCTGATAAGTGGGTGCCCTCTGGTGGATAAAGAGAAAACATAGGTCTATTCACCAGGTACTTCAGGATACCTTTAGCTGTGGTTAAAAATAAATCCCTTTGTCTTACTTATCCACAGTGCTTGGTAAGGTCTGTAGCAGAATAGAACTCTTCATCATGAGAAAAAGGAAGTCAGGTGTAATAACTGATGTGAGACTCAAGAGAAGAAAGTTTTGAGGCTATTAGCAGAAATAGGTGCAGACATTCAGGCAACTATGTGCCAGGCATACTCTTTAGCTTTGAGACAAAATGTATCTAGGAGAGAATTAGTAGGTGGATGAGAACCTTGGAATGGGAATAGAAAATGAAAGGAAGATGTATAAAGTATGCTGGGAAATGTTTAACAACCTGGGTCTCTGGAAAAAAAAAAAGATATCCACAATGCACTTTTCAGCTTAATATAGGAGAGGATTCTGGGAAGGTGCCTGAATTGGCCTGAAAGAACACCATCTCAAAGTAGAGAGGCAAAAATAAACAAAAGTTGGGGTAAAGCAGTTGTCTTCCTAAGACAACCTAAGTTGTCTTCCTAAGATAACACCTTAGGAAAGACTTAACCTCCAGGGGCAGAGGTCCTGCCCAGAGTAAAGTGCAAACACCTCCTAGCAGACTCTGCGGAATCAACAAATTACAAGCCCTGGGGGCAGTTGGGTCTGCTTGCACTGGGCTTCTTAAACTTTTTCCACTTGTGACGCCTTTTCAACTGAGAGATTTTTATGTGACCCCAGGTATATAAAATAGGTATACATAACCTTTTGCAGTTGCCAATTTTTTCACAATCCCCACATTTCGTTATGAACCCCCATATGGGGTCTTAACCCACAGTTTAAGAAGCTAGGTGCTATCAGCCTCAGCCTCAGGAATGCCCACTTCACTGACAGTGTGGGAATCAGAAAGCTGAGTAGAAGACTGAAGGATCCTCCACTGTTGCTGGATGCCAGGCCCAGCTGTGCTAACCAGATGTAGTACCAGTCTGTGACTATGGGCAAGAAGGAACAAGCATATGCCCTTGGTGAGTGCAGTAGCAGAGGGGCAGGGCCCTGATGCTTGTGACAGTTGTAGTTTGCAGACTTGGGAGAGAAGATAGGGAGTGTCTGGGGGAAACTGGTTGTGGGGGGTCCTTAGATATTCCTCTTTAAAGAATTACACCCTCTAGCACATAAATCCAATTAGAATAAAATAATCTTTTATTTAGGTGCTAGAGAAAATGACCAAGAGAGAAATGAAAGACTTGGGGGAGATGGTTCAGAGAGATATGATTCTCTGAGATACCTATCTCCTCAAACAGGAGAAAGGCAAGAGCTTTTATAGATGGTAGATGGGGTGATCACCACCTGACAATGGAAAGTTCCCATTGGGGGTGGGGGAAGGCTTGAATGAGAGGTGGTGGTCAGGACTTCTGGAATTATCTCTGTTCCCTGGTGCTGATCAGGCAGCAGCCATGCCCATGTCTGCTTTTAGTTTAGCCAGTTTTAACTTTAATAGTCCCAAATTCCTTGATATGTCCCAACCCTATAACAGGGAGCAAGATGGTTTGTAGGACAGCATGACTGGGGATGATTCTAAAAAACTAAATTGGGTGGGAAAAGGTAGAAAAGGAATAATTATCTCATATTAATGAGGAATGAAAGGAAGAACTAATACAGAGGAAGCAGGTGGGGTAGAGGGCTGGTAGTGCTGGAACCTTACTCATTTGATCTGGAGTAAAGAGGGAACAAAATATACATCTAGAAGGGTATAAAAGTTTTCTAAGTTTATAAAGAAATCAGAGGGCAAGGGGATAAGATAACGGAGGGACTTTTAGAAGGGTATGTAGGTTAAGATTTAGAAGGGTGGGGGCGGCTAGGTGGCGCAGTGGATAAAGCACCGGCCCTGGATTCAGGAGGACCTGAGTTCAAATCCGGCCTCAGACACTTGACACTTACTAGCTGTGTGACCCTGGGCAAGTCACTTAACCCCCATTGCCCTGCAAAAAAAAAAAATATTTAGAAGGGTGGTGGGGAAAGGATAAGGGAGGAATTCTTAGGGGGTGGGTAGAATAAGTGTTATGGGATTGGGCCATATCAAGGAATTTGGGACTATTAAGGTTTAAACTGGTCTTCTAGCTAAAGCATGAACAAACCCTGAGAAGTAAGAGAGATAAGCCTATTAAGCATGGCTGTTGCTTGATCAGTACCAGGGGACAGAGATAACTCCAGAAGTTAGGACCACCACATCCTTCAAGCTTTCCCCCATCCCCAAAGGGAACTTTCCATTGTCAGGTTGTATGGGACAACTGCCTCAGTTTACTCAGATAATTCGAGGAGACCACTGAGTCAAGCAGAGACAGATTTATTTCATTCTCATGAGAATGGGCGACCCCATGCAAGGAATGAGGAGCACACAGATGAGCTCAGGAGTTGGGTTTTTATAGAAGTTTGAGGGGGCAGTCCTCTCATGCACTAGGTGGGCTCACAATCTAACATCCTATCCTGTCCCACCTGGTACTCGTGTTGAGCTCATGATCAGGGCATGGATACATGCTCAGCTAAATCCAAGAGCTGAGGGAAGGGGAGGGGGAAAGGGTGCAGATGGTTGTGGAAACCACTCCACCCGTGTAAGGAGGGGGCAGGTGCTTATGAAACCACAGAAGAGGGAGGGGTGGTACCAGGAGCTAGGGCTTTGGAATGCAAGAAGGGAGGGGCAGTAGCAGTGTGGGGTTGCACTAGGAAAGGCAAAATATATGTCTCTCAGGACAATATCCTGTTTGGCCAAAGAAGAAGGGAGGGGGGTAATGTGTGTGTGAGAAACCCCATTGAAAAATTTCTGGGACTCAGTGTTGGAGAAGTATCAAAGGTCTTTATTTACATTCTCTCGAGAATGGGCCTTTCCCTAATGGAATGGTGGTGAAACGTGGGCCCCTGAGCCCTTTTATCCTTTAACACAGCTGGCCCTTCACTTCTTCCCCAGTTACAATTTGAGGACCAAGACACTGGAGCCAAAAACTAGCCAATCAGAATGCAGTGTAGCCAATAGGGGGAGGTGACACAGAGACAGCCCTCTAAACTCCTCCCCCACATGACCAGCCTTGGGTCTCCCTCATCATGTGATTCGGTTCACTGGGGCGGGGGAGGTGAGGCAGCCCCTTCTTAGACTGGGAGGAGCCCAGCCCCCATTTGTGGACATTAGCATTTTTAACTTTTGAGGGGGGGCCCCACATTTTCCCAGTGTGTTTTAGCAATGGGATGGAATATGGACAGAGTGGCCTAGCAGTAACAGGGACTGGGGGCTGGGTACTTTCCAGACCTCAGCCTCAGAGTCTGAACTGACTCAAGTCCACTATATCCCACTCAAGGTGGTGATCACCCCATCTAACATCCATAAAAGCTGTTAACCTGGAAATTAAGGAAATAATCAATATAGGAGAAAATAAGGTCTTTAATCAGTGCAGTACTAAATCTATATGCACCAAATACAGTAGCATCCTTTTTTTTTTTTTTTTTTTTTTGCGGGGCAATGGGGGTTAAGTGACTTGCCCAGGGTCACACAGCTAGTAAGTGTCAAGTGTCTGAGGCCGGATTTGAACTCAGGAACTCCTGAATCTAGGGCCGGTTCTTTATCCGCTGTGCCACCTAGCTGCCCCACATCCAAATTTTTAAAAGAAGTTAAATGAATTATATTATTTTTAAAATAAAAGTATTTTATTATTTTCTAGTTACATGGAAGGATAGTTTTCAACATTTGTTTTCATAGGATTTTTAGTTCCAAATTTTTCTCCCACCATCCCTTCCCTTCCTCCTCCCCATGATGGAAAGCAATCTGATATAGGTTATATATGTACAATCATATTAAACATATTTCTGCATTAGTCATATTGTGAAAGAAGAATCAGAGCACAAGGAGAAAAACCTCAAAAAAGAAGGAAAAAAAACCCAGCCCCAAAGTAGAAACAGTATGGTTCAATCTGCATTCATAATCCACAGTTCTTTTTTCTGGATGTTGAGAACATTTTCTATCATGAGTTCTTTGAAACTGTTTAGGATCATTGCACTACTGAGAAGAGCCAAGTATATCACACAATGTTGCTGTTACTGTGTACAGTGTTCTCCTGGTTCTGCTCCTCTCAGTCAGCATCCATTCATGTAAGTCCTTCCAGGTTTCTCTGAAATCCTCCTGCTCATCGTTTCTTACAAAGTGCATCTTTTTCAGATCACAATACAATGAAAATTATATTTAATAAGGGACCATGGAAACATAGAATAAAAATCAACTGAAGATTAAACAATCTAATTTTTTTTTTTTAGTGAGGCAATTGGGGTTAAGTGACTTGCCCAAGGTCACACAGCTAGTAAGTGTTAAGTGTCTGAGGCCAGATTTGAACTCAGGTACTCCTGACTCCAGGGCCGGTCCTCTATCCACTGCGCCACCTAGCTACCCCTAAACAATCTAATATTAAAGAATGAGTAGGTTAAATAACAAATCATAGAAACAATAATTTCATTAAAGAGAATGACAGTAAATGAGACAACATATCAGAACCTATGGGATACAGCAAAAGTAGTAATCAGAGGAAAATTCATATCTCTAAATGTTTACATCAATAAAATAGAGAAAGAAAAGACCAAAGAATTGGGCATGCAATTTAAAAAAAACTAGAAAAAACAAACTAAAAATCCCCGATTAATCACTAAATTGGAAATACTAAAAATTAAAGCTGAGATTAATAAAACTGAGTGTAATAAAACCACTGAATTAATAAATAAAAATATCGAGGTAGCTAGGTAGTGCAGTGGATAAAGCACTGGCCCTGAATTCAGGAGGACCTGAGTTCAAATCCAGCCTCAGACACTTGACACTTACTAGTTGTGTGGCCCTGGGCAAGTCACTTAACCCTCATTGCCCTGCAAAAATAAACAAATAAATAAATGAATGATAAATAGATAAATGAATAAATAAAACTAGGAGTTGCTTTCATGGAAGAAATAAAATAGATAAACCATTGGTTAATACAATTAAAAAAATTTTTTTTCCAGGGCAATGAGGGTTAAGTGACTTGCCCAAGGTCACACAGCTAGTAAGTGTCAAGTGTCTGAGGCTAGATTTGAACTCACATCTTCCTGAATCCAGGGCCAGTGCTTTATCCACTGTGCCACCTAGCTGTACCGGTTAATAAAATTTTTTTCAGAGAGAAAACCAAATCACTACTCTTAAAAATGAAAAGGTGAGGGGCAGCTAGGTGGCGCAGTGGATAGAGCACCGGCCATGGAGTCAGGAGTACCTGAGTTCAAATCCGGCCTCAGACACTTAACACTTACTAGCTGTGTGACCCTGGGCAAGTCACTTAACCCCAATTGCCTCACTTAAAAAAAAAATGAAAAGGTGAATATACCACTAACAAAGGGGAAATCAAATCTATTATAAAGAGTTATTTTGCCCAATTATATGCCAATAAATTTAAGAACTTAAGTGAAATGGAATAGTTACAAAAATATAAACTGCCTAGATTAGCAAAAGAGGAAATAGAATATCTAAATAGACTTATTTTAGAAAAAGAAATTGAATAGCCCATAAATAAGTTTCCTAAGAAAAAAAAGAACCAGATGGATTTACAAGTAAATTCTATCAAATATTTGAAGACTAATTCCAGTATTTAGTAATTTGAAATAATAGGCAAAGAAGGGGTCCTACCAAACTTCTTTTATGAAACAAATATTATATTGATACCTAAACCAGGAAGAGTAAAAACAGAAAGAAAATTATAGACCAATCTCATTAATGAATATGGATTCAAAAATCTTAAATAAGATTCTAACTAGGAGATTAAAATAATAAATTACAAAGACTGTACATCATGATGAAGTGGGATGGTTTAACATAAGGAAAACTATTAAAATAATTGATTATATTAATAATAAAAGTAACAAAAACTATATGATTATATCAATAGGTGCAGGAAAAGCTTTTTATAAAGGACAACATTCATTTCTATTCAGAACACATACAAGTATAGGTACAAATGGATTTTTCCTTAAATTGATGAGAAACATTTACCTAAAAACATTAGCAAATATTATTTGTTTTTTTGGTGAGGCAATTGGGGTTAAGTGACTTGCCCAGGGTCACACAGCTAGTAAGTGTTAAGTGTCTGAGGCTGGATTTGAACTCAGGTGCTCCTCCTGAATCCAGAGCCAGTGCTTTACCCACTGTGCCACTTAGCTGCCCCCTTGCAAATATTATTTGTAATGGGGATAAACTAGAAGCCTTCCTAGTAAGATCAAGTATGAAATTAGAATGCCTATTGTCAACAATGTTCAATATTAGAAATCTTAGCAATAGCAATAAGAAAAAGAAATAGAAGGAATCAAAATGAGCAATGAAGTAATAAAACTTTCTTTTGCAGACAATATGATGATATATTTGGAAAAGTCTAAAGATTCAACTAAAAGTTAGTTGAAACAATTAATAATTTCAGCAAAGTAACAGGATATAAAGTAAACCCACATAAATCATTAGGATTCCTATATATCACCAACAAAGCACTACAAGAAGAGATGGTAAGAATTACTCCATTTAAAATACTTGTGGAGGGGCAGCTAGGTAGTACAGTGGAAGTACCAAGGTCAAGAATATCAAAGGATTGGGGCAGCTAGGTGGCACAGTGGATAGAGCACCGGCCCTGGAGTCAGGAGTACCTGAGTTCAAATTCGGCCTCAGATACTTAACACTTACTAGCTGTGTGACCCTGGGCAAGTCACTTAACCCCAATTGCCTCATTTAAAAAAAAAAAGAATATAAAAGGATTTAATGAAAATATGTAAAGGAAGGAGGTTTGGTAGTACCAGATCTTAAACTATATTATAAGGCAGTAATTATAAAAACTATCTGTTATTGGCTAAGAAATAGAAATGTAGATCAGTGGAATAGAGTACACATACAATCAACAGCAGCAAATAATTATAGTAACCTTGTATTTGACAAGTATGCAGACTTAAGTTTGGGGGATAAGAATTCCTTATTTGGTAAAAATTATTGGGAAACCTGCAAAGCAGTATGGCAGAGATTGAACATAGACCTTACACCGTTTACCAAGATAAGATAATAATATAAAGGGAGATATTGGAAAAAATAAGAAGAACATGGAACATATTATCTATCAGACTTATGGATAGGCAAACAATTTATAAATAAACAAGAGATATCATTGTGAGGTATAAAATGGATAATTTCAATTATATTAAATTAAGACATTGTTATACAAATAAAAGCAGTATAGCCAAGATCAGAAGGAAGACAGAGGGAAAATTTTTTATAGTTTCTCAGATAAAGGTTTCATATCTCAAATATATAAAAAGCTTTGTTAAATCTATAAGAATATAAGTCATTCCCCAACTGATAAATGGTCAAAGGATATGGACAGGCAATTTTCTGATGAAGATTTCAAAACGATTTATAGTTATATGAAGAAATACTATAATCATTATGGATGAGAGAAATGCAAATTAAAACAACCTTGATACATCATTTTACATCTAATTGGCTAAAATGATAGAAGGGGAAAATGACAAATGTTAGAGGGGATGTGGAAAAATTGGGACACTAATTCACTGTCAGTGGGACTGTGAACTAATCCAACCATTTTGGAGGACAATCTGAAATTATATCCAAAGAGTTATTAAACTGCCTATATATACCCTTTGACCCAGCAATGCCACAATTAGATTTGTTTTCCAGGATGATTAGGGAAAAAGGAAGAGAACCTATATGTTCTAAAGTATTTATAATGGCTCTTTTTCTGGTGGCAAATGACTGGAAATCATGGCGATGCCCATCAATTGGGGTATATGATTGTGATGGAATACCACTGTGCTATAAGAAATAATGAGCTCTGTGATTTTAGAAAAAACATGGAAAGACTTGCATGAAATAATGAAGAGCAAAATGAGCAGAACCAAGAGAATGTTGTATACAGCAACAGCTATATTGTTTTAAGAACAACTTTCAGCAACCAAGTCATTTTGATTATTACAAATACCCAAATTAACTACAAAGGATCTATGAAGGAAGATGCTATATGCCTCCAGAGAAAGAACTGATAAATAGAAGTACATATAGTATGTTTTTACACACACACACACACATATATATACATATTTGTGACTAATGGTAGCCATCTCTAGGGCAGGGGGTGGGGCAGAGAGGGGGGAAAATTTGAAAAAGGCATAGCAGAGAATAAAGAAAATGTAGAAGGAAATATAGAAAGTAGGGTGGCTTTGAAAATGACAAGTTATACTTAGTATATATATATTTTTAAAGTAAATAGTATGAAATGTTAAAGTCATGGTTTTATAGTGAATCCTCTTTTTTAGGTATGGTTGTGTACATGTAAATTATTTTTGTCTCTATGTATTTAAGTTTAAAATAAATAAAAATTAAATTTAAAAAAGTTTAATCTGCATTATTAACATTTTCTCCATCACTTTCTTAAGTCTTGGCCATCTGCAAAACAGTACATCAAGTCCTGATTTGTAGTGTTTGCCAATTTCTAAGAACTGGGAACACAAATCTCTTTAACTCAAAAGCCATACATCCTATAGAGTAATCCAAAAGTCTTTTGGAAAACCTTGTATAAGTATATGCAGAATAAAACCAAAATAAATACAGTCACTAAATTCAAGGTTACTGGGAAGGAAGGACACCAGAAATTCTAGGAATTGGGAAAGGATTCACATAGATACTGCTGCTTGAGTTGTGTCTAGAAGGAAGAGAGGGAGAGAATGCATACCAGGCATATGAGGTTTCCAGTATAAAGGCATAGAGCTGGCACATATGAGGAATAGAGAGAAGGCCAGTTTGGATTGATTGTAGTGTTCAGGAAAGGAGCCAACATAAAAGTCCAAGTACTAGGTTGTGAAGAACCCTCCAAATATCTTCAAGTAATGCCATAAGACAATTCCTGGAGCAGCAGAACAGATGGGGTGAGATCATTTTCTAGCCAAAGACTGCTTAGAAGGTCGGCAGGAACGATCTGTTGTGTTGGGGTGGGAGTGGAGCACTGTCCTGTACAGACTGTGCCAGTGCAGATCCAGACCCAGAGGAGCCTCTGAATCAGCTACAGCAGTGGCTGCTTCTGGAACTCAGCCCATGGACTGTGAGGGGGTCAAACTGTTGGCTAGGGGGAAATTACAGGGGTCTCTTTGCTGGCACTGAGACAGGACTCTGTCATTTTGCCCGAGCTAGGATCCAGGTCACAGTCTTGAGTGGCAGCTCGAGTTGGGGAAGGGTGCAGGCATGTGAGAGCCTGCAGCCACAGAGGAACAGGATTCTCTTCCAGGTCAGAGGACAGACAAGCAGGCCTGTAGTTGCTTGCAGACCAGAGCACAGGCCAGGAGAGTGGTGAATGTGCCTCTCCTTAAATCATACCACCTGGGATCCCCTGAAGCTTGGGACAGTGCTCCCTGGAAGCAGTGCCCCACTTTAAGAAGGAGCTAAAAGTCAAGAAATAGGCTGGCAAAATGAGCAGACAGAAAAAGATGCTGACCCTAGAAAGTTTCTTTGGTGACAGGGAAGATCAGAATACACCCTCAAAGGAGGATAACAGGGTCAAAACTCCTACATCCAAAACTTCCAAGAAGAATATGAATTGGTCTCAGGCCATAGAGATGCTTAAAAGGGACTTTGAAGACAAAGTAGAAGAGATGGAGGAAAGACTGGAAGGAGAAATGAGAGTGATACAGGAGGGTCCTGAAAAAAAAAGTCAACAGCTTGAAATAATTGCTTAGAAATAATCAATCTGAGAAGTGGAGATGGCCAGAAATAAGATGATGGCTGTGTGAGTAGAGAGAACAGGTTGGATTCAAGGGATGTTGTAGAGGTAAGAATAGGAAGATTTGGCTACCAGTTGTGTATGTAAGGTGAAAGTGAATAAGGAGTCCTAAACACTTATGCCTCAGTTGAAACTGCTATATCTATAGCTGATAATTATCTCTTAATTGACAAATCTGATTCCCATCTCCTACTTCTTATCCATGTTTCTTGACTTCTCTGATATGCTTTTGACACTGTTGACCTTTGCTCTCTATAGAATTGTGCATACCCTTTGATCCAGCTAAGTTTATATCCCAAAGACATCTCCAAAAAGATAAAAAAGACCTATTTGTACAAAAATATTTATAGGAGCTCTTTTTGTGGTAGCAAAGGAATTTTCATCAATTGGGGAATGGCTAAACAAGCTGTGGTATATGATGGTGATGGAATATTATTGTGCTATAAGAAATGACAAGCAGGATGATTCCATAAAGGCCTGGAAAGACTTGTATGAACTGATGTATAGCAAAGTGAGCAGAACCAAGAGAACATTGTGCACAGATACAGCAATATTGTTTGATGAAGAACTGTGAAAGACTTAACTATTCTCAACAATATAATGATCCAAGATAATCCCAAAGGACTATTAATGAAACATAATATCCCTCTCCAAAGAAAGAACTGATATTGATGGAACACAGACTGAAGCATGCTATTTTTCACTTTTTAATTTTTTTTCTTTTATTCAAGTTTTTATATACAAAATGACTAATATGGTAATGTTTTACATAATCTTACATGTATAACCTACATTTGATTGCTTACCTCTTCAGTGATGGGGGAGGGGAGGGAGGGAAGGAGGGATAAAAATTGGAACCCAAAACTATAAATAAACATGTTTATTACTTTAAAAAAATACTTTCTGCTCTCTGAGTTGTGATGACATTATTCTCTCCTGCTCCATCTCCTACTGTTCTAACTATTCCTTTTCAATCTTGTTAACTCACTTATCATCTACAATACATTTCTTAACTGTGGATTTCCCCTAAGGCTCCATACTGTATCCTCTTGTCTATTTTCCTGGTGACCTCATCAACTCCCATGAGTTTAATTATCATCTCTAAGCAGATGACTCATGGATCTATATTCCAGGCCAGGTCTCTCCCCTGAGTTTCAGACTTGCATTACCACCTGCCATTGGACATTTCAAAAAAGATGTCTTGGACTCATTTAAAATTCAACATGCCCCAAAATAGAATTAATTTTCTTTCCCCTTAAACCTACCTCTTCTCTGAATTTCTCTATTTCTGTTAAGGGCACCATCATCCTTCCAGTCTCCTAGGTTCATGACCTTGACATGTTAGACTAATCTCATCCCATATATCAAATCAATCACCAAATTCTCCTGCCTTATTACATATTGCTCTTCTCCCCACATTCTATAATACTGTCAGACTGGCCTTCTCTTTGTTCCTCACACACAGAGCTCTATCTTCTGTCTTTGTGCTTTTACTTTAGGGTCATCCCTCCTGCCTGGAATGTTCTTCCTCTTCATCTCAGCCTCGAGGAATCTCTCTCCTCCATTAACAGGTTGCTTGAGCATCACCTTTTATACAATGCCTTTCCTGATCCCCCAACAGCAAATGCCCTCCGACTAACTATCTTGTATTTATTCTATATCAAATGCTGATGCTGGTATGGTGTTTGGGGGCTGAAGAGGAAAACCAGAAGCTCCCTCTCTCTGGCTCCATTTCTCCTGTGGGTAGAACTACTTTTTCCATCTCCTCCCTTCAGGTGGCCTCATGGGTGTTACTTTTCCCTTAGTGACTAGTGCTAAAATGTATAATCTCGGGGAGAATAGAATCCAGAATTCAATTTTGATCTCTGCTTTTGGGGAGATTAATAATATGCTATCAATAAAATTTTATTTGGTTTTTCTCAAGCCCTAGCCAGTACAAATTCCAGCAATTGAATTAGAAGCCTCCTGCTTACCTGCTTTTAATCCCCCCCCCCACCCCAGCAAGGACACAGATGCAGACAATGAATCTGGTTTCCTTTTTTGAGAACATTTAGCAAATGCAGAAGGTGTCAGATTCTTTAGAGGAATGAGGAATGGGATATACAGGCTCAATGAGAGAGAGCCAGATGAGGTAAGAGATGGGGAGCTTAAGAGTTTCACAACCGTCATTTTCAACAAACATGGGAAGATAGAATCTCTTCCCTGAATCTCCCCTGATCACCTTACCCAATCAGCAACAGAAGTGGTACTAGCTTTGGGAACACTAAACTCCCATCTTCTCTGGTTCTCCCTTTAGTTGCTCCTAAAATTGAAGCTCTTGAGTGTGAAGGTGGTGGCATCATCCATTATGTTTGAAGCTGCTTGAGCTAAGAAGGTATGGCAGACTCCCTGCTTCCATATCTCTTCCTACCTTGTAACCACAGGCTCCAGGCCAACCCTTAGCTTGTACTTTATTTAATGTCATTGCCTCTTGACAGACATCTTTTCCCCTTTCTCTATGGGGAGGCCTTTCAGGCACAATATGGATATTCTCTAAGGCTCAAATAGACAAACAGTAATGGTATTTATATATTTATTCTGTATATATTGTTGTTTTGTTGTTGTTGTTGTTGAGGCAATTGGGGTTAAGTGACTTGCCCAGGGTTACACAGCTAGTAAGTGTTAAGTGTCTGAGACCGGATTTGAACTCAGGTCCTTCTGAATCCAGGGCCGGTGCTCTATCCACTGCGCCACCTAGCTGCCCGTATTCTGTATATATTGTAATACTGTGTTCTACATATGTTATAATGGAGGACTGACACATGCAAAGGAAGGAAAAAACATTCAGTAAGTACCTACATTGTGCCAGAAGTATTTTACAAATATTATCTCATTTGATCCTCGAAACCCCGAGAGGAAGGTACTATTATTATCAACCCCCATTTCACAGTTGAGAAAAGTACAGTTAAGTGACTTGTCCAGGAGCACATAGCTAGTAAGTGTCTGAGGCAGAATCTGAACTCAGGTATTCCTGCCTATAGGCCCAGTGCTCTACCCAGTGTGCCACCTAGTTTCCTATGAGCAGAAAACTTCTGAACATATTCCTCATGTGAAGAGACTTTGAACCTGCTTATAAGAAAGTCATGATGACATGTAATGGCAATTCTGGGGAGAAACTTTGGAGCATGTGTAGATTAATAATATGCTATCAATAAAATTTTATTTGGTTTTTCTCAAGTCCTAGCCAGTACAAATTCCAGCAATTGAATTAGAAGCCTCCTGCTTATCTGCTTTATTCTGTGCCTACTTCCAGTCTCCCACCCATATGGTGGACAACAGTCACTTTAATTGTCTGTAGTTGTAGAACCAGAATGAGGGGACCTTCCAAATGCCTTAGCTGTCCTCTTTTTTTTTGATGGATCTTTGTTCTTCATTTGACTTCTTCACTGATGACATCCAGTGAGAGATAATAACATCAGGGCAGAGTCCTTGGGTCCTCTCCTTATAAAGCTGACATGTGGCTCTGTGAATACCAGCCTCTTTTCTTTCCCTACATCTCATTTTGGGTGAAGGAGATTAATGACAACCTTGTGACTTTCTAAAGGTTAGGAGAGCAAGTTATCAGAGTTGAACCTGGGTATTAATTCCATTCCAGGTTTTGTAGTCAGCCCAGCATCAATGTCTTGAGTATTGAGGAGTGACTTTCAAGAACAGTCTAACAGGGTTCCTCTGACAGTGATGATGCATTTGGATGTGTATGTTGAAATTGTACTAAATTGGAGATCACTTTCCAAGAACCCCAAGAAGTACAGGGGTAATGTGCCCCTGAGGTGGTGGGGGAAATAACTGTAATTTTAGTATTGCTCTGTCTTCAAAATAAATATCCCTTTGTAAAGCTAACTGATGTTAAGTTGTGAAAAAGGCCCAGAACCATAGTTAATGGTGAATAACAGTGAGGAAGACATAACTAGGGGGGGCTTAAACCAAAAGCATTGGAGAAAAGACCCTTTAAACCTGCTGAGGATAATCCTAGAATCTCACAGGGGTGGTTGTAGTTGCTTTTGGTGGAAAGTGTGGCCAGAGAGATAATTCAATACATAATTATATCCATCAATGTTGTCTGCCTTGATAGAATGTGCCCTACATCTCCTTGAGATCAGGTACTTTTTCATATCTTATCTTTGTGTCTCCAAGTGTCTACCATAGTGCCTAACACATAATTGGGACTTAATAAATGATTACTGATTGATTTATTTACTAATTTACCAATATACTTCATTTACAGTTAAATTATTCTTGGAGGGGGCAGCTAGGTGGCACAGTGGATAAAGCACTGGCCTTGGATTCAGGAGTTCGAATCCAGCCTCAGACACTTGACACTTAACTAGCTGTGTGACCTGGGCAAGTCACTTAACCCTCATTGCCCTAAAAAAAAAAAAAAAAAGAAGATAAATTATTCTTGGAGGCTAAGTACGCATTCCACAAACATTTATCTATTTAACATTTTTCTTTCCTTTTCTTTTTGTGGGGCAATGGGGGTTAAGTGACTTGCCCAGGGTCACACAGCTAGTCAGTGTCAAGTGAGGCTGGATTTGAACTCAGGTACTCCTGAATCCAGGGCCAGTGCTTTATCCTCTGCACCACCTAGCTGCCCCTTATTTAACATTTTTGAAATGCCTTCTCCATAGAAGGCACCATGCTGAGGTAGAGATGCAAAGTTTAGATAAATTATGTTCTCTGCCCTTGTTGAGTTTACTGTCCAGTTGGGGAATATGACACAAATAATGATAACCATAAATGACATTATATAATAAGGACACCAGAAGACTATAAAACAAAGTAAGGTTAGAGGGATCAGAAGAGACTTCATGGAAGAGGCAGCATCGAGTTAGGCTTTGGAGTATAGGCAGCTTGTGTCATTGTGTGGTAATTCTTGCAATATTTCAAGCTTTTTCATTATTATTATATCCATTATGGTAATCATAATTAGTGATCTTTGATGTTACTATTGTAATTGTTTTAGGGCACCACAGCAAACTTAATTAATAGATGTGTATATTCTATTACCAGTCTCTCTCCCTCCTATTCCTGGAGGTACAACAATATTGAAATTAAGGGAATTGATAACCCTACAATGGCCTCTAAGTGTTCAAGTGAAAGGAAGAGTCAGTGTTGTCTTATTTTAAGAAATTCCCACAGTCATCCCAACCTTCAGCAACCACCACTCTGATCAGTCAGCAGCTATCAACATTGAGTCAAGACTCTCCACCAGCAAAGATTATGACTTGCTAAATAAAGGCTCAGATGAGGGTTAGCATTTTTTACTAATAATGTATTTTTAAATTAAGGTACATACTTTAAAAAAAGACAATACTATTGCACACTTAGATTACAATAGTATAAACATAAGTTTTATATGCATGGGGAAACAAAAAATTCATATGACTCATTTCATTGTGATATTTGCTTTATTATGGTCTGGAACAGGACCTGCAATATCTCCAAGGCATGCCTGTATAGGTAGGAATTCAACAGGCAAAGAGAGGAAGGGATGGCATTCCAGGTATAGTGATTATCATAAACAAAAGTACAGAGATAGAAGAGAGCTTTGCTCAACAGGGAAAATAATAGTTTGGTTGGAGCGTAGAACTCATGAGAAGGAGTAAAACAACATAAAGCTGGAAAAGTAAGCTGGGGAAAGATTGTGGAGAGACATAAATAATATGGAAAAGAGTAAAGTGAACCAATGAAAATTTTTGAGCAATGGAGTGTCTAGTACTAAGGAAGTCTCTTTCATTTAGGCTTCCAGAAAAGCAACATCCAATTCTAGGTACTCTTTAGGTCAGCACCTATTCAAAAATATAATTCATTAGGTCCCCATCTGTTTAATTTTTTTCCTAGCCAATAAGTGGTCATGTTGTTGTTGGTGGTGATCCTTTGTTCTCAAAGAGGACCAATGACATTTTGACTTGCAATCGATTTGGATTTAAATGAGGCAGAGTTGTGCGGTTACTAACCTCACTCTCTACTCCAGAGTCACTTGGAGTCCAGTGGCAAGTTGTCCTGTCCATAGGTCAGGACAACTGTCAATGCCCCCCACCCCCGGCCAGTGGTCATGTAAGTTACAAGCAAAAGACATTTAATCAAACAACATAGCAAATAAAATGCCAAGAAGAGATCACATATGCCCCCACGGAGTACATTTTCCCAAAAGTTACCACATTGCCCGTTGGGGAGGATATAAACATAGAGAACACAAGTCAGTCAGCCAGTCAGTCAACAGAATTCATTATATACTTACTAAGTGTTCTAAGTCCTGGGGATACAAAGAATGGCAAACAATAGTCCCCACCCTAAAGAAGCTCATATTCTAATGGGGGAGACATATAGCTAGCTAACTAGATACAGATAAAGATATGTCTATATCTATAGATCTCTTTCACTCACAAACACACAGACACACACATACACAGACACACACACTCAATACATATAAGATATATACAAAGTAACCAGAGGATAATCTAAATAGAGAAGGTATTAGCATGTGTAAGGTGGGGAGAACAAGAAAGGCTTCCTGTAAGCAGGGGTAATTTGAGCTAATTCTTGAAGGAAGTCAGGAAAAATAAGTGGAGGGAGGAGGAAGAGCATGCTAGGCATGG
The DNA here is from genome assembly GCF_019393635.1 of Dromiciops gliroides. Taxonomy (NCBI): domain Eukaryota; kingdom Metazoa; phylum Chordata; class Mammalia; order Microbiotheria; family Microbiotheriidae; genus Dromiciops; species Dromiciops gliroides. The sequence goes on along the minus strand of NC_057862.1, from coordinate 261,687,557 downwards.
GGGATAGCAAGTCCAAAGACACAAAGACAGGAGATAAACCGTGGTGTCTGAAGAACTTCCAGTGTAGCTGGATTTTAGCATGCATGGAAGAGAGTAAGGTGTAAGAAGATTGGAAAGGAAGTGACCAGGTTGTGAAGAGTTCTCAATGTCCAACAAAGGATGTTATAACTAATTCTAGAGGCAATAGGGAGCCACTTGAGTTTATTGAGTAGGGGAGGGAGGGTAGCATGATGAGAACTGCACTTTAGAAAAATCACTTTGGTATTTGAGATAGATTAGAGTAGGAAGTGACTTGAGAGGTTGTTGTTGTTGTTGTTGTTTGTCCCTAGTTCTCAAAGAGGACCATGATACCAGAAGGTGATGTCATGGCTTTCAATGAATTGGATTTAAGTGAGGGAGGGCTGTGCAAGGTCACCAACTTCACTCTTTCCTCCAGAGTCATTTGGGTCTAGTGCATAATATATATGAATATGACTACAGATGGCCTCAGATTTTTTTTTAAGGCAATTGGGGTTAAGTGATTTTCCCAGGGTCACACAGTTAGTCAGTGTCTGAGATGAGATTTGAATTCAGGCCCTCTTAACTTCAGGGCCAGTGTTCTATCCACTGTGCCACCTAGCTGCCCAATATTGGGAGGTAGGGAGATCAAATAAAAGGCTTTTGCAGTAGTCTAAGGAAGAGAACAGACAGTTAGATGGTATAGTGTTGGGCCTGGAGTCAGGAGGACTACTCCTCTTGAATTCAAACATGCCCTCAAACACTTACTAACTGTGTGACCCTGGGAAGATCACTTTACCCTGGTTCCTCAGTTTCCTACTCTGTAAAATGAACTGGAGAAGAAAATGGCAAACCAATCCATTATCTTTGTCAAGAAAACCCCAAAAAGGGTTGCAAAGAGTCAGACACAACTGAAAAAATGACTAAACAATAACAGAGGAAGAGAACTAGGGTTGTGGCTGTATAAGTAGAGAGAAAGGTATACATACAAAAGATGTGAAGGTACAAATAACGTGATCAAATGTTTGCAGAACTGCATTGGTTTGGATTGGATTCCTGTGGAAATACAGTCTAGAATAAATGACTTTTGAGTTACCTTACAAAAAAAGAAGTAAGATCTAGCAATGAATTGGATATGCGGGATGAATTAGAATGAGGAGTCAAGGATAAAACCAAGATTATGAGTCTAATGATTCAGAAGATGGTGTTATCCTTGTCAATAATAAGGAGTTTGAAAAAAATAAAAATAAAAAAATAATAAGGAGTTTGAGAAGGGGAGAGGGTTTTGGAGAAAGATAATGAATTCTGATTTAGACATATTGAGTTTGATATGCTTACAAGGACACCCACTTTGAGATGTCCAAGAGATGTTTGGAGATATGTGACTTTCAGGAGAGAGACCATGGGAAGATAGATAGATAGATAGATAGATAGATAGATAGATAGATAGATAGATAGATAGATGGATAGATAGATATTGGGAAATTATAAAATGCATTATTAAGGGAATGTTTATTGAATTCTTAAAAGGGAAAGCAATGACTACTAAAAAGCCTTAACCAAGAACAGGCTTAATAAAAAACAGATCATGTTTTATGAAAAACTTTTCCTTTTTTGACAGGGTAATTAGACTTAGAGATTACAGGAATACTGTCACCCTGCTTCTGCCTAAGCCTGACTTGGTTTTCTTGATGGATAGCTACACTATAAACACAAACACACACACACACACACACGTGTGTGTGTGTATGTATGTATATGTATATATATATATATATATACACATACATACTAGATAGATCATGGATAGATAGATAGAAAGAATATACACACACACATAGAGTACATGTGTTTAAGGAGGGATGGCTCCTGATTGAGAGAATGCTGAGCTCTGTGTACCTAAATAATTTCAGCTGACTGATGACCCACTTCATAAGAGAGACTTGGGGAGAGACTGGTTGAGAGAGGCAAGGCATGAACTTTTGAACTGGCTAATAGAAGTACCTGGAACTACAGGCATGTGAGGTAGCCAGTTCCTATCATGTCTCCTGACTTCTAGCATGTGCAACCCTAGAAAATGGACTTCCCTTGGTAAGAGGAAGGAAGTCTTTCTTTGAGTTTGACCTAAGTTCTTATCTTGCCCATAGTTGGAAAACTCATTCACTCTTTTTTTTGGGCGCATTTTAAAATAAGTTTTAATTGATGTCTTGTATATGTATGCATGTATGAATGCATGAATGTATGTATGTTCTTTGATATATTCTAGCCTGTATAACTTCTCCAATTTCTTTCATTAACAAAGGAATTTGTTAGCTATTCATGATGAATGACATCTGTGTAGCCAGTACTTTATGTAACCAATACTGTGTAACCAGTATTTTGTGGGAAGGAGAGAAGTTGATAATAATGAGCTATTACTCTTCCCCAGTAGATAAGTGGCCAAAGGATATGAAAGGCTAAAAATAAGAATTTCAAAGTATTGATAACCATATGAAAGACTGCTCCAAGTCACAAGAGAAATGCAAATCATAACAACCCTAATGTTTCACCTTACACCTAACAAACTGGCAAAGATGACCAAAGATAAGAATAATTACTGTTGAAAGGCATACTAGTGCATTGTGAAAAAAACTGAATCAGTACAACCATTTTGAAAAAAAAATTGGAATTATGCAAATAAAGAGGCTAAAATATCCATGTCCTTTGACCCAGATATTTCACTACAGGGCATATACCCCATAAGAAAATTTCATACAGATGCTAGTCTTTTTGTGGTAGTAAAAAAGTGGAAACAAAGGAGATGTCCATAAGTTAGCAAATGGCTAAGCAAATTGTGATACATGGATTTGTAAAAAACTATTACTTCGGGGCAGCTAGGTGGTGCAGTGGATAAAGCATTGGCCTTGGATTCAGGAGTACCTGAGTTCAAATCCAGCCTCAGACACTTGACACTTACTAGCTGTGTGACCCTGGGCAAGTCACTTAACCCCCATTGCCCCGCAAAAAAACAAAAAACAAAACCAAAAACTATTACTTCATTGTAAGAAATAATAAATATGATGTATATAGAGAAACATGAAAACTCACATGAACTGATTCATAGTGAGCTAATCAGTTAAGAAAATAATGTACAAAATGACTACAACAATGTAAATGGAAAGAGCAATAAATATAGAACCATCACAAGGGAATGTTGCAAAATTACAAAGAAGTATGGTCCCAAAGAAGAGATATACAGAGACACCTTTGTCCCACTCTTCTGCAGAGGTAAGAGGTCTACAGGTATGGAACACTGAATATATTTTGAGACTTTTTGATGTACTGATTGGTTTTGTTGATTTTTTTTTCTCTTCTTTTTCTTTAAAACCATTATTTTTTACATGTGATTGCTCTTTGGGAGGGGAGGAAAGAGAAGGGATGCTGGAAGGAATTTTGGTGATGTAAAAACAAGTGATACCTATACAAATTAATTTAAAAAACAAGCTATTACCCTCCTCTTGAGAGAGATTAGGGGAAGCAGATTTCATTCTGAACCGTTTAGAATTATGCCCCATAAACTAGAGATATTTGATGGGTGAGAGACAACTATAATTGGAGCCCGAAGACAGGAGAGATCTTCCAGCTGTTGTAGTTCTGGATCCTGTGTACTCCTCTCCCCCAAGCTAGGCTGAATGTGGTACCTGCATGGCCCTCCCTTTACTCATCACAAAAATGGGTCAGATCCCAATTCATATCTATTTATGCCACTTGCAAGCTGCATCTATATTTTTAGACAACTCACTCATATATACATGCCTTACATTTAGATTTCAATGAAGCATTTGTCAAAGTCTGTCATGTTATTTTGTAGATAAGATGGAGAAATGCAGGCTATCTGGCAATAGTTAGAATGATTGGACTCAAAGGCTAGTTATTAATTGTGATGTTTAAACTCTAATGTGGGTCCTAACCTGCCCCCCCCCCCCAGTTTTTTTGGGGAAACTGGCTAAGGCTTACTGATAAATTCAGTAAGAGTTTAGGCTTTTAAGTATTTAAAAAGAATTTTTTTTAAAGCAGAGCAATGAGGGTTAAGTGACTTGCCCAGGGTCACACAGTCAGTGTCAAGTGTCTGAGGTCAGATTTGAACTCAGGTCCTTCTGAATCCAGGGCTGATGCTTTATCCACCATGCCACCTAGTTGCACCATTTTAAGGATTTATTAAAGAGTAAAGACAACACATGGGATCCTGTAACATCAGAAAAGTCTATCTACTTTCCTCTCTTTTTCTCTGTCCACCTTTTTTCTGTCTCCCACCAAGACAAAGTCCCGAATGAAAAGAGGGACCCTCCTTTCCTAGCAGCCCACGTGAAGTTCTGCTGCCAAGCTGATGTCTCGAACTAAAAGAGACAGATCCTCAGCAGCTTCTCCCAGAAGCTCTCTGTGAAACAGGAAGCACGGCTGTCCCCCCCCCCCCGCCCCCCCCCCACACCTCCAAGCTAATTGGTTGGTAGCTTTGATTGACATGACTACAGGTGGTTCTATAGACATAACTTTCAGACTCCAAGTCACATGTTTTCTCCTTAGGGTGGAGCTCTGATTTTTACATAATGGTTGTAAGTCAATTTAGAGGGAAGTCTCTAATGGAATGACCCATGGATCTGTTATTGTCTCTTTTTTTGTTCAACATGTAAGTTTAAAATCGGAAGGGACCTAAGAGAATATTAAGTCCAATGTCCTCCTACCATAGAAACCTCTTCCTTAGGCTTGGCTTACTTTTGCCCTAAAGACATATCCACTAGGTCTAAGGATATTATACACACAAACACACAAATTATATCTACACATGTACACAATAAAGTCTATAAGAATATATATATAATAAAAAATATACATATATTATATCTCTGCTTATAGACTTTATTATGGAAACTTGATCTTGCCTAAGAATATGAGTTCAATGAACTCCAATTGTATTTAGGACTTCCAATAATAATAATAGCTAGCATTTATATATATATTTATATATAGTGTCTATTTATTTATATAGTACCTATCATGTGCAGGAAATTTACAAATATTATCTCATTTTATCCTCACAACAGTCCTGGGAGGTAGGTATTACTATTATTATTCCCATTTTACAGATGAGGAAACAGGCAGACTTAAGTGACTTGTCTAGGATCACACAACTAGTGTTACACAACAGTAAGATCTGAACTCAGGTCTCCAGGCCCAATGCTCTATCCATTGCACCACCTAGCTGCTATATATAATAGCGGACACCTTAAACTTTTTTGAGACATCTAGGGAGTTAGATTCTGTTGCTCCTAGAGAGACTGGAAAGAGATCTAAGACTAGCCAGAAAAAATAGGAGTTGCATGCTTGTACTTTGGGGCCCTGGAATGGGAACTGATGGGAATGTTGATTCTCTGAGGGACTGAAAAGAGAGCTAATGTTTCTGTAATTTAAAGATTTTACTTCTCCCCTCCCCCAAATACAGGTGATTAGGATATGTGAGCTGTAAGGGAAGGAGTCCAAACAACCTCAGAAATTCCCTTGGGAAGAATAAACATTTGAACTAAAACTATTAATGGACTAGCAGCAAAGGACTATCTTGGAGATGGCTAATTCTCTTTCATCTGAGCAGTGAGTAGCCACTTGGGGTAGTCTCAATACTTTATTTTATTTTTATTTTTTTGAAGTAAATGTACTTCGACTTGAATGTGAATGTTTTTTCAACTTCAAATAGAGTGGGAAAGTAGATAGCTATTTTAATTAAAAGTCAGATGTGAACATAAACTACATTTGGAGATTTTCTTCTGAGTTCTGGAGTAGGGGTAAAGTATTAGACAATTTTTTGATAGACCTAGGAAATATTACACTCTATATGAATGATTCTTTTACTATTTAAAGGTTCCAGACCAAGACTGACTAAAACTGGGTCTAGGTAAGAGTGAAAGTAGGGGAGGAAAGAGGAAGTAGGTGTTAGATGCATTTAGGACAACACCCTAATTCTCCTACTTGAAAGGTGGAGCAAGCTCTTGCTACCTCTAGTATTGAAGATTAAATTCCTTAAAGACTCATGAAGGGGCATTCTTATCACTACATGTGGGATATCAATGATTGACATCTCTTCATAAAGTTCTATATTTGGATTTAAAAAAATCAGTTTCACAGATATAGGTTGAAGTAGGCATAGACTTATTGAGACAAGTCCTGTGGAAAAAAATCTAAAGAGTTTTCTTGAATTATAAACTTGATATGAGTCAACACAGACATGACAGCTAAAAATTTGAATGGCATCATAGATTACATTAAGAAAGGCATAGTAGGGGCAGCTAGGTGGCGCAGTGGATAGAGCACTGGCCCTGGAGTCAGGAATACCTGAGTTCAAATCCGGCCTCAGACACTTAACACTTACTAGCTGTGTGACCCTGGGCAAGTCACTTAACCCTAATTGCCTCACTAAAAAAACCAACAAGAAAGGCATAGTATCCAGAATGAGAGAGGTACTATTTCTAAAATACTTCCCTGCTTTGACCAAGGAAGTACTGAATTCAGATCTGGATGTCACATTTTAGGAAATAGATTGATTAGCTAGAAAGCAAACAGTAGAGCATGTCTGGGATGGTGACAACACTAGAAAATATGCCATATGACAATTGATTAAAGGAACGGAGAATGTTTGAGCTGGAGAAGAGATCCCCCAGCTTCCACAGTAGTACCTAGGACATGGTAGGTTCTTAATAAATGTTTGTTGAATGAATGAAAGGGGGCATGGTGACTGTCTTCAAGTTTTTGAAGAGTTGTCATATAGAAGGGGGATTAGATTTATTATTCTTGTTCCTGTTGTTAAATATTTACCAGCATACTCTGGATTCCAATAAATACTGGCTGTGTGACTGGGAATTGCTCAGTGTCTCCAGAAAATTCTCTATGACTAGAAAGTGAAGGAGTTACTGATCTACATTGGATAGTTTCCTCATTAGGAACTCTCTAAATCAATGAAGTCACAGGTCTGGAAAAAATACATATATACATACATATACACACAAATATGTAAACACACATTTATGAGTGTATGTACACATATACACATATATGTAACACAATGTAGCTTTTACAAAGGAATATATTTACTTCCAAAGATATTGTCACATACAAACATACTCCTCCCAGCATGTGGGAGGTATGATCTTCCTCTCCCCCTCCTCTCTCCAGTACCACCTCAGTCTCTGGAGAGGGAAAGAGGATTAGGTTCATAGCTTAGCTTGCCTCCCTTAGAGCACAGTCCTAGGTCCAGTTCCAAAATGGCTTCTTAGGGCTTCCATGACAGCCTGATTGGCTGTTCCTCTACCAGTCCGCCTGCAATCCTAGCTGCTCCAAAGTCACCATGGTACAAATTCCTGGTAATGTGAGGATCACCACCAACTCCTGAAATAGAGGACAAACACCACAAAACAGAAACAAACACCCCCGCCCCCCGACCCATTTCTCTGAGCTGGATAATGGAAAGAGAATAGGGGAAGGGCAAGTCTCTTTTGGCATGTATCCACCCTGGGCTCAGCAGACAGGAGTAGCTGAGAGTACAGGGTGAACAGGCCAAACCATGGCAGAAAAGCATCACTGAAGAGAGGAAACTGCTCAGTCTCACCACTTTAAACTTTTTTTGCAGGACAATGAGGGTTAAATTACTTGCCCAGGGTCACACAGCTAGTTAAGTGTCAAGTGTCTAAGTCTGAATTTGAACTCAGGTCCTCCTGAATCCAGGGCCTGTGCTAGTCTCACCCTTTTTAAAAAAATAAAAGTATTTTATTATCTCACCACTTTTAAAGACCAAGGCAGCCAATCAGACACCACCCCCCGCCCTCGCCCCGCACATGGTAGGTGAGCTCCATGTTAAACTGGGCATGCTAAAAAACTGGGTTTTACATGCATGCAATATGTGCTTATATGTGGAGCAGCAATACATGTGCATGCATATATGTATATCCACATATGTGTTGTTGTATGTGTGCATGCACGCCCACACACACACACACACACATATATAGTTTGGTAAATGCCTAGATCACCTAAGATGGTATCATTCATTTAGAAGACATTGGGGATCAGTTTCCAGGAGACTGTAGAATTGGAGTTGCTTGGACATTCTGTGTTGGTGTACCTCATGCTTGGGAGAAGTCTTTTCCATTGACTACATAGTTAGGAAGTTCAGTACCTGACTCCTTAATTCAGGTGGCTTTTTCTGTATTTGCATGTGTTGAGGGGGGAGGTCTAAGGACCACCACTCTCCACCTTAGGCCACCTTTGGGGTTTATCTTATTAACAAAGCCTTTTCCAAGATTTTCTTTTTTGCTTACTGTGGGGAGAATGATCTGGAGCCTAGAGAATTTCAAAAGTATTTGTTTACAGGAGACTTACCCACAATCTGTAATGACTTCATGGATGCTTTCTTAAAAATTGGAATTGTTGTATTATAAGTGTTTGCCAGGGAATCTGACATAGCTTTTGAGCCACGCTTTAAAAGAATTTGTTAGGTTCCAGCTCAGAGAGCAGAAGGCAATCACAGCAGGAAGTCTCAGGCCTTCTGGAGGCAGTTTTATCATACATCTGCTTCCTTTGCCCAGTTGGATCAGACTCTACTTTCCCAGTCACTTTTCTGAACAGGTGTTACATCTCTATAACCTCCAAGTGTCCTATGCATTGGTTCTAAGGGACTAGACATTGAACTTTGCTGTTCAGTGCATGACTTCTCTGCTAATTGCTATTGTCTTGACTCTAGATTCATTTTAATTAGATTCAGCCAATTGAGAGCTCCATCTTCCAGATACTTGAAGCAAAGTGGCTTAGGCTTCCTCTCCACCTCAAAACAGTACCCTTTCTCAGCAGTTTGGACTAGGGCCCAAATTGGATTATTGCTTAGCCTTCCACTCTTTCTTTACTGTTCTATTTGCAGACCTTGAGTGTAGAACTGACCTCTGAAGATGTTATCAGCCAGTGCTGCAGAATTACTGTGCTCTAAGGGCAGCTAGGTGGTGCAGTGAATAAAGCACCAGTCCTGGATTCAGGAGGACCTGAGTTCAAATCCAACCTCGGACACTTGACACTTACTAGCTGTGGTGACCCTGGGTAAGTCACTTAAGCCTCATTGCCCCCCCAAAGGCAAACAGACAAACAAACAAAAGAAGTACTGTGCTCTGCTTTGGTCGACCTATTCAGACAAGAATTAGCAAAAGACATATATATATATATTTACAAATTATATATTATATAAGTAAATTGTATAGATTAAATTATATTATTAAATATTACATAATTATATATCTTAATGTAATGTGTTATGTATAATACATTATATATTTTTATATATTATATCTATATGTGTGTATGTGTAAATATACACACAGCACATAATTTTTGTGGTAGCAAATGAATTGGAAATAAAGTGAGTGACCATTAATTGGAGAATAGTTAAATAAATTGTGATATATAAATATAATGGCATGTGTTGAGATGGTATCTTGTTCTGGTTCCCCTGACCCACCCTCCTTTTATAGTAAGTACAGTTAGTATAAGGTAAGCATAAGGTATCACAATCTTCATAGTAAGATTACAAAGGGGAACATAGAAGTCACTTACAGATTGTCCTATAAATTAAAGGAACATAAACTGTTACCCAGTTGCTTACTGTGGGGGAGAATGATCTGGAGCCTAGAGAATTTCAAAAGTATTTGTTTACAGGAGACTTACCCACAATCTGTAATGACTTCATGGATGCTTTCTTAAAAATTGGAACTGTTGTATTATAAGTGTTTGCCAGGGAATCTGACATAGCTTTTGAGCCACTGTCTCATAAATTAGGGGAGCATAGGAGCTACTGGAAACTTTCATAAATTAACTACAGCCCCATCTTGGGACTAGGTGCAACATTAGGAACAGACAGCTAGGTCTTACTGTAAGGGCGCCTTGGTCTTGCCCATTGTCTATACGCCTCAGAGAAGCTCAGGACATGTAGACCAGCAGAACACCACCAAAGAATTATGCTAATGAACTAACCCTAAAATATTGCTGATAATTTTGAGATATGTACATGTTTAAGAACTAATCCTAGGGGCAGCTAGATGGCGCAGTGGCCTTGGAGTCAGGAGTACCTGAGTTCAAATCCGGCCTCAGACACTTAATACTTACTAGCTGTGTGACCCTGGGCTTGTCATTTAACCCCAACTGCCTCACTAAAAAAAAAAAAAAAAAAGAACTAATCCTAAAGAGGAATGGATGAGAGTCTGTCTCCCACCACCAAACCATATAAAAATGAGATCCCACGTTTCTGCTAGGGAGTTCTGTTCCATCTGCTAAAGGTCCATTTTGCCCTAAAGTTTCCAACTCTGATCCAAGGTTATATCAGTAGCCTGTGTGCCCCTCCTCCTCCCCTCCCCATTCTCTTCCCCAGCTGTCTGCCTCCCTCCATGACCCAATCCCCCATTCCCATGCCATCTGCCTCTGTATTCCCCATACCATTTGTCTCTGTACTCTCTAAGCCGTATTAAAGTATGATTGAAACATTACTCTCTGTTTGCTGCCACCATGGCCTTTCACAGCTAGCATCCAAAAAGCTGGGCATACCTGTCCCCCACTCCATCCAGGAGTACCCTTTTGAGGTTCCATATCCTTAGTCATAAACTGGGAGCTCCAGGGCTGAATCTATAAGCTATTCACAGTTTCCCCTATCCCTGAAAATGTGGGGTACAATGAATTCATGGGTAGAAAGTAAGTGTCAAGTGAAGTGAAAGCAAGCTAAATCTCTTCCCAGATTTTTCCCTTTTTCCTGGGTCACAATAAATCGATTTTACAAATTAATTGGCAATTCATCACTATAAAAAATATATGTGAGTCATTCAGAGAAATGAAGGAAACTTATTTGAACTAATAGAGACTGAAGAATTCAGAGCCAAGGAAATAAAATCTATACAAAATAAAGAGAAAGTCATTTAGGAACCTGGGAATATTAACAATTCAGAGAATCAAGGAAAGGCCTCTTGTAGAAGATGACATCTCAGTTGTGCTTTAAGGGGAGGTAGGATTAGAAAGAAGTGAAGGGGAGAAGGGAGAAAGTTTGGAGACATGGAGACAGACTGCCTTAAGGCAGAAGATAGAAACTTGTATATGAGGAACATCAAGTAGGCCAGTTTGGAGGGAATACAGAGTATATAAAGGGATGGCAAGAAGAGGAAGGAAACAAGCATTTATTAAGTACCTACTATGTGCCAGACACTGGACTGAGTTCTTTACAAACATCTCATTTGGGAGAAACAGGAAATCAATCTGGAAAGATAGTTTGGAGTCATTTTGTTTGTTTTGGGGGTTTTTTTGGTGAGGCAATTGGGGTTAAGTGACTTGCCCAGGGTCACACAGCTAGTAAGTGTTAAGTGTCTGAGGTTGGATTTGAACTCAGGTACTCCTGAATCCAGGGCTGGTGCTCTATCCACTGCGCCATCTAGCTGCCCCTGGAGTCACTTTGTAAAAGGCTTTTTTTTGGGGGGGGGGCGGGGCAATGAGGGTCAAGTGACTTGCTCAGGGTCACATAGCTAGTAAGTGTCAAATGTCTGAGGCTGGATTTTGAACTCAGGTCCTCCTGAATCCAGGGCCAGTGGCCACCTAGCTGCCCCCATGAAGGGCTTTAAATGACAGAGTTTTTTGCTTTTACTTTTTTATTCTAGAGGCAATAGAGAGCAATGGAAGCTTCTTGAACAGAGGAGGGACACAGTCAGATCTATGCTTTAGGAATATCAATTTGTCAGGTGTATGGAAGATGGATTGGAGGAAGAAGAGGTTTGAGGTAAGGATACTAATGCACAAGTTGTTACAGTATTCCTGGCAAGGAAAGGGTGGTATCACCTGAAACTGGGTCTGAAAATATTCCTCTTTCAAAGTATTACTCGCACACATGATCCAATCAAAATTTAAGTAAAAGTTTTATTATTCAGAACACAGAGATATGGCCAGAAGAAGTCTAAACTTCAACTTCTGGGGAGGAACAGATTTATGGCATGTTCCTCTATCAGTCAGCACATAGAGGTATGGCTGGGAGAAGTCTAAACTTCAACTCCCTGAACAAAGGAGAGGGTAATAGTTTTATAGAGGAGAGAAGGGCCTGGGGATGGGGGGAGAGGCTTAGGACTGAAAAGTTACAACAGTTTGGAAAATGACAAATGCTAGCTATTTGGGGAGTGGGATACATAACGTAGTAAATATGCCACATTCCTAACTTGAGGTTATTGTCATCACATAGCAAACACGACTGGCTCCCAACTAAGCTCATCCTATAAATTTCAAGGTGCCCAGCTTTCTGGGTGTCCCTGACATGTCTGCTTTATTATCTGTTTGACTAACCACTACCTGGTTAATTAACTACTTTGCCTTTCCAAGGAAAAAGTAATCTCTACCTAACCTCAGCAAGCTGATCAACTGTGTTATTTCTCATAGTCAGAGTGTCCTCCTTACAGCCAAAGTATCCCTAACTGGGCCCAGGCCTACCAGGCTGCTACCACAGTGGTGATCATGTGAGTGAAGAGAAGGTGATGAATGTAAGAGATGTTGTGCAGGGAAGGTTTGACAATGTTGGGGTTACTGGAAGTATGGTGGCGTCCTTAAAGAAATGGGAAAGTTGGAATACTATTGTGCTGTAAGAGATGATTAGGGGGCAGCTAGGTGGTACAGTGGATAGAGCACTGGCCCTGGAGTCAGGAGGACCTGAGTTCAAGTCCGACGTCAGACACTTAACACTTACTAGCTGTGTGACCCTAGGCAAGTCACTTAACCCCAATTGCCTCACCAAAAAAAAAAAAAAAAAAAAAAAAAGAAATGATTAGCAGGCAGATTTCAGAAAAACCTGGAAAGACTTAAGTGACTGATGGTGAGTGAAGTGAGCAGAACCAGAACATTGTATACAGTAACAGTAACATTGTACAGTGATCGATTGTGATAGACTTAGCTCTTCTCAGCCATACAATGATCCAAGGGGGGATGGAGGGATAGGGATGGATAAATCACAGGCCCTGGATTCAGGAGGACTTGAGTTCAAATTTGACCTCAGACACTTGACACTTACTAGCTGTGTGACCCTGGGCAAGTCACTTAACACTTGTAAAAAGAAAATAATATTCGCTAGCTAATCTAATCTTGAAAAATTATATAATTGGACTTAAGAAAAATTATAAGTATATGAAAAATGATAAGTTTAGAGAAATCATAATTGGGCCGTAAGTCCTGCCGCGGTCACCATTCAAATGTAAAAATATTGTTAAATGACTAGGGCTAATTTGGGGGGACTAATCTGTGGACTTTTGACTAACTGGCTATCTGACTGCTACTAATTTAATGTGGGCCGTTTATAAAGTTCCACCACACTGTTCCACTCTCAAAATTGATAAGCAAAATAATAAGAAGCCTCTTAACTAAATAATCAAAGCAGAGTTTATTTGAGATACTATTTAAAATTATGAATACAGGGAAATAAAATGTACAACCTGTCTGGGTCCTGTTCCAGTGCTTCCACCTGCTGCCCTGGAACCTTTTTAATACAATAAGGACCTTAGCTGCCTCTTGCCTCAGGATATGTTCCACTTTCACGTAGGTCCTTTATTCTAACTCTGAGCCCTTTCACTTTGTAAATCCCCCTGTTTCTAACTTTTCTCTCCTTACTGCCACCACTGAACCCGTGTTTCTCTCTCACCGACCTTCTGTCTTTCTGTCTGCTCTGTCAGTCTGCCCTCTGCCGCCTTTGCCACCCCTCTAATCTTGTCCGCCTCTTTTAATCTTGTCCGCCGGCCTTTCCTCTTTGTTCCTAGTCCTTTAGCCTTCTCCTGCGTCCTTGTAGCCCCCTTCTCTAATCTGTCTTCTCCAACCTCTAATCTTGTCAGCCAGCCTCCAGTCCTCTTCTCAGCCCCTCTTCTCCTCTTGTCCATCCCGTCTCTTTTGCTGTCTAACTCCCAGGTCTATATATATCTTTCTTATCTCCACTCAAATCTCAGGGCTTTTCACACCCATACTCCAAGCTAATCCGCCAGTCAGGGCTGCACGAGCATCCCGTGCCTCAGCACAGGCTATGCCAGAGCCTGGCCTGGATGAGCCCGGGGTCTCTGGGATAGCTCCCCCCAGCTGTCCCACCTGGTGTCTTGTACAGCCCATGGGGCTTTTTTGCTCAGCTGAAGGAGAGGGGGAGGGGCACCAGCTCCTCCCACACAGAAGAGACCCTGAGGGCCTAAGGCTTTCTAATCTCAGCCTAAAGGTAGGGTCCCCAAATCAAAATAAATTTCCACACACTCATTGCCCTGCCAAAAAATAAACACACACACACACACACACACTGATCCAAGACAATTCCAAAGAACTCAAGATGGAAAAGTTTCTCCACATCTCCACATCTGTGGATTCTGAATGCAGATTGAACCATACTGTTTCTACTTTTGGTTTTGTTTTTGGTTTTTTGAGGTTTTTCCCTTTTGTTCTGATTCTTCTTTCACAATATGACTAATGCAGAAATAGGTTTAATGTGATTGTACATATATAACCTATATCATTATATTCTGTCTTGGGGAGGGAGGGAGAAAAATTTGGAACTAAGAATCTTATGAAAACAAATGTTGAAAACTATCTTTACATGTAACTGGAAAATAATAAAATACTTTTATGATTAAAAAAAAGAAATAGGAAAGTCAGGAAAAGGATTAGGTTTAAGGCAAAAGATGATTTCCATTTTGGACAAGTTGAGTTCGAGATGTCCTTCCAATAGGCATTTGGAGATTTGTCCCGAGAAAGTAATATGCAGAGACTGACTGACAAAACCATCAAATAAGAGAGTATAAAGAGAAGATAGAGCTTTAGGATTGTAGAAAATTCTGTACTATGTGTCTGACGCATAAGCCTGCCAGAAATAATTTTTATAAATTTAGATTATCGTAATCTTGGAACCAAAGATAGCCAAAGTTATCCCATGACTCTGAAAACCTCTCTCACAAAGTCATTTTTAGGTTATAATTTACAATATTCTAAAAACAACAGATAAAATTCCAAAATAAGATTCTAAGAAATAGTTTTAACCCTGAGGGTAAAGGTCAGTTAGCCTTTTGTTTCATCACACAGAATAGTCAGTTAACTTTTGGTGTACTTTGGAGAATCATTTTCCTAAAACCATTCAATCCTCTCTTTGATCATTTCTCTTTAAAGATTTTTCTGTCTAGCTAGTCACAGTTGAACTCCAGGAATACTTTCATTAACTGAAATCATAAAAAAACTTCCTTCTGATCATTCCCCTAATTCCTTTGGAGTAGGGAGACCTTAACTCCATTAAGATATTTTCCTTTCTAACTTTGGTTACCACCCTTAATCTATTTTCTGGGATCTTAGATTTCTTTTTTAAATGTTTATATCCTTTCCTAAAAGAAAGTGGTTAGGCTTTAGACTGGAATAATGTCAAAATGCTTACTAATGTTTTAAAGGGAGATTTTTTTTCCTCTCATTTTATTTTTAATCACATTTCCCTATTCATGTACACTGCTTTTTCACAGGCTATATGCTTAAAAAGATACCAAACATACACCAAAGACATGTGGTAGCTGTAGTATGTAGGACCCAGTATTCAAAGATAAATGGACTTTTCTGTGCCAGGGGCAAACCAGGTAGTATGGGAGGGGTAGGGTTGAGGGGCCAGAAAGCACACCTGGGATGCTGTAACCCCAAGAAAGAAAGCACATCTTGGGATGTTGTGAGGTTTCTATGCTGCTGAATGACTGATACTGGGGAGATGAGGATGTAGGCTGGGACTGGGTACAGGGGTATAGGTCCTAGAGTGGAGGAAGTATACTCCAGGTGGTGCCTTCTAAATTTTGGCACCTTAGAGAAAAAGCTCTAATTGCCTCACCCTAGTTACTGATCTTCTACTACCTACAGACACAAGGGACTACTTTTTGAGAAGGAGCAGGAATAGGCAACTATATGATCCCTAACCACCCACCAAAAATATTCCCTCTTATCTGGTTGCTGCCTTCTCCTTAAGTTTTTTTTTCTTAAAGCATAAGGTTTTGATGTTTAAAATGCAAATACCCCTGAGTAGAAAAACAATTTGATCTATTATTAGTGTGAATAGAAGCTGCTAGTGACCCAGTGTGTGTAAGGGAAGTAGGAAGGGAGTGGCCTGATGGTCTAACAGGCTCTTTGGTCAATGACAGAACTATAAATCAGCAGAATTTATAGTGTACATAGAGGCCAGCATAAACGCTTATTTAATGAAGGTTTGTGTTCATTGCAGTTCAACCAATTTGAAACTAAAAGCATGGTGGTATAGGTTATGTTTTTGTCTATAATCACAGTGATATTATGAATAGAATACTTACAAATTCTTGGGTGGGGAAGTATACCATCGCCAGATGCTCTGTGCACTCCTTGTGTTAAGAGGTATGCACAACCAATATTCAATTAAACAAAGCTGAATTGAGGGAGTCAGGCTTTTCATTAGCCATAGTGGAAGAGGAAGGGAAGAAGGATGACTATCTGACACTTTCTGGTCAACATCCAGATATTCTGGGAAATCCTCCAAGGGATAACTGCTAACAAGCACTATGCTTACAAAGGAACTTAGCCCCAAGATCATCATTGCTAAGTGACATGTTGGTCCTTCACCTGAACATCTAAGTTATGGGGAGGGGGGCAAAATTAGACAGGAAACATGGACCTACTTCAACCTCACAAAATCCACCAAAAGATCCTTTCCTGTTGCTAAAGTTCCTTCTAACTATAAACATATGATACCATGTTAACCTTTTGGTTTCCAGGTTGTTGCCTGGAGAGCATTGACAAAGATCAGACTCTGGAAACGGCCAAATAGACTCTAAGAATTTACCAGTTTGGTGACTTTTTCCCCCTCAATTTGGCATTGGGACATGCCTGAAGAGGAAGATAGAAAGTCATTTATTATGTGTGCATATGATCCCTGGATCCCCACTCTTCTGCTCCCTTCCTCCAGGTCTCTGAAGGGCTGAAGCTGCAGGACAGTGGAATGTGGAATTGTGGGATGCTTGCTACTGGCCCCAGCCTGCTCCTAGCTCCATAGGGAAGAAGAATCAGGAGAGGCCAAGATGCTGGCCAAAAGTGGCCAGTATTTATTTATATTGTTTATCTCTCTATCATATTCCTTCCCACCTCCACTTTGTATTATCATTTATGTCCATGCCTCTGATTGTAAAACAGGGGTTCTTAATCTGGGATCTATAAATTTATTTTTTAAAAAAAGTTTGATAATTGTGTTGCATTATAATTGGCTTTCTTTGTATCCTATGTATTTTTTTAATGCACTTAAAAGCAGTATCTGAGGAGTACATAGGCTTCACTGAAGTGACAAAGGGGTCCATGATACAATGTTGAAAACTCTATTATAAAGGAAACCTCACCCACATCTCTGTTTTTGTGATTTACAGCAGTGGGGACTGAGATTTGGGAAGAGGGTGTGATTCCTTTGAGGAGACAGAAGACTCCATCCTTTTTTAGTGTGAGGTGAGGTACAGGGGAGAGGTTCACAAAATCTGAGGAGGGATATATTATAATTACATCGGTTGGGACAAATGCATAGTTCTCATAAACAGGAGAGTATACAGTCCTTGATGCTGGATATCTCCAAAGTCTTAGTGTAGTTTAAACTCTTTTAAAGCCTTTTTGGGACATCCTATATGTGCTTTGTCCATCTGTCTGTCTGTCTGCCTGTCTCTTTCTCTGTGTCTTTCTCTTTGTGTATGTGGGTGTGGATGTATATGTGTGTATGCATACACATATATACACATGGTATATGTATATATATTCATACATATATAATATACAGTATACACAATAATGGATATACCCCTCGGACTAATATAGATAAGTTCTTGAAACACATGAAAAGTATAAGCCTCATGAAGGACATCCTGAACCAAAACTGGAGAGTTTCAAGACAACTTCACCTGGAATTCACCTTCTATGATATTCCTTCCTACGTGCACTGCTCCTCACCACCCCAACCGTTACATGTGACAGCTATTACAATGATAAGATACGATTCTGAGGGTAGATTTTGATAGTGGGGGAGAGGGAAAAGAGCCCTGAACTGAGGAGATGGAAGGGGTCAGAAGAACTTAAGACAACCAGAAAGGAAAATAATATAAAAGGAATGTTGACAGCATCAAATAAATGAGAATTATTTTCAGGCTATCTCTGCCTACAAAAAAGAAAGTCTGTTGAAAGAGCTGCCCCCAGTGGATAGAGCATCAGCCCTGGATTCAGAAGGACCTAAGTTCAAATCTGGGCTCAGACATTTGGCATTTGCTAGCTGTGTGACCCTGGGCAAGTCATTTAACCCCAATTGCCTCACCAAAAAAAAATTAGTAGTGAGAATGGTAATGATGGTTATGTTCTTAATGCTTGATAAGCATGTGTGGGTCATGGTGATTATGATGATAATGATGGTCATGGTGATGGTGGTGGGCTACTCATGAGTCAATTGCATCTCTGTGGATCTCAGGTCTCTTATCTAGTGCTCAGGAATCAATTCTCCCACTGACTTCTTCCCTGTGCCCCTACTCAGCTTTTAGTCTTTGCAACAGCCTGAATTTCCTTCAAAGCACAGAGTCCAGAGCAACTGCCTGAATTGACCACATCCTAGGAATGACTCTGGCTTCATGGGCCATCTCTGAATTTCTTTGTCCTATAGATTACATACTTGGAACTAAAAAGTAAACCTTCCTGAATTTCAAGCCGTGCAAAAGGAAAGAAAGGAAAATGTAACATCTCCTGGGTATTAATGAGTGGGTTAATAACGATCTGTTCGCTGGCTCTTTATTAACAGAAATATTAAATGCTGTTTCAATGCTAAACAAAACAAAACAAAACAAAACAAAAAGAAAGAGCTGCCCCCTCTCATCCTTAGATTCCCTTTAAAATCTTCAAATTTGGCCAGGAAATTAATGAATTGGGGGGGGTTGGGGGGAAAGGGAAGTTATACCTGTGCCCCAGCTGATGAGCCATGTACCCAGTATCTTAAGTATATTCCCCCCAGCTGATTGTATGGTGGGACCTATATCTTGGGGGTGGCCCTTTCCATAAAGCCAAGAATCAAAGGCATGAGGTAGAAAAGTTGTAGGTCAGGGTACACATTTGAGGAGTGCTGGTTCAAAGGAGACAGAGGAATGGTCATTGGGTGAGGAGTCTGTCTGGTGCAGGTGTCTGCCCTAGACATTCTACATCCCACTATTGAGAAGAAAGCATCAAGGACTGAGGAAGTTCTGTGTAGCCCAACCAGCAGCCACACCAGAAAGCAGTTTGGAAGCAGCGTTAGAAGTACCAACTAGCAACAAGTGGTGAGGAAAAACAGATGAAAGAGAAATCAGTTCTCCAGGATCTGAGTATATTCCATGGAGTATGACATTCACCAGGGGCTGAATAGGAAAGAAGACAAGGGACACTTAAACCATGAGTGAAAAAGCAGATTTTCCTTCTGAGCCTTAGCACTTGAAGTATGTCTGAGAACTCCTGAGCCTGGGCATGGGAGGACCAGAAAACATGCACCCTATATGGTAATACTTTTTTATGTATTTGGTTTATTCCTTTTGCTTCTATGGGTACAAGTAAAGATTGTATGTACAATTAAACCATTCTCATGCGGTCAAGTCCATTACCATGTTCATGTGATTAGGGTCCAAAGAATGCAGTATAAAAGGAAGAACAGAATTTTCCCAGTGGACATGTGGGAGGCAGAGTGAAGAGACTAATTAAATAAGTATACATAGACCATTGGCAGCTAGGTGTCAAAGTGGATAGAGTACTGGGTTTGGAATCAAGAAGACATCTTCCTAAATTCAAATCTGGCCTCAGACACACTAGCTTTGTGACTGGGGCAAGTCACTTAATCCTGTTTGCTTCAATTTCCTCACTTGTAAAATGAGCTAGAGAAAGAAATGGTAAACCACTCCAGTATCTTTGCCAAGAAAACCCAAAATGGGGTCATGAAGAGTCAGACATGACTGAAAAGGACAATATGTGTATACTCCAAAGCCCAACTCAATGCTGCCTCCTCCATGAAGTCTCTGTTACAACAACACAGACCACACCCACAGAGTAACGAGATAGCATTGCCACTCACAGAAAGGTGAGGGTCAGGGGATTAGGAGGTCATCAGATTTTGATAACCACAGTCTTTTGCTGTTGTGTGGATCAAATAACATCATAGGATTAGCAATCTCTGGCCCTCATCAACAAATAGGGTCAGATAACTTCGAAGCAACACCTGCTGGTAGTTAAACTAGGTTATCAATTCAATGCTTTAAGGAAGCTAGCCAACACCTGTGACTAGTTTAGCTATTATTTATATTGCTGTTATTATCATTATTGTTTCATACTTCTCATCTTTATGTTTGATTGTGTTCAAATAGAAGTTTGGTCTTGGGACAATTTTATATTCTAGCATTGTCTATGTCTAATATTCAGTGAATTATTAATTGGGTAAATAACTCATTTTTGTAAAATGAAATTCAGGGACATAAACTCATCTTCTGTAGGCTCAATAAAAGTATTTTAGGAACAACTTTACCAGCAGAGAGGACAACAGAACTGATGTATATTTCTTCCTGTTTCTACACTGTTTTGAATTCTTTCACTAGGTCTCTATATTTCAATAGCTTTTTATACCATGTAGTTTGGAGATTATGAACGTTTGGTATAGTAATATCTATTAAAACATTATTTAGAGAGGTGGATCAGTGGAATAGAATAGGTACAAATTACATTATAGTAAATGACTATAGTAATCTAGCATATGATAAACCCAAAGATCCAAGCTTTTGGAACATAAAGGGAATAGTTTATCTGTCAAATTTATGGACAGAGAAAGAAGATATAAAGAGCAATACAAAATGCAAAATAGATAATTTTGATTATATAAAATTAAAAAGCTTTTGCACAAACAAGACATATAACTAAGATTATAAAGGAAGCAGAAAACTGGGAAAGAATTTTTGAAGCAAGTATCTCTGATAAAGGCCTCATTTCTCAAATATATAGAGAAATGAGTCAAATTTATAAAAATACAAGTCATTCCCCAATCAAAAAATGGTGAAAGGATATGAACAGGCAATTTTCAGACAAAGGAATCAAAGCTATCTATAGTCATATGAAAAAATGCTCTAGATCACTATTGATCAAAGATATTCAAATTAAAACAACTCAGGTATCACCTCACACCTATCAGAGTGGCAAATATAACAAAAAAGGTAAATATTGGATGTTGGAGGGGATATGGGAAAACCAGGACACTAATCCACTGTTGGTGGAGTTGTGAAAAGATCCAACCATTCTGGAGAGCAATTTGGAACTGTGCCCAAAGGGCTGTAGAATTGTGCACCCTTTTTGCAGCAATACCACTGC
Source organism: Dromiciops gliroides (assembly GCF_019393635.1). Lineage (NCBI taxonomy): Eukaryota > Metazoa > Chordata > Mammalia > Microbiotheria > Microbiotheriidae > Dromiciops > Dromiciops gliroides. The sequence goes on along the minus strand of NC_057862.1, from coordinate 261,666,134 downwards.
TAGGTTTATATCCCAAAGACATCCCCCCGCCCATTTATGTGACCTATTTATATGAAAATATTTCTAGAAGCTATTTTTTTGATGGCTAAGAATTGGAAATCAAAGGAATGCCCATCAATTGGGGAATGGCTAAAACAAGCTGTGGTATATAATTGTAATGGAGCATTATTATGCTATAAGAAATGAGAAGCAGGACAATTTCAGAAAGGTCTGGAAAGACTTATATGAACTGACATATATAGTGAAGTGAGCAGAACCAGGAGACCATTGTGCACAGTGATAGCAATATTGTTTGATGAAGAACTGTGAATGACTTAACTATTCTCAGCAATGCAAAGATCCAAGACAATATCAAAGGACTAATGACTTTAAAAATGTCTGTTATTATTTTAAAAAACATTGTTTAAAAAAGTAACAACTAAGCAACACTCTCAAGTCTTTGAAGGAGTTACACACTTCAGATTTTTTTAAAAAGCAGCACCTTACATCTATAGAACACATATTCAAAGTCCTTCAAAATATGCCTTCAAAATCTAATTTCCTTGTCCAACAAAATATAACACTTCCAAGTATCCTAAGTTCTATCTAATATGTCTATTCTTCTTTTTTTAAAGTAATAAACATTTTTATTTATAGTTTTGAGTTCCAATTTTTATCCCCCCTTCCCTCCCTCTTCTCCCCCCTTCCTGAGGTGGCAAGCAATCAGATATGGGTTATACATGTATGATTATGTAAGTCATTACCATATTAGTTATTTCGTATACGAAAACTTGAATAAAAGAAAAAACTGAAAGTGGAAAATAGCATGCTTCAGTCTGTTCCATCAATATCAGTTCTTTCTTTGGAGGTGAATACGATGTTTCAATAGTCCTTTGCAATTGTCTTGGATCATTAATATGTCTCTCTCTTTGGCTACTGCAAGGTCCCTGTTATAAAAATTTTTAAAGCAATATCAAGGAGTTGTGAGGGTGGGGTCTGAGGACCCCAGTCTAATTTCTGGATTTTCTCCTAATGTCAGGAGCAAATTGGCTAAATAAAATGTTTATTGAGGACTGTTATTCCTAAATCCCTTTCTGTTTTTTTTTTTTTTTTTGCGGGGCAGTGGGGGTTAAGTGACTTGCCCAAGGTCACACAGCTAGTAAGTGTCAAGTGTCTGAGGCCGGATTTGAACTCAGGAACTCCTGAATCCAGGGCCGGTGCTTTATCCACTTCGCCACCTAGCCGCCCCCTAAATCCCTTTCTGGATCTAAATTAGTATATTTTTTCAGAGAGTACACCAAGCAACTCATGAAAAGAGCTGGGTTTTCCTCCTGCCCCTGTGTGATCTCTTTCACCTTCTCATAATTGACCTGTTTCTTAATTCCCCTTCTCATTCCCTCAACCTGCAAGTATTCATCACTCACTTGTACAACCATGGCCCAAATCTGTTTTTTTTCATTGGGTGTACAACATCTGACAAGAATAATTTGCAAGTCGGTCCAGATAAGGTCAAACTGCATTGCCACTGACTTAAAGCCATCTATAAACTTTGTGGGGTTCTCTGAGTAACACCCTAATTTCTCTTTAATCTAAGACAAATCACTCATGGAAAAAGGAGACTGTATTAGGGTTGTACCCTCCCCAATGGGAAATTCCTGTAATGGAAGCAGGGGAGCAGTGGAAGACACTGGTAGGGACCTGGGTGAAAAGGGGTTGGGGAGGGGATGAGGGAGCTGATGGAATAGGTCTAGTCACATGCAGAGGGTCAGGTGGAGATGGAGCCAGAGGATTGGATGGAGGAGCCAGGGTAGTCTGTGGAGTATGTGTGTGTGTGGGGAGGGGTAGCAGTCTTTGGCTGTGGAGTGGGTGGGGGAGGAGTAAAGGGGACTGGGGGAATAGGTATAGGCAACTGCAGATTAGGTAAAACAGATGGGAGTGGCTGCTGAATGGAAAAAAAAAATAGGAGAATAAGGAACATATTGGAGCCCTCCCCCCAGATTGTGACAAGCATACAGCTGTGAGGGGTACAGCTGGATGGATTGTGGAGACAGCTGTTGGGTGGGGCAAATATAAGAGTACTGATGTCCACTCCAAGTGTGGCAGGAGCTCAGCTGTGGAGGGCACAGGAGATTGGTTCTGAAATCAGCCAGTGGGGAAAGAGAAGTCCCAGTCATAGAGTGGTATGACAGTGGTTGACCCATAGGTACAGAAGCAGGTGGGGAAGAAGGAGTAAAGGGAGGAACAGGTGGGGAGTGAGGCTGAGTAACAGGAGGGGATGGGGTCCCAGAGGAGGAGGGTGTGTCAGAAAGGTTAGCTAATTGATTGGACTTGTGGTGATTTTCTAACAGCAGGAGGAAGTTATTTAAGAAATCACTGGAGGGGGGTGTCGAAGTGGATAAAGCACAGGCCCTGGATTTCAGGAGTACCTGAGTTCAAATCCGGCCTCAGACACTTGACACTTACTAGCTGTGTGACCCTGGGCAAGTCACTTAACCCCTGCAAAATAAATAAATCACTGAGGTCCTGTGAAGAAGGTTTCTTAGGGTTATCAACAGACTCCCTAGGCTTGGTTAGTTTTGCCTGGTAGCTTAAGGTCATAAAGACTAGTACATATGGGACTTCTGTCCATCTCCCTTCTTGCCTGCAAAACCGGTCCAAGTGCAAAATGGCATTGTAGTTAAAAGTTCCATGTAAAGGCCAATTTTTTTTGGATTCCAACTGATATTTTGAAGGCCCAAGAGTGTTGTTATAATAGATCATTTCTTTTTCAAATTTGTAAGTTCTAATTTAGTCCATTCTCTTAGAATGCACCCCAGAGATGAACCTTTTGAAACAATCCCTTTCTGCCCCATGGCGGTACCCAGATATCGTCCTGTCTAAGGAGAATGGTCTGAAAGCGGTTCATATGTTAGGTTGAGCTTTCTCAAGGGAGGGAGACGCTAGCTGCCTCTCTCATGGAAGAGTTGAGTGCTGGCAAGGGATAGACACACAAACACAAAAGTTCTTACCTAGAAACATGGAGTCCGAGGGTCCAAGCATGATTTGGATGACTGGCTGAGCTTTTGGTGAGGGAGGAAGACCCAGGCTGCCCTTCCACTGTTGTGTGCAAAAGCTTACCGTTCTCTACCTCTCCATGACTCAAACAAGAGGTTGAGTCAGGTGGGAGAGAGAGAAAAGAAACCCAAAAGGGAGGTTCCTACCTCCAGGTTTTGTGTGGTAAGAGGAAAGAGGAATTTCCCATACCCTGCAACATTGGGTGCCAATTATGTTATGGGGAAATTAGATGTGGGTTTGGGGTAGTGGTTCTTGGGAATTCCTCTTTAAAGAATTACATTCTCTTGCACACAAATTAAATTAGAGTAAAATAATAGTTTATTTAGGTGCTAGGGAAAGGAAATCAAGAGAGAAATCATTGGACGACTCCTCATGGGCACAGAGGTGTGGCTCTCTGAGATACCTATCTCCTCTAGCAGAAGACAGGCAGATACTTTTATAGAGGACTGATGGTGGTCCATGAGGTGATTAGATGTTGGTTTGATGAGGTGATCATCTGACTGTGGAAAGTTCCCTTATTGGGGGAGGACCATTCCCCACTGGTAGTGGCTGGGGGAAGTTGGGTGAGGGGCAGCTCTGGATCTCTCTCTCTTTTTTTTTTCTTTTGCTGGGCAATGAGGGTTAAGTGACTTGCCCAGGGTCACACAGCTAGTAAGTGTCAACTGTCTGAGGCTGGATTTGAACTCAGGTCCTCCTGAATCTAGGGCCGGTGTTTTATCCACTTCACTACCAAGCTGCCCCCAGATCTGGATCTCTCAAGCCATCTCTCTCCCCCTCATGCAACAAAGGCAGCAGCCATACCTAATCTTCTCTCCTCCAGGGTTGGGGGAGACTGGTTAGATGTGTCTGTCCTTTGGTTTAGGTTCTCAAGGAGAAGGTTCTTTTGAATTACCCCAGAAAACTTCTGGGGTACACTAGGCCCATAACAAAACAAGTTTAATTTCAAAGTGAGGGAAACAGCTTTCAAGCAAGAAGGGATCTAGATGGGGGGGTGGGGCTGAGCTAATGTGGGGAGATTTCAATAGGTATACCAATGGCCACACAGTGAGCTGTAGCCCTGACAATGGGGGGGGGGCAACAGCAACAATGCTACAAGTTTGATTCATAGCAGGGCTTCATGACAGTAACATGGGTACTTGTCCAAACTTGTCTGGGTGCTTGTCTGAGCTCAGAGAACACTTGGTGCTGGTCAAAGCAATACAATAATTATGATTTTGCCAGAGGGTGAGATCAACCAGAGGGTGAGCACAAAGGATTGTTGTTATAGCAAGCTCAGGGCACAGCTTGCTTGCTGGGCCTTACCTCTGGAAAACAGGATGTCTCTTAATAATGTCTTGACAATGTGTATTCATTCTGTTCCCCTATAAGTAAAATTCAAGGTTCAACATCAAAGTTCTGAGCTCAGAGAAATTGTGTTCAATGTTGGGGTCTTCTTTAAAAAAAACTGGCTGCGCCCCAACCAAAATTGTCCCTTAGAAACATCAGAATTTGGCCCTTTTTGACCTTAGGCTTTTCCCATGACAATATCAGAATTTAACTTATGTTTTGGTTTCTCAGTGCCTACACTTGCACTCTGGCTAACAAGACATTGAATATGAGATACTTTAACCTGACAAAAATGCAAAGGACTGATGCTGAAGCCCCAAATCAGTAAGTACCCTCTTTTCTGGTAAGGTTCACTTTCCTCAGAGACCTTTATAGTCCTTCATACTAATGGTGTTACACTAGCTATCTTCCCCCCAAAGGGGAAACACTTCAGATCGTTGAGTCCAATTGTTCCCTCTGATGAGCCCTACCTTCCTCTGTGAGAGTATATAGTTTCACTAGACTTGTACGGCCATCTCTGAAGTTGAGCACTGTACCCGAGTGGACAATGAACTCCAAGATGACAGAGATTTGAGCTTCCTTACTTCCTCCCCACTCCACCCCTGAAACTGGCCACATCATTTACAATACCAGAGAAAGGCAAAGGCTAGGTTTGTTCCTTCTCACAGTAGCTTTGTATCTCTTTCATTTCGGCACCATAATCCCTGGTTTAAGATAAGATATTGGACTTGGCCCAGGAACTCCTTGCTGCTCCAATTTGCCTTTGTCCATTTCCATTCCTGGAGCCACTGAATTCTCTGAAGGGCCTTAATTCTTCCCTGGAGGGGCTGTGTGGATGTGCAGGCTTCCTTCTAGGAAATCCAGTGCTTTTTTGTATATGATTCCTCTCCTCTCTGACTTTTTCCCAACACTCCAGAATCCTGGAGTCCCTGTCTAGCCAGTTTTTTTTTGGCGGGACAATGGGGGTTAAGTGACTTGCCCAGGGTCACACAGCTAGTAAATGTCAAGTGTCTGGGGCAGGATTTGAACTCAGGCCCTCCTGAAACCAGGGCTGGTGCTTTATCCACTGTGCTACCTAGCTGCCCCCTTTAGCCAGCTTTTAAAGATAAAATCCAAAGTGTTTGAATACTATTGATGCTGTATCAATGGGGAGATCAACATGGTCAGTGAGTTACAGTGTTTAGTCATAGAGTTAAACTTTGTCCTGGAAAGTTGAGGATAAAATCTAGGCAGGGGGCAGCTAGGTGTCGAAGTGGATAGAGCACCAGCCCTGGAGTTAGGAGGACCTGAGTTTAAATCCGACCTCAGTCACTTAACACTTACTAGCTGTGTGACCCTGGGCAAGTCACTGAACCCCAATTGCCTCACACACACACACACACACACACACACACACACAAATCTAGGCAGGCAGGATTCCTTTTAGGGCATTTCTAAACACACTTTCTGCTACTTAAACCTCTCTGAAGCAAGGTTCCCCAGTACATAGTCCTTTCACTATTTTTATTTTGGGTCTAAACCTATGATTTCATCTCTATAGGAAGTTCTATGATGAAGAAATTCCTTCTACCAATACAGATCATCAATATAGTCTTTTGTTGATTTTTTTTTTTTTTTAGTGAGGCAATTGGGGTTAAGTGACTTGCCCAGGGTCACACAGCTAGTAAGTGTCAAGTGTCTGAGGCCGGATTTGAACTCAGGTACTCCTGAATCCAGGGCCGGTGCTTTAACCACTGCGCCATCTAGCTGCCCTATCAATATAGTCTTAAAAGACTATATTGGGGGCACAAAGACTTTAAGTAACTTTTGGGGGGAAGTATTACACAGTCAGTATGTGTCGAGGGGACAAAGTTCCAGGCAGGGTCTCTATCCACTACAGCCAAGTTGTCTTGAACTTAGTAGGTGCTAAATAAATATTTGTGGAACTGAAAGTGTTCAAAGCATATTACTGGTATTATTTCATGCCTTTGGACAAGATCTGGGAAGGGAGAGGAGTTGATTAATCTCAATTTTACAGAGGAAGAAACTACCACAGAGAGATGCTTAGTGAATTATCCAGTCACTGTAAGCCAGGGTCTTCTTGATTCCAACTTAGGTCTGTTAACTCTAGTCACAAGACTGTAGCCAGTTAACAAATCAAGGTCCATAATTTGGCAAGTCCTCCTCTCTCTCTCACAAAGCAGTTGCAGCTTGAAAAAGAAAAGCTGCCTTATCTGAAAATAACATCCTTCATAAAAGCAGCACTCCAGAGTTTTTATTTTTATAGTTTGGAACAATCCTACAGAAAATGTGTTACATTAACACTCACAGTTGTCTCTTTTGCCACAGCCCACCTGAAAATTGGCAAGGCTTCAAATATTCTCACATTCTCAATATTTCTCTACTAAAAAGGTGGTGGTGGTAGGGGTGAATCAGACAGGGTCACAAGGCTTGGTTGGGGCCAGCCCCCACCTGGCAAGTAAAGGCTGACTAAAGCAGATATGGGCAACAGGGTTTCACTTGACAATCCAGGTAAAAGAGGTCCATTCCTTCTGGTCAGTTCCATACCTCTCACTGTTCCTGCCAGAATTTCCAGATGATGCTTTTTTTCCGTTCCTTTCTCTTTTCCCCTTGAGAAAACTCATCACGGCTCTCCGCCAGGAGGAGCTGGGGGCGGTGTTAAACAGACCTGTGCAGAAATCGGATTTTTTTTTTTTTTAGCTAGGGGCCGAAAGATGGAGCTGTCCTTCCTTTTTTTGAAAAGTGGTGTGAAGGGAGGGAAGCAAAGCATTGTTATTTTAAGGAGGAATTCTTGCACTCCCCCTCCCGCGTGTAGGTCGTATGTGCGCAAGGTTTGCTGGGAACCATGGAGAGGCTTCTGATGCTATTGCTGCCGCCGCCGCCGCTATCGCTAGGGTTGAGGCAGCTGCCACTGGTAACCTGATCCAGCCACTGAACAGATTGCTGGATGGGCTGAAGCCAAACCGAGGGACCACGGGGACAAAAGCCGTAGGCACTGCCTCCGGCGCCCAGCAAAGTGCAGTAAGTATATTGCGTTTGAGATTCGGCTGCATAGGATCCCATCTCCCGGGTACCTTTGGATGGTCTCCCCTGGAATTCTAGGTTGGGGTGCGGGTGGCGAAGAAGGCGGTGTCTGGGGATCTGTGTGGTGTGGTCCAGTCCGGAGGCCGTGGGGTGGGCTTCAGTTAGGCTGCTCCTAGGCAGTGTGCGCGTTGAAAGGTGCAAGAGGAGGGATTTCTCAGAGCTCCCGCGGTGACCGTGAGATGCCTAGGAAACAGAAGGGCCGCCTGGCTAGAAGGGCGCTTTGTGCCAACGGCCCGTTGCACCAGCTGCGGGGGGCACTGAGTATATCAATAGCCCAGGGTCCCCTCCTCCATCCCCAAGGAAGAACCTGAACTGGCTTGAAATAGATTTTGGAAACTCTTGGGGTTCTTCATGTGTTGAGTCACATCCATCAGCTGCTCCCACCCTAGCCCACTTTCCTTAGGCTCTTCCTAGTCCTTGGAGTCATCTATAAACTTTTTCTTCAAATAGGGAAAGGCAGGAGGTTTCTTGCATAAATGCACTTTCTTGGTCTGAAAGGGCTTATTTATATATTTATTTTTGTGAAACTGCATCCTCTGCATTTTAGGCAGCTGGTTTAAGCCCTGAATAAATACTGTTAATCCTCCGGGGAATCCTCCATCTCGTAGGGGTGGGGGTGATGGTGGAATCGTTTCACCTTCTCTCTAGTCATGACTTAGCAACTTGCAATTAGGAAGGAAATTCTATTCAGTGTACCAGGAGCTTGGATACCCCGCCCCGACATAGACTGCCTCTTGAATTCTGGCATCATAGAATTCCAGGCCCTGAGAGATACAGGTTCTGGATGGAAGGGGGATGGTAACAGCCTTCTGCCTCTCTCTTTTCTCTTTCCTCCTCTCCTTCCCTTCTTCCAGTTTGGCTTTCTAGGATACCACTATTATTATTTCCTTTCTGCTAGTCTGCATTCTAATCCATTAACGGATTAATGGTAGTGGGGGTTGGGAATGGGGTTGATTGGAAGAAAAGAGGCAGGGAATGCATTTAAGCAACATTTCACTTTCAACAAATACTGAATGTCCACTCTAATGAAGTTCTATCCTAAGGTCTAAGGGGTTGAGTAAAGAGCACAGTGTCAAGAGCAAGGGATGTGATGGTTCCCTTCTACAGTGTCCTGGGACCATATCTGTAAGTAGCACATTTTAGAAAGGGCATCAACAAGCTGGAATAAAGTTTGAGGTGTACATTTTTATTGTTTAGTCCTATCTGACTCTTCATAATCCCATTTAGGGTTTTCTTCATAAAGATACTGGAGTGGTTTGCCATTTCTTTCTCCACCTCATTTTATAGATGAGGAAACTGAGGCAAAAAGGTTAAGTGACTTGCCCAGGGTCACACAGCTAGTAAGTGTCTGAGGCCAGATTTGAATTCAGGAAGATGAGTCTCTTTTTCCTTGTCCTTTTTTGTGGGGGGGGGGGCAGGGCGATGAGGGTTAAGTGACTTGCCCAGGGTCACACAGCTAGTAAGGCTCAAGTGTCTGAGGCCACATTTGAATTCAGGTCCTTGTGACTCCAGGCCCCGTGCTCTATCCCCTGTGCCTCCTAGCTGCCCAAGGTGTGCATATATGCAGCTAAAGGAATCTGGGTTGAATAGAGAAGAGATGGCTTACAAGGAGACATTGATTAGATTGAAGGATGTAGAACTGCCTTAGAGATGAGCTTCTTCAACCTCCTGATTAAAAACAATTCTTAAAAACTTATTTGAAAAAGAGGACAGTAACTTAAGGACACAGTAAGTAGAAGAATCCGGATTTGAACTAGTATTGTCTGGCTCCAAATTATATGCTTTCCATTATAAATAGTTGTTTGTACTTCTATACCTGTTTTCAAATATTTGAAAGGTTATACTGTGGAAGAGGAATTAAATTTGTTTTTCTTTTGGCTCCCAGAGGCCAAAACTAGAACCAGAGAGAAGTTACAGGTAGGAAATTTCAGCTTAATACAAGGAAAAACCTTCTTACAATTTATCTGTCTTGAAAAGGAATGGGAGCCTTGAGTTCTCCTTAATTAGGTCTTCTAAAATGATAGACTAGTAGGTTGTAATGTTGTAGGGTTCATGTTTTGGGCAGCCATTAGATTGATAAATTTTGATGTTCCTTCTAGTTCTTCAATTTGGTGAGTCATTGCTTTCTGCGAATCTATATTTCTTTCTTTCTTTCTTTCTTTCTTTCTTTCTTTCTTTCTTTCTTTCTTTCTTTCTTTCTTCCTTCCTTCCTTCCTTCCTTCCTTCCTTCCTTCCTTCCTTCCTTTCTTTCTTTCTTCCTTCCTTCCTTCCTTTCTTTTTGGTGGGGGCAATGAGGGTTAAGTGACTTGCCCAGGGTCACTTGTCAAGTGTCTAAAGCCAGATTTTAACTCAGGTCCTCCTGGATCCAGGGCCGGTGCTTTATCCACTGCTCCACCTAACTGCCTTATATGCCTTTCTGAAAAGGAATTTTTCCTTTGTTTTTCACAGCTGCCCCACAAACTGGACAGGGCTGAACCATGGTGGACCCTGTGCCTGAAGAGGAGGAGGAAAAAGCAGGAGCTGAGCCAAGCAGTGCTGGAGAAGATGGGGCAGCTGCATCTGCATCTTCCATCCCTACTGGTACCCAGCAACTGCCCACTACAACATCTTCTGCCCCCCAAGGTGTACCCAGCAAGGCTGAGGGCCTGGCAAGCTACAGGGAAGGCCGACAGCGGGAACAGTCACCTATGCTGCACCTTGACCTATTCAACTTTGACTGTCCAGAAGCAGAGGGCAGCCGATATGTGCTCACCAGCCCCCGCTCCCTGGAAGCCTGTGCCAGATGTGCAGTTAAGCCTGTGGAGCTGCTCCCTCGGGCGCTGGCTGATCTAGTGAGGGAGGCGCCAGGCCGCTCTATGCGGGTGGCTACTGGGCTTTATGAAGTGTATGAGGCGGAGCGCCTAGCCAAGCTACAGCAGTGCCGGGCTGAGCGGGAGCGCATCATCAAGGAGGAAAAACGGCGTCTCTTCACACCTCTGGGCTCCACCACCGCAGGCCAGAGCGCAGGCCCCATCCCGACCACAGGCCCGGGCAGTAGCAGTAGTTGCAGCAGCAGCGCAAGCCTCCCAGCTTCACCTGCTCCCCGCGCTCCCCGAGCTCCCCGCGCTCCCCGCAAATCCTCTTCGTCGCCCTCGCCGGCGCGGACCAAGCCTCCTCCAGCTGCTCCCAGATCAGGCAAAAAGAGCCACTCACTAGACTCCCTGTCTCGCCGGCGAGAAGGTGCCCGAAGCTCCGAATCGGGGGCCTCCTCCTCCTCCTACAGTGGTGATAGCCTGAGGGAACACTGGCAGCCCGGAAGCCCGGCCACCGGTGGCCTCCTCACAGGATCTGCTGCCTCAGCCCCCAATCCCCAGACTCGGCCGTCTGCCCTCACCCTAGCGCCCCTGTCGGGTCGGAGCTTCAGCTTGAGCGATTTGTGCCACTCACCCCAGACTGCCCGCCATGTGGAGAGAATCGTGCGCCAGGTGCGGGAGGAGAGGGGCCTCCGTGGGTTGCCGGAGCGCGACCGTAAGATTGCCACCCTCATGCTGGCCCGGCACCAGGAAGAAGAGCTGCTGCGCGAACAGCAAGCGTTTGCCCACGGCCAGTGGGAGCTGCAACGGGCCAAGGCTGTGCAGCAGCGGGAAAAGGAGGAGAAGGAGAAGCAGCGGGCGCTAGCGCAATGCCGCCAGGCATGGGCGGCACAAGTGGAGGAGCGCCTGGGGAGGCTGGGCCGCCAGGAGCGGCAGGCTGCCAGGCGGCTGAGGAGCCAGTACGCGCGAGGAGAGGAGCAGCGGCTCGAGCTGGTCGAGAGGCAGGGTCAGCTCCGGCTGGAGCGGGCTCAGCGGGCGGCCCTGGAAGACAGGATGCGGAAGCTGCAACAAGAGCACAACCTCAAGCTGTGGGAGGAAGGGCGGCAGAAAGAGCGAGAGCGGGCCGGCCACGCCCGACGGGAACGTGCGGAGAGGGCAGCCCGCACCAAGCGGAAACAGGATGCTCACTCTCAGCGGGAGAAGCAGCAGCTAAGCCGGGCGGAGAGGGCGCATCACGAGGCGCTGTTACAGGGGCTAGCCCGAAAGGAGCGCCAGGAGCAAGAGGGACTGCGGCTGTCCCTGGAGGCAAACCTGGAACGCGCGCAGGAGAACTACGAGCAGCTGGTGGAGCAGCGAAGCCGGCACTTGCGAGAGAGAGCGCGGAAGGAAGAACTGCAGGGCAGGCGGGCCAAGGAAGTGGCGGAGCGCAAGGAGAGAGAGCACCAAGAGCATCTGGAGGCCCTGGCCAAAGCCGGAGAACAGCGGATGCAGCATGCCACGCAGGTGGTGTCGGAGGCGGTGCAGCTGAAAGCCCGTCGGATAGGGCAGAACCGGTTGGAGAAGGAGCGGACTCAGCGGGCCAACAAGGAAAAGGTGGACCGCGAAGAGGACAGCCGCAGGCGCGAACTGCAGCAGGCCATTGAGCGCAAGTGGGAGCGGAGCGAGCGCCTATCTCGAGAAAGGCGAAGCGCCTTGGAAAATGCCCGCTCCACAGCCCGCGCCTCTTTCCACGTCCGAGAAAAGGTGCGCGAGGAGACTAACACGCGCACTTTTGACCGTATGGCGTTGGAAGCCAAGCTCCATGCCAGTCTGGGTAAGAAATGAGGGCTCTTTAGAATGAACGGCCCCTCGGGGCACTCTTTCACGCCACCATCAATGCCTCTGGCCAAGTCTTTGGTTTCTAAAGAGGATTGGGAGAACAGGGTACCGTACATCGACTTCTCCTTACGTCTCCCAACTAAGGCGCCATCGAACATGAAAGGACACACAGAACTTTTCAGAGTGTCCACCCTTAATTTTTAAGAACTACATTTCTTTGGGGCCTGGGGAGCTAGGGCTCGGCACAAATCCATGACTGCTCTCACCTGAGTTGTATCTTCCCGTGAGCCCTTACCAAGCCTCCTTTGTGCTTCTGGGGGGTTTCTTGGTAATAAACAGAGAGGAGCTGGGGAGAAAGGGTATTCTAGCGATCGATATTCCAAGTTACTCCATCACTTTCCAGGTAATAGCACAAAAATGACTACAGCACCTCCCTTTCCCCCTCCCCCTTCTGTGGCAGCTACACTCTACAGCTTTCTAAACAGGGTTTTCTTTTAAGTGCCGTGACTGAGTGGAGAGATAGTAGTGGTTGTCATCGAAAAAGATTTTCTAGCCCTCTTCCTCATCTTGAAAAAGAAAAGTACAGGAATAGCATCTGAGAGTACTAAGGAAGGGAAGCACCATTAGAAATTTGAGTCCCGCACAAGGTTACACAGGAAACTGGCCAATTTTTTTCTTTCCGGTTTTAACATAGATTTGCAGGATCTGGGAGAGCTCTTGTTTCAGAGACTTCGGTGTTCTATCCTGCTTAAAGTGTTCTAGTGATGGTAGTGGTTAGATGTCTGTTGACAGACCACCCCAAAGTAGAGTATAGAAAGAACTTGTAACCAGGTTGCTTTAATACTCACCAGAGAGCAGTCATGCCTTAAATAGCAGTGTTCTCCTCATGTGCCTGCCTTAGTTCATCTCTGACCATTTCTCCACTGCTTTGCCCTGAGAACACCACCTCCAAGGTAGGCCCCTAGAGAGTTTGGCCTCTGGGGTAGAACTATGAACTCCCTACAGCTTGGTTGGCAAAGTTGTGTGTTCTGGCCCCCACAGTATACCTCTTCAAATCCAGAACTGTCTGTTGCAAAGTGGGGCACTCAGACAACTTTCCTTTTTTAGCCTGTTTGCTGATATTTCTCTTCCTTTCTGTTGTTTACAGGAAGGGGAAAAAAGTGAGGACTATCTGTCAACCAGACACTGCATCATTACATAGGCTCCTTCTTCCTCCCCTCCCCCAATGACAAACAGTTGATTCTATCTTAATGACTCCCGTCTTAACATCCTTTGTTCCCTTCCCTTCAACTTGGAGTTATTAAGTCTCTGCTTCATTCTTTCCATCTGCCAAATGGAGATAGTGATACTCCCCTTCCAATACCTCCAAGTCTCCAGATTTAAAGATATTGCATGAGTACTAACTGTTAGTATTGTTATGCTTTTTAAAAAAATTCTCCGCCTAGGGACCAGAGGAAGGAGAAGCTGTATCACCCTAAGCAGGGCTAGGGATTGGACTTGTGATGTAATTGATATAAGAAAATCCAAGATAAAGAAACTCCCTCTACAAATGCCAGTCAGCATCTTTTCTGCAATTTAGTCTTAGAGAGTTCCCTGAAGCACTGAGGTTAAATGACTTGCCCATTATATGTCAGAGGAGAGATTTAAACCCAGGTCTTCATGGCTCTAAAGCTTTTTATTTTTCCTGCAAGTGTCTGCAAAGGTGGGAGATAGTACATACTACATTTATAGGCAAGTTATTCCACTGTTATATAGCTCTCATTATTAAGAAATGTTGAATGGAAATTTGCTTCCCTCTGAAAATAATTGCTCCTAGTTCCATCCTCCTCATAGAAGGAATATGGGCAAGTGTTATTCTTCACAATGAAAAAATCAGGAAGAGAAATGCATTCATTACATTTTGTGTATAATAATCAGCATGGTAAAGAAGATAATATGCCAGACTTAGATTCAAGGAAACCTGGGTTCAAATCCCAGTTCCAACACTTTCTATCCAAGTGACCCTGGACAAAAGACATTTCTCCAAGACTTAGCTAAATCATAATGAGTTACTATCTCCCTCAGTCCAGAGTTCTTCTGAGGAGTTAGGGAGCTTCCCACTAATGAAATCACAGATGCTTCAAAGATACAGTAGGCAGACTTCTTCCTAGAAGGTTTTGGTCAGGTGCTGATATCGATTGAGGATAGGTATAGGAGAAAATTATGTTTTCATATTAAACTTAAGACCCTGATGAAACTGGGGGAGGTATCAATGTTCCTAACTTTGATGTGGTAAAGGACTTTTCACCCATGGAATTTTTCCTTATTGGAATCCAAATGACAGCCACTTGTAATGACCAGTTTTGTTTATTAGTTGAAGGCTTTAACTAAAAGATTCTAATGCTATTGTGGCTTCTTACCTTCTTTTCCTATACTGAAAAGGCTTTCCAAACTTTAATGAAAAAATTAAATCTGAGATTTATATCCTAAGTATGCACACTCTCTATATGTGTGTATACATATATTCAAACATACATGTATACACATTCATATATATATATATATATATTTGACATTGAAATTTGAGACAAGGTCTTGTGGGTAATAAAATAATAAAAAGGTAGTTAGATAATATGACCTACGTTCAGTCCAAGGTTGTTTTTATTTACTTACAGTGTAACATTGGATACATCACCTCTGTGTGCCTCAGTTTATCCACCTGTAAAACAGGGATAATGATGCCTGTCCCTCACCTATTTCACAGGGACATTGCTATAGATGAATGAGAATTTAAGTTGCTCTCCATTCTCCCTTTCCCCTATTTGTATTTGGTACAGTATTTGAAATCACTCTTCACTCCCCATGGGCTTCTAGGTGATGGATAAAGCATCAGACCTGGAGTAAGAAAGACTTATCTTCCTGAGCTCAGATATATTCTCAGACACTTACTAGCTGTGTGACCCTGGGCAAGTCACTTAACCCTATTTACCTCAGTTCCTCATTTGTAAAATGAGTGGGAGAAGGAAATAGTAAACCACTTCAGTGTCTTTGCCAAGAAAACCCCAAATATGGTCATGAAAATCCCAAATGGGGTCAGATATGACTTAAATAACTGAATTATCCGTTAGGTGGCCAATGAGCTACCTAACTACTATAATGCTTTATTAGACTTATGTGAATATTCTGATATCGAAATTAGAAGTCCCCAAAAGGTTCATCTTCAATCTGAATCACTTGTGGCTGGACTTAATGTCACTAAATTAGGCAATAACAAGCTCAGAGCCCTGAGCTTAGAAAAAGGCCATATATGAATGAAAAAGTAATGGTTTCTTATGAATAAAAATAATTGCCCAGAGTGGTTACAATGGTAATATAGCAGATAATAAAGCCCAAATTAAGTAACAACAAAGCTCTGCCAAGGCTCATTGTTGACTAGCACAAAGGAAACTTCTGTGGTGTTTGTTGTAGGAAGAGGATTGAATTTTGAAACTGAAGACCTAGACTTCAAATACTAGCTCTGACACTTGTTATGTGTGTGATCAAGGGCAAGTCACTTTACCTCTCCAAGTCTCTGTTTCCCTATCTATAAAATCAGGGATAATAACATTTGTCCTACCTCCCTCATAGGGTTTGGCCAACTTTCCAGCAGCCCAGCTTAGTAGGTATCAGCTATTGAAATTGGTGGGCAAGGGGGCGGCTAGGTGGCGCAGTGGATAAAGCACCAGCCCTGGATTCAGGAGTTCCTGAGTTCATATCCAGCCTCAGACACTTGACACTTACTGGCTGTGTGACCCTGGGCAAGTCACTTAACCCTCATTGCCCCGCAAAAAAAAAAAAAAAGGAAATTGGTGGGCAAGTTGCTCTCTGGGTGAGGAGGTAAATATGTAGCCTAAGGAAGTGCAATTAATTCACAAGCCCTCTCATTTTATAGATGAGGATGCAGAAGCTCATATATACAGGCTGCAGAGAGGTGATGCAAAGGGGAGAGAGTACTTGTTTTCTCAACGGGCTGAGGGGAATATAGTGGATTTATCTGGAAAAACTATAACAAGAATACATTTAAAGAAGGGGAAAGCTTGACTTGGTTCTGCTGGCATAAGAATCCAAATGATAAGCCACTAGAGGACTCCAAAATTATTGCCATTGCCACTTGGAAGATTTATTTCCACGAAACAGAGGTAATGAACAGGACCAAGGGAAAAAGAGGTTTCAGTTTGTTGGAACTTGAGGCCAGGTCTTTGGTTTTAAAGTCCAGTGGTCTTCTCATGTGAACTTGCAGTCCTAGATTGAATTGACCAATCAAGAAAAGTTTATGTCATGTCCTGAACATGACAAATACCTAACTCCATAATAGGGTAGAAAAGAGAAAACTTCCTTCTGAATGTACATGGACTATACTTCTGCACAGGATATGGTTTGACAACTACTACAGAATCATAAAATTAGGGATTAAGCAAAGATCCCAAATGGTAAGGACCAAAGGAGAAAGAATTTGATTTGATTTTTACAACTTTATTTCACATGAAGAGGTGAAAAGGCACTGGATTCAGAATTATAAGACCTAGATTTGTGTCCTGGCTCTGCTACTCGTAAACTGCCTACCTTGCCTACCTCACAGGGTTGTTGTGAGGATCAAAAGGAGATCTTGTATGTGGAAAGGCTTTGTAAGGTGTAAAATATTCTATAAATGTAAGGTATAATTACCGTAGTAATGTTTGCTGTGCCTCTTCCCTCCCCTAATTCTCTACCCTTTGTTTTTAAAATGATAGTAATTGACAAGTGCTTTTATACAAGGTATTTTCTAAGAAGTGAACAGCAAGAGCCTCCAAAATTAAACAGGTGGATAGTACTCACAGAGCACTTCTTTCGATTCAGAACACTGTGGGTCTTTTCTTTGTAACGACAGGTCAGTAATCTTCTAGAGTTGTTGAAAAGGGTGACTTTTTAAATAAATCATTAATATTGGGCTTAGCTCACATATGGCACTCAGGGATAGTAAAGAGAGAAGAAGGAATAATGATGATGATGATAGTTGATATTTATATATTGCTTTAAGGTTTACAAAGTGTTCATATATGTGTGTATACATATACATACGTATGCAAAGATATACATATATATATACTTGCATGTATATGTGTGTGTGTATGTATATATATATATATATATACTTGCATGTATATATGTATATATTGGTCATCATTGTTCAATCACTCCTATTTCCCCTTCATCCAACCACTGACTTTTCCTTCTTCTATGGATTTCTTTTTTTTTTTTCTTTTTCTTCTATGGATTTCTTAATTTAAATATTCTGTATTACTGCTCTGGGAAGTAGTATAAAAGGATCTGTAATTTTCTTTATCCTTTTGTTAGCTCTGAGCCCCCAGTCAGGTACAATACTTTTAGCAAAAACACCCCAGTATTATATTTATTCTTAACTTTCTTCTCAAGATGTTTCTTCTTGAATTTCCTTTTCCTAGTAAATACACCCAAACTAGCAAAAGCTATGGTTACTACTCTTTATAACAATAAAGTAAATGTCTAAAACAAATAAAGGTATGTAAACTTCCCCCAAGTCCAGAGGGAAACAGATAACTGTCTCTATAAAAGAGCCCAAGGGAGGGCAGCTAGGTGGCGCAGTGGATAGAGCACCGGCCCTGGATTCAGGAGTACCTGAGTTCAAATCCAGCCTCAGACACTTAACACTTACTAGCTGTGTGACCCTGGGCAAGTCACTTAACCCCAATTGCCTCACCAAAAAAAAAAAAGAGACCAAGGGAGACAGGAAATACAGGATTACTGCCTTGGGGGTCTCTAGTCTGGGGGTTTCAGTTACAATCTCTCTTTGTGTCTGATTGGCCCAAGTAACATTGCTCCTAGAATCCTGGCCTCTTTCTTTTTGGCAGTTGCCTCTGTCTACACTGTCTCCCTTACATATGACTTCATGAAAAATTGGGGTGGGGAGAGGACTGGGATTGGCCAGTGAGAGCCCAGTCTCTATAAGTGTGTAAAATGTACAGGGCTGATACAGTCTCCATCAGGGGCTTCAGATAGGTAAATAAATGTTTAATAACTAGTTGGGGGGCGGATTTTTCACAACACATTTTTTAAAAAATTGAATTTTTTTTTACTCAAACATTTCCCAACCATAATCTGTTTCAGGAGCTTTTGCAGGTCAATAAAAGTTCGGCATTTCTGATACAGAGGAAGAAATTATGATAAATTAGAAAGAAGTCAACAACAACATGAGAATCAGGAATAGAATCCAAAGTAACCCTGAGAGTTAAGAGAAAATGCTGATTAGGGACAAAGTGAAGTTTAATATGGGCAAGTAGGAGATATAAAAAAAAAATCCTAACTATAAAAAGTGAACCATAGAGACTCAGTTTCAACAGAAACATTTCTGTAGCTAAAAATGGATCACAAAGTAAATAAGAATAATTCAATTTATATTATATTAGAGTGAATTAATGATAATATGGTATGCAATATCCAGGAATTACCCCTTCTATTCATATTAAGGATTCCTCAATTCCTCATTAGAAAATCATATTCTGGGGGCAGCTAGGTGGCGCAGTGGATAAAGCACCGGCCCTGGATTCAGGAGGACCTGAGTTTAAATTCGGCCTCAGACACTTGGCACTTACTAGCTGTGTGACCCTGGGCAAGTCACTTAACCCCCATTGCCCCACAAAAAAAAGAAAATAATATTCTTTGAATATAAGGTATATGAAGAAAATGAAGAGGCTCCAGTGTGGAAAGCTACAAAAATGAACAAAAGTATGGGAAATAGAATCTATGGCCAAAGGTTAAAAAGACTCAAGGGCTTTTTTTTTTCTGGAGAAGAGAATGTTGTTTCAAATTTGTTTTCAAATATATAAAGAGATAGTGATCAGAGAGGGAGTGGGATTTTTGCTAACCTCCAAAAACTATAGAGCAAAACAACAAGAAACAGACTGAAGTTGCAGCAGAAGAGAACTGGATTTTTTATAAAGAATTTTTGGACAATGAAACTTTTAGACACAGGACAGGTACATTCTTGCCTGAAGGCAGGGAAATACATTGGATGATATCTTACAGGTGATTTTTGTTCAGTATGTTCTTGATTCTGTGATTTTTATTTCATTTCTGGACAGCAGAAGGCAGTGAGAAAGCTGCCAAGAAACAGGACAGGACTGATGAGTAATTGTCGTACTGGTGAGGCCCCTTATTCCAACCTGCTTCTCGTAATCTGGCTTTCTCCTGAGCATATCCCTGATAACCTTCACAAATACCTACTAAGCCAGAATAACGAATAATGTGCTAATTTAATTTATTGTACTCCCTCAGTACTTCTGCTTTACTAGAGTAAGTCTGAGGCCTAAGCACAGAACAGAAAAACAAATTTCCCTCAATATAGAACAGTCATTGAGGTCCAATTGAGGTTTAACAAAAAAGATACCGATTGATTTATATATATATATATATATATATATATATATATATATATATATATATATATATATATATAGAGAGAGAGAGAGAGAGAGAGAGAGAGAGAGAGAGAGAGAGAGAGAGAGAGAGAGAGGGAGGGAGGGAGGGAGGGAGGGAGGGAGACTGGCTCTTTGCCTCCCTGCTACCGCCCCAAACAAAGAAAACCCAAGGGACACACAAATATTTCCATTTTGTTTCTTTCCTCCCATCAATCTTTTTTTTTTTGGTGAGGCAATTGGGGTTAGTGATTTGCCCAGGATCACACAGCTAGTAAGTTGTCAAGTGCCTGAGACTGGACTTGAACTCAGGTCCTCCTGACTCCAGGGCCGGTGCTCTATCCACTGTGCCACCTAGCTGCCCCCCTCCCATCAATCTTTTTTTTTTTTTTTTTTGGTGAGGCAATTGGGATTAAGTGACTTGCCGAGGGTCACACAGCTAGTAAGTGTTAAGTGTCTGAGGCCGGATTTGAACTCAGGTACTCCTGACTTCAGGGCCGGTGCTCTATCCACTGTGCCACCTAGCTGCCCCTCTCCCATCAATCTTAACTTCTGTTCTTTCATTTTTTTTACACAGAGCATGATTTTCACCTATCACCTCAGTTTCCTTGTTTCCTTCTGCAAACTTCACTAGAGTCACAGCCTCCCTACTCTGGATACCGTTCTTGAACATGAGTCTGTATCTCTCTAGGAAAGATGGTCATTAACTCCTCAAATATTAATAGTTTCACGATTTGCTCCTTAGTGGGAAGCTCAGGCCTAAGCTATCTATGGCAAAACTCTCTTAAGTGTGCTATGAGCTTCCCAAAACCCAGCTACTTCTTGGTAGTGGAACCATGAAAAATGCTGTTGAAAGTTGTCAGGGCCGGTGTCATCCATGGGTGTCCCCAGGAAGAGTCTTCCATGACCTTATTGTCAAGGACCTTTGATGACCTTCCTGGGGTGCTAGCACTGGAGAGCATGTTGCAGCCTTAGCTGGGTTCTTTGGCTTCTTGGATAGTCTTACTCCATCAAAGGCTTTGGCTTCAGATCTCATATCTCTGCTCTTTGTCCTATACCCCGTGAAATGATGGAGGAGAAAAGAGTAAGGGGTTTGGCAAAGGCACAAGTATCCTAACTTAGTAAAGTAATGCACATTTGAATCCTTTTTCCATCACCTGTGCTTGTGCCACACCTACTACTCTCTTTCCCTTCCCCCCAAAACCCCTCCCAGACATAAAAAGGGTAGGTCATAAGAAGAAATAGAGTAAGTTAAGCTTAAATGGAGTAAATTAAGCTTTAGTAAAGTAGTATGGTCTATACAAGGAAAGGGTTTTTTTTGTTTGTTTTTTGTGGGGCAATGAGGGTGAAATGACTTGCCCAGGGTCATACAGCTATTGTCAAGTGTCTAAGGCCGGCTTTGAACTCAGGTCCTCCTGAATTCAGGGCCAGTGCTTTATCCACTGTGCCACCTAGCTGCCCCCAAGGAAGGGGTTTTAGCAGGATGACCCACCCTATTTGGTAAGTCACAGAAAGGACCCCAGTTATTTGGAATACCAGCTTCACTTCTGTAATGTCACAATGATGACAATGTTGAAGGCTTTGGTTGGAATCATTTTGGTGTCATCTTCTTTCCCCACTTAATTGAGTCTGTGAAAATGATATTTTTTTAGGTGATACGATATTACAAGGTGCTCAGTTGGTCTCAATGTTATAAATGTAACAAGGTTGAAGCAGGTTTTTAGAGTGTTATAATGGGTTTGTTGTGTTTTAATGATGCTGTTATAAAATGGGATATAAAATCAGGGTACCTTCTGTGGGGTATTCCTATACATAAGCATCAACTCTATAATGCTAAGCCTGAATGATAAAGGCAAAAGGTATGAGATTGGAACAGGCTCTGAAATATATAGGTTGATATATTGTAGAAAAGATTTATAAGAGGCAGATTTGCATCAGCAAAAGGAAGCTCAGTTACTGGTTGATTGCAAAGGATAAAACCAGATCTGAAATGTTATAAGAGAGTGGTTATAACCAAATCTCAATCAATAGAGGAGGGACCAGTTTCTGGAGCCTTGCTTTAGTCTTCAGGCAATGGTTAAGTTTAGAAAATATATTTGAAGGATTGGTTGAATGGAGTGAGCATGTTTAGCTTGGAAAGAAGACTCAGGGGAGACATGACAACTGTTTTCAGGTATTTGAAGGGCTGTCATGGAGGAGGGATCAGATTTGTAATATTTGGCTGCACAAAACAGAATTAGGAGTATTAGGTAAGAGTTGCAAAGAGGCAAGTGTAGTCTTAAAGCTATGGAAAGCTAGCAAGTGGAGCTGCTGGGAAGCAGGAGAAGCTGCCTTGAGAAGGGGATAGGTGCTTCTCTTTGGAAGGCTTTACATGGAGGCTGGATGATGACTTGTTGGGTATGTTATAGTGGGGACTCCTTTTGTGCATGAATTGGACTCATGGCTGCTCGGATTCCTTCCATTACTCAAATTCCTTTTTTTTTTTTTTTTTTTTTGTCGGGGCAATGAGGGTTAAGTGACTTGCCCAGGGTCACACAGCTAGTAAGTGTCAAGTGTCTGATGCCAAATTTGAACTCAGGTCCTCCTGAATCCAGGGCCTGTGCTTTATCCACTGTGCCTCCTAGCCGCCCCCCATTACTCAAATTCTATGATTTTGTGGTCAGTACTCCAGGTAATCTCTAATACTTGAATACTTTGTTACTCATAGGGCCTCTGAGAGGGAGAATTTTTTTTCTCTAAAGACTTCCTTGGTTCCACCCCCCCAACTATTGGTATGTTGTCTTGTTGTTGTCATCATCTTTAATGAAATTATCTATTGTTTATATGATTTGTTCTTTGACCCATGGATTCTTTAGGATTAAGTTATTTAGTACCATTTAATTTTTAATCCTTTTGTCCACAGCCCTAATTCTTATCACAATGCAGTCAGTGGAAGAAAGAGTTGGGTTGAAGGGAATTTCTCAAGGAGTATAACTGCTTCAGGGAGTATAAGGGCTAATTTATAAGGAAAGAGTAAATAATTTGAATCCATATACATTTGGTAACAAGGAAGGGAATGGAATGGTCAGAGGCCAGAAAGGAAAGAATGGTACAAAAGAAGAAAAGGGGTTATAATTTAATGGGGAAAACCAGAAAGATGTCAAGGGCAAATAAATAAGTTTAGACTGAAGATATTTCTTTTTTTCTTTTCTTTTCTTTTTTTTTTTGCAGGTCAATGAGGGTTAAGTGACTTGCCCAGGGTCACACAACTAGTAAGTGTCAAATGTCTGAGGCTGAATTTGAACTCAGGTCCTCCTGAATACAGGACCAGTGCTTTATCCTGAAGATATTTCTTGATAGTTGAGAATGATTGATTATCAAGTAGCCTCCAGAATAAAGGAAGAAGAGCTCATCATTTGGACATTTTAAGCCAGTTTTCACCTAGGGAATTAGGTAGTGCAGTAAATAGAATGTTGAATTTAGAATCAGGAAGACCTGAATTCAAACCCTGTCTTAGATGCTTATTAGCTGGAGGACTCTAGACACTGTCAACTTCTCTCAACCCCAGTTTCCACATCTGTAAAATGGAAATAATAATGTCACCTACCTCACAGGATCAAATGAAATAATATATGTAAAGCACTTTGTAAACTTAAAAGGGCTATTCCACAGCTCTGAGAATCATAAGGAGAGAGTAGTTGGTTTCTATAGATATTCCAGACTTTTTTAGTTTCAAACCTGGCCACTGTTTATATTGTATAGATATGGAGAGAAAGGTATAGACACACTGGCAGTCCAACTTAAACATCTCAAGCAATTAATGCCCCATACTCTGAAAGAGATCCAAGAATGGTACGGCTGTGAACTTTCTTGTACTTGTGACTATCCCAGTAAAGAAAATAATGAAATGCATTAAAAAATACTTGTGAGACATTCTGCCCTTAGAATTTGACTTGACAGAAGGAGAAATGTTGAATAGGGCAATGGAACAAGTTCCCAGTGGATAAGGAATATTTTTCTTTGCTTAGAGAGTTCTAAATGACTAAATCTTTTTCTTCATTTGGGCAGTGCTGAATGACATATTTGTAAATGGGCCAGTTTCTATTGTATGTTCATGGGATCATACCTCTAGATCTGGAAGAGAGTTCAGAGTCCAATGAGTTAAACATCCTAATTTTACAGATGAGTCTGAAGATTAAATGATTTGCCTATACTTAGCTAGCAAACATTATTGGTGGGATTTGAACCCAGGTCCTCAGACTTCAAAGTCAATGCCTTTTCTGATACACCCTCCTGTCTCCCTCTTACACAAAGCTCAAGTAGAAGGCAAAAAATAAAATAAAATTGAAAAGCCTACTTAAAGCAAAACAAAACATTTTGTAGTATTGTGCTTGATCAAAGCAGGTTTCTCTCTAAGTTATTTTTGCATTTTCCCTAAAGCAGAGCTTGGTGCTATCCTATCTATAATATTTCCCATTAATAAGGAAAGGTGGCATAATGTAGCTTGAAGATTGGTTCTAGAGTCAGGGAGACCTGGGTTCAAGTCCAGTCTCTGACACATCCTGACTGAGTGACTCTGGACAAATTAATTAACTTCTTAATGCCCCCAGGCAGCTCTCTGGACTTGTAAATTTGCAGAACAGTAGAGGATTTGCATAAGTAGAAGGACTTTTCTCCAGGAGTGTTCCATACACCAATGAAATCATGGCTCCAGACCAAAAGAAAAGCTTAATAAATGGTCCTTGGGGGCAGCTAGGTGGCGCAGTAGATAAAGCACTGGCCCTGGATTCAGGAGGACCTGAGTTCAAATCCGGCCTCAGTCACTTAACACTTACTAGCTGTGGGACCCTGGGAAAGTCACTTAACCCCAATTGCCTCAACAAAAAACCCCCCAAAAACAAAACAAACCAATAAATGGTCCTTGAATTAACTATTGGTAGGATTGAAGTAATATGGAATGCTGAAATGATGTGGAATGAAAAGACAGAGCTTTCTATGCACAAGTTTCTAGAATTTGGAATAATTTAGAACATAATAAATGGCATTCTTTGGGTGAGAACAGGAACTCTCCTCCCTCTGAGTTTTCCTTCCTTCCTTCTTTCCTTCCTCCTCTCTCTTCCTTCCCCTTTCCCTTCCTCTCTTTCCTCCCTTCCTTGCTTCCATCCTTTTTCTCTCCTTCCTTCCTTCTTTCTTCCCTTACTCCCCCCTTCCTCTTATACTCTCACTCTTACTCTCTTAGCATCATTCTAATCCTGGTGAAAATGGTCCAGATTAATTTTTCTGTTGTTTTATTAAACATGAAACCGAGAATAGCATTTATTCCTCATATCAAATTGGATGGCAGGAGCAGAGACGGAGTGCAACATTGCCTTCCTCTACGGGACAGGGATGGGAAGTGAGATTATGGTATTGGGAGATGGAAGGGACTTTAGAGATCATGTAGTCCAATTCCCTTTTGTTACACATGACAAACTGAGGCTCCGAAAACTTAAATGAAGTCATTTAAATACTGAACTGAATATATGGAACTACTTTGTAAAGGTTATTTTTTTTTTAATTTTTAAATTTTTTTTTTGTTTTTTTTGTTTTTTTGCGGGGCAATGGGGGTTAAGTGACTTGCCCAGGGTCACACAGCTAGTAAGTGTCAAGTGTCTGAGGCCAGATTTGAACTCAGGTACTCCTGAATCCAGGGCCGGTGCTCTATCCACTGCGTCACCTAGCTGCCCCCTGTAAAGGTTATTTAAGAAAAGACTTCTTGCATCTGCGATAACTACAGTTGGGGTTGTGATGGATGGGTATGTAGGAAGTATAGCATGGGGGGAGGGCAGCCCCTCCAAAGGTAAGCAAACTTAAAAGAAATTGAGATAAGAACAGGCATATCCCTGCCCTCTCAGGAGAAGCTAAAGGAAAGAGAAGGAGGGGAATGAGGACAAAAGCACCATCCAGTCTTCCCTGTGGATACTTCAGCCTTGTTGTGGATTCTGACTCTGGTGACCAACCTCCTGGATGCAACCCCTCTCCCACTTCCATGGCAACCCTTCTCCATGGCTCCTCCCCAAAGTTTTGCATAGCTCCTCTGGTGATTATCCTCCATCTGGCTCCTAGCTGTGCTTGCTGCCCCGCTCCTTCCTCTTGTGTACCCAGCCCTCAGTCCTCACCTACTCTTGTGAGCTGCCTGCCTGTGGCTTTTGTTTTGCTCCCTCAGATCGGGAAGGCTGCTTTGTTAAATCAGTCCAGGGTCTGGCAAGCTCTATGAGGGTTGAAAAGGCTGGAGAGATTTCTGTTCTACATTAAGTATTTATCTTCGACATCCTGTTACACCTTTATTCTTTTATTTGAATATGTCTGAGTGGTTGGCCACCCAGGCAGAACTTCTTCAACAGAAGAATAGCAGAATTTCCCTGACATTAGCAAACCTTTTTTGCAGTTGTTGCTCAGTAGGGTCTGACTCTTCGTGACCTCATTTGAGGTTTTCTTTTTTAAATTTTATTTGGTGAGGCAATTGGGGTTAAGTGACTTGCCCAGGGTCACCCAGCTAATAAGTGTCAACTGTCTGAGACCGGATTTGAACTCAGGTCCTCCTGAATCCAGGGCCAGTGATCTCTATCCTCTGCACCACCTAGCTGCCCCATTTGAGGTTTTCTGGATAAAGATCCTGGAGTGGTTTGCCATTTCCTTCTCCATCTCGTTTTACAGATGAGGCAAAAAAAGGTTAAGTGGCTTGCACAGAGTCACATGGCTTATAAGTGTCTGGGGCCAGATTTGGATTCAGGTCTTCCTGACTCCAGGCCCAGGACTATACCCACTGAACCACCTAGCTGCCCTTGTCTACAGAGGATGTTGCTTTAGAATGCATACTTGTATGACTACCAAAGGATCTATACCAATCAGCAGGGGCTTCTCTGTTCAGAATACTAAATGTCGGTACAATTTGCCTAATTCCAATCAGTTGCAGCAAACTCTCTGGGCCTCTGTGTTTCTCTCCCATATATCCTTTTTCCCCCTTTCCACTTCCAAGCATGTGTGTGCATGCTTGCTGCCTATAGATTTTCTCTTTTTCATTCTATAACAACAACAAAAAATGAAACAAAACAAAACAAATGATAAATGTACCATCTCAGAGCTGATTAAACTTCTCCATGACAACCAGAGTGGTGAGACAGGCTTCCAGTTCAGGGATAGCCTAGCATAGCACAAAGATGTTTTCAGTAATACCTTCTGTTAGTGAGAAGTGAGGAGATTGATGAAATGTTCTCTGATTGATTAGGAAAGGATTATGGAGCATTTAAGTAAGAATGGTTGATTCATAGAAAAGGACTTTTTCAAGATCCTGAGTGTTTATGTTTCTCAGTAAAGAAATACCTAACACAATGTAGTTTTTGTTTGGCTTAATTTTATGGGAAAATGGTTCTCCCTTTAAAGTCACAAAGTCATAGAATTATATTGCTGAAAGACTGGGTTATCTTAAGACAAGCAGGATCCTGGGCAAAACTTTTTTTAGGGGAGGGGAAAGCCTGTTTATATAAACAATTTGATTTAAAATATGTTATGAATGTATTATTAAAAATGTATTATAAAATTCATGGGCCCATGAGAAATATGTTTATTTACTGATAAAGACTTAGAATAATGGTTAGAGAAGAGGCACTTACGTATTTATTGTTCAGTTAGTACTTGTAAAGATTCTTTGTAGTGTTCAAGTGGGTGGGCAGAGCTTCAAGCTGCTTTGAGGGGGGCAGTCTCAGCAAGATGGTAGGGGGTACTCTTTAGGCTACTTTTTGGTCTTGGGTCTGCCTCAGTGGGTAGACAGGTGGGTGTGGCACCCAGCTGCAATGTCGAAATCTCCAAGATGAATGTCTTCAGTTGGGCAGGTCTACTCAGGTTCAGGTAGAGTACAGGGGCTGCCCCACTCAATGCCCCTACCACTTTGGGACTTTGAGGAGGGGTTGAGGTTGTGTGGGCTAAGTACACTGATCTGTACCTCTCCTGAGAACAGGATACAGGAAAGGTAAAAGTCAATGAAGACCCCATAGGCAATACTAAGGCCCTCTCCTTAGGTCTAAGCCAAAAGACCCAGGACAGTCAGGATATTTGGGGTCCAAGACAGGAACCAAGTTCCAGGGTAAGGTCAAGAGTAAGGCCAATTCTAAAATTGAAGATTGGTGGTGATGTTCTTGTTTTAGATTGGACGGGTCTCTTACTGACTATAGGCCAGAGTCATTGGGGCTCTGAGAAGCTGTTGCTGCTGTTGTCCTCCAAAGGGATCCCTCCCATTGAGTCAGAAAACTGGGGACACTTGCCTGGTTCTATGGGTGATATTGCTGAAAAGGACCCTAGCACTACTGAATCAGGGAAAGGAAATTAGAAGGAACAGACAAAAGTGATAGGCATTTCTAAATAAGGGTTGATGTTGATCAAATAGGCAAATTAATGAATACATTGGATGGTCTAGATGAAGGACCTCAGTTTCTCCTAAGCTAAGTGTTAAAATAGTCCAAGGCTTAATGAATCAATCACCTGACATTGATTAAGGTGGGGAAAAGGAATAAGCATTTATGTAGCATCTGGAGTAAGGAAGACCTGAGTTCAAATCCAGCCTCAGATACTTATTAGTATTGCGACCCTGAACAAATCCCTCTCTATTTACCTCAGCTGTAAGATAGGGATAATAAGTATCTACCTCCTAAGGTTGTTACGAGGTTCAAATGATATAATCATTATAAAGTGCTTAGCCCAGTGCCTAGCACATAAGTGGTATATAAATGTTAGCTATCATCATCATCACCACCACCACCATGTGCCAGGCACTGGGCTAAGCACTTTACAATGGTTATCTCATTTGATCCTCACAACAATGCTGGGAAGTAGACATTCTCCTTATTCGCATTTTACAATTGGGGAACTGAAGCAAATGGGTTAAGTGACTTGCCAGGGTTACATAGTCTGTTAAGTATTTTAGGCTGAATTTGAACTCAGGTCTTCCTTACTCCAGGTCCCAGAGCTCTATCCACTATGCCACTACTATGTCACCAGCAGGTGCATGCTAATTAAGCATTTATTATTCGAAAGGTGCTAGGACTACAAAGATCTAAAGTAAAACAGTTCCTGTACTCAAAAAACTTTCCTTCTATTTTAAGGAAGAAGTGAGGACAGAGGGCTGCCATGGCAAAAAAAAGCAGGGATGTATAATTTTGTCCAACTTAAAGGTTTGGGCACATACCAAGATTCACCCATTGCCAGGCTTGGGAGCCTGCTGAATGACAAGGACATACTACATGCAGGAATCAATCCTACCAGAGTAGACTTTCGTAAGTGCAGATCTTACCATGTGACTCCCTAACCCAATAAATTCCAGTGCCCTCTGTTGCCTCCAGATCAGGGCTTTTCATTTTATTATTTATTTATTTATTCATTCATTCATTTTGTGTGTGTGTGAGGCAATGAGGGTTAAATGACTTGACCAAGGTCACAGCTAGTAAGTGTCTGAGGTCAGATTTGAACTCAGGTTCTCCTGAATCCAGGGACGGTGCTTTATCTACTGTGCCATCTAGCTGCCCTTAGATTAGGACTTTTTAACTTTTTAATTAGGTCCATGGATAGATTTGTCTCTATCTCAGGGGCATATATCCAGGTTCCCTGGATAGATTTCAGGGAATCTGTGAGCTTGGGTATGAAAAAAGAAACAGGTGTCAGAGGCAGGACCTGAACCTAGGTTATCTTGACTCCTCTATCCACTATTCCACAATACTATTTGAATATATAATGTATAACTTACTGGGCCCAGGGAGGAGGGGCCACTTACTCTCTTATTCTCCTACTTAGGGGCCCCTAGTTTTGGAACCATGGACCTAGACTAGGTTCAGTTCTAGCGGAACCTAGCCTTTGAAGAAAGTATCAAGCTATTTTTCTGAAACTCTTTATATATCCCAACCTTGTGACCCTAGGGAAAATCACTTCAAGGTTAAGTTTGACTCATGCCTAGAATCTCTCCAACATTCAATGGGATAATAGAAAAGTACTCAATGTAAAATGTAAGTCAGGCATAGGACAGCTATTTATTCTTACCACCCAAATGAAATGCTTAACACATAAGACTCAAACCCATGTTGACAAAAAATTTAAAGAAGGAGGAATAATTTATAACTACTATTGTTCTCTTCTATTAGATTGATATTTCAAAGCACAAAGCATCTTGTAGGACTGACTAATAGCCATTTCAAATTCACCTTTGACAGTCATTATCACCCCCAAGATTTATATACTTGCAAACAAGTCAGAAAATTGAAAGTATTCTCTTTTGGGGGGTCAACTCCTTCAAGAAGTGCTGTAGTAGGGGCAGCTAGGTGGTGCTGTAGATAGAGCACCTGCCCTGGATTCAGGAGGACCTGAGTTCAAATGTGACCTCAGACCCTTAATACTTACTAGCTGTGTGACCCTAGGCAAGTCACTTAACCCCAATTGCTTCACACACACACAAAAAAGTGCTGTAGTAGATATATGGACCACCTCCCATGGTGCATCTGGCAATGCTTAAGAGTTAGAGGCTCTCAACACCTTGAGCTCGCAAGATTGCCTCTGAAGCTAGAAATGGGCATCTGAGAATTTGTGTTGGGTCACCTATACTCAGGAAAGAAACAAAGCAGAAGAGGCAGCTAGAGATCTGGGATCCAGGGTTAAGCTCTCCTAGACCAGCACATGTACTCACTGCTATATGAATGAGTTATCATTTTTGCCTTCCACCTTACTCCCCACTGGAATTCCATAGGAGGGCTCAAGAAGAGTTCTGGCACAATTGGCAAATGGGGAGAGTCAACCAAAGTTGACAAGTCTATTTAATCATTGAAAATTTTTTAAAATTATTTTTTAAATTGAAAAAAGAAAAAGTCCTATGCACATTTCTGTTCACATGGGACCATTAAGAGGAAGCTTTCTCTAGACTGAGAAAAACCATCCCTCTCTTTAGGGATTAATCAGTCTCAGCCTAAAGATCCCCTGGACATGTATGGATCACATTCTTTTTTCTGAGAAGTGTCAGTTTTAAAAGAGATAAACTGAGGTAAATCCAAGTTGAGAAGTTTTCCTTAGTTTCTTTTCCCCCAAAGCTCTGCTTAGAATGTCAGTTGGCCTAAAATTAGTTTGTAATATATCCATGAAGTATGGACAGACCCATTGCAATGCATATAATCCCACTAGGATGTTATGTATCCCTGAAGTCAGGCAGGACATAATCAGTTAACAATGGAGAAGACAGGAAGGATGTCGCACCTTTGTGATGATGGATTTTAAAATTACTTTTTCCTTTTTTTTTTTTTTGGATCTTGGCCTATCAATAGGTATTCCAGCAGATCTTAGGTCCTCTCAAACTGGAAAGGCATTTACATATCCATACTCTGAAGATAAGCCTAGCTAAATTCCAAGCAGCTCATCATACCAAAGAGTTGACCACAGGGTGATGATCTTTTTTTCATCATAGCTCTTCATCAAATACTCAGCTAAAGTATGAAGAGATTACAATCAGCAATCAACAAAACATCAAGTCCTGATTTGTAGTGTTTGGCATTTTTCAAGGTGTAAATGCTCACATTGAAAATTTAACAATAAGCTCTCTTGTTAGAGTTCTAGCTGGCTTCAGCACAATTCTGGATGCCCCACTCATATCTGTGTACTCAGTCATTTCTGTTTGCCTGGATTTAGCTCTGGGGAAGCCTGACTTCAAGTTAGGGGAAGTAGGCTCCTCCAATCTCAGGCTCATTGGTTCATCAATTAGTCTTCATCCCAGCTCTTTGTGGACAATGTTACTTTTTGATTCAATTTTAGGGCCTCCCCCAAAAGATGGGGGGAGTAGGATAATAGATATTTGATGTACAAAATAAATCTAATATGGTTCAAACAATGTATTCCACAGAAAGAAGAGTACTAAACAGGTACAGGGCATAGCAACAAACTTATTAGAATAGAATTCAATCATTTTTCCAATGGATTAGGAAGTTAGTATTTTAAGGACAGGACAGCTAAATGGTGCAGTGGATAAAGTGCCAGGTTTGGAGTCAGGACGACTCATTTTCCTGAGTTCAAATCTGGCCTCTGACACTTTCTACCCATGTCACCTTAGGCAAGTCATTAACCCTGTTTGCTTCAGTTTCTCATCTCTAAAATGAGAAAGAAATGGCAAATAGCTCCATTATCTTTTCCAAGAAAACCCCAAATGAGGTCGTGAAGAGTCAGATGCAACTAAATTGACACAACAGTTTTAAGGATTGGTAGAACAGAATGAAATGATTCAATACTGCTAATTAAGTATCTCATATTTCACCTCTTTCCTGGATATTATCTGATTAATTAGTCAAATTTGATCTTCTTTCCAAGTGACCTCTCTCTCTTACAGAGATGCCAGGACCCTGTTGTCAGCCACTGCCGCTCCAATGGGTGTCACTGCTACCACTCTTTAGTTCTGACTGTGATGGTACCCGCATTGGGACCTCCAAATCTTCAGAATTCACAAGGCCCTCAGGACACATCCTTCTCAGTAATTGCTCACCTGAGATGAGGAAAGACCCGATAACAATTTGAGGTAAAGGCAGCCAAGAACTCCTTGTCCAAGCTCAAATGGTCACTGCCACGTGAATGATATCATCACACTGGGATGGATAAAGGACACTGTCCTTCCTCGGTGCACACTGATATCACATCCATCTTTACCACTTTGAGAGCTGAAGCCAAGACAGTGCCAGAACTTCCTTTAACAGGTTCTCTGAGCTTTTCTGGCTCAGCAGCCAATGACAGGACTCTTGGCATTGGGTCCTAAATGGCCAGAAGCTGGATCACCAGAACTCCTACATGGTTCCACCAGAAGCAAACAGAAAATTACCTCCACATGCTCTGTATAAAATCCAAATTCCACCAGTGTTCTGCTTAGCTGAAGAAAGTTGAGCAGACAGCTCAGAAATCCTCTAGTATCAGCAAACTTCAGCTAATGGATAGACCAAGGGTCCATTGAAGGTGTTTCCAATTCTCCTTGCTCAGATGTAAGTTTGTTTGGGACTTGGCCATAGGTCAGTTCACAACTGAGTGTGAATGATGTTTTGAATTCAATGCCAAGAGCCCAGTCTTGCAGGGTAGAAATGCAAGGAGGTAGATAGCTCTCTTATAACTTGGAACACACACTGGTATCCACTTCCTACAGAGATAATTTCTTTGAAAGTATGGGAAAGACAGAAGATAATGCTAATGAAAAGAAGTATATAGCTATTACCAAGACTGATGCTCTTGGGAAGAGTATTCACAAGAAGGCTGGATGCCAGCCAGAGCTCTTTCTAAAGCTGCTGCCAGAGCCTTGGTCCACTGGAGAGTATCCATTCTGTTCTTTCCATCCAGGGAACTATTATTCTGATCTACTCAGACTATGTCCAAGATTATTAGCCAAACTCAAAATACTACCAAAAAAAAAAAGTTTGTAGATCCTTTTCCAATTCAATCTAATGTTTGTATTTTTTTCACTCATAAGCATTTCTGAATTTTGTCTGACTCCTGAGAAGCAAGAAAACCTCCTGAAGATAGCACCTGCCCTCCCCATATCCCCATATTTGCTCTTATTCATTTAACAAGCACTTGTTAAACACCTAATATGTATCAATCATTATTTGTGATGCTTGGGAAAGACAAAAGCATAATAATCATTGCTGTCAAAGAATTCATTTAATATTTAGTGTTTTCCTGGGTTAGTGAAAGCATTTTTATTAACTGTCATGTTATCCAACCAAGTACAATATGGTTGGCTAATTTATGTTCTTACAACTGGATTGAGAAGACAAAGAATAATTTGGGTGATGCGAAACAGAAAAATGGCTGGAGGAATATAATGCTGGGACTGGGGAAATATAAAGTAAGGAGCTTGGCGGTTAGTGGGACACAGCAACTTAGTCATTCTGTAAATTAATGTTACAAGTTGATCAGAAATTTAACCTTGTCCTGCCAAGGGACAGTATTTTTTTTTCCTTATAGGAATACATTTCCTTTTAGTTTTTTCATGATAGTGATTCCTAGTATACCTATAGGCCACAGTGATGCCAATCACCCACAATGGCATTACCCACTGTGATGCCAATCTCTCTAGAAACACTACTAAGACTTGCTTCCATACTGCCCTCCAGAAGCATGCATTCTATTCTGGAAAAGTCAAGTCAATTTAAGCCAAGTCAACAAACACTTATTAAGCACCTACTATGTGCCAATCACTGTACTTAGTGGTGGGGACTCAAGGAAAGGCAAAAGATAGTGCTTATTCTCAAGGAGCTCACAAGGAGATAACATGCGAACACTTATGGACAAACAAGATATATACAGGATAAATTGGAGATAACCTTAGATAGAAGATGCTAAGATTAAGGAAGATGGGGAAAAGTTCCTTGTAGAAGATGAGACTTTAGTTGAAACCTGAATGAAGCCATCAATATTAGTGTTCCAGGTATAGGAGACAGCCAATGAAAATTCTCAGAACTGAGAAAAGGAGAATCTTATAAGAGGAACAGCAAGGAGGCCAATGTCATCGGATCTCCGAGTATGTGGAGGGAAGTAAGGTATAAGAATACTGGAAAAGTAGAAGGGGACTAGGTTATTAGGGCTTTAAAAACCAGAAACAGAAGAGTTTATATTTGATTCTGGAATATTAGGGAGTTACTGGAGTTTATTGAATGGAGGGGGCACAGGATGACATGGTCAAATCAATTTGACAGCAGACTGGAGGATGGATTGGAGTTGGAGAGACTTATGGCAAGGAGACCAAACACAAGCTATTGCAATAGTCTAGGGGTGAGGGAGAGGAAAGGAGAAGGGAATAAGCATTTATATAACACCTGTTAGGTGTCAGGTACTGTGCTGAGCACTTTATATTTACTATCTCATTTGATCTTCCCAGCATGTAGGTGCGATTATTCTCCCTGTTTTATATTTGAGGAAACTGAGGCAAATAGAAGTTAAGTGACTTGCCTAGGGTCATAGCTAGTAGATGTCTGAGGCTGGGTCTGAACTCAGGTCTTTCTGACTCCAAGCTTAGAGAAGGGCATGTATATAAGAGATGTTACAAAGGGAGAAATGATAGGAGTTGGCAACTGATTGGATACAGAGTTGAGAATGGCCCTTAGGTTGCAAGCCTGGGTGACAGGATTGTGACAGCATCGATATGGGGGAATTTATGAAGAAAGGATTGTTAAAGGAAAGATAATGAGTTTAGTTTGGAACATATTGACTTTGAGACATCCAATAGGCAGTCGAAGGTTTGAGACTGGAAAATAGGTGAGAGGTTAGAGCTAGATCTGATCTGAAAACTGATAGATGAGAGAATCTGAGAATTATTAGCATAGAGATGATTGGATCCACAGCAGCTGATGAGATCACCAAGCAAAATTGTTTAGAGGGAGAAAAGAATGGGGCTCAGGATAAAGACTTGGGGGACACCCATACTTAGCAGGAATGACCTGGATGAAGATCTAGCAAGAACCAGGAGAGAGTAGTATTATGAAAATGTAAAGAGAAGAGACTATCAAGAAGAAAGTGATTGACAGTGATTGTCAAAGGCTGCAGAGAGGTCGAGAAGGATGAGGATTAAAAGGCCATTAGAGGGAGGCGGCTAGGTGGCACAGTGGTTAAAGCACCCGCCCTGGATTCAGGAGTACCTGAGTTCAAATCCGGCCTCAGACACTTGACACTTACTAGCTGTGTGACCCTGGGCAAGTCACTTAACCCCCATTTTCCCTGCAAAAAAAAAAAAAAAAAAGGCCATTAGAATTGGCAATTAAGAGACCACTTGGAGAGATAAAATTCAGTTGAATGATGAGGTTGGAGGCCAGACTGTAGAGAGTTAGGAAAGTAGGTGGATTGACTGTAGATGACCTTCTCAACGGATTTAGCCATGAAAAGGAGAAGTAATACAGGATGATAGCTAGAGGTTTCAGATGATGAGGTTTTTGAAATATGGGGCAGGGGGGAACATGGTCATGTTTGTAGGCAGTAGAGAAGTGGCCAGTGGATCTCCATAGGGGAGTCAAGCTATTGAAATAGATAGGATGGAATGGGGTCAACGCTATGGGGGTGGGGGGGTGATAAGGAAAAGGGCCACCTTTTCATGTGAGATGGAGGTAAAGGAGAAATTAGCGGTAAAAGGAAGGCATCTGAGGGATGGGAGATGAGGCAATGAGAAAGGGGAGCTAAAAGTGAATGGCTTCATGGTTTGTTTGTTTTTTTTCCAGTAAAATATGAAGTTTTCAACTGAGAGGAGGGGAAGCTATGGAAAATTTGAGGTCGGATGAAAAAGTTTGGAAAATTCACTGTGGTCAGTGGGACACTGAACTAATTGGGGAAGTGTAAAAGAATTGCTTTGCCACAGTGAGGGCCCAGTTGAGATTATGTAGCATAAATTTGTCATGGACCCAGTTAGTGCAGTTTTGTGATTTTCTCCATCTTCATTCAGCAGTATTTGAGCAGAAGGTTTTGGGGAGTAATCCAAAATTGAGGCTTGATGTGGAAAGATAAGAGATAGGATAAGAGGACAGTGTAAAGTTGGACTGGTTCACTAAAGGGTCAAAATGGGGAAGGGAGGTGTAAAGAATTAATTGTTATTTGAGGTTTTTATGCCTCCTTGCGAACTGGCCTGGGGCTCTGCAAACCGCGCAGTGCTCCACCCACTGGTTGTAGCCGTTGCCAGGGCTTTGGCACCTCACGTCATCACCACTCGCCAACGCCTACATGGGCCTGGCAAAATTATAATGATTGGAAGCCTAGTGAGGGCAGTCATGTGACTGTCAGAGCAGCCATCCCATTGGCCAGGGCTGTGTGGGGTGTTTCTAGGTTTGGGGGAGGACAATTGGGCATTCTAGGTGGAAGCTGAAAAGTGGCAGGCGTTCTGCTGCGTATTTTCAGCTAATTCCTGGGCAGTGGTATTTTTTCAGGTATTATAATTTCCCTTTCCCCATTTTATTTCCTTTCCTTTGATCCTACTGATCCTGTTTGTGTGTTGTTGTTTTTTTTAAGTTCGTTCTTGTTAAAATAAATCTTGTTCTGTTTTGAGGGAGGCTGCCAGTCTCCTTCCTTGCCCCAATATTGCGGCGAGCCGCTTATCTAGCACTCCCCAATTAAAAATTCGTCCCCACAGAGGAAAGTGTACAAAATGTAAGTTTGATGACCTGGGAAAGAACTGAGGGGTAGAGGGATGGGAGGTCAAGGTGAGGATGGGGTTTGGGGATGTAAATCAGAGGGAGAGGTGGAATGGCCACAGGTTATTTCAGAGTTTGGGAATGTGGAAGTAGAATATTCCTAAGTGAAAAGATCAAGGAAGGGTATAGTTATCTAGGGTGCTTGAGGAATTATCAATGTGCAAGTCGAAGT
This sequence comes from Dromiciops gliroides, assembly GCF_019393635.1. Classification (NCBI taxonomy): domain Eukaryota; kingdom Metazoa; phylum Chordata; class Mammalia; order Microbiotheria; family Microbiotheriidae; genus Dromiciops; species Dromiciops gliroides. Next base: position 261,629,275 of record NC_057862.1, on the reverse strand, counting down.
CCCCTAGTATGAAGAGCTGGGGAGGAGAGAAAGACTGAGCCAGGAATAAAACCTGCAGGATAAATATGGGATGGAATGAACCTACCTCGAAGGAATGTCTAGTTTGCATCTGAAAGACATTCTCTACATTTCAACGTGTCTGAATTTTAGTCCCAGCTTCTGCCTAAATATTTTGGGGGCATTCCCTCTTATACATCTCTGGAGGGATGTTGGGGAGGGGAACATGAGCAACCAAGTGGATCAGGAGAGGCTTTTTTTGGGGGTGGTGCTTGAACTGGGCTTTGATTGAAGCCAATTAGTCTAAGATTTGGGATGGGGGCAGGGTGCATTTCAGCCATGGGGACAAACTGTTCGCAGGAAATTGTTGTTTAGGGAATAGTAGGACAGTTTGGTTGAAATCTAATAATAGTAATTTTTGTTGTTGGGGTTTTCTTTGGCAAAGATACTGGTTTGCCATTTTCCTTCTCCAGCTCATTTATACAGATAAGGAAACTGAGACAAACAGGGTTAAGTGACTTGCCCAGGGTCACACAGCCAGTGAATGTCTGAGGCCAGATTTGAATTCATGGAAGTTGAGTCTTCCTGACTCCAGGCCTGGTACTCTATACACTATACCACTTAGCTGCCCAATAATAATAATAACCAATATTTAAATAGCATTTTAAGGATTACAAAGTGCTTTAAATGTTATCTCATCTGAGCCTCACAACAACCCTGTTGAGGTAGGTGCTATTTATTATCACTTTTTTATAGACAAAGAACTGAGGCTGAGAGAAGTTGTTGGGGGGACTTGCAATCTGGATTGCAGAGCTAGCTCACCCAAAGAATTGGAGGTTCATCACAAATCTTGTAAAATAAAAAGAGATTTATTCGGAGAAGAATATATGGTCAGGGGACAGATCACTATGATGATTGTGTCCCACTGGAGCAAGAGAAGACCTGGTCTTTTGTATCTCTACAAAACAAAGGCGGGGAAGAGCAAAATAACTGTTATGGGGGAAATGGGGTGTGGGTTTGGGGATTCTTTTCAGTCATTCAACATGTATTAAAAGGAACTTTACTTATCTCTAGAATAAAAAAGCATATTTTACATGGATGTAAATCTTAACCCAGGTAGAAATAGTCCCTCCTTTATCTCCATGCTGGAATTCAACTGGTCAGCAGAGGAAGGTTTGGTGACTACCAAGGGCTTGAGATATCTGATAATATCCCAGGCACTATTGGATGAGCTTTTGGAACATGGCTTTGAGCCTTATCCTTTTGGGCCAATCAATTCTTTGGAACATATTCCTCACCTTTTAGGGGAAAGAATGAGCCTAACCTCCATGGCAACTGTGTGTGTGGGGAACCTTGGCAGATATTGTGTGAAATGTGGCAGGAATTATTGTGTGAAATTGGAGAAAAGACTGTGCAGCTAGGTGGCTCATTGAATTAGAACACCAGTCAGGAAGACCTGAATTCAAATTTGACCCCAGACATTTACTAACTGTGTGACTTAATCCTGGTTTCCTCATCTGTAAAATGAGCTGGAGAAGGAAATGGCAAACCATTCCAGTATCTTTGCCAAGAAAATCCCATACAGAGTCACAAAGAATTGGATGCAACTGAAAAAACAACAAAGAAAAAAAAAGACATAATTTAATAGTTCAAGGAGTATTCCTTAAATGTTTGTATACTTAAGATAGACCCTAATATCAAAATTTTATCCAAATAAAGCATCTTTGTTATCTTGATGTCGGAAACTAAGACAGTAAGCAAATGTGTGCAGATTAAACATTTGTTTTTAGGCAGCTAGGTGGTGCAGTGTACAGAGCAAAGACTTTAGTTCGAATCCTGCCTCAGACACTTATTAGTTGTATGACCCTGGGTGAGTCATTTGAGCTCCGTGCCTCAGTTTCCTCTTCTGTAAAATTAGTAAAGAATACCACCTACCTGCCAGAGTTGTTGTGAGAATCAAATGAGATATTTGTTAAGCATTTAGTACCGTCTGGCACATAATATATGCCATGTAATTGCTTATTCCCTTTCCCTTCCTTTAACTTCATAAGGTAAGTAAGCATCCTTCTTTGTGTGGCTTACAACAGTATTCCTCATTTTGATGAGGCCTGACCCACCCCCTTACTCCTTCTTTCTCTTGCCTCAAACTAGAGCCTTTCAGAAAATTACTCTAAAATATTTAATAGATTTGACTCATAAATAATTCAGCATGGCTGAGGACTCTGGAGAACTATTAGGTTTCTGATATTCTGAAACCTTCAGGGGGCACTGGATTTCACTTCATATGCCTACATCTGCTTAGTCTAAAATAAATACATAAATAAAGTCCCTCATTTAACCTTGGATTCCCCAGCTAATCACAGACAACCCTTTTTGTTTTTCTTTTTTAAATTAAATTTTATTTTATTTTCAAAGGAAGATTCCCCTTCTTTGCCTCCCACCTCTATCCTCTCTCTCCTCCAATTGAGAAAGCAAGAGTGCCAAAATTCCTGTTACAAACATAAATAGTCCAACAAAACAAGTTTCCACACTAATCACAAGCAAAAAAATATGCCTCAATCTGCCCTCTGGTCCAATCACTTCTCTGTTGTCCTGTTTTATCCATTAGTTCTCTGGAATTGAATTTAGTCACTAGGTTGATCAGAGTTCCCACTGTCTTTACAATATTGTTCTTGTACAGATTATAGAGAACCCTTTTTGAGTGTTTTTTTTTCTCAAAGATTCTCAGAGAACCTTTTGTTTTTAACAAGAACTCTTGCACTCCCTCTCACCCATTTTATATTACAGGTATTATTATTTGAGGTTATCTTATCTCCCTTGAGTAGATTATAAACTCCTAAAAGGCAAAGAGTGGTTTATCCAGCTTTGGCTTGATGCCAAAATACAAAGGTAGAGTATATTAGTGATTTAACAAATGTCTGTGGACCGAGCTGAATGAATCTTCAGGTCCTGTAGGGGAGAAAGTTCATTTCCTAGGGGCAGTTAGGTGGTGCAGTGGATAAAGCACTGGCCCTAGATTCAGGAGGATCTGAATTCAAATCCAGTCTTAGACACTTGACACTTACTAACTGTGTGACCCTGGGCAAATCACTTAACCCTTATTGCCTCACAAAAAAAAAAAAAAGTTCATGTTCCCTTTAGGAATTGTGACTATTATTAGACTTTGGAATCTGCTGCTGCTACATGCTGGAGAGATGGAATAGGATGCCCTGACAGCTAGTCAGGGAGCCAAGTGCAGAGGTAGGAGCTTAGCAGTTTAATACCATTGTCATCCACCAGTGTTCTTTAAATTTTTTGGATTTTCCATCCCTATCAGCGAAATAGTTTGAACATGTAAATCTAAAATGTCTATATTTACTTATAAATCATACTACTGGGGGGCGGGGCAGCTAGGTGGTGCAGTGGATAGAGCACCAGCCCTGGAATCAGGAGTTCAAATCCTGCCTCAGACACTTGACACTAGTTGTGTGACCCTGGGCAAGTCCCTTAACCCCAATTGCCACCCCCCGACAAAAATAAAATCATACTACTGTGTTAATAATTATGCACATGATAAAACTTGGGCAAAAAAAAGAAATTTTAAAAGGATAAGGTGAAGGTATAGGGGAAAGATCAATAACTCAGGAAAGAGGACCTACCTCTGAGAATTACTACCTATATGACCTCAGGAAAGGCATTTATCCTTCCTAGGTCTAGGTTGCTTACTCTGTAAAATGAAGGAGTTGGATTGGATGATTTCTAAAGTCTCTTCAATCAATCTATCAATAAACATTTATTAAGTACCTACTATGTTCCAGGTACTGTGCTAAGTGCTAGGCATACAAAAAGAGGCAAAAGACAGTCCCTGCAAACAATTTTATAGCAAGTATTTCTAAAAAAACCCCCTAATTTCTCAAATATATAGAGAACTGAGTCAAATTTATAAGAATACAAGTCATTCCTCAATTGATAAATTTAAAAAAGGATATGCTGTCTGGGAGAGGGAGGGAGGGGAGGGAGGGAGAAAAATTTGAAACTGGAAATCTTATGTAAACAAATGCTGAAAGCTTTCTCTACATGTAACTGGAAAATAATAAAAATACTTTTATTAAAAGCTAAAAAAAGGATATGAATAGGCTATTTTCAGATGAAACAATTAAAGCTATCTATAGCAAAGTTTCTTAAACTGTGGGTTGCAATTCCATATAGGTCAACTGAATGTGGGGGTGACAAAAAATTTGGCAATAGTAAAAAGTTCAGTATACCTATTTTATATACCTATATGCCCAGGTCACACAAAAATGTCTTGGGCGAAAAGGGTTTGAGTGGAAAAAAATTTTTAATCCCCCATCTGTAGTCATATGAAAAATGCTCTAAATCACTATTTATTAGAGAAATGTAAATTAAAACACCCTGAAGTACTACCTCATACCCATCTGATTGGCTAATATTACAGGAAAGGAATCTTACATTGGAGATGTGGGGAAATTGGGACACTAATGCATTGTTGGTGGAGTTGTGAACTCATCCAGCCATTCTGGAGAGCAATTTGGAACCATGCCCAAAGGACAATCAAACTGTGTACCCTTTGATCCAGCAATACCACTAGTGGGTCTGTATCCCAAAGAGATCACAAAAAAGGGGAAAGGACCTACCTGTTCAAAAATATTTACAGCAGTTCTTTTTGTGGTGGTAAAGAATTGGAAATTGAGGGAATGCTCACCAACCGGGGAATGGCTGAACAAGTTGTGGTATATGGAATACTATGTGGTAATGGAATACTATTGTGCTATAAGAAATGATGAGCAGAAGGATTTTAAAAACAAAAAACCTGGGGGGCAGCTAGGTGGCACAGTGGATAGAGCACTGGCCTTGGACTCAGGAGGACCTGAGTTCAAATCTGGCCTCAGACACTTAACACTTACTAGCTGTGTGACCCTGGGCAAGTCACTTAACCCCAATTGCCTCACCAAAAACTACAAAAAACCCCCCCAAAACCCCAAACCTGGAAAGACTTACATGATTCTATGATCTAATATTTGATCCTAGGATCAATATATAGCCACTGGAATTTATTGAATAGGGGAGTGACTTGTGCTTTAGGAAAATCACCTAGAAAAGCAGTTTTCTAAAGGGCAGGTTGGAGGGAGGGAGAGTTTGGAGGCTATTACAAAAGTTCACATGAGGTGATAAGGCCCTGTTCTAGGATGGTGGCTATGGAGGTAGGAAGAAAGGAACACAGGGGCAGCTAGTTGGCGCAGCGGATAAAGCACCAGCCCTGGATTCAGAAGGACCTGAGTTCAACACTTGATACTTACTAGCTGTGTGACCCTGGGCAAGTCACTTAACCCTCATTTCCCCACAAAACACAAAACAAAAACAAAAACAAAAAAAGAAAGGAACACATTTGACAAATGTCAGTAGACCTGACAAGATTTGATAACTGATTGACTATTTGAGATTAAGAAAAGTGAGTTGAAGATGACACCAAGGTTTTCTGAACCTGTGTTCTCACCATTGGAAGGACAGTGGCACCTTGAACAGTAATAGAGAAGTTTGAATGAGGGGATATTGTGTAACTATATCTGCCACAAAGATTACAACCCATCCATGCTTGTTCATTCTGTGTCACACTCAGGGGTGTGCTGCAGCCAGTGTGAACTGACTCACTAGAGCTCACATTTAGTGTGAGCATATACATCTCAGGGTACTATCAAATACCACATATCAAGGCTTGACTTATTGTTTTGGTTGTCTAAACTTAAGAAAGTGATGCGAAAAATGTTAATATGAATGAAACTTAAAAGTGTAGTTTATACATCATTTCCCCTGGAGAGCTGGTTGTTAATCATTCCCTAGCATACTCTCAAATTAAAGGGGGGCAGGAAGGAAATGAAGATATCTTACCTATCATTGCTGAAGAATACAGAGCTCATCCTTAAGGTTGCTGCCACTTGACACATAGTAATCTTGGGGAGGGGCAGAGAGAAGGGGCACACTTTTTACAACAGCAACGGGGCAGCTGCTCCTGTAGGTGCCTGAGAGCCCTGAGGGACTAATGTCCAGCTCAGAAAGGTGGAAGTTTTGGAAAGACTTGTATAAACTAATGTATAGTGAAGTGAGCAGAACCAGGATAACGTGCACAGTGACAGAAATATTGTTTAATGAAGAACCGTGAATGACTTAACTATTTTCAACAATGATCCAAGACAATCCCAAAGGACTATTGATGAAATATATTATCCACCTCCAAAGAAAGAATTGATATCGATGGAACACAGACTGAAGCATGCTATTTTCCACTTTCTTTCATTTTTTCTTTTATTCAAGTTTTTTTGTACAAAATGACATGTAGTAATGTCTTACATGATTGCATATATATAACCTATATCTGATTGTTTACCGCCTCAGAGAGGGGAGGGGAAGGAGAGAAGGAGGAATAAAATTTGGGATTCAAAACTTTAAATTAAAATGTTTATTATCAAAGAAAAGAAGAAAAATCATATGTACTTCCAGGTTTATTATGAAAATTAAATGAGTTAATATAAAAAAAAGAAAGGTGGAGTTTGGAAGCTTGCACAGGAAACAGAAGAGATGGAGTGAGGGAAATGTTGAGGCATGAGGGTGGGTGTGGTTGTGTTGGAGACAAGTCTAACAATAAGCTATCACAGAGATGGTGGGATACAAACCAACTTACCAACTTCACACACTCCTTAGGGTCAGACCATGTCCCATCAGGGACAAGTCTAGGGCTCTGCAAGGGGGCCTGGATCCCACTTTGGAGACTACTGTATTAGAGGCCATTGTGGTATAGTAGAAAGAGGACTAGGTTGGGAAGCAAAGGACTTGGGTTAAAATCCCTACTTATTTGTGTGATCTTGGCCAAGTCATTTTACTGGGCCTCAGTTTCCTCATCTTTAAAACGAGGGGGATGAACTAGATGGTTTCTAATATCTTTTCAGTTGAAAGATGTATATTTAGATTTAAAGCTCTAAATCATGTGATCCCTATATCTGGAACAGACTCCTCCTCCTTCTCCTTCCATACATCACTGCCTATTGACTTACTTCCTCCCTTTCAAAGTCCAGTCCAACTGTCACCTCCATGAAGTCAACCCTGAGTTCTCCCATGCATTTAATTGTATTCTAATAGTTTTCTTATTTATAAAAAAAGGGGTTTGAACTAAATTGTTAAAAATCCTTCCTGCTCTGTCATTCTCTATTTCTGTTATTGTATGTTTCATCCCCCTACAGAGTGTAACCTCTGTTTCAGAAACCTCTGGTATAGGAAACTATTACATTCTCTTAAGAGATAGAAAAGTTAGGAGAATCTTTTGTTGATCATTTCCTGGGGCAGCTAGGTGGCACAGTGGATAGAGCACCAGCCCTGGATTCAGGAGGACCTGAGTTCAAATCTGGCCTCAGACACTTAACACTTACTAGCTGTGTGACCCTGGGCAAGTCACTTAACCCCAATTGCCTCACCAAAAAAAAAACCCCAAAACAAAACAGATGGGATCATTTCCAGTTGTCACCGCCCTACTTTAAAAACTCCAGTGACTTTCTATTGCCAATAGGAACAAAAACAAAATGCTCTGTTTGGCATTCAAAGCCTTCCATGACCTAGCCCCCTCCTACATTTCCAGTCTTCTTACACCTTACTCCTTGACAGTTATTCTTTGATCCAATGGCATTGGCCTCCTGGCTGCACCATGAACAAGAACATGAACATATCTTGGCTTTGAGTATTCTCTCTGGCTGTCCCCCATGCTTAGAATGCTTTCCCTCCTCTGTGCAGACTACTCATCTCCTTGGCTTCCTTTAAATTCCAACAAAAATCCCACCCTTTATGGGAAGCCTTCCCTAGCTTCTTAATTCCAGTGCCTTCCCTCTCTTACTTATTTCCTACTTAGCCTGAATATAGCTTGTGTTGTCTATATTTGCTTGCATGTTGTCTCTGCCATTAGAGTGTAAGGTCCTTGGGGACAGAGACTGTTTTTTGCTTCTTTATCTATCTCCACTGCTTAGTATAGTAATAAATGTTTTGATTGATAGATTGACTCTGCCCCATGTTTACTATTATCCTGAGCTCTAAAATAATTCAGGGATATATTTGTATCCTTCCTCATTAATTAGTACCATTTCAAAATATCTCTCAATAAACTAAGGCAAGAACCTACAAACTAGGTCTTAAGATATTATTTATTTAATAAATTGGGGCATATGGATATCAGGGAAGACTAGTATCTTTGGTGTAAGGGCTGCTAAGCCTTGTATAAGGCTGCTTTTCATCTTTGGTGTCCACTTGCTATGCAATTCTCACCCGAGGCTAAACCATGTTGAAGGTAACTTACAGGCCTCAAACCAATTGGTAAGTTAGGGGGTGTCTACCCCAAGTATGTGAAGACTTCCCCCTGAGGAATTGGACTTTGCTGACTCTGGAAGAGCGAGTGAGGCTTAGAGCAACCCTGCCTCACTCAAATCCAATTTATGCACTAATCAAAACACATCACCTATACCATTTTACTATTTTTAACTACTTCAAAGTCCTGTAGTGACCAGAAAGTGACAAAGCAGTAGGTGTGGATACACTGGAAACTGTAGTCATAGCCTTGCATACAAGGATCCCAAGCTATGCATAGGATTGTCTTCTCATTGAGCTGAAACAGTGCAATTTGGCAGCCTCCTGGTGTCTGAGAAGCCCTTTTAAAGGATTACACTGCTCACCTCCTGGCATGAGGAAGGGGCTAGAAAAGGTGCTTTTAAAATTTCTGCTTTACTAATCCTAACCCTGACCTGCTTACCACAACAGGCTACCCTGTGGTCAAAACACACAAAAAGTACAAAAACTTTTGTGAAGATTATTCTACTCACCATTGGTCCACTACAAATATTCATATGGATTTTTTGTGCCCAACCTGTGATAGAGCCTTCTGAGCTAATATTGGTCTGATCAGCCATAGTGGGACACCCTGTACCTAAATCCCAACATAATGATGTCATTTTGGTCTTCTTCAAGTACAAAGGAACAAGGAACCATTTAGTAAACTAGGGAAGTCTTCTATTCCAATACTAGTTACTCATAGCTCTATATATACTCTATATCCCTTAATCTCTTGGGATTAAGTAAATATTAAAGTTACTGAAGATATAATTTAGCGACAAAACAATAATAAAACAGAGACATGGAGAATTATTTATAATATTTTAGTGATGAGAAAGATTACAGCCAGTCACTTCAGTTACAAAGGCAAATCATGTCTCTTTGCTTTTTTGTGTGTGTGAGGCAATTGGGGTTAAGTGACTTGGCCAGGGTCACATACCTAGTAATTGTTAAGTGTCTGAGGCCGGATTTGAACTCAGGTCCTCCTGAATCCAGGGCCGGTGCTCTATCCACTGTGCCACCTAGCTGCCCCATCTCTTTACTTTTGAGAACACAGCCCTATCCCGTTTACTTCATTCAAAATAACAAATATAGTGTTTTCATAAGATAAAAGTCACAATCGTTTCACAAAGAGAGATTTTGCTATCTTCTTTCTCTCTAACTTCTCAAGATTATCTCTAGTCATGACAGGAAAAGCCTTTTGTTTCTTTCAAGTCCTTACCCCTTAATATTCTCCAGACTCACTGTGAATTGATCTAACCATTCTGGAAAGTGATTTGGAATTATGCCCAAAGGGCTATAAAGCTGTGCATACCCTTTGACCCAGCAATACCACGTTTGGGTCTTTCCCCCAAAGAGATCATAAAAAAGGGAAAAGGACCCACATGTACAAAGATATTTATAGCTGCTCTTTTTGTGGTGACAAGGAATTGGAAATTGAGGGGTTGCTCATCAATTGGGGAATGGCTGAACAAGTTGTGGTATATGAATGTAATGGAATTCTATTGTGCTGTAAGAAATGATGAACAGGAGGAGTTCAGAGAAACCTGGAAGGACTTGCATGAACTGATGATGAGTGAGATGAGCAGAACCAGAAGAAAATTGTACACAGTATCATCAACATTATGTGTTGATCAACTGTGATAGACTAGATTCTTCTCACCAATACAACGGTACAAGAAAGTTCCAAAGGACACAGGATGGAAAAGGCTCTCCAGATCCAGAAAATAAAAAGGAACTGTGGAATATGGATGCTGATTGAACCATGCTATTTCTTTTGTTTTGGGTGCTGTTGTTTTTCTTTTTTGAGGTTTTTCCTTTTTGCTCTGATTCTTCTCTTATAACATGACTAATGCAGAAATGTGTTTGATGTTATTGTATATATATAACCTATATCAGATTACCTGCTGTTTAGGGGAGGGAGGGAGAAAAATTTGAAATTGGAAATCTTATATAAACAAATGTTGAAAACTATCTCTACATGTAACTGGAAAATAATAAAATAATTTTATTTAAAAAAAAATACTCTCCAGACTCCCGTCTCTTAAAAGTGGGAACAGTATGATGAGGGGAAATGAGTGAAGAGGGTCCTGCCATTAAATTCTTAAGACCATGTCCTTTCAACCCTCCTAGTAAGATAAATCTAATTGGATAACTATAATATTCGAAGTAACAAGGCAGCAGTCCCTGTGGGTAGCTCTTGGCATCTTTCCTTGTCTGGGTAAGCTACACACTCAGCAGCAGCCTGGATCTTTTGATCTGTATTCAAACTCAGATTCAATCAAAGGCTGTAATCAAAGTTACAGTCCCAAGAGATTCCACCCCACATAGAATGTTCCATTACTTCCATCTTCAAGCAGATATGGAAATGGTGGGCCATGAATTCTGTAATTATCAGTACTCAGATATTTTATCATATAAATCATTTCTTTATATAGTATACGTGAATTGAACAGCTTCTTAACAAGCTGCAGAAGAGATGCCTGCCATTCCTCCCCTCATTGACCTAGAGAAGAGGTGTGTGTGTGTGTGTGTGTGTGTGTGTGTGTGTGTGTGTTTGTACTTGTTCCCGAGCACCAATGATAGCATCTCCAGGTAAATTGATTTCCTAATTACTTGGGTTTCAGGTTACAGATTCATTTGTTTTTTTGGTGAGGCAATTGGGGTTAAGTGACTTGCCCAGGGTCACACAGCTAGTAAGTGTTAAGTGTCTGAGGCCGGATTTGAACTCAGGTACTCCTGACTCCAGGGCCAGTGCTTTATCTACTGCACCACCTAGCCGCCCCTCTTCCCTTGTTTTTATGCAATTCCTCTAGCTTCTTCCCTCTCAGAGCTTACTGATAGGCTTTATAACCTATTCAAGGCTGGAAACTCATAATTTTTGAAAAGAAGTTAACTTTCATATAGGATGTCGAGATTAAGCAGAAGAATCAATAGGACTGCCACCTCACCAAGGGTGACTTATCTTTATCATTTGAATTCTGAATTAGATATGGAGATGGAGCAGCCAGTTTGAAGGAGAAAGCATAAATCCAGAAGACAATTTCTGCTACTTTTAGCATAGCACAGTCCTCTCTGTTGAGGCAAAAGGCAATTTTTCTACTGACACCTCACCCAGGTGGATGTTATGAACACGACCTTATTGTGGTATTGGAAGGTTTCTTTGACCTTTTTGGAGACAGAACTTGTTAAGCACTGTGATATTCCCAAAGGGAGGTATTCGGTGACAAGAACATGCTTATTTATAACCTTTGGGCAGGTGGGAAATCAAAGAAATCTATTTTGGATGTGGTAGAGTGGCCTGCTACCTTTGTGTATAAAACACATTTCAAAAGGAACCTGGAGAGGGGCAGCTAGGTGGTGCAGTGGATAAAGCACCAGCCCTGGATCCAGGAGAACATAAGGTCAAATCTGGCCTCAGACACTTGACACTTATTAGCTGTGTGACCTTGGGCAAGTCACTTAAGCCCAATGGCTTCACTTAAAAAAAAAAAAAGGAACCTGGGATTGTATTACTGACAGAAGCCCCAAGCATCCTCTCTTTGGTGGCATGTGAAACAGCACTTGCAGCAACCACCAGACAATAAGAGAATAATAAGTAGGATAGAATGATAGAATGAATGGCAACAGAGCAGCTATCAGGAGATTTCTAAAGGGAACTGATCCAAGGTTGCTCCCATCCTGAACTTTAGTAACTGCTGTCTTTGGGGTAGCTGGGTAGCACAGTGGATAGAGTACTGGACCTGGGGTCAGGAAGACATCTTCCTGAATCAAATCTGACCACACATTTAGTAGCTGTGTGACCTTAAGCCTCAGTTTCCTCATCTGTAAAATGAAGTGGAAGAGGAAATGGCAAACCACTCTAGTATCTTTGCTACGAAAACACCAAAAAAGGTCACAAAGAGTTGGACATGACTGAACAAAAACAATTTCTATCCCTCAAGTGTATCATGCTAGATCTGAAACAGGGAAGAAAGGGAAGGAGAGAAGGAAGAGGGGACACCAGTAGGGGGATACCAAAAAAGATAGTCATTTTGGCATTGGTATCAACCTTTACATGATCCTGTTACTTCATAAGTCAGTGGTAATCAACTCAGCAATAGGTGATAGAAATAGCAGAAGGCATTTTGCAGAAGGGCTAAAAGTAAATCATTAAGGAAGGGAACTTGTGAGTTGGTAGTTCTTGAAGCTATGACCTCATGGTATCTCCAGAACAAAGCAAAGGTTGTGATGTACGCTACAGTGAAAAGCTGAATCTAAAAACTAGATTAGGTAAATGTTTTCTTTCTTTCTTTCTTTCTCTCTCTCTCTCTCTTTCTTTCTTTCTTTCTTTCTTTCTTCCTTTCTTCCTTCTTTCCTTCCTTCCTTCCTTCCTTCCTTTCTTCCTTTCTTCCTTTCTTCCTTCCTTCCTTCCTTCCTTCCTTCCTTCCTTCCTTCCTTCCTTCCTTCCTTCCTTCCTTCCTTCCTTCCTTCCTTCCTTCCTTCCTTCCTTTCTTTCTTTCCCCCCTCTCTCTTCCTTCCTTCCTTCCTTTTTTTTTTTTTTTGCAGGGCAATGAGGGTTAAGTGATTTGCCCAGGGTCACACAGCTAGTGTCAAGTGTCTGAGTCTAAATTTGAACTCAGGTCCTCCTGAATCCAGGGCCTGTGCTTTATCTACTGTGCTACCTAGCTGCCCCCAAGGCGAATATTGAGTAGAGTGAAAAAACATTTTTTTTAATACTGATGAGGAAGAACAAGACAAACTCTGCTTTGGAGCAATCTTATCAATTGGAACAAATACAACAAGCATATTTTTGTGAAATCATAAGAACTCTTATAAGGCAAAATGTTTTAGAATATAAGACCTAGATATTGCTATTTGAGAACGCTAACATAAAAACTGTGAAATGTTGTAACATCCTTGACATTTTTACTCTATTACTTAATCCATTTCCTTTTTATGTTTAAAAAATTATTCTGAACTTTAAAAAAGAAAAAAGTATTTCCATACATGCAATAGAACATAAAGATTCTATATGAAACTATGAATCTCCTAGTTACATTGCTTACAAAACTATACAATAAATTCTATGTTACTTTCAAAACTGTCCTTGTCTGTGCTTCCTTCTGAATTTCTTTCTGTTATCTTCTGTGCATTAAAAAAAGTTTGTGATGCTCTTTTTTCCACCATTTTGCTATGTCTCTCCCTCCCAACCATTGTCCCCCAGTTAACTCAGAGAAAGAAAAGCAGGTAGCAGAAACCCTTATAACAAATAAGCAAAGTCAAGTAAAATGAATCCGCACAGCAGCCATATCCAAAAATATATGTCTTTGAACCTTGAGTCCATCACCTCTCTGTCAGGAAGTGGGTAACATACTTTAAAATATGTCCTCTGGTTTCTTAAAATTCTTAAATCTTTCTAAGTTATTTTTCTTTATGGTGTTCTTGTCTTTGCATAAATTGTTCTCCTGGTTCTGCTTACTTCACTCTGCATCAAGTCATACTACCCAGGATTCTCTGAAATCATGTCTTTCATCATTTCTTATGGTACAACAATATTCCACCATCTTGATATACTACAATTTGTTCAGTCATTCCCCAAATGTCTACCAGACAGTCTAAGGTAACCACTCCTAGATCTCTACATTCTAGTTGCCTGCTTCTCCACACATCCCTTTTAGAAAGGAATAAGGGAGGAAACAAGTGTTTATTAGGCACCTCATATGCCAGCACTGTACTAAGAGCTTCTTTTTTTTTTTTTTGTGAGGCAATTGGGGTTAAGTGACTTGCCTAGGGTCACACAGCTAGTAAGTGTTAACTGTCTGAGGTTGGATTTGAACTCAGGTCCTCCTGACTCCAGGGCCAGTGGTCTATCCACTGCGCCACCTAGCTGCCCCGCTAAGAGCTTCTTTACATATCATTTGATCCTCAAATGAACCTCCCAACCTTGGGAGGTAAGTGCTATTATTATCTCCATTTACAGTTGAAGAAACTGAGGCAGATGGATTTTAACGACTTGCCCAGGGTTACACAGCTTGTAAGTGTCTGAGGTCTGATTTGAACTTTGGTCTTCAGCATTTTAAATTCAATATATCCAAAATACGATTCATTATTTTTCCTCTTAAACTCCACCCCCCCCTCCTATCTTCCCTACTACTGTAGAGGGAGATACCATTCTCCCAGTTCCTCAGGCTCATGACCTAGGAGTCATCCTGGATTCCTCACCATCTCTCACCCCTCACAGCCAAGGTCTGTCAATTTTACCTTTGCCATTACTCTCAAATATGTCCCTTTTCTTCATCTGACACTGGCATCATTACTGCAGACCTTCATTACCTCACCCCTGGATTATTGCAATAGCCTGCTGGGTCTGCCTGCCCCCAGTCTCTCCCCACCCCAATGCATCCTCCATTCAGCCCCCAAAGTGATCTTCCTAAAGCACAGGGCCCAATTTTCTTACTCAGTAAACTCCAGTGGCTTCCTATTGTCTTTAGGAGCAAATACAAAATGCTCTGTTTGGCATTCAAAGTTCTTCATAACCTACTCCCTTCCTATGCTTCCAATTCTTTTACATCTTACTCCCTGTCACATGCCCTTTGTGCTCTTCTATCCAGTGACATTGGTTTCCTGGCTACTCCATGAACAAGACATGCCATCTCTTGACTCTGGGCATTCTCTCTGGCTGTCCCCCATGCCTGGAATGGGCTCCCTTCTCTGCTCTGCTACTGACCTCTGTGACTTTCTTTTAAGTCTGAACTAAAATTCCACCTTCTATAGGAGGTCTTCCTCAAACCCGATTGATTCCAGTGCAGTTCCTCCATTAATTACTTTCTATTTATCCTGTTTATAGGTTCTTTTGTATGTATTTGTTTACATGTTGTGTCCCCTGTTAGATTGTAAACTCCTTGAGGACAGGGATTGTCTTTTGCCTCTTTTTTCTATTCCCAGTTCTTAACACAGTGCTGGGCACATAGTAGGTGCTTAATAAATGTTTATTGATGGATTGATTGACTCTAGGTCCAGTGTTATTTCTATTGCACTACTTAGATGCCTTTTAATCCTTTTAAAAATCAGGAAGTTTGTTTTATTTGTGACTATTCACTCCCTGGTATTATTCTGCCTATCCTCTCTTCTGTCTCTATTTAGTTTGATGCATTTCTATGCCAAATTGTTGTTTTCCTATATCTGTAGGGATGGGGAGAGGGGAGGATTTAACCTTCCTTTGTGCATTTCAGATAAGAGTAAAGTTCATCAAGTTGTGGTATATGATGGTGATGGAATATTATTGTGATATAAGTGACAAGCAGGATGATTTCAGAAAGACCTGGGAAGACATATGAACTGATGTATAGTGAAGTAAGCAGAACCAAAAAAAAGTTGTACACAGTAACAGCAATATTGTTCGATGAAGAACTATGAATGACTTAACTACTCTCAGTAATACAATGATCCAAGATTATTCCAAAGTACTCAAGAACTGATATTATCTGAATACAGACTGAAGCATATTATTTTTCACTTTCTTTCATTCTTTTTTTGTTCATATTCTTGTACAAAATGACTAATATGGAAATGTTTTACATGAGTGTACATGTATAACCTATATCAGATTGCTTACCATCTCAGGGAGGGGGAGGAAGAAGGTGGGGATAGAATTTGGAACTCAAAACTTTTTTTTAATGTAATAAACATTTTTATTTATAGTTTTGTGTTCCAATTTTTATTCCTCCTTCCCTCCCTCCCCTCCCCTGTGGTGTTTAAAATTATATGAGGTTGCCCTCTATACTGTCCCAAGTTTAGGGAAACTTAGCTGGGGTTCTAATATATAGCTACTTAGAAATTAGAGGCTACTGTCCCAGTTTGGGGTGTTAAGCATTTATTAAAGCATATTAAATATCAGTAAAGAGATAGCATGTTGCTCAGAAAGATCAGAAGGCCTACCTAGGAAAGAGGGAGACAGAGTAATGGGCCATGTGGCTGCCCCTTCCGCATCTCGGACCAAGAGAGAGAGTTAGAGCAGAAGCCTCCTGCAGGTCCAGATGATAGGCAGCCCTTCCATACTGCTCAAAGCTAGCATCATTTGAATCTATTGGTTTACTGGATTTGAGGAGGGTGGTCTATGAGCCAACTTCCTTTAGGTAGTCAGGAAGTTCAATCTACATTTCCTTTGAAATTCTCCTGACTCTGGGCTGGCCTTAAGAAAGGTCAGCTAGGCTCTCTGGGTCTCATAGAACCCCATTATTTTCTCATACCCCCCTCCCTGAGGTGGCAAGCAATCAGATATGGGTTACGTATGTATGATTATGTAAAATATTACCATATTAGTCATTTTGTATAAGAAAACTTGATTAAAAGAAAAAAATGAAAGAAAGTAAAAAATAGCATGCCTCAGTCTGTTCTATCAATATCAGTTCTTTCTTTGAAGGTGGAGAGTATGTTTCATCAATAGTCCTTTGGGATTGTCTTGGATCATTGTATTGTTGAGAAAAGTTGTCATTCACTGTTCTTCATCAAACAATATTGCTATCTCTGTGCACAATGTTCTCTTGGTCCTGCTCACTTCACTATACATCAGTTTATATAAGTCTTTCTGGGCCTTTCTGAAATAATTCTGCTTGTCATTACTTATAGCACAATAATATTCCATCACTATCATATACCACAGTTTGTTTAGCCATTGCCCAATTGTTGGGCATTCCTTTGATTTCCAATTTTTAGCCAGCACAAAAAGAGTTGCTATAAATAGTTTTGTATAAATATGTTTTTTTCTCTTTTTGGGCATGTCTTTGGCATATAAACCTAGCAGTGGTATTGCTGGATCACAGTTCTATAGTCCTTTGGGCATAGGAACTCAAAACTTTAAAAAAATCTTCAAAATAATTTTAACATGTAATTGGGGGAAAATGTTATTTTAAAGAAATGATGTTCATCAGACACCCAGTGCCCTTTCCTCTTCCTTAATATTTGTACATTTTAAAATATACTCCAATTATAAGAAATATCAAGTTCCATTCCTTTCTTCCACTTTTCTACATTTAGTGTATTTCTCCTTTTTCTTTCTCTTTTTCACACACTCAGAAGTGAACCCAACCTACTCCCACATCCTTTGTTTTTCTTATTTAATTCCTTCAGTACCCCTTGAAGACATTAAAGTTCTGAAGGGACACTTGTTTCTTTCTCTTGTATTAGAATATTAGCACAACTTCTTCCAATTGCTCCAATAAGTTTGCCTTTCTAGTTTTTTTTTTTGGATTCATAAATGTTTGCAGTTCAAAGTTCCCTTTATTCCATTAAAAATTAATTCATGTGTGATCCTTATTATAGTTCCTTGATATTTAAAATATTTCTTTTTTCCTGGATGCTTGAAGTATTTTATTTTTTTTTGGTTGTGGTCACTACATTTTGTCTATGACATTCTTGGCACTAATCCTTTTGGGATTTCTTTCAGGAGATGATAAGTGGATTCTTTCTGTCTTCACTTTGCCCTCATGTTCTAACAGATCTGGCCACTTTGCATTTATGATTTTTAAGAATGTCATGTCCATGTCCAGGATTTTTTTTAGTGAGTCCAATAATTCTTTTTATCTATCTATCTATCTATCCATCTATCCATCCATCTATCTATCTATCTATCTATCTATCTATCTATCTATCTATCTATCTATCTATCATCTATCTATCTATCTATCTATCTATCTATCTATCTATCTATCTATCTATCTATCTATCTATCTATCTTTTTTCCCAGTTACATGTAAAGGTAGTTTTTCCCCTCCTATTTTCCTGCAGGGTTAGATAGATTTACTCCATCCAATTGAGTGTGTATGTTATTACTTCCCTGAGCCAACTCTGATGAGATTAAGGTCTTTGAGCCAATTCTGATGAGTGTTAGGCTCATTTACTGCCCTGCTCCTCCCCCATCTTCCCCCCCACCCCACTCCATAAGCCCTTTCCTGTTTCTTTCATGTGGGATTTCACCCCATGCTACCTCTGCCCTTCCCCCTCTCCCAGTGCATTCCTCTCACCCCTCAATTTTACCCTAAAGATGTCATCATGGGGCAGGTAGGTTACATAGTGTACAAAGCACACACCCTGGACCCAAGTCCAAATCCAGCCTCAGACACAAGGCACTCACCCACTGCACGACCCCAGGTATGTCACCTAACTCCAATTATTTTATGGTTCTCTAGGGTCTTGTATTTGAAAGTCAAATTTGCCATTCAGTTCAGGTCTTTTCATCATGAATACTTGAAAATCCTCTTTTTCATTGAAGTCCCATTTTTTCCTCCGAAATATTATACTCAGTTTTGCTGGTTACATGATTCTTGGTTGTAATCCCAATTCCTTTGCCCTCTGGAATATCATATTCCATGCCCTCCAATCCTTTAATGTAGAAGCTGATAGATCTTGTGCTATCCTGACTGGGGTTCTACAGTACTTGAATTCTTTCTTTTTGGCAGCTTGCAATATTTTCTCCTTGACCTGAGAGCTCTGGAATTTGACTATAATATTCCTAGGAGTTTTCCTTTTGGGATCTCTTTCAGGAGGTGATCAGTGGATTCTTTCAATTTCTATTTTACCTTCTGCTTCTAGAATATCAGGGCAATTTTCCCTGATAGTTTCTTGGAAGATTATGTCTAAGCTCTTTCCTTGATCATGGTTTTCAGGTAGACCAATAATTTTCAAATGATCTCTCCTGGACCTATTTTCCAGGTCAGCAGTTTTTCCCAGAAGATAGTTCACATTGCCCTCTATTCTTTTATTCATTTGGATTTGTCTTATTGTGTCTTGGTTTCTCATAAAGTCATTGGCTTCCATTTGTTCAATCCTCATTCTTAGGCAATTATTTTCACCAGAGAGCTTTTGTACCTCCTTTTCCATTTGGCCAATTTGACTTTTCATGCTTTTGACTTTTTTCTCATGTCTTTCCTGAATCACCCTCATTTCTCTTTCCATTTTTTCCTCTACCTCTCTAACTTTATCTTCAAAGTCCTTTTTGAGCACCTCTATGTCCTGAGACCAATTCATATTTTTCTTGGAAGCTTTAGATATAGGGGCTCTGACGTTGACATCTTTCTCAGAGGGTGCACCTCAATCTTCCTTGTCACTAAAGAAACTTCTATGGTCCTCACTTTTCTCTGTCTGCTCATCTTGTCTATCTTTTACTTGACTTTTAGCTCCTTAGAGTGGGGCACTGTTTCCAGGCTGCAGTATCCCAAGCTTAAGAAGTCCCAGGTGGTATGATTTAAGGAGGAGCAAGTTCTTCACTCCCTGACCTGTTCCCTGGTCCATAGATGACCCAAGGCCAACTTGCTAATCAACTAGCTTTATGTGTTGTGGTTGTCAAATACAATGAGCCTGTGCCTCTCCCCCACCTGGGCCACTGCTACTCAAGCCTACTTCCTGGTTTCCCAGCAGGGGTGAAAAATCCAAGTTCTGCCTCAGCACCAGCATAGAGCCCTGTAATCTCCCCCCTGCCAAGGGCTCAGCCCTCTCACCAGACTGTGATCTTAGTTCCATATGACACTGGCACTACAGCTGATTCAGAGGCTCTGGGGGTCTCTCTCTGGTGAAGCCTTCCTGAGATTGGATCTGTGTCAGGGTGACTGTGGGGTTGGGCTCCACTCCTATCTCAGCACAGCAGCTCCCTCCTTCTGACCTTCCAAGCTGTCTTTGGTTGGAAGATTGATTTCAGCACATTCTTCTGTGGATTTTGCTGCTCCAGGAATTGTCCTATGGCATTATTTTGATCCTACATGTTTCTTGGACTGCTTCTTGTTGACAAAATGCTCATTTCTGTTCTCTTCCCCCACTTCAAGTCAAGAACTTTGTCTTTACTGCACTCAATAATTGGCTGGTTGAAACAAGCATTTATTAAATACTTACTATTTGTCGGGCACCATGCAAAATACTTTATAAATATGATCTCATTGATACTAACAACAACCCTGTGAGGTAGGTGCTATTATTATCCTGATTTTACATGTGAGGAAATTTAGACAGAGGTTGTGACTTGCCCAGAGTCAAGCAACTACTAGGTAAAATTTGAACCTACGCCTTCCTAACTCCAGGTCATTGCTCACACTGCTCCCTATGCCTGAAATATTCTTCCTTCCTCACTTGGCCTATTGGATTGCTACCCAACCTCTAAAGCCTAATTTTAATGCCAACTCCTGTATTTAAAAAAAAACACAACAAAAAGGCATCACAGAATTTTAGAATTGGAAAGGACCCCAGGGGCCATCTAGCCCAATGCAGACACCAAAGGAATTCTCATTATAACACCACAACAGTTTCTGCTGGAAAACCTCCAATGAGGCCTCCTGAGCCAGACCATTCCACTTTTGAACAGTTCTAATTTTCACAAGTTTTTTCTAAGCCTAAGCACTTATATAGTACTTTAAGGTTTACAAAGTGTTTTATATATACTAACTCATTTGATCCTCACAATAATCCTGTAAGGTAGGTGCTGTTATTATCCCTGTTTTACAAATGAGGAAACTGAGGAGAGAGGTTAAGTAAATAACCCGGAGTCACATAGTTAAGTAAGTGTATGAGGCAGGATTTGAACTCAGGTCTTAATCACTCCAACTCTAATTTACTGAGCCACCTAGCTATCTCATACTTCTTCCATGTAACTGTCCTTTAAATATCCAAAGAAAGTTAATATGTTCCACCCTCCTTCCCCCCCAGTCTACTTTTTTTTCTAGGCTAGTAAGTGTCTCATATCAGATTTGAATTCCCAAATATGAGTCTTCCTGACTCTAGGTCTAGCATTCTATCCACTGTGTGTGTCACCTAGCTGTCCAGAGTCAGGAAGACCAGAATTAAAATCCTGCCTCAGATACTGCTTGTGTGACCCTGGGCAAGTCACTTAACTCTGTTTTCCTCAGTTTCCTCATCTGTAAAATGAGCTGGAGAAGGAAATGGGAAACCACTTGAGTATCTTTGCCAAGAAAACCCCAAATGGGATCATGGAGGGTTGGACACAATTGAATAATTGATTAAACAACAAGAGGAGAGGAGAGAGAAAATTTCCCTCCTTTCTACCAAGAGCAATTCCCTCTCAGGCAGCTATATTCTTCCTCCACAACTGGCTGCCTAGCCTGGACTGCAGACCTAGCAACTTAGCCTTTTAATGATCTTCAGAAACATGACTTGGACTTTCTGCTTGTCCAATGGCCAGTCTTCCTTTGCAGTCAAATCTTGATTAATATGAATAAAGAATCCTGTAAAGTGGTTGCATGTTATATAAAACATGGTAATTGGCTCCAGCCCAAAGGAAAGATGCAATTCAAATTCTAATAACATGACTTAGCTGTAATTCCCTTAAAGAAAGGGAACAAAAAGGTATTACAGTCTTGTTAACCTTATACTGTGTTATTTACATGACTAATTCCACCAAGGAGTTAGTGGGATCCTTACATTGATATGCCATGGACTCAAGGCCTTTCCCCATCTTCATTGTTCTACTCTGGACATTCTCTGGTTTATTCATTATTCATTCACCAAATAGTTTGATGTATTGTGGTTGTATATGATATTTGGATGGCCATGTAGCATTTTTAACATACTTGCCAAGGTGATGCGAAGTCTGAGCAGTAAAGGATTTTTTGCAAAGGATATTGGATACCAAGTGAGCCCACAATGGAACAATTCCTCTTTCATTTTGGCTTTTGGCCTAAAAGAGATAGATGCCAGACAGACAGACAGATATGTCCATAAATACATACATATGGGGCTATACTGGTAAATGTTTAACAACAAACCCACAATATACTTTGTAAATGGCTAAAATTAGCCTCGGGCACCCCAAACAGGCCACTCCTACCCCAGCGGGACTGCTCTCCCGAAACCACCCCAGGAACATAAGCCTCTTGTGCCATACCCAGCCCATGCCCTGCTCGGCAGGGATGTGCATGAAGGGCCTCAGGAACACCCCAGCTTCCTCCACCCAGTCCTGGGTCCTGGGCATGCCAGGCACAGACTGGCAAGGGAACTCTGAGTGGCCTGGGGGCACCAGCCAATTAGCTTGGTGGGTGTGGGGGCTTGGCCCTGGGTTCCCAATGAGAGAGGGCTTTTATATACCAGGGAAGTTAGACAGTGAGGGGGATGCTGTGAACAGCTAGAGTGAGAGAAGGAAGAGTGAAGGAGAGAGCAGAGGAGTGAAGAGGGACACAATGGAGAAAAGGGGGCAGCTGACAGTGAAAGTGAAGGAGATAGGTAAAGTGGAGAAGGAAGAAAGGTAGAGCGGGGGAGTGACAGAGCAACCAAGAGTTCATTGCAGCAGGTGAGAGACGCACAGGGAGATAGGAAGCAATTGAGTTCGTGTACTGAGGTTTCAAGTAGTATATCTTTCTTTTCTAAGTTTATTTCTAAGCTTATTCTTATCAATAAACCTTGGTATTTGCTTAAATTGGAAGGAGGCTTCTTAATCTCGTTTCTTGTTAATCTGGGAGAAGCAGTTGTGGGGACAGGCTTTTACAGCTTGGCCCATAAGGGGCTTAACGAATCTGGGGGATTTTTTAAACCCCCAGGCAGATAGGCCGTCACAGACTGGCTTAGGCAGCTAATAGCCTAATAGCTCCAAAGACAGCTAGCCAGCTAGCTAGCTAAAATTTTACAGAGATTGGCTTAGTGGGGAAGACAAAGTTACAGATTAGAAAGCCAGTTATAATTTTTGAGATCAAACAGTTAAAAAATTTTACACTTTTAAGTTTAACCTGCATTATTAACAATTTTCTCCATCACTTTCTTAAGTCTAGACAATCAATAAAACAATAAATCAAGTGAGGGAATGAAAAAAATTTTAAAGGGCACAGGAATATTTATTTTATTCTGAGGGTTTGATGATGGGAAATAGAAGTTAAAGAGACTAGACTAATGTAGAAAGGTAGAAGAAAAGGGTAAACTTACTGTTTTTCATAATTGAGATTTCTCCTAAATGAAATGTGGAGGATGAGTTGGTGAGAGTGGGTACCTATTTCAGACAAGAAAGAGGATTGTTTGATCCTCTTTCTTGTCTGAAATAGATGGAGGCTTGAACACACATATAGAGTTTAGTGTATTAGTATAGAGATACATCAAACTCACCTGTGAAACAAGTAGGGATAGGGAAGGGAAGTATAATTAAGAAAAAGGATAGACTGATTAGACCTGGTGCCTTGCACCTCTGAAACAACTGTGGGAGCCAAGAATCATTACTGCAGACAATGGAAGGAGAGTAGATTCAATATCCAGATGCTGCAGAGAGGAGACCGAGTCCCAGGATCTAGCTGCAAGATAAACCTACATTCTTCTCTTATGAAGAGGGGCATCTGGGATTGTTTCTAGGCACCCCACCCCCTACATTCTTTAATGTGTGGACATGGAAAAGCCAATTCATCAATCAAGTTCCTCTGTCCAAAGCTATCAGTTTCAGCCCATCTCACACCTACCGCCTCCAAAGCAATGTGGGTCTGGAACCCCTTTCTTCTTCTGTCATTGAAACAGCTTCTGATGCTACACCTCTACCATGAAAGCCTTCTCAGTTTAACTGGAGAACTATTGGTTTCCCTTTTCCTCACTGTGAGAAAATGGATAGTTGTCTCCTCTCAATGGGGATATAACAGTCTATCATACTCCTCCTGACCTGTTTTTAGAACAAAGGTCTCAGATCCCCTCCTCCCCCTTGAGCTAACAAAATCACATGGTTCTAGGAGCCGTGGTCTCAATAAGGTCCACCCCTGAGTTGTGTCCATATAAGGAAGAATAAGGTCCACTCCTGAGTTATGCCCCTGTAAGGAAGAAGGATGGGAATAATGCATTCTGATTAGCTAGTTTTTGTACATAGATTATAAATGTAATGGGGGGGAAATGGGGTATGGGTTTGGGTTAGGGGTTGGGTTCTTAGGAATTCCTCTTTAAAGAATTACACCCTCTTGCACACAAAAGTAGTTAGAATAAGGGGGTAGTTTATTTAGGGGCAAGGGAAGGGAAGGGGTGGGGAGGGAAACCATGACAGAAATCCTTGGACTTCTCATGGGGAGATAGGTACAAAGCACGTGGCTCAGAGGTACCAATCTCTTCGAGCAGGAGGCTGGTAGGTACTTTTATAGAGGACTGATGGGGGTGGACCATCTGCCTGTGGAGAGTTCCTTTAGTGAGGGAGGACCATCCCCCACTGTCAGTGACTGGAGGAATTGGGTGAGGGGTGGCCACAGATCTCTCTTCAGGACACAAAGGCCACAGCCACACCCAAATTTATCTCCCCAGGGGTAAGGGAGACCAGAATGAAGGGTGGAGGTCCCAAAGCTAGTTCAGTCCAAACTGAGCTTATCTCTCTAGGCTATCTGTCCTCTGGTTTAGTTTCTCAAGGAGAAGATTCCTTGATGTGCCCCAGAGAACTTCTGGGGTGCTCTGTACCCTATGACATTTCCCCACTTCTCTATATATAAGGAAAGGGGATGAAGATTCTTCTGAAACTGCTTCATGCTGACCGGGGGTTGAGGAAATCACGGCTCAAGGGACGGGGAGGGGAGAGAAGTGGAGAAGGCCTGGAATGCGCAGAGCTGTGAGGGGCCCAGAGAGTCCAGAGGCAACACGTAGGCACAGTGTCATGAATCCTTGAGCCTAGATGGAACAGACTTAAACAAAAAAATTAAAACTGACCAGAGCAAAAACGAAAAGGGGCTTTATCAGATCAGGAGTAAAGTGTGACCGCTTTTTTTTCCCAGTGGAAGCTGGAAATGCTGAATGCAGGACAGGGCATGGCCTGCTTTACTGAAGTTAAGTAATCAGATCAAAGCCTAGTTCTATGTGAGGCAGTGTCTGTCTACATTTAGGGTCCTTTTATCCCATCCCCACTTTGTGCCTTGATGGCATGCTAGGACCTGAACCAGAGAGTAAGACAGAGGTCGCCCCAAAACCATTCCTAGGCTTGCCTCCTATGTCCAGCTTGGCCATGGGCCTGACAAGGTGCTGGCCAGGAGAGCAAGCTGCAGAGCACTGGATTTTCACTAAGCAGATCTCTTGGGTGCTGCCCTGGGGACAAAGAGGTAGGAGAGCTGGCCTCACCTTCGTGCAGCATCCCCCACTTCTGTGTCCCGGTTTACTGCAGCTGCCAAAATCTCGGCCATCCGGAGTTCTGCTGGTAGCAGATGTGGTGATGGCTGCTGCTATTATAGAAGCTTGGTCTATGGAATGGGCACGAGCCATCTTTTCTTTCTCTTTGGCTACTGTCAAGGAGTTGTGAGGATGGGATCTGGGGACCCCAGTCTAACTTCTGGAGTTCTCGCCTAATGTCAGGAGCAGACTGGCTGATAAAATGAATATTGAGGACAGTTATTCCTACATCTCTTTGGGGGTCTAGGTTAGTAATATTTCTTCAGAGAGTTTGCTAAGTGGCTCATGAAGACAGCAGGATTTTCATCAGACCCCTGTTTTATCTCCCTCACCTTTCCATCTCGGTTCTACAACTGGGACAGCTGTAAATCCAGGGACCCCAACCCAATTTCCAACCTGCGAGTGTTCATCCCCAACTTGTACCGCCAGGTCCCAAATCTGTTTTTTCTCATTGGGGATACAACAGCTGGCAAGAATAATTTGCAAATTGGTCCAGGAAAGGTCAAACTCCAGTGTCACAGACTTAAAGCCATCTATGAACTTTGTGGGGTTCTCTGAGTAACTCTCCAATTTCTCTTTAATCTGAGATAACCTGCTTATGGAAAAAGGGGCATGCCTTAATGCTGTGCCCTTCCCAGTGGGAAATTCCCTTAATGGAAGCAGGGAAGCAGTGGGAAATGCTGGTAAGGACCTGGGTGAAGCTGGTTGGGAAGATAGCTCAGGTGGAGGCAGAGACAGAGGATTGGGCGGAGGGCCCAGTAGGAGAGGGGTGACAGCCTTTAGCTGCAGTGTGAGTGGAGATGGGGAAAGGGAAGTGGCCGTAGTAGGTGACTGCAGATTAGGTAAAGCAGATGGGATCGGCTGCTGAATGGAAAAAACAGGAGAAATGGGAACGTATTGGAGTTCCCCCAGATTGTAAATGGGGTAGAGCAGGATAGAAGGATACTGACATCCACTCCCCGTGTGTCCAGAGCTTGGCTGTGGAGGGCACATGGAGTTGGTTCTAAGATCAGTCGGTGGGAAAGGAGAGGTCTCAGTCATAGAGTGATATGACTGTGGTTGACCCATAGGTACGGAAGCAGGCGTAAAACGAGAAGAAGGAGAAAAAGAAGAAGGAGTAAAATGAGAAACAGGTAGGGAATGAGTTTGAGGAGCAGGAGGGGCTGGGGTCTCAGAGGAGGTGCCCAAAGGGTTAGCTAATTGCTTGGACTTGCGGTGATTCTCAACCGGCAAGGGGACTCATCCTTTCCTTTTGACTTCTGGCTTAAAGTCATAAAAGCCGATATGTATGGAATCCCTGTCCATCTCCCTTCACACTTGCAAAACTTGTCCAATTGCAAAATGGTATTATAATTAAGGGTGCCGTGTGCAGGCCAGTTTCCTTTAGTTCCTAGTGGATAATGTGGCCATAAATTGTTACAAAAATTTATCATGCATCTCTTTCTCAAATTTTAAAGTTCTAGTTTAGTCCAATCTCTTAGTATTCACCCTAGAGGTGAATTTTTCAGAATGCTCCCTTTCTGTCCCATAACTACTGTCTAAGGAGAATGGTCTGAACCAAGAGCAGAGCACCAAGGGATAGGCACATAAGCATAAGAGTTCTTACCCAGAAACGTGTAGTCTGAGGGTCCGACTATGGTTCGGACATCTAGGAGTCCCAGGCTGCTCCATTCAGTTCAGGTCTTTTCATCATGAATACTTGAAAATCCTCTTTTTCATTGAAGTCCCGACCGTCTCTACCTCTCTGTGACTCAAATGGTCCGGTGGGAGAGGGAGAAGAGAAACCCAGAAGGTAGGGCCCTACCTCCAGGTTTTGTGTGCCAAGCGTAGTCCAGACATCTGGTTGAGCTTTTGGTGAGGGAGGGAGACTCAAGCTGCCCTCCGCTGTCGTGTGCGAAAGCTGATCCTCTCTCTACCTCTCTGTGACTCGAACGGGAGGTTGAGTCAGGTGGGAGAGGGAGAAAGGAAACTCAGAAGGGAGGTTCCCACCCCCCAGTTTTGTGTGCTAAGAGGAAAGAGGAAATTCCTGTGTCCCTTCAGACCTTTGGGCGCCGAAATGTAATGGGGGGAAATGGGGTACGGGTTTGGGGTTCTTAGGAATTCCTCTTTAAAGAATAACTACACAAAAGTAGTTAGAATAAGGTGGTAGTTTATTTAGGGGCAAGGGAAGGGAACGGGGGTGGAAGGGAAACCATGAAAGAAATCCTTGGACTTCTCATGGGGAGATAGGCACAAAGCACGTGGCTCAGAGGTACCAATCTCCTTGAGCAGGAGACGGGCAGGTACTTTTATAGGGGGCTGATGGGGGTGACCATCTGCCTGTGGAAAGTTCCTTTAGTGAGGGAGGACCATCTCCCACTGGTAGTGACTGGAGGAATTGGGTGAGGGGTGGCCACAGATCTCTCTTCAGGACATAAAGGCCACAGCCACACCCAAACTTATCTCCCCGGGGTAAGGGAGACCAGAATGAAGGGTGGAGGTCCCAAAGCTAGCTCAGTCCAAACTGGTTCCACTTATCTCTCTAGGCATATCTGTCCTCTGGTTTAGCCTCTCAAGGAGAAGATTCCTCAAAGTGCTCCAGAAAACTTCTGGGGGACTTTGGGCCCACAACATCTACTAGATACTGGTTTGCCATTTTCTTCTGCTCATTTTACAGATGAAGAAACTGAGGCAGAGTTAAGTGACTTGCCCAGGGTCATGCAGCTAGTGTCTGAGGCCAGGTTTGAACTCAGCAAGTTTCAGGTCCAGCTCTTTGTGTCCCCCACCACCTAGCTGCTCCCATTCTTAGAGTGGGGAATGAATTTTGCTTCTGAAGGCCCTTTCCTTTAGTTTCCAATGTCTTTGTTTTTTAGTCTCTATATTCCTTCAATTTTTGAAGACTTATGGTCTCATTGGGGCACACCCCCCCTACCCCACACCCCCCTACACCCCTGCAATGTGCACATATCTTAAAAATTTTAAATTGATTGGTATACTCCCAGTGCATTCACTACAATTACACTGTTTCCAGATAAGTCTCATTTTCCCTTCTCATTGGAATTTTTTCCCCTTTATGTCCTTAGAATTTCCTTCCTGAAAGCTTCCCATCCAAGAGAGGTAATCGGGGTATAGTGGATGTCTTTGAAATCAAAAAGACTCAAATTCAATCTGACACATACCAGTCATGTGATCCTGGGCAAATCACTTAACCTCTAAGCAATTATCTAAGACTATAATTTGCAGAACACTGTTTACCCACCTGGTGTGCCTTATGTAGCTCATGCTTTGGAGATACCCTTCCAAACCCTATTCACTTCAGTGGGTTTCATGTCCAGAGGGCAGATGTTACTTCTCCTCTCAGGAGTCTAGGTAGGGGACTTGGGGTTGGTTTGGTGCTTTAGTCATGTCATGGGGTGCAGAGCACCCCAGAAGTTCTCTGGGGCACATCCAGGAACCTTCTTGAAAAACTAAAGCAGAGGACAGATAACGCCTAGAGAGATAAGTGGAACCAAATCAGACTGAGCTAGCTTCGACCTCCACCCTTCATTCTGGTCTCCCTTACCCTGGGGAGATAAATTTGGGTGTGGCTGCGGCCTTTGTGTCCTGAAGAGGGATCCGTAGCCACCCTTCACCCAATTCCTCTAGTCACTACCAGTGGGGGATGGTCCTCCCTCACCAAAGGAACTTTCTGTCAAATAGTGACCCCTCCCCACATCAGTCTTCTATAAAAGTACCTACCAGTCTCCTGCTCAAGGAGATTGGTACCTCTGAGCCATGTGCTTTGTGCCTATCTCCCCATGAGAAGTCCAAGGATTTCTTTCATGGTTTCCCTCCCCCCACCCTTCCCTTCCCTTGCCCCTAAATAAACTATCACCTTATTCTAACTACTTTTGTGTGCAAGAGGGTGTAATTCTTTAAAGAAGAATTCCTAAGAACCCCAACCCCTAACCCAACTCGTACCCCATTTCCCCCATTACAGTCACAAAACCCCATTGATGTGTTTCTCATTTATTTTTAGTTGATTTTGATGTAGGAGGCAAAAAAAGGGGTTAACAGAAAAACCTAAGACCCAAGCTCTAATTTAGATATGAGCTCTAAGAGGGATTCAGACCCCAGTTAATGGATAACTTAAGATTTGGGAAACAAGTCAGGGCCTAGGTTCTCTTACCGACATTAATCACCACCCATAACAAAAACATAAAGAGGCAGGTCAAAGAGACCTTAACTATAACAACAATACACTGACAAGGTATAGAAATTCAAACTAGAAATAAATGATAAATGAAGATGTTTTGAAACTAAGCATGGGAATTGTTAAGGGCTAAAATTCTAGCTAAACTGTCTAAAATATCTAATGAGTGGTCGCCAATAAATTATAAGCTTTAGCAAGAGTTAGACTTTTAAGCATTTATTAAAGAGAATAAGAATTTGGTAAAGAGAGAGAAAGGCCTAGATTCCTATCTATTAAAGGGAGAGCACATTTCTAGCTCCGCTCTCCACCAGGGTCCAAAGGAAAAAGCGTCAGACCGAGCGCTACTCTCTTCCTTCTTCCTCCCACTACCCAACGTCACTTCCTGATGCCAAAGAAAAGACTCCTGGTCTTGCCCTCAAAGACCTTCACTTCATGGGTGGAACTCTTCTACAGTAAGTCTCCAGCAGGTGGTGTCATTCCAGTCGTTACAGAATCAAAAAGTGATATGTGCAGAAAAGGCCAAATTTGTCCCCAGATTCACCTTATGACATCTAAATCCCCCAAACACACCTCCACAGAAAAAGGTACCTGCCTCGGGGGTTGGCTCAGGACCCCAGGAACTCCAAATCAGGATAGGCCCTCCCCTGTACCTCCCTAAGGTGGAGATTATTATAATGAGACTGATAATCAATTTATCCATACTATAAATATAACTATCTTTTCTTTCCCTATTTGAGACACACCTTTCTACTTTTCTGGTTCTCTCCCTGTGATCTTTCACAGTATTGCAATAAAACTTGGTAAACTGAGTCAGTGACTCTTGTAATTCTTTTGGGATGACTCGCAATCAGTTTGACCCTAATTCTATTCCACATCAACTATGCAGACAGGCCTAACTAAAAAAGGGCATTTTAGAAAAGGTTATTTACTGAAGTGGTACAGTTGGAACAGTTAGATCCTGTTTTAGCCTTATTGGAGCTCCACAGTATTTGAATTCCTTTTTTCTAGCTGCTTGCAGTATTTTCTCCTTGATTTAGGAGCTCTGAAATTTGGCTATGATATTCCTGGAGATTTTCCTTTTGGGATCTCTTTCAGGAGGTGATTGGTGGATTCTTTGAATTTCTATTTTGCCTTCTGCTTCTAGAATATCAGGGCAATTTTCCCTGACAATTTCTTGGAGGATGGTTAGGGTTGCCCTAACTCCAGCAGAGACTGTCTCCACGTCATCCAGCCTATTGCTGAACGCCCTCACCAGTCTGTGATCAGAGCCTCAGAAGCTGCTGGCACTGAAGACTCTGACGGATGTTGGAAGCACTGTCTGTTCCTGGCTGGGTCTGGACTGCGAGTTGAGCTGTTCAGCCTGATCAGTAGGTGATCACAATTGCCCTCTTTGGCTGAAAAATAGTCTCACTCTGTTCTTATATGCATTAGGCTGCTCTGGTTTTGGTTTGTTTTTTTTTTTTTACCTCATTATTTGGGAGTGAGTGGATGGGTTTATCTGGAGCTTGTGGGAGTCAAAGTCCTCTGCCATCTTGGCTCCGTCCCCAGTTGGAACAGTTGATTATCAAATGTTATGGGGGAAAATGGTGGGGTCCTTAGGAATTATTTTTTAAAGAAATACATGCTCTCAAACACAAATTCAATTAGTATAAAATATTTTATTTGGGCACTAGAGAAAAGAAACCAAGAGAGAAATCCTTGGACTTCTCATGGGGAGAAGGTGTGGCACAGAGACTTGGTTCTCTGAGATACCTATCTCCTCAAGCAGGAGGAAGGCAAATACTTTTATAGAGGGCCAATGGTGGTCCTCTGGGGTGATCATCTGACTGTAGAAAGTTCCCTTAATGGGGGTGATCATCCAAGGGAGGACCATCCCCTACTGGTGGTGGCTGGGGGAAGTTGGGTGAGAGATGGCTCTAATCTCTCAAGCTATCTTTGACTCCCTGGCACTGCCATGACAAATGGGCTTATCTCCCTGAGGGGTGGGGGAGACTGGAATGAAGGGTGGTGGTCCTGAAGTTATCCCAGTTGGGTACTGCTTGGCTCTTTAGGTGTGTCTGTCCTTTGGTTTAGCTTCTCAAGAAGGTTCCCTGAGTTCCCCCAGAAAATTTCTGAGGTACCCCAGGCCCATAACATCAAACATCTTCCCCACCATCACCAAAGCATGGGGGAGGGAGGGAAGATGCTCTTCCACATATGCATACAGCTTGTGGGGGAAGGTGGACTCGGACTTAGAAGGGTAACACAAAACTATTGAAGTTCTTTTGCTAGTCTTTTTCTTCCTTTTGTGAGATCTTCATGAAGTTCCCCTTGCTGCTGGGTTCCTTGTAAAGTCCAGAAACTGCCTTTTCTCAGTGTGTCTAATTTGTCTTCAGCTCAATCCAAACACTGCTACCAGTCACTGTGGTTCCTGAGCTTCTAAGGATGTTAACCTTTACCCTCTGAAGTTCATAGGGTCTACCTCTGGTCAAGGGTGTAACAGGGAAGTGGGGAGAAAACTGAGGCTTTCTCTGTCTACCAAAATGATCTTTAGGGGGCAGCTAGGTGGCACAGTGGATAGAGCACCGGCCCTGGATTCAGGAGGACCTGAGTTCAAATCCAACCTCAGACACTTAACACTTACTAGCTGTGTGACCCTGGGCAAGTCACTTAACCCCAATTGCCTCACAAAAAAAAAAAAACAAGACAAAAACAAAAAAAACCCCAAAAACCCCAAATCCAAAATGATCTTCAGGGGCCTCTACACTGCCAGACACTCAAATACTAAGTTTCCCAAGTGACTTTCTATTTTATAGAATATGACTGAATCTCCTTAGCCAATATCAGGCTTTGCTTCATTTCATTCAGTGGCTTTCGAGGACTTTTTTTTTGTTTTTTTGGTGAGGCAATTGGGGTTAAGGGACTTGCCCAGGGTCACACAGCTAGTAAGTGTTAAGTGTCTGAGGCTGGATTTGAACTCAGGTCCTCCTGAATCCAGAGCCGGTGCTCTATCCACTGCGCCACCTAGCTGCCCCTTTCAAGGACTTCTCACTCCTAGTCTAATACCTTGGATTGATTGGTTGATTCAATAGAAGTGTTCTCGCTTAAGGTAGTTTCTTTAAATGGGATGGAGTGATTGCTAGTGATTCATATGAACCCTACCATTATATTTACACCAGTAAAATCACAGTTCTGGACTAGAAAAAATAAAATAAAATAAAAAGAAACTTTCCTATCCCATCTAGGATAATTTGTCCTGTGGAATTTTAGTCCATCAACTCCTGCTCAAGCCTTTGAAATCTGCTAGATCTTTTGAAATTTGGAAAGGTCAACACTGACCATTACTACAAACAAGTAAATTTGCTCAGTTGCTATTTACAATGAAATGAATTAATTCCAAGTATTGTCATAATATTTTAGTCACTAAGTCCCTGATGAATGCTTTGTTTGTCCATTTGCGGTGTTATTGTTGACTCACTAAGTTTTCCTCTTGTATTGAGGCAGAGTGGGACAATGGAAAGAGAGCTGAATTTAGAATCAAAAGACTCTACCAGTTACTATAGGGCAAATCATTTAAGCTCTCTAAGTCTTCATTTTCTCATCTACCAGTCAATCAATAAACACTAATTAACATGTGCCAGGCACACTGTCAAATGAGGAGACTGGGTTAGATGACCTCTAAAGTCCCTTCTGGGTCAGTTAGCTGACACTCTGGATAGAGTGCCTGGCCTGGAGTCAGGAAGACTCATCTTCCTGAGTTCAAATCTGGCCTCAGATACTGTGAGCCTGGGCAAGTCACAGTTTCCTCATTATACTTTTCCCAGATAAGTCTCATTTTCCCTCCTGACTGGAATTAAAAAAAAAAATCTAGAGAAGTAAATGGCAAACCACTCCAATACCTTTGCCAAGAAAACCCCAATAGAACCACAAAGAATTGAATACAACTGAACAACGACAAAGTCCCTTCTAGCTCTAAATCTGTATAGTCATCCTTAGCATATCACATTCCATCTCTCATCTCCCAGCATTCCCAGCTTCTCTGAGGGCCAGAGTGCAGATTCCTACAAGAGTCCTTGCCTCTTCCCACCCATTGCTTGTGCCCTTTTCCAGCTTTCTCCCCAGTTACTTTATATAGATTTTGTATTGATCAGTGTATTGATCCTTCCCTCTCCCACAGTAGTAAGCCCTTGTGGGCAGAGACTGTTTCATTTCTTCTTTGCATCTCATGTCTAGTACATCATAAGCACTTGATGATTATTGAATGACTGAATAAAAAAAAAAGCTAATGGGCTCTTTAAAGGAAAAGGTTCTTTCTGCCTTGTTGCCATTGAAACATTTATGAACCAGTGACCCTCTTTTCTCTGGTCTCTAAAGTATTTAAGCACCTCTGGTGTGAGGGCTTACTGAGAGCTTTTCAGGTCTGCTCATCCACCTTTGGTATCTGTGTACTGCCCAGCTTTCACCTGTGGCTCCAAGAAACAGTAACTTGCACAGTGGTCACACACCAGTAAAACCCTCTCAGCAGATGGGTTAAACCAGGTTGAGGGTAACCAACAGGCCTCAAACCAGTTGGTGAGTTAGGGAGATGTCTACCCCGAGCGTGTGAACACTTATCCAAATGGAAAGGGCAGATGAAAACAATTTGTTCAAAGGCCATGAAGGCTGCTGAAGCAGGCGCTATGGAGCACTTAGAGCTTGGTCAAACATAGAAGACACCAAAGAAGACACATTGCATCCTGGGCCATCACCAGTCTTCTTGATTCTTGTCTTGCCACTGGCTTTGATAACTTGGAAAGGGAGAGGGAGGCTGATGAATTTGTGCAACTCAGCGTAACTTAAATCCAATTCACTGGAAAGTCCAGCTATCACCTGTGATGTCATTGATCCTCTTTGAAAACAGAGGACAAACAACAACCAAGCTACAGTCAAATTCAAGCTAACGCAATGGAAATAGACCTCTGGGCTTGATTTCAAGGCTTAGAGAACCTACTATTGAGCATATTTTTTATTGTCAGGATAACAGAGGCAGCTGGGACTTTGTATGGGAGGCAAGCACAAGATTCTCCTGGGAAGACAGAGACAGAGCTGAGGGGCATGGCAATAAGTCTGATATGCATGTGCAGTGAGCCCCCATATGCTTCTCCCTGTGAGCTTAGAGGAGATAGGCTGGCATTTTGATGTATGCACCTGCTCACTAATGCTGGGCTTTTTGCAAAGAGATTATCAAGCTGTGTCAGCTGCCTTCAGGAGTTGGCTGGGAAGAGCTCCTTGCCATCCCATAAAGCCTTGGATCACCCAAACCTCTCTTGGCTAACCATTAGATAACACTGGACAGTGCTACTATATCCAGAGTTAGAATGCAGAACAACATCTAAAATAATAAATATTTATTAAGTGCCAAATTTTTCATACAGAGTTCTATAGTGACATTAATTAATTTGGCCCCTAACCAGGTTTCCTGGGTTTTGGCAAGGGTGGGTAAGAGGTGCATGGGGAAGGGAGGGGCTTCCTGAGCTATACCCTGATACCTTTATATCAACAGAATGGAAGAATGGGGACTGCGGTTAGATTTGGAACAACAGAGCTGGCAAAGTTGTGTAGGAGTGGAACAGCCAAGCAACCAGCATTTGGTCAAATTGATCACAGATAGATTACTTCCTACTAATATGCTCATGACTTTTTTTTAAAAAAATTTCTGATTTTGGTAACCTAATATGAGAGCCAGTTTTAGGGAAGAGAGCAGGAAGAGGGGATATGAAGAAGATCAGTAATGCCAGGATGAAAAGTTTGTAACTGCATTACTTCCACAGTCCCCCAGTCCATTGAAAATATTGCATGACAAGGATTTTTCCCATTGAGGTCATTCCCAGGAAGATAATAGAGCTCCACTGGGAAATGGGAGGGTGGGGTGGAAGGGACGGGAGGTTAGCTTCTACCTATACTTGGAAATGCAGCCATTGAACCCTAGGGGTTTCAGTGTCTCTCTGTTTAGCTAGATTAAGCCTTTCTCCAAACTGTGCTGCTCTCCAGTGGCCAAACAAAGCAAAGCCAAGATAATAGCTGAATTGTGACTCTACATTGGAGAAGGTGCACCCAGAATCACGTGCACTTCTGTCTCTGTCTGTCTGTCTGTCTCTCTCTCTCTCTTCCCCTTTAGATGTCATATTTTGATTTACAGACTTAGAGCAAGAAGGGACTGTAGAGATGATCTAGCCCAGCCCCCTCATTTGACAGATGAGAGATTACTCACACCACAACAGCCAGTGAGAGAACTGAGTTGCAAAGATACAGTTTAACCCTCACTTTTGGAGGCAGAAAAAGTCATTACAATTCCCTCAGAAGAGCAGCTTGAGAGCATGTTAATGCCACTTTGTGATTATATCCCATCTTTCTTAAGGGTTCCCTATGCATTACAGTTCCATTACTTCATTCAGGTGGGGAAAGAGAGGGAGGCAAATACCAGTGACTATTTCCCCATGTTCAGGGTAATGCAAATCAGAGGCAAACATTCCACACCCCTGGTAGAAATGGGAAGAGAATTCCACTCCTGACATTTTCCACTGTCAGTTTTCCCTATCTATATTTTATTTGTAGAGTTGTTTGCATATTGTTTTCCCTTTTAGACTGTTAGCCCCTTGGGAGCAGGGGCTGTCTTTTGCTTTTTTTTTTTTTTTATCCCCAGTACTTAGCACCATGCCTAGCACATGGAAGGTATTTTAATAAATACTGTTGACTTGTTCACTTATCAGAACAGGTTAAAATAGGGAATTGAAATATCAATGGCTAAAAAAGCATACCTCTGCAAAGTCTGAACCATTCTGGGCTAGAGCCAGCTCCTGAAAGAACAAAGAGGACAACAGTCCCTCTCCCACTGAGGATGGAAAGATCCCAAATTTGGGTATTCTCTGTTTTCTATAGTGAATGTCTCTTTATGCCAGGTGGACACCAGTGGTGCTCAGATACCATGCTGACAGATAGGTCAAACCTTTCCCTCTGGCCTTCTCCCTCATTGGGAAAGATCCCTGCTGGGTACCCTTCCTGCACAGGGACATCTGGGACCTCAGGGACTGGGCACAGATAATGAAACTAGTGGGAAGATTAAATGAGACAGAGTTCAAAAAAGAGAAAGTGCCAAGGGGCCAGCCCAGCACTGGACTATAAAATATAGGCATGGACTTCTGAGAGATATTTGGGAGGGCCAGGTTTGCGTGTAGCCTGCAGAGAGAACCATTCTTCAAGCAATCATCTGACCATTTTTTAGTACTGCTTTTTTGGCCAAGAAATATTGTTGCTTTTAAAAGTTAAAAATCAGTCCAGAATGCTCTAACTAGAAAATTTTTTCCCCAGAGAGGTTGATTTTTGCTCTGTTCCCATAAATACATGTAGGTAAGTTGATTGACTGAACAGAAGAATTCCTGTCTGACTTGGACAATGGAAAACACACACTGCACATAAAAAAATAGGGTAGAAAAATAAGTAATAAGGCTGGTTCCCAAGCACAGACAAATTCTTTCATTTCCCTTTATGCCCTTATTGCTCTCTTGCTCAGAAAAAAAAATTCATGGGGAAATTTCCAAAAAGTATACCCCTATGAGCATTTATTTAACTTTTTCAAAATTTACCCCCCTTTTTCTCTATTAAAAAAACCAAAACCCAAAACAACAAAACAATATCCTTGCCACCACCATTTTCAAAGCCCACTCACCTTGAATGGGACATGTGACAATTTCAGGTATGTGCAGGTTTAAATCTTACATATAGATTCTTTCCAATACTCTTTGTTCAGTTTATTTCTAAGCTAACCCCTGCCAGGAATTCAAAGAGGCTGGCTAACTCCCCATCACAAAGAGAGAACTGTTTGAGTTAGCCTAACCAATTAACACTGAACAAAGGAGAGAAGGAGCCAGATACCCTGGGCTTTATCTAGACCAATGGTGGACATGTATATGTGACCGGAAAGTTGGTTTTCTGATGGAGGAAAGATTCTGAGATTTTCTTGAAGAATAAGAAAATAGATCTACGTTGTCTGTTTTGGCTGTTATAGTACCAAGGTCTGACTCCTTGGCATTCAGCACATAAAATACTAACTCCTCACTCAGTGATTCTCAATACCAGAGATTCTGTACCTAGACTATCATCTATCTTCCTGATTTCTTGGGTCCTACTTTATTTGAGGGACAAGTACAGTGGCTGCAGACAAATAATTTGGAGGGTGATCTTTGAAAAGAAGGAGCAGGACAGAGTTTCCTATACAAAGATGGAAGAAATGAGCCCAAATACTTTGTTTAATGCTGGAACTGCTTCTGGGTAGGTAGTATCATGCAATGGAATCTGTAATATCAGGCTTTAGACTCTTTTGGACAACAAATGACACATTCTGGCCAAGGACCTTTGTCACTGGCATAGTCTCCCTGTCTTCAAGGGCTGATAGGATCATTTTTATGGGACCAGTCTTTATGAGCCAGAATCTATAAGGAAAAGAGTCCCTACAGTTTGGGTTATATTGCAGCACACTGGAAAAGATCATTGGCTCTAGAGTCTGGGGACCTAGGTTCAAATCCCACCTCCAATACACAACAGTGTGGCCTTGGACAACTGACTTAACATCCTGGTACTCAGTTGGACTAGTTGCCCTCTGAGGTCACTTCCAGCTTTATAGTTATGATCCCATGAGTCAAAAAGGCATAAGCAGGCAGAGAGAGAAGTCCTTGTGATCCACATAGACCTGGCAGTTTAGACAGCTGATCCAATGGAATCCATGGCCCCAAGGAGTTTCTTCAGAGACCAGCCTTTACAATTCAACTTTCCAGTCACTTTACTCAGAGGCAATGAAGGGGATACTTCCTCCTGCCTCCTGGGTCTAACTTCCTCTTATAGGGGCCCCTTTTGCTGTTTCTGTATTCAACGAGAACATTGCTGCCCCCTCAGTGTACGAGGTCAAGCACTGGTTCCCCTGGTCATATCATCCTGTGGAACTCAGACCACTCTAGAGAGCAATAGTCTAGGAAGTATCCTGCTGGGCTCAGCTGGTGAGTCAAGTAACACAGGAACCACCATGGAGGACCAACTACCTACCTGTAATCCTTGAGTATTTAGTGAGAAATGATTCTATGCCTGAGGACATGGGAATGAGCTGAGATCCTCAGAGGCCCCTTTTTGGCATTTATGGCTTAGAGTGAGGGACCAAGGGCTACAGGACAGTCAGCCCCTGGGTAGGATGGGGTGTTCCCCATCTAGCACCAGGAAGCATTAAAAGTGGCAGGGAGCCCTCACTGAGTTAGAGACAAGGGATAGAGCCTGGGACAGAAGCAAAACATGGACACAGCATGAGAAGGACAGCATGAAGAGAGACAGAGGAAAGGAGAGGGAGAGGAAAGAGGACACAGGAAGGGTATATGTACAGTACAGAGAAAGTATAGGAATAGCAAGCTCCTGCATGCCTGATTGAATATATCTGAGCAGCATGGAGGCACCATGGGGCTTCACTGAGCATAGTGGGGAGGTAGACAGCTGATAATGGTACAATTCCTTCACTTTTAGTCAGCAAGTGGAGGAAAAGGGAACATAGACATATATATGTGCATGTATACATACATGCACACACATGTACATGTTTATATGTATATCAAGCCAACCATCCTTACCAAGGCTACCTACCAGCTAATGTGTAGATTGGTGCCCTTAGGGAAAGAGTTAGTAGGGGTAGAAATCAGATCAACTAATCCAAGATCAGAAAAACTGACCTGGGGGTAGGAAAGACTTGGGGGATGACACACATGTATACCATTGTCCTTTGTGGGGAAGAGTGACGTTACTGATGTAGAGATTTCCCCACAAAGAGAGAAAGGGGCTCCTGAACAAAGTGGAGCAAGGAGGCTGCCCTTCCTGCCCCGACTTCCACTCCTGGGGTGGGAGGTGGCAATAAGGGGGATGGGATGCCAGGAAGGAAGACAAGCGATCACTTCCCTCCCCGGGGAAGGGCAGGAGCGGGTCCGGGCTGTGACGCCATAATATGGTAGATGGACTCCCGGAAGCGCTGGTCTCGACTCAGCCTCTTGGCCACCTCCTTGAGCTCCTCGATACTGTTGGCCTCCAGCTGGGATGTCATGAAGGACTGGGAAGGTTTCACTGAAAAGATGGCAAGACCCGTTCAACCTCACTCTTGCCAATATATTCTTCTTCATTGATTCTACTCACTATTCCTACGTTTGTTTCTTTCAATTTAAGATAATTATGCCGGCATTGTAATTGCATCTGTATTGGAGAGCTCAATTCAAACCTACATGTGAAGGCCACCTCTGAATTCTGAGTCTGAAAAAGCACTCTTCTAGGAATCCTTTTGTCTGGGACAAAAACAGTGTGTGAGGGGGTGAGGGGTGAGGAGGAGGACGGGGAGGGGAGGTGCTCTGGGAGACAGGGCAACCTTCAAAATGTTAGGGATTTGAGGGGGAGGCAGTTCTATGAGAGGGATGCCAAAGTGACAAGACCGTTGGGGTGGGTTGGAGTGAGAAGGCAAGGTGTTTCCCCATACTATATCACTGAAGGCCAAAATATGATTGAGCCTTCTCTCTTCTTCCACCCCCACCCCTGCCCAAACCCAACAGAGGGATCTAGAAGGTGCTTACTATCATTCCAGGATGTGCTAGATCTCCTGCGGTGGAAGCGACAGCTTTTGATACGGCGGGTAGCGGCCTTGTGAATGTACACAGAGTTCTTCATGATGACCGGCATCTTGGCTTCCAGCTCAGCATTCCGTATACACTCCTCAAAGAACCCTGTGGGGAAAGGGCAATGGCAGAAATTGATGAGACATCCCAATACCCAGAGCCTCCTAAAGAATTCCAGGTTAGTCAGATTAGAAAATCAAGGGTTTAGGGGAAGCTAGGTGGCACAGTGGATAAAGCACCTGGCCTGGATTTAGGAGGACCTGAGTTCAAATCCGATCTCAGACACTTGACACTTACTAGCTGTGTGACCCTAGGCAAGTCACTTAACCCTTATTGCCCTGTTTAAAAAATTGTTTTTGTTTTTTTTTTAAATCAAGGGATTCCACTCCCCACTCCCCTAAAAAATTCCCCCAAATAAGAATGAAAAACCCCAATAATACAGAGAACTAGGGGAGTCAGTGGTTGGTGATATAGATAATGGCACTGGGTGCTTTGGAAAGAGGAAAATAGGAGGCAGTTAGGTGGCACAGTGGATAAAGCATTGGCCCTGGATTCAGGAAGACCTGAGTTCAAATCCAGCCTCAGACACTTAACACTTACTAGCTGTGTGACTCTGGGCAAGTCACTTAACCCTCATTGCCCCACCGGAAAAAAGAAAAAAAAAGTAGGAAAGAGGAAAATGGTTCAATCCTACCCTCTACCTTATCAGAAGGAGGAAGAAAAGACAAAACTCTCCCAAAGAGCAAATCTTTGATCAGGACACAGCAGAAGGGGGAGGAGGAAAAGGGGAGGCAGCAAAAGAGGGAAAGGAGAAGGAGGAATGGGATGAGAAGCAAAAGAAGGGGAGGAAGAGAGCAAGAAGGGAGGAAGAGTTAGAGGAGGAGGAGGAGAGGTAGGAGAAAAAAAGAGGGAGAAGCGAGCCAACATGTATTTACACAGGGACGTAAGTTTTCCAAAGCACTTCACATACATAATTTCATTTGATCCTCACCATAGCCCCATGAGATAGGTGCTTACAAGTATTATTCTCATTTCATAGATTAGGGAACTGAGGTTCAGCCAGCGACTCTTGGAGGTGGAATTTGAAACCTGGCTCATCCTGACTCCAAGGTCGGTCAGTGCTTTTTCAACTTACCCTACCAGGTTCTAAAAGGAACTACCTAGTGTTTCTTCTGGTCAGGTTTGGGATCTGGGTTAGCCTCAGGGTAGAAGGAAAGGAGACCTACTTTTCAGATGGCTGACATCAGCCCTCATCTTCTCTTCTTTTTCTTTGTTTCGAACCTTGGAGTTGAGCCCTTGTTCCAGGCTCCGCAGGGCTCCTTCTGCCTCCCGAAGCCTCCTCTCAAGGTCCATTCGAACTTTGACCTCAGCCTGAAGTGTGGGATTTGGGAAGTAGGAGAGAAACAGGTGTTGAGGAAGCACATCCTACCTCTTCCATGAAAACTTCTCTACTCTCCCTTGCTGGAAATGATACCTCTTTCCTGAATTCCTCTAGCCATTATTATCTGTGCTTATATGTGATACATCCCTTACTGCTGTGTTGCCATTTGTAAATATTCCTCATTTCCCTTACTAGACTTTAAGCTTCTGCATGGTCACCAAGCCTTGTATACAGAGGGTATTCATGAAATATATGCAGCTGATTAAGGCAGGATGCTTACTGAATTTGCTAACAGAGATGGAATCTCCTCCCCACACTGTCAAATAACCGTAGTTAGGAGGTGGGGCATTTTCTGTCATCATCCTAGACAAACACAGGTTAGTTCCTCTGCTCAAGAACCTTCAGCAGTCCCCTGTTGTCTCTAGGATAAAATATAAATTCCTCAGCTTGGCATTTAAAGTACTTCACAATCTGGTGCTGGCACACCTTTCTAGGTTTATTTCATATTATTCCTCTTCAGACATTTTATGTTCCAGCCAAATTGATCCACTTTTTACTCCTTAAACTTCCCATTCCATCTCCTACCACCATCCTTTTGCACAGGCTGTGCTCCTTGTCAGCTCTCCCTTTTACACTCCTTAGCTTCCTCCAAGGCTCAGCTGAGGTGCCACTTCCAAGGAAGCCTTTTCTGATTCCCTTAGTTATCGGTGTTCTCTCCATACTCTAATGATTAGGTATATCCATGTCTTCTTATATTGTCCCCCACTCTTGTAGGATGTAAGCTCCTTGAGGGCAAGAGCTCTCATTTCATTTTTGTATCCCCAGTACCTTGCGTATAGTGTACAACAAATCTTTTTAGATTGGTTTGGGTTGAGATGGGGAAACCCACATGGGGAGAAAGGAACACGAGAGAAAGGTCTAGTACACACATATCCCAAAGATAATTTGGGTGAAAAAAGGCACCTGTGGCCAGGGCTTAGCACCTTGAGGTCCCTCTCAGTCTGCTGCTTCTCCTCTGTCAGCTCCTGCAGAGAGTTCTGCAGGGCCTGTGACTGGGTGGAGTAGAATTCCCGCTCCTCCTCCAATGCCCGAGATCTTTCTTCATTTTCCTTCATCCTGTCCCAAGGAGGAGAGGCTTATGACTATCTCTACTCACCCAGTTCACTCCTCCAGGAAGGGAGTTAGGGAGGGCACTTCAGGAAATGACCCAGTCAGAGCACAGCCCTGGAAGGGTATGGGTGTGTTTGGGGGGAGGGAGGGGAGGAAGAGGTGTCAGAAAATGTTCCCAATCCTTTGCACACCTGCTTGGAGAAGCTCTATGACCCATAGATGACTTCAGCACCACAATCTTCTATTCCACATTAACTGTCAACTAGTGGAGACTATTTTTACCTCCATTTTATTGGTTGGGAAACTGACTCAGGGAGTAAGGAAAGTTACTCATCCATTTAGCAGTATAACTCAAGTGTCCTATTTTCCAGCTGAAAGAAACTCTGATTCCCAGATCCCCTTGCCAATCTTGTATTCTTTTACCTCTTCTCTGCAAGGAGTTTCTCCTCCAGAAGTTGTTGCATCTTCTCCTCAATTTGCCGCAGGTTGCAATGGAGGCCCCCATTGGGGTGTGGCTGCTCACTCTGATTGGCCAGAGCATCTGACTGGTTCTCATTCTCCTGCAGCATCTCCAA
This sequence comes from Dromiciops gliroides, assembly GCF_019393635.1. Taxonomy (NCBI): domain Eukaryota; kingdom Metazoa; phylum Chordata; class Mammalia; order Microbiotheria; family Microbiotheriidae; genus Dromiciops; species Dromiciops gliroides. The sequence goes on along the minus strand of NC_057862.1, from coordinate 261,585,952 downwards.
GGTTCTTTTCTTCTCTAAGGAGAGTTCCTAGGGTGGGAATGGAGGGGAAGGAACATAAATGAGGCACAACCCTTAGACTGCTAAGTAGTGTAGTGGAGAGAGAGCTAACAATGGAGTCAAGAAAACCCAAGTTTCAGATTCATTTGGGCAAGTCATTTAACCCTGCCTAACTCAGATTCCTTATCAGCAAAATAATGGTAATAATACGACCTACCTCCCAGGGCTGTTGTGAGGATAAAATGAGATAATATTTATAAAGAACTTTGCTCTCCTTTCTCAATATCATTTAAAGTCTCTTCTTTTTTTCCATAGAAGAAACTATTTCATCCTAAATGCCTTTTTTTCACAACCATCCAAAGTTTAATGATTTATGGAATTGGGGCAGCTAGGTGGCGCAGTGGATAGAGCACTGGCCCTGGATTCAGGAGGACCTGAGTTCAAATCCAGCCTCAGACACTTAACACTTACTAGCTGTGTGACCCTGGGCAAGTCACTTAACCCCAATTGCCTCACCAAAAAAAAATTTTTAAAGTCATCTAGTCTAACCCTCTCATTTTATCAATGAGAGAAATTAAACAATTTGCCCAAAGTCACATAGGTAGTAAGTAGCAGAGCTGCGCTTTGAACCTGTGACTCACATTAATCATACGTTCCACTGCCTCCATCAAGGACCATTTCAGGGAAGGGGTTTTGCATATTGTTCCATACAGTTTCAGGGGAATGAAAGATATTCTCCTTAATCACAACCCTTTCCCCCAGATTTCAGTGCTCACTTGGAGAAAACAAGGAGCAATAGAAGTATGGTCAGAGGGTAAGATTTTAGCTAGGACTTGAAGAAAGCCAAGGAAACCAGGAGGTAGAGCTAAGGAGGGAGGTCATTCCATGTGTTTGGAACAGCTGGTAAAAATGCCAGGAGTTGGGACATGAAGTGTCTTACACAAAGAACAGAATACTTTGCAGAATACCGGTGGTGGGGTTACCGCTTAACTTCTCTTGATGCACAAGTTACTTTGAGGGAATGTATGTCAGGAGGAAAGTGACCAGCAGACTTTTATCACTTTTATCCCCACTTAGTCTATTGGATTTTTGGATTTCTACTAAACAATATCATAACCAAGGCTGTTGTCCATTTCTACAAATTCAGAATTTGTAATAATAAGTGGATAGCTCCATGGGTTCCAGGAAGTGGAGTAAGCCAGTATTTTGGGCCCTGTTGGCTGGCAAGGGTTCCTGCAGGCCAATGTTCAAGAAGAGCTCTCAGAGCAAAGGCCTTTTCTTCTCCCAGTCCCCCTCACCTATTTAAATGTCCAAGTCTCAGTTTCTAGGATACCAGCCCCTTACTTACTTCCAATGTCTGCTGTAAGGACTCAGTGAGGTTCCTCAGTTCTTTCTTCTCTTGCTCCACTCCCTTGAGGCATCTTGCCGTCAGCTCCAACTCCCTAATGAGACAGATAATTTTATATCAGTAACCAAAAACTTAAACAAATATAACAACCAACTCAAAGTGTAAGTTTCCTGAGGGCAGATGGCATGTGTTTTACTTTTTTCTCTTTCTTCCTGGAATACCAAGTATTATGGTGCCATTTATACAACTCACAGAACCCATTTTGTAGCATCTTGAGAAACTTTATGCATGATCTGAAACTTCAGAGACACCTCCAGTATAAATTTATATGCAAATACCCAGCTTGTTCCCATACAGTTCTTTTTTTTTTTTTTTTTTTTTGGTGAGGCAATTGGGGTTAAGTGACTTGCTTCGGGTCACATAGCTAGTAAGTGTTAAGTGTCTGAGGCTGCATTTGAACTCAGGTCCTCCTGAATCCAGGGTCAGTGCTTTATCCACTGCGCCACCTAGCTGCCCCGGCCCCATACAGTTCTAAAATATGGCAAATCAGTGATCAGCTAGAGCAAATCAATATTCTGGAAGATCTTCTGTTTCCACATCCAAATGCTTTCAATCTTTCAATATAACAAATATTTGTTCAACATCTACTTAAGGGTTTACGAGATCAAGATCGTAGGTTTCGTTAAATTTAAGATGCTTAAAAAACACACTGTACCTAACAGAAATTCACAGTTCTTTAAAAAAAAATACAATCATATTTTTATATATTGAAATGTTTGAACTTATTGATAACTGTCAAGTTCACAATGCTCCGTATTCAATGTATTGATCACAATAATATGATCTTGTCAATTTGGGAATTCCCCTGAAGATGCACATGGCAACCTGTTCATCCTGCACAACTCTCATCCATATCCTTTCAAAAGTTGGCCACTGGGGGTCAGCCCAACATATTGAAACATTTTCTTCTGACATCAAAAGGATACCAGTGGAGCACTCTGACCATACTTCTATTGCTCCTTGTTTTCTCCAAGTGAGCACATTATTTTCTCTTTTTGTCAAAGTTGCTTGATAATATCTTTTACTTAGTCTTGTTATTCTCCAGAGTTTCTCATTTATTATATGTTGCAGCCTATCCACAGCCACTACACGGCTTTCCATTGGCCTCTCTGTAATATTCATCTTTAATTCTTTATAGACAGTGCTAGTCCATGTCTCTCTGCCATCCAGCGATACTGGTAAAATGTTTGTATTGAAAAGATGGCATTTTGATGTTATGGGAAGTTGTTGCGCCGTTTCAGTTGTGTCCAGCTCTCTGTAACCCCATTTGGGGTTTTCTTGGCAGAGATACTGGAGAGGTTTGCCATTTCCTTCTCCAGCTCATTCAACAGATGAGGAATTTAGGCAAACTGGATTAAATGACTTGCCCCGGGTCCCAGAGCTAGGAAATGTCTGAGGCTGGATTCAAACACATGAAAGATGAGTCTTCCTGATTGTGCTACCTAGCTGGGAAGTTAGGAGCCAGGTAAAAGTGCCTTTAAAAAATATTTCCTGAAAGAAATCTATCCAGCTCCCCTAGTCATTTTCAACTCTGGATCCAGCTTACTGTCAATACATATTGTCTGTTCCATATCTATATCTATATCTAAATCTATATCTATATCTATATCTTTATCTTTTTGGATAAGTTCTATTGGGTGTCCATTCATCTTCATGTTGAAATCTGGGCAATAGACATTCTTCACCCATTTGATCTTTCCTGTGTAGAAGAACAAGCTAAACTCCTTTGAGTGATTACATATCTTTTCCAGGAAGCTCTGCAATTCTTTAAGACTGGCCACAATCAACATGATGCTGTCTATAAAAAGGAAAATCTAGAGAATTACCATTCATAGGGAATTCTTCTTCAACCTGAACTCAGCACTGAGTCTCCTCTATCATAGTGGCAAATACTTTTAGCAGGCATACATCTCCATGTTTTATGCCTCATCTGACATTTATTATCAGAGGGTCATTGAAGATAATTACTTCTGAGAAATCCTAAATTATCCTGATATATGCAGACTTTATGAGTCTGTAAGGCAGTGTTTTATTTTACTGAGTCTAAAGCTTTTTTATAATAGATGAACAATTAACACAATAGGATCTTATATTTTCTACATCTTTTAGTCAGCAGTGAGATAATAACACTGTGGTCCATTTGCTTAATAATATTGCTTGGGAAAGCCTACTTGTTCCCTGCCAATGTCCTCTGTTCATGTATAGGTGATCCTCATAAATATTTTGTATGGATGGAAAAGTAGGTAGATAGATAGATAGATAGATAGTTATTGATGTTCTTTAGGTTGCTTTTTTATATAAAGGGAGGGGCGTCATTTTCTAAGTGTTCTTTTTTAACCAGGGCACACTAAAATTTCTCTAGGGGTCCCTGCAGCATAGGAAATCCCCTTAGAGGGCCACACATTTTATATGGGTCCTTATTACAAAGATCACCTGAAATTTCCCCATAATGAATCCCTGCCCCTGCAAGGGCAGTCCTCCTGGAATTCTAAATTACTCAATAACAGGACATTTAGGCTGAATTGGAGAAAATAGGAAAACAAAGTCAAGCAAGCCCAAAGATGGGCTGAGCTTCAGATAAAAGGAACTAAACACTAAGAATTGGTTACTTAGGGTTTCTAGGCACACAAAGCAAATCTTATCCTATGGACTTGCTGGGCACATAGTTTTTACAATAAATAAGTATTTTGTTGTTGTTTAATCATTTTTTAGTCATGTCTGACTTCATGACTCCTTTTTTGAGTTTTCTTCACAGAGATACTGTTTGCCATTGCCTTTCTGGCTGATTTTACAGCTGAGAAAACTAAGGCAAATAGTATTACATGACTAGCCTGGGGTCACACAACTAGTAAGTGTCTGAGGCTGGATTTGAACTCAGGTCTTCCTGGCTCCAGACCCAGAACTCTATCCATTGTGCCACCTAGCTGCTCCCAAAATAAGCATTTTAGATTTATTTAAATTAAGCAAGAAAACATGAGCATCTGAGCAGGCACCAGCATTTTATGATTCAAATGCTATACTTATCAGTAAGTAGCAATACTTAATTATTGAACAAATCAACAAATGAAAAATTGAGCAAAATCATCTCAAATGGGGCTGACTTGCAGGAGAACACATAGCAGAAAAACCAATTTTAAAACTATAGTCTTTTTAAAGAAATTGACAATCTCCCTAGGATTTTGTAAATTGAAATATCCAAAAAATGAAAGCCAGGATTAGAGAATCTCTATAGGGGTCCCCCAAATGTGAATGACTCAATTTCATTTCAAATGAGACACCACATTTAGCAAGGGTGCTCTGGGCCACTCGCCCAGATTCAGGTAGATATATTAACCCCTCAGTTCCCTCAGGGTTGGGGGTATCTCTTTTCTATTGCCATCAGCTACAGCCTCAACAAGGCAAGAATAAAGTAGAAACTTCACCCCCTACCCTAACTCCTAAGGATACTCTGTTTCCTATACCACCTTTATCTCTAGGAAGAGCAGGCTCACTTAGTACAATTTTTTTTTTTTGTGGGGCAGTAGGGGTTAAGTGACTTGCCCAGGGTCACACAGCTAGTAAGTGTCAAGTGTCTGAGACTGGCTTTGAACTCAGGTCCTCCTGAATCCAGGGCCGGTGCTTTATCCACTGCACTACCTAGCTGCCCCTCACTTAGTACAATTCTTACAGAATATTGGTTCCACCAAGTTCTTATCTAGACCTTCAGCTTTTCTACTTATCCAGACATTCCAAAGGTAAGCCATATTGTTCTTACATTGGTATTAATAACATTTGAGATTTTTCCATATTTTTGGTATGTTCCCCTCCTTTTGTATCCATCTTTCAATTGCATGGCCTCCAGTATATCCACTTGGAAGTATATACTTTTTCCAGGCTTTGTTCTCTTTAGTGCTATTTCTACTTACTCTATAAACACCTCAGGGAATGTAAAGTCAGAGTCCAAATGTGGTGGTTCCATTATCCTTGATGGAGAAAACAATTGGTTGAAATGGATTTTGCCAATCTTTTCCATTTTTCTTCTGTTTAATATTCTACTTTCCATTTTCATCCTTGGATGCCCTTCAGATGACTTGATTTACTTAGCTATCTTGCCACCCTTTCTTTAAACTAGTTTCATCTTCCACTATTTCTGCTTTATGAGAAAATATTGTTTATCACTATCAATTATCCTTCTTTATAAGATTTTTGTTCAGTCTCTTTTCAGTCTTTGTGACCCTATTCGGAATTTTCTTGGCAAAGATATCAGAGTGGTTTGCCATTTCCTTCTCCAGATCATTTTACAGATAAGAAACATGAAGCAAACAGGGTTAAGTGACTTGCTCAAGGTCACACAGGTAATAAGTATCTGAGGCCAGATTTGAACTAAGTTGAGTCTTCCTGCCTCCAAGGCCTGACACTCTATCCACTGCACCCTAGATTTTACATATGAGTCGATATTCTAACCCAGTGTTGTCTTTGGCAGCCATCTCTACATTCAACAAGTGGTCAGTTGTTTACTAAGGTGCTCTTTGAGCTCCCTGGGTCTTCCTGTTGTAACAATTAATTTACATTTGTTCAATTTATGGATGAAATTATGATCCTAGGTGTAGATGTCATTTCTATTATCTGTTTCCCATTTTAAAATTTTCAATAGTTTGTCTAAATGATTCAAAGGTAAATGTTAACTATGTGGGTTTATCTTTTTTCTCACAACTGACCTTTTTCTTTCTTTCTTTCTTTTTTTTTTGTGAGGCAATTGGGGTTAAGTGACTTGCCCAGGGTCACACAGCTAGTAATCCACCTAGCTGCCCCACAACTGACCTTTTTCATCATTTATTTCAAATTCTGACCTCACTGTTGATAAACTGATGTTCTGTCTAGAGACAGCTGACTCAGGGATAACTCCTTGGCAATATTAAGTCTTTTCCTGTCTTTTAAAATATTAATTTCATCCTTTATGATGTTATTTGGTACTCACCACGTCTAGTACCTTACTGATTTTTTAAAAGAAAATATTCATGATATAGAGATCTGAAGCTTCTGTATAAGCTGTGTCTTTGACTTTTCTCTCTTATTTTTCCTGATCCATACATTTCTACCCAGGTGTATGCTGGCAAATATTTAATAACCAGACAATTATTAAGTCCAGGTGGTCCTGGTTTGTAGCAATTGCTTCTCTCCTAGGTATAAATGCTCATACTGAAAATGTTAACTACCTGCTCTGAAAGCCGACTGGAGTCGGCTCCAGCACACTCCTGTTTCTACCTAGCTTCACCTTTTCCCACATTTGCATTGAAGTCATCAGTCTATGTTGTTTTAATATGGAGGGTCTCATCATGGAATTTCTCTACTGTCCCATCTTCAGCAACTGATGGTGATCTAGAAGCTGCAATTATTTTCATTGTGGTCTCTTTGTAAATACTTACCATTAGCAGGGGTGTAGGGAATAAATATTTATTAAGGACCTACTATGTGCCAGGTACTATGCTAAGCACTACAATTATGAACTCATTTGATCCTCACAGTAGCCTCTCAAGGTAGGTGCTGTTATGATACCCCATTTTACATTTGAAGAAACTGTGGCAGACAGAGGCTAAATTTTTGCCCAGGGTCCCAAAGCTAGTAAGTATCTGAGGTGTGATTTGAAGTCAGGTTTACCCATTGCACCACCAACTGCCTATAGGTGATCAAATACCCCCTGGCAGATAGAGATGAATGAGTAGTACTCTTTAAAACACATTTATTGTTTTTTTATTTTATTATTATTATTATTATTTTGGCGAGGCAACGGGGGTTAAGTGACTTGCCCAGGGTTACACAGCTAGTAAGTGTCAAGTGTCTGAGGCTGGCTTTGAACTCAGGTCCTCCTGAATCCAGGGCCGGTGCTTTATCCACTGCACCACCTAGCTGCCCCACTTTTATCGTTTTTAAAGCAAAGATTAGAAATTCTCCCAATGGTTCCTGGGCATAAGATTAAGTGTAATGGACCAACTAGGTGGCTCAGTGGATAGAGCACCAGCCCTAGAGTCAGGAGGACCTGAGTTCAAAGCCAGCCTCAGACACTTAACACTTACTGGCTGTGTGACCCTGGGCAAGTCACTTAACCCCAATTGCCTCACCAAAAAAAAAAAAAAGATTAAGTCTATAAACATTGTTCAGGTATGGGATCGAATAATGGATTTTTTTGTTATTAAATAAGTTTGATTGATGCCTATTGTTTTAAAAAAGTACCTGGGTTTGAATTTCTACCTGCTATTCACTACTTGTGAAACCTTGGGGAAGCCTCTTAACTTCTGTGGGCCTTAGTTTCCTCTTTTGTAATATGAGGGAGATGAGGGGGTGATCACTAAGGCTACTTCCATCTCTGAGTCCTACGAACTTACCAGCTCAGCCCTGGGTATTGTCAAATTGGGGCAATGCCCCAGTATAGTTATGAATTAACGTATTGTTCTTGCTACTATTTTTTTTTTTTAGTGATGCAATTGGGGTTAAGTGACTTGCCCAGGGTCACACAGCTAGTAAGTGTTAAGTGTCTGAGGCCAGATTTGAACCCAGGTACTCCTGACTCCAGGGCTGGTGCTCTATCCACTGCGCCACCTAGCTGCCCCCTTTTGCTACTTTTTTTTTTTTTTTTTTTTGCAGGGCAAAGGGGGTTAAGTGACTTGCCTGGGGTCACACAGCTAGTAAGTGTCGAGTGTATGAGGCCAGATTTGAACTCAGGTACTCCTGACTCCAGGGCTGGTGCTTTAGCCACTATGCTACCTAGCCGCCCCACATCTTGCTACTATTTTTAAGGCAGATAATTAAAAAATGGAAGATACTCAGCTATGTCAAATAGGCCCTTCTCAATACCCATCTATAAAATGAGGAGCTTGCCCCAGAGGATCACCAAGGAACCTTCCAACTCTAGCCATCTGTGAAGCCATAGGGAACTAGGCCAGTTCTGTCTAGAGTCTGAATGCTTTAGGTCATTCAGGGGTGGGGACCTGTCTCTCGCTCCCTCCTCCCATCCAGGCAGGTTCTTCCTCCATCCCCTTGGGCACTACTGTGAGTACCTCTTGATTTGCTCCTGCTCCATCCTCAACTCCTGAACTACTTCCTCAAACTGTTGCTTCTCAGCCTCCAGAATCTGGTTGAGCCGCTCGAGTTCCTGAAGGGAAACAAAGAGAGAAAGGGGAGTTTCTCAGCAAGTTCTTGCGGTCAAGTTCTTGCTTTCCTTGATCCACTACAAGGAGGAGATGAGCTCTCTCTGTAGTATCACCAACTCAGGAGCTGTGGAACCTTCTATGAACGGGAATGATACTGCCAGGATTGGCTTGTCATCAAGTTGGGCCATTCCTTCTTGGTCTCTGTCTCTCAGTCAATTGGTTAAATAGCATCTATTAAAAACCCACCATGATACATGCCAGAACAACATCATATGCAGATTCTACCTTTGTTACAGAAGAAAAATAGTTAATAAAAATCAATACAAGATTCTGTCTGAATAGTTAGTCTCCTGCCTCTCTGTTGAGAGAAAGGAAATAAATGTTTTAATATCTGTTCTTCTGTATCATTTTTCAGTTTTTCAGAGTTCAGCTTCTTAGAGAGGTGGAAGGGGACTTAGAGATCATCTAATCTAACTCCATTTTATTTATATATTTTTTAAATAAGAAAAATTAATTAACAAAACCCAACTTTCTCTCTTCCAGTTCTCCATAAGAGGGGGTGGAGGTGCGGTAGGCCAGAGGGAATATAAGAAAAATGAAACCCTTAAAAAGATATGCATCAATTCCTTCATTTTTAGAGGAACTAATGGAATCCCAGAGAAGCAAAGTGACCTTGCTTAAGGTCACACAGCTAGGACACTGTAAGGGCTGAGCCAGGCTTTAAAGTCCTCTGACTCTAAATCTAGAACTCCTCTTCACCATACTCCCCTTACAAACAGCCTGTACTCTCATTTGCTATTGTTCTTACTCTGGCCTCTGGCCTTACAGAACAGTGCAACATGTGTTTTTTGTTTGTTTTTTTAAATAACCATTAGAGTGTTTTGTATACAATTTCTCATGTAAGTAGTTAAAAGGAAATACTAATCCAAATGTCAGAGACCCTCCAAAGACATCAAAAAAGGAATAAGCCAAAAAGACCTCTTAGGATCTCAGCTTTCATGTTCTTTTTGTTTTAGTGAGGCAATTGGGGTTAAGTGACTTGCCCAGGGTCACACAGCTAGTAAGTGTTAAGTGTCTGAGGCCGGATTTGAACTCAGGTACTCCTGATTCCAGGGCCGGTGCTCTATCCACTACGCCACCTAGCTGCCCCTGCTTTCATGTTCTTTTGCACAGAAGAAGCTTGTTCTGAAGCAAAGGGGAATTAGAAGATCTAGAACTGGTGACTAAAGAGAGCCTGAGCAGTAACTTCAACTATATCAATTAATCAATGGGTGGCGTCATAGCGCACAGAATGTTGGTTTTGGAGTTAGGAAGATTCATCATCCTGAGTTCAAATCTGGCTTCAGACAGTTACCAATTATGAGACCCTGGGAAAATGATTTAACCTTGTCTGCCTCAGTTTGTCATCTGTAAAATGAGCTAGAGAAAGAAATGGCAAATCAATCCAGGATCTTTGTTAAGAAAAATGGGGTCATGGGGGCAGCTAGGTAGGACAGTGGATAAAGCACTGGCCCTGGATTCAGGAGGACCTGAGTTCAAATTCGGCCTCAGACACTTGACACTTACTAGCTGTGTGACCCTGGGCAAGTCACTTAACCCTCATTGCCCCGCAAAAAAAGAAAAAAGAAAGAAAAAGGGGGTCACAAAGAGTAGGATACAACTGAAACAACTGAACAACATTTATTGAGGATCCCCATGTGTTCAGTTGTGTGTTCTCTAAAGCAGCAGGTCCTCAAAGTGTGGTCTACCTAACACCCTTTCAGGGGATCCGGGAGGTTAAAACTATTTTTGTAACAATACTAAGATGTTATTTGACTATTAAAATACTCTTCCCTTTTCTAACTACCTATCTTTGTGAGGCCGGATTTTCTTCATAGACTTCAGCCAAAACAACATATCACAACAGATTAAATGCAGAAGCAGATATGGGAATCCAGTTATCTTCTATTAAGACATCCATTAAAGAAATTTGCAAAAATATGTAAAACAATGCCACTCTTCTCACTGAATGTTATTGTTTTGGAAAATATAGCTATTTCTCATTAAATGTTATTAATGTTGACATGTAATAGGAGCATTATCATTTTTTTAAATGAATAAATAAATATTTTTACATTTTTTATCCATTTTAATTTTTAATACAATAATTATTGATAGATATTGCTCACATAAACAAAAGCTATTTAGGGTTATTTATAATTTTTAAGAGTGTAAAGGAGTCCTGAGACCAAAAAAGGTTGGACATGGCTCAACCAGAATAAGGGAAATCCAGAGGAAACTTGAGGGAAGCTTTATAGGAACACAGACCCAGAGCTGGACAGGACCTTAAAGGTAATCTATTCCAAAGGTCTTACTGTGCAAATGAAGAATCTGAGGCCCAGAAAGAAATGAATTGTCCGAGTTCACATGGGTATTAAGTAGCCATGCAGAGAGTCAAACCACAGTGTCCTGACTCTCAATCCAGCATGCCTTCCACCATGCCGTCCCTCTGTGTAGTGTTCTGAGGCATTCTGTAGGGATTATTAGGCATTCTGTTTTTGTAAAAAGGCTTCTTTTTAAAATTACCAGTATGTATATTGTTATTTCTGAATTCAACTCCATTTCTTCTAGCTTTAAATTGTGCTTATTTTTAGCCTCTAGCAGGATATTCCTTCCCCAAGGTATTTTAAAAGGCCTTTGCTAGAGAGAAAAAAGTATAAATTTTACCACTTGATAAGGAGAAACAGAAGTAAGGCTGAGGCCTGGAAAATTGACTTATAAAGTTGTTTCCTGTTTAGGTTGAAGGCTTTAAGGTTAGGAGACAAGGAAATATAAAGAAAATTTAAAGAAAAAGTCCTTTTATATGTAAAGCAAATATTCCACACCTTAGAAAAAGTCTGAAGTCTGAATATCTCAATTACATATGATGAAGTCAACAAGAGAATGTACTTTTCCCAGGACACAGACAACTTTAAAACCTCAGTTGCCAACCAATCATCTGCATAAGACCCATGAAGAATCTGGGAAGTAGAACTTGACTGATTATGGTAAGTAAAAGCAGACTCCCATTTCTGAGAAAAACCACCTTTGAACCCGGAAGCACTATACAACAAAAGAGGCTAAACCTCTCCTAGGTCCTCCTTGAAGGTGACAAAGCTCTAAGACAGGGCTTCTAAAATTTTTTCTACTCATGACCCTCTTTTTACCTGAAAAATTTTTACGCAACCCTAGGTATATAGGTATATACATAACCCTTTATTGTTTATTTTACTTTATTTTAATTTTTAGTGAGGCAATTGGGGTTAAGTGACTTGCCCAGGGTCACACAGCTAGTAAGTGTCAAGTGTCTGAGGACAGATTTGAACTCAGGTCCTCCTGAATCTGTGGCTGGTGCTTTATCCACTGCGCCACCTAGCTGCCCCCATAACCCTTTACTGTTGCCAATTTTTTCAATACCTCCACATTCAATTCCTTGACCCCATATGGCATTGCAACCCACAGTTTAAGAAGCTAGGCTCTAAGAAACTAAAAGAGGAGAGGCTTCTGCCATTCCTAGGTGAAAGGAGTGCTATAATAGTTGCCATGAAAAGGGCCAGGGGATGAAGATGGTAAGGACTGCCCACCAAAAAATGATCCCAGGAAATCCAGCAGGATGACTCATCTCTTAGAGAAACAATGCCTTGAGAAGAGCAATCTGGGGCAGGGCAACTTATCTGCCTGGTCCAGTCTGGCAATGGTCCAGTGGCTAAGCAACCTGCCAAATCCAGTTCATTAGCTGCTTACCCTGGTGAGGAAATGCTTTATAACTATTGTTCTTGCTATAGCATTTGAGTAAATGCTTTATACTAAAGAACTACTTGGATCTACAGGGTGATTCTTTTTGTTTGTTTGTTTGTTTGTTTGTTTTAGTGAGGCAATTGGGGTTAAGTGACTTGCCCAGGGTCACACAGCTAGTAAGTGTTAAGTGTCTGAGGCCGGACTTGAACTCAGGTATTCCTGACTCCAGGGCCGGTGCTCTATCCACTGTGCTACCTAGCTGCCCTGGATCTACAGGGTGATTCTTAAAGGAAAGCACACCAGTTGGGGCTAATGAGCAATAGTGTTAATGGGATAGCCACACAAGGTTATTTCTAGGACCCTTGAGAGTAATGGCATCTACCTTCTAGAGACCCAACTGAACAGTCCAAGTGCCAGGGGGCAGGTAGGTGGTGAAGTAGATAGAGCATTGACCCTGAAGTTGGGAGGACCTGAGTTAAAATCTCACCTTGGACACTTACTAGCTGTGTGACCCTGGACAAGTCACTTAATCCCAATTGCCTTAAACATCTAGGGCCATCTCCAGTCATCTTGATATATAGCTTGCTATTGGACCCAGATGTCTCTGGAGGAGAGAGTGAGGTTGGTGACCTTAAACAGCCATCCTTCACTTAAATCCAATTCACTGCAAAGTTATGACATCACCCTGATGTCATAGTCCTCTTCAAGAATGAAGGACAGGGGGGCAGCTAGGTGGTGCAGTGGATAGAGCACCGGCCCTGGAGTCAGGAGGACCTGAGTTCAAATCCGGCCTCAGACACTTAACACTCACTAGCTGTGTGACCCTGGGCAAGTCACTTAACCCCAATTGCCTCCAAAAAAAAAAAAAAGAATGAAGGACAAACAACCAGTGCTGGGATAGCCCTGAGAAAGCATTACACACATAAAAGGGAGAGAAATTTCATGAGAAATCCTCCAATTTCCATCTTCAACATTGCTGTCCTATTTTCTTTTTTTCTTATAATCAGTAATAGTATTGTTATAATCATCATTTCAGATTCCTGCCCCACTTTACCCTCTCCCCCTACACCCCCACACTGAAGCCTGGATTGTTGACTATGAACTGATATAAATTGTATTTTATCTCTACTTGCCTCATAAATTTCATCTAAAAAATGAAACACGAGTTAGCAATATCATAGTATCAAGGTCTCACAATTTTCTTTTTATTATAAAGTATCAATGACTTCAAAAATCCCTCTCTTGGAACATTCGGGAGAGCTGATAGGAGCAACAACTGTAACAAGAAAAGCAGCAACATTTCTCAGTGGCCTCAAACTCTCCAGACAAGGATGGAGTTGGCACAGTTAGCAGTCTGAAAGAGATCTGAGGGTTGAAGGGAGTATAATAAACTCGGGATGAGTCAGAAGGACAATATGGCAGTCAAAAAAGCTAACGTGATTTGGGACTGCATTAAGACAAGCACTGTTTCCAGAGTTATGATGGTCCTGCTGTATTCTGCTCTCATCGGACCTCATCTGTTGTACTGTGCTCAATACCGAGCACTATGGCTTAGGAAGGGCATTGATAAGCTAGACGGGGTCCAGAGGAGGGAAACCAGGGCAGTAAGTCTATGCTATTTGAAGATCAGTTGAAGGAATTGGAAATACTAAGTTTGGAGAAGAAAAGACTCAGAGGGGACACAACAGCTGTGTTCATATACTTGTTCTGTGTGGCACAAGAGGACAGAACCAGGCACAGAGTGTTGGAGATGCCAAGAGGCAAAGTAAGGTCTGATGTCAAGGAAAACTTACTCATGATTAGAGTAGTCCAAAAGTGGATTGGGTGGTGGCTCCCCCCTCCTTAGGGGTCTTCAAGCAGAGGCAGATCACTTGTCAGATATGTTTTTTTGGGGAAGGGTGGGAGGGTGGCAGAGATTCCTTTCATGTATAAGTCAAACCAGGTTTTGTGAAATCCCTTCCAACTCTAAATCCTGTGATTCTTCCCAGCCCCCCATAACCATTTTAAAAGCTCTTAGAATTCACAAAGATGCACTTACTAGCTGTGTGACCCTGGGCAAGTCACTTAACCCTCATTGCCCCACAAAAAAAAAAAAAGAATTCACAAAGATGAATTGGCTATTCCGGGAAACCTTGATGCTGGGGCAAAACAATTTGGGAATAGAATAAAATTCTAGAACCCCAAAGGGCAGTGAGGTGGTGCAGTGGATAGAGTGCTGGGCCTGGAGCCAGAAGACTCACCTTTCTGAGTTCAAATCCAGCCTTAGACACTTACTAGCTGTGTGAGCTTGGGCAAGTCATGTAACTCTATTTGCCTCAGTTTCCTAAGCAAGTCAGTTACCCTGGTTTGCCTCAGTTTCCTCATCTGCAAAATGAGCTGGAGAAGAAAATTGCAAACTACTCCAGTATCTGTCAAAAAAACAACCCATGGCCAGTTGAACACAGCTGGACAACTCAAAAACAACAAATTCTCCAATAGTGTTTGACATTTAGTAGCCACTTAATAAATGCTTTTTGATTTAATTGAATTGATCATAAAATAATGCTTTTGTTTTAAGGCAGTATAGCTAGCATAGCTGCCCAGATCCCCACTTCCTCTAGTTTCCTAGCCCTGAAAAGAGGCAGCTCCCTCAAATAGGCTCCCTTTCAAATAGATAGTCCAGTTTCTAAACCTTTCTCCCTCATTTAGTATACTGCTAAACTTTGTGACCCCATTGTGGTCACAAAGTAGTTAATTCTTTGAAAACTAAAATGTGAAACTATCCCAAGTCATAATGGAAACCAACCAACACAGCTATTCCAACTATGGAAAGAGCTGCTTTAGGTGATAATCAAATCTTTGTCACTGGAAATGTTTAAGGAAAGCCTGAATGTCAAGAGTATAATAGAGGAAACAGTTCAGCTAGGCCCTCATTAGGGAGAATAATGAATTCCCTGACGTGGTTGCATGAATTCAAATTGACACTATTCGAAGTTATAATTATATAAAAATGATGGTGCTTAGTTCCAGCCCAATGGGGAAATGCAGCGCTAATTCTAATGTGACCATGTCAGGGATTTCTTCTCACTCATTGGGACCTGGCTGTAACTCTCTTTTGTACAGTGTTCTAACATATAATCACAGTGCAGTGTGGCAGAAAGAAAGTACTAGATTTAAATCAGAGGACCTGGGTTGGAATCTTGGATCTGCCATTTCCTACCTTTGAGATCATGGGCAAGTATATCCTTGAACTTCTCTGGGCCTGGATTTTCTCATTAGTCAAATGAGAGAGTTGGACTAGATAATCTCTATGTCCCTGTGAACTCCAGGATTCTAAGATTCTAACCCCTCCTGCTTGGATGTTTTCAGTTCCTCTATTTAATCTGTGCGTATTTAGGGAGGTTAGTCAGTGTTTGCTTTTACCTTCTGATTTCTCCTAATCCTAGTGTCTTCCTTCTGGTAATGATCTTTAATTTATCCTGTATGTTGCTTGTTTGCACATGGCTGTTTGCATGTTGTCTCTCATTTTAGGCTGTAAACTCCTTGAGGGCAGGGACTATCTTTTGCCTTTCTTTGTATTCTCAGCACTTAGCACAGTGCCTGGAACAGAGTAGGCACTTTAATAAATGTTTATTGACTGATTGACTTCAACAACTGTAAACCCTCATGAAGAAATAGAAAAGCAAACACTATACCCTTCTGGTGATGGAGAGGGAATACAGATTGTGAACATTTCTCAGCATACTAAGGCTCACAGAGGTGATGGGCAGTGATCCCAGAAATCTTCTAAATGCATAGATGGGCAGATGAGGAATAAGAAAATATGTTTCTATAGCACTTCAGGGTTTACAAAGCCCTTTTTCTCCATGACAGCCCTGTGATGTAAGCGGTGCCAGCTCATTTTACTGA
This sequence comes from Dromiciops gliroides, assembly GCF_019393635.1. Taxonomy (NCBI): domain Eukaryota; kingdom Metazoa; phylum Chordata; class Mammalia; order Microbiotheria; family Microbiotheriidae; genus Dromiciops; species Dromiciops gliroides. The sequence continues at coordinate 261,569,776 of NC_057862.1, read as the reverse complement.
GGAGAAAAGGAAGGCCAGCAGGTTAAGTACCTTACTCAAAATGCAAGAACCTAAAATCAGATCCAAGTGTCTTGACTGCAAGTCCATTTTTCTTTCCCCATATCATCTTCTCATTCCATTTTTATAACTCTAAACACATCTGTCCTCAGCTCAACTTTCCATGTATATACCATAAGCCAGTTTCTTACCTTGTACCCTGAATTGCAGGACCTTTTCTGTTTATGGAAAGGAAATTTGGGCAGCTAGGTGGTGCAGTGGATAGAGTGCTGGAGCTGGAGCCAGGAAGACCTGAGTTCAAATCTGGTTTCAGACACTTACTGACTGTGTGACCCTGGGCAAGTCATTTAATCCTGTTTGACTCAGTTTCCTCATGCGTAAAATGAAGTGGAGAAGGAAATGGCAAACCACTCCAGCATTTTTGCCAAGAAAACCCCAAATGAGGTCAGAGAGAGTTGGATACAACTGAAACAACTGAGCAGCACATAGATGGAATATAAAAATAATATTAAGGACTGGAATCATTATTCATTCATTCCTTCCTTCAACCTGTATTTATTAAATGTTTTTTTATGTGCCAAGCACTGTTCAAGGAATTTTTTTTAATACAAAGAACAAATGAAACAGTTCCTGACACACACAAAAAAACCCCAACCCTTTCTTTCTTTCTTTCTTTTTTTTTTTTTTGCAAGGCAATGAGGGTTAAGTAACTTGCCCAGGGTCATACAGCTAGTAAGTGTCAAGTGTCTGAGGCCAGATTTGAATTCAGTTCCAGGGCCGGTGCTCTATCCACTGCACCACCTAGCTGCCCCCCCTCCCCAACCCTTTTTAAAGATTCAAAGCACTTTAAAACAAATTCATCAATCTTCATGATTTTGAGAATGAGGAATGGTGATTTTTAGTATACCCATTCTGCAGGTAGAAAAACTGGGGCACGGGAAAGGCCTTGTTGGTGGGACTCAGTGATAGAAGCAGGAATTGAATCCTTTCTCACTATTCTGGATGTAAAATCTAGAGATCGTTGTCTCCAAGAGGATATAAGCAAGGAAATTTTTATCCATCTCTTTCCTGCCCCAGGATAAGTGGACTCAGAACCTCCTGTGGCACCATCTGGACCTAGGGTTGATATACTTGACATTCTAAGACTACATAATGGGTAGTTCAGTTCAGCCAGGTCTTATTGAGTGCAATATGTCTTTAAATGGGGCCTTTTCAAAGTGGGCCACTGCTGCCCTCATTCTATGGCGTGAGTCCTAGATGTTTTGTCTAAATTTTCCTCCAGCCTGCTGCTGCCCCAGATTTCATGGCTCTGACAGATAAGGCTGTCTCTCCTCTGGCCAAGATGTCTGTATCATACACATCTGCCTGTCAGGCTACTGTTAAACTACCTTGCTTCTTGACCACAAGAAGGAAGGGAATAAGCATTTAAATAGCTCATTACTATGTGCCAGCTCCTGTGCTAAGTGATTTTACAAATATCTCTTTTGATCCTCACAACAACCCTGTGAAGTAAGTGCTATTACTATCCTTATTTTATAGAATAGATGCTATTATTATCTCCATTTTACAGTTGAGGAAACTGAGGCAGACAGAGATTAAATAACTTGTCCGGGGTCACACAGCTAGTAAGTGTGTAAGACCAGATTTGAACACAGGTCTTCTTGACTCCAGACCCAGAACTCTATCCACTCTACCACTTAGCTGCCTGTGTTTCAGAACTCAACAAGGGGGATATTATCTATTTAATGGGTGATACCACCTAAAGCCAGACATTAACCAAGAAACAAATAAGATTGGGTAAGGTATTATCATTAGTCAGACAAAGGCTGAGGGACAAGGGCTGAGCCTCAAGGGGGTTGGCTGAGACAGACATTCTCTTTTGCCTAGAGAGAGGGTGGGAAGAAGAAGCAGAGGAGAAAGGAGAGAAAACAGCAATAGGACCTCCCATCACTGATGGCTTCCACCCATGACTTGGAAGCCCTGTCCCTCAGTGACATCACTTGCATGATAGTGCCAATGATCCTTCCCACCTGGGTTGTTTGAACAACCTCCACAGAGCAGCCAGGGTGAATTCCTGGAAATTTGGCAGTTTCTAGGGATGACCAGCTAGAGATTTTGTAGAGGTCTCAATGAGAAATAGTACAGGTTACTCCATAGGCAAAATGCCTGGTTACTCTCTGAATTGCATCCTGGAAAGATGTCAGAAGTACCCTCAGAAGTCATGTAGAACCAATCTTCTTTCCACTGCAAGAATTAGACCTGTGATACCCCATACAGATTATCATCAAATGCCACCTTCTCTATGAGTCTTTCCCAGAGTGCATCCCTCATCTGAACTATCACAGCTTTTTGTATCTCTCTTAATGCATGTTTACATTCTGCCTTGTATTATAATAATTTGTATACATATTTTATTTTCCCTCTTGGGTCAAATATAAGCTTTTTCACAACCATGTCTCTACCCCCCTTTCTTTTTTTTCCTTTCTTCATTTTTCCCTCCCTCCTTCCCTCCTTCCTTCCCTCTCTCCTTCCCTCCCTCCCTCCCTTCCTTCCTTCTTACACTTAAATATATTGGTCATTAAATAAAAATGTGTCAAATGGATGATTTTGTCTCTTCTTCAATACCTGCAATGATGGAGATCTCCCTCCCTATCAAACCAGCCCATTTCATTGTTGGATGGTTCCAGTCCTAAGAAAGTAGTCTAACCCAGGTTTCTTCTCTCTGCTCCTGCCATCCCCGCCCCCACCTCCCCCCAGCCCCTTGCCAACTCCCAGGTAGTTAATAAAATGATAATGCTGTATCTTAAAAATAATCTGCTAGGGAAGTGCTAAAGACATTTTGACCACAGTCCTTTCATGTGGCTACTCCCCTCTGATGTGGGTTACTGCCCACCTGGAACTCTTCTTAGTGCTAAAAACCATCCAAGGATGGACTTTCCTTCAGAGGTCTTCATGGACTGAGAGGCCTAAGAGAGAGAGGGGAGGATTTTGAGCAACAACAGAAGCCACTTACCTCTCTCTGTTCTCTCTGAAGACACAGCTCTTCTGTTTCTTCCATCAATTTGTCTGCCAAAGCAAGCACATATGCATATGATAACAACACACACTCCCAAACAAAGGTGAGATATTAATGGTGTAGAGGGACTACAGCATCTGGAGGGAAGGGCACTTTAGAGAACATTTTGTCAGGGTTGAAGAAGGCTTCTGAGAATCTCCATGTTCCTCCCAGCCAGAAGGCTAACCAACTCCCATGAATAGCCCCCCAGACCTGGGCATTGAGCACATTCTCCTTATTTTTCCTCATTTTCTCTGTTTTGAACGAGGGAGGGCAGACAATGGATCTAGCCCCCATCCTTTGAGATCAATAATGGGGTATGAGGCAGGGCCAGGTGAACCATTGAGGACCAACAACCTAAGTCTTACCTTCTTCTTCCCAGTATAAATAATGATACCAATAGCTAGCATTTATATAGTGCTTTAAGGTCTGAAAAGTGCTTTGTTGTTAGAGGCCTTGACGTGAGGATCTAAAACCATGTGACTAGATCCTAAAATAGGCCTTAATTTGAAATTGTGGACCAAAATATGCCCAGTCGGGGTGGGATAGGGTCCCTCTCCCTATTTGTGTTTTTTTTTGTTTTTTGTTTTTTTTGCAGGGCAATGAGGGTTAAGTGACTTGCCCAGGGTCGCACAACCAGTAAGTGTCAAGTGTCTGAGGCCGAATTTGAACTCAGGTCCTCCTGAATCTGGGGCCGGTGCTTTATCCATTGTGCCACCTAGCTGCCCCCTATTTGTGTTTTTAAAACAAGGGGAAATCATCTCTTTGCTGCAGGTTTAAGGTGGTATCTCAGTGGATTTTGAAGTGTTCAATGTTAAAGACTGGTCCTTGGGTTTTCTCTGCCCATATAACCCAGACTGTCATTATAGCTACACCAAATATACACACCAAATACACACCCCCTGCGATCCCAACTTGCTGCAGTTATGGGAAACAGTCCAGCCCCAAAGCATTACCATAAATCAATATATCACCTAAATACTCTTGCTTTTCCTTGGCCAACTGCAGGCCCTGGGTCTCTAGACTCTTAATCATAGCTTCTCCCAGCTGGGCATTCTTCCAAGTCCTGGGGAGGAAGAGCAGATGGGAAGGGATAGAACAAAGAGAAATGAGCCCAAGATCATAAAAAAAAAAGACATGCTTTGCATATGTCTGTCTTATTTTTTTTCCAGAATGCCAATTCCAACATATTTTACCCAGCACCTAGGAAACTAGGATATGAGTCCATCATGGTAACTGATGGTAAATCTGTGGCACTGTGTAAGCAACACACGAACACACAGCAAATTGTTCTATAAGACTTTAAGTCATTGTGGTTAAGAAATTCTTCTCAGGCTGACCTCTGCCCACCCAGTGGTGAAGAATTAGGATTGGGAGATTTGAATGAAAGATAGACCTGGAAGCTTGAAAATTCTTTTGAATCTAAGGATGCCAGAGAGGAAGGGACAGTCTCAGCACTAGGGTGTTTCATGGCCTGGAGCTTTTGATTCAGCAAGTACTAACCCTAGTTCTCCCTAGTTTCCAATCTCAAAGCCAAAAGTGTTGAGTAGCTGGGGCTTTGCTTTAATTTACAGAATGTAAACAGAAGGCTCAGCATCTAGTTAGCAAAAATGATTCACAGACTATATTGCCCAATGGTCTGCTATAGTGAGTAAACTGCCTCTCACTAGCCTCTCCCCCCAATGCTCCGTGCTTGAATTCCATGATTTCAGCCTCTCCCCCTGCATGCCCCTCCAAATAACACCCTCCTGGCAGTGACCTTGAGAGGGCATATCAGGATCTCTCTCTTCCCCACCTCCCTCAAACCAAGCCACCTTTTATGCCATTGGGCCCAAGAATCCTTTGTGATGGTGGCCAGAGGCAACATTTTTTTAAAGTCCTGATTATGGGGGCAGCTACGTGGTGCAGTGGATAGAGCACTGGCCCTGGAGTCAGGAGGACCTGAGTTCAAATCTGGTCTCAGACACTTAACACTTACTAGCTGTGTGACCCTGGGCAAGTCACTTAACCCCAATTGCCTCACCAAAAACCAACCAAACAAACAAACAAACAAACAAAATAAAGTCCTGATTATGGCTGTGCATTCACAGGGCCAGAAGGCAGCAGTGTCAGGTTAGAGGGGTTTGCATACTGTGTTCACATTAAATGTCTCTCAGCTCTGGTATCTATTCTTTGAAGGGAGAGTCTCTGAATGGACAATAGAGGACAATCCTCTGCTTCCTCTTACACCTCCAACTCTTCCTGTCTCCTCTCCTCCCTGAGAACCTTTATCTCTCCCTTCCATGACACCTGCCCTCTCCAGCTTCCTGTGAGACTCAGGACCACTTGGCTGAGTTATGAGTGGCAGGGAGGCCAGGTTGAGCAGAGTTGGCTCACAGTGGGCAGATAGATCCCAGCTCCTCCCCCACAAGTCCCTCTGCCTCCCTTCCCCCAAAGCTTTCCTCCCTTCTGCCCGGCCTGGACACCCTCTTCCTCCCCTGTCCCAGATACTTACACTTTGCCGGACTCTCGCAACATCTCCAACCACTGGATCTGTTCAAACTCTGATTCTGCAGCCAGCACAATGTTGCCCTGGGGGAATGACAAAGCAAGGGCAGAAGGAGACACTGGGTTTGGCACATGTGGGTCAGTGCACATCAGAGAGGCTCAGCAGCATTGTCTCCTTTCTCCTAGATCTCCTGGCTTCCATACTGGTGTGGGTAGTTAAGGTCTTTGCATTCAATAAGGACAGTGGCCAAACACTTACAGAGTCCCTTCTCTTTGTTCTATCCCTTCTTGGCAGAAGGGCCTCTTCTTGATTGTAGTCTATGCCTTCCCAAAGGACCTCAAGTCCACATAAACACCACCCTCTAAAACCTAGCAATGCTCCACTATCCATACACAGCTAAGCCTCACCAGTGCTCACACAGGCACAGGCCAACACTTGACCTTTCTCCTGTCTGCCTTCCTGTCCAAAACCTATGTGTGAGGCAGTGGATAAAGCACTGGCCCTGGATTCAGGAGTACCTGAGTTCAAATCTGGCCTCAGACACTTGACACTTACTAGCTGTGTGACCCTGGGCGAGTCACTTAACCCCCATTGCCCCGCAAAAACCCCCCAAAAAACCTATGTGTGCAACAAACATTCTTTGGCCCTCACTCACATCCCTCCATAGCTCCCAAAACACAGGAAATTTCAGTAATGTTGTCTGTTCCCAAGATGGGTCAATGACAAGGCTGGGAATGTTTGGCATCCCAAGGAAGAATGAGAGTGTCATAGTCCTTCCTTAATCCACCAATAGTCCTCAGCTAATTATCTCAGTGGAAAATGACCAAAGAGGGGCTTGATGGGCACCTTTTGAGCAGATGGAGCCAAGGGCACTGCCTGAGTTGTCCCTTATCTGCGGATCAGGGGAGTTGGTTTGCTTATATTCCCCAGCCTGGGAAGCCAGGGAAGAGGAAGCTTCACTCACATGGAAGTCTTGATGAGAGATCTTCATTGCATAGGGCATGTTGGGTTCTTCTTTGGCCTCCACGAGACAGCCCCCCAGAGGTATGACACCCTGAGGGGACAAGCAGAATATATCACCCACCTCAGCCTGGGAATCAGACTGCCTGTTCTAGCCAAACACAGCACCCTACCCTGAGGACCCCAGACTGGAAACCAAATGGAGGGGCCCTTGGACAGAGGATTGGAGTTATTGATGATGGGGGGGTGGCGCTGAGGAAGAAGCCTGATATACCTTCTTTCAGCGTCCTGGTCAACTTCCCTCTCTTAGGAGGATTTAGCTGACCCAGTTATTCCTTAGATCAGACAGACAGGCAGTTCCCAGAGACTCCATGACTTCCCAATCTCAAACTCCTTCAAGTATGAGATCCTACCGAGACCCAAGTCCACTTTACCCATGGCGACCTTTTTTTTATTCTCCTACCCAAACACACCACGACACATGGTTCGGTAAAGGCTACTGGTTTTGCAAAGTCTCATTAAAAGCACATTTTCCTTATTTTGAAGTCAGTATTGTTGTGAAAACCTAGGATACAGGTTCTGCTAGATCCTCTCTCCTCACTCTAGCCCCCCAGCTCCAAGCACGAAAAGCTGAGGGCCTCACCTTAGGATGGATGTTGAAATATTTATTGCTTTCGAAGCTTTTCTTTTCGCTCTCAGAGTAGTAAAGCAGAAAGCTCTCTTTGATGATGAAAAACCTGAAGTGGGGAGCAGGGGGAAGAGAGCCAGGAGAAGGAAAGAGAGTCAAGAAAGTAGCCCGGGTGCAGGAGAATGTATAGGGTTGATGCTATAGTGAATGGTGGAGATCTTCCATTGGCACCATATCCTTCTCTAGGCCCCAACAGTGGCCACTTCATACATTTTGGACTGAATTGGCCCCCAAAGCATCCCTGTGTTCTAGGACCAACAGGTTACTGATGTTTCTACTTTTTACCCTAAGAGACAGCCCTGGGGCAGCACAGTGGATAAAGCACCAGCCCTAGATTCAGGAGGACCTGAGTTCAAATCCAGCCTCAGAAACTTCACACTTACTAGCTGTGTGACCTTGGGCAAGTCACTTAACAGTCATTGCCCCACCAAAAAAAAAAAAAAAAAAGAGACAGCCCTGAACATCTTGGAAATAGTGATTGAAGGAGCAAAATACTAAACTGGAAAATATCCAGCAGAGGACAACCAAGATGGTGAAAAACCTTCAGTCCATGTCACATGACATTTAGCCTGGAGAAAAAATTAATTAGGGGACATGATAGCTATCTTCAAATACTTTAAGTTATCATGTACAGAAGGATTTTACTTTGTTCTGTTTGCCCTCACAGGGTAGAAACCTGGAGTGATGGGTGGAAATTGAAGAGGCAGCTATTTTTACTGCTGATTTAACAGTCTGTTAGAAAGGATACCCTAGGGGGCGGCTAGGTGGTGGCTAGGTGGCACAGTGGATAAAGCACCAGCCCTGGATTCAGGAGGACCTGAGTTCAAATCTGACCTCAGACACTTGATACTTACTAGCTGTGTGACCCTGGGCAAGTCACTTAACCCCCATTGCCCTGCCAAAAAAAAGAAAGTATACCCTAGGTGTGCGTGTCATTTTATTTAACTGCTTGATTAAATATTTTTTGTTTGTTTGTTTTGAACAAATATGTTCTTTGTCTTTTATTACATGACTAATTGGAAATGTGTTTTGCATGCCTGGTTGTACATGTATTATCAAATTGCTTGTCTTCTCAATGATAGGGGAGGAGAGAGATATTGGAAAGGAATTTGGAACTCAAAATTGTAAAACATGAAGGTTAAAATTGTTTTTGCATGTAGTTGGGAAAAATATTAAAATTTTTTAAAAGTTAAAAAAATAAATAAAAATATATTTTTTAAAGTTGAAGAAGTTTTTTAAAAAAGAACAGAAAAAAGAGATGTACATGAAGCCAAGAATCTATTTATATTCAGCTTGGTTTTCCTTTTAAGTATATAATAAATTCAATATGTAACTTTAAAAAATAATTTCATTACTCAAAAAAAGTAAACACACTGGTGGGGGCTTGTGAGTGGCAGTTTTGAACTGATCCACAAAATGCCTCAAATCTGTATGGGCTTTTCCAGGCTACACTTCACTTCTCTTTTGTGTACACATTCATCTCTATCACCATCAATATTCATTTACAAAGTACCTAAGATGTGCAGGGCACCATGCTAGAAACTGTGGACAATGCATGGACAAAATAAGAGAATTCTTTCTCTCAAGGCACTTGCAGCCTATTAGGGGAGTCAATACAGAGATATAAAAATATATAAGTAATATAAGAAACCGGAGTAGAAAATTTCCTGCCTTTTTGGTTTTTTCTTCTTCTTCTAGTTTGCAAGAGTCAGACACAGGGAGGCAGGATGTGTATACAAAATATACTACAGCCAACTTGGTGTTGGTAGGACAAAAACCAAAACACCTCATTCTCCAAAAGTTTTGTAGGCCAAAGGCTTATGGCAAAAAGTACCAGGCAGGGATCATTGGGAGGTAAAGGGCCCCTGACATGGGGAAAGAAATAAACAGAAGAACCATGAGAGCTGAGAAGGGAAAAGTTTCCATGTGAAGTGCTGGGCCAGGAGGTGATAAGGGCAGACATGTGGAACTACAGGATTGTGGTTGTCAGCAACAGCAGGTGGCAGCTGCAGAGGGGGCATTATGCAGCTGAGAGAGATAGCAGCTGTGGAAACAGCAATCACCTGGAACAGGTGAAATGGCTGGCAAACCGGTATTTGGAACCTTACATGTCATGAGTATGCTGGAGTGAAGATTAATTGCAGTGAACTCGGGCTGCTAGCGTTTTCTTATTGACAATATGAATTTGTTCCGTTAGTAGATTTGGGTCCAAAGGCCATTTATGACCTTATCTTTTTTGTAATAAATATGTTTATGTTAAAAATGCTTACCAATAATTTGCCTTGGTTGCTAGCAAGAAGGTGAGTTGACTCAGCCATTCTAGAAATAAGCTAAATGATGATAATCTAATTCAGTTCAACAAGCATTTATTAATTATCTGTTATGCAGAAGACACTGAGCTAGGTGCTGAAATATGACAACAAAAATGATACACATGACACTGTTGCTCTTCAGTGCTTTTTCACTAACTGTCCTGGCCCCTTCCCCATCCCCATCCCCATTTCCAGCTTCTTCTAAGTCTCAGCTAAATTCCTACCTTCTCCAAGAAGCTTTTCCTGGTTCTCCCTTTGGCGCCTCCCCTCTTCCCCCCACTTTGGTGCCTTTCTTCTGAGATTCCCTTCTAATTACTCTGCGTATATCCTATATACATATAATTGTTTGCATGCTGTCCTCCACTATCAGAATATGAGCTCCTTGAAGGTAAGGGCTATGTGTTTTTTTGCTTTTTCTTTGTATCCTCAGAGCTTAGATCAGTGCCTGGAATATGGTAAGGAATTAATCAGTGCTTGTTGACTGACAAAGTTGTTTCAGGGGGCCAAAGCATCCAAGTGGACACAGCTCCCCAGCTTAGGGAATAAAAGGTCATTCCTTTGCCCTCAGAGTGACTAGACCTTGGAAATAACCTATGTAAAGTACCTAACAAATCTTAGCTAACTAAATGCTAACTATTATTATTCTTTTCACATAGAAAAGAGGAAGGCTAACCCAGTACGGTATCAAGAGTCAGTAGTAATAAACATTGGCCTACTATATGCCAGGTACTGTGTTAAGTGCTAAGGGTCCATAGAAAGGGATACGCAGTTGTTCCAACTCTCAAGGAACTTGTAGTCTAACGGGGGAGACAACACTGGACAATTATGTACAAACAAGATATTTACCAGATAATCCACAGAGGGAAGGCACTAGAATTAAGGGGGATCAGAAAAGGCTTCCTGTAGAAGGTAGGATTTTAGCTGGGATTTGAAATAAATAAGTCAGGAGGTAGACATGAGGAGGGAGAGAATTCCAGACATGGGGGATAGCGAGTGAAAATGCCCAGATTGGGGGGATGGAGTGTTTTCCAGGAGCAGCAAGGAAGCCTTGATCAAAGAGAGTGTGTGGGAGGGGCATAAGGTGTATGAAAACTGGAAAGGGGTGTGAGAGGGGGGTTGTAGTTTATGAAGGGTTTTGATTGTCAAATAGAGGACTTTACATTTGATCACAGAGGTAATAGGGAGCCACTGGCATTTATTAAGTGGGGTTAACATAGACAGACCTGCACTTGAGGAGATCAGTTTGGCCACTGAATTGAAGATGGACAGGAATGAGGACTTATGGCAGGGAGACTAACCATTAGGTTATTGCAATAGTCTAGGTATGAGGTGATGAGAGCCTGTGTCATGATCGTGACAGGGGCAATAACAAAGGAAAGAAAGAGTCATATGAGACATGTTACAAAATTGGCAGGCCTTGTTCAGTATGAGTAAGTAAACATTCATTTGTTAATAGTTAGATGGTCCATAAATGTCTCATTTCATTCCAAACCAGAACAGATGTATCAGACCAGCACAAAACCCAAACAACACCAAGTACATTTTACACAGGAGCATGCTGGTAAATGGTTTAACAAATAGCTCTCAGAAACAAAAAATGTATGCAGGACATACATTCAAATTGAATCTGCATTATTAATATTTTCTCCATCATGTTCTTAATTCTAGACAATCAACAAAACACTAAATCAAGTCCTAATTTGTATTGTTCCATGGTTTAAATACTTTCACTGAAAATTTAACAATTGGCTGTCCTGAACCAATTTTAGCTGGTTCTAGCACACCCTTGGCTTTACAGTTTACAAAGCATGTGTTCCACAACAAGCCCACAAAGTAAGTAGGGCCAGTATAATCCCCTTTTGACAGATAAGGGAACTGAGTCTCAGAGAGGAGCTGCCTAGGTAACATGGCTAGTTCAAATGTAGGTCTTTCTTCTAACTTCAGGGCTGACTCCTACAGGAGGCATAGTTTCTTGTCTCATCCCACAGAGGCCTTTTTGAGGTTGTATTTACACTGAAGGATCTATGATTTCTGTGTTGTGGTCATTCCCTCCACACTTCAATTCTGGACAGTATTCATCTATGTTTTTTCATATGACATATATGTAGAAAGTCTAGCCAAGCTGCTTCCTCACTTTTATGTATTTTGGGGATATCAATAGATCATCTTTCAAGGTTATTGACTTGAAAGGCAAACTTTAACACAATTAAAGTACTAGTGTCTTAAATGTTGTTGTTGAGTCATTTTTCAGTGGTATCTGACTCTTTGTGAGCCCATTTGGGGTTCTTGGCAAGGATACTTCTCCAGCTCATTTTTATAAATTAGGAACTGAGGCAAACAAGGTTAAGGGACTTCCCTAGGGTCACACAACTAGTAAGTATCTGAAGCTGAATTCGAACTCATGAAGAAGAGTCTTCCTGTTTCCAGACCCAGAATCCTGTCCACTGCGCCACCACCTAGCTGCCCATCTTAAAGCTTGCCTTCTTTCATTTTAAAAGTACTCTCGGAATCCCTAATATCTTATCTCCAAATGGAGGAAATGATAGGCCCAACAGCAGGTCAGTGAAAGAAATATTTTTGGAAAGGGAGCACCTTTTAGCAGGCCCTTCATCAGGCCACACAGACAGGCAATATTACCTCTTATGTGTAAGTCTGACTTGGAATTTAAATGTGACATTGGGGGGGGGGGGAAGGTTAGATAGCGGTTGGAGAACTGAAGAATTCTGTTCTACTCTTTCAGGGATTCTGTAGGGGCTCATAGGACTAGACTCCTCTAGGATTTATCCCTAACTACATATTCATTTTTTCTCCGCCTTAGTTATCTTTGCTAATACCTTTAGGGGTACCTAACCCTAGGGTAGCAGATCCTTTTAATATGGAGAGATTCAAGGGAATAGCAGACCACTGTCCAAAAGGCTTACCTTAGCAGTACCAACAGTGTGACCCATAACAGTGAAATTACCAGAACATAATTCTCAAAGTGGAAGGTGGGGGAGGGAGGTGTCACAGAGAGCAAACCAAGACCACTTACAGCAAAGACAGATATCACATTACTGCTGATTTTTGTTCTTCAGTTGTGTCCGATTCTTTGTGCTCTTACAGACTATCTAGTTCCTGGGGTTTTCTTGGCAAAGATACTGAAGTGGTTTGCCATTTCCTTCTCCAGTGGATTAAGGCAAACCAAAGTTAAGTGATTTTCCTAGGGTCACACAGCTAGTGTCAGAGGCTGGATTGAATTCTCATCTTCCTGACTCCAGGTTCAGTGCTTCATCCCCTGAGCCACCTAGTTGCCTTCTATTGCTGTTAATAACTATCTTCGTTGAGTCATTTTTCAGTCATGTCTTAGCAAAGATTCTAGAATGGTTTGCCATATCTTTCTTCTAACTCATTTTACAGATGAGAAACTGAGGCCAACAGGGTTAAGTTACTTGCCCTGTGTCACAAGTGTCTGAAACTGGATTTGAACTCATGAAGGTGAGTTTTTCTGATTCCAACCCTGGTGCTCTATCCACTGCACCACCCAGTTACCCATTATTAGTATTAGCCATCGTATTAGAACTGCTATGCTCACAAGCCAAATCAAATTCCCAGCTGAAGTTTGCTGGGGGAGGCCAGGTTACAGAAGGTGAAAGAAAAAAATAAGACCCAGTGGCTTCAGAATCAGTTAAGATTATATCCTAAGGACGGGCCAAGGACTTTACAAGAATACCCAGCTCAATATTGCAGCTTTGCTATTTCTCAGTATAACAAATTTCCACAAAGCCCTTTCCCTGGGGAGGAGAACTTTTCACTCAGATGCTACCCCACTAGTGTTTCAGATTAATAAAGCTGATCCCTTTCTGTGTATCCTCAGATAGCTATCTCCTAGACCACAGGAGAAGGAAGAAGAGACTGCTGCCTACCTCGAGGGGAATGCAGAATCAGAGACCTCTGGGAACTGCTTACTCATGAAGGAAGAAGCTGCTTTGCAGCTGGCCCAGCCCCAGCCAGTCTGCTGACTCACTGATTTGGGCTGGGGCTGATCTATGGCTCTTCCTGGGCTTTCTTTACCATGCCACCGTCATTGATCCTTCAACAATACCCACCTCTCCTGTTCACAATACTATGAGCCCACAGGCTCCTAGATTCAGACCTGGAAGAGATCTTAGAGGTCATTGAGTCCAGTCCTCTCATTTTATAGATGAGGAAACTGAAGCCCAGAGAAGTTGTCATCAAGTAGCAAAGGAGGTGAAAATAGGGATTTGAACTCAGGTCCTCTGACCCCCAAACCCAGCAGGAGGTTTTCCCATGCTGACCCCTCCTTCACATGTCAAAGGGTTTGGTAAATGATGCAAACATAAATTCATCATATTTTCAATTCCCAGGGTTTCCTCCAATCCTTCCACCATTTCAGAAATAGTCTCTTACTCTCCTATGAATTGCAAAAGGAACTTATACCCTAGAAGAAATCTCCTTTGCCCTTCTCTTCCAGTCCCCACAAATGTAGAACTGCTTGGGCAGTGATAGGAGAATCTCTCTCTGCTTCTCTCTCTCTCTCTCTCTCTCTCTCTCTCTCTCTCTCTCTCTCTCTCTCTCACTCTCTCTGTTTCCATTTCTTTCTTTCTTTTTATGAGGCAATTGGGGTTAAGTGACTTGCCTAGGGTCACACAGCTAGTGTTAAGTGTCTGAGGCCGGATTTGAACTCAGGTCTTCCTGACTCCAGGGCCGGTGCTCTATCCACTTGTTTCCATTTCTTTTTCACTTCCTTTAGGGGAAGGAATTTAACTTCATGAGCACTCAGTTGCTTTTGTCATGGGTGTGAGTCTTGGGAGAAGATGAAGAAGACACCTTTGAATAGTCAGTCACCTTTTCACTCTAATCTTACTATATCCTCAGTAGCCAAGGAGGAAGACAGCTAGACCAGAAGCAATTTCAGAAAAGATCATGGCTGTGAAGAAAAGCTCAGCCCACCAGATCCATCTTGTCCCATTAGTTATTTATGTTTCCCCTAACATACCAGAGCAATGAACCTTTTAAAGACAAGTGCCCTGTCAAGAGGGCATCGATTGTCCTAATGTACTGCTTGTTGTAGTTGTCTGTGGTCACTAATTAGCCAAGGCCCACCAGGATGAGGGAGGGAAGGGAGGGAGTAGAGCAGCTCCACTTCACAAAGTGGGAGGCTGGATCTTTTCCACATCCCTAGTCCATCCAAACCTGGCAATGTTGGGAATATTTTCATTTCCTATCCAAATCCCAGAAGATTCTATCTATAGATTGGAAACTTTCACTCTTCTCTACTCTCCAAAAACTTAGCTTGATGGGATACTGGTGTCTGTGGGGTGGGATGATTCCCTAGTAGGGTTTGAGTCCTGGGGCAAATCTGTGCTGGGGCCCCTCTTCCCCTGCCCAACATAATGTTGGTGAAATCATGAAGCATTATGGTGCAGTAGAAAGAACATACGATTTAGAGTGTGGGTTTGAATCCCAGCTCTACAACCTGTGTGATCTTGGACAAGTCACTTCTTTAGGCCTCAGTTTCCTCATCTGAAAAATGGAGTTTCCAGTTTTAATCCTATGACCTTAAATGGATACATTTGATATCAGCAGAGGACAGCTGAGATCATTGGAATCTAAAGTGTAAACATGACTAAGGGGCATTGGTCAGAAGGTTGAAGTGCTGAGGACTACAAGCAGCATGAAAGAGTCATCTTTGGAGGGAGAGTGGATGAGATTCTTTCCCTTGCCAGATGTCCTGAGTCAATGCCCCCTTTTACTATATTCTAGGGATAGTTTTGCCTCTGAAGGTCAGAGGAAATATCTAACCCCAGTGAGTACCGCTGCTCAGGCAGCCCATCTAATTTGGTCACTCCACACCCCCAAAGCAGCTAGGTGGTGTAGTGGATAGTGCTCAAGGCCTGGAGTCAGGAAGACCTGAGATCAAATACAGCCTCAGACACTTACTAGCTGTGTGACCCTGGGTAAGTCACTTCACTTTCTTTGCCTTAGTTTCTTCATCTGTAAAATGAACTGAAGAAGGAGATGGCAAACCACTCCAGTATCTTTGCCAAGAAAACCCTAAATGGTGTCATGAAGAGTCAAACACGACTCAGCAACAACAAAAACATCCCCTATTTTTGGGGACAGCTAGGTGGTGCAGTGAATAAAGCCCCTCCCCCAAATCCCCTATTTTTGCATTCAAATGCAAAGAGGAGGCAGAACCTGGCAATAAGAAAGCCTCTTTTTTCTTTCTTTTTCTTTTTTGCCGGGCAATGAGGGTTGAGTTACTTGCCCAGGGTCACACAGCTAGTAAGTGTCAAGTGTCTGAGGCCGTATTTGAACTTAGGTCCTCCTGAATCCAGGGCCGGTGCTTTATCCACTGTGCCACCTAGCTGCCCCCAGAAAGCCTCTTTATGCCATGGAAAAAGCTTTGCTAATCCAACTTGGATATGGTCAATAAAGAGTAGACAGTTCTCTGATTGCCTCCAGGGATCAAAAGGGTCACTTCATTTTAGATCTTCACAGCACTTTGCCTAAACCCCATGTCCAGTTTTCCAAAGATTTCTAACAGTCTTCCCTCATAGTCAAGGTGTGTTTGGGGGGCAGGCTAATCTCAGGGGTTTGTTTTGTTTTGTTTTTGAGAGGCAATGAAGGTTAAGTGACTTGCCCAGGGTCACACAGCTAGTAAGCGTCAAGTGTCTGAGGCTGGATTTGAACTCAGGTCCTCCTGAATCCAGGGCTGCTGCTTTATCTACTGCGCCACCTAGCTGCTCCTAATCTCAGTTTTTATATTGCTTCTCCATCCCAAGTCTTAAAAGCATTACTATCTTTAAAAAATATATTTTTTATTTTTCTCCAATTATATGTAAAAACAATTTTAACATTTTTTCTCAAAATTTTGAGTTCTAAATTCTCTCCTTACCTGCACCCCTCATTGAGAAGGCAAGCAATCTGACATACATGTGTAGTCATACAAAACACATTTCCAAAAAGCATTAGTTTCATAAGCAGACTCCTTCAACTACTGCAGTTTGTTAATATGGGGCATATGAGAAGAGAGGAAAGATTGAAATGTCCAGTTTAGAGCTGAAACTAGAGTGGGGCAGCTTTGTTCCAGGCACCTAAATTGGGAGCACTTCCTCCTTATACTGGTCTGGAGACCACCATCGTCTCCCTTCCCTCCCTGTTCAGAGCCCTCTGTTGACCCATGCCCCTGTGGGGTTTGGAAGGTGAAGTTAGACCCCAGGAGAGGACAAGGCATTGGGGCACTGAGCCAATGGAGTTCAGGAGAAGGGCCAGGCTACCACCTCTCTTAGCAGGACTGTATCTGCTTGACCCTCTCTTCTAAAATCTGTCTGTACTACCCCTCCACCAACTGAATTTGCCAAGGGTGCCAGAATTTCTAGTTATGCCTCTAGTCCAGCCTGTCCTCCATAAATATGGACTTAGCTGGGCATATTGGTGCCTGGCGAGGCTTATGAAGCCAATGAAATCCAGAAGTAGTTTTATAGTGAGGGTCTCTTTCCAACTAAAGAGCAACATTTCTTCTAGCTCAACAAGGAGATGGTGAAATCTCCTCACATCTCCTCCAAGCAGACTGCTGTCTTCCCAGCCCTTTTGTATGAGATGACCCCAATTCACAGCTGAATAAATGTCTGCATTTTGACCCATCCTTGGATCAAAGTACTAATTCTACTTATACCCCCTAAACAAGTCTAATATTCTCTTCACTGTAGTATCTTAGAGCACCTAGGGACAAAAATTGCCCAATGTTGCAACCAATTTCCAGAAGGGACCAATGAGGACTGGAAAAAGGTGATGTCAAGGTCACATAATAAGGCAAGGGCAGAGTCAGTTTGAAATAAGTCAAAGTGTCTTGACTCCCAGTTTATCGTCTGATCAAGGGAAGCTTTCCTCAGAACCAAGAGCCACTTTCCCCCTTCCCTTCTCTCCCCCTCCCCTATCTCACCCCCCCCCCCCCGGAGAAAACATGCTTCCTTTTCCCCTCCATCATTCTCACTCCGGCGGAAGCCCCCGAGCATCTTCACAACTCACCTTTTGGACCACTTGGCTGACTGCCTTCCAAACGGTCTCTTCCAGAGCACGCCATACAGCTGCACTTTGGTGCTGATATCCAGGGCATCGGCCTCCGTCTGTTCCATGGAAGGGGAGGGAGAAACTGAATTGGATTTGGAAGCGAACATTTTATCTCGGAGGAATCTCCTCCTCCCCTCCCCTCCCCAAAACTTCCCTGAGTCTAGTTGCTCCGGGGAGTTGACCGAAGACAACAACCCAAAATAACGATGTCTAAGATGGCTGGGAGCCAGAGACAAGTGAGGAGAGCCTGCAGATTGGATCAATCCTCGGGCCGTTCAAGGCATAGTCGATACTTGTTTCCCGGGTGCAGAGATGAGCGAGGTTTCCTCTCACCGTCTGGTGCATTCAAGCAAAAAGGTCGACAGTCAGCCACAGGGAGACCAGAGCTTTGCAAAGAGCGGAGGGAAAAGTAGAGCAGCCACCCTCCAGAGGAAATGGAGTAAGCCAGGCTCCTTGATCTGTTGATGGGGAAGGCAGAAGGGGAGGTGGAGGGAACGATCCCAAGTGGGAGCTCAGAAGAAAAGATGCTTTTGAGCTTTGTCAGTCCGGTATCCTTCGCACCAAAACAACTCTCCTTTGTCACTACCTTACTCCCCCCCTTCCCCGCCCTCCCCGCCAAGCACACACTCCAATTCTGGTGGCCGTTGATTGGCTGGGAGTAAAAGGTAAGTCAGGGGCAACTTTAGACACTCCAATCAGAGTCCCTGAGCCAGTCTCTGAAGGTCTCTCTGCTCCCACTCTCAGAAGGTCAGAAGATGGATTTCCTTACTTGCCAGCATTCTGAAAATAACTACCCCCACTCAGAGAGCACTTCATGATCATAGGAAAAAAAAAGCTTTTCTCACGACTCTTGAGATAGAAAGTACAAGTATTATTATGGCCGAGAAATGGGAAAATTGAGGTGCGATGAGTGGGAATCAGGCCAATCAATTACTTTGACAAAAGGTGTGTGTGGAGAGTGGGGGGCGGAGAGGAATGTTGTCGTGGGGGAGCGGTTCACCACGCAGGATAGAGAGGTTTGGACAGTTGAAGAAAGAGCCTTTTTTCTTTTCTTTTTCCTTTTTGTATTCACCCTTGTTTAATTTATTTTTTAGTTCATAATTATTCTCATTTTAATGAACATTTTTATTTAAAGTTTTGAGTTCCAAATTCTATTCCTCCTCTCCCTCTCCTCTCCCCTCCCTGAGGCAGTAAGCAATCAGATGTAGGTTATACATGTGCAATTATGTAAAACGTTACCATATTAATCATTTTTCATAAGAAAACTCAAAAAAAAAAGGCGAAAAATAGCATGCGTCAGTCTGTGTTCATTCAATATCAGTTCTTTCTTTGGAGGTGGATAGTATGCTTCATCATTAGTCCTCTGGGATTGTCTTGGATCATTGTATGGTTGAGAATAGTCAAGTCATTCACAGTTCTTCATCAAACAATATTGCTGTCTCTGTGCACAATGTTCTCCTGGTTCTACTCATTTCACTATACATCACAGTTTAGTGACTTTGGGAGGCATAGTTCTAAATTGCTTTCCAGAATGTCTAGACCAATTCATAGCCCTACCAGTAAATTGCACATTAATATAACTGTTTTCCCATAGTCCTTCCAATATTTGTCATTTCTCTTTTTTTTGTCAATGATTATAAAATCTGATGGGTATGAGGTAGAATCAGAGTTTATTACTTAATTTACATTTCTCTAATAACTAGCAATTTGGAGAATTTTTTCATGTGGCCATTGATAGCTTGGATTTCTTCCTTAGAAAACTGTCTGTTCATATCATTTGGCCATTTATCCATGGAGGAATGGTTCTGATTCTTATAAAGTTGAATTGGTTTCTTATATATCTTTGAAATTAGCTCTTTATGAGAGAAACTTTCTGGAGAGATTTTTTTCTAGTTATCTGTTTCCTTTCTTACTTTAGGGGCATTGGTTTTGTTTGTACAAAATCTTTTATATTTTATGTAATCAGAATTGTCTATTCTCCTATCTAGTAATCTGAAAGGTACTTTCGTCCTTGTCCTATAATTTGTTTGTTGTCTCCCTTCATATCTAAGATATGAATCTTTTGGAGCTCATCTTTGTATATGGTGTGAGATATTGATCTATACCTAGTTTATGCAAGATTGCTTCCCATGAACCCTCTCTTCATACAGATATTCTTGCCTTGAGTCCAAGTGGTCTAATAGCTTTACTATTTACCTTAGGATTTCTACACCCAGAGGTATAGCTGCTCATATTTCATAACTCCATTTTTATTTGCCAGTTAAAAAGCCCCTCTATCTGTCTGTCTGTCTATCTATCCATTCATCTATATATGTTTATTGTTTATTCATTCATTCATTCATTTGTTTATTTTTTTGCAGGGACAATGAGAGTTAAGTGACTACCCCAGGGTCACACAGCCAGTAAGTCTGAGGCCAGATTTGAACTCAGGTCCTCCTGAATCCAGGGCCAGTGCTTTATCCACTGCACCACCTAGCTGCCCCTAAAAAGCTTCTTGAAACAAAACTGGGCTGAACTCCTTGTCACTTGTGTGACCTTGAGAAAAACACTCATACTCTCTGAGCCTTAGTTTGTTCATCAGTAAAATAGAGATTGAACTGGATGATTTCTATGGCCCTTTTCCAGCTCTAAATACTATAATGTCATGACTCTAAGGGGATTTGAATAGATAGGGAATAATGACAATAGCATTTATATATTGCCTACTATGTGCTAAACACTTTATAAGTATTATCTCAGTTAATCATAAAAAACCTGGGAAGTGCTATTATTACCCTCATTTTACTGATGTGAAATTGAGGCAAACAGAAGCTAAGTGCCTTGTCCAAGGTTACACAGCTAGTAAATGTCTGAAGTCAAATTTGAACTGATGCCAAGCTTAGTGCTCTACACATTGAACCAACTAGCTGCCCAACAGGGTATGGAATCTCTGGAAGGAAGTTACATTGGGAAATGAAGGTGATATAATAAGAGATCAATAAAAATATTTTAGAAAAGGATTTCCATTCACCTAAATAAAACAGTTTAACTCAGAGGGGGTAGCCTCCTTCAGGGCTTCATAAGATCATAGGATTTAAAGCTAGAAGGAATCTTAGAAATTATTTAATCTAATTTAATTTTATATAGAATGAAACTGAGATCCAGAAAGATTGCTTAAGTGATTTGACTACAGTTACAGAGATAGTAACAGCTGGGTTAGAACAGCTAGAACCCAGGTCTAATAATTCTAACTCCAATGCTCTATTACATGATCACATGCCATCCCTATCCCAACTTCCCCAAGCCATCCCATCTTATTGTCCAACTTTTCCCAACATCCAGGACTATACAACAGACACCACATTTCCCTTGGGTTGTAGACCATTGCGTCACTGCTCAGGCGCAGAGAAAGCTGGATGTGCTGACCCTGATTAGTTCTGCAGGGTGAGGTCTCCATTTCACATCTCTAACAAACTTTCGACATGGGGCACCAAGCCAATAAAATGGAAATCCTCTCATCCTGTGAGAGAAGGGCATTAGCCTAGCCTGTAAAGTGAATCCTTGTATCCAAATGAGCTGTCCCCTTTGTCTCGGTTAGAAAGGTGAACTGGCTACCAGCAGGATGGGGAAAAGGCAGAATTGTATCCCAAGAAGGAAGGTAAGTTCAGTGGTTCCAAAGCATGAAGCTCTCTTTTTCTGTCAAGCTCTAGCTAAAATCCAAGAGAAAACTACTGGCATACCTGGATGGATCTTGATGATTAGACCTGCTGAAGTTGGAAAGGAGTTCTTGGTTTAAAAAAAAAAAAGTTAAATAAAAAAAAAGCAGCCTTCCTCCAAAGACTGTCCAGACCCCTGAAAATCCACTTTCCCTTCAAATGTGTTTGTTTTCTTTTTCTTTTAAAAACATACTTCTTGCTTTTCACTCAATTCATCTAAGGTACCAGCTTATTTAAAATCCTGAAAGCTAATCTGGACCCCAAGATAAATTCTATGCTGAGTAAGTACTATAGCCAAATAGGTCTGGTTTTCATGGCAGGTATGACAAGTCACTGAATCTTGGAGTCACTTGGTTCCAGAGACCAAGAAGTGAGGAGGTTTTGTCACTTGAAGGAAGAGTTTGGAGATCAGTGAAATTTACACTAGACTAAGAAAAAGGTTTTTAATGTAACCCAAGTTGCAAAGTCCATTGGGAGCAAGGTAACTCAGTTCAACTGAGAAAGTCCTATATCTCACCTATGAGGAAATTTCCCAAAGTCTCTAGTGTAGCTAGCTGGAGATAGGGACATGATGGAGACTTTTGGCTCCTCCCAAGTGTTCCCAGAGTCTTTCCCTTTAGAAACCTGAAATGGAGTTGGTCTTATCCGTCTTCCCTTTGGGAGCTGGAAGCCAGAAGTACTCAGAGAGACTCAAATGACATCCTCAAGAAGATTGGAGAACTCTCATCTTTTTTTGAGTCAACACTGCTTTCTCCCTCATGTAGGGGCTGGACATTCATCTCTACCAATGAGGAAAGAGTTCCTTACCATGTAACACAGGAGTATCATTGTGTGACTCAAAAGGAGGTAGAAACTACATTTCTGCCCTCTTTTCCTCCCACCCTTCACAAAGGAGATTTAAATTTCTTCCAGGATCTACTCTGACTTTGAGAGCAAGTTATTCAGGAAAATGTTAGGCAAATGCCTTGGCAGGTATAAAAAAGACTAGAACTACTCCTTACTATTCTCAATGAGACTCACAGCTCGACATCTTAACTGAATTGTTGAATATATTGGGAATTTGAGATGAGAACAGAAGGCTTGGTGGAACTAACACGTCTCATTTCTAGTATGATCATACAATTCCATCAGGAACAGTGCTACACACATACAGCATGTATACCATACCTGCTCATATTTGGACAAGAACCATGCCTGCCTGTTAACTTGAGTTTCAGTACCTCAGATGGAGGTGATACAACTATTTACACTCAGTACATCTCTTAACTGAAGGAGAAACTGAGAAATGCCTCCCAGTTAGCCACAGCTTCAGTTCAGGAGGTCTGTGACAGAAACAAAAGACATTATGATACCAGAGTATGGTGTTAAGACCTTCAACAAGAAGAGTTCTGTTGAGGAATGGCCTTCACGGCACTCACAAGTTAACTGATTGATGGAATGCTAACCGCTACAAAGTAATTCAACTCATCTGTTTACAAACGTTGCCTATTTAGCCCCAGAGAATGGAGGGGACCCTATCAGGACTATTCACCACAACCACCACAGAAGAATGAGCTGGACTTTTTACTGAGTAGGTAGAGAGAAGTGATGGACACTCACCAAGGAAAACAGACAGTCCACCAATTGCACAAAAACTTTCTGACTCAGATAGGAGCACTGAAAGTGATGCATCCAGTGAAGGAAACTTTGTATTATCACAGGGCAGGAGAACTGAACCCTGAGGCAACTCCTTTCATGCCCCAAATTGTTACCAAGATTCAGTATACAGATTCAAGCCACCGAACTTGAAAATACTGATAGCCAGACCGCACTGGCTGCCAGCCCAGGTATAAACACACAAATCTGTAATGATCCCGAGTGGTGCTCTATACATTGAACCACCTAACTGCCCAATGGGGTATGGAATCTCTGGGAGGAGATTACATTTGGGAAATAAAGGTGATGTAATAAGAGATATCAATAAAAATGTATTTTAAAAGAAGGATTTCCATTCACCTAAGTAAAACAAAGTTTAACTCAGAGAGAGTGGCCTGATGGTCAGCCAATGCTAGCTAACTACAAGCTCTGCTATATATAGAAGCTGAGAGATCAGTCAGTGACAGGAAAACTAGGTCTAGTCCCAGGCCATTCCCAGCTAAATTATGTTACGGGTAAACCTGAAGATATACTTACACATGTCTCTATGCAACAATACTAGAGACTACCCATGTAAAATGTGCCTTAAATATAATTGCACATGTTTCCTGTTGTTCCTGTATGTTTGTTGAGTATGCTTTTATTTTGCTGGTATATTCACTTGACTGTATTTAGAGTTATGGAAATGTCTGTTGATAGTGTTATTATTGTATCTCACTAGCCAGCATTGCTCTGTTAGTTAACCGTGCTAATTGCTTTTGATTGGTTACTGTTTATCATGAATATGTGTGTACATTCCAGGACTGTGTATTATGGAGATGTACTGAGTGTAAATACACACACACACACACACACACACACACATATAATTATGCTGTTGTATTCTGAATATTATTAGTTGTATGCTGTATATTATGGATAGGCATGTTATATATCTGGTATGTAGTTAGGTATGTAAAGAATTAATTGTTATTTGAGGTTTTTACGACCCCATCTTTTGGCTAGAATGAAAAAAAAACCCTTGGCTCGAGCACTGGCCTCTGGGGCTCTGCAAACAGCACAGTGCTCCACCCACTGGTTGTAGCCATTGCCATGGTGCTGGCACCTTACATCATCACCACTCGCTGATGCCTACATGGCAAAATTATAATGATTGGAAGCCCAGTGAGGGCAGTCATGTGACTGTCAGAGCGGCCAGCCAATTGGCTGGGGGCTGTGTGTGGTCAGCCTGGGGTCTGCTGGGAAGAAGGGAGGATTTTTTCGCCATTCTAGCTTGAAGCTGGAAGGCAACAGGACTCTGCTGTGTGTTCTCAGCTGATTCCTGGGCGGTAGTGTTGTTCAGGTTGCATAATTTCCCTTTCCCCAGTTTATTTCCTTTCCCTTAATCCTACTGATCCTGTTTGTGTTTTTTTTAAGTTCGTTTTTGTTAAATAAATCCTGCTCTGTTTAACTGGGGAGTGTTAGCTAAGCGGCTTGCCACAATATTGGGGCAAGGAAGGAGACCGACAGCCTCCCTCAAAACAGAGTGAAAGCAGCAAAGGAACATTAACGAAGAAACAGGAGATATCACATACTGCTACCACCTCAACTACCACTGCCTCTGATGGAGCTAGTCCAGGGCTCTTAATGCAAGAATTCTGGAGTTACAGTGCCCTCCCCTCCCACAAACACAAGCCCTGATTCCAGCTTGGTCCCCAAAACTATCATTGAGGGGAATAATCCCTGTGACTAAAGGGTCTACCACCAACTGACCATCCCTGATGAGCAGGTAAGCCTAAGAGCCCCAGGAGAAGATACATGTCCCCAGACTTAATCCTGATTCTTGGCCAGCCCCCAAAGTATGCAAGAGGTCTGGCCTGGCAACTGTTTCTGTGGAAAAACACAGCCCCTTCCTCACCTTCCTCATCAATCACAGATACTGAAAACCCAGAAAAGAAAATTCTTGATAGCAAAGTCCTTTGTCAAATGTTTCAACACCAGAAACTGATGTAATTTTACCAGCAGAAACAATATTAAAGAAAATGCATTACCATCTGCTTCACCACTTCTCCCTAACAACCACGGGATCTTGTAACCTGACTTGCAGCAGAGAAATTTTCTCCCCCATTAAAATTGTCTCCCCCATTAAAATTTGAAAGATCTTTGTACTTAGAACTTGAGTTTCTTGAAAGTAGGAACTGTCTCAATATTTCTATTTGTATTCCTAGTTCTTAGCAGAACTCTGCACATGGTAAGAGATTAATAAATGCCTTTTCATCCATCCATCCATCCATCCATCCATCCATCCATCCATCCATCCATCCATCCATCCATCCATCCATCCACTCAGTAATTTTGATTGATGACTGGGCTTAAGGTATTTTACTCACATTCATACACTGACCCAGCCAGGTTCTCCTCCCTCTCTCTACTGAAGAGAAAATGGGACAAGAAGGAACTCTTAAAAGATATAATTGTGTCCAATTACCTAGAATGTCAGCTCATCTCCAAAGTTTTCCTTCTTATATAGGACATCAGAGCACTTGGGTGGGAGAACCAAAAGAGAGAAGGCTGTGGGCACTGAAAGCCTTTGACAGCTTTACAACATTGTTCTAAAGCACTGTCACTACAGCCAGACACTCTCCCTGCCTCAAGCAATACATGTCAGTGACATCAGCAAATAATCAATCCAAAAATTAATTCTATTCATTTCTGAGCCATTCTCTTACAGCTCAGTGGAGATAGTTCACCCTTCAAATATTGGCCATAAGCCTATCAATAATCACTTGTAGCCAAAGGCTGAAACAGAGAAATGCAAAGGCTATAGTTCTTTTTTTGGGGGGCGGGGTGGGGAGGGACAATGAGGGTTAAGTGACTTGTCCAGGATCACACAGCTAGTAGGTGTCAAGTATCTGAGGCCAGATTTAAACTCAGGTAGGTACTCCTGAATCCAGGGCTGGTGCTTTATCCACTACGCCACCTAGCGGCCAGGGCTAGGTTCTGCAACCTCATTGCCCCATAAGTTTACTAACCACTTAACAAAAGTAATAAAAATTAACAGCTTCTTTGCCTGCTAGTGCTACTAATCTTGGATGAAAGACACATTCAGGGACAGGGGGATGCTTAGAATGTATTATATATAGTTTATAAAAATATAGTTATATTTTTTATATAATATATATAAAAATACTTACACCTGTCCCTCTCTATATATAGTTATATATATAAACTATATATAGTTTATAAAAATGAGCTAATATTCAGAGCTGGGAGGACATTGTGCATAGTGACAGCAGTATTGTTCAATGAGCAATTGTGAATGACTTAACTACTCTTAGCAATGCAATGATCCAAGACAATCCCAAGGAACTAACGAGGAAGCTTACTATGCACCCCCATAGAAAGAACTGATAAAAACAACACTTGTGGATTGTACATATATAACCTGGTTGTGATCTTTGTGGAGGGGGGAGGAAAGGGAGGAAGGGAGAAAAATTTGAAACTCTAAATCTTATGAAAATGAATGTTGAAAACTACCCTTACATGTAACTGGAAAAAATAAAATAAATGTTTGTTGCTAAAAAAAAATGAGCTAATATTTAATGAGGGGCAACTAGGATAGAGTTCTGGGCTTGGAGTCAGGAAGACTCATCTTCCTGAGTTCAAATGCCTCAGACACTACCTGTGTGACCCTGGGCAAGACACTTAACCCTGTTTGCCTCAGTTTCCTCATCTGTAAAATGAGATAGAAAAGGAAATGGCAAATTTCTCCAGTATCTTTGCCAAGAAAACTCCAAATGGGGCCATGAAAGATTGAGACATGACTGAACAGCCCACCTCAGGAGAATGAACACATACTTAACAATACTCTTTGCAAGCAGATAATTTCTGTGCCAGGGCTTCTTAAACTTTTTCTACTAGTGACCCTTTTTCTCCTGAGAAATTTTTATATGACTCTGGGTATATAAAATAGGTATACATAATCTTTTACTGTTGCCAAATTTTTCTCAACCCCTACATTCAGTTATACAACCCCATATAGGGTAATGATACCTTCGTATAGTATGCATTTTACATGGGGCCTTCAGTCCTATGGGCCCAAGGGATTTTTATTATTTGGATTTATTCACTCAACAAGGCAGAGAAGGATCCACAGAGTCTGGTCTCTGCTAGAACCATAGAATCTTAGGTTTAGAAAAGGAGTTCTTCCTCAGTTCTTCCTTTTGCTTTATTGCTTTGTTAACAACTTAACCAACAAAAATTAAGCACCTACTATGTAGAAGGCACTGTACAAGATACTGGGAAAAACAGAGAAAGTGAAAAGCACCTGCCTCAAGGAAACTACATTTCATTAGAGAGGATATATCATAACATATAAAGAGAAGTAAAGGGGAGGAAGCAGAAAACACTAACCAGGAAGATAGAAGGGCATCATGGAAGGCATAGACAAGCATTCTGAGAAGTAAAAATGAGGAGGAATTTCAGTCTGTCTGTTTCTCCTCATTCAAGTCCATGGGGCATAATGGTGCATTTTGGGTAGTAAAGGAAAAAAAGAAAATCCAAACTCCAGAAAGTCCTTTTACAATGTTGCTGACAAGTGGGTCCTTAGGGCTGTCCTCGAATGTGTCCAAGGATGCCTTTTAAAAGACAACCCATTCTATTGTTGGACAGAACTAATTAATAAAAAGTTCAACCTTGTGTTGGTTTTAAATCTACCTCCCTGCAACATTGGGCCACTTTGTTGAGTTCTATTTCTGCCTCAACCCCGACCCATGATACCAATTGTCATCTGTCCTGACAGAACTATCTCTCATGTAGGTGGAAGAGGAGGCTTATCTGGAAGGACAGAAGGGTAGATCCCCACAATGGCTAAAATACTTGACCTATGATTATCTGACTTTAATTGACCCTTATTTAATATTGGCTCCTCTGATTCTTTCTGACATATTGTAGACTAGGTCCATACCTTTCGCTTTCGTCTTTCTTTCCCACAACCCCATAAAACTCTAATCAGATAATTGTCATCTTTCTGTTCCCATGACCCATCTTCATCTATTAACAGATTAACTGACCTCCCATTCTTCTACTGGCTCCAACAGCAAAGAGCCCAGTGGACTTCAGTTAGCATCACAGAAGACTCTCACCCCAAAAGGCCCTGTGCTGGGGTTCTGAGCACAAGATAATAATAGAATAAATTTCCTCTTTTAAAATTATATCCCTTGGGGGCGGCTAGGTGGTGCAGTGGATGAAGCACCAGTCCTGGGATTCAGGAGGACCCGAGTTCAAATCCGGCCTCGGACACTTGACACTTACTAGCTGTGTGACCCTGGGCAAGTCACTTAACCCCCATTGCCCCGCAAAAAAAACCAACCAAATAAATAAATAAATAAACAAACAAACAAATAAATAAATAAACAAATAAATAATATCCCTTAAAATAAAAGATCACTATTATATTTTTTCATTTTTAGGCTAAACATCTCCAGTTACATCGACCATTCTTCAAATGAGATGGTTTGGCAGACCATTCATTATCTTGGTGAGTCTCAAGAGTCTTAGAATGACCTATAATTTGTTCCACCTAAAGTGTGGCACTCAGACCTGAAGATAATGCTCTTACTCACTGTTCTTTGGAACTTTACATCATAGCAATATTAGCAGCAGACTTAGAAATGGAATCTGGGTTTCTAGTTTACTTATTCATCTGTATCCTATCTTTCATATATTTATCTCAGAGATAGCCTTATGGAAGGATTTAATCTAGAGAAAGGCCTTTGTATTCCCTACCTCCCTCTTGACCTCATTTTTACTGACTTATCAACCATTTTTCTAACCCAAATCTCACCCAAGAGTGTCAAACACAATACAAGTAAAATTGACAAATGGCAAACTAGGATCATACCAGCCCAAAACTCTTTCTTGAACATGTTCTTGAAAAGTCAGCAATTTTCAGTCAGAGGGGTCTCATATTATTGAGGGGTAAAGAGAACCCTACATAGTAAAGAGCAGAAAACCAGCAGGGGATTTTACATGGTAAAGGAGAGGGCCATCTGGGCATTCAGGACTAAGGATATTACAAGTCCAGACTCAGGTGCCCTTGCAGAGTTAGTATAACATCACATACCCAGGTTGCCTTAGACAGTCACTGATGAGTTAATGGGGAAAATCTTCATCTGACATAAGCAGAGGCATATTTTTAAATACTTAAGAAATTGTCTCTACCAGTCTACCAAGAGCAAACAACTACTTCCTAAGGCATTTTTTTCCCTCCTTGGTGGTATTTTATTTTGTTTTCCAATCACATGTAAAGATTGTTTTCAAAATTCATTTGTGTAAAGTTTTGAGTTCCAAATTTTTCTCCTTCCCTCTCCTCCATCACCTCTCCTCAAGACTTAAACAACTACTTCCAAACTGGTGTTACCACTTGTAGCATGTCCTTTATAGTCAGACAGAAAAGGAATTATTAAGCACTATTATGTACCTTTTGCATTGGGGATACAAAGAGTGGCTTGCTATTGCCTTCTCCAGCTCATTTAACAGACAAGGAAAGGGGTTAAATGACTTGCCCAGGGTCACATAGCTACTAAGTGTCTGAGGTCAATGAGATCACTGAATAAATGGAGAGAAGAGGACCCAGGACTGAGCTTTGGGGTGACAGCCACTCTTGGGGGTGGGTGATCACCTACCCCCAAGAATGGCTATCCCCCATCTTGTTGGTTCCCATGGATTTAATGATCATTTCTATGCCAATGACTCCCAAATTTATATTTCCTAATCTCTCTCCTGGAGAGAGCTCCACCTTGATGCTCTCTTAGCATCTAAATCTTAAAATGTTCAAAACCTAACTGATTATCTTTCACCTCTAAATATAACCCTTCTCCCAAGGCCATCCAGGATTGCAACTGCCTGTCTCAAGGCTTTCTCCACTCCAATCCATTCTCCATTCAGCCACTAAAGTGATTTTCCTAAATTGCAGGTCTGATCATGTCAACCTCCACTACTCAATAAACTCCAGTGGCTCCCTATCATCTCTAGGAGCAAATACAAAATGGTCTGTTTGGCATTCCCACCCCTTCATAACCAACCCCCTCCTACCTTTCCAGTCTTATACTTATTCCCCAACATGTACTCTTTGATCCAGTGACCCTGACACAGGCCTCCAAGGTGTTTCATGAACAAGATACTCCATCTCTCTGGCTATCCCTCATGCAATGAATGATCTCCCTGGCTTCCTTTAAGTCCCAACTAAAATCCCACCTTCTACAAGAAACCTTCCCCAACCCCTCTTACATTTATTGTCTTCTATTTTTAAATTCACTATTTGCCTGGCATATAGTTTGTCTAAACTTCTTTGCAAGTTGTCTCCCCTGACTGTGAGCTCCTTTAGGGTAAGGAATGTCTTTTGCCTCTTTTTGTGCCTCCAGTGCTTAGCACAGTGCCTGGCACATAGTAGGCCTTAATAAATGTTTATTGAATATATAAGAAAAATAGAACATAATTAACAAAGGGAACGCACTAAAATTAAGAGGGTTTGGGAAAGGCTGTAAAAGGTGGGATTTTAGTTGGGACTTGAAGCCAGGGAAGGCAAGGATGAGGAGGGAGAACATTCTAGGCATGGGGGCAGCTAGAGAAAATGCCCAGAGTTGAGTGATGGAGTATCTTGTTTAAGGAATAGCCAGGAGGCCAGTGTCATGCATGGCTCAAAGAAGAGAACATGGAGGGGAATAAGGTCTAAGAAGATTGGAAAGGAGAAATGCAAATTAAAACAACTCTGAGGTATCACCTCACACCTATCAGAGAAGCAAATATAACAAAAAAGGAAAATACTGGATGTTTGTGGGAAGCTGGGATGCTAATCCACTGTTGGTGGAGCTGTGAAAAGGCCCAACCATTCTGGAGAGCAATTTGGAACTATGCCCAAAGGGCTATGGAACTGTGCATACCCTTTGATCCAGCAATACCACAGCTAGGTTTATATCCCAAAGACATCCCCCAAAAGAGAAAAAGACCTATTTGTACAAAGATATTTATAGCAGCTCTTTTTGTGGTGGCTAAGAATTGGAAATCAAAGGGATACCCATCAATTGGGGAATGGCTAAACAAGCTGTGGTATATGATGGTGATGGAATATAATTGTGCTATGAGAAATGACAAGCAGGATGACTTCAGAAAGGCCTGGAAAGACTTGTATGAACTGATGTATAGTGAAGTGAGCAGAACCAAGACAACACTGTGCACAGAGACAGCAATACTGTTTGATGAAGAACTGTGAATGACTTGACTATTCTCAACAATACAATGATCCAAGACAATCCCAAAGGACTATTGATGAAACATATTATCCATCTCCAAAGAACTGATACTGATGTAACAGACTGAAGCATGTTATTTTTCCCTTTCATTTTTTTCTTTTAATCACGTTAAATGACAAATTTGTCACGTTAATGACAAATATGGTTATGCTTTACATAATCGTACATGTATAACCCATATCTGATTGCTTAACGCCTCAGGGAGGGGGGAAGGGAGGGAAAGAGGGATAAAAATTGGAACACCAAACTATAAATAAAAATGTTTATTACAAAAAAAAAAAAAGAGGACGAGTAGAAAGGTAGGAGCAGGTTTAGGTTGTAAAGGCTTTGAATGCCAAACTTAGAATTTTATATTTGATCCTGGAAGTGGTAAGGAGCCACTGGAATTTATTGAATAAGGAAGTGACATGGTCAGACTTGCACTTTAGGAAAATCATTTTGGCAGCTGAATGGGGGATGGACTGGAATGGGGAGAGACTTGTGGTGGGCAGATGTACCAGTAGGCTATTGCAATCATCCAAGGGGGAAGTGATGAGGCCCTGTACCAGGGTGGTGGCAGCATTAGAGAAAAGGGGAGTATTTGAGCGATGTGGCAAAGTTGAGAATGCCACCTAAGTGGCAGGCCTAGGGGATTGGGAGAATGATGGGTATCCTTGGCAGTAATAGGGAAGTTTGGAAGGGAGGAGGGTTTAGGGGGAAAGATAATGATAAAGTTTTGGACATGTTAGTTTAAGATGTCTATCTCCTGGACATCCAGTTTGAGATAGTTGAAGATAAAAGACTGAATGCCAACAGAGAGGTTGGGGTAGTATATAGGCATATACGAAAATCATCAAAATAGAGATGAAAATTAAATTCATGGGAGCTGATAAGACCACTATGTGAAGTAGGACAGGAGAAGAGGGCCCTATGGGTCACCTATAGATGAGGATCCAGCAAAGCAAACTGAGAAGGAAGTGGTTTAATAGGTATGGTATGAGAACAAGGAGAAAGGTGTCCTGCAAATGAGAGAGGTTGATCAATAGTGTCAAAGGCTTTAGAGCAGTGAATAAGCATGAGGACTGAGAAAAGGGCATTGGATTTGGCACTGGTAACCTTGGAGGTAGCAGTTTCAGTGGAATGATGAGGTGGAAAGTTAGATGGTAAGGGATAGAAAGTGAGGGAACTGAGGGAATTAGAACAGCAAGGAAGTGAGTGAACCACACTGACTCCATGTTGTGACTCAATTCTTGGAGCTAGTTCAGTTCCCTTTCCTCAGTTCTTTTTAATTATGGGTCTAGTCCAATTTCTGTCTTGTGAGAAAATCTTAATCAATTATGGGAAATTATGCATACCTTATAGAAAACCTTATTTCATTGTTTGAACTTAGCCCCGGGTACTTTGAGACCCTTAACTAAGGACTTATGTTATGCTGACCTTAAACCAAGTCAGATCCAAAGACTGATGCAAGGAGTTTTCTCACAATTGTGTATCTTAAGCAACCCATGTTTTATCTGAAAACTGGCCCCATATCGATCAACCAGTTGTTTCTTTGACTGAATACAGACACTTTAGAGGAGTGGGATACCTTTCTTTCTGATTTGTACTTGTTCATTCTTCCCCTCCCAACTTGGAACATCTCTAATCTTTCCTTCAGGTATAAATCAGATTACCTCCTAGTTGTTTTCTTTTAATTAATTGGTCTTATGATTGTTTTTAATGTTTAAAAAAATCTTGTCTTCCCTTCTATTGGGGGGGGTGCTGAGGCAATCTGTTGGAGCTGGGATAGAATGGGATTATTTGTGTAGGTGGAATGGTTTGCCTTGGTAAGAAATAGGGCCATCTCTTCATATGAGAAGGCATTTGAGTGATGGGGAAGAGAAAAGAGGGAGCTCATAGCCAACAATTTCAAGTTTTTCTGTAAAATATGAGGCAAAGCGCTCAGCTGAGAGAGAAGAGGGGGAGCCATGGGAAATTTAAAGACGGATGAAAAGGTTTATTAGAAGCCATTTTAGAGAGTGAGATAGTGAGTTGATAAGGGAGGTATGGAAGGATTACCTAGCAGCAGTGAGGACCCACTTAGGGTTATGTATATAAATGTGTAGTAGACCCAGTCAGAATGGTTATGATTTTCTCCAACTTAGTGTAGGAGCAAAGGTGATGAAGGAGAAGGGGACAACTAGGTAGTTTAGTGGATAAAGCACTGGCCCTGGATTCAGGAGGACCTGAGTTCAAATCTGACCTCAGACACTTGACACTTACTAGCTGTGTGACCCTGGGCAAGTCACTTAACCCTCATTGCCCCGCCCCCCCCAAAAAAAAAGAAAAGAAAAAAAGAAGAGAGAAGAGGAACATGTTAATTACGGAGTGGAGGGTACCATTCCTCTGCCCAGAGAGGGCTAGATATTAGGCAGGAGACACTCATAGTACAAGCACATGACCAAATGGGATATTCTACTCCCCTTCTCTTCCCTCAGAAGGCTGAAGATTAGGCAGATGGTGGTGCAGGGAGATAGAATTCTTGTGGTCAGAAGCAGGGGTCACCCCTTTGCACCTGGAAGCTCTCCTCTTTTACATACTTTCCATTTCCAACGCTAAGTTTCATCAATTTTACCATCTCTCACATTTACGTCTTTTCCTTCCACAGTCACCATACTGGTTCAAGCCTGGCTCTTATCACCCTCCCTTGGACTGCTGTGATAGACTTTATTATTTTATTTTTCTTTCTATCATCTATTTATCTATCTATCTGGCAATGAAGGTTAAGTGACTTGCCCAGGGTCACACAGCTAATAAATGTCGAGTGTCTGAAGCCAGATTTCAACTCAGGTCCTCCTGAATCCAGGGCTGGTGCTTTATCCACTGTACCACCTAGCTGCCTGTGATAGACTTTAGTTGGTCTCCCTACTTCCAGCCCTCTTCTCAATACTCAAATGATCTGAGATCTTACTGATGTCAATATTCCCTGAAATTCAACAGATCTCAACCCACCAAGTCTGAATATCCCTGTTCAATTCTTGTCCCTATCTTCCCATAATTTGCCACACTAGATTCATCCGCTAGGGGGCTTCCTTACCTTTTCTTGAATACTAGTTCAAGCACATGGCCTAACCATTGGTCATTCCTTGCTCTCACATGACCCTCCCATCTTTTTCACTTAGACATTTGAGGATATCCTTTACCACATTTCCCCCTCATAATTCCTTGTTTGTGATCTGTTATTTATATCCTACTCATACCTAAGTGGTCTTCCACTACCCTCTAGGTGATGTTCTTTTTCATATCCTCAGTGACTGTCACGTTCCACATGTTGGAGGTATATAATATTGCCATCACAAAGTCTACTCTGCTGCCTCATTGTGGCACGAAAGAGACCCCAAGGTTTCAAAATCTATGCAAGCTGTGGCAAGTTCCCCCTTGCAACAAACTGATTGCAAAAAACCTACCCTCACTGAGGCTCACTGTGGGCCACTTAAGTGATAAATCTTTTGGCCATGATGGCTTGAAAAAATGAATCCTTCACAAAGCTGCCAAAATCATTTTCCTTGATCACAAGTCTGACCATGTTAGTTAGTCCCTTGCTCAAGAACCCTCAATATTTCTGCTGCTTCTAGAATAAAATATAAACTCTTCAGTCTGGCTCCAAATTATCTTTCCCTGCTAACTTAATATTGTTTCCTACTTACTAACCTCTGCATTCGAGGCAAAGTGGACCATTAATTCTTCCCCTAAATTCAACATTCTCTATTCAGTCTTTGTGTATATGCACAGTCTCCCATGCCTACAACTCATGCACTCTCACATTTGTCTGTCAGAATTCAGATCATTCTTCAGGGCTCAGTTCAGGTGCCACCTTCCTCAGTCCCCCCCAATTTAGTGCACTTTTCTCCACTAATTAGCTTGTATTTACTTATGTGTGCATCTTATTCCAACTCACCCCACCCACTTCCAGCAGGTGATTTCTTTGAAGGCAGAAACTCATTTTTGTCTCTGTATTATGAGTGTGTAGCACAAAGGCTGAACTGTTTGAACTGATCCAATGCTTTTTAAAATTCCAACGCTGCTGTCTGCACACTTCTTTAGGATATCCAGAATTTCAGCACTTTCACAAATTCTACTTCTATTTCTGGGACTCATTGTTAATAAGCTGTACAAGTACACAGCAATTCTGTTTTACTTGTTACTGACTTTGCATTAGGATTTGTCAAATCTTTTAAAAATATTACTTGGGGCAGCTAGGTGGCACAGTGGATAGAGCACTGGCCCTGGAGTCAGGAGTACCTGAGTTCAAATCCAGCCTCAGACACTTAACACTTACTAGCTGTGTGACCTTGGGCAAGTCACTTAACCCCAATTGCCTCACTAAAAAAAAAAAAAAGAAAGAAAAATATTAATTAATAATGTCAAGGAAAAACAAAACCTCAATTTCATTTCTATCTGTATATAGGACACTTTTTCTGAAGTCCACTGGGTCTGTGAAGCTAAAATATTTTAAAATCTCCTATCACATGGCCCTGTCTTCTTGACCTACAGTATCTACATCTTCCTACTGTTTTCATTCCTTTTCTTGACAGTTACTTGTGGTTCCATGTCTGGTCCTTAGTACAGAATAATATATTTACTGGGACAAGTGAAGAGCCACTCACGTAAGTAATGCACTAATAAAAATTTAATATCATAAAACAAATCAAAAAACAGCAACTTTGTTTAAACTGTTCACAATTAAAGTGGAAAAAGACAAAATTATAAGGCAGCCATCCATGGAATGATTTCATGTTTACAAAGGATTGAGAAGAGAGACATTTAAAATCACTGTTCAAGCCTCTGAGTCAGGAGAACAGCAATGTTATCCCATAGAAATCTAACTTAATAAAGATGCTGCCAGAAAAAATAATTAGCCAATCTTCTTGTGTTCAGCACTTGCATTAGGCTGAGTAGAACTGGAGAGTTACCAAAATGTTCTATGTTCCCTTCCCACAAATAATTACTTCCTTCCAGATCACCTGAGGTTGATATCAATGAGCTGAAGGAACAAAGAGGGTAAGTAACATCGCTGACTTGATTCACAGCATCTCTTACTTTTTTTGTGAACAGTGAATATACTGTAACTAGGCACATATTTACTACTGCATGGAGGATTCCTGTAAGATAAAGATAAAGGGTTCCTCCAATTCAGCAGTTATCAATAAGTGTCCTAAGTCTCTCAAGAGATTAGATTGATACACACAGTAAGTAGGAATGTTCTTTGGGATTTTGTGTTGAGACAGTCATCAAAATCCTGTGCTCAGCATCTCCCTACCAACACGTAATGTATTTCAGCTGCTTAAGATAGTCTGATGCTGGTGTGTTGTTCTTGCTAATTCTCATCCACTTGAAAGGAAAAACCAGGCAGTTTATTTTTAGGCTGGTGGGGAAAAAAAAAGAAGAATACAGTTTTCTCTGTTACCACAAGGAACAGATATTCTAAGCAGCCATTTTTCTTCCTTTCCCAATGACTGAAAACACAAAAATATAGCAAAATGGCTGATGTGGTGAGCACAGAGTTAGGGGGAAAGGGAGAAGGGCAAGAAGAAGGAGCATGTAGCCTCTGAAGGTAGTGCCTTTCCCAACTCTCAGTGTTCCAGTGCAGAACCTCTGCCTATACTAAGACAACCTAGCAATGGAAAATCAAAGCAAAACCAAATTGAGCATCAAAGGATCAATCATACTTCAAAAGAAATGGCAATTGATATGTGGCTACCTGAAAATACTTTGAGGTGTGATCTAATTTTGATTCAGAGACTTTTCGTTTAAATTGCTAGTCAAGAGAAAATCCTGGATCTGAGCAAAGTCTTGTACCATAAAGGGAGCCAGATTGAAACTAAAATGAACTCTGGCTACTGAAAAAAGCAATGCTTTTCATTATAAGTTGTGTATCTCTTTGGTAGCCAAAAATTCCATCCAAAATCATGGCAGCAACTTACATATCACCAATGATGTAATACCTATTATAGAATTAAGGCATCCACATTTAAAGAGGCAGGTCTAAACAAGGGAAAAACAGGACAGAAACGTATCATTAAGTTACAATCAGTATGGCCTCTCCCCCAGTGCAATATGTCACATTAGTATAGCTTTTTTCTTTTTCTCTTTTTTTAAACCCAAAGATCTTGGTTAAACCGCTCTGCTGCGTGGAGAAGTGTTTGAGCCCTACAAATTTATTATGGCTATTTTTATCTGCTGACCTTGAATAAAGACAAGGAATTCCTGGGGCAGAAAAAACCAAAAGTCTAAGAAGAATTACAGACAATGCTCTTAGGAACTAATTAGTCCTGACAGATTGGCCTGTGATGGTGAAGTTGCAGATGAAGGTAGATCTGGAAAATAGTTTAATCCTTGTTAGTGTCCAAGGCCCTGCATAGCAAGATTCTAGCCAAACTCATAAAGATAATGGCAAGGCACTGCTGAAAGGGTCTTTGGCCAGCAGAGTAACATCTATTCACTGCACAAGAGCTAGATGGTAAAATTCCCATCCAAACCAAACACCAAAATTGTGCAATTTATTTGACAGCAAAAGTGCAATGTTAGATAGAATTCAAGGCAACCAAGTAATTTTGAAGGGCAAGATGAAGCCCCAAATCTATCTTGTCTGGCTAAGAAAGTCACATATTTTCTATACAATATCTTCTGTATATCTTAAGTACAAGTGATGCAATGGGAAGGTCAGGGGAAGTAACTTACTATTTAGCTTTGGTCTGCAGCCAAGAGGGCTTGCAAATCTATAGCTAATAATGATAAATTAGTAAGTAATCACAGGCATATTACAGCTTGTGTGTCACAAATAATTTTTATGGGATAAGAAAATCTATTTACTGGAGAAAGATAATCTTGTTCCCCTTTATGTGATAACATGTTTGGAGCTGGGATTAAAAAAAGTAAATCAAAAGTTAAAACTACAACATTTATTTTTCAGTCCCATCAAAGGGTTAACAGGGACTCAAAACATCCAGAGCACTGATTTGGGAAATGTCAGGGCTTAAGAGTAGAAGCTCACTGAGTATATATTGAACAGGTTTACAACTAAAAAAAATTTCTTCGAAAAGTAAAAGGAGGTCCAGCATTTTAACTATTGTGACAAATTTCTCCTAAGAAGGTAAGTAATTTAAAGGCTTAGACAATTTGCACTGGATGAAAATTACCTAGTTAGAAGAAATGGGAGCTTCAACATAATCCAAAGAGTGGGTGTCCTGATGAGAACTAAATCCTGTAGAATTTATTAGCATCCCCACCACCAAGTTGCCTACGGGAAGAGTAGAGAGGAGAAAAAGGGAATGATGTGTATAAAAGCTTAGAGGGAAAAGTTTTATCTCAGAGGCAAGAGGGGGAAAAATCAGGGGACATGATTTCAATTACAAGGAAAACACTTCTCATTTATGATATAGCATGACTTTTCCTTACCACAAAAGATGCTTACTGGAAGCATACTTAGCATTCCCCAAAATGCACCACTTATTTTACCAAAGGGATTGCTGTTCTGCCAACATTAATACTTTTTAAAAACAAGAAAACTCACAACATGGAATTCAGTTATTCTAACTTTAAAAATGATCCAGAGACCTCTCTCCTTAATATCCATAATTTGTTTCCAGTTTAGTATCTCTTCATTTCTAAAGATACTCTGCAAATCTGAGTCCCTGGAAATGGCCTGAAGCTGTGGTGCTGCTCCATAGGAATATGCTGAAGGCTGGAACTCTTCCAGGGGAAACTTAGAGAAAAATATTTTATAAAACTAGTCAGTCATCTCTTTAGAAAGAAATTTCCTTATCTTTAATTTTCTGGGATTTTACCCTTTCCTGCAGAGAAGCAGAAGCAAGTACTTCATTCCTTCCTAATCTGTGCTACCCCAATTGTTTCCTTTTTGTGTACTCACTCATAATTTTTCTTCTGTTTTCAACAAACCCAGACTCAATCGTCTTTCAGCATATAGTCCAGGCATGGGACACAGATGTTAATAAGCACCAGTGTCAAAATGGCAAAGACCAAGTTAAAAACAAAAACAAGTTCAGAGATCCCTTAAACTAAAGAGGAGGGAAGTTCAATATGTGTCAACCCAAGAATGAAAGATGAATTTTGAATACTATACTTCAATAATTATTATTTTAAAGTGAGCAATTAAGTCCTCCACTTTACCTTGAAATCTAAATTTCATTTTTCCTGAGAAGAGGGTAATCAAAATCCTAAAAACTCAAATGTGAAGGGGTCTTTTAAAAAATGTAAAATAACCAAAGAATTTCTATAGGCATATGTAATATGTTGTTATGCTAAAAAGCATTTCTAGTACTCTGAGTTTTACATCACAATCCTCACTGGGCTTCTGAAATATTGGTGGAGCTAGGCAAGGTAAGACAAGAGACAGGAATTGAGCAGCTGTAATGTGCTATCCACATCAGACTTCTGAAAGACCAAGGACAGAGGCTGGGACCTGAACATTTAATGCTGGTGTCCAATCGACAAAATGAGTGGGATGAGGCAACCCCAAACCAGAGCTGCCACCTCCAGGCGGCTGAGTCCTTTTCCTCCAGCAGAGTCAGGCTTGTGACTGTGACCTAGTCCTCCCACTTCAGGGAGGACATGCACTGTTGCAACATAGAGAAATGTCCCAGCAGAGAAAAGCATGGCCACTCCAGTGGCATTGACCTCTGAAAGGGCTTCTTTGCTGCTCTGTGAAATTTAAAACAAAAAGAGGTTTAAGAATTAGAGCTAAACTTATGTATAGTCAGACAAAAATCACAGTAAGAAGTCAGTAATCTTTCACAATTAGCCCTGGCTGAGCCAGATGACCAGATGATCATGGATTAAATTACTAGCCCAGTCATATAAAAGTCTCCAAAGCAGAATTTAAAAGCACACACTATCCATAGTTTT
Source organism: Dromiciops gliroides (assembly GCF_019393635.1). Lineage (NCBI taxonomy): Eukaryota > Metazoa > Chordata > Mammalia > Microbiotheria > Microbiotheriidae > Dromiciops > Dromiciops gliroides. The sequence continues at coordinate 261,529,699 of NC_057862.1, read as the reverse complement.
TTCTTTTTTTTGGTGGGGCAACTGGGATTAAGTGACTTGCCCAGGGTCACACAGCTAGTAAGTGTTAAGTGTCTGAGGCCGAATTTGAACTCAGATCCTCCTGAATCCAGGGCCGGTGCTCTATCCACTGCGCCACCTAGCTGCCCCCATAGTTTTTTAATAAGCATGTATAACCGTTTAGCCTTAAGTTTATATACATTTAAAGACAAAATAGTGACATACATAGGTAGATTTTTAATGCTCCTTTACGAACACAGAAATATCTATCCAACAGTCATCATTGAGTGAAATGTCTCCTAGAGAATTGCAGAGGTTTGGTGTTTTTTTTTAAATTTAAAAAAATATAGACTTGTAGACTAGAACAGACAGCTAAGTGACAGAATACTCACAGTGGATAGAGTACTGGACCTGGAGTCAGGAAGATTGGAGCTCAAAACTGGCCTAAGAGACTTCCTAGCTGTGTGACCCTGGGCCAAGTCTACCTCAGTTTCCTTAAATGTAAAATGAGGATCATAACAGCACCTACCTCTCAGGGTTATTGTAAAGATCAAATTAGATATTTGTAAAGATCTATATAAACATTAGTTATCATTGTTACCAGTAACAATAATATTAATACTACAGGTGAATTAGGCAAAACCCTAGTTGATTAAAGGAATACAGTAAAGATATTTTATTTCTCCTTCTGTATGTTACATATAACAAATTATACAAGGACATGACACAGCAGATGATCTCATCTACTAATGGAAAACTATCTGTTGTCCTTAGAGAAGAACCTTGCCTTCAGCCTTCTCTTAGTGGCTTTTTTAAACCAAATGGACTTCTTTAATAGTCACAAAAGTATTTAGTATTTCTTCTTTCCCATCCTTGAAAATGGGACATCTTCTCCTTATGATAACAAATGCTGCCAGTTGCATTACAAATATTTCCCCCCTTTTTTCCTTTGAATAATTTCTTCTTCCTCTACTACTACTTCTTTTTTTTGTTTGTTTGTTTTTGTTTTTGTTTTTTTAGTGAGGCAATTGGGGTTAAGTGACTTGCCCAGGGTCACACAGCTAGTAAGTGTTAAGTGTCTGAGGCCGGATTTGAACTCAGGTACTCCTGACTCCAGGGCCGGTGCTCTATCCACTGCGCCACCTAGCTGCCCCTCTACTACTACTTCTAAGAAAGGTTTTATTTATCGATCTTGAACTGCCATAGAATGCTGCTGAGAGGTTCTTAGTAGGCCTTAAAAGGTATAAAAACCCAATCTGTACTCTGAGAAACTGAAGGTAATACAAGGTTGAACAATCCTCATTAACATGCGAATACATATTTTTCTTTTCAGTTTGACCAGACATTATTTGACACTCCCTCCTCCCCTTTCCCCAGAGCAGCAGATTCAATTGGTAAATGACATTCCCCTGGGGGCTTCCAAGAACACAGCCTGTAAAATTCCCCAACAATACCATGTTTAATTACAGACAAATTTTCTTTCCCAAGCAAAGAAAAAGTCATAAGTAATGAAAGCAACAAGAAGATTAATAAAAGTTTATTAAAAGTTCTTTGGTCTGCAAGCTATAGAAATAAACTATGGAAGTATTATGTAGGTTTTCTAAATGACAAGGGACAGGGGCTGGACCTGTGGTTTCAATGGTACAGGGAACTCTCAGAGGAAGTTCCTTCTACCAATGTAGTCAGTACTTTCTTTGCAACTTCTAGTCTTATAAGAGTTGCTTAGAAAACAGCCAGTATCATAAGTATGTGACATAGGTGGGACTGGAACCTAGGCCTTCCTGACATTATTCATTATACCAGGTTGCCTCTCCTTTTTTGGTGAACAGAATATAATGCATGGCTCCCCAGAAGTCCAATTAGCAAGAATTCAATCAACTAGAATTCTTAATTGATTACCCAGGCAGTCCTATCCACTACCCCAAAAGATACCTATACTTTCTGAAAAAAAGCAATGACTGAACAAGATTATAGAAGATTCATTCAGTTTAAAACCAAACTAAACATCAAGCATTCCAGGCCACTGGGTTCAGTAAATACTGAGCTCAATTTTCTAATCTATCAAATAAAGAACTAATTATGCTCATTATACTGTTAATAAGGCCCCAAAAAGGTGAACTAAATGGATTAATGCTGAGTTATAAAGCATACTGATTCATATACTTAAGACATCTATCCTGTAAAAATAATGAAGATCTAGTATTTCTCACTCTCTGTTACCAAAGCCTTTTGATTTCATCTTTGCCATTACTCTTCTCTGCTCTGACACTGTCATCATTAGTGCAGGCTTTCATCACCTCACCCCTGGATTACTACAATAGCCTGCTGGTGGGTCTGCCTGCCTGCAGTCTCTCTCCACTTCAATCTATCTTCCATTTAGCCACTAAAGTAATTTTCCTAAAACACGGGTCTGATCACATCACTCCCTCCCCACTCCCCAATAAACTCCAGGGGCTCCCTGTTATACTTAGAAGAAAATACAAAAGGCTCTGTTTGGCATTTAAAGTCCTTCCTAACCTGGCCTCTTTCTACCTTTTTCAGTCTTCTTACATCTTGCTCCCTGATGCATACTCTTCAATCCATGACTGGCCTCCTGGCTGTTCCTCAAACAAGACATTCCATCTCTCGAATCTCTCAACTCTGGGCATTTTCTCCAAGCTGTCTCCCATGCCTGGAATGCTCTCCCTCCCTGGAAACCTTTCCCAACCCCTCTTCATTCTAGCACCTTCCCTCTGTTCATTATTTCCTATTGACCCTGTACACAGCTTGCTTGTATGTATCTATTTGCTTCTTGTCTCTCCCATAAGACTATGAGCTTCTTGAGATCAGAGACTCTGGCCTCCTTCTGTATCCTCAGTGCTAAGCACAGTGCCTTGCACATAGTAGGCACTTAATGTTTATTGACTGATTAACTAAAGCACCATATTAATGTGAATTATTATGATCAAAGATTTTTTTTCCCAACTCTTAGTTCTGACCAGGTAATTTAACTTAAAAATTACTCCTTGGGAAATCCGGAGCAGCATACTACATAGTTTGCAAGTCTTCCTAGATATAACTGCTGACTTAAGTCATAAAAGAATTATACAAGTTTACATAATGAGAAGTAGAGAGGAGGTGCACTTACCTTGCTTAGTCCTAAGTATGTCACCATGGCCATGACAGGTGCTGCCAGTGCAAAGACCAACAAATGCTTTCTGATCCGGTTTCGTTCCAGTCCAGCATGCATTAAGAAGGAAACCAGGCCAAAGGCAGCTGGTGCCTGGAAGAAAAATACCAGTTACTTACTAGTCATTTTATTTCTCTGAAGTTCTGCTGAAGTTTTTGTATGACATTTAACAGAGACAACCCTTCCATCATAAGGTTAAAAAGCCATCTAAAAAACCTTAGGAAAACCGAATAATGAGTAAATGAAGAAGCCTGTTTATGCAAACAGGAATGACTATAAAGTGATATTTTATTCATTAATTAATTTAAATATATCTACAGTTATCCTTTCCACATCAAAGAGGGTTAGGGGCACAATGCCATCCCTGCAATCTGGAAAATCTGTGTAAAATTTTTGGGCCCTCCCTTCATCCCTGAGAAGTCTTCTGGCTTCACAGATTTCCTTTCCTTTTTTATTGGTATCACATAGTACTATACATATATTTTTTGAGTTTCTGAATTTCTTAACTTTTTCTGTGTCTTCTGCAGTTTCCACAAAACACCCCCCAATTTCCCATTTAATTTCTTATGCTGACCCAAGATATATCAAAATCACAATGAAAAATGTGGAAGGGATAACTGTAGTTACTAAGTTTAGTTATATTGCTATTCAATATTATTTTTAATATATAATTAAAAATGTATGTATTAAAAGTTATGATACTATAGAGAATCAAAGATTATATAACATTTTTATAATTTTCTAAAAATTAATGGCTACCCTACCACTGCCACTTAAGTTTCACAAATCAGAGTAATTGATGTTCCTGGGCAAAGTAATTTTAAATATAAACTCACTTGGATTGTACATCCATAACCTATATCAATCAGATTGCTTGCTGTCTTGGGGAGGGGGGAGGAAAGGGAAAGAGGGAGAAAAAATTGGAACTAGAAATGTCATAAAAACAGATGTTGAGAACAATTTCTACATGTAATTAGAAAATAAAAAATATTTTTATGATTAAAAAAAAATCACTTGATATCAGCTCTCACTCCAAATGCTTACCTTATGTAGCATTATTGCCACAAATACAATCAGCTGGACACTAGTTTGTGAAGTAGAAGCTGCTGCTCCCAAAGCAACCCCATCAGCTGAATGTATAAAAATGAAAGAGTCCACAAGTCAGTCCCAAAACAATACATATATGAAGTATCTCAAGTGAAGACTTTCCTTTTTTTTTTTTAGATAACAATTGGGAAAACAAAGTTAGCCAGCAGAACTTCAAATTCTTTATTTCAGCAAAAGAACATCTCACTGATCTTTAAACATTAAATCAGTGTGTGTGTATGTATTTTATTTTTTTTACACAAGATCTAAAGTGTATAATAATGGGAATTAGTTTCCATTTTTCCACAAGGAGTTTGGCAAGTTGGAAAGCTCGAGCATGAAGGTTCTCCCATAAGCCTTCTGCCTCTCACCTGCCAGGAAGGGCTTCACTGCAAAGATTCCCACTGTACTGCTTCAGGTTATGGTCCTAAAGTAATACCAGGAAAAACCTTATGGTTTCCAGTCAGGAGCATCCCCCTACTTCAAAAGAAATACTTGAGTCTCATAGACACTATCAGGTCTCTTTCCGAGAAGAGATTCGGATGTATGGTGCTGAACTGCATAGAGGCTTTGTGCATCTCTCTAGGGTAGGCAGCTGGAGGACATGAAGAAAAGGGTGAAGGGAGGAAAGACCTGTAGGTCTTTGTACATGATCTGGATGGTGGCCTCTGATAAACAATATTTTTCCAATGTTTGCACATGAGCAAATGTCGGTCCCTGTAAACTGAATATTAACAAACTGAAAACTGGGCCAGTGACTATCAGTATTCCATTCACACATAGGAGCCTGGTGGTTCAATCCTACCTGCAGCATGAACTACAAGGCCCAACGTGGTAGTGATTTTGGAATTGTTGGAGCGTGCTGCTTCTGGATCTGAAAATGAAAATGAGAATGACAGTTCTTAAGGATGATGAACTATAAGCTGATAGAACACTGGTTTGGAGATAGAAGTAATTATTTATGAGAAGAGCTAATTATACTCTCTTCCTTATAATATGGAAAAGTATACAGTATTAGTTTTGACATTAGAAGATCTGGGTTAAGTCCAGGTTCCAACACTAAATTAAATGTGTAGCCTTAGCAAGGTACTTCATATTTCTTTCAGAAGCCAGATTTTTCCTACTTGAAAAATAGGAAGAGTAATATTTGCAGTACCTGTCTCACACAGTTATTGTGAAGAAAGCACTCTGTAAGCCTTAAGCCATTATTTATCTCCACCGATTCCTTCCCTCTGCTTTCAAAAAATGTTGATCTCCCCTTTCCTTAAACACACACACACACACACACACAAATTTCCCCTTTAACTACTGTCCTAGCTCTCCTTCCTTTGATAACCAAACTCTTCAATTAAGTCATCTCATTAAGAGCTTCTATTTTAATACCTTCCTCTTCCTTATTTTATTCTCTCTCCACTCTTTTGAAAAATAGTGTCACCAATGACCAAATGAAGAATCGTTTAATTTTTTTCATTTTTCATGACCATTTTTTTTTTTTTTGGTGAGGCAATTGGGGTTAAGTGATTTGCCCAGGGTCACACAACTATTAAGTGTTAAGTGTCTGAGGCCGGATTTGAACTCAGGGATTTTGACTCCAGGGCCAGTGCTCTATCTACTGTGCCACCTAGCTGCCCTTTCATGACCATTTTTCTATATTTGGAGCTTCTTTAATTTTTTAAAAATCTTAATAGTATTTTATTTTTTTCCTGTTACATGTAAAGATAGTTTTCAACATTCATTTTTATAAGATTTTGAGTTCCAAATTTTTCTCCCTCCTTTCCAGAGTCAGCAAGCAATAGGTTATATATGTACTCTGATGCTTTTTTTATTTTTAAATTTTTTAAAAAATAAAAGTATTTTATTATTTTCCAGTTACATGTAGAGATAGTTTTCAACATTTGTTTATATAAGATTTCCAATTTCAAATTTTTCTCCCCCCCCTCCCTTAGACAGCAGGTAATCTGATATAAGTTTATATATATATATATATATATATATATATATATATATATATATATATATATATATATATATAAATAACATTAAACATATTTCTGTCTGATGCTTCTTTAAAACCTCTCTTAGAATCAAAGAATGTTACACCTGGAAGGGAACATGGAGACCATGTGGTTTGGCTCTAACTAATCTCATTTGCTGACTCCCGCTTTTTCCTCCGGCCTCTAACTATTAGCATTCTTAATCTTTGGCACCTTTCTCTTCTACTTTAAAAAGGCTCACTGTTTCAATCTCAATTTCATTTATATCTCCATCCCCAGGCCTGACTGGTTACCTGAATTCCTATTCCATAATTCTAAACACTTAAAGGATACCTTTTTCACATATTTGTCCCACAGTCATCTCAAACTCATTCAATATATCCAAAATTGATCTTCTTTCTCCAAACAGCTCTCCTTTCTAATTTCTCCATTTCTGTCAAAGGCATCCTATGCTCCTGGTTACCCAGGCTCACAACCCTGGGGTCCCTTTTTACCACTCCCTCTCCTTTGTCCCCTACCCCACAGACAATCACAAAATACTACTGACTTTTCTTTCAAAACGTCTGTCATATTTGTTTCCTTCTTTGCATTCTCACTGCTATTATGCTAACTGAGGTCCTCATTATTTCACAATTGGACAACTAACCAAAAGAGTTCCTTATGGGTTCAATTCACCTGACAGAGTGAATTTCAGAGACTACCTAGTCAAACCATGTCCCACTTCTACCCCAAATCTCCTCAATCCCACACATTTCTGTCATATTCATCTTTCCAAAATACCTCTTTTTATTGCATCACTCCCTTCCTTAATAGACTGCAATGGATTCCTAGTATTTTTGAGAACTAGTTCAAACTTCCTGGCCTAGCATTCAAATCCTCTATTAAACAGCCACATAATTTTTACTACTTATTACTTTTTTTTACTACTTTCAAATTCTCTGTTCCAGTCATGATAAGCTCCTTGTCATCCACTGAACATGTTGTATGTATTCCTACCCCCATGTTTATGTTCCTGCTTCCCACCTTTCCTAGAATGATTTAACTTTTCCTTGCTGTCAATCCAAAACCTGAATTTACTTCAAAGGACCACTTCTACTATTAATCTACTATTAATCTTTAGATGTTAATCTCAGGTCACGATGATTTTTTTTCCTGGCATCTTGAAATCTAGCATGTGGGTTTAAGTTTTTGTAACAGGGGTTCAGAACTGGGATAGGGTTGGGGGTAGTGTTCTATGCTAGGTGTTAGGAAATGGCATTTAAGGGGTAGCTAGGTGGCGCAGTCGATAAAGCACCAGCCCTAGATTCAGGAGTACCTGAGTTCAAATGTGGCCTCAGACACTTGACACTTACTAGCTGTGTGACCCACTTAACCCTCATTGCCCTGAAAAAAAGAAAAAAACAAAATGGCACTTAAGAAGACAGAAAGCCCTTTAAGGCAAAATGAAGTTTGATCTGAAAGGCCAACACTTAGAATTGGGAAACCTGGCTTTGTCATTTGGATGTTGGGCCTCAGTTTCCACATCTATAAAATGAGAACAATATATATCTCAATTTATAGAAAAAACGTTTTAAACCCTACAGTATTACATATATAGGACTTAATATATAATATTATATATAATATTAATAGATAATTATTGTATCTATAAAAACATGCTACATAGTATATTAGCAGGTACTAGGCTTTATATATAATTTTATGTATAATTATTGTATATATACATAAAATTATATATAGCCTGTATTAAACTTAAACTCTCTAAGAGATTCACATATATATCATATTGTCTAACTATATATATATAATATATATCTATATCCAATACAGATATAACTATATACATAAAATCACTTCAGGGAAAGATATATCTTTTTTTAATATACTGAAATAGATGCTTACTAAGCACTTGTTGAATAATTTTCTTTAAAAAAATCAGTATTTTTCTTGACCATATAATGACTTTAATAAATATTAACTATATAATAATAGCTAATATGTATATACCACCTACTATATGCTGGGCACTGTGCTATATGCTTTACAATAATTATTTCATTTAATCCAACAAACCTGGAAGTTAGGTGTTATTACCTTCATTTTACAGATGAGGAAACTGTGGCAAACAGGTTAAGTCCTGTGGTTTTTTTTTTTTCTTTTTTTTTTTGCGGGGCAATGGGGGTTAAGTGACTTGCCCAGGGTCACACAGCCATTAAGTGTTAAGTGTCTGAGGCCGGATTTGAACTCAGGTACTCCTGACTCCAGGGCCGGTGCTCTACCCACTGCGCCATCTAGCTTCCCCAAGTCCTGTGTTTTTTTAAATAATTACTGTTATGGGCCCAGGGCACCTCAGAAGTTTCCTGGGATAAATCAAGGAACCTTCTCCTTGAGAAACTAAACCAAAGGACAGACACACCTAAAGAGATGAACAGCACAGGATCTGAACTGAGATAACTCCAGGACCACCACCCTTCATTCCAGTCCCCCCCACACACACCCCAACCTGGAGAAATAAGATTAGGTGTGGTGGCTGCCTTTGGGGCACTGGCTGGAGAGATATGGAGCCACCCCTCACCCAACTTCCCTCAGCTACCACCAGTGGGGATGGTCCTCCTCCAATAAGGGAACTTTCTCATAGTCAGAAGACTATCCCACCTAAAAAGGTGGGATATAAAAGGATTTGCTAGTCTCCTCCTGGAGATAGGTATCTCAGAGAGCCATTCCTCTGTGCCATGTCTCCTCCCCAGGAGGAGTCCAAGGAGCTCTCTCTTGGTTTCCTTTCCCTAGCACTTAAATAAACTATTATTTTACTCTAATTGGATTTGTGTGCAGGGGGGTTTAATTCTTTAAAGAGGAATTCCTAAGAACCCCTACCCTAAACCCCCATGTGAGAAATGGGTAGTTGTCTCCTCTCAATGTGGATATAACAGTCAGTCATACTCCCCCTGACCTGTTTGTAGGACTCCCCCTCCTCCCCCTCAGGTTAGCAAGGTCACAGGGTTCAAGGAGCCCTGGTCTCAATAAGGTCCGCTCCAAAGTTGTGTCCATATAAGGAAGTATAAGGTCCACTCCTGAGTCACGCCCATACAAGGAAGAGGGGTGGGAATACTGCATTCCGATTAGCTAGTTTTTGCTCGTAGATTGTAACCCCACCAGTGATGAAAAAGGGGAAGGCCCATTAGAATTAGGGACTAGGATATAAAACAGGGCCTGTGAGCCCCCTTTCTGGGCACCCACTAGCTGCACACTAGGGTGCCTCCTTCTCATGAGAAGAAAATAAAGCCTTTGTCACTTCGATGCTGAGTTCCTGAGAATTATTAAGAAGAGGATGGACCACGGGTCTCCCTAATTTCTCATGGTGTCAGGCATCGTGGCAGAGAAGGCAGGGAGAGAGCTTCAGCAAGAGAACTCACAAGACCTACAAAATCTATGCTGTCCTAAAAGAGAGAGCCAAGAGAGCCTCTGTGGAGCCTACCAAGGATTTTTATCCTCTTTTGACAGAGGCAGGTCATTATACATAGATCAAAGCTAATTGGTTAACAACATTCAATTCCATTGGCTGACATGATTTGAAGGTGGTCCACATTAAAAAGAACTCTACAGATGACATCAGGGAAAAGACCTTCAGATTGCTTAAGGCAAAGTCCATTATCTAGGTGTGGTTTGATCTCATCAGTCCTTCACTAAGCTAGACAAAAGAGCCTCTCTCCATTTCTTTTGTTCCCTTAGGTTTGTCCCAGAGAGATTTGAAGTTTCTGGATTTTGTGGAGTAGGGGTGGGTAAGCACTGTGAAACTGATCTCTGGGTCCCCCCAAGAAATCCATTATTAATAATTATTTTCTCACAGTCCAAAGTCACCAAGATGGTAAGTGTTTGGGGCCGAATTGGAATTTAGATCTTCCAGCACTCTAATCAATACAGATTAATTTGTTTCAAATAGAAAAGTCAGATTACTTTGGAACCAATTAAAATGACTAAAGAATGCTCAAGTGACATAATAGAAATGGGTTAATATCAAAATGCCAGATCAGAAATAGGTTAGGGTCAGTAGTCAAAGATGCCAAAATATTTATTTCTTTAAGATATAACACAGGAGGGGCAGCTAGGTGGCTTGGTGGTGTAATGATTGGAATGACGCCACCTGCTGGATACTTACTGTAGAAGAGTTCTGCCCATGAAGGGAAGGTCTTTGAGGGCAAGACCAGGAGTCAGGAAGTGACGCGGGCTAGTGGGAGGAGGAAGGAAGAGACTGGCGCTCAGTCTCGCTCTCTTTCCTGAGGACGCTGGCGGAGAAGGGAGCTAGAAATGTGCTCTCCCTTTAATAGATAGGAATCTAGGCCTTTCTCTCTCTCTTTACCAAATTCTTATTCTCCTTAATAAATGCTTAAAAGTCTAACTCTTGCTAAAGCTTGTAATTGATTGGCGACCACTCATTAAATATTTTAGACAGTTTAGCTAGAATTTTAACCCTTAACAGTGGATAGAGCACCAGCTCTGGATTCAGGAGGACCTGAGTTAAAATCAAGTCTCAGACCCTTGACACATTAGCTGTGTGACCCTGGGCAAATCACTTAATCCCAATTACCACACGCCCCCCCCCCCCCCAAAAAAAGATATAACACAGAAGAAAGCAAGGAAAAGAATTATGGTTAAAAAAGGACCATACTTCATTACAGTCAATATTTAAACACTTGATTGAAAGACAACATGGTTAGTAGCCTAACCTGTCATTAAAGCAATAAGTATCTCAAATTCATTTCCAAACAGTCAGAAAAGAATCACCTTGATATGCTTTGCTTTAAGTTACTCCAGCCTCAATCTTTATGTTTGATGTTTTTCCAGTTTACATTTTTGGAACAAAAAATAATAATTTGCTTTTAAAACTGAAAGCTTTCCTCCTTTACAAACCTGTACGAAAATTTAATCTTTTTAACAGGTATCATCAAATCTGAGGAATTAATCTGTAACGACTTTTAAAATTCAGGAAAACTCTTATGAGGGGGTGAAACCAGGTGACCATGCCTATGAGAATTAATTTGCTAGGGTCTAGTTTAGCCTCTTACCATTCTACACCAGTCCAAGACACCACCATATATGAATCACCAAACACAATATTGAAATATTATCTATCTATCTATCTATCTATCTATCTATCTATCTATCTATCTATCTATCTATCTATCTATCTATCGAACCCTGGTTCAAAACACTTGTTCTAAACCTTAGAAGCACCTTAACAATGTGATGGTTTTAATGTAAATAAATAGGCCAAAGATTTGTTCTGCTACTATGTCCCACTTCAACAGCTCTCCCCAAAAGAAAAGATTTCACTGGATTCAAAGGAAGATAATGATGTCCTAAAAGATTTTCTTAGGAACCTACAGAATAATGTAATTACACAAGCCAGGATATTTAGTTATTTGTGATTTTCCAACCCAAGTTATTTAGACAGTTTCCAAGACAAATCTAGGGTCACTTACCTTCTGTAGAATGCATATGAGAGCTGCCAATCTGGTCCACCAGAAGCATGAAGACAAAGCCTAAGACGAGGGAAACACCAATATATGCATGTAGTCTTGTGTGATCATGGCTGTGCTCATGTTCATGTATAAGTGGTTTTTCTACTGCTTTGTCTGATGCGATCACATTCTGTGCCTCACTGGCCTGGTGGTGTTTTCCTAATGCAGGACAAATCAAAAGTTGGAAGGAAAAGGTACAAAAGAAGTCTTTATTTTGCTGTATTTTATTCCAAAATCTGTCCCCAAAAGAACTTATTTTCTAATCTTGCAATCATCTAAACATAAAGATGTTTAAATTTTCATGTTTCTTCTACTACTGAAATACAATTCTGTTTGCCCACAGTATTTCCAAAACTTAGAATAGAGAAGCAGACTTGCAAGGGAGAAAGGAAGCCATAATATTTCCCAATAGCCATAACATTCAAGATCTGGACCATAAAATTATGCTAACATCTGGTTTAAAATTATGGAAAGCTTTACTCTGATTGATCTGCCAGTGAAGAACAGAGTTAATTAATAATTATCACTCCTAGGTGACATAAAAAAAGAAAAGCAAATGACCTTTTTTTTTTTTTTCTTCAGTTTTCAGCTTTAAAAGCTGTAACCTTAAGGGAATCATTTAAACTCTTTGCACCTATTTCCTCATCTATACATTGGAGAATGATCTCCCACGGTTCTTCTAGTTTTAATATTGTGTACCATTCGTTAGCTGAATACACGAATAAAAAAGGCAGAGAAATATCCTCCAGATCAAATTCAATCCTTTCAAGAAACATTTTCTTTTTTGGAGATTTTGAAATGCAGCGAATCATTATAGTGCAAAAGCACTATCTTGTAACTTGGATGCAAACTCTTCAAGGACTCATCTTTACTTAACTTCATTAACATAGGCTAATAAAATGGGCAGTTACAAGAAGGTGCAATTAGCTAGTCTTTATATCTCCAAGTGTTCTTTTTAGGAAGAAGCAAAAGAAGTAATGTCAACAAATATGAGACCTTTATATTTTTGTAATTCAAAAAAAAGACGTGGAGATATATTCTAGGCTGCTCAATGAACATCCCATAAATACATCATGAAAGCTGAGGAACTTTACAGGTGGCCAAATAACACACAAAATACAGATTAAGGCCCTAACAGGTTTATAATCTTTGGTAAAACAAAAGTTAAAACTTAGATATGTATATGTGTATGTATCTATATTTCACTTCATAGAAAAAGTATACTCAAATACAGAATAAGAGGCTGTCATCATAGCCTGCAACAGCATTACTATAGGATGGTAATAGATTAGTTTCTTATTTAATGCTCAAGATTTCTGAATCAAGTTAATTATAATATACATATATCACTAAAAAACCCAATTTGAGGATAAAATTCTTGCATACTTGTCCTGTACATCAATGAAGAAGTAGAAAGAAAAAAAATCCTGCTTTATATCAACATTTCTCTAGCTATAGAATACATATCTTTATATTTTTTATCTCATGGACTCATGGATTAAGTAGCAAGGGCAAAAAAGGTGCAAATTATTTTAAAAATTTCTCTTAACAATTGATTAAAAATCTTCTTTTTTCCTAAAAAAAAAAAATGACAGTCATATTCCCCTAATAGGGACAGGTTCATAATTAGTGGTCATTTATCTGATTCCTACAAGGGTAAGTAAGCCACCTGTGAACACATTGCTTTGTGTTCAAGTTATTGTTATTCTAAAAACATCCTCTTTCAAAATTCAAATATGCTTGGGAAGATTTAATGTTAATAGTCTTCAACATCAAGTTATAATTATCAAGATTAAACTCCAAGGGTAGGTTATTGTGTGCTTTGGTAGATTCGCAGATATTTTATAAATTTTGCAGTTATTTGGAATGGGATTTACCTTTCTATTGCTTCTGTTTTTTTTTTTTTTGGTGAGCCAATTGGGGTTAAGTGACTTGCCCAGGGTCACACAGCTAGTAAGTATCAAATGACTGAGGCCAAATTTGAACTCAGGTCCTCCTGACTCCAGGGCTGATGCTCTATCCACTGTGCCACCTAGCTGCCCCCTTTTCTATTGCTTCTGGAAGATAACTGAGTAAAATCATTTTGGGTTTTGCATAAGATTTTATCCTTGTTTTATATGTTTATGTGAATGTTTTTGTTGATATTTATTAAATTTATTATTTAAAAATTTTAAGGTGTAACAAAAACATTACAGAAAAAAACAATTACAAAGGGGAAACTCACTGTTTCAAAGAATACAACATGGTTATAAAAACACACCTGAAAAGGTGGTAAAACACACTGTGACAGCCTATACAAATTATTCAATACTGAAGATATATGTGTTATTCAGACTGTCACGAATGTCAGACTTCTGTGACCTTGGCTTTAGATCCAACCTAGATTTTATTTACTTTAAACTACTGAGAAGTTCTCAAAATTTTGCTACTTTGAGAAAACATTTTTCTTTTTTTCCAGTTTTTTAAAAAATTATTTTTATAGTATTTTATTTCCCCTCAATTACATGTGAAGATAGTTTTCAACATTCATTTTTGTAAGATTTTGAGTTTCACATTTTTCTCCCTCCCTTATTCTTCCCAAAACAGCAAGCAATATGATATAGGTTATACAGGAGAATCATGTTAAGCATATTTCCACATTAGTCATATTGCAAAAAAGAAAAATCAGAACAAAAGGGAAAAATCACGAGAAAAACAAAACAAAACAAGTGAAAATATGAATGCTTCCATCTGCATTCAGACTCTCTAGTTCTCTCTCTGGATGTGGAAAGCATTTCCCATCATAAGTCTTTCAGAATTAATTGTCTTGTATCATTGTATTGCTGGGAAGAGCTAAGTATATCATGGTGGATCATCACATAATGTTGTTACTGTGTATATAATGTGAAGACATATTTTTCTTACAAATATAAAGACTATGATCTCTAAGGATTAAGTAATTCTGTTAGAGTTATAATTGTAAAAGGGTATCTTGTAAGTTTCTGTTTATATTCATAAAATTTAGTCACTCTTTATGGTCACAAAGCACTGGGATGGGTCTATCAGTAAGGTATTCATGAGCTTCCAAAATATCAAAATATAATGTCTAGAGAAGGAACACTGTCTGTAGGAACAGATAACCAAAGACCTTTTTAAAAATCCAAACGAACACTACTGTGATACATAAGAATTGAGAATATAGTGAATTAAACCTATTCTTTCTTCTTAGCACTGGTCAATCTAGAAACAAACTGCTGGCATTGAGGCATGTGGGAAATTTAGAAAGGAAAAGTCACAATGATGTTTAAAGGCTATAAGGTAAGATGTATGAAGAAAATTTAAATTAACTGGGATTATTCACTTTAGAGGTGAGAAAAATGGAGTTTTAACTGCTGACACTGAGTCAAAATCATTTTATAAGTGCATCTTGGACTGCATAAAATCTAATGAAACTAAAAAAAGATAAGAGATTCAATAAAAAGAATATCATCTAATATAAAGTAGCACAACTTATTCCTAGGAGTCCTTAAGAGTTGCCTTCTTTTATTCAAAAGATCCTGCAGGAACAAAGATGACTAATTACAATCTTTTTTGGTTCTTTTAAGTCATGGTCTGAATGCACTCTTGATTTGTCTCATCCCAGGTGGTCTCTTGAAATCATTATCTTTTTCATTCTGAATTTATATCATTTTCTATGTCTTCAGTTGATCGCACTGTAACCAAACCCCAATCCTCAGATAAAAAATATTAAATTTAACTCCTTTGGGGGGAGCTAGATGGCGAAGTGGATAGAGCACTGGCCCTGGAGTCAGGAGTACCTGAGTTCAAATCCGGCCTCGGACACTTAACACTTACTAGCTGTGTGACCCTGGGCAAGTCACTTAACCCCAATTGCCTCACTAAAAAAAAAAAAAAAAAAAAAATTAACTCCTTTGGATCAGCATTGTTTTTGTTATAATAGTTCATTAACAGTTTTCTCTAAATACTATCAAGCCCTCCAGCCCTTAATCACAAAACACAGGAGCATCTCTCACTCAGCAAACAATCTGTAGATGAGGCTTTACCTTTCTTCCTCCAGGTGAGCTCTATCAAAATAATTATTACAATCCATTTAGTATGCTAGTAAGACATCTGGAGAATAATTAGTTTTATTTACTATTTTTTCTCCAACTAGAGGTTTTTACCTAAATCTGGGTGACAGATAAGCTCCAACAGATCAGATGACTTGTCCTGGGTTATACTGACTTGATGCTGACCCTCTATCCATTATACCATTCTGCCTTTCTATGACAAACTTAGATAGTATTTACTCTCAGTGAGTTTCTACCTCACTAACTCAACAAGCCAAAATGTATCAAAAAATGAGACCTTATTTTCTTTCTCACCCTCCAGAATATCTTCATAAAGTGCATGTACTCCTTCAGGTACAATGACAGCCAATGCAGTTCCACAGAGAAGCCCGGCACCCAATACAGTTATCAGCTTTAGTCGCTCCTAGAATCAAACATAAGTACTATTAGACCATTGTATTAAGAAGAGAGGGAAAGAGGGTGAAGAGATGAGGAGGAAGGAATTTGAAATATTTATAATCAAGGTTCTTTCTCAAAGATCCTTGAGGAAGTTGAATGGTTCATTTAAGACCAGGCAAAATCTAGACATTTCTACTGTCTGATCTTGGGCTAATGAAAAGCTGGTTTGGTTTGTGTATGGCTTAATGAGAGTCTTGTTATTTTATAGTATCATTCTATACTTCATTCTTCTGGTTTAATTTCTTCATCAGTACAATGGAAACAATTCCAATTACTCCATTATCTTGGACATATCTAATTAGGATATTAAGAAAATGAATAATATATGGAATATTGGATATTTCTTTAAAATAAATAAGATAAATGCAATAATAATTGACATGTAATAGTACTTTACATAAATTATGTTGTTTGATCAATATGATCCAAATTAATTTTATATGACTATTATTTGTTACAAGGGATGGCTTAAATAAGGGAAGAGAGAATACTGTGTGGATAGTGATGCAAAAAGAAACATGGAATGGGTTACATATCCAAGAAGAGAAAAAAGAAAGTTCTGAAGAGAACCCAGATAAAGGCAATACTACTATTTTAGAATTTATGAAAATTTTATTTTAAAAGACTAAAAGAATTTATAAACTTGTTGAAAATAAATGCAAAAAGAACCAAATTTACAAAGCAAAAAATGAACAAGATAAAATGACAACTAAAAAATGTATGAGATATGAAACTTGTCTAGTAAGTTTTACAGCGAGATCTTGTATTATAATGAATTATTAAATTCAGTCAACAAAAACTTTTTAAGTTCCTACTATGTGCTAGGCATTATGTGCTAGAGACACAAAAAAGGGGAAAAACAAACAAAAACATAACAACAACCAAAAAATTCCCTGCCCCCCCCCAAACTCTAATATATGCTCTCATGGAGCTCAAATGGGTAAGACCATGCAAAAGTTCTGGACAAAGGGGTGTGTGTGTAATTAATTTTAGCTGGGACTTGAAGAAAGACAGGGAAAGTCAGGAGATGAAGGAGGGAGAGATACAGGTATGAGAGCAGATAACGAAAATGCACGGAGCTGAGAGATGAGTATCTTATTCAAGGAAAAGCAAGATGGCCAATGTTACCATATTACAGAATATGTGGAGGGAAGTAAGGTGTAAAAAAAAAAAAAAGATGGGGAAGATAGGAAAGAACCAGGTTATGAAACCAAACAGAGGTAGATCCTGGGGCTTATTGAGGAAGGAAAGCATCATGGCCAGATATGTGCCTTAAAGGAAGATCACTGAAAGCTGAATGGAAAGGGACTGATTGGAATGGGAAAAGATGTACTGAGGCAGGGAGACCAACAGAAAGCTATTGCAATGCTCCAGGCATAAAGTGATGAGGACCTGCACTAGTGTGGTTGTAGTGTCAAAGGACAGAAAAGGGTACACACCAGAAATATGATGATAGAATTGATAGGTATTGACACCTGATTCTATATGAGGGATGAGAGATAGTAAGGAATTGAGGTTGGCATCTAGATTGCAAGCTTGGCTGCCTGGGAGAATATAGTAGTACCCTCAACAGTAATAGGGAAGTTGGGAAAAGGAGAGGATTTGGAGGGAAAAGATTTTGAGTTTTGCATATGTTGAATTTAAGATGTCTATGTGACATCTCATTAAAGATGTCCAGAAAGCAGCTGGAGATGTGAGACCAGAGGTCAGAAGAGAAATTAAGATCTGAAAATCATCTGCATAGAGACAATAATTGAATCCACAGGAGCTGATGAGATCATCAAGCAAAACAGTATACAGGGAGAAGAGAAGATGTCCTAGAAGATATACTTGGGGGAATATTCATTGTTAGCTGACATGATCTGAATGAAGATCTGGTAAAAGAGACTGAGGAGCAGTAGGACAGGTAGAAAGAAAACCAAAAGAGGGCAGGCAGTGTGTCATGAAAACCTAGAGAGAAGAGAGAGTATCAAGAAAAAGAAAGTGATTAACAATGTCAAAAACTTCCAAGAGGCCAAGAAGGTGAGGAGAGGCCATTAAATTTGGCATTAAAAGGCCAATACATTTGGCAATTAAGAGATCACTGGAAACGTTGAAAACGTTTCAGTTGAATGATAAGGTTGATCCAGACCATAGGGTTTAGTGGTGGGTGATAAGAAAGGAAATAGAAGCATTGAGTGTAGACTGCTTCCTCAAGGTGTTTAGCAACAAAAGGTATGAGAGATACAGTATGACAACTAGTGGATATGGATGGATCACATGGACTTTTTTTTTAAGGATATGGGAGACATGGATATATTTATAGTCAGTATAGAAGCATTCAACAGAGAGGGGGAAAATGAGGATTAATAACTAAGTAAGGATGGGAGAGAGGGCAATCTGCTGGGGAAGATGGGACAGGAATGGAATCATTTGTTCATGTAAGGGGTTGGCCTTGGCAAGGTGAAGGGCCACCTGTTTATGTGAGACAATGGTGGAAGAGATAGAGGTAGAAGCCATATAATTTTGAGATGAGGAGGACAAGAGAAGAGGAAGCTCTCAGTGAACAGTTTCAATTTTTTTCAGTGAACTATAAGGTCAAGTTCTCATGTGAAAGGGTTGAGGAGGGAAAAGTGACAGGTTTGAGGACAGGTAAAAAGACTTGGAAAAAACAGAGGTGGTTACAGGGAGAGTGAACTGATTAAGGAGGGATATAAAGACTCCATTGCTGCAGTGAGGGCCGAGTTGAGATATATAACAAATTTGTAGTGGACCCAGTCAGTATGGTTTTGTGATTTTCTCCAGCTTCATTCAGCAGCAGCAGCAGCAGCAGCAGCAGCAGCACATGAGTAGGAAGGAAGACAGAATGGGGAATAATCCAGGGCTGAGGCTTGGCAGGGCAAGATCAGTCATAGATAAAAGAGAAAGAGAGTTGAGAGAAGAGTGTAGAGTTGAACTGGTTCACTGAGGGATTATGGGGAAAGGAAAATGGAGCCAGTACAGGGGTGATGGCCTGGGAAAGAACTGAAGGGTAGTGTGATTAGAAATTGAAGAATAGGGGGCGGCTAGGTGGCACAGTGGATAAAGCACTGGCCCTGGATTCAGTAGGACCTGAGTTCAAATCCGGCCTTGGACACTTAACACTTACTAGCTATGTGACCCTGGGCAAGTCACTTAACCCCCATAGCCCCACAAAAAAAAAAAAAAAAAGAAATTGAAGAACAGGGTTAGGGGCTGTGAGGCAGAGGGAGAAGTAGAATAACAGATTATGATCAGACAAAGAAAATTCAGAGTTCATGAACATGGAAGTAGAACACTTGTGGGTGAAATCAATGGCATAAAAATCTTTGTGTATAGCTGAGGTGGGGTGGAGTTAAAGGTCAGGGGAAATAGGAACTGGGGAATTAGGGTGCTTGAGGGACATGCTGAAGTCCTCTAGTATTAGGGCAGAAATTGAGGAGTTCAGAAAGCCAGAGCCAGGCACTGAACTCGTTGAAGAAAGTGTCCTAGAGATAGGTAGATTACAGCTACCAGAATCTTGATTAGGTGTAGTTACAGATTGAATTAATCTCAAAAGAGAAGTTATTAAATTATGGTGATAGAAGGAAAGCCTAAAAGCAGGGAATATTCCAACTATCCCCTTTCTCCTCCATGGCTCTAAGGTATGAGTTCAAGTGCAACCAGTACTTAAAACAGTGGCTAGTAAACTGTGATGAGAGAGAGGAGAACCAGGTCTCAGTGAGCACAAGAAGATGGAAGAAGTGAGAAAGAAAAAAGTTTATGATGAAAGCAAGTTTGTTATCTATGTGGCAGGCATTCTAGAAAACATGGTGGAAGGGTTAATGGCTTTAGAGTGGGATATTGGGGGGGGATGATTGAGAGGGATAGGAATATGGGAAAAATCAGTGGGTAATGTTACACAGAGAATAGGGTTTGGACCATGCTAGCCAGGGGTTCAGAATCATTGGGATTTGGGGGAAAGCTCTGAGGAGTCACTGCTTCAGAATCACTGGGATGGGGAAGGCATGATGTAGCAGGAGAATACTGATAAAGGGATGAATTCTGGTAGGTTATTATAGTCTCTAGGGGCTTGACTCTGGGAGGAGGCATTGGGAAGTGGTGTGTAGCTTGACTAGAGGGCAGAGGAAAAGAGGGTACTCATAGTTGTAGAGTTTTAGGTATGAAGGTGTACAGGACTTTAGAAAAGGATACTAAAGAAAGATTTCATGAATAAAATGTCATTTAAGTTCAGTTTTTATATGATAGGTAGAATTCAGTAAGGTAAAGAGTACTTCAGAGAGAAAGGACACAATGAGTAATGACAAAGAAACAATAAAGCACGAGGCATGTGGGAAGTGGGGGGAGGGTTAGCAGCTAAACCTTTCTCTGAGCTCCTCTCCAAACTAAGAACTTTCTCCATGATGACACAATAGACTTCTCACCCTGGAAGCTCACTCTGCTCTTGCAGCTTCCCCCACAGTAAAGCTTCTTGTGAGCAGAGACTGACTTTCTGTTTGTATTTCAAGCACAGTATAAGTGCTTAAAAAATGCTAATTCTTATTACTCTGTTGTAGTACAGGGTTCATGTAATTAGAGATAAACTGGAAAGTATACCACGGGGTATACAAGAAGCCCCAAATTTAAGTTCTAACAGTTGTGTGTGTGTGTGTGTGTGTGTGTGTGTGTGTTTAATGAGATGAGGGGGTAATTGTTTAAAACTTGAAAATTATTTTTCTGAAGAAATAATATCATAAGGAAGATCTGAGTTCAGATCTGACCTCTAACACTTACTAGCTGTGTGACCCTGGACAAGTCACTTTTTTTAAAATCATAAAAGTATTTTATTATTTTCCAGTTACATGTAAAGATAGTTTTCAACATTTGTTTTCATAGGATTTTTAGTTCCAAATCTTTCCCCCATCCTCCCTTCCCTCCCTGAGATGGAAAGCAATCTGATATAGGTTATATATGTATAAACATATAAAGCATAGTTCTGCTTGTGAAAGAAGAAGCAGAACACAAGGGAAAAACCTCAAAAAAGGGGAAAAAAACCAGCCAAAAAGTAGAAACAGTATGGTTCAATTTGCATTCAGAATCCACAATTCTTTTTTCTGGATATGGAGAATATTTTCTATCATGAGTTTTTTGAAATTGTTTTGGATAATTGCACTGCTGAGAAGAGTTAAGTCTATCACAGTTGATCATCACACAATGTTGCTGTTACTGTGTACAATGTTCTCCTGGTTGTGCTCATTTTGCTCAGCATCAGGTTTCTCTGAAAGCCTCCTGCTCATCATTTCTCACAGCACAAAAGTATTCCATTACAATTCATGTATCAAAAAACCCCACAAAAAAACAATTAATGTATCACAACTTGTTTAGCCATTCCCCAATTGATGGCCATTCCCTTAATTTCCAATTCTTTGCCACCACAAAGAGAGCTGCTATAAATATTTTTGTACATATGGGTCCTTTTCCCTCCTCTATGATCTCTTTGGGATACAGACCTAATAGTGGTATTACTGGGTCAAAGGGTATGCACATGGACAAGTCACTTAACCTCTATTTGCCTTAATCTACTGGAGAAGGAAATGACAAACTACACTGATCTTTGCCAAGAAAACTCCATGGATTGTATGTTCTGTAGGGTCACAAAGAGTTGGATATGACCAAGCAGGTTAAAGAGTGTTTAACAAATCTGATTTGAGCCTCATAACGCAATAACATAAGTAGTTCAAATATTACTACTGCCATTTTAAAGAGAATTTTAGAATTGAAATGACTTTCTCAAGTTCACACAATTAGCAAAAATATGACTCATAACTGATTCTTTGGAATTTAGTGGTTTTTTCTACTATCCTACTGATTTTTGGCACAGTATTTCTCATCTGGCCCTTAAAACCCAGAATACGGCTGAAATAAAATTAATATAAATTTCTACCTGTGAGCTGATTTATGACAGCAATGGAACATTATCTTTTTCTCTTCCCTTGATTTAGTACATTATGGGTTGCAAGTGCTTTTGTGTGCTAGCCTTAGAACTTAGCCAACACTTTAAACATTATTTCTATGGGGGAATTTGGGGTCTGAGTTCAAATTCAAAATACCAGATGGTCTCCACTCTCAGCTGAAAAAAGGAGATGCAAAATCCCTTATTAGATATCATATTGCTTGCCTTCTCAATGTATTGGGGAGGAGCAGAGGGGAGGGAGAGAATCTGGAACTCAAAATTTAAAAATATAAATGTTAAAAAAAAAAATCCACCCCCCCCAATCTTATTAGAGGTTGGTCAAAATAATAAAAGGAATATTTTCCACAGCTTCAGTGCAAGCTATCACCTAGAATAATGACTCATATTTTTTATAGTGCTCTAAGGTTTATAAAACATAAAACAATATTATGAAAAAGTTACTGCAAATATTATTTCCATAAAAATAAGAAAAAAGGTTCAGAGAAGTTAAGTGAGGTGTTCAAAGTTAAACAGTAATGGCACAGTAGTTAAGTGTCACAACTAGGACTGGAAGCCAGCTGTCCTAAGTCCAGCATTCTTACCTATATACCATCTTACCACATAGTCACTGTGCTTGCTTAACTTCTGTCAAGGAAGGAAAGTCATCTGTACTTTTAGTATCATTCACATTGGTTATATAGAAATACTTTTAAATTGGGAGCTGCCACAAACATTGATTCACTAGTTAAATACAAAAGTAGGAGAAAAACACTTTGAAGAGGAAGTAGGAGATATAGAAGGAAGTTGTAGAGAGAGGGAGGAAAGAATGGAAAGAGAAATGAGAGCAATGCAGGAGAGTCATGAGAAAAAAGTCAACAGTTTGAAAAGCCAAATGGAAAAGGAGATTAAAAAACTGCCTGATGAAAATAATTGCCTAAGAATTAGGATTGAACAAATGGAAGCTAGTAGAAACCAAGAAGAAATGGAAGCTTATGAGAAACCAAGACACAGTAAAGCAAATCCAACTGAATGAAAAAATAGAGGGCAATGTAAAATATCTCCTTGGAAAAACAGCGGACCTGGAAAATAAATCTAGGAGAGATAATTTGAAAATCATTGGACTACCTCAAAACCACGACCAAAATAACAGCTTAGACACCATCCTCCAAGAGATTGTGAGAGAAAATTGCCCTGATATTCTAGAAGCAGAAGCTAAAACAGAAATTCAAAGAATCTACCAATCACCTCCTGAAAGAGATCCCAAAAGGAAAACCTCCAGGAATATTATAGCCAAATTCCAGAGATCCCAGGTCAAGGAGAAAATATTGCAAGCAGTTTGAAAAAAGGAATCCAAATACTGTGGAGCTCCAATAAGGATAAAGAAAGATCTAGCAGCTTCTACATTAAAGGACTGGAGGGCATGGAATATGATATTCCAGAGGGCAAAGGAACTAGGACTACAGCCAAGAATCATGTACCCAGCAAAATTAATCATAATCTTTCAGAGGAAAAAATGGGATTTCAACGAAAAAGCGGTCTTTCAGGCATTTGTGATGAAAAGACCTGTACTGAATAGAAAATTTGACTTTCAAATACAAGACCCTGGAGAAACATAAAAAGGTAAACAGGAAAAAGACTTAATGAGGGATATTAAAAGATCAAACAGTTTACATTTCTACATGGGAAGATAATACTTTGAACTCATAAGAACTATCTCAGTAAGGAATTCACAGAAGACACAAGTCTGAACTGAATATGAAGGGATGATATCTGTAAAGCATTTATGTTTTGTTCTTTGTGGGGCAAACAGGGTAGGGTGTCTTATGTCTGGCATCAGATATGGGCTTGGGGACTCCTGGGTCCAGGGCTGGTGCTTTGTCCACTGTGCCACCTAACTAACCCATGATGACATCTTTAAAATAAGGTTGAGGTGTAGGAGGAATAGACTGGGGGAGGGGGAAGGGGAGAGATGGTCTGGGGAGAGGTAGTTCACATGAAGGAAACAAGAAAAAAGCTTATGGAGGGGAGGGGAAGGGGGGAAGGAGTTGGGGAGTGAGTGAACCTTAATATCATCAGAATTGGCTCAAAGAAGGACTAACATACATACTCAAGTAGGTATAGTAGTATATTTTTTCCCTGAGGGAGGTGTGAGAGCCAAATTGGATATATGGAGCATTAATCTCCCCCATTAAACTTTCCCTTTTATATATATATATATATCTCACAGACCCATAAGAAAAAGGAGCCACTGAACTTTAATCTGTGAGGGATCAGTTTGTTTGTTTTTTTATTGCTTGGGAATTAATTAGACAACAAGAGCTGAAACCAATTAGGGAAATAAGGAAAGAGAAATATAAATGAATAATCTTAGATCTAAGCTTAGTCTATTCCTTTATAAAACTCACTGAATCCCAAACTGCCCGCCAGACTGAGAAGCCCTGAAAAGACTGAACACCAAACCATGTGCATTCCTTTCAATCCTGCTCAGTCACTGCTAAATTCGCACCAGAGAGAGAAAACTTCCATTCCTGCCCTCACTTTTAAGTTCCTCGTGTTCTCCTCCCCAAAAGGGAGGTCCTTCAAAAGCTGCTTCAGTAGCATGCACAATCTCTCAAATAATTCAGTTAAAACTTCAGATATTAATCTTTACCACAAATAATTTTTACCACAGAGGGGAGGGAGATGGGGGGGGGGAGGGAAAAGAGAGAAGGGCAGATTGGGGGAGAGAGCAGTAAAAAGCAAAACACTTTTGAGGAAGGTGAAGATGTTCTGCATTACTGCACAAGTATGACATATTGAATTGTTTGATTTCATAGGGAGGGTTGAGGAGGGAGGGAGGAAGAAAAATTTAGAACACAGAATTAGCTCAAAGACCTTAATCTCATCAGAGTGGACTCATGAAGGGAATAACATTCACACCCAATTGGGAGGAGTAATATATTTAACCCTACAGGAAAGTAGGAGGGGAAAAGGATAAGGTGAAAAAAGGGAGTGCAGAGCGGGGGAAGGGACAGTCAGAAGTAAAACACTTTTGAGGAGGAATAGGTTAAAAGAAGGTAGAAAATAGAGTAAATATCATGGGAAGGGATTAGGATGGAGGGAAATAGTCATGATGATTGATTATAATGGCAAAACGTATGGTACCTACTTTGCTGGGCTATTATGAAAAAAATTCTCTGTCAAGTTTAAGGTACTATATACAGGTTATGATGAACAGGATACTATCAGAAAAACCTGGAAAGACTTACATGAACTGAAGCAGAGTGAAATGTACTGTATACAAAATAACAGCAATAGTGTAAGATGATCTGCTGGGAAGCATGTGGTTATTTTCAGTAAGGCAATGATCCAATATAACCCTGAAGGACTTATGAAAATTGCAACCCATCTACAGAGAAAGAACTGATGGTATCTGAAAACAAATAGAAACACATTTAAAAAATTTTTTTTTCCCTCTTTGACAATTCCTTAATCTGAAGATTTTTTTTTTACTGTTTTCTTTCACAACCTAGCTAATGTGGGAATGTTTTCCATGACTACTCATGTATAACTTATTTTGAATTGCTTGAGTTCTTGTGGATGGGGGGTGGGAATGGAGGGAGGAAGAGAAGTCGGAACACAAAGTTTTAAAAAATTGATGTTAAAATTTGTTTTTACATATATTTTGGCAAATAAAATTCTATTCAATACCAAAAAAAGCAGCAGGAAAACAATTTTAGTATAACTGTTTTTTACTTCACGACCAAACTGTATATGTACACAAACTTTCTTCTTTAAAATGGGAATAAGACAGAGTTATCTGTGTCACAGTACTCACAAATGTTAGGGAAATGAGTTATGCTATATGAAAATGCTTTCATTTCTTTGGGTGGCATGCATTCAATAAACCCAAGATATTTTTATTTAATGCTAAGTATACAAAGAAATGTTATTCTAGGACTACAGATGTCTTTCAATTAATCAACCCATATCCCTTAAGAATTATCAATTGTTTGACCTTGGGCAAGTCACTGAACCCTCATTGCCCTGCCCCCCCCCCAAAAAAACTCCAAAAGAATATTATCAATTGTTAAAATTTTTTCTCAACTCTTCCTAGGGAAAGGTAAACGATAAAAGATAAATCCCACAATTTGATTTGAGAGTCTTGGTTTCATAACATTACAATGTAAAAAAAAAAAAGAATAAATTACCAGGGCAGAAATTTGTTCTGTCAGCATCTCTAGCACATTCAATAGGAAACAGAAATGAAAGCTATCTTTTGCTATGATAATTAAGAGGAGATAAGAAGCTATCAAAAGGAACATTAAAAAAATAAAGCTGTATTATATTAGCTACATTAAGTACCTGGGATATAATTCACTCAGCCAGCAACTTTGAAAAGAGATCCTAAATGAAATAAGGGTTAAAGGTTTCAGTGTGGTACTCAAAAACATTTCCCAAGATCTCCCAATAATAACCATTTCTAGAACTTGGCAATTACTTGCACTCTATCTACATATCTGTCAATAATAAACATTTTTATCTAAAAATTTGAGTTCCAAATTGTATCCCTCCTTCCCCCTCTCCCCTCCCCGAGGTGGTAAGCAATCAGACATAGGTTATACATGATTTGTACTTTATTTAAACATATTCATTGATATTTTAAATTATTATATAATAAAAATAGCTTATAGATTTATATGTTGCTTAATAGTTGCATAATATGAATCAAAAAAAGCAGTGGTGATCATAGTTCTGAATTAATTTCTCAGTAGGTATTTACTGAGAAGGAAAGAAAGAAGAAAGGAGGGGGAGGCTATAAGTTAATTACTAAGATCCTACTATGTGTCAAACACTGTGTTAAGTGCATTACAAATGCTTATAATACTCAATGCCTTCACCTTAATTAATGCACACTTAATGTGTACTTAATTTAACCTTCATGAAATTGGAATAGGTTTGTAAGTGATCAGAGGAAAAAAATTTTCATGACTTACTTTAAACTTAAGGTATAAGAGAGACACTATCACCATAAGAGTAACTTATGAGTATATATGTGTACCACACACTAATAATTTTCAACTTATGATGAAAGTTTTGATATAAAAATTATTTTAAACACTAAACATTCAACTGTTCCCCATAGCTGCAAGATCTAAATTTATTTATAAAAGCTATTGACAAAAATTTTATAATTACCCCAAAACTCAGACTAATAGCCAATTTAATTTCAGTGACATTGTTATGACAAAGCCACTTGCAAATTTCACCTGCTAGAATTCTAAATGTGAACATCTAAATGGTGTGAGAAGTATGAATAGTTCTGTGATCCATATCTCATATAACAGTCTTATTTTTTAAATTATTCAACATTTATTTAGTGTCTGCTCTATGCAAGGCACTGCATACTACATACAAGATACAAGATACTAGATACAAGGAGCAGTTGACTCTGAGACACCATAGGGCTACATAATGAGGAAGATACAAAGATAATTATACTACTCTTGAGAGGCTTACAAACTACACCATAAAAACATGTTCAAGGGATATTAGCTACTAAAGCTACATATTCACATAAGCATGGAAATTTAGAGAAGAGACCACAGGTGAATTATTTAATACAATTTCCTTTTTTTAAAGATAAAGAAACTGAAGCCCAAAGATGTGCCCAAGGTCAGAAAGCTAGTAATTCATTAACGGCAGAAGTAGGACTAAAATCCAGGCAACGCTCTTGCTACTCTACCACTTGGCCCTTCATAATAATATTAAAGTAGATAGGAGGATTAATAAGGTGGAGAGCTTTCAGAGGTCATTGACAGTCAGTGACCAAGAATGCAAAGGCGCTAGACAGTCTATGATAATCAGTTAAAGGAATGAAAAATGTCTAAAACTGAGAAGGTATAACAAGCAGAGAAGGGAGATATGATTATAATAAAATATTTGAAGGGTTTTCATTTGGAAAATGTTTGGCACCAGAAGAAACTGCAAGGAGATAGACTCCAGTTTAATAAAAGGGCTGGTGCTTTATCCGCTGTGCCACCTAACTGCCCCCAATAAGTACACTTTTAAGACCACTAGTAGTTCTCTTCCTATCATTATTATTATTATTTTTTTTGGTGAGGCAATTGGGGTTAAGTGACTTGCCCAGGGTCACACAGCTAGTAAGTGTTAAGTGTCTGAGGTCGGATTTGAACTCAGGTACTCCTGAATCCAGGGCTAGTGTGCTTTATCCACTGTGCCATCTAGCTGTCCTCTTTTCCTATCATTATTAAAAATTTTTAGAAGTATATTTTTATTTATCTTTTTGTTTTAAATTGCCTGAATTTCCCCCATATCCTCCTCTCCCCTCCCAGAGAACCATACTTTATAACAATATTAAAGAGAAGATCAATATATTGAAAAAAATCTGACATCATATGTAATGTTCAGCACATCCATGGACCACCCTGCCCCTTGCAAAGGAGTGGGGAGAGGATATCAATATTTAATAACTACTTTATTTTTTGTTTTTAATTTACAATACCATAGCATCACATATAGTACATATAGGAAATGAATTTATGTGTGAAAAATGGCAAAATTGTAAATGGCAAAAAAGAAAGAAAAATAATTTTCAAAAAATCATTAAAACATCCTGACTTCTGTACATACAGATATAGGTTATATAAAACTACAGAAATGTAGTTACATTACAAAATTCCCACTATGCTCTTAGTCATACTATAACCACTAGAAATGGAAAGCAAAATAAAAGATAAACAAAATATAATAAAACTTAGCATGGTCGGGGAATGTCATTCTGCAAAGTTTTTTGGTAGCATATCTATTCAAGCACCAATGTTAAATTTAAAATCTTTCTAAAATAAATTATACATTTCCTTTTTGTCTTACTGTTTGTCCTTCATTCTCAAAATGAATTAGATTTAAGTGAGGGAGGGCTGTTCAAGGTCACCAACCTCACTCTCTCCCCCAGAGTAGTCTGGGTCCAATGGCAAGATATATACTAGGACAACTGGGGACAGTTCTGGATGTTTAAGGCAACTGGGGTTAAGTGACTTGCCCAGGGTCACACAGCTTGTGTCTGAGGTGATATTTGAACTTAAGTCCTCTCAACTTCAGGGTCAGTGATCTACCAACTGTGCCACCCCCTTATTTTCTTAAACAAAGCACAATGAACATACAATTTAACCTTTTATGAATAATTCAGGGACACAATTATGATAGTGATCATCTTCTAAGTCCACAAGAACATGAGTGGCTGTTTCTCTATTAAATGACTCCAGGTAGCTGAACTTTTTTTTTTCTCTTTTTTTCAATAGATATCAAATCTCATTATTGTTAGTATAACTAATAAGCTATGACTTTGAGACCAGATAATAAAGCTGGCCCAAGAAATTATTCTATGATTAAAAATACAGGAACTTTGTTGTATCAACTTTGCTTTTTATTTTAGGCATTCAAAGTCTTTTTTTTTTTTTTTGGCTTACATTTGAAAACCAAAAATGAGTTCCAGATATTTGAAATGTAACTCATATGGTCCTAAATCCACTATTTAGTTCATTCTTTCACCATTTGTGAGGCACATAGTAAAGCTCTTAATGTTTGTTGCCCTATTGCTTCTCGATGTCTTAATGCAAAAATTGTAAATAATTATTTAAAAACAAACTCTAACAAGCTTTGGGAAGCTAAAATGTGATTTTCTTTTTTCTTTTTTTTTTTTTTTAGTGAGGCAATTGGGGTTAAGTGACTTGCCCAGGGTCACACAGCTAGTAAGTGTTAAGTGGCTGAAGCTGGATTTGAACTCAGGTCCTCCTGAATCCAGGGCCAGTGCTTTATCCATTGCACCACCTAGCTGCCCCAAAATGTGATTTTCTAAGTCCATGGGAGTCTACTACCAGACTGTGCATTTGTATATACTGTATACTATATAAATAGCTTGACATGGTCAACTTACATAATTTTCTGGATAAGTCTAGCCAAAAAAAGTTTGAACAAGATTGAAAACCCTTTGTTACACTTTTGGAGGCAGATTTCCATTAACTACAGGTTTTTTTTCAAGAAAAGGTTATCTCAGACTTCTCCAGTCTTTTATTTTTGATGTCAATAAAATATCAGTGATACGATCTGGATTTTAAAGTTGTTATACTTAACACATATTAGAATTGCATGGAGAAAAATGCCTTTAAAGTATTGTCCTTAGCAAAAAGTTAATCAAGCATGCCAAATTGTCGACTGCTTAAACTACAGAAAGTGTCAAATATTAAAAGAGGCAATTTAAAAATTTCAATAATTCATCTTTTCATTTCTTCTAAAATTATCATCAGAAATAGTTTACACAAGTTTTAATTCACAGTCCAAAAACCTTTATCCATTTAGGGGTAAGAAGAGATAGGGACTGGACTGTGATTTTACTGGCACAGGGAATTCCTGGGTGAAGAACTATCTCTATCAGTGCAGGTCTGCATCCTCTCTGCAATTTATAGCTTTAGATAGTTGCCTAGGGCACTGAGAGGTTAAGATTTACTATATTCAAATATAGTTACAACAATTAAGGACTTATAAAAATGTCCAAAGTTGAGAAAAATCTAAGCTACTGACTTTCATCTCCAGATATACTACTGGAAAATACAAAGTTTAAAAAAAAAATCAGTACTTTAGAAATGGATAAAAATCTGTGATACCACATAATTACATGAAATAGTGCAAAGAATATAAGTTTTACTTTTTCACCAAACAAAAGAGCTCTTCAGACACAACAAACCTTTCACTTTGTGCTGACTGAATCTCTATGTCCCAAATGCAGTTATGGAAAAGGGCCAATTGTTATATTCAGATACATTCAAAACTTTATTGTTAGGGTCAAAAGGGTTTAAGAGGGTGGGGGGAATATTACTTTTCTTTCTTTTTTTTTTTTTTAAGTGAGGCAGTTGGGGTTAAGTGACTTGCCCAGGGTCACACAGCTAGTAAGTGTTAAGTGTCTGAGGCCGAATTTGAACTCAGGTCCTCCTGACTCCAGGGCCAGTGCTCTATCCACTGCGCCATCTAGCTGCCCCGGGAATACTACTTTTCATCAGCTTATGATGGAAAATTTCAAGACATTTACACTAATAGAATCAATTCCAAACTCAGTGTTTTTTATGCTAAAATGGCAAAATGATACAAAAAAAAAAAAAGAATTTCTGCTTTCCAAAAACCAAATACACTGCCACTGCTTTTTCATATCTCCCTTACTGGAAAGATCTAAACCAAAGTCTTTGAAGGGATTATGCTAATGTACTCTCTTCTCTAATTGTCTTGTATTCTTTCCTTGCAATTTTATTAATCTCTTGATTTTCTGAATTTGTATTTTGGTAATCTGTAATTTTGTAATTTGTAGTTGTGGTTGTTTGATTTGTCTTCTTTTCTTTTAGTTTTTGTCTCA
Organism: Dromiciops gliroides; assembly: GCF_019393635.1. Taxonomy (NCBI): domain Eukaryota; kingdom Metazoa; phylum Chordata; class Mammalia; order Microbiotheria; family Microbiotheriidae; genus Dromiciops; species Dromiciops gliroides. The sequence continues at coordinate 261,498,094 of NC_057862.1, read as the reverse complement.
TTCATTTTTTTATGGTTTTTCTATGATTTGTTCTTTGACCTAACCTAACATTTTTTCCCTTTTTATTTTTGTTTTATTCTGAACTTAAACATCAAATAATGAGTATTTCCATACAAAGTACAGAACAACAATGTACATAAAACTGTGAACCTCTATTATATACAGTTTGCTTTTCTTTTTAAAGCCTATATTAAAATTAAAATATAATTTTCAAAATTGTTCTGTTTACTGGTGATTACTTGGGGTCTTTTGTTTTCTTCTAATTTTTTTTAGGGGGGCAGTGTTTGCAAATCTTTATGCCTAGTCCCCTCATTCCCATCTCTTCCTATGGGGAGAAAAAAGAAAAGTCAAAACCCTTGTAACAAATATGCATTGTCAAGCAAAACAAATTCCCACATGGCCCAGGTAAAAAAAAAATTGTCTCATTCTGTATTGAGTCCATTGTCTTTTTGTCAAGAGAGATCCACAGTTGCTATAAGATTAAATTATACTCTCCAATCAATTGTAATGCTTTCTTCAAAGGACCTTTATTGAATATAATTTTTTATTGTTGTTACGATCAATAAAGGATATGTTTAATATTTCTGCATGTTTGTGAGGTTTTTATGCCATTCAATTCTGCTAATAGTACAAATACTCTTGGTTATAACAACATTCCTTTCTAGTCCCATTTGGCAAATACCAGAGAGCTATTATAGCTAACATTTCTAAATTTATATTTGGGTTCTTAATTTATTTCTTATCTTTTTGTTAAATTTGTCTAGATTTAAAAGGGGTATATTGAAATCCATTATGATATTGATGTTTATTTCTCCTTGGAAATTACTTAAATTTTCACTTAAATATTTACATCCTGTTGTATTCTGTGTACATGACTCCTTGTATATGGTACCTTGAGGGATAATGTAGTTTGCCTGTTTATTTGAATTCACTGTTGCATATCCCTGTTTTTCTGAATAAATATGAGGCATAACAAATTTTGCCTCCGCCCATTATTTTACTGTGTGAATATTTGTTTCAAGTCTATGTCTGCATTTTTTGAAAACACCTTTGAACATACCATTCCTAATTAATTTTGCTATCCTTTTCTGTTTTATAGGTGAATCTATCCCATTTGTGCTCATAATTATGACTGTGTATTTCCCTCCACTCTTCTTTTTCCTGTCTACAGCTCCACCCAGTTCTTTATATGGAAGAAGTGATAACAGGACTGTGTTCACCACTAGAGATCCATACCTGATAGAATCTACTTCTGCTGCCAACCTTTTTAAACTCTTTCCCTTTTCCAGAATCTGGAATTACCCTTTTCCCCTTTTAAGGAGGTTTTATCCTTTCAGGATCAACCCAATGACACTTGTTTGTTTTGGTTGTAACTAATCCCTCTTAATTTACCTTCTCTTTTACTCCCCCATCCCAATTCCCAGCTGAGTTGAATATATTTCTACACCAAACTTTATGTCTGAGAATGTTTTCTACCCTTTTTTATCTGCTTCTGATGGAAGTAAGGTTTTTGTCTCCCTCTCCTTTTATCCTGTTCTCATTGATTTCCACATGTGTGTGTGTTCAATCCTTCACCTCTCCTTCCCCCATATATATATATATATTTTTTGCGGTGCAATGGGGCAATGACTTGCCCAGGGTTACACAGCTAGTAAGTGTCAAGTGTCTGAGCCTGGATTTGAACTCAGGTCCTCCTGAATCCAGGGCCAGTGCTCTATTCACTGTGCCACCTAGCTGCCCCCTCCCCTATATTTTAAAAGTTTTTTTCTTCTCACAAAATGTAATGGAGATTGTTCTAACTATTTCTTCCCTGGGATCTTCTTTTTCCTCTCTTTTCTTTCTTCTCTCAAGATAATCATGTAATGGAATTTATTAATTTGATCATTGACAATGCTATGCTAAGGTTTAGTAAAAATACAGCAATTCAAACAGTTGAAGAAGAGAATCCAGCTTTCCAGACCAGAGTCCAGAATCCAGTTTTTCCAGACCAGAATCCAGACCAGAGTCCAGAATTCAGTTTTCCAGACCAGAATCCAGTTTCCTCCTGATGACATCTTACCATGACAAGAGAACTCAGAGACTTTATATGAACTGTTTTGCTTTATTAGTTTTTACTATCTCCTTTCTGTTATAATATACACTATCTGTAACATGTACTCTCTGCAGAGGCTCTCCCTTTGCAAGAGTAATGTCAAAGCGTCGGTTCATGAGGAAAAAAAAAAATCGCCCCTCTGGACAAAACTTTCCTCTCTTTCTTTTCTATATTGTTGTTCACATATTGTTAGTTAGCAATAGTTATTATATTATTTTTACTGTTCCGTCAAGGAAATATTTTGTTTCTTGAGGAACAAAAGGGGGGAATGTGGTAAAAAGTTTTAACGGGTCGGTTAGATAATGGAGAGACGCCAGGTTTTTTTTAGGACCACCCTTTTGGGGAGGAGACCAACAGCATAAGCTACGCACGCCAGATTGCCTGCTGAGCACTCGACTTCCGCGGTGCGAGCTTAAAAGGCAAGGAGAGAACGGAAGTGGGGCCTTTTATCCTGCTCCGCTGGTCTCCTGGCTGCGCTGCACAGACAGATGCGGACTGGAATATGACTCGGCCCGGCTCTCAGTTAGCAGCATGTGCTTGACTTGGTCTCTTGCCCCAAAGGTGGCCTTCCGCTTTTGGTGAGTTTTATACGGAATATAGACTAAGCCTAGACTTAAGATGATTTGTATTGTATTTCTACTTTCCTATCCTTCTAATCAACATCACCTTGTGACTACCATACAATAAAAGCTCTATCTAGAAAACCAGAAGCTTCTTCCATTTACTACTCTGGGAGATAAATTAAGGGAAAGGTTAAGTAGGGTAGATTTATGATCTAATATCCAATTTTAATCTCGCAATCAAAGCATAGCAAACCACTTCCAGGCCTTCATCTTATTAATAAATTCCCTCTATAATCTTTGATTATAACAAAGCTTTAAGGTAACAGATTTTTTTCTCTTGCTATTGGGGTGGAAGGTGGGAGGAGAAGCAGAAGGAGGGATTAAGCATTTATATAGTGCCTACTATGTGCTAGGCACTGAGCTAAGCGCTTTTTAAAAATATATCTCATTTACAAATTATTATCTCATTTGATCCTCACAACAACCCTTCGAGGCAGGTGATATTATTATCCCTATTTCACAGTTTGCTGAAGCAAACAGAAGTTGTGACTTGCCCAGGGACATACAGCAAGTAAGTGTCCTAGACTAAATTTAAATTTAGATCTTCCTGACTCCAAGTCCAGCAGCCAACTGCCTCCAATAGAATATAATAACACTTCATCCTTATATGAAGGATATGTAATTCTATAGTCACCTTATAGTTCCTTTTAATTGCTCAGTTGTATTTACCTTTTAATGTTTCTCTTGACTTTTCTGTTTCTTTTTCAAAGTTTCTCTTCAGCTCTGGTCTTTTCATTAGGAATCCTACTGTTTTCTATCAGGAAGTCTTATATTTCATTAAAGGCCTATTCCCTAACTCCCCACTGTTCATAGGATTATACTTAGTTATAGAGGGCTGAGTTATTCTTGGTTGTGAGACTTTATCTTTTCAAGTATCAGATTAGAAGCTCTCCTCTCTCCCTATACTGGTACTACCAAGTCTTGGGTGATGCTGAGTGTGGCTCTTTGATACTCAAGCTCTTTTTGACTACTTGCGGTATTTTTTCTAAGACCTGAAAGCTCTGAATTTTGGCTCAGGACACAAATGCTGCATTCTACTTATTTTCACATTGTACTCAAGTTCTAAGAAAGCTAGGCAGAATTTTCTCAGTCCAGCAAGCTGCTGCAAACTTTCAGCACTCTAAGGTTTGGTTGCTGTCCTCCTGCTCAAAGAGTTGAAGGTTGACAATCTGAGTTTAGGGTATGGGTGCCACAGTCACAGGCTCATCCTTCATCAGAGCTCCCCAGTAGATCACTGCTAGCACCAATTACCATTATGGAAGGCTCCACTAGTTCTGATCAATAAAATCATAGGCTTGTGCCTGGTCCTTACTCCTTGATCTGGGCACATAGTTTTAGGCCCTAGCCCTGGTTGGAAACCTCTACCACTCTGAGTCTCAGAGTTGAGCAGAGTTGAACTCTGAGCTGAAAAGTCTACTTTGATCCAAGTTCCCTATCCTGTACAGAGCTACAGGCCATAGCCATAGTCTGCATCTATCTATAAGACCTCTGTACCAGTGTCCCTGTACTAGCTCCCTCCCAAAATGCCCATAGGCCTGTCTCCTCATGCTGGAAAAGGCACTCACTATTGTTTTTCCTTGGCTTTACCAATCATCACTTAGTCTAATATTCTCCCTTGATCTTTGCTGAAGTAATTGTGCAAGAAAAGTTGGGTTCTATTGCCTCCCTCTCTGCCATCTTTTCTGATTCCCAAAGACATACATTCACAAAAGCTATTCCAAATGCAGTTGATGGTTAATCCCAAATTATTTTTCAGTCTATATCAGGGGTTCTTTATCTTTTTGGTGTCATAAATCACTTTTGTAGTCTGGTGAATCATGTTTTTAAATCCCAAAAAGGAGAAGAAATTTGCAAAAGAAACAAATTACACTAATCGTTATCAAAATATTTTTTAAGAAAACAAGTTCACAGGTCTCAGATTAAGAATCTCTGATCTAGATGTATATTTTAAACATGCAATTAGGAAAGGTCCACAATACCTTAAAGTAAGCCATTTATTACAACAATAACAACTAACATTTATATAGTGCTTACTGTGCGCTAGGCACTGGGCTAAGCACTTTATAATTATTATCGAATTTGATTCTTACAACAACCCTGGAAGGTATGTACTATTATTATCCCCATTTTACAGAAGAGGAAATGGAGGCAAATAGCAGGTAAGTGACATGCCCAGGATCACACTGGTAGACATGTAAGACTACATTTGAACTCAGATCTTTCTGACTCTAGGCCTAGTGCTCTGTATACAGCACTGTATTTCAGAAGAGATCAACATTATGTTATCCTAAATTAAAATTTGTACATGCATGCACTTAATATTATTTTATAAGGAAATGACACTTAGAAGCATTGCAAAACAAAACAAAACAAAACAAAACAAAGACCTGTGTAACTTCTAGAGTTACTGGTTTTATGCTACATGCTAGAGCAAGAAAAAAAAAAGCTATACACAAGTCATTACAGAGCCAGTTTTATACTAGGTAATAATGATTTCAAAATCCTGAAGTTGTTGGTTTGGTAATGCTAAACAGAGACAATAAGAATAATCATTAACTGAATCTGAGTAATAAGACTGCTATTCTGAGATGGTCCAAATCCTTTTGTAGGGAGGGCTACGTTTATCTAACTTCTAACTTTTATACTTACAACTTTTATTCCCTTATATTTTTTCAGTAATACTTATCCTACTTGAGTTTGCTTGTAGGAAAAATATAAAGAAATCGGCACTAACAAAAGATTTTTTAAAAATTATTTTTAAAGGAGAAAAGGACGGCAGATGGTATTTCATTTTGGGGCCCAGATTTGGGTGATAGTATTCTTTTAAACAGGGCAGAACAATGAGTACCATATTAAAGCCATTGAGGTACAGATTTCACATATAGACAGAAAAGTGACCAACAGTCACAACTGAACAAAAGTGGGATGGGTTGCATTATGCTTTATCATCAGAAGAATTCTTCAAGCAGCAGCTAGATTACTGCTTATTGGGGACATTATGGAGAAGATTTCTGTTTAGGCATCTGAGGTCTCTTAAACTTATGAGATTTTGCAACAAAAGGTAAGATAAATATCAAGAATATTCTAGCAGAATACAAGTTCCTTGAGAGTAAGAACTTTCACTTTTTAAAGTGTATCTCAAGTATATCCCGTGCCTAAGACATAGCAAGGAGGTACTTGGTAAATTCTTGTTTATTGAGGGAACATCAAGAGCAACACAGCATGTGATAGGTGCAAGGGACTAGAGTACAAAGGTCAAAATCAATGCCACATAGGCTTGAAAGGTAGAATATGGTAGAAAGGTATCATACACATATGATTAGGAAACTGCCCTTTCCTACCAAAAATGAACTTTCAACTCTTATCTTGGCTCCAACTCAGAAAAATATAAATAACAGAACGAGAAAGTTAGATTATAGACACAAATATAATACAAACATAAGTTAATTGTACTCAAAGATCTCTCATCAGTAAGACAGGCACTGAGAAAAGATGAACTTAATAAATATGTATTAAAAGCCTTTATATTCTAAATACATATGTTATGGAGCCAAGGATGCAAAAACAAACAGTCCCTATAGTCAAGGAGCTTATTCTATTGGGAAGACAAAACTTAAACACATATACTAAATATTTCAAGGTGATTTTGAGAGTGGGGATGGAACTGGAACTAATTGCTGAAGAGAATCAGGAAAGTCCTCATAGAGTTTATATTACTTAAGATGCGTTTTGAACAAAATTAGGGCTTCTAAGAATCAGTCCATTCAAGCTGTGGAAAACATCCTTTGTAAAGGCAGTGAAATGGGTCAGTACAGTGTGAGGTACAGAATGAAAGCAAGTTTGGCCCGAACAGCACATGTAAAATGGAGTAATAGAATGATAAAAATAATTAGCTTGGAAAGGTAGGTTGGAGATTTGGAGCCAGGTTGTGCAGGGTTTTAAATGCCAAACAGAGGAGCTTGTATTTGATATTAAAGAGAACAGGGAGAGAGCCACTAGAGTTTACTGAGCAGGGGAGGTCAGATATAGTGCTTTAGGAATATCACTTTGGCAAGCGTGTAGACGATGAAGTGGAAAAGGGAGGCAGAGAGAGAGATCAACTAGGAAGATATTGCAGTGGTCTAGGACAGAGATGATAAGTGTCTGAACTAGGGTGGAAGTTGTGTGAACAGAGAAGGAGACAGGTGGGAGATGCTGTGGAGGTAAAACAAATAAGGCTTGACAATTGATTATAACTGTGGAGTAAATTAGAGTGGGTTGATGACTCCAAGGTTTGGGAACCTGGGTGACTGAGAAAGGCCTCCAACAGAAACATGCAAGTTTGGAGCATGGGCAGATTTGGGGTGACAGACCTCTTTCCCCGCTGCAAGAGGAGACAGGAGAAAATATTCTGCTCTCCAAATGGAGATGTCAATACACACACTGAGATATGGAGTCATAAATATAAATGAACCCATAGAATCTGATGAAGTTACCTACAGAACGGAGCCCAGAACAGAGTTTAGGAGTACACCAAAAGGTAGGGAGTGGGATATGTATGATTGTTGTCGTTTGTCCTTCAATATGTAAGATGAGCCAACAAAGGAAACTAAAAAGCAGCAGATAGGTAGGTAAGTGAAACAAGGGACAGCAAAGCCATAGAAAAAAGTCTATGAAGTTACTATCAGAACACTAATCATTATATAAAGAATTTCAGTAAATACTGCAACATTTTATCTTTACTTTTTTGCTCCTCCTCTAGATGGAAATTTCCCAACTTATACTTTTAGGATTGTTTTCCCAAGGAGAGCTGCACAATTCCTAAGAGATAGTCTGTTAATATCTAAAATGTCTAGACAAGGGTTACAGTTGCCTGAAAATGTATCTAACTGATGTGTTTCCTTTTAACAATTCCGAATGTAAGTATTTCTATTGTGTGTAACAATAATCAGATATTAAGGACCATCATAGTACTTGGGAAGGAAAATAACATTAGGCCATCACTGGAAAAAGGTGCTCTTGTTGTTTCTACTAATTGGATTCACTTATAAGCAACATCACAAACAGAACCTAACTATTTACTTTTACCGTTAATCTAAATGAAATGTCTCCCAGTTTATTATAATATAATCTGACTGATAACTCAGTAAAATACTGAGTTTGAGAAAGCTTTAACTATTGCAGAAAATAACATTTTAATGCTTGTTTAATTCAATTATACAGGATTTATACTTGTAAGTGAAATTATATTTAAGTACAAGTTTTAGACAACCAGAAGGCCTTTTGTTTTGTGCAATTGTGGCTTTTTAACATATTCCCTTTAACATTAGATCTTTTTTTGTGTCATGGACTCCTCATGTTTTTAAATGGATGAAATAAAATACATTACAAAGGAAATCAACTATATCAAAAATTTTAAAATATGTATTTAAAAAATTCACAGACCTTCTTAAATTTGTCTATGGATTCCTTGGGGGGGCTGTGGATCCCAGATTAAGAATTTTATAACACTGCACATATAATACATAGTCTTTGGCTTGAGGGCAGGGTTCCTTGGGAGTAGCTTTTGGCAGTCTAATAAAAACAGGTTTTCCACCAGAGTCCATCTGGAACAGTAGATTTGTCACTCCCAAATAGTACTGATTCGATTCCAATTCCTAAAGGCTGAGCAGTATGGAGGCAGATTGGAAGTAGAGAAATGACATCTTCCTTTTTAGTCAGACTAGTGCCTTTATGATTCTTAAAAAAGGTTAACTTTAATTTCTTCTGACCATTCCTTTGTTCAAGTTATTCTTTTTCACTTGGAATGCACTACTCTTTCCATCGAACAAAGGCAAGCTGAAGTGAAGACCCATCTCTTCCCTGTAGCCATAAAAAACCAGGGCTTCTAAACTTCTACACCACTTTGTACTATTCAATGTAGTACTTTTCAATATATTATCTTGTATTAATTGATTATTCAATGAGCTCATATTTCCACATCTAAACAATAAGCTTCTTCAAGGATGGGATTATGTATAACACTATTTCTGTATCTACATCTCTACCACACAACTGGTACTTACATACTTGCTGCTTTTCTTGTCCCTTTCCTCTTGTATTCCTGTCACAGTGATTCTGCCTAAAGTAGGTCTTTAATAAAAGTTTTCAGATTGAAAAAAAAAGTGACCTAAACTGAAAATCCCATCCACTCTGACCAACCAAGAGCCAATATAGTCTTATCTCTAGATTTTGTAGTTTGTGAATTACACATGGCATTTTAAGAATCTATCTTCTTCTCAGCATGCTCAGGGTCTGAAAAATAAACTTAATGTTTGCCTAAATATTATGGTATAGAAAAGAATGTGTTTCTAAAATAAAATGTTTTCCAAATGCACTCTTTAAATCAGTACTTCTTACCATTAGTAGCAAACTTTAAAAAAAAGTTCTATTTCTGAGATTGAGAAACATTGTTGAGAAAAACCTACAAAAATCAAACCAAACTTTTTTTCTTTTTTGAAGACAACGAAACGCAATGGTTTTAACTATAATCAAACCAATCAGCATTTTAAACAAGTTTCTCGGTGATATTTTTAGGTTACGGTTAGGGATTTGAGAGAAGCGAAGGTTTGTGTTAAATGCTTCTGGCATTTTAAGTTTGTCCAGCATGAGGCCTTTGTTCTGACACCGCTTAGAGAGTCTGCCCATCACAATTCTACTTTAAACCAGCTATCTTGAAAAGTGACAGATAATTGAGAATGTCTTACCTCGGAGAAATTAACAGCCAAGGGGATGATTCCAGCCACGTAACATCCTATCAGCATGGCCAGCGACAGAAGACTAATGGAGATGAAATCATCCATTTTCTTGTCCTTTAGTTACCCCAAAGGACATCAAACTACTATTTCCCGCCCCCCGTGGGGTTTCAAAAGGTGCTTAGTTATTTAAACACTTGTCGTGACTCCAAAAGAAGAAACTTCGGGCGTCAACTTCTCAGATCAGATCTTTGGGCCTCCACCAACAGCAGGTTTATGTCACAGAGTTACTTCTTCCTTGTCTACTTCTAGGGAGAATTACTGTTTCCTGGTAAGAGTATCAGGGAGGGCTTTTGGCGGCCTTATTCACAGCCTTTTATCCACAAATAACAAGATTACACGATTTGTTGTTGGAGAGGGGAGATGATGCTGTGTGGGGGAAGCTTTCTTCAATCAGAAAAGTCACGGCCCTAAAATTGCTGGGATATGGAATGGGGGGCGGGTGAAGGGGGGATACACTGTCTGAAGAGGAAGGGGAGGCAAGAAAACCTCTCAGTTCTGCGAGTGCTCCTGTCCCCTGAGTCCGTCCGTCAGTAACCTCCCCCCCTTTCGCCCCCGGGGCCCAGAGCAGCCCACCAGCACCGGCCAACTCTCCTCCGTGTCTAGAGGGCTGAGGAACGTAGGCCGCAGTTCTCTAACTGGAACCTCGGGGGAGGATTCAGCAGATGCGTGTAAAGAAATCAGTCTCTGGCCTATACCCATGGGTCCCCACGGCTTCCCGGCCTCGGCCGGGAGCCTCCACCTCCGCCGCCATTGCAGCCATTGCCGCCAAGTGGCACCTCCTCCAGACATCCACTTCCGGATCTCGGCATTTCCCTCCCCGCCCCCTCCTCCTCTAAACGTCGCTTCCGGGTCACAACCGTCCTCTCCCTGCCACAACCTACTTTTGGTTCTCCACCACCCGGCCAGCCGCCATCTTTGAGTTGGGCTTGTGGGACTGGATCTCTGTCGCTCCGTGAGCAGCTGATCCCCAGGAATGGATGTCTGATAATAGGAGCCTAATATTCAGCGTCTTAGAGGGAACGAGGTCTGCGCTGAAGCCGAAAGGTCCCCCAGCAGGCTTTCCCCCCTCATCAAAGATGGCCAGCCAGGCGTCAACGACTGCTTTGAAGGTATGAGTCTCTAGTCTCCATGGGGGTGCTCTCGCGTTGCAGCGCCGCCGACTTCCGGTGGCTCTTCTCGCGGGGATTGGTTGTTAGCAGTGTTGCGGCTCAGCTCGTGTGCAGTGGCTGTGGTGGCGACAGCGGCGGAGCTCGGCACGATGGTGAGAGAGGCCTCGGCGGCCGCCCCCGACCCCAAATTCTTACCCTAGGCTGGAAGGGCCGAGCCGGAGGCTCCCCTAGCCCATAGGATTCCATCCTTCCCACGGCTCCGGGGACTGGTCCCCAGCATCACCGCCCCCTCATTGTGGCCGAGCGATCCACCCCCCCACCTCTCGCCACTCACACTCCCGCCGGGGAGCGGCCCCGCGCCTGGCACGGGGCCCGACTCGGAATCCCCTTCCCCGACGTGGGCGGCCTCGAGAGCCGCGGCAGCTGGGTGGGAGGCGAGCGCGCTCCAGCCCCGGGGGAGCGAGGCGATGCGTCAGAGCTGGTCCGCTCCGCGCCGGAGGCCTCAAGATGATGCTGAAGATGAGCCTGCCCCCCCCACCCCCCCCACCCCCACCTGACCCTGAAGCTGCGTCGACGGCTAGGAATGTTTTCCCTCCAAAATCTGTCGGAGGTGTTAGAAGTAATGTATGTGTTTTGCTGGGCAGTCAAGGCACTGACCTTGGAGTTGTAGTTGCCGCTTCCCACGTATAGGTGCTGCGGCTCACTAGTCTCTCCTTACTGTGATTAATTCATCGTTTCCTTAGCACTCTAATTTGTCTTTCTCCTCACCTCGATCCCCTTTGTTATATTCCTGCTCTTTTATATTTTATAATTATCAGTGCCTTTCCTAAATTAGGGTTGAAATATCTAAAGAAATGTATGACTTAAAAGAGTTTGCAAGCCAAGTGAGCTTATATTCTTAAGGTGTTAAATAAATGTCGTTTATTCTGCATCCCTTGAGTTTTAAGATTTGGAGGATCTTGGTAAATAAGTGTAAATGAATCCTATATGTATAGTGCCTTGCAAATAGTAGGTAGGCTTGCTAAGTTGGAGGAAAAAAAGAAAGCTTCTCGACACTGGATAGTATTTACATTTTTATGTGAAACATTTTCAATATGTTGATCATGTCTTAAATATCTGTTGTGTTAATAGAGCAAACTAATTAAAAAGTAAAGGTGCTCCTGACATAACACATTGGAGTCATCTAGTGTTTTTTAGTCTGATTAGAATTTAAAATGGAAATCAGTAACGAAATTGAATTAGCTTTGTACTGAAAAATATTTGCTTTTGCATTTCGTTGGCTAGATTAAACAATTTTTATGTTTTTAAATAATTTTGAGAGGATTTTCAAATAGTAATACAGATCTTCTTGTTCAACCGAATAAGCTACGCAGTTCTATAATCATTTCAAAAGCACCTACCCTGTCTGCTCGGCACTCTGTAGGGGGTGGGAGAATAGGGCACCGCACTGGATTCAAGCTGTGAGGTCTTCGAGTTGGGTTTTAAAGGATAGTAGGAATTGAAGATACATTTGGAAACTAAAATAAAAGCAATTTAGATTTTTGTCATATTTAATTATATTTGGGAAGGGAAGGGTCACAAATTAACTAGCAATGCCAGAATAAATTAGATTACCTAGAATTGTAGATGTTGGGGGTGGGGGGAAATCATTCAGAGTGAAAATGAAATTTTCCTAAATTCCTTAGGTATCCATTTATTTCCTCAGATTTGGTATTAGCATATCTTTTACTGTAATTCATGGTAAAAAGATACTACAACTTTGTGTTGGTTAAAGGCCAAAAAAAGTTCATGAGGAATGCTGGAGAACAAATTTGGCTGTAGAAGGAATATAACTGGATTTGAGACTAATGCAATTGAATTTAAAGTGAAATACCCCCAGAAAGCTCTGGTAACAGGCTTGGTATGAGGAAAGAGTAAAGTTTAAAACAAAACAAAACAAAAGGTGTGTTAGTATCTTAAGGTACCGTGTTTCCCTCCCCCCCAAAGAATCTTAACGATTAAAATAACAAATCTGTACTATTTTTCTCTTAAGTGTATTTAGACAGGTTAAGTTCCATGAGTGAAAGTTGGATAGATCAATAAATAGTCTTTAAGCAAGAAGTTGTCACATTTGCTCAAATCAGTATAAGCTAGGCAATGATAAATACTACAAGATTGGTGCAGAGTATTGTAGAGGTTCAGACCTCAAACAGTCTGGGGGCTGGGATATGGAATGGGGGGATAGGTAGGAAGATAATGGGAAGGGGGAGGAGCAGAGAACATGTCCAGTGTTTGGGGAATGGCCTTTTTATCTAAAATATGGGAAGTGGTGAGAAAAGAGGGTGAAGAGACAGATTGTAGTAATATTATGTAATGTATTGAATGCCAAGTGAATTGAAAATATTATTTAAATTTAGCCTCTTATTTTAAGAGTAGAGATCATGAACAGCAAACCACTAGCACTGTTTCAATCAGTAATGGTCCTAATTACAGTATCTAATAAATAGGGCAAATCCATATGCACATCTTGTTTTTTGATCTCTTGTTTTTATTTGTCCATCTCATCCCCATCCCACATTGACATTTCCTTTATGACAAAAGGGGTGGGGGAGTTAAGGAAAACAAACACATTGGCCATATCTTATATTTCAGCACTTCTTGAGTGCATGGACTTCCCAAGATCCCAGAGACTCTTTCAGGAGAACCATGAGGTCAAACCTATTATAACAATGTTAAGATTTTATTTGCCATTTAAAATACTTTTTCCTTTTCCAGTTACCTTATCTGTTCAAGGCTGGTTTTTGTTCACATATTTCAGCCCAAACAACATCTCTCAAAAGTGTGAATGCAGAAGCATTCAGAGAAGCAGTAGAGAATCCAGCTGTCTTCTATTAAACCAGACATTAAAGAGATTTGCAAAAATATATAAAGTAATTACATTCTTAACTGTTTTTTGATTTTTGGAAAGTATAGAATTTTTTTCCATAAAAAAGCTTTATTATTAGCGTGTGATGTTTGGTTTTTTAAGGAATTAAATACTTTAAAACTCATCAGTTTTCATTTCTAATATGGTAAATATCAAAATTAAACAGGTTATTTGTTCTCAATAATTTTTAAGAATGTAAAGTTTGGGGCAGCTAGGTGGCACAGTGGATAGAGCACCGACCCTGGAGTCAGGAGGATCTGAGTTCAGGTTAGGCTTCGGGCACTTGACGCTTACTAGCTGTATGACCCTGGGCAAGTCACTTAACCCCAATTGCCTCACCAAAAAAAAAAAAAGAATGTAAAGTTTGAGAACTGCTGGTACAGTGTATGCAACATCTCACATCCCTAGTCCCCTACTACTCTTCTGCAGGACCAAGGATTAATAATTATAATTACATAGGGTAGAATTTCATTTTATTCTTTTGGTTTTTGTAATCATTGTACTTTTTTGCTTATGATTACTTCATCAGTTCTTATGTTTTAGCTAGTCTCTCTTAATTTCTCTTATCATAGGCCAAAGGATGTAGATAATTTAATCACTTTTCACATAATTCAAAATTGTTTTCCTTGATGGTTTTTACCAGTTCATAGCTCCATTAACATTGTTAGTGTGTATGTCATCCCACAGCCCTTCCAACGAGAAGTATGTCTGTCATTTGTCATCCTTGGGAATCTGCTGGATATGAGATAAAAATTCAAGAGTTATTTTGATTTACCTTTTAGTAATTTGGAGCAGTCTTTCATATAGTTGTTAATAGCTTGCACCTTCTGTTTTGAGAGAACTTCTATTCATATTCTTTGGCCACTTTTCTACTGGGGGAATGCATTTTGGTTTTATACTTTAGTATAAATTCCTTCTGTTTAAGTATCAGACATTGGGCAGACATAATTGATGCAAGGTTTTTCTTCCCTCCTAATCAACAGTTTACTTTATCCTAGCTTCATTGATCTTGTTTATGCAAAAACTTTCTATTTCATATAATTGAAATTGTTTATCTTATCAGTTTCTTGCTTAAGATTTTCCCCCTAGTTTTGATTGTGAAAGGTGTACTGACTTCCATTTTTCTCCATTATTTAAAATGATGTGACCTCTTACATTTTTATTCTTTAGGCCACAATCCGTTTGGAATTTGTGTTATAGATGTATTAGATGTGTTCATCTAAACCTGTTCTTTGCCCAATTTATTCCCCTATTGTGAAGTAGGGATTCCTTCTCTAAGAAGTTTATCTTGCTTTTATCACTCCACCAAACCTACTTTTATGACCTTGTTATTTAACTTAGTATCTATGCCAGAGGAATAAAGTAAAGAAAGATAACTATTGCCACTATCACTAATGAATATCTAAACAAAAAGTTTAAGTAAAATCCTGACAAAAAGACAATATACCCAAAAAATTATTTGCTGGCAATAATGGATTTATGCCAGGGTGCAAGGATGGTTCAAAATTAGAAAAGGAAGGACTTAACCTGAAAAGTCATGTTAAAAACAAAACCACACTATTATAACAAAAGATGCAGAAAAATCCTCTGACAACTCAAATGCCAGGAACTTTTACAAATATAGACAGGAAAAAGATTGTTTTTATATATGTTTAAAAGTATTTACAGCCAAAACCTAGCATAATTTGAAATGAAGACACCAAAAGCCTTTCTCACTAGGTCCATAGGACTAAAACAAAGCTGTCCTCTGTGGTTATTTGACACTGTTTTCAAAATGTTGTAAGACATTCAAAAAGAATTTGAAATCATAAACAGTAGCAAAGGAGCAAAATTATTTGTAATTGCAGGCAACATGATTTGTTACTTAGGAAAACTTAGAAGAGTCAACAAAGAAACTAATAGGGACAATAAAGTAAAGACTAAAAATGAAATTGACACACACACAAAATCAACAATAGTAACAAGGTCTAGGAGAAAACAGTAGAAAAACAAAAGCTTTTTGAAATAATTACAAAGTCCAGGATTCAGTCTACTCTAACACCTTCAAGACTTATAGAATGCTTCAGAGAAACAAGGGATGACTTAAATAATTGGGAGGCTTTTTGTTGCTCACAGTTGGGCTGTGATAATATAAAGAAAAAATGATATTGCTTAAATTAACTTGTAGGTTTAGTGTTGTATCAAACTACTTAGAATGTAATTTGAAAGGAAAAAAAACCTAAATACTGAATACTTATCAAGAAATAATTATCAAGATTGGTTCTTGAGAGTTGAGAAATTTACTTCTTTCCCTCTTTTCAGAGATGGGGAGCGATGGGTATAGAATATTGCATATCCTGTCAGACATAGTTAATGTGTTGGTAGATTTTGATGGACTGCTTTTTAATTAAATTTTTTTTAAAATCTTAGTTACAAGGCATGACTTGTTGAGTAACGAAGGGAGCGATTTACATTTGGAAATGAAGGTGATGTAAAAACAAAAGATGTCAGTAAAGATAAGATTTTTTAAAAAAAGTAAAGCCCATAGCATCAGCCAAAGGAATTATTTAAATATTAGCTTCAGTAAAGTAGCAAGATATAAAATAAATCCACAAGTCATTATTATTTTATGTTGTAATAACAAAAACCACAAAGAAATGATAGAGAAATCCCATCCAAAATAACTATAAAATACATGATATATCTGGGAGAGTTCATCTATCAAAACACTAACGACATATAAACATAATGAGAAAACACTTTATAGAAATAAAGGAAGACAATAATTAGAGATAGGCATTGCTTATGTTGGGGCCATGTCTATATTAAAGTTTCAATTTGCTTATGCTAATCTTATTGCTAAGGAGTTAATTTAGAGAACTAGACAAAGGAATAAAGTTCATTTGGAGAAAAAGGTCTAGACTCAAGGAAAATAATGACAAAGTAGTAATAAAAGGGAGAGGAATAGCACTCCATACTTTGTACTATATTATAAAGCAGTGATTGATTATCAAAACTCTTGGGTTCTGGTTAAAAATTAAAAAGTAAATTGATGGAACAGACTAGCTAAATCTCTACTGCTGGTGGTGGTGGTTGTCGTCGTTATTAATTGTTCTTAACTCGTAAGGAAGTCCTTTTTACCGATGCAGTTCAAATGTTCTGCAACTTACAGGCTTAGAGAGTGTGTAGGGGACTAAGGAATTAAGTGACTTGTATGAGTATTTGTCAGAAGCTGAATTTGAACCCAGGTCTTCCTGACTCTGAGACACACCGTTCTGCTAGTACATTTGATCTGTGAGCATAGGGAAAGGACATCTTTTCTTTCTATCAAACTAGCCATTTGCATTATTACATAGATAAAAACTAACCTTTCCCATCATCATAGAGTTGGAGGGAAAAATTGGCCATAGGGATTAATAGTCAGTTTACCAACATTAAACATCTCCTTTATGCAGAAAAATGCTTTACCAGAGATATGTGGGAAATACAGAGATAAAGAAAAGATGGTTCCTGGCCCCAAAGAACTTGGTCTATTAGGCAGAGTATGATATACAGAAATAATTAATACCAAATGAATAGTATCTAGGTGGTAGAATGAGGTGTGGCTGGAAAAGATGAGTTGATAGTAGACTGCAGGGCTTTGAAGGTTACACAAGAGTTTGAACTTTATTGAGTAAATCAGAGGTCAGCAAACTTATGCCCAAGGGCCAAGTCTGGCCTTGCCTGTTTTTGTAGAACCTTTAACTAAGAATTTTTATATTTTGAAATAGATTGAAATTATATTTAAAAATGTAAAAAACATTCTTAGCTTACAGGTGGGCAGAACATGACTTATTGACTTCTGCTGTAGACCTTGGGGAGCCACTGAAGGTTTTTGCACATAAGGATGATTTGTGAAAGGTAGTAGTTTAGTTTCCTAAAATGTGTGCATAGGATGAATGGGGACCTGTGAAGAACTGTAGGTGGGGAGTCTTTTGTAACTTGCTAGGTGATAGGCTATGACTTGGGTTAAGGTATTGGCCAGAGAATGAAAAAGAAGGAATGTGTATGAGAATTCTTTAGGAAAGAAGAAAAACAAGATTTAAGCTTCAGAATTCAGAATCTAATTTCAAGTAATGATTGGTGACTTTTATTTTCTGCCAAGTAATTGTCTCATGGGATTTTTAAAGAGAATCCAAGACAGTATGAAATGCCTAAATCTTATGTTTATGCAGTTGCATAAATATTCAGGAGATGAACTGTAACACTCCTTTATGTCTCGGTAATAGTTGTTTTAGTCTTGAATATGGGTTTCAGATTATACTTTGATCACTCACATTTTGCTAAGAAACTATATTGAATTTCCTTTTTCTTCTGCAGTCTCATACCATTTTGTTGGTACAGCCTACCAAGAGGCCAGAAGGCCGAACTTATGCTGATTATGAATCAGTGAATGAATGCATGGAAGGTAAGTTAGTACTAATTGAGAGGGGTTTCCCCCTCTGCAGAAATTACTTCATATACACAGGGTGAAAAGTCCTGAAACTGATTTTCTTTTTAAAATATTGTTACTTAAATCTTTTGGTTTTACATCCTATATAATCCCTCCTCTCAAAGAACTATCCCTTATAAAAGGATTTTTTTAACATCAAAAATAATAAAGGAAGGGGAAGCAAAATCAATGAATACATTGAAAAAAAATCTGACCTTGTATGAAATGTTCCCCACTTATGGATTGTAAAGTTGGGGGTTGGTGGGGTGGGTCTTTTCATCTCTTCTTTGAGGTGAGATAATTTCTAAGAGTCAAACAAAAATATAGTAGCACACATCATAAGTTCTGGTTAAACTCATGTTGATATCTTAAAGCATGTAGCTCAGGCTTTATGAAATTCACTCCCAGCCAAATGGTCTATTTTTTTCCCTGCAAATAATAATCACAGGCTTTGTTATGCTATCCATAACAATGCTATCTAAACAAAACAGCCTACAGGTGAGAATAGAGAATACCATAAGCAAAAGTTCGATTTATATCATAACCCTTTTGATGTTAGGATGACAGCCTCATAATGAAAACTAACAAACCTCATTTAAAAATTTTGATGAACCATTCAGAGCACACACAGCCTAGATCTAAAAGGGTTAGTATGTATGTAATAGAATTCATTGCTAACAAGTCAGGCTTGTCAGTGGTTCTTACTTAACTTGTCAACAAATGATCTGTTTCTTATTCCTCTTAATAAAACTATAAAATGGACAACGGCATCTTTTAACCATAGGGCCCCAACTCTTACCCAAAATGCTTGTGATCTGTGGAAAGGGATTCAGGTTAATTGCTAGTCCTCAAACAAAAGTTTTGGCTACTAGTTGGACACTCCTAAAGTAGACTATTTGATTAATCACAACCATAAAAGCAAAGTGTGTATCAAAGATGCATATATTGGAATCAGTCAGACTCTTAGGTTGAACACATGCTCCTCATTGCAGCTCTCTACTCTTATGTTGTCTTGATTACACTGGCTCTAATGTTCTGCTAACAGAAACATAAACTTTGCATATGTTACTTTTTTTTTTTTGGAAAGAAAATGTTCAGTGATTAGCATTACTGAACTTAATACTTAATTATTGTTTTAAAGATCTGTGGATTCATTGGTACGAGTACTCCCTCAACCAGCAAATCACAACCTTACTGAATTTGCAGATAGTCTTTATGAATCATCATGGTGATTTGACCAGCCTGTCAGTGAGCCTTTCAGAATTTTTCTTTGGTTACAGTCAACCTGTTGCTCAGCCAATAAATGAAGGTCTTACAGCTTGGTAGAACGTTCAAGAGCTTATGTTCTGCTGGCCTAGCCTTTAAGATCCTAGAGGTCACCATGCCATGATAAGACATCAGAGAAGGATCTTACTTTCTAAAATAGTAGATTGTATGTTTTGCTTTTTGAGAGTCTTTTAACAGTTAGGACTTTGCCTTTTGGTGGATTGTTAGTTGAATGATCTATGCAAGTTGCATTGTAGCAGGAGTTGGCAAACTAGTGGCCTTTTTTGCAGCACATTATTTTCTGACTCCATTATAGTATTGATGGTCATGAGCATATTAACCATACTTAAGCTTAAGACTTTTGCAAGGGAATAAGAATATGACATACTTTTTCCCAAATTGCCAGCAGTGTTAGATTCATTTCAATAGAATATGAGCTGCTTTTGGTCAAGGACTATCTTGTATTTGTACCCCCAGGGCCTGGGCCCTTAATATTGCTTGTTTATTGAGTTTATTATCCCTTTACATTAAAGGAACTTTAGAAGATAGACGTTAGGAGTGGGGGGGAAATCTTGTTTTCCCCATTATAGGGATGAGGAAGGCTTTGAAACCCTACTTCCAAGGTCTTGTTTTAATGAATATCAAAATTAACGGGGAAGCTACATGGTGCAGTGGATAAAGCACCGGCCCTTAAGTCAGGAGGACCTGAGTTCAAATCCGGCCTCAGACAGTTGACACTTAACTAGCTGTGTGACCCTAGGCAAGTCACTTAAACCTCATTGCCCCACCCCCCAAAAAATTAACAAAGATTATGGGTAATTCTCTAATTCTGCTAATTGACCTAAGCCTAACTTTATGATGAGAAGTGCTTTCTAAAGTTTTTTTAATCTCATAACATTTAAAAGCAAACCAGAACCCCAACTGTCAAGCATCACTGTAAGCACACTATATTTTTTGCCCATATAGTAATAATAGCTGGTATTTATATCACACTTTAAAATTTGCAAAATACTTTACATACATGCCCTTTTTTTTTTTTTTTTGAGGCAGTTGGGCTTAAGTGACTTGCCCAGGGTCACACAGCTAATAAGTGTTAAGTGTCTGAGGCCAGATTTGAACTCAGGTACTCCTGACTCCAGGGCTGGTGCTCTATCCACAGAGCCATCTAGCTGCCCCCAGGATTGTCATTCTTGTCTAATAAAAGTGCATGTATGGGGGCAGCTAGGTGGCTCTGTGGATAGAGCACCAGCCCTGGAGTCAGGAGTACCTGAGTTCAAATCTGGCCTCAGACACTTAACACTTATTAGCTGTGTGACCCTGGGCAAGTCACTTAACCCCAATTGCCTTACTAAAAAAAAAAAAAATGACAATCCTGTCAGGTATAGTTGCCATTATCCTTAATTTTACAGATTAGGAAACTGAGGCTTAGAGGGGTTGTAACTTGTCCGTGGTCACACACCTAGTAAATAACACATGTCATATTTTTCCCTATTAAATGATTTATTAATGCTCTTTTCTTCTACTGCTATCCCTTTCCAGTGACTCTCCATATCCCCAACCGTGCCATTGGAACACACCTTTTCATTCAAACAAAAAATAGCAAACCACATTGGTCATGTCTAAAAATATATTATAGTCCATCTCCTCTACCGAGAGGTAGAAAGCTTGCTTTATCTTTGGTTCTCAGAAGTCACAATCTGACACTATATTTTTTGATCAAAATTCTGAAATCTTTCAGTGTTTTCCTTTACCTTATTATGGTTGTCATATAATTTGTTTTCCCACTTCTGCCTATGTAGTCTGCATTAGTTCTTTCTTCTTTTTTTTTTGTGGGGCAGTGAGGGTTAAGTGACTTGCCCAGGGTCACACAGCTAATAAATGTAAAGTGTCTGAGGCTGGATTTGAATTCAGGTCCTCCTGAATTCAGGGCTGGTACTTTATCCACCGTGCCACCTAGCTGCCCTATCTGCATTAATTCATACAAGCCTTTCCAAGTTTCTTTGAATTTATTCTATGAGAATGAGAAATTCATAATTTCTTACAGTACAGTAATATTGCATTGATATACTACGGTTTGTTCATTTGATAGACAACCATTTTGTTTCCAGTTTTTTGCTATTACAAATAGTTCTGGGGTTTGTATGTGAATATTCCCACACGTGACCTTTCCCTCTGCCATCTCTGATCTCCTTGGGCTATGTACCTAACTGTGGTATCTCTGGGTCAAAGGATATATGTTCAGTTTAGTGCTAGATATGTCTTTAGCAGTACAACTCATTGTGACATGGGAGGATAAAAACCAGTATTCCAGGCTGCTCGATCAACTGAATAATGAATGAATCCTTTTACTCAAATCCTATTCCCTGAACTCAGGGGTAGTAAATAAAGATGTTGCATAGGTAATAGCAATGTAATTTGTACAGTTAAAACTGATATGTGTGTGTGTATGTATGTATGTATATAGTGCAGAGCATTGATAAACCCAACACCAACCAAAATAAACTCAAAATATCCTAGGTTCTTTGTAAGCTTTACATTCACTTAAGTTCAAACCCAGAATTTGTATAAGATTTTGTTTCTCTATTTCTAGGAGTTTGTAAAATGTATGAAGAACATCTGAAGAGAATGAATCCCAACAGTCCCTCCATCACATATGACATCAGTCAGTTGTTTGATTTCATTGATGATCTGGCAGATCTTAGCTGCCTTGTGTAAGTATCATCTGCCCATGTAAATGATTAATTTTTAAAATTTTCTCTAGTTCTCCTCTCCCCCCCCCATCACTGATACAGTTTAATAATACTGTAATTTTGTGCATTATCTCAGTCCACCATTTAAGTAAGGATTATCACCCCATTTTATGCGTTAGAATTAGAGGCACTGAAAGTTTTTAAAGATATCTCCAATGAATGAGTATGCAGAGAGAACTCACATTAAAAGTTAACATTCTCCCCATTTTTGGTTGTGTGTTGTCTTAGGGTTTACCAAAGTTTTTGTTTAAAGGTATTCTGAGTTACTGTTGGTGAAAATTATATTATTCTTTAATACTACATAATTAAAGAATAGATTAAAATGTATAGGATAAAGATAGAATTTATATAATGTTATCATTAGCAGCCTCTTGCATATGCATTTTTTTCTAATAGCTAACAAGAAGACATTAGAAAATATTGATCTTGGGGGACAGCTAGGTGGCGCAGTGGATAAAGCACTGGCCCTGGATTCAGGAGGTTTTGAGTTCAAATCTGGCCTCAGACACTTGACACTTACTAGTTGTGTGACGTTGGGCAAGTCACTTAAACCCTCATTGCCCCACCAAAAAAAAACAAAAGAAAAATATTGATCTTCTGGACTAGCAGTGCTA
This sequence comes from Dromiciops gliroides, assembly GCF_019393635.1. NCBI lineage: Eukaryota > Metazoa > Chordata > Mammalia > Microbiotheria > Microbiotheriidae > Dromiciops > Dromiciops gliroides. Next base: position 261,475,509 of record NC_057862.1, on the reverse strand, counting down.
TCTCTCCCATAGAGTTCTACATATGGTAGGTACTTAATAAATTATCTGTTAATAACTGGTAATATAATTTCCTTTGTCTTTATTCCTGAAGATTTCTTAAACTTGATAAAGTTGTATTGTTAAGTGTACACTGTTATCTTTGTGTTTTTTCCCCCCACTTAGACTTTACTATGGATTTATTAACCCATACAGCATTTCTCATGTTGGGTGTGAATGATAGCTTCATTTTTATAGAAGGGAGCCATCATATGTAAGATAAAGTGATCTTTACAAGAACATAGTTATCATTGACCAAAGCAAGATTTGAACCTAGATTTATCATTTACTCCTCAACTCCAACCCAAACCTACACCCTTAACTTGATATAATTGCCTCAATATAAGTCACTCAGTTCAGCAAAATTAGCCAACACATCAACTAAGTCTGACAGTGTTATTGTGTCTATCATTTGCAAATGAAAAAGATTTTTTTTCTTATTTAGTGCCAGACTGGATCCTTTTTTTTTCTTTCTTCTTTTTTGGGCAGGGTAATGAGGGTTAAGTGACTTGCCCAGGGTCACACAGCTAGTAAGTGTCAAGTGTCTGAGGCCAGTTTTGAACTCAGGTCCTCCTGAATCCAGGGCCAGTGCTCTATCAACTGCCTCTAGATGCTTATGTCTTAACTAATTCAAGTTAATTCTCCCTACACTAAATATAATGGGATGATAAATGTATTTCCCACCCTCACAAACCCTCCCTTCACAGTAGAAGGTATGCTTCTTGAGAGTAAAGTCTTTTTCTCATCTTGAAGTGTTCTGCATATAGTAGGTGTTTAATAAATGCTTGAGGAATTCAAAAGCCAATGTTTTTTATCTTCTCCATTGCCTAGCACAGTGCATTGCTCATTGTTGTCACCAAGATATTTGAATGTATGAGAGTATGTAGAATACTGAGAGATAGGGATAAAAAGGTTTGGGGAACATTGGTTAGTGAGTGTTGAGTTTTAGGGCTTGAATGTGATCTTTTTGGTGGTTAGCCATTGAGGGTGGTTGATCAGAGTAGGGGAGGGTGAGATGACAGAATCAGAAGTATACTTTAGCAAAATTAAAATGATGGGTTATCTTTAAAATGGGTCAGAAGTGGGAGAAACTGGTGAGGAAGCTGGAATTCTCCAGGTGGTGGTATCTTTGATAAGGGAATAGATAAAAGATTTTGGAGGTAATTTGCACAGGATTGGCATCTGGTTCCAAAGTTTCAAGCCTGAGTGAAAGAAAGATGGAACTATTAATAATAAAAAGAAAAGTCAGAAGAAAGGAGCTATTTTTGAGGGAGATATCTTCAGTTTTGGACAAGCAGGTATGACATCCACATAGAATTGTCTGCTAGGCAATTGGAAATGTAGGACCAAATTTGGTGTAACGATTGGAATGACGCCACCTGCTGGAGACTTACTGTAGAAGAGTTCTGCCCATGAAGCGAAGGTCTTTGAGGGCAAGACCAGGAGTCAGGAAGTGACGCGGGCTAGTGGGAGGAGGAAGGAAGAGACTGGCGCTCAGTCTCGCGCTTTTTTTCCTGAGGACGCTGGCGGAGAAGGGAGCTAGAAATGTGCTCTCCCTTTAATAGATAGGAATCTAGGCCTTTTTCTCTCTCTTTACCAAACTCTTATTCTCCTTAATAAATGCTTAAAAGTCTAACTCTTGCTAAAGCTTATAATTTATTGGCGACCACTCATTAGATATTTTAGACAGACTAGCTAGAATTTTAACCCTTAACATTGGGAAAGAAAGTTTGGACCAGGGAGAGATTTGAAAATCATTTGCATAGTGATAACTATGTGATGATAACACCACCAGACATAGAACCTTGAGAACTGTCTGCATTTCAGAGAGTAAAGAGGAGTCAGTAATTGGAATAGACGCTATTCAAAAGAAGGGAAGTCAGATCAATAGGAAGAGAATCTGATTTGTTTAGGGTGTTATAGAAGCTGAAGGAGGATAGAAACAAATACAAAAATGTTGCTGTGTAGTCTCTTAACGGGTTTTAAAATTTGTTCAAAATTTTTCCCATATGTACAGCCCTTAGAAAACTACATCCACCAATTAACAGCACTTACTAAATGCCTTGTGTTTTCCAGGCACTGTGATAGGCAGTAGGGTTTACAACAACAAAAATAAAACAATCCCAGCCTTAAAGAGCTTACATCTCCCCATTGTCTTTCAATATTTCCTTTCCTAAAATGTAACAAATTGGGTTCATATACTTAGCATAAGTTCCAAAGGGAAGAAAGAGGATATTTTTTGAAAGAAACAAAAAAGATTGGAGGGTTAAAAATGTATTTCTCTAGGTAAGTCCACATGCTCTCATGGCAAATTTCACCTTTCTGCAGATCTATCATATTCCCACCAGATGGTGCACATTGCTTGTGAGATGCTTATTCTTCATTACATTCATGGATACTCCCTTGTTGCCTAATGGCTGCTTTTTACACTGTGACACTAAATATAAATTAGCTGTTTCAGTTAGGTTTCAGTTTTAGGTCAACTTAAATGTTTCTCCCTGTTCTTGGAGATTTCCAAGGCTCTAAGGGGCACCTCAAGTTTTAATAACTCTCTTATCCACAAGTAGGACATTACTGCTAATGATAATCCCTATCCCTAATATTTTTCCCTTTGTAAGAGCTTTTTTATTTTAATATTTTATTTTTTCCTTAATTACATGTAAAAACAAATTTTAACATTTGTTTTCTTTTTTATTTTATTTTGAGTTCCAAATTCTTTCCTTCCCTTACCCTTCACTAAGAAGATAAGTAATTTGATAGAGGTTATACATATGCAGTCATGCAAAACATTTCCATTTTAGTCAATGTTGTAAAAGAAAACACAGACCAAAAAATAAAAAAAACAAACAAGAAAAATAAAGGTAAAAAAGTATGTTTCCATCTGCATTCAGACTCCATTAGTTCTTTCTCTGGAGAGGGATAGCATCTTTCATAAGTCCCTTGGAATTGTCTTAGATCATTTCATTGCTAAGAATAGCTAAATCATTCACAGTTGATCATTGGATAGTATTGCTGTTACTGTGTACAGTGTTTTTCTGGTTCTGCTTATTTTCATCATCAATTTAATTGCATCAGTTCATGTAAGTCTTTCTAGGTTTTTCTGAGAGCATCTTGCTCATCATTTCTTATAGCACAATAGTATTCCATCACAATCATATACCACAGTTTGTTCAGGTATTCCCCAACCAGTTCTTTGCCACTTCAAAAAGAACTGCTATAGTTTTGTACATATAAGTCCTTTTCATTTCTTCTTTTCCATTCTTTTCTTTTTTCTGGGATACAGGCCTAGTAGCTAGATCAAAGGGTATGCACAGTTTTATAACCCTTTGGGTATAGTTCCATATTGCTCTGCAGAATAGTTGGATCAGTTCACAATTCTACCAAAAGTGCATTAGTGGCCCAGTTTTCCCATATCTCCAACATTTGTTATTTTCCTTGTAACCCTATTTTCCTGTTAGCCAATCTGATAGGTATAGAGTGATACCTCAGCTGTTTTAATTTGCATTTACATATGAGCTTTTTTAAAAAATGGATTATAGATTCTTAGTTTTACTACACCAGGCACTATCTAGTTCTTGAATCTTTTATTTGTCAAGGTAAATGCTAAAATCTGGTTCTGAGGTTCATCTACACTTTTAAAGGAAAAAAACATTGTCTACAAAGGATATAACATGGCCATTTTGGAGAGTGTTCTTAATACTAAATGTGATTTATAAATAGTTTGCTGCAGATTACCTTGCTCATTGTTCAGTTTCACTGTTTGTCTCTGCTGGCCTCCATCAGCTTGATTTACTGGCTTTATTTCTTTTGAGGGTGGGAGAGGACATTAACCACAGTAACCCCAGATTATTGCTTTCTCTTCCCCAGGTACCGAGCGGACACTCAGACATATCAACCCTACAACAAAGATTGGATCAAAGAGAAGATCTATGTACTTCTCCGTCGGCAGGCCCAACAAGCTGGCAAATAATCTAAGTGGCAGCCTTGGGGGGATGGGGGGAGGGCTTGGAAAACAGGTGTGTACAGCGTTCTGTAGTGGAAGCTTTGTATTATTAAAGTCCTGTTTCCATTTTGTTACAATCTAGTCAAGGTCGAAAGTATTAGGAGATTTTTGTCTTGTTCAATCTGAAGCCCCTGTTCCTCCCTACTTTCTTTTTCTTTTTTATTAAGAAGTAGCTGAAAATTTCTCTTTGGTCAGTTAGCACTTGGTTACAATTCTTCCTGCTGTTCATATCTGCTTCATAATGTTCACTGTACTTACCCTTCTGTGTGAGGGTTTTCCAGAATTTAGTTGTCTTCAGAACTCAAAGGCTTAGTAGAGAATACAATAAATGCTCTTTAGTTAAGCTTTCTCTGAGTGCATTTTTTGTCTCTGAGCATGCATGCCTATAAAATATAGCAATTTTACAGGCTACATTAAGGAAAAGTTGCACATTGACTGAGCTGTGAAAGTACATCTTGTTTAGCTTTTATCATTTCTCTGGCATAGTAAGTAAGTAGCTATAACTTACTGTTCTGAATCTCATGATTCCTAGTGAAGTAGCCTTTATGCAACAACAACCAATCCACGTTTTCTGTTTTTCAGCTTTGTTCAAGTGTACTTGCTATGAACGAATGTCCTGACTACACAACTTAAGAGCTTTCAGCATTTCAGCACTAACTACCTACTGGTATATAGAAAATGAGAAGAGCAAACTAACAATGAAAAGAATAAGTGAAATTTGTCATTTTCCTAGACTTAACCTGAGGAGTGCCTACAACTGTCAATTTATCATTCCTTTTCTCTTAATATCCACATTTTCCTAGTTTTCTTTCCAAATATTAGAAACTAGGATGACTTCTCTCTATATCTGCTACATTCTTTTGACCTTAATTGTAGTCAAGTGGCAACCTTGGGGGATTACCACAAAATCGGTAGCTAACAGAATCTTTTTTAACATCTTTGTAGGTTAGGGGTCAACAAACTTTAGCCTGGTGAGCCACCTAAAAATGGTTTTTATGTTTTAAAATAAAGTTTTATTGTGTTGTGAGGACGAAATGAGATAACTATAAAGTACCTAGCGTAGTGCCTGCCACGTAGTAAGCACTATACAAAATGTTAGCTGCTATTGTTTAAAAATTAAAAAAAAAAAACCACCATTCTTAGTGGATTTGACCCTTGGTTTGCCAGTCCTCTGTACTGGCTGACTGGCTTATGAATGAATCATTGTATGCAAGTGACCTGGTACTTAATTCACAGAGATTTATGCCATGTCATTTTTCTGCATTAACTGTGCAAAGAACCAAAATGTGCGAGTGATAATTAACAATAATTCTATAGGAAATCAATGTGCTAGAGCAGTGGTGTCAAACGCAAATAGAACCAGATTCCTGCAGGTCACATATTGATTTAGAAAATCACAAACATGTATTTTTGTTTTCCCAATTAGATTTTAATCTGGTTTTGGGTCCCATGCTGGGAAGTTTGATACCTCTGCTACAGTGATTACTCAGAGTTGCTCTGAAGTCTAATGAATTCATATACCTGCTTGATGTTTTGCCATGGTCAAAGTTAAAAATAAACCATACATGGGGCAGCTAGGTGGCACAGTGGACAGAGCACTGGCCTTGGAGCCAGGAGGACCTGAGTTCAAATTCAGCCTCAGATACTTGACACTTACTAGCTGTGTGACCCTGGGCAAGTCACTTAACCCCAATTGCCTCACCAAAAAAAGAAATCAAACCAATCTAAATGTTTTTTAAAAAAAAAAAGTGCTTTAAAAACAATACATTTTAATAGATGAATAAACCAGATATCTTTTTCCTCTAGTACTACCTATAGGATAACCTTATTTATTTCCTCAAGTGGTCTTTGTTTTTTTTGTTTTAGAACAGACTTGAGATCTCAGATCCAGAAGGGTTTAGATAGTTTGATTCAATATAGATTAAAGGCTAATTTCTTTTTGGTAGAGCTATCAAACACATGGCCCACAACACTCTGTAGTGTAGTCTGAGTCGTATTGAGATGTAATTGGGAAATATTTAACAAAATAATAAAAGTAAAGTAAAACCTAGATGTATAGATTAATGATCCCTATTTGAGTTTTATACCACTTCTTGTTTCCAAACTATAGTAGTATCCAGTTTTTTTTTAACCTAAATTACCTAATTCCACATGTATACTATTCATAAAGCAATCTGTATAGATAATTTTATTTGAATAAAATATAAGCTAAAAAATTAAGAATTCATTATTATTTTATAACATCAACATTTTTTCAATGGATTTATATTGTTTGAAAATTAAAATAATTATCCATAACTAATTCTTGAGGTTTCAGGGTTTTTTAACATTCTACTTTTTTTGAATCATTTTATTTTGTTGTGTAATTACTTAAATGGCACTAAGAAATTTAACAGACATGATACTTTTAATTTTCATACAGATTATACCCTTTCCACTCTTCAGTGCACCAAGCAGCATTCAAGTCATGAGCTTACATTGATTGATAAGCTGGCAGATCATTTCCACACTTGATACCATCAACTCATTTGACTTCATTTATGTGTGCACTTAATTGATCAAATAGACTGATAGTCTCACTTTGTTGAATTTGATTTCAACTTTTTCATTTAAAAAAGAAGATGCATTTTATTGAGGAGTTCTTATAGAGCTAGAAAGGCATGTTAAGAGACCAACTCTAATCCAGCTTTTTCATTTTACAGATCAAGAAACAGGCCTAGAAAAATTGTGACTTGCCCAAGACCACATGAATAGTAGATGGCAAGATTTGAACTCTGGTCTAAAGCCCATACACTTTCCAGTAGACCATCCTTATCTGCCCTTCTATCTACCAAATGCATACTTCCTTTTCTTCCATGGGTGTCCATTCAAATATGTAAACCATACATCATCCTAAATCCTCCACTGCTTTCTCACTTTTCTGGGTTCATTGCGTCCACATATCTTCCTTTTGGCTTTCAGCTCCTTTAATTCAGTGTTTTCTTATCCTGATTCACCCCTACAGTTGTCCCCCAGATCTATCCTGTTCTCACACTTTCTCTAATCTGCAGAACATACTGCCCCTGATCATGTGCAAAGTCTGTATGGGGCTCCATTGAAGGATCCCCTGGGCCAGCAAAGAACCTCTGGCCCTGCACAGTGTTAAGTTTAGCACTAGTAACAAACTTATCCCATTTGTATTCTCTTGACTTTCCTGTCTACTTTTTGTTACTTTTTGATGATATATCTATCATCACCCACTAACTTCTTGCCAAATAGGAGCCTTCTCTTTTAACAAATAAATATAACCAAACAAAAATGAATACATTGTACCTGAAAGTTGATGTCTCATGCTGTGCCTCTGGTCTATCACCTTTACAGGAGGTGGGTAATGATGCCTCCTCTGCAGTCTTCCAATCTTTCCCAACCAGAAAGAAACTGACAATTGCCTTAGTTGCCCTTCATCTTAAAGAGGCTCCATCTCATAAAAAATTTTAGCTATTGTTTTGACTTCCCTGCACCCTGGGTGGGGTAAGGTGGAAGGGGAGGGACTAGAGAAGACATCTCTTCTAGTTCTGCTCTTAAGACATTTGGGGGGGGGGGGATGCTGTTTGAGGTAGGACTTGAGTCAGGCTGATCTGGTAGTTTGTTGCAAGTTGGAATAAAAGGAAATACTAGACAGTCTAATAGTTGACAGAAGGAAGTTTACTTAACCATTGTATGTTTTTTTTGAAGGGTTTTTTTTTAAGTGACTTGCCCAGGGTCACACAGCTAGTGTCAAGTGTCTGAGGCTGGATTTGAACTCAGGTCCTCCTGAATCCAGGGTCAGTGCTTTATCCACTGCGCCACCTAGCTGCCCCCCATAGTATGGTTTTGTTTTGTTTTTTTGTGAGGCAATGGGGGTTAAGTGACTTGCCCAGGGTCACACAGCTAGTAAGTGTTAAGTGTATGAGGCTGGATTTGAACTCAGGTACTCCTGACTCCAGGGCCAGTGCTCTATCCACTGCACCACCTAGCTGCCCCCATGTTTTTAAAAAAGAAGTAGCATGGATTTAGTTGGACTTGATTTCACTGCCTCTACATTGGCCATGCTGAGGTATCAGTCAAATTTTTGCCCTTTTAGAAGTTTCTGCTAAGGGACTGACTGTCATTCATGGGGGCTGGGTAGATGGTTTACTTTACCCTGGTTGGTAGAAAACAAGCCACCTACCTCCAGAGACAACTACTTCCAAGCCCTTTCTGAGCAATTGTCTTATTTACTTCCAGGTAATGTACTGGCATTGTGGTGTTAGTTCCAGGCTACAGTAAACTAAGGGCTTCCTTTAGGATGTGCCTTCCATGTATTGCTGCCCACTCCAGCACATCCACATCATTGGGACCTTCGTTGTTGCTGATTCTGCTTGAGGTCCACACTGCTACTTAATGCCAGTAGGGCCAGTAATATTGCTTACTGTTAGGGGGCTAACAGCTCCTGTGCTGGAGTCTGGCCCAAGTGTGTGGGCCTAATGCTGCTCCATTAATCTGGGACCAGAGTGCTACCCTCTGCTAAAATGTAGCAGTTGTTGGGTCCTGATTTCTGCTGCTCTCCTGGAACACAGCACAGCCCTTTTTCAGAGCCAAACAAATGTCTATCTCAACCTTCCTTTTAATCCCTGTGCTTTAGGTGCCTTTTAGAAGCTGCCACTTCTGCCAGGATTGGGGAGGGCATCTGGTACCCTTTCAAGGCCCACTCCCAAGTCCTTGCACACATTCCTCACTGGAAGTTCCAGGGAAAGAGGGAAAAAGAAAGAATTCACAGTATTGGAGAAGGGAATAAGTGCCTAACATGTCCCAGGCTCTGTGCTAAGCATTTTTAAAAATAGTGTCGTTTTCTCCTCAAAACAACCCTGTAATGTAGATGTTATTATTAGCTCTATTTTACAATTGAGGAAACTGAGCAAACAGGTTGAGTGAGTTGCCCAGGGTCACAGAACTAGGAAGTGTTTGAGGTCAAATTTGAACTCAGCTCTTCCTGACTCTAGGCCCAGCATTCTACCCAGCACCAACTTAGATTATGCTTAAGATTAGTTAATAAAATAAAAGCACAAGATATGGAAATCCTTGATTGTGTTATTGGTACTAAGAAAACACAATATGACAGTGCCGTATTCTGAACTCTGGGTTTCCTTGAATTAAAGCCCTAATCTTATTTCTATTAGAAGACGACTTTTGGCCAGCACCGGAAATGACAGTGCAGGCTGCAGCAGTGACGTCAGCAGGCTCATTCCCCAGGCTCCCGGGATCTGGGTCTTCTCTCAGTAAGATGTCCTGTAGACTTGGATTTCTTGCTTGCTGGCGGTGGCCTAAGCTGGTTTTCCAAGAGCAAAAATGGAGGGGAACATGAAGTTGGCAGTAGTGGAAGATGTGGTGAAATACCTGTTTTTGTTACTAAAAGCACCAGAAAAATGCGAAGAAGTGCTTCAGAAGGACCAACAAGAACAACCCAGTAGGCACCTCTGCTGGTCTCTATCTGCCACAGTTTTTTAACCTCAGACACAAACCAAATAAAGATAGCATTCCTGTGCATCTTGGTGGTGTAACTAAGTTTGGAGATAACATTGAGGATAAGTGGTTTATTGTTTACATAATAAAGCATATTACAAAGAAGTTTTGAGAGTTGGCAGCCAGGTTTGAAGATAGCAATGGTGGATTCTTGCTAATAAAAGGGGCTGAATTTTTCCTTAAATGGATGGATCTTGATAATAGCACCCACAGAGTGTTTTTTCACTGTGGAGAACTGCGTGCACCACAGAAATCTGCTGAAATAGCCTGGTTTACCTGCCACACCTCCCACCATCAGTCGGGCACTGGAGATCCATAATCGCCAGGCCCCCTAAAAAAATCCTTGCCTTGAAATCTGTACAGGCGGCAGTGAACAAATGAATCTAAGGGTACCCAGAAAAAGTTCACACAAGCCTTCATCAAGCACTGCTTCCTCTTAGACGCTGCTGTGGCAATTTTGAAGCAATGCTGCAGCTGTCCAGGCCTTTTACTTACTGGATGCTATTGAACTGCAATCCCGCCAAACTTTCAGAATGTTGTGCTAGAAACACGTGTGATGGCTTCGGGCACATTCCCAAAGTGTTTGTATGGCAGCTGGTACAACAGAGGTTTGTGCCAGACCTCCACAGTGTGTACAGTCGGCCTTCCTAGTCCCACCCCCAGCACCAGGCACATGAACTGGGCATGAAACCAGCTCATGGCTTTGAGATTTTGTGTGCTAAAATTCAGACCACTTTCTGACTCCAAAAAGTCTCTAATGACCACCACCTCTCTTTGGAATGCCTTTCTTGACAATCTGAAACAGAATAGCTATCAGAATAACAGAATAGAGGGAGATAGAAGGCTCTGCTAAATGCCTGGAGAGACTACACAAGAGAGGGAACTCTTGCAGCAATCTGTGAATAGGCCAGAAAGCTTTCTTGACATAAGTCTGTGGGAAGGAATCTTAACCTTATTATAAATAATGGTCTTTGATCTGGAAGAATGTAAGAAAGAAGCTAATCTCCCCTTAGAGAATGATGACCCCTGGTTTTATCTCTCACCAGATCAGCTGGACCAGATTCTGCAAGAAACAGTTGGTAAATACAAACTAGAACTCACTCCCAAAGGGCAAGAGGAGCAGACCTATGACTTAACCAAAGTAAGAGAGTGTGTGAAGGCCTTTCTATCCAAAGTCTCAGCCCATGAAGGAGCAGAGCTGCCTTGAGAGCTGAGGTGCCTGTCACCACTGATACAGATTCTTTCCTCAATTACTTTGATGAGACTTTGGGCCCAGATTCTGGTGAATTATGGGGGTGGTGAAAATTTTGGCAACAGTAAAAGGTTATATATGCCTATTTTATATACAGTTGTGTAAAAATTTCTCTGGTGAAAAGGAGTTGAAAGTGGAAAAAGTTTTTTAAGAAGCCCTGACTTAGACAATGATCTGAATGAAGAGGTCTCTGAATGCCTGAATGGCAATGACTCCTTAGACCTTGGAACCCAGTGGCCTGAGGGAAAGATCTCTTCAAGAAAAATTCTAGAGAGTATCAAGTAATACATTCAACTAGCCATACTAGCATCAGAAAAAAGCTTCACTATCTGGAAACAAATGGACAACTTGATAAAGGAACCATCTCAAACTCTTGGCAGTGCTTCAGGTAATGATGAAGCTCCAGCAGATAGTCCCATTCTGACACCTGTGGACCTGGATCCTATCTCAGTTTCAAATATCTTGGAATTCTATTATTCCCAAGCTGGACTGGCAGGACCAGCTTCTAACCTCTGAGCATGGGTATGCAGGTTCATGATAACATAGATCACAGACATACTGGCAAGTAACTGAAAGACTAATCTGATAGCAAATAAAGAGTCAATCTAATTTTTAAAAAAGAAAAGACAATTTCAGTGAGGGATCTTGAGTCCCTGGAACTTCAGGGGCTTAGGCTTCTTTATGGTGGCCAAATCTAGTGGAAATGACTTTTTGTTAACCCAAATAAGAGAGCCGTCCCTTTGTATATCTTTGACCAGTTTGAGGGGTTGAAAGAGAAGTAAATTGGTCCAGGAAGATGATATACCCAGCAAGGGTGTACAGCAACACTTTTGTGCTGTTTAAACAAATGGAAAAAACTATGTGCTTTCAATTTATCTTACTGTGAAATTTTGTCTTTTGTTTCATGATTACCACGAAATATAAGTGGACATTGTTTAGGGCAGAGAACAGTGCCATTAACTGGGAGAGACTACTTTTAGATGTCTTTCCAAGCAGGAACAGTAGTTGTAGGCTTCCACCAGTCTCAGACGACCAGGGATCAGCACCTTGAAGAGCCACAGGCCACAGTGTGGCTGTGCAGTCCCATACGGGAACTGCAGCTCCTGCCACAACGAGGACATCAGAAAACTGCACTCTCTGGTGCCCGTCGGTTCCTGTGCCTCATTCGTTTTTCTTCCTCCCGAGCTTGAAGGCCCATCTCAGCTGCGCACAAGCTGCTCCTGAGTACTGAACTCCATTGGGTGCAGTCCTTGGCCATCTCCTTCCAGCTGCTGATGTCTATTCCCAGAACCCTCAAGTCTTGCTTGCATATTAATAAATTATCTCTCACAACCTTTGGCCATAACACAAAGTACAGTTTTTCTTCAACCCCTGGGATTATGTATTGAGAAAGGCCACATTAAGGAGTTTCCCTGAGCCTACTGGTGGATATAGTTCATTTGCCTTTAGATGAATTATAATTTCCCCCTCTTTTATTGATATCCTTATGTATCACCTTCATTTTTGAACATGTGCCTCCTACCTCCCCTATCTAGCAAAATTTCCCTTGTAACAAAGTTTTTTTAAGAAAGAAGAAGAAAAAAAGTTTAGCAAAGCCAATCAACATACCAATCATGTCTGACTATATATCTATGCATATATTTATATACAGTCTGAATATATACACGTGTATATATTCAGACTGTGTATATGTATAGTTATGTGTATACACACACACATACATATACATACATACATATATATATATATATATATATATATATATATATATAAACATATATACACATATATTCCAAACCCACAGTCTCAAAGGAAGGAAAGAAGTTCATTTTCTCAACTCTTAAGGGGCCAATGTTGGTCATTATTACACAGTGATCAGCCTTTTTTTTTTTTTAAATTTATGGTACAAATCACTTTATGATCTTGGTCTCTCTTTCTTGCCTTTGTACAAAGCCAGAAGAGAAACACTGGCCACTTTGACAACTTTGAATCGGACTCCAGGAATATCACCAACAGCATGGCCCTTTCTGCCAAAGCCAGCCACTAACGCTTCATCATTTTCCTCAATAAAGTTCAAACAGCCATCATTTGGAACAAAGGCAGTGATTTTCTTGCCGTTTTTAATCAGTTGGATTCTCACACACTTCCTGATGGCAGAATTGGGCTGCTTAGCCTCCACACCCACTTTCTCCAGGACGATGTCCTTCTTGTATTGCTTGTCGTGCCACTTCTGGTCCCACCGGTGGCTGTGTAGTTTCCAGGCCGTGCGGAGCCTGCGCCACTTTCCCATCTTGCTGCTACACACGCCGTTCCAGGAGCTGAGTCAGTGATGAGCTTTTGATAGTGCTGAAATGATCGTAAGCACATACATATTGTTTCTTTGTTTCATTTAAAAAGCCAAACATTGCTATAGAAACTCCCCAAAGCTATTACCCATCAAGTACTTCTTAAAGCCTACTTTTGTGAAGGTTAAGGAAAAGATACGATAGTATCTGCTCCCCAGAGTTTTAAAATCTAGATTTGGAAACAGGATCAAAGCACATGAAGCATTCAGAATACTTCAAGACTAAACCTAGGGGTGCTGGCTATAAGTTAAAAGAAATGAAATCAGTATGAGCTGAAGTTGGTAGAAAGGTTTCTTGGAACATATGTTTGGTAGGCCTTGGATAGGTAGAGAGGAGAGAACAAGGAAACAGAAGGAGAGAGAATGGCATGAACGAAGATTCAGAAATGACATAGTGAATGAATATTTATGCTTACTATGTGCTAGGTACTGTGCTAAGTCCTGGTCTAGAAAACAATAATTAGGCTAACCTGACTGATCCAGAAAGCACATAGAGAATAAAAGTTAGGTTGAGTGGGGCTAGATAGGTAGTAGGGAACCACAGAAGGATGGCTAAGATAAGAACTAAAAAGGAATATGAAATGATCTTTTGACTTTATACAGATTGAGTTTGAGGGGACTGACTGAGCTATACAAATGATTAGCCCTGGCCATGGAGCACAGATCTGAAGAGATCTAGAGTGTAGATCAGTAAGGAAATGATAGTTGAAGCCACAAGAGTGCAGCAAAACAAAGAGCAAAAAATTAAGGACAAAATCTTGTTAAATAGGGGGCAGAAGGAAATCAGAAAGTGTTTATTAAGTACTTAAATGTCTTACTTTCCTATTTGTGTCCCCAGCATGCTGTACATGCAGTCTACATAGTAAGTGATTAATAAAATAAACAATTCACCCATTTGTTCATTCATTCACTTACTATGTGCCATGCACTCTACTAAGTACAAGGAATTCAAAGAAAGGCAAAAGGGATTCCCTGGCCTCAAGGAGCTTACATTCTAATAGGAGTATATATTAGACAACATATGTATAAATAATTATGTGTAAGATACATCAGAGTACAATAACAGAAGAAAAAGAAATTAAAGGAACTAGAACAGGCAAGGAGGAAACATAACTTTCAGTCTTTGTATATGACATGATGGTATAGTTAGAAAATCCTAAAGAATCAACTAAAAAACTACTGGAAACAACAACTTTAGCAAAGTTGCAGGATATAAAATAAACCCACATAAATCAGCATTTCTATACATGACCAACAAAGCTCAGCAGCAAGAGATAGAAAGAGAAATTACATTTAAAGTAATGGTAGACAATATAAAATACTTGGGAATCTACCTGCCAAGACAAACCCAGGAACTCTATAAACACAATTACAAAACACTTTTCACAAAAATAAAATCATATCTATATAATTGGAAAGATATCAATTGCTTATGGATAGGCCAAGCTAATATAATAAAAATGACAATTCTACCTAAATTAATTTACCTATTCAGTGCCACACCAATCAGACTACCTAAAAATTATTTTATAGTGCTAGAAAAAATAATAACAAAATTCATCTGGAAGAACAAAAAGTCGAGTATCAAGGGAACTAATAAAAAAATGCACAGGAAGGTGGGCTAGTTGTACCAAATCTGAAGTTATACTATAAAGTGGCAGTCATCAAAACTATTTGGTACTGGCTAAGAAATAGAGTTGCGCAGGGCAGCTAGGTGGCAGGAGTACCTGAGTTCAAATCCGACCTCAGACACTTAACACTTACTAGCTGTGTGACCCTGGGCAAGTCACTTAACCCCAATTGCCTTACCAAAAAAAACAACAACCAGAAATAGAGTTGTGGATCAATGGAATAGGTTAGGCACAGGAGACACAGTAGTAAATGACTATAGTAATCTATTGTTTGATAAACCCAAAGACTCCAGCTTCTGGGATAGGAACTCAGTATTTGACAAAAACTGCTAGGAAAATTGGAAGATAGTATGGCAAAAACTAGGCATAGACCAACGTCTTACACTTTATACAAAAATAAGGTCAAAATGGGTTCAAGATTTAGACATAAAGGGTGATACCACAGATAAATTAGGAATAGTTTCTCTCTCATATCTATGGAGAAGAAAACAATTTATATCCAAACAAGAGAGAGAGAATATTATTAAATGCAAGATGGAAGACTTTGATTACACTATAAAATAATTTTTAGGTAGTCTGATTGGTGTGGCACTGCAATGCATCCAAAATTAGAAGAGAGGCAGAAAGCTGGGAAACAATTTTTACAGTCAGTATTTCTGATAAAGGCCTCATTTCTAAACTATATAGGGAACTAAATCAAATTTATAAGAATGTAAGTCATTTCCCAATTGAGAAATGGTCAAAGGAAATGAACAGGCAGTTTTCTGATGAAGAAATCAAAGCTATCTATTGCCATATGAAAAAATGCTCTAAATCACTATTGATTAGAGAAATGCAAATTAAAACAACTCTGAGGTACCACCTGACACCTATCAGATTGGCTAATGTGACAAAAAAGGAAAATAACAAATTTTGGAGAAGCTGTAGAAAAATTGGAACACTAATGCATTGTTGGTGGAGCTGTGAACTGATCCAACCATTCTGGAGGGCAGTTTGGAACTATGCTATAAAACTGTGTACACCCTTTGACCCAGTGGTACCACTGTTAGGTCTGTATCCCAAAGAGATCATAGAAGAGGGAAAAGGACCCATATGTACAAAAATATTTATAGCAGCTCTCTTTGTGGTGGCAAAGAATTGGAAATTGAGGGAATGCCCATCAACTGGGGAATGGCTAAACAAGTTGTGGTATATGAACGTAATGAAATACTATTGTGCTGTAAGAAATGACGAGCAGGAGGAGTTCAGAGAAACCTGAAAGAACTTACATGAACTGATGCTGAAGGAGAGGAACAGAACCAGGAGAACATTGTACACAGTAACAGCAACATTGTGTGATGATCAACTGTGATAGACTTGGCTCTTCTCAGCAGTGCAATGATCCAAAACAGTTTCAAAGAACTCATAATAGAACATGTTCTCAACATCCAAAAAAAAGAACTGTAGCTTATGAATGCAGATTGAACCATACTGTTTCTACTTTGAGACTGATTTTTTTTCCTTCTTTTTTTGAGGTTTCCCCCTTGTATTCTGATTCTTCTTTCACAAGATGATGCAGAAATATGTTTAATGTGATTGCACATATATAACCTATATCAGATTGCTTTCTGTCTTGGGGAGGAGGGAGGGAAGAAAGGGTGGGAGAAAAATTTGGAACTAAAAATCCTATGAAAACAAATGTTGAAAGCTATCCTTATATGTAACTGGAAAATGATAAAATACTTTTATTTATTAAATTAAAAAAGATACATTAGAGTAGATTACAAGTTAGAAGGGAAGGCTCCAGGAACATGGGGAATGGGAAAAGGGGAGGATGGGGATAGGAAAGGCCTCCTGGCAAAGGTGGGATTGGAGTTTAGTCTTGAAGTATTCCAGGGAAAATAAAAGGCAGAAGTTAGGGAGCAGGGCATTCCAGGCATGAGGGACAGACTAAGCAGAGGCAAGGAGATGGAGTGTCATATTAAGGTTCAAATGCAAGTGGACCAGTGTAGCTAAATTGTAGAGTACATGGAAGGGAGGGAAGCATAAGATGACTGGAAAGGAGCCAGTTTATAAAGAGTTTTAAATGCCAGAGGACTTAATATTTTATCCTAGAGGTAAATCCTCTGTTATCTGTTTTATTGGAGAGGATTGCAAATGGAATTATCCAGCTCTTGCCTGAGTCTGGTTTATTCAAATAATTTTGCTGCATATGCAGAATGTTGTTACTAGGACCTCTCCAATACTTTGGAATTGGTTGAAGATTGGAAAAGTCCCAAGCCATTAACTCACTTAGCAAGATCTTGCCCCATTGTATGGAACCTCTTCAGTCATTTTCCTATACTGGCAAAGGGTCCTAAGACATCACTGTGAGGTAGCCTGATCTCACCTAGTTCTGATTACTCTGGTTTTATGAGGTTATGTTGTATATAAAAAATGGCTTTAAAATACAACCCTAAGAGATTGATCATAGCATACAGGGCAGGTTTTGTCCTATAGAGAGACAACTAGGCATAGAAGATAGAAGCTGCACTTGTAGTCAGGAAGAAGTTCATGTTTGACCACTTGACACCTACTGGCTTTAACTTCCAAATGCCCCCAGCCAGCTCTAAGAGCTGCAGTGCTGATCTGCATTGGTTGGAGTCAGCAGGTTTCCAACTTTCTGGTTTTAGGACCCTTTTGTACTCTTAAAAATTATTGAAGTACTTTATAGTACTTTATATAACAAAATTTGGAAAAACAAAGGATCTAGAATATCAAAGGAAATGAAGAGGGAATAGTACTTCTAGACCTCAGACTATATTATAAAGCAGCAGTCATTAAAAATATCTGATACTGGCTAAAGAATGGAGAGATAGATCAATGGAACAGACTGAACAAGGGAGATTCAGAAACAATGGAATTCAATAACTCAGTATTCAATAAAGTAAAAAAATTACCTGGCGGGGGGGGGGGAGGGGGATGGACGGACTTATTTGATGAAAACTAGAAAACAGTCTGACAGATATTAGGCTTAGATCAAGACTTTATACCATATTCATTCGATGAATCACATTTATGAAGTGCCTATTATGTGCTGGGCACTGTGCTAAGCACTGTGGCATGTATTCTAAAATACATTCTAAATGGATACATGACCTTAATATTAAAGACTATGCTGCTAAAAATTAAAGGGCAGCTAGGTGGCGCAGTGGATAGAGCACTGACCCTGGAGTTAGGAGTACCTGAGTTCAAATCCAGCCTCAGACACTTAACACTTACTAGCTGTGTGACCCTGGGCAAGTCACTTAACCCCAATTGCCTCATTAAAAATTTTTTTAAATTAAAAAAATTTTTTTTAAAATTTTAAAAAATTTTTTAAATTTAAAAAAAGAAAAAGAAAAGAAGCACATTATATACTTCTCACAGATATGGATAAGAGATGTATTCTTAACCAAACAAGAGATAGAAGCAATTACAAAAGATGAAATAGATAATTTTTGATTACATGAAACAGAAAATCTTCTGCACAGGCAAAATGAATGCATCTAATAAAAAGAAGGTAAGTGATTGATTGGGAAAACATTTTTGTATTGGATTTTTTCACTCTGATAAGGACTTGGCATGCAAGATATATAAGCAATAAGTACATATGACTAATAGCTGTTCCCCAATGGCCAATGAGCAAGCAGTTCGCAAAAGAATTGCAAAGTATTCACAAGCACATGAAAGAATGCTCTGCATCACTAATAATAAGAGAAATGCAAATCAAAGCAACCTTGAAGTTTTACAAAGTTTGGCAAAGATGACAAAAAATCGCAATAGTCTCTGTTGGAGTGGTTGTGGCTTGATAGGCACATGAATACATTGTTGGTGAAGCCACAAAATAGCACAACTATTTTGAAAAGGAATTTCAAATTATGCAAATAAGTTGACTAAAATGTCCATATCTTTTGAACCAGAGACTTCAATAGATGCCCATACACTGAGCAATGACTAAATAAATTGTGGCAATAGACTATTTCTGTGCTGTAAGAAGTGATATATATGATATATACAGAGTGAAGTAAGCAGAGCCAAATAACAATATGCACAATACTAAAATAATGAAAATGGAAAGAACAACCATACACCAAAAAAATCAAAAGTGAATACAACAAAGTTATGAAGATCAAGCATGACTCAATTGAAGAAATATGAAAGGACTCCCCCAACTCACCCCCTTCACAGCAGTGGCAGGTTCAAAGGTGTTACATATTGCATGTTGGGGGATTTTTTTTTCCAATGGATCGATCAATTGTGTTGATTTTATTTCCTCTTTAAAAATACCATTTGTTATATGGGATGGTTATCAGCAAGGGAGAATAGGAGGGATACTGAGGACAACTATCATAATGTAAAAAATAGAAGACATTAGTAAAAACTTATTTTGGAGGGGGGGCAGGGCAATGAGGGTCAAGTGACTTGCTCAGGGTCACACAGCTAGTAAGTGTCAAGTGTTTGAGGTCATATTTGAACTCAGGTCTTCCTGAATTCAGGGCTGGTGTTTTATCCACTGCGCCACCTAGCTGCCCCCAGTAAAAACTTATTTTAAAAAAATGATAAAGGACTCCAAAGAGCCTTTGTTTATATGGGTTATATCTATCAATAGTTACCACTTTAGAACTTAAAATAGATAAATTTAAAAAATATAATTCATTAAAATTTTTTTATTTATTTAGAATTTTCCCTGTTACATGTATAAAGAAATTTTCACATCGATTTTTAAAACTTTGTGTTCCAAATTTTCTTCCTCCCTCCCTCCCTCTTGACCCCCTTAAGAACTCAAGCAATTCAATATAAATTATATGAAATATAATTCATTAAAAAATAATAAGCCTAAAACATGTTAACAAAATTAATAAATAAATAATTTGTGAAAAATAACTATTTTCAAAGACAAAAATAGTGAGGATAATATTGCTTTACATATTTTTGAAAATCTGTCTGGTTTAATAGAAAAAAGATGGATCTTCATATCTGTTTTTTGCATTCAATTTGTTGTGATATGGTGGGTTTTCTTTTTTTTTAGTTTTGGTGAGGCAGTTGGGGTTAAGTGACTTGCCCAAGGTCACACAGCTAGTAAGTGTCAAGTATCTGAGGCCGGAATTGAACTCGGGTCCTCCTGAATCCAGGGCCAGTGCTCTATCTACTGCACCACCTAGCTGCCCCATGATATGTTGTTTTGTTTGAAATATGTGAAGAAAACCCAGCCTCACACAAATAGGTACTTGGAAAAGGGAAGGGTATTTATAGGAAAATAATATCATATAATTATGGAAATTGTTTTGTTCTTGCAGACCCCTTGAAAGGGTCCAAGGACCACTGTTGATGATATCTTGTATATACCTTGTTTGTACAGAGTTGTTTTCAGGTTGGCTCCCCTATTAGATTGTGAAGTCCTCAAGGGCAGGGACTATCTTTTGCCTTTCTTTGTATTCCTAGTGTTTAGCACAGTGCTTGGTACATAGTAAGCTCATAATAAACGTTTACTGACTGAGTTTGAGAACCACTGTCCTATGTGAAATCTCTAGTCCAGTATGGGCTCTTATTAAAAGAAATTAAATTTTATTTTATTTTCATAGATGAGCCTTTTCTCTTCTCTCCTCCCCATCCTCTATTAAGAAAGCAAGGGAAAAAAAAAGAAATCTCTCTTACAAGTATGTATAGTTAAGCAAAACAAATTTTTGCATGGGCCACATCTAAAAAAAATATTTCTTGATCTGCACTCTGAGTGCATCAGCTCTGTCAGGAGGTGGGCAGCATGTTTCATCATGAGCCCTCAGGAATTGTGGTTGGTCATAGTGTTGATCAGAGTTCCTAAGCTGTTTTTTCTTTTTCTTCTTTTTTTGTTTTTGTTGATTCTCATAAAAGTATTTTATTATTTTCTAGTTGCATGTAAAGATAGTTTTCAACATTTATTTTCATAGGATTTTTTAGTTCTAAATCTTTCTCTCATCCTTCCTTCCTTCCCCCCTCCCTAAGATGGAAAGGAATCTAATATAGGTTATATATGTACAATCACATTAAACATATTTCTGCATTAGTCATCTTGTGAAAGAAGAATCAGAATACAAGGGGAAAACCTCAAAAAAGAAAAAAAACCCAGCCCCAAAGTAGAAACAGTATGGTTCAATCAGCATGCAGAATCCACAGTTCTTTTTTCTGGATGTGGAGAACATTTTCTATCATGAGTTCTCTGAAATTGTTTTGGATCTGATGAGAAGAGCCAAATTTATCACAGTCAATCATCACACAATGTTGCTGTTACTGTGTACAACGTTCTCCTGGTTCTGTTCCTCTCCGTTAATATCAGTTCATGTAAGTTCTTCTAGGTTTCTCTGAATTCCTCCTGCTCATCATTTCTTACAGCACAATAGTATTCCATTACATTCATATACTACAACTTATTTAGCCATTCCTCAATTGATGGGCATTCCCTCAATTTATAATTCTTTGCCACCACAAAGAGAGCTGTGCTAAGCCATTTAAAAAAATTTTGCTTTAATCAGTTAACCTTCTCAGCATTCTATTCTATCTCCTGTTGAGAGATAAACAAAACTTATTACAAACACATTAGCTATGTCTTAATAATATTTGTCTCATTTTGCATTCTGAATCCCTCATTTCTCTGTGAAGAGGTGGGTAGCAAGTTTTATCATTAGTGCATTAGTCCTCTGGAATCCTGGTTGGTCATTATGCTGATATTGCTGGTCACATGCTGATTTTGTAGTGATGAGTTCTGCACAATAGTATTCCACCACATCCATATACCATAACTTGTATATTCATTTCCCAATTTATGGGTACTCTCTCAGATTCCCATTCTTTGTTACCTCAAAAGAGTTTTTTGTATATCCTTAGAATTTGTTTTGCTTAAGACTAATCCCTCCTTTAATATACCCTCCCTCTAATTCCCCTTCCCCCTTCTCTTTTTTTCCTGTTTCCCTGTTGAGTGAAATGTATTTTTAAACATTTAAATACATTTATTATCTATTTATCTTTAATATTAATTTTTCAACTTTTTGAGTTCTGAATGATCACCCTCCCTCTGCTACTCTCCCACCCATTGAGAAAGCAAGCAATGTGATATCAAATGTATGTGTGAAATCATACAAAACATATTTCCATTTTAGCCATGTTGCAAAAGAAAAGCAGGAAAAATAAAATGAACAAATTAAGCTTCAATCTGCTCCTAGAGTTCATCAGTTCTCTCTCTGGAGGTGGAAAGCATTTTTCATCACGAGTCCTACAGAATTATCTTAGATCATTGTATTGATCAGAGTAACTAAGTTTTTTACCACTGATCATAGTTACAATATTGTTGTTATTGTGTACAATGTTCTGGTTTTGCTCACTTCATTTTACATCAGTTAATATAAGTCTTCCCAGGTTTTTTTCAAACCATTCCCCCTCATAACTTTAATAACACAATAGTATTCCACCACAGCTTGTTCATCTATTCCCCAATTGAGGACATCCCTTCAATTTCCAATTCTTAGCTTCTATAAATAGTTTTGGACATTTAGGTCTTTTTCCTTATTCTTTGATCTCTTTGGGATACAGATCTAGTAGTGATATTCTTAGGTCAAAGGGTCAGTTTTACAGACCTTTGGGCATAGTTACAAATTGTTTTCCAGAATGGTCGAACCAGTTCACAACTCTACCAAGTGTCTCAATTTTTCCATATCTCCTCCAACATTTGTCATTTTCCTTTTCTATCATGTTAGCCAATCTTATGGTCATGAGTTGGTACCTCAGAGTTATTTTAATTTTTATTTCTCTAATCAATAGTGATTTAGAGCATTTTTTCATATGACTATAGATATCTTTGATTTCTTCTTCTGAAAACTGCCTGTTCATATCCTTTGACCATTTGTTAATTGGGGAATGGCTCTTATTTTTATAAATTTGACCCAGTTCCCAATATATTTAAGAAACGAAGCTTTGTCAGAGAAATTTGCTATGAAAAATTCCCCCAGTTTCCTACTTTCCTTCCAATCTTTGCTGCATTTGGTTTTGGTTGTATAACCCCTTTTTAAATTAATATAGTCAAAATTACCCATTTTACTTCCCATGATCCTCTCTATCTCTTGTTTGGTCATAAATTCTTCCCTTATCCAGTCTACCCTGGCTCTGTGGGCAAAAAAGCTGACAGTTGATGCCTGTCCTCATTGTAGACCCAATATGGTTCTTTCTGGTGGTGCTCCAGCATGGGTCTTGGGCCTCCTATTGCCATCCTATTCCCTGGATGCTGGAGTTGCTCCCTCTTTAGCATTCTCCTAGCTCAACCCATTCTCAGTGTTGAAGGACCTCTCTGTTTGTCTCTCTGTGCTGACCTGGGATAAACAAAACCCACTGAGACTTTTCCTGGATTTTCTTATCAGGACTTGGTCTGGGGCATTTTATAGACCTGTCTGGAGGAGTCTATGGATTGGAGCCCACCACATTGTTTCCTACCACTTTGTCATCTTGATTCTACCCTCTTTTTTTTTTTCAGGACAATAAGGGTTAAGTGATTTGCCCAGGGTCATACAGCTAGGAAGTGTCAAGTGTCTGAGGCCTGACTTGAACTCAGGTCCTACTGAATCCAGAGCTGGTGCTTTATCCACTGTGCCACCTAGCTGTCCTTTATAATAGACTCTTTAAAAAAAAAAATAGACTTTTTTTTTTTTTGGTGAGGCAATTGGGGTTAAGTGACTTGCCCAGGGTCACACAGCTAGTAAGTGTCAAGTGTCTGAGGCCGGATTTGAACTCAGGTACTCCTGAATCCAGGGCTGGTGCTTTATCCACTGCGCCACCTAGCCGCCCCTAATAATAGACTCTTTTTTTTTTTTTAGCAAACATTTATTTTATTTTCCATTTACATGTAAGGATAGTTTTCAACATTCATTTTCACAAGATTTAGAGTTCTAAATTTTCTCCTTCCCTCCCTCCCTTTCCTCCCCGCTCCACAAGATCGCAATCAGGTTATATATATATATATAATCCACAAGTGTTCTTTTTATCAGTTCTTTCTATAGGGGTGCACAGTAAGCTTCCTCATTAGTTCCTTGGGATTGTCTTGGATCATTGTACTGCTGAGAGTAGTTAAGTCATTCACAATTACTCATTAAACAATACTGCTGTCACTACGCACAATGTCCTCACTTCACTATACATCGATGTTCATTAGTCTTTCAAGGTTTTTCGGGGATCATCCTGTTTGTCATTTCCTGTAGCACAAGTCCATTCCACTACAATCATATAAAACAGCTTTTTCCATCATTCCTTAATTGATGGACATTCCCTTGATTCTCAATTCTTAGCCTCCACCAAGAGTTGCTATAAATATTTTTTGTACAATTTTTCCCCTTTTCTCTTTTTCATGATTACTATTGTTAACTGTTTCCCTTCCATCCTATTCCCTTCCCCATGATATTTATTCTATTATCCATCTTCTTTCATCCTATCACTTTTCAAAAGGGATTTGCTTCTGTCCGTCCACTCCCCCACTCTGCCCTTCCTTCTTTTGCCCCTCTTTATCCCTTTCCCCTCCTATTTTCCTGCAGGGTTATAGAGATTACTCCACCCAATTGAGTGTGTACATTATTCCCTCCTTGAGCCAATTCTAATGAGATTGAGGTCTTTGAGCCTATTTTGATGAGTGTTAGGCTCATTTATGGCCCAGATTAAATAGATTACTCCACCCAGTTGGGTGTGTCTAATAATAGACTCCATCAATATTTAGCAACATAACTCAGGTTTGAAAAAGCAACAACAAAGCATTTATAATACTCGTTGTAGGGTGGATGGCTAAAAGTATACTTTCATACTGGACAGTTTTCTAAAATGTATGACTAGGAAGTATATAATTTAGCACATATATGAAATAAAGAAGTTGATCTAGTAGTTATCAAGATTCCTACTTCCTGAGTAGAACCAAGAAAACATTGTGCACAGAAATAGCAATATTGTTTGATGAAGAACTGTGAATGACTTGACTTTTCTCAAGAATACAATGATCCAAGATGATCCCAAAGGATTGATGAAACATACTATCCCCCTCCAAAGAAAGAACTGATATTGGTGGAACAGACTGAAGCATGGATATTTTTCACTTTCTTTTTTTCTTTTAATCATGTTTTCTTCTACAAAATGACAAATATGTCAATGTTTTACATAATCTTACATGTATAACCCATATCTGATTGCTTGTCATCTCAGGGAGGAGGGAGGGGAGAGAGGGAAGGATGGATAAAAATTGGAACCTCAAACTATAAATAAAGATGTTTATTGCATTTTTAAAAAAAGATTCCTACTTCCTATTTTTCCTATACTAAGAAAGCACTTCTTAAAAAATTTTGTCCTACTACTTTCACAAGATTTGCATTTATACTGTGGGGACCAATTTTTAATTGGGGAGTGTTAGCTAAGCGGCTCGCCGCAATGTTGAGGCAAGGAAGGGGACTGGCAGCCTCCCTCAAAATAGAACAGGATTTATTTTAACAAGAATGAACTTTAAAAAAAAACACACACACACACACAAACAGGATCAGTAGGATCAAAGGAAAGGAAATAAAATGGGGAAAGGGAAATTATACAACCTGAAAAATACCACTGTCCAGGAATCAGCTGAGAATACACAGCAGAGCTCCTGTTGCCTTCTAGCTTCCAGCTAGAATGGCGAATTCTTCCCATTCCCAGAAACCCTACACAGCCCCCAACCAATTGTCTGGCCGCTCTGACAGTCATATGACTGCCCTCACTAGGCTTCCAATCATTATAATTTTGCCAGGCCCATGTACGTGTTGGCGAGTGGTGATGACATGAGGTGCCGGTGCCATGGCAATGGCTACAACCAGTGGGTGGAACACTGTGCGGTTTGCGGAGCCCCAGGCCAGTGCACATGGAGGCATAAAAACCTCAAATAACAATTAATTCTTTACAATACGAAGGCAGTCAGTTGTAGAAGACAAAGACCTGGACTTAGAATCAGGAAGACTTGGGTTTGAGTTCTGACTTTGAAACAGGCTGTGTGACTGAGGCAAGTCACATAATCGCTCAGTATTAGCCTTCTGAGAAGGTCCTGACCTACACTGATAGAGTAACAAAATCATAATCCGTAGCACTGTTCCTAAGAAAGTAATTGAGATATATTGCCTTTCCCATTCATTCCAACAGAGTGACAGAAAGAAATGGGAAAAGACATTTTCCAATTAGTCTGTTTGGTACATAAAGCCCCACAAGGCAGAAGCTTAGGATTGGAAGCAGTACAGCTTTAGCTCTCTTGTATTTGGACTAGCCAACCTTGTATCAGATTCACAAGTGCACCTTCCTCTAACACAATATGCCTGAATGCTGAGTTGTGTTATTAAACATGTTTTTAAAATGCATAGGTCCAGGTCTCAATCATTTCACCCATTCCATTCTGGTCAAATAATGCAAATAAGTTGCCATCTCAATCTACTGTTCTGTGAAGGTGACCCAAATGCTATTTGCAAAGCCCTATAAAGAAATCCTGCATATTAAGAAGGGTTGTTTTTCTAAAGAGAATTGTACAAGTTGCTAACTGTGGCAGTGCTTGTGTCAGGTTTAGAAAGCAGATTCTTTTTCATATATTAATGGACTTGTGGTCATTTTGGCTTTTTCAAAGCATTTCACTTACATATCCTAGTTGTCCCTGGTGGAAAGTCTACCTACCTAGTCCTCTGTGCTCACCACTATAGAATTCAGTGGAGAAGTTGAGAGCTAGGCCTGGCACCGAAGATGTCAAAGTCATCCACTATATCCTGGGCCATAGACAGTCAACTTGACTTTTGTGCTGCCACTGGACTTCAGTGACTCACAAAGAGAGTGAAGCTGATAACTTTGCACAGCTCTGCCTTACCTAAATCCAATCCCCGAACAAGTCAAGACATTACTGGTGATGTCACTGGTCCTCTTTGAAAACGAAGGATAGCACCAATAAGCTATGATCCCATTTATTTTGCACAACCTCAGCATTTTTTAATGTTTGCAATGCCATAAAGAATAACTAGATAAATAATTGGTTCTATTCCCTCTTTGAAAAACTGAGCTGGGGCATGTTTGATGCACCAAGAGAGCTTTTACCTCCTGCTTTTTATTTCACAACCAAGTAGGGAGGAGTATGCCCATAAACAGAAATGGGCCAGATGTGTCAGACAGGCATTTAGCAGCCCTGTTGACTATCAGATTCTACAACAATCCCTGGCAGACAACGCTCATTTCCATGGAATCTGCATTTCTGACACATGCTAATGGGCTTCAGAACAGGATGAAAACATAGAACCGCAAACCCAATTCTGAATTTTAATAACTTACGTTGTCTCAATGTCCTCCTCAATTGCTTTTGACCTGGAACAGTCTGGTGGTGCAAAAGAGACATTCCTCACTTTTTGGTGACTTTGCAAAGCTGTCCAAAAAACTATCATCTCTTCCTGCCCTCAGAGTAGACATCCTCACAGGGCAAGGTTACGCATGTTTTTGGAAGGCATACTTCCAGGACCCTCAGGTGGCCTCTATCATTTTCACCTGTTCCATTCTGGTCAGTAACTGACTAAATAAATTGCCATCTCCATCTGAATTGCCCCTAAAGGTATCCTGAGAATTTGTGACCGAGGTGGATGAGGTTGGAAACATCATAAAGATTCAACAGACTGATTCTTGGCAGCTGTTTTTGTCAGACTTCCTTTGCACAATGAAAATGTTTCCCCTGATCTTCAAGGACTATCAGTTCCCAAGGTAGGAGTAATCTTTGCTTATTTGCATAATTAAACCTTTATGGAATTAAGAGATTTTTAAGTGCCCATGCCTGGTTAGTCACAGGGCTAAAATGATGAAGTAAAATGAAGCAGTCAGGAGCTATGGAAGATTTTTTAAAATCTTAAGTTGTGACCAAGGTCATGGATTTGACGCTCCTTTGGACAAGTTAACTTCCTTGGTCAGTGGTAGCACTTCTAAAAGTCCTCTTGTAAATCAAAGTTTGCTAATCATTACAGGGGAAACAATAATAATGGCTGTTTATATAGTGCTTTCAAATTGTGTGTGTGTGTGTGTGTGTGTGTGTGTGTGTGTGTGTGGCAATTGGGGTTAAGTGACTTGCCCAGGGTCACACAACTAATAAGTGTCAAGTGTCTGAGGCTGGATTTGAGCTCAGGTCCTCCTGACTCCAGGGCCAGTGCTCTATCCACTGCACCACCTAGCTGCCCCAGTGCTTTAAATTTTGCAAAGCTCCTTACCCAGATTACTTAATTTGTACCTCACAACAACCCTGTGATGTAATTATTATAGGTATTATCCCCATTTTATGGATTAGGGAACAGTCTCAGAATGCCATAAAGGCCTGTCCACAGTCACATAGCCAGTAAGTTTCAAAGACAGTATTTGCACCTACACTTTCCTGTCTTTTAGGCTCTGTACTCTCTGCAGTGCATGGTTCTCCTTCTAATGAATTGTGATGAAATGACATCTCTCTCTAATGTTGGAAAAACTCATAGGCTATTAATGATGAGCTGGCAGTTTCACCCTCACTTATAAAGACCAGTACATTAATAGTTTTCAGGGGGTTAAAACAGGTCATTTCAAAGGAGTAGCCTAGTCTAGATAGAGATAGCCAGGTGGCACAGTGGATAGAACACCAGGCCTGGAGTCAGGAGACCCCAGTTCAAATCCATTCTCAGACCCTGTGTGACCCTGGACAAGTCAATTAACCCAGTTTGCCTCAGTTTCCTCATTTATAAAATGAGCTGGAGAAGGAAATGGCAAATTACTCCAGAATCTCTTCTAAGAAAACCCAAAATGGGGTCACAAAGAGTCAGATTCTACTGAAATGACCGAACGATAGCAACAAGAAGTCTAGTCCAGTTGCTAGTCTTCCTTGCCTTTCCATTATGGTTATTGTCATTTTTCCAGCCTCTTCTCTAATGATTAAATTTTGTGAGAGGGCCATTCAATTTGCAGTGCCCCTCATTCCTGGGATATCTTTACAATGCACTGGTTGAAACCGATGAATAAGCTATCTTCTTCAAGTCCATTTTGGGCCCAACTTTCTCCAATCCTCATCTTAGTTCTACATGAAAGCCAGCATTCTCTCGGCCTAGGTCCACATGCTGTGGGTGACCTGGAAGGAGATTTTGGTAGCCTTTACCATTCCCTTTCCCCATTTCTCTGGTGAGGAAAATCTGGGTCACTGGTAATAGCTGAGTAAAAGAAATTATAGAATAGAAAAGGCAAGAAATTACAGCTTTCAGGGGAGCAATAACATTTAACTTTCAAATTGTTTTATCATAGAGGAGAAATTTGTGGTATGCATGTAAATATACTTGTTGTTCAGTTGTTTCAGACATGTTCAATTCTTCCTGACCCCATTTTGAGTTTTCTTGGCAAAGACACTGGAGTGGTTTGCCATTTCCTTCTCTAGCTCATTTTACAGATGAGCAAACAGAGACAAACAAGGTTAAGTGACTTTCCTGGGGTTACACAACTTATAAATGTCTGAGATTGCATATGAACTAAGGTCTTCCTGACTTCAGGCCTGTAGTTCCACTGTGCCACCTAGCTGCCCCTGTAAATATGCTAAAGATTCCCATTTTGCAAATTTAGTTATAGCTCTGAACAAAACCCATGTGAAAGAGGTCAGCTCTAACTATAGACAATCCTGACCTTTCCTATACTAGTTGCCAGTTTACACTAAATAATTTCTTCATATTATTTTTTTAACCCAATTTTTAGGTCAGTTTTTAAAAAAAGATTATTTTCTCTATTGTATCTTTGCTGATGTAGCATTCTGGCTCTCTTACATTGTTTAACCAAGCACAAATTTGATACTGACTTGCAGATGCTAAGTCCTGTGTGTAATGAAGAGTTATTTTCCCTGGGATATATCTCACAGATTACATGAGAATCTAAATGTCACCAGCCAATTTTGAAACAAAAAGCAGAGAAAAATTGGACATCTACCTCAGAAACCATTCTCCAAGATCAGGAACTCTCAGAGATAAGTGAAAACAAGAGCTTCTACTGATTTCCCAACCTTGGGCTGATCTTGCCTAAGGCTGGTAATTCAATGCTTTGTGTGACTGTGTAAGATTTCCAGTGAATAAGTGAATAAAAAAGTAATTTATTAAGAACTGAACAACATGCCAAGTACACTGCTATGTGCCAGGGATAAAAATACAAAAGTAATAGAGTCCCTGTCCCCTTGAAGAACCTGAATTCTAATAGGGGAAAACAATTTTCATTCTATAGGGGAGCTAGAGTTGGAAAAGGGCAACTAGGTGGCACAGTGGATAGATTGCTGGGTATAGAGTCAGGAAGTCTCATCTTCCTGAGTTCAAATATGGCCTCAAACACTTATTAGCAGTGTGATCCTGGTCAAGTGACTTAACTCTACTTGCCTCAGTTTCCTCATCTGTAAAATGAGCAGAAGGAGGAAATGGTGAATCACTCCAGTAACTTTGCCAAGAAAACCTCAAATGGACTCACAAAGAGTTGGATGTGATTGTAAAAGACATAGCAGCAACAATAAAAAGAGTTGGAAAGGCAGAGGGAGAACAGCAGAGGTCACATGTGCATGGTGGCATGGTTTGGAGAGAAGATGACTGGGAACCGTATAGTGGTCTGATTCCAGGCAAGATAAAATGAAAACTCCCCTATCAGAGCACCGAGTCTCATTCATGTGCCATTCTTTTTGTTTGTTTGTGGGGCAATGAGGGTTAAGTGACTTGCCCAGGGTCACACAGCTAGTAAGTATCAAGTGTCTGAGGCTAGATTTGAACTCAGGTCCTCCTGAATCCAGGGCCGGTGCTTTATCCACTGTGCCACTTAGCTGACCCCTCATGTGCCATTCTTGAGCTAACTCAATGGAGATGGACTGTAAGCCTAGGAACTCTGTCCCAGAGCTAGTCCAGAAGATGAAGGCCTCAGGTCAGGAACTATGCAAAAATGGCACATTTTACCTTTAAAAATAACCATGTGCACATATCTCTTTGTAAAACAAAGCCTTGTACTAGCAAGATTAAACTAGGATGATTTAAGTCGAGACTACATTTGGGAGGGACCCACCAAAAAAAACCTTTTTCAAATTTTTTCTGGAATATTCTGGTCTCATGAAAAAGGAAAACTAGTGCTCTACATTGCAAGGTTGGGGCTGTTTCACTAGAAAGAGTTGCTGAAGTGATATCTACTATTGGGAAATGATAGAGGTGGGCATGGATACTTAAGTATAATAAGATTTTTGTCAATTAAACACTCTTGTTCACTCATGAGCTGTTCTGCCTTCAAAAACACATTTGTAAATATTTCTTTTTTAAATTTTTTATGTGAGGCAATTGGAGTTAAGTGACTTGCCCAGGGTCACACAGCTAGCAAGTGTCAAGTGTCTGAGGCTGGATTCGAACTCAGGTCCTCCTGACTCCAGGGCCAGTGCTCTCTCCACTGCGCCACCTAGCTACCCCATTTGCAAATATTTCTATCAGGTAGCACTCACTCTGTTGAAGTAATGATTGGGAGTGTTTCTGCAAATACATGGAGCTAGAAAAAGCTAAAAACAGCTACAGTGTAAAGTAGAAATTTTTATTGGCACCAAAAAAAAATTTCAAAAGGAAAACATTTGGCTGTTGAGATGTAACTAAATAAGATGTTTTCCTTTTATCAGAAAAGAAAAAAAATTCTGTTAGAAAATGCTAGCCAAGATACATAAACTATGAGACCTTGAATAACCTATATCTCAGTTTCTACATCTGTATAATGGGGATGTTAAAACGTACTATTTAATTCACAAGGTTTTTGTGATGATCAAATGAGATAAAATCTGTAAGCACCTTGGAACCATGCCATACTATATAATCATAAGCAACTATTATCATTCTCTTAATTGTGAAATAGCTTCTTCTCAATCCTTATCCTTCATGACCTCTTCGTATCATTTAGTACCGTTGACTAACATCTCCTGGATTCTCTCACTTTTTATGACACTGCTCTCTTGTAGGTCTCCTAGCTGTCTGAATGATCCCTG
This sequence comes from Dromiciops gliroides, assembly GCF_019393635.1. Lineage (NCBI taxonomy): Eukaryota > Metazoa > Chordata > Mammalia > Microbiotheria > Microbiotheriidae > Dromiciops > Dromiciops gliroides. Next base: position 261,443,709 of record NC_057862.1, on the reverse strand, counting down.
TTCTTCTTCATTCATTCATCAATGATGTTATCATGTCTACCAACTGCAGTATTGTCCTAAGGTTCTGTCTTGGACTCTCTCTTTTAAAAACTTTCTAGCCTTTCATTCATGACCTTATCAGCTCTGATGAATTCAGTAACAATACTAATGACGCCAGGATCTCTATGTCCAGTTCCAGTTTTTCTCCTGAGTCATAGTCCCATGTCACCAACTATTTACTGATCATTTCAAATTTGGTTCCAGGAGGTATCTCTAAATTCAACATGTCCAAGATAGAGCTCATTATCTTCTCCCTCACCCCAGTATCTAATCCTCCTTAGAATCTATTGTTGCTAAGGATACGACCATCCTTCCGGTCACATAGGGTATCAACTTTGGTTTCATCTTCAGCTGTTCATTCACTCACCTCACATATCCAACCCATTGCCAAATCTTGTCCTTTCCCTTTTCATAATATCCCATGCATATCTTTGCTTTCTCATCCTTTGTCTAGCCATAAGCCTAGTTCATGCTCTGATCACTTCTTAGCTGGACTATTGCAATAGCTTCCTAGTATGACTCCTTGCTTCAAGTCTTTTTTTTCCAGTCCATCCTCCATATATCCAGGTAAGGCTCCCAGTTACCTCTAGCATCAAACAGAAATCCTTTATTTGTTATTTAAAACTTGTCATGCATTAGCCCCTTCTGACTTTTTAGTCCTCTCACACACTACTCTCCTCCCCACACACTAAAATGCAGCCACAAGGTCCTGTTCATTATTCCACATATAAGGGCACTTCATCCCATCTTGGGAATCCTTGGTTTTCTTCAAACCTGAGTTTCAAGCGCCACCTGCCACAGGAAGTCTTTCCTGAGTCCTAAAACTACCTTGTATTCATTTTGTAAATAATAACAGCTAACATTTATATAGCACTTACTGTGTGCCAAGCACCATGCTAAATGCTCTACAATTATTATTTCATTTGATCTTCATAGCAATCCTGGGAGGTAGGTGTTATTACCACCCCCATTTTACAGATGAGGAAACTGAGGTTTATAGAGATTTGTCTTATAAAAAAATTTATATGGTGCTTACTATATGCCAGGCACTGTGGTAAGAGCTTTACAATTATTATCTTATTCGATCCTCACATCAATCCTGGGAAGTAGGTGCTATTATTACTCCCATTTTACAGATGAGGAAACTGAGGCAGAGGTTGTAATTTGCCCAGGGTCACACAGCTAGTAAGTCTCTTAAGGCCATATTTGAACTCAAGTCTTCCTGACTGGTGTTCTATCCAAGGTACCACTTATTAGATAAATATGTTTATGTTACAAATATATTTTTATACATATATGTACATATGTGTGTACATGCTGTGTTCACATTAGAATATAAGCTCCCTAAAGGCAGCTGCTATTTGTGAAGTTCCTTAAGAACAGAAATGGTCTTAATTTTGTCTTCTGTCCCTAGAAATGAGCACATAGTAGCCCAGAAGATTGATTGATTCTCTTCCCCCCCCCTTTTTTTTTTTGGTCTAGACTTGTCTAGACATCAGCACAAGGGACTTCCAGTGAAGAAATTCATAACCAATACAGACCAGCCCCTGTCCTACAACTCATAGTTCTAGAGTTGCTCTGAGCACTGAGAGGTTAAAAGTCTCACTCTGGGCTGACATCGTTTGTCCTTTGATCTCAAAGAGGACCACAATATCAGGAAGATGATGTCATGACTTGCAGGTGAATCAGATTTAAGTGAAGGAGGGTTGTGCAAAGTCACCAGCTCAAATGATCAGTAAATAGTTGGTGACATGGGACTATGACTCAGGAGAAAAACTGGAACTGGACATAAAGATCCTGGCGTCATTAGTATTGTTACTGAATTCATCAGAGCTGATAAGGTCATGAATGAAAGGCTAGAAAGTTTTTAAAAGAGAGAGTCCAAGAGGATGAGTTTATCGAGAGGGGAAGTGACAGTTAAATTTGTGCTATAAGAAGATCCCTGTGGCAACTGTGTGGAAGCTGATTTGGAGGGGGGAGAGGGTTGAATCAGGGAGACCAGTGAAAAGTCTATTGGCAATCATCCAGGTGAAAGGTGATGGGAGCCTGAACTAGGATGGTGGCTATATGAGTGGAGAGGAGACAGATGTGAGGGATGTTGTCAGTCTGTCAGTCAAAAGCATTCTTTAAGCATTGTACAAAGTGCTGGGGATACAGAGAAACGCAAAAACAGTTCCTGAGAGGAGAGGAAGCAGACACAAGAACTGGAGATTATTTGAATTCACACTGCATATTTCCCTTGGGCTGGAAGTAGTAACCATATTATAACTAAATAGTTCACATTTGAATACATGTAGCTAGTTTAGGGGATTAATTTTCTTTTCCCCTAATACTCTGTACCTTGTAGAAAAAATTAATTATTAATAACTATAACTAACCTGGAAGAAATTACATGTAATTGGATTTATGAGAAATTATGATTATATGAAAAATGATAAATTTAGAAAAATTATAATTGGGCCATAAGTCCTGCCATGGTCACCATTAAAATGTTAGAATATTTTTAAATTGACTAGCCTAATTTGGGGGGGCTAATCTGACTGGAGGACTAATCTGGGGACTTTTGACTGTTTTGCTATCTGACTTCATTAATTTAATGTGGGCCGTTTATAAAGTTCCACCACACTGCTCCCAAACTGATAGACTAAAGATTAAGAAGCCTCTTAACCAAATAATCAAAGCAGAGTTTATTTATGAGATACTATTTCAAATTAGGAATACAGGGAAATAAAATGTACAACCTGACTGCTTTCCTGCAGTCTCTTTCCCACCTGCTGCACTTCGAACTTCTTGAATACAATAAGGACCTTAGCTGCCTCCAGCCTCAGGGCACCTTACACTTTCCCTGGTTTGTATTAAGGCCTGTAACCTTGTCAGCCCCGTCTCTCCTTTTCCAAACCGAACTCTCCTCCGTCCTTGTCCACGCTCCCCTCTAGTCAGCCTATCTAGTCTGTCCTCCTCTAGTCAGCCCCTCTACTTAATCTTGTCTCTCTATCTAGTCCGTCCTTGCTCCTTCTTTCTTTTTTCCTGTCTCACTCCCAGGTTTATATATACACCTTTTCTTCTCTCCACTCAAATCTCGAGGCTTCCTTCGCCCCCACAGACCAAGCTAATCCGCCAGCCAGAGATGCAGCTGGGGGGGGGGGGCAGTGTGCTCTCGAGCCTCATGCCTCAGCACAGGCTATCTTTCAGATAGCTCTGCTCAGGTCGGAGGGAGCTGGGGGCTTTTCTTCCCCCCAGCTGTCTGACCTGGAGTCTTGTCGCTCAGCTGAAGCTGAGGAGGAGGGGGAGAGACCCTGAGGGTCTAAGGCTTTCTAATTTCAGCCTAAAGGTAGGGTCCCCAAATCAAAATAAATTTCCACAACTTAGCTGCCTATTTGAGGAGAGGCTTTGATTTTTTGAGGAGAAGTCCGATTTGCCCCAAAGGTCCTTTCTCTACTGGTCACATTTCTGCATCTTCATAAGTAAGACAATGTAGTACAAGTTCTTTAACTTGTTCTCTCGTACCCAGGTAGCCGCCATTGCTATGCCCAGCAGTAGGAGCCTTCTACCCCAAAACATCCACTTTGCTCATGTTCCCACCAGGTTAAACCCTCAAGGGTTAAGAATAGTATCATCACTCTGGCCAATTCACAGGCTTACTAATTAGCCAGGTTGGCAGGCTCCTTCTTTAGAGATGTGACCATCCATATGCCTAATAGCTACTTGTACATGGATGTCCTTATAGGTAACTAAACAGCAACTTAGAAATGGATGTCCCTAGCCTTGACATCTACATTATGATTTTGAGAAGTCCAAGTGCTGGTTGCCCAGAGAGGGGTACTTCATTATGTTATTTGGGGGAGGTGACTATTACCAAGGGGATAACTATAATGCTTGGCTGGTCAGAAGTTTTGGACCTTGAGGTAGCTGTTACTCACACATACCTATCCCATGGGTGTCTCCTGGAAAAGCAAAATAGGAATCATTGTTATTATTACATAGATTAATGTTTTAAATGTCAATGTACACTTGTGAGTCTTTAATGTTTTAAGCATTTTTGTGATGGAGAAAATTAATAGCTGTCCTGTGTCTGATATTTAATATTTTGTACATTGAGCAACTTCTCTAGAAGGAACTATATCAAAATCTTTTGATGAAACCCTAGATATGTACCAATCTTTAAGTATATTTTCCTGGAATAACTTCAGGTATGGGTATAATGGATCACAAAATATAAGAAAAACCAGATTCCCTCTTTTTGGGGTCAGACTCCACTAGGACTGAACCTAGGCTAGGACTTGGGCTCTTGGTTGGAAGAAGCTATCTCTCACAAGGACACAGGAAATGCCTTTTTAAGTGTAAGAGCTCTCAAAGACCCATTGAGACAGAAAGACTAAAATTCTGTCTTCTTTTAAGACTGAGTCAGTCAATTCTCTTTAGTACAACTCCCTTCTCGTCATTATGGGGACTAAGAGATCAACCAATTTATCTGATAGTGGTTTCCCTAGGAGAAAAATGTCAAAGTGCCTTGGCCTTCTCCTATACTGGATAATTCACAGTTCAGCAACCTAGGTCTCTGTTCCAAGGAACTTTTGGGGGAACAGAACTGGACCCAAATGGATGCTAGATTTCTTCCTTCAGTCTTACTGGAATGCCACACAGATTCCTAAGCATACCTCCCACCATGGCCCATCCCATTCCCTCTAAGTTCCCTGAGTACAGAATGCTGCCCAGCTGGTGTTATTGCAACCTAAAATGATTTGTCATTTGGAGTTGGGATCTCCAAGACAATGGGAAAGGGGAGTGGGGGGCGGGGTAGAGTCGAGCTCTATTTCAAGGCTGGACATGAGTTCTGCCGCATTCTCTCTGTTCGCACACTGTCCTGCAGAGATTTTCTGTAGCATAGAAAGCTGACTCAAGACTGGCTATCAAAACCTCAGCATATTTCTGCAGTTTGGAGCTTGAATCTCCACAAAACTGGAAAGAAGGAGGGAGAACCTGGGTGTGAGGTTTGTTGCAAGTTTATGGGTCAGATGGCTAGTGCAGCTTCACACTCAGTGGTGGAATGGTGGGAGGGGTTGTTCTGAGTGAGCATTAGTTTACAGAGGTTTTAAAAAATATTTTGGGGGGTCCCTGGTATCCTAGACCATGAAGACAGCTGAAGTTACTTTATCTTTGGTATATAATTTCTGTTTGGAGAGGTTTGAGAGGTTTTGAGGATCAGAGGAAGTGTCTAGTCCTCCATCTTGTTGGGTCACATGACCCAGAAGTGCAGCTCACATTCTAATGGAAGAAGACAACACATTAAAAAGAAATGGGGGGGGGGAGCGGCTAGATGGCGCAGTGGATAAAGCACTGGCCCTGGATTCAGGAGTACCTGAGTTCAAATCCAGCCTCAGATACTTGACACTTACTAGCTGTGTGACCCTGGGCAAGTCACTTAACCCCCATTGCCCTGAAAAAAAAAAAAGGAACTGGGGCAGCTAGGTGGCACAGTGGATAAAGCACTGGCCTTGGATTCAGGAGGACCTGAGTTCAAATCCAGCCTCAGACACTTGATACTTACTAGCTCTGTGACCCTGGGCAAGTCACTTAACCCTCAGTGCCCCACAAAAAAAAAAAAAGAAAGAAAGAGAAAAAAGGAACTGAAAAATTGGGGTGGAGGGAGGTGCCCAGTCCAGGGTCATGGTAGAGAAAGTCCTATGGAATCATCAGTACTCCTTGGAGAGGAATGCAAACATCTTTGGCCTGGACCTTCTGTTTAAATTGGAGGCTATGGGAGGAACTAGCCAAACAGAAACTAGGTCATCAAAAGCAGAGGGTATCTTTTATTTTTTTTAAATTTAATCCACATGTTTTCTATTTTTATTTTTTGTTATTTTTATTTTTAGTTCCCTCTCCCACCCATTGAGAAGGCAAGAAATACAATATCCACCATACATATGAAGTCATGGAATACACATTTCTACATTAGCTATGTTGAGAATAAAAAGTAAGAAAAATAATGGGAAAATGTGTTTCTGCAGTCAGAGTTCATCATTTCCCTCTCTGGAGGTAGAGAGCATTTTTTAAAATCATGAGTCCTTTGGAATTGTCATGGATCATTGCATTAATCAGAGTAGCTGTCTTTCACAGTTGATTATCATTATAATATTGCTGTTACTGTGTATAATGTCCTCTGAGTTCTGTTTACCTCACTTTGTATCAGCTCATATAAGTCTTTCCAGGTTTTTCTGAAACCATCCCTTTGTCATTTCTTCTAGCACAATAGTATTCCATTGCATTTATATACAGTATGAATTCCCCAATTAATGGGCATCCAATAGTTTCCAATTCTTTGCCACCACAAAAAGAGCTGCTATATTTTTATACATATGAGTACTTTTTCTTTCATTTCTTTGGGGTACAGACCTAGTAACAGTATGGCTGGGTCAAAAGGTATGCACAGTTTTATAGCCCTTTGGGTATAGGGCAGAGGGTATTTCCAATGTGAGAAGTTGTGCAGGGGTAGAATGAGTTTCCAGGAGGAAGAGGTTTGCATGGTGTGATAGACAAAGTCTTATGCAGAACAGTCAGGAGTGCAACCTTGTATCAGGTTTGCAGCAAACTCCTAGTTTCCTGTATTTTCTCATCTCTTCCCATCCCCATCTGACCTCCTGGCATTTTAAAAGCCTGTCTTGTCTAACTCTGATGATTAAAGACTATCCCTACAGGCTGGTGCATCTGGAGTTTGACATTCAATAAACCTTGGTCTGAGAGGAGGATGAGAGGAAAGAGGAGAAGAACCCGGGGAGGGAGGGCTCCTTTTCTACAGCAAGTCAGAAAGAACCAGAATAGGTGCATTTGGTGAAAGTAAATAAAAAATAAAACTAACTACTTTATGGCTACCCAAGGTAGCCAAGGATTAATGAAACCTGTGAATGCTTACATGAATCTCATCTAATCAAACTGAAGGCCACAGAATTAGATGATAAAGTGATCCTAGGAGGGTGATGTACTGAAAAATAAGATTCAACTGAGACAAACCCAAAGCTAATATCTGGGGAGGAATCTTCCGTTACACATATTCTTAGTAGTTGGAAACAATTTGGAAAGCAATAACAGTTACCAAGGCTTAGGGGGAGAAGAAACAACAGAGCAAATTAAATGTGAGCCAGCCAAACCAGGCATCTTGAAAACAGGGAAGAGGGAAATAATTGCGTGCCTTTAGCTGGGTATATCACTGCCTTGCAGGTTCAAAGGATAGTTTGAAAAGAGTATACAGAGTAACAGACTTGAAGTAAAAAACCCTCTGCATCCACTTGTGGTAAAATAATGGAATTTGGCAGACACCCAGGGGTCTGACTTGATTGATCTAGTAGTGTTTGAATTGGGTTCGAATGAGAAACTACTAAGTACCCACTTAAGGTGATTAGATCTTGAGCCACACCTGGCCTGCCCTGTTAAGCCTAGTCTAACTTGGCAAACCCTGAGAAGGAGTGTCCTCAGAGACTGTAGACTCTGTCATCAACAGGGAACCAGTCTCAGCCACATAACTTGAAGGACCTCTCCTTTGGGGGAGGGAGAAAAAGGTAGAAAAGGGGACCCCAACAGGAAATAGGATGGACTCTCTCTCTCTCTCTCTCTCTCTCTCTCTCTCTCTCTCTCTCTCTCTCTCTCTTTCTGGCCTTTGAGGAGCATTTGGATCGGAATAGAGACTGGCTGCTGACTCCCATAGAAATTATGGACCCCTAGTGGTAGGTTAAATCCAGCCCTTTGAATTAGCTGAGCTGAAACCGAGTTTGGGTTTAAGACAGCCCTAGCTAGAAGAGCCAGGGAGATTATTCATTTTTCTTCCCCCTATTCCCTTGTCCTTGACTTTATTAATTTCACCTTTGCTGTATATTTTATTCTCATTAATAAAACCTGATTCATTTGTGGAAAAGAGGCTGTTAAGCTACTTTCTTATTGGCCTGGGAGAAATAACTAAAAAGGTAGTTCGGAGGGGATGAAGTTTTGGACCTAGAGGTCCCTCATTATTTTCTGAACCCCCAATATTACGGTGAGCCACCCAATTAACTCTCCACATATTAAATTTGGCCCCTACAGTTTGGTGAGCAAAGCCATGAGCTAACAAATCTGGTGTGGGTTTCTTTAACCCACCCTGCCTAACTCTTACTTGGCCACGTGTCAACTAATCTGGTGGACCTTTTTAACCCTCCCCCACTGCCTCCCTCATTTAACCAATCTCCCTTATTTTAAATGCCTCTGAAAGCCTTACCTCAAGAGAAAAGCCAGTCCATTTTAAACTGCACCATGATTGAATATTTTGCTTTCCCCTTGTGTATTCTCATTGGAATGTTTTGGGACAACATAATGTCCCAATTTAAATGACTAACTTACTCAATATTCCATCATAGCATTACTGGTTTCCTCCTCATTCACACAGTAAAACAATTTTGGAATAATGGCATGGGAGAGCCCATCTTTCCCACTGAGTTTAATGTTACTGAGAGCATTACAACTAAATTAGAACCTTACAGTGATAGCATAACCATAGCTCTAGTGATTATAATTTTTATTTTCTCTATTATCATTATTGTAATGTAGCATTTTATTAAAAAAAAACTGGAAAGAGAGGAAGGACTATGACCATAGTGGACCACGTAGTCAGAGAGATGCTATGACCGCTCCCTCTGCTGGAGATGACCTGAGTTCAGAAACAGATCTTGACCAATCTTTAGAATCAGATCAGCAGAAACTGCTCCCCCTGCAGGAAATTATAGAACATACCCACAAGAGAACAGCAGTGCAGGTTAGAAAATACATTCTGTTTAGCCCAAAAGATTTGAGTGCATGGAAGAAAATGATACCTAGGTTTGATCAAAATCCAAAGACTGTAATTTCACAGCTAAGGACCATATTTAATACATATCAACCCGCTCGGGCCGATGTCACTGGTCTTATGGAAATTATACTATCCCCGAGTGAGATTATGGATATTATCACATCAGGAAATTCCTTGGTAACATCAGGCCAGGCTACAACAGAATGGCCTCTCCAGGATCCAAATTGGAATTATAATGACCAACAATTCCAAGAATTAAAAGATGCTAGAGAAACACTTCCAAAGGGAATGGAATCTTGTTCTAAAAAACCCCCAAACTGGCAGAAATTCTTAAAACTCACTCAAGAACCAATTAATTCTCCACATATTAAATTTGGCCCCTACAGTTTGGCGAGAGGTTGTGGTATAGTAGAAGGAGCATTAAATTTGTCGGTTTTTTAAAGTAATAAACATTTTTATTTATAGTTTTGGGTTCTAATTTTTATCTCTCCTTTCCTCTCCTGTCCTCTCCCCAAGGTGGTAAGCAATAAGATATAGGTTATACATGTATGATTAAGGAACATTAAATTTGGCATCAGAGGACCTGGGTCCAAATTCTAACTTTGCTACTTATATGAAGCTTGAGTCCCCAAGGAGCACTCCTTGACTTCTTGGCTTGTCTCACTTCTCCTGTCTTACCATTCTTCTGCTCTCACTGCTAGTTCTTTAAGGATTAATGAGGGAAAGGGAATTGGTTTGACAAAACAAAGCTCATATATCCTTGTGGTAAGGCCCAAACTTTCAGATATATTTCCATTTGACTCTGACCCGGATCCCTGAATATCACAGGTAATTCTCCCTCCTTTCCAAAAATAGCTTTCTCCTATTCCAATAACCACAGTGTTGCCTGGCCCATGGGACAGAGCATCTCTATCCACTTTCTTTACTCAGCTAATATGCCTACTCAGCTGGAGTGAACATCATGAACATCAAGCTCTTAGAATCACTTTAGCATCTAATTCTATGATTAGAATTGACTAGATGAGTATGATTAGATGAAACTCACACAGTCACTCATAGGTTTCATTAATCCTCTGCTACCTTGGGTACTTGTAACGTGGATAGCTTTATTTTTAGCTAATGATTCTACTCACTTCTGATGAGCAGTATCCTCTTTAGTGCTGGTCAAAATATGGATTGCCAGTGGATTATTGCCCATTCATAATTAGAATTTAGCTCCATATACATTGTCTTTGAGCATCTCAATGGCAGTCTGCTTCAAAGCCAAGAATTCTAGTTTGTGTATGGGAAACTGAGCCTCAATGTGAAGAAGTCCTCTACTGGCAAATGCAACAGGTTTCTGTTGACTACCATTCTCTTGGTACAGGACCTCTCCTCAACTTTTCAGGCTGGTATCTACATTTAGCACAAATACAAAATCAATGAGTATTTATTATGTTCATGTTTACATAGGACAACACTGTTTAAATGGTCACATATGTGAAGCAGTTAAGCAAATCCTTGAAAACTTATTCACAGTTCTCACTCTCCAAATGGCTTCAGAGTTGATACAAAACTGACCTTTCTTGCCCTTCTGCTTTTGGTTCTTTCCAATCCTACATCCACAGCTGAGATTAATATGTGGTTGAGCAATAACAACAGAATTCTTTACAAATGTCAAAAAATAGCCATGATTCATAGAAAATTCCTTAATTCTTGAAGATCCATTGGACATGGCCAACAGCTAACAAGTACTTTGATATTCTCTAGGTTAATGCTCACCTTTCTGCTAAAATATTATATGTTCTGTATACTTGACACAGACTCTGTACAGAAATTGCAGCTGACAGCTTCAGACTAGCTTCCCCTGGCCATTTCATTACTTTCTTCAGTCATTCAACATGCTATTCCAATGTCTTCCTTCCTTCCTTCCTTCCTTCCTTCCTTCCTTCCTTCCTTCCTTCCTTCCTTCCTTCCTTCCTTTCTCTCTCTCTCTCTTTCTCTTTCTTTCTTTCTTTCTTTCTTTTTTTTGTGGGGCAAGGAGGGTTAAGTGACTTGCCCAGGGTCAACACAGCTAGTAAGTGTCAAGTGTCTGAGACCAGATTTGAATTCAGGTCTTCCTGCATCCCGGGCCAATGCTTTATCCACTGAGCAACCTAGCTGCCCTCTGCCCCAATATCTTTCTAAAGGCAGTGAGGTCACCAGAGTTCACTAATAGTTCCATGTCTCTCCAGGTATCATTTCCATAAGCCATTAAAAGTGACAGGTGCCTCTGAGATGTCTTGGTAAGATCCAGCTTAGTAAATTAAAGCTGTCTGCTTATTGTTTTCTTCTATGATAGAGAAAATCTGGAAGTATCTACTGTATAAATCAACACTGAAAACAATCTAATGACTAGCATTTATAATCTACATCATTATGAACTCATGGTATTATGTATTGGTTATCAGTTTTCTTGTTCAAAGTCTGGTAGCTGGCCCTATACATATCTGTGTCTTCTTAGTCTTCTCTAGTAACAGCTAGTGTGGTGGATAGAACATTGGACCTGGATACAGGAAGACTTGAGTTCAAATCCAGGCTCAGACACTAACTGAGTGATCCTGGGCAAGTCATTTAACCTCTGCTGCCTCAGTTTCTTTATCTGTAAAATGGTTGTCAGAATAGGAGCACTTACTTCACAGTGTTGTTATGATGATAAAATGAGGTAATATTTTAAAGTGTTATATAAATGCTAACTTTTAGTATTATCATAATTACTGTAGGTAATACACATATACTGCTGAGCTCTCTGATGCCACTGACAATCAATTCTTTTAGATGGTTTCTGAGGTCTTCCATCACAGATAGGGGAATCTTCTTACCTTCTTAAAAAGGTTAGGAATCAATGAAGTGGACTTTGTGGGTCACTTGTTGGGTATAATCCACATCCCACCCATACACTGAGCACATCCTACTGATCTTTTCTCTTCTTTCTATTCTTCAGGTACTGAAAAGTCATCAAAGTAGAATTCTTCAAGATGTACTTGAGTTTGAAGAATCAGTAGGATGTCCTCTTCCACCCCTTGTTCTTAATTTTTCTGTAACCATACAGAGCATGGGAATGCCTATGAGTGGTCAAAGTATTCAGGTATTGAGTACCATTTCAATACTTGCAGCATGTTGCAATATATTGCTAATGCCTTCTGTAGAGACCTGTGGGGTGTTGATATCTGATGGTAGGCTAGTGACTTTTAAGCACATGCTTGGACAAACATACAAAATCTATGCCTCCTTTGTCTGCTACTTGCTCATTTCCTTATATATTCCCTCACTGGGTTCAAAAGCAGTCTAATATCTGTAGTCTATCTATAGGTAGGCTATCTCTGGAATATAATTACCAAAATTATTGTTATTGGTGAGGCAATTGGGGTTAAATGACTTGCCCGAGGTCACACATCTAGTATGTATTAAGTGTCTGAGGCCGGATTTGAACTCAGGTCCTCCTGAATCCGGGGCTGGTGCTCTATCCACTGCGCCACCTAGCTGCCCCCCAAAATTATTTTTTAAAAACCAATACATTGGGGGCAGCTAGGTGGCGCAGTGGATAGAGCACCAGCCCCGGATTCAGGAGGACCTGAGTTCAAATCCGGCCTCAGACACTTAATACTTACTAGCTGTGTGACCCTGGGCAAGTTACTTAACCCCTGTTGTCCCACCAAAAAACCAAAAAACAATATATTCTAACTGATTCAACTTCCATCCTGCAGTAAATCAGAGGAATCTCTTTCTCCCATGGGCTAGTCTCTCCTTTCTCAGTCTCGAACCACAAACTGATATAATAGTTAAACATAACTTAATTTTTTAAAAAATGAATACACATTTAAATAAGATATAGAAAGCTACACTAGGGCTCACAGCCAGAGTCTCATCAGCACTATGGGAAAGAAGAGGGAAAAAGAGGCTCCTGCTGGAATTCTTCTCACTACCACCAAATTGTCCCACCTGCTGGTTCCCTGTGCTCCTTAGCTGTTTGTCTAAATTCTCTTCTCTGACTCTCTGGTTCAAAATGCTTGTTTATTTGGGCTTACACTGACTTACTTTACTTTCACCTCTCTACTTCCTCACATGGTTATCTAAAACTTCAAAGAAAGTCTCTTTCTCAAGCCCCAAGGAAAACAAGTTACATTGTGGATATTAGATTTTGCTCAGAATGTCTGTTATAGGACAGTTAGGGAACACAATGGTTAAAGTGCTGGGTTTCGAGTCAGGTACACCTGAGCTCAAATATAACCTCAGACACTTCCTAGCTGTGTGACCTTTGGCAAGTCACTTAACACCTATTTGCCTCAGTTTCATCATCTGTAAAATGAGGATTATAAAAGCACCTACCTCCCAGGATTAATGTGAGAATCAAATAAGATAATAATCATAAAGCGCTTAGCACAGTGCCTGGTAATATAATAAACACTATACAAATGTTAGCTATTATCATTAACAATCTAAACCTCTTCAGTGTGTCTATTACAAGTCTAGGCTAAAGATTCTCTAGCCTCTAGGAAAGTTCTCCAAAGTCTTTGATCCTATTAAATTATCCAAAGGCTCCATGAACTTGTTAAAAGTACAGTATTGATTTCCTAGAATTGAACAACCTAGCACTATACTTGAGTAGGCTCTAGTTGGTCCAACTCAACGCTGACAGTCCAGAGATAGTCTGTGGGGACAGACATCCTGGAGCCGAGGTGACTACCTTCTTGTTGACACTAATGACTTATAACCATGTAGAAGTTGTTTTAAAGAATTAGTCTAACTTCTAAAGGATCAGATCACATAAGGAAACCAACTAATTACAGCTTGAAAACAAAAGAAAAAAACTGCATTTTCCCTGTCATGGATTGCTGCAATATTAGGGCTTCCAAGATGGAGATTCCAAATGAGCCCCCACAGTGTTGCAACTTGGACAAATCTCAACTTTCAGGACAACCCCAGAGCAGGATATTTCAGTGGATTCAACATATTCTGTGAATTTGCATCCTCTCAAAGTCATAGCCTACAAGCCTGTTCAGCTTCATCTAAACTAGAAATTCTTTCCCGGGTGGGGTGTGGGGGTGGAGGTGGGGGGAGTCTGTGAACTTAAAAAAATTATAAATACTTTGATAATTGTATTTCAATATAATTGGTTTCCTTTGTAGTCCTATACTTTCTATTTTATGCATTTAAAAACATTATTTTGAGAAGATTTCAGCCGATTATATTAGAGAGGTCAATGACACAAAATAGATGAAGAATTTTTTGTCTAAGAATACTGGAGGAGAGTAAGAGAAAGAAGTTGCTTTTCAGCCTTTTGGTTTTTTAGATGGAGAGTCCATTACCCCTCAGGCCTTTCCTTTAATTAGGTCACTGCTGTCCAGTCTTCCTAAATAAAGGTGCTTCCACAAGCTTCCAGAGAGGAATTCACTATCTCCAAGACAGGGAGAGAAGTCAGGTCTCTGCAGGACATTTGTGGTCAAGAAGAGTGGAAAGACAGCAGCTCCGAGAGGCTGCCTGGCTGGCTGTGGCCACAGAGAACTGGAAACAGGGAAGAGACTGTGGGATGGAGTGGAAAACAACCAAGCTTCCCCTGGAGTGACCTACTTCATATTTTACAGTAGGCAACTTAGACTGCCATGGGCTGCTTGGAGGGAGGGCCTGGCTGGTAGTGTATTTTCCCTAGTAGTTCTGTAGCTCTGTAGCTGAAGGCTATTATTTTTCTCTCCTTCTCTACTCTGTTTTCTCCAACCAACTGTGTCCCATCATCCTTTCTATTACTTTAATTGTACTTTGTAAGCCTAATTTTTTTTTTTTGGTGAGGCAATGAGGGTTAAGTGACTTGCCCAGGGTCACACAGCTAGTAAGTGTCAAGTGTCTGAGCCTGGATTTGAACTCAGGTTCTCCTGAATCCAGGGCCACTGCTTTATCCACTGTGCCACCTTGCTGCCCCCAATTCTCTCTCTCTCTCTCTCTCTCTCTCTCTCTCTCTCTCTCTCGGTTTTTGGGTGAGGCAATTGGGGTCAAGTGACTTGCCCAGGGTCACACAGCTAGTAAGTAAGTGTCAAGTGTCTGAGGCTGGATTTGAACTCAGGTTCTCCTGAATCCAGGGCCACTGCTTTATCTACTGTGCCACCTTGCTGCCCCCAATTCTCTCTCTCTCTCTTTTGCTTTTTCGGTGAGGCAATTGGGGTCAAGTGACTTGCCCAGGGTCATACAGCCAGTAAATGTCAAGTGTCCAAGGCCAGACCTGAACTCAGGTCCTCCCGATTCCAGGGCTGGTGGCGCTCCATCCACTATGCCACCTATCTGCTCCGGTCCAATTCTCTCTCTCTCTCTCTCTTTTTTTGTGGGGCAATGAGGGTTAATTGACTTGCCCAGGGTCACACATCTAGTAAGTGTCAAGTGTCTGAGGTCAGATTTGAGCTCAGGTCCTCCTGAATCCAGGGCTGGTGCTTTATCCACTGCACCACCTAGCTGCCCCCTAATTCTCTTTTTATAAATTAGTTTATTTCCATTGTCTGGGGGCCTTCAAGTATGCATGGAGGGATGGCCCTGAGGGCCTTTTTTTTTTTTTTAATAAACTATCCATCCTGGGATCTAGTGTGAGAGATTAAGACACGCCTCCCCCCCCCAACCAAGGGGGCCTTAGTTTCTTCATCTGTAAAATGGTGATACCAGCACTTATTTCCCTTGTTGTTGTGAGGATAATATTTGGAAAGCACTTTGCAAAAATGGGCCGCAGAGGGTTACAGGGACTGAAAAAAGTTTGGGTATCTCTGACAGAATAAGGAATATTAAAGCTGGAAGAATATAAAATATAGAATGTCAGAGAACCTTAGAAAATTGAATATCTGAGCTAGAAAAGGCCTCAGAACAGAGAACCTAGACTTTCAGAATTAAAAGGTATTGTAGAGAACACCTTAATTGGGAAAGAAATGGGAAAACTAAAGCCGAGCAGCCATTTGCCACAGTAACACAACATGTTTACTTCGGTGTATTAAGATCTCAGGTTTCCTCTGTTTCCCATGTTCAGCTCAATGGTATGAAAACAACTCATTTCTGTTGTACTTTAAAGTTTACAAAATACTTTCCATGAAACACTCCTGTGAGACAGGACTATTATTTCCATTTTATAGATGTGGCCCAAAAAAAGACTTGCCCGAATTTCCACAGCTACAAAGTGGTCACTGAAAGTTCAACATGTTTCTCTTGATGTAAGTACTTGTTCTGCTATCCCATAGCTATCTCACATTTCCCTTCCCCCATTTAGAATCTTCTGGATCAGGCCCAGAAGTATTCTGTCAAACCTATTCTTCCCATAACTAATGCAGAAATATGTTTAATGTTATTGAACATATAAAACCTATATCAGATTGCTTGCTGTCTTGGGAAGGGGAGAAGGGAGTGGGGAGGGAGAAAAATTTGAAACTAGAAATCTTATAAAAAAACAAATGTTGAAAACTATCTCTACATGTAACTGGAAAATAATAAAATACTTTTATAATTAAAAAAAACAAATATTATCTCATTTGATGCTCACAACAACCATGGGAGATAGGTACTATTATTAACATCCTGTCTTTTGGCAGAGCTTAGATATCATGGCCCTGCAAATAACTCACAGTCTTTAATACTATCTCTGTAGCCAAGTGTCCCCTGTCCACATCCTTTTCCTTCCAAAGTGGCCACCTGGACTTGGGAGAAAAAACCTTAACTCTTTGGTCTTCTCTTAGACTTCAGAGTCATTATTGATACATTAAAAATAGTTTGATGCTAGGTTTATAGCCTAAAGACATCCCCAAAAGAGAAAAAGACCTATTTGTACAAAAATATTTCTAGCAGTTCTTTTTGTAATGGCTAAGGATTAGAAATGAAAGGAATGCCCATCATTTGGGGGACATCTAAACAAGCTGTGGTATATGATGGTGATGAAATATTATTGTGCTATAAAAACGACAAGCAGGATGATTTCAGAAAGGCCTGGAAAGACTTGTATGAACTGATATATAGTGAAGTGAGCAGAACCAAAAGAACATTGTGCAGTGACAGCAATATTGTTTGATGAAGAACTGCAAATGACAACTATTCTCATCAATACAATCATCCAAGACAATCCCAAAGGACTAATGATGAAGCATACTATCCACTTCTAGAGAAAGAACTGATATTGATTGAACACAGACTGAAGCATGCTATTTTTCATTTTCTTTCATTTTTTTCTTTTATTCAAGTTTTCTTATACAAAATTACTAATATGGCAATGTTTTACATAATTGCACATGCATAACACACATCTGATTACTTACTGCCTCAGGGAGGAGGGAGGAGAGGGAGAGAAGGAGGGATAACATTTGGAACTCAAAATTATAAATAAAAATGTTTATTATTAGAAAATTTTAAAAAGAAAAAATAATTTGAACTTTAAAAAATTATGGAAATATTCAAATAGATCTCATCAGTTTGGAAATTCCCTCCAGTGATTCAGGTAGCAACCCATCCATGTCTGTCCATTCTATGTGACTTGTCCATGTGTCCCCATATATTTGTGGGAGGGTTCTCCTAGCATTCTGGAGAATTTCCTCACTTACTCCTGACACATGGAAGTTACCAGTGGAATATGTTGGCTGCCCATCTATCATGCCTTGCCCTTGCTACATGACACACACATCTCCTCTTCCTAACATACACATCCTTTCTGACATCTTTTATCCCTCAGGCACTTACTATCTGTGTGATCTAAGACAAATTACCTGACCCCTGCCTGCCTTAGTTTCTTCATCTGTAAAATGGAGTTAATAATAGTACCTATCTCCCATGGTTGTTGTGAGCATCAAATGAGATAATATTTGTTTTTTTTAATTATAAAAGTATTTTATTATTTTCCAGTTACATGTAGAGATAGTTTTCAACATTTGTTTTTTTATAAGATTTCTAGTTTCAAATTTTTCTCCCTCCCCACTCCCTTCTCCCCTTCCCAAGACAGCAAGCAATCTGATATAGGTTTTATATGTTCAATAACATTAAACATATTTCTGCATTAGTTATGATATAAGAGAAGAATCAGGGCAAAAAGGAAAAACCTCAAAAAAGAAAAACAACAGTACCAAAACCAAAAGAAATAGTATGGTTCAATCTGCATCCGTATTCCACAGTTCTTTTTTTTTTTTCTGGATTTGGAGAGCCTTTTCCATCATGAGCCCTTTGGAACTATCTTGGACTTGCTGAGAAGAATCAAGTCCATCATAGTTGATCAACATATAATGTTGATGATACTGTGTACAATGTTCTCCTGGCTCTGCTCATCTCACTCATCATCAGTTCATGCAAGTCCTTCCAGGTTTCTCTGAAATCCGCCTGTTCATCATTTCTTACAGCACAATAGAATTCCATTCCATTCATATACCACAACTTGTTCAGTCATTCCCCAATTGATGGGCAGCCCCAAACGAGATAATATTTGTAAAGCATTTAATCTCTCAGCTTCAGTTTCCTTCTCTGTAAATGTGAGGCCCTGTAAAACACATCTAAAAGCCAGCATTTTATTATTTCCCTGCACAGTTCATCCAGGCAGTGATGAGTCTCAGCATTCCATCCTTACTTTACTGTGACTGAATTCAGCTGCCTTCTGCTCTCCACGTTCCCCTCCTCCCCTGCTGCCCCTCATCCTCTTCCCTCCCCACTGTCCTGCTTAGCAAATGCTGTCGTCACCCATTTTAGATTTCTGTATCCGAATGGACCTTGGTGATATAGACTGCCCTCACTGTCTCTGCTCCTGGAATAGTTCTTTGGCTATTGGGCCAAATCATCCCTCTTGATGCTCCTTCCTATGTCCCCCCACTCCCACCCCCGCCTGTTCCTGCCCAACCTGTACTCTTTAATGCTAATACACTGGGCTGCTACATGACTTAGCAACTCATGGTAAATCCCACTAAACCAGGTTTGCAGTGCCCTCTGCTGATCGCAATTGTGTTTGTTTGCAGGCGTTTAAACTGCTCCCCAAACCCTACAGAGAGGGTATGATCACACCTCCTGTTTCCTATCTCAAACTACTCCCAATCCCTTTCTCAAAACTGACACCCAAATTCTTCATCCTTACAAATATGTTAATGACTAATAATAGTTTAAATCAATGGTGTCAGACTCAAAAAGAAAGGGGCAGTGATGGCACTGACCACACTTGCATATCGACATATTAAACCAATATTATAATTATTTATATGCTATTGTATTTTAAAAAAATTTTAAAAAATATTTCCCACTTATTTAATCTGGTTTGGAGTGTAGTTAGCTTCAATGCTGCCTGGGGGTCAAGTGACACATCTTGCTTAAAGCATCACTTCTCTAAGGTTTATCTGAATGTTTAATGGAATAAAAAGTTGAGTTGGTGACTGGGTTTAGGGAGAATTTGTTTTACTTATTTTCTGAGGGGAAGGGGAGGGAGGTTAGTGCTCAGCACCGTTTCCCCACCCTACCCCCCACCGCCGTCGCCCAATCTCTTCCATCTCGCCTAGTATTTTTGCCTCTTTATCCATCAGCTGTCCCATTCACTTCGGTCAGAGCCGCCTTGGCAACCAACCTCATGCCATGAGGCAGTTCGATCCTAACCTCTGCCCAGAGATGACTATAGGGAAGTCTTAGATCTTTTCCCTAGTGTGAATCTGATGAGAATGAAAAGAGGTCAGAGGTAAGAGGAAGAGCAGAGACCTACTAATGACCATCAGAGTCAATTATTTAAGGACCTGCTTAGCATTTAGATTACTTAAATTGGGAGGTTGATGGAGAGGGAAGCTAAAAGGGATGTAGAGAGAAGGAAGAAGGAAAAAAAAAAACAGCCTTCACCCAGGGGTGTTGTGAGACTCAGATGAGATGATGGATCTAAAGCACGTTGGAAACTTAAAAGTGTTATGTAAATTCAAATTGTTGTTGCTGCTGTTGTTAGTTTACCCGACCTCCACCGTGTGTTGATGGCTTCTTTCCTTGAGCCTTCTGATGCACTCCTGCTGTGCTTAAGCAATGTTTAATAGAGCAATACTGAGATGGACTGGGAAAAGTTTAACAACCAGGCTAGGGGTGGGGTGGGGAAGTATGTACACACACTTTAAAATTTAATCTGCATTGTTAACACTTTCTTAAGTCTAGACAATTAACAAAGCAATAAATCAAGCCCTGATTTATAGCTCTGGGGTATAAATGCTCCAGTTAAAAATTTAACTACCTGCCTCCAGCAAGCCTTTAAAATTGGTTCCAGCACGCCCCCATCTCCAGGCACTTTTTGTTTTGGAGACTTTTCATGACAGTCTATCATGTGTCACCTTCATCTACCCAGAAGAGGGCAGTTTTACTTAGCATTAAGATGTTAGGTGGGCAACTAGGTAATGCAGTGGATAAAATTTTATCTCAGGCACTTACTAGCTGTGTGACCCTGGGCAAGTCACTTAACCCTGTTTGCTTCAGTTTCCTCATCTGTAAAACAAACTGAAGAAGGACATGGCAAACCACTCCAGTATCTTTTCTTTTCTTTCTTTCTTTTTTTTTTGGGGGGGGGGGGCAATGAGGGTTTAAGTGACTTGCCCAGGGTCACACAGCTAATAAGTGTCAAGTGTCTGAATCCGGATTTGAACTCAGGTCCTCCTGAATCTGGGGCCAGTTCTTTATCCACTGTGTCACCTTGCTGGCCCCCCCAACCCCCAGTATCTTTTCCAAGAAAATCCCAAAAGGGGTCACAGAGTTGGACAGGACTAAACAACATCAAGGTGATAGGATTCCTTCCTTGAGAGGAAGGTGAGCCTACAGAGAGACACTTATCATGATATAGATAGACTAGACTTTCAAGTCAATATGAGTTCTGCTTTATATGAGTTCTATTTGTGTGACCTTAGGCAAATTACTTTATCTAAGAAATGAGGGGGGTTGGAATAGATCAAGACTCTATCACTCTTTCATTCTGAAATCCTTGAACCTCTAAGGTCTGCTAAGGTCCCTTCCAAGGAAAGAGATGAAGACCTCTGTGACCTTGGGTAATAAAGACCCTCATCTCTAAGGAGCCTCATCTGTAAAATGGAAATAACCAGGAATACATTATCCACCCACAGGATTGTTGTGAAAATCAAAATGAGATGAGGTACAGTGAGTGCCTTTTTAAACAAAAAAGTATTATATAATGATCACAATGTCTTCCTGGCAGGCTCACAAAGTACCCATAAATTTCTGTTATCCATCTTCTTGAACCCTGAGTGAGGAGGGGAGTGTACAAATCAGCTGGCTAAAATATATCGAGATTTGACAAGATGCACCCAGTCATTGGCAAAGCTGCTTAGCTGGTTGTCAAAGCTATTTCTTCTCATTGGCTTAAGCCACCCCAAGCAGACACGGCCTAGAGTTCCATTTAAACTAGCCTGCCAACATAATAACTCTAACCCTATACCTAATTCTTGTTATTGTTCATCCTTGAAGAAGACCAATGAAATCACCAGTGTGACATATTGGCTTGTGGATGAATTTGATTTGAGGCAGAACTTCAAAAAGTCTAGACCTAATTCTGAAGCCCCATCAAGTTTACAAATCATTTGATATGAATTATCTCATTTAAATCTCACAACATCTTTGAGGGGGTAGATTCTTTAAGTTTGTTTGTTTGTGACTGGATCTATGATTCAACTGGTCTAAGGAATTCCCAGGGAGTACATTGAGAGACTGAGAGTCACCTTGGGGACACCAAGACATTAAATGATTTGCTGAGGTCACTGCCAGTAGGTGTTAAAGGCAGCACTTGACCAAGCTATCTCTAACGTAGTATTATCGTCTCCAATTTACAGATGATTACTGTGATTTGCCCACAATCCCACTGCTGATTAAGTGTCCCGGCAGCATTAGAACCCAGGAGTTCCTGATTCTGTAGCAGCCTTCCACCCACTTCAGCAGGCTGCCTTTATTGTCCTCTAAGGGCAAAATACCAAGTACCTAGGAATGGTGCAGAACAGAAATTTAGTCTTAGATCTATCGCTAGTGTAATGTAAGTCAGGGCCAGGACCAAAAAAAAAAAGTTTTCTCCATAGCTATCGTCATCATTGGCAAAAGATATTTATTTCTTAAGTGCCTAACAATGTGACTGTTACTGTTAGAAGAGTAAAACAGACACCTCCCTATTCTACAAAGCTTATTTTTTAAGAGTTGGTGTAAGGGGATTGAAATGCCAGTCTTTGAATCAAGAAGACCTGGTTTTAACTCTTGCCTTTAACATTATATGACTGAACAAATCACTTACCTCACCAGTGCCCTAGAAAAATTGCTAATTTGTCCCTTTCACCAGGGAGTTCTTCACATTGACAAAATAAAAAATGAGGACCTATCTTCCCTTGCCCTCCCCTCAAAAAAAAGTTGAAGTAGATAATTATCAATGACATAAAGAGAACTCTACCAATACTAACGACTATAAAATTAAACCAATAATAAGGTATGGATATTCCGAATTCTGAGACATGTGGGAAAGTGTAGTGGTCCACTCAGACATGAGTGCTGCAGAAATTTTAGGTTCTGGCTGGGTAATTGACTCATATGTAATCAATTATGATGAGTCAATTACCCTCCTTCGGAGAGATGGGAGCCTTTGGCTGAGAGGCATGAGTGGAAAGAGCCTCTATGAAAACTGAAGCAAAGACCCCAGGGGGCCAGCATGGCTAGTGTCCAAAGCTGATCTCTGAGAAGTAAAAGAACTTTCTCTCCGGGTAAATGGCTTCCCTACATCAGGTATGGATAAGGCAATCTCCTATGATGGTGCCTGCATAAGTAAGTTAAAGAGGTATGGTTTCATTGTGTATTTTTAAAGTTTTATTGGTGACTTTTCTTTTTCTATCTGTTGTTTCCAGTAGCATGTAAACTCCTTGATAGCAGGAATGGTTATTTTTTTTCCTTTTTATCCACAGAGCTCAGCAGGATGTCTGTCACATGGTAGGTGTTTACTAAGTGTTTATCGATGGATTACCAAATATATCCCTTTCTACATAGAACCCACCCTTATAAAAGGAAAATAGTTCAGCAAAACCAACCAACACAATGATTGAGTCTGACAACAAATGGCAACATGTAAAAATATCACTAGCAGTTTATGGCACTTTAAAGTTCACAAAGCATCTTACAGATGTTATTGCAATTTGTTCTTTTTTCTTTTTTGGCAGAGCAATGAGGGTTAAGTGACTTGCCCAGGGTCACACAGCTAGTAAGTGTCAAGTGTCTGGATTTGAACTCAGGTCCTCCTGAATCCAGGGCCAGTGCTTTATTCACTGCACCATCTAGCTGCCCTTGTTGCAATTTATTCTTATAACAATCCTGGGTTGTTTAGTTGTGTCCCCATAGGCCATAGCACACCAGTACTGTCCATGGGATTTTCTTGGCAAAGATACTAAAGTAGTTTACCATTTCCTTCTCCAGTAGATTAAGGCAAAGGTTAAGTGTCTTCCCCAGGGTCAAACAGTGTCTGAGGCTAGATTTGAACTCTGGTCTTCTTGACTCCAGGCCCAGCATTTTATCCACTGAGCCACCTACATGTTACTATTATTCCCATTTTATATGTGTGGAAACTGAGGCAAACAAAGGTTAAATGACTTACCCAGGGTAACCCAATCAGAAAGTGTCTGAGGTTGGATTTTAACCCAGGTTTTCCTAATTTCAAATCTCCAGCCTTCTATTCAAAGCCTCACCTAAACATTGGCGATTGTAATGAATGAGTGCGACTTTCTGTTTTTTGTTTATTTCTTTGTTTTAACATCATTGCAATTCTTGCATATATTGTTTTCATTCTGTTTTCTTCGCTCTTAATCAGTTCTTATAAGTCTGCCCATGTTTCTCTGAATTCATCAAATTATGAAAATTATAATTTTTATGGCATAATAATACTCCTTTATTCTAATTGACCACAATTTCAGCCATTGTCCACTGAATGGACATCTACTTTCTTCCTCGTTTTTTGCCACTATGAAAAGGGTTGAAATGCATATTTTGATGTATATGAAAACTTTATTTCTGTCCTTCACCTGTCTGGAGTTTACGGCCAGTAGTGGGATCACTACGTTAATGGGTACAAACAGTTTGGTGACTTTTCTCCCAACATTATGACTTGTTTTCTGGAACTGTTGCAACAGTTACCAGTGTCTTGTTTCATGGTTAATGAACGGGACAAACTTAGTGCCTCTGGATACCAGCAAACAATTGTTCAGAAGCCAACCTCTTTGTATGTGTGTGTTGTTGTTGTTGTTGTTGTTGTTGTTGTTGTCCAATGGCTTTAGTCATGTCTGACTTTAAGTGACTTGCCCAGGGTCAAATAGTTAGTATCTGAGACTGGATTTGACCTTAGGTTTTCCTGACTCCAGACCCATCACTCTATTCACTAGGCCACCTAACTTCCCCTATATGTTTGGTAAACACACACCTATTTGTGTTTGTGTGTCTATATTTCATATCTATATGTATGTATATATGTGTGTATGTATAGTCTATTTACATATCTACACACATATATGTATGTGTATGTATACACACACACACACACACACACAGATGTGTTTTCTCTCCTAATAGAATGAAAGCTCTTTGAAGACAGGCCCTATTTTGTTTTGTCTTTGTGTCCTAAGAAAACTAGCACGGTGTCTGATACATAACAGGGTTCCATTGATTGATCTCATAGGCTTGTAGTAATAAATGTGATATTTAATTAAATGATTATTATACATCTATGTACATATGAAATATATAAAAATAAATACAAGGTAGAGAAGCAGCTTGATATAGAGGTGGCCCTAAACCCAGAAGATCTGGTTCAAGTCCCTCCTATCTCTGACAAGTACTACATATAAGACTCTAGGCAAGAACTTAACCCCTCTCTGCTCGGGGCAACTTTCTAAGACTCTAAGTTGCAGAGAAGGTCCTGATTTATACTTGTAGGAGGAGGACTTTGCTTACATAGAAATTCTCTATATCAAGGGAATAGGGCCTAGTGTCTATTCCTAAATATAAGATTTGGAGCAGGGGGAGAAGAGGCCCTAGCAACTAGGAGAAAAAGGAAAGGATCTGTGTAGAAGGCAGCTTGGATTGAGTGTTTTAGAAACTCAAGACTTTTCAGATTTGGAAGGGAGGAGGGAATGTCTTTTTAGCTATGGGGTAAAAGGGCACATAGATGGAAGATGCAATGGAAATGGAATGTATGAGGAACAGCAAGAAACCTATTTTGACCAAAGCACAAAGGAATAAGTATTATGGCCAGAAGGATAGATTTTGTGCAAGTTATGAAGGGCTTTAAATGCCAAATAAAGAAGTTTATATTTTATCCTAGAGGTAATAGGGAGTCAGTGTTTAGAGCCCAAAGGCAGTTGAATCTCTGGTTGCCCTGCCCTCACCCCCAATAAATAAAACTTCAGAAAAAATGTGTAACTAAATACAGAATTTTAGGAAAGCCAGGGGAAGAAGGACCTTGGCTTGGAAACGGACTGGGCTTGGGGAGGATGAGACTTGGACGAAGGCCTTGAATAAAGGGCCTCTAGATGAGACTTGTTTTATAAGTTGGACAAAATTGGGCTCTAACAACTCTACATCTTTAATTGCCAACCCACATATACTTGTATAGGGCAGCTAGGTGGATAGGGTGCTGGGCTTGGAGGCAGGAAAATCTGACTTCAGAAAATTCTAGTTGTGTGATCCTGGGCAAGTCACTTAACCCTGTTTGCCTCAGTTTCCTCATCTGTAAAATAAGCTGGAAAAGGAAATGGCAACCCATTCTAGTACCTTTGCCAAGAGAACCTCAAAAAGGGATCACAAAGAGTTGGACATGACTGCAAAATTACTAAAATAGATACATATATACATAGATGCATATACATACACACATATGAATGTAACAAACACCACTACACAACTATATATACTATATACATGCATATATACATGTATATGTCTATATGTATGTATTTATATTCAGGACAAATGGAAGGATATGCTATAGCTGTGATGACTTGACTAGGAGGTTTGATGAGGAAGCTACATTCCTGAGGCCAGAGCAATAGGAACCACTTAAGATGGTCTGCAAGTCAGAGAACCTGATGGTGCCACACAGTTCATTTTAGAAAGTTACAGTATTTCTTTTTACCTGGGTCAGTTCAGTTTCAGAAGAGTTCAGTGGTTTCCCCAGTGGTTACCAAGGAAACACAACAAGAACAGCTGTTACCCATTCCAGTTAGGCTGGAATAGTCAGTCTCTTCCTGGAATTATTTTTATATTTTTCTCCTCCCAGGGTTGCTGAAGATTGTCATAACTGGGTTCCCATCCCCACATCCCCTCCCCAATCCACCTTGATTTCTTGATTCCAGGGTCACAAGAAGACAGAAACCTAAAGGAATCCAGGGGCATTACTTCCCTAAGGCAGCATCCTTCCAGATGACTCAGACTGGAGATCATTTTTAGAGTGATTCCCAGAGACTTTAGAGAAGTTGGAAGTTGGAGAAGAGGGATCTTTGGGGGAATCCCAAAAGTGGGAGGATAGATTTCCCTCTTTGATTGTGTTAGAGAACCTTCTAAGCAGAAAGGGCTTAAAACCAACACCACAGTTTGAAGTCAGGACTCTTGGGTTCTCATCCAAGATCTGTCACTAACACAGAGGTCAACCTTCAACAGTCAGGCCATGTCATTCATGCTCCAATCAACAAATTTCCTAGGAATTGTGGGATAGAAAAAAGAGAGATTCTCAAAATGTTAGAGTTGGGATCTTTGGGTTCAATTAATACAGTGCCTGGTGTAGGGTAGACACTTAATAAATGTTTATTGACTGAATTAAACTCAGCAAGAATGTGCTAAGCACCTCCTCTGGGCCAGGAACTATACTAGTTATTGGGATACAAACACAAAAAATGAAATCCCTGCCCTCAAAGAGTTTACTGGGGAAGTAGCATTATCTACAGAGAGAGAAATATGAGAAGTATTATGGTATAGAAAGAGGAGCAGGATGGAGAGCTGGCCTGTTTAAATCCCGTTTCTGTTTTTTTGTTGTTGTTTATTTTTGGCAGGGCAATGAGGGTTAAGTGATTTGCCCAGGGTCACACAGCTAGTAAGTGTCAAGTGTCTGTGAGAGTTGGACCGACGCCCCCTGTTGGAAGGAACATTGTGAGCTCTGGCCTGAGGGGAGACCAGGTGGCTTTGGCATCAGGAAGTGATGTTTGCTCGTGGGTCCTGTTGATCAAAGTTGCCAGCCAATTAGCTTGGGGCTGTGTGTATGGATGGCCCTGTTTCTGGTTTTGGGAGGTTTCAGGAAGAAGCCCAGGAGGAGAGCTCTCTTTCGCCTGGGACCTCAGTGTGGAGTGGAGTGGAGATGCTGGCTCCCTTAAATAGATAGATGAAGACATCTTGGCCTCCTCCTCTCTGATCACTAGATTCTAATACACCTTAATAAAATGCTTAAAAGTCTAAATTCTTGCCAAAGCTTCTAATTTGGGGTGACCACTCATTAGATTTTAGACATTCTAGCTAGAATTTTAGCCCCTTATATGTCTGAGGCCAGATTTGAACTCAGGTCCTCCTGAATCCAGGGCCAGTGTTTTACCCACTGTACCACCTAGCTGCCCCCTTAAATCCTATTTCTGACACACACTGGCAGTATGCCCTTGGCAAGTCACTTAATCTCTGAGTATCCCAGACAAGTCTCTAAGATTATACATTGCAGAACAGTTGCCAATCTGCATCACTAGATAGAATCTCCTACCTCATTATTCCTTATACCAGTGAAATTATGGGTCTGGTAATTTATAGACAGACAGACAGACAGACAGACACACACACACACACACACACAAGCACACTACCAAAAAATCCTGGAAAGTGGAAGTGGAAAGCACTAACAATGGGGTGGGTGTGGGGGTAAAGAAAGGTCTTTTATAGCAGTCACACTTGAGTTGAGCCTGAAGGCAACAAGGTGGAGTGAAGAAGACCTGAGTTCAAATGTAGCCTCCAACCCTTATTAGCTGGGTAACCCTGGGCAAGTCACTTAATCTTTGTTTATCTAGTTTTCTCATCTGAAAATGGGGATAAGTGAGTATCAAATGAGATAATCATTGTAAAGTGCTTAGCATAGTACCTGGTGCATAGTAAGCACTATATAAATGTTAGGTATTATTGATTGAAGCTATTAGTGTTTTAAGAAGTTAGAGACTTCAAGAGACAGAGGTGAAGAGAAAGAGCATTCTAGGTATGACAGATAAACAGCCCGTGCACAGATACAGGTGGGGAGATAGAATTTCATATCTTGGTGTAAGTAGAACAGCTGGAAAAGACTGTAGACTATATGAGGAGTTTTTCTAAATCAATTTGGAAAAAGAAGTTGGACCCAGATTAAAAAGGGCGTTAAATGCCCTTTAAATGTCACCTAGCTGCTAGGGAGCCAAGATGGTGAAGGAAAGGCAGTGACTTCCTGGAGTTTTCCCCACAATCCCTCCAAATACCTTCAAATAATGCCATAATACAATTCCTGGAGCAGCAAAAGCCACAAAAGGATGGGGTAAGATTATTTTCCAGATAAAGATGGCTTAGAAGGTCAGAAGGAAAGGTCTGTTGCACTGGGGTGAGAGTGGAGCTCAGACCCAGGCCGTGCTGGCACAGATCCAGCCCTAGGCAGGCTGCATCAGGGAAACAGGCCTCCAGGAATCTTAGAATCAGCTGTGGCAGTGGCTACTTCTGGAACTCAGCTCACAGACTGGTGAGGAGGTCGAGGGGTTGGCCAGGGGGAGATTGCAGAGGTCCCTGCTGGTGCTGAGGTGGAACTCTCTTGTGTTGCCCATGCTCAGAACCAGGAAACAGTCTAGAGTGGCAGTCCAGGTTGGGGAGAGGCACAGGCATACCTGAGCTTGCAACCACAGTGAAACAGAATTCTGTTCCCAGGTTAAAGAGCAAGCAGGCCTGTGGTTACTTACAGACCAGAGCACAGGCCAGGGGAGTGTAGAGCATGCCTTTCCTTAAATCATACCATGTGGGACCCCCTGAAGCTTGGGACATTGCACTCTGGAAGCAGTACCCCACTTTGAGAAGGAGTTAAAAGTCAAGAAATAGGCTGGTAAAATGAGAAGACAGAAAAAGATGCTGATCCTAAAAAAGTTTCTTTGGTGACAAGGAAGATCAAAATACACCCTCAGAAGAAGATAACAAAGTCAAAGCTCCTACATTGAAAGCTTCCAAGAAAAATATGAATTGGTCTCGGGCCATAGAAGCACTCAAAAAGGACTTTGAAAATAAAGTAGGAGAGGTAAAGGAAAAAATGGAAAGAGAAATTAGAGAGATGTAGAAAAGTCATGAAAAAAAAGGCAACAGCTTGAAAAGCCAAATTGGACAAATGGAAAAGGAGGTACAAAAGTTCTCTGGAGAAAATAACTCCTTAAAAATTAGGATTGAGCAAATGGAAGTTGATGACTTTTTGAGAATCAAGATACAATAAAGCAAAACCAAAAGAATGAAAAAATAGAAGGCAATGTGAAATATCTCCTTGGGAAAATGACTCACCCCAAAAATAGATCCAGGAGAGATAATTTGAAAATAATTGGGCTACCTGAAAACCATGATCAAAAAAAAAGAGCTTAGACATCATCCTCCAAGAAATAGTTAGGGAAAATTGCCCTGATAGAAGAAGAAGGTAAAATAGAAATTGAAAGAATCCACTGATCACCTCCTGAAAGAGATCCCAAAATGAAAATTTCCAGGAATATTATAGCCAAATTCAGGAACTCCCAGGTCAAGGAGAAAATATTGCAAGCAGCCAGAAAGAAACAATTCAAGTACTGTGGAACCACAGTAAGGATAATACAAGATCTAGCAGCTTCTACATTAAAGGATTAGAGGGCATGGAATATGATATTCTGGAGGACAAAGGAACTGGGATTACAACCAAGAATCACCTCTGGGAATTCAATGAAAGAGAGGACTTTCAGGTATTCATCATGAGAAGACCTAAACTGAATAGAATATTTGGCTTTCAAATACAAGACCGTAGAGAAGCACAAAAAGGTAAACAGCAAAAAGAAATCATGAGGGATATTAAAAGGTTAAACTGTTTACATTCCTACATGGGGAGATGATACTTATGACTTATAAGAACTTTCTCATTATTAGTGCAGCTAAAGTATACTTAGAGGGCACTGGTGTGAGTTGAATATGAAGGGATGATATCTTTAAAACATTAAAAAAATTTTTTTTTGGTAGGGCAGTAAGGATTGGGTGGCTTGCCCAGGGTCACACAGCTAAATAAGTGCCTAAAATCAGATTTGAACACAGGAAGATGAGTCTTCTTGACTCAGTGCCCAGGACTCTATCTACTGTACTACCTAGCTGCCTCAGCTAGGTGACATTTTTTAAAATTTATTTTTTCATTTTAACAAGCCTTTTTATTTCCTTATTTAGAATTTTCCCCAAGTTACATGTATAAACAAATTTTCACATTGATTTTTAAAACTTTGTGTTCCAAATTCTCCACCTCTCTCCCTCCCTACCACCTCTTAAGAACTCAAGCAATTCAATGTCAGTTATACATTTTTATACATGTTTGTCTAAATTTCCTTAATCTGTAAAATGAGCTGGGGAAGAAAATGGCAAATCATTCTAGTATCCTTGCCAAGAAAACCTCAAATGGGGTCACAAAGAGCCAGACATGACTGAAAAATCAACTGAACAATAGCAAAATGCTAAACAGAAAAGTCTGTATTTTATTTAAAGGCAGTAGGGGAGGGACTACAGTAGATTCTTGAGTAGGAGAGTGACATAATCAGACATGTTTAAGAACTATAAATTTAGCAGCTGTGTAGAATGTAGATTGGAGAGGGGACATACTGGAACATTCTGATGATGATCTAGACCAATGGGAGACCAGTAAATCATATATAAGCATCCCTGCAGGTGGCACATTGACTTAGAAAATCACACGTATTTATGTATTTCTTTTTTTAAGTGAATAAGTGAATACAACAACATATTAAAATGAGATAGCAACTACATTTTAATCTGGTTTGGGCTTCACTCAGGAGTGCAGTGGGTCACTTGCTTCCTGTGGGCCACGTATTTGACAACCTCTGATCTAGACCAATCCCTTCCTTCATTTTATAGATCAGAAAACCAAAGGGTAGATAGAGAAATGAAGTGATTTGTCCTCAAGTCAAGACTAGAACTCAAGTCTCTTAAAAGACTTCCCTTCTAGGGTTTTTTGTCCTCTTTGACTACTCACCATCTCTCACTTTCCTACTTTCCCAGTTGTTGTTGTTTGGTTAATCAGTCATGTCTGACTCTTCATGATGTCAATTGGGATTTTCTTAGCAAATATACTGGAGAATTTTGCCCTTTCCATCTCCAGCCCATTTTATTGATGAGGAAATTGAGGTAAACAGAGTTAAATAACTTGCTGAGGGTCACACAGCTAGTAAGTGTCTGAGGCCAGATTTGAATTCATCCTACTGACTCCAGGGTTGGCATTATATCTACCATGCCACCTAGCTGCCCCTACTTTCCCAGTTAATTGCCAAGTGTTGTCAATTCTAATTCCACAATGTAGTTTGTTTCCATCACTTTTTCTCCCACCACACAGACATAATCATAGTTTAGGCCCCCATCTCTTCTTCTTCTTTTTTTTTTTTTGCAGGGCAATAAGGGTTAAGTGACTTGCCCAGGGTCACACAGCTAGTAAGTGTCATGTGTCTGAGGCCAAATTTGAACTCAGGTCCTCCTGAATCCAGGGCCGGTGCTCTATCCACTGCACCACCTAGCTGCCCCCGCCCCCATCCCTTCTTATATACACTATGATCCTAATTGGTCTCTCAAGCCCAGACTTCTCCCCCTTCCAAGATGCCACACTGACAATCCTAAGAATAGATTTGATTATGACACCCCACATTTAATAAACTCCAATGGCTCCCTCTTACATTTGGGATCAAATACACACTCCTTTGTTTGCCATTTAAGGGCCCTTAGAAGCTGGTTTTAATCTACCTTCCCATGTGTATTCTACATTACTCCCCTTCACACACTCTGTAGTCTAACCAAACTGGCCTTCATATTGTACCTTTCTTTGCACAGGCTTCCTCCTATTTTGAAAATCCATTTCCTCTTCCCTCCCCAACCCACCCCCAACTCTTAGAACATTTAATTTTCAGCTTCCTGAGACCTTTTCTAGATCCTCTAGCTGGAAGTCTCTTTCCTCCCCTGAAATCACCTTGTATTTACTCTATACAGCAATATGCCATTTCTCTGATAGAGCATAACTTCTTTGAGGGCAGGGTCAGTTCTATTTTTTCTTTGTATCTTTAGTACCTGCCATTAATAATTGCTTGTTAACTGGCTTCTGCCAAACTGTGCTTTCACTATCTAGGTGCTCTGGTTTCCTGAGGATAGAGAAAAGGATGCTCCAGACCAATGTAGACATATGCAACCCATGCAGAAATGTGAATTGCTGTAGGAGACAAGCCCTGCCAGAGTCCTAAAGGCCAAAGGGTGAGCAGCCAGAGGAGCCAGGTGTCTGAGAGCCGGAAGGGGGATTCAAATCCCACCTTTGATACTTACTAGCTCTATGACCGTTTGATCTCTCCTAGTCTCAGGTTTTCTTATCTGTAAAATGGGGGAATCTGTAAAAACCTGTCTAACTGGTTGTAGTGAGGCTGAGAGAGATGTTTGTAAAGTGCTTACATATGGTGCCCCCCAAATCTTAGTGCAGTTTTAAGCTTTAATAGTTTAGATGTATAAATAATATCACATTTTTTTTTTATCAGTTTGCTGAGGGGAAAGGTTAGACACAAAACTTTCTCAGCTGCCATTTTTTCCCAAGCTAAAGGAAAACCTCTGAGAGAAAGCAGTATGAAAATAAAGACCAAATTCTTGTAAATAAACAGGGCAGGCTCTGGTGGTTTGTTTAGAAAGGAATGACATTTATATAAAGCTTTAGAGCTTACAAAGTATTTTTTATAGATCATCTCCTTTAAGTCTCACAACAATCCCATGAGGTATTATGATTACCATTATATAGATGAGAAAAGTAAGGTTTAGGGAGAGGTTAAGTGATTTGCCCAGTGTTGTCTAGCTAGTATGTATTTAATGCAGGATTAGAACCCATGCCTTCCTGATTCCAAATTCAGCACTGTACTCATTATACCATGCAGTGAATTTCAGATGCAGTTTGACCAATACAGAATGCAGTGGAGCTGTATTACTTCCTTTGATCTTGACACTGTCTATAAATGTCTTGTCTCCAAGATCATGGTGCTTTACTTCCCCTCTGGGTTTAAGTAAGTCTTAGTTCAGTTTTGGATAGCTAAGGAATTTCCCAGAGTCTTTAGAGTAATAGGTAACTTAGTCCAGAAGAGGCTTAGAGTGGAAGATACCAAATGTGTTGGACACCCAAACAGATTTTCATCCTAAATCAAAGTTGAACCCTTGGAATTTCATGATTGGTAAGTCATAAATTGTGGGGATCAAAAGAAAAGCATTCTTTAGGGTTCTGGGGAGATTAGTTCCATTCAAGGGAACGGGAGAATAAAGATGCTATGAGTTTCACCCTTCCATCCCTTTTCCTTCTTCCTTCAACCAAAATGAATGATAGGAGGAGCTGCTCCAAGTAACAAGGCCTCTAAGGTTTCTGTTCTCACTGCCTCTCAGTCAGTTTCCTAGGTACCGCCTATACAAGAGATCTTTCCTTTGACCCTCAGGACTTTCCACCTTTCATTTCTTACTAAATTTGAATCCCAGCAGGAGAACTGAATTTTAGTTGTACACCTGGGGTTTCTGGACCAAGGTCTTTGGTTTTGACCTTTCTACATCCTTGAGCCAGCTCAACATCCTAAGTTCAGAGGTATTGTACCCAAACCCTAATAACCTGTCCCCCATCCACTGCCACCATTATTTCTGAATTCTCTGATCTTAGCACTCACTTCTCTGTTTTCCTAAACACCTTTTCCCCATGTGCTCCCAACCACAACAGTGGACTTTCTGAGCTTTATTTACAAAGAAAAAGAGAAATAATATACCAAGGAAAGGTAATAAGAAGTGTAAATAAAAGAAATCTGAGGGACACTTAAGTTTTCTAACATAACCCTTAACTACTTAACAGCGATTACCAGCCCTCATCCTGCTCATCCTGATTTGCCTTTGGTCAGGGTCATTCTGCCATCTTTTTTTTTTTTTAAAGTGAGGCAATTGGGGTTAAGTAACTTGCCCGGGGTCACACAGCTAGTAAGTGTTAAGTGTCTGAGGCCGGATTTGAACTCAGGTACTCCTGACTCCAGGGCCAGTGCTCTATCCACTGCGCCACCTAGCTGCCCCTATTCTGCCATCTTTTAACCATAAAGGAGAATGTCACATAATTCCTAGAACACACCTGCACCGAGGCTGAGATTCAGCTCCCTGGCCTCCCTGGATCTAGTTTATTGGTCTAGTTTTAACATTTCATGCTTGTGGTTGGCCAATCAGGAAACCATCTTGATTGATGTCAAGTTTGTAGTGCTTCACCTATATTCTAACTTTCCCCGTGCTCCTAACAAGGGGGAAACCAAAAAATACAAAACAGGTACAATGATCCTGTCCCCTCAAAGGTATCAGAATTCAACCTGTGAGGTACCTCGCTGCACTCAGCCCCAATATTCCCTCTCCTCAGATCCCCAAAGATCACCCCTTTCCTTACTATTGCTGCTGTTAGATTTAAAGGGACCACATAGGGACCTTGGAGTTTCCTTTTGCAGCATACTCCTATCCAATGTAATAGAATAGAATGAATACAGGGCTTGGAGTTGGTAGATGGTTCCTAGTCCTGACCTTATAATGACCTTGTACAGATCCTCCCTGGGCCAGGGTCATTTTGCCATCTTTCAACCCCGAAGGAAAGTCAGGTTTTTGTTTTGACCTTAACATGACCACATTTGTGTGACCTGGTGTAGGTCATTTAACCTATGTCCCAGCTTCCTTGCTTATAAAATGGGGACAGTGATACCACCCTCGTGTTACTGTTGTGAGAATCAAACAAGATGCCACTTATTGTTGTTGCAAGGTATCATTTATTATCATCATCATCATCATCATTATTCTCAAACTTTCTCTCCTCCACTTGGCTCCAGGAATTATGCAGCAATCAATAATGTCACTTGCAAACCACTATGGGAATCCCACTCAAAGACATTGGGGATGTCACCAAGAAAAATCAGTGCAAGAAGCAGCTGATTGCCAACCAAGAGGTCAGGTAGTCCTAGGCAAGGTGGAACATACATCAGTTTAGAGGCGATGTGGGAACTGGGAGCTAAGGAAGATGGTGCACACGTGTTTGAGAAGGGTTTTATTCCAGACGTTCATAGAGACGAGTTCCTCAAGGACAGCTAAGTAGCACATGCTTTGATCAAGAAGAACAAAAACAAAGCAGCTCTGAGCCTTCTGACGTGACCACTAGGAACAAATTTGTAATCCTTGGAAATAACTCATCACATAGCAGTATTTTTTCATCACATCAATCCAAACTCTACATAAAGGCTGTTTATGTATCCTACAACCTAACCTGAGATGCTTTAGAACTTTATTTTTATACTAAACCTGTGGTCCAAATCAAATGAAGGCTGTCCTTTGAGTTGAGAGCACATAGTAGGAGCATAATGCATGTTTGTTGAATGAACTTGGATTAGATTAGACTGGATTGGGAAGTGTTAATTCACCAGGAGGGACAAAGATGGATGAAGCAACATCACACTTAACATTGGAGGTCCATGGGTAAACATTGCCCCACACCAAATGTCATACTGTGGGCTGAGAGGTATGGGACCAACATGAGTATGCCCATCCCCAGGTGGAGTTGCTGGGAACACATTCCTATAACATAAGTATGGTAGGACACTGACATCATTCCCCTAAAGTGGGGAATATCCTCTCAACGAGTTCAGAAAAAGAAAAACCTGTTGAGATGCTTTCCCCTACAACATGGAGATTTGCAATTACAGAACCTTTGGATACCATTCAAATGAACGATCCAAGCCAGGGAGTTCATGTGATAACAACTCAGTGTGGGATAGACATCAAAAAGAAAGCAAAATGAGGGCATTTCAAGAAGAGCTTGTGTTTTCCATATAGAAAGGTCTAGAGCTGGACAAAGCTATATTTCTTGCTGGGCCCTTGTAGTACCTGGGTGATGCCTAAACCAAGGAGGAAGGCAGCCACATGCAGGTTTGTTCTAAGGGAAGAATCATGAGGGACTGTGAAGTAGACACACAACCTTTGGCCACCAGAGAGAACCCCTTCCTGGCTCGATATGAGGATGAAATTGTGGAGGGGAAGAGGAGGAACTCTAAAAGGAGGCCAAGGTGTAGGGGAGGGAAGGAAGTGGGAGCTTTCTTTTCTCAAGCAGAGCTCCCAAGGTTGACTCTTCTATATCAGTCCTTCAATAACAGCAGGGCTTGGAGTAGCCTTGGGGCTTCTGAAAGGAGAGAGGTGTTATTCATACCATGCAAAGGAGCTGCATTCCTTCTACCCCATCCTCCTTATAAAGACAAGTGACCTTTCAGAAGGCACAAGACATAGGTGGAGGATGGGGGAAAGTGGCTGGTGGGGAGTAGAGCTGGGATGCACATGTTAGTAGTCACTTAAACTCTTTCAAGGTCCAGCTCCTTTCAAGAGCAGTTGTTGCCAAAGTGGGGTGTGTGGCATGATCCCAAAGGAGCTGGGATGGGGAAGGCTTGACTTAAAGGAGCCAATGGAAAGGTGGGAAGATGGGTCAAATCCCATCCTCCTCATGGTAGCCAATCATGGGGCTTGTCTCCAACACAACCCTTCACTCACCATAGTACAACATGTCAGCCCCTCAGAGCAGTTATAATTTAACCCTCACCTCAGTACCCATAGTAGCAGATGCATAGGTGCCATTGAAAACCCCTCCCCTCTCCCTAGAATGCCATGCCTATTATTTTATTTAAAAAGGGGATGTTGTTTTTCTTTTTTAAACTTATAAGGATGCAGGATCAAAAAAATCTGGAGACTAGTGTCCTAGAGGATTTCAGCATAGGAAATAGAGGTTAAGAACTTGATGCCAAGGGGAAATTGCCCAAGCCCTAACAGAAGAGTCACCAGTACCAGTTTAATGAACTGACCTTCTAAGCAGTCTTACTAAATGGTCTTTTCCAACCTGAAAGGAATTGTAGCACAATTCTCTTAGTAGCTCTCAACTCAGAAGAGCAAGGGTGGTGTTGACAAGGGAGAAACTACCTCTAAAGGAAAGGGTCTTAGTTGGGATTTTACCTTTTCTTTATCTTACGCCCTTTAGCATCTTCTCCATCTTTCTGGGGTTGCCTCTTTACACATTTTATGCATCCCACGGTGATCCTGGCTTTCTCTTGTGCAAACTCTACACTGATAACCCTGGGTTTCCCCCTCATCCTCCACCCATGACCTGGTGGTCATCCCCTTTTTCAGTCATTTCTTCCCCATGGCATGATTCTCTTCCACCCTTCCCATCCCATTATCTTATATTCCTTCTGTAGCCTAGGACCCCAGTCAGGAGCCACCTGCACCACAGAGAAGGAATTAGACCTTCCTGTCCCCACAAAACAACATCACCCACATGGTCACATACAAACCATCATCCCTTATTGTGAGTAGACTAGGCCTGGAGGCACTAGGGTCAGGGATGTCTATAGGGATGGGAAATAAGAAAAAGGCAAAGTGCCACCCCCCAACTCTGCCAGTCACAGTCTACAGTCCTTACCATTTCCTCTACCAGGAGTAAGGCTAGGAGTACAGGTAGAGCTGCTAGGGGCAGGTAGTCTATGGACATGCCACTGCTTCCCTCCTTCCCCCAACATGAGCTTTGGAAAAACATTTAACATGGTGGCGATGTTTGCTGATGATCCCAACAGAAACATTGACAAGATGAAAACAACCCAGCTTGAAACTCCCCCACCCTAACCCCATTCCAGCCCCAAAGTCTCATGCAAAAAGGAGTGATGAGGTCCCTGGGGCTACCATCATGTGGCTTGCATTAGCTCCCACTGTTGGGCAGGTGAATCTGCCTGGCACAGTCCGGTCACCACCTGTGGGGATTGGTTCTCCAAACAGAGGCCACTGACAAAGTGCTGGATAAAAGTACCTTTCATCTTCCATTTCTAGTAAGGGGGAAGAAAAGAGAAAAGCAGATTTTTCTTTTTAAAGTAACCATAACTGGCCACTTATATGGCACATCTTGTTTATGTCTACCACCACACTCTCCTTCCCAGTTTTAGAATCACTTTGTGACCCATATCCAGGGTGTCCCATAAGTCTGAGTGCTATTTTAAACTATAAAGTCTTTAAAAATGCATTAAGACCCTGAAGACAACCTGTCTAGCATTAACCTTTAGTGGGTGACGTGTTCACTGACCTGTTTATTCACCCATCACTTAGACTAGATTTCTGCTAGGAGAGGCAGTGTGGTAGAAGACCAGTCCAGAGCTAAAAAGACATCCTACATTCAAATCCTGCCTGTGACACATACTTACCCTGTGATTATGGAAAAGTTACCCAACTTTCTGTGCCTTCAGACAATTCTATAAGATTATTTGGAGACCTACATCAGTGGAGAGAATTTCCATATTGGAGTTCCCTGTATCAATAAAAGTCAGATCTGGAACACTCCTCCCCCTCCAAAAAAGTCTCTACTATTAAAAATGAAAAGACTACTTAAAGGTTCTGAGTCACCCTAGAGTTTAGTTTCATTTTTTATAGATTGCATGAAATTTCAGTCTATTTGAATCTTTCACTTCCCAAAATAAGAGATACCACCTCCCCTCTAGTCCTGCTTTTTGTACCACGTGTCTATGAATATGAGGTCAATTTATTATTTTTTTTAGTTCTCCCATGGGAATAACCCTGTCACCTTTATTAAGATGACAGCTTAGGCTATGAGCAGTGTGGAGAGCTGAGTTTCTTTCTTTGCCCCATTATAGATTCATCAGGGACATCTCAAACTACTTAGTTCACTTCCTGGTGTTTCAGTTTTCTCCAGTCTAATAATGAAGGAAAAACATCTGGAGAACATCTGGAATATGACTTGGATGGAAGGAGATGTCATCAGAAACCCAAGAGAAAACTTGGGACTTTGACCTAGGTTCGAGGGCAGTGCTACTCAATGGCTCAAGATGGAAGTAGGAAGGAATGCCAAGTTCTGTATCTAGTTCTCCTATCTTACTCCTCAGTCAATCAATCCAACAAACATTTTTGAGCACTTTCTATGTGCTGGGTATTGTGCTGGGTGCTTGAGATACAAAGACAAAAATGAACAAGTTCCCTTACCTTAAAGAGTTTACATTTTATTTGGGGGAAACAACATGTAAATCTTTTTTTTTTTTTTGTGGGGCAATGAGGGTTAAATGACTTGCCCAGGTCACACAGCTAGTGTCAAGTGTCCGAGGCCAGATTTGAACTCAGGTCTTTCTGAATCCAGGGCCTGTGCTTTATCCACTGTGCCACCTAGCTGCCCCCTAAACATTTAAATCTTTGAAAAATATAGGTGGCACAGTGGATAAAGCACTGGCTCTGGATTCAGGAGGACCTGAGTTCAAATCTGGCCTCAGACATTTGACACTTACT
This sequence comes from Dromiciops gliroides, assembly GCF_019393635.1. Lineage (NCBI taxonomy): Eukaryota > Metazoa > Chordata > Mammalia > Microbiotheria > Microbiotheriidae > Dromiciops > Dromiciops gliroides. The sequence continues at coordinate 261,404,288 of NC_057862.1, read as the reverse complement.
AGCTGTGCGACCCTGGGCAAGTCACGTAACCCTCATTGCCCCACCAAAAAAAACAAACAAAAAAAGAAAAATATCTACAATAAAAATATGAGTATTTTGGAGGGGAGGGTGGTACTAGGATTTGGTGGAGAGGATTAGGGAAGAAAGAGAAGGAAATAAGCATTTATATAGTGCCTACTGTCAGGTACTGTGCTAAGTATCTTTATATATATGTATATATATGATACATACATGCATACAACCATACTTACATCCATCCATCCATACAAATGTGTATTGTGGAAATTTATTTTAATTTGGGGACCCTACCTTTGGGCTGAGATTAAAAAGCCTTAGGCCCTCAGGGTCTCTTCTGTGTGGGAGGTGCTGGTGCCCCTCCCCCTCTGCTTCAGCTGAGCCAAAAAGCCCCGTGGGCTGTATGAGATGCCAGGTCAGACAACTGGGGGGAAAAAGCCCCCAGCTCCTTCCTACCTGAGCGGATCTATCCCGGAGATCCCGGGCTCGTCCAGGCCAGCCTCTACCATAGCCTGTGCAGAGGTCCCTGGGCACACAGCAGGGGGCATGGCCCCTGGAGCCGTGGGTATGATACTCATGAGACACCTGAGCATGGCGGATTAGCTTGGTCTGTGGGGGCACAAAAAGCCTCGATATTTGAGTGGAGAGAAGAAAGATATATATAGACCTGGGAGTTAGAACAGAGGAGAGGCCAGCAGACAAGATTAAGGGGGGCTGATGAGATTAAGAGAGCAGAAAGGCTGGAGCAGTAAGAGATGGGGAAAGGAGAAAAAGATAAGAGCAAGAAGGGAGGAGAGGCTGAAGGACAAGATTAAGGGAGGCCAGCGGGGGGCAGCTAGGTGGTGCAGTGGATAGAGCACCAGCCCTGGAGTCAGGAGTACCTGAGTTCAAATCCGGCCTCAGACACTTAACACTTACTAACTGTGTGACCCTGGGCAAGTCACTTAACCCCAATTGCCTCACTAAAAAAAAAAAAAAAAAGGGAGGCCAGCGGACAAGATTAGAGGGGCAGCAAAGGTGGCAGAGGGCAGACTGACGGAGTAGACAGACAGAACAGGAGGCAGTGGAGAGCACAAAAGCAGTCAGCATAGAATCCAGGTTGGAGAAAGCGAAGATTAAGAGAACAGAAGGACACTGGAACACTAGGAGAACGGAAGGAGAGGTCGGTGAGAGAGAAACACAGGGGTTCAGCGGTGGCAGTAAGGAGAGGAAAGTTAGAAGCAGGGGGATTTACAAAGTGAAAGGGGCATGGAGTTAGAAGGAGCTGAGCAATGAAAGTGGAACTACCCTAAGGCAAGAGGTGGTAATGGCCCTTATTGTATTAAAAAAGTTCCAGGCCCAGCAGGTGGAAAGAGACACCCAGAATGCAATCAGGTTGTATGTTTTATTTCCCTATATTTTTTTTTGTTTAAATAGTATCTCATAAATAAACTCTGCTTTGATTATGTAGTTAAGAGGCTTCTTAATCTTTTGCTTATCAATTTGGGAGCAGTGTGAAGAAATTTTTAAATGGCCCATATTAAGTTAATAGCAGTCAGATAGCCAGTCAGTCAAAAGCCCCCAGATTAGTCATCCACAGATTAGTCCCCCCCAAAATTAGGCCAGTTACTCAAAATATTCTAACAGTATATATACACATATATGTGTGTGTGATACATACATATATGTACATGTGTGTGTGTATACAGAGAGACAGAGAGTCATTTGATCCTTACAACAACCCTGGGAGGTAGGTGCTGCTATTATCTCCATTTTACAGTTGGGCAAACTGAAGCAGACGGAAGTGAAGTGACTTGCTCAGGATCATACAGCTAGTAAGTGTCTGAGGCAGAATTTGAACTCAGGTGTTCCTGACTCCAGGCCCAGTATTGCACTGGACCATCTAGGGAAGGGGAATACTCCCATTTAGACCTCTCTTCCTTAGGAAGAAGTGGTTGATGCTGACCATATCATTTGGCTGAGTAAAGCTATAATTTCTGCTAGTGAAGCAACCAGGAAAAGAGGTAGGGAAGCAGTGATGATCTATATTAATTGTTTTTGTTTTTTGTGTGAGGCAATTGGGGTTAAGTGACTTGCCTAGGGTCACACAGCTAGTAAGTGTTAAGTGTCTGAGGCTAGATTTGAATTCAGGTCCTCCTGAATCCAGGGCTGGTGCTCTATCCACTGTGCCACCTAGCTGCCCCCTATATTAATTGTGAGAGTAAGAGCTGAGTGACTGTAGTGTGAAGGTTAGGGAGGAAGGGCTGGGCAGAAGGGAATCTACACTGGCATTTCTATCCAATAAACTGTTGGGTGGAATGGAGGGTAAATTTGCAATGTTGCACAATTTATAGTGCTATACACAACCTTGTCTCTGGAAGAGAAGGGAATGTAAATTTTAGGGAGCAATTCTTTTATTTTCTAATTTAAAATATTTATTTTCAGTTCTAATTCTCTTCTTCCCTCTACCCCCTTTTCCACCCATCGAGAAAGCAAGAAATATGATATGGGGACAATTCTTCAGTGGAATTATTCAGGAACTTTTGTATGGGGACATCAGAGAGCAATCAATCAATGGTGAATAGAGCATATGGTTTGAGAGGAAGCAGCTGGCACCACTTGATTCCCTAGGATATCCTCTGTGTCTCTTTCCACCTTCTGACATTCACAATATTATGTAGTTTCCACTTGACTTGGAGGAAAGAGTCTTGGATTCAAATCCTAGTTCTGCCACTAAATAGCTGCAGGACCAGGGATAGATTTTATCTATCTATCTATCTTTCTATCTATATATCTATTTATTTATTTTTTTTTAGTGAGGCAACTGGGGTTAAGTGACTTGCCCAGGATCATACAGCTAGTAAGTGTTAAGTGTCTGAGGCTGGATTTGAACTCAGGTACTCCTGACTCCAGGGCTGGTGCTCTATCCTCTGTACCACCTACCTGCCCCTGGGATAGATTATTTAACCTCTTTGGGCTTCAGTTTCCCCAGTGAAGGATTGGAGTAGACATTCCCTACCAGCCTAAATAATGTATAAATCTTCCATATGATCTTGAGTAAAAAAAAGTCTTTGTAGAACCTATCATCAATTATTTACCAGTGATAGTGTCATATCCACTGTTTTATGTTTGGCCAGCCACCGGAAGGCACAAAGGTTTCTCTTACAGTAGAAATTTTACCAGGTTGAAGGCTTCAAGGCCAACTGGCCTTCTCCCAGTTCATTCAACTTTTCCAGCAACTGACCAATTCCAGGAAGCTCAGAAGACAAATACTGCCCTAAACATGTATGGTATTTTTTCAACTTTTTCAAGGCATTTTCACATCTAAATTTGGTCTCCTGCTACCTTTTTGAGATAGGTAAGAAAGATCTTAGCTTCCAGCTTGAAAAATGAGGAAATCAAAGATTGGGGGAAGGAGGAAATGACTTGTCTAAGGTTACATAACCAACTAGTACAAGGTTTAGAATCCAAGTATTTTGTGTGCTGGGCAGCTAGATGGCTCAGTGGACAGAGCACAGGGTTTGGAATCAGGAAGACTCATCTTCATGAGTTCAAATCTGGTCTTAGACACTTACTAGCTGTGTGATCCTGGGCAAATTACTTAACCCTGTGTACCTCAGTTTCTTCAATGAACTGGAGAAGGAAATGACAAACTAATTCATTATTTTTGCCAAGAAAACCCCAAATAGGGTCATAAAGAGTTGGACACTATTGAAATAACTCAATAACAAAGTTTTGTTTGCTAGCTCATTGGCATTTCTACTCTACCACACTGCCTTCATCTGTCTACACAAGTATACCAGTTCTTGGATTTGTGAAATCTGAAATGACTTGGAAATGAAGAGTTAGAAGATAGAAATTAAGGACAAGGGTCTGTGGTCTTAGGTGGAAAATCCCCTGGAGAACCTAGTAACTCTATCCAGATAAGGACACATAGAAATTTCCTGGCCCAAAAGGCAAGAGGTCATATTGTTGTATGGAGTTGTATGGCACAGGTTTCATCTCAACTCCTGTATGTACAGGAACCGAAGCCAGGGAAGTGATGGGGGGGAAACCCTAAATTAAATGTATCTGAACTTGAAATAAGAGGAAAATACTAGGACTTTTTTTTTTTTTTTAGTGAGGCAATTGGGGTTAAGTGACTTGCCCAGGGTCACACAGCTAGTAAGTATTAAGTGTCTGAGGCTGGATTTGAACTCAGGTACTCCTGACTCCAGGGCTGGTGCTCTATCCACTGTACCACCTAGCTGCCCCAAAAATACTAGGTCTTGAAAGGAGAAAGCCTCAACCTTAAAGAAGAGAACCACTGGCGTGACTGTGAAGATTACTCTGGAGGTAATAGAGAGTCCATAGTTAAAATACAATGAAAAAAATAGTGAATGCTTCTTCCATCTACCAAGGGATAGGAATGAATGTCTTTGTGTGTTGGGCTAGAAGGGAGCAGGATAGATTGGGATTTAGAAGGAAGGGCCTATAGAAGGAATGGAAGGAAGGTAGGGAAGGGGTTGGTGCAATGAGAGACTGATAAGCTGGAGGGCAGCCAGAGGTAAGCAACCAAGATGCTGAAAGCCCTGAGGATTGTTTGAGGGGAAAAGGGGCTGTTGATCCTGGAAAAGAGAAGGCTTAATGGGGATATGATAGATGTCTTCAAGTATTTGAAGGAAAATAGGTAAGATTTGTTCTGCTTGGACTCCAGAAGGGGTGGAAATTAAAGAAAGGTAGGTTTTGGCTAGATGTGAAGGAAAACTTTCCAATGGTTAGAGCTATGCTAAAAGTGAAATGTTTTGTCTCTAGAGGAAGTGGTTTTCCCTAAATAGAGGTCTTAGAGCAGAGACTGGAAGAGCACTTCTTGAGATGATGTAGGAGATTCTTGTTCACTTATAGGTTGGATTAGGTGGCCTCTGAGGCCCTTCCAACTCTGAGATTCTGTGTGATCCTATGAGAGAGAAAGTCCCTATCAAAACTCCTCAACCTGTTTTGGCCCATGGGCCATTCATATTTGTTGCAGCCACCACAAAGAGGGCATCCAGAAGGCAATGGAGAAATAGCAGGTAGGAGCAGGAAAAGGATTCCTGGCCTTGGAGTGAGGAGACAAATGTTTTACTCTCAGCTCTGCCACCACCAAGTGATGTCATTTTGGGCAAACCATTTCACCTTTGAGCTTCAGTGTCCTCATCTCTAAAATGGGTTAATGATGTCTGGCTTAACTTAAAAATACCTGTGCTATGAAGATAATAATACCTATCATTTATTTAGTGCTGTAAGGCTTGCAAAACACATTAAATATGTTATCTCATTTGCTTCTCACAAAAAATCTGACATGGATGCTATTATTATCCCCCTTTTACAAATGAGGAAACTGAGGCTAAGAAAGGTTAAACAACTTGCCTGGGGTCACACAGCAAGTAAATGTCTGAAGCAGGACATGAATTTATATCTCTCTGACTCCATGCCCAGTACTCTGTCCTCTGTACCATCAAGCTGCCTCTAGGTATATTAAAAGAGGTCTTTGAAGTATAGAAATTGAGAGTTATCACTGGCAGGGGTGTGCTAGAGTCAGATTATAATGGTTCTGGAGAGCCAATTGTTAAATTTTCAGTGTTAGCATTTGTACCTTAGAAATTGGCAAACACTACAAATTAGGGCTTGCTATATTGTTTTGTTGATTTTTGTCATTTAGTTTTATCAGTTGGGTCTGACCCTCATGGCCCCCTTTGGAGTTTTTGTGACAAAAATATTGGAGTGATTTGCCATTTACTTCTCTAGCTCATTTTTTGGATGAAGAAACTGAGGCCAACAGTTAAATGACAACTAGTAAGTGTCTGACACCAGATTTGAATTCAACTCTTCCTGACTCCAGGTCCAGAGTTCTATCCATTGCACCACTTAGCTATTGATTATCCAGATTTAAAGTGTTATTAATGCAGATTAAACTTAAAAATATGTCAGGTATACTTTTTTCCCCTGGAGAGATAGTTGTTAAACATTAACCTTTATACCTTTGGTTGCAAAGGAACCTTCAAGATTACCTAGTTCTAAACCCCACATTTTACAGATGAAGAAACCAGGACCCTTAGAGATGAAGTGATTTTCCCAAAGTCATACGACTGATTAATGATAGAACCAGGATTAGAAATCAGCCTGCTGACTCCCAGTCCAGCTCTCTTTCCATTACAACATGGTAGTTATCCTGAAAGGGAGACAGGGAGAGGCTTATTCACTAATCAGAGCATTAGCTGAGCCTCAGGAGAGATTTGGGTGACAATAAGAACTATAATGTCTGTGAAAGCATTTTTAAGTGGTTGGCTCAATACAAATGTAAGGTACTATTTTGATCACAACAGAACAAGTCTTTTCCTTTCTCTGAACCTCAGTTTTCTTGTCTGAAAAATAAGGGAAGTAGATTTGATGATGCATAAGATCCCTTCCAGCTCAAACATTCAATAATATAATTCCTTAATCTTCACCTTGGTCTACTCAAAAGCACTCATGACCTGAAGTTTCCAGAGGCCCTCACACAGCACTTTGCTCATGAGGAGGCCTTATTCATCTTATTTCATGTTGTTAATGATAATAACAACTGTGGTCTGGGCTTGGGATGAGAGAGTCATCCACAGGAGTAGAAGAAAGGCTAAGATTTACATGCTGCCACATACCTGTCTGCCGTCTTTCTGGTTGCAGGCCTCCAGTGTGACTTGGGACCCCGTAGAGAAAGATGTAATGGAGAGACACTTGTCCTGTTGCCGGATAAGGGGATCACTGAATACCCATTCCTTACAAGTTAGAAAAAATAGAAAGAATTTATTGTTAGTATTAGGCCTAAGACTTGTTGAGGGCATACTTATCTTTTATATTATTTAGGTAAACAAAATGGGTTTACAATATACTCAACACTTATCATAGTTATTTTTCTGTTTCTGTGCTTATAACATTTCAAATATTCCATTTGACCAGTGGGAGAATCTCATCCAAGCATTTTGCTTTCCTCGATTGATTTTCCAGGGTTTACCACCTCTGGGTAGTTCACTCAACTGACTGCCCTAATAAGGCTATTTATTCAACAACCACAGAATGGATTATGTCCATAGATGACTAAAGCAAAATGTTTGAAAGGACCAAATTGTCACAGCCTTCAAGAGGACTGTGAGAACTGGAATCCACAGCAGCACCAAGTGGTTACATTAAGTCAGTCCATTAAGGCCTCCTATCTGAAGCCTGCCCTTGAATCCTTGCTGATGTGAAGCTGACCCTAAAACAACATATCTTTCTCTATCTAGTTTTTTATCTCAGTATCTTTCTCTGCAAAGAGTTTTGTATGTGTGTGCATATCTATATCTATCTATACATATATAGATATGTTAGATACATTATCTATATATATCTGTCATCTATGTATCTATGTATCTGTGTGTCTAGGTATCTATCTTGCTCTTCGATCATTTCAGTCATGTCCAACTTTTTGTGATCCATATATAATACATACAGTTATATGGTGGGGGGGGAGGGGAGAGAGAGAGTTCGAGTTCTGTAATAAGTGCTTTGGGAATTTCAAAGTGTCTGCTCATTACTTCCTATATTAGAAAGAGTTAATGGAAAAACCAGACTATCATTGTACAAAATAACAGCAATACTGTAACAATGATCAACTGTGAAAGACTTGGCTACTCTGTGTAATACAATGATCTAAGACAGTTCCAAATGATTCATGAGGAAAAATACTATTCACCTCTAGAGAGAGAACTCTGAATGTAGATTGAAGTATACTTTTTCACTCTATTTTTTTCTTTTTTTTTTTGCAACATAGCTAATATTCAAATATGTTTTGCATGACTCTACATGTATAATTCATATCATTTTGCTTGCCTTCTCAATGGATAAGATAGGAGGGAAGGGGAATTTGGAACTCAAAATTTTAAAAAAATGCTAAAAACAAACAAATGTGGGGGCAGCTAGGTGGTACAGTGGATAGAGCACCAGCCCTGGAGTCAGGAGTACCTGAGTTCAAATCTGGCCTCAGACACTTAACACTTACTAGCTGTGTGACCCTGGGCAAGTCACTTAACCCCAATTGCCTCACTAAAAACAAAAACAAATGCACAAATAAATAAAACGTTAATATGCAAGATATCAAAAGTGGCTATTTAGGGAGGCAGGTGGTATACAAAAGAGCTAGAGATTGGGGGAATGTAGCAGAATGCTTGGGTTCAATTCTCAATAGTTCCTTCCACTAACTCAGATTCTATGAGTCCTAGCATATACATATTATGAAGGGTGTATGCATTTATTTGGTGGTACTCATACAGATCTTTTTTTTTTCCTTTAAGGTGAAGCTTATACAGGCTGATTCATATAAGTAGGGTATTAACTGACACCCAGAAGATAGCATCTAGGAGGGAGATGGGAACAGAGCAGGAAGGGGACCACATGGGAAGAAAGTCCTAGTGTGAAGTAAGATAATGGTCTTATTGGGGAAATGGAGGTGATAGTTATAGATGGAGACAGAGACGATTAGATGAAGAAAAGCCCCACCTTTCCATAGCAACCATGTTGTTGGAACATCATCCAGAGCTTTTCTCATACTTTCATCCCATTTTGTCTGGGGGATGAGGCTGTCTCAGGTCAGAGCCCAGAAGGGTGGCACCAGCTGGTCAAGCAGCTTACCTGGGTCATGAGAGGATTGTTTGAAGTCCCTTTGCAGCTCCCCACGACAACCAGGTTGTTGCCTGCTGTGTCCTGACCCTGGGACTCCAAGCAATTTGTTCCTTGCTTAATGATCCCAGGAATCAGCTCCTTCTCTGGGATCCTGAGGGAAAAGGACATTCAACAGTGTCAATATGAATGACACCCTTGGAATTTCCTCCCTGTGTAGAAAGAGCACTGGCTATAGGGTCAAAGGACCTGGATTCAAATTCTTTCTTTCTTTCTTTCTTTCTTTTTTGGTGAGGCAGTTGGGGTTAAGTGACTTGCCCAGAGTCACACAGCTAGTAAGTGTTAAGTGTCTGAGGCCGGATTTGAACTCAGGTCCTCCTGAATCCAGGACTGGTGCTCTATCCACTGCGCCACCTAGCTGCCCCTGGATTCAAATTCCATCTTATTAATTATGTAGCTGTGGGTATCACTTAACCTTGTGGTGCCTCAGTGTCTTCCTCTGTAAAATGGGGCTAAGTTACACTATGTATCTCACAGGAATGTTACAAGGAAACTGATCTACAAACCTTGAAGTGCTATGTAAAGACAACTAAAATAATAATTTATTAATAATGACTATTTAAAAACAAAACTATTAAACTGATTACCATTGTTGTTGTTATTATTATTACTGATACTACCACTACTAGATCCCTCTGGCTTAAGGCCCCTCTTCTTCCCTTATGGGTTCCATTGTGTGAAGGGAACTGTGACCTCTTACTGCCAGGAATCTTAGACAAAGGCACACCCTTCGGGAGGGGTAGTGATTACAGCTACTGCTGACACCCAGTGCAACTTTGCATCATAACCCAACTTGGAGGAGAAAATGTGCTCCAAACCACCATTCCAAGGGTAGACGTCTATCAGGAGAACACATAAATGTAAACAAACAGACCCTCAGGACCCCAAACTGCCATGACCATGCTTCCTAATCAAACCTCATTCTACCCTCTTGTGCAATTTGTCTGTGAACTGTAGAATTATATTGGTCATTTTCCTCAAAATACGGCAGCTATATTTACTCTTCCTCAAAATATTTTGATTAATATGGCCCCAGGAACAAGAGGAAACTGAGGCACAGGGAGAGGAAGCCACTTGCCCAAGGTCACACAGGTAGTGAACAGCAAACCTATGATTTAATCCAGGTCCCCTGACTTCAAGTCTAGTGCCCTTTCTAACTTGGTAAACATAATACCATTCTCTACCATTACATACCTCTATTGAGCCCTTCCCTTCTCGTCCCATCACCTTACTCTATGGAAGCTTCCCTTCCAAATAGCAGGCAAAGTGAAACTATTGAGAGCAGCTAGGGAGTGGATAGAGTTATAGAGTTGGAATTAATAAGACCTGAGTTCAAATCCTGCCTTCAGACACACTCACTAGTTGTGTGGCCCTGGGCAAGTCACTTAACCACCATCTGCCTCAGTTTCCTTATCTGTAAAATGAGGATAATAACATCAACCTTACAAGGTAGTTTTGAGGACTAAATGTGATAACATTTGTAATGTTCTTTGAGAACAGTAAAACTCTCTATAAATACTAGTTATTATCATTGTGACTATTATTATAAAAACAAGAGTCATTTTAAAACAAACACATAAAAAAAATGCCGTTCCCTTCAGAGCAATACCTTGGGGGTGGGGCAGACATGTGCTCCTGCCAACAAAACTGCCACTACTCAAAACATTTATGAAATGTTTCTTTTGAAGATCCCTTCAGAGCCGGTTTAAGAGCCATACTAGAAAAGAGGCTTTGTTCCCCTTTCTTTCAAGGGAGGGTTCAAAGGTGGGGGGTGAGGACAAAGACACTGTGATGACTGTTGCTAAAAAATAAAGAGCATCAACAGAACTTTCTCCATCCATAGAATGTAAGCTACTTCTATTTGATTCCATTTAACAAGTATTAAAATGCCAACAATGGGCCTGGCAATGGGTAGGTGTAGGAGACAAAGACACAAAAAACCAGACACTGACCTCAACGAGAGTAGCATCTATTGGAGGGAAATGGCATAGGCACAAATAAGCAAAAACAAATACGTACAAAAAATAAATACAAAAGTCATTTTGGAGGGTGGACAGTGGAAGGTACTGACAGCCCCGGGAAGATTCTGAAATGCTTCTTGAGTGGGGTGGCATTTAAACTGAGTCTTGAAGAGAACTAGAAATTTCAAGAGGTGAAGATGAAGGGGGTGGGAATTCCAGGCATGTGTACAAGGACAAAAAAGGTAAGAAATGGAATCTTCTGGACTTCAAGCCAGTGTGATTAAGAATATAGTGTGTGTATATAACCTATATCAGATTGCTTGCTGTCTTGGGGAGGGGGGAGGGAGAAAAATTTGGAACTAGAAATCTTATAAAAACAAATATTGAAAATAATCTCTACATGTAACTAGAAAATAATAAAATACTTTTATGATAAAAAAGAACATTGAAGGGGCAGCTAGATGACGCAGTCGATAGAGCACCGGCCCTGGAGTCAGGAGTACCTGAGTTCAAATCCGGCCTCAGACGATTGACACTTACTAGCTGTGTGACCCTGGGCAAGTCACTTAACCCCAATTGCCTCACAAAAAAGAAAAAAGAAGAAGAACATTGTATATGCATGTGTATCATCAAGGGTAGGAACTATACTACATTTGTCTTTGTATGCTTGATAACCTGGTACAGTATGATGTTGGTGCTTAATAAATCTTTGTAGAAAGAAAGAATGTGGCACAGTGCATAGAGTGCTGGGTCTGGAGTTGGGAAGATTCATCTTCCTGAGTTCCAATCTGGCCTCAGACACTTACTAACTATATGACCCTGAACAAGTTACTTAATCCTGTTTGCCTCAGTTTCCTCATCTGTAAAATGAGCTGAAGAAGGAAATGGCAACCCATGTCAATATCTTTGCCAAGAAAACCCCAAATGGGGTCATGAAGAATCAGACATGACTGAAACAACTGAACAACAATAAAAAGAAAGAAAGAAACAAGGAGAAAGGGGAGAAGAAGGGCAGGATGAGAAGAAGAGGGGAGGGAAAAGGAGAGAAGGAAAGAGGGTGAAAAGAAACGGAGTGAACAGCAGGCACTGAAGACAATTCCCAAGAACTTTTTGAAATAGTTTGTCTCAGAGCAACCCCATTAATCAAAGATAATTGACTATTTGGGTGCCTTCTATGAATGGGTTAATGCTCATTTGGATGTAGAAGTCCTAGAATGTTTTACTACAAGTCAGTCTCACAACTTTTTATTTCAGTTTTTTTCTTTTCTGCTATTCCTTACTTTTACATCTCAATTCTCCCCACTTTCACCCCACTCTCATCTAGTAGCTGGTAAGGGAGTTTAAGACTAACAGCAAAGAAGCCAGCCATCTGGGGTGATACTTGTGGATACAGGAAGAACCCAAAGAGGAGAGAAAAAGGAGTATGCCTCCAAGCATTGAACAACCCTGACCCCCAGACCCCATTTCTAGGTTGCACAGAGAAGAGTGCCTACCTGGCATCTTTTTATAATAAGATCATTAATACTTTATACTCAGATACTATATAAGTTTGAGAGATTTACTCACTTGAGCTCTGGATAGACATTCTCCAGGTACCACTGGAAAGACTTGCAGTTCATCTTTTTCCTCTGCTCCTCTCGGTCAGCTATACTGAAAGGAGAATTCCGTTCAATTCAACAAGCACTTGTTAGAAGTCAAAGAACTGGTGTGCCATAAGGAAGCCAGTGCAGGGAGGGCAGGGAAATGTTATTCTGAGGATTAATGGGGACCTAAATTGCTAGGAGATACCTAGCAGGTCTTATCTACAGTTAGGCCAAACCACAAGTACAAATAGGCCTAAGGCCTGGACCTACTCACTTTTGTCCTATAAAATCTGGCCTCCAACACTTCCTAGCTGGGTGACTGTGGGCAAGTCACTTGACCCTGCTTGTCTCCATTTCCTCATCTATAAAATGAGCTGGAGAAGGAAATAGCAAACCAGTGCAGTGTCTTTGCCAAGAAAACCCCAAATGGGGTCACAAAGAATTGGATACAATTGAAAAAACTGAAGCACAACAATAAGATCATGGGATTTAGAGTTGGAAAGGATCTTGGAGTTTATCTAATCCAACTCTCTTATTTGAAAGATGACAACATTGAAATCCAACCCAGAAAGGTTGCCACATACTAGTATCAGAGTTCAAATTGGAACACAGCTTCCTGAAAGTTTAACTTGAATAAATTATCAAAATAAGGTTGTTTTCTTCAAGATGTAATACAAAAAAACTTAGCTTTGAGGTTTCCATTTTATTATGATTTCCCTGTAAATGCAAAGCAGTCTCAACAAAGGTCTATTGTGGGGCAGCTAGGTAGCACAGTGGATAAAGCACCAGCCCTGGATTCAGGAGGACCTGAGTTCAAATCTGTCCTCTGACACTTGACACTTACTATCTGTGTGACCTTGGGCAAGTCACTTAACTGTCATTGCCCAGCCTAAAAAAACAAACTAAACTAAACTAAACTAAACAAAGGCCTATTGGGAGAGAAAAGTTGAGAAGAGACCAGAGATTGTGTTTGTAAGGTGTAGGATGATGTTTCTGAGTTTTTATTGTCTTCTGGGCTTGAACTATAAGCCACTTGTTTGTATACTCCTCGGGGGGATTGGCACTATCTTTCTAAAAATTATTTTTATTTGTATTGTTAAATATTTCTCAATTATATGTTAAAATTTTCAACAATCATTTTTGAAAAATGCAAGTTCCAAATTCTCTCTCTCCCTTCTACCCCTCCCCCTTCTTCAAATGGTAAACAATTTTATATCGATGATACAGTTGAAGTCATACAAAACATATCTCCACATTAGCCATGTTGGCACTATCTTAACTAGGCCCTCTGATAGCCAAGAGATGTCTTTGTGTGATACCTCTTCCACTCACCTCCACTTATTCCCTGGCCTGGATGGCTACTCCCCTCCACTCTGTTACTCTATTCCTTCAAAACCCAGGTCAAAATTTGTTTGCCAGATTAACCCCACACTGCTCTGATCATCCCTTTCTCTCCTGTACTTCATCATTCAAGTACTCTGTTTTACTTTCTGTAAGTCTGCTTTTCTTTTTTTTTATTCAATCATAAATATTTATGGCATGCATAAGCACATATGTATATATATACATACATATATATATACATATATATATATATAGAGAGAGAGAGAGAGAGAGAGTTATGCTAGGCATTGTAAAGGATATAGCTATTTATAAAGAAATACTACTGTTGTCAAGGAGAATCCAATTTAATGGTGAAGAGACATGAAGAAAAATCTTCTTTGTAAAGCAATATAGGGTCATTGCCATGTGAGTGATAACAATGAATACTAGGGGAGAGATGATGTCTAACCTGAATGGTCAATGGAGAAGGTGTAGGCTTTGAAGGACAAGGTAGGGTTTTCATAGTCTAAAAAGCATCAGTTTTCACTAATGGGTAGATAAATCTGCTTTTCTTTGTAGGGAAATTTTAAAAAGTGGAAACCTTATGGAATCAAAGTAGACAACCTGATTTTAGTCATTTATTCAAATAAGAAACTTTCAGGTATATCTTTGGAGGGAGGTGTCACTATGGAAGTAAGTCATTCTTCTCTATCTTCTCTACCCACTTCTGCAGACTGGTACCCTCAGAATCCAGATCATTGGCTCAGGATAGCAACGCAGATTGATCTTCAATCATCAAAGAAATCTTCAGTTATGCTTCCTAAACCATATGCCTTTGATACTTGAAAAGATTCGTGATGTCATGCAGAATACAACCTTTCCCTGTTTTAGAAGTCAGTTTCATGAGTTGATTTGGTAGAATACAGTTAGGTGTGGAACAGGGAGCAAACTCTCCCCTGATTGGTTGATGAATCTCTCTGATTTTGCTAGGCTGACGCACATTCCACTGACAGCCCGGTACTCAAAGCCTTCCAGTTTGGTAGGAAGGACCAGCCAGAGCCTGTGCTCCACCAGCACATTCTTGGACAATCACAATCTCCACACCACAATGAGGATTAGAGAGGGGACTCTTTTCTCAAAGAAGGTAGAAACAAAACGAGTTTTCTCCTTCACCCTCAGAAAGCTGAAACATACAAGTGTTTTCCATCTCTTGGCAGACAGGTGATGGACTAGAAATGTAGAACAAGTAATAAATACATTTTTGGATAAAGAAAAAAGTGTTCCATCTCAGCCTTGAAATACCGATAGTTGGTGCAGTCTCTGCATTCATATCTTTTTCATGTGTGTTGTCTTAGCTCTCTATTTACAGTGAAAACTCTCCCTCTGAGGGGAGGGATCCTATTTTTCTGCATCTTTGATTCATTCCCAGAACTGAATACAATATGCTGCATGACAGTGGAGGCCCTGTAGTTACTATTTTGCACCTTTGGAATCTTTCCTATCCTTCAAATCTTTTATGAGGAATGGATAGAAAGCTGAGCTGAGAATGAGAAAGATCAGAATACCAATTCAGTTTCAGATGCTTAATCGCTGTGTGACTTTGGACAAGTCACATTTTCCTCAACTATAAAATGGGGATGATAATAGCACCTACTTCCCAGGGTTATTGTGAGGATCAAATGTGATAATATTTATAAAGTGCTTAGCACAGTGCCAGGCACATAGTAAATACTTAACGAATGCTTATTTCCTTTCCCCTTCTCCCAGAGCTCTATTTCCTGAATCAAATATCTTCTCATTGTCACTTGTAGTTTAGAAGAGTTGCATTTTAGCCATTCAAAATGATTAACTTTTTCCTGGAGGTGGGGTCAGGTCACTTGACTGTTTTTCAGTTGTTTTCAGTCATGTCCAACTCTCTGTGACCCTATTTTTGGGAGTTTTCTTGGCAGAAATACTGGAGTGGTTCGACGTTTCCTTTTCCAGTTCATTTTACAGATGAGGAAGTGGAGGCAAACAGGGTTAAGTGACTTCCCAGGGTCACACAGCTATGAAGCATCTGAAGCCAGATTTGGACTCAGGAAGATGAGTCTTCCTGGCTCCAGGCCTGATGCTCTAACCACCCAACTGCCCTGTTGGAGGTAATGGTAAGGTTATTAACCTCCCTCAAACTCTTCCACAGAGGTCCTTTGTAGAACAATGAGTAGGCACACCACCAGGGCTTACCTGCCGAAGGATTTTCCAATGGCAGATGGCCGGGCTTCATAGTAATATTGTTTGTACTCATCCATCCAAACTTCTGCAGTGCGCTTGGTATTCCTGAAAAGGCCAGAGTTGGGGTGAGGGAAGGACAGAAGCAAGGCTCTAGGGGTACAGGAGTCTGTTTGAAGGTTCAAAACTTTCAAGAGTAAGGGGGGAAGTATACACTTGTTGCCCTATCCTATCTTGGGAATTCTTATATCATGTGCTGGGGGTGGCAGAGGAAATAAAGTCCTTAAAAAACAGCTTTCAATCATTTTGCACTTTTGTTAAAACACCGTTAGACATCTGGGTGGCTGGTGCATTGTCATACCATGTGGCATTTTGGATAAACTAATCTTTTCTTCATAAAGTGTCTTTCATAGATGTTACTAACACTATTGATCCACAATAGTTAATGTCACGAGCACAGAGTTGTTTTTCCGGAATGAGAGTGGGTTTGTGCTGATTGACCCAAATTGACCTGTTTCTTTTGTGACTAAGGCTTGGGTCAGAACAAAGCAGAGCGGCACATATAGGGACTGACTCCCTGAGCAGAAGGTCTTTAAGTTTTAATACCTTAAACAGACTTTAGGGATTTTAAATTTGGGGTCAATAGACCCTTCCACACACACAGGGTTCTATGAATACATTTCGAGGGGTCCCAGAACTTGGATGGGAAAATAGATCTTTATTTCAACATAACTGGGTTTTTTTTTTGTGTGTGTTTTTTTTTTGTTTTTTTTTTAGGCAATGGGGGTTAAGTGACTTGCCCAGAGTCACACAGCTAGTAAGTGTCAAGTGTCTGAGGCCGGATTTGAACTCAGGTACTCCTGAATCCAGGGCTGGTGCTTTAACCACTGCGCCATCTAGCTGCCCCTCAACATAACTGGGTTTTAAAAAAAATTTTTATACATTTTGTTTTATGCATTTAAAAGCATTACTCTGAGAAGGGGTTCATCGACTTCACCAAACCACCAAAGGGGCACTTGCTTCCAATAAAAATTCAGAATTCTAATCTAGGCAAAGGAGTTATCTATAAATGACTGGTTGCTTTTGAATCACTTTGTGGGAAAAGGTCTGGGGAAAGAGAAGAAATCAGGACCAAATGTATCACAGGGTCAATCTGATAGTTATGCAGAAGTGACTGATTTAGTGACACTGTGTGTGGAGAAGGTGGAGCAATCTCACTGTTGTTGAAGGAGAGAAGAGGGCACTGTAAGTTAGGCAGGCAGACAACAATGCAGGTGGCACCTCATGCTGTATGAATAGTAGACAGTTTATTTTTTGCAGCACTAGAACTATGGGAAACAGCTGAATTGAATAGCAACTGATTCCACTAAACACTCAAGGATGAGGGGGTCTGGTATATGTTGAATTGAACCAGCCTATACCTACTGGTATACAGTTAGAGTCAAGACAACAGAGGGAATGTTGGAAGGTAGGAGGTTTTTAGACCTGTTTTCTTTTTCTATCTCATGTCATTCATATGGTCTGCTGTATGGCTCTTTGTTGGTATAGCATCATGTGGCTCATGTTGCCCCAGAGACCATGCCAGAATTGGAAAAGGAAGTGGTAAAGGAAGTTCTGGGCAGGTCTGTCTGAATTGTACCTAATTTCCTATCCCTAGAGAAGAGTGGCAGGCATAGGTAACATCTACTATCTTTCTTGCTCCATCCCTATCTGCCCAGCTGGTTGGAATGGAATGGTAGCTCTGAACCCAATTCCTGCTCTATGAGCCAGATATTATAAAGACTTATTTTTAGAAGCTGATCAGATTCACGCCTACCAAGTCTTCCAAGCAAAATGAGAAGAGAGGAATTAGAGAAAACAGTGCTAGGTTCCCTTCCCACCCCTCACCCCTCACCCCCCTATGCCCCTTCCCAGGGTACCTACTTTATATATGTGAGGGCATTGCCCTCTGGGAAGTCGTATGGGTGTCGTTTCCTGAAGACGTGGCCCACTCGGCTGCAGGGAACTATCTCTAAGCTGCCGCCACACATCCACACCCGGAAAGAGAGCTCTGCAAAGCACCTCAGTGGTTAGTAGGGAATGGTGCCTAAGATAGTGCCTAAGACTTCAGGCATTATCCTGCATGAGAAAAGTATGCTTGATTTCCCTCCCCTCCCAACTGCTATGATGTACACCAAATGTGGATGAAACCTCTTATACCTGTCAGGTCCCCCATTAGAATATAAGTTCCTTGAGAGTAAAAATGATCTATTTTTCTATTTCCCCCCAGTGCTTAGCATCCCAGTTAGCACTTAATAAAGCTTCTTCACTCATTCATGTTGAATATACAACCCAGATGTATATAAACAGATGTGAATTATATACTCAGCCAGGGTGAATACCACAATCTGGACCCTTGGCAGGAAGGAGGTGAGTGATGAGGGAAAGGAGGAGCTATTAGGAAAAGGGCAGCATTTAACCACATGGGATAACTTTGCCTCTGCATCATTTTCAGTCTCTGTCCAGGAGGCATATTCCAGACATGAGCTAAGGAGGAACAAATCACGACGGTCTGTCAGTCCCTGAGAAATCCAAAGTCTGATTGACTGGGGGGCGGGGAAGCTGCCCAAGCCACAGGTCTCTTACTAATCCAGCAGGCATCTCCTCTGTTGGCTCCAGATTTCCCACTCTTCTGAGGTGGTTCCTGTCCATTGGCTGCTACTTTGATCAAGGCTCTGTATCACATCCCCTCCCCTTCTTGAAAGGGTCTCCTTTGGGGGTTTTCCAGCACCTCCCTCTCAAAAACACTCTGCTTCCTCTCCTCGAACTCATTTCTTAACCCTTTGCTACCCAGTTTCCAACTTCATCCAAAACTACTCCAAAGTTACTAATGATTCTTAATGGACAAATCTAATGGTCTTTTCTCTCAGTCCTTTCCTTCACTTGGCACCAACCGCCAGCATCTCATTCTGGATATGTTTTTTCTCTCTGGGTTTTTAAATCATTGCTCTCTCTTGGTTCTCTTCCTAGTCATCTGACCATCCTTTCTGATTATATCATACTCCTTAACTGTGGGAATACCCCAAGGTTTTGTCTTGAGGCATCACCTACAATTTCTCACTTTGTGACCTCATCTATCCCCATGGTGGTTCAGTCATTTCAGACTCTTAGTGACCCTATTTGGGGTTGTCCTGGCAGATACTGGAGTGGTTTGCCATTTGCTTCTCCAGCTTGTTTTACAGATGAAGAAACTGAGGTAAACAGGGTTAAGTGACTTGCCCAGGGTCACACAGCCAGTAAGTCTCTAAGGCCAGATTTGAATGCAGGAAGATGAATCTTCCTGACTCTAGGCCTGGCATTCTATCCACTGTACCACTTAGTTGCTCCTATGTGTGCTTTGTCTCATTATTAAAACAAAACAATTAATTATTATTAAAAATGAAAATTAATCTCTCTGAAGAATTATGGAATCAATTGTGAGAGATAGGAGACACTGGCACAGGATCATCCAGCATGGCATCCCTGAATTAAAGAAGATGCTGTGCTCTGTGAGCAAAGCAGAATTGCAGTAGCTCAAAAGAAATGTGAAATGCACAGAGTTAGAGACATCTCCACTCCAAATGTGTGATATAGCCTTCTGAGCTTATATGGGTCTGATCAGCCACAGTCGGACACGTTGTGCCTTGACCCTAACATAGTGATGTCATTTTGGTTCTCTTTGAGCATGAAGGATGACAGCTAACCAGACTGAAATGTAAACTCAGGGAGAGAGCCCATCTCATGTTTGTATTTGTATTCTCAGTTGTTAGCAGTGTCTGGCCCAGAAGAAGTACTTAATAACTGGTCTTTTTATTCATTCATTGCAAACCTTAAAATGCTATATAAATATTGGCTGCTCTAATTGTTATTGCTATCATCCCTATATCTGAGTGTCAGTGTGGCAGAAGTGATTTTCCAACTCACCAAAGTTCTCCCCACCCCAGATGTCCATCTGAGTGTCATATTTTCCCAAGTGGTTAAACCAGGCCTTGTCAATCACGAAGATCCCTCCAGCTATGACGGGTGTTCTGAGAGTAAAAGGGAAAAGAATCCACAAACAAGGCCCATGAGGGTGCCTACAAAAGAGGAGCACCCTCTCTCCACCCCTTCTCCCCTCAATGATCTTTCCTATAGGAACACCCACATGCCAGACAAAACAGCTTCCCAAGGAGAAGGGGGTTTGCTAATACATACAGCAATTCTTTTGTCTCCACGTTGCTAAAAACTCATTTCCTCTTTATTGTCTGTTCCCAGTATCTCAACCTAACTTGGGCCTAGATCATTCGAAAGAGCATTTGAACCTCTCCTTGGAGGAGCTAAGAAACTCAGCTTTGAACTTCCTGTGATTAATGTGTTCTCATCTTCACCCTGGCTATTTTCCCACACTGCTGTCACTGCTGTTGCTACCCCTTCCAAACCAACTCTCCACAGACCATGCCATGAAGGAGTTAAGATACTCAGCCCTGCACTTCCTGGGACTATGTCCCCATCTTCACCCTGGCCATTTTCTGCTCTGTGTACCCCAGACCTACCACTTGTTTCCTACATTCTACCTCTTGCTTAGAGAACTTTAATCAAATCCTTACTACCACTGCCTCTGGAAAAGGTTCATCAATTGATGGGCCTGTTGTTACACGCAAAATCCTGGTATCCTCCCAGGCAAAAATACCTCTCCCTGGCCACCACTCCCCTGCCCTATATATACAATTCCCCTTTATTAAAATATATTGTCCTTGAGGGAAAGGACTATATTTCACTTCTGTATCTGTAATGCCAGCGCTTAGCACGGTGCTTGGCCTATTGTAAACTTGTCTTGATAAATGCTTTTCTATTCAATCATTAGTGCCATCTTTCCTTTCCTTTCCTTTCCTTTCCTTTCCTTTCCTTTCCTTTCCTTTCCTTTCCTTTCCTTTCCTTTCCTTTCCTTTCCTTTCCTTTCCTTTCCTTTCCTTTCCTTTCCTTTCCTTTCCTTTCCTTTCCTTTCCTTTCCTTTCCTCTCCTCTCCTCTCCTCTCCTCTCCTCTCCTCTCCTCTCCTCTCCTCTCCTCTCCTCTCCTCTCCTCTCCTCTCCTCTCCTCTCCTCTCCTCTCCTCTCCTCTCCTCTCCTCTCCTCTCCTCTCCTCTCCTCTCCTCTCCTCTCCTCTCCTCTCCTCTCCTCTCCTCTCCTCTCCTCTCCTCTCCTCTCCTCTCCTCTCCTCTCCTCTCCTCTCCTCTCCTCTCCTCTCCTCTCCTCTCCTCTCCTCTCCTCCCCTTTCCTCTCCTGATTGATTTCTCTACCAGAAACAGCTCTAACATGCTGATAACAGGAATCCTCTGGAAAAATCAGAGGATGGGAATGCCTTCTTGTCACCCTTGAGATTTGCAGCCCAGGAACAAGAGAGAAGCAAATCTACCTGATCGGCTGGGTGGGGTCTGTCCGGGACATCTTCTGCTCTATGGGTATTTGTTCCCATTTGAAATGAAGACTCCAGTCAAATCCTGAAGGGTGGTGGACAAGTAGTTAGGGAGGAAGAACACATCAAAGCAGACACCAGCCATACACCCCTGGACTCTATTCATCTCAATTTCTCTCCTGCATCTGGAATGCTAGCTAACCAAGGGACTATTGAAGTCAGCAAAGAAGCTAATGTAAGGGTGGGGAGGGGAGAAAAGGACACTGAGAAAATAGACAAGATTGTTAAGACATGGTCCTTTCCCTCATGAAGTTTGCATAAGAATGTCTTTTGTAAAGTTAAAAGTGCCATAAAAGTAAAACTCTACCCTCAGATGTTGAGGCATTATCATTATTATTATTTTTATAATTATTATTAGCAATACAGAGAAGAATAAAAATAACAGTTTTTCTCCCTCCCCTAGGTGTACCCACCTCCCCGAAGGTCAGCAGATGCTGCCAGGTATGCAAAGTTATCCAGGCTGATGACATCAATGATGGGACTGACCACTCGTGTGTAGTCCTGGGGAAAAACAGAGGTGGACTAAGGAAAGGGGATGGCTGCTGGGGAAACAGGCTGGATACCAAAGAAAGAGGATGGCTGCTGTGGAAACTGTAGGACCTGTGTGCCCCCAAAAGGCTTAGGTTGCTTATCAGGGAAAAAGAAACCCCGACAGGATTGGGAGTATGAGGTTTCGAGGGAAAACTCTTCAGCACATACCACACAGACCCTGGGAAGCTCATGCAAATCACCCTGGGTTCCATCTCTTTGTCGGTATGGTCATTCCCAATCTTACTCTCATCTGCTCATCCTCTCATAATCTCTCTCTGACTAGCCCACTCCTCACCATTTCCCCACTGGCTTATCTTTTAGGACCAAAGGTGTAGAGCTAGGAACACTGTAATTTTCAGTGAGGCCAAGGCAACCCTGGGAAGAGGCAGGGGAGCCCAGTGGTGGAGGCAGGTGCCCATGAAAGAGGGAGGACCTCATGAGCTCCTCCCACCCTGGGTATTGCCCTCCCCCTCCAAGACAAAGCTTTAGTTATAGCTCTGTTCAAGACAGAGAACAAGTTCCATCTCCTCCATGAAGCCTTCCCTGATCAATCCTCTGCCTCCTCTGATCTTCTCCCATAGTCTTGGTAGCCTTTAGGGAAGGGGAAGGAGGAAGGGGAAAGGGAACAAGTGTTTATTAAGCTCCTACTATGTGTTAGGCTAAGCACTTTACAAAAATCATCTCAATTGATCCTCACAACAACTATGGGATGTAGGTGTTATTATTATCACCCTCATTTTACAGATGAGGGAACTGAGGGAAATAGAGACTAAGTGCCTTTCTCAGGGTCATACAACCAGTAAGTGTCAGAGATTCGAACTTGTGTCTTCCTGACTCTAGGCCCTGAACTCTGTGTGCTATGGTGTCCTCTGGCTGCCTTTTACAGCTCAAAGGACAATTAATTGTGTATTGTCTTGGGCCATCTCTCCCATCATGTAGGTTCACTCACCTCCTTTACTCTCTGGAGCATGGGCTGAAGCCACTCACTGTTCACCTCACAGTGGCTATCCAGGAAGGTAAGGATGTCTGCTATGGCCACCTCTGCCCCTCGAACACGGGACCGGATCAACCCTATGAGCAAAGGAGGGATAGTGAGAATGAGAGCAGCTACTTACCTCAGAAGTGCTCAAGTTCCTTAGAAAAGAAGACTTCTAAACACAAAGGTTTAGATATGTTCCAGCCAGGGAGTAATGGACGCATTTTTCAGAAGGAAACACTAAGGTGCAGAATCAGGATATGACTCAACAAAACTTATACTGTAAATTGATGGCAGAAGCAGGAGTAGAACACAGCTCCACCTGCTGAAACCTTCATGCCCTAACTCTGAGGTCACTGCCTCTGGGCCAGAGATTTTATTATTTATTGTTATGTTTAAACATCAAAGATCACCATTGAAATAATGACCAAGATACGGAATTAGATGGTAGAACTACCTACATGTCCCTAGGAACTAGCTACAGTTTGGCTCACTATTCAATTTCACTATGTCCCTAAAGCTTTATTGCTGGCAAGATAGGATGCTTGTCCACCCACTGACCCACACAGCCCAAAGGACGCTATCTACTTTAGGACTTTTGCTCTGTCCAACTCTTGGCACCTCCCAAATCCAAGGAGGCAGGAGCCCCAACTGATCTTGCAAGTGGTGGAACTGAATGTGAGTGCCAGACAAGGCATGCACCAGACCACCAGACCACCAGACCCCTGTCAATGGGGTCAAATAGTCCGTTGGGGCTCAAGCCCAAGGAGGGGCCAGGAGGTCTCAACTGAGAGTAAGCAGGCTTGGCAAATTAAAGAACAAGGAATCAGGACCAGGAGGCAAGGGCAAGAACAGATGGAGAAAGAGAAGGAGCAAGAGGTCATTGGTGTACGGGACTTACCTTCACGCCTATCATTGCGCAGACATTTGACTTTAGGGATCCTGGTCAAAAGCAGGCAGTCTTCAGCTATAAAGGAGTTCCAAGTGAGGATGACGTAGTTCATACAATGTCAGAGAATGAGCAGTAAAGATTAAAGCTTTGAATATTCTGGGAGCTATTACCTAGCTTCTTGTCAGAGCTAGGGAAGTAGGGCAAAGGGTGGGAAGCTCTGCTTCTATGTCATCATCAACTAGCCACATGGCTATATCCCTGCAGGGCTGCCTGACCTCTTACTGATGCTCCTGTCTGCCCAGTTCCTCTCACTGAGGAGCAGAGATGCTCAAAGGATGGTATTCAAGCTCTCTAGCAAAGGTTGGTATCTGGTAGGGTTAACACTGAAAATATGGCAGTCTCCATGCTTCCTATTCTGGAAGTTATTAATAATTTACTTGAATAAAAACCAGACATCAGATCACTGGTGTCTCCTACATTCTTCCCCCTCTTTCTGGGAAGGAAGCTTTGCAGCAGCCAGTGGAGCTAGATGAAGAAAGTAAGTGAAGGAGTTTTCCCCTTAAATCATGATCAGATGAGAACTTATGTGTAAAAGGTGCTACAAAAACCTTAAAGGGCTCAGTAATATTGTTCAGCCAGCATGGACTGGCAACATCTCTGCAACTTATAAGCTGTTTGAAGTATTGAGACATTAAGCCACTTGATGATAGCCAGTGTGAATGAACGGATATGACACTGAAGAACTTATTTATGTGCCTGGCACTGTGCTAATCAATGGGGATACAAATATAACCAATGTGGTCCCTGACCTCAGGGAGCTTACTTTCAAATAGGGTAGGAAGGCCAGCTAGGTGGCACAGTGGATAAAGCACTGGCCTTGGATTCAGAAGGATCTGAGTTCAAATCCAGCCTCAGACACTTGACACTTACTGTGTGACCCTGGGCAAGTCACTTAACCCTCATTGCCCCACAAAACAAAACTTTCTAATAGGGTAAGACAACTATAGGGGAACAGTGGCTATGAAGGATTGTTTTGGACAGAGATGTCAGAGGGAATTGTGATTGGAGTCATAGAGAAAATCAATTGACATATCCTTTCCAGTAATGTTAGTGTTGATTTAATTACTGTTCCCATAGCTGCAGTTGGTAAGGGGGTGGGGGAGAATATACACACAAAGGTATTGGTGTGGCATTGGCCAGGAAGTGACTCCATGGGTCTGCAAAATAAGATCCAGTCAGGCCCTAGGATAGAGGTGGGATTAGCATGGTAAATAAAATGTTGGACTTGTAGTCACAAAGACCTGAGTTTAAATCTCATTTTATACCCTTTACAAGTTATATCACCTTGGGCAAGTCACTTACCTTTCCTCAGCCTCAGTTTCCTCATCTATAAAATGGGGATAATAAAGCACATACCTCACAGGATTGTTGTGATGCTCAAACCTTAAAGTACCATATAATTGCTAGCTGCTATTATTATTTGAGCCCAAGTCTTGATTCCAAAGCCAACTTCCTAACCTGTGCTGTCTTTTTATATTGTCTCTCAAAAAAGACACTGGATTTTTTTTTAAAGATAAGAAAAATTGAATGCCATCCCCAATGGTTTTAAGCAGCCTTGAGAAGGTGGGGTAGAAGGGGATGCATGGAGATGGGAAAGTTCAACAATAATAAATATCCCTGAAAATTCAGCAAATAAACTACTGGAACTGGAACATCATTACAGACAAGACTGCTCAGATACAACAATGATTCACAAAAATTTAAGAATAATGTTTTTAATAGCAATCTCTATGCCAAATACCCATAATCTCCAGACTACTTGGAATGAAAAGCCCAGTGAAAGAACTTGAAGCCATATGGGGAGAGGAAAAGGAACATCGAATCCCTGTCTTCCTGTCTGCCAATAGAGGCATCTTTCAGATGCTATCAGGGAATCTACAGAAGATGAGCTTACATCCCCAAACTCTTATTCAATTACAAAAAGCAATCATTTTATCTACCTGTGCAGCAGATCACAGAATATTCAATATAAAACTATACTAGCAAAATAGAAACTTATTCACAGATTGTTTCTATTTAAAAAGAGCAAGAGGAATAAGATTATTACTGTTACAACCTGTTCAGTCTTTTCAGACTCTTTGTGACCTCTTTTGGGGTTTTCACAGCAAAGGTACTGAAAGGGTTTGCCATTTCTTTTTCTAATTTTTTTTCCTTTTTTTTTTTGTGGGACAATGAGGATTAAGTGACTTGCCCAGGGTCACACAGCTAGTAAGTGTCGAGTGTCTGTGGTTGGATTTGAACTCAGGTCCTCCTGAATCCGGGGTCAGTGCTTTATCCACTGGGCCACCTAGCTGCCCCCTAGTTAATTTTTTGTCTTTTTAGTTAATTTTTAAAGATGATGAAACTGAGGCAAACAGGGTTAAGTTACTTGCCTAGGATCATGCATCTGGATTTGATCTTAGGTCTTCCTGACTCCAGGGCCCCACTCTATTGATTGTACCACCTAACTGCCCTCCTCCTTCTCCTCCTCCTCCTCCTCATTATTATTATTATTATACTAATAATGTTGGCCACAAAGCTAAATAGCTTGACAGCACCTGTTTTGGAGGCTCTCAAGGTAAATTAAGGATTCTTCAGTTCAGCCTTTCCACTTTCCAGAGAGTTGGAAGAACACTGGACATAAACTCTTGGTGTCTCTCAAAATCTAGATGAGGCTGACTGCTCTAAGCCTCCATTTGCAGCGGCCTAGAGAGAACTGTACTGGCAAAGGGTTGGGGAGATTTCCCTTCCCTGGGAGAGAAGGAGGGGGCTCATGAAAAGGGAATTGGGTACTTACGATCAGAACTAAAGTCATCCACTAAAATGATCTCCTGGATCAGGTTGGCAGGGGTGCGATTCAGAACACTAAAGCAGGGAGGAAGGAGAAGGGAAGGTCCTCATTAGGCATGGCAACTCTGCTGAAGAGCCAAAGATCCTATTGTGACATGTAGGCCCAATTTTATCTCCGGCCTTTCTTTCTACCAGACTCACCTGTCAGCTCACTGAAGGACTACTCTCTAGCTGCTTCACCTGCCATACGTGAGCAGCTGAGATGTCATCCATCCCTTTGACATGTCTTTTTTTTTTTTTTTTAGTGAGGCAATTGGGGTTAAGTGACTTGCCCAGGGTCACACAGCTAGTAAGTGTCAAGTGTCTGAGGCTGGACCTGAACTCAGGTACTCCTGACTCCAGGGCCGGTGCTCTATCCACTGCCCCATCTAGCTGCCCCCCTTTGACATGTCTTAGTGCCCATCTTGGCTTTTCCTAACTATCTAATCCCTCCTGGCAATAGGCAACAGTGATCATCATACAGCCTCCACACCCAGGACTAGCCACCAAAACATTGGCTACAAGTATACTATAAATAAAGGGGGGAAAGGAGGGGATAAAAGAAAAAAGGAAAGAAAGAAGAAAAAAAGTCCAGACCTGTAATTATTTTTCAGGAAGTAAGAGGATCTAACTGGCAAAAACTAATCAGGATAAAGTTTTTCTCTTTACAATCCCTTCTTCTATCTTTTCTCCTCTAAGTTCCTAAACTTCTCTAATCTCATGGAATATATGGAGGGTAGACTGCCTGGCTTGGGTACCTTGGAGATTACTTAGGCAACTTGGAGCCTGGCAAGGAAGCTGGACAGTTGAACAAGCAGGGTTTAACCTTTGCCCCTGGCCTAGGTTGAGGAGGAAATCCTACCTGGTTTTTAATGCAGATTCAGATTCTCAGATCTAATGATTCTCAGATCTAATTATCCAGCCCTAATTCTCTCCTGTTCTTCAACTTCAATCTTCAACTGTTGATTGGACATCTCAAACTAGATGTCTTATAGTCATCTTTAACTCAGCATATTCACAACTGAACTCCCCCCTCTCAAATTTCCTAACATCCGTATCACTGGTAAGGACAGCACCATCTTCCTAGTCACCCAGGCTTAGAATCCAGGCATCATCCTCACTCTCTCTGATTCTACTTTAATTAATACTTTATCTTTCCCTTCTCTCCACTGCCATGGCTTCTGTCCTGGTGCAGACGCTCATCACCTCACATCCTGACTATTTCAATAGCCTGTGGATTGATCTGCCCATCTGCATATGTTTTTCTCTTCTCCAATCTAACCTGCTGCTGTCAAATTCATCTTCCTAAAACTGAAATTGAGCTTCATAACGTCTCACTACCTCCCTATTCAATAAACTCCAACAGCTCCCTATTGTCTCTAGGGTCAAATATAAAATCTTCTGTTTGGCTTTGAATGCTTTTCATAACCTCTTCTTACCTTTCCATTCTTCTTTTACCTTACTGCTCACCATGGACATGATGGTTCAGTGACATTGGCCTGATTCAGTGCACATGACACTCTATCTCTTGACTTCATGTCTTTTCATTGCCTGTCCCCCATACCTGGAATATTCTTCCTCCTCATCTCAGCCTCCTGGCTTTCCTCAAATCCCAGCTAAAATCCCACCTTCTACAAGAACCTTTTCCTGATCCCCTTCAATGCTAGTGCCTTCCTTCTGTTGATTATTTCCAATTTATCTATATCTTGTTTGTACCTATTATCTCTCCCATGAGATTGTGAGCTCCTTGAGGGCAGGGATTGTTATTTTACCTTTCTTTGAATTTCCATTGCTTAGCATAGTGCCTGGTACATAGTAGGTGCTTAATAAATGCTTGTTGACCTTTTAAACATCTCCAAATGTTTTCCTCTGTGTTAGAGCATCTGTCTGTCCCAATGTAACAGGAGCCTGGCCATTGAAACTGCAGCCCCTGAGCATATTCAGTGGACTCTACCTTTTGTCAGCCCTTATGAAAGAGGCTAGGCAGGCATTTCAGTGTATAATAGAAGGGCCCCGATTCCTGTTCCCCAATTACATACACTCATGATATCTCAACCCCCGGGATGCCCTCAGATTCTGACTCCTGCACATTTTCCCCTGGTAACTTGACCTTGATTCCCACTTAATGGGTTTCCTTTTGTGTTCTTAACCTTTGACTGTGCCTTGATTCTTACAAGGAAGGGTCTTACTCTTGACACTTTAGGATCTCCCTGCCCACATCTGGGAGCCTTCGTATTGTCTGGCCTCCTCTTGACTCAGCTGGTTTCCTAGAGATCCTGAGTATTGTTAAGATTGCTTGTGTTTTTGCCAGAAGAGGCAAAGGAGGAGGTTCCTCTAGTGTGGGACTATGCGGGAAGGTGGCAGTCTCTGTTCTCCAAGATCCCTACCTCTTCACTGTTCGCAGAAGGGTGGATCGGGCTTCATTGTGGAAGGTAATAACAATGCTGGTAGCTGGCAGGTCTGAAGCATAGTGCACAGATGTGCATCTGCAAAGGGAATAAATTGAAAGGGAAGTATAAAGTTTAGGTGAACAAATCACATAGAAGTAAGCAAGGCAATAGAGGAATATGGGCTATAACCCCAATGTGTTTAAATGTATCACAGCACAAACAACTAAAAACAAACACAAATACACAGATGGGGATTCCTTCCTTTCTTTTTTTTTTCTTCCTTCTTTTCTTTCCTTCCTTCCTTCTTTCTTTTCCTTCCTTCCTTCCTTCCTTCCTTCCTTCCTTCCTTCCTTCCTTCTGTCTCACTAGGGTTGGAAGTACAGAAGTTATTCACAGCACAATCCCTTTCTTATAGACATGGGAGCTTTGACATGCTCTGTTTTCCCACCTGGCCCACTTTGGCCCATTCTGGTGCACCCCAACCCCAAGGGCGAACATAATAATTCCAATCTTAGTGGGAATATCTAACTGGCTTTGCCTATGGCAGCTCTGAGCTAACTGATCATCCAGCTTCAGCCTCCCTATAACTAGGATTACAGGCATTCCCCACCATGCCTGACTCTAAATTGGGATTCCTTAAACCAGGTATATTTAATGACCCCTGAGAGTCTTTTGCTCTTTTCCATTAGACAATGAGCTCCTCCAGAGCAGGGACCATCTTTTGCCTGTCTTTGAATTACTTAACTCAGTGCCTGGTACATAGTAGGCACTTAATAAATACTTACTGACTTTGCAGAAGACTTTCAAACAAACAAAAAGTCTTTATTACCTATTTCTCATTTCTCTAACCTTACTCTCACTGAAAGTTGATAGCACAGGTAGGAACTGTGAGTGGATACTTGTACAGCTGCATTTCCTCCCCTTCACAAATTAACTATGGCCTTTTTTCCATCCTTCAGTGCTATACTTAGTGTAGTGGCTTAGGTTACCAATAGTAGCTGACACTTACATGTTGTTTTCAAGTTTTCCCAGCACTTTAAATATATTTCCCCATTTAAGTTTCATAACTGTTGTTGGATAATTGCTACAGGTAATATTATCCCTGTTCCTTAGAGGAGAAAGACCAAAGATCAGGTTAAATGACTTACATGGTTACATAGCTGGTAAATTTGAACCCAGGCCTTCCTGATTTCAGACCCAGCACACCACACTATCTCCTGGTGTTAGAGCAAATGAGATAGAGGGTACAGGTCCTAGAAACAGCTCCATCCTCAGTCTTTTTTTTTTGCAGGGCAATGAGGGTTAAGTGACTTGCCCTCAAGGTCACACAGCTAGTAAGTATCAAGTGTCTGAGGCCAGATTTGAACTCAGATATTCTTGAATCCAGGGCCAGTGCTTTATCTACTGTGCCACCTAGCTGCCCCCTCCATCCTCAGTCTTGCATAGGAAGCTTCAGCCCTGGACACTAAAAAACCCACCCCTTCCTGGGTTTCCCACTTACATTGCAGCCTACCTCTACTGACTATAGGTCCCAGGTTTTGCCTCCTTCTTACTTCCAAGAACAAAAACCATTCAATCTTTTCTGGTCCTCACTGCGGTCTTTTTTTTTTTTCAGTAGCTGCATTTACTCTCTCATTAGGCCAATGAGACAACTGCTGCTACATTTTTATGGCCATTTTTATTACAATTGCTTTATGACTATTCCGAGCACTGACTATTTTTTCATTACAGCATTTATTACAGTGACAGAAACTTATCATAACAATTTTTGAGCTCATTTTCTACCATGAAAAACAGCCTGAGCCAGGAAGATGAGAGTGCCCCTCCAGCACGTGAGTTCCATAAAAGAAATCCTGAGCCACTTTAAAATAATTCTCCTCCCCTTCCCCCTTCTCCTTTGCAGAGGTGTGAGTGTGAATGTGAGTGTGTGTGTGTATGTGTGTGTGTGTGTGTGTATGTGTGTGTATCCTACAGGTGCAAAATAGTGTATTAACATCACTTTTCCCTTTGTATTGATAGGTTTTGCTGATTTTTTTCCTCTTCTTCCTTTTCTTTTTCTGTTTTAAAATTCTTCTTAAAATTCTTTTATGACCCAGTTTCCTGGGTTATAAATTCTTTTGTTATAAGTCAAAGTTCTTAACCTTCTTTGTGTCATGGACTGCCATAGCAGTCTGGTGAAGCCTATGGACCCCTTCTCAGAAGAATCTTTTTAAAAGCATAAAGTAAAATAGATAGGATTACAAAAGAAATCAATCATATTGAAATGCAATTATCAATATATTAAAAGAAAACAAGTCCAGAGACCCTAAGATAAGAGCCCTTGGTTATGAGGGATGGCTCTCTGGAAGGGGATGAAGGGGAGTAATATGGGAAGAAACCTGGGTAATGTAAAAACAAAAGATATCAATAATGCTATATTTTAAAAATAATTCTCTTTGAAGGGATGAAGGATAATTGGTGGCATGGGGCAGGGAACTTTGGATGATGTTTGTGTGGAGAGTTGTTTGTGCCAAGAACACAGCAACTCATGAATTGTGATGGAGTGGAAAAATTCAGAGTCTGTCTTCCTAACATTTTCCAAGCATCTTTCTACCAACCAGGGAGCAGATATAAGAAGGATGAAGAAAAAAGAACAAGTAGTGGTCTGACAGAGGAGAAGCATTGTTCAGGGCTAAGATTCCAAAGTTTTCAGCCAACTGATCATCTTCACAGAGTTCCGTCATCTCTTTCCACTATCTTCCTATCATCTGGTATCCAGCATAGGGAAATCCTGAAAGAATGGCCCATTTTCTTTCAAGTTCCATCCATGAAGGTTCTGACTCTTCCTTTGGTAAGTCCCTTAGTCTTGTGTGGACATAGAGCAATTAAAGATTTACCCACATGTCACCTTCCCCCTGAATTGCATTTGAAGTATAACCATCTTTGAGAGCAGGTGTTCATCCTGGAATCCTATACCTAAAGGCCTTCTCAGTTCTCAACAACCTGGGGATGTGGCCAAGTCTGTCTTGGTAGTATTTTCCCTCGCTCACTTGGGTTGAAACCTCCATTCTGCAACAAGTAGTTAACTTTGGGCAAATCATATAATCTCTCTGGGCCTCAGTTTCCTCACCTGTAAAATGAAGAGGTTGTGCTAGATTACTCAAAGGGCCCTTCCACTTTTAAATCTATGATCCTATTCAATCACACTAATTATCAGGTAACAGTTGAGTAAGGGTTAGCGGAAAGGCAGCTGAGAACAAGAATGAAAGTTAGATGGGGCTCTGAGAGTTTGTGGAAAATGTCCAGGACCATGGGGGAGGAAATGGAAATGGATAAGGTTGTTGTTCATTTGTTTCAGTTGTGTCTGACTCTTTGTGATCCCATTTAGGGTTTTCTTGGCAAAGATACTAGAGTATTTTGCCAGCTCACACAAGAAATTTTAGTAAGGGCTTCTTAACAACTGAGTTGAAAAGGAGGAGGGAATGGAATTTTCTTAAAATATGGGTTATAGAAAGAAAACTAAGTAAGCAATGACTGATATCCTTGCCTAGACCTTTGGGCTGGGCTTCCAAGCATCTTTCTTTCAGATGTTTTTCTCCAAACTAAATACTGATCAGTGGCAGAATACCACCTTCCCCAAACCTCATCTGTAGATGAGGAAACTAAGGCAAACAGAGTTAAGTGTTTTGACCAGGGTCACACAGCTTAGTAAGTATGAGTTGAGATTTGAACTCAGGAAGATGAGTCTTCCTGATTTTAGGCCTGACACTTTATCCAATGTGCCACCTAAGGTGCCTAATGTATAAGGGAGGGCAGCTAATTCACAGTTTTTCCCAGGACCAGGTTGTGTCACACAAAAATCGTCTCATTTGCCATAGGCTGCCAACTTTGGACCAAGAGGAACATCTGTCAAATGTACAGCCAGGAATGATGTCTGGTCCAACATATTCATTTCTCTTGTTCTGTTGCACAGTATACCCATTCTGCTTTTCCTATGTCTCAGGTTGTAGGGAGGGGTATAGGGCCAATGGGGTGCCTGGGATTTCCTAATCTTCCCCGCCCAACTCTAAAGTAACATAGCTCTAGTGGTATTTGATGACCTCTATTCCCTTGGCCTCTTGCTCAGATTGAATGGTTCAGCTATGGAAAGAGAATAGAGGGTAATGGAAAGAGCACTGGATTGGAAAATAGGAGACCTAGGCCTACCTCTCCTTCATCATGTACCCTAGTCAGGTCACTTCGCTTCACTCGCCTGGGTGTTATCTTCCTCTATAAAATAAGCAGGTCAGGAAGTTGAACTCTGAATAAATGAAAAACCAGTGAAAGTCCTGGAAGAGAGATAATGAATATCTCCCCCTTCACAGCAGAGAGGTAGGAAAATACTAGGCTGAAATGTTGTACATATGGTCAGATAAGGTTTCAGTATTTGATGTTTTTCTTTTGTCATCCAAGAGGTTCAATCTGGGGATGGGTGGAAAATCTTTGTGACAGAAAGACAAAAGACATTAAACAATCTTTAAAAAATGAAATGAACAAGGTGAAATAAACAATCTTTAAGCTCTCTTTTAGTCCTACCATTCCATGTTATCACAGAGAGTGGCCTGGTCTATAAAGGTATTGCATTACATACTAATAAATAAAAGCCACACAAGAAATTTTAGTAGGGGCTTCTTAACAACTGAGTTGAAAGGGAGGGGAGAATGGAATTTTCTTGAAATAAGGGTTATAGAATGAAAACTAAGTAAGCAGTGACTGATATCCTTGCCTAGACCCTTGGGCTGGGCTTCCAAGTGTCTTTCCTTCAGATGTCTTTCTCCAAACTAAATACTGATCAGTGGTAGAATACCACCTTCCCCAAACCTTCCTTCCCAAATAGAAAATTAATGGCCAAAAGTGGAAGTGTGTGGGGTCACAGTTACTGGACTTGTGGGGAAATAAGGATCTGCTGGTACCTGTAATGGCGGGTGTCCCGGATGGGGCGGTCACTGCTTAGTTTGTCACTCTCCAGCTGGTTGAAGGCATGTTGCCTGTAGGGATCCTCTCCAGCCTTTAACAGTTTGGAGGCCAGGTATGCTTTCTCATCAAAGCCTCTCGTAGGGATTTTGGTGACCTGAAAAGGAGATCCAGGAGGGGTGGGAGGAAATGCAAGAATATATAAGGAGGAAATGACACCTGTCATGTGGCCCTGTTGTCAAGCCAGGCTCAAACTCTAAGGGATAGAGTCTGGACACCATGTTGAAGCCAGGGAGAGGACCCATGGGAGTAGTTACCCTGACATGGCATGCATAATACTAGGTGCCTAGTACAGTGCTTGGCTCAACACTAGTCACTCGATAAATATATGATGGATTTGACCCAACAGCAGGTTAAGGTTAAAGCATTGCTAAGGTGTGGACAGGGGGAGCTTATCCACATTTGAGCTGCATCTGAATACAAATGAATGCTCCTAGGTCTGATGTCAGAGCTGCCTGGACTTCAGGACAAAGAAGAGATTGTGCCTTCCCTTGAATATCCTCTTGCTTCTGAAATGGTCCCTTGTCAAAGCTGTTGGGTTATACAGTATGAAGTTGTATAGAACCAATAAGGAATAGACAGGCAAGTACAGCTTTCTTGCTCCTTTTCTCACAACCCTACAGCAGTGCTTGAAGTGGAAGACAAATCAGAAAGTAATAGCTGGTCAATATGTTTAGCTAAAATCATAATAGGATGGTTTCTAGTTCTCCAAAGGGGAAGTAGGATGGTGTCTCACTTCACCCAATGCCTGTCTCCCAACCTAACAATTCAACCATTTCGAAAGTAGGTTGAGAGAAAACTCTTAAATAATTCTGAAGCAATTTATGTATGTAATACTGGAGAGAAGTACACTGGAGAGGATGCCTCTTCAACTCTCTACAACCCCCACACTGGCTGGCATGCTTGCATTTTAAATCTCCCCTTCATGCAGAACTGTACTGCCTCCAATTTAATTCAGTAAGTATTAAGTGTCTGCTGGGAGAGGCAGATGATGGGGCCTTGGAGTCTGGATGACTTGGGTTCAAGTCCTGTGTAATAGGTCTTAGGTAATTCCCCCCACCCTTCAGTGCCCTCTCAAGACTATAAATTACAAATTAACTGCTGACCTGCAACAGTAGAGAGAATTCCCATACTGGGAGCTCTCTACATTTATGAAATCATAAGTCTTAGCAAATATATAAATATATACATGAATAAATTTATATACCTATGAGTATATACATACATATTCATGACACTGTGCTTGGCATCAGGGATATTAACAATCAGGGAATTAAAAAATGAAACAGTACCTGTCTTCAAAGAACTTAGATTCTTCTACGAGTTTTCCACTTTTCCCATCCTCCTCTACTCCAAACAAAATCTCCCTTTCCCCTTTATTATGGTCTCTGGTTGCTTAGTCCCTCCATATTACATCATTCCATATAACCCAACTCTGCCATAACTTGTTTCCACAGACAGTCTTGAACCCATTGTCATTTTAACAATTCATCAGGTAGCAATCTAGAGCCTCCATCCCCCATCCCCCAACTATTATCCTCAGGACTTTTGCTATTCCTGATCTGCCAGTCTTCATTCCTACCATTTGATTTTTGGGTTTCTTTCTTCCCTTCATTTACTTATAGCCTTCCCCAATGCCAATTAATTCTAGGGCTTTCCCTCTGTTATCTATTTCTCATGTTTCCTGTATATAGCTTTCTTTGTATTGTGAGAAAATAATTATTAATAATGGATTAATAATAGATTTCTCCTCCCTCCAATTCCCTCACTCCAGAAAGTTCAGATCTTCTCTGGGACAAACCCAAAGGAACAAAAGAAATGGAGATAGACTCTTTTGTCTAGCTCAGTGAAGGACCCTAGGGATCAAAACACACCTAGATAATGGACTTTGTCTTGAGCAACTTGAGTGTGGGTCTTTTGCATACTTTTCCCAGATGTCATCTGTAGAGTTCATTTTAATGTGGACTGCCTTCAAATCATTTCAACCAATGGAATTGAATGATACTAACCAATTAGCTTTGATCAGTATATACTTGCCTCTATCAAAGGACGATAAGAACTCTGGGAAAAGGCTAGGAGCTCTCTTGGCTCTTGGTTTTCTCTAGGTCTTCTGAATTCTCTTGGGTCTCCTTGAGACCATGTGCTGTCCCATTGGGAGACAGATGGGTAGCCTGGGGCTTTTCTCCTTCTCTGGCTAACTGCCATGGGGAAGCTCTTTCCCTTCTTTCTCTACCATGATGCCTGAGACCATGAGAAATTAGGGAGACCCATGGTCAATCTTTTGCTTATATATCAATAAAATAATGATATGCTTGCCACGAAAACTCATATCAATGGCAATGGTAATTATTTTTTAAAATACAGTATATAAGGAGCAGCTAGGTGGCACAGTGGATAGAGCACCGGCCCAGGAGCCAGGAGTACCTGAGTTCAAATCCGGCCTCAGACACTTAACACTTACTAGCTGTGTGACCCTGGGCAAGTCACTTAACCCTAATTGCCTCACTTAAAAAAAAACAACCTAAAAAACACAGTATATATTTGTTTGCATGTTGTCTCCATAAGATTGTAAGCTTCTTGAGAGCAAAGACTGTCTTTTGCCTCTTTTTGTATCTCTAACACTTATCATGGTGCCTGGCACATAGTAGGTACTTAATAATAATTATATTTTATTTCATTTTCCCAGTTACCTAAGCAATAATAAAGAAATTAGTGAAATTCAGCAACTGCAAAATTATGGTGCAAAATCTTAAGGGTCTTCACTGCTACTCAGCAATCCTTGTACTCTTCTCTTGTTGGCTTGTCATCTCATTCTCCACAACAACTTTTCTAAATTATTTCCCTTCTCAAGGTAACACGTTCACTCCTATCCCCTTTCTTTCTAACAGATACCCTAACTCTGTTCTTCACTGAAAAGATTGAGGCCACCTGTGTTCTTCCAGACTTCAAAGTTTCTCAACATCAATAAATCACACAATCAATCAACATTTATTAAGTACTTATTATGTGCCAGGTAATTGCTAAGCATCAACAACCCCTCTCTTTTTCTTCCCTTCTTTCTCAGAGGAAGAAGTAAACCTGAACCTGGCAAAAGTCTTAATCCCTTTACTTGTGTCTGACTGCCTGTGCCCTTGATCCCTCCAGAAGCTTTCTCTAGCAGTCATCTTCCCAATCTTATACATGTTTCCTTTCCATCAACTTTTCTCCATTCTCCTGGACTCATGTTCTGTTCTTCCTAGTCCTAAAAAAATTCTTCCCTTGAATTTATTCAGCTACCCTCTCATCTGTTTCCACTCCAGAATGGCAAGACTTCTGGAACAAGTTGTCTGTGCTTCCTCATGGGCAGATAGGTGGTGCCATGGATAGAGCACCAGTCCTGGAGTCAAGAAGACAGAGTCCTTTTCCCAAATTAAAATCTGGTGTCAGATACTTGTGAGATGTGGGACCCTGGGCAAGTCACTTAGCCTTGTTTGCCTCAGTTTACTTATCTGCAAAATGAACTGGAGAAGGAAATGGCAAACCACTTCAGTATGTTTGCCAAGAAAACTCCAAATGGGGTTCCTAAGAGTTAGACATGACTGTGAAATGACTTATCAACAACAAAAACACTTCCTTGTTGCCTTTTCTATGCCTGGTAATCTGCCAAAACTGATTTTTAATGACCCCTTCTTTGCTAAATCAACAGGATTTTTCGGTGTCCTCACTCTCCCTGATCTTTCTGCAGCATTTGATACCATTGGACACTCTCTCAGATGCTCTCTTCTTTTGTGTAAGAGATACCTAAAACTTTTAATTCTTTAATCATTCTTTCTCTGTTCTCTTTGCTATGAATACCCCTTCCTTTTGATTCCCAAACTTAAATTTTCTAGCACTGACCTCTACTCTGAGCTCCCAGCCAATATCCTCATTTGTCAACAGGACACACTTAAGGGGTGGGAAAAAAAGCTTATTGTTTTTCCCCATAAATCACTAGGCAGATACAAAATATATTCAGAGTAGATGGAAGGGATCCTGAAATGGGAAGGCATTAGCAGCTGGTGGAAAGGAGAACTGGGAAAGATCTCTTGGAGTAGGTAGGACTTGTGCTGAATCCTGAAAGAAATAAGAGAAACTAAGAGGTGGAGATGAGAAAGTAAAGCATTCTAGGTGTGGGAGACAGTAAAAGCAAGAGCATGGAGGTGGGAGATGGAGTGTCATGTTCAAGGAACTGCAAAGAGCCTAATATTGCTAGAACACAGAATCTATGGAGTATAAGAAGTATAAGAAGATTGGAAAGGTAGAAAGGTCCCAGATTGTGAAGCACCTTAAATGCTATAAAAGGAATTTACATTTGATTCTAGGGGTAATAGGAAGCCATTGAATTCCACTGAGCCAGGAAGGTGACATAGTCAGACCCATGCTTTACATAAATCACCTTGACAACTCTTTGAGTGGAGGATAGATTAGAGTGGGGAGAGATTTGAGGCAGGGAGACCAATTAGAAGGCTACTGCAATGGTCCAGGTGTGAGGTGATGAGGACCTGAGCCAGGTTTGTAGCTAGCTATAGGAGTAGAAAGAAGGGGCCATATATAAGATGTCATATGAAGTTAAAACAATTAGAATTGTCAATGAATTAGATATGTAGGGTGAGGGTGAATGAGGAATAGAAGTTAACACTGATGTTAGAAGCCTGGGTGATTAAGAGGATAATGGTACTCTGTATGTCCCTGAGGACACTGGGAAGAGTGGAGGGTTTGGGGAAAAGATGAGTTCTGGTTTGGACATGTTGGATTTGAGATGCCCAAAGGACACCCGATTCAAGATGTCCAAAACACATTTGGTAATGTGGGAGTGCAGCTCAGGAGAGAGACTAAGACTGGATATATAATAATAATAATAACAACAACAACAACACTACTAGCTAGCATTTACATACCAATTTGAGGTTTGTAAAGTACTTTACAAATATTATTTCATCTTATTCTCACAACAATCCTGGCAGGAAGGTACTATATCCTCATTTTACAAATGAGGAAAGTGAGGTAGACAGAAGCTAAATGACTTGTCCAGGGTCATGCAGCCAGTTACATGCAGGCAATTCTGCTATAATACAATATATATATTCACTGAGGGCAGCTAGGTGGTTCAGTGGATAAAGCACTGGCCCTGGATTCAGGAGGACCTGAGTTCAAATCCAGCCTTAGACACTTGACACTTACTAGCTGTGTGACCCTGGGCAAGTTACTTAAAGTTACTTAACCCTCACCCCCCCATATATATATACATACATACATATATATATATACACATATATATAATATACATATATGTACATATATTCACCAAAAAACATCCTTATGAAAAATTGTGCAATAAAAAAACACACATCACAAAGGTAAAAATGGGGCTTAGTCATGATGCTAAAAACTTCATAAGTGACACATTTAAAAAG
This sequence comes from Dromiciops gliroides, assembly GCF_019393635.1. Classification (NCBI taxonomy): domain Eukaryota; kingdom Metazoa; phylum Chordata; class Mammalia; order Microbiotheria; family Microbiotheriidae; genus Dromiciops; species Dromiciops gliroides. The sequence goes on along the minus strand of NC_057862.1, from coordinate 261,364,959 downwards.
ATAGGAACATAGATAAAATGTTGTATGGTATTATATATGAGAAATGGTTAAGAAATACATTAAGACTAGAATAAATAGCAGCCTCAGGCTGCCACTCAGCCTGCATCCCAGGCTTCAAGAGCGAGTTGGATGGCTGCATCTCACCTTTGGGCCAGAGCCTCCAGAAAGAGTAAGGGGAGGGTGGTACAGACCAGCCCTTCTCACCTGACAGTTCCTACTGCACCAGAATATGTACAGCAAATATGGACACTTTACCTTATCAAAGACCTAAAGTTTGCTTTAGGAAGTGGGCATCTGAAAGGTTGCAGCTTGTGAGTTACTGGGAAATAGTTTTCTGCATTTTCTGTTCCTTGAAGAAGAAATCTCACAGAAGCAAACTCAAAATATGACATGCTCAGAATGCTCCCAAATATACCAAATTGCATTGGAACAGTTTCACTCTTTTTTTCTTTTTAATAAATTGTATCTGAGACTGAATTTGAACTCAGGTCATCCTGACTCCAAATCTAATACTTGATCAGCTGCAATATGTAGGTGCCTTATAAGGAATCATCCTTGGGCTGATCATTGAACCCATGGGACCTGATGAGCTCACCAAGTGAAATGGTATAGATAGAAAAGAGAAGATAGAGTTTTGGGGGCTACCCAAGGTTAGTTGCTTAGCACTGGAAAAGATCTAGCAAAGGAGATTGAGAAGAACAAGTCAAAAGGAGGAGAACCAGGAGAAAGCAGGGTCTTGAAAACCTAGTAAGGAGAGACTATCCAGGAGATCAACAGTGTCAAATGCTATTTATCCACCACATGCCTCATTCTTTTTCATGCACATGCAGTTCATGCAGTTCCTGGCATGCCCTCCTTTCACCCTTCCATCCAAACTCCCTCATCCTCACCCTGCCCCAGTCAATGCCTACTAGCCCTTTAAAATCTCATCATATGCCACTTTTATGAGTAAATTTTGGAGGCAGTGTGAAAAGACAAGAATACTAATACATTGTTGGTGGAGCTGTGAATTAATACAATCATTCTGGAAAGCAGTTTGGAATTATGCAAAGAAAGTGTCTAAAATGTTCATACCCTTCAACTCAGAGATTTCAGGCATGTATCTCAAGGAAATGATTGACAAAAAGTACCATATACACTAAAATATTCATAGCAGCACTTTATGTGGTAATAAAGAACTGAATAAAATAGATGCCCATTGATTGGGGAATAGTGAAACAAAATGTGGTACATGAGTGAAGTTTCTTATTCTGTAAGAAACAACAAAACATGATCAATACAGTGAAGCAGGAAAAGACTTACATGAATTGAGATAATTAAAGTTAACAAAACCAAGGAAACAATATACACACTGATTGCTACAATGCAAATAAAAAAGAACAATCACAAAACAATTGAAAATGAATGCTGTGAAACCTTGGCTCTGAAAATGCCATCCCCTGACTCTTTGCAGAGGTGGGGGCCTCATCCATGGCTGTGGTTTGGAAAATTACACATTGTTATGGTGTTAGGATTTAACTGGACAGCTAAACTACAGGACAGAGGTCTGGGGTAACTCTCCTTAGAAGCTAAACTTGAGGACACCTTGAGCAGCAAGAGAGATGAGCCTATTAGGCGTGGCTGCTGCCCGAGTGGCACCAGGGGGACGGAAATGGCTCCAGAGAACAGAGCAGCCGCCCCTTGCTGGACTTCTCCCAGCCCACCTCCAATAAGGGCTCAAGTGGTCACCCCATCTATCATTGATAAAAGCTATAGCCTTTCTCTCATTCAAGGAGATAGGTATCTCAGAAAATCATCTCTGTGCCATCTCCCCTCAAGACTTCTCTCAAGGTCTCCTTTCTCTAGCGCTTAAATAAAAGATTATTTTATTCTAATTGGATTTGTCTGCAACAGGGTGTAATTCTTTAAAGAGGAATACCTAAGGACCCCCTGCAACCAATTTTCACCTGTGACACATATAATATAAAATCTTTTCCATTTATTGATTGGTTTTGTTTGTTATTTTTAGACTTTTGGAAGGAATATGGGTTAGGTTACAGGGGAAATCCAGTTGATTTTGTGTGTGTGTGTGTGTGAGGCAATTGGGGTTAAGTGCCTTGCCCAGGGTCACACAGCTAGTAAGTGTTAAGTGTCTGAGGCCGGAATGGAACTCAGGTCCTTCTGAATCCAGGGCCGGTGCTCTATCCACTGCACCACCTAGCTACCCCTAATCCAGTTGGTTTTTTAAAAAAGATATAAATAAAAATTTCTTTTTAAAAGTCTAATCAAACACTACTTTTTTATGTAAAGACTTTCCTTCCCTTTTCCCAGTCAATAACAACCCATCCCCGCTTCAACCTCACATTCAGGTGAGCTCCCCAAGGGCAGGAACCATGTTTTCACTATTCTTCGTATCCTCAGGGCTTGATAAATGTTTGTTGACTGTCACAGAGCATGCAGTGATACCTCTTTGTGAATTTACCACACATTATTCTATGCTTCACTTATTTGTGTATTGGTCATTTTCTTCGAGTCTCATATAAACTATGTATGTTGTACAGCTCTTAGCTCAGGGCACTGTATATAATAGGCATTTAATAAATATTTGAACAAGTATGACCTGCTCAGTACTAAAATAGATGAAAGTCTCTGCCCTTGAGGTACTTTATAGTACATTTGGAGAGGTAAGACTAACATAGTTGATACTACACACAACACAGATTACAAAAACCCTGGGGTCTCTGGACATGAGACCATAAACCCAAGATTTTCTAAGACAGTCTTGGTTTCAAGTACTCTGTCCTGTTGTTTCCCCAAACAATGGAAATATCATAGACATGCCAACATTTTGGCAAATAGTATTGGAATGTGTGATGTCAGTAAATGTTATAATAAGAATACACATAAGCCACAGAAGAATGTGAGTTACAAAAAGAGAATCACAGGAAGCAAAATCATGATTTGGAAGAGTTTGGGACCAGACCTGTGATGTGATCAGGGTTGTTTGTTGTTGTTCAGTCCCGTCCAACTCTTTGTGACCGGGTGGACCATACTATCCATGGGGTTTTCTTGACAAATATACTGGAGTGGTTTGCCATTTCCTTCTTCTCTAAGTTGGGTAGGGATTGAGGGGGGTGGATCTCTAAGGGGAGGATCGAAGGGGGAACTCTAGGGAGGGGAACTGCCTCTAAGGGGGCACTGAGAGATTGATTACTTGCCCAGGGTCACATAGCCAGTATGTTTTAGAGGTAGCTTTTGCACTTGGGTCTTCCTGACTCTAAGGCAAGTTCCTTTCTATGCCAACTCTTCATAATTATTACTATAATATTATGATTATTCATCTAAATATTCATATCAGTGAATACCATGTAGTACATCTATATGGGCTACATAGTGGCATAAACATGGTATGGGTGCCATGGCACTGGTTATGACTGACCTCAACTTTTCTGGTCATGATCAATCAATCAATCAATCAATCAATAAACATTTATTCAGTTCTACAATGTTCCAGACACTGTGTTAGGGATACTAAAAGATGCAAAAGAAAGTTCCCTCTCAAGGAGCTTACGATCCAATGGGAGAGACAACATGCAAACAATATATATGTAGCAAGCTATATATAGGATAAATAGGATATAATTAACAAAGGGCAGATTGTATGCATGCATATAAAAAGCTTCATTATTTTGACAGCAAGGCAAAACTGTTTGACCATGTATTCCAATTTGGGTATAAGCAAAGCCCACTCTTGCTTCCCCCATATACATTTGACCCAAGGGTGGCATTTTTGTACCAATCTTTCTAATGAATAATTTAAAAATTCTTCAAAAATAAACAACTCAAATAAATAATTAACAAGATAACAACAGTAAGATGAAGGTAGGCAGCACTTATTCCAAGGCACCAACTTGGATCCCTGGCAAATTGCCCAAGTGACTTGTGGTTAGGGCCCTAAGAATACTAAGAACTACATCCAAATCTCAGCAGGAACAAAAGGTTTTTATAGAATCTTAAAGTTGGAAAAGACCTCAGAGGTGATTGAGGTTCATCTGTAATTGAACAGAGATTTCTTTCTTTTTTTTTTTTAAGTAAGGCAATTGGGGTTAAGTGACTAGTCACACAGCTAGTAAGTGTTAAGTGTCTGAGGTCGGATTTGAACTCAGGTACTCCTGACTCCAGGGCCGGTGCTGTATCCACTGCACCACCTAGCTGCCCCTTTTTTCTTGTACAACATCACTGGCCACTAGTCATCCTGCCTTTGCTCGAAGACTTCCATCAATGAACAATCCACCACCTCCTGAAGCAATTCATTCCACCCTTGGTCAGCTCTAATTGTTAGGATGTTTTTTCTTGTTTTTTTTAGGATGTTTTTTCTTAATACTGATTCATTAAAATAGTTTCAGCCAGATAGTGTCTTTAAGAAGCACATTAGCTACAATGATGAGAAACAGATTGCTGATCAGGGACAAAGAGTGCCTGGGCCTCAGTTTCTTCATCTATAAAATGACAAAATGACAAAATGACTAGACTAAGTTCAATTCAATTCAAGCAGCACTCATTCTCTGTGCAAGGAACTGTGCTAGGTTATGGGGATGTGAAGTCAAAACCAAAATAGCCTCTTCCCTCAAGGAGCTTATATTCAACTAGGGAAAACAACAAGTCAGCCACAACTCCTTTGATTCTATGATGTTCAAGGCAAGCATATGACAGCTGCCAAATCCATCAGTTTTACACAAAGGAACCTCATCTCCCAAATCAGGCAGCCCCTATCCCAGTCTTTCAGGGCAACGTCCAAGCCAGAGCTTCAGTGATCCACAGGCTCTATCCCATCTGGAGTGCTTCAAGCCAACATAATGACTTTGTTCTACAAAAGATGCACTTTCATTTCGATGGCATAAGTTTTGGTTCATCACATGGAATCCATTTCATATGTGAAACTCCATCTCCTGTCTCTATGCTTTTTCACTGGCTCTCTCCCACACCTCTCTCTCCTTACCACCACCTCTTGGAAGTCCTAGTCTTCCTCATGACTCAACTCTGGTGCCCCTTCTCCACAAGGTGCCTCCTGGTCCCCACAGTTGCTACTTCCTTCTCATGCCTTCTGGTCCTTCTCAGTCCCTTTACTGACTCTTCATCCATGTCATGCTCACTAACCATGTGTGCCCCAAGGCTCTATCCTATACTCTCTTCTCTCTTCCTTCTATATTCTCTTTGCTATTCATTGCTATACAGATCTTATCCAATCTTAGTCTCTCTCCCAAGCTCTAGGCTCACATCACCAACATTCTTTTGGGTAGCTTGTAGGCATCTCAAACTCAACAAGCCCAGAGTAGTACTTTGTGGGAGGTGAAGAGGTTCTTCAGGACGTTTCGGCTATGTTTCTGAAGACCCTTTAAAAAGCAAGTGGCGGGGCGGCTAGGTGGTGCAGTGGATAAAGCACCGGCCCTGGATTCAGGAGTACCTGAGTTCAAATCTGGCCTCAGATACTTGATACTTACTAGCTGTGTGACTCTGGGCAAGTCACTTAACCCCCATTGCCCTGCAAAAAAAAAAAAAAAAGCCAAGTGGCTCAGGGGCAGCTAGGTGGTACAGTGGATAGAACACTGGCCCTGGATTCAGAAGGACCTCAGTTCAATTCCAGCCTCAGACACTTTATTAGCTGTGTGACCCTGGGCAAGTCACTTAACCCCAATTGCCTCACCAAAAAAACAAAAAACCAACAAAAAAAAAGCAAGTGGCTCCTGAGGAATGAGTTAAGGCAAGGGCAGCTCTGAGGATTGTGGGCTCTGGAAATAGAGAAGAGGAAGAGCTATGGAAGAAGAACCCAGTTCTGGAGAAGAGATCACTTCTTACATCTTGGGGAAGAATTTCTCTGCCCTCTTTAGCAGCCATGGCATCTTGCAGCTGAGCTACTTGCTCAGGAGGAGAGACTGTGGCCGGCAGGAAGTAAACACCATAAGAGCTGTGGGGGGGGGGGGCATGCAGCATGAGGACAGTGTGAGAAAAATAAAGAGCATTCAGGCCCCAAAGCATAGGAGGTGTGAGTTACTTTGGCCACATGTGTTTTCTAAGTGTGAAGCTCTCTACAATGTGTGTGCCCACTTTTCTCACTGACACGGATTTTTTTTTTTTTAAGAAGAATGTGTCTCAGGAGATGTTTTGTATCTATTGTTCTTATGATAGCATCTCCAGAAATGACTTTGCTTTGAACTAATTGTGTCTGCCAGCTGATTATTAAAGATAAGCGTACCAGTGAGGGCTCATGAGTTATAGTTTTAGAAGTGGGTATCCCTGAGTATCTTGATATCCTGGAACTTGCTTCCCATTGGGCACAATCACCTCCTGGAACCCAACCTGAGAGTTCAAGTTGGAGGGTGATCCCTAAGGATACTACAATACACACCTATGAATAGAAATAAATAAATATGCATACACACATATATATGTGTGTGCATGTGTATATATATATATATATATATATATATATATGAGTTTATGCTTACAGTAAGACAAGCATATCAACCATGTGGTTTTGAGAAATTATTTGTACTAATAAGATGAGCAACAATACAGGACAGGTATTCAGCCCATGTGAGCATACTGTTCTTTTTGTGGAGGGGGCAATGAGGGTTAAGTGACTTGCCCAGGGTCACACAGCTAGTGAGTGTCAGGTGTCTGAGGCCAGATTTGAACTCAGGTCCTCCAAGGCCAGCGCTTTATCCACTGATCCACCTAGCTGCCCCAGAAGATACTGGACTTATAGCATTATATGCTGGGTACCCTTGAAGTTGAGTCTCTCTATCTTGAATAGTTCTTAGCTGAGAGTTCTAGCAAATCTGTCCTGGAGACCTATCTCACTCTGGGTTCCAACATTTTGGAAGGTGTGTCCACTTTGGATCAGTCAAGCTTCAAGGACAGGCAATGATCTCTGGAAAAAAACAATAACACCATGCTGCTTTGAAGCTTGGTTCTTATAATTTTCTGGGAAGGGGCATGGCTATGTCTAATTGGTGCCTTCAAATATTACATTTTATTCATTTGTTGACAAAGTTCATACAGAATATCTGTATCAAGGCAATATTGGCAGGTTAGCTGAATGAATTTCTGGAGGTAGGTTCTGACGAACTAATTGTGAGGAAGTGGAGATAAATCTAGATGGAATTCCCCACTTCCTTCTCCCCTGCCCCAAGCAAATTGTTTGAATGTTACAAACACTACAGAAATAAAATATGTAATGCACATTGCATATTCTACAGACTCAGTTTACCTATCTAATATACTTGGATTTCTATTTCTATTCTAATTGGACAGGAGGGATGCTCCAGACTTTTACAACCCTCAGGGTAACCATGACCCAGAAAAAGCCCTGAGAATTAGAGGCACTCCAAGTCCAGATGGTACCCACTGGGTATGCATGAGTTATCAGCACATTTCAGCCACCTTTAGCCGTGATGCCTGCATTCCAACCATCACCTTTGACCCCAATATCAAGCTCATAGCCTTCTGATTGGTAAGAAGCCCTCAGGCGTCTGATTGGTAAGCCTTTACCTTATCTTACCCAAACATACACTCATAATGCCACTTACTGTCATTTTCATGCTGTATTATTGCTCAAGTATCCTCTGTCCCTTTTCTTCTCCTTCTGGTCATATTCCACCCCCCACTCCAAGCCAATGCCCAGGGACATAGAATAAAGGTGGAAAAGATTTCAGTTTCTTCCTCTTACCACAATGAGACAGAAAACTGCTGGGTGTAAGCTTGCTTGGTACTTCAGTGCAGAACAAGACCACCATCCCCACCTACTATAATAATATTGAGTGCCTCCAGCTTTAGACCAAATAAAATCAACATTACCATTCCTAGGAATGACACGCCAATCAATGACTCCATTCACCATTTCCTCTGACTTCCTGTCTAAAACTTTCCTCCCCTTTTGTTTGTTGATTTCCCCTATGAGAAACTAAGCTCCTCAAAGGCAGGAACTGTTTTGCTCACTTGCATTTGTATCCCTAGTCCTTAGAACAGTGGCAGGCACGTTGTCAGTAATAAATGCTCATTCATTCATTCATTCAATTTCTCATTCCTCCATTAATGCAACATCAACCTGCCCCACAAGGTACCTTTGGGGGTTTCGTTTCAGGGACCAGAAGGGCAGCAGAAATGTTCTATTCCCTTCCAAGTCAATGCTGCTGCAACCCAGGGACATAGAATAAAGAGGGAAATTTGCATTGCCTTATGTTCCCTTAATGTGACAGAAAATTGCTGGGTGTAGACTTGCTTGGTACCCCAGTACAGAACAAGACTCTCATCCAGACCCTACTGTAATGAAATTGAATCCCTCTAGCTTTAGACCAAAGCGAGTTGATGGCTAGTACTTCAGAGCTCAGCACTGAGAAAAAGGAGCAAGTTTTTAATCTGGTCTCCAAATTCAGCATCATTTCTTGGCTCAAAAATGATCTCATTTCATGGCTCAGTTGGGAATTTGCCTGATGCTGTCATGCTTTGGACTGAGCATGAGCTTGGAGAGGCTGCTATGCTTGTTACTCCAAAGAACATGAAGGTGGGGGGTTGGGTGAGAACAAAAAAAAAAACCCCAAAAACCCTCCCACAAAAACCCAACCTGTTTAAGATGTTCAGTTCTGGTGAACAATATCCAAATAGAATGCTGGGGAGGGAGAAGCATGTCAGCCCCTTAACCCCACTGCAACAATTACATAGAAGATCCAGTTAGGGCTGGATTGTATCTTCTTTGTCATGCTAACCCCATAAACATCCTGACCAACCTCTTCAGCAAACAGGGACAACATCCTATCTCTGATAGTGAAAGGAGGGAGTAATTGTATCATTTCCTTCTTTAGAGTGTCTACATTTATTCAGATGTATAGGATGGCTCCTAGATTTAGAACTAGAAGTGTTCTTATCCATTATCTAGTCCAGTCCTCTCATTTTACAGATGAGGAAACTGAGACCCACAGAGATGAACTGCTCTATTTCAAACCACACAAGTAGTATGTGGCAGAGCCAGGAGGCAGACATGATATAGTGAAAAAAAATTGGATCTGGAATTAGAGATCCTAGGTTAAAATTCTGCTTCTGATGTTGACCATCTATATGACCAAGTCATTTAACGTTCTTAAACCTCAGTTATCTTATCTATAAAATGAGGAGGTCCAACTGGATGGACTCGGAGGCCCTCTTAAACTCTGTGCTTCAATGAATACAAATTCTTTTACTCCATAATCCAGGTCTCTTTCCACCGCCCATAATGTTTAAATATAGCAGCTAGATGGTGGATAGAGTGGATAGAGCGCTGGACCTGGAGTCAAAAAGACTTCTCTTCCTAAATTCAAATCTGGATTCAGACTCTTATTAGTTTTGTGCCCCTGGGCAAGTCACTTAACCTTGTTTTGTCTCAGTCTCCTCATCTATAAAATGAGCTGGAGAAGGAAATGGCAAACTGCTCCAGTATATTTGCCAAGAATACCCCAAATAGGGTCATGACTGAACAACAACAAACATAAGAAATGTTGCCTTAGCTTAAGTAGGGGATTTGCTGGGGGCTGATCAGCTCTATGAATCACTGCCCACCAGGAGAGCCAGATGATTGGCTCCCTCACCTCCCAGGATATAGCAATAGCAGCATCTCCTCTGGAGTCCTGGCAGCCATAATGCAGCTATATCAGCTGGAGCAATAGGAGGGCCTAAATTATTTTTGCCACTTCCACAGCTAAGTATGGAGGGTGGAATGGAGAGTCAGGAAGACTCAGGGGTCCCTGGGTTTAGGCACTTAGTAACTGTATTTCCCTTAGGCAAATAACCTTAACCTCTCTAAACCTCATCTTTTTCATCTGTAAAATAACAATAAGAGCAGCTCACGGAGAGGCTGGCTCAAATAAGATCGTGCATGTAAAGCACTTCATAAACCTTTGAGAGCTGTGTTCTTATCAGCTATTGATGTTGTTGTTGTCATTCATCTGTGGGGCTGCCTGACAGTAGGTTCTGATTCCCCTCCCCACAGAGATCTGTAGTTCCAAGGGTGGACTTAGGCCCCGTAAGGGGCTTCTCTTGATGTTCTGTTGCTGGGCAGGAATTGTTATAGCTCTGGTTTCTGCACTCTTACTGCCCTCAACCCCTCTCATCCCATCTTTCAGTCATTCTTCTGCTTTTTTTTTTTTTAGTGAGGCAATTGGGGTTAAGCGACTTGCCCAGGGTCACACAGCTTGTAAGTATTAGGTGTCTGAGGCTGGATTTGAACTCAGGTACTCCTGAATCCAGGGCCAGTGCTCTATCCACTGTACCACCTAGCTGCCCCCATTCTTCTGCTTTTGAGAAGAGTGGCATAATTAGGGCAGCTGCCCTGGTGTATCTCTTCCAATGTGGGTCACCTCCTAACCTGGAAGGGAAGGACTCTTTTGTGGCCCCTCTCACCCAAGATATCAGGTCTGATAAGAGTGGCAGATTTAATTTTCCATACTTTTCCAATTCCAAAATCATGGTGGTTGGTTTGGGGGGTTTTGTGTGTGTTGTTTGTTGGTTTTTTACCCACAAGAGTCCTTTTGACTCCCTCCTTGTCTGGTGTTGTTCTGATGACAAGAATGATTATATACCACATCACACAGATGATCCACACACTCACACCAATGGCTATTGGCTATTGAACACCAGTATTCTAGGAGTCAATAGTACCAAGTTTCATTCTGACCCACTACTGGACTTTAAAATCCTTGATTTAACAACATTAAAATAGAGAAGCAAATTAGATGCATATCACTTCCTTTTACACAGTCTAAGGCCAGGCTAAGAGGTCAGCTAGGTGGTGTAGAGGATAGAGTTCTGGGCCTTGAGTCAGGAAAATTCATCTTCCTGAGTTCAAATATGGCCTCAGGCATTTACTAGTTGTGTGCCCCTGGGCAAGTCACTTAACTCTGTTTGCCACAGTTTCCTCATCTATAAAATGAGCTAGAGAAGGAAATGGCAAACCACTCCAGTATCTCTGCCAAGAAAACCCCAAATGGGGTCACAAAGAGTGAGACACAATAGAAAAACGACAAAGCCAAGACCAAACTGGTCTTCTTACTCTTCTTCATACAAAATACTCCATTATCTCCTATCTCTGTTCCTTTATATTTGCTGTCTCCCAGGCCTAGAATGTTCTTGATCCTCATCTCTACCTCTTAAAATCAGTTTCCTCCAAGATTCAGCTCAAGCATCACTTTCTGCATGAAACCTTTCCTGATCTCCTTAGCAGCTAAGTGCTCCCTCCCTCTAAATTTGCATGTAAATATAATGTATATAGTATATAGACATATATGTATTTATAATGCTTTGTCTTTGGTGCATAATTTCTGTTTTAGATAGGTTTGAAAGGTGGTAGGGATCAGAGAAAATGCCTGGTCCTCCATCTTGTTCAGAAGTCTAGGTTGGTACTTTTTTTAAAGGGCACCAGTTCCCTTTGTTCCACATATGAAGCAGTATAAACTCCAATGCTCAAGAACCACTCAGGTCAGTCTGCAGCTCTCAGGTGTCCTGTGGCATTTCCCAGATCAGGTCACAAATAAGCTAGATAGCTAGGTCTCAGACTGGTACATGGCCTCTCTTTTTTCTTTATTTTAACACCATTACAACTAGGCATCTGTGCTACATGTGAAAATTGTATCTCTCTTCCTTAAAAAGGATTTTTGTATTTGTATCCTCTTTGCCTAACACAATTCATGGCACTTAAATGATTGTTGATAAGTAAAAGCAGCCTGAGATGTGTACGGGACAGAGACAGAGTCCAGACAAGCCAAAAAACAGACACAGTGAAAGGAAATCTAGTGCATACCATCAATCAAAGCAGGGTACTGTTACAACAACCTATGCCCCTGGGCTACTTCCTTTTGAATCTACAACTCTACCTTCTTCAAGAAGCCTTTTCTGCTCCCTCTTCAGGTTAGTGCTGGCCCTCTGTTGATTAGTCCCAATTTATTTTGCCTATATCTTATTTGTACAAAGTTATTTACATGTTGTTTCCCCTATTGGATGGTGAGCTCCTTGGGGGCAGTGACTGGGTTTTTTGTTTGTATTTGTTTTTGCCCTTCTTTGTATTTGCAGTACCTGGCACATAGTAGGAGCTTAATTAAAGCTTGTTGACTCAGAAATGAGCAGGGAAAGGATATTGGCACTTAAGCCATTTTTGTTTGTTTGTTTGCTTGTTTTTTTAATGGAACAGACTAACTAGAATTTGGAAACAGGTAGTCATTTTTTTTCTGCCTCAACAAAAATGGAAACACAGATTGGTAGCTTTGGGTGTGTATTCCAAAGTGCTAAGTGCTGCTTTCAGATGCTTCCTGCACTATTGTTAGAGACACAGAGTTAAGGCAAGAATAGGACTGCTGACCATTTTGTAGGCTGGGTACAATAAACATAATGTCATCTCCAAACAAGAATCTCTGTAGTCAGTTGGCCAATAAATATTAAGTGCCTACTATGTGCCAAGCACTGTGCTGAGTTTTAGGGATATAAATATGAAAAAGAAAGATAATCCCTGCCCTCAAGGAGCTTACAATGTGACAGGAAGACAACACACAAAAGGAAGCTGAAAGAAGGAGGGTTGGGAGATGACCTGACAAATGGCTTCCTGAAGATACAGACAGAAAGAAGGTACAGCTTCACTATCACAGGTGAAAGGGAAGGCATTGTCTGGTGGTGTTACCATGCACCCTGGTATTGCTGACAGAATGCAGAAAGAAATCACAGCCCTGGCCCCTGGCACAGTGAAAATTAAGATCATTATTTCTCCTGAACATGATTATTCCATCTGGATTGGTTCTCTCTACCTTCCTGCAGATATGGATCAGCAAGCAGGGATATGATGAATCTGGCCCATCCATTGTCCATCACAAATGCCTCTTAACAGACTGCTAGCACATCTATAACATTTGTTACATGAGTATTCACAAAGTATAAATTTGCACTGGCAAATATATACCTCATGTTAGCATCATGAGACCAGAATAAGCCTTCTTTGAAAAGAAATTTATCCTTGAGGAAGCTGGTATTAGTCTGATATTAGACCCATATCAGCACTTTTTAGATTGTTGAATCATTACTGATTTGACCACGTATTCAAGTTATCAGTTGTTTGCTTGCTTTACATTTTAGCATATCTTGTATACATCTTTGATTTAAATTGTGCTACAGGTCACTTCATGTGACAGTTAAGGCTAAGAGTTAATGTCTATAGAGAGTTGATCTGATAATATGGCATATTATCTCTGTGGCCTCCTCTGTCTTGAAATCTTATATGATGCCCATCCTCTAAAGGACTTTGTAAACCTTAGAGCACTATATAAAAATCAGATGTTATTACTATCTTTATATAATCTATCTGGCTGGTTAATACTCATCAGCTGTACAGTTTAATTCTATAAAATATCAGATCAGTTGTTGTTGTGTCATTTTCAGTCATGTCCAACTCTTAATTTTTTTTTTTTGGCAGAGCAATGAGGGTTAAGTGGCTTACCCAGGGTCACACAGCTAGTAAGTGTCAAGTGTCTGAGGTCAGATTTGAACTCAGGTCATCCTGAATCCAGGGCCAGTGCTTTATCCACTATGCCACCTAGCCACCCCTTGTGTCCAACTCTTCATGAGGTTTTCTTGGCAGATACTGGAGTGGTTTGCCATTTCTTTCTCCAGCTTATTTTACAGATGAAGAAATTAAGGCAAACCCGGGTAAGTGAGTTGCCCAGGGCCACACAGCTATTAAGTGTCTGAGGCTAGATTTGAATTCAGGAAGACTCCAGGCCTGACTCCAGGCCCAGCACTCTACCCATTGTGCCACCTTGCTACCCATATCAGATCTCCACAGGGTATCTAAAGGTCAGATTTCCAGCACCTAAAAGAGTTTACTTGCAGAATCTCTCTTCTAAGCCTGGCAAGAGTTGATTAACTTTATGTTACATCTTGCCACTATCCTAGCACTATTTTATCCAAAGCTAACATATTGAATCTAAGCCTTAAAAAGCAGTGTTGTTTTTTTCTTAACTCACTATTTTCCCCCAGTGTCATGAGGCTGTTACTTAACCTTGAGTTGCAAAAATGTTTGCATTTACAACCTAGTTATAATTTGTACAGCTAGTTAATTTATGTAAGATTTTTGTACATTGCCTTAATGTTCTCAAATGCCAAAATTTGTAAATCATCTTGAGTTGAGAATTGTAATGCCATTGCACAAATAAAAATAAAAATGCTCAAGTAAACTGAAAAAAAAAAGTGGGGTCTTGTAGAATCTCACTATCAATAGAGATTTCTTCTTCTCTTTGGACTTCAAATAAGACATACCCTGTGATACCTACAAACTCCTTTGGTAAGCATATATCTCCCTTTTTGATTCCTCAATTATTGATACTAAGGACTATTAAATAATACTCTCTGTGGCCTCCTCTGTCTTAAAATTTTGTATGGTGCTCATCCTCCAAAGCATTTTGTAAACCTTAAAGTACTATATAAATGTCAATTGTTATTACTATCATTACATAATCTATTGTTATTCTTTTCTTAACATTTGTGTGGGAGGTACCTTATTTAAGGAGAACTTTTAATGTTGTATTTTCCTCTAGCAAGTCAAATGTGCTTCTTTGTAATCAAGGAATAATAGACACAATGGGATCTTATTTTTTCTCCTTGGCACTCAGTCAATTGGGTAGATGTGAAAATGTGGTTTGCTGCAGAAAATTGTCTGTAAAAGACTGGCTATTCAGTAAACAAGTTGCTTATTGTTATAGGACCTTCTCAGGACAAACCATGTGCACTCAAAAAAGAGGTCAACTCGGTCACCCAAAGAAAAACAAAGTGGATGAATAATGTATATTGCACAAATTATATTAAGAAGCTGAATATTGATTTAGGCCACTTGTCCATATATATCTTGGGGGGTTTCTACTTATGGTCAAGGAGCACAGAATTGAAGAGGAAGGGGAGGAGGAGGAAGAGGATGGGCTGAGTCACATGTGGGAAACTGTACAGTACTTTCAGTGATCCCAAGATGTTCTCTGGATAAAACCCTATCATTTAAATGTGAATCCTCTTCCAGGGATGTTATGAAATTGGGAATCACAGAACACCACAGCTTTGGAAAGACTACAATTGCAGGTGACACAGATGTTAGAAGAAATCTATATGAGAGGTATAAATAGGCTGGAGAATATTATCAGAACTAATGTGCATGAGAGAAAGCAGCATAAAAGACATCAAGGACATATACAACTGAAAAAGGAGGTGGATTAATCCAATAGCAAGAGGGAGGGGTAACAGATAGGGAGCCTACTTTTTACAATGTATTAATTCGTGTATTAAGGACCAGGATGAGAAATCCATCCACCAAGATAGAGCAAAACCCATATACAACTTTTAATTTAGAGAGTTGCCTGTGGCTCAGTTGCCTATGGTCATATAGCTAATATGTGTCAGAGTCAGAATTTGAACCTAAGGCTCCCTGATCCCACACCCAGCACTTTATCCCATCTGCCACATTGCAGTGATATACCTATCCATGAAATATCAAAAAAAGCAAAGGATGCCTTCCAGTGTATTGTGTCAATGCTCTATGTAATAGCTACAGAAAAAAAACTTGGACAAGAAGTGTATGGGATGAGATGCCATACTTGTGCTGTGATCTATAGTACAAGGAAAAGGCAAACTAATAAGATAGCAGATTTACTGAAGCATAAGGAGGATATTTTTTCTGATAACTCTTCAAAGCTCCATTAAGCCTGAGTGCTTGATATGGATGTACTCTAAGTAATTAGCAAAGAATGATCTGGGATCTGCTTCCCTACTACTTGTAATACCTGTTCAGTCTAATCCCTTGGCCTTTGACTACTCCACTCAGGTACTCAGGTAGCATAGTAGATAGTGTTGGACCCGAAGTCAAGAAGATCTGAGTTCAAATCTTCTGTTGCCAAGTCCTATCAATTTTACCTTCATAGAATCTCTCATTTATGCCCCTTCTCTTTTCTGCTACCACCCTGGTGCAGGCCCTCATCACTTCACATCTGGAGTCACCTTCTGGCTGGTCTCTCTGCCTCAAGTCTCTCCACTCCAATCTATCCCTCACTCAAAGAGTTGTCAAGATGATTTATGGACTGGAGTGGGGAGAGACTTGATCTTCCTAAGGCTCAGGTTACGTTAGCCTCCTATTCAATAAACTCTAGTAGTTCCCTATCACTTCCATGATTGAATGCAAAATCTCCTATTTGGAATTAAAACCTTTCATAACTGGACCCTCTCCTACCTTTCCAGTCATCTTCCACCTTACTTCTCTACCCCACCCTAACCCATGTACTCTGTGATGTAGTAATGCTAGTCTCTTTTCTTCCTTTCATTTCCTACCATCAACTCGGCTTGGTTTGGACTCCATGAAAATAATGCCCCACCTCGCCCCCAACTCAAGGTACCCTCTGCTGACTCCCCTACTTTTTTGGTTTCCTTTTGTGCATTGTCTTCCCCCATTAGATTGTAAGCTCCTTGAGGGCAGGCACTGTATCCCCAGTGCTTACTTGGCACAGTACCTAGCACATAATAGGTGCTTAATAAATGTTTATTGACTATTACTTTCTTATACAAGACACTCCACCTCCTGAGTGAGTATTTTCATTGGCTATATGTGGAATATCCCCTGTACCTGAAATGTTCTTTCTCATCGCTGCTTCCTGGCTTTCCTGGCTTCCTTCAAGTCATAGCTAAAAATCCCAACTTCTACAAGAAGTCTTTCTAGATTACCCTTAATGTTAGTGCTTTTCCTTTGTTAATTATCTCCATTTTATCCTGAAAATATCATATTAGTACAGAGATGTTTGCATGTTGTCTTCCCATTAGAATGTGAGCTTCTTGTGAGTGGGAGCATTTTGCCT
The DNA here is from genome assembly GCF_019393635.1 of Dromiciops gliroides. Classification (NCBI taxonomy): domain Eukaryota; kingdom Metazoa; phylum Chordata; class Mammalia; order Microbiotheria; family Microbiotheriidae; genus Dromiciops; species Dromiciops gliroides. Next base: position 261,348,085 of record NC_057862.1, on the reverse strand, counting down.
TTTTTTTTTTTTTTGGTATCCCCAGCAAATGACACATTGCCTGATGCACAACAAGCACTTAATAAATGCTTGTGGACTGACTCCTGGGGAGAGGGAAGGGAGAAGACAGAGAAAATAAATGTTTGTTAATTGAAAAAAAAATGAAGGAAAGAAAGCCACCCACCCGGTACGTCTACTTCCTCTCCTCTCATTCTCTTCAAAACCGTGTGTAGTCTAGCTTCCAACCTCATTGAACTGCACCATGCTCTCTCAAAGTTATGATTAATCTCTTAATTGCCAAAACTATTGGAATTTCTTCTCAGTCCTCATCGGTCTTGACCTCTCAGCAGCCTTCCTCCTCCATGCGTTTTCTTCTCTGAGTTATCACACCACAGCTCTCCCCTCCTACTTCTTCTGTCTGTCTGACTGCTTCTCACTCTCCTTTTCCAGAGCTTTATCAGGTCATGCCCATTAACAATGGGGGTTTCCCAAGGCACAATCCTATGCCTTCTTCTTTTCTCCTTCTATAATTATAATTTCCAATGAGTTGAATTATTATCCATATCTTTATCTATACAACCTGACAAGCCCAACTATTTTGGGCTTCAGTTATGTACCACCAATGCCTTTTGGACACCTCAAACTGGATGGCCTGTATACCAGTCCTGAAAGGCAAACTCAACACTTTCAAAACAGGAACTATTATCTTTCCTCCAGACCTTCCCCTTTTCCCAACTTTCCTACTACTGGTTAGGATGCCACCATTTGCCTAGTCACCCCTGGCCCATGACCTTGGTATCATCTTCAACTTATCACTATCATTCACCCCATTTTCCAATCCATTGTCAAATCTTGTAATTGCTCCCTTCAGGACATCTAATATTGTTATGTCTCCTTCTCTTCTTTCCCCCAGTCATCCCCTTTCCATCCTTCATCACTTTTCACCTAGACTATTGCAACAGCCTTTAGGTTGGGTCTCCTGCTTCAAGTCTCTCCTTACTCCAAGATATTTTACACTCAGCTGCCCAATCAATTTTCCTAAAATCTAGATTTGACCATGTCACTCTGCTACTCAATAAACTTCAATAGCTCCCTATTACCTCCAGGAACAAATATAAAATTCTCTGTTTGGCATTTAAAACTCTTAACAGGGGGTCAGCTAGGTGGCATAGTGGATAAAGCACCAGCCCTAGATTCAGGAGGACCTGAGTTTAAATCCAGCCTCAGACACTTGACACTTAACTAGCAGCGTGACCCTGGTCAAATTACTTAACCTTCATTGCCCTGCAAAAAAACCAAACCAAACCAAACCAAACAAACAAAAACAAAACTCTTAACAGTCTGGCCCCTTTCTACCTTTCTGGGAATTGTCCACCATACTCCACTCCATGAACACTACTAGCTTACTTGCTTCTTCTCACACATCTTTCATCTCCGTTTCTTTGCACTAGCTATTCCCCAAGCTTATAGTGCTCTACTTAACTTCTTAGTTTCCCTGACTCCCTTCAAGTCTCAGCTCATATCCCATATTCCCCAGAATGCTGTTCCCAATCACTCTAGCTGCTGATACCTTTCTTGCTGAGATATTCTCCCATCTACTAGATAGGTACATATCTAGATAGATATCTAGATAGATATCTAGATAGATAGATAGATAGATAGATAGATAGATAGATAGATAGATAGATAGATAGATAGATATAGATTGATAGATATGTAGACAGATGATGGATAGATGAATAGATGGATGCATGCATAGATAGATAGACAGACAGATAATCATAGCATAGATAGGTCTGTGTCCAGATAGACATCTATCTTGTATGTACCTACATATTTAAACAGTTTCTATGTATGTATGTATGTCTCTGTCTATCTATCATCTACCTATCTCTCTTCTATATTGATCTATGAGAGATATGTCTCTCTTTGATCAAAGTGGGGCATTGAAATAATTAGACTGATTCTGTATCATCTTTTAATTGACCTTATTTAAAATTGGTTCATTTTGTCCTGTAACTGCCTAAGTCAGGGTCCTTTGTCTCTGAGCTTAGTTCAGAAATTCAGCTGGCTTGTAGTGAGTTAAGTTTAGAAGTCCAGTTCTCCTGCTAGTCACTGCTCCATTCTTGCCTCAAAGAAATCTGCTATCCTTGAGGAATATGGGTAGATACCAGGGAGTCTGCTCTAGTGTCTTTATACCACCAAGCTATCCTTCAAGGATATCTGATTTGTTTTTCAATCAAGTCTGGTCCACTAGCTCCAACCTTGGGGGTGGACTCAAACAGTAAACATTCCTGAGTCACAGGAGGGAAGGAGAGGGTTGTCACTAGCCACTCATTCCCAACTTCCAGCCAATCATTTTGTCCCCCACTCCTAGGCTCTATAACCAAATTGATTTTGCCATTCATGATGTCAAGTTCTATGAAACAATCATAACTTGTTCTTCGCCTATGTATTCCCCAAAACTATTAAAGGGAGCTGTCCCCCTCATTTGGGGTCTTGACATTGCTGAGGAAACTGAAGTCCTATTTATTGGTAAAGTCATGCTTTACTAATAAATTGATTGTGCTTAGAACTTTGTGCTTCTGTTTACCTTCTTTTGACCATAACAACATGTATCTGTATGTATGTTTGTGTATTTGTGTGTGTGTGTGTTTATATCTTGTGAAGCAGCTAAGAGGATCAATGGATAGAATGCTGGTCCTGGAGTCAGGAAGACTCACCTTTCTGAGTTCAAAACTGGCCTCAGACACTTACTATCTGTGTGACCCTGAGCAAGTCACTTAACCCTGTTTGCCTCAGTTTCCTCATCTGTCAGATAAGCTAGAGAAGGAAATGGCAAACCACTCCAATATCTAGGACAAGAAAACCCCAAATGGGATCATGAAGAAAGAGACCAACACCACTGAAATGACTAAACACCAACCACACAAGATATATCTTGTACGTATTTATATATTTATACATTGTCTCTCCTATTGGTTTATGAGCGTTTTGAGAGCAAGGATTGTTTCTGTTTTTCTTTTTCTTTGCATCTTCAGACTTAGTGCAGGACACATAGTAAGAACTGGCTTTCTGATGCATTGTCAGTATCTGTGTTACACAGATGTAGATAAGGAAAGGAGAAAGAAGGTGTTAGGTAGCTAGCTGGCTTTCATTTCCAGCCTGGTTGTCTTACAGGTTCTTCCTCCCTATTTACAATTTCCCCTCCAGACCAGGAAAGCTTCTCCTCCCCTCCCCCAGCATACATGACCCCATGAGACCTCTTCCCAGCTGCAGGTCAGCTGAATCACTTCGAAGGCTCAAGTTGGAAAGGGGTCAGGGACAAGGGGCAGGGTGGAAACTCACTACTCCTGGGTTCCATCCTAATTAATATTGTCTCCACATGTGTTCCCTGCATGTGTCCACTGTTCTCACTGATGATGTGTCTATCTGTGGGAACATGTGTCCCAGGCTTATGGGGGAAATGTTATATGGCTATTTTTCTTACTGTGTTTTGTCATTAAATGCCTTTGCTTTGAACTAATTGAACCAATAGAAAAGTAGCCACATGCAGGGTGTGCATGATCCATGGTTTTGAATGGATATCAACCCCCCTAGAATACCTTGATCTTGGTGTAGTCACTCCAAGTCACTCACTATGTGAATTGGGGGGATGTCCCAAGAGCTACATAAAAATAAATACATTTGCTTTGAATCCTGAATGATGACACTATCCCCCATTTCCCCTTCTTCCCCCAGAAGTACACTATCCAATAACCTCAAACCTTCCAATTCAAGCCTTCAGGATCAGACAGTCATCCTGGCAGGTAAAGCCTTTAAGCAGAGGGCTGTTTGTATTGTTCTTGGTAGCACTACCCCCACTCTCCTCTCTCATGGGCTTTACCGGAAGGATGAACAGGAAATCCTGACTTATACACATCTTATTCTCTGGCATAGTCAGCATAATCCGAAAGAGAACACCGTCAAGAGCAAAATCTTCCCCTCCAGACCGAGAATTTGAAAAAGGAAATAGAGACGCCACAGGGTCCTCAAACTTCTTTGATGAATAAGCCATCGCCTCTAAATCATCCATCCAGCCTTCTGAGCAGGGATGCGGAGTACAGAGTCTGTCAAGCCACGAGGTCACTGAAAGTTGCTGAAGAGACCTTCTCACCTGAGATTTTGATGCTTGAATTCAGTTTAAGCATCATCCATGATGGCACCTGAATAGAGGGATTTCTCCATCTAATTCTTATAGTTACACCTTAAATGGGAACCGAATTCTCTCTTCCCCTGCCTCCCTATGATTTTCAAGGGCTGTCAGTTTTCTGAAACAATTTACCATTTGGGATGAGATTTAATTCTTAGTACAGAGGTAAAGCATAGAGATGATTTCTCTGCATGTCTGAGGGTCGGAAGACACTCACTCCAACCAGCTACTCTCCTAAGGTGGACTTTGCAATCAAATTTTTGGGTATCGTCTTGGTGTGTTAGTAAAGAACGTTGGCATTATTGCTGTTTTTTCCATTCTCCTGTGTTTTTAAAACAACCCGTGGGGAAAACAAAGTGGGGAAAAGTCTGCTTTAATGTAGTCTGGACTCATATTTTATAAATACAAGGTCAGACAATGCAAGGACTGGATGCCTACAGAAACAGTTACAGCTTCTGGGAATGGTTCAAGGTGTGAATTGTTTCCTCTTCCTCCAGACTTCCTATTCGTTGACAGTACAATCCAAAATCCTGACTCTTTGAGGGAAGGGATTCTGTCTTTTCTGCGCTATACAGAATGCTTAGTTCGATGTGATGTAAAGTTTCAGTTTTGTTTTGTTTTGGTCTGAACTCATAATTAAATCAGTTTAGGGAACTCCTAGTATGGAGACTCTCTCTACCAAGACAGACTAGCAACTCTTCTGAAACTAAGGATGATAGAATCATAGATTGAGAACCAGAAGGGACCTCAGAGATCATCTTGTCCAATCTGGTCCCTTTTAGATAACAAAACTGATGCCCAGAGAGGTTGTGACTTGGCCAAAGTCATGCCAGTAGTAGCAGGTGATAGGATCAGAATGTTAGCCTGGGTTCTAGTACTCCAAGATTGTCCCTCTAGCTACTATACCACATTGCTTCTTGCTAGAGAAGTATAGATGCTCAGTGAATACCAACAAAGATCATGATAGTTATGCTGACATTGCTCTTTCCAGTACACTATCCTGTCTCTCAACTTAAAGTCTTTGAGAGCTGCTTGAGGAACAGAGAGGTTAAGTGATTTATCCATGGTTACATAGCCAGTGTATATCAAAGGAAGGACTTGAACCCAGGCCTTCCTGACTCTAAGTCTGTGATTCTACCCACTACATCACCCTGACTCTCTATATAAGTTTATCCTGGTCTTCAAGCCTGGAGTGATGGCAAAAGACTCTCAGTGCTGCTTTCCAGGGTGGAAGCTGAGTTGGCTAGAGAGAATTGGAGAGGAGAGACATTCTTCATTCCTCTTCAAGAGCCACACATGGCTCTAGACTCTTTTCATCAAAAGAAAGAACAGACTTTGAATGGCAGACAGGTAGGAATAAGCTGGATCCTCAACATGTCCCTGATTTCTAGTTTGTTTCCCTAGAGACTTTGGGGAATTTCCCTTTGAGTGAGATGGGATCTCTGTCTCTCTCTATGTCTCTCTTTCTCTGCCTCTCTGTCTCTATCTCTGTCTCTGTTGGGGCTGAACTATTGCTCCCAATGGGAGAGTTCATCCTCTCATTCTAATTTTAATTCTCTTATTTCTACTTGCTATCTGTGTGGATAAATATGTGCACTTGCTATTCACTGTGATGCTTTTTGTGTGTTTTTTAGTGGGAAGGAGTCAAGCTTGTAAATAGGAGCTTAGGGTACCTTTAAAGTACTTTAAGGAACAGCAACCAGAAGAGCACCTTGAACCTAAAAAGTCATTCCCCTAAACCAACAATATTTAGGAGGGCTGATAAATATATTTGTAGTCTTGCCCTTGTCTCTGAAGACAACAGAGTATCCAGTCCCATGGCCCCTTCTCCTGCTCCCTCCAGACAGGAATCAAAGTTTTCTTTACAGAGGGCCTGGAGAGATTGCAGAGATATCTATTCATGCCTCCCTATGAACCACATTTAGAACATGCATGGGGACACAGACACAAACTAAATGGGTAGCACACACCTTAAGTAAATAGGAATGCTCAATACATATCCATAAAGATCACGGTAGTAATGTGTTTTCAAAGCCCAGCTTAGCCAGGAGTCTCAGCTCCTTCCCCTTTCTTGGCCTCTATGTCCACTGAAGCCTGCCAAAATGCTTCAGACAATTTCTGTAGGCACTCCCTTAAAAGAATGAAAATTCCTTCCTAATGATTCTTTCTTTTTTTTTTTTTAGTGAGGCAATTGGGGTTAAGTGACTTGCCCAGGGTCACACAGCTAGTAAGTGTTAAGTGTCTGAGGCCGGATTTGAACTCAGGTACTCCTGACTCCAGGGCCGGTGTTCTATCCACTGTGCCACCTAGCTGCTCTCATTCCTAATGATTCTTAAGGGCAGGGGTCAGGAATCTCTCTCTCTCTCTCTTTTTTTTTTTTTTGGTGAGGCAATTGGGGTTAAGTGACTTGCCCAGGGTCACACAGCTAGTAAGTGTCAATGTTCTGATGCTGGATTTGAACTCAAGTACTCCTGAATCCAAGGCCAGTGCTTTATCCACTGCGCCACCTAGCTGCCCCAGGAATCTCTTTTGCCCCAAATACTACTGGAGGAGTGGGGGAACAAAAGGAAGAGGAGGGAGGTAAGATGAAGGCAGGCCAGAGGAGGTGAGGATAGAGAGGTAGAATGACAAACAACCGCATCATGATTATGCTCAGGCACGGAGAGTGCTAATCTCTGCTGATGAGGTAGAAACAGAGTGGGTTGCTGAAATATGTGGATGTGGCATCCGAAGAGAGCTATCCAGGAAAACAGGATATTACACATACCAGGTCAAGATACACTGGGAATCGCATCAATGCTTATTCTCCACTTTGTTGTTGGTTTCCACCAGGCTCAGAATCACAGAATCTCTGCACTGGAAGGATATCAGACAAAACTTAATCCAAGCCCTTGCCTGGTAAATGAATGAATTACCTCTAGAACATCCTGACAGGTGATTATCTGGCCTGCTTAAATACCTCTGATGATGAGGAGCTCACCGTTTTTTCATGCAGCTCAATCTGTTTGTTAGAAAGTGGATTCTTAAAGTGAGCCAAACTCAACCTTTCTGTACCTTTCACTCTTTGGTCTTCATTCTGCCTCCTGGGACTGAGTGAAATAAACCTAACCCTTCTTCCATATGACAGGTCTTCAAATATTTTGGAGACTGCAATCATGACTCCCTTAGGCCTTCTCTTCTTCAGACTAAACATCAATAAGTTCCTCGACCAATTTTGTGGCATATGGCTTTTACATTCCCTCACTATTCTGGGTACCCTGTTATGGATGTGCTCTAGCTTGTCAATGTCGCTTCTAATATATGCTGCCCCAAACTGAACACTGTGCTCTAGATGTGGCCTGGCCAAGACAGAATACGGTGGGATTGTCAGTTTACTCACACTAGACATTTTTGGTCTGAATTAATGCAGCCAATGAACTCACTGGGGCAGCTAGGTGGCGCCATGGTGCATAGAGTGCTGGGCCTGGAATCAGGAAGACTCATCTTCCTGAGTTCAAGTCTGGGCTCAGACACTTCCCAGTTGTGTGACCCTGGGCAAGTCACTTCCCCCTTTTTGTCTCAGTTTCCTCATCTGTAAAATGAGCTGGAGAAGGAAATGGCAAGCTACTCCAGTATCTTTGCCCAGAAAACCCTAAATGGGGTCACATGGACATGACCAAAAATGACTGAACGACAACATGAACTTGTTAGCTTCTTTAGAAGCTATATCACACTGTTGTCCCATAGTAAGGCTGCAATTCACTAAAACCAATGTCTTTTTCACACAAATTATTGTCTAGCCACACAGCCCTCACGCTGTTGATTTTTTTGTGTAGACAGGTGGTACAGTGGATAGAAGACTGTGCCTGGAGTCAGGAAGATCTGAGTTCAAATCCTTCCTCAGACACTTACTATGTAACCCTGGGCAAGTCACTTGAGCTCTATTTGCCTTAGTTCCTCATCTGTAAAATGGGGGCACACTGGAGAAAGAAATGGCAAACCATTCCAGTATCTTTGCCAAGAAAACCCCATAGAAAGTCCATTGGGTCATGAGGACTCAGACACGACTAAATAACTGAACAACAACAAGGACTTTATATGTGTAAAACTAACGAATTGCCCAGCTAGATGGCGCAGTGGTTAAAGCACCGGCCCTGGATTCAGGAGTACCTGAGTTCAAATCCAGCCTCAGACACTTGACACTTACTAGCTGTGTGACTCTGGGCAAGTCACTTAACCCCCATTGCCTAAAAAAAAAAAAAAAAAAAAAAAAACCTAACGAATTGCCAAGTTAAAAGGGACCTCTGAAGAATGAATCTCTTCTACAACATCCTCAGCTAGTGGCCATTCAACCTCCACTTAAAGATATCCAATGGTTAGAAAATCACAGTCCATCCATATCTTCAAGGATTATAAAAACATTCATGTAAAGCAGAACAAAAAATTAAAACCGAATGCTGTGAACATTTTATGATTGAACTTTGCCCTAAAGAAAACAGGAAAAAACACCTCCCTGGGTTTCTATTCAGAGTTAGGGAACTAGAGCTGTAGAATATTGCATGATATGTCAGACCTTTTTGATGTATTTGTTAGTTTTTCTGCATTGCTGTTTTCTCTACTTATTCCTTATTATGAGATGCTTCTGTCAGTGGGAGGAATCTATTGGGAAATATGGATAATATAAAAACAAAATATATTCATTACATTAAATTAAAATTCTGATTCTGTCATACAACATCTGATCTATCCCTCCAAATTTCATGTCATTTGTATATTTGATAACCATGTCATCAGTGCCTTATGTTGAAGAGCTTAGGGTTGTTTGTGAGGACTGATAGAAAAGAAAACAATTTTTTTAAAGAAAGCACCAGTAGAACAATAACAATACACAGAAGAAAGGAAAAAGTTCAGAAGGAGACATAATCAGGGCAATTTTGTTATTACTTTGTGATATATAGTTTAAAAAATGATCTATGTTCACAGTTTCTTGTGTAATCCTCTTTTTTACTTTTGTATACTGAAAAGTATGTTGATAATTATTGTTGTTTTTCAGTTGTGTCCAACTCCCATTTGGAGTCTTCTTGGCAAAGATACTGGAGTGGTTTGCCTTTTCCTTCTCCAGCTCATTTTAGAGATGAGGAAACCAAGGCATATAGGGTTAAGTGACTTTCCTAAGGTCACTCAGCTGGTATCTAAAGCTGGATTTAAACTCAGGAAGATGAGTCTTCCTGACTTCAGACCTGGCACTCTATCAACTGTACCACCTAGCAGTCCTGATGATTTTTAAGTTAATAATAGAGATGAAAATATAATTTAAAAAAAAGAAATGGGGGCAGCTAGGTGGCACAGTGGATAAAACACTGGCCCTGGATTCAGGACTGCCTGAGTTCAAATCTGGCCTCAGACACTTGACATTTACTAGCTGTGTGACCTCAGGGCAAGTCACTTAACCCTCATTGCCCTGCAAAAAAAAATAATAAAATTAAATTTAAAAAAGAAATGACTGATAACAGAACTGATGAATTAATCAATTCTCTTTGGGTTATATTGTTAAAGGAGTTATGTGACCCCACAGAACTATACTATCATCTATCCTATATCTCTCTATCTTGTCCACAAATACATCATGAGGAGCTCTGCAATTGGTTGCAGAGATCCAGATATATTGTGCATATAGAACTCCTAATCTACCTATCAAGGAAAGAAATGAGAACATTATGGTGTAACTTTATTCTTATTGAAACTTAGCACTTAGTGATGCCTTTTTAAAAATTTGCATGCTACATGTTTAATAATCCATTCTAGAATTTTGCTCAGAATGGGTATCAAACTCGCTGGTATATAGCTTGCTAAATCCATCATCTCTCCTTTTAAGAAAAGCCAGCTATTTTCCCACCTCCAGTATAATGGCATTTCCCCCTTTCTCTATGATTCCTTAAAGATCAGTGACGTTGTTTCAGCAACCATGTCTTCAAGTAGACATAATTTGTCTAAGTCAGGTTCCTTGAATTCATTTAAAGCAGTAGGCTGCCATCTCCTCACTTTATATGAGTTTCAATTCTCTTTAAATTATTTTCAACTTAAAGATAAAGCCAAAAGCAAATGAGAATGAATTAGTTGTACTTTTTCTTCATCATCCTCTAATATCTCTCCATCCACTCTCAAACTATCCCTTCCTTGTCCTTGTCCTTGTCCTGAACACTGTAGTTGGGTTCCATTATGTCTAACTCTTTGTGACCCAGTTTGGGGCTTTCTTGGCAAAGGTACTGAAGCTGTTTTCCATTTGCTTCTCTATTTCATTTTATAGATGAGGAAACTGAAGCACAGAAAGTCAAGTGACTTGCCCCATATGAGGGGCAGCTGGTGGTCCAGTGGATAGAGTGCTGGGCCTGGAGTTAGGAAGAGTCATTTTCCTGGGTTCAAATTTGGCCTCAGACACTCAATAGTTGTGTGACCTTGGGCAAGTCACTTAACCCTATTTACCTCAGTTTCCTCATATGTAAAATGAGCTGGAGAAGGAAATGACAAACCATGCCAGTATCTTCTCTAAGAAAATTCCAAATGCATTTACTATGGGCAGGTGAAAGATGAAATGACTGAGGAAACAAAGGTTTAATCTTCCAAGCATATAGATTTATTAAGTATGGCAATTGCCCAACAAACTGGGACCAGATCTCCTCAGCTTAGGCCCAGACTCTAAATAAAGGGGGAAAAAGAGGTGTCCTACTCCCCTCAAGTGTCTACATACAATCAAAGGAACATGGAAACAGTAACTGGTTGATCATTATGGAGTCAATTTTCAGATAAAATTTATGTGTTGCTTGAGATGTATAATTGTGAGAAGACTCCTTGCATCAATCTTTGGAACTGACTACTGAGTTTCTAGTCAGCAAAACCTAGGTCTTAGAGGGTGGTCCTGATTCCCAGCCAAGCTGTTGATGGTGGTGGTGGTGGTCCTTGTTCTTGAAGAAGGCAATGTCAGAAGAGGCTCTCTTCTGTTAGATTAAAAACTCCTTGAATGCAGAGACTATGTTTGGTTTCCTCTTTGTTTCTCCAGTGTCATTTACAATTAATTTGTTGAAATGAATATATAGATTTAAAATTAGACTTCATCAGAAAGTTCACTTTCTACTTTTTCCTACTATTTTCTAATTAATCTTAATTTGTTAAATATGTCACAAACATATCGAGAGTATTAATCCGAAGTTCATAGGGATACAAAATGAGCCTCCAAGATGTAACCCATGGCCTAACATCGCAAGCTCTGACAGCTAGGTGTCACGATGGATAGAGCCCTGGGCCTATAGTAAAAAGAAAGATCTGGATTCAGATATGACCTCAGACTAGCTATGTGACTCTGGGCAAGTCACTTAACCTCATTCTAACCCAGTTTTCTCAGCTGTAAAATGGGGATAAGAATAGCACCTACTTACCAGGGTTGTTGTGAAGATCAAATGAAATAATATTTAGTATGCACCTGGTATACTAAATTAAATTAAATTAGTTACTTAATAAAATGCTTGTTCCCTTCTCTATTTCTTGGAGGTTTGTTCAAGTTGTTTGTTTGTTTGTTTGTTTTTTTGTGGGGCAATTGGGGTTAAGTGACTTGCCCAGGGTCACACAGTTAGTAAGTGTTAAGTGTCTGAGGCCAGATTTGAACTCAGGTCCTCCTGAATCCAGGGCTGGTGCTCTATCCACTGTGCCACCAACTGCCCCATGTTCAAGTTTTTTGTTGTTATTGTTGTTCAGTCATGTCCAACTTTGTAACCCAGAAGACCATGTCCATGGGGTTTCCTTGGCAAAGATACTGGAGTGGTTTGCCATTTCCTTCTCCAGTGTATTAAGGCAAATAGAGGTTAAGTGACTTGCCCAGGGCCACAGAGCTAATAAATGACTAAGATCACATTTAAATTCAAGTCTTCCTGACTCTAGGACCAGAACCCTACTGCCATCAAGCCGACCTGCAGGTCCATAAAAAAGTAACAACTATCTAGCAACCTCAAGCTCTACCCTTTGGCAGACAAAACATTCTTTTTCTTGCTGTTAGCTGATTGTGTTAGCTTTACTTTTTCTTATTAGTTTTTAAGGTTTGGAACAGATATAAAGTCAATAAGGTGGACCAGGGAGTATTGGAACCTTATGCAGCCATGACTCCCTTAAGAAGGAAACTAATTTGAAAAACCAAAAAGGATCTATATGTACAAAAATATTTATAGCAACTCTTTTAATGGTGGCAAAGAACTGGAAATTCTTTGGGGATGCCCATCAGTTGCGGAATGGCTGAACAAGCTGTGGTATATGATTGTTAGGGAATACTATTGTGCTATAAGAAATAATGAGGGGGGTGGGTAGGTGGCTCAGTGGATAAAGCACCGGCCCTGGATTCAGGAGTACCTGAGTTCAAATCCAGTCTCAGACACTTGACACTTACTAGCTGTGTGACCCTGGGCAAGTCACTTAACCCCCATTGCCCCACAAAAACAAACAAACAAAAAAAGAAAAAAAAAGAAATAATGAGCAGGATGGTCTCAGAAAAACCTGGAGAGACTTACATGAACTGATGCAGAAAGAAATGGGCAGAACCAAGAGAATATTGTACACGGTAACAGCAACATTGTGTGATGATCTACTGTGAATAACAGCTATTTTCAGCAATAAAATTATCCAAGACAATTCTGAAGAACTTATGATGAAAGGTGCTATCTATCTCCAGAGAAAGAATAGGTAGAGACTAAATGCAGATTGAAGATCCTGTTTCTTTACTTTTAAAATTTTTCTTGGTTTTTTCTTTTTGTCTGTGTCTTCTTTCATAGCATGACTTACATGGAAATGTGTTTTGTATGATTACACATGTATAACATTTCAAATTGCTTGCCCTCAATGAGGGGGGAGAGAATACAAGGAGATATTTTGGAACTCAAAATTAAAAAAAAGAACTTTTAAATTGTTTTTACATGTAATTGGGAGAAAATTAAATTAAAAATAATTTTTTAAAGGAGGAAACTAATTTGGAGGTGCTAAACTTGTTTCTTCATAGCAGCCCCATGTTTCTTTCTTTGGAGCATAGTCTGAACCATGGAGTGGTGAACCATAGAGTCTGAACCAATCTCTGTAGGGAAGAGGAGACCTGTGAGGGAAGAGATTTGCATCCATAATTTTCTGCATTCTGTCTGTGTGGTGAAATAAAGGCTCCGCTGTACCAAATAGTTTTATCCCTTGAGCAATTTCATCGCTCATTTACCAAAGTCTGTGGAGATATAGACACAAGCTATATCATGAGCTTTCCAAATGAAACTCTGTGTAAGGGCAAAATAAACCAATACCAAATGATTGGGGGTTAGAGATGGCATAGCAACCCAAAATTGAACCTGAATCATGTAAGCTCAAAATTTGGGGTGACCAGCCACAGTTATAAATGAAATAAATCCTATTTGGCCTTTCAGGGAGGCAGCATAAGGCAATAGTTTTCATTTTTAGCTCCGCCAAGAACTAGCTTTAAAATGACCTTGAAAAAGCCTTATATCCTTCCCAAACTACCTCAGTTCCCTCATCTGTGCATCTGCAAAATAGGCAGTTGGATGAGATGATTTATAGGGGATTTTACTTACCAGACTTTCAGTCCTCCCTGATAATTTGGTATGTGTACTCAGAAGAGCCAGTAACAAACTTTTTTTCTTCTTTCACATTGGAAATCTACTGCATCAGAGAATTATGTGTTGGTGAGTTTGGGAAAGATAACTTTTCAGCACTTAGGGAAGGTAAAGAGAATTGAGGAAGCTAGGTGGCACAATGGATAAAGTTCTATACCTCGCGTTAGAAAGACTAGAATTCAAACCTAGCCTCAGATACCTATGACCTGTGTGATCCTGGGCAAGTCATTTAATTCCTGCCTGTCTCAGTTTCCTCATATGTAAAATGGGAATAATAGCACCTCTCCTACATAGTGTTGTGAGGATTCAATAAGATATTTGTAAAGTGCTTTGCAAGAGACTAAAGGAGAGGATTTTTTCTATCTTCAAATACAACCAGTGAGGACCCACTATTGAGGACAGATTTTTCCATTATTTCTAGGGTTAGCAGATTGGGTTGGGGATTCCAAGGTGATTAATTCTTCCTCTTGGAATGGTGAGAGTTTCTAGCTGTGTCTTTAAAACTCCTGGGTTGTTGTTGGGTTGTTTTTTAACCCATGTGTAAGAGAAAGTTCTTGAGAGAAAGGATGACCAGCAGGGAAGGCAGCAACAAGAGAGCAAGAGTCAGTTTGGCAAAAGAGACAAGTGATGACATGAACCCCCACCCCCACCCCCATGCAGGCTGCTGCTCCCACACAGGAATAACAACTTCCAGCCAAACTGTGCCCCACGTGAACACCAGGAGAACTCATCTCCTAGCAACGACAGCAGGCAGAACACAGGGCACCAGAGAGGAAAGGACTTGGAAAAGAGCCAGTGGCCACACAAATAATGGTTAGGATCCTTCAGATCACCTACTAGGTAAGAGAAGGCTGCAGCAGGCAATGTATCAACAATAATAATAATAGCTAGCATTTATATAGCTTAAGCTTTATAAAGCATTTTACATATGTTATCTCCTTTAGTCCTCACAAGAACCTTGGGAGATAGGTGCTATTATTCTACCCCTACTTTACATCTGAAGAAAGTGAGGTAGACAGAGGTTAAGTGATCTGCCCAAGGTCCCAGAGCTAGTAAGTGAACTTGCATTTTTTGGGCTCCAGGTCTAGGGCTCCATCCATTTCATTACCTAGTTGTAAGCCATGTCAAGGGGAGATGATTTCTCCAGGATGGGAACTCCTTCTACCACTGGAAGTGATTGTGTCTATAGCATTGTATAATAAAGTCCTGGAGAGCTTCCTGAAGATTAGAGCTTAAAATCACACGAGTAAAAAGAATATCAGAGGCAGGATTTGAAACCAGGTCTTCTTGACTCTAGGTCCAGTAGCATATATTATTAAACCATGCTATCTCAAGAGTAGGGAATAACTTGGGAAAAGCTTCCTTGAATCAGAGGCATTACCTTCTCATCACCTCCTGGATTCCCTGACTTACCTCAGGTCCCAACTAAAACCCCAACTCCTACAAGAAACCCTTCCCAATACTACTTAATGCTAGTGGCTGAATTCTGATATTATTTCTAATTTATCCTGTCTCTATCTTGTTTGTACACAGTTGTTTGCATATTGTCTCCCCCATTAGACTGAGTTCCTTGACAGCTTGTTGAGAGTCACGTCCTACTCTTAGTGACCCAATTTGGGGTTTTCTTAGTAAAGATACTGGAATGGTTTGCCATTTCCTTCTCCAGCTCATTTTACAGATGAGAAAACTGAGGCAAACAGTGACTTGCCCAGAGTCACAAAGCTAGTGTATCTGAGGCCAGATTTGAACTCAGAAAGATGAGTCTTTTTGACTCCAGATCCAGCACTCTATCCACTGGGCCACCTAGCAGGGATTGTCTTTTGCCTTTCTTTGTGTTCTCAGTGCTTTAGCACACTTCCTGACACATAGTACATGCTTCCTAAATGCCTGTTATCTTGATTCGACTCCCATGCATCTTTTTTTTTTCAGGGCAATGGGGGTTAAGTGACTTGCCCAGGGTCACACAGCTAGTAAGTGTCAAGTGTCTGAAGCCAGATTTGAACTCAGGTACTCCTGAATCCAGGGCCGGTGCTTTATCCACTGCACCACCTACCCACCCCCTCACTCCCATGCATCTTACAAAGCAAGGTCTCATATTACTTTCAGGGGGAATCTGCACAAATTTCTTCCTTCAAATAATCTTCCTCAGGTGATGTAGGCAGAATCTTGGTAAACTTTGTTCTCTGAGTGGGCCTTTAGGATGAACCACACCATGAAATTTATTAAAATTAATCATCACAGTGCTTATTCTTTGAAGGGCTTTGCCCTTGCCAGCAGAAATTAATTGCATAATGGATACTGCTTCTCTGATGACAGGCAGCATATTTTGCATTTTAAACAAACCATGGGGAGACATGGCCCCAGGAGTGTTTTTAGCATGTTATCCTCCCATTGAGTGAGATCAGTGAGAAGAAGAAGAAATGTCATTGTGTGTCCACTGTAGTGCGCCCTAGACAAGTGAAGTTCAAATTCTGGGAATCCTAAGCATCTCTGAACCAAATCTTCAGGCTTCATGACCTGCTACTGTGATAACAGGCAACATATGGATTAAAGCCTATTGTGTGAAGAGCCCAGTATCAGGTGCCATGACAAGAAACAAATTTAATACATTAAAATATCACAACACATTTTTTGGTGTGAGGCAATTGGGGTTAAGTGACTTGCCCAGGGTCACACAGCTAGTAAGTATAAAGTGTCTGAGGCCAGATTTGAACTCAGGTCCCCCTGAATCCAGGGTCAGTGCTCTATCCACTGGGTCACCCAGCTGCCCCCACAACACATTTTACTACAATATGGCTCTCAGTATAGTAAAGGTCAAGGTTGTTTATTTTTTTTTAAATCAATGAAAAAATATGCATTAAACAACAACTAATTACCTAGGTGGGGCAGCTAGTTGGTACAGTCGATTGACCACTGACCTAGAGTCAGGAAGATCTGAGTTCAAATACAGCATCAGGCAGAGCCAAGATGGCAGAGGAAAGGCAGTAAGTCTTGGAACTCACGACACAATCACTCCAAAAAATCTCCAAATAATGCCATAGGACAATTCCTGGGGCAGCAAAACCTAAAAAAGAATGGGCTGAGATCATTTTCCAACCAAAGATGGCATAGAAGTTCAGCAGGAGGGGGCTGCTGTGTTGAGGCAGGAGTGGAGCCCAACCCCACAGTCATGCTAACACAGACCTAGTCCCAGGCAGGCCGAGCCAGGGAAAGAGACCCCCAGAGCCTCTGAATCAGCTGCAGTGCCACTGTCATATAGAACTAAACTCACAGTCTGGTGAGAAAGCTGAGTGGTTGGCAGGGAGGAGATATTAGGGATCTCTGCTGGTGCTGAGGCAGAACTTGGGGTTTTCACCCCTCTGGGAACCAGGTAGTAGGCTTGTGTAGCATTGGCCCAGGTGGGAGAGGGGAGCAGGCTCACTGAAGCTAACAATGATGGCATACAAAGTTTTGCTGCCTGGTTAATTAGCAGGTTGGCCTGGCGTTATCTATGGACCAGGGAACTGGCCAGGTGAGTAAAGAACCTGCTCCTCCTTAAATCATACCATCTAGGACCTCCTGAAACTTGGGAAAGTGCAACCTGGAAACAGTGCCCCACTTTAAGGAGTTAAAAGTCAAGTAAAAAACAGGCAATATGAGCATAAGATGAGCTTAGACATCATCTTCCAGGAAATTGTCAGGGGAAATTGTCCTGATATTCTAGAAGCAGAAGGTAAAATAGAAATTGAAAGAATCCACTGATCACCTCCTGAAAGAGATCCCAAAAGGAAAACTCCCAGGAATATTATAGCCAAATTCCAGAGCTCCCAGGTCAAGGAGAAAATATTGAAAGCTGCCAAAAAGAAACAATTCAAGTACTGTGGAGCCACAGTCAGGATAACACAAGATCTAGCAGCTTCTACATTAAAGTATCAGAGAGCATGGAATATGATATTCCAGAGGGAAAAGGAATTGGGATTACAACCAAGAATCACCTATCCAGCAAAACTGAATGTAATCTTTCAGGGGGAAAATGGGGCTTAAATGAAAAAGAGGACTTTCAAGTATTTGTGATGAAAAGATCTGAACTGAATGGAAAATTTTATTTTCAAATACAAGACCCTAGAGAAGCATAAAAAGATAAACAGGAAAAAGAAATTAAGAGGGATGTTAAAAGGTCAAATTGCTTACATTCCTACATGGGAAGATGATATTTCTAACTCATAAGAACTTTCTCAGTATTAGGGCAGATGATAGAAATAAATTTAAACAGAGGGCACAGGTGGGAATTGATTATGAAGGGATGATATCTGTAAAGTTTTTATTTTTTATCTTTTTTTTGTTGGGTAGTTGGAGTTGAGTGACATGCCTGGGGTCATGCAGTGGGTGAGTTTCTTGTGTCTGAGGCTTCCTGGGTCCAGGGTGGGTGCTTCATCCACTGTGTCACCTAGCTGCCCCATGATGACATCTTTAGAAAAATTGATGGGTGAGAGGAACATGCTGGGGGAGGGGGAAGAGGAGAGGTATAATGGGGTAAAATCCCACATGAAAGAAACAGAAAAGGGCTTATGGAGTATGGGGGGGGAGGGAAGATGGGAGAGGAGTAGGGCACTAAATGAACCTTTCAATCATCAGAATAGGCTCAGACAATCTCATCAGAGTTGGCTCAAGGAGGGATTAATATACACAGCCAATTGGGTGCAGTACTCTATCTAAACTGGGCAGTGAATGAGCCTTATACTCATCAGAATTGGCTCAGAAACCTTAATCTCATCAGAGTTAGCTCAGGGAAGAAATAACATACACACTCAATTGGGTGGAGTAATCTATCTAACCCTGAAGGAAAGTAGGAGGGGAAGGGGATAAGGCGGGAGGGCATAAGGAGATAAGAGGGGATAAGAAGAGTGGGCAGGGCAGCTGGATTCAGGAGGGCCTGAGTTCAAATCCAGCCTCAGACATTTGACATTTACTAGCTATGTGACCCTGGGCAAGTCACTTAACACTCATTGCCCTGTCCCCCCCCCCAAAAAAAAAAGAAAGAAAGAAAGAAAGAAAAAAGAATAAGTAGAAAGTTTTGTGTGACCTTGGGCAAGTCACTTAACCCTCATTGCCCAACCCAAAAACAAAACAAAACAAACAAACAAAAAAAAAAGAAGGAAGGGCAGATTGAAGGAGGGGACAGTCAGAAGAAAATCCCTTTTGAGGAGGGATAAGGTGAAAGAAGGTAGAAAATGGAGTAAATATCATGGGGAAGGGAATAGGATGGAGGAAAATAGTTAACAATTGTAACTGTGAAAAAGAGAAAAGGAAAAACATTGTATAAAAAATATTTATAACAAGTCTTTGATGAACTGAAAATCAAGGAGCAGCTAGATGGCACAGTGGGTAGAGCACCGGCCCTGGAGTCAGGAGTACCTGAGTTCAAATCCGGCCTAAGACACTTAACACTTACTAGCTGTGTGACCCTGGGCAAGTCACTTAACCCCAATTGCCTCGCTAAAAAAAAAAAAGAATTGAAAATCAAAGGAATGTCCATCAATTGGGGAATGACTGAACAAGCTGGGGTATACAATTGTAATAGAATATTATTGTGCTATAAGAAATGACAAGCAGGATGATTTCATAAAAACATGTAAAGATTCCTATGAACTGATGTATAGTGAAGTGAGCAGAACCAGGAGAACATTGTGCACAGTGACATTATCAATTTATGACCTATTGTGAATGACAACTACTCTCAGCAATGCAATGATCCAAGACAAGTCCAAAGAACTAATGATGAAGCATATTATCCACCTCCAGAGAAAGAACTGATATTGAATGAACACAGACTGAAGTATGCTATTTTGTGCTTTCTCTCTCTTTTTTTTACTTGAGTCTTTTAATGTAAAATTACTAAGATGGTAATGTTTTACATAATTGCACATGTATAACCTATATTGATTGCTTGCAACCTTGGGGAGGGGGGAGGGTAGGAAGGGAGGGGAATGTGAGATGGATCGAATTTGGAACTCAAAACTTTAAATAAATAAATAAACAAATACAGCCTCAGACATTTGCTAGCTGGTGACCCTATTTGCTTCAGTTCCTCATCTGTAAAATGAGCTAGAGAAGGAAGTAGCAAACTACTCTAGTTTCTCTGCCAAGAAAACCCCATGGACAATGTCTATGGGGTCATGTAGAGTTAAACATGACTGAATGACAACAGTTACTTAAGTGGCACCATAAGAAATGCAAGAAACAGAGTTGCTTCCTTCAAGGATAATGGATCTTATTTAACCCCCTAGCCTTTCTATATTTGAGACAACATCAGGACACTGGAAACATTTTGGTAAAAGAAACAAACACAATAAATTACAGTTTCTGTAACTGGATAAGTACAGGGAGGGAAATCTAGTGAAATACCATATTTTTTATGGAGGGGATTTCCCTCAGTTCTTAACACTAGAAGAATCAGATGCATCAATTGATGTAAATTTTTAAAAAATAATTTATAACAATTTATCCTATATGTGCAAAGGCACTTTAAATACAAAAAAAAAACCCTTACAAGTAGATATTATCATTTCACTTTGAAATAAAAATGTTATCCTACTCTATTTTCTTTTTGTTATAGATTTTTTAAAAATTGCACAGTGTCAATTGACACAGATTGGTCCTCTGAGGCATTCTTAAATTCCAGTTCTCTTATGAAGGAAGCAAATATAGCTTCTGTTCTGAGATGCCTGCAGAGGCCCTATTGCCCACTTCAGTCTTTTCCTTCTCTGCTCTGGCTCCACCCTCATTTCAGTTTCTTTTGTCAGTTGTTGCCCCTGTGCCACTGATGCATTCCAACTCAGCTCATTAAATCCTCAATGATTCCTAATGATCTCCCCATTCTTTCCTTTTAGTCTGTGTCCTTTAAAATAAAACCAAACCAAACTAACTCTCAGTCATGATTCACATCTGCCTTCCAGCTCAAAGATCATGATAGTCCAAATTACTTTCAGGACTGAGAGGGAATTCTAGTTCTTCTGAACTACAAATATAGAATGCCAGTCTCAGACCCCTGTTATAAAAGTATCTATCTATACAAGTACTATTGGTGTTTAGAGGAAGGAAAGATTATTAGGGGTTAAAGCATAAAGAAAGCTTTCTTGGAGATGATGAGCATAAGCAATTGGGTAGAATTTGGACAAAGTTAGCTCTAACCTAGGAGAGTAGCATAATTAGAGGCTGGGGTGCAAGAATGAGCATGTGAGATACTGGAAAGAATAGCATAAAGAATACAGAAGGTGGGGGCAGCTAGATGGCACAGTGGATAGAGCACCAGCCCTGGATTCAGGAGGAACTGAGTTCAAATCCGGCCTCAGACATTTAATACTTACTAGCTGTGTGACCCTGCGCAAGTCACTTAACCCCAATTGCCTCTCCAAAAAAAAAAAGAATACAGAAGGTAACGTGAACTATTTCTCCTTCATGCAATATTCTTAAAAGATTAAAAATATACAACACAGAGTTTGGTGTCTTGGGATATTCTGTCCTCTCTGTTCCATTGGTGGAGTGCCAAGATAGGATCCTGGGAGGCAAGACATTTCACAGCTCATTGAAAAGGCTGCGAAGTACACGAGTTGCAGAACATTGTATTGTTCAGTGTTGAAAAATATTATGTCTCCGGACCCTGCCTGGTAGGGTACAGGATAATGGCAATGACACCTTCCTAGTCATCCAGGCCCAAAACTTCAGTCATCTTTGACTCTTTACATCTTTTTGACTTTTTACCCACACACATCTAATTAGTTACTAAGTTCTGTCAATTCTATTTCTATCTCTTTTGCATCTTTCCCCTTAGTTTATATACTCATGTTCTCTTACATCTCATAACAACCTCCTAACTTGTCTACCAGTCTCTACTCTCTCTCCTCTCCAATAAATAGTACAGACAAAGCACTAGACCTAGAGTCAGGAAGATCTGAATTCAAATGTGACCTCACACTAGCTGTGTGACCCTGGGCAAGTCACTTACCACTATCTGCTTCAATTTCCTCAACTGTAAAATGGGGATAATAATAGCACCTACCTCCTACAATTGTGAAGATGAAATGAGATAATATTTGTTAAGTGCTTACCACAGTGCCTGGAATATAGTAGGCACTTAATAAATGCTTCTTCCTTCCTTCCAAAATAGTCTTCTTAAGGCACAACCATATCACTGCCCCAGTTCAAAAACCACTAACTCTCCATTGCCCTTCCTTAGAAGGGAATTGCCTTCTACAATTGGACTGCAACCTAGCTTTCCAGTCTTACTTCACATATTCCCCTTTATATATTTCAATCAAACTAGACTACCATTTTCCCCAACTTAACTACCTCACATTCACAGTCTCTCCACCATTCCTTCAAGGAATCATGAAATCACTGAATCATAGGACTGGAAGGGAGATCAGCTAAGCCAGAAGTTCTCAACTTGGGATCAGAGAACTTGCTTTTAAATATTTCAATAACTATCTCAATGCAACTGATTTCCTTTGTAATCCTATGTATTTCATTTTATACATTTTTTAAAACATGCTGAGAAGGGGTCTGTAGGCTTTGTCACACTGCCAAAGGGGACCACGATACAAAAAAGGTTAAGAGCCCCTCATCTAGACCAACGACAAGTGAACAAGAATCTCTTCTATCCTATGCCCATCAAATTGAAGTACCTGAAGCCCACCTCCTGTGGTAACCCATTCAGCTTCTGGATAATCATCCAGTTCATTGGTAAGCATTTATTAAGTTCCTACTGCATGCCAGGAACTGGGCTACAAAGAAAAGCTCCTCTCAAGGAGTTCACAATCTAATGGAGGAAACAAGATGCAAATATCCCTGTAAAAATAAGCTCTATACAGGATAAATTGGATAAATAAGTCAACAGAGGGTAGGCACCAGAATTAAGGGGGACTGAGAAAGATTTCTTGCAGAAGAGGGTAGCTAGGTGGCACAGTGGATAAAGCACTGGCCCTGGATTCAGGAGGTCCTGAATTCAAATCTGACCTCAGACACTTGACAGACCCTGGGCAAGTCACTTAACCCTCATTGCCCCATCCAAAAAAAAAAAGATTTCTTGCAGAAAATTCACTTGTCTTCTCTTTGTGAAGCTGGTATTTTCTAATCTAACCCCAAACCTAAATGTATTCACATTAGATCCAATCCAATGCTCTATCCTGAAAAGATCTTTTAAAATCTTGAGTTAGTTATCCTGCATAACTCTGCAAACTTGATAGCCACATCATCTATGCCTTTATACAAATTATAGATAAAAATGTTCAACAGCACAGTGCTAAGGATAGATCTCTAGGGAACTCCAATAGAGATCTCCTTCCCAACTGATGGATTCATGAATGATTATTCTTTTGGTCTGGTGAACCAAGAAGTTTTGAATCCACCTACCTGTGCTATCAGGTTGTAGCTCATGTCTTGCCCATTCCTCTCCTCTTTTTCCACAAGAATAGAACGAGAGCTTTTGTCAAATGCATTGGAAAAATTGAGGTAAATTATGCCTAAAACTGTTCCCTGATCTTCCAGTCTGGTAGCCAAAAAACAAACTGATGTGAATCTGGCACAATCCATTCTTGCTTAAATTATACTTTGCCTAGAAATGAAGTCAAGCTCCCTGGTCTAGTTTGCAGATTCTTTTTTTTTTTAATGTCAGGACATTTTCCCCTCTCCATTCCTAAAGCACTTCTCCCATTCTCCACAACTTTTATTTTTAATGAAATGCAACTGTGAGTTTCTCTCAGTTTGTTTTTTAAATGTGCATATTAAATTGAACAAGTTAGTAACAACATGATCCACTTTGTTTCTATGTCCTCTTTTGAATATTTTTTCTCTCACACTTTTAAAATGTTATGTTGATGTGTTCTTCATTCTTTTTTTGCATCTCTGTCACTTCCCACTAACTCACTCCCCCAAGATCTCTCTTTGTATCAAATAAGTTTAGTCAAGCAAAACAAATCTGAAGCATGTCTGAAAATGTATGTCTCATTCTGAAATGACAATTTGTCACCACTTTCCCAAGAATGAATGAATGAATGAATGAATAAAAAAGGAAAATTCACAACAGATGAGAAAGAAAAAGAAGAAACGGTGAGAAACACTTGAGTAGCTCAATAACCATATTTATCAGGACTTTCATCTGATTATTCTTCTTGACAAATATGAACAATGATTATGAAAATGACAGAAACACAAGTTCAGTAGTTCTGCCTCCTTATACTTATATTTATCTATGTATATTTTGTATCTTTCTTCTATGGTAAAATGTAAGTTCTTTGAGGTCAGGTTTTGTCATTTTTATATTCATATGTGCAGTACCTAGCATGGTGTCTTCAACATAATAGATATTTAATAAATTAAAATTTCATCAGAGGAAAGTAAGACACAATCTCATGGCATGGAAGGAAAGAGGGAGGAGGGAAGAAAGGAAGGAAGGAGACAGGGTGAAGGGAGGAAGGAAGGAATGAAGGGAAGAAAGATTGGAGGGAGGGAGGAAGGAAAGAAAGAAGGAAAGAAGAGAAGGGAAGGGAAGGATGGAAGGAAGAAAGGAAAGAAGGAAGGAAGGAAAGAAGGAAGATCAAAGGCTACTTTAACAACATAAAATAGCTGGTTATCCTGAGAACGGATGTAAGATAAGTGCTGAGTAGGAAAGGGGTGTGTGTGTGTGTGTGTGTGTGTAAAACATGTGCATTATTATGCACAGATGCATTTCATCTGCCATGCGAAACCCACGCTGATTTATTAATGAGGTTTTATGGAACCTTAAGTAAGCCACTCTCATTACCTCTTTCTTTTTCAGATTCACATTTGTCAAAAGTACATTTTTCCTGTGTGCATGGTTAGAGTAAAGCCTTTGGAATAGTTATAGATCTCTTCTAGGGGGTTATCAATGTTCTAGGGCTTAATGTAACCAATATGATGGTATCCCATAAACTGGAGCATCTGCAAGACCCCAACATCCCTGGGGAATCCAACTGGATCTCCTCATAAATATCTCTGACAAGCACACATCTCTCTGTTTTATTCCTTGCCTGATATCTTTGATTGGAGGATTTTTCAACAAGATGAATTCTGTTGTTATATCTTTCAGGAAATCTTGAATAATTTTTATGGACAGGTGGGAGACACCTTATTAGAGAAGAATCTTTAATATGGTGTTTTGCTCTACCAAATCAAATACTTTTTTATAATTAGTAGGCTTCCGCCAGTTGCGGATGACCATGAATCAGCACCTTGAAGAGCCATAGGCCACAGTGTGGATGTGCAGTCCGATATGGGAGCTGCAGCTCCTGCCGCAATGAGGACATCGGAAAACTGAGCTCTCTGTTACCCGTAGGTTCCTGCATCTCATTTGTTTTTCTTCCTCCAGAGCTTGGAGGCCCATCTCAGCTGCGCAAACTGCTCCTGAGTACTGAACTCCATGGGGCGAGGTCCTTGGCCATCTCCTCCCAGCTGTCAGAGTCCTCAAGTCTCGCTTGCATACATCTCTGTAGCGAAGCTGGGGGAGTCCAGCAGGTCTTTGGCCTGAGGCTAACTCGCCATAGAGTAGGTCTTTAGGAATGCGCCCATCTTGCATGCGGTGCACATGACCGAGCCTGCGCAGCCATCTTTGTTTCAGTAGCGTGTAGATGCTCAGAAGTTGCGCGCCTTGGAGCGCTTTTTATAATTAATAAACAATAATCACAATTGGATCTTATATTCTCTAGATGATCATTTATAAAAGCCTACCTGTTACTTGCTAATATGTTCAGTGAAAGTGTCCTTGATGGGGGCAGCTAGGTGGTGCAGTGGATAGAGCACCAGCCCTGAAGTCAGGAGGATCTGAGTTCAAATCTGGTCTCATACACTTAACACTTACTAGCTGTGTGACCCTGGGCAAGTCACTTAATCCCAATTGCCTCACCAAAAAACAAACAAACAAAAAAAGAAAGTGCCCTTGATGTATATTATCAGATGAATGTCAAAAATTTTTTTAAAACCATCCTATCAGAGAAATGGTTAAAGGATATGAAATACTTTGGAACTATCCCTAAAAATCACAAAACTGTGATATACCCCTAAACACATCAAAGACAAGGGGAAAGCCTCCATTTCTTTTCTTTTTTTTTAAAGTTTTAAAATTTTTTATTATTTTTTTTTGAAAACCTACATTTCTACAAAAATATTGATGACTGCACTTTTTGTTGTAGCAAAGAATTGGAATCCAAGGGGCTTTCCACCAACTGGGAAATGGCTGAACAAATTATGGCAATTGAATATAATGAAATATTACTGTTCCATAAGAAATGATGAAAGGGATGGACTAAGAGAAACCTAGGAAAATTTTTGTGAACTGATGCAGATAACAAAAAGGAAGCTGCAGAGGAGTATAGTCCTTAGTACCAGACTCTAGGGTTGGAACTAGGTGGGTGACTCAAGCAAAAGCCCTGTCAGGATTGATGCTGAGTCTCTGAGACTCTTCTATCTCTCAGGCTTCAGATCTAATTGGTGATTCCTGTGATTTTCCTTCCCACCCTTTACTACCCTCTCTCTTGAGATGGTACGTGACTGTGAACAGAAATTGTTCTCCATTTTTATTTACTTTTTTTGTTTAGTTGGTCTTTTGGGTATGATAAATAAGATTCACTATCACATTGTTGATCTCTGTGTCCTTGCTCAAATTCAGTAGAGAGAAACCATAAGAGAGGAGAAAGAAATATATTTTACAACTATAGTATATTTTGCCAGAACAGTTTCTGTCTAGGGGTTTAGAGCTATGGAAATAGAATGATTGATTCTTTAAAAAAAAAAGTGCCTTCCCAGAACAGAAAGAGACTTACACTAGGATCTTTGTGTCTAGGCAATGAGTCATTTTAACTGGGGTGAGGAAGCTGCTATTGGTTGGCATTGGGAGGCAGGAATATTGCCATTTTTCTTCTTGTTGCTTTCTAAATCCTGGTCTAAAAAGAAAAAAAAACACTCCTCCAGAAGGAAAGAGCCAAGGAAGTGGTTAAAGAGACAATCACACATGAAAGAAGGAACCAGGGAGTTCCTGGGGAGGAGCAATCTGGCTCAGGGAAGGGTAGGGGAAGTAAGAGTGTGCCTTAAAAGTGTGGTAGCATATCACAACCACATCAATGCTAGAAAAGCAAAAGAAGAAAATGAGAGGCAGCTAGGTGGTACAGTGGATAGATAGAACACCAAGCCTGGAGTCTGGAATACTGATTTTCCTGAGTTCAAATCTAACCTTAGACATTGAGCAAGTCATTTAACCCTATTTGCCTTGGTTTCCTCATCTGTAAAATGAGCTGGAGAAATGGCAAACTAGTCCAGTATCTTTGCTCAGAAAGCCCAAATGGGGTCATGAAGAGTCAGACATGAATGAAAAACAAATGAACAGGGCAGCTAGGTGGCGCAGTGGATAGAGCACTGGCCCTGGAGTCAGGAGGACCTGAGTTCAAATCCGACCTCAGACACTTAACACTTACTAGCTGTGTGACCTTGGGCAAGTCACTTAACCCCAATTGCCTCACAAAAAACAAAAACAAAAACAAATGAACAACACCAACTAGGTTAAGGTGATGTAGTTACAGAATAGAGATGAGACTCCAGTCCAGTGCTTTTTCCATAGTCTCCTCTTTGACTAGAGCCATGTTTCAAGAAGATTATAGGGCAGGAAGAGATATGAGACAGGACAGACACATTAAGAGGTTCTTACAATGTCAGTGCAGATGACAGTAAGGGTTTGAATTAGGGTGATAATGGCAGGAATGGGAAAGGAGAGACAAAAGGAAGAGAGAAATGTTGGAAGACTTGATGATTAGATGCTTGTGAGAGAAGGTCAGGTGACTAACATTTTTAAGCCTGGGCAAATTAAAAGAATAAAGTTACAGCTAACAAATAGGGAAGCAAGAAGGAGGAATTATTGGGTGGGGGCTCAATGGTAAGGAGAAAATCAGGGGTTTTTTAGAACATGACTGAGTTCAGTTGAACACTTTTATTATGTTCTGAGCCTTAGTTGCAACTCTTCTTCTAACTAGTGATGTAACATGGCATGGAAAGATTAGAGAACCCTAGAGACTCATCCCCATCTTGCTTAATAAAGTATGTGTACTACAAAACTGGAGAGAACAATGAGAATCATCAGGAATCTAGACATAGAGCATAGAATAGTAGGAAGACCAATGGATTTAGACTTAAAAGTATCCGAACAAATATTTGCTCTGCTGTGTGGCCTCAGGCAAACTGTTTAACCTCTCCAGTTAATCCTTTTTGAGGTGGTCCTGTTTCCACTGGTTCAGTTCTCTCCTTAGTAAAATGAGAGTTGAGCTAGCTGATCTTGAAAGTTATTCCAGTTCTAAGTCCTATGACCTTAAAAGAAAAAAATCCAGGCAATGGAGAAGTTTCTGAATATGAGGTTAGGTGAAGGGTGGAGCATTCTTCTAGGTGAGCCTCACTCTTTGAGAAAACAATTGCAATGGTTATTCATCCAAAGGTCTGACTTATATTTTCTTCTTTTTAATAAAGCTTTCTTCAGTAATACTGTTCGTTGTGTGCTTGTTAGTGTTGAGTTGGTCTTAGTGTATTGGTGGGTACTGTATATTTTTGTTGCTCAGTCGTTTCAGTTGTGTCTTACTCTTCATAACCCCATTTGGGGTTTTCTTGGCAAAGGTATTGATATGGTTTGCCATTTCCTTCTCCAGTTTATTTGACAGATGAGGAAAGTGAGTCAAACAGGGTTAAGTGACTTGCCCAGAGTCAAACAGCTAGTAAGTATCTGAGGCCAGATTTGAACTCAAGAAGATAAGTCCACTGTACCATCTGCGTGCCACCACCAAACAGACATAGTATTTAAAGACACAGACTCTTTTGCATGCCACAATGAGACATCAGAGTAGGACTTTAGTGGCTGACTAAGCTTTTGCTAATTGTAAAACTGAGGCAAAAATCAAAAAAGTACCTAATCAGACACCTATTCAAGATCAGTCAAAGAATAAACATGGAACCTCCCAGTTACTAGTTTTAAATTGTTTTCAAAAGTTTTATTGTTGACTTTTTTTTATATCATGATCATTTCCCCTTTTGTTCCCACCACACACCTGTACATTGAAACTTTTATTGTAGTAAAAAGAAAACACTTTAGCAAAGCCAACCAATACAATGAATGCACTTATTTTATTTAAATAAGTGTTTATTGGTATCTTCTATTTCTTAAATCATCATAGTTATCCCAAGTATTCTTCCTTCTCCCAGAGAGTCATCCCACATAACAAATTTTTTAGAGAGAAAAAAAATTAAGACAATTGATCAATACACTGAAAAAGTCCAAAAGCACATGCAGTGTATAACACTTGTGGCCCTCTCACATACATAGATTGTAGGTGTCTTTTCATATCTCTTCACTTTGCATAATACTTGATCTTTATAATTTTGTTACATTTACTTTTGATTTATTGGTGTGTAGTTGTTCTTCCATTTACATTATTTTAGCTTATATGTACATTGTTTTGTAGGCTCTGCTTACTTCATTCTTCAGCCCAGAAATTTTGTTGTATTGTTTCATCATTTTAATTTACATAATTATTAGTTATTTCTATGATTTTATCTACTTTGATCTACTCATTATTTAGGATTTCATTGTTAAGTCTCCATTTGGGTTTGCATCTTTTATTTGTGGTCCTTGAATCAATTACTATTTTTATTGTGTTGTTGTCTATAAAGATTGTATTATCTATTTTTATATTTGCCTAAAATATCTCTGTGCCCAATGCACAATTAATTTTTTGTAAAAGTTCCATGTGGTATTGAAAAATATGCATATTTTTTTGTTGTCCCATTTCGAAGACACCATAAGTCAATTTCTCCAGGAATTTGTTCAGTTCCATGTTTTTCCTTTTGCTTATCTTTCTGTTAGACATCCAAAACTGAGAGATTTTGAAATATCTTGTCACTATTGTGTTATTGTCTATCTTCTTGTAGCTCATATAATGCCTTCTTTATGAATCTGGATGCTAAAGCTTATAGAATATATACATAGACAGGGTGGGCCAAAAGTTACAAAGTCATGAAGGAGTTTCAATATTTAATAACTCCTTCATTTTTTGTTTTTAATTTACAGCACCATAACGTCATGTACAGTATATGTGTGTGTGTATGTGTATCTATCTATCTCTATATAGAGAGTGGAAATAAGGAAAAATCATTTCCAAAACATTAGCAAAACATCAGACCCCTTCATGCCTTTTGGCTCACCCTCTATTACTGACATTGGTTTGTGGTCCATGGTTTCTTTTAGCAAAATAGTTTCTTTGTTTATCGTTTAAATTTTTTTTAATGTCTTTGCTTTGTCTATGCATGAATGCAACTCCTGCTTTTTCACATTCATTTGATGAATAGTAAATTTTTTCCATCCCCTCAGTTTTATTTTGTCTATGTCTTTGTTTTTTAAATATGTTTCTTGTAAGCAACAGATTGTAGGGTTTGTTTTCTTATTCAATCTGTCACTCTTTTTCATTTTATTTGATTGTTTTATCCACTCACATTTAAAGTTATGAGAGTTAGGTTTATTTTTTCCTCCATCTGTCTCTAATATAGGGTTGTTTTGTTTTGTTTTTTTAAGTTATGACTCCCAGGGCAGCTAGGTGGCAGAGCACCAGCCCTGGATTCAGGAGGACCTGAGATCAAATTCAGCCTCAGACACTTGACACTTACTAGCTGTGTGACCCTGTGCAAGTCACTTAACCCCAATTGCCTCACCAAAAAAAAAAAAGGGTATGATTTTCCCTTCTTTTGCTATAGACTATGTTTCTTCAGTTACTTTTTTTAAACTTTTGTTTGTGTTTTTATTGTGTTCTTCAGTTAATCCTTTTTGAGGTGGTCCTGTTCCCACTTGTTCTTTTCTCCTCACCCCAATACCCTCCTCTCCTTTGTTACCCCTTTCCCTTTGGGTTTTAGCTCATTTATTTTTCTCTTCTGCTTTTATCTTATTATATAATTCTTCCTCTCAGTCAAGTATATTCCCCCTTTCTCTCCTTTCCTTCAACCAATTTTGTGCATAAGTTTTTAAAATTTCATTTTTTCATCCCCTTCCAAAAAGGATTTCTCTCACTCTCTTCATTATTCACCCTCTCTTTCTATATACCCTAGACCTTCATTCTCTGACTCATGACCCCTATAATTCCCTTTCTCTTTTCTCTGTATTCCTCATGCAATCAAAGCATTCAAAGTATCCATTCAAGGCTCCCCTCCTAGGCAGTTTCTGCCATTGCCTTGTACAGCTTGCCCTATGGATTCCCCTTTTCCATTGTGCCTCATGTCTTCAATTATTTCAATTTCCTTTCCTTTTTATTTGAAGATCATTCTCTTGATAGCTTGTAGCTTGATGGCAGAATTTGTTCTTTCTGACTTGAATTATTAAATTTAAACCACTCTGTATCTTAGAGTTTACAGCCTTGATTGTTTTTTTTCCCCAAAAGGTGATCTATGAATTCTTTCAAGTGGTGTTTCATTTTCTATGTTCAGAAGTTATGGACAGTTTTTGGGGGGTTATTATTTGCTGCATTATGCTGCTAAGGTTTTTATTCAGTTGTGTTCTGGGAGACCTATTATCCTTAGGTTGGCTCTAAGGATCCCTTTTTTTTTTTAAGTGAGGCAATTGGGGTTAAGTGACTTGCCCAGGGTCACACAGCTAGTAAGTGTTAAGTGTCTGAGGTCGGATTTGAACTCAGGTACTCCTGACTCCAGGGCTGGTGCTCTATCCACTGCGCCACCTAGCTGCCCCTAAGCATCCTATCTTTGAGATAGCTATGTTTTGCTTGTATAGTGAGCATATTTTCTTCTAATGTTATTGTTTTTTTGCTTTTCTTTTTCTAGATTGCCCTTCACTTCTGTATATTTGCATTGCCAATCTATTGGTTTTTTTTTCATTTCTTTGGTAATACTTGCCGTTGCAGATGCCAGTTTTTCTATTCTGCCCAATATTTTTGCCATGCAAGTCATAAAGTCTACTCTCATAATTTTCATTTCTCTTTCGAATCATTTGTGACAAATGAAAAACCCTGAGAGATAGTTTCTGGGAAATCATTAATCAATTTATTAATTAGACTAGCTAATAATCAATAAATTGACGGTCAGTGGTTTCTCTCAGTAAAGACAAAAGACATGAACAGCCTGAAAGCTTTAAATTATTCTTGAAAGGGAATTCCCTTGACAACTGAAAATCATCCCTGCTGAGAATGTGGCTTGATCATGAGATTCAGCTGCCTCCAGCAATCTGAACAAGAGAATCCATCTCCATCCAGACTACTTAGCTGGTTTTCTCCTTCATGAGCTGAATCACTCTACCAATGCATTGTTGTTGTTGTTGTTATTGTTGTGAGGGGCAATGAGGGTTAAGTGACTTGCCCAGGGTCACACAGCTAGTAAGTGTCAAGTGTCTGAGGTCAAATTTGAACTCAGGCCCTCCTGAATCCAGGGCCGGTGCTTTATCCACTGCACAACCTAGCAGCCTGAGCTGGATCACTCTAAACTCTAATGGTGGGGGTGCAAGGACAGGGTTCCTTTTCCTTGGGATTACAACTCACCTAGACTGGATTCTGTTTATACTCTGAACAGAAGTAAGGTCTCCTAGTTGGGTAGAGTCTAGCCCAAGATCAAAGAGTAGCTCCCCAAGTGTCAGGGTTAATCTCAATCAGTCCATGTTCTTCAGAGGCTTAGCTTCCACAGGAGCTGAGCCTCAGTGAAAAAAGAGAGGAGAAAAGCCTGGATCCCAATCTAACAATCCCAATTGTTTGGTTAGTAATATAATAGTAAAATAATACTTTCTCTCACACTCAAGTAACAACATGTTGTGGTTCTGTGTTCTCACATTCCATGTGATCCTCTAGCTCATCAAATATTGGAGGATTTTTCTTTGTTTTGTAGTATTTATTAATAGATGCCTGAACTTATTTACTAGACTATATTTCCTTCTACTGTTAATGTTTTTCCTGTTGATTTATCTACTTGCATTTAAGATTTTTGAGTTTTCTTCTTCCTAAGATCCTTGGTAATTTTGGACTACCCCCCTACCTTACTTTCCCCTATTCACTTTCTGACCCTATCCCCTCTGAGGTGCTTTCCCTGAGGACTAGACTCAAAGCATCTTTGTCTCCTCCCATACTGGGAAATTCATAGTTTACTAGTTTAGGTCTCTGCCCAAGTTACTTTTGAGTGGTCAGAGATAGCCCCAATGGGTGCTGTATTCTTTCCCTTAGGCTTGGTGGAGTGCTGCATAGCCTTTCACAGACATGGTGTCGTATCCAGATGTCCCGTCCTCTTCCCTCTCTTCCTTAGTTCTCTGGCTCAGCACTAGTAAGTCAGAGCTTTGCAGTATTGGTGCTATGGGGGTGCGACAGGCTCTTGATCCTGAAAAGCTGTGGCCATGCTGGCTGGCCATCATGGCTACAGCAAATTTCCAGAGACTGAAGCCAGGGTGTCTCTGGAAAAAGACAAGATACTAGAAAGAGGAAGTGGAACCCAGGATATGGAAGGGATGGGTTCTGTTGTAATTCTGTATTAGATTCTTTTTTTTTTTGCAGGGCAATGGTTAAGTGACTTGCCCAGGGTCACACAGCTAGTAAGTGTCAAGTGAATCCAGAGCCAGTGCTTTATCCACTGTGCCACCTAGCTGCCCCCTGTATTGGATTCTTGGCTCTACTAGTATAGCCTCACTGCAGGATTCATGGCAGGTGGGTGATGGGTACTGACTGAGCTCAGGGTCAGTGATGAGTTTGGGTTCTTTGTTTTTTTAACCTCTTTTTGGATTCTAGGAATCCTAGACAATGGAGACAGTTGAAGTTGCTTCATCTTTGGTGCACAGTTTCTGTTTTGGAGAGGTGATGGGAATCAAATAACTTATCTAGTCCTTCACTTGTTGCTCACATAACCCATAAGTACCCCCAGGAACTGCATTTAAACCACATCCTACCTCTCCTAAGCTTCAACTTTTGACTGAGAAGAGGGAAGTGTGTTTCATAATTATTTCTCAAGGATGGAGATTGGTCATTGCAATGCATCAAAGCTTCAGTGCCTTTCCATGCTATTATCATATAAAAGGGCCATTTCCCAATCCCAATTCCCAGTCCTGGGAGCATTCTCCAATCAAGGGGCACCCACTTTGTTTCCAGTTTTTTGCCAAGATAAAAAGAGTTGCTATGAATGTTTTGCTATATAATATCAGAGGGTACTCTGTACTGCAGATAACATATAGAAGATTATTTTTTCCTGTTGTTGTCCTTGGGGCATATGCCCAATAATGAGATTGATGGCTTAACAGATAAGGAATAGTAAATTTAGTGACTTCTCTTAGATAGTTCCTGGCTTTGAACTTCCTACCCACATTCTTTTTTTTTATCTTTTTCTAATCCTTCCCAGATTTCTGGTTACTTATGTAATCTTTATTTTTTTTTTCTTTTCATTTATTTATTTGACCAGACTGTGATTATATTGGTGTCTACCAGTGAGGAAACTCCCTCTGCCATTGTAGATCTGTTCCTGTTCTGCAATTCAGTTTTTGAGAGTTTCCAGGAGGCAATTATGAGGTCAAGGGACCTGCCCAGGTTCACATAGCTGACTCCAAGGCAGTTCTCAACCCATTATGCTGCTTCCCCACTTCCCATAACCTTTCACACAGCATACTCCCAGCTTGCCTTTGCCTTACTCTGGCTTATTCTCAAGTTTTGTTGCTTGTCTTGAGGATAGTTTTGCTATCCAGCCAGGTTAAAATTGTGCCATGTAGATGGTGGGAAAAATTCCTGCTACCAATTCCCCTCATTCCTTCTATATGTAGCTAAAATTAAGTGACCTCGGGGTAGTGGCTCTTCCTTCAGTTGGGTGGAATAAATCCATAGACTCAGAAAAACTCTCTAGGATCAGCAATACCAAGGACCTTCCTTGTCCCCAGAGGCCCTGCTATTTTTGAGTAACTAAAGGCCAAGGGACTTCTCTAGGGCACAAATCCTGCTGTTAGCTCCACCTATCTGGCTCTGGATGACTTTGTGATTAAACTGAGAGTCTCCTTAGTCATTTTTACTAACTTGAAAGCCAGACCAAACCAAAAGAAAAATATACCAATGAACAAGATTACTAGAATTATTGAAAGAGTAATATGCAAATATTTTTACTCTATGAAATCATGTCTGGCATTCTCTTTAAGTTGATTTCCTTATAAAAACCATTGACTTTTTTTAAAAATAGATTTTCCCTCACTCTACATCTGTAATTTCATCAGCCTGATCTGATGAAACTACCTTAATCACTTTTCAGGATAAATTGCTGTTTGGGGCTGCTGGTTTCTTTAATTTTACTACAAAATGAGTACCTTTGGTGGGAGGAGGGGGTGGAAGGAGAAAAGAAGTAGGCTTACCTTCATCGTTATAACTTTTTAGAATTGGACATTTAAAGGAGAGTTTGGGGATAAAGGTAACATAAAGATCTGTGATGTGGGTCCCATCTCCTCCATGCCAATTCATCCTTCCCTTTAGGGAAGCAGTGTGGAACAGAGGGAAAAAGCACTGACTCTGGGTTCAAATCTTACCTCTGATGCTTCTTACCTATGTTACCTGAGGCTTACCTGGGCCTCACTTTCCTCATCTGTAAAATGAAGCAGTTGTGGCAAAAATTTTATATGATAACAACAACATTGTAAAAATGAACAACTCTGAAAGACTTAAAAACTCTGGTCAGCTCCATGACTACTATTCCAAGAGGGTAGATGAGGAAGATTGGTGCCTACCTCTTGATGAGGTGATGGACTAACTATGCAGAATAAAATAAACATTTTTGGAAATAAACAAAGTAGGAATCTGTTTTTGCTTGACTACGCATATTTGTTTCAAGGGTATTGTTTTGTTTTCTTTTGTTTTCCCCAGCGGAGAAAAGGAGTGAGAGAAGACAAATACTTGTTAATTGGGGGGAAAATTAGTTCAAAAATAAGTAAATAAAAAGGAAAGGATGGGACTACTGGTCTCAGAGATCCCTTCTAGTCCTAGAGCTATGAGCCTATGAAAAGAGAAGAAATGTCCTGCAGTTCACAACCCTCCTGCTAAGGGATGCTTGCCACAACCATGAAATACAGCGTGTAAGGAGTTTGTGGCTGGAGAAGGGGCAGAGCAGGTAGGGAAATTTTTTCTGGGCAACTGCTGCAGGTGCTGGAGTCACAATTACATTAAAATTACCCTGAAGTGGCCCATCCATGGAGGAGAGGGGGAGGGTTAGGAGCTTTTACCCCCACAAGGGGGCTATGTGGAGAATGTTATGGAAAATGGATACAGGAATCAGTATTTGCTGTTGTTCAGTTATTTTCAGTTTTGTCCCACTCTTTGTGACCCCCTTTTGGGGTTTTCTTGGCAGAGATACTGGAGTAGTTTGACATTTCCTTCTCCATTTCACTTTATAGATAAGAAAAATGAGGCAAACTAGGTTAAGGGACTTGTTCAGGGTCACAGAGCTAGTCAGCATCTAAGGCCAGATTTTAAGTCAAGCAGATGAATCTTCCTAACTTCAGATCAGGCACTTTATCCATTGTGTCACTTAACTGCCCTGCCTGGCACATTGTAGGTGCTTAATAAATGTTTATTGACTATTAAAGTGAAAGGTACTGTCTAGAATGAGGCTTCACGAAATCCAAGCCATGTTTTTTTAAACCTGAATTTAGTCCATAGAGGATTAAATATCGAGAGTCTCAGACCAGTAGCATAAAGCAACTTGCCAGGCAATGGTCAAGAAAGTATGTAACAATGCCAGAATGGAATCTGTGAGGCAGTAGAGAAATATGTGTGTTTTCTCATGGGTTACTGGGTGTCATTTGCTTTTTCCAGCTCACCTTTCCCATGAAAGGTGATAATCCTCAACCATCACTGACACTACAAATAGAAGTACTATGAGAGCTCACAAATTTTAAGTAGGGCTTTTTTTTTTTAATGAGGCTAAGTTTACCTGGTAGAGACTTTCTAAGTTTTTTGTCTTATATGGTTCTCAGTTTTGAAGCCACATCAAACTGTGGGGACCATTTTTCAAACACCCATCTATACTAGCCCTCCCCCTCTGTAATATCCTAATTGTATTCAACCAGAAGCATCACGCTCAGCTCTTCAGCTGCTGACTCCAAAAGTTACTTAGGACTCAGTCCTCGGTTTTAGAATGACTGGATCGAGCTGTCTTGTCACTCACTTCATGGGCATCGATCAATACTGTAGCTGTCCACCAACACCATAGCAACAGCAGCCGTTTGGGACACTGACTTGAAAAATGATCTGCTGCGGCATAAGATTAATATCTTGGCAAATAGGAAGATGGCAAAGCACAAGCTGCTGTGTGATGGAGCAGTCTTACAGAACAAGCCTTAGCCTCTCAGACAATCTAAATGCTCCCCACTCAGAACACAAGAAACGGAGCAGGCCAGGAGGTGGATAAAGTTAGAGGCTAGAGATTATTTTCTACTCCTAGTTTTCTTTTAATGTTAATTCTTCTCTGAATTCCTCCACCCCTTAAAAGCCTATAAGATAGGGGCAGCTAGGTGGCACAGTGGATAGAGCACCGGCCCTGGATTCAGGAGGACCTGAGTTCAAATCCAGCCTCAGATCCTTGACACTTACTAGCTGTGTGACCCCGGGAAAGTCACTTAACCCCAATTGCCTCACCCAAAAAAAAAAAAGCCTATAAGATACA
The DNA here is from genome assembly GCF_019393635.1 of Dromiciops gliroides. Lineage (NCBI taxonomy): Eukaryota > Metazoa > Chordata > Mammalia > Microbiotheria > Microbiotheriidae > Dromiciops > Dromiciops gliroides. The sequence goes on along the minus strand of NC_057862.1, from coordinate 261,310,603 downwards.
ACTTGGTGCTTGATTCTATAACTGCTTCTTTCTCCAATTGTCCTCCATCTAGAATCCCACTCTCAGTATATGTTTGAATCCTACCTATTATTCAGAGAAGTCTCAAAGAACTGAATTCAAATCTGGCCTCAGATACTTATCAGCTATGTGACCCTGGGCAAGTCATTTAACCCTATTTGCTTCAGTTCCTCACCTATAAAATAAGATGGAGAAGGAAATGGCAAACCTCTGCAGTCTCTTTGCCAAGAAAATCCTCAAAAGGGGATGTGAAGAGTCTAACATGCCTGAGAAATGACTAAGGAACAACATTATTCAAAACCCAGCTCATGTCTTCCCTCCTCCAGGCTCCTGGTACTGTTACTGTTATTTTTTGTTTGTTTGTTTTGTTTTGTTTTGTTTTGTAGGGCAATGAGGGTTAAGTGACTTGCCCAGGGTCACACAGCTAGTAAGTATCTTACTCAGTATCATAGGCTGGATTTGGACTCAGGTCTGCCTGAATCCAGGGCCAGTGCTTTCTTTATCCACTGCACCACCTAGCTGCCCCTGTTACTGTTATTTTAAAGGAGAGGGGTTATAACTTTATACCAGCTAAACTTAGCCTCAGGCAGCTAATACCTACTAGATGTGTAACCCTGGCAAGTCACTTAACCCTGTTTACCTCAGTTTCTTCATCTGTAAAATGAGCTGGAGAAAGAAGTGGCAAACCACTCCAGTATCTTTACCAAGAAAAACCCCCATAAAGAGGTCAAGTAGAGTTAAATATGACTGAAAATGACTAATCAACAACAAACAGCCTCATTTTTTCAAAAGTCAATACATAACAATATGTATGAGATAATATGCATGCATATATGTGTAACCAGAATATATAATGAATTAATACATAGTAGTTTTGGGAAGCAGCTAAGAGAACAGAAAAAAACTTTATGTAGAAAGTGATTCTTAAGCTGAGATTTTAAAGAAACCAGGGATTTCAAGAGGTGGAGGAAAGGAGAGAAAGCACTCCAGGCATAAGGGACAGCCACTGTAAAGCAAGAGAGATAGGGAGGAACAGCAGGTGGGCCAATATGTCTGGAAACTGGGATGCTTTGAAAGCAGTAACCAACTAGGAAGGTAGGAAGGAGCTAGGCTGTGAAAAGGTGTAAATGCCAGACAGAATAGTTAGAGCTGACCCCAAAGAGAAGAGAGAATGGTCCAATTGTTAGGAAGTTTGTTTCAACATCAAGCCTAAGTCTCTTTGCTGCTTCCACCTGTGGCATGTGGCTCTTCTGACTGAGGCCAAGTAGAAAAAGTGAGTGAATATACTTCCTGGCTACTCTGTCGGTGAAACCAACATGGCTGTACACAAGGTTCAGGCCTCTGAGAGCCTTCATGCCAAATGTTCCACCAAACCCACCTCAAGTATCAAAGCTTTCAGACAGGACTCAGAATCTCTCTTGTCTACTCCTAGACTCATACTAAACCCCATTTCTGCCAAGCCACTTTCAGAAATTACTAACCATCTTCAAACAGACCAGATTTCTCAGAAGGAACTGATTAAATATTGGAAAGGGCTGATTAAATGAGACAAAGCCTATATTAAATGCAACAGGCAAAACTAAGTCATACAGTCAGTGGTTCATCTGCCCTTTCCTCGGTGCCATTGCATCCTGGCCCCTCTTCTACAAATCCATTTTTAAAACCACTGAAAACTCAGAAGGGATTTTGGAAAGAGAAAATGAGGCAAGGACCTTGGCTTTAAGCAGTGTGGTGATTAGATCCCCACCTGGAAATCTATTCAGTTTTCACAGTTACAGTTAATAATAAATGACCCAACAACTACTGCTTTGAAAAATAAGTCATCCTTTAATGAGTTGTAAACTGGAATTATTGATCTTATTTTGTTGCTTCATACCAGAACTTCTAGATGATAACTTCAAATCACTTTAGTCATTCATTCATCAAATATTTATTGAGGCCACACTACATCCAATGCATTGTGGGTGTTTGGTTTTGGTTTTGGTTTTGTTTTGTCCCTGACCTATGATTTCATCAATGTGGAGATTTCCCAGTATAGAAACTTCCTTACATCGATTGCAGGTAGGCAGCTTACCTGTAACTCACAGTATTAAAGTATTGCCTGGAACAATTGTGAGGTGTGAAAAAAAAAATGATTAAGACATAGATCATGCCCCCATGTAGCATATAGTTTATTAGGGAGATAAGACATAAACAGATGGGATAATAATTAGGCTTCTAACCACCTTATAAAGGAATAGTGTTCCAAATACTTAGGGGTCAATTGTTGATCAATAAGCATTTGTTAAAGCACTGTTCTAAGCATGGAAGGTACCAAAAAAGAGGTAAAAGACAGCTCCTACCCTCAAGAAGCTCACAATCTTCTGAGGGAGGCAACATGCAAACAGCTATGTACAAACAACCTATATATAGGATAAACAGGAATAATTCAACAGAGGGAAGGCACTAGAATTAAGAGGAGTTGGGAAAGGTTTCCTGTAGAAATGTAGGATTTTAGCCAGGGCTTGAAGAAAGCAAGGGAAACCAAGAGACAACAATGAAGAAGGAGAGCATTCCAGGCACAGGAGAACAGCCAGAGAAAATTCCTGGAGCCAAGAGCTGGAGTGTCTTCTTCAAGGAACAGCAAGAAGACCAGTGTCACTAGATTTAAAAGTATGTGGTAGCCTGAGTTCAAATCTGGCCTCAGACACTTAACATTTACTAGCTGTGTGACCCTGGGCAAGTCACTTAACCCCAACTGCCTCACCAAAAAAAAAAAAAAGAATATTAAAAAAAAAAAGTATGTGGTAGGCTATAAGGTATTTAAAAACCAGAAAGTCGGGGGGGGGGGGGAGGAACTTTGTTAGAAAAGGGTTTTGGTTTTAGTTTTTATCCTGAAGGTGACTGGCATCTCTGGGAATGTGTGTGTGTTTGTGTGTGTGTGTGTGTGTGTGTGTGTGTGTGTGTGTTTCAGAAGGTTTCAGAGATAGAAGAGATTAAGTATCCATTTACTGTTAGCTTGCTTGTTCAAGTCTAAAGGCTACTGTGGTATCAAGGCTGAATACTAGATTCAATTTAACAAAAAATGAAACAAAGTGCCAACCACATGCAAAGCAACAAGTTATGTGTTGGAGCTACAAAGTTGAAAAAGCAACATTGTCCTTGCCTTCAAGGAGTTTGTAGTCTACAAAATAATTATCATACAAGATAGGATGTGATGGAAGCAAAAGAAAAATACAAAGTAGTCATGGAAAATTTGAGGAGAGAGAAAATACTTTCAGTTGGAGATTGGAAGAAAAGAAAAATCAGGTAAGTCTTAATGGGGCTGGCATTAAAGCTATTGCTCTTTTATGGATGAGAACCTGAGGCAAAAGACAGAAATAGGCTTTGCCTGAGGGACTAGAGCTCTGAGCTCTTTTCAGTATTAGAGCATTTATAATCTCCAAAGTCCTGATTGCAGTTAAATGGAACAGAAAAGGTAACAGGAAAAACAAAGGGCTTGCCAGGTACTATAGTTCATTCAAATAAATTCTCCTATTCCAATATGTGCACAACACAAAACCACTCTAATTTAGGAATTAGTGTCCTATGTGCCCCAATCCCTCCAATTAAAAATATATATATATATATATATGAACAAAGCAACATTATATTTTGTCTTTTAAATCTCTTCACCCAACAATGTTCTATTATATTGATTGCTTCCAGCCTTGCCTCCCCCACCTATTAGAACCAGAAGGAAAAGTGAAAAGAGAAAAAAAAAATTCACTGATCATCTCCTGAAACAAACCCTAAAATGAAAACTCCCAGAAATATCATAGCTCCAATTCAGAACTTCCAAGTTAAAGAAAAACTACTTCAAGCAACAACAAAGAGATTTATGTACCAAGGAGCCACAGTTGGGATCACACAAAACTTGGCAGCTACCACTATAAAGAAAAGGAAAAGTTGGAATATGGTATTGCAAAAGACAAAAGATAAAGGTTTACAACCAAGAATAGCTTAGCTTGCAAAATGGAGTATAATCCTATAGGAGGGGGAAATTGATTTTTAATTTAAAAAGAGGCTTTCCAAACATTCCTTTTTTTTTTTTAGTTTAGTTTTTTTAGTGAGGCAATTGGGGTTAAGTGACTTGCCCAGGGTCACACAGCTAGTTAAGTATTAAGTGTCTGAGGCCAGATTTGAACTCAGGTACTCCTGACTCCAGGGCCAGTGCTCTATCCATTGCACCATCTAGCTGCCCCCAAACACTCTAGATGAAAAAACCAGAGGTGAGTAGAAACTTTGAAATGCAAACACAGGAATCATTCGTGTTTACATTCCAATGTGGGAGAAGAAACAATTGTCCCCTCAAAACCTTATAATTTCAAGAGTTATAGAGGGAGCTAAATGACAGATGAAGGAGTAGTTTTGTTATGTTATGATGTTTTTAAGAGAAGAAAGAAAAGGGAGGGGGAAAAGAATATGCTAGGAAAGAAAGGGGAAGGAAGGAAATGGAACCAGTTATCTGACAAAATCAGGATACATGACATATATAAATATGGAGAAAGAAGGAATAGGTAAAACATGAACTTCACATTCATCTCAACCTAAAGGAGGGTTGAACACACACCTAGAAACATAGGGTTTGTCTGAGGAACCAACTCACACCTATCAGAGTGGCAAATATAACAAAAAAGGAAAATGTTGGGTGTTGAAGGGGATGTGGGAAAACTGAGCCGCTAATCCACTATTGGTGGAGTGGTGAAAAGATCCAACCATTCTGGAGAGCAATTTGGAACTATGCCCAAAGGGCTATAAACTTGTGCATACCCTTTGATCCAGCAATACCACTGCTAAGTTTATATCCCAAAGACATCCCCAAAAAAGTGAAAAAGACCTATTTGTACAAAAAATATTTATAGTTACTCTTTTTGTGGTGGCTAAGAATTGGACATCAAAGGAATGTCCATCAATTGGGAAATTGCTAAACAAGCTATGGTATATGATTGTGATGGAATATTATCATGCTATAAGAAATAACAGACACAGGGGTAGCTAGGTGGCACAGTGGATGGAGCACCGGCCCTGGATTCAGGAGAACCTGAGTTCAAATCCAGCCTCAGACACTTAACACTTACTAGCTGTATAACCCTGGGCAAGTCACTTAACCCCAATTGCCTCACAAAAACAAAACAAAACAAACAAACAAACAAACAAACAAAACCCCTAAATGACAGACAGGATGATTTCAGAAAGGCCTGGAAAGACTTGTATGAACTGATATATAGTGAAGTAAGCATAACCAGGAGAACATTGTGCACAGAGACAGAAATATTGTTTGATGAAGAACTTGTGGAAATTTATTTTGATTTGGGGACCCTACCTTTGGGCTGAGATTGGAAAGCCTTAGGCCCTCAGGGCCTCTTCTGTGTGGGAGGGGCTGGTTCCCCTCCCCCCTCTGCTTTAGCTGAGCCAGAAAGCCCCGTGGGCTGTGCAAGACTCTGGGTCAGACAGCTGGGGGGGGGGGAGGGAAGAAGCCCCCAGCTCCCTCTGCCCTGAGGGGAGGTATCTGAGAGAGGCCGGGCTCTGGCATAGCCTGAGGCATGTGAGGCTGGCGCGCACCCCCCTCCCCTGCACCAGCCACAGCCACAGCCCTGGCTAGCGGATTAGCTTGATCTGTGGGGGTGCAGGAAGCCCCGAGATTTGAGTGGAGAAAAGAAAGGTATATATAGATCTGGAGGTTAGACTGACGGAGTCGGACAAGAAAGGCTGAGAAGAGGTTTGGACAAGGAGACAGGGGATGAGAAGAACAGAAATGCAGGACTAGGAGCAAGGAGGAAAGGCCAGCAGACAAGATTAAGAGAGGCAGACAAGATTAGAGGGGCGGCAAAGGCAGCAGAGGGCAGACTGACGGGGCAGACAGAAGGTCAGTGAGAGAGAAACACAGGGGTTCATCGGTGGCAGTAAGGAGAGGAAAGTTAGAAGCAGGGGGATTTAAAAAGTGAAAGGGGCTCGGAGTTAGAATAAAGTACCTGAGTGCCCTAAGGCAAGCGGCAGTTAAGGCCCTTATTGTATTAAAGAAGTTCCAAAGAGACCCAGTGGAAAGAGAAGTGCCTCAGCTCAGTCAGGTTGTACATTTTATTTCCCTGTATTCTTAATTTTCAATAGTATCTCATAAATAAACTCTGCTTTGATTATTTGGTTAAGAGGCTTCTTAATATTTTGCTTATCAATTTGGGAGTAGAGAAGTGTGGTGGAACTTTATAAACAGCCCATGCTAAATTAATAGCAGTCAGATAGCCAGCTAGTCAAAAATCCCCAGATTAGTACCCCAGTCAGATTAGCCCCCAAATTAGCCCCAGTCATCAAAAATATTTTTACAAACTGTAAATGACTATTAGTTGATATGGGCCTGGGATAGACACACCTAAAAAGTAAGGGGAGATGAGTCCATTCGGTGTAGCTACTACAGAGATAACTCCAAAAGTCAGGATGACCACCCGTCATTCAAGTTTTTCCCACCCCCCAAAAGGAACTTTCTATTGTCAGGTGGTCACCCCATCTCTCCTCTATAAAAGCTTTGTTTTGGCCTTTCTTCTGTTCAAGGAAAAAGATGTCACTAAGCAATCTCTTCCCCTTGAGCCTGTCTTCCCTCTCTGGTCACTTTCTCCAGCACCTAATAAAGGACCATTTTAATTCTAATTGAACTGAGTGTAATCCTTTACAGAGGAATAACTAAGAAATACCTAATACCCACCACCTATTTCCCCCATGACATCAGTAATACAACGATTCAAAGGACTAATTATGAAGCATACAATCTACCTCCAAAGAAAGAACTGATACTGATTGAACACAGACTGAAGCATGCTACTTTTTACTTTCTTTCTTTCATTTTTTTCCTTTTATTTGAGTTTTCTTGTACAAAATTAATAATATGACAATGTTTTACATAATTGCACATATATAACCTATATCTGATTGTTTACTGCCTCAGGAAGGGGGGAAGGGAGGGAGAGAAGGAGGGAAAGAATTTGGAACTCAAAACTTTAAATAAAAGTGTTTATTATAAAAAAAGAAACAGTTAGATGTAGAAATACATTCAATTCAAAAGAGATTAAAAAGGAACAGGGGGGGGGGGGGCGGCTAGGTGGCGCAGTGGATAAAGCACTGGCCCTGAATTCAGGAGTACCTGAGTTCAAATCCGGTCTCAGATACTTGACACTTACTAGCTGTGTGACCCTGGGCAAGTCGCTTTACCCCCATTGCCCCGCAAAAAAAAAAAAAAAAAAAAGGAACAGGGACAGAGGAGTAAGGAAATTAAGAAGGATAGATTAAGGGAGATAGAAATAAGAGGGAAAAAACACAAAGGAAACTATCAAAGTCTATTTTGCCCAATGCTATGCCAACAATTTAAATAAAATGCATATATACAAAATATTCAGATTAATAGAAAAAGAAATAGAAGATTTAAATAACCCAATCATGGGGGGGGGACACATAAGTAAATTCCCAAAGGAAATTAAAAACTCCAAGACCAAAGGGATTTACAAGTGAATTCTATTATTCATAGAACAATTAATTCTATTATTGCACAAATTGTTTACAAAATGGGAAAAAGATGGGATCCTACTAGATTTTTTTTATGATAAAAATATGGCCCTGTTCCTAAACCAAGAAGCAATAAAACAGAGGAAGAATACTATAGACCAATATCCCTAATAAATACCAAGGCAAAATTTTAAAATAAAATATTGGCAAAGAGGCCACTGCAACATATCAAAAAGATTATATAATATGACCCAGTTTAATTTGCCAGGAATGTGGGTGAGAAAATGGATACCTTGATTTGCTCCAGTTCCCCACTTATCCAGGTAATCAGAACAACTTATGAAGACTGGCTGCATTGGCTAACACACCAACAATCCTTTGCAGTGACCAAAGTCAACCTAGCTGGAAAATTAGTAACTCTGAAGCCAATTAAGCTCATTCCAGCATTGAAGCAGATCCTGAATTATTTGGTGATGGTGATTTATGGACCTTCAAGAGACATTCCTATCTTGCCTGACTGCAAGTTATGAGACTATGAACATATCATGTTTATGGTCTTATTGTCTCTAGCCCTCCCCCAACTCTCAGAATTATTCTGTTTTTTGAGAGAACTTCTTATCAAAGACACCTAATTAAGGTTTGAACTGTGAACTGCTTATCAACAAAGATGAGCCCATCTCCTTGGCCCCTCTAATTCCTCACTTCCTCTCCCCTTGAGAATGGAACCCACTGACTAAGCCCACCTTTCCTTCCAAAATTCCTTACCTGCCTTTGTTTAAAATGTATATAAATTACTAGCTGTGTGACCCTGGGCAAGTCACTTAATCCTCATTGCCCCATTAAAAAAAAAAGTATATAAATCCACACAATCTACTACTTGGCTATAGCTACATGGTGTCCTATTCAGCATGCAGCATGTTAAATTTTTCCTTTCTTCCCAGCTTAATAAAAACCTTTCTTTAATTTTACAGGCATTGTCTTTCTCTAGTTTTCCTTCCCTTTTGGAAAGAAGGGGATTTAAATCTCAAGATCTGGCTTTTGCATTCTTGGGAGAACTGGACTTTGCATTCTCCAGTCTTTCCCTTTGGGGAATGAGAGATCTAAATTCCATTTAAGAGAGGTTTGCCTCAGTTTACATGGGGTTAGTTCAATATTAGGAATACTATACATATAATAGAACTTATTAATAACAAAATAATTTTTAAAACATTTAATAAGACATACCAGACATTTCTATTAAAAAAACCACACACACACATTAAAAAGCATAGGAATGGGGCAGCTAGGTGGCGCAGTGGATAGAGCACCGGCCCTGGAGTCAGGTTCAAATTCTGCCTCAGACACTTAACACTTACTAGCTGTGTGACCCTGGGCAAGTCACTTAGCCCCAATTGCCTCACTAAAAAATAAAAATAAAAAAAAATAAAGCATAGGAATAAGCCTCTGTTTACATTTTTGGCATTCAACATAGGGCTTTGATTGTGGGTCCCAGGAGCCAACTGCCTCAGCCACATCAGAGTGCAAGGTACCTGCTGGAGGTAACTTGAGCCCATCTCCCTTGTGGCCTCAAAGCTGGACTCCTATCTCTTTCGATTGAATCCCTCTTTTATTAAGCAAGGAACTGGTTATAGAGCTTATGGTATTAGCAAGGAATAATAGGCAAGGTTGTTGTTGTTTTTTCAGTATTGTGAAAAAAGGTTGTGTCTGTGTCATGGGGGAAATGGTGTGGGAGTCCTTAGGTATTCCTCTGTAAATAATTACACTCTTGCACACAGTCCAATTAGGATTAAAATGGTCTTTTATTTGGCACTAGAGAAAGTGATAGATAAGTAAGTCTAAGACTACCCCTGGGGAGGAGGGCTCAAACATTCTCTTCCCAGCACAGAAGGAAGGCAAAAGCTTTTATAGAGGATAAATGGGGTAATCGCCTGAAAATGGAAAGTTCCTTTTGGGGGTGAGGTGGGGAAAGTTTGGGTGCTTGTTATTTCTGAAAGTTGAGGGGGTTTATTGTTTAGGAATGATGGTCCTGACCTCTGGAGTTATCTCTGTCTCCTGGCTCCAGTCAGGTAGTAGCCATGCCTAATTGACTTTCCTGCTATAGAATTTTATCTCCCCTTAGTAAAGTCATGGGGTGCAGAGCACCCCAGAAGTTCTCTGGGGCACATCAAGGAATCATCTCCTTGAGAAACTAAACCAGAGGACAGATAAGCCTAGAGAGATAAGCGGAACCCAAATTGGACTGAGCTAGCTTCGGATCTCCACCCTTCATTCTGGTCTCCCTTACCCCTGGGGAGATAAATTTGGGTGTGGTTGCGGCCTTTGTGTCCTGAAAAGAGATCTGTAGTCACCCCTCACCCAATTCCTACAGTCACTACCAGTGGGGAATGGTCCTCTCCCACTAAAGGAACTTTCCACAGGCAGATGGTCCACCCCCATCAGCCCCCTATAAAAGTACCTGCTGGTCTCCTGCTCAAGGAGATTGGTACCTCTGAGCCACGTGCTTTGTGCCTATCTCCCATAAGAAGTCCAAGGATTTCTGTCATGGTTCCCCCCCCCCCACCTTCCCTTCCCTTCCCTTCCTTTGCTCCTAAATAAACTACCACCTTATTCTAACTGCTTTTGTGTGCAAGAGGGTGTAATTCTTTAAAGAGGAATTCCTAAGAACCCCAACCCCTAACCCAAACTGTACCCCATTTTCCCCCATTACAGTTCTTAGGTGTGTTCATCCTGATATCTAGTTGGCCAGTTTAAACTTTAATCGTCCCTTGACTCCTTGATATTTCTGTTCTGTTATCTGGTTACCTTTGGTTTTGCTTCTCAAAGAAACTTCAGAATTATCCTAAGTCCATGTCAGTCTGTATAATGCCAGCAGAAGAGTTGAAATAGATCTCTGGTTATGCCCCCCCCCTCCTTTTTTTTTTTCTTCTAATCTTGGTCTTAAGTTTCATAGGCCATGGTTAAGCATCTGAAATTTTAGTCAAATGTGCATTTTAAACTTAATTTAAAGATCTGTGGGGGGGCAGCTAGGTGGCACAATGGATAGAGCATCAGCCCTGGATTCAGGAGTACCTGAGTTCAAATCTGGTCTCAGACACTTGACACTTACTAGCTGTGTGACCCTGGGCAAGTCACTTAACCCCCATTGCCCTGCAAAAAAAAAAAAAGATCTATAGCCTAGGAGAAGATGAGAACTTTTCAGCACTGTTTAGAAACTTTTGAATGCCATTTTCCTACTATATCATAGGTTAGAGAGGAAAGATTATTTGGGATTTAATTGATAAAGGAAAAAATAATAATTTCATAGGCTGTATATATGTGTGTATTTGTTCAGGATAGACACAATCTCTGGAGATTTCTAGTAAGGTAGACAAAGAGGAAGAAGTAACTTTTAATATTCAGAGCACTATCTCACAGTTGTTGGTTTGTGTGTCTTAGGTGCATTTATGTGTCTGTGAAAAAATTATACTTGTGTGTATATGGATGGAAAGTTTTTGGTTGTAATTGATAAAGCTAATTCTAAGATTCCTTTGCCTTCCTGCTCTGTGAACAGGCCAGGAAAGTAGGGGGGGAAAGGCAGAGTCTGACTGTAGAATATCAGGAAGTGAATTTGGCATTACAATGTAAATTCTCTGCTATGCATTCCTAGATTGCAGTTTGAATGCCTCTGTAAATGTTGAAAATATATGCCAGCAAGTGATTGGGTTAATATTCTTTAGAATTTGTTATAAGGGAATTAAAAGTATTTTTTTTCTTTTTCTTTCTTCCTTCTACCCTACCTCCTTCCTAGCCCTGAAATGACTAACTTAAAATTTTACAGTTAGGAAAGAAGGTAATTTTATTAGTATAGACAAAGAGGTCACTTGAGTTTAAATTAACTATGCAGCTAATAGGTAAGATTTTAATAAGTCATTGGATTTGTTCTAAAATTATAAAAACAAATATTCAAAGAACTAACACAGTCTCAAATATGACTAAGAACAGGAAAGTTGTGTAGTCTGAGCAACTGGGTTAGAAGGTACAAAAAGACAAATAATAAAGGCTTGAGGGAAAACTGAAAGATATAATTAGGTTGGGGATTTTGAACTATAAGAGAGAGGTATACAAACATGAACAGAAGGTTTCAGCAAGTTGAGTAAGGTTGTGAAAGTTTGGCTTTGTCCAAGGGGGATGGCTCTGTGATTTCTTATTTGAGAACTCTTATTCAAATAAGGATATGGGAAGTCTTATGTAATTCTTTGTGACATGCATTTTGGCATTCCAGGGGGGATGGGACTTAGAAAACTGAAAACTTAAAACAGCTCCTTATCTTGAAAAATAGGGACAAAGATTTGATCTGGCTGAAAACTGTTGGGTTATTTTATCAGTCCTACTGATCTTGTGACACAATATTTTGAAGTAATGTAATTTGAGGCATAATGTTAACACCTAAAATTGATCATTGATTACTGTGTGAAATGGAGGAAATGATGATGTGGGGTGTCAAGGAGTGCAGCTCTGAGGGTGGATAGTGAGGGTGGCACAATGCAGAAGCATCTGCCTCAGCCCTATAGATTCCCTTATTTTGAATACTTACCATGTTATCAGAACTCATCTGTATGGGCACTTCCATCAGCCCTGGGAAAAGAACTTGTTTGGGTTATGGAGTTCTTAAACAAAGAAATTGGGTTAATGAGAATTTACAAGTTTGTGTATAATGTAGAAGTGATTTCTACCGATTGATCTTTATACCAGGATGAGTTTATGTGAGCTCTGGTAAAATGTTACTGCTTATTGCAACTCCCTGAGAGGGAAAGCATCTAGCCTGAAGCTATGATTAATGAAACTTGTCATTTGAGATAAAAGCTCTTGGAACCATAACTGACATTGTTTTGAATTTTGAATTCAGGTATAGTTGATCAACTGTGATTCTTACCACCTGGACTCAAATAAAACTAAGGATACTCCATCCTGGAATACATATGTTGCCATTCTGTACCTTAGACCCAGGCCTGAAGCACCAGTTTGCTACTATTCCCTGCTTTTCCCTTTTATAGCAAATTCCTGAATGTGTGGTCACTCCATATGCCAAACAACTAGCTACACTCAGCTTTGTCATCTGCCTGCTAATGCTTACCAAGTCAGGCAATTTCCCCCCAGTGAGCTATTTAAGGGCAAAGCAGGGAAAATATATTGAGTGAATTTTTAAAGGTCTAGTGAAATTTGTTATTATGATAAGGCTAAATTAATTGGGTATTTTTTTTTTTTGGTTTAGAAAAAAACTGAAATTCCTCTCCATTACAAACATCTTTTGATGAGAAGGGGAATGGTAACTAGGAGGATTTATTTAGATTAATGATAACTTTCCACCAACTTAATCTGGACAAATTCCAGTTTAAAAAAATTTTTTTTTGCTTTAGGGATTGAATAAAAAAGGAATATTTGTCATTTTAAAAGTATTTTATCTCATGAAGGTTTGGTGAATATTACTTTTAACACCAGGATAAATTTTAAGCTGTTTCTTAAAAGAAAGGTACTTTCAGGAAGAAATGTTTAAGAAAAAAATATAAATATATTGCATTGTGGTAAAAATTATATGTGGTAAAGATTAATATTCCCCTTTTTAGCTAACTCATTTGGGAGGGGCCACACCTGGCCCACCCCGAGGTTGCATATGCTACTGAGCTCAGAAAGGCAGCTTTTGAAGGACCTCCCCTGTTGGGGGAGGAGAGATTGAACACTCCCTGAAGGGAGGCAGGCTGCTTCCAGAACACTAGGTGTCTTCTGGAAATCAGCCCTTTCCTTCTTGGCCCTTGCACTGGCATTGCTGGTTTGTGCTCTGTCTCGGGCGACTACTGTTCTGGTGAGCAACTGCAGACTGTCCTGGGGGTTGGTGAGTTAATTACCCTAAATTCTTTTGAACTAGCTTAATTGGGAACAGTCTGGCAGTGAATAGGTTAAGCTTAGAGTTAAGAATATCTATCTGTATTTCTATTTTCCTATTTCCTTATCTTTGATTTTTATTAGTTTCACCTTTGTTGTTTAATTAATTCGCAAGTAATAAAATCTAATCCTTTTGTGAACTAAAGCTTAGAGGCTCCTTTGTTATTGGCCTGGGAGAAATATCTAAAAAGGGCAGTTCAGAGGAGAAGGTTGAACCTAAAAGGTCCCTCATATTTCTGGGACCCCAGTATTAAGGCGAGTCACCCAAATAACGCTCCGTATATCAAATTTTGGCCCTCACAGCATGTATATTCAATGAAAACTTGTGTGATTTTAGAAGGCCTACTAAATCATATTTGTAAGCTAATTTATTACAATCACAATTTGATATTGATAGCAATTATGTCCAAAACTGCTGTGATTTGTGATGCTTCTTGTCATGTGTCTGTTTATATGTCTATATATCTGGGAGGCAGCATGATACCTAACAAAACTGTAAACTCCACTTTTATAACTTGTATCTATAGTGCTAAGTAGAGTACTTTATATGTACTCCGTATGTTTTAAATGTTTAAATATGTTTTAAATATGTTATCAGGTCCATGGTATAATGGATACATACCAATAATATAACATCTATTGCACAAGGCAGCCCCCGGATAGCATTTCAACCATTCAACTTTTGGCTCATTTCACAATCTCCCATTCCATTCCCCATGCACATACATAGGAATTTCTCTCACACTAAGGAAACCAATCCCAACTCCACACTAGCTGCTTCTAAAGCTTTCCACTTTTTCAGTCTGCATATTTATGATATATAGGAAAACAGGGATACCTTATCAAATTTGGTCAATAGCAGTGACCATTTAACATCATATATTTCATTTTGGAAATTTGTAAACTTCAAGATATCAAGTAACAAAAAGTATCCTAATTTATCAAGTCTGTGTTCATTTTTTTTTTTTTAGTGAGGCAATTGGGGTTAAGTGACTTGCCCAGGGTCACACAGCTAGTAAGTATGTGTTACGTGTCTGAGGCCAGATTTGAACTTAGGTACTCCTGACGCCAGGGCCGGTGCTCTATCCACTGTGCCACCTAGATGCCCCATGTGTTCATTATTTTTTATATCAAATTTCATATCAAGGTTTAATATAATGTAGTAGAAATCTGCCTGGATAAGGAGTCAAAAAGCCTGGTGTCTTTGCTCTGCCACCTAGGTTAGACAGATAACCTTGGGCAAATGACTTAATTTGTCTGATCCTCATTCTCATCCATAAAAGGGGAATAACAAAACACTGGATCTGTCTGCTTTCTAGGATAATTATGAACATCACATAAAATAATACATGTGAATGTGTTTGAAAAACCATCAACTATTTTAAGGAGTATAAATTTAATAATAAGAGTATTATTACCAAAATAAGGATTTGATAAAATGGATAAATTGATTTAAAAGATTATAATTATCCCTTAAGTTTGAGCATAGACTTCATATTGAATTCACCAGTCAAGCTTCGAACTATTCTTTTTTAACATGATTAAAATTATTTAAAAGTTTGGATTAGATAGAATATGGAAAATATTTTCCTCTACCTATACTTACCTAGTTCTTTAGAAATAGATAAATACTATGAGACTAATGTGTCATTTGCAATATTGGGGGGAAGCCTGTCCCTGTTCTAAGTTATTGGGGAACTTAGCTGGAGTTTCTTATATATTGCTACTTATAAATTAGAGGCTATTATGGGGGGGGCGGGGCAAGCCAGCCCCGGGGTAAGGTAAGTCAGTATCCAGGAGAGGCACAGCAAAAAGAGATCGACCCCCCTCTCCCCAAAGATTTTTATCCTCTCTCAAGTAGAGGTGGGTCGCTGCACATTGATCCAAGCTAATTGGCCAGTAACATTCAAGTCCATTGATTGACATGATTTGGGAAGTTGCCCAGGTGAGTTAACTTCCTTTAGGTAGTCAGAAAGGACAATCTATATTTCTTTTGTGTTTCTACTGACTGGCCTGGCTCTGAGAAACCAATCAGAGTTCCTGAGTGAGCTGGGGGGGGTCCTCTGGATCCCCCCAAAACCCATTATTAATAATTATTTTCTCACACTAAGAATGTGTCATAAGTTAGAAGACAGAATCCCTTTGAAATTAACTTGGCTGTAATCCCTACCATTAAATCAGATTTTGTTGTTGTTGTAAAATTTTAATAATTAAATAATCAGCCAAAGAGCCCATATAGATTGTAATGTCTTCAAGTTATTTGTACAGGTTATTTGGAGAATCTTTTTGTTTTGTTTTGTGATTATGTAAACCTTTTATTGATGCTTTTCTTGGTTTTTACATCATCCTCCCTTGCTTTTTATTCTCCCCTACTCTTTCCACATCTACACACATGAATTTTCTCTTGTAACAAGGCAAAACAGTTAAACAAAACAAACCAACAGAAGAACTATGTCTGACAACATATGCAACAGGCCACACTTTATAGCCCACCAATTCTCCTCCCAGGGGAGATGATGTTTCATCATCATTCTTTCTGGAACTAAGATTGGTCATTGCATTTAATCAGAATTGTGATGTCTTTTAATGTTGTTTTCTTTTTCATTATGGTGGTCATTGAATATATTGTTCCCTTGATTCTGCTTTCTTCACTCTGCATCAGTTTAAATAAATCTTCCAATGTTTCTCTTAATTCCTTCTGAGATTCTTTAGAACATACATATTCCTGGGAGTTTTGTATCCCTTTATTGCCTTTATATATAACACATACATTCTTGTTTTTGTTTGTTTGTTTGTTTTTTAGTGAGGCAATTGGGGTTAAGTGACTTGCCCAGGGTCACACGGCTATTAAGTGTTAAGTGTCTGAGGCCGGATTTGAACTCAGGTACTCCTGACTCCAGGGCCAGTGCTCTATCCACTGCACCACCTAGCTGCCCCTACACATACATTCTTTTACCCTAAAAGAAAAGTCTAGTTCTGAGCATAAAGGAAAGTATGGTATCCCTTTTTTTTTTTTTTTTGAGAGAGAGCTCTACAGTAATAAAAGAAAGAACAGGATCCTATGTGAGATTTAAATTGTTTCTACGATGGCTCTGAAATAAGTTTCATCCTTCGATGAAAGGAATATAAAAGAAAACTACATAAAAGTAATTATTCTAGTTTTTTAAAATTACAAATAAAAGGGGAAAAGCAGAGCCAAGAGAACAAGTACACACTAATAATGACCATATGAGGGGAAAAGGGAAGAAGAATGAATGGAAAAAGAATCTTGATGAAAACTTTGAGGAAATGACAAAATTTATGAAATTTTATGCACCAGAATTATTACAAAGCATGTTGATCTAGTTGGGTTGCTGTTTAATATTAAGTTTATAATGATTCATTTTAAAAAATAACATAGTCCCCAAATGTAAAAATGGTTATAGTTGTGCTGTTACTCATCAATAGATTGTATACTATATAATCAAAAGAAAAACCTTTATAGCTAAACATACTAGATGTCTAATCTTATAGGGGGAAAAGCAACATAACCAGAATCCCAGAAGTGTCAGGAATCCTTTCAGTAGATCTATACAGAGTGAAACTCTGTGTCAATCATAATATCAGAGAACTGAAAATGAAAGAGAAGTGAGTTCTTCCTTTTTGCAATGACAGATTTATACTTAAGAAAAGCATCCCTAATGTTAGTAATGCACTTCAATGAGCTACTAAAAATAGGATCATAGACTTAGAGTTGAAATGGAAACTCAGAGGCCTTTTTGTCCAAGTTCTTCATTTTAGCAGATGAAGAAATTAAGAACAAGGGAGTTGAAATAACTTGCTCAGGTAATACAGGAAAGAGGCAGCATTTGAACCCAGATCCTCTGATTCTGGAGCAAGTGCTCTTTCTACTATACCACACTGTCTCCTTAATGTGAATATATTTACTTCCATCAATATTTTTGTGAGAATTAGCTTATCAGAACAACTCTGGTTCAAAAGGCAACCAAAAACCAACTGTTTGCACACCCCAGATTCCCTCAATCTGGTGATATTGAACTGTTTTCAATGCTACTATGAGTAACATCCACCACCCTCCTTCTCTAACCCTTCTTGGAAGATACAGACCTACTGGAAAAAGTCCCTGGGTATTGATGAGTAATTTTGCTACAAAATCATGCCATTTGTGGGGTGGGGTGGGAACCATCTTGCTGTTGCAGGATAATTACTTTCATTTCTTTAAGACTGCAGATCCCATTCCCCATAAGCCCATCCACAATATTTTCAGTTTTCCACTTTTCTCATTTGTCCATCTCTACCCCTATTGTTGTTGTTGCTGCTGTTGTTCAGTCATTTTAGTCATGTCCCACTCTTTGTGATCCCATTGGGGGTTTTCTTGGCAATGATACTGGAGTAGTTTGCCATTTCCTTCTCCAGCTAATTTTTTGGAGGGTTGGGGGGGCAGGCAATGAGGCTTAAGTGACTTGCCCAGGGTCACACAGTTAGTGTCAAGTGTCTGAGGCTGGATTTGAACTCAGGTCCTCCTGAATACAGGGCCAGTGCTTTATCCACTGCACCACCTAGCTGCCCCACAAAATCATCTTTCCAGTGGACAGAACTGATCATGTCCTTCCCCTACTCAGTGTCTTCCTATTGCCTCCACAATCCAACTCCAACCAATCTTCTCAGACTTATTTCACAATCTACATAACCCTCAGTGTTAACAGAGGACAAGACCTGGATCTGTCCTAGATTTAATGTATTATTAGACTTAGTGCTTGCATATGGGAACCATTGATCCTTTTGCCATTTTTGTAGAGGCCTAAATATGAGCTATATATATTCTGAATATTTCCATGGAAGATGATGGATGGGAAGAAAACAATTCAAATTATGATGCTCTCAGAGAAAATCATTGTAGGGAGCACAAATCAAAAAGACATTCAGGAGGTACCCCTAAGACTGAATCTAGTCCATAAAATGTCAGAACTTCAGTTCAAGATTATGAATTCCACATCTAAACAAGTCCCATAGTTTTAGTGGACTATAGTAGATGTCAACAAAATGACTTGTTAATTAATGAAGCTAACAAAAGGTTAAGCTGCCTTAATAGAAGTAAAGGCTTCAGAACAAAAGAGGTACTCTTCCCTGGTCAGACCACAGCAGTGTATTATATTCAGGCCTAGGTGCCAATCCTGAGGAGAGTGGGTCAGAATGGTGAAGGGGCTAACAATTACTTCGAATTTGAGGACTGGTTGAAGGAATGGAGACATTTGGCCCAGAGAAGAGAAGACTTAGGGACAATGTGGTAGCTTTCTCCCAGGACTGTCATGTGGGAAAATATTTTATGTGGCCCCACAAACAGAACTAGGAATCATGGATAGAAGCTGCTGAGGTTAAGACTCTAGCAGGAAAAAAACAATTACAGTTATACAAACATGAAATGACTTCAATTGGTAACAAGTTCCCCATCATCACTAGAGGTTTTTCAAGCAGAAGCCAAATGATCACTTATCAGGGATGTAGAAAGGTTTTCTGCTCAGATATGGATGGGACTAGATGACTTTTGAGTCCCTTCCAACATAGAGATGCTATAATTGAAGAAGAAGAAGAAGAAGAAGAAGAAGAAGAAGAAGAAGAAGAAGAAGAAGAAGAAGAAGAAGAAGAGAAGGAGGAGGAGGAGGAGGAGGAGGAGGAGGAGGAAAAGGAGAAGGAGAAGGAGAAGGAGAAGGAGAAGGAGAAGGAGAAGGAGAAGGAGAAGGAGAAGGAGAAGGAGAAGGAGAAGGAGAAGGAGAAGGAGAAGGAGAGGCAGCAGCATTTATATAACATTTTAAGGTTTGCAAAGCACTGTATATACCTTAAATCATTATATCCTTAACAACAGCACTGTAGGGTAGGTACTATTATTATTATGCCCATTTTACAGATAAAGAAATTGTGGTATAGCAAGATTATGTGACTTGTCCAGGGTCATACAATTAGTAAGTGTCTAAGGCAAGATTCAGGACTTCCTAACTCCAAGAATCCCATGTTGTATCTACTGCACCACCTAGTTACCTAATTCATTTGCAAACTATATTATATCAAAATCCCAAATACTGTATCATTCTAAGTTGCCCTCAAAGAAATAATGCCTATATGTCCTTTTGGCTCTTGGATAGACACCAGAGTCAAAACTTATCTATTTGGAAAGACAACATTCATTTGGTGGGGGAGGGGGGGGGGTCAGAGGGAGGAAAATAAATGTTTATTAAGCACTTACTATGTGCCAGGTACTTTGCTAGGCACTTTACAAATATTATCTCACAACAACCCTGTGTGATAGGTGCTATTATTATCCCCATTTTACATCTGAGGAAACTGAGGCAGATAGAAATTCATATGGCCCAGTTACTAAAAAGGAGCTATACTGAGAAAATGAGAACCCAGACTCCTGCAACATGCTATTAGGTTAAAAAAATAGGTTGCACATCCAAGTTAATTATTCATTCTTTCATTTAACTATTAAGTACCTACTTTGTCATAGCACCTTGCTAGATGCTAGAAGAGACACAAGAACAAGCTCCCTCTCTTCCTAGGTATTTGGCACATTTCTGTACTTCTTCCTGGAAGGCAATGATGACTCTGCTACATTTTCTCTGCCTCTCACCATTAGCTTGCAGTAAATAGGTCTGAAACATCCTCATGAAGTATTTCAACTTAACTAGCCAGGGAAATAACCTGGAAACAGAGAGAATGAAATCAAGTGGTTTCCAAACTTCAGGGAGGGAGGAAAATCTCTGCTGCATCTGCAACTTGTAAGAGAGCTTGTTAATACCCAGAGAAAATTCTGGAATTATATATCTAATTAACTCCAAAGATCCCAGTTCTAGGAGAAGCTGAGAAAAGTGTTTCATAAAATCAGTTCAGGAAAGGATGGCATGAAATAAAAAGCAGAGTAACACAGCCCATGAATTTGAGGGCCAGAGACCCAGGGAAGTGAAGAGGGCACAACCAGGGGTGCTTGTTGTCTCCATTAATTTACCCAAGCCTCCCCTCCCACCACAAACACCTCCCATTTGCCTGCTATTTTCCCCCATCTCTGACTTTAATTTTCATTCTCTACTTCACACTTTCACAAAAAAAGTGATGTCTCTTGGGACTTTATTATCCCATTAGTTTAACAAATGCTGAGCACTGCTATGTGCATAGAGAACACGGAGCCAGTGAGATAAATAAATAGAACACATAGTCTCTATCCATGGAAATTGAACAGCAAAACAAGACAATAGAAGAGATGTGATGAGGTAGTGTGACAACTTGTGTCAAAGGAATGGTACAATCAATTAATGCTATAAATACTAAATGAAAAAATGAATTCAGATGATATTAGAGATCACTGATTGGAGATGGCTCCCCAATCTCCTCTAAATTCACCCTCCTTCTCCCCTTGACTCTTATAATCTCTTTATCCCAGTCATCTTTCTAATGCCCTGATTTTAAAAAACAAACAAAAAACACTTTCCAGACAATCCCTCCATATCTATCTATCTTGTAACAATACATTTAAGGTTTTCTCCAATCTGGTCCTAACCTATAGAGATTAGAGAAACTTCCTCCCTAAAAAGGAATCTGGCCAATCAAAAATCCAACACAGCATCTCATGGGACTCTCACCAGGACTTGGGCAAGATGCCAGGCTGCCCTGACAGAAGAAACTCAAAGAAGCATTGGATGGGGGAGTGGGGTGAGAACAAAAGAAAAGAATTTGAGATCAATCTTTCCAAAATGCAGGAAATCTAAAAGATAAGAATTGTATCAAGACCCAGACCTAGGAAGCTAAGCAGCAAGGTTTAAACATTTTTCTTCCTCTTTCCTCCTTTAGCCCATTTCTTCCTCTCTGCAAATCACTAGGGAGAGGGGTACAGCATCTCACTAGTACTATTGATTGCATGCAATGGAAATTGCATGCTGAGAGAACTAGAGATCGGGAATCATGTCCCCTCCCCCTCTCCTACCCCCCCCCCCCAGGGCTTAGGAGCAGACCCAAATGCTGTTCAAGAAAAGTAGACAGATGATTCTAGGGGAGTTTGGGGGCTATTTTGGTTCATTCTGTTGGAGTTTATCTTTGATCCCAAACACTGAAGCACTTTTCCTTTAGCAACTTTCCCCCAAGAATTAACATCAATAGGGTTATTGATAGGGTTATCAATGGGATCTTTTCCCCTTACAGGTATGAAAACTGGGAGGTGACTTATTAGTCACCCACAAAAGAGACAGTAGATGGACTAAGCTGTGAAGGGAGATTCATGTTCAGAGTACTTGTCCACCATGCCTCCCGACTCAAAATTTACAGTGCTATTATTTGTCTAAATGGAAAAACACCTACAGCATTTGTAGAAAGGGAAAGACTCTCAAAGCACTTTTCAATTGTCCCTCTTGTTCCCTCGTTTGGGTGAATGACACCTAAACCATGGGCTGAGAGTAAATTTCTTGAATCTCCCTTCAAGTTTTCTTCCCTTCCTTTCATAGCAAATGCTTATCACAGATTCTCCATGTTCCTAGTTCTTCCCTTCCTCACCTCCTGCTACTTTGCCTTCATCTCTCCGGTTCTACTCTTTGCTCCAACCCCCACTCCCCACCTCCCACCCCCAACCCCCTCCGGCCTCCCATTTCTTCTTCTCCTGGTCTGAAAGCTCCCTCCAGGATTGGAAGCGCCATTAGGGTGCCCACAACTTCGGAATGGGGACGGGGGAGGGTGGGGGGGAGCCAAGCCTGCTTTTTCCATAAGTGTGCTTGGACTTCCAGCACGCCACACCAGCCATGGAGTCCAAGGGGTCGAGGGAGTCAATGGAAGTCCCTGTAGGTCAACTGAGGGCTTTGCACTAACAAAGGGCCTTCAGCTGGGTCTGGCCGAGGAGACAGAGCTAGGGCAGCGTCCCCTCGAAGTCCTGACTCACCCTCGCTGCCTGGTCCCTCCAGCTTGGACCATGCTGCCTTTGTTTCTAAGTTTCCTTTGACATTTAGGTCTGACCTCCAGTGGAGTGAATCATGGAATGGTCCCACATACACATACATACACACGCGCTCTCACACACACACACACACACACACACACACACACACACACACACATCTCACACTGCTGCAACCCGTGAGCGCCCCCTGAGGCTTAGCAGGGGAGGAAGGGAGAGAGCAGGAAGAGTCGAGGATGCAAAGTCCTCTAAGCCAGAGAATTCTTGTCCATACAGCTCCATCTAACTGGAAGACTGAAGGAAAGAGGAATGAGTACGAAGAGACCCTCAGTCTCCCACCCTCCTCATTGAACACACACACACACACACACACACACACACACACACACACACACACACACACGGCAGCTGGGGGGGGGAGGAACATCAAGAACCAGGTCTCTTTGCACAAACAGGGAAAAGTTGGGAATGGATGGGAGGACAAGGACCCAGAAAAGGATGCTCGAGTTTGCAGAGCTCTGTCCTGCAAACAAGCGAAATGCGGGCTCCAAACGTCCAAGCGACCCAACCAAGCTGGCGAGTAGGATGCCTTCCCGACTGGGATCTAACCCCTCAGCCCGGCAGGGCCTCCTCGCCGAGGTACTGGAGCCCGGAGCCAGCTCCACACATAGAACATCCATCCCTTCCCACGGGCTAGGGCCCGGGCCGCCGCGGTCTCCGGCGGATCTCGCCCCATTGCAGCCAGCGCCTGGAGAACGGGCCCAGCCAAAATCCAGCCGGCGGCCAAGGAGGCGCGCTGCTCTCCGTCCGTCCCCGTCTCCCCCTCCCTCCTCTCTGCGCCTGGGAAAGCTGCCACATCCCTCTCCCGTGCAAGGCTGGCCCGCCAAACTCACAACACACTTTTCTCTCCAGCCTGTCAATTCTCCTCCTCCCCCCCAGCTCCATTCTCTTGTCACTTTCACCCTCAAAGCCGGTGGCGCTCTGTACCTCCTTTGAGCCACCCTCACCCCCCCCCCCCCAACACACAGACAAACACACACAATTCTCTTCTTCCCCATCCCCAGGCCCAACCCCTTTCCATCAGTGTAAATGTTACCATAACAACGGGCAGGAATTCTCCAATATATACAAAGATGTCCAGGCAGAGCTCACAGCTGCCCCCGCCCACACTAGCTCTCTTGTCAAACGGGGCCCGGTTGTCCCTCGGGATAGCACCTCGCACTGGGGCCGCCCCGCTCTAGACAATTTCTCAGTGATTCCAAGGGGGGAGTGGGGGCGGCGGGAGGAGTGGAGAATGGAACGAACATAGAGGGGGTGGGAGGAGAGAGACCAGGCTCTGTCTCGCCCCCTCTTGCCAACTGGGTCTTACTCACGATGAGGGGAATAGTCCGGTCTTCTCTGTGGAGTTCCAGCCTAGCAGCTGGTCTCTGTCCGCTCCTGCCCCCTCCGCTGCTGCTAGGAGATCGGCTGGAGGATGCTGAATGGGATCTGTTGTCCTGCCATAAGTAATAGAAAGTGCCTAAGATCCAGGCGACCGTGAGGATTGCGATGGCATTAGCGCGGATCCTTCTCATGCTGTCTGGGAGCCGGGAGTAAACTAGAGAAGAGGTGGCTGGCTAGGTAGGTTGCGGGGGGGGGGGGATAGAGGGATCTGGGGGGGGGGGAGGGAAGGAGAGGAGAGGGTGGATGGTGTAAGGGGTGGGGGGGCAGTACGACTAGGGTTTTCTGTTCCCTTCGAGCTTTGGCCGGCTCTCTCAGTCACAGCTGTTTGTTTTAGCTCTTGTCTCACTGCTCAGTCCTGCAGAGCAGAAAAAGGAGAGAGGTGGAGGGGGTGGGGGGAAGAGATAGAAGGAGAGTGGAAGAGATCCTCACGGTCCTAATGCCCTTCAGACCACGAGGCTGGCCCTTACAAAGGAGTACATCATCTCCAAACACTCTCCCCAAGACCCTATGGTCTGGCGAACTGGGGACTCCTTTAGTTTCCCATGGTCCTTAGAGGGGCAAGACAGGTGGCAAGGAGAGGTTCCTTACAAAGAGCAAAGTTTTCCTGGCGTGTTTGGAGGGGCTACTTTTGGGGCGCTGTGTTAATATCCAGAGTCATAGAATGTTAGAGACGGAAAGTACCTAAGAGATCTTAACTCTTCCAACCCCCTCATTTTCCTACAGCATTTTGTCGGGGTTTCTCTTTTGCCGATACTCTACCTTGATTATACTTATTATTGGGAAAGGAGAGAATAAGCATTTTATATAGCACCTACTAGGTGTCAGGCACTGTTGTTAAGCACTTCACAAATACTATTTCATTTGATTCTCATAATCACCCTGCCAGATAGCTGCTGTTATTATCCCCATTTTATAGTTGAGGGAACTGAGGTCATTAAGTGTTCCCCCTCTCCCCCTCCTCCCTCCCCCAATTCAGTTAAATAAGTTCTGAGGCTGAATTTAAACTCTGCTCTTACTAACTTCAGGCCCAGGGCTCCATCTATTGCACCACCCAGTTAGTGGTCTCTAATTGTTGTACACACCAGTAAGACTGGGACCCTGGAGGTCAGGCACAGATTTTCATTTTTGAATCGCCATGTTCTAGCCCAAAGTAGGCGGTTGATCAATGTGTCTGAATTTAATTTTACAGATGAAAAAAGTGAGGTCCAAAAGTGACTCAGATTAGGATTTCTGCTAGAGCTTTGGGAGGCACCAGGGTGAGAGACCTCCAGTTCAGCAGGGCTTCACTGGGGGAAGGTTACCAACTTTGCCAGACAGATTTCTGATTGGCATCCGGAGCTTTTCATTCCCTACTAGGCAAAGCAGTCTCTTTCTATCAGGCTTTCCCGAAGAATCACGAGGGCAGTGGAGGTTGAAGAATACCAGGAAGACTTCAGAGTTAAGTGAGACTCCTGAATCTCACTTCAGATGTGGTGTTATTTCAGTCACACTTGGCTCTGGTTTCCCTCCCCCACCTCCCCACCCCTCCTCCTCTGGAATTTTATACTGAAACAGCATGGCCTATCAGTCCTGTTATTTACTCTTAAAAACTAAGGGAGGGGATTAGAAAGCCAGACTGAGGTTGGGTACAAATGGTATGCCTAAAAGTATGACAGGCCTCCATACCAAGGATAGATCAGGAATCTAGGGGAACTCACCTTACAGCAATTCCTTCCTTTTACACATCCTCATTCTAATTTCCCATTCCTCTAATTTGACCTTTCCTGTTAATCTTATCTTTAAATTTTCTTGAAGACTCTCCCCCACCCTTCACCCCTCACCCCTCACCTCCATTTCCAGACCAGCCCCATGGTTTAAATTATGGGTATGATTTGCAGGCCATGAAAATTCAGAATCTGAACTAGAATCAGAGCCCCAACATTTCTAGACTACTCTCTCTGCCACCCACCCCGACTCACATAAAAAATCCCCTCTTATCACCTTTCTTGTTCCAGGGGAGGACATAGCTCTTTGCCTGGAAAACTTTTGCCTAAACTTCTGGGATTATTTGAGCCCCTTTTGATTTACAGTGAGAAACTGGTACCTTCACTCTTCTAACCCCAACTTAGTTTTTAGTTCCATCCCTGAACCATACCGCCAATAACTTCCCCTTCTCTTTTCTTTCTCTCCTTCTTTAAGTATAATCCTTAAAGTCTTCCCTTTTTCATTTCTCTCCTTTCCTTCTTCAACCTCCAAGCTCCTACTCCATCCCTTTACAAAACCTTCCCATTGTCTATCCCTCTCTACTTTCTCTTTAACAAACTTTACCTCTGAAGGCCCCCCACCCCCAGAAGGTGATTGACATTCTTAGGTTCTAGGGAGGTAACCCTGTGGGGCTTCACTCCTAACACCAGACATAACTCTCAAGTCCCTACTGGTGTCCTTCCCCTTAACAATCAGGCAATGGGGTAAAAATAATTTGACTTGTAGTAAAGGTATTTATGAAAATGTCATAGTAAGAACAGTAGCTACCAAACATTACCCTCACATAAACCTGAGGCTCACTTTCCCATAAATACATGCAAACCTCATTCAAGTTGGTACAAATTTAAAGTACAATACTAGTGGGGTACTCACAACTGTTAGCCTAGAAGTGCTTCCTCTTTATGTTATCTTCACAAAGTTTCCAGCTGGGTGCTGCATCTCTGCTGGATAGATTGCTTAGATGGGCTCCCAGAGACTGCTCCTCTCCACAGCTCAACTTTTCCCTTGCCAGAACTGTCTTTGTCTTGAGTCTGTAGCTAGCTTTCTACTCTGCTACCACTGAAGCAGCTTCCTCCCTTGAAAGATTGAATTTTTGAAACTATGTCCATTTAGAATATGTTGTTCTGTTCCCTCAACTGTATCTTTTAAAAATGAAATGTTACATATTTTTCAATCAGCTAAAAATCCAACTTCTCTCCATCCTAAACCTCTACCACCCCCTAAATGAGAAAGAAAAAATAAAACCCCTGTTACAAATATATATTATGTCCAACATGTCTCATTCTGCATCCTTAGTCCTTCACCTCTGTCAGGAGGTGTGTAGCATGCTCCATCAATAGCAAGTTGTTTGTCCTTATAACACTGTTGTCGTTGTATAAATTGTTGTCTTCTGCTCACCTCACTGTGCATTAACTCATACAAGTCTTCCCAAGTTTCTATGACGCTATCTCCTTCATGATCTCTTACAATACAACAACACTCCATCATTATTACATACTATAGTTTGTTTAGCCGTTCTCCAGTTGATGAGCACCTCTTCGGTTTCCAGTTCCTTGCCACCACAAAAAGAACTATAAATATTTTTGTATATCTTTAGTTAAATTTTTTGTATAGGACTATTCCCTACCTTAATAAAAATTCCTTTTTATTCTCCCTTCTCCCCTTTTCCCTCCTATTTCCCTGTTGAGTAAAATATATTTCTGTATCAAATTATGTGGGTGTATTCTTTCATCTTTTATCAAGATCAGATGAGAATGGAGTTCAAGTCTCAGCTTCTACTTGTACCCCCTCCCCTCAATGTTGAACTCTCAAGCTGATGAACTCTCCAACTGCTAGTCAAGATGTCTTCCTCTGGACAACTAGTTGCTAAAACACCTTGGTTAATTGGGGGTGGGGAGAAATACAAGCGCGCGCGCGCGCGCGCACACACACACACACACACACACACACACACACACACACACACACACACGGGTCTAGCACTCAAGAAAACCTGAACTCCTTCAAACTCAAAACCATCCCGAGGGCTTAGATATTTAAAGCCGTGCAAAGGCATATCCAGTTTTTGCTTGTCCAATGAGCTGACTCCCTTTTATTCTCTCAAGAGACCTGTTTGTACCTCATAAAGTGATCACCCAGGAGTTAATACCTTGTTAACAAATTAACACCCCATTACCTCTGTTATTATGAATTGAGCTAGGGGAAAACTAAATTCCCTCTTATACCTCTTAAATCACATCAACTTCATACTTAATACTTGAACCAACTTCCTTACCCTTCCATTTCTAAACTTGTAAAAATGGTAGTAGGAAGGGGATAGAAAATAAAATAGCATTTATGCTTAGGCTAATACATCCAGAAAGTCCAGGGAGACTCAGGCCTAGGCAATTATTTCATGGGATACTATTCTTCTTCCTATTTGATTGGTTGTCTTGGGGACCCTTCCAAACACTTCCACCTTGTCCTACCCCCAACAGAGCTGGCCAGGGCAACACTTAGTGCTGCACATTGTGGGTTGGAGATAGCACCAACTGTGAGGGAGAGTCCTGAGCTCAAGTCAGTCAAGAGCAGCAAGTACAGGTGCTTCATTTAGCTTTATGATTTCTTCTCAGACAATTGTCCTCTTTTGGGGTTTTGCCTGTACAGCTTATGCCTTCCTTAGTCTAATGAAACAGTCTCTTGCCCCAAAGTACAGAGGGACAGCCACAAGGATAGTAGTTTTGAAAACTAATCCAGCCCAACAATATCATGTGTTCTTAGGTACTGCTAAGGTCAGAAACCCAACCATGAAGCTAGCTCAATTATCTAGACCAACTCTCTGCTCATAATACTAATAATATCATTGGGGAATCCCATTTTTTTCATCTTTATCTTAGATACCCTGGAGAAAATGTCCATGCTCTCTCGGTGTTTCCATAATGTCAGGATAATAATGAACAACAGAATCCACAACTGGACGTGACCTCAGAGACAGCCTGTATTTGACAGATGAGGAAACTGGAGCCCACTAAAGTTAGGGACTCATCTGAGGACACACAACTACTTAGTTACGGAACTGAGACTAAATTCCAGGCTTCTTGATTTCTCATGCTTTCCCTGCTATGTCATACTTGTCATTGGTCCACAGTGCTATTGGGGCAGTTAGGTGGCGAAGTAGATAGAGCACTGGCCCTGAAGTTGGGAGGACCTGAGTTCAAATCTCAACTAAGACACTTACTATCTGTGTGACCCTGGGCAAGTCGCTTACCCCCAAATTGCCTTAAGCATCCAGGATCATCTCCAGTCATCCTGATGCTTATATCTTGCCATTGGACCCAGATGGTCTCTGGAGGAGAGAGTGAGGTTGGTGACCTTGCAAAGCCTTCTATCACTTAAATCCAATTCAGTGAAAGTCATGACATCACCTCAATGTCTTGGTCCTCTTTGAGAATGATGGACAAACAATAACAACAACATTGTTGCAATACTGAGCCTCCAAAGAGAAACATTGCCCTTCTTTTTACAGTATTTGCTGGCTCTCAGGGACACTTTATCCTGTCCCAGGAACCAGAAAAACCTCAGACAGGCTTCTTCTAGATCTCTGCATTTTCTTTTCTTTTTTCTTTTTTTTAGTGAGGCAATTGGGGTTACGTGACTTGCCCAGGGTCACACAGCTAGTAAGTGTTAAGTGTCTGAGGTCGGATTTGAACTCAGGTACTCCTGACTCCAAGGCCGGTGCTCTATCCACTGTGCCACCTAGCTGCCCCCTCTGCATTTTCTAAGTACCTACATGTCTCTGTACCTACTTGGACACCAAACAGGTATAGAGAATGCAGTTATATACTTGGTTGCACATGTGTAAGCGGTAATAAATGTGCACCTGGTATAAACATAGCCTCGGGTGCATATTTATGCACACATATCATCTGTCCTTTTCCATAGGAAGCATAGCTGTTTTCACTCAGGAGGAGATGTAAGGAGGCTCCAGTCAGCCATTCAGAAGAAAGTCATGCTAGCAGACCTAGCACAGCTCAGAAATTGCCGCTTAATATGGGAAGCAGAAGAAATAATGATGCACCAAGGGAAAGGGAAGGAGACATGGCAGTACCAACAATGTAGGCAAGACAGTGGAATAGCATGATGCAATGTTATCTCCAGGCATGGAAAACCTATTCATTCTCTTCCTGCCATACAGTACAAGCTAAGTTATAGGGAGCAACTTTGAATCAAAAGGTAGTTACCCTCAGGTAACATCTCTTTCATGCCTTCCCCTCTTTAGCTATCCTTTTCACCTGCTATATAACTTAATGCACTGCTTTGAATTAGTTAACCAGTATTTCAGAGCTGGAGTTCAGAGCTGTACTCCATGGGCCATCAATTAAAATTTCTTTGGCCATATCCTTGGGATGAGGTATGGTGTAGGGACAAGGGTCAAAGTAATGAGCTCGCTAATTAACCCTTCCCTTCTTAGGGCTCCAACCTGCCCTCAGGGCCCACTCACAGAGCTGAAATGCTTTGCCGAGACCATTTGGGATTTTCTTGGCAAAGATACTGGAGTGGTTTGCCATTTCTTGCAGATGAGGAAACTGAGGCAAGCAGGTTAAGTCACTTGCCCAGGCTAGTTAGTGTTTGAATCCAGATTGGAACTCAGGAAGATGAGTCTTCCTGACTTTAGGTCCAACACTTTGCCACCTAACTGCCCATGAGGAGTCATACTAAGTAACCTCAGAGGCAGAATAATGATGAATGATTTTATATTTTTATTATGCTCTCCTGTTTATGATCTTATTTTTTTCCTTTTGACAAACCTAGGTTGCTAGAGTAGTTCTCAATATTCCTAGCCTACAGGTGGAGAAAGAAAACATGAAAAAGATGAATGACTTAATAGAGAAAGGAAACAAGCATTAATTAAATACCTATTATATGCTTAGGTGGCCTACAGATATGTTTTTCATTTGATTCACACAACCACTTTGTTAGGTAGGTCCTGTTATTATCCCCATTTTGCAGATGAGGAAACTAAGAGACAGAAAAGTTAAGTGATTTGCCCAGGGCCACATAGCTAGTATCTGATGCTGCATTTGAACACAGGTCTTCATGACTCCAGGCCCAGGTCTAGCCAGTACACCACCTAAGCTACCTTTTGGGGCATACAGCTACACAAAGATAGTTAGTAGACAGAGCCAGGTCTCTTGACTCAGTTTTCCGCTGGGCCATACTAAAATTATATGGAAAAGTAGATTTTTAATCCTTAAGGCTCAAAGGAAAAAAAAAACACAAAAGGAAATTAATTGAAAAGTGAGGCCAAAGGGGAGCCTCCAACCCCCTAACAGGGTAATCAAAAGGAAGAAGATAAGCATTTATTAAGTGCCTCCTATGTGTTGAGCACTATGCTAAGTGCTTTACAAAGATCATCTCATTTAACCCTCACAACCCTGAGAGGTAGGTGCTATTATTATCTCCATTTAATAGTTCAGAAAAATGAAGCAGACAGAGGTTAAGTGACTTGCCTGGGGTCCCACAGATACTGTTTGGGGCCAGATTTGAACTCAGGTCTTCCTGACTCCAGGCCCAGTGCTCTAAGCACCTAGGAAAATAATAAAATATTCCATCTTATTCCACAGGTGTAGGGTGTATTCAGGGAAGACCTCTGGTGTGACAGCTACTTTCCATCTTTGGTGTATACCTGATTTACCCAACTCTCTCGGGTGGCTCAAAGAAGCTGTTTTGTTTTGTTTTGTTTTTGGTGGGGCAATGAGGGTTAAGTGACTTGCCCAAGGCCACACAGCTAGTAAGTGTCAAGTGTCTGAGTTCAGATTTGAACTCAGGTCCTCCTGAATACAGAGCCCGTGCTTTATCCACTGTGCCACCTAGCTGCCCCAAAGAAGCTGTTTTGACAGATGGGCTAAACTAGGTTGAAGGTAACTGAGGGGTCTCAAACCCTTTGGTAAGTTAGGCGGGTGTCTAGTAGAATGGGTGGATAAGAACAATTTGTTTCAAGGGCCATGAAGCTGAAGCAGGCGCTATGGAAAGCTTCGACCTTGGTCAGACATTGAAGAAATTAAGGTCATTTACCACATCCCAAGCCATCACCAGTTGTCTTGACTTTGTCTTGCTGCTGGTCTGATGGTGCAACTCTGCTTCACTTAAATCCAATTTATGTGCTAATCAAAAGACATCACCCATACCATTTAACCTTTTATATCTATCTTGATGTCCTGTGGCAACAAGCAAGTGATGAAGCAGCAGGTGCAGATACACTGGAAGTTGTAGTCACAACCCTGCACACAGGTGCCCAGACATCTTCTCCCTGGAAGTAGCAGTGGGATTTAGCAGCCCCCTGGGTGTTTGAGCAGACTTTTAAGGACCTCCTGGTGCTCCACTCAAAATGTTCATATAGACTATTTGTGCTCTACTTATGGTAAAGCCTTCCAAGCTCGGAGACACTGTACCGTGACTCCAACAGAGTGATGTCATTTGGTCCTCTTCAAGAACCAACCAACCAACCAAGATATTCCATCTCCTCCCTTTGTGGCTTTGTATAGGTTGTCCACCATGCCTGGAATACTCTCCCTCCTCACCTGTGACTCTTGGAATCCTTAGGAAATATTCAAGACCTCTCAATTACCAGCTCCTATATCCTCCCAGTTCTTAGTAATTCTTCCATTCCCTGAAATTACTTTGCATGTATTTGTGTACATGTTATTTCTCTTCAGTAAAATATAAGTCCTTTGAAGGCAGGGACTATTATCATTTTTTTTTGCTTGTATCTCCAACCTCTGGCATAGGACCTAGCACATAGTAAGCCCATAATAAATCTTTAAAAACAGCTAGGTGTTGCAGTAGATTCAGTGCTAGACCTAGAGTTAGGAAGGACAAAGGTCAAATCTATATAAACACCAGAAATTGAATAAGTATGAAAAATAAACTATCTCTACCACTTCCCATCCCCTGCTGACTGCAAGAAAAATGCAAGCCCCTCAAAGAGGAAGAAACAAGAAAGCTGGCTTGTTTTAGCCATATATATATATACAAAAATTAGAATGATACAAAGAAAATTAGCATGACTTCTGAACAAAGATGACACAAAAATTCGTGAAACATCCCATGTTTATAAAGGAGAGAAAATTTTATCAATGAAATAGTTTAAAATATACAAAAGAAAGAAGACAGTGAAGTAGACTATCATGTTAGATTTAATATATACTTTAAAATGATATAACAGGTTCAGAGTTAAATATATGATCTTTTCTGTTCTTTGTTTATTGAAATATTCAAACTTACTTGTTGTTCACAATAATTTTTTTTTAAAAAAGAAACAAGGAAGTTTACTTAGATACAACCAAGAAAAGGACCTCCTATGGGGTAAATAAGAATTGGAGGAAGGAAGTGGGGAAAGAGATTACAACTTTTTCAAAAGTAGAAAGGAATTTTTTTGTTACTTTTTGTTTTGTTTTTTTCCTTTTGGTATGTTTTTTCTTTCACAATATGACTAATATGGAAATATGTTTTACATGATTGCACATATAAAACCTATATCAAATTACTTACTGTTTTAGGAAAAGGGGAGGGGAAGAGAAAGGAAAATTTGGAACTCAAAAGTTTGTAAAAATGAATGTTAAAAATGGTCTTTACAGGGGGCGGCTAGGTGGTGCAGTGGAAAAAGCACTGGCCCTGGATTCAGGAGTACCTGAGTTCAAATCCAGCCTCAGACACTTGACACTTACTAGCTGTGTGACCCTGGGCAAGTCACTTAATCCCCATTGCCCTGCAAAAAAAAAAAAAAAAAAAAAAGGTCTTTACAGGGGCAGCTAGGTGGCGCAGTGGATAAAGCACTGGCCCTGGATTCAGGAGGACCTGAGTTCAAATCCGATCTCAGATACTTGACACTTACTAGCTGTGTGACTCTGGGCAAGTCACTTAAGCCTCATTGTCCTGCCAAAAAAAAAAAGGTCTTTACATATAATTGGGAAAAACCAAAATACTATTTAAAAAAGAAAAGAAATTGAAACATAAAATAGACATTAAAACGAGGGGGTTGGATTTCTGGGCTACTGTCCCTTCTAGTTCTAAAATTCTTATGAGCTAATGTTATAAACAAATTAATTTATTCCAAGGAGGTCAAAGATTAGAAGACATTTTATGATAATATTTATGGCAGCAAAAACCAGTAACAAAGAACTAGAAACAATAAGTAGGTACCCATTGCATGAGGAATAAATAGCTAAACAACTTATGGTACATAAATGTAAAGAGATATTACTGTTCTATGAGATATAATGAATATAAAAATATAGAAAAATGGGAAGACATATAAACTGATACAAGTGAAACAAGGAGAACCACAATAACATACTTCATATGTGAGAAAATAATTTATAATAAGGAGTTGCTAAGAGAGCCTGGGCTGACCTTTCTTAAGGTCAGGCCAGAGTCAGGAAGTTACCTCACTCAAAACCACACCTACCTGAAAGCTTTATTCCCGCCAGAGGATCTGTTCTCTGGCTGTTCTCAGGACTGTGCTGAACCCCACTCAAATCCAGTGAACCAATAGATTTCAATAATGCTAGCCAATTAGCTTTGAACAATGTGTATGGGCAGGCTCTGCTCCTGCCTTCAGCAAGCTTGCACAGACACTCTCTCTCTTTGGCAAGGGAACTGGGTGAGAACAGATGCAGTCCATGAGGGTTCCCCATTTTCTCTCTTCGCTCTCTTCTACTTCCTAGCTAGGCTTTCTTATCTTTCAGAGCCACGTGTTCTCTCTTTACTAATATTTAATATACTTTAATAAATGCTTAATGCCCCCAAACTGGTGCAATACCTTCTAATTTCTAAGTAACAAATGTATGATAAACCCCAGATAATTTTCCCTACCCTTGGGAAGGACTGGAAGGAGAGAATGAATTTGGAACTGAACCAAAAATTAAAAAAAAAATTAACTGAATTCTATGAAATTATGATCACCTAGCTTGGACCCAAAGAAGAGACATGGGAAAGAACTCTCTTCTTTTCTGAGTTAAAGATTATGAGTTGGGGCAGCTAGATGGTGCAGTGGATAAAGCACTGACTCTGGAGTCAGGAGCACCTGAGTTCAAATCTCACCTAAAACACTTATTAGCTATGTGACCCTGGAAAAGTCACTTAACCCCAAATGCCTTTAATATCTAGGGCCATCTCCAGCCATCCTGATGCATATATCTCACCACTGGACCCAGATGGCTCTGGAAGAGAGAGTGAGCTTGGTGACCTTGCTCAGCTCTCCCTCACTTAAATCCAGTTCTCTACAAGTCATGACATCACCTCCAGGTGTCATGATCCTTTTCCTATTGAAGGACCACCACCAACAAAGGGATTATGGATGCAGAATACTATTTACAATGTTGGTCTTTTTTGATTGGTTAACTAGTTTCAATGACCTATTTGTTTTCTACTTATTCTTAGTTATAAGGTAAGGCACTCTGGGAGGGTGAAGGGAGAATAGATATTTTGGGAAATGATGGTGATATAAAATGTATTTTAAAATTAAAAAATAAATGAAATAATAAAATGTATTATAGAATAAACATTTAAAAATAAATTAGGAGGGGCAGCTAGGTGACACAGTGGATAGAGCACCAGCCCTGGAGTCAGGAGTACCTGAGTTCAAATCTGGCCTCAGACACTTAACACTTACTAGCTGTGTGACCCTGGGCAAGTCACTTAACCCCAATTGCCTCACTAAAAAATTTTTTTTTAAAAATTAGGAGGGGCAGCTAGGTGTTACAGTGGATAGAGCATCAGCCCTGAAGTCAGAAGGACCTGAGTTCAGGTCCAGCCTCAGACACCTGATATTTACTAGCTGTGTGACCCTGGGCAAGTCACTTAACCCAAATTGCCTCACCAAAAAAGAAAGAAAGAAAGAAAGAAAGAAAGAAAGAAAGAAAGAAAGAAAGAAAGAAAGAAAGAAAGAAAGAAAGAAAGAAAGAAAGAAAGAAAGGAAGGAAGGAAGGAAGGAAGGAAGGAAGGAAGGAAGAAGGAAGGAAGGAAGGAAGGAAGGAAGGAAGGAAGGAAGGAAGGAAGGAAGGAAGGAAGGAAGGAAGGAAGGAAGGAAGAAAGGAAGAAAGGAAGAAAGAAAGAAAGGAAGGAAGAAAGAAAGAAAGAAAGAAAGAAAGAAAGAAAGAAAGAAAGAAAGAAAGAAAGAAAGAAAGAAAGAAAGAAAGAAAGAAAGAAAGAAAGAAATTAGGTATTGTCTTTTGTAAATAAAAATGATGCTCTGCACCAACAAACTCATCAGCAGGGTACAGCTTAGAATTTTTGTCCAAGAATAGCATTGGATCTGTGCTATTCCCTCTTACCTCCTAGCTTGAACACCCAAGCTCACTGTCACTTCCTTTCCATTCTTGTTCTACATCTCCATATCTTTTATAATGAGTAGCATTGCTGAGTGGACCATGTCGAAGAACTCAGCTAGGATCAATGCATATATCCAAACTAAAGCCTCACAAACCATAGGACTTGTGGGTATTTGGTTTACACAAGCCTTCTGTGATCCTCTTCACCCCCACCCCCAAAACCCTTTTCCCCTTGTATTTACTTGGCATATTTTTTATCTGCTTATATCTGTACCTATTGTGTATGGTTCCTAAGCCCCCTTACCAGCACCCCACCCCACAAGGACCATGAGTCTGGGACTATGTTTGTTGTCATTGTATCCTCAGTACTTATCACAGTGGGGCCATCACTTGCCACTGGACCCCAAAGACTCTGGGGGAGAGAATGGGTCTGATGACTTTGCACAACCCCACCTCACTTAAATCTAATTCACCTGCAAGTCAAGACATCGCACTCCTGATGTCATTGGTCAAATGTCAAAGGACAACACAACACAACACCTGTGTTAATAAATGCACTTAATAAATGATTGCAGATAGGTTCATTGTTACAAGTCCTACTTGATTGAGCTCAGGTAAACTGGATGGATAGAAAAAGAGGGCAGCTAGGTGGCACAGTGGATAAAGCACTGGCCCTGGATTCAGGAGGACCTGAGTTCAAATCTGGCCTTAGACACTTAACACTTACTAGCTGTGTGACTCTGGGCAAGTCACTTAACCCTCATTGCTCCACCAAAAAAAAGAAGAAGAAAAAAAGAAAAAGAGGACAAATATCAGCACTGGACCTAGGATTTCATTGGTATAAAGAATTCTCAGGTAAGGAAACTTAGCACCGTCTCTGTAGTTTACAATATTCTAATTGCCCAGAACACTTAGAGGTTAAGTGATTCGACCAGCATCAGTCAGCCACCATATGTCAGGAATGGTATGTACTTCAGTCCAGGTCTTTCTGGCTCTGAGGCCAGCCCTCAATCCACTGTATCAAGCTGTGGGATAGAGAAAAATACTTTCAACTCAATTCAATTAAGCAAAATAACTGATGTTATTTGCATGATGTTTGAGGGACCCACAAAGACAAACCAACAAATCAACCCCCAAAGAAAGACTGTGATCCTTCACTTCCCTCCTGGACGTGCTTCTGGTTGTCCAGGCTTCAGCACTGCACTCTGCAGTCTCACACTGACCCATGAGTGCCTGCAGCCTTCTTATACTGCAAGTCCCCTCTGCTGGGCTGGCCCCCTTTTCCCATTTGTGAGTTCCTCTTCTGGCCTCCAGTTTTTGCAGAGTCCAGGTTAGACAATCTTCATTTCCCTCCCAGCTGCGCATCTGACTTTTTGAACTTCAAACTGCCCAGGTCAGGTACCTTTACTTCTTCCCTCCCCTTCTGGTTCCCTCTGTGTATTGTCTTCTCCAGCGAGACTTTAAACTCCTTGAGGGGAAGGGCAGTCTTTCCTTTTGTCTGTATTTCTATCCCCCTTGCTTGGCACTGTGGTACATAGTAAGTACTTAATAAATGCTTGTTGCCTTGCCTGTCATCCTCTTGATACCCTGTCATGGGGATAGGGAAAGTGGGCAGAGAAACTTCCCTTTTGTAACAATAAAATGTATGTTGTGCCATGACACCATCACAACATGATACCACTTTCCAAGGGACAGAATAAAATCTAGACCTTCTGGGAAGTTTTTATAAATGCTCCATTATGGCTGGGAACATGTCTTATCTAAAGATCTTTGTTTCTCCCCAAGAGCTTAGTACAATGTTCTACAGACAATAGGAACTTAATAAATGTTGAATTGAGCTAAGATCCCTGTGTGAGCTATTAGTTTCCCTCTTCCAGCATGTGGTATACCACAGCTCTACTGTCTGCAAGGCCAGGGCTTTCTCTGCTGTTAGTTATCCTTTTCATTTTAGAGCTGCCATCATTTCCCTTCCTTGGACGGAGCCCCACTTATCCCAGCTCTCCTGTAGGTAAAGAGTACAGGTTCTCTCCTTTCTTCCCAAGCGCACAGCTCCTCTCCATTTGTCTTTTCCGAGGGTTTGCATCTCAGGGGAACCAAGTAATAAACAGAAAGAAAGCTCACAGGTCCTAAAGCCATATATCAGTCCTGTGATTTTGTCACTGTAGGTGTACACTCTCCACATTTCTCCCTCTCCACTATCATGTAATGTCTTAGAAGAACATCTTCATGAGTTGTCATGGTCACCACCTAGATGATCAACCTGATGATAATGAGCTTCTCTGCATTTAGCTAGGCTGTACCACAGAAAACAAATGTTTGGTCAGTCACCAGACCTTTTCACCTTGGCATGACCTGCCACATCTTTTTTTTTTTTTTTGGTGGGGCAATGGGGGTTAAGTGACTTGCCCAAGGTCACACAGCTAGTAAGTGTCAAGTGTCTGAGGCTGGATTTGAACTCAGGTCCTCCTGAA
The DNA here is from genome assembly GCF_019393635.1 of Dromiciops gliroides. NCBI lineage: Eukaryota > Metazoa > Chordata > Mammalia > Microbiotheria > Microbiotheriidae > Dromiciops > Dromiciops gliroides. Next base: position 261,272,255 of record NC_057862.1, on the reverse strand, counting down.
TCCAGGGCTGGTGCTTTATCCACTGTGCCAACTAGCTGCCCCTGCCACATCTTGTATTTGAGCTGAAATGGTCTTCAATCACCCTGGGATCCCTCCATTTTCATCAGAGTAGTACTTCATTGTTATTCAGTTGTGTCCAACTCTCTCTGACCTGTTTTTTGGAGAGTTTTCTTGGCAAAGGTATTGGAGTGCTTCACCATTTCCTTCTCCAGCTTATTTTACAGATGAGAAAACTGAGGAAAACAAAATTAAGTGACTTGCCCAGGATCACACAGCTAATGAATGTCTGAGGCCAGATTTTAATTCAGGAAGAGGAACCTTCCTGACTTCAGGCCCGGCACTCTATCTAGCTGCTCTTCCTCCTACTAGTAGTAAAGTATTAGTAGTACTTTAGCCCCCGGCCTTTACTCTTTCCAGCAATTATCCATATAGCTGCCATATTAATATTCCTAAAACATAGTTCTGTTCATGTCAGCCACCTGCTCAAAATCTTTACTGACTCTGTTGCCTCTAGGATAAAATATGAAACCATCAACCTGGCACTTAAAGCATTTAAAAGACCCATCTGGGTCCTACCTGCCTTTTCAGTTGTATTTTTCATCAGTCCCCTAACTGCAATCACTATTCTAGTTAAAATTGCCTGCTAAAATGTTTCCTATATATTCCATTCTATCTCCTGTCTCCATGCTTTTTGGAAAAGTCTACCATATCAGGGATAAATTTTCCCTCCAACTTTACCTTATAGAATCCTTGGGGTGTATGAACTATATATATATATATATATATATATATATATATATATATATATATATATATATATATATATATAGTAGTTTGGGGTCATTCACTTTGCCTATGACTAAAGGACCCTAAATTTCCAATATCATTACAACCAAGGGCAGAACTCAATAGGAATCATCTTCTACTTAATTGATGCTGGAGGGCAGTGCTAGGTGGGAAGAATGGGCTTCTGTTAGAAAGAAAGCTCCACCCTAAGCTAGTCCCTTTAATCTTCTATAAAGAAAGTTTTTAATAGTAGTCATATAACTCCTCTGTATCTTGGAAGATAGACTCCCAAATATTTAATATATTATGTTGATATTTTGAATGAAACTTCTCTTTCTATTTTTTCCTGCTATGTAACTTTGTTGAAAATATGCATAAGGAAGGATGATTTTTGTGGGTTTATTTTATATCCTTCTACTTTGATGGAATTATTTATAATAATTCATTTTAGTTGAATTCCTAAGGCTCTTTAAATATCATATTACAATAATTTATCATATCATCTACAAAAGTAATATTTTTTATCCTATACATAATCCCTCACTTTTTCTTGATCTTATTGCTATAGCTAGCATTTTAGAACTATATAAAATAATAATAATGACAATATATATCCTTATTTTACCCTGATTTTATTGGAAAAGTCTCTAACATTTCTCCATGACATATTATTGCAGCTCATGGTTTTAGACACACACATATTTTTATGTGTATGTATATATATATGCATACTACTAATGGAGTTCATTTGTTCCTATATTTAAAAATATTTTTCAATGTAAATTAATGTTTTATTTAAAGCATTTTTTTAATCTATTGATATGATCATGTGAGGGCTTTTTACTGTTTTTGTAATTAATATAGTCTATTTTTTTATAGTTTTCCAAATATTGAACTGTATTGAACTAACCTGGTCATAGTAATTTCCCTAAGATGTTGCTGAGCCTTTCTGTTGGTTAACAAGGGAGACTGTTGTGAAATCTCTTTGAGAATATTTTTGCAATATTTTTGAGTTGATATGTATTAGGGATATTAGTCTATAGTTATCTTTCTCTGTTTTGCCTTTCCCTAGTGTTGGTACCAAGACTCCATAAGTTTCACAAAAGTAATTTGGTAGTATCCCTTCTTCCTCTCTTTCTGCAAATAATTTCTACAATATCAGAATTAGACCTACAGCTGGAAAGGACCTTAAGGGCTATTGAGAGAAAAGACCATATTTGTACTCTTCTCAGAGCCATGAGAACAGAAAGTAAGTTTAGTTTCAAATCCCGATTTAAGTTTTGTTTCCTGAAAGGTAAGGTATGCTAACACAGAGCATTGTGATAAGGAGGAGTGGACACTCTTGCCCAGAATGTGTTGATGCCTGGTATGGTACTTTGTACAATGTGATTCGTCAACTTGGTGCAATGTAATTGGTTGACATGGTCCAATTTGATTGGTCTATACTGTATATAACTGGGGCGGGGCGTAAATACTGCAACGTGATTGGTCAGGAAAAGACCCTTTGTGTGTATAAATAGCTGTGTGGATCTTCACTTTGGTGTACTCTCCGCCAAATCCAGGAGGGTGCCCACCTTTTCGAAGATGTATTAAAGAAGCCTTCAACCACACTCTGCTGCCTACTTGGATTATTCAAGCTGCAACACTTATATGAGCTGTTAGCTGCATTTCTAATAGCTATATAGTCCAGTCATTGGATTTTACAGATATATTCTTTTAATGTTTTATACATTCACTTGTAAATTTGCCTGATACTGGGGCGGTTTCTTTTAAGTTCCTTTACAATTTGTACAATTAATTTTTCTGAGTGGATTAGCTAAACTCTGCATTTCCTGTTCTGTAATTCTGACTACTTCATATTTTTGTAAATAATTCATACATTTCACTTAAGTTGACTGTTTTGGAGACCTATACCTTCTCCATTTGTTGTCAATTCTCCTTTTTTCATTTTTTGAGATCAGCAACTTGGTTTTTCTATATATATATCATATTAGCTAATGATTTTTCACTTTGGAGCTCCTAATTTTATTTAGTAATCTAATTTTTTTCACTTTAAATTTTGCTTATTTCTTATTTGTTGTTGTTTTTAAAAAATTCTACTTTTATGATTGATGTGGTAGGAACAATATACTAAACTTTTCCATGTAAATTAGGCTAGCTTTTTTTTATTATTATTAAAAAGTATTGAAACAATCCTTGAGATCAAATTGACTCTGGGGACCAAGATTAGGGCTATTAAGATAGTTTCTTAGTCTCATTATTAAAAGGCCAGGGCACAAGAAGACTGGAGCTCCTCCCTAAGGCTTGGGAGCACAGACACATGAACAACAGTGAGAAACTGTTCCACTGAATTGTTTTATCCTAAATGAACATCTCTTCCCTTAAACATGTTCTTCCCTTGCTATAGCTAATGTAGAGGCATATGTGTGTGTTGCCCATGTAAGTTATGTGTTACCTTATGATTTTTTCTAATTGTGACTCCCAGAAAGGCATGAAGTCTCCTCTGTTTTTTGTTTTTTTTAGTGAGGCAATTGGGGTTAAGTGACTTGCCCAGGGTCACACAGCTAGTAAGTGTTAAGTGTCTGAGGCCGGATTTGAACTCAGGGTCAGTGCTCTATCCACTGCACCACCTAGCTGCCCCTCCTCTGCTCTTTGATGGGAGATTTTGATTTCTGCCAGGAGGAAAAGCAGTTAGCTTGGGCCAGAGGTTAACCACTGTTCTCTGAGAAAAGGTATTTACTGGGCTAGAATTATATCTTTCTTACCTCACCCTCCAATATTGTTAGTCTAGGGGTGATAATTTTTAGATTTAAACTGAATTCCTGATCAACATCCCTTAATAGGGAAGCACCCCAAACCAGGGGTGTCAAACATGTGGCCTTCAACCCACATGCAGTACACAGTACTCCTGAGTATGGCCTGAGCTAGATTAAGATATGTTGTTATTGAGTCATTTTTCAGTCATTTCTGACTCTTCATGACCCCATTTAGGGTTTTCTTGGAAAAGATACTGGAATGGCTTGCCATTTCCTTCTCTAGTTCATTTTACAGATGAGGAAACTGAGGCAAACATTTAAGTGACTTGCCCAGGGTCATACAGGTAGTAAGTATCTGAGGCCATATTTGAACTCAAGATGAGTCTTACTGTCTCCAGGTCTGGCACTCTATCCACCTTAGGAAATATTTAACAAGACAACAAAACATAATGTTGATATGTGGTTTTCTAAGTCAATATGTACCTGCAGGGATCCTTACATAGTGAGTGGCCCTTGTTTCTATTTGGGTGTGACACCATCGCCCCAAATTATGTAGCCAAGGTTTGGATCCTTTCCGACCAAATGCCAAATTCACAATGAACACACATAATAAATAGCAAAACAAAAACACATTTATCTAAGCTGATAGCAAGCAGAAATAAAAAAAAAAGGTACAGAGAATGTACCAGATAATACACAATATAAAAGAATTATCCTTCTGAGAATGATATATCTCAATTCAACTGAGAGAGAGTCCCAGATCTCACCTAAGGGAAAATTCATTGAAATCTCTAGTGAAGGAGGCAGCTAGGTGGTGCAATGGATAAAGCAGCAGCCTTAGATTCAGGAGGACCTGAGTTCAAATGTGGCCTCAGACACTTGACACTTACTAGCTGTGTGACCCTGGGCAAGTCACTTAACCCTCACTGCCCCCAAGAAAGAAAGAAAGAAAGAAAGAAAGAAAGAAAGAAAGAAAGAAAGAAAGAAAGAAAGAAAGAAAGAAAGAAAGAAAGAAAGAAAGAAAGAAGGAAAGAAGGAAAGAAGGAAAGAAGGAAGGAAAGAAAGAAAGAAAGAAAGAAAGAAAGAAAGAAAGAAAGAAAGAAAGAAAGAAAGAAAGAAAGAAAGAAAGAAAGAAAGAAAGAAAGAAAGAAAGAAAGAAAGAAAGAAAGAAAGAAGGAAGGAAGGAAAGAAAGAAAGAAAGAAAAAAAGAAATCTCTAGTGAAGTCAGCTGGAAATAGACAAGGACATGATCAAGGCACCAGTTCCTCTACATGGTGGCTTCTTACAAAAGTCATTCTTTCCCTTCCTGGACTTGAAGAGAATCTAAAACTGTATCTTCTTTCTCAAATTTGGAATCCAGAAGGTCAATATTTCTCTTCTGCCAAGCTCTCACCAACTGTCCCTCATTTGGGCTCACACAAAATGTTCCAAAGCATTGAGTAATCAATCTCCACCAAAGAGGAGAGTCTTACGCAAAAGAACTTTGAGAAACCGGTTATACTAAGTAAACTTTCTCATATCAACTATTAAATGGATTATGAGTGTCTTATTTCTTTCTAATTTCAGACTAAGCTACCAGGGGCTTGGCATGAGTCAGACTACACCTATGAGAATTGGTGGTTTTTAAAAATTTCTTGCTTTTCTAGGTGTTTTTTTTAAACTTGAATGCCAAAATCATCCATTTGTTCTTTTTCTCTTTTGTTAATGAAAGTAAACATATAAATTTATTCAAAAGGATTGCTTCCTCTATATCCAAAATTTTTGGTATATTGCCTCATTGTTGTAATATTCCATGACAAAATTGTTGTTTCGATGATTAGTTCTCTAATCTATTTTCCAGATTAAATTATTTTGCCACCATTTAAATTTAACTCTTTTCTTCAAATGTGCTTTGTGGATTATAATTTTTGTTATGTTGTGGTCAGTAAAAGATATAGTTAACATTTCCATTTATCTTTATTTTTCTGAGTTGTTTATACCCAGCACATGGTAAGTTTTTTTGGAAAGGCACAATGCACAGCTGAGAAATAATTACTGGAGATCTTTTATATCTAACTTCTCCAAAACACTATTCAGGACCTTAACTTCTCTCTTGTTGCTTTTTTGTCAGATTTGCTAGGTCTGAAAGGAGCACACAGTTCCTCAAATAGTATAGTTTTACTGTCTTCCTAGAATTTGATTAATTTTTCCTTAAAGTATTTAGATGCTATGCAATTTAGTGCACATATATTAAGTAGTGATATTGTTTCTTTTTCTATGTTGCCTTTAAGCTATGGAAGAAAAATTTTAGTATTCTGTTCTTTAGGTTTTATACTGTCAGAAATATTATTTATATGTTTACAGACATTGTTGCTCGGGAGAAGATTCAAACAACAGAATTACCCTCTGATGATTGAAACTCTCCTTTTTTAAAGCAAGGTCTTCATATATTTTATAGTATTTGGAACAAAGGCAGAATTCCATAGTCAAGATAAAGCAAGGGTTCAGAGTTTAAGTGACAGTCTCTGATTTTTTGACAGGAAAATAGTACCTTAAAATGTCAGTGCACCCTGGAGAATCATTCCCCTAATTTGGGCAAAGCATGGGGAAAGGAAGACTGTTGAGCAAAATCAGAAAATTACATAACAAAAACAACAATGAAAGAAAAAACAACTTTGTAAGACTTAGGAACTGATCAATTTAATGACCAACCATGATTCCATGAGACTAGTAATAAACTATGCTACCTAGCTCCTAACAGAGAAGTTATGGATTTAAGATGCAGAACAAGACGTAGATTTTTTTTTTAAGGGCAATGAGGGTTAAGTGACTTGCCCAGGGTCACACAGCTAGTAAGTGTTAAGTGTCTGAGGCTGGATTTGAACTCAGGTACTCCTGAATCCAGGGCCAGTGCTTTATCCACTGCGCCATCTAGCTGCCCCCAAGACGTAGATTTTTGAACAAAGACAATATGAAAATTTATTTTCCTTCATTATGTACATTTCTTAAATGCAAAATAAGTGCTTATTAATTGAAAAGTAAAATAACATAAAGAGTGAGGAGGAGGAAAGGACAGCTGCTCTTAATTGTAGATTAGTCAAAGGGGCTTTTGCTCTTGTCTGGTTATCTCTCTCATTCTATCTTCAGGGAGAGCAAAATTTTCCCATGAGCTTTAGTGGTTTCCCTCTAGAAACTGGTTAGGTCTTTGAAAATGATGTTATAAAAGGAATTTAGGCTAGGGAACTGTCTCCTGGTATTTGATTAACTGCTGAAAATTTTACTTCATTCAAATGGTTCTAAATGTTTTAGACAAGAATATGGAGGAATGATTTATTAATATTTCTAAGAGATGAGGTGAGGTAGGGCTGAGTGAATTTAGCATATTTCCATAAGATTAATGTAATTTCTTAACTTGCTCAACACTTTTAACCATGTCTAGTTTTATTGTTGCTTTATCTGAGATTATGGTTGCTAACCCAGTTATTTTTTAGTTCACTGAGGCATAATAATTTCAGCTACAGCTCTTCATTTTAACCCTCTGTTAAGTTTTTATGTTACAAGTGTGTTTCTTGTAAATAACATTGTTGGATCTGCTTTCTAATTCATTCTGTTTCCATTTCATGGGTGAGTTTAACCCATTCATGTTCAGAGTTATGATTATTTTGTTTTTCCTTCCATCATATCTTTTTATATTTTTCCTTCCCTTTTTGATCCTTTTTTCTCAAGGTGATCAAAATGAGGAAGTGTGATAAACACTAATAACCTATAATTGAAACAATACATTTCTACTCCACCACCCCTCCTCTTTTCATTTTTCCTAAACCCTGATCACTGATTCTTCTATTTTTTTCTTTCCTAAACATCCCCCTTTTATGACTCACTATCTAAAGTTCATTCTGCTTATTTCTATCTCCCCCTCCCCAATTCTATCCTATCTCTTAAACTCCTTCCCTCACTGCTGCCTTTTTTTTCCAGATGAATTTAATGTACTTTCACAGTCCCTCTTATATAAGTGAAGTCTGCTCCCTCCACCCTCATCCTCCATATTTTTATACTTTTCTCCTCATGAACTCAATTGTGAGAAAGAGTAAGTACTTCCCCCTTCTCCTTCATTTCTTCTCCCTCATTTTTTTTCATTAAATATATCACATCTGGGGGGCAGGTAGGTGGCACAGTGGATAAAGCACCAACCCTGGATTCAGGAGAACCAGAGTTCAAATCCAGCCTCAGACACATGATACTTCCTAGCTGTGTGACCTTAAGCAAGTCACTTAACCCTCATTGCCCTGCAAAAAAAAAAAAAAGCAAACAAAAACTAATTAATTAATTAAATAAATATATCACATCCAAACAACAAACCTAGCTTCTGCCAAACCCTCTGTTCCTCTTTCTTTACTTCTTCTGTAACCCTTGAAGATACTAAGATCCTAAAGAGACATTTATATCTTCACTCCCTTTTAGAATATAAACAGTTAGGACCTAAACAGAATTTTAGAAAAAATTAGAAATGATAAGTCTATTGTAATTATTAAATGAGTATAGAAAGAAATATACATAAAACTTAGCAATGTGTGACACCTGTACAAAAATTGACCATGTATTTGGGCACAAAAACTTCACAAATAATTGCAGAAAAGCAGACTTGTTAAACATACATTTTCATTGACCACAATATAAAAATTATATTCGATATAAGTTACATTGAATATAATTTTTGAAGAAAGGATTAAAATTAATTGGAAATAAGAAATTTAATGCTAAAGAACTTGAGTCAAAGAACAAATAATAGAAAAATAGACAATTTTATTAACAAAAAAATCAAACAGAGAAAACACAAGATTTATGAGATACATCCAAAGCAATTTCATTGGAAGAAAGACAAATCAATGAATTAGGAATGTGATTAAGTAACATAAAAGAAAAGCAACAGATAAAAGTCCCAAGTAAACACCAAAATATAAATTCTGAAAATTAGAAGTTATCAAAATTGAAACAAAAATAAAACCCCACCAAAAAACACTTCATTGTTAAAACCAGGAGATTTTTTTAGACTAATTAAATAAACAGTTAGGTAATCTGAATTTTAAAAAGAAAAAAAGATAAACCAAATTTTATTTTTAAACTAAAAAGAAGAACATACAACTGAAAATGGAATACAAGATATTATCAATAATTATTTGGCCCAATATATGCCAACAAAACTGATAGCTTAAATGAAATGGATATTTATGAAAATACAAAGTACCCAGAATACCAAGATAAGAAAGAGATTATTTAAATAATCCAATATGAGAAAAATAAATTGAACATGCTATAAATATTTCCCCCCATAAAAAACAAACCCAAGACTAAATAAATTTATAAATGGCTTCTATTAAATATTGAAATAATAACTTATACCAACATCAGGGGCAGTGAGGTGGTGCAGTGGATAAAGCCTGGCCCTGGATTCAGGAGGACCTAAGTTCAAATCCAGCCTCAGACACTTGACACTTACTAGCCGTGTGACCCTGGGCAAGTCACTTAACCCTCATCGCCCCGCAAAAAAAAAAAGACACCAACATCATATAAACTACAAAAATAGGAAAAGAAGGGATCCTTCCAAATTCTTTATGATACAAATGTTACTTTACAACCAAAACCAAGAAAAGAAAACTATGGATCAATAGTCTTAATGAATATCAACACAAAACTATTTTTAAAAATTAGCAAAGAGGTTCCAACAACATATTTTCAAAATTCTATACTCTGACTAGGTTTATTTCAAGGATATAGGGTTGGTTCAATATAAGAAAGTCCATTAACATTACAGGCTATATGAATAACAAAAATAATTTTGTTAAACACATGCTTATATCAATTAATGCTGAAAAAAAAGTTTGACAAAATCTAACAATCATTTCTGCTAAGAAGATGAGAAAGCATAGGCATAAAGATCAAAGGTAAACAAGAATGTCCATTATCAACACAGGGGCTGCTAGAAATGTTAACTTTATTAATAAGACAAAAAATAAAATTGAGAGAAAAGTGTAGGCCAAGAGAAAATACAACTATAGATTTTCACAGATTCTATTATAACCTATTCTATCTAGAGAAATTAAAAGAGTCAACTAAAATTAATTGAAACAATTAACAATTTCAGTAAATTTGCAGGGTATAAAATGAATCCATATAAATCATAAGCATTTCTGTATTTTCCCAACAGAAGCTAGAAGAAAGAAACAGAGAAATTCCATTAATGATAACAACATACTATAATAAATTATTTAGGCATCCCACCTACCAAGACACATAGGAACTATAATACTCTTTGCTGAAATAAAAGCAATCTTAAATAATTAGGAAAATATTCATTGTTCTTGAGTTGGCCAAACCAATATAATAAAAATGCAATGATTCACTAGTAACTAAATTAATTCACTAGTCCAGTGACATCCCAAATCATACAATCAAACTACCAAAGGATTAGAGTATAGAGATAGAAAAAAAAATAACACAATTCATCTGGAGAACTAAAAGATAAAGAATCTCAAGAAAAATGATGGGAAAAAGAAGGAAGGAAAGGTCTTAGGAGTGCCAGCTCTCAACCTATACTACAAATTAGTAATCACCAAAAGGATTTGGAACAGAAATCATAACATAGAGAAAAAATGAATATAGTAGCATAGTGTTTGGTAAACCCAAAGATCCCCAGGTACTGGGGTAAGAATTTACTATTGAACAAAAACTGCTGGGGAAAACTAGAAAGTAGTCTAGCATAAAGTAGTCTAGGTATAGAACAGTATCTCATAGCATATACCAAGATAGATTATTTTATAAATAAATAAGAAGAAAGAAAAACATTTATTTTTTTAGCTATGGATAAGGGTTCCTGAACAACTATGAACTAAAGAAGATCACATAAGGTAAAACGGACAATTTTTATTACATAAATTGAAATTTTTTGTTATAAAAAACCCAATGTGGTTACAGTTAGAAGGGAAGGTTAACTTGATAAAAATTCTATGCAGCAAGTTTCTCAAATAAAGCTTTCATATGCCATAAATTTAAACTCTGGCAGGGGCTCAGGACTATTTACATGAATTCACACTGGCTTCCCTTGTGGGACTCTTCTCTGTGTTTCTGGCTATATATAATCCTGGGTGGGAAGAAGGATTTCTTGATCTTCGTTGGAGTATATTTGGGAACGTTAGGCTTCTCAATGGCCATGCACATAATCATCTTAACCGAATACCTTCATCACTTATTTTTCTAAATGTCCACAAACTATACTTTTAGTGTCCCATATTTTTTCTGCCAAGAATCAAAGTCAAGCTTATAAACTTAGTTTTAAGAATCTATCTTCTTTTCTTTTTTGAAAATATTTGCCTGTATCTAGGTTTGCAGAAATATCTGCCTAGTTCCAGTCCTTCTCTCTATTATTTTTCAAAATCCATCAATCATAGCTGTCAATTCTTTTTGTGCCCTATAAGACATTCAGTCATTGTGACTTGAATTTATTAAAGGTAACTAGGTGTGCTCTTACCATTTCTATTTCTGTAACACAGCATAAAATCCCAATGGCCATTCTTATAGGGTCTTGGCACACATTTGTATTCATCCTTGGTTACCTGTACTTGTTTTGAGATCTTATCAAACATCCTTTCAAAGTAAGTTGCTCAACCTCCTGGTTCAGCCACTTAAGTTTTTTTCAACATCTTTTTCCATCTCCTTAAAATAAATTGTGATTGTATAATCCACATTTCTTTTCTTTTTCTTTCTTTTTTTTTGGGGGGGGGGGCAATGAGGGTTAAGTGACTTGCCCAAGGTCACACAGCTAGTAAGTGTCAAGGGTCTGAGGCCAGATTTGAACTCAGGTCCTCCTGAATCCAGGGCCAGTGCCACCTAGCTGCCCCCCAGAATTTCATTCTTAACATCCCATTCTACTTAAGCTAATTTCCCTTTTAGCATTTTAGATCCCAGGATCCTACTTATTCCCCTACCGTCATCTAGGATACAAACCAGACTTATTTTGGCTTCTCCTCATCTATCAAATCTATAAAATGACATGGTCATTGTTTTCCAAGATTACTACTTACAATTTCACATAAACTGGTCAGAAAGCAGGTCCCAAATTGTAGTAGCTCTTTTCCTTCCTCTAATTTCACCTTTCAGAAAACTGCACTAAGAGCATCTGCTCTGCTTTTAGCAGAGAGAGGTATCCAGTACGTATACAAATAGTTAAAGCTTTGTACCCTACCACGACAACAATATCTTGCATCAGTGCCAGCTTTGTGATCTGTAGTAGGAACACATCATCCAATTCTTCTAAATGGCCTAGTGGTATGTAATTACGGTAGTTATTTACTTCTGTATATTGTATACCTAATCTCTTCCACTAATCAAGCTCTCTATTTCTTACCCAGTACCAAATTATTTTGATGATTACAGCTTTATAGTAAAGCTCTGGTACTGCTAGGCCCTATTCCTTCCCATGTTTTAAATTGATTTCCTTGATATTTTTTACATTTTGCTCTTCCAGATGAATCTTGCTATTTTTTTCTAGATCTATAAAGTAATTTTGTTGGTAGTTTTATTGCCATGACACAGAATAAGTAAATTAATTTAGGTAATATTGTCATTTTTTAAAATTTTGGCTTAGCCTACCTATGAGTAATTAATATTTTTACAATTGTTTTATTCTGTCTTTATTTGTATGAAAAGCATTTTGTAACTGTGTTCATATCGTTCCTATAGATGTCTTGTCAGGTAGACTCCCAATTGTTTTATACTGTCCATAGTTCTTTTAAATGAAATTTCTCTGTCTTTTCTTGCTGGGTTTTGTTGGCAATATATAGAAATGGCGATGATGTATGCTAAAGGTATTGACTTTCTCCATTAGCTTTTGAGTTGACTCTCTAGCTTAAGTAAACCATCACATCACCTGAAAAAAAATGATAGTTTTCCTATACTTATTCTTTCTTTCTTTTTTTTTTTTATGGGGCAATGGGGTTAAGTGACTTGCCCAGGGTCACACAGCTAGTAAGTGTCAAGTGTCTGAGGCCGGATTTGAACTCAGAAACTCCTGAATCCAGGGCCGGTGCTTTATCCACTGCTCCACCTAGCCGCCTATACTTATTCTTTCAATTCCTTTTTCCAGTCTTCATGCTGTAGCTAGCATTTGTACTACAATGTTGAATAGTAATGATGCTAATGGACATTCTTGCTTCACCTCTAAATATGTAGGAAAAACTAGCTTATCTGTATTACAGCTAATGCTTGTTCTTGGTTTTAAATAGACACCTCTTATCATCTTTAGGAAAGCTTTGTTCATTCCTAAATTTTCTGTTTTGTTTTTTTTTTAAGTAGTAATGGTTGTTATATTTTGCCAAAGACTTTTTCTACATCTAGTCAAAGAATCATAAGATTTTTGTCATTTTTGTTACCATTAATTTGGCCAATCATTCTAATAGTTTTCCTAATGTTGAACCAGTCTTGTATTCCTGCTATAAACCTAGCCTCATCATAGTGTAGGATCTTTGTGATATATTGATATAATCTTTTTTTAATTGATAAAATCTTGATGGTATTTTATTTTAAATTTTTATATCAATAGGCATTAGGAAAATTAGTCTATAGTTTTCTTTGTCTCTTACATCTCTACCTGATTTAGGTATAAAGACCACATTTGTGTCATAGAAGGGATTTGATAGAATTTTAACCTATTTTTCCCATTTATTTAGTATCAAAAGTAATTGTTATTTAAATGTTTGTAGAATTCACATGTACACCTATTTAGTCCTGGGTGTTCCCCCCTCCCCCCATTTTGAAGTTAATGTATGGCTTGTTCAATTTCCTTTTCTAAGATAGAGTTATTTAAGTACTATATTTCCTGTTAATCTGGACAATTTATATTTTTGTAAATTATCAATTTAATTTAGATTGTCAGTTTTATTGGCATATACTTGGGTGAAAGAGCTCCTAATAATTTCTTTTTCTTAATAATTTCTACTATATTGATTATGAATTCACTTTTTTCATTTTTGGTACTGGTAATACAGTTTTCTTTTTTCTTTTTTAAAAATCAAATTAGTCAATGCCATATCTATTTATTGAGTTTTTAAAAAAACATCTTGTAGTTTTATTTATTAATTCAATAGTTTCTTTACTTTAAATTTTGTTATTTCTCCTTTTATTTTCAAGATTTCTATTTTAGTGTTTAATTGGGAGTTTTGAAATTTTTGTTTTTGTCTCTTTTTTTGTGGGGCAATGAGGGTTAAGGTCCTCCTGAATCCAGATCCAGTGCTTTATCCACTGCTCTACCTAGCTGTCCCAGGTTTTGTCATTTTTTTTGGTTTTTTGGTGAGGCAATTGGGGTTAAGTGACTTGCCCAGGGTCACACAGCTAGTAAGTGTTAAGTGTCTGAGGCCGAATTTGAACTCAGGTACTCCTGACTCCAGGGCCACCTAGCTGCCCCAGGTTTTGTCATTTTTAAATTTATGTACCCAATTCCTTGATTTTCTCTTTCTTTTATTGGTGTAAGCATCTAGAGATATACATTTTCATGCTTTGACCACACACCAAAAATTGTATCATCTCATCTGATTGTTGCCATTTAATGAAATTTTTAAAATTGTTTTTATGATTTGCTCTTTTTTTTTCAGGGCAATAGGGGTTAAGTGACTTGCCCAGGGTCATGCAGCTAATAGGTGTCAAGTGTCTGAGGCCAGATTTGAACTCAGGTACTCCTAAATCCAGTGCTTTATCACACTGTGCCACCTAACTGTCCCAGATTTATTCTTTTTAAATATAATTTTTATATAATAAACATTTTAATTTAAAGTTTCAAGTTCCAAATTCTATCCGTCTTTCACTCCCTATCCTCCCTTCTCCCTGAGGTAGTAAGCAATTGGATATAGGTTATATATGTGCAATTATATAAAACATTGCTATATTAGTCCTTTACATATATATAAAGAAAACATATATATAAAAGAAAACTTGAATAAAAGAAAAAAATGAAAGAAATAAAGTGAAAAACAGCATGCTTCAGTCTGTGTTCAATCAATATCAACTCTTTCTCTGACTGCAAATAGTATGCTTCATCATTAGTCCTTTGGGATTGTCTTGGATCATTGTATTGTTGAGAGTAGTTAAGTCATTCATAATTCTTCATCAATCAATATTGCTGTCACATTCTCCTGGTTTTGCTCAATTCACTATACATCAGTTCATATAAGTCTTTCCAGGCCTTTCTGAAATCATCTTGCTTGTGATTTCTTATAGCACAGTAATATTCCATCACAATCAGCTTGTTTAGCCATTCCCCAATTAATGGGCATTCCTTTGATTTCCCATTCTTAGCCACACAAATAGGTCTTTTTCTCTTTTGGGAGATGTCTTTGGGATATAAACCTAGCAGTGGTATTACTGGATCAAAGGATATGCACATTTTGATAGCCTTTTGGGCATAGTTCCAAATTGCTCTTCAGAAGGGTTGGATCAGTTCACAATTCTACCAACAGTGGATTAGTGTTCCAGTTTTCCCACAGCCTCTCCAACATCCAACATTTTCCTTTTTTGTTATATTTGCAACTCTGATAGGTGTGAGGTGGTACCTCAGAGTTGTTTTAATTTGCATATCTCTGATCAATAGGGATTAAAAACATTTTTACATGACCATGGATAGCTTTGATTTGTCCGAAAACTACCTGTTCACATGATTTGTTCTTTGAGTCACTCATTTTTAAGATTAAGTTATTTAGTTTCCAATTAAATTTTAAATGATAATAAATATTTTCATTTAAAGTTTTGAATTCTATTCCTCCTTCCCTCCCTCCCCCACCCCCCAAGGCACTAAGCAATCAGATATAGGTTATATATGTGCAATTATGTATGCAATACATATCATAGTAGTCATTTTGTATTAGGAATCTTGAATAAAAGAAAAAAAGAAAGAAAGTGAAAAATAGCATGCTTCTGTTTGTGTTCAATCAATATCAGTTCTTTGGAGGTGGATAGTATGCTTTATCATTAGTCCTTTGGGATCATCTTTCTAATTAATTTTGTATCTGTGTGTGTGTGTTTAATTTTATTTTATTATTTTATTTATTTATTTATTTATTTTGGTGAGGCAATTGGGGTTAAGTGACTTGCCCAGGGTCACACAGCTAGTAAGTGTTAAGTGTCTGAGGCTGGATTTGAACTCAGGACCTCCTGACTCCAAGGGCCGGTGCTTTATCCACTGCACCATCTAGCTGCCCCTTATTTTTATTTTAGTAGGGTAGTGAGGGTTAAGTGACTTGCCCAGGGTCACACAGCTAGTAAGTGTCAAGTGTTTGAGGCCAGATTTGAATTCAGGTCCTCCTGAATCTAGGGCTGGTGCTTTATCCACTGCACCACCTAGCTGCCCCCTTTCTAATTAATTTTTAATCTATGCTTCAAAGTCCCTATATTGAATGTAATTTTATTGCATTATGGTCAGAAAAGATGCCTTTAATATTTCTGCTTTTATGCATTTATTTGTGAATTGTTTATACCCTAATATGTGGTCAATTTTTGTAACCATCATGCATAGCTAAGATATTGGTATATTCCTTTCTGATCCTACTTAATAGTTTCCAGAAGTCTATCATATCTAACTTTTCAAAAATTCTATTTACTTCCTTGGCTTCTTTCTTGTTCGTTTTATGTTCAGATAGATAAATCTATCTATTGGTCTGATAGTGTTAAAGTATAGCTTATCTGTTTCCTCCTGTAATTCATTTAACTTTTCCTCTAGGAATTTAGAAGTTATTCTCTCTCTCTCTCTTTTTTTCAGAATGTGACTAATGCAGAAATTTGTTTTGCATGACATCGTATTTGTAATGGGTTTTGTGTTTATTGCCTTCTCCATGAGTGGGGGAGGAGTAGAGATGAGAGAGACTCTAGAACTGAAAATACAAATTCTTTTTAGATGGTTAAAAAATAATTTAGATGCTATGTCATTTGGTGCATATATGTTCAGTCTTGATAGTCATTATTTATGGTACTTTTTAGCAAAGTGTAATTTCCCTGCTTATCTCTTTTAATTAGGTCTATTTTAGCTTTTATTTTGTCTGAGCTCATTATTGTTACCCTTGCCTTTTTACATCAAATAATATATAATTTACAAATAAAATAATTTACATAATAGATTCTGCTTCAGCCCTTTATTTTAACTCTATGTATATCTTTTTATTTCAAGTGAGATCTTTATTAACAAGATATTGTTGGATTCTGATTTCTAAACCATTCTGCTATATTCTTCCATCTTATGGATGAGTTCATCCCATTCAAATTCACAATTTTGATCTTAACTTTGTATTTCTCTCTATCTTATTATTTTATAATTTTCCTTCTCTTCCTTTCCCTGTCCTTTCTTTAAGAATCTATTTTGCTTCTGATCATTACTTCCCTTAATCTACCCACCTCCTTACCCACTCTTCTTCTCCCTTTCTCTTTACCCCTTTCTCTCCTACTTTCCTGTTGGATAAGATGCATTTCTATGCCAAAATGTGTGTATGTTTATTATTTTCTCTTTTAACCAGTTCAGATGAGAGTGAGGTTCAAGTGTCTTCTGCTCTCCTCCTTTCCCTGTTCCTTCCTTGTATAAATTCCTCGTTTTGGACCTCATTTATATGAGATAATTTCCCCTATTCTTCCTCTTCCTTCATCTCCAGTGCATTCCTCTTCTCCATTCATCCATTCTTTTTTTGAGATCATCTAAACATAATAGAATCATAGCCAGGCCCTCTGTCTAATTTGACTCCCTCTAAGGCCTCCTAGTGATGACAAAGTTTGGATTATTATGTATCATCTCCCCCATAAGAATATAAACAGTTTATCATTTCTCACTCATATTTACCTTTTTATGCTTCTTTTGAGTCCTGAATTTGAATGTCAAATTTTCTACTCATTTCTGGTCTCTTCATCAAAAGTGCTTCAGAGTCCTCTGTTTCATTAAAAATCCATTTTTCCGGGGGCAGCTAGATGGCGCAGTGGTTAAAGCGCTGGCCCTGGATTCAGGAGTACCTGAGTTCAAATCCAGCCTCAGACACTTAACACTTACTAGCTGTGTGACCCTGGGCAAGTCACTTAACCCCCATTGCCCCGCAAAAAAAAACAAAACAAAAAAAACCAAAAATCCATTTTTCCCCTGTGGCATTATACTCAGTTTTTCGGGATAAGTTATTCTTAGTTGTAGTTCTGGATCCTTTGCATTCTGGAATACCATATTCTAAGCCTTCTGTTCCTTTATGGTAGTGGCTGCTAATCATATGTGATCCTGACTGTGGCTTCATGGTACTTGAATTTCTTCTTTTTGGCTGCTTACATTCTGTTTTCCATGACATGAGGAATCCATAAGCTCTGGATTTAGGCTATAATATTCCTGGGAGTTTTTATTTGGTAGTTTCTTTCAAGAGGTTACCAGTGGAAGATGGCAGAGGAAAGGCTCTCAGAACTCATGACACAATCACTCCAAAAAACCTCCAAATGATGCCATAGGGCAGTTCCTGGAGCAGCAGAACCCACAAAAAAATGGGCTGTGATCATTTTCCAGCCAAAGAAGGCTTAGAAGGTCAGCAGGAGGGGGCTGCTGTGCCAGGGTGGGAGTGGAGCCCAACCCTGAGGGCATGCTGACACAGATCCAGTCCCAGGCAGGCTGAGCCAGGGAAAGAGACCCCTGGAGCCTCTCAATCAGCTGCAGCACCAGTGTCATCTGGAACTAAGTTCATGGTCTGGTGAGCGTGGTTGGCCAGGGGCAGATTACAGGGGTCTCTGCTGGCACTGGGGCAGAACTTGGGGTTTTCACCCCTGCTGGGAACCAGGAAGTAGGCTTTAGTAGTAGTGGCCCAGGTGGGGGAGAGGCACAGGCTCATTGGAGCTAACAACCACAGCACACAGCTGCCTGGTTAATTAGCAAGTTGGTCTGGGGTTATCTACAGACCAGAGAAGAGGCAAGGTGAGTGAAGAACCTGCCCCTCCTTAAATCATACCACCTTAGACCCCCTGAAGCTTGGGAAAGTATATCCTGGAAAAAGTGCCCAACTTTAAGAAGGAGTTAAAAGGCAAGTGAAAGATGGACAAGATGAGCAGACCGAGAAAGATGCAGACCATAGAAAGTTTCTTTAGTGACAAGGAAGATTTAGGTGCACCCTCAAAAGAGGATAGCAACATCAGGGCTCCTAAACCAAAGCTCCCAAGAAAAATATGAATTGGGCTCAGGCTCAAAAGGCACTCAAAAAGGACTTTGAAGAGGTGACCACTGGATTCTTTCTATCTCTACTTTGCTCTCTAGTTCTAAAATATGTAGGCAGTTTTCTTTTTATAATGTCTTTCTTTTTTTGTGTGGTGCAATGAGAGTTATGTGATTTGCCCAGCTAGTAAGTGTCAAGTGTTTGAGGCCAGATTTGAACTCAGGTCCTCCTGAATCCAGGGCCAGTGCTCTATCCACCATGCCACCTAGCTTCCCCCTCTTTTTATAATTTCTTAATATGTTGTGTAGGCTCTTTTTTGGTTCATGGCTTTTAGGGAGTCTGACAATTCTTAAATTATCTCTTTTCAATCTATTTTCCAGGTCAGTTGTTTTTCCTATGTGATATTTCACATTTCCTTTTATTTTCTCAATCTTAACTTTGTTTCTTTTTATGCCTCATGGAATCATTAGCTTCCATTTGGCCAATCCTACTTTTGAAGGAGTTATTTTCTTCAGTAAAAATTTGTACCTGTTTTACTAAGCTATTTCCCTTTTCATATCTTTCTTACATAGCTCTCATTTCTTTCCCCCTTTTTTTCTCTACCACTCTTAATTTTTTAAAAATCTTTTTTGCTCTTTTGTTTAAAACTCTTTCTTTAACACTTCTAGGATTGTTAGACTTGTGTCCAATCTGCATTTTTTGACACTTTATTTATAGATCTTTCAAGTCATTGTCTTCTTCTGTATTTGTGACTTGAGGTTCCCTATCTTCACAGTAGATCTTAATGGTTGGGTTTTTGGTTTGTTTGCCCATTCTTCCAGTTTATTTCTTGACTTAGGATTTTATATTAGTATTGAGATCTTTGCACTTCTTGGAGGGGCAGAATGTCGGGTCTGAACTTCTGTCTATTTATGTCATTCTGTTGCTTTTGTAGCTCAGTCTGAGGGCCTACAAGTTTTCAGTGAAGTAAAGTAATCTGGGGAGATTCTGTTTACTGCCCTCCTGATCTTAAACCCAAGGTTTGGGTCTGTTGGCATGTGCATGGTTGAATTTCATTGGACTGCTGCTGGACTCAATCATTGTTAGTCCTCTGGGAGTTTCTGCAGATTCAAGGCTACTGACTCTACTTTGGTATGGGTTTCTGCCCTGGTTATTCCATAGTATAAATGCTAGGATAAAAGCTAGAACTGAGTCACTGTTCTGCTCCTTGGTTCAGAGTCACACAGCTGTTTCAAACTTTGTTTCTTGTTTAGTGCTCATCTAAGGCCCCCATCTCTACCCTGTATCTGTGATCAGAAACAGAGATGCCAGATGGTTCCCGTTCCTGAACTTACTAGTAGTTCAGGGATCCCCTGGGATCTCTTTCTATCCCATGCTGCTTCTTCTGTGTTCCTGTTAATGTGTTCTGCCTTGAATCCCTTCAAAAAGTCTAGGGCTCTAGAGTGTTTCTCCCTGGCACTGCCCATCCCAGTATCAGTAGATCTCTGACTATCTCCTTAAGCTGTCCTGGGCTGGAAAAACGACTCGCTATGATATTTTCTTGGCTTTCCTCATCAGAATTCAGTCTGGCACATTTTCGAGGTTGTTATGGGGGAGGTATAGAGGGTAAACTAGAGAAAAATTCTTTCTCTAACTCAGCCCTCTTGACTCTGCCCCAGGACATCTTATTTCAAAGGGTCCTTTTAATCTTTTAAAATCTCTACTGGTTCCAGTGTAATTTATGGGGCAGTTGAGGATACAGAATAGCAGAAGGGAGCTTTCTGTCACCTTTTTAGTCTTAAGTCACTATGGGTAAGCTGCTAGGGCACTGTTTTTCCCTAATCCCCTATAGGTATCTGTAAAAAGTACAAGCATTAGAAGCAAACCAGTTTGGTTTACCATGTCCTGTGTACAAAATGCAAACATTTCCCTGTTACAAAAATTTATCAGTCAATCTTCCCATCTCTTTTGGCCTGAAACCTTAGACATAGCTCCTTACCATCTCAAACAGGGT
The DNA here is from genome assembly GCF_019393635.1 of Dromiciops gliroides. Classification (NCBI taxonomy): domain Eukaryota; kingdom Metazoa; phylum Chordata; class Mammalia; order Microbiotheria; family Microbiotheriidae; genus Dromiciops; species Dromiciops gliroides. The sequence goes on along the minus strand of NC_057862.1, from coordinate 261,251,544 downwards.
ATTCTTTTTTTTGTTTGTTTTGGTTTTTTTTAGTGAGGCAATTGGGCCCAGGGTCACACAGCTAGTAAGTGTTAAGTGTTAAGTGTCTGAGGCTGGATTTGAACTCAGGTACTCCTGACTCCAGGGCCGGTGCTCTATCCACTGCGCCACCTAGCCGCTCCTCTCAAACAGGGTATTCTTAACAGAATGCTTTCTCTGTTCAGGTCCAAATGTGTCCTGGAACATCTCAGTTTCAACCTGCAAGTGAAAAGTCACTGACTGCTCCTTCAGGGTGAATTTCAGAACAGGACAGCAGCTAGAACTAAAGTCTGAGCACATAGACATCGAAACAAACATTGGAAAAGTGTCTGGTTATACAGCAGCACAAGTGTGTAGAACAGAAAACCATGTAGGGGAGTACCACAAGATAATTAACTGTCTGTGAATCAAAAGAACCCTGGGCCCAGGAAGATCCTGTTTGTTGGGGACTGGAAGATATTAACTAGCTACTTGTTTTTGCATGTAGGAAGTGTTCTGGACCCAGACAAGTTTCTGGGACCACCTGAAAACCCAAGGTTGCTTTCCCTGCTGTTTGGCCCAGGATCAGGCTGACCGCAAAGTAGAATAAATTACACCCCTGCCTTTCCACCAGCTCCCATAGCCAACAACCACAGCTAACCACAGTGGGGACAAGAACAAAAATGGATTGTACCCACATCTCCTCTCCACCTTCATCTGCTTCTATCTAGCAAGATTCTCCCTTTCCTCTCCTTTTGCTGCTAGGAATAAGAAGGAGACTCCTCCGTCCTGCCTAATTCTCTTTTAATTATCCTCTTTTTACAAAAGACTTTCACTTGAAACTAGATTCAATCTTCTAATAAACCAAGCATTCTGCCTGCAGCCAGAGCCGATCCTTGGAAGATAGAGGACTGAGTCTATTTTGTTTTTTCATGTTTTTACAAGGTAACGATCAGGATAGAGAGAGATACACAGGAGGTCTGCCTCATTTTAAGCAATAGCAATATTCCTGAAACAGTTATTCGTAAATTGAAACCATAGGATCTGATTAAGAAAATCTGTGCTAGGGGCAGCTAGGTGGCACAGTGGATAGAGCACCAGCCTTGGAGCCAGGAGGACCTGAGTTCACATCCGGCCTCAAACACTTAACACTTACTAGCTGTGTGACCCTGGGCAAGTCACTTAACCCCAATTGCCTCACCAAAAAAAAAAAAAAAGAAAGAAAAGAAAATCTGTGCTGAATCTCATTGTTGTAAACTGTTTTCGCCTTCATCCATTCTGAAGCTTTGGGTTTTTGTGTTGATTTTCTGCAAGTGTAGAAGCACCTCAGTGTTATATGACATTTACTTCTGAAGATCTCAAGGTGCTTCACAGATATGATTAGGGGCATTCTATAAATGAAGAAATTAAGGTACAAAAAGGGGAGTGACATGCCCAGAAGTCTGTCAAATTACGATGAGTTTAAGCCCATATATTTTCACACCCAGATCTATGCCTCCTTCCTCTAAATGCTTAGTCACAAGGGCTAAGGGCCAAATAAACAAAATGGTCAAGCGGATGGGAGGAAAGGCAGTGAGAGAAAGGGAAAAAATGCCTTCTCCTGAAAGCCAGCAGGTCACTGACAGAGGCCAAAGATTTAAATTACTTTGAGCCTGATTGCCTAACCTCAGAAATTGTAAACATTATTACTGATCATGAAATGATCCAACTGTTATATTTGGGAATGATGAATGGAATTGCAAAAGAAATTAGAAATGTGGTAAATGCTTTTATTAATAGCAAGTACTTAATACAAATGGAGATAGCATTAGTAAAAACAAAAACAAAAACAAAAAAACCACATGGGGAGCAGCAGAAACAGTGACAGAGAATCTCTTTCTAAGTTTTGGTTCCATCCCAACTTCTCCTTCATTTTTTCTTCTTCTGAACCCTCAAGAACCCATATCCAGGACTGTGGAGCAAACTCAAAAGGCAGAGTTCTGTGCAGCATGCCAGGAATATTGCCAAGATGATAGGCCATTGAACAGTTTCTAGACCTGGGTCACTGCTACTCCCCTCTTCTAAAAGTACAAAAAGTAAAAGTTACCAGGAAAATGACAAATTGTTTTCTGGGGGTGGTCCAATCTTACTGAGTTCCACACAAAAAGCATCTGCTGATAGCCTGAGCAGGGACCCTTTTAGATGTACAAAATGTACTTCTTGACCTGGAGATGAAAGGATAGGCACAGTTTACCAGCTAAGATTCTACACAAAGGGGACGGTGGAATGGCATTCTTAGAGCACCCAGTTCTAGCCACTTGACCCCATTACCTGACAAAAGCTATTTAGCCATGCGAATTAGCTCTGGACCCCAAAGTGGGGTGAGAAGGAAGGAAGAGAGAGAGGGAGGGGAGGAGAGAGGGAAGAAGGAAAGAAGAAAAGAAGAAGGGAGGGAAGGAGGGAAGGAGAGAAGGAGGGAGGGAGGAAATAAGACTTTAGAAGAAGTCAGGTAGTGGGCAATGAGAATTCCAATGGAAAAAAAAAGACCCACATCAAAGTATATAAATAAGTAGTTCTCAAAAGAAGAATTACAAACTATTAACAATGTCCTAAATCACTACTAGTACTAGAAATTCAACTCAAAACAACCCTGAGGTTTCACCTCATACACTGCAAATTGGCAAATATGATGAAAGATGGAAACAAACCAGGGAATGTCTGAACAAATTAAGCCACATGAACATTGCAGAGCCTTCTGGAAAAGATCCATAACCACTCCAAAGGTTCGTCTGACCATCTACACAGATAAGACCAAGTGGATGAAGAATATCTACTGGTCAGATTATAAAATGCATCAGTGGATGACAGTGTTTGAATTGGGAGTCAAGGACAGACTGTTGTAAAAGACCCAGCAAAGAGAAATTTCTTGAGTAATGCGAGAAAAGGACTTCCAACAACTTGTGTTTCAGAGCTTTGTACCAACTGTTCTTACTGTTATTGTTGTTCAGTTGCTCAGTCATAGATGACTCTTCACGACCACAGAACACCAATGATATCCATGGGGTTTTCCTGGCAAAGATATTGGAGTGGTTTGACATTTCCTTCTTCAGCAGATTAAGGCAAACAGTGTTAAATGACTTTCCCAGAGTCACACAGCTACTAAGTGTCTAAGGCCAGATTTGAATTCAGGTCTTCCTGAATCCAGGTCCAGTGCTCTATCCACTGATCCATTTAGCTTACTGTACTTACTCTTCTTACTGTATTACATTAGTAAATACCCCCTTTCTAAAAAGATACTTTAAAACTGGCTGACTAAAACGATTCTCAACTGACAATCTTGGGGGCAAGCAAAATGGTAAGTGCTCAAGCCAATTACATTAGAGAATCCCAACCAAGTCCTCAAGGGTATCCCTGGACCCTGAAGGGACCTGAAACTCAACTTTGAGAGTGGAAATTAAGATAAGGATGCTTGAAGTTGATGTGGGCTACAATAAGATTTAGCATTAGAAGGTCTATTAATGATTATCTAATCTAGCAGTTTCCATCCTGTGGTCTATAGATCTTTGTGAGATATCTGAGTGTTTGTGTTCAGTACACAGAAAGTCTCTCATAAGTATATAAATTTCTTTCTAGAACATATGTAGATGCTACTGTGATTTTAAATTAATTTAAAAAATAAAATAGTGATGCAAGTGATTCAGGGATAGTTGATGTCTTAGTGGTGGGACTAGCCTCTGGTTGTATTGAATCCAAAATATTAAGCTAAGTTTCTTGAACATTTTCCCACCCCTATAGCTATCTAGGTTCATCAGAAATACTGACTAGAAATAGCCATAGAGAATTCTGCTTGAGGCAAACATAAAGAAGTATGAGAAACATGTGAACATTATTAGCAATGGGGGAAAGGCTTAGAGGAGTCAACATTGAAAACAGAGAGAAGACAGAAGCTGGGGTAGCAGTAGAAAGATGGAAGATAAAGATAAAAGTAAGAGTGTATAGGGTGTTCATACCTCTGGTGTGAGGGCTCTTTTCAGGGTTCATCCACCTTTGGTGTCTACCTGATTCACCCAACTCTCACCTGTGACTCCAAGAAGCTGTAGCATGCTCAGTAGCCACACCTTGGTAAAAACCATCTTAGCAAATGGGCTAAACCAGTCTGAGGGTAACTGACAGGCCTCAAATCCATTGGGGAATTAGGGGATGTCTAACCCTAAGCATGTGAAGCCTTCCTCCTTCAGAATGGGAAGATGAGAACCATTTGTTCCAAAGGCCATAAAGGAGGCTAAAGCAGGGAATGTGGTGCATTTAGAGCTTGGTCAGACATTGAAGAAACCAAGGTCATCCATTGCATCCTGAGCTATCACCAGTCATCCTGACTTTTGTCTTGCCATTGGACTTTAATGATTCTGTAAGACAGAGCGAGGCTGACAACTTTCACACAACTCTGCCTTACTTAAATCCAGTTCATGAGCAAATCACCCTATGATGTCATTGGTCCTCTTCAAAAAAAAAAAAGACAAACAGATAAAAGTAAGAGACTATACACTCAGTAAACTTTGAGTATTCCCTAACTTTTTGCAGGCAGGTAAACTTCCTAAGGACCCACAAAAGGAGCTGATCAGATTAAATTATAAGACAAAGAAAGATATTCCACTTAATCCTCCAATCTACTGTTTCAACCATCTGTCTATCTATTCCTACATGTCACACATATGTGATATATAATAGCTAGCATTTATATAATGCTTTAAGGTTTGCCAACTCCTTTACAAAAATAGTTTCATTTTATCCTCAGAACAATGTTTGGAAGTAGATGTTATTATTATTCCCATTTTACCAATTAGAAAACTGAGGCAGATAGTGGTTAAATGACTTGTCCAAGATCATAGTAAATGTCTGAGGCCTCATTTGAACTCAGTTCTTCCTCATGCCAGGTCTAGGATTCTGTGCACTATGCCACTTAGAAGCCCTAGCCTTCCTCTCTTCTTTCCATTTAGTGAACATCCCATTCCTGTCAAGGAATAAGGAAAGCCAGGACAGCACAGTGAAGCAGAAAGCATGGAATATGGAGGACCTGTGTTAAAATACCAATTCTGCTATTTGGTACCTGGGAGACCCTGGACAAGCTTCTGTATTTTCTCATCTGTAAAACAAGGGGATTAGACTAGATGACCCTTCACACCTCTAAATCTATGCACATTTGGCAGCATGATATAACAAGGATATATCTTTCATTGCATCCCTATCTCTTGAGAACAGCCTGAATATCTGAAGGATGAATTCTTATAATTATGGCTTAGACTGTGACTCATAGAATCACAGGGTGGGATGGAATCTTATAGGTCATCGATACCAATTTCTACCTCATATAGGAAGGGATCCCTTTTATAAAATTTCTAGCAGATGGTTACTCAGTCTCAGTTTAAACACTCCTACTAGCACCATACTTCATATAACACAGTAAGAACACAATACTTCATGTAACAGCCCATTGTATTTTTAACAGCTATCATCACTAAGGAATTCCTTACATTGAACTAAAAGATGCTTCCCTAAAATTTCCATACATTGGTCCTATATGACTTTTTCCTGCAAGAGCTAAACAGAGTAAGTTTAATTCCCCTTTTAGATAACAATCCTTCAAAAGTTTTAAGACAGCTATCACATTACCTTATGGGTTCAGTTGTTAAAAGTAGATGTCAGATAGATATGTGACCATAAAAAGACATGTCAGTCATGTAGAGAAAGAGTAGAATAAGCAATGGACAGATCATGAGCTCCACTGATATCTAATTCAATGTCAAGAGATGGTATAGCTCTGATAAGATCTCACCAAAGAAATATAACAGAAGAAATCCATGTTGAAGTGTGGGAATTTATTGTGATTTGGGGACCTTGCCTTTGGGCTGAGATTAAAAAGCCTTAGGCCCTCAGGGTTTTTTTCTGTGTAAGAGGGGCTGGTGCCCCTCCCCCTCTACTTCAGTTGAGCTGAAAAAGCCCCGTGGGCCTTAAGACACCAAGCAGATGGAGATTCTGGGCTTGCCCTGCCAGGCCCTGGGCACGCAGCAGGGGACATGGTCCCCTCGAGCCCTGGGTGTGGTACGCACAGGACACTCGAGCCCCCCCCCCCAGTCCTAGTGTGGCTGGTAGATTAGCTTAGCATGTGCAGGGGCACAGGGAGCCTGAGGTTTGAGGAGAGAGAAGGAAGATATAAACTGGGGAATTAGACAGTAAGAGAGGACAGACAGAAAGAGATGTTAGAGACGCTGGGAGGACGCTGGAGGACTAAGAGAATGCAAGGAGGTCAGTGAGAGAAGGCTAGAGATGCTGAGAGGTCGGTGAGAAAGGGATGCTAGAGACACTGAGGGGGGCGGACTGATGGAGCAAGTAGAGAAAACGCAGGGGGGTCGACAAAGTGAAGGGGGCTTGGAGTTAGAAAAAAGGAGCTGAGCAGTGAAAGCGAAGCAGGGGAGCTGGAGTGAAGGAGAAAAAGAGTGAAAGTTGGAGAAAACTGGAGGCTAACAGGCAAGCAGCATACCCTCAGTCAAGAGGCAGTAACAGCCCTTATTATATTAAAATCAGACAGGTTGTATAATTTGCATTTCTTTACCCTTATCTTTTACATTGATTTTTATAAATAAACTCTGTTTTGATTATTTAATTAAGAGGCTTCTTAATCATTTGGTTATCAATTTGGGAGCAGAGCAGTGTGGAGAAATTTTTAAACAGCCCATATATATATATATATATATATATGTGTGTGTGTGTGTGTATGTGTGTGTGTGTGTGTGTGTGTATATATATATATTTTTTTTTTTTTGGTGAGGCAGTTGGGGTTAAGTGACTTGCTCAGGGTCACACAGCTAGTAAGTGTTAAGTGTCTGAGGCCATATTTGAACAGCCCATATTATATTAATAGCAGTCGGATAGCCAAACAGTCAGATTAGTCCCCCCTAGTTAGTAAAAATAATTCTTACATTTGAATGGCAACCACAAAGGGACTTATGGCCCAATTATAATTTTTCTATAGTTATAATTTTTCATATAAGTACAATTATAAATTTTTCCAGATTAGTTATAGTTAATTTTTTTATAGGAGGTAACATGATTTAAAAGATAATGGATTGGAGGAAGTGGGAGGAGGCAGAATCAAGATGGCAAAATGATAGGAAACATTGTGTTGGGTTCCCCTCCACAAATTATCCAAGCATATCTAGAAAATGTAAAACCTGATGGGGAATTCCAGAAAAAGCCACAGTGAGTTATTTGTCCTGCCCAGCTCAGCATAGGGTGGAAGACTGAGAGGTCTCAAGACACCTGAGACAGAGTTGGAGCAGTATCATGCTGGGAAGAATACTTCAGGGTCCAGTGAGAGTACCGTTCAGAGCAAAACAAAGTCCTAGACCATCCTGGGCTCCATCAGACTCATACCAGGGCACCATGATAGGATCACGTGTCAGTTGGCAGTTTGGTTGACCACTCGCCAGTTCTGGGTCATTGTTGTTGTTTGAACTTCATTATTGAATAGGGCCATGCCATCAATGTGATATCATGGCTTGCACTGAATTGAATTTAAGTGAGGGAGGGCTATTCAAGGTCACCAGCCTCACTCTCTCCTCCAGAGCCATCTGAGTCCAGTGGCAAGATATACATCAGGATGACTGGAGATGGCCCTGCAAGTTTAAGGTGACTGGGGTTAAGTGACTTGCCCAGAGTCAGATAGTTAATAAGTGTCTGAGGTGAAATTTGAAGTCAGGTCCTCTTGATTCCAGGGCCAGTGTTTTATCCACTGTGCTACCTAGCTGGGTCATAGATTCAGGGTAGAATGAGGGGACCTGAGAACAGGGGTGGCAATACCACGTAAGGAGACCCTGAGCTGCATATGGAAAAAGGAGGAAGTTCAGAAGCCAGCAGCAGCAGCACTGTTATAATCCAGACCCCAAGCTTAGAGCAGGGTCTCACTTCTGATATTTAGTCCAGCCTGAAGAGGAATAACCAAAGTAGAACCTACAATTTTGCTACTCTAAATCAACAGAGCTTTTCAGATGGCCAAGAGGGGAAGAATCTAACAGCAGTCTAATCTTGTAAAGACCCAAATGTAGAATGGGAACTTTTAGGGCTCAGACCAGGGGGGAAGAAATCAAACTTTGCTATGAATCAGACCACTTTTGGAGTACTGGATTCTTGTAGGTCCTGAGACTGTCCCTGAGATCCTAAAATAAGAAAATACTACATACCCCAAGAAAGCAGCAACAGGGCCAGTCCAAAAATATGGCAGAACTCAGACTTAACATCAAGTCTGAAGTCAGGAAATAGCCTGGAAGATTGTGCAAGTAAAAAAGAACACCACTACAATGAGTTATTATGGTGGCCGAGATGCTCAAGACACCAAAAGAAGAAAATTACTTCAAAACAGTTACAGGCAATGTCTCACAGAAAAACATGACTTGGGTATAACCTCAACTAGAATTACTAGAAGAAATGAAGCAAGAGTTTTAAAAAGAATTTAAAATATTTTTAGAAGTAGAATGAAAGATTGTGAGGGGGAAATTAAAAAGAAATAAAAACTATGGAAGAAAGCAATGGAAAGGGAATTAACAATTTGGAATAAGAGATACAAAAGTTTGGGGACAGCTAGGTGGCACAGTGGATAATGCACTGGCCTCAGATTCAGGAGGACCTGAGTTCAAATCCAGCCTCAGACACTTGACACTAGCTATGAGACCCTGGGCAAGTCACTTAACCCTTGTAGCCCTGAAAAAAACAAAACAAAAAAAATTTTAATTAAAAAAAAAGAGATACAAAAGTTTGCTTAAGCAACAAACTCTTTGAAAATTAAAATGGACCAAATAGAAGCCAAAGACTTCATGGAGCATTAAGAAACATTAAAACACATTCAAAATAAAAAAAAATTTTAAAAGGCAGAAAAGATGAAAGAAAATGTAAAGGCTCTCATAGAAAAAACAATCAACATGGATGATAGATTAAGGATTAAAAAAAATTAAGAATTACTGGACTATCTGAATGCCTAGACCAAAAAAAAAGAGCATAGGCATCCTATTTCAATAAATCTTATAATATTTGCCCCAAAGGGCAAAGTAACAATAGAAAAAATTTACAGGTCACCTCATAAAATGAAGCCCAGAATAAAAACTGCCAAGGGAACATCATAATTAAAATTCATAGCTTGTGAATTGAAGAAAAATATTGCAAGCAGCCAGAAAAAAATTAATTCAAGTACCAAGGAGCTACAGTTAGTATCACACAGGATTTAGTAACCATTACTTTAAAGGAGCAAAGAACTTGGAATATTATATTACAGAAGGCTAAGGAGCTTAGTGGCTTACAGCCAAGAATAGCTTACTCAGAAAAACTGAGTATAATGCTACAGGGGGAAAAGTAGACCTTTAATAAGCAGAGAATCTCCACACATTCTTGATAAAAAGACTAGAGCTGCAGAGAACTCTTGAAGTTCAAATACAAGAATGAAGAGAAATATAAAAAAGGTAAAGATGATACAATGAACAATCAAAATGAACAATGATTAAGGACTAAACAAGGATAAACTACTTCAAATATGGGGATGATACATGTGGCTCCTCTGGACTCTGTCATCATCAAGGTTTATAGAGTGAGTCCTATTAGGCAAGGCCTGGGAGTGATTTTCTTAGGTCTTGATCTTAAGAAAGAATAGAAAAAGAGAGGAAGAGTAATAAATTTGGGTAGAGGGAGAAGGGAAATGAAAGTTAGGGGAAATTATCTCACATAATTTGGGTGCATAAATAGACAACTATACAATAAGGAGAAGGGGGTGGATGGAAATAGCTGATACTTGAACTTCACTCTCATCTGAACTGGTCAAAAGAAGGAAGAATATACATACACAGAGGTGCATATAGAAATACATTTCACTCAACAGGAGAATAGGAGAGATGGGGGTTAGGAGAATTAGAGGGAGAATCCAGGGCTGGTGCTTTATCCACTGCACCAGCTAGCTGCCCCCAGGAGTCATTAGTTCTAATCAAAACAAACTCTAAGAATGTACAAAAATATTTATATCTCTCTTTGAAGTGGCAAAGAATAAGAATCTGAGTGGGTCCCAATAAATTGGGGAATGGATGAACAAATTATGATGTATAAATATAATGGAAGACTATTGAGTTAAACTTTTATCAGTGTAATGACCAACCAGTATTCCAGAAGACTAATTATAAAACATGCTACTCATCCCCTCAAAGAGAAATAAAGGACTCAGAATCCAGAATGAGACACTTTTTTGTACATGGCCCACATGGAAATTTGTTTTGATTGACTATACATGTTTGCAATGAGTTTTGTTTTTCTTGTGTTCTCAGTTGTGGGGAGGAGAGGGTCAAGTGTGGGTGGATAAGAAGGCAAATTTTTGACTGATTAAAACAAATAAAATCGTTTTTAAAAATAAAAGGCACTTGGGTATGAATTTTTCAATATCTATCAAAGAGAAGATTCCAAAAGTAATGAAAATCTCACAGATGGTGCCCAGATGACACTGGCTACCACTTACCCAAAAGCTTAATTTTTCATATGTTAAATTTTTATGAGAATGATTTATATACGCATCAAGGATGTCCACAAAAATATGAGAATAGATAGATTCTTGGAGATGATAGTTCCGTGGCAAACCACATATTTACAGTCATACAATTTGCTAACCTGTAGAAAAATATAAGCTCCCACTGTGTTTATTGTTTATTGATTCTAAGAAAGCATTTTACTTAGTAGAAGAAAATGTAGCCTTGAAAGCTCTTCTTGTATAAGATGCACATTAAAATCCTATAAGTGGGAAATGGTTAGACAAATTGTGGTACATGAATATGATGGAATATTATTACACTATGAAAAATGATGATTGTAATGAATACAGAGCAGCATGGCAAGATCTATATGAACTGATGCAGAGTGAAATGAGCAGAGGCCAAGAAAAAAAATATACAGTTACTGTAACAATAGAAATGAGAGGAACAGTCACATACACACATCATAAGTGAATGTGTTGCGAAATTATAAAGAAAATTATAATATATATAATGTCAATTATAATGACTCAAAAGAAAATATGTGAGAAATTCCCATATCACTGATTTTTTAAATGTATTGATAAGTTATGCTTATTTTTGTCCTGATTCTTTTTCTTTCTTTTTTTGCCTTTCAAAAATACTATTTGCTACATGGGATGGCTCTCTGGGAAGAAAAGGAGGAGGGATACTTGGGGAAACCATGGTAATATTCAAAAAGGACATCAATAAAAAACTTGTTTGAAAAAACTTTTAATACTGATAATTACAACTATTTTGTTCAACCTCATTAAGATTAATATGAAGTGGGGCAGCTAGGGTGGCACTGTGGATAGAGCACTGGCTCTGGATTCAGGAGGACCTGAGTTCAAATCCAGCCTCAGACACCTGACACTTACTAGCTGTGTGACCCTGGGCAAGTCACTTAACCCCAATTGCCTCACCAAAAAAAAAAAAAAAAAAGATTAATATGAAGCAAGGTGCTAAACTGGAAGATGTATACAAAGTATTTTCCAGTGACACAGAGTGACAATAATAACTAACAGCAGCTTCTGCCTTAAAAACTTGTAAAGTACTTTACAGAGACCATCTAATGAAAATTCCCATTTTACAGATGAGGAAACTGAACCTGAAAGAGGTTAAATGACTTCCCCAGGGTCAAATAGATAAAAAGCTTTTGGGACAGGAGTCAAGTTTGGGTATTCTTGACTACAAGCCCAGCATTTTATTCACTACTTTACCTTATAGATTCAGACTTGAGAGAGACCTTAGAAGTTATTCAGTCCAACCCCCTTTTACAGGTGAGGACACTGAGTATCAGGAAAGGGAAGTGATATATCTAAATTCATACTGGTTGTGAGCATTAGTGGCAGAATTTTAACTCAGAGCCTTGTGATACAGTGGCAGGGGGAATTACTGCATTTAAAGTCAGAGCAACTGGATTCAAATTCTGACTTTGCTCCTTTTTATCTGTATGACCCTGGTCAAAACACTTCATTTTCTGGGCCTCAGTTTCCTCTGAGGGGATTGGACTATGTGGTACCAGCAGGAACCGAGCAGAACGAATCTAATTCCTCTAACAGATAATAACTTCGTATTTCTGACAAGAGTCATGATGGCATCTTGTGGTTGGGTTGCAAGAAACAGAAGATGTCATATAAAAGAGATATGATAAGAGATAATGGAAGAGAATAATGGGAAAAAGAGACCTGCTCTAAATATATTAACAGTAACTCTCAGTCCAGCCCTCTTTCCCCTGTACCCACAAAGTCTTCCTGTGTCCTGGGTAAAGCCGAAACAAAAGGATTCCTTTTCAGTAGGTAGCTAGTTGGTGCAGAAGCTCTGCGACTGGATTCAGGAACATCTGATTTCAAATTTTGCTGTGTGATTCTGGGCAATTCATTTCTCCTCTTTTCAGCCTCTGTTTCCCCATCTGTAAAATGGGGATAATAAACATCTACTTTCCAGGGTTGTTATGAGGGTCACAGCATGACATGAAATAATATTTGTAAAGCATTTAGCACAAAGCCTGGCACATGGTAGGCACTTGATAAACATTTGTTCTCTTCCCTTTCCGATAATGAGATTCTCCAAATACCCCAATTTGCAGAAGACAATGTACCCCTTGCACCTCAAGCAACACAAAACTTCCTCGGTGAAATCCACAGCATTGCAAAAAGAAGTCCAACCACCTGCACTGAAAAACCCAAATCAGGACATACAGCTAGACAGAAAGATGGTCAAAGTAAGCCCATCAGTATGTATGTATTGGACAGATGCTGCAGATGGACAAACAACTGAGCCCAGAATGGAATAAGAAGAGAAGACTGGGCTGGGTTGTATCTGGAAAATAACATGGTGCTTTTAATAACCCCAGACCACTCAGTGCTACAGAAGCCTGTCTGCTTAACACCAACAATCTGACCAGGAATCAGAGGACATTATGAAATGGAGAGAATCAAAATGACACATAATTCAAAAGATGATGGAAAGATGCAAGGTATGTGTGGTACATTACTGGCAACTTGCGTGCTGGAAGAGGCAAAAAAGACATTTCTGAGGCTATTTATGATCAGCTAAAGAGGTAGGCTAATCATATGTAACAAACATCACAACAGGTGGGTCAATGGTAATTCTGAGATATTAAAGTGTAAGAGAAAGCTCTCCAGGGTACGAGGTAGAGTCTCTTCTTCAATTTTTTTTTTTCTGTAGGACCTTGTCTGGACCTTTCATATCCTACTTGCTTGTGTATGTAGAATTAGATTCATTCTGCTCGGTTCCTGCTGGTACCACATAGTCACTAGATTACAAGTGTTTTGAGGGAAAGACTAGTGGTTTTTCATATTTGTGTCTCTAATACTTAGCACTGTGTCTTGTGTATAGTAAACGTTTAATAAATATTTGTGCAATTACATTGTATATGGAAAAGAATCACAAAAGTTGAAGAAGCATAAAGGGGTGCTAATCTTCTACTAGTGGAGAGATTACCCATAGAGATCCAACAAAATACAAAGTTCACTCCTGGGGAGGGATTGGTTCATGATGCTGAATCGTTATGGAGAATCAGCAAAGTATTCACCCACATTGCTTAGAGTTTATAACTGATCACGAACCCTGGTTTTTCAGAGTTTAAATCAGCTATCTTCTTCACCTATGCAGATGTAAATGTATGTATGTGTGAGTATATTTGTATGTGTATATGTGTGTAGGTATACACAGATGTATTTATATGTGTATGTACATACATACATATACATATATATTAATAGTATATGCATATGCCTTATTGGAATATTAATCGAACTAGGCCATTCCATGAAATGAGGAAGTTGAAAGGAGGGGGAAAGAATTGCCCAGAAACCACAGCAGGGGCAGAAAGAGAGAAAGCTTATATGTGCACAGTAAAAAGAAAACCTTAATGGAGAGCAGAGCAAAAGTAAGGTTAACCTTGATAGAATAGAGGTCTAGAGTGGGGAAAACTGACAAGAGGAATGGTACAATATAAATCACATTAGAAGAAGTCACTTGCTTTTAGAGGCATCAGGATTGTGGGTTATAGGAAATTGAGTTTCTGAGAACACTCTGAGAATCTTTGTCCCAACTCTCACTCTCACAGATGAGTTGGGTTCCTTAAAGAAGTCTACATCTCCCCCTCAGGGTTCTAAAGGTTCTTCTGAGAGAGCAGAGTGATTCTTCTCTAATGCCATTGGATATACTCATCAATATCAACTTGAAATAATAAGTGTCCCAGCACCATTTAACAAATTACCACCAATTAGCTTTTACAAAGGGATATTTACTGAAAAGATATTGCAAGAATAGAAATGCAAACCATTCTATCCCAATAGCTGGGGCTATACTCCATTCTCTATCATTTCAGTCCCTGTTTGAGAAGCAAATAATCTCTTCAGTTCTGGTTTTCTTTCTAAAATATTTCAAATGCCTCTGTACTATTGAATGTCCATCTTTTTTCATTTATGATTAAACTCAGATTTGCAGCATAGGTCACCCTGGTCTGCATCCCGAGTTCTATTGCTCTTTGGAACACATTATTCCATCGCCTTCCTATATTTCCTGATGGGTGCAAAGTAGTCTTGTTATTTCAATTTCCTTTCTTTTGCATTTAAAGGTCTTTCTCCTGATTGCTTGTAGAACTTGTTTCTGAATTGAATTGTTAAATTTAATCACTGTGTCTTAGACTCTGATGCCTTATTGATTCGCTTGTTTTCTGGAGGTGATCTATGACTTCTTTCAGTTGGCATTTAATTTTCTATGTTAAGATGTTCTAGGTAGTTTTCTTCTATTATTTCCTGCATTATGGTAATAAGTTGTTTTGTCCTGACACGTTCTTCTGGGATACCTATTAAGTTGTCTCTACATCACTTGTTTTAGAGATCAGTATGTTTTCCTTGCATAGTGAGAATATTTTTTTAAGAGTTGGTTGTTGGGGGTTGGTTCTCTTCTAGATTGTCCTTCATTTCTGTATATGTATTTGCATTCTCAATCTATTGTTCTTTTTTTTTTTTTTGGTTTATTTGTGAGTCTTGCCATTGCAGACTCTAGTTTTTCTATTCTCCTCATTTTTGCTGTGGAGGCCATAAATTATGTTCTCATAATACTAATTTCTCTTTTGAATCACTTAAGTAACAGCATGCTGTATTTCCATGTTCTCCTCACATTCCACAGGATTTTCTGTCTCATCAAATATTGGATCATTTTCCTTTATTTTGCAGTATTTATTTATAGATGTCTGAATTTGTTCACTAGATCTAGAGGTCATATTTCCTTCTCTAGTTAATGTTTTCCCTGCTGGTGTATCTGTTTATGTTCAAGGTCTTTGAGTTTTCTTCTTGAGATCTTTGGTAATTTCAGTCATTTTTTTTTTCTGATTTTCTCTATTCACTTTTTTTTTCTTTCTTTCTTTCTTTCTTTTTTTTTTTTTAGTGAGGCAATTGGGGTTAAGTGACTTGCCCATGGTCACACAGCTAGTAAGTGTTAAGTGTCTGAGGCCGGATTTGAACCCAGGTACTCCTGACTCCAGGGCCGGTGCTCTATCTACTGCGCCACCTAGCTGTCCCTCTATTCACTTTCTGACTCTGATGATGATTTCTTTGGGGGCTCCATCTCAAAGCACCTCATGCTAGGCAATGGTTCATAAGTCTAGTTCTCTGCCCCAAGTCACTTTTGCATAGTCAGAAGTAGCCCCAGCAGGATGCAGGCTCTTTCCTTCAGCCTTAGTGGACTGCTACACAGCCTCCTCCCCATATCGTGTCCCATCCTGCTTCCTCTGTTCCTAAGTTCTCTGGTCTAGTAGTAGCATTTCAGAGAACTGCCACACTGGTACTATAGGGTTGTATATCCCATATTACATTTAGAACCAAAAATTCTGGACTCTTGTGCTAATGAGATCTTAGAAATAGTTATGAAAAACATGAAAACATACATAACTGGAAGTGGAGGTGGGAAAGAAGCTTCTAGCTGGGGCCTAGGAACTTCCAAATGTGGCAGTTCCCTATAGTGGTCCAGTATGGTGATAGCCATGTTTAGGACAACATACTACTTTTCAAATTCTTCCTATTTCTTTGTCCAGGAGAAGTTAAAGCTGAAAGCCAAAGGGAATATTGTTCCAGTACCTTCCAGTGACCAAAGGTCTGAAGCAGTGAAAAAAAAAAAGTTCCTTCCCTGCCCCACCCCCCACCATCTTAACTAAACTTCTGAATATATTAATGTAATATTGGATACAGCTCCAAGAACTGCTTATTCATTCCCTTCATGCTGGTGAAGGCTCCCTGGCTTCCTTTGAGCCAGTCAGAAAGCAGATGCTGCCCAAATGTACCAGCTGCTCTAGGAAGATGCTTTTCCTACTGATGATTTGGGATAGAATGGGTGATTTGATTACAGTTAGAGGAAAGAAAGTGAAGGACACAAAGGGTCAAAGTTTTAGGACCTAAGGGAATTCATTTGAAACTTGAACTGGATAACACAAAGGGCAGTACTTTCTTTCCTAGTGCAGTAGATCTTTTCTAAGTGCTAATCAGGAAGGGAAAAAAGGCAAAAATGAGATGAGTTAACTTGGAAGCCAGGCCTCTCCTATCTCTTCTATAAGAGAGGTACAAAACAGATGGAGCCAGAGGACTCTACAATGCAGTCAAGTGCTTGACTGAGATGATTTAATAAGGTTGAGTGAAGATATAGCCCATTTTACATAATAGATGCATTCCTATAAATTGACTGTAAATCAAATTTTAGATGCACCAGAGGATTTGGCTTTTAAAAAGAAACTTGTGGTAAATCTTTCTGCAAAGTAAAAGATCATTTAATAAAGCAAATGATTATTCCCTAATTGATGAATTAGGTAAATTCAAATTTCTGTATTCTGTTTTTCTTAAACTGAGGTACACCTGTTTGAGTTTTAGGCTGAAAGTGATTTTTTTTAAAAGTGTTGTGCTGTTTACAAGACTTTTTTTAATCATTTAATCACAATCTAAAATCAAACAATGGGTTTACTTCCATTTAAGAAAAATGGGCCATCAATAATCTAAATTTTCCCTATTCATAAATTGTCTCTACAAAAGTTGCAGAATTCTGAAATAAATAGCTGGTTAGCTGATGGGCAGGGTGAACCACAGAAGGTGTTGGAGCAGAATTTTTTTTGGCATAAATAGATAAGAATTTAAGACAAAAGGAAAATGAACCCTATTAGGTGGGTGGAGGAAACTCTAGAGACCCAAAGAAACCTTTAGTTAAATACCTTTGATTGTGAAAAGGGATTGGGAAATGAAATTTTGGCTGACAACCAAGGAAAAGATCTGTTGGGTTTTTTAAAAAAACATTAACTATATAGAGGTTAAGAAGCCCAAGCACAAGGAAAACAAAGACAAGAAGAGAGTGAGTGGCAAGAAGGTCATCTTCTTAGACCACTAGAGAGGCACTCCATCCCCCTTTCTCCAAGTTTCATCATCTCCTTGCTCTGTATAACACTATGTGCTCAGCCACATAATTGCTTTAGTAGATAGCCATCATTTCCAGACTTCTACTTCTTCTCTAGACAGTGAGCTAGCAAAGAGAAACCAAGTCATTTTAAAACCCTTCCACTTCTGCGCACAAATAGCCAGAGAATTGACATTTGGGAGATTGGACTGATGTCCTAGAGCATATTGTTGTTTTCAGAAAATAACTTTGTTCAGACTTTGGTTTTGTCGGCTTGCTCTTTGGAAACCACCCCCAGTGCATGTGCTTTTGGTTAAGCATTCCATGACTGGAACGCAGCTCTGTATTGAAAGCATGAAAGGGAGCAGTAAAAACTCAGCCAAGATCAAGCTAAGTTGGATGGTTTGGGGAGTGGAACATGACGGAAAGATAAGCTTTTTCAAAACCTAACCCCCAAATCACGTCATTTGGGCTCTTTTCTTGAACCAACTCCAGTCCTGTTGCAAAATACCAAGGAGTCAGAGAGGAGTTTGTTTAGCCACTATCAGGAACTACAAGTTATAACAGATACAGACTGTCTATTTAGATTTGCTAAATCTCCAAACTTAAGAGCACAGCGCTTGATCCAAAAGAAAGGCCAATCAGTTGAAACAGCTGACTAAGACTGGGTCAGGTCTGTGTAATGTAGGAAAGGGATGTTTGGTATTCTAGAAAACCTCTATCCAATAGGCACACTAATATACCGTTGGTGGAGCCAGGAATTAGTCCAGCAATTCTGTAAAATATTTTGGAATTATGAGAGAAAAACAAATCATTAAACTGTTGATTCTTTTTGACCCACAGACCCCATAAAGTTCAAAGATAGAAAGAAAAGTTTCATATATTTAAAAGATATATTCATAGTAGCATTTTTATGGTAGCAAAAAGCTAAAAACAAAATAGGAGCCTATTGATATGAGATGGCTAAATAATGTGTTACATCAATAGAATAGAATACTATTGTGCAATAAATATGAGGAATTCAGGGACTTGTGAAAAGACTTATATGAACTAACAGTTAAGCAAAACAAAAAATGTACATGTTTACAATAATGTAAACATTTTTTAAAAAGCCACTACAATGAAGCCAAACATTGTATAATAGTAATGATCCATCTTGGCATCATAGAAGAGATGAGAAACTATACTTCCCTCCTTTCCTTAGAAAGGGAACTATGGGTGCAGAATATAGCATGCATAATCTGTCAGGGTCCCTGTATAAGTTAGTTTTGTTTAACTGTTTTTCTTTGTTATGAGGAAATACTTACTTGGAGGGCATTTATCTGGAAAAGGCTGTTATATAAAACCAAAAAAGTCATCAAAACTTTACTTTAAAAAAATTAAGCCTTATTGAGTAGAGAATAGACCTATGCTAACATCCCATGTTAGATGCCTAGTTGTATATGTATTTTTCAGAAAATTCCATTCTGTTTTAATTGATAGGGAAAGAATAGAACTTGGACCTGAGCTATTTGATATGTAAAAAGCTTCAAGTTCAGCATATTTTCTGTGGAAGGAGTAGCACCAGTTTAATATAGGCTGGGCTGGTTTCCTTTCAATGGATAGGAGAGTTTATTCTCAGGATTTGGCTTCCTGGTCCCCTGTAGTATAAAAGACCCAGCCGATGGGGAGGTTACAGATGGGAAGCATGATCTCTGACTCAGAGGGTCATATGTTACAGACAAAGAAGGGGAAAGAATAGGAGTAGGAGTGAGGATGAGGATGGGGTCCTCTTACTCACAAATAGGCCTGTCCCATTACTATTCCCTGGGATACTCTCTCCTCTCTACCACCAAAACCTGGAAAGGTTACAGAAGTTTAAACAGCAATCTCAAGGGCCAAAGTTTACCCTGAGACTCTGTCTATTTTAACTGTAGGACCATAAGGGTACCAGGGGCTGTATGCCCCAAATAGTGTGACTTAGAAAGAAGGAATCACCAAATATAGGAACTGCTAGATACCTGCAGTCAGGTTATTATTATACCAGGTGGACTCTTGATAAGCCCATGGTGATTACCCCAGTTTCCATCATGTGTTTGAAGGGACAGACCACTGAGGGAAGGAAGGAAGACCATTTTCTCAGGTGAAGGTGGATAGAGGTCCTATTTAGTTGGGGTGGCTAATTAGAAGGAGTGTATTATGGGCATAGATATGAATTCTTGGTAGCCAGTACCTGTGCTCTGTGCTGGGCACTGTGAAAAAGACCGAATGAACTATCCCATATGGTTAATATGAAATAATATTGGGTTGAGGAGGGTGCGTGTGCATGTGCATGTATAATATTTCCTCCCTAGTAATGGAAATTAAGATGACTAGAATACTTTGCCACAAAACTACCTTTATAATAGTCCTGTGTGGCCAGTGAAGGTGGATGACACCTGTCATTGAATAGTAGATTATTAGGAGCTGAATAAAGTTGTCAGGCTGATTTCTATATCCTATAACCTTGTCTATATGGCAGGGGAGGGGAGAGGAAGGATAAAAATACATCAAATGAAATAATTGCTACTTTTAAGGAGCTTACATTCTAACGGAGAAGACAACAAATGCAAATATATATATGAGTATATACACATATTTATATATGTATATAAGCATATATAAGCAGATACAGAATAAATATAAAGATAATAAATACAAAAAGTCATTAAAATGTAAGATAGTTGGGGAAGGTGGGGAATTGAGGTTAGGAGGCTCAGGAAAGAAGGTAGTATTTAAACTACATCTTGAAGGACTAGAAGGATTCTATGGGGCTGAGATAAGGAGAAAGTGAGTTCCAGGCATGGAGGATAGCCAGGGCAAAGGTAGAGAGACGTGAGATAGAATGTAAAGTATACAGAGAAAGGATATAGTGAAAGCCCATTCGGCTGGATCATAGAGTGCAGGAGTAGGAGCAATCTTCAATGAGGTTGAAAAGATAAGTTGGGGGGCAGCTAGGTGGTGCAGTAGATAGAGCACTGGCCCTGGAGTCAGGAGGAACTGAGTTCAAATCCGGTCTTGGACACTTAACACTTACTAGCTGTGTGACCCTGGGCAAGTCACTTAAACCCAATTGCCTCACCAAAATAATTTAATTTAATTTAATTTTAAAAAAGATAAGTTGGAGTCAAGTTGTAAAGGGCTTTAAAATCTAAAGAGAGAAGTTTATGTTTATCCTAAAGGCACTAGGGAGCCACTAGAGTAGAGGAGTGGCATGACTAGAAGGAAAATCAGTTTGACAACAATGTACAGGATAGAGTGGTGAGAGACCCGAGGCAAGCAAACCAATCTGGAGGCAGTTGCTAGAATCCAGGTGAAAGGAGATAAGGGCCTGTGAGGAGAGAGAAGAGATGTTATGGAGGCAGAAATGGCAAGAAATGGGAACTGATTAGATATTTGGAGTAAAGAAGAGTGAAGTTATAAACTTAGGAGACTAGAAAAATGGTGGTGCCTTTGACAGAGAAAAGTTTAGATGAGAGCAAGGTTTGGGGGGAAGGATGTATTTTAAACACATTGAGATTGCGATGTCTCCAGGACATCCATTATATGGAACTGTGTCATGCTCACCCGGCCCCTCAGGTATAACATGCCCTTCATAAACAGGTTGTGACTTTGCCAGAGGTTAAGACCAGCTAAGCCTAGCTCCAATACTTTATCTCCTTCACTAGTCCAATGGATCTATGAGGATTTAGCTATTGAGGGACATTGTTTTGCTGGGTTTCCTGATGATTCTGGGAGATGTATATACCTCAGAGGCAATTAATTCAGCAATGGGGGACACCCTGAGGGATAGAGGTCCTCCCAGTGGGCTGAGCTATGGCCTGCAGAACTGGTATGTGGGGGATGAGACAGACAAGATTTTTTATTTATACTGCATCTAGGTAGCGACTCTGGAGTCTGGCTGAGCAGCCTTGGGTACATAAAATCCCTCCCCAACTTCGGGAAGAATTTTGCTGATGCCTTCTACAGCAAATAGTATTTGAAGGGCATGTTAGTGCCTCCCAGAGATGTCATACACCCTCCACTGAACTGAATAATTGAGTCAGTTCTCTTATGAGAATGGCAGAGACCGAAACCTGGGTCCATCATCAATCTAATGTATAGGTCACTGTGTTATGTTGTGGTGGGCAGACGATCCCCATAACTAAGGTTACATCACAGCTGTTTTTGCCCAATGACGTTTCCCATGCCAACCAGAGCATCCATCTTTGAAAAATTAGTATGGCATTTTCCCATTTCTCAAGACTTGCCTCTAATTGACAAATTGATTATATTGGCCCTCTTCTGCCATCACTGGGCAAAGTGCTCCCCTCATTTTAGCTGATATTTATTCAAGATATGCAATTACAGCGTCATGTAAGTCCACCACAGCTACCATTAAGAGCTCTTACAGTCCCTGGTGGGACTCCCTATAACCTTTACCTCTGAGCAAGGCACTCATTTTACTGAAGATAAGGTCCGAGATTGGGCCAGTAGCCATCATATTCACTGAGTTTTTTATCTTCCCTATCTATCATCCTCAGGCAGCTGGTATCACTGAAAAATGGAATGGACTTTTAAAACAATGACTTCATTATCACACCCAATTATCATGGTTGGGTATCCCAACTCCCAAAGACTGTGTTTGATCAATCAGCACTACCCCAAGAAAAGATTTCCTGGATCTGGCCATCAGGATGGCCTTAGAAGAAACACTTTCTTATTCTATTTTCAGCTACCTGATTCTTGAGGTTTCTGCTCCCTCAGAAGGTTCTCTCTAGAGGTGTCAAACTCCAAGTATGGCTAAACCAGGTTAAAATGTAATTGGGGGGAGGGGCAGCTAGGTGGTGCAGTGGATAAAGCACTGGCCTTGGATTCAGGAGGACCTGAGTTCAAATCCAGCCTCAGACACTTGACACTTACTAGCTGTGTGACCTTGAGCAAGTCACTTAACCCTCATTGCCCTGAAAAAAAAATGTAATTGGGAAATGTTTAAGAAAATAATTTAAAAATACAACATAATGTTAACTTGTGGCTTTCTAAGTCAATATGCAGCCCACAGTGATCCTTTTCTATTTGAGTTTGACACCACTGTCTATACAACCCGTGGAAGTATTTCAGGACCCCCTTAACTGACAAATTATTTTTATCCTAGGATACTTTTAATAACTCTTTCTTTTTTCCATATAAATATTTTATTATTTTCCAGTTACATTTAGAGATAGTTTTCAATATTTTATAATATTTCTAGTTTCAAATTTTTCTTCCTCCCTCCCCGTTCCCCAAGACAGCAAGTAATCTAATATAGGTTATATATGTACAATCACAACAAACATGTTTCTGCATTAGACATGTTATGAGAGAAAAATCAGAGCAAAAAGGAAAAACCTCAAAAAAGAAAAACAACAACAAAAACAATAGAAATAATATGGTTTGATTTGTATCCAGATTCAACAGTTCTTTTTTTTTTTTCTGGATTTGGAGAGCATTTTCCATCGTGAGTCCTTTGGAACTATCTTGGACCATTGTATTGCTGAGAAGAATCAAGTCTATCACAGTTGATCAACACACAATGCTGTTGATACTGTGTACAATGTTCTCCTGGTTCTGCTCATCTCACTTATCATCAGTCCATGCAAGTCCTTCCAGGTTTCTCTGAAATCCACCTGCTCATCGTTTCTTACAGCACAATAGTATTCCATTACATTCATATACCACAACTTGTTCAGCCATTCCCCAATTGATAGGCAACCCCTCAATTTCCAATTTCTTGCCACCACAAAAAGAACAACTAATAAATATTTCTGTATATGTGGGTCCTTTTCCCTTTTTTATGATCTCTTTGGGGAAAAGACCTAATAGTGGTATTGCTGGGTCAAAGGGTATGCAAAGCTTTAGAGCCCTTTAGGCATAGTTCCAAACTGCCCTCCAGAATGGTTGGATCAGTTCACAGCTCCACCAACAATGCATTAGTGTTCCAGTTTTTCCACAGCTTCTCCAACATTTGTTATTTTCCTTTTTTGTCATATTAGCCAATCTGATAGGTGTCAGGTGGTACCTCTGAGTTGTTTTAATTTGCATCTCTCTAATCAATAGTGATTTAGAGAATGAATAACTCTTTCTTAAAAAGGGCTTTGGAAGGCCTTGCTTCCTACCATCCTCTCTCTTTCGCCACCTGATCATCGCCATCATGGGTCACATGCACACTCCCAGTAAGAGCCTGTTGCAGTCGGCTTTGCCATACAGACTCATGCTCATGTACAGCTCAGATGACATGAAGGAACAGATCTACAAGCTGGCCAAGAAGGGCCTGATGCCCTCCCAGATCGGTGTGATCCTGAGGGACTCTCATGGTGTGGCACAAGTGTGCTTTATAACTCAGAACAAAATTTTGAGAATTCTCAAGTCTAAGGGACTTCCTGAAGATCTTTATCATTTGATCAAGAAAGCTGTTGCTGTTGAAAAGCATCTTGAGAGAAACATAAAGGATAAGAATTCTAAATTCCGTCTGATTCTCACCAACAGCCGAATTCACAAGACCAAGAGAGTGCTCCCACCCAATTGGAAATATGAATCATTCATAGCCTCTGCTCTGCTTGCATAAATTTTGGTTTATATACTAAAATAATAATTTCACATCTAGATGATAAAAAAGGACATTGGAAGGTGAAGGGGAAGAATTATTGGAAGGTGCTTTTGATAATTATAGTAAATGAGCATTCATCGAGAACAAAAGGGGATCCTTTAGCTGACTTGGTGTTGAGTGGGACAAAGTAACCACCTACTCAAAATAAAGACCTGGAGTCAGAGAGTGAAAGTAGAAAAGAAAACAAAATTTATTTCTTTCTCGAGAAAGGGCACAAACCTGAATATGGCAAGTGCACCACACAAGCTCAGAAGTAAACCTTATATACATTCCTAACACAACACCCCCCCACACCCCTGTCTGACTCCCATTGGCTGGTCATGGAGAGGTACAATCTACACACGACATCTAACCCAATCAGAGAACAGGGGAGGTGAAGTTATATAACAACAAAACAAACAAAAAAAAGATGCAGGTGTCCCTGAAGTTGAATAACAAAAACAGGATGCAGGTATCCCTAAAGTTACATTAAAGAAACAGGACAATGATGTTCCTAAAGTTAAGTAACAGAAATAGGATAAACTCTTAATACAATCTGAGAAAAACACACTGCTCTCCCCATCTCTCACAGTGGTAATCTCTACACTAATTCACAGTCCAACAGCCCAACAGCCCAACAAAGATCAACACACTGGCTGTTTTGTTAAGAATATCGGATGAGGGGCAGCTAGATGGCGCAGTGGATAGAGCACCGGCCCTGGAGTCAGGAGTTCCTGAGTTCAAATCCGGCCTCAGACACTTAATACTTAACTAGCTGTGTGACCCTGGGCAAGTCACTTAACCCCAATTGCCTCACTAAAAAAACAAACAAACAAACAAACAAAAAAAAGAATATCGGATGAGGGGCAGCTAAATGGTGCAGTGGATAAAGCACTGGCCTTGGATTCAGGAGGACCTAAATTCAAATCCGGCCTCAGACACTTGACACTTACTAGCTGTGTGACCCTGGGCAAGTCACTTAACCCCAATTGCCCCACCAAAAAAAAAAAGAAGAAGAATATCGGATGAACTGGCTAAACATATATTTATTGAAGGGTTCATCGAGAAAGTGGTCCAATACATACCTGAGATTATGGAGGATGATAAAAGAAAAACCTCAGGAAAACCTGTTGACCATTAGGGTTGACTTATTTACTCATATAACAATTCCAATGGAATATGGCCAAGTATCCCCTGAGAATCTGTCTAAAATAATTGGCAAAGGATTGTCAGAGTGAAAATGACTTGAAATCCCATGTATCCCTATGTAATTATCTTAAAGACAACTTTTCTCATTTGAAAAGAATGAAGTTTGTTACATGGAAGCCTAGTAGAAGTAAGAAATATGACTTGGTTCTTGCTTCAGAATATATCATGAAAGGCAACTAGGTGGCACAATGGACCTGGAGTCAGGAAGACCTGAATTCAAATCCTGCCTCAGACATGTACTGTGTGACTCTGAATAAGTCACTTAACTTGTTTGCCTCAGTTTCCTTATCTGTAAAATGGAGATCACAATAGCATCTACCTTCCAGGGTTGATGTGAGGATCAAATGATAAAGTGTAATGTGCTTATAGCATTAGCTATTATTATTTCTAAAGTTCATAAGATCATAAATTTAGAGAAAATCTTAGAGGTCATCTAGTCCAACCTCTTTATCTTACAGATGAGGAACGTGGTCACACAGCCTTATCAAGTGGCAGAACTGCATTCAAACTGAGGTCTTCCAATTCCAAACTCGGTACACTTCTCACTCTACTACACCATCCCCCACAATGACTGAGTTAACCCCATGAAATACTGGCTGAGATGGTAGTCCCTTGTTCTAGCAAAGTTCCTTTAGGAAACCAAGGAAGACAGTTACCTTTGTATGTTACTTTGTTTAGAAAGGCAATGGATAATTTCAGACACAAAGCCATCAAAAGAGAGTTGTCTATAATTTCCAGTATAATGAAGAGGAAAGCAAAGAAGAAAAAAGCACTGGGCTTTCCACTGACAAGAAAAAGTAGGTTAGAAGGCCAGTTCAGTTGCTGAAAGTGAATTTCAATAAACCAAAAAGCATTTAATAAATGCTGACTATGTGCCAGGCACTGTGCTAATTGCTGGGAATAGAAAGATGAAAGTAAGCTGGTCTCTGACCTCGGGATGCTTAGGTTCTAATTGCAGCTAAATTTCTATTGTGTGGATTCACATAAAAGGATTGAGTTTTTATTTATTTTTTAAATTTTTATTATTTTTTTGTGTGTGAGGCATTTGGGGTTAAGTGACTTGCCCAGGGTCACACAGCTAGTGTCAAGTGTCTGAGGCCAGATTTGAAATCAGGTCCTCCTGAATCCAGGGGCAGTGCCCTATCCACTGCGCCACCTAGCTGCCCCAAGGATTGAATTTTTGCTAAGTGGTGTTTTCTTTTTAATAGAATTTTATTTTCCAAAAATATATGTAAAAAAAACAAAAACCAAATTCTGACATCAATTTTTAAAAACTTTGTGTTTCAACTTCTCTTCTTCCTTCCCACCCCCCACCTACAAGAACTCAAGCAATTCAAAATAAGTTATACATGAGTAGTCATGGAAAACATTCCCACATTAGCTAAGTTGTGAGAGAAAACAGTTAAAAAAACAAAACTCCAGATTAAGAAATTGTCAAAAAAAATTTTAATGTGTTTCCATCTGTTTTCAGATACCATCAGTTCTTTCTCTGTAGATGGATCACAATTTTCATAAGTTCTTCAGGGTTATATTGGATCATTGCCTTGCTGAAAATAACCACATGCTTCCCTTGCTGAGTGTTTTTAAGGTCTAGCTTAACAGTAAACTTTTCAGCTCCTTCAACCCAATAAGAAAATGGTGAAGAAATTCAGAGTATTGTGTGAATTATACTAAAACCTGGACAGCAGTAAAACTGCTATTACAGATGTTCCTTCAGACAATCCATTACTTAAGTGTCAAGCAGGAACACTCTCTCCCTATGTACACTACAAGATTGACTGCAATTTACCTTGGGGGGGGGGGGAACCAATGGTCCTCACAAAGACATTCCTATCATGGTACTGATATATATGAACAAAAATGAGTGGAAGTATATTCATACTTTCTTTTGTTTTCTTTTTCATACTTGCAACTTATTATTAATGCCATGCTTTCTTCTTAATCCTTCCCTCACCCATTAGTGAATTTTCTTGTAGTTATCCATCTCATAACATTTTCTTTTTCAATTACAATTTGTACATATTTTTATTATCATTATATGCATATTGAGAGGAAAAATCAGAAGTCATTTATAAACAGAATAGTTTATTTTTAAAATGTTTTTATTTATTAACACAGTGGTATACATCAAGTCTACTCATTACTACTGTTCACAAAGACCTTGTTAACAAGGAAATGGTATAAACAATTATACCACTGCTTGACTGTGCTTAGTAGTCACTAAATTGTGATATAAAGAAACGAGACATTCTTCTTGTTGTTGTTGTTCAGTTGTGTCTGACTCTTCATGACCCCATTTGGGGTTTTCTTGGCAAAGATACTGGAGTGGTTTGCCATTTCCTTCTCCAGTTCATTTTACAAATGAAGAAGCTGAGGCAAACAGGAGTAAGTGACTTGCAAACAGCTAGTAAGTGTCTGAGGCCAGAGTTGAACTCAGAAAGATGAGTCTTCCTGACTTCAGGACCAGCGCTCTATCCCTTGTGCCACTTAGCTGCCCAAGACACTATTCTGCTATGTACTTTCTGAAGGTTTCTGATACTAATCCACAAGTGCCTTCCGCAGGGAAGGATAAAAGAAAGTAATCTAGGAAAAATGTGATGTAATGTGTGCAACTTCAGGTTATTAGAGGACTCTCCAAATTTGGGGTTGAGAATTCATGTTGGAGGGTGGCTAGGTGGTACAGTGGTACAGCCCTGGATTCAGGAGGACCTGAGTTCACATCCAACCTCAGATACTTAACACATACTAGCTGTGTGACCCTGGGCAAGTCACTTAACCCTCATTGCCCCACAAAAGAGAGAGAGAGAGAGAGAGAATTCATGTTGTTGCTGCTGCTGCTGTTGTTTGTCCTTCATTCTCAAAGAGGACCATGACATCAAGGTGATGTGGTGACTTGCACTGAATTGGATTTAAGTGAGGGAAGGCTGTGCAACATCACCAGCCTCACTTTCTTGTCCAGAGCCATCTGGGTCTAGTGGCAAGATTTATATCAGGATGACCGGACATGGTCCTGTATGTTATTAGGCAATTGGGATTAAGTGACTTGCCTCGGATCACTCAGCTAGTGTGTAAAGTGAGATATGAACTCAGGTCCTCCTGATTCCAAGGTTAGTGCTCTATCCACTGCGCCACTTAGCTGCCCCATTGAGAATTCATAAAACTAAGATCACAGCTGATTTGTTATGACTTCGATACTGCTTGTGACAGTATTCTACTCAGTTTGCATTCACCTTGCATGACAAAAGGCATCACGGCACAGAAGGAAGAATATTGGACTTAAGGTCAGGAAGACATAGGTTCGAATCCCACCTTAGATTCATAAGCTAAATAGTGATGGGCAAATCACTTAATTTCTCTTAGTCTCAGTTTCCTCATCTGTAAAATGGGGTACTTCCCTTAAGAGACTACTGTGAGGATCAAGCTGGATAATGCAAAATACTTTGCAAACCTTAAAACACTATATAAATGTAAATTATGCTATGTAGTGATATTAAAAAATCAGTGAAACATTTAAAATTATAAAGAAGAGGAGACAAGCAGGACAGTTATACTACTGTTATGTTAAATTCAGTATATGCTTTAAAAATTTAGAAATAGAAGTTCCTAGTTTGAGATACAATCCTCTACTCGACTATTTTAAATATCCCTGTTTGTTAATGTTTGTCAAGTTTGTAATAATTTTTTAAAAAAATATCATCATATTGGGGGCGGCTAGGTGGCACAGTGGATAAAGCACCGGCCCTGGATTCAGGAGGACCTGAGTTCAAATCCAGCCTCAGACACTTGATACTTACTAGCTGTGTGACCCTGGGCAAGTCACTTAACCCCCATTGCCCTGCAAAAAAAAATATATATATATATATATATATATCATCATATGGTTCACAAACTCAGTGTGACTTGGGAGCTTATTTTTCAAAATGCATGAATGTTTACATCCTGGTCACCCAACTTTTCTACTCTTAAATGACTGGATACCAAGTCCAATTTTCAATACATTTCAGGAAAACTAAATAATGATAAAGCTGAGGATCCACACAGTACCATCTCACGACTCTGAGCTTTACCAGTAAGTACTCTCAGAGACACAATGGGGGAAAAAATGGTTTGGGGAGTGGGTAATATCTTAAACTACCGCTTACCATTTTTTTGGTGCTTCTGTCATTTATTCGGTCTACATAGGGATGTTTGTCAACACCGATAGGTCTAGTCTTTCTTCTTTCCATTTTTCCTTCCCTAAAATGGAGCCATACCAGCATCCTTACTATCCTAGACCTCTATTATTCAGCCTTATAATGTAAGAAATGAAGGATAGGGACTTTATTCTTCTCTTCCCCTATTTTTTTTTTTAAGTGAGGCAATTGGGGTTAAGTGACTTGCCCAGGGTCACACAGCTAGTAAGTGTGTGTTAAGTGTCTGAGGCCAGATCTGAACTCAGGTACTCCTGACTCCAGGGCCGGTGCTCTATCCACTGTGCCACCTAGCTGCCCCCTCTTCCCCTATTTTTTAACGGAGACTAACTTGCTCAGGCATAACTGAGCTAAGACTAGTTTTCTGACAGGCAGAAACCTTTAGAGAGTGCACTCCACTACTGAAATTACATGTCAGATACATAAAGGAGATGGGCATGGTGCTTCTCCCTCCTCCTCCTCCTCCTCTTCATCTCATTTGTGCTTTCTTCCCCCCATTCAGGCTGGGCAGAGATGGAATAGTGGGAGGAGTTCTGACAGAAATGGTGTACAAAGTAGCCCTTGAAGAGTAGTAGTTTAAAAAAAAAAAGAGGGAGTGGGTGAGAAATATCAGCTCAATGACCTGCAAAACGGGGAAATGCTGACCCAAAGAGAATATAATCAAATGAAGCTCAGAGAACCCCAAAAGGAAAACACAACTTAAGACTCCTCCCCATCCCTTTGGCCAACTAAGCTCAGATTTCTGATTCTTATCCAGAATTTAATGGATCAGCATGAACGGTAAGAATCCCAACCCTGCCCTGGCACTCTGGCCTGAGCACCACTATTTTTTTTTTTAGGAACAAGGAAGTACATGTAATAAGTATCAAATGCAGAAAGCTGCTGTATCACAAATCATGTTTAATAATGCTGACCCAGACCTCTGCTGGGCAACTTGGAAGCTTATGTTACCAGAATGACAATAGGGTTACCCTCTAACAGAAGTAACAGCAGCAAATAAAGAACCCTAAGGAGTACAAATAGATGTGTATAGAAAGCTTAACCACCTCCTTGCACCAGCTGAGGACCTTGCTATGGAGAAAACTCAAAACACACTCAACTCTCTCATCTCTTCCTCTAAACAGGTGGCCCTTCCATTTGGAGATTCTCATGCAGATTTTGCCCTCTGTCGTCCCTCCTTCCCCCACAATTGCTCAAGTCTCCCCTATCCCTAAAACACCTTAACTAGCCCCTATAATCCCCTCAACCTATTGCCCTACATCTCCACTCCTTTTCTCAGTGGGACTCCTCAAAAATTTAGTCTTTCCTTGTCCCCTTCTTCCTGCCTTTGAAAGACAGCTAGGTGGTGCAATGGATAGAGTGCTGGACCCAAAGTCAGGAAGACCCGAGTTCAATTACTCGTTATTGAGACCCACTTCTGTTGGCCCCAGTTTCCACAACTGTAAAACAGGGATAATAATAGCCCCTTCCAGGGTGGCTGTGAGAATCAAATGAGATAAAGTGTTGAGCACAGTGCCTAGTCCAGACCAGGTGCTTAATAAATGCTTATTTCCATCATTGCAACCTCCTAACTCAAGTGAAATTGCTCTCTTCAGTCACCAATGATTACTTCATCACCAAATCTGATGTTCTTTTCTCAGACCTCATCCTTCTTGACACCTCTTTTATATCTGACACTGTTGCCTACACCTTCATCCTGGTCTCTATGGGCATAAAAAGGTCTACTTACAAGAGGTCAGGGTCCTTCAGAGCTGTCAGCCAAGATGAAGCAAGTCACCACACCTATCCTGCTGACCAAACTCATTTCCATATTGCTATTTTGACAAGAAAAAAACAAACTCCTCTGTATGGCTCTTTTCGGGGTGGGGGGCGGCGGGGTACAAAGTAGCCTTCATTTCACCCCAGAGAAATTAATAAAATGCATAAACAATTAATAGATCGGGGCAGCTAGGTGGTGCAGTGGATAGAGCATTGGCCTGGAGTCAGGAGTACCTGAGTTCAAATCCGGCCTCAGACACTTAACACTTACTAGCTGTGTGACCCTGGGCAAGTCACTTAACTCCAATTGCCTCACTAAAAAAAACCAAAAAACCAAAAAACAATGAATAGATCTTAGAAGGCAGCTGGTGGTACAACAGATAAAGAATGCTGAATCTGGAGTCCAAAAGACATGAGTTCAAATCCGGCTTCAGACACTTACTAGCTGTGTGGAAGTCACTTAAGCTCGGTTTGCCCCAGTTTCCTGAACTGTAAAATGGAAATAATAACAGCACCTACCTTGCAGTGTTGTTGTAAGGACAAAGCACTCAGCACAGTAAAGCTTGGCATGTGGCAAATGCTACAGTAATGCTTATTCCTTCCTTCCCTCCCCTTCTCATAGACAACTGATAGCATTCTTTTCCTCTGAAGAATCCCTCCTTTCCCCAGGGTCCTATATAGTTATCCAGTACTAGAGGACTAGCCTGTGGTCTGGACTGTTCTCAAAAGGAAAATGAATTGGGTTTTGCTAGACACACAACTTCCCCAATACCTTCACATATGCCACTTTTATCCCAGAGAATATAGGAATCTAGTTGTATAGAACTACCTTGAAGTGGCACAGTGGATAAAGCACCGGCCCTGGATTCAAGGAGGACCTGAGTTCAAATCCGATCTCAGACACTTGACACTTACTAGCTGCGTGACCCTGGGCAAGTCACTTAACCCTCATTGCCCTACCAAAAAAAACCAAACAAAAAACCCCACTACCTTGAGGCTTGGACTTTTCTAGAAATTTGCTAGACGTGTAACCCCCGGACATTCCAGTGAGTCCCATTTTCAAGTCCAGGCAGTCATACAGATATTGGCAAAAGGGCTCAGCAGGACTCATGGAAGAAAAAACAAACTTGTGGTTGTTAGTGAAAGAGCCCCTTCCATTTTCCCTGCAACTGCCCAATGATTCTCTGCACAGCTTTGAAAGTCCATTGCAACTTTGGCCCAATCTATCTTTCTAGCCTCTTTGGAAGCATATTAAAAAATAAAAACAAAACAAAAACCATTCTGTTTTAATAAAACTGAAAACATAAATAGTATTTTCTCCATTCAAAAAGTCCTTTCCAGAATTCCCTGTTTGAACTCAGATTAGGTAGAGAACAATAGGCCTTTCTTAGGAAAATGGATTAACAAAAATAATTAATGTTAACTATTGTGAATTAACCCCCCCTGGCATCAGAAGTGCCTTCTTTGATTTTTTTTTTCTTTTTGGTGTGGCAATTAGGGTTAAGTGACTTGCCCAGGGTCACACAGCTAGTAAGTGTCAAGTGTCTGAGGCCGGATTTGAACTGAGGTCCTCCTGAATCCAGGGCCGGTGCTCTATCCACTTCACCACCCAGCTGCCCCCTTCTTTGATTATTTAAAAGAAATTGATAATGAGGAAAGGAAGGTGGTCTTTCCTTTCGATTCTGTAAGTCAATGAAGGAGCTAAGCAGTGACTTATTTTAGAACATTTTTAACCTATTCTGATATTTTCCTTGTTCAAGGTTCCTATAAATTTTACCTCAAATCTTCTTGGGGTAAAGTCATGTCTGAGGACATGACAGCTTAGGGGTGATTGACATGGGACTATGCCGGTTTGGCTCTTGCTCACTGTCTCTCGGCTAGATATGCTTAGATATTAGAATAACAGTAAATTAAAATAGTTTCTGGCAGACTGGTGCCTAAATGCAGAGAACAATATTGATATTTTTTTCTTTAACATCTCATAACATAGTATTCCCCTACCTACACTCTAGTATCTGGCCAAACTGGCCTTTCTGTTCCTCACATATGGCATTCTGTCTCATGTGCCTTTGCCCTCTCTATTCTTCATAGATGGAATATGTTCCCTTCTTACCTCTGCCTCATAGAATCTAAGACCCCACCTTCTTTTTATGTGAAGTTTTCCCTGATCCCCCAACAGCAAGTGACTGCCACCTTCCCACCAACCACCTTTATTTAAATACCTGAATTTTGTATTTGTTTTGTATAAACGTACATGATGTATAAGGATGTAAACTCTCTGAAAAGTAGGAATTATTATTTTTTTGTTTTTGTATCCTCCCAGGGCCTAGCAATGTCCCTAGCACACAGTAGGTCCTTAATAAGTACTTGTTGAATGACTTAAATCAGACAGCATCATATTTGACAAAAGGGAACAATCTGATTTACCAGCCCACAAACTAAGTTCTGTCCTATTCCTGGAATATAGTAAGTGCTTAATAAATGTTGATCCAACTTATATTGATGGACTGGGGAAGCTGGGTGGTAGAATGGATAGAGCTCAGACCTGGACTAAGGAAAATATGAGTTCAAATCTGGCCTCAGACACTTACTAGCTGCGACACTGGGCAAGTCAATTAACCTCTTTGCCTCAGTTTCCTCATTTGTAAAATGGAGATAGCAGCACCTACCTCCTAGGATTGTTGTGTGGACCAAATGAAATATTTGCAAAATTCTTGGCACATAGTAAGCACTATATAAATGTTAGCTAATATTATTATTCTCAATTATGACTAAAAGCACTATCCACTTGGGAAATTATCCATAGTAAACAGAGACTTCCAATTAGGCCTAGCCCTGGGAAATTGCAAAATTCACAAAAGTTAGTATAACTCTCCAATCTTTTTCATTTCCCCCACTTCTTATATTTTGGCAACTCCCTTTACCACCATGATCAATCCCCTTCCCTGCCTCTACAGAGAGTCAACTTCACCTGACTGTCCCTTAAATGCCCAGGTCCCTGAAATCTAGATTTTCCTTTCTCTGTACTCCAGAAAAATTAATCTGCCCCATCCTCTATTATAGTCCTCAGGATCCTACTAATTCACTGGATAATTGGATAAACAAATTCTTCCTAAGATATGGGGGTAAGTGACAGGAACCTGGTGTGCTATCATGCCAGGAAAATAAAATGCCATGCATTTTTATAGAGATTTTCAATGTCTTAACCCAATGAAGTGAATAATATGAGAATTTTTATTACCTTCTAGCATCCCTCAAATTACACATAGTGTAATGTAAAGAGCATTGTTCTTCAGAATCAAGATGGCTGACTTCAAGTCCCCACTTACATCTGCTTGAAAATATGGGCAAGTCACAATCTGAGTCTCAGTTTCTCCATTTTACATTTTACAAGACTGAAGCTTAGAGCCTACAGAGAGGTAGATTTCACTTAGAAATAAGGAGAAACGCTTCCCAAAATTAGATTTGTCTAAATGTGACTTCATCAGGGATTGTGGAAAGGGTCATCCCATTCAGGTTGGGGTTGGACTTAGATGACTTTCAACTCTGAAAGCCTGTAATTTTATAAATAATGATTTACTGAAGTAATGTAACATCATTATGCTTAAGGATGTTATAAATCAAGGTAATAGCTATTAAAGCAATGAACCTAAATTCAACCCTAGTTTTCCTATTTACCACCACCACTATTACTACTAGTAATAATAATAATAATAATAGTGCCCATTTGTATAGTGCTTTAAGGTTAATAAAATGCTTTACATAAATCCCCCCCTCATCTGATGTTTAGATTTTTACTAGGACAAATAAGCTACATGTAGGCATGATAATTAAATAATTAAAAATCCAGGGCTTCCCCTGAATCTTATTCTATTTTTAAGATTATTCTATCTTATTATTTATTCCTCTGAATAAAGTAGGAGGGCAATGGGAAATAAATTATAAGACAATAAATGGCAAACCAAAATCAGAGGCAAGAAAATAAGATGTGCTTATAGGAAGCTGAATGGCTCCCTGTACTCGTTAGGTACCTACAAGCCTAAAATCAGGGAGGGATTAAAATGCCTATTTCTGTGGAACAGGTTTTGCCATCTGATCTATGTTTGTGACATGAATAAAGATAAGTAACTTATGAGTGCAATACTCCTGAACAGTAACAAATCTGTTGTTATGTTTTTCTGACCCCACAAAGGAAAATTAGTCATTGCTTCTCTGTCAAAGAGAACCTTTGTTCTTTATGCTTTATTTAAAAGTAAACAGCACCTTATGTAAAAATCAAAATTTCAAAAGCCATGAAAAGGGAAAGAGATAGGAGGTGGAGAGGGACAAAAGAATAAAGGGGAGAGGAGAAAAAGCTCTGAATCTACAAAAATTATGCTCATGGAGACAATCCCCCATTAAGTGTTTTTCAGTGTGGAAAATATATGGGCTAGATAAGAAGTCCTGGTCTTTTTCATGAAGGACTTGATTTGGTCACAGAGGCAGGAGTGATGGAATGTCAGTCTTAATGACAGGTTGGTAAGGTGACTCAGGATAGAATTATTGAACCAGGGCTGCAAATCTCTGCAATTACTATTGTCCTGAAGAAAAGAGGTTGTACAGAATACAGACCCAGCTTTTCTCTCTCCCTATGGCTAAGAGCATCCCCTACTGGAAGAAAGGAACATGAATTCAGTCCATCTCCCCAATGCTCCCCTTCCCATACCCTCAGTTATCACTACTCCTGCCCCAATTCCTTTCTTCTGCACACAGTGATCCATGACAGCATGTCCACCATGTCGGGGTGACGGCACTATCCCTTTTCAAGGCTTTCCCCTTCAGGTCCCTGGAAGTGCCTACTTGGCTTCTTATGGCTAAAGAATGTTTTTGTAGGCAGAAATGCAGAGGGAAAATGAACATGCATTTATCTGTAATGGAAATGTCCAGGTAAGTATGAGCACTGAAAAAAAGATAATGCTATTAACACAGTGGTTGTATGTGTGTGCACACATGCAGTTGTGGTGAATGTCTATGGGACTGGATTTCAAACTCCTCCTCCCCCCAAAATTTACTTATAAACTTTTTAGAAATTAAGAAATCTATGACCTATTAGGCTTAAATTTAGAAAAGGTTTTATTTGTCAGTGTTAGAGAAACCATCACCAACACAGAGACAATTACAAAATCATAGTTTTTGTTGGATGCTGGTCACATATTTCTTTCTAAGCCCGCTGGGAACCAGTGAAGCACACAACAAGCTTTCTTAGTATTTTAGAAAAATATACGATCATTACTAAGTTGCATTTTGGATACTTCTAAGTATTACATGTAGTTATCTTAGGGTCCTAAACATTTGCAACCTGACCAAACAGTTTTAGAGATAAATTAGGGGTTAAAAAGATGTCAGTGTTGCAGATGAGGTTGGGGTGAAGGATGAGGAGTGATGCAGGGACTTTTACCTTGATCCTGAAAAGGGAAGTCTCTTTACCAGAAAAGGGCTGCATCATAAACCTGGCTGGGTCATGCATACAGGGAACAGCAGAATAAGAAAAGCAGAGTCAATTATTTCAGTTATTTCCTGCTGTCTGCAAGGAGCCATACCCATGACTCCTACCCCTCCTCTCTGTTCTCCCAAGTGAAAATTTTCTGGCCAAAGAATAATTCCCTTCCAGCATCAGGGTGGAATAAGTTAATGAGAAGTTACTATTTTGATCCGTGGCACACTGAGGGGTCACATAAGACCTGTTCAGAATGGGTTGCTTGATTCCAAGACTGAACTGGAGACAATGAATCTGGGTCCCTTAGGTAAAGATTTTTCTCCCTTTCAAGTGTGAAGTGATAGACTTTCTATATCTGACAGCCCCCTTTGTATAGGGACCAAAGGAACCAGAGTGGGAATAAATGGATTAAAAAGTTTGGGCAGGTGTCCCTCATTCTCTATTTCTTGTCTCCAGGAGGCAAGAAGAGGGGAAGAAAAATCCTAATAAAAGCCTCCCTTGTTCACTAAAATAAGAGCAAGGAAAAGACAAATTGACCTTGCCCAACTAGTATTCAAAAAACCTTACGCCCTGCCTAGTCACAGCAGGGGGTTCATGAGAGGCACAGATTAGTTTTTCTGAGTTTTACCATAGGGAGCTTTGATATTTAGTGCTGCCTCAAAATGGGGGGTTGGGAGGAAGAAAAAGGGAAGGCACCTTCCTCCCCAACTCCCCCACAAAGTCCAGAGGGTCTCTTCCTGTTCCCTCCATCTCTGGCCAGGAGAGAAGCTAACTTGCCAACTCCACCAGCAGGTTATCCCCATGTTTCCGGAGCAGATTTCGATGATTGTGGTTGACTGACCATTGCTGGGGCAGATGCTTGGGTTTCATGGAGTCCAAGAAGTGTTGGCGCCAGCGACTCTCCAGCTGCATGAGGGAACGCAGCCCACCTTTTGCATGGCACTGTACCACCTTCAGCCCGTGGGGAACATAGCTCTCATTGGCAATCCTGCCAAGACACAAGGCACAAAGCTAGCACAGTGGGGTACCATGTCAAGCAGTAATCTGGACAGTAAAACCCAAGCAGTATGTCGGTTAGTTTTACTAAAACTGTTTTCATTTTCCTCTCTTTTTTATTCTTTGTTACAAGGGATAGCTCTCTGGGAAGGGGAGGGGAGTAAGATATATTTGGAAAAATCAAAGTGATATAAAAACAAAAGAGATCAATACAATTTTTAGAAACAAATTGTGGTGTTAATAAAAAATGTTTATCTTCACTCTGCGGTGGATTTTCAGACCAGTAAGATGCCAGCCCGCCAGCCCCCTAGTCTATCCATTCTGGGCAGTACTGCCTACATATTCCCTATTCAGAATCCAGTTTGGGCAAGAGAGTAGCCTAGACAGGACACAAAATTATGGTCCATTTCTATATGGCCTTCTTCCTTAGATACAGGTTCACAAACCATATAGCATTTATACCATAAGAAGCATTTCAATCACAGCAGGTGCTGTTTAATGGAGAGAATAATCTCTACCACCTTCCTACTTTACAAGAATGTCTTAAAGATTAATGAGGTGCTACCTGAAAAGGGATTCTATTCCCTTCAAAAGAATACTCCAAAGAAGTTCTCTCAACCTTACCCAAAAAAAGGGCCCCCCCACCCCTGCAGACTCCAGGAAAGCTTTGCAAAACCTCCTCCCTACCCCAATCCAAACCTACTCCTTGACCCAGCGGTACCTGTCTCCTTGCAGTTCCTCGAGACACCCCTTTAATTCACGTGTCTAGGAAAAGTCACTGCTCTCAAGATTTTTGTAGATATTTTGTTCTGGCTCTTTCAAAGCTACCCACTAACTCATTTCCAACTTTTCTCAAACAGCTGTTCTTCTGAATTGTAAATATCTCAACCACCCAAGCTCAGTAAGATGAATTTGAGGGACAGGCCTATAGATGGAAGAAATGTTATGATGGAACACATCATAAACTTAGTAAAGGAAGAGTGTCCATCTTATTTACTTGTATGGAAAAAGGAAAGAATTCAATGATTTAAATTTTTTTGTTTATAAAACATTTTTGTTTTTTCATCTCCTTCATTTCCAAATATATCTTTCCTCTCTCCCCTACTCAGAGAGCCATACATATAACCAAAAAGGGGGGTAGGGAGAGGAGAGAAAGCATTTCAGCAAAACTAACAACTATATCAACCAAGGCTGACAATGTCCCATACCCATAGGACTTCACCTCTGTTAAGAAGGGATGGAGGCTGCTCCTTCTTTTTCAATAGCTCTGATTCAGTCCCAGTCTCTGATTCATTCTATCATATGGTTAAGTCACTTTAGCTCTAAATGCCTTTGCTTATCTATCCATAAAATGGGAATGATATAATAAGCTACTTATAGGCTGTTGTGAGAATTTTTTAAAATGAGACAATGGATGAAAAAATACTGAAATACTGACAGAAAAAGTACTGCGCAAATGTAAAGTGTTAAGGAAATAATAATAAGCAGCAAAAGAAAAAAAGAAACTAAAAGGCAGGCAGTAGCATCGTTAGGGCTCTGGAGACTTAGAAATATAATCATTTTAAATATTTTGTGCTAATGAACAATGAGATGCAGTAGGGAAAGCTAGTAACTAACCTGGAAGAACTTCAATTTAAATTTTTAAGTTTTTTTATGATCTGCTGTATCAACTGAAATACTTCTAAGATCTACATATAAAAAAGACCAAGTAAATTCTTATTTATTTAAAATATCATCTAAGTCAACAATATTAGGCAAAAGTAGTGCCCTGGGGGCGGGGGGAGGCTTTTTTGGAAGCATGGTGGTCCTATGGAAAAGAGATTCTCAAAATCTATCATCTGTTTCAAACTAATATAACCCATAATTATATTTCTCTTAATAGCATAAAATAGTATAAGCATCTGTATATACATATTTGGTGTAATCTACATATACCTGTGTGGATAATTCCTTTTCCCTAACTATAAGGCTGATTAAATCAGGTTTAAATAAGGTTTTACTTAAGAAAGCACTTCCCCATCTGACCACAACTTTAAATGGTACCTGGTTTCCAAACTTGCTGCTTCCTGAAGTATCACATCTGTGACAGTCTCTGTGTTAAAAAACTCCTTGATTCCCTGTAGGAGTTCTTCTTTGCGGTAAGTAGGCAGGTTCTCGGCATTGAGCAGGGCCCTGGCCCCAGAGCGCACTTGACGACGGACTGGATCTTCCAGCAAGCGTAACCCTTCCTCAGAGCCAATGGGGGCCCCACACTCTCCAGCCAGCTGTTGCTTGAAGTTGTTGTCATAGTAATTTGAAATGGCATGGCAGGAAGTACAAAGGAGCAACACATCATGGGAGTTGTGGTCCTTCATCTGAATGGGGAAGTGTCTCCGGTATTCATGGGGAACTACGTTCTTCCTGAAATGAGGCCCCCATCCCCAAGCATATCCACCATTGATATGTGCAACTGTATCATTATACTATATTATACTAGGATCCTAGATTTCTTCATTTATACCTGGGATCAAAGATAATCTAGAGGAATGGAAACTATTCTTCTGAGCTCTGATTAACCCACAAAGAAGCCGTGGCCAATTCACCTAATGCAGATGATGCCCAGAACCAGTTTGGGGTCATGGGAAGAGAGAAAAAGACTTGGAACCAGAAAGACCTGGATTCAAGTCCTGACTGACATTTACTATTACTTAGTTGGGCAACCATGGGCAAAATCCTTGTCTCATCTGTAACATGAGGATGACACCTGTAGTATCTACCTCACAGCACAGGAATTGTGAGGGAAAAAATGAGATAATTATGTTAAATGCTTTGTAAACGTTAATGTAAATATATCTGAAATTTTACAGTATAACTACCCTACCAATGTGTTGGTCCTAAGTTACAGATAACATCCTCTCTGACGTCATTCATCCATTATAGGAGAGCTATGTAGGCCAATGACAACAGCTCCTTGAAAACAGGGGCTGGCTGGTTTTGGGGCTCTTTTTATCCCCACTATCTAACATGGCGTCTTCGTTTTTTTTTCCATTTTTTTATTTAGTGTTTTATTTTTCCCAATTACATATAAAAATAATTTTAACATCTGTTTCTAAAACTTTTGAATTCCAAATTCTCTCCCTTCCTCCCTCCCCTTGCCTTTGAGAAGACAAGCAATTCAATATAAGTTATACATATGTAGTCATGCAAAACATTTTCATATTAGTCATGTTATGAAAGAAAACAGACCAAAAAACACAAGAAAAATAAAGAATTTTTCAAAAAATCATGCTTCAAATCTGTATTCAGACACCATCAGTTCTTTCTCTGGGGATGGATAGCATTTTTCATCATAACTCCTTCAGAGTTATCTTGGATCATTTCATTGCTGAGAATAGCTAAGTCATTCACAGCTAATCATCTTACAATATTGCTGTTACTTGTCTTCAGTACATTTCACTTTCCATCAGCTCAAAAGTAAGACTTTCCAGGTTTTTCTGAGAGCCTCCTCCTCATTATTTATCATAGCATGGTGTCTTCTATGCACTTAATAAATGTTGGATGAATTAGAGAAAACACTTGAGGAATGAAAATGTTTTCTAATAGCCTTTACATTTAAGGAAGAAAGGTGAGAAGCTATTTAGTAAGTACTGTAAAATTAACACCCTCATCCTGAGTTTTCTTTTTAAAAATCACTTTTTAAAAAATCACTTTTTTTTCAGAGCACCACACAGTAAACAATCTCTTCCTAGAAAAGGGAATATCTGACTGCTTAGACTCAGTGGGCAGAACTTGAACTAATGGGCAGAAATTACATGGGGGAAGATTTGGGCTCGTGATCGGCATCGTTCTGAAATGGAACAGGCTACTTCATGAATTGGTACATGCCCCATCAGGAG
The DNA here is from genome assembly GCF_019393635.1 of Dromiciops gliroides. Taxonomy (NCBI): domain Eukaryota; kingdom Metazoa; phylum Chordata; class Mammalia; order Microbiotheria; family Microbiotheriidae; genus Dromiciops; species Dromiciops gliroides. The sequence goes on along the minus strand of NC_057862.1, from coordinate 261,209,959 downwards.
AGGTGAAGACTGCATGATGGCAATATCACAAGGGGAGTTCATGATCCAAAAAGAAGTGGAATTCGAATTCCAATGTCTCTCTTAACTATAAGAATCTATAAAGCAATTATACCCTGGTGTCTTCAAAAAAGCAAGTTTCTCTTATCTGGGAAAGATTTTATCCTCAGGGGCTGTATTTTACTCATTCGCTAAGATTCACTGTTATTTTCTAAGATGCTGTCTTTTGAGAAATTCTGTGATAGCCACAAATTTTTGTCTCAGCTTTCAGGTAGGGTGAACGTGATTTATAGAGGGTCATACCACAAAGCTAAGAAGACAACAGCTTTTGATAAATAGACTCAACATCACTGCCAAAGGATATATAAAAACTCTAACCCCGAAAGACACACCACCCAGAAGACATTAAAGTAATCTGGGAAACCTTTTTGAAAACAAAATTCAGGACACAAAATGCTTTCAGGATCACTCTAAGGAGAAGCAGATGAAAAAAATGTGAAGAGGACAGTATAAAGGAAAGCTGTCCATTATTTCCTTCCTGAATGAAGGGAGCTTAAGGGATACTTCTAATCTAATTCCAATAATAAGGACTTCTTCCCCTGTGGTGGACATAAGAGAAGCCTCTTATTCAAGAAAAGCGACATCAGCATGAGGCAGGGTTAGTTCCCCAGATAGAGGGAGAGTTTCATATAGAGGGCTTTGCAACTCTGTGAACTATCTGGAAACCACCAGGGGAGAAGACCATCAGCTGTTGTTGACAGTCTTGGGGAAAGGGCCAGAATTCTGCATTGCCAATGCACACACAATTTCATTTGGGCACCAGAGGTAGATGGTCCAGAAGTCCCAAACTCACCGTATATAGGATTCTCTCTTGCCACATACTACACAGAGGTTTTCCTTAACCATCAGATAATAATCTTTTGGAGATTCAGGCCGTCCTGATGGCTCAAATTGCAACTTGACCACAAAAGGATCTTCACTCACCAGCTCTTCAAAAAGAAAAAGGAAAGAAGTTTTAGAATATGATTACCTGCCTCACCATCTGTACTGCCATCACACCCTTCAGACTGCTAGGCATTGCCATCTGACTTGCTAATGTGGCCTATGGAGTCCCATGCATCATCATTCCTGTAGCTGAACCCTCCTCTGTGCTGTCTGCCCTGATTAGAACATGAGCCCCTTGAAAGCAAGAAGCATCTCTCTTCTCTCTTTGTATCCCTATCATTTAACATAGTCCTTGGCATCTCGTGCTTAATCAATGCTTTTTCACTAATTCATTGCCCAGTAAAAAGCACAAGACATAAAAGATCATATCCCTGAATGTAGCCAGGAGCCCACATCTGGCTCTGAACTCCAAGGCTTGCCCATTTACTGGGATTCTTTCTTACTGAAGTTGCCTGGACCTTATGCTACAGAGGTCAAGGGTGCCACAAATCGAAGCTCTGACACTCCTCTTCAGGTGTTCCAGGCAGTTTTCCCAGATAAGTCGCTTGAGATATGATAAGGTCAAATAAGCTTTTAATAACTCTACAGACTGGTCTACATAAAATAAGCAATAAGAACCAAGAAGAATATAGCTACACAAGAAGGACAGAGGTTAGGTGAGCCCACATTAGCAATTATTTCAATGATTTCAGGACATCTCCATTTCTCCCAATTTCTTTTTTCCTTCCTCATTTTTCAACAATCTGCCTCAGGACCATGCCCCCACCCCACCCCACCTCACCCCTCAGTTATGTACCAGCTCAGCACCTGGATCTCCTACCTCCAATGCCTTTGTCTAGATACCACTGAGCTTTCCTTCTATCACAAGTGCATAGGGGTTGTCCATCAGGAGCATGTAAGAAGCAGTTATCATAGAGGGGAGATTTTCTGCAAGAAAGAACAAAAAAGGGGCAGCTAGGTGGTGCAGTGAATAAAGCACCGGTCCTAGAGTCAGGAGGACCTGAATTCAAATCCAGCCTCAGACACTTGACACTAGCTGTGTAACCCTGGGCAAGTCACTTAACCCCAATTGCCTCACATTTAAAAAAAAAAAAAGGAACAAAAAAGGCACCTACTGAAAACCGCATTCTAGGTAAACAATGTTAGCTGCTTTTGCACGGACTCCTTGGAATAACATGGGTTGTTTCTCCACACTATCACAAAATCACAGAAGGTAAGAGAAGAGACTGCAGCAGGCATCTAGTCCAACTCATACCTGAATGGAATCCCCACTATAATATACCTGGTAAGTGGTCATCTGTCCTCTGAGGCTTGAAGACCTCCAAGGAGGGGGAACTGACTACCTCCAGAGGCCACCTATTCCACTTCTGGACAACTCTAATTGCCAAGAAGGTTCTCCTAACCTAAGGCTAAATATGCTTCTCAATAACTTCTACCCACTCACTATTCCTTGATCTGCCCTCTGGGGCCAAAACAGAACATCTCTAATCCTTCTTAGATAAAAGAACCCTTAAAATCCTTTCTCAGTCATCACGTCTCCCCCTCCCCCTGCCACTCCCCTTTCTATTATCCAGGGTAAAAGTGTTCCTTCAAATAATCCTCATGTGACATGGACTCAAGGCTCTCCCCAACCTTGACTGTCCTCTTCTAGACAGTCTACAAAGTATCAATATTCTTCTTACAATGTGGCACTCAATTAAACTTTAGATGTGGTCTGACTGAAGAAAAATACCAAGGAACTCTGTTCCTGGACAGTATGCCTCTTGTGAGAGAAAAAACTCCGCCACATCTACTGATGGTTCATACAAAGTCTGTGGTCCACTGAAACCCCCAGATCTTTTTCAGAGAGATTGCTGGCTAACCACATCTGCTCATCCGGTGCTTGTGAAGCCAATTTCTTAAACATCAGTGTGAGACTTTCATACCGAATTTCATCCTTGATTCAGCCTAAACCCAGAGGTGTCAAACTCACTGACCCACAAAATTCCTTAGTGTTGCCCAAACTAGATTAAAATGTAATTGGGAAACGGTTAATAAAATAAATGAAAGTATATTACAAAATAGATGTTAATTTGTGGTTTTCTAAGTCAATATGCAGCCTGCAGGAATGTGTTGCTATCTGAGTTTATCCACTGTTCTAGCCAGTGAAGCTCTTTGGGGATCCTATCATTCCATGTTCTAGCTATGTCTCCTAGCTTTGTATCCTCTTCAATTTTGGTTAGAGAAAGACTAGAGAAAACATAAAATGTAGTAAAAGTGTTACTTTTGCTACACTGGGATGTTGGGAGATGGATCTGGGGGAAAAAACTAAGTATCAACATAGCTTTACTGGCAAAGTAATTAAGCCTTCTATAATGAGTACCGCCATAGAGGGTAAAATCTCATTTCTTTTCAATTCAGAAGATCAAAACATAGCAAATTCAAATTAAAAGGACTCAAACTAAAATAATGAGAATCATGTGGATTTACTTTTGGTTGATTTGCAATGCTTGTTCTGAATTAATCATTCAATTCCTAAAGGCACCATACCAGCGGGACCAAATTTCCAATTAGCCATTTCATTGCATTTGCTATACAAATTATACAGGAAAACTCTTATTGGCTGGGAAATAACATTCGCTAGGAGTTAGATACTACCCAGAACAAATATAAGTCATGTGCCTTTCTCTTGAAAAACATAGGTCCTTTTAGCTCATTTATTTCCATCAGGGATAAATATTTTATAGCTGGGAAACCTGGAGGTTGGTCACAACAAAATCAGTGACAGAAGAAGGAAGCAAATTAAAGTCACCTGGGGGCCAGTCTCATGACCAGATGCAAATCCAGGCATGCTTATATCTCATCAAATGAGATAACATCTGGAAAGCATTTTACAATTGCTGATATGCTAAAGAAATGTTTATTATATGATTTATAAATAGAATTGAATAATATAAAATAGAATTGAGTAACAAATAAAATAGAAATTTAATGATAAATATATTTATCATAGAATTACTATGATGATGATGTGGAGCCTATCATGAATTGATTCCACAAAAATATGGGTTAAGTGAAACAATAATTTAGGAACATTTAGTTCCACTGTTATACTATCCTAATTGCCACACGATATAGCAAAGTCCAACAATATTACAGTGCTACTTAGTTTAATTCCATTTTCTTTTGTGAGGTAGATTGGTGCTGTAGCTAACAGGATGCTGAACTTGCTGTAAGGAAGACTTGACTCAGGTTGTGCCCCTGGGAAAAGCCAATTAATATCTCTCAGCCTCAGTTTATTCATCTGTAAAATGAGGGTTATGAAAGCATCTCCTTCACAAGGTTACTGGGAAGATCAAATAAGCAGAAATTTATAAAGCACTTTGCAAACCTTGAAGTGCTCTATAAATGCTAGCTTTTTTTTTTATCCTGACCTGTGATTCCACTGGCATTAGGAAATCCTGGTGAGGAAAACTGCCCTTCCAAAAAAAAAAGAGAGAGAAAGAAAGAGAGAGACAGAGACAGCAACAAAGAAAAGACAATTCCTCTTCCAACAGATAGGCAAGTGTTTTGCCTGAGACACTAAAAATGATTTGCCCAGGGTCCCTCAACTTGAACTCAGGTTTTCCATATTCCAAGGCCACCATATGGACTCTGAGTTTAGTCAGAGGTTATAATTACATTATTGTCAAAGAATGTTGTTCAGGATAGGGTAACGTGAGGGTATGCCTATAAATGGGAAAACCAGTAAGGACTCTAAAATACCAAACATAAGTGAATTTTACTCCTACAGCTCTTATTCCTGTTCTTATCCTTAGACTGTTGCCCAGATTCTATGTCAAACACCATTCTCCTTGCTAGAAACTATGCCATCTAATCTCCAGTTTGAGGGACCCAAAGAGAAATATCCATGTCTAATTACCGTGCAGAATAGCCCTTGCCCAGGGGCTTCTGTTTTTGTTTCCTGGGATCTCTTCCTTGCTGATTGCCTGAAGACATCCCACCAGCTCTAGACTTCTGGTTTCTTGCCTTCTTTGGGGACTCTGTTTCCCCAATACTTTCTTCTCCTGTGATGCTGCTATTTCCTTTACCATGGAAAGGGAGATCCACAAGGTCCTGGCACTTCGTCAAGACTTTTTCCCAACTGCTTTCCACATCTCCATTCTTAGTTGAATTCATGGACAAAGGACATCCAAGAAGATGAAGAAAAAGAGCAACCGAAATTTGGGCATCCCTAGCAGCATAAGCAACCTAAAGAAAAAGGCCACAGCTCAGGGCAATTAGGAAGGCAAGCCTAGGGGAGGAAATTACTATCAAAGCCACCTTTTCAAAAGTGGTAAACACAGCAAATCTGGGCAGCTACGTGGCACAGTGGATAGAATGCTGGGCCTGAAGTCAAGAAGTCTCATCTTCCTGAATTCAAATATGGCCACAGACACTTATTAGCTGTGTGGTTCTGGGCAAGTCATTTAACCCTGTTTGCCTCAGTTTCCCCAACTGTAAAATGAACTGGAGAAGGAAATGGCAAACCACTCCAGTATCTTTGCCTAGAAAACCCCAAATGGGGTCACAAATAGTTGGACACAACTAAAAAATGACTAAACAACAAAACAGACCAAATTAGGGGCTTTGTTCAAAGTCTGTAATAATTCAGTTCTAATAGGCATGATTTTAATGGGTGTTTAAAAAGGTCAAAATAATCTCTCCTTAAATTTTCATAAAGAAATCAGTAGCTTTTTCATACCACAGATTTTAGTGATTTAGGACTCCTTCAATATCTAGGCTGCCCTTTTCAGGATAAAAACCTATTTTAATGTTGAGATTTGAGTGCTTTACAAGCATTTTTTTTTTGAGGGGCAATGGGAGTTAAGTGACTTGCCCAGGGTCACACAGCTAGTAAGTGTCAAGTGTCTGAGGCCAAATTTGAACTCAGGTACTCCTGAATCCAGGGCCCGTGCTTTATCCACTGCGCCACCTAGCTGCCCCCCTACAAGCATTTTTTTTTTCAAATGGCAATTGGAGAAACTAAGGCATAGCAAAGTTAAATGATGTATTTGTATATGGTAAGAAAGAAAATTGGTGATAGAGGTAGCAGGCAAAAATTTTTACTTTGAAATAAAAATTTTTCAGCCTGCCAGATATGTGAATTGATGCAAAAATTTTAATTTGAAATAAACATGTTCATCCTACTATATTTAATTTATGGATTTAAAAAAATGCAGTATATCAACTGATATAGCTTGGTCTTTCTTAAATTCTAGTCCTTCTAGAGAAACTGAACCCAAACTCCTTGGCTCCCAATCTAGTACTCTACTGAGAAAACTACACTGTCTTGTAGGCTGTAGGAATTTAGTAGTTAGTTAACTAGGCCTCTCACCAATTAGTACAAGGTTCATAATTTCATTTTTATACTTTACTAAATGACATCTGTATGTAGCGAGGAAATACTTATTTTGTGCATCATCAGAGTGATTTGGTTCACTCAGAAACCCAGTACTTGGATTATACTTTGGAAAACAGTTTAAGATAAACAAGCCCAGGAATCATACATCATTTGTTTTTCAACTGTTCTGGAATATAACTTACTTGTTCCTCAGTAAGCTCTTCAGCATCCCAATTACTGCAACGAAGAAGAAGAGACTTGTTGAGGGGAAAGTTGAGGATGGTTTCAGCGAGTGACTTCAGGCTGAGCCCATTTTGAAGCAAATCTCTCCTGAAAAAGATGAAGTAAGTAAAGCCAGGGGCTGAGGACCCACTAGAAAAATAAAAGGATTATCTGGTCACTTCTTGTTTCCCAAAGATCTTCTGACTGGAATTTCTAAAGGGTAGTAAAAGGAAATACTCAGCTCCAATCACCAATCTCCTGTCTTGAAGTAAATGTGCTAATGGCCCCCAGCCTAAGTAGCTGTAGTTCATCTCTCAGTTGCCTGGAGATAGTCCTTTAATTGTAGGGCCAAAAACCTAGAGTTTAAAGGTAAGTTAATAAGAGTACTATAAAGCAAAGCTTCTTAAATTATGGGTTGTGACCCCATATAGGGTCATGAAACTGAATGTGGGGGTCGTGAAAAATTTGGCAACAGTGAAAGGTTATGTATACCTATTTTACATACCTATATACATAAAAATTTCTCTGGTGAAAAGGGATGGCAAGTGGAAAAAGTTTAAGAAGCCCTACTATAAAGCATAGAACTCTCTAAAGTAATTACTTGGCTGCCATTCAATTTCAGGTATTCCAGGAAAAGAAATAAAGTAAGAATGAAAGGTAATAACTTCTGGGACACATTGCCTCAAGAATAGTACAGGATGGGGCAGCTAGGTGGCACAGTGGATACAGAGCACCAGCCCTGGAGTCAGGAATACCTGAGTTCAAATCCGGCCTCAGACACATAACACTAGCTATGTGACCCTGGGCAAGTCACTTAACCCCAATTGCCTCACTTTAAAAAAAAAAAAAAAAGAATAGTACAGGATAAAAAGAAATCAGTTCAGAAAAGATTTAGATAAGTTGATGAATATCAGATCCATAATGGATAAGGGATGTTTGGGGTAAATTCTCATTTTTTTATCTTTTGAAAAAATTAAACTTCTTTACTAAAAATTGAAGTTTGAACATGAATGCAAACAAATAAACCTATTTATATTTAAATATGTTCATTTCAAAGCATGGAGTATAAAATTTTTTCAATCACTCCCTTAAAATCTACAGTAGGATTCTCTATTCATTTTCACTGATGTTTTCTTCTTGCATGGTCATAATATCTATTCAGTACTGAGTAGATTTTTTTTTACTCTGTATCATTTCATAAACATGTTTTCAGATTTCTTTGTATTCCTCACAGTAATAGGTCTTAATAGCATTCCCATATATTCCATTACGTTAACATTATACAATTTAAACATTCCCCTATTGGACTTGTATGGTGTTTCTAGCCCTTTGAAATTAAAACCGTACTGCTTTGAAAATCTCTAAACGGACACCTTTTCCTTTTTTTTGAATAATTGGATGGGGTTCTATGATGATGAAGCGCTAACATTCTACCGGAGAAGAAGAAACAAGTTTCCTTTTAGAAGCTTAATGTCTTCAAAGAATATTGAAGGGATTTAATAAGAAAAACAGAAAGGGCCAGGGGTTTGATTGGTTCTGGTCTGAGGGTTTTAAGAGGGAAAAGAAAAGGGAAGGTAAAAGAAATACACTGGTGTAGAAAGGACAAAGAAGGGGTTTAAACTTGCTAATATTCTCAATGGGAGTGCATGAAAAAAGAGTATTCAAACAGAGAGGAAGAAGTGTGGAGAGCAGACATCTTGATGAACTTCACTCTTACCTAAAATGGAGAAGGAAGGGTTAAAGAGTTCTACATGCAAAGAGGTACTACACACAAAGAGTTTAGTATTTAAATACACCAAATTCAACACTGAAAAAAACAGAGATATGGAGGGAAGCATTTGAGAGGGAGGAAGATACTGGGAAGGAATTAGTCATAAGTGAAACAAACTTCCTGATTCTGAAGGAAGTATTAAAAAATGGGTAGGGGAAAGAAGAGAACTAGAATGTAAGGGGATACCCATTAATTGGAGAGTGACTGAACAAATTGTGTTATATATTAACATAATGAAATATTACTGCACTATAAGAAATGACAAAAGAAACAGAATCTTGAGTAGTAGCCATTAATGCACAGTAAAATGAATAGAACCAGGAGAATTTAGATGATTAAAAACAGTTTAAAGAAAAAACAGTTTTGATGCTGAGTGAGATGAGCAGAACCAGGAGAACACTGTCCATAGTATCAACAACACCGTGTGTTGATCTACTCTTCTCAGCAATACAAAGGACCAAGATAGTTCCAAAGGATTCATGATGGAAAATGCTCTCCAAATCCAGAAAAAAAAGAACTGTGGCATCTAGATGCAGATTGAATCACACTGTTTCTACTTTTTTGAGGTTTTTCCCTTTTGTTCTGATTCTTCTTTCACAGCATGACTAATGCAGAAATACATTTAATGTGATTGTACATATGTAAACCTATACCAGATTGCTTGCTGTCTTGGAGAGGGAGGAGGGAAGGGAGGGAGGGAGAAAAATTTGAAACTAGAAATCTTAAAATGTTGAAAAGTATCTCTAATGTAACTAGAAAATAATAAAATACTTTTATGATTTAAAAAAAAAAGAAAAAAAGTTTAATGTAATGAGCAATAATGTCTCCAGAGGACCCTATAATGAACTGAGTTACCATTTCTTGACGCAGGTGATGAAAAGAAAGAGACATATATTTCTTGACAAGGCCACTGTGCGGATTTGTTGTGTTTGACTATGCTTGTTATAAGGATTTTTTTACCTTAGGTTTTTTTTTTTTTTTAGGGAGGCAATTGGGGTTAAGTGACTTGCCCAGGGTCACACAGCTAGTAAGTGTTAAGTGTCTGAGGCCGGATTTGAACTCAGGTACTCCTGACTCCAGGGTCGGTGCTCTATCCACTGCGCCACCTAGCCGCCCCCCCTCACCTTAGTTTTTAATGGAGGAGGTTAGACAAAGAAGGCCCCAAAAACATTTTTTAAATGCACAGAAGAGAACAAATGGAAGTTCAGAAGGAAGCACAAACATGGCAGTTTTGAAAGTAATATGCAGAATTTACTGTATAATTTTTTTAAATAAGTAGTATGAAGTTTGCATATAATCCTCTTTTATGTTCTATGATGTATAAGGTAATGCTTTATGTGTCTTAATTCAGAATGATTTTTTTTTTTAGAAAGTGGAGTAAAAAGGTAAAAAATTATTTTAAAATTATTACATCAGAAACTTAATATGCAGTTTTCTATGGAAAAATAGGGTCAGGATCATTCGTACAATGCATCCAAAATAAGGCTAGTAGTAGCAGAAAGCTATCACAATAAGACCCATTTAGCCCTCCAGTTACTAAATGAATTTAAGAAACGTAATAAACTTGAAAAACAGAGTGAAATCCAGTCTAGAATAATTCAAAGGTAACCTTCAGTGACTAAAAATTAATACATTACACAAATACAACAATTAATACAAGAGGGGCAGCGATATGGCACAGTAGATAGAGCACAAGTCCTGGATTCAGGAGGACCTAAGTTCAAATATGGTAGCTGTTTGACCCTGAGCAAGTCACTTAACCCCAACTGCCTCACCAAAAAAGCAAAACAAACAAACAAAAAAACCAATAAATATAAGAGCTTCAATCATACAAACCAAATTATAAGATTTGAAATGCAGGGTCTCAACATTTTACATTTACATAAAAATAAGATAGTACAGATTTAGTTTTAATTAAATCCAATCTCCTTCTTGGTTATAATCAGTACAGGATAGGTTGATTGCCTAAGTCTTGGCTAACCATCAAGAGAGGCATGCTTCCATATTTCCATCTACCAGGAAGAAATTAAATCAAAGAGAGAGTTGGAACAGAAATTCTATAAGAAAAAAAATCCCAATGAAAAGGGAAAAGAGTTTTTTTTTAAATCCACATCAAGGCCAAGATTTTCTAGCGCTCTGGACTAAACTGACACTCTACCACTTCATTAAGAAGGGTTAGTTCTAAGGTAATTGAGGCTTTCCTGGAAGATGGAATATTTCTTTCCTCTCACATTCTCACATGCTAGCCAGAACTCTCCAGGCTTCCTAGAATTTCTATTAAGAATTCCAGATGTTCCAGCAATCATCTTCAAAATACCATTGCTTCTACCAGCACACTTGTCCCCCTGACTACAGGAATAGCAGCATACACAAATACACATACCTCTGTTTCATGGCTAGATTTCGGAGGTCCAGACACCCTCGAACAGTGAGATCATAGTCCTGAAGCAACTTGCTGGCATCTTCCCGACACCCAACACCAACCTTTAAGATTCTGCTGTCTTCCAAGATATCCAATAAGGTTTGGGGGAGTGCTGCTTTACCAGAAATCAGCTTAGGAAGACGAAGTAAAATGCAGCGGCCTGTTGGGGAAGCCATTTGTAGGAGTGAAACAGGGCTAGCTTTGCCTTCCATATTCACCTGCAACAGATAAAGCCAGAATACAATTATCACTCTAGTATAATATTAAATAGGCAGAAAAGGCAGCCTACTTTCTCCTTAGATCATTTAACTGTGCTGAAGAGGAAAAAGTTAATTATGAGCCTCAGTTACAAAACTCTGCATGCCACCTGAGACAATATCCTAGACAAAGGTACTCCCAAGACAAAAAAATTCCATGTAAAAAAAAGTCTATTATTACCTACCAAGTAATCAAAAGCCTTTTAATTACTCAAAAACACCAATCATATATCCCCTTTCTCATTTCCCCCTAAGCCTTCTCAACTTCATGCTCAACATATCCAAACATTCCTTGACTCTTTAGAAAACTAAATGGAATCCATTTGAGTAACCAAAGTAATCCTTTGATAACAAATATCATGTACTGAAAAGAGTCAGCATGGTTCAATGAAAAGAGAAACAGTGCCCCACTTTAAGGAGCTAAAAGTCAAGTAAAAGAAAGGCAAGATGAACAGACAGAGAAAGGTGAGGACCATAGAAAGTGTCTTTAGTGACAAGGAAGATCGAGGTCCACCCTCAGAGGAAGATGTCAACATCAGGGCCCCTATATCTAAAGCTTCCAAGAAAAATATGAATTGGTCTCAGGACATAGAGGCACTCAAAAAAGACTTGGAAGATAAAGTTAGAGAGGTAGAGGAAAAAATGAAAAGAGAAATTAGGGTGATGCAGGAAAGAGATGAGAAAAAAGTCAACAGCTTGAAAAGCCAAATGGAAAAGCTCTCTGGTGAAAATAATTGCCTAAGAATTAGGATTGAACAAATGGAATCTAGTGACTTTATGAGAAACCAAGACACAATAAGGCAAATCCAAATGAATAAAAAAATAGAAGGCAAAGTGAAATATCTTCTGGGAAAAACTGCTGACCTGGAAAATAGGTCCAGGAGAGATAATTTGAAAATTATTGGTCTACCTGAAAAACCATGATCAAGGAAAGAGCTTAGATATCATCTTCCAAGAAACTGTCAGGGAAAATTGCCCTGAAATTCTAGAAGCAGAAGGTAAAATAGAAATTGAAAGAACCCGCTGATCACCTCCTGAAAGAGATCCCAAAAGGAAAACTCCTAGGAATATTATAGCCAAATTCCAGAGCTCTCAGGTCAAGGAAAAAATATTGCAAGCTGCTGAAAATTAAGAATTCAAGTACTGTGGAGCCCCAGGATAGCACAGGATCTAGCAGCTTCTACATGAAAGGACTGGAGGGCATGGAATATGATATTCCGGAGGGTAACGGAATTGGGATTACAACCAAGAATCACCTACCCAGCAAAACTGAGCATAATCTTTCAGAGGAAAAAAATGGGATTTTAATGAAAAAAAGAGGACTTTCAGGTATTCATGATGAAAAGACCTGAACTGAATGGCAAATGACTTTCAAATACAAGACCCTAGAGAACCATAAAAAATTGGAGTTGGGAGACATACCTAGGGTCATGCAGTGGGTGACTGTCTTATGTCTGAGGCCAGGTTTGGGCTGGGATCCCCCTGGGTCCAGGGGGATGCTTTGTCCACTGTGTCACCTAGCTGTCCCATGATGACATCTTTAGGGTTAAATTGAGGGGTATGGGGAATGCACTGGGGGAGGGGGGAGGGGGAAAGGCAGAGGTAAAATCCTACATGAAAGAAACAGGAAAAGGCTTATGGAGTAGGGGAAGAGATGGGGGAGGAGCAGGGCAATAAATGAATTTTACACTCAACAGAAAAGGCTCAAAGACCATAAACTCATCAGAGTTGCCTCAGGGAGGGATTAACATATACACCCAACTGGGTGGAGTAATCTATTTAATCTGGGCAGTAAATGAGTGTAACACTCATCAGAATTGGCTCAAAGACCTCAATCTCATCAGAATTGGCTCAAGGAGGGAATAAGTACACCCTCAATTGGGTGGAGTAATCTCTCTAACCCTGCAGGAAAATAGGAGGGAAAGGGGATAAAGAGAGAGGAGCAAAAGAATGAAGGGCAGATTGGGGGAGGGGACAGACAGAAGCAAATCCCTTTTGAAGAGGGATAGGATGAAAGAAGATGGATAATAGAATAAATATCATGGGGAAGGGAAGAGGATGAAAGGGAAACAGTTAACAATAGTAATCATGAAAAAGAGAAAAGGGGGAAAATTGCACAAAAAAAATTTATAACAACTCTCTGTGGTGGCTAAGAATTGAGAATCAAGGGAATGTCCATCAATTGAGGAATGACTGAAGAAGCTGTGGTATATGATTGTGGTGGAATGGTCTTGTGCTATAGGAAATGACAAACAGGATGATCCCAGAAAAACCTGGAAAGACTCATGAATTGATGTATAGTGAAGTGAGCAGAGCTGGGAGGACATTGTGCATAGTGACAGCTGTATTGTTCAAGGAGCAATTGTGAATGACTTAACTACTCTCAGCAATACAATGATCCAAGACAATTACAAGGGGCTAATGAGGAAGCATACTATCCACCCACATAGAAAGAGCACCTGTGGATTGTACATATATAACCTGGTTGTGATCTTGTGGAGGGGGGAGGAAAGGGAGGGAGAAAAATTTGGAACTCTAAATCTTATGAAAATGAGTGTTGAAAACTACCCTTATATGTAACTGGAAAAATAAAATAAATGTTTGTTGCAAAAAAAATTTTTTTTTTAATTCTAAAAAGGCAATTTGGAAATATGGCCCCAAATCAATAAACTGTTCAAATATCTTGGCCCAGAAATACTAATAGCAGGCCTATATTCCAAAGAGGTTAAAAAATAAAAGAAGAAGAAATTAACTCAGATATACAAAAAAAATATTTATAGCAGCAATCTTTGTCCATAGCACAGAACCAAAAGCTAAGAGGGAGGTACCCTCCAACTGGCAAAGAGCTGAATAAATTATGGTATATGAATACATTGGAATATTATGCCATAAGAAATAATAAAATAACAGTTTCAGAGAAACCTGGGAAGACTTGTATGAAATGATGCAGAGTAAAATGAGCAGGACCAGTAAAACAATTTATTATAACAACAATGACATAAAGACAAACGACTTGGAAAGATTTCAGAACTCTGATCCAATGCAATGACCAATCCTGACTCAAGGAGATGGATGATGAAGCATGCTACCCACTTCCTGACCAAAAGGTATTATATTCAAGACGGAATGAGAGAGAGTTTTGGATACCAACAATATGGGAAATCTGTTTGCTTGACTATGCACATTTGTTACAATGTTTTTTGTTTATTTGTTTGTCTTTAACATTTGTGAGGGAGGTGGTAGAAAGAAGGACTTCCTAAGGTAAGACCAGATTACCTGACTTAAGTCTTTAATGCAGCAAAAAGAGTCTAATTTACTTTCCAAGTTTGGTACTTTTAATGAAATAACCACATGATGGCAGCAGAGTTAAAACTATGAGGAAGGCTACCAGCCATCTGGGCCCTAGCTTCTTAAACTGTGGATGACAAGAAGTAACTGTGGAGATCGAGAAAAATTTGCCACCAGTAAAAGGTCATGCATACCTATGTTATATACCTTTATACCTGGGGTCATGCAAAAATTTCTCGGGTATAAAGGGGTCATGAGTGGAAAAAGCTTAAGAAGCTCCATTCTAGGCTAGGTCTGTTGGATAGGATTTAGTGTTGATAGAGATCTTAGAGATCTATTCTTAGTACAACCCCCTCTTTGGACAAATGAGGAAACCGAAGCTGAGAAGAAAATTACTGAGGATCACACAGCTTATAAATGGCACATCCAGGATTTTAGTAGAACAAGCAATTATTCAGCACCTACTATGTACCAGACACTGGTACATAGGTGGGAAAGATGGAAAGATTAAAAATGAAACAGGCCCTGCTCTCAAAGCACTTACACCTGACTGGCAGTAACAACATGCACACTTATTAAGTACAAATACAAGACTTTGTTTTGGTTTTGGTGAGAGGAAACACTAAGAGCTGTGGGACATAGGAGAAAGTGGCTCTTGACTGGATCTTTGTAGGAGGCTAGAGCCTTGAAAGTGAAAGGGAAGAGGGAGTGCATTCCAGGAACAGGGGGACAGCTTGGGCAAGTGCATCAATCAAGATGGAAGATGAAATGTCTCATGACAAACAGCAAGAAGGGTAGTTTGTAGAGTACTTTACAGAGTCTGGAAAAAGTCAAGATTGTGAAGGGCTTTAAATGTCAGAGTGTCAGATCAGTACATGATCCTAGAGGAGTTTGTTGAGCAGGGAAGGGGCATTTTCTGATCTGTGCTACAGAAATGTCACTTTGGCAGTTATGTGAGGTATGGATTAGAAAAGGTACAAACTGGAAACAGGGAGACAAAATAGAAAGCTATTACAGAAGAACTGGATGTTAACAACACAAATGCCCATTGATTGAGCAATGGATAAACAAAGTGTGGTATGTGAATATAATGAATTCTTATTGTGCTCTAAGAAATTATGAATGTGATGAAACCAAGAAACATAGATTAATATGAAGCATTACAGTGAAGTGGACAAGAAAACAATATATACAATGACAACAATATAAATGGGAAGAACACCCATACAACAATAAAAAGTGAACACTGTAAAATTGCAAGGGAAGGGGCAGCTAGATGGCGCAGTGGATAGAGCACTGGCCCTGGAGTCAGGAGTACCTGAGTTCAAATCCAGCCTCAGACACTTAACACTTACTAGCTGTGTGACCCTGGGCAAGTCACTTAACCCCAACTGCCTCACTAAAAAAACCAACCAAACAAACAAACAAACAAAAAAAAAAAATTGCAAGGGAAAAGCATGGCCCCAAAGAAGATAACAAAACACCCAACTTTACTCCTCTGCAGAAGTAGGAGGTCCATGGGTATGGCACATTGAATCTATTTCCAGACTTTTTTGATGTGATGATCAGTTTTCCTGATTACTTTCTCTTCTTCCTCTTTTTCTTTAAAAAAATGTTATATGGGGGCAGCTAGGTGATGCAGTGGATAAAGCACTAGCCCTGGATTCAGGAGGACCTGAGTTCAAATCCAGCCTCAAACACTTGACACTTACTAGCTGTGTGACCCTGGGCAAATCACTTAACCCTCACTGCCCCGGGGAAAAAAACAAAAAAAAAAACCCTGTTATATGGGATGACTCTGGGAGGTAGAGAGATTGAGATACCAGGAGAAATCCTAGTGCTGCCAAAATTCAAAGGATATTATTGGGGTTTTTTAAAGTAAATGTTGGGGCAGCTAGGTGGCACAGTGGATCGAGCACCAGCCCTGGATTCAGGAGGACCTGAGTTCAAATCTGACCTCAGACACTTGACACTTACTAGCTGTGTGACCCTGGACAAGTCACTTTTAACCCCAATTGCCTCACCAAAAAAAAAAAAAAATTAAGTAAATGTTGCAGAATTACAAAGAACAAACATATCCCCAAAGAAGAAATGAGACAATACTCCCCTTCCAACTTCCTCAGAGAGGTGGGAAGTACATGGGTATAGAACAATGCATGTGTGTTCAGACTTTTTCATTGTGCTGATCAATCTACTGGTTTTGCTCATTTTTTTTCCTCTTGTTTTTCTTTTTTTTTCTTCAAATATGTGATAGTTCTCTGGGAAATTAGGAAAAACGTAGGTGATATAAAAACAAAAGATGTCAAGGAAAACTCTGAGGCTGGAAACCTAGCTAAAAGGAAAGATTTGAACCTGAGTTTTGTGACAGCAAATCGAGTAACTTTTCCACTGTACTGCCAAGCCAAAAAGTTTAACCTGACAGCAGAATGGTCCCATCTGCCTGGTTAACAGTCTTTTGAACACATTACTTTCGCTGAATTTGTATTTGCTTTGTGACAATGAAGTCAGAGATGAAGGGCACATCCGGCCTCTGTACTCTGAAATACCTGGAGTGCTGTTAGTCTTTAGCAATTAACACAGGTTTCTCTCAATTTCCTACTAGCACCTTGTTCAATTTCACCCTCTCCCAGGTAAATTCCCACTTGCCCTTGCAAGGCCAATGACAGTCCCTGAAGAACTGCAATCACTTGCTCAGCTTACCTCCCTATTCAATAAACTACAGTGGCTCCCTAATGCCTCTAGGAGCTAATATAAAAGGCTCTATTTGGCACTCAAAGTCCTTCATAACCTAGTCTCCTCCTACCTTTCCAGTGTTGTGACACTGGCCTCCTGGCTGTTCCTCAAGACACTCCATCTAATGGCTCTGGGCATATTCTTTTGGTTGTCCCTCATGCCTAGAAATGCTCTCCCTCCTCTGCTCTCCACCAATAAAACCCTTTGATACTCAAACATTTGATTCCTACTCTAGGGAGTTTAAGAAAAAGAAAAAAACTATTAGCCTTAAGCTGTTGCCCTGTATCTGTCCAAGAGGCAGTTTCTCCTCTTAACATGGACACGAGGAGGTTAAATAGGGAGTATAAATTGAAAAGGAAGGGATTTGAAATTACATAGGACAGAAAGGCTTTCCAATATCTTTCAGAATGAAGTTTTTCTAATATGACTTTACTGTTCAGTATGAAGTTCATTCCTAGAAAAAATAGTATGGCAAAAACTAGGTATAGACCAACATCTTACACTACATACTGAAAGTAAAGTCAAAAGAGAAGGAAGGGGCAGCTAGGTGGCACAGTGGATAAAAGCACCGGCCCTGGATTCAGGAGGACGAGAGTTCAAATTTGACCTCAGACACTTGACATTTACTAGCTGTGTGACCCTGGGCAAGTCACTTAACCCTTATTGACTCATAATGGAAAATGCTCTCTACATCCAGAAAAAGAAACATGGAGCCTGAATGTGGATTGAAGCATACTATTTTCACTTTTGATGTTATTGTTGTTCTTTCTTGTGTTTTTTTTCCTTTTGTTCTTATTCTTCTCTCACCATATGACTAATATGGAAATGTTTAACATGATTCTAAAGTATAATCTATATCAGATTGCTTATTGGCTTTAGGAGGAGAGAGAAAAATTTGGAACTCAAAATCTTACAAAAATAAATGTTGAAAACCATCTTTACATGTAATTGGAAATAAATAAAATACTATATTTAAAAAAAAAGAAGTTAATTCCTAAAGTATAACATACTTAATACAAGAGTTCTCAAAAATCTTACTGAAGCTATTAAAGCTTAAAACTATACATAAGGGGGCGGCTAGATGGCGCAGTGGATAGAGCACTAGCCCTGGAGTCAGGAGTACCTGAGTTCAAATCCGGCCTCAGACACTTGACACTTACTAGCTGTGTGACCCTGGGCAAGTCACTTAACCCCAATTGCCTCACTACCAAAACCAAAACAAACAAACAAAAAAAACTATACATAAGATTTTTGGGTTAGCCTGTATTCCAAAAGAAGTTCAAATAAATATTTTAAAATCAAATAGAAGGGGGGCGGCTAGGTGGCACAGTGGATAGAGCACCGGCCCTGGAGTCAGGAGTACCTGGGTTCAAATCCGGCCTCAGACACTTAACACTTACTAGCTGTGTGACCCTGGGCAAGTCACTTAACCCCAATTGCCTCACTAAAAAAAAAAATCAAATAGAAGTTACTTTGTTTTTTGGTGGGGTCACATAGCTAGTAAGTGTCAAGTGTCTGAGGCCAGATTTGAACTCAGGTCCTCCTGAATCCAGGGCTCTATCCACTGTGCCATCTAGCTGCCCCCTAGAAGTTACTTTTAAAAATTATGTGTCATTTTGGATTATCCAGCCTTTCTTCCATTAGCTATGACTATTGAGAAATATGTACAATAGTAACTTAAATGTATTATTTTAAAATCAACAATTCCTTACAATCTTTACCTCATTTACCTCTAGTCAGAGACAATATTCTTCCCATGTCAATTTTCCTAATACCCCTTGAAGCACAATTTTTTTAAAAAACTTGCCCAATTTTTATGAGAATCTTTCTAAAACAGATTACATAATCCTGTCTCTAAAATAGATTCCATTTAACAGAATGTGCCTTGTAGAACACTAATATGACTGTCAGCTGCTATTATTTTCTTGATTACTCAGGGTTATCACCCATTCTTGTCCTGTGCTGCCCTCAACAGTTACCGAAATAGAAGGCTGTCTGCTCTTGTAACAACCCTTCTAGATTGCCATGCAGTTTGAGTCCTTGCCTCAGCTTTTTATAGGTTTATTTTTTTTTCTTGTCTCCTTCACTGTCAGACTGTCAAGCTGTCAATTGTTTAGAGCTTCCAATGAAGTTGCCTCTAACACAGCTCTTTCCCCCTGTTGCCTGCCACCCCCTTCTATTTGCTGTTTCTAATCTGCTGGTGGCTGGGAAAACCCCAGCCAGAACTAGCCGAGGTCCACTGGGGGCTTTGACCCAGAATACCAGGGCTGTGCAGTCAACACTGGCCAGCACCTTCGGGGTCCTGTGATATGGTAAGGGAAATATCTGCTAGGATCTCAGCCACATCTAGTTCCTTTCCTTAGAAGCTATGACAACAGTCCTAAAGATTTAAGTGGCTCTCGGCATCAAAGACTCAGGCATTTGACACAGCTTCCTGGTGCCCTAGATCTAAAAGCCCCCCTTGCTTCTGACCCCACACAGCTTCTACGTGCCCTGCTCAATCAATGCCACATCCTTTCCTTGCTCTGAATGGCCTTCCCTTGCCTAGTAAGGCCCCTTTGTTAGCCGTTAGGTGGAGGAGAAGTATCCATCCCATTTTAACCTGAGGTACCAGCCCATAGCCACAGGTCCCTCTCCAGCAGGACTGAATGTGGTTGTCCTCTTTATCCCCAGCCCCTTCAATCACCCTGCCTGGGGGCCAGTGCCACTGCCAGGAGCCTTGATGTAAAGGCAAAAGGGCAGCTTGCTTCTAGCTCCATGGGGTCACTCCCCACTATCATGCCCAAACAGTAAACTGAGTCCTAGCCCTCCCCAGTGCCCATCCTTCTCTGCCCTTCCTTTCCATTGTACCCTCTGAGAACCCTACTCTGCTATGCTGCAATGCATCTAGAATCAAAGGGCCTGAATTCAAATCCTGATTCTGCCACGTAACCTATGTGATCTCAGACAAGTCAATTAATCTTGCTCTAAAATGACCCCAGAACTCTCCTTTTCATATTCCTTCCATATTCTCAGGACCTAGGAAACCTAACTTTTTCCTGAAGACACTACATCCTGTGCACCCTCCTTATGCCCCCTGACACACACAGGTACTGTGCTTTCCTATCACTTCTTTTGCCACCATCATTAGCAACCACCTCACTTCCTTGAAGTTCATTCCATCCTAGCCAGAGCCTTGCTGCTGGCATCTACAGATCTCCAGGTCATTCTCCCTCTTCCCCAATAAGTCTGTTTTTGTTATTCAGTCGTTTCATCATGTCTGACTCTCCGTGATCCCATTTGGGGTTTTCTTCACAAAGATAGCATAGTAGTTTGCCATTTCCTTCTCCAGCTCATTTTATAGATGAGAAAACCGAGTCAAACAGAGTTAAGTGACTTGCCCAGGGTCACACAGCTAGTAAATCTCTGAGGTTGGATTTAATGAGTCTTCCTGACTCTAGACCCAGCACTCTGTCCACTGTACCACCTAGCTGCCCTAGTTTAGTACTCAGCTAACAGTCTTCTCCATCCCAAATCCTGTCCTCTGAAATATCCAGGCTTCCTAGTTCTTCAGTTTTCTCAATTTTTATTACCTTTTCTTCCAGTATACCTCAACCATACAAGATGGTCATAAATGAAACACCCCTTCTCTGCCCACCACTATCAGCTGAACTGAATTTACTCCAGGTGCCAAAATTCTTACTCATGGTTCTATGAAAACAAATAAAAGTGTGTTCGGGTTTTAAATAAAGTAACAGTAAATAAACTCTGAATATGCCCAAATGGCTCAACAAGAAATATAGTACCTTGCACATAGTAGGCACACAAATATTTACTGAATTAAATCTATTGGGGTTTTTACTTAGAGGCTTTTTGCTTACTTCCTGGGCTTGGCCATATTCTGGTTGGCTGAGTTTTTTTCCCATAAAAGTATTTTATTATTTTCCAGTTACATGTAGAGATAGTTTTCAACATTTGTTTTTATAAGATTTCTAGTTTCAAATTTTTCTCCCTTCCTCCCCTCCCTCCCCCCACCCCAAGACAGCAAGCAATCTGATATAGGTTATATATGTACAATCACACTAAACATTTCTGCATTAGTCATTCTGTGAAAGAAGAATCAGAGCAAAAAGGAAAAACCTCAAAAAAACCACAATAGAAATAGTATGGTTCAATCTGCATCCAGATTCCACAGTTGTTTTTTCTGGATTTGGAGAGCATTTTCCACCATGAGTCCCTTGGGACTATGTTGGACCATTGTATTGCTGAGAAGAGTCAAGTCTATCACAGTTGATCAACACATAATGTTGTTGATACTGTGTACAATGTTCTCCTGGTTCTGTTCATCTCACTGGCTGAATTTTTTCAATGATTTAATTTCCTCCTACATTAATCACAGTACCTATGTAGATATTAGGTAAATGACTAGTAACTATATACTCTGCTAAAAACCCCATTTTGGTCTAAGTCCAGTGTTAGTTTCTCTCTAATCTTATCCATCTACTTTTGAAAGAGATTAGTTAGAAAGGGAAGTTTTGGGAGGTTTTGGGGGTTTTGTTTTATTACTTACCCACTCACAGTCAATTCCAAGGACAGGACACTGTTCCAACTCCTTCCTGAGTAAGGACTCAACTCCTTCCCATTCCTCTCTCTCAGACACAGTCACCACCTTTTCTCCAAGGATCCTTTCCACTCGTGAGACATTAGGAACAACCAAGGGTGACAACAGTGGGTCTGTTTTTGTTGGGGCCAGTTCTTGGTTGTCAGCTCCTTCCTGCTGCTCTCTGGTGTAGCTGGTTTTGCCTCTCCATCGTTGGAAAACTTTCCATATGATCAGGCCTCCCACTGCAGTGCCCAGAAGGGTGGCCACTGCTGTAGCAACTATACTGTGTTTGGGCATCTTCCTGTCTCCTGCCACTTAAGAGAATATTTGGTTACCACCCCAAACTGCAAAACAAATGGGAAAAATACAACAAAAATGACAGCCTGAACACTTACAACAAAAACATTTCCTTCTTTGACCACACAAAGCTGACAATAACCAGGGTCAGGATGAGACAATATTGTCAACAGTTAAAGTTCTTCTTTACCCTTTCCTATCATACCACTGGTGGTGTGCTGCCCCCCACCCCATCCACCATTCACTGACTTCAGTTACCCAGTGCCTTGAAAACAGGAAATATTAATAACTTAAATCACAGAATTCAGAGCTGGAAGATGCTTTGGAGATGATCTAGTTCAATCTCTCCACTTTGCAGATGAAAAAACAGTCTCAGTGAGGCGAAGTGACTTGCCTCAATTCACATAGTAGTAAGTAGAAGGGGAAGATATGCGCATATCACCTGACTCCAATCCAGTGTTATCACTACATAGCTGTAAAAACTAAATGAGACGATGTATATCAAAGTATTCAATAACCATAAAGTTCCACATAAATTTAAACTAACCACAATAATAATATTGATTGGTGGATGAACTGCAGTCAATGGGACCATTGCTAGGCATTGCCATTTTAAACTTTAATATAATTATCAGAACTGTAATTTTATCATCCATGGAAAATTTAACAACCATACCTCAGGCATATCCCCAGCATGAAAAATAATGTCAAATCAACTAGGAGACAAATTCAGTTAAAGAACAAAGAGACCTAAGGCTTTGTGATAGGCAGCCTCACTGGGGTGAGGGCTAAGAGGTAGAACCCCCTTGTGGTAAAAGAAAAGAGAGGCCTTTAACACAATGAAGCAGCTAGAAAGGATGCCCACAGGGGCAGGGACAAGCTGGACAAAGAAGCCTTCATCCTATTTTACCTAATTATTCTTGCTAACTAGGTGTTATCTAGTGAAGGCATATTAAGTGTTTCTAGCACTCTGGTTAGAGTCTCAGTCCCTCCACTCTAATTCTATCTCTGACCAGTCAACCATTTGTTATTATATCAGACCCTGTGCTAAGCAGAGTAGATACAAAGAAAAAAGTGAAAATATCCCCTGCTCTCAAAGGAGATCAGCGGCATGAAAGCTTGCATCCCTAATTAAAAGGGATCATAGGCATTCATAAAGACCCATCCAGGGTCAGGTGGGAAAATATAATGGGTTATATAAAAAATAAAAATGGGTTAAATAAAAATGGCTAAGATCAGGTTGAAATCCAAAATAAGGGAGATTATTTTAAGCATTTATTGAGATCAAGTTACCAGATCCGTATGCCAAAACACTAAAAATCCCAAACGTCTACAACCAGTAAAAGAACTGGAGAAAGCTGAGCCAAGTCAGAATGAAAGTGGTGCCCTAGGCCTGGAAAAGTACAAGTGTTGTCCTAATTGCCCCAACCCCTCCAAAAAAAAATTGTGCAGGGGGGAAGACTAGTATCTTCAAACTATAGCCCTGTGAGCTTGACTGGACTTTTTTGATCATTTTCAAAGGGAAGCAGTTATCATTAAGAGTCAGCATGGGGGCAGCTGGGTGGCGCAGTGGATAGAGCATCAGCCCTGGATTCAGGAGTACCTGAGTTCAAATCCAGCCTCAGACACTTTAAACTTACTAGCTGTGTGACCCTAGGCAAGTCACTTAACCCCAATTGCCTCACCAAAAAAAAGAAGAAATACAAAAAAAGAGTCAGCATGACTTCATTAATAATAAGTCATGTAAATGGTCCAAGGATATGAAGAAGCAGTTCTCAAGAGAAGAAATTCAAGTGATCAATAGCCATATTAAAAAAAAAAAAGTGTTCCAGGTTACTAATAATCAGAGAACTACAAGTTAAAACAACTTTGATGTTCCACCTCACACCCATAAGATTAGCAAAGAATACTAGAAAGGAACATGACAAATACTGAAGAGGCTTTGGGACAACAGGCATACTAATCAAGCTGTGGATGGAGATAGGAATTGGTCTGGTCATTCTGAAAAGCAATTTTGAACAGTCCCTAAAAACTCACTCAATTATACATACACTTTGATTTGGTAAGACCACTCCCAAGCCAAGTCTATCTCAAAGAAATCAAAAAAAGAAAGGACGTGTGTGGGTGTGCGTGTGGGTGTGCCTGCGAGTGTGAGCGTGTGTGAGTTTATGTGTGTTTATAGCAGCTCTTTTTAGAGTGGCAAAGACTAGGAATGGTTCTGTTCTGTTTTGAATATGAAAATGCTCATCTTATTTGTTTTTTTAAATTCAGATCTTTAAAAAAGAATAAATAATAACGAACTAACCTCATTTCCTTTTCTGACAGGGTTACTAGAATGGAAGATAAGGGAAGTAACATAAATATAATTTACCTAGATTTCAGCAAGGCAATTCACAAAGTATTTCATTTCTGCCTTTCAGAATCTCTGGTTTCCTTGGGCTCAACTAGAGCAACACCTTCTACAACAGGCCTTTCCTGATCCCCCAGTTTCTGGAGCCTTCTCCTCCAATTACTATGTGTCTATTTGCATACACATATATGTACAAGTGGAATTCCTGCCTAGTTTAAAAATTCGTTGAGGGAAAGGGTTATTTCATTTTTGTCTTTGTATCTCTAGCACATACCTGTCACATAGCAGACACTCAATAAATTCTTACTTATTGCTCCTATTCCCCTCCTTTTCATTTCGAGTAGGGCTTGTTTCATTATTTTTATTCCAGAGCCTATAGTACAGTTCCTGGAACACTGTTGGTACTTAATAATTACTTGTTCATTGATTAAGATCACTAATACCTTTTCCTCCTACATTAACTCTTTGGGAGCCATGCCAAAGTAGACTCATTGAGTTTAATCTGACTCCCCCAGATCTTGTTCACAAAAATTGTTTTCTAGCTATACTTCCTGTAGTCAATTTTTTGTACAATTGATGTTCTGAAGTATAGGACTTTACTTTTATCCTTACTGAATTTCAACTTATTGAATTCTGCTCAGGGTATCCCTTACAGTTAACAATTTAGCAAAACCTGTTTAAAAAAAAAAAGGAAAACACAATATAAGACCAACACATTTAACTTTTCCAGAAAATAACTTCGAATTCTCCAAGAAAAAGTTAGTACATTTTATAAGCATAGACCCTGTGACTGAAGATATACCACAAAAAGGTTACTGACAGTAAGAAAAGATACCTATTAACAAAAATATTCATAGCTGGATTTATTGCAATAATAAAAAATTGGACAAACATATGTGCTCAACTATATAAATATAATGGAACATTACCTTATTTTAAAGAAAATGAAGAATACAGAGAACCTTGGGAAGCCTAGTAAGAATAAGTATGATCTAGATTCCAGCTTCTAGAACTGTGGCTTGCAACCCTATATGGGGCCGAGTGAATGTGGGGGTCTTGAAAAATTTGGCAACAGTAAAAGGTTATGTATAAATTTTATATACCTATATACCCAGATCCTGTAAAAATTGCTTGGATGAAAAGGGGTCAAGAGTGGAAAAAGTTTAAGAAGCCTGGATACAGATGAAAGTAGGTTGGTTGACTGAAGAAAAATTTGCACGAAAAACACAAAGAAAACAACTGAGACTTCAAAACTCTGATCCAGTCAGTGACCAATTAAGACTTTAGAATAGGAAAGGTAAAGATAGTCTCACTCTCAACAGAAGTGGTAGAATACTATAACTTTATATAGCCTATAAATGAGGCTTATGTTGTCAGGCAGACCAATATGTAGATTTATTTTGCTTAACTGTATTTCTTTGTTCCAAAGGAACTTTCAACTGGGGGTGGGATAAGGAGGAAGGGCAGTCTCTGGGAAAAGACAATGACATGGGGGGAAAAAGCATCAATAAAATGTTTTTTCAAAGAATGAGAACACCTGTATGCAGTGACACAGAAAAGAAAAACAGAGACAAAAGAATATTGGTGAAAAAATCATGAGATCGCTGTCCACCTCCCGACAAAGAGGTTATATTTTCAAGCTTAAGAAGGAAACGTGTGTGAATAAGGACAATGTGGGATTTTGTTTTGCTTGACCCTGAATATTTATTAAAAGGGGTTTGTGTTTCTTCTTTTTTTTCTTTTCAATAAGAATAGATGGGAGAGAAAATAAAGGCTCGATAACTGAAAAATGCAAAAAAAAAACAACCCAAGTTTAATCATAGGATTATAGATTTAGGACTAGAAGGGACCTAAGTAATCATGTTTCCACACCTTCATTTTACAGTTGAGGAAGCAGGGGCCCAAAGAGTGACTAGCCCAAGATGACACAATCTATCGGCTGGTAGAGTCAGGATTTGAACCATTTGACCCTAAATCTATGTCATTTCATTGGGGTGTGAGAGAAAGCTATGTCTGTTACATACCCCACGTTAAACCAAAATGCCTTGTTTAGCTCTACTTAAACCACAGTTGCTGTTTTTCCTCTTTGAAAAGTTCCAAATATTTTTGTCAGAATTGACAAAACACCAATGACAACAATTCCAATTACTTGCTTAGTAATTTGAATTATTATTTAGTTTTATAACTAAAAGAGACCTTAGAAGCTATCTAGTCTAACCCTTTCACTTCATACATGAGAAAACTAACACTCAGAAAGAGCCAAATGAGTGCCCAAAACAAAAGAAATATCAAACTGGCAGAGCCAGTGATATGAAGCTAGGCTTGTCTGGCTCCAAATTCAGTGCCGTTTCCAAATGTATTTATTATCATTACATAGTAGTCAATCAACAAACATTAAACAACTACTAAGTCTCCCTAGAGGAAGGAGATTCTTATAGCCCAATGGAATTTTCTGTCATCTTCCATCCTGGATGAAAAAGAAAGAAATCATGTATAATATGCCCACTTTTCCATACCATGAAAATAGAGCATAAAGATGTAAGGGATGTCAGCATGTGGAAATGGGTACACAGTCGGTTCTTTCCACAGAGACAATCAATGGAGTAGGGAGGATTTAAAATTAGCAATAACATCGAATCTGGGCTAGTAGGGCAAACTGAAATGCTGCTGAGATACAGCTCTTTAATCAGATCAGGAACTGGAAGGAGTCATTAAGACTAGGGCATGGGAAAAGATCCAGGAGATTCAGGAAAAATAGATGGAGTGTGAGTGAATGAGGAGCACAAGGGAATGGAAAGGGAACACTCTGAAACCTGGCTTCCTGAGCGCATCCAAAGCGTAGATGACCTGATCCTAGGCAGGAAGAAATGACTTCAGGTGTTCTAGGAATGAGCTTCCCTCCCCGAGTTGAGGCGGGTGGGGGGGGGGGGGGAGAAGAACCAGAGGATTCGGGAAACATAAATGGTGTGTCTGTGACCAAGGAGTGCAGGGGAATGGAGAGGGCATATCTCTGGAACGAGAGTCCCTGAGTACTTCCCTGGTGGAGATGAGCTGATCTCAGGCAGGTAGAGATGACTCCAGGTGTTCCGAGGACCCAGCGTCCCTCCCCAAGCTTGGGGGAAGGAGGGGTGAGTCCAGGAGTCTCGGAAGATACGGGAGTATATGAGTGACGGGTGCAGGGGAATAGAGAGGGCACACCTCTGGAACGGGACTCCCTCCTTCCCAGAAGGGGATGACCTGATTTCAGCCAGGTAGGGACAACTCCAGGTGTTCGAGTACCTAGCCTCCCTCCAGAGCTTGGAAAAAAAGACTCAGAGGATTCGGGAAATGTAAATGGTGCGTGTGATTGAGGGGTGCAAGAGCATGGAAGGGAAGGCGCACCTCTGGAACAGGACTGCCGAAGTACCTGGCAGGTAGGGATGACTGCAGGTGCTCGAAGAGCCCGCCTCCCTCCTGGGGCTTGGGCGGGATGTGGGGACAAGGGCGCAGAGGTCCAGTGGCCGCCCCAGCAGGCGGGGTCCCGCGTGGGAAAGGGGGTGGCTAGGGGAGGGGATGGGAGGGGGGGACCCAAAGAGATCGGCTTATGAAGCCTAGGAGGGAGTTGGGGGTGGGGCGGGTCCCGCCCCTAGCGGAGGAGGGCCGGGGCCCCTTCTAGGCAGGCGGCCCGCAGCCCTCCCATCCCTGTCTCCTCCCACATAGCGGGCTCCCGGCAGCGCGGGCTCCAGGACTAAGACACTTACCGGTAGGGAGCTAGCAGAGACGTCAGGCGGACTTGTGGCGGGACAGCTGGAACCTCTGCCTCCGCGTGCCTCCCCCTGGCATCCGCTCCGGCTGGAACCACTTCCGCCGGCCGGCCTTGGGAGAGAAGTGGGACTGTGGAGGCGGTACTTATGGCGCATCTTCCGCGCGGTGGGCGGCGCCATGTTGTACGGCAACGCGTGCCCGTCCGGACATCAGGACTGGTTGTCCTGGCGTCCGTCTGGGAAGCGCCGAAGTTTGCGCTGAGTAGTACGAATGGAAAGCTCTTTCTGATAGGGCTTTCTTTTTAGGGAGAAGACGCTTCAAAAGATTGCCAAGTAAGGTGTAACAGCTAGTTTATGATCTTGGCTCTGTTATATAGGCATAGCTATAAACGTAGAGTTGGAAATAGACTCATTGATATAGAGACATAAATATGGATATATACATAGCTATAGATAGAGATAGAGACGTGGATATATAAATAATGAATATGAACAGAAGTATAGATACAAACACGTATCTGTTATGGAGAAAATGGGGTACGGGTTTGGGGCTCTTAGGAATTCCTCTTTAAAGAATTACACCCTCTTGCACACAAAAATAGTTAGAATAAGATGGTAGCTTATTTAGGGGCAAGGGAAGGGAAGGGGGTGAGGAAGGGAAACCATGAAAGAAATCCTCGGACTTATCATGGGGAGAGAGGTATGAAACAAAACACGTTGCTCTGAGGTACCAATCTCCTCGAGCAGGAGGCTGGTAGGTACTTTTATAGGGGACTGATGGGGGTAACCATCTGCCTGTGGAAAGTTCCTTTAGTGAGGGAGGACCATCCCCCACTGGTTGTAGCTGGGGGAATTGGGTGAGGAGTAGAGGACCATTCCCCACTAGTAGTGACTGGAGGAATTGGGTGAGGGGTGGCTATCGATCTCTCAAGCCTTCTCAGAACACAAAAGAAGCAGCCACACCTAATCTTATCTCCCAGGGGTCAGGGAGACCAGAATGAAGGGTGGAGAAGCTAGCTCAATCTGATCTGGTTCTGCTTATCTCTCTAGGTGTATCTGTCCTCTGGTTTAGTTTCTCAAGGAGAAGATTCCTTGGTATGCCCCAGAGAACTTCTGGGGTACTCTGGGCTCCATGACATATCTATGCACAAATACATGTTGTTAACCAAAAATAGTAATCCCAAATCCATGAGATATGCATTGCAACTGGATTTATTACAAGAGAAAAGAACATGCCTGTGGAATTCTGTGTGCAAGGACTTCACAACCCAAGCAGAAATTTGCATATTCATGAAATTGCAACAAAGGGAGGAAGAGAAAAAGCAATCTCCCCCTAAAGGGGAATGGCATGGGAAGAGGGAAATATGCATTTATATAGTATATACTCTGTGTGTATATGTGTGTGTGTGTGTGTGTGTGTGTGTGTGAGTGTGAGAGAGAGATGGAGAAACAGGTACTTCAGAACATCTAGAAATGACATAGGCAAGGCAAGGCATTTTTGTTCCAGAGTTATTAGAGTTTGGGGGGGTGGGGGGAGGAAGATGTGACTTGGTCTGACCTACACTTTAGGAAGATCACTTGATAGCTGAGAGAAGGGTACACTGGAGTGGGGGGGGGGGGGGAATTGAAGAAAGCCAACCCACCTGCAGGCTAAAGCAGTAATCCAAGCATAAAGTGGTGAGACCCTGCACCAGTGTGAAAGGAAAGGAGGCCTATGTAATAGAGGTTACTCCAAAATATGATTGACAGGCCATGGTGATAGATTTGGTTGGGGTGTCAGGGAGCTAAGAAATTACGAGTTGTCGAGGTTCATATTGGGGTTCCCATCTTGGGAGCTTAAGAGGATGATGGTACATTCAACAGCATAAGAAAATTTGAAAGGGAAAATGGTTTAGAGGGAAAGATGATGAGGTCAAGTGTTGGACATATTGAGTTTGAGATGTCTATAGGACATCCAGTTTATGGTGTCTAATAATCAGTTGGAGATGGGAGACTGGAGGTCAGCAGAGAGGTTAGAGCCAGTTAAGTAGATTTGCAAATCATCAGCATAAAAATGACCATTGAATCCATGGGAATTAATGAGATAACCAAGTAATATAGTGTATAAAGAGAAGACAGCCTATTGCAGAGTCCTGTGGGGCATCCACAGGGTGTGACCTGGATGAAGATGTAGAAAAGGAAACTAGGAAGGAACAATCCAAAGAGAACCAAGAAAGAGTCGTGTCATGAAAATTTAGAAGAGAGTATCAAGAAGAGGATTAGACAGTGTCAAAGGTTACAATGAGGGATGAAGAAATTAAGAAATCATTAGTAAATGTAAAGAGAACAGTTTCAGTTGAATGCTGAGGTCATAAGCCAGCTGATGGAGAATTAAGAAGGGAGTGAAAGACAAGGAAATAGAGGCATTTATTATAAGTGGCCTTCTCAAGTTTGTCCCAAAAGTCAAGAGAGATGGGATAATAGCAAAGATGGACAGATAAAGTGAGGGTTTTTTGAGGATGGGGAAGATAGAGGCATGTTTGTAGGAAACAGAAGAACAGTCAGTAGACAGGGAGAGATTAAAGATGGGGGCAGGGAGCTGATAGAGGGGGCAATCTGCTACAGAAGATGAGATGGAATGGTATCACTTATGTGTAATGATTGGAATGATGCCACCTACTGGAGACTTACTATAGGAAAGCTCCATGAGGAGAATGCCTCTGAGGGCAAGGCCATGTGGCTTTTCCTTGGCGTCAGGAAGTGACGTTTGCTCATGGGTACTGTCTATCAAGGCTACCAGCCAATCAACTTGAGGAACCTCCCATTTTCTGGGAGGGGAAAGGAAGGAGGAATGAGGGCCTGCTCAGAGAGCTCTGTCTCTCTTGAGGGTTCCTGACTTCACCATGGTGGCGGTGGCAGCAGAGGAAAACAGAGGAGTTGAGGAAAGATAAGATTGCTAGTGTAACGATTGGAATAACGCCACCTGCTGGATACTTACTGTAGAAGAGTTCTGCCCATGAAGCGAAGGTCTTTGAGGGCAAGACCAGGAGTCTTTTCTTTGGCATCAGGAAGTGACGCGGACTAGTGGGAGGAGGAAGGAAGAGACTGGCGCTCACTCTCGGGGTCTCTTTCCTGAGGACGCTGGCGGAGAAGGGAGCTAGAAATGTGCTCTCCCTTTAATAGATAGGAATCTAGGCCTTTCTCTCTCTCTTTACCAAATTCTTATTCTCCTTAATAAATGCTTAAAAGTCTAACTCTTGCTAAAGCTTGTAATTGATTGGCGACCACTCATTAGATATTTTAGACAGTTTAGCTAGAATTTTAGCCCTTAACACCAGGTTGCAGGAATTCTGTTCTTTTACTATCTTTCAATAAACCCTTAAAAACCTAAACTCGTTTTATCAGTGATTTTAGTCAGTTTTCCCCAAAACTGGGGGAACAAATTAGGACCCACATTTAGAATTTTAAATTACACATATGCATGTAGAGGAGTTAACTTTGGTGAGCAAGATGGGATTGAATGAAGATAGAGTGGCAGGATGCATCTGGGTTATGTGAGAGGAGGAGAAGGGAAAAAGAGGGAGATCTCGGCAAATGGCCTCAATTTTTTAGTAAAATATAAGACTGGTAATATAATGAGGCAGGGAAAGACTCTAAAGAAGAGGAGAGTATAGAGTTGAACTAGTTCACCCAAGGATTAAGATGAGGAAAAGAGTTCAGTGTAGCTAATTAAGGGGTAATGATCTGGGAGAGAACAGGGATTGAAGGATTGGAGGTCCTAGTATAAACTAAGAACAGGATTTGGTTTGGGAAGGCAAAAGAAGAGTTGGAATAACAATAGATTGTTAGCCAAGATGATGGTGTAAAGTCAGGGACTTACTTGAAATCTCCCAAATACCCCTCCAAAGAACTTTAAAATAATGCCTCAAAACGAATTCTGGAGAAGCAGAACCAACAAAAGGACAGTGTGAAACAATCTTCTAGCCTAGGACAACTTGGGAGGTAGGCAGGAAAGGTCTCTCTCGTCAGGGTAGTAATTGGACTTGGAGCCCAGTGCAGACTATGCACACCAGAGTGCCAGCAGCAGGCCTTGGAGGCAGTTCATCAGTGGCAGCAGCAGCAGGTCAGAAAGAGTTTACAGGGGACCCTTTGCTGGCACTGGGTATAGGTCTCTGTTGTATTGCCCATACTAAGTTGGGTAGACATCCCAGGGTGAGGAGGAACACTAGTACATTAGAGTATGTCACTGCAGGGGAACAGCAGTCACACTTCCAGGGCAGAAAAGACTGGATCACAGGCCAGGAGATGTGACCACACCTCTCCTTAGATCAAAACACCTTGGAAGAACTGAAAACCTACAGACTCCCAGAACTAGCACTGAAAACAGCAGCATGAAAAACTAGAAGCTTTGGACCTTGGTTCCTTGGGAGGAGAGCCCACCTTTAACATAAATTTAAAAGTCAAGTCACTTAACCCTCATTGCCCCACAAAAAAACAATCAAACAAACAAACAAACAAAAAGTCAATAAATAGTCTGGAAAATGAACAAGGAATAGCAACAACAACAACAAAAAGAACCCGACCATAGAAAATTACCATGGTGACAGGAAAGATCAAAACACAAACTCAGAAGACAACAAAGTCAAAACAGCTATATCCAGGGGGCAGCTAGGTGGCACAGTGGATAAAGCACCAGCCCTGGATTCAGGAAGACCTGAGTTCAAATTCAGCCTCAGATACTTGACACTTACTAGCTGTGTGACCCTGGGAAAGTCACTTAACCCTCATTGCCCCACAAAAAAAAATAAACAAATAAAATCAAAACAGCTATATCCAAAACCTCAGAAAAATATGAATTGGTCTCCAGCACAAATAATTTCTGGTAGAGCTCAAAAAAGATTTAAAAAGTCAAATAAGAGAAGTTGAGGGAAAATTGGGGAAAGAAATGAGAATTATACGAGAAAATCATGAAAAAAGAGTCATATCTAAAAAAAAGTATACTTCTATCTTTAACTCTGTTTCTGAAGGTGGGAAGCTTCTTCCATCATGAATCTGCTGGAAATATGGGGTTATGAATAATAACATGACTAAACACCTGAACAAATTATTCCCCAGTTGATAAATAGTCAAAGGATATGAATAGGCAGTTTTCAGATGAGGAAGTCATATGAAAAACTGCTCTAAACCACTATTGATTAGAAAAAATGCAGATTAAAAGACCTCTGAGGTACCTATCAAATTAGCTAATATCACAGATGTTGGCGGGAGGGAGAGAATTTGGAAGTATTTTTTTAAATGAATGTTAAAAAATGTTTTTACATATAATTGGGGGGAAAATTACATTTTAAAAAATTTAGACTGGGATCAGATGAGGGAATTTCAGAGTGCATAATATGGAAGTGGTACATTTGTTGGTTATGGCAAGATCAAGGGTATGACCATCTTTGTATAGTTGAAGTGGGGTGGAAGACTGGTTTTGGGAAATTAGTAAACTGATAAACTGGGAGGTTAAGGTCTTTGAGAGAGTATCAAAATATGTTGAAGTACCTTATAATGAGGGCAGGAGTTGGAGAGGAAAGATTGTGAGCCAGGAACAAATATGTGTAGTTAAGTAAAACAAATCCCAGGACTAGCTGTGTCCAAAAAGTATGCTTCAATCAGCAACAATTTTTCTCTTTAAAGGTGGAAATCCTGTTTCATCATGAATCCTCTGGAACTATGGTTTATTCCATTGTGTTGAACAGTTCCCAAGTTTTTCAAAGTTGTTTGTCTTTACATTCTTGTTCTTACATTGTTCTTCTGGCTCAGCTCACTTCACTTTGTATCAATTCATAAAAGTTTCCCCAAGTTTTTCTCAAACCATTCCCTTCATAATTTCTTATAAACAATAGCATTCTACCACAAATATAATAACTTCAGTTATTCCTCAATTAAAGAGTATTCCCTTAGTTTCAAATTCTTTGAAACCACAAAAAGAGCTACCATAAGTATTTTTATACATACAGATCCTTTTCAGATTTCTTTGATCTCTTTAGGGTATAAACCTAGTAATGGTATCATTGGACTAAACAGTATGCACAATTTAATAGCTTTGGGAGTATAGTTTCAAATTACTTTCCAGAATAACTAAACAAGTTCATAACTCCACAAACAATATATGAAAGTATCTATTTCCTCATACCCAATTTTTCATTTTCCTTTTTTTTTAAGTCAACTTTGCCAATATGACTTTTAAAAGTCATACCTCAGGATTATTTTAATTTGCATTTCTCTAATTATTAGTGATTTACTTTTTCATATGGTTATTAATAACTTGGATTTCTTCCTCTGAGAACTGTCCATTCATTTATCCATTTGTCATTTGGGAAATGGTTCTTATTCTTACAGATTTGAATCAGTTCCTGATGTATCTTAGAAATGAGATCAAAGAAACTTGCTGTAAAGACAAAAAAAATGCAGTGTTTCATGATTTTTCATGTCATATTTTTATATGGATCTTGCTAATTTCTGTATTGTTCCGATTTTAGTATATGTGTGCTGTCAAAGGGAGCACAGCTCTGAACTTTTTCTATGGTCTGCATCTTTCTCTGTCTGCTCATCTTGCCCGTCTTTTACTTGACTTTTAACTCCTTAAAATGGGGCACTGCTTCCGGGCTGCACTGTCCCAAGCTTCAAGGGGGTCCCAGGTGGTACAGCTTAAGGAGAGGCACATTCTGTACTTGCCTGGCCTGTACTCTAGTCTGAAAATAACCCCAGGCCTACTTGCTCTTCAACCAGAAAATGAAATTTTTGTATTGTTGGGGTGATAGCTCCGACAAGCCTGTGCCCCTCTCCCACCTTGGCCACCACCACTGAAGGCTGCTTACTGATTCCCAGCAGAGGTAAAACAACCGAGTTCCACCTCAGCACCAGCAGAAACCCCTGTAATCTTCCC
Organism: Dromiciops gliroides; assembly: GCF_019393635.1. Taxonomy (NCBI): domain Eukaryota; kingdom Metazoa; phylum Chordata; class Mammalia; order Microbiotheria; family Microbiotheriidae; genus Dromiciops; species Dromiciops gliroides. The sequence continues at coordinate 261,175,077 of NC_057862.1, read as the reverse complement.
CTGGACAACCACTCAGCCTTCTCAGCAGACCGTGAGATTAGTTCCAAAAGACTCCAGAGCTGCTGCTGATTCAGAGGCTCTAGAGGTCTCTTTCTCTGGCACAGCCTGCCTGTGTTGGTTCGACCTCAGGGTTGGGTTCCACTTCCGCCCCAGCACAGCAGACTCTTCGTGCCAACCTTTTAAGATGTCTTTGGCTGAAAAATAATCTCACCCTGTCCTTTTGTGGGTTCTGCCAGCTCTGAACTCTTTGAAGAAAGAGAGAGGTGTGGGGCAGCTAGGTGGCACAGTAGATAAAGCACTGGCCCTGGATTCAGGAGGACCCAAGTTCAAATCCAGCCTCAGGCACTTGACACTTTAAAAAAAAGCTTTGTGACCCTGGACAAGTCACTTAGCCCTCATTGCCCCACCCCCCCCCCAAAAAAAAGAAAAAAGAAAGAAAGAAGGGGAGTGTGCTAGAATTTTTTGGACAACAACTGTAAGAATTTAGATTGCATAGTAGATATGGATTGAATAAAGTTCAAAGGAGGACAGGTTACTGAGTGATAACAATTGGGAGAGAACCTGGAAGTAGCAGTGAGGAGGAGGGAGTATTCTAACTCCCCTACCTTGACCAGTGAGTTGGGGGGAATGTGCTGAAAGTGAAGCCAGTAATGGAAAAAGCAGCCAGGGTGATTATGTCATTAGGAGGGAGCCAGGTCATAATATATGTTATAAAGTAGTATAATATATAGCATATATTCTATGCTGTTATACATACTATGCACTATACTAGTTTACGGCATATACTATATTGTTGTTTTTGTTGTTGTTGCTTGTCCTTCATTCTTGAAGAGAACCATGATATCAGGTGATATCATGTCTTGCAGCAAATTGGATTTTAAGTGAGGGGGGGCTGTGCAAGATCACCAATTTCACTCACTCTCTTCTCCAGAGCCATCTGGGTCCAGTGGCAAGATATATATTAAGATTAGAGGAGATAGCCCCGGATTTTTAAGGCAATTGCGGTTAAGTGACTTGCCCAGTCACAACTAGTAAGTGTCTGAGAAGAGATTTGAACTAAGGTCCTTCCAAAATCAGGGCCAGTGCTCTATCCACTGTGCCACCTAACTGCCCCCATCCTATATACTATATGTGTGTATAGTATATATGTGCTTTATATACTATATACTATAGTACTACATATACTATATAGATATCTATGTGTATGTATATAAATGTTTCTGTATATATACACATGTATATGAATATACATATAGACATACATACATCCTATATAGAAATCATCTGGTGAGCCTATGTTTTCCCCTGTGAAAAATTCCTATGTAAACACAAAATGAGGTATATGGTGTTTTAATACCGGTAATTCCAGCATCTTAAAGTTTTTTCCTTCCTCTCCCTATCATAATCCATCTTTGAGACATCCCTATAAGGTGGATATTCTAAATTGACACATGATCTCTATTTATACAATTGAAGTCAGATTTTTAAAATTCAACTTCCAAAAACTGTAATCTCTGCTAGTCAAGCAGGTTTTTCCCTTGAAAGTATGCATTTATTTCTCTGCCATGTACCCTCAATCAAAAAACGATATCCTGTTCTAATTCTGATTGAAACTAGAGGCACAGTTATTATCATTGGTCCAAAGTCATGCAGTAAATTTTTAATGGAGTTAGGGATAGAACCTGTGTTTTTCTTTGTTGTTGTTGTTTTTGTTTTTGTTGTTGTTGTTGTTTTTGTTTTTGTTTTTGTGAGGCAATTAGGGTTAAGTGACTTGCCCAGGGTCACACAGCTAGTAAGTGTTAAGTGTCTGAGGCTGGATTTGAACTCAGATCCTCCTTACTTCAGGGCCAGTGCTCTATCCACTGTGCCACCTAACTGCCCCTGTGTTTTTCTTTATGTCTTCTTTTTCTATCTTGACATCAAAAAAGCTACATTCTTCATAGAGTAGAAACTTCCCAAAGCAGATGATTTCCCTCTATCCATACCTTGTCCACATATGCCTCAACAATGTGTTTTTTATTTAACAATCTAATCCCAACCCAATTTGGGTCAAGGGAATAAGCCCAGAGCCTATATGTTACATTGATAATAGCTGACATTTATAAAGAGCTTTTTGTTTTACATTCATTATCTCATTTGGTTCTCATAACAACCCTGTGAAATAAGTAGTAAAGGAATTATTATCTCCTCTTATAGATGAGAAAAGTGAAGCTCAAAGAGGTGGCCTTCCCTTGCCCAAAGTCACACAAAGTTAACAAATGTAAAGCCCTCTGCAAACCTCAAAGCCCTAGACAAATGCCAGCTATTACTACTACAATTAATACATTTACTGCTGCTGCTAATAACTAGCAGAGCCAGAATTTGACTCTACAATTTCTGGTTCCAAATCCAGTTTTCTTTCTATTACTGCCTTAAATATGTGTGTATATGTGTGTATGTATATAGATAGGCAGGTAAATAGGTATAGAGATAAATAGATTAGATATATACATACATACATATGTATCTATATATGTGTGTGTATATAATTCAAATCTTGAAAGACTACAAACAAATGAAGATGAATTTTTTATTTTAATAACTATTTGAATCAATTCCACATTAGCATTATAGAAGTTATAGTGGCCTTGAATGAACACATGAATTAAAAAAGCATTTATTAAATGCTTACTTTGTTCCAGGCATTGGAACATAAGTACTGGTAATATGAATATTAAAAAGAAAGAAATCTCCCACCCTCAAGATTATTACATTCCCATGGGGATAACTGCAAAAGGAGAGGTGACCAGGAAAGGGGGTTTTGTTCTGGGAAGTTAGGAAAGGGGAGGGGGGCATTGGTGAGTGATGGTAGAAAGATGTAAGATTGCCCAGATGGATGGCTAGATGGAATGTAAGCTGAAACATGTAGATACAGTAGGCTAATGGGACTAATTATCACACATTCAGTCACCCATCCACTGGTTCAAGACCTATGATTGGAGCTCCAAAGAGCAATAAGGTAACTTCCTCACAGACTGGGACATAGTGTCAGGAAGGCTTGGGTATCAAGTCCAGTGTGAAGGTTGCTTGTCCAAGGGGAGACAAGCAGATGAAAGACTGAGAGTGAGATGATGTGGGTAAATGGCTACAAGTGTCTAACAATAAAAGTGGAAAACCTTTATAACAGTGATGAACACATTCAAACTTATACACTAGACATGTTATGTTGGACTGTGCCTTGAAGTGCATAGTAAAAAATAGTTTTTTCAGGAAGACACAAGACTTGTTTCCTATACCTTGTGATTTGCCAAACGTAACATTTTTTCCCCTAATAATAAACATTTTTACTTATTTTTTTTTAAGCTCCAAATTTTATCCCTTCTTCTCTCCCTCCCCTCCCCACTCCCTGAGGCAGTAAACAATCTGTAAGAAAATAATTGATTTGGGGATGCCCAGAGGGCCACCCCCCCCACCTTCAAGGGGATTTTATTACTGGATTGACTTAGCTGATTAACTCACTTAAAGTTAACTTGATTGAAACCACACCTACCTGAGAACCTGGCCTTCAGGGGGTTTGTTCTCTGAACTCTGACCTCAGCACATTCTGCTCATGGACCACCCTCAAGTCCAGTGAACCAATAGATTTGAGTGATGATGGCCAATTAGCTTGGAGCGGTGTGTAGGGACCACCTCTTGTCCAGACATGCAGGAAGCTTCCGTTCTCAGGCTCTCAGATGTGCTCATAGAGGAGGACTTGGAGGAAGAAGTAGGCCAGGCTGAGCTCCAGGCTAGATAGGCCTTTTCTTAACTTTCTTTATTATTTTTTTTTAATTTTGGTGAGGCAATTGGGGTTAAGGGACTTGCCTAGGGTCACACAGCTAGTAAGTGTGTTAAGTGTCTGAGGCTGGATTTGAACTCAGGTTCTCCTGAATCCAGGGTTGGTGCTCTATCCACTGTGCCACCCAGCTGCCCCTTTTCTTAACTTTCTGAGCCAAGTGTTTCTCTCTTACTAATATTTGGTATGCTTTAATAAATGCTTAATGCCCAAAACTGGTGCTAAAGCTTCTAATTTATAAGTAGCAATATATTAGAAACCCCAGCTAATTTTCCCAAACTTGGATGGAAATAAGGTGGCCACATATAATTTTAATACCACAAATCATATATAGGTTATACATGCACAATTATGTAAAACATTACTATATTAGTCATTTTGTATAAGAAAACTTGAATAAAAGAAAAAAGTGAAAGAGTAAAATATAGCACGTGTTCCAACAATATCAGTTCTTTCTTTGGGATTGTCTTGGATCATTGTATTGCTGAGAATAGTTAAGCCATTCACAGTTCTTCATCAAATAATATTGTCTCTGTGTACAGCATTCTCCTGGTTCTGCTCACTTCACTATACATCAGTTTGTACAAGTCTTTCCAGGCCTTTCTGAAATCATCCTACTTGTCATTTCTTATAGCACAGTAATATTCCATCACCATTGTATACCACAGTTTGTTTAGCCATTCCCCAGTTGATGAGCATTCTTTTGATTTCCAACTCTTAGCCACCACAAAAAGAGCTGCTATTAATATTTTGTCCAAATTGGTCTTTTTTCCTCGTTTTGGGGATGTTTTGGGGAGATAAACCCAGCAGTGGTATTGCTGGATCAAAGGGTATATCCCTTTGGGCATAGTTCCAAATTGCTCTCAAGAATGATTGGATCTGGGGCAGCTAGGTGGCGCAGTGGATAGAGTACCAGCCCTGGAGTCAGGAGTACCTGAGTTCAAGTCCGGCCTCAGACACTTAACACATTACTAGCTGTAGTGACCCTGGGCATGTCACTTAACCCCAATTGCCTCACTAAAAAAAAAAAAAATGATTGGATCTTTTCACAACTCTACCAACAGTGGAGTTTCACTTGGTGACCTCATCAATGCCCATGGTCTGAATTAGCATCTCTATGCAAATGATTCTCACATCTATATATTTAGCCCTGACCTCTAATTTCATATCTGCAACCACCTACTTGACATCTTGAACTGGATATCCCAAACTGAACTCTATTTCTTCCTAAGCCTTCGTTTCTTCCTAACTTTTCTATTGCTATCTAGAGCACCACCATCCCTTTCAGGTCACCCAGGTTCAAAACCTAGATGTCATCCTTGACTCTTCACTCTTCCTCACCCTCTATATCCAATCAGTCACCAAGTCCTAGCAATTCAACCTTCATAATATTTCTCAAAATTTCCCCCTTGTCTCCTTTAGCACTGCCACCATCCTCTCAAAGGGCTTCATCACTTCACACCTAGACTACTGCTGGTTGGTGTCCCTGCCTCAATTCTCTCCTCACTCCAGTCCATCCCCTACTCAGCTTTCTAATTGGTCTTCCAAAAGCACAGGTCTGGCCATGTCGTCACCCTATTCAATAAACTCTTGTAGCTCCCAATTACCTCCCAAATCTAATATAGAATCCTGTTTGGCTTTTAAGTCTTTGTAATGTGGCCTCTCCCTAACTTTTATAGTACTCTTACACTTTACTCCCCTCCACATCTCTGCAATTCAGTGGCACTGGCCTTCTAGCTATTCCTTGCACAAAACATTCCATTTCCAGACTTCACTGGCTGTCCCCCATACATGGAATTCTCTCCTTCATCTCTTTCTCTCTCTCTCTCTCATGGCCTCTTGGGCTTCATTTAAGTCCCTGGCTAAAACCCACTTTTGCAAGAAGATGTTTCCCTTAAGGTTAACGCCTTCAGTCTAAGATTATCTCTAATTTATCCTGTAAATGTCTGGACTATATCCTTGTCTTCATGTTATCTTCCCCAATTAGGACTATTCTGTTGCTGTTGTTGTTGTTTGCCTTTCTTTGTATCCCTAGTGCTTAGCTAAGTGCTTCCCACATAGTAAGCATTTCATAAATGCTTGTTGACTTGATTTCACTTATACCATTTGCCTTCTGTACTATTCATTTTGGCACAAATTCAACTCAGCAAACACTTATTAAGCTATGTGCAAAGCACAAGGGATAAAAGATTTTAAAGAAGCAAGATTGCAAGTTCTCAAGCAGCTTGAATTGCTTATTGTCATGTGTTAATATTTTTCTTATCTTTCCCATGCATGAACAAGTTGACATTCTACCTACCCTTTCAGGCACAGCTTAAGTGCCACCTCTGTGAAGCATTTCTGATTTCTGATGCCTACATCTAGAAGTGATGTGTGTGTGTGTGTGTGGGGGTCTAACCTCATAGTACTCTATAATATCTTATCCCACTATCATATTTTACCACCAATCTATCCAGGGGCCCCAGCCATGTCTCTCCCCTATGTTATAAACTCCAGTATTTCCTTATTATATTTAGAATCAAGTATAAACTCCTCTGTTCAGCATTAAAATCTCTTCACAACTTAGTTGCTTCCTACTTTTCAAATCTATTTACACATCACTGCCCTCCATGTTCTCTCTGATTCAGCCCATACTGGCCTACATGATACTGCATACATGATGCTGCATCTCCCATCTTTGTGCACTAATTGTTCCTGTGCCTGACATGCTGACTTTCCATAACTCTGCCCACCTGGAATGTCCTCCATACTCCATTTCCTCCTGATTCCCCTCTTGTGGGTTTCTCCCATTGGCGAGTTCTTCCTGGAACCACCATCTTATAAGACGGGGTCCAGGACAAAGTCACCTTCTCGTTGCCTGCCTCCGTGACCCCTTTTAACCCCGATAACCTCTTTTCTCCTTTCTTCCCCTTGTTTTTCAGCACTGCCGTTTATGTTTTGTCTTCCCCCCATTAGAATATAAGTTCAATTGAGGGCAGGGGCCACCTTTCATTTTGCTGTGTAATAAGGCTATCTGAATTTGGTTTCGCAGCTTACAGAGAGACTAGGACATATCTAGGATGTCTCTGCCACTCTTCTTCAGGGGGAGACTTTTATTTCCTACCAGGAAGGGTAGAAGAAGGTTAGAGCAGAGACTACTCAGCTCTCCTCAGAGGGATGGGAGTACTTATATCTTAAATATTATTAGTCAGGGTAGAGTCAGGATAGTGGGGCGAGAGCTAGCAACTTTGTCTCAATTCCCTCAAAATCTCTTCCACATCAACCCAGAGAGTGTGCCAAACCTAATTCTGAGTGGAAAAGCCAAGAAAAAGTCATAGTGAGTTATTTTTCCAGGCCAGGGCAGTTTAGGAAGATAGATCCGCAGACACTGAATTGGGGAATGACCAGGAGCACAGCTTGGTAAAAGAAGCAGCAGCAGCTGTGGGAAGCAGCCCAGCACCCAGAGACAGTAAAGAGACTGAACACCTAGGGGACCCCTGTATTAGCACTGGGAGTAGGATCAGGTGCCATTTGCCGGCTCTGTTAAGTCTGAGTCATAGTTCCATTGTAGAAATAAGCAGTCATGGTCATAAGGAAGCAGGGGCCCTACCTGTGTAAAAGGCAGAGCACAAACTAGGAGGGCAATAAACAGTGAACAGACTTCTTTCCATATCATACCATGTTGGAAGTACCAAAAATTTGTAGCCCCTCAAACTGAACTATGAAAGGAGCAGAAGGACTTAAACAGAAGCTCGGGCCAGTCTAATTATAACATAAAGTCCAAAGTCAAGAAGTAGACTGGAAAAATGAGCAAACTAAAAAGAACTTGGCCATAAAATGCAACTATGATGACAGTAAGGTTCAAGACACAAACTCAGAAGATGTTAATAAAGTTACTAAGAAATTAATAAACATTTTTATTTAAAATTTAAAATTCCAAATTTTATCTCTTCTTCCCTCTCTCCTCTCCCTTCCAGGTAGTAAGCAGGTTATACATGTGCAGTTATGTAAACTATTACCATATTAGTTATTTTGTATAAGAAAACTTGAATCAAAGAAAAAAAAATGAACGAAAGTGAAAAAAATAGCATGCTTCAGTTCTGTGTTCAATCAATATCAGTTCTTTCTTTGGAGGTGGATAGTATGCTTCATCATTATATCCTTTGGGATTAGAGGACAATGATTTGAAAACATCTTATAAGAAAGCTTCAAAGAAAAAATACAAATTGGGCACAAACCCAACAAGAAGTCCTGGGAAGATTTTTTTGTTTTAATCAAAAAAAGATTTAAAAATCAAATAAGAGTGCTAGGGGAAAAATCGGGGGGGCGAAATAAGAAAATTATGAAAAGAGAATTAACAGCTTGGTAGAAGAGGTACAGGGCAGCTAGGTGGCAAAGTGTGACCCTGGGCAAGTCACTTAACCCCCATTGCCCCCGCAAAAAAAAAAAAAAAAAGTGGGGCAGCTTGGTGGCACAGTGAATAGAGCACCGGCCCGGAGTCAGGAGTAACCTGAATTCAAATCTGGCCTCAGGACACTTAAACACTTACTAGCTGTGTGACCGTGGGCAAGTCACTTAACCCCAATTGCCTCACTAAAAAAAAAAAAAAAAAAGAAGAGGTACAAAATGCTGAAGAAAATAACTCCTTTTTGAACTGATCCAATGATTCTTGAGAACAATTTGGAACTGTGCCCCAAAGAGCTGTAAAACTCAGCATACCCTTTGAACTAGCAATACCATTTACTAGGGCTGCATTCCCAAAGAGATCATAAAAGGGAAGGGGGAAAAGGACCCACATGTACAAAAATATTTTACAAAAAGGCTCATTTTTATGGTTGCGAAAGAATGAAAATTGAGGGGATGACCCATCAATTGGGGGGGAATGGCTGAACAAGTTGTGGTATATGAATGTAATAGAATACTTTTGTGTTGTAAGAAATGATGAGCAGGATCATTTCAGAAAAACCCAGAAAGACTTCTTACATGAATTGATGCTGAGTAAAGTGAGCAGAAGCAGAACATTATACACAGTAACAGCAACTTTGTGTGATGATCAACTATAATAGAATTAGCTCTTGTCAGCAATACAATTATCCAAGACAAATCTAAGACTCATGATGGAAAATGCTCTCTACATGCAGAGAAAGAACTATGGAGCCGGAATGCAGATCAAAGCATACTATTTTCATTTTTGTTATTGGGGTTGTTTTTGTTGTTTTTCTTTCTTCTGGTTTTTCCCTTTAGTTCTGATTCTTATTTTACCATATGACTAATGTGGAAATATGTTTAACATGATTGTTAGTCTATGACCTAAAAAAAAGAGAAATAATACTAAAAATAAAAAAAAGACCTCCTTAAAAATTAGAATTAGTCAAGTGAAAGTTAATGACTACATGAGACTTTGAAAAACAATAAAACAAAATCAAAAGATTAAAAAATAGAAGAAAATGTGAAATATCTCAAAGGAAAAATTGCTAACCTGGAAAATAGATTGAGGAGAGATGATTGAAGAATCATAGACTACCTAAAAACCATAAACAAAAAAAGAGACCCTACAGCTAGGTGGCACAGGCCCTGGATTCAGGAGGACCTGAGTTCAAATACCTCCTCAGACACTTGACACTTACTAGCTGTGTGACCTTGGGCAAGTCACTTAACCCTCATTGCCCTGCAAAAAAAAAAAAAAAAAGGGCAGTCATGGTATTTCAGAGTTGGAAGTGATCTGAGACCATCTAATGCAGCCAGTATTTAAATAAGAATCTCCTTCACAACTCTTATCAGTGTAGTAAATCAACCATGATCCTATGAAGTGGGATATGTTTTGCTCAATTGCATATATTTATTACAAGGCTTTTTCTTTTTTTCTTTCCAATGGGAGGGATAACAAAAAGGAGGAGCTAGTAATAGAATTGTCAAAAAAGAAAGAAAAAGAAAACCAAGCAAAAGGTAATAGAAAGAAGCCCAGAAGGAACAACATAAAAGTAGGACAGTTTGAAAGTGTCATGTCCAATGTATTATATACTTAAAAGGGAAAGTAAAAGTAGTAGAGATTTGTAATTCTTCCTGTGTATGCCTTTTTCTGTTTATAAAAATGCCCATTTTATTTGGTGTTTAAGTTCAGAATAAAAATTAATGAAATAACATAAAAAGAGGCCCTAGACATCATATTTTAAGAATTTTTTTTTAGCAACAAACATTTATTTTATTTTTTCCAGTTACATGTAAGGGTAGTTTTCAACATTCATTTTCATAAGATTTAGAGTTCCAAATTTTTCTCCCTCCCTCCCTTTCCTCCCCCCTCCACAAGATCACAACCAGGTTATATATGTACAATCTACAAGTGTTCTTTTTATCAATTCTTTCTATGCGGGTGGATAGTATGCTTCCTCATTAGTCCCTTGGAATCATCAGTCCCCTTGGATCATTGCATTGCTGAGAGTGGTTAAGTCATTCACATTGCTCCCTGACAATACAGCTGTCACTATGCACAATGTCTTCCCAGCTCTGTTCACTTCACTATACATCAGTTCATGAGTTCTGGGATCATCCTGTTTGTCATTTCCTATAGCACAAGGCCATTCCACCACAGTCATAGAGCACAGCTTCTTCCATCAATTCCTCAATTGATGGACATTCCCTTGATTCCCAATTCTTAGCCACCATAAAGAGTTGCTACAACTATTTTTTGTACAATTTCCCCCCCTTTTCTCTTTTTCATGATTACTATTGTTAACTGTTTCCCTTCCATCCTCTTCCCTTCCCTCCATGATATTTATTCTATTATCCACTCTTCTTTCATCCTACTCCCTCTTCAAAAGGGATTTGCTTCTGTCTGTCCCCTCCCCCAATCTGCCCTTCATTCTTTTGCTCCTCTCTCTTTATCCCCTTCCTATCTATTTTCCTACACAGTTAGAGAGATTACTCCACCCAATAAGGGTGTTCCTTATTCCCTCCTTGAGCCATTTCTAATGAGATTGAGGTCTTTGAGCCAATTCTGATGAGTGTTAGGCTCATTTACTGCCCAGATAAATAGATTACTCACCCAGTTGGGTGTATATGTTAAATCCCTCCTTGAGGCAACTCTGATGAGTTTAAAGGTCTTGAGCCTTTTCTGTTGAGTGTAAAATTCATTTACTGCCCCTGCTCCTCTCCTATCTCTTCCCCCCCTCCATAAGCTTTTTCCTGTTTCTTTCATGTAGTATTTTACCTCTGCCCTTCCTCCTCCCCCAGTGCATTCCCCTCACCCCTCAATTTAACCCTAAAGATGTCATCATGGGCCGCTAGGTGACACAGTGGACAAAGCATCCACCGCTGGACTCAGGGGGATTCTTTCAATTTCTATTTTAGCTTCTGCTTCTAGAATTTCAGGGCAATTTTCCCTGACAGTTTCTTGGAAGATGATGTCTAAGTTCTTTCCTTGATCATGGTTTTTCAGGTAGACCAATAATTTTCAAATAATCTCTCCTGGACCTATTTTCCAGGTCAGCAGTTTTTCCCAGAAGATATTTCACATTGCCCTCTATTTTTTTATTCATTTGGATTTGCCTTATTGTGTCTTGGTTTCTCATAAAGTCACTAGCTTCCATTTGTTCAATCCTAATTCTTAGGCAATTATTTTCACCAGAGAGCTTTTCCATTTGGCTTTTCAAGCTGTTGACTTTTTTCTCATCTCTTTCCTGCATCACCCTAATTTCTCTTTCCATTTTTTCCTCTACCTCAGTCCTTTTTGAGGGCCTCTGTGTCCTGAGACCAATTCATATTTTTCTTGGAAGCTTTAGATATAGGGGCCCTGATGTTGACATCTTCCTCTGAGGGTGGACCTCGATCTTCCTTGTCACTAAAGAAACTTTCTATGGTCCTCACCTTTCTCTGTCTGCTCATCATGCCTTTCTTTACTTGACTTTAGCTCCTTAAAGTGACTGTTTCCAGGCTGCAAATCCCAAGCTTCAGAAGGTCCCAGGTGGTATGATTTAAGGAGGATCAGGTTCTTCCACTTGCCTGTCCTATTCCCTAGTCTGTAGATGACCCCCCGACCCAACACCTGCTAATCAACCAGCTTGGTGTGTTGTGGTTGTCAGCTCAGATGAGCCTGTGCCCCTCCCCGACCTGGGCCACTGCTACTCAAGCCTACCTCCTCGAGTTCCCAGTAGGGGTGAAAAACCCAAGTTCTTCTGCAGCACCAAGCCTAGACCCCTGTAGTCGTCCCCCCTGCCAAGGGCTCAGCCCTCTCACCAGCTGTGAGCTTAGTTCCAGTCAACACTGATGCTTCAGCTGATTCAGAGGCTCTGGGGGACCTTCTCTGTGAGGCCTTCTGGGACTGGATCGAGTCAGGGTGACTGTGGGGTTGGGCTCTACTCCTGTCTCAGCACAGCAGCTCCCTCCTTCTGACCTTCCAAGCCGTTCTTAATTAGAAGATGATTTTGGCATGTTCTTCTGTGGGTTTTGCTGCACCAGGCATTGTCCTATGGCATTATTTGGATATTTTTTGGAGTGATTATATATTTTAAGAAATTATAAAGGAAAACTACCAGACACCAGAGGGCAAAATAGAAATTGAAAGAATAGAATATATTGGTCACTTCCTGAAAGAACTACCAAAATGAAAACTAGGAATATTATAGCCAAAGACCAGATCTCCCAGGTCAAGGAGAAAATATTGAAATAAGCCACAAAGAAATAATTTGAATACTATGAAAACAAAAGAGAACTTTCAAGTATTCTTATTAAAAAGACCAGAGCTGAATATATGTTGTTTTCAGGTTCCAGATAAATTCTTGATTGCTATTTCTTTTTATAGTTTTGGGTTTCCAATTTTTATCCCTCTCTCCTCTCCCCGCTCCCTGATAGGCTAAGCAATCAAATATGGGTTATACATGTATGATTATGTAAAACATTATCATATTAGTCATTTTGTACAAGTAAACTTGAATAAAAGAAAGTAAAAAATAGCATGCTTCAGTCTGTGTTCCATCAATATCAGTTCTTTCTTTGGAGGTAGATAGTGTGTTTCATTAATAGTCCTTTGGGATTGTCTTGGATCATAGTATTGTTGAGAATAGTTAAGTCATTCACAGTTCATCAAATAATGCTGTCTCTGTGCACAACATTCTCTTTGTTCTTCTCACTTCACTATACATCAGTTCATACAAGTCTTTCCAGGCCTTTCTGAAATCATTCTGCTTGTCATTTCTTATAGCACAATAATATTCTATCACCATCATATACCACAGCTTCTTTAGCCATTCCCCAATCAATGGGCATTCCTTTGATTTCCAGTTCTTAGCTACCATAAAAAGTGCTGCTATAAATATTTTTGTACAAATAGTTCTTTTTCTCTTTGGGGGAATTTCTTTGATTGCTATTTCTTTTTTTCCCTTTTTTGTGTGTGAGGCAGTTGGGGTTAAGTGACTTGCCCAGGGTCACACAGCTAGTAAGTGTTAAGTGTCTGAGGCCAGATTTGAACTCAGTTCCTCCTGACTCCAGGGCCAGTGCTCTATCCACTGTACCACCTAGCTGTCCCTGATTGCTATTTCATAAAGGGAAGGGAGTACTCAATCTCTATATCCAAGGCTTACCTCCCTTTCCACCCACTTCCAGTTCCACAGTGAACTATCTAGAATAGAAAGTAGCAAAGAAATTCATTTATCCAAGTCAGTAGAAAAAGAGAAATCAGAGATAAGTATACCCATGAAAATACATATCAAGCAATATAGATTGAAATAGCTCTTCCATTGGGAGTAAATGAACTGAGTTCAACCGAAAGAGAGAGCCCCAAATCTCACTTAAGGGGGAAAATTCCCTGAAGTTACTACTGTAGCAAACTGGGGATAAGGGCATGATGGAGAATGCCATCTCCTTTCATGTCAACTTCTCAGGGTATATTTCTCCCTTCAGTGCCCTGAAGAAGGGAGAATCATGTATATCTTCTCTCTCAAAGCTGGAATCCAAAGAGACTGAAGAACAGATTTCTATTCTCTCCTGCTCTCATTACCTCCACCCTACCTCACACAAAAGTGGAGCAGATCAGAAAGTCCCATACCAATTGGCTTTGTAGATAGGGTTATGTTAGGATTTGTTATCCCCTGTGCCTAGCACAGTGCCTGGCATATTGTAGGTACTTAATAAAGCTTGTTGACCGACTGGATGAAGTTGTTCTTGAAGGAGTTCCCTTCGAGATTCAGCTTAAGCATCACCTACTTTGTGAGGACTTCCCTGGTCCCCAACCTGGGGAAAGTGATTTACACACATCTCCCTTCCAGTTCAGTTGATATAGTCACAGAATTTAGTTATGTGATGAGGTTTCAATGTGTTAACGAGGTCTAACACTCTTTGATTACATTATGAGGTATCACATCTCCCTAATTCAAGAAGGGAACAATATGACTGGCTGAACAACTGGCCCCAGCCTATGGGGCCCTTAAATAGCTAAGCTCTTGAGGAATATCAGCAATTCAAAAGTTGGAGACATTTATTGCAAGCCTTGCAAACTGGGAGCTGTTTATGGAAGAGAACCCTTCATGAGAGGAGAAGGGAATTTCTCTATCTTCTCCTTCACCATCAGCAGTCACTTTGAATAAGAGCTACCACACCTTAAAAAGATATTATGGGGGCAGCTAAGTAGCACAGTGGATAAAGCACCAGCCCTGGATTCAGGAGGACCTAAGTTCAAATGCAGCCTCAGACACTTGACACTTACTAGCTGTGTGACCCCTGGGCAAGTCACCTAACCCCTCATTGCCCCAAGTTAAAAAGAAGATATATCCACCAGAGAGGAGAAATATATACTCTAGACAGACACAAAGACTATCACCTAAGAGAATAAGAAGCTTCAAGGAGCATTTGAGTTAAACTATGGAGAAGTCAAACCAGGGAACCTATCTGGGCCCACCTAACAGAAATGCTGTACCCAAAGGGAATGTTTTGAGGACTCAGAAGAAGGAAAGAACTTCTAAAATCTACAGTATGAGGAGTTATAAACTGCCTTTGCCACATGTGTATCTTATATGTATTTAAGATCCTGCCATTGTACTCTGTTTAAGTCCATTTTTCCCATTAGATATTGTATGCATTTTGGGGAGAGTGTACTTCAGGTTAATGGGGAATAATTTTTTAAAATAATTATTTCCCAATTACATGTAAAAGACAGTTTTTAACATTTGGTGTTTATTTGTTTTTTAATTTGAGTTCCAAATTTTCTCCTTCACTCCTTTACCTCCTCCCTCCCTGAGACAGTAAACAATTTTGTATAGGTTATACATGTACAATCATGCAAAACATTTCCATATTAGTTGTGTTATGAAGGAAGACATAGGCCAAAAGAAAAAAAAAACATGAAAAATATGCAGAAAGTGAAAAATAGTATGCTTTGATCTGCATTCAAACTCCTGGTTCTTTCTCTGGCTATGGATATCATTTTTTATCATGAGTCCTTTGGAATTGTCTTGTATCATTATATTGCTTGACAATAGCTAAGTCATTCACAGTTGATCATCGTACACTTTTTTTTTTAGGGCAATGAGGGTTGTGACTTGCCCAGGGTCACACAGCTAGTAAGTGTCAAGTGTTTGAGGCCACATTTGAACTCAGGTCCTCCTGAATCCAGGACCAGTGCTCTATCCACTGCGCCACCTAGCTGCCCTGATCTTCATACAATATTGCTGTTACTGTACACAATGTCCTCCTGGTTCTGCTCACCTCCCTTTCCAATAGTTCATGTAAGTCTTTCCAGGTTTTTCTGAAACCATCCTGCTCATCATTTCTTATAGCCCAGTAGTATTCCATTACACTCATATGCCACAACTTGTTCAGCCATTCCCCAGTTGATGGGCTGAAATAATATTTTGTAACCACTGTTCATTCTATGCCATCTGAATAAAGGTCTTTACCAAAAAATAATTGAATTTACTGTCTATTAATAAGAAGCACATGAGTAGGGGGCTGAAGCATGAGAGAGAGCGAGAGAGAGAGAAAGAGAGAGAGAGAGGGAGAGAAAGAGAATAGAGTTAGGAGTGTAAACTCAGGATTATTCATAGAACCCTCTGGAAACCCAACCCATGAGTTTGGGTACAAGTTGAAGAAAGTAGCCTAAAAGTGTTAAACTGATATTTCATTTGTATATATTTTCTTTTTCTTCTTTTTTTCAGTGCAACAAACATTTATTTTATTTTTTCCAGTTACATGTAAGGGAAGTTTTCAACATTCATTTTCTTTTCTTTTCTTTTTTTTTTTGGTGAGGCAATTGGGGTTAAGTGACTTGCCCAGGGTCACACAGCTAGTGTCAAGCATCTGAAGCTGGATTTGAACTCAGGTACTCCTGATTCCAGGGCCGGTGCTCTATCCACTGCGCCACCTAGCTGCCCCTTCAACATTCATTTTCATAAGATTTAGAGTTCCACATTTTTCTCTCTCCCTCCCTCCCTTTCCTCCTGCCTCCACAAGACATCAACCAATCTGATATAGGTTATATATGTACAATCCACAAGTGTTCTTTTTATCAGTTCTTTCTATGGGGGTGGATAATAGGCTTCATCATTAGTCCCCTGGGATTGTCTTGGATCATTGTGTTGCTGAGAGCAGTTAAGTCATTTACAATTGCTCATAGAACAATACTGCTATCACTATGCACAATGTCCTCCCAGTTCTGCTCACTTCACTATACATCAGTTCATATGAATCTTTCCGGGTTTTTCTGGTATCATTCTGTTTGTCATTTCCTATAGCACAATACCATTCCACCACAATCATATACCACAGCTTCTTCAGTCATTCCTCAATTGATGGACATTCCCTTGATTCCCAATTATTAGTCACCACAAAGAGTTGCTATAAATATTTTTGTACAATTTTCCCCCTTTTCTCTTTTTCATGATTACTTTTGTTAACTGTTTCTCTCCATCCTATTCCCTTCCCTGTGATATTTACTCTATTATCTATCTTCTTTCACCCTATCCCTCTTCAAAAGGGATTTGCTTCTGTCTGTCTCTTCCCCCAATCTGCCTTCCCTTCTTTTGCCCCTCTCTCTTTATTCCCTTCCCCTCCTATTTTCCTGCAAGGTTAAATAAATTACTCCATCTAATTGAGTGTATATGTTATTCCCTCCTTGAGCCAATTCTGATGAGTGTAAAATTTATTTGCTGCCCTGCTCTTCCCTCATCTCTTCCCCCACTCCATAAGCTCTTTCCTGTTTCTTTCATGTGGGATTTCACCCCATGCTACCTCTGCCCTTCCCCCTCCCCCAGTGCATTCCCCTCACCCCTCAATTTAACCCTAAAGATGACATCATGGGGCAGCTAGGTGACACAGTGGACAAAGCATTCCCTTGGCCCCGGGGGGATCCAAGCCAAAAGACACAAGACACAAGACAGTCACCCACTGCACTACCCCAGGTATGTCCCCTAACTTCAATTTTTTATGGTTCTCTAGGGTCTTGTATTTGAAAGTCAAATTTGCCATTCAGTTCAGGTCTTTTCATCACAAATACCTGAAAGTCCTCTTTTTCAGTGAAGTTCCATTTTTTTCTCTGAAAGATTATGTTCAGTTTTGCTGGATAGGTGATTCTTGGTTGTAATCCCAATTCCTTTGCCCTCTGGAATATCATATTCCATGTCCTCCAGTACTTTCATGTAGAAGCTGCTAGATCTTGTGCTATCCTTACTGGGGCTCCACAGTACTTGAATTCTTTCTTTTTGGCAGCTTACAATATTTTCTCCTTGACCTGAGAGCTCTGGAATTTGGCTATAATATTCCTAGGAGTTTTCCTTTTGAGATCTCTTTCAGCTGGGGATCTGTGGATTCTTTCAATTTCTATTTTACTTTCTGCTTCTAGAATTTCAGGGCAATTTTCCCTGACAATTTCTTGGAAGATGATGTCTAAGCTCTTTCCTTGATCATGGTTTTCAGATAGATGAGTAATTTTCAAATTATCTCTCTTGGACCTATTTTCCAGGTAAGCAGTTTTTCCTAGAAGAGTTTTCACATTTTCCTCTATTTTTTTATTCATTTGGGTTTGCTTTATTGTATCTTGGTTTTTCATAAAGTCACTAGCTTCCATTTGTTCAATCCTAATTCTTAGGCAATTATTTTCATCAGAGAACTTGCAAGCCTTTTTCCTCACTTAGAAAATAAACTTTCTCTCTAATTCCTGACTCACCTGTCTCTGCGCAGCTCTGGCCATACATAGGTTAGAGAACAATTCTGAAAAAAATCCAGTTGATACAGCCTTAGTGGACATAGTGTCCCTCCTGAAATCTTTTATCCAGCTAAGCTGGACATTCCTGATACTCCATCTACCATTGCTGTAACTTAGTGTTGGCCATTGCCTCCTCACCTCCACCTCAAAAAACCCCTCTCTTCCTTGGAGTAGTAGCTTAAGTACCACCTTCTACTTGAAGCTTTTCTCAATTTTCCCAATTTCTAGTGCCCTCCTTCCCCAAATTACCTTGTATTTAACAACTTTGTATTTACTTCTCTCTGTATTTATTTTGTATGTACTTATGAATGTAACCAGATGCTCAAAGGTCATTTGCATAAGACTCTTCTCATTGATGGAGATTGATTGCTCATTTTTTCTTGCCTGCATGAGGGGCATAACTGGTCAGAGCTTGAGGGAAAAAAGAGATCCTGATCTTCTTGCTTAGAGAGAGAAGACATTCAGAATCTTCAGCTCCTTGAAGGACAGAAAAAGACTCAGTGATAAATTTGATATATAGAGGAGCAAGTACCCTCTATAATGTCTCTATCTCTAGCTTACTACATTAGAGACTTCAGAGAATTTTCCCTTTGGTGAACTCTGAGACTCATTCTCTTGACTGAACTAAGTTATCTTGCTCCTATTGGGAAAGCTCATTTATGTACTGTACTGCCTGATATATATCCTCCTCTGTATATTTTCACTGATTCCTGCTCACTAACTGTTTAAATAAATGGGTTTATTAACTATTGCTATGTGTGTTTCATTGTGGAACTGGCATTTGGTGGGAAGAGAATTAAGCCTTAGATATATAGCTTGGGGAGCTTCTCCATTAAAGGATAGCAATAAGGAATGCAGCTTGAACCTAAAAATTATTCCCCTTAGACTAACAATGTTTAAGGGAGAAGACAGATATAATTATCCTCTCTGAGGAGAGCAGAGTGCCCAACCCCTGGCCACAATCTCTTGCTTCCTCTCCTGGTGAATCAAGGTTTCCCTTGGGGAAGGATAGGGGGAAATGATTACAGAGATAAAATACATATTTATGTATTTATATATATGTACACACATATATACATATATATATATATATAAAATAAAAGGGTATGGTATATGGGAAGCAAGAGGAGCTCTTTCTATGTATTTATGGTGTACATACATATACACATACAAACATAATATGCTGTGTGTATATGTGTATATGTATGTATCCTTGTCACCTTTGTAAAAAGGGATTGTTTTATTAAATTTGTATTTCCATTACCTGACAGTGCCCAGAATATAGTAGACATTTAGAAAATACTTGCTGGCTGATTAATTAAATAACTGTTTATTGGCTGATTGATTATCAATACATATCTCCTTTCTTCCCTAATATACTATAAAGTCCTTAAGGGAAAATGCTTTATAAGCATTAAAACACCATATAAATGTGAGATAATTGTATTATTCTTTATCTTTTTTATTTCCCCTAGTACCTAAAAATGATGCTTTGCATATATTTTGTTGCTGGTTGTCATTTGTTGTTTTTTTGGGGGGGGGGCAGTGAGGGTTAAGTGACTTGCCCAAGGTCACACAGCTAGTGTCAAGTGTCTGAGGCTGGATTTGAACTCAGGTCCTCCTGAATCCAGGGCTGGTGATTTATCCATTGTGTCACCTAGCTGCCCCTGTCATTCAGGTTTTTTTTCTGTTTGGTTTTGGTTTTGGTTTTTTTCTGTCATTCGTTTTTGAAGAAGAACATGATTTGCAGTGAATTGCATTTAAGTGAGGGAGGGGTATGCAAGGGCAAGGTCACCAACCTCACTCTCTCCTACAGAGCCATCTAGTTCAGTGGTGAGATATATATCAGGATGACTGGAGAGGGCTCCTATTCTTTAAGGGAATTGGGGTTAAGTGACTTGCCCAGGGTCACACAGCTAGTAAGTATCTGAGATGAAATTTGAACTCATGTCTTCCCCACTTCAGGGCCAGTGCTCTGTCCACTGCACCACCTAGCTGCCCTTGCATATAGTTTAGTAAAAGTTGAATGAATGAATCAATCAATCTATTAACCCAATCAATCAATCAGTGTGCATTTATTAAGGCCTTACTATGTGCCAGGCACTATGCTAAGCACTGCAGTACAAAGAAAGGTAAAAACACTGTTCCTATCCCCAAGGAGTTTACATTCTAATGAGGGAAACAACATGAAAATAACTAGATATATACATGTTATATAGAGAGTAAATGGAAGGGAAAGGGCATTAGCAGAGGGATTGAGACAGACCTCCTGGGGCAGCTAGGTGGTGCAGTGGATAAAACACTGGCCCTGGATTCAGGAGGACCTTAGTTCAAATCCAGCCTCAGACACTTGACACTTACTAGCTGTGTGACCCTGGGCAAGTCACTTAACCCTCATTGCCTAACCAAAACAAAAAGAGAGAGAAAAACCTCCTGTAGAATGTTAGACTTGAAATGAGTTTTCAAGGAAATGAGGGAATGAATCAAAGAAACAGAAATAAAAAAGGAAAGCAACCAAGGAATGGGGGACAGTCAGTGCAAAGACATGGAGATGGAACTGTGTTTAATGAGTATCAATTAGGCCTATGTATCTAGATCATAGTATGGTTAGAGAGGAGTAGAGTATTAAAAGAGAGAAAAAGTAGGAAGAGATCGCCAAGCAAAGGACCTTAATCCTGAAGGTAATAGGGAGGGAGTCACTGGAGTTTATTGAGTGGGGGAGGAGGGGGGGAAGGGGTGGCATGATTAGACCTGTACTATAGGAAAATTATTTTGACAGCTGATTGGAAAATGGTTGATAGAGACTTGAGAGTGAGAGATCATGAAAAGTGATGAGGGTCTGTATAAGGGTGGTGGCTTGTGTGTGGGTAGAGAAAAATGGACATAGAGAACAGTTTTGAAAGTAGAAAGGAAAATCTTATGCAAAGGAATGGATATATTGGGAGGGTAAGTGAGAATGAGGAATCTATATTACATGAGATGGCTCTCTGGGAGAAGGAAGAGAGAAGGACACAAGGATAAATTTAGCTAATGTAAAAACAAAAGATACAGGGGGCAGCTAGATGGCGCAGTGGTTAAAGCACCGGCCCTGGAGTCAGGAGGACCTGAGTTCAAATCTGGCCTCAGACACTTGACACTTACTAGCTGTGTGACCCTGGGAAAGTCACTTAACCCCCTATTGCCTGCAAAAAAAACAAAAACAAAAACAAAAAGATATCAGTACAAAATAAAATATTTTTAAAGGAAGAACAAAAGGAACCAGGGTAGAAGCTGAGAGTGGACAGGGGCAACACAGGAAGAATAAAATTTGTCTCAATGGTCTTCAAATTATGGCAGGAGGAAGAAAGAACTCAATATGGGTCTTGTGGGAAGGCTTTGTACTTTGTACCTTGACTTTGTACTTTGCTTCACCCACTCTCCTAATTGGCTAAGAGATGACTAGAGTCTGTCTCTTCTGTACAAGTGATTTTCAAAGTGTCAACTCTAACCTAGGCCAACACCACACAGGGCAGCTCCATATACAAGGCCAATGGGCTGAAACTATCAACCAATGACTCAATCAATAAACATTTATTAAGTACCTGCTATGTGCCAGACACTACTGTTAAGCACTAGGAATACAAAAGAAGGCTATAAACAATCTCTGCCCTCAAGTGCTAACAATCTAATGATGGAGAAAACATGCAAACAAATAAATACAAAGCAGGCTATGTACAGGATAAATAGGAAATAATTAAAAGAGGGAAGGCACTAAAATTAAGAGGCGTTGGGAAAGGCTTCCTGTAAAAAATAGGATTTTAGTAGAGACTTAAAGGAAGCCAGGGAAGTCAGTATGTAGAGTTGAGGAAGGAGAGTATCTCAGCCATGGGGAACAGCCAGAAAAAAATGTTCAGTGCCCAAAGATGGAATGTCTTGTTCATGGAACAGCCTGCAGGCCAGATCACTGCATCAAAAACTATGTGTTGGAGAGTGAAGGGTAAGAAGACTAGAAAAATAGGAGGGAGCTAGGTTGTGAAGGGCTTTGAATGCCAAAGGATTTTGTACTTGATGCTGGAGGCAATAGAGAGCCGTTGGAGTTTAGTGAGTGGAAGAATGATGTTGTTACAACCTGGGCTTTTGGAAAATCATTTTAGTGGCTAAATGGAGGGTAAATTGGGCTGGGGAGGACTTGAGGCAGACAAATTCAGTAGCAAGTGTGAGGTGGTGAAGGCCTGCACTAGAGTGGTGGCAGAGTCAGGGGAAAGAAAGAGGAACATTCAAGAGATATTGCAAAGGTGAATTCAACAGGTCTTGGCAACAGATTGGATATGATATAGCTTCACACACTAGAGAACCCACATATTGGCCTAGTGCCAAAGCATTCCTGGACCACCAGGCAAGAGAGGAGAGAAGAGCAAAGGGGAGGTCTCTGTCAGGCACATCTGATTGGTTCTGATGTCAGAGGACAAGAGCTGCTTGGGACTTGCATCTGCTTGAATATAACAGAAAGCGTAGAAGTTTCCCTCAAAGGGCAGGGCAGGAAGTGGTGTATTTCCAGAAGAGATCAGAAAGGCTAGGCCCCCCAAACCAGACAGGGCTTTTTTCAGTCTGTACAAATCTCAAATCTGCCATCTTAAGCCCAGTCTCACTAAGTTCACCAGCTTGGCTATAGAGAGGAATTTTTTGGTCACAACAAGTCCTAAAGACCATTTACTATGTGATAGAACTTTTACAGTATGTGTTGATGGACGTAGAACCTATGTTGGCAGAATCACAGATATTTGAAGTATGTAATACACAATGTTTAATCAAAGGAAAAGGGGAACTAGTTCATATATATACATATATGTTCAGTCGTGTCTGACTTTTCATGACACCATTTGGTGTTTTCTCGGCAAAGATACTGGCAGGGTTTTCCATTTCCTTCTCAAGCTCATTTTACAGATTAGGAAACTGAGGCAAACAGGGTGTCACAAATAGTAAGTGTCTGAGGCCAGAATTGAACTCAGGAAGATGAGTCTGTACCACCTTGCTGCCCCACATACATGCATAATACATACATACATACAAACATATACATGCCTATACATGCCTATACACATACATACATATATACATATCTTTGTGCAGTTCATTATGAAGTATTTTTCAGGAAATATATCCTGACTCATTATAAGATTTCTGAAGATAATTTAAATTAGATTATTAATAACACATAATCATACTTGTGCATCAGGAAACCACCTTCCTTCCTTTTAATCTAATTTTCCCATAGGATTTCTCTCATAAGCCTTTGGGGCAGAGCTAGTGCCTAATTCAACATTCTAAATAACATCTCTCATTCAGCTGATGCTTAATACTGTTAAATATCTATAGCAGGTTAATAGTAATCACCTGAGTCCTGTAACCCACTTGATGAAATAGATATAGACAATGTGCTAAGGTTTTGTCTCTTTCAGACTAAGAGTAATTGAATTTGTTCCTTGTAAAGGATGTGAGACCTTTAGTGGCTCACACTCTGATTAGTTTATTAGCGGACTATAAAAGGTGCCAAACTTAGACTAGCCCATTCACAGCTTTTAAAGAAAGTTTATTATAAAAAAGTATTTGTTCCTTTTGAGGCTTGAAAATTTTTCCTCCACCTACTTGATGCAATTATAGAATGTCTAGCCATGTGTTGGCTAAAGGATCAGTTATGCCCCTAGTGGCCTCTAAAAGACAAG
Source organism: Dromiciops gliroides (assembly GCF_019393635.1). NCBI lineage: Eukaryota > Metazoa > Chordata > Mammalia > Microbiotheria > Microbiotheriidae > Dromiciops > Dromiciops gliroides. Next base: position 261,151,394 of record NC_057862.1, on the reverse strand, counting down.
CCAGAGATCCTGGTAGACACACTCTATGGAAGTCATGTCAGGCAGTGAAGAGAATTAGTTGTAGAGGAGGAACCCAGCTACTGAGAGGAAACTGGATTTTCTTTTCTCTTGTACCTCTTTCAAAGTGCAGCTGGTGAACATTGGGGGAAATGGGATTTCTCTCTCCTCCCTCTTCACTATAATATCTTGCAGAAGAACACCTTTACCAGTAAGAAATTCCTCACCCAGTAGAGAGCAGGCCCAGGGAGTCCAGCTGTGGAGTTGAGACAGACTTGGCTCTAATAATTGATAGCTGACCTGTAGATAGTAGCAGGCCCAGGGAGCCCAGATGAGTGGACTATCCAGCAGAAATACTGCAACCAGACAAAGCAACATGGAGACACGAAGAATACCAAGACCCTGCATTTCTGGCAGTATGAGTTGTCCTGGCTATGACTGTTACCTACATGTTTGCTTCTCTTCTAGTAATCTCGATGTGTATCTTCACTCTTCATACTGATACTGTGTGTATTTGTGTTAGAGCGTGCCCAAGGTTTATGTGGGAAATATTTTACTACTATTGTTCATGCTATCACATTGCAATAAATGTCTTGACTTTGAGCTAATTTTGTCAAGTGATAGACTAAGTAAAAATAACATACTAGTGGGAGCTCCTGAGCACTAGTTTTTGGGAGCACAGACACATGAAGTACCCTAAAGATGAAGCAGTCTTCCTGTGGGGGGACCCAATCCTAAGTGTCTGGAGGGTACTACATTATCAATAGAATTTCGGAGGAAGAAACCTTGGTGTCATGATTACAAAACTTGTTACAATGGATATCTCCAATAATTCCTCCACATAACTACATAAGGGTTTATTTATGTAGTAAACGAAAATTAAAAATAAATAAAAGTAGGAGCAGCTAGGTGGCACAGTGGAGACTTGCCCAAAGTCACACTGGTAGTAAACCTCAAAGGTGGGATTTGAACCCCAGGTCCTCCCATGTACTTTCTATCGAACCATGACCAAAAAAGAAAGTAAGCTTGAATTTAATTTGACATCTCCAGCAACCATCATGGAATGCTGAGTACTGCCAGAGCTGTGGGGTTATTTCTTTTTTTTCTTTTGTGAGGCAGTTGGGGTTAAGTGACTTGCCCAGGGTCACACAGCTAGTAAGTGTCAAGTGTCTGAGGTCAGATTTGAACTCAGGTCCTCCTGAATCCAGGGCTGGTGCTTTATCCATTGCACCACCTATCTGCCTCTGTGGGGTTATTTCTTGCATTTTGTCTTGAACCCTAAAGACAATACTCAAGATAGAGTTCCCCTACTATCATTAGTTTTCAACATTTTGTAAACACCTGATATCCCTGTTGTGATAGATGACCTGCACTGGACACATTCAAAAGGAGAGAGGGAGCAGGTCCTGGAAAGCAAATGGGATTTCAAGGTGGTAGTGGTAGAGAGTCCCTAGATATATAAGATATAGGAAATTAGAGAATTAGAGGGTGCTGACAGTAGCCCGAACCTCAGATAAGCTAGAGCAGGAAGGTTTGTTTCATGAACAAAAGAAGATGTAGTTATTCCCTAGCATCTCCTGAACCTGTATAAAACACCCACAGAGCCAGATTCTTGGGGATTCTTAGACTTGGGGAATTCGCCATTCCATGCTTCCACCTTCTGAACATTGTCTCAGTGGAGAAAAGGGGAGACAAGGGAAGGTCCTGGCATTCAATTCAGTTGAATTCCACTGAACCAGAACCAAGATATAGCTTTGCCATTTGTTTGACAACTTTATTCTTACAAGCTAAGTAAACCTATTCTTCTTGTATGATCCCATTACTTCTGTTAGGTTAGTTATTTACATCATTCTGGTACCTGAAGTTAGGATGGCTGCCAGAAGTCTGAGCAAGGAGAATCTTCCATCATTTTCCCCACCCTGGGACCAAAAAGAGTAGGTATAACATTAATGACTCCTTTAACAAAAGGAAGGAACCAAAAGGACTCAATTTATATACTGTATAAATTGAGCGGGTAATATAAGGGAACATTGAGATACAAAACTGACCTTGGTGCCACCTTACTATAATTTTAATGTGAAAGACAGATATATATATATATATATATATATATATATATATATATATATATATATATATACTTGGTGCCACCTTACTATAATTTTAATGTGAAAGACATATATATATATATACAATGGCTATAGACAAGCAATGAACTTCAAATGGATGAACCCTTTTGACTATAACTCTAATCTCTTCTGCCGCTTTGGGCAAATTATTTTCTTCTTTACTGAATTACAGAAGGAAATAAGGATCACAAATCTGATCTTGGCTCCTGAGTTGTGGCAATGAATATCATTTATTAAACTCTTGCTTTATGCCAGTTACTGTGCTAAGCCCAGGTGATACAATGAAAGGTAAAAACCGGTCCCTGCTTTCAAGGAACTCAAAGGGGAGATATCACACAAAGTACTGTGTACAAATAGGACATCTAGAAGATAAATTGGAAATAATCAACAGAGGGGGCAGCTAGGTGGTACAGTGGAGAAAGCACCAGCCCTGGATTCGGGAGGACCTGAGTTCAAATTCGGCCTCAGATACTTGCCACTTACTAGCTGTGTGACCCTGGGCAAGTCACTTAACCCTCATTGCACCGCAAAAAAAGAAAAAATAATTAACAGAGGGAAGGTATTAATATTAGGGAAGAGACTGGCAATATGTTTCTATAGGAGGTGGGACTTTAACTGATATTTGAATGGACACTCCAGGTAGGCCAGGAAAGTAGATGAGGAAGGAGATAATATTCCAGTCATGAGAAAGAGCCAGTGAAAAATTGTACATGAAACAAAACAAAACAAAACAAAACACATTGTACATGGAATACATGAGGGAAGTAAGGTATAAGAAAACTGAAAAGGGGCCAAGAGCTTTGAAAGTTGAACAAATGATTTATATTTGATCCTACGGATAATAGAAACCACTGAATTAATTGAATAAATTGAAAGTTACATAGTCAGACTTACATTTTAGAAAGATCAATTTGATTGCTGAGTGGAAGATGAGAGTGGGGAAAGACTCTTGAGGGCTCAAGGACCAACCAGAAGGCTACTGCAATATTTCAGGCAGAAGAGGATGTGACCTGAACACAAGTTGTGATGGCAGGTGTCAAGGAGAGAAAGAAGCAAAGATGAGAAATATTATATATATATAGACAAATAGGACTTGATCAATAATTAGATTATAGGGGGGTTCAGATAGGAATGAGAGAGTTAAGGAGAAGACACCTAGGTATGACCCTGAAGGTACTCTCAATAAATCAGTACAAAACATTCACGAAGGAGGCTATTTGCTAGGCACTAAATGCTGGGTATACGAAGACAGGAAAAAGACAGTCTCTGCTCTTAAGGAGCTTTGGACAATAATAGAGAAGTTTGGAAGAGGGGATGCTTTGAGGAAAAGAAAATAGGCTCATTTTTGGATGTATTGTGTTTGAGATGTCCATGGGCTATCTAGTTGTAAGTGTCTAAAAGAACAGTTGGAGATCTGAGACTGGAGATCAGCAGTAGATTAAGCTGGAGAAGATCTGAGTCATCTGCATAGAGATGAGCCCAGGACAGAGCTTTATGAGATACCCAAAGGGTCTGACCTGGATGAAGATACAGCAAAAGAGGCAGAGGAGGGGGCAGCTAGGTGGCACAGTGGATAAAGCACTGGCCCTGGATTCAGGAGGACCTGAGTTCAAATCTGGCCTCAGATACTTCCCACTTACTAGCTGTGTGACCCTGAGCAAGTCATTTAACCCTCATTACCCCGCCCCCCCCCCCAAAAAAAAGAGAGACAGAGACAGAGGAGCAGTCAGGTAGGAAGAGAACCAGGAGAGAGTAATATCACCAAAATCTCATGGAGAAGAGGGCGATTCACAGTGTCAATGGCTACACAGTGGTCAAGAAGGATGAGGGGCTGAAAAAAAAGCCATTAGATTTGGCATTGATAGCTCATTAGTAACTTTAGAGCAGGGGGAGCTAGGGGGCAAAGTAGATAGAGTGCTGGCCTTAGAGGCAGGAAGACCTGAGTTCAAATACAGCCTCAAAAACATCCTAGCTGTGTGACCTTGGGCAAGTCACTTAACCTCTGTTCATCACTGCAGAAGGAAATGACAAACTACTCAAGTATCTGTGCTAAGAAAATCTCAGGGACAGTATGGTCCATAGGGTCACAAAGAGTTGGACAAGACTGAAATGACTGAACAACAGTAACTTTAGAGAGAGCAATTTCAGTTGAATGATGAAATCAGGAGCCAGATAACAAATATAAGAGAGCGGGAAGAAAGAAATTAGAGTTAACTATTGTAGCTAGCCTTCTTAAGGAGTTTAGCCATAAGAGAGAGGAGAGATAAAGGGAGGATAGTGTGTGTAGGCAGATCAAGTGAGGAATTTTTTAGAATGAGGTAGACATAGGCATGTTTGTGTGTAGTAGGGAAGCAGCCAGTAAAAAGGAAAGATTAAAGATGATATACAAGGGACAATCTCTGGAGAAGATGGGATGGAATGGGATCACTTGTGCATGAGAAGGGGTTAGCTTTGGCAAAGAGAAGGGCCACCTGCTCATGTAAGACAGAGGTGGAGGAGATAGTGGTAGAAGGATCTGAGTGATGTGAGATGAGGAGAAGGATAGAAGAGGGAAGTCTTGGCAAATAGTTTCAATTTTTCAATGAAATATAAAGCAAGATTATCAGGTAAGAAGGTGAAAAACTCTGGGAGATTTGAGGGGGGATGAAAAAATTTGGGAAAGCTGCTCCCTTGAATAAGAGATGAGGGCCCAGTTAAGATAATTTAATATAAATTGTAGTGGCCTGAGTAAGCAGTTTCTTGATTTTCTTCTTCAGCCTGCAGTATGTGAATAGGAGCAGAAGCAAAAGGTGGGAATAATTCAAGGCTGGGCTTGAAGGGCAAGAAAGATCCTCAAAAGGATCAAGGGACAAGCCAGAGAAATTGTAGAGTGAACTGGTTGAGCAGGAGTCAAGATAGGGAAGGGAAGTGAATGTAGCCAGTGCAGGGTGATGGCCTGGAAAGGAACGAGGTGTGGAATGTTGGAGGTCAAGGTAAGCATAAAGAACTGCGTCTGGAATTGCAAGGCAGAGGGAGATTTACAATATCCTATTAGAATCAGATAGTAAATGTCAGAGTTTATGAACATGAATGTGGAATACTTGTGGGTGATGTTAAGATCATCTCTCTGTGTAGCCGAGGTGGAGTAGAAGAACAACTGGTTTTGGGAAATGAGTAAATTGAGGAACTGGGAGGTTATGTTATTTGAGGGAGTATCCATACATATATTGAAATTCCCTAGTATGAGATCAGGATTGGGGAGTTGAAAAGACTGTGAACAGGGGTGAACTCATTGAGGAAGAAAGGCCAGTTTCTTGGACATCTATCCTGCAGGTGGTATCTTGAAGATATCAACTAGCAGAATCTTATTAGGTTGTTAAATATATATTGAGTTAATCTCAAACGAAAAGTTTAATGGTGACAATGGAAGAATGAAAGCTTAGGAGTGGCAACAGGGAGCAAGGAATATTCCAACTCTTCCCACCACAACCAGGGTTAGGAGTGCGAGTTCAACTAATGCTAGAAAGGATAGCTAGGGAAGGTATTTCATCTTATGTGCATATAATTTAACACCCAGTTACAATAATGAGCTCATTTTAAGCCTATGGGATGATATTATGGCTTCTAAAGTCCACATGGTTCTATCTTTTTTTTTTTTTTTGCAATTGGGGTTAAGTGACTTGCCCAGGGTCACACAGCTAGTAACTATTAAGTGTCTTAGGCCGGATTTGAACTCAGTCAGGTCCTCTTGAATCTAGGGCCAGTGCTCTATCCACTGCGCCACCTAGCTGCCCCCACATGGTTCTATCTTACTGGAGTCAGTAACCAATTGCTTTATTCAGGCTAGAGGCATATGTATGTGTGTGTGTATATATATATATATATATATATATACACACACACACATACATATATATATATACACACACACACAAATATATATGTGTGTATAAAATTTGCATTACATATGTGTGTGTAATGTGTGCATATAAATGCACATGCATATACACACATACATAAAATCTGACCATGCTTCTTACTTAAAAATCTTCTTCAACAGTTCCCAATTCCCTTTACAATAAAATACAAAATCCTCAGGCTAGCTTTTAAAGTCCTCTACTATCTGAATACCAAGTCTTACAATTCTTCATAAACTTTCCATTTGGGTCAAATTGACCTTGCTGCCGACTGTTCCCAGTATATGAGATTTCATCTACCATCTCCATATCTTGGAACAAATGTTCCCCACGTTTGAAATATACTTTCTTCTTATCTCTACCTCAATAAATCCCCGGATTCCTTCAAAGCATAACTCCTACATTAATTTTTGCTGATTTCCCCTCTCCTCCTTATTAGCACTACCTGCCTCCTGAAATAAGTTCAAATATATATTCATACACACATATTTTATATTTACTTGTGTACAGGTTGCATTCCTCTGGTAGGGAGTATAAGTTTCTTGAGGGAAGGAACTGTTTCTTTTTTGTTTTTATGCCACTTAATAAATGTTTGTTGAATGGATTGTAAATGGAGTTCAAAATGTCTAAGTGTATTTTAGGAGTGCATTGCACATTTTTACTTTACAGATGTTTCTTTTTTCATGGATTATTGACTTATTTTTTTAATTCTTATTTTTATTGATAACATTTGTCTTTACATCACATTTATTCCTGAATATAATTCTTCTCCTTCCACTGCTAAGGGAAAATTTCTCCTTATACAGATTAAAAAAGAAAAAGGAAAAACAGTTTGGAAAAATATGCAGATTTTTCTAACAAAGTTTTATTGCTATCTTTACTTAGAAGAACAATGTTCCATTAAAAATGTGGCCTCAGGGATTTGGTGGGTTTCTGTAAAGTTTAGTCTAGTCGCCTTTCCCTCCATTATTTGTCTTATTAATAATAACCTTACATTTCTATAATTGCACAAAGAAATTAGTAGACAGTGGTGCTGGACCAGTGAGCTTAATATACAGAGGATCTGCTAAATGGTATAAAATGGAAGAAACTACCGGAATAGTGACCCAGCTACATGATTTTGTGAGAGGATATCCTAAGAATCTTTTACTCGATTTTTAGATAGTTTCATCATTGGTGTCAGTTATAGTCATCATCAATTAAACTTGTATCCATCCTTTTTGGGGTGTAAACTGCTGGCTAAATGTTGTACGGCAACAGGTTTCTACTGACTCAGAACCTTAATAGGAACTTGGAGCATCGAACTAAGGGTGTTTTGGAAGGACAGGTCTTTCGTCCTGCAAAAAAAAAAAAAAAATCAGTTATTAATTACAAGGGATGTTGTTTGCTTTCCAGAAGAGCTTATCATCTTTGCTTTTTGAAGTTCACTTAAGGGTCAATTTTTTTCTTTTTTATAAACCTCTGTGATCACCAGATTCAAAGATTCATTATTGTTTGGAATGGATAAATATAAAGGGGTGAGAGAGAACTGAGGATGTATTTGGAGAAGGCTGGCAAGAGAGAGGTATGCTTATTCATACATAAGCAAAACTCTAGAGCATCTCATCCTTGGGTCCAGAAATCAAGAAGGTTGAGCAACTTTATATTATTGTCATTATTTTAAAATTTCTGCCGATATTGTACTGCCAGAAGCCGCCCCCAGCTGCTCCTTCCTTCTAAGAGGGGCTGAAGCTGGGAATCGGCTGAAGAAATCGAACCTGTCATTGTGTTTGGCCTTAAGTTTGTAGCGTTTTGCTGTTAAACGTATTCTCTAGGGTTCAGAGGGTGAAGCGAGCAAATACTCTGGGGCAGGAAAACCAGAGGACCTTTTATTGTTACGTACGTCCAACTTCACAAAGTGTGGAGGAGCCGCGACGCGGAGCCGGGTGCAGCAAGATCCAGGAGCATCTTCCGCCTCCCGCTCCTTCGAGTCAGGGGCTTGGAGGGTAGGAGGAGGATTAAAAAGGCTCTCCTGGAACCCGGATCCCGGATCCCGGAAGGACCTGGATGCTATTCCATTTCGCTCGAACACACGCACCCGTTTAGCAAGAAACCGCTCCTTTGACAGAACCCCTTCCTCTAGCAACCCGGAGAGACGGGTACCCAGGGCTGCAGGAGAAATACGAAAGAAAAGATTTACTGCCCAAGAAGGTCTGGGCAGGGAGGCGTGGACCCAAAGTCCGGAAGTCCTGGGTTCAAGTCCTCACTGGATGGCCCTGGTCAAATCACTTGAACCATCCCCGCACTCTAGGCAACTCTCTCTGGGATTGTAAGTGGCCGCGAGAGGGGCAGACCCGCATTGGGAGGAGACGCTTCCTCATCCGGGAGTTCCTCATCCTGATGAAATCACAGAGCCAGCCCCCAAAGAGGGGGATTTGGGGGGAAAGAACAGGGGAAGGAGGAGTAGGGAGAGGATAAGGGGGGGGAGAAACAGAAGGAGGAAGAGGAGGGGGGTGAAAGGAGGAGGGATAGGGGAAGGAGGGCGAAAGAAGAAGGAGGAGAAAGAGAGTGGAAGGAGGAAGGAGGAAGAAGGAGGAGAAGGAGGAGGGGGGGGCGGGAAGGAAGGTGTTGCCGTCACTCCGAAAGCCACCAGGAAAAGCGGTGTATTCAGGAAGCCTGGCTGCAGCTGAGGATCAGCTGCTGAAGGAGGCGGGGATCCAAGCAGGGAGGAGTTTGGGCGGGGGAGGGGGGGAGGAGGAGAAGCAGGAGGAGGTGGAGGAGGAGGAGAAGGAGGGAGGCTAGGGGAGAGAAGATCAGGAAGCAGCGAATGCATCGCAGTGTCCAGAGCCCCCTCTCTCTCGCTCTGTCTGCCATGGCTGGTTAAACAAAAATCATCATAATCATAAGCAAGAGAGGCGGAGGAGGGGGGGGGGAGGAGGGCGCGGGTGGAGAAAGAGACAGAGAAGGCAGCGAGGCCGGGCCGGGCCGGGGCGGCGAGCCCAGGGAGCAGCAGCGGCGGCGGCAGGAGCGGGAGGAGCAGCAGCAGCAGCCGCAGCAGCAGCAGCCGCCGCAGCAGCCGCAGCCGCAGCAGCTTCAGCCTCCTCCGCAGCCGCAGCCGCCGCCGCCGCGGGCAGGAGCTGCGGGGCCGCAGCATGAAGAAGAGAGCCGGCCCGGGGGGCAGCAGCATGAGGTCTGTGGTGGGCTTCCTGTCGCAGCGGGGCTTGCAAGGGGACCCGCTGCTCACTCAGGACTTCCAGAGGAGACGCCTGCGGGGCTGCAGAAACCTCTACAAGAAGGACCTGCTCGGCCACTTCGGCTGTGTCAATGCCATTGAGTTCTCCAACAATGGAGGCCAGTGGCTGGTCTCAGTAAGATCCGACCTCTTCGCTTCCCCTCCCCTTCTCCGGGCTCCCTCTTCCTCCTCCTCCTCCTCCTGCCCCGGCACGGGGAGGGGAGTCCCGCCAAAGCTGGGGCCGGGCTCCCGGGGGGGGGGGTTGGGGGGGGAAGCTCCCGCGGGGGCGGGGAGGCGATGCCTGGGCTAAAAAGATCTAAAATGGTTGACAGCTCCCAAGCTCTGCCCCCTTCGGCGCCGGGGGACCGGGAGACGGCACCGCCGGCGGGGCCACGGGGCCGGGGCCGCCCCATCCTTGACAAAGTTTGACGGGAAACTCTTCCTCTCGCTACTTCCCCAGGTGCACTCGAGGGCCGTGTAGCGGCGGAGGCCAGGCAGGCCCCGAGGCCGGGGCCGGGGAGGAGGAGAGGGCCGGGCTGGGCCGGGGCGGCTGCTCGCATCTCCGCCCCCCTCCCCCCCCAACTGGGCTAGGCTGCACGCCCCCTCGGCCTCTTCCGTCTCCGTAAGGGAGGGGGGCTGCCATTGCAGGTGGACCCTCTGCCCTTCCGGGCTTCTTCCTCTGCCCTCCCCTCCCTCCCCAAGCTGTGGCTTGCACTGCTTGCCCCCCCCTCCTTCCCGCCGCCCTCCCCCACCACACACACACACACACTCTCCCCCCTCATCCCGGGGCTTCCCCTCGGGTTTAGGGGAAAGGGGTGAAATCGAGGCCCGGGAGGTGTAGGCCTTGCTCTCCTGGGGCTCCTAGCGACAGGCGGCTGAATCGATAGCCTATTGCACCAGGGAGGCCCCGGCCTGGCTCGCGCTGGACGCCCGCCCGCAGCCCTGGATCAGCCCCGATGGGGGTGGGATTGGTGGGTGTTTGGAAAGAGGTGGCAGGCTCTGTATGGGAGGGAGGGCTCTGCTGCCTCTACCGCTGTCCGCCTTTACCCGGTCCAAAGAGGCCAAAATAGGGGGCAGGTGGGTGGGGGGCACACGGAGGAAACGAGGGGTGGGGGATCGGGTGTCTGCCGCTGGTGCCCCATTCCTTCCTCCATCTCTGTTCCAGTGTCAGCCGTGGGGCGTGGGGGTGGGGGTGCGGCGGAGGAGATGCTGGCGAGCAAGGTGGGTCGTGGACCCAGCCTCCCTTCCTTCTGCCTTTATCCTTAAGTAGAGTCCAAGTCATTATTTATGGCCCTTTTTTAAAAATTATTATTATTATGACCTGCCTCTGGTAAGAAACTGGCCTGACATGGCAGTCCATGCACGAATGACCAGTGACAGATCTAAATTTGCAGAGTCTCTGCCAGGGTCATGTTTGGACACTCCCCCCAGCCCAGTGTCAGAACTTAGATTTGACTTGGGGGTGGGGAGAGGTGTGGTGAGCGGTAGAGAGAGAATATTTTGGGGGTGTTTTAGAGAGTAAACTTAAAAAAACCCAACCTTTTGATTCCAGCTGTTTTGAGATGTTAATAAAATAGAACTGACCTTACCCTTGTTCTTTATGAAATGAGGAATGACTCCCAACCTGAAGACTTCCTCAGATAGTTTAGCTGCTTAATTTCATCACCCAATATTCAGTAATTAAGATTTCTCCATCAAAGACTGAATTTGTGGATTTTCACTTAAGTTTCCAACTATGGTGTCTTGCAAGTCGAAGGGGGCTTAATCATTGTTTTTTAAATTGATTTGAATTATTTTCAAAAGCACAAGAAACCTTTACTACTGTGAGAATTTTTAGGGTACCTACCATACTTATGGGGAAATCTTACACATATGGTCTTATGTTAAGCAGCTTAATTTAGATTTAAAACATTACACTGTATCTTCCTGTCGTCACTCCCCTTTTCAGTCTGCTGGCTTGCTGAGGCCCCAGGTTCATCCCTTTTTGGCTTCTGGTTACAACAGCTGCCTTAGCAGCCACCTGCCCCAACAATTCAGCTAGTATGTCTCCTGGGTTATGCCCATAGGAAAATCTCTGACTCGACTTTCTCTTGGCGATAAGCACTTAGACCGTGTTCACATTCCATGATTGGGAAAGGAATTCTCCATCATTTACTTCCTGGGTTTTCTTTTCCTCCTTGCCTGTGTTCTTCCTGTTTTCTATCAACTCCTCCCCTTGCTCTTAAGTCTTCTGTAGCAGGTTCTTTCCTCAGCTCTGCCACTCCTAATTTTAACTACGTTGATTTTGTTTGTGCAAAAACGGAATTTTTTCATTCTGCCACTCATCTTTTCTCTGGACTTGGTGTTTCACTAAAAAAGTCTTCTTAGGTTTTCACAGCTTTGCCCAGTCTAGAGTGCCTTTCTTCTGGGATTGGGGCGCCATTGCTTTTGCTAAAGGATTCTGAATACTCCTTACAACGTGAAAGACCATTTTAATCTTGCCTAGCCAGCTCTTCATTTACACATTTTAACATATGTAAGCATTCTATGTTGGGGTTCTCTGAAGGGGCATTTTTTTGGGGGGGGGAAGATACCACCTGTATCTTCAATTTTACCACTTTATAAATAGTAAGGAAATATGATACCAGGTTTAGAGTGGTAGAGAGACTAGCCCTGAAGGATCCATCATGCATTTGGTACTGTGTTTCATGTTAAAGCCTTCAGATTTCTAGGGTCAGGATGCCAATTTTTCATCTTTTATGCTGGCCCTGAGTTGAGCCCAAATGCATTATCTTTAATGTATGACCCAAGTTTGTTTCAGACACGATTTATTTGGGGGCTTTAACTTGGAATCTTAAGGAAATATTAAATGTATTGATTTCCTTTGGCATAGGTACAATGTGCTAAGTAGTGTAAGAGTTCATTAGTTAAGGCAAAACAAAGTTTCTTGCCATTTATCTGGGTGAAGAAGTTAAAAGGGGTACGGGGCAGAGGAGAGTGGGGCAGCTTATCTTAGGGACCTAGAGCTGGGTCATAATGATGGAGAGCATTTGGGTGAAGGTCAAAGGAAGAAAAACCCAGTTGGTTTTGTTTGTTTGTTTGTTTTGAATCATTTGTGTATACTAAAGACCACCTGGGGAGAAAGAGGAAATAGATGGGTTGGGGAAACATCACAAGCCTGGCCCTAAGCCATAATATAAGAGTAATGGGACTTCATTAATTCAGATGTCTGTTGGCATTCTCTCTCTGCCAAAAGTAGAGTAGCTAAAGCTTATTGAATTGCCTTCAAAATGTCATCCTTCAAAAGGTGAAATAATTAACAAGGTGAAATTCCATAGCTGAATGCTGGAGTAGATATGATAGAGGAGAAGAAATCCAGGCATGATTTGAGATATATTTTAGGTTTGGGAAAGCATATTTCAAAAAGTTCAGAGGAGAGATAGGATACCATGGAATAAAATGCTTCAGGAGAGATGGGATGGGAGATGCTCAAGTATGAAATGTTGAAGACACAAAGGGAAATCATTCCTGTGAGGAGGAAACGTGGGATCCGTCCAGAGATGCCAGTGTGGTTGGATGCACATGGAACTCCTCAGCCAAATCAGATTTTAAAAAGAAATGTGAGGAAGATGGAAGCAGAAAAAAATAAAGATAAGGATATGGCAGGAGTGTCAGAATGAGTTGGGGCAGGCAAGGGACCCTAAGGACAACATAAAAAAGTTTTGTTTTTTATTAGGGGAGAAAAAGGTGGATTAAAAAAAAGGAACAGGACCTTTTCTCTCTGGGTATAGGGCATGAGGTCTACCAAGAGAGAAGACAAACTTGTTCAATTCTTACTCTGTTTCTGTTTCATTTGCAAAGGAAAATGAATTTTACATTGGAAATGATAAAACAAATGACTAACAGGGAAATGATGCATGGTATATAGGAGATTGTAAGAAAGTGTTGAGTTGCCCTGGATGAACTTACTTGGCCAGGGGACAACTATATGTTCAAGTCCTCAAAGAACTGGCAAATGTGCATGGAAACAGAGGAGGAGGTATCACAAAATTAGAGAAATGTAAATATTGTCCTGATTAAAAACAAAACAAAACAAAAGCAGAAGAGAATAGAGTCTGCAAATTATAGGCTACTGAGCTTGGTTTGACTCTTAGAGAAATTCTAAAATAAATCCTTAGATGGTTGTTGAATGTATTGCTATATGGAAGTGGTGATTACAAAGAGTCAGCATGGCTTCATCAAGAACAGGTCATGTCAGACCGCATTTCCCTTTTTTGATCTGATAATTAAACTAATAGCTAAGGGAAATGTTGTGGATAGATTTCAGCAAAGCTTTTGATAAAGTAATTCATACTATTGTTGTGGAAAAGATGAAGAAATAAGGATTAGACAGTAATGCAATCAGATGGGTTCCAAACTGGTTGATTGTCATACTCAAAGTAATTATGGTTCAATGTCAATAAGATAGGGTACTTCAAGGGCCTGTCCCAGGGATCTTTGCTTGGCCCTGTGCTACGCACAAATACATATACACACATATATGTATATATGCTTGGATTAAGATTTGGATAAAGGCTTAGATGATATATGTTCATTAAATTTTCAGAGAATCCAGTGCTGAGTTAGCTAACCCAATGAATAACAGTTAGGATCCAAAACTAGAACATTGGATTGAACCTAATATGATGATATTCAATAGGGATAAATGCATTTAGATAAAAAAAAAATCAGCTTTACAAGTTAATATGGGAGAGGCATGGATAGACAGCGGTTGTTTTGAAAAGGATCTTAGGGTTTAGTGGAGTGCAAGCTTGAATATCAGTCCGAAGTTTGAGGTGCAGCCGAAAGACCAGATTTTATTTTGGACTGCCTGAAGAGGGGCATTGGCTCATAGGAAAAGAGACTTTACTCAGGTCACATGTAACCTCATCTGGTGAATTGTGTTTAGTCCTGGGTACCATGCTTTAAGGACACTAACAAGCTGCAAAGTGTGCAGAGAAGGTCAGCAGGATGGTGCGAAGGCTTGAGTTCATGTCATGTGAAGATCAGTAGAAGTAACTTGAGATGTTTAGTGTGGAGAAGACTTGGGGGACACAGGTAGCTTTCTTCAAGTATTTGAAGGACTCTCATGTGGAGGAGAGATTATTCTTACTCTCTTGGGCCCCTGAAGCAGAACCAAGAGCAGAATGGATAGAAGTTGTGGATAGATTTAGAATTTATAGCAGGAACAACTTACTAAAAAATTAGAGTTGTACAGAAGTAGAATTAGCTACCTCTGGAAATGATGGGTTCATCCTCCTTAATAGTTTTATATATTAGATTTGTTATGTTGGGGATTCTTTGCTTGTGTGCATTGGACTAGTTGGCTGCTGTGCTTCTTTACAATTTTCAAATTCTGTGATAATGTATTTTAATGATAATAGGGGTTCAGAGGGCTTTATTGGATTTCATTTTCACCTCCCCATAATCCTCTAATTTTTACAAATGAGGAAATAGGTATAAAGAGGTTAGGTTACTCACCTGTACTTACACAGTAAGTGTGGGAGCTGGAATTTGAATCTTAATCTTCCTGATTCCAAGTCTTGCATTTTTTCCACAATGCCATTTTTTAAAAAGTTTACAAAGCATTTGTCTCACAATAACCCTGTGGGCTAGATATTTCCACATTTCACAGATAAGGAACCTGATGCTTAGAGAGGGTTACATAGAGAGAGCTTCTAAGTGTAGGAAACAGAATTCAAACCCTAACTTCTAACTACAAGTCTAGTGAGTGCTCTTTCCATGATACCGTGCTGCCTCTCCAGTGACAACTGAGGGTATGAACTTAATGGCACATAGGTTACTATAATCAGTAACCCACAGCCAGAAAGTGAAATAGTTGGTGATAGCAACAAGTGTTGAGGTGGTTGTTTTGAGGCTTAAGATATTAAAGTAGGTCAGACTACTTTATTGTAAGATATTTTCTCAGCTTAAAAAAATTAAGATATTTTATTGATATCCTGTGTTTTTGTATCACCCACCTCTCCCCTGTATCTTCCCTTGTCTCTCCTTCTAGAGAGCCATCTCTTAGAGAAAAAGAGTTCTTAACCCCCTTTTGGCACTTTGAAATCTGTGCATCCCTTCTCATAATAAAGTTTTTAAATGCATAAAATAAAATATATAGGTTTTCAATGGAAACCAGTTATATTGAAATACAATGATCAAATATTTTAAAATAACTCCTGTCTTAAAACAATTTTTTTCTTTATATTTCTTGGTGACTTATATCTATGAAATATTGGCATGGATAATATGCTGTAGGATACTCTATTGGATCTGTGATCTCATTGAGTTGGATTATTCCTTCTGTTGATATGTCTGACGATCATATCCTTCCATGAGTTTGAAAAGAGACCTTTCTTGATTTGTCCATGACATCTCTTTGGTACCAGCAGAACACCTGAACTGTTGTCAAGCCTATCTTTAAAAAAAAAATAATTGATTGTACATTTCTGTGATGTTCTTTCAAAGTTTTATATTTGTTATATGTTGTAACCTACATATACTTATGACATGCTTTAACCGTTATCTCCTGTTGCTCATTTTTAATTCTCTGAAGACTGTAGCATTTCACATCTTGTAGTCCTACTGCAACACAGATATTAAAAAATATGGACTTGTGTTTTGGGAGGAACTTGGAGTAACTAAAGGAGCTCTGCAATTTCCTGAATGGAAGTGTAATTGTTCTCAAACAGAACAGCTCATACTTATATAGTACTTTTTTTTTTTTTAAGTGAGGCAATTGGGGTTAAGTGACTTCCCTGGGGTCACACAGCTAGTGTTAAGTGTCTGAGGCCGGATTTGAACTCAGGTACTCCTGACTCCAGGGCCAGTGCTCTATCTACTGCGCCACCTAGCTGCCCCTTATAATAGTACTTTTAAGTTTTGCAAAGCACTTTCCTCATAGTAGCCCTGTGAAGTAGGTAGCACAAATAAGACCTCCATTTTCCAAATGAGGAAACTGAGGGGCCCAAAGAGAGAAAGGAATTTGCTCAAGGTGACATAACTAGTTGGTGGGAGAGCTGGGACTAGAAAGATGCTAGTATGGCAAAAAACAAGGTTCTCTAAATATGTAGTTCTCTCAATACATTTTGTGACATACCTTATAATTTACTTAGCACTTTAACATAAAATTAGCTCACATCTGAATCTTTTTTTGTTGTTTGTTTTTTACATTTTTACTTAAAGTTTTGAGTTCCAAATGCTATCCCTCCCTCCCTCTTCTCCTCCTCCATACCCTGAGGTGGTAAGCAATCAGACATAGGTTATACATGTGCAGTTATGTAAAATATTTCCATATTAGTCATTTTGTATATGAAGACTTGAATCAAAGAAAAAATGAAAGTCAAAAATAGCATGCTTCAGTCTGTACTCAATATCAGTTCTTTCTCTGGAGGTGGATAGTATGCTTCATCATTAGTCCTTTGGGAACATCTTGGATCATTGTATTGCTAAGAATAGCTAAGTCATTCACAGTTCTTCATCAAACAATATTGTTGTTACTGTGTACAATATTGTCCTGCTTCTCTTCACTTCATTATGCATCAGTTCATGTAAGTCTTTCTAGGTTTTTCAGAAATCATCCTGCTTGTTATTTCTTATAGCACAATAATAATATTCCATCACCATCGTATACCACAGCTTGTTTAGCTATTTCCCAGTTGATGGGCATCCCTTTGATTTCTAATTCTTAGCCACCACAAAAAGTGCTGCTATAAATATTTTTGTACAAATAGGTCCTTTTCCCTTTTTTTGGATGTCTTTGGGGTACAGACCTAGCACTGACATCTGAATCTTACAGTAAAATAAGCACCCACTTTGCTCAGGGCACCGACATAGAGGAGCCAATGGAAGAAAGTGAGAAAGGTTCCAATTAGACAAAGGTTTCTATTGTTCAGTATGCTTAATTAGCTTACCCCAATATCTGATTCTAGTATTCATATTCTTATGTGCTTCCTATAATCTGAACTTGTTAATTAAGGGTTTCTTCCTACCACCCAGTCACTTTTTCAGTCATGTCCAACTCTTCATGATTCCATTTGGTGGTTTCATGACAAAAATACTGATTTGCCCATTTCCTTCTCCAGCCCATTTTACAGATGAAGAATTGAGGCAAAGGGTTAAATGACTTGCCCAGGGTTAAACATCTAATCTAAGGCCAGATTTGAACTCAGGAAGATGAATCTTCCTGACTCCAGGCCTGCACTACCTACTTGTACTCAGTCACCAGTTAACTTCAGTTTTATGGAATGGGTACTTTGTATGCATGTATAACTACAGCCAAATTTTCTCTATTTGACTAATGCCTTAAGTCATTTAAAAACTTTTGGATAAACCTTGCTGGAAAAGTTTATTAAAATCTCCAAGTCCCTTTTGTCTTAATTAATACCTCTCTCTTCATCTATTAGTCTGTTAGTCAGAAATATAGCTAATGATGTGCTATAAGGAGAAGGGTCTAGTACCTTTGGTTTTTTAAATTCATAATTTACAATTCTTTAGCAAAGAGTGCCCTGGAAATTGGTTTTCTGGATTCCTTTCTGAGTTTGGGGGAGATACAATGTACTATTTTCTCTTTCATAATTTTCAATATTAAGGGATGATATCCTCATAGCTCCTCCTTCTCTCAAATGGTTTATAAAAGAATTCTTTATTGCTTAAAAATAATGTAATCATATTTAGAGCTGACTTTTGAGGTCATCTAATCTAACCTCATTTTTACAGATGAGCAACCAAAACTCAGAGGTTGTGGCTGATTTGTTTAAGTCTAGAGTTAAAGTGCAGTTTTCCTTTGTTATTTCTCTAAGAAATTTGGGAGAGTTGGGGCAGATCTGGCAGGGTCAATCCTGGAGAGCATTTTTATGTTGAATTCATGGAGCCATTAGCATAAAGATGACATTATGTATTTGACCTACCTGGTCCATCACCTCATGGCTCTTCCAAGATCAGCAAATTCATTGTCAGTCCTACTATTTTTAAAAATGTAGTCTACGTTTTGTTGGGTAGTTCTCAGACTTCTTAAGGACAACAAAAAGTTATTGGACCTGAGAAAATGATAAATTGTGGTTGAGTTGACTTTTTTTTTGTAATCTTAATTGTTAATTTGATTTTAAAAATCCAATCTGTGAACATTCTCATGTCATTTTTGCTCCTAAATTTGCTTCCTCACATATAAGATGAAAAGGTTGAATTGAAATGACCCCTTTTTACTTTAATATGCTGTGATTCTGACAGGAACCATTAACAGTTCAAACTTCTCTTTTCACCAGAAAGCTGCTTCTCCCCTCTTATTTCCAACTTGTCTTTTAATCTTTCACCTGTACTCTGTGTTACTCCACAAATGTGTCTGGCACTCTCTAGCCTCCTTGCCTTTGCCCCACTACCTCGGCAATTCTTGTTCATTATGTTTGCTTTTCTTTGCCAGTTGAAATCCCACCTATCCTTCAAAACCTTGTTCAGATGCCACATCATCTATGAAGCCTTCCCTGAATCACCTAGAATAGATCCTGGAATGAATTTGTTCATTCTGTGAACTGTCATAGCATTTGATTTATACATTTATGAATTTATGTCATTCTGTTTTATAATTATTTGTGCACATAGCTTACCTTCCCTAGTGGGCTATAAGCTCTCTTGAGAATAAAAGCCATGTCTTATTTATTTTTCTACCTGAGCACCTGTTTTTCTTCTTTCTCTATGTTTTATTTTCTGAAAGTTAAAAACCTTTATCAATGTGGGAAGATCATAACTCATGTGCAGAGTTCTTTAAAATTCACAGAGCACTTCCTAAAATAGCTTGATGATGTAAGGAGAACAAACATTATTATACCCATTTTATTGATGAGGAAACAAACTTGGAAAGCTTAAGTCAACAGGCATTTATTAAGTGCTTGCTATATGTGCAAGGCACTGTATTAATCTGGAAATACAAAGAAAAGACAGTTTCTGCCTTCAGAGAGCATACACTCTATTGAAAGGAATCAACAGGTGAATACAGTGTGGATGGCAGGTGGAAAGTACACTGAAAGGAGAGGGCATTGGAAGTTGAGGGGACAGGGAAAGGCCTCTTTCGGAATGTGGATTTGGTATCGAATTTTGAAATAAGTCAGGAAAACGAAGGTTAGAGGTAAGAGGGCAGAGCATTCCAGCATGGGGAACAGTTTGTCCAAAGCCATAGAGATGGGAAATGGAACTTCATGTTTGAGCAATTCAAGTAGGTGTGCGAATAAGATGTGTATGTCTAGGGAGGCAGCTAAGTGGTGCAATGGATAAAGCACCAGCCCTGGATTCAGGAGGACCTGAGTTCAAATTCAGCCTCCGACAAAGGTCAGGTTATGGAGAGCTTTAAATGCCAAACAAAGGAATTTATACTTGATCCTGAAGATAATAGAGAACCACTGGAGCTCTCTGAGGAGAGAATGAGTAATGGGGTCACATGTTCATTTTAGGGCAATTACTTTGGCAGCTGAGTCAAGAGGATAGTGGTACCCTTGACAGTACTAGGAAAGCTGGGAGGTGGAGAATTTGGAGGGGAGGAAAGGTAAGTTTTGTTTGGGAAATGATGAATTTGAGATGCCTGGTCTGAAATGTCCAAAAGGCAATTGATGAGTTAGGACTAATTCAGGACTAGGGTTGGATATATAGATCTAGGAATCATTTGCAGAAACAACAGTTGTTCCCATGGGGAGCTGATATCACCTAGGGAAGTAGTATAAAGGAAGACAAGAAAAGGTCCCAGGACAGGGCTTTAGGGAATACCTATAGATAGTGGGCATGACATAGATGAAGATAAAGCAAAGGAAACATGGAAGGAGAGATCATACAGATAGGAAGAGATGCCAGGAGAGAGCAATGTCAAGAACATCTAATGAGAGAACATCTAGAAAGAAAAGGTTTTTAATATTGAAGTCAAGAAGTACAAGGATTGAGAAGGGACATTCAATATGAAACTGACAAGAATCTGGCTTAGAAGTGAGATCTTTAAGTATATCCTATTTTTCTAGGTCAATTGAGTGACCAGGTTTTTGTCAGTTTTTAATTCATTGAAAATACAGTAAATTCCTATTTCAGCCTAATTATATGAAGTAAAAGTTTAAATATTTTTAGCCTTTCAAGTGATGATTTTCACATTGTGTAGACACAGCTAATCAAGATACAATCAAGTAATAATAACTCCTTTTTATTTTCTCTGATGGAGATGCTCATTTGGTTTAATACATTTTAAAATTATGAAATAGAATATCATCAACAGACATGAACATTTCCATATACAAAGTCCAGAGGAAAAGAGGATTTAATTTTTAAAAAGCAATTCTTTTAACATGGTAGTACCAACACTACCTTGCTTGTTTCCTTCTTAGAGTTCCTTCTTTTTTCTTATTTGTATTTTTAAATGCTTAATTGACATCCTTTTCTTGATTTTTAAAATCTCACTATCACTATTTCTCACCACCCTCTCCAAATAAAAGCCCTCCTTTATAAGAAATAAGGGTAGTCAAGCCATACAAATGTGTTGTATTGTCCATGTCTGAAAATGAATGTTTTATTCCATCCCTATAGTCACTCACCTTTCCACCAAGAGGTGAGAGACTTGCTTCATCTGTCTCTTGGAATTGTGATTACTCTCATTATATTAAGCAGAATACTGTCTTTCAGAGTTGTGTTCATTTACAATGTGGTCATTCTATAAATAATTCTCCTGTCTTGCCCACTTCACTTTGCATCATAAATCTTCCTTAGGTTTTCCTGAATCCATCCCTTCCATTACGTTTATATAACATAATTTTTTAGTTGTTCCGTGGCTGTTGGGCATCCACTTTATTTTGAGTTCTTTGCTCCAGCAGAAGGCACTGCTATAAATATTTGTACATGAGTCCTTTCCCTCAGTCTTCCGTCTCTTTGGAGCATAGGACTAGTAGAAATATTGCTGATTCAGAGAGTATGGATAGCTTAGTCTAGTTGTACTTCCAAATTACTATCTAGTGTGACCCAACTAATTCACAACTCTATCAACAATGCATTTGTTGCCTATCTTTTTACAGTCCCTCCATCAATTGTCATTTTCTTTTTTGTTATCTTTTCCCATCTGATAGGTGTGATAATAGAAAACTTCAGAGTTGATTTTATTTGCATTTCTCTTATTAGTAACTTGGAGACTTTTTCCCATGTTTGTTGCTGATAACTTACCTTTTTTCTTTTGAGAAATTACTGTTCATTTCTTTTGACTATCTTTGGGGGAATAGCTCTTGTTTCATATATGTTTATATCAGTTCAAAAAATACATATCTAGAAGTAGAATTGTTTTATGATTTTCTTGAGTTTCTGTAATTTTCTTGTGGGCCATAGTAGTAACACCTACATGGTCCTCTCAAACATGTGCTACTTGTAGAATGGCATTACTAGGTTACTCAGCTGAGTGAATTCTACAAGGGTGAGTTGGAGGATTGCTTCCCCTACTGGACAAACTGAATATTTGAATAGCAGCTAGAGAATATGTTTAAATTTGTATGTTTTGTGTATGTGTGTATGTACATACACATATACATACATTGATATCTGTATAAACTTACATACTTAGTGTATTATGTATGTAGGAAATCCCCTAGTTTTACCTAACTACTTTAGTGTTAATTCACTTTCTAAATGACCCATAATACAGGAAATTTTTTAATCATGAAATTTATTTATCATGGAATTCATTATTCCTGCTTAAAATAGTGATCAATTATATATCAGGGATCTACAATGTTTTTAGTCCTTTGAGATTGTCTTATAGAGAGAAATTGGATTCATTAGATGTTTTTTGTTTTTATTTCATATTTTAAGAGTCTTGATACCCTTTACTATTGAATAAATGAAAAGTGCTATTTTGATTGGGCAACTTGGTGACTCAGTGGATAGAGCACTTGACCTGAAATCAGGAAAACCTAAGTTCAAATCTGGCCTTAGACACTTACTAGTTGTGTGACCCGGGGCAAGTCACTCACCCCTGTTTGCCTTAGTTTCCTCATCTGTAAAATGAACTGGAGAAGGAAATGGCAAATCACTCCAGTATTTTTGCCAAGAAAATCCCAGGTGGGGTCATGAAAAGCTGGATAATACCTGAATAACTACAACAAAACTAATTTGATTAAAGAGTATCTCTTCGGGAGTAAGGTATAAGAAGACTGGAAAGGTAGGAGGGGGCTAGATTATAAAGACCTTGGAATGCTCAAATGAATCATTTTGTATTTGATCCTGCAAACAATAGGAATTTATTGAGTAGGGGGTGTGATGTGACCAGACCTAGGCTTTAGGAAAATCACTTCGGTGCCTGAATGGAGGATGGATGAAAATAGAGATTTGAGGCAGGATGACCCACACTAGCAGGCTATTGCTGTAATTCAGGTGTGAGGTAATGAGGGCCTGCACTAGAGTGGTGGCAATGTCAGAGGAAAGAAGGGGGGAGTACATAATTGAGAGATGTTGCAAAGGTGAAATCAACAGGTATTAGTAGCAGATGGTAAGGAATCCAGGATGACTCCTAGGTTGTGAGCCTGAGTGACTGGGAGGATGGTGTCCTCTATTGTAATAGGGAAGCTAGGAACAGTTGGAGGGTTTGGGAGAAAGCTAATGAGTTCTGTTTTATACATATCTAGGTTTTTGTTTTTTTTAAATTTGTGTGGGGGGGCAATTGTGGTTAAGTGACTTGCCTAGGGTCACACAGCTAGTAAGTGTTAAGTGTCTGAGGTTGGATTTGAACTCGGGTCCTCCTGACTCCAGTGCCAGTGCTCTATCCACTGCGCCACCTAGCTGCCCCCCATATCTAGTTTTAAGATGCCTACTGGACATATGGTTTGAGATGTCTGAAATACAATTGGAGATGTTTGGGGCAGGATAGGTAGATTAGAGTATTGTCAGCATAGAGATGGTAATTAAATCTGTGTAGTAAAACAAAACAAATTCTTGCATTGGCCATATCAAAAAACGTATGTCTCACTGTCCATCTTGAGTCTGTCACCTCATTATCAGGAGATGAATAACATCATACATCATCTGATTTCACTGATTATTTCAGTCATTAGATTTATTTCAGTGATTAGAGTTCTTAAGTTGTTCAAAACTGTGTTTACTTACAATGTTACAGTTATTGTATGAGTTGTTCTGGTTCTGCTCACTTCATTCTATATCAGTTTATAGAAGTCTTACCAGGTTTCTCTAAAACTATCCCTTTAGTCATTTCCTATAATTACATATTTATACCATAATTTGTTTAGCAATTTCCCAACTGATGGACAATCCTTAGTTTCCAGTCATTTACTACTACAAAAAAGAAGTACTATCAATGTTGTACATATAGGTTATTTTTCTATCATCCATATTGAAGTGGTGTGTGTGTGTGTCTGTCTGTTTAGTAGTAGTACAAAGGGGTATACACATTTTGGTGATATTCTTGGTCAGAGTCCCAGAATGATTTCTAGAACGGTAAGACCAATTTATAGCTCCTTTGTCTTAATGTGCCTATTTTCCCACAGCCCCTCCAGTATTTGTCATTTTCCTTTTTTTGATCATCTTTGCAGTCTGATGGACATGAGATGGAACCTCAGAGCTCTTTTAAATTTCTCAATTAAGATTTAGAGCCTTCTTTTCATATAGCTGTTGATATCTTGGACTTCTTTTGAAAAACTGTCTTTTCATATACAATGACCATTTATCAATTGGAGAATGAGAATTCATTGTTTTTCCTTTCAAACTCACTGCTTTCCCAAATTTCCCTATTTGTGTCAAAGGCACCATCATTGTCCCAGACTCCCAGGTTTCTACCTTTGTCATCATCCTCAACTCCTTACTCTTCCTTACTCCTCATATCCAGTCATTTGCCAAATCTTGCCATTTCTCACTCCATAACATCTCTTGCTTCTTATCACTTTTTGCTCACTCAGCTACTGAGTTAGTTCAGGCTCTCATCATTTCTTGCCTAAATTATTGCACAGCCATCTCAAGTCTCTCCACTCAGGTATATCGTCAAAACTCCTGCCATAATAGTACTAGCTAGCATTTATATAGCACTTTAAGGTTTACTGATTGCTTTCCAAATTTTATTGCATTTTATCTTCACAATGACCTGGTGAGGTAGGTGCTAGGATACTCCTTATTTTGCAAATCAAGAATCTAAGGAGACAGAGGTGAAGGGACTTGCCAGGGTCATCCAGCTAGTGAATTTCTGAGGCCAGATTTCAATTTAGGCCTTACTGATTCCAGGGCCAACACACTATCCACTGAATCTCCCAGTCATCTTTTAAGTGTAGTTCTGACCCTGTCACTACCCTATTCAGTCAACTTCCCAATGCCTCCAGTATAAAACATAAATTTATCTGTTAAGCTTTTAAAGCCCTTCACAATCTGATCCCAATATATCTTTCTAGTCTCATTGACATCACTTCCTCTCCTGCATTCTGATCCAGCCAAATTGGCCATCCTTTGTCCTTCACGCCACATTTTTTTTCTTCCATCATTGTCACTTTGTGTTGACTGGTCTCCATGTATTTCCTTCTCATATCTATCTCACAGAATCCCTCTTTTCCTTGAAGATGCTACATGAAGAAACTTTTCCTGATCCCCCAAATTCCTAGCAGTTCCTTCCTTCTCAAACTGCCTTGTGGTAAATACTTTGCATCTATTTGCTTTATATTTATTCTGTAGAAAGGTATCTATTTGTGTCTCTGTTAGATTGTAAGGTCCTTGTGAGTAGGGATTTCATTCATTTGCCTAGCATGTAGTAGGTACTCACCAAGTATTTGTTGATTGCTAATTATTAGAGCTATCCAAAAATAGAATAGGTTGCCTTAGGTGTAGGGTTTCAAGCCAAGGTTGGGAGGCAGTTTCTCATTTATATTGTGGAGGGGATTCATGTAGAGTTTGAGATAGACTAGAAGTCTCTTCCAACTCTAAGATTTTGTGACTCCAAGTCTGGTCCTCTTTCTAATACACACATCATGCTGCTTCTCATTCCAGAGTTTGGTTCCATACTTCTCCACATCCAAATAATATGCTAGTATAGTCAAAGTGTATTAAGGTTATTTAATGCATTTTTTTTCTTCCCTAACCCAACTGTCTTGGACTTTCTTTTTTATCCCCAGGGCTTAGCAAAGTATCTGGAATATAATAGGTGCTTAACATGCTACATTAATTTGGGAGAAGGGACTGTCACTTCATTAGTGTAGGGTTTGCCTGGTTTGGAACTTCCTTTACCTATTCAGACTTGTCACCTGCCCTGCACCTTAGTTGTTTTGGGGACAGTAATAGGTTAAGTGACTTGCCCAGGGCCACCTAGCTGCTTACTGAGTCCAGCTTTCTGTCCACGATTCCACATTTCTTCCTCTTACAATACAGTATGCTGTTTAAATGAATTGTATCTACTTTGTATTTGTAAATTCTTTAAACTTTTTAAAAAAAGTATTTCCATATATAATGCAGAACATAGAGGATTCCATGTGAAAATTCCATGTGCTTGTTTTAAAATGTATATTTATTTATACATACCAAATTCTACATATTATGTTCAAAATCGTCCTGCTTGTCTACTCTGACTTCCTTCTGTTACTTTCTGTGCATTTAAAAAAAGTTATGACAGACCTCTTTTGCCATCACTACTGTTAACCTCTCCCTCCCCTCTTCCTAATTCTCCCCACTTCCGCCATTAAAAAGCAAGAGAGAAAAGACAAATTGTAACAGATAAGCATTGGCCACATCCAAATATACATCTGTCCCTTTTGTCCCTTGCCTCTCTGTCAGGAGATGGGTAATGAACATCATGGTAGGTCCTCTGGGCACATGTTTGGTCATTTCATTGGATAGAATCCTTTTCAGTCTTTGAAGTTGTTCTCCACAATGGTGCTGCCCTTTTATAAATTACTCTCCTGGTTCTGCTCACTTCACTCGGTATCAGTTCATACCTAGTATTCTCCGAAATCTTCCTTAAATTTTTATGGCAGAATAATATGATTATATTGCTAGATCTCTGGTAATTATTTATACTGGTCTGTCTTTGGTTTATTATTCTTTCTAGGCTTGATTCCTTGGGGCTTTGTGCCAGGGCCGCATCCCCTTGCTGTGCTTTTGGTGGGTCCCTTAGATTCTTATGATGATTTCTCCACTTCCTGCCCAATCTTTGAGTTTCAGAACATTTGATCTTCAGTGATCTTTCTGGCATCTCAGGACAGTATGATAGAGACTTCTGAGCCCATGGGCTGGGACACCCCTTCTCTGAGTGCTGATGCTCCACCAAAGCTTGGCCAACCTGTTTATTGCCTATTGTTTTCCCCTGGGACTTCCAAAGTCACCACCTTGGGTCTTCCTTAGGGAGGGAGCCTTTTGACAAATAGCCTTGTAGGCCACTTGTGCCCCTTGTTTGATCTGCCAATATATTACCAGAAGGGTCCTCTTTTCGTTTTTATTTTTATTTATTTTTGTGTGTGTGAGGTAGTGAGAGTTAAGTGACTTGCCCAGGGTCACACAGCTAGTAAATGTTAAGTGAATCTGGATTTGAACTCAGGTCCTCCTGAATCCAGGGCCAGTGCTTTATCCACCTTGACACCTGGCTGCCCCCTAGGGCCTTCTTTTCTATAGCTGTCAGGTTTCTGGCTAAACACTTGAGTAGTTCTGGTATAGAAGTCATTTACCATAGTTCTCAATGGATTTTTTGATTGTTCCTCAGTCTGGTGAGAGCATTAGAGTTTTTCTGGTGAAGGTCTGTGGGAGCTGATGGTCAGCTTTCTCTTTAAGGCAGCCATCTTGACAGAAAGTCTGTATTTATAAATACAGTCTCTTTCCTTAGAGCATGTTGATTGAGCAAATTTGTTTTTATTTAAACTATAAAATCAGGTTTCTTTACTCAGTGTCTGAGGATTGACTTTTATGTGCCATGTTTCAGTGTAGATAATTTAGATTTGGGCTGTGAAATGCCTTGAGGTTTGGGGGTTTTTTGGTTTTTTTTGGGGGGGTGAGGCAATTGGGGTTAAGTGACTTGCCTAGGGTCACACAGCTAGTACATATCAAGTGTCTGAGGCTGGATTTGAACTCAGGTCTTCATGACTCCAGGGCCAGTGCTCTATCCACTGCACCACCTAGCTGCCCCTTGCCTTGAGTTTTTTGGAAGAAGGTATACAGTCCCCATAATAAGTAGGTTGTGCTCCCAAAGTTTTAAAGTCATTTTATTTTGAAATTCTGAGAGCACTTTCCCATAGAAAGTTTTATGTTCATAGGCAAAACTTTCCAAAGTTTTTTAATGCCACAGTGGTATAAGTATTTCCACCAAAGCCCTTTGTAGTATGGGTGTGGTGTAGGTGAACCAGAATTACTTTTCATTATATATGTGAATATTATTTCCCTTTCAGTAGCATCTCATTTTAGAGATGCTATATTCAGACCAATGAGGTGGATAATTCTGGACAATATTAACTAAATTCCACCCTTTTCTTTATCTACATATATCACATTTAATGTTATTGAATTTGTCAAATAATTCAGAATTGCCAAATAATAGAGATTTGCCCCTTTGGAAACCCAAGCTAGAAATTTTGGACTCAGACTTCATTCTTTTTATTCTTCTCTTGGAGTGTTTGTGAATTTGAGAATTTGCAGGCCAAGGATGGCTTTATTAGATTAAATCAAAATCTTTACAGTATTAAAATTTCTCTTCAATTATATTATGCTATCCTGGTTCCTACACTCTGGCTAAAAGTATGTTGTTTATGATGAGATACACAGAATGTATATTCCAACCAAACTGATAATAAAGTAAAACCCTGTAAGCCGAATCCTACTTTCCCATTGCTTAAAAGGGGTGTATTCCAGAGGATTGGAATGCATGGTAGCCACAGATAAAATAGGATCTGGGCAGGCACAGCCAGAATCCGATAGAGCTGCAGTTGTGGTAGTAGTAGAAAAGAAGCCCCCCAACCCTTCTTTCTGCCACAAAGTGATTAGTTCATCTCAGATGGGGTGGGCCCAAGGTAAGGGAGTATCTCTTCAGGTTAATTTCTATTTGTATCCTCATTAACTCATGAAGATCTGACCAGGGTAAACATGAAAACTGAGTCCCTTTTCATCTGTTTTTTCCTGCTGCTATACTGAAATTTCATATTTTTGATGTTAAAAGCATTGCCTCTGGTTTGAATCTGTGGGCTGTTGATTTTAGGCCCATAGATTGAGTGGCAGATTGGTTATTTACTTCATGAGGAGATAAGAAAAAGACACCTAGGATTATCAAGAAAATTTCTAGCACCAGAGACTGACTGTGCCTTCAGAGACTAAGGATCTTTTCTTTTTTTGTTTGTTTGTTTGTTTGTTTTTTGGCAAGGCAATGGGGGTTAAGTGACTTGCCCAGGGTCACACAGCTAGTTAAGTGTCAAGTGTCTGAGGCCGGATTTGAACTCAGGTACTCCTGAATCCAGGGCCGGTGCTTTATCCACTTCGCCACCTAGCCGCCCCCGGATCTTTTCTTTATTATATACATCTTCTTAGAGGGCTCATCCTGTTGTGTATTTGTTTTACTTTGCTGTGTTTTTTCTGCCACAAAAGCAAACAGACAACTCATGAGTTGGTATTGAATGCAGATACTTCTAAAGTTAAAGTAAGATATCTACATAGAGTCTGGCACAGAACTGACATTTAATTTATGAGTTTCTCCCCCTACCCAGGTGTTGTTGTGTTTTTTTAATAAAAAGTAAATGTTGGCAGCTAGGTGATGAAGTGGATAAAGCACAGGCCCTGGATTGAGGAAGACCTGAATTCAAATCCGGCATCAGACACTTGACACTTACTAGCTGTGTGACCCTGGGCAAGTCACTTAACCCTCATTGTCTCTTTCCGCCCCACCCCCCAAAAAAGTAAATGTCCATTGGTATCGATTATATTAATCTATTTTGCTTCTTGGAGTATCCACATGACACTCAATATATCTAGAATAAGAGAATGTTCAGTACAGCAGCAATATTTATTAAGTGCCTACTGTGTAAAAGGTACCATGCCAAGTGCTGGGGAATATAATGACAATATGAAGTGGTCCTTGCTCTCTCAGGAAGCTTTAATTGGTTTGTCCTGAAAAGAGTTTATAGAAGTTGTGCTTTCCCAGGTATAAAGGTAGGCTTAGATCTATATGATTTCATTCTGTAGAAAGATGAAATGATATAATTTCTGTACTAATTACCTAGGTTAGATTCCCAGGTCTACCATTGTCTGATTTTAGACTTGACATCCCTGAAAAATAAGCAAATACATATGTCATATACTATGCATAAACATCATACTCCTTTTTGTGTGTGGGGGGTAGAGAACTAGAAACAAAGAAGGTGACCATCAATTTGGACATTAAGTAAAATTGTGATCTGTGGGATGGAATGGAATATTATTGCTGTATACGAAAGACAGGAAACATGGGAAGACTTATATGAACTGATATAGAATAAAGTAAGCAGGACCAGGAAACAACATACACAGTGACTACAACGGAAATGGAAGGAAACTGAAAACCCTGGAAAAGAGTTTAAAAAATTCACTTCCATCACAACAATAGCTGGCATTTATATAGCCCTTTTTGCAAAGCTCTTTATGTATTGATTAATTTGCTATAGACTAGAAGACCCTGAGTGTTTTCCCAAGCATTTGTAATTTTCACTGCAGGACTGAGGGACCATGAGTGTGGAATATTATGCATCTTGTTAGTCTTGGTGTTGAACTTTATTTTTTCCTTTTGAATTTTTGTTATAAGGGAAAACTCAATAGATAAGGGAGAAGGAATATATTTGGAAATAAATGTAGTACAAAACCAAAAGCATCTGTATTTAAAAAAATAGCCCTGTTAAGTGCTGAGGTAGAAAGTTAAATAAGTTAGAAAATCCTGGAGAATCAACTATAAAGCTACTTTAAATTATTAACAACTTTAGCAAAGTTGCAGGATACAAAATAAACCCACATAAATCATCAGCATTTCTACATATTACCAACAAAGTCCAGCAACAACGCTAGAACAAGTGCATTTAAAACTGTGGCCAATATTAAATACATGGGAGTCTACCTGCTGAGACAAACCCAGGAACTATATGACAAGAACTAAAAAACACTTGTCACACAAATAAAGTAAAATCTAAATATTTGGAAAAATATTAATTGCTTATGGGTGGGCTAAGGCAATATAATAAAAATGACAATCCTACCTAAGTTAATTTATGTATTTAGTGTTATAACAATCAAACTGTCAAAAATATTTTAATAAATCTACAAAAAACAATTACAAAATTCATCTGGAAAAGCAAAAGCTCAAGGATATCATTGGAAACAATGAAAAAAAAAATGAAAGAAGCTGGTTTAGCCATACCAGATCTCAATCTGTATTATAAAGTGGTACTGGCTAAGAAATAGAGGTAGATTAGTAGAATAGAATAGGTACAGATTACACTATTGTGATATGATATATGATAAACCCCCAAATCCAAGCTTTTGAAACAGAAACTGCTGGGAAAACTGGAAAACAATATGGCAGAAACTAGGTATAGACCAACATCTCATGCCATACACTAAAATAAGGTCAAAATGGGTACATGATTTACATATAAAGGATGGCACTATAAGTATGGAGTCATTTATCTTCCAGATTTATGGGCAAAGGAAGAATTTAGGACCAAAGAAGATATAGAGAGTAAAACAAAATGTAAAATAGATAATTTTGATTATATAAAATTTTAAAAGTTTCTGTACAAACAAAACCAATGTAACCAAGATTACAAAGGAAGCAGAAAACTGGGAAAGAATTTTTGAAACGAATATCTCTGATAAAGGCCTCATTTCTCAATTATATAGAGAACTGAGTCAAATTTATAAAAATACAAGTCATTCCCCAACTGATAAGTGGTCAAAGGATATTGAACAGGCAGTTTTCAGAGAAATAAATCAAAACTATCTATAATCATATGAAAAAATGCTCTAGATCACTATTGATCAGAGAAATGCAAATTAAAATAACTCTAAGGTACCACCTCACACCCATCAGAGTGGCAAATATAACAAAAATGGAAAATATTGGATGTTGGAGGGGATGTGGGAAAGGTAGGATGCTAATTCACTGTTGGAGTTGTGAAAAAACCCAACCATTCTGTAGAGCAATTTGGAACTATGCCTAAAGGGCTTATAGAAGTGTGCATACTCTTAGATCCAGCAATACCACTGCTAGGTTTATATCCCAAAGGCATCCCCTCAAAGAGAAAAATACCTATTTGTACACAAATATTTCTAGCATCTCTTTCTGTGGTGGTGAAGAATTGGAAATCAAAGGAATGCCCATCAATTGGGGAATGGCTAAACAAACTGTGGTATATGATGGTGATTGAATATTATTGTGTTTTAAGAAATGAGTACCTGAGTTCAGGAGTACCTGAGTTCAAATCCGGCCTCAGACACTAGCTGTGTGACCCTGGGCAAGTCACTTAACCCCCATTGCCCTGCAAAAATTAAAAAAAAAAAAAAAAGAAATGACAAGCAGGGTGACTTCAGAAAGGCCTGGAGTATTGTTTGATGAAGAACTGGGAATGCCTTAACCTTTCTCAATTGGAGTATATGTTTTACTTTAGATGTAAACAATGGCAGAAATCCTGATTATTTGTGACCACTCCTTGGAGCTCCAAGGATCTTCAGCTCCTTATTTATTCACAGAGTTTGACCTCTGTGCAATATATCCACTTCGGCAGAGATACTAAGTGGTTTGGTATGTCCGGTCATGACTTTATTAAAGCAATATAAGCTTCCCACCAGGGAAGACAACTTTGTATTGTTTCATATCCAGAAGTAGAGAGCTGTGTGTAATGCTGCTAGCCTTTATTTCATGGAGCTTTGCAAAAGCTAGGTAGGTATGTCTTCATATGTAGATCAGAGCCTACTATAAATGGGAATTATTTATGGTCAAAAGACCATATTTCCTGCTGTCAAAATGCTAATTCCTTTGTTTACATGGGATATAGGACTAAGGATTAAGATGTCCACAAATGACAAGACACTTCCTTATTCTCTTCACCCATGATCCTTTTACCCTCTTGCTACTTTTGGGCAGAAGAAGAAACTCCTTCCCAGTATCTTGCTTGTCCTCTCTAGACGCTATTTATCATTTGATATTTGAGGTCTCCCATGTCCCAGGATGCCCTATATTCAGAAATTCTATTTGTCACGTAAACTGCTAGTTCTCATTAGAAGATTCTCTTTTATAGGACTTCTTTAATGCCTCCTAAAGGGACTATTTCCCTTTTGCACAAATGGCTGTTCACTAAGAGGCAATGTAGAAAACTGTCTCTGAATTGCCAGAATCTCGTTCTGTGTTAAAAAAACAAAAACCAAAACCTAACCTGTTTTCCTATTAAGGAGACAGTTTCAAACTTTAACACACATCTGTGATCTGTTGTGCCTTTTAAGCCATTTATGGATGGTGCTGGACCATATAATAATAATTTAAAAAACAGCTGGCATTTATATAGCCCTTTTTGCAAAGCTCTTTATGTATTGATTAATTTGCTATAGACTAGAAGACCCTGAGTGTTTTCCCAAGCATTTGTAATTTTCCTGTCTACCCATACTTTCTGTTTCCCAAAGCCAGACTTATTTTCCTGACTTTCCTTTTGAGGAGAAAGACTCTTCCTTTCTTGTCTGAGCAGTACCAGACCCTCTTCACTGCCATTTTGGTTCCTACTAAAAACTTGTCTAACTCAGCAGTTTAACCAGTGTCCTAGCCCATAGGAACATCTGACTAGGCCTTCTGCTGAGAGGCCTAGCTACTCATTCATTTGCCTAAACTGTGCTGCCTCTTCATCAGCACTTACGGATTATAGTGTCCCTAGCTATGTTCTTCATGTCTTTTTTTTTCCCCTTCTGTTCTTGGCCCATGTGCCCTGAATTAAGTCTTCTGGATTTTTAACCTCCTTTAACTCAGTTTTTCAAAAAAGTTCTCTTTGTCAGTAACTCATATTTCTAATCTGCAGAGCTGTTCCCTTAGCATGGCCCTTTCCTAATGACTCAGGTCATTACTTTGCTTAAGATGCTCCAGGAACTCCCTATTGCCTCTAGCATTTAAAGCTCCTCCCAATCTGGTTATGAAGGCAGCTAGGTGGGGCAGTGGATAGAATGCTGGCCCCGGAGTCAAGAAGACTCCTCTTTCCAAGTTCAAATCTGGCCTCAGACACTTAACAAATTGTGTGACCCTGGGCAAATAAACCACTTCACCTTGTTTGCCTCAGTTCCTCATCTATAACATGAGCTGGAGAAGGAAATGGCAAACCCCTCCAGTAGCTCTGCCAAGAAAACCCCAAATGGGGTCATGAAGAGTCAGACACGACTGAAAAACCACTAAACAGCAACAGTCTAGTTCCTATCTATTCTTCTAGGCTGATTTCACATTTCTCCCCTTCATGGACTTCTAGCCTATTTGCCATTCCCTATCCATGATCTTCTATCTCTTGGCTCCATTCTGAAATCCCTGGCTCCTTTCAAGGCTCAAATCAGATGCTACCTCCAGCATGAGAATTTTCTTGATTCACCTTAGGTATTATTGCTATTCTTCCACCCCAAAATCATTTTGCATTTGTATGTTTTATATTTATTAGTGCACATGTTGTTTTCACTGATGCAACAGAATAGGGCTTTAGGAGATGCCTTCCATGTCTTCCATATACTACATAAGATCCAAGCAAAAGAAAGATTCCTTATTAATGGCAAGATTTTTCAAATCCTCATAGTCAGAGATGACAAGGCTCTAACAGTATCAAGGATGAAATCTATAGTAATGTGAAAAAGGTTGGTTTAACCTTGGAAAAATGAAGTGGATGAAAAATACATTTTACCGAGATTGACATGCAGTTGGATGGGCGGTGCATCAAATCATCCATCAATCTATTAATTTTAAAATGTAAATTCAATCTTTCTATGAAAATATATCTTCTGTCCCTTCTACAACCCCCACCCCCACTGGAAAAAGAAATGTTAAAAATAAATCTCATAACAAACGCATAGCCAAGCAAAATAAATTCTTGCATTGGCCATGTTCAAAAATGTGTCTCGTTCTGCACCCTGAGCCCATCACTAGCATGATTCCTCATATGAAATTAGAGTTGATCTTTGCGTTGCTCAGAGTTCTTTCGTTTTTCAAAGTTGTTTTTATGGTGGTAGTGTTATGTATAAAGTGTCCTCCTGATTCTGCTCATTTCCCCCTTATGTCAGTTCATACAAGTCTTGCCAGCTTTGATTCGTTGAGTTGTGCTAGGAAATGAATACTAGGAGGAGATTCAACGGGATATCATTTAGGAAATACCAGTCTTCAGTGATTCTAAGCCATTCAATTCACCAAGTACCTGTCTTTTTTTTTTTTTTTAAACACTGGCATATGCCTATTAATGATTTATGGTTATGTCATGGAACACTGAAATCTCAGAAGAGTGAAATTTCCAAGTAACCTAAAGGGTATTGTAAAGATTCAGGGTGGGGATAAGTATGGTTTACATCTAAGAAATGTTGTAAAAGCCAACATCACAGATAGTGAAGATTTGTAAAAGGAAATGGTCAGGTATCAAGGATGAAATCAAATAGATGGCTAGGTGTGGTGTTCCTAGTATGCAGAGAAAATAAGAGAAAGGCCAGTGTGTCAATCACCTAAGGAGGATTTTTGAGAAAATCTGTACAAAAACTTAACAGGATAAGAAGGCCTGGAGGGATTGCAAAATGTAGGATTCACACTGATGAAATCCAGATGTTAATATCCATGGCTTTGGAGCTGGGAGTGACCTCAGAGTCCCCTCATTTTACTGGAAATCAAGGCCTAGAGAGGTGAAGTGACTTTAGAGTGTCCAAAGTCCCCACAAGGGGTTGCCTCTCAGATTGCACCTCCTTTTGGAGGAAAAGGTTCTCATCAGATTCTAGATAGTAACCAGTGTAGCCATCAATATTAGTCAACAAGCATTTATTAGGCACTGACTATATGCCAGGCAGCTGTTGTCTCTGCTGCAGTTTTAGAACCCTGTATAGTTAAAGTTGTTTATTGTTTCTTCTTTCCTCTGGTTTATGGAGGAAATATTGCTTAGAGGTTAATTTTGTTCTGATGTAAGATCCCTGCTCCACTGTTTTTAGTATCTTCATTGTCTATCTGACTTGGGAGAGCTACATTAAATTTCTTTACCTTAGTTTCTCAGCTGTTGGAGCTGTTGTTTAATACTTGTAATTTAGTGGAAAGAATACTAGTCCCAGAATCAGGGGCATGCCAGGGCTATTGTCTCTGCTACAACATTGGGGCAGATCTTTCAATCTCCCAGTGCTTCAATTTTCACCTCTATAAAATGGCTTAGTAGGAGCTTAGTGACTCTTGCCTACAGTCCAAGGACCAGCTTAGCCAACCCTGGAGAGGCTTATCACCAGATTGGCTGAATTTGTTGACTGTACCAACCTTAAAACTGTCTGCTACATCAGAGGGGATGTCTTCAGTAAGGAAGCACCCACGTAAATGAAATCGTACATCCTTGAATCATCAAACAAGGCTAAAATTCTTCGAGACTTTGAACTTCCTTCAAAATCTTCCTTTTGACATTTTGAATATGACATGTACATGGGTAGGAAAGTACAACAAACTCAAGAAAGGAAGGATACAAGGTGATTTTAGTATTTTAGAGGATGTAGCCATCTACTGAATGTCTTTTCCTATTTACAACCCTAAGCAACAAGGATCCCTACTGCTGCTTTTCTTCTCCATGCCTGATATTCTTATTTTATTTGACTTAGAATAGTTAGCAGATGATTAATAAACACATCAGTGTTAAAGACTGATCTTTTTTTAAGGTATTTTTGTAGATGAGCTGTGAGAAGCAGAACAAAGAGAAATCTAGTAGATTTTGCCACTGATGCTAAACTCTTCAGGGTGGTAAAATGCCAAAGCTTATGGGAGGAAAGCTGCAAAAATAGCTGGTTATTGTGAGTGCAGTTAAAGGTGATAAATGGGTTCATTGAAAGCAAGTTCAAGGTAGCTCATAAGGATGCTGTGCTTAGGGATGTTATTTCTGGCCCAGAAAAAGGACCCGATGGTTATCACGGACTGGTCTCTGAAGACATTGACCCAGTGTGTAGCTGTGATCGGAAAGACCATCACAACGTTAGTTATCATTAGGGATGGTGTTGGAAGTAAAACAAAACCTTTTCCCACCCCTGTATGAAACTAGTAGGCCACTCCCAGGAAGGAAAAAATGTGTAGACAATAATGGAACTTAGAAATTCCAACTTGAGTGAGTAAAAGGATGGCTCTTATAAGAGACAACCAAAAGGGTTTTTTTTTTTCCTATGGAGATGGTCTAAAGAGTTTAGGTTCTCCTAGGCCAGTTTTGTATATTGTTTTTGTATATAGGTGCTCATTGAAGAGTATAGAGCAAAGCCTTTTGCCTTAGTTTTCCTTTCCTGTAAAATGGGGAGGCTGATGAGTAAGAAAGTAAGAATAAGAAATATTGGGGACAGCTAGGTGGTGCAGTGGATAAAGCACTGGCCCTGGATTTGGGGAGGACCTGAGTTCAAATCCGGACTCAGACACTTGACACGTACTAGCTGTGTGACCCTGAGCAAGTCACTTAACTCTCATTGCCCTGCAAAAATAAAATTAAGTGAAAAAAAAAGAATAAGAAATATCTTACTTGTCTCAAAATAGTATTCCTTAGGACTTTGCTAATGTCTCCTTTTGGCTTTGAGTTTTTTGAGAAATAGTGTTGCAGCAAAAACAGTTTTATAGTATGCACCTTTTGGCACAAACAAAATCAGTGCTTTTAATGTTAGAAGGGTACCAATTAAATGGGAAAAGAAATCTTTGCAGTAAGTTTCTCCGATGAAGATCTCATAACTAAGATATATAGTTAACAACAGCCATTCTCCAATAGATATGATCAAAGGATAGGGACAGGCAGTTTTAAAAGGAAGAAATCCAAGCTATCAATAACTGTATGAAAAAATGCTCCAAATCACTAGTAATTAGAAAAATGGAGGTGTGAATTGGCCAAATGTTTCTGGAAAGCAATTTGGAACTGTTCCCCAAAAGCCACCAAGGGGTGTGTGTGTGTGTGTGTGTGTGTGTGTGTGTGTGTGTGTATTGAGTGTACTTTTCTTTGTCATATCATCTCCAAAATTAGAACCTGAGCTTCATGAAGGCAGTGACCACATTTTTGCCTTTCATTATATCCCGAGAGCTTGGCACAGTGCCTAGCACTTAGAAAGTGCTTAATAGATGCTTATTGACTGAGTGACTGACTTTGGCGTAAAAGTCAATCCCAAATCAGTAGAATCAGAAAGATCTTTTTCAGAGAAAGGCTCAGCTGCCTTTGAAGAAAAGAATTAACAAAGTGAGACAAATCCAACTAATAGATAAGCAAGAGAGAAAGAAGTTAAGGACTGAAATAGAACCCTTTCCCTCTTCCCATTGATTCAAGTCAGAATACTCTTTGCTCTCCATTGTCTTTCCCTCTAGCTTCGGTCTTGGATCACTGATTGTCTCTTAGCCATTTCAAACTGGACGTCCTGGAGATGTCTTAAACTTAACATGTCTAAAACTGAACTCATGATTTTCCCCCTCTCCTCTTGCAAACTTCTCTACCTCCATCAAAGGTACCACCATCTTTCCAGTATTTCAGGTTCATAAACTCGAGATTTTCCTGGACATCCAGCAACCCTTTACCCCACATATCCAATAAGTTGCTAAATTTTGCTATTTGTATCTTCCTGTACAACATCTCTCCCTTCCAAGTGCTTCTATCCACTCACACAGATATCACGTTTAGGTTCTTATCTAGATTATTATAACAGCCTCCTAGTTTCCACTCACTCTAGTCTATCCTAGTCAGTATTATTTCATACTTTGGACTTGTATCCCCAGCACTGAGCACAGTGCCTGATATGTAATAGGCACTTAATAAATACTTGTTAAAAAAATTAAAAATAAATGAATAAATACTTGTTGATTGATTGAGGATATATTTCTGGGGATTACTGAATGGGAACAGAAAGAAGTTAAATATTTCTTAGCTTTGCTTGGTACCTTTACAAAGTGATCATGTATTGGAGCATTAAAAAAGCAGAAATAAGCCTTTTCTAATCATAATGCAATTAAAATATATTCAATAAAAGGTTTCTGAAAGAAGGATTAAAAATTCATTGGAGACTGAGTGAAAGCTATAGAATTGATAGATCAAAGAACAAATCAGAAATAATGAAAACTTTCATCAAAGAAAATAATGAAGGGCAGCTAGGTGGCACAATGGATAGAGCACCGGCCTTGGATTCAGGAGGACCTCAATTAAAATCCGACCTCAGACACTTGACACTTACTAGCTGTGTGACTCTGAGCAAGTCACTTAACCCCAATTGCCTCACCAAAAAAAAAAAAAAAGAAGAAGAAGAAAGAAAGAAGGAAAATAATGAGACAACATGCCAAAACTTATAGTATGCAAACTAAAGCAGTTCTTAGGGGAAAATGTATACCTCTAAACACTTCTCAACAAAAGATAGAAATGAATTAGGCATACAATTTATTTTTCAAAATAGAAAGTGGCCAATAAAAACTCCAACTAAATAAGAAAATAGAATTCTGAAAGGCAGAGACTGATAAAATTGAAAGCAATTACCACCTCACCCGGTCCCCCTAAAGCCCTCTACCATCAGAAGTTGGTCTTCTGAAAAAATGGATAAAGTAGATAAATAGATAATTTGATATTTTTTTAAAAGAGGAAAACCAAATTGTATAAAAATGGAAAAGAATTCAAATCAATTGAAGATGAAATAAAGAAAACTATTAGAAACTATTTTGCCCAATTATATGTCAATTAACAGGTTAAATGGTCAGTTAGTAAGCATTTATTAAGTGCTACTAATGCCAGGTATTGTGCTAAGTGCTAGAGATGCAAAAAGAGGCAAACTACAATCCCTGTCCTCATGTAGCTCATAAGAAGCCAACAGATGTGTACAAACAAGCTATAGAAAAAAAAACAGAAGGAAATCAGTAGAAATAAGAGTTAGGAATGACTTCTTTTAGAAGCTGAGATTTTAAGTAGGACTTGAAGAAAGCCAGAAGATGAGAAAGAACATTTCAGGCATGGGGGACAGCTAGATAAAATGCCCAGATCTGAAAGATGACATGTCTTGTTTGTGGAACAGAAAGGAGGCCAGTGTCACTGAATTGGAGAAGGACATGGAGGGGGGGAGTAAGGTATAAGAAGACTTACAGGAAGGATAGAAGAAAGCTAGGTTATCAAAGGCTTTGAATGATAAACAGAAGGTTTTGTATTTGATGGGGGGGGCAGGACAATGAGGGTTAAGTGACTTGCCCAGGGTCACACAGCTAGTGTCCAGATTTGAACTCAGGTCCTCCTGAATCCAGGGCTGGTGCTTTGTCCACTGCGCTGCCTAGCTGCTCCCTTGTATTTGATCTTGAAAGGGATAGGGAGCTACTGAAGTTTGAGTGGTGGGGTGGAAACATGGCTGGACCTGCAACTAAGTGGATGAGTATTTGCAAAAATAGAAAATAGCCATATTAATAGAATAAGAGAGGCGTTATTTAAATAACCTAGTAATAGAAAACAAATTGATCAAGCAATAAATGGCCTCACAAAGAGGGAAAACACAGAACCAAATAGATTTTCAAGTGAATTCTATCATATATTTAGAGAAAAATTTCAATATTATACAAATACGTTCTTGATACCTAAATCGGAGTAAGATGAAGCACAGAAAGAAAACAGTACACTAATATCCCTGATGAGCATCAACACTAAAAGTACTAAGTAAAATATTTGCAAAAAAGTTTACAACAACATATTAAAAAGATTATACAATATGACCAAGTTGAATTTTTAGCAGGAATTCAGTGTTCAATATAAGGAAAACCATAAAAATAACATTCCATATTAATATGAGATATAATAAAAAACACATTGTTATAGCAAT
This sequence comes from Dromiciops gliroides, assembly GCF_019393635.1. Classification (NCBI taxonomy): domain Eukaryota; kingdom Metazoa; phylum Chordata; class Mammalia; order Microbiotheria; family Microbiotheriidae; genus Dromiciops; species Dromiciops gliroides. The sequence continues at coordinate 261,111,174 of NC_057862.1, read as the reverse complement.
AGATATTGAAAATGCTTTTGACAAAATGCAATACTTCTTCCTCTTAAAAACCACCAAAAAGCCTAGGAATAAATGGACCTTTCCTTAATATGGTAAACAGTATTTATTTAAAACCAGGAGACAACATTATATGTAATGAAGGAAGGCTAAAAGCCTTTCCACTAAGATCAGGGTAAAACAAAAATGTACATTATCACTACTGCTATTTATCACATTGCATAGAAATGCCAGCTATGACAATAAGAAAAGAAAAAAAAATTGCTGGAATAGACATAGGCAAAATAATCAAATAAAGTATACATACACATATAAATCATTTTATATATGTGCACATGTGTATATATCCATATACAATGTGTGCATATGCACATGTATACATACACATATGCATATACACATTGTGTGTATATACATATATATGTATATTATATAGAGATCTATCTGTCTATCTAATCTATCTGAATGCAAACACTTAGGGAACCCTAGAAAGCCAACTAAAAATTAATAAAAAAATAAATTCAACAACATTATAGAATATAAAAGAAATCCAGGTAACTCATTGGCATTTCTGTGTATTACCAGTAAAAAGTCTGTAAGAAGAAGAGATAAAAAAATTCCATTAACAATAACTATATTTTATATAAAATATTAGTGAGCCTTATGTATAAATACCAAGACACATAGGAACTATGTGAATACCACTAAACAATATAGAAATATAATTGGAGAAACATTAATTATTAATTAGTCTGGGCCAGTTTTAAAAAATGATTGTTAATTAAATTAATTTACTTAATCTGCACCAATCAAACTACTAAATAATTACTTTATATGTCTAGAAAAAAGTAATACAATTCATGGGGGGAAACAAATATTCAAGAATCATAAGACAAAAAAAAATGGGTAGAGGGAAATGGCAAAGGAAAAGGGATCTATCAGTACCAGATTTCAAACTATACTACAAAGCAGTTATAGGACCAATAGGGACTGATTAAAAAAATAGAGGTTGATCAGTGGAACAGATTAACAGCATATAGAAGTAAATTAGCATAATGTTCCATAAACACAAAGATCCAAACTGCTGGAGTAAAGACTCACTATTTGACAGAGTTCAGGGTAAACTGGAAAGCAGTCTGTCAGAAATTGTGTATACTATATATATGAAGATAAGCTTCAAATGAATATATAACTTAGATATCAAAGGTCATACCATAAATTAAAGGAATAAGGAAGAAAATACTTTTCACAACTATGAATAGCAAAAGAGTTCATAACCAAATAAGGAATAGAGAAGACGACAGGAGACAATAGATTATTTTAATTACATAACATTAACAAATTTTCACACAAATAAAATCAGTTACTAATATTGAAGGGGAAATAGTTAAATGGGAAAAATTCTTTCTAGTAAGTTTCTCTAATGAAGGTTTCGTATAAGATATGTAAACAACTGATTCAGATTTATAAGAACAGCAGCCATTCCCCAATATATAAATGATCAAAGGATAAGAACAGGCAGTTTTCCAAGGAAGACATCCTAGTTATCAACAATCATTTTAAAAAACCTCCAAACAATAATAGAGAAATGGCAACATTATGAATTGATCCAGTGCTTTTAGGAAGCAATTTGGAACTATTCCCCCAATGCCACTGAACTATGCATATTTCTTGTATATCGTGTGTGTGTGTGTGTGTGTGTGTGTGTGTGTGTGTGTTTGTGTTCCACTTGTCTTCAAAATTAGAAGTTTTTTGAAGGAAGGGACCACCTTTGTGTCTTTCATGGAATCCCGGGTGCTTGGCATAGTGTCTGGCACATAGGAAGCATTCAGCAAATGCCTGTTAACCAAGTGACTGACTTTATACCCTTTAACCCAGCAATACTACTGCTAGGCCCATACCCCAAAAAGATCAATAAGACAGGGAAAGCATTAGATGTACAATATTTAAAGCAGCTCTTTTTTTTTTTTTAGTAGGGAAGCACTAGTATGTTTTGTAGGAAATGGAGTTGTATGAACTAACATGGAATGAAGTGAGCAGAACCAGAACAATTCTTATTATAATATTATAAAGAAAAACAACTTTGAATAACTGATCAGTATAATGACCCTCCATGATTCCAGAGGACTGATCATGAAGTATACTGCCTTCTTCTGACAGGAAGGTGATGGACTCAGTATGTAAAACAATACATACATTTTCAAATATGACCAGTGTGGGAATGTTTGACTGTGCATATTTGTAACTAGGACTTTGTTTTCCTTTGTTTTCTTCAGTTGGGGAGAATAGGCAGGGAACAGAAGGGTACTAGGAATAGAATAGCCAAAAGAAAAACAAAGAATAGAATGTTATTGAAGCATATTTTTAAATGTACAGAAAAAACAAAAGGCCCCCCCCAACAAATTGGACATTTTTGAAAATTACATGATGAATTTATTATGTTTAAAAAGAAAAGCTGTATGTAATAAGATCCACAAAATTCTTTTTCTGTCTTATTACATATGTGGAAATACCCAATTTATTTGGTGTTCATTATTTTCAGGATACAAATTAATAAAAAAAATTATCTAAGGAGAATGAAATTGTCACAAAAGATTTAGCATGATGTGGCTTTACCTAATATTGCTCTCTGAATAAGTAATTGTTCCCTATAGTTTACTTTGTAAAGGTGACCCAGAGATCTAGGGTCCTCGTTCATATCCTGAGAGTCTGCCTTGCTGAAGTCTTGTCTTAATCTCTGGATCTTTGGAAATATGATAAATAGTCTAAGCACAGATAGTTTGATTATAGTATTCACTGGAGTTGAATGCTATGGGGAAAACAATGCAGCTAGAGACTTGAACCTATTTTGTTGTTCATTCGTTTCAGTTGAGTCCAACTCTTCATGACCTCATTTTGGATTTTCTTGACAAAGATACTGGTATGGTTTTCCATTCCTTCTGTAGCTTATTTTATAGATGAGGAAACTGACTTGCCCAGGGTCACACCAGCTAGTAAGTGTCTAAGGCTGAATTTGAACTCAGGTCTTCCTGACTCCAGGCTCAGTGTTCTATCCACTGTGCCCACCTAGCTGCTGAACAATTATATGAAAAATTTATGCATTTGCTAGGTGAATTGCAGGGGAGCAATAGGACTTTAAATACCTGACATTCCTCCAGTTTTACTTTTGACCTTTTTAAAGTTTGTTCATATTTTTGGGCAGAATCCTTATGCTCCTGTTGTTGGATTTGAAGCAATACATCATGGAGAACAGCTTTTCACTTCTTTAGGAGAGTGATAGGGTTTTAAAGGGTCTGACAGAAAAACTTTTTAAGAAAGTTTTGGATATTGACACTGTGTTTTTTGGGAGGGGACAGGGCAATGAGGGTTTACCAGGGTCCCACAGCTAGTAAGTGTCAAGTGTCTGAGGCCGGATTTGAACTCAGGTCCTCCAGAATCCAGGACTGGTGCTTTATCCAGTGTGCTACTTAGCTGCCCAGACACTATGTTTTTCAGAACATCTATTATATTCCCTGCATCCTCCCCAAAATTGTTCATATTGAATAGGGCTTCCTTGCCTAAGGGAATATGGAGAAAGAATTATTCTCCTGGATCTGCTTGCTTAGTTAAGACAGCTCTTCCCAGGTTTCACTAAAACTATCCCTTTTATCATTTCCTACAGTACATTCCAGTTCTTTGCAGCTAAAAAAGAGCTGCTATAAATATTGTTGTACATTGAGTGCTTCCCCTGTTGTGTTGATCTCTTTGGGGTATAGGCCTAACAGTAGTATTGCTGGGTTAAAGGGTATGAAGTCAGTCACTCAGTTAACAGGCATTTGTTGATCATTTAAACAGGCCCTGCCACAAAAATTCCTGTATTTCAATCTTGACACAGGTTGTCTTTAGTATGGTCAGTTTTTATGATAGTTGATTTCACATGATCTGAAGATACTTTATGAGAGCCTTACTTTGAAAAATGAAATCACCTGGTTGAAAGTCTGGTACTAAACATGAAGGATGATGCAGTGAGGGACTAGGCCAGGCCGGTGCAGTGGAGTTTGAGTTGGGAGTTATTTTACTTTGTGCTAAATTAGTCTTTTGCAAAGCTTCCCTGAGTCAAGAGTGGTTGCATATGATGGCGTGTTTAAACGGAATGTTGCTCTCAGTTGTGGTTGTCGTTCATCTCCAGGAGCATGACCGCTTTTACAGAATCTCGATGCCTCCTCTCAGGCTTTTCCTTCACCAATTCCTTCCCCTTTTTTTGGCTTTTATTTTCAACTTGGTATTTGAGAGTGAGGCATTTTTGGCAAAACATAATGGTAACTAATCTTCATGTAGCTCTTTACATATGTGTGCTTATGTGGTCTTTACAACACCCCATAGGGAGGTTCTGTTATTATTCCCATTTTACCACTGAGGAAATGGAGACTGAGAGAGAGGCTAAGTGACTGCTAGGGCACCTCAGCTGCTAAGTGCCTGAAGCAAGATCTGGAACCAGGATGTCCTGATTCTGAGGAATGGGCTCTTTTATGGAAACCTTAACTTGGTGGAAAGAGCAAACGCTGCCTGTAGACTTAGGAGAGACCCAGGGGTGACATTTAGTAGTTGTGGGACTGGGCAAGTCACCTGAGCCTCTTTGAACTTCATTCCTCACCTGTAAAATTAGGTTAATATTGAGAATACCTACTCTACAGGGTTGTTGTGAGGAAAGTTCTAAGTAAATGTGAATCTTTATTGTTGTTAATATCATCCTCCTTCATTCCAGATTTATGTTCTGTGTGATTTAGGTGTTTTGTAGGGTAGAGAATCATGTTTTAGACTCTGAATCATATCTGCCCCATTTACTATATATATATATGTAGTTTGATATAAGTGAGAATAAAAAAATCAAGTCTTCATTAGACCTCCTCAGGATTAAAATAGGCCAAAATTCAAATAAAGATGAAAAGATCAAGGTTAATCTTCTGGACAAATAAGTAGAATTTGTCAGTGGGGAGCCAATGAAGAAACTAGAGGCTGGACAACATTTTTCTAAGTGTGGGGGGAAAAGGGCTCTTTTGCTGTTCTATGTTGAATTGGGAAGGTTAGAGAAAGAAGACGTATATACGTCTGCTTTTCCTGCATTTCACCAAGAGGCATTAGTACAAATGTCTGCTCTCTAGGAATCTCCAAACTGACTTAATTAATGTAGTTTTATTTGTCCTATTCATCTTGCATAATGTATGTTCTTGCCATAACCCTAGACTCCTACCTTCTTCCCCAAGGAGGTGATGACCGCAGAGTTCTGCTGTGGCACATGGAACAAGCCATCCACTCCAGGGTGAAACCTGTCCAGTTGAAAGGAGAGCATCATTCTAACATCTTCTGCCTGGCTTTCAACAGTGGGAACACTAAAGTATTTTCTGGAGGTAAGAAAGAGGAAGTGAAAGCCATTGTGGCCAGGGTCCTGAAGGGGGACAGTTCAGTGAAGACCTTTTTAACTTCCTGTTACCATATTGGGAAGTTATTGGCTACTTAAAGTATTTCTCCTGGGTAAAGATTATACTGTTATGCTGTTAATTTGTGTTTACCAGAAAAGGCAAATAGAAATCACTTCCAACCCGACCTGACTTTCTCATTCTTAGGTGAATCAGAGTAGCAGATTCAGCCTTGCTCCCTAGTTGCTACCAGTTCTAGAAGCCATGACTAGCGCTGACACTAAGATGACTTTTGAGCCACATACTTGCTATGACTTCTGCCTGTCTGGGCAACGGTTGCTCACACCTTCATTATAGAATGGAAAATTATTTATGATGTACCTTTTCACATCCAGGTTAACTCTTCAAAAGTAGAACTATATACAAAAAGTATTAACTAAATATTTTAATTTTAGTAAAATGCTCACATGTCTTTTGATAGAAGGAAGAAATGGGATTTGCAAATGGAAAAACTTGAATCTAATCTTCCCACATATTTAGAATCATAGAATATGAGAGCTATAAAGGACCCTAATTAAATCATAGAGTCCAACCAATTCATTTTACAGATGAAACTTTCTTTTTATTTTTAAAATTAGCTCACTAGATTATGTATTCTGAGAACATTATTTTGTCATTCTTATTTGCTGTTGACCTTTTTTACATACTATAGCATTCCTACCCCTCCTCCAAATTTATTTTTAAAAACTTTTCTAGTTGACTCTTCTATTTAAGATCAAAGTAGATGACCTTTACAAAAATTTTTTATTAAGTGCTAACTTAAAATGTGCATGGAGAAAACTTTTGTTATTAGCCATTTGTTTTTCTTCCTTATAGGAAATGATGAACAAGTTATCCTCCATGATGTTGAAAGGTAAATAGGTTGTTTGTGTGTGAAGGTGATTGATTGCTTCTATAACACTGAGGCAGATTTCTTCTTGGCCAAAATAATGCTCTCTAAAAAAATATTAAAGCTTCAAAATTCCTCGTCTGAAGAAGGAACTTGGTATAGTTTTATGACTTTATATTGTTTTGACAAAAAAGGATTAACAGAGTCACCATAAAATTACTTTTAGAAGAAAACCTAAAAGGGTAAAGGAGGACACATGAGTAAAATCAATTTCTAGCATATTCTTTTTTTTTTTTTAACCCTCAATCACAATCAGATTTGACAATTTCAAAGCCTTTCCTCCTTTCCTTGTTAGAAACCAGATACTGTTGTTCTATAGGATTCTAGAAAAGTAAAAGTCAGATTGGTCTATTAAATGACTTTGTTAATAGGAAATGCAAACCAATAATATTATTGCACATTAACATTCTAAATACTGTTAAAATATCCTTTATTTTTAAGAATTAAAAAAATTGGGGAGGTTTTTTTTTTTTAGGAACATCACTGTCACTTCCCAGTGATTCTGTACCTTCTTTCTGTTGAACAAATAAGTACAGTCAAACAAAACAAATCAATATATCTACTAGGGCTGAAAATGTATGCCTCATTTTGCACCTTTTGTATACTACCTCCCTGAGAGGGGCCAGGCATGCTTACCATTGGTTATGTCCTTGATCAGCATTCTGGAGTCAGTCTTTCAGTGTTCTTCTAGTTCTATTTACTTTGCTCTTCATCAGTTCATTCAGTTCTTCCCAAGTGTACCTGAATCTTCCTGTTTTTCATTTCTCATGTCATAACAACACTTCCATGCCTCTTAGGAAAAAAGAGACTAATACGGTCTGTGACCCTTGGGCAAATCTTCACCTCTTGGTTCCTTAGACAGCCCTCTGAGAACATAAGCTATTGTGGATCTAGATTGTTAGAGGGAATTTTCCTTTTGGGGAATAATAGGTCCAGTCCAAAGGAAAAAAAAAATCCACAGTAATTACTTGTTATATAATTGCTAGATTTTGGTAGTTGCCTCCATGAACAAAACATGTATGCCAGAAGGGTAGAAGTCTGCGTATGTGTGTGTCTCTCTCTTTTTTCTGCTCTGTCTCTCAGCAGCGAGACCTTGGATGTATTTGCCCATGAAGATGCAGTATATGGCCTTTCTGTGAGTCCTGTGAATGATAACGTTTTTGCCAGCTCATCAGATGATGGACGGGTTCTCATCTGGGATATACGGGAGTCTCCTCATGGAGGTGAGTATCAGGAGAAAACACTCTTTAATTCTAAAGAATTAAGAAGTCCTATTTTTGTCAGTTGTAATATCAACGGCAGAAAGATAAAAGATTTCCCCTTGGGAGGAAACAAATAACTAGTATGTCTTTGAATGAATAGATGCTTATTAGCTGCCAAACTCCATGCTGAGTGATGGGGGATACAAATACAGAACTGAGATAGCCTCTGCCTCTCTGCTCATAAGCCTAAGCAGCTTATATTGTAATGGGGGAGAAAACACACATAGGAGTCTATTGGGTAGTATTTGTTCTGAGAAGTCATAGGGATAGTAAGTGAAGCTATGAGGAATATGGGGATTTGAAGTTCCAGAGACAATAGCTGATTTGATTACATTTCCCAGAGCAGGTGAGAGTGGAGGGTAGGGCAGGGCTGGATGTGCACATGGCAGAAGTGTGTGCAGGAAGATGTCTGGGAGTTTGGTGTAGTGTTCTAGTGCCAATTAGTTATAGTATCCTGCATGAGCTGCAGATAGACAGAGAAACACACACATATATACTTATATATATGCATGCATGCATAAATATATATACATATACACACATATCTCCTTGGGATATGCATTGAGAAGCAGTCAGCCTGAAAGACACCCTCTAACCCCTTTTTTCTCATCCTCTTCTAAATATCCACATACATGCCCCATATAACCTAGCGTGTTGGTAAGCCAACAGGCATCATTAAGTACCTACTGTTTTTGCCAGGTACTGTGCTAAATACTGGGGGGTACAAAGAAAGGCAGCAGATAATCCTTGCCTTCAAGGAGCTTACAATCTGATAGGGGAGACAACATGGTACAAACAAGATATATACACAAGATAAACTGTAGATGACTAATAGAGGGAAGGCCTTAGCACTAAGTGGGATCAGGAAAGGTTTCTTGGGACAGCTAGGTGGCACAGTGGATAGAGCACCAGCCCTGAATTCAGGAGGAACTGAGTCCAAATCTGGCCTCAGACACTTAACACTTACTAGCTGTATGACCCTAGGCAAGTCACTTAACCCCAATTGCCTCACCAAAAAAAAAAAAAAAAGAAAGAAAGAAAGAAAAAAAGGTTTCTTGTAGGTGAGATTTTAGCTAGGCCTTCAGGGAGGCCAGGAGGTAGAGATGAGGAGGGAGAGTGTTCTAGGCATAGGGGACAGCCAGTGAAAATGCATATAGTCAGGAGATGAATTAGGAATAGTAAGGAGGCCTGTGTCACTGGATCACAGATTACACGGGAGTAAGGGGAAGTAGGGTGAGGAAAACTAAAAAGGTAGGAGAAGCTAGTTTATTATGGGTTTTGAATCCCAAACCAAGAATGTTCTGTTTGATCTTGGAGGTTATAGGAAGCCATTGGAGTTTATTGAATAGGAGATGGGCATGGGGGAAACATGATCAGACCTTTGCTTCAGAAAGTTCCCTTTGACAGGTGAGTAGAGAATGGGCTGTAGTAAGGAGAAACTTGAGGCAGGGAACCAGCTAGAAGAATGTTGGAATAATTCAGTGATAAGGGCTTGTACCAGAGTGATGGTAATGTCAGAGGAGAGAAGGGAGCAAATATGAAAGATGCTACAAAAGTAAAAATCAATAGGACTTGACAACAGATTAGATATGAGGAGTGAGAAAAAGTGAGTGGTTAAGGATGTCCCCTAAGTTGTGAGCCTGGGTGATTTGGGGGATGATTGTACCCTCAACAGTACTAGGAAAGTTTGGAAGAGGAAAAAGATGAGTTCTGGTCTGGATATGTTGGTTTTGAGATGTCTTCTGGTATCTAGTTGAAGATCTCCAATAGGTAGTTGGAAATGTGAGACTGGAGGTTAGGAGGGAGGTTAGGGATGGATAAGTAATAACAACAATAGCTAGCATTTATATAGCATACATTTATACATTTATATTTTTATGGCACTTTATATAGCATTTATACAGCACCTTTTTAAAGATTGCAAAGCACTTTATGAATATTATTTATCCTCCCAACAACCCTGGGAGGTAGATGATATTATTACCCCCATTTTACAGGTCAGGATACTTAAGTTAGCAGAAGTTAAGGGACTAGCTCAGAATCTCACAGCAAGGAAGTGTCTGAGTCAGATTTGAACTCAAGTCTTTCTGTCTTCAGGCCTAGGGCTCAGTCCCCTGTGCCCTCTGTATTTGAGAATCATCAGCACAGAGATGATGCATGTTATAAAAACATTCTTTCACCAAAGTGACAATATTTCTAATACAGACATTGGTGATACCAGTGGAGAAAATCAATAGCCCCCTAATAGTCCCCATATAGGCCCATAGTACCTACACAATAAGTGCTCTGACTTCTAAATTGTTTACAACCTAAATTATTTGTAAAGAAGGCAGAGGGATGGTACATTTCTACATAGGCCCAAATCCCCAATCTTTTCTGCTTTGCACACAGACCTATGAGACTTTAGTCTACTCTGTATGAGACCTAATTTTTTTTTGTGAGGCAGTTGGGGTTAAGTGACTTGCCTAGGGTCATACAGCTAGTGTTAAGTGTCTGAGGCCGAATTTGAACTCAGGTCCTCCTGAATCCAGGGCCGATGCTCTATCCATTGCGCCACCTATCTGCCCCGAGACCTAAAATTTAAAGAGAATTCTTTCCCTTTTTGTGGAACATTCTTTGTGGTGCATACATAGATTATATATTCCTAGAGCTTAGCCCCATACCTGGCACATGATACATATTGAATAGGGCATAGACTTGGAGCTTAAAGGGACCTCAGAGGTCATTTAGTTCAACTCCCTCATTTTTGACATATGAGGAAATTGAGGCCTAGAGAACTCCCCAGGATCACATAGAGAGTAAGTGAAATAATCAGGATTTGAACCCAGTTTCTCTCACACCTAATCTAGCATCCTTTCCATTATTGTTGCCACATAAATTTTTGCTCACTGATTGATAGTGAAATCTAATTCTCTTACTTTGTTAATTTTTATCTAGAATTTGAGGCAAAGATATATTTGTGTGGAACAGCCTGCATCTCTCTCCTGAAGTTCCTTTAGCAAGCCCATTCTTCTTAGAAATACTGCATCCTTTTTTGCCTTTTAATTGAAACATAAAGCCTATATTTCTTTGTTTTATTCACTCTCCCTATTTTTCAACATTTCTTCATGATCCCTCTTCCTTACTTCTGTTTTGCAGTTATTATGCTTGTCAGATGAAATATCCTGTTTTAATCTCCCTGTTATAAGCTGCTTGCTAACAGAGAACTTTATTTTCTCCTGTGATAACTGAAGGCATTGAACTAATGATCTCTAGGATTCCTTGCTGCTTTAAAATCGTGTTCCAAACGCCTCTTATTCTTTATGGACTCTAAAAGTATTGTCTGACTGATACCCAACCTGAAATGTTTGCAGAGTTGGACAGGCAAAAGCACTATGTCATGGATGGTGAATTTCACTTCTGGAATTGCCTGCTCTGTACTTGCCTGGAGCCCTGGCCAGTGAAGTAGCTTTTATTCCATCAAGGTAGTATGTTGGATAGAGCACTGGACCTGGTGTTCATCTTCCTGAATTCAGATCTAGTCTCAGACTCTTACTGTGCAAGTTGCTTAAATCCTGTTTGCCTCAGTTTCCTCATCTGTAAAATGAACTGGAGAAGGAAATGGCAAACCACTCCAATATCTTTGCCAAGAAAACCCCAAATTCTGTCATGAAGAGTTAGGACATGACTGAAAAGACAACAGAAATCCAATGGGTGTGCATGATAACTATGCTCTTTGGGGTAACAAATTGATTCATCTCTCCTACTTTGAGAACTACAAGAGGACAAATTTCATCTAGATAATGCTTATTTGGAATTGGTTGAGTACAAGATTAAGTGCCAAATGCATTTTTTTCCTTGTCCTCTCCTACCTAGAAACTAAATTCTAGTGTTTCAGTATATTTTTTCCCTCACTAAAGTCCCTTTTTGGATTAGCAAAGTAATTTAGACAAGAAAGGAAAACTTACGAAGTCTTTACAAGTTATTATGCAATTTAAATTTTTTAGCTTTAAAAATTTAGTAATTTGGGTTATAGGATCAAAGGATTTAAAGCTGGAAGGGACTTTAGAGGTTATCTGGTTCAATTCCCTCTTTTGTATAGATGAGAAAACTGAGACCCAACAAAGGTAAGTGATTTAACTTAAGGCCACATGGGTAGTAAATTTCAGGGCTGTCAGAGTTCTAGCCCTGGTCTTCTGAATTTAAATCCAGTTTTCTTTTTACAACAATTGGACCTTTCTGTTAATGATTTGCACATTTCTCCTAACCCCTGCCCATCCCAGCTGATAGAGGACTTTAATTTTCCTAACCACATTACATAGTTTTCCTTTCCTTTAGTAGTATTTTTTGTTTTTTCCCAGTATCTGAAGGTGAGGATCTACTACATGCAACTGTATGTAATATGTTTATTCAAAATATTTAAAATTATTTTAAAATTGTACCTATCACAGAAACAAAATTTAATAACATAACATTTAAAAGTACATGATACCAATCAGACTACCTAAAAATTATTTTATAGAGCTAGAAAAAAAATAACAAAATCCATCTGGAAAAACAAAAGGTCAAGAATATCAAGGGAACTAATGAAAAAAATGTACAGGAAGGTGGGCTAGCTGTACCAAATCTGAAGCTTTACTATAAAGCAGCAGTCATCAAAACTATTTGGTACTGGCTAAGGAATACAGTGGTAGATTAATGGAATAGGTTAGGCACAGGAGACACAGTGGTAAATGATTTTAGTAATGTACAAACAGTAGTTTGATAAGCCCAAAGACTCCAGCTTCTGGGATAGGAACTCAGTATTTGACAAAAACTGTTGGGAAAACTGGAAGATAGTATGGCAGAAACTAGGCATAGACCAACATCTTACACCTTATACTAAAATAAGGTCAAAATTAATACATGATTTAGACATAAAAGGTGATACCATAGATAAATTAGGAGAGGAAGGAATAGTTTACCTCTCAGAATTATGGAAAGGAGAACAGTTTATGACAAAACAAGAGAATATTATGAAATGCAAAATGTATGATTTTGATTACATTAAATTAAAAAGGTTTTGGACAAACAGAAGCAATGCAGCCAAAATTAGAAGGGAGGCAGAAAGCTAGGAAACAATTTTTATAGCCAGTATTTCTGATGAAGGCTTCATTTCTAAAATATATTGGGAACTAAGTCATTTCCCAATTGAGAAATGGTCAAAGGATATGAACAGGCAGTTTTCTGATGAAGAAATCAAAGCTATCTATTGCCATATGAAAAAATGCTCTAAATCACTATTTATTAGAGAAATGCAGATTAAAACAACTTTGAGGTACTACCTGACACCCATCAGATTAGCTAATATGACAAAAAAGGAAAATAATAAATGTTGGAGAAACTGTGGAAAAATTGGAACACTAATGCATTGTTGGTGGAGCTATGAACTGATCCAACCATTCTGGAGAGTAATGTGGAACTATGCCCAAAGGGCTATAAAGCCTTTGACTCAGCAATACTACTATTAGGTCTTTTTCCCAAAGAGATCATAAAAAATTGAGGGGATGCCCATCAATTGGGGAATGGCTGAACCTGTTGTGGTATATGAATGTAATGGAATACTATTGTGCTGTAAGAAATGATGAGCAGGCAGATTTCAGAGAAACCTGGAAGGACTTGCATGAACTGATGATGAGTGAGGTGAGCAGAACCAGGAGAACATTTTAGACAGTATCAACAACATTGTGTGTTGATCAACTGTGATAGACTTGACTCTTCTCAGCAATACAATGGTCCAAGATAGTTCCAGGGGACTCATGATGGAAAATGCTCTCCAAATCCAGAAAAAAAAGAACTATGGGGGCAGCTAGATGGCTCAGTGGTTAAAGCACCGGCCCTGGATTCAGGAGGACCTGAGTTCAAATCTGGCCTCAGACACTTGACACTTATTAGCTGTGTGACCCTGGGCAAGTCACTTAACCCTCATTGCCCGCAAAAAAACAACAACGACAGAAACAAAAAGAACTATGGAATCTAGATGCAGATTGAACCATATTATTTCTATTTTTTGTTTTTCTTTTTTGAGGTTTTTCCTTTTTGTTCTGATTTTTCTTTCACAACATGACTAATGCAGAAATATGTTTAACGTTATTGTACATATATAACCTATAACAGATTGCTTGCTGTCTTGGGGAGGGTGGAGGGACAAAAATTTGAAACTAGAAATCTTATAAAAACAAATGTTGAAAACTATTTCTACATGTAACTGGAAAATAATAAAATACTTTTATGAAAAAAAAAGTACATGGTTATGTAAAAATCCCAAAGTGCCCCTCTTGAGATACTATTTGCCATGTTGGAATTTTCACTTGATGGGACATTTGCTTTGCAATATGTTACCCGACTCGTCTCTTCTTATTTGTCCATGTATAGCCCAAAGGTGCACATAAATCAGTTGAACAAAATTCTTTTTCTTCTACAGAGCCCTTCTGCCTGGCAAACTATCCATCAGCCTTTCATAGTGTCATGTTTAACCCTGTGGAACCCAGGTTATTAGCCACAGCCAACTCAAAGGAAGGAGTAGGACTCTGGGATATTCGGAAACCTCAGAGGTAAGTTGTCTTCCTTCACCAGTCATGAGAAATGTCCGACTTCCTACTTTCTTGGATGAGATGATCAGCTTCAGTCAGAAAGTATTTTTGTGAAAATCTTACCATCTAAGGTCTCTGCATCATTGAATCCTGTGGAGTTTGGTGTTTTAGGAAGAGAGAGAAAACAGGAAAATATAAGTCCCTACTTGTGGAGGAGGGAACTTAGTGTTCCAAGGGTATTTGTGTTCTAAAAGCGATACTTAATAATTACCCAACAGAATAAAACACTTAGTGTGGCATTTAAGGCCTTTTGGGGGAGATATTTTTGTCTAGGGGCTTTTTTTGTGTGTGTTCCTCAACTCTATTATATAAATGACCTGTTCCTTTACACTGTGCTAAAATTGGTTTGATATTCGTCTCATCTTTACTTGTGTCTCATTCAAAAGTTGTGGCCTCTGTTTGCCTCAGCTCTTCTCTTTGAGGGTTTTCTGGATTGCTTTTCAGAGAAGATTACCAAAAAAATAAATTAACTATGGGTTAGCTGAGTTTTGGATGAAAGGGGCTTTAGAGTACAAAGCACTGTTTTCCTTGATGGTTTTTTAAGATACATCAGTTTTGGGGCAGCTAGGTGGCGCAGTGGATAGAGCACCGGCCCTGGAGTCAGGAGTACCTGAGTTCAAATCCAGCCTCAGACACTTAACACTTACTAGCTGTGTGACCCTGGGCAAGTCACTTAACCCCAATTGCCTCACTTAATTTTTTTTATTTTTTTTTATTTTTTGGTTTCTTTGCAGGGCAATTGGGGTTAAGTGACTTGCCCAGGGTCACACAGCTAGTAAGTGTTAAGTGTCTGAGGCCGGATTTGAACTCAGGAACTCCTGAGTCCAGGGCCGGTGCTCTATCCACTGTGCCACCTAGCCGCCCCGAATTGCCTCACTTTAAAAAATAAAAAAGATACATTAGTTTTCACCATCATGGTAATAGGACTATTACAATAAGCACATTTATTCCAATGCAGTGCTCCATAGTGTTAAAAAGGACCCAGTGAGGACCTATTGTAGCCATTCCTATTGAGTTGAGAGTGCTTGTCCTGAACTTGTGAGATTGTTGGGGATATTTTTCATGGACATACCTGTTCTTACCAAGGGAGATGGCTAGAATGAATATTTCCAAATAAAATAATTTTTTAAATTAAATGGTGAAATTTTAAAATTCCATTTCAGAAAAACATGATTTCATTGGTAGCGTCAGTATTTTATAAACCTCCATCCATACCTTTTGTCATCTAGTAAGTTTGCTAGTGTCTAAGGAAATTTAATTGGTCCAGTAAAAATTAGTCTAGGGCAGCTAGGTGGTGCAGTGGATAAAGCACCAGCCCTGGATTCAGAAGGACCTAAGTTCAAATCCGGCCTCAGACACTTGACACTAGCTGTGTGACCCTGGACAAGTCACTTAACCCTCATTGCCCCGCCCCTCCCCCCCAAATTAGTCTGATTCATTTTGAATTCTGTGATTCTAAAATGAAAATGACAGTCCTGACAAACTTATTACTCTTCTGTGGGAATTAACATGGTGTGGTGGAAAAAGTAATGGATTTGGATTTGGGGCTGGATTCCTGTCCTTTCTGCTGATGGGACCAGTGTTCTTAGGCAGGTCCCTTAGCTTTTCTGGCCTTGACTTTCTATATCTAAGAGGATTGGATGAGATGATCTCTAAGGTCCTTTCCAGTTGTAAATCTTGGATCCTATGAATTCTTATTTTTATCGCTTGGACATGTCTTGAAGGTGATAGGGGAAGGCAATAAGCATTTATATGGTTCCTACTATGTGCCAGGCACTGTGCTAAGCACTTTACAGATGTTACCTCATTTCATCCTTGAGATAACAAGGTTATATGGTTTTAACAGGAAGACCCCTGTCTTACCTTCTCAGTATTTCATTGTATTTCTTCAGTGAGATCCTCTCCATTGACTTCAGGTTTTTTTGCCTTGTAGGCCCTCATCACCCCATGCCTTCATTATTGTAACAACCTGCTGGTGGGTCTGGTTCCCTCTAGTCTCTCCCCATTCCAGTCCATCCTCTATGCAACCCCTAAAGTATAGGTCCAATCGTATCATGCCCCTACTCATAAAGTCCAGTGGCTACCTGTTAACTCCAGGAACAAATAAAAAATGCTGTGTTTGGCATTCAAAGCTCTTCATGACCTAGCCTCCTTCTACCTTTCCAATCTTCTTCTATCTTACTCCCCAACATGTATTCTTTGATCCAGTGACACCAGCTTCCTGGCTGTTCCATGAACAAGACACTCCATCTCTCAGCTCTGGGCATTCTCTGGCTGTCCCTCATGCTTAGAATCCTCTCTCCTCTCTGTGCAGACTTCTGACCTCCCTGGATTCCTTTAAGCCCCAATTAAAAATCCCACTTTCTATAGGGAGCTTTTCCCAAGCCCTCTTAATTCTAGTGCCTTCCCTCTGTTAATTATTTTCTATTTATCCTGTATATAGCTTGCTTTGTCTGTATTTGTTTAAATGTTGTCTCCTCCATTAGATTGTAAACTTCTTGAGGGCAGGGACTGTCTTTTAGCTTTCTGTGTATGCCAAGAACTTAGCATAGTGCCTGGCACATAGTAGGCACTTAATAAATACTGATCTCTCATCTTATGTTTATGCTTCTTGGTTCCTTTTCATCTGCTCCCCCTAGCACTGTTGCTGCCTTAGCCAGATTTGAGAGGACTCTGCCTTCATCACCTGAATGTGTGGTGTCTTAGCTCATGCTTGTGTGTCATCTTCCAACTGCAATGGTAGCAGCTCTGAGGGCATTCCGTGATCAGAGATCTCTATTAAAAAGAAATAGAATCACTCCACTTGGGTATGGGTAGGATGTAGAACTCTTGACTTCTACAACAGCTGTTGTTAACAAGTATATGTTTCCTGGCGCTTTTGAAGGAAAACAACAGTTATGGCTTTCTGACCTTTCACCTTCCTAAGGCCCTGATACTTAGCACTTGGCAAACTCCTCTCTATCCCTGGCTGAGCTCATCTTCACTTGAAATAGGGTGAGGTCATTCGCTTTCTTCCCAACTCGATTCTATAATTACCTGACAGGTCTTTTAATTAGATTTGAACTGCTGTTTCCATTACAAACTAGAGTATTCTTTCTCCACTGTTAGGAAACTGAAAAAGACTTTATATTCAATGTGTGAAATTGTCTTTGGGGCATTTGAGAGCTGGGGAAAAAAAAAAGATGAAGCCATTCCCAGTAGGTGGTTTTTATTTCCTTTTATGAATTGTATAGACTTTTTGGTTAGCATCTTTATCCCATACACACTAAAGGCACACCAAAATGACACATGAGGCTTTCCACATAAACTTTTGTGGTGTGTCTGTTTGGGGTATAAAAAGGGAAGGGAATAAGGAACATGAATGGGGAAAGGGGAATTGAAAGTATCTATCTTCTAGGCCGTAGAACTCCAGGCTCTTAGGGATCTTTCCTTTATATCTCTTTGATGATCTCTAGGTCTCATTTGAGTCCCAGCCTGTTTATTCTTTTTTTTTTTTTTTTTAGTGAGGCAATTGGGGTTAAGTGACTTGCCCAGGGTCACACAGCTAGTAAGTGTTAAGTGTCTGAGGCTGGATTTGAACTCAGGTACTCCTGACTCCAGGGCCAGTGCTCTATCCACTGTGCCACCTAGCTGCCCCCAGCCTGTTCATTCTTACTCACAGTTTGGGCCCTGAGTAGGTCTTTGCCTCATCTGGATTTGATAACATGATTAAGGACATTAAGAGGACAGCTGGAAGGAGCAGTTTGGGAAACAAAATCCTTCCCAGATGATGAGAGGCAAAGAGATTAGCCATTGTCACTCAGCCTGAGGTTCCTGGATAACTTTATGGGATCTGTTATGTGAGGCCATCCATCTAATTCTCAATTAGTCAACAAGTATTAATGATGGTGATTTCTCTGCTAAAGAGGGACCCTAACCAGAAGGCTAGCTGCCTTTTTTTTTGTTTCAGTTGTTCTGGAGTTAGATAGCTGGGGGCCATCATCATTCTTATAATCAACAAATTATTATAAGACATTTTTCTGGATACCGAGGCAGATAAATAAAATGTGGCTCCTACCCTCAAGGTTATCATGTAGTAGGGTAGATAAAACAGATATACAAACAAGTAGACCCAGAGATAGGATAAAGAGTAGTTTCTTTTTTTTCCTGCTGCTATTAAAAGCTACTAATTGGCAGTACTTTGCTATAAGTTTCGCCCTAAATTTATGGATAAGGTAGCCAAACTGTAGCTTTCGGACTTTTCTTTCACCTGTCAACTTGTTAGCAGCTTCACACAAGAGAGGCAGAGTGCCCTCTTTTGGCAGAGCTGGTGAGATGGCTGTGGTAGTTCCTTCCTTCTGGTTTGGGCTAGCACTTTGTGAGCCTTAATCTGCTCTTCCAAAGTAACTAAGGTTCTGGCATATAGGAGCATCAAGAGAGTACACAGAGATGAGGGAGGTTTTTTAAAAAGATAGGCTTAGGAGTTATGGGCATAGAACATCAATCAAGGAATGACAGTAGGTTGGTCCCCACATATTGTTATACTGCAGAGTCCTAAGGTTTCTGAACCCATCATGAGGATATAGAACAGAAACTTCCAAAGTGAAATAAAAACCTGTGCTTGGCCACAGATGATGCTCAATATAACTCGATAGGTCCACAGGGAAATTTTGTCTACTCCTGTTTATAGTAGGAACTCAAAGGGGAAGAGGAAGAAGGTGATATAAAAGTTTTGCAGAACCATAGCAAGTCCCAAACATAGAAAACTTGTGTAGGTTTTTTTTGTACTTTACACCAGGTGCTTTAAAATCTAAGACCACTACAAAATCAGATTCTGATATGCTCTTGGGGCATGCATAGTTCCTGAAGGATGGCAGTGACTAGAAGAAATAAGAATCTGAATCCTTGAGAAGGAGCTGTAATGAAAGATTGAGAAGCTATAGGAAAATTAGAAGTAGTGTCTGAATTCAAAGCAAAAGTGATCAGTTTGGTCCTATTATATTCACCAATGTGCTAATATTTTGTGTATGCTCTTTTAGGCTGAGTGATCAACATTTTGATATGCTAACTGTCCCAAGTAGAAAAAGTAACTATTTGTTAAAAAATAAACATTAAAAAATAATAGGCACAATCCAGAATTTAGCTAGGTGCTGGATCTTAGCCTTCACATATATCCAAAACAATCTTTCCTTGCATTTCACTAGATGGGTTTTTGAACAGTTCTCTACCACAAGGTTATTTTATTATTTAAGGGGCTAGAAGCATCTCTCCCATATAAGATGACAATTTTCATGAGCTCCTCAATCTAAAAATTTTCTACTTCAATTTTGAATGCCACCCTAGCCTACAGATTCCATACAATATCTTGGAAAGGGTTGTTTTACTTGAAAATCAGAAATATTGAGGTACAACTCTACTCTCTTGCTGCAAAGTAGCTTGTGTGATAGTGGATAAGTCATTTAACCTCTTTGAGCCTATATACTACTACTACTACTACTACTACTACTACTACTACTACTACTACTACTACTACTACTACTACCACCAGCTAGAATTTATATAGTGCTGTATGGTTTACAGAGATCTTTACAAATATTATCTCATTTTATCCTTACAACAACCTCGAAAGATAGGATCCCTAGTTTACAGATGAAGAAACTGAGGCCAAAAAAAAAAAAGCTAAGTAACTTGCTCAGGGTCACACTGGGAGTAAGTATCTGAGGTGCAGGATTTGAATTCAGGTCTTCCTGATTCCAGGTCCAGTGCTCTATTCCGTGAGCCACCTAGCTGTATATGATTTTTAGATTTTTTAAAATAATAATTTTTATTGATACCTCTTGATTGTGCATCAGTTTCATTTCTGAATATTTTTTCCTTCCTTCCCTAACCATCAAGCCATCTCTTGTAACAAAGATTAAAAAAGGGTGGGGAACAGTTTAGAGAAACCAACCAAAACATCAGCTCTGTGTGACAGCATGTTGTCATTTAGTTGTTTGTCATTTCCGACTCTTCGTGACCAATTTAGGGTTTTCTTCACAAAGATACTGGAATGGTTTGCCATTTCCTTCTTTAGCTCACTTTACAGACAAGGAAACTGAGGTAAACAGCAGTAAGTGACTGTCCAGAATCATACAGCTACTAAGTACTGAGACCAACTTTGAACTTGGGAAGATGTTTTTTCCTTACTCCAAGCTGGGCACTATAGTCTTCCATACTCTATTCCTTCCCATTACAGTGAGAGGTACATTTTATTCAACCCTTCTTGGTGGCCAAACATGATTATTATAATTATACTCCTGTCAGGTCTTTAATACTCATCCATTAAGTTATAGTTAGGTTGAAATCAGTATTGGTATGGGGAGTTTCCATACCCATATAATCATAGAAGGTTTGATGTTTCTCATTGACCTTTCTATAGCCTTTAAGGTTTTTCTAGTTTGTGTCACAGTTCTGTAACACACAACCATTTTTTGGTTTGTTAGTAAAGAAAATTATCTTTCCCCATTTACATTGTGTACTGAAGTGAAGCCAGAATTTATATAAAGATTAAATTTCTTACAAGATGATACTTGGCATGTGACATGAAAACAACACAGAAAACAGACTAGAAATGCAAGTTTATGTTAGGTTTCACCTAGGTATGAGAATTCCAAGTTAAGTGATTTTTGTGGGGTGTGGGGGTGGGTGATTATGGTACATGCTTCTATTCTGCTTTTGCAGAGAGTATCTTGGAAATTAGGAGGTATTGTATTATCCCTTTATTTCTCAAGACAGCCAGCCATTAAAGATTATAGATACCATGACAGAATAAGTAGGAGCTACAGAAGTTAACTTGAAAGGGTTAGAGAAGACATATATGTTATTATGCTTGATGAAACTAATAAATTACTTAAAGGAACAATGAAGGAGTTGAACTAGATGGCCTCTGAGGTCTTTTCCCGCTTTAGATCTAGGATCTATGAACACAGTTTCTCTTGCTTTTGAGTGCCGGATGCCAAGGAAACCCTGCCCGGTCTGTCCAATGTGACTCCTGCAGTTTGAGCACCAACAATTCCAACTTCTTAGTGACCTGACTTGCAAATCAATACAGGAAATTAAGAGAAGATAGAAAATTAGAAAGAAAAAAAAGATAGTAGTGGTAGGAGACAAGTAGGGAGACAAGCCAGAATTGCCTGCTTTGTCCAGCACACTTCCTTTTAAGCCGTTCTGCTAAAGTTGAAGTTTCTGGAGTGGGGGCCAAGTCTCAACAACTCCTGACACTTATGAAGTCAAAGATGAGTATATTTTGTAACTTATTCAAGCTTCGGTTTCATCTTCTATAAAATAGTGATAACAACAGTCTTTCTCTTGGGTATTTATGAAGAAAGCACTTTGAAACACTTAGACTGCTATATAAATATGTGTTCATGTCACTTTTTATTATATTCTCCTTCCTTAGTGCTTAGTACAACTCCCACAATTAGTATTTAATAAATAATTCAGCATGTCTAAAATAAAATTTCTTATCCACCAACTGGTTTTTCCTTTCTAATCCTCCTATTTCTGTTAATGATAACCATTCTTTTGAGTTATCTAGACTTGAAATCTTTTAGTTACCTTGGAAATGTATCTCTGCCTTGCCCTTGAACACCCGACTAAGTTTCTTGGAGTCTTTTTTCCAGTTTTGTTGATTTCACTTGTCACCCCCTATTGAAACACATTGCTAGGATGTTCCTGAATGGTTTCAGAGAAATCAGAATCTTAAGTTAAAATTTAAATCAGAAATTAAAAGGAACAAATGGCAGAATTTATGGCTAGAATAAACAGAAATAATTATTAGAATAGAAAAACTTGAATCTGCAGTGATGAGTCTCTGTAGAAATAAAATAAGAAACCAGATTGGGAATATGAATATACTGACATGAAAGACTGTAAGAAGAGAAACAAAAAACATTAATGTTAAAAGAACAACATGATCCTTATATAATAAGCAAAATACTTGATGACAGGATGTGAAGAGTTAACTTAAGGATCATAGACTTCCCAGAAGAATATGACAAGTCAAAAAACCTGAACACCATAATGCAAGAAATAATAGAAGAAAAATGTCCCAAACTTAGGAGTACAGAAAACAGCACCATTCAAAAGAATATATAGGTGGCCTCTAAAAACAAACCAAAAAAACCTATGCTTCACATTGCAAAGTACTCAGTTAAATTGAACAATTCCAGCTGTTAAAACTAATTCTGTAAGCAATCAGAAGAAAGACCCTCAATTAAAAAAAAAAAAAAAGATTTTGATCCTCACAACCCTGTGAAGTAGGTGCTATTATTATCTCCATATTACAGTTGAGAAAACTGATGCAAACAGAGGTTAAGTGACTTGCTCAGGGTCAATACAGCTTGTAAGCATATGAAGCTGGATTTGTCAGGTCTTCCTTACTGCAGGTCCAGACTGTATCCATTGTGCCATCAGCTACATCTGATCTAAGTAGACAGTCCCTACATTCAAGGAATTTACATTCCAGTGAGGCAGACAACACATAAAAGAAAGCTGAAAGGGGGAAGAGGGAGGGGAGAAGATGGTAGAAAAAGTTCAGAGTCAAAAGTGGGGCTTGGAGAGAAATGAAGACATGACTGACCTGGGAGCTTTCCTTAAAATAAAGATTCTGGGAGAAACCTACCAATCAAAAGAAGGGGCTGCAGGGGAGAAGTATATTTCAAGGGTAGAATGAGTTTCCAGAGTGAAGAGCCTTCTCTGTGGCGTGGTAGAGAATTTTCTGGGAGTCAAGATTGAAGCCTGGAGAGGAATAGGAACTGTACTTGTGATATCATTAGTATAGAAAATTACCTAGTGAAAAAACTCCCCCTTCCAGTGTAAGCTCGTGCCAGGAGGGTGAGTAGAGTACTAAGTGACATTCCCAGGGTTACAGACTTTCAGACATCCTTACAAGGTGTTGCTTTTTGCTGCTCCAATCCATTGCTGCAAATGCTGTTTCCTTCCTTGTTCCTCTCATTTGCTCATGTTCATGTTGTGACTTACTTATATTTAAGTCGTGTATCCACTTTGAGTTTATCTTGGTATATGATATGAAACGTTGGTCAAAAGTAATTTCAACCAGACCACTTTCCAGTTTTTCCAGCCCTTATCCCCGTTTGAGGTCTTTGGGTTTACTGAATGTGATGCTGTGTTCATTTGCTTATGTATGTTGATTACCTAATCTGTTCCACTAGTTGACTTTTTTTTTTTAATCAGTAACAAAATATGATATTGCTAGAGCTCCTTCTGCCTAACTCTTTTCCTTTGAGGATTTTGACCATCCTCCACATAAATTTTAGTATTTTTTTTTTCAGCTGAATAATCTATTGGTAGTCTTACTGGTATAGATGCTAAATAATTTTAGGTAGTATTGGCATTCCCTAACCACAAGCAATTAATATTTCTCCAATTATTTAGGTCAGTCTTTATTTCTAAAGAATGTTTTATAGTTGTATTTATATCGTTCTCATGTACATGTCTTTGGCAGGTAGACTCCCAGATATTCTATATATTCTGTACTTATTTTGAATAGAATTTCTCTCTCTTCCTTTTGAGTTCTGTTGGTAGTAGTGGGCTTAATTTATATTCTTCTTTTAGTTTCAGTTAATTTTTAGTTCAATCTTTAGGGTTTTCTGAGTAAAACATATCGGCAAAAAGTATGCAAACTGCACTTCACCAAAAGGAATCACAAATAAGAATCCTCTTTTTCTTTTCTACTCTGTTTCAAAATGCTCATTTTACTTGGAATTTGTTTAGTTTAGAATAAATTTTTTGAAAATAGACCTTAGACTTCAGCTAAGATTTAAACAAATTTAAGTCTGAGAAATGCAATCATTTTGCTAGTGTTTGCTAGTTAGTAACACAAAACAAGGATCAGAACCTAGTTGTCCTGACCCCTTATCTAGCGTTTTGTTTTGTTTTCCATTAGGCCATATTGCTTTCCTTTTTGCAAGTCTAGCTGTAAAATGTGTCACCATCGACATCATTTAATATTTATTGTGGGCATTATATGACCAGGACTTGCTCCCAGGAACAAAACAAAATTAATGGATTTTGAAAACCCAGTCCCATTTTAATTAGCAATATGCATGCTAGTAAAATGCCTTATTTGTAAGAGCTAAGAATGTTTTGTATATGGGTCACTTGAAAGGATTCAGCAAATAGAAATTCTGTCAGTGCAAATGAAAATCCAAAGATTAGAAAGAAAAGGCCCTTGTCTTGGCAGTTCCACTTACCAAACTGTCAACCTATCTGTATTTTAACAGGACGTGTTTATAATTATTTTGTTGTTGTTGTTGTTGTTGAATTATAGACCTAGAATATAATCAAAGAAAAAATTCACATTTCTTCATAGTTTCAAATGATCAAGATAGAAAAAAATAACCCAACGCAGCTACTGCACAGAACAAACTGTTATTTATAAAAAAAAAAAGTGTAGTTGTCAGAATGTCAGAATTTCAGAATATTTACCTCTTCACTCCTTGCCACTATTTTATATTAGCCAAATCTTAGATCTTTTAATTTATTTCTAGTACTTGGTTACATGAAGTTTGTAAGGAGAGTTTTGCTTGTCATCCAGCTTCTGATCAGCTGTTGTCTTTCTTGAATCCAGTGTGGATGTATTCCTTCACTGCGGAGAGTCAGCGCCTCTCTTAGAAGATGGGCCCCTCATGTCTCTTATGTGGCTGACTGGGCCTGGGGTCCTGCAGTGACTAATGCTTGATGATCATAGGAACCAGCATCGATGTCTGTTCCTTTTCTAGATGTTCTAGTGGGTTCTATTCAGCCCCTTCCAAAATATTTCCATGCTTATTAGGCTTATTGGTTTGTAGCTTGCAGACTATTCTCTTGCTTTTCTTTTTTTTTTCTCTTTCTTTCTTTCTTTTTTTCTTTCTGGTGGGGCAATGAGGGTTAAGTGACTTGCCCAAGGTCACACAGCTAGTAGGTGTCAAATGTCTGAGGTCGGGTTTGAACTCAGGTCCTCCTGAATCCAGGGCTGGTGTTCTATCCACTGTGCCACCTAGCTGGCCCCTATCCTCTTCATTTTCTTTGGATATCAGGAAACTTGAACTTTTCCATTCATGATGCGCTCTTTACTGTTCTTGACACTCTTTCTTGGTTTAGTAATCACTTCCATCAGTTTTCAGTTCTTGAGCATGAAGCTCATCTGATATAGATGGACTGAATTCACTAAGGCCAGCTAGATGCTCTCCTCCTTGTAGATCAATTCCCCAGTGTTTGTTATGTTTGGTCTGCCCTTTCCTATCCAAAGACCATTTTCTTCTGCAGAAAAAAACAGATACAGAATAAGAATCCAACAGCTTTGAGGTGATCACGATCCTCTCTGAGCAACATTCTGACCCCTTCTTTGATTATCTTCTTTCCCCTGTCCTGATCATATTCTTATAGTACTTTACCTTGATCCTTGATATTTTACAGACTTTTCATTTATCATCATCATCACCACCACCACCATCATTTATAAACTAACATTTATGAAGTGCTTACTGTATATGTGCCAGGCACTATGCTAAGCACTTTGTACAAATATGATTTCATTTGATCCTCACAACAACCCTGCAAAGTAGGTCCTGTTGTTAACCTCATTTTATAGTTGAGGAAACAGAGGCAAACAGAGGTTAAATGACATCCTTGGTGTCACACAGCTAGGAAGTGTCTGAGGTTGGGATTTCAATTCAGATCTTCCTGACTCAGGCCCAGAGCTCTCTCTACTTCACCACCATCCTAGCCTCATTCTTTTGTACATATCTTTTAAAAAAAATCTCAGATAGTTGTTGAGTTTCTTGTGCTTGCACGTTGGTCACTTCAGATAACTCCCATTTTTTTCCTCATTTGCATGATTTCCCCCTATATATTCAGAAATTTGTTCTAGAGACTTTTCTCTTCCTCTTGTACTGACTTTCCCTGCACGCCTTTTAGTCTATGGGATGTCTTGTACCTTCTCTAAATACTTTAGTACTTCTACCACAAAGTTTCTCATAATTTCCACCTAAGCAACCAGTCTCTTTCTGTTATTTAGTGTTAGATCCAGAATAGAATTTTCCTTTCATGATTTTTCCACCTTTTGGTAGAAAAGGAAAGAAAAAGAATAAGCGTTTATTAAGTGCCTGCTGTATGCCAGGCACTATGCTAATTGCTTTGTATTTATTATCTCATTTCATATTCAAAACAACCCTGCAAGGTGAGTTTTTTTAATATTTGAGGTAATTTAGGTTAGCAGAGGTTAAAGTGCCTTTGCTGAGGTCACACAGCAAGGAAGTATCTGAGGTTGCATTTGAATTCAGTGGCCCATATTCTATCTAGTACACCACCTAGCAGTGGAGAAGAATACTATTACTAAGGTAAGTTAATACTGTTATTGGGTACTACTTTTGGCAGGGAATTCCAGCACATCTATGGATAACTAGAATTCCTTGTGCTCTGTTTCCTGAGTGCTCCTCATCAATTTCTTCTCTCTCTCTACTAGATAGGCAGAAAACAGTGACAAAATTGCTTCTATTTCTCCCTTCATTGATCATCCCTCCTGTTTTCTTGATTACCTTACATGAGTATACTTTTTATTTGAGTATCTCAAAATTATATCTCTTAGGGAATAGCACCTTGAAATATATTCTGTAGTTTAAGAACTTGTTCAGTATGAAAGATGTCATGCTATGTTATACCACCTTAGACTGATTAGGCCAATAATCCCAGTCTCTCACAGATCATCAGGTACTCCAGCTCATTCTTGAAAAAGGTTTGCTTCTATAATATCCTAAATAAATGGTCTGACAAAGGCCCTTGATACTTTTAAGTTTCACTTTTTTTTTATGCCACAGTAATTCCCCTGCTAATAGAATCCTGCCTTATAGTAAAGAAAACATTAAGCAAAATCAACCAACACAGGGAACATGGCAGACCTCCTATGCAATTTTCTGTAGCTGTTGTCCCTCTTTCTGGACCTATAGGAGAAAAATGTATTTCATCCCATCTCCAGGGACTCAGATTGGTTATTGTATTTAAGCTAAGTTCAACTAACTTTGAATTGAATATACCTTCTTAATGTACAATACTGTCCTCCCTTGTCCATCTTGTCTTCTTTTTAAATAAAGGTTTATACAGTACCACAAAGAGGTCACATTCCAGTCATGTGTTTCATCCCACCAAATCTCTCATCCGCCCATTGAGATCAAATTAACCTTCTTGTATTTAGGGTCACTAGTTGATTCCTGCTTGTTTTATAAACTTGGGGCATTTGTATATTGACATTTGGCACCATAGGTTTTTACTACTGGCTCCTCTCTTGAATTTTTGTTTCCTCTGAACTTCTATTTTTTCTTTTATTGAAGATGATCCTGTGTTCTTAAGGGCAGTGTTAGAAGAACACAACCTCTGGCAGGTTCTTCTGAATTAGAAAGACTTCCAGTATGTGCCTGGAGAATGACGGTTTGCTGTGGATAAGCCTGGGAGTCAGGTGTAGTGAATTTGAGAACTGGGGCAGGCATTCGGGCACATACTTGGGACTCTGGGAAAGTCACTAACCTTCAGTGCCCCAGGCAGCTTTCTTTTCTTTTCTTTTCTTTTTTTTTGGTCAGCTTTCTTAAGATTATAAGTTTTGGTGTAAGTACCAGTCTGTACTAGTAGAGGGCCTGACCAGCTAGAAGCTCCTTATGCTGATGGATTCACAGGTCTAATTAAAACAAAACAAAAACAAAAACTAGAGCTCATTTAGTTAGTTCATCAGAACAGTATCTTCAACAGGAGCTAAGGGATGAATGGTGATCTGGGTAGAGCTCAGACTGCATCACATTTGGAAAATTACATTGTACTTTTCGTGATCCCAAATGACTCCTCCTCTCAAAGGTCCACTTTTCAAAGGCCAGTGTTCTCCCAGAAGTAATATGACTGTGACTGATAGAACACCATGAGCTCAGATGAATTAAATGTATAGATGAGCTCAAGGGAAATAAAAAGCTATATGATCGATGCAAGTAGGCTGAAATGTTTTACCAATAATTTGTTTTTGAAGTCATGTAAAGCGTGAGGCAGCTATATGTTAGGAATGAATGAAAACATATGGATAAATTAAATGTACATATAGCCAAAAGATATCAAGAGAAGCAGAGGGAGGTCTTGAGTATATTGGGTAAATCTTTTATTATAAAATTTTGAAGATATACAGCATGGATAGGTTGCAATCTAAACCAATGAAAAGAAAGATCTTGGATTTGTTGAAATAATAACTGCCTGTCTCATTAACTCTTTGAAAACCAACTTAAGTCAAAGTAATGTCTTGTGTACATAATGAAACTGTGACCCCAAGCTTCACACTAGTCCTTCCACACTTATTTACTGCTTGCATATTGAGTATGTGCTGGGGAAAGAGACAAAGACAAATTATAGCCTTGCCCTCCTGAAACTTCGCTTTCTAAATATGACATCAGGATATAGATAGAAACAGATGGCACAAAGCAGAATATAAGTATACAAGAAAGATGCAAAATTCTATGCAAGGCCACAGGAAGTAAGATACTTTTTTTTGGTTTTGTTTTTGCTGAGGCAATTGGGGTTAAGTGACTTGCCCAGGGTCACACAGCTAGTAAGTGAGTAAGATACTTTCTAACTGGGATTAGATTAGAGATGGCTTTGTAAAGAAGCTGGAATTTAATTTGGATGATGAAGGATGTGGAGGTTTTCATCAGGAGAAGATGGGGGTGAAGAGGAAGAGGGCATTTCAGACTTCAGACCAAGGCAGAAAGTGCAGCCATATACAAGGGGCACTGAATGGATTATAGTAAGAAAAGGCTAAAATTGATATGTGGCACAAGATTATGGATGGGCAAGGCCCTTCCACAGATGAGTAGTATTATTCACAGATGAGCAATATGATCAGATCTGTGCATAAACATTAATCTGATAGTGGTGTGATAGCCCAAAGGTAAGGAGGTTAGGAGCCTATGGAAATGGTTCACTCAGATTAATAATGAGGAACTGTAATTAATTGGAGTCAGAGCAATGGGAAGTGAAAAGAAGGGGACAGTTGTGAGCTGTCTTTGGAATCACACGGACTGTCTGGATGTGAAAAATTTAGGAAAAGTTAAGCTAACAGCAGGTTTCAAGTATAAGTTACCAAAAGAAGTGGCACCATTGGAAGAAGAGGTGAAAAATGTTGACTTGGGATCGGAGAAGCTGTTTTTGACATGTGAATTTGAATTTGAGGTGCCGAAGGTACATGGTGGGGGGAGGAGGAGCTAGATGTCCAAGAGGAAGTTAGGAATAGGCATTCAGAATTTCCAAGACTGGTCAGGGCCAAAGCCAGAGTTAGACATCACCTGTATGGAGGTGACACTCTAATGCCTGTTAGTGAGAAGGAAGACTAGAAAGAGAAAAAGGGAAGCAGGTCAAGGACCCAACCATAAGAGACACCAATGGATTTGCTTACAAAATTGAATGAAGAATAGAAGTCGTGTGTTTTTTTTTAAAAAATCAATAAAACATTTTTTTTAAAGGAACCTATGGAGGTAGCAGTTCAAATGATAAACGGGAACAGAGTCATTTGGGAGGTGATCAGCAGTGTCAGAGAGTGTTGGGGAAGCTAGAGACCATCCTCCCAATTCTAAGATCTCTTTCTGGCCCCAGTGATCGATTAAAGTTGTATGTCTGTGGGGCAGCTAGATGGTGCAGTGGATAAAGCACCGGCCCTGGATTCAGGAGTACCTGAGTTCAAATCCGGCCTCAGACACTTGACACTTACTAGCTGTGTGACCTTGGGCAAGTCACTTAACCCCCATTGCCCCACAAAATTAAAAAAAAAAGTTGTATGTCTGTAAGTTGTCAATACTTTTCCTATAGGTGTCAAGTATATGGAGACTTTACAAGTGCCTTCATGAGGCTAAAAAATAAGCCTGCCACAAGGTGGGGCTGTAGAATCAGTTTTTAACACAGGCTCCCAAGTGCCCTGGTGGAGTTTGCCGCTGTCTCATGCTCAGTAAAACAAAAAACCCTGTGTGGTCAGAAGGGCCTGGGGCTTTACTCAGAAGGTAATGCTGAGGGCTCATCTTGTCAGGTATCTTTAAAGCCCTGGCTTCCACTCTAGGAAGGTGCAACAACAAGGTGTAAACAGAAAGACCCAAGTTCTCAGTTATAACCTTGCTCTAGTTATGAGCCTATCTGTAAATGGAGATCATGCAGTAGCTGCCCTGCTTATCTCTTAGGATCTTTAGAGAAACAAAGAAGATGCGGAAATGAAGGTGATTACAAAATATACCAAATATATGGTGGTATTAATCATCAGGAAAAGAGAAAAACATATTATTAAGATTGCCATTTCTTGTTCTTTTCATAAGCTTATTATGTGGTTTTAAATTTTTCTTTTTTTATCATGGACTTAAAGAAAGTAGACATTTACATAGAATAGAAAAGGAAGTTTGATTATAAAAACATGAATATTGTACAAAATTTTTCAAAGATTATTAAGTTTAGTATACAGTGATGCCAACGCTGTCCTGCTTGTCTGGGTTTGTCTGAACTTTTCTATTTCCATCATGTATGTTTTTTAAATGTCTCATCGTTGTACTTTTTATCCTTACTGGTTTTTTTTTTTTTTACATCACTCCTTACCTCGCCTCACTCTTCTCTCCCTCTCTATTTCCAAATAAAAGAAAAGTCCTTCCTTGTAACAAACAAAACAGATTGATATATTGGCCATGTCTGAAATGAATGTTTTGTTTTTGTTTCAATGACCTTCTGGAGCCATGATAGCTCAGTGCATTAATCAGAGTTCTGACATCTTCTAAATTTGCTTTCCTTAACAATTTGGTAGTCATTATATAATTGTTCTCCTGATTTTGCCCACTCTGCTTCAAGTCAGTTTTTTTTAATTGTCCCTTATATTTATACCATAATTTGGATATTCCCATCTGTGATGCAGACCATAACCCTTCATATATTCCTGCCAATCCTGTGACTCTCATCCATGTCTTCCTATAAGTTTTATGCCCAGTCTTCAGGATGTTACCCTAATGTCCTTTTTTTTTTTTTGGTGGGGCAGTGGGGGTTAAGTGACTTGCCCAGGGTCACACAGCTAGTAAGTGTCAAGTGTCTGAGGCTGGATTTGAACTCAGGTTCTCCTGAATCCAGGGCCAGTGCTTTATCCACTGTGCCACCTAGCTGCCCCCTCCCTAATGTCCTTTTGATATCCTATTAGTGTCGTATATCATGTAGTAGTGGATAGAGTGCCAGGCCTGGAGTCAAGAAAATCTGAGTTCACATCCAGCTTCAGACATTTACTACTAGCTTTGTGGCTCTGGGCAAGTCACTTAAACCCTATTTGCCTTAATTTTTCATCTGTAAAATGGGGACATACTAGAAAAGGAAATGCCAAACCACTCCAGTATCTTTGCCAAGAAAACCCCGTGGACAGTTCATGTCATGAAGAATCAGACTGGACAACAACTGCAACAACACCCTGTTCTTGTCAGCTAGGTGGCACAGTGGAAAGGCTGCCAGGCTTGGAGTCAGGAAGACTTGAGTTCAACTCTGGCTTCAAATACTAGATGTATAACCCATGTCGAGTCACTTAACCCCTGTCTCAATGAGCTGGAAAAAGAAACTGCAAACTACTCTAGTATTGATGCCAAGAAGACCCCAAATGGGGTCACAGAGGCAGACATGGTGGAAAAGTGCAACAACAAATGCTCTTCTAGGGTCTTAAGCAATCATCAGAATGTCACCCACAAACAGGCAAAAACAACTCTTTTACCTGTTATATAGGAGTCTATATAATAACAACATCTAGCATTACATAGCACTTTAAGGTTTGCAAAGAATTTTACAAATTTTATCCTCACAACAACCCTGGGAGGTAGGTGCTATTATATCCCCATTTAATAGATGAAGACACTTAGGGTAAACAGAGGTTAAGTACCTTGCCTAAGGTTACTCAGTCAGCAAATGTTTGAGTCTGGATTTGTGCTCAGGTCTTTTTTTTTTGGTGAGGCAATTGGGGTTAAGTGACTTGCCTAGGGTCACACAGTTAGTAAGTGTTAAGTGTCTCAGGCTGAATTTGAACTCGGGTACTCCTGACTCCAGGGCCGGTGCTCCACCTAGCTGCCCCCTCAGGTCTTTTTGACTCCATGTAAACTGCATCACCTCGCAAGCTGTCTTTAAAAGTGCTAAAGGGAGGCAGGGAAGAGGGACATTTAATGGTTTTAGAGTAAATCTTTAATCAGAGAACATAAATCCCATTTTAGGTCAATAAGTACTCGGATATTTTTGCTTGTGGAAAATAGTCATGGATTTTCAAATCATGCGCAATTTTAAAAAGAGGTAGTATAATAAAAGACTTTTGGATATAGGGCTTATTTTGTACTGCCGTAACAAATTCTTATAGGCCAAAGGAAAAGAAAAAGCAAGCCACTGTACTTAGTAAATTACCAAGGCTTTTCCATTTTGGACTTTTTAATCAGGATATTTCACCTATTAGATTTATTGTCACATCCCATTTGAAAATAGGCAAGATGCTTACCACATTTATCAAAGGTTGCTGGTTGCCACTAAAAGAAAAAAAACACAAACTTGACACATTCACTACGAGGACACCCTAGCTTAGAAAACTGACCGGAGTGAAAAGTGTATTTAGAAATCACATCAATAAATAAAAAAAGGAAAACAAAATAGGGTTAGGTTGTTTAGTCAGCATACAAAATCTGTTTTCTCTGTCCATTCTCATCAGATTGCCATTTAATTATTAATTAGATAAATTTTTATTTATTCTAAGCTCTTGCCTCCTGGTAGTACATTCCTCTGAGACAATCAGATAAATGTCAATAGCAGTGTTGACCTCAGTAAAATGGTTCCCTTTACTTAAGTACTATAATTTATTTATGTTACTGTTCCTAAAGAAGGTCTTCTCATTTGTGATACATTCTCAGTGAATTGATCTGTAAGAAATGTTTTGATTTTCTCTGTTGTTTTGCCTGTTAATAATCAACCTATCCTTTCTTTTTCTTGTTTGGAAACCTTTAATTAAAATTCATATTTTATTACTTACTATATTGCCTATTTTTGTCTGGCCTTTCTTTGGGATTTTTCCCCCAAGTTTTGGTTTTGTTGTTGCTGTTATTTTTATTTCAGGCTTCATTCTCATTCCCTGCCATCCACTGTCAGTCCTCCTTCTTAGCTCCCAGAATACACAGTACACTTATTTTCTTTCCATTGCTTCTAGCACCTAACTCTTATCTACATTGCTGCTCTCTGTCCTTTTCCCCAAACTTCTGTTTTATTCCTTCTTCCAACCATTCAGTTTTCCCCCCCTCTTCCTTCCAGGCCCAACTGTGTCCTTATCCCTATCAGCCTCTTCTTATACTGACTGGGGAGTCAGAGCCATTGTGATTTGTGGAGCAGAACTTGACCCTGAGACATTTTCAAAGGGCAGGACCTGCATAGTTTTGATAATAGTTGGCTACTTGCTATCATTCTCATTTCCTGTCATTGCGTTACCTGATGACAGGCAACAAACATTTATTAAGTACTAAGTATGGCTGAAGACTCAGCAAAAGAGAAAGTGATTGGATAGGTACCTTCAGAGAGTGACTACTTGAGCAGTCAGGACCTGTGGGCCAAATGTTTGTGTCTGCCCAGGTAGCCTAACCCCATGGACTAGTCTTCAATCCCGTTGTAGCACTAAAGTGCTCAGATTTCTACTTGGGTTGTTGTCTGTGCAACAACAGAGAATCTCTGGGCCAAGGAAAGGCTCTGGGGTAAATAAAATAACAACAGTAATAATAGCTATATTTAGAGAGCTCACTAAGTTTATAAAGCATTTTGCCTGCTTTAGCTCATTTGATCTCTTCACAGCAACCCTGTTAGATCGGTGCCATTATCATCCCCACATATAAACAGGTCTTTTCACCCTCCTCTACTCCAGCTTTGCTCTGATGGGCATATTATGTAGTATTAATGGTATCCTGATATTATAAACCAAGTGCATTACTTAAAGATATTTTGATTCTGAATTTTGGTCAAGCCTATAGCTGACCCCAGCCAAGCTTAAACAATAAGGACTATAGAGTTCTTATTCTCCCTGATGGAAAGGAGTTTACCACATAGTCTGTGACTGTGATTATAGTTAGAAAGGCTTAGTAGTGAATCATGCCCTAGGGGAAAGGCACCACAACAGGATTCATTTAGCGTCAGAAGTCACCAAATGGTTTATTTCCCAGGAAAGTTTCCATTTCATGCATGAAGTAGACTATGTACTTCTAAAAAAAAATTATCTGTCCTAAATGTCTTAAGAGATAATCTGGGTCCCCCAGACTTGTCCAGTCCAGTTTAAACCAAATAGTCATGGAAACACAATGATGCCTTGCATACCAATATATAGTCTGACTCCCAGGCCTTTGCTTGATTCACCTTTGTCCTAATTTCTTTTCCCCATTGGTGAGGACTGGTGTCTGTTAGTAAGTACTTTTACCATTTTTCATTCTCTATGGTAATAAGAACAGCCCTTTATATAGTACTTTAAGATTTGCAATGTCCCTTATTTGGTTCTTTCCTATTCTATCCTAGAAGGAGTTTGACAAGGCAGAAGATTTGAAGTTTTGACATCAAGAGATTCCCTTCTTTACCCTCTTTTTAATTATTTGGGCCTTTGTGCAATTCCACATTTAACTGTTCTGTGAGTTAGAACGTGCTAATTTTTCCCTACAGTTCCCTTTCTCTCCTTTACACATGGCTTTAAGTGTTTCACAAGCCTTTTAACCCAGAAAGGTTTGAGGAAATCCATATTATTGGGTTTTGTTTTAATCCATTTGGCAATCTTGGGTAGCATCATTTGAGTTACTTAGTCCATAGTCATGGGTGTGAGAATCTGAATTCTAGTCTAATCCTGGCTCTTCCATTGATTCTCTGCCTTGAAGTAGACAAGTCTATATTCCTCAGCTTCCCTAAATTCAGGTCTTTATTACTTTCCTGTGAAAGGGAGAAAAGACTTATTCCCCTGGAGGATTGCTATGCCAAGTTGATTTTCTAAATGTTCTTTTAATGTGTGGTTGTATTAAAGGAACACTGAAACAGCTATTCCCTGCCAGATGGTGGGGAGGGGAAGAGATGAATTTTTATTGCTTTATTCTTATTTTTTTTTATTGTTTTTTTTTTTTTTTAGTGAGGCAATTGGGTTAAGTGACTTGCCCAGGGTCACACAGCTAGTAAGTGTTAAGTGGTCTGAGACCGGATTTGAACTCAGGTAC
This sequence comes from Dromiciops gliroides, assembly GCF_019393635.1. Classification (NCBI taxonomy): domain Eukaryota; kingdom Metazoa; phylum Chordata; class Mammalia; order Microbiotheria; family Microbiotheriidae; genus Dromiciops; species Dromiciops gliroides. The sequence continues at coordinate 261,075,714 of NC_057862.1, read as the reverse complement.
TCCTGACTCCAGGGCCGGTGCTCTATCCACTGCGCCACCTAGCTGCCCCTGTTTTTATTCTTTATAGAAATAACCTAATTTCAATTAATTTTGACCAGTCACTGACACTTTTAGGCCTCTTTACTAGTCTTGTTCTGTATGAGTTAAGCTCCATACTGCCAAGGAGATTGGTAGCTCTTGTCTTCCTCTTTCTCAAATGAAAGAAAAGAAATTGAGGGCATAGAACAGCAGTTCTGCTGAATAATAGCATCCTTATCTCTCTAAGGGGAAACCAGGGATTTTCTTCTCTCCCCAAAGAAGTATTAAGAAGGACAGAAGAGAAAAGATCATTTCAGGCATTGTTTCTCAAATGTGGATCTGACCATAAAAGAAACTCTAGTACCTTAGCTAACAAATGCAGGCTTGAAATCACATAGAGTCATTAATCTAGAGCTGCTGGAAAGCACTCCAGAGTCTGTCCAGTCCAATGTGCTCATTTTACCAGTGAGGAAACTGAGGCACAGAGGGCTAAATGTGTCATTGTCATTGAGATTTTCACTGGACTTCTCCACCACCACCACTACCACCACTGTGCCCCACCCTGTTAATCTTCATCATTAATTTTATGACCTAAAGAACATCAACAACAAAAAAACATTCCTAGGTGGAGCAACTTGATGAAAATAAGCACAATGTTAAGTGCAACCAGGAACATCAGAGGAATCTCACCTGGGCTCGGTGCAGGACACCCTCCATGACAGGGAGAGACACTTTGGTACATATTCATCCCTGTTTTGTGCCTCGTTTGGTATTAGTAATCTTGGTACATGGTAGGTGCTTAATAAATATTTGTTGAATTGAATTTACTAGGTGCCTATGCTGACCTTGAATTGTAGGACTAGTCAACTGCAGACCACCCATCAAGAGGAACACAGGGCAAGATGGATAGGATACTTTCCTCTGGCACCCAGCTGCTTTGCTCTGAGAGGAATAGGTTTCTTAAATTCAGTAGGAAAGTGTTGAATTCAAGTGGTGGGGATTGCTGATCATTTTGAGACTGTCCCCATTGGCTTGCCAAGAAAAAAGATTGCTATGAGCTATTTCTGCTTGGAAAGTAGAATAAATTCTCTTCCCTTCCGTGTCAATAGGAAGGGAAGAAAGTCCAGAGACTCCCTTGAAGCCTATAGGCTTCTGCCAGGTCACTATGGGTAGACTGAAAATAGAACAGTATATACATGAGTGGGCTCAGGCTATAACTGTGTGGCCCTGTCTCCTCTTTAGCTTGCTTGGAATTAGGAGTAGAAGTGCTTATTAACAAATGGAGGGTATGTTTGCTAATAGCTTTTTCTTTCCTGAAAGGTTAGCCCCAACTGAGTTTACTTAGACTCTTTCTGAAACTAAATTTGTTTTTATGATGTTCTTCCTACCCCTCCCTACACTGTCCAGAAGTTGGTTAATTTGAGTACTTCTATTGAAAGGCTTGAGTTGTTCTTGCTAGTCCTGTGTTTGAATACTCTATCTCTTAGGATACTCAACTAAGAAAATTAGTGTACTCTAAACAACTCTTTTAACCCCTGCATGTGGCTGTGGACTGAGTTTGGACATAGTCTACACTGTGGACTGGATCCATTGGCAGAATATATTTCCCTTCCCTGTTGCTTTTGTTTTCACTCGAACGATGTGTAAACGCAAGTTTAGACAAGGAAAGGAATGGCTGTGTCAGTGTCTCTGAGCCTTGTTTCTAGAGCTAGGTAGAATATCATTCCATCTTCTGCCAGGTAAGCCCTCTATGGGGGAGAGATAGCTTGAATAGAGACTAGTCTGGGAATTAAAGGGGTGACATTGGTTAGTGGGCTTAGGTTCAGCTTTGAGTGTAGGTAAAATAAGTAGATAGGTCCTTTTTTGTGGCATGGTTTCAGAAGCTCTAGAAAAGGTTCCTCCTGCCCAATAAAATTCTTCCCTCAGACTAGTTTGTATCAGACATTTTACCCTTATAGAGATTTCCTTTTGTCCTGACTTTTTGTTGTCCCTTAAAATGAAGATTTTTAACCTTGGGAAAGGGTAGCAAACTAAACTTTTTGCCAATTTAGATGATTGGAGATAGTTCTGAGAGTAGGTTTAAAAAAGTGGTAGGAGGGAGAGGTCCACTGAGTTCATATATGAGGGAGTAATACCACTTTCTAGGATTGGAAGGGGAAAGTATATAACAAGGATTCTAAAGATAAACTTTGGGTGGGCACGGCAGGGGTTTAGGTGGGCCTCTAGGATGCTTTTTGGTCACATTTCTAAGATTAGTATAACCATGTTGATGGAATTTTATGAGGGAGACTTGATTTTCAGGTGGAATCTTGGATTAATCACAGCTAGATGGTAGTGATTGACTTCAAGGGTGTGTGTGTGTGTGTGTGTGTGTGTGTGTGTGTGTGTGTGTGTGTGTGTGTGTGTGTGTGTGTGTGTGTGTTTGAGAGAGAGAGAGCGACCACACATGAAAAACAGGCTGGTAGGAAACAGAAAGGAAATAGTGATGTCAGAAGAGGTTTGAGACCAGCTTCCACCTAGACATGTTTCTCTTGCTCACTACTCTGAACACAGTAGACCATTTGTAAATATTCATTGTTTCACAGACCAATTAAATATTCACAAACATTCTTTGCTTTTCCCCTGACCTGTCTTTATTCAGGATTAATTCCCTTCTGGTGCTCCATAACCTTTTCAAATTTCTTAATAGTATTAAATTAAAGAACTTTTAAATGAATCTGCAAGCCTGAATTTAAATTACCTTCCAGGCTTAAGATTCTCTTTCAGATAATGGAGTAATCAACAAGCATTTATTAAGTGCCTCCTGTGTTTCAGATGCTAGAGGTACAAATAGAAAAATACAACAGTCTCATCTCCTGATGGGCTTACATCTATTGGGGGAGCTGTGTGTGTGTGTGTGTGTGTGTGTGTGTGTGTGTGTGTGTGTGTGTGTGTGTGTATGTATGATATATATACACACACAAACAAAATACAGAAGAAATATGAGGTAGTTGGAGAATGAAGGGCACCAGTCCTTGAGCGGATCAGCAAAGGCTGTTGTAGTCAGTGTAGGAGAAGGCAGCAGTTGAACTGCATCTTGTTTTCCCCTTCATTCAACAATCATTTATTTTCTGTGCCTCTGCCCTCCCTTTCCCACTGGAAAAAAAGAAAAAGAAAAGAAAACCCTTAACATTTGCATAATTGAGCAAAACAAATTCCCACTCTTGGCCATGTCACGTCTGCCTTTTAAGTTCTCTGTCAAGAGGCATGCTTCTTCTGGTCCTCCGGTATCCTGGTTGGTCATCCGCTGATTTTTTTTTCAGTGAGGCAATTGTAGGGTTAAGTGACTTGCCCAGGGTCACACAGCTAGTAAGTGTTAAGTGTCTAAGGTCGGATTTGAACTCAGGTCCTCCTGACTCCAGGGCCAGTGCTCTATCCACTGCACCACCTAGCTGCCCCATAGAGTTCTTTCTTCTTTCGAAGTTGTCAATATTGTTGCTGTGTTGGTTTAACTATTACAGTATTGTTGTTAGCACATACATTGTTCTTCTGCTTCTGTTCACTTTGCATCAGTCTTTCCAGGTTTCTCTGAAACTGTCTACTAAAAATATGTTTGTCTTTAGGAGTCTTTTCTTCTTTCTTTGTTTACTTGATCCACATCTTAAAGGAAGAGAGGGATTCTGTGAGGTAAAAGCAAAGAGGAGTTGCATTCCAGGGTTGGGGCACAGTCATCCCAAGGGCACGGACACAGGAAATATGCTGCCATCTGTGAAGAACAGAGAGGAAGTCAATCATGGGAGGTTTTATTTTATATTCCCTAGAACAGTACTTAACAAAAATCTTTAACTAGGAACCTGTAGGGATTGCAGAGTTTTTGCAGAAGATTCAGATGAATCTCAGCCCTATAAATAGGCCCTTTTACTTAACATGTTTACAAGGAAAACCACATGGCTAAACTTAAGATGCCCAGGAAAGGATAGTACTAGGGTAGCACCCCAGAACCTTTCAATGGGACTTAGATTGACACCTCCAAACCAGGACAGCTCATCAACCTTTTCTTCCACTGGACTGGTAGCAACACCTCTAAAATGGGAAAGGTTACAACTGGTTAACGTTATGCAGAAAACCTTGACAGATAGTGTTCAGGGACATGGCAGAAGAAGGCTACAATAATTTTGTAGATTGTACCCAGGACTTGGTACGTAGTGATGTTAAGCCCTCTTTGGGACTCCTGGGTCCATGTTTATGGGGATCATGACAGCTCTGTGATTCAGAAGTTATAGTTGGGGGAGGTCCTGTTCAGGGAATTCCTAAAAGAAAACAGTTCTGTGTTCTCACCCCTGAAGTCACAGTCAGGGAGATACCAATCAGCGAATCAAAGATTGTAGATAGGGAGACAAGTTATCTCAGAGAAGGTACAGGGTATGAGGGAGGGGCTACTAGGTTAGAGGAGAGAGCATAGCTAAGGAATAGATGGCATGTTAGAGAAAGAGGTGCAGGAAAAACCAGGGATTTTTCCACCTTATAAGAGAATGCTTTCTACCTTAATGACATCTCCTGTATCACTTAAAGCTGTCCATCCTGATGCAGGCCTCATCACCAATCACTTGGATTATAATAGCCTTCACTCAGCTGCCAAAGTTGATTTTCTAAGCTTTGGTCTGATCTTGTCTCTCCCTTGCCCCAAATCCTTCTCTCTGTACTCAGTAAACTCCATTGTCTAATCCATAGCACCTCCAGGATGAAATATAAACTCCTTAGTTTGACTTTTATTTATTTATTTTTTTAATTTTGGTGAGGCAATTGGGGGTTAAGTGACTGCCAAGGGGCACACAGCTAGTAAGTGTTAAGTGACTGAGGTCGAATTTGAACTCAGGTCCTCCTGACTCCAGGGCCTGTGCTCTATCCACTGTACCACCTAGCTGCCCTCAATTTAAAAATTTTTTTCTTAGTTTGACTTTTAAAAGGTCTTCACAACCTAAACACCTTTCCAGTATTCTTGGAGTTTGCTTCCTTTCATGTACGTACTATAACATTCAGCCATATCAGCCTACTTGCTGTTCCTTGCACATGATAACTTCCCCTCCAGGCTTCCATGCCTCTTGGACTTTCTGGCTTCCTTTAAGACTCAAATTAAATGCAACCTTCCACGGGAGCCCTTTCCCAATTACTCAGACTACTACCTTCCATCTATTCTTTATGTATCTTATTTGTACCTAATATATAGTAGATATGTATGTATATATGCACACACACATGCATATATATGTGTATATATGTAGATTTTCTTTGTACCTAACTCTTTGTATGTCTTATTCATATCTAATTATTTCAAACTTTATTTTGTTTTCAGGACCCCTTCATACTCTTAAAAATAACTGATGATCCCAAAGAGTTTTTGTTTATGTTGGTAATATCTATTGATATTTACCATATTATGAATTAAAACTGATCATTCAAAAATATTTATTTCTTGGTTCATTTAAAAATAACACAAGACCCATTACACATTAACATAAATAACATGTTTGAAAAGTAACTACTTTACAAAACAGTAATTGGTGAGAAGAGTGGCATCGTTTTACATGATTTTGAAAATTTCATTAATACTTATCTTAATTGAAGACAGCTGGATTATCATGTTGACTTCTGCATTCAATTTATTGCTGTATGTTGTTTTTGTTAAAGTATATATAGAATGTTTAGCCTCACACAGATATGTAGGTAGAAAAGGAAGGACTATTTTAATAGGCAAATAATGCTTTAGTGTTATTACAAAAATAATTTGACCCCACAAATCCCCTTTTCTCTTCTCCTGGAACCCAAATTCCTCAAACCATACTAGGAGAACTGCAGATTGACCTGTTGTCTCTTCCCATTAGAATGTAATTCTTTCATGGTAAGGACTGTTTTTTAACCTCTGCCTTTGCTCCTACATTTGAAGGAAGGTTGGGAAAATCTTTCGACTATTCTGATGGGGTCCACTACAAATTTGTTATGTTACCTCAACCGGGCCCTAACTGCTGCTAAGCAATCCTCCTACACTTCTCTAACTCACAATCCCACTCTCCATAGCAGCTCTTCCAAATTTTTTCATGAGAGCTGTTACTGATGATCTCTTCATCATCATCATCATATCTTTTCATAATCCTCATCTCTCATTACCTCTCTGCAGCCGTTTAACATTGTCAGTCATCCTTTTCTTCTTGATGCTCTCATTTCTCTAGGTTTTCAGGACACTACTTGTCTCCTGGTTCTCTTGCCTATCTGAGCATTCCTTTTCAGTCTTTTTCTGGATCCAAGTCACACCCTGTAGTTATCCCACAGCATTCTGTACTGGGCTCTCTTCTCTGCTCCTTCTAGTCTGTTTCACTTGGTGACCTCATCAGCTCCCATGAATCCAATTACCTCTATGCTAATGATTCTCAAATCTGCTTATCCAGCCCTAACCTTTCTGCTGACTTCCAGTCTTGCATCTTTAGCTTCCTATTGGACATCTCAAACTGCATGTCCCAGAGACATCTAAAATTCAGCATGTTCCAAATTTGAGTTCGTTATCTTTCCTTCTAAACTCTTCCCTCAGTTTCCCCATTTCTCCTCCCTCAGTTTCCCCATTGTTAATACTATCATCCTCACAGTCTTCCAGGCTCACAATCTAGGATTCATCTTCACCTCTTCACTCTCTCTAATCTCCCATAGCCATTCTCTTGCCAAGTCCTGTCAATTTCACCTTTACAACATCTCCTAAATATGCCTCCCATTAATAATGCTGCTCCCAGGGGGCAGCTAGGTGGCTCAGTGGATAAAGCACCAGCCCTGGATTCAGGAGTACCTGAGTTCAAATCCGGCCTCAGCCACTTGACACTTACCACTTGACACTTGACCCTGGGCAAGTCACTTAACCCTCATTGCCCTGCAAAACAAAAAACAAAAACAAAAAAACCAAAGAAACAAACAAACAAAAATAATGCTGCTCCCTGATACAGGCCCTTATCTCCTCACACCTAGACTATTGCAATAGTCTGGTAGTGGGTCTGCCTGCCATCAGTCTTTCTCCACTGTAGTCCATCTTCCCATTCAGCTGCCAAAGTCATTTTCCTAAAGCTCAGGTCTAACTATCATTCCCTTACTTGATAAACTCCAGTGCCCCCATCATTTCAAGCATTCAAAGCCCTTCATAACCTAGCCCTTCTCCCCCAGTATCTTTCCATTCTTCTTATGCTTTATACCTCCCTGCCCTCATGCACTGCTTGATCCAGTGACACTGACTTCCTTACTGTTCCTTAAGTGAGACACTCTCAGCTCTCAGCTCTGGGCATTTTCACTGGCTGCCCCCTCCCCTCTATGCCTGGAATGCTTTTTCTCTTCATCTCTGACTCCTGGCCTTCCACACTCCTTCCACACACCTTCTATAGGAAGCTTTTCCCAACTCCTCTTAATTCTAGTGCTTTACCCCTGCAGATTACTTCCTTTTTATCCTGTATATAGCTTGTTAGTACATAGTTGTTTGCATGTTGTCTCCCCCATTGTATTGTGAGCTCCTCAAGGACAGGGGCCTGTCTTTCACTTTTCTTTGTATCCTCAGTGCATAGATATTACATGCCTGGCACAAGTATTCATAAATACTTATTAACTGACTTCTTTTTTTTTTGTTTGTTTCCTCGGTGCTTAGCCTGGCATATAGTAAGCATTTAATAAATGTTTGTTGATTAATAAGTATATGAAATTACATCAGCAATAAAAAGCGGTTCTTTTTTTGTTGTTGTTGTTGTGTTTTTTTGGGCAGGGCAATGAGGATTAAGTGACTTGCCCAGGGTCACACAGCTAGTTAAGTGTCAAGTGTCTGAGGCTGGATTTGAACTTGGGTCCTCCAGAATCCAAGGCCAGTGCTTTATCCACTGCGCCACCTAGTGGTTCTTGCCCCCAAAAGTGGTTCTTTTATGGAGGTAGTGACTTGTCTAAGGTGGCTCAATCATAGTATTTGGAAAGTAGTATTTGAGATTAAAAGACTAGATTCTTCAGTGGATCAATGTGTTTTAATGTCTTATACACATTTGAGGGTATGGGTTTGAGGGAGGAAGTTGAAAAGCTTAGTGTTACACCTGATGAGTTAAAGATGTCTCAGAGACATTCACTTTGAAGTGGTCAGTAGTTGATGATGTGAGACTGAAGCTCAGGGCACAAGTCAGGTTCAGATATATCGCTATGTGAATCAGCTTTGTAGAGGTGACAAGGATGCTGGAGTAATGCTATGTAAAGAGTCTGAATTTTATTCAGCTGGTAGTAAGTAGAGAACTATAGGTAATCCAGTGCAAACTGCCTTTTGTGATCTTATCACACTCAGATTCTCCCAGGGAACTAGAAGTAACAATGTTGTAAGGAATTACACTGTCTTTACTCAGTGCTATTGCTGGGAATACCCCACTGTGCTCAGAACAAAGCTAGACAGTCAAATGAAGTTACCAAGTATTCAGTGTAAGTAATGCAGAAATGATCAACATATTATAGTTCCCCCATAAACCTCAGCCACATTCTCCCCTCCTGTGCACTGAGCATCTATGAGAAGAGTGAATACACACTTTTATAAACTTGGGATAGAGACATGCTTAGGGTAACACATAATTGCCAACTGTGGCTCATAATGTTATTGACTCATTCAGGAACATTTGTACCACATGAAGCCACTTCTCTGCTAATGGTTCTGATGGTCCTCGCTACTCTATTGATGGGCAAATCCACTTCTATTCTCAAATTGATGATGCAGTGACAGACTCTCTTAACTAACAATTATCCTTAAAAAGTCATTGAGAAAATGTTATACTATTATATTGGCTAGCGGTTCCCTTTAAGACAAAGAACTGCCACAGTCATCAGGCTGGCTTTCTGGACAGTGCAAACAAGCCCAGCCAGCTCTTCTCACCAAGATTCTGCATCTTCCAACCAGTTGTCATCTAGGGAATTCAACAACATACCAGAAAGGGCAGCAGAGAGTAACAACAGGCAACTCAGAGGTTTCATTTCTACTACCCTATAGATGGCCCCAAAGTGGCCTTGCAGTGAGAATCAGGCCAGGCAGGAGCTAGCAGCTAAAGCCTTCTTGTCTTCTGGCTCCTTCCTGCCTCTTTTTGACCACTCCAGCTTTCACAGGTTCATGTCAGGGCCTCTTGGTGCTCAGTGACTCACCTTTCCCTCGTGAGATAAAAATCCCATAAGCTTCCCTTGTCAGACATCTTTATTTTAATCACCCCATAGTCTTCGAACAGTTACTTACCATTTTGTTGGGTTTAGTCTCTAAAGCCTTAAACATTTACATAAAAATGAGCTGAGGGACCACAGTGCCCAGCAGACACAGGTATTCCTCAAACCCATTCTCTTAACATTTTGTGTCTCTGAAAACTGTTTCTTCACACTTGCATTTTACAGGTTTTATTAAATGAAAGTTTTCTTCCACTTTCAGCCACTGAATTGTTCACATACCAAAGGCCATAAAGGTGTTCTTTGCAATCAGTTGAACATGCTGTTTAGTTCTTAAGTCTTTACTGTGTATTAGTTGCTGTGCTAAGCACAGGGGATTCAAAGAAAGACACAAATATGGTCCTTGCTCTCTAGAAGAACTTTTGGGGGAGATTCTGCAAAAAAATGCCTGTACAAAAAATATTTCTAGCAGCTCTTTTTGTGCTGGCTAAGAATCAGAAACCAAAGGAATGCCCATCAATTAGGGAATGGCTGAACAAGCTGTGGTATTTGATTGTGATGGAATATTATTGTGCTATAATAAATGACAAGCAGCATGATCTCAGAAAGGCCTGGAAAGACTTGTATGAACTGATGCACAGTGAAGTGAGCAGAACCAGGAGAACGTTGTGCACAGAGACAGCAATATTGTTTGATGAAGAACTGTGAATGGCTTAACTATTCTTAGTAATACAGTGATCCAAGAAAATCCCAAAGGACTATTGATGAAACATACTATCCACCTCCAAAGAAAGAACTGATATTGACAGAACAGACTGAAACATGCTATTTTTCACTTTCATTTTTTTCTTTTATTCAAGTTTTCTAATACAAAAGGATTAATATGGTAATGTTTTACATAACTGCACATGTATAACCTATATCTGATTGCTTACCCCCTCAGGGAGGGAGGAGGGGAGGGAAGGAAGGAGGGATAGAATTTGGAGCTCAAGGCTTTAAATGAAAATGTTTATTAAAAAATAAATTTGGGGGCGGCTAGGTGGCGCAGTGGATAAAGCACCGGCCCTGGATTCAGGAGTACCCGAGTTCAAATCCGGCCTCAGACACTTGATACTTACTAGCTGTGTGACCCTGGGCAAGTCACTTAACCCCCATTGCCCTGCAAAAATAAATAAATTTTAAAATGCCTATACAAAATATAAATAATTTAAGTAGAATGTAACCTTAGAAGGAAGGCACAAGGAGAGAATTGGGCGGGGCGGGGGTTGAGGAGAGGAGATCAGATGATTAGAAAAGGCCTCCTATAGGAGGAAGAAGTTGAACTGAGTCTGGAAGGGAGGAAGTAGGGCATTCTGGGCATGGAGGTCAGAGACATCCATTGCATGGAATCTGGGATGAAATCTCATCTTCAAAGAACTGTTACAAAAGGTCATGTGATTGGATTGTAGAGTAGGTAGATAAGTGATGTGTAAAAGACAGAAAAGTATGAAGGAACCAGATTACAAAAACCTTTAAAACACAAGTAGAGGATTTTATATTTGATCCTGGGGTAACAGAGTCACTGGAGTTTATTATTAGTTGTTTCCATTTGGGTCTCAGTCTTCATTATGTGGTCCCTGAAACAGTTACTATTTTATTATGTCTCTAAAGGATATATTTACTATTTCTGTCTTTTTACTTTTGTTTGCAATATCAAAATGGTCAATATATATATTTTATATATACATATATACACACATAACATATATCTATTACATATATAACACATGCATATATAATATATAATTACAGTCTTTTAAGTTGTGTAGCTATAGTTTCTTTAGCAATTTAATTCTATATTTTCCCTTTAGTTCATCATTCTGTTAGACATATAAAATTGAAGAGGGACATTGAAATCTCTTGTCACTATAGCTCAGTTAATGTTTCCTTTATTAATTTAGTGCTATAGCATTCAGGGCATACAAGTTCAGTACTGATATTTATTTCTTACATAAGTTTCCTTTCAGCATAATTCAGTTTCCTTGTTAATCCCTTTTTGTATTTTGAATGTTAGTTTTTCCATGTCTGATAGCATGATTGCAGCTTCTGATTTTTTAGATTTATTTGATGATAGTAAATTTTTTCTAGCCTCTCATTTTTAATTCTGTTTAATTCTTTTTTTTTTAATGTGTTTCTTGTAAGCAACAGATTGTGGGATTTTGTTTTCATGCCCAATCTGTCACTCTTTTTTTGTGTTATTGAATTGTTGAATACATTCATATTTAAACTTATGAGAGTTAAGTTTATATTTTTCTCCATTTGTTTCTAATGCTTTTCCCCCCCTCCAAATTGTGATTTTCCCCTCTCTTCTCCTGTAAACCCAGTACTATGTCATTTTGATTATTTTAGCTTAATCTTTTTTTTTTTAAAGCAACCGTCTTCCCACTGTTTTCTTCCCCTCACCCTCTTCTCTCCCTTTTTTTTTTTAAACCACTTTCCCTGGTTTTAGAGTTTTGCTTATTAGTTTCTTTTTCTTGCTTGCTTTTATCTAATTATTTAATTCTTCCCTGTCTTTTTTTCTCTAAGTAGTCAAGGAAGATTCTCCATCCTTCCCTCATTCTCTGCATATTTATCTTCCCTTTCTATTCTAGACTTTTATTCTTTGATTTCATGGTCCTTATACTTATTTAGTCCTTTTTTATTCTTTGTATCTAACATAGAATTAAACTTTCAAGGTTATTATTTTGAGTTATCTTTCTTGCAGTTTCTGTTATTGCCCCTTGTAGATTCTGCCCCTAGTTTCCCTCTTTTTCTTTCTTTCTTTTTTTTTTTTTCTTGCTGTTAGAAATCTTAGTTCACTGCAGGTGATAGGGCAAATATTGCCCCCATGGTAGGATTCTTTTCCCTTTGTGTAGTTCATTATTGACCTTTGTTCCTCTTTTTTTTCCCCCCTGTCTGCCTCAAAATCTTTCCCCTGGGTGTTCTTCTGCCTGTCAGTTTCTTCTAGGAGTTCTAATTTTGTTTCCCTTGAGGTAGGATGAGTGGTCTCTCTAGGCACCAAATCCTTGTGTATAAAACTTACCTAAAGTCCTCATCTCCCTTTATAGAATAATTCACTTCTCCAGTAGGAGGAGGATTTATCAACAGTACTCCCTCCTACCACTGAAAATAAGGTTTTTGCTCAGTCCCTCTTTTTTTGCCTGCTTACTCACTCTACTTTAGATTCTCTTCTTCCTGAATGCCAGCAGGAGTTATTTTCCCTTCATTGTTTTTTTTGTTTGTTTGTTTGTTTTTTGGTTTTTTTGCAGGCAATGGGGGTTAAGTGACTTGCCCAGAGTCACACAGCTAGTAAGTGTTAAGTGTCTGAGGCCAGATTTGAACCCAGGTACTCCTGAATCCAGGGCCGGTGCTTTAACCACTGCGCCATCTAGCTGCCCCCATTTTCCCTTTATTGTTAACCTTTGACCTGATTAAGGCACATGCCATATTCCCTTCTATCTTCTTCTTCCCCTCACCCTTTTAATATACCTTCTAATTTTGTAACTTAGTCCTCCAAAAATACAGTGATTAACTTCTGGGTTGGGAGTTTCAGGTTTAGTTCATGAATGATATTTCAGGCCTATTTCACCACCATCACTTCTATTTGACTAATGCTTCCACATTTAAGTCCTATATACATTTAGAAAGAAGTCTAATGATATTTTGTTCTGTTTTTGTTGTATTGTATTTACCCTTTTTATATTTCTGTTGTCTGGGGTGTTTGAGAAGTAAATAATGTCTTCACGTCTGGTTTTCTTTCTTTTTTCATTTATTGTTAGGCTCAGATTCTCAGGGTAGGTCAACCTGGTTTGGAACTTGTGCTTTGGAACATATTCCATTATCTCCTGCATTTTCTAGTGAGTTCAGAATAGTCTTTATTTGAAGGTCTTTCTCCTCTATTTATTGTTTTTCAGTGTGTTTATGTGTCGATAACTTGTTTATATTTATATTGAAATACTTATTTGAAATAGTATTTTACTCTTTCCTCCCAATTACATGTCAAGACAGTTTTTAGCATTCATTTTTACAAGATTTTGAGTTCCAAATTTTTCTACCTCCCCCGCTCCCTGTATAGGTTATACGTGTGCTAAAACATACTTCCATGTTAGTCACAGTTGTGAAAGAAGAAACGGATCAAAAGGAAAAAAAAGACCAAAAAAAATAAAGTGGAAAAAAAAATGATTTGATCTGTATTCATAGTCCCTCGGTTCTTTTTTCTTGGGGGGGGGGTAGGACAATGAGGGTTAAGTGACTTGCCCAGGGTCACACAGCTAGTAAGTGTCAAGTGTCTGAGGCCGGATTTGAATTCAGGTCCTTCTGAATCCAGGGTCAGTGCTCCATCCAATGTGCCACGTAGCTGCCCTATCCCTCAGTTCTTTATCTGGATGTGGATAGCATTTTCCTTTGTGAGTCCTTTGTGTAGTCAGTCACAGTTGATCAACACATAATGTTGTTGCTGATACTGTGTACAATGTTTTCCTGGTTCTGCTTATTTCACTTTGCATCAGTTCATATAAGTCTTTTCCGATTTTTCTGAAATCTACCTGTTCATTGATTCTTATGGCACAATAGTATTCCATTATATTCATATACCACAGCTTGTTCAGCCATTCCCCAATTGATTGGCATCTCCTCAGTTTCCACTATTTTGTCAACACAAAAAAGGGCTGCTATGAATATTTTTGCAAATGCTAGTCCTTTTCCCTTTTTATGATCTCTTTGGGATACAGACCTAGTAGTGATATTGCTGGATCAAAGGGTTTCACAGTTTGCTTCGCCCTCTGGGCATAGTTCCAAATTGCTCCTCCAGATGGTTGGATCAGTTCACAATTCCACAAACAGTGGATTAGTGTCCCAGCTTTCCCACATCCTCTCCAACATTGTCATTTTCCTTTTTTATATGTTAGCCAATCAGAAAGGCATGAGGTGTAGTATCTCAGAGTTGTTTTAATTTGTAATTCTCTAATCAAAAGTGATTTAGAGTGGGGCAGCTAGGTGGCACAGTGGATAAAGTATTGGCCTTGGATTCAGGAGGACCCTAGTTCAAATCCAGCCTCAGACACATGACACTTACTAGCTGTGTGACCCTGGGGCAAATCACTTAACCCTCATTACCCTGCCCTTCCCCCCCCCCCAAAAAAAAAAGTGATTTAGAGCAATTCTTTTTTTTTTCATTTATATTTTTTGGTGAGGCAATTGGGGTTAAGTGACTTGCCCAAGGTCACACAGCTAGTAAGTGTAAGTGTCAAGGTCATATTTGAATCAGGTCCTCCTGACTCAGGGCCAGTACTCTATCCACTGCGCCACCTAGCTGCCCCTAGAGCAAATTCTTCATATGCCTATACATAGCTTTGATTTCTTCATTGAAACTGCCTGTTCATATCCTTTGACCATTTATCAATTGGGGATGGCTTATATTCTTAGAATATTTGACTCAGTTCTCTATATATTTTAGAAATGAGGCCTTTATCAGAGACACTTGCTACAAAGATTATTTCCCAGCTTTCTGCTTTCATGTGGACAAAAGCTTTTAACTTTAATATAATCAAAAATATCCATTTTACTTTCATAATGTTCTCTGTCTCTTGTTTGGTCATGAATTCTTCCCTTCCCCATAGATCCGACATGTAGACTATTCTTTGCTCTTCTAATTTGCTTATGGTGTCACCCTTTATGTCTCAATAACTTACCCATTTTGATCTTATTTTGGTACACAGTGTGAGATGTTTGTCTATACCTGGTTTGTGTCCTCTTGTTTTCCAGTTTTCCCAGCATTTTTGTCAGATAGTAGGTTCTTATCCCAAAGGTCTTTGGGTTTATCAAACATTAGGTTACCCAGCAGGCTATTTTAATCCAAATGAGTGGTAATGGCAGCTTGAACCAGGACTGATGACTGTGTGAGTGGAAAGGAGGCATGTACAAGAGATATAATGAATGTAGACCATAGAAATATCAAGAAAACAACAGCTTCAGTTTTGGGAATGAGTTTGTGTGAGGGGTACAAGTTGAGACCAAGGTTTGAGCCTAGGTAACAGGGAAGAATGATTGTAATAGGGAAGTTAGGAAGAAGGTAGGGTGTGTGTGTGGAGGAAATAGAACCAGTTCTCTTTTAGATTTTGAATGCCTATTGGACATTTTAAACTAGACATCCTGAGATATCACAACTCAGTATGTCCAAAATGATATCATTATCCTTCCTTAAACCCTCACTTTTACAATTCTACAATACCACAGTGCCTCTGCAGGTTTGCCTAGGGCCATCCAGAGATATTTTTGACATATCCTAATCTAACCTATGGAAAAAAAATTTACTGAATTTCTTCTTAAGGCTTTCACAGAAAATTCTTGGGCATTTGCTGTATAGAATGACTCCTCATCAACAATGTCTAATGTTTTTCTTGTTTTCTGTGTTTCAGCTCCCTCTTACGCTATGGTGGCAACCTGTCCCTCCAGAGTGCCATGAGTGTCCGTTTACAACAAGCAATGGGACCCAGCTGCTAGCCCTTCGCCGCAGCCTTGCCTCCTGTTCTGTTATGATATCCATTCCCGCCTACCTGTGTTCCAGTTTGACAAACCCAGGGATACTTCAACTCATGCACCATGAAAAGCTGTTGTTTTGCAGGAGACCGTGACAGGTAAAGAAAATGCATTCTACTTCATCGGTTACTAATCCTCTCATGTTCCCCTGTTTATGCATGATCCTTGGCCCTTGTAGCATCCTGTTCAATCCTGGTTAGGCCACTGTTGAAGGAGAGAAAAAGTGTGCTCCAGTGATGGTTACTGCTACTATTGTACCTTCTTACCCTACATCATTGTGGACTAATGAGTAAAGTACATATTAGTCTGAGTGAGCAAGAGCCCTGCCAAGTTTTTATTTTTATTTTTTGCAATAATAAACATTTTTATTTTATAGTTTCGGGTTCCAATTTTTATCCCTCCTTCCTTCCCTCCCCTCCCTGCTCCCCGAGGCAGCAAGCAATCAAATATGGGTTATACATGTATGATTATGCAAAGTATCACCATATTTGTCATTTTGTACAAGAAAACTTGATTAAAAGAAAAAAATGAAAGAAAGTGAAAAATAGCATGCTTCAGTCTGTTCCATCAATAGCAGTTATTTCTTTGGAGGTGGATAGTATGTTTCATCAATAGTCTTAGATCATTGTATTGTTGAGAAAAGTTAAGTCACTGACAATTCTTCATCAAACAGTATTGCTGTCTCTGTGTACAATGTTCTCTTGGTTCTGCTCACTTCACTATACATCAGTTCATAAAAGTCTTTCCAGGCCTTTCTGAAGTCATCCTGCTTGTCATTTATTAGAGCACAATAATATTCCATCACCATCATATACCACAGTTTGTTTAGCCATTCCTTTGATTTCCAATGCTTAGCCACCACAGAAAGAGCTGCTAGAAATATTTTTGTACAAATAGGTTTTTTTCTCTTTTTGGGGATGTCTTTGGGACATAAACCTAGCAGTAGTATTGCTGGATCTAAGGGTATGCACACTTCTATAAGCCCATTAGGCATAGTTTCAAATTGCTCTATAGAATGATTGGATCTTTTCACAATTCCACCAACAGTGGATTAGCATCCCAGCTTTCCCACATCCCCTCCCTGCCAAGTTTTTAAAATGATGCTAAGAAGATGAAGTTCCAAATGAAAGAGGGAAATCTATACAAAAAAAGTTTCTTAATCAGGCAGAAAATGGCAAGTGCAGTCCAAGTTGGTGATACTTTTTTTTGTCTCTTGATGACATAAACTGTAAGTACCTTTGATTCATAGTGAACTAGAAATGGATTCTTCTCTTTCCCTGCCAGGAGGGGAATAAAGATTCCCCAGTCAGCAAGCTTTTTTACATTCACCTTCATGTGGGAAATTTCGACACATCAGTTCTGAACTGCCAGTTCGGTTAAAAATGTACAGGGTATTCTTGCATTTTTTCTTGGCCTTTATGACTGCAGATCATGAAACACACTATTGTCTCTACAAAGAAACAAAATTGCAGGAAAGACACAGGCGTGCATAGGTTGCAGCTTATCACTAACAGTGACATCCACACAAGAATTGGTCTAAAACTCTACATGCAGAAAATGTTTGATCACAAAAGGCAAGTGTTAATAGTCATTTATGTTGTGTAACAGGATGGATAGCTTAGATGCTACCCTGTAACTCACAGAATGTTAAAAGACTTTGAAGATTTCTAACAAGCTGCATTGGTCCTTTATAAAAGAATTATGGGAGGGCACAGACAAAAATGACATAGTGAAGAAGGCCTGGATGGGTTGTGATATGCACTAAAGGAATATTCACATAGCATAGACTGAAGACCCACTGGAGCATATTTTATTGCCAATCCTTTTATTGGCCTCTTGCACTTTACAAATTAATAATCCATTACCTGAAAATGAAATTCATGTGGAGAAACCAAAACCAGGACACAAAGTATAAAATAAGCAAAGCTTAGTGAACTCATTTTAATGCAGTCTCCATTTAGAAGAGCTTTTTAGGGATCATCTGAGCTCATCTGACTAATCAAACATGAGAAAATTGCCCAATATCACAAAACTAGGTAGTGGCAAAATGAGGATCAGGACTCAGGTCTTCTGACTCTTTCTAGATCACCAGGGACAACTTCCTTTTTCCTGTTTCCTATTATATCCTTCCTATTATGCTTCAGTTTTTCTTAGTTTGTTAAGGGAGTGAGAGAGAATATGGCTTGCTACAGAATAGTCTTCTCTTTGAGATTCTCTCATGAGGCATTACAAATAGTGATAGTTCATCTGAAGCACACTTCTACTATGCTTGCAAGGACACAGCACCCAGGATTGTTCTTATTAGGATTCTTTAATTATTCTAGGTTTAATAGTTTTCACCTTCAGATCATGTAATGTAAGCAAACTACTGGTATCATTCTGCCTCTGTTAGCCAGTGACATTGAGCTCCAACAGCACTTTAAGTAAATAGAAAAAAAATATTAATCTATGAAAACATACATGCTTGTGTGTGTGTATGTGTGTGTGTGAGGCAGCTCTCTGTCTATGCTACTTAGAGTATTCTTATATTAGCATTCTTATTGCCTATCATAACTTTTTAAAATTACATTTTATTGCTATCTTTCATTCTTTACATTTTTAGAATTGCCCCCATTTCCTATGGTATTCTTTTGTCTACTGTCTCCCAGAGAATCATCCTTATAATAAAGAATTTTAAGAAGAGGAAGAAAAATAAATTCAGCAAAACTAACCAAACTTTAAAAAAATTATAGTGTATCACACTATAGCCTTCTACTTCTTAAAAGAAGTTGGGGAATTGGGGGAAAAGTTGTCTTCTTATATCTCTTCTTTGGAGACACGCTTGGTTATCATAATTTTGCAGTTTTCAGTTTTGATTTGATGGTGGTTGTTATATTGTTGTAGTCATTGTGTATATCATTTTCCTGGTCCTGCTTGCTTCAATTTGTATCATTTTACCTTTCCTGGTATTCATCCTGTTCTTTATTTCTTATAGTATAGTAATATCTCTATTTATTTATTTATTTATTTGGGGGGGGGTGAGGCAGTTGGGGTTAAGTGACTTGCCCAAGGTCACGCAGCTAGTAAGTGTCAGGTGTCTGAGGTCAGATTTGAACTCAGGTCCTCCTGAATCCAAGGCCGGTGCTTTATCCACTGTGCCACCTAGCTGCCCTTTTATTTATTCTTAATATCTCTCTTCTGAATTCCTGTAGGTCATCATCCAAAACCCTCCCCACCCCTCACCACCCTCTGCCTTGCCTTACCAAAGCCTGCTCTTTGTCCAACCTGTGACCTTCAAATCCTTTGACTTCTTAGCTTTCTCCCAGGCCATTACTCCTGTTCAGCTCTACTCTCCTCTGGCATCCCTAACCCCTCCTGCCTCTTTATTATTATCATTGATTGCCTCCTGTCAAGCTTTAACCATCCCTCATCTTTGTTCCTACACCGTGCTGTTGTGTGAAGGTAGAGAAAATCATGCCACCATTCTGAATGGGTCTGCTGCAGATTTATGGTACACAGACTCAGCGGGACCCTCACTGATGCTAGGCAATCCTACTATCATTATCCCACTCTCCACAGTAGCTCTTCCAAGCCCTTTCATCCCTCCTCAAACCTCCCATGGCTCCCCTTCCCCCACCCTCTCAGCTGAGAATCTTGCTTCATATTTTACCAAAAAAACGGAAACCATTCACCAGGAACTCCCTCTTTTCTCCTCTTATCCCCTATCACTCCATACACCCTCTACCATTACCTCCTCCTTCACCCCTCTTTCTGCTCGAGCAATCCCATTCCATTCCATCTCCTCCAACAGGTTGCCCTCTCTCTCATCCCCATATCACTTATTTTCAGTCTTCTCGTCTCCTGGCTTCTTCTTTACTGCCTGTAAACAGGCCCATGTCTCTTCCCATCTTGCAAAAACTCGTCCTTGATTCTACCACCCCAAATATCTTTTCTGCCCTTTGTAGACAAACTTCCTGAAAAAGTCATCACCATAAGTGCCTTCACCTTTTCTCTTATACAATCCAGTTTGTACCTTCATCATTACATTAGAATTGTTCCTTCCAAAGTTACCACTGTTGACTTAAATTGCCAAATACTGTGTGGCCTTTTCTCAACCCTCATTTTCCTTAGCCCCTTTGCAGCCTTTAACACTGTTGATCCCTCTTTTCTCTTTGATATTTTCTTCTCTCTAGGTTTTTAGGACCCCACTCTCTCCTGGCTTTCCTATGCTTCTAACCAATCCTCCTCTGTCTCCTTTGTTGAATTTTCCTCCAGTTCATGCCCTCTAAACCACAAGTGTCCTTCAGGTTTCTGTCCTGGACTCTCTTATCTATTCCCTCCATAGCACTTTTTTTTATCATCTTCCATGGATTTAATTACCCTTGCTAAATTGATGATTCTCAGATCTGCCTATTTTGCCCTAGCCTCTCTGCTGACCTCCAATCTCCCATCTCCAACTGCCTTTCAGACATCTCAAACTGGATGTCCAATAGACATTAAACTCGGTATGCCCAAACAGAACCCATAATCTTTCCCCCAAACCCTCCTCCCTGCTAACTTCCCTGTTATTGTTATGGGTATTTACCATCTTTCCAGTCCCTCTCAGGCTTTAATACATATTTTTAATTCAGTTGACCATATCCACTCTTAACCTATGTTAATTTATTTTATGCAGAAGCTTTTTAATTTCTTGTGATCAGTATTATCTATTTTCTCTCTAATAATCACCTTTCACTCCTTTTGTTAGGAGTTTGTCCCCCACCCATAGCTGCAAACAGCATATGCCCTGCTTCTCTTCTCATTTCTTCATGGTATTATCTTGAATATTGGGATTATGTATTTTTATTTTGTTATATGATGTAAGATACTGGTCTAAGCCTAATTTCTACCACATGCAACAATTCTTGCCAAGTATGGAGTTCTTTGCCAGGTAGTTTGTGTTTTGGAGTTTATTGAACATGAAGTTATTATTGAGTTGTTATTTCTGATTCTTCCTTGTCTAGTTTGTTCCACTGATCCACTTTTCTTCTTTTAACCAGTACTAAATAGTAGAGATAATTACTGCTTATAATATGGTTTGAAATCTGGGAGTACTTTTACCCCTGCACTGGGAGAAGGGAATAAACGTTTATAAGCACCTGTGTGTCAAGATTTTGCCAAGCACTTTTTACTCATTTGATCCTCACAGTAACTCTGGGGGGTGGCAGGGTAAGTGCTAATATTATCCCCATTTTACATCTGAGGAAACTGAGGAAGACAGTGGTTAAATGCCTTGCCCTGAGTCACATAGCTAAACAAGCATCTGAGCCTGTATTTGAACTAAAATCTTCTGATTCTGGGCCCAGAGCTGGAATCTACTATACCACCAGCTGCAGCACTACTATCTTTTAAATTATTTCCCTGATATTCTAGAACTTTTATACCTCCAAATGAATTTTACTATTTTATCTAGCTCTATAAAGCATTTCTTTAATCTTTGATTGGTATAGTACTAAATCTGAAAAATAACTTTGATGTTTTTTCATTTTTATTCTACCATTTCTGCCCAGTCACAGGTACTGAATATATTCCTTCTGTTAAGTTCTTTTTTTTAAAAAAAAGAATTATTTAATTGTATCTATGCAGGTATTGAATATGCATTCACAGAAATAAAAAGAATAAATAAACCCTTCAACTTAGACAAAGGGTTGACAAATTATAGTGGAGGTTATGACTAAAGGAAAAGAGTCCATGAGAATGGAGGTTGCATCATTGTGCTTGGGAAAAATGTATTGACTTAAAAGAAGAAGGAATTTTAAAAATATTTAAAATATAACACTACAGAAACAAATGTTAAAACACAAACCTATCTCATAATTTTATATGTGAATGGACTAAAAAGTCCAATACAATAAAACACAATAAGAAACAGATCTAAAAAGCAAAGAGATTCGCAAAATCAAAATGAAAGGCTATAGCAAAATTTACTGCGTATCATCTGAATCCAGAAAATCTGGAGTTTCAGTCATTCTGTTAAAACAAAAAACTATCATTACAGAGAAATAGGGAAATTGCCTTACTCTTAGAGGAACCACAGATATTAAACAATCAGTATTAAACACACATACCAAATGATATAACATTTAAATATATAAAGGGAAAAAGTAGCTGAATTGCAAAGACATTAATACATTAATCGTAAACATTCTTAATGTTCCCGTCCTAGACCTGTACATCTTTACTTAAAAGGTAAACAAAACAGAGAATATGAAACTAAACAAACTATTGAATCATTTAAGGTTAAATGATTTATGATGTCTTCTGACTGGGGCCACTAAAAATAAACGTGTATTTTCAGTTTTCAATGTAGTATTCTCAATACTACATACCTTTTTTTTTTTTTTTTTAAGTGAGGCAATTGGGGTTAAGTGACTTGCCCAGGGTCACACAGCTAGTAAGTGTTAAATGTCTGATTTGAACTCGGGTCCTCCTGACTCCAGGGCCAGTGCTCTATCCACTTTGCCACCTAGCCGCCCCACTACATACCATTTTAAAAAAAAGACTGTATTATGTCGTAGAGAAATCTCAAAAAATACTAAAATAATGGAAAGACTAAACATTCTTTGCAGACTATAACACAATTTTTTAAACTGTCAATTTGGGAGTACAAATAAAATTCTCAGATTTAACTGTGGACAATAATGACACAAAATTGTAAAAACAACTGTATGAAAGATGATAATGAAAAGACAGCATACATATTTTCTGAGATACACCTAAAACAATCATCCCAGGAAAAATTACATTCTTAAAAGCATGTATTAACAAAATAAGAGTATTAATGAACTGGGCATGTAGTTTAAAAATTAGAATGCAAAAGGCAAATCTTGAAAATTAGAGGAGAAATCAATTGTAAATTAAAAATAATACAATTACTGATTTTTAAAAAATCTAATTTAAAAATACAAAAAGCTAGTACTTCAAAAAGACTAACAATGTTCTTTTTTGATTAAATGGCTAACAGTTAATAAGGCAGAGAGGAAAATGGACAAAATTTTTTAAAATGAACAAAGTAATAGAACAGAAAAGCAATTTTTAAAAATTCATAGAATCTACTCTAAAAGAAACCATTACCAAAGTCCTTTTTAAGAAATAATTGTAACTCTAATATTTGTACAGGGGAAGCAAAGAAAGAGAATTTTTTTCCCCTCTTTTTTTTGGTGGGGCAATGAGGGTTAAGTGATTTTGTCCAGGGTCACACAGCTAGTAAGTGTCAAGTATCTGAGGCTGGATTTGAAGGCCTGGCTTCCTTCAAGACACAGCTCAAATCCCACCTTCCTCAGATTCTAGATCCTTCCCCTATCTATTTTGTACACATCTTCTTTAGCTTTAGTTATTTACACACATGTACCACAAAGCTTCTTAAACTGTGGGTCACCACCTCATATGGGGTCAAATTACTGAATGTGTGGGTCGTGAAACATTAAAAGGTTATAAAAAAGGGGTCAAGAGTGGAAAAAGTTTAAGAAAAAAAGTTTAAGAAGCCCTGATCTATCCCAATAGAATTCATATGTAATCCTTGAGGGGAGGGAGACTGTTTTTGACTTTGTATCATCAACATTTAGTGTAGTGCCTGTCACTTAGTAAAAGCTTAATAAATGCTTGTTGATTGACTAAACTTGCAGGCTACAAAATAAACTCAAAGAAATCAATTGCCTTTCTATATAGCAATAACACCATCTGTTGTTCACTCATGTCCCACTTTCTGTTACCCCATTTTGGGTGTTTTCTTGGCAGAGATACTGGAATGGTTTGCCATTTCCTTCTCCAGCTTATTTTACAAATGAGGAACTGAAGCAAACAGGGTTAAGTGACTTGTACAGAGTCACTGCTAGTAAGTGTCTGAGGCCAGATTTGAATTCATGAAAATGAGTCTTCCTGTTTCCAAGCGCAGGGCTCTATCCACTATTCCATCTAGTTGCCTAAGAGGTAATAATACAACAGGAACCTCATTGTGAATTAATATCCCTTGACTCCTGGGCAAAGGGCTTATTTTATCTTTTTGTTTGTTTGTTTGTTTTGGTGAGGCAATTGAGGTTAAGTGACTTGCCCAGGGTCACACAGCTAGTAAGTGTCAAGTGTCTGAGGCTAGATTTGAACTCACATCCTCCTGAATCCAGGGCCAGTGCTCTATCCACTGTGTCAGCTAGGTGCCCCGGGCTTATTTTATCTTTAGGGATTTGTTTGTTCTTTCTCCTTAATATATCTGTTATTCTTAATGTTCCCCTGAATCATGACAAGATATTCTTTCTCCCTAAACTTTGCAAGTTTAATCTGTGTTGGCTCTAACAGCCTGTCTTCCAGGAAAAATAACTGCAACTCATCTTGAGCATTGGAAAAGGATGTGACTACTTCAGGTTTTTTCTAGTATACATATTAAGTATGTTCCAGTATTTTCCCCTTTATTAGGAGAAGTCAGGAGACATGACTGACACTTTGTGACCTTGGGGAAGCCCTTTGGCCTCTCAGGTGCTCAGTTTGTCCATAAATGCTCTTAGATGATCCCCAAGATCTCTTCCTGTTCTAGCATTCTCAGCCCCTCAAAACATTTGCCTTGGTGGTGTGAGAAACCAGAAAATGGGTTTCTCTGCTACTGTGAAATATCATTCCATCAACAGGTATGAAAGGAAATTTGATATTTGATGAGAAGAAATTCTGACATCTTTTAGTTTGAACCTGTCTCATGGAGGGGCCTAATAATTCTCACATCCTATTGAAAGTAATCAGATTTGACAATGTCACTTCCTTTTGTCTATAGAACAAAATATAAATATTTGCTTTTTCACAACCTGTCCGCATCTTGTCTTTCCAATCTTATTGTACATTATTCCTCTTCCCATATTTTTTGTCTCTGTGCTTTTATACTGTTTATACCCTAAGCGTGAAATGCTCTCCTCATCTTGTCATTCAGTCCCTCTCTGGCTTCAAGACAAGCCTCAAGCCTCACTTTCCACATGAAGCCTTTCTTGATCTACTCCCCCTTGCTTCATCTGCTAGTCAGTCAGTACTTTTTTTTTTTTTACATATAAGGTATTTTATTTTTTCCGTTACATGTAAAGATAGTTCTCAACTTTTGTTTATACAAGCTTTACAATTTCAGATTTTTCTCCCTCCCCTCCCTCCCCCCTCCCCTAGACAGCAGGTAATCTGATATAGGTTATATCTATATATCTATATACATATACATATAGATATATATATCTATACACACACATATATATAAACATAATAACATTAATCCTATTTCTGCATTAATCCTGTTATAAGAGAAAAAATCAGAGCAGTAATGCAAAACCTCAAAATAGAAAAAAAAACATTAGCACCCAAACAAAAGAAATAGTATGGTTCAATCAGCATCTATACTCCACAGTTTTGTTTTGTTTTGTTTTCTTGGATTTGGAGATCCTCTTCTATCATGAGTTCCCTGGAACTCTTCTGTACCATTGCATTGGTGAGAAGAATATAGTCCATCACAGTAGGTCAATGTTGATGATACTGTGTACAATGTTCTTCTGGTTCTGCTCATCTCACTCATCATCAGCTCATGTAAGACCCTCCAGGTTTCTCTGAACTCCTCCTGCTCATCATTTCTTACAGCACAATAGTATTCCATTGTATTCATATACCACAACTTGTCCAGCCATTCCCCAATTGATGGGCACCCCCTCAACTTCCAATTCCTTGCTACCACAAAAAGAGCAGCTAAAAATATTTTTGTACATGTGGGTCCCTTTCCCCCTTCCATGATCTTCCTGGGAAAAAGACCCAAAAGTGGTATTGCTGGGTCAAAGGGTATGCACAGCTTTATCGCCCTTTGAGCATAATTCCAAATTGCTCTCCAGAATGGTTGGATCAGTTCACAGCTCCACCAACAATGAATTAGTGTTCCAATTTTCCCACAGCTTCTCCAACATTTATTATCTTCTTTTTTTGTCATTTTAGCCAATCTGATAGGTGTCAGGTGGTACCTCAGAGTTGTTTTAATTTGCATCTCTCTAATCAATAGTGATTTAGAGCATTTTTTCATATGGGAATAGATAGCTTTGGATTCTTCATCAGAAAACTGCCTGTTCATATCCTTTGACCATTTCTCAATTGGGGAATGACTTGGATTCTTATAAATTTGATTTAGTTCCCTATATATTTTAGAGATGAGGCCTTTATCAGAAGCACTGGCCTCAAAAATTGTTTCCCAGCTTTCTGCCTCCCTTCTAATTTTGGATGCATTGCTTCTGTTTGTACAGAAATTTTTTAATTTAATATAATCAAAATCATCCATTTTGCATTTTATAATATACTCTATCTCTTGTTTGGTCAAAAACTGTTTTCCTTTCCAAAGATCTGATAGGTAGACTATTCCTTTCTCTCCTAATTTACCTATGGTATCACCTCTTATGTCTAAATCATGTATCCATTTTGACCTTATTTTAGTATAAGGTGTAAGATGTTGGTCTATGCCTAATTTCTGCCATACTATCTTCCAGTTTTCCCAGCAGTTTTTGTCAAATACTGAGTTCCTATCCCAGAAGCTGGAGTCTTTGGGTTTATCAAACACTACATTACTAGTGTCATTTACTACTGCATTTCCTGAGCCTAGCCTATTCCATTGATCTACCACTCTATTTTTTGGCCAGTACCAGATAGTTTTGATGACTGCCGCTTTATAGTAAAGCTCCAGGTTTGGTACCGCTAACCCACCTTCCTGTGAATTTTTTTTCATTATTTCCCTGGATATTTTTGATTTTTGTTTTTCCAGATGAAATTTTGTTATTATTTTTTCTAGCTGTATAAAATAATTTTTAGGTAGTCTGATTGGTATGGCACTGAATAAGTAAAATAATTTAGGCAGTATTGTCATTTTTACTATATTAGCTCTGCCTATCCAGTCAGTACTTTTTATTTATTTATTCTGTAGATACTTCTGTAAGTACATGCTTTCTCCCCACAGTGAAAGTAAATGCCTTCAGTAAAAGGATTGTCTTGTTTTTTCCTAGTTGTGTTCCAAGTCCCGAGCACAGTGCTTAGAATATAGTAGGTGCTTAATACATACCTGTTGATTGAGGTTTCCTGTGTAAAAGATTGATCCACTGGAGTGCCTCAGACCTGTCTGAAATGCATACAATGCTCTTTCTTTTAAGCATGGTCAGTATTTGCGTGCCAGGGATTCTTGGTGGTCAGATCTGCTGGCTTGAAGCTATTTAACAAAGGGTTAACTTGTATCCTATGAGTCAAATAAAAATGGCCTTGAAAATATGGCACAGCCTCAGACATTACATCATCACCCAACCTTTTTCTGTTGATATTATATGGGTACAGCCAGGGGCTCAGGAATTCACCACCCACTGCTCTTAAGGCTGTTGGAGCTTCCTAATAAAATTGCTTTTCTTCTGTTTATTACCTTACCATGTAACATAGTACTGATTAGGAATTAGCTCAATTTGTGGGTCTGGCATTTCAAATTCCATTCCCATCCCCCTTACCACACATATACAGTGTCAGAACTAAGGGTAAGTTTGTCAATAGAACCAGCTTCAGATTATGGGCTGTCATTGATTTGCATCTGTGTAGGCTTTTGTTTCTTTTCAGAACTTTTTCACATTTACTCTCTCATTTGATTCTTTTAGCAGGTCTCCGATTTAGTAGTAGGACAACTATTTTCCCTTTTTGACAACTAAAGAAAACAAGGCATGAAGTAGAGGTGTGACTTATTTTTAAGACTACATAGTGTGGTCTCTACCAGTATTTCCAGGATAGCTGTATTATAGACAAACTATACCCTAGTGTCTTCAATTTCTCTGAGTGTTGAATACTGAAAGTGATAGTGATATTTTAGGAGACTTGTAAGATTATCAGGAATCTCCCTTTCTACATAAGTAATCTAATGAGTAATATATTTGAGGGTCTTGGTTTTTGAAAGGAGAAAAATAAATACCCATTGTTATATATCCATTGCTCTTAGAATACTAAGCTGGAATGTGAAATGTTTATAGTGTGTTATTTGGGGGAGTTTGGGGTTGGGTCAGATTTATAATTGTTTGGAATCCCTACGATTTTCTGGAAGCATGTGGAATTGACCAGCCAGTTAAATAGCATAGGCAAAGAGTTCATTTTGGTGGAGTTTTTTTAATCATAAAAGTATTTTATTATTTTCCAGTTACATGTAAAGATAGTTTTCAAAAGATTTTTAATTCCAAATTTTTCTCCCTTCCCCCTCCCCAAGATAGAAAGCAATCTGATATAGGTTATATATGTACAATCATATCAAACATACTTCTGCATTAGTCATGTTGTAAAAGAAGAATCAGAACAAAAGGGAAAATCCTCAAAACAGTAAAAACAAAAACAAAAGTAGAAACAGTATGGTTCAATCTACATTCAGAATCCACAGTTCTTTTTTTCTGGATGTGGAGAACATTTTCCATCATGAGCTCTTTGGAATTATCTTGGATCACTGTATTGCTGAGAAGAGTTGTCTATCACAGTCAATCATCATACAATGTTGCTGTTATTGTGTACAATGTTCTCCTGGTTCTGCTCGTTTCACTTAGCATCAGTCCACTTAAGTCAAAGAGTGCAGTTTGAATGCAGACCTCATAATATAGACAGAGTTTATATAAAAGTGCTTCAGTGTTTTCAGAGCACTTTACAAATATTATTTCAGTTATCCTCATAGCAAACCTGGGAGATAAGTATTACTATTACCCCTATTTTACAGATGAGGAAACTGACACTGAGAGGAGGTAGAGTGACTTGCCCAGGGTCACATAATTAGTGATTATAAGAGGCTGGATTTGAACTGTGATCTTCCTGACTTTAGGTCCTGTGTTCTATCCACTGGGCCACCTCACTGCCATAATCACCAGAAATCTTAAACCTCAGGTCTGCCAGTTGCTGTAACCACCACCTCTCTCCACCCCTCCTCCTCTTTCCCAATTCCACAATCCCATTTTTTTGGTGGGGCTGGGATTCCCAGTGGACTTGTACACCTTCTCCAGGATTCAGTTTTCTGACTCTGCCTGCCCCATCATGATCTCAAGCTTTTGGTGCCTCCTGATGAAAGATGGGAGCCTCCTCATTGAATGTACATTACTAGTACTAGCTCTTAATGTTGAAAGAGGCAAAAATACCTCCCTTTCTCTGCAGTTTTAGAGGCAAGGTGAGAGAAAGCTGTAAATCCCTCTCCTTCTCCAGATTCCAAATGGGGTTTTGCCCAATACAGAGTCACCTTGAAGGCTCCTTTGTCCCCAGCAGTGTTAGGATATGAGAATGTTCTTGGGCCTTTCCTCTCATATCTCCTGCCACTAAAGACTACTGGATGCCCATTCTGGAACTTCAGTTTATTGACAGTAGAACTTTTCCTACTTCATACCCCCAGAGATTGTAGAATCAGTGTGACAGTGATGGGTGGTGCTGCTTTCAGTGCTCTCTTCCCTTCTGGAAGGGGCAGAGCTGTTCCTACACTGTTCCCCTTCCATTCTCTGGTGGAGGAAAGTAGAGGGAGGAGGCTAAATCAACCATATCCTGTTATAATTAACTCACTTTTAGTCTGGGACATTATAATGGTCCTCAGGTCCATGTTCCTTTTTCTCTGTTATTTTATGAAGTTCGTATCAGACAGAAAACTATTAATACGATACAATAGCTCAGAGCCCCTAGTTAGGAAAATTCCTAACATTTTGACAGAGTTTTGGCTCTCTGCCCTAATTATTTTTTTTGTACTTCCAGCTAACCCCAGACTTCTTTATACTTGGGGAAAATCATGACATACAGCAAACACTTAGACAAAAGAAGGGAGCAGAAGCGTATGACAATACCTGTTATTGGACAGGTACAAGGAGGGAAAATTGAGGAAAAAGTAGACCTTTTGGAACTTTTCCTTTAGTCCTTAAAGTGAGTATAACTAGTAGCTTTGGTCCTAGGATTCTGTTCCAAGATGCCCTGATAGTCCCCCTAAACTGCTCTCATTCTCCTTTCACCTGTTCCACCTGGTCACTGATTCTTTCAAGCTTAACTCAAGTTCTGGGAAGAGCGAGGGACCCTTCTCCCCATTCCACAGACTATTGGCATCTCTTAAAATCTCCCAGATGTGACTCGAGTCTCACTTTCAGATCCAAGTTCTCCATGCTTCAAATTGTTTTCAGGGATTTGAGGAAATACTTGTTGCTTCTGAACTACAAACTTCAGCAGGAGGCCAAAGAAGCGTCCTATCCCTGTTACGCTGGGATCATAGATTTAGAGCTGGAAGGGGCCTTGGGAGGTCATCTAAATTATTTGGATTAATAAATGAAAGAATTCCAGGAGCCTGATTAATCTATTTTTCTTTTCTTTTCTCTCTTTTTTTTTTTTTTTTTTTTAGCGAGGCAATTGGGCTTAAGTGACTTGCCCAGGGTCACACAGCTAGTAAGTGTTAAGTGTCTGAGGCCAGATTTGCACTCAGGTACTCCTGAATCCAGGGCCGGTGCTTTATCCACTGCGCCATCTAGCTGCCCCTGAGCCTAATTAATCTAAGGTGGAATTTAGGTTGAAGTAGCTTTAACATGGTACATAGAAATAATACTCTGTGTATTAGCATCTGTGTGTGGGCATGCCAGTGTACACTTGTACATGACTATGAGCCCACAAACCTTTACACACTTTATTGGAAAGCAATAGAATTTTATCTCCAGCCTCAGCCATTTCTGTTGCCCCTGTTTTACTTTACTTTGAAGATGCTTATTGTTTTTTTAGGTTTCTGACAATATGTATGATTTCCATGACATTTAGCAAGCCTTCATTATATAGAAGTGACCTTCCAGATAACACATCACAAATTTTTACAGTTGTTGTTTGTTTTCTTTTTCTTTTGGGAAAAGGTCAAAGAAGAGGCATGGGAGGCAAAGTGGCAAGGAACAAGAGAACTCTGATGTGAATTTTATGGCAAAGACTTTGCTGTCACAGGAGTCTCTGCTTCAGAGCTATCAGGGTTTCCAAGCCTAAACAATTAATTAGGCATGTCACTGGAAGATAATTAATTAGTTATTATAGAAAGAGCCTTTGGAGAGCTATTGGCAATGAACAGTATCTAATAGGTTTCCTTCTCTGTCAGCTACTATTGAACCACTGTAGAATTCCCATGAATAGTGATAGACTTGTGAAGAGACTTTAAGGTAAACAGCTGTTGTCCATATATTCAGAGGAACCTTTAGTATTATGTGAGTTTTTTTTTTTCAAATAAAACAGAAAACATTTCCCTTCTGTTCTCCAGAATGATATCTTTTGACTCAGCCATCATGATACTCCTCTGAGATGGAATGTGCCAAATCCAAAATATGCCCAACTCTTGATATTTCATTACTAATGAAAGGAGCATCGTGCATGTACGCAGATGTGCATCTGAACTCTTGTTTTGGACATTACTTTCAGTCATCTACCAAATCAAATTACATTATGTTACAGGCCCTCTGAAAACTGTATGTATTGGAAAGGATGGATGGGTCCATCCATATTGTCTGATCTATTCTTCCTTGTGACCCACAGAAGGCCAGGGTTTAGTCTAGCTCGTGTCCAGATGGAATTCATGATATCAGCCTCACTCAACCAAGGTCTTAACCTAAGCCACTCTGTTACAGGCCACTTTCTGTGAGATAGATGTCCTTTCTAAGCAGCTTTAGGAGCAAATGAACTCAACAAATTGTGTTGATAGTTTTAAATACATCCTTACTTTGTATTTTTAGTGAAAGTCAACTTAATTCAGTGAAGCTTTTAAAAAAACAGCTAAACTCCCAAACTTTCTGGGTTATGAGTGGTCACCTTGTAGAGTGAACAATCCTATAACGTATTTGTATTTCAGTTTCTCACAGTCAGCAGTGTTCAAAGTGGGCCTGCTTTTCATTCTGGAAGGCAGCCAGCATCCAGCGAGCCATGAAACAACATAAAATAATTCCTCAGGGTAGTTTTATTCCAGAGTGTGAGAACCATACATTGTTTGACTACACTAACAATAGGTCAAGACCCCTTCTTGGGGATCATCCTGTCTGCAGAATGTTCCCTTATCATGAGTGAGGAAGTAGTTCTGAGAAGGAGGCCTGCCCATTCTAAGCATTTTCCACGTATTTTAGGAACTATGTGATTAAAATCTGTGAGAGAGGGCAGTAACTGTGCTCAAGAATTTCTTCCTTCAAAGGCAAGCTTCTGAATCAGCAATGTAAAACTGCATGCCTTGAAGGCCTTTTTCACTATGCCACAGCCCACACCAATTTCTGGATTGGGTCTTGTGAACAACAGGCCACAAGGGGAGGTTCTGATATTTTCCACCAAAAGACCAAAACTTCTTATGGAACCTTGTCTGCCTGTTTTAAGGTTTGTGATACCCCCCTGCCCCCCCCCCCCCCCCAAATAGGGAATGCAGATACTGAGAGGGAAGGAAGGGGAAAGGAGAGTTTGAAGTGAATCCTTAGGTTGTGTTCAGATCTTGCACACAAGTGTCACTGGAGGGACTGTGTCTTTGGTGGTTAAATAATGATTTTGTGTTTATGGGGGCTAATTTTTTTCTTCTTATGAGCATGGTGTTCTTGTTGATATCTTCTTTGGTGTTACAGCTTATTTATTATTCTCTCCCTAGTCCCTTCTTACTCCACCCCCACCCCCCCTCACACACACATACACTTCATCCACCTACTTCATAATTCTTTGTGGTTTAGGGTCTGCCAGCCATCTCTGCTCCTTATTTTTCATATTGTACAGCAGTGAGTATTCCATTGCATCAGTTCCAAATATGTGCCTTTGGGATTAAAGCATTCTTTTACCCAATCCTCATCCCTTCTTGTGAAGAGAGCTACCTAATTTATTAAACTTGCTGACCTCCTCAGGAGGATAAGCTGAGGTACAGGAAATTATTATATTAGATGGGTTCCAAAATCAGGGCAGTCAAGACTCACCTTCAGGCTTAGCTTGCTCCTATAACTAAACATTGAATGTGGTCCATGCCTTGGTTTACTTGATTACGTGGGATAAACCATAGAATTGTAGTGATTGAAAGAACCTTACAGATCATTTAGTCCACCTCTCTTCTTTTACAGATGAGGAAACTATGGCAGAAACTAAGTATAGTTACAGCTCACATCGTGTACCAAGATAAGGTCAAAGGGTGAGGGACAAATTAGAGGAGCATGGAATAGTTTATCATATATATGAATGACAGAAGAATTTAGGACCAAACAGGAGATAGAGAGTATTACAAAATGTAAAATGGATAATTTTGATTATTTTAAGTTAAAAGGTTTTTTTTTTCCAAACAAAATCAATATGGCAAGATTAGAAGGAAAACAGAAAGCTGAGGAAATTTATTTTTACATCAATTGTCTCTGATAAATGTCTCATTTCTCAAATATATAGAGAACTGAGTCAAATTAATAAGAATACAAATCATTTCCTAACTGAAATGGTCAAAGGATATGGGCATGCAGTTTTCAAACACAGAAATCAAAGCTAGCTATATTCATATAAAATGCTCTACATCACTATTGATTAGAAAAATGCAAAGTAAAACAACTCTGAGGTATCCACATATCTATTAAATTGGCTAACATGACATAAAAGGAAAATGATAAATTTTGGAGGGGATGTGGAAAAATTGGGACACTAATGCACTTTTGGTGAAGTTGTGAACTGATCCAGCCATTCTGGAGAGCAATTTGGAACCGTGCCCAAAAGGCCATAAAACCGTGCATAACTTTTGACCCAGCAATACTACTACTAGGTCTTTATCCCAATAGATTTTTTATTTTAAGAAAAGGAAAAGGACCTATATGTACAAAAATATTTATGGCATCTCTTTTTGTGGTGGCAAAGACCTGGAAATTGAGGGGATATCTATCAACTGGGGAATGGTTGAACAAATTGTGGTATATGATTGTAATGGAATACTATTGTGCTAATAAGAAATGACCAGCAGGTGGATTACAGGAAAACCCAGAAAGACTTACATGAACTGATACAAAGTGAAGTGAGCAGAACCAGGAGCACATTGTACACAGTAACAGTAATATTGTATAATAATCAACTATGAATGACTTAGCTATTTTGAGCAATACAATGATCTAAGACAATTCCAAAGAATCTATTATGAAAAATACTATCCACTTCCAGAGAAAGAACTGATAGAGTCTGAATACAGCTCAAAACATACTATTTTCACTTTTTTTTTTCAGGTTATAACATGTTATTTTCACTTTATTTTTTTTGTGGGTTTTTTTTTTTTTTGGGTCTGTGTTTTTCACAACATGACTAATATGGAAATGTTTTGCATGATTGCACATGTATAACCTACGTCAAAATGCTTACCATTTCAGGGAGCAGGGAGGGAGAGAATTTGGAACTCAAAATTTTAAAAAGGACGTCAAAAATTGTTTTTACATGCTATTAGGAAAAAATTATTTTAAAAAAATATGAGGAAACTGAGTTTAGTGAATTCAAACCTTATGTAATGGTGCCCTCCTTTTTAATTAATGTTTTTTATTGATATCTTTTGTTTTCAAAGATCACTTGCCTTTTGCAATATAACTCTGTTGCCTCTCCCTCTCAGAGAACCATCCCTTATAATAAAAGTAAACAAAGTAGTTATGGGGCAGCTAGGTGGTACAGTGGATAAAGCACTGGCCCTGGAGTCAGGAGGACCTGAGTGCAAATCTGGCCTCAGACACTTGACACGTACTAGCTCTGTGACCCTGGGCAAGTCACTTAACCCCAATTGCATCATGGCGGGGGTAAAGGGGGGAGACCGCCTTAAGTGAAAAAGTTCAACACAATTGATCAACAAATCAATGAAGTCTAACAGTGTTCTGCACCAATAGTATCCCACCTTGACCAAGATAGATGTATTCTCATAGCTCTTCTTTGGGATCAAGCAAACTTCAACTATAATTTCAAAGCATCTGGTTTTGATTGTTTTATATCATCATAATCATTGTTTATTTTTTTCCTGGTTATCCTTAATTCACTTTGTATTAGCTTACAATATCTTTCCTTGTTTCTCTTTATTCATAATAGTCACCATTTTTTACACCAGAGTAATATTCCATTACATTCATGTACTAACAGCTTGTTTATCAGCTCCCCATTTGATGGACATCTACTTGGTTTCCAATTCTCTGTTTCTACAAAAAGTGCTGCAACAAAAATATTTTAGTATGCATGAAGCCTATAGTTTTGCCCTTGACTTCTGTAGGAGCCTAGCTATGGGATCTCTAGTTCAGGGGGTGTGGACATTGAGCCACTGTCCTAGCCTAGTTCCAAATTACTTTCTAGAATGGCTGGAATAAGTCCCTGCTCCATCATCATTGTATTAATGTTCTCTTTTTTTCCAGAACTCTCCCAACTTTTAAAAATCTTTCATTTTTTTTTGTTAATAAGCTTTATTTTTTCTCCATCTAGCATCCCCAATAAAAAACAAAAACAAACCACCTGTAGCAAATATGTGTATCCAAGCAAAACATTTCTCTGTAATGGTTGGTCCTTGCATTGGTCAGAGTTTTAAAGTCTATCAAGAATTATTTGTCTTTACAGTTGTTATTGTATAAAGTAGTCTCCTAATTCTGCTTACCTCAGTCCTCATCAGTTCACACAAGGCTTCCCAGGTTTCTCTGAAATTATACCTTTTGTCATTTCTTATTCATAATAGTAGTCTATTAAATTAATTTACCATTATTTGTTAAGATATTCCCCAATTGTTGAGCACCTCCTTAGTTTCCAGTTGTCATTACAAAAAAAGTTGGTATAAATATTTTTGTACATATCAGTCCTTTTCCTCTTACTTTGATCTCTTTGGGGTATAGGCCTAGTAGTGGTATCACTCAAAGGAAATACAATTTACTTGCTTTAGAGACATAGTTCCAAATTGCTTTCAAGAATGATTGGACCAGTTTACAACTCTAACCAACAGTACATTAATGTGATTTTTCCCCCTTGCAAACCCTCCAACATTTGTCATCTTTGACGATCTGATGATGAGTGCAAGGTAGAACCTCGGGGTTGCTTTAATATTCATTTCTTATTATTAGTGATTTGGAACATTTTTTAATGACTGTTCCCCTTTTTATATAAAAAAAAGTTGTCATGTCTATTCAGAATTTTTCAGAAAGTACTCTTTGCAGATAATTTTCACAGCTAACATTTTAATCAAATAAAAATTTAAGTCCTTACAGTTTTATAACAGCCATAGCATAAAACTCTGTTTCACAAAAATAAAATGTTATGAACAATAGTAAAATATGCATTGCACTGTTTTATAAATCAAACTCTTAAGCCAAAATTTAGAGTTTCAGGTTCAAATAACTGTTTTGGTAGATGCTCACAAGACAAACCTACTAACTGTTTTTATTCAAATAAAATAAAACCAAACTTAAATACTTGCCCATGGCAGATAGGTTCCTTAACCATTTGTATTTAGAAATGCCCAGGTTTTTTAAGTTAGAATTGATGCTGTCCATAAGATAAATGTTGGTGCCAACATGTAGCTACTGTGGACATAGTTGAAATAATGCTTGGTGATTGATTAGCAAACACAGGTTTCACTCCTAATTCAGATTAGAAATAGGTCAAAATATCATTTTGTGCATTCATATTGAGAAATCCTAACTTTTTAATGATAGAAAGCTGATCTTTTTGGATCTTTACATGGCTCATCATTCTAGTTTCTGATCTGAGTCTGTGAAGCATGAAATATGTTTGAATTGCCCACAGACCCTCACTTGTCATTGGTGCTTGTGGACTGGCCTTTTCATCTTGACAGGTCCATCTGTATACTTCCATTAATTTAGATTTCATTAAAGCTCTTCCACATACCTCATTTTCATTTAAAAATAAAATCTTTCTATTATATTGAAAATTTTCCAATGTGATGAAAAAAAAAAAGAAAAGAAAATATTTTTTCTTACCAACTTATTCCAGATAATACACTCTTAAGATCTTTCAATGTGTTAGGATCCATGCTATCTGCTGCTGCAGCCTCCATACAAAGCAAAAGTACAGTAGTTTTCTCTCTCCATAAATAACAATATTCTTGAATCCCAATTTGAATTGTCTAGATTTGGGCCTTTTACTTCATGTTTCTTTATTTCCACTGCTATCTTTGTTATCTTTGTCTTTGTTTTAGTTGCTCCAGGAGGTTTTCTTCTCAAGCCAATTCTGCATTTATCTATGTTTTTTTTACATTTATCTATGTTACTTTGAAAAATTAGAAAATTAAATGAGACAAACTTAAATTTAATTATTGAAAATGAGGGAGTTGAACCAGGTAATTTCCAGTGTCCCTTCTAGCTCTAAATATATGATAACTATGAAAATTTGAAATGATTATTTATAACCATTCTTGGGTTATTTCAGTTTTTCAAAAGTTGTGATTTGGGGGAGAGAGGAAACCAGCTTATTATAATCCCATTTTTGATAAAGATAATCATATTATGGTACTTTAAACTACATAATAGATATTAAGGTACTTCCATATAAGGTTTATTTTACTTCAGGTTTACACACTTCATTTTTAAATGAATCAGTTAGCACAATGCAGTTGTGATAGCTGATCATACCCATATATATCACCTCAAATTGGACCTCATTTGAGCACATTGTATTAAATAATAGCTGCAGTACTATTCATTGCCACTGTGAATTCATTTTGTTCGGGTTGTTTTCATTGGTTTTGATTTAAAATTTTTCGTTGAAAAAGTAGGTATATTAACATAAAACTAAAACTAAAAATTACCCAGTTTTGACCATTGCTTCACATTTCCTGGGGGTAAAGGAGGTAAAATTCTACTTTAGATCAAATTACTAAGTATCTTTGGGTGGCAGTTATTTTCATCTTTAAAAATGTCTTTCCTTGTTTCCTTAGGGGTCTTCTGAGAAGTAAGCAATTTTTAACATTTCAATAAATATTACATAGTGATGTTTTTCAACTGAAATATCCTTAGAAAATTTGGGGTTTTTAAATTTCCTAGGGAAATAAATAGGGCTAAATCATTTAAGGTGGAAAATACTGCTAATTTCAACTTAAAGCAAAGCTTCCTCTTTTTAAAATATATATATATATATACACACACACACACCTTATCCTGAATTGCTTGTTTGTTATCATTGGAGGGCACCTTGTGGTAGAAAGCATGGACCAGTGTCTCTGAGACAGCCTTTTACAATGACCTGTGGCAGTAGTCATTGTGACAGTGGATTTGAGAAAGGCCGAGGGTAAATTCTTTAAGCCGACTGTATCTACTCTTTTGAGTAGTGCTTGTCTATATCTTCATACTGCCAAGTTAGAAACCATAGCATATTCCACACTGACAAGGTATTCACTTGAATTCAGCAAACATGACTTCTTCAGAGTACTGTGCCAGGTACTAATCACCATACTACATTGTGCTGTTTGATGCATTTGAATAGGAAATGTATAAACCTTGCATGGAAATACCATAATATTTATTATACCATTTACTTGGATAAGTAGAGTACAATAAGGCTCATTTCATTCAGTTGCTATGTTTCAGGAACTATGCAAGGCACTGGGAATAGAGAGACAAAAAGAAAAAGACTCTAGACTCTGTTCCTCAAGGAGCTTACATTCTGTCGATCTCTGCCTTAAGTCTAGAATGCATTCTTCTTAGCAAGGGTGGGTGGGTAAAAGTGATTAAAGTAAAGGCAAGTGGTGATTTTGTTATGATAATACATTATATTATAATGCATTAGTTTATGTTGTTTCCTACGTTTTTTGACAGTGAATATAATGTATAACAGTTGCATTTTGTAATAGTAGTATCTGCTCTGTTCACTACCCAAAAATGAAATCCTGGGAGCATTTGTCGTGAGGATATCTCTCCATAAAACTCACTGAGATCTTCCAGTAAATTCCTCTCTTAAACTAGTCTTCCTATTCTGGATTTTTAGCTGCTTTATACTTCCTTGCATTTTATTCGCAGACAAATGAAACAAACAAAATTTGGACATAATCAACTTTGGTCCTCACATGCCTTTTATTATTACATGTCTGATCTTTCAGCTTGGTCTTACTGGTAGGGCATGCATAGCAGGGGCCTAGTCAAAAAGGCTTAGTGAAGGATCTGGCAAGGACTTCCTATTGCTGTTCTCCCCTACCTTTTTCTCCCACTACTATTTTCTTATGTTAGTTATTTTGAAGAATTCTTCTTTTGCATTGTACTTTGTACATGTGCATTCATCTAATGACTTTTTTTTTTAAGCTTATGCCATTTTGTTTCCTTCCAACAGTACATCCTTTCAGGCTCTGATGACTTCAACCTGTATATGTGGAGAATTCCTCCAGATCCAGAAGCAGGTAAGCATGGCCTTAATGTGTGACATATACCTAGTTAGTACTGGGACCATGTAAAGTTCTGATCACTCTTCCCTTGTCAGAATCTTGAAATTACAATTCTGTGACAACAAGGGGAGGGGCAAATATGTTACAACAAAGTTTTATGAAGTCCTAGTGGTTTTGAAGAGATGGAACTGCCTGTGATTGAACTGAAAAGATAATTGCCAAATTTTAGCGTTACAAAATGCTTTTCAAAACTTTTAGGCCCAAGTTTAAGGGTAGCCATAGAGTTTCTGTGGTTTAGTTACTAAACAAATTATAAAAGGACTTCAACAGATCACACACACACACACACCCCACTTTTTTGTTGTTGTTCAGGAATTTAAAAGCAAGTGAAGCAGTTAATGTTGAAGTATAACCCATGTGATAGCATTGCATGACTCTTTGAAAAGTGATTCAATGAAATTTGCAGACAATTCTGTACTTGAGCTATTTAAAAATGAACTTCTTCCCCTTACTGCTTAGCCCCAAGATTAGAAATAATCTTTTATCTGAAGTGTATCTTTTTTTTCTGGTCCCAAAAAGCCTTTAATTATTTTGGGGCTGAGGTGTTCTATCACAATCAATTGATGCCAGAGCTATCATTTCATTGGTGTGGTAAATTCCCTTTACCAATGTAACCATTCTTCCATGTTAAACAGTAGACTGGGACATTGAGAAGTGAAATGATTTGTATAGAATTGAAAACCCAGTGTGTAACCGAGGTCAGAACTTAAGTCTTACTTACTCGTTAAGACCTATCAATTTGGCTTCTTATACTCCCCTCAGGGTCCTGTGATCCAGCTACACTGGCCTAGTTTTAGTTCCTTGAACATGTCACTCCAACTCTGACTTTCCACTGGCTGCCCCCATCTCTGGAATGCCCTGCCGCTACCCCTACACATCTTAATTATCCAGGCTTTCTTCAAAACTCAGCTCAAATTCCAACTTCTGTGAGAGTCTTTCCCAATCCCCTCAGCTAATAGAACCATAACTTTTTAGGCTTGAGCCTGCTGGTGGGTTTGACTGCTTAAACTCTCCTCACTACAATCCATTCTCCATTCAGCTGCTAAAGTGATTTTTCTAAAACATAGGTCTGATCATCTCTCTCTCTTAGACACACACACACACACACACACACACACACACACACACACACACACACACACACACACACAACTCAATAAATTCCAGTGGCTCCCTGTTGCCTCCAGAAGCAAATACAAAATGTTCTGTTTAATATTCAAAGCCCTTCATTACCTAGCTCCCTCCTACCTTTCCAGTCTTTTTACACCTTAGTCCTGAACACATGCTCTTCTATCCAGTGACACTGGCCACCCATCTGTTCCACCAACAAGACATTCCATCTTCAGGCTTTGGCAGTCTCTGTCTCCATGTGGGGAACACTCTTCCTCCTTCACTCCAACTACTGACCTCCCTGGCTTCCTTAAGTCCCAACTAAAATCTCATCTTCTACAGGAAGCCTCTCCTAACCCCTCTTAATTCCAGTGCTTTCTCTCTTAATTATTTTCTGATTATCTATATATTGCTTGTTTTGTTTTCATGTTGTCAGCTTCTTGCAGGCAAGGACTGTTTTTTGCCTTTTTTGGTATCTTTTGTGCTTGGCACATAATAGGTACCTAATGAATGTTTATTGAATTGAATTTTTCTTGTATCACAGACCCTTTTGGCAGTCTTGTCAAGCCTATTGACCTTTTCTCAGTATAATGTCTATAAATAAATAAAATAAAATACATAAAATTACACAGGAAACCACTTATATTGAAAGAGGTGAAATATATTGAATAGATCAAGTATAGTGAAAAAAAACATACTGTACCCCAAGGTTAAGAACACCAGTCTGCTCTGGAGTTTTTCTTATATCATCTGTAAAAAGTAATACTATGAATATAAGTTACTTTTTTCTCTGCAATTTCCTGGTTCATAGGATTTAGAATTGAAAGTTACCTTAAACTTTAGTCCTATGTGCTTATTTTACAAATGAGGAAACCGAGCCCCAGGGAAATAAAAACAACTTGTCTGAGATCACACAGATAGTTAGCAACAGAGCCATGATCTGAACCCAGGTCTTCTGGCTTTGAAAATAACATTCCTTTCAATGTACTACACTATTTCCTTGGTCGAGTTGATTCAATGAAGACATCTTAAGCACTTTACAGTTTCTTAAGTACTTGTTGATTGATTTTGGGAGGGAGACCTAACTTTAGAATTGCTGTGACAAGATTGTGCCTTTAAGGATATAAAAGAACAACCAGATGAAGTGATGATGATAATAATAATAATAATAGCCAACATTCATGTAGTGTTTATTATGTGCCAGGCACTGTGCTAATCTCAGTTGACCCTCACAAAGCTGAGAAGTAGGTGTTATGTTATCCCCATTTTACAAATGAAGAAACTGAGGCAAATAGGTTAAGTGACTTGCCCAGGATCACACAACTTATATAAGATCTGGGGTCAGATATAAACTCAGGTCTTTTTTGATTCAAGGCCCAGTGCTCTATCCATTGTGCCACCTAGCTGTCCCCATACTAGATCAAAGAGCAACAAGAACAGGTATCTTCCCCCCATCCACTTTTTTTTTTTAATTTTTTCTTTTCTTTTCTTTTCTTTTT
The DNA here is from genome assembly GCF_019393635.1 of Dromiciops gliroides. NCBI lineage: Eukaryota > Metazoa > Chordata > Mammalia > Microbiotheria > Microbiotheriidae > Dromiciops > Dromiciops gliroides. The sequence continues at coordinate 261,033,975 of NC_057862.1, read as the reverse complement.
TTTGGTGAGGCAATTGGGGTTAAGTGACTTGCCCCAGGTCACACAGCTAGTAAGTGTTAAGTGTCTGAGGCCGGATTTGAACTCAGGTACTCCTGACTCCAGGGCCGGTGCTCTATCCACTGCGCCACCTAGCTGCCCCCCCATCCACTTTTGCCCTACTTGTTATCTGAATTTCTAGACATTGATACCATCTTTCTTGAGCCAGAAAATTTGTTGCTGTTATGTTAGCAACACATGTGAAAGAGATGTCCCATGGTAGCCAGAATTTTTGAAGTTAGAAATTTTCTACTTGTTGCCTTTTTGTGGTGTTATACTAAAATGATCTTCTCAGAGCACCCTGTTGCTATGGTGATAGTTGCTATAGAGATACCTAGAGCCTGTGTTTGTAATATTATTGGTTAACATCCCTTTTCAATATTCAGACCCTCCAAAGATCACTCATCTTTTTGCCATCCACAGGCAAAATTTGGAAACTGGTAAACTCTTCTGAAGGTTATGGTTCTGTTCTCCAGCCAAGAGGAGCTATCCTCTCCACTCTAGCCCTGAAGCAGTGGTAGGCAGAAGGGAGATGTTAGTACACAGTCTGATCTGATTATTCTCTTCTTCCCAATAATCCCCCCTAATTGATCAACAAGCATTTGTTGGGCTTATATGTGTGTGTTTATATTTATGTATATGTATGTGTATGTATGTACATGCACGAACGTATATGTGTGTGTGTCTCTGTTAGGCACTGGGAATTCAAATACAAATAATGAAATAGTCCCTATTCCCAAAGATCTTACATTTAGTTGGGGAACCAAATACATGTGTAAGTATATAGAGAATTAATATAAAAATGAACAAATACAAAGTAGCTGAGAGGGGAGAGCACTAGCAACTGGGAACATCAGCAAAGGCTTTTTGTAGAAGGTAATGTTTGAGCAGCATCTTAAGGAAGAAATGGTTCTATGAAGCAGAAATGATGAGGGAATACGTTCCAAATAAGTGGGACAGCCAGTGAATGGGCCGGAAGACACAAAATGAAGTGTCCTGTGTTGAAAACAAACAGAAGCCAATTTGGCTTAATTTCAGAGTAATGTTCAGTGAGTCTGGAAAGAGAGGCTGAGACCATGCTGTGAAGGTTAAACAGAGGAATTCATATTTTATCTTAGAAACAATAAGAAACCACTGGAGTTGACTGAAGAATGACATGCTCACATCTATGTTTAGGGAAAATTATTCTGGCAGCAGTTTCAGGGATGGATTTGAGTGATGAGACTAAAGTCATAACTGTGTGCATGGAGAGGAAGGGTCACATGTTAGAGATGGTATAGAGGTAGAAGTGTCAAGTTTTGGCATTTGATTGGATACATGGGGTGAGGTCTGGGATAACAAAGAGGGTAGAAACCAGAAAGGTCAAAGGTGCCTTTGATAGAAACAGAGAAGTTTTAAAGGGGGGAAGTAATAGAGGGAAGTGTGGGGAAAATGAATCGTTTTGAATGTAGTGAACTTGAAATGTCTCTGGGTCATCAAGTGTGAAATGTCTATTTGGCAAACTGGTAATGCAGGACTAGAACTTGGAAGAGAGGAGGATGTCCGTCTGTCCGATGTCTGTCTTTCTATCATCATATGTATAGAGATGATAGTTAAACCCATAGGAACTGATGGAGTTACTGAGAGAGAAAGAGGGTACAGAAGAAGATTCTGAGAGTTCAGAACCTTAGGGAACACCCAATTAGGGGTTGATATAGGTGATTATTGTTATTGTTGTTTGTCCTTCATTCTCAAAGAGGACCATGACATCAGGGTCATATCATGACTTGCACTGAATTGGATTTAAGTGAGGGAGGGCTGTGCAAGGTTACCAACATTATTCTCTCCTCCAGAGCCATCTGACTCCAGTGGCAAAAAAATATATCAGACGACTGGAGATGGCCCCAGATGTTTAAGGCAATTGGGGTTAAGTGATTTGCCCAGGGTCACACAGCTAGTAAGTGTCTGAAGTGAGATTTTAACTCAGATCCTCCCAACTTCAGGGCCAGTGCTCTATCCAGATGTAGATAAGACAGCAGAGGAGACTGCGAAGAAGCAGTTAAAGCATCCAGAAGAAAAGGGAGATCCAAAAGTATCTGATGCATCTGAGAGGTCAAGAAAGAGCAGACAAAACACCATTCGATTTGGTCATTAAAAGATCATTGCTAGGGGGGCAGCTAGATGGCACAGTGGATAGAGCACGGGCCCTGGAGTCAGGAGTACCTGAGTTCAAATCCGGCCTCAGACACTTAACACTTACTAGCTGTGTGACCCTGGGCAAGTCACTTAACCCCAATTGCCTCACTAAAAAAAAAAACAAAAACAAAACAAAAGATCATTGCTACCTTTGGGGAAAACAGATTCAGTTGAGTGAGGTTGATGCTAGGTTACAGAGTAGAGGATTGAGAGAGACAGGGGAGAAATGGAGGCATCCACCAATTCTAGATAGCTTTTACAAGGAGTTTGACTAAGAAAGGGAGGTGAGATCTAGGACAATAACTTCAGGGAATTGTAAAGTCTATTGAACATCATTTTAAAAGATGAGATTACTGTGGCCATGTTTGAAGCCAGTAGGGAAGGAACCAACAGATAGAGATTCAAGATTTGAGAGTGTTTTAGAGGAATTTCTAATTGGGAAAGTGTAACATTTACAGGTAATTATGAGATGTAGTGTGCAACCATCCCTATGTGTTGCTGAGGTGAAAAAATAAGTCATAGGAATTGAGACCAAGTAATCAGAAGGTTAGAAAGTATGAGGCACATTTATGTGAATACTGGAATAGGAATGTCTAGAAGAGAGCCAGGAGTAGGAAGACATAGTGGATCGAGTTCAGTTGCATAATTTCGTCCAGTTCTTTGGCTACTCTCTAGTTCAATGTCCAGTTCAGTTTTTTGGGTTTTTTTGTTTATTTTGTGTGTGTGTGTGTGTGTGTGTGTGTGGCAATTGGAGTTAAGTGACTTGCCTAGGGTCACACAGCTAGTAAGTCTGAAGTGTCTGAAGCTGGATTTGAACTCAGGTACTCTTGACTCCAGGGCCGGTGCTCTATCCACTGTACCACCTAGCTGCCCCAGTTCAGTTATTATCCAAGTGAACACAGGCTATAGAGAGAGAGGTACCATGAGAAACTCTCGTGGAGAAATTCACAGCCAAGTTTTCAAAAAAGTAGATTTAGGTCTCTGAGCTTCATTTCTTCCTCCTCATCATTGTGACAGTCCACACAAGCATCCTGAGCACTTAGGGAGACTGACTGCCCAGAAGCTGGAGGCAACCCTCAATAAATGTGTGAAGAGAGCTTGTGCTTTTGCTTCCTCTTTGCTTCTTCCTGTGTTCTCACCTTCTTAAGTGAGTGTATTGATGGTAGTGGGTTAGTACTATCATATTAGCTTATGTTAGTACATATATTTGCACAGAGAGTTCACTCTGTGTTTATATATGAATGCTCAGTATGAGTATAATACTCTTTAAAGTGATTATTAGGAGAATGTTTATTGTAAATGAATTTTTTTAAAAGTGTGTTTAAAAAAAAAAAGTCTGGGGGCAGCTAGGTGGCACAGTGGATAGAGCACCAGCCCTGGAGTCAGGAGTACCTGAGTTCAAATCGGGCCTCAGACACTTAACACTTACTAGCTGTGTGACCCTGGGCAAGTCACTTAAGCCCAATTGCCTCACTAAGACAAACAAACAAACAACAAAAAAAAAAGTCTGCTGAAAAAAGTGTGTTGGTTCTTTGGGTGGGGAAAGAGACAAGCAATAGAAGGGAAATACAGGTAAAGTAAAAACAAAAATATCAACAAAATTTTAAAAATATGTTATAAGCATACAAAGAGAGGCCACCTGGTATACTGGGCCTGAAATGATACGGTCTTTTTCTTCCATTTTCTCCTACTAGTATTTGACCTAACACATTTGGTAGTACCCTTCCCAGAAATACCTTTCTCTTTTACTTACATCTGTCTCTAATTCAAGCCCACAGTTAACTCCTTTGCTTCCTGCTGCCAACCTGGTCAGTTTCATTTCTTTTCAGTACATTTCTTAGCTAAGTGAAGAAATCAAAAGCTTAAAAAAAAAACAAAACATTTAAATGGCCTTCACTTGACAATGGAATTGCAGTGGGTAGGCGTGGGCACTGTTTAAAGGCTAAATAAAGGTACTGGGTAAGAGCACATATGCTGAGAGGTGTTTCTTCTTCATTCTTTCCATAGCGACTTTATCTGCAAGATAAAATATTTTATTAGTATTGTATTTTACATATTACATCTCAGGTCCAAAGCTGGTTGCCTGAAATTATCTGGAATACATTCCCATCCATCCATCTCCTTGTTTAATTTTTCTTCTTTCTTCCTAGGTGGCATTGGCAGGGTGGTCAACGGAGCCTTCATGGTGTTGAAAGGCCATAGGTCGATTGTCAACCAAGTCCGATTTAATCCCCACACCTATATGATCTGCTCCTCTGGTGTGGAAAAGATCATCAAGGTGAGAACTCTAATTCTTACCTTTTAGAGAGAAATTGCTACGGTATTGTGATTTGAGTTAGATGGAATCTGACAGGACCTCAGATAAGGTTCACAACCCAATGAAGAATGAATGATCTTAGGAGTGATGCTGGGGAGGGGGGAATGTTTTTGTAATAGTTGTAAAAGGAAAAGCAATCTGTACATAATGGAGATTCATATTTTCATGCACAACCTTCTTTTTTCTCTTATACTTTATATATTAAAATGCTTATTTTATTTGATGTTTAAATTCAGAATGAAGAAATAAAACAAACAAAAAGAATCATATTTTGGCCAACAGTTAAGATACTTCCTCACATTGCTACCGTGTTTCCAGTTGTCTCTTGCTCTTAAGTCTGATTTAATTTTGCCTGCCAAATTTCATGTCGAGGTTAAGAGAATATGTTGCGGGGCAGCTAGATGGCACAGTGGTAAAGCACCAGCCCTGGATTCAGGAGTACCTGAGTTCAAATCCGGCTTCAGACACTTGACACTTACTAGCTTGTGTGACCCTGGGCAAATCACTTAACCCTCATTGCCCTGCAAAAACAAACAAAAAAACCAAACAAACAAAAAAGAGAGAGAATATGTTGCTAGAACTCAGTTTTCCATTTCCTATTGATTGCTGCTGTAATTTTTCAAGTCTCTATAACTAAAAGACTGTGAGAACCACAGGCCAAAATATACTGAAAAACAAACAAAAAAGTTACATACAGTTGTGTTTGAGATCATTCGATAAAACTGAAATAACTTTAATCAGTAGTATATTGACTGAATTCAATCATTCTTTGCCAAAGTATATTTTTATAGTCTTCAAGTAAGACACTCAGTCTGGCATATATCCATGGTAAGATGGCCCAGTGCCCATCACTCACAATGCAGCTGCTAGGAACCTTGATTTCTTTTCCCATTTGATCTTTGTGTTTGCTAGCTTTCCATCTTGGACTGACACTTCATGTTGACTGTTATCATTTGGGGAATATCCATATGATCATTTAGCAACTTAGAAATCCTCCATTTACCCTTTAAATGTGTGTATGTGTGTGTATTTAGAAAAGGAGAATAGATTGGGATTGGGATTTTCTAAATCACTATTGTTCTAAAAGCATATTACCAACCAGAAAGATTTATAAAGGATTTTTTAAAAATATTTATCATCATAACTATTTTGAATCTGATGGCAAACAGCAGCTCACAAAGGTACAGTGCAAGTGGTAAAAATCACAAGTCATATTTGCCCATAGCCTTACTTCCTTTAAGCTCAGCCTATTGCTGCTTTAGCCCTGGTAGTCATTGCTAATTTGCATGACATTACATATTACCCTGAGGAATTTTTTCCCAAATGGCCTGGTTTTCCAAATCTCTGGTCCCAACCTCACTGACACATCTCTATGCATAGACTTCTGGCCTTGTTTATGGCTCTGGAATTTAGACACTTCTTTCTTGGCTTACTGCTAAATGAATTTTGGGTCAGTTTTTGTTTTGTGACAGTCTTCTGTTAGCCTTATGGCTTATCAGGTTGATATCTCTGTGATAATTAGGATTCCCTATGTATTAAAAACCTGTTTAGGGGGCAGCTAGGTGGCACAGTGGATAAAGCACTGGCCCTGGATTCAAGAGGACCTGAGTTCAAATCCGGCCTCAAATACTTGACACTTACTAGCTGTGTGACCCTGGGCAAGTCACTTAACCCTCACTGCCCTGCAAAAAAAAAAACAACCCAAAAAACAAAACCAAACAAAAACCTGTTTGTTGGGCTTTTAAAAAAATGTGAATTCAGACATTCTGATACCTCTTGTGGATTTGATGAATGTAGATTCTTCCCCTCAGAATTCTTAAGTTTCCTTGATTTTGCTCAGACCCCCAATTTCTTTGAACCTTCCTTTGGACTAATTGACTAAAGTGTTGGCACAGGAACATACTCTGTCCAGGTACAGATGACATAATTCTTTTATTCCAGGGAAGCTCTGCTTGGGCAATTCCTATAGAATAGAGCTTCCTGTTTGGCCTTGTTTATGTGCTGAATCCCCCAGACTACTGTTGACTCAACTGAAATCCTTAAACTTAAGATCACTATTGGGAAGCCAGCCAAGGTCTCAGAAAAGGAAAAGAAGAAAATGCTTTCTGCATGAGGTCAGCCACACTGAACTGGGAAGATCACTGTTCCAGAAGATGGGCACGTAGGGCTCAATTGTTAGCTTCTATACCAAAAGGATTAGGATCACCACACTAAGGTAGGGTGAATCTGAATCCAGTCTGAATTTTGAAGAATTATATTACCTATACCTAGAGGGAAGAGCAAGCAAGGCAGCAGTTAAAACCAAGCTTGATTTTATCTCAGGTGTGGCAGTCCAACTGGAAATTGCATCTCTTCAGGGATTGGAGACAGTGGAGAAAATATTTAATATGGTGCCTGGCAAATAGTGGGTGCTTAATAAATGCTAGATGACTGACTGCCAGGCAGAGTGAGATAAGTCCCTGTCTCAGCCAGCAATCACCTCATCCTGAGAGGTGGCTTTGGGCACGCTCTGGGTCTAGCTCCTATTGTAAAGGGGGATTCACTCTGGTGACTTGCCCCTCAGGAATGTTGTGGATGGACTGGTGTGAGCTAGTTAACATTCTGATGATTATTTCTAGAGGGCTAACACTGCATAGAGCCAAATTCTAGCCTTGCCACAGAACTGCTTTTTTTCCCTACTTAGCTCCAAACCCCCCCCCCCTTCTCTTTTCCTGATCTTTCCAAGGGTACCTTTTTCTTCCCCAGAAGGAGGTCTATACTCTTAAGTTGTGGTTTCTGAATGCTTGTTCCCAAAAGGTCTCCTCTCTCATTAGCTCCATGCTTCCCTCTGGAAGTTGTATTTAGTTAACAAATACAAAGGCAATAAGGAATGACCTGGACAGAGAACTGGCCTAGAAGCCACGGAGGGTCAAGTGCTATGAATCACTTCTCTGCTTCTAGGCAGTACCCTGAGACTGTCAGGTGCAGAAAAGGTGCTGACCTGCAAGGGTAGAGAGCATTCCCTATCCTAATGAAATCACAAGTTGAGTCTTTATCCCTGTCCCTATCCCAAACAAATTGGTGCTTAGAGAAAGCAGTGGACCTGGACTCCAGATGGCTTGAGTAAAAAGCTAAACTACAGTATATTCTAGCAGCATGATTCTGGGCAGATCACTTAACCTTTGTTGGCCTCAGGTTCCTCATCTATAAAATGGGGATAATAGGAGCACCTACTTTCCCCTTCTCAGATGGAAAATCTTCCAAATAATTTAAATTATTGCTATGCTGTAAGAAAAATATAATAGTCACACATATACAGATCAGTGCACTATTTGCTTAGTGATACTCCTAATTGAGAATCTTGTTTTTGGTTTTGTTTTGTTTTATTTTTATTATTATTATTATTATTTTGGTGAGGCAATTGGGGTTATGTGAGTTGCCCAGGGTCACACAGCTAGTAAGTGTTAAATGTCTGAGGCCAGATTTGAACTCAGGTCCTCCTGACTCCAGGGTCAGTACTTTATCCCTAATTGAGAATCTAAAGGAAGAGACAACATGCAAGCAAACATAGACAAAAGAAGCTAAATACAGGATATACAGGAAATAATTAAAAGACGAAAAGCACTGGAATTCAGAGGAGTTGGGGAAGTCTGAAGGTGGGATTTTAGTTAGGATTTAAAAGAAGCTAGGGACATCATTATAGGGGAGGAGAGAGAGCATTCTAGGCATGGGGACAGCCAGAGAATGTCCAGAGCCAAGAGATGGAGTGTCTTGTTCGTGGAATAGCCAGGAGACCAATGTCACTGGATCAAAGAGTACATGTCATCGAATACTACTTTGACACAGCCCTTACTGAATTCTATTTTATTTCATATTTATTAGAAATAGCTTTCCTTTTGTTTCTGCTGTAGCTTGTTAACCTTCGGGATAAAGAGGAAAACAATCATATGTAGAATATAAGTCCTTTGAGAGCAAGAACTGGGTTTTGGGTTTGTACCACTATACCTAGCACAGTATTTGCACATAGGAGGTACTATTGAATTGAATATTGTTTTAAATTTGATGTTTCATTTTAATGATAGTAGAACAAGAGAAGCAGGTCAGTCCGTAATCTTGTTGCAAAAGACCCATTCCACTGGCACATTTAACACTTTCCAACCCTCCAAATGAAACAGACTATTGGATGGATTCTTTGCAGTTTCATTATTCTCCTCATATTGAAAGACTCTCACAAAGAAATTAAGGAATGAGCAGCCCTCCTAGACTTTCTCAGCCCACAGAATTTCCTTTAGGGAAATTTAGGTTCTTAAGTATGAGAATGACTAGATCAAAAACAAGTTTTGCTAGAGAGATGGCTTCGTCTTTTCACCATTAGCTATCATAATTCTTCTAGCAAATTTTTTAAGGCACAAATGGATCTGCGATTTCATTGATTTGAGCATTCCCTGCAATGATCCAGACTGCAAACCATGCCTACCCATGCTTGTTCACTCTTGTTCAAGTCCTCCTATAAGTTCATCACAAGGAATCCACCCAAGGGGACGTGTTGGAACTGAATCATATCTGTACTGGAGGTGACACAAATGTTAGAGCATTGAGGGATCAATATACAAGCTATCTGAAAAGGGTAAAAAGGGAAGATAGTAAAGGAATGGGGAAAAGTCTTGGACATAAGTACCTCAAAAAAGTGACCAAGAGAATATAATTATCAACCTATATGCCTGTTCTCCAATTTATACAAAATCTTTAGAGAATCACTGGGTGAAAAATCAAGAACACCCTTGATGAGAGGGTATTATTAGTTCAAAACAAGAAGGCTTTAGAAAGCAATATTTAACAATAAACAATATCTTCACCAGTTCACAGTCGATTGAAAGAGACAGAATATAAGATCCAACTGTGTTTATTGTTGGTTTTTAAAAATTGATTCAATACTGTAATGTGCCAACTTACAGGCGTTTTTCAATATGGTGTCTCCCATTGATACATGAAAATATTCAAGCCTCTTTGTAAGTTAAAACAACAGAAATAACCCTGTTCAATTACCCTCTGATCACAAGGAGGGAAGAAAACAAGTAGTTTGTACACTTTGCCAGAGTGATGGAAAGGACCCAATGCAGAGTCCCAAGTTGAAGAGGAATTCCTTTGGATAGTTAAGTTCTCTACAGATGACATTGTGCTGATGGCAACAAGCCTTGGAATGTTGTAGAACATACTGGAAAAGATCCCTCATGACAGAAAGGAGTCTGATCTCTCCATCCACACAAGGAAGAACACACTGGTCTGTTGCCTAGATTACAGTCTGCATTTGGATAGATGTCTTCTAGAACAGGCATTTTACCTGGAGTCTATGAAGTACTTTTTAAAGTCATTTTGTAACTATACTTCAATATAATTAATTTTCTTGGTAATTCTATGTTTTTAGGCATTTAAAAACATTTTTCTGAGAAGGGATCAATATGCTTCATCATCATGTCAAAGGGATCCATGACACACAAAAAATTAAAAGCCCCTGTTTGTCACATCAGTATGTATATCTGGGGGACACAGTACATATGGCCAACAAATTGGATACAGGGTTTAACAGGATGAAAGTGGGCATTGCAGAGCTCCTTCTAGTGATCCCAAGTTTCCCATGAAAACAAAAGCCTGTATTTTTAACACCAACATTCTAATGCTGTTACCAAATAGCAAAACATATAATGTGGCAATTTCTGAAGACTTAAATTAATATCACACACAGGGCAATGGAGAGGCACATGGAGGGTATGATCAGGCTATAATATATCACCAGTGTGGAATTTTAAAGAATAATGGGAATAAAAGATGTCATCATGGACTTGTATGATAAGAAAATTAGGGGCAGCTAGATGGCACAGTGGATAGAGCACCAGCCTTGGAGTCAAGAGGACCTGAGTTCAAATCCGGCCTCAGACACTTGACACTTACTAGCTGTGTGACCCTGGGCAAGTCACTTAACCCCAATTGCCTCACCAAAAAAAAAAAAAAAAGAAAAAGAAAGAAAAGAAAATTATTTGGTCACATGTCTAGGATGATGGATAACAGATGGTCACCTAGAGTATTCCTCTAGTACCCTTGCAATAGCAGAAGAGAAGAAGGCCTTCAGCAAGTTGAGCTAAGCTTTTTAGAAAGGGCAGATTCATTTCTTTCCTCTCTTTTCTCTGGTGCTTTCTTACACCTAAATAAAAGTGTTAAGAACCTTCATTCAGCTGTTTGTAAAATGAAGCTGGGAAAGAATTCACTTTCATGAGCTGGCATGGGGATCTAAGAAGAGAACATGGAATTTTTTCCTTTGCCAAGGGTCTGTTTCCAGACAATTTTTCCTCTTTAACGACCAAAATCTACTCTAGGACTAGATCTCTAGGGTAATGAAAAACTAGTTAATACTTTGAAACCATAACTTGAATTCTTTTTCAAGGGCAGTTGGACATTGTCTTTTAACCTTTATAGACTAGAAGTAGACAGGTGAAAATTATATAAAGCTTACAACAAGATTATAAAAGGCTAGTATGGAAATGATTCTTTGGTTAAATGAACTTCTTTTTTTTTTTTTTTTGGTGAGGCAACTGGGGTTAAGTGACTTGCCCAGGGTCACACAGGTAGTGTTACATGTCTGAGGCCGGATTTGAACTCAGGTCCTCCTGACTCCAGGGCCAATGCTCTATCCACTGCACCACCTAGCTGCCCCTTAAATGAACTTCTTAAGGAATTTCACAAAAAGCATTTTAGGGCAAAATTCTCTTGTGCAGCTAATTTCATGGTAGTGTTATTACCTCCATCCTTTTGAAATGAACCTATGAAGCTAAGAGAAGGGAAAATCAACCAAGCGAATGAAAAACTTGAAGCTTGAAGAGTTGAATTGTGTTGATGAAGCTGTTGTAGGAAGCTATTTCACAAACCCAGAACCTTGTGGTATCTCCTGGCTGGTGATGCTTTCTCCTGAAGTTGTTCAATGAAGCAAAGGGACCAAGAGGAAGCTGGAGGAAAAGAACTTGTAACTGCTCGATTTCTGGGGAAGCAGGTTCAGAAGGCTTGTTTTAGAAGCTATCTAAAGATAGTCACCCTGTCAGGCAAGAATCAGCATTGCCATGACTACATGCTAATGTGTATGAGCTTATCTGGGCCACTTTGTGGACTAGCCTGCCATAGTCAGGTGGATCTAATAATTCTCATTTGCAGTGACAGCTTAATTACCCTTAACTTGGGGTTTTTGCATAACATCTGCCATGTGCAGTATTTTCTGTGCCTCCTTCCTAACAATACCACCCTCCTGTGAAGAAGCTGGCTGTTTTAAACACCTGTATGGCTCTGGCTTTAAAGATATAGTGTGGCCTAGATGGGTAGAGTCCTGATCTTGGTGTCAGAAAACTTTGGTTCCTATTTATTGCAGCTTCGGATCCTGAGAGGGTAAATATCACAGACCTTGGAATGAGAGAATCTGATATTAAATCCCATTTCCAAGGTTGTCACTTACCTCCTTGAGTTTCAGTCTCTCCATCTGCAAAATGAGGGGACTGGACTAGAGAAGTTCCTCCAGTTCTAGGTCTGTGGTAGACGAATTAATGCACTTCCTATGGTCCCCTCCTTTCTCCCCCCCCCCCAATTAGTATGTTCCCTCCACCATTAGGTTGTTGTGGGTATCTATAATATGTTTGGGTTTTTTTAATGTATAAGGTATTTTATTTTTTCAGTTACATGTAAAGATAGTTCTCAACTTTTGTTTATACAAACTTTACAATTTCAGATTTTTCTCCCTCCCTCCCCTCCCTCCCCTAGATAGCAGGTAATCTGATATAGGTTATATCTATATATACATATACATATACATATATATATACACACACACATATATATATATATACACACAATAACATTAATCCTATTTCTGCATTAATCCTGTTACAAGAGAAAAAATCAGAGCAGTGATGCAAAACCTCAAAATAGAAAAAAAAAACAACAGCACCCAAAACAAAAGAAATAGTATGGTTCAATCAGCATCTATACTCCACAGTTCTTTTTTTTTTTTTCTTGGATTTGGAGATCCTCTTCTATCATGAGTTCCCTGGAACTCTTCTGTACCATTGCATTGGTGAGAAGAATATAGTAGGTCACACAGTAGGTCAACACTCAATGTTGATGATACTGTGTACAATGTTCTTCTGGTTCTGCTCATCTCACTCATCATCAGCTCATGTAAGATCCTCCAGGTTTCTCTGAACTCCTCCTGCTCATCATTTCTTACAGCACAATAGTATTCCATTGTATTCATATACCACAACTTGTCCAGCCATTCCCCAATTGATGGGCACCCCCCAACTTCCAATTCCTTGCTACCACGTAAAGAGCAGCTATAAATATTTTTGTACATGTGGGTCCCTTTCCCCCTTCCATGATTTCTTTGGGAAAAAGACCTAAAAGTGGAATTGCTGGGTCAAAGGGTATGCACAGCTTTATCGCCCTTTGGGCATAATTCCAAATTGCTCTCCAGAATGGTTGGATCAGTTCACAGCTCCACCAACAATGCATTAGTGTTCCAATTTTCCCACAGCTTCTCCAACATTTATTATCTTCCTTTTTTGTCATTTTAGCCAATCTGATAGGTGTCAGGTGGTACCTCAGAGTTGTTTTAATTTGCATCTCTCTAATCAATAGTGATTTAGAGCATTTTTTCATATGGGAATAGATAGCTTTGGATTCTTCATCAGAAAACTGCCTGTTCATATCCTTTGATCATTTCTCAATTGGGGAATGACTTGGATTCTTATAAATTTGATTTAATTCCCTATATATTTTAGAGATGAGGCCTTTATCAGAAGCACTGGCCTCAAAAATTGTTTCCCAGCTTTCTGCCTCCCTTCCAATTTTGGATGCATTGCTTCTGTTTGTACAAAAATTTTTTAATTTAATATAATCAAAATCATCCATTTTGCTATAATATGTTTTTTAAGGTGCAGGAAAAAGGACACAGGTATTTTGATAGTTCATAATATTACCTGAAAACTCAAAAGTTCACCTGTTACTAACTGATTCATCACTTTTGGAAAAATCCCACATGTTGTCATCAGTTTTCTTCCTAATTCTAACAAATGCAGTGTTGTATAGGAGCTGAGCCTGTCTCGTTTCCTGTTTTTCAAAATACAAAAGGGGATAAGCAGAAAACTGAAGTAAGTCCCCAGATATTGATGGGACTGAGATGGCTTCTTACCCACACACTTCCCGCCCCCCACCCCTCCGCCCCCCTGCCATGATTGGCTTTAACATAGCAACTGGACAGAATGTTGGAGAACTTGGTTCTCCTTGGTTGTTAAGCCAGTTTCCTGGGTAACAATGCTTCCCTTCCCAGGAATGAAACTGCAATGTAGGCTGTTGACTATTCTTCCTAAAGCAAGTGTAAGCAATACCTATTAGTTAAAAATAGTAATACTGCAGGGAGCTGTGGTGTGGGAACTGTTTATAGTTCTGAAGAGAGCTTCTCTTGATCCCAACCCCTCCTTGTCTTCTCCAGAAAACTGCCTCTACTGTCATCCTTATACTTCCACTAATCTCTCATTCCATCTCTATCTCTTGGTGCCTTCCTTGCACCTACAAACATGCCCAAATCTCCTCCATCCTTTAAAAAACCCTCACCTGATCCAGCCATCCCTTCTTTCATTCTATATCTTTCCTTCCCTTCTTAGCCAAACTCCTTGGAAAAAGGTGCTTTCACTTCCTCTCCTCTTACTCTCTTCTTACCACTCTGCAACCTGGCTTCCTACCTCATCATTCAATTGGAACTGTCAAATGATTTCTTACTTGGCAAATTAATGTCCTTTTCTCGGCCATCATGCTTGACCTCCTCCTGGACACTCTCTCTAGGTTTTTGTGGCACTGCTCTTTCCTGGCTCTCCTGCCATCTGATTATTCCTCATTCTCCCATTTGGATGCCCACTAACTGTGCCCTAGTGTCTTCTCCTGAATTCCAGTCACACATCACCATCTGCCTTTTGGATATCTCAGACTGAATGTTCCCATAGGCATGCCAAAACAAAACTCATCTTTCCTTTCAAAAGCTTTCCTCTTCCCAACTTCCCTATTATTCTTTTGTTTTATTTTGTTTTGGTTTTTGTTTGTTTGTGGGGCATTGAGGGTTAAGTGACTTGCCCAGGGTCACACAGCTAGTAAGTGTCAAGTGTCTGAGGCCGGATTTGAACTCAGGTACTCCTGAATCCGGTGTTTTGTCCACTGCACCACCTAGCTGCTCCCTCCCTATTACTCTTAAGAGTACCAACATCTTCCCAGTCACCCAGACTTAGCTCAACACCACCCTTGACCCTTCCTTTTCATTCACAGAATATGCATATCCAATTCATTGCCAAATCACATTGATGTTCTAAAGGTAGCAGCTACACCATCTCTCCTATATGTCCTCTTCTCTCCACTCATAGCCACCACCCTAGTTCAGGCCATCATTGCCTCTTGCCTGAACTGTTATACCAGCCTTTGGTTTCTAAGCCTCGAGTTCCTCCCCATTCCAATCCATCCTCTATTCACCTACCAAAGTGATTTTTCTAAAGCACTAATGTCACACACATATCACCTAGTCTCTTTCTCTTACCTTGAAGATCAATTATTATTTTTTTTTTGTGGGGCAATGGGGGGTTAAGTGACTTGCCCAAGGTCACACAGCTAGTAAGTGTCAAGTGTCTGAGGACAGATTTGAACTCAGGTCCTCCTGAATCCAGGGCTGGTGCTTTATCCACTGCACCACCCAGCTGTCCCAGGAAGATCAATTATAAACTCTTCTGCTTGGCATCCAAAGCCTTTCATAGCCTGGCTCCAGTCTTCAAATGCCTTCTATACATCTGATGAGCCAGCAACACTGGCCTGCCTACTGTTCCTCACACAGCACTGCTTCCTTTCTCTGTGCCTTTGCAATGGTTGTGCCTCATGCTTGGGGTGCTCTCCCTCCTGACCTCTGCCTCAGTGTCCTTGGCTTCCTTCAAGATATGTCCCAAACCCTCCTGGATGCAGGAGGCTGGTGCCCTCCGCTATCAGCCTCCCTTCCCTTCTCAGATTACCCTCTACCTCCTTGGCATATATCTCGAGTATACCTGGTTATTTTTTATATTTGTCTCCTCCTTTCGAATGTGAGCTTGGGGGTAGGTATAGTCTTGGCCTTTCTCTGTGTCTCTAGCACAATGCTGTACACACACTAAGTGCTTCATAAGGGCTTATGAACTGCTTGTCTTCTGTATTTTCTTACCATATGATTTAATTGGGAGTTAGAAAGAAATTCGGAAGTCATCTGGTTCAGTCCCATCGTTTTTCAGCGGCAAACACCAAGGCCAGGTAAAATTAAGGAACTGGGGGCAGCTAGGTGGCGCAGTGAATAGAGCACCGGCCTTGCATTCAGGAGGATCTGAGTTCAAATCCGGCCTCAAACACTTAACACTTACTAGCTGTGTGACCCTGGGCAAGTCACTTAACCCTAGTTGCCTCACCAAAAAAAATTTTTTTTAAATTAAGGAACTGACCCAGCAAAGCTGGGATTTGAACCCTAGTTTTCTGACCCCAAATTCATTACTCTTTCTATTATGCCACACTATTTCCCTCATGCTCTTCTCCTAAGGGTTTTTTGGGAGGTGGGGCGGTAAGGAGAAGAGAGAGAAATGTCACAAGCAGAATGATGGGGGAAATTGAGGCCTAGAGAGGCCGCATGATTTGCCAAATTACACAAAAATGGAGGTAGCAGTGGCTTTAGATTTAGAGCTGGAAGGGAACCATGGATGTTGCCTCTGCTAATCCTCTCATTTGTTGTAAAGGAGAAAACTGAAGCCCCCACAGGGTAAGTGACTTCCCAAAAGTCACCCCGTGAGTGGCAGAGAAGGCTGTATCAAGAAATGACTATGATGTCAAAAGATAAAAGGCACCAGCAAAATGTTGATTTTTTTTCAAAAAGAGAAGGGAGTGAAGTAACAGTAAGAGGGGATAAAAGCCCTGTGTCTGTGTCCTGTTTTGCCATTTATTTTCAAATATTTTCAAATCTGTTCTTTTTTCTTTTTCTAGATATGGAGTCCTTACAAGCAGCCAGGTTGTACTGGAGACCTTGACGGTCGAATTGAAGACGATTCCCGCTGTCTCTATACCCATGAAGAATATATCAGCCTCGTGTTGAACAGTGGGAGTGGGTTGTCCCACGACTATGCCAATCAGTCAGTCCAAGAAGACCCTCGGATGATGGCTTTCTTTGACTCCCTCGTACGCCGGGAGATTGAGGGCTGGAGCTCAGATTCAGATAGTGACCTCAGTGAGAGTACCATCCTACAGCTGCATGCAGGGGTCAGTGAGCGTTCAGGCTACAGTGACTCTGAGTCCTCAGCCTCCCTGCATCATTCTCCACCACCCATGGCCGATGAGTCAGCTGATACTGCCTACCACCTGGGATCCCTCCGAGCTACCGCAGTAGCATCCCCTCCACCCTCTTCATGTGAAGATGTAGCCTCCCGACAACAGCGTCTGTCTGCCTTGCGGAGGTACCAAGACAAGCGCTTATTGGCCCTCTCCAATGAGTCAGATTCAGATGAGAATGCTTGTGAGGCTGAACTGGATACTGACCTTTTCCCCCGACCCAGATCACCTAGCCCTGAAGAGAATGAGTCTAGTAGTTCCAGCAGCAGCAGCAGCACTGAGGATGAGGAGGAGCTAAATGAGCGGCGCACTTCTACCCGTCAGAGGAATGCTATGAGGCGGCGGCAAAAGCCACCACGAGAGGATAGGCCCAGTGCCCCAGCAAAGCATGCTGGTACCTACATTGGAGAAGATAACTATGACTACCCACAGATCAAAGTGGATGATCTCTCTTCCTCACCAGCCTCCTCCCCAGAACGTAGTGCCTCCAACTTGGAGATTCACCCCGGACGGGCATCGCCATCTTCTGACATGGAGTCAGTCGAGCGGAAAATCTACAAAGCTTACAAATGGCTCCACTACTCCTACATCTCCTATTCAACTGGTAAAGATGAAGAGACTTCCTTAGGGGTTGGGGAGACAGATGAGGGGAAACCTGGGACAAGTGAGAAAAGCAACCCTACCCCTTCTTCCAGTAAAAGTGGTTTGAGTGTAGCTTCTCCCCAAGGCAACCAGGATCTTCCCTCCGAAGGCCAAGGCAGGGAAGCTTTGAAAGAAGGCAGTCCTACCACAAATTCTAGTAATGGCCAAGGCTGTGATCGTGACAACCACCCGTGTTCAGAGGAACAAGAAGGCACATCCCAGGACACCAATAATAGCAACTCTATTGAACACACTTTCGAGACCAAGAAGCTCAATGGAAAAGCCCTCTGCAAAGCCTTGAGCGACAGGTCTGAGGAGCAACCCTTGTCCACAGCTCCCAAAGGATCCTGCCTGGCTCTTAGTAGTGGATCCACTAGCTGTCCTAGGACCCAGACTGATGACAGTGAAGAGAGGAACCTTGAAACTGTCTGCCCCAACCACAACAATGGACACTTCCACACTCGACCCCTTCACCTCCACAACAATGGACAGAATTTGGGGGAGTCAGAGGCAGTCACCCACTCTTCCCCAGGACACTCGGATGCTGACAGTGACAACGTGCTCCTGCCTGGGGCACTCTTGCACAAAGACTGTGAGGACCACAGCACTGGTACGAAAGAGGACCCAATGGAATCTCACTTGCCAGACAGCAGAGGCACCCATGGACGAAGTGGGCTCAAAAGGCACCGAGGGGAATTGGAAGACACAGATTCAGAGAATTCCTGCTCAGAGAAGAAATTAAAAACATGATAAATACAAGAGGGGAAAAGGAGCCTGCAGAAAGAACCCTTATAAAAAAAGAAAAAACAAGAAAAAATCCTGTTTAGTAAATACAGAGGAAAAGGAAAAAAGTATTAAAGGCACATAGAGCCAGGGTCTAAAATGTTGTGTCTATGATGCTGCTCCATTCCATTCGGCGATGGGTCTAAGTGTTTGGCCAGTGGCTTGTGCTGTATAAAGAAAAAAAAAATCCAAGTGACTCCTTTATTAGTGAGACTTGAGCATAGTGTACCTGTGCAAGGTTCTGTTAAAGTAAATCCTTGTTGAGACATTTGACTTGTTCTTGTTGTGTGTGTGTGTGTGTGTGTGTGAGAGAGAGAGAGAGAAAGTGTGTGTGTGTGTATGTATATGTGTGCTCGCCTGCACACATACATGTGTGTTCAGCCTCTCTGCCTGGCTGTTGAGTGAGAATTTTCTTTGAGTTCTCCACTTGAAAGAATATATAGATGTATATTTTTTTGCCACCTCACTCTGTTTACACGTCATAGGTATTCTGGTCTTAATGAGGAGTAACTGCTACATTTAATCCTGCTTCAAGCAGGAATTGTAGAGATATGGCTCTTGGGTGGGCAGACTAGAGAGCTAACAGAAATAGTCCTTCAGCCCATTGACTGTGCTGATGAGAAGAGCATGGTTGCTTTCTTGAAAATTGTGAAGCCTTCCATGTTTTCTATATGTAGCACTTTTTTCATAAAGCACTTAATGTGGATGTATTTCATTAAAGCATTCTTCATGCTAATGAGAGGTTATGGGAAAGAATGGCCTTTTTCAGGTTCAGGGAGAGTACATGTTCCTAATAAACTTTGTCATTTTAAAGTTTGGTAATGCTGCAACACAGTTTTTATGAAGACATTAAGATGGAATTATATGTGGGTCATGCGCTGTAACCAGTTTGGTGCTAGTTTGTAGATCCCACTTGAACAAAAACCAGCAGGTGCTTTCTTGGCCCCATATATTATAGGCTAGACTTATGGGGGAAGAAAAATGACAGCTTTTAGGAGCTTTGCACTTTCACTACTAACATGAATTCTTATTAATGAGCAACTAAGCGCCATTCAAATGGAGGGGAGTATCTAGCTGAAAGAGAAGAGTGGTAATTTGTCATAAACCCCATTGGCCAGACCTGGTCTGATTTAAAACTCCCTCAGAATTGCTCATGATAGGAGCCATGATCCAGCTCCTGCACTGTAGTGTGCATCTGGAAGTATCAAGTTCCTGTTAAGTTGGGTATTATGAGGCAGAGAATGTAGGGAGATGAGTTGGTCATGAACTAATGTTCCTTAGCTAAAAGCTATCCTGCTTTGAAGTTCATGAAGAGAGAAGGGCAAAGACCAAATGACTCAGTGCTGCCATGTAGTGGTTAAGATCACCTGAGCACAGTGAATACTTGGTGTGCATTGGAACATAAAACATGGTTTTATAAGCCCAGTATAAGTCCATGAAACTGGACGATTGGGTTGCCTACACGGAGATCCATGAAGAGGCGAGGGAATCCAGCACGAATGAGGAGTGAAGGAAGAAAAGCAATACAGTTTCTGTTAGTCAGAAGGTGCTGGAAACTAGATCTGCCAATTAGTAGTTGACTTTCAAACCTGATGGTTTTCAGTATGCAAAGCATTTTCTTTTTTGCAAGGAGGCTTTAGGAGATCCAGATCTGAGTGACATCAGTTTGTTGAGGGGGATGGATGAGAAGGGTGTGATAGGGAGAAGAGGTCCAAAGTTTGTAGAAGAAAGATATTTGCCTAGATGGTAAGCCAGAAGAGAATGTCACCTTGCCAAGCTTTCCGTGGAGCTAAAGATACACACCTGGCATAGTGTGACACAACAACGTAGGTATGAAAACACCCTGGGGGAAATGAGAGGGGAGGAAGTATTTTCTATCAGCAGTGTGAATAACAGTGTGAAGGCCTCAAAATTGAGCAACTGTTATCTTACTTATTGGAAGGAGGGAAGAAAAGTTCTGTAACAATCATTAGAACTTTTTCAGATTTGTAATTGAGATGGCTTTCTGATTTGTCTTCTTTGATGATACACAGATCACTGTAAGTTCTGGTTTTACAAGCCCAAGTAATTTTAAGAATTTTGCTTTTGCAAAGTTTATTAAATTGAAATGGTGGGGCAGCTAGATGGCACAGTGGATAGAGCACTGGCCCTGGATTCAGGAGTACCTGAGATTAAATCCGACCTCAGAAACTTAACACTTACTAGCTGTGTGACCCTGGGCAAGTCACTTAACCCCAATTGTCCTGCCAAAAAAAAAAAAAAAAGTTGAAATGGTGGGTTTTTTTAACCCTTCATATACAAAAGATAATCATTCAGTGTGTGTTTCTCTGCCATCTCTCAGGTTTTCCCTATTTGGTTTTTCTTTGTAATGAGTTAGAAGAAGTCCAAGAAAGTCAATCATCCTGGAGAAGTAGGTTTGGGTTCCCTTGAAGAAAGCCAGTTTGGTAGTTTTTGTTCTTAATGCACAGAACTGTCACTTTCAGGTTCTTTAAGCCTTGCTCTAATCACCTTATCCCAGTCTCTGAAAGGAGAAAGGGAAGTTCACCCTGCTAATAGCTTTTTAGTATTCAGTCAAGAGAGATGAATTGTAATGGAATTGGACTTCAGTGACCTTGACCCTCCACTCTAGAGCTGTCCTCAGTATCCCAGATTTCAGTTTTTAAAAAGACATGATTCTTAAAATGACAGAACAAACACTTCCCAACAAATATACCCAAGAGCTCCCACCCTCTTACAAAGTACATTCCCATAGAAACCAATTTTTTGTTCTTTCAAAAGAAAAGAGGGCTGTGCACACTAACTTTGAGAGTATGGTTCCAACACTGACCGTCGGATTAGGCCTGAGTCTTATTGCCTCTCGTTGTCTTGAGATTTACATTGTTGTAGTCCTTATGTATAGTGTTTTTTTGGTTCTGCTTTCTTCTCTCTGCATCCCTTGCTAGAAGGGAATCTAAAAGAGGTCCTGCACCACTCTCCAAGGTTCCATTCTTCAAGAAAGCAATCCTGAAAATTTGGGATTCTTTCCAGAAATCCTTTTACAAAGTCACTGCAGGTTCAGGGCCATAGGAAACCAACTCTGGAGAAGATGTTATGACCACATTTACCCCCCAGAACACTTTGGTAATAATAAATATTTTTATGGCTAAGAAGAAGGCATAAAGTGATATTGAAGAACTGTTATTCATAGGTTTATAGCTTTGTTTTCTCCAAATTTTTTGTAAATTGCATCCTGTACATTCAAATGGCTAACACAAATGTCATTGAAAACTTTCCTCTTTTTAGCCACAATTATTTTCTGTTGGTTTTGCAAGTAATTCCTATCTCTCTAGTATAGTAAGTAAATGAGATACTAGATTGGCGTGAATGGTAATTACAACTGGTTTTGATTTAAAATATTTAACATGCTCAAAATTATTCCTGTTTTTGTATGGCAAAGTACCTTGCCTTTCTCTCTTGAAGTCCTGCCTCTTCTCACCCAGTAATAAACCCTTCTCATGTATGTACAAAAATAAACCTATTATCTATCCCCTAAGTAACTGCTCATGTATTTCCCTTCCTGGAAACTGAATTGCCCAAACACTCCCTTTCTTCCCATTTTTACTCTTACTTCAAGAACAGAGGAAGAGAGGAAGTAGTTCCAGCCAGGTGAAAGTTAGTAGCAGACTTGGTTTGCAATTAATGGCTAAGTACTGGGAGGAAAAAAGATCCTTGCACTCCATTTATTGCCAATTTAACTGTAACTTCTAGCCCTGAGACAAAGATCATCAAGAAGGAAAAATGTGGGGAGGAAGGTATGTCAATTTGATTTCCATTATCACTGAGACCAAGAGATAGGCACCAGTATGGCATCAGAAAAAAAAATACTGGATTTGAATTTAGAAGACCTGAGTTCAAATCTAAATATTTAGCCAATTGTTAGCTCATGCTTGCTCATCCTGGGACAATGTTAAATGAGTCAAGATTGAGCTTTTGACAATTTGAACTTGTATGAATGAAAAGTAAAAATGTTACTAAGACCTACTAAGTTGTAAAAAGAAAAGTGAGGAATGAGGTACTTGTGGTTATGCACAGAGGGCAAAAATGAATTTTCTTACCCCCTTTGAAACTAAAATAGATTTTTCTTTCTTTTTTTTTAGTGAGGCAATTGGGGTTAAGTAAGTGTTAAGTGTCTGAGGTCAGATTTGAACTCAGGTACTCCTGACTCCAGGGCCAGTGCTCTATCCACTGCGCCACCTAGCTGCCCCACTAAAATAGATTTTTAAAAGTCAAACGTAGGGCTTAGTTGTACTGTAAAAATGTCTGTCTGCAAGACGCAATAAAAAATGGAATCAGGAAAATAATACAATACAAAAGAAAAAATGAGGTACTAGATTACAACTCTAGGAGGCAATGGTGAACTATACAGTTATGCCCATATTACAGTTAAGTTGTGTGTAGCTATTTCTTCATGAAAACATCTCAATCCCAATCATTTGGGTGCCTCCCTTTACTGCCACCCCACCATGGAAACACCTTTTTATAATGGAAATAAAGAGGAAAAAAAGGGAGAATTAACTTCGCAGAAATTTGCTTTCCAGCCAACTTTGCAGGAATGCATCAGTTCCATGAGGTATGGGATATGTGTGAAGTAAATCTGCTAAAAATATACCTGTTGCAGATTGCTGTGTGATTGATACTTCAAGGACCCATGATGTCACTGGTGTATTGCACCTCCTCCACGGTGCAGTCCTGAAGTCAACCTAGTGATGACAATGTCTCTGAACTTAGACTAGTCCTCAAAAAAGCACACCTACAACCCATCAGTGATTTTGTACCCATTGGCTATCCAGCTAGGTAGAAGTTGATAACAATTACATTCTGATAGCATTCAGTACCCTAGCTTTTCAATCCCAGATTTCAATTTGTTAGAAGATATTATTTTTTAAAAAATACAGTGCATTTCAGTTTGATACAACAAATGCTCCCCCAACAAATACCCAGACAAATCTTCCTTACAAAATACATTCCCTCAACACAACTGATCCTTCAAGAAAGGAGGATTGTGTACATTAACTTTGGTGGTATGGTACCAAGATAAGATATCAGCGGAGGATTGGGTTTGTTCGTATGTAATATGTGGATTTTTTTTTCTCATTTACTTTAGATTTGTCTCATTGTAGTAATTATATAGCCGCTTCTAGAGGGCTCAGTGAATAAGAGTTCTGGGTATGGAGTCAGGAAGACTTGAGTTCAAATCCAGCCTCAGACAAATGACCCTGGACAAGTCACTCAGTTTGCCCTAATCCACTGGAGAAGGAAATGGCAAACCATTCCAATATCTTTGCCAAGAAAACCCCATGGACAATATGGTCCATGGGATTATGAAGGGTCAGATACAGCTGAATAAGAGACAACTGAACATATATGTTATTCTTTTATCTGTCTTTTGGGGGGGCAGGGCAATGCAGGTTAAGTGACTTGGCCAGGGTCACACAGCTAGTAAGTGTCAAGTGTCTGAGGTCAGATTTGAACTCGGGTCCTCCTGAATCCAGGGCTGGTGCTTTATCCACTGCACCACCTTGCTGCTCCCATATATGTTATTCTTTTGACTATGCTTTAAACCCTTTGTGTTGCTTGTCTAGAACCCAGTATCACCTCAAGGCCGTGCAGAGGTCATAGAGTAGGATGGTAGGATAGGTGTGATTCTTGGCAATTGAAATATAACTATCAAGAGTAAGATATATGTTCTTTTATTCTTATAGTTTCAGCTGTGAAAATTATTTTGTCTAAGCATCCATTCTGGTATGTGACTAAGTTTCACAGACTCCCACCTCACCTTTTTCACGTTTTTATAATTGATTTTTCTCTTCAAGTTTGTGGTATCTCCAAGCTTCCTCCCTAGCTTTACCATACTCCTGAAAGCAGTGTTCTTTAATCTTTTCTTTTCTTCCCAAGTATGGTGTAGTAGAAAGAGAACTGCAGTGGGAATTAGAAAACACAGGCTTTTTTCCAGGGTTTTTAACCAAAGGTTATCTTGACCTTTCTGGCCCTCATTTATTCATCTGAAATGAGGGAATAAGATTTTTATGATTCTTCCACTTCCTACTTTTTCTTCCTTTCATCCTACTACATCCTATCTGCTTCTTCAATCTTAAGCTGGCATTTGACCTTGAGGATAAAATAACTATCTAAATATTGGGTCCGCAGAATGTAAAAAGCACCATATAAGGTTGGTGAGGGAGAGAGTGTGGGCAGAGAGAGAGACAACCCAAATAATTAGACAATATGGACCTATCCTCAACTAGCTTAGTTTGTGGTCAGTCCCAGCTTAAAACTGATATGTGACCCCTCAGTTATCTTTTATCTTTGAGATCCCCTCCTAGCTTATACAGAAAAAGAAACCTTCACCTATGACATCAAGTCTAAAAGGGTGATAGTGCTGAATGTTTTGTGTTGGAAATAAACCTGACTTAGGGGAGCTGGCACAGCAAAGTTCTTTTTTCCTTTGGTACATGGATTCTATGATATGGCCGTAAGCCAAGTGAACCCAAAAGAAATGGCACAGGCTATGGAAATTCTCCGTGTCCTGATTTGAACTGAACATTTACCTAGAAACATTCCGTATGGAATAGTTTCAAGTAGACTAGGGTTTTTCCTGTGAGTTTTTTAAACCCATATTTAGATCAAGAAGTGGCTAAACAATATTAATTAAGAATAACAGGTTGCAGGGCAGTTAGGTAGTGCAGTGGATGGAGCACTGGCCCTGGAGTCAGGAGTACCTGAGTTCAAATCCGGCCTCAGACACTTAACACTTACTAGCTGTGTGACCCTGGACAAGTCACTTAACCCCAATTGCCTCACTAAAAAAAAAAAAAAAAGAATAACAGGTTGCAATAAGCATAGGGATGATGTCTTGGAAGGATTGGATCCTATTTGCTTATTACTAATCAATAAGAGAAAACAGCATATTCCAGGCACTCATACAGGGTGGGTGGAATAGTGAATTAACAGAAATACTAGAGGAAGGTTTTGAAATATTGGTGTGAAAGAAACTGGTTAGTGGAATTGTATTGGTGAGAGAGGAGATGGACTTTTCAAATTAAACATTTGTATTGAGATAAGCCAAAGTCAAGAATAGGAGAAATTGAGGTGGTAGTGACACTAAAGAGATAGGATTTGATGGAAATAGAAAAAAAAAATCACTTAGTAGCACTTGGGCTAATGGCATGGGCATGGTCTACCTGCTTCTCTATAGCTCTCTTGGAGGGCCACCAGACTGTTGAATGTAGTCCTGAGATTTCAGGTCCAGGAAGATGTAAGACTTTGGGTGGACTTCAAGAAGAGCAATAAACATACTATATGTGAAATTTAGAGGGGAAAAAAGATAAGAGAAGGGGAGGTGTTGGAGGTGAAGTTCTGGGTTTCTAGCTAAACAAGAGGAAGAGAATATAGGTTATAAAATCATAAAATTAAGAGTTATAAGGGACCTCAGTGGTATCTAATCCAACCCATTCACCAAAGAAATCCTACTGCAGCATCCTGGTCATGTGATCTTGTGGCCTCTGCTAGAAGACCTTCCAAGAAAGGGAAATCTCTCATTCCCTGAGAAAGTCCATTCCACTTTTGGACAGCTCTGGCTATTGAAGTTTTTTCTGACATCAAACCTAAATTTTCTTCTTTACAACTCTCATCCCTACCAGCATTTCTGTGCTTTGGGGGCCAAACAGAACAAATCTGATCTATACATAATAAATAGCCTGGCAAATGCTTGAAAGCAACTAACAGGTCCCCTTTAAGTCCTCTAACCATGCTGAATTCCTTCAACCAATCCTCCCATGTCATGGACTAAAACTCCTTCACCATCTTGACTGCCCTCTTCTGGAAACTCTCCAATTTATCAGTTTCCTTAGACTGGTGCTCAGAACTGAGTGTAACACTCTAAATAAAGTATGATGAGCAGAGTACAGTGTGAATGTCACCTGCCTATACCGGGAAACTATGTTCCTCAGAACTGCCCAAGATGGCAGTAACATTTTTGGTTGTCATATCACACTGTTAAAGACTTTAGCTTGTAGTCCAAGTGTAAGATTTTGTATTTATATTAATTTTCATCTTAGATTCAACCCAGTGCTCTAGTATGTTAAGATCCTGACTATCATCCCGTGTGTTAGCTATCCCTCATGGCTTGCCACCTATGCCTTTATCCAAGTCATTGATAAAAATATTAAACAGCACTAGGCCAAGTCCACATCCCTGGCATAATCTACTGGAAACCTGACCCATTGCCATAAAAACATTGACAACTACTCTTAAAGTATAGCCGGACAACCAGTTCTGAATCTGTAGGATTGTATTATTCATATCATCTCCATAAGAATAGTATGAAATTCTTCATCAAAAACTTTAGTAAAATATAGGAAAATTATATCCACAGTATTTCCCTCACCTACAGGTTTAGTAATTTATTTCAAAAAAGGCCCTGTAAATGCAAGATTAGGAAGGAGGGCAATGAGTAGATTTCAAGTGGGCTTTGCCTGATTTCAGCCTGGAGAGTATTTCACATTTCTTTACAACTTAAACTATCTTCTCAACTGTAATGGTCTAAATGATTTCCTTTTCCCCAATAATTTACTGTGAATAGGGGGACAGATAGTTTACATGACAAATAGCCCATATTCCTTTCTCTTTATTCCAATTATAAACATTCTGCACTAAACTAGGTTTAAATCCTAATTTAGATATAACTCCCTTGTGAGGAAAGTGACTTGTTTATTAGATCATTTTACTCATAATATAGCCCACAGTGGTTGATCAATAGTCAATAAATGTTTATTAAGCGCCTACTATGTGCCAAGCACTGGGTTAAGCACTGGGGATACAAATAAAAAAGTCAGGGGCGGCTAGGTGGTACAGGGGATAAAGCACCAGCCCTGGATTCATGAGGACCTGAGTTCAAATCCGGCCTCAGACACTTGACATTTACTTGCTGTGTGACCCTGGGCAAGTCACTTAACTCCCATGGCCCCACAAAAAATAAATAAATAATAAAATAAAGACAGTCTCTGCCCTCAGGGAGCTAACCATTTAATAGGGGAAGGTAACAAAAGGAAACTAAAAACCTGGAGGAGGGAGAGAGAGGGTGCCCAGAGGGGACATGATGGAGAGTTATAAAATCTAAAAGTGGCATCACTGGTGGGAAATGGATAGAGTTGAGCTAGTATTCAGGACTATGAAGAGTCCTGGAAATGTCAGAACCGTTGGATACTACCCAAACAGGAAGGAAATGGCTGGCTGGGATAATTGTAATGTCAATGTACTGGAGGAACAGGGAGTGAGGAGAAAAGAGGGGGAAGGGTTCAGAGACACAAAGAAACATAATTCTATTAAAATAATCACCCCAACCATTTTCTTTGAAAAGGGCATAGTCTCTTTTTTCTTTATTCTTTCTTTCTTTTTTTTTTTTTTTGGTGAGGCAATTGGGATTAAGTGACTTGCCCAGGGTCACACAGCTAGTAAGTGTCAAGTGTCTGAGGCAAGATTTAAACTCAGGTACTCCTGACTCCGGGGCTGGTGCTCTATCCACTGTGCCACCTAGCTGCCCCAAAGGCATAGTCTTTTAAAATATACTGAGATTTTTGAAATCTCAGAAGTAAGGAAGCTAATGTTTCATCTATACTGCACAGGATCAATAGTTATGTCAAATTTAGTTTATCCAGCCATCTAATTTAGAGTATTTTTTTTAATTGTGCCAACAATCAAAATGGTTAATCTACATATGGGCTAAGAATTCTCTCACCTCAATTTGCTTAGAGGCCAGGATGGAGACACAGGAAGAATATGTGCTTGCTCACGTATTCTTTCAAGGCTCTGCTGAAATGCTCTCTCCTCTAGAAGCAACATTAGTCCATGTGGGAAGGAAAGGTACTGGCATGTATGAAAGGGTGAACTACAGAATCTAATGTCACTGGATTGGCCAACTTTTAGGCTCAGCCTATGGCTCAACTCAAGTCTGGGCCTGCATTATCTGGGCCTTGAAGTGCTTTAACTGGGGCTGAGAAGGGATCATCCTGTGGGAGAGTGGTAGACCAGATGTCTGAGGAAAGTGGGAAGAAGGGACACCTCACACACCCTATTTTCTTTTTGCCATAGCTGTGTTTACTTTCCCTTCCATCCCCACCCTTCACCACCATGCTCTACCTTCTAGCTACCATGGATTAGAATCTTCTCCCTGTCCTCCCAAGGATATCTGAATCCTGATCTCTAGGGATACTTTTTTTTTTTTTTTGCAGGGCAATGGGGGTTAAGTGACTTGCCCAGGGTCACACAGTAAGTGTCAAGTGTCTGAGTCTGGATTTGAACTCAGGTCCTCCTGAATCCAGGGCCGGTGCTTTATCTACTGTGCCACCTGGCTGCCCCTGGGATACTTTTTTCATATTACTGGGTGATTCTTTACCTGGAGAGGTTAGGAAATGGACTACAGCCAGTATCCCCCACTGTATACTTATCTTGACAAATAGCCATTGTGTTCTTGTTTAAATTGTCATTCAGTTGTTTTCTCTGCCCTCTATAAACATCATCATGGGGCTGCTAGGTGATGCAGTTTTTAGTGTGTTGGGTCTGAAGCCGGAAAAACCTGAGTTCAAATCTAGCCTCAGACACTTCCTAGCTGTGTGACCTTGCAAGTCTTTTAACCCCTTTAAAATTTAAAAAAAATTTTTAATATAAAATTTAATTTTTATTATTTTAAATAATTGTTTTAAATTTTTAAAAATACTGTTTGCCTCAGTTTACTCATCTGTAAAACGATAATGATAATAGCACTTAACTCCCGTAGTTATTGTGAGGATCAAATGAGATAACAGTTGTAAAGTGATTAGTATAGTGTCTGGCACATAGTAAGTGCTATATAAATGTTAGCTATTTTATCAGTAATCCCAAAGGAACAACTGCCTACCTTCAGTGAACTCCAGTAAGTCTGTCAACTAATCAATATCATGTAATTTTGTGTATATACTTTAAAGACATTAGAGGCGCCATTTTCTCCTCACATTTTAAAAAATCAATTTTACAACAACAACAACAAAGACACTTAAACTTATAGGAACCAATGGAAACTCTTCATTAACTTGCTCTGTAACTCCTATCAGTTCTTGAGTGTAGATTTAAAAGGATACAATTTCCTCATATATA
This sequence comes from Dromiciops gliroides, assembly GCF_019393635.1. NCBI lineage: Eukaryota > Metazoa > Chordata > Mammalia > Microbiotheria > Microbiotheriidae > Dromiciops > Dromiciops gliroides. The sequence continues at coordinate 261,004,466 of NC_057862.1, read as the reverse complement.
GTTGTGGTCAGTGTGTACAAAGTACCCCTCTTTATGCCTTTTGCATTATTTCAGAAAGTTTTCCATGTCTCTGTAGGTTTTTCACTCTGTTATTTGCAATGTTGCTATGGCAGCAAACAAAATACTTGAGTCACTTATATCCATAATTGATGGACATTAGGACTTATTTTGCTATTATATGTGTTTCATATATATGTGTACATAACACATACCCCTATATATGATTGTTCTTTTTAAAAATCAATGTTAGGGGGCAGCTAGGTGGCGCAGTGGATAAAGCACCGGCCCTGGATTCAGGAGTTCCTGAGTTTAAATCTGGCCTCAGACACTTGACACTTACTAGCTGTGTGACCTTGGGCAAGTCACTTAACCCCCACTGCCCTGCAAAAAAAAAAATCAATGTTATTGATTTTTTGTTTTTACATCATTACCCAGATTTTCCTCATATTCTTTCCACCCCTTCCCCTTCCAAAGAGCCATCCCTTGTAACAAATGATTTTTTAAAAGAAAGAAAAAGGCAAAGAAGGAAAAAATCAGTAAAACAGATAAAGATGTTAAAAAGTATGGAACACAGGTGGACCTCAACACCTGCAGAGGAGCTGGGGGAGATATCTTCTCTATCTCTTCTTTGAGGCTAAGCCTATTCTTTGTAATTTTGCAACATTTGCTTTTTATCATTTTATGCTTATCATTCTTTCCACTCACAGTGTGGTCATTGTGTAAATTGTTTTCCTGGTTCGGTTTGCTTCACTTTGCATCAGTTTATGTAAGTCTTTCCATGCTTTTTTGTTTTCAACATATTCATATAGCACACTAACACTCCACTATATTCATGAACCACAATTTGGTTAGCTATTTCCCAATTGTATCTAGTACTTTGCTACCATTCAAAGTGCTGTTATAAATACTTTGGTGTATATGGAGCCTTTCTCTTTGTCTGTGATCTCCTTGGGATATATGCCTATTTACTATTATATTTTTAAATAGCGATAAACATCATTTTGCCAATATATTCTTTTTTCTTTTTAATTATTTTCTTAAGGTACATCCCCAGTAGTTGGATTTGACAGAGTCAAAGGTTTTGCTCATTTTTTAGTTCTTGGTGCACATTGCCAGATTGCTTTCCAAAAGGGGGAAAACTGCACCACTTTGTCAGCAAACTATGAGCATACTTCTTACTTACAGTGTAGCAATTTTGCGTCTTTCATTTTAACTTATTTTTGCCAAATTTATGGATATGAAGTAGTACTTGCTAGTTGCTTAATTTGCACTATCCAATTATTAATAAAGTTAAACCCCTTTAATGTATTTTTTAAATTTGTGTATGCTCTTTTGTGAATTATCTGTTCATTTCCTTTGCCTGTTTATGCATTGAAGATGAAGTATTATTATTATTAGCTTTATAGGTTTGTAGCCATCTGTTGTTAATTCTGGAAGTCAGACTTTTTTTCTAATGTTTTCATTATTTAAAAAAAACAAACATGGGGCAGCTAGGTGGCACAGTGGATAAAGCACCAGCCCTGGATTCAGGAGGACCTGAGTTCAAATCCGGCCTCAAACACTTGACACTTACTAGCTGTGTGACCCTGGGCAAGTCACTTAACCCTCATTGCCCCACTAAAATAAAATAAAACAAAACAAACAAACATGTACTTTTCCTAATTCACTGATTCTTTTTTATCATGTTTGTATTTCCAGTTAGATTTTTTTTTGAGAAGGTCACGTATTACAGATGCAGTTGGAGCTGGTCAGGAAACCTCTTGACTGATTTGATGGTCCATACCCTGTAATCACATCAAGTTTATTGGGGTACTCATCAAATTGATCATGGGCTCTCTTGATCAATCTCTATTACAAGCCAACATTTTTAATAGCAGCACTTTTTAATAGTAGCAAAGAAGTGGAAACAGTGAGTACTTTGGGGGGAATGACTGAACAAATCATGGCATTTGAATTAATGGACTATTTTCATAAAAATTATGACTATGAAGAATTCAGAGAAACTTGGGCAGCCTCATATGAATTAATGCAGAGTGAAGTCATCATAACCAGGAAAACAAGGAATACAATCACCACAATAACATGAAGGAAAATAACACTGAAAGACATTAGAACTATGATCAGTGCAATGGCCATCATGACTTCAAAAGACTAATGATGAAGCCTACTTTCTGCCTCTTGATGGAGAGGTGGTGGACTAGAAGTGTGAAATCAGGCAACCATTTTTAGACTTAGCCATTGTATTTATTGTTTGTTTTGCTTGACTATATTTATTACAGGAAAGGTTCAGTTGGTGGAAGGAGTAGAAGTCAATGGGAAATGTCTACTACTTAAAGAAGGATTTTGTGATTTAATGTTAGAACCTGGAGCTCCCAGGTTTGGATCCTTTCAATTCTGGCTGCAGAAGACTCAAAGCCTGTAGGAATCACTATCACACTACATGGTAGGGTCAGAGTCCAAAAAGATCTTGAAAAATTAGAACACTGGGTTAAATCTAATAAGATGGGGGCAGCTAGGTGGCGCAGTGGATAAAGCACCGGCCCTGGAGTCAGGAGTACCTGAGTTCAAATCCGACCTCAGACACTTAACAGTTACTAGCTGTGTGACCCTGGGCAAGTCACTTAACCCCAATTGCCTTACCGAAAAAAAAACAAAAAACAAAAAACAAAAATCTAATAAGATGAAATTTAATAGGGATAAACAAAGTTTTACTCTTGGGTTGAAAAAATCAGCTTCATAACTTCAAGAAGGTTAAGCAATTTGTCTGAAATGTAGTCCAAGACAGAATTACTTTTTATATGGTTTCCAGGAAGAAGGAGGTGGTTGTCCTGCCCTAGAGGCAGTGAAGTGGCTCAGTGGATAAAGCACTGGGCCTGGAATCAGGAGGACCTGAGTTCAAACCTGCCCTCAGATACTTACTAGCTGTGTGACCCTGGGCAAGTCACTTAACTGTTTGCCCCACTTTCCTTATGTGTAAAATGAGCTGGAGAAGAAAATGGGAAACCACTCCTGTATCTTTGCCAAGAAATCCCCATGGGCAGTATTGACATGCCATGGTCCATAGAGTCACAAACAGTCAGACATGACCAAACAATTGAACAACAAAAGTCCTGCCCTGGTCAGAACATATCTTGAATATTGTGTTCAACTCTGAGCAACACATTTAAGCATCCAGAGAAGGGAAATCAGGATGAAGAAGTACTTGAGTCCATTCCATATAAGAATTGATTGAAGAAATTGGGATTATGGAGCTCAAAAAAGTAGTTGGGGGGCAGCTAGGTGGCGCAGTGGATAGAGCACCGACCCTGGAGTCAGGAGTACCTGAGTTCAAATCCGTCCTCAGACCCTTGACACTTACTAGCTGTGTGACCCTGGGCAAGTTACTTAACCCCAATTGCCTCACCAAAAAAAAAAAAAAAAAAGTAGTTGAGGGTGAGTCATGTGAAAGGGCTATTAGCCTTGCACTATTTAGCCCCAGAGGGAAGAGCCAAGAGTAATGAGTAGAAGTTGCAGAGAGGCAAATATAGAATTGATGTTGAAAAAAAATCATCCTAACAGTAAACATCTGCATTACAGCCTTCACATGGAGTATGTCCACCCATTCTCTCTCCCTGGGCTTACCTTCAACCTGTCTTCACACTGACAGGTCTGGGTTCTCAGAGAGGGACCACCACCATGCAGGTACAACCCAAACTATCTCAGGTTCCTTTTGTTGCTGTTGTTCATTCATTTCAGTTGTGTCTGTCTCATCGTGAGTACGTGTGGGGTTTTCTTGGCAAAGATACTAGAGTAGAAACTGAGGCCAACAGGATTAAGTGATTTGCCCAGGGTATAGAGCTAGTAAGTGTCTGAGGCCAGATTTGAACTCCAGAAGAGTCTTCCTGACTACAGACTTGGCACTTCCCCCTCCCCTCAATTTGCTACTCTAGTTCCTGAACCAGTGTGTTTTGATACCATTGACTCTTACTTTTTTTTTCCCTACAAGGCAATCAGGGTTATGTGACTTGCCCAGGGTCACACAGATAGTAAATGTCAAATGGCTAAGGCCACATTTGAACTCAGATCCTCCTGACTACAAGGCCAATACTCTATCCAGTGTGCCACCTAGCTTCCCTTGATACCATTAACTCTTAAGCATAAAACATTTACTTAGTGATAAGGTAAAAACAATAATAATCTTAACATCACAGTTACTCAATAAAGGCAAATGTAAGAATAATCCTTAAATTGTAGTTCATACATAAACCTGGATTGTATTCTCCTATCAATATTCACTGTTCATGGGGGAGAGTATACAGACACAGAAACCTATCAGGGAGCGACATGATATATGACAACACAAGTGCTCTGAGCATCTCATAGGTCTGGAATGCAGAGCTTGATGTCTTTGATCCTTTCAGAATTGACTTGCATCTCCTGCGGCTGCTCCTCTGCTAACTCTTTCTTTTTTGCTCCTTGCTGCTCTTTTACTGGGAACTCTTGAATTCTGATAAGTAGTTCCTTTAAACCAGAGAACTGAAAATTTTGTTATAGTGATTCTCTGGGCAATGCAGATGAGCTCAAACTCCTCACGTAACACAATGTTGATTTGTCAATCTGTTTTCAACCTCTACCTACATCAAATAATAGCTTCTTAGGTTGGCATTCTAGGCAGTGCAGACAAAAGCTTGACAGTGTAGGCAGTCTTTTATTCAACCAGAAGCTGGTTTGTCTAATTATATGTATGTGTCTTCTAGCAGTGAAGTATATACAGAATCTCCTTACCCTTTTGCATTTCCCTATCAAATCAGAAATGTCAGTAAGATTCACTTCTTGTGGTATTAAATTCAAATGAAAACAGAACCATTGATCTATGCCTGAGGATCTCTGTAGGCCACACTTTGATAGTTTTGAAATAAAATGCTCTGTTGCATTTTAATTTTGTTAAATATTTCCCAATTAAATTTTAATCTGGTTTCAGCCATACTTGGTATCTGTCCTTGTTCTCTTATTGTTCTCCTGATTCTGAGTACTTCATTCTGCATCAGTTCATATAAGTTATCCTAGGTTTCCCAAAGCCTGCCAGCATGTTTGACACCTCTGCTGTAGGTGGTGCTCAAGGGCAATAAGCTTCCAATTAGCTTTAGCCTCTCTCCAGTCAATCAATACATTTTCAGCAAATTGGCTGAAACATTCCTGTCAGTTGATTCTTTTGTTTTCTTAAATGACCTCCCTTTGGTTCTTCCACTGTTCTGCTTCTTGCTGGGTTCTACATTGCTTCTACTGCCTCAAATCAGTCTACTGATGGTCAGTGACTCACATTTCCCCTTCCATGGTAAATTCACAGAACCTAATTTTCTTTCAATTCTCAAACCAACAGTTTATGTAATCATCTCACGATCTTCACACAATTATCTGATTTATCATTTTGTGAGTTTTAGTTTCTCAAACTCTAAAACTCAAACTCACATGCAAATGAGTTGAGGGAACACAATGCCCTGCAGCCTGTCATTCCTCTGTTCTCAGACATCCTGTTATTTTATCCACATTTTATCTAAAAACTGGGTTTTTTTACACTCAAATTTTATCACTTTTTCATAAAAGTTCATTTTTTTCCCTTTATACAATCAAACTGTTTACATATGAAAGGCTAATACCTTACAACCTTCACAAGTTGATTTCTTTAGGTAAAAGTTAATTTTCTGCTTCCTTCAATAGTCAAGCTGCTCCCATGGAAAAAGGGTAGTACTTTATGTAACAAGTAGAGGTCTCCAAAAGTAGAATGAGTTGCATAGGGAAAAGATATTAGGTTCTCCCTAATTAGAGGTCTTCAAGATGGCCTTTTGTTGGCCATGTTGTAGTGGGTATTATCTTAGGGTACAGGCTGGACCAAGTGTCCAAATCTAAATTCACTAAATTCACCATATGGTGCTTTTTTTATTTTTTATTTTTTTTTGCTCTCTTGGCAGATTTAGAAGGAATAAAAAGGTTTCTCTATTAAATATAATGAAGACTTTGGATTAAAGAAGTTAAATGTATAATCTCATACCAGTGCCACTGGAGTGACTTGTTAATATGGGAACTTTACAAAGTAAACTTCAACTTGAACAGGCTGGCATGATCTATTTACTTAAGTCCTGATTGTTCTGAAAAAGATACCCATAGAGGTTTTGAAAGAAATCTGTTTTTCCTCTCTAGTCAGGGCTATTAGACAGTTAAGAGTGATGAGTACTCTGGAAATGCAGAGCTCCTTCATGACATTACCAGAGGTTAGGGTAGATGGAGAAAAGTAAAAAGGTTGGAATTCTCAGAGTTCTCATTCACTTTGTTAAGAGACTTGACAGGTAAAAACTGTTAAACAGGTGAATGGAAAGTCCCTTAATGAGCTTCTATTTCCTCACCTTTAAAATGGATATATTATCCTTACCTTTTATCTCATGGGGATGTTATGAGGAATGTACTTTGTAGATTTTGAAGAGCTACATAAACACAAAGTATTTAAAGATAAGGAAGTCTAAATCTAACTTCAACTATTCTAAACTCAGACACACTTGTGTAATAAGGCTTCCTCATTTTACATTCTGATTTGAGGTAGCTTGGAAATTAAGTCAAGGATGGGGTGGAGCGCCAAGATGGTAGAGGAAAAGCAGTAACTTCTCAGAGCTCCCCACAGGATCACTCCAAAAACCTCCAAATAATGCCATAAGACAATTCTTGGAGCAGTAGAACCCACAAAAGGATGGGGTGAGATCATTTCCCAGCCAAAGACAGGTTAGAAGGTCGGCAGGAAAGGTTTGTTGTACCAGGGTTTGTTGTACCAGCCCTGAGGCTGTGCCAACATAGATCCAGCCCCAGGCAAGCCACACCAGAGAAAGAGACCTCCAGAGCCTCTGAATCCACTGCAGCTATGGAGTAGCCACAGAGTTTCAGAAGTATCTGAAACTCAGCTCACAGTCTGGTGAAAGGGTCAAGCAGCTGGTGGGGGGGTGGGAAGGAGGGGGTGAGGGTGGATTACTGGAGTGGTTCCTGGTGCTGAGGTGGAACTTGGTTGTCTTGTCCATGCTGGGAACCAGGAAACAGTCTTGAGTGGTGGGCCCAGGTGGGGAAGGGGCATAGGCACATCTGAAGATGAGATGGAATTCTGTTTCCAAGTTAAAGAGCAAGCAAGTCTGGGGCTACTTACAGACCAGAGCACAGGCCAGGGGAGTGAAGAACCTGCCTTTCCTTAAATGGATCCACCTAGGACCCCCTGAAGCTTGGGTACAGTGCATCCTGGAGGCAGTACCCCACTTTAAAAATGGAAAGAGAAATGAGAGTGATGCAAGAAAGTCATGAAAAAAAAGTCAACAGCCTAAAAAGCCAAATGGAAAAGCTCTCTGAAGAAAATAATTGCTTAAGAATTAGGATTGAACAAATGGAAGCTAACAACTTTATAAGAAATCAAGACACAATAAAGTAAATCTAAATGAATGAAAAAATAGAAGGCAATGTGAAATACCTCCTTGGAAAAACAGCTGACCTGGAAAATAGATCTAAGAGAGATAATTTGAAAATTATTGGACTACCTGAAAGCCATTATCAAAAAAAGAGCTTAGACATCCTCTTCCAAGAAATTGTCAGGGAAAATTGCCCTGATATTCTAGAAGCATAAGATAAAATAGAAATTGAAAGAATCCACCCATCACCTTCTGAAAGAGATCCCAAAATGAAAACTCCCAGGAATATTACAGCCAAATTCCAAGCTCCCAGGTCAAGGAGAACATATTGCAACAGCCAAAAAGAAACAATTCAAGTACTGTGGAGCCACAGTCAGAATAGCACAAAACCTAGCAGCTTCTACATTAAAGGACTGGAGGGCATGGAACATGATATTCTAGAGGGCAAAGGAATTGGGATTACAACCAAAAATCACCTACCCAGAAAAACTGATTATAATCTTTCAGGGGGAAAGAGGACTTTCAGGCATTCATGATGAAAAGACCTGAACTGAATAGAAAATTTGACTTTCAAATACAAGTCCCTAGAGAAGCATAAAAAGGTAAACAGGAAAAAGAAATTATGAGGAATGTTAAAAGGTTGAACTGTTTACATTCCTACATGGGAAGATGATATGTCTAACTCATAAGAACTTTCTCAGTAGTAGAGCAGCTGAAAGGAATAAATTTGGACAGAGAGCACAGGTGGGAATTGATTGTGAAGGGATGATATCTGTAAAGCATTTATTGTTTATCATCTTTTTTCATGTAGGGTGACATGCCTGGGGTTGTGCAGTTGGGTGTTTTGTGTCTGAGGCCAGATTTGGGTCCTCCTGGGTCCAGAGTGGGTGCTTTGTCCACTGTGTCACCTAGCTGCCCCATGATGACATCTTTAAAATAAAATTAAAGGGTGAGAGGATAGCACTGGGAGAAAGGGAAAGGGAGAGGTGTAATAGGGCAAAGTATCTCACATAAAAGAAGCAAGAAAAAGCTTATGAAGTAGAGGGGAAGATGGGAGAGGAGCAGGGGAGTCAGTGAGCCTTACTCTCATCAGAATTGACTCAAACAGGAAATAACATACACACTCAAGTGGGTATAGAACTATATCTTGCCCTTTGGGGAAGTGGCAGGGGAAGGGAATAAGGGAGGAGGGGTGAAGGAAGGGAGGACAGATTGGGGCAGGGGCAGTCAGAAGCAAAACACTTTTGAGCAGGGATAGGATAAAAGGAGATAGAAAATAGAGTAAAATATCGGGCAGCTAGGTGGCACAGTGGATAGAGCACCGGCCCTGGAGTCAGGAGTACCTGAGTTCAAATCCGGCCTCAGACACTTAACACTTAATAGCTGTGTGACCCTAGGCAAGTCACTTAACCCCAATTGCCTCACAAAAAAAATATCATGGAGAGTGAATAGGATGGAGGGAAACAGCAATAATAACTGGGGGAAAATGTGAAGCAGAGACACGAGCAATGTAAAATGATGATGGTGGTGGTGGTGGTGGTGGTACTTTGCTGGAGTATTGTGAAGAAAATTCTTTGTCAGGTATAATGTACTATGTAAATGTTAGCTATTATTGTTGTTGCAATAATCAACCTAATGGGCATTTTGTAAGGAAATCTCCTTTTAAAGTACTATATAAATGTAGTTTTATATATATAAAGATGAGTAGGATGCTATCAGAAAAACCTGGAAAGACTTACATGAGCTGATACAAAGTGAAATGTACTGTATACAAAATAACAGCACTATTATAAGATGATCTGCTGCCAGTACTTAGTTATTTTCAGCAATGTAATGATCCAAGGCAACTCCGAAGGACTTATGAAAAATACATTCCATCTACAAAGAAAGAATTGATCGCCCCTGAATATAGATGGAAGTATTTTTTGTTATTGTTGTTAGTTCCTTTTTCTAAAGTTTTTATGTCTGCTATGTTTTGTATGACTGTACATGTATAACTTATATTGAATTGCTTGAGTTTTTAAGGGGGAAATAGGGAGGATGGATGAGAATTTGGAGCACAGAATTTTAAAAATTGATGTTACGGGGGCAGCTAGGTGGTGCAGTGGATAAAGCACTGGCCCTGGATTCAGGAAGACCTGAGTTCAAATCCGGCCTCAGACACTTGACACTAGCTGTGTGACCCTGGGCAAATCACTTAACCCCCCATTGCCCCGCAAAAAAAAAAAAAAAAAAAAAAAGATGTTACAATTTGTTTTTACATGTAAAGTGAAGAAAAATTCCAAATAAATAAATGAATGAATAAATAGATAAATAAATAAATGAAAAGGGGAAAAAAGAAATAAAAGAAATAAAGGTGAAGCCCTAGTAAAAGGAGTTGAAAAAAGGCAACTTGCAAGAGAAACTCATAGCCAGCAGCCTGTGTTTGCCCCCAGTGAGCCCGAGACTGGGCTCTCCCAGTCTTGTAGCTCTGAATATGAGTTCCCAAATTCTGGAGTTTTGAAGAGAGAAAGACTTCTCAAGGTGAATATTAGCATCCTTGAAGAAGACATCCTCATCAGCTTGGAAAAGAAAGAGGACCACGTACATAGGATAGACCTGCTGCTGAAAGTTTGAAGCCTTGTCATAGAGATTTAAGAGATCTGAACCTTGCTAACCCTGCCATTGCTGTGAATTGTTCAGACAATACTGGTCCAATCCTAAGGGGAATTTGGTTTAGTAACCCCTCCCCCCCCCCGTCCCGCCAATAGGTTTTATCTTCCGGTGTTGTAGAGGTTTAAAATTGTCTAATCTGCAAAAACAAAAACAAAAACAAAAACCACTGAGTCAGAGCTCTGAGCCAATGGCACTTTATTAAAGGGTCCATGGTCCGCTCTAATGAAGTGGACCTCAGATCTTCCTCATGATCCGAGATGCTCATGGTCTCTAGAACCTTGTTTTTATAGGGTTTGATACCCAAATGTGCAAAAGAGGCATGGTAAAATACAGAATCTCATTGATTGATAGATTTTGCTCTTCAGGACAAAAAATGGTATATCAGAAGGAGGGTCTCAGGATGGGTGAAGCATGGGGCATTTCTACTAAGTGGTCATAAGATGGTTGTTTGCTCATATTGCACAAGAGAGGGTGGTCTGGAGGTACAAAAAGAAGTTGGAGAACTTGCCAAAGAATCAAGGCATCTCACCCATGCTGGGTTTACACATGGAATTTGAGTAAAAACAGGATGGGGATATCTTTGTCAGCATTTCTACAGTTGTGCAAGTGAGCTTCATAACTGGTAAACTAGTAGTGAACATTAAATAAAAGTTTGAGACCCATTATAAAGGCCTACTATAAGAACCTATCTTATCTAATTATCCCTATATGATTTATGCAAAATATCAAACTGATTAATATTGATTGGAATAAAGTAGGGGTCCAAATGAATCATTCCTCACAGTGTGAACTATTTGAGTACTTTTTTTTAATGCATTCATGGGCTACTTTGCATCAAGCATTTTCTCTGTTTAATGATATAAAGATTCTGCTTATCAAATACCCATGTTGTACATTGAATGCCTATGCAAGAGCTGGAAAACCATATTGACCACTTTTTTTTTTAATTTTTATTTATTTATTTATTTATTTTGCAGGGCAATGGGGGTTAAGTGACTTGCCCAGGGTCACACAGCTAGTAAGTGTCAAGTGTCTGAGGCTGGATTTGAACTCAGGTACTCCTGAATCCAGGGATGGTGCTTTATCCACTGCGCCACCTAGCCGCCCCCATATTGACCACTTTTGAAGAAACCATAGATCTAACTCATATCTAAACTTTATTTGAGAAATGACTGTGCATTAACTCTAAGTGAGGGCAATGAGCCAAAGAGAAAAGACAACCCCTTTGGATCAACCCCAAAATCTAGTCTATGTGAGCCCCAAATCTCTTGGGGGTAAAGGGATTAATAATTATTTCTTGTCTAGATCTTTAATTTCATTTGTTGGGAATTCTTGGTGTGGAAATTCCTTCCACTATTGCAGAATAGCAAATCATCTGTAATTTATGCTTTAAAATGCCTGAGGCACTGAGAAATTAAGATTAAGCAATTTGCCTGGGGTCACATAGCCAGGATGTGTCACAGGAAGATCTTGGCTATCTCTCTCTGATCCACTGTACTGATTTTCCTAATAGGTTCTGTTAAACTAGAAAAGCTTGGCAGTATGGGCCTGGTAATAGATTACATATCTGTTAATTCAGGATCAACCTAGATAAATTTGGAAAGCCTTTACAGGTAAATTAATTTTTTGATCACAAGAACTCTCAAAGACAAACTACTAGGTTATGTGGTAGGAGGAAAAAATTTACAAACTGTGACAAAGTAGGGAGTGTCCATACCAGGACAATCACAGTTCTTTTATATAGCCAACATCTGTTGTGTACAGCATACCACATACTTTATTTTAATGAATTGTGAATGATTTGTAACTTGTGGTTTTATATAAAATCTTTTTGTTGTTCTTTCTTTGATCATGTTAATGGTTGCCAAATTTAGAATTTTAAAAACATAAATGAGGTATATCTAGAATATTAGGAAGGATGTTGGGTAAGTAAACTATTTTTAGGAGGAAAATACTACCCCTTTAGAAGATATTTGATTCATTTAGAGGGCCACAAATGGAGTGAATGAATGCCTTGTAGTCTTAAAAAGTCACCTCAAAAAGTTAGGAATTTCCATCCAGGAAAGACTTTGCTTAATCATTTGATCAAGCACTTTTTTCCCCATGGGAATTTTATAAAATAATCTTCAAAAAATTTTATGGAACTCCTGATAATTGTAATTTGTTCTTCATTCAAAAGAATTTATTAATAAACAAGGCATAATACTGAATGCTTGGGTTACAAAGAGACATTATACCTGCCTTCAAGGAGCTTACAAACTAGTCATCGCTCCCACAGTCTGCTCCCAGCAGTCACAACTCTGTTCTGTCCTGCAACAACAGGACCCCAAAGACACAGATAGAGGTAGCAAAGGAGCAGCAGGTATTTGTAACATATGCACTCCTCAAACCTTTTTTCTATTCTTCTTCCCACACTGTCCAAGGTGGGTGATTTTCTAGTGTTTTCTTCCCGGAAATTTCTAGAGCCAAGTATACAAACTTTGCAGTTTACAAAGCATTTCCCTCATAACTACCTGGCAGAGTGGATCAGATAAGTCTTACTATCTTCATTTTATGGATGAGAAAACTGAGGCTCCAAGAGGTGAAAGAAGGTGACTAGTCCAATCCAGGTCTTTTGACTTGAAGTTCATTGCTCTTTCCATCATACCACATTGCCATAGGAAAGACAATGTGTACATAAATGTTTATAATTTAGAATCAAATATAATAAGTGCACAAGAATGGTGTAAATAGGAGGAAAAGATCACTTCCATTTGGGAACGACTTTGAAGGCTTCAAAAAGGAGGTACCATTTGAGCCTTGAAGGATGGCTAGCATTTCCATTGGCAAAGATTAGGAGAGCTTATTCTAAGCACAGTGTGAGAAAAGGAACAAAGAAGGAAAAACAGAGTTTGCTAGGGAATTGTCTGTGTAGCATTGATGGATGAGCCACATGTAAGAGGTTGGGTAGAACTCCATCTTTCACAGGTGATCTCCGCGGGAGGACATGTTGGTGAAGAGGAATTCCAATATGCACTGGTACTAGAATTATTGCCTCATAGAATAGTAGCATCCCATAGGTGGCTGGTCCTGCCTAGCATGGAGGTAGACTATTTATGACTCTCCGATTATAGGTTCTCTTGTTTATGAAAAATGTGGATTCACCTTGTGGTATGATATTGTTATGTCTCTCTTGATTGTGTATCTTTCAAACAGAATCAGTTGTCTATGCTATCCTTGCCTCAGTGCTGAAATAAGGATGTTTCTTATCTTTTTAAAGGCGTCAAAATCTCTTTTTAAGCCCCTACCTTTGTGACCATGAGTACATGAAACAAAAATGATCAGCTGCTACATTTTCATTCTATCAAAGGGAATGAAATAATGGTAATGAGAGAATAGTGAGCAATGTGTTTGTACATGGGGTGGGGGTGGGGCTTGAGGATGTAATTCATTTGGATAAGAAGAAGCCAGGGGCTCATACTGCTTGCTAGAAGCAGATTCAGGTTCTCCTCTCCTTTAGCTTCTCTCACTCACTGGAAGGGGGGAGAGGCAGAACTCAAATGAGCTATGTAGTTAATATACAGAGGCAACTCCCTCACCCAAAATGAAGGTGCTAGGAAAGGGAGGTTTCTAGGGTTAGAGTTAGACATGTATCCTTACATGTATTATCATGCCAACCGATAACTCTCATCTTTCTCTAGTATCTCACAATTATGTTGCTTCAACAACAGTACATCAAAGTCTCAGATGGAGGGGGCAGAGAAGCAGGTTTCTGTAACATATACATCAAAACAACATATCAGCAAACTGTTGGTAGTGTGCACTTGGAATTATAGACATAATCTTTGTACTTTTCAGGTCAATCCACTTCAAAGTCAAATACTCCAATTTGTGAATGTGGTAACAAAGTACACTGTCAGTCCCCTGTTGGCAAATGCAATTGGTCTCTGAAGACATTCATTTTCTCCGTGCAGAACAGTTCCCAAGCTGTCCCAAGCTGACGTCTGTGTACAGGACAGAAGGTTGGTTTGGACTGACAGAGTACAACACTTTTGTTGCTTGCATGTGTGAAGCAGTTGACCAAATCTTTGAAGATTGTTCTCATTAGTCTTTCACTGATCTCCAAATGACTGTGGGTTTTAAGACAATTTAGCTTTTCTTGCCATTCTGCCTCTGGGGCTCTAAAGACATATATTCGTGAGTGAAGCTGCCCTTTCTTTTAGAAATTACAGCACTTCTAAGTTGTGGTATATGAATGTAATGGAATACTATTGTGCTGTAAGAAAGAATGAGCAGGCAGATTTCAGAGAAACCTGGAAGGACTTACATGAACTGATGCTGAGTGAGATGAGCAGAACCAGGAGAACATTGTACACAGTATCAACAACATTGTGTTTTGATCAATTGTGATAGACTTGACTCTTCTCAGCAATACAATGGTCCAAGATAGTTCCAAAGGACTCATGATGGAAAATGCTCTCCAAATCCAGAAAAAATAACTTTGGAGTCTTGATGCAGATTGAACCATGCTATTTCTACTTTTTTGTTTTTCTTTTTTGAGGTTTTTCCCTTTTGTTCTTAAAGGAAGGGAGAAAAATTTGAAACTAGAAATCTTATAAAAACAAATGTTGAAAACTATCTCTACATGTAACTAGAAAATAATAAAATACTTTTATGATTTAAAAAATTTAAAAAACAAAAATACTTAAGACACCTAAAAAAAGAAATTACAGCAGTTCTTAACCAATCTATAAAAACCCCTGAATCCTAAAAAGACCTTTAGATCTTAAAGATTATGAGTTTCTCCCTCTCTTGGTTGGGTTAATGCTCACATTTTGTTGAAGTAACTATCGATACATATATTTAACATAGTCTCTGTGAAACTGGAACTTGTCAACCAACATCTCCAGACTAGCATTCTTTAGCTGATTCAACAGTTTCATTAGTATTATCAATGTCTTTCCAAAGATAATGAAGTATAATATAATAATACTAGCATTTGTATAGATAGCCTTTGAAATTTGCAAATATGTGCTTCCCACATATTTATCCTCACAATAACCCTGAGAGATAGGTGTTGTTATTATCCCCATTTTACAGATGAGGAAGTACAGATGAGGCACAGAGAGGTTAAGTGATTTGACCAGGGTCACATAACTAATAAGTATATGAGGCAGAATTTGAATTCAAGTTTTCCTGACTCTAGGTCTAAGGCTCTATCCACTGTGCTACCTTCTTGCCTCCTTTAGGTGTATCATCACTTTCAGATGATTCACATATTTGACTACTTTCTCTATCAGTCACTAGAAAGTGGTAGATGCTCCTGAGATATCTTGAGGCATATGCTCAATTGGTGAAATCCAGTTGGGCAGATATAATCAGTCTTTTACTTGCCTTCTATAGTCTGAGGTATTTGATGGTATCTACTGTGTAAATAAATCCAAGACTGAGAACTACTCACTGCTTAGCAGTCAGTCCAGAGCATCTTGAATCCATGACATATTTTATCAATCCACTTTACTTCTTTTATTCAAAGCCTATATATGTATTTTATACAATATAATATATATTTATATAATATATCATAATACATTTGTATTTTTCCATTCTTCTTCCATACACTATCACTATAGGTGATGATATGAACAGCTGGACCTGGCAAGGATGCCCCTGCTCAGCAGTTCTTTCAGATGCTTTCTGAGATCTTTCATCACAGAAAAAGGAATTATCCTGGAATGGTTAGGAGTCAATAAGTTGGATAATGAAGCTTTTTTCTCAGGCACATTGCACATTCCACTCATGCAGTGAGAATATGCCTATTCCACCCCCCTCCCTAGTTTCTGAATCAAGTGATTCATCTATTCTTCCAGTCTTGGGAGTTCACAAAGTCAAATATTTCAGGATCCACTTCTTAGTTTGAAGAGCCAGCACTGTCAAGATGTACCCTACTACTGCCTGTTTCTAATTCTCTTGTAGGCTTCTGTGTAGTCTATTAACATGATCAGAATGTATAGGTATTGCCTCCCACATCATTGCTCTGAGCATCCTGCTTGTTGTATATCAGACCTGACTCAGGCCAGTCTGGTGGTTTGGGTTTAAAATTGGAATGAAATGAAATGAGATATTGACAGCTAGCAAGAAGTTGCCTTAGTCATATCATGGAAAGGATATTCATTCTTTAATTGAAGCTTCCACTGCCTCTATGCTGTGCATCTTGGCACACTAATCAAAAGCATATGCCAAGTTTGAGGGAGGAGACAGTGAGTCCTCCTGTGCTGGCTTTAAGACTCGGGCAACCAACAGCAGTGATCTGTCTCAGTCTTCTAGACCAATTAAGTCTCAAGGATAGTTTCACGACCTTTTTAGAGAAAAACTATCCCAACCAATGTGGAAGAGAACTTAGTAGATGTTACTCCCACCATATTCTACCTCTTGGTGGCATAATACAGGGACTGGTCAATGAAGTCCCCATCCTTAATGCATGTGCAATATCCATGTGGATGTTTGGGTCATTTATGATAGAGGGACCCTTTCCCTCCCTGCTTTGGAGTAGATGCTGTAAATTTACTACATGATGATGATAAATCTTTTAATTTATTGCTGAGCTAGAAACAAGGTTCTATCATAAAAGGTTCAAAAGGACAGACTCTCTGTTGTGTAGTGGCATGCAAGATACTCTTTCCCACCTGGACACTGTGGTGGGGACTGGATGCTTTCTCTCCCCTTTATGAATGTGAGCTACTTGAGAGCAGGGATCGTTTGTATCTCCAATGCTTACCACAGTGCTTTGTAAGTTTTCGTTGTTGTTCAGTCATTTTTCAATTGTGTCTGACTCTTTGTGACCTCATTTGGAGTTTTCTTGGCAGAGATACTGAAATGATTTGACATTTCCTTCTCTAGCTCTTTTTACAGATGAGGAAACTGAGACAAACAGGGTTAAGGGTCACATAGCTAGTAAGTGTCTGAGGCTAGATTTGAACTCACAAAAATGAGTCTTCTGTGTTCAGGCCCCACACCACCTGGCTCTTCCTGCTTTGTACACAGTAAGTGCTTAAAATACACTTCATTCATTCATGATGCTGTTGTTTCCTTTGTGTCTTTGTGTTAATTCTTTCCTCATTTTAGGTGAATGAGTATCAGAGATAGAATGAGCTATGTTAAAACCTGGTGAATTTCAAAGGTTGGAAGACCCACCAAAGATCCCTTCAACAAATGGAGATAACAGCAATGGAGTATATGGAGTAACAGCAGTAATCAAGTTCATCAAGAAGCTCGGCCCACTTGACTCAGTTTAGCAGATTAGAAACTGTGTCCTGAAAGCCTGAGAGTGACTGTTCTATCAACTATACCACACTCAGAAGTGAATTTACTAGGGACTCTCCACTGTCATCATTGTTGTCCAGACAGGGATAAAAAGACTCCCAGAGCAGGAAGTATGCCTTCACCCCACTCCCTTTCTCCTCCTGATGTTTTATGGCAGATCATTGCTATTACTAGCCCACTTTCAGTTTGAGTCCATTCTCCCCAGAGACTAAGTGGGTGTGTAGAGGGGAGAGTGTGCCCCCAGTTGGGAAGGGAGGAGGGAGAATGAAGGAGGATTTTTTTTGTACTTCAGTCCTCGTTATACTTCCTCAATAAATATTCCTTTGTATTACAACTAATTGATGTCAGTTGGTTTGTTGATACTGGGGAGATGTTAATTGATCAATTAATCTTTGAGGGGAATATACTAGATGGGGACCCATTAACAATAGTACTGGGGCAGCTAGATGGCACAGTGGATAGAGCACTGGCCCTGGAGTCAAGAGTACCTGAGTTCAAATCCGGCCTCAGACACTTAACACTTACTAGCTGTGTGACCCTAGGCAAGTCACTTAACCCCAATTGCCTCACTAAAAAAAAAAAACCACAAAAACACAAAAACCAATAGTACTAGAAATCCTCCCCCTACCTCAGTCCCTCAGGGTTATTCACTAAGACCCTTATGTAAGCTGAAGCCCACTGCCTTCTGGGGGCCCAACCTGCCAATGTGAAGGAGGGTTAGGAGAGTGAGTCCAAGAATCTGCATTACAGTTGCAAGGTCCTAAAGGTCTTCTGAAAGACTTTCACTACTTAAATGGCTTTAGACCTATCTGACCACTCCTCCAGATCATGCCCACTGTCTCTCATTGTTCTCTCAGGGCCCTCATCTCTTCTCCCTCTATACTAATTCACTTGGTGATCTCATCAGCTCCCCTGGACTTAATTAGCTTCTCTTTACTGAAGATTCTCAAATCTCCCTGTTCAGTCCCAAACTCTGCTGACTTCCAATCTCACATCGCCAGCTGCTTTTCAGATATCTCAAACTACATGTCCAGTGGACGTCTTAAACTTAACATGTCCAAAACAGAATTCATTCTTTTCCTCCCTAAAACCTCCTAACTTCCCTATTACTTTAAAGGGCAACACCACCCTCCCAGTCTCTCAGTCCCAAAACCTAGGAGTCATCTTGGATTCTTCACTCTCTCACCCCACCCCCATATCCAAGCTGTTACCCAGGCCTGTGGATTTCACCTTTGCAACATTTCTCATCGCATACCCCCTTTTCTTTTCTGGCAATGCCACCATTTTAGTGCAGGCCCTCATCACCATGTACCTGGACTACTGTAATTACTTGCTGGTGGATCTGCCTGCCTCAAGTCTCTCCCCACTCTAATCTATCCTCTATTCTGCCATTAAAGTGATTTTTCTTAAAGTGTAGGTCAATCATGTCACACACACACACACACACACACACACACACACACACATAGAGGCACATACACACACACACCACTCAATAAACTCTAGTGGCTCCCTGTCACCTCCAGGATCAAATACAAAATGCTCTACTTGGCATTCAAAGCTCTTCATAACCAGGCCTCCTCCTACCTTTCTAGTCTTTTTACTCCTTAATCCCCAACATGTGCTCTTGGATCCAGTGACACTGGCCTCCTGGCTGTAACACAAACAAGACACTCCATCTCTCTGCTCCAGTCATTTTCTCTGGCTGTTGCCCATGCCTGGGATGCCCTTCCTCCTCCTTTCTGACTACTGACCTTCCTGGCTTCCTTTAAGTCACAACTAAAATCCCACCTTCTCCAGGAAGCCTTCCTAATTCCTCTTAGTTCCAATGTTTTCCCTATTTTTATTATTTCTCACTTATATCCCCTATGTAGCCTGCTTTGTCTGTATTTATTTATGTGTGGTCTCCCCATTAGATTCCTGAGAGACTGTCTTTTGCCTCTTTTTGTATACCCAGAGTTTAGCACTGTGGCTGGCACATAGTAGGTGCTTAGTAAATTTAATTGATTGCTTAGGGCTATTAGAGGACAATGCTGACCCAGGGGATAAGATAAGCTTGGCAGTACTAGAGAGAAAAAGAAAAACAGATACTGCTGGGTCCCATGCTGGTATCAACAGCTGCCAGAGTCTATAATGTCACCCACTGTACTGAGTTCTGGAAGTGCTGGTTCTGTCCCTGCACCCCTATGCCAGTATTGCCTCCTGTGCCAGGGCCAGTTGGATGCTTCCCTTACCCAGCTGTTCCAGGGCCTGATATCTGCCCCTGTGCTGGAGCCTGGGGGCTGGCACAGGTTCTACTGATGTTTCCTGTTCTGGAGTCAGATCATTGTTACTAGCACTGCCATTCTGGCTGAGCATTCAGACTCAGAGAAATGTCCATGTCAGGATCGCTGTTTGCTTACCTTCGCTCAGGGAAAGCAACACAGAGCAGAAGAGGGGGCTGGAGACTCATCCAGGCCAGTACACGGGCTCTAGCCATCATGTGTGAGCAGCCACCAATTTTTGCTAACATGGGGAAGGACAGCTGAGGCCAGTGATCCTCACCCACCCCTCACTAGAAATCTCAGAGAGAGAAAGAGAGTTGTGATTTACAATTCTCTATCTAGGAGGAGCTGAAGCCATCTCTCTCTCTCTTTAAACTGACACTTCACCCACTCAGCAAATCAAATAGGGTATATTTGGCACATTTGTCACTATCTCCAAGTCCAGAAATGTCTCTGGGATCCTGGGGAAAATCAAGCATTGTCCTTTCAAGTCCCTTCCCCAGTGCCTTGCACCAGAAGGTCCCAACAAAGTCACGTGTGGCACAGTTCCCAATGGTGTCCCAAGTGTCATATAGTAAGTCCTAGGAAGTCCATTAAGAAACAATTATTGAGGGGCGGCTAGGTGGCGCAGTGGATAAAGCACCGGCCCTGGATTCAGGAGTACCTGAGTTCAAATCCGGCCTCAGACACTTGACACTTACTAGCTGTGTGACCCTGGGCAAGTCACTTAACCCCCATTGCCCCGCCCAAAAAAAAAAAAAAAAAGAAACAATTATTGGACAGCTAGGTGGTACAGTGGATAAAGCACCGTCCCTGGATTCAGGAGGACCTGAGTTTAAATCTGGCCTCAGACACTTGACACTTACTAGCTGTGTGACCCTGGGCAAGTCACTTAACCCTCATTGCCCTGAAAAAAGAAAGAAAGAAAGAAAGAAAGAAAGAAAGAAAGAAAGAAAGAAAGAAAGAAAGAAAGAAAGAAAGAAAGAAAGAAAGAAAGAAAGGAAGAAGAAATAATTCTTAGACAATTCCAAAATTGTCATGTTTAGTGAGGGCCAATGTCTTCCACAGCAAGTGGCCTAGAAATCACCTTCCCCTCCAAACAAAAGATATGCAAATTAGCACTTTCAGGGTATATTTATTTGTCTCTAGTAGATGAATGCCAGGACAATTTGGCATCCCCCCCAGCCATGGGGGTGGTCTCATAGTACCACAATAGCACCAAAAACACTGTGGCCACACAATACAGGCTTTTTGTATCCCAGTGTCTGATCACCCAGGGCTCACCTTTTTCCATTCATCATTCACTCCCTATTTCACTGAGATCATTCTGATCTAATCCTGCTGATTGATACCACTGCTATGTTTAGAGCGAACTGGAATCTGTCTTCATCAGTGCTGACACTTCAGTGACAGGTGATAGGTCTGGACATACCAGAGCCATGATGTGCTCACCCTCCTGCTGATGCCACCCATTTCCTTGGGAAACTTTAAGTTCATTCTGTATCCTAGATAGAGGTTTATCATTGGGACACCAAGTCCAAGCCCTTTCATAGACTAAAAAGGGAATTTTCTCAAATGTTTTTTTAACAGAATGACTGACTTATATGGTCTCTTGAGAGCCACCCTCAAAGACAGCATTCCGGTCCTATGTCCTCAGTCTTCACTGTCATCTTTGTACAGGCTCCTAAAGTCCAGGCAGAACAAACCCATAGGGAACTAACAATGGAGTTGTTTTCACTGTTCCTGGGGTCTAGCCCTTTCTTTTTCTCAGTGCTCATTCAGTATGGTTACTGCACAAATAAAGTTGTATTCTCTTCACTAGTACATTCAACATATAAATGACCATCTGATCCACAACTATCAACAAACCTTTATTAAGTACCTACTATGTGTAAGGAGCTCAGTGCTGGAGTACAAAGAAAAGCAAAATAAAGAATTCTGTGTTCTCAAGTAGCTCACAGTCTAATGAAGACACAATATGAGATGTTCAAACAAGCTATGTTTGGGATAAATTTTGCTGCTCCGGGCATTTTCCTATGGTGTTATTTGGATGTTTTTTGGAGCGATCAGTGTCATGAGTTCAGGAGCTCACTGCCTTTCCTTCGCCATCTTGGCTCCGCCCCGGAAGTCCTGTTTGGGATAAATTAGAAATAATCAGCAGAGGGACGGCATTGACATCAAGGAGGATTGAGAAAGGTTTCTTAAGGCAGAAGTTTGGCTGGGACTTGAAGGAAGGCAGGTAAACCAGGAGACAGAGATGAGGCAGGAAAGAATTCCAGGTATGAAGGACAGTCAGAGAAGGTACTTGGAGTCTGGAGATAGAGTGTCTTGTGTGAGAAAAAGCAGGGTGGCCCATGTAAGTATGTAGAAGGGAGAAAGTTGAAAGAAGACCACAATGGTAGGAAGGGGTCAGGTTTTAAATGACTTTAAAAAACAGAGTATTTGCATTTGATCCTAGAGGTAATAGGGAGCCACTGGACTTTATTGAATGAGGGGGGCAGGAGGGGGCAGAGTGGCATGATCAGACTTCTGCTTTAGAAAGATTAATTTGATAAAATTAATAGGTAGAGATTTGAAGCAGGGAGATCACCTAGAAAGCCACAGCAATAGTCCAAGAGTGAGGTAATGAGGGCCTGGGCCAGAAGTGGCAATGTTAGAAAAGAGAAGGTATACAAGAGATGTTGAAAAAGTAGAATCAATAGGCCTTGGCAATAGATTGGCTATGGGATGTGTGAGAGAAAGTAAGGAGTCAAGGATGACACCCATGTTTTGAGCCTGGGTACCTGGGACAATGGTGTTTCTCTGGATAATAATAGGGAAGTTAGGAAGAGGGAAAGTAATTAATAGAGGGAGACATAATAGGTTCAATTTTGAATAAATTGAGTTTAAGATATCTATGGGACATGTAGTTTGAGATTTGATTTGGGGATGTGAGACTGGAGATCAACTGAAAGGTTAGGGCTGGATAAGTAGATTTGAGAATCATCAGCATAGAGATGATAATTTAATTCATATAAGCTAATAAGATCAAGGGAACTCTAGAGAGAGAGTAGAGGGCCCAGGACAAAGCCTTGGGGGATATCCGACATTAGTGAGCATGATGTGGATGGAAATCTAACAGGAGACTGGGGAGAAAAAGGAGACTGAAGAACAATCAGATAGGAATCTGGAGAGACAGAATCAGGAGAAAGCAATGTCATGAAAACCTAGAGAGAAGAGAGAGAGTATCAAGGAGAAGAAGGGTGATCCACAGTGTCAAAGGCTACAGAGAGGTCAAAAAGCATGAGGGCTGAGAAAAGGCCATTAGATATGATGGTTGGTAACTTTGGAAAGGGCAGATTCAGTTGAAGGGTGAAGAGAGTGAGAATATGAGAAGTAGAGACACTATCATAAACTATGAGAAGTAGAGACACTATCATAAATTCCTCAAGGAATTGAGTTACAAAAGGGAGGAGAGATATAGGACAACAGATATCATGGATGCTCAGATCAAGTGAAAAGTTCTTGAGGATATGGGAGACATGGACATGTTTGGAGGCTATAGGAAAGCAGGAAGTTGTAGGTTATAATTGGAGGTTGTAGGCAGGAAGAGACTGAAGATTAGTGAAAAGAGTAGGCATGAAAGAGGAGGGCAATTTGCCGGAGAGAACAAGGAGAGGAGTTAGTCTTGCCAAGGAGAAGGGCTACTTCTTCATATGAGACAGGTGTGAAGGAAGGAGATGGTGGTAGAAAGTATCTGAGTGATATGAGATGAGGAGGGTGGGGGGAAAGGGATATTTCAGAGAATGGCCTCAATTTTTTCAGTAAAATATAAAGTTCTTAGGTAGGAGGCTAGGGGAGGAATGAAAAATTTTGGAAGAGCCACTTTGGTGAGTGAGATAGTGAGTTAATTAGAAAGGTGCAGGAGAATTGCCTAGCAGTAGTAAGGGCCCAATTGAGGTTACAAAACAAATTTGTAGCATATTCTATCAGAACAGTTGCCTGATTTTTTTCCACCTCTATTCAACAGCTTGTGTTCAGGTAGGTTATTGTCATCCCTAGAAGTTAGGCTGTAGGTGGAAATAAAGAAGGTAAAAAGCAGGATTACATGCATGAAAGCAGGTCAGGTAAGACAACTGGTGGAGTTGGGATTACAGGAATCTATGGAGGGTTCAGGAAGAGATCAAGATGACTCAGGAATTTAGGGACCAGCATGTTGCCTTCCTTACCTGGCAGGCACAAGTGAGACAACTAGTGGAGATGGAATTGTAGGAGTCCGCAGAGGTTTCTGGGTGGGAACAAACTGGAGTGGCTGGCCAAGGAAGGCTCCCTTCCTTTCCCACCAGGCTCAGTAGAGACAACAGATTGTAACAGATGTGGCTGCCTGTCTGGTTATGTCCTGATGATGTTGTCCTTGTAGCAGACCATCATGGCCTCCATTTCCAAGGAAAATGACTTTATCCATTGTTCCATCTTTCACTCAATCCTTTTGCCTTCAAATCTGAATTTTTAACTCTTCCTCTTGAAACTTAGACCCCACCCCTGGGACCTTAGGTTCTGATGAGTGTCATAATCTCACTAGAATCCTATCCACCACACACTTCCAGCCAATGCAAAAAAAAAAAAATGCCACTTGTACTATGGGCCTTCCTCCTCTCCCCTCCAGAATTCAGATCTGCCCTGGCAACCCTGGGCTCTGATAGGTGAGCTTTTGGCTACTCTTTCTTGGAACAAGGCCACCATACTCTTTCCCATACATTTCTATACCATGCTACCATGTGAGTCCTCTCAACAATTCGACCCTCCCGCACTTTCCATCTCTAGTTCCCTTTAATGTGTTGTCATCCCCTATTAAAACTGTCTTGTTTGCTTTTTTTTGTATCCCCTTTTCCATGCTTAGCAGTGCCTTTCTAACAGTGAGTCTTTGGTAAATGCTTTTTCATGTTTGTATCAGTAATATATCAGTATATTATATGTCTATATGTATATATAGATATCAGTCAGTATATATCAGTAATGTGATATATCCCTTGCTCTGTTTCCATGCCTTATACAAAGAATTTTCCTGCACCAATTGAACTTAAACCCTTCTTTTCCACACCTTCCCTAACTATAATGGCAGTAGTGCTGATTCAAGACCCATTACATGAAGGGGCAGTTCAGGGTTAGACATTAGTCCTATGTGTCTTAGATGCATTCTTGCTTTAACT
Source organism: Dromiciops gliroides (assembly GCF_019393635.1). Lineage (NCBI taxonomy): Eukaryota > Metazoa > Chordata > Mammalia > Microbiotheria > Microbiotheriidae > Dromiciops > Dromiciops gliroides. The sequence goes on along the minus strand of NC_057862.1, from coordinate 260,979,641 downwards.
GCTTTCTTGGATGCTACTGTGCTTCTTCATATTAGACTGTAATTAGGAATCCACTCTCACTATAGGATCTCAAGCTGTTTATCCTTTATACTGAGTAGTATATGTTATACACATTCTGTGGAGTCTCACCACCAAAAAGTGTGTTTTGATTCTAGGCTTTACAAACATGCTTTCCATATATCATTATAGGCTCTGTGGCCTTTAGGTCCTATACAAAAGCAAAAGGCCTTTCTTTAAGGCCCTCCATCAATCTGCTTCTCTTTTATGACAGGTGTCTGCCAAGGCAATCATAGATCTGCCAATCCACATTTCCCATCTTTGTTCTTGAGAACATGGTTTCTGTATTGAAAAGATCCAAAAATTATCCCCATGGTAGCTTTCTGGCACAGGAGGATTGGTTTCAGTCTTACAATTGTCATTTTTTAGACTTAAATGTGATTCTCATTTTCTCTGTGGGAGAGTGGAGAGTTCCTACTTTTTTCTAAGCATCTCTTTCCTCCATAGAGGGTGACCTGCAGATAAGTTCCAAGGTTCTAGCTTCTATTGTTAGTACATCAGAAATTTCTGAATGATAAAAAGGGTCAAGTAATTTCACAGAGCATTTCCTAAGTGGCCTTGACTATCTTTATGTTACTATATTATTTTTCTTACCTCATGTTACCCTGCAATCCTCCAAGTCTTTCACATTTTGGGTAATATTTTAAATTTGTAATATTTTTATAGTGTTTTTTGGTATTATACTCTTCATCCACTCCTAATGTTAGGAGATCTCTATGACTATCTATACCTACGATATGGCAACATACTTCAACCACTTCAGTGGCCATCCTTAAAAGAGATTGCTCCATACTTAAAATATTCAACAAAACCAACAATATAACTTTTAAGCCAGGAACATGCAAAATTATACCACAGAAGCATAATAAACAAGGCTGTATGCAACTAATACAATGTGAATAAACGATAAGCAAATATACAAATTTATATCAATGCAATAGTAATAAATTCAAGGTCATGAAAATCACCTAAATAGCTTTTCATGTACCAATGTATTACAAATAACAATGCAGTGGGCAATAAATGATCATGTGAACCTAATTAATAATAATCAAGAAAGCATTTTGCATAATAGCATTTCATGGCAGCAGCAGATTGGCCATGTTAAAAAGGATTGTCCCTTTGAGTCTGAGAATTATACCATACAATGTTGAAAACTGAATGGAAAAAAAGGCTTAATAATACTTAATAAAATGTAAACCCCAATGACAGGAGAGTAAGCTGTAGAGAAAAAAAGAAAAATAATCTCTAAAAATTTAATTACTTGTAACATGCAACAAATGAGGAGGACCGCTCCATCTGTAATAGATAATGGCCCTGTGGAGTACCAGTGTCTAATATATATTCAGGGGCAGGGGATACCTGTAATGAATTTTTCCCATGGAGTATGAATATCTTATTGGAGGTTGGTCTTAACAGGGCTCTAATTAACTACAAAGGTTTGTCTGTTACATCTGGGAGAATATGTGTATGTATATGTATATGTGTATGTGTATAAAAACATGTATATCCATATATGCTCTCCTGTTTATGAGAATCCTAAACTGGCCTAGAGTTGGGGACTTCCATGTGGGATCTGTGTTCACTCTTCCACCCATAGCTCAATTTGCACTAAAGCAGGGATAACTTCTGTCTATTTAAAGGAATCAAAACCTTTTCCTAAATCTCTATTTTCTTTCTTTTTTTTTAAAGTAATAAACATTTGTATTTATAGTTTGGGTTCCAATTTTTATCCCTTGTTCCCTCCCCTCCCCCTCCCTGAGGAGGTAAGCAAGCAATCAGATATAGATTATACATGTACGATTATGTAAAACATTATCACATTAGTCATTTTGTACAAGAAAACTTGAATAAAAGAAAAAATGAAAGAAAGTGAAAAACAGTATCTTCAGTCTGTGTTCCATCAATATTAGTTCTTTCTTTGGAGGTGGATAATATGTTTCATCAAGTCCTTTGGGATTGTTTTGGATCGTATTGCTGAGAATAGTTGTCATTCACAGTTCTTCAAACAATATTCCTGTTTCTGTGAACAATGTTCTCTTGGTTCTGTTCACTTCACTATTCATCAGTTCATACAAGTCTTTCCAGGCTTTTCTGAAATCATCCTGCTTGTCATTCCTTATAGCACAATAATATTCCATCATCATCATATACCACAGTTTGTTTAGCCATTCTCCAACTGATGGGCAGTCCTTTGATTTCCAATTCTTAGCTACCTCAAAAAGAACTGCTATAAATATTTTCGTACAAATAGGTCTTTTTCTCTTTTGGGGGATGTCTTTGTGATATAAACCTAGCAGTGTTATTGCTGGATCAAAGGGTATGCACAGTTTGATAGCCCTTTGGGTGTAGTTCTGAATTGCTCTCCAGAATGGTTGGATCTTTTCACAACTCCACCAACAGTGGATTAGCACCCCAGCTTTCTAAATCTCTATTTTCACCAGCATGAATTATACCAGACAAGATTTAGTGGCTGCCAAAATTTCATTTTATCATGAAGACTGAAGGGACAGTTTGCAATGGGAGAAGAATGGGAAGAAGCCGATAGCCAGTCCATGCTGCCAGCTACCCAGGCAGAATCAGCAGTAGCTCACTCAATTTTAACTTCTCCCTTTTGCTAGAAGGGAAGACAGACAGCTGGGAAGTTAATGGAGGGCTGCTCCCCCACCCCCTCAAAATGGAATGGAGAGGTGTGGGATGGACGTTGTCCAGGCTGGTCATGACACTCTCAGTTCCCTGCAGTTTTTCTTGGGCTCTACAACTCAGGCCCTGTCTTTGCAACAACAGCACACCAAGGTCTCAGGGTGAAGCAATTGGGGTTAAGTGACTTGCCCAGGGTCACACAGCTAGTAAGTGTCAGGCATCTGAGGCTGGATTTGAATTCAGGTACTCCTGATTCCAGGACTGGTGCTCTATCCACTGTGCCACCTAGCTGCCCCCAGAGACTATTTTCTGATGTATCCATAGTATTGCTATTAAGATAAGCATAGAAGCCCAGGGTTACTTTCCCCCCCCCCAAAAAAAAAAAACCAGACCTGTGATTTCAGCTGTAGGTGAGGAGCTTTCTCTGCTTATGGTGGTTACCACCTACAAGTACCAGGTTTGCAGTTTTGCCTGGGACACTAAGAGGGTAAGGGACTTGCCCAGGGTCACAAAGACAGCCTAGGTGGGCCAGCTAGGTGGTGCAGTGGATAAAACACTGGCCCTGGATTCAGGAGTACCTACGTTCAAATCCAGCCTCAGACACTAGCTGTGTGACCCTGGGCAAGTCACTTAACCCCCATTGCCCTGCAAACAAAACAAAACAAAGACAGCCTAGGTCAGAGGTAGGACTCCTGACTTCAAGACCAACTATGTCCCGTACCTCTCACAGAGAGATACAGAAAAAATGATATGAAATATTAAAAAACCCACTGGGAAGAACAGTAAGGAGGTGCTTGAATCTCCGTTTTGCTTCCTTCCCCTTCCATTTTCCTCCACAGAGGGAGCCTCCAATAGGCAGGAGTGCTTCACACACTGTGCCCTCAATCCCACGCTCCTTAACCCTCTCACCCACTCGCCAGAGGAAGGATGATGGGATCTCTTCCCCCTCTGGCACTTCCTCTCCGTGCTTCATGTTCCATGTAGCAATTCACCTACTTTAACCCTGTTTGTGGGTCATTGCCCCTGTCAGCTGAGGTTGTCTTTGACTAAGGAGATCCCTCCCATGTAATAAATGGAGAGGGACAGAGAAGAAATTTGGCATTCTGCACCTAGAGATGCCTACCTTTCTCCCACAAGCACTGACTTCGGAAGAAAATCCATCAATGGATGAGCAGCCTCCCTTTTGCTTCAACAAGAAACTTATTCCTGGCTTCCAGCCAGGGGATGCCATGAGATGGGGTTTAGGGGGGTGGGGAGGGAGGAGAACACAGACCTACCTAACTTAGCCCTGGGTGACCTAGGGATTTGATGAAGAGGCCTTCATTCCTAGCGGCCTTGCCCTGATGAGAAATAAATTTAAATGCAACAACGGAAAATGAGGTTGGGTGGAAATAAGGGAGGATAACATTTGACTGAAGGTGAAAGTTGGGAAAGATACCCAAAAAAGTGTATGAAAACTGTTAGGAGACCTCAGAGTTAATATGAAATAATGATATAATGAAGTTATAGTTTTTAAAAATCCAGTTCAATCTTAGGCTAAATGAACAAGTATTCAACAGGCACCCATTATATAGCAGGCACTATGCTGACCCACTCAACTGTCTCCTGACTCCACTCTGTGGGCCCCTTTTCCCACTGAGTGAGTTCTTCCAGAAACCTCTATTTTGGAGAATAGCCCAGATCAGCCATCCCTTTCTCTCTGGACTTAGTCACCAAGTCCTCATCGAGGTATCTCCTTCCTCCCCACCCATTTCAGCTCCCCTTCTGAAATGTTATCTTCACCCATTAAAATTAAGTTTCCTGAGAGCAGAGATTGTCTTTCTTTTTGCTTGTATTTGTATCCCCACAACTTAGCATAGTGCCTGGTACAGAGTGAACACTTACTAAATGTTTGTTGACCTTTGACTAATTGGTGAAATAAAGAAAAAAGTGAAAATAACCCATGTTGACCATCAAGTCTGGATTTTTGTAGGCCAAGGATTCTTTACCTGGGGTCTATGGACTCCTTGAAGTTCTAAGGATAAATCTTATGGGGGTCAGGGAGAACTGGGGGGGGGGAATACACCTTTCTTTTAATATATTTGGTTTCTTTGTAATCCTATGCTTTATGCCTTTAAAAATTATTATTCTGAGAAGGGGTCCATAGGCTTCGCCAGACTTCCAAAGGGATTCATAACAAAAAGAGGGTTAAGGACCCCTGTAATGTAGGCTATCTTAACAATATGCAATCTCTAACTGGTTCTGCAAAATTAGAAAGGCTTCTGGAAGGCAGGAATGAGGTTGGGGGTGTCATAGAGGAGGTGATTATCATTTTGAAGGTAACTGACACAGATACATTTTTCCCCTTAAATAACATTTTATTTTTTCCTGATTTATGTAAAAACAATTTTTAGCATTCTTTTAAAAAAAATTTGGGTTCCAAATTCTTTCTCCCTCCCTTCTCTACCCTCTCCTGAGATGGTAAGTAATTTGATATAGGTTATACATGTGCAATCATGCAAAACATATTTCCATAATAGTCATGTTGTAAAAGAAAACATGGATCAAAAAAAAAAAGTGAAAAATGGTATGCTTCGATCTGCAGACTCCATCAGTTCTTTTTCTGGAGGTGGATAGCATTTTTCATCATGAGTCCTTTGGAATTGTCTTGGATCATTGCCACATGTGAGAAAATATCCTAAAAAGGACAGCTTAGCTAGGATAGTGAAGGGATTCCAAATTATCTTATATAAGAAATTGTGGAAGGAAATGGAAGTTTTTATCTTGGAGTAGAAGAGACAGAGTACATCATGATAGCTGTCCTCACGTATTTGAAGAACTATGTGAAGAAATGGAGTTTCTTTGTGAATTTGGGTGGGGGGGGATGAGATTGCTGATTAAATATTTTGTACTGTTTAGTCTCTATGTTGGATGGGCAGAATCCTAGAGTTCAACCTGGAATAGTTGAGGCAGGATTGTGTAGGAAGAAGAAAATCAGAATTGAAATCAAAGGATGTTGGGTCTCATTTCTAGTTCTACCATTTCCTTGCTGGGCAACCTTAGGCAAATGACTAAATATTTCTGAATCTCATTTTTTAATTTCAGGGCAATGAGGGTTAAGTGACTTGCCCAGGATCACACAGCTGGTAAGTGTCAAATGTCTGAGGCCGAATTTGAACTCAGGTCTGGTGCTTTATCCACTGTGCCACCTAGCTGCCTGTATCTCAATTTACTCTTCTATAAGATGAGTTAAATAGCTCAGGGTTATTGTGAAAAATAAAATGATGTAATAATAATACTATTATTCCCAGTTGGCAAGGGTCTGGTACTGACTACTTACTTACCAATGAGCTAAGCCTTGGTACTAGGGATAAAGAAATGGAAGGAATCAAGGCAACCTTCTCCAGACCCCTGTGGAAGAAAAATTCTGTACTCTGTATTTTAGGTACAAATACTCCAGAGACAAAATTATTAATTAAATAATTCTAAGCACCTCTGCTTAGGGAAAATGAAAATCCAAAAGGACAAGGAGCCATCCATCCTGTCTTTGGCAAGCAAGTGGTGCTGTGGACAGAGTGCTGGACCTAGAGTCAGGAAGAACTGAGTTCAAATTTAGCCTCAGACACTTACTAGCTGTGTGACTCTGGGAAAGTGTCTTGATCTCTGTCTGCTTCAATTCCTTCAACTGTAAAAGGTGTATAATAATATCACACTTCCTAGGATTCCTTCCTTCTTATCTTCCTTCTTTCCTTTGAATTTTTTTCCTTTCCAAGATATTTCTACTCACAGTTTTTAGCATTCCCAAGCAAATGAAAATTGCCCGTGATAAGATGAAAGATAGTTACAAAGTTCAGAAAACAGATTCAATTCATTAACCAATAGTCACTTAACTTTGGTACTCTCTGGAGAGTCTTTTTTCCTAAAACTATTCAATCCCCTTTTAACCACTCACTTTAAGGATTCTTTTAGTTTTGTGAAAAGTGAACTTAAAGAAATAGTTTATTTCTTTTTTTGTTTTTTTTAATCTTAGCTTTACTAGATTTGTTTGTGCAAAAGTTTTTAAATGTTATATAATTTAAAAATATAAAACAATAGGATGCAGGGAAATAAACAATTAACTAACATAACTGTGAATGGGATGACCTCACCCATAAAAAAGAGGTTAGTACAATGGATTTGAAAACAAAATTCAAAAAGATATTGTTTACCAGGAACACACTTGGAACATAAAGACTCACACAGAGTTAAAATAAGGGGTTGGGGGCAGCTAGGTGGCACAGTGGATAGAGCACCGGCCCTGGAGTCAGGAGTACCTGAGTTCAAATCCGGCCTCAGACACTTAACACTTACTAGCTATGTGACCCTGGGCAAGTCACTTAACCCCAATTGCCTCACTAAAAAAAAATTTAATTTAAAAATAAGGGGTTAAAGCATAATGTATTATGTCTCAGCTGAATACAAAAAAGAAAGACTAGTAATTATGATTTCAGAAAGGCAATAATGAAAATAAACTTAAATTTAAAAGATAAAGAGAGAAACTCCATTTTGAACATAGACAATAAATTGATTTTAGTCTTAACATATGTGTACTCAATGGCAGAGATTCTAAGTATTACTTAAAGGAATTACAAGGAGAAATAGATTACAATAAAAAACTATAATATGGGAGATCTCAATTTACCTCTAATCAGCCCTAGATAAATCTAACCAAAAAAAATAAATAAACAAGAAGTTAAAGACCTTAACATTTTTTTGAAAAAATTAGATGTGCTAGAGCTCTGGAAATTATTGAGTGAAAATAAAAAGAAGTATACATATTTCTCAACTGTCCATGGCACCTTTAAAAAAATTAATCACATCTTAGGAAATAAAAACTTTACTCAGAAAAGCAGAAATGTTTTCTGGTGCTCATAATACAATACAGATTATATTGACTAAATGGCCAATGAAAAAAGTAGTAAAAATCAATTGGAGAATAAATAACTTCATCCTAAAGAATTATTAGGTCAAAGAACAAATCATAGAAGTGATAATGTTATTAAATGACATAATCACAAAAAAGAGATAGCATTCTAAAATTTTGGGGATATAGTCAAGGCAGTCTTTAGGAGATAATTTATATCTCTGAATACTTTTATTAACAAAAAGGAGAAAGAATAGATGAATTGGGAAAACAGCTGAAAATACTAGAAAACTAAGAAATTTTAAGACTTTAATTAAATACTAAAATAGAAAAACCAGAAAATTAAAGAAATTAACACAATTAAAAACAAAAACTTATTTGTGATTAATTTTGAAAAATAAAACAAACTTAGCAAATTATTTCAAAAGAAGAAAAATTCAAACCAAATCACCAGTATCAAAAAAGAAAAGTGGAAAAAGGACGGCTTAGAAGGTCTGCAGGAGGGGGCCTGCTGTGCCAGGGCAGGAGTAGAGCCTAACCCTGAGGTCATGCTGACACAGATCCAGTCCCAGGCAGGCCTCACCAGAGAAAGAGACCCCTGGAACCTCTGAATCAGCTGCAGCACCTACATATTCTGGAACTAAGCTCATGGTCTGGTGAGAGGGCTGAGCTGTTGGTAGGGGGAGATTACAATGGTCTCTGCTGGCACTGAGGTGGAACTTGGGTGTTTTGCCCCTGCTGGGAACCAAGAAGTAGACTTGAGTGGCAGTAGCCCAGGTTGGAGAGGGGAGCAGGTTCATCAGAGCTAACAAACACTGCACAAAAAGTTTTGCTGCCTGATTAATTAGCAAGTTGGCCTGGGGTTATACATGGACCAGAGAACAGGCCAGGTGAGTAAAGAGCCTCCTTAAATTGTACCACCTGGGGTCCCCTAAAGCTTGGGATAGTGCAGCCTGGAAACAGTGCACCACTTTAAGATGGAGTTAAAAGTCAAGTAAAAGACAGTTAAGATGAGCAGGCAGAGAAAGATGCAGACCATAGAAAGTTTCTTTACTGATGAGGAAGATCGAGGTGAACCCTCAGAAGAGGATAGCTACATCAGGGCTCTTACATCCAAAGCTTCCAAGAAAAATATGAATTAGTCTCAGGCCATAGAGGCACTCAAAAAGGACTTTGAAGATAAAGTAAGAGAGGTAGAGGAAAAAATGGAAACAAAAATGAGAGTGATGCAGGAGGGTCATAAAAAAAAGTCAACATGGGCTCAGACACTTAACACTTATTAGCTGTGTGACCCTGGGCAAGTCACTTAACCCCAATTGCCTCACCAAAAAAAAAAAAAAAAGTCAACAGCTTGAAAAGCCAAATTGGCCAAATGGAAAAGGAGGTACAAAAGCTCTCTGAAGAAAATAATTGCTTAAAAATTAGGATTGAGCAAATAGAAGATAATGATTTTATGAGAAATCAAGACACAATAAAGCAAATCCAAATGAATAAAAAATGGAGGGCAATGTGAAATATCTTCTTGGAAAAAATTCTGACCTGGAAAATAGATCCAGGGGAGATAATTTGAAAATTATTGGAATAACTGAAAACCATGATCAAGGAAAGAGCTTAGATGTCATCTTCCAAGAGATTGTCAGGGAAATTGCCCTGATATTCTAGAAGCATAAGGTAAAATAGAAATTGAAAGAATCCACCTATCACCTCCTGAAAGAGATCCCAAAATGAAAACTCCCAGGAATATTATAGCCAAATTCCAGAGCTCCCAGGTCAAGGAGAAAATATTGCAAGCAGCCCAAAAGAAACAATTCAAGTATTGTGGAGCCACAGTCAGGATAGCACAAGATCTAGCAGCTTCTACATTAAAGGATTGGAGGGCATGGAATATGATATTCCAAAGGCAAAGGAATTAGGATTATAACTAAGAATCACTTTCCCACCTAATTACCAGTATCTGAAACACCTGAGGGACTTTACAACTACATCCAAAACTCTACAGCTGAGACTTGTTAGTTGATCTTCAGCATCCACACCTGAAAGACTTCCTTTCCATAATTATACCCAGAGACATCCCAAGAATCATATGAGAAAAGACTTCCAAAGACTTAAATGGACATTTTTCTCTTTTCCTTTTCTCCATTGTATACACTGTTTATAATGTCGACTTACTAAAGGGGAATGCCCCCTTTAGTTTTTCTGTTTTTAATGCCATCCTGCTAAAAGAGGAATGTCCCCTTTAGCCTTTGTTAATGCAGCCCTCAATTTCTTTTCTCCCATTTCATTCCCTTTACTTTGTTAGTCATAAGTATCTAATGTTATTGCTTCATTAAGGAAACAATTGTTTCTTAACGAAGCACAGGAAGTAATGTGATAAAATAATGGGATTTGGCAGACACCCAGGGGCCTGAAGACAATCAAAATCGAGACTTCACCTGGCTGATCCTGAGTGGGGTGTTGCTCTCAGAGGTGGTGTACTACTGACATCAGCAAGAGACCACTCTCAACCAATCAGCTTGAAGGACCTCCCCTTCTGGGGAGGGAGACAGGAAGTAGGAAGGTGAGGCTGGCTTTCTGGATCTTCCTCTTTTCATCTGGAACTGGCTTGGTGGCGGCAGATGGGAGAAAAAGGTGGGTCCCCCTTGTCATCCAGGACTTTGGCAATGTGGAAGACATCACATGGACTGTTAGGAAAAGCAAAGGTTATACCTTTCTGGCTATACCGAATAGATCTAAACTAGGATTTTCTATTCTCTCTCTTCACTAACTTATAATACACTTTAATAAATCCTTAAAAACCTAAACTCTTGCTGAATTTATAAGTTATTTTAACCAGCTTCCTCCCCACAAAACTCAGGAAGGGAGGATTAGGACCCACATTTAGATTTTAAACACCACACCTCAATTTCCAATTCCTTGCCACCACAAAAAGAGCAGCTATAAATATTTTTGTACTTGTGGGTCCTTTTCCCTTTTTTATGATCTCTTTGGGGAAAAGGCCTAATAGTGGTATTGCTGGGTCAAAGGGTATGCACAGCTTTATAGCCCTTTGGGCATGGTTCCAAATTGCTCTCCAGAATAGTTGGATCAGTTCACAGCTCCACCAACGATGCATTAGTGGAACACAAAGTTTTTTCAAAAAAATTGATGTCAAAATTTGTATTTACATGTAATTTGGGAAAATAAAACTTAATGGGAGAAATTATTGACAAAATTTTTTTAAAATTTTAAGAAATAAAGAAAAGTGAAAGTTCACGAATAATGAAAAAATAAAGGATGTTATTAGAAACTTTTTGCCCAACTATATGCCATCAAAACTAATAATTTAAATGAATATTTATAAAAACATAAAATATCCCAACTAAGAGAATAAGAGATAGAGAATCTAAGCAACCTAATTTCAAAGGAAGAAATTGAACAAGTCATAAATGAACTATTAATTGAATTAATCAGACATTATTTTTTTAGTCTGATTATTATCCTGATATTGGCACTGTGACAGTTAAAACTAAATGTGTGGCCAGCTAGGTGGTGCAGTCAATAAAGCACTGGCCCTGGATTCAGGAGTACCTGAGTTCAAATCCGGTCTCAGACACTTACTAGCTGTGTGACCCTGGGCAAATCACTTAACCCCCATAGCCCCACAAAAAACAAAAATCAAACAAAAAACCAATAAATGTATGTGGTTACCCTATCTGTCCCCTTGTGGGGAAAGCTAACTAGGACAACAGTTTAACAGTTTAGGTATTAAACATTTATTAAAATATATTAGCAGTTAACAAAGAGAAAACAAGTGTCTCTGAAAGAATAGGAAAACCCTAACTACCTCAACCACTCCTGGTTCAATTGCCAACCCCTCGAGGTTCCAACCACCAACTCACAAAACCAACTGACCAGAACCAACTGCCTCACACACTGCTTCAAGCTGATTGGTTGAGAGTGGTCTCATGTTGATGTGAGGTAACTTTGGGACACTGAACCTTAGAAAGGTCAACCCATGCTCTCATAGCAGGGGGCTTCTGGTAATAATAATATTCTTACACTCCCCTCTATGCTTCATTAAGAAAGAGTTTCCTTAAATGAAGCAATAACATACTTATAACTTATACTTATAACTAACAATGTAAAAGGAATAAAAACAAAGAAAAAAGAAATTGAGCGACACATTGAGAAAAACTAAAGGGGGCACTCCCTTTTAGTAGGTGGACATTACAAATAGCGTATACAATGGGAAAAGGAAAACATAAAAATGTCCATTCAAGTCTTGGAAAAACTTTTCTCAGATGATTCTTGGGATGTCCTCTGAGTATAGCTCTAGATTCTGGCTCTGGATCTTGGGCATGGTATCAGGTGTGGTTGTAAAAAAAAAGTCTCTCAGGTGTTTCAGTTACTGATGATCAGCTAGAAAGTCTCAGCTAGAGAGTGTCTGACAAAACTGATCTTAACACAACTTCAAATAACTTTGCCAATAACCAACAAACAATGATAGTTCTCAGAAACATGTCTAAGTAAATTCAGAATCTTTTAGAGATATAATAAAACCAAAATTTGAATTCTTTTTTTAAAGTTAATATTACTGTAAACCCTCCTGTGGGGGACAAATTAAGAAGGCAATTGTGATATTAATAAAGAAAAGAAATTTTTTAATCTTTGTTTCATCATTTTTTGCATCATCTGCCTAATTATCTTCATGCCATTAATGAGAAATTAAAGAATCTAATATAACTGGTAACAGATGTCAAGGCCAAATTCAACATTGTATCCATCATGACAATTGAGATAATTATGGGGTTACCATAAAAGGACAGAGAAAGAAAAGAAATGAGCATTGCCAAACTTCATATGTTGAGGGAAAACTGAGTCAGGCTTCATCAGATGCATAGCATTGAGATGTTCATGGCATCAGGCATAAAGGAGGGGGAATCAAAGTCAGGCGTAGAGTGAGAGAGCATAGCCTGGCCATCCGGTGCTATGTGGGGGAAAATTAAACCAAGAGAATCCAACCTCAACTCTTGCCAGTAGCCATTCTCTCGGCCTTTCCCAAGGCAGTGCAGTACCTAGACTTCATGTGTGTCTTCCCTTCTGTGACAGTTCAATGCCTGATCTTGTATGTCTTCTCATGGAGGCTGGCATCTTGGCTGCTCTTATCTGATAACTCAGAATAAAGGCAATTAATGTCTCAAATGGTTCCCAAAACAAGAAATTCAAAGATCATTCAACATTTAACAAGAGGAGATTTACTAAGTCATAGTAGGATATTCAACAAAAAGGGGTACTAAGGATACCCCCCCCCAATTGCCTTTTGAAGAAAAAATAGCCTAACTTGCTGATAAGCAAGGGTTAGGATATTGCTCCTGCCAGAGATGAGTTGGGTAGGATTTGTTTGGTCCTGTACTCTTTGTAGTCTGTATATTGATGATAATCAGGATAGGGTAGATGTTATTAATCCTTCCTCCTTTGCCTCAGTCTTTGGCCTCTATCTCAATAGTTTGGTGGTCTACAGTGGACCTTGATTGGTCTCTTTCTTTTTCTACTTGCATGATGTTCAACTGGAAGTTAGTTCCATCTTCTTCTGAGATCTTAGCAGGTCCCAAGATGCTGGAGACCATGCTGGACTCAGGTCTCCTGCACACAACCTTTCTCTTCCTACCACTAGTACAGAGGTGACAAATTGGTCCTCTCTCCTAGTATGATTCTCAGTGCTTTGAGGAGTGTATGAATTGCCCCATTTTTCTGTCTAATGACCCATGTTCCCACTTCTGCTCTGCTAGGTAGTCCACACATGCCTGGGTAGTGGAGAGAGACAGAACAAGTATTCCATTCCCCCTGGCCCTAGCAATAGTTCTCATTGTTAAACATATATGCTCATTAGATTTAAAAAAAAAAAAAAAACCTTTCAACTAAAACTCTCAGGTGGGTCACATTTGACTGAAACATTGCATATTAGAATCTGGGCCTCTAAGAGATTCTACTTGGTTAGTGGCACATCTAGGTTTCATTCACTCGGGCAATGCTGCCTTGGGGAGATGATGTTCTGTTTCTAAGGAAATCTACCCCAGAGAGGGAAGCCTGTAAATCCCATAGCATCAGGAACATTAGAGCTAGATTTCATTCTTTCCTCCAGGGACCAGGTTCATCCAGATCCACCCCCTCCCTAGCCTCTTCTCACAGATAGAAGTCACAATTAGAGTTAGAGGCAACATGAAATAACCCACTACAGAAGAAAGGTTTAAAAAAGTCATTGATGATATAGAAATAGTTATTTTACATCCAAGAAACAAACAGGATGAGTATCTCACAAAGCCAAGAAACCTTTGGAGTAGATTTTCTAGGAGGGTTTTCCCCCTGTTCCCCCTCCCCAACCCTGCACTTCCACACCATGCACTAGAAAAGTACATATCTATCTCATAGATCAGTTGGAGTCAGTAGGGCCATTCAAGTGGTGGGGGGAGGGTATGGCAGAGGGAGGATATTTTTCAGTCATTCCAGTCATGTCTGACTCTGTGGCCCCATTTTGGGGGTTTTCTTGGGAAAGATACTAACACTGTTTGCCCTTTCCTTCTCCAACTCATTTTACAAATGAGGAAACTGAGGCAAACAGGGTTAAGTGACTTGTCCAGGGTCACACAGTTAATAGTATCTAAGGTGCGATTTGAACTCAGGTCTTTCTGACTCCAGACCCAGTATTCCATCTACTGTACCACCTAGGGATTAGACAAAACCAAATATGGCCAGGAAGAACAAGGTCCTAAGTCTCATGACATAATTCCAGATGGGAGAATGACACACAGAGCTCTTGAGCAATAGAATGGGGGATGTTGCCAATAGGGAAAATGATATCATAGACTATCCACCTTGTGGCCCACACAGAGTCATCCCCAGAACTTTCTTACTTCTTATATTATTCTAATCTTTACTGAGACTTAACTCCTTCCTGACACCAATGCTTCCTTCACTACTCTTTCCAGTACTATCTATACTTTTTCTCATACCTCCCAACTCACTGGAGTTGGGAAAGAGTTGCATAATACCTGTTCCCCAACACTACTTTCTTTTTTAAAGTTTTGAGTTCCAAATTCTATCCTTTCTTCCCTCCCTCCTTTCCCCCCTCCCTAATGTGATGAGCAATCAGATATAGGTTATACATATGCAATTATGTAAAACATTATGGTATTAGTCGTTTTATAAAAGAAAACTCAAATTAAAAAAATTAAAGATAAAGTGAACAATAGCATGCTTCAGTCTGTGTTCCATCAATATCAGTTCTTTCTTTGGAAGTGAATAGTATGCTTCATCGTTAGTCCTTTGGGATTGTCTTGGATCATTGTATTGCTGAGAATAGTTAAGTCATTTGTAGTGCTTCATCAAACAATATTGCTGTCTCTGTGTACAATGTTCTCTTGGTTCTGCTCACTTCATTATATATCAGTTCATACAAGTCTTTCCAGACTTTTCTGAAATCATCCTGCTTGTCAATTATATTCCATTACCATCATATACCACAGCTTGCTCAGCCATTCCCTAATTGATGGACATTCCTTTAATTTCCAATTCATAGCTACCACAAAAAGAGCTGCTATAAATATTTTTGTACAAATAGTCCTTTTTCTCTTTTTGGGATATAAACCTAGCAGTGGTATTGCCGGATCAAAGGGTATGCACAGTTTGATAGCCCTTTGGGTGTAGTTCCAAATTGTTCTCCAGAATGGTTGGATCAGTTCACAACTCCACCAACAGCCCATCACTACTTTCAAATTCTTCTTCTACCTCCATTACTCTTCTCCTTTAAGCTTCATACCATCCAAGTCTATCACTCAGTTCAGATCCTGGTGGTAGTTATCCATCAACCTCTGGGATAGTCTCTTTTCTTCCTCAATGAGTTCAATGCTTAGCTTACAATATTTCTGTCCTACACAACTTCTACCCTAATACTAGGGTACTTCAACATACATGCTCCCTCAAATAACCTAACTTGACAGTTTCTCAGACTACTCAGTTCTCATGACTATTTCCTCCATTACATCTCAGCTACACATGGAAACAACCATGCCCTTGATTTTACTATCATCCACAAATGTGCCACTTTCATCTTACAAACTGAAATTCTTTTATCTGATCATAATCTTTGATCATTCCATCTTTCCCTATAACTTACATTCCCCGGTCCACTTCTTTGTTCTCATCATTAACTCCATTTTCTCCACCCCTTGGTTCTCTCCCAGGCCATCACTCATACTGGCTACACCCCTCGATGAACCAACTCAACTTCAATCTATCCTCTACCTTTGAATCCCTTCATCTCTTGTTCTATGGCCAATCATACCTTGACAAAGCCCAGCTCTGTATGACTTCCATCATCTGGAAGATAGAGGATACACATTCCAAAAGGGAAAAGTGCATAAGTGCATCACAGTCCATTCATCAACCACCCCTGAGGGGACATTTCTAGTGCTTTCTCACTCCTTCTACTCTTCTACTCTCATCTCATTCTCTCTCTCTCTCTCTCTCTCTCTCTCTCTCTCTCTCTCTCTCTCTCTCTCTCTCTCTCTCTTTTCCCCCTCCTCCTTCCCCTCCCCCCAACCCCCTGTGGACTTCTCTATCTCCTTACCAGCAGTTTTCTCCCTAGAGATAACTCCACTCTGTGACCCTCTCTTTTGCTTAGCTATTCCTTGGTCTATACCATGAAGTGTCCAGGCCAAGCTTATGCCACTCTTGACTTTATTCCTGGCTTTCTAAACATCTCAACCTCCCTATCATCAGTCTTAAGTGCCTTAGGTCTATATCCCAAAGAAATCATAAAAAATGCTCTTTTTGTGGAAACAAATAATTAGAAATTGAGGGGATGCCCATCAATTGGGGAATGACTAAACAAGTTCTGGTATATGAATGTAATGGAATACTATCGTGCTGTAAGAAATGATAAGCAGATGGATTTCAGAAAAACCTGGAAAGACTCACATGAATTGATGCTGAGTGAAATGAGCAGAACCAAGAGAATATTATACACAGTATTAACAAGATTGTGTGATGATCATGTGGGGTAAACAACACTTCTCAGCAATACAATGATCCAAGACAATGCCCAAAGACTTACGGTAGAAAATGCTCTCCACATTAAAAAAAAAGAATTATGGGATAGGGCACCGGCCCTGGAGTCAGGAGTACCTGAGTTCAAATCCAGCCTCAGACACTTAACACACACTTACTAGCTGTGTGACCCCGGGCAAGTCACTTAACCCCAATTGCCTCACTAAAAAAAAAAAAAAAAAGAATTATGGAATCTGAATGCATATTGAAGCATCCCATTTTCACTTTTGTTGCTGCTTTTTTGTTATTGTTCTTGTTTATTCTTGTGGTTGTTTTTCCTTTTGTTCTGATTCTTTTACAATATGACTAATGTGGAAGTATGTTTAGCATGACTGTAATGTATAATTTATATCAAATTGCTTACTGGCCTTGGGGGCAGGGAAGGAAGGGAGGGTGGGAGAAAAATTTGGAATTCAAAAAAATATCTTTACATGTAATTGAGAAAAAAAGTAAAAATAAAAGTAAAAAAAATTTTAAGAATTTAAGTGCCTTAAGGATGGATACTTTCTTTTTTACTTGTATTTTTATCTTCAGCAATTACCACAGTACCTGGAATATAATAAGTATTAAATAAATGCTCTATCTTTTTATCTATATCTTTGTTTACATCTATAGTGGTATTCAAATTTATCTAATTCCTTCACTCTTTTTTACCTGTTGCTGAACAAAGCAGGAGGAAGTAACAAAACCATGTTGACTGGGTCCACTCAAAATTCCTGTAATCGGATTTCATTTGGGACTTCATTAAAGCAAAGCTATTGTTATATTCTTCCTTAATTGATTCACTATTCCTCTCTTCACCGGAGCCATTCCCAACCTTCTCATCTCTCTTCAAGCTTCCCTAGCTCATTCTCCCTTCACCCTCTCTCCTGAGGACCTTACCTCATACAACACTAAACAAATTGATACCACTCTAAGAGTTCCTCCTTTCCCCCTCCTCCTAATTTCACATCACTCAGACGTCTTCATCTACTATATCCTTCTTTTTTTTGTTTGTTTTTTGTTTTTTGTTTTGTTTTTTAGTGAGGCAATTGGGGTTAAGTGACTTGCCCAGGGTCACACAG
This sequence comes from Dromiciops gliroides, assembly GCF_019393635.1. NCBI lineage: Eukaryota > Metazoa > Chordata > Mammalia > Microbiotheria > Microbiotheriidae > Dromiciops > Dromiciops gliroides. Next base: position 260,961,911 of record NC_057862.1, on the reverse strand, counting down.
CTAGTAAGTGTCAAGTGTCTGAGGCCGGATTTGAACTCAGGTACTCCTGAATCCAAGGCCGGTGCTCTATCCACTGCGCCACCTAGCCGCCCCCTACTATATCCTTCTTTATTTGAGTTTTGGCCTTGCCAAGGTCAACCACCTCACTATTCTCCCATCTTGTCCATCAGATTGCCCCCACACTCCTTTATTTCAATTCTTCCCTACTACTTTCTACATTCAAGCCTATTTCTCTCCTATCTTTAAAATAAAGTGTTTAAAATCCTTATTTCAACCAACCACTTTCACTAGCTATAATCCTTTAGCTCTCTTCTTCTCTTTCAAATTCCTTGAGAAAGTGATTTCTACTCTGTATACAGTCATTATCTTCTGTTTTTTGTTTTTTGTTGGGTTTTTTTGCAGGGCAATGAGGGTTAGGTGACTTGCCCAGGGTTACACAGCTAGTAAGTGTCAAGTGTCTGAGGCCGGATTTGAACTCAGGTACTCCTGAATTCAGGGCCGGTGCTTTACCACTGCGCCATCTAGCTGCCCCCAGTCATTATCTTCTAAACCCTCAGCAGTCTGGTTTCCAACCAGAAACTGCTGTCTCCAAAGTTACCAATGAGTAACTTCTAGATCTAACAGCCTTTTCTCAATCCTTGTTGTGCCTATAGCACAAGTTATCTTAAGGCTGAGCCTATAAGAAGCCCTCTGTGATTGATCCTGAGTTTTACCCAGAAAATCATTCTATTTATCTGTACTGATAAATAGACAACTGGCTCCAGGGAGTGGAAAAGACATTGAACCAAAAGTCAACTAATTATAGCTCAGTGACTTTGGATAAGTCACTTCATCTCTGGGAATCTCAGTTTCCTCTTATATAAAGTGAAGTTGTTCAACCAGATAATCTCTAAGATTCCTTCTGGCTCTTAAGTAAAATCTTAGATTTTAAGAACTTAATGTGCCTCTCCCCACCCCTTTCCTCTGCCTCCCATACCATGCCATACAGTACTAACAACTTATTCCTCTCCTCATCACCACCACTAGGGGAGATTAGTGGGCAGAATTCTGGCCCACAAATGGGATTGTTTTGTCTGCCTTGTTCTCAGATGACAATCTGCGTACTGGAAAAAAAGAGGCTTCTTTTGATGTCCAACCCCCAAGACTTTATCAAAGCATCTGAGGGATGAGGACTTGGCTTTGCACAAGGCTTATGCTGTACTTAGATGTGGGGGTGGAGAGGAAGTGAAGAATTTCAGAAGGGGCCCTTTATGTCTCCTTGGGGGAAGGCACTGACCTTGAATATTCATCCAGGACTATTAATCCTCTCATTCCATGGATGTTCTTAAACTATTCCCCCCACCAACACCCCCCAGTCATCCCCACCAAACAGTGAGGAAAGTGTTGGCTCTACCCATCTGCCCATCATGTTTTCCATAAGGTCCTCGTTTCCTATTTCTCAGTCTGGGGCTTTCACTATGATTCCCCTTGTCTTTGATCACCACCAGCTGTTCCCTGAAATATGGTAAGTCTCTTCTTTGACTACATGATCTCAAAGGTCCTTTTAATCTCCAAATCCTATGGCCTACATCCCTGGAGGGGCTTGGAGAGATATTCTCTAAGAGTGATTTTAGGGGCAGCTAGGTGGCACAGTGGATAAAGCACCGGCCCTGGATTCAGGAGTACCTGAGTTCAAATCCGGCCTCATACACTTAACACTTACTAGCTGTGTGACCCTGGGCAAGTCACCTAACCCTCATTGCCCTAAAAAAACAAAAGAAAAAAAAGAGTGATTTTAAAGGATCTTTGAGGGAGAAGGGATACATGGTCATCCATGGTGGGAATCTGCCTTTTATGTATCCATCCTGCCTGAAGAAGAACAAGTTATTATGCCCAAAAGACATAATAATGGACACAAAGCCAAGTTAGCAAAACTAGAAAAGCAATGTACCCAATGCCCACAGTAACATGACAACAACAATGGAACTGAATGCTATGTAATTATGACCAAGCTTGCTCCTGAAGAAGAATGAAAAAAAATGTACCTCCTTCCTTTCTTTGAAAAGATTCTAGGTGTGGGACATTCAATATCCTCTTGGTTAGCTTTGCTGAATTACCTGTTTTTCTCTATCTGTTTTGTTCCTTGCTTCAAGGAATAGCTTCCTCATCATGGGAGGGGAAAAGGATACATTTGTAAATGAAGGTGATGCAAAAACCAAAGTTATCAACTAAAAATCAGTATTTTTTTTTACTCCTTTTTCACACAGAATCGTGAAGCAAAATTCATCCCCTAGTTTAGTGGCAGAGCTGGTACTGGAATCTCCAGGTCTCTCTATCCTGCAACTATAAGGATAAAAGGGGTCATCTAGGGTTCTGTGTATTGAGAATCTGTTAGCAACATTAACCCCAGTCATTTCCCCCAGCAATGGACTAGGGATAACAGATGCTAGTCCCACAGAAGTGGTGGGAAGACCTGACCTTGAAAGAAGGTAGTCCCTTATTGCTATCAAAGTTATAATTAAAAACCACTCAGAGACAGGGAACAGTGACAGGGAGTTTGATTTAGCATGAGGCCTTGGCCACAAAGGGATACAGAGGCGGTTTCTTTGCTCCAAAGGTCTTATTTCAATCAAATGCCTCAGCTTAACAACTGTGGGTGTTTTGATGACAGGAGGTCAAGGTGCTGAGTGATTTGATTGTGCCTTTTTGTTGTTGTTGTTTTCATAAGTCTTTCGGGAATATTGGCCTGGTTAAAAGGATCTTGTGTAAATTCCAGCACTGAACACTATGGCCAGTGAGTCACCCTCCTGCCCTCCAACTTCTGACATAAAGAAAGCCAACAGAGAACACAATGTTTTTCCTTTCCCCTCCCCAGCAGTGCAGGATCAGAGCTTTCAAAAGGAGATTCCGGAAGATAACCCATGCCAAGAGCCTTCATTTTGGGGATGAATAAGAGATTAGTGAATGCCTTAAAACCATAGGAATGAAACCTTCATGTTAGTAATAAAAGGGATGTACCATTTTGCAACCTTGGACTTACATTGTCTCATCTCTTTCTCATTTCCAATTAATTACCAACCCTTATTAATTTGAACTCGATAATATCTTTCACTTTCATCCTCTCCCTCTCTATTTATCCTCCTCCTACCCCATTACAGATACTCATTGCCACCATTCTGGATTATGATAATAGCCCCCAACAGATTTTTCTGCCTCTGCTTTCTTCTTGCTTCCTTCTATTTTATTTTATTTTATTCATTTCATTCATTTGCTTGTTGATCAAACTATCGTCTATCTATCTATCTATCTATCTTTTTGTCACTGCTGTAAGAATCATCTTCCATAAATAAGCATCTGGTTATATTACACTCAAATATTCAGTGTCCTATTGTCTACCATCTGAAGTTCAAGGATCTTTCATTTCAGGACCTCCGTGAGCTTACATGTCCAGGTTTATTTACCTCATACCACTCTCCTCCACATACCTGACTCTGCAAAGGAGATTACTCTTTGTTACCTAAATATATGCTTGTATCCCCCACCTCTTTATGTTTGTTCACACTGTTCTCTATATGCGAATCCCATTCTAGTTATTCAGCCTTTAACTATTATTGAGGAGTAGCTGTTGACTTGCATTGGTAAAAGCCATTTTCTCAAGAGTTCCCTGAGATCAATGAAATTGTGGGTTCAGACCTGATCCTTATTCCCTCTTTAATGCTAAATACATATTCACTTCTTTTTGGGGGGGGGCAGGGCAATGGGGCTTAAGTGACTTGCCCAAGGTCACACAGCTAGTAAGTGTCAAGTGTCTGAGGCCAGATTTGAACTCAGGAACTCTTGAATCCAGGGACAGTGCTTTATCCACTGTGCCACCTAGCCGCCCTACATATTAACTTCTTACAGAAAGTCTTTCCTGACCATTTCCAGTCAGTAATGACCTTTGCCCTCCAAAATCACATAACACTTTGTTTTGTACTTCAATATACTTGTGGAAAGACAACATGATAATAGTGGATAGAGCCTTGGAATCAGGAAAACCTAACACAGACTCACTCTGTGATCCTGAGTTAGTTGTTTAATGGTCTGGTGTACAAGAAATCTCCCTGAGATGCTAAATGGCAGAGCATGTACTGATCTTCACTGGGAGGAGGAATTTTCTATACCAAAGACACCACAAGTCTAGTTGAAAAAAATACACTTATTATGTAATATTGGGTACTCTAACTCTCAGTATTTGTTTCTTATCCCTGTCCTAGACTGTAAGATTCATGACAACAGGGATTTTCTTAACTAAACTTCATATACCAATGGGTATTGCATTTCTTGCCTGCCTAATGGCTGGGGGAGGGAAGGAATTCAGAACCAAAAATAATTTTTTAAAAATTCAAAAAAAAGAAAAGAAACAGTAAGTATTCGGTATAGATAACACTAAATAAAATCATAATAAAATGAGATTGATTATAATTTTTCCATAAAAAGCAAAAATAAATAAATAAATGAAAAGGCTTTTTATATGCCCCTCAACACCTATAGCACAGCTATTTGAACAAACTAAATGTTTGAGGAGAGAGAGAGAGATGCAGAAAGGAAGTAAGAAAAAGTGATGAGTTGCAGTAGTGATGAATTTATCAGCGAATAGCTAAACAAAATGTGGTACATGAATGTAATGAAATATTACCACACCATGAAAATCAATTAATACAGAGAAGCAGAGGAAGATTTATATGAACTGATACAAATGAAATACGAAAAACCGGAAAAGCAATATGCAAAATACCTACAGATACTGAATAATTTGCCCAAGTCCACACATCAAGTTAGTCACAGAGCCAGGAGTATAGTTCAGGTTTCCTGATTTTTGTTGTTGTTGGTTGTTTTTGTTTTGTTTTGTTTTGCTTTGTTTTGTTTTGGTTTTGTGGGACAATGGGGGTTAAGTGACTTGCCCAGGGTCACACAGCTAGTTAGTGTTAAGTGTTTGAACTCAGGTCCTCCTGACTCCAGGGCTGGTGCTCTATCTACTGCACCACGTAGCTGCCCTAGGTTTCCTGATTTTAAAAAGAGTTAAGTACTGATTTTGAAGTATGAAAGACTTGGGTTCAAATCCTATTTCCAATACTTCCTATTTTCATGATTTAACCTCTCTGAGCCTCAGGTTCCTCATTTGTTAAAATGGGGATGGTAATACCTATAGTGTTATTATATAAGGTTGTTGTGAGGCTCAAATAAGATAATGTATTTTTAAAGTTATTCGTCAAATTTAAAATGCTAATAGATTAGTGATGTTAGATATTTTCATTGTCATACTTTTTACCCTAAACAGTCCATAAGTAATAGTTCAAGTTCATATGGTACTCTAAGATTTTACAAAGCAATTTCCTTATAACGACGCTGTGCAGTAGAGAGTAGATGTAAAATTGAGAGGAATTTCTCCTGTCTAAAAGCTATGTGTCACCAGTCATAGCAGTGGTGGGTGAGGCATGAATCATCAGCAAGCAAATGATTTGATCAAGTCAAAACAGTGCTGGGCTTGTCTTGCCCATCACTGGGCTTCCCTCAAATACTTATAAGGACACAGAATACTTGAGTGTGTTTTTCACCTATTTGACACCATTAGCTTTTGTTGTCACCCATGGTCATGGGAAAAGATCAGCCTAGACTCAACAGGTTTTGAGAGGGAATCTGAAGGCTAGAAAATCTTGTTGGGTATCTAACGGCAGGGTGTATGTGTGTGAGGAAGTGGATAGAAAAAGGTGGCAATAGTATGCATGGAAAACCCACTGGACTCTGATGAATGTGATGACAAATCACGACCTCAGAAGTCTGGTAATGAATCATGATTCCCACTTCTTGGCAGATAGGTCACAGACTACAGGTACATACATTTTTCAGACATGGCCAATATGTACATTTGTTTTGCTTAATATACTTATTTGTTATAAGGGAGGGTTCTTATGGGGGGTAGTAATAAGGGAAATGCTATGGAGGGTAGTGATAGTGATACAAAAAAAAAAGAAGAAAAAGAAAATAACATTAATGAAACATTTTTTAAAAATACACCAAAAACAGCAAAAGGAAATTTAGAAAGGAATACAAGCAAGCAAGGCAGTGTTGGAACTAAAAAGTTAAATTTAACATGTACTTATTAAAAGCCAAGTTTTACATGATAGAGATTCAAAATGTCACATGTGTAGCCTTTATGCACTTGGTGGGGGGGTGTATTTCAGTTCACAAATTGACAAATCTGGTTCCCTAGAGCAAGGCTAGCTACATTCTCCCACCCACCCACCCAAGCAGGGTTCTAGAAATAACCCATGAGGAGCTGTTGTTTCTTTCTAATGTTCTCAGCCTGAGTCCCTTGTTCTGGTGTGTTTCCAAAATAAATTGACAGTACCAGCCAGTCTTTTCAATTGATTAGTATCCTAACATCATTTAACTAATTAACATCAATTGTCTCTTTTTATTATAATAAACATGTTTATTTAAGGTTTTGACTTCCAAATTCTATCCCTCCTTACCTCCCTCCTCTCCTCACTCCCTGATGCAGTAAGCAAATATATATAGGTTATACACGTCAATTATGCAAAACATTACTGCATTAATTATTTTGTACAAGAAAACTTGAATAAAAGAAAAAATGAAAGAAAGTGAAAAATAGCATGCTTCAGTCTGTGTTCAGTCAAAATTAGTTCTTTCCTTGGAAGTGAATAGCATACTTCATCATTAGTCCTTTGGGATTGTCTTGGATCATTGTATTGCTGAGAATAGGTAAGTCATTCACAGTTCTTCATCAAACAATATTTCTGTAACAGTGCACAACATTCACCTGGTTCTGCTTACTTCACTATACATCAGTTCACACAAACCTTTCCAGGCCTTTCTGAAATCATCCTGCTTGTCATTTCTTGTAGCACAGTAATATTCCATCACCATCATATACCACAGTTTGTTTAGCTATTCCCTAATTCATGGGCATTCCTTTGATTTCCAACTCTTAGCCACCACAAAAGGAGCTGCTATAAATATTTTTGTACAAATAGTCCTTTTTCTCTTTTTGGGGATGTCTTTTGGGGGATATAAACCTAGCAGTGGTATTTCTGGATCAAAAGGATCACAGTTCTATAGCCCTGTGGGCATAGTTCCAAATTGCTCTCCAGAATGGTTGGATCAGTTCACAACTCCACCAACAGTGGATTAGTGTCCCAGTTTTCCCACATCACCTCCAACATCCAACATTTTCCTTTTTTGTTATATTTGCTTCTCTGATAGGTGTGAGGTAGTACCTCAGAATTGTTTTAATTTGCATTTCTCTAATCAATAATGATTTAGAACATTTTCCCTATGGTATAGATAGCTTTAATATTTCTTTGTCTGAAAACTGCGTGTTTCATATCCTTTGACCCTTATTCAATTGGGGAATGACTTGTAGTTTTATCAATTTAACTTGGTTCTCTATATATTTGAGAAGTTAGGCCTTTATCAAAGATATTTGTTGCAAAAAGTCTTTTCCAGTTTTCTGCTTTCCTTATAATTTTGATTGCATTGGTTTTGTTTGTGCAAAAGCTTTTTAATTTTATATAATCAAAATTATCTATTTTACGTTTTGTGATGCTGTCTATATTTTCTTTGGTCCTAAATTCTTCCTCTGTCTATAAGTCTGACAGATAAACTATTTCATCCTCTCTTAATTTACTTATGGTTTCACCCATGAACCCATTTTGACCTTAGTTTGGTATACAGTGTGAGATATTACTCTATACCTAGTTTCTGCCATACTATTTTCCAGTTTTCCTAAGAAGTTTTTGTCAAATAATACGTTTTTGTTCCAAAAGCTTGTATCTTTGAGTTTATCATATAGTAGATTACTTTAGTCATTAACCGTAGTGTAATTGATACCTATTCTATTCCACTGATCTACCACTCTATTTCTTAGTAGGTACCAGAATGTTTTGATAATTACCTCTTTTGTTTGTTTTGTTTTGTTTTGTTTTTTTGTTTTTAAGTGAGGCAATTGGGGTTAAATGACTTGCCCAGGGTCACACAGCTAGTAAGTGTTAAGTGTCGGAGGCCGGATTTGAACTCGGGTACTCCTGACTCCAGAGCCAGTGCTCTATCCACTATGCCACTTAGCTGCCCCCTGATAATTACCTCTTTAAAAAAATTTTTTTTTAATTTTAAGTGAGGCAATTGGGGTTAAGTGACTTGCCCAAGGTCACACAGCTAGTAAGTGTTAAGTGTCTGAGGCCAGATTTGAACTCAGGTACTCCTGACTCCAGGGCCAGTGCTCTTATCCACTGCACCACCTAGCTTCCCCCAAATTGCCTCTTTTTAATACAATTTGAGATCTGGTCCTGCTAGACCACCTTCTTTCACACTTTTTTTCATCAGTTCCCTTTATATCTTTGAATTTTTGTTCTTCCAGATGAATTTTGTTATTATTTTTTCTAGATCTATAAAATATTTCTTGATAGTTTGACTGGTATGACACTAAATAAATAGATTAATTTAGGTAGGATTGTCATTTTCATTATATTGGCCCAGCCTACCCATGAGCAATTAACATTTTTCCAGTTGTTTAGATCTGACTTTATTTGTGTGAAAAGTTTTTATAGTTCTGTTCATATAGCTCCTGAGTTTGTCTTGGCAGGTAGACTCCAAGATTTTATATTGTCCACAGTTATTTTAAATGGAATGTCTCTTTCTATCTGTTGCTGCTGAACTCTGTTGGTAATATATAGAAATGCTGATGATTTGTGTGGATTTATTTTGTATCCTGCAACTTTGTTAAAGTTGTAAATAATTTCAAGTAGTTTTCAGTTGCTTCTCTAGGATTTTCTAAGTATAACATCATATCATCTGCAAAGAGTGATAGTTTTATTTCCTCGTTGCTTATTCTAATTCCTTTAGTCTATTACAAAAGAATATTTACTAAGAAAGAGCAAAAGCAGAAACAGAAACATTTCCCCAAATTAGGGGTTCATAGGCCTCTGAATCCCTGAGGAGAATGCACACAAATTTAAAATGTTTGCTACAAAGCATTTGCCCTACCAGGTTCACTTCTGGGCTTGCCTCCCAGCAAACTCTGGTATGGGCTCCAGTTCCTAGATCTTTCAAGATCTCACAAAATTATAACCTAGTTTATTCCATCACCACTCATTTAACTACAACAGAAAGAACAATTAGAAAGAGTAAAGAAATAGGCAGCCATGTCCCTGGACCTGGGGTAGAAAGAGAGACAGCTGACAACAGGAGACCAAGCCACTACACTACTATGCCAACTAGAAGCACATGGTTGACCTTGCCTTCAGTTAAGATGGGAGAGAAATTGAGTTTCCTCGGTGGGAGGTTTTTATTTTTTTTAATCATAAACATTTTTATTTAAAGATTTGAGTTCCAAATTCTATCCCTCCTTCTCTCCCTCCCCTCCCCTCCCCCTGAGGTGGTGAATAATCAGATATAAGCATATAACATATACCTCAGTGGCAGTCTTTTGCAAGACTGCTCAGTTCTGGCTCAACAGCCAGTCAAAGATCCTTTTTTTCACTTCACAGTAAGTTGAAAGGAAAAAGTAAATAGAATATCTGTGCATGCTCCAAAGTTCACATAGGGCAGAGTAGGCTGTGCATTCTCTTAAGGACTGAACTCTAATTGACCAGTCCTCCATTATGTATATACAAGTCTCTTTTTCTGCTCTTTGTATAAGGAAATATTACTAGTTTGTGGATATTTGTCTACTTCATCATAAGAAAAAAGAAAACTGAAAAAGAGGAGTAGAGAAATAAAATATTATTGTTCACCTATTTTTAAAATTTTTCATAGAAACATAGAATTCTGGAATTAAAAAGTAATAGACTAGGGTGTGCAGCTAGGTGGCGCAGTGGATAATTGCACTGGCCTTGGATTCAGGAGGACCTGAGTTCAAATCCGGCCTCAGACATTTGACACTTACTAGCTGTGTGGACCCTGGGCAAGTCACTTAACCCCCATTGCCCCCCGCCAAAAAAAAAAAATAGTATAGGACTAGATGTGGTTGGATTGTAGAGCATAAAGTATATGTCTCAGTCTGCATATGACATGGATAGAGTTCTAAACACTGGGCAATGTAGCCTACAAGGGGAGACTGATTTTTAGCTTTGTGGGGAATAAGAGGAGGCCCATGGCTGGGTGCTTGTTCCATCTCTCAACTATCTTTAAGAGAGCCATTGGGAGGAAATTATATCTACCACACTGTCACACCTCAAATATTGGTAGTCTAGAGATATGATACTTTGGAGCTTGAGATAAATGTCACTTCCTGATCACTTTCAAGTGGAAGGTAATATTTCATTTACTGTTGCTGGCTTGGTTCTCTTCCACTAAATGCTGGTTAAACAAAAAGTCATCACAAATAGCTAGCAAACCTCTTTATCAAAGTACACCATAAACTGTAATTGGAGAAATTATATAGATTGGGGGTAGATAATAAAATACACCAGAGTAAATGAGCTCTTTGGCCTTAGAACAAGATAAAAACATCTCAGCTCAAACAAGGAGATGATGATCTGGATGGGGAGTGGAAAAGCAGGGAGAAGTGCCTCTTAGCAGCCTCTAGGGTTCCAAGAACAGGAAGTTGGCGAAATGGTGGGGCCTTTAGAAAATGTCTACAGCTCTGGAGAGGTCTCTTTTCTGTCATTCAAGTTTGACTTGCCTTCCTCAGAATTAATTCCCCAACCACATTAAGAAATCCTTTCCTCACTCAATGGATATGAAGGGTTGTAGCTCAGCATTGTCTCAGCCAATTAAGAGTCAGGTTTCCCTCTCACAAGCACTTAGCATCACTGGCCTATTTCTCAGGAAAACCCAAGCAAGAGTATTTGTTACAAAAGAACTTCAGAGGTTATGTCAATTACAGAAGCTGGACCCAGAGTTCGCATCTAGTCAATAACAGAGCTGGGAGTTTTAATCCAGTTCTCCTCATTCCTAGTCTAGGTCTTTTTTATTACATCATACTTTCCTCGCTGTTTAAGCAGCTAAGTGATGCAGTGAATAGAGTGCTGGACCCAAATTGAAGAACACCTGAATTCAAATTCCACTTCAGATACTTACTAGCTCTGTGTCCCTGGCCGGGCCACTTAACCTATTTGCCTCAGTTTTGTCATCTGTCAGCTGGGAATGATAATAGCATCTGTCTCACAGGGTTGTTGTAAGGCTCAGATAAGATAATATTTGTAAATCATTTTGTAAACTTTGGTGGAGGAGCTAGGCAACACAGTAGAGTGCTGGGCCTGGAGTCAGGAAGACCCATCTTCCTGAGTTCAAATCTTGTCTCAGACACTTATTAGGTGCGTGACCTGGGTAAGTCGCAACCTTATTTGCCTCAGTTCCTCATCTATAAAATGAACTGGAGAAGGAAATGGCAAACCACTCCAGTATCTTTGCCAGGAAAACCCCAAATGGGTTCATGAAGAGTCAGATATGACTGAAAAATGACTTAACAACAATGACACATTAGTTAAGTAGATTAGTATTAGTAGTGGCCATAGAGTTTAAGTGACTTGTCCAGAATCTCTAAGACCTTTAGTATCAGAGGTAGGATTTGAACCCAGATTTCCAGACTACAACCATAGCACTGTAACCTATGACACTTTGACGCTTCTACAGAGAAACAAAAACAAGACTTCTTTGTCTATACCCTGCCTTTGTTCTACTCTCAAAGAATGTGGTGGTCCTTCTCCTTATTGAGGCAATTTTATGCACTTGTACGTTGGATCTTATGCTACTGTTCCATCAATTGCTTCCTACCCTGCTCTTCGATATTTAATCTTCCCCTCCCTACCTTTCCTTCCCCTGCTGCTTAAAAACATACTCCATTTCCTATCTCTGCCATCTCCTTTCCAGCTCTCTTCCTCTATCTTTCCCTCACTTTCACTGCTAATTTTTAGAAAAAGTAGTCTATACTTACTTCCATTTTCCCATCCTTTTGCAATCTGACCTATGAACCCACCACTCTAATGATGAAAACTTCTCTTCAACAGTCACCAACAACCTTTTCAGAAAAAGTCACAATTGATATATTTTAAATGGATATTCTTTTCCCATTACCTTCACTTGTGAATACATCCTTCCCATCTCCCTTATCCAGCAAGCCAAATGAATAAGGAAAGATGAAAGAGAAAAGAGCACTGCTGAGCAAAATTAACCTACCAAGCCTGACAGTATAGGCGATGTTTCACATTTATGTGCCTATACCCCTCCCACCTACACCCCAAACAGTGTTGCAAAGAAGGGATGAAATGTATTTTCTCATCTCTGAGGCCAAGATTGATCATTTGGTGTTTTATATCATTTAATTTCATTTTTCTTTTTTGTTTTCCCATTGACAGCGTTGTTGTGTAAATATATTTCCTATATCTGCTTCCTTTACTCTGTATTAGTCATGTAGGTTTCCCCTTGTTTCTCTGAACTTTTCATATTTATTATTTCTTATGGGAAATAATATTCCATTCCAGGGACAGCTAGGTGGCACAATGGATAGAACACCAGCCCTGGATTCAGGAGGACCTGAGTTCAAATCCAACCTCAGACACTTAACACTTACTAGCTGTGTGACCCTGGGCAAGTCACTTAACCCCAATTGCCTCACACCAAAATTAATTAATTAATTAATTAAAAAAATATTCCATTCCAATCAATCATCACAATTTGTTTAGTCATTCCCCAATCATTAGACAATTACATTGTTTTCAGTTCATTCCTACTACAAAAATGTTATTATGAATATTTTAGTGTATATGGTACCTTTCTTTTCTGTCTTTGACCTCCTTGGGGTACATATCTAGAAATGGGGTATGTTAATCAAAGAGAATAAACATTTTAGTTACTTAGCATAATTCCAAATTGCTTTCTAGAATCATTGAACCCATTCACAATTCTACCAACAATGAGTGTCCCTTTCTTTCCATAGTTCCTCCAAAACTGACTATTCACATTTTTTGCCATCTGCCAATGACCTCCCAATTGTCCAGTCCTATGGTTTTTTTTCTCAATCTTCATTCTTCTTTGCCATTCTGCAGCATTTTATATTGTTGACCTATGTCTCTTTCTCTCTCTGTCTGTCTCTCTGTCTGTCTCTGTCTCTGTCTCTGTCTCTCTCTGTCTCTCTCCTTCCTTGGCTTTTTATACTGTTCTCTCCTGGTTCTCTCCTATCTTTCTGGTTACTCATTAGCTTCCTTTCCTGATTCACAGTCTTTTTCATAATCGTCCAAATGTAGTTGTCCTTCCAAGGCTCTGTATTCTGCTTTTGTCTCTCCTGCCTTTAAGCTCTCTCTACTTTGACAATCCCATCTACTCCCATGGCTTTAATAACCTCTTGCAAATGATTCCCCAAAGTAGATATCCAGCCTAAATAGCTCTCAAGAACTTTAGCCCTGTATTTGAAGACAGGTCCCCTTACTCTAAGGGCAGCTAGGTGACACAGTAAATAAAGTAATGAGCCTGGAGTCAGGAAGACTTTTCTTCCTGAGTTCAAATCTGGCCTTCAGACACTTAATAACTATGTGACTCTGTGCAAGTGACTTATCCCTGTTTGCCTCAGTTTCCTCATCTGTAAAATGAATTGGAGAAGGAAATTGCAAACCATTCCAGCGTTTCTGCCAAGAACACCCCAAATGGGGTTGCAAAGAGTCAGGCATGATTGAAAAACAACTGAACAACAACCACTGACTCTAAATATGATTCTCTTTCCACTTTTCCTTGCTACCTCCACCTGGGCTATCACAATAATCTCCTACTTCACCCTCTGTTTCTGGTATTATCTCTAATTTACTCTTCACATAATTGCCAGAATCATATTCCTAATGCACAGATCTAACTAAATGACTCCACTGCTCAAAAATATCGTGTAGCTCCCCACTGAATAAAGTCCCAGTTCCTAAACTTAGCTTCTATGGACCACTGCAATTTGGCTCCAAACTCTCTTACCAGTCCTATTGTACTCTTCTTGTAGAGTGACACCTGTTTGTGCTCACCAGTTTTTCTTCCACTTAAAACAGCAGCAAGGATTGAACCATACTATTTCTTTTGTTTTGGGTGCTGTTGGTTTTTTTTTCTATTTTGAGGTTTTGTATCATTGCTCTGATTTTTTCTCTTATAACAGGATTAATGCAGAAATAGGATTAATGTTATTATGTCTATATATATATATGTGTGTGTATAGATATATATATATGTATATGTATATAGATATAACCTATATCAGATTACCTGCTGTCTAGGGGAGGGGGGGAAGGGAAGGGAGGGAGAAAAATCTGAAATTATAAAGCTTGTATAAACAAAAGTTGAGAACTATCTTTACATGTAACAGAAAAAATAAAATACCTTATATGTAAAAAATTAATTAATTAATTAATTTTTTAAAAAAACAGCAGCAAGGGGGCAGCTAGGTGGTGCAGTGGAATCCAATTCAGGAGAACCTGAGTTCAAATCTGGCCTCAGACACTTAACACTTACTAGCTGTGTGACCCTGGGCAAGTCACTTAACCCCAATTGCCTTACCAAAAAAACCAAAAACCCAGCAGCAAGGCCAACCCTGAGGAGGAGCAGTGAGGCTGCCATACTAGCCTGTGTACCTCTGAGGACAGGAGGGTATGCGTGCATCTACACAACTGCACGTTCACTGAAACAGTCCTTTTTGGGGAGGGGGATCATTTGGCTTCCATGACACCTGAGGCATGAAAAGCCCAGCCAACAGAAGTTGGTAATGGAGGTTTTATTAGAGCTTTTACTGCCCAGAGGGGAAATGCCTTCCCCATCTGGTGTGGCAAGTTGCTGTGGTGATTGCAGAGGAGGAGGGGCAGGGAGGAGGGGAATGGTGTTTTATCTGATTCCGTATCCTTTTTAACTTTAGAAATTGCAATTGTAAAGTCTCTGGTAATCAGTTATTTCTATTGCATTTTTTGGTCCATGAATACCTTACTATATTTTAATACCCTCCCAATCCTCAGCCTGCATCACTAGATTGACCTAGGTTAGTCATGGCTCAGAATAACTCTACTCCCTTGCATGTACTCTATGTTCCAGGCAAATTGAACTATTAACTTTTCCCCATCTCATCTGACCTGCTCCCACTTCTGTACAATTAGTCCTCATATCTGAACACATTCCTTCTTATCTTCTTTCAAGGCCCATTTCAATTGTCATCTACTCCAGGAAATTTTCCCTGAACCTCCACTCCTACTTCCATCAGCTGAAAGAATCAGTCTCTCCTCAAATTTTCTTAGAGTACTTTGTCTGGAAAAGTGCTTGTGCCCAGGGAGAATTCCCTGCTTAGGAAAAGCCCTTGTCCCTATCAAATTCTACTTGTGTCATATTTATTTGTGTTCGTGTCATGTCCCCCAAATTAGATTGTAAGCTCATCAAGGAAGAGGCTTGCATCTTTTTTTAATCTTTGTATCCTGAGTGTACAGCACATTAGCTTGTACATGTCTAAGATGCTCAGTAAATGTTTGGATAACCCATGCCTCACAGTTCATTTGCATGGGATTCTTCTCACTGATAGATACCGGTTATTCAATGCTTTAATGCCTAATGAGGAGTAGAGTTGGTGAGATCTCAGGAGACAAGTGATAACTGGTTTTCTGATTTCCATTTTCTAGAGAGAAGAGATGTGGTTTCATATTCTCTTAAGCTTCCTGAAGGGAGAGAAAGACCTTGGAAAGAGGTCAACATGTGGAGAACCCAGTATCTGATCAGGGCCATTTCCCCAGCTTTTTACACTGGAGCCTTTGGAGAATTTCCCCTTGAGTGAGATCCAGGACTTTCTTTTGGCTGAGTTATGATAATTTCACTTCCAATGGTCAGAGGCCATTCACACTGTGTATCATTTGTGTATATATATATATATATATATATTCTTATATGTATACTTTCTCTGATTTCTGCTTGCTCTTGGCTTGGATAAATGCTCTGCTGTTACATGTATTCAGTGTGGAACTGGCATTTGGTGACAAGGGAATCAAACCTTGGATAGGTTGAGGCATGTCTTCCCTATGAAGGGATAGTGATCAGGAGTTCAGCTTGAATATAAAAATTATTTTCCCTAAACTAACAATATTACTATGCTATACTCCTAGCCTGATATTCTTTCTCTCAGGTGAGCAGAGTGGCTAGCCCCTGATCCCAGCTTCTGGCTCCCCTCCTAGAAGAAATCAGTCTCCCTTGGAGAATGGTGGGCATAAAAGACCCTAGAGATTTTAATGCTTCCTTGAGATGTATTTGTTGTTGTTTTGTTTTTCAGTCATTTCTGACTCTTTGTGATCCCATTTGGAGTCTTCTTGGCAAAGATACTGGAATGGTTTGCCATTTCCTTCTCCAGCTCATTTTATGGATGAGGAACCGAGGCAAACAGGATTAAGTGACTTGTCCATGGTCACACAACTAGTAAGCATCTGAGATCAGATGTGAACTGATGAAGATGAGCCTTTCTGATTCCAAACCCAGTGCTCTATCCACTGTGCCACCAAACCAAACCCTCCTGAAAGGCATATCTAGATAGACTCATGTGGATACATACAACCCTATATGGGCAGCATACATACACATACTTACATTTACCTGAATTTTAAAACCTTATTGTCAATCAATGGAAAGAATCTCATGTTTGGTTGTTAGAAACTGGTTAAAGAGAAGTGGCAATATTTCTGACAAAGGAAAGAGAAATGGACTTGGATTAATGGGTTTAAATCCAAACTTAGTCTACTCTTTATAAATCGCTTAGTCACCTTCACCTTTAGTTTCCTTACCTGTCAAAAAAAGAGGGTAATATTTGCATTACCTACCTCACAGGATATTTGTATGGAAAAAATTTTGTGAATGTAATGAGAGACAGTACAATGAGGGTCCAGTCTTCCAAGGGGTTTTTAACCTATGGTCAATAAATTATTCTTATATATATATATATATATATATATTATATTTCAATATAACTCAATATAATTTATAAGTCTGTGTATTTTATTTTAGGTGTAACCCAAGTCTCAAGCCCATTTGCATATGATTCTCTTTATTGGTAGAGAATTACTCAATGCTCTGCAATAGGGGCAGAATTGGTGAGAACTTAGGAGAGAGATCCTAGTGCTTCTTGTTCTCAGCCTCTAGAGAAGACACACATGTATTTCCAGGTTCTTTTCAGAGAAATATCTCTGGAAAAAGAAAAAATATTACAAGAAGCCCCAGTTTACTACAGTATACTATAGAGTTTGGGGAATTTCCACTTGGAGCCTCTCTCAGTTGAGCCAAGATTTCTCACTGAAAGTGGGAGAGCTCATTCACTATTATCTGATATATTTTAATCTGTATAACATCTCTGATTTCTTTTTGTTATTGGCTTGGAAAAATGGATTTATTTGCTATTCACATTTGTCTTTGTGTAAGGGGTTTCTGGTAGAAATGGAATCATACCTTTGGATCTAGCTTTGGGGCATTCCTTCCTTCCTAAGACATAACACTCAGGAGAGTGATTTGAACTTAAAATTTATTTTCCTTAAACTAATAATATTGGGAGAGGGGAGAGAAATATAATTCTAGTTTGATACCTCCTCTCTAAGGAGAGCAGAATGATAAGCCTCATATCTCTAACTTTCTGTCCTATTCCTGGTAGAAATCAAAGTCTCCCTTGGAGAAGTGTGGTCAGAGAAGGTTTTAGAGATATCTATTCACACTTCCCTGTGAGCCACATCTAGAGAGATCCATATGGATACACATGGACAACACAATACACATATACACAAATACCCTACACACTCATTAAAAAGATTATTCTTAGGAGTCCATAGACTTTGCCAAATTGCTAAAGAGCTCCATGACATAAAAAATGTTAAGAACCCCTGCTCTAGAATGAGCTTGGATTTGTCCATCCAGGTGGGTTCTACAGAACATGTGCAAGTATTCCCTGCCTGGTTTGAATCCAATGTGTGGGACTTTGGGTAGCCAATTTCTAACCATGAGTAATTGTAACGTGTGATAGTAAAGGCTTTGTAGTTGGAAGAACTGATGACTCAGGAGTCCCATACCAAAAAAAGAAAAAAAAAAAAAGACAACCAGCAAATCTCTCATACTCTTCCTTCCTGGAAGTGAGCAAAGCAACCATATGCAGCTCCCTGGGTGTCCATGAGCACACAGGGCTTCTATTTATTTCTTGTTTCTCAGATCTTAGTTCCCTGAACTAAGTTTCATAGATGGGATCCGCCAGATTATATCCTTTTGAACTTTGAAAGGTTAGAAGAGTAAGTAAAGGTTACACCTCCAAATGGAGCCAGGAGAGCAGTCCATTGGAAGTAGTAGCAGTGGACAACACAATAGAGGAAGTCCTTGCAGACAAATATGGAAAGTCAATCACGGAGAATGGTGAAGGCTCCAAGGATCATGATGCCTCACCCTGGAGAGAAGTGCTGGCTATAGACTCTAGAACTGCACTGCTACTTGTTGACCAGCAGAAAGCTAAGGGGAACTTCATAAGGACTCCAGGAAGGGAGAAAAGGACTTCTGGTGCCAAGAGTTGAGAGACATCCCTTGGCCACATATGCTCTGTATTTTTCCCTCTGTATTTTGTTAGCATTTCACTCTCCCCAAGGACCTTGTATGGTTAAGGAGAGAATAAAACTCCCTGGTTGGGGATAGGATATTTTGTTACAGTTATTCTTTCCATAACTTCTCAATTAATTCCCATTCTAAAGGCTAATAGAGGTTTTTGTTGTTGTTTGTTTGTTTGTTTGTTTGTTTGTTTGTTTGTTTGTTTGTTTGTTTTTTGCAGGGCAATGAGGGCTAAGTGACTTGCCCAGGGTCACACAGCTAGTAAGTGTTAAGTGTCTGAGGCCAGATTTGAACTCAGGTACTCCTGAATCCAAGGCCACCTAGCTGCCCCAGGTAATAGAGTTTTACTGGTTTATTGATTAACAGCAAACCTCCTGGGGACTCAGAAGCTAGAGACAATGAGGTGTGCTCAAATTTCATGCACTGATTCCACCAAGTTCATCCCTAAAAGTTCTCCTGACCTCCTCATGAGGTCATAGCTATCTCCGATATCCTTCAGTCAATAAACATTAAGTGCCTACTTTACACCAGGCACTGGGTTAAGCACCAGGGATACAAAAAGAGGCAAAAGACAGTTCCTTCCCTCGAGGCACTTACAATCTAATGGAGGAGGGGCAGCTAGGTGGTGCAGTGGATAGAGCACTGGCCCTGGAGTCAGGAGTACCTGAGTTCAAATCTGGCCTCAGACACTTAACACTTACTAGCTGTGTGACCCTGGGCAAGTCACTTAACCCCAATTGCCTCACTAAAACAAAAAAACAATCTAATGGAGGAGACAATAGAAAAACAAATATATACAAAGCAAACTATATAAAGGATAAATAGGGAAAAATTAACAGAGAGAAGGCACTAAAATTAAATAGGGTTGAGGAAGGCTTCCTATAGAACACAGGGTTTTAGTTGAGACTTAGAGGAAGCCAAGGAGGTCAGTAGTCAGAGAAGAAGAAGGAAAGCATTCTGGGCATGAGATGATAGTCAGATAAAATCCCAGGAGCTGAAAGACGAGTATCTTGTTTGTGGAACAACCAAGAGGCCAGTGTCACTGGATTGAAGAGTATGTGTTGGGGGTTAAGGTGTAAGGACTGAAAAGGTAGGAGGGGGTTGAATGGAGGATGAATTGAAGTGGGAAGAGACTTGAGGTGGACTGACCCACCAGCAGGTTATTACAATAATTAAGGCACATGATGATAGGAGCCCCTGTACTAGGGTGGTGGCAGTGTCAGAAGAGAGAAGGGGGCATTTATGAGAGATATTGCAAAGGTGAAATCCACAGGCCTTGGTAACAGCTTGGATAGGGTTGGGTGGTGGGTGGGGTGGATTGAGAATAACCAATGGGCCATAAACCCATTGGTGAGTAAGGGGAATTTCTACCCCAAGCATGTGAAGACTTACCCCATTGGAATGTGTAAAATGAGAACAATTTGTTTCAATGGTCAGACATTGAAGATGCCAAAGTCACCCATTGCATCCTGGAACATTGCCAGTCATCCTGACTTTTGTGTTTCCACTAGACCTTAATGGCTCTGGAATAGAGAGGAAGGCTGATGGCTTTGTGCAGCTCTGCCTCACTTAAATCCAATTCACGCACCAGTCAAGACATCACCCTGTGAAGACATTGGTCCTCATGGAGAATGAAGGACAAACAATAACAGGTAAACCAGGAGACAGTGGTGTCCCAAAGATCTAAAGGAAAAAGAATATCAAGAGTATCAGGGGCAGCTAGGTGGCACAGTGGATAGAGCACTGGCCCTGGATTCAGAAGGAGCTGAATTCAAATCTGGCCTCAGACATTAGCTGTGTGACCCTGGGCAAAAAAAAGGGGGGGGGGAGTATTAAGTATTCACCTAAAAAAAGAAAAAAAAAATTTGGCAAAGAACCAAGGCACCTCTTCATTACAGGTTAGCCTGAGACGGGGATGGCCAAGGTCTACATCAGAATGCAGTCAGGTGGGAAGGGGTCAGACCAAAGGGATAGGGTCACACAGCTACTTAGGGTCTGAGGCTGAATTTGAACTCAGGTTTTTGTGTCTCCAGGGCCAGCACCCTATTTGCTGTGCCACCTAGCTGCCTACTAAACATATCTAAAACAGAACTCATTGTCTTTCTCCCTCTACGCACCTTTCCTCCTAACTTTCCTGATAAGGATGAATACTATCTTTCCATTCACCCAGATTCTCAACCTAGGAGTCATCCTTAACTCTTCTCATTCCCTTACCCACCCTCCCATATAATCAATTGCCCAGGGGGCAGCTAGGAGGAGCAGTGGATAGAGCATTGGCCTTGGATTCAGGAGAACCTGAGTCCAAATCTGGCCTCAGACACTTAAAACTTACTAGCTGTGTGACCCTGGGCAAGTCACTTAACCCCAATTGCCTCACCAAAAAAATAAATAAAAATATAATCAATTGCCCAGTCTTGTTACTTCCACCTCAACATTTCCCCACTCATACATACCACAGCCATCCTACTCCAAGCTTTTATCTCTTCTCACCTGGACTATTGCAGTCTTCCAATTGGTCTCACCACATCCAATCTGTCTCTCCTATATGTCCTCCTGTATACAGGAGCCAAACTGATATTCCTAAAATGTAGATCTGGCCATATCACTCCTCTGTCCAATGAGCTTCAATGACTCTCCATTGCTTTTAGGTCCTTTGACATTTACAATCCCTCACAATATGGCTTCAGTCAATCTATCTGCACAGGCTAGTAATACATTATTTCTCTCACACACACACCCACATTCCAGCCCACTTGCTGGTCCCTTTACACAACATTCCATCTCCTGATTTGGCACAGGCCATTCCTCTTGTCTCAAATGCTATTCCTTCTCACCTCAACCTCTTGCAATTCCCTGTTTGCTTTAAGGCTCAGCTCATCATCTACCTCCTACAAAAGGCCTCTCCTGATTCTACCAGGTGTTAGTGACATACATACTCATCAACCTAGTTGTTTATGATACACACACTCCATTAGATTGTGAGCTCATTGATGATTGGGGCTGTCTTTTGCCTCTTTTTGTATCCCCAGCACTTAGCAAAGTGCCCGATACATAGTAGGTGCTTAATAAATGTTTACTGACTAATTGACCCTAAAGAAAAATCGCTTCTTATCTATTTTGTAATTATTTATATGTGAACAGAATGCTAGTGCTCTAATACTGGTGCCTTCCCTCTAAGTTTGTCTCCAGTTTATCCTGTGTATATCTTGTTTGTACATAGTTGTTTCTAGATTGTCTATCCCATTAGACTGAGCTTCTTGAGAACAGGGACAATTTCCCCATCATTCTTTGTATCCCTAGCCCTTAGCAGAGTTTCTAGAACACCACAGGTGCTTAGTAAATGCTTATTGAGGCGATATAACTTGAATATGTTGTGTCTTATGAGTAGATTATAAATTTGTTAGGAGCAAGGACTATATTACTCTTATATTTGTATCACTGGTGCATAGCATAGCACAGCATCTGGTACATAATATGGTAGGAGAACAAATGCTTTTTGCTTGGTCAATTGATTGGCTTGTTTTGCTCCCACTCAGAGTTCTCTCCAGGAAACCTCAAAATATATTTTGTTTCTTAGTGCATATATTCAGGTATGGGAATGCCCTCAGATGAACTCTGAGAACCAACTCCTGGTAACCTTATCTTTTCACAGAAAGCTAAATTCTGGGACTATTGAACTTGGGTTGTTAAAAAGGCAAATCTGAAAATGATGCTGCCCAGAAATTTCCCTTTTATCTCTAGAATGCTGGGTTCCAGAACTCCTAAATGTTGAGTTTTTAGAGAGGAGCCTTAAGGCTGGTATTGCCTAGGGACTCCCTCTTCTTTCTTTAGAATGTTGGGATCCAGGAATTCCCATTCCTTGGCCATGCCTGTAATGCCCTCCCTCCTCATCTCTATCTACTCCTTTCTGTGACATCCTTGAAGTCTCAACTAAAAGCCCATCTTCTAGAGGAAACATTTGCCAATCCCTCTTAATTCTACTGCTTTCCCTCTCTTAATTCTTTCCTGTTTATCCTATATAACACTTGTTTGTATACATTTATTTGCTTGTTGTCTCCCCCAATATAATTGAAATGACAACACTACCTAAATTAATTTGCTTATCAGTGCAATAACAATCAGACTACCAAAGGATTACCTTATAGAGAAGAAGAAGAAGAAGAAGAAGAAGAAGAAGAAGAAGAAGAAGAAGAAGAAGAAGAAGAAGAAGAAACAGGGAACAAGAAGTCAAAAAACTCCAGGACAATAGTGAGGAAGAGGGAAATGGGAAGGAAGGGAGCGTAGCGATACCAGATCTCAAACTATACTACAAAGGATTAATCATCAAAACAATTTGATAGTAGTTAATAAATTAGGTACACAGGGGCAGCTAGGTGGCGCAGTGGATAGAGCACCGGCCCTGGAGTCAGGAGTACCTGAGTTTCAAATCCGCCTCAGACCACTTGAACACTTACTAGCTATGTGACCCTGGGCAAGTCACTTAACCCCAATTGCCTCACTAAAAAAATAAATAAATAAATAAATAAATTAGTACACAACATACAGAAGTAAATGATCAAAACTGGTATTTGATAAGTCCTAAGATTCTAGGTATTGGGGGTAAAGATCACTTTTCAACAAGAAATGTTGGAAAAATTGGAAAGCAGGTATAGACCAATACTTTACACTATGTACCTAATAAATTTCAAAAGGATACATGATTTATACATAAAGGGGTGACATCACAAACAAATCAGAGAAACAAGAAAGAAATGTACTTGTCAGAACCATGGATGGGGGAAAAAAATCATGACCAAACGAAAAGATAGAAAAGGCAGGCAAAAGGTAAAATTTGCAACTTTAGTTACATAGAACTAAAAGCTTTTGCGCACAAACAAAACCAATACAGCTCAAATTAGAAAAGAAGCAGATAAATAGGAGGAAAATAATCTTTTCAGCATGTTTCTTTGATAAAGGTCTCATTTCTAAGATATAAAGGGAAATGATTCAAATTTCTAAGAATGAAAGCCATTGCTCAGTTGGTCAAAGGATATGGATGGGCAGTTTTCAGAGAAAGCAATCCAAACTGTCCAGCTATATATGAAAAATGTTCTAAATGACTAATTAGAGAAATATAAATTAAAACCACCTTAATGTTTTACCTCATATCCATCAGATTGGTGAATTTGACAGAAAAGGAAAATGACAAATTCTGAAGGGGCTATGGGAAAACAAGTACCTGAAATATACCACTGGTGAAACTGAGAAGTGACTCAGCTACTCTGGAAAAGTTTGGAACTATTTTCATATGCTTCCAACCCCAAAATACCACTACCAAGTCTATACCCCAAAGAGATCAAAGAAAGGAAAAGGAACTATCTGTACAAAAATATGTTTTATTTATGCTTATGGTTAAATTCCCTTAACTGATCTGCCTCAATCCCTACTCTAATTGCTATATGGAAACAGGGCCAGAGTACCTTTGCATATGTCCCGGTAATCTTGGATTGGACTAGATCAGAGGTCAAACAAATTGCTTTCAACACTCGGGAATATGGCCTGAACTATATTAAAATGTAATTGGGAGAGGTGCAGCTAGGTGGTGCAGTGGATAGAGTACCTGCCCTGGAGTCAGGAGACCTGAGTTCAAATCCAGCCTCAGACACTTAACACTTACTAATTGCCTCACCAAAAAACATAAAGAACAAAAAAAGTAATTGGGCAAAATATTTTACCAAATAAATTAAAATACAATAAAACAGTAATGTTAATATGTAGTTCTCTAAGTCAGTATATGGTCACAGGAATCTTTATTAGTTAGTGCTTCTTTGATACAACTGGACTAGATGATCTCTTTAAGTGGGGAGAAGCCAGACTAAAGTTGACTCCAACTCCAGTATTCATTCAGTCATACAGCAGAGTTGGTGATTAACATTTTCAGCTCAGTATTTTATTACCAAGAAAATTCATAGATGTGTTTATAGAAGAGGACTGATTTAATCTGTAAGCTTTCTGTCACAGTATCTTTATTTATATCCATATCAGACAAGAAAGGCTTTGTTTGGCTCATGAGTTCCTTTGAAGGCTAGGATCACATCTCCATGCTAATTGCATAAAGTACCTAAGACATTGTCACCAGATGTTTAGGAAACAGTGGAATGTAAACACCTTGAGGAGCAGGGATTGTATTTATGTTCTAGTACTTATCATTATTCCTACTGCCCAGGAAAATTATAAGAATCTTGCACATAATTCTATGAATTTGGGATCTCATCTTGCAGTGCTACAGATTGCAATCCAACTTCCCCTTTTCATTCTATGTAAATCTTGTTCGAGTTCTTCCATAAATTTCCCATAAGTGTGATTGGGGATTTCCTCTAGATACCTTGACATTACTTGGTTACAAAAACAAAGAGTACATGGACTATGTACTTCTTACCATATGACCAACCCACCTCCTTTTCCACGCACGTATTTCTCTCTATATCTTTTATACCACTTCTTCTGCCCAGTTCTCCAATGGCAATACATTGCAACCCACACACCCAACCATCCCCTTTTCCATTGCCTTTGGGTGTCCGACAATTTAATTTCTTTGGAGACTGTGGCATTTCATGACTTGCAGTAGAAGAATGTAAATTTTTTAAAGGGAGAGGGGGTATTTAAGGGAGAATCTTGGAGTCATTAAAATCACCATGTAATCTCCCAAAGTCAATTCAGCTCACTTCCTTCCTATTCAATTCTACGGAAAATTCACCATCTATCTAAAGTATCTGTCCAAAATTTATGCAATGATGGTCCAAATCTATGAGGTGGTCAATCTCATAGTTGAGACAAATAGTGTTTTTCATCCACTTTGTTTTTCCTAAGCAGCCCAACTCTAAATGTTGGTTGGATTGAGTAAACTAATATCCAAACTAATATCCAAACAGAGCCTTTCAGAGAACAATGCTAGGTTCAATTGTCAAAAACAAAAACAAAACAACAACAAAAAACAACCAAAAAAAACCCCAACAACAACCCAGAACAATTTGGAATAATGTCTCATTGGGGGTTGCCTCAAAATGGGATTCCTATGTACCAACTTCCTTATGGGAGTAGGAAAGTAAACTTGACCCAAACTCCAAGTTTAGTCCGTATTGGAGCTGGCATGAGAACCCAGGCATTCCTTACTCCGGGCCTTTGGCTCTGGTCCTCCCAGCTCACACCTCTCCCTGGGGCTAAGAGAGGCTCCTTCATCGTGAGAACATTAATCAGCCCTCATTGTGCACAATAGGCAGTACCTATGCCTATGAATGAAACCATACAGGTAAGTGCTGCCTCTGTGCCTCACATTAGTAACCATGGCCAAGTTTATTTTGCTTTGAAACTCTTAATGTTTCCATTGTCTGGTCCTGGTGAGTTGAAATTAATTCATCTTAATTAAGTGTCTGGGTAGTGTTGGGTTTTTTCTCCT
Source organism: Dromiciops gliroides (assembly GCF_019393635.1). Taxonomy (NCBI): domain Eukaryota; kingdom Metazoa; phylum Chordata; class Mammalia; order Microbiotheria; family Microbiotheriidae; genus Dromiciops; species Dromiciops gliroides. The sequence continues at coordinate 260,935,933 of NC_057862.1, read as the reverse complement.
ACCAGTTTCTATGTTATTCTTTGTTTTAGAATCCAAGGGAGAAAAGGTCTATTAGACATACATCTAGGAAGGAGCCAGCTCTAGGTGAGTAACTAGCTACGGAGTTAGAGTATGTGAGTCCTGGTTCTGCCTTATTTCCCTACAGTTAAAAAATAAATCTATACCTCAGTTACCCTGTGCTCCTGAGTAGGTCAGGGAAGGGTTATATGGTATGAGGAAAGAGCTAAATGCTAGGTGCAGGTGACTTATGACTTTAAACAAGTCAAAACTTCAAAACTTCTTAGTTTCCTCAACTGTCCAAAGGAAAAACCAATACATATACCATCTCCCTCAATGGATTGATGTGGGGATCTTCTTGGCTCCATCCACTGTGCCTATCTAGCTGCATCTTATAAGATGGAAATGATATAGAAAGGGAGGTGCTTTGCAAATTTGAAAGTACTATGTATGATTCATGAGATGTATTACTAAAGGGGAAAAAAAAAAAAACCCATCCAGAGATTTCCACCTATATCCAACTCCTATCTAAATGTTGTGCTTGCATCCTATGAGGCCCAGCTCAAGTCCTCTGGATTCTCTAAAAAATCACCTTCCTGCTGTTCACTCCTTTCTTTAAGGCTCTGATGCAATAAGTGGAAAGAACTCTGGATTTCAAGACTAGTGATTCAGGCCCAAATCCTACTTCAAACACCTAACAGGCAAGGCCCAAGCTCTCTAAGCTTCAGTTTCCTCATGTGGTACATGGGGAAACTGATACTTGTACTACTTACCTCACAAGGTTGTTGAAAGGAAAGCACTTTGTCAACCATCAAGTACAACATAAATGAGAGTTCTTGTTGTTACTGAACAGGGTGGAGAGGGAGTCAGAAAATCTCAGTTCTAGTTCTAGTTCTGCCATTGTAGGGGGAAGAACATTTACCAGGGTCCCATCCATGTATTCTGGACCAAAAAAGCCTAAAGTGGGGCAGCTAGGTGGATGCACAGTGAATGGAGTACCAGCCCTATAGTCAGGAGGACCTGAGTTCAAATCTGGCTTCAGACACTTGACATTTACTAGCTGTGTGACCCTGGGCAAGTCACTTAACCCCAATTGCCTTGCTGAATGAATGAATGATTAAAAAGCCTAAAAGCCAAAAAAAAAGGACTAAAAAGCCATCCTCACAACCTGCTTGGTTCAGGGGACTATGGCTTCAGCTATTGATGAAATTTCCTATTGCCTAGGACACAAAAAGTCTGTTCCACAAGGATAGAGGACCCCTCCTAATTGCAAGATTTTGCTGCAGCCCTGTGAGTCAGTACATCCTTCTGACTCAGTGGATATCTATATGGAGAAAAGCGGGGCTGTGTTTACTTGAACAATGCTATATCCTTGCTGAATAGCCTTCCAGTGTTGCTGTCCCAGGGCCACATGGTCAAGATTCCCTGACTTCAGACCCTGTACTCTACCCATTGTGTCATCTTGTTGTATGATGATTAATGTGTCCTAGAGTCAGGAAGACCTGAGTCCTAATCCTGTCTCTGGCATTTTCTAATGGTGTACCTCAGGGGGTAAGTGTCCCCTTTCCTGTACTGTTAAATAGGGATAATGATTCCTATAGCAGCCACCTCATATAGTTTGCTGTGAGATGCAAGTAAGAGAATATAAATAAAATGCTTTCACACATTTTAAAGTGCTAAACAAATGTCAATTATTATTATTATTATTGCTTCAGTTTAGCATTCTCTTTTTTGAGATATTTTTGGATCCTGATTCAATCTTCCAATGTGTTTAGTTTATCTCTTCCATTTTTATGTCATTTGCAGAATCTGATAAGTGTGGGTATCTATGCCTGCATCCAAATGACAAAGGCCACCTTGGCCTTAGGAAATAGCACATCATAGAAAAAAGTGCTATATTTGGAATAAAAAAAATATATATTAAAATATATATCAATTATATATATAGATATTAAAAGCCAGGATAAAAAACCCTAGTCTTTTGATTCCAAATATAGCACTATATATATATATTCACTGTGGGATCCTGGACACATTACTCATGGTGCATGAGCCCCAAATAGGGATGCCTAACTTAAAGGGTGCTTCCTAATTTAAAGGATTGTTGAAGGAAAAATATCATGTAATCAATCAACAAGCACCTAATATTTGCCTATTAAGCACTTAATATTTGCCAAGCACTGCATTACTCAATGGAGAAATAATCCCTACTGTCAAAGAAGGGAGAGATATATTGGGAAATAAAAGTGATATAGAGGTAGCTATAAACATAATTTTAAAAAAATAGAAATAGAAATTTGTATTCCTAATGAGATGACACATGTTTCAAATCAAGTCAAGAAGCTTTTATTAAGCACCTGTCAAATATTGTGCTAAGCACGGGGATACAAAGATTGGTTAAAAATATGGGTCCCCGACTTCAAGAAGCTCTTAATCTAATAGGCGAGACAAGATGCAAACAAAATATACATATTGTGCAAATTGGAGATAATCAACAGAAGGAAGGCATTAAGGGGAACCAAGAAAGGCTTCTTACAGAAGGTGAGATCTTGGTTGAAACTTGAAGGAAACCAGGAAAAGAGAAAATGTTGATACATTTTTTTAAGTGTACTTTCTTTTCTTGGAACCTGGAACAGTCTCGCAAAATCTGAAACATATGGTCATCTTACCTATGTGCCAAACTTCCCATGGACTACTTTGGTACAATATAAACTTCAATGGTTCCTTGAAGAACCAATCTCTCACCCCTACCTCAGCCCAGTATTATGAACTCTGTCTCTCCACACTTAGTTATTTTCATGCAGATCTTTGGGCTACAATTTGGGGCTGGTGAGAGATGTTCTAACCCTAGCTCTTGAAATCTGAGGCCCTTTGTTATTTTGAACAAGCTGTGGCAGCCCTAGTTTCTCTGACAATCTGCCTCGACCCCTCCCTGTTCTAGGGGAAAAAGAAAAGCATCCCAGCCCATTAAAATACGGTAGACCAAGGGCCTGGCCCTTTGAAGTCAGGAAGTACCACTCATCCAAAATCTGGGAATCATAGAGATGGGAATAGTCCAGAGAGATCACCTGATCCAGCTTATTGCTGAAATGGAAGGAAAGCCAGGGACAGTGGAACATTTCTCCAGGCAGAAGGCAACCAGCCAGACTGGAAAGAAAACATGTTACCCCAATAGGGAAACCATCAGATTCCTTTGAAAAAGCATCCTTCCTCTTGACTCTTTAAAAATAACTGGAGTTTGAACAATAAAAAGCAATTTCCTTAAGACAAAAGGATACATTAGCAGGGAGGGGGGGGGGTTGCAGTAGACATATCAGATAAAGATCTGATATCCAGAAACTATAAGGAATTGATGAAAATTTATAAGAATCATAATACATACTCTCCAAAGGAACAATAATTTAAGGAGATGAATAGACAATAGAGGAAAATGTATTAAACTGTTAATAACCAAATGAAAAGACGCTCAAATTCCCTAATAATTAGAGAAATGCAAATCAAAGTAACCTTAAGAGAACAGTTGTTACGCTCACTAAAACTGCAAAAAGGCCTCCCCCCGCAAAAGAGGAGAAAAATACAATGTTGGAGGGGTAACAATGGAGTCACGAGGGTATGATCTCTTGGTGATTTTGATTTCTCTCCAAAATATTTCGAGCTGGACAGCCAAAGAGAAAACACGCATCTGTTTGTTGGTAAGACTGCAGATCATACAAATATATAATTATTTTAAAGCATCTTTTATTTTAATATTATAATAATAGCTACCATTTATGTGGCACTTTAAGGTTTGAAAAGTGCTTTATAGGTACCTCATTGATTCTCAGGGCAACCCTGTTGAGGTAGTTGGCTATTATTTCCCATTTTTCATATGGCAAAGCTGAGGCTCAGAGAGATGAAATGACTAGCCCAGAGTAAAATAGCTACTAAGTTCCTGAAGCTAGATGTGAACTCAGATCTTTCTGACTCCAAGTCCAGCACTTTATCCATCGTACCATTGGGCTGCCTTATTAAATTATTTGTTATTGATATTAGAATTGAAATAAACCTTAGAAACCAACCAACTAGTCTAACCTTTTTATCTTGCAGATGAAGAAACTGAGTCCCAAAGAGGGAAAGTGGCTGGATTTAGAGTCAGGGGTCATGGATTTGAATCCCAGTTCTACATGCTACCTTCATGAACTTAGGCCAGCCTGATCCTTAGTTTCCTCATCAGTAAAATGAAGAGGTTGGATTACATGGCTTCTGAAGACCCTTCTAACTTTAGCTCTATGACTGAAGACCTCTAAAGTATATTCCATGCCTTGTTTAAAGTCCCACAGACAGGACTGGAGCCAGGGTTGGACTATACATAATACAACCAGGACTAAAACTTAGTTTCCATTTTTGCTTGTTAGATCTGTGGATAAGGGAAGAGTTTAGGATTAAACAAGAGATAGAGGGACTCATTAGAAGTATGAATCATTTTGATTACATGAAATTAAAAAGGTTATGCACAAAGCCAATGCATCCAAAATTGGAAAGAAAGCAGGAAAATGAGAAAGAATAGCACATTTCTTTGACAAAGGTCCAATTTCTCAAATATATAGGCAACTGAGTCAAATTTATTAAAATTAAGTACCATTCCCTAATTGATAAATGTGAAAGAATATGAACAAGCAGTTTCCGAGAAGAAGAAATCAAATCTATCATGAGTCAGATGAAAAAATGCTTGAAATTATTGATTTAGAGAAATGCAAATTAAAATAATGCTGAAGTACCACCTCATATCTATCAGATTGGATAACATGATGGAAAAAGAAAATTGACAAATGTTAGAGGGGATATAGAAAAACAGGAGCACTAATTGTAAACTGTTCAACTATTATGACAAACAATTTGGAACTAAACCCAAAGGGTTATATAAACTGGGCATACCTTTTGATCCAGCATTACCACTATTAGGGCTATTATCCCAAAAAGATCATAAAAAAGGGGAAAGAACCTACATATACAAAAATATTTATAGCAGATATTTTTGTGGTGGCTAAGAATTGGAAATTGAGGAGATGTCCATCAATAGGGGAATGGCTGAACAAGTATATGAGTGTAATGGAATACTATTGTGCTGTAAGAAATTATGAGCAGGATGGTTTCAGAAAAACCTGGAACTGAGGCGAAATTGTCAGAACCACCCTGGTTACTTTCATAGTTCAGAGAACAGATAAAGAAATCAGTTGCCCTTTGTATGAAAATAAGGAGTTTTAGGATTAGACCTGCCTTTTATCTCTTTCACCAGCACAGGACACATCTAGCCCCCATTCCTGTTATTTGACTACAGAGTGACTAGAGGCAGTTTCAAGTGCTTTCAAATGAACATTAGAGGAAGCCAAGAAAAATCTTTGCCCTTTTCCAAAAACCTTTAGCAACCACTCCAAAATTGTACTTAGCCTTTGGGTGTGGCCACACTGGTCATTCTTTTAACCAGACTTTCAAGCAGGTAGCCAGGTTTCCATTTTGCTCCAGTGCTTATTTGGGGCAAGAGGAGGGGACAGTATCTCTTTAAAGCAGAGTCTTTGGTGAGGAACACTAATGAGAAAAAATAATTGACCATTCCAGGAAGTTCATAAAAATGGATGGAAGGCTCTATTTTATGAGAAACAGATGATTCCATTTCCCTTGACCTTTATCTTTCTCCAGAAATTTGTCCCTGTTCCCTTTTTTTCCTCCAAAATAAATACTTGACTTGACTTGAGGAGACTGATTCTTTTCTCTTATGCTAGGCATTTTAGACAGGAGCTAGGGAAGAGACTTGAGATTCCAATTTAAAATATATGTACATTTAGACAATGGTGAATACATCTTTTTAACAAGTATAACAGAACTTATCGATCCAAAGGAGAACTATACCATTTAAAATAGTTACCATGGGAAGCCATCATTCTATATATTCTAGAAATCCTCTTTGGGAATCTCCTTCAGAGCTGCCAATATGTTCTCATAAATTAGCCTCAATAGTGCAGGTGCTCCTATATAAGGCATTTCCAGATCCCTCCACTTTTCAAGCTCTTAATCCTTTTTTAAATACTTTGCATTACTTTGTATATACTTCATAGTTACTTATGCCAGCCACAGTCCAGGACTAAGGTCCTTCTCACAGAAGGGACTCGGACTTATGCTGACGCGGGTTCATTCCTGGGGGGACCTGATCACAAAGAGAAAGGATAAAGGTTCTTCTTATACTCTTTGGCTTTTATACCCCACCCCATGGTTCCAAGGAAAAATCTCAAGCAAAACCTAGGTATGGCTCATGGATGCACAGAGTACCTTTTAGAAATGGTATTCATTGTACATCCATATATACTGTACATATTGGATGCAAGACAGCTATTTATTTCCTTCACCATGTAAGGGGCTAAAATTCTAGCTATTCTGTCTAAAATCTCTAATGAGTGGTCGCCAATAAATTATAAGCTTTAGCAAGAGTTAGACTTTTAAGCATTTATTAAGGAGAATAAGAATTTGGTAAAGAGGGAGAAAGGCCTACATTCATCTATCTATTAAAGGGAGAGCACGTTTCTAGCTCCGCTCTCCACCAGAGTCCAAAGGGAAGAGAGCAAGACAGAGCGCTAGAAAAGACTCCTGGTCTTGCCCTCAAAGACCTTCGTTTCATGGGCGGAACTCTTCTACAATAAGTCTCCAGCAGGTGGTGTCATTCCAATCATTACAACCACAAAAGATATTCTTAAAAACAAAAGATACACAAGTGTGCATTAATAAATACTTAAAACAAGAACCAATTAAATCCCCTATTACACTCTCCCAAGAAGTCAAGACAACTTTGCAGGGTTGCTCAACATATATTTTCTATTCACCTCAGATCTGTGAGTCTAAGAAGTTTACAAATCCAGATGTCCTGGTAAGCTGAAGTATAACTTGGGCTCTCTTAGTTGTTGCAGTTGAAGTATCCTGCTGGTGGTTCCTCTTACTGATGGTGGTGGTGGTGCATCTTCTCTTCCAAGATGGTGTAGGGAACATCTCCTGAAGGGTTACTGGCACTGACTGAGGTACTCTCTCTTTTTTTTTGGTGAGGCAATTAGGGTTAAGTGACTTGCCCAGGGTCACACAGCTAGTAAGTTGTCAAGTGTCTGAGGCTGGATTTGAACTCAGTTCCTTCTGACTCCAGGGCCGGTGGTCTATCCACTGTGCCACCTAGCTGCCCCGACTGAGGTACTCTCAACCTCTTGAACTCACAAGGTTGCCACCTGGGCTGACAACATACAGTTCTTAGGAACATTGTTTGGTAACCACAGGGAAAGAAATATGAAGCTGAAGAGGCAACCAGAGACTTGAGATATAGTCTCTGGTTTATCTATTCGAACCCATGTTCTTGTTAACAAATGGTCATAGTTGCCATGGCCCACTGTCTCTCCCTACTCCAGGTTGAAAGTCTAAGGGAGAGAGAAGCTGCCTAATTCCCAAGTGACACATTAGAAAGAGTCAGAGGAAGAGTTTTTCTACAGCTCTTATAGCTACTAGGGCAGAAGAATGAGATGTTTCCTCCTTGCTTAATCACCAATCATCTTTGATACTTCACCCCTGTCGGCCACACCACCACCCTCAGGCACAGGGACAAGTGAGGTCATATAGTCTTTTTTTTTTTAATTTAATTTAATTTATTTATTTTTTTTAGTTCTCAACTTTTGTTTATACAAGCTTTACAATTTCAGATTTTTCTCCCTCCCACCCCTCCCTCCCCCCTCCCCTAGACAGCAGGTAATCTGATATAGGTTATATCTATATATCTCTATACATATACATATATATATACACACACATATATACACATAATATCATTAATCCTATTTCTGCATTAATCCTGTTACAAGAGAAAGAATCAGAACAGTGATGCAAAACCTCAAAATAGAAAGAAAAAAAAAAAACCAACAGCACCCAAAACAAAAGAAATAATATGGTTCAATCAGCATCTATACTCCACAGTTCTTTCTTTCTTTTTTTTCTTGGATTTGGAGATCCTCTTCTATCATGAGTTCCCTGGAACTCTTCTGTACCATTGCATTGGTGAGAAGAATATAGTCCATCACAGTAGGTCAATGCTAAATGTTGATGATACTGTGTACAATGTTCTTCTGGTTCTGCTCATCTCACTCATCATCAGCTCACGTAAGACCCTCCAGGTTTCTCTGAACTCTTCCTGCTCATCATTTCTTACAGCACAATAGTATTCCATTGTATTCATATACCACAACTTGTCCAGCCATTCCCCAATTGATGGGCACCCCCTCAACTTCCAATTCCTTGCTACCACAAAAAGAGCAGCTATAAATATTTTGTACATGTGGGTCCCTTTCCCCCTTCCATGATTTCTTTGGGCAAAAGACCTAAAAGTGGAATTGCTGGGTCAAAGGGTATGCACAGCTTTATCGCCCTTTGGGCATAATTCCAAACTGCTCTCCAGAATGGTTGGATCAGCTCACAGCTCCACCAACAATGCATTAGTGTTCCAATTTTCCCACAGCCTCTCCAACATTTATTATCTTCCTTTTTTGTCATTTTAGCCAATCTGATAGGTGTCAGGTGGTACCTCAGAGTTGTTTTAATTTGCATCTCTCTAATCATTAGAGATTTAGAGCATTTTTTCATATGGGAATAGATAGCTTTGGTTTCTTCATCAGAAAACTGCCTGGTCATATAGTCTTTAATAAAGGGTGAAAATAATTGTTTCCTTGGGAAGTACACAGGTTCAGTTGATCAAAGGAGATTCCCCTGGGTTATCCCCATTTTGTTTACTATTATAAACAATTTCTGAATAGCATATAAACTACTTGAAGGATTCTTCCTACCACACCTAGTACAGTGTTTTGCACAAAGCAGGTATTTAATAAATGTTTGTTGAGGGAGAAGGGACTTAGCCTGTGATTTCATTGGCATAGGGAGCTCCTAGGTTAGGAAACTCCCTCTAGCAATGTAGATTGCCACCTACTCTCAATCTATAATCTTAGAAATTTGTCTGGCTCAGTCATATTCAAAAACACTCCAAACCCTGTACCATCATTATAATGATCATATTGACCAATCCAGAATCACTTTTTGAAGAGGTAGAGAGGCTAAGTAACTTAGGGAGGGACAACTTACGTTGTCTGAGGCAGGTCTTCCTGACACCAAGGTGGGCTCTCCATTCATCATATCATGGCATCTACAGCATTTCCAGTATCTACCAGATTAGCATTCTTCCATCTGCATGGGTGGAAAGCAAGAATTCTACAGCATAGTGCAAGAGCTGAATCTGATGGTGTCAAGAGGGCCAGAGTTCAAATACTGGCTCTTCCACTTATTAACCTGTGTGACCTGATATTAGTTATTTAACTTTTTATTTGGCACCCCTATCCCAAAATCCATTGGTATGGGATTCTCTCCTTATTGGAGGAAATGAAGGCCCTACCCTGTGTAAGGGGCAGGCAGGATGGAGTTGGCAAGAGATGAGAGCTTCAGTTCTCAGTAAATCCCTCTTTGGGGACTCATCATTCAGGTGCTCCTTCCTGGCTTCCAGCTTCAAGAGAAAAGATGGAAGAAGTCAACCCCATTTCATATTGTTGAATGAAAAGACTCTGGGAAGCAGGAAAGGAGCGGGTAGTCTTTACCATGCCCCTAATTCCCAGCTTGCTACTCTTGAGACTTCAGAAAATTTCCCCTTGGGTAAGATACAGGAATCTGTCTCTTGGATGGACTGAATTATTTCATTTCCAATAGGAGAGCTCCTTCACCTTGTATTTTCTGGCATGTGTTGTCCTATGTATGCCTTTACTGATTTCTATTTTGCTACTCTTTGAATAAATGGGCTTCTTAGTATTAGGTGGGAAAGGAATCAGACTTTGGAGATACAAAGTTTGGAGTCCCTCTTTCCCCCAAATGACAAACTAATAAAAAATAGAGTTCAATTTAATTTTTTTGTTTGTTTTGTTTTGTTTTTTGGTTTTTTTTTTAGTGAGGCAATTGGGGTTAAGTGACTTGCCCAGGGTCACACAGCTAGTAAGTGTTAAGTGTCTGAGGCCAGATTTGAACTCAGGTCCTCCTGAATCCAGGGCCAGTTCTCTATCCACTGCGCCACCTAGCTGCCCCTCAATTTAATTTTTAATTATTTTTTCCAGTGAGCTTTTGTACCTTCTTTTCCATTTGGGCAATTCTACGTTTTAAGGAGTTGTTTCCTTCACTAAATTTTTGTAATTTTTTTTTTTTGTGGTAAGGATAAACATGTCTTTGCTTTTATTTGCATCTTAATGTCACATTTACTTCCATGCTATAAGCTTTTGTTTCTTCAGTTTCTTTTGGGATATCTTTTTCTTTTCAGCAACCTCTTCTTCTGGTTTAGGAACAATCTGTTCCTTTTCAGTCAGTATCATCTCAACATGGCAAGGGGAACTCATGTATGGGTTGATTCAACCATGAGCCCTGTAAGTAAACCATCCCATTTTGGGGGCCTTGTTAACCTGGATATGCTCAATGACAAGAGAATCCACATCCAAACCCTTCAGTTTAGTATTACTTTTTGCATTTTTAAGCATATGCAGCAAGAACTCAGCATTCTTTTTGGGCTAACGACCCTGTGTCCAACCCCACTGCTTAGCCTGGGCATACCTGCCAACTCCACCATTGTATCGATGGAAGGGAACACATTGTTTCTTCAATGTGACATCTTTCAAATTCTTGATAGCTTTTCAGATATGCATGCCCTTGACAGCTTGGGCTGTTTTACAGGTATTCTTGAAGTAGACCCAGAAATTTGAACCCCTTGACTTGCATGATTTTGTGGGGTTCTCTGGATCAAGAAAGTACCTCACCATTTTAAATGATTACCTAGAACGGCTCAAGGGAAGAGGATGAATTTTTGTATATCTTTTTCCATTTGGCCAATTCTGCTTTTTAAAGAGCTATTTTCTTCATTGGACTTTGGTGCTTCTTATACCATTTGGCCTATTCTGTTTTTCAAAGTGTTATTTTCTTCAGTATTTTTTTTGTGCTTCCTTTCCTGTTGACTGCTTTTTAATGATTTTCTTGCATCACTGTCATTTCTTTTCCCAATTTTTCCTCTCCCTCTCTTATTTGATTTTTAAAAATCCTTTTTAAAAATGCTTCCATGAGTTCTTTTGGCGGGGGGGGGGGGGGGGAGCCTTTGCATGTAACCATTTTTGACCTTGTTGTCCTCTTCTGTTTGTGTTTTGATCTTCCCTGTCACCAACTTTCTATGGTCAGGTTCTTTTTTTGTTGCTAGATCATTTTTCCAGCATATTTCTTGACATAACTTTATGTTAAAGTTGGGCGCTGTTCCTTTGGTGAGAGGGCCTCTGAAGTTTCATGTTTTTGTTCTGTTTTTTGTGTGTGTGTGTTTTTTTTTCCAGAGATAGTTCTGAGGGTCTGTAAATTTTCAGTTCTTCTGAGGAGGGATTATCTAAGGAGAGGTGTGGTCACTGCTCTTCTGGCCTGTACTCTGGTCTGTGAGCAACCACAAGCCCTGTTTTCCACTCTAGAACTGTGACAGTATCCCTACTTCCCCATAGCCAGGAGCTCTAGTGTATTAGTGCTCCTCTTCACCCTGGGATTGTGACCCAGATCCCTGTATGGACAATTCAACAGAGTCCTGCATCCTGTGCCAACTAAGGGGCCCCTGTAATTTCCTTCTGACCATCTATAGGCTGAGAGCTTTGAAAGCTGCTGCTGCTCATTCAGTTGCCCCAAAGGTCTGCTGTTGGTTGTGCTGGGTGTGGCCCACTGTTGGCTACCTTGAGCAAGGTCTCAGGGGCCTCACTGCTGGCTTGCCAGGCATAATGTTCACTGGAATGCAATCTCCTCTTACCTCAGTGAGACAGACAGAACTTTCTTGTCAACCTTCTAACTTGTCTTAGGCTGGAATATTATTTCACCCTTTTCTTTTTTTTTGGTTTTGCCACTCCAGAATTCCTGATGAGGTATTATTTTAAAGTTCTTTGGAGGGGAATTTGGAAAAGCTCAAGTGAGTCCCTGCCTTTACTCTGCCATCTTGGCTCCTTTTCACTTCCCATGGCTAGAACCCAATCACATTTCCTAGACAAATAATATTTAAGGGACCTCCCTCTCTCTGAGGAAAGCAGAGTGGCCTCTGGCCCCAACTTCATGTTTCCCCTCCTAGCCAAAATGGAAGTCTTCCTTGGGGAAGGTTGTGGGGAGAAAAGACTATAGATGTCTATTTTACCTCCCTTCAAGCCACAGGTTCTTACCCATCCTTATGGGCCCTTACCATAAGGAGGTCTCTCTTCATACTGGGGGCCCACCACTCACTTCTTCCACTATATCATTTTCCTCATCTAGTAAATGAACAGTTTGTACTAGATGCTCTCTAAATCCTCAATCTATTATCCTGTGATGCCACCCTAGGCAAAATTGAATTTTGTCTCATGTGCCATAGTGCCAAATGAAGGGAGCTGTCAGTTTTCTCCATAAAACATACAACCTGATTTACACCAAAATAGAATCCTAGATCCCATTTCTTGTCATCAAAAATAAGTGCATTTCTAAAAGATAAATGTTCCTTATTTCCCTCTTTGGATCACACCCTAGGTCATTGCCTACCTTACCTTCTCATAATTTGAACTCTAGTAGTATCTTCCTCCTATGTCAGGACACACAGTTGATAATACCAGGGTCCATGAGAATAAGTGGACCATCCTTCAGGGTTAACTGGGGGCAATTTTCTGGAAAAGGTACTGTGTTTCTTTCTCTGAGAAAATTATTAATAATAGGGTGTTTTGGGGACTCAAAGATACACACACACACACACCCAGGAACTCTGGCTGGTTTTGCAGGGTCAGCCCAGAGTCAGAAGAATTTCAAAGGAAATGTAGATCAACCTTCCGGATTAACTAAAAGAAGTTAACTAACCTAATACCACCCTCAAGTCATGTCAATCAATGGACTTGAATGTTACTGGCCAATTAGCTTGGATCAAGGTGGAGTGACCCACCTCTATCTGAGATAGGTTAAAAACCCCGGAGAGGGGTCTCTTGCTCTCTTGGCATACTCTTCCCTCTGCCACGCTACTCTCTCTCTCCCCTCTATTCTGGGTATGTCGGACTTCTGATCTTTCTGAGCCATGAGCTCTCTATCTTTACTAATATTTAATATGATTTAATAAATGCTTAATGAGGGGCAGCTAGGTGGCACAGTGGATAATGCACTGGCCCTGGATTCAGGAGGACCTGAGTTCAAATCTGACCTCAGACATTTGACACTTATTAGCTATGTGACCCTGGGCAAGTCACTTAACCCTCATTGCCCTGCCAAAAAAAAAATAATTAATAAATGCTTAATGCCTCCAAACTGGTGCAGTAGCCTCTAATTTCTATATATTAGAACCCCTGCTAATTTTCCCTAAAACTTGGTACAATTATAGGGCACCCCATAAAAATTTTAATTGCCACATTTCTTATAGCACAATAATATTTCTTTTTCTTTTTTTTTTTTTTAGTGAGGCAATGGGGGTTAAGTGACTTGCTCAGGGTCACACAGCTAGTAAGTATTAAGTGTCTGAGGCCAGATCTGAACTCAGGTACTCCTGACTCCAGGGCCGGTGCTCCATCCACTGCGCCACCTAGCTGCCCCTTGTTTTTTTCTTTTTCTTTTTTTTTTTTTTTGTGAAAAATTTATTTATTTATTTGTTTTTTGCAGGGCAGTGAGGGCTAAGTGACTTGCCCAAGGTCACACAGCTAGTAAGTGTCAAGTGTCTGAGGTCGGATTTGAACTCAGGTACTCCTGAATCCAGGGCCGGTGCTTTATCAACTGAGCCACCTAGCTGCCCCACAATAATATTTCATAACATTTATATGCCATGACTTATATAGCCATTAACCAATACCTGAGCACACTCTGTAACTATAATATTTTTAATAGACAGATTTTTTTTCTTGATCCTGATAACATCCTTAGGGTATAAACACAGAAGTAGGATCATCTTATGCTTTTATGGAAACTCCCCCTGAAAAAGAGATGGCTTTCTGGGAGGAGGAGAGGAGCATTATGGGGAAAATCTAGGCAGTATAAAACCAAAATATATAAATTAAAATCTATTTTTAAAAAAGATATATCTTATAATTTATTAAACATTTAGTAATGTTTCTCATGCTATTCTTGTAGAAAAAATACCCTAAGGGATGAAGACTAAATGATAGCACAATTAGGACACTTGGGAAATAGGACAGGCAACATATCCAAAGTATATTTACCTTTTTGTTATGTCATTTTGGAAGGAGGTCTCCAATGAAGTGCCCCAGGGATCTGTTCTTGTTTCTAAGTTGTTTAATATTTGTATTAAAGAGTTGGATAAAGAATTAGAGCATCATGCTTATCAAATCTACAGGTGACTCAACAGCTAGGAGAGCTAGCCAACACACTGGATGACAGGATTTTTAAAAGATCTTAATAAACTAGAATGCTAGGCTGAATCTAATAAGATGAAATTTAAAAGATATAAAAGTAAAGTCTCAAAAAATCAACTTCACAAGTACAAGATGGAAAAGGCAACAATTCATTTGAGGAAGACCTGAGAATTTTCATATATTTTACATCAATATGATTCAACAGTACAACATGGAAGCCAAAAAAAAAAAAAAAAAGCTAATCCAGTCTTAGACTGCCTTAGTAGAGAGATTCAGTGTCCAGGGACAAGGAGGCAATAATTCTTCTGTACTCTACCCTACCCTATATCTGAAGTATTGTGTTCAGTTCTAGGCAACATATTTTAACACTGATAAGATGGAGAGTATCTAGAGGAAAACAACCAGAATGGCAAAGGAAATTAAGTTCATGCCATGTGAGGATGGGTTGAAAAAATGGGTGACATTTAGAAAAGACTTTTGGAGGGAAATCTGTCTTCAGTCATCTGAAGGGTCATCATTTGGAAAAGGATTTAGACTTGACCTATTTTTTCCCCAGGAGAAGAAATAGGAATAATGGATTGGAGTTGCAAAGGGACAAATCTAGACTTCTCTAGGATATCTACCTAAAGGTAGAGTGCATTCCTCTCCCTTACCTTGAGTGTGGTCTTTAAACCAAGGTTGTTTGACCATTTGCAACTATATTGTAAAAGGGATTCTTTTTTTCAGATACAGGTTGTACTAAATGGCCTCTGAGGTCCTTTTCAAATCCAAAATTCTGTGATTCTAATTCCAAATCATACACTTCTCCCACAACAATCGGAGACCTCTGGCCCCCTTCTCAACAATAACCATGTCATACCATGCCCCAAATGCAGCACTCAATTTATTTCTACTGTCTCTTCCCTCTTTGGGATGCAACAGCACTTCACAACATTGACTGACAGCGAGTCTTCTTCTGTCCTTATGCAGTAGATGAGGAAATGGGTTGTTGAGGTGGTTTTTTCAAGGTTGCATAGTAAGGTATGGGCAGACTAGAACCATTGGCAAAATAATTCCTCCACAACTGTACAGAGCAGAAAGTAACCAGTCAACTTTCTCTAAGGGGCACTTTTCCTTTTGTGTCTAATCTCAGGTTATTATCAATATCTTTCACGTTTACTTTTTTTTTTTTTGGTGAGGCAATTGGGGTTAAGTGACTTGCCCAGGGTCACACAGCTAGTAAGTGTTAGGTGTCTGAGGCCGGGTTTGAACTCAGGTCCTCCTGACTTCAGGGCCAGTGCTCTATCCACTGCACCACCTAGCTGCCCCTATGTTTAGTTTTAAATAATAAACATAAATATAATTATGTAAGAATATAACAAATTTACATTTATGTTAAAATTTTGATAATGTCTTATTTTAAACACTGTAATCATTTCCTGAAACCTTTTATTGAAATCTTTTGTTTTAAAGTCACCTTTATTTAAGAATATATCCCTCCTTCCTCCTCTTACCCAGCATGCCATCTCCTGCAATAAAGATTCCAAAGGAAAGGGGGGTGGGGAATGTAGGTTAGCAAAACTAGCCAACCCACCAACTGATTCAGAGGGTATATGCAACAACCCACACCCCCGTCTGATCTCAACTGTGCAAAGAAGGGAGGGAGGTACATTATCTCATTTCTTCCCCAGAGCCAAGCTTGGTCATTATAATTACAGTGTTTCGTTCAGGGGTTTGTGCTGTTTTTTGTTCTTTCCATTTTTTCCATAGTAGTAGCCATTGTGTATATTGTTTTCATGGCTCTGTTTATTTTGCTCTGAATCAGCTCATAAAGGAGAGGAGGCATCATGGCGTAAGGCAGAGGGTATCAGATGTAGACTCAGAGAGCCTGGGTTTGAAATCTGGCTCCACCATCTCATGTATGACCTTGGCAAAGTCACATAACCCTCTCTGGGCTATAGTTTCCTTATCTGTAGAATGAGAGGGGTTAGAATAGATAACTTCTAAAATCCCTTCCAGCTCTAAATTTTTCATCTTATGGTCAAGCTTCTCTGAATTCTTTAGATTCATATGACATGAGGACATAGTGATATTACATTCCTGAACCATTATTTGTTTAGTCATTCCTTAATTGATAGACACCTACTTTGCTCCCAATTCTTTGTTACTACAGAAAGTGCTGCTATGAATACTTTGATGTATATGGAACTTTTATTCCTATCTATGACCTCCTTAGCATATTTACCTAGCAGTGGGCTCTCTGGGTAAAAAGGTATACATGGGCCTTTTAGTTCCCCCTCCCCTTTTTAAATGCATAATTACAAAGAGATGTGGTTGTTAGGCCAAAGGATATGGACCTTTTTAGTCACTTTTTTAAGCATAATTCCAAACTGATGATGCCTTTTGCTTTCTATATGTTCATAATTTCCTGAAACTTCTCATATAGATCCCTTTAAAAAAAGGTTTTATTGATATGTTTTATTTTTACATCACTTTCATTCCTGAATTTTTTTTACCTTCCTTCCCCTATGCCCAGTTAGCTACCCCTTATACTGAAGATTTTTAAAAATTCATTAAACCAATCAACCTATGAACCACAACTAATAAAATAATCAATGATTCCCCCTCTACAGCTCCTCTCTAGGGCTAATCTTCTTGGTCATTATAATTACCCAGAATAAAGCCTTTCTTTTAAGAAACAAAACAAAATAAAACAATTAAGCAACATCTGATAATAATACTTCTCAGGGTTGTTGTCAGAAAAAAAAAGATATAATATAGTAAGTTATTTTGCAAACCTTAAAGTGTTATATACATCCTACAATTGTTGTTGTTGTTATGATTGTTATTATCACATAGTCTGTGAAGCTACACTACATTCTCCACCTGTGGTTCCAGAATTCCTTTGTAAGAGGAGGACGGTGTTCTTAGAGACAAAGATTGGTCATTGCATTTAATCTGAGTTAAACTACTTTTTAGTTAACATTTTCTTGAAGTTCCATCAGACATCTTTTATATTTACATGAGGAATAGAGTACTAGGGTGGGCAAGAAGAGGAGGGTTTCTCAAATGAAGAATTTTGAAAGAGAGGAAGAAACAAAGATATTACTTCAGGATTTTGAAGACTGCTGGGGAGGCTGCTTGGAAAAGTAGTGAGGTAATGTCCATATAGGTTTTTGAGATAGCTGGTGAAAGGTATTAAATAAACACCCATTATCCTCATCACCAGGCTTGTGTATCTAACAACAACCACAACAATGGATGGCCCAGAGGTCAATCCACGGTCTTCTGTTGGCTAATACATTTAGTAAGGATCTGGAGGAGGAAATGAGTTGATGAAGTTTGTTGATAATTCGAACAGGTTTGGCTGGCCATGTGCATGGAGGCCTGTGAGAAACTCCAGATGGAGTTAAAACTCCTTGGGGCCCCAGGCAGCAACAGATGGCAGATGAGTTTAACTTGAATGAATGTGAGTGAAGTCAGGCACACTGGTGAAAGCTCATTTCAGCTCTTCCCAAGTGACATAAGATTCAGAACCTGTGGGATCCTAAAGAAGATGAAACTGAGAGAAGCCCTGAGAGATGAGTATAGCCAGCCCCAGGGGAAATGGATGGTTGCCCTGATCACAACAGCAAACAAGAGCTGGATTGAAACACCTTCAAGGATTGGTAATTGGGGTCAGTAATGCATCTCACCACCTCTGCCCCAGCTGAGTCCCTGTATACCTATGGAGGTCACCAGCCCCCACCTAGGGGAGTATCACAGATTACACCAGGGTATGATATGGGGACAATGAGACTAGGGTGAGGTTACCCAATTCTCCAATATGCTATATCCTGGTTGACATCCCCATAAATGGGCTTCCAGGAGCCCAGAGAAATGTACTACAAACCAACAACAAAATTTATTAGGTGCCTACTATGTGCTAATAGTTAGGGATGCAAAGATTTAAAAAATGGCATAGTACCCGCCCCCCAGGGAGTTCATAATCTAACAGGGGTGATAAGACATGTATGTATAACAAGGGAACTAATTTACCCCTTGTGTTAGGCCCTATGTTCAAGCCCCTTGCTAAACTAAGCAGACTCTTGGGCTGTTTCTAGTGATAGATATACCCTGGCTTAACAGGAAGAACTGATGCTTTGAGGTAATTCCGGGTAAATTGATCTTTTGGTCCCTCTGATGATGGGAGGGGGAGAATTTTGCACATCAAAGAGAATTGAGCACTAATCTGAAAGAACTGCCTATTTGGTATACTTTAAATTTTATTTTTAAATTTTTTTAGTGAGGCAATTGGGGTTAAGTGACTTGCCCAGGGTCACACAGCTAGTAAGTGTTAAGTGTCTGAGGCCGGATTTGAACTCAGGTCTGCCTGACTCCAGGGCCGGTGCTCTATCCACTGCGCCACCTAGCTGCCCCCTATTTGGTATACTTTAAAAGGAGGGCAGCAAGATGGCACAGTGGATAAAGTGCTGGGCCTAAAGTTAGGAAGAATCATCTTCCTGAGTTCAAATCTGGCCTCTGACACCAACTGTGTGACCCTGGGCAAGTGACTTAACCCTATATGTCTCAGTTCCTTATCTGTAGAATGAGCTGAAGAAGGAAATGGCAAACCCCTCCAGTACCTTTTCCAAGAAAACCCCAAATGGGGTCAGGAAGAATTGGACATGAGTTAAAAATGGAACAACCACAAATACTTTAAAAGGAGAGACAACTTCTGCTATGACTCTCTCTTCTCATTTGGTGAGCATGTTGGTATTCTAGCAGCCTTTCCCTTGGACTTCCACTGGGGAGAATCTTCCCGATCTCCCCCCAACAGCTATGGTTGTTACTCACACATTGTAGAGAAGTACATGTGCCTGTCTAGGAGAACCTGAGACTGGATCTTAAAGTCCTAACTGCCTTTTCTGTTTTGTGTTTCTTTCCCTGAACACAAGATCATCTTGAGAAATGGACTTTTGGGACCTGATGATTACATAAGGAATTCTTGAGTTCCTACATTCCTTAATTGGTTCTAGAGGCCTTCCTTCAGAAGGTGAGCCTTCAACTAACAATTGAACCTCCAAATGAAGATGACTGACAGGAGAATTCATGCCAGTCTGCATGAATCTAAGATTATGAACCTTGCAGTCCTACAAAGGGTTTTATGTTGTGTTTTAATGGTTTAAGTACTGGCCTCCCATGACAGAAAAGTAGGAGTGAGTGTATGTAGTATGTGTTTCAAACACATGTTAATGCATTTCTTTTGTGATGGATGAAATAAATAGCTGTCCTATTCCTAATCTACTTTATACCTTTCTGAAAGGGCTCTTTTAATCCCATTTAGGTGATCTTAAACATAACATACCTTGGACATGAATTATTTATAAACTTTGTTTAAGAGATTTACCAAGAAATCTGCCAGTGTTGGGGAAAAGAGATGTATTCTACTCTCCCTCTCTCCAGGGATGTCTGAAGTTGGGACTGCCTGAATCCCACTGTGATTGACAGGTGGAGGGGGCAGCTAGGTGGCATAGTGGATAAAGCACCAGCCCTGGATTCAGGAGGACCTGGGTTCAAATGCAGTCTCAGACACTTGACACTAGCTCTGTGACCCTAGGCCAGGTCACTTAACCATCATTGTCCTGCCTCCCCCCACCTCCAAAATAGACACAGTGATTGACAGGTGGAAAGAGAATACTAGCAGAAATTGTTTTTCCTTTTAGGGTCTATTGCTTGGACAGATTTTTTTGCTCTGTGGCTAATCCTCTTTGGAACCACTCCCACCCCCCCAACCCCCATCCTTCCAGCATCATTATTGACTAAGGGACCGATCAAGAAATTGCTCCTCCACCTAAAGCATCAGTTCACAGGGATAAATAATGGGTCACCGATTCATTCCCAAAGCAGAAGTTTGGCATGGTTAAGCCAGAGCACACATCACCCAAAGTAGATAAAATATTTCGTTTAGAGCCAGAAAAAAACTCATTTTGCTCCTTAAAGACTCAATAGCCAGAGACACAAGCTCTGTGACACTGGGAGCCTTTCTAGGTCTCAGGTTTCTCATCTGTGAAATGGGAATAATAAGAGGATTGTTGTGAGGATCAAACAAGGTATTATATGTAAAATGCTTTGAAAAAATGCCACATAAACGCTGTTTGTTATTCTTGTCATTGTTGCTGATTTTGTGATTAAATAAGACAGGGAAGGTAGATTGGAGCCAGGCTGTAAAAGGCTTTAAGTGCCAAGCTATGAAGTTTTTATTTTATTTTATAGGTAATAGAAAGCCATGGGAGGCTTTTATGTACATGGTCAGACCTGTGCGGTAGGTAGATTGTTTTGGTCGTTGTGTGAAGGATGAATTGGGAGGAGAGAGAATGGACTTAGGGACCAGTGGAAAGAAAGGATTTTGAACTAGGATTGTGATCCTATGAAGAGAGAAGGGGAGGAATTCAGGAGATGTGGAGGTAGGATCAATAGGAATTGATAACTGAGTGAAGGTTAGGGACAGTAAATAGGGGAACTAAACCATATTCATTCTGACCAAAACATACAAAGAAGTTGTAGCTAAATGAAAGGGAAATTCATAGGTTTGTCTCAAAACAGCATATAAAGAAGGTAACAGAGTCAGTTCTATTATGTACTCAAAGAAACATCATTTCATGGGATATTTGGTTCTCTTACTGTGTGTGAGTATGGGGGGAAGAAAACCAGCATGAAGATAATAATTGCAACTTATTATACCAATATCCATTGAAGAGGATGAAATCTATAGAGAAAACATACTTTTGTATGTAATTTATACTGTCAAATATTAAAATATAGCTTTTGTATCTGCCTGCCTCCTATAAACAGATCAGAGAAATGTTTAATTTCTGCTACAAATTAATAAACAGATCAGATAAATTATAATATTATATCTCCTACTAATTAGAAAGAGAACATGATATATCTGCCTGTCTCCTACAATGAACCAGATCAGAGAAATAATGTTTAATTTCTCCTACAAATCAGAGACAGACAGAAAAAGCATACCTGTCCTCCTACGAAAACAGATCAGAGATAGACAGAAAAAATATCAATTTAATATTTTATTGTCCCAAGAAGAAAGATAACAAAACACATGATCATGTGGAGACTTCTGTCCTAAGAGAGAATCTCAGAGGCCTCCCCATTTCTGAGGGTATATATGGTTTTAGTCCACTGATTACAGAGCATTGTCAGCTTCAGTAGTATGATATAGAAATCAACCCAGAAGCAAAAAGTGGTTTAACAATTTCAGTTATAAGAAGTATGGAGGAAATACAGAAGCATCATGATAAGACTACAGGATTCCAAAAAAGGGGTTGGCAGGAATGAGGATGCCCAGATGTTACCATAAAATAGGAACTTACTATCCTGAGGGAAAAGAAGTCACTAGGTAAGGTCTTTTATCTGCTAGATATCTGGGTTTAGTTTGGAGTTCAGTTGAAGGACATTTTAATCCTATTAATACAGGGTTTCATAAAACTCCCCTTGGATAATAAGGTACCTCCATCAAATTCAGGTGATCCATGTATTCATATTTTATTTTCTTTTTTGGTGAGGCAATTGGAGTTAAGTGACTTGCCCAGGGTCACAAAGCTAGTGTTAAGTGTCTGAGGTCAGATTTGAATTCAGGTCCTCCTGACTCCAGGGCCATTGCTCTATCCACTGCACCACCTAGCTGCCCCCATGTATTCATATTAACAATACTTTCCTCAAGTAAAGAGTTGGAAGGTGCTAAACTTGAAGAATGATGAATATCTGTGCCCCCCCTCCCATGAAATGGATGATATTTTAACAGAAAGGAAATGACAGGATCTAGATGTTGAAGTCATTTCCAAAACAGTCTGCCTGGGGGAATGAATGAATGGATCAATGGATGGATGATGGATGGATGGATCAATGAAAAGACAAGTATTATGTATTTACTATTTACTAGATTCTATGCTAAGAATTTCAAATACAAATACAAAAAGGTCTTTGCTGGGGAAGGATGGACTGATGATTACTGAAAACTGAGAAGGCAGAGCTATTCAGTTCCTATTTTGTTTCTGTTTTCTCTGCAAATGAGAATGAGCTTTAATCAGGAAAGGACAGAACAAAAGTGATTAACCTGTTGATAGCCAAAATTAGTAAGGAGATCATAAGAGAGTACTTAGATGCCCTTGGTGAATTCAAGTTATCTGTCCTAGACAAACTACAAAAATGGGTCCTGTAAGAAATGGGATTGGAGAGTCACCATCAGTGACATTAGAAAGATCATGGGAAATGGGAGAAATCACATAAGACTAAAGAAGGTCCCATGTTGTCTCAATTCTCAAAAAAGGGAAGTGAATAAAAACTTCAAACCATAGGCTGGTGAACTTGACTTTGATTCCTGGGAAAATTTTTGCAAGGATCATTAAAGAGATGCTGGGAAATATTTAGAAAGGGAAGCAGTGATTCTAGAACCAGCCTAGCTTTATCAGGAACAAGCCATGCCAGACTAATTTCACTTCCTTTTTTTTGGACAGGATGACTAAATTAGTAGATGAGAGAAATACTGTAGATATACTTTATTTAGATTTTAGCAAAAGATCTTAAACTATTCTTTTTGGGGGACAAGGCAACTGGGGTTAAGTGACTTGCCTAGGGTCACACAGCTAGTAAGTGTCAAGTGTCTGAGGCTGGATTTGAACTCAGGTCCTCCTGAATCCAGGGCCAGTTTTTATCTACTGCACCACCTATCTGCCCCCCAGTCTTAAACTATTCTTGTGGAGAAGATAAAGAGCTATGGATTAGACAATAATACTATCACATGTATTGATAATTGGTTGGATAGCTGTCAGTGTAGAAGGAGGTATTCTAGTAGAATACCCCACAGATCTGTACATGGCTCCATGTTGTTTAATATGTTTTATCAATGATTTGAATAAATGCATAGGTGCATATACTCATCAAATTCACTGATGACACAAAACTGGGAGAGATAACTAACATACTAGATGACAGAGTCAGGATCCAAAACAATCTTAGACAGGCTAGAGCATTGGGTAGAAAATTTAAGGTGAAATTCAGTAGGAATAAATGTAAAGTCTTACATACCTAGATTCAAAAACCCCACTCTACAAATATAAGATGAGGAAGCTTGGAGAGATGGCAGTTATTTTAAAAAGAATCTTGGGATTTTAGTGGACTACAAAGTCAATATGAGTCAGGTGTGATGTAGCAGGCATTAGAAGAGGAATGGCTTCCAGGAACAAGGAGGTTATAATCCCAATGTACTCTGCCATCAGCAGAGTTCATTTGGAATACTGTGTTCATTTCTAGGAACCCTGGTTTAATAAGGATAATGGTAAGCATAAGAGTGTCCAAAAGGAGAACGACTAGGATAGTGAAGGGCTTTGAATCCAGGAGGACCAGTTGAAGGAGTTGGCCATCTTAAAACCTTAAGGAAAGAAGACTAAGGGAGAGATATGATAGTTGCCTTCAAGCATGTAGAAAAGGGATAAGACTTGTTCTCCTTAGTCCCAGAAAGCAGAACTAAGAGCAATGAGTGGAAGTTTCAAAGAGAACGAGTTAAACTTGATGTAAAAAAAAACACCTTTCTAACCAAAAGTAGAACAGTTTATCTCTAAAGGTGTAGATAGAAATCCTTAGAAATCTTCAGGCAGAGGCTAGATGACCACTTGTCAGGTATATTATTGTGAGGATTCTTTTGTGCATTGGTTGGACCAAAAGGCTGCTGATATCCCTTCCAATTCTTAAATTTGGTGATTTTATGAGCTTATTCAAATTTATGACCCCTTTAGGGGAGCAGTGGCCAGGGAAGGCAGTTTTGGTGTAGGAAATCAGGGGATGGTGACTTGATCCATAAAGCAGTCATTTGATACACTCTTTCCACAAAACAATGGAACCATGAATTTGATTTTTTTTAAATTACTGGCCCAGAACAAGAGATAGGAAGGGAAAGGTGGGAGTGTGAATGCTAGAGGCAGGTAGATGACTGAATGGAATAGGAAGCCTAGTCTGGTCTCAAATGGGGCCAGCTAGAAATTGTGAGTCAAATAAATTTGTGTTCTCTCAATACGGTTGAACCTGAGAACAGGAGTTCCATAAACTGAATAGATTAACTTTCCCAGGAATTAGAGGGCATGGATAATGGAGGCATGGTACTCTGAGTGATGGTCAAGGTGGGAAGAAATGAGGAGGTAGTGGTGAAGGAATGACTGAATGGGACATGAAGCTTAGTTCAGGGGAAGGTTAAATATTTGGGGTGTGTAATTTAAGATTCTAAATGTGGATTCTAATGTGTTCCCCCAGTTTGGGGGAAACTGACTAAAAATCACTGATAAAACGAGTTTAGGTTTTTAAGGGTTTATTGGAAAATAGAAAGAAAAAGATTGAGAACAGAATTCTAACAGTCTGGCATTCCTATCTTTCCTCAAATCTCCTGTGAAGTCCTCTGCCGCCACCACCATCAAGTCCGGAAGCCAAAAAAGGCCCGCGCTCTCTGCGCAGGCTCCCTTTCCTCCTTCCTGTCTCCTCCCAGACCATAGGAGGCTCCTCCAGTTGATTGGCTGGTAGACTTGATAGACAGCACCCATGAGCAAGCGTCATTTCCTGACGCCAAGAAAAAGCCACAATGCCTCTGAGGCATTTTCCTCATGGTGGAGCTCTCCACAGCAAGTCTCCAGTAGGTGGCGTCATTCCAATCATTACAGTGGTCATGAAAGTTAGTGTTCACTCAAGATAAATTAACTCCAGGGTAAGAGTTTCAAAACAGTAGTTTCACTTCCCCAAGGATTAGAGGTGATCAAACTATCAATGATTAATCCGAAGGATAGAGATGAGAAAAAGATACTAGGTGGGGGCAGCTGGGTGGTGCAGTGGATAAAGCAACGCCCTGGATTCAGGAGGACCTGAGTTCAAAGCCAGCCTCAGACACTTGACACTTACTAGCTGTGTGACCCTGGGCAAGTCACTTAACCCCAATTGCCTCACCAAAAAAAAAAAAAAAAAAGATACCAGGTGAACCTCACCAATATAGGTAAGCTATTGACTGGGAAATAAAGGTTAACTCTGATTATCACTATTTTAGAGAAACTTAACTGATATATAGTAACCACAACAAGAAAGAGAAAAGTGAAAAGCCAAGAAGCCACCTCAGTCAGCAAATACTTGATCTCCTTGCTGAGAGACCTGGAAGCCAAAGGCAACACCATTTTAGAGTACAAGCTCATTTATGAAATGTTATATGACTACATCTTTATGACTAAAGATTGTGAGCCTCACAAAATTGTGAAAAAACAGTGAAGAGGAGAGCAAGCTTGCAGAAATATTGGCATGGGACTCAACTGGGTCAGATCATTCTAAGAGCATTTATGGTTGAAATTTGAGGAAAATGAACAGACATGAAATGGAACAAATTTGCCAGGGTTTCCATAGGGATGTATTCTCACCATTGATGACAGTGGAGACATCACATTTGGATCCTACCAACTTAGTACCCAATGTACTATGTAAAGTAGTGGGAATAGCACTAAAGAAGATGAAATTGGGAAAAGTGACTGTACCTGACCAACTTTATACAAAAGAAATATGTACTGTGGGTGTCACATTTTATTGTATGTTTGAAATGAGCAAAACCCATTTTATTGTATTGTATTTTAATATCTTTGTGGGGGTTTTTTATAATTTCATTTCCAAATATATCCTTCCTCCTCTCCTTTCTGGTCCTTGAAATAGATGGAAAAGAAAGAAACTATAACTTATTAGGTGACACTTTTAAAGGTACCTGAGATTCATTTCTGAGATTTCAAAGAATCAAAGATTCCAAAATAGTGGAAAATAGTATAGATAGCATTACTACATAAAGAAACAAAAGGAAACCATGAAAACATCAGCAAATACTGACCTATATTCCTGATTTTTCATCTCTATAGTATTTTTATGAGAAAGGATTACAAATTAAGGATATCTTTAATAAATATATGAAGAGGTAAGGGTCAGACTTTCAAAACCATTTTCTATAGTGGACTACATCTTCACAGGCATACAATTAACTGAGAGATGTGGGTAATACAAGACCATTCTGTTTATTTTTATTAATGCAAAAAGGTATTTGATTTAGATAAACCAAAATGTAGTCTTAACGTCTTTCTTCCAACAAGGTAGAGACACTAAAGCAATTATTAAAGGCACATAAGATTCCTTGAAAGATGAAAACCCAGAGATAACACCATTCCCTAATTCTCTGAGTATCAGTATCAAGAAGAGAAAAAACCTGGGAGATATGATTGCCAAAGATGTTTGCCACCCTGTTATGGGGAGCTGTCCTGCACCAGAGTCCAGAAAGAAGAGGGATTTATTGTCAATTCATACTTATAATAGCCTTGTACCAACTATATCTAAGTCTATATTACTATAGTAACTCTTTAGTACTTTCTGAGACCATTCAAAGGAGATTGGCCTGGTAAACCACTCATGAAAAATCAAATGGATGGAGATATTGCAGGGCTAGAGCTCATGAGGTATCTCCACTAAGTCCTATCACTGATATGTAGAGTGTCAAAGAGTAGAGAGTCACCATGCTCCCTAAAGAGGGGTAAACCAGTCAAGGTCAGAAAAACAGAGTAGGTTGCAGCTTCTAGGCCAATTTATTTTGGGTTTGGCCCATGAGTGGCTGCTGTTCGTCCAGGGTGGGTTGAGACAGGGACACCCAGTCTCCACAAAAGTATTGCTCAGATTACGACATACAGTTGGTTGGATGAGTCAATGACTTAGTACTTCAGTACTAAGATATATAGTATTAGATATACAATATAGATAGATTGATAGATAGATATAGAGATAGAGAGATATAGAGATAGACAGTACATCAGATATGTATCTTAGACAAGCATTTCAGACAATGAACTAGGCTCAGAACTGAATAAAAGGAGAGCAAGTTAGACTGCATATGGATACTTCCTGTATTCTCACAGCTGAGGGGTCCTCGATTTATGCTTTACAGAAAAGTGTTTTGGGGTGAGAACTCCCTGTTCTTTCCTCCTTCTCATCTCACATCATTTACATTTCTTCATCCACTGTCTCCTCCTTCACTCTGGTCTTAGATGAAGAGTCAGCCCTCCTCTTTTCCAAGGCAAATCCCTCTATGTGCACCTTTGATGCTATCTCTTCCAGCAAATTACCTTTACTATCACCCCCCTTGTCTATCTTATATTCAGTTTCTCCACATCTCCTAGCTCCTTACCTGCTGCCTACAAAAATGCCCACATCTCCATCTTTTTAAAAACAAAACAAAACAAAACCCTAACTGGATCTGACTATTTCTCTTAGATATCGTCCTTTTCTCTTTTTCCCTTTGTGGCAAAACTAATTGAGAAATCAGTCTACAATTAATGCCTCCATTTCATCTCCTCTTAACCTCTTCCAAACTTTCTTGCAATCTGTTTTCTGATCTCATCATTCAACAGAACCCATCCTCTAGAAAGTATCTAATGATCACTTAATTTAAGAGCTTGAAGGGCTTTTCTCCAAATCCATATTCTCTTTGATCTTTCTGTAGCATTTGATTCTATTGATTACCTCCTCTTTCTAGATAAGATGTCCCTTCTAGGCTTTGTGACATTGCTTTCTCCTAATTCCCCATTTGTCTGACTTCTCAGACTCCTTTTCTATTTCTTTATCTATGTCATGCCCACTAACTCTGGGTGTTCCTCAAAGCTCTTTTCTGGATCCCCTTCTCTTCTCCCTCTATACTGTTTCACTTGGTGATCTCATCATCTCCATAGCTTCAGCTATTGTTTCTATGAAGACGGTTCCAAGATCTATATGTACAGACCTCTTATCATTGCTGAGCCACAGTCACACATCTCCAGCTTCCTTTTTGACATCTTTAATTGGATGTCCTATAGACATCTCAAACTCAACGTGTCCAGACAGAACTCATTATCTTTCCTTTTAAACTCTCCTACTTGCTGAACCTCACTATTATTGTTAAGGGCACAACCATTTATCTTCCCAACCACCTACTCCTCACTTTCATTCCATAATTCCAATACACTGACAAATCTTGTCATTTCAAGGGACCCACATGTACAAAAATATTTATAGCTGCTCTTTATGTGGTGGCAAGGAATTGGAAGTTGAGGGGATGCCCATCAATTGGGGAAAGGCTGGACAAGTTGTGGTATATGAATACAATGGAACACTATTGTGCTGTAAGAAATGATGAGCAGGAGGAGTTCAGAGAAACCTGGAGGGTCTTGCATGGGCTGATGGTGAGTGAGATGAGCAGAACCAGAAGAACATTGTACACAGTATCATCAACATTGAGTGTTGATCTACTGTGATGGACTATATTCTTCTCATCAATGGTACAGAAGAGTCCCAGGGAATTCATGATAGAAGAAGATCTCCAAATCCAGGAAAAAAAAAAGAACTGTGGAGTATAGATGCTGAATGAACCATACTATTTCTTTTGTTTTTGGTGCTGTTGTTTTTCTATTTTGAGGTTCTTCATCATTACTCTGATTTTTCTCTTATAACATGACTAATGAAGAAATATGTTTAATGTTATTATGTGTATATATGTATATACATATATATGTGTGTGTATATGTATATATACATATATACACACACACACACACACACACACACACACATATATATATATATATATATATATATATATATATATATATATATATATATCTCCTATATCAGATTACCTGCTGTCTAGGGGAGGGGGAAGGGAGGGAAGGGAGGGAGAAAAATCTGAAATTGAAAAGCTTGTATAAACAAAAGTTGGAAACTATCTTTATTAATTTTTTTAAAAATCTTGTCATTTCTACCTTCCCAGCATCTCTCATAGATGTACCCTTCTCTTCACTCACACAGCCACCTCTTCATCTCTGGCCTGGCCTATTGGAATAGCATTCTAATTGGTCTCCCTGACTCAAGTTTCTCTTTATTCCTCTCCTCAGTTCCCAAAGTGCTTTTTCTAATGCATAGTTCTGGCCATGTCATCTACCTATTCAACAAGACATGTTGTTGTGTCCCCCCTTGGAATGTAAGCTCCTTGGGAACAAGGACTAATTTTTGCCTGAATAAATGTTGTGGGTTTTTTTTTGGGGGGTTTTGGGATTTTTTTGTGGGGCAATGAGGGTTGAGTGACTTGCCCAGGGTCACACAGCTAGTAAGTGTCAAGTGTCTGAGGTTGGATTTGAACTCAGGTCCTCCTGAATCCAGGGCCAGTGCTTTATTCACTGCGCTGCCTAGTGCCCCCAGTGCCTGAATAAATGAACATTAAAGTAAATTAATGAAAAAAAATCAAGCACTGAGTAGGTGTTTAATAAATGCTTGTTGAGATGTTTTTAAAAATAAAATTCTTACTGATGCTTCTTTTTTGTATCACCAAATTTTCCCCTAGAAATAGAAAAACAAAAATAAAAGCAATCTCTGTCCCCAAGGAGCTTACATCCTGAGATCATAATCAATCAACCAATAAACATTTATTAAGCAAATACTGAGTCAGGTCCTATGCTAGGAACAAACCTGTGTAGCACCTGTACCTCATTTTATCTTTCTGGGTTGGCTTATTCACTCTAAACTATATGTATTCTGTCAGGTCTGGGAGGGCTTTCCCACAGTGGGCCAGCCATGGTTGGGACCATGCTTCTATAACTCACTCTTAGGGACTTAATAGCAACCTTGTCGTTGGGGGAATGTATTCTTACTACTTGTCTGTGTAGTTTCTAAGAACCCACCAGTGTGATTCCCATTTACACAAAGAAGGCATAATGTTACTTAAACTCTTAAATGTGAAATATTTACTAAACAAGAAGGCAAAAGCAATAATAATCCAAATATAACATTTATTCAATAGAAGGCAAAAAAATAATAAAAATTTAATAGTTTACCCATAAACCTGGGTCACACTCTCCCACAAATAAAGGAGAGTATCAGAAGGAGAGAGTAGGCACACAGAAACCTATCAGTGAGGCACCTGAGTAGAAAAATCCATGTACCTTGGTTAAGTTGGTTGTTTGTTTAAGCAATATTCTGTACAATTCTGTTGTCTCCTGCTGGACAGAGCTGCTTCTCTGTTACTCAGGCCATTGAAGCAGTATTAAGCTCTTTTAGTAAAGGCATAGCACCATACTTTTTTTTCCCAATAGCACAGCAGTTCCTTTAAGTCTGGAATCTGCCAGGCTAATCAGGTCTGATCTCCCCTCCTCAAGCCATAGAGTTCAGTAAAGAGCAGGCAAGCCCCTGAAAGGTTCCCCTTCTCTCAAACTATAGATAGTGATAGGGCAAATGCAATCTTTCTTCATCCTGCTTTTCAAATAGCAGAGGGTTCAATTTTATCTAATTAGCTCTCAGTAAAGTGAGGCAACTTTTTTTTTTCAATCAACATAGCTCACAGCAAGGCAGATGTGAAGCCTGTCTTAATATGAAATCTCCCCTTTCTTAGACTGCAATTGGAGCTACAGGGCAATGAGCTCAGCCAGCTCTTCATACAGAAGAATCCTGTTTCCCCCCAATCAGTATCCCATCATCTTCTGGGCCTATTTGGTTTCAGTTGGATCTCTCATTTGACTTCTCCTTAAACAGCTGTTCTTATCTTCCAATTATCCTCTTCCCTCACTACTTTCAAATAGGAGAATATTTCTGATATTAGCTTCTCTCTTTAGGCAGCTGCTGTGTCTTCTTCTGTTTTCTGTCTTCTCTTGTGGCTTCTAATGTCTTAAATCAGGACTTCCTCATTAGTAGTGATCCATTTATAATCCAGGTGGAAAAATCCAAAGTTCACAGTTTGAGCAGGTATAATATAGACTAACAACAGAATTTTTCCATAGTTTGTATATTTGTGCGTATGTATGTATATACACACATATGTTTGTATATGCTTGTGTATGTGTATCTCTCTCTATGTATGTGTATGTATATCTATATCTATATATGTCATTCAAAACAAATCATATGTAAATGAGCAGATAACAGTGTCTTGTAGCCATCCACATCTTCAGTCTGTACTTGTTTTTGAGAAGTTTTCAAACTGGTCCTCTCAGTACATCTAGCTGATATACTGATGCAACTTTCTCTCAGGTCCCCAGTATTATCTCAAACTACTTTTCACATTTGGATATCCTTTTCTGCCCACACATGATAGAATAAGTGTAGTATCAGGAAGGGCCAAATGCACACAAAGTCAGTCACTGTTTCTGAAAAGCTTTCCTAGACTGGGGTTTAAGCAAAATACTTCCTGAGGGCCAAATTCAACCAGCATCTGTGCTAAGAATTTTGTTTTACAGTTTTAAATAAAATTTTATTGTATTTTAAAATGTAAAAAAAAACCCCATTCTTAGCTCAAGAGTCATACACAAACAGATGGTGGCCAGGATTCTGTTGGTCATGGTTTGCCAACTTTTGTCCTAGACAATATACTCATTTACCTACACGATCCTCCCTGTGATCCCTTTTGAAAACAAATTGCACTTTTTAGTATAGAGAGAGACAGTGTGGAGTAAGGGAGAGAGTAGACCCTACAGTCAGGAAGTTCAAGTCTTGTGTCATACATATATGGTTATGTCACTGTGGGTAAGTCACTTCAGCTTTTATGGTCCCTAGGAAACTCTCTTAAGACTAGGATGAATCACAGAACAGTTACAGGTCTATGTTAGTATGAGACTGTTCCTCAGTCATTCTCTAGACCATTAAAATCATACGTCTAGACCCAAACTTTTTATTTACTTACTTGTGAACAGTATTGTATGAGAATATAAATGCCTTAAGGACAAAGACTGTTTTAGCGGGTTGTTATTGGTTTGGATTGTGTTTTTTGTCTTGGTTTTTGTTTTCATTGCATATAATATAGGTATTTAATAAATATTTGTTGACTTGAGTTCTTGAAATAGTTATCATGCATCCTGGTGTAATAGAAAGAACATTGGTCTTGAATTCAGAGTATCTGGGGCCATGTCTATGGGTATAATCTTGGGTGAATTGCTTAACCTCACAGAAGATTTCTTCAGATGTGAAATGGACATAATACTTGAACTCATTACCTCACAGGTTATTGTGAGGAAAGTGTTTTGTAAATCTTAAAGTTTTTTACATAAATGTAAATCTTGTTTTTATTTGTTATTAACAGAAAGAAAGGTAAAGTGGTAGAGAGAGCCAGCTTGGAATCAGGAAGAACTGAGTTCAGATCCTGCTTCTGACTCTTACTATTTGCATGATCCTGAGCAAGTCCCTTGATTTCTCAGTGCCCCAGGGCAATCCACTAAGATTTGTTGCAGAAGAGTTGCCCTTATGCTTTCATAAGAGAGAGTTACCTCACCCAAAGTTCTTTGTCCTGAGGCAACCACAGGTTTCATTCCAAAAAGTCATTATTATCATCCTACCTTTTGGGATAAAGGGAGAGAACATAAAGCTCAGTTACTTTCATTTCAAACTCTGACCTTTTTGCCAGGAAGTATTAGTAAGTAGCAACACTAGCTGACTCTCCTTTCTTTGGCCCAGTCTTTGGTGGGTGAAGGAGTGAAAAAACAACCCCAGAAAAGGAGAAGCCAGAGGAATTAGACATTGGATAATGGTGAATAGGCTGTCAAAATGTCACAATGCCAGGTCATACTTCTCTAGTATCTGCCCTTTAGGGAGGGAGTTCAGAACACTTAGTATATTCTCCTTAGCTCAAGCTCCCTAGGCAGAGGGCGAGACTCTATTTCTCATAGACAGGAATGTATTAGAAAATGTTTAACAACAGGTGGGGGGGGGTGAGGAAGGGGGGCGGGGGTTGAAGAAGGTAAAGGGTATTCACAATGCCTTTTAAAGTTTAATCTGCATTATTAATACTTTCTTAAGTCTAGACAACCAACAGAACAATAAATGAAGCCCTCATTTGTAGTATTTGCTGATTTTTGAGGTGTAAATTTTTAAGCTGAAAATTGAACTCTTGGCTCTCCCAATATGGTTTGAGCTGGCTCCAGCATATCCTGTTCATACATAGGAAAACTGAGGTAAGAAAGAAAAGACTTGGACAATGGCACTCAACCAAGTCATTTTGGGTACTGGAAACAAAATCTAGTAGGTCTCTTGATCCCCCTCCATTCCTTTCCCTATCTTTCTTTCACTTTTGTTACAAACTTTTATTGAATATCAACCTCTTGGAATCAAAGGATTTAGAACTAGAAAGGGTCTCAGAGATCATTTAGTCAAGAGGTGTCAAAGCCCATGGGCCTCATTGTGGCTAGTAAAATTCTGAGTGGGGCCTGAACCAGATTAAAATGTAATTGGGAAATAGTTAACAAAGTAAATAAAAATACAATAAAACATAGACAATGTTAATTTGTGGTTTTTTAAGTCAAGGAACAGCAGTCCAGATCCTCCTATGTGGTTTAGTGGTCCCTTTTCCATTTAAGTTTAACAACACTGATTTAACTCTTAACCTGCTGTCCATGGATCCCCAAGAGGTTCATGGATCATTTTCACATAAGCACATAAGAGAACCTCCCCCCAAACCCCAAAACCAATGATATCTTACATCTTGCTCCTCAACACATATTCTTCCATTCACTGAAAGTGTCCTTCCTCCTTGCTTTTCCACAAACAAGATACTCTACTGGGTTCTGGGCATTTTCTCTGGCTATCCCCCATGCCAGGAATGCTTTCTCTCCTATATCTCCTTGTATACCTACTGCCTTCAAGTCCCAATTAAAAATCCCATTTTTCTAAAAGAAGCCTTTTCCAATCCCCTTTAATTCTGGCACCTTCCTTTCTTATTTCCTATTCTTCCTGTATATAGCTTGTGCAAACACATTTATTTGTATGTTGTTTTTCCCATTAGATGGTGAGCTCCTTGAGCAGTGACTATCTTTTGCCTCTTTTTATATCCCTAGCACAATGTCTGGCACATCTGTTGTTGTTGCTGTTCAATTGTTTTCACTAACCTCTAAGTGAAATGTAGCATTTCCCTCAATTATTCTGAGAAATGACCCATAGTCTTCACTAGACTTCCAAAGGGGTCTGTGACACACACAAAAAAGTCTATGAACATTGATTCTAATCCAATCTTCTCATTTTACAAATGAGGAAACTGAGGCTCAGAAAGGGAAATATATTCAAAGTCACACAGGTATTAAGCAGCAGAGCCCATATTCAAACCTAGGACCTCTGATTACAGATCCCATCTTTTTCCCCCTTCACTACAGCCATTTTCTAGTGTTATGCTAAGAACACAACAGGATCCATGCCCTGAAGGAGTTTATATTCTAGTTGGGAAATAAAGATCACTGGATCCAGGAAATCAAAGGAATGTGTTATTTACTGAATATGACAAAGAATTAGCCTCAAAAACTTTTATTTGGATTTCTGAACTCAACGCTAAATTTTGAAGATTATCTGATCATGCATGGAGGAGGTCCTCAAGATCTCAAGGAAGCCAGTTTCTTTTGACTGATTAGTACTTTGCTGATTCTAGGAGAGGAAGCCTACAATTTTGTCCTTGCTATAGTCATGTACTCCTTCACTATGAGGTTGGTCCAGAGTTACGTTAAAAACAAAACAAAAACAAAAACCAGTAAAAAGCTTTCCACTTTGACTTGTGACTCAGAGTTTACAGCTGGGTGGCACAATGGATAGAGCACCAGGCCTGGAATGAGAAAGACCTGAATTCAAATATGACTTCAGACACTTACTAGAAAGTCACTCAACCCTGTTTACTTCAGTCTCCTCATCAGTAAAATAAGAAGGAACTGGCAACCCCCTTTGGTGTCTTTTGCTAAGAAAACCCCAAATGGAGAGGCAGCTAGGTGGCAAAGTGGATAAAACACTGGCCCTGGATTCAGGAGGACCCGAGTTCAAATCCAGCCTCAGATACTTGACACATACTGGTTGTGTGACCCTGGGCAAGTCACTTAACCCTTATTGCCCCACCAAAAAAAAAGAAAAGAAAATCCCAAAAGGAGTCATGAAGAGTCTGACACATCTGAAAAGCAAAAAAGGTGGAACAATGGAGAGAGAGAAGACCTGAGTTCAAATCTACCCTCAGACAGATACTTACTATCTAGTGTGACCCTGGGTAAATCACTTAATCCTCAAATGTAAAATGTGGACCTACCTCAAAAGGGTTGTTATGAGGATCAAATGAGATTATATTTACAAAGTGTTTAGCACAGTGCTTGGAAGATAGTAAAATGTTTATTCTCTTCCTTCCTTTAAAATTCAGGAAGACCTAGTTTTGGGTCCTACCTATATTTCATACTTTGGGCAAGTCACTTAACCTCTCAGTGCCTCAGGCAACTTTCTAAACCTGCCTGTTACAAAAGATGACTTGCAGATCTGCCTTGGTAAAGGGAGAATCCATAGTGAGATTTCCTCATACTGGTGAAATCATTTGCCTAATGTTCTTAGAGTGCTTTTAAATGGTTGAATGGAATTGAAAACCAATTTCATGGCTATCATCTCATTTGATCCTTACAACAATTTTGGGAGGTAAGAAAGGCAGGTGTTTTTGATTAAATGGAAACTTTTGATTAAATGGAAACTCACAGCCAATGAGTGATGGAATCCAGGTCTTGAGAATCCCCCACCCCAGTGATTTTTCTCTTCCATTTAATCACTCCACCAGCCTGTCTACTTCAGATGGTTAGAATGAACAGTCAGAACAAAAACTATCAAGATTAAAGATTTGTTTGTTTTTGGTGGGGCAATGAAGGTTAAGTGACTTGCCCAGGGTCACACAGCTAGTAAGTGTCAAGTGTCTGAGGCCTAATTTGAACTCAGGTCTTCCTGAATCCAGGGCCGGTGCTTTATCCACTGTGCCACCTAGCTGCCCCCCCAAAATTAAAGATTTAAACTAAGAACACAACAACCAAAAAAATCTTCCCATGATCAGTGTACTATCTGAATCCCCAGAGGTTTTTTTTTTAAAGGCTAGCAGGAAACAGGCTAAGCTTCAGGCAAGGAAAGTACTCAATCAATATGAGTTTGGTTTGTTTCCCTCCTTAATTCCTCTCACTTTGCCCCAATTTCTCTCCAGTTTCATAATCCTCATCTTCTTCACCCTCAACCCACAACCAGCTCCAGAGTCCTGAAGTTCTCAAATCTTCTGATGGAAAATTAGGACAAAAGACCTTACCTTGGACTTTTTACTAAAAACCAAAGTAGAAGACAAATAACCCTAACTCAACAATAGAAAAGCACTGATCATTTTCTATGTGGGTGACACTATGGGAAGAAATAAACAGGGTCATTAATCCCAAGAAATTTACAAACTTAGGATAAAAGATAATAAACCATTAGACTGTAAGCTCCTTGAGTGCAAAAACCGTATTGTTGGGGGCAGCTAGATGGCGCAGTGGTTAGGGCACTGGCCCTGGATTCAGGAGTACCTGAATTCAAATCCAGCCTCAGACACTTAACACTTACTAGCTGTGTGACCCTGGGCAAGTCGCTTGACCCCCATTGCCCCGCAAAACCCCCCCCCCAAAACTGTATTGTTTTTCACCTGTATTTATTGAGCACCTAAAAGAGCTCGTGATAGATAGTAAATGTTTAATATTTACTGGATATTCCAAAAATCTTAGGGCACTAACTTTTAACTGCCCTAAGACTTTTGGGACAGTCCATATTTAAATTAGCAGGGGGAGGGGGCAGTTAGGTGGCACAGTGGATAGAGCACCAGCCCTGAATTCAGAAGGACCTGAGTTCAAATCCGGCCTCAGACACTTGACACTTACTAGCTGTGTAACCCTGGGCAAGTCACTTAACCCCAATTGCCTCACACAAAAGCAAACAAAAAAAAATTAGCAGGGGGAGTAGTAAGAGAGATCCTTGTGGAAATGCAGGAAAAAAATCATAAAAACAAATTCTTGTTCTCAAGGATTTAAAAATCTGTTTATAGACGGGTGGGGACATATTGTGGAAGGCTTTCCCCTCTACTCCCAAGGAAGGGAGAATCTAAGATTTTCTGGCTGTTAGGTGGTACAGTAGATAGAGGACTGGTTAGGAAGACCTGAGTTCAAATCCTCCCTCAGACAGACACTTAGTAGCTTGTATGACCCGTGGCAAGTCCCTTAGGCTGTTTGCTTTAGTTTCCCCAACTGTAAAATGGAGTAATAACAGCACCTGCCTCTCAGGGTTGTTGTTAGGATCAAATGAGATCATATGTGTAAAGTGCTTAACACAATGCCTGGCACATAGTAGGCACTGTATAAATGCTTATTCCTTTCCATTCCTTCCCTCCCTCATGGGTCAGCAACTTCTCTGTAACTTAGTCTTGGAGAATTGCCTAAGAATTCTGAAAGTGACTAAACATCATAAGATCAAAGATCCAGAGTTGAGAGGAACCTCAGAGATCATGTAGTCATT
Source organism: Dromiciops gliroides (assembly GCF_019393635.1). Taxonomy (NCBI): domain Eukaryota; kingdom Metazoa; phylum Chordata; class Mammalia; order Microbiotheria; family Microbiotheriidae; genus Dromiciops; species Dromiciops gliroides. The sequence goes on along the minus strand of NC_057862.1, from coordinate 260,898,191 downwards.
TACAGATGAAGAAACTAAGACCCAGGGAAGTTGCTCCCTATCATCTTCAGGAATAAATATAATATCATCAGCTTGGCATTCAAAGCCCTTCATAACCTGGCCCCACCTGCCTTTCTAGACTTCTTTCACCTTACTTCTCTTCTCCCTACCCTCTAATACTCTGTGATCCATTGCTAATGGCCCCCTTGCAGTTCCTGAAACCAGGCACACCATCTTTTAACTGGGCATTTTCACTGGCTTACAATTTCTCTTTCTTTTTTTTCCAGGTCAATGAGGGTTAAGTGACTTTCCCAGGGTCACACAGCTAGTAAGTGTCAAGTGTCTGAGGCTGGACTTGAACTCAAGTCCTCCTGAATTCAGGGCTGGTGCTTTATCCACCAAGCCACCTAGCTGCCCTTACAATTTCTTCTTCATTGTCTCCTGACTTCTTGCCTTTTTCCAAGTCCTAGCTCAAATACTATGCTCTACAAGAAGACTTTCCTAATCCCCCTTAATGGTAGTGTCTTCTCTCTGTTGATTATCTCCAATATATCATGTCTATAGTTCATTTATATATAGTTGTTGGCTTATTATTTCCCCCATTAAATTGCAACCTCTTTGAAAGCAGGTAATATTTTTTTGCCTTTCTTTGTATCCTTAGCATTTAGCACAATGCTTAGTACATCATAGGCACTTAATAAATGCTTGTTGAGGGGCAGCTAGGTAGCACAGTGGATAGAGCACTGGCCCTGGAGTCAGGAGGACCTGAGTTCAAATCCGGCCTCAGACACTTAACGCTAGCTGTGTGACCCTGGGAAAGTCACTTAACCCTCATTGCCCTGGAAAAAAAAGAAAAAGAAGAGAAATTGTAAGCCAGTGAAAATGCTTAATCCTGATCACTTAATCCCAATTGCCTCACAAAAAAGAAAAAAAAAAGAATAAATGCTTGTTGAATGTCTTATACATTGCCCAATGATTAGGAAATAATTTTTATATAAATGTCCAGGACAATTTTGTAACACAACCCTAAAAGGGAGATACAACTTAAGAATAATCATAAGACCAGCAACTACACATACGTGTATAGTGGCAACATTACTAACTCTCTTTGGAATGCAAGGTACTTTCTCTTCCTCCAGACCAAATATGATACTGAAAGAACTCCAAACCAGGTCTCTTCCTCTAAGGAAATTTCCTCCTCCAATGGTCACTTCTTTAACCCTCCCAGGATAGCAGGCTCCTGTGGGAAGTGTCACTTCTAGAATAAATTGTATAAGGCTTAGAGGCCTGATCAGTTGCACTTCTGGGGACAACACCGTTTGGGGACTAGATAAACAAATTGTTGAATCTGGATGTAATGGGATGCCATTGTATCATAAGAAATGATGAATATGAATTCAGTGGATTTCTAATTACGAATGCAGAATCAGATAAATAATATGCTCAGACCACATCAATGTAAATGGGAAGAACCATAAAATATAGAGGAATGCTTTGTAATTATCATGACCAAGGTTGACTCTGGAGAAGAATTGAAAAAAAAAAAGCATCTCCTCTTCATTGTAGAGGTGGAGGAGTTTGGGTGTGGAATAGTTATGATGCTAGCTGAAATGGTTGTGTTGGCTGGTTTTGTTAAATTGATCTCTTTCTCTTTCTTTTAAAATCTTTGTTAAGATCCAATGGATCATTGGGTAGGAGAGGGAGGGAGGGAGGGAGGAAAGGGTTAAGTCCTGAAATGAATAGGATGAAATACAAAATATCAATGACAGTAAAAGACTATGCAATCGACATAGAATTGTTACTTAGGATCATCTCTGATACTCATTTCCCTTTGCAGTTTTAATTGGATCAACACTTTCCTGAGCTAGTTTTCTCCTAGCCAGTATATAACTCAGCTGGCATCCAGCGAACATGGACTAGATCGCTTAAGAAAGTACAGAATTAATTCAACAGATCAAGTTCTGACCCTCAAGAAGCCTATCTCGAGAAACATGGGGAGAAGTTAATAACATTCTAAAAGAGTGAAGAAAAAGCAAGGTAAGCATATATTCGAGGAAAAATGTCCAATCCTCCCCCCCCCCCGCCCCGTTTTTCCCTGTCCCCTAATAAAGCTCTGCTCGGGAATAAAGTGACAGAGAAATTATGAAGAGTAGCAGGGCAGAGAGTTGTTGCTGTAGATGCTGCTAGAGGTGGGAATATCATAGTAAAATCTCACCTTCTGCTAGAAGCCTTTTCGATCCCCCTTAAAGCTAAAGCCTTCTGAGATTACCTTCCACTTACATTGTATATAGCTTGTTTATACATAGATGCTTGCATATTGTTTCCCCCCCCCCCCCATTAGATCAGGGGCTGTTTTTGCCTTTCTCTGTATCCCCAGAGCTAGGACAATGCTTGGCACAGAGTAGGCGCTTGCTGGCTTGACTTGAGTAGGAAGAACACTTTCCTGGAAGTCAAGAGCCCTGTTTCTCGCTTTACCAGTATCTATCCAGTTCACAGGGTTGTTGTTAGGCTCAAATGTGCCGAGGGAGGGAAGGCGTAAAGGAGAGAGAAAGGGAGGGTTGGGGTTAGGGGAAGGGGGGGGGCAGGGAGAAGAGAGAAGAAGTGGGGGGATGTTAGGGGGAAAAGAGGGAGGAGGAAAGAGAGGGAGTAGGGGAAGGAGGTGGAAAGGGGAGTGAGGAAAAGAGAAGAGGGAGTTATTCACCCAAATCAACCTATATCAGCAATTGTGAGGCTGATGGATATCAGGAAGCCCCAATGAGAGGCGCAGATCGGAAGTTTGGGCTTCTCAGATTAGCCAATCAAGCCGCTCGGGAGGGCTTTGCTCGCTTCTCAGCAGCGCTCCTCCTCTCCCTCCAGCTGCGTGTGCGCGAAGATTAGGTTTGAGTCCAGGTATTGAAGGAGCTGCCTTCGTAGCCGCTGCTGCCTCTTCCCGCCCCCCTCCCCCGCCCCCTATAGCCAGCCCTTCTCTCGGCTCCTCACTAGCCGCGCTGTAGCAGGGCGGAGGGGAGTTCACACAACCAGCCCAGCCCCACTCAAACGGTGGCAGTAGCCACAGCCTGGAAAGAAGGTGGAGGACAAAACCCAAGGACGCAGATTCGACCATGGATCATTATGATTCCCAACAAACCAATGACTACATGCAGCCGGAAGAGGACTGGGACAGAGACTTGCTCCTTGACCCCGCCTGGGAGAAGCAGCAAAGAAAGGTAACCAAGCCGTACCACCATCGTCTCCATCCTCCCCCAGTCCGCGCCCTGCTGATGTGATCGCCGCCTTCCCTAGACCCTGCATCCCAAGAAGAGTCCACAGCGAGCCGTGGGAGGGAACCAGCCGAGGCTTGCAGGGGCGCTAAAGGATTGGGGTGTTAGGTTTCAGGCATTTAGCAGGAAAAGGGGGGGTAGGTGGCTGGGTGGGAGTGGAGGAGGTGCTGGCTGGGTTGGGCTTCGCCGGTGCTTCTGTGAATTTCGCTTCTCCGGTGTGTAGTGGAGTAGAGGATGTGGAGGGAGCGGCAACCCTGAGGGGAGAGAGGTTGGGTTGGAGGGGAAGATAAGGCGGATTAGCGGGCAGGTTTCCTCTGGTGACCCGGATCCGGGCATCCCCGCCCCTTTGCTCGAGTCTGGAAGGCCCGGGAGTACGGGGAAGAGATGCGGTTTGGGGGTGGGCGCGCTGAGCTCAGGCAAAGACCACTACCGGTATCGATGGTTTGAGAGACCCATTCCCCCTTCCATCTTCCCATTCCCGCCGTCTCTTCCATATGGCGTTCAGTGGCAGCTTGGTTTCCTTTGCTTGTCCTGCGCTCGGTACCCGGGGGTATATAATCTAATAGCGCAGCTGTAGCTGCGTGCCAGCCCCTTCTCCTTCCCCCGTCCCCTGCCTCCCACCCGCTCCCCGAGATCTGCCAACACAGCAGCCCACGTAGCTCCGACCCCGGGGCTGGCAGGGGTAGGTGGGTAGGTAGGGGGAGCGGCAGAGTCGATTTAGGGTCTCCCCGAGAGCGTGTAGGAGGTGGATGTGGTTGTGTATTCGTGGTTTTGGGTGGGGGGGAGGAGAGCGGGGAGTGTTAGCTCCAATCCGTTTTTCGACTCTTCCTAAACGAGAGGCCAAAAAAAAAAAAAGGAAGAAAGGAAAAGAAAAAAAAAAGAAAAGGTAGCTTGGAGACTCTCTGAGGGGGTGGAATGGGGAAAAGCAAACCGTTTTATTGCCCAATTCAGGCTCGGGAGAAGTTCCCTTTTGTGGTTAGCAACCCAGGGACTTTTATCTACTTACTATTTGTACCTGCTTGTGTTGCTCACCTTCGGTTGCCCACCCTTCCTCTCTCTTCCCCTCCCCCCCCCCGCCTTCCCTCTCCCTCTTTTCTCCCCTTTCTGAAGAAACTATTTTGGGGGGAGGGGTGAATCCTTAGGAATCCCTAAGGCTCCTGGCCCCTGGGCTCCGACGAGGAAGCACAAGTAAGTGTTAAGTCTCTCAAGCATCTTTATGGAGAGCCCTACTGTGTGCCCAAATTGAGTGTGCACTCTGGGGCTTCTGGATTCGACACCACGAGGTCAGGGACTCTGGACTGGTTGGAAAGGTGATTCCGGAGCAGCCGGCTGCAGGACGAGATCAGGAAAGCTTCCCCCCGCCCCACTGCTGTCGGAACCCCACTGCGGGAGCGGGACCCAGGAAACTAGTCCGTCTGCCTCCCTTGGACATCCCGGATCTCCGGCGTGCTACCTCGCCGACCGTCTTCCCTTTGCAAACTCACGGCTCCCGCCTCCCTTTGGCCACCCCCCCAACCCCCTCCTTCGGACTCCTCCCCCACTTCCCATTCCCCCAATTCCAGCTGATCTTCCGAATGGGGAGGATAGTGCGGTTTTAGGGCTGGGCTAGAGGGAGAACGCTCATGTCCAAAAATGGTAACGTTCATTCCCTTTTTTAAACTTAAAAGGAGCGGGGGTGGGGTGGGGTGGGCGCGAGCCGGCTGAACTTTTTTCCCCCTTCAGCCAAAGGCATCCTGTATTAGCTCACTCTGGAATCCTAAGCCCTGAAACATTTCCCTTTTAGTCACTTCATCAGACAATCAAAGGTAATTTAAAACACATACGCTAAAAGGCTTGGCTTGCTGCTTCCTACGAATGGGGCAACCTTGGGGCCTGGGAGTGCCTGGCCTGCTCCCGGTTCTCTGCCATATATAGTCTTCTGTAGACTTCATTTTCTACTCCCCCCCCCAATTCCTTTGTATCGTAACTAAGTCATTTAACCACCTTCGCCAGTACCCCACCCTACTTCCCACATATACTTTAGAGAGGGGAGGCTAGGATAAATGTGGGGGAGTCAGAGAATAAATGGGGCCATATTTTAAAATCAGGCTTATTTTTCTGGACTAGTTGGTAATTGAGAGAAATTTTTAAAAAATGTTTTATTGATCTTAATAAAAAAACCAAAACAAAACCCAACAACAACCCAAACACATCCCATTGATAGCCCTGTCTTGTATACTCAAGAAAAAAAAATAACACATTAACCATGTGTGAAAATAGGTGTTTCATTCTTCAATGATATCCCACCACCTCCTTGCTAGGAGGTATGATTCATTATCATTCTTTTGAAATCATGACTAGTCACTTCATTAATAAGAATTCTGAATTTTTTCTGTTTTCTTTTATATTACTCTTGCCATTGTGTAAATCGTTCCCTTGGTTTTGCTTATTTCAATCTATATCTGTTCATACAAATTTTCTCAAGTTTCTCTAAACTTTTCACATTCATCATTTCTTAGGGCACAGTGATATTTCTTTACATTCATATATCATAATTTGTGTGGTGGTACAGTGGAAAGAGCACTGAACTTGGAGTCCTAGGAGTTTCATATATAATCCTGGCCCTGACAATTACTGCCAGTCTTACCCTATTTCGACTTTTGTTTCTTCATCTGATTCAGTGATCTCTAAGGTCCCTTCCAATACTAAATCTATGGTTCTATAATCTATTCACCCATTTGGTAAGCACTTCCTTCATTTCCAGTTCTTTGCTACCACAAAAAGTGATACTATAATTATTTTTGTATATGTGGGACTTTTCCCTCTGTCTTTGACATTCTTGGGATATCTATTTAGTAGTGGTATCATTGGGTCATAGAATGTGTTCAGTTTAGTGGCTTTTAGGGTATAATTCCAAATTGTATTCCACAATGGTTGGACCAATTCACAGTTCCCACAATGCTTTAATGTGCCTGTTCTCTGAAAGGGTAATTAAGTGCCAAAGAGAGGAGGTTTCCTTTTAGTGAAGCTTCTTGGAGGTTAGAATTTAGTTTCACTTTGGGGGTGGGAGAATGCTAGAAGGTGTGGTCAAAGAATAGTCCAGGGAAAATGTGTATGAGCTCATATGTTGCTCGCTCCTATTTACAGTACTATAATTGACACCTACTGTGTCCCTGGTATTGTGTTAGGCATCATAGAAGATACTAAGAGACAGTCCACACTCCCTGTAGGACTGAAAATCTAGTTAGGGGAGAAAAGGCAAACAAATGTCCTGAAATGATTGGGTAGCCCTAGAGGAAAGATAACTAAATGGAAAAGCCAAAACATTTATTTAGATCAGAGGTTCTTAATTTTTTAAAAAAATGTTATGATTCCCTTTGGCAACCTGGCAAAGCCTATGGATCATTTCTCAGAATAAAGGCATAAAACAAAGGATTTTGAAATACAGTCATCAAAGATTTTTTTGTAAGTTTATGGTCCTAAACTCTTGGTTTAGGCTCTGGTTGGGTCAACCAGGCTTGAACAAGGGTGAGTGGAAAGTTTGGTGAACATATAAGACCCAACTTGTACCAAGTCTGTTTAAGGAGAAGAGAGGCAGGAGATAGAAGGGTCCCAGTAGCAGTGGGAGTCTGCAGGCGGCAGACAGCTGATTTGTCTTGGTAGAGACTATGATGGAGGCACTGTGATGTAATGGAAAAAGCTACTGGACAAGAGAGCAGAGGTCTGCATTCCAGGCTTGTTTGGGCGTTTTATGAAGTCATGTGACCACTACTAAGTCACAACTAAGCCTTGCTGGGTCTCAATTTTGTCACCTGTAAATTAGAAGCAATATATCTACCCTGTTGACCTCAGAATTGTCGTGGTGAGCAAATGAAATTATATGTGAAAGGGTTTTTGAAAAAATGAAACCTTTTATAAATACAGCTTATGTAATATTATGAGTAACTTGATAAATCCTGCCTTCCACAAATATTCTATCACCACACTCTGGGTGGGTGAATGGTAAAAGTAATACATGAGCAAGAACTGACTTCAAGCCAGAGGGAAACGGGGACCTAGAGCTGAAGAACGGAACAAGGAACTCTAAGGGATAGAAGAGGTTGAGATAGTCTAGGGGATAGGAGATAAGAAAATTGCCTTTTGATAAAGAGGCTAGAGTATGATTGATTATCCTGAGTGGTTTTTATAGCTTTTGTGTCTTCAGAGACTTATGGTCTCTGAATTCATCAGTGTCATTACCTCCAGGTACACAAATTCTTCAAATGGTCCACTTTCCATCTACCCAAATCGTGTCTGTTCTTTGCTCAAATGTCATGTCCTCCCTTGAGGCCTTCCCAGATTCCTATCAGTATTATTAAACCTGATGTCACCCTTTCTTGGACCCTATAGCAATCTGTCCTTACACTACACAGGTAGGCAGTAAAGGTGGGGCAGGCAGTGTGGGTGGAGCAGAAAGCACATTAGACTAGGAAGCAGGAGATGTGGGTTTAAATCCCAACTTTGAATTTGACCAGGACTAAGATAAATTACTTTACTCTTTCTGAACCTCAATTTGGCCTTTTGCAAAATGGGGATAACAATTCTTGTATTACCTGCCTCATAAATATGAGTTGCTATTGAGTATATGATTTGTATTTCTCTAGATTGTAAGTAAGTTTCCTATGATCAGGGACTGGTAACATTCATTTTTGCATCTATGTAACACTTAACAGAGAGTCTCAATTCTAGTCAATAGTGGTAACTATTTGTTGAGCAAATGCAGACACTGAAACTGGTGAAGAGACTCTAGCAAGCTCTTAGCAGGTGATAGTTAACCACTTTATCTTTAGCCAGCTTCCTCATCCTCCTGGGTTACTGAAGGGACAAACGGCTGTTTAGGGCTCATTTTCCGGGCAGTGAGAAAACCACACCAGTTTTACCTGTCCAGCTGTAATGGAAAACCCCCTTTGGCCATGTTAAATGAGTCAAGCTGGCAGATGAATGAGGATTAGGGAATGATTGATTTAAAGCTTTGGGAGACCTTGGTCTAATTCCCTCTCTGTACAAATGAAGAGGGACAGCTAGGTGGCACAGTGGATAGAGCACCGGGCCTGAATTCAGGAGGACCTGAGTTCAAATATGACCTTAGATACTTGATACTTACTAGCTGTGTGACCATGGGCAAGTCTCTTAACCCCAATTGCCTCACCAAAACAACAACAACCAAAACCACCACCACAACAACAACCACAAATGAAGAACAAATGAAGTGATTGACCAAGATTAAACACATACCAAGTAGAAGAGGTAGGATTTGGAGACAGTTCTTCTGACTCCAAGTCTGAAATTCATATTAGCCTGGGAAATCTAATAATTTATCACTTTTGAAAGGTTTTCAAAATGCTTTACAAAGATTCTCATTCTCATAACAATCATGAAAGAAAGGTGCTCTTATCTCCATTTTACAGAAAAGAAAACTGAGGCAGTAAGCGATTTGAGACTTGTCTAGGGTCACACAGCTAGTATGTAAGCATCTAAGGCAGGATTTGAACTCAGGTCTTCCTGCCTCCTCCAGGTCCAATGCTATCTCCACTATACTACCTAGTTGCCCCCTAAAGATGAATGTGTCTAAAAGGAGTAATTCTCCAACAGTGCCCTCTGGGAACTGGGCAGGGTCTTCCACTTATCTAGCTAACTTAAACATTCAAGAAATCGTTGGTAATGAACTAACCTTTCCTTATGTGTGAACTGAAAGGAAACTTATCTCATCTTCCAGCAATGCCAAGCAAGGGTATCATGGGTATGAAAAAAAGATGAACTAAATTGGTTTGTTGTCTTAGGTGACATTATTTCCATAAGCTGAAAGAACCCTAGCTACCTCTTCTCTTATTGCTCTCAGGTGTATGCCATATAGTCCAAGCAGAGGGCAACCATCTTTACTTATAGAGGTGGCCTTTTCTAGTTGGAAGCCCATAGCTGTTACCTCTTACTCACTAGGATCATCAGTTTAGGATAATGAGAGACCGTCCCATGTCAGGCCATCTCTTACAATGCCTTCATTTTATAGATGAGGAAATGGTCCCAGAAGGATGAAGTGATTTCCCTGAGATCACACAGGTAATAAAATGACAGGTGGGATTTGAACCCAGAAGCTTTTACTTAGCAATGCTTAACCCTTGTCCCAGTTTTCTGGTTTCTTCTATTTTAAATGGGATACGCAGCATTTTTCTTAACTTTAGCTTAAGAGTCTTTGAAATGCTCATATAAATTGGCCTTCTTACTAGGCAGGAGGTTTGGGGAAGCCTGGATTGGAGCTTAACCCTCACCTCTTTTTTTGTTGAATCACTTCACTCTTCTGAGTGACCTCATCAACAGAAATTTTGATAAAAATTCAAGAGATATAATACTTTGTTTTCTTCCTTGTCTCTTCACAGAAAAATCAGGAGGAAGATAAAAGATGATAATACAGTGTTATAGAGCTAATTATCTTTGTATTGTTGCTAATGCCAGTAATTATTACTAATTACTGATTCAATGACATATAATGCATATGAAAAAGTTAAAGTACTATAGAAATGTAAGTGACCATTATTACTGATAGGAATTTCCTTAAAATAAATTTCAACACATTCAATCTGGGTCCTACCTCAGTGGTTAAGTAGTCAAGTGTTTTCTTTCAGGTCCTCAGTAGATGTTCTTCATTTCTGCATTGTCACTTTGAGTAGTGGAAAGAGTATTTACAGGATTAATAATTGGAAGACCTGAGAGCTGTAAATCCAGTGAGTCCCTTAAGGACTTCATTCAGTGACTCCTTCCTTTTCCATAGCCAATTGAAGACTTGTTGTCCAGGTTTCAGAGCCTGGGTAAAGGTGTCAAGACTTCTGAGGTTGCCTATGTCTTTTTCATTTGGGTTGACTAGTGTTTCCCAAGTGTGGGAGGGAAGATGGAGCAGGGTTATTCCTGATGCGGGATGTTTGCTCAAAAAAACAGACAGCCTTTTGATTTTTGATCCAGGGCTAGTTGTTGGGGGGCTACCTAGGTGGTATTACTACTTGGGGGAAGCCCTGAAAGCACTTGGGGGAAAAACCTAGATTTTGAAGAATGGCTGAGGAACATTTTGACCACTAAAGCTATCATGATTTTTTTTTTTTAAGAGAAGCTTGGGGCAGCTAGGTGGCTCAGTGGATAAAGCACTGGCCCAGGATTCAGGAGGACCTGAGTTCAAATCGGGCCTCAGATACTTGACACTTACTAGCTGTGTGAGCCTGGGCAAGTCACTTAACCCCAATTGCTTCACAAAAAAAAAAAAAGAGAGAGCGAGAGCAAGAGCGAGAGTGAAGCTTAATAAACACATTTGGTATTAGTAAAATAACAATGATAATTATAATAATAAATGACCTCATAAAACTTTAAAGTTCACAAAATATTTAGATACATTTGCTCATATGTTTTTTTAAAGGAGAATTGAGGGAAATAATTGTTTCTTACTCTTTTACCCTTTTGGGGGGGTGGAAATGAGGGTTAAGTGACTTGCCCAGGGTCACATAGCTAGTAAGTGTCAAGTGTCTGAGGCCCGATTTGAACTGAGGTCCTTCTGAATCCTGGGCCTGTGCTTTATCCATTGTGCCACCTAGCAGACTCGAAATAATTGTTTCTTAAAGCTGGCCTTTCTGTTGAGTTGCAGGGGCAGAGATGGGAGGTGGCAGTGGTATATGTCTGAGACCCTGTGGAGAGGCAGGGAGACCTGTCTCTTAATGTAAAAACCTTCTCCTTGACATAGGCTATGGAGTAAATCTCTGATTAGGGTTCTAACTTCCCTTTCCCTAATTTTCTTTTTTTTTCCCCCTTTGCCTAATTTTTAAGGAAGCCTTTCTAAGACTTAGACACAAAGACAATTTATAATACAAAAGTGTAAGTAGTAAAGTAGCAAGTGAAAGGGTGATAGTGCTGGAGGTGCTCAGAAAACAGAATTCATAGTGTGTTGGGGTGACTAGAAAATTCTGGTCCACAAACATTTATTAAATACCTACCCTATCCTTGGGAAGATGACCAATTCTTCCTCCTTTTCCATACACACACTTGTGATTTCCTTGATGTAAGTTCTGCAATATAATCTCTTTTTTTTTTGGATGTGGTTAAGCATTTTGCCCACAGTTAAGTGTCAGAGGCCTGGATTTGAATTTAGGTTTTCCTGACTCTGGGAGGACAGTCCCCTATCTTTTACCCCATATTGCTAGGGGACCTAGAAGGATGAATAAAATACTGTTTCTTCTCTCATCAAAAAGAAAATCTACAGGGGCAGCTAGGTGGCGCAGTGGATAGAGCACCGGCCCTGGAGTCAGGAGTACTTGAGTTCAAATCCGGCCTCAGACACTTAACACTTACTAGCTGTGTGACCCTGGGCAAGTCACTTAACCCCAATTGCCTCACTAAAAAAAAAAAATTAAAGAAAATTTAAAAGAAAAAAAATCTACAGAAGAGGGAGATAGGATCTGAGTGAGTAATAAAAAAAATCAAACATGTGCAACAAAAAATGTACTTTCAGTAAGGAAGAAACATTTCTAACTGGGGGAATCAGGGAAAGCTTTCATTAGGCAGAGAGTATGGAGGGAAGGGTGGGGATAGAATAAGGTGAGGCAGTCCAGCTGTATAGAACTCTGAACAAAGAAAGGCCCAGGGAAGGACCAGTCCTGGGAGCTGGGAAGCCCAAGGGTGGGGAACATGGAGAGATAAGACTGCAAAGTCATGGTGGGAATGGGACTTGGTCTGGAACACATGTTGGAAAAGACTCCCCTTTCCCTGCTGGTTCTTGTGGGGGTGTATGTGTGAGAGAGAGTGAGAGGGTGGGAAAGGGAATGCAGGCAAAGTGATGAGTAACCCGTGTGGGTGCAGGAGCTCTCTCCCAAGTACACCTCCCCCTGCTTTTCTCCCTGCAGGCTGACTGCTGAAGCCTGTTGAATGCTGATCCTGTTTTTTCTCTTCCCTCCTATTGTTTTTCTTCCCCTCTGTCCCTGCCCCCACCATGAGGCTTACTTCTACCTCTACAGGAGGTCAGGCTTGGCTTCTAGTACAGGTTGCTGCTATCAAGTGCCACAGTGATTTTTTTTTTTTAACTTGAAATAGGCTTCATGCCAGATAAGCCAGTACCTCCTACACAGGTTAACCTGGATATGAGATTTAGGGATAGGGACGGTGCTATTGAATTGAAATGGGAGCACTGGCCTCAGGACCTTACCTGGGAAACTTGACATTCTGCCCCCTATTCCTGGTCACCCTGTCCTTAGAGTGGGTGCTGGGCCCACTGGCTTTATCTCATTCTTTGAATGGGGAGATATCCAGACAGGTATAAATGCATTCAGGATCTGCTTGATTGCAGGGTTAGCTTACTGTTGCTCTTACTAGTTCAAGTCTGGCCTTAGACACTTAACTACCTTCATGACTCTGGGCAAGTCACTTAGCCTTGTTTGCCTCAATTTCCTCATCTGTAAAATGAGCTGGCAAAGGAAATGGCAAACCACTCCATTATCTTTGCCAAGAAAACCCCAAATGGGGTCAAGAAGAGTAATATTTGACTGAAACATTGAACAACAACAACAACAAAAGAGGAAATGGGAAATAAAATGAATAATCAAGTACCTTTCAGGGGAGCAACTGACTTTGCTATTGGCTTGCCTGCTACCTATTAAATGGAGCTTAGTCCTACAAATGAAGTTTAGAAGGAAGTGGAACCCAGCTAAGCTGATTCCCTTAGCCTGTCCCACCAGATCAAATCTGTGGCTTTCCAGTCCTGTATTCTCTTTCTCATGGTGGTATTACTGGACAGTTTGTGGGACAGGGGTGTTCCCATGGAGAGGTAACCCAACAGGCCTAGTTTCCTCTTAGTAATACATCTTTTTGTCAGTGATTGAGGAGAATTTTTAGTCTTTAGCAAGGTTAAAGAGGTGGCTAATACCACCCCTTTGATTGGGGCCCAGTTATTGAATATTTCCCAAGAAAATCCGTTTTCTGGCTCTTTCAGACTGAAATTTGCATCCACTTCAGACTTCAACTCCACATTCTCCAGTTAACTTCTTTCCCAGTCCCGGTGGTGGACTGGGAGCACAAGAGGAGGGCCTTAATGTGTTTTCCTTGGGCTCCTGCTTACATAGACCTCAACTGTGCCTGCCCAACACTAGAATTTAGATCTTGGAGGAAACATAAAGATTAACTGGTAGAAAAGAAGACTGGGTAAGAGAGAGGTGATAGCTTTAGTGGTAAGAGATAGGATAGAATGAAAAGAATGCTGGGTCCAGGGATCAAGAGGCCTGGACAATTACTAGCCATGTGATCATGGATCAATCACTCCGATTGCTCTCTGAATCTTATTTGAATCATTTATAAAACAGAAATGCCCTAATAGGGGAAGGGTGGTGGGTGGAGAAGAGAACAGCCATTTATTAAGTAAACACTTACAATATTTGTAAAGTGCTTAGCACAATCTCTTAGACTACTATTTCCCAGTGCTATGAGGAAAGTATTCTGTTTCTATAATGTACTTTATGTTCTATTAAGTAAGGTATGTTTTATAAGGCAGCTAGATGGCATGGTGGATAGGGTAGTGGACCTGGGCTCAGGAATTCCTAAGTTAAAATCCAGCCTTAGAAGTACAATTACTAGCTTGTGTGATTCTGGGGAAGTCATGTAACTTCTGTCTGCCTTAGTTTCCTCATCTGTAAACTAGGGATAACCTATTCCTACTTTCCAGCATTGTGAGGAAAAATATTTTATAATATTTATAAAGTGTTTTGTAAATCTTAAATCACACATATATGATACATATCATATATATATTGCTAGTTTGTCATCATCATCATTTACAAATTTGGCTTGGGAATTGCCTAAGAAAATTTTCAGAGAGAGGTTATATTGTTGGAATCAGAGAACATAGGTTCGGATACTACCTTAATATCTTACTACTTACTAATAGAGTAGAGGATCTTGAACTTTAGAATACCTTCATTGTAGTCAGGCTAGGGGTGCAGTAGAGAGAGCTCTGGGCCTGGAGTTAGGAAGACTTGAGTTCAAATTCAGTCTTAGACATTTAGCTGTGTGATCCTAGGCAAGTCACTTAACCTCTCTGTGTCTCAGTTTCCTCTTCTGTAAAATGGTGATACTAATAGCCTCCCAGGGTTGCATGGATCAAATGAGATACTTGGAAAGTGCTTCTTACAACAGTGTCTGGAACTCAGTAGGTCAGTCCTTCCTTCCTTCCTTCCTGTCATCCATCCATCCAGCAAATTACTTCCAGTTTCCCCTTTATTCTAGTTCCTTCCCATATTTTTATTTCCTGTTTATCCTGTATATAGCTTGTTTGTGCATATTTGTTTGCTTGTTGCTTCCCCCTTTAGACTATGAGCTTCTTGAGGACAGGGGCTGTCTTCGGCCTCTATTTGTATCCCTATTGATGAGCACAGTTCCTGGCACATTGGTTAGGCACTTAATAAAAACTTATTGACTATTAAAGTAGATGGTCTCTATGGTCCCTTTGGTCCTTTTAAGCTCCAAATTTATGATTTCATGATCCTTTTGCCAGTGCATGCTTTGTTGTTTTTCAGTCATATCTTACTCTTTGTGACCCTGTTTGGAGTTTTCTTAGCAAAGAAACTGGAGTAGTTTGCCATTCCTTCTCCAGCTTATTTTACAAATAAGGACACTGAGGCAAACAGGGTTAAATGACTTGCTCAGGGTCACACAGCTAGTATGTATCTGAAGGCAGATTTGAATTCAGGTCTTCCTGACTTCAACCCTAGCACTCTATCCACTGTGCCACCAAGTGTATCCTCTCATGTGCTCCTTGGAAAATTGTGGAGACCTGCTTTAAAAAAAAAAGCACTGATACTTTTAGGATTTTATGTCATGTTTGTTTCTGGATACATCCCTCTCCTCTCCCCAGGAAGCTATCCCTTATAACCAAGATTTTAAAAGTTTGAAGGGAAAAAACAAGCATTTAAACAAGCAAGGAGTTCATTCCCTGAATTTTACAGTGCAGACATTTCATCTAGATTCCCCCACCTTAGCAACAAAGGGAAAATGGTACATCTCAATCCTTCTTTGGGGCCAAATTTCAAGACCTGCTTTAGAAAGACTATTGAGCAATGCACTTGGGTCTGAGAGGCTGAATACTTCCCTTTTTGTACCCCTCATCCTGTTAACAAGAACTCAGGGTGGCCTGAACCTCTCCAAATCTTTTGCTTGGTGGGGGAGAGGGAAAAGAATGTGTTTATTTTTGGCCTCCAGTGTTGAGGGGCGGGGGTTAGTGGTAGGGGTATGCATTCCACAGGAGAGGGAAAGTAACAAGTAGTTCTCTGTATGTGCCTAGCAACAGTGGGGAACAGTGGTAGACTCATAAGGCAAGGGTAGTCAACTGAGAAGGTGGACTGAAGTGCAGCTTCATGTGATGGTGAAAGGGCCTTCTAGGGACAGCCTCCTGGGTCACCTACTCTCACAGCTGAATGCTGGTTCTGCTAATGAGATGATTGATGACTGTATTTTTTAGGTCTATCACCCAGCAGGAAAAATTATGCCAACAACCCAGGTCCTTAAAATAATAATACCCATCCTCCTAGAGCAGGGGTTCTTAACCCATTTTATATGTGCCATAGGTTCTTTTAGAAATCTAGTTAAACCTATAGATTCCTTCTCAGAATAATGTTTTTAAAGCACAATACATAGGATTACAAATGAAACCAATTATATTGAAATACAGTTATCAAATACAGGTGTTTTGGGGTTTTTTTAAGTTCATGGACTTCAGGTTAAGAAACCCCATGATTGGGGTTATTTCAGAACACTTCATAGACTAAAATGATGCTAGGACATTCAAGCCAAAGACCTTGCTGTCAGTGAATTTATACTCTAGTAGGGGATCTAAATGATGGGAAATAGAACTTAGATGTGATAAATACCTAAGAGAGGTGCAAAGTCATATGAAGTGTGTCTGGTACACAGTAAGCACTTAAGTGCTTATTCACTGAATGTTGATTGGGAAAATTAGGGAAGGCTTCATGGATGAGCTGGCATTAGAGTGGTTTGTTATACAAATACACATATTGGCTGAAATGTGATGGTGGAGATCAGTTTATTTTGGTTATTTCTTTTAAATTGGCCATTTATTGATACTCTTATATCAACTTCATTTCTGAGTATATCCCTTTTATATCTAATGATCATATTCTTGTAACAAAGAATAAAAATGGGGGGAGCAGTTTAGCAAAATCAAACAACAATGCAGCAACTTAGATGCAATAGTCTACACTTCCGGAAAAAAAGTAAGAGATGCATTTTTTCAAAACTCTCTTTAGGGACAAACTTAATCACCAAGTGTTGATCGAATGCCTACTCTATGCTTGCCCTTGGAGTAGATTCCTGGCTGAGGAGACAAGATGACATTTGAGCAAAATGTAAGATGATTGAAATCTTGTCCCCATTTCGAAGAAGCATTTTGCTTTTGGGTTTAGAAACTCCGAGATTGGGGCAGCTAGATGGCGCAGTGGATAGAGCACCGGCCCTGGAATCAGGAGTACCTGAGTTCAAATCCGGCCTCAGACACTTAACACTTAACTAGCTGTGTGACCCTGGGCAAGTCACTTAACCCCAATTGCCTCACTAAAAAAAAAAAAAAAGAAAAAAAAAAAAGAAACTCCGAGATTACTTTCTTGCCTTTCATTGATGAAGATACCAGAGCACAAAAAGAAGAAAGACTTTTCCAATGTCTTTCAATGATTCTGGCCAAACTAGATCTCCTTGGAAAAATGTCTTAAATTTTCCAGGTCTCTGTACTCTCAGGGATTAAATCAATCCTTTCTGTGTAGTACTCACTTGCCATCCTCTTTTAGTCTATTTGTGTCTGCTAGCTGTTTTTGATGTTTTTGCTCACCTGGATGGCATATTTGAACCAAATAGCTTAGGATCAGAGTTTTATATTATGTTTAAAATAAAAAAAACACACCAGAAACATTTCAAGCTGTTTTTTTTAAGCCTTATGACTCCTATGAAATTTTGAGAGAAATTTTGGGGCATTTGGACTACTGATGCTATGAGGTTTAGCTTTTAGCTGTCTGTTGAGCCTTAAAGGCCAACCAAAACCCACCTCCCCTGCCCCAAACCCAAATGATAGCAAAGTCCTCTTCCTCTCCACCTCCCCACCCTCCCAAGCTGACTGAAGGAGTAAAGAGCCATCTAGGACAGTGGATCCTCTAAGTTATCAGTTCTCAAACTTTTTGATCTTAGGACCTCTTTACCTTCTTAAAAACTATTGAGAACCCCTCTCTTTACTCCCAAAGAGCCTTTGTTTATATTGGTGATAGCTATAAATAGTTACTGTATTATACATTAAAACGTCAGCATTATGATGAAAATAGTCTTGACCTTGAGGACCCCCTGAAGGGGTCTTGGAACCACAGGAATCCCTAAACACTTGCTGGTCTAAATCAACAATTTTACTTGGCAACTTCCCAGGGCTTAAAAGAAATCAGGTGATGAGCTTTAAAGGCATTTCTCAAACTAACTCTCCCTTCTGTTCTCTTAGGTTTCTATGGAAATTGGTGTGGGGGTGGAGTGGGGTGAGGGGTGGTGCTTGGAGTGTATTTGGGTATAGGGCTGAGCTCTTTTAAGACTAATAATTTGAAGAGTGATTGAAGGAAGAGGATTATTGTGGCCTGGAAAAGGTACATAGCTACAGGTCAGTGGATTTATTTTTTAAATGACATTTGTAAGGGTGATTGTCAATAAGACATAAAAATAGTACTACCTTTTTGATCTTTGCATCACCTAGAGTAAAGGAAACTAAGTTGAAGGAAACTTCCTAGTGGATGTCTGTCTCTTTCTTTCTCTCCCTCTCCCTTTTTCTTTCCTTCTTTCTTCTTCCCCCTCTCTTTCTTATTTTATTTTTCCAACAATTACATGTAAAGACAATTTTTAACATTAATTTAAAACATTTTTAGTTCCAGATTTTCTCTCTCTCCCTTCTCTTCCTCTTCCTAAAAAGATAATAATTTTACAATCATGTAATACATATTAGTCATGTTGTTAAAGAAACAGACCAAAAGGAAAAAAACATGAAAAAGATTAAGAAAGTGCAAATAGTATGCTTTGATCTGTCAGATTCCATCAGTTCTTGCTCTGCATGCAGATAGTGTTTCCCTCATGAGTCCTTTGGAATTGCCTTTGATCATTGTATTGCTGTAATTCATAGCTGATCATCACACAACATTGCTGTTACTGTATATAATGTTCTCTTGATTTTGCTCACTTCACTCAGCATCAGTTCATGTAAGTCTTTCCAGGTTTTTCTAAAATCCACTTGCTCATCATTTCTTATAGCACAATAGTATTCCATTACATTCATATGCCACAACTTGTTCTGCCATTTCCCAATTAATATGGATTGCCCCCTTTCAAACAGCCTTGATATAATGGATTGAATGAAGCCTTAAGTGTTGAATCAGAATTACCCTGTGCCTGGGATGTCTTTTGTATGTACTATGTTAATTGAGACTGTACCTGTCCTCTTTATGTCTTATTCTAATGGTGTCCTAGACAGCTGCTTGTGTACCAGGGCTATGTGTTATTTATTGGATGGAGAGAGAAATCTAGTTTCTAGTTCCCCACTATAAAGCTATAATATCTCTGGGGACAGGATAACAAGAGACTCAATGCACTTTTTCTCTCTCCCCATCCCACCATTTTCTGGAATATCCACGTCTGCCTTCCACTGCTCAGGTTGGGTATTCTTTTTGTTATTGTGTTCTTTTGGGATGCCACAGACATCTTCCATATGCTATATAATTTAAATTTGCATTAGAATTGTCATTATTTAGGATGCCCTTTTCTCTCTAGAAGCCAAAGCATTTTTTACAGACCAGATCCAGGCCTATGAGCTGCAAGGAAGTGGTGGTGGCCACTTGCCAATTTCTATTTCACCAGTAGAAGAATAGGTAGTTGAGGTAGAGGGTTAGGGATTAGAGAACAATGAGTCAGTCTGTAGTTGAACTAGGAGGAGAACTTGAGTTTTCTGCCCTCCTCCGGGGAAGAAATAGCCGGGGACATATTTGCATATATGAGACATCTCACTCTCTCTTTACAAAGTGTAAACATTTCCTCAGATTGTTAACCTAAATTGGAAGCTGATGTGGTATGGTGGAAAGAGTACTGGTTCTGGGGGGCAGCTAGGTGGCATAGTGGATAAAGCACCGGCCCTGGATTCAGGAGGACCTGAGTTCAAATCCAACCTCAGACACTTGACACTTACTAGCTGTGTGACCCTGGGCAAGTGACTTAACCCGCATTGCCCTGCAAAAAATAGAGTATCGGTTCTGGAGTCAGAGGACCTGGATCCAAATATCTGGCACACAGTTAATTAACCTCATCTATAAAATGCAGGGTTGGAATAGATAACTTCTGTTCTTTTTGGTTCTAGATCTGTGAATTTTAAAATTATTTTTAAAACAACAACAAAACCTCAAAGCCCATCATAGTACATTTTTTAGAAGTTAGAAGATTTGAGGAGGAAATTGTTGAAGATCTCTTCTCATTGTGGACCCTGGGACAAGCTGTTGCCCAATATCTGTAATTTAAAAAGTGAAGCTTTTCCCCTCATGGACTTTGGTCTTGGCTTTTAGGTCCAATACTCTAGCTAAGTGCCGAAGCGGGCAAAAACTTGCATTGTTGCAAGTCTGGAGAAATGAAAGACTGGTCATAGAGCTCAAGGGGATGTGCCTAGGCAGCAAGACTAGCACAACCCCTCCATATGCCAGCATGGGAGGCATCATTTCCCGTAGGAGACCAGCTTATTTGAAGGGAAGCCCATCTTGCCTCTTTCTCCTAAGCAGAACAAACAATGATTTTTTTGGCTTGTGATCAATTCCTTGGCTCATAATGTGAAAGGGGGTTGCTATTTCAAAGTCTTTCTCTAACGTCCTCAGCCCCTCATGGGACAGTCTGTAAATATCTTCCTCATAGACCCCTGCATAGGAGAAAGATGAAACCTGATTCATTCAAGGCCCAAGGACCCCAGGGTGTAAAGTATAGATTTCAAAAACAAATCTGACTTTGAAGCCCATCCATGCAGTCCAGGATGTTCGTTGATGTTTCTCAACGTTCCATATTTGGGGTTTATTTGCATATCCTTGGTTTGCAGCTCCTATAATTGAGAGATTAGTATATTGTCCTGTTTCCTTTAATTTGCTACAAAACCCAGACACACACACACATTCATTCATTCATCTATTTATTTATTTGTTTGCTTGCTTATTTATTCATTCATCCATTTATCTATTTATCTAATCTATTTATTTATTTTTTGTGGGGGCATCTAGACCTTCAATCTCATTCGTTTAAAGAATTTCCTGAGAAGAAAGCCTTTCTACTAATGCCAATCAGCAACTACTATAGAGTTTATGGTCATAAAGAACTGCCTAGGAGCAATGAGGGGTTAACTAAATCTCCTGAAATCATATCTGTACTAAGGACAGAGCCAGGTTTCAAACCCAGGACTCTTACTTACCAGTTCCATTCCCTTTCCCTTAGACCACACTGCTTTGAAATACTTTTTTGTAGAAGGTCAGGGAGTTGCTGCTTTTCATGAAAAGGGGAAGATGGTGGGACCATAGACTTAGGGCTGGAAGAGATTGAGTGCAAACCTTTAATTTTCCAAATAAGTAAAGTGGTTCCAAGATAAGTTATTCTCTCTAGGGTCGTACAGGTAGAATTGAGATATGAAGCCCAATCTTCTGATAGCAACATGATGTATTAAAAAGAGATTTGCTTCTGATTTCATGTTAATTCCCTATATGATCTTGGACAAGTCACTTAATCTCATCTGTAGAATGGAATTGGGCAAGATGGCCTCTTCAGTTTTAGAGTTGTGAGTGTTCCTCTGTGCCCTTTTGGATCCTTTTCCTTTTTGGCCCCAGGGTTAAGCTAAATCGGTCAAACCTAGGTAAATCAGCTAAGGCAGGGAGAGTTTTGTGGGAAAGGCCTGACTCAAGCCTCTTACACCCTGGTAGTTTAGGCTCCACATTGGAAAAACATTAAGTAGCTCATTAACAAAAGATTTACTTAGCCAGAGCAGGGGAAGGCTAAGCAGTAAGGAGACCATGTAAATTTAGCTGAATGATGCTTTTTTTTGCTTCTGTGTTGTCCATGACAGAGAGGTTGGATAAAAGCTGGAGCTCCATTTGGCCTCCACTTTTAGTTACCTGGGCCATTAAGTCATGAGGACAGTTTTATTACCTTTTAAGGAAAAGAAATAAACCCAGTGCACATGGAGGGGGACTCTGGTAGACATTCCTTCTGCCACAGAGGGAATACACAGGGAAATGGAAGTCTGGCATGCAGCAGTGGAAAGAACTCTGGGACCATGGGCAAATCATTTTACTTTTCTGAGGCTCAGTTTCCTCATGTGAAAACCAGCGGGGATAATACTTGCACTACTTCCCCTTGTAGGATTACTGTGGTATATAGCCAGCATGGGTCAGAGGCAGGAATTAAAAGCTGCATCTGCCTGACTCCTAAGCCTATTCTCTAGCCCTGGTATCGGGCTACCTATTATCATCATGACCAGCATGGTCATATGAGAAGGGTGAGCAGCAAGACTAAAGGTTGGACTTCATATATATAGATATGAAGTCCAACCCAGCACTGAGAGCAGTTGCTGCCTCAGGCTTTTGTAGTGTGGTATGGGTAAGCCTGATGGTGGCTGTGGTCCAGCCTGGCTCCCACCACACCCATATTTTCCTGAAGCCATTTCCTGTGTGGGGTAAGAGCCTCTGTGAAGAGATAGTTGAGTTCTGGATTCTTTAAGTTTTGCCAAAGCTGGGAAGATGCCAAGAGCTGACTTGTCAGTGTTGTGGCCTCCAAGGGTGGCAGTCTTCATTCCCACATCCCTCCCCCATTCTGGCTCCATAGACACTGCCTCCAGTCCTTGGATGTCACAATTTTGTGCTGGGGCCAGTAGAGAGAATGAGGATAGAGCTTGGACTGACCCCTTGGGATGGGGTGAGAGGGGGTAGGGGTGGGGAAGAGAACCTCTAAGCAGGCTGGGGTTAAGATTAGAATCTTTAGTCTCACTTTTTTAACCCATAGCCTTCAGCCATAGCATACTCAGGCTCTAACTTTCAGATATAAGAACCAGTTACAGAGGGGTGGGATTGCAACTTTTTTTAATTAAAAAAAAATTTTTTTTCAATTATAATTTTTTTCTCTCCTGCCCCCCCCACTCCCCGAGAAGGGGGGGAGGAGGGGAAAAAACCC
Organism: Dromiciops gliroides; assembly: GCF_019393635.1. Taxonomy (NCBI): domain Eukaryota; kingdom Metazoa; phylum Chordata; class Mammalia; order Microbiotheria; family Microbiotheriidae; genus Dromiciops; species Dromiciops gliroides. The sequence continues at coordinate 260,875,704 of NC_057862.1, read as the reverse complement.
TAAATCCTTTTCACAAATATGCATGAACAAGCAAAATAAATTCCTTAATATATATTTCATTCTGTACTTGAGTCCATCATCTCTATCAGAAGGTGGATAGCATGCTTTATCATAGATGGGCTTGTGATTTAAGTGAAGAGAACAGATATCTGGGGAGAAGAGGGAAAGCAGAGGATATGAAGAGCCTTTCAGTTGGATGACTCTCAAAGGAAACTTCTAGAGTAGGGAGATGAATACTGTATCCTTCCCACACCCACCATGTGAGTGGGAGAATGCAGGAGGAACACCTAAGCTAATAGATTTCTAGGTATGATGAGTAAGACCATAGACATACAGACCAAGAGACTTCTGTTATGTAACCCTCTCATTTTACAAATGAAGAAACTGAGGCCTAGAGAAGTTAAGTTACTTTCCCTAGGTCACACAGATTCTAGAGCCTTATCCAATAGTTTTTGCTTATCTGTCCCTTGTTCTTCAGCCTGGGCTCAGCAGAGAGCTTAGAATTTGGATTCCTGGTACACTGGATTTGAATCCTATCTCTTCTTGTACATGTGTGAGCTTAGATAAGCCAATCATCTCAGTTTACTTATATGCAAAATAAGGGAATTTAGACTAGATAATTTCTTTAAGGTTCTTTCTGCTTCTAAATCAATTCCACCATCCTCTACTTCTGCCTCCCCTGTATCCTAATTCTTTCTGGCTCCTCTGTTGACTCATATGGCATAATATTGTGTGCTTTAATTTCCTCTTCTGTCCAGTCAGGGAGGATGTCCTATATCCTGGTGCTAACCATACAGGGGTTCTGTGATGTCAGGTCCAGTAAAGGAGAATAGAACCCTTGTGGCCATTTGTTTTAACATCTAGTCCAGTAGAGAGATCACATTCTCCCTTCAGCAGGAGCCCCAGCAATGACTCATCTTTCTGTATTTAATTCTTCCTACCACTGGAGTAAATTGAATCAATTGATCTTGGTCATCAATCAATAAATGAGCATTTACTGAGCATGCTCTTGCACCTGGAACTTTGAAGCAGGCACTATAGGAGTATCTAGTGTGGTCCATGCCATTACAGGGTAAATATTATAGTTGGGGTTACAAGATTTATATACTCAAAGCAATTGGTCAACCATAACAACAACAATAATGAACATAGCTAGTATTTATGTACTGGTTTAAGGTTTGCAAAAAACTTTACAAATACTCTCTCATTTTAACTTCATAACAACTCTGGGAGGTAAGTTTTATTATCTTAGTTTCACCAATGAAGAAACTGAGGCACAGAGCATATAAATCATTTTTCCAGGATCAAACAGCTAGTGTCTAAGGCATGACTTGAACTCTAGTTTTCCCAAGTCCCAAGTCTTGTATTCTATCCACTGTTCTACCTAGCATATAGAATATATACACACATTACCCATATGTATTCTTATGGCATATCATACATATATGTACACACATACATATGTAGAAATGGAAAAACCAATGTTAAATTATGTGTTAGATTTAGTTGAGGTGTTGGTTTTACTGAAGTGTTTTTCCCCACCCCTTCCTTATCCATTGTTAAAGGGGATGGCTTTCTGAGTGGGGGAGGAAATTGAAGATATAAGGACAAAAGGTATCAAATTTTGAAAACCCAACCCAGAATGTGGTTCTGATTCTAAGAGTCATAGGATGTTAGGAAGAGAGAGCTAGGGGTCTAGAATGGTAAGGGAGGGCTTTATTGAGAAAGAAGTTTAATGTAGAGCAAAGGGTACTGCTACATGGGGGCTTGGGAAACATGTGTTTTTGTTCTGCCTCAGCTGCTAGCCAGCTTGCATAGCTTTGAGGAAGTAAATTCAACTCTCTTGGTCTCAGTTTCTTCATTTGTAAAATAGGGGATTGGATGGGCTGATTTTTAAGGCTCCTTCTGGCCCTGAAATTCACTAGTTCTTTTTTCTTTTTTCTTTTTTTGTTTTTTTGTGAGGCAATTGGGGTTAAGTGACTTGCCCAGGGTCACACAGCTAGTAAGTGTTAAGTGTCTGAGGCCGGATTTGAACTCAGGTCCTCCTAACTCCAGGGCCGGTGCTCTATCCACTGCGCCATCTAGCTGCCCCAATTCACTAGTTCTTTGAAGTAGGGGATCCCCGCTCTGCTGGGTGTTGAAAGATGAGTTGGGAGAGTAGGTAGTTAGGAGGCAGGCATGAGCCCTATTGCATGGAGGGAGGATGGGGTGGATGGGGACAAACTGCAGAGCAAAGAGAACAACATTCTACTTTCATAGCACCATAGCCAGCAGGGTGGTCTTAGTGTAGGGGGTTTCAAATTCTTAGAAATCTGGCTGTGGCTCTCCACGGGGGGTGCTAGAATATTGGCTGGCCCTGGGGGGATAAGAATGATTAAGTTTTAGAGAAGGATGGGGTAGTCTTGCCCCTTGTCCCATTCTGCTGCTTTTGGCACACAACTGACACTGTTCTGTTGTAAACCCACACTCCCCCTTCCTCATCCACCCCCAAATAGTGGACTCTTGTTAACTGGCTTTTATGAGAAATGTAGATTGAGTCTAGACAGGGCCAGGGGCCATGGTATCTCTTCCCTTTCTACCTTTCTTTCCTCTTGCTGGGTGGCCTTTGAAAGCATGGGATCTGGGGTGAAAGGCCCAGCTTGATTTATAGTAAGACAGGCTCTCACTTAGGTTCTAGGGTCAGCAGGACCAGCTTTTCCTACTTGTTTCCCTTCCTCATATTTGCTTTCAGTTGCCAGACCTTTGGCTTTGGCTGTCATCCTAAAGCAACCCATTGCAATTTCTGGGGTGAGACAGGAATTTCCCCAAGCCTCCCTGAAACAAAGAGGGAAGAGAAAAAGTGGGACCATAACTGGCAGCAGAGAGAACAGGACCAGAAGCTAGAAGGAGGTCCTGGGTTCTATTTCCTCTTCTGGTTTTGACTTGGTATGGCCCTAGACAAATAACAGCCTCTCTGGGCTCCCCTCTGCAAAATTGGGGTGGGGGTCCCTATCTTTTCCTACCTCACAGAATACTATGGCTAGGGTTTCAAAGGTCTTGTAAAAGTGACCCTGAGATCACTGCTGATCTCAGTCTCAGTCAGTCTTTCACCTCTCTCTCTCTCTCTCTCTCTCTCTCTCTCTCTCTCTCTCTCTCTCTCTCTCTCTCTCTCCCCCTCTCTCTCTTTGTCTGTCTCTATATAATTTTTTTTCTTTTTGTTACCTCCCATTTATTGGAAACAAGTAAAAGAAAAACAAAGTTCTTGTAAAAATACTCACAAACATATTCCCTCATTGTCCATGTCTAAAAATGTATGTCTTACTCTGCATCTTGAGTCCATCCCCTCTCTTAGGAGGAGGGTGCATGTTTTATCACTGGTGTTCTGAAATCAGTTAGTCATTGATTTGATCAGAATTCTTAAATCTTTCAGAGGTGTTTGCTGGACTGAGCATGTTAAAGTTTACATAAGATGACCTTCCTTATACTTTTGTCTCTGGCATACATTCACAATGTGTTGTAGAGGAATAGTTTACGCTGTGACTGAAACCAGAGACAAAGTGCCTGGGTTTGGATCCTGGCTGTGCTATTTACTACCCGTGTGACCTGAGGGGGAAAGTCACTTAACCTCACTCTCTGCCTCAGTTTCTTCACCTGTAAAATGAGGGCATTCGGACTTTAAGTCCCTTTCATCTCTCAATCCTATGGTTTCATTAGTTTTGCCTATGCAGCAAGCAGTCTTCAATCTGTTTGTATGTACACACGTTGAAGGTGGTTTTGTTTTTGCTTTTTTGTTATTCCAAACAGGAACAGGAAATGGGGAGGAGAGCTCCCTTTCTCCTTCCCATATTTTAAATTAGAATATGTGGCTAATAATGCTAGAATCTCATGGTTAATCCTTAGGACTTCACCTTGAAGGAGATAGAAAAATGCTCTTCTACCCCTTCTTGGCAGAGATAGAAGACACTGGGGGTAACACCTCAGACATTGTGTATATTGTCAGGGTTGGGTGATGTGTTGGTTAGTTTTGCAGAACTTTTTCTTTCTTTCATCCTTTGTTATAAGGTTGGTTCATGGGATTGGGGGAGAGAGAGATTCAGAATTGAAGGTGATGTAAAAGTGAAAAAATATCAATAGACTTAAAAAAAATCATAGGGACACTAAGGAAGCTGCTCCTGAGAAAGAAGATGCTTGCCACTACTTTTTTCTCCTCAAAGGGAACTAAGCTGACGTTGGGGAACTCAGGCTTGAGAGAGGAAGCAACTTTCCCAGCTATTCAGGGATAGTACAGTGCAAATAGGAACAGAAGTTGCTGATTTTTCAGCCAGTGATCTCTGGAGTGGGGCCTAGCCTCCATTCTCCTCTTCGGACAACTCTGGAGGTACACACTTTAAAAAACAAAACAGGGGCAGCTAGGTGGCATGGTGGATAGAGCACTGGTCCTGGATTCAGGAGGACCTGAGTTCAAATCCAGCCTCAGACACTTGACACTTACTAGCTGTGTGACCCTGGGCAAGTCAACCTCAATTGCCTCATCAAAAACCAAAAAAACAAACACAAAACAAAACAAAAACCCCTCTTTGAACAACCTTAGTTTAATACAAAAAAATACTGGCTTTAAAGTCAAGAGGAAGGGGCAGCTAGGTGGCACCAACCCTGGATTTAGGAGGACCTGAGTTCAAATCTGGTCTCAGACACTTGACACTTACTAGCTGTGTGACCCTGGGCAAGTCACTTAACCTTCATTGCCCTGGGGGAAAAAAGAAAGAAAGAAAAGAAAAGAAAGTTAAGAGGACCTGGGTTAGAACCTCTGCTCCCCTACTTAAGAGTTGGGTCAATAAGTCAACAAGAATGTATTGAACACTTACTATGTGAGAAGCATTATGCTAAGGTGAGGTAGGGAAATGGGGTGCAAGGACATGCAAAGTCCCTGCCTTTACTCAGCTCACATAAAGATATATGCAAACAACCATGTGCTGAGAGTTATCTAACCCCACGAAGTCAGTTTCTCCCTGTTTCAAATGGGAAAAAGAACAACTTTGTGCCCCACATTGCATGCAGGGCTGTTCTGAGTGAAGGTTCTTTAGAAATCCTAGCACAATATTCATGTTAGTTGTGATGACCAAGGATCCCCAAGGAGACCATCTTAGGTTATTTTCCCTTAAGAGTCACTGAATGATTAAAAAAAATTTTTTTAACCCAAGGTCTGCTTGCTGCTCCTCCCCCCCCCACCTTTTCCTTTGGCTCTTTCCTAGTAGGTAGGGGGACTGTGTGGGTGAAGTTCTCTGTTCAAGCATGAGGTCTGACATTTGGCACCTGTAGTCAGGACTGATTGGATGACCCTCCAAGATAGTGTGTTGACAAATGAGCATCAACCTTTGAAGCTTTTCACCTTGTTTCTATAACTATTGAGGCTAATCTAGACTTTATTGTGAGTAGGGGTGGTGGTGGTGGGGGCAAAGGAGCCAGCCCTTATTTTTATTTGCTTAGAGGAGACAGGAACTAATAAGGAGACCATAGTTTCCAGCCAAGGGGCAGGTGACTTTTTCTTTCTCTGTGTGGGTGAACTGTCTAAGGAGTCTGGGTGGAGTGGGTAGGGTTCTCAGGGCTCTTGTTATGCTAGTTCCTGTCTCTTCATTCAACTTTTGTGTGGCCTGCAGTGTTCTCTTCTGCTGTTTGAAATGGGGGGCGGGGGGGGGAGTCTCTAAATTGACTGAGAACTTGCTCTTCAGTTCTGGCTGGATAGCATAGTACAAATAGGAACAGAAATGTCAGAAAGAAAAGGGTAGAGGTGACAAAAGGAAAGTGGTAAGAAAGAAGGGGGAAGAAAAAAGAGGTGGAAGGGAAGAAGGAAAGGTAGACTCCCTCACCCTTCCCAAATATAACTTCATTTTCTATTTGAAAATCATGTTTTTATGTCTTCTAGTCTATTGTCTCAAGGGAGAATTGAAACAGGCCTAGAAAATTCCAAGGAATTCCCCCTGCCTCTGTATCTTCTGCTCCCCTGCCAGCTCAGCCAAAGCCTTCTTGCAGCCCCCCCCCCCCCTCCCCTGGGCTTTGCCTGTGGACACAGTCTGGCCTGGCATTTTGGGAACCAACTAGCTGGGCTTGCACAGCCCATGAATCCTACTCTAACAGTGATACTACTCCAATAATGGCTTAAATACATATAACACTTTATATGTACAAGATCCCATTACATCTATTTCTTTTGGCTCTTCACAAAAACCCTGGGAAGAGAGTTATGAAGCTATCTTGCCCATTTTACAAACAAGGAAACTGAGGTTGAGAGACTTTAAGTGATTTAAATGTCCATGGTCACGGTGTGAAGACTAGAAACTAATTGTCTTCTAGGAAAGTATTGCCCTTTTGTCCCTAGCTTCTCTTTCAGAAACAGCTTTCTGTGACCCATCCCTCTTCACATTTTTCTATTACTTTATTCCTTGGCAGAGCCTTATTTAGGGAAGGGGGAGAACCAGGGAACTTTGGATCAAATTCTAACTTGTAATTTACTTTGATCTTTTTCTGACAATAAGAGCTACTAACCTCTACCTACCCATGACCCCACGACAAGGTAAGTTCCTCTTTAAAATGGTTATTTATTTTTTTTTGTCCTTGTAGTTCTATTGCCTATGATAGTGCTGTGGGGCTTCATAGGCATTTAATAAATATTGAATTTGAGTTGAATTACTGTACTTTCTTAGATATAGTTTAGTCTATTTTATCTGACTATCAAATTAGTTATCTCTGTATACTAGCTTCAAGAAAATGTTGATCTAATTACAACTGCAAAGATGAAATGAGTCTGGGAGAAAATCCTAACTCATAGTTCTGAAGTATCATTCAGTCTTTTGTTGTTGTTATTAATGCATTTTTAAAAATCACATTAATTTCTGAATATTATCTTTTCCCTCCCCATCCCACACAATTTCCTCTTAACAAAGATTTATTTGTTTATTTTTATGCAGGGCAATGAGGGTTAAGTGACTTGCCCAGGTTCACACAGCTAGTTAAGTGTCAGGTGTATGAGGCTAGATTTGAACTCAGGTCCTCCTGAATTCAGGGCTGGTGCTTTATCCACTGTGTCACCTAGCTGCCCTTAACAAAGATTTAAAAAGGAAGAGAAAAAGATCAGTTTAACAAAACCAATCAACACCACCATTTCATCCAAATTCCCCCACCTCAACAATTAAAGGAAGGAGGTATATTTTTGCAGTTCTTTCCAGGGTCCAAGCTTGGTCATTATAATCACACAGCATTCCACTTTATTTTTATCGCTTCATTTATTTTGCTGTAGTCTGAATATATTTTTTTCTGGTTCTGCTTATTTCATTCTGTATCAGTTATTAGAGAAGACTCACCTTGTTTCCCTTAATCCATATTAGTAATTTCTTTTGTTTAATGGTTTCCCATTATATTCTCATTCAACAGTTTGTTTATATAGTCCTCAATCAGTGGTATCCCAGAATCAACTGCAAGAGATGAGGCCTTTGTACAAGTCACACTTCCCCAGGATCTTGAAATCCTTGTGGGGTGGGGCTGGGGAACTAAAGAACTGACCCTTGGAGAAGGGAATGACCTAGGAGAAAGACCTGGTTTGGAGTTCTTCCAATATTGTGTTTAGTCTGGGGGAAGGGAAAGTACCTTGCATTCCAAAGCTACCCAAGAATGTTGCCATTGTGCGTATCTCTGTTGCTGCTACTCTTATCGTTATTCTTAAATTGCATCTTTCTTTTTTTTTGCGGTAAGTGTTACAAAATTATCCTAACCTTTATACAAAAACTAGCTCTCAGCAGAGAAGACTATTATGTTAGCAACAGAGATAATAGATTGACAAGTTATTTCATAACCACTTTTAACTTGGGCAACATGTAAGACAGAGCTGACTGTGGTTCTCCAAAGCTTTCACAAACACATTCAGAGCCTGATCTTGCCTCCTCTTTTTCTGGAATGTCTCCTCATTCTTCCCCATCTATTCAAAACTATACATGCCTCAGAAATCCTGGCACAAACCCCACTTCTCTCTGAAGTCCTCCTTGACTAATACCCCTCACTTATCTATCATCCTCTGAGTTCCTGTAGCCCTCTGTATATATTTTGCAATGGATTACTTAATCATATGTAATCTATATGAAAGATAGTCAGGTTTGGTAATTAAGGAGACAGACTTGGAGTCAGGGGGACTTGAGTTCAAGCCCTGCCTCAGAGACATTAGTTCTATGACCATGGAAAAATTACTTAACCTCCTTGGGCCTCAGTTTCTGCATCTGTAAAAATGACCAAATGATCTTTGAGGTTCCCCAGATCTATATCTCTAATCCTATGAGGCTTAGTCAGTTGACTTCCCAAAATTCTTGGACACTTTTCTAAGATGGTAAATTACAGGTCTGAATCAGTGGAGGGATTTGACATATCACCCATGAAATCAAAGTTTTCCCCTTCCTTGACAAACAGCCAGTGCCACTGTCCCCATTAGAGATTTGCTTCTACAATCAGATTATAAATCCTTGAGGACAGAGGTTGTGTTTTGTGATTTTTGTTTTATATATTCTTCCACAGCATCTTCTCCCTTAATCTTACTTTTATTTGAATTACATACATCTGTGTGTGATATATGTAAACACATGTATACATATATGTGCATATACACACAAACTTTACTATGTAAAAGGAACTCTAAGAGGTGCTGAGGATACTCCTCTATTCTTAAATCCATTGTTCCTTTGTCCTAGTGCTAAACCCCAACCCTGGATTGCTCCATTTCTCTCCCTCATCTGCCTCCTTTGCTCCTATCCATGTGCTATTGGATAGAGCTGGAGGAAGATGGTAACCGGCTGGCTGGCTCCACAATCTTAGTTGCTTTCCTGAGCTCTGGTCCTGCAGCACCAACTACATGTTGCATATTTTGCACTGCATGACCTGGAAGCATCTCAGTCTGTGTGCAGTGGCTTTTCTGAAGCCAGAGAAAGGAAAGTCTTTGAGATGTGTTTTGGGGTTAGGAATAAGGTGTGGTATCTGCCTAGGGATTACAATGGTAGAGGGGAAGAAAACTACTCATGGCTCCTGCCTGTACTGGAGAAGCTCTCTCCATTTTAATGGGCCCCACAAGAGTCAAATGACTTCAATCGAATATAATCTCAGGGAAGGCACCAGCACTGGGGGGTGGGGTAGAATCTAGAAAGGCCTCCTCCAGAGGTGAGATATGGGAAGGAAAGCATTCCAGGCATGGGGGATAATCAGTGCAGAGAGGTGGAGTTGAGGCTATTTGAGTGTTGCGTGGGAGATAAAGTGAGTAGACCATTGTAGCTGGGATCGTAGCATGTGTGGACTCAATGCAAGAAATATCTCATACTCCACCTGTCCATGTCAGGTACTTCTTGCAGCCTTGGTGTTATTTTTAACTTCTCACTCTTATTCACCACACATAAACAGGCATTGACATAGCTTGTTTTTTCTACCCTATATTCTCTCTTACATCCTTCCTCTTTTCTATAACTCATGCGTGCCACCACTGTCCTAGTTCATGATCTCATTGACCCTAACCTGAACTATTGCTATAGTCCTGTCCTATGTCTAGTGACATAATCCAGTGATTTATGGTCTGAGGTCACTACCTCTGCACTGGCTGTCTCCCAGGCTCTTGCTTTCCACCTCCACTTTAGATCTCTTGGCTTCCTTCTAGGCTCAGCTCAAAAGCTGCTCTTTAGAGGAAGCCTTAGCTGGTCTCCCACCTGCTAGTGCCTTCCACTATGGGTTTTTTGTTTGTTTGTTTCTACCCATTTTATATGCATGTTGTCTCCATCATCAGAATGTAAGATCCCTGATGGCAAGGACTGTTTTTGCTTTTACTTGGTATTTCCAGGGCTTAGAGTGCCTGCTGCTTAATAAACATTTCATCAATGCTTGTTGATTGAGTGATTTAATCATGGAGGTCCAAGATTTAGCTTATCTAGTATACCTCTAGGGACAAACAATGAAGAATAGCATAGGATACAAGTAGATGTCAAGTGATAGCTGATCAGAGGCCCAAGCAAGGGGGATGAATCAGGATTTCAGATTTTGTAGTCATTGCTCAACATTTTTGGGTTTCACATTTGTGGTTTTGTTTATTGGTGAGTTGGCCTTTGATAATTAAATGAAAATTTTTGGAGATTTGCGGCATTCTCTGGGAAATCACAGGTGAAAGATAAGTCATAGATGCACAAATACTATATATCATTATTGTTGTTGTTATTATTTTTTGTGGGGCAATGAGGCTTAAGTGACTTGCCCAGGGTCACACTGCCAGTAAGTGTCAAGTGTCTGAGGCCAGATTTGAACTCAGGTCCTTCTGAATCCAGGGCCAGTGCTTTATCCACTGTGTGACCTAGCTGCTCCAAATACTATATATTATTGATCTCTTATTATTTACTACCACAAGTAAATATACATAACTTTATTATGTAGCATTTAAATTTTGTTTAAAATTTTGTTAATTAAATTTTGTTAAAAGTTTTGGTGCACTGAAGAAGTGCTGGGCTACAAACTCTCTTTGGGAATACTTCCTCTTTGTCTTGTTTCTACCATCCAGACTCAGGTCACATGATTTTTCTCCCACAGTGATGATGTACCTGCTTTTCTTAGGAGAAGGAAATCCTTGAAGCTGTTGCTGCAGCTATACCGGCTGATACAAGACTGCATAGTATATAAAATACTAATCTCTCACATAGAAAATGCATTTTTTTATGGGTACAGGGTGTTGTTTTACTTGTTTTGTGTGTTAAGTAAATATGATCAGAATTATTAAAAATAAAAGTTTGGTATGGGCCCTAGAGTTATTTACAGATTTTCATATTAGAGGGAGTTTATGTACCCCTAATCTCTGTGAATGTCAAGAGATGATTGTACTTTCTATATGCCTTCATTACAGATCAAAACTTTTGAGAGGGAAGAAGCAGTGACAGAAGGCTCAGGATGAGTCGTTCAGGGTTGTGGCCAATGACGATTTCTCTTTCGGGGGCAGTGACTAAAAGGTCTGATTTTCTGTAACTCGGGCCTTAGTACGTCAACCAGGACTTCTGAAATTGGAACTGACAAAGTGGATCCTGTGGCCCCCTAACAGCTCCTCCCTTTACAAGGAGGCAGCCCAGTACAGTGCAAAGAATGCTGGCTCTGGAGTTAGAGAAACTGAGTTCAAATCCCACCTCCAATTTCTACTTGACCTTGGTCAAATCATTTAACCTCCTTTGGCCTCCATTGCCTTATTTGTAAAACAAAGGGGGGAGGGGCAGCTAGGTGGTGCAGTGGATGAAGCACCAGCCTTGGATTCAGGAGTACTCGAGTTCAAATGTGGCCTCAGACACTTGATACTTACTAGCTGTGTGACCCTGGGCAAGTCACTTAACCCTCATCGCCCTGCCAAAAAAACCCACAAAAACAAAACAAAGAGATTGGTCTGGATGGCCTCTGATGTCTCTTTTGGCTCTCCATCTGTGGTCCTTTGATTTACATTTTATGGTTGCTCATTTGCTAGTTAACATACTCCTCCCCAGATTCAAACTGAGACATAGTGTTAGAATTAATGTCCAGGGATTGACAACTGGGTTGGGTTTGTTGAACCAAGCCCTTTATATTACAGAGTTGTGAATTGAGGCATAGAAATCCAAAGGGTTTGCCTAAGGTCATACAGTAGGAAATATTGGGACAGATATTTGAGTCCAGTTCTTTAGACTTCACACCCAGTGCTCCTTCTCTTCTTTAAATAGGAAAGAAGTGACCGGCAACTCAAAGCAATTAGAATTTACTTTCCCCTTTGAAAGACTGAATTCTCTATCTTCTGGTACCTTTCTGTAGTCTTCAAGCAAAAGTGTAGGGCTAGTATTGAGGCCAATATTAATTACAGTAACACTTAATCCCTGCTTATCCTTTTGTCCTTCACTTGAGGAATTCTGAACACTTTACGATTCAAAGCTAATCCCATCTCTAGAACAAAATATGACAAATGATCATAGGAGCTTTGATTTAGAGCTAGAAGAGACTTTCTGGTCCAACTCATTAACTTTACAAATAAGGAAACCAAGGCCCCAAAGGTTTAGTGACTTGGCCAATGTCACAGAGATTGTCAGGGACAGAGGCAGGATTTTAACCAAGGTTTCCTGACCTCCAATCGAGTGCTCTTGCCACTGTTTGTTCTGTGCCTCCTACCCTTTCTCCAGTGCCTGTCTGTGCTCTGCACCTGGCATTCAGTAAATATCACCTGATGGATATCCTGTTGCTGACATCTCGCATAGCATTTTTTTAAATTTAAATTTTTATTGGTATCTTTTGCCTTTCTGTATCACTTTTATTTCCCAATAGCCATCTTTGTCCCTCTTATAGAAGGCCATTACAAGGAACAAAGAGAAAAAAAAAACAGTCCAATAAGACATCAGCCAAGTCTTACATTATATGTAGTACTCCATATTCCTAAATTGCCTCTTCTGCAAAGGAGGGAGAGAGGCCAGAGTTCTTGGTATTAGGCAGTGTTAGGCACCTTATTCTTACCAGCGGTGCTAAGAAATCCCTGCTAATCTATATCATAGCTTTCCAAGTTTTCAAGAGTCCAAAGGGAGATGGGGAATTGCCCCATGGCCATTTTGTTAGGGTGAAAAGAATGTTGTAGTTAGTGGACCAAGGTTTAAATCCTAGTTTAGCCACATACTGCCTCTCTGACCTTGGGCAAGTCATCTGTTACATGAAGAGGTTGAACCAGATGACCTTTTTAGATTTCTCTCAGCTCTAAGTCTATGATACTCTCATTAGAAAGGTGATAGACTAGGGAATAGGATAGAGAAGGAAAGGGTCTTTGGGTCTCCATTTTTCTCATTTGGACCTTTGGATAACACTTGCTCCTGCTTAGCTCAAGGTTGTTTTGGGGGAAAGTAACCTTACAATGGAAACTGGGTTTTCTTCCATAGCTCATACCACTATCTCATGTGTTTAGGGGAGTTACTTTAGAGAAATAATCCAGATTAGATAATTTCTTGACTTTTATTTAGCTCTGACATTCTTTGGCTACATTACTTTGTGGTTACACATTTTAAAATATTTTAAATATTTTAATTAAAAAATTAAATCTTAATAATTTAAAAATATTTTATTGTCCCCCAATTACATGTAAAACATTTTTAACATTCACTTTTTTCCCCTAAATTTTGCATTCCAAATTCTTAACCTCCCTCCCACTCTTCCCCCATCCCTGAGATGGTAAGCAATCATGTAAAATATTTCCATATTAGTCATTTTCTGGATGAAAATTCAAAAAAGAAAGAGAAAAACAGTATGCTTTGGTCTGTGTTCAGATACCACCAGTTCTTTCTCTGGAGATGAATATCATTTTTCATTATGAGTCCTTTGGGATTATCTTGCTTGGATCATTGTATTGCTGAGAATAGCTCAGTCACTCACAGTTATTCATAATACCATTACTGTGCACAGTGTTTTTCTGGTTCTGCTCATTTCATTTTTGTATCAGTTCAGTTTTTGTAAGTCTTTCCAGGTTTATCTGAAATCATTTTGCTTATCATTTCTTATAGCACAATAATATTCCATTACAATCATATACCACAACTTGTTCCTAGGCTATATATTTTACATACATTTGCATAGGTCTCATTTGATCCTTAAAACAAATCATGTGTTAGATAAAAGTGTTAGCTCCATTTTACAGATGAAAGTGAAAAAAAGTGATTTGCCTCTGGTAATACAGGTACTAAGTGTCAGAGATCAAATTGAATTTTAAGTCTTCTTTGTCTACTCAGTGCTTTTCAGCATAGATTAATAGTTGGAAAAACTTGGCTAAACCATAGAAATACCACCTAAATGCTTCTTCTCCTTTCTCATCAGCTACATGTATATACATGAAATTGTAAAGCCTGAACTTTATAGTAATTTTGTTTATTCACTATTCTTTCTGGAATGTAGAATTAGAAAAATCATTGGACTTGGGGTTCAGTAGACCTGTATTCTAATGTGGCTCTGACTTACTGTGTCACCTTGGGTTAACTTCTTTTAGGCCCATTTCCATTTCTGTAAAATGAAGGAATTGAAAAAGGGGATTGATTCTCTTTTGTTGTTGTTGATGTCTTTTTAAAGAAAACATCTCAAAAAAAATAAATAAAATAAAGAATACATCTCTATTGATCTTTTGCTTCTGAATTAGCTACATTTTCCAATTTATCTTTTCTTCCTCCCTGTGCCAGAAAGCTATAATAAAAGAAAAAAGGAAAAACACAGTTCAGCAAAACTAAACCAATACATTGAAAGAGTCCAATATTATAAGCAATATTTCCCTCACCTCTGCAGAGAAGGCAGGGGAGTGCTTTCTCTTATATTTAGGTATAGTCTTGATCATTATCATTTCACTATATTAAGTTTCTATTTTCTTCCCCATTTTCATTTTTGTAATGGGTAAAGATATTGTTTTCCTTGTTTTTCTTATTTTGCATCAGATCCTGCACATTTTCTGAATTTATCAGGTTTCTTATAACACAGTGATACTCAGTTATATTCACATGCCACAGTTGGTTTAAACATTCCTCAGTTGATAAATATCTATCTACATTGTTTCTAGTTGTTTACTACTAGAAAAAATGCTGCTATAAATATTCTTGTCATTGATCTCCTTGGTGCCTAGGAGTAGAATCTCTGGGTCAAAGAGCATAGAATTTTAATGACTTTCTTAGCATAATTCCAAATTATTTGGTGGTAATAATAATATATCTTTCTAATTTAGCATTAATTATATATATTATAATTACATAATTACTATTTATAATAATTATTAAACAATTTGAAATGGTTAAGCCAATAGGTCTTCTTAAGGTGTCTTCTAGATTGAATGTTCTCTGACATGTAGCATGATCTGTCAATTATTGCTTTTGAGGCATTCTGGCTCTGTGACTCTAGGCATAACTTTACTTCTCAGTGCTTTAGGCAACTCTTTTAAGACTTTAAATTACTGAGAAGTTATTGACCTGGATTAGTAGAGGGTGTGTCTTGGGAATTCTATAAACCAGTGAAATCATAGGTTCAGTCCTTTTCCTTTATCCTCTTATCAGAAATGCTGATGGACATCTAGCATTCAGTCTATTGGTATTTTATCAGGGAAATGGCATCTGTGTGCCTGGGGCTGCCCAGACCAAACTGCCTAAATTCTTATGTTTTGGATATTTGCTGGAATAGTCAAGATGTTTGTGACTTGGAGGAACCTAAACCTGTTTGTCTCCATTCCTTTGGAATATCCCTTAGGCTGCATTTCTTGTGTGGACTACGTTTGGATGGATGGTCTACTTAGAAGTCTAGCTACTACTCTTGGAGGAGATAGCCTAATCTACTACCCCTCCCTTAGTCTCTGAGCCTCTTCTCAAATTGATTTCAAATTGTAATCAAGGTCTTGGACATCCTGGTCATAAACTCCCCCTCCTGGACTCCAATTGCTTAGAATCCTAGAACTATAGAATTGTCCATCATCACTGTTGAAAGTGAGTTATCTGGTTTACTTTGGGTCATTGTTGTAAAAATGGGTCTAGTTTTCCAGGCAACTTTGGATTCTTAGATAGGAAGATAATTTGCTCTTGGAATAACTTTTCTTAAATCACTGGTGCTGATGACTCTCCCAAAGAGGACTGGATGAGAATTTCTAACTTCAATCATTTAAAAATTTCTTTTCTGGGGCCAAACTTGGTCATTATAATTATTATATTGAGCACGCTCTCTCCCTCCCTTCATTCTTTCTTCCTTTTTGGTATTATATCATTGTCATTATGTATATGATTTTCCTGGATCTGATTAGTTTCTCCTGCATCAGTTTATGGCTTTCCACACTACTCAGAATTCTTCATTGTTTTCTTACTGTGCATTAGTATTCCATTACACTCATGTACCACAATTTTTTAAGCCATTTTCTAATGAATAGTAATCATCTTTGCTACCACAAAAGTGTTGCTATGAATATTTGAATGTATTTGGCATCTTTCTAACTTTGACCTCCTTGGGATATATGCAAACCTCTAATTTTACAGATCTGGAAGCTGAGACTCAAGGACTAGAAGTGACTAACTACTCTAAAGTCACTCACACATACATTCTCTGTCTCTCTCTCTCTCTCTCTCTGTCTCTGTCTCTCTCTCTCTCTCTCACACACACAGACACACACACACACACACACACACAGAGTATATGGAAGAAGTACTGCTTCCTGTGCAGGGATCATAACTATGGGATTTCAGGTCCCATATTTCTTTAGCACATTTACAGAGTGCTTTGTAACTATTATTATTCCATATTTTATGGATAAGGAAACTGAGGTTCAGAGTGGGGGAACTAAGCATGGTGGTGCAAGTTGTGTCAAGAGGTTAGATAATGAGTTTGGGTCTCTTCCAAGTCTTCTTAGTATTGTTTGTTCTGTACTACAATAGGTGACTTGGATTTCTTAGAAGGTTAAAAATGTAAATTACTTTAGAGATCATAGTCATCTTATCTTTATCATTTTACATAGGAGAAAATTAAGATTTCCCCCCCCCCGTAATAGGATTTTTCAGTATTCCCATTGGCTTTGCTCATCTGCTTCCCGCCACCCTCCAACACCATAGTTTTCCAAGTGGCTTCTCTCAAAGGGTGGCAGAATCTCAGGGGTCAGGAGCCTGCAATGACTGTTTTTAGTTCCTGTAGGCTTTTTACTCTGGGGAACAGATTGCTTCCTGGAGTGTGGGGGAGTGGGAAGCTACCAGAGTAAGTTTCAATGGTGGCTCATGTTGCTTGGATTAAATCTCTCTACCCCCGGGGTCCCACAAGTCTTCCACCTTGTAACCATGTGGATGGGCTGGGATCTATTTGTTCTGGATGGTCTGGTTAGATTTTCTTTGTTCCTCTACTCCACCCGAAACCACAATAAAACAAAGAATGGCTTAAGTAGGAAGGATTCATGGTCTTTAGGATGAGATGAAAAGATTTTGTGTGATGAAGGAGCAGCTAGAGCCTTAGTCCAGGAGGCTGTGGAAGTATTTTGTCTGTGGCTGATTTTTTTGAGTGGGTGGAAGCAATTATTTTACTTGATGCCTTTATTGAATGAATACCTGACAACTATGTTTTTCCTCTCCCATCAACCAATCTAGATACCTGTGACTGCTTTTTTTTTTGGGGGGGGGGAGTTTGCCCAAAGTCAGCGAGCAAGTTCAAAAGCTAACCTGGGTTTTTTTGTTTTTTTTTTTACTCCTAAGCCCAGTTGCTCAGTGAATCACATCATGACCCACCCATTATAAACTTTTATTTATGACTTCAATTCAGCGAACACTCATGCCCCTACCATGTGCTAGGCTTTGGAAATACAGGAAGGAAAATCAAGACAGTGTCCTTGCCTTAGAGACACAGATAATTTATAGGGCATTCCAAAGTAGATAAGTAATTACAAAGTCTCATAAAACATAATAAAAGTCTAGTAAAAACATAATAATTTCAGGAAGGGGAGGGTGCTAATGACTGAGATCTGGAAATAATAATAATCATTTATGTAGCAGTTTTTAAGGTTCATGAAACCCTCCATGCATAGAGGGTGTTCCAAAAGACTTTAGTATGTATGTATGTTTAGTATGTATGTGATTGTTTAGATGAACAAGGAAAGGCTCTGTGTGGCTCAGGTGGCACTTGAGCTGTTCTTTGCAGGAAATTGGGGATTTTCAGAGTCAAAGGTGAGTAGGCATTGCATTCCAGACACAAGGGACAGTCTGTGACATAGGTAGGCGATGGAACATTATGAATGGGGTATAGTCAGTGAGAGGGATTATTAATATGAAATAAGACTGGAAAAGTAGGTGGGGGTTAGATTGTGGGGAGTTTGAAATACTGGACTAAGCATTGAGCTCATGATTCAATACGTGGATTTTGTATTTTACCCGGGAGATTGTAGGGAACCAGGAGATCCTACTATGTGTCATGCATTGTGCTAAACACTTTACAAATATTAGCTCACTTGGTCTTCATACCAATCCTGGGAGGAAGGCGCTATCATTATTCCCATTTTACAGTTGAGGAAACTAAGGCAGAGGCTAAGCGATGGTCACCCAACTAGTAAGTGTCTGAGGCCTGATTTGAACTTGGGTCTTCCTGACTGCAGGCACGGCACTATATCTACTGCCTCACTTAGCTGCTTATCTATAGCTGCTTTAGAGTATCAAAACAGTTGTCTTGGGGACAATCATCTTTTCCTTCACCTCAGTCCTCTCCTCTCTTCAACCTGAGGTGTAGCTACTCATCCACAGGCATGCTGATCCAGTAGATGTACTTTTCAGGGGTAGTGTTTCTGGAATTTTGCACCTAGCACATCATTTATTCTCTGCTTCTTGCCTCCTCCCAAAGTGCTGCTCCCTTTTAAAGGTGTAGGGGAGGGCAGCTAGGTGGCTCAGTGGATAAAGCACCAGCCCTGGATTCAGGAGGACCTGAGTTCAAGTTCAGCCTCAGACACTTGACACTTAGTAGCTGTGTGACCCTGGGCAAGTCACTTAACCCTCATTGCTCTGCAAAATAAAAAGAATTAAAAAAAAATAAAGGTGTAGGGGACAAGGAGAAAGCTTTTTAATTCTAGTAAGCCTTGGGAGTTATGGTCTATTTTCTTCTCTGACTTGGTCTTTGGGGTGGTGAGATTATTATTAATAGTTGTTGTTGAGTCATTTTTCAGTTATATCTGACTCTTTGTGACCCTATTTGGAATTTTCTTGGCAAAGAAACTGAAAGGGTTTGCCATTTCTTTCTCTAGCTCATTTTACAGATGAGGGGACTGAAACAGGTTTAAGTGACTTGCCCAAGGGTCACACAGCTAATAAGTGTCTGAAGCCATATTTAAACTCAGGAAGAGAGAGTCTTCCTGACTCCAAGGCCCTGTATTTCATCCACTGTGCCACCTAGTTGCTTATTACTAATAAACACTGCTTGTGTTTTGCCAGTGAATGAATGAAAGAAAAAGCATTTATTAAGCACCTTCCATGTATATAATTAAGCCCCTGAAGATGCAAACAGAAAAGTCCCTGCTCTCCAGAGACTCGTTTGATAACTGGAGGAAATAACACATTAAAGAAAGTTCAGCTGTAAGCGCATTGTGAGTAGGCATCATTTCATTCTTTGTACAGCTTGTATCTCTAGGGCCTAGCACAGTGCCTAGCAATAATAGGCACTTAATGAATCCTCTTTTTTGAAAGAAAAGCTCAAAAGGCTTCAGCTTGGGGGTGGGGGTGGGGTAGATGGCAAGCCTCAGAAGGCCAGATGATGTTGCTGGAGATCTCCAGAATTCTGGAGATCTGTTAAGGCCTGGAAGTCCTTACAAGGTAGTAAATGGGGCAGACAGCGAGGCCTGGTGGTCCCCTAGGTCACCTGGAGTAGGAGTATTGGCAACTCCCTAGACAACCACATGAGCTCTGGATGGTGATGGTCTGGCCAGGAGAAGAGGGGAGGTCAAAGGCCAACAGGGACGGGTGCCACTGGTGTTGGTGGAGCTTCCCATTGCCTGGTCATTCTGGATATGGGCCAGACATCCCACAGAGCCATTGCTTTGTAGCCGCAGGCCCCGCCTAGACTTCACATTCTAGCTAGATAGACACATCTGTAGCCTCCACTGACCCGTTCAGTTCTTTTGTTTCAGTCTGGTTTCCTGTGGAAAGGGGACTTTTAGACATAATGTATCCTTCCTCTCCCAGAGCTTTCTTTCTGTCTGCCCCTTTTAATAACCTTTAATCCCAAAACCCAACATAAGCCAAGTTTTGATTTCAGGCTGCTCCATTTGTAGGCGCACACAGGGAAACAACAGGGAATTGGGCTTGGGTTAAAAAACAACAATCAGCGTGTGCGCATGCATGTGTGTTTGTGTGTGTGTGGGGGGGACTCCGTTATCCTCCAGCTCTGCCAACAGAGAGGATGTCCACATAGACCAATTTCTCTGTAAATGGATACCAGGAAATGAGAAGAATGGATAATCTTTGCCGGAGTCAGTTTAACGAGCTCATCCCCCAACAAGAGCTACCATACACAGGAAGTGGGATTGAGTTTGCTTTTGAGTTCTCCAGGAAACCCTTTGGCCATCCCCTTCCTCCCCATTCATCCTGAGATCTTTGTCCAGAGACAGATGTAGCATGTGGCTTCAGCTGGGGACATGGTATGAAGGGGAACGAGATCAGAGAACACCTTAGGAGCTCTACAGAATCCCTAAGGGTTAGAGGGAGGCTGAGAACCCCCTCAAAGGGGCACTGCAGGAGTGTAGTTTTATGTACCTTGAGGTCCATCCATCTCTTTGAACACAATAGCACCCTAGAGTATCACTACTTCCTCCTAAGGGCCTGCCATTGGATTCAGTTCCATTTAAGTGCATAGCAGTACAAGATGCTTGGCAGAGTGAGGATAATATGAGAGAAGGCTAAGGGTCCTTGAGGAGATTTTAAAAACCCCCAATAAACCACTAGTTGGGCAACAAAAACACATGAAACAAAGAAACACGACTGGAAGATTTTTTTTTTGAGAGGCAATTAGGGGTTAAGTGACTTGCCCAGGGTCACACAGCCAGTAAATGTTAAGTGTCTGAGGCCGGCTTTGAACTCAGGTCCTCCTGAATCCAGGGCTGGTGCTTTATCCACTGTGCCACCTAGCTGCCCCTGGAAGATGTTTTAATCAAGTCTCTAGCATCTCTTTCAGCACTGACATTCAATCATAGAACCTTAGATTTGGAAGGGCCCTTAAAGAGTCCCAAACACTTATTTTACAGTTAAAGACAAAGAGAATGAATGAATGAATGAATGAATGAATGAATGAATGAATGAATGAATGAAAAATATTTATTAGGCATTTACTATGCTTAAAGCACTTAACTCACTTTTGGGTTTGCAAATAAAAACAAGACAATCCCTGCTACTTATGAAAGTAGGTCAATCATATTCTAAAGGCAGCTAAGTGCTGCAGAATCTAGAACTTGGAGTCATGAAGACCTGAGTTCAAATCCTGATTCAGATACTTAGTAGCCAAGTGATCCTGGGCAAGTCATTTAATCTCTATATGCCTCAGTTCCTTATCCCTAAAATGCGGATTATAATAGCCCCTAGCTCACAGAGTTGTGACGATTTAATGACTTCATATAAGTAAAATGCTTTGCAAACCTTAAAGCACTCTATAAATAAATGCTAGCTATTATTATTAATATTATTGTTAATGGGGGAGAGGAATGCATAGAATAATAGGATAGTCTAGGGGTTCTTTGGGTGCTGTGGCAAGGCTCATGGTAATGCATCTTCTTGATGCATTCTTTCTATTTTTCCTTTTTAAAGTGTAGAACCACTGGACACTGCTGAATTCTTCCCTGACCAGAGCCTTGTTTTCTTGGTCCTTGATAGCTGTGGTTGCTGAGTAGGCAGGGGCTGAAGTGCCTGGGGAGTCAGCTGCCAGGTTGCATCTCCACCAGAGTTGCTGTTCTGGCTGGCAGCTGGGGAAGGTTGCTATTCCTGGAGCTATTGGGCGCATGGTCTGGGCCTGTCTCCATTGGGCCTGAAATCTTGGCAGTGGTTTGGCCTGCCTGGAACATGCTGCCTGCTGCGTCCCTCTGGGCTCATTGCTGCTGTGGCTAGGATGCCCTGCCTGCCAGTCTCTGATGGTTGGGGTTGGTATGCCACATCTCCACAGAAAGCTGAAGTGACTTCCCCAAGGTTACATAATTATTAAGAGGCGTGGGGAACTTCAACCCCTGCCTTCTGACTGCCAGTCTAGTGTTTATACTATTCATTATTCAACAAGCTTTTGAGAAAATTATACTAGATTTTGCAGGAATTTTGTTGGTTGGTTTTTGGTCCAGACGTGTGAGTTCTTTCAGCTATCACTGACAGTGTGAGGGACTTTACCTTGGGCACTGAGACATAATGGGATTTACTATTGTTCTCATAGTATGTATGAGAGGCAGGACTTGAACCTATAATTGTCTCTCTCATAAAACTCCAAATCTTTCACAGTCCCCCCCCCCATGTTTTTTTTTTATTTTAATTTTTTTTTAGTGAGGCAATTGGGGTTGGATTTGAACTCGGGTACTCCTGACTCCAGGGCCAGTGCTCTATCCACTGCACCACCTAGCTGCCCCCACAGTTTATTTTTAAAAGTAATACATTAAGGAATAATTTAATTGGGGTCAAGTGACTTGCCCAGGGTCATGCAGCTAGTAAATGCCTGAGGTCAGATATGAACTCAAGTCTTCCTGACTCCAGGTCTGGTGCTCTGTCCAATGTGCCACCTAGCTGCTCCCGGAATACCCTAACTTTTTTGTTTTTGTTTGGTTGTTGTTGTTGTTGTTGAGGCAATTGGGGTTAAGTGACTTGCTCAGGGTCTCCCAGCTAGTAAGCGTTAAGTGTCTAAGGCTGGATTTGAACTCAGGTCCTCCTGACTCCAGGGCCGGTGCTCGATCTACTGCACCACCTAGCGGCTGCCTCCTTTTTTTTTTTAAGTTTTATTTTCAGTTTATTCACAAACTACATGTTTCTTTTTTTAATCTTTTTTCTTTCTTTCTTTTTTTTTTTTTTGTGGGTCAGTGACTTGCCCAGGGTCATGCAGCTAGTAAATGCCTGAGGTCAGATATGAACTCAAGTCTTCCTGACTCCAGGTCTGGTGCTCTGTCCAATGTGCCACCTAGCTGCTCCCGGAATACCCTAACTTTTTTTTTTTGTTTGTTTGTTGTTGTTGTTGTTGTTGTTGAGGCAATTGGGGTTAAGTGACTTGCTCAGGGTCACACAGCTAGTAAGTGTTAAGTGTTTGAGGCCGGATTTGAACTCAGGTCCTCCTGAATCCAGGACCAGTGCTTTATCCACTGCACCACCTAGTTGCTCCCCCTAACTTTTGTGGGGGTTTTTTGGCAATTTTTTTTTGAGGCAATTGGGGTTAAGTGACTTGCTCAGGGTCACACAGCTAGTAAGTGTTAAGTGTCTGAAGCCGGATTTGAACTCAGGTCCTCCTGAATCCAGGACCAGTGCTTTATCCACTGCACCGCCTAGCTGCTCCCCCTAACTTTTGTGGGGGTTTTTTGGCAATTTTTTTTTTGAGGCAATTGGGGTTAAGTGACTTGCTCAGGGTCACACAGCTAGTAAGTGTTAAGTGTCTGAGGCCGGATTTGAACTCAGGTACTCCTGACTCCAGGGCCGGTGCTCTATCCACTGCGCCACCTAGCTGCCCTCCCCCTAACTTTTAAAGAGAATAGAAATGAGAACGTTCTGTTTCCCTGTTCTCTGTTTTGTTTTGTTTTTTGGTCCACTATGATTTTAGGATCTTAAGTGTTAAAATGTGCAATCCGGAGAACATTCAGGAAGGCCTGAAGGTGTTTTATAAACCTGCTTCTAAAGGAGACTTTCTGGAGGAGCTGGGACTGGACTGCAGCCCTTGAAGCATAAGGAGGAGGGGGCACACAGGAAGAAAGGTGCGGAGGGGGAGCTTTTCTAGGCTAAAGAACTGGATGGGAAAGGAGGCTCTTCAGGCCTAGACAGAAACTCTTCCTTCAGCTCCTCCATAGAAGGAAATTTTATTCTGCTTGGCAGAGAACAGGACTGAGGGACAGAATAGGTGGTAATCAGCTGACAATGTAAGTTAGAAAAAGTAGAACTATGTAGGAGGGGGGCTGGGCAAACCATAATTAATAATCTTTGGGTATAGAGAAGGAAGGAAGGAAGGAAAGAAGGAGGAAAATAAGCATTTATTAAGCATCTACTATATGCCAGGCACTGCACATTGTGTACTAAATGCTTTACTAATGTCATCTCATGTAATTCTCATAATACCCTGGAGAAGTAGGTGGTGGTAGTGTTGTTGTTCCCATTTGTTGAGGAAACAGATCAAATGATTAGCTAGTAAGTGTCTGAGGTCAGATTTGAACTCATCTGTCCTGATTCCAGACCAGGTGCTCTATCCACTGCACCACTGAGCTGCTTTGCTGAGGTGGCTCTAACTAGAGAGTCTCATGACTGGACGGTCTTGCAGAAAGTGGTGCTTGTAGTGTCACAGATTTAGAGCTAAAAGGGATCTTAGAGAGCATCTAGTCCAAGGGTCCCTAAACTTGTATTTTAAAAAGATTTTGTTTTGGGGGGGGGCGGGGCAATGAGAGTTGTGACTTGCTCAAGGTCACACAGCCAGTGAGTGTCAAGTGTCTGAGGCCAGATTTGAAGTCAGGTCCTCCTGAATCCAGGGCTGGTGCTTTATTCATTGTGCCACCTAGCTGCCCCTAAAAAAGATATTTTGACAACTAATTCGATAAAACTGGTTTCCTTTGTAATCCTATGTATTATATTTTATACATTTAAAAAGCTTACTCTAAGATGGGATCCACTTTACTGGATGACGCATCCTTCTTTCTAAATACTGTCTTCTCTCTCCTGTTGGAGTGTAAACTTCCTGAGGTCAGAGACTGTCCTTTTGCTTGTGTTTAAATACTTGTAGACTTTTTTGTCTTTGTTCTGAGCGTCCTTGGTTCTGGAGGTATGCACTGAGTCTGCTTTTGGCAGGGCTTGACAGTTTGTTTAAACTGAGATCTAATTGAGAGCATATGGCAGAGAACTGGAGGCCCTGGCCCTTTAGGGTTTAGGCTTCAAGTGAATTTTGGCAGAAGAGATACTGGAAGATTTAATTTTAGAGCTTGAGAGGGGGTGGGGGGAAAGTCCCCAGTCTGCATCTGGTTTGTATTAAGCCCTTCCCTTTAGCAAAGGGCCATGTTTACAGTTAAAATCCAAAACTTTGGCTGGGGGGGGGGGGGGCGCGGTTTGAGGGATGGGGGAGGAATATTACCATTCCTTGCACCAGGGCTATGCTGTGGCACACAAAAGACTTTCTTCGTGTCCTTCCGCCCCATGATAAAGAAAAAAAATAGTCTCCACTTTTCTACTCTTAAGCATTAGTGTTCAGATAGTTGCTCATAGCTGGAACTTGCCTCCCTGGTTCCCAGAGTCTCTGAACTCTACTGAATTGGCTCTCTGTCAGCTGGGTTTGCCTTGAAAACCATCCTACCAAGATGTATTTGCTATTCTCAGTCTTAAAAGAGGCCCACAAGAAGCATCTTGCAGAAGACATGGATCAAACAAACAGTCAAGCATCTTCACTGATACTCATCTTGGGCTTTGGAAAGATTAAGGAAGGCTGAAAGATC
Source organism: Dromiciops gliroides (assembly GCF_019393635.1). Lineage (NCBI taxonomy): Eukaryota > Metazoa > Chordata > Mammalia > Microbiotheria > Microbiotheriidae > Dromiciops > Dromiciops gliroides. The sequence goes on along the minus strand of NC_057862.1, from coordinate 260,850,572 downwards.
TGCCAATGAAATTCTCCCTCTTTAGGCAAGAACCCTAGATTTGGATTTTCCTGTGGACCAAAGCCAAGTGTATGGAGGAAGAGATCCAGTGTGAAATTTTGTCATTGTGTGGGTGCTATATACCTATTCAGTGGCCAGGGATTCAAGTTGTCTGTAGTCTCTTCTTTTATTTTTGGTGGGACAATGAGGGTTAAGTGATTTGTCCAAGGTCACACAGCTAGTATGTGTCAAGTGTCTGAGCTTGGATTTGAACTCAGGTCCTCCTGAATCCAGGGCCAGTGCTTTATCCACTGCACCACCCAGCTGCCCCCTGTAGTCTCTTCTAAAGTTGGAATGGGATGCCCTATAACAACTTTCTTAAGAAGATAGTATAATTATTATTATTCCTATTTTATAGGAAATTGTAATAACTTATCCAAGGTCACAAAACATGTTAGCAAAGTAAACAGAATAATAATAGCTAGAATTTATATAATGCCTACTATGTGAAAGGCCACCATGTTAACAGCTTTACAAATATTAGCTCATTTGATCCTTCCAACAATCCTAGGAGATAGGTGCTATCACTGTTCCCATTTTACAGTTCAGGAAACAGAGGCAAACAGAGGTGAAGGGTCTCAGAGCCATTAAACTGAATGGGGCCAGATTTGAACTCAGGTCTTCCTGACTTCAGACCCAGTGCTCTGCAATACCTCTCTTTAATTCCTGGGGTTTCTGTCTTATTTCTATCTTCTTCAAAATGGTTTGGGGTTTGGGGGCAGCTAGGAGGCGCGGCGGTAAAAGTACCAGCCCTAGATTCAGGAGGACCTGAATTCAAATCCGGGCTCAGACACTTGACACTTACTAGCTGTGCGACCCTGGGCAAGTCACTTAGCCCTCATTGCCCTGAAAAAAAAATGGTTTAGATTTTCTTCACAATCTTCTTCCTTTATTCATTTCTTGCCTTTAAAAGAAGCTGCAGGGAAATAGGATTAATGTTAGGGGAGGGGGGAGGGAGGGGAAGGAGGGAGAAAAATCTGAAATTGTAAAGCTTGTATAAACAAAAGTTGAGAACTATCTTTACATGTAATGGGAAAAAAATAAAATACTTTATTAATTGAACAACAACAACAAAAAAAGTAAAAGAAGCTGCAGGGACAGCTAGATGGTGCAGTGGATAGAGCACTGGCCCTGGATTCAGGAGGACCTGGGTTCAGATCCGACCTCAGACACTTAACACTTACTAGCTGTGTGACCCTGGGCAAGTCACTTAACCCCAATTGCCTCACTAACAATAAATAAATAAATAAATTAATTAATTAATTAATTAAAGAAGCTGCCTATGGTAAAGGATGAAGAGACTTCCTTAAAGCAGGATAGGAAAATACTTGGGATACCAGCTAGTATTTCTGGGGGAACATCCCCTCCTGTCTCCCTGGACATGGAGCAAGGCAGTTTTTCCTGTCAACTTCTGCCTTCCATGAAAGAGGGAGAACAGAAGAGGCAGAGGTAGAAGGGAGACAAAGGGTAGCAAATGTTCCTGTCCCTTCTTCCTGCTGACTGGAGCTGGTTTCCCCTAGAAGCACTCTTGTTGTCCCCCCAGGGCAGCGATCTTTACTTTATAATGAGTAATTATTAAACACTGGTAATTATCCTGAGCCCCAGAAATGAGACCAGAAGTTGGCCCTTGGGTGTCTGCTCTTAACTCTTTGTTTTCCCAAATCTGTGGGAGCCACTTGCCCATCTGACACAGTAGCTGCCTCAGGATAATCCAGGCTGGTTAGGCCTGCTGGGTGCCCTCCCCCTCCAGCCAAGCCCTCCCCAAACCTCACCCCCCAGCCCCAGGACCGCAGGCAGGAATGATGGAAAGCAGAGCCTGTCCCTGCCTTGGCTGCCATACCGCTCTGAGGGAAGTCTGGAGCTGCTGAGTTAATAGGAAACTCCAGCGGCACAGCCTTCTCTACTTTTAAGAGAATGCCCTTTTTTGGATCTGTCCTTTCTTCACCTCCCAAGCTGATACACAGGGATTTGGCCTGAGGCTTTAACAGGACCGCTGGGAAACCAGGAACATCAAATGACCAAGGCCATACTGGCAGATGGGAGTGTTTCCTGACACATCCTCTCAATCCCCCACAGTCCCCTGACATTCCCCC